>NC_090451.1:527643506-532443506 GCF_031143425.1 Pleurodeles waltl
ACACACACACAGACAGACAGACAGACGCACGCACACACACACACAGACAGACAGACACACGCACGCACGCACACAGACAGACACACGCACGCACGCACACAGACAGACACACGCACGCACACAGACAGACACACGCACACACACAGACAGACACACGCACACACACACACGCGCGCACACGCGCACACGCGCACACACGCACGCGCGCACACGCACACGCACACAGACACACGCGCACACGCACACACGCACACACACACACAGACACACGCGCACACAGACACACGCGCACACAGACACACGCGCACACAGACACACGCGCACACAGACACGCGCACACAGACACACGCGCACACAGACACACGCGCACACAGACACACGCGCACACAGACACACGCGCACACAGACACACACACACACACACGCACGCGCACACAGACACACGCGCGCGCACACACACACACTCTTGATGAATGCTCTTTCACAGCTCCAGGATGGTTAGCACTCATTTTTTGCAAACGTTTTCCTATTGATGGAGAGGGCAGGTCTGATGCCAAGGTGGTGCAATCCTGTCTAGGCATGGGTTACATCTATCTCACTTCTCAGGTTCATCTATGTTGTGGCACCTGTTTTATTTTGTCTATAAACAATTAGGCATGGCCAAATGAAAAGTTATTTGCCAGTAAAAATATTTCCTCAGCATTTTTAGGACAAACCATATCAATTTGTGATCTTCTCCAATCGTGACTATTTCATAGATTATCATACATTCATCTTCCCCGTCACCGAGGTGGGAGTCCAGGGGTACTTAAAATAGGTAGAGTAAAGTAAAGCCTTAAGCGGGAAAGCTTAAACAATTGACATTGTTTTCCAATACACATTGTTTTAGAAAGCACTAAACTCTAGCCAGTCAGAGAGCAGCTGCTGCACAACCCATCGCTCATTATACCTCATATGTCTTACCACACATCGTGTGAAGAGTATCCCTGAACTCTGCATTATCCTGTGTTATGTGGGCAATATGTGAGTGTAGTTGTGCACAGTAAACTCTTAATTCATCCAAGTCACTGACCTGGACCATTCCTGGGTCTACTGTCCCAGTACCTGTATAATTGAAAAAAGCACAAATAACACAGCATAATGTGAACTTTCTCTTAGTCATAGTCCTTTGAAACATATTCTTGAACTTAAAGTGCAGTTTATCACTTGTGACTATTGTGGCATGTTCTGAAGGAACACATATATATGCCTCTGTGTTGGCATCCTCGCCGTGCATATATCTATCCAAACATATCAGCTGACATACACAAAAAGACATTGTCAACAAACGCACAAATGTATGTTGTCTATTGGTGGTTGGCTGACATACACGCAATAAAAATAACAAAATGCTTGGAGATATTTCCGTGATAGCCCCTCAGGCTATTGTAGAACGTAACATTAGATGTGAGCATTCCTTGTGCCAGATTGATGGTAGGTGCATTTAGATACCTTCTATGAGGGCCTAATAAAGCCCCATAGGGCAACTTAGTGGTAGTCATACCCTGTAGTCACACAGTACCGGTAAAGAAGGGGAAGACCATTATCAGAAATCCTGACAATTAAACACTCCTCGTTCTGAGGAGAAAGAGTCCAGCCCTCAAGCCCCACTGACTTCAACAGTTCCTGCCCGGCCTAGGTACCTACAGTGACCTCTTTACCCTGCAACTTGTAGGAGACATGTTTCTGGAGTTTAAGAAATGACAAGCCTGTTCAGCGTTTCCTTGCTCTGTTCCCTCCCACGCCAGCAAACTCAAGGGCAGAGATTATCCAATTATAGTAACATCTTAACTTGTGTCGCTACATATGAGACAGCCTCCAACCATGTCAAGAGAAGTATTAACAAGAACTGGTGCATAATTAATACAGATTAATTGAATTTTGAACAACAAGATCCCCAGTCTTCAGACTGGATCTGAACAGTTTTTGTGAGCAATACCCTTGCGCGCAGGTAGGTGGCGTCATTCAGCTCCGCGTGGCGTCATCCACCCCAGAAGTAACACGCAGGGTACCTGTATAGGGGCTACACCAGCTGCTGGCGTCAGTTCTTTTTTTTTTCCATGCCAGTCAAAGCAGATCCAGAGAGAGCTACTCCCAGTAAATTTTTGGCTGAACTTGCTTCGACTTTTTTGAGAATCTTATGGTTTGGTAGGGACGTCCACTAGGAAGGGTAGCTTCAAGCCCTGTGACTACTCTCATCAACAGATGTCGGTGATGAATCTACACCTTGTTTGTCTCTGGTACCTGTAGTGAAACCACGACGCAAAGACCTATACCTACTGCCGTGCCATACACCCCAAGGCCTTCAGGGAGCAGTCCCTCAAGCTCCTTGCCGCTCGACATGCAGTGTTGTGATGATCTTGAGCCTGCTCAATAGGAAGGTCCTGGATCGGTCCTAGAGCTCAAGATCTTTATTGCAGTCAAAGTCGTCCAGGCTTTAGGGTAAGTCCCACAAGAAAAAGAACAGGAAGAAGTCAGAGGGCTTCTGCTTCACCCTGTCCATCGCTCTCTTGAGACGAGATAAGGGAGCAACCTCATTTGAGGCCTGGCTCCACCGTTGAGCCTGCACCTGGGCTGACTCTCCACCTCCATGGGTTTCCAGGAGCTGGAGCGACCCCTTCCGATATTCGTGAGTTTTATGACGCCATGCACCTGATATTTGGGTGGCATGTCCCTGCTGGTGCTCCTTCAGTTGCTGTAGGGTTCAGGAGGAGCCCCCATTGTTTCCCCGCTGGCAGGTCTGCCTCCAGCGCCAGTTCGGCCCCTTGAAGCCACATATAGATCCAAACTGATGCCGATTGTACCACCTCAACCTTCCTTGGCGCCAGTCCCGATGCCGACGCTCCCAGTGCCTCCAGTGGCACCATCCCCATTTTCATCCCCAACTCTGACACAAGCTGGAGAGAATATCCGCTGCAGACTCCAGTGCCGACTGGAGCCATGCCTTCCAGGCCCGGAGACTGAGCCCTATTTCTAGGTGGTTAGGACTTGGGAAGGATTGGGAGGAGTCGCTGGACCCTGAAGAAAACCAGCCCCTAGACCTATATGTGGACTAGTGTGAAGACTTGACAGAGGCCAGTCGACTGGACACCTTCCCAGATACTAGCATGCTTTCTCCCCATCCTGTGGATATGGAGGAAGGAGTGTCATTTGCTATGTCGTGAGAAGGGCAGCTGAGGTTCTGGACATTCAATTTCTCTCAGTGGCAGCCAAGATCAACCTCTTTGGAAATGTGCTTCAGCCAGGAGCAACCCTATCCAAAATGCAATTCTTTACAGGCAACACCACTGCGATGTGGTACTGTCACAAACAGAGAGGGTGGTGTGGGGGGGAAGTCGGCAGTTCTGTGTGCTGGTATTTCCAAGGTGGCTCTTATTTGGAGATGCTTTTCATCTCAAGTGAAGTTCAGTCCTCCTATACGCGATTCTTCCCATAGCACTCCTGCACAGAGTTATCAAGAAGATCAGGAACAACTGGGCCCAAGTCATCCTTTTAACTTTGGACTGGACTCTGAGAGTTTGATATCCCGAGCTGTTGAGCATGGCCATTGGTCTTACAATCAGACTGCCCTTTCGGGAGGATCTTCTGTCGCAGCAGCAGAGGAGGGCTCTTTACCCGAACCTGTCAATGCTCTACCTTCATGCGTGGAGGGTGAGCAGCAACAGTTGACAGCCTCCGACCTTCAGCCCGAAGTCTGCAGTGTTACCCTGGCAGCCCGGCATTCCTCCACCAAGACTGTATGCACCTGCCATCGGTGCAAGTTTGTGTCATGGTATGCAGAAAAACAGGTTGACACTCTTTATGTTCCCCTCTCAGGTCCTTCTCTTTATCCTTTCTCTTGCCCAGCAGGGCTCTCGCCTGGGTGCCGATTCTGCCATCTCAGCCTTTCTGAGGTTGCCAGATCAACCATCCCTTTTCAAATCCCCTGTTGCTCCACCACATCCATCTAAAGAAGAGGAGCAACTTCACCCTTTGGACCCAAAAAGAGTGTTGTCGTCCTCCCTAGACAATACACAATAAAGTTGCAGGTAGACCAACTCTTCCTGGGGTATGTCAGAGAGACGAAGGGAAAGGCTATGCTGAAGTGGACCATCTCCTGATGGATCATGCTCTGCATTAAAATCTGCTATGCATTAGCTAAGAAGCAACCCCCGGACTGCTTGCATGCTTATTCCACCAGAGCCAAGGTTGCTACCACTGCGTTGGCCAATGGAGTTCGAGTCATGGACATCAGCCAGGCAACAATGTTGGCGTCCCTGCAAACGTTTACTAAGGACTACTGCCTGGTCAGTCAGGTCCGTAGGGAAGGCCTTTTGGCCCATTTGGTCCAGCAGGACTCTTTAGTATGAAATTGTTTTGTAGACCCACCTCTGGGGAGTTCCTGTTTGGGTATCTATTCTAAGCTAAGAAATCTGCAGCTAGAAGCCTCAATCATATAAACAAGTTAATTACCTTTGGTAACGCCTTTTCTGGTAGCGACTCCACCTAACCGCAGATACCATACAGACCCACCCATCCTCCATGCTCTGCGAACGGATTTCTAGGGACAGGGCTTTCCCTTTTCAGGGCCCTAGTGTTCTACACCAGTTGTCAGTGTTCTTCATGGCTCCACCCTCCTGGCATTTAAAGTTGTGAAAAGGAACTGACGCCAGCTCGCTGTAGTGGTGCCTTTATAGGCATCATGCATGTCACTTCCGGGGCGGACAACACCATTTGGAGCTGAGTAACACCACCTACTGATGCAGGGATACTGCTCATAAAAAATGTCCACATCCAGTATGACCCATGGGGATAATTCTAAGGTAAGAGATCTGAAGCTAGGTTGTCTACCTACCAGCTAAGGCGTTGGCGATGGCGATGGTAATTAACTTTTTCATTTGCACATAAAAGGAGCCAGAATTTGAACCACAAACTAGTACACACCTGCCCTATCATTCCATTGAAAAAATCCCCAACAGTACCATTGCCTTGGGTCTCCATCCAGTAGTAGGACACTTCCCTTGTGGTTCATTTACCGTTTGTCGACTGACTGCGACAACAATGTTTATTGACTTTGGGTGAGAAAAACATTGAATATTACCAAAATACACTAACAGTCAGGGTTGGACCCTAATATTGTAGAGCTTCTCCGATATCTCCACTCAGGGACAGTTGCAAACGTGAGGGTGGGCCCAAATGGGGAATGCTCGGAGGCTTTCAAGCTTTCAAGGGGTGTGCGCCAGGGGTGTGTCTTGGCCCCTACCTTGTTCCTTCTATACACAAATGGACTGTCAGATTTTCTGATTGAACACCGCAGGGATGTCCCGAAGGTGAAGGGTATTGATATCCCTGTACTGACTTATGCAGATGACGCGGTCCTTATGGCCCGCACAATGAATGGTCTCTGTGACTTAGTTAGAGCTTATGTCGTCTTTATGTCAGCTTTGGGACTGGAGGTCAATTTTAAGAAGTCGCACTTTATGGTTTGTGGTAAACCTATGAGTAGGGTGGGGGAGCTAAGGGTGGAGGGTCAAATTATTAGCAGAGTCCATGAGTTCCCATACCTAGGGTTCATTTTTGGTGAGAAAGGATCTTGGAAACCCTGTATTGCCAGAAGGATTGTGCTTTTTCATGCAACAGTTGGTGCAACCTTTGACTTTGCGGCTAGGGTAGGTAGTAAACCTATCAAACCCATGCTTGAAATCTATAGGCAGAAATGCCTACCTGTCCTTCTGTATGGTTCAGCACTTTGGGGGTTTAGGGATACCCGAGCCCTTATGGTAGAAGAAAATCGTTTCTGTAGAAGGCTTCTGGGTGTTGGACAAAATATTCCTGGATTTTGCCTTCACCTTGAACTGGACCTTGAGTATGTACAGGACACTATCCAGCTGGCTCCCCTTTTGTTATGAATTTCAGTCTGGAGTAACGTACATGCCTCTCTTAATAGGGATATCCTAAGGGATTGTTTGGCCTGCGATAATGTAAAGCATATTCCTTGGCTGTCGCACATTAGGAAGATGGCACATGATCTGGGGAGGCCTGAATTGTTGGACTATCCCGAGGACCTGACTAGCTATGATAAGAAATGGGTTAAGGATAACTTTCAGAGAATCCAGGAGACTAAAAGGGAGGGCGAGGCTCTAAGGAAAAAATCGATCAGGGAATTTTCTATGCTAAAGATGTGGCTGGGTCCTGAGCGATATCTTTCAGAAATTAAGGATGTGAGGGAAAGGTCTCTCATAACTCGATTCCGCTTGGGGATCATTAGAAGTAATTTGTGCTTCCCCCTAGGTCAATATGGGGAGAAATGTATTAGACCCTGCCCCTGTGATGGGGTGTCCCATCAGACCTTGATCCATTTTACACTGTTCTGTGTCTTTTATGCACCATTTAGAACCCGATTTTTACTACCGCTCCTTAGGCCCAAGGGTTTTGTGCAATACCGTCCTGCTTTCATGTGGCTGCAAATGGCCTCAGATGTACTGGTATGGAAGGGCTTGGGATCCTTCCTGAAGGGAGCTACTACTTGGCGCAAAAATGTTGAATTTTTATAATGATTTTACTTATTTTCTTCCAGTTTTTATGAATGAGGTTTTTATCTTCTTCTGTTTTTTATTCTTGTGTATATATATATGTATGTGTATATATATATATATATATATATATAAAATTATATGTACTTGTTTTTATGATGGGTGCTTTTATTATACATGATTTTTATTGGTATTTTTACAATGTTTTGGTGATTGTGTTGTAATGGATGAATTTTCTCATACCGAATAAAGCTTCTTCTTCTCACTAACAGCACTGCATTGCATGTAGTGTTTTTGTTCATAACGTTCTGGTGGAGTATGGGGTATCTTCCAAAGAAATATTGAGATGTACACTTACCCCCCACTAAATGCACTCTCTTTGTCTTCTTGGTTTAAATCTCCTTTGGTAAATAGGTTCCTTAAAGGCCTCACTCATGTTTCCTCCTCCATTCATCATGCCCTAATGGGATTTGAATGGTTCTGATATTCCTTATGTGGGCTCCTTTCGAGCCTCTCCACAATTGTCCTCTCAGACTCCTCACTTTAAAACAGCCTTCCTTGTTGCCAATACATCTGCCTGCAAGGTGAGTGAGGTGCAGACATTGTCATCTAAGCCACCTTACCATCTATCCTAACAGAGTGGTGCTTCGCACACAGGCCTCCTTTCTACCAAAAGTGGTTACGCCCTTCCATGTAGGCTAGTCCAACACCTTGCCTACTCTTTTACGCACCCCACATCCTTCTAAGGAAGAGGAGAGACTCAACTGCTTGGTCCCAAAAAGAGCGTTCACATTCACCTTGATTGTACCAAAGAGTTCTGGGCGGTCGATCAATTCTTTGTTGGTTTTGTGGGTGCACAGAAAGGTCAGTCAATGCAGAAGAGAGCCACCTCCAGATGGGTCATCATCTGCTTTAAAATGTGCTACACGTTTGCTATGAAGCACCCCCATGAGGGCTTGCAAGCTCATTCTACCAGAGATAAAGCTGGAACCACTGCAAATAGCATGCAGAGTTCTGGTTGTGGTCTGTCAGGTGGCACCGTTGGCATCTCTGCACACATTTGCCAAACACTACTGCCTGGACAGTCAGATCCATAGGGACAGGCACTTTGCCCATTTGGTCATGCAGGACTTTCTGGTGTGATCACAGCCCCTCCTCCGGGGATGGTATTGCTTGGGTATCTATTCTAGGGTAAGGAATCTGCAACTAGATGCCTCTGTCAGATGGACGAGTTACTTACTTTTGGTAACACCTTATCTGGTAGAGACAATATCTAGTTGCAGATTCCTTACCAACCCACCCATCCTCCCCACAAACTGATTTCTAGGGACAGGGAACCTAGTTTTTATGCACCGGTGGTCAGTGTTCTTTCATGGCTCTACGCTTCTGCCGTGGAAAGTTGTGAAAAGAAACGGACGTCAGTGCGTTGGGGTATTACCTATATAGGACCTGCAACATCATGTGCGGTGTGTACTACGCCAGTGACAGATGTGGAGATGATCAACACCACCTAATGCCTCACAGGGGTACTGCTAGAGAAAAATGTCTGAATCCTGACTGATGCCTGGTAGAAAGTTTAAGGAAAGGAATCTGCAACTAGATATTGTATCTACCAGATAAGGCATTACTGTAGGCAAGTAACTTGTTCTTCAACACACATTTCACAGATTCCACTAACAATCTGTTTTAGAAGTTCTCCCACAGTGAGGAGGTTTGAGCCCACTCGGCTACATTAGGTGGATGAGTGCCGACCCGATGATGAAGCATGCCACCAAAGTACCATAGTGGGTGAAGGTCTTGAAAAAAAAAATGTTTTTAAAAAAAACCTTAAGGGATTTCAAACTAGATTAGGTTGCTTTTAGGCAACCCACTCCCCTTAGCTTTTTGTAGCAGTTCATGTACTAGCATTACCCGCTCCCCTTGGATTCATTTCTGGTTACAATTGGAAGTTGAGTGGGGGGACATTATACCTCTATTCCCTCTAGGGAAGCTGGCCTGGTTTGTGGTGCGTACCCCAGGTACTTACACCTTATACCAGGTCCAGGTATCCCCTTGTATCCTCTTGTAGTGAAGTGTAGGCAGTGTCTAGAAGCCAGGTTCTCTAGAGGTAGCTGTGGATGAGCAGCCAAGGCTTACCTAGGAGACATGCAAAGCTCATGCAATACCACTGTAGTCACACAGCACTTACACCCATGAAAGAAAACACTCAGTTGTACAGAAATAAAGGTACTTTATTTCTGATGGATACAACTACCTCTGGATTCCTCACCTTATAAATTCTCCTAATGCGCCAGCATTCAACGGAAAATCTTCTTCCCAGCTCTCCACGTCGACAAGGACGTCACAATTGCACGACTCCATGCAACTCCGTCTGATGTCACCGTGACAATAAGAGGTCCTCGCCGGCATGCTGACGTCAGTTCCCTTTTTTCCGTGCCTTCGACGCTAACGGTTTTCTCCTAGCTCTTGCTACTGTTGAAGGTGTTCCATCTTGTTTCTGGTTACAATGTCTCCTCCTAGGAAGTCTGGGTTTAAGCCTTATCGGGAGTGCGGGGGTCACATGTCTGTTACGGACCTTCATGATGATGGCCTTTGGTGTTTAAGTTCTGAGCATAACGTCGAGGAGTGTGTATCCTGCCAGAGCATGAATCTGAAGGCGCTGAAGGAGAGAGAAGCCAAACTCTTTTTGGCTGAGGTGAAGGAAGGACATAGAAGCCATCGTAGATCGTCTTCTCATACTTCGTCGACATAACATAAGAAGCGGCGTCAACACGACTCTCGGCGTTGTTCGGCTCAAAGCTGTTCGAGGTCCCGTTCTCCATCTAGACGGCGCTGTGTGACGTGGGAGGTTAGTCCTACGGTGACTCCGGCGCCGTCGGTCTTCGAGGTGGTCGCGCCTCAAGAGTCTTCGCTTTTCGCCTGTGGTGCAGGATTCAGATGATCAGCCGGCGCAAGTGCTGCATGAAGACCAGTGGTATCCTGCCTTCCCAGCTCCGGGAGCGGATCCGGCGGCATTTTTAAATGCCATGTTTAGTATGTTTAATGTTATGGCCCCTGCTGATGACTGGCTGGTCCCACGGGTCCTTTGCCATTTACATTGGGCTCCCCGGCTCCTTACAAGGCGGCGCCGTTCATGCCCTTTTATCCGGCTGAGGGTGCCGGTTTGGCACCGATGACGTCACCTCAAAGACCTACGGCGCCGATAACATCGCCTTACAGACCTGCGGCACCGATGACATCACCTTATCAGTCGACGCCGATGACAGAGCCTCAGGTGTCCTCGGTGCCGATGGGATCCGCTTTGGCGCCAGATGGCTCCGGATTGGACCGTAGTGAGCCTTCTCCTGGTCCGCCTCTTTCAGTCCTGAAGCCGGTGTCATCGACATCGGCTAATACTATGTCGACGCCACGGTTAGAGGCCAGGCTGAGGTCGCGCAGAAAAGCTTAAAGGCTTTTGGAGGAGCAGGAGTACCAGAGGCAGCTGTTGGAAGAAGGAGAGATTGCGGAGCCCTTGGGAGAATAGCAAGGACTTGACTCAGCCAGTGGGCTAGACACTTCCCCGGAGTGGGACCTTTCTTCTCCAGGGGAATTTACAGAGGAGGCGGCCTCTTTCCATACTGAGGTCAGGAAGGCGTCAAATTTCTTGGATCTTCCCTTGCCTGCTGCTGAGGTGAAAACAAATATTCGAACCGAGGTCCTGCATCCTTTTTCGGGTTCAGCAGAACCATTGCTCCCATTTAATGATGTTCTTACGGAGCCTATTTTAGAGGTATGGAGGAAGCCTGTGTCGTTCCCAGCTGTCAACAGATCTGTGGCAAGAAGGTATAGGGTGGGTCCTGGAGATCCAGGATTTTTGTCGAAACATCCTGCCCCCCTCCCTACCCCCCCCCCGGAGAGTTTAGTAGATCAGGCCTCATGTTACACACATTCTGCACCAGGCTCCTTCCCTGTAATTCCTTCGGACAGGGAGTCCAAGAGAATGGAGCAGTCGGCGAAGAAGACTTTTTCTTCCTGTAGTATGGCCCTCAAAGCAGCAAACGCTACCTGTGTATTAGGTAGATATGTGCACGCCCTGCAGGAGATGCAATTACAATTTGGTGAACTCCTATCAGATGCTCAGGCGGCGGCTAAACAGATCATCCAGTCTGGTCTGGATTCTACAGATTCAGTGGCCAGGGCGATGGATACCTCTGTCGCTACCAGGAGGCATGCGTGGTTGAGGTCCTCTGGCTTATCTTCGGATGTCCAGACTACTCTCTTGGACTTGCCTTTTTTGACGGAGAGAAGCTTTTTGGTGCTAAAGCGGACTGTCCCTTAGAGCACTTTAAGGACAGTAGGACCACAGCAAAGTATTTGGGTCTGCAGGCTTCCACTACTACCCCTTTCAGGTCCTTTTGGAGCTTCAGGGGGTTTGGGTGTGGAGCTGTTTAGCGTGGGAGACCCCAGTCCATAGTCGAACAGCCTAACAGCCTCCCATATAGATCCTTTAGAGGGTGGGGGAGGATTCGGACAAGAGGGGCCACCCAGCCGCACCCTGCATCATCCTCTTCATCTGGGGGAACAACAGCAAGAGAAGCAGCCCTAGTTTTCTGCCCATTTTCAGCCATACTTCTCCTGTAGGGGGAAGATTACGTCTTTTTCTCCGCGAGTGGGAGTTAATCACATCAGACTCCTGGATTCTAAATATTCGGAGGAAAGGATATGCCCTTACTTTTCAGGAGTTCCCCCCACCTCCAATCTCTCCCCGTCCCTCGTTTTGTTCCGAAGACCATCTCCTTTTGTTGCAGCAGGAGGTTCAAATCCTGTTATCAAAGGGTGCAGTGGAGTTGGTTCCAGAGCAGGAAAGGGGTCCGGGTTATTCAAGATGCTGACTATAACGCAGGTAATTCTGGCGTTGAACAAAGAGGATTGGATGGTGTCTGTCGACTTGCAGGAATCTTACTTTCATATCCCTATTCTAAAGTCGCACAGGAAGTATCTCCGGTTTGTGGTGGGGTCGCAATACTACCAGTTTGCGATCATTCCGTTTGGTCTTACTTCAGCACCTCGAGTCTTCACGAAGGTGATGGGGGTGTTTGCAGCAAGTCTCAGAAGGAAGGGAATATGGGTATTTCCTTACCTGGACGATTGGTTGATCAAAGCCAAGTCTCCGGAGCTTGTGCTGCATCACTTGCAAATGACAACTCAGTTGTTGTTCAGTCTGGCTTTTTCAATAAATGTGCCCAAATCTCACCTGGAGCCCTCTCAGCGCCTCCTGTTCATAGGGGCAGTACTGGATACAGCATTGAATCGGGCCTATCCTCCGCCTCATCGGATTCAGGACATCCAGGCGTTGATTCCAATGTTTCAAAATGGAGCGGTTGTTCCAGTCCTCAAGGTCCTACTCCTGCTCGGTCTGTTCGCTTCTTGCATTCTGTTGGTCACCTATGCACGTTGGCACAAGAGGGCTCTCCAATGGTGCCTCCGCAGGCAGTGGTTTCAACACAAAAGGGATCTCAAGGAGTCAACATCGATCTCCAGAGACGCTGCAGCGGATCTACGATGGTGGGCTGTGGACGGCAATCTCTCTCTAGGAAGGTCGTTTTCACTCCTGCCTCCGGTGGCCATGGTCATAACGGATGCTTCCACTCTAGGGAGGTGAGCTCATCTGGGGGACCTGGAGATCAAAGGTCTTTGGTCTCCAGTAGAATGGACTTTCATATCAATCTGTTAGAATTATGGGCGAGACGTCTGGCTCTCAAGGCCTTCCTCCCGTCCCTTCGCGGTCAGTCAGTTCAAGTCTTGATGGACAACACTACCACGATGTGGTATATAAACAAGCAGGGGAGAGTGGGGTTGTACCTTCTCTGCAGAGAGGCTCTGCGGCTCTAGTCCTGGGTTCAGGACCATCGGATTTGCTTGGTAGTGAATCATCTGGCCGGAGTGCTCAACGTACGTGCGGACACTCTGTCATCATTTCTCGGCCGATCACGAGTGGCGTCTCCATCCGGATCTGGTCCATCACATCTTTCAGATGTGGGGTTCTCCGCGGATAGATTTGTTTGCCACTCGGGAGAACGCGCACTGCCCATCATTCTGCAGCCTCCAGTATCTGGTGCAAGGAGCTTTGGGGGACGCATTTCAGATGTCTTGGTGCAACCAGTTGCTTTACGCGTTCGCCCCCCCCATACCCTTGATTCCTCGGGTTCTGAGGAAGATTCGCCAAGATCGGGCTCAGGTCATTTTAATAGCTCCGGATTGGCCGAGGAGGGTGTGGTACACGGACCGTCTCCAACTCGCACTGTGCCCTCCGCTCCGTCTCCCTCTCAGGGCAGACCTCCTCTCGCAGTCACAGGGGCAGGTTCTACACCCCCACCTCCAGAGCCTGCGCTTACATGCCAGGAGATTGAACGGGGCAATCTGAGTGCTTTCTCTCTCCCACCAGAGGGAGTGGATGTTAGTTTATCGGCCAGGTGACACTCCACTAAGACCGTTTATGCCGGCAAAATCTGTGGCTTGGTATGGAGAGAAACAAATTGATCCCTTGAGGTTCTGTTTGCATTAGCTTTGGCACAGAAGGGTTGTGCAGTTGCTACTGTTAAAGGCTATTTGGCGGCACTGTCAGCCTTTCTTTGCCTTCTGGATCAACCCTCCTTGTTTAAATCGCCTATTGTTGTTAGGTTCTTAAAAGGATTAACAAATACATTTCCTCCCACTCCTTTTCTTATGCCTCAGTGGGATTTGAATCTGGTTTTAACTTTAATAGGTTCACCATTTGAACCCATGCATTCTTGTCCGTTAAGATTATTAGTCCTTAAGACAGTTTTCCTGATAGCTATTACGTCGACGAGGCGTGTCGGGGAGCTTCAGGCCCTTAGTGTTAAACCTCCCTTTACTTTATTCTTTTCTGACAGAGTGGTGCTGAAAACCAGGGCGGCTTTTCTACCTAAAGTTGTCACTCCTTTCCATATGGGGTAGACCATTACCCTTCCATCTTTCTTCCCTCCTCCTCATCCTTCAAAGGAGTAAGAGAGACTCCATCATTTGGACCCCAGAAGGGCTCCCAGTTTTTATATTGAGAGGACAAAGGACTTTCAGTTGGAAGACCAGCTATTCGTTGGATATGTAGGAAAGAGGAAGGGCAGATCGGTCCATTAAAGAACTATATCCAGGTGGACATGGTTCTTTGCATTAAGGTCTGTTATTCGTTGGCAAAGAAGGTTCCCCCTAGGGGTATTAGAGCCCATTTGACCAGGGCTAAGTCTGCCACTTTAGCCCAGCCTAGAGGGGTTCCGGTGGTGGATATTTGCAAGGCAGCAACTTGGGCGTCCCGCCACACCTTTACGAAGCATTATTGCTTGGACTCGGAGGTTAGGAGGGATGGAAGATTTTCCGTCGAATGCTGGCGCATTGGGATAATTTATAAGGTGAGGAATCCACAGGTAGCTTATGTATCCACCAGAAAAAGTGTTACCAAAGGTAAGTAACTTGTGCTTTTGGAACATAATACCACAAAATACTAGAAGGGCAATCCTCCAGTAGGAGGTAAGTACTACGCCAAATATACATACACTAGCAATCAGAAATAGGCATAGAAGAGGTTAGGAAGCAGTGCTAATAGAAATAACCAATAGTGACCCTAGGGGAAGCCCAAATCATATACCAAAAAATAGGAATGCGAACATAGGACCCCCACCTAGGTAAGTGGAATGTGTAGAGGGAAGCTGGGAGTACTAGAAAACCACAGAGGTAAGTAATACAGTACCCTCCAGCGACCAGGAAAGCAGGAGTAAATCACTGGATTTTCCCCAAGAAACCCAAAAGGAAAAAAAAGAAGAAACAGAAGACACCCAGACAAGACTGCAAGAAACCAGCAGTGGATTCCTGAATACAGAAGACCTGTGAAGAGAGGGGACCAAGTCCAAGAGTCACAGTGGAGTCCAGGAGGAGTAGGAGCTACTACCCACCCAACTGTACTTGCAGGAGTTGGTCGACGGTGATGAAGAACAGGTCAGCACTGCAGCCCTGGAGCCGGAGAAGAGTTTGTGATGGATGCAGAAGGTGTTCCACGCTGGAGTGAAGATTGCAGACGGGTGTCGGAATTCCACCAACAAGCCTTGGCAAAGGCAAACTTGTGGGGACCAGCAAGGCACAGGAGGACTCCGGCCCAGGAGGTGGAGTCACAGGGGACCCTCCGCATCGCAGAGAGTCCACAGGAGCAGCAGCAGCACCCACAGGATCAGCAGCAGCACCCACAGGGGTCCCACAGGACAGGGACACAGAAGTCGCAGAAGGAGCCAGCGCAGCACTACAGAAAAGGATCCCACACCGCAGGAGAACCACACAGAGGGCCAAGCGTCACAGGAAGGAGTGCTGAGGACTAGGGCTGCATGTCGCCTGAAGATCCCAAAGAGGAGATGCAAACAAACCTTGGCAGCTGCAAGAGATGCGGTGAACAGGGGTACTATCCTGCGTGGGAAGGCAATGGCTTAACATCAACAAAGTTGGACAGCTGGCAGAGAGGACCAAGAGGGCTACTCCAGACCACCACCCGTGATGCAGCTCAAGATGAGGGCAGATGCACACAGCCGGTCGGCGTTTGCAGCAGGTGCCTATGGATGTAGAGGAGTGACTTCTTCACTCCAAGGGAGATTCCTTCTTGTTGTGCAGGCTGAAGAGTTACTTTCTTCTGAGGATGCATGGCCAGGGAAATGTTGCAAAGCTGGCAGGAGTTGTGGAAACAATGTTGCAGAAGAGTCTTTTCTGTTTATTGCAGCATTGTTGGTTCCTGGAGGGTCCATTCGCAGTTCCAGTGACCAGAAGTCAAAGTGGAGGTTGCAAAGGAATCCTGCTATTGGTAAAATGTGTTTTACATCTTACCCTATGAGACCAGCAACTTCGTCAAGAAAGGTATCACCTTCACCTCAAGTGAGGTTCTTTGTAATGGGTGCCATGTTTGATGATGTTGATGGTCCTTTTGGAACTGTGAGCAACCCTTTGCAGTTGCTTGTTAATTGCAAAGACGTAAATGATGATGATCATGAGGAGGATGTGAATTGCAAAGAAGGAGATTTTTTCCTTCAAAGAGAGGTCTCATACAAGAGCTAGGTCGTATGAAGCTTATCAAGATCACTATACTAATGCAGATACTTTTGAGCAGCAACCGTTGCCAATGGTTGCAGTAGGCCTGGTTTTGATTGTCAGTCACATTCTCAGAGACTACTACAGAAGATTCCCAGAAACTGGAGATCTGCCCCCACAGTCACAGGGAGCATGGATTCCACCAACTATAATTTCCTCGTGTTCACTTCATATACTTTCTCAGGGGAAGAGTCCAACTATGCATCAACCAATAGTTCCTCATTGCGGGTTGTTGGAACCGATTACTATTCACAATTATTATGTGGACGAGAGATGCAATGACGAATCAGAAGAAGGGGAGTTCATCCATGAGCAACAGGAAGTGAATCAGACAAATTAATTACTGTGCCATCAGTTCCTCTAATGACTCCTGCAACTAGTTCCCCGCAGGACCATATAGGTTGCTTTCATGCTGTTCTGGAAAGAGCCTCTAGTAGGTTTCATGTGCCAGTGCAATAACACAACTTTTTCCTTTGTGGCTTCAAAGAGACAGCCACAAAGTAATTTAATTCTGTACCCGTTGTAGATCATACACAGAAAATGTGTCTCAAACTTATAAAAGCTCCAACATCAGTAGTGGAAGTAATTCCCCGCCTTGAGAAAAAATATAAAGCATCAGAGAATTCCCCAGTCTGCCTAAGTTTTCAAACAAAGCCTGATTCGGTGGTCGTGCAAGCAGCAAAAAGATATTTAATGAATCTTACCACTTCTTGCTCTGCACCACCTGATAAGTAGGGCAGGTGCCTCAATACCATTGAAAAAAGATTCTCTGCCATGGCTGTTCTGAATTTAAGAGCTTCCAGTGTCCTAGCTAACATGGGCATTATTCGGGAAACGTGTCAATGACTCCTTCCAGTAAGTTGAGAGACACAGTAGCATCAAGATATCTAGGCGTGATATGGAGAAATTGAAAGAAAACGCGACAAGCAGTAAGGGGTGGAAGAGTGCCAAAGGCAGTAATGTTTGCAATATTAGAAGAAGGCAGCTCTTTGAGGGGATAAGTAGTAACATTGCTGCCCGTAATACTAAAGTTAATAAAGGACAGATAAACTCATTAACACAGTGTTTTTTTCCTTAGGGGTTACTGTATATCTGTTGCTTATTTTTTTTAGGTTGACTGCAGTTGATGAATGAAAACTTTTAGAAAAACAATACATTCAAACAGAAAATATTCTATAAATAGGATCAACAGATCTAAACTTAATTAAGACTTTCCTCTAAAAGGGTTTACAGATTCTACATGTAAATTACATGGAAGTCTTCAATTTATGTTATATTTTTTTGTTCTCATTTTCCTATCTTTTTTTTAACTTATTCTAGAAAGGGTACACTGCACCATTAAATGGCAACTTCTCCAAGTAAATCATTCAATTTCCACCCAATAATCACAGAGTGACATTTGCTTTATACAGGTAGCTTGCAATAATAATAGGGTCCTAAAATTATTACTGATGGTGTCACATATGACTGTTTCTTTTCCAGCCTCTGTTCTTTCCCACTTCTGTTCTTTTGCCATGATGCATTGTATACCGACTAAAGCATTTAAATTCACATTTATTACCAATGTGCATAGTTAAACTATTACACTTGCACACAATAAAACACAAAAGATAAAACCTTTACACTTATACATTATTCGAGCTTTGCCAGTGCTACACATTAAAGTATACCGTCTTTTGGCGATTCAGTGTTAGATTGATTTGCTCGTGGAGGGTTCATAAGGTGCATAGTTTAGCGAAATGCCTGTGACGCCGATTATGACCCATGAATGTGATCAAAATTGGCTTTTGGTTCCGTTATGCCAGCACGTGGACAGCTCAAAGGGCAAACAGTGCAAAATGTGCTACAGTGCGTAAACCCTCAGTAGGGCCTGTGATATTAATAATGATGTATCCTTGAGTTGATTGGACCAACACCTCATTGATGCAGCGAAGACTACACATAACATGGAAATGGCAAGGTTTTAAGAGTTTAGGTGGGCACTGGAATGACTTTTGAGCAGTAAACATAGTTCCTTTTTTTTTTAGCTTTATTGTTCTTTTATTATACCTTGTGAAATATGTTCAGGTGCAGATGAAGTAAAAGTCATCAAACTTTCCTTTTTCTCTCTAGGTATTTGACATTCTTCCCCTGTATGGGATGCTGCAGCCTGGTGAAAGCCAGCAGTTGTCCTTCACTTTTTTTGGACATGGTGGCATCAGTGCCCAGGTGAAAGCTTTATGTGAGGTGGAGGGAGGCCCCACTTATGAGATAACACTTCGGGGACAAGCCTCACTCGTCTGTTATGAGCTGGACAAAAGGGAGCTTGACTATGGTCTACAGGTATAACAAACTTGTTTTGAAATCTCAAACCAGTCAGCTTTGGCAAGTAACAGAATAGCTTTATGAGGAATTAAGTTTTTGTAATTACAAAATGTTCACACAAGCTTCATTCCATAATGTGTCCTTATTTGCCTCTTCTTTTTGTCCTTCAACCTCACCTTCCACTTCTGCCTCTCCTCCCCACCAACTTTTGGCCTGGTGCATCCACCTTCAGTCCCACTGGTCTGCTCTTCCCCTAGCGTTTCAAACATACCTATATCTCAAATGTTTTCCTGGTTGTCCGGCCCTTGCCTGCTTACTTTGCTTACTTATCCCACACGGACCTAGTTGATTCCCTAACCAGGTAATTTCATTAACTCTTCTTTGATATAGCTCCAACACCAGAACTATGCCTCTAGCCTCTCTGCCTCCCACTTTGGTTTCTTCCACATTTCTCTGACTCACATGGCTGTCTCTACACTTTCCACCCATATCTTTTTGTGTCTTTTGACCTTGGCTACCTATCACTTGGTGTACTCATCCAGTTTTGGATAATCACTCCATGTTTGCAGCCTCCAAGATTATCTGGCTCATCCTCTAACTTCCAGTTGTCCATCTCCCTTTTACTAGCATCCCAGGTAAGCCTGTACTCTTCTCTAACCTCTTATTCTACTCTTCAAGCTTTACTTTTCCCACATTCACCTCATTTACTTTACTCCCTTTTCTTCTCAACATCTAGCTCCGTGCATCTCAGCCTTTTGGCTATGCAGTCTGTTAAATTAGAAATGTCATTCGCATAACCTAACTGACTAGCTCCCATCCACAACAGCAGATATAGTTCTATCCATTCTTCACCCTCCCCACATTGTCCCATTTTGTTCAGCCTCCAATTTATGCCTCTCTTATCCACTTGACATCTCCACAATCTTTCCAACTCTAATTCCCCTCAATAGAATGTCAAAATGGGCTACAAAAGTCTTTGGCACCCTCAGAGAACTGTATTGCCTTTCCTTAAACTTATATATTTACTTTTACTTTCACTAATGACCACACAATACTTCCAATATAACCTCATATTTGTTTGCTTTTCCCGCAGCCCTTTGACCATGTAGCTGAAACAGAATTTGTGTTGAAGAACAGCGGCAAGGTCAGCTTTGATTTTGTGGTTCTTAACAATATCCAGGCTGTCGAAGAGAATCCACCTCCTGGAGTCCCTCTAATTGTGCCTTCCTCTGTGAGTATCTTTTGCAGCATACCCTTGATTTGGTCCCCCTTACTTGTTAGATTTTCATAGTTGAAAATGTGTTACCATTTTAGTGTTGCTTTTTTAACACAGTATTACTGATATTAATCCATTAGGCAATATTCATTATATTGCATTAAAAGCATTTATCAGGATCAGACCATTGAGTGAGAATGAAATGATGAATTCTGAGAACTCTGGAGGCTGTACCTCAGAATTTGCAAAACCTGCTAATTTCTCACTTCTCTCCAATTACGTGTCTGCAGTCTACTGATCATTTTTTTTCTTGTTTCTCCTCTCAAAGAATCAGGCTCCAGGATTAATATCATTTCTGACTTGAAATATGAAGGCTACATTCCTCAGTTCTGTGGTAGACCAAGGTTAAAAAAAACTAGAGATTTTCATGCCTTTGATACTGCTTAAGGGTTTTATCTGATACAGACTTCTAGCCTCAGATTCCTTACAACACAATATTCTCCAGGTGTCAGGCTGGATCCTGACATTTTTGAGCAGTACCACTGCGTGCTGGTAAGGGGTGTTCATCTCCACATTGGTGGTGTCTGTGCCATGTATGACGTATGTGGTGCCCATATAGGCGCCAGCCCAGCACACTAATGTCAGTTCTTTTCTTTCCACACTAGTCACCCCAGGTCCAGAGTGACCTACCCCCAGTCCTTTTTGATTTACTTTTTTCTCTAATTGTTGTTAAGGCCTTGTTCGAGAATTCATTTCCTGGTACCTGGAATGGTAGGGATGTTTTTCAAGAAGCCTAAAGGCTTCAAACCATGTTGTGTTTGTCATAGTCAGAGCCCTGTGACAGGCCCCATCTGGTTTACCTCTGGTGTTTGGAACGCAACCACAACTCCAAGACCTGTGAGGACTGCCACACCATGAACCCCAATGTGCTGAGGGCACGGTACTACAAGCTATTTGCCACCCAGAGTTGGACAACCTCACAATGCTCTCGATTCCATTCACGGAGAAGGTCCCAGGACTGCTCGTAGAGCCACTTTCGGTGTCATCATCTCAATCCTGGACGCTGGGTAAGTCGTATTAGAAGTAGTCCTTAAAGCGGTCTTTGACTTTGCTGTGTCACTCCATGTTATCGGACCTGGTGCTGAAGCATCGGCTCTCTAGGCTCTGCTCCACGGTGGACCTTTTGCCAGGGTTGACTTCGCACCTCCCAGTTTCCCAGAGTGACATCTGCCCAATTCAAGGAGTTTTATGAGGTTATTTAACTCAGTTTTGGGCAGTCTGACCCATCTGGAGCGCCTTAAGGCCTTATGAGTCTAGGAGACACCCCTACTGGTTCATCCTCACCGGTAGCCAGTCCCCTTACATCTGGTGCTGAAACAGGAGCAGCAGCACCCACAAGACCACAGCCTTCCCAGGCACCCGCTCCAGTGCTGCCACTTCCGATGCTGCCAACACCCTGCGGTGGTGCAGGACCCATCTTTATACACAACTCTGACCCCAACTGGTAAAATCAGTCAATCAACCAATAGATTTGTAGAGCCTACTTGTCACCTTTATGCAGACGCTGGCAGGGTCCTGTTGATTAGTCAAATAGCCAATTCTTCAGGGACTTTAGAAAAGTTGGCGAGGTCTGTAGATGAAAGGGTAGCTCATTCCATGTCTTCACTGCTAGTTTGGAGGAGCAACCTCCGCATCTGTGACGTCAGATGTGGGAGAGGGGGTTAGAGAAAGGGATGTGGAGCGGAGGTGTCTGGTGGGCTGATGGAAGTTCAGGCAGAGGCTTAAGTAGGCTGGTCTGCAGTTGTGTAGGGCCTTGTATGCATCAGTCAGGACCTTGAACTGGCATCGTTTCTGTACAGTGTGTCATTGGAGTTCCCTGGGGTAGGGGGGTGATGTGGGTTTGTCTACAGAAATCCAGGAAGAATCTGGCTGCAGCATTCTCTATGGTCTGTAGTCATCGGAGGAGGTGAGCTGTGATCCATACATAGAGAGCATCACTGTAGTCAAGTCAGCAGGAGAAGAGGGCCTAGATGTTGGTGCGCCTGGAGCTTTGGGGTAGCCATTTGAATATTTTATATGAAGCATGCAGAAGATGAAGAAGCAGAAGAAGGCAGAGTTGATCTGAATCATAATGGTTAGCTTGTTGTCCAGAATGATGCCTAGGTTCTTAGCATGGTCAGTGGGGATAGGAGTAGTTCCAGGTTGTGGAAGCCACCAGGATGCAGCTCATGGGACGCTTTTGTTTCCAAAAAACAGTATCAGTACATCTGTCTTGTCTGTGATAAGCTTCAGGCAGTTGTCCTTCATCCAGTTGACGACGTCTGTCATTCAGTTGTGGAAGTTGGTCTTGATGTTGGTGGTGTCTTTAAAGAGGTAGAGGATGAGTTGTGTATCATCTGCATAAGATATGATGTAGAGTCCATGGGTTCAAAGGTGTCATGTAAATGTTGAAGAGGATGGGGCTTAGTGAAATTCCTTGGGGTACTTGATAGATGATTTCGTAGGGACCATGCCTTCTGAGTCGGAGCCAGTGACTTTTTGTTTTGATGGGCCGGGAGATGGGAACGATTGGGAGGGGTCAGAGGACCATTATGGTTGCCACCACCCCCTTGACGATACAGGGGGCAGACATTGGCCTGGTCTCTCCCCCCACCGTGGCTACAGAGAAAGGGGTCTCATTTGCAGTTGTGGTGCGCAGGGCAGCTGAGCTTCTGGACCTTCAGTTGCCTATAGTTGCAGTCAAGCTGAATATCTTGACAGAGGTGCTTCTGCCGGGAGTCATCCCTTCAGAAACTTTACTCCCATTCAATAAAGCCCTTCTAGATGTCCTCCTTGGGACCTGGCCCATGACCTACACCGGGACTCCTGTGTGCAGGACAATTCCCGCCACCTTGCTCCCAGGGACCCCAATTTTCGCACCCACCACCCCACCCTGGAGAGCTTGGTGGTCCAGACCTCCACTTCTAGGATTAATCCTGGCACGTTCTCTACCATTCCATCAGATAGTGAATCCAAAAGACTGGATACCTTCAGTAAGAGGATTTTTTTTTCTGCCAGCCTAGCACTGCGGTAGGTGAACACTGCATGCCTTTTAGACCAGTACCAGCACACTTTGGTATTTGGCTGCGCAAATGCTGGCTATGGTCTTGGATAAGGCCCGAGTCATACTCTCTGCAGTTGCTGATGGATGAGACGCAGAAAAGTTCACCATCAGATGTGGATTTGACATGACTGACTCCCTGGGCAGAGCAATTTCATAGTCAGTGTAGTTGCAACACCATGCCTGGCTGAGAATCACCGGCCTTGTCCAAGTTTTGCTCATGCACATGCTCTTTAATGGCTCTCACCTCTTTGGTGAGAAGGCAGATTCAGCACTGGAGTGTTTTATGGATAGCAGAACTACAGCTAGGTCTTTGGGCCTATCCATGGCCCCTCACAAATTCTAGTCTGTTTTAATTTTTCCCCAGCCACCACGGCAAACAGAGTTCCCAGACCTTTGGTGGCACTGGACACAGTTCCCACAGATCCTATGGGATCTCACCCCAGCAGCCGCAGCCTCTCAAACACTTTAGTTTGCCCTTATATCAGCATGGGCCCCCAGTGGGAAGCAGGATCTGCCATCATCCTACTCCCTTGGAAGTCGGTAACGTTCAACAAGTGGGTTTTTGCAAATCATCCAGAAGGGCTGCCTCATCCCTTTCCTAGAAGCCCCATGCCACCTACTTATGACCAGCTGAAGGAGTACTATCTCTTCTTGCTCCATCTTGAGGTCTTGTCTCATTTGGCAAAGAAGTCATAGAAACGGTGCTGGCATCAAAAGCACGTTGTGGTTGCTATTCCAGCTACTTTCTGGTGTCCAAAAAAGACAGAGACCTTCGCCCCGTCCTAGACTTGTTCCTCTCAACTTCTTCCTGAAAAAGGATAAGATCAAAATGCTCACCTTAGATCATGTCCTGCCTGTCCTGGAGACTGGATGGTAATGTTGGACTTACAGGATGCATATTTCCACATCCCTATCCTGCCGGCCCACAGGCGCTTCCTGCGGCTCATAGTGGGCCAAGAGCATTTCCAGTTTGCCGTGCTCCCCTTTAGTCGCACCAGCGCCCCTCGGATGTTCACAAAAGTGATGCTGGTGTTTGTAGTACATCTGTGGAGGTCAGAGATTCCAGTCCTCCCCTACCTAGACAATTGACTATTGAAGGCGAGCTTGTCCCTGAGATTTGTCTTCCACCTCCAGACTATGGTGAACCTCCCTCTTTTGCCAGGGTTCACTATAAATGTCTTGAAGTCACCCTCACTCTCTTTAAAATTATTGCTTTCATCAGGGCGTTTCTGGACACAGTGCACTTTTGGGCTTATCCTCCTGTAATGCAAGTCCAGGATGTTCGGGCTGTGAATCTGATGTTTCAGCTACTGCTTTGGATTTCGGTGAGACTGAAACTAATGCTGTGGAGCTTCATGGCCCCCTGCATCCGTCTTATTACAAGTGCCCATTGGCACATGAGGGCTCTACAGTGGGACCTGAAGTTCAGTGGACACAGCGTCAGGGAAATCTTTCCAACCTGGTCTAGATCTTGGAGGGAACTGAAAAAGACTTGCATTGGTGGCTGGCAAACCCCGATTTGGATATTGGCCGACTCCTCTCCCTTTCCTAACCAGAGCTGACTGTAGTGACAGACGCATCACTTCTGGCTGGGTTGGGGCAGCCATCTGGGAGGGATGGAGATCAGAGGACTCATCTCCGGCAGAGTCTGAGCTCCACATCAACCTACTTGAGATCAAGGGAAGGCTAGTGCAGGTGTTCATGGATAATACACCTCCATGTGGTACTGCAACAAACAGGGTGGGGTGAGGTTGTGGGCTCTTTATCGAGAGGCCCTGCGCCACTGGACATGGCTAGAATGTTAGGGCATTTCCCCTGTGGTTCAATTCTTGCTGTCTCTGAACGCCAGGGCTGACTGATGGAGCCGTCGATGCCTAGTGGATCACGAATGGTGTCCATATTCAGAGGTGGTCCAAAGTCTCTTTCAAGAGTGGAGAGAGCTTTGGTTAGACCTGTTCGCCATCACAGAGAATGTGAAATGTCTACAGTTTTGTGCTCCAGAGTTTCCAAGGCAAGTCTCACTCTGAGATGCTTTTTGCCTCATGGAACCCTGGCCTCTGTAAGCCTTTCTGCCAATACCACTTTAGCCCAGAGTTCTCAAGATAATCAGTAGCGACTGGGCCCAAATCATTCTTGAGACTCTGGATTGGGCACAGAGAGTTTGATATCCAGAGCTTCTAAAGATGAGCATTGGTCCTCCAAACAAGGTGTCCCTTTGGGAGGATCTCCTGTCGCTTCAACAGGAGAGGGTTCTGTACCATCCGCCTTCATGCGTGGCATTTGAATGGCAACTGTTGACAGCTTTCGATCTTCCTCCAGAAGTTTATGATGTTATTCTGGCAACCAGACATTTCACTACCAAATAGATGTATGCCTGCTGTTGGGACAATTTTGTGGCATGGTGTGCATCCAGGAACATTGATACCTTTTCTGTACCCTTATCACATGTTCTTCTATTTGTTCTTTCTTTGGCCCTGCAGGGCTGTGCTCTTGACACTGTTTAAGGTTATCTGTCTGCCATTTCGGCATTCTTTCAGTTGCCTGACCAACCTTCTTCGTTCAAGTCACCCATGACTAGGTACATAAAAGGACTACAGCATGTTTATCCTCAAGCCATTCATCATGCCCCAGTGGGATCTTAGTCTTACATTTCTCATATGGGCTCCCTTTCAGCCATTACACAGCTGCCCACTTCTCTTGCTGACTATTAAAACTGCCTTTCTAGTGGTCATAACATTGGCCGTGGGGGACAGCGAACTGCAGGCCTTCTGTGTATGACCTCTTTATACCACCATTTACCCAGGCAAGCTGGTCCTAAGGACTTGTGTCTCCTTCCTCCTGAATGCTGTGACACCCTTTCATGTAAGCCATGCCATCACCTTGCCTTCTTTCTTTGCGCCACCTCACCCTTCTAAAGAAGAGGAGAGACTCCGCTGTCTAGGCCCAAAAAGAGCATTGTTAATTCTACATTGATTGCATAAGAGAGTTCCAGTTGGACGATCAACTCTTTTTAGGGTATGTTTGAGCTAAGAAAGGGAAGGTAGTGCAGAAATGGACCATCTAACAATGAATATTGCTGTACATCAAGATCTGCTACACATTGGCTAAGAAGCAACCCTGTGAGGGCCTGTGTGCTCATTCTACCAGAGCTAAGGCTGCGACCTCTGCATTAGCTCACGGAGTCCCTGTATAGGACATCTGTCAGTCAGCAACATGAGTGTCCTTGCACACTTTCATGAAACTCTACTATCTGATGATCAGGTCTGTCTCTGTCCTGTCCATTCGATCCTGCAGGACTTTTTGGTCTAACCTGTTCTCAGACCCACCTGCTGGGAGGTATTGTTTTGGTATTTATTCTAAGGTAAGGAATCTGTGGCTCGAAGTCTCTATTAGATAAACAAGTTACTTACATTTGGTAATGCCTTATCTGGTAGGACTCTATCTAGCCACAAATTCTTTACTGATTTCCCCCATCCCCCCCATCCTCCCTGCTCTGCTAGTTGAGACATTAATGTCACTTTTCTAAGGGCCTTAATAATGGACACCAGTATATCAGCATTCTTGGTGACTGCACTTATGGCATGGAAAATCACAAAAAGAAACTGACTTCAGTGCGCTAGGGTGATGCCTTTATAGACACTGTGCATGCCACGTCCAGCGCTGATGCAGACCTGAAAGATACCACCTACTTGCCGCAGGGGTGTTGCTCAAAGATTCCCAGATCCAGTCTGATGCTTGGGAAGTTTATAAGGTAAGTAATCTACGGCTAGATAGTCACTACCAGATAAAGCATTACCAAAGATAAGTAATTTGTTCATTAATGCACAGCTATTTTAGATGGAGCAACTAAAATTATATATATATATATATATATATATATATATATATATATATATATATATATATAATAATTTATGTTTGATGGCATTTGTGGCTGTAGATACACACATGTTCTGCATACTCCTGCCATCCGGAGTGATACAAGTTATTTTTCTTCAAAGAACTCTTTCAAGTCACAAGATTGAGTGACTCCTCCTGTCAGTGATATTGCACATGGGCATCGACTCCTTTGTGAGATTGTTTTCTCTCCGCCATTGGGTTTGGACATGTGTGCCTCCGCTCCATGTCTTTGAGTTTGTTTGGTTTGCTTTTCTACCTCTCTTTTCTGTTCCAAAGGTATTGTATTCAATCACTCCTTTCTATCTCAGCACACCACTTTTTTCTGTCGGGTCGGGCTTCGACCAACAGCCCTTTTGGGGTGTTAGGGCCTGTCTTGGGCCTTGTTTCCAATAGGCTCTGGCATCGACGGAAATGGTTCCTTGATGGAACATACTCTATTTTGCTTCTGTCCTCGGTACCACGCTATGTTCCCACACACATGTACAACCTTTGCCCCTCTCCAGACCACAGTGAGGCCAACTATGACACCTGCAAGTCGTTTAGATCTAAAAAGTCCCTTCGGGACCAAAGGGCTCATTGGCTTGAGATGGCCCAAAAGGCATCAGATGATACACCGTATCTCTTCGGGAAGAAATTGCCCAGGCGATACCAACAGTGCAGGAGGTGGAAATTATTTCCATCCAATACAGCCAAGAGCCCAATGTGGAGTTCGACATCGAGAGCCACAAACTTTCTTCTGCCCAGCCCGTCCCTGCTGTCCCACAGAAAACTTCCAAGAAGACCCTACAACCTATCCTAGAGGTTGCTAGTCCGCCGATGCCTCCCAGTTATGGTTGGCACCGAAAGACTGTTCCGACCGCCCCTCCTTCCGTCTCAGGGCTTAAAATGGCAACAAAGGCTAAAGCCTCAGCCTTGCTACTTCGGACCGAGAAATCTTTTCAGTGTTGTTCCAAAGCTCAGGACCGATCCAGGAGCGGACTGCTTCGACCTTGGCACCCACCAATATCACAAAGCACAAATCTTCGGCACCAAAACGCTCGGAACCAAGGGATGCCGGCGAGTCTTACTCAAGCCCTTCTTCAATTGAGCCATTTCTTGAAAAGATTGACGCTATACAGCGCATACTTCTTATTCAAGAGGGCACAGGCCGCATTATAGGGACACCTTCCTCTCCTGTGCTTCCAACGAGGAAATGGACATTTGAGGAGTCCTTAGACATTCCTGTCCATCCAAAGAAGAGGACAAAGGGTAGGGCTACCAGCCCAGCCCGCTGTCCTTCTCCCCCACCTCTGCCTTATTCTCCTCTTCCTCCATCACTCTCATAATCTCCACCTCCGTCCCTTCCCCACTCTCTACCCCAGTCATCTATACAAGGGGATGACACATCTCAGGGGTCAGAGCAGTCTTACACTGAGAGAAGGGGTGGTGTCCACCTGATGATACTGATCCATGAGATGCTTATGACCCTGATTACATTACACTAAGGCGGTTATTCTGACCCTGGCGGTAAAAACCGCCAAGGCCGTGGTCCGCAGGAGCACCGCCAACAGGCTGGCGGTGCTCCTTTGGGCATTCTGACCGCGGCGGTACAGCCGCGGCCAGAAAAGGAAAGTTGGCGGTCTCCCACTGCTGCGCCGCCATGGGGATACCGACCCCCATACCGCCATCCTGTTCCTGGCGGTTTCGGCCGCCAGGAACAGGATGGCGGTATGGGGTGTCGTGGGGCCCCCGTAAGAGGGCCCCACTTAGAATTTCAGTGTCTGCTTAGCAGACACTGAAATTCGCAACAGGTGCTACTGCACCCGTCGCACCCCTTCCACTCTGCCGGCTCCATTCGGAGCCGGCTTCCTCGCGGAAGGGTGTTTCCCGTTGGGCTGGCGGGCGGCCTTTTGGCGGTCGCCCGCCAGCCCAGTGGGAAACCCAGAATGACCGCCGCGGTCTTTTGACCGCGGTACGGTCTTCTGGTGGTTCCCGCTTGGCGGGCGGCTCCCGCCGCCTGCCAAGCTCAGAATCACCCCCTAAATGACCTGGATCTTTATCCTGCTCACACCTCCCCTCCAGAGGACACTACCTCATATCAACAGTTAGTTTCAAGTGTGGCACCATTCCACCACGTAGAGCTTCACAAAGATCCCATAGAGCAAGACTTCTTGTTATATACCCTCTCCTCCACACACAGGAAACACAGTATCTTCCCATGCTTCCTGGTATGCTCAGACATGCTGAGGACATACTTAATGAACCTTTACACTTTAGAGTTACCACACCATAGGTGTATAAGAAGTATAAGGCAGCCCCTTCAGACCCCTTTTACATCAGAGCACAAGTACCACCTGACTTTATTATGGCCACCACTGCCTGTAAGCGGGCTAATAGTCAACCCACCGGCAACTCTCCTCCCCCAGAAAAGGAGAGTAAACAAATTGATGCTGCAGAAAAGAGGGTGGCAGCACAAGCTGCAGATCATTGGTGCATTGACAATTCTCAAGCCCTTTTGGCTCAATACGATTGGGCACATTGGGGCGAGATGGAGGAATTGCTGTAATACCTCCCTGAAGACCACCAAAAACGGGGACAACAAATTGTCTCTGAGGGATGAATTATTACAAACAATGCCATGCAGTGCGCTCTCGATTCAGCGGACACAGCAAACAGAGGGATCAACACCAGTATCCTCTTGGGAAGACATGCTTGACTTTGGTGTTCCAGCTTCAAGCCAGATGTCCAAAAGACAGTCTCAAACATGGTTTCTGACAAGGAGCACCTGTGTGGACCGCAACTGGATACAACACTGACAAAATGAAAGAGGACACCAACACAGCCAAGGCCTTGGGCGCCTTACAAACTGACATTCATAGAGGTTCCTTTTGACGTCCATGTTACAGGGCTACATACAAATCCTCCACCTCAGAGGCTTCCTTGTCCCAAAATGAGCAGCCTCAGTCCTCTTACGGTAAAGGCTCCCACAGAGGGACAAGTAACAAAGGCAGCGGGAAGAGTGCCATCACACGAGTATCCACCTTGTAGGAAGCTGGCTATCTATGCAGTGACCCAATGTAAGGGGACACTATGCAGATAGTCCAGGGTGCCCCTTATCAGTTTACAAGGGTAAAATTACAATCCCAAAAGCTCTCTTTTGTGGTAGTGTGGCTTATAAGGGTAGTGATAAGCATTTGTAGAATGCCCAGAGTCAGTAAATGATATACACACTCAAGAAGCACCTTGAGACCAATTGTTTAGAAAAATAGTTATTTTGTTGTATTATTTATAAACACCAGAACATTTGTAGAAAAATAAATACGGATTCTCAGAACAATTGGCAAGTAATACTTTTTGTAGATGAATGCGTTTTTATGCAGCAAGCGTTCAAAAGTACTATTGCTGCATAGGAGTTCTTACGCTCAGTTCTCGGGGGTTCCCCTGAAGGTAGTGAGGTGCTAAGGGTGCAAAGTTATTGACAAGACCAGTAGTTCAGGTTTACCTGCCCAGGAGCGTCAGGGTGCAGTTGTGTTGGTCATGTTGGTTTCCTGTGCACCGAGAATGTAGAAGGCTGGCTCAGTTCAAGGTGCACACCTATGGTTGGCACCATATACTGAGTCCAGGCAACCCTTAGTGATAGTGTTTTGGTGCTTAGATAACCAAGGCTCTCTAAGGGTAGCTGTGGAGAGCAGCTCAGGCTTATCAATGAGGAGTGTAAAGCACTGACAATACCACAATAGTCGGTGATGTTCGCACAAGAAAGGAACACACTATGAGGGTCATTCTGACCCTGGCGGCCGGTGGCCGCCAGGGCCACCGACCACGGGAGCACCGCCAACAGGCTGGCGGTGCTCCAATGAGCATTCTGACCGCGGCGGTTCAGCCGCGGTCAGAAGCGGAAAGTCAGCGGTCTCCCGCTGACTTTCCGCTGCTCTTTAGAATCCTCCATGGCTGCGGAGCGCGCTCCGCAGCCATGAGGATTCTGACCCCCCCTACCGCCATCCAGTTCATGGCGGGAAAGCCGCCATGAACAGGATGGCGGTAGGGGGGGTCGCGGGGCCCCTGGGGGCCCCTGCCGTGCCCATGTCAATGGCATCGGCACGGCAGGGGCCCCCGTAAGAGGGCCCCGAAAAGTATTTCAGTGTCTGCCTTGCAGACACTGAAATACGCGACGGGTGCCACTGCACCCGTCGCACCTTCCCACTCCGCCGGCTCGATTACGAGCCGGCATCCTCGTGGGAAGGTCGTTTTCCCCTGGGCTGGCGGGCGGTTTTACTGGAACCGCCCGCCAGCCCAGGGGAAAACTCGTAATACCCGCCGCGGTCTTTTGACCGCGGCGCGGTAATTTGGAGGGCGGGATCCTGGCGGGCGGCCTCCGCCGCCCGCCAGGGTCATAATGAGGCCCCAAGTGTTAAACTTAAAGTATGCTTTACACTAGTACTAACCTAATGTTGGTATATCTCTACTTGGAGATATCTATACACAGAAAATATACTTAGAAACAGACGGGAAAGGCAAAAAAATACATGGGACCCAATGGTGGGGCCAAACCATATACTAAGAAAGTCGTACAAGAATGTAGGTGGCCAACCATGGTAAGTGGACAAGACAAGGCCAGATATGATCCACCGCAGGGGCCGCACTCTGAGAGACAAACTATGTCATAGCTATCTACCAATGGTCACCAATGATAGTTGGATACCCGCACCACCCTCGGGTTTCTACAAATGTGGCCATTATAACATTTGTAGTTATGCCCTGGACAAAACAAAAGACTTTTGCTATAACACCAAAACCACATATACGATTAAGCAATTTATGAACTGTAACACCAAGTTCACTGTTTACATTATTATTTGCATATGCAAAAAGACCTATGTTGGCAGCACTATTAGACCACTCAGAGAAAGACTGCAAGAACATATCCGGGCGATTAAAAATAATAACAGTGACTACCCCTTTGCAGTCCACTATAATCTGGCACACCCTTTACATGAGAAACCAGACATAAAAACTCATGGCATTGCTACTTTGGGCAAATGTCCGAGGGGGGGTAACAAAACTCTCCTCCTGAGACAACTTGAGAGCAGATGGATTGTGAAACTACGCACAGTGGAAGAGGGGCTCAATTCCGATAAAGACTTACACGTATTCCTCTAGACTGCTAACCGTGTGCTAACATACTGCATTTACAACTTCTAAATGTGCATTGTGGTCCTATTTGTACCTACGGAATTCATTTGCTGTAATCTGTTGATTCCTAACATACTACGTCACTACAGTGTTTTTATTGCATTTTGAAACTGTTTGTTTCCCTTGGTTAGAAATTTACATACACGTGGTGCCTTGGCAATCATTCGATTTTCTGTGGAATAATCAACATGCTATCTTTAATTCTGTTCGAATGTCCATATTCTGACATGTGATGTTTCTGTTTCCTCAATAATAATCCGTTAATGTGGATGTATTGCATGTAATCACACCTATCTGCATGGTGGTCCTTTTATTTACCTTCTCCTCTTAATGTTAACTTACCACATATTTGCATGTCACTGCCCACACTTGTTAAGTTGATATATTTTCATTTTTCTCTTGCTCTCCTCGTCAATACTTTAAATTCCCTTCCTAAGATGGTGGACTCCACTGCCTCAGGATCCTTAGTCCACTTTTTATGTTTATCCTTACTTGTTATTTCCGGTCGCTCTTGGGGATTTAAATCCCAGCATCGGGTCGGCGCTCACTTCAGATGAGACGCGATCCATGAACACAAATGACGGGAGACCGGCAGCAGGTAACGGGGCTTATGCCCATGCTTCCTAGTTACTCCAGTTTTGAAATAACTCAATCTGTTCGACGGTGACACCCGCTTCGAACAATAGCGGTCACCGTCGGTACTAATACCGCCCTTTCCCCATGATATTGACCTCAATATTTGCAGAGCGCGTGCTGCCCATATGTTTCTTTTTGCCTGGCAGACGCGCTAATAATATCTAAGTTTCCCTTCAAGTTTTTACCATCGGGTCAGGATATGTGTCAGCTGGTCGGTTGCTCAGTTAAACTTTTACTACAGCTTTTACTAGTATTTCACCCGTATTTAGCTTCCCTACGTGTAGAATTAGATATGGAGACGGGGGTTCTCTATTTTATCTGTTTTTGCCCCCATGCCTAGTTTCCCCCCTGCATAGTGTTCCCCACCACCCCCAGTATCAATGTTAATAATTAATTAGGCGACTGCCCCGTGGTTAACACGGCAATTGCTAAGTCTTTTTCCTTTTCTCTTTATTAATCAGCTGTTCATAACGCATTCTGCAATCTGATCCTCTTTGGTTTTTTGACTGTTCATCGTAGCCTTTATGGCTCATAGTTCGAATTACTTTTTTACCTTTTTTCCTTTACCTTTACAGACGTATCATGGTCTCTGTACTCCTGTTTGACTCATGCCATATTTTGCTTACGTGTTCCACATCCGTGATAACTGGAATCTCACTTTTGACACAATACCTCCATATAATTGATGCCTTGAAAAAGTCCAGTGGGACGAAACACGTGTCGGCTGTTTTCTTTCAACTACAAGAAATTGTATTGGCCTATTAATCACTTACCTAGTGTACTTCATTGGATCAGGTCACCAACTCTCCTGTTACAGTACATGGAATAAATGGCTTATACTTTGACCTTGAGATGTGCCGTGGTTTTCTTCTTTTCAACCATGATAAGTGTGTTAGGATCCCAAAGAATTTTCAGTATTCATGACCCTTCGAAGAAGACCCCGAGGGAACCTGTTGGTACAGGGAAGGTTTGATTAGTGCCCTCACCTGTGGATCCCCAGAAGACTGGTGTACCTACACCAGGGAGCCTATGTGCATAGTGGTGAAGTGATGTTGGAAACCTTTGTTGGAGTCAATGGGAGCCTTGTTTTTCGTGACCAGTGGACAAAAAGGACCTGAAGAAGAAGGGAACAGAGTCCAGGCCACTCGAAGATGTCCAGGCGGTGCAGGTAGGCAATGACCACCCTTCTTGGGGAGCGTTCCTGAAGGTCAGTGAAGGAAGAAGTCCATCCTGCATCACCTGGACTCCGCAGATGATCCTTGGAGTTGCCCACAAGCTGTCCCACGTCTGTCATCAGATTGTACGGGGTCAGCAGAACCACCAACAAGTATTAAATACAAATGCAGGAAGAATTTGCAGGGAAGGTTGCAGGATTAGGAGGACCAGCAAGGTCCTAGAGATTCGACCCAGGGAGGAGAGTCAGGGCTGACCCTCAGCAAGCAGGACTCATGGAGCCCCCACGAGGACCTACTGGTAGAAAGCACAGGGCGTCGCCGGGAGGCCTCAGCACCACAGCAGAGGAGTCCCACACTGCAGTATTTGCAGGAGGGATGCTGTTCTTGGAGTTGCAGAGTGTCAGAGGCTGTGAATTCTTGGAGCTTGAAGATCTACTGGGGGAAGAGTCAACAAGCCTTGGTAACAGCAACAAATGTGCTGCACAGGGGTTCCATCCCAGTGGTCACAGCAAAGGCCCACCACCTCCCAAGTTGGATAGAAGACAAGATAGACCTGGAGGGGACCACAGAACCACCACCTGTGTTGCAGAGCCTTATCAATGTCCGTGGGACAGCAGAATCCACCAGCCAGTCGTTGTTGAGGGGCCTGCGTATGCAGGGGAGTGACTCCTTCACTCCAAGGGAGATTCCTTCTTGCTTCCTAATGCAAACAAAGTCCTTGCGACCCTGGAGTATGCACAGCCATGGATGTTGCAGAATTCTTGCAGGAGCTGGAAAAACAAGGTTGCATTGGTAGCCCTCCCAACTGGATACAGTCTTGTTTTGGTTGTTAAGGCAGACCAGCAGCGGTTACGAAGGACAGGTTGCAGAAGTGTCTTGTATAGTCTTGCACTACAAACCTTGGGACCCACCCTCAGGGGAGCCCTCAAGTAGCCCTAAAAGTGGGGGGGGAAGGGGCACTGTCTGCAGTAACCCACCTATTAGAGGGGTCAGGGACATCAGCCACCTGGCCTAACCAGCCAGATGCTATCAGGGGCCTCTGCACATCTTATTCTCAAGATGGCAGAATCAAGTGGCCACCTGGCAGAGCTCTGTGCGCCTCCCTAGGAGAGGAGCTTGACAGGGGGATGGTCACTCCCCTATCCTTTTTGTGGTTTCATGCCACTGCGGGTACAGGGGTGCCTGCACTGGTGCAAACCGGTTTATGCGAGGAGGGCACCAAATGTGCCCTTCAAAGAGGTCTGGTGGCACTGAGAGGCCACCCCACCCCAGCCTAGAGACACCCATTTCAAAGGGAGAGGTGGGCACACACCTCTTCTACAGGAAATCCTTTCTTCTGCCTCTCCTTGCTCAAGTTAGGCTCATCAGCAGAGAGGAAGAACAGTGTCAAGTCAGTGTGAGTCAGGAAGTGCTATGTACCCTTTTTCAGACTACTGCAACTCCCACAGGCTAGCCACTGCTTTTAAGGAGCGACTGCTTTACCGTCTATGCAGAGCATGTGTATCTACAGCCACACAGGCTATTGAGCGGATTATGTTACTTACCCTGTAAGCGACTGTTCATAGCATGTAGTGCTGTAGATTCACATGCACTCTCCCTACTCCCCGGATGCCTATGGCTGTCGCAGTTGCACTTTATGTACGTATGTATAAATAAGTTACATTTAGTGTGAACATCACTTTATTCTCTTACACATACCTTTCCACTCCTTTCTCACCCACCTGCGGGACAACAATCTAAGAAAGGAGTTGATTGCCCATGCGCAGTATCACTAAGAGAAGGAGTGACTCTATCTCCTGACTAGACCTGGGTGGAGTTCAGTCTGACTCTGCGGAATTCTGCGGAGTTAAAAAAAATAAAATAAAAATAAATAAAAATAAATTACTCTGTTGAATTCCGCAGAGGCGGAGTTCCGTGAACTGCGGTGTCCTGAATGCGCCCGATCTTGGAAGTGCTAAACAGGGTTGGGCCTGGTCAGCCAGCCAGGCCCAGACCTGCTTTGCGCTTTGAAGATTGGGCGCATTCAGGAGAGGGCCTTGGCAGTGAAAACAGGACAGGCCGGTGCTTAAGAGGCCTAAAACTGCCGCTTTCTTTTGCTGCCTATGGCCCTGGCCTGAATTCAGGCTAGGGCCATAGGCAGTGAAAGCTGCCAGGCCTGTTGTGTACCGGCCTGCCCCATGTACACTGCACATGGGACAGGCCGGTGCAAAAGAGGCCTGAAACAGCAGCTTTCACTGCCTACGGCCCTGGCCTGAATTCAGACCAGGGCCGTAGGCAGTGAAAGCTGCAGTTTCAGTCTTTGTTTGTGCACCAGTGTGCACAAACAACGACAGAAAGGAGAGTAGAGGATTACCAGGTTCTTCCCAGGGGACGGGGGAAGGAGAGGGGTGTCCTCTTCTTAAGCGGCTGCTTCCCTCCTCTGCTCCGGTGCACGCTGCAGCCCAGTTATGGGCTGCACTGCACTGCGCAAGCGCAGACTGTCTGCGTTTCCGCTATGCAGCCCAACTCCACTCCGCTGGTAGGGCTAATGGAGTTTTTTGGACAGCTCCGCGCTTCCACCATTCTTTAAGAGAAGACAGTTTCTCTTAAAGAATGGTGACATTTCAAATCTGTCTTATGGAGCCATCCCCTGCAAAAGTATTTATGCCTACGAGCCTTGCCCTTACTAATCCACCATGAGTCATCTCCACTCAGTTCTTGTTCCCTAAACCTATCAGGCAGGGCTAAGCCCGGCACTTAAGGAATTTTCTTACTCTGGGCAGTGCTGTTTGTTCTTTCGCCCCCCACCCCTTCCTGAATGGGTGTATTTTCACATTTCCTTTCGATTTGGCTAGCAAAAATGTGTATCTTCTGCTGCTCCTTGCATTCATCTCTGATCCTTGGAGCTTCAGATTAACAATAAAATACCCTTCCCCTGATTCATAGTCTCTTCTGTTTCCTTAATGTGAACTTTCATCAGACTCTTATACACCCACAAACATGGATGATCCATCCCATTAAACATTCCATAATAACTCAATGGTGAATATAAATACAGACTTTACTGATTCAGACTTGGACAAATGCTTGAATACTACAAACTACAAGTATGTTTCATGATGCAAAGGCCAAGGCTGTGAAGATCATTGATCTTCCTACTTATCAGTCTCTTCAGTTACTATTTCAAAGCTTAGTCCTTGCGCACCAATGAAACTTTCATTATGCATGGTGTATTTTCTGATTCAATAATCAATGCTTAGTTGAAATAGAACTCATGCCAACACTGTTTTTTCCCACACTTAGGGCATTAAATGAAGACACCAAAAGATGAACTCTCTTCTGCTATGAGCACTTTGTCGGTCCAGTTGATGTTTGTCAGAGCAGCAATAGTCTGTGACGAGCCCCTTTCCTCCTCTGTTCTTAATTTTGGATAGAGTTGAAGGGGTGGTAACCCTAAAGCAAATATTCTAACCAGAATTCCTCTCTGTCTACCTGCCTGCCTGCTCATTGTGGCATTTGATGTTGCATACTGCAGCCTTCAACATTGGGACCATTCAGAATAATTTGTTGAATATCTGTCTCCAGATGCAGCATGAGTTTCTCTATTGGCTCTTTAAGGGGACAGGAAGCTAGAGCTCAAGTTTAGAACTGTTTTTTGTGCTTAAGATGTCCTGCTTAATTACTTGCTTCATTGCACATTGACATTTAAGACCAAATCATGGGCTTATCTTTTGATGCTAAAAATAAGAAAGACTTGTTTTCTGTGGCAATGGATAATGCCTTACAAAAGTAAGACGAGGCAACAATATAAGAGTAACCTATTCAATACGGATGTAAAGAGTGTAAGCAAATATCTGTGAAAGCATTACATTACTCAAACACCAAGATTAGAAAATGCAATTAAATAAACATAAAAAGAAGACCTGATCTATTTATTTTTATTTATAAATTTGAAAAAGATATGTCTTTTTCAAAGGCTACTTTAGAAATAGGTCTGCATATTCTTTTCTATTATATTCCATTCTATTCGCCTGTATTTATAAAGCGCATGGCTACCAAACTGGCTTCTCAGCGCTAATAGGCTAATGGGTTAAGGACATAAGCACACAGAATACAGCATACAGAAATTATAGAACCATTATATTTCAGTCTTAAACAATAATATCCAACGCCCCTCACAAAGACACACAACCATCCACACACCTTAGAAAGCAAATTCTGCCTGGTTAAATGTTAATCCTGTACAATGAAGAATTAATTTGTACAAGATCTAAGTACACTAGCAAAAAAAAGACATCGACAAATATTAAGGTGAATCAACAGTAATGTACGACCACGTTCAGCAAGAAAACAGTAAAAACTGCTAAAACTTGGAGGGCAAAGTGAGCTCACCAATTATTGCAGCAGGATCTGAAGATGGTGAATAACCTCAAATAATCAACATATTACAGACACCATTAGTTTAATTCATAAATCAACTCAATCAAAACGTTTGTTTTTTTTGTCAAATATTTCTTTGTAATTTTGCAGTTGTAAAACCAAAGAGTAAAAGAGAAGAACCATTAAAATGATTATATTATGAATGTTTAAAGAACAAAAGGAAATAGCCTAACAAATCCTAATTAAATCAGAGACACAAATTAAACACTGTATTTTTTTTTTTTTAATGGGTGTCACTGGTCCTAAACATAGTGTACTTCAACACTGTAGGGATAGATATTCACTGTGTGTGATCAGTCTTTCACCAGAGGAAGGTTTTTTAAATTGTGTTTGGATGTACAGTATGTGTTTGTCGGAGTTCTAGGGCAGCATTTATCATTTTTTGTGATTTAATCTAATTGTTCCATAATTTATGTGTAAATTATCTGATAGAGACTTCTAGTTGCAGATTCTTTTTCTTAGAATTTCCTCCAGGCATCTGTCTGAATCTGGAGATTTTTCTTCGAGTAGTACCTCTTCGCACCGTCAGGTGATGTCGGTCGACTCTGCTTTCATTGTTGGCTTCATGGTCACCAGATATGACATTGCAGGTCCTAAATAAGCGTCACCCCGGCACTGAGGTCTGATCTTTTCCTTCAGTGCCAGCCTACCCGTCGATCCGGAGAAGAGCTACCCCTACAGTTGCTTTTTGCCTGTATTATTTTATTTTTTTGGGTCGAGGTTTTGTGACTTCTGGTGCATCAGGGTGCCATCACGGAAAATCAGCTTCAAGCTGTGCGTCTCTGGTCATCAGATGATGTCCGTGACGGATCCACCCCTCATGTGCTTGTGGTGTCCGGAGCACAACCACGGCCCCAAGTCGTGCTCTAAGTGCTGGGTCATGAACCCGAAGGCTTCGAGGGAGCAGTCCCTAAAACTCATGGTAGCCCAGTGCTCCGCTCCACGTCACTCCCAGTGTCGCCCGAGAGGAAGGTAACAAGACCATTCACAGAGCCCTCACAACTTGTTGTCCCACTTGAGATCTTCGGGACTTTCGGATAAGAAGTCATTAAAGAAGTTGAAACATTCTTCAACTACACCCAGTCAGTTGGATGATGCGGGACAAGGAGTGTTGATGCTCTAGGCCTCGGTGCTGGGAGCCTGCTTCTGGGTTGGCTGCGCACCTCCCCAAGTTCCCGGGAACCAGGGCCACCCCTACCTAATTACATGAGTTTTACAAGGCCATAAGCCTCATCACTGGTCAGACCGACCCTGCTGGAGCACCTTCAGGCCCCATGGGATCTGCAGGGGCACCCTCTCGTTCTGTGCCAGTGGCTCCAGCCCCGGCTCTGATGCAGATTCCAACTTAGACGGGGACTTTGCTCCCTAGGGTGGATTCTGACGCTTATTCCTATGGGCACGGATACGGTGAGATTATGGAAGGGTTGCTAGACCCTTTAGAATACCAGCTTTGATGTCCCCACTGGGGTCAGGAACTGGGTGAAGTCTGCGGTCCAGACACCTCTCCTGATGCTGGCATACTTTCTCTCCCTAATGTGGCTACGGAGGAGGGAGCATCATATTCAATGGTCGTGCATTGGGTGGCTGGGGTCCTGATCCTCAAGCTGCCCTCAGTGGCTGTCAGGACTCACCTCCTGACTGAGGTGCTTCAGCCTGGGGCTTCTACCTTGGGCATCCACCTCTGAACTCCTTTTGCCCTTCAATGAAGCCCTCACTGATGTCCTGCTTGGGGACCTGGTCCAATCCCAGTACAGGGGCTTCTGTGAACAGGACAATTGCCCATGCCATAGGCCTGCACCTAATGACCCAGCTATCCTGACCAAACACCCTATCCCTGAGAGCTTGGTTATTCAAACTTCTACATCTGATGACACATTCCCTTCCGCTCCCCTGGTTAGGGAATCAGAGAGGCTGGATCATCTTGGGAAGAGATTTCCTTCCTTCAGCTTGGCATTGCAGTCTGTGAACACTGCATGCCCTTTGGCCCGTTACACCTGTACTTTATGGGAGACGGTCATGCAAGTGCTGCCACAGGTCCCGCAGGAGGCCCGGGCCATCTCTCCCAAGCTGTTCCTGACGGGAAAAATGCAGCTAAGTTCACAGAATGTTGTAGGCTGGATACAACAGACTCTCTGGGCAGATCAGTTGCTTCGACGGTGGACTTAAAGCATCACGCTTGGTTGAGGACATCTGTCTTTTCAGGGAATGTTCAATCTACTCTCATGGACATGCCCTTTGATGGCACCTGTCTCTTTGGAGACAAAGCAGACTCAGCGCTCGAGTGCTTTAAGGAGTCCCAGGCTACGGCCCGGTGGCTTGGCCTCACAGCTGCCCCTCATCCCATTCAGTCTGCTTTTTGCCCTTTTCGTGGCTATGAAAGGGGCTCCCAGCTATGCCTGTTTCTTCCAGCCATCATGCCACAAATGCTGCCTAGCCTCTGTGACTGGGGATGTGGGATCCAGTGTGCACGTGGATCAAGGATCCAGCAATCTAGCCAGTACACCGCCCCTCATCTGCTGCAGCCTCCAAGCCCTCCCAGTCTGGTGCTCTCCCATCAGGGACCAGTCGGAGGCAGGATTCTCCACTACCTTCCCTTCTGGCAGTCCATCAAGTCAGACAGGTGGGTTTTGCAACAAGTCCGAAGGGGCTACTCCCTCCCCTTCGATACTGTCATTCCGCCCATGCCACCATCATACGATCGCATGACGAAGGATCATTTGTCACTTCTCCACGAGATGGTTATGGCTCTTGGCCAAGGGAGCTACAGAGAGGTTGCCTGTGTCAGAAGTAGTTCACCGTTACTATCCTGCTACTTTCTGATACTAAAAAAGAACAAGGGCCTTCATCCTATCCTAGATCTTCGGTCCCTCAATCTCTTCCTCAGAAAGGAGAAGTTAAAAATGCTTGCTCTGGTTTTGTCTGCCATGGACCAGGAGACTGGATGCTACCATTGGACTTGAAGGATGCTTATTTCCATATCCCCATCCTACCTGCCCATAGAGGTTACTTGGGGTTCGTGGTAAGCCATGAGCACTTTCAGTTCACCGTGCTCCCCTGTGGTCTCACCAATGCTCCTCAGGTGTTCACTAAGGTGATAGCAGTAGTTGCAGCTCATCTGCGCAGGTAAGTGGTTTCAGTCTATCCCTGCATTGATGACTTGGCAGTTAAAGGTGAGCTCACCCCAGCCTGTCGTCTCTCTTCTCCAGACTAGGGCAAACCTCCTGCATTTGCTGGGGTTCACTATAAATGTGCCGAAGTCACACCCGACTCCCTCTGACGCTATTCTGGACACAGTGCAGTTTCGGGCCTAACCTCCCAAACAGCGAGTCCAGGATATTCCGGCTATGACACCAATGTTTCAGCCTCTATTCTATATTTTGGTGACAATGACTCTGCTGCTTGGCTTCATGGCCTCCTGCACCCTGCTAGTGTCTCATGCCAGATGGCATATGTGGGCTCTGCAGTGGGACCTGAAGTTCCAGTGGGCGCAGCATCAGGGGGATCTCTCTAACATGGTCCAGATCTCTGAGGGAAGTGCACAAGATCTGCAGTGGTGGCTAATGGATTGCGATTAGGTCAGAAGCACATCTCTCATTCTTCCTCAACCAGATCCAGCAATAGTGACAGCACTTTTTGTAGGAAAAAGAGTCTAGAAATCAGTGGGAGCAAGACGAAGTGTATGATTCTGAACCCCGCCAGGACTACACGCTCCAATCCCACCTTGAACGGGATTCCATTAGAGAGGGTCTCAATCTTTGAATATTGAGGGATTACTCTATGAACATATGGACTGGCTTTTCCATATGGAAGACAAAGATTGAGGATGGATCAGTTTGTGGGTGGGCTCTCAAAGGTGCACGGTCTGTGGTCACTGTTCAAGCCAGTTAGCCCCGTAATTGAGATATATAAAATGCAAGCTGTAGGTGCGGCCATGTATGGGGCCGAGCTATCGGGGCATATGCCACTGCCAGATTTTATGAGCATTGAGAATAGGTTTATGGGAAAGCTGTTGAGCCTTCCAGCCAGTACCCCTCTGTTGTCCCTTCGTTTGGGTTTGGGTCTGAGACCTCTAGTAGAGGACATTAGACTTAGGCCTATACTCTTTTGCCGGAGAATCTGGGCAACTCCGGAGATAATTTCTTATAGAACTGCCCACAAGGTCATTCTTGGGATTGCTGGGTTGAACAGATTACCTTGGTTGAGATATGTCAATGTCACTTTGGAACATACGGGGAAGCGTAAACTGTGGGACAATCTGGGAGAGGCCTGGCATTCCATCTTGCGAGCTGAACTTACTAAAGGTTACAGGGATTATACGTTTTCTAACTTGTTAAGGGTGCATTTCAAAGGCAACTTGACCACACAATTCTTATGTTTTAAGGACTTTTAATGTTTGGAAAGATGCCTTGATGTAATTCAGCTGGCTCTGGCGAGAAAGTTATATCTACAGTTTAGGCATGGTACCCTCCTAATGTGTTCCTTCACAAGTAAGTGGAGTCAGGAGGGGCAGTTGATGGTGGACAGCTTGTGTCCATCATGTGGTCAGGGGGAAGAGACAGAGGCGCATGTTCTCTTCTTTTGTCCAGTCTAAAGGAGGTATTGATCTGCTTTGGATAATTCCAGCTTGTTGCAATTTTGGATTTACTCGCTGTTCTGAGGCATTAAGAGTTTTGAGGATGTATACTCCGGCCAGTATTCACCCTCAAAACTCTTAATGCCTCAAAACTCTTAATGCCTCAGAACGGTGAGTAAATCCAATGTCTCTGCTGTCTCTAAAGATTTATTTGAGGTCTGGTGCATAAGGAAGAGGGTGGTGGGATGATATGGACCCTGATATTTGTTCTTCTATAGCTTGTACCATATTTTGGTTTTTATCTAGTAAATTTGTATGGTGCATGTTACACTCGTATTTTATAGTACGCATAATACTTGGAACTTATTTAATAATGGTGGTGGGTGCATGATGCATCCGGCTTTAGAATGAGCTTGAATGCCATGTTTGTAGAAAAATTGTCTTCAGGACTTATGTCAGTCTTGGTATTGTAACATGCTTAGAATAATTTCCTTGGATTTAGCAGTCAGTGCAGCATTTCATGACCACTCATATTTGGAAACCTTGATGTCTCGTCATCTTTTAATAGCTGACTCTTTTTATGAGGACGTTTTTAGATATCTCCGCTTATTTTATACTGTGCATGGTTTTATATCGATTTGGTTTACGTAAATGTTATTTATTGCTTTTTTCCCCCCATTTTATGTCCTGGAGTGCCGCAATAAAGTATTGTAAAGTTGTAAAGTAAAGAATTTGCAACTAGAATATGTCTCTACCAGATAATTTGTTAACGAAGGTAAGTAACTTGTTCATTAGGTACATTTTCAAAAATGTTTTCATATCTGTTAATAAAACTGACTAGATTTGAGGCCACCTTTTTCTGTTAATTTATTGTGCATTTTTTTATTTTGGTGTTTGAGTAATGTAAGCTGTTTACCACAGACCTTTTTTTGTCAATATGCCTATTGATATGGAGATTTGATTCGTTGTTTTTCTGGTTGGTGGTACTCTCTCCCCCTACCTATAAATGGGACACACTTTTCTTGTTATTTGTGTTTGCCCCCCCCCGCAGGAATGCAAGAACTCTTCTAAACAGCACATAGTATGCATTTCCAATAGGATGGGGAGGACACTTTTTTTTTTTTACCATCAATGGACATTTGTTATCCTAAACTAATAGTTCCTGAACAGGGGCTAGATAGAGTATTCTTTATACCTTCCATCCGTCCTTCATGTATTCCAGGATCTCTGTTCTTTTTCTATTCTAGGAACTACAAAACTGGTTACCGAAAACCAGAATCAAGCGGGGAATGCCGTAGTCTCATAACTTTAGCATTTTGCTATTCAGAGGTGGGCCTAGTCCCTCAAGAACAAAAAAATTCCAATTACTTCCTCCGTAGAAGCAAAGAAGTGTACAAGGCAGATGCAATGTGTAAATTCTGTCCTGCTTCACCATCGTGGAAGTTTAGTCATAATATTGTAACAAATGTCATAGAGAACTGAAAGTTCCCAAAATGAACTTCTTTACTAATCAAAACTGTGTCCAGAGTTTGTCTTCCAGTTGGGTGTAAGACCGAAGTAGATGATGATCTGCCAGGTTTTTATACCTTAATCATATTTATCCTTGTTCACCTTATTCTTCACATTTTTAAGAAAGCTGATTTTAATTGCCCCATTTTGGTTTTGCCAATTTTAGTTCTTGTTGCTAACACTGCTCTTGTTAACCAACCTCATACTTCCTCAGGTTCATTCTCCCCAACCAGCAGTACTTATATTTGGGTATTTATGAAAATATAATTGTCATTATGTGTACTTTAAGAATGGACTCGCTCCTGAATCATTACAATGCAAATGGAGTATGCTCTGACATTGGACTTTGGCGAGAAGTTAAATCTTCAGAACGCAACCTAGGAGATCTTATTATTCATTATTTTCATTACTGTAAATGGATTGCTGCAAACATTTCCTACCAGTGAATAGGGCCTACCTGAGTGTTTGCAGTGAAAAGACTGTATGGAGTCACTTTTCAATCCCACTAAAATACAGCTCCTCAATGCAATTTAAATATGGTCTGTCTCTGTGGTGCGAAAACCATGTAAGTCCATGTCTTTGCTTCAAATATATATTTGCGGGGTTGGAAATCTTACTTTTCAGTAGTTATTACTATAGGAACATGCCCCTTTTGACATGGTTACTCCCCCTTCCACTTTTTGCCTGATATTGATGCTGACTTGACAGTGTGTGCTGGGATCCTGCTTACCAGGCCCCTGCACCAGTGTTCTTTCCAGTGTTGTTTACACAATTAGCACACTCCTGGCACACAGCTAAGAACCTTGTAAAAGTTATCAGTGGTACCAAGGGCTCTGTGGCCAGGAAGGTTCCCTAATGGCTGTAGCATGTATTGTGCCACTGTAAGGGTCCCGTCACCATACACTTGCACACTGCCATTGCAGCTTGTGTGTGTTGGTAGGGAGAAAAAGGTAAAGTCAGCATGGCAACCCTCTCAGGGTGCCATGCCCACCAACCACTGCCTGTGGCTTACGTAAGTGTCACCTTTAGCAGGCCTTACAGCCCTAAGGCAGGTTACACTATACCACAGGTGTGGGCATACATGCATGAGCAATATGCCCCAACAGTGTCTAAGTCAATTTTTAGACATTGTAAGTGCAATGTGGCAATATAAAGTACATGGGCTGTAGAGTTTGTCATTGTGAACTCCACAGCTCCCTGATGTCTTCACTGAAGTCTGGGAAGTTTGGTATCAAACTTCTCAGCACATTAAATCCACACTGATGTCAGTGTTGGATTTATTGTAAAATGTACACAAAGGACACCCGAGAGATGCCCCCTGAATTTTAACCAACCCTTTAGTGCAGGGCAGACCAGTCTGTGCCAGCCTGCCACCAACAGACAAGTTTCTGACCCCATGGGGTGAAAGCCTTTGTGTTCTCTGGGGTCATAAACAAAGGCTGCTCTGCTTCACACACCCCCCGCCCCCTGCAGGAACTGTAACACTTGGTGGTGAGCCTCAAAGACTTAGACCTCGTGTTACTGTGCCCCAGGGAACTCCAGCTAGTGGAGATGCCCGTCCTCTGGACCAAGCCCCACTTTTGGTGGCAGGTCCGGCAGGAAAATTAAGTAAAATAAGGAGAAGTTACCGCTGCAGCTAGGACCACTCATAAGGTGTCCAGAGCTGAAGTGCCCCCCTCCTTGTAGAATCCTCTATCTTGTTTTGAAGGGTAGAGAACAATAGGCTTAGGAATGTGCTCGTCTCCCAAAGGCACCAGAAGGGTGTGGCCACCCTCAGGGACAGTAGCCATTGGCTACTGCCCTCTGACCCCTGTAACCCCCCTGAACCTCACTCACCAGATTCCTAGTGACCTCAGAAAAAAGGATGACTGCTAAGCCGACCCCCAGCAGTAAAGAATCCAGATGACAAATGACGTGGCCCCAGCCCTACCTGCCTGTCTGCAGCTTCAAAGACCCCTGCTCCAAGAAGGTTAATCATCATGTAGGACCAGCGACCTCTACAAACCCCCAGAGGACTGTCTGCCCAGCAGAGGACCAAGAGCTTCCGAGGGCAGCGGGCCTGTCCATAAAGAAATCACCAAAAGGACTCCAGAACTGCCCCGGATCCGCAAGCCATGTCCACTCTGCACCAGACAACCACGGCCTGAGTCCAGGTGGCCCACTGGTCCAGAGAAGGTCCCCAGGCAATTCCGCCCTTGAGTCCATCCTGGTTTGACCCCTCCTGGCCAACACGATGCCTCCAGCAGCCTGAATCAGGAGCCCCCCCACCCACCCCCACAACCGGATGTGATGAAGATTCCCGACGCCTAAAGGTACCCTTGCATCCGCTTCCCCCTGGCCTTAGGGAATCCGACCTACACTTAAGCAGCGTCCAGCAGGCACCTCTCTTTCCTGTCTAGCCTTTGGTTTCCCGGAACCAACCTTCCGGACCCAGCCTGCAGCATCTTTGTGACCCCTGGGGTTCCCTCACTGAAAAGTTTTGGGCGCCTGACGGTGTGTTTGCACCCAGCCATCCCTGTGCTGCTGAGGGTGTGTGTTTGGTGCTGCCCTATCCAAACAGCCCTCCCCCCCCAACCTTTCCAGGGCTGACCAAAACCCACTAGGCCTGTGTCCTGAAACTGCAGGTACTTACCTGCAATCTCTTTTCTACAAAGTCCCCCCCTGTCCTCATGGGATTGCATTGCAAACCTGACACCAACTTTGACCTCAGCACCCAGCTGGCCCCGTGTTGCTGGTGGTGCACATTTGGAGCCAACTTGAGTTTGGCCAGTAGACATCCTAACCCCTAAAGACTGAAATCGTAAGTCGTATACTTTGTTTTCTGTGCTAACACTCCCCCTCCCGACTCTATTGACTCGTATGAAACATTGCACTGTCTCCTATGAAAAATTGAAAAGTGTTACTTATTTGTAAACTGCTTTACCTGGTTCTAGTGATAAAATATCAAAATATAGTTTTGCTATATAAAACCATTTGGCCTGGAGTTATCCATTGTGTGTATGCCTCATTACTTGACGGTGTGTGGACAAGAAGTGCTTTGCACTGCCCTCTAATAAGCCTAAATGCTCAACCACACTACCACAAAAGAGATCATTAGTACTATCTACTTTAGCCTCTGTTAAGCCTCTGGGGAATCCCTCGATTCTACACACCATACCGCATTTTGGTATAGTATATACAGAGCCAGCTTCCTACAATTACCTTTGCCAGAAGAAGTGACCCTCACAGTATTCACCTAAAGGAGCCCTCTATAGCCTTCCATAAAGACAAGATTTTCTTTCAAATACCTCCATTGTTTATTCCAAAGCTCCCTGTATGATTTCTCTTAAGACTGGATATAACTAACTCGATTTTTCCTTACCCGAGTAAACATTAAATTCTTTCCTTCAGCAGAGCTCTAAATTTCAACTCTTTTGAGATGTGGTGAAGATCTACTAATAACATATGGTATACTTTCCCCGAGCAATATGGCAAGCAAAGCTCTTTTTGCTGGATGGACAGCCTGTTGTATCTAGGTCAGATAAGATTAGATGAACAGAGGTTCCTCATACATTATACTCACGCCACTAGAGCACATGCAATGTGTGTGTGAGCTTCCACAAACATGTATATGTTACAGACGTTTATACAGTACCAATGTGAGCCACTCCACATGCTGTTATGCAATAATTGTTCACTGGAAGCTTCATGCAGGGAATATGTATCTTTAGTCAATAAATTCTGCCAATTTTATTTGCTTATGTCCTGGACAGTATATGAATACAAACAAAGTGATTCCTAGAATTGCTAATTTATTTATTATGTTTGAGGCACTTTTTGGTTCCCTCTTCCATGAGGTACCACCCTAAGACAATTGTGATCACGTGGGGACCAGTGCATAATAAGGTGACCAGAGGAAATGGGGTGTCCAAACATCAGCCAGATCGTTGAACTGTGGATCTGCTATGTAGACAGGTCTCAGCGACCTTGGAGGATTTAGATTTGTTTTCCACAAGCTCTGGGAGCCTGTAGTCTGCCCAGCTATTTTTTACATATTAATTGGTGTACAAACAATAGTAACGCCTGAACTTTCCCTTATGAATCTCAAAGCCTATTCAAATCTCTAGTCCAACACACCCTTTTAAGATTATATCACTCTTGTGATAACGAATCAACACCAGGCTTTTTATTGATAGTGCTAGGGCTATTCCAGTTTTCCAATGTGGCAAAACTCAGTTTTTCAGTTTCAAATTAAAGCTTTAAGATGATAATTCAAAGACGAGTAATTCATTCCAATATAAAATGTTTAATGTTTAAAAAAAGTTAAACATGTAAGTTAGTTTCTAAGGTATGTCTTAATTTGAATTGACATAATTTGACAATCATTACTTTAAACAATCAGAAAGGTTTATTTGCTAAACTTTGAAAGGATTTTGAATTTAAATATTTGAAAATCACATTTACTTATTAGTAACTTGAAAAAGTAGCAGAATGCCTCTCTTCAAATACATCCTACTGTGATCTGTCTGATTACTTTTAATGCTTTTTATTGCAGGGATACATTGCTTCAGGTGGGGAGCAGGTACTGAAAGTTTATTACTTTCCTGGTGTGCCTGAAGTATTCGACAGAACATTCCAGTTACAAGTAGGTCACTTAGAGCCAGAGGACATCACCATAAAAGGAGAAGGGATCTTTTCCAGAATCTGCCTTGATCTTCCACGAGACATAAAAGGTACCACCAACATATCATTCAGATGATGCATCATTTGGTTTTCCTATATACATATTTTGATGTGTTTTTTTTTTATTTTTATAAAACAAACGTATTTGCAGCTAGTCATCAAAACACAAAGTACCTAATATTCAAAAAGTTTGCAACAGTTAGTTGATAAGATTAGCATATGTCTTGCAGTTAGAGAAATTGTACTGTCTTCTTCCTTCCTTAAAAAGCATATGTTGTTCAACAGATCTATTTCAGGACACATTTATTATTAAGGGATAATCATATGCATCTTTGAGTCCCTGGGGACATTTGAGTCAAACATATCCTTTATTTGTGTGTATGTCGATCCTAGCAGTGTCTCATCTTTTTTTTTTGTTTTTTTTTTTTTAATAAAGTTAACTATGATAAGCAAAACGTGTTGGAACTCCTCTGTGACCTGCGTTTCAGCTTCATAAAGCAATTTAACTTGATGCCCCCTAGCCAGGAATATCTCTGTTTAATATGTAAATAGCATGGTTATTAAAAAGTTTAATTTGAACACTAACATTGGAAAACATTTTCTAGTCTTCTGCTTTGGTAATCCATCAGGCCATGATTTTGCTTTGTGAAGCTAAATTCTTACATGTTATGAATTGTATCTCTGACATAATTTAATTTAATTTGAAGTTGTTTGTTATGTGGATATAAAAGATCAAAATAACCACATTTAACTTACATTATGACTCGTAAAAATATTTAAGTTGTTTTTTTTAATGTCTATGCTTTATAGTTCAGGAATCTATGTGGACAATGTATATTGATATTTCTCTGTCTTGGAATTCCAAAGTAATATTTTTTTTTAATGTTGATTGCTTTTTATACAAAAACAAATTACTTCCAACACAGAATGCTCCTAATGAGGCAGAATTTGAGAAATACTACAGTGCAATGATTTGTGCATCATACATCTATCAGATGTATGTTTACATGGTGCTTACCTATTTAGAATTCTTTAGTTTGGAATATGTTGCGACGTCTTTCTTGCTGATACCACTGAGCTCCTCTTTGAGTTTTGAAGGCGCTCCGTAATGCCCTTAGCCCACAACATTTACCTCCACTGGCATGTGGTGGCAATTGGTTGGATAGGTTGAATTCCCATTATGAATCCTGTGTAAATGAAATCTAACAGAGATGCCAGGAACCATAGAATCTTGTGTACATCTAAGACAGTGACGACTGCACCTTTGTCAGTTTTAAGATTTTTGTTGCAGACCTATGGGGTTACTCTTATGTGGAAGTCGCACTACCTACTAGATATGAATTGAAAAACAGTACGATGCAAAGGAAAAGATAAATGGAACATGCTACTTTAGTCCTTTCGTTTTTACTAATGTATGATACCTTGCCAAAAATAATACCTTAGCAGCATAAATAAATCACACTGAGATAAGGTTTACTCCATCACAACCGCTTAATAGAATTATCAATGAATGGCCTTTAGAGGAAAAACTTCTAGCAACGCAGCTATCGGGAATTCTTCCTTTGTGAAATATTTAGATCGTGTCTGACATGACTAACCAGGGGAGCAGTGTGTTGGCACGATATATAACTAATTTCTTATTTAAGATTGAACCCAGTTTTTGATACAGTGACCCACTATATACATTTATATATACCACAGTCATACCCAAGAAAGGTTTGAGACACTGGTTGCTGTAAATATTGTTTTTGCAGGGTGTGTGACATTGGTGGGACATCCGCTAATGTCTACAGTGATTGTTGCTTGAACAAGACTTGGCATGGTGTTTGGGACAGTGCTGTCCATACCAGATAGAGATGACATTTGGGGCTATCATGTCTTAAACAATTGAGATTATTTGTATTAGACTAAGTTTATCTGCCTTAATATTGCGATTTGGTGAAGAATCATGCCTGTGCCAGGTTTGACTGAACATATGCTATGATTTCTGTTTGCCTGACTGGTAGAGCATTGGGGCGTACGCTATACCAAGCTGACATTGGTGGTTATGGCTTGTGTGTGTGTGCCCTGTTGACCAGGTTTGGTGTAACTCCTACCTTTTTGTGGTCTCTCCATTCTATCTATGGCCGATCTGTGCCATTTTTCTGTGCCTGCTATTACACCATTTCTTTCTTTGATGCTGAAGTCATTGTTGTGACTCTCTTCTCTGGTTGTGCGTGGCTGGATCTTTGCTCTGACTTGTCACTGAAATCATAATGTATTTAGCTTTTCCGAAGCCGATTCTTAATCTTTGATTTCAATCCTGTTGGGCTTTGGCTGGAATGCTTTTAGCTGACCATTTACTGTGATTGTAAAGTGCTCCAGAGTAGCAGAAGCTTAATTGAGATTCTATCTTCCCCAAGCCATTGCAGATTGTGTGTGTTGGTGGGGAGAAAAAGGAAAAGTCGTCATGACATCCCCACAAAAAACACTGCCTGTGGCATACCTAAGTCACCCCTTTAGCAGGCCTTAAAGCCCTAACGCAGGGTGCACCATACCACAGGTGAGGGCATGCCTGCATGAGCAATAAGCCCCTACAGTGTCTAAGTCCATTCTTAAAGAACAAGTGATGGACGGAATGCTGAACAATGTCAAACATTCACCCCCAGTACAGAGATCTGGGCCTAAATCCATTGTATTTTTGCTACCCATGCCGTTCCAGTTTGGACCCAGCCACATGCAAATCAGTCTTGACCCTGTTCCCCCATGGGCACAGTCCAGCCCGAACTGCCAAGCCAGGGTGTCATAGTGAGCAAAAGAATGATGGATTAAACCTAGATCTGTGACTGAGGGTGAGTGCCTGCATTGTTCAGCACTCAGTCCATCATCCTTTTGTGTTGCCAATGTTGCTCTAAGTGGGAACGGTATGCCCAGACTTAGGTCCTGTGCTCACTGTGCCACTGGATACAAGCTAGCCTGGCTGATGAAGGGTGATACCCTGAAACCGGTCCCAGGATGCTTGTTTCCGGTCCAGGGAGGACCTAGCTTGGCAGTTCAGGCTGGACTGCTCCCATGAGGAACAGGGTCAAGACTGATTTGCATATGGCTGGGTCCAAACTGGGGTGGCATGGTGAGCAAAAAAACGATGGATTAAACCTAGATCTGTGACTGGGGGTGAGTGTCTGCATTGTTCAGCACTCTGTCCATCATCCTTTTGTGTTGCTAATGTTGCCCTAAGTGGGAAGGGTATGCCCAGAGGTGGGTCCTGTGCTCACTGTGCCACTGGATTCAAGCTAGCCTGGCTGATGAAGGGTGATACCCTGAAACCAGTCCCAGGATGCTTGTTTCCGGTCCAAGCAGGACCTAGCTTGGCAGTTCGGGCTGGACTGTTCCCATGAGGAACAGGGTCAAGACTGATTTGCATATGACTGGGTCCAAACTGGGGTGGCATGGTGAGCAAAAGACGATGGATTAAACCTAGATCTGTGACTGGGGCTGAGTGTCTGCATTGTTCAGCACTCCGTCCATTATCCTTTTGTGTTGCTAAGTCCATTCTTAGACATTGTAAGTACAGTGTGGCCATATTAAGTATATGGTCTGGGAGTTTGTCAAAACAAACTCCACAGTCCCATAATGGCTACTCTGAACACTGGGAAGTTTGGTATCAAACTTCTCAGAATACTAAACCCACACTAATGCCAGTGTTGGATTTATTACAATATGCACACAGAGGGCATATTAGAGATGCCCCCTGTATTTTACCCAATTTTTCAGTGCAGGACTTACTGGTCTGTGCCAGCCTGCCACCGAGAGATAAGTTTCTGACCCCCTGGGGTGAGAGCCTTTGTGCTCTCTGGGACCAGAAACAAAGCCTGCACTAGGGGGAGGTGCTACACACCTCCCCCCCTGCAGGAACTGTAACACCTGGTCGGTGAGCCTCAAAGGCTCAGGCCTGGTGTTACAATGCCCCCAGGGCACTCCAGCCAGTGGAGATGCCCGCCCCCTGGATGAGCCCCCACTTTTGCCGGGAAGTCCAGAGGTATTATGAGAAAAACGAGGAGGAGTCACCCCCTCAGCCAGGACCACCCCTAAGGTGTCTAGAACTGAAGTGACCCCCCTCTTTGAGAAATCCTCCATCTTGCTTTGGAGGATTAGGACCAGTGGGGATAGGGATGTGCCCCCCTCCCCAGAGGGAGTGGGCACAAGGAAGGTGTAGCCACCCTCAGGGACAGAAGCCATTGGCTACTGCCCCCTGACCCTAGCACGCCCCTAAATTTTAGTATTTAGGGGCGACCTTGAACCCAGATCATCAGATTCCTGATGACCTACAAAGAAGGACTGCTGACCTGAAAAACCCAGCAGAGAAGAAGGAAGACAACTGCTTTGCCCAGCCCTACTGGCCTGTCTCCTACTTCAGAGTACCTGCACCACAGTGACGCATCCTGTATGCCCAGCGACCTCTGCCAACTCAGAGGACTGCCCTGCATCCAAGAAGGATCAAGAACTCCTGTGGACAGCGGACCTGTCCAACCAAGAAAGGAGAAGCCATCTTTTAAGAGACTCCCACCTCCCTCCAGAAGCGTGAGTCCCCAACACTCTGCCCCCGGCCCGTGTCCAGAGAAACCAACTATCCAGAGAGGACTCCCAAGTGACTCCGGCGATGTGTCCACCCTGAGCTGACCTCCCTGAACCCCCACGATGACGCCTGCAGAGGGAATCCCAAGGACCCCCCCCCCCCCCCCTGACTGCCCGGGACGAAGATATCCGAGGCCTGGAAGAAGCACTGCACCCGCAGCCCGCAGGCCCGTGAGAAACTGACCACTGGTGCAACAACGACCAGCAGGCATCCCTCGCCCAGTTGGTGGCTTGCCCGAGAGGCCCACCTGTGTGCTGTCTGCAGCGCCTAAGTGACCCCTGGGTCCCTCCATAAAGTTCTATTGAGAACCCGACGCCCTGTTGGCACACTGCACCCGGCCGCCCCTGTGCCTCTGAGGGTGTGGTTTTTGTGCCTACTTGGGGCCCCTGCAGAACTCCTCTAAACCCCCCTTGTCTGCACTCCGACAACACGGGTACTTACCTGCAAGCAGACCGGGACCGGAGCACCCCCCTGTCTCCATAGGCGCCCATGTTATTTTGGCTCCTGTTTGACCTTTGCACCTGACCGGCCCTGCGTTGCTGGTGCTGGGTGTTTGGAGTTGACATGAACACCCAACAATGGGCTACCTATGCCCCAGAGACTGAACTTGTAAGTACTTTACTTACCGTAATAATTAAACTCCACTTATCTCCCCCACGAACTGATGAAAATTGCAGTGTCCACTTTTAAAAATAGCTTATTGCCATTTTATGAAAAAATGTGTACATTACAGTTTTGGTTCAAAGTTCTAACTATACCTATACAAAGTACCTTCCATTGAATGTATTTATCTGCAATTTAAACCTTGTGGTTCTAAAATTAAATTAACAAAATAATATTTTTCTATATAAAACCATTGAGTGTGTGTTTTCACGTATTGCTTTTGTGTGTACAACAAATGCCTAACACTACCCTCTGATAAACTGCTCGACCACACTACCACAAATAGAGCATTAGTATTATCTATTATTGCCTCTGTCAAGCCTCTTGCACAGTAGACAGTGAAAAGCGCGACGGGTGCAACTGCACCCGTCGCACGGCCGCAACACCGCCGGCTCCATTTGGAGCCGGCTCCCATGTTGCGGCTGACATCCCCGCTGGGCCGGTGGGCGGAAACTCGGTTTCCGCCCGCTGCCCAGCAGGGATGTCATAATGGCCACTGCGGGAGTGCGGCCGCATTGGTGGCCGCACAGCGGTTACAACTTGGCGGGCGGCAGTCGCCGCCCGCCAAAGTTGTAATGAAGGCCTATCTCTCATTATTATATCGTATATACAGAGCCAGCTTCCTACACTTCTCACATGTTTTCTATTTGCTCGTATTCATGCTTGACTGGGGATCTTTGCCAGTATTCCATTTGATGTAACAATGGTATGGCCTTTGTTTTGGTCTGTTTCTTCCTAGCTACTTTAAGTATTTCCTGGACTCCACGTGGTGTCACAATGGTGTGACTGTTGGCATGGCTCTTTGTTCTTTCTAAATAACCATGCAGTAACTTTATACATGGCAAAAATGTGTTAGCAAATGGTTTATGCACTTTGCCTGAGGCTACTAAGGTCTTTTGGGTGACTACTGTCTCTGCAAGCTTATAGGGACCACTACCTTTCCCAGTTGATAAAGCTTTTGATGCTAGTGCTAAGGTGTTGATGTGATCTTTGATGGCACTCCATGTTTTAGAGTTGTGCGGTCTTTGGTTTGACATCTAGCTGTGCTGAATCAATAGTGGTTTTAGTGGACTAATTTCACTGCTTCATCATAATTTATTTGTTGTATTTTATGTGAGACCCCCGTTGGGGTGGGGTGGCATGGGGCAAGCAGGTGCTACTGGGTTTCAGCCATGGGGTCTGGTATTGTTTGCTTTTCATGTCCTGTGGTCTGTCCTACTATGGCTGTGCAAGTTAGGCCAATACCAAGAGTTCAACACTTGACTTTGTGTGATAGTGAGCAGTCACAGGCTTCTCAGACAGGTGGTGCAAGGGTGCTTCATGCCCAGGACTCAGTTCTCCAGCAGCACAATAATTTGAATGGCCAACCCAGTGCTCATCTTTGGTTAATACACAAAGAAAAAAACTTATGCTACACACTAGAGAATACAGATAGATGTTTCACTGCTACTGGGCTATTATTCCCAGGGATCAGTAATTCCCCCCACCCCTTTTCCTACTCACTCACTCTATCCACTTTTCCTGGGTTCAAATCCGCCTGTGAGATGGAAGATAAGGCAAAGCACTGGGTCCCTCTTCGCCCAATTTGCTGTAGAAATATGGGCCAAGATGGCATTTGGGATGGGTGAGGCTAAGGGCCTGCACTGGCTGCAGTTTTTTTTCTAAAGAGGTGGGTTTTCTACTAAAGTGTCACTGTTTAAGTGCATTTCAGGCTGTTAGTACCTTGCACTTCCACTTTACAGTTACTATGGGACTCCCAACGTAACAGTGGGCAGTGGTTCAAGCAAGATTCAATCTGTGAAATAGTCTAACATTGGAGAAGAGTAGTTAATGATAAGTAACTTTTTTCTTCTTCATCTTGCGATTCAGTCTTACATCCATAAAGGTTAAAATATCTGAGTACATGCAACATCTCAGAACGTCATTTTTTATTTTTTTATTTTTTTTTAGAAATATCATGTTTACCACTCCATTAAAAAACAAGAAAACATGTCCAAAAAGGCAACATTTACTGTTTTGTTTTCAACAAGACTACATTTGACAAAAAATACACCCTAAACCATTATATAATGTATAAATTAAAAGCAAATAATGGTACCCAAGTCTAAGACAATGCATGTATTAAATTTGAGCCCTCTAAGTTTAAAGTAACATTATAGTTAGGTGAATATGTCAATGACAACAGTAATGTTTTGAAATAAAAAACATCTGTGATGGAATCAATGGTGTAATTTTTTGTCATTAGTGATGTCATAAAATATGTCATAGAACATGTCATGAGTGATGTAATATGTAATGTGATAAGCAGTACGACGGAGGTGCAAGTTTCTGTGTTTTTTAGTTCAAAATGTTAATGTTGTCACTAACACAGTCACCTAACTATAACGTTACTTTAACCTTTTTTTTCATTGAATTTCTAGTTTTTGTTAACGCTAAGTAATATTTTATTATCGTATGAAAAGCCAACGCCCACTGGGTACGGCCAAAGAATCACATGTCTTTTAAAGGGGAGAGGTCCACGACCCCCATCCCTCCTCCCTGAGCCGTATTAGACCCTGGGGACTCCATCCTCCAGGATTGTTTTATTTATTTATATTAAAGGTGGAAGGGGCTGTGTGACCCCTCTCCGCAAGCCTTTTTGCCTTTTTAAGGCCCTGGGGACCCCATCCCCGAGGCCAATACTTAAAATAATAGGGAGGGTGGACCACACAGCCCTCTTCCCCGAGCCATGTTAGGCCCTGGGGACACCATGCCCAAGGTCCACTACTACAATTAAAAGTAAAGAGGGTCCTTGTTCCCCCCCCCATTCCTCAGGATCATTTTTTAAATTAAATCGGAGAGGGGCCCCATGGCCCCCACATCCTGATCGTCAGTAGGCCCTGGGTATGCTATCCACCGGACTTCACTATTAAAGGTGGGTACCTTAGTGTCCACTGATGGAACCCACTGTATACTCGTTGGGGCAGCAGGGAGATCTTCAAGGCCACTGCGGCCCCAACCCACTCCCTGCATGCAGCAGGAGCTGGCATTGCTCTCGCCTGGAGGGAGCAGCTATTAACCCCTTCGCTGCCAGGCCTTTTCCGCTCCTGTGCCGAGCCTTTTTTTAGCTATTTGGGGCAGTTCGCGCTTAGGCCCTCATAACTTTTTGTTCACATAAGCTACTCACGCCAAATTTGCATCCTTTTTTTCCAACATCCTAGGGATTCTAGAGGTACACAGACTTTGTGGGTTCCCCTGAAGGAGACCAAGAAATTAGCCAAAATACAGTGAAAATTTAGTTTTTTTTAAAAAAAATGGGAAAAAAGGGCTGCAGAAGGTGGCTCGTGGTTTTTTCCCTGAAAATGTCACCAACAAAGGTTTGCGGTGGCAAGATCACCATCTTCCCAGCTTTCAGGAACAGGCAGACTTGAACCCCAGTTTTCAATACAATATTGACATTTTACTGGGACATACCCCAATTTGTACTATTTTTTGTGCTTTCAGCCTCCTTCCAGTTAGTGACCGAAATGGGTGAGAAACCAATGCTGGATCCCAGAAAGCTAAACATTTCTAAAAAGTAGACAAAAATCTGAATTTAACAAGGGGTCATTTGTGTAGATCCTACAAGTGTTTCCTACAGAAAATAACAGCTGAAATTAAACAAAATTGAAATTGAGGTGAAAAAATCAGCCATTTTTCTCCAGGTTTTACTCTGTAACTTTTTCCTGCGATGTCAGATTTTTTAAAGCAATATACCGTTACGTCAGCTGGACTCTTCTGGTTGCGGGGATATATAGGGCTTGTAGGTTCATCAAGAACCCTAGGTACCCAGAGCCAATAAATGAGCTGCACCTTGCAATGGGTTTTTATTCTATACCGGGTATACAGCAATTTATTTGCTGAAATATAAAAAGTTAAAAATAGGTATCAAGAAAACCTTTCTATTTCCAAAATGGCCACAAGATAAGGTGTTGAGAAGCAGTGGTTATTTGCACATCTCTGAATTCCGGGGTGCCCATACTAGCATGTGAATTACAGGGCATTTCTCAAATAGATGTCTTCTTTACACACACTTACATTTGGAAGGAAAAAATGTAGAGAAAGACAAGGGGCAATAACACTTGTTTTGCTATTCTGTGTTCCCCCACGTCTCCTAATAAAAATGGTACCTCACTTGAGTGGGTAGGCCTAGCGCCCGCGGAAGGAAGTGGCCCAAAACACAACGTGGACACATCACATTTTTCCACAGAAAACAGAGGTGTTTTTTTTTTACAAAGTGCCTACCTGTGGATTTTGGCCTCTAGCTCAGCCGGCACCTGGGGAAACCTAGCAAACCAGCACATTTTTTTAAAACTAGACACCTAGGGAAATCCAAAATGGGGTGACTTGTGGGGCTCTGACCAGGTTCTGTTACCCAGAATCCTTTGCAAACCTCAAAATGTGGCCAAAAAAACACTTTTTCCTCACATTTCGGTGACAGAAAGTTCTGGAATCTGGGAGGAGCCACAAATGTCCTCCCACCCAGCGTTCCCCCAAGTCTTACAATAAAAATGGTACCTCACTTGTGTGGGTAGGCCTAGCGCCCACAAAAGGAAATGGCCCAAAACACTATCTGGGCTCATCAAAATTATCAAATACAAAACTACCTGTTTTTGCAGGGGGCACCTGCGTTTTTGGTCCTGGGCTCAGCAGCCTTCTAGGGAAACCTACCAAACCCAGACATTTATGAAAACTAGACACCCAAGGGAGTCCAGTGAGGTGTGACTTGCGTGGATCCCCCAATGTTTTCTTACCCAGAATCCTCAGCAAACCTCAAATTTAGCTAAAATATCACATTTTTCCCACATTTCTGTGTGGGATCACCGCACTGGGACACATTTCATACCACCCAATGTTCCCCTCAGTCTCCCGGTAAAAATGATACCTCATTTGTGTAGGTGGGCCAAGTGCTTGTGAAAGGGAAGAGCCAAAAACATGTCGATATTGAGGGGGAACCAAAGGGGGTCCAAAAGGGCAGTTTGCAAAAAAACATTTTTAGGCTGACAAGTGCAGCAGAATTTTTATCGGTATAGATGAGACAATGCTGGGTGGTAGGAATTTTGTGGATTCCTGCAGATTCCGGAAGGTTCCATCACAAAAACGTGGGAAAAATGTGTGATTTCCAGCAAAGTTGGAGGTTTGCAGGGGATTGTGGGTACAAACATGGTGCGGGGTGCATGTGAAACACACCACCCTGGAATCACCCAGATGTTTAGTTTTCAGATGTGTCTAGGTCTTGTGGATTTTTCTACATGGCAGCGTCCCAAAGTCCATAAAGTGCAGCCCTCACCATTCCAAGAGGGACGATTTTGAGAGTAAGCCAAGCTCTCCTGGCCCAAATGTAAAACTAAAACCCAAAATAATCAAATGCCTTCTTGCTTGCTGTGGTATAAGATGTTTTAGAGTGCGGGGGAGAGCTGAAAGACTGTTACCCCCTTCAGTTGAGGTAGGGGTGTAACCAGGCCCATACTGGTTGGTAGCCACCAAACCAATATTTTTAGTTTTTTTTAAATTCCCTGGCATCTAGTAGACTTTCTGCCCCCCCGGGGTGTGGATCAGGGGTAATTTCCCCATCTGCCCACTGGTGGGCAGAACAACTTTGGCCCCATTTATTTGGGGTGGAGGTATGGCCATACCCCCACCCACTTATTTTTGAAAAAAAAAACTTCCCAGACCTCTGGTAGGCTTTCTGCCCCCCCTTGGGGGCAGATGGGCCTTCCAAAAATAGGCCAATCTGCCCCCAAGGGGTTGCTTAAGGGGTCGCTCCCCACCTCTAAAAAAAAAAAAAAAAAAAAAAAGATCCCTGGTGCCTAGAGGTTTCTGCCCGGGGCAGAAAAGGCCTTAAAAAAAATGCCCCCGGGGCAAGGGTAGCTCCCCTTATGCCAATTTCTTATGTAAAATAAATCACTGGTGTGGGCATTTTAGCAGCCGGATCACTTCGCAATCCGGCTGCTAAAATGCTCAGAGAGACTTCAAAGGGAAGGAAATTCATTTCCTTCCCTTTGAAGCCTCTCAGTCCTCCTCCACGTGATCAGAAGAGAAATGCTGAGCATTTCTCTTCCGATCGCGCTGGAAGCTCATGGGAGGAGGCCTCTGCGATGGTCAGCTCGCGATCGCGTGCTGACGTCACGGGGGGTTGGGGTTTCGGGGGGGCTGTCGAAGTGGAAGGGCTTCCCCTTCCATCCCTGCCTTTGGGGGGTGGGAGGGAAGAATACAGAGGGAGCTACGTAAAACGAGCACTGTGCCGCAGGACATAACCATTACGTCCGCGGCACAGAACCGGTTAATGCTGCTCCCTCTGGGCAGGAGCAATATTTTGATCTGTTTCCCTGCCCGCATTTTCCAATCTCCCGTCCGCTGGGAGCAGACTTTGTTTTTTCCCCCCGCTTGTTGAGAGATTCAAAAATGCTCCTGCCAAGCAGGAGCAAACACAGATTCCTCTGCCTGTGCCAGTGCAGGTAGGGAAACCGATATGCCCCAGGCCTGGGCTCCCTGGGAAATAGCATGGGAGCTTGCCCCGGGAAATGAGGTCCTTGGGGCCACTTATGGCTCAGGGAGGGGGCACCGCACCACTCCATTTTTGAAAATGTTAGCCCCAAGGGTGGGCCCCCGGGGACTTAAGAGGCTGGGGTATGGGGACCATCCTGTCCCCCTCCTGTTTTTTTAAAAAAAAATTGGCCCTGGGGAGCCCACCTCCTGGGCCGAATTTGCATAGTAGGGAAGGATAGCTGTGTAGCCCTCACTCCGAGCCTCAAGAGGCCCTGGGGACCTCATCCCCTGGATCTGATTTTTAAATAAAGAGGTGAAGGGCCGGGCTGCCCCCTCCCATTTTTTTCATGATTTCGGCCCTAGGGATAGGCTCTCAGTGTCTTTTAATGGCTCGGGAAGGGTGCCGCACAGCCCCCCTTGCCTTATTGAATATGGCCTCAGTGGTGGGCTCCCGGGGGCCTATTACTAATGAATGCAGCCCTGGCCCTCATATTGTTTGTGTTTTTTTCCCCTGATCCTGCAGTAGTCCCACGGGAAAGCAGCAATTTTGACCCCGGGGGACCTCTGGGTCCCCCCCAATGGGGCCTAGGTGGTCATGGTATTCCTACTCTAAATCCTGAAATCTTGTGTTTTTTCACAAGTTTAGGACAGTGGACTAAGTCCCTGAGTCCTGTAGTGTCTGCCAGCAACATTCTTCTGATTTTGCTGACAACCAATCAGAGCACTTGCTGCTGTGAGAGTCCGACTCCCGCAGGAGCGAATTGCCCAAGGAAAAAAAACTCTCTTGGCCAATCACAATGCTTCATTTTTTAACTGGCGCTCACGCAAGGGTTACTCAAGCCTCTCGCAGACCCAGCTTATTTTCTCAAAAACTACTGATCAGAGTTATACCAAATCATATAAAGCACAGTCCTTGTACAAAGATATAGCTTCCTTCCAAATTTGGTGTAATTTCTTTTAGCAGTTTATGCTGTAGTCTTTTCTAAAGAAGCATAGAAAATGAATGGGAATTTTGCGTTTTAAGACATCCCTTTTTCTCAGCCCCTGCTTGATGAATCACCCCCAAATGTTTCCATGCACAAACTAGTCAAAAGGTAGCACCCTTTTAGAAGGTTTTGAAGAGATTTGTGAAACGTAGCCAGTTATTAGCAACACAAAAAATCCTTTTTGACCTATCTATAACTACCCAGTGGCAACCAACTCTGAGATATATGACACATCTCCACAAAACTTTCCAGAAAAGTGCTAAGGTAATTTTTGACTAGTTTGTGCATAGAAAGATTAGTGGTAATCCGTTAAGCAGAGGCTAAGAAAAAGGGGTGGTTCCAAAATGTGTTTTCCCCCTTCATTTTTCCATAAGAACTTTGGACACAGCTACAGCCCAAACCGATTTGTACCAAATTTGGCAGAAAGGTACATTTTGGACCGGAATGAGTGCTTTTTGTGATTTGGTGTGAATCCAGTCAGAAGTTTTTGAGCAATTAATGCTCAAAATCTTTATATTTTTAATGCCACAGATGTTCCGCAGAGCCGACAAATATCCTGCTGAGATCATCAACCAGGAAGTGGTGGCAGCTATCGTATGATTCTGGACTCAGGGCATGATTTAGATATCGGCGGATGAGTTACTCCGACACAACAGTGACTGCTATCCCATCTGCTGAAATCTAAATCCTAATATATCCTAAGGGATTTAGATTTCGGACGATGGGATATCCGTCACTGTTATGGCAGAGTAACCCGTCAACCAGTATCTAAATCAGGGCCCCAGTCTTGATTCCTAAAAAAAAAATGACATTGGGGGAAGTGTAGGGATTCTCTGACCCCCTAGACCTGGTGGTGGGGGTCCCAGAGAGACCCCCACCTGGGACACACATGTTTTTTTTATTTTTTTATTTAAATAATTTTGCAACAAATTCAATAAATCCCTACCCGGGATGAGCCCAGGGATGACGCATGTTTTTAGTTTGAAGAGGTGGGTGTGTGGCCTCTACCTCCCTAAACCCCTGAGAAGCCGTGGAAAACCCGTCCCCTGGGGCTGATTAAAAAAAGAAGGGCTGGGGAATGTGGCCCCTCTTCTGGAGCGTCATTATGACGGGGACCCCATCACCCCGGGTCGAAAGGCATTAAAAAGGGGAGGGGGTCATGCCGTCTCCCTCTCTGAGCCTAATTAGGCCCTGGGGACCCCATTCCCAGGGGCCAAAATGTTAATAAAAAGTGAGTGACCCCATCCTCTGGGTCCGTCACACTAACTAAAAACGAGGGGAGCTTTTTTGCTGACCCTTTAAAGACATCTACCCTGGGACACAGTAGTTTCCCTACCCACACCAGTGCAGGCAGGGAAACGTGTTTGATCCCATCTGACGGGAGCATTTTTAAATCCTGTCAAACATGCAAGTGTGCTCCCACCCAGTGGGATATTTAAACATGTTCCGATCGGGTGGTAGCAGATTTCTTTTCTGTTTCCATGCCTGCAGTTTTCTTCTGCAGGGAATCAGAACAGGTATTGCCCAGGTTGTATGACAAAACCACGCATGCCTGAACTATGCATGCCTTAACAATGCGGTCTGAACAACGACTGCGATTTACCATGCATGCCTTTCCAATGAATTGTGATGTAAAAGCATGTTTGGCAAATGAGAATGTTTGGTAAATTCCCCCACCTGCACTGTGCCCTAACACCTGATACCACAGCCCTGCAATCCACTCTGCCTTGCTTTAAACTACCCTGACCCAGCCCCCTACCCTGAGCCCTAAAACCCTGCCCCAGCTTTTACAACTACCCCGGCCCCCCTGCCCTGAGCCCTAAAACCCAGCCCCTCCCCCTAAAAACGTACTCCCTGTCCAAAAAACTAACTCGACCTCCCCCCATGAAAAAAAACTAACCCAACCCTCCCCCCCACCCCCCCCCACCCTTAGCCCTAAAACCACCCTCACTCCTAAAAACTACCTCCCCTCCAACCTGGCCACAGCCCCTTAAAAACCTACTACCTGCCCAAAAAAGTAACCTGACCTCCACTCCTTTAAAACAAAATAATAATAACCTGATCTCCCCACCCCCATGCTGAGCCCTAAAACTGCCCCCACCCCTAAAAACTACCGCCCCCCTCAAACCCAGCTCCAGACCCAGCAAACCTGCTCCCTGCCCAAAAACTTAACCCAGCCCCTAAAAAACCTGCTCTCTACCCAAAAAGTAACCCGACCTCCCTGTCAAAAACACTAAGCCCCCTGTCACAGTTTCGGGCAGGGCTGATCAGGACTTTGGTTGGGACACCCCTTGAGGTCACCGAATATCCTACAGAGGTAGTGTACTGGGGCAGAAGAGCAGCTAAAGGCATACACGGAAAGGACAGCTATGGATAGGCACAGGAAACAGGAAAGTAAAAGCAGAGCAACCCTTGTGTGAACAAACAGGAAACAGATTACCAGTGGACAAACACGCTGGGGTTGTACACAGAGTAAGGCGCAGAACCTCCCACAGTGACAGGGAATCTCAATGCCTCTGTGCAGTTTGCTCTTACAGATAGTCACCCTGCCAGCCCCATAGAAAGGAGGCAGCAGAAGTGATTCTGTCTCTGGACCCTAGAGCACAAACAAGGATAGTACTTACATACACAGGACACGCTCTTGTGGGTCCAGCTGGAAAAACAGTGGCGATTCCTGAGAAAACAGCAATAGCACACTGTCACTGTTAGGCACGAAATACAACGTATAACACTGGACAAGGATGGGGGCTGGAATTGCCTCCTGGAAACCAGGAGCCAACCCCAGTACACAGGAGGACACGTATACACTGGTGAAGACTGATAGAACACTTACCAGACACAAAGAACCAAGAAGAAACAGAAGGGAACAAACAAAGAGGCAGAGGCAAGAACTAGGAACAGGCTGAGGCTGAAGCAAAGGCGGGTCTAGGACTTGAAAACAGGGCGCAAACTTCTGTCTGGGACAGACAGAGACAGGACTGGGAAACTGAGAACCGGCTCTGGCTGGAACAGGCAAGGACAGGACTGGAATACAGGGAGTAGGAAATGAGCAGTAAACAGGACTGGGAAACAGAGAGAAGGTTCAGGCTGAAACAAGGCAGGAGCAGGGCAGAGAAACAGGGAGCAGGCTTTGGAAGAAACAAACCGGTACAAGGCTAAGAAGTAGGGAGCAGACTCTGGCTGGAACAATCAGGAGCAGGGCAGAGAAACAGGAAACAGGATCAGGCTGGAACAGAACAGGAACAAAACTGGAACACCATTCGACAAGGGGTCTGTAACACAAAGGAATTGAAGTCCAATGCACGACAGGGAGCTTGAGGAAATGGCTGCTTATAAGCAGTTCCAAGCTGGGCTGCACAGGAGAGGTTTCAGGTGTGTGTGGTTTCGGACACTTGCAAGTCCTGGAGGAGAGGATCCAGTGAAAAGGAGCAACTGGACTTCTCCCATTGAAAACAATGGGAAACAGAATCCGGGTTTTCCTGACTACCAAGCTGTGCATTATGGGATTTGCAGTCCCAAGAAACAAATGTAGTCCTACACAAGTGTACCATGGAGAAAAGAGAAACAGACAGGAGTCAGCAAGGGACTCTAGATAGGTGTTCAAGGTGATTCCCAGGCTTCTGACAGTCCCCTTACAGCGCCCCCTGGAAATGAGACGACCGAGTCGTAACACCCCCTGCCCTGAACCTTAAAACCGCCCCACCCCTAAAAACTGCCCCCCAAACCCAGCCTCACTTACCTCTCCCATTGCTTCCTCTTCCTGCTCCTGACAGCTAGACTGCGCTCTCTGTCTTAACCATGCACATGCGTTGTTAAGGCATATGTGTGGTTAAGGCAGACATGACTCCAGTGTGTGGTTCAGGCAAGCGTGGTTTAGGTTGAGGGGAAACGGCACACATGCCTCAGCTTGCATTGTTAATGCTGTTTCCCATTGCTCTGGGTTGACAGAACAAGTAGAAAACAGCTGCTTCCTCTGGGCGAGCATATTGCCGGCTCCAGCGCTAAACTGGGGCTGCTGGGGCCCTAGGGCTCCCTTTGTGCCTTTAACCTGGTGCTTGGTGGGTGCCCCAGGAGCAACAGGGCACCCACCTATGATAAAGAAATGCCCTGGAGGATGAGGTCCCCAGGGCCAAAATATACTTGAGGGGGGGAGAGGCCAGGCTGCTCCTCTTCTTTTTATTGTATTTAGCCCTGGGGATCCTATTAGGGTTCGGAAGGGGGGGCCGCATCCCCTCAACCATCAGAATTTGCCACCGGAGTTAGGGTCCCTTGGGCCCAGGAAGGCTCAGAGAGGGGGGTGCATGCGCCCCTCGCCACTTTAATCCTATTTGGCCCTGGGGCATGGGGTTCCTGGGGCCTAATTGGAAAAGAGGAGGGGTTCCCTTCAAGATTAAGAAGATGGAAATCATATATAATAGTCCACTACTGTCTCATTCTACCTCAGGGATGGGGGGAAGAGGTGAGCACTCCACACTCTTCTTCCCATGAAGAAACAACACCACTTCTGAAAGTGATTGGGCAGCATATTATCTTAACAGCACTCCAATCAATATAGATATTGGGAGCCATCTGACTCAATGTCAAGGCACCTGTTGATGTTGTGGAACATTTCAGTGCATTTCATTTGAGTCTACACTTATTAGGTGAAATCTGTCTCCTTCTATCGAGGCAGCATGGAAGAGGATAGGTCAAATTTCTCCTTCTACATAGGATCCTGCAGATGTCATGATCGCAGTCTTAACGGAGGATGATTATCAGTCTTGTCCCCACCATAATGCCAAGTTCTCCTCTGGGAGTTCAGTAGGCCTGGCAACCTTAAATGGCAGGTCCAAGGGCTTGTTTTACTTGTCTTTCATCAGGGTGATCATCCTCAGGCGTCCAGTGACGGATAACCATTTGGATTTTCCTGCAACAGATTTATGGAAGAGGATTTGAAGCATGTTTCTAATTGCAAACATAATGAGATCTGGTATTCCAAGTCGTCAAGAATGATGTGGCTGATCTTCACTTTAGGATTCATCCTCAGTATCCAACTTTTTATCTGGCTAGCAGGAGTTTTTACTGGCATCTACTTCTATTCCATCAAGAATCTACCTCATTGGTGATCTTGTTACCTTTAATGGGCTCTGAAATAGAGCTGTGAAAAAGTGCAACCTGCAGACTAACATACCCGAAGTTGGAGTGTCCATCAAAGTAATCAGGCTTCACTCTATTAATTGTGCCTTTAGTTCCTAGACTCTTGGAACCTATAATAGATAACTTCACACAGCCTTTCTCTGTTCAGGCTGTAAAACTAGAAGCTCAAATCGGCTGATTATGACCCAAAGTTTCTGAAAAAAGGGCACCTGCAGATTTCTTGCTCTTAGTAGCAAATAAGCTAACTACCGCTGGCTTGACTACTTTTAATGCAGAAGAAAGTAGATAATGGAACGCTTTTTAGAGAAAGATATGTCAGAAATGGCATGGAATTGTGAACATGTCCAGCTGTAAGGCTCTGTTCAGCTGTTACTGTTATTCTCTTTGAGATCTAATGAACCATTCCAGAAAATAAATGAATAACAGAAAATCTATGGACATTGTTAAAAGAGGGATATTAACTTCAGATAGTCTGATGGGTGTTCTGAAAGATGCTGCAGACCTGGGTACTGTGAACATATGCCATGGAGTTTCTGTGAGAGGTTTGTCCTGGCCCACGTCATCATTATTGACCCTTCTGGCTTATCAAAAAATCTTTTTGGATCTCGAGCAGATACTTAAATTTAGAGTATAAAACGTAAGACTTGAGACCTTGAAGTTCATGGGTCTAGAGTAGAAGAAAGATTCATACATTCCTTAATGGAAAATATACCAGCTGGAACAAGCAATAATTGTAGTACTTTTGGAGTACTTTTGAAAGCTAAACTCTTTTTGAACAATATGTAGTGGTCAATAGCCTTCCACGGCCCCAGGCAGACCTCATTGTACATTCTAAAACTACAGAGTCTCCGGAAACCAGTGCCCACGTTGCTATCCGTCCAATCCATGCACAAAGATTCTCTTCACAGCTGGAGGTAACAGACACTGTTCAAACCAGCCCTCCATCTGAATACAGCAAAAACATTTCCGAGGTCATGATAATTAATTTTTAAAGACATACATTGTATTGAAAAAGCCAAGGCCTGCATGCCAAGAAGGGGCAAAACACGTGTTTGCTCTCTGTTAAAGCAGAAAGGGTTTTCTCTAAATACAAAAACAGAGCTGTTGAGTTAATACAGAACAAGGTAATCATGTGCTAATTACAAAGAAAAACAGTTATAACAGTTGTAATTACAAGAAAAACAGCTAGATATGATATGGACAATATATATTATGTTTGGGATCTTGGAAAACTTTGAAGCCTATTAAGGAAAAATCTAAATGAATGATAGTTGCCAGTAGTTATTCCAGGTGAAAGCTCACTCTGTTCAGTACACAATCAGCTGAGTAGAAGGTTCCATCCTTTTGCGATTAATGCAGCAGTTCACCACCATCACACCTAAATAAAAAATAAAGACATTACAAGTGGTCCCTCATTAGTCGTGCCTCCAGAAACCACATTGTCCACAGGTTGCTCCATCTAACTTCATAGTGAGCTAACTCCATAGAGCTTTATGTAGACTCATCCCTGTTCACTGCCATCCGTTTCTTTTTTCCATTCCTTTCTCAGATCTGGAGCTCCACTCCCAAATTATGTCAGTGTTTCACTGACCCCACAATCAGTTTTTAGACCTTGTTTACATGATAGCTTTTCGCTGTCTGGTTGCTAAAGAACTCTTGTGAAACCTAACAAAAGCTTGATGAGCTTAAAGCCTACCCACTGCTTACTATTGGTTGGCTTTATAGCCACTGTTATTTGCTTGGTTCTTAAATGATGTCTTGCCTTCATTTTCTTGTGCTTGCCCCTCTCATGGAACATAGTCTTATTACGTTCTTTACTTTGAATGGCTTGCATTAATCACCTGCCCGCATTCAGATCACTACTTATTTCTTTCACTTTCAGCACTCCATGAATGCATGTGTTTACAAGCTCTCACTTTCATGTCCTTCTTCTCCCTTCAAATACCCACCTCCACCCACATTCTTTGTTGCTTACCCCAAACCTCTATAAAAGGTTGCTTTTCTTTCCTCTCCCCTCATTCCACTTTCTGCATTAAAGCACAGGCCTTTTAAGGGGCTGGCTGATGCCCTGAATCAGCTGGAGTTTCAGGCGGAAGGTGTGCATAGAATGATTCAAAAGGAGACGTCCCTTCTCCTTGAGGCCCGTAAATCTGCTGTGGCATTTGTTTCAGTTCTGGTTCCCATGGGAAGCAAGTTAGGCATTTGCAAGTATTTTTCTGTAACATGTGACACTTCCGTCTTGTTTCTAAATTCTATTCAGTTTCCTGAGTGAGGTATTTGGAAAATAAACCATGTCATTTGTACAGACTAAAAATATTGAATTCAATTAACAATTCTAAAATCCCAATAAATGTATTTGCTTTTCCTCCAGCATTTTGATTCTTAACAAACTAGCATTGACAAAGCCAATAAGTTGATAAACTTTATAAAGGTGAGCCTTAATGACATTGCCAATGCTTGTTTTTACAAGCAGTGTGCCAGAAAGAATATCTCCACCAAAGAACACAGGCTTTAAATGTTGTTGCAAGTACAGGACACAGATGTCAGTCACCAATCAAACCATCTACCTGTGGTGTCTATGGACTAGACAAGACTCAAAATCCTATTACCAATGCTCCCTAATGCACTTAAATGTTATCAGTAAGGGGGGATGTCACTGTATATGACTGAACACAAAAAACAGGACAGGTTGCTCTCCAAACACGGAACCGCACTGTTCTCCAGGACCTCTCCAAAGGTTAACTCAAAGTTGAGAGACAAGTCCCATCACAAATGCAAGAAGTCCAATCGAGACTCGTCCACGTTCCATCACTCCGGACCTGCTGAGAAGTAACACAGTTTTCCCTCGAAGGACCCCTCTCCACTCCCATCATCTGACTCTGAGCCTGTAAGGCTGTTATGGGTGTGTCCTGTGTTCCCCGTGCCATCCTTGAACCAACAGTAGTTGGCGACTTGCAACTTGAACAGATAATGCTGGCTTTCTCTGGAGTGCCACAGAAGCCCCCAATTGAAGTTCTGTGTGAGGGACTGGCCCTCGCATTGACTGACCGTATTGGGTTTCTGCTTGGTCTCATACCTGCGCTGACCCATGCATCCACTCCTGTGTCTGAGGTCTTGCTGTTCCAACTGTTCCGAGTCATACTTCAACTCCAGTTGCGCCTACTCCAGGTCTGACAACTACAGTTTCCAATCCGGAGCTGACGTCAACCTGTGCCAGGCCTATATGTCTTGTTATGAGATCACCAAGGAGTAGCCCTGACTTTGGATGAACCCTAGCTCCAACCTCAAAACCAGTACAATTGTAGGATGGAGGCCTTATTCACATTCAACTGAGGCGCCATCCAAGGGCTATAAAATCCCCCAAATCGATGGATGACAATGAAGGAGACATAATTTAATCTCTTTTCAGTAACCCACTGCTGGCCTGTTTCGAGATTTTCTGATTTGCGAAGATCTGGATACTTTCCTGAGACAGAGATGAACTCCCCACCGTTTCGTCCATTGAGGAGATGAGGAAACTTATTCAGATATTCTCCTTCTATAAATTCAGAGGAAATGCACATGGTACAGAATTAGTATTGCAAGTAAGTAGCATTTGCTTATGCTTGGGGCACTAGAGAAGCGCTGCAGCAAGATGACCATAAATTGGTGGGGTTCTGCCAATCAGGATTATAATCTGGTTATAATCTGTCGCTGGAGCAGAAATCCAGTTCCAGTGAAGGCACGCGGGGGATGGTACAATACACTGTGACAGCAGGTGGCCCTTTTGTAGCTCTCAGGGGCTTTGTTCCTTGCTGGGAGCCGTGGGCCTGTTGGGCCTGCATGGACCGCAAGAGGCCTGGAGCTGTTTGCCAGTGGGTGAGCGATCCGGCCTTTGGGAAGTGCTGCTGGGCTGTTGGTGTGGTCCCGAGACAGATCGTGGCTATTGGTTGCCCGCGCAACCCCGAGTCGAAGATTCTTGATTGACTTATCAGGATTAGGCCCTGAGTATGGAGGGACGGTGGGTGCCTGCTGAACAGGGGTGGGGACAGTTGCAGCTCTGCTGCACAAAATCCACACACAAGACCCCTGGCAACAATATCTGGGAAGCCACCACATTAATGGTGTACCCTAGTGAGATGCACCTAGGAACTGCCTCCCCTTTGTATGTTGTAATATGCATTGCACAACAGATCCTGTTTGAAAGCACCCGAGCCGTTATGAAGATTCTAAGTTTGCAATTAAAATAGACTCCCCAGCACTCGTTTTCTCCTGGCCAATAGCTCTCTCCTTGAATAGGTAGTTATCAATATGTATGAAATGTACAAAAACCGCCCACTCCTTTTGGGATTGCCTTGTGATGACACAGTGTAACATGCAAATTGCTGCTTGAGCTTTAGTTATTGAGAAAAGTAGTTCACCTGGCGATTGGGTGAATGAAGGAAGTGAAAGGTTCATTTCTCTGCCAAGTTTGGTTGGCTAGAGTGGCTGTGAAGTATGCTAAGTTTAGGAGGGGAGGGGTTCTAGCGTGCAACCACATAATAAGAAGCTGCTTCTACTTCCCAGTACATTAACACAACAAGGGTTTACACGTAATGAGAGTGTTTAGATTTATCACTTAGAACACATGAGGTTTACAGAATCCCAGGAAAATGCTACAAGTGCTAGTTTACCTGCATAGACATGACATAGACAGGCCTACTGCAAGAGACTCATCGGATGCAATAACAGAATCCAGACTCTGAGCAAGATACACCACATCGTGTTTAGCACATGCTCGCGACATGTGAATCATAATTATGTCAGACACCCCAGTATGACACATGCATGAGACCCTTAACCCTGAAAGCAAATTACGTTTACTACATGTATTTATACACATTATGCTACTCACCCTCATCTGGTTCTACTGGCTCAAATGTGGACACTTTAAGCTCTGTCAGGAATTATGGTTTAAAAGGTAGCACAGTTCAATTCTAGATCCATTATCTGGGGAGGTGACTTAAGTATATTACTGGACCCACATAGGGATAGACCCAGCAAGAGCAGCAGACCGTCATCACTAGCTGTAAGGTGACTGTGTTTAATAATAGCAGATAACTACCTGATGTCTGGTTAGAGAACAGTCTAGTGTCCAGGGAGGGCACCAGGTTTTCAAGCTCCTGCAATACTTGGTCCAGATTGAACTACTGGCGAGTTTTGAGGGTCATATGCACTTGCACCAACAAAGTGTCACATATTCCTGGAACCCTCTCTGACCACACTCTAGTAGTGCTCGAGTTGGCAATACCTGGACTGTCCCATAGCCTGGCTGAAGAGGGGTAATACCCAGAAACCGGTCCAGGATGCTTGTTTCTGGTCCAGGCAGGAACTGGCCTGGTAGTTCAGGCTGGACTGTTCCCATAGGGAACAGGGTCAAGGCTGATTTGCATATGGCTATGTCCACACTGGAATGGCATGGTGAGCACAAAAAAACCTGATGAATTTAACCCAGGTCTGTGACTGGGGGTGAATGCTTGATTTGGTCTACATTCCGTCCATCAACTGTTCTTTTTGCATTGGACTGTCCCATAGAGCATTCTTCTGGAGGCTCCCATGTTGGCCTCTAAGGGATGCAGTATTTAAAGATTAAATTGGATGTGAGACTGAGGAGTAATTAGAATTAATATGAAGTCAGTGACAAGCCTTTTAACTTAATAGGAGACATACAAACTGGTAATATGGTGAGCTTGCTTTGCTAAGCAAGCAGGAATACCAAAGGGTATTAGGGCTAGACTTACAAGGTGGGAAAGTGAAATGAAAACCTTGGAGGTGCACTACTACAAGAAGGAGGATCCTGTGGCAATAGCGAAGATAGACAAATAACTTGAGATGGCACAAACAAACTGTTATATTTAGGTAGAAAGGCAAGGGCTAGAACTTTCATGAAGGTGAGTGGCCCAGCAAAACCCTGCTGGGATTGCTCCAAAACCAAAAGTCTAACTCTGACATAATCGAAGGGGAGAGAGAAGACTGCTCAATTGCCACAGAGACCACTAGCACCCTTGAGGTATTCCACAAACACTTTGCAGAACTGTACGTTTTCAAAACCTTCCCAGATGACGCTGAGCTATATAGATTTTTTGAGACTTTGGAGTTAGTTTGGCTACATGCAGTACATAGGCAAAGCCTAGAAATGCCAATACCCATTGAAGATATTGGGCAAGCAATTAAGAAATGGCAAAATGATGGAGGCTTGGCCCAGATTGGCTGACAGCGGAATTCTATCAGGCATACAACACACCTCACCTCCTAGCACCAAGATTATTAGCAATGTTGGAAAAATCCTACCAGACGAAACATGTCCTCCAACATTCAGAAAAGAAATGGTAATTACACTACTTAAATCTGGTAGGCGTCCCAAAAAAAGTGCCCCCCACCCACCCCCCACTACTGGTAACAAGATAGTAACAAAAATCCTTGCAAGTCGAATCCTTGCATTGCGACCTAATCTGGTGCGACCAGTCTGGCTTTATAGACTGTTGGTATACTTGGCATAACCTTACACTTTCTCACAACCCTGCATCAATTAAACAATAATTTAAGAAGCAGTGATCATCTTTTTATACGTGATGAAAGCATTCAGCACTTGTGAATGGCTATACTTTTTCTGCCTGCTGCTGTGACTGGGGTGTAGTGTTGAGGTTTCTAGGTTGGGTGAGGTTTATTTACACAAAACCCCAGGGTGTGCATTTGAGAAATCAAAATGATTTTCGGCTCCCCTTGAATTTACTGGTGGTACGCATCAAGGGTGCCCCTTGTCTCCCAATGTGTTTGGGATAGCGATGGAGCCACTGCTACCCACATTTTTCTTTTTATACAACAACATACCTGTCCCTCAAAATAAAACATTCTTCACTGAGCTCCGCGGTAGGCAAACACTTCAGGCTAAAGTCAAAACCTTATTAATAGCATTCAAACAAGGAGGTTTGGCAGCACCAGACTTAAAATGACATGGTAAGGTGCACAACGTAGACACAATGTATGCCCCCAAGTCTCTCATTAGCTTTCTTTCCTCATATGCAACTACTTGTGACCATATGGCGAGCTGGCAGGTACATTCACTGCAGTTATGCAACACGGGAGACTTATATTCTGATGATGCTTTTGTGCTGCCAGCATTGTGCATGAGCGTGAGGGACACAAACTATTCGCCCTGTACCTATACTTCAGACTTTGCAAGATCTGTCAGAAGTGAATACGAAAACTAGAAAATATAATTTCCACACAGTCCTCCAAGAGGTTATTGGGTCGCATACACAAGACAATGCAAGAGGAAGCACCTGTTCAAGATTAAATGGCTCACAGAGGTGCTTCCCCCAATGACTGACCAACAATGGGAGTAATGTTGTGCTGAGATAGTGGGACTCTCTTCCAATTGTAAAACTTCCACTTATGCATTTTAAACTATTACACAGAGCTTACCACTCCCTGGCAGCCTTTTACAAGATGACGCAAGATTTATGTGCCATGTGTCGCATGCCGGAGCTTGAAGCAGGGTTCCTACATCTCACGATGCCGCCAAGACCTGGAACTCCTTTCCCATCCACCTCGGAAGATCTCCCACAATTCAGAAAAGACCTCAAAACCTGGCTCTTCTCCGGATCCCTTCTGTTCATCGACAACTACTCACTTACTGACCCCCACCCAGCACCTTGAGACCCTAGCGGGTGACTAGCTGCGCTTTACAAGTATAGTGATTGATTGAATACTTGTAAGTGCCCCATAGATTACTTGTCAGTGCTTCTTGTGAAGAGTGACGGCCACTATTCAACATCATCAGTTATAGATCATTGCTCACCCCCGGAATAGCATTACTTGGCTACGTAAAAAATGTACCCTCATAGGTCGGACAGGGTGTGGCGATGGGGCCAGTGCTGGCCAAGCGAAGAGCGGCCATCCACTGGGGCTACTGCAAGATGCTGTCACAGCAGACTAGCTACAAGACATGGCATTCTGTGAGGAACAACATGAGTCATAGTGTGAACTTATGCCCCTTACATATAGACCTGAGGATATATTGGTCCCACTTCGACAGTATCCAATAGCGCAGCAGGCTGGGTGGTCTGTGACACCTCCTGTGCAACATGAAACATTGTAATAAATAAGACATGCCATCATTTTAAATGTGCAAGTCACCTAAAGGTGATGATAGATGATAATGCTTGGAGAAATGCTGATACAACCAATTTGGACACTCTTGTAGAAGGGAAGGGGTGAAGCATGGACTGCATACTACGCAGTTATGTAAAATGTTTATAACTTGTGTTACTGCTAAGGATGATATGGAAATAAGCATTAAGGAATTGCTATGTGATATGTTACATGCTATTATGTTCCAGAATTGCTAGTTGTGGCAAGGCTGTAATTGGCAACTATGTTGGAAAATTAAAAAAGTACAAAAACTTATGGTTATGTTTGGTTACCAAGTTCTTAGTTATAATTCCTTTGAGCTTATGGCTGCTAATGTGTTTGTGTCATGTGACCGCCCAAAACAGTTACCTGCTATTTTGTGTCTTGCTTTTATTCTAAACTACAATTATGCTCTTCAAACAGGTAACGAAAAATACCAGAACCTCCTCAAAGAAGCCAAGGAAAACCTTGATAAAGAGTTGCAAAGTGATGATACAGCCAGCCGCCCAAGGACAATGACAACTGATCTTTTCCTTGATGACTCCATTGCTAATGTAATTTCATCTTTTTACTTTTTATAGTTGTATCTATCATATTACATTTGAGGACAAGATTAACCAGTGGTTCAAGACAAGTCTAATTTGCTAACTTTCAATTGGTGTTTGAACTACATGGTGTAGCAAACCTGAAGAACGATCCTGCTCTAATTGTTCTGGGTGGGTACAATGAAGATGTAACGTTGTAAAGAAAAAAAAATACAAATGTTTCTCCAGTATTGAATCTTTCATGGATTCACATGCTTGAATCATTCCCCATCGTCGAGATGGCAGTCCCCGGTACCATAATAAGTAGTGTACAATATAATAACGGGCTTAAAAGTAATGCACAGTTCAATTTTACAGCCTATCCATATTCTTTAAGAAAAGAACCAACGTTATGCATTGACCAATCAGGCGACAGCACCCTCTAGAACCCTCATCACAGAGGCTCCAGTTCCTCAGATTTTCTACTTTACGTCAGGTGATAGGAGTCTCCCTGAGCTCTGCTCAGTTTTTCTCTTCAGAATATAACTTCTACTGGATACTTTTCAGGTCAGCTTTAAACTTTATTCTTATTACAACTTGTAACACTCTGACCATGTCAGGATCTCCAAAAAAAGGCCTTTTTAAGCCTAGTAACACCTGTGGCAAAAAGAGACTTTATTCAGAAGACCCTCACAGAGAGTTTATTTACTGTCTATAGCCACATCATAAAGTTGTGGACTGCAAAATCTGTAGAACTTTCTCACAAAAAAACACTTAGATGGAGAAGGAAGGCTCCTCTTGTGGCTACAAAAAAGTAAATCTAAGGATACATTCTCTGATGAAGAGAGTGACGACTCCTCAAAAACTGAAAAATCCCACAAGAGAGGAAGATCGTTGGAAGTGGAGCCTTCAGAGCCTCACAATAAAGCACTTAAAAAATCTCATGGAAAATAGATGGTGCCACATAAGAAATCCTCCTCAAAAGTCTTTTCTGAGCCTTCAACACCGGCTACCAGAAAAAGTTCTGTCAAGAAAATTTCAAAATTGCTTCCTTCTACATCAAAAGTGGTTTTGGTGAAAAAAATCAAAGATTTCAAAAATCTCACTGCCTACGATGATCCCATCGATGATATCGTAGACATCTACTATGACTCCAGCTTTCACAATGGCGTCTGCGCCTATGATAATGTCCTCGTCTCCATTATCGTTGACGACCATTGTCTCCTGCAGGATCACAACGAAGCCTTTGTCGCCTAAGAAAACTAAGGAGGTACTGTTGATGAACTCACCAACAAGACCTATGGATACGGGGCTATCCTTACCATCGACAATTCCACTGTCGACGACGGATCTAAAAAAGATATCTTCGTCGACGAAGCTACCATCAACAATGTCATTGTCGATGAGACCACTGTCGATCACACCATTGTCGACTAGACCATCATAAACTAAACCGGCATCGGCGACGCCACCGTCGATGACATAATCTTCTGTCAAACCATCGTCGACGACACTAATACCTACACCATCTCCAAAACCCTTGATACCTGCTACTGGCCGGTCTCCTACAGACCAGCTACTGCTTCCAGAGCACACCTCACCGAGTAAGGTCACACCATTTCCACGTCATCATCTCTTAGACGACAAATTGGAGGAGGAAGGACTTTCTGGAGTAGCACATAGCCCCTCCGAGTTGCACATTAAGTGCCAGGATGATGAACAAGATAAGACCACTCTGTTTACGTGTCAGAAAACGTACAGCATAGCTACCAGCCCAGTCCATCACATAATATTCAGAATCAGACAATCCAAATGCCACAAGATTTGATTTTTAACTTGCAAGCAGTGCTGCAGGACTACTATAAACGCTTTCCCAACCCTGCACAGTCAGCACCTCCATCACAGCCCAAAACACCGGCGAGGTCACCTCAAGAAATGCCGCCTACTCGTCCTACTTTGCTATCCTTTTCAGGGGTTCCGCTATCTTCACTGCTATTAGCAGATCCACCGTCAGATGGCCAACATACATCACAAGATGAACAGGAGGAAGAAGGAGAATTGGGAGATCAGGCCTCCACATCTTCAGAGCGGGACAATTATGTCATACAACCACCATCACCACCACAGCCGCCTCTGGTGGACTCCCCACCAGACGACATTGGTGGTTTTCATAGTATAATGGCGTGTACAGCAAAAAGGTTTCAATTACCTCTTACCTCTAAGCAGACAGACTGTTTGTTTCCTGTATGATTTTAAGGAACCCAGAGAGAAATCGATGAAAGCAATACCCATAGTAGATTTCATCTGGCAGGAGGGTATTGGTACTATGAAGAATCCAGCCACCATTTTAGCAGTTATGCCAAGACTGGATAAAAAGTATAATGCACCAGCTTGTTTGATCGGACATTTGAGGCCAGACTCTGTTATAAGTCAAGCTGCCCAGAGGCGTTCCAAGAACCCATCAGCACCCGTCACAACACCTCCTGATAGAGATGGGCGTTGTTTTGATTATATTGGGAAAAGATTCTCGAGTACGGCAGGGCTTACAGTTCGTGCAGCAAATTCTCTTGCCATTCTAGCAAGGTTCGACAGACAAATGTGGTTGGATTTGTTACAGTTTATAGATCTTCTTCCAGACGATTCACGAGACGAAGCTAAAAAGATTCTCCTAGAAGGTCAGAAAGCTTTCGAATAAATATTAGACTGCGCAGTTGACATCTCCGCAACTGGTTTTCAACAGCTGTCAGGAGCAGCTGTACTCAGAAGGCTTTAGGCCTGAGGTGCAGAGTAAAACTTTGGACATGCCTTATGATGGTGAATCATTATTTGGGAAACATATAGATGACGCCTTACAGCCTATCAAGAATGATACTGACACAGCCAGATCTTTGGGTATGTTACATGCGAAACAACCACCTTGTCGAGGAACCAGAGATAGGGGTACCTTCTCCTTTCGTGTAGGGTTTCAGTCTTATAGGCAACAATATCAACCCTACCAAGGACAGTTCCGTCCTCAATACTCTCAACAGTATAGACAACCACCTGCTGCAGCCTACAAGCAACCAGCTAGGGGGAAACACCCCACCAGAGGTCGAGACTCCTCCAGGAAGCAATGACCTAACACCAGCGCAGGCTTCCCCATAGACCAAATTACCACATATATTAGGAGGTTGAATCTCCCAATTTGTAAACAATGGGCTACTATAACAACGGACAGATAGGTCCCTAATGTCATATCTCAAGGGCACAACCTTGAATGTATCAACAAGCCGCCAAATCGCCCGCCCAATGGTCCACCCCCTCTACGTCTAAAACAACTGCTAAAACAAATCTCCCTCATGTTAAAAAAAGGAGCAATAGAAAGAGTACCGTATACTCAGAAGGGACTGGGGTTTTACTCCTGTTTCTTTTTAATAAAGAAGAAATCAGGAGATTGGCGACCGATATTGGATCTACGCAAACTAAACAAATATCTGAAAAAACAATCATTTTGGATGCTTATCTTACAAGACATTTTGCACCTTCTAAACCATGCCGACTATATGACATCTACCGACCTCAAAGATGCATATTTCCATATACCCATTCTTCCAAATCATCTAAAATATTTAAGATTCCAGGTAGCCGGCACTCACTTTCAATTCAAAGTGCTCCTCTTTGGTTTAAAGTCAGCCCCTCGCATATTTACAAAGATGCTAGCCCCAGTGGCCGCATATCTCAGGAAAAAAGGAGTTCAAGTATTCCCATACTTAGAAGACTGGCTGATCAAAGCAACATCACCACAGTCAAATACAGAGCACACAAACATATGCCTCAAATTGTTCAACAAGTTGGGTCTCATTTCAAACCTTCAGAAGTGTTCCCTCATTCTGAAAACAGAGAGAACTTTTATGGGAGCAGTTATCAACGCCAGCACAGACAAGGCAACTGTCTCGTTGGACAGACAGATGAAGATGTATCAATTTGCCCACAAACCAATCAAAAGAGAGTCTGTTTCAGTTCGGACATACAAATCATTCCTAGGAATGCTCTCCTCCTCCATCCCTCTGATTCCGAACTGCAGACTTCACATGAGACCGTTGCAAGAGGAGTTAGACAAGCAGTGGAAACAATCTCAGGGCTCCTTTGACGATATTATACAAATAATAGACCTGTAGTCCTCCAGACAGTGGTGGACACAAAGGAAGAACTTGACAGAAGGTCTAACTTATCTGTCCCCAATAACGGACTAGGTAATAACAGGTGCATCCCCACAGGGCTAGGGTGCGCACTTACAGGACCTTTCCGTCAGCGGAAAATGGGACAATCCCGACAAGAAAAGGCACATCAATTACCTCGAGTTCAAAGCTTTAGCTCTAGCAGTATGTTTGTTTCTTCCCAGAATTGCAAACTCTTCCATGCTCATCAGAACAGACAACACCACGTGCATGCACTACTTAAAGAAACAAGGGGGAACAAGATCACCGGCATTGTCGCATCAGGTTCAAGAGATTCGGCAGTGGGCAATTCTCAACAGGATACCTCTCAGAGCAGAACATCTACCAGGAGCAGCAACTGTGATAGCGGACACACTGAGCAGATTGTCCTCAACCTGCCATGAATGGGAACTCGACCATCAGTCACTGCAGAACATATTCAGCCAATGGGGCACGCCGAAATTAGACCTCTTCGCCACCAGGAACAACCGCAAATGCCAGTACTACGCAAGTTGGCGTCACCAAAAAGATTTGGGGGGAGATGCATTTTTGATCAGATGGTCGAAGATGTTTGCCTACGCTTTTCCCCTAATTCCTTTAATCCCTCGAGTAATTCGCAAACTCAAGAGGGAACCATGCAGGATCATTCTCATAGCCCCCAACTGGCCCAGACAGTTCTGGTACACAGAACTTTTCCTACTATCGGAACGTCCACACATACAGCTGAGGCCCAGTCATACATTGCTAACAATGCACAACAGCCAGATCCTACATCCCAATCTGGAGCATCTACATTTGACAGCTTGGCTCCTGAATACCATGAGTTTCGAAACCTAGACATCCTATCTGATTGTCGAGAAATTCTGGCTAAAGCAAGAGCAGATTCCACAAATAGATCATCTAAATTAAAATGGAAGTGTTTTCGCTATTGGTGCCAACAAAATAACTTGAATCTGCTTTCTTCAAATCCAGGACAGATTTTACCATACCTTTTACAAATAGTAAGGTCTGGACTCTCGCACTCATCCCTGAGTTCATCTTGCAGCAATATCCCGATTTAGAAGAGAGGACAGAACACCATCTCTCTGGTCCTCCAGGATTGTTAAAGAATGTATGAAAGGGCTTTTTTGAGTTTTTTCCCCCCAGTAAAGACACCACCACCTAAGTGGCATCTTAAAATTGTTTTGACCCAGCTCATGAAATTACCATTTGAACCTATACATAAAGCGGAACGAAAATACCTAACAGGGAAAACTGCACTATTACTACGTCTTACATGGGCCAGGAGACTGAGTGGGATACAAGATATTACTATAAAGGAACCCTTCATGCAGTTCAAAAAGGACAGTATTCTCCTTAGAGCAAATCCTAAATTCATACCTAAAATCCCATCGGATTTTCATTTAAACAAACCCATTATTCTAAGAATTTTTTTTTCCAAACTCTGTCGCCTGCCGAACAGGCACTTCATAACATAGATGTTGGAAGGTGTTTAAGATTTTACTTGCATAAAACGCAGCGATTTCGAAAGTCAACCCAGTTATTTCTCACTTATGGGAACTTCAAAAAAGGCTTTCCAGCAACCAAAGTCACTATAGGAAGATGGATAGCACAGACTATTCAATTATGCTATGCTAAAGGAGGAAAATCATTAACAGATAGGGTAAAACCTCACTCAACGAGAGCTGTATCTACATCAACAGCTCTATTTGCGGGTGTGTCGATACAACAGATCTGCAGAACAACAACATGGTCTAACAGACACACCTTCACGCCACACTACTGCCTGGAAGAAGCTGACAAATCAGATGCAGTGGTGGGGCAAGCAGTTTTACGCCATCTATTCCAATATGGTGAGCCATCTTATAAATTATTTACCCAACTTCCACTTCAAATATATATATGCATGAATTTGGTATTGTAACTGCTAACTACTGTGATTCAAGCATGTCAATCTATGAAAGGTACAATACTGGAGAAGAAAATATGTTACTTACCTGTAACTGTAGTTCTCCAGTATTGTAATCTTTCATAGATTCACATGCAACTCACCCTCCTCCCCATAGAGGCTCCCCTTTGTGTATTTACAGTATACTGCGCCTTCGTGAGTGAAAATCTGAGGACCTGGAGCCTCTGTGATGAGGGGTCTAGAGAGTGCTGTCGCCTGATTGGTCATTGCCAAACTTTGGTTCTTTTCTTCACAAAGAATATGGATAGGCTGTAAAATTGAACTGTGCATTATTTTTAAGCCTGTTATTATATTGTCCACTACTTATTATGGTACCGGGGACTCCCATCTCGACGACGGGGAATGATTCAAGCATGTGAATCATCTATGAAAGATTACAATACTGGAGAACTACAGTTACAGATAAGTAACTTAGGGCCAGATGTAGGTAAGTATAATTTTGCGACTTGCAATTTGCGAGTCATAGTGACTCGCAAATTGCAACTTGCAAAACCAAATGCAGAAAGGTGTCTCAGACACCTTCTGCGACTCGCTATGGGGTCGCAAAGGCCCACCTCATGAATATTAATGAGGTGGGTCGCAGTTTGCGACCCCATAGCGAGTCCATGCACTCACAGGGATGATGGCCTGCTGGAGACAGCAGACCACCATGTCTGTGACTGCTTTTTTAATAAAGCAGGTTTTTTTTTTCTTTTTGCAGCCCGTTTTCCTTAAAGGAAAACGAGCTGCAAAAAGAAAAACTTCCGAAACCATTTGGTTTCGTTTTTTTCAGAGTAGGCAGTGGTCCATAGGACCACTGCCTGCCCTGAAAAATATTTTTGGGGGCATTCACAAAGGGGAAGGGGTCCCATGGGGACCCCTTCCCTTTTACGAATGAGTTACCATCCACTTCAAGTGGATGGTAACTGCGAGTTGGTTTGCGACCGCATTCGTGGTCACAAAGCAACTCAGCATGGCGATGCGGTCGCAAATAGGAAGGGAACACCCCTTCCTATTTGCGAGTCGCAGCCTCAAAATGCGAGTCGGTACCGACTCGCAATTTGCGGTTGTGCATCGCGTTTGGCCTTTTGCACGTCGCAAACTGCGTTTTTCGCAGTTTGCGGCGTGCAAAAGGCTACCTACATCTGGCCCTTATTTTCTTATTTTTTAATCCCTCCCTAATTCTCTATCTCTTCTGTCTAGTCTATCATACATTGTGTATATTGCATTGGGAATTGATGTGATACTAGGTGTATAGACCTAACGGTACATGGGGAGGAAGTATTTCTTGCATTGCATTATGAGCCTGGGGTCATATATTTGCAATATGTTTGCATGTAAAATACAATACCACAAATAGAGCCGTGCCCCGTGTTTGCATTTGCCAGTTGACAAAACACAGATTTAGTGTCTTTTGACTTCATCCCTTATCCATCATTCATCCCTAGGCTTCACACTGAATTTGGAAACGGTTGGACAGCAGTTCCATCATGTGCAGACAGCGTCATGCGGCTCATTCTACCTTGTGAAGTTCTGTCCCACACATTTGTGATGTCGATCCCAGCATACATATGCCACCTGCTTGAGCTGGCCCCATTCCTTTCTTTCTGCACCATTCAATGTGGATCCAGAGTTTCAATTGTAATTTGACGAATTTTACTTTTCCCTTTAAATTTTCAGCCATGTGCAGAGAATGTCACCTAAACGTGCAGGTTTTAAACATGTAACAAGTGTACCTGACAGATGTTGGTTACCGATCCTCAAGATGTATGGTACCCTGGCTTCAGTGATGATTTTAAGTCTTGTTCATCATGCGCCAAGATAAACAAAAAGGCATGCCAGAACTTCAGGGTGAAGGTCTCTGTCGCTGAGTTGAAGTCAAAGGCCCGTCCTAGATTTAAGTCCAAGGGACAGTGATCCCCATCTAGGGTGTGGACATGCTGTCTTTACTGAGGTCGCTCTTGTGTCAGGTCTTCGTTGAAGTCGGGTAAGTTGAAAAGAAGCCATAAAAAGCATAACAAAATCCAAACATGTCACCTCTATCTCACCATTCATAGGCACAAGACTCGCCTGGCACCTGTAGGACACTAAGCTGTTCTTCATCAGTGGAGTCGGCTTCAGTGCTGATCCTGTACTGAATTCTTCCTGAACGGAATAGCTTCATCAGCTTAAGTTAGATATGGGCAAAATATTTGATGCCACGTCTGATCCCACTGGAGCATCTTCGTTCCTCATGGATCCGAGGAATCTGCATTTGGTCTAACATCAATGCATTCATCCTCTCAGTCTCGCCCCAGGGTCAATGCCGTCACCTGCTCTGTTGAATCCAGATCCGACAACAGCTCTGGCTCCATTCTTGGCACCATGTGTGACAACTCGGTATCAATGACCGGTGCCAGTGGCTCCAATTCTGGTGTAGATTACAATGTTGCTGGTGCCGGTTGAAGATCTGATTGTTTTATTAGATTATGAACCCACACCCCTCCACCTAGTTCTAGGTGATATGCTCATGCTGGAAATTACTGTTCAAGATAGTTTATTTTTGATAAGGAATAACAGCTCTTTGAGCAGGGTGATAATAATGACGATCTTCAGGATACCAGTGGTGTGGATATCTCTCTAGACCTTAGCCTTGTTTCTCCTAACCCTGCTATTGCCACTGAGGAGACATCAGCTGAAACTGTTTATCTTAGTCTGTCTACTCAGGAGGTTATGAGAACTTTACTAACTGAAGTCTTGAACCCATCACATACCACTCTGGAACCTTTGTGCTGGTCACTGTGGCACTAAGAGTTGTACTGGTGCACACCTAGACGGAACTAGCATCTTGCCCTCTGGTTAACAGGCAGGTGGCAAGGCAACACAAGCCTCCTCCCAGAGACCCTGATTTTATTTTTATTTTTAATTGCAACAGTGTCCTCTGGAGATCCTTGTCGTACAGGCTTCTGTGAACCGTACAAACCCAAATGCCTTCCTAACCATCTAATCTGACAGAGAGTCGAAAAAGATGGAGGCATTTGCAAATAAAATATTCTTCTCACCCAATCTTGCTCTCAAGTGGGTTAATAAATCATGTCTACTGAGGAGTTATTTACATGCCTTATGGGACAACGTGGCAGATGTCCTGTTGGTGGTCCCCTGATGAAATCTGTCATATTTTAGTGTTTGGTTTTTGAATGACAGAATGCTGTAACATTCTGAATCAAAACAGGCTTGGACACTTCTGACTGTTTAGATAGGGCAGTTGCTGCCAGTGTGGTGCTTAGTTGCCATGCCTGGATTTGTTCCATGGATTTTCCATTGATGTCCAACAGTTACTTATGGACATGCCTTTCGATGGCTCTAGACTGTTCGTGGCTAAAGCAGTCTCAGCCCTTGAAAGAATTGAGGTAAGTAAGGGTCTGCCCACACTCTGGGCTTAGCTCTGCAATCTCAACAGCTTTCCCCACAGCCAAGACCATGACCCGGAGTTTGGAGTGCGACCACGACCCGAAGTCTGTTCCAAGTGTCGGGCCATGCATCTGAAGGCTTTGAGCGAGTAGTCCCTGAAGCTGATGGTGGCTTGACGATTAACACCATGTAAGTCAAGGTCCCAGTTAAAAGGAAGGTCCCGGAGTGGTTGCAGAGTCCTCCATTGTCATTGTCTTACTCTCAGTCCTCAGGACGATCGGGTAAGTCAAGCACAAGAAGGTATCTAGGAAAGCGAAACATTCTTCAACTTCACCTCGTCCGTCTTACGAGGGAGCGTCGTCTTTGTAGGACTCCATCTGCGGCCCTGAGCAAACTCTGTGCCTCCCTGATTTTCTAGGAGCTTTAGCGACCCCTGGCCTGCTAAAAGAGTTTTATGAGGCCATGAGCTTTATTTTTGGACAGTTCAATGCCGCTGGAGTGCCTTCAGGCCCCCACAGTCGGAAGGGACCACTTTGTGTTCCATGCTGGCGGCTTCAGCCTCGGCTTCGAAGGACACCCATGAATCCATGCTTAGATCCGGGATGGCATTGGTCGTACCATCTTGACCTTCCCTGATGCTGGTTCTGATGCCGAGGCTCTTGGTGGCACTTGTACCCCCAAGGGGCACTGTCCCCATCCTGATTGCCGTCTCCAATACAGCTGGATGGTTGTCGTACAAATCGTAATCTGCGGCCAAAAGGAGCCGTGCCTCCTATGTTGGATCCTGAGACTGTTTCTTATGGGCTACGGTCCGGTGAGGAGTGGTAGAAGGAGTTGGACCTGTAAGACCCTATGGCTATGGACTGACCTACGGACTTGGGTGAAGAAGGTGGACTGGATACCTCCCGAGATACTGGCATGCTTTTTCCCCCTACAGTGGCTAGTTAGGAGGGTGCTTCATTTTCTATGGTGGTACAAAGAGCAGCTGAGGTGATGGACCCTGAGCTTCCTTCGGTGGAAGTCAGGACTAACCTCCTGAAAGAGGTTCTTCAGCCTTGAGATTCATCCTCCAAACCACTGCTTCCCTTCAATGAAGCCCTTACCAGATGTCCTACTGGGTACCTGGTCCAAATCCAGCAAAATGGCTCCTGTGAGCAGGACAATTGCCCGCTGCCACCCCCCTGCTCTAGGTGACACAAGTTTCCTTATGCAGCACTGTCTCCTGAGAGCTTGATTATCAAAGCCTCTGCTTCCCTGGGCACGTTCCCTTATGCACCCCTGGATGGGGTATCCAAGAGGCTGAACACACCTGGGAGGAAGATGTTTTCTTCCACCAGCCATTCATTGCGGTCCGTGAATACTGCATGCTTTTTGGGCCGTTATTCCCACGCCATGTGAGATACGGTTGTGCAGGAGCTGCCACAGGTTCCGGAAGAGGCCCGGGCTGTACTCTCCGAAGTAGTTGCTGATGGGAGAGACGCAGCCAAGTTCATGATCCGATTAGGACTAGATGAGACCAACTCACTGGGCAAAACAGTTGCATCGACAGTGGCCCTGAGGCACCACGCCTGGTTGAGGAGGTCTGGCTTTTTGGAGGATGTCCAAGCCAATCTTATGGACATGTCCTTTGATAGTACCCATCTCTTTGGAGAAAAAGGAGACTGGGCGCTCAAGTGCCTCAAGGATTCTCCCGCCACGGCCAGGCCCTCAGCCTCGCGGTGGCCCCTTGTCCCCCTCAGTCTGTTTTGCCCCTTTCGTGGCTACAGAAGGGGTGCCCTACCATATCCATTCCCATCCAGCTACAGTGCCACAAATGCTGCCCAGCCTCTGCATGGCTGGTTATGTGGGATCCACCAGCCTCGTGGATCAGGGGCACAGCAGTTCGGCCAGTCCACCGCCCCCCGTAGCTGCCTTCAAACCTTCCCAGCATGACTGCACCCCTTCAGGGATCAGTTGCCGGCGGGATCTGCCATCACCTACTCCGCTGGCAGTCCATCATGTCAGACAGATGGGTTTTACAGATATTCCAAAGGGGCTACTCCCTCCCCTTCAAGATTACCCCTCCCTCCATACCCCCATCCTGCGATCGAGTGACAGTGGATCACTTGGCACTTCTCAGCAAGGAGGTTACAACTCTCTTGGCCAAGAGAGCCATAGAGAGGGTTCTTGTGGCAGAAGTAGGTCATGGTTGCTATTCCTGCTGCTTTCTGGTACCTAAAAAGCAGAAGGGCCTCCACTCTATCCTAGACCTTCGATCCCTCAATCTCCTCCTCAGGAAGGAGAATTTCAAAATGCTCACTCTGGCTCAGGTTTTATCTGCCCTGGACCCAGGAGACTGGATGGTAGCATGGGACTTGCAGGACGTTTCTTTCCATATTCTCGTCCTGCCTGCAGACAGACTTTACTTGCACTTGATGATGGGCCCATGAGCACTTTCAGATCACTGTACTCCCCTTGTGTGTTCATCATGGTGATGGAAGTAGAGGCAGCTCATCTGCGCGGATCAGGTGTTTCAGTCCTCCTCTTCCTCGACAACTGGCTGTTGAAGGCAGGCTCACCCATGGCTGTCATACCCCACCTCCAGATTACAGTGGACCTCCTGCATTTGCTGTCCAGAAGTCCAGCATATTCAGGCTATGATACTGAAGTTTCAGCCTCCATCCTGAATTTTGGTGAGAATTAATGACTGAGGCTTCTGGGCCTCAAGGCCTACTGCATCCTGTTGGTGAATCATGCCAGATGGCATATGTGCGCTCTGCAGTGGGATCTGAAGTTCCAATGGGGACAGCATAAGGGGAGTCTTTCATGACATAGTTCAGATCTCGGAGGGAACTACGTGAGATCTGCAGTGGTGGCTAACTAACTGCGATTGGGTTTGAGGCAAATCCCTCTTCCTCCCCCCAACCATAGCTGACAGTAGTGACAGATGCATCAGCCCTGGGATGGGGTGGCCTTCTGGGAGGAGTGGATATCAAAGAATTATGGTCTCCACATCATTTGTTCTGGGTGATCCGACTGGCACTGAAACCCTTTCTGCCCTCCATCAGGGAACAGCTTGTTCAGGTGCTCACCAGCACCACTGCCATGCGGTGCTGCAACATGCGGTGTCGGATCATAGACCCTTTGTCAGGAGGCTCTGTGCCTCTGGACATGGCTGGAACAACAGGGCATATCTATGGTTGTTCAACATCTGGAGGGCTCTCAGAATGGCAGAGTGGACAAACTCAGCCGCCAATGCTTAGTCGATCACAAAAGACATCTCCATCCGGAGGTGGTACCAGGTCTCTTTCAGCAGTAGGGAGAGCCTGGTTAGATCTGTTCGCTTCCGCATAGAAACGTCCACAATATTGCACGTTGGAGTTTCCAAGGCGGCAATTGTTTGGTGACGGTTTTTGTCTTGAGTGGAACTTAGGCCTCCAATGTGTCTTTCCGCCCATACTACTTCTACCCAGAGTTCTCAAGAAGATCAAGAACGACTGGGCCCAACTCGTTCTTGTGGATTCGGGCTGGACATGGAAAGCTGGTATCCCGAGATACTGAGCATGGCTATCGATCCTCTGATAAGACTACCCTACAGGAGGATCTTCTGTCGCAGCAGCAGGGGAGGGTTCTCCACCCAAACCTGTCCAGCCTCCGCCTTCTTGCATGGAGATTAAGCAGCGACAGTTGACAGCTTTTGACCTTCTGCCCAAAGTCTGTAACGTAATCTAGGCAGCCAGGCATCCCTCCACCAAAACTGTATACATCTGTCATTGGAATACATTTGTGGCATGGTACACAAGTCTGTTGACCCCCTTTCTGCCCCTCTTTCTGAGGTCCTTTTGCTTAGCCTTTCTCTAGACCAAGCGGGCTCTACTATGAGCACTCTTAAAGGTTATTTATCAGCTATTCTGTGTTTTTGAGATTGCCTGATTAACCCGCTTCAAGTCTCCTATTGTTACTTGCTTCCTCAAAGGTCTCACTCATATGTTTCCTCCATCCCCATTCATTATCCCCCAATGGGATTTAAATTTGTTTCTGACATTCTTAATGTGTGCTCCTTTTGAGCCTCTCCACAAATGTCCTCTTGGGCTTCTCACCTTGAAAACAGCCTCCCCTGTGGCCATTACCTCTGCCCAGAGGGTGGGTGAGCTGTGCAAAAGAGAGGGAAACCCAATGACCCTAACCTGACCTGGGTTAAGTAACAATATGAAAAACAGAGCGGTCAAGAGGTAGGGATAAATTCAATAAATATTTTTAAAGAACAGTGATCAATACTTTCTTTGTGGATTAATTATTTTCCAATATTTATTACAACTAGTTTTATGCAAGGCAGAAAGTGGCTCGTCGGTGAATTATTACAAAATACAAAAATATCAACAAAACAGCACATTACACACATAAAATTGACATTTTCTCCTTGGTTCAACTGAGGCAAACATGTAACTTCTCAGAGCCTTGAAACTGACCATACCGTCAGTAGAGGGTTGTACCCAACATAATTTCTTTGTTAGGAACTGGTGGTTACAATTAGAATTTGTGATTGTAATCCACTCTGTTGCGATGATTGGTGGTTCATGTACCGGCAACTGTCAAATACCTTTAATGTTTTTTGAGGTATTTTGCAGTGGTAGTAAGTGTTTTTTTGTAGGGATGACTCCAATTAAAGAACCCAATCTCGCCGGTATATATGTCAACACGTTTTGGCCTCTTCAGTCAGGGCCTCATCAGATCTATCGAGGGACAACGTGGCCTCTGTGTATGGTAGTGTCTATTCTAGGCCAGGAAACACAGCGTTTTGTCCAGTATCTTGTGTGTTAAAGTAGGGATACGGGAAATCCTCGTAATCCACTACTTAGGCGGGGCACAAATGTGCCGCGCTTGTGGCCTGGGACGGTTATTCTGCCCTCGTGGGCTGTGCGACTAACAGTCCGCATCCGTATAGGGGATTCTCGCCCAGGTGAGCGGCTAGTGTTCCGCCTAGGTGAAGCACATCACCATGTCTCGCAGCACCTCAGTAGAGGTGGCATGCTTAAGAAGGTGAGTGAGCTGTATGCATTGTCATCTAACCACCCAACCTTTCCATCTGTCCTGACAAAGTAGTGCTTCACACTAGGACATCCTTTTTGCCAAAAGTGGTCTTGCCCTTTCATGTAGGCACATCCATCACTTGACTACTCTTTACCCATCCCCACATCCTTCAGACGAAGAGAGACTCCATTGCCTGGACCCAAAAAGAGCAGTGGCGTACTACCTTGATCGTACCAAAGAGTTCCGGGTGGATGATTGTAGGAAAATGGCTCCTTGTTGCAGATACCCCCCCACTTTGTGCCTGATATTGATGCTGACTTGACTGAGTTTGTGCTCGGACCCTGCTAACCAGGCCCCAGCACCAGTGTTCTTTCATTAAAAATGTACCATTGTTTCCAAAACTGGCACACCCCTGGCACACAGATAAGTCCCTTGTAAAAGGTACCAGTGGTACCAAGGGCCCTGTGACCAGGGAAGGTCCCTAAGGGCTGCAGCATGTGTTGTGCCACCCTAAGGGACCCCTCACCTAACCCATGCCCACTGCCATTGCAGATTGTGTGTGTTGGTGGGGAGAAAAAGGCAAAGTCGATGTGGCACTCCCCTCAGGATACCATGCCCACAAAATACTGCCTGTGGCATAGGTAAGTCATCCCTCTAGCAGGCCTTACAGCCCTAAGGCAGGGTGCACTATACCACAGGTGAGGGCATAGCTACATGAGCAATATGCCCCTACAGTGTCTAAGTCCATTCTTAGACATTGAAAGTACAGTGTGTCCATATTAAGTATATGGTCTGGGAGTTTTTCCAAACGAACTCCACTGTTCCATAATGGCTACACTGAACACTGGGAAGTTTGGTATCAAACTTCTCAGAATAATAAACCCACACTGATGCCAGTGCTGGATTTATTAAAAAATGCACACCCCCTGTATTTTACCCAATCCTTCAGTACAGGATTGACTGGTCTGTGCCAGCCTGCCACTGAGAGTCGAATTTCTGACCCCCTGGGGTGAGAGCCTTTGTGCTTTCTGGGGCCAGAAACAAAGCCTGCACTGGGTGGAGGTGCTACACACCTCACCCCTGCAGGAACTGTAACACCTGGCGGTGAGCCTCAAAGGCTCAGGTCTGGTGTTACAATGCCCCCAGGGAACTCCAGCCAGTGGAGATGCCTGCCCCCTGGATGAGCCCCCACTTTTGGCAGCAAGTTCAGATGGATAATGAGAAAAACAAGGAGTCGTCTCCCCCCTCAGCCAGGTCCACCACTAAGGTGACCAGAGCTGAAGTGAAGTGAAAATCCTCCGTCTTGTTTGGGAGGATTTAGCCCCATAGGGATGTGCTCCCCTCCCCAAAGGGAGGGAGCAAAAGGAGGGTGTAGCCACCCTCAAGGACAGTAGCCATGGGCTACTGTCCTGTGACCCCAGCACACCACTAAATTTAGTATTTAGGGGCGACCCTGAACCCAGATCATGAGATTCCTGACGACCTCATAAGAAGGAGGACTGCCTAGTTGAAAAGCCCTGCAGAGAAGGACGATGACAACCGCTTTGGCCCCAGCCCTACTCGGCCTGTCACCCATTTCAAAGAACCTGCACCAGCTACGCATCCTGCGGGCCTAGCGACCTCTGCCAACTCAGAGGACTGCCCTGCAACTACGAATGACCAAGAAACTCCTGTGGAGAGCGGATTTGTCCAACCAAGCAAGAAGAAACCATCTTTAAAGGGACTCTCACCTCACTCCAGAAGCTTGAGTCTCCACCACTCTGCACCAGACGCCCCTGGCCCGTGTCCAGAGAAACCAATGATCCAGAGAGGATCCCCAGGCGACTCTGACAACGTGTCCACCCTGGGCTAACCACTCTGCACCCCCATTGTGATGCCTGCAGAGGGAATCCCGAGGACCCCCCTGACCGGAACTGCCCGGGACAAAGAAACCCGACGTCTGGAAGAAGCAATGCACCCGCAGCCCCCAGGCCCGTGAAAAACCAACCACCGGTGCAGCAGCGACCAGCAGGCAGCCCTCACCCTTGCCCAGTCAGTGGCTGGCCTGAGAAGCCCCCCTGTGCCCTGCCTGCAACGTCTGAGTGACCCCCAGGACCCTCCATTGAAATCTATTACAAATCCAAAGCCCTGTTTGCCTACTGCACCCGGCCGCCCCTGTGCCGCTGAGGGTGTGCTTTGTGTGCCTACTTTGAACCCCCGAGTGCTCTACTAAACCCTCCTGGTCTGCTCCTCGAGGACGCAGGTACTTACCTGCCAGCAGACTAGAACCAGAGCACCCCCTGTCTCCATAGGCGCCTATATTATTTGGGCTCCTCTTTGACCTCTGCACATGATCAGCCCTGTGTTGCTGGTCCTGGGTGTTTGGGGTTGATTTGAACCCCCACCAGTGGGCTACCTATGCCCCGGAGACTGAACTTGTACGTGCTTTACTTACCACATTAACCTAACTGTACTTACCTCCCCCAGGAACTGTTGAATTTTGCACGGTGTCCACTTTTAAAATAGCTTATTGCGATTTTATGCCAAACTGTGTACATTACTGTTTTGATTCAAAGTCCTATCTATACCAATGCAAAGTACCTTACATTTAATGTACCTACCTGCAATTTGAATCTTGTGGTTCTAAAATAAATTAAGAAAATAATATTTTTCTATATAAAAACCTATTGGCCTGGAGTTAAGTCATTGAGTGTGCGTTCTTATTTATTGCCTGTGTGTGTACAACAAATGCTTAACACTACCCTTTGATAAGCCTAACTGCTCGAGCACACTACCACAAATAGAGCATTAGTATCATCTATTATTGCCTCTGTCAAGCCTCCTGGGGAACCCCTGGACTCTGTGCACACTATCTCTCACTTTGAGATAGTATATACAGAGCCAGCTTCCTACAGTGATTAACTCTATAAGGCTCTGATCAGGCTGCCCCTTCGGAAGATTTTCTGTCACAGCAGCAGGGAAGGGTACTCCACCTGAACTTGTCAACTCTCCACCTTCTTGCATGGAGATTGAGCAGCAACAGTTGACATCCTTTGACATTCCTTCTGAAGTCTGTAATGTCATTCTGGCTTCTAGGCATACTTCCAATAAGGCGGTGTACGTCTGCAGATGGCAAAAGTTTGTAAAATATTGGACAGAATAGTCTATTGACTCTCTTTCGGATATTCTTCTCTTCATTCTTACCCTTGGCTCTGCTCTGTGTACTCTTAAGGGCTATCTCTCTGCTCTGTCTTCCTGCAGCTGCTTGACTGACCCTCTTTATTTAAGTCCCCTATTTTGAATTGGTTTCTTCAAAGGGCGTGTACATATGTTTCCCCTCCCCTTCTCCCCCCCCCTCCCCCCCCCCTCCAATCGCCCTTTAATGCCTCAGTGGGACCTCGGTCTGGTTCTCACCAATGTCATGTGTGGTCCATTTGAATCATTGCACAATTGTCCCCTCTGACAGCTTATCATCAAGACAGCCTTTCTATGCAATAACATCTGCCAAGAGGGTGAGTGAGCTGCAGGCTTTGTCATCTAAGCCTCCCTATTTTACTATGTTTCCAGACAAAGTGGTGCTTCGCGCTGGGGCCTCTTTCCTTCCAAAAGGGGTGACCCGATTCCATTTGGGATGGTCTCTCTGCCCACCTTTTATGCTCCTCAGCATTCCTCTAAAGAAGAGGAGTGGGTCCACCGTCTGACCGCACAAGAGTTCCAGGTAGACAACCAACTCTTCATGGGATATGTTGGAACAAAGAAAGCTCGGCAGTACAGAAGCAAACCGTTTTGTGCTAGGTCATTCTCTGTATTAAATTTTGCTACACCCTGGCCAGGAAACAGCCTCTGGAGGGCTTAAGAGCCCATTCCACCAGCAGCAAGGTTACAACCGCTGCATTTCCACATGGAGTCCCAGTCCTGGACGTCTGTCAGGCAGCAGCATGGGCGTCCCTGCACACGTTTGCCAAGCACTACGGGCTGCACAATCAAGCCCACAGAGCCTGGCATTTCACCCGTTCAGTCCTACAAGCCTTTTAGTTTAGATACGTTTATCCACGGCCCACCACAAAGATGGTATTGTTTCTATTCAAAGGTAAGGAATCTGCAGCTAGATGTCTCTATCAGATGAACAATTACCTTTGGTAACGTTTTATTTGGTAGAGACAATATCCAGCTGCAGATTCCTTACTGACCCACCCATGCCTCCCCGCTCTGCGGACAGCTTTCTAGGGTTAGGGATGATCCCTTTTAGGGCCCTAGTTTAGACATACAAATGTCAGTGCACTTTATGGCTCTGCACTCCTGGCGTGGAAAGTCGTGAAAAGTAACTGACATCCGCTTGCCTGAGTGGTGCCTATATAGGTGAGCGCAATGTTACTTCTGGCACCAACGATGCTGCACGGAATCCAAGAAAGCCACCCAGTGGCATGCAGGGGTATTGCTCACCCAGAAATCTTCAGGACCCAGTCCGACACCTGAGAAATTCACAGGTAAGGAATCTGCAGGTAGATATTGTCTCTACCAGATAATGCGTTACCAAAGGTAAGTAATTGTTTCTTTCAGTTGAATAAAAAAATACACAAAAATCGAAGTGGGAAATGACCCATTCCCATCACTTTTAAACTGCGGGGGGGGTGATAGGGCATCAATTTGCCTCCAGGCTTGCTCCTGAACTCCATCGAAGCCAGTCCTCGAAGCCAATTCGGAGTGTGGTCCGGATGCACCATGAGTTTTCAGGTCTGTTGGCTATGTCACAGCAAGTAGTAGCCTTCAGAGAGGCTACGCTGGTATTTTTAGCACTTTACTGGCTCCATCAGGCACCCCTTCAGCCCCAAAGATTTACAGGGTCCTCCAGTGGACTTCCATTGTCAAGTCTGCCCTCTGCATCATCTGTGCCCCTTGGATCCATATCTGGTTCAGCAGTGACTCCAGTGCCTGATTTGGTGCCATCCCCTCTTGCATGGACGCGGATGCTGACTCCGGGTGAGGATATACCACCTGTAGTACTATCTGACTCTGAACTGAATTTGCCACAATCTCAACCAAAATTATTCATGGTGCTGACAGGTGTGCAACCTCTCTGAATCTGATACCTTGCCTTTCCCACATGATATGGCCCAGGCTTTACAGATTTTTTGGCATGTATTAAAAAAACGACAGCTTTGATTTATTGGATGTTTAAGTTCCCCAATATAATGTGGGCAACCAGTATGAAGTGCTTTACAATGTTAATGGACTTGACAATTCACCTGTTACTGGCCGTGTGTCTCCCCAGGGGACCTGATACGGGGATAACACCTCTTTCACTTTTGTGATGTGAAGAGCAGCTAAAATGTTGAATCTAGAGTTGTCGAACCATGAAAGTGAATACTAACATACTGACAGAAGTTTTGCAACCTAGTCAGACTTCCACTGATCCATTGTTACCATTTAATGAGGCACTTATTGATACCCCTGGGCTAAGCCTTGTTGAGAGCTGGCCATTAATAGGTTGGTTGCTGCAATAAACCTGCGCTGGGTGATCCTGCCTTCCTAACACAACATCCAACTACAAAATGTCTGGTGGTACAGGGTTCCTAAAGCAGGGTCAACCCCAATGCTTTCTCTACACTGATCTCAATCCTGAGTCCAAAAGAACAGACACATTTGACAAGCAAATCTTCTCCTTTCCTCCTGCATGAGCCTTGACCTGAGATCTGTAAATGCCAGCTGGCTCCTTGCCCATTACTCCCTTGCCCTTTGGGATCAGGTGGCTCAAGGTTTACTGGCAATTCCAGACAACCCTCAGGTGTCACTTACTCAAGATAGATATTCAGAACGGCTGCAGTGCTGCAAAACTTGTGATACTCTCAGGATTGGACACAACTGATTGTCTGGGATGTTCTATGGGTACCAGTGTGGCCTTCCTGTACCACAACTAGATAAGGTATACAGGCTTCTCCAGAGACATCTAGGCATCCTTAATGGACATCATCCACACAAAAGATGATGGGAGGATGCTTGAAATAAGTCTAACCTCTGGCAATCACTCATGATAGCATTCCAACCCATTGTTCTTTTGCCCACCATGCCACCTAAGATTAAACCCAGCCATATGCAAATCAGTCTTGACCCTGCTCCTATAGGAACAGTCCAGTCCGAACTGCGAATCCATGTCCTCCCTGAACCGGAACACAAGCAACCTAAGACCAGTTTTGTCCTGGGTCCTGTGCTCACTGTACCTCTGGAACCAAGCTATACCTGCCTGATAAGCCCTAATGAGAGCAAAACTGGTCCTAGGTTGCTTGTGGTCCGGTCAGGGAGGACCTGACTTGGCAGTTCATTCTAGACTATGCCCATTGGAGCATGGTCAAGACTGATTTGCCTATTGTTGGGTTCAAACTGAGGTAGCATGGAGGGCAAAAAACGATGGATTGGGATGCAGCTTGAGTGATGGCCAGTGGCTGAGATTAATTCAAGCTTTCTGTTCGTCAACTTGTTTTAGAATACTAAATGGACATGCCTTTTGACATTTCTCGCTTTTTTGGTGACAAAGTGGACGAGTCCTTGGAGTGTTTATTGTTGTGCAAACAATTTTGCCTTCTCCTTGGCAACGGGACAAGTTTCTCCTTTAGTCAATGCCAGACTCCTCCCAGTTCATCAGTGCCATCTTCCCCCTTCAGCTTATCAGTCTTTTAGGCGCTTTCTAGGCAAAGGCCGCGGCTCACAGACAGTGAGGACAGAAGGGAGAAAATGCTGCTTAGTCCCCCACCCCTCTAGCAGCCGCACCTGCAAAACTGATTTAGTGTGTTCTCGCTGACATACAGCCACTCTGTTGGAGGCAAGATCCAGTGTTTTCTCCAAGAGTGGCAGGCCAAACCAATAGACAATAGGTCCTCCACATTGTCCATCACTTCCTTTCTACCCCCACCCACCTTTCATTTCCTTCAGGGAGGCTGATGGAGCACAACTTGTCTATCTTATAGCAGGAAGTGCATACCCTTTTGGCCTAAGAGTGACAAAGAGAGGGTTCGGTCTCTGAAGTAGGAACTGGGTGTTACTCCTGCCACTAATTTGTGTCATCCTATTTTAGATCTCCTCCCTCTCAACACCTTCTTGCGGAAAGACAAATTCAAGATGCTCATGCTCACCCAGGTCTTGTGTTCCTACATACTGGAGACTGAATGATGTGTTAGACCTGCAGGATGCTTATTTTCACATCCCGTCCTGCTTTCCCCCAGGCACTACCTGCTGTTCACAGTGGGTCACGAGCATTTTCAGTTTGTGGTGGCTCCCCTTTGGCTGTACAAGTGCCCCATGGGTGTTAATGAAAGTGACGCCGGTGGTCGCAGCACACCTTCAGAGATACTAACCTTCCCCTACCGTGATAGCTGGCTGCTGAAGACGGGATTGACCTAGGCAGTTGTCAACCCTCTACAGGCAATGGGGGACCTACTCACATTGTTAGGTTTCACTATCAGTGTGCTGAAGTCACACCTGACTCCTTGGCTGAGGCTCCTTTTCCTTGCAGTCATTTGTGATACAGTATAACTTTGTGCCTTCCCTCAAGAAAGTAACACCCAGTACATTTGGGCTACAATGCCAATGTTTCTGCTTCCGACCTGGATCTCAGTGTGGGTGTCTCTTTCCTCTGCGTCCTGCTGGTGGTCCATGCCAAATGCCTCATGTGGGCTCTGAAACAAGAACACATATCCCAGTGGGCTCCGCATCAGTGAAGTCCATCATAATGTATCCAGATTTCAGAAGAGGATGCAAAAGATCTGCACTGGTGGCTACTGGAATGCAATTGGGTCAGTGGCAGGCCCATCTCCTTATCCCTCCCATTGCTGACAGCTGTCACAAATGCATCATTGCTGTTTCGGGGAGGTCATATGGGAGAGGTTGAGATCAAAGCCCTCTGGCAGAGACTCAACAATGCATGCAATAGTTGTAGTTGAGTTATTCACTTGTCGTTGAAGGCCTTCCTGCCCATCTTGAAAGAAAGGTTGGTGCGGAAGCTCAAGGACTGCATCACCACCATGTGGTACTGCAACAAGTAGGACAGGTCAGGGTCCAGGTCTTGTGTCAAGAGGATCTGCACCTCTGGATATGGATATACACCAAGGGATTTCTGTGTTGATAAAACATCTGGTGGAAAAAAGCCGGAGTGGACACACTCAGGAGCATAATGGATCACGAATCGCAGTTGCACTTGGAGGTGGCACAGGCAGTCTTTCAACAATAATGAGATCCTGGCTTGACCTTTTTGCCACTGTCAGGAATACGCAGATCCGGCACTTGTGCACGCTGGAGTTTCCAAAGGAGCTCTCAGTCCATCTAGAGTAGCACTTAGGACTCTTGTATGCCTTCCTTCCACTTCTCTTTCCCTGAGATCTGAAGAAGTTCCCAAACATCTGGGCCCACTTCATCCTAGAAGAACCGGACTGGCCCAGGAGATTGTGGTACCCAGAATTCCTGGGCATAAGCATCTGTCCTTCAATAAGGATACTGCTCTATGAGAACCTTTTGTTGCAACAGCATAGTAGGGTCTAGCACTTGGGCTTGCACACTTTGTATCTCCATGCCTTTGTATCTCCATACAAGATGATGGCATCTTGGTGGCTAGGTGTCCTCCCACAAAACCAGTATATGCCAGTTGTTGGGACAAGTTTGTAAATTGGTGACTGTTTATAGGCAAAGTTTTCTGTGGTTTTATTGAATGTTTTCTTTACTTTACCTAACAAGTCCTTGCTTTTGGCACTGCTCAGAGCTACTTATTAGCTCCTTTGGCTTTCTTGCAGTTCCTGGACCCACCTTTGTTATTCAAATGAGCTGTTGTGATGATTTTTTTGAAAGGTTCTAAACATTTGTTCCCACCAACAACCTTCTGATGCCTCAGTGAGACTTGAACTTAGTCATCACCTTCTTCATGTGCACCCTCTTTAAGCCACTGCAGAGTTGACCCCTTCGATTTCTGACCTTAAAGATAGTCTTTCTCTTTGCTGTGACGTTGGCTAGACTGCGTGAGTTAGCTTCAGGCCCTTTCTGTCAATCCTCCTTGTATCACCTTCTTCCTTAAAAGTTTGGTTTTCAACACCCAAGCTTCATTTCTGTCGAAAGTGGTTACTCCTTTTCGTGTCAGTCAGGCTATCAATGTTCTGGCATTCTGTGCCGGCAAGGCAGTGCAAAAATGATAGATTATCTCCATAAAGATCTGCTGTACACTGGCAAAAAGCAGCCTCAGAAAGCATGCAGGCTCATTTCATCAGGGCCAAAACTGCTAACACCTGTTGGCATGGAGAGTGTCTGTCCTGGACATCTGTCATATGGCTACATTGGCGTCTGCAAACATGTTCATTAAGCTGTAGGTCTGTTGGGAGGGGCATTTTACTTGCTCAGTACTGCAAGACTTTCTGGTATGAGCCAGTTCACAGACCTACCACCTTGGGAGGTACTTCTGTGGTATACATTCACAGGGTGTAGGAACTTTGGATAGAGGTATCATTCAGAAGAGCAAGTTACTTCTCGTCTGTAACGATTTTTTCAGTGGATACTCTGTCTTACTGCAGATTCCCCACTGACCTTTCTAACTACATTCTGAAACCAAACTCTTTTCGATGTTAAAAGTTCCCAAATTAAGAAATCTTCACACTGGTCATACCAGTTTGCTCGTGGGCATTGCTTCTGATGGTGAGGACAGCCTAGAAAGTAGCATATGTAAGCATGCATGGTTGGCATTAATATCCGGCTACCCTTGTCACTTCCAGAGTTGAACAATGTCCGCATGGAGCTGCAAAACACCACCTGGTGGCAGGCAGGAGAACTGCTCAAAAAGTTTCTGAATTCAGCTTGATGCTTTGGTATTATTCACAAGGTGATGAATCTGCGGTTAGATAGACTCTCCATGAGAGAGAACTTTACCAATGGTAAGTAACTTGTTCTTCAGAGTTTTGGTGATTAGCTAGAGAGGATTGGTTCATTGACAGAATCATTTGAGAATTTTGTCCAGGACCAAATCCAGGAGGAAATTGAAAGGGAAAAATGCTGGTGTCAGGAGAAATTTATTAGCCGATTTGGAATGTCAAATCTGGTGTAAACACTTAATGCATCCGATATCACACTGTTGGACTAAGGCAGCAGGTTTTTGTATTGGTTTTTAATTTTGCTTCAGACTCACTCTTGGAAAGATTGTTTTTCCAATGATTGCTTGAGTTTGTAAGCATTTTACTGGATTGTGCTGGAGATAAGGCCCTATTCACAAAGATATTTGCATATTTAATTCACACTTAAGAATGTAAGTGGGAGCATTTATGACTGCACATTCAGCTTTGTTAATCACAAAACCTGAATTTGCTCTCGTAAATAGTTTTTTTTCTCACACACAAAATCACACTAACATGATGTAGCTTTTTTATGTGAGGTTGTTGAAATTTCAGAATGAGGATTATGCAGAAGGTGGTAAACTCACACAACACGTTTACATCTTTGAGTATTTACAAATCAAGTAGATTGATTTTCAGGTTGGGAAAATGTGCCCCAAATCTAAGAGTAGACCTTAAGGAGTAAATTTCCAAAGTTCATTGGGAGTGGAACTCCTGTTATTTTTCTGAGTAGATAGATGCAGTAGGCGGAAAGAGTTCAAGCGTTGCCAAAGGTTATGCAATATCTCCCTAACTTTTTGTTTCCTTTGCTTTTTCCAGCATGACAGCCTGCTGCAGATGGAGTTGGAGCGACTCCTGGTGAAAGAGCATGCTTTGGAACAACTCACATTGATCACTGCCTCCCCAGCCGAAGACATACAGCGGTCTCGCAAGAAACTTGTCAAGTTAGTTTCCATTCATCTTAAGTGGATTAACGCATTATAAATGATGATTGCCATTTTCAGCTTCCTCTCTGCAACTGCTGCAGAACTGTTTTCTGTAACTATTTAGCAAGCTTGTGTTACAGTCCGATCAACTCCTGAAGAGAGTCTCCAAATCTGATGTCTCTTTCTGGTCCTCCACGTTCCTAGGAAAAGCAGGTTTTTCCAGATCTGCTTTCTAAACTGTCCTATGAAATATCGGGTATGGATCAATTCAGCATTTTCCTGTAATCGCAATTCATTTTATGTTTGAAAGTAAATTGAATAAAAACTGTGCCTTGAAAACGTATTGTTGATTACTAGAATCAAAAGTGGTTTGGTTGTGTTTTTCGAATAAACAGGTTTAGTTATTGCAGCTGCAGAGTGCAAGTTGAAGATCAGCCCCTGCCAGCCAGTGACAGTTCTGCTGCCCAGATGTCGTCATGGAACTCATTGCCTATCTCAAGGCATGCATACAGGGAGTGACCATAAATAAACTGTAGCAAATCATATTCATATGGAAAGCAATTCAGCACATTTGCAAAAGGCTTTGGACCAGCTGTAGTAAACCAGCTGATGTGGACTTGCCCTATTTTGCCATAGCAATAACAGTGGATGAGCAATGTAGCGGCATCTGCACTTACATTCACTAAAAAGCCATACACACCAGATTACAAAGCAGCCACACATGGGCACTGATAGAGCAGCTACTCCGAAGACAGACTAGGATCAATTTTTAACAGTACTTTAATGACACATGAAGCAAACAAGTAAGATCACAGAGGAGCTATGCAGTACTGTCAGAGAGCAACTCCATATGGACAGTCAATGAATATACTAATTTGTTCTGCCCAATATTTGATAACCCGTATTCAAGCATGGAAGTTTTTTTCAGTGCATCATGGTTTAGTGCTACACCATCAGTGAAGTAAACAGCTGGATTACAGAATTGTGGAACTCTATGTTGGATGTAAAAATAAGTGTTAGTTTTAAATGCAGTGCTTTAGAGTTGATTATGTAATAAATGTGTGGTAAAGTTTGGTCTGTCAGTAGTGTAAGAGAAGTGTTACCTTTCTTGACTCTAAAGGTAGAGTAACTTCTGTGAGTTAGGTGTTGGATTAGCTGTGATAATGTAAAGTGATAATGCTTTAGAAGAGGGGCAAAGGGGCTTGAGTCTCGAGGATAAAGGATGTGTTGTTTTAATGTTGTGTTTGTCTTGAATTGTGTCAGTCAGTCAGAGAACTTTATTCGGCAGTTGCCATAAAAGTACATACATGACCCATATTAAAAATCTATAAATAGTATAGAACACATTTAAATACCATAAAAGCATTACCTAAAGACAACATATAAACGTCCAATCCAGAAACCCCTTGTCGGATGGCAAATAGGTATACTAAACACAATTTAAAATCACAAAAAGTACAGAATTTACAGCCGTTATCTCAGAACAAAAACTATTAACAACTACCTTAAAATGGTGTACAGAAAACTGTCACAAGCATATAGAGATTAGATCGAAATAATCCTTTTCCTAATACTTAAAGAAGCTATAACAAAATTTAATACATGATAACAGGTTTGAATATCTGTCAGTCTCTGAAATTATAGTTGGGCTTCCTTGTAGTGAATGGACCTTAAATGACATAAGATGGGTAAAATAAAAGCCTTTCTGGGAGTAGCATATAAAGAACAAAAAAGAAAAAAATGAGAGGTACTCTGCTTTGATCTGGAATCACAAGGGCAGGGTGGTAAATCCTTTTGCCAAATACATTGTTTAGGAAAGGCTACCTTAAAATGAATCAGATTAAATCTAAAAAAAGTTAAAAGAGAGCTTATTTTAGGACATGAAAACCAGATCAAATAAGGTTCCAGACATGGAGCCGTGGCAATCTGGACATAGGGATCAAAAGATTTCAATTTCAGGGAGCTATAAAATCTCAAATCTGAGGTATACTCAAAATAAGTTGATTTCAAAACAGACCTATAATTTATAGTTAACAGTTGGGGTTCTTCAGACATATACCTGAGCCCTAGCTTCTCAAAAGATTTTCGCAAAGACGCAAGCCAGGGAATCCTATTTGAGTTGTCCAACTGTAAACAGTCAGAAATACAGTCTTGAACAAGGCTTGCCGCTGGATTCAGCCAACATCTAATCCAGAGCAATAAAGGGGCAATGGAAACCCTGTCCTCCAAAAAACATTGACCAATTTCCTCATGACTGATGATGTTTGCTATACACTTTGGTACCATCAGTAATCTACGCAGGAATTTATTTTCAGCACATTGGACGGAGGGTACTTTGTTATAGCCCCACACGCCTGCCCCATATAAGACTGCTGCAACGCACTTGGTGTTATAAAGTGTTTTCATCTGAGCAAGAGGTCTGTGACCTAATTTACGAGTAAAGCGAAAAATCGCTTCATTATTCCTTAACTGTTGGGAATTAAAATTAAGGTGAGTCTTCCAGGACAAAGAGGAACTCCTATACATACCTAAATAACAACAATTCTTTACCTTATTTAAAATATGTCCTCCCATGGTAAATTGTTTGGACTTTGTATTACGTGGACCACATGTCATAACAAAAGTTTTAGGATAATTTACTTTCAAGTCAAGATCCAGCATAAAATTATGAAAGAGGTCCAATAAACCCTGTAAACCATTTGCAGTACGAGCAATTAAAACGGCATCATCAGCATCTAATAAAGCTGGGAGCAGTCTCTGGCCCATCTTTGGTACATCCTTACCGTGTTTTACCAATGAATCATAAAGCCCATTTATATATATCAAGAAAAGAAAAGGCGCTAGAATACATCCCTGTCTTATGCCCCTTGTTGACGGAATAGGAGACGTTCTCTGACCAGATGAGCCAGTCTGAACTGAAACCATTAAATCTGTATGTGGGCGTTTAATAAGCTCCAAATAAGCTCCAAAAGGGTCGTATCACAACCTAAAGCTCCCAAAATTTGTCATAACTTCGACCTATTGACCAAATCAAAAGCACTAGTTAAATCAATAAATGCCATATGAATAGACTCCTTTTTGGCAATCACATATTTACTAAGTATCAAATGCAAGTTTAAAACTTGCTCAACTGTGCCTAGACCAGGTCTAAAACCAAATTGAATTGGGGATAAAATCTGTGCCTCAGTCACCCAATCTTCTAAACGAGATAAGATCACACTTCCCAAAATCTTAGCCGTTGAATCAATAAGAGAAATTGGTCTGTAATAGGAAGGAGAACACTTCTCAACACATTTGTAACTAGAGGGCCCCAGAGATCAATTTCAGATTTAAAGAGATCAACAGGGACCCCATCAGGGCCAGGAGCCTTTCCCTGCCTTAACCGATTAATGGCACCTAGGACCTCATGAAAATCAAAAGTAATATCCAGGGCCTTAATATTGGAGTCTGAGATAGGGTGTGCAGTAAAGTTATCCTCCTTATACAGGTTCTCGTTGTCATCGTTTCCTGGGCAAAATACTTTCCTAAAATGAGTCACCCATACATCCTCTGCAATAAGGCAATCATCAGCCTTGGTGTTATTATCTGAAAAATATGGGTGATATACCACCTTCCAGAATTTTGAAGTATCCTTCAGCTCAGAAGCAGCCAGAAGTTCGTCACAAGCCTTGGACCTAATTTCTGATTTCCTTTTTTCAAGAGCAGCCTTATATTCGACTCTGGCTAATTTAAATAATTGGCAAGAAGGGGGAACTACTATAAGAGCTTCTTTAAGTTTTTTTATGAGCAGAAGGGCACACAGAATCAAACCATCTATGAACAACCGGGCCCTTCGGGGGCCTATCCACCACCAAGGCTTGCGAGATATCAGTACTTAAAAGTTCGAATTCATGGACTATACGTTCATGATCTAACTGCTGGGACAAACACATATTAATAGAATCAATCCTAGTTCTTATAATTTCCTGATTAAATAATTTGGGATTTATTTTGTCCCATTTTAAGCGTAAGCCGCAATTTGAGTTATAAACAGTACTAGCTCTCAAACTTTTATTCTTAGGAACCTGATTAATATTTAAATCCAATTTAATGCTAAGGGGATTGTGATCACTGGCACAGTGATGCGTAATCTTAAATTCTTGTATTAGATGATAGTCTGGGGAGCCAATAAGTAAAAAATCAGTGATGCTCCCCTTCGGTTTTCCCGTGAAGGTTGGTATATTACAAGCATCAGCAGCCAGTTTCTCCATAACGTGTACCAAATCAAACTTACATAAAAAGTAGTTCAGATCATCTCCGTCAGCAGAATGAGTAAAATGGATTGATGACTCTCTGCCCTCATCAGGGAAGGCACACAGTTCAAAAGGTTCCTTACAACACAGAGGAGTATTAAAATCACCGACCCATAATACAATTAAATCATTAACCTGCAAATCATTAGATAAATCAATAAAATCTGCTACCTCCTCCAGACATCCCATAAGGAGACCCCGGGGAATATTGTTATAAAAGTTTAAAATCAAAATACCTTTCCGTCCTCTGATAGATACTAGAACGACCATAAACTAAGGAGAAGACCAAATTAAAGACACATTCAATAAAGGGAGATGTAAGGATACGAGAACTAAAAGGCCGCCACGTGCTCTCCCCATTGGAGATGTTATAGCTGGCTGACAAAAAGAAGTATATCCATCCAGGAGAAACGTGTCCTTAGACCAAGTCTCCTGGAGACAAATTATGTCGTAAGATGAAATAAAACTCATCCAATCCGAGTTATCAGTTTTGGACCGAAGCCCGCTATGTTCCAACTAATCAGGGTTAGTGGTCTAAACCCAAGACATGGTGTTGAATCTCCAATATTTTTAGGAGTTAACATATCCAATACAAACTTTCCTGCTTCCCAGATAAAGTCATCATAATCATTCCCAGCCATTGATCTCACCATATTATTAGGGCAAGGAAAATCAGTGGCCTTCAGTCAACCGTTCTCATCTAGGTAGTTAAGAGCCAAAAAACGATTACTAGTGGGAACATTTACCTGCAATTGAGGCCTTACTGGGACAGAGGTGTGGTTTCTTAAGTCGGCAGTGGAGCGATGTGGTAAGAGCGAGGGGTCGTAGAAATGACACAGAAAATGTATTTGAATTCCATTAAATGACCTATTGAATTGTGCCCTAAGTAGACGGTCTGGGATGATTTTCAGTTCTTAAACCATGTATTAGTTGTTTACTGTGTAATGTGTTTGCTTGAAAGACACTTTCACTCTCATATCAGACAAGTTTTCCCTATGTCACTGCTACCTTACACTGCTGTTTTGGCCTGAAAGTTGAGGGAATACCACACAAGCAGAAGCCTTGCCTTTGGCTTTACCCAAATGATATCCTACACTTCTTACAATAATCCCCCATAAGAGAGACTGCCAGATGTGGTGAACACACAGAGTGCATATTAATTGGAGGAAATCTTAAAATGTTCCTTTAACAACTCTATACGAGGTGGGTAGAACTTGACTATCCACTTTGATGGTACACTTATCTTAATCCGTCAAGACCAAGGAGTGTTTTTTGGGCAGAACTGTGGCCCCAGTCATGGCCTGCCTTACAGGTGTGGTCAATAGATGGGTAAAAATCCATTGTTCCTGGTAAGCGGAGTGGCTTTAATCAAGATGATACTGAGCCCTAAACTGTTGTATTTGCTTTTTAACATACCAATTACTCTGAACCAAGCAATTTAGTCACTCTTCTGCTGTCTGAAATGGAATGAAGGGCAGGCACGGCTGCGTTGTGAGAGACACTCCCTCAAGAGCATGGAGGGTTTTCAATTCTTGAACCAGAAGTTTACTTTTATGCAGCTCGAACTCGCATCACTTCATTCTGATATCACTTGCCGCATTTAGTGGTGAAATGAGATATAATCAGAGGGTTACTCTTCAAATTATGTTAGCGACACAGGTGCCAAAGTTGAACTATAAGATGAACATGGTTTGTTGACTACTACGGCATGGCACAAACTCAAAAAGATATTAGGTCTTGAAATTAAGTATTTCCCTTGTTATTATTTGATAACCCATCTCTCCCTTTAATACTGGCGAGGGCTGTTCGAGATGCATTCAGTAGAGCTTGTCTAACCCTGGTCTAACTACATCCAGGGATAAACAATTTTTAAACCTTGGTTAGTTTTTGTTGAAAGCAGGCAAACCAGTGCTTTTGATATATCCATTCATATACTGCAGGCTGAGCCAAGTAGTAAAAGCAGTTAACATAGAATTCCCTAGCAAATTGGCTGCATTCCCCTGCTATCAAAAGATTTTCCAAACTCACGATATGTGACATTCGAGGCCCGGTACCTACTCTCAAATTGCAGGTGAGGCGAAAACATACCCTGCCATCCACACTGTCATGGGAGTCTGATGTGGGTGAGCAAATTACAGATGAATACCGGGAGTATTGCTTTAGATTGACTGCCCTGGTACCCATTATTAGTAGACACAAGCATTTGCATTTCAAATTTCTGCATCAGTTTTATTGAACACTGGTATTCTCACACAAACTAGATTTCAGTTTTAATTCATGATGTCAGAGATGCAAGTAATGAGTAGTGGATTTTATACATCTTGCGGGAGTAGTTTACATATACAGGAATATTGGAAAGGCTAAGATACAGATGGTAGCAATCCCAGTGATGCTGCTAGTGGCACTCCTGGGCTGGCTGCACAATATTCCTCAGCCATTCTGGAGACTGGACACTATGTCCTTGTTCCTAGCTATACATTCAGATAATGTGATTTGGATGCACAGTAACAAATATAAGGCTGGAAAATTGCATAACACCATTTATATGAAAACAATGCTTCCCTCAGAGTAGTATTAGAGAACACACAAAAACATTGTTTACCTTAGGCAATTAGTATTTAATTGGTGATGTTTTAATAACAATGTAGTATTCAAAGATCATAAAATCTTTAGTGAACATGTAGGCACTCAAAAAAAAAAAGAGCGCTGCGCTGGATGCACAGGCCAACAGCAAGAGACTAGGTTTAAGATACGACTGTGTGAGATGAATGTGCCGAGTTCTGTACTTTGCTCCAACCAGTCCCGGTCCATTTCAATGGTTTCATGGGCCCTCTCAGGGAATATTTATCCGGGGAGGAGCAGGATGAGAAGGAAGGACATGAATAGATTTTAGTGTAACATTATTTCTCTCGTAGGTTATTTCCATGTATAGTCATAAGCTGTGAATATTCCCCGCCCGTCTGCGGGGACCCCGGAGCACTTTTTCCAATATAACTTCTTAAGTGTCAATGTTCGCCTTACTTCAGAAAGGCCTACCAAGTCACTTAAGAATGTTCATATGCAGCCTAGGGGAAAGGCTACAGTGTCCAAAATTCTTTATCCATTCTTCTAAAAGGGACACATTTTAGATATCTGCATTTAAATGTCTGAATGAATGGCAAATTTTGCAGACAAATTCCTTCACAAACCTTTTATATATTGTAAAACACTGATGAAGAAGTGCAGGGCAATGTAGCCCATAGGCTGCCGTAGTAATGAAGAAAAAGGTGACTGTGCCTTTAAGAGCAGCCAGTCCTCCAGTATCCCATCATGCCTAGAGAGAGGCAGTTACCTCAGTTCTTTTTTCCGGCTCCTGCTGACAGGACGCTGGAGCATTGAGCTCGACCTATTTAGGTTTTTTCTTCAAAAATAGTTTACATTTCGAAAATAACTGCTACATTCAACGTCTTTTGACTTTCTCTCTAGATTTTTGTCATTTTCTGACTGGATTTAAGGCTTTATTTAACCACAAAAATGCCTTCTCTGTTTGACAAATGTCCAAAATGCAGTAGGAAAAAGGCCAAAACAGACCCCCATGAGGTCTGCATCATCCGTCTGCCATCTTCTCATATACCTGCCTCCTGTAACATTTGTAAGACATTTTCCAGGCGCACCCTGCGCGACAGGGAGAAGATTCGCCTTCAAGGAAAAGAGGAGAGACGACCCTGGGAAACCAGTGGGACCTCTGAGCGAGGGGAAGGTCAGTCTTCCACCAGGGCCCTTACCTCAGCCTCCAGTGGTCGTGGGAGGTCTGAGAGGCGTTCTTCTACCAGAAAACGCATTAGGTCCCGGTCGACATCGAGGAGATTGCCGTCAAGGAGGTCGACGTTGAGAGGAGGTACGGCGCATACATGCTCGCTGTCGAAGTCTGGCTCGACGTCACCATTTGACGTCAAGACACCGCACGATGTCGAAGACTCCACGTGACGTCGAGAAGCATATCGGCATCATTGGAATTGATGGCGAGATGAAAACACAGACGGCGTGTTTCAACGTCGAGGTCCTGCTGCTGGCCATCGACGTTGAGGAGGCAGAAAAGGAGAAGGATTTATTTGTCATCGGAATCACACCATTCTCCTTCTATAATGCCTATTCCTTCGTCACCTTCTCCTCAGGCCTCTCTTACAGCAACACCATTGCAGCCGTCTGACCCGATTCTTCCGGCACCACTTCCAGTGCCTCAAGTGCCTATCAGTGTCCCAGCTCCTAGGCCGCGCTCTACATTGCGCCATCGGTCTCGACATGGCCATCAGTCATCAGGCCGTTCAAGGTCACAACACTCTCACTGTAGATCTAGCCATAGACCAAGATCACGTGACCATCAGAGAGATTCTTTGTCCTCTACCAGAGATTACTTCCCTACTTTATCGGATACACCTCCACCTCGGTCTTCACCGGTGGATGATATCAATACATTTCATGAAGTTCTGGTCACAAGTGCGACAAAACTTAACATTCCGATGGCTACCCCTACACCTACTACTTCGATTATATTTGAGACTCTCCAACAGCGTGTAGCCTCCAGACCTTTGCTACCTCTGGTACCTGGCCTTTTAGAACCAATTAGATTCAACAGGCCGCAAAGTCTGTAGTTCGGCCGCAGACTCCATGAAGACGGCAAGTGCAACAGCCCTTTTGAGCAGATATGTCAGGTCCTTGTGGGATTCCCTTCTCCAGTTTGCAGAGCATCTTCCGAGAGATCATAGGGAGGATTTTATGGAGATAGTCCAAGAGGGTGCTATGGTCTTGAATCAGATCATCAGTGCAGCAGCGGATTCTTCACTGCTCTCCGCGCATACATATTGCCATGGAGTGACACTACGGAGACATTCCTGGCTGAGGCTTACTTCACTGAAACCGGATGCTCAGCAGCGTATTCTGAATCTGCCATTTTCAGGCTCCACTCTATTTGGCTCCCATGCCGATGATGAGATGGCAAGGATGAAGGCTGAGGTGGACACTTTAAAGGCAGTGGGTCTTGAAAAACCCAAAGAGCAAAGCAGGCCCTTCTGACTTTTCCAGCGTCGCTATGCCACTCAGAGGGTTCAAACCCCTCAATGAGTCCCTGCAAGATCTCACCAACAATACCAACGATCTTATCAACCTCAGCGAAAAACACAGAGTGCGTTCGACCCAGCAGTCCAATCAGGGTTCTCGACAACCTTCAGCTTCAAAACCCTGAAAATCTCCTTCCCCCAACTCTGTTACCCACTCCGGTGGGGGGAAGCATCACCAATTGCTTGGCAGAGTTGCAAAGAATTACAACAGACGCTTGGGTCTTAAACATTGTACAGAATGGATATTGTCTCAGGTTTTCCACTCCGCCCCCAAACGTTCCGCCGAAATCCACCACTTCTCATCTCGGCCTTCTAAAGGTGGAGGTTTCCATCCTCCTAGAAAAGAAAGCAGTGGAAACCGTTCCCCTCAAACAGCAGGGGAAGGGCATTTACTCCAAGTATTTTTTCATTCCAAAGAAGGACAAGAGAGAGTTCAGACCCATTCTAGATCTCAAAGTTGACAACAAATGGGTCCAAAAGGAAAAGTTCAGGATGCTATCCTTACACCAGATATACCCTCAGATTCAACAAGGGGACTAGCTTTGTACGGTAGACCTTCACAATGCTTACTTTCATATCCCCATCGCGAAAAAGCATCGGAAGTTCCTGAGGTTTGTTGTGGGTCAAGATCACTTCCAATACACCGTCCTACCATTCGGTCTCAAGTCAGCACCCAGAACCTTTTCCAAATGCATGGCTGTGGTGGCAGCACAACTCCGAAGACATCGGATCTACATCTATTCATACCTGGACGACTGGCTAATCAAAGCATCCACCCGTGCAGAAGCCCAACTCCATTTCCAGTGGACCTGTGACCTCCTTTATTGGCTAGGCCTTCATGTCAATTTTCAAAAGTCGTTGACAGTTCCTGTCCGGAAGTTACACTATTTAGGAGCTACCATAGACACACTACAGGCAAAAGTGTGTTCTTCGGAGGAACAACGCTTAACCATTCTCCAGAAGTGTTGGGCACTCCAAACTATGCGTCACCCAACAGTACGCACAGTCTCTTTCCTTCTTGGCTCCATGGCCTCCTGCATCTTTCTGACACCCAACGCTTGCCTCCACATGCGACCTCTTTAGGAGTGTCTGGAGGACCAATGGAGTCAACTGTCGGGGAACTGGGAAGATCGGATTTGTCTGTCCACCCATGCAACCAGATCTCTCGCTTGGTGGTGTTCTCCAGACAATCTAAAGGGGATACCTTTTCGTCCACAGTCTCCAGCACAGACTATTGTGACAGATGCCTCTCTCCTCAGATGGGGAGCTAAATATGGGTCGCTCATATGGGTCACCTACAAGCACAAGGTCTCTGGTCTCCCATGTAGTCGTCATACCACATCAATCTCCTCGAGCTCCGTGCGGTGCACCTAGCTCTCAAGGCCTTTCTCCCGTCATTCACCACCGTCAACTTGCTTGTACAGACTGACATTACTACCACCATGTACTATCTGAACAAGCAGGGGTGCACCAGATCCAGAGTCCCAGACAATATGGCACTGGCTCCTAGCCAGGAAGTTGAACTTAGTGGCAACCCACCTTCCAGGGGCTCAGAATGTACAAGCGGATGCCCTCAGCAGACTTCTCGAAGAGAACCACGAGTGGGTGCTCAACGAAGATGTCGTCCGAGTTATCTTCAGTTTGTAGGGCACACCTTCTATCGACCTCTTCGCTACAGAGGAAAACAGAAAATGCCGTGCCTTCGCCACCAGGTTTTACCACCCAGAATCGCTGGGGAATCCTCTGTGGATAGACTGGTCCAACAAATTTCTGTACGCCTTTCCACCAATTCCACTGATCCCAGCAGTCCTCCTCAAACTCTCAATGACTTCAGCCACATTGATCCTCATTGCACCAGAGTGGCCGAGACAGTAGTGGTTCCCAGACCTTCTTCACCCGTCAGTCCGTCCACATCTCAGGCTACCATGCAGACCGGACCTCCTGACGAAGTTCAGAGGGCAGATGAGACACCCCAATCTCTCCTCCTTAAATTTGGCAGCATGGCCCCTGAGTTAGTCCAGTACGGACACCTACATCTTCCCCAGGATTGTATGGAGATCCTAAAGGAGGCGAAGCAGCCATCTACCCGTACAGCATATTCCTTCAAATGGAAGAGATTCTGCATCTGGTGTTCTTCTAAGGGGATAGACCCTACATCTTGCCAGGAAGATGTCATTCTTCCATACTTGTTACATTTGGCTCAATCTGGTCTGCAACTCTCTTCCATAAAGGTCCATTTGACAGCTTTGACTGCATACAGAAAAAGTCCTTTGCAAACCTTTTTCTTTAGGATGCCAGTCATCAAAGATTTCCTAGAAGGGTTAAAGAAGGTCTTTCCTCCAGTTAGGCGTCCTTTCCCACCAAGGGAACTTAATGTGGTCCTTTCGAGGCTCATGCAAACTCCATTTGAGCCCATACACAAGGCATCTCTCCAACATCTAACTTGGAAAACTGCTTTCCTTGTGGCAATCACATCAACACGAAGGGTCAGCGAGATTCAGGCCCTCTGTACCCACGAACCTTACACAGTATTTCACTCCTCCAAGGAAGTACTGCGTACACATCCTAAATTCCTTCCCAAGGTTATATCTGATTTTCATGTCTACCAGTCGATTTCCTTACCAACTTTCTTTCAAATCCCATCTACTCCAGCAGAGAGAGCTCTCCATTCTCTAGATAAAAAGAGGGTGTTAAAAGTTTACTTAGATAAGACCAATTCTCTTCGAAGATCTTCACAATTGTTTGTTGATTATGGCCCGGTTCGTACCGGTCTGGCCTCCTCCAAACAGACAATATCGAGATGGATTGTCTCCTGTATTCTATTTTGCTACCAACTAGCTAACAAGACACTAGCTGGCAGACCAAAAGCACATTCTACCACAGGCAAGTCGGCAACGACTGCTTTAATAAGGAATGTTCCCTTAGCAGACATTTGTAGAGCTGCGACTTCGAGGTCTGTTCACACCTTTACAAAGCATTATTGTCTTGACTCCGATGCCAGGGCAGATGCTCAAGTAGGACAGGCTTCTCTCAGCAACCACTTTGCTTGAAAATGTATTTCATGAGTGTCCTGTCTACTCCTCGTTTTTTGGGATGAGCTTGCTATTCTATTCACAGCTTATGACTATACATGGAAATCCCCTACGAGAGAAGGAATATTTTTTTACCTGCAACTCCAGTTCTCTCGTAGGGGTATTTCCATGATGGTCATAAGCGACCCTCCTGCCTCCCCGGTGGAGTAGACAGATTACTTACTCAAGTTACTCATAATTCTCAGCTAGGACTTCCTACAAAAATAACTGAGATAACTGCCTCTCTCTAGGCATGATGGGATACTGGAGGACTGGCTGCTCTTAAAGGCACAGTCACCTTTTTCTTCATTACTATGGCAGCCTATGGGCTACATTGCCCTGCACTTCTTCATCAGTGTTTTACAATATATAAAAGGTTTGTGAAGGAATTTTTCTGCAAAATTTGCCATTCATTCAGGCATTTAAATGCGGATATCTCAAATGTGTCCCTTTTAAAAATAGACTGGATAAATAATTTTGGACACTGTAGCCTTTCTCCTAGGCTGCATATGAACATTCTTAAGTGACTAGGCAGGCCTTTCTGAAGTAAGGCGAACATTGACACTTAAGAGGTTATATTGGAAAAATAGCTCCGGGGTCCCCGCAGGCGGGCGGGGAATATTCACAGCTTATGACTATCATGGAAATACCCCTATGAGAGAACTGGAGTTACAGGTAAGAAACTATTCCTTTTCTATCTGGGGTTCTGCTGACATTGTGAAACTCTGCTTTTGTGTATAACATGTCTGATGCACCCTTCTCCTTCCTATTTGTGAGGTAAGGAGCGGAGTACCACCAGACAGGGTAAGGCTTCTAGTATGCTCATCTCCCTGATCTTGCAATTGCTCGAGCATGGAAGTGTGTCAATAGATATGATGCTGTGTTTGCTTACTATGGGACTGTCATTACCTAGGCTTTGCAATTGGTTGTTAATGTAGTATTGATGTTTGCTGCCCCATAAAGTCCTCTTTTACTTGTCGTTACAGAGCTCTTCTGCCTCATTATATCCTTGACTTTGGCTATGTCATTCTGGGAAGTGTACGAACACACATCATCAAGATCACCAACACATGTCCATGTCCCGTGTCCTTCTATGCAGATCGGAAAAGTCTTGCTGATACAGGTAATGGAAGGAGAGAGAAGAAAGTAGATAGGAGTGTGAATATTCTACTCATGTCTTTGTGCTAAACCATCTCTTTCATATTGTTAGGGTTATTTTTGGTCCTACTAATTTGAGTCTCTCCTTCTATCAGCTTGACGGTAACTAAATTGAAAACTGGACAACCTGGTGAACACTTACTTACACCTACTTAATTGTAGATTACAACTTTGTCAGTTTCCTTTCAATTCATTAGTGCAAGTCTTAGCAGAGAATACACTAATGGTGTTATTCTGATAGCAAGAAATCACCAGAAAATGCCTCTTTTTTTTTTTTTTTTAGTGTGGAAGTTTTAATATTAGTACGCAGTCTTTCTTTTCAAAATGATGCCTGCATTTCTCACATTCTGCACATGTGTATAGCAAGAAGTAGCCACTGACCTTGATCAGACGGTCTTTAAGTGCCCATAAGCCTATTGCTGGCTGATCAAAGCAGACACTTCGGTAAAGTTGAAAAGAGATCTGCACAGCACAATGTTCATACTACTGTCGTAAGGAACTGAATATTAAATATGCAAATCTGATAGAGACTTCTAGCTGCAGATTCCTTACCGTGGAATTCCCTGGCGTCAGCTCTGAATCTGGAAATTTTCTGCTGAACAGTACCGTGCGCGCACCGTCGGGTGGCGTCGTTCGGATCCGCGTGGCATCGTCAGCGTCATTGGAGCCATCTGTGACATCACGGCCTTCTATATAGGCACCACCCCGGCGCGCATACGTCAGTTCTGTTCTTTCCGCGCCGGTTAAGCGCCGATTCGGAAAGAGCTACTGTTGGCATGGTTACCCCCTAACGATTTGCCTTTTGTTGATGCTAGTTATGATTGAAAGTGTGCTGGGACCCTGCTAACCAGGCCCCAGCACCAGTTTTCTTTACTTAAAACTGTACCTTTGTTTCCACAATTGGCACAGCCCTTGCACACAGATAAGTCCCTTGTAAATGGTACCCCTGGTACCAAGGTCCCTGTGGCCAGGGAAGGTCTCTAAGGGCTGCAGCATGTATTATGCCAACCTGGGGACCCTTCACTCAGCACATGCACACTGCCTTACAGCTTACAGGAGAAAAATACTAAGTCGACATGGCACTCCCCTCAGGGTGCCATGCCCACAACCCACTGCCTGCGGCATAGGTAAGTCACCCCTCTAGCAGGCCTCACAGCCCTAAGGCAGGGTGCAGTATACCACAGGTGAGGGCATAGCTGTATGAGCACTATGCCCCTACAGTGTCTAAGCCAATTCTTAGACATTGTAAGTGCAGGGTAGCCATAAAGAGTATATGGTCTGGGAGTTTGTCAAACACAAACTCCACAGTTCCATAGTAGCTACACTGAATACTGGGAAGTTTGGTATCAAACTTCTCAGCACAATAAATCCACAATGATGCCAGTGTGGGATTTATTGAGAAATGCACACAGAGGGCCTCTTATAGATGCCCCCTGCATGCCAGCCCAAATACTAGTGCTAGGCTGACCTGTTTCTGCCAGCCTGCCACATCCAGACGGGTTTCTGGCCACATGGGGGTGAGTGCCTTTGTGCACTCTGTGACCAGGAACAAAGTCTGTACTGGGTGGAGGTGCTTCACACCTCCCCCTGCAGGAACTGTAACACTTGGCGGTGAGCCTCAAAGCTCAAGCCTGTTGTTACAGCGCCCCAGGTTACTCCAGCTAGTGGAGATGCCTGCCCCCAGACACAGCCCCCACTTTTGGCGGCAAGTCTGGAGGAGATTATGAGGAAGCCAAGGAGGAGTCACCCTCCAGCCAGGACACCCCTAAGGTGTCCCGAGCTGAGGTGACCCCTACCTTAGAAAATCCTCCATCTTGCTTTGGAGGATTTCCCCCAATAGAAGTAGGAATGTCCCCCCCTCCCCCCACAGGGAGGAGGCACAAGGAGGGTGTAGCCAATCTCAGGGACAGTAGCCATTGGCTACTGCACTCCAGCCCTAAACACACCCCTAAATTGAGTATTTAGGGGCGACCCTGAACTGAGGAAAACAGATTTCCTGACGACCTAAAGAAGAAGGACTGCTAACCTGAAAGCCCCGCAGAGACGACAGAGACATCAACGGACTTGGCCCCAACCCTACCAGCCTGCCTCTGGACTCAAAGAACCTGCAACAGCGACGCATCCAGCGGGACCAGTGACCTCTGCTGACTCAGAGGACTGCTCTGCAACCCAAAGGACCAAGAAACTAACGTGGACAGCGGCTCAGTCTGATCTACAAAAAAGAAACCAATCTTTAAAGGGACTACAGCCTCAGTCCGAAAGCGTAAGTCCCCAACACTCTGCACCCGACGCCCCCGGCTCGTGTCCAGAGAAACCAACACTGCAGCGAGGACCCCCAGGCGACTCCCACGACATGGACACCCTGAGACGACCTCCCTGCACCCCCCACGGCGACGCCTGCAGAGAGAATCCAGAGGCTCCCCTGACCGCGACTGCCCAGTAACAAAGAACCTGACGCCCGGAAGAAGCACTGCACCCGCAGCCCCCAGGCTTGAGAGAAACCAACTACCGGTGCAGGAATGACCAACATGCAGCCCTGATTATTGCCCAGTTGGTGGCTGGCCCGAGAAGCCCCCCCGTGCCCAGCCTGCATCGCCAGAGTGACCCCTGGGTCCCTCCATTGCTTTCAACGCAAAACCCGACACCTACTTTGCACACTGCACCCGTGCGCCCCTGTGCCGCTGAGGGTGTATTTTGTGTGCCTGTTTGTGACCCCCCCCAGTGCTCTACAAAACCCCCCTGGTCTGCTCCCCGAGGACGCAGGTACTTACCTGCTAGCAGACTGGAACCGGAGCACCCCTAATCTCCATAGGTGCCTGTGTTATTTGGGCCCTACTTTGACCTCTGCACCTGACCAGCCCTGTGTTGCTGGTGCCAGGTGTTTGGGGTTGACTTGAACCCCCAACAGTGGGCTGCCTATGCCCCAGAGACTGAACTTGTAAGTGCTTTACTTATCTGCTAAACTAACTTGTACTTACCTCCCCCAGGCACTGTTGATTTTTGCACTGTGTCCACTTTTTAAAATAGGATATTTTTTGCCAAAACTGTGTACCTTACTCTTTTACTTCAAAGTTCCATACTTACCTATGCCAAGTACCTTACAATTTATGTACTTACTTGAATTCTGAATCTTGTGGTTCTAAAATAAATTAAGAAACAAATATTTTTCTATATACAAACATATTGGCCTGGAGTTAAGTCTTTGAGTGTGTGTTCCTCATTTATTGCCTGTGTGTGTACAACTAATGCTTAACACTACCCTCTGATAAGCCTACTGCTCGACCACACTACCCTAAAATAGAGCATTAGAATGATCTATTATTGCCACTATCAACCTGTAAGGGGAACCCTTAGATTCTGGGCACACTATCTCTCATTTGGAGATAGTATATACAGAGCCAACTTCCTACAGCTACCTTTTTTTCGACGTTTTTGTCAAGGATTTTTCGATTGTCTAAGCGATGTCTTTGAGAAAGACTGGATTTAAACCGTGTGGTGCATGTCATTGCACCATGTCAGTTAAGGATTCACACCATGTCTCTGGTGCCTTGAGAAGGACCACGATTAGCAGTTGTGTTCCGACAGTTGGGCCTTGGCTCCGAAGGCCTTGAGAGAGAGAGATCTCTCAAACTGCTAGCGGCCTGCAGCCATCTTCGGTTAGCGCAACTCTGAGGAGGTCATGGTCCCGCTCTAGGAGGAGGTCGTGGCACTGCTCCAGGAGCCCCAAGTCTTCTTCCTCGCATTCGAGGTCTTCGGGGCATTCAGGTAAGAGGCACAAAAAGAAGTCGTCGTCCAAGCGGACTTTGACTTCGCTATGCCCATTGGCCGACGAGGCGTCTAGGGAACGTTGATGTTCCGAGTGTGGGTCCGCAGAGCTGTCGCCAGGGCTGACTCCGCATCTTCCCCTCTTTCCGCGAACTGGAGCGACTCCCGCAAATTAAAGAATTTTATGAGGCTATGCGCCTTGTTTTTGAGTGGGCTGCACCCTCGAGTGGGTCTTCAGGCCTCGCAGGGTCAGCAGGGGACCCATCGGTTTCAATGTCGGCAGCTTCGGCCTCAGGGCCGTTGGGGACCCCGGGATCCGATAGCGGATCCGGACCGGTGCCGGTTTCTCACAGTCCACCTCCTCCGGCACTGGGCCCGACATCGACGCTCCCTCCGCCAGCGGCGCCCACTCGTGGTGGTAGCCCCATCCTCATTCCAGATGATCCGGAGCCGGAACAACGTTGTACTACGCCGATTCCAACTTAGACTGCGCCAATTAGGCCCAGATCAGTGCCTGAGGCTTATTCAGAACAGCTAGGCACAGGAGAGAAGTGGGAGGGGTCTGAGGACCCTTTAGGATTGGAGCATGAGCAGGACTGGTATGAGGATCTGGGGGAAGCTAGTGGACTGGATACTTCTCCAGATGCTGGCGCATACTCTCTCCTCCCGTGGTGGCTACGGAGGAGGTTGCATCTTATGCCATGGTGGTGCGTAGGGCAGCTGAGGTCTTGGACCTAGACTTGCCTACGGTGCCAGTCAGGACTAATCTCCTGACGGAGGTGCTTCAGCCAGAGGTTGCTACATCAGAGCCGATGTTACCTTTCAATGAAGCCCTCACAGATGTCCTTCTGGGAACATGGTCCAAACTCAGCAAAGGGGCTCCTGTGAATAGGGCAATCAGCCGCCGCTATAGACCAGCTCCAAACGACCCTAGTTTCTTCACCCACACCCCACCCCGGAGAGCTTGGTGGTCCAAGCCTCCACTTCCAGTGATGTTTTCCCTTCCGCCCTTCCGGGTAGGGAATCCTAGAGTCTAGACCAACTTGGAAAGAAGTTGTTTTCTTCCTCCAGCCTGGCATTGGGGTCCGTAAACACCTCTTGCCTATTTGGCCGTTGTAAGGAAATGCCTCCTTGGCATGGTTACCCTCTAACCTTTTTACCTTTGCTGATACTAAGTTTTGATTGAAAGTGTGCTGGGACCCTGCTAACCAGGCCCCAGCACCAGTGTGCTTTCCCTAAACACTACCTTTTGTTTCCAAAATTGTCACAGCCCTGGCACTCAGATAAGTCCCTTGTAACTGGTACCCCTGGTACCAAGGGCCCTGATGCCAGGTAAGGTCTCTAAGGGCTGCAGCATGTCTTATGCCACGCTGGGGACCCCTCACTCAGCACATTCACACTGCCTCACAGCTTGTGTGTGCTGGTGGGGAGAAAATGACTAAGTCGACATGGCACTCCCCTCAGAGTGCCATGCCAACCTCACACTGCCTGTGGCATAGGCAAGTCACCCCTCTAGCAGGCCTTACAGCCCTAATGCAGGGTGCACTATACCACAGGTGAGGGCATATGTGCATGAGCACTATGCCCCTACAGTGTCTAAGCAAAACCTTAGACATTATAAGTGCAGGGTAGCCATAAGAGTATATGGCCTGGGAGTTTGTCAAACACAAACTCCACAGTTCCATAATGGCTACACTGAAATCTGGGAAGTTTTGTATCAAACTTCTCAGCACAATAAATGCAAACTAATGCCAGTGTGCAATTTATTGTAACACACACCCAAAGGGCATCTTAGAGATGCCCCCTGAATACCAATCCGACTTCTAGTGTAGGCTGACCAGTTTCTGCCAGCCTGCCACACACCAGACATGTTGCTGGCCACATGGGGAGAGTGTCTTTGTCACTCTGTGGCCAGGAACAAATCCTGTACTGGGCGGAGGTGCTTCACACCGCCCCCTGCAGGAACTGTAAAACCTGGCGGTGAGCCTCAAAGGCTCACCACTTTTGTTACAGCGCCCCAAGGCATCCCAGCTAGCGGTGATGCCCGCCCCTCTGGCCACTGCCCCCACTTTTGGTGGCAAGGCTGGAGTAGATAATGAGAAAAACAAGGAGGAGTCACCCACCAGTCAGGACAGCCCCTAAGGTGTCCTGAGCTGAGGTGACCCCTGCCTTTAGAAATCCTCCATCTTAGTTTTGGAGGATTCACCCAATAGGAATAGGGATGTGCCCCCCTCCCCTCAGGGAAGAGGCACAAGGAGGGCTTAGCCACTCTCAAGGACAGTAGCCATTGGCTACTGCCCCCCAGAACTAAACACACCCCTAAATTTAGTATTTAGCGGCACCCCACAACCCAGGAAATCAGATTCCTGCAACCTGAAGAAACAAGAATAACTGCTGACCTACAAGCCTGCAGAGAAGACGGACAACGACAACTGCTTTGGCCCCAGCCCTACCGGCCTGTCTCCAACTTCGAAAACCTGCAACCAGCGACGCATCAGATAGGGACCAGCGACCTCTGAAGCCTCAGAGGACTGCCCTGGACTGAAGGACCAAGAAACTCCTGTGAGCACCGGCCCTGCTCAAAACCAGCAACTTCTTTGCAACAAAGAAGCAACTTCCAAAGACTTCACATTTCCCGCCGGAAGCGTAAGACTTCACACTATGCACCCGACGCCCCGGCTCCAGAACCAGAGAACAAACACCTCAGGGGGGACTCCCCGGCAACTGCGAGCCCGTGAGTAGCCAGAGACGACCCCCCTGGACCCCAAAAGCGACGCCTGCAGAGAGAATCCAGAGGCTCCCCCTGACCGCGACTGCCTGTAATAAGGGACCCGACGCCTGGAACCAGGACTGCACCCGCAGCCCCCAGGACCTGAAGGAACCGAACCTCAGCCCAGGAGTGACCCCCAGGCGACCCTCTGCCTAGCCCAGGTGGTGGCTGTCCTGAGAAGCCCCCCCCCTGTGCCCGCCTGCACCGCTAGTGACCCCCGGGTCCCGCCATTGATTCCTACCTGAAACCCGACGCCTGCTTTGCACACTGCACCCGGCCACCCCTGTGCCACTGATGGTGTGTTTTGTGTGCCTACTTGTGTTCCCCTCCCCCCCCAGTGGTCTACAAAACCCCCCTGGTCTGCCCCCCGAGTGCGCAGGTACTTACCTGCTGGCAGACTGGAACCGGAGCACCCCTGTTCTCCATAGACGCCTATGTGTTTTGGTCACCTCTTTGACCTCTGCACCTGACCTGCCCTGAGCTGCTGGTGTGGTAACTTTGGGGTTACCTTGAACCCCCAACGGTGGGCTACCTATGCCCCAGAACTGAGACTTGTAAGTGTTTTACTTACCTCACAAACTAACCTTTATTTACCTCCACCAGGAACTGTTGATTTTTGCACTGTGTCCACTTTGAAAATAGCTTATTGCCATTTTTACAAAGACTGTATATGACTTTGCTTTTATTCAAAGTTCCTAAAGTATCTAAGTGAAGTACCTTGCATTTAAAATGTTTACTGCAAATCTTGAACCTGTGGTTCTTAAAATGAACTAAGAAAATATATTTTTCTATATAAAAACCTATGGGCCTGGAGTAAGTCTTTGAGTGTGTGTTCCTCATTTATTGCCTGTGTGTGTACAACAAATGCTTAACACTACCCTCTGATAAGCCTACTGCTCGACCACACTACCACAAAATAGAGCAATAGAATTATCTAATTTTGCCACTATCTTACCTCTAAGGGGAACCCTTGGACTCTGTGCACACTATTTCTTACTTTGAAATAGTATATACAGAGCCAACTTCCTACAGCTGTTTTTCCCATACTTTATGGGATACGGTGAGACAAGTGCTGGCCCAGGCCCCAGAAGGCGTAAGGGACACTCTCACCCAAGCTGTCAAGGATGGGAGAGATGCAGCCAAGTTTACAATTAGGTGTGGCTTGAACACGACGGACTCGCTGGGCAGGGCGATTTCTTCTACAGTGGCCCTCCGTCGCCACGCCTGGCTATGTTCTACTGGCTTTTCGGGGGATGTCCAGTTGAGTTTGATGGACGTGCCCTTTGATGGCTCTCACATTTTTGGTGAGAAGGCAGACTTTGCGCTTGAGAGGTTCAAGGATTCTCTAGCTATGGCCAGAACCTTGGGCCTTTCAGCACCGGCTCGTCAGCAGTCCGTCTATCATCCCTTTGGAGGCTTCGGAAAGGGCGTGGTACCATGACAACCACAGGTTAGCCACCATCCTCTGGCTTCACAGCATCCCGTGCGAGGACGAGGTCATGGTACCGTCAGACCCAGAGGGTCTGGCCAGAGGTCGGCCACCACCCAACCCTCCTCTTCCGCAGCGTCCAAGCCCTCCTAGTATGGTTCTGCAAGACCTTGTCCGTCCAGTTGGAGGTAGGATTCAATTTCATCTTCCTCACTGGCAGGCCATAACATCGGACAAATGGGTCTTGCAGATCATACACAAGGGCTATTCTGTTCCCTTCCAGTCTTTCCCTCCCTCTATCCCTCCAGTAAAAGAACGGCCGATGGAGGATCATTTGATCTTATTCTGCGAGGAAGTTACGGCTCTCTTGGCCAAGGGAGCCGTAGAAAAGGTCCAGATGTCAGAAGTAGGCAGTGATTGTTATTCCCGCTGCTTTGTGATTCCCAAAAAGAACAAGAGCCTTTGCCCTATCCTGGATTTAAGGGACGTCAATCTCTTCCTCAAAAAAGGAGAAATTCAAGATGCTCACTCTTGCTGAGGTCTCGTCTGCCCTAGACCAAGGAGACTGGATGGTAGCTTTGGACTTGCAGGATGCGTAGTTTCATATCCCCGTTCTGCCTGCCCATAGGTGTTACTTGCGGATTAAGGTGGGCCACGAGCACTTTCAGTTTACCGTGCTCCCATTCGGTCTCACCAGTGCCCCTAGGGTGTTCACCAAAGTGATGACGGTGGTGGCAGCTCATCTAATAATGTTAGGGATTTCAGTCTTCCCCTACCTGGACGACTGGCTGTTGAAGGCTCTGACGCCCCAGGCTCTTGTCACCCACCTTCAGACTATGGCGGACCTCCTGCATTCGCTTTGTTTCACCATAAACGTGCCGAAATCACTCCTGACTCCCTCTCAGAAGCTCCCTTTCATCAGAGCTGTTCTGGACACAGTGCAGTTTTGGGCCTATCCTCCCGAGCAGCGAGTCCAGGATATTCAGGTTATGATACCAATGTTTCTGCCTCTATCCTTGATTTCGGTGAGACAGACTCTGAGGCTATTGGGAGTCATGGCTTCCTGCATCCTATTAGTCAAACATGCCAGATGGCATATGAGGGCTCTGCAGTGGGACCTGAAGTTCCAGTGGGCACAGCATCAGGGAAATCTTAACGACATGGTTCAGATCTCAGAGGAAACTGCAAAGGATCTGCAGTGGTGGTTAGTGAACTGCGATTGGGTCAAAGGCCGACTCTTCTCCCTTCCCCAACCAGATCTTACAGTAGTGACAGATGCGTCACTTCTGGGATGGGGCGGCCATCTGGGAGAGGTGGAGATCAGGGGCCTCTGGGCTCCGGCAGATTCCGGGCTCCATATTAACTTTTTGGAGCTCCGAGTGATCTGGGTATCATTAAAGGCATTTCTTCATGTTGTGAAAGGGAAGATAGTGCAGGTGTTCACGGACAACACTTCTGCGATGTGGTACTGCAACAAGAAGGGCGGTGTGGAGTTGTGGACCCTTTGTCAAGAGGGTCTATGTCTCTGGACGTAGCTGGAACACCAGGGCATAACCCTGGTGGTTCAACATCTGGCAGGTTCTTAGAGTGCCAGAGCGGACTAACTCAGCAGGCGATGCTTAGCAAATCACGAATGGTGTCTCATTCAGAGGTGGCAGAAGTACTCATTCAGCAGTGTGGAGAACCTTTGTTAGATCTGTTCCCCTCCGAAGAAAACGCGCAATGTCAGCAGTATTGCGCATTTGTTTCCAAGGCGGCTATCGCTAGGCGGCGCTTTTCATTGCGAGTGGAGTTCAGGCCTCCTTTACGCCTTTCCACTTCTACCCAGAGTTCTCAAGAAAATCAAGAACGACGGGGCTGGCTCAAGTAATCCGAGTGGCTCTGGTTTGCGTGCGAAGAGTTTGGTATTCAGAGCTTATCAAAATGAGCATCAGTCCACCAATCAGGTTGCCTCTTCAGGAGGATCTTCTGTCGCAGCAGCAGGGGAAGGTTCTCCACCCGAACCTGTCAACTCTGCGGCTTAATGCGTGGATCTCCCTCCTGAAGTCTGTAATGTCATTCTGGCAGCCAGGCGTCCCTCTACTAAGACTGTTTACGCCTGCCTTTGGAAACGTTTTGTATTATATTGTACAGAGAGGGCTATTGATCCTCTTTCTTCTTCTCTTTCTAATATCCTCCTTTTCATTCTGACACTCGCCCAACAGGATTCCTCCTTAGGGACTCTTAAGGGCTATTTTTTTGCTTTATCGGCTTTTCTTCGCTTGCCTGATCAAAAGTCCTTGTTTAAGTTTCCTATTTTACAGAGATTCTTAAAATGTTTGTACATATGTTTCCACCTATGCCTTTTGTTATGCCCCAGGGGGACCTTAATCTAGTGCTCGCTTTTCTCATGTGTGCTCCTCATTACATAATTGCCCTCTCCGGCTGCTCATTATCAAAACAGCCTTCTTAGTGGCAATCACATCTTCCAGGAGAGTAAGTGAGATGCAGGCTGTATCATCAAAACAGCTGTATCTCACAATATATCCTGATAAGGTAGTCCTCAGAACTCGTGCCTCTTTCCTCCCCAAGGTGGTGACCCCTTTCCATCTGGGTCAGATCATCACCGTGCCCACCTTCTTTGCTCCACCGCTAAAGAAGAGGAGCATCTCCACCGTCTGGACCGAAAAAGAGCGTTGTCGTTCTACCTTGACTGCACAAGAGTTCCGGGTGGATGACCAACTCTTTGTGGGGTTCATTGGAGCAAAGAAGAGTCAGGCAGGCCAGGAAAGAACCATTTCTCGCTGGGTCATTCTCTGTATTAAAATTGGCTACGCATTGGCTAAGAAGCAGCCTCCTGAGGGCTTGAGAGATCACTCAACAAGGGGGAAAACTGCTACCATGGCTTTAGCTCGAGCTGTGCCAGTTCTAGACGTCGGCCAGGTGGCAACATGGGCTTCCTTGCACATATTCGCAAGACACTCCTGCCTGGATAGCCAGGTGAGAAGAGATGGACATTCCTTTTGTAATGTATATGCTCGCAGCCCACTGCCAGGAGGTCATAGCTGGGTTTCTATTCTAAGGTAAGGAATCTGCAGCTAGAAGTTTCTATCAGATTAATAAGTTACTTACCTTCAGTAATTAATTATCTGGTAGAGACTCTATCTAGCTGCGGATTCCTTAAACCCACCCAGGCCTCCCCGCTCTGCGGATATATACTATGTTTTTTTTTGTTGATTTTTACCCCTTCTCCATGGCATGTCATTTTGCTCAGAAAATCAGAAAAAAGTTGGTTCTTCCATGACTGTGCACTTCTAGTGTGGGAAGTTGTGGAAAAGAACTGACCTACTGGCACCAGGGTGGTACCTATATAGAAGGCTGTGACATCACAGACGGCTCCAGTGATGCTGACTACGCCACACGGAGCTGTACAACGCATGCGGATCCCAACGACGCCACCCGACGACGTGAGCAGGGTACTGCTCAGTAGAAAAATTCCAGATTCAAAGCTGATGCCAGGGAATTCTAAGGTAAGGAATCTGCAGCTAGATAGTCTCTACCAGATAATTTGTTACCGAAGATAAGTAACTTGTTCTTTTACACCCTGCACCCTTGCAATTCTACTGTAATGGCAAACCTCACATCTTTATGGACCACCAGGCTCATAAGACTCAATACCCCAATGGATCTGCTTCAAATGACTGCCTCAGCACATTGAATGATATACTTTTTTGACAATGGCAAACTTGTATTCTGTTGCATAGTGACAAGGGAGATCCACCATGGCGCACTGGACCACACTTCGGGGAATACAAACGTACTCTCTACGACCTGGGCTCCCATTGTGGGTTCCTGGTAGGCTGCAGAGTTGGCCACATCACATCATAATCTGTATTTTTTTTTTCTTTCTGCTATGGGTCTATAACTGCAAACAAGGGCACTCTATGACTTGCATATTGTTTTCTCCGTATAATTGCTTGTTATATTTTATACAATTTCCTATTAGGCACCCCCATTCGGAAGTCGCCTGAAATTTGGAAATGTTTCTGAGAGAAATGGCTATGTTTGTGTTGAAGCGAGTGCAGTGGATGAGAGAAAAGTGTCACTGGAAAGATAGGACTCTGCCTGGTAGGTAGGGTGGGTTGGTGAGGTAATTGGGGAAAACTATTACACAATTAGATTAAGTGACTGCTATGTGTACGCTATAGCCTTCCATAAAACTCAGCCTGACGCATACTGCTACCACTATAGAGACTGACCATAGACCCCCTCTGATGAAATGCATAACATGGAGTGTGCAAGTTCTAAACAATCCTAGAAAAATATGCCTGATATTGGCCAGGTATTAGCTTATGCCTCAAAATATTTGATTGACATTCGCCTGCTGTAGGAGACCCATCCCTTGCCCCACAGAATCCAGGATGTGGCTAAATAAAGGAGCACCGATAGATATTTTTGCCACATATTTCACCTTCTCCGGGGGGGGTTGCCATGGTTATTAGGCGTGGCCACCGGGTCCGACCCCTTCACATGGTGTCGGACTTAGAAGGGAGATACCTGATAGTTCAGGGTATACTGCAGCAAAAACACCTCACCATCAGCGCTTACAGGCCCAATCACGATGACCCTGGCTTTTACCGTGCAGTGGTGGCATGTTGCCGAGGCATTCATGTCAGGTTGAAGGGAGATTTTTCAACCTGACATTACATGACACCCTAGATAGTTCAAAAATCAGACTTCGACAACATAGTGGTGCTCGAACTGTGCTACTAAACATAATACAGACTCACAAACTAGTCAACATGTGGAGAACATGCTCTGGTGCCAAATGGAAATATAAGTTGTGCTCAGTGGTCCACAGGACGGCCTCCAGGCTGGACTTCTTGTTGGGGACCAAGGATGAACTGGGGTGGAAACATGACATTACACGATTCTCGCACACTGTCAGACCATTCTCCGGTGATAATTGTGCTACACCAGCCAGAGAAGGGAGGGAAGTGTCAAATGTGATGCCTGCAACCAGCCATGCTCCTTGACATGGTTTTTCGGAAAGAAATTAAGCAGGCTATAGTGACGCACTTTGACATGAATAAGAACTCATTGCAGGGACATGGAACAGCATGGGAGGCCTTTAAATCTGTAATACGAGGATAGTGCATATCAAAGGGAAATGGCATTCTTAAATTGATTAAAGGCATCCTTAGTAGTATAGAAGGAACTAGAGACTTGGTATAGTATGGATCCTGAGACACCTGGACAGATCCAGTTATAACTATGCGAGTTCTATGACGAGGCAGATAGAGAATTAAAACACTTTGGGCAATATGCTGCAACACAGCAGTACAGGGAGGGATAGAGACAAGGGCATACACTGGCTAGACTACAGAAACCTAAATGAACTGCAGATCATACAGCTCATATAGCCCTAGTGACGACTGCTGAAGGCAAGTTGAAAACCCAATCTTAAGCTATTCTTGTGGAATTCACGGTCGTGCTATCGTACGTTATACACCACTACACACCGGTCAGATGAAGTGGGACTTACAGAATACTTGGAGCAGAAAAGAGGTTTCCATGAGCAGCAGACATAGACTATTGCATTGCAACTACCGCCACAAGGACTGCTACACTCCGGCAAGGCTGTATAGATATGGGCTGAGAGATAGTGATGCATTTGAAAGATTTAACACTCCTGCTGCTGATTTCTTACACCTGATGTGGGACTGCTGGGGGATCACTGAATACTGGAGTAAATTGTTCCAGCCCCTAAATTACATTGTAGACCTGATACTGCTGCATGAGGCCCTAACAGCATTGCTGGGCTTTGTCAAACTGATACCTAATCCTAAGCACAGTAGGAGATTCGCTGGACTGGCCCTGCTCATGGGTATGCATCGAGAAGCTATGGCATGGTGAAGGGGAGCACCCCTTACTTTGGACAGATGGCTAACAGACTTAGCGTGTTGCAGCAAAAACTCAGTAATACTCAATACACTATTGCTCATTAGGTCACCTTCTAGGTACTTTTGGGGCCCACAGAGAGCCTATCTTGCTGGGATTGAAGGGAATGACCACGATGAACGAGGGGACCTGTGTTCTCATGGTACAGGTGGAGTCAGTTCACAAGAGGGGTAGTTTAAGCATAAAGGTAGCTAGTCCGTGAATCGGATCATATTGGACGGTATACACATTGCTAAGGCTATATTCTGACTGTTTGCTAAGTTTTTTTAATTATTCATTTAGCATTAGGTGATGCATCATAGACCTTCATGATGCTTACTTTTACTTTAATCTTTGTCCATTTCAGATGAAGTGTCTGGGGTTCTGAGCTGGAGCATAGTTGTATCCATTCACTGTGGTATCTTTCGGCCAGAATATTGCCACAAGGGTTTATTCTAATTGCATGTCATTTTTAGACTAATTTTATGAGGATCTAAAGCATCTTTATTTCCCCCAATCTGGGAAACGGAATTGCAAGGAAATAACTCTTTTTGCATGTTTACCCCCACGTTTTTGGACTGATGCTGCTGGTTTCTTGACTCTGAGTGCACCAAGGCCTGCTAACCAGACATAAGTGCCAGTGTTTTAGCCCCAAACAAATTTCATGTCGAATTGGATACCCCCAATTGGCAAGACCTGACTGACTTATAAGCCCCTAGTATATGATACCCAGGACATGTAAGACAGAGTGTCCACTCAGGGCTGAAGCACTGTTTCTGCCACTCTTCATGCGACAACTTACAAAATGGCTCCCAGCCTGCCACTGCAGACTGGAATGGCATGGTTGCACTGCCAGTTTGTCTTTGCCATTTAAAGCTATAGCAAAGCTTCCCTATCCCTTAACAATATATGAAACTCTCCCCTAAGGAAGGCCTATCAAGTACTGTGGCAGAGAGCAATATTCTGAATGCTGTAAACGTGAAACAGAAGATGATGCTGTTTTAAGAGGAGAGACCATTTGGCATATAGAGAAGAAACTTTTTAGCGAAAGGGGAAATATAAGGATCTGTAGGCTCTCTCCAATGATATCATAATTCTGGACCTACTTCAGTCCACGACAATGAGAAAACAAAGCTTTTTGTTGAAACCATACACTTGGATCTGATGTGATATTTGCACCTCTATGAACTGTTCATGGTCGAAACAGCACATACTAGCTGTGAGCCACCGCAGTGTGCTACCCCACGACTGGTATAGTCAAAGCGGTTAAACTACAAAGATCGGAATACGGCACTCCGGCTGGTTAGTGAAAAGGAACTACACCTGGCTGGCAGAATGACAATATTGCCATGTTACCAAAGAAAAATATTGTAGCAGCATTGATGACTAAATGGGAACCAACCATATTCCCTTACTTTATATAGTCCATACTTCACTGGGTTGCTTTCCATTAATTACAAAGCAAATACTGTACATTCAGATCCAAATGACTGATTCTTGACTGTCACAGGCAATTTTTTTGATGTACTGACAGGTGTAGTGAATTTTTATGGCCTTAACCCTGACATCCACAATTTTTTAATGAAATTCTTGCAGTATGGCACTAGACACCACAATATAACATTTTAATAGGTAGTCATTTTAACTTGGCTCTAGATCCACAGCTTGAAAGGTCCTTCTTGGTCTGCAGACCACCCATTGTATGTGAACAAGTGCTTTGTATTGTTATCGAAATGCTGGGCATTGGTGGATACTTGGCGTATGAACTATAAGTGCAAGCAATTTCTTTCTTACTGCTTGTTGGTACACCACTCTGTCCACGATTTACTACTGTCTGATCTCTGCGAGACTGAGAGCAGGCATAACAGACATCACATACAATCTATGTAACTTGTTTAATCACTTCCCTGTACTGTTGGAATTGAAGATCCCTATTCAGTCCTACCCTCAATGATTCTGAAGGTTTCTTACTGACTCGTCATTAGGCATGGTTTTTAGAATGAAATACAGGCTGCTGTTCCACTATTTGATATCGGTGGCCAAGATAGCAACCATTTTGTAGGCTTTTAAAGTGCAAATACGTGCAGAGAGCATTTTAAAGGCAGAAAGGGGTCCTTAGTGTTATTAACACTGAGCTGCAAGAGTTAATGACCGAAATAGCTGGCCTGGAAGAATGATATGCCAAGTCAAGAGAGCGAACAGTTTACTTGAATTTGAAGCTGCTGTCATATAGAGAATTTGCAGACAGAAAAATGGCCTTCTTATCCCTACCTGCTTGGGCTAGGCATCACAATTAGGGGGAGAGGCCTTGGAGATTACGGACATGGCTACTTAGGGGGGCATAGGGTGCAAAATATAGTCACTGAGATTGAAGACTTATCAGGACCCTAAGAAAGAGATACTGCAGGAATATTTGGGGAATGCACTATTACAGACAGCTGTATGCCTCAAACTTCAGTGTGAATGACACGCAGATCGACAAACACCTGGAGGAAATTAGTGGCCAGGCTCGAAAATACCCACAGGCAATTCCTGTCCGAAACCGAACTTCAGTCTGAGGTGAGGGCGGCCATAGATGGTTTGGCTGGAGTAAGCGCCCCAGGTGCCAATTGCCTCACATCCACATTTTATAAAGAGTTTAAAGATCTGTTTACACTACTCCTGCTTGGGGCATATAGGAAGCCAGCTGCTGATAGGTTGCCCCCACAGTCCACTAGTAAGGTGGTAATACCAGTTCTGTTGAAACCAGACAAGGATAACTGTTTTAGCAAATCCTGCAGATTGTTATTCCTATACAATGTAGATAAATAACATTTTGGCAAAAGTGACTGCTAATTGACTTACTGTGTTGTCCAGCTAGTCTGGGCCAGACTTGCTCGATCAAACTGAGTTCATACAAAGTAGGGCTACCTTGTGTCACCTTCATACTCTATGTGCAATACTTTATCAGCCAACCCCGATATAGCCACTGTTGCAGTTTTTCTCAACCAGGAAGAAGGCCTTTGATTTACTGAAATGGCTATTATTCATTACTATACTACACCAACTTGGATTGGGAGACTAAATCAATAGCTTTAAGATATTGCTATATTCAAGACTTGCACCAAGAGTTGGGATTACCAGATGTATTTCATGCCATGGGGATCTGGAAGGATATGAGGCAGGTATATCCTTGCTTCTCACTGCACTGCTGATTGTGACCATGGAACTCTGAGCAGCTGGCTGAAGGAACACCATGCTAACACGGGACTACAATATCTTAGAGGTAGGTTACTAATCTCAGTGTATGTTGATGATATATGTTTGATCATCGAAAAGAACAAGCAAAGTGCATCCCTCTTAATTAGAGAGATAATCAAATGTGGGCCCTTTTCAGGCAGTAGAATAACCTGTGAAAAATGAGAGGTATACCCACTTACAGACTGCACAAGTAGAATAGTGTTTGAATTCCCATTGTGATGGTGCGAAGGCATGCCTAAATATTTGGGCATTAAGGTCAAGAGAAGTTTGATAGGAAAATTACTTTTTGTGCTAGAAAACCTGAATTGTCCAGTTAATAAATGGACTTCTTTCTCATTCTCTGCAGGTGGTAGAATTGCATTTATCAAAATGGTCATTCTACAGAAAAGCTTGTATCTGCTTTCCAATATGCCAATTGCATTGGGTGAAACATTTTTCTTTAAAACTTTGCAGAATTCTCTTATGACTAACTTGGGCTGACAATCACATGTATAATGGGATGTAATGATACTCCTTTTTTTAGAAGGAAGCCTTTGATTTAACTCTGGAGTTATACTCTTATGTAGCTCATATGCAATTTGCTATATAATGGTACCATGAAACAGGCAATACTACACATATGATAGTTAAAAGAGAACAAAAGTCTGAGGGTACCCTCCAAACTATACCTGATGCCAAACCTGAAAGACAGAGCGCTAATTGAGACAGTGACATCTACATGCTTGGCCTGACATTAAATGGGAAGAGGGCTGCGATATACCGAGGTATCCTTGCCGGCGCTACCACTGCTGCATATCCAGCTTCCCACCCCGTAGGGGAAAAAAAGCCTATGATAGCTTTTTGGCAAAAGACGGATGTAAACAAATGGGTCAATTCAGTTGTGTGTAGTGGTGAATTCTTAACAATAGAAGATTGCAAGGAATATTCTGCCAGTAAAGCTCTAGGTGTATTTATATAATTGTGTATAAAACATGGACGGACTAGTTTGAGATGTAGGGCATTGCTGACGTGAAAAATGGATCTTGGGAAAGGAATCTAAGATTAATGTGTACATCCTGCTGCACCCAGACTACGGCTGTTTCCCTAAACTCCAGGTACCTGCTGTTAAATTTCAAGTTCTTGAACCACGCACATTATACACAAGTTGTTCTTACTAAGTTTTGCCCATTGTGTAGTCCAGGGTGTAATGGAGATGAGCATGTCGAGATGAGTATGTTATTTCCCTACACGTGGCCTGGTGCAGTCTGAACCTGCATAACTATTGATCGCAAATTCTAAGTTGCCTTGCAGAGATGATTAAATGGATTAAAGCTCCAATGATAGTTCTGATGGGGTGTGTTAGCATTATTATGAACTAAGTAAGAAAACTTTCTAGACTGGCCGTCCTGCAGTGGTGTTACATGGCTGAGAGACCCAGTCCTTTGAAGAACATATTGGCTGCCTGAGCAGGCATTTTCCAATGAACAAGTCCATTACTAACCAAAAATGGCCTACAATTTAGGTGAAAATACCCTTGGAGTATCTGAGTCCCATTATGATTGTGTCCATTATGATCTTTCTTAAATTCTCAGGCCGAAGCAGGGCTGACGCAAGATACAATCGACAGATTGTAACTACTTGCCTATGTTTTGTCTGGATGCTGCTCATCACTGCTTTGAGGTTCTATATTGAATTTACATGATACATACACAGAGGTGTTAAAGCAAAATTGTTTCAGAAGTGATGTATATTCCTGTTAATCATGTAGTAGAATTATTAATTTTAAATTTGACATTAAGAGTCTATGAATGAGACTGTGATGAGAGCGAAATGAGCAGAGGTGGAAGCCAGAGCCTTACACCATGAGAATGCCCGAGGACTCTGATGCCGCTTGATAGCACCAGCATAGATGAGCTACTGAAAAAAATTACCACTCCAGTGGAGGACTTGCACTTCTTCTAACTTAACCGCTGCCCCCCTGGATCATCAATCTGCAACAGATAACCTGCCCACATGTCAAGTCCCTTATACCCTACAGTATTGGCCCATTTCCTCGCTTCACCAGTGGACGGACTCACCCTGCCCTCGACCCACCCCATTCTCCTTACTCCCAACCCCCTGTCCTTCCCAGTTAGCCGCAGTACCTTTCACCCTAAACATGGCCACACAGCCCTGCTAGCAAACTGACGACATGACTGTCCAACACTCATGCCCCCCCCCAAAGACCTACGGGAATAGCCGTGGGCGAGCCATAACACCAGGCGCAGTGCCCCACAGTAAAGATAGGACAGTACATTGCAAAGTGTTTTAGGTCTGATTATATTCAGCTGTGCCTATCCTTTATTAATTGCAAAATGTTGAATGTTTTTGCAATACAGTGCATGGGGAAATTGGTGTTGAGGGGTAACATGGTATACAAACTTTATTTTGTGTTTGATATGGAAAAATATAAAGTTTTTAAAAAAATCAACCAATGTCCGATTCCCCTTACAAGGTTATGGGGCAATTTTGAGAGAAACCACAGTGTAGGGCTTGAGATCACCAGCAGAAGAGCCTTTTTCTACATGCGCTCTTGCTGATTGCAACACACTTTCCAGGGAGCAAAAAACATCAGAGTGGACACTCTACTAAGTACTTGGGTAAAAGCAGAAATGGGCTCTAAACTTGAAAGTCATCACAGAAGCTTTCGTTATTCCAGAAGTCGACTTGTTTGCTACCTCATATGGCTCAAAATTCATATATTTCACAGTTTGATTTCCAGATTATAGTTTACCAGGAATGTCTTATCGATTTCCTGTTTAGGCAAGAATGTATTTTTCCTTCCATACTTAATCCTCTACCTGTTCTCATGAATGGTGTCCTCTGAACTGTCTAGAGTTTATAGACTATGCAGACATGACTGGCTATACATGTTGTATGGCAATATATTTAGCACAGAGATACATAATTGCTGAAGGAGGCAAAGTGACCACCCAAGGCAGTGCTATACCTTTAAGTTTAAAAGGTTCTGCATCTGTTGTATTTAGCTGTGTGATAACTTCCGCTGTGATATCTGAAAGAGGTAATTTAACCCTGCGTGTAACATCTTGCAAGGTCAGGTCTTTAATATTTCTGTTAGCTTGTCTGTCTGCTGTTGCTGCTTATACCAATAATCAACCACGTGTACAAGAAAAACCTTTTTACAAGATCTTCATCAAATCATAAAATTGTTCTTCCCATGAGAGATAATCCCCTGCGTGGTATTCAATCTAACTTTTTTTAGTAGCGATAGCTTGATCTATAATGGCTAGTGAAATTTGTTTTTCATTGACAAGCCTTTCCTTTCAGTGGTGATAATGTTTTCCTTTCTATCTGTCTCGGTTCTCTTTTAAGTTGTGCCACCTTGTCATCATAACACTTTTTTGGATAAAATATGCATACAAATACATTAACAACCCAAGTCTTGTTGGGTTTTCCATGGCTTGTAGGTTGACTTCACAGCACAAGAGGAGACATCTGTACTCATCCTTCTTGTCAAGCAGTGTAAAATTATTATTTAGATATAGTAAAGATTCTCAGCTATCATTGTTTAGGCTTCCCTGGTGAAGCATATCTGGTGTGCATCCAAAAAAGGCTCTGGAGCTCCACTTATAAGCTCAACAGTGTTCTTGGGAGAAGCATCTCCCTCTCTCCTTGCAAAGTTCCAAACCCAGTGATAGAATCTTTAGTTTTCACAAATAAATTGCCTTTCAAATGGAGATATACACAATCATTGGCCATCTCCAAAGGACTGAAACACTTTCACCATTTAAAAGGCTTATTTCTCACATAGAGTAAAAACATTGTTTTGGCGCTAGTTATGTTGAATTGATATGTATGTACCTTTGCATTGTTGATCTGTAACATCTTCACTAAGAAATAAATAATAGAAAGCATGTACAAATTCTCAATGAAAGGCATTAGAAGTTGACAGGTGAGTTAAAAAAAAAAAAAGTAGATGAATTACCAAAAAGCATGGCGGAATATTTGTAGATCAGTATAAATGTTCATGTCATTAGTTCCCCTGGCTTACCTAATTGTACTTTCTCACTTTATGTGAACATTTTCTTATTCCTCTTTGTCTGCTCATTGAAGCATTCTGATGTGCACTTGCAGTTGTAATGTAAACCAATTTTCTCACTCTAATCTCCAGGTTTCAGCACAGAGCTTGACCGTGTGAAAAATCTGCCCTACTGTGAAACAGAGACATTTGAAATCAGCTTTGATCCTCGTGGTGCCAACATTCCTCTTGGGGATGTGCATGTCCTGCTGCCCATCAAGGTATGATGGAATCAGCAATTAATGAAGCTCATCAGTGTTTCCATTATGCACATAGGACAAATGTGCCATGGAATTCAGTAGAGCAATCTTCATTGCATACAATACCTTTCGTGAACCTTATACCTCTTGACCCTTTTTGTGAACCTTACAAAAATAAATGCTTCTTTCACTCCTTGCTGCTGAATTTTGACAGCTGAGCTCTTTTTCTTGTGTTTCCCAAAGGTGGTTGGAGGACCTGTCTTTCATGTCAAGCTGCAGGCCAGCGTCACCATGCCCACGCTCTCGATCTCATGCGAGAAGCTTGAATTCAGTGATGTTCAGTGTGGTCAGTGCCAAGTGAAATACATCCAACTCCACAACCAATTGCCAGTTGTCTGTGAATGGTCTGTCTGTAGCCAAGAGCAGCCAAAGCAAGTAAGGGAAAAACCTTTAAAACTCAGTGTTGCAATGTTGCTGGAAGCAAGCCATTGTGTCCTGGAAGAGAAGGTCCAAACTTAATTGAGTACAATATTATGTAGTTGCTTGTCTGCAGTGCCTCATTCTAATTCCCTTTTTCTGTCTTGCTCTTTGTCAAAGCAGTCCATGAGGACAATGTACTCTCTTGTTCACTCTGTAGTAAGCTGCAGTCCATAATCCCGGTATTTTTCTGTTCATCATCTCCCAATGCCTGTCAACATGCAGTCTATTGCCATCACAGGAATTTCATTCTCACCTTGGCATCATTGCCTTTTTATGGACAAAAGTGACAATTGAAAGTGTTCCACTTCCAGAATTACAGCCATGCTATGTTTATTAGGTATGATGAAATACCTGGCAGAATAAAGAAGGCATTGAGTGGACCACACTGCACAAAATGTTGGTTCCAAATCAGACACAAAAACAAACCACACATTTAGGGCCAGCACCACTGGGAATAACCAATGCCATGACATATAGAGAATTACAGATGGGTAGCTGTATATAACGGGTGTTTCCCATGGAATGGCTGTTATTGACATCAAATACACATTGAGAGTGAAGCTGGTATTGTCTATGACATCACGCAAAAGCCAGAGGTGAAAAACATTAACTTTATCCACAGTTACCAATATACAGCTCATGTTATATAGGCCTGTCATTCTCTTTTAGTAGAAATAAATTAGTACAATGTCTGTAAATAAACTGTGACTATTGTTCAAGCAATCATTCTTTATTTCAGTCAATTTTGACTTTAAAGGTAAATTAAAAAGTAGTAAAAGACGTTATTACAGAAATAAAAAATACTGTAAAAAGCAAATGTACAGAGCAAAAACTGTGGTGTAGAGAATAATTTATAAAAGAACAAAACTAGTTCCTATCAAAGTATTACATAACAGATGCATACTGTAAAAAACCTAAAGTGAGTCCAACTATATTCAGAAGTATATTCTATCCCTCCTCATGGGCTATCGCATTAGTCATCATCTATGATAAAATCCTCTTTAAAATAGAAATAATTATTGATTCAGAATATATGCCATTTTCCATTTGTAACCAATTCATCATGAATTCATAAGTAGCAAAAAATCAATAAATTGATTCTGCACGTGGACTTGGGAATTATAGTAGTAAATAGGCACCACCAAAAAAAAAACAATATAATACCTATAACTTGAGGCACCATGTTAGTAGCAAAAGGGAAGTGAAAGAATAAGGCTGGTGGACAACAGGTCAAAAGCGACCTCTGACCCTGGTTCTCAGGCAGGTCGCTCACCTCACCGCCTCACAGCCTCCAGCGTGACCGCTCTCGCTCCTGTGCCCTGTGCTCCTGTGCCCTGACTGCCTTTTCCCGCCTCCAGTGACCTAGCGCCAGCGCCCTCTTCGTTGTGCCCGAGTGCCTGTGTCCGCTCTTTCTTCTGTACCCCGAGTGCCTGTGCCCCTGGTATTGTTCCACTGTATTGTATTGTTTTTACCTTGTTTGCCCTTACCGTGTTCTTCTCTCTTCCAGCCTCGTCGCGTCACCCCATCGCCGCCCGTTCGTTTCCCGCCGCTACACTCCGGTAGCTCCGCCCCCTTGCTCCCCATTGGCCGCCCCGCTCCCACCTCCCAGCTGCTCCTCCCTCCCTCTTCCCCTCATATGGAGGCCGCGCAGCGATAGAGAGAGCGACCTCTGACCCTGGTTCTCAGGCAGGTCGCTCCCCTCACCGCCTCACAGCCTCCAGCGTGACCGCTCTCGCTCCTGTGCCCTGTGCTCCTGTGCCCTGACTGCCTTTTCCCGCCTCCAGTGACCTAGCGCCAGCGCCCTCTTCGTTGTGCCCGAGTGCCTGTGTCCGCTCTTTCTTCTGTACCCCGAGTGCCTGTGCCCCTGGTATTGTTCCACTGTATTGTATTGTTTTTACCTTGTTTGCCCTTACCGTGTTCTTCTCTCTTCCAGCCTCGTCGTGTCACCCCATCGCCGCCCGTTCGTTTCCCGCCGCTACACTCCGGTAGCTCCGCCCCCTTGCTCACCATTGGCCGCCCCGCTCCCACCTCCCAGCTGCTCCTCCCTCCCTCTTCCCCTCATATGGAGGCCGCACAGCGGGCGCGCCGCTGGCGCGCCGAAGGCGCGCCAAAGGCAAGCCCGTCTGTGCCCGTCCACGCCTGGACCGTGCCCAGCGCCAGACCCCCTGGCCCCCACCGCTGCGAGCCTACATGCCGGACCTACGAAGCCGCCACCCTCATCGCACTCAACACCGGCCGGATCCCCGGGTGCTGCCGTGTCGCCCCAAGACGCACCCACGGACCCTTCACCTGCCAATCCTGCAAGTTCTCCTGCATGCAGACCCGCACCGCGCCCGCCAAACCAAGCACCAACAGCAACCACCTGAAGTGCATCCTGCTTAACACCCGCTCCATCCACAGACACGCCGTGGAACTCTGGAACCTGCTCGACACCACATCTCCAGACGTCGCCTTCCTCACAGAAACCTGGATGAACGCCTCCTCAGCGCCTGACATCGCCATCGCCATCCCGGACGGATACAAGATCACCCGGAGGGACCGCATCAACCAGACAGGAGGAGGCATCGCCATTGTCCACAAGAACACCATCCGCATCACGACCAACTCCGACGACACCCTCACAGCTGCCGAACATCTCCACTTCCAGATTCACACCGACCCCAAGACCACACTCAGAGGCACCCTCATCTATAGACCCCCAGGACCCCGCACACAATTCAGCGAAGACATCGCAGACTTCATCAGCCCTCACGCCCTCTCCTCCGCCGACTACATCCTCCTAGGGGACCTCAACTTCCACCTGGAGAACAACAACGACAACAACACCACCACCCTGCTGGACAACCTCGCCAACCTCGGACTCAAGCAACTGGTGAACACCCCCACCCACTACGCCGGACACACGCTTGACCCAGTCTTCTCCTCCAGCAAGTACATCTCCTTCAGCCACTCCACCGGACTCCACTGGACAGACCACAGCTGCGTCCACTTCAGCTTCAGAAAAACCACGACTCACCACCACCCACAACAGGCTCCCCGCAGGAGCTGGAACAAGATCACCACCGACCAGCTCTCCACATCACTGAGCCAGAACCCTCCCGCCAGCTCAGCGGACCCCAACCAAGCAGCCAACAACCTTACACAGTGGATCACCAACTGCGCTGACAACCTCGCACCTCTGAAAACCCATCCCATCAGGCCCAACAGCAAGAAAGCCTCCTGGTTCAACAACGACCTCAAGAACTCCAAGAAGAACTGCCGCACCCTCGAGAGTGCCTGGCGAAAAAACCCGACTACAGACAACATGACCGCCCTCAAGTACGCGTCCCGTAAACACCACCAGCTGATCCACACCACCAAGAAGACAGCATTCAAAGAACGACTAGACAACAACGCACACAACAGCAAGGAACTCTTCAGCATCGTCAAAGAGCTCTCCAACCCCAGCGCCGGAAACAACGACATCACCCCCTCACAAGACCTCTGCGACTCACTCGCCTCGTTCTTTCACCGCAAGATCGCCGACATACACAACAGCTTCAGCGCACAGACCACGCACCCAACCACCAAACAGACGCCCCCCAACACCACCCTCCGCGCCTGGACCCCGGTCAGCACCGAAGACACCATCCATACGATGAACACTATCCATTCCGGATCACCAACCGACCCATGCCCCCACCACGTCTTCAACAAGGCCGACTCCGTCATCGCACCCCATCTCCGGGACATCATCAATTGCTCCTTCAACACCGTCACCTACCCGGAGAGCTGGAAACATGCCGAACTCAGCGCCCTCCTGAAGAAACCATCAGCAGACCCCACCGACCTCAAGAACTACCGCCCCATCTCGCTCCTCCCGTTTTCTGCCAAAGTCATCGAGAAGACCGTCAACAGACAGCTGGCCGCCTTCCTCGAGACTAATGGATCCCTCGACCACTCACAGTCCGGCTTCCGAGCCAACCACAGCACCGAGACCGCCCTCATCGCAGCCACTGACGACATCCGAGCCCTGCTCGACAATGGGGAAACAGCGGCCCTCATCCTCCTGGACCTCTCCGCAGCGTTCGACACGGTCTGCCACCGCACCCTAGTGCAGCGCCTCAGCAACATCGGAATTCAAGAGAAGGCTCTAGAGTGGATCATCTCGTTCCTCACCGGAAGAACCCAGAGAGTTCGCCTCCCCCCGTTCAGATCCGAGGCCACCGAAGTCATCTGCGGCGTACCACAAGGATCCTCACTCAGCCCCACCCTCTTCAACGTCTACATGAGCCCCCTCGCAGCCATCGCACGCCATCACAACCTCAACATCATCTCCTACGCCGACGACACCCAGCTGATCCTCTCCCTCACCAACGACCCAGCCACCGCCAGAACCAACCTGCACGAAGGGATGAAAGACGTAGCCGAGTGGATGATGAACAGCCGCCTGAAACTAAACTCCAACAAGACGGAAGTCCTCATCCTTGGATCATCACCCTCTGCCTGGGACGACTCCTGGTGGCCCCCTGCCCTGGGCAGCGCACCCAAACCAACGGACCACGCACGCAACCTGGGCTTCATCCTGGACTCCTCCCTCTCGATGACCAGACAAGTCAACGCCGTCTCTTCATCATGCTTCAACATCTTACGCATGCTCCGAAAGATCTTCCGATGGATCCCCACCGAAACCAGGAAGACGGTCACCCAGGCACTCGTCACCAGCCGACTGGACTACGGTAACACCCTCTACACCGGAACCACGGTCAAACTACAGAAAAGACTCCAACGCATCCAGAACGCCTCCGCACGCCTCATCCTTGACATCCCCCGACACAGCCACATCTCCGGACACCTGAGAGACTTGCACTGGCTCCCCGTCAGCAAGAGAATCACGTTCCGCCTCCTCACCCACGCACACAAGGCCCTCCACGACCTGGGCCCCAGGTACCTCAACAACCGCCTGACCTTCTACACTCCCACCCGCCAGCTACGATCGACCAGCCACGCCCTCACCGCCGTGCCACGCATTAGAAAAGCCACCATGGGAGGAAGATCCTTCTCCTACCTGGCAGCCAAGACTTGGAACTCCCTCCCCATCCACCTCCGTCTGACCCACGACCACCTCTCCTTCAGGAAGCAACTCAAGACCTGGCTGTTTGAGCAGTAGCGGTCCCCCCTCCCCCCCAGCGCCTTGAGACCCTCCGGGTGAGTAGCGCGCTATACACATTTTTTGATTGATTGATTGATTGAAAAGCCCAGTATAAAAATATTAAGCTACTCCAAAAAACATCTGCAACACAGATAGTCTAGGCTTTTTTCCTTAAGAACTAAGCAGAAACAAATACTTACTCAAAGCAAACACAACTCGCCTATTAGTAACCAATTTAAAAACCATAAGAGCAATTGGATAATTTCCTATTCCAAGATTCAAACACAGCGGTCAAATCCATTTGCGTCTTCCATTGGTATCACAAGGGCAAAACACAAAGAACTGCTTGATTTTCTCAGTTATATTGGTACAGCTTTGCAAAAGGGGGAGTGCCTCCATTTAGAAGCAAAGGTATGTAAATGTAAATTGCCAAATCTAAATGTAATATAAAGGGTTTTTACAGAGGATGGAAAATTTAATCTAAGAACACTTCCAATTTAGGAGTGAACTTGCAGGTTAAAAACAAATTGGTGAGATTTCCGGTGATGGCCAAGCCACTGGGCTGTAACATAGTCCCAATTGGTATTGATTAAAATAATTTTCATGGCTTTCCTGATGGATAAAGGGCCAAACCATATTGTTTGCAACCTCAGTTTAATAAACCAAATCTTTAAATGGGAGAAGCACTTTATTTTTGAGTTGGTATCTAAATCTCAAACCTTTAGTAAATCAGCTCTGTAAGAGTCTAATTTTCAATGGGTCCATAGTCGCTCCCAATACAGGAGAGGTTTCAGAGCAGCTAAATGGTGAGACTAGTATCAAGAATCAGAGGCAGATGTGGAGATCTTCAAGGACTGTTGAATAGAAATTTAAGAAAATGAATATCCTTTGCTTCCAGGGAACTCATGTTGGAAATACTCCATAGCTCTGCTCCTCATAAGGCAGCAGACTGAGCTTTAGCTTTGTGTACTTGTAGAACTGGGGAAACTGCTTTAATCTGTGCAGGTCTATTCATTTTCAAAATAGCAGTGGCTCTGTGGTGTATTTAAAGACTACTTTTCAGTACCTGGGTGTCCATGAGAGAGAATTGGACACCCTTAAGCCTAAGTAGTCAAACATCTGTACTAATTCGATGTGGGGCATTTCCCAAACAGGGTTTACTCATTCTGTTTTATGGACTTATATATTTAGTCTTTAGTATGGTCATTTCCAGCCCTCTGTCATTAAAGAGTCTTGGAATTTATTTAAAAATTTTGAAGGCCAAGGGCAGTCCTGGACAGTAGCAAGGTATCATGTGCAAAAAAGTACTGGAATCATTATGCCCCCATTTTCGGTGAATCATTAATACAACATTTAGGATAATCAAAAACACTGTTGATATACACGGAAAATAAGGTTGGTGCCAAAACACAGCCCTGGCGAACTCCCCTACAAATTGATATTGGGCTTGTGAGTTCTGCAGTCCTACCCCATCTTACTTGGATGTAGCTGGACAGATGAAGCTTGATAATGGTGTCTATGATGTGGCAAGGGACTTTGATTGATCTAAGGACTTCCCATAGTGTGTTTCTAGAGTCCAGATCAAAGCTGCTCCTAAGTCTACGAATGCCACACATAGGTGATCTTTTAGCAAGGTGATATATTTCTAGGTAATAAGTGAAAATCTCAAAATTTGGTCAGTAGTATTGACCTTCCAGTGAAATCCCACTTGAAATTAAGAGAGAATTTGAAAACCATCCATCCAATCCTGTAGCTTATCCAATAAGTGCTTACAAAAGACTTTTTGAAGATTATCAAGGAGACTCATTGGTCTTTAATTCACAGAGTACCCTGTAATACCCTTTTTATATATTGGTATTATAAGTGCCCCTGCCTATGAAGCAGGTAAATCCACTACATTGAGTAAGTCATTAGATAACCGATGAAATTAAAGGGATCCATATATCGATCTGATTTATATAAATCCCCTGGATTCGCATCGGGCCCTAGGACCTTCCCTAGACTCTATGGCCTTCCTTTTATCAAACAGAAGTCTAAATGATCAGCCTCATGGATTTCTATTGCTCGAAGTCTTAGATTACAGTCTGTTGGGAAAGTAGCATCAAGGGCTTTATCACAGTATGACTCGGAAATGGGTTGCATAAAACGATCAGTCGGTTTACTGTCTCTAAGACTATCATGGGCTATTATCTGCCAGAATGCTGTAGTATTTCTATTTTGGGTGGCCTCTAAGAAGTCCTTCCAATTAGCTTCACCCTAGCTCCTTTTTTGTAGTCAGAATGTGCTTATGAGACAATCTAGCTTCTTTAACAGCTACTTGATTATGGGATTTAATGGCCAAAGTAAGTTTGGATTAAGTCCAGCAGCACTCTTTGCACAGCCAAGGAGTGGGTTTGTGCCTTTACTTAGGAGTTTTCTTATTGGACATCGTTCAGTAGATCAGTCAATTTTGCATTCTGATTGGTTGGATCCTTTAGAGGAACCAAAGTGGCTGAAAAGACGTAATACATTTTGGTCATTAAACCAGGATTCTTTAAAAACCCTGGCCATTTTACTCTTTTCTATTATTAGTAATGGCGGGCTCTATTTGAGGATCCATGTTTAAAGTGGGCTGATCTCTGAAGATTTTGGCGAATAATGATACTTCCAGAGCATTGCGATCACTATCTCTTCTAAAGATGACCTGAAAGTCAGGGAGTTTCCCCAAAATCTTAGAGCCCAGAATACCGTAATAAATTCTGCTTTTCTGATTATCCCTTTCAAATGTAAAAGCTCTACCCCTATTTGATTTAGATCTCCCATGGACCATACAACAAAGTTAGAGATGCTAATTGCAAGACAACTCTGTGCCAAGTTTTAATAGGCTCAACCTCCAAGGGAGGAATTCCTGCAATCTCATCTTCTGAATTAGTTAAATTGTACATACAATCAAGGGGTTCATAGGTGGTATTAAAATCCCCAGAACGAATGATAAAGGGATGATTATTTCAGGAGGAGAGTAAATCACCAAGTTGGTAACATTTTTTTATTTTGCAACTGAGTGATTATACTCACTAAGGATATGAAACAGACAACCCTTTTGTAGACCTGTTGTTAATACCCAAAATGTTGGGAGATGAACGTAGGAAGTTGGCTCTGTATATACTATCTCAAAGTGAGAGAGAGTGTGCACAGAGTCCAAGGGTTTCCCTTAGAGGTTGATAGTGGCAAAATTAGATCATTCTAATGCTCTATTTTTGGGGTAGTGTGGTTGAGCAGTAGGCTTATCAGAGGGTAGTGTTAAGCATTTGTTGTACTCGCACAGGCAATAAATGAGGAACACACACTCAAAGAATTAACTCCAGACTAATAGGTTTTATATAGAAAAATATGACCCGGAGCCTGAAGATCCCTTGGAGCAATAGCGAACAAGCCTTGGTAGCTGCAAAAGTCGTGGTACACACGGGTAATGTCCTGCAAGGAGAGACAAGGGCTTACCATCTCCCAAGTTGGACAGTGCACAGAGAGGGCCAAGGGGACCCCTCCAGACTACCACTTGTGATGCAGGATCCATGCAGTTCCAGAGGAGAGCAGATCCACGCAGCCGGACGTCATTTCAGTTGGTGCCTGCATATGCAGGGGAGTGACTCCTTCACTCCACTGGAGATTCTTTCTTGTTTCTTGGTGCAGGCTGAAGACCTGCTGACCCCAGAGGATGCACAGCTGGGGAAATTGTGCAGTTGCTGGAAGGAGCCGGAGAAACAAGGTTGCAAAGCAAAGTCCTTGCTGAAGTGGCAGACTAATCTGGTCCTGAAGAGACGAGTTGAGTTCCAGTGGCCAGAAGTAGAAGTAAATGATGCAGAGGAGTCCTGGTGGAGTCTTGCATGTCGAATCTGGGGACCCACCCGCAAGGGAGTCCCTAAATAGTCCTAAAAGGATACAAAACACACCCTCAGCAGCACAGGGGCGGCCGGGTGCAGTGTGCAAAGTAGGCGTCTGTTTTTGTATTGAAAACAATGGAGGGACCCGGGGGTCACTCTGGCGATGCAGGCAGGGCACAGGGGGGCTTCTTGGGCCAGCCACCGACTGGGCTAGGATGAGGGCCGCCTGCTGGTCACTTTTGCACTGGTAGGTGGTTCCTCTCAGTCCTGGGGGCTGCATGTGCAGTGCTTGGTCCAGGCATCCGGTTCCTTTGTTACCAGGCAGTCGCAGTCAGGGGGAGCCTCTGGATCCTCTCTGCAGGCTTCGCTGTCGGGGTGCAGGGAGGTCAACTCAGGGTGTCCACGTCGTTGGAGTTGCCTGGGAGTTCTCTCTGCAGTGTTGGTTGTCCTGAACTCGAGCCGGGGGCGTCTGGTGCAGCGTGGGAAGACTCACGCTTCTGGCAGGAAGTGAGAGTCTCTTTAAAGTTGCTTGCTTTGTTGTTTTTTCTGGACAGAGCTGCTGTCCTCTGGAGGTTCTTGGTCCTTTAGGTATAGGTCAGTCCTCTGCGTCCTGCTGGATGCTTCGCTGTGCAGGTTCTTTGAGTCTGGAGACAGGCCAGAAGGGCTGGGGCCAAGTCAGTTGTCGTCTCTGTCGTCTCTGCGGGGCTTTCAGGTCAGCAGTCCTTCTTTTTTCAGGTTGCAGGAATCTGATTTCTTGGGTTCAGGGTCGCCCCTAAATACTGAATTTAGGGGGGGGGGTTTGGGTCTGAGGGCAGTAGCCAATGGCTACTGCCCTGGAGGGTGGCTACGCCCTCTCAGTGCCTCCTCCCTGAGGGGAGGGGGGCACATCCCCATTCCTATTGGGGGAAACCTCCAAAACCAAAATGGAGGATTTTTTAAGGCAGGGGTCATCTCAGCTCAGAACACCTTAGGGGCTGTCCTGACTGGTGGGTGACTCCTCCTCGTTTTTCTCATTATCTCCTCCGGACTTGCCTCCAAAAGTGGGGGCTGTGTCCGCTAGCTGGGATGCCCTGAGGCGCTGTAACAACAGACATGAGCCTTTGAGGCTCACCGCCAGGTGTTACAGTTCCTGCAGGGGGAGGTGAGAAGCACCTTCAGCCAGTGCAGGCTTTGTTCCTGGCCACAGAGTGACAAAGGCACTCACCCCATGTGGCCAGAAACTCATCTGGTTGTGGCAGGCTGGCAGGAACTGGTCAGCCTAACACTAGGAATTGGACTGGTATACAGGGGGCATCTCTAAAATGCCCTCTGTGAGCATTTTCAATAAATTCCACACTGGCATCAGTGTGCATTTATTGTGCTGAGAAGGTTTATAGCAAACTTCCCAGATTTCACTGTAGCCATTATGGAACTGTGGAGTTTGTATTTGACAGACTCCCAGACCATATACTCTTTATGGCTACCCTGCACTTACAATGTCTAAGATTTGGCTTAGACACTGTAGGGGCATAGTGCTCATGCAACTATGCCCTCACCTGTTGTATAGTGCACCCTGCCTTAGGGCTGTAAGGCTGCTAAAGGGGTGACTTACCCATGCCGCAGGCAGTGGGTTGAGGGCATGACACCCTGAGGGGAGTGCCATGTCGACTTAGTCATTCTCTCCCCACCAGCACACACAAGCTGTGAGGCAGTGTGCATGTGCTGAGTGAGGGCCCCCCAGGGTGGCATAATACATGTTGCAGTCCTTGGAGACCTTCCCTGGCCACAGGACCCTTGGTGCCAGGGCTGTGCCAATTGTGGGAGCAAAGGTACAGTTTAGGGAAAGAACGCTAGTGCTGGGGCCTGGTTAGCAGGGTCCCAGCACACTTTCAATCATAACTGGCATCAACAAAAGGCAAAACGTTAGGGGGTCACCATGCCAAGGGAGGCACTTCCCTACATTGGAATATTTTCTTTTTTTAAACATAGCAATGAATCTAATTTTGTATCCAGGTGAACCACCCGCCCAAGGGCTTGCCAGTTGTAGAAGATATAGCATCTATGCAATGGGAAACATAGCCTACTAGATACATTTGAGTTGTAGCCCAAGACTCCTGAATAAAGCAAATATACAAAGCATCCATAAAAGTGTTTCCAGCAGAATTAAAACTTTTTTGACGTAGGCCTGCAATATTCCATGAGAGGATACGGACACTATAATTACAGATATACTTGCTATAAGTGGAGAGATAAGTAATAAGTGTTGAGTCAGGTGAAAAAAGGTAGAGTTGAAGAGTGAAATGAGGAATCAAAGTTTGGAGTGCTAGCATTCCTAGGTAAATGTAGTCAATCAACTTCTCTTAGTGGGTTGCTGGGTTGAAACTCGGATTTAAAAGACCTTTTTTACATATCCAAATGGCTCCTAGCAGAGGATATTCTAGGGAACTGAGGTAGATTAGAGGAAACAGATTGAATGACATTGAATTTTAACTGAATAATGGAGCCATTAGGAGGAAAAGATCTGGCATCCAAGCTCACTAAACCTAAAAGTTTTGATCAATAAACTAATTTGATGTAATCTAAGGTATTAGAACTTCTGGGAATACATTGGGTGATGAGAATATTAGAGTGAATAATATAGAAATAGCCCCTATGAACCTGATCCATTGAATAATCTTATTAATCAGGGATTCAGTATCATCTCGACCTTGACTCTGAGTTTTAGAAAGTTGACCATATATATTGTGAAGCCCTTTCTTTAACAAGAGGTAGAATTATAAAAGAGGGCATTCAGATGGTAACATTTCTCGGTGCTAGGAGAGTTACCAGCTAAGCTGATTTCCCTAAGTGTGACTTGTATCCCATGTTTTGCGTTAAACCTAGAAGTTGGGGGGGAAACTTCATCAAAGGTTCTGAAGGCTTACTACCATTACCATAGGGGGTGCTATATCGTTCATTATCATCTTCATACACCACAGCCCTAAAATTACGTGGATTTCTGAAGGGCACAAGCTTGCTAGTTGGTACATTAGTATGAGTGAGTTTTCTGGAGAATGGTAATATCAAGGCATCAGTCATAGTAAACTGATCCACTTGAGCCCTGGGTCCGCAATCGCACCCCCATGAAAACTGCCCATAGCTAATAACTCCTGTACCTAGTGGAACAACTGAATGACTGCATATTTAAGGTGCTGTGTCTCATCTTTGAGTTGGCTGTTAACAAGGGAAATATTATCTATTTGGGACCTATCTTTGAGCACAGGTTCATGGATATAAAAAGTGCCAGGGGGGACTTGTGGATTCCTTGTCTTAATGGTCGCTAATACTGCAAGCCTATTAATACAAAGGAAGAGATGTTTGATTGCCTCGTTTTCCATAAGATCCTTAAGAGGGGAATTTGGTTTATTATGAGCAGAAGAGTTGGCAGTGGGGGCTGGGTAAGTGGAATAGGAGTAACAGGTGCAGTTTGTGAATCTGACTTGGTAAAAAAACTGAGTAATCTTAGGTGCAACAGATAAACCCTTCTGATTCTTTCCATTGTTGATGAGGGATTCAACCTCTTAAATGAGGGAGCCAATTTCCCTTATGGTAGAGTCCTCAGCTACATGTTGTAGTGTTTTTTTGAACTTCCTCTTCCCTATACAAGTTAAAGCCAGGGGCTTCTGGCTCAGAAAAGAATAGGAGAAAATGAATAACAAACTCTTAAAACCTATAATGTAGGGAAACAATAGTAATGCTCTAGTTAACCAATTGCAACCTGTCCACATATCAACCTATCAACCTATCAACAGGCCTCTTCATTTAATGGGCAATTGCCACAAAAAACAAAAATAAATGAAAAATAGAAACGAATAAATAAGAAGTGCAACAATAGTCAAAAATAATCCAGGTAAAATAAGTAATACCTAGATCGTAGGAATAGGAATCACAGAACATAGAAACTAAGAGGGATGGCCCAGCTCAGCCCAGCCTCCTCCAGGTGATGATGAGTAAAGACAGGCCTACCCTTGGGACACGCTTTGCCCAGGCATGGCCCGCACAGCAGGGGCCAAAGTGGTACTATGTAGCTCAGAGGAAGATTGTCTCTCGCTGGCACCACTTGTGTGCATTGGATTTTGGGGCTTGAAGTCCCCCATGCAGTTAGTGTCATCCCGCACGGATAGGGCAGAGGTGGGGCTGGCTCTTCCTCCCCTCTTCTCGTTGGCACCAGCAACTGAGGTGCCTTGTATTTTGGGGCTTGAAGTCCCCTCGAGCAGTTAGTGGTGTCCCACGCAGCAGGGGTTGAAGTGGCACTCTCTACCACAGAGGGGGACTGGCTTCTCCTCCCCTCCTCTCTTTGGCTTCTCCTCCCCTCCTCTCTTTGGCCTCTAGCCATTGTTATGCCACAGTGGTTTAAAATAAGTTTGTTTTTTCACTGCTGTAACCTAATTGCACTAAATAACATTTAGATAAGTATGTTAACAGCAGTGCTTAATTTGGAGAAAAAAAAATGTGCCTGGGCCCAACACAATTCATAGGAGTCCAGTGCATCTGGCACCACCAACAGCCCTGCCCCTGCTGCTGAATGCCAGTACCAGCATTACCTAAAACCAGCACGGCAAAACAAATTAACCTCAGGTTCACAGTAGTGGATGAATATGGGCTCCACATATGTAAAACTCTAAGTGGGTAACAGTGAATGACAAGGATAGTTTTCACAGAAAGGTTCTGAGTAAAACCAAAAATGGAGCTTGACTATCCAAGTTGATAATATCCCTATTATCCACTTTTGCCTGTCTACAATTCTGCGTTATGTATACTCTACCATGCCCCCATCAGATCATCTGCCTCTGCTTTCAGTGGCTACATGGAGGTAGAGGAATAGTTAAGGAGCCATACAGGACAAGGCTTCATCTGCCTCAACCCTCTGTTCTGTTACATACCACTTTTTCTGTTACCCCATTTCTCTGCTCCCTAACACACAATTAAGAAAAATATATAGCCTTCAGCCACCCACCTGCAACTTCCTCTTCATAAATCTACCCAAATTCAAGTTGAAAAATACCTGGGCTCTTGCCGTACACTCCCAACACCCTCTTTTCCTTTCCTCCACCTCTTTCTAGAGCTGTGTACTCCACTCTCACGTTCAGAGCGGAGAGCTGGGTGCCACACTGGCAGCAGCTCTGTGACAGCCACTTGGTAGATCAACATCTTTTTCTGTGTTAGTGCTGGTCAGGGGAGACCCATGCTGGCAGGGAATGTGGAGGTTTGTGCAAGTAGTACACTGCCTGTGTTCTCCTGCCTTCCTTGCAGCTGTGGGGACCAATGAAAGGAAGTGATAGGTGGGTCAAGACATCAGAAGCCATTCCAGTGCCTTGCCCGTCTCTCTACAGCCCTGTGTGAGGCAGGGGGAATACAGGAGAATGCCATTGTTTCCACTTTTGACACACCAATAGTGAGTGACAACTTTTGTTTGCCACTGTTAGGTATAATCAATGAATAACCAGATTTGAAATGAAGCTCTGGGTATTGACGCTATTGTCTCTCAGAGCCGTAGATAACAATATATTGCCTCTTTTCTAGCTCTTTTTAACATTCTTTTTATTGGCTGAGATCATCCCTCTAGTTTCCTCAAATTAGAAAATACTTTGTAAATATATGCATGGATGTGCATAGATGAATGGCAACAGGATAACCACCACAAAACTACACTGCTAGGATGTTCATTTACATTATGAGTCATGGGGAGGGGGCGTGGCCAAGGTCCTGGAGATGGCGCACGCCTGAATTTCTCGCTCCGGAGGGGCCGGTGAGAAAACGTTCAAAAGCACGCCTTCTCGGGGCTGATCGGGGTCCGAGCGGAGGGGCTGAGCCGACGGTGGTGGCCGGGCATGATGGGGCCCGTGGCGACCCGAGAGGGTGCCGGGGGGCGGAATCGGCCCGTCGGCGAGATCTAGGACCGGAGGCCTGGGAGCGCGGCCAAAGCCGCGGCCTTGCGTTGGGCCGCGACCCGACACGGCGCGAGGGCGGACGGCCTAAAAACAGCGGGGGACTCTGGACGAGTCTCCCCGTGGCTGCGGGGGTGCCAGTGGGGGCCCGGGGGCCCAAGTGAGGACGCGCCCAGTCGGGGTGCGGCGGGGCAGCGCATCTGGACCCGGTCGGCCCTCTGAAAACACAGGGGCCGGCCCGCGATTGAGATCGTGGCCTCGCGCTGGGCTGCGGACCGAAGCGGCTCGGGGGGCGATCGGCCCGAGGACAGCGGGGGACTCTAGACGAGTCTCCCCGCTGCGGCGGTGATGCCGATTGAGGACCGGGGGCCCAATTGAAGACACGCCCCGTCGGGCGGCGGAGTGGCGCTACCCCTGGGCGCAGGCGTGGCCCCAGAGAGGGTCGGGGCCGGCACGAGGCCACGAGGGAGACGGAGCAACGCGACGCCGAGGTGGCGGTGCGACCCGGGGACATGCTGCGGGGCCGCTTGGCTGGAGGAGGAGCTCTGGGCCCTGGCAAACACTGAAAAAGCGGAGAGAGTAGCGGACAACGAACCCTGGTAAGCCCCTGTGGGCACTGATGAGATTGTGGCGGGACAGGTGGTCCTTTTGAGGTGGGTGCCGGAGTGGAGCGGCCCGGGACCGCGCCGAGCCGAGACCCCTGGGAGCTGACCTGGAGACAGGGGCAGGAGGAACCAACTGACAGGATTAAGCCAGCGAAGCAAAAGGATCAATCGGTGGTGCTGGTGAGGGGCGGATCGCGCCCTGGGGGGGAGCGGTGGATGGAATGCCCAGCAGATGGAATCGCGGACTCCACGGGGAGCGCCAGAGACCCCTAAACGAGCAGCATGGAGGGCAGCATACAAGAGGGGAATAGCCCTAGAGGGGTGACTGAGGGTGCCTAAAAGTGACTTTGGCGCAACAAGGAGTGCAAGAGGGAGGCAATATAGGAGCCAGGAGGAAGGGGGACAAATGCGAGCCTACGACGCACTAAAGGGACCGTAGCTGAAGAGATTAGTGGCTAAACAGAAAGTGTCTGCGCGGAGCCCCCAGCGCCACAACCCGAAAACAGCGGGTCCCGATGGGGTGCAGGGATCCTGCTGAGGACAAACCGGGAACAAAGGTGCGGCCTCTGGAGAGTGGGGAGTGAAGACCCGGAGAGGAACTATAGATACCGCTGGGGCTACTGTCGGGGCCCCTGGGGTGCGGCCTTCCGCCGGCCCGATGTCCCCCAAGAGCCGCCACAAGGCCAGAACCATGGACACCGCGGCTCCGGCCGTGAGCGGGGAACCGGGCCCACAGGACCACACGCAGGTCAAAGTCCAGGATACTCTAGATAAAATACTCGGGGCGATTGAGGACACAAAAGAAACGTTGCAGCGGGAGATCAGTCAAGTCGCGGTTGAGGTGAGCCTACTGAGAGCGGATCACCACAAACTGGTAGACAGAGTCAAAGAGACAGAAACCGCACTGGCGGACATCGCACCAAAACAGAAAGACCTGGCGGCCGAAGTGACTTCTCTTGTTGACAAAGTGACGCGCCTCGAAAAGAGAGCTGAAGATGCGGAGGGGAGGAACAGAAGGAATAATGTACGCATGGTGGGCCTCCCGGAGGGGGCCGAGGGGACGAGCATTGTTGAATTCCTGGAGAAGTAGTTCAGTAAGACAGTGGCGCCCGGGCGCCTGACTCCTTTCTACACACTGGAGCGGGCGCACCGGGTACCAGCGAGACCCCTTGCTCCGGGTAGGCCCCCCCGGGCCGTGATGGCTAAACTGTTACACTACAGAGACAGGGACACCCTCCTGCAGAGGGCCATAGAATCGGGCCCATTTAAAGTTGCAAACGGGGAGGTGACACTATTCCCAGACTTTACCCTGGAGGTACAAAACAAGCGAGCTTCGTTTCTGACAGTCAAGAGAGCCCTAAGAGAAGAAGGAATCCAGTACTCGCTACTCTACCCAGCCAGATTAAGAGTGATGCTGGAAGGGAAGACAACGTTCCTCCAGTCCCTTGAGGAGGCGTGGGAGTGGCTGGAGTCACATAGCTCCCAGGCGGGGGGGTCCGCAGGAGAGGGCCCGACTGGGGGCAGGGCTCGCCGAGCTCTGAAGGGACGGAAGTCCAGAGACCGTCGACGACTGGCGCCTACGCAAACACAGAAGGAGAAAGGCAGGAAGGAAGCGCTGGAAGCAGCGGCACACATGGGTAGTGAGGAGTGCCCCCAGGAAAGTCCTGGGGAAGAATCGGACAACACACTGGTGTCATCTGCGGGAGACCTGGAACACTCAGCCCGGGCCCCGAAGGTGACCCCACAAACGGTTGACGAACTTGGCTAACCAGGACCTGCGGAAGGCACCGGAGATGAGGCATGTCATGGGAACTAGCGGCCCCTCCGGACTTGGCCACCCCCCGGACCAGAACCTCGCCTATCTAACGGAATGGCGAGTACTGCTGACAAGTGGTTGAACAAGTTGCACTGTTGCACAGTTTGCTGGGCAACCTACAGGTTAAGAGGCGCCCTGGGGATCGGGAGTTGGGATACACAGTTACAAGTTAATATGGCAAAGTGGGTGGTGGAACTAGGTTACGGCAAAGTCATGAACATGCGGAAAAACAACTCTGAGGCCTGGGAGAGCCGGGGACAATGTCACCAGTCTGATATTATGAAATGGCAGATTACAATCTCTTGACCTGGAACGTTAGGGGGATGGGCACACCAGCTAAAAGGCACAAAATACTCTCCTATTTAAAGAGAAGGGGTGTACAGGTGGCATTACTGCAGGAGACTCACTTGGCGCCTGGGGAGGGAGAGAAACTAAGACGCAGGTGGAGGGGGCAAGTGTTTGCATCGGAATACTCAGCCTACGCGAGAGGTGTATTGGTATAGATCAGAGCGGGGGTCCCTTTCACAATAATCTCTTCCAACATAGACCGGAAGGGAAGATTCGTGATATTAGAGGGGAGGCTACATGGTATACCGATAGTCTTGCATTTATGCCCCCAACCACGACCAGGTGCCCTTCATGACGGGCCTGTCGAGACACCTTACACGCCAATGCACAGGAGAACTATTAGTAGGGGGGGATTTTAACGCAGTGCTAGACACAAACATGGACAGGTCCACTCCGCCTGTACAGGGGGCAGCGACAATTAAAACAGCCAAAAGGTTAGGCGAGTGGTTGGACACGTGGGGGTTGACGGATGTCTGGCAAGTGCATCACCCAACTGCTAGAGATTACTCTTACTACTCGGGTCTCCACCGGGTGCACACTAGAATTGACAGAGTGGTCTGCACTGCAGGCCTGATAAATAATATGACGCGCTCAGAATATCTAGCCCGCACCATGTCTGACCATAATCCCTTGCTAATAACGATGAGGGTGTCGGAGGATAGACCCCCAATACCGTCATGGAGACTGTCCCCTTCAGCACTTGAAGACCAGGCGTATAGGGAGGCCCTACACTGTCATCTAACAGAATATATTGAGACGAACAGTGGGTCCACCTCCTCTAGGGCCTCGGAGTGGGAGGCACTCAAGGTGGTGACGAGGGGCTTCTGCTTGGGGCGATCAGTGGGGGTGAAGCGCACACTTGAAAAGGAACTGAGTGTCCTGGAGAAGGTTATGCATGAGGGGGAGTTGGGACAGGGGAAGGCAGCTCAGGAAAATGAAGAATATAACCGTGCCCGCAGGGAACACTCCAGGATTGAGGAACAGCTCAGGTGCGACAATATGCAAAAATACTTAGCATCCCTGCAGGCGGAGGAAGGCAGATCGGGGAGACTGTTGGCATGGCTGGTCCGCCCAGGGGGGCAGGGTGAGCCTATCACATGTGTGCTACATGGGGAGGGATCTCGCAGGCTCAGACCGGGCCCCATAAATGACGCATTCAGGGAATACTATACGCAGTTGTACGGGAAACCCAGCGAACTGCGGACCGAGACCTTCGACAGGTACTTACAGCAAACTCCACTACCGACACTGAGTGCAGAGGAGAGAGATAGCCTGGGGGGACCAGTGTCGGTGGAGGAAGTAAGCGAGGCCATTGCGCAGTTATCACCTGGGAAGACCCCTGGAACAGACGGTCTCCCCATGGATTTTTATAAAAAATACAGGTCCCTGCTGGCCCCCCAACTGACAGATGTATGCGGAGGCACTGCATCATGGAGAGCTACCATGCACGCTGCGGGAAGCTTTGGTGGTGCCACTCCCCAAGACAAAAGCCAGGGAAGCTTCGGTTGCGGACTTTAGGCCTTTATCAATGCTAAACAGCGATTTCAAGATTCTTAGCAAGATTTTGGCTGATCGGCTGCTCCCCCTCATGACCAAGTTAGTGCACACGGACCAGAACGGCTTTGTCCCTGGCCGCAGTACCTCCCTGAATCTGAGACGGGTTTTTACGGTTTTGCACATGCCCAAGGACCTGAAGCTGTCAACGGGGGTCTTGCTCGCGGTAGACTTCGAGAAAGCCTTTGACTCTATCAGGTGAGACTATCTAAGGACTGTGATGCTTAAAATGGGGCTGGGGGAGGAGTGGGTGAAATGGGTGGACCTGTTGTACTCATCCCCACTAGCAAGAGTTAAGACCGGATTTCCAGTGCATACCCAGTATACCGGGGAACCAGGCAGGGCTGCCCCTTGTCCCCACTACTGTTTGCCCTGGCAATTGAGCCCCTGGCATCGCAGCTGCGGTATGAAGGCATGGGCAAGGGAATCGTTTGGGGTCCGACTGAGAATATTGTTTCTCTGTATGCTGATGACATACTTCTCTACTTGAGGGACGGGACAAGAGGACTCACGTGGGCATTGGGGATCCTGGAAGACTTCGGGGGCTTACCGGACTTCGCCTTAATTGGAGGAAAAACATTTGTGTTCTCCGTGCTATCAGACAGCGCGCGCCCTGATGCGTGTCCAGCGGATGTAAACTGGGCCCGCGGACTTTTAAATACCTGGGCATACAAATATTTCACGAATTGAGCGACCTCAGGGACGGTAATCTTGGCAGGACACTCAGATCCCTGCGCTCCTCGGTGGGGTTCTGGAGATCATTGAAACTATCAATAATGGCCAGAGTGGCGCTCTCAAAAATGATCATGCTTCCACGCCTCCTCTACTACTTTGCTAACTTACCACTACAGATCCCCTCTGCATGGTTCCGAGAGTTGAACGCTCTGCTTAGAGAGCTGATATGGGATGAGGGTCGCAGGAGAACGGCGCTCTCGACTATTTGTAGACCGATACATCTGGGGGGTCTGGGTGCCCCTGACTTCGAGGCTTATTACTTGGCATCCCAGTTGCAATGGGTGGCCGGCTGGCTGGCGGGCAGGGGACAGCTGGACCTGTCTACCGCACACGGAGTAATAGACACAGCTCGGTTGGCAGCAAGTATGGCGGGCAGGAAGATTGCCCCCATAAGAGACAACATACTGTGCAATGTGGCAATGAAATGCTGGAAGCGGTGCACGAAAAGGACTGGGGTGGGGCCACCATACTCGCCCGCTCTGCCGCTGGCGGTCGTCGCCCTGGACCGGGGAGCGGGGGGGCTGGGGCTGGGACCATGGACGAGAGCAGGGATGGTGACAATGGGGGGGCTATTCAAGGAAGGGATGTTGAGGAGCTTCACTGATGTAACAGAGGGGGGGAGTGCCACAAGGACAATTTTTACTCTACAGGAAGCTGGTGCACACCCTGAAAGATCATTGGGACACGATTAACGCGGAACCCTCTGTCCACGGGGTGTTGCACCTCCTGTTGACAGCAGGAGAGGAACCTCACTTGATTGCTAAAATCTACCGGGCCCTAATAGAGGCAGCGGTGGACCCCCTGCATTCCCTAAGAGAAAAATGGGTGAGGACAATTGGGCAGGACCTGTCTGAGTCAGAGTGGACCAGAGCACTAGCTTATCCCAGGATAATCTCGCGCAACACGAGGCTGAGATATATCCAATACAACTACCTACACAGAACATACCTCACTCCTCAACGGCTGCACCGCATATATGGGGGGGCGCCCAGGACATGCCCCAGATTTGGGGATGGAGAGGCCGACTTTGATCACATGATGTGGGGATGCTCGACACTCCAGAGGGGTTGGGACGCGATGATGGCAGACCTCACAGAGTTGTGCGGGCGGAGCTCCGGCCGGCACCCACTGTGTGTTTATTGGGCCTTAGAGCTGGCATCAAATGGAGTAGGGTTGGGGGTCGTTTCCTTGACTTGTCCCTAGCCCTCTATAAAAGACTGATTGTGAAGGACTGGAAGTCACCCGGCTGCCCCTCTCTGACTGAATGGAGAAGTGATGTCACAAGATGGTCCAGGGCTGAGCTGCAGATCCTTAAAGCCAAGGAGGCCAGGGGAGTTCGCCAGACCCCCATCGATTCGGAGTGGGAAAACCTAGTGACAAACTGGGATGACCTAACGAAGAGACCGATAGAGCCTGAGGGGGTGGGATGAACTAGCTGAAACGGCCAATAGATATGATTGCAGGGGAAGGCCCCTGAAACCAGGACAGGAGAAATGCCAGACGCCAAGCCAGGCCAAACGTAGGGACGGAGAGTAGGGGGGGATAGGACACAATAACTAAAAAGATAGAGGAGGGGGGGAGCGGAGTACCGGCCACCTCTACATGATAAGAAACGCCCTGGCAATCCTCCCTTTAGAAATTAAGCAGATCCACCCATATAAGCCAATAAGTTTATTTACAGTTTGAAGTTGAGTTAAGTCTGTTATTAGGTCACCAAATATAAAAGGTAACAAGGGACACTGAAAGAACAGACGCCCAAAAAACGGATTGATTAAAGAGCTGGAAACAATGATGTATAAATGTTAATTTGTAATTGAAATGAACAGGTGATTGTGAAACACATTGAGAACAAAGCATAATAGAGACGCGGCTCTGTTAGTAGAAATGTATAATAAAGACAAAATGTTACTGCAAATAGACCTACATATGTAAAACAGCAAACAGGTAATAAAAACATATTTGAAAAAAAAAAAATACATTATGAGTCATGGGATTGCTTTCATGTTTGCAGCACTGAAGAAGGCTTCAGGGGGTCATTGTATTCAATTTTCAGGCTAATAGTAAAAGAAAGCAAGCATAAGATGTGCCATTATTCTGGGGGCATATATCTTATCCCTGCAATAACAGATTGCTAGAAGTGTAGACATTAGAGTTGTTCACCTGTCTGCTATTCACTAAGCATTCAGATTACCAATATTCTCTTGCACATTATGGTATACAGGTTCTGATGCACAGGGATACACCAATGTTTGTGTTGTTTCTTTGTGTACTCTAATAGTCAACCATACTCATTTAATTATGTCAAGCTGCCTTCTTTCATTCTTTGACCCATCCTTTGTCTTTGTTATTGCACTAGATTGTCAATCTTAAACTACTTGTTTCATTAAAAGATAATGGAAAAAGTAAATAAAAGCATACCAGCACAAGTATTCATCATCAGGAAATGTAGATAATTGCACATGTAGATGTTGTACTTATGCCTTTAATCTCAAATGCCAAACACTAGACAATCTCAACTACATTTCTTTATACTACAGTCAACTCTCACAAGCAAACACAAGAAATATTAGTCATCAAGTGCATTGATACTTGCTTGTCATACATGAGCACTCTTCTTTATGCTTCTGAACCACAAAAGTCAAATTTATTGATCATGCGTCACAATGTCAAGTATGCAAATGCCCACCAAACTTACATTGCCTTAGTCTTTGTCACACATAAACTAGATGTGATCTGCAGCACCAAAACTGCTTTAACCCAAATTGTCAACTTATAATAGGTTCCCTGTGACTTTTGGATACTCTATTCTCTGAGATGACCGCTTATTAAAACAGTATGATAATATAGTTGTCATTTTCAAGCCAGTCCCAAACATGAGTTTAATCCACTTTTGAGTGTCTCAGAATCCCTATACCTTTTCCGGGGCAATACTATGTTAAAACCATACTGGCACCACAACAACTTTATTAGGTTACACAGTCTTTCTCATCTACTCTCCAGTCTTGAGCACAACAAAAAAAGCACCCTAAACCTATTTATGTAAATAAATTCATCTATCCAATGCCTACCTGTGCCTGAGGTTGGCTGGTCTCATCACTGTACAGAACATTTTCCCTTTATGAGGGTTTGGCAACAGTAATTTTTTTTGGTGCACTCTTTACATCTTTATATACAGTAATAGAAGGTAATGTTTAAGCCAGTGCTTTAAATGGGCCGGTACTCTCCGGTACTGAGTACCGGCACTTTTTTATTTTGAGAGGGAGAGTACCGGCACATCTCAAGAAAAACGTAATACTTTCAATTGGAGAGTACCGGCACTTCTCAGAAACAAGTAGGTACTGTGGCACAGAGTACCTGCACTTTATTTTTTCCATTTCAAGCACTGGTTTAAGCAGTCTAATAAGTGGTCAGGAGTATAAATGTAATGTGCACACATGTCACTACAGGTGCTTACTTCCAGGCTATTGCCTGTTGGCCTAGGAACAGCCCCACCTGATAAGTGTAATGGTGAACCGTGAGGAAATGTTTCTTTCGGAGCTCAGTGCCCATAACGCTTTTGGAACAGACCTTATGAATTTACAAGCAGGCTGAATAAAGTGCCCTTATCCTCCCTTTCCTCACAAAACAGGATTCAAATAGGCAACACCTCTGATTCTGAAACAGGATGGTTGTTTATCCCATTTTGATGGTGTTGTGACCAAATTTTGGTCTGTTTTTGAACATCTAGACTACACAAGAAGCCTACTTACATTACGACAGGTCTCACAAGGATTAGATTAGAGATACCTTGCTGAAGGCCCATGGTCTGACGAAGCAGCAGCCACTGCCTTTTGCTATGGTCTGTGGGAGGAATAGAAATATGTGGCTGCCACAGTGTTCAACAGACCTACAAAAACTACTGCCCTATTAGAGCTGGTTTTACAGATTGATCGATAGTAAAGTAGTAAAAATTAAGAGTAATGCTCTGAACCATGTAGACTGGTTTATGTCTTTCTCTCTTCTGAAACTGTTCCCAGGAGTTCTGGATGATCTGAGGAATATATGCAAACTCAATCTGTCATACAAATGTGGACTAGAGAAGAAAGAAAACAAATACTTAGTGGCAGACTGTGTATGTGCTATAGGGAAAATAATTGTGTTTGTGCAAGCCCCAACAGTTGGAAAACTCCCCTGAATAACATACTCCTTTTCTCAGCCGAGAATATCAGGCCTTTGTCGAGGCACCTGTTCCTCCTAATGACAAAGCATATTTTCCTGTAGACATAGTCTTTTGTCTAAATACGGAGCCTCTCACAGTATCAGCTTTGCTGTAAAGGATAGCATTCCTTTAAATAAGAAAAATACTTTCTACCAATTAGAGCATTTGTTGAGACTGTTCAGTGAATAATAGCATTAAACTTGTTTTCATCTAGCAGGCATCTAGAAACCCTTTCTTTTGATGTCATCATTGAGTCTTTCTATTTGATCATTCTACCCACATCATGGCTGCCTAAACATAATCCTCCGATAAATTGATTTCAAAAGACTATTGTGTATTCTGTGTCAGGAGTGGAGGTGAGAATTACGCTCCACTGCATACAATTGCATTCCCTGCTCCATAATATGGTGCTGTAAACTGGCAGCTAAAGGGTTTGAGTTGCAAGGGGTTGGGTTTACTTTTCCCAAGGACAAAATAAACATGAAAACTTGTTGTGCTTGACCTCGAGCAAAATGTCCTGGGCATTGATGGATGCCAAAATATTACTGTTTATTGGGGTGTTTGATACTTTTCTCCTTACAGGAGTGTGTTTTTTGTAGCGCTGTGGAAGCGCATTTGCTTGTACGCGGTGATCTTGCCTGCGACCTCGGGCTGTGTGGTGCAGTCCTTCGACCGCTTGGGGGTGCCCGCACGTCTCTGCAAGGTTTCCTTGCTACCTCGGTGGCCATGTTCTCTCCACGCTTTGTTTGAACTGACTTGCGGTGCAGCATACAGAGAGATGCCCAAGGCCTACCGTGTCTGCCATGCAAACCTAGAGTGAGACACACTGCGCAGGTGTAGGTATTAACCTGTGAGGACTTTTCTTGATTGCTTGTTGTAGGAAAGTGGCTCCCTGTTGCAGTTACCCCCCACTTTTTGCCTGATATTGATGCTGACTTGACTGAGAAGTGTGCTGGGACCCTGCTAACCAGGCCCCAGCACAGTGTTCTTTCACTAAAAATGTACCATTGTTCCACAATTGGCACATCCCTGGCACACAGATAGTCCCTTGTAAAAGGTATCAGTGGTACCAAGGGCCCTGTGACCAGGGAAGGTCCCTAAGGGCTGCAGCATGTGTTGTGCAATCCTTAGGGACCCCTCACCTAACACATGCACATTGCCATTGCAGATTGTGTGTGTAGGTTGGGAGAAAAAGGCAAAGTCGACATGGCATTCCCCTCAGGATGCCATGCACACAAAATACTGCCTGTGGCATAGGTAAGTCACCCCTCTAGCAGGCCTTACAGCCCTAAGGCAGGGTGCACTATACCTCAGGTGAGGGCATAGCTGCATGAGCAATATGCCCCTACAGTGTCTAAGTCTATTCTTAGACATTGTAAGTACAGTGTGGCCATATTAAGTATATGGTCTGGGACTTAGTCAAAATGAATTCCACAGCTCTATAATGGCTACACTGAATATTGGGAAGTTTGGTATCAAACTTCTCAAAATAATAAACGCACACTGATGCCAGTGTTGGATTTATTACAAATTGCACACAGAGGGCATCTTAGAAAATGCCCCATGTATTTTACCCAATCCTTCAGTGCAGGACTGACTGGTCTGTGCCAGCCTGCCACTGAGACGATTTTCTGACCCCCTGGGGTGAGAGCGTTTGTGCTCTCGGACACCAGAAACAAAGCCTGCACTGGGTGGAGGTGCTTAACACCCCCCCCTGCAGGAAATGTAACACCTAGCAGTGAGCCTCAAAGACTCAGGCTTCGTGTTACAGTGCCCCAGGGCACTCCAGCTAGTGGAGGTGCCCGCCACCTGGACACAGCCCCCACTTTTGCCGGCATGTCCAGAGGAGATAAAGAGAAAAACAAGGATGAGTCACCTACCAGTCAGGACAGCCCCTAAGGTGCCCTGAGCTCAGGTGACCCCTACCTTTAGAAATCCTCCATCTTGGTTTTGGAGGATTCCCCCAATAGAAATAGGGACGTGTCCCCCTTCCCCTCAGGTAGGAGGCACAAGGAGGGTGTAGCCACCCTCCAGGACAGTAGCCATTGGTTACTGCCCCCCAGACCTAAACACACCCCTAAATGTAGTATTTAGGGGCGACCCTGAACCCAGAAAATCAGATTCCTGCAACCTACAACAATAAGGAGGACTGCTGACCTGAAAGCCCCGCAGAGACGACAGAGACATCAACTGTCTTGGTCCCAGCCCTACCGGCCTGTCTCCAGACTCAAAGAACCTGCACAGAGACGCATCCAGCTGGACCAGCGACCTCTGAGGACTCAGAGGACTGCCCTGCACCCAAAGGACCAAGAACCTCCCGAGAACAGCGGCACTGTTCAGAAACTGCAACAACTTTGCAACTTTGAAACAACTCTAAAGAGACTCTCACTTCCCGCCAGAAGCGTGAGTCTTCACACTCTGCACCTGACGCCCCGACTCAAGTCCAGGACAACCAACACCGCAGAGAGGACTCCCATGCGACTCCAACGACGTGGACACCCTGAGTCGACCTCCCTGCACCCCCACGGCGACACCTGCATAGAGGATCCAGAGGCTCCCCCTGACCACGACTCCCTGGTAACAAAGGAACCCAACGCCTGGACCAAGCCCTGCACCTGCAGCCCCCAGGACCGAGAGGAACCACCTACCAATGCAGGAGTGACCACCAGGCGGCCCTCATCCTAGCCCAGTCGGTGGCTGGCCCGAAAAGCCCCCCTGTGCCCTGCCTGCATCGCCTAAGTGACCCTCGGGTCCCTCCATTGCTTTCTATAGCAAACCCGATGCCTACTTTGCCTACGGCACTTGGCCGCCCCTGTGCCGCTGAGGGTGTTTTTTGTGGGCTTGTGTGTGCCCCCCCACCCCAATTGCTCTACAAACCCCCCCCGGTCTGCTCCCCGAGGACGCAGGTACTTACCTGTAAGCAGACTAGGACCGGAGCACCCCTGTTCTTCATAGGTGCCTTTGTGTTTTGGGCCCTCCTTTGACCTCTGCACCTGACCGGCCCTGTGTTGCTGGTGCAGGGGTTTTGGGGTTGCCTTGAACCCCCAACGGTGGGCTGCCTTTGCGCTGGAGACTGACTGTGTAAGTGCTTTACTTACCTGAGAAACCTAACTAAACTTACCTTCCCCAGGAACTGTTGATTTTTGCACTGTCCACTTTTAGAATAGATATTTGCCATTTTAACCAAAACAGTGTGTACTGCTGTTTTAAATCAAAGTTCTATACTTACCTGTGTGAAGTACCTTGCGTTTTATGTACTTACCTCAAATCTTGTGGTTCTAAAATAAATTAAGAAAAAATATTTTTCTATATAAAAACCTATTTGCCTGGAGTTAAGTCTTTGAGTGTGTGTTCTCATTTATTGCCTGTGTGTGTACAACAAATGCTTAACAGTGCCCTCTGATAAGCCTACTGCTAGACCACACTACCACAAAATAGAGCATTAGTATTATCTAATTTTGCCACTATCAACCTCTAAGGGGAACCCTTGGACTCTGTGCACACTATCTCTCACTTTGAGATAGTATATACAGAGCCAACTTCCTACACTTGTTTTCATGCATGTGTACGGCTGTGACACCCTGGCCAGTATTAGAGGTCAGTGACCTCAAGTGCTTGCAAGCTATGCCCCAGTTGGGGCCTGTATTTGAGGTTTTTGGACACCATTTAGGGTGCGTGTTAGCACTGCATTGGGGACACTACCCAGGCTTCCAATTTGGCACCCAGTTGGTTGGTTTCTCTGCCTCCCAGCTGCTCATTTGAGTCTGTGACTTAAGGGCAGCAGTGTTCCCCCACTGAACAGGTGACATCGGGCCCCCCCAATTGATGAGCACTTCTGTGACATCATGGATGCCTCCATTCACAAAGCTGTCTTGGAAGCCATGGCGCCGCTGAAGTGGAAACTTGTGTGTCTGCCCCACTAACCTGGAGTGAGATTGCCTCATGCAGGGTTCTGCTCGTTTATGAGAAAACCCAGGGATTGGAGCAGAGAGACCGTACATTGAAGTAGGCCCAACGCCTTGCAACACAAACCCTTTAGCTGCCAGTTTACTGCACCATATTAAGGAGCAGGGAAGGGATTTGTGTGCAGTTGAGCGTAATCCTCGCCTCCATGTTTGTTATAGAATTGAAACTTGAAGCTATGAACATTTATATTCCTCCTCATACTTTTAGAAACATTGTTTCTCTGCTCAAATGTGTGACCATTGCACAAAGTACAGATGATTAACAGCAGTTGATAGGGCGGTTACAGAGACTTCAAAGATGTGTTTTGTGGGAAGGAAACTGAACAATAGCCTTTGCATAACCTTAGGATATTGCAGTGAATTTCTGGAGTAAAGAATAACTATTAACAAATATTTGCTTTGACTCTTAAAGAATAACAAGATTTACAAAAGTGCATCACAGAAAAAGTACTAGAAAGGCTTTAATCGTTATTCCACTACAGCCTTCTGGATTCCATTTTTATTTTTAGCAAAATTGCGTGGTGAATTATGGTTGTGAGTAGATTATAAATAACTGAATGTAGTCACCATAGACAACAGTCATCCTTTGCCTCTTATCTCTAGTTTATAGGACCAATTATATGGTATTACCTGTACCCTGTATTCTGTTTAATGCACATTTTTAGTTTGTTGTTCATAAACAGCTAATGTGTTTATTGCAGCTAGTGTGTTTATTGCACATATAATGGCCCTCATTACGAGTTTGGCGAGCGGTGGAGGCCGCAGGCCAAACTCGTAACGCCACCTGACCGCAGCCCTATTACGAGTTTACCGCAGAGCCAGCGGGCGGAAACAGTGTTTCCGCCCACAGGCCCTGGGGTGAACAGGGCCTTAACATTGACACCGGGTGGTAATCGAGCCGGCGGCAATGTAGCGGTGCAGCGGGTGCAGCAGCACCCGTTCAGCCTTCCACTGCCCGTAATTCGGGCAGTGGAAAGCTCATCGGGGCTGTCCATGGGGGGAGCCCCTGCACTCTCCATGCCAAGTGCATGGGCAGTGCAGGGGCCCCTGGTACCCCATTTCCGCCAGCCTTTGCATTGTGGGACTAACGCCATGCAAAGGCTGGCCAATGGAGACTGCCGAGACCGCCAGGCTGGCAGCAACCTGGCGGTGTCAGCAGTCCGACTGTGGCGGCTCCGCCATGGTCCTAATGTGGAGGCTGGACTGCTGCTTTGGAGGTGGTCCGATCTCCACCGCTGCCCTGTGGTCTCATGACCGCCATGGCCGTAATGAGGACCATAATGTTTGCATCTGATATTTCTACAACTTGTCAGTGGACAAGATGTCTTTACATACTTATTTTTTCTTTAGTTTCTGCCACTGAACTTGGTTTTACAATTTCTCGCTTTAACCTCATTTGCGGTTATTTCCTTATATCTAATTCAGAGATTCACTTACTCAAATCGGAGTAGTGTGTAAAGTGTGATGTACAGGTTTGAAGAAAATGTTTTGGATCCTGGACATTCCTTTCTGTTACCGTTCATCAGTGTTTTGGGGAGTATTACTAAAAATAAAAACGTTCAGCCATTAATTTTTAATTGTATCTTTCTGTCCAATATTTTTGTTTCTCAGACTCCACATTTATCTTTTGTCACCTGGTTATAAAATAAAACATGCACCAACGGTGAATGACACACTCCAGACAGAGAAATATGTTTTTTAGGCGGCAGTAGTTGTGAAAGCTGTCAATCCCTTTTCAGTTCGTTTTGTGCATTACTTTATAAATTCAGTACTGCAGTTACCCGAATGCAGTGATAGGCCTGGGCAAACTACTCTGATCTGATGTGTAGCAGCCTTGCATATCCGTCCATAGTAATAACAATGCTTCACATTAAAATAAACAAAGGTAAAGTGGCACTTGTTTGCGGTTAATAAAAAAAATCCCATGTGACACTCCAAAGGGACCCTTGTTGTAAATCAATAAATCATTGCTAGGATAAAGATGAACACGAGTAGGTTTATTCCAGAACAACATCCATGTCCAGTCTCCTCCAGCAGGTAACAGTAGAATCCCAACTGTCATAACTGCCTTCACAGAAACTCAACATTCCAGTGGGTGATGGTACTGAAAGAATTACAGACTAATATATATATAACATAAAATAAAACACAATAAGATTAAGACAATATGTGAATATGTACTAAGATACAATGCATCTCCTTCCTAAGGGAGAAAATTTAACAAGAATTAGTAACACAAACTTAAATTTGGCTTTACTTGATGCAGAGAAAGAAAAACTAAACAGCTACTGCATTACATAATCCTTGTGCCATTCAGGTGTTTACACTGTTTTTGTAAAACCGTTATTTTGTAATCTGATTCATTGCTCCTCTCTTCCTCCCACATTTCCTCTTCCGACATGTCTGGCTTTTACAATTTTGTCCATGCTCCAAGTTTGATCATTGTCCAATAACACAACATTTCTTCTTACTTTACAAATATTTCTGGGAGAAGAAAACTTTGAAAAGCTAGTTTGAATAGATCTAGCCATTTTTACTCTCTCTACAGCTCCTTCCTTCCTATTCACTTGACTACGACCGCTCTGTTGTTATAGTTATCTATGTATTTCTGTTAGTAATTATGCACTATTCCATAATCTTCTCTCTGGTCTTACCTCAATTTGCCATTTCTCTTTTTTTAATGTGAGTCCTGCTTTCTTTAGTTTATTTAGCACTGTTCTGAGTACCATATTGTTTTTCTCCTCCATGTCTCCAAAGATTAACAGATCATCCTGAAAACATAGTACATTATCAGCTCCTTTTAAAATTAGCTGCATCAAAGGAATTAGACTCGTTGTAAATCAATAAGAGACGGAGAACGGGTGGGGTACATACTGTACCGTTATAACATATATAGACCGCGGTGTCTCCTTAGCAATGGCGAAGGAGGGTCCCCCCGCTGGCTAACAGCCAGCAGCTGAAATACAAAAGGATATTTTATTTATTCAGCTGCTGGCTCAGCTGAGCCAGCTTGTGAAGGGAGGGCCGGGGCTGGGCCATGGGAGGAGCGAGGGGGGAGGAGGAGTGCAGTGAGTGCACTGAGTGCGCAGGTCAGTTTGGCCGTTGTACTAGATACAACAGTCCTGTAGATATAATAACCTCTTTTATTACAAGGACATGAGTCTTGTGAAGTGCGTGCAGTCGCCTTTAGATGGATTTCATAAACGTATGCCACACATTTGTAGAGTTTCATTGCTATATTATTCTTTTTACATTGTTGTATCCGTGAAAGATTTGGACTTGTAAGTGTGCCATCTAACATAACCTTTATTTTCTAAACTCATGTGCCCAGGCTGACAAGCACCTGCCCATGCACCTCCGTCGTAAGGTACGCCAGGAGCTGAAGCCGCCACCTCAAATATTCGAGATGCTGCCCCCCTTCGGCACACTGGTATCTGGTCAGAAGGTCAACGTGCAGGTGAAGTTCATGCCACTGGAGGAGGTGAGACGACGCTTATCGGGACCTTTTATGGGAAACTGTAGTATGATTAGTGAGAAACGTTATTTTTCGGGTGTCTTACTCAGAGAAGGAACATGGAGTGCTTGATGACGTTAAGTGGAAAAGAATGGGCGCGCAAACAGCTCGTATGCGTCTCCTAACATCGCTATTTCTGCTTTTTCTGCTTTTTCTGCTTTTCCATATTCAAGAGAAATCTCAATATTTTTTTTTCATGTGCAGCTATGTTACATGTATTAGCACCAGTTTTAATGTGGGAATGCGAAAATGCAATTTGCATTTAGGCAGTCCACATTAGCACTAATGTTAAAATATATTGCGGATGTGCAAATTCATGCAGACTGCAGTTGAAAAAAGTAAACAGTGCCAAGAACGGTATTTATGTATGTTTTTGGTGCAAAATGTGATGCTATGGAATGCGCACAAGTCATTTGCAAAGGAGTACCGGTCCTGGATGGTGTTGCACAGGACCAGAAAATGTTGTAGATAGAACAGTAGGGTGAAGGAACATGGTAATCTGCGGTAATCCCTGGGTTCTATCAGGTACAGAGGCGGCACTGCAAGGCTTGAAGTGAACTGCTTGGTCACACATCTGCCCGTTGAGCAGTGAATCAAAGATTAAATACGGATGTTTTTTACTAAGTTTTAGGACTCGGTGGAATAATGGTACCAGGCTGTGCCTAAGGAAGTGTTAGCCGCCTTCATTCCTGTCTACACACAGACTCAACTAAACCAACATCCAAGCCTTGTTGGACAGCATAGTTAGTTGAAGCTGTAGCCCTTATAACAGATTCCCTTACTCAGTAATGTCAGTGTAGCTTCACAGCCCTGGGTATGGGTTGGTGCCCTTCCGTATCTCCTCTATCTGGTCTCTCTCCCCTCTCATAGCAGCATTCACTCTTTAGGTAAAACAGAGAAATCTTATTAAAGCAAATAAACTAGAACATTTTATTGAATTGAAAAACATTACGTCATGAGATCTGCTTCTGGAAACTAAAAAGTTGCAAAACTTGTCCCCCAATTTTACAAATCAAAATGTATCAAAAGCGAAGTTATACCTAATGTAATAGCCATTTCAACCACTTCACCACGTCATTCCTGTATGGTAGAAGGTGTTCTGAGTGGGGCCTAGAAAAGTGTTTGTGTGAAAACTCACCCACGTTTGCCATTAGAAGTTATTAGACGCTTCTAGTTCACACAGTAGCTATATGCTCTATTTACTTGATAAAAACAGTCCTTACTAAACCTTGATTCTTCATGCATTTCTCTTTAATATTCTCAAACGAGTATAATATCTGTGCACACGTGCAGAGTTTTGGAACACATGTTTAGGTCGAAGTCTGCCAGATTTGCTAATAACCTTTTCTGGGCATTCTGAAAACTTTTCTGGGAGTTAATTCGACCCACTGCTGACCATTGGCTTTGCGGTTTGTAACTCATTTGCTTGCTTTCTGTTTGTTGGTATTATATGTTTTAGGCTGTCCAGCTTGCGTTTGTTCCTCCCGTGGAGCAGCGCCTGTTTACTGTATTCTTTGAGGAGTGCCCCCTTTCTGTAAATAGGCATTTAAACCTTGTTCTTACCTTGTCCTATTTGCTGTCATTCAAAGAGAGGTCAAATGTTGGACTCTGTCTTCCAAGGGAGCTTGGTGTTTACTTTTTTCTCTGACTTCAAAGTGAGAGAATTTTTATGACAATCTTTTTGTGAAACAAAAGGCTTTTTACTAGTACACACTACTCCGCTCCACTCAACACCATTCCACTCTCTAACATAATACTCCACTCTGTGCCCTTCCACCCACTGCCACACCACTCTGTTTTATGAAACTCCACTTTACGACATGCCTCTACATTCTGCGCCACTCCACTCTGTGCCACTTCACTTTATGCTCCTCCAATCCACTATCCCACAATCTACCCTACTGCAGTCTACTCCGGTCTACCCTACTGCAGTATACTCCGATCTACCCAACTCCACTCTACTCCAATTTACCCCACTCAACTCCAGGCTACCCACCCCACCCCAATCTAACCCACATCACCCCACCCCAATCCACCCCACTCCAATTTACCCCACCCCACTCTACTCCACCCACTCTACCCCATCCCAATCTACCCAAATCCGCCCCACTCCACCAGTCTCCCCCAGCCCACCCACACTCTACCTCACTCTACCCCACCCTTTCCCTATTTACCCTACTCCAATCTGCTTACCCTATCGCAGTGCACTCTACCCCGTCAACCCCACTCCAATCTACCCCACTCCACTCTTCCCCAACCTATCCCACTCCAATCTGCCCCACTTCATTCAGTTGAACCCACTCCGTCCCAATCTACCCCACTCTGCGTTAATTCCATTTACCTTGCTTCTCCAATCTACTCCAATCCACTCTATTCTACCCAATTCTTGCGCTCAGGGCCCCCCGCAATGTGGGGTCTTTGTTACGCCACTCAATCCTTGTGAAATTATGGGAGAAATTAGGAATTACTTGTGGAATCTGACCAATTCCCACAGTATTTCCTCATTCTTAGCAGTCTCCCAGGCCTGTGAAAGTATGGGCAAAATGAGGAATTACTTGTGGAATCGGACCAATTCCCACAGTATTTCCTCATCCTTAGCGGTTTCTCAGGGCCCAACCTGTGATTAACTGGATTTTCCCCACACTCTGTCATTATACCTGTATCAGTAAATTCAGATGTTGGGAAAGCCAAGCCCATTTACTTGGCCTCTCAAATCTAGGGCCTTAGTGGAAAAGAAAAATTAATAGATTGCTGTGGGCTCTCCATTGTTCAAATATCTGATTGTCTAGCTCTGCAGCTCAACTGATGTAGTCATAAGTACTCAGATAACATTTCCACTAAAGCTCATTTTTAGATTGATAGTGAAAATAGTAACAGGTGGCAATGCAGGGGTAGTAGTACTGTCAATTTACTGGTTTCATGACGCTTTCTAGTCTGATTTCAGTGAAAAAAGTTATTTTACATGCAGCATTACCACCTTAAGCTGCTCAGTTGTTTTAAAAGTCCTTCCAGTGTTCAAGTTCAATAGCATTATTTTTTCCTGTGAGGATGTCGATTTCTCTTTCCTTAAGACCTTTCAGCTTCAATGTACTTTCACACTTTGAAAGGAGGCTTCAAGCCAGGATTACGACTAGGCACTGTAGTGAGGTGAAGAGTCAATATAAAGGATGTATCCATTAACCCTGGTATCAAGTATTTAGAGATTTGGGCTGTGGTCAGGACGGCTCTCAGCATAGAAAGAAGATATTCCCCTTCTCTCCTCTCCAGAATTGTAATGAGGGTTTATGGATTGGCTGTGGGGTTTAAAGGTAGATAGACTAGGATGTCATTGGTGACTACCCTTGAACCATTCCTTAGATGTGCAGGAAGTGTTATATTCCCCTTTACTGCAGAATTATGTAACCCCAAAACAAGGAGATTTTACCTAAGGGAAGTTTCACAAGCCCCATCTGGTTTAAAGCGAAATGGTACTTAACTGTTTGAGGGCAAGACTTTTCTCTGTACCGTACTCCAGTTTTCTGTTGCTCATAAGAATTTCACACCTGCTAAACGAATAAACAATCTGAGCCCTTTTTGTTTGACTCATGGGGACAAAGGGCCCAGCAGGCGCTCTGCAGGTAATTGTTCGAGTAAGAGTACAAGTGTCCACCTTGTACCTTGATGTGGCTTCAGCGGCAGAATTCATAAATCACTTCTCCGCTATTCTCAAATACAGAAAAAGAAATAGAGGATAAGAAAAAGAAGAGACGCTACTATGAAACTAATACATTCTCCTGTCCGGCCCAGGTATTTAATTGAACTTTTAGTCACTCACTGACTGAATATAGTAATGAAATGGTAACTCTCATAAATGAGGTTCACTTTAAAAGCGATTGCAGATCTGGTCTCATATTTAAACATTTGCATCCCAACTCTGTAACCTTTAAGAATTTTCTCTTTTAGACTATGCAGAAGACAATGTTGGTTATGGGAGGATTGTAAGTCTTTTCCAGGAGTGTAGCTTAGTACTCACAAGACAAGACAGAATAGGCCTTATGCAGTAAAGTTAAGGTATAGTGTGTGGTTAATTATATTTTCTTACCACCCATTGTGATTCAGGGGACTTCTAAATGTCACATAGTAGTTTCATGTTAACATGGTCAACCATGTGTAATGTGTAGTTTTAAACAGACCTCAGTGGGTTGGGGCTTGATTAGCTTTTATGGTTAAAAATCAAGAGCATCCCAAAATGGTCTGAGTCATCTGGAATTTGTGTCAACAAACTTACCATCAATTATGAAGGGATACAGCTATCCCACTCAGAAGAGACTGCACAAACAGACAATTTATCCCTACTGATGGAGAGTATTTTCTGCAACATTCATTGCTTGCTCTCACTGCTGCTGGGTTAAAGATGTTCATCCTTCCTAAGCTCCTATATATGCAGCAAAACTACACATGGTCTTCCACAGTTTTCTACCCATGCTGCCATCCCTGTTGAGATAATTTATGTGGGGCAGGGACGTCCTTGGGTTTCTTGCTAAATGCTGAAAGTCAACTTTCGAGGGTGGCCCAGCAATAATAGATACTGTGTCATAATACAGAGCAAATCACTTGCTAGTTAAAAATAAATCCATCTATTCCACAGATGGGAGCCTGGCAGAACTCTTAAGTTAAGTTGTGAGCAGTCTGGGAGGGATCTTTGACACAGTTGCTGTATGGGGTGAAACCTGCACAAAGGACACCCTCAGTGGCAAAGGTAGTCATTGCCACATGGAAAGCTGCAAATAGATGGCTTGGTCTGGAAAATGGACTGGTCAGCCATCCCTTTCGAAGGGAACTATGTTATCTGAAGTTGCCACACTAGAGGGATTCGAAGGATGGGACCACCTTGGAGTATTAATACTGAGGGATGTTGTGAAGGAAGGGGCTGTTAAGGACCTTAATGACACTTCAAGGTTGAGTTTGGGCTCATGCACACACAATTGCACATATACCTCCAACTTGGGCATGCTGTCACTCTGCACCCTAGAAACCTTGAGGATATACCAGATTTCAGTCCTATGGAGGCCAAACTGACCTTGGCAAAGCTTCTCACATGTAGGAAGATCACATACATGTAGATGACACTTGTCATTAAGTCTCCTGACACTTTTGTGTGACTTAGACGCCTGGGAAGTGGATGTGGGGGAGTGAGACAATGAAGAAAGGGCATTCACATTGATGGCCGGTGGGGAGGCAGCAGTTTCAAATAGAATCTGCCTCATCCAATTAAAGTGCTTGCACGGGATCTGTGTGACCCTCAAACAATTGTGGCAGTTTGACCAGGGATCTGAAACATTGTGCCTACACTGTGCAAACTCAACACAGTATTTTTACCATACAGTTTGGGAATTTCCAGTTCTAAACCCCTTTTGGGAGGGAACATTTAGAACATTGTAGAGAGTACTGAAGAGACCAACCAAATTCTGTCCAAGGATTGGCCTCCTCAACTTCTAGGAAGACAAGGGAGTACAAGGTCAAAGAGGATTCTGATAAGATCGGGAGTTATAGAGGGAAGAGGGAAAATATTAAAACATTGGAGGGACGTGACATCACCTAGCATGGTCCGATGATGATGTGGTATGTATCAGTGTTGAATACTCAAACTCCTAATTTTAGGCCAGATGTTGCTCCAAAAACATGCTAAAATTTGGGTCAGCTGTGAGGAAATTGCAACATTGAACAAATGAGACTAATGCATATTTGGCCCCTCTCAAACACTGCTGCATATGTATAGGGGTATACCACATTTTATTTCACTACACTGAGTTCACACATGAAAGTTGTATGACTGGTGTGGGATTTCTTGATATTCTTGGTGTCTTTGAGGCATAATACCGAATGTTTCCTCCTATGTTTGATTCCTGCATTAATTATAAAAACTCAATAAAAATATGTTTTTTTTTTAAGAAGGGCTATTTGAAAACAAAGACTGAAGGTAACCCTGGAACAAATTGGCTTTCTTAGCTCTGATTTAGCAGTTAATATGAATACTTATGTATCTGATAGAGCCTTATAGTTGCAGAGTCCTTACCTTAGAATTTCCCCAAGCATCAGACTGGATCCGGAGATTTTTCTTCGAGCAAAACCCTTGCGCATTGTTAGGTGATGTCGGTCTACTCCAAGGGAGTCGTTGGTATCGTAGTCACCGTTATGATGTCGGGAGTAGTACATAGATGCTGCCTCAGTGCAGTGACGTGAGTTCTTTTTTTTTCGCGCCACTCACTGATCCGGAGAGAGCTAACCTGTTCTCTTTTTGACCGATTTTGACTGTTTTGATGAGTTTTCTCGTGAGCTTTTGGGATGTCGAGGATGTCCCCGAAGACCGGGTTCAAGCCATATGTGAGGACTGTCACTGCATGATGTCGGTGACTGATCAGCATCGGGTTTGTTTGTGGTGTCTTGAGCGCAACCATGACTCAGTCGTGCTCCAAGTGCCTGGCCATGCACCCGAAGGCCTTGATGGAGCGGTCCCTCAAGGTCATGGCAGGCAGGCGCTCGACTCCGCGTAGGTCCCAGTCTCGCTCAAGAGGAAGGTCTTGAGACTGTTAGCAGAGCCATCACCACTCGTCTTCGCATGTGGGTAAGAAGAAGTAGTCATCGAAGGGGTCGACTTTGCCACATCGCTCGGCTGACGCGACGCGGGATGAGCGTCGACGCTCAAGGCCTCTGTCCTCGGAGCCTGCGTCTGTGTCCGCTCCATGCTTCCCTGAGTTTCCAGGAGCTGGAGCGACCCCCACCCAACTTAAGGAATTCTATGAGGCCATGCACCTCATCTTTGGGCGGGCCAATGCAGATACGGCGACTTTGGGCCCTAGGGGTTCGGTTGAGGGGCCTTCGGGTTCCGCGCCGACGGCTTTGGCTCCGGCCACCGAGGTCCCCTCCGGATCCACTCACAAATCTGCACCGGCACCAGTCGCACCACTGAGACCTGTGCCGGGTCGGTAGTGCTCACTATCGACGTCGACCCAATCCTTATCCCCGACTACTCGGTGTTGGAGCGGCGTCTGCCAATGCCACCCTTGTCTTCGATGGGGCCTAGTCACCCCAGGGTGGATTTGGACCCTTTCCTATGGGTACGAATTCAGGGGAAATTGGGAGGGGTCCCTGGACACGTATGAATACCAGGATGACCCATGTTTGGGCTGGGCACAGGAATTGGGCGACGCCAGTGGACTGGATACTTCCCCAGACACTAGCATGCTGTCTCCTCCTACAGTAGCTATGGCGGAGGGAGCAATTTATGGTATGGTGGTCAGTAGGGCGGCCGAGGTCCTTGGCCTTCAGCTACCTACTGTAGAGCTCAGGTCCAACCTCCTGACAGAGGTGCTTCAGCCAGGAGCTTCCACATCTGAGCCCCTTTTACCTTTCAATGAAGCCCTCATAAATGTCCTTTTGGGTACTTGGTCCAAACCCAACACAAGGGCTCCTGTGAATAGGACTATCGCACGCCACCATCAGCCCTCTACGATCGACCCTAAATTCCTGTCCCAACATCCCACGCCTGAGAGTCTTGTCAACCAGGCTTCCTCTTATTCAGGCGCATTCCCTTCCGCACCCCCTGTGTTTTGCTTTCACTAATGACCGAGCTGACAAAATTCTCTGGAATGCACTTCTTAGTTTAAAGAAGACATTTATTATTACTTCACCATGAGGTTCCTGAGAGAGGAGATGAGTAGGTTGGAGGCACACATTTAAAAATAGTCACAGCAATGAAAGGAAAATATATCAAAGTGATTCTCAACTGCAATGTACACAGCAAATATATGTGATTATATTATAGCATAACTTCCAAGCAAAGAATAAAATCAAAATTCATCACTGTAGGGCCTATCACTGCTCTTCATCTTTCTCATGCCAGCAAGTTGATGACCCCTGTTCAACTGCGAGAAAGAGTTTTTTCCACCCTCACAGGTGGTCAGGCAGTTGACGTCCAATCCTGACTGAAGTCTCGGAAAATTCCCCTCGCTGCTGCCCAGGGACACCTTTTATAGATTAAATAATGAAAAAGCCTTCTGAAAGGCCCGTCCCTCTAATATTCAAAACATTCTGGCTACTGTAGGTCAGATTTGGAAGAAACAACGTCGAAGGTTGGCCAAGTTTTAAAGGTTCTCTCTCCCAAGGCAGAGTCCTTCCCTGCACTAAAGAAAAACACATAATATGCGCTTCCTTATCATGCTATCGTGTTCGGTAAGATTAAATACCAAAAACACAAGCTTAGTTTACCATGTGGAGAAAGCCAGCTCATCTGCAATGTCTAACGCCACGATAAAGCCAATAGGCAGCTAAACTGAATACAAAATGTAATCTGCAACTGGTGAATATTGAACAACTAATATGCACAGTGGTGAAACACAAAGTCAGTGGTCAAACATACTTAATTTCATTACACCTGGATAGGTAATCAAAAAGGCTGGAACAATTTGGGAAGAAGTTGTTTTCTTCTTCCAGTCTCGCACTGCAGTCCGTGATCTCCGCATGCCTTTTGGGACGCTATACCCACTCTCTGTGGGTTATGCTCACGCAAGTCCTGCTGCAGATACTGGAGGAGGCCCATGCTATCGTCTCCGAAGCTGTCAACAATGGGAGCGATGCGGCGAAGTTCACAATCCGATGTGGGCTGGACACAACCGACTCTCAGGGCAGATCGGTTGCTATGACAGTGGCCTTGAGACGCCACGCCTGGTTGCGTTCTTCTGGTTTTTCTGGGGACTTCCAACAGTCTCTCATGGACATGCCCTTTGATGGCTCCCGTCTCTTTGGAGACAAAGCAGACTCTGCCTTCGAGAGATTCAAGGATTCCCGTGCTACAGCTTGGTCCCTTGGTCTTTCCTCTGCCCCTCGACCCCCACAGTCTGCTTTTCGCCCCTTTTGTGGCCACGGAAGGGGCTCCCTGTTCAGCCACTGCCTGGCCAGGAACGCAGGACAGGGAACTAGAGGTCTGCCCAGTCCACCTCTGCCCCCGCTGCAGCCTCTAAACCCTCCTAATCTGTCCCCTTGCTCCTATCCAGTTGGCGGCAGGATTCGCCATCACCTGCCCTACTGGGAATCCATCACTATGGACAGGTGGGTTTTGCAGATCGTTCAAAAGGGCTACTATCTTCCTTTCGAATCTGCCTGACCACCCATGCCTCCATCACTCAGCCAATTCCCGGAGGATCATTTGGCACTTCTCCGCCAGGAAGTCGCGGCTCTCTTGGCCAAGGGGAGCTAGAGAAGGTCCCTGTGCCAGAAGTAGGTTGTGGTTGTTATTCCTGCTACTTTCTGGTGCCGAAAAAGGACAAGGTCATACATCCTATCCTAGACCTTCGGGACCTCAACTACTTCCTCAAGAAGGAGAAATTCAAAATGCTCACCCTGGCTCAGGTTCTGTTTGCCTTAGACCCAGGAGACTGGATGGTAGTGTTGGTCTTGCAGGACGCTTATTTCCACATCCCCACTCTGCCTGCCCACAGGAGTTACCTACGATTCGTGGTAGGTCACGAGCACTATCAGTTTACCGTGCTCCCCTTCGGCCTTACCAGCGTCCCTTGGGTGTTCACAAAAGTGATGGCGATGGTTGCAGCTCATCTGCGCAGGTTAGGGGTTTCAGTCTTCCCCTACCTCGACGACTGGCTGTTAAAGGCGGACTCGCCCCAGAAAGTAGTCTCCCACCTTCAGACTACGGCGAACCTTATGCACACGCTGGGGTTCACTATAAACATACCGAAGTCACACATGACTCCCTCTCAGAAGCTCCCTTTCATCGGTGGGACTGACTCTGAAGCTGCTGGGCCTCATGGCCTCCTGCATCCTGCTGGTGACCCATGCCAGATGGCATAGGCGGGCTCTGCAGTGGGACTTGAAGTTCCAGTGGGTGCAGCATCAGGGAAATCTCTCCAACATGGTCCAGATCTTGGAGGGGACTACGAAAGACCGGCAGTGGTGGATTTCGAATCCACATTGGGTCCACAGCAGATCCCTCTACTTTCCCCAACCAGATCTCTCTTTAGTGACAGATGCGTCACTTCTGGGTTGGGGCGGTCACATGGGAGAGGCGGAGATCAGGGGATTCTGGTCTCCTGCTTAGTCCGGGCTCCATATCAATCTTCTGGAGCTCCAGACAATCAGACTTACGTTGAAAGCATTCCTTCCCTCTCTCAAAGGGAAAGTAGTGCAGGTGTTCACGGACAATACTACCGCCATGTGGTACTGCAACAAACAGGGCGGAGTAGGGTCCTGGATCCTTGGTCAAGAGGCACTACGTCTCTAGACATGGCTGGAACATCATAACATTACCCTGGTGGTTCAACATCTGGCGGGTTCTCTCAACGCCAAAGCGGACGAGCTGAGCCGTCGATGCACAGCCGATCACGAATGGCGTCTCCATCCGAAGGTGGCGCAAGGTCTCAGCAGTGGGGAGAGCCTTGGTTAGATCTGTTTGCCTCCGCAGAGAACGCACAATGTCAGCTGTTTTGTGCGTTGGTGTTTCCAAGGTGGCACTCACTCGGAGACGCTTTTCATCTTGAGTGGCACTCTGGCCTCCTTTCGGCATATAACACTTATGCCCAGAGTTCTCAAGAAGATCAGGAACGACTGGGCCCAAGTCATCTTGGTGGCTCTGGACTGGGCACAGAGAGTATGGTATCCAGAGCAATTGAGTATGGCAAATCAATCCTCCACTCAGACTGCCTCTTCGGGTGGATCTTCAGTCGCAGGAGCAGGGGACGGTTCTCCACCTGAACCTGTCCAATCTCTGCCTTTATTCGTGGAGATTGAGCAGCAACAGTTGACGACTTTTGATCTTCCGCCCGAAGTCCGCAATGTTATCTTGGCACATACGCCTGTCGTTGGCATACACTTGTGGCATGGTGCACCAACAAATCTGTTGATCCCCTGTCTGCCCGTCTATTTGAGGTTCTTTTGTTCATTCTTTCTTTGGTCCAGCAGGGCTCTGCTTGGGGCACCCTTAAAGGGTATTTATCTGCCATTTCTTAAGTTAACTGATCATCCCTCACTCTTTAAATCTCCTATTGAGAGTAGATTCCTAAAAGGTCTTACCCGTTTATGGGACCTCAATCTTGTCCTTACCTATTTAATGTGTACCCCCTTTGAGCCAATATACAATTGTCCCTTACGGCTCCTCACCTTCAAAACTGTCTTTCTTGTTGCCATCACCTCTGCTCGCAGGGTGAGTGAGCTTCAAGCCCTTTCACCTAAACCTCCATACTTATTTGTGCACCCTAGAAAGTGGATATCTACCAGGCAGCTATGTGGGCGTCCCTGCACATGTTTGCTATACATTAATGCCTGGATAGTCAGGTCCGTCGGGACCGCTACTTTGGTCGTACAGTCCTGCAGGACTTCCTAGTATGATCTTGGTTAACAGCCCACCACCGAGGATGGCAGTGCTTGGGCATCTGTTTTAAGGTAAGGAATCTGCAACTAGAAGTCTCTATCAGATGTGCAAGTTACTTAACTTCGGTAACGAAATATCTGGTAGAGGCATATTCTAGTTGCAGATTCCTTACCGACCCACCCATCCTCCCCCTTACGAACTGATTTCAAGGGACAGAGATTCCCCCTTCAGGTCCTTAGCTATGGCGCACCAATCTTAGTGTTCCTAGCGGCTCTGTGCTTTGGCTCGGGAAGTCATTAAAAGAAAGTGACGTCACTGCACTGAGGCGGCGTCTATGTACTACTGCCGACATCATCTTGGCAAATACGTCACCAACGACGCCCGTGGAGTCCACTGACGCCACCAAAATGTGGTAAATAATTTATTTTACCTTATCTTATTTAATAATTTTCTAGTAATAGGTAAATGAGGAAGGAGACAGAGTCCGGGACGTGGAGTATAATCAGGGTTTATTTCAATAACTCGAGTTAAGGGAGAGCTCCCTCACCAAGCGGGTTAGGGAGTGGTCTGCCCAACATTGCGCAGCTTGCAGCTTTTATACATTTCTTGCGCAACACAAGCAAATGGCAGTATTCGGTAATTTTCCATCAAGCAAACTTTAAAAAGAAAAAAAAACAAAACAGTCTATATGCGTCAGTGGAAATATGTGAAGCTGGAACACTCCGATGTGCGTCAGTGGAAATATGTGAAGCTAGCATGCAGACGGAGAAATGTCAGAAGCGTGGGGTAAAAAATAGAGTACAAGGGAAAACAAGCGTGACTTTCTTCCAACCACAGGTTATTCTGTCGAAGCGAGCTTTTTCTTAGAAACGGAAGAATCGGCTTAACCACAGCTATGTGGGTGGCTAACATCCTGCCTGAAGTACATCACACGTTGCAATTTATCTTCTGCTGCATTCTCCAAAATGTCAACACATTCTCAAAATGGATGCTTACTCTCAAAATGGATGTCCAGATGTCAAGGCACAGTGATTGCATGAGGGTGCGATATTTTATTTTTCCACATCCCCTCCTTGCACCAGATTGCAATCACTGTCAGTACAGGCCATTGAGGTAGATCCTGGCATTTTCTTCCTCCGGCTTAGGTCTTCTAGGGGTGCACAGGGTAGCACATAATCCACAGAGTGGTGGACCACACTGTAGGCAGAGACAACACCCCATAAGCACTGCGAATATTATCCCAACTATGGATAGTAACTTCCAGCCCCAGGAGGATACCAACCCCCAAAACCATCCTGACCAAGTCCAGGTGCCTGGTTCCTGGTGTAATCCTGATGCTATTTTGTGTAATTTGGAAATAGCTTTATAGACTGAAGGGGCGTTATCGGGAATGAAAATGCAACAGCTCGACCCGATAATTTTACAAGCCCCACCCTTCTCTGCTAGTATGACGTCGAGAACAAGACGATTCTGGAGCGCTACCATTCTGATAGCGGATTGTTCCTGAGTCAAGTTCCCCAAAGCGGCTATAGTCTGATTCACAACTGCCTCTACTGTTCGAGTAAGTCTACGTATAAGCTTACTGTTCTGCACTGGTCCGATGAAGAAGAAAAAACCTCTATTAAAATCAGTATATTGTTCCGCAGCAGTTTCAGTTTGATCTATTCCGGATGTATCTATATACCTCTTGTACCTCCCTGCACTAATTCGATGATCCTTGTGGTACGTTGAAGAGGCAAGGAAAACAGGTGGCAATAAGAAGGATATATAACATCTCCCCCCCCAGTTGTAGGGAAGACGGACATAGGCAGACTGGCCGCAAATGAAATAGGTATGTCTGGTGGTCTGAAATGAGGACCGACCATGATCCGTAAATTTCACAGTAAAATTGCATTCACTGTATCCTACAGAGATAGTGCCAGTCTTCTGGATGCACAGGTGTCCTTTTACTTTGAAAACGGATATAGTTATTGGCCCTCCCTCTCCTTGAGACCTGGGTCTTTTCAGCTTAAAAGTCAAGTCATCCTGTCGGTATTCTTCACTTTCGAATACCGTTCCATTAGCCTGTGGTAACCCTTCCTCATCAGGATAACAGACCGTTTGAAGGACAGTGTTTAGATTACCCCAGGGCCAGTCCTTTTGATCTGTTGGCATCTCAGACCTGTTGTAAGCTGTGATCAGGGCAAACCAGGCCTCGCATGAGCCGTTATATGAGAATGGAAATGGTGTTAATGGCATTCCCCCTTCATCTTGGTGAGGGGGAATCCGTCCACATACCCAGCAATTAGTGGTATTAACCACTTGATGTGAGTAGTGTAATAGCTTCACAAAGGTGTTGTTCTGCATAGCTACTCTATGTGCCAACTCATGAGGTGGAAGATCGTGATGTGTGTGTTCTTGAGTGTCATTAAGGGGTGTCTGAACTCGTTTGCTTGGAGGAAAAACCACATACAGTATCCAACTCACACATGCTATTGCTGCCAACAAAAACATTAATATCAATACAAAAATATTTTTCCCAGCACACATTCTTCTCTTATATTTGTCCCTTAATCTCTTTTGTTCCATCCTTGTTTCTGTCACAAGCCTTGCCATTAGGCGTATCTCCCTTGAGCCCCTGCCGTTTCACCAACAAGAGGAGCTTGTTTGGACTTAAGTGACCTGGGCTCGGGAAGAAGACCTAAGTTTCGACTTGTATAACTGTTGGGGAGTTTCTTCTGTGGGTAATGTCAATTGTTCGGAATGTTTTGGAATCAGGTGAGGCAAGGTGTCCTCTGCCCCTTCTTTAGAAAAGTATTTCTTACAGTGGCTGGCGTGTAACCAGCCCTTCCGTCCTTCGACTTTCACGGCTGTTCGGGTAACCAGTAGAACAAGCTTGGGTTCCTTCCACCTGGGCTCAAGAGGCGTCGCGCGATCAAAATTCCGGATGAGGACCCAGTCTCCCGGTCTGATCTGGTGTTCTTTGGGTTCGGTATTATCAGGAAATGCAGCTGCAACCTGTGAACGACAAGATTGAAGTGCAGACATCAAAGAAGCCAGATAATCTGTCAACACAGGTAGTTCAATGTCTGTTATAGCCTTAGCTCGCGGTGTCCCCCATATGTTAGGTGGTCTGCCAAAAACGATCTCATAGGGAGCTAGTCCAGTCCTGGAATGGGGAACCATTCTCATGTAGAACAATGCTACGGGTAAAGCTGTTATCCAATCAACTTTCTTATCGGCACAAATTTTTGCCAATTTGTTTTTCAGCGTTTGGTTGTGTCGCTCGACTAAACCAGCTGCTTGTGGGTGTCGTACGCAGTGGAATTTCCACTGGTATCCCAGCAGGAGCGAAATTTTCTTCATTAATTCAGATGAGAATGGTTGGCCATTGTCAGAGTATATAACTCGAGGTAGACCAAACCTAGGAAAGTATTCCTTAATCAATTGTTTGGCAGTGGTGTTGGCAGTATAATCAGGTACGGGGTAGGCTTCTGTCCACCTTGTTAATGTACATACTACTACAAGGACATACTTGTATCCTCTGCATCTTTCCATTTGTATATAGTCCATTTGTATGACCTCAAAAGGATGTTCTGGAGGATGAAATCCTCCTGAGCCTACTGTCACACCCTTCCCGATGTTGTACTGGCAACATATCATGCATGTTTGGACCTTGTTTTTGGCTGCGGCTCTAAGGTGCTTATTGTCCCATATAGATCTTGTTGCATCTAGCATAGCCTTTTCTCCTAGATGGGCTGGCCCATGTATTGTTTCTATAATGATCTGTACCAAGGCGTCCGGTAGATACCAGACTGCTTTGTGTGGCACCATCCATCCCTGGTCTGTCAAGATCCCTCCCTCCTTTTTCCATTTTTCTTTTTCTTCTTTCGTAGCATGACTCTGTATGTCTAGTATATCAATAGCGGTATCTCTGGTAGTTTGTGTATGTCCTATAAATGCAAGGTCATGGGGTGACCCTTTTTCTATGTCTTTCTGTTTCATTTCCTGAGCTGTTTGGTCTGCTAAGGCATTTCCTATAGCGACATCGTCTGTTCCCTTTGAATGTGCTTTGCATTTAATTACAGCTATTTGTTCGGGCAAGTGTATGTCGTCCAATAACTGTGTTATGAGGTCTGCATGTTGTATTTTTGATCCATGGGATGTCATGAAGCCTCTTTCTCTCCATAGCGTTCCGAAATTGTGAACTACCCCAAAGGCATACTGTGAGTCGGTGTAAATGTTTATCTTTTTTTTCTTCCCTATGTGACAAGCTCTACTCAAGGCTATTAATTCTGCAGCCTGCGCCGAGAGAATTGGTATTTGTCGACATTCTAGTACCTGTGTTTTTGTGGTGACTGCATAGGCCGCTTTCAGTTCCCCTTTTTCATTTCTTTTACATGAGCCGTCCACATATATATTTTGTTCCGCATCTTTTAAAGGAATATCTCCTAGGTCTGATCTTGGTTTCGTCACTTGTTCAATCACTTCTATACAATCATGTACTCCGTCTGTCTCTTCAGGAAGAGGTAAGAGTGTCGCTGGATTCAGGGTGTTACATCTAAGTATTTGAATGTGGGGTTGGAACAGTGTCAGTTCATACCCTGTCAATCTGGCTATGGTCAAATGTTGAGTCTGTGTTCTATTGAGTAGTAGTTCCACTGCATGAGGAACCCTTACTACTAGTGGGTGTCCTAATACTATGGTGTCACTTTGTCGGATAGCTTGGGCTGTCGCTGCTACAGTTTTCAGGCATGCAGGAAGGGCTTGCGCTACTGGATCCAGAGTGGATGAAAAATATCCGCACGGCCTTTGTTTGCCTGCTTGTTCCTGTGTAAGAACTGATAAAGCAGTCCCATTTTTCTCAGTAACAAATAATGTAAAATCTTTGTGGTAATCGGGGGTAGCTAATACAGGAGCCTGACACATTGCTTGTTTCAACGTTTGGAATGCGTGTGTATGTTCCTCTGTCCAGGTAAGTTGGGGTGTTGCACTTGCTTCCAATGTTGTGAGGTGTACAAGTGGTTTAGATATTAATGCAAACTGAGGGATCCATTGTCTGCAGTAGGATGTTAATCCTATGAATTCACGTACTTGTTTCTGTGTTTTTGGTTGGGGTATATTTAGTACCAGCTGTATTCTTTCTTGTGTTAGTTGTCTACCCTCCTTCGACAGCAAGTGCCCTAAGTAGGCCACTTGCTGTTGACAAAACTGTAACTTATTTGGTGACACCTTATGACCATTTTCAGCAAGAAACGTTAATACAATTAACGAAGCTTGTACACATGACTGTTCAGAGCGAGCCGTGATGAGTAAATCATCAACGTATTGCAGGAGTGCAGTATTTTGAGGCATTTGTATAGTGTCTAATTGTCTTTTTAATGCCTGACTGTAGATGCTCGGGCTGTCAGTGAAGCCTTGAGGAGCTCGCGTAAACCGGAAGCTCCTTCCGGACAGTGAGAACCCGAACAAATACTGGCTATCTTCATGTATGGGTACGCTGAAGAACGCATTCTTGAGGTCGATGACGGTGAAATAAGATGCCTCACAATCAATAGTAGTTAAAAGTGTGGAGATATCTGGTACAACAGGATGCTGGGACACCACACACTTATTGAGTTCTCGTAGATCAACTACCAGTCTATAACTGGGATTTTCACCTTGTTGGACTTTCTTTGCTACTGGTAATACAGGGGAATTAACTGTGTTTGAAGGTACTTCTATCACTACCCCTGCTTTGATGAGATCTTCTATGATGGAAATGAGATCTCTCTCAGCTTGCGGAGGTATTTTATACTGGCGTAATCGTGGTAGTATGGCTCCATCTTTCAATATAATTTTGTGAGGCGCAATAGTCATTCGCCCAACCGAGGTGGAGCTGGTGGCCCACAATTCGGGGGGAAGGTGTGCAAGCCGAGGATCCAACTCTCTAACGGTATAGTGGCCTTTAAAATCTCGTAAGAAAAGGCGTACGTCCTGGGGGGAGCATACTATAATAGCTCCCAATTCTTTCAGTTGTTTAATGCCTAGCAAATTTTCGGGGCAAGCATCTGTTAAAAGAAGATCGGTGGTCGTGGTGAGGGGGCCGACTTGTAAAGGTAAGGGCTCTGAAGTACTACTAGTAATGGGCTGACCTGAAAAACCTAGGGAAACATTTTTATTTCCTGACAGTGGTGCTTGAGGCAGTTCATTGTGATCAATTGTTGTTTTGCTTGCCCCGGTATCCAATAAAAACTTCTTTTCTTGTCCCAGGAGGTGAACGTCCACATATGGACCAGTCTGGTCCACAGGTATAGGGATAAGGGGCAATTTATCCTCTTCCCTCCCTGGGCAACTTCAGAAGAAACTGGGAAAATCGGCATACCCATTATCCTCTCCATTCATGTACATCTGTGCGCTCTGTTTTATTTCTCTATCCTGGCTCTTGGGAACTCTTCCCTCTGTTCTGTATTGTTCCCGAGGAACATGGGGTCTAGATAACGTTTTACCGGTGGCCAAATTGTGTTTCAGAACAGGACATGTTACATTCCCTTGTAAGTCTTTGACATAGTGTCCTTGTTTCTTACAGTAATTACAAACACCCTTGGAGGTAGTTGTTGTCTTTTGTTGTTGTGGCTACGGGCCTGTTCTGGGCATTACAGTCTGTGCGACTAAAGCTCTTATCTTAGTTTCTTTCAGTCTTGTTTTTTCACGCTCTTCTTCCTCCCTCAGTCTATTTTGATGATATTGTAATATTCGTAAAACTTGGGAGGGAGTCTGAGCCTGCCAGGAGCTTTCAACTCTTTGAACCCTTTCTTTTAGTTTAGGCAAGCTATTTTCTACCAATTTGGACACAAACAGGTGGGGGTAAGAGTCACTATTTGGTTTAAGACCGCTATTGATAGCGAAACATTCCTCTAATCGGGAATAATAATCCCCAGTATCCTCACCAGGTTTTTGCTTACAAGCCGAAATGGCGTCCCAATCCTCTTTTTTTAGTAGTGAGGAGTTGGGGTAATACTTTGAGAATAAGACCTGGCAACGCCTTTATATCCTGGTGTATATCTCCCCCCGGTTCGCGAGTACTTTCATGTGTTTCAAGATTTGCCCAATTTAATTCAACCGCATCAACTACCCAGTTTTTCTCTCTCAATTTTTCATAAATCCCCGAGGGCAACAAATGTTTCAACATGATTGTCATATCTGCTAATGTATATGTTCCCATTGTAAGGACATCCGCGAGTTCTTTAAAGAATCCTGTAGGATCCTTAGAATGGGATGGAACCATTTCTTTCATTTTCATAATTTCCATTTTAGTAAGGGGGGTATACACAAAAACTCTGTGCAAGTTATTTCCAACATCTGTTCGTGGGTGTACCTCTCTGAGAGGAAAATGACGAAGTGTGTCTTTCTGTTGTAAATCACGGTGTCGTGACCGAAGAAGTGTTCGTGTTACTTCGTCATGATACTCCTGTCTAGCCTCGAGGAATATGTTCAAAAACAGACTTGGGTCTTGTACGAATGTTAAGGACATGCACCTAGACAATAAATCTTCGAGGGCCTTTTGATGGGGCCTAATTATTTTATTTAGCGTCATCAAGTGTTGGGTCATATATATACTGGCCAATCTACGTTGTGTAAGTGGGAGATTAGAAAATAACTGGGCAATGACATCTGGATTGTATATTTTTGGTTGTGAGGTCCACAGGGTGGCGGTACGAGCTAATTCCTGCTCCTCAACTGTTAAGGGAGGTTCCTGATCAAGGAACCATTCTAAGGCTTCCTCTGTTTCCTCATATAATTCTTCACTCGTTGGGGCCTCGGGAAAAAAGGAAACAGTTGTATACGTAGAGGGGGTAAATTTTTCTCTTTTTCCGAGGTCCCCACGAAGTGGACATTGCTTAGTAGGTCGTGAGGGACCCTCTTTGAATTTACGTTGTTGTTGTATCATAAGGGCCAATAAGGTACCTACTGCTCCATCTATCTCATCCTCTACTTCTTCGGTCTTTTCATTAAGGTCATTAATAATGTCTGCTAATGTTGTAGGAATTTTCAAACCATTTGCCTGGAAATATCGTGCAAAGAGAAGTGTCATGAAAGTATATATGTGCATTTTTTGTCTCTTATTTTTTCCCTTCATAACATCTTTATATGCGGTGGAATCTCCACCTCGTAACATATATTCAATCATACTGTCAATGGTACTTTGTACTGCAGGCATTTTCTCTATTTTAGTCCAACTATCAAGTAACTGTTTTCCTTGTTCATCCAAAGCGGGATATCTTTTATATAATGGATCATGGGGACACTGCACTTTATCCTCCCCGCCCGCTGCTTCGTCCCCTCCCGCTGTCTCTTCCAGAGAAAGATGTCGGGTGTGTTCTGAAAGGTTGTCAATTATAGCTGGGGGAATTGTTACCACTTGACCAGGTCCAGGATGGACGGGCCGCATATCAGTAGAATACGGGGGTGGTACGTCCAATAAGTCTATGAGGGGTGCTTCTTCAAAATCTATAGGAGCGCTGGGAAGGAGACCATGTTTCAATTTAACCTGACCAGCAACCTCACATTTAGGTAATACCGGATACAGACCGGTCATATTTCCTTGTTTTTCTCTATTTGTTTGGTCAAGAACTGTTTCCTTTCCTGTCTGCAATAATTCGTCTGACTTCGCTTTTTCTGACATTTCCTGCGCTTTTTCAACTTTATTCTGAGCTTTCTCCTGTCTCCTATGGGCTTCTTTCCTCCACCATTCCACAGAATCTAATTGAGCCTGTCTCGCTTTCCTTTTGAACAACTGTTCCTCTACCTTAAGGATACTTTCTATATCAAAAGTCCCGCTGCTGGGCCACCGATATTTTTCTTCCAACTTCTCAGTATATTCCACCCATAAGTCCAAAAAGACTATTGCCGACATGCCATGTTTATTATACATAAATCTAGCTGGCGTGTCCTTAGGTGGAAGAACCACCTCTTTTTCTAAAAACTTTTTATCCTTAGATTTAGTCTTAAATTTGGCAAACAACGACATTTTGTTACTAAATCTATACCTTTACCGTTTCCTTAATCGGAAAACGTCTTGATACTATTCAGTAATACTCACCGAACAGCAAATCCAGAATTTTCGATTGAATCCAGACGCTGCGCGTGTCAGGGATCTCAGACGTCTCGGACTCCTCAACTCCTCGATGTCGGGCTCGGGTATGGACCTCCCGCGTCTCTCACCGCCTCATATGTATGCCGGTCTCAGTAAATCCCCCGCATCTCCGAAGGAATTCGGTGGGAAATCCCCACCGGGTGCACCTGAAGTCCGTCAAGAGAGGAAACAGGGGAAAACACCGCGGCCGGCAAAAACCGGCGCGTGTAGAGAAGGGAAGGTCCCTGTTCGGGCGCCAAAAATGTGGTAAATAATTTATTTTACCTTATCTTATTCATAATTTTCTAGTAATAGGTAAATGAGGAAGGAGACAGAGTCCGGGACGTGGAGTATAATCAGGGTTTATTTCAATAACTCGAGTTAAGGGAGAGCTCCCTCACCAAGCGGGTTAGGGAGTGGTCTGCCCAACATTGCGCAGCTTGCAGCTTTTATACATTTCTTGCACAACACAAGCAAATGGCAGTATTCGGTAATTTTCCATCAAGCAAACTTTAAAAAGAAAAAAAAACAAAACAGTCTATATGCGTCAGTGGAAATATGTGAAGCTGGAACACTCCGATGTGCGTCAGTGGAAATATGTGAAGCTAGCATGCAGACGGAGAAATGTCAGAAGCGTGGGGTAAAAAATAGAGTACAAGGGAAAACAAGCGTGACTTTCTTCCAACCACAGGTTATTCTGTCGAAGCGAGCTTTTTCTTAGAAACGGAAGAATCGGCTTAACCACAGCTATGTGGGTGGCTAACATCCTGCCTGAAGCACATCACACGTTGCAATTTATCTTCTGCTGCATTCTCCAAAATGTCAACACATTCTCAAAATGGATGCTTACTCTCAAAATGGATGTCCAGATGTCAAGGCACAGTGATTGCATGAGGGTGCGATATTTTATTTTTCCACATACCGACGTGCAATGGTATTGCCCGAAGAAAAATCTCCGGATCCAGTCTGACACCTGGGAGAAATTCTAAGGTAAGGAATCTGCTGAGAATATGTCTCTACTAGATATTTCGTTACCGAAGGTAAGTAACTTGTATTGTTATGTTTTTAGATGTAATATTCACCAGTGCTGATGTATATAGCATGTTTGAATTTATGAAATTATTTTGTATTGTGCAAACATTTTGCTTTATTCTTTCTTCAAATTAACGGTTGTTGACTTACCCTGGCTAGTAAATCTTCCATGTGTGTATTTCTGTATGCAACCAGCCTGTTCTATGGTTTTGGGGTCTATTGAATCATTGTTATTAGTATTTGGTACCTTGGGTCGAGACTGCTGTGGTATATTGGGTTTGTTAAGTTATGTGCGTTTAGTTTAGCTCTCAAGGTCATTGTCTTGGCATTGTAGCACATTTTCTATCTGTGCACTTTATTCATGCGGATCTAGGATGGCTGTTACCTTTTATGTTTTACCCTTGTTCTGAGCATAGGCAATATATGCTTCGTACACATACTGTTCCTGTTAATAGCAGTAACATCCTTCTATTGGTACATTTCAATTGCTTGTCATCTTTTTAATCTGTGTGCCTCTCCATGATGTTCATGATGATTTTCCTATTGTACACCATTGTAATTCACTGCTTAAAAGCTGCTTAATTAACATTGAAAACAATATGAACTACTCAGTGCTGCAGGTTTCATGAAAGAACAATGAAGTTAAGACGCTCAGGCCAGTTCTCTAATAATTACTTTTTTGCTGTACTAGGAGATACTGGTCAATTCTTGTGAAAGGTACTGAAAGCCATTATTAAGACCCATGGCTAAGGTACTACTGTGTATTTCACTGAAACATCAAGAGGTTTCTTTTTGGGCTTTGGCTGTCAGGAGGTATTGAAGGGAAGCAGTTGGCCTTGCTCTTGAAGGGAGATGATGGAGGCTTAGGAGCTCTGTAGGAACTTGGCTCTGTAAATACTATCTCAAAGTGACAGATTGTGTGCACAGAGTCCAAGGGGGTTCCCCTTAGAGGTTGATAGTGGCAACATTAGATAATTCTAATGCTCTATTTTGTGGTAGTGTGGTCGAGCAGTAGGCTTGTCAGAGGGTAGTGTTAAGCATTTGTTGTACACACAGGCAATAAATGAGGAACACACGCAAAGACTTATTCCAGGCCCATAGGTTTTTATATAGAAAAATATATTTTCTTAATTTATTTTTAGAACCATAAGATTCAGATTTGAGGTAAGTACATAAAAAGCCAGGTACTTCACACAGGCGAGTACAGAACTTTGGTTTAAAACAGTAGTACACACAGTTTTGGTTAAAACAGCAAATAGCTATTTTAAAAGTGGACACTTGCAAAAATCAACAGTTCCTGGGGGAGGTAAGTAAAAGTTAGTTTCTTGGGTAAGTAAAACACTTACACAGTCAGTCTCCTGGGCATAGGCAGCCCACCATTGAGGGTTCAAGGCAACCACAAAGCCACAGACCCAGCAACACAGGACCGGTCAGGTGCAGAGGTCAAAGGAGGGTCCAAAACACACAGGCACCAATGCAGAACAAGGGTGCTCCTGCTCCTGTTCCAGTCTGCTAGCAGGTAAGTACCTGCGCCCTCAGGGAACAGACCCGGGGGCGTTTGTAGAGCACTGGGTGGGGGGAGGACACAAGCACACAAAACCCACCCTCAGCAGCACAAAGGCGGCCGGGTGCAGTGTGGAAAGTAGGCATCGGGTTTTGTATTGAAAACAATGGAGGGACCCGTGGGTCACTCTGGCAATGCAGGCAGGGCACAGGGGGGCTTCTTGGGCCAGCCACTGACTGGGGTAGGATGAGGGCCACCTGCTGGTCACTCCTGAACTGGTAGGTGGTTCCTCTCCGTCCTGGGGGCTGCGGGTACAGTGCTTGGTCCAGGCATCGGGTTCCTTTGTTGCCAGGTAGTCATGGTCAGGGAGAGCCTCTAGATCCTCTCTACAGGCGTCACTGTGGGGGTGCAGGGAGGTCGACTCAGGGTGTCCACGTCGTTGGAGTCGTCTGGGAGCCTTCTCTGCGGTGTTTGTTGTCCTGAACTCGAGCTGGGGGTGTCCGATGCAGTGTGTGAAGACTCACGCTTCTGGCGGGAAGTGAGAGTCTCTTTAAAGTTGCTGTTTTGTTGCTGTATCTGGACAAAGCCGCTATCCACGGGAGCTGCTTAGTCCTTTAGGTGCAGGTCAGTATTTAGGGGCAACCCTGAACCGAGGAAATCAGTCCTCAGAGGTCGCTGGTCCCACTGGATGCATCGCTGTGCAGGTTCTTTGAGTCTGGAGACAGGCCGGTAGGGCTGGGGCCAAGTCAGTTGTCGTCTCCGTCGTCTCTGCGGGGCTTTCAGGTCAGCAGTCCTTCTTCTTGTTGTAGGTTGCAGGAATCTGATTTCCTCGGTTCAGGGTTGCTCCTAAATACAGAATTTAGGGGTGTGTTTAGGTCTGGTGGACAGTAGCCAATGGCTACTGCCATGGAGGGTGGCTACACCCTCTTTGTGCCTCCTCCCTGAGGGGAGAGGGCACATCCCTATTCCTATTGGGGGAATCTTCCAAAACCAAGATGGAGGATTTCTTAAGGCAGGGTCACCTCAGCTCAGGACACCTTATGGACTGTCCTGACTGGTGGGTGACTCCTTGTTTTTCTCATTATCTCCTCCAGACTTGCCACCAAAAGTGGGCGCTGTGTCCGGAGGGGCGGGCATCTCCACTAGCTGGGATGCCCTGGGGCGCTGTAACAACAGGATTTAACGTTTGAGGCTCACCGCCAGGTGTTACAGTTCCTGCAGGGAAGGTGAGAAGCAGGCTTTGTTCCTGGCCACAGAGTGAGAAAGGCACTCACCCCATGTGGCCAGAAACTCGTCTGGTTTTGGCAGCCTGGCAGGAACTGGTCATCCTAACACTAGGAATTGGACTGGTATACAGGGGGCATCTTTAAGATGCCTTCTGTGTGCATTTTTCAATAAATCCCACACTGGCATCAGTGTGGATTTATTGTGCTGAGAAGTTTGATACCAAACTTCCCAGTATTCAGTGTAGCTATTATGGAGCTGTGTAGTTCGTAATTGACAGACTCCCAGACCATATACTCTTAATGGCTACCCTGCACTTACAATGTCTTAGGTTTGGCATTGACACTGTAGGGGCATAGTGCTCATGCAACTATGCCCTCACCTGTGGTATAGTGCACCCTGCCTTAGGGCTGTAAGGCCTGCTAAAGGGGTGACTTACCTATGCCACAAGCAGTGGGTTGAGGGCATGGCACTCTGAGGGGAGTGGCATGTCGACTTAGTCATTTTCTCCCCACCAGCACACACAAGCTGTGCCGAAATGGCTGATAAATACCCTTTAAGAGTGAGTGGTCCCCAGGGTGGTATAAGACATGCTGCAGCCCTTAGAGATCTTCCCTGGCCACAGGCCCCTTAGTACGAGGGGTACCAGTTACAAGGGACTTCTCTGTGTGCCAGGGCTGTGCCAATTGTGGGAACAAAAGTACAGTTTAGGGAAAGAACACTTGTGCTGGGCCCTGGTTAGCAGGATCCCAGCACACTTTCAATCATAACTAGCATCAACAAAAGGCAAAAAGTTAGGGGGTAACCATGCCAAGGGAGGCATTTTCTTACAAGCTCATATGCAGCCAAAATGATAAATAGCTTACAGTATGTTGCATGTGCTATCAATTCAGGTTATAAAATAAATAGGACTTTATTAATATACGGTTTTAAAATGCAGACACACAGATTCTATTCAGTATTCTTCATAAAACTCATACATAGTAAACATATTTACAGATAAGCAATTCATAAATAAATCCTTGAAAACTTAAACATCTGCATATAAACAAAGCTCACATATGAAATATTTCCATGTTTTAATGGGTATTTAAAACTGATTAATTCATCATCCTAATTTAATACACTTACTAACATTAGCTTCAATTGCTTGTCCATTAATTTAAGATATTAGTTTCCATGCTCAGTAAGATTGTCAGTTACCCTGATCTTGGACATTAATGTTAACAAGATCCCTGCATAATTTTAGCGCTTCGTGGCATGTTTGTATGCCTTTAATAAGCAAAAATAGTCTTTGTTGTTTATTACAAATATTTATGTAGCTAGCACAGGTAAGGAAAGAAATGGATCTCTTCTTGTGCAGTCCACTCATATAGTTTGTAGTTTCCCTCTTTCATTTAGCTGGGTAAACATTTAACAAGAGCTGCCTGATCTAGATGTAATGTAGAGCAAGTTAGAATAAGATGCAATTGGCCTATCCAGATAAATTTCACGACCAGCAAAACGTTTACCCCGAATAGAAATGCAGCCCCAAGATGTTTTCATAATGGCATAAAAATAGCAAAGCCCAATCTTCTCCCAATAACATGCCTTAATTGGAGCCATATCACTTCTTGTAATTTCATTTGGTACAGGCCAGAGCCCAGTGCAATTTAAAGTTATTGTATTTACAATAGGATAACTGTGGCATCTTGTAGCCCAGTCTGCTAGAACCTTGCAGCTGGTTTCCCTGTAGTCTTACCCAACGTTTTAAAGATGTTATGGCTAATGAAAGTAATCAACTCCCCCCGCCCCTAATTCTTCTCTTAGTGCCAGAAGGGAAGTCAATTTATGAAGAGGTCCAGACACCTTAAGAAAATATTCAGTTAAAGGTAAAGATCATAAATATTCGAGCGCCCCCCAGGTTTTGCTCCATACAAGGCTCAGGACTCTGATTTATAAACACAGAGGCACCAATGGTGTACATTAATTATTAAAGTATAGGCTGAATTGACTAGTTTTAAAGTATTGTTAGCTGCCAGTGCTGATCAATTATCGTGGTGGTTAACTCTAAAGTCAAGGTAATCAAATAGGAATTTATCTCCATTTTAGAGTTGATTCATCTAAATGCTTTTTTATACCATGTCATCACCACTGTCAAAACTTTCGATTTTATAAATTAATTTTCAGTCAGTCTTTTTGTCTTACAATAAGTCTCTTGGTTTAAAAGCAGAGTTGAAAGGTAGTTGCTTGTTGCTGTGTACCTAAAGACGGGCTTTCCTGTCATTAAGCACATCCCGTCATCAATACTGTCAACAGAAACAGTTTGTTGCCTGGGTGGTGATTGTCTTGTGTTTTTGCGATGTGGTGTGGCTTGGCCAAAGGAGTGCCAGAAGCAATTGTGTACATGGCTCTGTGATTGCACTGAGAAATACTCATTGCTTTGAAACCCATACCAGTCTGCCAAAAGGATGAATTAATATGGTTGTGTCCTCGATTCGGTGGCAGCGGTGGGTAGGGGAGCAAGGACAGTGCTGCAGGGAGCATGCAAGGAGCTAGTTGTTAGAGGATGAGATGGTAGCGCAGGAGGTCCGCTCCTTTGTGCCACTACCAAAGCCGTCCACGTTCTTAATCCTGTTCTTTCCTCATTAACATCAGAAATAGTAATGTGCCAATCATCAGCAAACACACCATGTTCTATATTAACAAGCAGGGAGGAAGGAGGTTCAAGATCTCGAGTGAAGTTTAAACTTCACTGATTCCTGCAGATAAGTGATTCTGATAGAGAAGTTAGTACCTTTTGAATATCCCTAGGTGTCAGACTAGATCCAGAAAATTTTGCATAGCATTTCCTCATGTACCGACAAGTGGCATCATGCGGCGTTTTACTTCGTGCTGCACCGCTTGGCACCGATGTGGATTCATTCTCTTGGCTTCTCCACAGATGTTCAGCATTCTCTCACGGATATGCCTTTTACTGGCTCCAAGTTGTTCGGAGCCAAGGCAGACTCAGCCCTTGAGAGATTTAAGCAAAGTACGGCTACTGCCTGTTCTCTGGGTATAACACAGTCAGCCCATCATCTGCCGTGGAGCATTGTACTTTTTGAGGCTTTGAACAGGGCTACCTACAAAGGCAGACACAGTGTTCATCTCAGCTGCAGCAAACCTTCCCATCCTTTGGAGGACAATTCAGGGAGCAGGCCAGCAATGTTCAGGCATCCACAGACAGTGTTCTGCCCAAACCCCAGCACCCACTTCCGGAGCAACATCAAAATACCCTTAATTTGATTTTGGTGATTCACAGTTTCCCAGTGGAGGCAGGATCACATCTTACATCCCCGGATCGAGGGGCCTTGCCTAAGATGAGTGGGTGCTCCATATCGTGGAACAAGGTTACTCCCTACCCTTCGTTTCTTATTCTCCAGACATGGTATATATACACCACAACATTTCCCAGAGGAACTGTTGTCTATTCTTCAAGGAGAAATCCTTGCTCTCTTGGCCATTGGAGCAATAGGGAGGGTGTTGGTTGCAGAAATAGGAACTGGTTGTTACTCCCATTGATTTCTGATAACAAATTAGGATGAAGGCTCTTGCCCCATCCTAGATCTTTGTCCTTTGAATTCTTCATAAGGAAAGACATGTTCAAGAAGAGCACACTGGCTCAAGTTCTCTCTGCCCTGGATCCAGGGGACTGGATGGTAGCCCTGTATTTGCGGAACGTGTATTTCCATATTCCCACCCTGCTGTCCAAAATACACTACCTGCAGTTTCAGGTGGGTCAGGATCCTTTTCAGTTTTCTGTGCTAACTTTTGGATGTACCAGTGCATCTGCAGTTAGTCTCTAACAGAAAAGGTGGTCCCGAAGGTAAGTAACTTGCTCACTTGATAGAGACTTCTAGCTGCCGATTCCTTACCTTAGAATATTTCCCAGGCATCAGAGTGGATCTGGAAAATCTTGAGCAGTTCCCTTGTGCCCCAGTAGTGCGGTGCCTCTGTAGGTGCCACCCCAGCACACTGACATAATTTCTTTACTTTTTGCATGCTAGTCAGTGTAGATCCAGAGAGAGCTACCCCAAGTAAATTTTTGACTGGCCTCTTATTGACATTTTGTCAAAGTGTTTTTTTTTTAAGATTCTTCTTCTGGTGTGCTAGGAATGTCCTCTACAAATCTAGTGGGTTTCAAGCCATGTGGTGCCAGTCAGGTGTCTGTGACAGACCCACAGTTGGCTTGTTTGTGGTGCTTGGAGCATGACCATGACTCCAAGAGCTGCAAAGACTGCCATGCCATGAACCCAAAGATGCTGCAGGGAACGTCTGTGAAGTTTTGTGCTACCCGACACCATGACACTCAGGATTCCAGTCATGCTAAAGGACCTGAGACTGCTCAGAGACTGTCCAGACTCTCATTGTCCCAGTCCAAGTTGCCTGGTAAATCCACATGCACTAGAAGTCAGGAAAGTTGACGCGCTCTTCTAATTCTCCGCATAGGTCCAAATTATTGGACAAGGTACGTAATCACAACACTCTAAGCCTCGCTTTACCATGGAGCCTGTGTCTGGGTCTGCTCCGTGCCTCTCAGAGTTTCCCTGAGCCAGAGAGATCCCTGCCCAACTCAAGGAGTTTTAAGAGGCCTGAGCCATACTCACGGAAGTGGTTGCTAACAGGTGAACTGTAGCAAAGTTTACCATCAGATGTGGGCTGGACACAACTGACTTGCTAGGCAGAGCGATTGTGTCATCAGTGATACTTAGATGCCACTCCTGGTTGAGAACCACTGACATTTCAATGGATATCCACACTTCTCTCATGGACATGCCCTTTGATGGCTCTTGCCTTTTTGGGAAAAAGGCAGACTTGGCTCTGGATCGCTTTAAAGACAGTAGATCCACAGCCCGGTCTTGGGGCCTCTCCATGGCCCCCTGTCAAACCCAGTCTGCCATCCACCAGTTGCGTGGCTACAGGAGGGTCTACCAAAAACGCCATTTCACACCCAGCCACCATGACCAACAGCTTCCCAGCTTTTTTTGTGGCTGCGGATGCGGTTCTCGCAGACCACGTGCGAGTCCCCCACATCTGCAGCAGCCGGAGCCTCAAAGCCCCTTTAGTTTGCCCTGCTACCTGCACAGGTGCCCGGTTGGGGGGCGGAATCCACCATTCTGTGCCCCACTGGCAGCCCATAACATTGGACAAGTGGGCTTTACAAACTGTGCCACCCACTTAGAATTAGACCATCTCCCCCTGCTATCTTAGGATGTGTTGGCCCTTTTGCCCAGAGGGCCCTCAAGAGGGTGCCGGCATCAGAAGTAGGCAGTGGTTGCTATTCCTACTACTTTCTGCTGACCAAAAAGGATAAAGGCCTCTGTCCTATTCTAGACCTGCACCTTCTCAACTTCTTCCTGAAGAAGAAGGAGTTCAGAATGTTCACCTTGGCTCAAGTCCTGTCTGTCCTGGTCCCAGGAGACTGGATGGTAGTGTGGACTTGCAGAACGCATATTTCCACATCCCCGGCCTGCCTTCCCACAGACATTACCTGCGGGTCACGATATGCCAAGAGCACTTTATTTGCTGTGCTTCCCTTTGACCTTACTAGCACCCTTCTGGTATTCACCAAAGTGATGACGGTGGTTGCAGCACATCTGCAGAGGTCAGGTGTTCCAGTCTTACCCTACCTTGACGATTAACTTTTTAATGAAGGCTTGCCCGCTGGCAGTTGTCTTCCACCTCCAGGCTACAGCGGACTTCCTGCATTTGGTAGTGTTCACAATCAGTGTGCCAAAATCACACCTGACTCCCTCTCAGATATGCTCACTTACATCGGAGCCACTCTGGACACAACGGAGTTTCAGGCCTGTCTTCCTGAACAGGGAGTCCAGGATGTTAGGACAATGATTACGTTTCAGCCTCTGTCCTAGATTTTTTTGAGACTGACTCTGAGGCTGTTGTACCTCATGGCCTCCTGCATCGTGCTAGTGACACATGCCCATTGGCATATGCTGACTCTGCAGTGAGACCTGAAGACCCATTAGGCGCAGCATCACTGGAATCTCTCCAACATGCTTCAGATCTTGGAGGAAACTGCAAAACATTTGCAGTGGTGTCTGACGAACAGGGTCAGTGGCAGATCCCACTCTCTTCTCCAACCATAGCTGACGGTAGGGACATATATGCCACTCCTGGCTGGGTGGCCACTTGTGAGAAATGGAGACAGAGAACTTTGCTCTCTGGCAGAGTCCAGGCTCCCCATTAACTTTTTGGAGTTTCAGGCAATCTGGTTGCTGTTGAAAGGCTCTATTTCTACGATCAAGGGAAGGATGGGACAGGCGTTCTTGGACAATACCACCACCATGTGTGTACTGCAACAAACAGGGCGGATGGGGTCATAGACTCTGTCAAGATGCCCTGTGTCTCTGGACATGGCTGGAACGTCAGGGCATTTCCCTGATGATTGAAAATCTGGTGGGTTCTCTGAATGCCAGGGCAGACGAACTCGGCCGCTGATGCCTATCGAATCACAAATGGCGTCTCCATCCAGAGGCGGTGCAAAATCCCTTTCAAGATTGATTCAAACCTTGGTTCTATCTGTTAGTCACTACTGAGAATGCACAATGTCAGCAGTTCTATGCACTGGAGTTTCCAAGGCAGCCCTCTCTTGGCAACATTTTTCTTCTTAGGTGGAGTTCAGGCCTCCTGTATCCCTTTCCGCCGTTACCAGTCCTGTCCAGAGTTTTCAATAAGTTCAGGAAGGACCAGGCCCAAGCCATTCTTGGGGCTTCAGATTGGGCACAGAGAATGTGGTATCCTGAGCATAAGCATTGGTCCTCCAATCAGGCTTCCCCTTCAGGAGGCTCCTCTGTCACAGCAACAGGGCGGTTGTGCCCCCCCCCCCACAAGTCTGTGATTTTATTCTGCCAGCCAGACTTCCCTTCATCAAGACAGTATGCACCAGCCGTAATGACAAATATTTTGACATGGCACGCATTCAAGACCATTGATCTCTTTCTGCACCCTTATCACAGGTGTACTATTTATTCTTTGTCTGGCCCAGCAGGGCTTTGCTCTAGGCACCGTTAAAGTTTATATGTTGCCCATTTTGGTTTTCTTATGGTTGCCGAACTGACCTTCTTTGTCACCTGTGATGTGGTTCCTTAATGGACTTCAACATCTGTTCCCTCCAAGACTGTTGATCATTCCCCAATGGGATTTCAACCCGGTCTTAACATTTTTCATGTGTGCACCCTTCGAGCTCCTGCACAACTGCCTAATTCTCCTCCACATCAAAACTGCTTTACGTTTGGCAATAACATCGGCAAGGAGGGTCAGCAAACTGCAAGCACTCAGTGTGCACCCTCTCTACATGACTTTCTATCTAAAGAACCTAGTCCTGAGAACCTGTGCCTTCTTCCTTCCTAAGGTTGTCACACCTTTCTATATCAGCCAAAATATCACCTTGCCTGTCTTCTTTGCTCCCCTTCTCCCTTCTAGAGAAGATGAGACTCCACCACCTGGACCCAAACAGAGCATTGTCGTTTTACCTTAATTGTACTAAAGAATTCTGGGTGGACGATTAACTATTCGTTAGGTATGTTGGGACGAAGTAGGGAAGGGATATGCAGAAAGGAAACATCTCACAATGGATATTGTTTTACATAAAATAAAAGTGCGCTACGCATTGGTCAAACAGCGGCCCCCTGAGGACTTGCAAACTTACTCAGCCAAGGCTCTGACCACTGAATTAGCTTGTGGAGACCCTGTCCTGGGCATCTGTCAGGCAGCAACATAGATGTCACTTCACACATTGACCAAACATTACTGTCTAGACAGATCTGTTATGATGGGAATTTTTCCCATTCTCTCCTGGAGGACCTTTTGGTGTAATTTGTTCGCTGGCCCACCTCCAGGGAGGTACTGCTTGAATATCTATTCTAAGGTAAAGAATCTATGCCCAATTTGATCGAAAGATGAGCTAGCTTTGATTAGCTCTGACTATGGTGAATCAGCCCATGAGCAGTACATAGCCCCCCCCCCCCCCCTCACCCCCCACCCCAAGAGAACTGGCTGGAGGAAAACAAGAGATTCCAAGTAGTGCTTGGAAGCTTGCCAAATTGTACAATCCCGTGGTCGGAGAAGGACCTCCACTCGTTAGTCTTCTTTTTCCTCAGATTATGTGTTTCCTAGACTGCTGTCCACTTTCCTTGTATGCCTATGCCTGCCTCCCTACATTAGCTAAAATGATGAGCCTCTGTGTTACAGTTAACCTCACACAAGAGACCGTGCCATTAGTCTCTTGGAACTCACCCTTAATTCCTGATGATGGACAACTAAGATTACCAGTAATTTAATTCTTTATTGTAATTTTATGTTTTGAAGGTTTTAACCAATGAGTTCAGCAAATGTTGCATGTATCAGAGAAGTATCTGAATTATTTAAAAAATGTTGCTTGGGTTACACTTGACAATTGTATTGATTTGTCATGCATGTTTACAGAAGCTCTACAGCCAACGACTAGTATTGACAGTCTCAAAGAGCAGCCAACGTGTACCACTGATGGTTCAAGGAAAGGGTCTAGAGCCTCACTTGGACTTCATTCCCTCTGTGCTTGAGCTGGGACCTATTCTGCCTTACAGCACGGGTGCTGAGACTGATGTTGTTGTGAAAAATCCGTGCAACTTTCCAATTGAATTCTACTCCCTGGAACTGGACAAGCAATACTTGGATGAAGAGCAGGTGAGAAGATAGTTAATACTGTTCCTTAGCTCCCAAATTGCCCCATGTCAATTAGCGAGACCTGCCATTTATGCCAACAGAACAGTGCATTAACTGATTTGCAATTTCGCTTTCAGCATTCTAGGTATAATCTCAAATATTGCATAATGCACACTGATGTTGTCTAAAAAGGTGATACTTGTGCAAACTGTCAAGCATTCCGATGACTAGTTGGTAATTGCGCACTTCAGCTTCCAAATGATAAGGTTAAGATCCACTTTCACAAGAATGGGGGGAGTGTGTGTTTAAGATTTACTTGCCATATTGTTTTCTCAGAAACACCATAAGTGGTTTAATCACTTGAGATTTTAAAGGAAGGATTGGGGGCATACTAAAAGTTGCTGAAACAGAACTCTGGTTAATGCACATTATTCTTTAAATATTTAGTGTAGAAAAGGAACTAAGAGTGCCATTGAAACTAGGTAAGTTCAGTCTAGTAAGTGTATTAGAATCATTTCATGCTCTGGCACACATAAAAAGAAAGAATAGACTGAAATGTTGCAAGATCTTTTTTATTAACTTTTATGTATTGCAAATTCCACCCCAAGGGAGTTGAGGCTATTTACTAGAGGAAGAGATGTGTGCAAAATTGCATATGTAAATGCTGTTTGAAGGATTACCACACACATTTAGGACTATCATCTGAGCAGAGTACATTGGTCCGGCATCTTAATCTGTTGTATTGGGAGTATTGACGCATTAGTAGCAGAAGGCAGGTCATAGAACACATTGTAAAGAGGGGTGAACCTTAAAACATAAAGGTAGGTGGACCAGAAGAGCATTATGGCATATGAAAAGAACAAAAGAGTGATAGAACTGAATTTTCTAGATTCTTGGCAGTTGTTCTTTTAATTTGTGTTGGAACATCAGGTAGAAATTTACTTGTCTGATTTCAGTGGGCATTTCCATATCTTGGGCCATTCCTGAAGGCTGTGCAAGAGAGAGTTCAGCTTTCCTTTAACCGTGGAGTATCAGGTTGGAGAGCTTTGGATCTGAGACACATGTTGCCCCCTGACATTTTTAGTTTGAGGGTTATTTTATTTTGTTTGGTTTTAGAGGTTTGTAGTAGTTGCAAGCAGTTCTGTATAGAAAACTAGCCACCTGAAAGAGAAACTAAGTGCTTTTGTGACAAATGCGGTGTGTTAATTGTTCCTACTGTTGTCAGTCTGGCTGCCTCATGTAGTACACCTTGTAATGATGTGAGGTACCTCAATGCCACATCAGTGAAAGTGAGTTCCTATATTTAAGAAGTGATATTACAAGTGCTTATACACTCTGTTTGTAGGCAGGCCTTTAGAGAAGAAGGGCCTGATCTAAGGTTTGGCAAACAGTGTACTCTGTTGCAAATATGACTGAGTACCCTGCCTTCCAAACCGTCTGTCCACCTACCTCATCTACAGACGAGTGGACTTTAAGGATTTCGTCATTGGAGCCCCCCAATTGTCTGAGGTGTCCAAATGCTTCATCCAACAGCCCAATGTAGTAGGGGCCATCAGAGTAAGAAGATTACACTGCCTGCCCTATTTAGGGTGAATGGGGTAATGTATTTTTTCCTGTCAGTCATGGCCAGGAAAACCCTGCAGTGAGAGACAGGAAAACAGCTATAATAACTCTCACAACCTAGTAGAAACCTCCCCACATGTGGGGTCTTTAGTATTTTGTTTTTCAAAAGCAAACTACTGCTTTGGGAGTTTGGTGTTGAAAACGTTTAAAAAAGTAAACATTTGAAGAACAACTGTTAAAACAAACAATGGCCGTCCACCAAGCTTTTAGCACATTGAAAGGAACTGCCATGACAGTGGTTCCTGTCATTGTAGAGGGACGACCACTAGTCCGGCAGTCATCTCTACATTTGGCTTGGTAGCCTCACAGACAGGCAGAGGTATTGCTCCCACCACCCTGATGGACTGTACTCTGCCTGCCAAACTCTAAATCAGACCTAAGGTGTTTGGCTGATCCAAATACTAAGAGCTGGCCACAGTCTGATTTTGTCATAGCTTTGATATGTGTATTTAACTTAAAGCCCAGATATCTCCCCAAACTCAGTGAGGAGGAACCACAAAATGTGGACCGAATACTAATTATCGGCATACAGGGAGACCCCGTGTGTGCACCTCGTTACACTTATACTGCACCAGTTGAAGTGTGTGAGACAGGAATTTGTGGGGCAATGCAATGGAGATTCAGGCAAAGAGGCATACGGGGTACCCCTACAGACAGAGCGGTTAGGAGCGGAACGAACGGGTAGGTCCAGGGATGGGCTATGGATAGAACATTGAACTCCTGGAACATTAGTACTTAAAACCTACCCTAAGGAATACAGAATCTGCTCCTTCCTTCGTAGGTATAAAGTCCAAATATCACCTTAGCAGGAAACCAGCCCATTTAGCTCAGAGGTTACAATGCTGGAGGAAAGGTTGAGAGATCATATGTACAGGGCCACCTACTTTAACTACGCCATGGGTGTGGTGACGTGGGTAGTGGGTTGGGTCCGGTTCCTGCAGAGGGAAGTGACCACTGACCCAAATGGTGTGTTTATGATAATGCCAGGGATCTTAGATGGCTGTGAAAATGTACTGTGAACTCCTACACCCGAATATGGATGACCGATCCTTTTTCCTTGAGATATTAAGGGTTATGACCCTCTTTATGGGGCTTCAAATTCTATAGGCTGGAAATTTCAACTGTGTTCAGGATTGGCAAAACGATACGTGTCCCCCTTCCCCTGGCCTCAGGCCGCACATGGAACATGCTTTCTGGGAGAGAATGGGTGATCTTCACCTGCTAGACAGCTGGGGACACCACCACCCACACACTAGTTCAGATACCTACTACTCACATGTGCAGAGGGTGTACAATCAAAGTTTTTTGGGAGGTTCCAAAGATGTGAGTATTTAGAAATGTTCGGCATACTGAGACTGCTGTGTTTCTGACCACTCTCAACTGCTGTATACCTTGTCACAAGGGTGGTACTGGTCCAAGATCCCGGTATGGAAACTCCACAATGAGGTGATAACCGACGCAGTCTTTCTGGGAAACATTCAAGAGTTCACAGTGTCCTATTTCTATACTATTTATACTAATGCTGCAACTAGGGCAGTGTAATGGGAATCATACAAAGTGGCGCTCTGGTGGTAGTGCATTGCACAGACAATAGGCATGTGCAGCTAGCTGGAGAGGACTCTCTGGTATATGGGGAGTGAACTGCTGCACAGGAATGCATCATCAGGCACGTTTAGTGGTGCAACACAGGTGCACACAAAGGTTCAAATACAGCTGGCAGAGGCTTGGGGTAATTGTTGGAGCAGTTTACATGTACACACTATAGACATTGCCTCCATTATGGGGGAGATAAAGCAGGAAGGATGTTAGTCTGGCTGGTAAAACGGGACAAATCACATTCATGTATATTGGCATCACATCAGAATGGGGGGCCGACCCGCTGGGCAGGACTACATCTATCAGGCATGCGCTGACTGTCTGAAGCAGGGTTTGCATAGGTACAGGACGTCCCAGAGGATATGTTGGAGCAGTGCTTGGCAGAGACAAACTTGCTGCAGTTCCTGGATGAACAGTGGCAATCCTTAGAGATACCACTCAGACTAGATGAACTCAGAAAGCCATAGGCTATTTTAGCCTGTGATAAATTTCCTGGGACGGATGGGCTAACAGCCGAAATGCTTCATCAGTCATTGAGCAACTGCATGAGGTTCACTTAGAGGTCCAAAAGCTCCCACACTTGATGAAAGAAGCTGTGATGATCCTCATCCTGGAGGCAGGCAAAGATCCGAAAGAACTGGCCTCTTATAAGCCTTTATCAATGCTGAACACAGATGTTAGGATAATATGTAAGGTCCTGGCGGCATGGTTGCTGTGGGTGGTGGGGGGATTCATCCAGCCAGACCAAATGGACTTATGCCCAGTAGAAGCATAATGTATAACCTTTGGAGATTGAACCACGTTCTGCACAGGGTGGCAGACACAAATGGGAAATAGGCGCTAGCGGCACTGGGTCTCGAGTGAGGGTTCTATATGGTGGGCTGGCAGTTCACGTGGGCGGTGACGCAGGCTGTGAACCTCACTTTTTATATATAAATAAGGGCTAGGATTTCAGGTCCTGTGGACAAGTCTGGGCTGACCCTAGAAACTCTCCATTGTGGTCTCTAAACTATCAGCCTTTGTTTAGTTTTCTGTCCGTGCTGTCAGCAGCACCATCTCTGGCCTCTCCCCGACTGAAGAAGTCCTCTATCTTGGGGACCTAGCCTTGTGATTGTCGAAACAGTGAGCAATGGTTTTCTCACCATTGACTTTGTCTTCTAACAATAGTATGAAGTTACCCCCTAATTAGCAACTATGCATTAAAATAAGCAGCTGGGAGGCAGTGCTTCAGCTTCATCTGTTCCTGTCAGCAGTTTATCGGTACCGTATTATGACCAGTGACAGGAAGCGTCATTGATGTGCTGGACTCTGAGCACCTCATCGACCATGAGGCGCTGTGCAGTTACAGCTTTCAAAATGGCAATGGCCAGTTCTGTCAGTTGGCACTATGACACCACAGACATTATTGGTTATTCTTTTGCCTCCATGCTGAATATTAACACAGACTTCTAGTTAAGAAGGTGAAGACGATGAGGATGATGATTAGTATGCATAAGGAAAGCCAAAGAGCAGGAGGCCAGTTGGATCTGAACATCCATTTCAACCTGGAAGGCAATGACTCAAAGACAATTTTTCAGAAGCTCCAGGGTTTCTATTGGCATTTCGATAATCAGCTAGTGTATAACCTGAGGGTCATATCTTTCCCCACCCTCCTAATGTTCAAATACCAGCTGACCTTTTAGATTTTCTAAAGAACGTGATAGACAGACCTTAACTGAGGTTTCCACGGCTTCACAACACGGAAGCAACATTACCTCTGCAGGTATTACACTGATATAGCATGTTTCTCTTCCACATGCAGTGACTCAGCCATTGCAAATGCCTACAATACTGTGTAAATGTGAGTGTGTAACTTTATCTCCGAACATTCAAAGATGAAGGTGGTGATGGAGTCAGAGTGACAAGAATGGTGATGACCAAATGAAAACCGTATTGTCAGTGTCCATGGCCATGAGCAACAACTCCAGTGACCAAAACAACAGATATTCAAAATAGGGTGATTAGTTAGCAGCAAATGACTGATATAGGCTAGTTTTGAAGCGCCTAAGAGGGGGCTTCCATTTAATCTGTGCGTCCTCTTCCACCAAAAGAAAAATTGTACCACTTCTGCATAATATGGGACTGACAACTACCATTGATGAAAAAATATGTAACACCTTCCTCCAGTGTAGCTCTCCATGAGAAGAAATGCACAGTAACAGACTCACCAGCATGTTTACTACACAATATAAAAATTAAGTCAGTTATTTTGTTGTCTGCTCAGAATAGACATTTTTTGGCAATCCCAATCAAACAATTCAAACTGTTTAGAGTAATTCTGATTAACATCTATGGAATGACCGAACTGACGTCTAGCCCATATGCTTTACAATCATAAAGACCAAACTGAAACCTTACTCAAGGAAGACCAGTTAACACCAAATGTGATCACTGGCATGTGGGTTGGACATTATATACTGATGTAGCAACAGATTACTTTGGTCACTTGGATTTTGGTCATAAATCTTGGGGTATTTACTACATTTTGCTCAAATAAGGGGGCACTCTAGTTGGGTGCTTGTTCTGTTGAGTAAAAACAAAGCTACGAGCTCAATCAGTAGGAAAGTTAGAGCACACTTCATTAGAGGTATGGTGACCACTACTTCACTCTTTGCAAATGTTTCTCCAAACAACATGTGTAAGACAGCTACATTGGCCATGGTCCACACCTTTGCCAAACTCTATTGACAGGACATCAGTTCAAGAACTGAGATGTGAGTGTGATAAGGGGTGCTATGGATTTTTTTAAAATAAGGAATGCGTTAGTACCACGTCCACTGGTTACTATACATTTTGCTTTCTAGTTGTAGTTGAAGCATGGGTTAGTTTGAAAAATCTAAAGTTGAAAGGAAAGTTACTTATCTTTAACTATAGTTGTCCAGTGTTTGTATCTTTAATAGACTCACATGCAACCCTGACATATTTTTTTCCCAATAATGAGGCTTTACCGCATTTTGAAAGGCTGAAGCCTGGAAGTATTTGTGGGAAGTGGGACCTTTCCATGTCATTGGCTAAATTCACGGCACTTAATGAAGTATAAAGGTTTTTCCAAATGCACTTTTGTGAACATGTTAAATGAATATTCACCAACACACCTATTTTATTTGGCTAACCTATGGTTGCCAGCCTGACAGCAGGGAATAATTCCAGCATGCAAACCTATAAAAGATATGACAGCTGGAGTACTGTAGTTAGGACTAATTAACATTTATTATTCCATAGTCTAGGTCTAGGATAGAAGTATATCCATAAAGGAAAGAAAGGATTTAAAGAACCAGGTTTTCATCAGGATGAGAATGCCTAAATCCTGCCCTTTTTGTTGAGTAGAATTACTGAGACGTTGGTAACCTAGGCTGCTGTAGGTCTGCACTTGTGCAATACTTAGCATTTTCTGGGTCTGAGAGAGATGTGCTGTGTTATAACTGAGTCCGTTTTTATGTGAATGAAGTTATTGAGGGATGAGGTTGGTGAGGCATTGTAGGAGTGTTTTGTAATTGTGGATGTCTGGTCTGAGAGAGGTATGTAATTGAATGCATTTTGGCTTTACATCTTTGGATGTGTTGTGCGAGTCTAATGTTCAGGATAGAGTAGTCAATTAAAGGGTTGGGAGTTTATTCCTGAGTCAATTCTTGTAATGTACAATTGCATTTGAAGGATGTGGCACTGGATTGAATTAGGTGAGATTATGCATTGTAGATTCATTATGTAGCTGTTTTACGAGAAGGGCATCAAGTCTGCGTACTACTGATTCAGCAACATCAATCTAAGCAATGGAGATGTTTGGTTATACCTATTAGTTTTTGTAGTTTGTTGGAATCATTTATGGTAAAACAGCCGGAGTTGGTGTGTCCAGAGAGAATTTAGGGGTTCACGGAGTCAGAAGATAAGAGACTGAGCTACGTGGGAGGTAGATTTAGAGTGTATCTACCTTCTCCATCATTAGACTTTAGAGAGATAAGCGGTTAAACCTTTGGGTCTCATTCAATTAATCAATAGTCTTCATACAGATTATTCAGAAAAATCCATAAAAGCATACGAACAAGTAGATCATACAGCACACAAAAGTAAAATCCAAACTGGTCTCCAAATACAAACATTGTAAAGTGCAAGCGACAAAGTGCAAATTGACAATATATATTAGCTGTTTAGCTCCTTTAGTGTTTCAGATGAACGAGTTACTTACCTTCGGTAACGACTTTTCTGGTGGATACATTAGCTACCTGTGGATTCCTCACCTGATGAATACTCCCATGGCGCCAGCATTTGACGGAAATCTTCTTACTAGTCTCTGCACGTCGACGAGGACGTCACTCTAGCCCACGCGACGCCGTCTGACGTCATACAGGCAATAAGAAGTCCTCGCCGACGTGCCGATGACAGTACCAACATTTTTTACGTGCATGAGAATAATAATAATAACCCAATGCAATGAAAGAGCAAAGCAACATCTCTTAATATTGTAAATCACACAACATTGCAATAAAATAGCTGTAGATTTAATATAACCTTTTTTTTTTTTTTTTTAAACAAATAAATATATTTATACATACGAATCATGTATATACCCAATATATATATAGATTTATATATAAATATACACATATATACAAATATCATACATGCAAAATGTATTGCAACTTTGAAGACCAAAAGGAGCACACTCAAGGATTGCTTGGAGAGACCAAAAAGGCAACGGGGAGGCGGGTGGGACCGTGAGGAATCCACAGGTAGCTAATGTATCCACCAGAAAAGTCGTTACCGAAGGTAAGTAACTCGTTCTTCTGATGGATACAACTACCTGTGGATTCCTCACCTGATGAATAGAGTCCCAAAGCAGTACCACGCCCGGCGGTGGATGCCTAAATGGTCAAACCAAGAAATCCTGCAGCACTGACCGTGCAAAATGACCGTCCCTTCTGACCTCAGAGTCCAAACAGTAATGTTTCACAAAAGTGTGAAGGGACGACCAAGTTGCGGCCTTGCAGATGTCAACCACAGGAACACCCCTGGCCAAGGCCGAAGAGGCCGACTTAGCTCTGGTGGAGTGAGCTCTAATGCCCTCAGGCGGATCCTTCTTTGCCAAAGAGTAACAGATTTTAATGCAAAGAACAACCCACCTGGAGAGTGTTCTCTTGTGGACTGCCTTTCCTCTCCTCTTGCCCACGTATCCGACAAACAGCTGATCCTCCAGCCTGATACCCTTCATTCTGTCGATATAGAAGCTCAACGCCCTTTTTGGGTCCAGGCGATGTAGTCTTTCTTCCTCCTTTGAAGGATGAGGCGGAGGATAAAACGTGGACAAAGTGATTGTCTGAGCCAAATGGAAGGGTGAAACAACCTTCGGAAGGAAAGCAGCCTTGGTCCTCAACACCACCTTATCCCCATAAAACGTTATATAAGGGGGTTTAACCGATAAGGCCTGCAACTCACTCACTCTCCTTGCAGATGTTATAGCTACCAGGAATACTGTTTTAATAACCAAATACCTTAAGGGGCAAGAATGCATAGGCTCAAAAGGGGACCCCATAAGGAAAGTCAGGACCAAGGACAAATCCCATTGAGGCATAACGAATGGTTTTGGAGGATATTGATTCAGAAGACCTTTCAAGAATCTGAGAACAATAGGGGATTTAAATAACGATGGTTGGTCTGGAAGACAAATGAAGGCTGACAAGGCCGACAAATAACCCTTAATGGTAGCTACTGCACAACCTTTCTGCGCTAGAGACAGTGCAAAAGACAAAACATGTGACAGATGAGCATGTAAGGGATCAATCTGTCTCTCTCCACACCACATAACAAATTTAGACCACCTATTAGCGTAGATAGATTTAGTGGAGTGTCGCCTGGCCGCTAAGATAACATCCACTACATCAGGCGGGAGAGAGAAGGAACTCAGGTTGCCCCGTTCAATCTCCAAGCATGTAGGTGCAGACTCTGGAGGTTGGGGTGTAAAACCTGCCCCTGCGACTGCGAGAGGAGGTCTGCCCTGAGAGGGAGACGGAGCGGAGGGCACAGTGAGAGTTGGAGAAGGTCGGAGTACCATACCCTCCTTGGCCAATCCGGAGCTATTAAGATGACTTGGGCCCGGTCTTGGCGAATTTTCCTCAACACTCGAGGAATCAAGGGTATGGGGGGAAACGCGTAAAGCAACTGGCCGCACCAGGTTATCTGAAACGCGTCCCCCAACGCTCCCTGCATCGGATACTGGAGGCTGCAGAATAACGGGCAATGCGCGTTCTCCCGAGTGGCAAACAGATCTATCCGAGGAAACCCCCACATCTGGAAGATTAAACAGACTTGATCTGGATGGAGACGCCACTCGTGGTCTGCCGAGAATTGGCGACTGAGACTGTCCGCACGTACATTCAAGACCCCGGCCAGATGATTTGCCACCAAGCAAATCTGATGGTCCTTTGCCCAGGACCATAGCCGAAGAGCTTCTCTGCAGAGAAGGTACGACCCTACTCCTCCCTGTTTGTTTATGTACCACATCGTGGTAGTATTGTCCGTCAGGACCTGTACCGACTGACCACGAAGGGATGGGAGGAAGGCCTTGAGAGCCAAACGTACAGCCCGTAACTCCAACAGATTGATATGAAACACCTGTTCCTCTGGAGACCAAAGCCCTTTGATCTCCAGATCCCCCAGATGAGCTCCCCATCCTAGGGTGGAGGCATCCGTTATTACCGTGGCCACTGGTGGCGACTGCGCGAACGGCTTCCCCTGTGAAAGATTGTTGCCCGCAATCCACCACTTCAATTCCACAGCAGCATCTCTGGAGATCTTGACAGTACCTTCTAAATCTCCCTTGTGTTGAGACCACTGCCTTCGGAGGCACCACTGAAGAGCCCTCATGTGCCAGCGAGCATGCGTGACCAACAGAATGCAGGAGGCGAACAGACCGAGCAGACGAAGGACCTTGAGGACTGGAACTACCGCTCCATTTCGAAACATTGGAACCAATTCCTGAATATCTTGAATCCGCTGAGGCGGAGGAAAGGCTCGACTCAATGTTGTATCCAGTACTGCCCCTATGAACAGGAGGCGCTGAGAGGGCTCCAGGTGAGATTTGGGCACGTTCACCGAAAAGCCCAGGTCGAACAACAACTGGGTTGTTGACTGCAGATGATGCGACACAAGCTCCGGGGACTTGGCTTTGATCAACCAGTCGTCCAAGTAAGGGAATACTGCTATCCCCTTCCTTCTGAGCTCCGCCGCAACCACTGACATCACCTTTGTGAAGACTCGAGGTGCTGAAGTAAGACCAAACGGGAGGACCGCAAACTGATAGTGCTGCGACCCTACCACAAACCGGAGATACTTCCTGTGCGACTTGAGTATCGGGATATGAAAGTAAGCATCCTGCAAGTCGACAGACACCATCCAATCTTCCTTGTTGAACGCCAAAAGCACCTGTGCTAGGGTCAGCATCTTGAACTTTTCCTGTTTGAGGAACCAATTCAAGATCCTCAGATCCAGGATTGGTCTCAACTGACCATCCTTTTTGGGAATCAGGAAGTATCTTGAGTAACAACCTCGACCCTTTTCCTGCTCTGGGACCAACTCTACTGCGCCCTTTGAAAGGAGGACTTGAACCTCCTGTTCTAGCAACAGGAGGTGTTCTTCTGAACAATAAGATGGGCGGGGCGGGATGAGGGGCGGGAACTCCCGAAAGGGAAGGGCGTAGCCTTTTCCCACAATGCCGAGAACCCAAGTGTCCGTTGTGATAGACTTCCACTTGTGGAGAAAACGCTGTAATCTTCCCCCTACAGGAGAGGAGTGAGTGGGAAACGGTGGAAGCCTAAGGCTGCTTCCCCTGCTGCACCCCTCCAGAGGACGAAGAAGAGGCAGAGTGCTGTTGAGAGGCTCCTCTGGTACGGACCCCACCCCTCCCCCTCCCTCTAAATGACCTATAGGGGAGGGAAGAGGCGGGTTGCTGGAACCTCCCCCGAAAGGAAGAGGAATAAGAGCCACGCCCAAATCCCCGAAACCTCCTGAAAATTCTAGAAGAGGCAGAGGAAGAAGGAGCTTGCAGTCCTAACGATTTGGCTGTGGCTCTGCTCTCCTTAAATCGTTCCAAGGCTGAATCTGCCTTGGCTCCAAACAGTCTGTCCCCATCAAACGGGAGGTCCAGCAGGGTCGACTGCACATCCGCAGAGAACCCTGAGTTTCGGAGCCAGGCCTGTCTTCTTGCCACCACAGCCGTGCCCATCGCCCTGGCCACCGAGTCGGTCGTGTCCAGCCCAGACTGGATAATCTGGGTCGCGGCAGCCTGGGCGTCCGCGACCACATCCAAAAGACCCTGGGGAAGCTCCGTGAATGAAGACGAAATATCATCCATCAGCGCATGGATGTACCTCCCCAGAATGCACGTGGCGTTGGTGGCCTTCAACGCCAAACTGCATGACGAAAATATTTTCTTGGACTGCGCATCCAGTTTCTTGGAGTCTCTGTCTCCAGGCACCGTCGGGAAGGAACCAGGCGCTGACTTTGAGGAACAGGAGGCTTGCACCACCAAGCTCTCCGGCGTAGGGTGTCTAGAGAGAAAGCCAGGGTCAGATGGTGCAGCTCGATACCTCCTGGCCACAGCCCTATGAACGGCCGAAGAAGACACCGGCTTCTTCCACACCTCCAACACCGGATCCAGCAAAGCCTCATTAAATGGCAAGAGAGGCTCAGCTGCAGCAGAGGCCGGATGCAATACCTCTGTCAGCAAATTCTGCTTTGCCTCTGCCACCGGCAAAGGCAGGTCCAAAAAGCTCGCTGCCTTCCTCACCACAGCATGAAAGGAAGCAGCCTCCTCCGTATATTCCCCTGGAGATGAAAGGTCCCACTCAGGGGAAGTGTCCAGCCCACTGGCTGTATCCAGACCATGCAGTCCGTCTCCAGAGTCCTCAATCTCTCCCTCCTCTAGGACTCGCTGGTACTCTTGCTCTTCTAAAAGACGGAGAGCACGCCTCCTCGAATGAAGTCTCTCCTCGATACGCGGAGTCGACATGGCCTCCGCCGACGTCGAAGAACGGCGCCGATCTCCAGAAGCATCTGACGCCGCGTCCGGCGCCACAGGCAGCTTCGGCGCCGAGGCAGGAGCCGGAGGACGAGGTCTTGGAGCCGATGGACCAACCGGAGTCACAGGGCAAAATCCTGACTTCGACGGAGGGGCAACCTCCGGGGCCGAAACATCCGAAGCCACCGGAGCGGCCACCGACGCCGGCACCGGCGCCGAGCCCACATTCCCAAAAGGGAGAAAGGGCATAAAGGGTGCCGGCCGAAGAGGCGCAGGATCACCCAACGAAAAGGCCAAGGGCCCCGAAGGACCAGCCGGAGCAGCTCCTGGAGCCATCTGCTGAAAGATGGTATACATCGCATTAAGAAACGCGGTACTATCGGCTCCAGGAGTGGGAAAAGCTGGATACTGGGGTGCCTGGATCGAGGGCGACCCCGACGCCGGCCTCGACGTCTGCGACGCCGGAGAAAACACAAGAGGCTGCACCACCTCAATCACTGACGCCTGACCAGGTGAAGTCGGTGACGCCGGAGAGGGCAACGGCGTCGATGGATGCGGCGTGACCGTGGGGCTGACCTCCCAAGTCCTCCGACGCCGAGCCGAAGGTGACCTCGAATGAGACTCCTTGCTGGAGTGACGTCGTGAGTCTCTACGGCGCCGGGAGTCTCGATGACGCCGGTGAGACCTTGGCGAAGAAGACTTCTTATGATGTTTCTCCTTCTTCTTTGACTTTGCCATGAATAACTTGGCCTCGCGCTCTTTGAGGGCCTTCGGATTCATGTGTTGACATGAATCGCAAGTCGAGACGTCGTGGTCGGAGCTCAAACACCATAGACAGTCGGAGTGAGGATCTGTAACTGACATCTTGCCCCCACACTCTCGACAGGGCTTGAAACCCGACTTCCTCTGAGACATTGTTACCGCAGAGAAGACTACGCAGCAGACAATACACTGTAACCACGAAGGTAACAGTAACTCCCTCGAAGATAACCGTTTCGAATGCACGGAAAAAAGGGAACTGTCATCGGCACGTCGGCGAGGACTTCTTATTGCCTGTATGACGTCAGACGGCGTCGCGTGGGCTAGAGTGACGTCCTCGTCGACGTGCAGAGACTAGTAAGAAGATTTCCGTCAAATGCTGGCGCCATGGGAGTATTCATCAGGTGAGGAATCCACAGGTAGTTGTATCCATCAGAAATGCTGCATATATGATAAAACACTTAGGCGAAGAGGCCATTTGGTAAATTGATACAAGAGTTTTAACACAAAAGCTCTTAAATATAGCTTAAAACAGATAATAAAAACAGTGCACTGTCATTTATAAAACCTTGAATTCCACCTTAGCCCATTTCACCATGCATGTATCCGGGAACTATAAGCTGGCTGTACAGGTTTTAGCGGGGGAAACAATACAAACTAGGGCCCAGATTCATCTTTCTCATAGCACAGCCTTTCTAGGTGGCTAAGTGTCTTCCTCTTTCCTAATGGTAGTTTTGATATAAGTCAAAACTGTACAACAGGTTTGGGAATTTCCTAGGCTTCATATACATTGAAAAGCCTCCTGGTAAAAGATCAGCCTCTGTGTGACAAATAGGGGTTGGAAAACACGAAGTCTGATATCTTTATACAAGTTCCAAAACAGCATAAAATGAATAGTTGATTGACAACTTTCCATCACATGGGCACTTACGTAAAGTTGCAGACCATGACTCTGATTTTGTGAAAGCAACCACGTGGTGGAAAACCTGGAATCGTAACCTAACCAGAAATAATCTGTCCTGTGTTTTATTTATGTTTACCAGGTAAGTTTGTACTCCTTGGATCCACGGACCCTGCAATATCTATCGACAGTTGTCTTAGTTTTCTCTCCCAACTCTCTAACTGCCTCCCATTTCTGCAAAAATTCTACCCTTAGTTCTGTTTTGCTATATTCCAGGATGTTTAAATGAGACAAAATACTTATCTGATTGTCAAAATCCTGCTAAAATTGTTTATATAACCAGGGCTCGAAAGATTTACTGGACCGCTCCCTATTGGAATTTTATCTTATGAAGTTGAGCTATTTTTAGATTCTACTCGACATTTATGGCAAGTGGACAAATAACAGGTGTTCTGTTCAGTCAGAAACTGAATTAGCAATTAAGATGCCTTTAAATCTTATTTGTGTCACATTTGCTCTGAGTTCAGAGACAGAGGTCAAAAGTCAGTTTGTCTTCTTGCAATGCAAATGCTTTTCCTTGTGATGGTGAGTTCCAGGATTTTGTAAGGTGCACTGCCTGACCCATGTGTAGTGAAAGGCTTTTGGTATCAGTTTTTCCTAACATACAACATTTATATAACTAAGTCAACTTTACAAACATTTCAAAATATATTTCAGTAGCTGTGAAAGACCATTTTTTGTACTTCTGTGTGATGAAAAAATATTTTAATAGGATGAAAAAAAAGTCAGAGCACTTTACTTGGTGATGTGCACGTGATAAATGTTTTCTGAAACCCAATTTTCACAGATTATTGTTAATACACTGTATAGTTTTATCAGTAAAGCTGCAAGTTAGTGGGAAGGTTTTTGGACAGTTCTTGGAAATACACTGTCTGTAAATAAGTGTGCTACCACATCATGCTTTAGTGATATATTTATTAAAAGTGAGTGCTTAAACATAAACTGAGAAACACTCCTGCCCTGCTGGCAAAGCTATTAGTAAACTGAGGCAAGTCATGCATGGATCATGTGTACCGTCTATGTGGGCTAAGTTTATTATACATGGAGCAAACATTTAGTGTATTTAATCAAACAAAAGAGGATTTTTTTTTTTACAACTGAAATGCTGAACTCGCATATTTGAAGATGCACTCATGTGAGAATGAAAAAAAGGCGTCTGTAAAATACAATATTTGCCTAGGATCACACAATTTAAGACCCATTTCCTGGTCAAGTACATTACAGTTAGGTCAAGTAGATTATTCAATCTACTCGACATGCAGGTCTAGTAACATTTTTATGATTTTTCGAGGCCTGATAACGTAACCAGGGGATTTGACTATAATTGTCAAGCTCCAGACAGTCTCTAATGATGTCTCTGCAAACCTTAGTACTCTTCTTGCCTCAGATACTATGCCATTTGGTTATAGTACTAATATGGATTAGGTCATCAATATGAATGATATCTAACTCTTTATGTATAATATAAGTTAGAGTCAAACGTGGCACAGCCAGTAGCCTACATAAAAATGATTTCTCCTGCAACCAGATACGTTCACTGCTGGTAATCCTCCAAACTGGTGTTCCATACAATGCTACTGGGAGAGACTTGCTTTTATAGATTTTGACTATTTTTCTAATGTGTTTAGAATCAGACTTATTGGCAAATCTAAACACCATTTCAGAAGCTTTAAATAAATGTAAAGTTAGCTGTTTTAATATGTGGTCCCCAAGAGCCATCTTGTGAAAATAATATTCCCAGGTAGCTAAAGATGCTCACTTGTTCCAGCTTTTGTCCTGCTACAAAGTGACTTCTGCCCTTATCCTTCTCAGCTCCACAGACCATGGTGTAAGCTTTATTTAAATTAAGTTTAAGGTCTCTAGCTTCCATGAAGGCCACAAAGTTATCTATCAAAATTTGGAGGCCATTAGCTGTCCTAGAAAGAAACACGGCATCATCTGCATATAGTAAAATAGGGGTAACACAGGAACGACTCAAGGTGCATCAACTTTTACTCTCTGGAGGTTGTCCTCTCCAATAATGCACAGTGAGAACAGGCCAAGGATGCAGCCCTGCCTGATTCCACTTGTCACACGGAAATGATCCATGCATTCCCCTGTTTTTCCAAAGCATATTCTAGCTGAGAGATCATCATATAACTGAGAGAGATGGCAAACAATATCCAATGGGGCTCCCATATCATTTGGCCTCTGCCACAGCTTAGCATGATCTATTAAATCAAAGGTGCTACTCAAATCTACAAAGCAGAGATGAATGTGCCCCTGCCTTGCCAGGCTGTGCTTACTAATTATCAGATTCAAATTAATACACTGTTCTACAGTACATATATCTTTTCTAAAACCAAATTGTGAGTCCGTTAAAATTTGTTTTTCCTCTGTCCAAGTTTTCAGCCTACCTAGAGTCACCCTTCCTATTGTTTTAACCAAAAAATCTAATAAAGAAATTGGGTGGTATCACTTTGCATCCCTTTCCCTGTTTCAAAGATCGGTACGATTATATTTTCACTCCATATTGGGGGGAAATGTCCCTCGGCTGTGGCATTAAAATTTGGGTTAATATAGGCACCCATAATAAAGTGTGTGACTTAAAAATATCATCTGGGACTTCCATCGAGGTTCTGACGCCTTCCCAGAGGCTCAACTTTCTAGAGCTTGGTTAACTTATTCAAGTCTTATCGTGTTTAGAGGTATAAATGGTTAAGTAAACCGAGGATTGGATACACCTGAGCCAGTTTCTAAATTATCCAAGTTAAACATCTCTCCAAAATGACTAATCCAGGCTCCTGGAGCCACCATCATCTCTGTGGTTGGCTGAAGATTATCCTTGAAAAAAGGAGTGTTAACCATCTTTCAGAACAAAATAGAATCCCCTGTTTCAGCACCATGTTCTAGGTTTTCCCATGCCTCTTCCTGTAGTTTTTTCTGACTATTACCATTGCCTTATAAGCCCTTCTTAATTCCCTAATCTCATCCTTGTCCCTAGTGGATTTTATGTAGGGCTTTTCTTAAGTTCTGGTTTGCTCTTATGCAATATTTTTCAAACCACCCATAGGCTTTACCCGTACTATATGGTTCCTTATAAGGTGCTCTTAGACTGTCTGAAATGGATATGGTGATGTTTTGGAAGGTTGTCAAGAGTTTTGTAATCCACACTCCATTAAATGCAAGTTTTAAAAGCTTCTTGGTTTCCCTTGACTTAGGTGTCCAGAAACCTTACCACACAAATACTTGCCTACTTCAGACTAACTCCATTTCTGCTCTTGGTTTCAATAGGGATCAATGTTGTGAAAGCCTTCACCTGATTACAGATAATGTTAAGAGTGAGTTTGAGAATAGAATGATCACCGAGGTTAGTTGTTTCTATCCTCAGGATCTGACCCGACGTGCTACATTTCACAGTAATAATTATGTGATCAATTATGGAATAACGCCCATTTCCATGAAAGGTAGGTTGAAAAGTGCTAAAACCCTCCTTATTATGTTACAACAGTTTCATATTAAAACTGTACATGACTTCATTAAGTGATTCACCTTGAAGATCATGTGGAAAAGTAGTGTCTCTCTCCCCTGGTAGCCCTGATGCCCATAAATTACACGGCTTGAGTGACGGCATTTACGCATGTTTTAAATTCCCAACCCAAATGACGATATTGTCTACGCAAAGATACTTCTGAAAGTTTTCCAAATCCTTCCTAAGCTGTGCCACAAGTGTACTACGCGTGTTGTTCAAGACAAAAATTGATCAAGATGACATTACATTTATGATCTATAACTAAGTAAACCAATTACTAGTATGGTGAGCTAGTAAAGGATTTCTTGATGGCAGTGGGGGCTAATGTGGAAATAAGCATCACCAAACCACCCTTTGCTGTACCACACTCTGAAGGGATAGTATCAGTAGGTATAAAAGCATCGATGTAGAAGCCATCCGTTAGCCAAGTTTTTTTGTAAGCAGATTAACTGGGCGAAATTAATTATATTTAACCAGGCGGTGTTCCCCATTTTACCTCACTCCTGCGACATCCCATGATTTAATTACCAAAAGGTAGTTTACATTGCTGGCCTAGACTGCTTCTCCCTTCGCAGGATTGACTCTTTAGAGTAGCCCCAGCCTTGGGCATGAAAAGGACCCATGGATTCCTCCCGTCAATCATTCATTTGGGTCAGGGTGAGGGTTTATAGCTAGGTTCGTTTTTGAGGGGGGGAATTAGGCTTCCTTGGGGAATGGAGTAGATTGCGTTTCCTGATGTTAGGCTCAAGATCTACGTTTATATGGTATCAGAGGGGAGTCAGTCCATGTGACTGTATGGGGGAGTGTCGTATTTTGGTGTTGGACACTTATGGGCAAAACAGGTGCAGTAGAAGTGTCTTCAGTGGGTATTATAGGATTGTAAGAGGGTGAATAAAGTAATAACTCTGATGAGTGAGGATATAGCTTTGGGGAAGGTGTTTACTGGGGAAGAGAGCACGCTCACAATTCTCTGTGGAGGAGCGTTCAGGCGCAGCCTTTAAGCCATGGGGTGGTCTGGTACGGCATTGTGGGTGCAGGGCAGATAATGTTCTGAAAAAGCACCAGACCATTTATTTCTAATGGCAATGAAGATGTAAGTGATACTGTCTCTAGACTGCAGCATGAGTTCCCCGTTGTCATAGGGACTGATGTCAAGTTGCCATTTGTGACTGTTGAATTAGTTTGTACAGATTTTTCTCTTTTGGGGGAATCTTATCGTTCATTTTACTATCTGGAATAAACGACATATGACCCTATTTGTGTACTTATTACGATGCAATGAGGTAGTATTTATTAAGCCATTTTATGGACTGAAATGTCAGCAATCAGCTGCTCCAAAGTTAAGGGTATTGGAGAGGCTCAAGGGTATAGTTTATGTGTGCCACATTGTGTTTCTTCCATCGTTAGATAATTTGAACCACGTGTTGCCGTGGCTCACAGTCGACTTCTAAGAGCCTGTCAGTGTCAGGAAATGCAGAGCACAGTTAGGTTAGCAGTGAGGGTATCATCCTTAAGAAACGAATGAGGGTGTTGCTATAGAAGTGTGGCTTAACAGACTAAGGGCCTGATTACAACTTTGGAGGAGGCGTTAATCCGTCCCAAAAGTGACGGTAAAGTGACGGATATACCACCAGCCGTATTACGAGTCCATTATATCCTATGGAACTCGTAATACGGCTGGTGGTATATCCGTCACTTTACCGTCACTTTTGGGACGGATTAACACCACCTCCAAAGTTGGAATCAGGCCCTAAATCTCTAAGCACCCATTTTAGAGGTAAGAATACCAGTCGTGAATATTGGGACATACTTTGGCATGCAGGCAGCAATTGCAGAAATACAAAATACAGGTACTAACTTAGCAGTATGAGCACTATCATCATTCTTAGCTTCGCACAGTTTCCAGCTTAGTAAACAATGGCATAGACATAACCACTAACTTGGCTGCAGGAGCTTTGGCATGTTTAGCATCAGTACAGTAACACAAGTGGAACTCACAAGAGGCGTGTAGCATTAACCTTCAGTGGGTATGAGTAGAAACAGATAGGCGTATATGTAACAAATGTGCGTTTTTATTGTTAGTGTCAAAATACTGTTAAGGGAGTTTAACATACGAGTTCAAAGGAGTGCAATTTGGTTTGCATCTTCAACTGTACAATAGGTGTTGCATCCCTTCATGCACTTCTGTAACTTCTAGCATATATAGCCACAACTTAATTTTTTCTTTATTTTTGCTCATGCGTCATGTAGTCAATTATAGTAGAGTTTATAAGCCCTTGATATTAGCAAGCACAGCTACAGTTAAACTTCAAGGAGCACCGAACTGACTGACGAGCTAGATTTTAAGGGCTTTACAGAATTTAGGAATCTTGTGTTCTTTGTGTTGTTTCCATATAGTATGTTGTAAGGAGTTCCAAAGACGAGCTCTGCCCTTCTACTTCCGTAGATTGTATCTAGGAATTGCACAAGGAAAAGAGCTGGTAGATCCTAGTTCAGGAGTAGGACTGTGTATCTTAAAATATTTGGGCAGAAAATGCAGTGGAAACCATGATATGCTCTGTGCATATGGCAGACACCTTTGCACTGGATCATTTTTGTGACTGGCAGCCAGTGAAGGGACTCAAGAAAAGCAAAAGCATGCTCAAATTTTCTAAAATTGAAGCTGAGCCTCATTATGGTATATTTAAAGTCCTGCGATCCTTTAAGATTTGTTTGGGGTGTTGCAGTTTGGCAGAGTTACCAAAGCCATGATGAAATTAAAGCACGGGTACAGTGACTTACGCGAACAACACAAGAATGGAAAGATGGAATTTTAATTTCTTAGTTGAAAAAATGAATTTCACTACTTATAAAATCTGTGAATCTAATGCTAGTTCTGAAATCTAGGATGAATTCTGATCTGACTTGGGGGAGGAGTGGGGAGAGTTAGGTTGGCCAAGACAAGTGGGCCATAGAGTTGGTCCCATTTATCGCCTCATTATAAATATGAAACATCTATGTTTTTTAGATCAATTAAAAAATGCTTGCATCCACAATTGGGTTATTGTTAATGAAATAGATATATCAGAAGAATATTTACTAAGTGAAGAGAAGTGGCACATAAATTGTGTATGTTTAGCATGAAAATAAGTTTTTTAAAAACTTTTTTTATTGTTGAAACAAGAGATAATACAGTAAAGCAGTGACACAACAACTACACAGTACCATTCTGAGCAACACTGATTCACCCATCTTCCCCTGCAGCATGCAGCACAAGTAATTTCTGTTAATATATTTCTTGAGTAGGCATTTCCGATGTTTCCCGCACCCCCACTCCAATGAAAATGCATGTTCTTACCCGCTGTGGCCCAGCCATCACCACCCATGTGTCTCATGCTTCTCCCGACTGGGCGTTACACCCCTCTAAGCACCTGTTTACCCTAGTGTAGACCACCTGAACCCCAAGTTCCCTATATCTTCTCAAACTTTCTCTGACAGCCTCTGCCTGTGTATACCTTCTTTCTACAAGTTTGCATTGTTCGGTACCAATTTTCTTGTCTCAAAAGAGTGGGAGAGTCCCGCTGCACAACCTCTGGGCTATATCTCTCTTTGCTTCGATGCCTCCTATGTTCACTGGGATTTTCTGGTAGCATGTGAGATCTGAGGGCCCCCCCTATGAAAATAAGTTTTAACACTGCCTTTTTGCAGTATGGGTGCTAGTGGTGCTAGGTAGTGATTGAACAGAGAGAGGGAGACTATAACTCCTTGTAGTACACCCCAAATAAGGGGTTTAGCTTTAGATCTGTAGGAATCCAGATGGATAGATTGTCACTGCCATGGGAGAAAGGAAAATATCCAGGGAAGAGCTGAACTCTATTTTGAGAAGGAGGCAAGCTGTTTCAGTAGGATAGTATAATGGATTGTCCTCAAGGCATCAATAAGGTCAAATAAAATTAGAGTACTGTTAGACCTGGAATCCTCAGAGTGGTCTACCCCCAGACTTTTTGACTTTACCTCCTGTTTCATTGCTGTATCATTTTGTTGGCCTAAAGACTCTGAGCACTTTACCACTGCTGATCAGTGCTTAAGTGCATGTGCTCCTCCCCTAAAAGCTTGATAACATTGACTTGCCCACAATTGGCATAATTATATTTACGTGTAAGTCCTTTTTCGAGTGGTGCACCCTGTACCCAGGGTATGTGAATTAAACCATCCACTTAAGTAGCTCTGTAAACATGTCTCAGGCCTGCCAATGCAGAGCCTGTGTGTGCAGTCAAACTACTACCCTGACCTGGCATTTAAAACGTCCACAAAGCCTTAATCTTCCCTTTTCTTACATTTAAGTCACCCCTAAGGTAAGCCCATAGGGCAGGGTGCCATGTAACTTAATGACAGGACATGTACTCCACAGTGCTCATGTCCTGGTAATGAAAAACTCCCCAAAGTTGTTTTTCATTACTGTGAGGCCTTCTCTGCTGCCTGTCTGGATGACATAGCTGTCTTCAGCAGATGAGAGGATCTCTCATCGCATCAACTTCTCCTGAACGGCCTGTCCTGTACTTTGCTGTTCTCATTGCATCAACCTCACCCAAGCAGCTTCTGTCCTGCTGTGCCACTCTCACTGAATTGACTTTTCACCTGAGAGCTCTCTGCCCTGCTTCATCATTTGCACTGCACTAACTTCACCAGAGTGGCTCCTTCCTCGCCACTCTCATTGCAGCAACCTCACTTGCGCTGCTCTACCCTGCTTCGCCGCTCTTGTCTTTAGCTTCACTCAAGCGGCCCCTGCACAGACCCCCCACTCGCACTTCACTAACTTCAAACATTGGTGGCTCTGACCTTGCATAGCCGCATCCTGCTCCTGGTAGGAGCACGAATACAGACATTGGACACTTGTGCTGAAGAGTCCCTGGCACCATCTTTTGACCCATTACTCTTTTCCTGCTCATTTATCGTACTACCTTCACTCTTCAAAGCCTATCATATTGAACCTGAAAATATCTAGATAAACAAGCTTTATTTTTCTATTAACCCGTGTGAAGTCTCTTTCTGTGATGTACCTCTTATGATTATTTTATGTGTAGCACAAGTCCTTTTCACATTGCCTCCTAAGTTAGGCCTGCCTGCTGTGTGCCAAGCTACAAGATGGTGAACACAGCTAATTTATGATGTGTCATTGACTTTACACTGACTAGAACTGCGGGCCACACTTGGACAGGGTGCATACCTCTGCCAACTAGAGACCCGGTTTCTAACAAGTCCCCTTGGCTTCTTCATCAACCATGATTCTTAAGTCCTCCATAACAGAAGTGGTCACTAGCTTGGGGCCTCTGAGTTCTAAAACCAGCTTGAGAAATCTGTAAACAGTCATTATTTTCAATTTGATTTTGTAGTTGCCTGATGACTACTTTTTCAGTTGGCTTTGAAGTAAACAGTAGAATGGATATCATTCTGAAATATTTGAGGTCTGAGCAGTTCCAATTATGTTTTGTTATTGATGGGGGTATTATTGAGTGTTTCAATTGTTCATGGGAGATGGCCAGTTAGGCAGAAGCACTTAATATTGCTGTCAGCTGTGCACGAAAGAGCACATTCCTTCCCATCATGTGTGAGTGCCTCAAAATCCAGGGATACTGGCGATTGATTACAAAAAGATAAAATGATGCCATGAACACCACCTATGATCACAGAGTTTGATTGCAAAAAGGTTAAAAGATGCTATATACATCACCATTGGTCAGAGCCTCCCTGGTACTGTTGAGGATATGGTAATATACAGTCATAAACAGCTTTAAGAAATTGTTAATACACATGGGGATATGTTGTGGCTAGGTGGGGCAGTGCTCAGAGGTGGGGGCAGTGTGTTACCTTGATCATAAAGGACTGGCGATAGGGGTATGGATCTGTGCATGGCTGTGTAAAAGATGGTTTACAGGGAACTAGGATGTTCCAAAAACTTTTTAGATGATATGGGGGTGGGTGGATGATGTATGGTGAATTAGATGCATGGCCAAAAGAGCATCTGTGGGCTTGTTTTAACCTGTGAGCCTGGGGGTCGATGGGAGCCACCTGTTTACTGTGACCCCTGTACCCAAACTCCCCTCCCCCTCCATCCCCCTGGATTTCTACCAGGACTGATAAATTATGCAAAAGAATACTCGTAAATATGCTACCACTGGGGGTGTTTCCAAATCAGACAATGTTACAAGGGATGTTACTTGAAAAAAACTATTAAAATCTATTTTGTACACAATTGATGCCATGTTATAATAGAGTTTACCACTAATTTTCTTCCAGTCTAATGTTGATAGTGGATCTATTGGTGACCCATAAGGTCAACATTTGTTTAATAGAATGATGCAGTGATGTACAGCAATGGGATCAAGAATGTCCAAGGATTTAGCAAATATAGAGAAAGTACGCAACTGCACTGTCAAATTAGTCTCTGATATTTTGAATTTTTGCTGTGAAAAGGTCAGTTAAGTTCTCAACTAGATCTTGCGCTGTGAGAGTAAATTACTAGTGAGAACATTTTCTTAGGAGGAGTTACTGACAGACAGAATTTTTTCCCAAATAAAACTCCTGTTTAGCTTGTCCGATAAGAAATGTATAGTTACATATTTGGAGTGTGTGTCTTGTACTGTCTCCTGCATCATGAGATTTTCTCCAGTATCTTTCCAAATCTCTCTTCAGTTTATAGATCTGGTATAAACCACTTGGTAGTGATGTAATTGGGGTTCAGGGTTTTAATTTGCCCCAAAATGATTTGAGCCGCAATAGTAATGTGTTGATAAAACTGCCCAGTCATTCCAGATGGGTTTAACTTGTTCCGTAGTGAGAAAATGCTTTGTGAGAAGTCTGGATGTGTGGTTAATGCAGCCATTTTACAATTTCTCCAAGGTCTTATAAGCCAGAGTGTTATTGACTGAACTGGTATTTGTTTCTATCGGTGAAGGTTTCAAAGCTATGGTGAATGAAACTAGGAAATGGTCAGACCAGCGAGTATTTACAGCATTATGGAACCTAACAAAATCAAGTGAAGAAATAAGAATGACTAACTGGTTTCCAGGCTTTTGGGTGTGGATGGTCACCTGTTGAGCAAGACCTAAGTTTATGGAAGTTATAATTGAGAGGGTTAGAAAGTCAAATATAGACTCACCTCAAACATTAGAATCTCCTAACACATTAAAGCTAGGAAAACAAATTTGGCTGGTAAATACGTTTCCTCGAAGCACTCAAGGAGGACATGTACATGCAAAGGAGAGTGATAAGTGAAACATGTAAAGTATATTAGTGTTTAATTCTAGATACAAAAATATCTTGCCCTGGGAATTGTGTAGAGGGAAGGGTATGCGTTTCTTTTACTTTTTACTTAAAAATAATAGTATACCACCTCCTTACCTTGATCGCACAGACCCACACACATGACAAAGAACAACCTGTTATGCATCCTGCAAACACATTTGATCAGAATGAAATCATGTGCCTTATGACCTTCAGGGCAGAACTTTGACACATCCAGTATCATGCTGTACTCCACAGGTTATGGATCAGCCTTCCTCAGTGAGGCTTAAATAGACCTGATATTCTAGAGGGCAATAAAGGACATTAGCGCAACAGCCTATGCTACTACTGCACAAAGGTTCACAAAACAAGTTTTCCTTTTTATTTGCATTTGTATGGTTATGGCTTGGGTTTTACTATGTCTGTCGGCAGTTTGAAGTTTTTCCTGGTGACAGCTTTCATCTTTGTCACCTTATTTTTCAGATGTTATGCAAACATTCTATTCCCAACTAGAGGCATCTTCACTACACTAAATTCATTGTAGGCTCAGGTTTTCTTTCACACTTTGTCACCAAACCTATAATCAATATCTTTGTCGCATTTTTCTTAGATTCTGCAAATGATCAAAGGATATGATGCTCACAATATTTTGCTGTTGCCACCCCGTCAACCGGGTGAGAAGTTGCCCCCAGAGCTTCTGGAGTACTGTGAAGAACAGAAAAAGATACAGGAAGAACAAGCAAAGGCCAGGCAGATCGACAACTTAAATCATGAAAGTGGTGAGGAAATGCTTTTTATAGTGAAGACGTTTCAATTATGGTGCTTTCCCAGTAGCTCCATGTACGTTCTTTTGCTCTGACTCCTTTCTCTTTTAGAAACATTTCACAACAAAGTCAAAAAAGCCCCACTTGTTTAGGCATATGTGTGCCATTCACGAGAATCCACAGCTGTATGCCAAGGAAATCTAGGATTTTCATAGTTTTCCTCATGTATGTTTGCATTCCTTAATCCTTCATGTTTGGAAATTGCCTATAGAATTTCTAGAATGTAAAAGGTTTAGGAAAACATTAATTTACAAAAAGGTTATTTTTCTGTTCATCTCAAAAGTAGTTTTCAGTTTGAAGGCTTTCATTCTTCCACATCCAAGGTAAACAAGATGTCCAAATATAATTGCATATAAGTGTTTAATGTGCACAACAAATATTGGTGAGTACCCATAAAGCTATACCTTGATCTCTTTTCTCTACATTTAAATACATGGCCTCTTCCCAGCTTTAACCCACTCACATGACAGAACCCATACCACTGTTACTGATATCTTTGTAGTGAAAACCTAGTCATAATTTGGATTTTGTGTGCAGTCTACATTGTTTCCGAAGGATTTGTCTGAATTGCACTTTGTCAAACCCCATTCGGGTTGGGCTACAAGGCAGACGGGTAGTGCTGGTTCCCAGCCTGATAGATGAGGTTATTTGTCACTGAATTTGTACTGGGGTTCATCCTATCAAGGCTTGCAAACTGGGCCAAGTGAAAACCTACTCATGCTTGATTCTCAGGGTAGTCATGGTGAGCAGTGATAGACGTCACAAGTTTCTCATAGAAACACTGAGGGAGAACAAGCTCAGAATTTCACAATCAAATTGAATACACTATGGCCCTCATTACAACCCTGGTGGACGGTGCAATAAGGGCGGTAAGACCGCAAACAGGCCAGCGGTTATTACCGCCTCCTTATGACATTGTTGGTTTGGCATATGCCAATGTACCGCACCATCCGCCACGGCGGTAACAACTGCCAGACTGGAGACATTCTCCAGCCTGGCGGCCGTCACTAGTCCGCCGGTGGTATCAGGACCTCGCATACTGCCATGGATTTCGTGGGGTTTTGAACCGCCACGAAATCCACGGCGGTAGGCACTATCAGTGCCAGTGAATTCGTTCCCTGGCACTGATTGGGGTCTCCCCCTCTCCTGAGTCCACCCCCAACACCCATGACCCCCCTACCACCACCCAAAGGTAGTAGGACCCCCTCCCCACCCCTGCCCTCTGATCCCCATAGACCCCCTAAACATACCCCCCACACCCCTTCCACGCACGCTCACACCACTCACACACATACATGCACACATGCATATATGTAACATATCACCTACACACATTACACTTCCCGCATACATACACGCACTCACACACCCCCTCTACACACTCACACGCACACCCCCATGCACACACACACACACCACACAACATCCCCCACCACCCCACTCCCCTGACAGACGATCACCTTACCTGTGTGAGTGATCCTCCGGCAGTGAACGGGATCCACGGGGCTGCTCTGCCGCCAGCACCCCGTCACCAGAACACCGCCACGCCGAATACTGAGCTGTATTTTGGTGGGCAGTGTTCTGATGATGTGGTGGTGACGGAGGAGCAGCCTCCACTACACCGCCGATCGCCAGTATGGCTGCTGGCGGCTCTCCATCCAAAAATGGGTGGAGGGTCGCCAGCATTCATAATATGGTTGGCGGAAGACCGCCAACACTGGCGGTCTTTGGCCCGGCGGAACCTCGGCGGTCTGTGAAAAAGACCGCCGAGGTTGAAATGAGGGCCTATAACTTTAATATCCAGCTCAGTGCTTGGGAGGTGTGCTGTAATCATGTGCTGTACCCGCAGTGGCTGCAAGGGAGGTCGTCCACAGCTCGTGTCAAGTGCAACTCAGCTGTCTTAGGTGCTGCTGCTTGGGCACCCAAGGCATTAATAGCCAATTTTTGGGCTGACACACAGTAAGACAGTTACAATTCAACCTGCAACGATGCACACATTCGGGTAGCAGCAGGCCTGACCTGGATCTATACACATAACAAGGCAGATGCGGCCCACCGATGGTAAATGCATACAGCAGGCAGTTGACGCCCTGACCTGAGCCGATACACATGTCACTGTAGATTCAGCCCGCCTCCAGCCGAGATACAGATGTCTGTTGTCTTTTGTGGTCCTAGGTTTGAGTCATGGAGAGAGACTGGAAAACCCTCTGCACAAGGGGTTGCTCCTGGCTTTGATTTTTCAGGCAGTCTGCTTCATCTGAATGTTTCTCAGGCCAGGAAAACCCTGGGGTTCTTCTCCTGCACAGTCTTTACTCCTGGGGGCCAGCCGGATTCCTTCCCTCTCCCGGCAGGCAGGCAGGCTTCTCAGAACTAGGTAGACCCTCAGTTCTTCAAGAAGAAAATGCAGATTTCAGGTGATGTCCTCTCACGTTAGGGAGACTGACTGTCAGGCAGACACCAACCATACATACACGGAAGAGTAGTCTGTGTAGCACCACCTTCCTTGGTTGGGAAGAGCTTGGAAATGGAACTAAGTGGGATGGTTTGGATTGCACATGTATGCACCTTTTCTATATAGGAGATGTGGATCCGCTGCCCTTAACCTCAGAACCAGTGTTGGGTAGGTTATCTTGCAGTTGACCTTCTTAGACTAGTTTCCAGACCCAGCCATTATGTAAAGTGATGCTTTTCGCAGCCGGTAGCACTGGGGCGGTCTCCAAACTGGAGAACCTACAACATGAGCACAACGAAGTGTACGTTTTCTTCACCTGACTGTCATCAGCTTCTCTGTAGCATTAACTGGTGAAAGGCAAAATAGCAGACCTAACCCAGAAACTTCCTGCCTTACACAGTAGAAACTGCAGTCGTACCCCTCACCATTGCCATATGTCAAACGGCAGTGCTCAGGAAGGACAAATCTGCAGCCCCTTCATAACAAAGGTGTTCATGAAATGTCTGAATTTTCTCCCTCTGGCCAAAAGATACAGTAAATATGCATCTGCCCTCTGGAGAAGATGTCCTTATCCTCCATTTTGTGCCATGGCAAACCAGGGGCATCTTGGAAGGGTCCCACTAGTTTTAGTACTCCTGTTCTTACACATACAGAGTCACATGCATATTCCATTCTTTTGTGACATACACAGAAAATATCAGCACAAGGTTCTACGTATTCACAAAACAGTGGAAATGTATACAAGAGGACCAATAGGCAACACTCTCACTGACTCAGGAAAAAGGTCTTATCAAACTGTCAATCTCAAAATACAGTATGGTGTTGTAGGAGGCTGGCTCTGTATATACTATTTCAAAATGAGATAGAGTGTGCACAGAGTCCATGGGTTCCCCAGAGGCTTAACAGAGGCTAAAGTCGATAATACTAATGCTCTCTTTTGTGGTAGTGTGGTTGAAGAGTTAGGCTTATTAGAGGGTAGTGCAAATCATTTGTTGTACACCCGCAGACAATGGAAGAAGTACACACTCAATGACTTAACTCCAAACCAATGGTTTTTATATAGCAAAAATACATTTTCTCAATTTATTTTTAGGACCACAAGATTCAAGTTTCAGGTAAGTACTTTGATAGATTCGTATTTCACACATGTATCAACAGTACTTTGTTTGAAATTGAAAGTTAAACAGTTCTTGAATTATTGGCAATAATCTGTTTTAAAACGGACACAGTGCAATTTTCAGAAACAGTTCCTGGGTGGAAGAAATGTTAGTTCGTTTTGCAGGTAAGTACAATACCTCAGCTGTGGTATAGTGCACTCTGCCTAAGGGCTGTAAGGCCTGCAAGGCCTGCTAGAGGGGTGACTTACCTATCCCACAGGCAGTGGTTTGTAGGCTTTCACTCTGAGACGAGTGCCATGTCGACTTTGTCTTTTTCTCCCCACCGGCACAAACAGGCGCTACATAGGCAGTGTACATTTGCTTGGTGAGGGTTCCCCAGGGTGGCATAGTACATGCCTTAGCCCTTGGGAACCTTTCATGGCCATGGGGCCCTTGGTTCCATGGGTACCTTTTACAAGGGACTTAACTGTGTGCCAGGGCTGTGCCAATTGTGGAAACAAAGGTACACTTTTAGGGAAAGAACACTGATGCTGGGGCCTGGTTAGCAGGATCCCAGCACACTTTCAATCAAAGTTAGCATCAACACTAGGCACAAAGTGTGTGGGGGGGGTAACCATGTCAACAGTGGCACTTTCCTACAGGTGCCGTCACCACTTTACAAGATATACCGAAGATTGGGACTTTACTCCTCTGTCCACTATACAATTATGCTTGGCATGCCCCTTCAGGTAACAAGACACGTCCTGGACCTCATATTGTCAGGGATTGGCCTAGGCCTCCGCACACATGATAGATTAGCATGATGCCAAGGCCAACACAAAAGTCAGGATACAAGATCAAAATGCAGTCCTGGCCCAGGGAACACACCTGTAAGCTGTGGAGGGGCCATTGCTGCCCCAAATCATGTTGTGGTTAATTATCTGAAACGTAATCAAAATATCTTTGAAACAAGAGCTGTCTGTAGCCCCTCTTACTACCAGGTACACACTAATGCCTTTTATCATGTGAAGGACTGCAGAGATTTCTTCCTGTGTTTTCCGATCTGTCTTTATAAAGCTCTCCCTGTGGGAGATGTTCTTCCTTCATTGCTCTACCTCATGGGCAGGTAGTGGATTGAGTTTTCTCTCAAGGTAATGAAGATGGACAAATGCAGCACTCCTGGTAAAAAGTGGGACTGTGAACTTGATCATAGGATCAGTGGGGAAATGGCTACCAGCAGCCACATAGCTCAGAGCCCTCCCTTTGGGGCATCCTTTTGGCAACACTAAAGGCTTGGATGGCCCTAGAAAACACTACATAAGGTAACTAAAAGAATGGGTGCAACTGAATTAACAGTCTGCATTTTTTTTATATGATATCTTGTTGCTAAAGGCTCACACAATTTGGTTGATCAAGCAGTCTTTCATTCCAGGCCTAAATATGGAGGAAAGGGAGGGTTGGTGGCTGCCAGAAACACATGCATTCTAAGTCTGACAGAGATATTTTGGGAGCAAAGTATGGAGCTGCTCATTGAAGGTTTGTTAATGAAAGTATTGAAGCCTGGAAGTCTCAGTTTCTTTAGAGCAATTCAGGTTTTTTGTTCTTACAATTCCAGGGTAATTTGGTAAGCAACATGTCAATTTTTGTAAAGAAGGTGTCTGAGAGGTACATGGGAGACATCCTGATTAGAAAGTTAATAAGGGGGGTAATGATAATGTTGATGGATTCTTTTCTTTCCCACCAAGTAATGAACGTGGTTGACCAATTGTCTAGGATATCTTTATTGCTTTCTTATTTCGATCAATAGAGTCTTTAAGGCTGTGGGTGAACCAGATACCCAGGTAATTTATCTTAACCAGGGCCCATGGGTGTCCATAAGCGCTGGTGTGTGAACTGTTACAGTGCACGTTGAGACAGAGGATCTCAGTCTTTTCATTGTCAAGGCAGTAGCTTGACATTTTAGAGTACCTGTTAATGGTGGATATAATGTGAGGTTGGGCTGAGATCATCTGGGTGATAAATAGGAGTTTGTCATCCCTATAGACGGCTAATTTCTGTGGGCCTGCAGAGAAGGGGACACCTGGAATGAGAGGATTCTCAGTTAGTAGGAACCAGCAGGGGGGGAGAGGGCATCCTCGTAGGGTCCCTTGTTAGAGGTGAAAGGAGTTAGTCAACTTTCCATTGATGTTTATTCTGGCTTTAGGCTGTTTGTATAGAGCATGGATCATCCTGGATAAGGCAGGGCCAAAATTTAAGGAGGTAAGTGTGGCTTTAAAGAAGGCCCACCATACGTTATCCAAGGCCTTCTGTGCATCTAATGCTATCGTGCAGGCAGGTTGGTGGCTGTTGTAGATGCTAGGCTATTTCAATGCTGTGGCTGAAGAGTCTGATGTTATCTGCACTGAATTGAATCTCCCTTTGATAAATCCATATCGTGAAGGATGTATTATGCTTTAATGGATGGGCTCCTTTCTAAGAGCTAAAATGTTTGGGTATATTTTGCAATCTGTGTTTGAGGGATATGGGGCAATAGTTTTTGGGGTTGGATAGGTATTTCTCTTTTTCGGGAATAACTATTATGGTTGCCTCTGTGGCAGAGCCCTCTATGGAGCCAGTGGAGGAGAAGTGGGCAAATAAATCTTCTAGGGGAGCAATTTGGGAAGTGCCCCAGGTTTGGTAGAATGAGGCCAGGAATCTGTCTGAGCCCCGTAGCCTTCCTGGTTTTCATTTTTTTAATAGAATCTATGATATCCCCATGAGAAATTGGTTGTTCTAGTGATTGTTTTGGTTATTCATCTACTTTTGTGCTGTAAATTTTGGTAATGTAATTCAGGCATGTTTTATAGGGTGTGCTATTGCTTTTGGAATTGAGAGTATGGTAGAAATTTTTGAAGGTGTTTAGAATGTCTTTCTCATTTGTCAAATGCCCTGTTCATTGGTTATAGAGGTTACACTCGTTTTCTGACAGGTCTGTTTGAAATACGACACGCATATCTTGCCAGGTTTATTACGGCCGCAAAAGCTGATGCCTTTATATTTTTGTACTACTAGGTGTGCTTTGTTAGTCAGTTTTTTGTTGTATTCATCTGAGTTTTATTCAGATTGTGCAATTGTTTTTGTCTTTGGAGCGTTTGTGGTCTTTCTCTAGTGCTTTTATATTTAGTATTAGTTAGTTGAGGGTTTTGTAGTCTAGCATGTTTTTCTTTGACATAAGTTTAATCATATGCCACTGGATGGTGCATTTTAGGGCATCCCAGTTGGTTTGTTGGTTCATAACTGTAATTTCAGTGTTGTCCTTCTGTAATTTGGTGAAGAGGCATCTTCTTTCAGGACCCACTTCTGGGGTCAAGATATGGAGGCCAGATATTTTTTGAGGTAAGGGTAATCAGTCGGTTGTTTTGTTGATGGTTGAAGCAAATGATAGGTCCCCAACTGCTTATTTTTTAGGAGAATTGCCTCTTTCAGGGCTACTTTGGTTTCTTGTAAGAGTATGCGGCTCCCTTGTGTTTGTGGGTGTAGTATAGTATTTCTTTGGCATTTGGTTTGGTGGTTTAGACCCTTGACATTGAGGAAGAGTACTTTTATCTTGTGCATTTTAGCGGGAGGTGGGTCCTCGCGTCTATGTAACCGGGAGAGTGCCAGCTGGTGTTAGCTGGTGAGGCGGGGATAGGGATGAGGGGGGAATGAAAATTTTGAAGGGATGGGTTAGCGGAGGAGTGAGGGAGTGGGGAAGGGGGAAAAGGCAAGGGATAGAGAGGAGCGAAAGGAAAAAGTAGATTGGCACAGCAGAGAACAATAAGGAACGTAGATAGCACAAAAAAGGAAAGAAATAGATAGTATAGAGATGAATTAAATATTGGAGCTGCAAATTTACATACCCTGGAGAGGTATCCCAGGAGTCCTATCTGAGGATAGGCGATGGAGGCCATGAGTGGTCAAGCCTAAGTCCAGAATGCAGAGTTGCTGTGCCCTATATTAGATTGGGGCATGTATTAGGATTCACTGCTATGTCTAGGTATGGTTGAATGTATGTGGTGGTTGGAGTGCCTGGCGTTGAATCCAAAGTAAGTATATTGCATATTGGTGGCATAAACCTTCCGCAATACCGGAAATACCAACATGCCTTCCTAGCAAAACTGGGAATGCACTAGATCCTACCTACCAACAACCCCCACCACCATGGCTCGCTATTGAAAACGCCCTAGCTAAACCCTTATCCCTCACTTCTTTTATAACTGTCAAAAAATAAAAACACACCACTCTGCAAACATTCTCTTTAGCACAGCACAGGCACTCTGCAAAATGGACAACAAGCTGCCCAACAAAATGAGACATTCTTGCCTAGCCTCCCTGTGGCACAATGCAAACTTAAAACTAGAAAGGAGAGCGATGTTTATTGAGAAATGGGCACAAAAAGATATCCTTTTTGTGGGAGATCTCGACACCCCTTCAGGACCCATACCTTCGCCTAAATCAAAGCTAAGTTTGAGCTATGCAACCTATATTTCTACCACTTCCTTAAAATTAAATCTCTTATTGTCAGACATAAACCTCCAACCCACCTAACACATTAAAAAATAATGCAAAAGTCAGTCACCTAGCTTCCAAACTGTACTCTTTCCTATCCCCTACAGAATCCTCATTGAACAAATCAATACAAGATACATGGGAAACTCTATTCTCACTCATACAATTCCCAAAAGGTCACACCGGACTGGTTATCTACTTGGGAAAACCTCAATTTTGACATAATTCCCTCACTGTCAGTGTTGTTACTGGATAGCTAATATGGCCCGCCGGATTCCAGCCAAACTTTATAAACTAGGCCTCTGACCCTCTGGTTCCTGCTGGATTTGTGAGAAGGATATAGGAGACTTAAAACACATGCTAATGAAGTGCACCTCCACTAGAAAGTTCTGGCAGGACATCAGTAATACCGTATCACAAATATTCCACATAGAATAAACCCCTACCCTAACATCTATAATACTCAAATCCTCCCTCCTGACATTAAATACACACTAAACAGAGGACAGTCTCCTATGGGACATTCTGGTCACAACCAGCCTTAAACTTATCTTCAATGAATGGAAATACTCATCTAAACTGTCCTCCCACTCCTGGTGGGAATGGGTCCAATTCACCAGAACTGCAAGTCACTCACTAAATTCATACCTGAAGACAACACCACTGAAGAATGGCAACTTCTAGTGCAAACTAGACAACTTCATCATACATGTCTATGTAACCACATTTATTCTACCATCTCCTTCACATCTTTCTACTCTCTTACCTTTCTTCTTGTCTCTCACTATCCACTCATCCATTTACAAATGAGATACCTTGCCCATTAATCACAACATATAAACACACTTCTCACTATACTTATATTGGCCAACCTTATCCCACCATCACAAACAAATACACGTATGTTCACCCCCTGAGTTTTATATATGTGGCTCAGCTCATTATATCATATTTTAAGCTGTTGCTTTTCATATGTTCTGATGGTACCACACAATGAGCTGCTTTCTTTGTTTTAACTTTTTTTGTATAATTCTTGTTATATAAAATCTCAGTAAAATATACTAATGAAATTTGTTTTAAAAAATATTGAAGCCCGAAGGACTCTCCAAGTGATGTGCTAGGGTACTACTGGGGCTCTGACACTTGCTGTCTCCTTGTTAACAGGGGTTGTGATCGACAGCTCTTCGAACAGACAGTTAGACAATTGAGGTGCCACTACCTATTTTGGTATGTTAGCAAAACTGCACAGGCACTTGATCTCTGGCATGCATGGAGCAATACGCATGTAAGGGACAAACAATGTCCTTTTTTATGGGTCACACACCTTCAGCTCTTTGGACTGTTTTGTGCTGAGGGGTGAGAATCCCCCAGTAATTCAACAACTTCCCATTGGTTGGGGGATAGAAGAGGAAGCGTTTAACCACATTTGCGCCTCAACATCAGGGAGCAGAAAGACAAGGTTGTTGAATGTTTCAGAACTGGCACTGACCCCTATTATCTGTGGAATAGGGATTTGATTTAATCTGACATTCTTATGTAAAGTTTCCAAGACATCGTTCCCATGTGAACTAGGTCTAAGCCAAAGAGCTCAGGGGTGTTGAAAAGAGGCTGTTGGAACCGAAGGGGATTTTAAGAAATCCTGATCTGAAAGTCATATATACCAACTATGCTGATTAAGGAGGACTATAAAAATGTCCTGGAGAATAACCCAGCAAAGTTGTACTATATTGAGGTACAGCCGTGGCTTTATGAGACTGGAAACAGTGCTGGGAAGTTTATCACATGGCTCAGTAGGAGCGATGGGGTCATATGGTCTTGGTCACTGAATTGATTGCGCAGACTTGCTAATTACTGCAATGAAGTGTATTTCACTAAAGAAATGATAATGATGCAAACTTAATGCACCTTCTTGCTGATCCTCAGCTTGCTAAACAGGAAAGGCAGGCGAGTTAAAGTTTAGAGAGGGAGGCCTTTGTTGATGCTGTTGGTCAACTGCAATCTCTTAAGATGCAGACGCCAAATGCTATACCAGATAAACTCTTGAAGAGGTTATCTGAGGATACCTGTAATAATGGTTTAGAAATGTTACCAAAGAGCTTCATCACACCTGCCATTCATCCTATAAACAAAAAGTAATTTTCCTAGTGGCCATTTTCCCTCCTAAATGTTGGGACAAAAAAATTAACTGCAGTACAGGGAATCCTACTGCAGACAATGTCTCCCTCACTTGTGTCCAGATAAATAAGACTTCATGCCTCAGAGAGCCACAATATGTAATCTTTGTAGATTGGTGCACAATATTGAATGTGAATCTATTGTTAGTGAAAACCCAGTTATCTTGTCACTTGATTCTTAAAAGGTTTTTCACTGCATCAAATGGGGCTTTCTCCTAGCTATCTTGGCACATGGATTTGGGCTGGAATTCAGGTCAGGGATAGTGCTGCCATATACCAAACTAAAGGCACTGGTGAGCCTGAACACCGATACATAAAACCCACAGCGGTCACAGCCTCAGTTTATTATGTGTTCTGAGATATATGTGAAGGCAGAACTGTTCTCTGGAAACACTAATGAAGTGTACCAAATTATGCTGGTCAAGGGATATATAGTAGCTAGAGTCACAGTTTCTATTAACAATGCTTTGGCATATTACTGATGTGGCGGCAGTTCTGCAAAGGAAATATTTTTATCTCCCACGGATGAGTTTCTTCAACTAATCAAGGATAGCAAGCAATTCATTGCTTAGCAGCCCTGTCACCTCCTTCATGACCTTGCTGTTTTCAATTTGCCTTGCATTCAACAAATACATGCCAAAATAAATAGCAAGGTTGCAAAATGACCTTTATGCAAAACATGCTGATTTCAAAGCAAAATAATGCCTGTCTTGATTGTAGGACTTTAGCTTAACTACTTTGACAACAGTGAGGTATCCCTTTCTCTAAAACAGACATCAGAATTCCTCAGAGTGTGTGACTATTCACTTTTTATCGACACTAAATATTAGGAACTCGAGCTGTCACTATGTTGATTACAGTAAAAATAAATTATATGGTCCAGTTTTGTTACACCCCCCCGCCCCTCACCATTCGTTGTCATATTATCAGGAGTAATTTCCAAATCTCTTGCTAAAGGCACACACATGTCTTTATGTAGATGCCATGGAGAGGTTTCATAATATTTCTCTTTTTAATTTAGTGCATTGGAGAAGAGGGCAACAGGGTTAACAATAATACTAGTTTTCACCAATCTGAATCAATTTCCCCTGATTAACAGCTCACTTGTTGTAGTGGGGCGACTTGAGAACTTGGCTGTTTTTCAGTGCTTCCACAGGAGGCATATTTCCATATAAATATCTTGGAGGTCCATCTGATGTTTCTCAAGTTTGTTGTGGGTTCTGATGATGTCAGAACTAACCCTGCTTTTCAGCTTGAATAAGACATGTAGGATGCTTACCAACGTACTAGATGTCACTTGAGCAGTCTAAGCCCACCAGTAGACCAGGTGCTATCCTGTCAACTAGAAGTGCTATTTTATCAACCTCCCATGGAGCAATTGGATACCTAAATTACAATTTGTAGTATTTAAGCTAGATACTTCCTTGTGGACCTCATATGTACAAAAAAGGGCTTTGGTCGCTAACAATACATTTTCATCTTTCTGTTATGTTATATGTGTTATTGCAGAGAACCCTAGAGCTCTTTCTTAATATCTCCATGTTGTACTGCACTGGAGCAGGAAGAGTTTGTCAATTGTAATTTTCATTTTGAAGATTTGAAGACTTTCTAATGGTCATTTTCAGAGATGCAAAAAAAGATTGTTCAAGATGATGGATTTAGGGTCTTAAAGTTCAACATTATAGGGTATGCCTCTATTCATGATGCACAGCAAGTTAAGTGTTGAGCTCCCTTTCTATGATTTTCTTTGTGTGTGTGGTCTGACCAGTAGAGGAGGAAATTAGGCCAATAGGTGAAGTTCTGTGATGAAAGAGCACAGTAGTTCTAGGGGATGACCATCGTATCACCTGGATTTTGTTGTACATTGGATGAATGTTAAATTTGCCAATGTCATCTGTGATTTCTGAAGTTCAGGTAATGGAGAGTGGCCATTGACAGGGTTGTTTAGATATCACCCTTGTAGGGTGTATGGTGGGTCATTTGTTTTGAATCTGTGTGAGAAATGTTTTCTCGTCATGCGCAATGACTACAGAGCTGTGTTATTAGTGTTATGAACACAAAAGGATGATGGACGGAGTGTTGAATAATGCAAACACTCACCCCGAGTCACAGATCTGGGTTTAATCCATCGGTTTTTTTGCTCACAGTGTTATGAGACATAGCTCCTTGCATTGTGATTGGTAAAGAATTGTGAGAGATAGGTGCACAGTTTTTGGTTTTTGATAAACTGGTAGCCTTGATCAGCTCTTCAGATGTTTATGATTACAGTCCACTAAGCAGGTTACCTCACTGAGTTGTCCATTCTGAGATTTTTGTGTGCTTATGGTCCTCAACAGGCATCGGTTCATGATATCTGCAGGGATGGACTTCTTTACAATCATCCCTTATATAAATGCCTTTGTGTGAGATATCAAGACATCGTCATAGTATGCAGTTAGTTGGTTAAATTAGAGTCCTTCTGTGGCCAGTGGTAAGTAGCAGATCTCTTCAGTTATTCTGTGCCTCATGAAATAGTGATGGGGGCATTGATTGCTGTGAACTGTTACAGTACTGGGTGATAGACATGCCCTTTAGCTGTTCTGTCTTTTGTGGTTGTAAGAGGACTAAAATGTATAAGGAAATTATTATACACCCTATTTGTACTATATTTGACTGCACCCACACACAGTACTATAGTGTAATGAGGGCCAAGAGGATTATGTTTGATTGACCTAAATTAATCATACCAAGGGTAAACACAGGTGGACCCTTTATCTGGATATAGAAAAATGTAAGTGTTACCCGACATGAGAAGTGTGGTGGTCAGGCTGCTTCACATCTATACATTGTATTTGAAGATGCTATTATTGTTCTGTGTTTGATCTCAGGGTTATGTGGTTGTGTAATAAGGCTGGAAACAGCCATGCTTTCAACTCTTCTGAACTGTGCTCCTGGATACCTCGAGTCCTGGTTATTACTGACCTCCAGAGCTTGGCTTTTTGTACTGAGGAAATTATGCCTTCTACAGGGAGTGCAGAATTATTAGGCAAATGAGTATTTTGACCACATCATCCTCTTTATGCATGTTGTCTTACTCCAAGCTGTATAGGCTCGAAAGCCTACTACCAATTAAGCATATTAGGTGATGTGCATCTCTGTAATGAGAAGGGGTGTGGTCTAATGACATCAACACCCTATATCAGGTGTGCATAATTATTAGGCAACTTCCTTTCCTTTGGCAAAATGGGTCAAAAGAAGGACTTGACAGGCTCAGAAAAGTCAAAAATAGTGAGATATCTTGCAGAGGGATGCAGCACTCTTAAAATTGCAAAGCTTCTGAAGCGTGATCATCGAACAATCAAGCGTTTCATTCAAAATAGTCAACAGGGTCGCAAGAAGCGTGTGGAAAAACCAAGGCGCAAAATAACTGCCCATGAACTGAGAAAAGTCAAGCGTGCAGCTGCCACGATGCCACTTGCCACCAGTTTGGCCATATTTCAGAGCTGCAACATCACTGGAGTGCCCAAAAGCACAAGGTGTGCAATACTCAGAGACATGGCCAAGGTAAGAAAGGCTGAAAGACGACCACCACTGAACAAGACACACCAGCTGAAACGTCAAGACTGGGCCAAGAAATATCTCAAGACTGATTTTTATAAGGTTTTATGGACTGATGAAATGAGAGTGAGTCTTGATGGGCCAGATGGATGGGCCCGTGGCTGGATTGGTAAAGGGCACAGAGCTCCAGTCCGACTCAGACGCCAGCAAGGTGGAGGTGGAGTACTGGTTTGGGCTGGTACCATCAAAGATGAGCTTGTGGGGCCTTTTCGGGTTGAGGATGGAGTCAAGCTCAACTCCCAGTCCTACTGCCAGTTCCTGGAAGACACCTTCTTCAAGCAGTGGTACAGGAAGAAGTCTGCATCCTTCAAGAAAAACATGATTTTCAAGCAGGACAATGCTCCATCACACGCGTCCAAGTACTCCACAGCGTGGCTGGCAAGAAAGGGTATAAAAGAAGGAAATCTAATGGCATGGCCTCCTTGTTCACCTGATCTGAACCCCATTGAGAACCTGTGGTCCATCATCAAATGTGAGATTTACAAGGAGGGAAAACAGTACACCTCTCTGAACAGTGTCTGGGAGGCTGTGGTTGCTGCTGCACGCAATGTTGATGGTGAACAGATCAAAACACTGACAGAATCCATGGATGGCAGGCTTTTGAGTGTCCTTGCAAAGAAAGGTGGCTATATTGGTCACTGATTTGTTTTTGTTTTGTTTTTGAATGTCAGAAATGTATATTTGTGAATGTTGAGATGTTATATTGGTTTCACTGGTAATAATAAATAATTGAAATGGGTATATATATTTTTTTGTTAAGTTGCCTAATAATTATGCACAGTAATAGTCACCTGCACACACAGATATCCCCCTAACATAGCTAAAACTAAAAACAAACTAAAAACTACTTCCAAAAATATTCAGCTTTGATATTAATGACTTTTTTGGGTTCATTGAGAACATGGTTGTTGTTCAATAATAAAATTAATCCTCAAAAATACAACTTGCCTAATAATTCTGCACTCCCTGTATGAGTTTTCTTAAAGTGAAGAGGTATGACAATGCTTGTGCAAGCCTTCAGCACATTGTACTATTTTGTTTCCATTACCTGAATGTAATTTGTAGGTAAAGTAGTCCTTTTACTTGTGAGGCCCTGTGTATGATGCAAAGTACCGTGAGCATAACTTGTCACGCTACAGGTATCCAGTGGAGCATTTGTAGGACTGGTGTCTTGCTTTCACTGGGGTAAAAATGGAGTAGGAGTCTTACAGTTGTGTTTTAGAACAGCTATATTTTGCATATAATTAGAGTGAGGGCACAGAGATGTAGGTATTGGCATAATCGAGTTGGGAGATTGAGTTTGAATATAGATTGTAGCGTTAGTTAATATCCAAGGTTTGAGAAGATACATCAGAGTTTTCATTGTGTAGTAGGTTCTCTTTGTGACCTTGTTAACATGTGGTATTAAGCATAGGTCTGAATCCATGATTACTCCAAGGTTCCTTACCGCTCTTAGAGCAATTTGAGGGTCAACGAGTTCCATGGACCATATGACGGTAGGCTGGTGTGTATGCCTTTATCAACAGGTCATGATCTCACCTCATCTCTGCAAAGCTGAGCTTTAGGTGGGTACTCAGCATCCATACTTTTAAGGCACAGAAGCAGTTGGCAAGGTCCTTCTTGGTCAAAGTCTTCAGGTAAGTCGAAGAACAACACATGAGAATTCTAAGCAAAAAACAACCCCTTCCTGCCACTTTAGAACTCTAAATAGAGTATCAGCTTGCCTCCCAGTCTTACTTTCCAGTCTCTTTCAGAGCTGATTCAGAATCTAATCCTGAGGCACCCAGTTTCCCAGTGTGTCTGCAACATCGCAGCAAGTAGAAACCTTCAGGGAGGATATGCTTTGGAATTTGTGTAATTAACGGCTTTGTGTGGTGATACTTTGGGCACCAAGGAGCACCACAGGAGCCTCCAGTTGGACTTCCATAGGCTGGTGTGCACTTGGTGCCGTCTGTGCCCCTTGGACTCTTTATGCATTCAGCACAGACTCTGGTGCCTGCTTTGGCTCTTGTGTCATTCCTTGCACCTATTCTTCTTGAATGCCTGTTTTGGCTCTGTTGCCGTTCATGCTTTCATCAACGCTGTTGCTGACCCCAGTGCTGGATGAGGATATTAGTCTATTGTGCTATCCAACTCTGAAATTAATCCACAATGACTAAAGTTGTGCCCAGCGTGCTACTTCTTGGCAGCCACATCTAATTCTGATACCTTGCATTGAAGGGAAAACAAACATTGACCAAAGTTTTGCAACCTGGAAAGGCTCCCACTGAGCCACTGATACTATTTAATTAGCCACTTAGTGACACTCTCTTGGGTACTTAGGCTAAGGCCTGTTCAGAGCTGCCCATTAATAGACTGGCTGCCCATCCCTGTCGCCCTGCACCTGGCAATCCTTCTTTCCTAACAAATGCAGAACCGGTCTTGGATTGCTTGTGTTCGGGTTGAGCTAAATCTGACTGAGAACCCTTATAAGAGTGAATCCGGCCTTGGGTTGCTTGTGTTCTATTTCAGGGAGGACCTGACACGGCTGTTTGGGCTGGACTGTTCCCATTGTAGCAGGGTCAAGACTTATTTGCACTGGGTCCAAATGAGGTGCATGGTGTTCAAAATAATGATGGACTGAGATGTGGGCCCAAGTCATTACCAATGGTTGAGATTAATTGAAGCATTACATCCATTGTTTGTTTACTTTGGTTCCTAACACAGTAGCCAACTCCAGAAAGTCTGGTGGTCTGGACATCCACCAGCAGGGTTATTCCCAGTGCCGTCTGATAGAGACTTCTAGACACAGATTCCTTGCTTTTGAATGTTCCCCATGCATCAGACTAGATCCTGAAACTTTTGATGAGCAATGTCCCTGTGCATCAGTAAGTGGTGGTGTTCGGCTCCGTGTGGTGTTGTCCGCACTGAAAGTGACATGCGCGTTGCCTATATAGGCGCCATCCCAGCATGCTGACATCAGTTCTTTTCTTTCCAAGACAGTCCGTTCAGTTCAGGAGAGAGAGAGACTGTAGGAAGCTGGCCTGGTGTGTGATGGACACCTATGGTGTTAGGACCTTATACCACGTCCAGGCAACCCCCATTCGTGAATGTAGGCATTGTCTAGGAAGCCAGGGCTCTCTAGAGGCAGCTGTGGATGAGCGGCCAAGACTTACGTAGGAGGAGTGTAAAGCACCTGCAATACCACAGCACCCACACAGCAACTTATCACTTCTGAAAAAAAACACACAATGTTGCAAAAACAAAGGTACTTTATGTTAGTAACACTGAACTAGATCACTTCTAGGCAGTCCCCCAACTGGAAGCAAGTACACAAATATATATATATATATATATATATATATATATATATATATATATATATATATATATATATATATATATATATATATATATATATACACACACACAGTAATAGTTATGAATTAGTGTAAGAAAAAACAACCATTGGCAATAAATTGTAGAAAATAGTTAGGGCCCTAGGGGAGGACCAAACCATATACTAAAATAGTGGAATGTGAAGTCCCCCACCCAAGGATATAGAGTAGTTAGAGGGGAGCTGGGAGAACTCAGGACCCCAAGAGAAGAGTACCTAAGTGACCCCAGCGACCAGGAGAGCAGAGGTAAGTACCTGGTATTCCCAAGGACTAACAAGAGAACTTAGAAAAGGAACTTTGCAAGAACATGATCAGATCAGAGGAACCCAGAGGTGGATTCTGGAAGAAGTGGACCTGAATAAGAAGGGGACAGAGTCAAGTCCACGATAGAGTGTCCAGACTGGTCAGGAGCCACTACCCACCCTTCTGTGGATGAAGATCTGGGTCCACGAGGGACGATGAAGATTAGTTGTGGAGTCCAGGAGCTGCAGAGATGCCCTTGGAGTCATGCAGGTAATGTCCCATGTCGGCCATCGGTTCGCAGTCGGTCAGTGGCCAGGAGGACCATCCATAATCCTTAGCAAATGCAAGTTGCAGCAAAAAAAGAGTTGCAAAGCTGAAGAGGACCAGCAAGGCCCAGGGGGCTCGACCCTTGGAGGGGAGTCCTGCTGACCCTCAGCAGTTGGAAGAGTCAGCAGAAGCACAGCCCACACACGCAAACCAGTGGCAGAAGGCACAGTAAGTTGCAGTGAGTTCCAATCAGCACACCTGGAAAGGAGTCCCACGTTGCTGGAGCAGTCTTGGTTGCTGCAAGAGTTGTGGCGCACAGGAGTACTGTCCTGCAAGGAGGGCATGGGCTTACTGTCTTCAACAGAGGACCAAGGGGACCACTCTGAACCACCACCTGTGTTGCAGGATCTACGCAATTCCATAGTAGAGCAGATCCACGCAGCCGAACGTTGTTGCCTTAGGTGCCTCCAGATGCAGGTGAGTGACTCCTTTACCCCAAGGGAGATGCCTTCTTGTTCTTGGTACAGCTGAAGTCTTGCCGACCCGAGAGGCTGCACAGCCATGGAAATGTTGCAGTTGCTGGGAGGAGCCAGAGAAACAATGTTGCAAGGTGAGGTCGTCCTAGGACTTGCAGTCTTGTCGGTTCCTGAAGTGTCCAGTTGCGGTTCTGGTGGCCAGAAGCAGAAGAGATCGATGTAGAGGAGACCTGGTGGATTCATGCACACCAAATCTGGGGATTTTCACACAAGGGAGTCCCTAAATAGCCCTAACAGGGGGCTTGGTCACTTTGCACGTGACCACCGATCAGAGGGGTCACTAACGTCACCTGCCTGACCTGGCCAATCAGATGCTCCCAGGGGCCTCTGCACATCTTGGTTTCAAGTGACCACCTGGAGGAGCTCTGGGCACCACTCCTGGGGTGGTGATAGACAGGAGAGTGGACACTCCCATTTCCTTTGGCCAGTTTCGCACCAGAGTAGGGACCGGGGGTCCCTGGACTGGTGCAAACTATTTATTCAAGGAGGGCACCAAATGTGCCCTTCAAAGCAAAACAGGTGGCCTGGGGAGGCTACTCCTCCCCAGCATTGTAAGACCTATTTCCAAGAGAGAGAGTGTTGCCTCCCTCTCTCACAGGAAATCCTTTGTTCTGCCTTCCCCTGCCTGAGCTGGTCAAGAATCAGGAAGGCAGAAACCCTTCTGAGGGGCTGCAGCACCGCTGGCTGCCCGCAAACCCTGAAAGACAGGTAGGAGCAATACTGTGGGTCCTCTAAGGAGCCCCCAGAGTGCATTGAATCATGCCACCAATACTGGCATTAGTATTGTGGTATGATTCCGACATATTTGATACCAAACATGCCTAGGTTCATAGTTATCATTATGTAGCTGGACCACAGGTAGCGCATTGGAAATGGAGTTCATAGGGGCCCTCACACACAGGAACCTGCATCTTGCCCTCTCTGCTAGGCGGGCCTACCATAGGTGTGACTTACAGTGACCTGGTGCAGTGACCGGTAGTGAAAGGGTGCATGCACGTTTTCACACAGGCTGCAATGGCAGGCCTGCAAACATAGTTTGCGTGGGCTCCCATGGGTGACATAATTCATGCTGCAGCCCATGGGGGATCCCTGGTGTTACAATGCCCTGGGAACCTAAGTACCATATACTAGTGACTTTCAGGGGTATGCCAGTATGCCAATTGTGGGGTGTAAAGGGTACCAAAGCAACCAAATTTGGAGGAGAGAGCACAATCACTGGGGTCCTGGGTAGCAAGATCCCAGTGAAGACACACTGATAAACAGACAAAAAGTGGGGGTAACCATGCCAAAAAGAGTGACTTTCCTACAGCTACCACCATACACTTATGACTGACCGTTTTTTCAACATTTTGTCTAAGAATTGTTGAGACTTTGTCTCCTGGTGTCTGTGATGTCCACCAGAAAGGCAGGTTTTAAACCTTGCAGTGCCTGTCACCAGCAAATGTCAGGACCTGCACTTGGTTTACTTCTTGTGTCTTGAGCATGAGCATTATGCCAAGACATGCAAGGATTGCTGCAACATGCCACTGAGGAAGTGGTCCCTCAAGCTCTTCGCCGCCCAATGTGTAACGACTCTGTGATGCCCCAGATCTCAGTCACAAGGAATGCCCTTAGATCATTTGTGAACTTATAGCCAATGATGATAGTCCCACTCCAAGTCATTAGGTAAGTCCCAAAAGAAAAATAAGTTGTTGACGAGATCTTCGACTTCACTGTGCAATACTTAGGACGATTCACACGGCCCGCCGCACTCTAGGTCTAGCTCTGTGGTGGAACCTGGGCGTCCTACACAATTTCCTGAGTTTCCGGGAGCAGGAGTGACCCCCGCTCAACAGAAGTCATTTTATGAGGCCATGCACCTCAGCTTTGGGCGTCCTGACCCTTCTGGAGCACCCTGGCACCCTACGGGTCAGGGAGGGGCAAACCTGTCTTCCACAGACAGGTTCGCCCTCTGCACCATACGGGCCATTGACTGAATCGGAGTGGCTCTGGTTAAGCAGCCTCAACGCAGGCCCATCATCAGTCTCGACTCTGATACGGAGCCAAACAGGCATCAAACGCTGATACCGACCAGAGGCATACTCACCATATCAGAGCTAGCACCTTATTACTATGACAAGTCTGGATTGGGAGGTAAGTGGGAAGAGGCTTCGGAAACCTTATGGTTATCAAACTGAAGATCCTGAGAACAACTGGTAGATGCCAGTGGCATGAACACCTCCCCAGAACTGGCCTGGTCTCTCCTACCATGGCTACGGTGGAGGGTGCCTCATTTGCTGTGGTGGCGCGAAGGCCGGCTGAGGTCCTGGATCTCACTGTCAGTCAAGACAAACACCTTAATAGAGGTGCTTTAGTCGGGAGTGGCCTCCACAGAACCATTAGTCCCATTTAATGAAGCCCTTAAAGACATTCCTGCCGGGCTCTGGTCCAAGCCCTTCATTGGGTCTCCTGTGCATAGGACGATTGACCACCGCCATGGCCTACCCCAAGGGACCCTAGTTTCCTCACAGAGCAACCCACCCTGGAGAACTTGGTGGTTGAATCCTCCACGTCCAAAATTGACCTTGGCACATTCCCTACCACCCCACTGGATTGGGAATCCAAAAGGATGAATACCTTTGGCTGGATATCTTCTGCCAGCCTAGCATTGCAGTTGGTGAATACCGCATGCCTCTTGGGCTGGTATTCCCATAGGATCTGGGACTCTGTTTGCGCAGGTGCTGCCAATAAGCTCTGAGGAGGCCCAAGCCATGCTCTTTAAAGCAATTGCTGATGTGAGAGATGCAGCTAAGTTCACCATAAGATGTGAGCTGGATACTACTGACTCACTGAGCAAAGTTTTTTCTGATCTGGCCTTTAGGGACCACACCACTGGCTTTTCAGGGTATGTTCAAGCTTCACTCATGGACATGCCCTTCAATGGCTCCCATCTCTTCAATGAGAAGGCAGACTCAGCACTCAATCGCTTTAAGGACAGTAGGGCTGCAATCAGGTTCTTGGGCCTTCTGTGGCCTCTTGCCAACCCCAGTCCGCCTTCCACCCCTTTCATGGCCATAGAAGGGTTTCCAACCACAGCTCTGCACTCCCAGCCACCATGGCCAGCAAGTTTTTCAATCCTTTTCTGGCCGAGGACGTGGTTCCCAAAGACCACGTGGGACAGGCAGAAAGCAGTTGGACAAGTCCACTACCCTCTCCAGCAGCTGCAGCCTCCAAATCCCTTTAGTATGACCTCCGACCATCATATGCATCCAGTTCAAAGGAGGATATGCCGTCACATGCACCACTAGAGGCCAATAACGTCTGACTTTTGGGTTCTGCATTTGGTCCACAGGGGCTACTCCCTTCCCTTTGTGACCAATCTCCCTGCCACCCACTTAAGCCAAATTGATGAAGGACCACCTCACTTTACCCCGTCAGGAAGTGTTAGCTGTCTTGGCCAAGGGAGATATAGAGAGGGTGCCCGCATAAGAAGCTGGTTGGGATTTCTCTTCCCGCTGTGTTCTGGTGCCCAAGAAGTATGGAGGCCTTCATCCTATCCTACCCTAACCTGTGCCTTCTCAACCTCTTCCTGAAAAAGGAGAAATTCACTATGCTCATGCTCACACAAGTCTGTGTGCCTGAGTACCGAGAGACTGGATGGTAGCGTTGGACTTGTAGACTGCCTATTTCCCCATCCCACTTCTGCCTGCCCACAGACATTACTTGTGGTTCAAAGAGGGCCCAGAGTACTTTCAGTTTGCTGCGCTCCCAGTGGGCCTTACCAGCGCCCCTTGGCTGTTCAGGAAAGCTATGGTGGTCGTTGCAGCTCATCTGGGAAGGTCAGGGGCTCCCGTCTTTTCCTATCTCCATGATTGGCTGTTGAAGGCAGGCTCGCCCAGACAATCGCCTCCCAACTCCAGACTGACAATCCTCCTGCACACACCAGGGTTCACTATCAACGTGCCAAAGTCACACCGGCTGGTACTCATGGCCTCCTATGTCCTGTTAGTAATAAATGAATGCTGGCGTATGCAGGTTCTACAGTGGCACTTGAAGTTCCAATGGGCACAGTGTGAGGGAAATCCCTCCTACATGGTCCAGATCTCGGAGGGAACTGTGAAAGATCTGAGGGATAGTGGTGAACAAACCGCAATTGGGCCAGCGTCAGATCTCTCTCCCTTCCCCAACCAGATCTGACCGTAGTAACAGATGCATGGCTCCTGGGATGGGGCAGCCATCTGGGAAAGATGGAGATCAGAGTACTCTGGTCTTCAGCCGAATCCACACTCCAAATCAATATGCTGCAGTTGTGGTCGATCCGACTAGCATTGAAGGCCTCCCTAACTTCTATCAAGGGGAAGCTGGTGCAAGTGTTCACAGACAACAACACCGCCATGTGGTACAGCAACAAACAGGGCAGAGTGGGGTTGTGAACCCTATATCAAGAGGCCCTGCGTCTTTGGACTTGGCTGAAACGCCAGGGCATTTCCCTGGGGGTTCAATACCTGGCAGGTTATTTGAGCACCATGGTGTACTAACTCAGCCACAGTTGCCTAACGGATGGCGAATGGTGTCTCCAGAGGAGGTGCAAGGTCTCTTTCAGTGGTGGGGAGAGCCTTTGTTAGATCTATTTGCCTCTGTCAAGAACGCACAATGTCAGCAGTTTTGCTCGTTGGAGTTTCAAAGGCAGCTCTCACTCCAGCATGCCTTTCCGCCCATACCATTTCTGCCCAAAGTTTTCAAGAAGATAAAGAATAATCGGGCCTAAGTGATCCTTTTGGCCCTGGTTTGGGCATGGAGAGTCTGGTACCCCGAGCGACTGAGCATAGCCCTCGGTCCTCTGATCAGTCTGCCACTTAGGGAGGATCTTTAGTCGCAGCAGCAGGGAATGGTTCTCCACCTGAACCTGTCTAGTCTCCTCCTTCTTGCGTGCATATTGAGCGGTGTCAGGTGACAGTCTTTGAACTTCCTACTGAAGTCTGCAATGTTATCTTGATTACCAGGTGTTCCTCCACCAAGACGGTGTACACCTGCTGTTGGAGCAAATTTGTAGCCTGGTGTTCCAACAGAAATGTTGATCCCCTTTCTCAGGTTCTTCTCTTTATTCAATCTCTTGCCAGTAGGGCTCTGCTTTGGGCACTCTTAAAGGTTATCTTTCTGCTTTCTCTGCATTTCTGAGATTGCCTGATCAAGCCTCTCTCTACAAATCTCCTGTTGCACATATATTCTTTAAAGGTTTGGTCCATCTTTTTCCCCCTTCTCCCTTTATCATGCATCAGTGGGACTTGAATCTGTTTCTCACATTCTTGATGTGCGCTCCCTTTGAGCCACTTCACAACTGTCCCTTGAGCTTGCTCACCATCATAACTGCTTTCCTTGTGGCCACCACATCTGCCTGATGAGTTAGTGAGCTACAGGCCTTGTCATCTAAGTCGCCCTACTTATCTATTCATCTGACAATGTGTTGCTTCGAATGGGGGCTTCCTTTCTTCCAAAGGTGGTCATACCATTTCATGTAAGTCCATCACCTTACCTACTTTCTACGCTCTACTTCACCTTTCCAAGGATGAGGAACATCTCCATCGTCTGTGCCCTCAAACGAGAACTGTCAATCTGCCTTGATTACACACGGAAATTCTGGGTGGATGTTCAATTTTTTGTGGGGTATGTCGGAGCTAAAAAGGAGTTGTGCTGTGCAGAAAAGGACCATCTCCGGATGGGTCGTGCTCTGCATTAAAATCTGCTACACATGGCCAGAAGCACCCCCCTGAGGGCTTGTGCGCTCATTCTAGCAAAGCCACAACCCCTGAGCTAGCTTGCAGAGTTCTGCTCCTGGATATCTGCAGGGTAGCAACGTGGGCTTCCCTGCACACATTTACCAAACATTACTGTCTGGAAAGTCAGGTCCGTCATGATGGGAATTTTGCCTTCCTTGTCTGAAATTGGTCTGCAGACCTACTACTGGGGATGGTATTGCTTGGGTATCTATTCTGAGGTAAGGAATCTGCAGCTAGAAGTCTATCAGATGAACAAGTTACTTACCTTCGGCAATGCCTTATCCAGTAGAAACTATAGCTGTAGATTCCTTACCAACCCACCTGTCCTCAGTGCTCTGCAAATCTATTTCTAGAGATAGTGGTGTATCCTTTTCAGGGTCCTAGTTTTCCACACCAGTAGTCAGTGTTCTTCATGGCTCCGCACTTCTGGTGTGGAAAATTGTGAAAAGAAACTGATGTCAGCGTGCCTGGGTGTCGCCTATGTCGGTGCCTTGAACGTTACTTTTGGCGTGGACAACGCAGGCAACACACACTGAGCCAATCAGTGCCAGGAGTACTGCTCACGAAAAATATTCTGGATCCATTCTGACACCTGAGATAATTCTAAGATAAGTAATTTGCAGCTAGATATAGTCTTTAGCAGATAAGGACTTACCAAAGGTAAGGAACTTATTCTTCCAGTCTGCTGCATGGAGAATATTCTAAGGTAACAGATTTGTGGCTATATATTCTCTACCATATAATGCATTATTGAAAGTAAGTAACTTGTTCTTTCCTGTCACACCTCAATCTGAGTCCAAGTGCAAAGAGACATTTGACAAGTAATTTTTCTCCTCCTTGAGCCTTACTTTAAGATCCTTAAATGCTGGTGCCTCATTGGCTGTTGCTCCCATTCTCTTAGGGGCAGCTGTTTGATTACCTTTGTGCATCCTTTACTCAGGCTATTCAGAACAGTTGGAATGCTGCCAAATTTGTGATACTCTCAAAACTGGACATGAGTGAGTCTCTGGGATGAGCCATGGGTACCAGTGAAGCCCTCCAACACCACACCTTGCTGAGGTCTGTAGGCTTCTCTGGGGACTTTCAGACATTTTGAATTAATATGCTCTTTGATGGATCTTACCTTTTTAGCACCAAAGCAGACACGTTCTGCTCTAATTGGATTGGTAGTTCCACCAATAACTTCACCTTCTCTGTGGTTACTGTAGAGGTTTTCTCATCCCTCAATGTCAGACTCGCCACCCAAGCATGCTTTTCAGCCCTTTTGTGACAGAGGGCATAGCTCCCAGAGACACCGAGCACAGCAGGAACAATGTGGAACAAAGTGCCCTGCCCCTACAGCAGCTGCAAATGCAAAACTGCTTTAGTGTATCCTTGCCTGCACCCAGCCACACTGTCAGAGGCAGGATCCCTTATTTAATCCAAGGGTGGCAAGCCATCACAACAGACCATTGGGTCCTCCAAATAATCCACCAGGGCTCTGCCTTTCCATTCCTTTCTACCCCACTGCACCTTCCACCGCCTTCAAGCAGCTGATAGAGGACCATCCGCCAATCTTATGGCAGGAAGTGCAGGTCCCTTAAGCCAAAGGGTCATGCAGAGGATTTTGGTCTTGGAAGTAGAAAGTGTGTTTTACCCTTAGTACTTCCTTAAGTCGAAAAAGGGCAGATGCCTTCATCCTATGTTAGATCTTTGTCATCTCAACGCCTTCCTACGGAATGACAAATTAAAGATGCTCACATTAGCTCAAGTTTTGTCTGTCCTAGACCCAGGGGACTGGATGGTGGCGTTGAATGTGTAGGACAATTATTTTCACATCCTCGTTCTGCTGGCCCACGGGCAGTCCCTGAAGTTCATGGTTGGCCAGGAGCATTTTCAGTTTGCAGTGCTCCCCTCTGGCCTCACCAGTGTCCCTCAGATGATCATGAAGTTATGGTTGCAATACATCTACGGAGATCAAGGATACCAGAATCCCGCTACCTAGATGGCTGTCTGATGATGACTGGGTAGCCCAGCAGCCCACCTTCAGACATAGACAAACTTCCTGACATCACTGGGTGTTTACTATCAATGATTGGAAGTCACACCTGACTCCACAGATGCTTCCGGTCATTGCAACCATTCTCAATGCAGTTCGGGTTTTATGCCTTTCCCTTGAACAGAGGGTCCTAGTCATTTGGGCTATGATCCTGATGTTTCAGTCTCTGTCCTGAATTTCAGTGTATATGACTGAGGCTGCCGGAATTGTTAGCCTCTTGCACCCTGATGGTGATACATGCCAGATGGCACGTGTGGACTCTGCAGTGGAACCTCAAATCACAGTAGGCACAAATCAGAGAAATCTGTCGGACGATATCCAGATCTCTGAGGAGACTGCAAAAGATCTACAATGGTGGCTACTAAACCACGATTGAATGAGTGGTAGCCCCCTTATCTTACACCTTCTAGAGCTGACAGTGATCACGGATCCATGACTGCTGAGAGCTCATCTGGGAAAGGGGGATATCAGAGGCCTCAAGTCTCTGGTGGAGACTCAACTCCAAATGAGTCTGTTGGATTTGAGGGCACTTCACCTTGTTTTGACGGCTTTCCTGCTTATTACAGTAGGAATACAAAAACAGATGATGAATGGAATGTTGAACTATGTCAAACATTGACCCCCTATCACAGATCTTGACCTAAATCCATTGTTTTTTGCTTGCCATACCCAGTTTGGACCCAGCCATATGCAATTCGATCTTGACCCTGCTCCCTATGGGAACAGTCCAGGCGGAACTGCCAGGCCAGGTCCTCACTGAACCGGAAACAAACCACATGAGACCGGTTTCTGGGTATCACCCCTCATCAGCCAGGTTAGGCTGAATCTGGTGGCCTAGCGAGCATGAGACCCACATCTGGGCATACCCTTCTCACTTAGGCTACAAACGAAAAACGAACAGATGATGGATGGGATGTCGAACAATGTCAAAATATTCACCCCAAGTTACAGATCTGGGCCTAAATCCATTGTTTTTTTGTTTGCCACTCCTTTCCAGTTTGGTCCCAGAGGAAGGCTGGTTCAGATGCTCACTGACATGACCACTGTGATGTGGTACTAAATAGAACATGTAGTGGGGGTGGGGTTTTGGCACCTGTTCCAGAGGCTCCATGCCTCTGGAAGTGGCTGGACTGACCAGGAATTTCTCTGCTAGTAAATCACCTGGCGGAATCTTTAAACTACAGGGCGGACAAACTCAACTGCAGGCTCTTAGGGCGTCATGAATAGTAGTTGCACCTGAAGCTGCTACAGTCCATGTGCTAGTAATAGGGAGAATCATTGCTTGATCTTTTAGTCATCGCTGAAAATTTGAAATGTCAGCAGTTTTGTAGACTGGAGTTTCCGCAGCAACTTTTGCACAGAGACGTCTTTAGTCTAGAATGGAGCTCAGGGCTCTTGTATGTCTTCGCTTCACTGCCTCTCCTTCCCCGAGTTCCGAAGATATTCAGGAACGGCCGGGCCCAAGTCCTCATTGTGGCACTGTATTGGGCTAGGAGAGTGTGGTACCAGCAGCTCCTAGGCATGAACATCTGTCATCAGATCAAGCTGCTGCCCCAGGAGGATGTACTTAGCAGCAGCAGGCAGGGTGTTTCACCCAGGCCTGTACATTTTGCATCTCTATGCTTGGGGGTTGACTTCCTTTGATTTGTACCCTGAGCTTGTTGATATCATCTTGGTGCACGGCTTCCCTTCACAAAATCAGTCTACGCCAGCCATTCGGACAAATTTGTGGGTAGTTGTCACCCGACAAATTGACCCTTTACAGGCAAAGTTGTCTGAAATGTTATTGTTTATTCTGTCCCTACCCAGAAAATACTTGCTTTGGGAACTGTTAAAGTTCTTTCAGCATTTTTGTGGGTGCTGCTGTTCAAATCGCCTGTTTTTATGAGGTTTTTAGAGGTTTAGAACATGTGTTTCCCCAAAACCCTTTATGGTGCCACAGTGAGAAATGAACTGTCCTAACATTTTTGATGCGCTGCCCTTTGAGCTGCTGCACAATTGTCCCTTGAGACTTTGGACCTTAAAGATAGTCATTCTAATTGCCATAATTTCAGCAAAACATCTGAGCAAACTTGAGGCTCTCTGTGTCAATCCACCTTATACCATCTTCTTTCGTGATAAGTTGGTTTTAAGGTACTGGGCTTCATTTTTACCTAAAATTATCATGCCTTTTAATATTATTCAGGCTATCACATTTCTGGCTTTTTTTGCTCCATCTCATCCCTCTAAGGAGGAAGAAAAACTCCACTGTTTGGATCCTAAAAGAGCATTGATTTTCTATATCAATAGTATCAAGGAGCATCAAGTGGACAATCCACTTTTTGTTGGGTTTTCAAGAGCAAAGCAGTGTAAAAACGGACCAACTGCAGATGGATTGTTCTCTGCATAAAAATGTACTAAGCCCTGGGGAAAATGTAACCCCCCAGAAGGTTTACAGGTTTATTCCACCAAGGCCAAAGCTGCTTGCACTGGTTTAGCATGCATAATGCCTATCCTGGACATCTGTTAGTTGTCTGCGTGCTTCAGTATACATGTTCACAAATCACTATTGCCTCAACAGTCAGGTCCATCGAGAAGGCCATTTATCCCACCCAGTCATGCAGGATGTATTGGTCTGAGCCAGTTCACAGACCCACTACCTTGGAAGATATTGCTGTAATATCCAGCTAGAAAGTTAGGTATCTGTGGTTTGGAGTAGCCCTCCGAAAACCAAGATACTTAACGTTGGGTAAGGTCTTTATGGTGGATACTCTAACCATTGATTCTTCATTGATGCTCCCCCCTCCCTGTTCTGTTAACTGTACTCTTTTCCTTCTAAAAATGTCTCAATTTAGATATCTGCATACTGGTTATACCAATTTGCAGATGGGCTCTGCACCTTAAGGCGCAGACAGCTTTGAAAGCAACTCACATTACAGTGCATGGGGGGTGCTTATATGTGGCTCTGCTTGCTGGAACTGGAATGACATCAGAGCTGAGCCACAGAATGCCACATAATTGCGCTAAAAAGTTCAGGATCTAGTATGGTGCCGGGGGATTATTTGCATAGTGAGAAATCTGCTGTTAGATAAGATATCCACCAGAACAATAAACAAAGGTAAGTAACTTGGGTGTCTGGTCATAAATATACAAGACATCTAATAGATCTCAGTTTGAAAATATGGGGATTTAGAACTATCTAACTTTGTTTTAGAGTGGGTAGTTTCTTAATGTCTTTATAGTACCTCAAAAAAAGGAGTTTCATGAATTACCAGTTTTGTTGCTTACAGTGGATAGGCAATGAGCCTTGCTGGTAGACTGAGTTTTTTTATTTTTTATTTTATTTTGTAGTTACTTAAAACCATTCCAAAAGATCAGAACGTGTGCAAGATAAAAGAAATAACATCTGCACCAGTGTAAACCAGCACGTTATAGTATAAAAGATTGTTTTTCGTTTCATACAGATGACCATAATGCATTGAAAATTTGAATTCTATAAAATCACTTTGCATGATGACATTGACAAACATTGTAAAACTGCAAAGATTACAAGACTGTCAATAAAACCCCTAAGACAAAAGGTACTTTCCTGAAAGAAGCAAGCGTTAGAAAGTCACAAAATTAGAGGACTGTTTATTAAGACCCAAAAGACATTTGTTAGGATAACAATGGGATTAAAAATCAATATGTTAAAATACAGTCAAGTAAGTTAAAAAGCAAGTATCAAAGTGGTGATGTTTTACGCGGCCATCCCCTAAAGTGCAATGTGTAAGACAAAACGAGCCTTTAGCTAAAATTCCATTGCTGAAGCTACAGTAATTTGAAATCTTGCCTGCCACTGCACAGTGCAATACTCCAAACCATATCCTACAGGACTTAGGCCCCCTTTAATTACATGGCTACTTGTGCATGAGGTCAGTAGCGGTAAGGCATTAAAAATAGCCTACAACAAGGGCATTTAATAGTCTCTAATCTGGCACCATGGCTTCATGCAGGCTCCGACTGGCCATTAATTTACTGATCTGAGCCAGGTCTTTTACAGTCACTGCTGAGTAAATGAATGTCATCGCCTTGTTACATGTTCTTATACCATTTTGTAGAAAAACAGGCATAAGATTAATCTGTCTCTGAGCAAGCAGTGCAGGACAACCACATATTACATGAACAGCCGATTCTGTAGAGGTAACACATAGACAACAGATTTTGGAAGCTTTGGGAATAATTTTCCAATGTGCCCTGTATTTGTTTATGGGCATAGTTAATAGCCGAGTCATTCATATATTCCTTAAAGCTGGTTTCCCCAGGGCAGCTCTGAAATATGTTTGAAAGCCATCAGCTTCATATGATTGAACTAGGCCCTCTAATCAATGGCTACCATAGATTTTTCTAACATCCTGTTCCCGTGATAACTGTTCACCCTGTGCTTTTAGCATCCTCTTTAAGGCTTCCTTTGTCAAAAGAGTGTTGTCTGTGGCTCCAAGGTCCACATTCCGTGTGACTGCACCCACAACTAAATATCGTGACCAAGAGGACTTATCTTGAAAAATGGAACTTGGAGCAGGCCTCAGTGAGCCCAGAGCAGCCATAGACACCCGATGGTGGTACTTAATTATATATTTTTGGGAAAAAATGTCCATGTTTTCAATCCCAGATTCTAGGCGAATCATTGTGCGCTGCATCCCTTTGAGGATGCTGAAAATCTTCTGTGTGCCGATATATGGCAGCATTCCAGAGTCTCGATGAACATGCCAGGAAAAGCCTAGTGGCCACAAGTTGTAAGTGGTAAAATTTTGATGCACAATACTCTTAAGATGCCCTCCACGGAAGGGCTGTGTAAGCTATAGTGCAACTTACATAGCACATAAGCTGTCTTTGTGGCTTTTCCTATTTGTGATTCAGCATGCCAAGTGGGCTTTCCAGAGTCCGACAGCCAGACTGATTATTAGCTTACTTTCTGTGAGGTCTACACTTCTTGATAGTAAAGAGGGCAGGTAGCGGTGTAGCCAGTAATACAAAGATTTTGGTTTGCATTAGTAGCAATGGTGCAGTTGTCCCCAGTTTACAAATGGAGCAATTATGACATGAAGAATCCTTTGGGCTTCTTCAGAAAATTAGCAGGATTTTTCCTCATGTCTTTGAAATGGAGTTGACTGAGGTTTCGGTGCAAGTTAATTGCACTACTAAAGCCAAATTGCGGATAAGTTGAGACATTGCTCTGTATTGATGAGTTATTCTCCAACAAGAGCTAGTGTTTTTTAGAACTTTTTTTAATGCAAGTGTAGCCATTGTTGAAGATACTGATGAATTCCGTGGGTTCATTGTTAATTGATTTTACTGTGGGATTTGTTTCTAGTAGTGTGCATCTAGCCACCAGGTCTGTTTCAAGCTATTTTGTCAAGTTGTGTGTTTTTCGTAGTCTCTTGCCTGGAATCGCTGGCAGATCTCCTCTGATTCTTGAAAGTAGAATATTGGTCACTGCAGTTGCATTTATGTAACAGGAGTTCACACTTTGTGATGTTTTGAGTGATCATTTTGGGGTGACAGCTTTCTTCTTATAATACACAGTTAGCTGCTGTTCCTTTTTGATGCATCATGGTCTGTGTTCTTTTGTTTTGGATATAAATGGCTAATTCAGAGAGTCAACCTTGTTTGGATATTGTAGTGTTGATGGGAATATCATTTGTTGGTTTATCAGATGTTATCCTGTAGTGTTGTTTCTGTGCCTTGCCAAATCATTAAGATGCTTTAAATGTTTGTGTGCCAGAAAATGGCATATTTTGTTAAGATGTTGGTATTCCTCATCCCCTAGTCAGTGTTTTTCAACTTCTCCCAATGGGTACATGCATACGATTGGGAAAATTTGGCTCCTATCAGAGTCCATTGCTTTTGCAGGAAGTATTCATTATTAAAGCAAAGAAATGGTGGGTCAGACATAATTGCAGTAATTCTATAACCACGTGGTTTCCTTACAACCCCAATTCCATCACTGTGTCTTATTGAGGTGTATATGCTCACTACAGATATGGTTACTAGGATTTAGTTTTCTCGTTGGTTAATTTCTGTAAGATATCTCTTGTATCCCTAATGTAGGAAAGGATATACCTAATAATTGGTTGGAATTGATGGTTTATATATTCAGCTATCCTTGAACATATCGAGTCTGTAACAGCAGTTATGTGTCTTCCTTTGAGTTGGAAGCCCTTCTTGTGTATCTTTAGTAAGTGTCATCACTGGTTGCTCAATATATATGTAGTGCTATAATTCAAGTGATAATAAACCAGTATTATACAAACGTTCAACTTATTGGGAAGTTTTCTTTGAATCTGCACCATCAGATTACTTGTATTTTCTAGTAGAATTCTTGATCTAATAATTTGTGCTGTGCTTACCAGATATAGACCTCAGTTTGAAGTACTATGATGTTGACTCCTTTATCTGCTTTTTCATGATCTTGGAATTTCTTCTTAATGATTCTATATCTTCATATGGGAAATCTTGAAGATGATTGTTAGGTATTCTCTCTTTTTTGTGTACTTCTGGTGTTCGAGTTCTAAATCCATAGTGACTGCTGTTTGAAAGAGATCTGTGGAGTTGCCCGATGGTAAATGAGGTACCACAGTTGATTTTGGTTTGAATTGACTAGATAGTACATATGATGTATTAATCCTTGGGCCCAATACTTAACATGTCTTTTTCCATTACATCCAATAAACAGGAATGAGGATCTGTATCACCTAGTAGATGTATTAAGCTGATCTCTTCAAGTTCTTTCACCAAGAGATTGTTGCTAATAGCTGGGAGATTTTCTGAAGGTATTTTTTTTTAGGTTTGTCGTGGAATATGGCTTTTCGTTTTTATATAAACAAATACAAGTTAATTTTGGTACGAGCAAGATGGCCCCAAAATGCCATTGGACAAAACGAGAGGCCTTTGTTTAAAATGTCTGTTTGTCTGAAGGAATGTATAGATGAGAGATAAACCACTGATTGTTTTGAGCATAACATCCATTCCCTTCTACTTTTGTACCGCTCTGACTGACTTATGTTGTTGATTGCTTGCTGTAGGTGGTGGCAGTGGTTGTCTTTTTTCCTATCTATTGAATTTAAATTTCCTAGACTGTGCCTTCATACTTCTTGTTGCTTCCACTTCAGTGTCAGGTGATTCTATATCTGATGTTTTTGCTTGGTCGGATGAAATCTTTGTTTGAGCCAGTACCTGACTATTTCTGTAGTATTGTGATTTAAAAACAAATGTATACACCATTTCTAGCTGATAATCTAGTTTATTACGTCTGTATTTTTTTCTCTTGACGAAGCCATCCTCATATTAGTCTTTAATTCTTTTGAGTATCTCATTATTTTTCTTTGTGACTTCTAAGTTTGCTTCTTCAGTGCTTTTTGGGATTTCGTCAACTTGTTTTGTATTTCTTATACTTCTCTTGAGCTACATTGATTAGTTGTCTTTCATTCTGATCATTCACTATGTCTTCATGCTCATTTTACTCAGCCTTTTCTAGTCTTGATTTCTGACACTTTATTCTATCAAAACTGTAAAGTTGTATTTATCTAACGTTCGTACATCAAGCTATCATAATCACCTGTTCTTCTCATTGACCTCTCTGCTGCATTCAACAAGTTTTATCCCTGTACTTTACAAGGCTTTAGTGATTACCCTTGGCATCAATGGCACTAGATAACTGGGATTCATCCTACCTCTACAATGTTCCTATTTAGTCTCCTGATGTTCTTTGAGCTTCCTACCAACTCTCCCATCACTTGGCATCTTCCAAGGGTCATTCTTGGGTCCACACCTCTTTCCCATGACATTGCTTCTCCGGGTGTTAGAATTTCCACATTCTGGGTACCTTATTACATTTATGCAGCTTGTACTCAAATATTCTTCTCCTTTAAATCTATGCCATACCCATTAGCTCGAAACCACAATCTCAAACGGTGTAATGTCAATAGACCATTGGACGGCATCCCACTCGTTCAAGGTCATGAGGATAATTGGTTTATCTGCAGCCACTGTGGCTTCACCAGTGTCTAGTTCTATCCAGTCCCCATGACACACTAACTGCATTTCCTTTGGGCATAAGTCACTGCCCTATCAAACTCCTTTTTCATGAGCCAAATTGACTATTGCTAAACATTCTCTTTGGCCTTCACTATATTCTTGTGTTTTTTGGACAAGGGAACTCCCTTCCCTTACACCAACAAGTTTACACCTCCTCTTAGTCTTCCAAGACCACACTAACTATTCATCTTCCGCAGTGACACTGGCCACGTCCTTATTTCTCACCCCACCTCTTTTCATGTCTAAGCGTGGTACCCACATAATATCACTGTCAGTCATTCTCACCCCCTCAATTAATCTCAGTGTAATTATAATTCTAGTCTGTAGATACTGGAATTGTATGTGATCATGATTTATTGCATTGCACATAGTTCCATATTTACAAAACAAATTTAAAAAATCCTTACATACGCTATGCATTCCTACCCATGTTTTCAAATAAGTGCCAATTCAAAATAAAAACCTTTAACGTATGGCCTTAGGACTAGGATGTTTAAGGGTGCTGACTCAAAAAAGATAGATCAGCTTTGGGAATGTACCTGTGCAGCCTGTTTAGATTCCAAATCTTAAATGTGAGAGACCTTGATTGCCCTGGTAACTACCTTAGTTCTCATACATTCTAGGTCAGATTGGAGCATTCTGTCATAGGTGGCTGGTTGGTCAGGGAGGTGTGACCTTAGTTATGCATGATGTGAGGGTCTTGAGACACAGTAAACTCCTGAATTTAATATCGGTAGCACCTTGCGTTGAAGGCAATGATGTAAATTGGTGGGATTGTGCTGTTAATTAATTCTCAGGATTGTTATTAAGTTTCCTACCTTTATGAGCTCTTTAAAGAAATCTTCACTCCCCTTCTCCTACGAGATCCAAAGCAGCATTCATTTATTATTTTGAAAATATTTTACCTTTACTGTAGACCCACAAGAGAGCTGTTGGAGCCTCTGTAAATGTGTTTACAAATCACTGCATGACACCCAGTATCAGAGCAGATGCCAGGTTTTCTCATTTCGGCATAATCTTTTCTGTTATAGTCTTCACTTCCCGCCTTATAGATTACATAGGTTCAACATGTTGGCCCTACATAAAGAAACACTTGAGACAAGAGAAGGTTTTTTAAAAATGCTTGTGGCCATATAGTCTCCCCTAGTCTACATCTCCCCTGCTTTGTCAGCTATTTCAGGTGAATTGAATCAGTGTAGTATTGATATAAAGTGAAAACTTGATAAATACCTCAATGTTATAAGTATGAATGCAAGTTAGGATCAACATCGTTTTTCTAAATTCTTTAAAAAGATCACTAAGGTCCCTCTCATTATTGCTGATAACAAGCAGTAACTTTTTGATCTTTTGGGATATTTCTTTACATTTTCTCTTTTTTGTACATAGCATGCCCCTTCGTCCCTGTTGTATATGCCTATTCCTCTAATGCATCCTTGTGTCCTCCTGTTCCACCTAGAAATCAAATCAGAGGAGGAAGAGCAGCACCCCTCCTCTGAGAAACGGGAGGCATCCTCTGCTGTGCTTGCTCGCTCGACTCCCAGTTGTGATGAATGCAAGTCTCCAAAACCTGAAGGGAGAGCAGAAGAGAGTGACAAAGAAAAGGCTTCAGGTAATAGTAGTAAAGAGGAATTGTCTAATCTATCTATGCTGATGGCAAATGATTTCACATATCACACTGTCACATTTCAGCATTCTTAGTGAATGTTTTTTCTTTGTAGTTTATTGAAATTAATATCAACAGTAACAATCACTGCCTGTTTAACCTTTTAAAACCATTTACCAAGTATTTGAATTGCTCTTCAAGCTTTCTGATGCCCATTACAACCTACAGTACCATTTACTGCTTAATGCTGCCGTATTGACCACCAAGCTGCAATCGGAAGCTTCCATTGGAATGCAAAATCCTCTTTCGCGATTAGATACCCACCACTGCTCTCCGATCAGCTGTATAATTTCTCTACTGCTCTTTAGACCCATCCACTATGCAGACAGACCTCAGTAACAAAATACCATCTACTGCAATCAGATCCCTCACCTTTCCGATGAGCTCTCCTCTTCCCTAGTAGCCCTCAACTGCCCAATAGCCTTTCATTGTTCTATGAGTCATCCATTCTCCCTGTCTTGAAAGATATCCACTATGACACAGTCTTTTACTTCCCCATGAAGTCTGCCTCCTCTCTAAGGGACTTCTACTTTACAACATTCTGTGACCCCCACAGAACCAGCTGATCCAGATTCACTAATGCCTATGAACAGATACTGGTCTTATCTGGTCCCCTTAATGTTTTTTGTGGCATTCACTCCCGTCTAGATCATCCACAGCCTTCTATGCCCCTTTAATAATAATTTTTGATGATGTTGGTTATGTTTCTTGTCATTGGCTCTCACTTCGAAGTGTAAACAACAAGCACCAATGATACCTGAATGAATGAAACAACTCTAGAGCACAAAAGGAATCTTGGTGCTGATCACCACAGACAATAGCAAGAACTACTACACTAACAGCATAGAATGAACTAAAATATTAATTACATCTTAAACTGTTTTCTAACACATGTTAAATGTTCTGTTTGTCTCTGCTCCAAGGGAATAATACTCCATGTCCAAAGAGCTAGAACAGAGTAGCACCCACCCCCCCTTCTTGATTTTAAAAAGCAAGTTATCTGGAGGCGTAGTTTGTTTTCATACTTCAGTCACCTTTCGATCATGTATCAAGGAAGAATGGACTGGGAAAAAAGGACATCTTACCACAGTAATATGCTTTATGGCACATGCCAAGTGTTTCAAGTTTTATCCGCTACTCTACTGAGAGTTCTGAAGTCTTTGGGTGTCTGAGATTCGGTCTGATTTTTTAAGATTAAACACCTCCCCAACTGCCCAATTCTAAACTCTTTTGAGCTTTTGAATTCTATTGTTCGGTAACTCAAGTTAGCATGCATTTGCATAATCAAAACAGGAGTTTAAAAAAAAATGCATAGCTGTCTTAGTTCATCAAAACAGGTAGAAACAGCCCTCTCTATTTGGAAAAGGAGATTAGGAGCTAGATTTAGAATTTGGTGGACATGGTACGCCATCATAAATGTGACAGATATCCCATCCCAGTTATTACAAGATCAATATATCTTTTGACACATGTAATAAGGCTGACGGGTTATCTTTCATCTTGTCCTTGATCTTTCCTGACTTCCATGAGTGGGTACCAAGATGCACTGTCCATGACAATTCATATGTTATCTTTGCAAAACACTCATTTATTCTAAGGAAGTTGAGATTCATACACTTATAAAATAATACTAAACGTTATTTCGATATCTCTTTTAATATATGTCCAGTGGTTTATTTGCTTTCAATGTAATTTGTATATCCTCAGCATAATGTATGATGATTTCTAAGCCAGATCTCAGCTGGGGGTGGGGGGAGGAGGATGGGAGGCAGACACACACGCACACAAACACACCCAATCCCCCCCCCCACACACACACACAATTTATGCACAACTCCTTATGAGAATTGATGTTTTTAGGGTTATAAGAAGGCAATTTAATGATAAACTATTGTCCAAACATTATCTAAACCAGTTCAGTCATTTTGAATATGCCTGTACACAGCAGTTTTCTACCAAGTTAAACAAAAAGAAAGACCATAGGCACATCACTTCTGGTCGTTATTGGTTCCCGGGCAAAGAGCAGAAGCAAAGGATGTCATAGAAAGTGTTCTATTCAGGGACCACAACCAAAGTAGAATGAATGCTATCATATATAGTCCAAGTTCTCCTGGCCCGTGACCTCTTTGTGGCTAGAATCTTATCTAGGTCTTTTTAAATAGCATTGGGCTTGCTCATTTCTAATCCATAGCTGGAAACATTGCCACTTGTACAAAGTGTGTTAAAGTGTAAGTATGATTGCAATAGTATGGAGAGAAGATGTAACATTTGGCATTACGTCAAGTAATCATAACACTAGATAATGTGTCATACAGGAACTGGCACTTGTGGTAGATGCATGTTTTCAGTGATGCAGTTCTTTTTGCATAGCAGTAACATCAGCAGCAGGAAATAAAAGGAAGATTTTGAATGTCAGGTGATGTGTTGTACTCAATCAATTATTTTAATCTGCATAAAAACACAATGAATATGCCATATGTACAATCAACAATTTTTTTTAATTAATGTTTAATGTGCTAATATTTACACTTGCATTTTCAAATATTTGCACTATGACATCACCTCTAGGAGGCAGAGCCTTATTGACCCATTCAGCACCACTCTAACCACCCAAAATAGTGCTGATATCACCTTCCTGCAAAAATCCACTAACAAGGGGGCAGGTCCATGCCATATGGAGAAAATCCACTGCAGGAAGTTTACACTTAACACACACAGCTGGAGAAGTCGGGTAAATTCGAGTTAGCGTAGCTGGTATTAAATAGGTTCTGTGCAAATATTGAAAGTACATCAACTTGAACATAGCGTTAGGGGTCACCTGCCAGACCTCTGGACAAGCTTTTTTTCAGTCATTCGTTTAACTCCTTCAGGCAATATGCCCTCCAGTGCTCTCATGCTTTGTCAGTGTTGCCGCCCTTATCCTCTTCAAGCAGTACATGTGAGTGAGTGATTTAGCCTTTGCATCTGGCTGACATCAGTAATTGCTGCACAACATTGTGTTGCTGTGGTTCGTCTGGAAGCGAAGACCATATTCTGCAGGCTATTTGTGCCAATCTAGCAAAATGAAGAAAGTGTCCTGGCCCCAGTCCAAATTGCTCCTGTGCCAAGGGTAGGAACCTTTTGTTGAGATAATACCTTGAGTGTTCACAGCCGCCCTCCCTCTATTTGGAATAGCCCATGTCTTTTAGCAAATTAGAAAAGGCTTTTAAAGTTCATGGGGCATATCATCTGCAAAGGTGACCCACCGCAGAACCCTACAAACTGTGGCAATTTTTGTCATCAAGCAGATTAGGTACAGTGACCCAGTGGAGGGTCCCTCTCCCCATCAGGAACCATGCGGGGACCATATGTCCAGCCAGGGTCCTCGTCTTCCAGTTAGGATCAACGTCAAGCCAGTTCCCAGCATTTTGGAGGTGGGTAGTCATATATTATAAAAAATATATATCAGACAGCCTGACACTGTTTTGGTCAGATGGAGCCTCAATATCTCCAGCTTGATTCTGCTTCTCTTACCCGCTCAGACTAGTCTACAAAGCAGTTGGAATAGTTGGGTGTATGTGGCATTAGGGATTAGGTACAGCACTTTCTGTAAAACATACAGGCTGCATAGTAGAAAAAAACATTTGGACCAGTGCTATACGTTCCATGGCGGAGAGCCGAAGTGTAATCCAGACATCGACCGACCTACTTGGTCCTTCCAGCAGTTTTTCTACATTGAGGTCATACTGTGCAGTTGGACAACATGTCACCCAAATCCCAAGTATCGGGACCAATCACTCTCCCTGTATAGTTCTGGCTCCGTGGGGAGGTTCACCCCTTGCCTTCGTAAGCCAGCTAGCGTGAACAGCTGAGATTTGAGTTGGTTTGTGCACAATCCAGACATTGTGCACATAAAAGTACAAGGAACCACATGCTCTGCGTCCTGCTTAAATACCATCATGTCTTTCGCATACATGGGGACCACTTGTGTCGAGCCAGATACTCCTATATACCGTCGCCCCAATCTGCAGGGCAGCAGCTCCATTGCACTCTCAGAGTACTGGAGATAAGGGGCATCCCTTCTGAGTCCCTCTGCCCAAATTCCACTTGTCTGATATCTGGCCTACCATCTGCACCCTGGCCGGGGGAGCAGTATACATCAGCAGTACCCAGCCAATGAAGAGAGGGTCGAGGCCCACAGCACCCCCCAGATATACTGCCAGCCCACCGTATTGCACAGTTGTTTAAGATCCAGTGCAGTTAGCACATATCTCCCATCTGAATCTGCCACCACATGCCAAACATGGCTCAGTCGCTGAATATTATACTTGGTGATTCCACTGGGCATAAACCTTATTTGATCCAGATTGACGAATCCCTCCTCCAGTCTCAGCAACCTCTTAACAATATATTAACATCCATGTTCAGAATTGATAAAGGCCTATAAAAGGCATTTCCTTTGGACACTTGCCCACCTTCTGGGTGAGAACCATCATTGCTTCAAGTATCAAGGATCTGAGCGTCCCCGATTCCGGGCCCCCAAGAGGACCTAATGTAGTCATTCAAGGATTAACGGTGGCAGAGACTGATAGCCCATCTGCCCCAGGCAGTCTAACATGATGTAACTCAGCTAGTCCCTCCCAGAGTTCGTCTAGTCTAAGTGGCATCTCTAAGGATTGCTGCCTTTCTTCTGAGTGCAGTGGCACCTTTGTCTCTGCCAAGTATCCAGCACGTCATGTGGGATATCCTGCACATTTGCAAACCCTTGTCTCAAGTAGTCCGCGCTTTCCCTGTTAATGTGGTTTCTGTCCAGTAGGTTTGATCCCCATCTTGACACCGTGCCAATATGTGTATGTGGTTTGTTCTGTTTCCGCAGCCATGCCATCATCCTGCCTGCTTTGCCTCCTCGATATAGGCACTGCCTGTTTTGCATATGTGTAAACCTCTTCAACTGTGTACAAGCGTCCCCCAGCTGTCTTTTACCCTCAGTGTCCATCTGTGTCGAGCGCTAAGCATGCTCAAAAGTGCATCTATGTGCTGCAATTTTCTCTTCAGGACCTTGAGCATTCACTATAGCTGTCTCTATACTCCTGTTGCCTGCACAGTGCATTCAACCGGAGCACCATTTTGTATGATTCCCATTCTGCTGCCCTAGTTTTAGCGGTGTTAGGATTAGTGCAGAAAAAGGACACTGTGTATTTACAAACATGTCCCAGGAAGGGAGTGTCCATTAAAGCCTCAGTCTGGAGCTGCCATAACGCGATCTTGGGCCTGTGGCACCTTGGTGATACTTTAAGCAGCACTGAAGTGTAGTCAGACAAATAGCTAAGTATCCTGAACACTGATAAATATGGATGTCTCCACAACTTACCAGTGCATAATCAATAGGGCTCTATGCCCTGTGTACATGTGAGTAGTAAAACTGTTCTTTAGTGTATGGGAGGTGGTGTCGCCAAATGTCGAAGATGAAGATAACCCATTCCCTCCCTCAATGCCTGTTCCATTTGCTGCTTAAGCCCGGGACATTTACCTTTTTCCCAGTCCTGAACAGAGTTTAAATCCCCAGCTCATAGAAGCTGCATCCCCATTAAGGATACAATTTCCAGTATTATCTCAAGGAAGAAGAACTAGTCACCCATGTTAAGGCACAGTTCACGATGCAGGTATCCCCACCTTCTTACACCCATGCCTCCACCACTACTATCACAAACTTCGCCTTCTAATCAGTGATCACTTCCTGCTCCATGAGTGGGATCCCACTGCTATCCATGTCACCACACCACCGGCATAGTTAGAGTAAGTGGACTCGTACATATGACTTCATCTTTTCCCCAGTATTGTGACCTCTGATCACAGTAGGTGAGTTTTTGAAACATGGTTTTTTGAACTTCATACCTACGCAGCTAGGAGTAGATTCTGTATTACTTGGGGTAACTGTTAAGCTCCCTAACGTTTCGGGGAAATCCGTGTTCTATCCTTAACTGATCTCTGGACCCGTCTGTTTGTTTCTCTACCTCCCCAGATCTAGCTGCAGCGATACCCAATATTGTCCCTTTGCCTGTGTCTCCATGGCACTGTCTCACATCTTCCTGTCTCATGTGATTCACCTGGTGCAATATACGTGTAAATGTAAACCTAAGTAAAATTCTTCTTTTCCCCACCCTCTGGGCCATTCTTCCCTCCCCAACTCCAGGTTCACTAAAGTGTAATTTTAACTTGTCTTCTAGTATAGATGGAATCATGCGCATGACCCCCCACCCCTCTTCTTAGTTCAACTATAATGTCTACTATTTGGAAACAAGATAAGATTGGCATAAGTAAATGTCTTGCAGACTGCAATCAACTAGACAAGGTGAGCCTGAAAAGGGCTTTCCAGCCCGGTACAACTCCTTTGGCTCTCCCTCACCAATAGGGGGGAGTTGAGTTTCCAACAATGCTCTCTCAGGCGGGGATGAGCTGGCCAACCTACCCACATGGCGTTTCAGCATCCCTAGTCCATCAGGCCCAGTTCAGGAATCTTAAATCAGCAGTATTTAACCCCTCCAAACTGTCCACCATCCACTTCAGCAGTCTCCATTCTTCAGCAAGCCAGCGTTGCAGTTGATACACAAGGGAGGTATATCAGCCCATAGTTGTTGGAGTACCAGTTATCTCTACATCAGACCCTGCCTTATTAACCAGACTAGCCCCGGTAAGCTCTGGGCTGTTCCCCTCTGGGTTGTTGACTTTGTCCATAGTTCCATCTTCACGGATAGGTATGTGGGCCATCTGTGGTGCGGTCACCCTCCAGCCCTTTAAGGGCTCTGTGTCTGCACTTCTTGCCAGTCTGAGTCCTGTGTATGGACGTGGGGCTTTCCAGCCAGGAGACCCCAATTTTATCCTACATTTCAAGCCATGCCCAGACCTCTGAAGATTCAAAGAAGGGATTTTCTTTCTCTGAGCAATCCCTTTCAAGCATACAGGGAACAAAAGCAAGTGGAGGAGGTCCTTAGCCCTCATTTTGCTTCACTTCTATGTAGGATTTCCATTGATGATGAGAGGTAGCCTGTATCTGAATAGGCTCAGATTAAGTTCTGACTCACCTTGATTCCTGCCTTGTAATCCACTTTCTCTAGTGAACCCACAGGGTGGCTCATGCACAATGCTGCCGACCCAGTGTCCCACCGCATCTCTCATTGGCAGTTTCAGCTGGACTGTTCCCAGTGGAACAGGGTCCAGACTGATTTGCATATAGCTGGGCCAAAGCTGAGGTGGCATGGTGTGCAAAATAATGAAGGATTGGGTTGCAGCCCGAGTAATTACCAGTGGCTGAGATTAATTCAAGCATCCACACATCACTTTTTTTTATATTTTATTGTCTCTCTCTTCTGTCTTCTCTCCCTCTGTCTCTCGACGCATCTCACCTTCTATCCCACAGGCACTCTGAGGTGCCCTCTTGCTCTCCTCACATCCAGTGGGTGCCATGTTCCTCCCCAGGTAAGTGTGGCCACACCACGCTCCAAGGACTCACTGGTTACCCTCTGGGGTATGGTTCCACCAGGTGGTTAGCAGAAAAGCCCCCCCCCCCTACACCACCACCCCCTGGCAGCAACGTCGCATCATCCTCTTCTTACAGTATAGCCTCCAATGCTTCAGGCAACGTAGTGAAGCCTGGCATTTGCCTGTGCTGCCCTGGAGAGCAGACTGTGTTGGTTCATTTCCTTCAGCGCAGCAGTTGGCCACAGCTCACAGACTCACAGGCAGCTGCCACCAGGCAACAGAACAGGCTGCACAGCTGCAGTGAGGCCTGGAGGTGTCCCCTGAACTACAATGGCAAGTAGAGTGGAACGTTCTGTATTACTTTCAGCTGGTATTGCTCCACCCTGAGCCCAGGATTGCTCTGGTGTCCGTTTGGGGATCCAAATGGCATTAAAACCATAGCGGCCTTAAGACCCCTTTCCTACTGGATTCGTCTATGGAAATCTGCTGAACTTGAACCATATAGGCTGGCTATAAGAGAGTTGATAGCTGCCCCCAAGGCATTGGAGAAAATCCCTTGGCTGAAAGAGATGAAAACCGCCTGGGATAAAATGGGTCTTCCCCATTATTGGAACCACCCGGATCAAATCCCCGATAAGGCTAGGAGATTTGTCACAAGCAGATATTGGGAGAAAGTTAACGAAGATTCCTTGCACCAAAAGGGGGCGGGTAGGTTAACAATGGATTTTCTTCAAATTAAGCATGAACCCTGGGCCGAGAATTTCCTGAACCTCCCTATCCCTCCGTATGCCCGCGCTCTTTACCTGCAGTTAAGATATGGTACATTGCCTATCAATGGGTTCACGGCCCATTGGCCATCTAACATCGCTACAAATGATAGGTGTATTTTCTGCCAACATTGTAAAGAATCATCAGAGCATGTATTATTCTTCTGCCCTCTGTATAAGACACCAAGAAAGAGGTGGATTATTCCCCTCTGTAAAAATATGTCATTTCAGGATAGAGCGACTGCCATTAGAATCTGCACGCATGATTTCTCTCCCAGGGTAGCCATTCCAGTTACCAAATACTTATCGGAGACCTGGTACATCCGTCGCAAATTCATTGCATCTAAAAGCTACTGAGTCATCTCTATATTAGTCTTTAGAAGGATTTTAATCTGCTCTTTTTATCTTCCTGTATTGTTTTTAGCAGGAAATTTCCATTAGGAAGTTGTTGCCTTCTTCATGATTTCCTGAGACTGCACTAGCCTATATAGCCTTCCCATATAGCTTTTACTGCTGTTTTTTGATTGGTATTCTGATAATGTTTTTTATTCTATTTTTTATTTTTTAATCTAATCAGACTATCTCTGTCTTTTTGTCTTCTGCTCGTGCACACTGGTCCACCAGACAAAAAGTTTTATACCTTAATTTTTAGCTCTGTCCCCTTTTTTTTACTACATCTATTTATGTCCTACTTTATTGTATTTATATATTTGATCAAATGCTCTGTCCTGTTGTTCTTATTGCTAGAATGTTTTGACGACTATTGGTTTTACATTGTTACCATGTTTTTATCACTCTTTTCTTTTATGTATGATTGTTATTATTACCTCAAATGGTCTAGATTTCTAGACCGAATGAACTCAAATAGCACTAAAAAAAAAAAAAAACTTTAGGATTTGAGATACATAGCACTTTTTAGAAATGTTCCTACAGAATCCGTAGTAACAATAGAGGGGAACATTTGTAAATATAAAAGGCTGCTTGATAATTATGAAACTGCAGTTGGTTCAAAATATCTGGCCCTTGCAGATTTAAGTAAATCGCAAAATAGCATAAAATGTATTATAGTCTGAGTAGATTGGTTATCAAAAGAACATAATACAATCAAGTTCATAAAAGGTCCCGTGCTTTGGATAAGGATGTAAATAATTTTGATAACACTCTGAGTCTTCTTAACAAATAAGTTTGTAAACATTGAGTAGAAGGTCATGATAATTCTGTAGGCCCTGTGTTTAACAACTGACCAGTTAGCTCTAACAGTTATCTTTGTAACTTCAGACTCTTATTTCATAGAAAATGTGTACTGGAAAGAAATCTCTGGAAAGTGTACTTGTGAGCTTTTTAAACAATATATGGACAATAAAATAGGCCAGAATGGCCTATTACAGAGCAAAACATGTATTTTTTATTTACTTAAGTCATTGAAATTTTTCAATGATATTCAAGCATAGATGTTAATATAGCTTCTTTATTAAAACAAATGGATAACCACTAAAGGAGCAATGCCTTGTTAATTGTATCCTACGTGCAACTTAAATTTAACTCTTCGTGAAATACAAAAAGGGAAGTCACATGATGTTGCGCTAAAATTCTCCTCCAAAATAGTTTCCCCCCACCTGAAGCACTTTTGCACCGACTGTACCTCACACACCACCCGTTAGTGTGTCGACTAAGATAAATTTAAGTAAGTGCATATTTTACTTCATTTCAATGGCTTGATCCCTTTTTTGGAGGGAACAATTGTGGACAAGCTCCCATGTACTTAAGATATTCAATCCTTCTGTCTTATCGGAGGCTAGCCCATTTTGACAGATTGTCAAAACCTACACCCAGGGAAGAGAGACAGGAGATCTCTTTCAGTACCCAGTTCTCAATAGAAAAGTCTATATTTATGACAACATATTTAGAGAGGTTAGTTGTAAGGTCAAGACTGTCCACATAGCACACATAGGAATTGATTGGCCATTGGCCACTTTTGACATCAAAATGACATTGTCTTTTTACAAAGACTCATCTTTCCGAAAACATCTTACAGTGAGTATAACTCTACACTCCACTGTCACATTTGCCTAAAATGTGTCCAGTTTTGAGCCATGCTGCTTGGCCCAATGTACCTTAAAATGCACCACTCACCATAAAATAATCAATAAAAGTATCTTTATAGAGAACACCAGGCCCCTTGTCAAATTGCTGTCTTATGGCATTTGGAGCTGTGCACCATGTTAAGTGGCTCAGTCTACACTATTCCGCCTAACCTTTCACAAATGAAAATCCCTCTGGAGGGCATCTTTCTTGAACACACCACAGTCAAATTTGCAAATTACTTTCAGTTTTTAAAAATGCTAATATTGCTACATTTATGAATATGTGGAAGATATGCTCAAGTTACAGATGATCCTAAAGTCCCTACAATGCCTTGGAGGAACTTTACATAAGTCCATGTTGTCCCACCACTAGATGATTGAAGAGGTTGCACTTAGGTGGATTTCCACTATCCTCATGCTTATCTGCCTGTAGAAGCATAGGAAAGCAATCACGGTATGTACATTGTCCACTGTAAGTGTTCAAGGAGTTGCCGTAACAGTTGCATACTGGGCTGGCATTTGAAAAGGAATACATTTGTTATTAATGTGTTGTTGGTAGCCTTACTGCATTAGATGCATTGTGTAGTACTTGGCATCATCTTTGGTAAGGCAGTGGTAAGTGTGCCTCAGAGTGCCATCTTTTCTGTCTCTTTAGTCATGTGTTGGTTGTTTGCCATTTATTTTTATCTTACATTACTTATTTATCTGGTCCTATTGTTCCTAATCCATAGTCAAGGACAATAATAGATTTCCAAATTGAAGTAGCCAATAGCCCAGTACAGAGTATAAGTCAGGGTCCTCAAAACAATAGCTGATATAGAACAAACTCAACGTTGACATCCAGCTGATTTGTGCCAGTATATTTGCAGTTACCTCCAAAATCATAATCTATCAAACCATCATTTGTAGGCCCAGGAGTGGGTGATGAAGTGAGAATTATTAAAAGAAATATGTAAATCTTTCTAAGATAGCCACAACAGATCTCTAGGCCTGGAATGTTTGCATGTAAAGGAGCTCTTCTAATGTATGCGTAATAAGAAGTTATGATGTTTTTACATGTTTACTGTATTTGCCAGTCTTTTATTTTTGGGTTTTAGTAGTCTATACATTTCTCATATTTTTTTAATGTTAATATTTGAAATTTGGATGTCATTGATTCTTCTGATATCTGCTATGCATAACCCTCTGGTACCTCTAAGCACTCATGTCCTAATCCTCTTACAGTGAGTTTAGAAGGGTAGTTGAATCTATTGGTTTAACCAACTTGTTCTATTTCTGGAACTCTATCCTGTCATAGCCTCTACTTGGATAGTGCATGGTCCCTCTCGGCTCAAGGATGTATGGAGAGTGAGAGAGAGAAATAATCAGTCAAGGTGAAGAGAGAACGATAGATGTGGATGTGTACATTGTAGGCTAAGACTTTCGAAGTGCAGCTTCCAGCAGAGGCAAGGTCCGAAGGAAAGTGCCATAGCACAGAAGGAGTGCCACAGAGAAAAGGTGGAAAAAAGGCAGTCTAAATTCAATCAAATTATGAGCTTAGTTATGAGGTCCATAGCAAAAGATGGTAATGTTCATGCATAATTACAGAATTACTCCATGAGCTAGCGAAAAAGCAGCGCACAGAGGACTACAGAAAAAGTAACATGGCTGGAGGTGATGAGAGCGCAGTCCAGGGAGAGCAAAGGACAAGACCACAAAGCTAATAACTGTGACCAGAGAAAGAAATAGATAAGGAGTTAGTGAAAGCAAGGTAATCTAAGAAAAAACAATGTAAGGTCAGTGGGAAACAAAAATGTATTCTTGCACTAAAATTATTCTGATGCCCATAAGGTAACTGAGCCATTCAAATTAAGTGGTAGAACGAACTCTATTTTGGAGTTCAGTCCTCATGATGTCTATGAATTGATTTTGCTGATGGCTGCAACAAACGGTTCTCTTTGAACTTTGTTTCTGTGCAGCTCTAAAACAACAGGTAATTGACGGGAACGTTGTGAAGGCAGTAGGGGAACTTGATAATAACCCTGTGTCCAGAGCCATTGCCCGGCACCTCGGAATTGACATCTCACCAGAAGGACGTGCATCCAAGAACCGAAGGGGCATCGCAGTAATAGTACATGGAGCACCACTTACAGGTATGTGACAGAGCATGACTAGGGCCAATGAAGAATTTAATTGTGCCGGGATAAGATTGCAAGAGATAGCTGTGAAAGGGGCTAGAGAAGGTGGGCATGGGATAGCTTAGAAGATGGATATGGAAAGTGGGAAACCAGATCATGATTAATTCCTAGTGCTGAGAATAGAAGGCATTTTGGAACAAAGATAGTTAACTGGAAACAGAAAAAATAACTGTTTGCAATGTAGATGTAATGGAAAAAGAATGGTGGGGCGTATTGACAGTGGGAGATGGGTCAGTGAGCGTTGCAGGGTCAAATAGAGAAAATCCAAAAAGAGAGTCGGATGAAAGTTTGCTACGCAGTGGAATGAAGGTAAGGGAGCTCTCTGATGTGTTGCAGGAAATGTTTTGCCAACCGTTTAGGGATTTTTGTACACAGTGCCCTGGTATTAAATGCATGTGATGTGACCAGTGATTGAAAATAATTAATTGTTAAAATCAGATCATTATCTGAGTATTTAAGTAATGTGATTACCCTGTGATTGATGCAAACATATGTCCAGAGAGTGTATAACTCTGAGCAGGATCAACATTTCAGTCCAATCGCCAATTCTTTATTTTCATAGGCACACATTCAGAGGTTTTTTTGTGGGACAGCAGGTAGGTGTTACTGTGGCCTCCTGAACAAAACATCTGATGTCACACGAGTACAATTAGGTCTCCTTTACGTAGCATTCTGTTGGATAAAGAGGCAGCTACATCATTCTGAAACATTGATGTTCTTAAAACTGTACCAATGCATTGTTAGAGAAATGTAATTCACCCAACTGAACTTCATGGACAGCAAGCTATGTTCCAGTGTAGAACAGGGAGGGATAATTTGACAGTTTGCTTACACAAGAAGTGAATCACTAATAGGCTTATTTATTTCTAGACAATAAGCAGTCTCACCATCGTTTTTATTTCAGGAAAGACAACAGTTGCAATCTCCTTGGCAAAGTACTATGGAGCTGCCTACCTATCCATTGACTCTGTGATCCTCGAGGCCCTCAAGGACGGTAGCAGCCAAGCGGGCCTTAAAGCAAGGGAGCTGTGTATTAGGGCAGCTCTGGAACAAGCACAGCGGGAGGCAGATGAGAAAGGTGAGTCCTTTCTTAATTGGTGGACCATTCTGTAAGCAAGAATCCTCATTGCTAAAAGACATGTTTATGCAGTCATAATATATCGTTTTAATACTTCAGCTCAGTATTGCGCATGCTGGAAGCAATACTGGTATAGTACGCTTATTGGTGGGTGCCTCAGAGGGGAAACCAGGGCTGCAAGTGTGTGGTTGAATGTAGGTGAGCGTGCTTTGTAGGCATAATTATCTTGTAACAGTCTTGAAATTTAGTTAGATCTGGTGCACATTCTAGCTTGAACATTTTCTTTAGTAGAGCCTTACTCTTAACAAGCCTCAAATGCCCACACTTAATATAGACAGAGAGCATGCACTACTTTTTAGATATATAAAATATATAAATCATTCAAATATTTTATGTTTTAGACATTAAATCTCTCATTTTAGCACCCCAAATGACCTTCATTTATATATAGAGGTGCCTTGCATATACACTGGTATGGTATTTGTAATCTAATTTAAGTATCAGAAATAAAATTTAGAAAATTGATGAATGATCATAGAGAAACTAGTTAAATTAATAGTAAGAGATCTACTTAAATGTGTTTTATACCAAACTTCTGTAAGCAATATTCTTTTTGTGGGTGAAAATCAGTTTTGCATCAGAGACCTAAAACGATCACCAGAAGTACAGTCTGTTTATGAAGTCGCTAGCAGGTCCCAGTTCATACCACTCAGAGTTTCAGAGGCTGCTCATCCTTCCAAGAAAAAAGGTTTTACTACGAAATTATCTAAAGGGAACAAAGCGTTTAAAAAGGAAAATAGGATTCTGAGTAATGGATTTTTCGTTAGCAGCTGCCTGTTAACCCCACACAGATTATGATTCAGATTGAAATCTTAAATCACCAGCCTTCCACACAGGAGGTGCCAGTTGTTCAGAGAGATCTTTGGTCTTTTTGACATTAACCTACGTTGAGACTGAGTAAGGGATTGTACTGTTGTGTGCTTTTACTACTCTGTGTCCATAGTGAGTTGCCACTTAAACCAATTGGACAATTACCAAATATGGTTTAACCTTGAAAGATATGTAGTATTCGACATGGATGTGGAAATTATAAAAAAAAAAAAAAAAACCTAATTCAACATTCTTTCTACCTTACTCTCTCTTACTAAAGTGAAATTTGACCTTCTCGGTGTTACTCCTACAGAGCCCATCCACGTGTCCTATTTCACCTTGACTGGTAATTAGCCGTTTTGAATGATTTCAGAATTTTACAATTCCTAATTTTAGGTCTTGATATTTTAATTCTGAAATATAACTACATCATTTTCAGATCTGATAGATACTTCTAGCTGCAGATTCCTTATCTTTGAATTCACCCCAGGCGTCAGACTAGATCAAAAAGATTTTTTGTGAGTAGCACCCCTGCGAGCTGGTAGGTGGCATTGATCAGATCCGCATGCGTCGTCCGCGCCAGAAATTATGTTGCAGTACCTATGTAGGCGCCACCCAGGCATGCCGACATCAATTCTTTTCTTTCCGCGCCAGCCAGCTCTGATCCGAGAGAAGAGCTACCCCTCAGTCATTTTTTCACTGGACTTTTTTTTTTTTTCAACCTTTTTTGAGGTTCTCCTTCTAGTGAGTCAAGGATGTCAAGCAAGACAGGTTTTAAGCCCCGCAGAACCTGTCACAGACCGTTGTCAGTGACAGATCTGCACCTTGTCTGTCTGTGGTATGTGGAGCGTAGTCACGACCCAAAACCATGCTTCGATTGCTTGGCCATGTATCCGGAGGTTTTGTGGGAGCAGTCTCTAAAGCTGATGGTGGCCCAGCATGCAACTCCGCTCAGGTCGAGATCTGAGTCGAGGGGAGGGTCCTGGGGCTGGTAGCAGAGCCTGAAGTCATCTTCGTCCCATAGAAAGTCATCAGGACAATCAGATAAGTCTTGGCACAGGAACAAGAGCAAGAAGTCAAAGCGGTCCTCCACTTCTCATCTGTAGGTTGACACGATGAGGGAGCGTTAGCATTCTAGGCCTCGTTCCTCAGAACCTGTACCTGGGCTGGCTCCTCACCTCCCCATGGTTGCAACTCATCTGCAGCAATCCGGGGTTCCATTTGTCCCCTATATCGGCGCCTGGCTGTTGAAAGGGGGCTTGCTCCAGGCTGTCGTCTCCCACCTCCAGACTACGATGACTGTACTACATTCACTTGGATTCACTATAAACGTGCCAAAGTCACACCTGACTCCCTCACTGACACTCCCTTTCATCTGAGCTGTCCTTGACATGGTGCAGTTTCTGGTTTATACTCCTGAGTGGCGGTTCAGGCTATGATATTGATGTTTCACCCTCTATTAAGGATTCTGACTGACTAAGGCTGTTGGGACTTATGGCCTCCTGCATCCTGCTGGTGACACATGCCAGATAACATATGCGGACTGTGCAGTGGGACGTGAAGTTTCAATGGGCGCAGCATCAAGGAGTCTCTCTGACATGGTCCAGATCTCGGAGGGAATTGCAAAAGGTCTTCAGTGGTTGTTAACAAACCGCAATTGGGTCAGAGGTAGATCCTTCTCCCTTCTCCAACCAAATGTGACAGTAGTGACAGATGTCACTCCTGGGATGGGGCGACCATCTGGGGGAGGTGGAGATCAGAGTACTCTGCTCTGCGGCAGAATCCGGACACCAGATCACCCTGCTGGAGCTTTAAGCGATCCAACTGGCATTGAAAGCCTATCTACCCTCCATCAAGGGAAAGCTAGTGCAGATGTTCACAGGCAATACCACCATCATGTGGTATTGCAACAAACTGGGTGGGTGGGGTCGTGGACACCGTGTTAAGATGCCCTACATCTCTAGACATGGCTGGAACGTCAGGGCATTTCCCTGGTTTTTCAACACCTGGCAGACTCTCTCAACGCCAGACCAGACAACTCAGCCGAAAATGCCTGGCGGATCACAAATGGCATCTCCACCCGGAGGTGGTACATGGTCTCTTTCAGAAGTGAGCAGAGCCTTGGTTAGATCTGTTTGCCTCCGCTGAGACTGCACAATGTCAGCAGTTTTGCGCACTAGAGTTTCCAGGGTGGCTCTTGCTCAGAAACACTTTTCGTCCCAAGTGGACCTCAGCCCCCTGTATGCCTTTCAACCCATACCAATCCTGCCCAGAGTTATCAAGAAGATCAGGATCCAGGCCCAAGTCATCCTTGTGGCTCCGGACTGGGCACGGAGAGTCTGGTTTCCCAAGTTAATGAGCATGGCCATCGGTCCTCTGATCAAACTGCCCCTTCGGGAGGATCTTCAGTCGCTGCAGCAGAGTAGGGTTCTTAACCACAACCTGTCCACTCTCCTCCTCCTTGCAAAGTGATTGAGTGTTGGCAATTGACAGCATTTTACCTTTGTCCCGAAGTCTGTAACAGCATATTGGCAGCTAGGGGTCCCTCCACCAAAATGGTAAACGCCTGCTGTTGGAAGAAATGTGTGTCATGGTGTACAGGAAAGTCTGTTGATCCCCTTTCTGCCCATGTTTCTGAGATTTTACTTTAAAATATTTCCCTTGTTCAGCAGAGATCTGCTTTGGGCACTCTCAAAGGTTATTTATCTGTCATATCTGCCTTGTTGCAGCTGCCTGATCAACCCTCTTTAAGTCCCCTATTGTGCATAGGTTCCTCAAAGGTCTTACTCATCTCTTCCCCATTCATTATGCCTATGTAGGACCTTAATTTGGTTCTAATCTTTTTCATGTGTGCTCCTTTCGAGCCGCTACACAATTGTCCCCTTATGCTTTTCACATTGAAAACAGCTTTCCTTATGGCAATTACATCTGCCATGAGTGAACTGCAGTCCTTGTCATCTAAGCCACCTTACTTCTCTAAATGTCCTGACAAACTGGTGCTTTGCACAAGGGCCTCTTTGCTGCCAAAAATGGTCACACCCTTTCATGTAGGCCAATTAGTCACCCTGCCTACTTTTTACATTCCCCCCCCATCCTTCTAAGTAAGAGCAACCCTGAACCCAAAAAGAGCGCTAGTGTAATATCTCAATGGTTCCCGTGGATGCGAAGAAAGGTCGGGCGATACCGAACCATCTCTCATTGGATCATTCTCTGCATCAAGACCTGCTACGCACTGGCCAAAAAAAACAACCTCCTGAAGGCTTGCGAGTTTGTTTCATCAGAGCTAAAGCTGTGACCGCAGCGTTAAGATGCAGAGTTCCGGTCCTGGACATCTTCCAAGCACCAACGTGGGCACCTCTGTACACTTTCAATAAACATTACTGTCAGGTCCATAGGGGTGGGCACTTTGCCCGATTGGTTCTGCAGGACTTTTTCACATTTGAAATTGTTTCGCAGATCCACCTCCGGGGATGGTATTGCTTGGGTAACTATTCAAAGGTATGGAATCTGCAGCTAGAAGTCTCTGTCAGATGAACAAGTTACTTACCTTTGGTAACGCCTTATCTGATAGAGACTATGGCCCTCATTATGAAATCTGTGGTTTCCTCAGGAAACCGTCGATGCCAAGGGTGCCAGAAGACTGCCTCCATAATATGGCTACTGCAGGATTTCCACCACAGTAAGGTAGGAAATCCGACAGTAGCCATGCTGGTGGTCGAGGTGCCTGGCGGTGCTACCACCTGCATCACCCCGCCAGTAGGACGCCGCCAGACGTATTTTGACCAATAAGACGGGCTGGCTATGTTCTGCTGGCGGTAGCAGTGCCCCTTCCAGTTCCCTGCAGGACAACCTCCTCGCCGGGCAAGGTAAGTTGGGCGTCCGCCAGGGGAGGGGGTGGTGGGTGTTGTGTGTGAGTGTGTGGTGTCTGCATATGTGTATGAATGTGTGTGGGTGTGTGTATGTGAGTGTTGTGGTGTATGCATGGTTGTATGCATGTGAGTGAATTCGTGTATGAATGTTACAGTGAGTGCATGTGTGCATGTAAGTGTGTATGCGTGTGAGCATGTGAGTGAATGTATGAATGAGTGTGAGTGAATGTGTGTATGGATGTGGTGGTGCATGCATTGTGCGAGTGGGCGTGTGTGTGTATGTGCATGATTGCGGGGAGTTGGGTTAGGGGGGCGCTGTTATTCTAGGGTAGTGGGAGGTGAGGGTCAGGACCCTGTAATTCTAGAACTGGGGTGCTGTGATTCTAGGGGGGTTAGGGGATTGCTGGGGGGTTGTGGGAGCCTTCTACTGGACAGGGAAGGAATTCCCTGTCACCGGTAGCCCTACCACCATGGTTTTTGTGGCGGTGGTATAGCTGCAAAAACCATGGCGGTAGGTTGGTTCATTATACCACTGGAGGTGATGTGTGGACCGCCGGGTTGGAGATGCACATCTCTGGCCCTACCGCCAAGGCGGTATGAGTGGTGATGTGGCGGTATACACCACCAGCCTGTTGGCGGTGATACCGCCACATTAACTCTGGCGCTCAAAAGACTGCCAGGGTTAAAATGAGGGCCTATATCTAGCTTGCAGATTCCTTACCGACCCACCCATCCTTCCTGCATGGCAAATGGATTCTAGGGAATGGGATGACCCTTTTAGGTCCCTAGTTTGACACAGCACTGTGCTTCTGGCCTAGAGGGTCATGAAAAAAAGCTGACGTTGGCACGCCTGGGTGGTGCCAATATAGGTACTGCAGTGTCATTTCCAGCATGGACGACACAGATGACGGACTCGGATCTGATTGAGGCCACCTACAAGTGCGCAGGGGTACTGCTCATGAAAAATATTCCAAATCCAGTTTGATGTCTGGGGAGAATACAAAGGTAAGGAATCTGCAGCTAGATATAGTCTCTTCCAGATAAAGTAAGTAACTAGTTCATTCTTACAACTCTAAGAATGACCTATTTGGCTATCTCAAGATCTAATCATACCAGGAAGCTCGACAATGATGTATCTTGATTAACCACACATAAACACGTTTTGTTACTGTTAGACCTGTCAGCTTTAGGGTGGTCCCCATAACTTTTCCCCTCCCCATGCAACTTTTTGTTTGCCTTCCCCTTCCATTTTTGCTGATCTTTTTTGTCCTTGACTCTGTGCACTTTAATACTGCTAACCAGTGCTAAAGTGCTTGTGGTCTACCTCCTAAACATGGTAACATTGGCCTCTACCCAAATGGCATATTTAATTTACTTATAATTCCCTAGTAGAGTGGTGCGATGTGTACCCAGGACCTGTGAATTCTATCCTGCTAGTGGGCCTGCACCACGGATTGTGCCACCCACTTTAGTAGCACTTTAAATATGTCTTAGGCCTGCCATGACAGCCTGTGTGTGCAGTTTGAAACTGACATTTCAACGCAGCAAAGTAAATCTTTTTGCCAGGCCCAAACCTCCCTTGTTAATACATATGTCATTCCTAGAGTAGGAGCAAAGTATTTAAAAACAGGACATGTACTTCTAAGTTTCTTATGTCATGGTAGTGAAACTCTTAAATTCATTTTTCACTACTAAAAGGCCTACGTCTTCCATAGGATAACTTTGGAGTTATGTTAGTACATCTTATAAGTGTAATTTTCAAATGGGAACAGGTAACCAATTCATGTGTGGTGTCTCTGGAATTGGAATTTAAAATCCAAACTTATGGTGAAGTCTGATTTTAAATTACAATTTTGAAAATGCCACTTTCAAAACATTAGCCATTTGGTGCCTACAGCTGTATTTGGGTCACATTACTGGGTGTAGCTGGCAGTTGAGCTTTGTGTAGTCATCCTAGACAGCCACACACAAGAGTGAGTTTAGATGTGCATGGATGGGCCACATTGGCAGGATGAGAGGGAGGAGCTGGGCAGCCCCAGTTACACTTGAATAGGGTGTGTCCTACCTCCGCAGAAATGGCTGCAATACCCCCTGTAGTTAGTCTGGAGCCATGGAAGAGAACCTAAGGTATTCTTCCAGTCATTGTAAACCCAGCGGAACCAGCACATTTCTGGCTTAACTGTGCAACCCTGAGCAGAACCCATGTTTTGCCTCTGCTATGTGGATCAGAACCACCGCAAGGGCCCATATCGTAGCCCATCACCACATTGGAACCACCTTACGCAACTCAGCGTCACATAGGTAGTCTCATCCCTAGGACGACCCTGGACTCCACCTTGCAGCCTCACAACTCCTCGGAACTGACGCATTATGCCAACTGCGTGACTCATTCCCTACTCTGGATTTCATATCGCAAGCCCTCGTTAGCAGGATCTTCAGCAAAGCAACTCGAACCACAGACTCAACACTTCTCGAAACCGATACATTGCTTCAGCTGCATGACGCATATTTAATGCGGATCCTCGCAACGTTCAACAAACCAGGATTGAAGATACTTTGTTCAGCGGGCCTAACTAGGTCCCTGTAACTCGCCTGTACTCCATCATAGTCGGCCTGAGCTTGTGATTTTGTCCTGGTCCGAACAGATTTCCACAGTACAACTTTACGCCTTTTGACACTATTTTTGATAAAATCTTTAAAATTGAGTATCTCTGGTTCTACTGATTGGATTTTCATTGTTTTGGTCTTCTTTTATTTATGAAATATAGTCTATTTTTCTAAGTCTGCTATGAGCTCAGTTTTGGTGTGTTTTCACTGTGTTACTCTTGGACTGTTGCACAAATACTTTTTTACATTGACTCTGAGTTAAGCCCGACTGCTCTGTCAAGCTACCTGAGGGTTGAGCACAGATTAACTTAGGGTTTTGCTCGTGACTTCACCGTAGGAAGAATTGTGGTTGCTGCTTGAGAAGGGTTTCATACCCTCAATCAGTAACCCAATTTCTTACACTCTATATCTGCTCACTCCAGGGGGCAAAAATCCCACTAGACCACCATTGTAAAAGTGACAAACAGAATGGGGTGCCGGACGAGCCCATCCTGAATTTGAGCTAAACCTCCACCTACACCCCAGAGCACCAGACAGCTTTTCTGCCCCAAGGCAGAAGGGTCAGACTATGATCCCAATATTTTAGACTCCGTTCTGGATTGAGCCTGGATGGTTCCACAACTTCTTGTTCTCCTTGTATACTTCTGGTGCCTCACACCCATTGGTTCATGTGGTCTTTCCAATGGAACCTTCACCTTCAATGGGCTCAGCACTCATGGGACAACATACTTAAGTTGGACAAGGCAGCCCAGAACCATCAGTGGTGGACGAAGGATGCCAAGCTGATGTGCGGCAGACTGTTCGCCAGTCACATCCAGACTTCTTAGTGGATTGCTTCTTGTGCTGAGGAGGCCACATGGACAAGGTGGAGATCAGAGGCCTCTGCTCAGAAGTACCATATCAACCATAGGAGTGGAGTGCCACCCAGTTGGCTCTCAATGACTTTCTATTTTCCATGAATGGCAACCCTTTGCAAATTCCGATGGATGGATGGATGGACGGACAACCCAGCTGCCATGTCAAATTGCAACGAGTGGTGTGGGGTCAGTGGAGCTGTGCCAGGCAGCACAGAGACTTTGGCTTTGACCATGTCTTCAGGAATTGCGCTGACTGTGAGCTATCTGGCAAGATCCCTGAATGCCAGGGCGGGCAGGCTTAGCACATCCTATCTAGCTGAGCATAAGTGATGATGGGCACCCAGAAGTGGTTCAAGCCACCTGTGCCCAATGGTGTGTGCTTTGGGTAGATCTTTTGCTACAACCAAGCATACTCTGTTGAGCGTTTTGCTCTATAGATTACTGGTTCAAGACTCCATTGGAGAAGCTTTTTGCCTTTTATGGGACCCTGGTCTCCACTTTGCGTTTCAAACCCTGCAGCTACCTCCCCAAGCTCGGTTAATAGAGACCAGGCTCTGCTCAGTCTGCTACCCTGGACTGGATTCAGAGGTTGTGGTACTCTGAATAGTTGAGATGGACAGCTGTCTTTTGCTGTCTCCTCCCTTTGTGAGAGAGCCTTGTCCCAGGGCAGGTTTCCTCATCCGAATCTCAACAATCTACACCTCCATGTGTGAAAACTGGGAAGAACCAGCTGAACAAGTTTGATCTGCCTTAAGAAGTGGTAGATGTCCCTTTGCATGCTCACCATCAACCCATAAAGTCAGTCTATTCTCCAGGTTGGGAAACAATTGTGGCCTAGTGCAAGGTTCATCTGGTTGATCCACTGCAGGCTAAACTTTCTGATGCTCTTCTATTGGTCCTGTCTTTGGCCCAGCAAGGCTTTTCCATCGGTACTGTTAACATTTCTCAGCACACTTAGCCTTTCTATAGTTGCCTGATCAGCCCTCTTATATGAATCTATTTAAGCATTTTTATGTGTTTTTTAAGGACCAGCATACTAGTTTACTCCTGTGCCTTTTGTTATGCAGCAGTAGGCCCTTAGTTAGCGCCTAACATTCTTAATGCACATGCCTTTCACATCTAACGCACCTGTTGTTTGAGGCTACTGATCCTTAAAACTTTCTACCTCGTGATTAATTCTGCATGCCATGATATGCACTGCAAAACGTTTATCATAGGATCCCAGACGACGTCTTTGTCTGAATTGATAACTAAATCAGGAAGCTGCTGTGGAGAAGTGCCCATCCCAGGATAGCCCTCCAGAAATTGCAAGAAAACGCATGTAATGTAGACAAAGCTCTCCTGAACATTAGAGCATACTGTTAGCCTTCCCATTTAATTGCTATAAATGATTGGAGTTATGCTGATGTGAACCACCCTGCTTATGCACTAGAGAAGACCCTGTTTCAACGTAATACTTAGCATCACTATCTTTATGGCGGAAAGGAGACCAGATTCTTTCTTCCTGCAACTCAAGTTGCAATAGATGCATGGAATAAAACAAACAGATGTTTAGGATGGGCAAAGAAATGTACCTGCGAGACACCACTATGGGTTGGGAGGAGTTTTAAAGCGATGGGAAAGCTGAAGGGATTTGAAACCGGGGGTCGTATTGACATCTTCAAGGTGAGAAACCTACTTGATGAATCTTTCATTGTACCCTTTACTTCCCTCCAACATGAAAATCCACTCTAGAAAACACGATACTTTACATATCTGCAAGTTAAGCATACATGGAGAGCTGAGGGCATAACCACAAAACTCCCAAAATATGTGCCATTGGAAGGCAGGCCCCTGATGGGGGAAATACTAGAAAAAGCAACTTCCTTGGTGTACGAGACCATCAGTAACAATATGCATGATACCCTTAAAAAGCTTAAACATAAATGGGAGACCAAACTAGGGGATTAGGAAAGATTTTGATTGGGAAGCAGCGTTAATGTTCCAGAGGGAAGTAGCTATCAAATCCAGGCCACGACTCATTCAGCTTAAAGTCCTTCATTGGATCTACTAATACAGGGCACACCTACACAAAACAGGGAAGGTGACGTCCCCGGAATGCCTGCCCCATAGGAAACAGAGTGGAGATTTTCTGCATACCTTCTGAACCTGCCCAGCTATACATTCTTACCGCTAAAAAATATTTCTGGAGTTGACCAAAGTTATGGGGACAGTACTACCCTAAGTATATTTTCCTAGGCATACCCACCGATGTAGACCTCCCCTTATTACTTTGTAATTTGGGCCTGGTGATAGCCAAAAGGGATCTGGCCAAACCCTTGGGAGCATCTGAGATCCTGACCCTGTGGGAATGGAAAAGAGGGATGGAATTATACATGGCAGCAGAACGGATCACATATAAGAAGAGAGGCTATCCATGTAAATTCCAAGAAAATATGGAAAGACTGGATCAAATATTATGAGCTGGATACATAGGATGAGATGAATTAAGTGTTGCGATACCAAACCAAGTGACACATGTATCTTGCCTTTTTATGATTGTCAATATAAAGTTGATTTATATAGTACCCTCAAGTCATTGTTATTGAAATATGTAAACTTATCTGTTGTAATAATGATTTTCCGAACTGTATCATTCTTTATAATGGCCTATTTGTTTGAGCCATTGCTATGACTTCTTACAAATCCAGATAAAAATATTTAGATTAATAAATTCTGCATGCCAAGTTAGTGAACAGTTAGTGAACATTAGGCACAGTCAGTGCATCAACAATATGCACCTTCTCTCTAGACTAGTTGATGCTTCGAAATCCAGCACACTTTCTGCCAAAAACACCTTGTCTTTCCTGTGTAAGTCAGCCCATAATGCTCTTATTTTTCTCCTCTCCTCCACATCCCTCTAAGTAAGAGGAAAACTGCATGAGTTAGACCACATGGGAGCTCCTAACGTTTACATCAATAGGACTGAGGAGAACAGAAGAAATTACCAACTCTTTGCAGGGTTCTCTATTCCTAAAAAGGAGAAAGCAGACCAGAAACAGACCTTATCCAGATGGCATAATAATGTCCTACACTTTGGCTGAGAAGGAGTGACATGAGAGCTTTCTGGTTCATTTTGCTGGAGCCTAGGCTGCCTCTACAACCTTAGCCAGGGTTGTTCCAGTGTTGAACATCTGCCAGGTGGCTACATGAGCCTCCGTCCTCACCTCCATCAGGCATTGCTGGCTTGATTCGCGGATCACTGAGCGGGGGTGCTGCTTTGGTATCTTCAAAAATCAGGATGAATCTGCTGTTAGGAGTGTCCATCAGAAAAACAAGTTATTTTTGGTAACGCTCTTTCTGCCTTCACTCCTCCCCACTGTCTGGAGTGAACTTGTGGGTTACTAATAAGGTTCCTTGTAAGATTATACACACTATCACAATTCACAATGTTTCTCTGCCACTCTAGGTCTGAGGGTGCTGTATGGTAGGTTGACGTCAGCTCGTGGGATGGCACCCATATAATAGTTCTGTGCTGTTATATCCAAAGGCAGGACAAGGCTGCCGTCTGATATCATCACCTATCGGCGCGCAGCAGCAGTTGCTTGAAACATTTCTGGATCTATATTGGTGCCTGGAGAAAATCAAAAAAGAGGAATCTGCAGTCTGATAGTGTCTACAAAAAACAGCTTTATCTAAATTATGCAGCTTATTTTCCAATAGTGTTTTTTTTTTTTTAGCCATTTGAGCTAAAAGCAATTGTTTAGCAAATTCTGTGACTGTAAATACATAATAATGGTGTGAATGCTGCAGCCAGATTATTGCAGGAATCTGCTGTCCTTTACCAAAGTCCATTGTTTTATCACCAATTTATTTACGAAAGGTAAATAACCTAAACATTCTAATTCCAATCAGTGCTTATTTGAAGATAGCAGGTTTTTCAAGCTAAAAAACCTAAAATAAACATGTAATGTAAAACTATATAATCAGTAGCATATGTATAATGTGTTTTGTGTGTGTGTGTAGATATATATATATATATATATATATCTACACACACACACACACACACACACACACACACACACCTACACCTATTGGCAGTTGCCACTAGGTAATAATAATTAGTACCATATTTTCCATCGATATAGCATTTTGTGTTTTTCCAATAACTTTGGTGCCGTTTAATGAATCTTCAAGAAATTTTCAAAATGTATACAAAGTCTTGAAAGTTTAAGGGTTATCTGTCAAGCAGGGGCAGAGAAAAAGAGGGGTCCCAAAACACCTTTTTTGCGGGGGGCGGATTTTTCAAATTTTGGAACACAACTGCAGCCCAAACCACTGAAAAGAATTAGACCAAAATTTTGGTCCAGTAAGCGTGCTTTTTGTGATTTGGTGTGAATTCCTTCAGTAGTTTGGAGTTTCAAATATATAGATATCTAGGTATGTGGATCCTCAATGGATCCAACTGTCCGTGCTCATATCTTATTGCCTGCCAGCATTTCAACCAGGACGTGTTGGTAATCACCTTGGCACTCAGCTTCAGCAGAGTCCCACAAAAAAGTGGAAAAAAAGGAAAAGGGGCCAGGTTAGGGACACCCTGAGCCCCTAACCTTGGTCTAGGGGTCCCTCAGGGACCCAGCCAAGATTAATAATCATTTTCTTTTAAATGTCAGAAAGATCCGCTGATCCGGATCCACAAAATTTTCCAAACATTAAATAAAAAAGGCGGTCTTACGGCCTCTTCTTTTTTTTTATTTTTTTAATTTGCCCCCGGGTGGGCCAGGTCCCAAGGGCATTGGGGCTTTCAATCAATCAATCAGTATTTGTAAAGTGTGGCTACTCGTGAGAGTCTCAAGGCAATGGGAGGGGAGGGCCCTCATCCAAAGAGCCACGTCTTAAGGATCTTAAGATGGTGAGCGACGGGCTTTCTCTGAGGTGCAGGTAGAGGTTGTTCCAGCTCTTCGCTGCAGTGTAGGTGAAGGATCGTCCTCTGGCGGTGGTTTTGCGGATGCAAGGGAATGGTGACCAGGGCCATCTGGGTGGAGCCGGAGGGATCTGGCAGGGGTGTGGAAGGAGACGCGGTGGTTCAGGTAGGCTGGTCCTGCGTTGTGTATGGCCTTGTACGTGTGGGTTGGAAGCTTGAAGGTGATTCGCTTCTCAACCGGTAGCTAGTGGATGGTCCTCATGTGTTGGGAGATGTGTTCTCGGCTCGGGAGGTCCAGAATGAGTTTGGCAGTGGCGTTCTGGATGGGTTGTTGTTTTTTAAAATGAGGGAAGCGCACGGGGGCCCCCCTCCTAGCGCTTCAATTAGCCCTGGGGACCACCACCTCCCTTGGGCAAATAAAGAGAAAGAAGCAGGATTTTGGCACCCACACCACCACCCCCAAGCCCTGGGACCACCACCTCCCCAGGGCAAAGATACAATTTATGCCCCCCATCCCACCCTTGGTCCAAACCCGCACCCCCAGCCACTGGGACAAACCCCCACCCCCCAATTTCCCCCTCCACCCTCACCCCCCTAGCTGCGATAAAAGAATGAAGGGGTTCCATTCCGGAGTCCCTGGGACTACAACCTCCACTGGGCAATTAGAACATTGGAGGGGGCCATGTGGCCCCCCTTGAGGAGCCATAGATGGCCCCAGAGACCGCCCCCCCCCCTAAAAACAAATACATAGCGAATAGATTACATCTTAATCTACAAAAGTTTTCTTTGCATGCTCTCTGGCTCACAAAATAAAACTGGACCAGCAGGCCAAACAAAACCCATCTTTCTGAGCATCCCTGTGCAGCGAAATGAAAAATTGTCCTAACAGTGAGCCACACCAACTACTATTTAGAAGGCACGATAATTGGCCACTAGGAAAGAAAAAAAAAACATTTTTATAACAAAAGCTGCCTTTCATTCACTTTGGTCTTCATATGTAGCACAATCCTTCCAAAAGTATCAAGAAAGCCCAAAAGGATAAATTAGACTGCATATGTAAGGTTTCAGAATTATTACATGAACAATAAAAGACAAATTTATGGTCACATGATTATGTAAACCAATAAACAAATACATAAGAAATATAATAGATAGAGAGAAATCAAATTAAATCTGATTGCCACTATGTATTTATAGTTAAAATTCTTAAAGATAGGAACTCCTCAGATATTACCTCCCTAATAAATTTCCGCCCATTTGACGAATCATCGCAAACCTTTCCAGACTAAGTTATTTTAGTGAATCATTAAGGGAGTGCAAAGATAAAAGGGGGTCCCAAAACTCGTTTTTCACCAATGCATTTTCCATAGACTATTGTAAGTACTTTATTTTTATGACAATATGCCAAAAGTATCTCAGTGAGTACCCTCAGTATGAGGATAGCAAATATACACAAGATATATGTACACAATACCAAAAATATGCAGTAATAGCAATAGAAAGCAATGCAAGCAATATACAGTCACAATAGATTGCAATGAGAGCACATAGGTATAGGGGCAACACAAACCATATACTCTAGAAGTGGAATGCGAACCACGAATGGACCCCAAACCTATGTGAGCTTGTAGAGGGTCGCTGGGACTGTAAGAAAACAGTGAGGGTTAGAAAAATAGCCCACCCCAAGACCCTGAAAAGTAGGTGTAAAGTGCACCTAAGTTCCCCAGAGAGCACAGAAGTCGTGATAGGGGAATTCTGCAAGGAAGACCAACACCAGCAATGCAACAACAATGGATTTCCGGACGAGAGTACCTGTGGAACAAGGGGACCAAGTCCAAGAGTCACGATCAAGTCGGGAGTGGGCAGATGCCCATGAAATGCCAGCTGTGGATGCAAAGAATCTGCCACCGGATGGTAGAAGCTGTGGATTCTGCAAGAACGAAGAGGACTAGGAACTTCCCCTTTGGAGGATGGATGTCCCACGTCGTGAAGAAGCTTGCAGAGGTGTTCCCACGCAGAAAGACCACAAACAAGCCTTGCTAGCTGCAAGGGTCACGGTTACGGTTTTTGGATGCTGTGGCCCAGGAGGGACCAGGATGTCGCCAATTGCGTGAGGAGACAGATGGGGCGCCCAGCAAGACAAGGAGCCCACTCAGAAGCAAGCAGCACCTGCAGAAGTGCCGGAACAGGCACTACAAAGAAGAGTGAACCGGAGCTCACCCGAAGTCACAAAAGAAGGTCCCACGACGCCTGAGGACAACTCAAGAGGTCGTGCACTGCAGGTTAGAGTGTCGGGACCCAGGCTTGGCTGTGCACAAAGGAAATCCTGGAAGAGTGCACAGGAGCCGGAGCAACTGCAAATCACGCGGTACCCAGCAATGCAGTCTAGCGTGGTGAGGCAAGGACTTACCTCCACCAAACTTGGACTGAAGAGTCACTGGACTGTGAGAGTCACTTGGACAGAGTTGCTGAGTTCCAGGGACCACGCTTGTCGTGCTGAGAGGGGACCCAGAGGATCGGTGATGCAGTCTTTTGGTGCCTGCGGTTGCAGGGGGAAGATTCTGTCGACCCACGGGAGATTTCTTCGGAGCTTCCAGTGCAGATAGGAGGCAGACTACCCCCACAGCATGCACCACCAGGAAAACAAGAGAAGGCGGCTGGATCAGCGATACAAGGTTGCAGTAGTCGTCTTTGCTACTTTGTTGCGGTTTTGCAGGCATCCAGAGCAGTCAGCGGTCGATTCCTTGGCAGAAGGTGAAGAGAGAGATGTAGAGGAACTCTGAAGAGCTCTTGCATTCGTTATCTAAAGAATTCCCCAAAGCAGAGACCCTAAATAGCCAGAAAAGGAGGTTTGGCTATCTAGGAAGGAGGATAGGCTAGCAACACAGGTAAGAGCCTATCAGAAGGAGTCTCTGATGTCACCTGCTGGCCCTGGCCACTCAGAGCAGCCCAGTGTGCCAGCAGCACCTCGGTTTCCAAGATGGCAGCGGTCTGGAGCACACTAGAGGAGCTCTGGGCACCTCCCATGGGAGGTGCAGGTCAGGGGAGTGATCACTCCCCCTTTCCTTTGTCCAGTTTCGCGCCAGAGCAGGGCTGGGGGATCCCTGAACCGCTGTAGACTGGCTTATGTAGAGATGGGCACCATCTGTGCCCATCAAAGCATTTCCAGAGGCTGGGGGAGGCTACTCCTCCCCAGCCCTGACACCTTTTTCCAAAGGGAGAGGGTGTAACACCCCCCCTCTGAGGAAGTCCTTTGTTCTGCCTTCCTGGGCCAAGCCTGGCTGGACCCCAGGAGGGCAGAAACCTGTATGAGGGGTTGGCAGCAGCAGCAGCAGCTGCAGTGAAACCCCGGGAAAGGTAGTTTGGCAGTACCCGGGTCTGTGCTAGAGACTCAGGGGTTCATGGAATTGTCTCCCCAATGCCAGAATGGCATTGGGGTGACAATTCCATGATCTTAGACATGTTACATGGCCATGTTCGGAGTTACCATTGTGACGCTATACATAGGTAGTGACCTATGTATAGTGCATGCGTGTAATGGTGTCCCCGCACTCACAAAGTCCGGGGAATTTGCCCTGAACAATGTGGGTGCACCCTGGCTAGTGCCAGGGTGCCCACACACTAAGTAACTTAGCACCCAACCTTTACCAGGTAAAGGTTAGACATATAGGTGACTTAAGTGCAGTGGTAAATGGCTGTGAAATAACGTAGACGTTATTTCACTCAGGCTGCAGTGGCAGGCCTGTGTAAGAATTGTCAGAGCTCCCTATGGGTGGCAAAAGAAATGCTGCAGCCCATAGGGATCTCCTGGAACCCCAATACCCTGGGTACCTCAGTACCATATACTAGGGAATTATAAGGGTGTTCCAGTATGCCAATGTGAATTGGTGAAATTGGTCACTAGCCTGTTAGTGACAATTTGGAAAGCAAAGAGAGAGCATAACCACTGAGGTTCTGGTTAGCAGAGCCTCAGTGAGACAGTTAGTCATCACACAGGGAACACATACATGGCACACTTATGAGCACTGGGGCCCTGGCTGGCAGGGTCCCAGTGACACATACAACTAAAACAACATATATACAGTGAAATATGGGGGTAACATGCCAGGCAAGATGGTACTTTCCTACAACTCCACTCTCCTCCATTCCGGTGTGTGGCACTCCATTCTGTGCCACTTCTTTCTACGCTAATCGATTGGACCCCACTCAAATGTACGTCACTCAACTGTATGCCATTACACTCTGCCTGACACCACTGTACATCACTCCAGTCTACACCACTCCATTATACACTATTATACTCTGCCACTCCACTGTACAGAACTCCACTCTACACCACTCCATTCTATGCTGTCACACTATATACATCTTTACACCTCTTCAGTGTACGCCATTCCACTGTATTCCATTTCGATATACGGTACGCCAGTATATGCTATTCCACTCTATGCTATTCCACTCCGCTCTGTTATTCCATTGTGTGCCACTCCACTGTGCGTTACTCCACTCTATGCCACTCCAGTGCATGGCACTCCACTCTGTGCCACTTGATTCTACGGTATTTGATTGAACCCCACTCCAATGTACTACACTCCACTATATGCTATTAGATATTTTCCTCCCACTGCAGAGAACACAAATTATCTAATCTCCCCTAACCTCACCAAACCACCACTCTGATTCACCCTATTCCTTTTCCAAAATATCCCCTACCTCCACTCTCTAACTCATCCCAAATTTCTTTACTACTATGAACTCCCACATAACCCCTTCCAAATTGTTCTCCCATCTACCCATCCACTATAGAGCAGTGGTGCATGGTAATTTTCCAAAAACTGCTAGCAGTTACTTCCTAATAAAGACAGTGATGGCCCACTCATTAATTCCCCCCCTTGACTTTGCCAATGAGTTATAATGAAATTTGATTTTCTTTTTCATTTGATTTACAATTTGCTTTGATTTTGGGCTTTATACATTTTTGTATTGGGACATTAGTGGCCTTTCAAGCATTCTAGTGCCGACCAACATACATGGCACTCAGATGCATAGCATAAATCCTTCTCCAGTCCTGATGAGGATCTGTAGTATAATACCCCAGGGTTGAAATGCCATTGACTTAACTCAGGTGGACTAACAAGATATTAAGGATCAAATTCCAGACCGAATCATTCCAGTATAATTTTGTTTGACTTTTTGCCTTAAAAAAAACACTTACGGCATTTGTTAAAACAGATTAGTGGCTGACTTTTTTATTATATGTACTTTTGTGCACCCATTATACATTGTGCTTTGCACCCTGAGCACTACAGAGTTCATACTGTTTTTGCATGTTAATTTTTGTCAAAAGGAGACAAGGTTTGAATACATCATATTAACTAAAATTGTTAGGGTGCAAAATTGTCAATTTCTATTAAGCAAGTTGTCGGTTGTAATCAAAGATATACCACTGTGCCTCTGTAATAAGCTGCTAGTTATATATTGGAATAGTCCATTTACAAAGCACCTTGTTCATAACAAATTGATATAGGATTATGATTCCCCATTTCATCTACTTGTGCATTTCAGTGTTCATGTTTGATGTTTAGTCTGGGTTATGAGATGACCTACTCTTGAGGCCGTACTACAAATGCTGTGTCATTTTGATACAAAAAGCCCACTAAGAATCTTGTTTTCAGCAGCCTTGTTTTTTCCTTTTAGGCGCTTAGACAGGGTTTTTTCCCCTTCAGGGCTATTATTCATCTGTCTGAGTTTCACCAAAGGAGACATGCAGATGGTCTGTCCCCAGGCCCCCGAGCCCAGATACTGGAGTTGAGTGCTCTAGATATACTTATGTTGTTTGTTCTGGAGGCGGCACAGTTTGGAAAAGGAGACCTTCTTCAGACGGTAGTTATGATATTAGTCTGATGATTTGATTACTCTTGCACCTAGGAATGTGGCCGTGGTTTTCTTTTGGGTTTATCACCATGAGTAGAAAACCTTTGTGTTATCTATAACTTAAAGTGCCACCTGATAACTTCTATAGCTTTGTTTTCACTTTGATCAATAAGTCTTATAATATACTTGTTCTAAGGGGTTACGTCAACAGAGTACACCAATATATTTAAGTCCTCTTTGCTGACATTGGAGAGTGACTAAAAGGACATTGGTAGAAAGCCTAATTACTTTATCTCATACCCCATGAGAATAACCTAAGCTCTTTTTGTGTGTTTGCTCAGTGAAGGTGGTATCAGATTATATATTGCATATGAAGAGTTTTTCCAAAACAGTTTACTGAGTAACTGATCATTAACTTAATTTTGCGGTGTTTAAAGTTTCAACATAGGGGTATTTATTTTTGTGTCCTCATGCTTATTACATTTTATTGTGCAACTCCACCTGAGGATTTCATACTTCAGCGATCTTCTAGTCTTATTCTTCAGTGTGTTTTTGTAAAGGGACTGACATTTCCTTCACTAGCAGTCAAAAAATGTATATTATATACCACTTTGGAGGCTAAAGCGTCTGAAATAGGGGAAAATGTACTGAGCATTCCACACAGTATTGGAATATCAAAACACCAGATAAACAAGCCACTACAAACGTATGACTTTTAAAATGTCTTAGAAGCCACTAACAAGTATTCAGTGTAAGCCACGTTTGCTGTCAGTAAACTTATGAAGTCAAAACATCATAAAACTCAAAACTTCCCGCCCTAGTCTTTCTGCAGTTAGTACACAGTATATTGCACACCAAATTATGAATGCTTTTTGCTTCCGGAGTTTGCCTTGAAAACCTCGCTGCAAGTTCCATAGTTCTCTGAACAAACACTTCACTTGAGATTTATGCCACATTTCTTATTGTTTTTAATGAACCTTTCAATCCTGTAGAATTTTGCACTGTCTTTCCTAAGTGATAAGCATGCGATTCTATTCAGTGTTTATAAAAATGAATCCTCCTGCCTTTCCCACTGCTCCCTTCCTCAGGACTCACCTTGCCACTTCCTCCAGTCGCCCGCTACCTCCTAATCCCAGGAAGGTGTGTTTGATTTCTTCTAAGGGTCCCTTGTCAGATTTTCAAATTCCCCTCATATTTGATTAGTAGTTCTCCCTCTGTAAGTCTTTGTCTCGTCTACCTGAGGATTCACAGTAATTGCTAATCTGAAACAAATTTAATGTGTATAATTTCTCTATAAATGTTTTTAAAAAAAATGTGGGTGTTTAGAGAGATTAGCACTGTTGAACCCCTCTTTGGTGATTGTCCTTTTGGTCTTTTGTATTTTTAAACTTTCCATGGTTTTCTTTCCTTTTAATGTTTGGTGATTGACGGTATAGTAATCCACTGTCTGAGGTCAACTGATGTGTTATTGGCTTTATAAATACTTTTCTTAGTTCCCGTTATCCATTAAATTTGAAGGTTACCTAGACTCTGAGCAGTGAGTTATTTTACAGAAAGCAGATTTACTGTAGCCAAGCATCTTGAATATTAAAAACTATATATAAAAGTAAGGGGGTGTGAGATTTACAAGAGGTGGGGCTTCTACAAAATATGGACTTCTGAGGAAGAAGATCAAGTCCCATCCAGATCAGCAGGAAAATCACATAAAGGGGCCTATTCACACTCTCAACACCCTTCATTAGCGATATCTGAGACATTTTCAGCTACTAAAGAACCACCAAAAAAGTATTTTTAAAAGTCCACAAAGGAGGAAACCCAAAACTCAGATATGTTTGTTGTGGCTGGGAAAAAGCACCATCAAAAAGCACCACAAGCCGCTTTCTGAGCCAGGAACTCTATAAAAGAAAGAAATGATCATGCTGTCAAAAAAACATTGTTCACCTTTGCTGTCAATGAAGACCTGATCAGCATCACTATCCATGATGAAGAACTCACCATCTCTGGTGATACTTTTGACTTCAACATAAAGGAAATCATTGTTGATGAAAGCACGGACGTTGATGACATTTACCAAATCCTTGCTGTCGACAAAGACCCCGTTAATGAGAACACAGTTGACAACAGCTTTAAATACAATGCCATCAACAACAGTTTCCAAGGCCATGTCATCTTTCACATTGATAACAACCACACCATCAACAAGAATAGATGTAGTAACAACACACAAATGTTCCTGATTTCTGATAAGGGTATTCCAGTGACAATAATACCAGAACATACCTCACCAAGTAAGGTTTTGCTTTATCCACTACAGCATCTTACCGACAAAGAAGATTCAGATGAAAGTGTTTTTTGCATTGGCATGCAGCCCTACACAGTTAAAAGTAAAATATCAGGAACTGTAAGAAGAAGAATACGAATAGAGCATATTAGTAAGATTAGTGTCACATAGACAACCTATACAATAGAGACTCTTACCAGCTTTTTGACCTGACAATACCCTGGTGTGTCTGATTAGTCACCCCATGCAGACTCAGTTGTCATGTAAGATGCTCAAAGACATTTAAAAAATCTAACTTTGTGTTGTGTAGCACTACCAGATAAAGAAGGCAGGAGACTGGACAATATTACCAAACATATTTCTGCCACAGCAGCTATTTCCATCGGACTTCCAATATGTTAGTGGTATTCACCAGATATGACCACCAGGTGTGATCATATATCAGACCATATCTATAATAAACCAGAGGACATGAAGGCTGAGGCCCAAGTTGTTCTGCAGGAAGGGGAGCAGAAGTCTTTGGTAATAATTGATACTGTGATGGGCATCGCTTCCACTGGTTTTAGGCAACTGGCCGGAGCTGCTGTGTTGTGAGGACAGGCCTGTTTGCACTCTACTTCTTTGAGACCAGAAGCACAAAATTAAATCTTGGACATGCCGTACGATGCAGAAGCCTCATTTTGGAGTCCTGTTGATGAGGCTCTCCAGTCCATCAGGTCAGAGACTGAGGCAGCAAGATCTTTGGGTATCATCCAAAAAAGGTGCCTCTAGTCCTGTCGAGGAGTATGATTGTTGGACCAGGCCCTTTCTGCAGGGTCGTCCTCAAGCTTTTTGCCTTTTATCCTACACTTTTTACTGAATTACTTTTTTGTTGGCTTTAGGACTCTGACCACTTTACCACTGCTGAGCAGTGCTAATGTGCATGTGCTCTTTTCCTAAACCATGAAGACATTGGCTTAATCCACAGTTGGCATTTAATTCACTTATAAGTTCCTAATAAGCTGCACTACCTTTGCCCAGAGCCTGTAAATTAAATGCTACTAGTGGGCATGCCGCACTGATTGTGCCACCCACTTCAGTAGCCCTTTAAACCTATCTCAGGTCTGCCATTGCTGAGCCTGTGTGTGCAGGTTTAAACTGCCATGTCGACCTGGCAAGTTAACCCTCTTGCCAGGCCCAAACCTTTTTTTTTTTTTAAATACTTATAAGTCACCCCTAAGTTAGGTCCTAGACAGCCCCAGGGACAGGGTGCAGTGTATGTAAAATGTTGGATATGTCCTTTTAAGCTTTACGTGTCCAAGTAGTGAAAAACTCTTAAATAGTTTTTTCACTTCTGCAAGGATTATCCCTCCTATAGGGTAACATTGGCATTGCCTTATATTTTATAAGTGTAATTTCCAATTGGGAAGAGAGATGGGACCTCCAGGTTGGGTGTTTCTAGAATCACAATTTAAAATCAGAATTGATGGTGAAGTTGGACTGTATATTGTAATTGCCACTTTTAGAAGGTTGGCATTTTTTAAACTTTAAATCATCTAGTGCCATCTGTCTATCTCTGAATACACATCTGGGTAGGTGACAGCTGGACCCTTGTGCATTCCCTCCAGACAGCCACAAGCAAAGGAAGCTTATGTGAGACTGAGTGGCCATCTGCATGTTGAAGGTCCATCCTGGGCAGGATGGGAGGGAGGAGCTGACACACCTGAATGGGCTGGACCCTGAACCCTTACAAAGAGCTGCATACCCCTCTGCTGTGTGTCTGGAGCCATGGCAGGGACTTTGTGCACTGCAAAAGTCTCTCTTTGAAGTCTCCCGTACTTCAGAGGCACCCCTGGGTATAAGAATTGGAGTTCTGACCCTACCAATTCACTACACTCCTGGACCTGTGGATACTCTGCCAGGAAGGAGCACTGCTGCGTGCTGCAATGATTGCCACTCTGCTGAGCAGCTACTCTGCTGAACTGATACTCTGAAGGAGCTGCTGCCTTCCTGTGTTGAGCTGCTGCCTTCCACCCTCTTGCCTGGGAAAGAAGAACTGGACTTCCATCCTCACTGTGCTCCCAAGACCCCAGAGTGACTCAAAGGGCCAGTCTGATGGCCTCCTTATCTGAGCCCCAAGGACATAACATAACAGCCCCCCCACAGCTTCTGGACCCTTTTTCAACAAGCACCTGACCCCCAAGAGGCACCTCTCAGGTCCTGGGCACTTGGAAGTGTTTTTTGGCTCCTAAAATCAAGCTTTTAGGATCTTCGCGAACAGGCCGGCTCGCACTGGAATGGCACAGCTTGCACAAAGAATCGATGCAAGCTGCCGCAAGTTCATCTCTTTACACAGCACGCATCGCCTGCTTGCGACTGCGAGTCTCCAATCCGCCATCCGCGACACCTGGTCAACTCTTCACACCCAAAGACAACCGCCAGCAACGCTGTCCTTGATCCAGTGAATTTATTCCCCACTCCCAGCAACGTCTTCCCCGCAAACTGGACTCTTGGCTTAACTTTAAGAAGGCAAAACTTCAGCAGGACTTGTCTCGGACTATATCTGACCAGTGTTCCAATTTCAAACAATGACGAGAAGGCATGCACTCATATAGAGCAAAAACAACAAGTGATGGACGGAATGCTGAACATTGTCAAACACTCACCCCCAGTCATAGATCTGGGTTTAATCCATCGTTCTTTTGCTCACCATGCCACCCCAGTTTGGACCCAGCCATATGCAAATCAGTCTTGACCCTGTTCCTCATGGGAACAGTCCAGACCGAACTGCCAAGCCAGGTCCTCACTGGACCGGAAACAAGCATCCTGGGACCGGTTTCGGGGTTTCACCCCTCATCAGCCAGGCTAGCTTGAATCCAGTGGCATGGGAAGCACGGGACCCACGTCTGGGCATACCCTTCCCACTAAGGGTGACAAAGCAAAAACCACAAGTGATGGACGGAATGCTGAACATTGTCAAACACTCGCCCCCAGTCATAGATCTGGGTTTAATCCATTGTTCTTTTGCTCACCATGCCACCCCAGTTTGGACCCAGCCATATGCAAATCAGTCTTGACCCTGTCCCTCATGGGAACAGTCCAGACCGAACTGCCAAGCCAGGTCCTCACTGGACCGGAAACAAGCATCCTGGGACCGGTTTCAGGGTTTCACCCCTCATCAGCCAGGCTAGCTTGAATCCAGTGGCATGGGAAGCACGGGACCAACGTCTGGGCATACCCTTCCCACTTAGGGTGACAAAGCAAAACAACAAGTGATGGCATGGGCAGCAAAAAAACGATGGATTTAGGCCCAGATCACTGTACTGGGGGTGAATGTTTGACAGTGTTCAGCATTCCGTCCATCACTTGTTGTTTTTGCTTTGTCGCCCTAAGTGGGAAGGGTATGCCCAGACGTGGGTCCCGTGCTTCCCATGCCACTGGATTCAAGCTAGCCTGGCTGATGAGGGGTGAAACCCCAAAACCGGTCCCAGGATTCTTGTTTCCAGTCCAGGGAAGACCTGGCCTAGCAGTTCGGGCTGGACTATTCCCATGGGGAACAGGGTCAAGACTGATTTGCATATGGCTGGGTCCAAACTGGAATGGCATGGGCAGCAAACAACCGATGGATTTAGGCCCAGATCACTGTACTGGGGGGGAATGTTTGACAATGTTCAGCATTCCGTCCATCACTTGTTGTTTATGCACTCATATAGATCCTTGTATCATTTCCAGTAAAATCAAGACCCATCACTGTGTCAAACAAGGGTGTGTGCTGGCTTTCTGCTCTTTTTCATTTTTATATCTGTGATCTACTGCCTGAATTAGACTCCATTGGTAGCCACGCACCAAATCTTGCAAACCGCTCCATAATTGTTTTGCTCTATGAGGACGACGTAGTCCTCCTCAGTCAAACAGCCATGGGGCTACAAAGATTGATTAATGCACCGCGCTCAGGCAGTTCAAACACAATTACAGTAAACGTAGAAAAAGCAACATTGTAGTGTTTGGAAGAAAAAGAAAGAAAACGGGTGTCTGATTCATGGACAAAGACCGTTTGGCTCAAACTAATACATAAAAATTAGCATTGATCCTTGCTGGCTGACAAAGAAGGTCACCTAACTCATCTCAATATGCTGAAACCAAAAAAAAATCTCTCTTCAATTTACCTTTCAAACCCTGTTAAAAACAATAAAACAACCTACTTATGAAGCCATCTTAGTCAAGATAGTAAGCACAAAATTAATTCTGACGCTGGCTTATGGTACAGAAGCATTTCCAGGGGGATTTGGCATCCTTTTTTTTTTTTAAGCAAAGTGCAGAGTAACACCTTCATGTCTTTTTATCAGCTGGAGCACTGCCAAGATTAGGCTGTAATACAAACTAAGTGGCCAACAAGTTGTGCAGGAAGGTAGTCATCTAAAATATATGGCATGAGCTGCCAACATAGGATCCTTAAAGAATTTAATCTGGACAGAAACAATGACCTGTAACCCACACAGCCATAATCGCTGGTCAGATGCCCTTACAGAGGGTCTAAAATTGCAAGCTTCAGCTGATTTATGGAACCGACGTTTGCCCCATCATCAGTTCAAATCCGCACTAAATAAAGTGGTACATACAAATTACTTTAGGACGGATCAACAGGTTAAGGAGAAGAAAGTATACCCACTTCGTCATTGACAGCTATGAGCTATATGAAATTCAAAGACACCTTACGGAACCATTTATTGTTTATTACAAAGTGAGGTTTTGCAAGATTAGGAGGGTAAACTGAGGTTTTGCTATATTCGGATGGGACGACCGTCTGCCATCATGGGTGACCCAACCAGCCGCCAACAAGTGTCGCCGCATCAGGAAACAGCACATTTTTTCTACATTTGTCCTTGTCTATTCAGTGAGCGTAGATACTTTCAATGGCCTCTGATTCACCAGGTGATGAAGTCGATTCAGGCGGCCATTGACTCCATCTTAAAAGGAGAGCATTCCCAAGCAATAATACAATTTCTAAGATACTTGGATATAGTAGAAAGATCATTAAGGAACGCAGATTTGTCACCTTGCCCTGCAGGAACCTAGCCTACCCCTACTTCGATGAATTTTGCTGATCCAGTCAATCAATCAATCAATCAATCAAAAAATGTCTTAAGCGCACTACTCACCCGTTAGGGTCTCAAGGCCCTTGGGGGGGGGGGGGGGGAGTTCTGGGGGGTTGCCGGTTACTGGTAAAAATACCATGTCTTGAGGTGCTTTCTGAAAGTTAGGAGGTCCTGGGTCTTGTGTAGTTTGGTGGGGAGGGAGTTCCAGGTCTTGGCGGCGAGGTGGGAGAAGGATCTGCCACCGGAGGTGGTGCGTTGGATGCGGGGGAGACTGTAGCGAGGGCGAGGTCAGCGGAGCGGAGCTGTACAGTTGGTACGTGAAAGTTTACTTGTTCGTTGAGGTAGGCCAGTCCAGTGTCTTGGAGGGCTTTTTGAGCGTGGACGAGGAATTTGAAGGTGATCCTTTTGCTGATGGGCAGCCAGTGTAGGGATCTGAGGTGGGTGGATATGTGTTCGTGGCGAGGGAGGTTGAGGATGTGACGTGCGGCTGCGTTTTGAATTCGCTGGAATTTTCTTTGAAGTTTGGCTGTGGTCCCTGCGTAGAGGGCGTTGTCGTAGTCCAGTCTGCTGCTGATGAGGGTATGGGTGACCGTTCTTCATGTTTCTAAAGGAATCCATTTGAAATTCTTGCGTAGCATGCGAAGGGTGTTGGAGCAGGAGGATGATATGGAGTTGATTTGCTGGACCATGGAGAGAGATGAGTCTAGAACGATGCCAAGGTTGCATGCGTGGGTGGTGGGTGTTGGGGGGTGGTCTGAGGGTGGTGGGCCACCAGGAGTCATCCCATGCTGTCTTTTTGGGGCAGAAGATGATGATTTCTGCTTTGTTTGAGTTAAGTTTGAGGTGGCTTGCTGTCATCCATTTGGTGATGTCGAGGAGTCCGGCGTGCAGGTTCATCTTGGCAGTGGCTGGGTTCTAGTTGAGGGAGATGATGAGCTGGGTGTCCTCTGCGTGAGAGATGATGGTGATTCCTTGGGGACGGAGGATGTTGGCGAGGAGGGCCATGTAGATGTTGAAGAGGGTGGGGCTGAGGAAGGATCCTTGGGGGACCCCGCAGATGATCTTGGTGGTTGGAGATCGGAAGGGAGGGAGGTGAAGTCTTTGGGTTCTTTCCGCGAGGAAGGAGGTGAACCAGTCCAGGGTCTTGTGTTGAATTCCGGAGTCAAAAAGGCGTGCGCGGTGGGTCTGGTGGCACACCGTGTCGAAAGCTGTGGAGAGGTCTAGGAGGATGAGGGCGACGGTCTTGTCCTTGTCCACTCTGGTCCTGATGTTGTCTGTGCAGGCGATGAGGGTGGTCTCAGTGCTGTGGTTCTTGCGGAATCCAGAATGGGAGGCGTTGAGTATGTTGTTTTCTTCTAAGAAGTGAGACAGTTGGGCGTTGACTATCTTCTCAGCGACCTTTGTGGGGAAGGGGAGCAGAGAGATGGGACGGTAGTTCGTGAGGTCTTCCGGGTCTGCGCTGGGTTTTTTGAGGAGTGCGTTGACTTTGGTGTGCCTCCAAACGTCAGGGAAGGTTGCGGTGTCGAAGGAGCTGTTGATGGCGGTGCGGAGCTGGAGAGCGATGATTTGGCTGGCCTTGTCGAAATGTGGTGGGGGCAGGGGTCTGTGGGGGACCCTGAGTGGATGGAGTTCATGGTTTTTTCGATTTCTTAGTCGGTGGCGGTCCAGGTGTGTAGTTGGTTGGTGTGGGAGGGCGTTGGGTTGTTGGTCGTATCGGTGGTGGTGATGGTGGGTGCTGATGCTGTGAAGCTGTTGTGTATGTCTGCGATTTTGAGGTGAAAGTAGTTGGAGAGGGAGTTGCAGAGGTTTTGGGTGTGTGGAGGGTCGATGGTGCTGGATTTGGGTTTGGTGAGTTCTTTGACGATGGCAAAGAGTTCCTTGCTGTTGTGTGTGTTGTTGCCTACGCGTTCTTTGTAGAAGGACCGTTTGGTGGTCCGGATTAGTTGGTGGTGTTTGCGCATGGCTGTTTTTTGAGGGTGCAGAAATTGCTCATTGAGGGTTCTTAGTGCCAGGCTTTCTCAATTTTACGGCATTCTCGTTTGGAAGCTTGGAGTTCTGTAGTGAACCAGGGGGCGGCCTTGACGGAGCGGGTGTTGTTTCCTTTCAATAGGGCAAGGGAGTCTGCGCAGGTTGCTAGCCATTGTGTGAGGTTGTGGGCGACAGTGTTGGGAACGTTGGTGATGGGAGGTGGAGCTTGTGTGAGGTTGGCGATCAGGTGTTCTTTGGAGATCTTGTTCCACTTGCGGTAGGGTTAGTGTGCTGTTGGTGGTGGGTGGGGGGTTTCATGAAGGAGAAGTGGACGCAGTGGTCGTCAGTGCAGTGGAGTTCGGTGGTGTGGGTGAAGGTGATGTGGCTGCTGGAGGTGAAAATTGCATCAATCGTGTGTCCTGCTGAGTGAGTGAGTGGGTGAGGTGACCAGTTGCTTGAGGCCGGGGTTCGTGAGGCTGTCCAGCAGGGTTGTGGAGTTGCAGTTGTGGGTGCTTTCCAGGTGAAAGTTGAGGTCACCAAGAGTATGTAGTCTGTGGAGGTGAGGGCGTGGGAGCTGATAGTATCTGCGATGGTGTCGCAAAATGGGGGGGCGGGGTCCTCATGGCCTGTAAATGAGGGTTCCTCTAAGGGTGGTGTTGGCGTTGATGTGTATTAGAAAGTGTAGGTGTTCTGCGCTGTCTAGGGTATCGTTGGTGTTGGTGGAGATTTTGATGGTGTTTTTGTGTATGATGTGAACCTCCTCCTGGCTGTTTATACGGTCTCTACGGGTGATTTTGTAACCTTCTGGGATGGCTATGGCTATGGCTATGTGGGGGAGTATGTTGTGAGCAGGTCCTAAAGCTCGATGGCGTGTTTGTGTTCGGAGCGGGTGTTAAGGAGGATGCAGTTAAGGTGGTTGCCCGGGGGTTGGTTTTATTGTGGTGCATGTTGGTGGTGTTGGTGTTTGTGTGAGTGCAGGAAAAATGGCATGAGTGGCATGTTAATGGTCCATGTGTGTGCTTAGGGTTGGCCTGGGCGCAGGTGGGGTGCTAGACTGGGTTGAGGGCAAGGAGTTCTGTGGAGGAGTAGTGCTGCTTCGGGGGGTCGGAACAGCATGGACCAGGGGGACAGGCGCGGTCCAGGCTCAGACGGACGCAGAAGGGCTTGCTTCTGGCGTGCCAGCGGCGGGGCCACGCAGCGGCCGCCATTATGAAGGGAAAGTGGGAGGGAGGAGCAACTGGGAGGCAGGAGGGAAAGACCAAGGGGGCGCGAGGGGGGCGGGGCCACAGGGGACGCAGCGGCAGGGATCGGGAGAACCAACAAAAGCCGGCTGGAAAAACAGCCGGAAACGCAGAGGGCAAAATGAAGTGGAATGGACAAAGTGCACAAATACAGTCAGAAATGAAATACCAAAAACAAAATACTAAGCGAAGTACAAATACAAAGTGCAGAGTATACTAGATATGCCTACCACTAGGCACCAGGGATGAGGCACAGGCAGGTGCCTGCGGGTGGAGGAGGGCCTCGAACTTCCTTCAGGCGGCAAGCGGTGGGGTCAGGGGCACGGAGGCAGGCTGGTTGAGCCAAAGTGGACTTCTGGCCAAAAGCAGGTCGGGGTCACACAAGGCTCCGCAGCAGCCGCCATTAAGAAGGGGAGGTGGGAGGGAGGAGTAGCTGGGAGGCGGGAGGGAAATACCAATGGGGGCGTGAAGGAGGCGGGGACACAGCAGCAGGGATCGGGAAAACCGGCAAGAGCCGGCTGGAGAAACGAGCAGAAACGCAGAGGGCAAAACGAAGTGGAATGGACAGAGGGCACAAATACAGTCAGAAACAGTGCGTGAAACGAAAAATGAAATACTAAGCGAAATACAAATACAAAGTGCAGAGTACACTAGATACGTCTACCACTAGGCACCAGGGATGAGGTGCATGCTAGTGCCTGCGGGTGGAGGAGGGCCTCGAACTTCCTTCTGGCGGCAAACGGCGGAGTCAGGGGCACGGAGGCATGCTCACCCTCACGTCAGATAAGTATGGTGCTATATCAGCTGATGAAGCTTCCTTTTGAGCCAATGCATAGGGCAAAAATAAAATTTCTCTCTTGGAAGGTAGCCATTCTTTTAGCTCTCTCTAACATCAGCAAGAAGAATAAGTGAAATCCAAGCCTCCATAATCAAGGAACCATTCCTCCAGTTCACAGATGACTTATCTCAAGGACAGATTCTCATTTTATACCTGACGGGCCATCTAACTTTCATCTAAATGGGCCAGTAATGTTGACAACGTATTTTCCAATCCCAAGTTGCGTCAGAACATTATTTCATACTGTAGATGTTAAAAGATATTTGAAGTTTTATATTGACAGAACCAAGCAATTTGGGATGTCTGACCAGCTGCTTTTGGCATTTGGTTACCATAAAAAAGACAATTGTGGTTATAACAATTTGTAGCTTGCTCGATGTCTGCCATAGTGTTATGTCAAAAAGAATTAAGTTATCCTCTTCTAGAGAAAGTGAAAGTTAATCCAGCAAGAGATGTCTCTATATCTATAGCCCTCTTCTCCACTGTGTCCATAGTGGACTTATGCAGGGCGGAAAACCAGGCACACTTTTATGCACTATTACTCCTAGTACAACGCGATACAACAGCAGGACAAGTGCTTCTATGCAGGGTTAGACTGGTCTATAGAGCAATCTGTTAGTGCCCAAGGGGTTGATCTGACAGCTCAGTGTGTGTGCCGTTTTGTTTCTGTTTCAGGACCTGTTTTATTGTCTGCTGGGCTGGTTCTTAAAGTTTATTTCCCTCATATTGAAACAAATATTGCCAGCAGCAAACTCAAATCTATGTAGTCTTCCTTATCTTGCAAATCACATATACAGTGCGTCTTTACAAGGGCAAAACTGCTCAGTTTGCAAACATTGTCAACTTTTTAGCTTTCTAATTCACTAATGGGGGCCACTTTTATTTTTGTGCCCGTGCCTATTTTCTAGCCTAGTAAGAGTCTGCTTCTATGGCATCTATTTTAACAAGGTAAGCTTGTTTAGCCTTTGTTACCGTTCAACAGCTGAATAATGCTCAGTTTGCAATTATTGGTTGTTTTGATTCAAGCATGTCATTTTAAGATCCAATCATGGAGAAGAAAAACATTACTTACTGTAACTAAAGTTCTTCAGTATTGGTAGCTTTCATAGATGACCAAACCCTTCCCAACTCAGGCACACCTGTAATCAAAAAAATGGCTTTAAAACTTGTACTATGAAATTTGAATTGTGGTGGCCTGGGTGGGGAGAGATGAAGACTGTGCTTTGATATGATTGCCTGAGTTGTGGATATTTTATAATGAGGTGAATAGGCTTTTGTTGTGAGTATGTTAAAGCCTTTCTGTGTATGTTTAATATTGTACTGGTCACTATGTTTGCTGTCTGACTTCCATCTTGACAACAGTGTTGATTCAAGTATGTGAGTCTGTGCCAATTACCAGTACTGGAGAACTTTAGTAAAAGGTAAGTAACATTTTTCATCTTGAGGATCAACATAGGGACTAAATGCATCTTCTCCCTACAACTAGATCACAAGTGTGTAACACTGAAGTACTCCAACAAAGTATTTTATTAGCATCACTAATTAATTGAACTGCAAAGCCTTTTAGATTATTAGGCATTGGCCAGTAGTGTGATTAGCTAGAGACCAATGATAACCAAATTCTTCTAAACTTTTTGTGAAACAATTCTCTAATTATATTAATGACAATGACTGAGGAATAACAATGTGAGGAACTCAGTTCTAAAATGTGTCTTCTTTGCAGCATCTCAAGCCCAAGAAACTGTTACTGGTCAACCAGTTCAAACCGGAGCACTCAGCATTGAGGCAGTAGCAAAACACACAGCAGAAGGAAACCAGATGTCGGAACCCAAGACCGGCCCTCAGTCTCTTATCTCGAAAGGTGCCAGGGGAAGCTTAGATCGGCGTGGGGGTAAATCTGAGAGCCATATTGCGCAAAAGCAGCATACATCTGACCATTCCCAGGTGAGTAAAGTTCCACAAAAAGAGGATGTGATCAAATATTACAGGGCTTTTCTTTGATATTTGGTATTCAATATAAATGAATACAAATTGGGGAAAAACAAGCTAATTAAACAAGACTGACAAATGTTAGGCCTGGTCATTTGCCAAGCTGATTAAAAAACAATTTAATGATGTCAGATGAAAATGCCACAAGCCCATTGTAGAATCTGAAGTCTGTAGCCCAGCATTTATTTTTTTAAAGTTACTTTTCCCAAATATTAAACAAATCAGTTTTTCAATGGTAAATTAGCTTACCAAAATAAAGAAACTAGCATAGTAAGCACTTCATAAAATTAAAACAAAGTAAACTGCATCTTAATAAAGTTACCTAGTCAGAGTAGATTGTTTCTGCTGTGTTCATATGAGACACGTTAAGTTTAAAAAAGAGATCATTGCATTGAAAATTCGTAATTAAATAAGCATTGGCAGACGTAATACATCTGGTTTTGAATATGGAGTTACAGAGCTATTTGCTTTGCCATATGTTATAGCCATAAAGCATTCCATGATGGCCTCTAGGGTGTGCACTTGCATGTACATACACAAAAGGCCATCTTTGAATGGTTTTGTTATACTTAATAGACAAATACTTTCAAGGGCAGGTGTACAAGAGTGCACAGGCACCAATCTTGTATTTTCTTTTGTCATAAAGTATAACATAAACCGTAATAAGATTGCCACCCAAGCACTGTGCACAAACCTGAGTAGCCATCTTGGAATGTTTTGTTGTTACACTTTAACATTGTTTTACCATTCCAAGATGGCTGACAACCATTTTAGATTAGTAAAATGATAAGTATGCTCAGTTTTCCATACACATTAAGACAAGCAAGCATGCCCATAATAGTGTTCAATTAGCTGATGGGCCTGCGGTAGTAATAACAAAGACAATATTAATAAATATAATAATCAATTAAATAAAATTAAACGTCCAATGAGCCTTTACACTGAAGTGCAAACATTTCTGTCTGTATGACCACATTGTGCACAACCAAAATTGTCATTGCTTTCACAATTGAGAGCCAGTGACTGAAGTGAGCTGACTTACTGCCCCTCTCTGTGTGGAGTGATAACCAGAAGCAAAGTGCGACTGACAATTTATTTGACCTTTCAATACAGACAGCAGACTGAAAGACCCACTATATGCATCCACGCTGTAAATGAATTTTCCTTTTAGGAAGCAGTAGTCTTTCTAGACCATAATGCTGCCTTAAAGGGCAGACCTACAGAGTATATGGACTGGGTCCACAGATGACATGGCAGAAGAGCTGCAAGTTGAGCAAGCGATGCCTGTTTAAAAAAAATGAGGTTACATAAAGTGAAAGAAGATGAGAAAGACAGAGACTGTGTCAGAATATGCTGATAAAGATAGCAGAGGTCAGCTAGTAAAGACAAAGAGAACGTTTAAAGGTGGTGAGGAATATATCTCCCTGCTTATCTGTAAAATACAGAACATCTGTAAAAATTAAAGAAGTATTTGAATATGATGTGTGCAGCAGTAAGTAAAAAAAAAAAAAAAGAAAAAAAAAAGAGGGATTTAAGGCGAATGCCCCAAACAAAATCAGAGTAACAGATGTTGGCATTTATCTGACTGGACTAGTTATCAGCCAGGGAATGACTTCATGATGAAAAGTTTGAAGAATTTGGTTAGTCAGAATAGGTAGGCACTTGCACTCCGAACCTATAGTTCAGGTCCTTGAGGATTTAAAATCGGTTGTTGTTTGGCGAACACAGCACACAGGTGAAAAGGGTTATACATTTTATTCCACAGATTACACTCGTTGATTGATTATACATTTGCCTCCCGATCTGTATGCCCTTGGGTTGGCTCATCTGATATTAAAACACAGGTCCTTTGTGACCATGCCCTGGGGACTGCTACACTGCTGCAGTCCCCTCTGGAAGCTCCCCCTAGTAGATTCTGGAAGGTAAACCAAATAGCATTCTGAGATGCCTTCCTTAAGAGTATATAAAGGGAGTGGTCAAAAACTATTTCAAAGAGAATTAAACTGGAGGAATCTTATGGGCAACTCTATGGGATACTCCTAAGGTAGTGATTAGAGGCAAACATATTAGCTATACTAGGACCTTACTCCGCCTGGCTAGATCTAGAAGAATAAAACTTGAGAAATAAATAACCAAATTACATCACAAATGTAAGCATACTTGTGCTTAGAATCACAAATATCCTTACGCAGAGCCAGAGGGGAGCTGGAAGTGGTGTTGACCAAATCTGCTGCCCACAAACTCTTAGAAGTGAAACAAAAGTACTATGAGAAAGGTGGCGAAGTTGATAGGCTCTTAGTCCATAAAATATGCATATAAACAAGGCAAAGAACCACATAACCTCAAAAGTAGACGAGGAGGGACATCTACACATGACTGAACAGGAAATTTTGGCAAATTTCGCCACCTGTTTTGCTGCCCTCTATGGAGGCGATTATGATGTGAGCACTTACAAGATAAATATCTTGCTACAGTTCACTTCGCTGAGAAAGGGAAGGCACTCAGAAGAGAGAGACCAACCAGTAATGGTAGAGGAGTTGACAAAGGATATAAAGGCGCTCCCCAGTTATAAAGCTCCAGACACTGATGGATTTCCTAATTCCTTCTGTAAGTCTTTCTCAGTGTTTCTTTCACCCTACCTGTCTAAGATCTTTAACTTTGATATAACTATGATGGAGTCCCTCCTTATGTTGATAAGAAAGCCAGGAAATCCAAGATGCCTTCCTTAAAGAGAATATAAAGGAAGTGTGGGATTAATTGCACCATAGCCCTCCTCAACAGCAACTTGAAGGTCTGCATTAAGATCCTGACAGCCAGGCTAAAGGGGTGTGGCCTTGATTGATATCTCCATACCAGCCAGGTTCATCAGACAACAACACACAGGGCACAATATCTGACTGGATATCATTGTAGTAGACAGTGAGAAATATCAAAACAACTTGTTTCCCCTCTTTCACCCCCTGTTTAAAGACCTCGACCTATGGTGCAGGTTGGAGATTTCATGGATGGGTAGGATCAACTGTATCAAGGTGAACATTCTACCTCACCTGCTCTATCGTTCTGTTCCTGCCAGTGAGGATTCCCCCGGAGGTCTTGAAATCATTACAAACAAAAATGTTTGCTTTTATTAGTGACAACAAATCACCTCACATTGCGTAACTTGTTTTAGTAAGGAGCCCTATGGAAGGAGGAATGGGAGTCCCTGAAAGTGGATAATGTGGCCCAGCTTACCCTGCCAGGCGTCCACGATGCTCCTCTGGTTATACAATAAGTCTTCCTGAGTTCAGTGGCTGGTCTTGTGTTCTTCTAGGTTCGGGTGATTGAATTAATACTCTGCTTCCAAGGGTCACAACCAGCTGTGCTTCACTGTTACACACTACTCCAGAGCAACAGCCCTCACCTGGCATAGGGCATCATGAACAGTACCCATAGAGCAATGGTCCCTCAGGTCACAACACTGCACAGGGCGATGGCACTCCTCTTGTGACAGCGCTGCCCAAGGGTGAAGGTCTTAATCTTCACAGTGGCCCCCACCTAAAAAACAGGGGTCACAAACAGCACACACAAGGTGATGGTCCTTTTGGGTCACAATATTATACAGTGTGACTGCCCTCTTCCTGTGACAGCAATGCAGCACAGCGATGGCCCCTTTTATTCACCGCTGCCCCCACCTGACATATGGGGTCATGGACATCACACATAATGTGACTGCCCCTTCACGTCACAAAACTGCATCGGGCGACAACCCTCTTCTTGTCACAGTGCTGAACCATGTTGTTGCCCCTTACCTTCATTGCAGCCTCCACCTGGCATATGGGGTCACAAAAAGAAGCACTCGGGCATGCAGCCTGATCGGTGCAAGGGTCTTCTACGCAGTCCATCACTCTGTTTCAGGTTCTACTCCATATGATCCAGACTGATCCTTTCTCCCTCCAGGCCCTCTCCTCCTTCTCAAAGCTGGTCTCGACAGGCAGGGAAATGCTGGTGCTCCAGGTTCCATGATGAGTGGTCTTGATTCTACTGGGTGATGATGTCACCCAGCATAGAGACTAGCAGACCGAAGTCATTAACCTGCACAACGTTGTGCTGAGCTTCTCCACACTGATGTACAGCTTCAGTTTGACTATTTTGGATGGCTCAAGCTCTCCTTTTTATAATTGATTTACAGACAAAGATATGATTAAGTGCCTGACTCTCAAGTTCGTGTTGAAGTGCCCACTTCTCTAACCCATCCTTGATAGCACCACAACACAGGCCATGGGCGTGAGTAGAGGATTGCACCTGGATGTCAGCCTCACTGATATGCCGGACAAATAGTTACAATGGCCATTATCCATGTTCTTTATGATTCCCCAGCCCCATCACAGCAAGCACTTACACACATGCCCTGCACAGCACTGTGACACTGTGTAGGACAAGGGTAAGTTAAACACAGAGCAGCAGAACTTTACTTGAGTGGACTGGGAAGCCTTACTCCATTGACCAAGGTAAAAAGGCCTGTTCAGTCTATTGATCACAGTTACAAAAACCCAATATGCTTTCACAACCTCACTCATGCTTCTAGACTCTGGTAAGGGCTGTAGCTTTTTACCACATATGAGGGTAGCGGTTTGGTTACCCCTTCCGTCCAACAAGACCACAATCTGTGAGACAGTCCTAGGTCATGGCGCAGACACATGATTGCTGTTCGTCCTTCATTGACATCCAGCATCCAGATATTGTTGCACTTGGGCACTCAGGGCAGGAGTGAGCATCCATCACCGTGTAAGGGGTTGTTTTGGCTCAACACTATGCCATGGAACCCTTCCTAGAAAGAATAAGACAAAACAGTAAAGCAGACATCATATCAAATACATACTCTTTACCTAGGCATATTATGTCCTCATTCTCCACAATAACCCACAAAGATGAATACCTTACTAACTTCAAGTCATTAACTTGTTTGCTGTCATCATCTGCAACCTATTAAGTAGGTACAAAACAGATCCTCCCTCTATCCTCTGCTTGAAACATAATTTTACAGTCTATAAATTCAGATGGAGCCCATTCCATGTCATCATCTTCAGATTCATATTCCCTTTCGCAAAAGGCTTAGTGGTTGGCAGAGAAAGGTCATGTACTTTCATATTTTTGCACTGGCACTAAGCACTTTATTCCTTACTGAAACTTGAGAAATGTATGATGTACTGTTTGCTGAATCAAACAAGACAGAAAAGATCAGGTAACCAAGATTACAATGGACAGTATGGCATTTTTTTTTTTTGGGCAAACACTATTAGTAAATACCACTGTCCATAGTAGACAAGTTTAATAAAACATCTAGGTCTATCAGCACATTATTACATACCATGGATATAATTGAATTTTCTTGCACCATTGAATTTCTGCTTGCAGTTTGTTTAAAGTAATCAAAGATAGAAGAGGAAGCTTTTATGTGAAGGATGCAAGTTTGCCATTCTTTGCTTGAGAGTGAGTAGCAAAATTAGATTTAACCATCCTCATTTATAGAAAGCAGTAAATGGCCTAAAGGCGCTCAAATTTTGGATGGTATGAAAATGGCATAGCTAGATCTATCAGCTATGTCAGTGCTTGTTTTATCTTTGTGGCTCTGCTTACTAATCATAGAAAAGCCTTGTTGGCACAAGAGATTTACCACTGAATGTCATGTAATTAGATCCGTGTTTAGGATTAGGAAAGTTGCTCTTTAGAGGTAGTCCCTTCTTGAATTAGATGGGTGAGTATCTTTAAGCAGTCCCTCCCATTTTCCATCTTTTCAAAAAATTGCCCATTTCCATTTTGTCACATTGCTCCATTTTTGCCACAGCAATTTTGCTTTCCCAACTCCTCCTCTCAGACAAAATCTCATGTTTCTTTGAGTACCAGATCTCCATGCATAGTAAGGAAACTCTTTTTTTTAGCACTCTTTCACTGGTGAATTAAAAGTCTAGTTCCCAGAAAGTAAGCAGATACCATGTTAACTTCCTCTCAAGACCACATTGTCATCGTACTCACTGCTAGATAAGAATCCAACGTGTTGGCAACTAAATAAAAGTGACATAGGTTCTGCTGTGTGCCCTGAGAGAGAAAGTTAAACTCCCTAAAGTTTCCTTAAATGATATGTTCTCGTTTACTGCTTATTTGTCTGGAGCTTGGATATCGATGGATTCCTGAAATCATCCTTAGCCTTTAGGACTTAATTTGTCTCTGGAAACGTGGCTGTACATGTCACTTATACAACCTCCTAAACCGTTGTCCTTCTGTTTCTCAGTGACATGTTAATCTGGTATACTCACACATTATGTTCCAGCCTAAAACTTTGTAACATGGATCTATATGTGGATGTGCTTACGCATTGCTTCCCCCCTCTTTTCCTTTAAGGCCAAAAGCACCCACTACATAATGCAAATGCTGCTTGCTTTTGTATAAATAAGTGTATGACAATATGCTGCTTATGTTTATGTATTATGACAATGTGCTCGGAATTGTTATATTCATATATTATGTACTGTTCTACATTAGACTTATTGGTTTCTTATATGGCAAATTGTAACTAACAATTTTCTGAGATTAGTCTGGCACTACAGCATGTCACAGGTTAACATTCTCACAATAGAAAAGGGCAGGTGCCTTCTGCTTTCTCAGGCAAAATACATTTATTCATCATCCATTGAACCTGTTTTTCCACCATCAAGAACACAAGCTGATAAGCTGAGTTTTCACTGACAAAATGTAGCTTTATATGCCTTAGATTACCTGCCTACACTAAACAGGTACACGATGAAGTACTGCATCCCTGTTGATGGCAGACATTATTTTTTATTACCAAAGAATTAGTAGGAAGGGGAATTATATTGAGTTTAACAGGGTGCCTATTTTTAAATTGTTTATATTGTTACTTTCTGTTCATTTTTTCTCAGTACAGCTATTGTGATATTTATTACCATTATTTGTGTATATTCCAAACTAGCCTGGCTTTAAATAAACCTTATGGAATACTGGTCCAGATTTCTTATTTGTTCAATTTGGTGTAAGTATGAGGGGAACTCACAAAAATACCTGTGTCAGTGACCAGTAATGTTCGTTCCTAACCTGAAGTCTTTTAAGGTACTTTTGTTAGATATTCTTGGGATATCTCCTGTCTTTTTCCCCCGTTCTGAAAGGTAGGTTGGTATACTTACACTACCTGGGAGCCATGGAAAATCGTCCAAGCTTGCTCGACTAGCAACAAACTAAACTAGATGAGTGCTTTGTAGTAGGATTTACATCTCACTGCAGAATCTGAAGGTTTTAGACTCTTTCCTCTGAGGAGCCACAGTAGCTTTCCCACAAATATAGAGTTTTCCTTCAGCTTGTTCATTCCAGGGAAATGTAAACTAGGGAAGTACTTGACACATTAAGATCTCTGAAATTCTGTCTGGAAAGAACAACTGCTTCCAGAGTTTCGGTACATCTCTTGATAACCTAAGGAGGGTCATCCAAAAATACAGCAGAAACCGCTACTTCATGATAGTATGTAGTATCTCAAGTTAACACATGAATTCTTATACATTATCACACATGCAAGGATAAAAAAGTGTTTGCATTTAAATCAATTAAGAACTTCAAATTTTGTTAAGACCATCATAAATCTACTATTAGATAAGCTACAAACCATTAGAGTTCAGGCTTTGTACAGACTAATGCTTATTTGACTAGATCAAAGGTGTAATTGATACCCTGACCATGGGAATATCCTCTTGGTCTGTTACGAAACTCCCACTCAGGGGATTTAACCTTTCTCACAAAAGTCCATATTTCTTTGGCCAGTTTATGCATGCTCTTCCTCCCCACTATGAAAGTCTGCAAAGGTGTTCGCTAATTTGGTTAACTGTCTGAAGTGTTTTAACCTATAGCCAACATGGTACCTCGAGTTTTACTCGGATCCACTTGAGGCAGGAGATGTATTCTTTCAGACCTTTGGAGATACTGTGCTACACAAGCACCAAGTTATGTCTGACCATTAATTAACTCTATTCCAGGTCTGAAACAGATCTAGTTTTCTGTTAGTATCCCTACTGCTGCACCCTGCCCTGAAACAAGAGGGTGATGTACATTGTGTTAACTAGCAAGGATCTGCTGTCCCTGACAGGGAGCAAGGCTCAAATGGCTGGTGCCTGCAAAATTGTTGTCTCGAGGAAATGAGTTAGTTATACAACAAGAGATTCTCCACCGAGCTTGCCAGACCCAAACTGTAGCCCTGTTTTGCAATAAGGTCTAGTTATCAAGTTCTTAGGATTTGTGGAAGATTACCTCACCAAATGTCTTGTTCGGGAGGGACTCTGTTTTTTTTGTTTTTAACAATAGGATTCAGAGTAATGATATGTTGGCTGAGGTTGATACATCAGATTCCAGAACCTAGTTCACCTACTGCTAAAGGGAGTCTTTCGGTTGGGTGCTTGCACCAGGCCCTGTGGGCTCCCCTGTCAGCACCAGTAGTCGACTTGTTTGTGTTTTTGTGACTTTGGAGACCTTTTAGAACAGTGACAGGTTTCTCATTGAATGTTTTCGAGTGCCTGCCTTGCCCCTGATGATCAGAATGCAGTGGCCACATTGAATGTATACTGGAATTCAATTTGGGACAGTTCTTTGGCACTGTAAAACCTTATGTTTTTTCTGTGGTTGGAAATCCCATTAAATCCTTGAGTGGATGCAACCTTTGTATGGTATGGGATAATCTCTGCAGATTCCTTGCAGCCTAGGCCCAAACCACCCAGTCCCACCCTCACTTGCACCCAAGGTTGCTGAGAAATTCTCACTGGTAAGGCCTATTCATATCACATTATTATGTTCTATCTGACACCTTTAGCTCTATTTGCTGAGACCGTGAATACAACCATAGTAAAAGAACTGAGATTCAGACTTCTGAGGACAGCTAGGAACAGTCGTACCTGAATCCTTAGGTTACCTTTTGTCCTTTGGTGCCTCTTATTTGAATTACAGCACCTTCATTTGTGTGCCAGACATTCATTTTTCTGGTGTTCCTTATTTTAATTAATGTGTATTCCCCTTATGTAAATAAATGCATTGTTTTTAAGACAGATATTGTTCAATGTACATAATTTATATCATCATACTTTTGTGTATTTACAGACCTACTACTGCCTCCTGGATTAATCCTTGGCTGTTCAATCTTTTAAATCTTGGAGATAAGGGGAGTAGATTGATTATCTATTTGGATTGCAATATTACCTCAGGTCCTGGGACACTAAATATAAGGCAAAAGGTCTCTGCCACGGATAATGCCCAGTAACTAGTGAATGCCCCATGACGCAGAAGAAATGTTTTACAATCTTCTGTTTCATTTTCCACAGACACAAATTACATTGATCAGAGATGCACCTCTTACCAGGTGGTAATGGAGAGGTTCATAGTGTACCTTTAGATTCTAACCATTAAAAGCAATTGGGTAACATGTGAAGAACACATGCATAAAATATACTGCACCAAAGGTGAGCCAGATTAATCTTTTAAACTCCCCACCCCCTTGCAGTTAAAGTAAAGATAGCCTGTAGTTCCACTGGATTGATAGTATGAACATCTTTTTTAACATCAAAGAAAACATGATCAGTCTAGGTCACCTCAATTATTAAAATAAACCCTGATGTTGTAGAGGACTATCTGACATTACATTCACTTTTGTGTCCCTATATGTGTCAGGAGTGAAGAGTGCCGTAGCTTGAGTCACATTCAGTATCCTCATGGTCACAAGTGAGAAATACGTGGCCTTCAGCTACACAAGATCTTCTAGAATTGGGATATTACAACAGTATAGCTTATTGTGACCAACACCCACAATGTCAATTCTTTAAACTCTGATACAATTAGTACAGATCACTGTCGCAAGCATGTCAGAGCAGTATTTACAAATCTACACTAAAACGACTTTATTGGGAACATAGACTACTTGTAGAGCACAGATCTTTTCATCAGCACTTTTGTAGCAGAAGAGAGTAAGTGCAAATGGACTAACAGGTTGAGACCGTGTGAGAAACAAGACCTGAGGGCCTTGTGTCCTAAATGTCAACTTGGACCATACTGACACATTTTGGCTGTCCTTTTGCACCTTCACCTAAAAATAGCACTCATTTTGTACATAAAAAAAACACAGGCACGTTCCTTACAGACCACTTCTCTTTGCATCAAGGATTTTCAAAGAGGAAAAGAGTTTCAGATTGGATGCCTTCAATGAACAGGAGCAAGACCCAAGGCAAGAGACTGCAGGAGTTGGGATTTTGGATCCTTGTCTTTGATCTTACCTACACAATCCTGCAGTGCTTCCATCCACCTCCCCATCCTACAAGTAGTGACAAGCGTATTCAACTTTTGAGAATCTCATTTTACATATGACTGCAAATCATTTCCCCAGCCCTATAAAACAGGAAAAGATGATCAGAGGGGACTACCAGGCTTGAGAATCAAAACCAGAGACAACCAAAACTCAGTATAACACCAAACCACAATTATGTGTAACAGTTTTAGAGCCTCAAATTAGAAGTAAGTAATATCATAGAACATTCCTAATCCTCCCAACAAATGAAGGACGTACAGCACAAAGGCTATCTGGGATAAAGCCTCTGTTGGTGTCTACCACACCTGGGACCTATCCTGGTTCATAGGCATGAGGTGTCCTGCGATACACAGCAGCAAGGTTTCCCCACTGCTGCACGTCAGCATTCCAGTTTGCCCCACCTCATCTGGGCTGTTCAGAACAGGAGTCGGGCCCTCAGTCCAGAATGCTGCATACCTGGCAGACCGGTTACTTTCTGTATTTGTTTCAGAAACACCCTACACACTTCAAGAATTTCCTCCTCCTTAGCTATCTTTCTCCAGAGTCGTCCTTGTGCTTTTGTTCCATTCTGGGCCCTTAAGGTCGGGCATGTCCTGCTGCAATAGAATGTCAGTGCCATGAAGGAGCAAATCGAGTACTTGACCAGATCCCTTGAGTTATGCTGTGTGGATTTATAGAGTGAAGCTAATCACCCCTGTGTGTATCCAGGTACTGGGCAGGGCAGGGCTGATGGGGAGGAGGAGATCCTGCCTGTTTGTTCTGGAAGAGCCATGTCTTGAGGTGCCTTTGGAAGTCCATGAAGTAGGTTCTGAAATGCTGCTGGAGGTCATTCCAGGTTTTGGCTGCGACGTATGAGAAGGAGCATCCTCTGCTTCTGGCCCTCTTGATGTGAGGGAGGTGTGCTCTTGCTTCTGACACAGATCAAAGGTGTCTGGTGGGTTGGGAGAAGTTTAGGCGGTGATTGAGGTACACTGCACCATTGTTGTGGAGCGCTTTGTAGGTGTCGGTGAGTATTTGGAGCTTAGATTTTACCTGAACTAGGAGCCAGTGGAGATCACTGAGGTGTGGAGTGATGTGGTTGTTTTGTGAGATGGTCAGGTTGTATCTGGCGGTGGCGTTCTGTGTTTTTGGAGTCGGTGTAGAACATGGGCTGGGGTTCCAAAGTAGGAGCGTTTCCGTAGTCAAGTCTACTTGTGATAAGAGCCCGGGTGACTGTTCATCTGGTGTTAAGTGGGATCCACTTGAAAATCTTGTGTAGCGTCCACAGGATGTGGAAGCATGGTAAGGAAACAGCATTGATCGGTCTGCTCATGGAGAGGTTGGTGTCCAGGATGATCCAGAGGCCCTTAGCAGGCTGGGTAGGGGACAAGTTCAGATGGCCATCAAGAGGCGTCCCAGTGGGAGTGGTTGTTGACAAAGGTAAGGACTACGTTTTTTGTTGGTGTTGAGATGGAGGCAGTTGTTTTTCATCCAGGCAGTGACGTTGCTCATGCAGTTGGTGAGGTTTGCTTTGGAGGTGCTGGTTGAGCCAGTAAGGGAGAGGATGAGCTTTGTCGTCTGCATAGGATACTATTTGGATGCTGTGAGTGATTTAACGGCCCACCGTTTACCATACCACTCACAGAAGCCAGGAGTGCCCCCACCTGTATCTAATGTTGGTCCCCTTCAAAAAGAAGGTGATTGGGTGAAAGATCTTCTTGCGTGTCTTGTAGCATGATCAGCTGGTCATTTATTGCAATTAAGTGGGAGCTTCTTCCAGATCCAGACATCGTCTGTCTTGCGTGATCTCAAGCGATTCCACTTTGTGCCCCAAATCCACTATATCTTTCCATTTCCATCAGGCTTTGCTTAAGATCAGTTCAAACAGCTCCCATCTCATTTTGTAGACCTACCAAGAGCTGGAACATGAAGCTTTTAGTAACTTTCTCACCATTTTATGGGGCAAGATGGTTGTCTCCCTGACATCGTACCCCATTTTTTTTTAGACTGTTTTGAGCTTCCTTCACCTTTCTTCTTACTGGAGGCCTAGAGGAGCCTTTAATGGATGAGTTACGTCTAGGCCTTATGGTGCCATGGATTGCAAATCCTGACCCAGTATCATGGAGTTGCCGCCAAAGACGAGCCAGTCACACAAGACCCGCCAGTATATTTCGCTGCACACAGGCTATGCCAACCCCACGCCTGTATTCAGGGCGTAGCCCTAACCTCAACGCTGTCCGCAGCTTCCTTTGCGGGCCATGGTCACTTGACCAGCTAAGCCCCTAATTGTTCAATTGGTCCCCCCTCCCACCAAACTGTGCAATGTTCAGACTCCTCAATAGCCCATGGATAAGGGATGTGGCAGTCTTTATTCATTGGCCTATTCCCTAGTGGCTAGGCCCAAGAACTTGGCTGGGAGCACTGCAAGAGGCCTGTCACAGCACCCTACCTGACACTTTCCTCCTCTGTTGAAGTGCGTGCTCCAAAGTCACTCTCTCCTCTAAAGCCTGCTCACTGTTTCCTGCCAGAAAGGGATGATCCAACGCTTCTACTGAGCACATCGCTGGCTGGCGGGATGGGGTAGGCAATGGAGCTCACCCACAGCAGCATCACACCGTTGGCCCCCCATGCTCCTCCCTCTTCACAAGGCTGCTCTCCAGCTCAATGAACCTGTCGAGAGGATAGGAGTGCCACAGGACAGGCAGGATCTGCTCTGGCCCAAAGTGTCCAGATCAGGGCTGTCCACTCAAACCTCAGGCACTCGTTTGAAGAACCCGATGCCTCACATTCTTAGTATTTGGTCCCCAGTTTCTAATACCCATCTAAGCCATAGGGACCCTGTCATGTCTTGCAGCGTTCTCCGACTAAAGCCTTCTTCATTGCTGCTTCACCAGTCATCCTTGCTGCCCCATGTTGTGGTCACCGCACTGGTCCACTTTGGAGCACACTGGGGGACAAGAACTTTCCCAGAGGCTCAATTTCTAATGGGAAGTCTCCATAGTGACTTTTGGGTGTGGACTCCCCTCTCTACAATTTCCCCCGCCCCCCACCCCAGGTACTCGAGTCAGTGTTGGAGAATGCCGCTGGATGATAAGAATTCGGCTGCTCGAATGGGAGCTGCTCAGCTAAGCATCCGGCACCATCTTGTGCTTTGGCATGTCCCACTGTTAAATTTCTATAGCTCACTTTGCCCAATGTGTTTCTTTGTGCTGACTTGAGCACAATTGATAACAAAATAACAAATCATTGATTTGATGTACTTGTTAACCCGAACAAGGTGGGGAAAGGAAAAGGCATCTAAGAAAATAGCACACTTAAATTTATGGAGGCAAATTGTTATTGGGAGTAGTCTGAGGCAGACCTTGTCAAGTGTCCTGTATATTTTTGGTAATAATCCCAATTAAATGTAACCAGTTTTTATAAACTGTTTATATTAGAGTTTTCATATTCAGATGAAAGGCAGAAATACAAGGCATTTGCATCCATCCTGAATCATTATACAAGTTCTGTCCAGTGGTTTGCTAAACTGTGGTCAACTTATTTGGCCATGAATTAGGTGATGCCACCACCTGCTTTGTATGTGGTGCCTGCTAACTCGGGTGAGACCCCTGAACTAGGGAAGGAAGATGACGATTTGATCTCAGTGATTGTCTAGACCATATATGAGGAGTATATGTTGGAAGGGTCGGAGCGAACCTCCAGCTGGGCTGTGGTTGGTGTTGTGAGTGGGTGGAGGGTTGAGCTGGCGTCCAGCAGCTCTGGATCAGAGTAGTGAATGGTGACATTTCAGGAGGAGAAAGTCCCTGGGGTGTAGATGTACGTGAATGGAATCTCCTAGGGAGATGAGTGGCAACTTGCCCTGCCTTTTCCAGTGTAGGGCACAGCGAGTGGGTGAAGTAGGTGGCATACATGCAAAGTTTACCTCTTTGTTGGGTTCACAGGGTTAAGTCATCGCTTCGGGTGAGTTTTCTCAAATGTGTTGAGGAGGGCATCCCCAGGCTGCGTAAGTCACTTACAAAGGTGTTGGATCTCTTCATATCACAGCGCCTTCCATTCAGCGACCCTATTTCCACATTGCCTCATGCCACCTCCAATGGGGCCTGTGCCGCCCTCCACTGCATGGTGAGCGCTCTCTTAGTGAGCAATAGGGCCATAGCAGTGAAGAGTGTTCTCACCTTGTGTCTCTTCATACATTTGAAGATGCCATAGGCTCTAGCCTCCCCATGTTAATATCTGTAAATTCATTGACCTTCTGTAACACAGTGTGGATGAAATGCCAGTAAGTGGATACGACTGGGCAGGACCACAACATATGCTGTAAATCTGCAGAAACCAACCAGCACTGGGAGCAACTGATTTGTGCGATAGAGAAATAGTTCTTCTGGCCTTGTAAAAGAGAGAGAGTTGTATACTTTTGAAATGGATGTTTCTAGACACTTGCTGAGGGAATTCCAGAGCCTGTTCCCACTCTGTCATGTAATGCCCTTCCTGTGTCGTCCTCCCATTTGCCTCTCAAAGCCATTAATTGGAGCCCAGAATTCCTATATGACCTTCTACAAACATATTATCAGGTGACGCCCTGTCCCCATCTGTAGCAAGGTCTGCGTGACTGAGTGTTTGGGGTTCTTCTTCTTTTGTGAATTAGAGGGTCTGACGTGTTATGAACCAGTCTGTAAGTGAGAAATTGTCCTCTCGGCAGAGCACAATCTGAGACAAGTTTGTCAAAGGGAAGGAGGTGGCCATTGTAAGAGGTCCCCCACTGTGCTTAGGGATTGTTCATGCTAGCTTCCCAAATTGGAGGTAGAATAGGAGCCAGGAAATTGTGGTAGTCCCTGTAAAGGGAGTTCTGGGGTATATGGTGGGTGTGAGGTGATAAACCCTTGCATGGCATTTGCAGGCAATTGTGACTTGTATGGACCATGCGGCCTGGGGCGTAACTTTGGGGAGCTGAAAGTCATTGCATGTCTCTCCAGTGAGCCGCTTAGCTAGCCATCGTGATAACTACTGTACTTGCGCTACTAAGTAGTACTCCTCGAATGATGAGGGTTCCCAGCCCTCCTCTGCCGACTGGCTGTTGTAGCTTTTTCAGTGCTATTTGATGGCACTTGCCTCCCCAGATAAGCTCCCCTAGCAGGGTGTTGAGGTCCTGGGAAAAGCATCTGGTGGGGTGACAGGAATGTTTACGAAGTAGGAGAGCATTCTAGGTAAATTATCATTTTGGATAGGGCTATTTTTCTAGTAGTAGCTAATGGTAGGGTTTTCCAGAACTGTAGTTGAGGTTTAAGGGCATAAAGAGGCATTAACCCCCCTTATCCTGACCAACTCACAGAAAATATAATCCCATGTGAGTGTGTCAACAGTTATTACAAGATCCAGGCAACGTGCGGGAACTGCCGTGTGGCTTGGTCCATAACGTGAAACAGTTGTCAGATGTTCTGAGATGTGCTACTTCCTGGAACAAAGCCATTTTGATCAGAGTGAATTAGCTCAGGTAATATTCAAGTGTATCTGTCAGCCAAAATCTTCTCCAGGATCTTCTCATCAATGTGGAGGATGGCGATTGCTCAGTATAATAATTGGGTCGGAGCCCTGTCGGGTTTCAGAAGGGACTCCAGGAGGGATTCTCAGAGGGACGGAGGCAGCTCCCCAGTCTGCAGAGCCTCATTGAACATGTCCGCTGGCCTATGCGCAAGGCTCATGGAGAAGATGCTGTGGTATTTTATCAGTAGCACATCCAGGTCTGTGGTTTTATTCCTGGGCAAATCTTGAATGTCCTATCTGATTTTAGGGATTGTACTGCAGGTGTCTACGTCATCTCTGAGGGCGACAGGAATGCTTAGGAAATGAAGTCCTACCAAGAAACTTTTGACTGTGTTCATGCCCGGGGTTTGAACAGGTGTGCTACCAAGCTTGCCACACAAGGGGCTATCTGGACTTGTTTCCTTCTCAATGTGTCTTGGCTACATAGGTACTGAAATGAAAGCAGCCTAGCCGTTCCATGAGGGCAACATGGTGAGTTTTAGACTCAGCCAGCACAGGGCCCTTGGAGATGTCCTTAATTACTGTTCTTTCCAGAGTAGGTATGAGTAGCTCCTCCTCCCCAGTTCTCTTTAGAGTACTCTAGGGACCACTGTTACCTCCTGCAGGCAGACCCCTCTCGAGACTACCTCAAAAGCGTCCCACATGATTGCCCTAGTGGATGCCATGGTATGGTTCACCTTGAAGTAGTGCCTAATGTGTGGCATCAGGGATTGGCAAAAAGCGGAATCTTCTAGTGTTTCCCATGACAGGCACCATGTAGATACTGGGGCATTCCATGTCATGCCCGCTATGTGGGCATCATGGTCAGAAATTATGCACCCTAGATAGTCTGCATGGGTGGCCATGTCTAGAATGAAGGTGGAGCATAGTATGTGGTCAGCACAGATAAAGGTTGTGCAGGGTAGAATAGTATGTCCAGAGTTGAGAGTATGGATGTAGGGTTCCCCAGGTATCTGCGAGCGCCCACTGTCCTTCCCTGTCTATGACAGTGTCTAGCAGTTGGAAGGGGATGCCTGGCATAATCCACACCAATGCTCTGTGGGCAAAAGCTAAGGAGGTGGTGTCAAAGATGGACCCTCTCCAGCCTTTTTTGGAGGCGTTGTAGTTCTGTGGCCATGGTGTGTGTTTTCTGAAGGAATAAGATGTACGCCTTCTGTCGCTTAATGTATGAATAGACAGAGTAGCACTTTTTCGGAGTGTGCATACCGCGTACATTCAGGGTGAGGAAACTTGTCTTAGCAAATATGGTCATTGAGTGTGTGATTGTGCATGCTGGGGTGAGGCAATGGCCACTGACCAGAGAGCCCCCGTTCTGTGGTGAACTGGATGAACAAGAGAACAAACAAAAGTAAACCTGTGGGGCCTGCTGCTAATGGCCCCAAACAGACTTGCGCATCGAGCGATTAAGTAAGTTTGGGCAGCGACTTAGCGATAGAGATTGATTTGCGAAGGTAAATTTACTGTGGATTCCAGCATCTGATATGATCGGGGTTCAACAGTGGTGGTTTGGACGGGGTTCCCACCACCACCTGAGAGATATGTGCCGGGTTTTCATGAGTCCATAGTCCTCAGACATCTTGTGGACTCTTTGGATATTATGTCTGGCCTTGTGATAAGTTTGTCCCTCCACATCGTGGATTTTATGGATGTGATTGCTCGTGGAATGTAGGCATAATTTATGGGCCAATAATCTGTCAGCTCTATTTATAGTTCATAATAAGTTTGATGTACATAGAGGAGTTTATTGGACGCCTCTTTAATCAAGAAATGTTCTAGCTCTCCCGTATGTGGCGTAGGTCTCGCAGGGTCTGCTGTGTGACCCATCTTTGTGACAGGATTTGGCTTGTGAAAGTTGGGTTTTGAGCTCTTGTCTGTGAAGCCTGATTGCTCTATTGAACGTCGCTGTGTGTGATATCAATCCCCCCTGATAAATGCTTTCACTGCGTCGCTTGGGACACATCATCGGTATCATTGTCCGCAAAATAGTGTTCTCGGGTATCTTTTATGCATTCGCAAAGGGTTGAGGGGTGTCGGGCCCCACCTCTAAGCTTACAGGAGCACATTCTGACAGAACCTTAATCACAATCATGGAATCTAAGAGGCAATGGAGACAATGTGCAAGAAATCAGGAAATAATTGTTGCATGAATAAGTCTCATGAACATTAGAATAGAATGTGTAATCCTGTTTGCAGAAATGTAGATGCCACCGAGCATCTATTGAAGAAAAGTATGAGATGCCGGGGAGAGTCAAAGCCGGGGGCGGATGGGGTCTCCCTGCCTCGAATGGGAGCGATCAATGCCAGCATCAAGGGCAACATTAAGATCCCCTCCTAAGAGTAAGTCGCCCCTCACAAAGAAGAAAATTCTCAGAAAGAAATTTGTGTAAAAAGCCGTGCCCTCATTGTTAGATCCATAGAGAGAATATTGACATTAACTAGGAACCCAGGGTTCCTCTGAAGCCCACCACTCAGCCCTGTCTATCTTTGTGCATGCTGTTGAGCTTAAATAGAAGGCCTCGGTGGAATAGGATGGCCACCCCCCATGTTTTTTGTATGAAGAGTGTTATTGTGCGGGATACCAATAGGAGTGTAAATGCTTGGTATCTTCTGGGAACAAATATCTCTAATGTAAGAGGGCAACATCCACTTCTCGGCTACGCAGCCAATTTGCTAGGGCCCTGCGTTTGATTAGGGAATTGAGACCTTGGACTTTTAAGGTGATAATATTGAGAGTCATTAAGGCGCTGTATAGAGGTGAGCGCCAACCATAGGAAAATGCCGAGAACATGCACCCTCCACACCACCCCCATTTAACATACACTGCTATTGTGTCAATGTAAAATAAACATTAAAAACAATGTCAAGTAACCAAACTAAAATGCAAAAAGTGCCCAGACAGGTAGTCCAGGATCACCCACCCCCTACATGTTATGAGACATAGATCTTTAGTCATGGGTCAACAAGTTGTGAGAGTGAGCTCCTAAGTGGAAATTGGCTCCCCCCTCCCGAATTCTTACTTGGTATCTAGGTAATCATAGTGGAACAGAGTTCGTGGAACCTCGTGCATCTCACCCCTTGTCCGTCAAATAGACTCAGACCTGGGACCCATCAGTGGCCTGGATGGTCAAGCTGGGATATCATCGTCTGAGGAAGCATGTCTGTGGTCCTGTGCAGTGCGATGCTTTAGCTTGCGTGCTTTCTTTTTCATTGACTTAGTCACTTAAAATCACCATCCTTCCCCTTGGGCAACCAATGAAAGTTGTTTGTAGGAAGCTGGCTCTGTATATACTATCTCAAAGTGAGAGATAGTGTGCACAGAGTCCAGGGGTTCCCCAAGAGGCTTGACAGAGGCAATAATAGATAATACTAATGCTCTATTTGTGGTAGTGAGGTCGAGCAGTTAGGCTTATCAGAGGATAGTGTTAAGCATTTGTTGTACACACACAGGCAAAAAATGAGAACATACACTCAATGACTCAAATAGCAGGTAAGTACATTAAATGTAAGATACTTTGCATATGTATAGATAGAACTTTGAATCAAAACAGTAATGTACACAGTTTTGCATAAAATGGCAATAAGCTATTTTAAAAGTCGACACTGCAAAATTCAGCAGTTACTGGGGGAGGTAAGTACAGGTTAGTTTTTGAGGTAAGTAAAGCACTTACGAGTTCAGTCTCCAGAGCATAGGCAGCCCACCGTTGGGGGTTCAAGTCAACCCCATACACCCAGCAACACAGGGCTGGTCAGGTGCGAAGGTCAAAGAGGGGCCCAAATAACATAGGCTCCTATGGAGACACAGGGTGCTCTGGTTCCAGTCTGCTAGCAGGTAAGTACCTGCGTCCTCGGGGAGCGGACTAGGGGGGTTTTGAAGAATGCTGGGGGAAGGAGCAATTAGGCACACAAAGTACACCCTCAGCAGAACAGGGGAGGCTGGGTGCAGTGGGCAAACATGGCGTCGGGTTTGTGATAGAAATCAATGGAGGGACCCGGAGGTCACTCAGACATTGCAGGCAGGGCACAGGGGGGCTCCTCGGGCCAGCCACCGACTGAGCAAGGGTAAAGGCCACCTGCTGGTCATTGCTGCACTGTTGGTTGGTTCTTCATGGGCCCGGGGGCTGCGGGTGCAGTGCTTCTTCCAGGCATCAGGTTTCTTTTCACCGGGCAGTCGCGGTCAGGGGGGTCCTTAGGATTCTCTCTGCAGATGTCGTCGTGGGGGTGCAGGGAGTTCGGCTGAGGGTGAACACGTTGTTGGAGTTGCCTGGGGGTCCTCTCTGTGTTGTTGGTTTCTCTGGACATGGGCCAGGGGCGTCAGGTGCAGAGTGGTGGGGACTCGCGCTTCTAGAGTGAGGTGGGAGTCCCTTTAAAGATGGTTTCTTCTTGCTTATTTAGACAGAGCCACTGTCCACTGTAATTTCTTGGTCCTTTGTAGTTGCAGGGCAGTCCTCTGAGTAAGCAGAGGTCGCTGGGCCCACAGGAAGCGTCGCTGGTGCAGGTTCTTTGAATCAGGAGACAGGCTGGTAGGGCTGGGGCCAAAGCCGTTGTCGTCTTCCTTCTTCTCTGCGGGGTTTTCAGGTCAGCAGTCCTCCTTTTAGGTCGTCAGGAATCTGATTTCCTGGGTTCAGGGTCACCCCTAAATACTAAATTTAGGGGTGTGTTAGGGCTGGAGAGCAGTAGCCAACGGCTTCTGTCCTTGAGGGTGGCTACACTCTCCTTGTGCCTCCTCCCTTTGGGGAGGGGGCACATCCCTATTGAGCTAAATCCTCCAAATGAAGATGGAGGATTTTCTAAGGAGGGGGTCAGATCAGCCCTGGTCACCTTAGAGGTGGACCTGTTTGAGGGGGTGACTCCTCCTTGTTTTTCTCATCTCCCCGGACTTGCTACCAAAAGTGGGGGCTGTGTCTGGGGGGGCGGGCATCTCCACTACCTGGAGTGCCCTGGGGAGTTGTAACACCAGGCTTGAGCTTTTGAGGCTCACCGCCAGGTGTTACAGTTCCTGCTGGGGGAGGTATGAAGCACCTCCACCCAGGACAGGCTTTGCTCCTGGTCACAGAGCACACAAAGGCACTTCACCCCATGTGGCCAGAAACTAGTCTGGAATTGGAAGGCTGGCAGAGACTGGTCAGCCTAGCATTAGCAGCTGGGCTGGCATGCAGGGGGCATCTCTAAGATGCCCTCTGTGTGCCTTTCTCAATAAATCCTACACTTGCAGCAGTGTTTATTTATTGTGCTGAGAAGTTTGATACCAAACTTCCCGGTATTCAGTGTAGCCATTATGGAACTGTGGAGTTTGTGTTCGACAAACTCCCAGGCCATATACTCAGTATGGCTCCCCTGCACTTACAACGTCTAAGAATTGGTTTAGACACTGTAGTGGCACAGTGCTTATGCAGCTATGCCTTCACCTGTGGTATAGTCCACCCTGCCTTAGGGCTGTAAGGCCTTCTAGAGGGGTGATATACCTATGCCACAGGCAGTGAGTTGTGGGCATGGCACTCTTAGGGGAGTGCCATGTCGACTTAGTCTTTTTCTTGCACCAGCACACACAAGCTGTGAGGCAGTGTGCATGTGCTGAGTGAGGGGTCCCCAGGGTGGCATAATACAAGCTGCAGCCCTTAGAGACCTTACCTGGCCCACAGGGCCATTGGTACCAGGGGTACCATTTACAGGGGACTTATCTGTGTGCCAGGGCTATTCCAATTGTGGAGACAAAGGTATAGTTTTAGGGAAAGAACACTGGTACTGGGGCCTGGTTAGCTGGGTCCCAGCACACTTTAAATCAAAGCTGGCATCAACAAAAGACAAAAAGTTAGGGTGTAACCATGCCAACAGTGGAATTTTCCTACACTGTTGAATACTGGGGAGCCTGAGCATCAAGCGGTAGAGGCATCCCAAGAACCTCCTGTGCCTCCGCTGGCATGCGGAAAGCCGCTCTTTTGTCATTTTAAGTTAAGTGGGGACGTAATGGGAAGCGCCAGCGATAGATCTTCTGTTCCCAAAGGTGGTGGGTAACATCTTGAAATTCCTTGCAGCAGGCCAACGTGTGGGCAGCAATATCCTGGTAAATGGAGACAGTGTCACCCATAAAGGTGATTGGTTCCTGATGTCTGTCAGCTTGCATCACTTTTTCCTTTACATGAAAGTATTGGATTTTGTTGAGGGTGTCCAGTGGCAGATTCTTTTGTTGTTGATAGGCCGAGTACACCCTGTGAGTACAATCCAGGAGTACCAGCTGGTCGTCTGGAAGGCCCAACAGGTGGGTGAAGAGAGCCTGAACATGTGTTTCGAGTTCCGAAGAGGGGTTGATCATAGCGATAACCCTGATGTGGACATTATTACATGTTGAACGATTTTCCAAGTTGCCCAGTTTATCTCGAAGCAGATCAAAGCTTTTTCTCCGATTTTTCAGTGTGTGTCCTTCGGTCTATATTTCAACAAGCAGCAGTTGGATATCTTCTTCTGTCGCCAGGGCTCATCCCCACTGTCTAGGTCTGCATTGTGAAACCAGCCTCCTGCAGGGACCTGGTGTTGGCACTGCATTCTTGGGAACCCCATAATGGACATGGGTCGTTATGTTGAGGCCTTCGCATAAGCAAGGTATTGTTGCTCTTCTCCCTAGAGGGGCTCAGAACCTCAACACGCCAAGGGACACAATGATATTTTCCAGGCTCTCCTGTGGAGGTTGACATGGGGACGATGTGGCTCTGAGCCGGAACAGACAGACCTCAGTGTCACAGGAAAAGCGCACAGGCCTCCAGCAGCAGGATCTTTATTTCAGGACACTAGAAGCCAGATGTGCAAAGCTTTTTTCTGTGCGCAAACAGTCCGATTTGCAAAATCGGGCCTTAAGCGCACAGAAAAAATGCATTTTGGTATCTACAAGTGTTATTTTGTGATTTGGTAACCTATTTACCGAATCGCAAAACAGGTTTGTGAGTCGCAGTTAGGAAGGGGCGTGCTAAGGGCGTCCCTAACCTAATTGTGAGTTGCAGTGAAATGTATGATTGTTTTACGACCATGAATGAGGTCGCAAAACAATCGCAATTACCAGCAACTTCTGTTTGGTAGTAACCCATTCACAAACGGGAAGAGGTTCCCAAGGGAATGGGGTTACAAACATTTTTTTAAAGCGGACCACCGCCTATCTTAAAAAATGAAAATAAAACTTTTCAGTTTTATTTTTGTTTTTCATCCTATTTTCCTTTAAGGAAAATGGGTTACATTACAAAAAAAAAAAAAGCTTTGTTTAAAAGCAATCACAGATATGGTGGTCTGCTGTCCCCAGCAGGCCATCATCCTTGTGATTGTAGCCATTAACTGTGAGTTGCAAATTGCGACCTGCCTCATGAATATTGATAAAGCAGGTCCCTTGGCTACCCACTGCGAAACGCTAAGTGTTGAAGACACGGTTGTACATTTGGTATTGCGACTTGCAATATGCGAATTGCAAAAATTCGCAAATTGCGAGTCGCAATACCAAATGGTTGTACATCTGGCCCTAGATGTGCGTCAAAGATACTTGCAGTGACCCCCACATGTTGTTCGGTGAGACCATCAATGTGGACACTGAGTAAGCTGGGCCACAGATATAGGTACAGGACACTCAGCTGTTAGATCATGCCAATTCACCCCCAGGGTCCAGAGCCTTATGTCTCACATTGGGCCTCCCAGGGTTGGTCGGGCCTAGGAGGGTTCATTCTTCACTCTGATTGCCAGTCAGTCCGTTTGTCATCCAGGTCAGCTCACATGCACTCCTCACATTGCGAGGCTCTTCAGTTCAGGTGAGGCTCATCTGCGGTCGCTCTTCACTTCAGAGGGCTCATGCACATAGGCCTCTCTAAACGTCCGCGCCGCACCTCCAAGCCTCACGCTGCTGCGCTCCCTTCTCTACTTTTCAGCTCAAATCACTTCCCTGATTTATGTCTGCCCCTGTTTCTCAGGCGATTCCTGGCTGTAATGAGGCCTCACAAGGTGCCGCCAACCCGGGTGGATTTTATCTTCTGTGCGGCCCGAGCCGCCGCTGCTGCCTAGGAGCTGGCCACGCCGATGGGAGCAGTGTAGGGCCCTGCACAATCACCTCCTTGTTACAGAGCGGTGTTCTGGAGCCACCAGCCCAGATGGAGAGGCTTTTGCGCGGCTCTCAAAATAGCCACCACAACCATGCCGCCACCGAAGAAGTGGTTATATCGTTTTGGGTGCCCTCATGGACCCATCTGCACGTCAGAGCCACCCCCTCTGTTTCGGCATCTGATTGCATATAAGTAAATGAAAGTAAAGGCCTTGCTGCTGCTGCTGAATGTCTTACAGCAAAAGCTATAGTTATGTTTGCTGCATGCAGAAAAAAAATGTCTTAAGCTAATTTATACCATGATTATTTCTCAGCTGTTTTTCAGTGCTCAAGAAAACTAGTGTAATCCTCCTTTATTTGTTTTATATCAAGGACTCACTCAAAAGCCTTTTACGATTGTTTCTGTTTGTACATCACCCAACACTGGAGAGGGACATAAATATGGTATTAGCAATTTATTGCACACAGAGTTTGAACATATTTACCTTTTCAAAATGAAATTTTTATGCTGGAAAAAAGTGATGTTGGTGCCATTACATCAGCAAAGGTTGTCTGTGAAATACAAGAATTCACTGGTAGTCACTCTTCTTGAAACAATTTGGTTGGATGCTTAGTTCAAGCTTTGGGAAAGTGGATTCATATTTTGGGTAGACAGGTGCCCATCTCAGAGGATAAGACCATCAATCCAGCTTCTACATATTGAAACAAATAGCACAAAACTTAAATCATGCATTTAGTAAGACCGCAACAATGGCATAAGGAAATAGAGTGAAATTCAGCATTGAAGAAAGAAAAAAAAAAAAAGGTTACAAATTTAGAAATCAAACAAGGTAATGTGCATTTTAAATATAAGGTAAACTGGGATGGACAGGTCAAGTCGTCATTATGGCTACTGAAATTATGTTATTCATACTGTAACTGGGACAAATGCTGTTTTTTGCTCTTGCTTAAAGCTGATTATTTTTTTAATCTAGCCTTTCGACTTTAGAAAGATTTTATCAGAATTTCAACCCTGCCATTTTAATGATCTGTTTTGATATTGGGGCAAGTGCCATTTTGTGGATAAACGGCTTTGGTATGAGCAACGATGTGACCGGTGGTGCGAAAGTATGGGAGCTCACACACATTTTAGGGCTTTCCCATTGATACATTTCCAAATTAAGCATAGAACTCTGTTTTGGACCTGATCTATAGTCAGTAAAGTCAGTTTAGATCTCATGTCACAAAAGTTATTATTTTTCCTCCAACCAAAAATGTAGGGGATGGCTCCAATTTGGGTTATATATGATTTCTGATTCACTTATTCCCTTGACATGTCTTCCTGGTTACCCTGACACAGATGTAAAAATGGCATAGGGATGTACTGGGAAACCTTTTATGACTTATATATATATACACACACATTAAAGGAGCATTCAATGGGGGTTAAATATGTGGCCATAGTATTGTAATCTAGACACTATCACTACTGCCTAGTACAGCTCTCCGTGCTGGTTTTTAGAAAGAATCTAGATGGAAGTCGATGGATTTCACAATGGCCTGTATCTGTGGGTCATATGAAAGCTGAGACTTAGAGAACACCTAGATTCCATGACACATCGACTTAATGCTGTCTGTGCCTGCTGACCTTCGGTCCATGACACTTGAAATATTATTGACCGCTGTGAGAATTCACTTTAGCATGTTTGTATGATTGGAAGTGTTTCAAGTTTATCCCAATTTATTATACCTTGAGTAGCCTGACTCTTCTGATCTGTCCAGAAATCTTACTAGATCTGTATAATCAGTTTGATTTGCCTGCATTGAAAATAGACACATTTGCTTTCACCAGAGAAATGTCTCAGCTGACAGTTGCTCTTTAGCCTTATGTAATGTTGGTGACCCTCATGTCTGGCATGTTCTGAGGGAGTCACAAGCTAACATTGCCTTGCCCTCACTTGTATTTTGTCTTTTCTTTCTTAGACAACAGTCAATCTTTATCTTGGTGCCACCATCCAGCGGAGGCTCAGTGTGAGTGCGAGTGTAGCAGGGGAGTCTGGCTTGATGAGCTGCATGCTTCCAGATGACCTTTTGGTGGAAATTTTGACTGAAAGGATGCAGGTAAGAACTCTGGGGATCAGGACTCGTAGCATAATAATAACCTTTATAATCAAGTAAGGCTCAACCTGGCCAACTTGTATGTGTAAAAGGTACGTGCTGCCAACTCCCCCATCTTGTACCTAGAGGTGGGCAAATGAATATGGAGCTCCATAACCATGCATGTATACAAGTGTTTAATCACTATTTTGTTTTCTGTCCCTATTTCCTATGCTTCGTCTCTTGTCTGCTTTGTCAAACGTTTTCCATCCCTAGGGTGCTTCATCTCGCACGCTGAGTTAATTTCATTTCAATTAGTTGTTAATTTAATGGCTTGATTTACTATACAATAGAATACTAAAGCTTGTTAAATAACACATATGTTTCTACAACCCAGGATCTGCAATAGCATTCATACATTCTTTAGTGTATCCACGTAGGAATGTGTTTCCGGATTTTGATGGAGAACTAGTGTTGCAACTTATTTTTCAACTATATCAGATAATATTTATTAATACATATTATCTCTGGAAGATCTTAGCCTACGCGCTGCTTTCAGACCACACACAGACATCAGAAATTTTACTAGTAACTCTAACTCCCTTCCCGGATATTGGTATTTGATATATATTCTCATGGTGGCATGTCTCTAGAGCCAGATTAAAAATTGACATTTATTTTTAAACTGTATCGCTCTATATTTTTTTGTTTCTCTTCTTTTCTGTCGATTATTGGATGCATTGAGTCTTTTTTTAGTCTTTTTAATGTGAACTGCAAGTCTGCCCTGGGAGAGTTGCAAGGACACAGGAATCTTATTGCAAATGCTCTCTCCTCTTGCTGCCCTTATTTCCTCCTGATTGGATTAGTATGCTCCAGAAAAACAAAAGGTTTCATTTACCTATCATAGCTAAACAAATAAAGTGAATCTAGGGCATATATAACCTACCACATGAAACAGATGCTCAGGTCAACAGGTATTGTACCACCCTTGTCCTTCGGGATAAGAACATAATGGGCAATACATTCCCCACAGAACATTAAATAGCGCATGTTCCGAAACCTGTTGAAAATTCTCCAAAATAGACCAGTCCATGCATTTGAACCTATCTTGTCTGTTCCCAGAAAAGGCAAGAAAAATTATTACACGTAACTAAATATTTACAACATTTTAGTCTGGGAAATTAGATGTATTTATACATTAACGTGTTTTGTTCCATATTTAACTGCACGTATCAACTTCAGCAGTTCATCATCTCACTTCATGTTATGTAACCACCTATCATTTTCCTCCTAATATGTTTTTGTACTGATAACACATGTTTTTAACATATGCACTATTTGTTAAAATGTATGATATACTGAATGTGCCTAATCATTTAACTATTACTGTTTTCAAAGAAACCAGGGTTTATCATTCTTAGTAAACACTGAGTGGATTTATCGACCCTGTAAAAATTCCAAATGTGTGTAACATCTGTTAAAAATAAAATACATTTATGGATCATTAACTACTCTGTAAGTAGTGTGTGACATTATTAAGATGTGCAATGAACCTTAAGATAAACGTATTTTGACACATAATTTTCCCTGCCATTACTTTGAATTCGATAGCACTGTGGCATGCATTACAAGAGGATGCAAAACCCAACTCCTGTTTGCGCAAAGCTCAGAAATATTATTTTGTTTAAATGTATTTATTCAGCACAACAGCGTTGCATTATTCAGTAAACAATATCAACAACGTGACCAGTTAAAAGTGCACCAACACATAGCCACATTTTCAGAGCGATATCCAGTATTCCTCAGTTCCTTAATGACCTAAAGGGAGACAGCAAGTAAGAAAATACAGGAAGGGGGCGTGGCCTGCAGCTGATGAAGCCGCACGCCTAGTGCGGAGCTTCCGGCACCGAACACAGGGCTCGTAAAATCCTGCACCAAATATAACTCCAAACATAAACCCAAGCAGCGCCTTTTGCCCCCGAATACCTGGGGCACCAAAAAAAGTCACCTCACGAAATGTGGATAGCAGTGCGACGAGCAACGAAATCACCAGCCGGTGAACTCCAAAATGCCGGCCGCGACTCAACCCTGAAACGGAGCCGCGTTACCTTCATTGACGGGGGCTGGAGATAGCCGGAGATCGCAAGCGCCTGGAAGGAGCACTTGCAATTTGAGAAACGCGAGTGGCGGCAATGCCCCACCCCGGCATACATCGGAGACTAAAGGGAGAGGGGAGGGAGATTGAACCGCGACGAGCGTAGTAGCGATCTGGTCCATCTCAATCGGACCGGAAGAATCGCTCGAGAAATTAGTTCCGACCGAGGCGGATCAGGAAAGTAGCCTGGACTCAATGAGTTGCCCCCTACCTTCCTGTTATTGAAAGTGAGTGACGTTGGGCGGGTGCGCGATCCTACTGTGCTGTGGCCAACCACGGAAGACCATTGGAGTGGAGGACCAGGCTGGGTATAGGAGTGTCTCGGGGGTGAAAAAGACAGACAATGCCAGTGGACTCCATATGACCAAGTGGCTGCGTGGAGGAGGGCGACCAGAAGGTCCAATGAGGCTGAGGACCTATGCCACATTGTTCCCTGAAATAACCCCCTAATCTTCATAATACAAATAAAAATACAAACTATATCAAAAATAGATCTATAGAAGGCAGAGGTTACCGAAACTGGCCACCCTCCTACTCCGGGCATTACTTAAAACCCACGAGACTGAGGATCAGACCTCCCTGAGAAGATTTTTGATTACATAAAAACTAGAAACTGGTTGCAGCGGACAGTATCTATATCACAAAGAAACTAGGTTAACAAGCATTACGATGGGAAAACCAAAAAAATGAGAGGGCCAGGAACAAGAAGAGACGAATGCATCTAAACCTCCTAAACAAATTCCTAATTTAAGAACACAGGTCAATGCGCCAAATCAAGAGACCACGCTAGATACGATACTCCAAGCGATCAAGGAGTCCTGGGAAGCCCTGGAGCGGAAAATTGATACTCTAACAGTGGATCTTTCCTTGCTGAGAGATGATTATCGTAGATTAACAGTCAAATAAAAAAAACTCTAGAGCAACTGTGCCCAATCCAGAAAACCCTATCCACAGACCTAACTGGGCTTACCTCTCGAGTAAAATTACTGGAAACAAGAGCAGAAGACGCAGAAAATTGCACCCGTAGGAACAATCTCCGACTGGTAGGTCTTCCAAAAAAAGTGGAGCTGACAGCAGCGAATATGGAGACCTTCCTGGAGAACTGGATAAGGGAGGTAGTGGCCCCTGAGGACCTGTCACCCTTCTTCACAATTGAGAGAGCTCACAGGGTGCCAAATAGACCTCCCGCTCCAAGAGCAAGACCTTGCCCGGTTGTTGCTAAACTGCTCCATTTCAGAGACAGACCTCATCTTAACGCAAGCAAGACTAAAGGGAGAAATAATGCTGGAAAATCAACGAATCATGATCTTCCCGGACTTCACCAAAGAAACACAAATGCAGAGAGCCTCCTTTAAGGACTCCAAAGGCCTGCTCCCTGAACTTGGAATCCAATATGCAATGCTCTTCCCGGCCAAACTGAGAGTAGAATATGAGGGCAAGGCCCATTTCTTCACCTCGCCACAACTGGTATGGGAATGGCTGGAATCGTTGGACCCAACGACTTCTGAACCACGAAGAGGTGACCATCAAATATCAAACAGGAAACGTAACAGATCCAAGAAACGTGGAATGGAAGCAGCTCCCCCAAGACATCAGACACTACAAGAAATGCGAGAGGCGGTGGACGCAGCAGCAGCTTTGAGTGGAGGGAACCTGGCATTGACTCAATCATCTGGTGCTATCTCTGACCATGACTCAAGCTGTGGAGGCACCTCTGTTTCCTCGCAATACACTTCCATCAGCATGCCTAAAGTAACTCTGAGATCCTCTGAAGACCTTATTTGAACATTAGTGACTCAAAGGGCCGTAAGTAATGGTGAACAAATAAACTGCCTGTTAATATCTATTTATAACGCTCTACGAGACTTGGGTTTAAATATAAAATTAAGGTGCCTAGGAGGGGGGGGACTAGAAAGTTAAATTTGTAAAAATCGGCCACATTGAGGGTTCTGTGATATGAATATACAATACACTCAACTAGAACAAACTTTAAAAGCAAATGAGTAACAAGTCTGTTGATTGATTGATATATTCTGCTAGGGCCCTGTGGGTGGGCCGCAGTACAGGCTCTCGGTTTCTGGTGTGCCACCCTACTTATAGGATGCTAGTTGTAGTTTTAATAGTTTGGACGGGGATAGTTGAAGTTACCGGTCCTGGGGAAAGGAAGTTGGGATCTTGGGATTTTAGTTATGTGTGTTATAAGAGCTTTGCACCCATCACCATAGCATTAACTGTCCTTCACATTAAAGAAACAATGCCGAGGTTCAAGCCACGACACCTCCGAGAAAGAATACTCAATTGGTGCATTACATTAGAATCTCAATGGTACCTCCTTGAATTATAAAATCGCTACCTGGAACGTCAGGGGTTTGAATAGCATGAGCAAGGGATATGAGGTATACAACCAGCTTAGGTGACGAGGAGTTCACATAGCTATACTACAGGAGACCCACGAAGAAATGGCGGGGTCAGGTAACCGCAACAACTTATTCGGCATTTGCAAGAGGGGTACTGATGTGGATTCGTCCCGGAGTGCCCTTCCAGAAAACACACGAGATCATAGATAAAGAAGGGAGGTATGTTTTGGTGGTTTCGGAAACTGGACGGTAGAGACATTACAATAGGTGGAATATACGCACTGAATCAAGAACAGGGAGCTTTCCTCAATAAATTATCGCTGGAACTGGGGCCCTATTTCACAAGACCTACTTTAATAGGAGGAGACTTTAATTGTATTGTAGACCCTGCTTTAGATAGATCACACCCTCCCCTGCCACATTCCCAGACCATAAAAACAGCCAAACTGCTTGCGGAATGGCAAAAACAATGGAGATTTGGAGATAACTGGAGACAGGTCCACCCAGCAGTCCGAGAATATTCTTTTTACTCCACATTACACGACTTACACGTTCGATTAGACACATTCATAGCCTCCACTGAAATACAAAGCGAAGTAGTAGCGGCCAAATACCTATGTCGTACTATCTCAGACCATAACCCCCTGCTTTTATCGCTGACCTGGGGCAAAGACAGACCAAACATTCCAACTTGGTGCCTCAGAGCAGAAATGCTGGAAGTCTAGGCTTTTAAACACCTGAGGTCCACAACAATTAGTGATTTCTTTGCCCTCAACTCGGGAACAGTGTCTTCCAGAACAATTGAATGGGAGACGTTTAAAACAGTAGTTGGGGGAATTTGTATAAATGAGAACGTAGGGCTCCGACAGACATTAGAATTAGAAATACAAAAACTTGAGGACTCTCTTAGAGACATTGAATGCAGGAGACCAGATAATCCAAATCTGACCTCTCGTTTGGTGGAAACTAAAGGAAAAATAGAGGCAGCTACAAAATTGAGCCGGTTTGACTATAAGAAGTACCTGACCAGGCAACATGCAGAAGGAGATAAAGCAGGTTCCCTTCTGGCGTGGCTCACCGCTCCGCCGAAACAACAGACAGTGATAGTAGAAATTGAGGATGCAACCGGCAATCATATCTATGGGCAGAAAGAAATAAACGCATGACTTGCTAACTATTACTCCCAGCTCTATGCCAGGCCAGTTGAGGCTCTTAGCTCCTCCCAAGTAGATGACTTGGGGGACCTTGATATTCCTCAACTGAAGGACGAGGACAGACTGGCCCTTCCTGTACCTATCTCAATAGCGGATATTAAAGCCACAGTCCAAAATATGGCTAGAGGCAAAGTCCCGGGAGCGGATGGACTACCTGTGGAGTTTTATAGCATATACCAAGAGCAACTAGCCCCACATTTCTGCATCCTATACACCGAAGCATGGGAGAAGGGATTTCTACCACGATCCACTAATGAAGCTGTCATGATCCCCCCACTGAAGCCGGATAGACCGGCTGGAGATGTTCAATCCTATCGACCATTGTCCATGCTTAATATGGACTGTAAAATACTTAGTCGGATTTTAGCTACCCATCTTCTACCCTACATGTCTACACTGATCCATAGAGACCAATCAGGATTTATCCCTCAATGTAGTACAGCACAGAACATTAGATGACTGGTCTCAATACTTCACTCAGCACCTCCAACACTTAAACAAGTGGTGATTATCTCAGTGGATATTGAGAAGGCTTTTGATAGCCTTAGATGGGATTATTTGGAGAAGGTAATGTTGAAGTTGGACCTTGGGCAAGACTTCGTCTGCTGGACACAACTGTTCCATACGAACCCCACAGCGAGGGTACGCACAGGCAGGACTATTTCAGATCTGTACCAAATTGGCAGAGGCACTAGGCAAGGCTGCCCCTTGTCACCATTGCGGTTTGCAATGGCTGTGGAGCCTCTTGCCCAGATGGCCAGAACAGGTGTGTACTTTGAAGGTCTACAGGTGGGACTGCAGACACATCACATTGCACTTTATGCAGATGATATGCTGCTCTTCCTCGAGAACATGGAAGCTGGCTTACCAGGAGCAATGGCCATGATGGAGAGCTTTGGGGAGGCCTCGAGTTTGCGGAATAATTGGCAGAAGTCTTCTATCTTCCCGCAACTCGAAGGAACCCCAAAGATTACTGACATTCGAGGGCTGCCCTGGACACCTATTACCTTCCGATTCTTAGGAGTGAACATATATCACAAATCAGAGGACATAATAGAGGGGACTTTACATAGAGCATTGGGAAAGCTAAGATCAGGTGTGATTTTGGAAAACACTCCCACTGACCGTTACAGGAACAGTAGCGTTATTAAAAATGATAGTGTTACCTAGACTGTTGTATTACTTCTCGACACTCCCCCTGATTGTCCCACGATCAGTATTTAACCCCTTCCCCGCCACGGACGTAATGGTTACGTCCATGGCAGCGCCCGTGTGGCGCCATGGACGTAACCATTACGTCCTGAATGCTGCCCTCGGGAGAAGCGCTAGCGCTCCTCCCGAGGGCCGCCCCCCCACCCCCCTAGGTCAGGGCTGACAGGGGAATCCCTTCCCCTTCAACCCCCGACCCCCCCCTGTGACGTCAGCGCGCGCTGACAATCACACAACCTCCCCCATCGTGCTGGAAGCAAAGCTTCCAGCGCGATCGAAAGAGAAATGCTCAGCAATTCTCTTTCGATCACGTGGGGGAGGCCCGGAGGGGCTTCAAAGGGAAGGAAATGTATTTCCTTCCCTTTGAAGTCTCTCCGAGGGTTTCAAAAGCCGGATTGCTTGCAGAAACCACTAGGCACCAGGGATCTTTTTTTTGCGCCGTCACGCAAGGGGAGCGACCTTGTAGGCAAGGGTCGCTCCCCGGGGGGGGGGGGTGAGGGGGGCAAATTTATTTTAGGCCATTTCTGCCCCCCCTGGGGGCAGATCGCCCTATTAGTATTAGGCCGATCTGCCCACAGGGGGGGCAGAAACCTCTAGGCGCCTGGGCAAATAGTTTTTTTGTGTTTTTTTTTTGTTTGTTTGTTTTTTTAGAGATGGGGAGCGACGCATTAGGCAAGGGTCGCTCCCCTGGGGGGCAAATTGTATTTTGACCATTTCTGCCCCCCTTGGGGGCAGATTGGCCGATTGTAGGTCAATCTGCCCCCAAGGGGGGCAGAAACCACTAGGCACCAGGGATCTTTTTTTTGCGCCGTCACGCAAGGGGAGCGACCTTGTAGGCAAGGGTCGCTCCCCGGGGGGAGGTGAGGGGGGCAAATTTATTTTAGGCCATTTCTGCCCCCCCTGGGGGCAGATCGGCCTATTGGTATTAGGCCGATCTGCCCACAGGGGGGGCAGAAACCTCTAGGCGCCTGGGAAAATAGTTTTGTTGTGTTTTTTTTTTTTTTTTTGTTTTTTTAGAGATGGGGAGCGACGCATTAGGCAAGGGTCGCTCCCCTGGGGGGCAAATTGTATTTAGACCATTTCTTCCCCCCTTGGGGGCAGATTGGCCGATTGTAGGTCAATCTGCCCCCAAGGGGGGCAGAAACCACTAGGCACCAGGGATCTTTTTTTTGCGCCGTCACGCAAGGGGAGCGACCTTGTAGGCAAGGGTCGCTCCCCGGGGGGGGGTGAGGGGGGCAAATTTATTTTAGGCCATTTCTGCCCCCCCTGGGGGCAGATCGGCCTATTGGTATTAGGCCGATCTGCCCACAGGGGGGGCAGAAACCTCTAGGCGCCTGGGCAAATAGTTTTTTTGTGGTTTTTTTTTTGTTTGTTTGTTTTTTTAGAGATGGGGAGCGACGCATTAGGCAAGGGTCGCTCCCCTGGGGGGCAAATTGTATTTAGACCATTTCTGCCCCCCTTGGGGGCAGATTGGCCGATTGTAGGTCAATCTGCCCCCAAGGGGGGCAGAAACCACTAGGCACCAGGGATCTTTTTTTTGCGCCGTCACGCAAGGGGAGCGACCTTGTAGGCAAGGGTCGCTCCCCGGGGGGGGGTGAGGGGGGCAAATTTATTTTAGGCCATTTCTGCCCCCCCTGGGGGCAGATCGGCCTATTGGTATTAGGCCGATCTGCCCACAGGGGGGGCAGAAACCTCTAGGCGCCTGGGCAAATAGTTTTTTTGTGGTTTTTTTTTTGTTTGTTTGTTTTTTTAGAGATGGGGAGCGACGCATTAGGCAAGGGTCGCTCCCCTGGGGGGCAAATTGTATTTAGACCATTTCTGCCCCCCTTGGGGGCAGATTGGCCGATTGTAGGTCAATCTGCCCCCAAGGGGGGCAGAAACCACTAGGCACCGGGGATTTTTTTTTTTGCACCAATGTCACGCAAGGGGGGGCGACCCCATAGGCAAGGGTCGCTCCCGGGGGGGCAGGGGGGTTGGGGGGTGGGGGACAAATTTATTTTAGGCCATTTCTGCCCCCCCTGGGCCCGGCTGAGCTAGAGGCCAAAATCCACAGGTAGGCACTGTTTTCTATGAAAAAATGTGATGTGTCCACGTTGTGTTTTGGGCCATTTCCTGTCGCGGGCGCTAGGCCTACCCACACAAGTGAGGTATCATTTTTATCGGGAGACTTGGGGGAACGCTGGGTGGAAGGAAATTTGTAGCTCCTCTCAGATTCCAGAACTTTCGGGCCCAGAAATGTGAGGAACATGTGTTTTTTTAGCCAAATTTTGAGGTTTGCAAAGGATTCTGGGTAACAGAACCTGGTCCGAGCCCCGCAAGTCACCCCTCCTTGGATTCCCCTAGGTCTCTAGTTTTCAGAAATGCACAGGTTTGGTAGGTTTCCCTAGGTGCCGGCTGAGCTAGAGGCCAAAATCTACAGGTAGGCACTTCGCAAAAATCACCTCTGTTGTCTTCCAAAAATTTGGATGTGTCCACGTTGCGCTTTGGGGCGTTTTCTGTCGCGGGCGCTAGGCCTACCCACACAAGTGAGGTATCATTTTTATCGGGAGACTTGGGGGAACATAGATTAGCAAAACAAGTGTTATTGCCCCTTGTCTTTCTCTACATTTTTTCCTTCCAAATATAGGAGAGTGTGTAAAAAAGACATCTATTTGAGAAAAGCCCTGTAATTCACATGCTAGTATGGTCACCCCGGAATTCAGAGATGTGCAAATAACCACTGCTCCTCAACACCTTATCTTGTGCCCTTTTTGGAAATACAAAGGTTTTCTTGATAGCAATTTTTTACTCTTTATATTTCAGCAAATGAATTGCTGTATACCCGGTATAGAATGAAAACGCACGTCAGGGTGCAGCTCATTTATTGGCTCTGGGTTCCTCGGGTTCTTGATGAACCTACAAGCCCTATATATCCCCGCAACCAGAGGAGTCCAGCAGACGTAACGGTATATTGCTTTCGATAATCTGACATTGCAGGGAAAAGTTACAGAGTAAAACGTAGAGAAACATTTATGTTTTTTTCACCTAAATTTCAATATTTTTCTTTTTCAGTTGTTATTTTCTATAGGAAACCCTTGTAGGATCTACACAAATGACCCCTTGCTGAATTCAGAATTTTGTCTACGTTTCAGAAATGTTTAGGTTTCTGGGATCCAGCATTGGTTTCATGCCCATTTCTGTCATTGACTGGAAGGAGGCTGAAAGCACAAAAAATTGCAAAAATGGGGTATGTCCCAGAAAAATGCCAAAATTGTGTTGAAAAATTGGGTTTTCTGATTCAAGTCTGCCTGTTCCTGAAAGCTGGGAAGCTGCTGAGTTTAGCACCGCAAACCCTTTGTTGATGCCATTTTCAGGGGAAAAACCACAAGCCTTCTTCTGCAGCCACTTTTTCCAATTTTTTTGAAAAAAACAAAATTTTCCCTGTATTTTGGCCAATTTCTTGGCCTCTTTCAGGGGAACCCACAAAGTCTGGGTACCTCCAGAATCCCTAGGATGTTGGAAAAAAAGGACGCAAATTTGGCTTGGTTAGCTTATGTGGACAAAAAGTTATGCGGGCCTAAGCGCGAACTGCCCCAAATAGGCAAAAAAAGGCCTGGCACAGGAGGGGGAAAAGGCCTGGCAGCGAAGGGGTTAAAGACATTAACTCCATGATTACTAGTTTTGTTTGGGGAGCAGGCAGGCACAGGATAGCATTAAATACTCTTCAGAGACCCACCGCAGAGGGAGGGCTGGCTGCACCAGACATGGAATTATACTATTGGGCAGGTCAGTTACAATGGTTAGCAAGAATACTTGGTGAATCACCAACAGTTCAAGATCTGCAATATACTTTAAGTGGATCACTGGATGATATCCTAAGCATTTTACTGAACCCAAGGGCAAAACAACAGCAGCTCCTGCTGGAATGGAATTCGATACGAGCATGCTGGGAACAGAGTCTGCGGCGCGCACACACAATAGTCCCTTATGCTCCAGAGATACCAATAATATGTCTGAAGCATCTAACAGGGGGTTTAGTCCTAGCAGGGGTAAAGAAACTTGCAATAAATAGCATAACATTAATGGGAGATCTATTCTGTAACAGAAAAGTACGCACCTTTGCCGAACTGCAAGAACAATTTGATGTTCCTTCGGGAATGTTTATTACATATAACGCAATTACTAGGATTATATGAAGGACGTGGAAAATGGGTTTACAAGACCTCCTGTACATGAAGGATGTAGAATTATCTGCTCACTAGGGGAGCGCAGAGGGGCGATTTCAGCAATTTACAAAGCACTACATAAAGACACATACTCACCTCTGAATAAGCTTAGAATGAAATGGCAGACAGAGTTGGGAACCCCTATAGGCGAACAGAAGTGGAACAAGATCACCACCCACATATACCCCGCCTCCAGAAATGCCAGTTTTAAACTAATAAACCTCTATATATTTCACAGCGCTTCCCTTACCCCACAAAAAATAGCAAAGATCTTTGCCTCTGGAGGGGAGGCTGCCCCAGATGTCCAGAACCAGTTGCAGGATTAGAGCACATGTTATGGAATTGCCCCTGAGTAATGCCTTATAGGGAAGAGGTATTTAAGCGTATATCAGTGGCCACGGAGAGAAAACTGACACCTTCACCCATGATAGCGCTATTAGGAGATTACCCTCGTCCCTCAGCTAAAAAAACAACTAATACATTTATTGATCTTGCACTAATTTTGGCCAAAAAGGAAATTATATCCCATTGGAAAGATTTGGAAGGCCCTCAGATTCAAAGATGGCAAGACGCAATAATAAAATGGACAGAAGCTGAGGGAACTATACTACACCAAGAAGCAGCGCAGGGGAGAAGACTGTTTGAAACACCCAGATGATCCAATGCTAGAGGATTCCAGAATAACATCAGAATCCGGAATGGAAGATACCTCTACCATATAAATATAAAAATACTATCAAATGTGAAGGACTTGCTCACCCTAATGGAAATGTTCTGATTAATGGAAAATAACATATGGTTGGATGGAAGTGCAGGGGGTGGTGGGTTAGGGATTAATGTTAAGATTGTTAAATCTGATAATTTTGTGTGAATTATTATATTGATGTGAAAATCAATAAAAGATATTTTAAAAAATAAACAAGAAAATACAGGAAAAATTGGGGGGGTGGGGGTGTTGGGGGAGAAGAGGAGAGCACCTGGGCATCCATAGCCTCCCACAACTAACACCTCATTTCCATGTAGGCAGGAGGGAGGTCTAGTGGGTCCATGTACACCAGCCATATCCCACTCACCCCCCCATATATTACCTCCAAAATAGCCACAGAACTGAGCTCTGATACTCTGCGGCAAAGCTCAGAATTATACGTATGTTGTGTGAAGTTTATTGCAACCTGCAGTTAGTCTCTGAAATCTAATTTGCATCCCCTGCTAAGTTTCGACAGGTCAAACCTGCTGGAATCCAACAGGAAAAAATGCCCAGTAATTACCAGGATGTGCAGATTTCGATGCGAAAACCACCTAAACCCACATGTTATTAATACTATTGGGAACGTTTCTTAATAGGTGCTATTTACTGCACACCATGAAGTTTGTCCTCTACAAACAGATTCAGAGGGTGTGATAAATATTGCATCCTCCTCTGGGCTTCTCGTAATGAGGGTGTAGAACTATAAATTTGTTTTGGGACAGTGAGAAAGTGACTAGACCAATTGTCGTTGATGTAATTCAATCATATCTTCCTTGGAGTTCCAGTTAAGATAGGTCCTACCTTGAATTGCCCCTGAAAACCTCAGGCAACAGATTCTCTGTGCTGTAAAGGTACATCTTAAGGATTGTGGAGGCCCTGGGCCAAACCTATTTTGGGGCCCCTTTTCAGAACAGCAATGAATTTATGATCGTTTGAGTTCTTTCATGCCCTCTTTAGCCTGGTCACTGACACTGCAGTGGCACAATCTTTGAAATTCGAAATGCCTTTCAATCCAATATTCAAGGATGCTGGTATGTGTTTTTAATATTGTTACACATCAGTATCTTACTGATATTACTGCAGATAACCTCTGTGATAACCTCCCATTTCCCATATGTGATGCCTTGTTTTGATCTAAAAGAAACTTTTTTATTGATGTTGCATGAAACAAACACAATATTTCTCGGCAAAATGTCTAATAGATTCTCACACGTCACCTACATCAAAAATAAATTAAAGGAAACAATATTTAAAGCAATCTCATTAAGAACTTTTCAATGTCATCAGGGCAAGACTCTCTGCAGGACAGAGCTGGCTCTATCAGGGGCCCCTGAATGGCTGGGGCCCTGGGCCTGAGCCCACTTTGCCCATGCCTTAAAACGTCTGTGACTGCTGGTAGGGTTGGACAAATTGAGAACAACCTCTTATAGCCAGTCTGAAAGTGAGTGCAAGTTTTAGGTTCCTTTTGTTAAACAGCCTTCTCACAGTGAATCAACTAATCTGAGATCTTTAATAGTTAACCAGAATGGTCCAGTGAAATACAAAAATGCATTGTTTAATTTTATTTTGTGAGTTAAGAAAATTATATTGGACGAAAGAGTGTGAATGTTATTATTCTTTTGCAGGATTTAACCAAAGTTATGTACACATATTGTGATTGTCAAGATAATTTACCTCGTGTAACAGTTTTGCTACTTTTGGAAGCCAGTGTTCTATTGGACAAGCGCTTTGCACATTTTGTAAATGTCTGAACCTTTCATTCACTCAGGAGGCAACATGTTGGGGTAGAGCTCTGTGATGGCAATTCTGTTTAACCATATTCTTTAGGTATTTAATTTCTGGTGTAATCTTTTCTTATTTGCTTTTTGCTTTCAACAGCTGAGTGACTGCTTTCAAGGAATCATATTTGATGGACTAGAGACTCTCTTTGCTCGCAACATTGCTACAGCTCTCAACTGCCTACTCAAAGCAATCAACAACCGGCAACACATCTATGTGTTGAATCTATATCAGGAATATGCATCGTTAAAGGCTCGGGAGAAGGTCAGAAAGGAGAAGGAAGGTAAGATCCTGAGTCTAACCACTCAAAACCATCTTCTGTTAGTGTTGAATACCACAACTTATGATCCCTTTGCTACTTCTAGGTATCAGCCTATCCTTGGCTCCAAGACCAATAACTTTTAGTACTAGGTCTTTTTTTAAACAGTGTGCTGTCAGGTTCACCATTCAGGTCCTTCTTACACCTTACTGCTGGTAATGAACTATTTCTGCAGTGTTTGACCTTTATTTGTCCTAGTTTCTGCTTCAGACCATACTTATCTTTGATATTACAGCCAAAGCCAGCTGGCTGTTGCTCCGTGTATGCCACCTCCTTCACTTTTGAGCTAGTTCACACCTGAAACAATCAGTTGTTGGTGAAACATAGTATGCATAACTTCTTAGTCCAGGCACAAAATGCTCCCTTCATAATTATTAATAGCCGTGGTTGAGTACCAGGAACTATAATATCAGCTTGCATCTAAACTCAAACCACCAAGGTGATATTGATTGGCTTGTGTCAACCCCCACCTCCTTTACCTTTGTCACTGTACTCATGATGTTCTAAAACATCACATGTTAGTGTTCCAATGTTCACACTGTGCACCAGTTCTCCAACTTTAGGACTAGTTCACAGTTTTATGCAAAGTATGCTGCTATATAGGCAGCCTGCCTGCAGCTGCTGGAGTGAAGGAGGTGCTTCTCTCACTACATGAGAGGCCCTGACGGTACCAGTGCTGAAACCAGGTAAAGACATCCGACACAGCATAAAGGCCCCTGTCAATGCTTATCAAGGATTAAAAGATTGTCAGTAAAGTGGTGTGAAGAGATTATTGGCAGTCCTCCATCCTAGGTACCCCATAGTAAAGCGGTTTTGTACCTGGCAGAAACACCTCACCCAGAATTAGAAGATAATTTCACTTTATGGCGTTTGCATTGGTAACTGATGCAAACTCTGTAGTTTTATGTAAAACCTTACATATGGATATGGTACACTGGGACTGAATGATTGACATTTACTGTACTCCAGACTGATAGTCCAGGATTGGACCTTGAGTATAATCTATCACTCATACAACATTGCAAGAGTGATCTGACAAGGATGTCCCCTCTTGCTGCTGATCTTTGCTATTGCAATAGAAATAAAATGTGTGATGGAAATACCCCACTTTTTATCCCTAGATGCCATTGATGTCCTGATCTACTTGGAAGACCTTAGATTTGCCAAAACAATTCGGCACAACTTGAGGCAGACGGGAACAAAATGTGTGTATTCCATCTGGGTAATTGTCAAATTGGATCAAACTGGAAGCACAATTAGGGGTGGCTTCAAGACCAATTTAGGTGGGATTTGTAGGAAAGTACCCTCTTTTTTGGCATGGTTACCCCCACTTTTTACATGCTATCTATGTTTTTTTGACTGTGTTCACTGGGATCCTCTTAACCAGGACCCCAGTGACTCTGCTCTCTACCTCTAAATGTGGTTGTTCCTGACTTTGTGCAACCCTAAATTGGCATACTGGTGCTTCCATGTAAGTCCCTAGTACATGGCATTGGGGCACCAGGGTTTTGCCATGGGCTACAGCAGGTATTATGCCACCCATGAGAGCCCACACAAAATGTGTCTGCAGGCTTTCACTACAAGTCACTGCACCAGGTTACTGTAAGGCACCCCTATGGCAGGCCCTCCTAGCCCAGAGGGCAAGGTGCAAGGACCTGTGTGTGAGGGCACCCCTGCATGAGCAGAGGTGCCCCCACGAACTCCAGCTCCATTTTCCTGGACTTCGTGAGTGCGAGGGAAGCCATTTTATCTGTGTACTGGACATAGGTCACTACCTATGTCCAGCTACATAATGGTAACTCCGAACCTGGGCGTGTTTGGTATCCCACCTTTCAGAATCATACCCTAATACTGTTTCCAGTATTGGTTGCATGATTCTATGCATGCTTGGGGGGCTGTTAGAGGACCCCCAGCTTTGCTGCTACCAGTTTGCTGGGTTTTCTCTGGCAGCCCGTGCTGCTGCCATCCTACAGACAGGTTTCTGCCCTCCTGCTGCTTGAACAGAACAAGCCCAGGAAGGCAGAACAAAGGATTTCCTTTGGGAGAGGGAGGCAACACCCTCTCCCTTTGGAAATAGGTGTCTCCTGACTTGGGAGGGGTAGCATCCTCAAGCCACTGCTATGCTTTGAAAGGGCTCATTTGTTGCCCTCCTTGCATAAACCGGTTTGCACCAATCCAGGGACCCCCAGTCCCTGCTCTGGCACGAAACTGGACAATGGAAAGAGGAGTTACCAGGCCCCTGTCCTTCACCACCCCAGGTGTGATGCCCAGAGCTCCTCGAGGTGGCCACTTGATTCCACCATGTTGAATCCAAGGTAGGCAGAGGTTTCTGGGAGCATCTGGGTGGACTCGTCAGGCAGGTGATGTCACAGCCCTTCTTGATAGTTGGTCCCCCTGCTAGTGACCAGTACCCCTTTTAGGGCTTTTTAGGGTTCTCCCTCTTGAGTGGGTCCTCCGATTTGACGTGCAAGATTCCAGAAGGACTGCTCTCCAATGTTTGCTTTGACTTCTGCCTAATGGAACCGCAGCTGGACATCACAGGAAAGTACAGTCTGCAGCTCCAGCGACGACTTCGCTCTGCAACATTGTTTCTCTGGCTCATTCCAGGAACTGCAACATTTCTACGGCTGTGCATCCTGTGAGGGTGGCAAGTCTTGAGTCTGCACCAAGAAGGAATCTCCCTTGGAGTGAAGTGGTCACACCCCTGCATCTGAGGCACCAACTGCATTGACGACCGGCCACGTGGATCCTTTCACCTGCAACTCTGCATGCATCCTGCATCTCCTTGGATCCCTCTACAAGCTTGTCTTACTTGGGAGGTGGTGAGGCTTTGCCTCTCCGTGCCAGACAGTACCCCTGTGCACTGTGACTCTTGCAGCTAGCAAGGCTTGTTGGCTCTTCTTCCAAGGGATCTTCAGGCTCCGTGTAGCCCCGGCCTCCAGCACACTTCCCTGCAAAGCACAGTTTCCTGCCTGCTGCTCCAGCAACATGGAAAACCTCTCCGGGTGTGCTGAGTGGGCCTCACTGCAACTCTTGTGCCTGCTGCCTGTGAGTTGTCTGTAGGGGCTGCACCCTCGACCTCTGGCTCTCCTCACTGCTGGGGGGTTGCCTGGGACTCCCATGCTTGGGTTGAGTTCCCTCAGACCTTCCTCGTCCCACGTAGCTCTGCAACTCTTCTTCCGCAACTCTTGCCTCTGCCAAGGCTTGTTGGTGGCTTTTCTACACCACTGACGGGCCGCAACTCTTCTTCCGACATGGGACATCGACTGCATCACTTCTGGAACTCCTCCTGTGCGGCATAGCCTTCATTTGCAGGTCCTCTTCTGCCAGGATCCATCTTCTGTGTCTTCCAGTCTTGCTTGGGTCTTGCACAGTCCTTTTACAAAGCTTACCTGTGGGTTTGGGCAAAACCAGGTACTTACCTCTTCTCTCCTGCTCGCTGGCGGGGCACTCTGGTACTTAACTTTTGGGGTTCCTAGTTCCTCCAGCGCTCCCCTACAGACTCCACTTCCTTGGGTGGGGGCCTGCCTTCTGCATTCCATTTACTTAGTATATGATTTGGTCTCCCCCAGGATCTCTATTATTTACAGTTATTTCACTGTTTTCTATTGCTTTCTATGCCCATTCCTGATTACTAATGTGAATATAATAGTGTGTTTCCTTACCCTGCTATTAGAGTATTGCCTATACAGTATTTTAGTATGTGTGTTACCATAATAAAGCACCTTTATTTTTGTAACACTGTGCAGTTCTTTGATGTGTGTAAGTGCTGTCTGACTGTAGTGGTATTGCATACATTTTGCATTTCTTCTACATAAGTCTTGGCTGCTCATCCAAAGCTACCTCTAGAGAGCCCTGGCTTCCTAGACACTGCCTACACCTCACTAATAAGGGATACCTGGACCTGGTATAAGGTGATAACACCATAGGTGCTCACCACACACAAGGCCAGCTTCCTACAGGAATGGCTGCCACTTTGGAATGGAAATCTGCTGGACTGAAAAAGATGCAGTAGACGGAAACACAGTGAGAGTACTCACAGCTCTTAGAGTGGTCCTCTGATTATGTTGGTTTAGGAGCCTTGATTTTTAATTGTATTACCTGTCTGCACAAATGCAGTGGGCGGCCAGACGGTGTCACGCGGCCCAGCATTTGAGGATATTTTTGGTATAACCAGATTGCTGTCAAAAGAGATTATGTATGAAGTTCTCTGTCGTTTGGACCAAAGGGCCAAACACATGCTTCTAGCCAAAGCTCTGCAGCATTGCTGGGATCGATTTAGAAAAATGGCTGAGGGGGAAACATCCTATGCACGTACTGTTCAACTGCAACATTTATCTCAGACGTCAAGAGGGAAATGAGGGGTCTGGACTGCAGACTGGTATTTAAACAATGGAGAACCTATATTCAGGCGGGAGAATACATCTTTTAATTAACTAGTCTTTAAATGTAAAAACACAACAGGCCAAGTCCTGAGTTAATGGACTTTGGTGGAGATTAAACTCTCCCTGTGTGAATGGGCGGGACATGCTGGAACGCCCCATGGACCAGGTATGAGACACATTACTGGCACTGATTCGTAAAGCCTTATTTGAAGAAATTAAAGGGGATCTCATCATACTACAGGAAAAGTGTCTGTGGGATATAGGATCGGATATTGAGTCTGGCATATGGGAGACAACACTGCAATATACACCACCATTGTCCTTGAACACTAGATTTAAGCTCCTTCAGTTCATTTTTTTCAAATCATTTATTCCGCTCCTACAAGATTACTCAAGATTTACTCCACACTGCCCCTGGTGTAATGTAGAACACTACATGATTATTAATCATGTAGATCGATCACGTAGAACTTTAATATTGTATACATACTGAACATTTTTATTTTTATGTATCATTTATTTTATTGGTAACATTAAAAGTAGAGAAATAATCTAATATAGTGACATGCAAGTCCAGCCTATACCCATATAGATATACAAACATTGATTGTGATATATGCACCAATGGCAAACAATACTTACATATAATAATAATTGAGAGGTAGAAAAGGGAAGAGAGGTGTCATGGGCTAAACATATAGAAGAAAAAGTAAAGAGAGGAAGGGGAAAAGGACAGAGGGTAAACAAAAGGAGAGGAAAGATGGAAACTACACATCAGGTGGAAAAGGGGAAAAAGAGGGGAGGGGTAATGAGTACAATGATGGAAATGAGAGAAAATAGCCTTGGAGGACTTCTAGACTAGACACTTGATTTGTGTCTTCTTCTAAATTTCCCAGCTCGAGCAAAGGAAACTTCTGTAATAGATGAATTGACTTAGCATTAGTTCTTGCCAGGCAACAACTCCCAATGACGTTGGAAGACAAAGATTACCTCAGCCATCGCAGTGAGCACACAGCCAACCTTCATGCATGCCCTGGTCGTAAGCAACCTGGACTGTGGGAGCATCCTCTATGCCAGAATCATAAAATTTCACCAGAAGGCTGCAGACCATTCAGCAGCCAGATCACTCTCAACCTCCCATGCCCCACTCATGCCACACCTGAAGCAGCTCTACTGGCTCCCCTTACACAAAGGAGCAGAATTCAGATTCCTCACCCACACTTTCAAGGCACTATATAACACTGGCCCAGCATTCCTCAACAATCATATCTGCTTTCAAACCCTTCCAGACTCCTCTGCTCATCTGGATTCCTACTTGCACAAATCCCATACATCTGGAAAACCAGATCCGGCGGTTGAGCCTTCTCCTACATCACTCCTAAAATGTGGAATGACGAGCCACTACACATAAGAGCCTCCTCCTCACTACTTGAATTCCTGAAGAAGCTGAAGAGCTGGCTTTTTGAGTGTTCCAACTAGGCCCAGGGTTTGGCTAGTCTCACACCTGCTCAGCGCAAGGAAACCCTCCTGGGTAATAGTGCACCCTTTGTATCTGCATAACACAACATTGCAGTGAGCATATATGAGGTAAAATATTGGGCAGGTTTGGAGAGCAAGGTATTGAGCTCTTAGAAGAACAAAGTCTTGAGAACCAGATAGGCTATAGAGGCATGTTATGCAAAACTAGAGGCATTTGTAGGAGAAGCTTCAAATCAGCACATTTTGGAAACAGTAACCATGATGCTGATTTGTGATTGAAAATACCTGATTTGTGGATTGATTTGAGACTGGCATCAAGATAAAGGATACCAGGTGCGCAGAGTAATGAAGGGATAACACATTTAGTGAAAGGACACCTCACACTAATATCACTTACACAGTAGTAAATCGTGAAGACAGTATTATTTCATAAAGCCATATGATCCCACTACTTAATGTAAATGTTGTTTGCTTAATTTGAAGACATGCTTCTCTTTTCCACACTGTAGGTTTGTGTGCAGCAGTTGCTGTACTTCACGACGTTCATATACCTTTTAAAATAACATTGTTACTTCTTATATTGAAAAATGGTTATACCCTACAATTGCTTGTCAAAATCTGAGAAATCAGTTGAATATATTGAAACAATTGAGGCAAAACCATGGCTGCCTAAAGAGTGCAGCAGGTTAAGAGCCATTTCCTTCATCAGCATAGACCCATTTAGGATAAGGAGTTCTCTTCATCTCCTCTGTTCAATCGATACAGTAAAAGAAGGAAAATTGTGTCCATTGTAGCTTGGTGTGCACTCTTCCATTGTGTAGGGAGTGAGTAGCCAGGCAGCTGTGCTCGGCTAAATGCATTCATCTCAGGGTTTCCCTGTACTCAAGAATGAGGCTGGCTAGACAGTGTTTTGTTAATACTTTGTTGAGTCTTACTATTTACCGGGCAGTCGAGACAGCTGGTTACTAGCCTAATGTTACCAAGACAGTGGTCTGGTGCAGAATGTGTCAAACTCTCCTTCAGCCTGCTGTTCCATCTGGCACTACTCTTTTCACCAGTCACCACAACACAGCTGATGAGTAGCTGATGATGATTATATAGTGATGAGAGAGGAAGACTGAACATTGTATTTTTTTATTTTTCTACCGGCACTGTAGTGTCAAGTGTTTGGGGCACCTTGCATTCATTTGTTTACCACAGTATGATAAAAGTGCGAATTTAGCATCTCCTCAGCATGTTAGTCCTTCCCCTGATACCAACGCTCACCTTCCATTCACAGCTTTATTTTCAGTGGCAGACTGACTGACTGGTGAAAAAATAACCGTTATGGTGGGTTCTGTAACCCAGGAGATGCACTGAATGCCCAGAACCAGCTGTGCAGAAATGATGATGGGGATGCCCATGAGTAGTACTGCCCTATCCTAAGTTTTGAAATTTAACAACCAGACAACTTTCTGAACATGCCACTACATGGTGGCAGTTCCATTAAACTGGTAATCGATGCTTGTGGGCTAAGAGTACTAAAGGTTCTTTTAAGTATAAATGTCTTGTCAATTAGTAGTTGGTATTCTCAAGCTCTTTTGTTCAGTGATTTGATCTTCCTTGATTGTCGACATGTAATACACAATCTGTGCCCTTTTTCCCTAATTGTTACTCTTAAAGACCTGGAGGAGAAGGAAAAGCTTGAAAAGGAGAAGAAACGCTTAAAGGAGATGGATGAAGAGGAATATGACACACTCTCTGAAGAAGAGAAAGCAAAGTTGGACATGCAGCGCCTAAAGGTCCTACGTGCAAGGAAGAGGTATACTAAGTTTTTCTACCTGTAATTGTCATATCCTCATACATTTGTATGCTTTGTGTTGAGCAATGAGATTTGTTATTCAAGTTAATTATGAGGACACATGCATTTTGTGTCATGGAATAGTTCCATTACCATAACTTACGGACAGCTGAAGAATAATGAGCTGTTGCTTTCATCTGTTAAGTATCATTTCACTCCGGTGAGGTATTTTTCATGTATGGAAAATACCTCCTGTTTAGAGTTTTCAACTTGGAAACAGGTTTGGACTGGCCTATAGAGCAATCTATCTGATAGAGACGTCTAGCTGCAGCTTCCTTACCTTAGAACTCCCTGGCGTCCGCTTCGAATCCGGAGTTTTTTCTGAGCAGTACCCTGCGCGCGCCGTCAAGCAGCGTCATTCGCATCCGCGTGCGTCGACCACCTCTGCGTGCGTCGTCAGCATCGTTGGAGCTGTCTATGATGTCACGGTTGTCTATATAGACGCCGTCTCGGCACGCATACGTCAGTTCTTTTCCTTCCGCGCCAGTTAAGCGCAGTTTTAGAAAGAGCTACCCTGCTTCGACGGTTTGTCGACGCTTTTTTGACTGTTTGAAGTCATGTCTTCGAGAAAGACAGGATTCAAGCCGTGTGGTGCATGTCATCGCACCATGTCGGTGACGGATCCGCACCGAGTTTGTCTTTGGTGCCTGGAGAAGGAGCACGATTCCACCTCGTGCTCTGACTGTCGGGCCATGGTGCCGAAGGCCTTTGAGGGAGAGATCCCTTAAGCTTCTTGCGGCGCGACTTTTGTCTTCGGTCAGCACGACTCTGCGGCACTTCTCCCGGAGCCCCAAGTCCTCTTCCTCTCATTCGAGGTCATCCGAAGGTAAGAGGCATAAGAAGGAGTCCAAGAGGACTTTGTCTTCGCCAAGCCCATCGGCCGACGAGGCGTCTAGGGAATGTCAACGTTCCGGGTGCAGTTCTGTGGAGCCGTCGCCAGGGTCGACTCCGCGTCTTCCCCCCCCTTTCCGAGGACTGGATTGACCCCCGCTCAAATAAAAGAATTTTATGAGGCCATGCATCTCGTTTTTGAGCGGGCTGCACCCTCGGGTGGGTCTTCAGGCCCCACGGGGTCAGCAGGGGCCCCTTCAGATTAGACGCCGCCGGCTTTGGCCTCGGCGCGTTTGGGGACCTCAGGATCCGATACCGGATCCGGAACGGTGCCGGTCTCTCACATTTGGCCTCCTTCGGCGCCAGGTCCGACGTCAACGATTCCGCCACCGGCACCCACCGGTGGCAGCCCCATCCTTATTCCAGATGATCCGGAGCCGGAGCAACGACGTCGACTCCGACTTCGACGGGGCCAATTCACCCCAGATCATTGTTTGAGCATTATTTAGACCAGCCAGACGCAGGAGAGGAATGGGAGGGGTCTGAGGACCCTTTTGAATCTGGATTGCAACAGGACTGGTATGAGGATCTAAGGGAGGCCAGTGGACTGGACACGTCTCCAGATACTGGTATGCTCTCCTCCTAATGTGGCTACGGAGGAGGGTGCTTCTTTCGCTATGGTGGTGCGTATGGCAGCTGAGGTCTTGGACCTAAATGTGCCTATGGTGCCAGTCAGGATGAATATCCTGACAGAAGTGCTTCAGCCGGGGGTGTCAACATCGGAGCCATTGTTGCCCTTCAATGAGGCTCTTACAGACGTCCTTCTGGGTACGTGGTCCAAACCCAGCACAGGGGCTCCTTTGAATAGGACAGTCGGCCGCCGCCATAGACCCGCTCCCAGCGACCCTTGTTTCCTGACACAACACCCCACTCCTGAGAGCTTGGTTGTCCAAGCCTCTACTTCCCGTGGTGCCTTCCTTCCGCTCCCCCGGATAGGGAATCCAAGAGGCTGGATCAGCTTGGGAAGAAGATGTTTTCTTCCACCAGCCTGGCATTGAGGTCCGTAAACACCTCTTCCCTATTGGGCCGTTATTCCCATATTTTGTGGGATACAGTGGCACAGGTGCTGCCCCAGGTCCCGGAGGGCGTACGGGACACTCTCACACAGGCTGTCAAGGATGCGAGAGATGAAGCCAAGTTTACGATACGGTGTGGTTTGGACACGACCGACTCGCTGGGCAGAGCGATTTCATAGTCAGTGGCCCTAAGTCGCCACACCTGGCTACATTCTACTGGTTTTTCAGGGGATGTCCAGTCCAGCATGATGGACATGCCCTTTGATGGCTCTCGTCTTTTTGGTGAAAAAGCAGACTCCGCGCTTGAGAGGTTCAAGGATTCTCGAGCCACGGCCAGATCCTTGGGCCTTTCAGCGCCACACGACAGCAGTCTGTCTTTTGCCCCTTTCAAGGCTTCGGAAGGGGCGTGGTACCATGCCAGCCACAGTTCAGCCACCGTCCTCAGGCTTCATAACATCCCGGAAGAGGACGTGGTCACGGTACCATCATACCAGAGGGTCTGGCGAGAGGTCGGCCGCCACACAGCCACCCTCCACTGCGCCCAAGCCCTCCTAGTGTGGTTCTGCGGATCACGTCTGTCCAGTTGGAGGGAGGATTCGTTTTCATCTCCCTCGCTGGCTTTCCATCACCACGGACAAGTGGGTCCTGCAGATCATACGGAAGGGCTAGTCCCTTCCCTTTCAGTCTTTCCCTCCTTCTATCCCTCCGACAAAGGAATGGCTGATGGAGGACCATATAGCTTTGCTCCGCGAGGAAGTTACAGCTCTCTTGGCCAGAGGAGCCATAGAAAGAGTCCCGATATCAAAAGTAGGCAGTGTCTGTTATTCCCGCTACTTTCTGATTCCCAAAAAGAACAAAGGCCTTCACCCTATCTTGGATTTAAGGGACATCAATCTCTTCCTCAAGAAGGAGAAATTCAAGATGCTCACTCTTGCTCAGGTTTTGTCTGCCCTAGACCAAGGAGACTGGATGGTAGCGTTGGATTTGCAGGATGCATATTTCCATATTCCTATCCTGCCAGCCCACAGGCGTTACCTGCGGTTCAAGGTGGGCCACGAGCACTTTCAGTTTACCGTGCTTCCTTTCGGTCTCACCAGTGCCCCTCGGGTGTTAACAAAGGTGATGGCGGTGGTGGCAGCTCATTTGCACAGGTCAGGGATTTCAGTCTTCCCCTACCTAGACGATTGGCTGTTGAAGGCTCCTACGCCCCAGGCTCTCGTCACCCACCTCCAGACGACTGCGGACCTTTTGCATTCTCTGGGGTTCACTATAAATGTGCCGAAGTCACACCTGACTTCATCTCAGAAGCTCACTTTCATCGGAGCTGTTCTGGACACAGTGCAGTATCAGGCTTATCCTCCCGATCAGCGGGTCCAGGATATTCAGGTCATGATTCCGATGTTTCGGCCTCTATCCTGGATCTCAGTGAGACAGACTCTGAGGCTGCTGGGACTCATGGCTTCCTGCATCCTGTTGGTCAAGCATGCCAGATGGCGCATGAGGGCTCTGCAGTGGGACCAGAAGTTCCAATGGGCACAGCATCAGGGAAATCTTACCGATGTGGTTCAGATCTCGGAGGGGACTGCAAAAGATCTGCAGTGGTGATTAGTGAACTGTGAGTGGGTCAAAGGCAGACCCCTCTCCCTTCCCCAACCAGATCTAATGGTAGTGACAGATGCGTCACTTCTGGGATGGGGCAGCCATCTGGGGGAGGTGGAGATCAGAGGTCACTGGTCTCCGCCGGAATTCGGGCTCCACATCAACTTGCTGGAGCTTCGGGCGATCAGGCTATCATTAAAATCATTTCTTCCTGTTGTGAAAGGGAAGGTGGTGCAGGTGTTCGCGTACAACACTACTGCAGTGTGGTACTGCAACAAGCAAGGCGGTTTTGGGTGCTGGACCCTTTGTCAAGAGGCTTTACGTCTCTGGACATGGCTGGAACAGCAGGGCATGACCCTGGTGGTTCAACACCTGGCAGGTTCTCTGAACGCCAGAGCAGACGAACTCAGCCGAAAATGCTTAGAGGATCACGAATGGTGTCTCCATCCGGAGGTAGCGCAAGGACTCTTTCAGCAGTGGGAGAGCCTTGGTTAGATCTGTTCGCCTCCGCAGAGAACGCGCAATGTCAGCAGTTTTGCACGTTGGAATTTCCAAGGGGGCTATCGCTAGGCGACGCTTTTCGTCGCGAGTGGAGTTCAGGCCTCATGTACGCCTTTCCACCTATACCACTTCTGCCCAGAGTTCTCAAGAAAATCAACAACGACTGGGCCCAAGTAATCCTAGTGGCTCCGGATTGGGCACGGAGAGTTTGGTATCCAGAGCTTCTCAAAATGAGCATCGGTCCTCCAATCAGGCTGCCACTTCGGGAGGATCTTCTGTCGCAGCAGCAGGGGAAGGTTCTCCACCCGAACCTGTCAACTCTGCGCCTTCATGCGTGGAGATTGAGCGGCGACAGTTGATGGTTTATGACCTCCCTCCCGAGGTCTGTGATGTCATTCTGGCAGCCAGGCATCCCTCTACTAAGTTGATCTACCCCTGCCGTTGGAAACATTTTGTTTCATATTGTTTGGAGAGGTCTATTGATCCTCTTTCTTTTTCTCTGTCTAACATCCTTTTGTTTATTTTGTCTCTCGCCCAGCAGGGTTCCTCCTTGGAGACTCTCAAGGGCTATCTTGCAGCCTTATCGGCTTTCCTTCAGTGGCCCGATCAACCATCTCTGTTTAAATCACCTATAGTACAGAGGTTTTTGAAAGGGCTTGTGCATCTATTCCCGCCTGTGCCTTTCGTTATGCCCCAGTGGGATCTTAATCTGGTTCTTACCTTCCTTATGTGTGCTCCCTTCGAGCCCTTGCATAACTGTCCTCTTTGGCTGCTCACTATTAAGACAGCCTTTTTGGTGGCAATTACATCTGCCAGAAGAGTTAGTGAGCTACAGGCTTTCTCATCAAAACCGCAGTATCTCACAATCTTTCCTGAAAAAGTGGTTCTCAGAATTTGTGCCTCTTTCCTCCCCAAGGTGGTGACTCCTCTCCATCTGGGTCAAAATATCACCCTGCCCACCTTCTTTGCACCACCGCATCCCTCTAAGGAAGAGGAGTGTCTCCATCGGCTGGACCCAAAAAGAGCGTTATCGTTCTACCTTGACCGCACTAAAGAGTTCCGGGTGGACGACCAACTCTTTGTGGGGTACGTTGGTGCAAAGAAGGGTCGGACAGTGCAGAAACGATCCATTTTGCGCTGGGTCGTTCTCTGTATAAAGATATGCTACGCTTTGGCAAAGAAGCAGCCTCCCGAGGGCTTGAGAGCTCATTCTACTAGGGAGAAAGCTGCTACCACTGCTTAAGAACGTGGCGTACCGGTGGTGGACATCTGTCAGGCTGCAACGTGCGCTTATTTGCACACGTTAGCAAAACACTACTGCCTGGATAGTCAGGTGAGAAGAGAGGGGCATTTTGCCCGCTCTGTTTTGCAAGACTTTCTGGTGTAAAAATCTCCTTCAGACCCACCGCCATGGGTTATAGCTTGGGTATTTATTCTAAGGTAAGGAAGCTGCAGCTAGAAGTCTCTATCAGATGAACAAGTTACTTACCTTCGGTAACGAGGTATCTGGTAGAGACTCTATCTGGCTGCAGATTCCTTACACCCGCCCAAGCCTCCCCGCTCTACGGGTATTTTTCTTATGTAGATATATATATATATGTATGTATGTATAGAAGTATTGATGTGTACATATGTATATTTTTGATCTTGGCATTTTTGCCTTTCTTAAAGGCATGAAAGAATTGTTGCTTCAAACAGTCAAAGAGGTAAAATCCATAATGGTTGGTTTTTGGTTCTTCCATGACTCTGCGCTTCTGGCGTGGGAAGTTGTGGAAAAGAACTGAAGTACGTGCGCCGAGACGGCATCTATATAGACAACCGTGATGTCATAGACGGCTCCAACGACACTGACAACGCACGCGGAGCTGGTCGACGCATGCGGATCCGAACTATGACGCCCGACGGCGCGTGCGCAGGGTACTGCTCAGAAAAAACTCCGGATTCGAAGCTGACGCCAGGGAATTCTAAGGTAAGGAATCTGCAGCTAGATAGAGTCTCTACGAGATACCTCGTTACCGAAGGTAAGTAACTTGTTTGTCAGCACTTAGGAATTAGGCTTTGGCATCGAGTCAATAGGTAATGCCCTTTTGATCAGTTGGTCCACAAACTTTGCTTATGCATTTTCTGTGTTCCCTCTGATGTCTGGGGTGTTAAAGAAGGCGAAGATGGAATATTTCACTCTGATCTTGATTACTCTGGAGTGGCCACACCAACATTGGTACAGCAAACGTGTACAGCTGTTGGCATGTCGAGCCATTAATCTACTTTGCCCCCCAGAATCCTCTCCATAAATCTGAGAGATATTATGAGACAATCTCAAGTTCACTAAAACTGACAGCATGGCGCCCTGACCACTTAGTGTTGAACCATTTGCATTGTCCTCAACACTGTATAAACAAGTGCTCCATCAACTGCAAAAATCTACAACGCCAAGTGGAAATGTTTGTGTGTCCGGTGCAAGAGCAAGGTCTTTCATATTCTTTAAATACAGAGTCATCAAATATTCCCATACTTGTTGGATCTGGCCAAGAGTGGACTCAAATATTCTTCGGTCATAGTTCAGCTGGCGCTGATGTCAAGATTTAGGAGAACAGCTCTATTGTCATCTTTTCTATTCTCCTCACAGATCATAAATTAAGATTCAAGAAGCTTTATTCGAGTTCTTATATGAAATCATAAAAGCATACAATCAAAAGTACATATATGTCAACATATTATATACATTGATGCTGAAAAGATAATTTATTAAAAAATATATAATTAAATCATGAGTGACTTTCTAGAATTAATCACTGCCCACAAAAACCTCGCCATACTGTAGCATACATGAATATTTGGTAAAGACTGTAAATACAAGTATGCAGGTCGACATTGAATAAAATCATAGTACTTCAAAATGGGCAGGATCCAAAGCTTCCTTAAGTTGTTATAATATTCGCAAAATAACCACACAGTGCTTTGTTTTGAGACATTATTGCATGGGCAGTTGGTTACATTAATAGTCCAATTATTAGTCACCTGCACACTAATTAAACAATAGAACGTATCCAACCTAAAATCGGTTAAAATGAATCTATGTTGGGCATTATGCACATATTTTAAAAATGGTCGTAAGTCAAATTTTAACCAAAGTTGTTAAGTGCCTATGTGCACTAGGCTTCATCACCTCGAAAGACTGCTAATGATCCTCGCATAAGGCCAAACAGTCTGTTTTTAAGTTGCTTTCTACTAGATTCATTAAAATATCAGGTTGATCAAAATAACCTTTATGCCCCAAAACACCCATAACCATTTTTTACGTACTCCACCCATGTGAGCTCAAAGGCTCCGTCTAACGATAGGCAGTCCTTAACAATCACACGATTAAGGGCAGCTTGCTCCGTTGTCCAAATCTTATGCCAAAATAGGGTGAATTTTGACTAGATCATTTAAAAATGGGAGACCTAATTCAGCGTGGCACACATAGGTTGAGCAACTATCAGGCACTACAAGTAGATAACTCAAAAAAGCACTCTTAACCACTTGCTGCGATTGACAATCAAAGTATCCCCACATGCCAGCCCCATATGTTGCTGTGGATACACACTTCGAGTTATAGATGGTTAATGACTCCTTCACCGTTTCCTTCCCAGTTTTCTTGTAAAATTGCATAATGCCATAGTGGTCCTACTAAATTTAAGTTTCAGTATTAAGGGCCTGTCTCCAGGCACCCCCGTCAAACAAAATACCCTAATAAGAGAATGTTTTTGTAAAGTTAATGCTAGTGCCTTCGATGGTTAAGTTCTGGCATTTCACTGTCCTTTTCCCACACTTCATAACAAAAGCTTTTCCCTTATTGATAGACAGCCCTAGGCTTTGTGTACAATTCACGAATGTGGTCATCAGATGTTGCAATCCTCTGAGGATACGGGCCATCAATACAGCGTAGTCAGCATACAGGATGGCCGGAAGTGGGCAATGCCCAGCTTGGGGGAGATCACTACAATGTTCAGTCAAATCATGCCCCAGGTTATTAATGTAAATTGTAAAAAAAAAAAAAAAAAAAGAGGGGGTGCTAAAACATAGCCTTGTCTGACTCCTCTCTCTGAACTTACATGTACATTCTCCCTCAATCCCATATCTTACCTTGGTTTTACAATCTGTGTACAAATGCCTAAGAAAATCAGCTATCGAAGAATCCACTCCAATATCTTTCATGATGCTCCAAAGCTTATCATGAACCACACAATATAGGCCTAATATAGGTTGCTACGTTTGATCTGGCTAGATTTCCCTATAAGTAATGCCAAATTTAGTCCCTGTTTGATCAAGCCAATGCCAGCTCGGAAACCATACTGAAGGTCAGATATAATTCCCTTAGATTCAACCCACTCCTCTAATCTGTTCAACAAAACACACCCTGCTAGTTTAACTAGTGAATCCAATAATGATATTGTACGATAGCAGGCAGGATTAGGTCTGTCTCCCTTCTTATATATTGGTACTATAAGGGATTCTGACCAAGTGGATAAAAAAGACCTACACTAGAACAGACATGCAAGACTGATGTTAAAAAAGGTTCCCACAGAGGGATGTTAGCCTTATAAAGATCCATGGGGATAGTGTCTGGGCCAGAAACCTTTCCTCCTATACTGGCTCGTAATGCTGTAATGACCTCCTCTACTGTAAAATAAGACATTAATAGGTCTAAGAGGTGATCTGGTAGGGGGAGATATATCAGTATCCAAATAGCTTTGTGCACCCGTAGGTTGTTTTTTATAGCTAGTTGTAAAATGAGCAACCCACTCAGTTTCATTGTTAGCAATCTCCAGCCTAGGGCTACCCTCAGATCTAAAAATAAAGGGGGGTTTATTGCTCGCCAAAAAGCCCTAGTGTCATTGGTAAGGCTAGCTTCATAAACACTCCCAGGCTTTGTCTCTCAGACCTCTCTTTCTCTGCATTAAGGCTTTTGTATTCTCTCTCTAAAGAGACTGTACTTCAAGCCTACACCTGGGGACCTTTAGTAGAGCATTTTTTTCACCTATTGTGGGCTTTTGAATATAGTGAGTCAAACCATCCTTCTCTTTTCATGATGCTTCCTAAACACATATAGGCCATTTCTTACCCCTTCCATGATACGCATGAACGCTTCAATGATTTTCCAGTGCTCAGTCTATTCATCTAAACAAATAACGAATGCATCTCTCTGTGTAACCACTGGTTGCGCAAGAAACCTTACGGGATTGATATGAGACCACCACAGAGTGCCGCCATTGAAGCCAACAATGTCAATATTATCCACAAAGTGAGAATTGCAACTCGTTTTCAGTGTTGCTCTGTCGACTAGAGCAAAAGTTACACTCTGGGAAATTGTCGCTCATAGCATTACTATGCATAACAGATTTCTTTACCTTAAAAGAGTGACGGGATGAGGATAACACATAATCAATGACTGTGTTGGTACCTCTCCTATTAAAAGTGCAATTAAACGGGACTGCTGGGCTAGAAGGTTTGTTGCAGAAGCCCAGCTCACACTTATACAATAGGTCATTAAGAATGTCACCGCATCTGGAGTGTATAAAAGTTATACATCAATATTATCATGAATGCCCAAGCTGCAGCTCTTATCAGGCTGATATGAACACAGATTTGCATTTAAAAAAATTAACGACTGCTAAAAGCCTATAAGGCAGTAATTTCACTGTAATAATTTGAAATACTCTTTCATCGCCACCATACTCCTATCAAGGGAAGGCATGTAACCCGACGCATAATTACATAGTCCCCGTTTAGGTCTCCCAGAACTAAACGATATAGCTGGAGTATGGTAAGTTCTGTACCTATTGAGACGTAAAGTTTCCACTAGCCATTCTACATTGAAAAAACCCAGGGTATATGCTCATCAGATAAACTGTTTGTGTCTTTTAGACAGCCAGGCAAAGAGTGCCCCCTGTCCAAGCAGGATGAGCATGTTGGCTCTCAGCCAGAATTGCCTTCTGTCACCAATTCCAAGTGTCCACTCCAGGGGAGAGTGAAGGCAATTTCCACTAGAAGCATGGTGTCAACTGCAACACTCTGTGCTGGTGTTCTCGTACGAGACATCTGCTGTGCAGCCACCTGGAAGAGCAGGCATATGAACACAAAGCATTACTGTCCTGACATGGGAGATAGCAGCGGCAACAATGGAACTGGCAGTCATCAGAAACTTGTTTCAGTTAAGATGAGCCTGCTTCCGTTTTTTATTATTTATTTAAATGGATACTGCCATGTGAATATTTGAAAGGTCCGATATTGGAGAAGAAATTAGTTACTCCCCAGTAACTCCAGTTTTCCAACATTGGAATCTTCCAAATATTCACATGCAACCCTCCATCCTCCCTGGTAGAAGGTTAATTTCTTATTTACTTTTCTGACACTTGTGCTTTGAAATCTGGGTTTTTGTGACCTCTAGTGGGAGTAGGAGCGCTGGCTCTTCTGCCTCACTGGCTGAAGTTCGGATTGCTTCAGATGAGATGGATGGATATGTTACTAAACAAACAATTGTTATTCAGGCCTATGGACATTTTAACTTTTTACTGCTATTTAAATATAAAATGGTTTCTCAACCTGATAACAAAGTATGATTCAAGCGTGTGAATAGCGTGTGAATATATGAAAGATTCCAGTGTTTGAGAACTTGTGTTACAAGTATGTAACTCTTTTCTTCAAACTCCCCATAGCACAGCCAGTGACCACTTAAATAAACTGTTAGATATACAGTTTGTGTACCCCCTGGTGTTGTTGGCATAATGTCAATAGACAAGATCATAGAAGCAGAATTATGTGGTTGAATTGTGGTTTCTCAGGCATCATGTGGAATACAGATATTTTGCTAATTTAAAGACTATAACAACTTTAGCTTCCAATTTAAAACCTTAGTACTATACAGTGTTGTCTTATGCATTGATTGAAGCAAATTGGAACTTTCCATACTTTACTAAGATCATAATATACTATGCACAGGTATTAAGAGTGCTTCCGTTTCTGGTGCAAGCATACATACTGATATGTCAGTTTTGGGCTTGGTTAAACAACAATTGGATCAAAAATATCGATAGGTAAAATTTCCAATCTGAATTTCACATACACATTTTTAGTTCCAGGAGGCATTATCTCATCCATGTAGTGCTTACATTTTGGGCACTCCTAAATCCCAACACATTTTTCTCTTAAGGCTGTCTGGCAGTCCTGCACCATCTGTCTGTTACAAACAACCAATATTGTGTTTTCAGCAAGTTTGCAGAACCGTTGGAAACGGAACATGGGTCATCCTTCATCTGTTTTAGACCAAAGCAGTAAAACCAGTCTTTCAAGTTTTGTAACCAGGTTATAGAACAAGCTTTATTCAAATTCCTCAGCTCAACAAAGTCATTTTTATAAGGTTCCAATTCAGCTGTCGACCATTGTTAGGCAATAAAGAAGTGGTTTAAGACTAAATGTATGTGCAATTTCTTTGATGCCTAAATTGGGGTGAAAGGGCTATAGAGGGCTTTGTGGTTTATTTATCAATGATCTTCCAAAGTTGCCTTCCATTCTGGTCAAATTGTCAACATTTCAAGTCCCCCATATCTCTGCAACATAAAGTGCAGCTCCTTGAGTCTTCGCTTGGTAGACTTGTAGGGCTGGGGACACACACCAGAAAACAGATGATCTACACATTTTTAAAACAGCTGCTGCTCCATGCTAGATTATCAGGTGGCTCTTTAAAATTTTGGGGAGTCCAGGAAAGTGGATTGGCTAGTATTTCTCCCAGATAGTCAACATGTTTGACCCTTTGTAGTACTGTTTACCCCATCTTCAGGCCCTCCCCACTGAATGATCTATGTGGATTAAGTGCCATATGTTTGGTATTTGTTGTGTTCATTTCCAGACTACTTTGAATGCAAAGTGCCAACATCTCTGATTGCTAGGGAATGCAATTATTAGATATCTGTAAGGCTGCTAGATACCCTTTTTAAAGTTGCATTCCACAAGAGTATCAAGAATGTGACAGATAGTTCTGCAGACTTTATTTTAGTAGGGTAAACCTGATTTATACATTTCCTTTTGTATGAGGTTGGGTAGTGTTATTCAGTAACATCTGATTCTGAAATATCTAATTGTAAGAAATTGGGTTGTTGGTTGACTGGGTGTAAGCCCTGGTCAAGCAACAGCCACAATCCTTTGCAGATTAACCACAAAAATACACTAATTTAACCTGTGCTTAACCCTGGGTAGCTTGGCACAAAAAGCAGAGGCATGTGGTAAGTATTTGTGCAGTACACAAACAGCAATACAGTAAAAACACAACACAATAAAAATCCTAATCCAATTAAAACAATCAAAGTGAATTGTAATAATGTATTTGCCAACAAAACAATCAAAATCCAATTACTAGAACCAGAGTAAGGATTAAAAAAAATATTAAGGTTCAAAATAGTAAGTCCTCAGTTTTAATAAATGGCCACCTGTGCATCTTTAGCACCACAACCAAGGGTCCAGAAGTGGATACAGGCATCTTGTGGGTTGAGGACTCAGGCTGGGTCTAGGTGCTGATTCCAGATGGTGGGAGCTTATGTCCCTGTGGTTCTGACCAGGAGCCAGCAGAACCAGCTCTTGTAGTAAATTCTGGAAGTCCTGGGTGCAGGTGAAGATGAAGGGCTCCACAGCAGGGCTGACTTCTGAAGGTTCAAGACAGGCTCCAGGCAGCAAAGCTGTCATTCCAGGTACAGCAGCAGTCTGGCAGAGTGCACAGAGGATCACAGCAGCAGGCAGTCCTTCCGCGGGTCCGGTAGTGATCTGAAGTGTGTGTCTGAGAACCCTATTTTTAACCCTGGTGCCCTGTTCCTAGAAGTAGGGAGACATTTCCAGAAGGATTCTTTGGCGTTCCAGGAGTTTCCTGCCTTCCCTGCCCTGGCTCCTTGGTGGCAGCACCGACAATACGGGTCTTTAAGCCTTTTGTGTAGTGGCAGAGCACAGCCTATTCAGGTGTAAGTGGGACTGTGCTTAGCTCCGCCCCACCCCCTACTCGATCACAACTGTTAATGAACCGTTCAAACTCAGCTAATCCCACTGTTGGGTGACTGTCTGGAAGGAATTCACAAAGTTCTAAATGTCAGTTGCACTTAGTCATGTGACCTAAGGAAGGCTGCATGCACCGGGGGGATAAGGGGAGGAAAATGCCAACTTTCTGAAAGTGCAGTTTTCAAAATTTTAATGCTAAATCTTCTAGCTGCAGATTCCTTACCTTAGAATTTCCTGGCGTCAGCTTGGAATCTAGATTTTTTTGCTGAGCAGTTGCCTGGAAGCGCCGTCTGGTGCCGTCATTCAGATCTGCGCGTCGTTAGTGTCTTTGGAGCCATCTGTGATGTCATGGTCCCCTATAAAGGCACCACCCAGGTGCACGTATGTCAGTTCTTTTCCTTCCGTGCTGGTTAAGCACAGGTCCACTTTCCAGCTACCCTCTGCCTATTTTGGCAGGACTTTTTCTACCTTTTTGTCGAGTCTTTTGAATGTCAACGAGGAAGACTGGGTTCAAGCCATGTGTCGCCTGCCATTGCGCCGTCAGTGACAGACCCCCATCAGGCATGTCTCTGGTGCCTTGACAGAGACCTCGACAAGAAATCCTGTTCCAACTGCCGGGCCATGGCCCTGAAAACTTTGAGAGAGCAGTCTCTGAAGCTCATGGCGGCCCGGTAGTCGACTTCTGTTGGTGCGACTCCTAGGAGGTCACGGTCCCGATCGAGCAGGAGGTTGCAGGAATGCTCCAGGAGCCCTAAGTCCTCTTCACACTTGAGGTCATAGGTACAAACCATGACATAGCTACCTCCTCTGGTTTAGGAATTACAGTTTAGGTTTAGGAATTACAGCTTATTAAATATATTAAGGAATCCTCAATGTTATCCTGTGAGGGGGTAGGCCTCACAATAGTGAGAAACAAATTTGGGAGTTTTTCACTGCTAGGACATGTAAAATGTAATAACACAGCGCCCAGCCCTATGGGCCACCTAGGGCCTACCTTGGGGTGACTTATATGTAATAATAAAAAGGACTTTAAATCTTGGCAAGAGGTTTTAAATGCCAAGTCGACATGGCAGTGGTATATTACCTTCAGGCTACAATGGCAGCCCAGGGACAAGTTGTAAGATGTGACGTAAGTGGGTAGCACAATAAGTGCTGCAGGCCCACTGGTAGCAGTTAGTTTACAGGATCAGGGTTTATGGTATACCACTGTACAAGGAACTTACATGTAAATTAAATATGCCAATCAAATATTGTTCTAGGGATAGACCACAAGCACTTTAGTACTGGTTAGCAGTGGTAAAGTGTACAAAGTCCCAAGGCCAACAAGCAAAAATCCAGCAAAAAGTATTAGGAGGAAGGCAAAATGTTTGGGGTTAACCTTGTAGTGAAGAGCATTTCCAACACTAATGTTTTGCTTACTTGTAACTGACGTTACCTAGCATGTATATGCTTAATATTTTCTCAAGCCACTCTTCTTCCTCCGCAGTCAGTCAGTATATTGTGTAGCCGCTTGCGTGTTGCAAATCTGAACATGGTCTCAGACAACGGTACTTGTCCTCCACTTTTCCTTTAGACAAAGGGTCAAAACATTGAGGTGGATGGGTTAAACAGGCTAAAATGTATTGCTTTGAAACATATGCTGTTCATTCCCAGCCTGGAGATGGGAAATGGCTCAAATTATGTTAACAGATAAAAGATTAAAGAGAGAAAATCTACAGTTTGTGAGTTTCTGCTTTACCTTTACAGGGAGCAGGAGGAACGATTGGCTCAAGAGTTACAAGCAAAAAAACGACTGGAAGAGTTGGAGAGGCAGCGAGAGGAAGATGAATTGAAGAAGAAGGCACGAAAATTAAAGAAGGAATCTACCAAAGAAGATGTTAATCTCAAGAAAAGTCATACAACAGTTAAACAGGTATTTCTATAAGACAAGGTAATCTTGCAGAAGCGCTAGTAGTCGTGTTTAACTTGAGAACCAAAATATTGACATTAATATGTGATGATATTTAGTGTGTTCGGAGATTCTTGACCATTCCAGGGCATCACGTTTTGCACTTTTATGTTCTAGCTCTTCTCCACTTTATTTGACCCCCAGTCATCCTATAGAACCAATTGGAAGTCTAACCATTTGCAAGCTTCCAAATTTCAGAGGTCAAGTATGCAGAAAGGTTTTCGAAGAGTCCTAACTTGCCAATATGAACACACATTTGTTTATATTTTTAGGCTACCTCATCATTAAGCTTTACCACGAATGCAGCGGAATGTCCTTGTCATCTCTGCCTTGTTATGAAGTGCAGCACATTTCGCAATATTTCTATACAATTTTAACTGAAATACAACTTTTATGTGGCACCAGTCAAGAGAGAAACATTATGAGAATATAGCCCCAGTCACAATATTGCCAGTTCTAAGGAGTATCAGGTTACTGATCAGCAGTGAGACATGTCACCCAAGCTTTTCAAACCACTGCACAAATTTGCAAGGGGAAAACTGCCATGTTTCAGCAAGTACTGTTTTCCCTTTGCTGAATATTGTTTCACAGTGAGGTCATTTCTCTAATACAAAAGCCTCTCTATATCAATGTGTCATTCTGGATTCCTTTCTGTCTTTACATCCTCCCCTGGTGGTAATCAACAATACAAGGTTAGTTTGGTAACAAGGTACTGTGCTTAGCTCAAACCATTTTAGGCCAGTGACACTTCTGGCCTACAACATAACTAATAAGCCGAAAAACTTAAGCTTTTGTGCTGGAGCTCTACTGACGGCCATGTTCACCTGAACTTTCATTTAGCTTTATGTTTTCAGGTAACTTTATTGGGTTTTGCATACGTAGGCTCATAAATTGCTATAACGTTGACAGAGATCCTGCAAGCTGTTCTGCTGTCGTCTGTTCTCCTGTGAGTTGTAATCCCATTGGCTATTCGGCTGTTCTCCTGTCAGCCTATCCACTATTCTTTGCTGCAGCTTTAGTTGTTACACTATTTAATGCTCTGCAGATGGCAAGGGATTAATCCATTTCTCTACAAAGACCATAGATCATGCACTCCTGACTCGTGAACAGTATTCCACATTTAAACAAGTTATACAAGATGTTGTGTGCTACACTGTGACGTGCACTGCCCAAAACACAACCTTACTAAAAAAGTAATATTCCGAGCCAGCTGCATGGCTAGGACCCAGTGTGCACTGCAGAGATAAACTGTTTTCAATTTTGCCAAATTAATCAAAAATACAACAATATATAATACTCATCAAAATGTGTTTGAATTGCACACAGTGTTTTCAAACGTACAAAAATGTACACAAATATTAATTAATCAGCAACAAGCCATAACATTTTCTTACATTTTGAATGATAATGATTGTAGACGTTTCTTTAATTGTGTTGATTTCTAATGTAACATGCTGCCCATTGCATTTCAGTGCAACCTGTCCCTTCTTCAGAGGTGATGCTGTATCGCTGATAGACATGATACAAAAATAAAAGGCACCAAAAAGCAAAAAAGAAAGGAAATGCAAAGAAAAAAGGGGAAAACAGGGAGTACTGTTAGTGTGGAAATTATCTAACAAAGTTTCTGCCTCTTTTAACCCTGAAGCCCAAAGACGGGACAGGTTGTCCCGAAATGCACTGGGCAGCATGTTAAATTAATAAACTGATGCAATTGAAGAAACGTCTGCAATCATTATCATTAAACATTTAAGAAAATGTTATGGCTTGTTGACTAATTAATATTTGTGTATATTTTGTACGTATGAAAACATTGTGTGCAATTCAAATACATTTTGATGGGTCTCATATGTTGTATTTTTGATGAATTTGGCAAAATTGTAAACAGTACATCTCTGTAGTGCAAACTGGGTCCTAGCCATGCATGTGACTCTGAATATTTATTGGTATAATCCATGGCTCTGTCATCAGCAGTGACATTGTTGGCTCTTCCTTCTTCAGTGCCTGAACTAGCACTATTATCAGCTCTGTCTGACTCCCCTTTGCTGGTTGTGCTTCCACTTCAGATGCTGCTAGAGACCCCATAAGAATCACTTTGAGCTGCCACAACCTTCTTCAAGTCATGACATTGAGGAGGAAAATGAGGAGGAGGCAGAAGCTCAGGTGATTGAAGTCTTTAATAATGATGAGGTCTAGGATCTAGAGGACTGTCTGGCTACTACTCCCCACCAGCTTCGTATCAATTCTTACCACAAGATGGCACACATGGAGAATGCCACAGGCGTTAGGGTGACCACAGAAGCCACCATGTGAGAAATTGGGTTTCTGCTTGGCAGAGGCATGCTCCCTGTTCAAGTAGGGACCATAGTCTTAGTTAGGATAAGTCAGTTACACACCATAAATTAATCTGTGGCACTCCCTGGTAGCTTAACACATAGCAGCCAGGCTTAACTTAGGAGACAATGCGTGAAGTATTTGTGCAACACTTAAAACAGTGACACAGCGGAAAAAAACCTCAAAAAGACTCCTCAGCAAGTTAGAAAAATAGATTATGTATTTATCAGTAAAGCAAGACCAAAACAACAAAACTCCCATAAGTAGAAGTCAAGAGATGAATTTTAAAAGAATATCTTCAATTATAGTGCCTAGAAACTTAAAGAGCCAACCGGAGCTAGCTGGTTGTGAAATCCAAAGTTCAGGTCAACTGCAATGGCGCGTGGGCCAACTACAGGGAACAACCTTGTCCCACTGAAACAGTACCTTTTGTGGAGAATTGTGTCTCCGTCGAGTATTTGATGCAAGGAGCAGAGGGGATGCTGCAAAGGCAATGCTTTGGTTCCGGTCTATGCAGTCACGGGATGCCTCGCCTTTGTGCCACGCAGTTGTTGATCCTCTAGCAGGGCTGCAGCGTTGGACTCTTTTGCAAAAGTGATGCATTGTCGTCGAGCTGCACAACCAGGTGATGCAAAGGTATGGTTTTGAGGATGAAGGTGATCTGCCAGTTCCAAATCAGCAAGTTGGAGCTGCAAAGTCTTTGTCCTCTGCGGCAGTGGTGATGCGTCAGTGCTGGGAGGCAATGCAGCAAGTCTGATCAGCATGATGCGTCGACTTTGAGAGTTGCAGCACACCAGAATCCACTTCCAAAGGCCCAGAATTGGTTTGGGACCACTTGGCAGGACTCACAGGTGGCAGAGCCTAGTTGCTGTTGGAGATGCAGGCTGTCTTTGATGTCTCTGAGACTGCAGAACAGGAGGTAAGCCCTTGGAGTCACTTGGTTCTTGGGATGTAGAGATTCAGGTCCAGTTGTTCTTACTCCCAGGCAAGCAGGGCAGGCACAGCAAAGCAGGAGTCCAGCAGAGTGGCACTCTCCTCAGCACAGCAGTCCTTCTTGGCAGAGTATCCTCAGGTCCAGAAGTGTACTGATTTGGTAGGGTCAGAAGTCCATTTCTTATACGCATTTATGCCTCTGAAGTTGCGGAGGACTTAGAAGAAGGGCTTTGAAGTGCAGTATGCTGCTCTTTGTGTGGGACAGGCACAGCCATATTCAGGTGCAAGTGTCAGCTCCACCCTCTCATCTAGCTTAGGAAGACCCATCAGCCTGGTAATGGGCCATCGGAATGTAAATGGCACACCTCAGCTTTGTTTGTGTGTGACTGTCTAGAGGGAATGCACAAAGCCCAGCTGTCACTCAACTCAGATGTGTATTGGAGGCAGGGAGCAGGCACATATGCCTTAGAAGCAGAAAAAATGTCAACTTGCTAAAAGTAGCATTTTGAAAGTTGTAATCGTAAGTCCAACTTTACCTTTAAAGATAATTTATTATTACAAGTCCACAGGTACCAAACATAACTGTCCTACTCTCTCATTCAAGAATTACACTCAAATGCATTAAGGATTCCCTAATGCTATCCTATGAGACGAGGTGGCCTTTCAGTAGTGAAAAACAAATTAGAGAGTTTTTCACCACCAGGACATGTAAAACTAAAATGTATATGTCCTGCTTTTTACTTATAGGGCCTACCTTAGGGGTGTAATATGTGTAATAAAAGAGGGGTTTAAGGATTGTCAAGGGGTTTTAAATGCCAAGACAACATGGCAGTGAAACTGCACATACAGGCTCTGCAGTGGCAGGCCTGAGACATGTTTAAAGGGCTACTTACGTGGGTGGCACAATCAGTGATGCAGGCCCACTAGTAATATTTATTTACAGGCCCTAAGCAGCACACACAGTGCACTTTACTAGGGATGTATAAGTCAATTAAATGTGCCAATTGTGTTTAGACAAAAGTTAGCAGGTTTTAATAGCGTGAACACATGCACTTCCTCGCTGGTTAGCAGCGATAAAGTGTCCATAGTCCTAAGGCTCACATAAAACAGATCAGCAAAAGTGAGGCAAAGTAGGGAAAATATATGGATGAAGACCACCCTAAGGCTGTCAGGTCTAACACATCCTCAGTGTAGGAAGTTGGCTCTGTCCAAGGGTACCCCTTAGAGGTTGATAGTGGCAAACTTAGATAATCCTAATGTTCTATTTTGTGGTAGTGTGGTCGAGCAGTAGGCTTATCAGAGGTTAGAGTTAAGCATTTGTTGTACACACACAGGCAATAAATGAGGAACACACTCAAAGACTTAACTCCAGGCCAATAGGTTTTTATATAGAACAATATTATTTTCTTAATTTATTTTAGAACCACAAGATTAAGAATTTAGGTAAGTACATACATTGTAAGGTACTTCACACAGGTAAGTATAGAACTTTGATTTAAAACAGTAGTACATACAGTTTTGGCAAAACTGGCAATAAGCTATTTTAAAAGTGGACACTGCAAAAATCAACAGTTCCTTGGAAAGGTAAGTATTGGTTAGTTTCTCAGGTAAGTAAAGTACTTACAAGTTCAGCCTCCTGGGCATAGGCAGCCCACCGTTGGGGTTTCAAGGCAACTCCAAAGCCACTGCACCAGCAACACAGGGCCAGTCAGGTGCAGAGGACAAAGGAAGGTCCAAATAACATAGGTGCCTATGGAGAACATGGGTGCTCCGGTCCCAGTCTGCTACCAGGTAAGTACCTGCATCCTTGGGGAGCAGACCAGGGGGGTTTTGTAGAGCACTTGGGGGGAGGGGGGCACAAGCACACCCTCAGCGGCACAGGGGCAGCCGGGTGCAGGGTGCAAAGTAGGTGTCGGGTTTTGTATTGAAATCAATGGAGGGACCCGAGGGTCACTCTGGCGATGCAGGCAGGGCACAGGGGGGCTTCTCGGGCCAGCCACCGACTGGGCTACGATGAGGGCAGCTTGCTGATCAGTCCTGCACTGGTAGGTGGTTCCTCTCGGTCCTGGGGGCTGCAGGTGCAGTGCTTGGCCAGGTGTCTGGTTCCTTTGTTACCAGCAATGGTGGTAAGGGGGAGCCTCTGGATCCTCTCTGCAGGCATCACTGTGGGGATGCAGGGAGGTCGACTCAGGGTGTCCACATCATTGGAGTCACCTGGGAGTTCTTTCTGCGGTGTTGCTTGTCTTGAACTCGAACTGGGGGAGTTGGGTGCAGAGTGGGAAGACTCACGCTTCTGGCAGGAAGTTGGAGTCTCTTAAAAGTTGGTTTCTTTGTTGTTTCTGGACAGAGCTGCTCTCCTCTGGAGGTTCTTTGTCCTTTAGGTGCAGGCCAGTCCTCTGAGCTCTCGGGGGTCACTGGTCCCGCTGGATGCGTTGCTGTGCAGGTTCTTTGAGTCTGGAGACCAGCCGGTACGGTTGGGGGCCAAGTCAGTTGTTGTCTCTGTTGTCTCTGCGGGGCTTTCAGGTCAGCAGTCCTTCTTTCTTCAGGTTGCAGGAATCTGATTTCCTGGGTTTAGGGTCGCCCCTAATTACTCAATTTAGGGGTGTGTTTAGGTCTGGTGGGCAGTAGCCAATGGTTACTGTTCTGGAGGGTGGCTACACCCTCTTTGTGCCTCCTCCCTGAGGGGAGGTGGGCACATCCCTATTCGGGGAATCCTCCAAAACCAATATCAAGTGTTGCGTTGCTCTCACCTGGCAGGAGCAGCTTTTGTTTCTGTTGCCACCAGGATGGAGCAAAGCTAAATTACCTGCCAGGGAGAGCTCAGACAGGGAGTTAGGTTTGTAACAAACTGTCTAGGCGAATGGGGTTCCCAGTACACTGACTGACTTCAGGGCCCCGGGAATGAGGTCCTTCGGCCATTATATGGCTTAGGGAGAGGGGCCCCACTCCTCCTCAAATAACACTTTGGGCCCTGGGTGATGGGGTCCTTGGGGCCCTTAAATGTTTTGGGAGGTGGCGCTGCAAGCTCCTTCCCTTTTCAAAATAAAAATAGTCTCGGGTCCCAGGGGATAGGGTCCATGGGACCATTAAGTGGCTGTGAGAGGGAGGCTGCACCCTCCTCCACCAACAATAACAACATGCTAACCACCAGGCCCTGGCCCACAATGGGGTGGGAGGGTTCATTGAAAAGGGAGTGTTCCCACCCTGGTTTTTTTTCTTCATTTTTTTTCTGCAGTAGTAGCAGAGGAAAAAAAATGTTTCTTTAGCTTTTGCCCTGGGCCACGCACGACCCCAGGGTCCAGGGTACCACGCCTCATTATGCTGTTTTTTTTTTTTCAGGACATAGGGACTCAGCCCTTGAACCCTAAAATGGCTGCCATACATATTTGATGATGTGAAGAGGCCATTTAGATCTTATCTTTTGATCTGTCGAAACCGGTATGACCTGATGCATCTATAAATTCTGAACCTTAATTTGTCAAGAGCAACTAAACATATTTACATCAGATCACAAAAAGTACACTTTCTTGATAAAGATCTAGCTTTTTACTTATTAGGTCTAATTCCATTCAGCCGATTTGGATGTAGAACACCTCCCCCTCCCCCCAATCCCTCCCACCCTCTCGATGTTCTCATCTCCTGCTTGACGGATCATCCAGAATCTTTCCAGGAAGGAGCTCAGGTGGATGAGACATATCCTTGGAAAGTTTCATGTTTTTTTGTCAAACAGCACCAAAGTTAAAAGCTAACAAAAAAAATAACCCACCAGCCTTATCTAGTTTCAGGAAGGGAGACCAGAGAGGTGTATTTCGGGATGATAGTATGTCCACTGATAGAACACCCACCCTCACAGTGGAGACGACCTCCTAGTGCAGAATTTACACGTGCTGCCTAATGGACTCAAGGAGGCACCCATCTGCATTATCCCATGTGAAAAAAACACACACACAACTTAATACCTTCATACCGGTCAGTGATGATGCCTTAGAACTCCAGGTATAGGAGACTGTTTTGCTTTACTGCAGACTTAGAAGAGATACACAAATACTGAAAGGAATTTCTGGTATGCGGCACTCTCAGTCCGGAAAATACATTTATCAAGGCACTTTGCAAGGTTTGAATAAGAAGGTCAATTATGTACAACACAAGTGCACATTTGAAGAAAGTCACTGCAGTGAAATAAAAGTGTTCTGCTTCCACTTCAAATTGAGAGGAAATATGAATGACATGAATTCCAACAATGCAGAGTTCTTACTCTGAGTAATAAATGTATTAAAGCACTGTTTAAGGTTTGAATAGAGGAATCATGTAGGTCAAATGCAGCAGCACAAATACACTTCCAAAAATGATCAAAGCAGTATAATAATAATGATCATAGAAACAAAAATGAAAATACACTACCTTAATCATGGTTTATATATCTGCATCACAGTGACTATATATTCATTCGCAATGCAAAGCTAAAAATATTAATTAAAAAGAATTCCTCACCATGGGGTTCTCTTGCTTTATCTCTTTGCCAGCAAACTGGCCCTGAACCCAGTCGACAGTGAAGAGAGAACTACCCTCAAGGGAATGGCGGCAGGCACAGATGGCCCTGTCCCAACCAGTTTTTACTATCCACAGTTGTCTAGTTTCCTCCTCTTATATACTTTAAACAAGCTGGAGAGGAAAATTCTAGAAATCCCTCCCCCTTCAATGTGTTGTTGTTCAAACGCTGGCAGTATCAGTCAGTGTTGGAAGAGCATGTTAGAGATTTAGCCATAATCCCACAGTGCACTCCCAAGACCAAGCTGTTCCCTACTGTACCATAAACATTATCCTGGTACATCCCTATCTTACTTGCACTCCTCCAGGTTATGTTCTAGTCTTTGTTTAGAAAGCGCACGAAGAAAGAATGAAAACATAAGAGAAAAACACATTGCAAAACTTGTGTGCAGAAAAATACCTGCACGGTCTGCAAAGCTAAGCTAAGCACACAATGGAGTCTAATCAAAATCGAACAGATGGCCACCAATGTGACGGTGTTTCTTGTGGCCACCAATTGGTGGCCACCAATGTGACGTTGTGTAAAGCTAGGCTAAGCACTAAATAGAGGCAGAGGTCAAGATGAAGCTAGGGGTTAAATACGAATAGCATCAGGGAGACTGAAGAAACCTTGGCAGTAAGAGGGCCAGTAGGCAATTCACCCATCAGCCAACCCTTACAGGCGTACAAGTAAAATGCCTGTGCTTGGGCCACCAATAACCTACCCTTTTTGGAGAGGGCTGAAGCCACTCTGGCTTAGAGGGTTCACTTTGCGTGACCTCTGACCTCAGTGCCCAGCACTGATGTTGACAAAAATGCAAAGGTAAAGAGAGACTACGGTGATCTGAAAGGTTGTCAAGTTCACTGGAGAAAACACAGAGGTCTGACCAGACACACATGGATAAGGGAGCACATTCTTCTCAAAGCCAAGCAGAAGACTTTAAGCCCTAATATGTTATGTTTTTATGTTATGTTATTTTGTAAAGTGTGCTATCACCCAGGGCAATATCCTTAGCAGGTGTGAATTTAGCCTAGCCTAGGACAGGCAGAGGGGCTGTATGAGCCATCAAAGTGAGCCCTTTGAAAAAACAGTGACCACACTTGTGTCGATTTTGAAGTCGATGACGGTCCATAGGTTTTTGGCATGGCAGATCAGGGTAGATGTAGGTCCTAGCTCTATTGAACACTAGTTTGAGTCCCACTGAGAGAAACATTTCCCGAAGATATGACTTCAGTCTTGTTGGAGTTCTTCTTCGGACAGATGACTTCATCTAGTCAGTGATTTCGGTCATGCATGCCTTGAACTTGTTCCGGGTGCTGGTTGTTTTCTCTGTGACGGAAGAGGATATGTTGTGTGTCATCAGGAGAGGATATTGATGTTGTGGGAGCCAATGATGCTGGTTACCGGAATCATGTAAGCGTTGAAGAGGGTCAGGCTCAGGGAGAATCCTTGCAGGACTCTGCAGATGAGGGCACAAGCATCAGAGTTGAAGGGTGTCAGCATAAGTGACCAGGTACTGTCAATCAGGAAGGAGAAGATCCAACAGAACGCGGGCCCATAAATTCCGATGTTGTTCAGGCTTTTGAGGATGTAATGGGAGGCTGCATCAGACACTATGTTGTATTCCAGAAGGATGAGGGCAACAATGTCTCCATGATCCCATCCAGTGATCCACTCAGGTCTCTTGTGACTCATGGGCCTGCCCCATACTCAGTAGTAATGTATATAGCATGTTACATCTTGCACATCTGCATATTTAATGTGTGTGGAGGGGGTGTGGACGGTATTATTTCTCAATATTTATACCAATAAGAAAGAAAACCTTAAAGCATAATGTAATTGAGTAATACATACTAAAATGACTGAATAATACTACATTCAAAATTATCTCTTTCATAGTATTAAGGATAATGTGATATGTAATCTAATCTGTATGACTGACACATTTGTAATTGCATCTGTCACATCATGGGTGAATTCATGAGATGTGCATTTGATGTGCAAATTATAGTTTGCATGGCTGTTGTGTGGGGTAAAACTTCAATTTATCTATGGGTTTTAAGTACTTTTTAAAATGTTATGTCCCATAAACCCTTATAAAATCAACTTTGGGGTGAGGAGGGGACAACCATGCCTGAATGTGTTTTTTCACATAGAACTATAAAAGAGTATGTTAATCAACACAGACTTATCAAGCAAGTTGATTTCTAACACTATAGAAAGTCATTCTTGTTCACATGCTTCCAAATATAAAGCACTTGCTACAATGGCTTAAGGAATTGGAGATTATTTCACTCTTTAAAATGAAGCTGCTAGGAACGCAATTCCTGCAAGCTTACATTGTGGTCTATGGTCTCAATGCTTTTGATTGCACTATTTTTGGTCTCGCTTAGACAGCATATGTGGTGTCTCTTCAAGACATTTTGTTTTCTGTCAGTGGGCTTAGAGACTGCCTATTGCTTACCATCAGTTGACTTCATTATCACTATCATTTGCTTCTTATTGGCTGTTTGTTCTTGTGTGTTTGTCCCTCGCTTGGAGAATGGATGCATTACTTTTGTCTTTCCACCTCTCATTTGTTTACGCACTATTCTTTTCTTTGGGTTTTGGCACTCTACCAGACTGCGCCTTTTTCATCAGGCTCCCTTGTGTAATTCTCCCTTCTGGTGTTCCTCCCATATCCGTCTGTGGTTGCCGTCACCTGCCCTCCCTCCACATTGACTAGCCCCCAAACTCCCTCTGTTTGTTGTCAATTTTGGCTTAATCCACTCCCTCTTACCCTCCCTCCTATCCTACTGTCTCATATATTGCTTTACCCGTAATTATTTTCATTGTTTGTGCTGGCCCCACACCGGCCCTAACAGAAAAAGAGCTGCAAGACATGGACAACACTGGCTGCGTCACAGTGATTTACTTCCCCCACACCCTCTGTTGCTTAATTCCCAGCCCTCTTGTCAATAAAAAAAAGAAAAATGTTATGATTTGGCCAATGTTTTTCTAACTTTCAACTGTGCTGATCAACATGTCTAAAAAAATAATTATCTGATAGTCTTTTTGCAGCAGATTCCTTACCTTAGAATATCCCCAGGTGTCCGACTGGAACCAGAAGATTTCTGAGCAGTACTCCTGCGTTCCAGTAGGTGATGTCATTCGGCTCCACGTCAGAAGTGACTTTAGGGGTATTTATATAGGCACCACTTCGGCGTGCTGATGGACGGTTCTTTCCTTTCCACTCCAGATAGCGCTTATCCAGTCTGAGCTACCCTCAGTCATTTTTGACTGTTTTGTATGACTTTTTTTTTTTTTTTTACCTTTCTCTCCTATTGTGAGAATGTCACCCAAGAAACTGTCTGGTTTCAAGCCATGTGAAGCCTGTCACAGGCAGATATTTGTGATAGACCTGCGCTTTGTGTGTTTTTGGTGCTTGTAGTATGACCACTCCGTGCGCCATGCACCCGAAGATTCTGAGGGAGCAATTTCTCAAGCACCTCACCACCTGACGTTGGACAACTTTGATGCTCAAGATCTTTGTCATGCAGAAGGTCCCAGGATCGCTCGTAGAGCTGCTCCTGGCTAGTATCGCCACACTTCACATTATCATGGAAATTTGGTAAGTCCTACAAACATTAAAAAAATTCAAGAAGTTGAAGAGGTCTTCAACTTCGCCATATCTGTCAAAGTCGTCCTACGAGGCGCAGGATCGTCACCACTCCAGGCCTTCTGCTTTGGCAGAGCCTGACTCGGGTTCCGCTCCACTCTTTCCTGATTTTTTGGGGAGCTGGAGGAGACCCCTCCCAGCTCAAAGAATTTTATGACGCCATGCACCTCATATTTGGGCGGCCTGGCCCCTCTGAAGTGCCTTTGGGCCCTGCAAGTTCGGAAGGGGCCCCCGCTAGATCCCTAGCAGCAGGTTCTCCCTCTGCTCCAGTTGGGCCTTCTGGATCTCTTGCTGGATTAACAGTGGAGCCGTCGGCAAGACCGTGACCTTCGTCTGCACACGCTGCAGTGCCAACACCGGCAGCACTCCATGGAGAGAGAGAGAGAGAGAGAGAGAGATTGAGAGAGACTGAGAGATTGAGATTTATTTATTTCAGCGACGAGTCGTCCTCTCCAAACCTGTACTCTTATTTATTGAAGCCCTTACTTGCATGCTTCCCTGGGCCAAGCTGTGCACAGGGGATCCTGTGCATAGGACATTTGGCTGCTGCTGCTGCTGTTGCTTCACTCCTGGGCACCAGGGTTTCCTTACCTAGCACCCCACCCTGGAGAGTGTGGTGGTCTAAGCCACCACTACTGGGATCAACCCAGGTGTACTACCTACCATTCCAGCGGATAGGGAATCCAAAATCCTGGGTACCTTTGGAAAGACAATATTCTCCTCCACCAGCCTTGTACTTCAGTTAGTGAACACTGCATGCCTTTTGGGATGATATTATCATACAGTCTTTGATTTGGTTGTGCAAATGCTGCCCATGGTCTCAGAGGATGCTCTCCCAAGCTAATGCTAATGAGGCAAATGAACCCAAGTTCATCATACCATGTGGACTCGACACAACTGGCGCGCTAGGTAGAGAGATTTCAACTGTTTTTTTCAGGGGATGTCCAAGCTCTTCTTATGGACATGCGTTTTGATGGCTCTCGCCTTTTTTTGAGAGGAGGCAGACTAAGCGCTGGAGTGCTTTAGGGACAGCACATCTACGGTCATGTCTTTGGGCTTGTCTGTGGACCATCTTCCCCCCCCCCTGTCTGCCTTCTGTCACTTTTGTGGCTACAGAAGGGGTCTCCAACCACACCCAACAGGTTTCCCAGCCTTTCGTGATCGAGGGTGCCGGTCCAATAAACCATGTGGAACAGGCAACAAGGGGTCAGGTCAGTTCCCCACCTCCCCTGCAGCCACAGCCTCCAAACCCATTAAGTTTGCTCTCTGACCATCCTGGGCATCCAGTGGGAGGGAGGATACTCCATCACCTGCATTACCGGCTGTCAGTAAGATCGGACTAAGTCCAAAGGGGCTACTTCCTCCTCTTTGTGACTGTCCCTCCACTTGTGCTACCCACTTAAAACTGGCTGACTACCTTTCCGTGCTATGTCAGGAAGTGCTGACCCCTTGCCAAGAGGACTATCAGGAGAGTTTATCCTATCCTAGACCTGCACCTACTTAATTTCTTTCTGAAAGAGAAAAAATTCAAGATGCTCACACTTGCACAAGTTCTGTCTGACCTGGACCTGGGTGACTAAATGGCAGTGTTGGATTAGCAGGATGCATTGTTTCCACACCCCTGTCCTGACTGCCCACAGACGCTACCTGTGATTCACAGTGGGCCAAGAGCACATTAAGTTTTCTGTGCTCCCCTTTGGCCTTACCAGCACCCCTCTGGTGATCATGAAAGTGATGGTAGTGGTTGTAGCTCATCTGTAGAGGATTGGCATTCCAGTCTCTCCCTACCTCAACGACTGTTGAAGGTGGGCTCGTCCCAGGCAGTTGTCTCCCACCTCCAGACTACGATGAACCTTCTGCACTCACTGGGTTCACTATCAACTTGACAAAGTCACACGTAACTCCCTCTCAGACACTTCCATTCATATGAGCTGTTCTGGACACAGTGCAGTTTTGGGCTTATCCTCCTGAGTGCTGAATACAGGATATTCAGGCTAGATACCAATGTTTCAGTCTTGATCCTGGATTTCAGTGAGAAATACTCTGAGGCTGTTGGTCCTCATGGCCTTCTGCATCCTGTTTGTAACTTATGCCTGTTGCCAAATGCAGGCTCTGCATTGGGACCTCAAGACTCAGTGGGCGTAGTATCAGTGGAATCTCTCCAACCTGGTTCAGATGTAGGAGGGAACTGCATATTTTGTGCGGTGGTGGCTGAAGAACTGTGATTGGGTCAAGGGCAGACCCCTTCACTTCCCCAACCAGAGTTGACCTCTTCTGACAGATCCATCACTTCTGAGATGGAACAGCCATCTGGCAGAGGTGGAAATCAGAGGACTCTGGTCTCTGACGGAATCTGAGCTCCATATCAACCTGTTGAAACTTCAGGTGAATCGCTTGTCATTAAAGGCCTTCTTCCCTCAATTGAAGGCCAACACCACTGCCATAGGGTACTGCAACAAATAGGGTGGAGTGGGATCCTATACAGTTTGCCAAGAAGCTATGCATCTCTAGACATGGCTAGAAAGCCAGGGTATGTCCCTGGCGGTTCGGTACCTGATGAAATTTCTGAATGCCAGGGTGGGCGAACTCATCCATAGATGCCTAGCAGATCACAAGTGGCATCTCCATCTGGAGGTGTTGCAAGAACTCTTTCAACAGTCGGGAGAGTCTTGGTTAGATATGTTTGCCACTGCAGAGAATACTCCGTGTCAGCAGTTTTGCATGCTGGAGTTCCAAGGTGACTTTCCCTCTGAGACACTTTACGTCTCATGTGGAACTCTGGCCTCCTATATGCCTTTCCGCCAATACCACTCCTGCCCAGACTTCTCAAGAAGATCAGAAACGACTGGGCCAAAGTTATTCTTTTTGGTTTGGAATGAACATGGAGAGTCTGGTAGCTCGAGCTGTTAAGCATGACAATCGGTCCTCTAGTCAGCCTGCCACTTCATCAGGATCTTCTATCACAGCAACAGGGGATGGTTCTGCACCAGAAACTGCTCACCCTAAGCCTTCTTGCATCAAAATTGAGCAGTGGCGGTTGACAGCTTTCGACTTTACTTGTGAAGTCTGTGATGTTATTCTGGCAGCCAGGCGACCCTCCACCAAGTCGGTTTACTCCTGCCATTGGGATATGTTTGTGACCTGGTGTGATTCTCACAACATTGACGCCCTTTCTGCACCTTTAAGCTAGCCTATAATATTTGCTGTCTCTTTAGCGCAGCAGGGCTCTTCTCTGGGAACAGTTGGCCATTTTTGCTTTTTTGTGGTTGCTGGACCAACCCGCAGTATTTAGGCCACCTGTTGTGGCTAGGTTTCTTAAAGAAATACAGCACATGTTTCCTTCCAGGCCATTAACCATGCCTCAGTGGAATTTGAATCTGGTTCTCACCTTCTTGATGTGTGGACAGTTTGAGCCTCTGCACAATTGCCCTGTTAGTCTCTTGACCATCAAAACTGTCTTTCTAGTGGCCATAACATCGGCCAGGAGGGTCAGCGAATTAAAGGCTCTCTGGGTACACCCTCCAGACACCACCACTTACCAGGACAAGTTGGTGCTCTGGACATGTGCCTCCTTCCTTCCAGAGGTTGTAACTCTCTTCCATGTAGGCCAAAACCTCATCCTTTCTACCTTTCTTGCTCAGTCTTATTCCTCTTAAGAAGATAAATTACCCCACCATCTGGACACAAAAGAGTGGTGTTGTTTCATTTAGACCATAGATAAGACTTCCAGGTGGATAGTCGACTCTAAGTGGGGTATGTAGGGGCTAAGAAGAGGAAGGCTGTGCAGAAATGGACCATCTCAAGTTGAATAGTACTCTGCATCAAGATCTGCTACACACTGGCCTAGAGACAACCCCTTGAGGGTTTGCATGCTTATTCTAGGGGAGCTAAGGCTTCGACTACTGTGTTTGTCCGCAGAGTTCCTATACTCTATCTGTCAGGCAGCAGTGTGGGCATCCTTGCACACATTTACAAAACAGTCTTGCCTGGGCATTCAGGTCCCTTATGAAGGGTTCTTTACCCGTTCAGTCCTACAGGACTTTTTGATTTGGAATTGGCTTTGCAAGCCAACCTCTGGGAAGGCATTGCTTGGATATCTATTGAAAGCTAAGGAATCTGCGGCTAGAAGTCTCTATTATATTGGTTACTCCTTACCTTGTAAAGACTCTATCTAGCTACAGATTCCTAACTGACCCTCTCATCCTTTCCACTTTAAGAGCAGGTTGTAGCATAGGGGACACCCTTCTCGGGGGCCCTAGTTTTTCCACGCCATTGGTCATTTCTCATCCTGGCTCTTTGTTCCTGGCTTAGAAAGTCACTAAAGTAACTAAAGTCAGCACACTAGGGTGGTACCTTTATAGGTACCTCATACATCACTTCCATTGGGCCGATGTGGAGCTGAACCATGCCACCTACTGGCGCACAGGGGTACTGCTCAAATCTATGGACCACAGAGCGAGAAAGAAAGGGAAACCTCAACACCACACATCCTCCCAAGAAAAAACAAAAATCACAACTGGTGAGGTGGAGTAGAGCATAAAGTAGGACAATTTGTCGACTTCTGATTAGCAAGACTAGTTATTGAGTCCTGAAGTTTTTAGAGAATGTACTATTTATCCAGCAAGTGGGGTGTTCCTTAATGGAAGAGGTGGTCTCACATACTTGTCATGTCATGCTTCATCCTTGACCACCTCTCCCCCACCCTGGTAGGACAGTGCCACCAGGGTCGACTCAACCTCTTGGTAAGAGCTACACCAGAGGGAGTTCTTATATAAAAAAAAAAATACTGGACAAAGTCAGGGATCCAGATCAAGTTAAGAAGAACTCTTGGGCTACAGGTGTTGTTCATCTTTATTAGTTGTGTCCGTGAGCATGATTAAAAACACACTAGGACAGTAAGAAGAGCCTAATTACCCTGTCTACTCAAGCCAACATGTTTCTGCTGTCAGGGCTTAGGATTCCTAATAACTAACCCAAAGGTATGTTACCAAAAACAGCCACTCAGGACCTACCTGAGTGAGGATCAAACTCTAGGTACCTAAACTCCAGGAAGGTGGGGGGTACAAAGAACATGTAAGTCCCACCATCCTGGGGAATATTAAGACAAACAATTAGCTGTCAAATAAGGTCCAAATATACACATGTGGACATGCAAGAGTGATAATCACTGCAAACACTACTCAGATCTTCTGGATCCAGTTTGACGCCTGGGGATATTGTAAGGTAAGAAATCTATGGCTACCTAGTCTCTACCAGATAAGGCATTACCAAAGGTAAGTAACCTGTTCTACAAAGCCAATATCTGATGCAGTCAAGACCTATTGGCTTTGTTAATGCTTGTTTCTATTTTGTTCTACCACTGACAAAGAACAGCTTTCCATTGTATGCAGCGCTTATAATAATAAAACAATGCAATAAGTCTGAAAGTAAATAAATAAGTGTATCTTCAAAAGACCAATCTTACCACCATTGGAAAGCCCGTCTCTCCACTGGCTTGAGGTACAGTCTACCATGCCTTGGCTCCTTTGTTGCACAGTGCGTAAGTGGCAGTAAAAGCAGGAAGGCTCAGGCGGCATTAGTAAAAACTAATATTAAAATGAAAAAATAAAGGTAACATTTAAAACCCTCTCCCGCACTCTGGGCGGAGTATCATACGGAGAGGGGAGCTGCCACTAATTGATTTTCCACCCTACGTGACCTGGTGAAAAACTGCATGTTAATACTGCAGAATAGAGCAGGGATGGAACGACAGCTCGGTGCACACTCGAGCTCTTGAAAAAGGTATTTAGAAAAAGGAACCCAAAGTCCGTATTTGCAGAGGTTGCGCCAACGAATTCTGGGAGGAACACTTATGAAATGTGTATACAGTATTAAACATTGCTTTCCTTGAAATGCAAGAAGACGTATTCCTGGACCTTCCCTTAGATGGAATATTTAACTTGCACCAAAAGTGAGAAAGTTCCTTTCACTAATTTTGTGTCAGAGAAACAAGCACAGGCTTCCAAGTTGCCAAAGTTAGTCGCCAATTATTAATGATTTGCTTCAAATCAAACAATGTGGCACGGGCTTGCCATTGAGAAAGTCTTTGGTGGCATAGTCCACAACTCTATTGCATTCATTAGGATGGGGGCATCATTGCTGTCTTTCTTAATAAGTGTTCAGAGAAGTAACATGCCATAAAGACACGAGATCGTCGGAGATCTCCCTAAAGATTACCTGTTATCAGTAATCAAAGCGAAAGAGCGCACCATATTAGGGGAATCATGTTTCCGAGACGCTCAAGCAAGGCTTTTCCCTTGGGCGTATAACAGACAAATTCTAACCTTGTAGTTACTCTGGCTAAGGTGTTTGTGGAAGTTAGGAGAGCATCTGATAGGAGAGGAACAAGTATATGCTTTGAATGAGCTCCCAAAAAATATATGGTCTTCCATTCTAGTAACATCTTAACATGTTAAATGTGCTGTTCCAAGCACTAAGGGTTCTTTTGCCCATCTTTTCTCAGTTGTTGTCTTTTTGACAAAACGAATAAAAACGAAATAAGCATTTTACAAACACATTTGAAATGTCATAAATTGTAAATCAATAATCTAAGTACATGTTGACGATGTCAGTGTTAAGTAGGTATACTGAACCCTATGTTCTCATGCTTTAACTCCATACATTTTGGCCAAACGTTAAAGAAAAAAAGATGTGAAATGTTTTTAGTCTCTGAATGAATGCTGGTATAATATTCATAACATGCATTTCACTCAAAAGCGTTGGCCCATCCCATCAGAGAGCTCTCTTCTTGGTCTTATAATGTAAATCACATTAAAATTAAAATGTCGACTATTATGAGTGGTTGATAATGACCTTCCTTTTAAGCAGTATTTTCAATGCTCACAATTTGCTTGGCTTCCTTAAGATTTTGAACATACGAACTGAGTAAAACACACATGCCTCATCCTAGGATACAAAAGGCAATTGGACAGTTGGGTTTATTTTTACGATGTTGTCATGTCAGCTCTGTTTAGTTTCTCAGTAATCTATCCTTTTAGTTTTTTCTCCCCCTTTCTTTGCCTTCATATTTAACTTGCATTCATTTTGATTTCAATAGAAATATATTTGGTACTCAAACTATATCATCATGGCATGTTGTGCTATCTAAATTTTGAAATAACTTAAAACATGCTTGCATCATTTGCTGAATGGCTTAAATCTAAAGAACCTGCTCTTCTTTTTGTTCCCATTTTCACAGGGTGGAAACGTAAGTGGCAGGATAGACTCCTCACAAGAGAGAAAGGCTTCTGCAGCACCTGTATCAACCGACACAGAAGACCTAAACAAGAGGAAAAAAAGCAGAGTACTTGGGAGCCTTGTGGCGGATTCTTCCCAGGCTCCTGTGCCATCTGGAGGACACGAGGAACCTGAGAAGGAAGTCATGAGTGACAGTGAGAAGCAGCTTGTGCAGAGGTTCAAGATTTACGAGCATTCACAAAAGGAGGTCCTCAACATTCTGGCCTTTTGGGACCGCATTCAGGGGGGTCACCATCACCCCTCTACTCCAGAAGACATCCAGCAAGAAGGAGAGGATCAAATTCCCGAACGACAGGCTACATCGGTGCGGAAGGGTCGGAAGGACCGAGAAAGGGAGAAACTTGAAAGACAAGAGAGGGAACGCGCTGAAAAGGAACGTCTGGAGAAGGAGAAGGCTGAAAAGGAGCGAACAGATAGACTGAAGGCCCTGGAAGATGTTAGGAGCTTCAGCCCACAATCTGGCTCCCGAAAAGTTGGTCTAGAAGAGGCAGATGGAAAGGCTGAAATTGGTGTGCCACTTATTGTACTTCCAGTTTCAAGCACTGAAGAAGCAAATGAAAAAACGTTTCTGGAGAGTGGCCAACTGCCATCAGTGGAGAAGGTAAAACATTGTTAAAGTCCATGCAATGACATGACCTAATTGTAAAGAAAATAGATAAAAGCATATTTTTAGAGGTTACAGATGTAAGTGTTATACTACATTTGTCAAACTTTGTACACAACTGCTCAGACTGTTATTGATGTAATATATACTGTATATTTGTGTTTTGTTGTGACCGCACTATCATGAGCACTGCGCCAATCTCACCTTGTGTAACATCCTACTATATAATTTTGTTGTTTTAGAATTCTTAACTATGGTTTTGTTTTTGTATAAGTGATGTGTTGTTACTAATCATTACATAACCTGTCTAAGGGGCGGGCTTAGACCCCTTATCAAAAAATGTGTTTTTCTAATTGTTTTTTGTTGTTTATACATCTTCCGAGAGAACCATTCTTGACTTGTATGTGTAATGGACCCAGATTCTGGGAGTTCTTGTGCCCGCCCCGTAAATATTTACTTGTATAACAATGTAGGAGGCATCAGACAGAAAGATGGTACCAGAATCCTTCTAGTAGCATGGAGATATGACCTTGCTTCATAACCTTGTGTTATGCTTCTGGACAAGTGGACGCAAGAGCGGTTTCCTTATTTTTTAAACAAAAAAGCATAAAGTGTATCAGAATATCTTGGCCTCCTATCTCACAGTTACAAAGACTTGCGCAATTCGTATTGTTCGACTACTTTTTTGAATAGGACTGGTAGTACTCTTAGGGGCCGATTAAGAGTTTGATGATCCCAATGCAGGACCGCCAAACCCACGGGGAGGACACCACCTCCATGCAAAGCATACAGTGCGGATTCCGACTGTACTGGGCAGGGGGGCCCTACACTGCCCATGCCACAAGCATGGGCAGTGCATGGACCCCTGTGCCCCCCTAAACTTGTTCTTCACCAGTCTTTTAATGGTGGGGAAATAGCCGTGAAAAGGCTTGCGGAGAACAAGGTTGTAATCAGCCAGGTGGCTCTGAGTTCAACGCCACCCTGGCTGATTACAACCAAGACTGCCGTCAGCCCGCCTGGAACAATGTTCCCGACAAAGACAGCAGTCCCCTGGTGGGTCCACCACGGTGTGACTGACCAACTGTGACTGGTATCTTTTTCATTCTTTTGAGCACACTGCGGTCCGTAGTTACAGACCTTCTACAGCAGGAACACCCCCAGCAACGTCAAGACATTTCATGTCACGAACCGCACACAGCTTCTCACCTCTGGATGTAGGATTGGAAAATACACCTGGTCTTCTGCTGGTTCTGGATAATCCCAGATAGGGGCGACCCTTTCTAGTAGCCACGGTGCCGCTTGACAGAAAACACCTAAGCAGACCATACCCTCCAGAAGGAGTCCCAGAGGAAAAACCCCAACAAATGGGGGAAAAAACTCAAAACAGGAACTCCTGAAAAGGAAGAAAAAACAGTACTTGAAAACAGGAAAAAAGGCAAAAAATCACCAACAGCAAAACAGGAACGACGAACAGGAGCAAAGAGCACCACCAAAGGGAAGTGTTTGCAAAACGAGGCAGAGCAAGACTGAGTGACTTACATACTGGAAAACAGGACGTGACCTCACAGGAAAATGAAACAACACCATCTTGAATTAGGAAAAGCCCATGGAAAAGAATAGGAAAAAAGGATGTAGTATAAAAGAAAAGGGCATGCAGGGAAATGGAAACAGGAAGAAGACAACATGGAGACCAGCAGGAATACAGAGAAAATGAAAAAAACAGAAACCAAGAAGAAAGGAAAGAAAGACAAGAAGGAGACCACCACCGACAGAAGAAAAGAGAATCCCCTAATATAGGTAAGGGTGACATGACCAGGAGCACACAACATGCTTCCTGGAACGCGTCGCCAAAACGGGAAAAAAACATGGAGGACGGCGCTCCAAAAATCGGAAGCGCGATCCGACCGCTGTCTGAGAAAGAGATGCCACGGTGAGGCGCGGCGTCACAGTAGGTCCCCACCCGAGGCCCCAGGTTTGTCAGGGTGACAGGCAAAAAACAGGCGAACCAAGCGGGGAGCATGGACGGAGGAGGCATCCTCCCAAGAGCAGTCACTGAGAGGGTAGCCCTTCCAGTGTATCAAAAACTGCAGTCTGTTCCGAAAAAATCCGGAATCACAAACTTCCTGTACTTCATATTCAGGATGGCCGTCCACAGAAAGAGGAGGAGGGCGCTGGAAGTGTTGGTGGTATGGATCAGGAATGAAAGGTTTCAATTGGGACACATGAAAAACTGGATGAACCCTCCAAGTATGAGGCAACCGCAGTTGAACAGCAACAGGATTCAAGATTTACAAAATCCGAAAGGGTCCATAAAAACGTTGTTTGAATTTATTGAGAGAAAATCAGGAGGGTAGAAATCTGGAGGAAAGCCACACTTTGTGGCCTACTTGATACGAGGGTGCCGTCTGTCGATGACGATCTGCTTTCTGCTTCATTGCTTGTATAGAAGCTAAGAGAGTTGTATAAATTAGGCCCTGGATTTGGCAGATCCGTCGTGCAAAAGAAGTGACTGCAGGAACAAGAGAAGTTTTACAGGGAACAGTGGACATGGCCCTAGGATGAAACCCATAGGTGCAATAAAACGGTGTGGCCTTGGTCGCACCATGAATTGTGTTGTTATAGGAAAATTCGGCAAGGGCAAGAAAATCCGACCAATTACTTTGCGTGGCATTACAGTAACATCTCAGATATTGTTGGAGTTCCTGATTCACTCGTTCAGTTTGACCATTAGTTTGTGGATGGAAACCAGAGGACAAGGACACCTCGATGTTTAACAAGGCACAAAAAGCTCTCCAGAATCGTGATACATATTGTGACCCTCTGTCCGAAATGACCTCTTGCGGAAGACCATGGAGGTGAAAAATATCTCGCATGAATATGCGACTCATTTCAGGAGCTTTTGGTAATTTTTTCAAGGCTGTGAAGTGTGCCATCTTCGTGAAGTTACCATAATTACATGATTACCAGAAGAGGATGGTAAGGAACAAATGAAATCCATGGAAAGAGTACACCAAGGAACTGAGGGAACAGGTAAAGGCATTAATAAACCTGATGGTTTAGCTCTGGGTGTCTTGGTCTGGGCACATACTGGACATGCTAAGACATAGGTTTCTGTATCCTTCTTAAGGGAAGGCCACCAAAAAGATCGTTGCAGCAGCTCCTGGGTCTTCTTGATTCCTCGATGTCCGGCTACCGGGGACTCATGACACATTTGTTATGCCTCCGTCTGTACCTTTATAGTTGGTAAGAAAAGAGCCTTCTGATGATAGAAGAAATCATTTTCCTTCTGTAAGAAGGGTGTCACTTTATTCCATTCTGCAGTAGGAAGAAACTGGTACTCAGATTTGACGTGTTCTTGAAAAGATTGAGTAGCTCCTATGATTCTACTGGACTCAATAATGTGTGGAGAGGAGATCTTAGTGACGTCAGGATATCGACGGGATAAAGCATCTGCCACTAAATTCTGGGATCCAGGTCTGTAAGTTATCACTAAATCATACTGGCTAAAGAAGAAGGCCCATCTTGCTTGGCGACTGTTGTGACACTGGAAACTTCGAAGACATTGTAAATTGCGGTGGTCAGTCGTGGCTTCAAAAAGTTCTCTGGTACCCATCAAGAAATGCCTCCATTCCTTACATGCTACCTTGAGAGCAAGTAATTCTCATTCCAGTACTGAATAATTGTGTTCTGCTTCTGTCAAAATATGAGAAAGATAGAATATAGGATGTTCTAATACATCGTTGTCTTGTTTCTGAAGCAGAACTGCTCCTATGGCTCTGTCAGAGGCATCTGTCACTACTATTAATTTTTTAGTAGTGTCAGGATGTCGCAGAATGGGTGCTTGGGTGAAGGACTTCTTTAATTCTTGAAATGCCCGTTCAGCTTTTTCGGTACAGACAAAGCTCTTCTTCAAATTCTCTTTCTTGATAGTTTGGGTAATACATTTTGTTGGTGGGCAAAGTCCTGAATAAACTGGCGATAGAAGTTTGATAGCCCTAGAAAATACTGAGTTTCTTTTACTGAAGATGGAGAAGGGCCAGTCTAGGCTGGCTCTTACCTTTTCTGGGTCCATGGATATTCTGTGTTGATTGATACTGAAACCCAAATAATTCACTTCAGTTTTATGAAATTCACACTTCTCTGGTTATAACTGATTCCTTTTAAGTCTTTCCAAGACCTGCAGTACATGCTCCGTACGTTGTTCAGGATTACGGGAATATATCAAAATATCATCCAGATAGATTACTCCATAGTGATTTAATAAGTCAGAGAACACTGAATCCATGAATCGTTAAAAAAACAGAAGGTGCATTGGTCAATCCAAAAGGCATGACACAATACTCATAGTGTCCGAAGGGAGTACGGAAGGCTGTTTTCCATTCATCTCTTTCTTTGATTAGTAAAAGATGATAGGCACCCCTTAGATATAATTTGGTGAACATCTTGGCTCCTTGGATGGCATCCAATATTTCCCGAATTAAGGGCAAGGGATAACGATCCTTAATGGTTATTTTATTGAGTCCACGAAAGTCGACACATGGGCACAAGAGGAGCCCCAGCAGGAGAAGTAGAAGGAGCAATTAACCCATTCTGTAAGTTGTCATCTAGGTTTTCCCTGAGCACCTTCTTTTCTTGATCTGTCAATGAATACATTTGACCAAAAGGTATTACTTCATTGGGAACCAATGGAATAGCACAATCATAGATTCAATAAGGAGGTAGAATGGGATTACTGGGTTTCTGAAAGATCCCAAAGTATTCCTGATAAGTCTGGAACTCCTTTAATCATATTTATAGTGTTATTAATATCCTTAGTTGATTGAAAGGATCTTTTAGGAGACCAATAGGAGTTAGTTGAATAACAATTATGCTGACAAAACAAAGACGTTAAGATATGGTTCTCGTTTCCCAATTGATATAGGGGATATGCCGGGTTAACCAGGGTATTCTTAAAATCATTGTGTGATTCGGTGAAGCTATAAGGTCAAAGGCAACATGTTCTTGGTGCCCCCCAAAAGTCAAACAGAGCGTAGGAGTAGAGGCCACCACAGGACCTGAGGTTAAAGGAGAGCCATCAACCGTATGTACCAACTCAGGATTTTCTTTAGGAATACATGGAATTCCTTTATTCTTAGCCCAGGTCTCATCCAAATAGATTCCACTGGCTCCACAGTCTATAAGCGCTAGGAGGTGTTTTTCTTGACCTTGTGAACATTGTAACGTGACCGAAAGGATAAACAGGGTGGACATACTTTCTCTGGAGGAACATATCGATGGTACTTCAGCTTCTCCCGCCTCCTTCCTCCTTACAGGGGACAGGAGTTGACGTTTCCCGAAGGTCTGGAGGGACGAACAGGGCAACTACAAATCAGATGGCCAGCTTTGCCACAATAGAGACAAAGTCCTTTTCGTCTTCTATCCTCCTTTTCTGATTCAGTTAACGGACCACGGACGAGGTCAATCTGCATGGGTTCTTCTGTGGCTGATGGAGAGGCTTCGGAAGGGACATCGTCCGTTTGCCGACTGCTGGTACGATAATTACCAGGTTGGTAAGGAACTCGCGTTCTTCTTCTTTCCATCTTACGCTCTCGCAGTCTATATTCTATGTTCATGACTTGGTCCATTAATTCCTTTAAGGAACGGTCTGGAGTGGAATGTACTTCATTCATCCTTAATTTCTTCACATAGACCTCGGCGGAACAATGTTACAAAGGTGCGTTCCCCCCAAGAGGTTTCGGCTGCCAGCTGTTTAAAACGGGTTATATACTGCAGAACGCCCTGATTGCCCTGCTGTATGTCATATAAGGCCTCCTCAGCCGCTGCTTCCACCCCAGGTCTTTCAAACATCTGTTTGAAGAGATTCAGAAAAGCAGGATAATTAGTTAGGAAAGGGTCTTCCAAAGAGACCAGAGGAGTCGCCCAAGCAAGTGCAGGACCAGACAAGGCACTGATCAGATAGCCCACCTTAGCCTTATCGGAAGAAAATTGGAGTGGACGAAAAGCAAAGAAGATTGTTAGGGCATCAAGAAACTCCTTTATCTTCTGAGGATCTCCTGAATATCGAGGAGTAGCAGCAGATACAGGTGGTATGTCCATTGACCGGGAAGATAGGACTTGTCGTAGTGCAGTGTTTTCAGCCTGCAATTGTTGTAACTCTTGAGCTTGTTGTTGGACTGTCTGCAGCATGGCTTGTGCATTTTCTGCCATATCTCCCTGTGGTCCTTCCATGGCTGCCTCGCAAAGCGGAATCTTTTGGCATTGCAATCTGTCACGAACTGCACACGGCTTCTCACCTCTGGGTGCAGGATTGGAAAAGACACCCAGTCTTCTGCTGGTTCTGGATAATCCCAGATAGGGGGGACCCTTTCTAGTAGCCACGGTGCCGCTTGACAGAAAACGCCTAAGCAGACCGTACCCTCCAGAAGGAGTCCCAGAGGAAAAACCCCAACAAATGGGGAAAAAACCTCAAAACAGGAACTCCTGAAAAGGAAGAAAAAACAGGACTTGAAAACAGGAAAAAATGCAAAAAATCACCAACAGCTAAACAGGAACGACGAACAGGAGCGAAGAGCACCACCAAAGGGAAGTGTTTACAACCCAAGGCAGAGCAAGACTTGAGTGACTTATATACTGGAAAACAGGAAGTGACCTCACAGGAAAATGAAACTACACCATCTTCAATTGGGAAAAGCCCATAGAAAAGAATAGGAAAAAGGATGTAGTATGAAAGAAAGGGCATGCTGGGAAATGGAAACAGGAAGACAACATGGAGACCAGCAGAAATACAGAGAAAATGAAGAACACAGAAATCAAGAAGAATGAAAGAAAAAGACAAGAAGGAGACCGCCACCGACAGAAGAAAAGAGAATCCCCTGATATAGGTAAGGGCGACGTGACCAGGAGCACAAAACATACTTCCTGGAACGTGTCGCCAAAATGGGGAAAAAACGCAGAGGACAGCGCGCTGAAAATCGGATGCGCGATCTGACCGCAGTCGGAGAAAGACACGCCGCTGAGAGGCGCGGCGTCACATTTCATTTAAACCAGCTCTTTTCTTTTTGGACTGAGTCACACATTGAGCCACAAGGCACTAAAAGTCTACAAACTGTGAATATTGTGAACAGTACATTAAAGGGTTTTGCTAGTACCAATAAACTACAAGGGGGAACCAATAAGCAAAACCTCACAATACTTGAAACCCCATCGGCCCAATCGGTTCCCTTATTAATAAGGGCATTGTGCAGGAGTATGGACATAATAGCAGGGTCCTGACTTCCCAGTCAAAGAAGCTGGACAAAGCAAGGGTATGCAAGAAGTGGCATCCACATTTCTGAAATCTATAAGAAAATTAGGAGAATGGAGACGGCGGTGGTGGACACATTAAAAAACAGCCCTGTTATAAGTAAATCTTGCAATTCCTCAGAACTCCTCTCTAAGCTAGGAGAACTACTTAAGGTTTTTCAAACAATGCTAACAGATTGCAAGAGGTGTAGAGCAATTCAAGAAAAATCAGCAAGTCAGCAACTGATAAATATGATAAAGATGATTATAACTTCCTTTCCAAGTTGAACTCACCATGTGAGAACGATCGAGGCCAATCAGAATCCATCAGTTGTGGAAACAATGGACGTAAATCACTAAGAGATTATACAACATATGGTTGCTAAACACTGTATAAAAACAGTAAAAAAACGGAGACTGATGAATAGATTTAAAAATAGGAATACACTTTACAAGAAAGCAATGGGATGACCAAATGAGACCGCACAACATTTGCCCTACGTCCATCAGGAAGAACGCCCAGACGAGAGCTTGGAAATGGATATGAATATTGGTCAAAAGGCCAGTGTGAACATCAATCCAAGGTGCTAAGTGACAAGTCCTGCACGTTGACTACTCATGTATGAAGAATTGTGATTGGTCTGAGAGCAACAGGGATTGAAGCTCCACAGGGCATATCAAATAACTCAGTTAATCCAATCAATCCAGTTAAAATGTATATATCTGATGTCACTCAGGACAGGGGTGGAGACCATTCGGAATAAGGAAGCACTTTAGGTTCTGTGGCAGATAAAGTAGATTGCAACGGTGCAGCCAATCCGCTCCTAGGAAATTGTCCTGCATCAATGACTCTGTCTGAGAGGATGACTAGTGCACTAACCTCTTCATCGTCACCCTTTAACAGAAAGGCAAAACCTTACTACAACCATACTGAACCACAACAAATGCGTCATCTATTGAAGGAACTTGAAGGGGTGATGGACCATATTAGAACTAAAACACATGAAACCTAAAAAGGAGCCCTTCTAGTGTGAAATAAAAAGCAGCTGTATAGACAGGTGACCATCCCCACTAATAAAGGAAGAGCTGATCACTACAATGATTTAGAGCAGGATGTCTTGTGGGAAAGAGACAATGATTATGATAATGATATTGGAAAACTATGCAGGGTAGCAGATGACCCCACTGCCCCTGATACTTTCACAAAGGCCAGATCTAGACACAACTGTATAATTCCAAGGGCTATCATGACATCCTGAATTGGGGAAACATGGAAAATAATTAATTCTCTACCAGGTATGAAGTCTGTCTCATCTAATGGTTTGCTGACTGTAAAGGGACTGGATCCTAGTCCAGCGAGTCCACTGAGTCTTTATGGCGTAACTGGAACTTGGTTGACACAATTTTGACCCATTATGAAACACTAGCAAATTTGGGTGGAATGAGCCTCACCCAAGGATCCTAGAAGATTGTGAGAGGTAAATAGTGAAGCATGAATCATACAATGCCCAAACTGCTGGCAGATCTGCACGTGGCCCTACCTCAGACTACTCAGTATTTGATGACCTATTTAATCTGAAGACCAAAATCCACCAATGTAATGGAGAAAATGAAACCTTGGATTTAAATACATCATTTATCCCAGCAAAATACCGAGGATTAGTACTGGAAACTAGCAACTTTATCGAACAGAATGAAATATCAGTCATAGGGAATGCTTTTCACCAAGACTAGAGCAGTACTATGTTCTATACTCAGCTGGAACATTGCCCAGCAGCAGCTCACATAAAAAAAGAGGATAAAGACTGGGTCTCCTTAATAAAACCGCGTGATATATGCTGCTTCCAAGAAACTTGGGCAGTGGAAGTAATCTAACTGAATAGCTATACTCCTATGCTCTTCCCAGCGACTAGGCCGAAAAAGGGTACACCTAAGAGTGGACAACACACCTGGGTCTCTTCATCCCTTGCAGTTAATGTCCAATCATGCAACGTTATTAACAACTTACAGCACACGATTCTATAAAAATATACTTGAATAATTGAAATCTTTAATGTGTACCTTCCTCCTGGCGATCTGTAGCAGATGTTCTCTACTGAACTGATTAGAATCAGTTATGATTAAAACAAGACAAATATTAAGGAAGTTTGGGAAGGGAAGACAAAGGAGCATCAAACTCAATCTAATATTGGCCTGTGGTGACTAACATTGGATGGCATCCTGTGACGCAGAAGCGAGAATTGTGCAATGTCGAGACTGTATGGGGTGTCCTGAAGTTTGTATCTAAGGATGCCAGGAGCACAAAGCTAGGTTACGACTATACCACTCCAATGGCAGCGTGTGCTCTTAGTACATTTATACGATGTCTCTATGACACGTGCAAGCAAAGACAACCTATAGGGTTTGCAATTGCACCAGCTTAATTGATCACATGTAATAAGCATAGAGGCATGACATTTTGTTGCTGACATGACTGTTGAAAAGGAGAATTGAAAGTGATCATTTCTCACTAATAACTAAGCTCCTCTTGCCTGGCTGGCCTCAAACCCCATTTCCCTCAAACTAGAATAAAACGTGGCATCTGCTAATTTGGCGCTCAAAACAGACAAAAAAACTAAAATGGAAGCATAAACCTCATGAGGCACATAACTATAAAACAAATAAGCTCTGAAGGCATAAATGCCAGGAAATACCTAATGAAGAAGACGGAACCAATACAGAAGCAATTCACATTCTTGAGGGTATACTAGGATTAACTTTTCTCAGCCTCTCAAAATATTTTGAACAAAAAGCCTGCAAAGACATGCATGACTAACACTGAATGGTGTGATGACTAATGTCTAAGGCATAAACAGAAATTAATAAATGCATTAAAAATCAGGCAAATGAGTCCGATGGAATAAGAGACTCTTAAAAGCCTGGAGAAAGAATGCAAACATAAAAAGATTGCAGATTACAAAGCTGAAAAAGAAAGATTACAAATTTAAAAAGAGACAGCTCCAAAAACAAGGATCGTGAGGTGCTCAAAACTCCCTCAAGATGAAAGAATTCTAGAAAATTCTGGGAGCTGATCAGACGGGGCTGTGAGGGACCTCCAACGATCCTGGACAAGGGTGTTAGTTTGGCTGGGTGGACTAAACATTTTTCCTTGCTATGCAAGAAAGTTTGTAACCAAATCTATACAAAACCAAAGAATAAAATTAAAAAAGAAAATACATGTCCAGGAGTAGGAAGGAACAACAACCACACACCCCCTTATCATGGGAAACACCGTTTACAAATTAAATAACGTTACTCAGCACACTATATAAGTTTGTAGTCCGAATGCCCAGTATTCTAAATGTGCAGGGGTGGAATTACTCCATGTTGTACAGTTGTTCATTCATTGACATCCAATGTATTCAATGATGGTCCTCGATACAAATTATTTTCAATTCTTTATGAAGTGCACTGCTTAATGGACAAATAACCAACAACAATTGAATGTACATGCGGCGCAACAATGATTTAAGAATGAGCCCTGAAGAGGTTCTCAAAGAATGAAATGTGTTGGCTGGTTTTGGCTCTACAATCAAAGTATTTAAATGAAGGCTGAAAAACGATTGGAAACAATTCATGTTGAGGACCATCTTTGATTTGGATTGAATGAATGTGTGAATGAATGTGAACTACTATGCAACATGGAGTAATCCCACACATGAAGAAATAGAATATTGATCATTGTGACTACAAAGTTATACAGTGTGCTTAGTAACGTTATTTCACAAGAAACTTAGTAACTCTGATCTGATAACATATATGATACAAATGGTAACACAAATCTGAGAAAGAACAAGACTCTACTATTGAAATTAAAAAAAAGAGAAAGTTTCTGAAACTATAAAAAGCCAAAGACCGCTAAAAGCACCAAGTTCTGCCAGGATCCACGAGATGTGTTCAGTGTAACACATTTTTTGGGTCCCTATCCTGATGATAGTAATTAATTAAACCTGAACACGTGACTAAGTTCCCACTCTCGGCAATCAGAATCCCAGTCTACAAAAGAGTTTCTCATGTGGTCACCAGAAACTTTCGCTCAATCTCTCTGCTGGACAGGGAAAGAAACATTTATAGTTAACTGCTCCTTAACCATATCTAAGATTGGGCTGAAAATAAAACACCATTCCATCCAACACTCGAGCAGGCTTTGGGACAGGAGTAAGAACTTTTGACGAAACTATGAGAATTTATTTCACATGCAAACAAATAGGTGAAGCTCAAAAAAGGTGAAGCTCAAAAAATCGACTCTGTGTATGATCCTTATATATTCAAAAACAGTATTTAATTCAGTGAACAGAATCCTCCTCTGTTCCCTATTGAGGGAACAGAAATTAACAGAAAATCTACTTGCCCCATTTATCGCCTCTTTTGGAAGAAGACAGCCATGGCCAGGTACAGGCCAAAATGGGAACTCATGCCTAAGGTTCAGCTTCAGATTACAATCAGGCAAGGATGTGTACTTGCACCAACCTTATTCAATGTATTCATAAATGATGTGGGTACATTTCTCATTGAGCTGAACTGGAATGTACCAGTAATGGGAGGCGAGAATATTGAAATACTTTTATTTGCAGACAATGCTGTTTTTCAGGCCCAAAATGAGCAGCTAATGCAGTGCCCACTGACTGACTTGCAATCTTATTGTCCATACAACACCATCACAATTCTAACCAAGAAGATAAAATCCATGGTTTTGTACTAAAAACGATCTATGTCTATATTCCAAAACAGTGGAGTAGCAATGGACCACATCAGTAGTTTTGACACTTTAAGAATGTGTTTTGGTGACAAATTGTCATGGGCAGAACAGTCTGTCATGAGCCAGAACTTGGGTGCTGTCTTACGCTTTTAGACCAAGTACAGAGGAAGACTGATGTAACCTGCTCTTCAAGCCTACAAAATGAAAGTAATTGTTGTCATTATGCACTGTGCAGACTTGTGGGTATACAGAAAAGTAGCAGAGCTGCAAATAATCAACAATTGCTTCATGCATTGTTTACCACGTCTTGGCTCAGTCTCACCAATAAAGGCTTAGAGGTCCGAGCTGGGCCTACATAGCATTTACTTCATGAAGTCATTTACAACCTGTTTTATACTGAGCATGGTTATGGACACATGATATAAAGGAGATATACTCAAAAACATTCCCCAATGCTTGGACTTACAACAACCTTATACTACTACAAATGCTACACCACATCTGCCATACTTTAAAAAACATAGGATACAGAGATTTCTGGGCTAACCCAAAAAACAGATCCGGCCCTGCAAATATTAAAAGATTTTACTGAGTGAAGATCCTGATAAATTGCCAGAAAAAAATCTGGGAGTCTTAATGCAGCACCTAAGTATTAAGGTTTTGAGAAATTGTTAAAGATATAGGGACTGCATACATCAGGAGATAAAGAGGATTATTTACAATTTAGATTAAGGGCCTCATTACGACTGCTGCTCTCCGGGTGGTCCGACCGCCCAATTACAACAAAACAGACCAGGGCATTTGCCTTTGTGGGCGTGTACTTTCACTGTCTTTCCTCCTCCTGGTCTTCCATTTTCCTCTTCCATCTGGTTTAATACGCTGTCCTTCAGGAGAGCTGGGGATACATTAGCACACTTGCTGTTGACGGATGACGCTCCTTCTGTCTTGGGCCTTGATCATATATTGTGCCCCGATCACTAATGTGTTCCCCTCATCTCCTTTCTCAAGCTGCACAAGGACCGACTACTCAGCAATGGTCAGTGCTGCTAGCTAAATCGTGGCGAAATACAAGTTCACCCTAAAGGTAGTGATTCCAGTGATCGGAACTGCCTGCTGCCCCAGAATATCTGTACCAAGGTTGAGAACACAAACAATATGGGATGTATAGAAGTGCCACCTCACGCTTAAAACGTCAAATGGGTTGAAGAACATAATGTTAATTCAAAATAAGCAAATGAGATGAGAGCAGGTACACACAGCTTAGAGTTTTTTTTTTTTCCTAAACATTTCCCAATGAGACCCTAACATTATTGAACTGAACTCTAATTGCAACTTATAAATCATGCCTCAAGCGTTATTACGTAAAGGAATCAGTTTGCATCTTCTGCAAATTAAGCACTACCCATTATTATGTGAGACTACTTTTTAATGAACTGGACACCTGCGCGAAAGCAAATAAAATAATTCCTCATTTCCAGAGAGGTTTTAGATCAGATAGTAGTACGACGGACAATATTTTGGCATTGTCTTTTTTAATCTTTTAGACCTTACAGGTAGAGAAAACTAGCCTCTTCATTTATTTTATAGAATATCACATGGCGTTTGATGGAGTGGTTCGTGCAATACTTTGGTGCAAACGTGTACAGTTACACTGAGGAATACCTTCCCAACTGTTGCATACCATTCGGTTGCTATAATGGAACACATGGTATAAGTTAAATTGGCCTGTAACTGCCATATTTCAAGTAAATTGAAGACGAACAAAGGTTTGAAGCAGGTGTGTCTGTGCCCACCATTCCTGTTAGTCTCTATGCTGCTAATTTGGTGGAGGCTTTTGCACTGCAAAGGAAGCAGGCCCCTGAAATTAGGAGAATCACCAACAAATCTTGCAGTATGCAGGTGACATCATAATCTTATACCACAGAGCAGGGGCGGCCCCTCGGCTATGGCGGAGGAGCATCGCCCTGCTGCTGAAGGCCAGCAGAAAGCAGAAAAAAAACTATTTTATCATTTTGTTTTTCCGCTTAGCTAGGATGTGATAACGCCTCCTGTCTTAGATAATTAGTTAGTCTGGGACTCGTTTTAGGCCAATTAATCTTTTGACCCTGATTGAAGACACCTCAGGACGAGACAATTAATCAACATAGCAATCAATAAATCAATAACGTCATCAATATTCACTATAGAAAATCGATTAAGTTTGGACAATGGCATAAGTAAGAATCAAAACACACCAAGACCTATCAGTCATGAATAAACGCACAGATTTAGTATGATTTAAGATATTTATTCCCTATTGATTACACCCCTACGAGTAAGTTTATTAGTCTCAATACCAGAAAACACATCAACACAGTAATAATATGGCAACTCGAATAAGACTTCATCAATGCAAAAATCATAAACATTAGAACAAAACACGACGTCAACATGGGTTAATCATCATTAGTGTCATTAGTATCATTAGTGCATTATTCAACAAAGCATAGATTCAGTCGTTTGTCTATTTGCGTCCGTTTAGTGAATTCCTTAACTAACCTCAAATTAGCATGTTGGGCTTCATGCAAAACAATTTAGCAACACAAATTTAGAAAACATCTAACTGTGGTCTCTATCAAGGATAGCAGTTGGTACCTAGAAATTAAAGCCAAACAGACAATTACAATTTCATCATCATATAGTTACCCTCCGTAATGAGTCAGCATACAGAGTCAGTCTTCGTCCTCAGGACATCAGTTGATTCGCCATCAGCCAGGAAACACAGCAAAGTTCAGCAAGACGGGCAATAAGGGACACTTCCCTCATAAGGAGGAAAATATGAATCAGGCAAGGCAGAATAAGGATGGTTCGAAAAGATAAACCGCATGTCTTTAAGACACAGTGACTATGGGGGTCATTCTGACCCTGGCGGTCAGTGTTAAAGCGGCGGCCAACCCGCCAACAGGCTGGCGGTCCAAAAAATGGAATTCTGACCCTGGCGGGAACCGCCAACACAGGCCGCCGCTTTAACACTCCGACCGCCACGGCGGCACAAACAAACAGCGCGGCGGTCACCGCCAACAGCCAGGCGGCAGACAATGTACCGCCCACCCTATCACAACTCACCAATCCGCCACCTTTTCCGGGGCGGGAGCCCCGCCGATAAAAACACGGCGGAAACAGACATTTCAAATGGAAAACGCTCACCTCGACACACTCCACGCGGAATCAGGACAGCATGGAACCGGAACTCCACATACTCCCAGCCATTGCCTTCTTGCTCTTCTTCCAGGATCACGAACGTCGCCGCAGACGACAACGGTGAGTACTGCACCTACAACACAGGGGAGGGGGGAGGAGGAAAGGTTACGGGCACACACATACGCCACACACCCACCCCCACCGAAATACCTACACACCAATGCAGATTGAAAAGTCAGAGTGACACCCCCAAACCCCCAAAACAAAAATGCAAAGACAAAAAGCAATGATTGTAAAAATAGAACTATATTATATCAATAATTAAGTATAGCGAACTTACCAATATATAAAGAATTAATACACATCTAGAACTATATATATACAAGTAGCAAAAGTCCGGCACAGTTTTGCAAAGTCCAAATGTCCGTGGGCCAATGTGCAGCAACACATGGACAAAGCCCACACACGAGATCGAGTCCATTGGAGAGAACACTGCTGGGGCATCACAAAAATAAAATACTGGCACCTCAGGGGGAAGGGAAGAGGGGGCACCTCAACCACATGAGTCCACGACGCCAGATCCACGAAGGGCCTCCATGCCCACTGTGCCATCCTGGGGAGTGCAAAGCCACAGTCTCTCAAGTCTCTACAGTGGGTGGATTGCCCACTGTGCCATCCTGGGGGGTGCAAAGCCATAGTCCATCAGGTGGATTACAGAGTCCACTGGTCATGGAGGAGGCATGGTGGGCAGAGTGCCTCGTGAAGCCCTGCCCGACACAGAACCGGGCCTGCCAATGGGCCAGCGGTGCTTGAGATGAGGGCCCAGCGGAGCGGTGCTTGAGATGAGGGCCCAGCGGAGCGGTGCTTGAGATGAGGGCCCAGCGGAGCGGTGCTTGAGATGAGGGCCCAGCGGAGCGGTGCTTGAGATGAGGGCCCAGCGGAGCGGTGCTTGAGATGAAGACCCAGCGGAGCGGTGCTTGAGATGAGGACCCAGCGGAGCGGTGCTTGACAGGAGGGCCCAGCGGAGCGGTGCTTGACAGGAGGGCCCAGCGGAGCGGTGCTTGACAGGAGGGCCCAGCGGAGCGGTGCTTGAGATGAGGGCCCAGCGGAGCGGTGCTTGAGATGAGGGCCCAGCGGAGCGGTGCTTGAGATGAGGGCCCAGCGGAGCGGTGCTTGAGATGAGGGCCCAGCGGACCGGTGCTTGACAGGAGGGCCCAGCGGAGTGGTGCTTGACAGGAGGGCCCTGTTCAGCGGTGCTCCTCACGGCGGGGCCCTGTTCAGCGGTGCCCTTCACGGCGGGGCCCTGTTCAGCGGTGCTCCTCACGGCGGGGCCCTGTTCAGCGGTGCTCCTCACGGCGGGGCCCTGTTCAGCGGTGCTCCTCACGGCGGGGCCCTGTTCAGCGGTGCTCCTCACGGCGGGGCCCTGTTCAGCGGTGCTCCTCACGGCGGGGCCCTGTTCAGCGGTGCTCCTCACGGCGGGGCCCTGTTCAGCGGTGCTCCTCACGGCGGGGCCCTGTTCAGCGGTGCTTCTCACGGCGGTGCCCTGTTCAGCGGTGCCCTTCACTGCGGGGCCCTGTTCAGCGGTGCTTCTCACGGCGGGGCCCTGTTCAGCGGTGCTTCTCACGGCGGGGCCCTGTTCAGCGGTGCTTCTCACGGCGGGGCCCTGTTCAGCGGTGCTTCTCACGGCGGGGCCCTGTTCAGCGGTGCTCCTCACGGCGGGGCCCTGTTCAGCGGTGCTCCTCACGGCGGGGCCCTGTTCAGCGGTGCTCCTCACGGCGGGGCCCTGTTCAGCGGTGCCCTTTACGGCGGGGCCCTGTTCAGCGGTGCCCTTTACGGCGGGGACCTGTTCAGCGGTGCGCCTCACGGCGGGGCCCTGTTCAGCGGTGCCCTTCACGGCGGGGCCCTGTTCAGCGGTGCGCCTCACGGCGGGGCCCTGTTCAGCGGTGCGCCTCACGGCGGTGCCCTGTTCAGCGGTGCCTGTCTTGTGTTTCGAGTGAACCACACCTGGCCAATACTTCCTGCTCAGTCAGCATCGGACCTTTCCGTTGCGGGGCCCTCCTGTGATGGAGTCCTGGGGCCCTGGGTCTCCTCCGATACCCCCGGAATGGGGCTGGTGGGGCCCTTATGGCCAGGTCGGCTGCTCCCTGCCTTTTGCGCTTTGCTGCCCTTGCCCTCCTTGGCAGACTCTCCGTGGCCCTTGGCTCCCTTACCCGATGTGGCAGGTGACGGTGCAAGGCTACCCTCCTTGGGGGCAGGCGTATCAGGCCTGTCGCGCCTGCCCTTCAGTTTTTTGCTCCTCTTCCCAGGGGAAGGGCTGGCTGTGCCTTTGCTGCTGGTCGATGTCCCTGCACAAGGAAAGGGCGGACTCCAAAAACCAGCCACGATGTTCTTGGGAGTTGCTGGGCTGGTGGTGGCTGAGGTGTTTTTGGAACTCTTACGAGATGGAGATGGAGGGGGTGGGTCAGGTGAGGAAAAGAGGTCCAGTTTATAGAGGATTAGTTTTTTAGGAGCCATGGGAAGGGTAGCTGGAGTGGGTATGGGAGTGGAGGAAGAGGATGTGGTTGTAGGAGAGTCAAGTCTGGTGTCTTTGGGTGCAGGTGCTTGGGCTGGAGGCTGACGTGAGGTGGATGGCTGTTGGTTGGGTGCCTGCCTGCGTTTGTGTGGTTTGGAAGCGGGGGTGACAGACACACTGGGAGAGGACACAGGGGACGTGTACATGGCAGTGGGGGTGGTGACTGCACGTGTGCGGACTGGTGTGGAGGGTGTGCTGGTGATGGGTGTACTGGCTGATGGTGGTGTGCATGCAGGTGTGAGTGTAGACGTCACAGGGAGGGAGGAGGGAGACGAGGAGTTGGGGGACACAGAGGAGGTAGTGGCTGTTGGCATGTCTGCATCTGTATGTTGCTTGTGTGAATGCTTGTGTGTTCTGTGGTGCTTATGTCTGGATTAGCTTCCCTTGGGTGTTGAGGTGTGTGCAGGCTGGTCTGTAGGTGTGGATGGGATAGGCAGAGGAACAGGGGAGTGGGACTGGGTGGAGGGAGTTAGACGAGGGAGGCTGGAGACAGGGACAATCACTGCCGTCAGTGCTGAGGCCAGAGCTTTGAACGATCGCTGATGGGCAGCCTGACCGGAATGAAGGCCCTCCAGGTATGCATTGCTTTGATGCACCTCCCTCTCCACACCCTGGATGGCATTCAAAAGGGTAGACTGCCCAACAATGATGGTCCTCAGGAGGTCAATGACCTCCTCACTGAGGGCAGCAGGGGTGACTGGGGCAGGGCCTGAGGTGCCTGGGTCGAAGGAGATGGCCGCCTTCCTGGCCGTGCGGGCACGGGCCGAAGGCCGAGGGGCTGCTGGGAGGGCGGAGCTGGTGCGCTGGGTGGCGGCTGTACCTGTAGTATCGGTGGGCACGGATGTTGCCGCCACCGCAAGGGAGCTCCCATCCGAGGATGTTTCGGTGTCACTGACGTCTGCACGGGTCCCCGTGGTGGAGCCCCCCTCGCCCTCCGTCTCACTGGTCATGTCTGAGTCCGTTGCATGGCCCTCCGGAGCCATGTGAGATGCAGCTCCCTCTTGCGCCGATGCCACTTCCCCTCCGCCTGATGATGCTAATGCACACATTCACCGAAAAACAAAGAAAATGGGGGGGGATGGAGAAATAAAGACAAGTTGAGTGCATGCATTGGGGACACCGTTGGCGGAGAGGACAGACACAGAAGCCCCCTGCACTACGCTGCGCACTTGGGGTACACTACTCATTCCCTGGGACATGCTCTACAAGCCTATGGGCGACAACTGCCCACACAGAATACACAGGTCCATGAATAGCGTTACTAGGCACCCTACAGAGGTGGGGGGCGGGGGCACAGGACCATACCTCACGGAGGGGCCTAGCCTACAGTAATCGCCCTGGCCTAGGGATACCCACAGCCCTCCTCCCCCACCCAGGCACCTCCACTGCGTGCAAATTTAGCTGAATGTGCTGGTACTCACCCCCTTGTGTCTGCTGTGATGTCCTCAAGCGCCCATCTAAATCGGGGTAGGCCACTGCCAGGATCCGGGACATCAGGGGGGTCAAGGTACGACTGGCACCCCTCCTAGGTTGGGAGGCCATCCCCAGCAGAGCCTCGGCGGTCTTCCTGCTCCCGCGGCGGATGTCCTCCCACCTCTTGCGGTAGTGGGTGCCCCGTCTGTTGTGGACCCCCAGGGCCCAGACGTCCTTGGCGATGGCATGCCAAATATCGATCTTTTGATGGGCGCTGACCTATGTGACATGTACAGGGGGGGGAAACGAAACATCATCACTTTTCTGCATGCTCGATGTGAGTGGCCCCCCCCTCCCCAAACTTGCTGGTGGCACATGCTCTCATCTGTCTTGCCATGCATTCGTAATTCGCTCCCCTCCCCTCCATCGTACATCCACCCCACTCATCACAGGCATTGCCCACTATGCATTGGCCCCCGTGTACTCACCTGTTGGTCTGGAGGACCGTAGAGTAGCGCATACTGGGGGAGGACCCCGTCCACGAGCTTCTCCAACTCTTCGGAACTGAAGGCGGGGGCCCTTTCCCCAGTCGCAGCAGCCATTGTCACTTCCAGACCGAGGTCACAGCAGCACTTGCAGTATAGGTCCTCTCCTGTGGATGGTCAGGTCTCGTGTGATTAAGCAGAGAGAAAATGGCGGTCACGCCCGCGGCGGTGCTTACTGCGGCGGTGCGTACCGCGACCGCCGGCGCCCATAGTCATTGGCTCCTGAAACCCATAGGGTTCAATGTTAACCAATGCTGCTTCGCGCCGCGGTCTTCGACCGCTTACCGCCACGGCGTGCCAAGCCAGCGCAATGACCACACTTCACAGGTCAGGCAGCCGCCATTTCAAGGGCCCACATGGCTTAATTCCTACTGCGTCACACATGGCTAGGCCTTGCATCGACACTCATACAAGCTATTCAATCCAGAGAGATTCGTGTACTGTGCAGGCTGTGGGAACTTACCTGTGGGTTGATTGACTCTGTGCTCCATGTTGTCCTTCCTAGGCACCGTCCGCTGGGACTTGCGAGGAGACGGAGGAATGTTCCCGTGTACAGACCGCTGGTGGACCTGTCGACAATGGAAGAACGACATGTCATACTCACCTACAGACTCAACAGTGCCACTATACAGGAACTGTGTGCCCAGCTGGAGCCAGACCTGATGTCACCCATCCGCCAACCCACAGGGATTCCGCCTCTAGTGCAGGTGCTGTCAGTACTCCATTTTTTGGCTAGTGGATCATTTCAAACTACAGTGGCCATTTCATCTGGGATGTCTCAGCCTATGTTTTCAAGGGTGTTGTCCAGAGTGTTGTCTGCCCTGATGAAATACATGCGGAGCTACATCATTTTCCCTGAGGTGGGTGACTTGCCTACAGTGAAGGGTGATTTCTATGCCCTTGGACACATTCCCAATATCATTGGTGCCATTGATGGTACCCATGTGGCTTTGGTCCCCCCAAAAGACAATGAACAGGTGTACAGGAACCGAAAAAGTTATCATTCCATGAATGTCCAGGTGGTCTGTTTGGCTGACCAGTACATCTCCCATGTAAATGCCAAGTTCCCAGGGTCAGTGCATGACGCGTACGTCATGCGAAATAGCAGCATCCCTTATGTGATGGAACAGCTACAGAGACAGCGTGTGTGGCTAATTGGTGACTCTGGTTACCCCAACCTGCCTTGGCTATTGACCCCAGTGAGGAATCCCAGGACAAGGGCAGAGGAACGGTACAATGAGGCCCATGGGCGAACTAGGAGGATTATAGAAAGAACCTTCGGCCTCCTGAAGGCCAGGTTTAGGTGCCTGCATATGACAGGTGGATCCCTAATGTACTCACCAAAGAAGGTGTGTCATATCATCGTGGCCTGCTGCATGCTTCACAACCTGGCTTTGCGACGCCAGGTGCCTTTCCTGCAGGAGGATGGTCTAGATGGTGGTGTTGTGGCCGCTGTGGAGCCTGCGGAGAGTGAAGAGGAGGAAGACGAAGAGGACGACACTGACAACAGGGACAGAGTGATACTGCAGTATTTCCAGTAACACACAGGTAAGAATCTACTCCTGCATTTTATTATATCTGTAACAGTACTGGCTCTCTACTGTCTGACCTTTCACCCCAATGTATGGTAACTTAGTTGTGAATTTGCCTTCCTATTTCAGTGATGTGGTCCCCACGGAGTGCCCTCTGGTTTATTTCCCCATGGACTACCGCTGTGTGACACTGGTATGTTGTCATCACAATGTATTTGGACATTTTTGGTTGGTTATATCGAATACATTTGGTTTAAAAAAATAAATAGCAGACTCCAGATGGTTTTTGTGCAATAATTGTGTTCTTGAAGTGCAAAAATTGGTGTATAGTTCAAAAAGGGTGATGGGTGATGGTGGAGGCATGTCCATGGCAGAGTCCTGACTCACGTTCGCACAGGTGCATTGTCCATATGCCTGTGGAAGGTGGAGCAGGGGCAGTTCAAGGATGGACAGGGTGAACAAGTGGGACAGTGGGATGACATCCGGGGGGATCCGTGCATGGCGGGGGTCTTGACATCCTACTCTGTCTTCTTCCTCGATCTCAGGCCTTTCTTGCGGGGTGGTTCATATTCTGCAGGGGGTGGGGTCCGGGTGGGCCGTTGCTGTTGTGTCGGGGCCTCCTGACCACTAGCGCCGGCGGAGGTGATGGGCTGTTCTTCCTCCATGCTAGTGGCAGGGGCCCTTTGGGGGGCCACATGGTCCCGCAATGTGGTGACAATCTGGTTGAGTGCCACCACGATTGTACCCATTGCGGAACTGATGCTGCGCAGTTCTTCCCGGAACCCCATGTACTGGCCCTCCTGCATGGCCTGGATCTCCTGGAACCTGGCCAGGACCGTCGCCATCGTCTCTTGGGAGTGGTGGTACGCTCCCATGATGGTGGTGAGGGCCTCTTGGACAGTGGGTTCCCTAGGCCTGTCCTCCCTCTGTCGCACAGCAGCCCTCCCAGTTCCCCTTTGTTCCTGGGCCTCTGTCCCCTGGACGGTGTGCCCACTACCACTGCCCCCAGGTCCCTGTTGTTGTTGGGGTGGTGGGTTGCCCTGGGTGCCCTGTAGTGGTAGACACACCGCTGCTTGACCTGTCCTGGAGACAGAGGCATGGGCCCGCTGGGTGGGTGCTGTGCTGGGGTTTCCAGAGGGGGGTAGGTCTGCTGGGGCCTGTGGCTGCCTGAGGGGAACCGACTGTCTAGAGGTCCCCGATGGTCCGGGCTGGTCATCAGGTTCTAGGTCGACAGAGCTGCTGTCATCACTGGGGGCCTGTTCTGGGGGTGGGATGGACATTTCTGGACCCTCCGGGCCGGTGTCTTGGCGTTCGGGCCCTGCAGGGGTAAAAGAGTATGGTTATTGCTTCTGTGTGTGCCATGGCGTGCGAATTGTGGGTGCCCTTGTCCCCCAGTGCTGGCATTCCCTTGTGGGAGGAGTTGTGAGGGTGGTTTGGGGGGGGGGGGGGGGGTATGTGCAGTGGTCATGCTTAGGTGATGGGTGTCCATGGTTTGTGTTGGCATTCAGGGGTTGGTGTTGGTTTGGGTGGGTTGTGCTGGTGAGACATTAGCAGGGAGGATATGTGCTGGGGGGTTGGGGGTGAGGGTGGGGGTGGGGGTTGGCATACTGGTGGTTGGGGGGGGGGGAAGTAGTTGAGATTAGACTTACCAGAGTCCATTCCTCCGCCTACTCCAGCGAGGCCCTCAGGATGCAGGATGTTCAAGACCTCTTGCTCCCATGCTGTGAATTCGGGTGGAGTGGGTGGGGGTCCGCCGCCAGTCTTCTGCACAGCGATGTTGTGTCTTGACACCATCGCCCGCACCTTCCCCCGTAGGTCGTTCCAGCGCTTTCGGATGTCTTCCCGATTTCTGGGATGCTGTCCCACAGCGTTGACCCTGTCGACGATCCTTTGCCATAGCTCCGCCTTCCTGGCTATTGTGGTGTGCTGCACCTGTGTGCCGAAGAGCTGGGGCTCTACCCTAATTATTTCCTCCACCATGACCCTGAGTTCTTGGTCCGAGAACCTGGGGTGTCTTTGGGGTGCCATGGGGTGGTGTGGATGAGGTGTGGGGTGGTGTTTGTGGTGATGAGTGTAGTGGTGTGTGGTGTTTTGTGCGTAGAGGTAGTGTGGGGGATGATGTTGGGTTCCTGTGTGTGTTGTGGTTTGCGTTCCCTGTGCTCTCTCTCTGTGTATTGCGCCTTGTCTCTGAATTTCGATTTGTGGGGGTTTGTGGGTGATGTGGGTGTGTGTTTTATATCGTATTGATTGTGTGGGAGTGGTGTTTGTATGTGTATCAGGTGTGTGTATTTTGAATTATCCAATGTGGCTGTGTTTTGTAAAGGTGTGTGTATTTTGACCGCGGCGGTGTGTACCGCCAATGGGATACCGCGGTTGAAAGACCGCCGTGTGGATTGGTGGGTCGTAATGGCATGGGCGTATTTCTGTTGGCGTGACGGTGGAGGTTTGGTCATCTCCAGTTTATCGCTGACTGCTGATGTGGCGGCCTTCAGTGGAGGTCGGGTTTTTGGCGGTTTGGCAGTTGTGGGTCAGAATGACCGTGGCGGGTTACTGCGGCCGCTGCGGTGTTATGGCGGTCTTCTGACCGGCAGTAACTGCCTTTTACCGCCAGGGTCAGAATGACCCCCAAAGTGTCTAGGCAATAGCAAAGGCACGTAATGGCTGATTTCTTCTCGTGTCATACGATTATATCAAACTTGTTGTACAGTCCCCTAATTTCCAATTGGGCAAGCATTGGTGCATCATTATCTCCATCCAATGGTTTACTTGTCGCCTCATTAAGATTGTCACCTCATAACAGTTCTCACGTAGTTTATTGGCTTCTGTAATTGACATCTCCAACGGGCAAAATGTCGGGTACAATTTCATGTTCCCGCGGTCCTCTCACAGATCCAGTCAGTAGTTCCATTGTCTATACCAGTTCAGGCGACCTTGTACCTGTTGCAAGTTTACACTGTTGCATTCGGCAAGAATGTCTCCTTGAGCAAGTCGAGTCTCATGAGAAAGAATTTACTACAGTTACACACATCTTCTAGTCTTCTGGAAAAGTACGGATACATGTCCTTCAGCAAGTCAGCACATTGCATGTTAGAAAAACACATTTAATATGAAACCGGACAGCTAGGCCCGTCTCATGCTAACTAAGGCCTAGTGATTAATTAGCAAACCCTTAACATATAACTCTTAATACTAATACAAAATCATACATTATTACATTAATATTTCATTATTAGTCAGTTTTAATTATGGTATACGTTGATGGCCACTCCCCGTGGGCACATTTCAAACACACGTTTAGTAAAAGGACATTAATATAATTTCTATGCGGCATCATTATGCATTAATTCGCAAACTTTTCATGTTAATTTTGATTATAAAACTACACTCCAACAATCCCTCCTCTGATGACACTTGTCATCACACAAATCCACTCTTTACTTTTCTTTCATTTGTTCATTTCCCTCATTTCAATTTCTTCTTTTCGTTTTGTTTTTTCATATTTTGCTCTGAACATTGTCTCCCTTTTCTTGTCATCCCTCCTTTCCTTATGTTTTGCCCATTTTGTTTTAACTCTTTTACTGCATTTACTTAAAAACCAGAGTCCGAATAAGCAAGCCAAACAATCAGTATTCCCTGTATTATTTTCCTAAAAACCCATGCCAAAGACCCCTAAACCAGCTTCCCACATGCACATATCCTTCTCCAACCTTTTCCCAGGCTCCTGGTTCTTTCAGTTCCTTTAAATCTGCAGTATGTCTTGTTAGGTTAGTAAGCATACTTCTAATCTCATTACTATTATCCGGAATATAAGCACAACAGTGGCGCTCATTCAGCATCTTACAGACATCTAAAGCAAGCCTGTTTTGAAGAGTCATAGCCCTCTCCGCAGCAAGTTCAGTATCCATCAGGAGTATAGCCCCTGTGAAGTTTGTCAGCATGTTATCCACAATAGTAGACAGCTTTCAAATCTTTACGGAGTTCAGAATAACTCCCACTGAGGGAATTATTGCTCCAAATATGTCTCCTACTACACCAGCTGCAGTTTCTCTCTTTTGTCTAGCACAAAGCAATTCTGTCACTTTCGGAAATTTCTTTAAATCATCTAGTTGATAGATCTTTGGAAAAACTATTCCCAAATAACATGTCCCATACCATCCCTTTGGAAGATGGTAATAAGCACTAAGTCTACAAATATAATAGACCCCTGGGATTGCTTGATCCATTCCATTTAGCATGAAAGTCCATTTATTCTGAACCAAAAACACATGCTTACACTCATTTGTTCCCACAAACACAGTGTCATAATATGACTTTGGTTGCGTAATGCAAAGCTTACCTACATGTTTCGCATCTAAAGCTAGCTTCCCTTGTTCCCTAACCCCATTATTGCTAGTACTAAGGAATGACCGTTGTTGCAAGCCCTTTTCTAGTTTTCCCTTTAAAACCCTCATATCTTCAATGTGATCTAAAAAAGCTCTTTTCTACAGGTGTAAGCAAGCATGTCAAATTATTGCAGTGTGCATATGATGTACTAATTGTCATTGTAGACTCGAAGAAACCCTTAACCAGCTTTATGGCATATTATTTAGCTACTCTATTCAAATCTTCTATGATAGGCACATACGAAAGCACTAAATCATAATTGGAATAAAAATATTGCACTTCTTCTTGATTATAAAAACGCGTTAGTAGCAGACTACAACTAATCCCGTACAGCCAAAGCAACACCTAAATATTTACAACGCTTATTTCCCTCAACGTCATCTCCTGACATAGGCATGATCTGTAAAGAATCAGAAAGTAAAGTACTGCAAACGTAATCAACTAATACGAGGATGGTTAGAAATGTTTTTCTCTGCGAAACTAAACAAAGTCTTTCTTCAGCAAGTATTTACAGCTCTCCCATTCACTCCAGGGTCTTAGTCAAATCAGGTTAGAAGCTTGTCACAATTGGGTTTTCAAGTCAATTCCGGTTAATAGTGTCACATCCGGTAATTTTTCATTAGTCTCTTTCCTCAGGTTTCCCTTTATTCAAATTGCAGCTTAACGCAGTCTCTTTTATTTGTGGCCAACTTCAAGTACCATAATATTGACCTGGAACTTCACAATCAAAACAAAAAACCAAGAACTCTTGTTGCCACTCGGCTGTTGTTGCATAAGCCCATTCAGGACCCGCTTATCTTCTGTTTGCTATTCTCTTTCTTTTCAATTTGCGGTCACCCTGCAATTCTTCTTCTCTCAGATCTTCCTTCCTTGTGGTATCGACCTCTTCCTCTATTGTTTCGTTGATGACTACTTTACCTTTTTCAGTTTGCGATTCTGGCCACTTATCTCCTCTGTGTCCTTTTACTGTTTGGCTTTTCAGGTTGCTGTTCACTGCCCTCCTCTTGTGCTATGATGTTTTCTCTTGCTGGCTCTGCAAGTGGCTCAGGAGGAGTCTGAACACCTTGACTTCCCTCTGTTTCCCCTCCTTCGCCTTCCGGGTCTGTAAGGGGTTCAACTTCAAACCCATATTTGTCGGCTTCTGGGAGAACCTCTTTGTGTCGGTTCCCCTGGTGCCTCAGTTGAGATAGGCTCACCGTCACCCTTCGGGATTTTGTTTGCTGTTTGAGTGACCAGGCCATCCTCAACGGGCTCTCCTTCAGTCTCAGTTCCCCTTTGATTACTCTCCGGCCCTGAGACTTCCTTTTCTGTAGTTGTTATTTTCGACAACTCAAGTTCCCCATCAGTTGGACACGTCACCTTCTTTGTGTGGCTGGCATGGATCCAGTTTGGAATTCCCGCACATTTCACTGCAATAGTAGTTGTCAGTATCACTTAATACGGCCCCTTCCAACGTGGCTGCAAACACGACTTCCTCACGTGTTTCTTGACAACAACCCAGTCACCGGCTTTCAGATTGTGACCTGGATCATTTATCAGTGGCAGTGTGGTGGCTTCCACCTGGTGAGAGAAAGAGCGGACCACATCAGCCAGACCCTTGCAGTAGTCCAACACCATATCATCCGTGATATTCACAAGAGCATTTGCAGGCACTGCGGGCAATCATAGCTCAGCCCATGAGAATTTCATGATGAGACAGTCCTGTTTTCTTGTTTGGTGTTTATCTCATTGACATTAGCACTAACGGCAATGCATCTGGCCATTTCAAATTGGTAGCTGCACACATTTTTGCCATTCTCGACTTAAAGGTACCATTTATCTGCTCCACTAGTCCCGAGGCTTCGGGACGATAGCTACAATGCAACTTCTGTTCAATGTTCAGTGCGGCACACAAGAGTTTAACCACCTCGTTGTTGAAGTGACTTCCTCTATCTGATTCTAAAGAGATCGGAGACCCGAAACATGGTATCAACTCCCTAAGCAGCAACTTCGCTACTGTGAGACAGTCATTCCTACGTATAGGGTAAGCTTCAATCCAGTGACTAAAGATGCACACAATCACCAACACGTACCTCAGACCTTCACACACAGGCATCTCAATAAAATCTATCTGCATCCTGCTAAATGGACCTCCTGCTCTCCCAATGTGGCTCAAATTCACCACGGTCCCTTTCCCCGCATTCATCTACTGACAGATGATGCACCTGTGACAGATTACTTCTGCAGCTTGTCTGAATTCTAGATTGAACAAATCGACTTTGAACAACCTGATCATGGCGTCTCTCCCAATATGTGCTTGACCATGGTAAAACCGTGCAAACTGTGACAAGAGACTGTTTGGCAGAACCATTTTCCCCTCATATGAAACCCACAAATCATCAGGTCTTTGTACAAATTATGTTTTAAGCCAAGAATGTTTCTCTTCTCTGCTGGTACGTCCTTGCAACAATTTTAACTCTTCCATTGTGTCAACCACCCTCAATGCATAACCTGTGCATGCCTCATTATCAGTTTCAGGTAAGAATTCCCACTGATCTTTGAACGATATACAGTTCAATGCACAAAACCTTGTGACTTGATCTGCATATCCGTTTCCCTTTGACATAAAGTCTTGTGATTTCACATGAGCGCTGCATTTCACCACGGCAATTTCAAGAGGTAACTGAATCGCGTGCAACCACTCCTTAATTCCTTCACCATTTTGCACTGGGGAACCAGAAGAGGTCATGAAACCTCTCTGTGACCACAACTGGCCAAAATCATGGACAATTCCAAATCCGTATCTGCTGTCAGTATAGATAGTCACTTTTAGTTTGACAGCGGCATGGCATGCCGTAGTAAGAGCAACCAATTCAGCCACTTGAGCAGAATACACTCTCTCGAGCCAAGATACTTCCAGGATACTGGTGAATGTACACTCAGTGTATCTGGCTCTTAATACTCCCACTGAGTCCCTCAGGCATGAACCATCAACAAAGATAATGTAATCATTTTCTTCCAATTGAGTATCTTTAATGTCAGGTCTTGGTTTGGTGCACAGTTCTGTTACCTCAAAACAATCATGTTCTACTTCCTCAGCATCATCAACATTTGTATTTCCATTGGTAAGCAAAGTTGCCGGGTTTAACACAGTACATCGTTTGAGTGACACATTTGGTGACCCCAGTATAATTGTCTCATACTTGGTCAACCTAGCATTTGTCATGTGCTGGGTCTTAGTTCGGGTCAATAGTATTTCAACTGAATGTGGGACTGTTACTGTTAAGGGATGTCCCATCGCTATGCCTTCACACTGAGTAATGCTTTGACCAACTGCTGCAACTGCACCTAGACAACCTGGTAAGGCTGCTGCGACTGGGTCCAAAGTAGCTGAAAAATATGCTACTGGGCGGTTTGCACCTCCATGCACCTGTCAGGACAGACAGAGAACAAGCATCATGTCCATGACAATACAGTACAAAAGGCTTTGTGAAATCAGGCATACCTAAAGCTGGAGCCCTGCACATGCACTCTCTCAGTTCAATGAATGCCCTCATTTCTTTCTCGGACATAGTTAGGGTATCCAGGCCATCCTTAACCTCCTTGACAGTCAACCTCACCAAAGGCTTAGAGATAATTGAGAAGTTGGGAATCCACTGGCGACAGGAGCCCACCATTCCCAAAAACATCCTCACGTCTCTTTTGGATGTCGGGGGACTCATCTGTAATATGGCTGTCACTCTGTCTTTGGATATTCTCCTTGACCCCTTTTCAATCAGGTGGCCTAAGTACTTCACCTCTTTCTGACAGTACTGTAGCTTCTTTGGGGACACTTTATGTCTGCACTTTCCCAAATGATTCAGTAGGGCAATAGTATCATACCTGCAGTCATCTTTCGTTTTGGATGCAATCAACAAGTCATCAATGTACTGTACTAGAGTCGAATTAAAAGGCAGTTCCAATGACTCCAAATCCTTCTTCAATATCTGATTGAAGATGGAAGGTGATTCTGAAAACCCTTGAGGAATTTGATACCAAATGTAAACCTTGTCCAGGAATTTGAAACTGAAGAGAAATTGGCTGTCTTTACGAAGAGGCACCAAAAAGAAAGCTTGAGACAAGTCCACAACCGTGAACCACTCTGCATCACATGGGACCTGAAACATGATCACGGCTGGATTTGGCACTATGGGACAACATTTAACCACTATCTCATTAATTTTTCTCAGGTCTTGGACAATTCGAACTTTCCCACAAGGCTTTCTCAGTCTCATTATTGGCAAATTACATGGGCTGCTCATCACTTCTTTTAAGACCCCTTGCTTCACAAAGTCTGCAATTATCTGCGTCACTTGTATGAGGGCGTCTTGTGCCATGTGGTACTGTGGTACCTGGGGAAACACAGCATTTGGCTTCACATCTACTTTGACTGGTTCTACTCCTTTGACTAGTCCCACTTCCTTTCCTGTCAAGTCCCATACCTTCTCTGTCACTGTTCCCTGTAATTCTGTTGGCAAATCGGTCACTGTGAACATCGGGATGAAGCTTATCAAAGGGTACTCCTCATCTGTGGTCTCCGTCTCTGAGATCCGTCTCCTTCATCATCACTGTTTGTCTGCACCTCAATCCCTTCATTGGAAAGGTGATTGAACACCTTGTCTTACATAGCATGTCTCTTCCCAGTAGGGATACGGGACTTGAATCACAGACTAGAAACCTATTTAATCCCTGGAAGGTACCAATCTCAACTTGGACCAGATCTGTACCGGTCACCTTTATGGTACGTCTCGAAAGCGGCAATTTTGGAACCTCTGCACTTCTGACTGTAGAGCATGTAGCTCCTGTGTCAACCAGGAACGAAACCTTGTGACCCATCACCTTCCCTTGCACGTAAGGTCCCCTCTGATCTACTTCTAGGGACGCTGCAAGCCTGCACTCCTCTCTATCTGAACAATCATCCGACCATCCATCATTTATTCCCTTCTCACCACGCAATGGGAACTCTTGTACTGTATTATTTTGACTAATGTTTGGCCTGTGACCTGTTGAGGAAGCATCACCTGTTGCTGTCCCATCAGAGCTAAAGGCAACTGCATTTGCTGTCTAGGTACCATGGGAATCTGCTGTTGTATGTGCTGCAACTTCGCTGGCTGAACACTTGGCATTTGCATTTGTTGCATAGGCTGGAGACCCTGCATCTGAACCATATTATTCTGGAAGTTTGGATTTGGACCCCTCACATTTTGAAATGTACCGACCTCATTGCTTTGTTGAACAACACCATCCTGCACCATCATTGGGCACTCCCGCTTCCAGTGTCTCAAGCCCCGGCACGCATGGCATGGTGACATCTTTTTCATCCCTTGCACATCATTTTGGACCACAGCAGTATTCAAGTCTGGACCACGGTTAATAAAACCTCCCCGTCCTCTACCTCTTGTTTGCGGCTGGAACATTCCGTTCCCTTGAGGCTGCTGCTGTACTCCATTTCCCTGCATCCCTGCCTGAGCTGCCTTAATTTGCATCACCATCACCTTCTGTTTCAGCTTTCTCTGCTTCAATTCAATCTCATCGCTACAGTATTTCGCAAACTGCAACACTTCATCAATCGGTTTCGCTTGCCAACAGATCAAATGATTCTTAATCATCTGGCTAATCTCTGGCCTCAGTCCTTCAATGAACCTGAACACAAGATGATTCATGTCTTTTGGTTCGTTGACCTCCGTGCCACTATAGTGTTTAAATGCCTTTAACAACCTCTCATAGTAAGCATGTATTGACTCTTTGCCTTCTTGTGCTGTTCGATCAATTTTCTCCCAATCAATATTCTGCTGTGACACCTGCTTCGAAAACTCAATCACTTTATAGTAGTATTTCATCACCTCAGGAGACGGTGCTCCTGTAGCCCTGTCCCTTGCTGGTTCTGTTGTCGGCCAATCCACACTCCTCTTGCACTCAAGCCACAAGTCGGCTGGGACTATAATCTCAAACAATGTATTCAAGTCTTCCCAGAGACACTTTGCAAGCTTCACAAACCTATCCGTTTGCTGATACCACTCTATTGGCTTTTCCCTCAACCTGGGATAATCATTTGTGAGTGACAAAATGTCTCCCCTAGACCACGGTACATGAACTAGGACCCCTCCAGCTGTTTCTCTCATTGGTAACATCTTTATTGTTCCTGTGTCTGGCGCAGCCTTCGTCTGCTGCGGTTCCAGGCAGTCACTTTTCCTCTTATCTCTCTTCTTTGCCCATCTGCCTTCCCACTTCTCTAATGCTCCCCAAACGTGGGCACTCTGTAGCATCTCTTTGAGGTGTGCCTTCATTCCAGTGGATCTCATGTGATCAAAATCTTTAGGTTCGAAGTCTAACCTATAACTCCTCTTCAGCTGCTTAGTATTGTCTAAGTCTATGCCATATTTGTCTGCCACGTTCGCTAAACTCTGGTGCACCTTACTCACTTCTTTGGTTATTTTCGGGCACAAATATCTTAATTCTGCTTCAGTATATGATTCTAGTCTGTTCACTGCCATGATCCCTTCTACTAGCTCAGCTGCTTCCTCTCCCAACCTCACAAAATTCAGGTATTCCTCTCTTTCGCAGGAGTAGTCTGTGTAGTATTAAGCTTGCGAACCACTCAGTTAACTGTTGCGCGGTTAAGCCTTGCAACAAGATATTTCCAGCCTGCACAACCGGTGGTTGTGACATCAAATCAAATAGTAACTTTATTTCGGCTGTAAGCCATAAAAGTAAACAATAAAAGGCCATATCATGATTAAACAACATGTCGGTTATAAAAAGGAGAAAATAATCAAGGAGTAACACAATTTACTTTAAGAACACTAAATAAGTTATAAGATCACATAAAAAGGAAAACGGTGCCAGGCTAACATTGTTCCTAAAATCCCAAAATACTAAATATAATATATTAGGTCATTTTATCTTAGCTCCAATCAATTAAAACTTGTTATATTGGATAAATATAATCTAAAACCAATGTGTTGAACACAATTATGGCAATTCTCTGTTTCTTATATCCTGTGTACTTTGCAAGTATCACACAGCTAGGAAAACTATTTTGTTATTTATAACAGTAGTCTCTTTTAAGAGAGAGGAATTAAGCAAAAGCTGCCACAGTTTACTTCAAAAGGTCCTAAATAAGTTGTAGAATCACAATGTTATAAAAAACAGTACAAACAAACATTATTCTTAAAATCTTAAGATCCCAAAGTGTTAACTTTAAAATGTTAGACCATTATATCTTACTCCATCCAGTTAAGACTTATTATGTTAAATAAATATGATCTAAGACCAAAATGACACACAATTATAACAATTCTTTGGTTCTTATAGCCCATGCACTTTGCAAGTATCTCACAACTGAAAATACAATTTTATCATTTGTGTCAGTTGTCAGAAGGCGTAATGCTGTATTCCATTCCCTTATCCCAATTAACCTACATAGCGGAGCAATCCACTTCTTCCTAGGTACCAGATATCTAGGGCAAAAAAACAAAAAGTGCGCGAGTGACTCTATTGTCTTTTCACAATAATGACAGTATATTGAGTTACAGTCCTCCAATCTCCATCGTGCTGTGAATGTCTTGAGTGGGAGGATCCCCAGTCTGAACTTAATGTATAGTGTTTTAGTATAGGGAGGATTTACATTGTCCATATAGGCCTCAAATTTTCTAGAACCCCTATGTTAAATGTTCCATTCTCTGGAAACGCCAAACACCCATCTTTCTCTGTCGATTTGCACCAATGCTTTAGCCAAAGGCATGGCGCGACTCCCTTCTCCTCCATGGCGGCATAAGCCGGAGTATCCTCTGGCGGTGTAGGCTCCCCCACACTCGCGGTAATGTACGCATCTCCCCTCAAAGCACTCTTCTTTAAAGCCTTGAAAAACTTCATTTTCGCGTCTTTTATTTTGTTTAGAATTGATTCAGGAAGTTACTTTAATTCCCAGAACACTCTTCGCCTACCTTCTCAACCAATTGCCTCTCACGGACGGCTGCCAATCTGTGCGCGACCCTTCTTACTAGCTGAACTGTCCCAGCGCGGCACTAATGACATCACACCCACACACTCTGCGGCTGACAAAGTCTTGCGGCCTGTCTTCCTCACTCTAAATCCACACAAAACTAATGCAATATATTGCGAGCACCTTAACAACTCAAATTTGCCGGTTTACTACAGGAAGGGTAACACAATCGCTTCAGAACTTTACAGAGATTTCACTTGAAGCCTCGGCCGCTACTCTCTCCTTCTCAGATCCTGCACCCGCAAGCAAAATTCGACCTGAGAATTTTACTCTTGACTTGTCAATGGTTCGTTCTAGTGCACTTTAGAACTTACAAAATCTTCATCGACGGTTTCACTCACACATTTGACTCCAACTTGACTCGCCAATCACGCCCGATTGACCTATTAAACTGCGCAAATGACAACATAAACCAAGTGTCTCATACACTTAGCAATATACTCCGAAGTCTTAGACCACGCCGGGTCCGTACATCACCAACAACCACGTGGACAATTTTATAGCACAAAGTGTCACACTCACATGAAGTTAGCTGACTTCCCTACTCTCATATTGCGGAGTACGCCCACTCCTATTAAAACATTACCTGGCCTAAATTCTCACAAACCTCACAATTCACCTGCGATATGCATAAGCTGAGCAAGCGCAAATTCTATGTCACGCATACTATCTCTAGAACGCCGAGAACATACCCAACTCACTTCGGCAATGCTCCGAGATTCCGGGAAAGTCATTTGGGACTTAGGGGCACACCATACCTCCAATTTGCATTATTTAAAAAACAATTCTAAAACAATGGTCCCTCGTCCTAGGGCCCCAAAGGGCCTAAACCGTCCTCTGCTACCAGAACTGATAACGCGTCCCGTCTTAGATAATTAATTCGTCTGGGACTCGTTTTAGGCCAATTAATCTTTTGACCCTGATTGAAGACACCTCAGGGCGAGACAATTAATCAACATAGCAATCAATAAATAAATCAATAACGTCATCAATATTCACCATAGAAAATCGATTCAATTTGGACAATGGCATAAGTAAGAATCAAAACACACCAAGACCTCTCAGTCATGAATAACCACACGGATTTAGTATGATTTATGTTATTTATTTCCTATTGATTACACCTCTACGAGTAAGTTTATTAGTCTCAATACCAGAAAACACATCAACACTGTAATAATATGGCAACCCGAAAAGACTTCATCAGTGCAAAAATCATAAACATTGGAACAAAGCACAACGTCAACATGGGTTAATCTTAGCAGAGTATCATTAGCGCATTATTCAACAAAGCATAGATTCAGTAGTTTGTCTATTTGCGTCCGTTTAGTGAATTCCTTAACTAACCTCGAATTAGCATTAGCATGTTGGGCTTCATGAAAAACAATTTAGCAACACAAATTTAGAAAACATCTAACTTTGGTCTCTATCAAAGGATAGCAGTTGGTACCTAGAAAGAAAAACCAAACAGACAATTACAATTCCATCATCATATAGTTACCCTCCGTAGTGAGTCAGCATACAGAGTCAGTCTTCGTCCTCAGGACATCAGTTGATTCGCCATCAGCCAGGAAACACAGCAAAGTTCAGCAAGACTGGCAATAAGGGACACTTCCCTCATAAGGAGGAAAATATGAATCGGCCAAGGCAGAATAAGGATGGTTTGAAAAGATAAACCGCAAGTCTTTAAGACAGAGTGACAGTGTCTAGGCAATAGCAAAGGCACGTAATGGCTGATTTCTTCTTGTGTCATACGATTATATCAAACTTGTTGTACAGTCCCCTAATTTCCAACTGGGCAAGCTTTGGTGCACCATTATCTCCATCCAATGGTTTACTTGTCGCCTCATTAAGATTGTCACCTCATAACAGTTCTCACGTAGTTTATTGGCTTCTGTAATTGACGTCTCCAACGGGCAGAATGACAGGTACAATTTCACGTTCTCGCGGTCCTCTCACAGACCCAGTCAGTAGTTCCATTGTCTATACCAGTTCAGGCGACCTTGTACCTGTTGCAAGTTTACACTGTTGCATTCGGCAAGAATGTCTCCTTGAGCAAGTCGAGTCTCATGAGAAAGAATTTACTACGGTTACACACATCTTCTAAAAAAGTACGGCTACATGTCCTTCAGCAAGTCAGCACATTGCACGTTAGAAAAACACATTTAATATGAAACCGGACAGCTAGGCTCTGACTCATGCTAACTAAGGCCTAGTGATTAATTAGCAAACCCTTAACATATAACTCTTAATACTAATACAAAATCATACATTGTTACATTAATGTTTCATTATTAGTCAGTTTTAATGATCATCGTATACACTGGTGGCCACTCCCCATGGGCAGATTTCAAACACACGTTTAGTAAAAGCACATTAATATAATTTCTATGCGGCATCCTTATGCATTAATTCATAAACATTTCATGTTAATTTTGATTATAAAACTACACTCCAACAGATGGGGTGGGCCAGCATCCTCCACGTCAGCAGGGAGGAGATGTGGTGGGTGCCCTTCTAAGTGCCTATGTAGTTTATGCCGGCCAAACCGACATGTGCACTTAGAACTCTCCACCCAGGCTGTGTTTCACAGCTGGTTGGAGGCCAAGTGCATACTCCCACTCCCTCACTGAGTGGCATTTCAGCCTGCTCAGGCCAACCCAGGCGCTTTTCTCATGCTGTATAACAGCATGAGAGAAGCTTCTGGATTGTGTGGGGGAGGTGAGGAGGGGGAGCAAGGCAAGCACTTAGGCGGCGGGAGTGGCATAACACCGAGGCAGCATGTAAGTTATATATATTTTTTTTTCTGCCCCCGTTCCGTGCTCCGCATGCTACTCTACCAGCCCTTCCTGGCAGCAGCCGCCACTGCTATAGATCAACTGCTTTGAATGTTTACAATGCGTAAAATAAACGAACAATGAAGAAATCGGTGGTTTACGTTTTTAGCAGTACGTCTTGCAAAGTTAAAAGATGTCACCATGGTAAATTATTAGTTAATATCAAGGAAAAATATAGCTGTTTGAGTGTCTGGATGGAGTGTTGTCTTCTGCACATCTTCTCTTAATGAAAGCAAGAGTTGCGTCATTGATATACAGTATTCACCGATACCTGTGATATGAAAATTTTAAACAAGGCAATGGGCTCCGTACAGCTAGATTCTTAGAATATATAAGCACTTTGTCTAACTTAAATTTTTTGCAAAAACAGGTCAAAGCAATGTCTTTTCTTGACAATAAAGATGCGTTAACTAGCAAGAAAGTCTCAATTTATAGCTCACTTTTTAAATTTAGAATCGACTCGCAAACTACCTAAATCTTACTCTGGCCATGGAGACCAGACATGGATTTATGAATATGCATTTTTTCTTTTTATCAAATCCGTGAACGGAATAATGGCCATCATATCAAGGGAGTAGCCAGAAAATAAAAAATAAAAAAAAGCCCGCCCCCCCCCTTCGAATCAAACCTCTATTGCACCAAGCAAAGTCATCACAACCCTTCCCAGAAGAGCTCTTGTGTTTTTCATCTAAGCATCTATCCTTTAATTCTTTCATCATTCCATCCACCTGCTATTTACTAATTTCACCTTTACATTGTCATCAAATAATTTTTTAATCCATCAGTCTTTCACAAATGTTGCCCGTCCATCCATCTCCAAACCTATTCATTACACCTATCTAGCCATCTCTCCATCCAACCTTTCACTCATCCATCCATTTGTCCTTCCTTTCACTCTTTCCATCCATCCTTTCACCCACTCATCCCTCCATCCATCTGCTATTATCCATCCACCCTTCCTTTCATTCATCTATCCATTATTTCACTCATCCATCCTTACAACCATCCTTTCACTCATTCATCCATCTACCCATCCACTCTTTCACTCAGGCACCCATCTATACTTTTACTCATTCTTTCATGTTATCTATGAGCCTTTTTCTGCTGAGTTGCCTCAGATAGTGGGCATTCAAAATATCACATTCTGTGTAGTTGGCTATCAAAGTAATTAATTCACATTCTTTGTTCCTGCTTCCATCTACTTTAAGGATGCAGGAAATGGTCGAGCCTGCAGGAAATGTGCATGCACTGCTGTCGCTTGTTGGGTCGAGCCTGCAGGCAATGCACATTTGCTGCGTCTGCCTGACCCATCTATTCTACCTAAAAAAAGATACAAACCTTGGCAAAGCCAATAGGTCTCTCCTATATAAGAGCTATTGGCTTTGGCAATCAGTTTTGCCATTTTGTACACCAGTGTGGCTGCTGTTCAGCATGGCTAAAGCCTAGTGGTGTGGAGTGTCAGAGTGAAGAGGGGAGGAAAAGTGTAGTAGAGTGGATTTGCTGGAGTGTCGTAGAGTGTTGTTGAGGGAGCAGAGTTCAGTGGCAGAGTATTGTAGAGTGGGGTGGAACAGGTCGAAGTGGGTTGGAGTAGATTGAGTTAGTGGGGTGGATTGGAGTATGGTGGATTGAATTGGGGTAGAGGGGTGGATTGAGTGGAGGGGTGGATTGTATTGGAGTGGGGTAGATTGATGGGGTGAGATGCATTGCATTGGGGTGGATTTGAGGGGGGTGGATTAAATTTGATTGGGGTTATGGTTTGGATTTTAGTGATAGGGCTGAGGTGGGGTGGTTTGGATTGGGATAGAGTGGGGTGAATTGGAGTGAGTGAGGTGGATTGAAGTGGGGTGGATTGGTTGTGGTATGACGGACTGTAGTGCAATGGATTGGGTTGAAGAGGGGTCTGTTGGATTGTGATGGACTGGAGCAGGGTGGATTGGAGTAGGATGAATTGCATGGAGGTGGGGTGGATTGGGGTGTGGTGGATGGATTGGATTGGATTTAAGTGAGGTGGACTCAACTGGGGGGGAGTGGGGTGGTTTGGAGTAGGTTAGGCTGGATGGATTGGATTAGAGTGTGGTGGACTGAACTTGGGCGGGATGGGGTGGATTGGATTAGAGTGGGATGGATTGGAGTAGAGTAGAGTGGGGTGGATTGGATTGGAGTGGGGTGGGGTGGGGTTGGACTGGAGGGGTGGTTTGGGGTGGAGTTGGATTGGAGTAGGGTAGATTGGAGTGAAGTGGATTGAATTGCATTGGGGTGGACTGGATTGAGTGGGGTGGACCGGATGGAGTGGGGTGGATCAGTAAGAGAGGTGTGGGGAGGATTAGGGTGGGGTGGATTTAGTGTGGTGGAATAGGATGGGGTGGGGTGGATTGAGTGTGGTGGATTAGGATGGGGAGGATTGGATATGGGTAGGTGTATTGGATAGCGGTGGGGTGGATTGGAGTGGGTTGGATTGGAGAGGGGTAGGTTGGATTGGTGTGGGGTGAACTGGATTGGTGTGCGGTGAATTGGATTGGTGTGGGGTGAACTGGGTTGGAGTGGGATAGATCAAACTAGTTTGGAGCAAGGTAGATTGGGCAGGAGTAGGGTGGATTAATGTGGACTGGGTTTGGGTGGATTACAGCGGATTGTATTGGAGTGTGATGGCTTGGATTGGTGTGGGTGGATTCGAGTGAGGTGGATTGGGTAGCAGTAGATTTGATTGGAGTGGGTGGACTGGGTTGAACTGGATTAGAGTGGAGTCGGTGGGGTGGATTGGTTTGGGGTTGGGTGGTGTGGGATGGAGTAGGGTAGACTGGATGGATTAGATTGGAGTATGGTGGACTGACCTGGGGTAGGGTGTATTGGATTATAGTAGATTGGGTGGATTGGAGTAAAGTGTGGTGGATTGGAGGGGGTGGAGTGGATTGAAATGGGGTGGGGGAATGGATTGGATTGGAGTGGGGTGGTCTGGAATAGGGTAGGCTAGGTGAATTGGGGTGCGGAGGACTAAACTGGGTTGGTTTGGATCGGGATAGAGTGGGATGGATTGAGGTAGAGTGGGGTGGATTGGATGAAGTGGATTGAAATGGGGTGCGATGGAGTGGGGTGGGGTTGGACTGGAGGGATTGGTTTGGGGTGTGGTGGATTGTGGTTGGGTGGATTGCATTGAGGTGGATTGTATTGGAGTGGATTGGAAGGAATTGGGGTGGACTAATGTGGGGTAAATTGGAAGTAAGTGGGGTGGACTGGATTGAGTGGAGTAGATCAGATTGGGTGGGGTGGATGGACTGGAGTGGGGTCGTTTGGAATAGGGTAGGCTGGATGGATTAGATTGGGGTGTGGTGGACTGAAGTGGGGTAGGGTGGATTGGATTGGAGTAGAGTAGAGTGGGGTGGTTTGGAGGAGAATGGATGTAGGAGACTGTCCTGGTGTGTGGTGGGTACCTATGGTACTTACAACTTATACCAGGTCCAGGTATCCCTAATTAGTGTAGTTTAGTCAGTGTCTAGAAGCCAGGCTCTCTAGAGGTAGCTGTGGATGAGCAGCCAAGGCTTATCTAGGAGACATGAAAAGCTCATGCAATATCACTGTAGTCACACTTAGTACTTAGACACACGAAAGAAAACACTCATTGATACAAAAGTAAAGGTACTTTATTTTGGTGACACAAATACCAAAAATACCATAGAGGCTATACTCCCTTAGGAGGTAAGTAATACACAAATTGAGTACACTAGTATACAGAAATAGGCATAAACATTGTTAGAAAACAGTGCAATTACTGTAAATCACAATAGAGAGAAATAGGCCTAGGGGAGCACAAACCATATACTAAAATAAATGGAAGGCGAAAGTCGGTCCCTCATCTAGGTAAGTGTAGTGTGTAGGGGGGAGTTGGGAGTACTAGGAAAGCCCAAAGGCAAGTACCACAACCCACTCCAGCGACCAGGAAAGCAGGAGTAAATTGCAGCAAGTTTACCAGAAAACATAGAGACAAAAAGAAGAAGAATGCAAAACCCATAAGAGACTGCAAGACACCAACAGTGGATTCCTAGACAAGAGGATCTGTGGAAAAAGGGGTCCAAGAAGCAGCAGAGTCCAGGAAGGGCAAGTGTCCCTACCTACTAGGACGAAGGTGCAAGAAGTGAACTACCAGTGAAGAAGAAGAGTCAGCACTGCACCCAAGAAGACAAAGTCGGGTTCCTGGAAGATGCAGGTGATTTCCCACGCCAGAAGGATGATTGCAGTCGGGTTTGCATCTTCAAACTCCGCCAACAAGCCTTAGCACACACAAAACATGCAGTTAGCAGAAATTAGAGCTGCCAGGGACCAAGAAGGACCAGGTGGACTCTACCCAGGATGGGAAGTCAGAGGGGGCCCTCAGCAACACAGAGAGCTCACAGAAGCCCAGGCAGCACCCACAGGAGTCCCACAGGACGGGGACAGAAGAGTCGCCGAAGAGGCCCATGCAGCACTACGAGAAAGGCTCCCACACTGCCGGAGAACCACTCAGGGAGCTGTGCAATGAGGAAGGAGTGGGGGCTGGAGCTTCAAGGTGCCTGAAGATCTTGTGGAAAGGATGCCAACAAACCTTGGCAGCTGCAAAGGACGCGGTGCACAGAGGTACTGTCCTGCGTGGGCAGGCGAGGGCTTACCTCCACCCAAGTTGGACAGCTGGAAAAGAGGACCGTCGAGACCACTTCAGTCCACCACCTGTGATGCAAGATCCACCCAGCTCAGCATCCAGTCGTCATTGCAGTTTTTGCCTACAGAAGCAGGGGAGTGACTCCTTCACCCCAAGAGAGATTCCTTCTTCCTTCTGATGCAGGCTGAAGACAGGCTGTCCTCAGAGGATGCACGACCAGGGAAATGTTGCAGTTGTTGTAAGGAGCCGGAGATAGAATGTTGCAGAAGGCGTTGTGCTTCTTTGTTGCAGCTTGTAGGGTCCTGAAGGGTCCAGATGCAGTTTCTTCGGTCAGAAGTCTAAGTGGAGGTTGCAGAGGATTCCTGCTGGAGTCTTGCAATCCGAATTTGAGGAACTAACCAAGAGAGTGACCATAAATAGCCATGAAAGGGGGATTGGTCACCTAGCTGGGTGACCACCTATCAGGAGCGGGCTCTAACGTCACCTGCTGGCACTGGCCACTCACATACTCCCAGAGTTCCCTGCCAACCTTGAATCTAAGGTGGCAAAAACCAGGGACCCTCTGGAGGAGCTCTGAGCACCACCCCTGGGGTGGTGATGGACTGGGGACTGGTCACTCCCCTTTCCTTTGTCCAGTTTTGCGCCAGAGCAGGGACTGAAGGTCCCTGAACCGGAGTAGACTGGTTTATGCAAGGAGGGAACCAAATGTGCCCCTCAAAGCATTGCCAGTGGTTTGGGGAGGCTACCCCTCCCAAGCAAGTAAGGCTTGGGGAGGCTACCCCTCCCAAGACAGTAACACCTATTTCCAAAGGGAGAGGGTGTAACACCCCTCTCCCAAAGGAAATCCTTTGTTCCGCCTTCCTGGGCTTGAGCTTCTCATGCAGCAGGAGGGCAGAAACTTGTTTGGGAGGTGGCAGCAGCAGCTTGGGCTGCCTGAAAACCCTCAGAAGGCTATAATGGCAATTCTGGGGGTCCTATAAGGAGCCCCCAGAGTGCATGGAATCATACAACCAATGCTTGCAAAAGCATTGGGGTATGATTCCAACATGTTTGACACCAAACATGCCTCTGTTCAGAGTTACCATTATGTAGCTGGACATAGGTATTGACCTATGTCCAGTACACGCGTAAAATGGCGTCCCAGTACTCATGAAGTCTGTGAAAATGGTCCTGGAGGTCGTGGGACACCTCTGCTAGTGCAGGGGTGCTTTCACACACAGGTACTTTGCACCCTGCCCTCTAGGCTGGAAGGCCTGCCTTAGGGATGACTGATAAGTGACCTGGTGCAGTAAAAAGTGGCAGTGAAAGGGTGCTTGCACCTTTTCACGCAGGCTGCAATGGCAGTCCTGCAGAACCCTTTGCTTGGGCTCCCTTTGGGTGGCAAATATATGCTGCAGCCCATAGGGATCCCCTGGAACCCCAATGCCCTGGGTACCTAGGTACCATATACTAGGGACTTATAAGGGGGCACCATTGTGCCAATTGTGGATGAAATACAGAGTTTTGGGAGAGAGAGCATAACCACTGGGGTCCTGTTTAGCAGGATCTCAGAGAACACAGTCAAACACACTGACATCAGGCAGAAAAAGGGGGTAACCATGCCAAGAAAGAAGGTACTTTCCTACAGTGGAGTGGATTGAAATTGGGTGGAGTGGGGTTGGACTGGAGGGATTGGTTAGAGGTGGGGTGGTTTGGGGTGGGGTGGATTTGTGGTGGATAGGTTTGGGATGGATTGGAAGGAATTGGGGTGGACTGACGTTGGGTGAACTGCATTGCGTGGGGTGGATCAGATTGAGTAGGGTTTAATGAGATTGAGTGGGGTGGATCAGAATGAGTTGGGTGAATTACTGTGGGGTGGATTGGCTAGGGTGGGGTTGATTGAATTGAAGTGGGTTGGATTACAGAGGGGTGTATTGGATTGGAGTTGGTTGGGTTGGATTGCATAGGGGTGAATTGGATTGGTGAGGGGTGGGATGTATTGGTTTGGTGTGGGGTTGATTGGATTGGTGTAGGATGGATTAATTGGAGAGTGGTGAACTGAATTAGAGTGGGGTAAATCAAGGTAGTTTGGTGTGATGGATTGGACTGGAGCAGGATGGATCAATTTGGGGTGGATTAAACTGGGTTGTATTGGAGTGTGATGATTTGGGGTGGTGTGGGATTGGAGTGAGGTGGATTGGGTAGCATTGGCCTTGATTAGAGTGGATTGGAGTAAGGTGAGTTTGGATTGGAGTAAGGTGAGTTTGAATTGGAGTAAGGTGAGTTTGGATTGGAGTAAGGTGAGTTTGGATTGGAGTAAGGTGAGTTTGGATTGGAGTAAGGTGAGTTTGGATTGGAGTAAAGTGAGTTTGGATTGGAGTAAAGTGAGTTTGGATTGGGGTGGGTTGAGTTGGAGTGGACTGGAGCTGATTGGACTCGAGCAGGGTGGATTGGACTGGAGTGGGGTAGATTGGAATTGAGTGGATTATGGTGGGGTGGATTGGATTGGGGTGAGGTGTATGTGATTGGAGTGTAGTAGATTGGACTGGGTTGGATTGGGGTGAATTGGATTGTTGTACAGTGGACTGGACTTGATTGGGGTGCGGTGGACTAGGTTGTCGGGTGGATTGGAGTGGGGTGAATTTGTATAGAGTGGGGTGGATTGGATTGGGGTGAGGTGGATTGTTTTGAAGTGGGGCAGATTGTTTTGGATTGGGTTGTTTGGGATTAGAGTGGGGCAGGATGTTTTGGATTAATGTGGTGCAGATAGGAGTGAGACACATTGAAATGTATGGGAGTGGGGCAGATTGTTTTGAATTGGGCAGATTGTTTTGCTTTGGAGTGGGACAGATTGTTTTGGATTGGAGTTGGGCAGATTGTTTTGTATTGAGTGGGGTATACTGAGACAGATTGTTCTGGTTTGGAGTGGGGCAGAATGGGGTGGGGCACATGGGAGTGGGGCAAATTGGAGTGGGGTGGATTAGAGTGGAGCAGATTGTTTTGGATTGGTGTGGGACAAATGGTTTTTGATTGGAGTGCAGCAGATTGCATTGGGACAGATTGTTTTGGATTAGGGCAGATTGGAGTGGGCAGATTGTTTTGGATTGGAGTGGGGCAGATTGTTTTGGATTGGAGTGGGGCAGATTGTTTTGGATTGGAGTGGGGCAGATTGTTTTGGATTGGAGTGGGGCAGATTGTTTTGGATTGGAGTGGGGCAGATTGTTTTGGATTGGAGTGGGGCAGATTGTTTTGGATTGGAGTGGGGCAGATTGTTTTGGATTGGAGTGGGGCAGATTGTTTTGGATTGGAGTGGGGCAGATTGTTTTGGATTGGAGTGGGGCAGATTGTTTTGGATTGGAGTGGGGCAGATTGTTTTGGATTGGAGTGGGGCAGATTGTTTTGGATTGGAGTGGGGCAGATTGTTTTGGATTGGAGTGGGGCAGATTGTTTTGGATTGGAGTGGGGCAGATTGTTTTGGATTGGAGTGGGGCAGATTGTTTTGGATTGGAGTGGGGCAGATTGTTTTGGATTGGAGTGGGGCAGATTGTTTTGGATTGGAGTGGGGCAGATTGTTTTGGATTGGAGTGGGGCAGATTGTTTTGGATTGGAGTGGGGCAGATTGTTTTGGATTGGAGTGGGGCAGATTGTTTTGGATTGGAGTGGGGCAGATTGTTTTGGATTGGAGTGGGGCAGATTGTTTTGGATTGGAGTGGGGCAGATTGTTTTGGATTGGAGTGGGGCAGATTGTTTTGGATTGGAGTGGGGCAGATTGTTTTGGATTGGAGTGGGGCAGATTGTTTTGGATTGGAGTGGGGCAGATTGTTTTGGATTGGAGTGGGGCAGATTGTTTTGGATTGGAGTGGGGCAGATTGTTTTGGATTGGAGTGGGGCAGATTGTTTTGGATTAGAGTTGGGTAGATGGAAGCGGGGCATATTGTTAGAGATTGGAGTGGGGAGACTAGAGTGGGACAGATTTATTTAGTTTGGAGTGGGATGAACTGGAGTGGGGCAGATTAGATTGAGATGGGTTGGGAGAATTGGTGGGTTGGAGGGGTGTGGATTGGGGTGATTTGTTTGGATTGCGGTGGATTGGAGTGAATTGTAGTGGGGCAGATTAGAGTGGTGGATTGGGGTGTACTGCACGATTATGTGCTAAAGCATCATTTTGGAAAATACACATAACAAAGACACAATGTTGCTTTGCAATATTTAGAACAAGATAATCATATTTTTTTAAAACATAACACAAGCAAAAACAAAAGAAACATGAGTGAAAAGTGGGAAGAAACGACTTGACAAAAGAAAGTTAGGTATAAAAAATAAAACTTTGCAATTTTGTTTGTCCTGCTGGGCACATTTTTGCCAATCACAAGCCTTCTGGTTTCAGGGCACTAGAAGTTAAAAAGAACAAAATAGTACCCCAGTCACAGGGGGAGTAGCAGAAGGGCACTGATTAAATTGAATCAATCAGTGCTGGGTCCCTGCTCCACACATAGGAAAGGACAAATTAAGAGGCTGTAAAGAAGAGTTCTATGCAAGCCAACAAATGGTAAGCAACAGGCGGGCTCCAAGCCTTTACTGTACACAACAGAATCTCACAAGCAAGAGGCATGCACTAGCGCATCCACTTGCAGGCTTGACCTAAAAAACAATTCCTTAAAAGGGGTTCCTAGCCCCTCTATTGCTAACTATCCATAGGCATCATTATCGCTTTCCTTAACCCTAACTAGTACGTCACCCTTGGCTATAGGTAGTCTAATTATTCTACCTGAAGTGTTGATCTTTCTGTGGATTCTCCGCAGACTCAAACAGTTAATATGTTTCAATTTACTGTTCCAAAAAGGGCCTTAATGTTAGTGCATTCAACGGTTATTTGGTCACTGTTTCAAAACGTTTATTCTCTCCTGAGCAAGGCTCTTGAAATTGCCAGTTGTTGGTAAATTCTTTAAAGGCTTTACAGAATAACATCCCTTAAACCTTTTCTAGTACAGTTTTTGAATCTGATTTTAATTTTTACTTTTCTGCTGGTTTTACCAATTCAGACACTTTAGTTCTTTCAAACCGGAGTTCCCTCCTTGGACCCTAAGAGTCAGTGGGCTGCAAGCTTTATCTGCTTCATCTCCTTTTATAGCTTGTCTGCGGTGGCTTCTGAATTTCATGAGTCTATGACTTTTTCTCTTTGGAATTTCTTTCTATCACCTCATCTTTCAAAGGAGGAAGAGAGCCTTTATAGATCAGATGGGAAGAGGGATTTTAGTTTCAACAAGAGGACGTCTGAATTTTGGAAGGAAGACAATCTGTTTGATTGTAGATTACTTAAAATTACATTAAATAGTCTAGAGAATTGTGCACCAAATGATTTCATAAACAGCTAAGCATTACTAGGAGTTGATTGGGAAGTTTTTTCCTGATGACTTTAGAGCTCATTCCACAGGGGGTATGGTTACAAATTCGATTTGAGGAGTGTTTTGGTGCAATATACTTGGAATTCTGTAGCTTGATCTTTTCATCACTCTCTCTAAAGGAGGTATTGCTCAGAAACGCGGACCAGTCTGTATGCTACTTACTGACTGTTGATTTCCACTTAAGCTCCTTAGCGTCTACAATAGGAGACCTTGATAGGCGGTTTCATGCTGTCCTGTCCAACCCAATAATAGCAACATTGTTATCGATGTTTAGTGATTAACATTAGTTAATTGGTCTTAAATGTTTGATTTCAATATATATTACGATAAAAGGGCCTTAAAATGTTACAGGTACAATAAAGGACAATGTTTAGCTTGACACACATCATAACACCCTCAGAAATCATTATCTTACAAGCACCAATAATATGTAATTATTTTGAGTATAACACAGTACTCAAGCAGTATCATTATCTTCCATGTTTAAGAATAAGTTTTAAGTCCTCAGCCTTATTTCCTGTACCATTTTGGATGAATACATGACATAAAGGTTTAACTTGATTCTCTGAACATATAGGACAGGTAAGTAAACCGTGCTACACATTGTATTTTACTGCATTCCCCAAAAGGATAGCCCCTCATTGTCATACTTGCATGTTGTGCAATTATGAATATTCCAGAAGGGATCGAGCAACCCACTATTTCTTAATTTCTTAGATCAGTGATTCCCAACCTGTGGTCCGGGGACCCCTGGGGGTCCTCGAAGCCTCCCCAGGTGGTCCGCGACTGCTTAGAAAATTAAATAATATTAACAGATTAGGTCCCCACCTTTCAGTAATGACTCATTGGGGAGGTCCTCAGATTCCAATGGAGGTCCGCAGAAGTCAAAAGGTTGGGAACCACTGTCTTAGATTAATTGTTGGATCCTTAATCTCCAAAATATCAAACTGTCCTATTTCCATTACCTGTCCAAATATAACGTGAAAGCTTTTCTTTCTTTGGAGATGAAACAAGTCATTTGAGTGACTATATTCCCTATTTATAAAAGGTGAGCGTTTAGTCCAACGATTGGGAGTATGTCAGCTTGTCTGCAAGCTCAAACTCCTTCCTAAAAGAGTCACTGTGTCATATTACTCTAAGTGTCTCTACTTCTTATAGCCTTTTCAACAGATTCTTATTCTATCAAATGTACTAGTTTTTAGTTTCCAAATCCATGTGAATAGCCTAGTCTTTGCCGATTGGATGTTATGGTTATGTTCGTATGTATGTATCTATATATATAGTATTTCTGTAGCGTGAACCTAGCTAAAAAGCAGCGGAGCTCTGTACTAGGTCAAAAAGAAGCATAATGTCAGTGAGTGATAGGAGAGCTTACTGTTTAGTCCTCACCTGTAACAGTGCATGCACTGTCTGTTGCTTGACCTATTGTTAGCTTACAGCAGAGGTCTCCAAACTTTTCAATGTCGCGCCCCCCCCAGTTGAAAAATAAAAATCATTGGGCCCCCCCACAGAATTTTTCACAATTATTTTATAAAAATGGCAATGTTTAAATATGTCTAAACCTATTTAAACATTGCAGTTAAGTACTGTTACCTTTTTAAAACTGCAATAACATGCTCCTGCTTAAAACAAAGGCCTGTTATCTGTATAATATTTATTTTGGCCAGAGTCTTGGCCCCCCCCTGGGATCACTTGAGGCCCCCCAGTTTGAAGACCTCTGGCTTACAGTGAGTGTATAACCCACCCACTGATTACCATTGGTTGACTTCATTGTCACTTTAATTTGCTTGCTTCTTCTTCATTAGCATGTGTGGAGTTCTTCTTCATGTGGTTGTCCCTCACCTGGAGCATAGATACATTACTATATCCTTCCACTGATTGCTTTTTGAGGCACTGCTTTTTTTAAATGTTTAAGGCCCCTAGACTGCACGTGTTTACCAGCTGTCTGCCCCATGTGCATTTTTTACCTCTTTCTGTTGCACTTCGTGAGCCTCTCTTGCCATGTACTTCCCCTCTACACACCCAAATTGCCTTCTTGCCTGTGTTCTTTCTTCCTGCCAGTTCCATGTTTTACTTCAGCCCCTTAACTCGTGTGTTGCTTCCGTCCCCACTCGCTTTCCCTTTGTTGCTTCCCCCACCCAACACCCCCCATCAACTCGGAGTGGTAAATAAAAGGGAAAAAAACTGTGGCTCTGTCATTTTGTAGTGGTTTATGTAAGTACAAAATGGTGCAACCGTCCGCATCAAAAGTATTTAAAAAAAAATACGTTTAGCTATTCTGCAGAGCACCAGGGATGCTATGAAGCATGGTTAAAGTACCAAGGGTGAGGCCTGTTGGCTTTGCCAGTGCTTGGGTTTTTTCCCCACTGTTAATGCATTGTGATGTAGTGTTATTTAAAGAGGTGTGTTTTCAATTCTTCTGTAAAATGGAAAAGCGTTGGTTTGGGCCGTCATGGTGGATACTGGGATTTTGTTCCGGATCCTGTGTATATATGTGATTTTTATGGGTCAGGTTTGATCGTGCAGGTGTTGCCAGACTATTTTGAGCATCACCTGAAGAAGGGCTTTGGCTCCTCCCACATGTTGGTACACGAGAGTACATGTTTTGATTGGGAAAAAAATGTGTGCTTCCACAAAAAAAAAGTTCTTGCCCTCTACTGCAGCTATGATCATTTTATGTATCCATCTGGCTGGGGTTGAACTGTCAGTGGCACACACACTACATTACAATGCTCTTTGTTGCTGACTAGTACCTGCTGGCCATACGCATGACGGTGCTCAGAGGTGTAACACAGGACCCTGCGGAGCAGGCGGTGGGGGAGGGGGGGGGTCGGGCGCAACCCTTTAGGGGTCACTTCATTCAGTCTAAAGCCAATTAGTATCCAGGAGATACGGAAGAATAAAAAGCTCCTCATCACATTCTGCAGAGGGGCCCGATCATTTTGCGTTACGCCTCTGACGGGGCTGTCTATCCTAATCCCCACCCCTCGTGCTGTTGCTACCAGGAGGCGGTACACACGGAAACAGGGGGATGAGCCTAAATCCACGACTGTAATCCTGTTGACTGATCGACTTGGCTACAGACTTGTGTTTTAGCCCAATTTGTGTGTAGGAGTAGTACAAGGTATTCCCATTTCCTTTTTCACAAACAATGCTTACGGCTTTTCCAGTCTAGTATTTTGGGGTCTCCCTCCTCACCCCCACCCCCCTCCCAGCCCACGAAGAGCCACGTTTTCTGGTTGTGTCCTGCTTTGTCACCACTCCATCTTTTCTGTCTTGTGAGTCGAAGTTCTTCTTGTTACCCACAGTTTTACTCCAAAATGAGTTTAGTTTTATTATCCCCACGGTATACATCTGTGAATAGGTGGTAGGTCGGTAATCTACTCAGTTCACAAGCTCACTTTCTCGTCGATTTATGTCTTGTGCTTTATTTGAAATCTCAATTTGCTAATTTTAAAAAGTTAAAATCCAAAAATAGACCTCCTTATATGATTCTAAATTTCAGCACTTGATAATGTTTCTTTTAAAAACGAAGGGCCTTATTTAGAGATTGTTGGACAAACGTGGCAGACGTCCGTCCGCAGTATTACCAATAGTTAAGTATATCCTATTGCACTTTCAATGCGGCAGATAACATTTCTGTCACGTTTTGACAGACTATCCAGTGTGTCAAACTCGGCCCGCAGTATTTATATATTATATCGTGCTCCAGGTCATGCACGGGAGCCTAGATGAAGCAAGTGTTCTTGACTATAAGTGAAGAGCCTACGATGACGATTTGGGATTTACACGTAAGTTATCTTTCTTTATTTTCCAAGAAACATTTTTGTTCGCACCTGCCAAAAGAATAGTTGCTGATTTGCCCTGTGTTTTTTAAAACAGAAAAAAAGTAACTCTATTGTTGGCTGATAGTATTTCTTAGTGTGATAGAAGAAGTACTGATGGTTCATTATTTAAACACTTAGATCTTGGACATCTTGGGAATGGGGCCCGCAGGGCCACCTATACCTCCTCCCACCATGTTCTCCGTGGTCCACTACCCGGTGAAGCGAAAACCCCAGAGTGAGCACGAAATTCTGGACCAGTTTGCCCTTATTGCAGCTTCACCTAATGACCCCAACGTAATTGTGGAGGAAAAAGAACAGGAACCTGAGGTGGACCTTACTGTGGCTGCCCCTGTACCTAAGGTAATGATATAGTTCTAGGTTTATAAGTGCCAGAATAAGAAAGCTACTTGTTGGAAACATTGCAAGACAATAAATGTGTTATTCATGAAGATTTTGCTATCTGGAAAAGGCAATTGGTCAAAGTGATCACTGTCCTCCGAATCCAAATGCAAATAGATATCGCATCAGTGTCTTATGGTGGTGGCCAAAGTTGATTGATTTGCCATTGCCTCACATTTCCCCTATTTTATTTAGGTATAGTGACATTTAAGATTTTCGTTGTCATTGCAAATAATTTAGAAACTAGTTGAGGAAGGAAAAGAGACTCTTGATATATTTTGAATATTTTTATTTTTTAGCAGCTGGTAAAATCTTTGGATTTGCATTCAGTTTTTTAGGACAATTGTGATAAGAAGTGCAACAAGGGATACAATGTATTTAAGACCACCCATATAATCTCTCTGCAGGGAGGCTGCATCACTTGGCAGACTATGAAGTCTTGGTCCATAGTGACCCTTCGGAACCTCCTGTTAAATTTTTTGCCAGTTTCTTTGAATTTGTGCTGTAAATGCAGAAGTTGACTCGCTATTTTCACAATTGTCTTAATTGTAAGGTTTGGCTGATACCTTCTAATGCCTAGGTGATAAAAATACTTTGCTCGTTTGTTAGTACAGCTGTAGAGTGTGAATTTATGCCCTTGTTTGAAAGTCCATCAACTGCCAGTGCTTTTGTGAAGACATGCGAAATGCATTTTGACATGGCCTATTTCATTGTCTTTTCCATCCCATGTCAACCCCAGAATTACTTCCCATAACTGCACACAGCACTCCAGATGCAATCTTCAGAAATAGGCACACTTTTTAATATGAAACTTAAGAAATGGACACTGTAATGCACATGATGCACCCAAGAATGGACACACCCCTGCATATATTGCTTTGATACTAGCTTGTGGTAGCATATGACATAGTCTTATATCAAGGCATCATTGCACGGATTGGCTCTTTACCAGTACATAACAGATGGGCCAACAGTACTGGACATAATAGAAGTGAGGCCTCAGCTGGACATAATACTACAGGTTAGATCACCATGTACGGACACTCTACTCCAGATGTGATGTGACCTAAAGCAAGAAGCAGCACTCCAGGTGTGGCCTTCTTAATAGAAGTGTTCTCACCATCACTGGCTTCTTCCGTTTACTGACATGTACTGTTCACTGGCTAGTCGCTGCTGCTGCTGTTAGCACACAAACATGCACGATGGACGCTACTCAGTCTAAGTGAGTTGAAGTCAGAATGAAAATCCGCCAGCTGACTGTCGTTCACCATTCCTTCCTGGATGAAAGCGAGTGATCCGAGAACAGCTACTGCCATTAACAGAGCCATCTTAGACCAAAGTCAAGAATACTTGCAAATTGATATAATCTTTTGTACAAAAAAGCTTTATTGGAGAATAAACGTCTCTTTGCTAAAAATATACCTTTCACATTTCAACAATAACAGGGAAAACCAAACGAAAAGAGTAAATCATACGTTGCAAAGGCAATTATTCAATGAATGAAGTCAAAGCACCAAAGCCATTTTAAAAACACTTTTTGTTTTTTGTAACATGGGGAAGAAACAGGAAAGAGGTGAAAAGGGATGAATTTACAAGGAATAAATATAAAATTTTGCATAAGTTGAATAACACTTGAAAAACATTAATACATTGAGGACCATAAAGACATGTTATCAAATATAAACGAATCGTATAGTAATATATAATCTAATACAGAAGATATATAATGAAGCATCACAGAGTTCAAGATGGTTTCGAGTTTTTCGATGACACACACGCAGTGGCTGGCAGGTGTTTAATAGTATTATCTAAAAAGACGTAAGAAGCATCCAAAACAAATCTCTATTAGCTTTATAACCACAAGACAACATAACAGGTTTATTCAATCTACGATGACAACGGATACTATACCACCAAGCTTTGTATGAAATATTGGAAGAACATTTCCAATTAATAGAAATTTGTTGAAAAGCAACAGCTTTTTGGTTGCTTTTTAGTTGTTGGTTAACTGAGGGGTAAGCGCTGGTCATGCAGCAACACAATCCTAGTCAGAGTAAGGCACAACCAAACCATAAATTAACCTTTGATCACTCACTGGTAGCTTGGTACAGAGAAGTCCGATTCAACTTGGGGGCAATGTGTAAAGTATTTGTACAACACTTCAAACCCTAAGACAGGAAAAACACCACACAAAAGATTCCATAACAGGTTAGAAAAATAAAGCAACATTTAGTAAATAAATCTGATAGTGACTTCTACTACAGATTCCTTACCTTTGAATTTCCCAGGTGTCAGACTGGATCCAGAAGGTTTTTCATGATCAGTACCCCTATGCAGGATCAGGTGGCATCGATCGGCTCAACGTGGTGTCATCTGCACACCTATATAGGCACCACGTTGGCATGCTGATGTCCTTCCTTGTCTTTCTGCTACAGCGCTGATCCAGAGAAGAGCTACCCCTTAGTCATTTTTGACAGCTTTTTTTTAAACATTTTGTCGGCTTCGTATTTGAGAAAATGTTCCTCCTGGTATGTCTCAGACGTCTTCGAGAATGACAGGATTTAAGCTGTGTGGTCCTGTCACCATGCCATTTTGGCTGTGGATCCACACCTGGTGTGTCTGTGGTGTCTTTCGCGCACCCACGACTCCAAGTCGAGCTCAGGCTGCCGGGCCATGGCATGGAAGGCTTTGACGGAGTGGTCCATAAAGCTGCTTCGTTGCATGACTCCTAGCAGGTTTGGGTCCTGATCGAGGGGAAGGTTGTGGGACTGCTCCTGGAGCCCCAAGTCCTATTCTTCCCAATCCAAGTCATTGGGACATTAGGGAAAGAGGCATAAAAAGCACATGAACTTGAAGTGTGGTTTGACCTCCCCTCGTCCGTTGGCACAGGTGACGACGGAGCATCAGTGATCGAGACTTGGTTCTGCAGAGCCATTGGCAGGTTTGACTTTGCGCCTTCCTGCTTTTCCAGGAGCATGATCAACGCTCGCTCAGGTAAAGGAATTTTACAAGGCCATGTGTCATGTATTTGACCAGGCAGAGACCCCTCCAGAGCACCTTCAGTCCCCGCAGGGTCTGAGGGGGCCTCATCAGGTTATCCACCAATGGCTCTGGCTCCCATGGGCCCCCTTGGATCCCACCACGGATCTGGACTGGTGCTGGTCGTGCCACTGTGACCTTCCCTGACACCGGTCCCGATGCCAGTGCTCCCGGCAGTGCCAGCCACATTTGGATTACCAAATCAGACACAGAACAGAGTCGACCCACACAGATTCCGGTGTTGAGAGGACCTGTGTGTCCTACGTCAGTGCCTGGGACCTATTCTGAAAGGTAAGGCCTTGGGGAAGAATAGGAGGGGTCACTGGACCTTTTAGAATACCAGTTAGACGTCCAGGAAAACATGGACATGTGTGCGGAACTGGGTGATGCCAGCAGGCTGGAAACGTCTACAGATGCTAGATGCCTTCTTCCTTCACTGTGGCTACGGAGGCGGGAGCAACATTTGCTTTGTGGTGAAGAGGGCAGCTGCGGTCCTGGACCTCGAGTTGCCTTCGGTGGCAGTCAAGATGAACATCTTGACGGAAGTGCCACAGCCGGGAACTGCCTCTTCTGAACTCCCTGCTCTCTTTCAGTGAAAGCACTAGCTGATGTCCTACTTGCAACCTGGCCCAAGACCAGCATAGAGGCTCCTGTGAATATGACAATTGGCTGTTGCCACTGCTCGCACCTTGGTACCCAAACTTCCTCTCCCAACACCACTCCTTGAAACCTTGGTAGTCCAAGCCTATACCTCCAATGGGCCGTTCCCTGCTGCACCCCTGGACTGGGAATCCAAGAGGCTGGATAGCTTGGGAAAGAAGATGTTAATTTCCACCAGCCTTGCAGTGCAGTTGGTGAACACTGTATTCTTAATGAGCGGCTATTCCCACACTTTGTGGGACACGGTTGCGCAAGTGCTGCCCCAGGTCCCAGAGGAGGCCCGGGCCATTCTCTCTCAAGCGGTTAAGCAAGGGAGAGATGCAGCGCAGTTCACCATTAGGTGTGGTATAGACACGACCGACTCGCTGTTCAGATCAGTTTCCGTGACGGTGCCTGGCTGAGAACACCTGGCTTTTCAGGGGATGTTCATGCTCCCTTTATGCACATGTCCTTTCATTGGCAATTGTCTCTTCAGAGACGATGCAGACTCTAAACTGGAACACTTTAAGGACTTGTGGGTTACAACCAAGTCCTTGGGCCTCTCAGCTGCCTCACATCACCCCACATCTGCCTTTCACGGCTATGGAAGGGCTTTCAACCGCACCAACCTTATCCCAGCCATCGGCCCACGCAGACTGCCCAGCGTCTGCGTGGGTGAGGGTGTGGTTCATACCGACCCCTTAGGTCAAGTAGCCGGAGGTCTGGTACAGTCACCACTTCCCCAGCAGCTGCTGCCCCTAAGCCCTCCTAATCTTGTCCCATTAGATCATGGGTGTCCAGTTGGTGGCAGAATCAGCCATCATCTCCATCACTGGCAGGCCATAACATGGGACAGGTGGGTTCCAAAGAACATTCGGAGGAGCTACTCCCTCCCCTTTCAGTCCTCCCTGCCCCCTATTTCTGCATCTCATGATCAGCTGATGGAGGATCATTTGTCCTTGCTACGCTCATGGCTCTCTTGGCCAACGGGCCATAGGGAGGGTTCAGATGTCACAAGTAGGCAGCGGTTGCTATTCCCGCTACTTACTAATACCCAAAAACAGCAAAGGTCTTTGGCCTATCTTAGATCTGCGAAACCTCAATCTCTTCCTTAAGAAGGAGAAATTCAAGATGCTTACATTGACTCAGGTCTGGTCTGCTGTAGAGTAAGGAGACTGGATGGTAATCCTGCCTGCCCACAGACGTTAACTGTGGTTTACAGTAGATTGCGACCACTTTGGTTTTTAATGCTCTTCTTTGGCCTTACCAGTGCCCTTCGGGTGTTCACTAAGGTGACGCTGGTGGTTGCAGCTCATCTGCGGAGAACAGGGGTGCCAGTCTTCCCCTCTCATGACGACTGGCTGTTAATGGCGGGCTTACCCCAGGCTGTTTTCTCCCACCTCCAGATTATGGCAGACCTCTTGCCTTTTTTGAGGTTCACTATAAATGTGCCGAAGTCACGCCCTACTCCCTCTCCGACACTGAATTTCATCTAAGCTGTTCTAGACACAGTGCAGGTTTGGGCTTAACCTCCAGAGCAACGAGTCCAGGATATTCAGGCTATGATGCCGGCGTTTAATCCTCTATACAGGATTTCAGTGAGACAGACTCTGAGCCTACTGACACTCATGGCCTCCTGCATCCTGCTAGTAACTTATGCCAGATGGCATATGTGGGCTTTGCAGTGGAACCTGAAGTTCCAGTGGACGTAGCATTAGGGAAACCTCTGTGAAATGGTCCAGTTCTCGAAGGGAACTGCAAAAGACATGCAGTTGTGGCTAATGAACTGCAGTTATGTCAGAGGCAGACCCCTCTCCCTTCCCCAAACACATCCGTCAGTAGTGACAGATACATCATCCCTGGAATGGGGCGGCCATCTGAGTGAGGTGAAGATCAGATAACTCTGGTCTCTGGCAGAATCGGGACTTCACATCAACTTGCTGAAGCTCCGAGCAATCCAACTGGCATTGAAAGCCTTCCTACCCTCCTTCAAGGAATGGATAGTGCAGGTGTTCATAGACAACACCACCACCATGCGGTTCTGCAACAAACAGGGCAGGTTAGGATGGTGGACCCTTTGTCAAGATTCCCTATGTCTCTGGTCAAACACCTGGCAAGTTCTCTGAACGTTAGAGAGAACAATCTCAGCTGCTGATGCCTAGCGGATTACGAGTGGTGTTTCCATCCAGAGGTGGGGCACGGTCTCTTTCAGCAGTGGGGAGAGCCTCGGTTATATGTGTTCACCCCCAAGGAGAATGCACAGTGTCAGCGGATTTGGGTGCTGGAGTTTCCAAGGCGGCTATCACTCGGACACACTTGTCATCTCGAGTGGAGCTCAGGCCTCTTGTGTGCCTTTACGCACATACCACTCCTGCCTTGCCCAGAGTTGTTTTTGTTTTGTTTTTTGGATCGTTAATTATTTTAATTTCCACTGTACATGAACATTTTTTTGGGTCATCAGCTTGAGGCATGTATAAATACAAAGATTAATGTAGGCTGGTGCATAACCTTGTACAAAAAAAATACATCTGGATATGCAGTGCTTAAGCTGTACACTTCTGACCTGGTGTGGCGAAGCACTTGACCCGGTAGTTACTGCATCCCACCCCGTAGCACAGCAATTGAGAAGACCCACAGCAATATACAATTACACTGTCACAGCACTACCCCAACAATTAATTTTTACTGGGCCTGTGGCTGGTCATCTTACTAATTGAACACATCCTGATATGCATTGTTTTATTGCAGTGCAGCTGTTCCCGTTACTACTACTCAACAGGGACTTTGTCATCATGTGGCGCACTTATAGATATCCAATACTCCTGGTTAGGGGCCCCCTTCTATCTTTGGGATGGCCGTTTTGTTGGTCTGGGTCGCGGTATATGTCTGACTGGATATTACATAAAGTCATATCTTAATTCCAATCAAACCGGAAAGGGAGGGGCCCATTTCATAGTTATCTGGCATTCAGCTAGTAGCAGTCCCAGTGCCACCAGATGATTCACTGCCTTTGGCACCTCCTTTACATAACCCAGTAGGGCCACCAGTGGACCAAGTGACAGAGTTCGCTGGTAAAGCCTCTAAATTAGTAAACACACCATGCCAGAAGGCCTACACTCTGGGACAGTACCAGACCAGGTGCGCGAATTCCACAGCCTCTGTCCCACAACTCTGGCACTGTGCACTCTCTGGCAGGCCATAGCAACAGAGCCACTCTGGAGTATAGTATACCTTATGTAAGGAAATGCCTTCTTTGGCATGGTTACCCCCTAACCTTTTGCCTTTTGTTGATGCCAGTTATGATTGAAAGTGTGCTGGGATCCTGCTAACCAGGCCCCAGCACCAGTGTTCTTTCCCTAAACTGTACCTTTGTTCCCACAATTGGCACAGCCCTGCCACAGATAAGTCCCTTGTAAATGGTATCCCTGGTACCAAGGGCCCTGTGGCCAGCGAGGGTCTCTAAGGGCTGCAGAATGTCTTATGCCACCCTGGGGATCCCTGACTCAGCACATGCACACTGCCTCACAGCTTGTGTGTGCTGGTGGGGAGAAAAAAACTAAGTCGACATGGTACTCCCCTCCGAGTGGCATGCCAACCTCACACTGCCTGTGGCATAGGTAAGTCACCCCTCTAGCAGGCCTTACAGCCGTAAGGCAGGGTGCACTATACCACAGGTGAGGGCATATGTGCATGAGCACTATGCCCCTACAGTGTCTAAACCAAATCTAAAGACATTGTAAGTGCAGGGTAGCCATAAAGAGTATATGGTCTGGTAGTCTGTCAGTTATGAACTCCACAGTTCCATAATGGCTACACTGAAATCTGGGAAGTTTGGTATCAAACTTCTCAGCACAATAAATCCACACTGATGCCAGTGTGGGATATATTGACAAAATGCACACAGAGGACTTCTTAGAGATACCCCCTGCATGCCAGTCTGACTCCTAGTGCTAGGCTGACCAGTTCCTGCTAGCCTGCCACAAGCAGACGAGTTTCTGGCCACATGGGGTGAGTGCCTTTCTCACTTTGTGGCCAGGAACAAAGCCTGTATTGGGTGGAGGTGCTTCTCTCCTCCCCCTGCAGCAACTGTAACACCAGGTGGTGAGCCTTAAAGGTTCATGCCTGTTGTTACACTGCCCCAGGGCATCCCAGCTAGTGGAGATGCCCACCCCTCCGGACACAGCCCCCACTTTTGGCGGCAAGTCCGGAGGAGATAATGAGAAAAACAAGGAGGAGTCACCTACCAGTCAGGACAGCCCCTAAGTTGTCCTGAGCTGAGGTGACCCCTGCCTTTAGAAATCCTCCATCTTGGTTTTGGAGGATTCCCCCAATAGGAATAGGGATGTGCCCCCCCTCCCCTCAGGGAGGAGGCACAAAGAGGGTGTAGCCACCATCAAGGACAGTAGCCATTGGCTACTGCCCCCCAGACCTAAACACACCCCTATATTTAGTATTTAGGGGTGACCCTGAACCCAGGAAATCAGATTCCTGCAACCTACAACAACAAGAATGACTGCTGACCTGAAAGCCCCGCAGAGACGACGGAGACACCAGCTGACTTAACCCCAGCCCTACCGGCCTGTCTCCACTCAAAGAACCTGCAAAGCGACTCATCCAGGGGGACCAGCGACCTCTGAGTACTCAGAGGACTGCCAAGCACCTAAAGGACCAAGAAACTTCAGAGAACAGCGGCACTGTTCAGCAACAAACTTGCAGCAAAGAAGCAACTTTAAAGAGACTCTCACTTCCCGCCAGAAGCGTGAGTCTTCACACTCTGCACCCGACGCCCTCAGCTCGAGTCCAGGACAACAAACACCGCAGATAGGTCTCCCAGGTGACTCCAACGACGTGGACACCCTGAGTCAACCTCCCTGCACCCCCACGGCAATGCCTGCATAGAGGATCCAGAGGCTCCCCCTGACTGCACTGCCTGGGAACCAAGGAACCCGGCGCCTGGACCAAGCACTGCACCCGCAGCCCCCAGGACCGAGAGGAACCACCTACCAGTGCAGGAATGATCAGCAGGCAGCCCTCATCCTAGCCCAGTCAGTGACTGGCCCGAGAAGCCCCCTCTGTGCCCTGCCTGCATTGCCTGAGTGACCCCTGGGTCCCTCCATTGCTTTCAATAGCAAACCTGACGCCTACTTTGCACACAGCACCCGGCCGCCCCTGTGCCACCGAGGGTGTGTTTTGTGTGCTTGTGTGTGGTGTTCTCCCTCCCCAGTGCTCTACAAACCCCTCCGGTCTGCTCACCGAGGACACAGATACTTACCTGTTAGCAGACTGGGACTGGAGTACCCCTGTTCTTCATAGACACCTATGTGTTTTGGGCTCTCCTTTGACCTCTGCACCTGACCGGCCCTGACCGGTTTGGTGTCTACAATTGTGACACCAGGCCTTCTTGGATCAAAGTTTTTACCCTTATACCCATTTGTGGACTGTGAAGAGGTTTGGGCCCACCCTCCTGAACAGGTGTTTGGGCCCTTGAGAAGACTCTTTACTTTTGTCCTTAGGTGTCTCACCACCCTTCCACTGTGGAGGCTTTGTGGCCCATTTCCTTTGGTCACCCCCCTGTGAAAGTCTTGGTCACCCTTGTCTTGACCCAGTGATCTGCCTTCTTTCCCAATTCTTGGGGAGAGATTGGACCTAGGTCTACTGGATGTTGATGGAGTTTGTCATTGAAGCAATTACTTAAACAGATGTTCTTTAATTAACAAGTTATACAGCCCATCATAATCATTTACACCACTGCCAGTTATCCAACCATCTAGTGTTTTGACTGAGAAGTCAACAAACTCAACCCAGGTCTGGCTCGAGGATGTTCGAGCCCCCCTGAACCTAATCTTGTACTCCTCAGTTGAGAATCCAAAGCCCTCAATCAGGGTAGCCTTCATGAGGTCATAAGATTCTGCATCTTTACCAGAGAGCATGAGGAGTCTATCCCTACACTTTCCAGTGAACATTTCCCAAAAGAGAGCACCACAGTGAGATCTGTTTACTTTTCTGGCTGCACAAGCCCTCTCAAAAACGGTGAACCATTTGGTGATGTCATCACCATCTTCATATTTTGTTACAATCCCTTTGGGGATTTTTAGGATGTCAGTATTCTCTCTGACCCTATTTATGTTGTTGCCACCATTGATGGGAATAAAACCCATCTCTTGTCTTTCCCTTTCAATGGCTAGGAGCTGCTTCTCCAATGCCAGTCTTCTGGCCATCCTGGACAACACGAGATCCTCTTCATTGAGGCTGCCCTCAATGTTTCCAGAGGTACTGGTCTCCCCTGTGGAAGAACCAGTCTCTCTGACTATGATTTGTGGAGTCAGGATTTGAGGAACCCTGTTCTCCCTGGTTAGGACAGGAGGGGGGAATTCATCCTCCTGTTCACTAACTTCCCCATCTGAAGGATTATCCTCAGAGGGGTGTTCCCTTGTGAACTCTGCCAAAAGCTCCTGGAGCTTTACTTTGGTAGGGTTGGACCCTGTTTTATCTTTTTAATTTTCCAGAGAGACCTTAACTCTGACATCCCTAGATGCAGGTAAGGGGTGAGGTTGAGTTCCATCACTATCTCATCTGTATTAGACATTATCACTCTAAAAGTTGGAATTACTTTTTAAGAATCTAAAAACTACTTCTAGAACTTAAATCCAAACTTTTAAACTCTAAACGAAATGCTAACAGGGACTTACAGAAGGTCGTATCAGGACTTAAATTTTTTTTGAAAAATAGTTCAAATTGCAAAAATCAGTTTCTAATGACAATTTTTGGACTTTAGCTGTGTGATCAGGTATTGGCTGAGTAGCCCAGCAAATGCAAAGTCTTAGACCCCACCGCTGATCCGCCAATGTAGGACATTGGCTCTGTATATACTATCTCAAAGTGAGAGATAGTGTGCAGAGTCCAAGGATTCCCCTTAGAGGTTGATAGTGGCAAAATTAGATAATACTAATGCTCTATTTTGTGGTAGTGTGGTCGAGCAGTAGGCTTATTAGAGGGTAGTGTTAAGCATTTGTTGTACACACACAGACAATAAATGAGGAACACACAATCAAAGACTTAACTCCAGGCCAATAGTTTTTTACATAGAAAAATATATTTTCTTAATTTATTTTAGAACCACCAGATTCAAGATTTGAGGCAAGTACATAAAATGCAAGGTACTTCACACAGGTAAGTATAGAACTTTGATTTGGAACAGTAGTACACACAAATTTAGTTAAAATGGCAGATAGCTATTTTAAAAGTGCCCACAGTGCAAAAATCAACAGTTCCTGGGGGAGGTAAGTTTGGTTAGGTTTCTCAGGTAAGTAAAGCACTTACACAGTCAGTCTCCTGGGCATAGGCAGCTCGCCGTTGGGGGTTCAAGACAACCCTAAAGTCACTGCACCAGCAACACAGGGCCGGTCAGGTGCAGAGGTCAAAGGAGGGCCCAAAACACATAGGCGCCTATGAAGAACAGGGGTGCTCGATTTCCCGTCTGCTAGCAGGTAAGTACCTGTGTCCTCGGGGAGCAGACCAGGAGGAGTTGTGTAGAGCAATGGGGGGGGACACAAACAGGCACACAATACCCAGTGGCGGCTGGGTGCAGTGTGCAAAGTAGGCATTGGATTCGCTATTGAAAACAATGGAGGGACCCGGGGGTCACTTAGGCGATGCAGGCAGGGCACAGGGAGGCTTCTCAGGCCAGCCACCGACTGGGTTCGGAAGAAGGCAGCCTGCTGGTCACTCCTGCACTGGAAGGTGGTCCCTCTCTGTCCTGGGGGCTGCGGGTGCAGTGCTTGGTCCAGGCATCGGGTTCCTTGTTACCAGGCAGTTGCGGTCAGGGGGAGCTTCTGGATCCTCTCTGCAGGTGTAGCTGTGGGGGTACAGGGGGGGGTCGACTCAGGTTACCCATGTCGTTGTAGTCACCTGGGAGTCCTCTCTGCAGTATTAGTTCTCTGGAGCTCGAGCCGGAGGCGTCTGGTGCAGAGTGTGAAGTCTCACGCTCCCGGCGGGAAGAGTGAGTTCTTTGGAAGTTGCTAAAAAAGTTGCAAAGTTGTTGCTGTTTTTGAGCAGTGCCGCTGTTCTCGGGAGTTTCTTGGTCCTTAGGGTTCAGGGCAGTCCTCTGAGACCTCAGAGGTAGCTAGTCCCTGTGTGTTACAGTTCCTACAGGGGAAGGTGTGAAGCACCTTCACCCAGAGCAGGCTTTGTTTCTGACACCAGAGAGCACAAAAGCTCTCATCCCCTTGGGGGTCAGAAACTTGTCTGGTAGTGGCAGGCTGGCGCAGACTGGTCAGCCATACACTAAAGGGCTGGGTAAAATACACTGGGCATCACTAAGATGCCCTTGGTGTGCATTTTGCAATAAATCCAACACTGGCAATAGTGTTGGTTTATTGTGATTTCCCAGACTTTATTGAAGCCATCATGGAGTTATGGAGTTTGTAATGACAAACTCCCAGTCCATGTACTCAGTGTGGCCATACTGCACTTACAATGTCTAAGAATGGGCTTAGACACTTTATGGAAATATTGCTCATGCAGCTATGCCCTGACCTGTCGTACAGTACACTGTGCCTTACGGCTGTAAGGCCTGCTAGAGGGGTGACTTACCTATGCCACAGGCAATGGGTTGTGGGCATGGTACCCTGAGAGGGATGCCATGTCGACTTAGCCTTTTTCTCCCCACCAAAACACACATTCTGCTATGGTATCTGTACATGTGTTTGGTGAGGGGTCCCTTATGGTGGCACAACACGTGCTCCAGCCCTTAGGGACCCTCCCTGGTAACAGAGCCCTTGGTACCACTGATACCTTTTACAAGGGACTTAGCTGTGTGCCAGGGGTGTGCCAATTGTGGAAACAATGGAACCGTTTTGGGAAAGAACACTAGTGCTGGGGCCTGATTAGTAGGATCTCAGCACACACTCAGTCAAGTCAACATCAATAGCAGGCAAAAAGTGTGTGTGTGTGGGGGGGTATCCATGCCAAAAGGGGTGCTTTCCTACAACACCCCTGATATACACTTTGGGTGTCTCCCAAACTGTCGCAAAATTATCCTCTGGACCCACATTAATGGAGAAGAACTAGTCTATTGCATTCAGCAAGACCGCCCGGTTTGCTGCATCCTGAAGCTAGTATGGTGGGAAGGGTCACGTAAAAGCTGGTGGCCTAGGGGATGTAAGTCCAGATACAGGAGGACAGGGCAGTGATCGAAGTAAGTGCATGGTAGGGGCTCACTTTTCCTCACACGAGGAAACCGATGAGACAGCACAAACAAATAGTCGATCTGTGTGCTGTGGCTGACATTTGCCGCTGGGGCCCGCCTGATCGATCCAACTCAGGGCAGAGCACAACGTTGAGATCCCTGCCCCAGACTTGTGAGAGGTCCCCCCATTGTACCACTCTAGCATGTAGTGTTTTGTAAAACTGCAGGTGACTGTGGTTTGGGCCATAGACCCCCACCATTAGTGTTGTAAGGTCATTTTAGTACATTGTACTTTCATGTACCGGCCAACTGTGTCAGCGCACCGTACACGTAAGCGAACACCCAAGTCCACACGCAGCCATATATGCACCCCCCCCCCCCGACCCCGCCGTAAGAGTTGAAGCCATAGACAAAGTAGTTCTATTATAATCTCTTATTTGTGGGCACTTTGCTGTCAGGTGTGAGGTGTGTTTCCTGTAAGACGGCCTGTAAGGAAATGCCTCCTTGGCATGGTTACCCCCTAACATTTTAGCTTTGCTGATGCTAAGTTTTGATTGAAAGTGTGCTGGGACCCTGCTAACCAGGCCCCAGCACCAGTGTTCATTCCCTAAACTGTACCTTTGCTTCCACAATTGGCACAGCCCTGGCACTCAGATAAGTCCCTTGTTTCTGGTACCCCTGGTGCCAAGGGCCCTGATGCCAGGGAAGGTCTCTAAGGGCTGCAGCATGTATTATGCCACCCTCAGGGACCCCTGACTCAGCACATGCACACTTCCTCACAGCTTGTGTGTGCTGGTGGGGAGAAAAAAACTAAGTCGACATGGCCCTCTCCTCAGAGTGCCATGCCAACCTCACACTGCCTGTGGCATAGGTAAGTCACCCCTCTAGCAGGCCTTACAGCCGTAAGACAGGGTGCACTATACCACAGGTGAGGGCATATGTGCATGAGTACTATGCCCCTACAGTGTCTAAGAAAAACCTTAGACATTGTAAGTGCAGGGTAGCCATAAGAGTATATGGTCTGGGAGTTCGTCAGACACGAACTCCACAGTTCCATAATGGCTACACTGAAAACTGGGAAGTTTGGTATCAAACTTCTCAGCACAATAAATGCACACTGATGCCAGTGTGCAATTTATTGTAACATACACCCAGAGGGCATCTTAGAGAGGCCCCCTGAATACCAACCCGACTTCTAGTGTAGGCTGACCAGTTTCTGCCATCCTGCCACACACCAGACATGTTGCTGGCCACATGGGAAGAGTGCCGTTGTCACTCTGTGGCCAGGAACAAAGCCTGTACTGGGTGGAGGTGCTTCTCTCCTCCCCCTGCAGGAACTGTAACACCTGGCAGTGAGCCTCAAAGGCTCACCCCTTTTGTTACAGCGCCCAAGGGCATCTCAGCTAGTGGAGATGCCCGCCCCTCCGGCCACTGCCCCCACTTTTGGCAGGAAGGGTGGAGGAGATAATGAGAAAAGCAAGGAGTCGTCACCCACCAGTCAGGACAGCCCCTAAGGTGTCCTGAGCTGAGGTGACTCCTGCCTTTAGAAATCCTCCATCTTGAGTTTGGAGGATTCCCCCAATAGGATTAGGGATGTGCCCCCCTCCCCTCAGGGAGGAGGCACAAAGAGGGTGTAGCCACCCTCCAGGACAGTAGCCATTGGCTACTGCCCTCCCAGACCTAAATACACCCCTAAATCTAGTATTTAGGGGCACCCCAGAACCCAGGAAATCAGATTCCTGCAACCTGAACTAAGACGAAGGACTTCTGACCGTCAAGCCCTGCAGAGACGACGGAAGACGACAACTGCTTTGGCCCGAGCCCTACCGGCCTGTCTCCTGACCCGAAAACCTGCAAACAGCGACGCATCCAACAGGGACCAGTGACCTCTGAAGCCTCAGAGGACTGCCCTGAATCCCAGGACCAAGAAACACCTGTGAGCAGCGGCTCTGCTCAACGACCAGCAACATTCTTGCAACTTTTCTACAACTTCAAAGACCTCACATTTCCCGCCAGAAGCGTGAGACTTCACACTCTGCACCCGACGCCCCCGGCTCGAGATCCAGAGAACAAACACGACAGGGAGGACTCCCTGGTGACTGCGAGCCCGTGATGACCCCCCTGAGCCCCCACAGCAACGCCTGCAGAGAGAATCCAGAGGCTCCCCCTGACCGCGACTGCCTGTAACAAGGGACCCGACGCCTGGAACCAGCACTGCATCCGCAGCCCCCAGGACCTGAAGGAACCAAACCTCAGTGCAGGAGTGACCCCCAGGCGACCCTCTGCCTAGCCCAGGTGGTGGTTGTCCCGAGAAGCCCCCCTGTGCCTTCCTGCACCGCTAGAGCGACCCCCGGGGTCCCTCCATTGTTTTCTATATGAAACCAGACACCTGCTTTGCACACTGCACCCGGCCGCCCCTGTGCCACTGAGGGTGTGTTTTGTGTGCTTACTTGTGTTCCCCCCAGTGCTCTACAAAACCCCCCTGGTCTGCCCCCCGAGGACGCGGGTACTTACCTGATGGCAGACTGGAACCGGAGCACCCCTGTTCTCCATAGGCGCCTATGTGTTTTGGGCACCTCTTGGACCTCTGCACCTGACTGGCCCTGAGCTGCTGTTGTGTTAACTTTGGGGTTGCCTTGAACCCCTAACGGTGGGCTGCCTATGCCCAGGAACTGAGACTTGTAAGTGTCTTACTTACCTCAAAAACTAACCTTTACTTACTTCCCCCAGAACTGTTGATTTTTGCACTGTGTCCACTCTTAAAATAGCTTATTGCCATTTTTAACAAAAACTGTATATGATATTGCTTTTATTCAAAGTTCCTAGCTTACCTGTGCGAAGTACCTTGCATTTTATGTGTTTACTTCAAATCTTGAACCTGTGGTTCTTGAAATAAACTAAGAAAGTATATTTTTCTATATAAAAACCTATTATCGTGTAGTAAGTCTTTGAGTGTGTTTTCCTCATTTATTGCCTTTGTGTGTACAACAAATGCTTAACACTACCTTCTGATAAGCCTACTGCTCGACCACACTACCACAAAATAGAGCATTAGAATTAACTAATTGTGCCACTATCTTACCTCTAAGGGGAACCCTTGGACTCTGTGCACACTATTTCTTACTTTGAAATAGTATATACAGAGCCAACTTCCTACACGGCCACATCAGCTTTATGCCTTCGGACGTACAATATTACCCTATGTAACTTACTTTGGTCATTCAACCCCCTTACATTCCATGTTAAACGCCGCAGCAGCTTTATGCCTTCGGACGTACAATATTACCCTATGTAACTTCCTTTGGTCATTCAACCCCCTTACATTCCATGTTAAACGCCGCAGCTTTGCCTTTTCCACAGCATTACACATTGACCTAGGTATCCCACCCTCAGCTGCCAATTGTGCCTACGATAATCAATTTTGCGGTCATAGATCCTTTAGCCAATTCATTCAACCCCTGCTGACAACTCACAGTGGAAAAATATAATCTCCTCCCACCCTTGATGTGCTGGACCCCAACTGCCACATCAGAAACAAACCTCCCGTCTTCCCTTCCTTCCCCAGCTTCAAAACTATAGTGTGGTGTACATTTGGGGGCAAACGCTGCCTAGGCCTGCTTCTCAGTCCAAGCCACACAGTGTTGGTTATGGGCACAAATTATGTTCTAAGGCATGCAAAAACCCTATGCTAGAAACCTACAATCTGCAGTAATTGTTGCCCCTGAAACATCTTGATGTTTGGCTACACAATTCATACCATATACAGCATCAGCTGCAGCAATCATACATAAGCATGACCCTCCAAGAGCAGTCTTGTGGACCCAGTGCCTAGAGCCAGCGGGTTAACTATAGTACAAAGCAGGTGTCTCTCTGCCTGTGACAAGGTGACATGCCCGTCCGCCATATCCCTAATTGCTGTGCATTAGTCGTGGGTGTCTACTCCTCTATTTCGGGAGGAGTAGACTGCATCCCCAGCATCTCATGTGCATCTCATGTGGAGGGATTACGCTGCTTCTTTGTGGATTCCCTGTGTTTGAGCTGTTGTTGTGGATGTTTAGGGTCACTGAAAATCATTGGCTTGCCATCGAATCGTACTCTCAATCTGGCAGGGTACAGCATACTGTATTCTATGTGTAGATCTCGTAGAAGCCTTTTTAGATGTGTCAAACAATCGTCCTCCCTTTTGCACATGTGTGAAGTCAGGGAACAGCAAAATGGTGGAACCCTCATGCTGCAGCTCCAGAAGTTTTCTGGCCTTGCACAGGACTTCGTCGTTTTCTCAATAGTTTAGTAGCTGGGCTATGATGGGGTGTGGTGCCACACCTGGTACTGGCCTGGGCTCCAAGGAACAATGGGCTTGCTCCACGATGTAAACATCCGAAAAAGTATTTCGCTCCAGCAGATCAATCAATTGTTGTTTGACAAAGCGCTCCATATTGGTGGTGATGCTTGATTCAGCAATCCCCACTATCCTGCAATTGTTCCTCCAAGAACGGGCCTCAAGAGCTTCAGCCTTAGCTTGCATAGCCTGGAGCGCTTTGTCATAGCTCTTTTGCACAGCTGACGCGTTGGCTTGTTTGTCTTCAACCTCTAACACTCGCCTATCTACCATGCCTAGTCTTTCTTCATGTTTATACATCCGTTTGGACATGCAATCCATTCAGTATATCAGGACATCTCGTTTACCTGCATGTCTGTTAGGATTTGTTTCACATCTATGTCCTTGTCGGTGCCTGTGGCCCCCTGCGTGCTACTTGTTGCCTCTCTACTTGTCTTCGGGAGCCTCGAAGACTTTCTGAAGTCGAATTGTAACTTAGGCTGTTAGCGATCTGTCTTTCCTATAGCAACAGCCAGGTGGGCATGCCAGTGGATGAAAGGAGGGGAACTAACCGTACCTCCCTCAGTCTGCTCCACAAATCTGGTGTGTCTCAGGCCCAGATCATATATTGATACCACATGCTTGCCACAGTCACTACATGGTTATGAAGCTCTCGGCTCCAGGAAGGACAACCCTTCAGCCCAGCTGTCTGCTTCGCTGTGGCTAGGGTCTGTCCTTTCCACCAACAATCTGCAAACCCCGACAGTGAAGAGGGGGTAGAGTTCCATGGGCTCGCCAATTGCAGGCACCACTGCCAGTGGAATGTGACTGTTGCAGCAGTCACCCCCCCAATGATACTTATAAGGTCTAGTGACCACAGGGCCTGCTGTATACACCAACATTCTACAATGCACAGGTCTTCCCAGCAGTCGGGCTGGGTAACTCACATGATTTCACTTACTTGCAGTTCTGATGTAGGCAATCATGTCCAATGCTTGCCACCCAGTCTCCTGTGGATACAAGATTTATGGTGCTACATAGGCCTCAAAAGTAATGTGTTCCATAGTCTCCCTGGGTCAGGGCGTCACCGCAGACAATACTCAGCTTCCCCTGCACGCCCACGGAACTTCAAGGGAGTTCCTGGGCAGCTAATATGCGTCTTTCACCCACTGGCAGATATAGAGTGGCAGCATGCCACAGGCAGTCAGCCAATGCTTTGCGGCGTGTCTCCTTCCCAGCCAAGGTTCACGGGCACTCCATCTCACGAGGGCACCCCTGGTGCAGGGATCACCACATGGCGAGCCCATAGCAGTGCTCTCCTTACGGGCCTGCGTTCTGCCTAATTTTGTCGCCGCCGCCCTGGGTGTGGATCACTTGTATGGCGTCTACGTCACATGACCCTAGATGCCGTCTCTGGAGTACTGGCAGGCCACACAGCTCGATATGTGCACCGCAGTACTCCACTGTGATTTTACTCAATTAGGAACATGCAGCAGGCATTGTAGGGACTGTGACAGGAGTTACTGACTGTAGTGTTGCGGTATTGATGCAGGATTATGTAGAATTGCTCTGTTTGCCCAGAGCCGTCTTAGGCTGCGGTCATCTTCGTTCGCCGCTATCTCCACCCCCACTCCTGCCCAGAGTTCTCAGGAGGATCAGGAATGACCGGGCCCAGATCTTCCTTATGGTTCCAGACTGAGCTTCTGGAAGTTTGTCCACCAAAACCTCTCAACTCTCCGTCTTCTTGTGTGAAGATTGTGCATTGACAGTTGACAGCTTTTGACCTTCCTCCTGAAGTATGTAATGTCATTCTGGCAGCCAGGCATCCCTCTACCAAGATAGTATACACCTGCAGATGGCAAAAATGTGTATTATATTCACAGCAAAATCTTACGAGACGCTTTTTGCTTCTATCTCTGTTGTCCTCCTTTTTATTCTTACCTGTGCCCAACAGGGCTCTGCTTTGGGTACTCTGAAGGGTTACCTTTCTTCTTTGTCTGACTTTTTGTGGCTCACTGACCAACCATCCTTATTTAAGTCCCCTATTGTAAATAGATTCCTCAAAGGTGTACATATGTTCCCCCCTTCGCCCTTCATTATACCTCAGTGGGACCTTAATTTGATTCTTACGTTTTTAATGTGTGCTCCTTTTGAGCCTCTACACAACTGTCCCCTCTGGCTGCTCACGCTCCAAATAGCATTTCTCATGCAGTAGCATCTGCCCTGTGAATGAGCCGCAGGCTTTGTCATCCAAGCCTCCCTACTTGATGGTGTTTCCAGACGAACTGGTGCTTTGCATTAGAGCCTCTTTTCTCCCGAAAGTGGTGACACCATTTCAAGCGGGCCAATCTGTCACCTTGCCCACTTTCTAAGCTCCCCTACATCCCTCCAAAGAGGAAGAGCAACTCTACCATCTGGGCCCAAAAAGAGAGATGTAATTCTACCTTGACCGCCCAAAATAGTTCTGGGTGACCGACCAGCTCTTTGTGTCATATGCTGGTGTGAAAAAAGGTTGAACGGTGCAGATCGAATGGCCTGATGGGTCATTCTCTGCATCAAAATCTGCTACGCATTGGCCAAGAAGCAACCCCCTGAGAACTTGCAGGCTCATTCTGCCAGAGCAAATGATGCAACCACTGCGCTCACTCGTGGAGTCCCAGTCCTGGACATCTGCCAGGCAGCACAATGGGTATCACTGCACATGTTTACCAAATACTTCTACCTGGACAGTCGGGTCCGCAGGGGTAGGTATTTCACCTGTTCTGTCTTGAAGCACTTCCTTGTTTAGCTAATTTGTCCGCAGCCCACCACCGGGAAAGATGCTGCCTGGGTATCTATTCAAAGGTAAGGAATCTGTGGCTAGAGCTCTGTAAGGAAATGCTTTTCTTCGCATGGTTATGTGCTGGGATCCTGCTGACCAGGTCCCAGCACCAGTGTTCTTTCCCTAAACTGTACCTTTGTTCTCACAATTGCCACAGCCCTGGCACACAGTTAAGTCCCTTGTAAATGGTACCTCTGGTACCCTGTGACCAGGGAAGGTCTCTAAAGGCTGCAGCATGTATTATGCCACCCTGGGGACCCCTCACTCAGCACATGCACACTGGCTCACAGCTCGTATGTGCTGGTGGGGAGAAAATGACTGTAGTAATGACACTCCCCTCAGGGTGCAATGCCCACATCCCACTGCCTGTGGCATAGGTAAGTCACCCCTCTAGCAGGCCTTACAGCCCTAAGGCAGGGTGCACTATTCCACAGGTGAGGGCATAGTTGCATGAGCAATATGCCCCTACAATGTCTAAGCCAAATCTTAGACATTGTGAGTGCAGGGTAGCCATAAAGAGTATATGGTCTGGGAGTCTGTCAGTTACGAACTCCATGGTTCCATAATGGCTACACTGAAATCTTGGAAGTTTGGTAGCAAACATCTCAGCACAATAAATCCACACTGATGCCAGTGTGGGATTTATTGAAAAATGCAGACAGAGGGCTTCTTAGAGATGCCCCCTAAATGCCAGTCCGACTCCTAGTGTTAGGCTGACCAGTTCCTGCCAGCCTGCCACAACCAGATTCTGGCCACACGGGTGAGTGCCTTTGTCACTCTGTGGCCAGGAACAAAGCCTGCACTGGGTGGAGTTGCTTCTCACCTCCCCCTGCAGGAATTGTAACACCTGGCAGTGAGCCTCAAAGGCTCACCCCTTTTGTTACACCACCCCAGGGCATCCCAGCTAGTGGAGATTCCCGCCCCTGCGGACACAGCCCCCACTTTTGGCGGCAAGTCCAGAGGAGATCATGAGAAAAACAAGGAGTCGTCACCTACCAGTCAGGACAGCCCCTAAGGTGCTCTGAGCTGAGGTGACCCCTGCCTTTAGAAATCCTCCATCTTGGATTTTGAGGATTCCCCCACTAGGATTTGGGATGTTCCCCCCATCCCCTCAGGGTTGAGGCACAAGGAGGGTGAAACCACCCTCAAGGACAGTAGCCATTGGTGACTGCCCCCCAGACCTAAAACACGCCCAAATTTAGAATTTAGGGGTGACCCAGAACCCAGGAAATCAGATTCCTCCAACCTACAACAAGAAGAAAAAGGACTGCTGACCTGAAAGCCCCGCAGATACGACAGAAACGACAACTGACTTGGCTCCAGCCCTACCGGCCTGTTTCCAGACTCAAAGAACCTGCACAGCGACGCATCTGACAGGGACCAGCGACCTCTGAGGACTGCCCTGCACTAAAGGACCAAGAACTTCCCGAAAACAGCAGCACTGTTCAGCAACAGCAACAAACTTGCAACAAAGAAGCAACATTAAAGAGACTCTCACTTCCCGCCAGAAGTGTGAGTCTTCACACTCTGCACCCGACACCCCCGGCTCGGGTCCAGGACAACCAACCCCGCAGAGAGGACTCCCAGGCGACTCCAACGGTGTGGACACCCTGAGTCGACCTCCCTGCACCCCTACAGCGACGCCTGCATAGAGGATCCAGAGGCTCCCCCTGACCGTGACTGCCTGGTAACAAAGGAACCCGATGCCTGGACCAAGCACTGCACCCGCAGACCGCAGGACCGAGAGTAACCACCTACCAGTGCAGGAGTGACCAGCAGGCGGCCCTCATCCTAGCCCAGTCGGTGGCTGGCCCAAGAAGCCCCCCTGTGCTCTGCCGGCATCACCTGAGTGACCCCCGGGTCTCCCCATTGCTTTCAATAGCAAACCTGACGCCTACTTTGCACACTGCACCTGGCCGCCCCTGTGCCACTGAGGGTGAGTTTTGTGTGCTTATGTGTGCATCCGCCCCCCCCCCCCCCCACCCCCATCAGTGCTCTAAAAAAAAAAACGGGTCTGCTCAATGAAGACGCAGGTACTTACCTGCTAGCAGACTAGGACCGAAGCACCCCTGTTCATCATAGGTGGCTATGTGTTTTGGGCCCTCCATTGACCTCTGCACCTGACCAGCCCTCTGTTGCTGGTGCTGTGGCTTTGGGGTTGCCTTGAACCCCCAACGGTGGGCTGCCTATGCCCAGGAGACTGACTGTGTAAGTACTTTACTTACCTGAAAAACTAACCAAACTTACCTCCCCAGGAACTGTTGATTTTTGCAGTGTCCACTTTTAAAATAGCTTATTGCCATTTTACCCAAAACTGTGTGTACTACTGTTTTAAATCAAAGTTCTATACTTACCTGTGTGAAGTACATTGCATCTGATGTACTTACTCAAATTTCAATCTTGTGGTTCTAAAATAAATTAAGAAAATATATTTTTCTATATGAAAACTATTAGCCTGGAGTTAAGTCTTTGAGTGTGTGTTCCTCATTTTATTGCCTGTGTGTGTACAACAAATGCTTAACACTACCCTCTGATAAGCCTACTGCTCGACCACACTACCACAAAATAGAGAATTAGTATTATCTAATTTTGCCACTATCAACCTCTAAGGGGGACCCTGGGACTCTGTGTACACTATCTCTCACTTTGGGATAGTATATACAGAGCCAACTTCATACAAGCTCTCTCTGGGTTGAACAAGTTAGTAACCTTCTGTAATACCTTATCCGGTAGAGACAATATCAATATTCCTACTGACCTACCCATCCTCCCCACTTTGTGGATGGATTTCTAGGGTTAAGGATACTCCCTTTCAGGGCCCTCATTTGGACAGACCAATGTCAGGGCACTTTATGGCTCAGTGCTCCTGGCGTGAAATGTTGTGGAAAAGTACCTGAAGTCAGCATGCAGAGGTGGCGCCTAAATAGGTAAAGGGGACGTCCCTTCCGGCATGGACGTCACTGACACTGCCACATGGAGCCAATGGATGCCTACTACCTCCATAAAGGGGTACTGCTCATGAAAATCTTCCAGATCCGGTCTGATGCCTGAGGAAATTCAAAGGTAAAGAATCTGCGGCTAGATATTTTCTCTACCAGATAAGATGTTAGACGCTGCTGTATGCTGCTGGGACTACGCGTCCCAAGAGACCTGACTACCGGCTGCTGGAGGCAGGGCCAGAGGTCACTCACTCTATATAGTGCAGAAAGGCTTCCTGCTGGTGGGGGACGCAGCAGTATGCTGCCAGGGCTATGCATCCCAAGAGACCTGACTACCAGCTGAAGGCAGGGCCAGATGTGAATGTGCATAAAGGCTTTCTGCTGTTGGGAGATGCTGCCGGGACTAAGCGTCCCAAGAGACCTGACTGCCGGCTGCTGGAGGCAGGGCCAGAAGATACTTGCGCTATACAAGACAGAAGGGCTTCCCACTGTGTGAGACGTGCCCGGGCGAAGACTGGGCCAAGAGCAGACCTGTCTGTGCCCGGCCAAAGCTTGGCTGCCATCCCTCGAGGTTTCTCCGGCCCCACTTCGATACATTAATGAGTGAGCCTTTCCCCCAGGAGAAGAGTGGTTCTGGGCTAACATTTACCTGTGTGGCTGTTCATCGTTTGAGCCCTGAGTCTCTGTCTGATAGTGTAGTCCTTTGGCGTGCCCATCTCCCTTTATGGGCTCCTATTTTCCCCTTTTGAGGTCTTTTTGTAACTTTGAATGGGGAAGAGAAAATAGCAAGGGGCAAGAAGCAGATGGGGACACGGAGGGAGTCTTTTAGTACAACCCTAGACTCCTTTCTGGCAAGAGTGTTAGGGGTGGTTTTGAAGGAGATTGTCCTGGCAGAAAGGAGGCTCTCCCTTGAGCTCAGCGATCAGCAACAATTTTGTTCCCCATGTTCTGATGCCAACCTACACCGTATGGGGCATCTGGGGAAACTGCTGTTGCTGCAGACTCTTTGACAACCACTGGATCTGCTCCAGGGACGCAGGATGATCCCCATCTAGGGCAGGAGCCTAATTGCTCTACCAACTTGCTATCTAGAATTGAAAGCCCTCCACCAAAAAGGAAGCACCAGTCAAGGAGTCCCTGTAAAAAGGCTACTGTTATGGGCAAGGGAGCAGCAAGCTGTGAGGACACTGATGAGGCCTTAGTTGATCTCCTTTGTATGCCTTCTTTGCTACTTAAAGACAGGGGCTGCACATTTTCTTAGGATATTTTTCAGGAGCAGATTAAGGCATACATTGAATCATGCTTAGCCCCCTTGAAGGAAAATTGTGCTCCCTGGAATCGACTCTCTATATGCTAGTTTCCAGACTGGAGGTTTGCCAAGCATATAGGCCTAACCCAATAAGCACAGAATCTACTTCTGGAGATCCATCAATAATAGTGAACCAGACTGCTCTGGATAATTAGCTTAATCCAGCGACTCATGTGGCCCCAGCTAGACCTGCTCCCTGTCTATCTCAAAAAGGCAGTCCTGGGGTATTTCTGAAAGGGAATATTAATGGGCTGGTCCTTGATTGGGGCTTGCCATATGACCATGAAGCGCCAATGCCCAGAGGTGATTGTTCTAATGGCCACTCACACCTAAAACTCCTTCCAGAATGTGGCTCTTACGTCACTGCTGCCTGAAGCTAGGGAATCCACGGCCCAATTGAAAAATAATGTCTGTTTCTGGCTGGGCAAGAACTCTGACTTTCTCCTTTTGGAATATCCTATTCATGAGAAGGATTGGGTGGGTGGGTCCATCAGTCAAACACCTAAAGGGTGACTGTCTTGTAATTACTGCAGACATCAGAGGATGGCTCATCATTTGATTTCTACCCACAAACAGTATGGTTCTATGTCTGATTCAATTAGGTTGGTTCCTCTGGGTTTCTTTTATAGGCACCTGTATCCAGCCGGGAATCCACCAATTCACCAAGATTCGAGAATGAGAACAGTGACATCTGAACAGCCGCCTATCAGACTTAGTAATAGATTTTTGACATTATCCAGTTAAGAGGCCAACCATTGACTAGCAATTGCTGTCAATACTCCTATATCTAGGAGGTCTTCACCCAGTTAACAAGCAGGGGGGATATTTATATCCCTTCTGATTCTTTCCCCATGAAGAACTCTTTGTTACAGCTTGTCTGCTGGAATATTACGGGGTACGACTCTCAGTTACAGGATGATATGTGGGTGGAGTACATCTCTAAATTTGATATTGTGCTGATGCAGGAGACCTGGTCCCGGGAGTGGGAGGGCATGAATGGGATGGGTTTCTGAGGTTTTCTGTTACAGTTGTTCAGGAACCTGGCCACCGAGCTAGGAGAGGGTTGGTGACGCTTATTTACATTTCTAAAATATACTAGGCCTACCAAATTAACTGCAATCACCAGGGTATCCTGATTGTTCGGTTAACACTGAGACAGAGAATTGAAACTCTTTCAAATTATTTCTGTGTTATTGTCACCGGGGATTTTAACGCAAAAATGGATACAAATTAGCTACATCGTCTACCTTTCCTAACCCATTTGGGAAAAAAAAAGATCTTAGCCAAACAGAAGGCCAGAGCGTAGACCACAGAGGGGGAAAACGTTAAGAAGCTCTTTTATAATTTCTATAGGCAGGCCTCTACCTTTGTGGATTGAGGCTTTGGCACAGTTATTGATTATGGTTTTGTATCCTGGATTCTAAGCCAGTTTGGCCTTCGACGCGGTGCAGGAGATGGAGCACAATCACCATAATCCTATTGAGATTGCATTTGAATTACCAATTGTTAGACCGAACCGCCATTGGGCCTAGGGGCATGATAATTAAGGACAGTGGCCTCAGGTTGAGCTGGCAATGCATTAACATGATGTTGGTTTTTTCAACCCTGGTGAAACGTAACCCTAATTTGATCTTGGATCGCCTACTGTCTGAGAACTCACCCCCTGCATAGGCTATGGTCATGGAATTGGATAGTTCAAGTAGAGATATAATTAACGGTACCTGTAAACATCTAAAAAATGTAATTATGGATGTTTTGCTAGCACATGTAAAACTGCTAATAAGAGATTGCTCAAGGGGTTGAACATAAATTCCAGGGATGGGGTAAGAGCGATTGAGGCTAGACCTCAATATAACCTAGCAATCAAAAACAGGAAACCAGAGGCTAAGAAAGTGATATGGGAGAACCTCGTTCAAGCCTTTTGGATCAGAAATATTAAGATGTTTTGTAGTATTGTAAATGAAGGAAGCTTTTCAACTGGTACATCAGATGAGTTGGGATGTAATATCCCACCTGAAATTTAGTACAGCCATTTTAGCCATATCTATTTTTTATTGACAATCCATGGAAGAAGTGGAGGTACCAGCTAAATCCCACCCCTGCTTAGATATTAGGTTTTGTCTCGATTAGATGATTGCAGCCATTCAAGAAAGTCTGCAAATATGGCACCAGGCCCGGGTGGCATTCCAATGGACTTTTATAAATGAAATGTCAATTTTTGGGCACCCATTATTGTTAATAATTTAAATGCTGCTGCAATTCATGGCATTTCTCCTCTGGATGATTAGTGTGTAGCATGTATAGTCCCTATGTATAAAAAAGGTAACAGAAGTGACCCCGAATGTTATCAGCCTATTTCCCTCCTAGACTCATTGGTGAAGATCCTGGGCCGTATTATTTTGTGGATAAATGAGTGTTTGGCTGAGGAAAATTAGGATTCCCAAGAAAGACACCTTGTATTTGGCATTCGTGGACTTTAGTAGTCCCTTTGATACAGCCAATCGTACTAAACTTTGGGGGATCCTATATGAAATGGCTGTGCCCTATTCCAAAGTTGATTTTTTACGAGTGCTCTATGACAGAACTAAAGCTTCTTTAAGTTACAGCCTGGAAGACGAATGTAAAGAATTTAAAAATCTTCCAGGGTTGTGTTTTAGCCCCGATCTCATTTCTATTGTGTGCTAATGGCCTGTACCCTTTTTTTTTTTTTTTTTATAGTGGATAAATGTAAGGGCATACCAGGTGTTAATGGCGGGAGTGTGCCAGCACTACTATAAGCCAATGATGCAGTTTTATTGTCTTGAACTTTGAATGGCTTACTGGAGAGGCGGTGAATGCCTCTGTTAAATTTATGGATGATCTGGACCTCAAAGTTAACATTACAAAAACCCACTACATGATGTGTGGTAAAGTACAGAGTAAACCGAGTCCGGTGATGACAAAGGAAACTGGCTACCATGTATATCTAAGTGATGCACCAGATTTAATGCTGCAGTGAGCACAGTTTTCAAATTCTCATCCAGGGTGGGCAATAAACCAGTCTTGCACATATTGGAGGTGTATAAGTTAAAATGTCTTCCGGTGATAACGGGCACCCATTTGGGGATATCAGAACAGCCCATCACTGTAGCAGGAAGAGGACAGATTTTGTAGGCAGTTGTTCGGCCTAGCAGTCTGTGCTTCGATTTACATGAGGAACTAGGCATAGGTTATTTTGAGGATGATATTAAGCTTGCTCCTCTGCTCCTTTGGATTTCTATTTGAGCAAATGAGCTCACAACTCTTAACAGGGAAATTATGGGGGTCATTCTGACCTTGGCGGTCCATGACCGCCATGGCGGAGTGCGGCGGAAGCACCGCCAACAGGCTGGCGGTGCTTCCTGGGCGATCTGACGGCGGCGGTAAAGCCGCGGTCGGAAAAGGGGAGCCAGCGGTTTCCCGCTGGCCCAGGGAACCCGCCATGGCGGCGCTGCTTGCAGCACCGCCATGGGGATTCCGACCCCCTTCCCGCCAGCCTGTTTCTGGCGGTGTCCACTGCCAGAACCAGGATGGCGGGAACGGGTGCCGTGGGGCCCCTGGGGGCCCCTGCACTGCCCATGCCACTGGCATGGGCAGTGCAGGGGCCCCCTAACAGGGCCCCACAAAGATTTTCACTGTCTGCTTTGCAGACAGTGAAAATCGCGACGGGTGCCACTGCACCCGTTGCACCCCTTCAACTCCACCGGCTCCATTCCGAGCCGGCTTCATTGTTGAAGGGGCTGTTCCGCTGGGCCGGCCGGCGGTCTTCTGGCTGTCCCGCTGGCCCAGGGAACCCGCCATGGCGGCGCTGCTTGCAGCACTGCCATGGGGGTTCCGACCCCCTTCCCGCCAGCCTGTTTCTGGCGGTGTCCACTGCCAGAACCAGGATGGCGGGAACGGGTGCCGTGGGGCCCCTGGGGGCCCCTGCACTGCCCATGCCACTGGCATGGGCAGTGCAGGGGCCCCCTAACAGGGCCCCACAAAGATTTTCACTGCACCCGTCGCACCGCTTCAACTCCGCCGGCTCCATTCCGAGCCGGCTTCATTGTTGAAGGGGCTGTTCCGCTGGGCCGGCCGGCGGTCTTCTGGCGGTCGCCTACCGGCCCCGCGGGGAAGCCGGAATGGCCGCTGCGGTCTTTTGACTGCGGAGCGGTCTTTTGGCGGGAACCGCTTGGCGGGCGGCGACCGCCGACCGCCGCGGTCAGAATGACCGCCTATATCTGATTGGTTGTCATGTGATTTGGGTCTGAAAATTCCATGGCTGAGCTATAGTAGAAATATTACTGACAGCTTGGGAGAACTGGAGTTATTCACTTCTCCACAATCATTGAATAAATGGGAGAAGGGCTGAGCTATGAGTGAGTTTAAAAAACTGGCCATGGCTAATAGAGAAGCAAATGAACTGGTGAAATCGTCTGTGATAGATTTTGCCATGATTAAGACATGTCAAGGTATTGAGCCCTGCCTATTTCAGATCAATAATGTGTGGGAAAGGATGCTTATAGCAAGAATTTGATTGAACTCCATTAGGTGCAATCTTTTGTTTTCCTTTGGGCCAATTCGATCTGAAAATTATTCTTGTGTGTCCCTGTGATGGTGTCCCTTTTCAGACTTTGCTGCACTTTACTCCATTTTGTAAATGTTATGATCCTTTTAGGCAAAGATTTTTATTGCCCATTTTAAAAGAACAGAGTTTTTTACAGTGCAGACCAGCCTTCTATTTTTTGCATGTGGCAGCAGATGTTCCTGTCTTTCTTGCTGTGAGATCGTTTCTCAAAAGTGCAATACGTTGGCGTAAGTCAGTGAATTTTAAAAATATTAATCAATTATCTATTTATGTACCAGCTTTGTATTATTCTATCTAGTTTGATTGATTTCTGTAATACTTTTGAGGATCTCTCTTTTTTCTCCCCTTTTCACCTGACAGCATCTCCACTTTTTAAACGTATTTGCCATTTATTAAAATTGTGTGCTTATCCTGATGTAATCTCCCAGGATGCCTTTTTGTACTCCCTTATATGGTATAAGTTGATCTAACATGAGAATAAATCATTGTCCTGGAGCTCTTGGAGAGAATGGAATGTAATTTGGGTTGCCAATATGTTTCAAAATAATTCCCCATCTCATTCCCACAGTTTCAGAAAGTTGTTCAGTGCCCTAATTCCTTCCAACCTCGCTTCACCCTTTGGATACATTTTGCTTAGGATGTCTTTCTTTCCCTAAAAGATACAAATTCTTCAGTTTCTTCTGACGAGGCATTGTTGGTTCTTTTAACCTCCACCCCATAATCTTCCCACTTGTCATAAAAAATTGGAAAGCCTAAAGACGCAGATTCCTCGTCAAAGGGTTCTGACTCACAATCAAGCCATCGAGGCTCCACAGACTGTACAGACAACAAAAGGAACTTTAGCATTGAAAAGAAAGTAGTTGTCGACCAGCCCCAAAGACCGGGCCATAGAAATTGAAAATAAAAAGAAGAGGCTCAAAGCCAAAATGGTTACACTAATGCACAAAAGAGATAGTACGGCGAAAGTTTGAAGAAGTTTCATATCCCACAAAAAACCTGTACAGCGGAGGAGATTTTCGAGTCAGAAGTCAAGGAAATTAAACCTCCTCACACGCTTGGGCCTCAAGAGGAAGAGGTTTACTATGAAGAGGAAGGGGAACAAGGTTATGTTCAACCTTGTGAAGAAGGAGTAATAAAGATATTTTTCCCCAACCAGAATAAAGGTTTCTTAGCTTTGGCAACCTTAAAGACTTTCAAGAGGTCAGAAAACTCCAGAAAGAAAATAACTCCTGTAGTTTTGATAACAGGGAATGTAGCCGAAGAATGTTGACCAAGTTTATGCAGTCTCTGAATATTCATTATGGTAGGTGGTGACATATCCAAGAACTGTGGTAACCATGAGACAAAAAAGGAAATCATGTTCCTCCAGACTCTCTGACATGCCATAAAAACTTAAATTGTTTCTTTGTGTTCTGTTTTCCTAGTCTACCAATTTATGTTTCAAAGGAGAAATCTGCTTCTCCAAGGAAATAATTTTGTTTCATCTTGAGTATTTGTCATCAAGATTTTGAAAATGTTTTTAATACGCTTATCGGTTTCTTCAACAAACTGCTTCAAAGCACGTATCGCTTCAAGCAGATGTTTCAGAGAAAGGCTTATGCTTGCGTCTCTTGCTGGCAGAAGAGGCACTTGCAGGTTTTAATGTATTTGAAGAAGAAATGGTTCTTAGAATGACAGAGTGAGAGGTTTCATTTGAAGGTGGTGCAGCCATTGTTGTGGACCTGACTAGCAAAAAGATGGAGGGAATAGGTCTGGAAAGTGCAGTGGTAAATGTATAGTAGAAAGTTTATTTTTCCAGGATTTGTCCATACAAAATAGTAGCTGCAAGGATCAGTGACGCAGCAGGATAAATAGGTCAATGTTGAGGCTTCAATTACTCATGAAACGTAGTGTCTGAAAAGATAAATATATTCTTTCATGGCAGAAATGTTCTACAAGGTGAGCACCTCAGTGCATTAGATATAGAGTGAGAGAGCTGCTCAACAACATGGCCGCTGCTCCTCTCACATCTGGAAGGAGCAGGCATTAAAAATGGGGATAAATACTCACATCCTGTGTCAATTTGGAGGAAAAATAGTGCCCTCCTCACCTCCTGAATACAGGAGTCCACGGCCTTCAATTTCCAAGGAAAAGGTTTCTAGCTGATGTTGGCTTAAGAGATAGGCCCTTTGACATTACTCCGATTTCCACGATTAGGCGGCCATCTTACCCAGTCCCTAAACCACGCCCCATGCAAATCACTGAAACCTGAAGGTGGTTTAGTCCTTAGGCTACCCAGTGGTATACCAACCGAATCATCAACAATTTCTCACCTTAAAGTGTGGGTCACTACTGCCCTATATAGAGCATTGCTGGACAGGTGAGTGGCTAATGTTATTTATTAAGCATTCACCTGCCTGACATGCCTAGTTACATTATTCACTCTCAACTTAGTTGTACTTTGGTAATGCTCAAATCTTAATCCCCAAGCTAGTAATGTAACAAAGAATGCATTCTGCCTCTTATGTCTTTAGTACGAGATTTCATTCCCCTCTCACCCAATTTGATGCGCAGAATGAGCATGTACTAGTGGTCATGTCCAACTCTAGATATCACAAAGAAATTTGTGCTCCGTTTCTTGCCACACTGAGACCTAAAGTGTATAAAGTGCAACATTTAATAGCCTGTCCTTTTTATTTGACATCTATGCCATTTGCACCATTATGCCTTTGGTCCAGGTGTTGGGCTGTCTGATTTTCCTGTCCAATCTGTGTGACCTCACTATCGCATTCTGTTCATTAGTTTCCTACTTAAGGACAATCGCAGAGTACCCCAAGCCACCTGTAGTTGTTGTTGATGCATTCCGCTCCTTCTTTAAAGTCCCTGACCTTGATGGTGGCTATCCTTCACCTGTACACCAGTTCCTTGTACTTACTCATTAGTGCCTTAACTGTTGGATTCAAAATGGGCCACAGTTGTGCAGAGGGTTTGGTCCGATTCATCACTTCCTGTGAGTTGTCCTTCAGCAGTTTCTAGCCATAGGTTTGTAGATTTCATATGGACTTTTATTCTGTACAGTATCCTGGCCACTGCAGGCCTTAAAATCAGGCTCCAGTAGGATCACTTCCTCCTCAAATCTTAGCTGTATGGCTCTTGTGCATGTGATTCTATCCTCTTCCATCTCTAGTTCTTTATTAAGGCTTGGGATCCGTGCCGTTGAGCCTTTGGATTCGTTCGTTGCTCTCCCGTCACTGCCCTAGTACTCGTGGCCCTTTCCTCTTGGATGGGTTGTGGCATTCTGACCTCTGTTGAGGTTGCCCATTGTCTCTCTGGGGTTCAGAGAGTGGTTGTCCACCCTTCTTAAGTAAATCACTGCTGTTTGGTGTATGCACTCCCTTTCAGCTGTATCACTTTGGCTCTCACATTTAAGGTCCCCCTGATGGCTCCTCTTATTCTCCTAGTGCCCTGTTGGTGGTTACATTACATTTGCTTCTGTCTCACTCCCTGCAACTCGCTGGCCTTTGGGGCTGGATCTCTCATTTGACTCATACGAGGGGAAGTGGAAACCATGCTGGCTCTGCAGTGTCTTAATATTGCATTCATGCACTCCTTGCTTAGTGGCACTGAAGTCTTCAAGAGGAGGCTGGGCAGAGGGTGCACTCTGCCCTACCCTAGCACAGACTCCACCGCCTGTGTTGGTTTCTCTTTCACCCGGCTTACCGTGCTTCACGAGGTTTCCACCATCTTGAATTTCTATAGTCACATAACATGGAACTGCCTTTTAGGGTCCTCACATCATCAACCACTTCTTTGTCGTTTCTCTGGATATCAGCTGTGTTTTTCTGTGTTAGTTGCTTGGATTGTGGGGAGAGGGTGAGGTCAGGTCCTGGAGCCCCTACTGAGCTTTAGCAAGTTCAACCCAGCTGGTAGCTTTCTTAGATGAAAGACCTGCTTTATTGAGTAGTTTTATGTAGCAGCTTTACAATAACATTGGCTCAGATTGAAGAGTATTTTTTTTGTTATTTTTTTTTTTAGGTTTGCCTCATGATTGCTTGGAAGTGTGCAATTTTAGAGGGAGGCAAGCATTAGCTCTAGGATATACAGTACAGCAGTGGCAGTACAGTCCTTGATGAATGCTTCTAGTCACGTTCTGACTGTCAGGTTGGTGTTTTCCATTTGCCTACCACCCACATAACATGGAGTTGGTTCACTGGTTAGAAAATTTACAAGGACTCTTGAATTACAGAGCGTCTTGTAAGTGGGGAAAAAACTAAGGATGAAGCAAGAGCAAGATTTAGGATTATTTACAATTGTGTAATACATTTTTTTCTTTTAGTGTTGAAGAAGAGGTTGTAATACTGAGAGGTTGCTTTCAGTATTTTTTTTAGATATTCTGGAACTGTGATTTCATAGTAAATTTTAAATATTTACTCATCTGGCTTGCTACATAAATTATTTATGCAGTGCTGTGAATTTCTGCTATCCTCTGCATTCCCTGATGATAGCCCTTATTTGGGTTTTGCTGTGAGGTTTGCTCTCACGGGATGTTTTCCACTGCCATCTTATGTTGTGACTTTTACGGCATTGATAATGAGTGCCCATCTAATAATTTCTGTACTAACACACATTTTCACAAGGATCGCAGTTGTAAGTTGTGTGATGTTCATTGTACCAAGTAATTAGTGGGTGTGATAAAGTCTTCACCCCTGTTACATTTCAGCAGGTCAAATCTGCCAAAGTTTAATGGGGGGGAAGGGTCCAGAAAACACCAGGACATCCAAATTTTGGAAGTAGATACACCAACATCTGCAAGTTAAACCCCATTTTCATATACCAAGCGTAGACTAGACATTGTCTGTATTTATCAGGTGTTATACTTCTAGCATTACACACAAAGTAACTTGTAATTGAGGCCCTGGATCATCAACCTTACATTGAACTATTGTTTTTTCTTTTTACTAACTAGTAAAAACATACCAAGCGGGCTCATGACTTTGGAACAGAGTCTCCAGATTTTGATCTGGATTGACTCTAGATGAATGGAAGACTTGAAAAACATTGAATGTGTCCCAGAACATGGAATGTGTAACTTCCATTGGATGACTCAACAAGATAAATCATTAATTGATGCTCTTACGATGACACGTCTGCCTTTATGGTTGAACTTCCTGTACTTCTCATACAGTTATTTAGTGACTAGTAGAGTCTTTAGAATTCATCTGGAAAACTTTTACATTTTTCTGGATGCCCATCCCATGAGAGAAAATAGGGTTTTAAAAATAAGTGATAATATTACAGCATAGTTTAAGAATAGGCAATTTCTTTTAGGTGTAATTTACTAAGTCTGCTGTCTAGGCACACTTGTTGATGTCCTCAACTTCAATTATGTTATGTTCTAGGAAGAGCAAGTCACACCAACAAAATCCAGAGGAAAAAAGGGGAAACAAGATCAGGGGCGTGAGAGCCAGAAGGAGAGACGCCTTTCTGCCGGCTTGCGGAAGAGTCAGCCGCTTGTTGAAACTCGATCACCACCTCCTAACATCACAACTCCCCTTTCTGATATGGATCGTGGCAGCCTGCTTGGTGACATTGTTCCTGATAAATTGCAAAGGTTAGTATAAATGTGATACGATTATGAGTACGCAGAGGTTACGTGGGTCAAGAAATGTTGAACAATCTGAAACATCTGGCCTCTTTAATTACATGCCATATCACAAGCTTAATTGTAATATGGCGTGCTATCCCATCTTAAAGTCTAAGGGCCTGATTACGACCTTGCTGGATGGGATACTGTGACGGATATGAGCCCGGCGTTTTAATAGTTTCTTAGGCTATAATGGAACTTGTAATACGGCAGGTGGGAAATCCATCACGTTTGTGTCAGAGTATCCCATCCGCCAAGGTCGTAATCAGGCCCTTAGTTGGCAAAGATCTCAGTAGCAGCTTTCCAGTCTCACATGTTCTTAATTCTGCTCAGTACTGTACAGAAATGTCTATGCTTACAGGAGCTCAAGATAAATAACATTTCATAAACCCTTGGGTAATAAATCTGTAAGAAGGAATCCAGTGGTGAGCAGAGTTGAAGTGGCCTATAGTGCAATCAGACAGTACCCTATGGGCTGATTGGACAGGTCAGTGTTTGAGCCACTTTTTTAATGTCTGTGGGCCTGTTTTATGGAGCTGGACAGATGTTTACTGTTGATTTCCCAGAAACATTGTCTGCAGCATGCTCAAATCCTTGTTGTCTTCTACACCCAGCTAAACACTCATACAGCATGTCATTACATGTTCAAACTGCCCAATTTGCAAACATGGGTTCACTTTTTCAACTTTCTAATTCACCAATAGGGGTCGTGTTTATATTGGTGCCTGGGCCTATTTTCTATCCCAGTCCGACCATGGTAGTCAATGTTTCTTAGGCCCTGGTGGAAGCAGGGAAAATGCCCCCTCACCCATATCTGTTGCCTGTGTAGTAAAACACAGTAGAAATTAGTGTTCAGTTGGATCCAGTACCATTGCACCTGCTGTACTATTGCTTTGCCCCTCCATGAATCATAGGGACGTACCGAAAAACACACTGAGGAGATCAGATACATCATAACAAAGCAGACTACCAGGTCCAAAAGTCTTTTGTTGTACAAATGTTGAACAGGAGACTGTAAAGACTTAGAAATAACTGGTGACTTTACAGCATTGTTTCAATAAGGATGAAGCATCCACCTCAATAAATATCAGACAGACAGATTGGTGCCCAGTTCCAGCATGTGTACTAGGATCTGTCTGAATCACAACTATATTTCAGCTCACAGATGACACCATCATTCTGGGACCTTTTAATCTAAAACCCCACCCACTTTAAAAGCTTAATTTTGGACTTTGTAGTTTCAACCCCAACTAAAATTGAAGGCCCAAGACCCAATGCCATTTGACTAGTCTGATCAAGCCTTCGCCCCTTTCCACATGCCCGCCACCATCTTCAGACTTAAACAGAAAACCAAAGAGATAATTCATCTGGGAAAGAAATAGTTAAATCTTTTGTAGAGATAAATCATTCTCCGCAATCTCTACCTCAGTAATTCTATTTCACATTCTAATTATCCCTGTCTCCTCATTAATTAAGAGATGCATAGCAAGTGGCCACTTGGTCAACAATGGCCTTTTTATATCATTTACCAAAACTGCTTTTAGGTCTTGTCAAAGTACAGAGGCTTCCACCCTGTTCATGACTGAGGACATTTTATACAACTTTGACAATGGCCATCTTAATCTTTATTTGAGACCTCGGTTTGGAGCTCAGGTTGTCATTCTGCCAGTTTGAAGGTAGCACCCAAGTGTATCTGAAAATTCAGTTTCCTGAAACTGAAAGCATCCTAGAAAGAATAGAGAGTATCGATTAGTAGAAGATTTAAAGATGCACAATATGTATCCCATCAAAACTGAATTTCTGCTTCTCACTCTAAAACACATGTAGTAAGCTAATTTGATAGCTTGCATTGAAGATGAAGATTATATCCCAAAAATTGTCACTTCACCATATCTCTTAGCTTCATTCTGGATGAAACATCAACCTGAAAGTCTTTTTGACGCAAAGGCTAAATAGGCTAGTGTAGGAGATTGGGTTGTTGGTTGACTGAGGTTTAAGCCCTGGTTGAGCAGCAATCACTGCCCTTGTTAGGATAAGACCTAAGCAAACCCCAAATGTACCTGTGCTCAAACAACCCCCCCCATTCCCTCCCCCCCCCCCCCAGTAGCATGGCACAGAACAGTCAAGCTTCACTTAGAAGTAATGTGTTAAGTATTTGTGCAACACTTTAAACAGTAAAACCGTGGAAACACCACAGAGATCCCACACCAGATAGAAAACTAGATCTGACTTTAATAAATAAAGCAAGACCAAGACGACAAAAGTCCAGTTAGTAGAACAAGAAATGTTGATTTTCAAAGTTACAAGTGAAAATAGTGCAAAGAAGCAATTAGCACTACTGGGGATATCTGGTCGCGTTGGACCAGAACAAATTCGCAAGTTCAGGCCAATGGCGATGGAGCACGGAGCCACCGACAGGGACTTAGTTAGGCCTGCTGGACAAAGTAGTTTAAATCCAGGTTCTGGAGCATTGCGAGGATCCACGTCGAAGATACGTCGCACAGCTGGTGTGATGCATTGGGTCTGAGATGCAGTGAGGCTGTGGTGCAAGGTCCTGTTGCTTCAACACATAGTATCCCATTGATAGGGCTTATGATGCGAAGTTGGTGTCGGGAATGCAGTGAGCAGTCAAAGCTATGCAACAATTCTGATGAGCTGTGATGCAACGGTTCGTTGTCATTGTTGAGGTTGACGTTGGTGAGAGCTAGGAGGATCTGCTCGGAGAAGTGTTGTGCCACAGCGGTTCGGAAGGCAATGTATTGGACTCAAGATGAGGGATGCAGTGGTGATGTGAGACTTTTGCGTTGGTTCTGCTTAGGGATGCTCTGCTCAGCAGAGAGGATGCGTGTATTCCATTGGCAAGTACCTTAGGCATACTTCCAGTGGCCAGGTATGGGTTGGGGCCACTTGGCACAGGGTAGATTCACAGATGGCAGAGTCCAGGTGCAAAAGCAAGATTGTTGGAAGTCTGTTATGTCCCTGAGACTTCAGATCAGGAGACCAGCCAGCTAGCCCTTGGGATCACTCTGGGGTCTGGGTTCAAGAGATGCTGGTCCAGTCCTTCTCACCCTGGCAGGAGGACAGCAGGTCAGCACAGCAAAGCAGGAGTCCAGCGGAGTGGCAGTCCTACAGCCCCATAGCAGTCCTTTTTCTTGGCAGAGTATCTGCAGGCCCAGAAGTGTAGTGAAGTGATGGTGTCTGAGGTCCAGTTCTTATCCCAGCTATGCCTTAGAAGTGAGGGAAACTTCAAAGATATGCCTTTGAAGTGTGCAGATGTCCTGCCCTCCCTGCCTGGGCTCCAGATAACTGCAGGGGGTACGCAGCCCTTACTGTGGGACAGGACACAGCCTATTCAAGTGTAAGTGAGGCTTGGTCCAGCTCCTCCCTCTCATCCTGCCCATGATGGCCCATCAAGTCAAACCTAAGCCCCCATTGTGTGTGGCTGTCTAGCAAGAGATACTCAAAGCCCAACTGCCAACTACACCCAGTCATGTGGCCAGTGATAGGTTGCAGGCACCAAATGGCTAAGGCAAGAAAATGTCAACTTTTTGAAAGTGGCATTTTGCAGGTGCAACTTAAAATCCGACTTCACCATAAATTGTGATCCCAGAGACACCAAACTGAAGAAATTATCTCTTTCCCATTTGGAAATTACACCTCCAAGGCAACTCCAATGCTAACCTATGGGAGAGATAGGCCTTGCAGTAGTGAAAAACGAATTTAAGAGTTTGTCACTTTCAGAACATGTAAAACATAAAAGTACAAGTCCTATTTTTTTTAAAACATTGCCATGGCCTACCCTAGGGGTGATTTATATGTATTAAAAAATAAGGTTTTGGCTTAACAAAAGGATTATTTTGCTAGGTTGTGTTGGTAGTTTAAAACTCCACACACAGAGTGTCGTCTAAAGAATTTTGGGGACCCCGGGCAAGATATATTTTCAGGCCCCTTGTTCGTAACAACTTTTAATTTTATTACCCACTCTGGTGCTAGTTGTAGCCCATATGTTTCCAACAAAAACTTTTGTAAATGGGTTTCACAAAAACTAGTTGAAATATGTCTTTCCATAGACCCCGTAAATCTTTAAGATGACGCTGGGCAAAGAGAGAGAAAGGTAGGCATAGAGAAGAAGAGATGGTTGGATAAACAGACAGAATTTAGTTAGAGATAGAGAGACAAATTTACTTTCCCAGGGGGCCCCTTGGAATGTGGGGCCTAGGGCAATTTAACACTTTGCCTATGCCTTAAAATGTCTCCGCGCACACAGGCTGTACAATAGCAGGCCTGGAGCATGTTTAAAAGGCTACTTAAAAGGGTGATACAATCAGTGCTGTAGGCCCACTAGTAGCATTTAATGTACAGGCCCAGGGCGCACATATTGCACTTAATAAAGAGTTTATAAGTAAATAAAATATGACAATTTCTGGATATGCCAATATTATCAAGCTTAGAGGAGAGAGCACAAGCACTGGTTAGCATTGGTAAAATGCACAGAGTATTACTACCAGGAAAATTGAGGAGGAAACCAAAAGGATAGGGGGAAGGCCACCCCTAATGCTGACAGGTCTAACAGCTAGATTCGACCTTCAGCATCTCAAAATGCTTCAACAGCTCCTATCTATGAAGGAGTTCAAAATGACAATTGAGGTACCAGTGACGTCTCATCTGAATTATGGTAGTGATGTAGTAACTGGCTTCCATAAAACCTGAAAAAACTCTTTTGAAAGTGGCATTACTCTGCAGCTCAATTTCTGGTAAAAAATAATAGAAATTGAATACCATCACTGCTATGCTTGCATCCACTGAAGGGCCACTCATCGTTGTCCACTCTTACTTCATTATAGCACACCTCACCTATAGAGCAGTGAAACTGAACACACCATTAAAACTCAAACTATGTAATAGATTCCATAAGCGTGTACATGTTAATCTTTAAATCTCACTTTGACAGAAATGAGCAAACTCCATTAACTATGGTTCAATTAAGATATTATCTACCCACCCACATCAGACATGCCCACCCCTTTCCAATTTCAAAAGAACACCTAAAATGCTTATATAAATACCTGAAAGCTTCACTTTGAACACTGTAATCGATCGTATTTTTTAAATGGTCTAACTTGGTTCCACTTTATGCTTTAAACTCTTCTTAGCTATACCCAAACCCCTGGATGATTTTATCGCATTGGTATGCATTCACTATATTATTTGAGTGTATTTTGCAAACATTTGTTTAGCATGGGACAAGCTATTATATAATCTTACATGCTGTAAAACTGTCATATGGTCCTTTTGAGCTAGCTAGATTGCTAGCAGTCTTTGAGATTTGTCAATAGCAATTAGTTTTCTCCTTAGTGAAAAGAATGAACCACAAAGCTCTCTACAAGAGTAGCAAATCACACCCTTTTCTATTGATGGATCATTTTCGTACTTGTTCAGCTTTCAGAGTTGTCACTGTGATGCCATCTTCTCTCCCTCTTTCAGATCAATTCATTAGTAAGCCTGTACAGGTGTGGTTGATTTCTATTTGTGACATTATTGTGTTAACACATACATGTTGCCTACTATTTGGAACCTGTCCACTGTGACCCTTTGCAAGATGAAATACATTCACAAGGAGTTGAGATCTAACACCCTTGAAAGCAAGTCACTACAGCAGAACATGGTTTTATCTTATTGCAAATTCATTTTAAATGTAGTGAACCAAGTACAGCTGTAAGCATTTCTATAGTAGAGCAGGAATGACATTCATTGGTGAGGTCAGTGTTAGAATTTGGGTCTCTAGTTGACAGAGGAATGCACCCTGTTTAAGTAGGGACCAAAGTCCTAGTCAGAGTTAGTCAAATACACTACCTAAATTAACCTGTGCTCCCCATCTTGTAGCTTGGCACAGAGCAGGCAGGCATAACTTAGAAGGCAACGTGTAAAGTATTTGTGCAACATACACAGTAATCACAATGGACCCTGCAACAAAAGACTCCACACAGGTTTATGGAAAATAGAGGATAATTTATCTGTGTACATCAAGGTCAGAGCTACAAAAATACAATCAATAGATCAGGAATTGGGTAATTTAAAACGACTTAGGTCAATAATGCAATATTAGGCTATAATATCAGGAATCCAGCTAATATTTCCACATTAGTCTTTGTACGATCCACATGGCAACAGTTAATAATGTTAGCGTGTGGAGACAGCGTCTTTGTGAATCCCATATGGTTTGGAAACGTAGCAATGTGCTCGGATAATGTTTCTATCAAAACAAACAGGTACTCTCCCTTTACAGAAGTTATGTTAATCCCCTGGTTCACTACACCGGCCATCTAGCGTGTGGAGATGGAGAGGGTGGAATGTCAACATTACCTTTGCTGTTGCATTGGAAGCACCCAAGTGCTTCTAGGCAGAGGAGTATGGTGTTGGACTTCCTTCTCGCGTCTCAATGTTGCAGCAGACTGCTATCCAGCTCCGGCCACTGTGGGTCGTGCTGGAGTCCTGGTGGCCAGCAATCTCGCTCCCAGAGCTTGTGCTGCTGGCCGGAGTCAGACTCTGGGTAATGGGAGAGTGCAAGCGGGTGAGAGTGTGCCTTGCGCTACCTCAATCCAGCGAGGTGGGGACTGCGTTAGTGCCGCACACTCGGCCCTGGTGACAGCAACTTGGTTACAGAGAGCACAAGGGGGAGCACCACACTCCACCTCTCAGCAGTGTGAACCCCAGGGGGAAGCTCGCTGAGTGATAGCATCTTTGATGTCCCAGTCACCCTCAGTAGAACCAGAGGCAGGTCAACAAGCCCTTGGAGACACCAGGGGTGATTGTTGGTCCTTGGTTTGCAGGAAAGAGAACAGCAGGGTAGCACAATAAAGCTGAGCAGCAGTTCCTGGTAACAGTCAATCCTGGCAGAGTGGTGATCCTGGCACACAGAGGTCTTCACTCCAGCAGTTTCCTTGGGTCTAGAAGTGTAGTGATCTTTGTGGGTCAGAGACCCAGTACTTATACTTAAAAGTGCCTTTGATATGGGGGATGACTTCAAAAGGTTTCTGTGAATTGCACAGGTCCCCCTTTCACCCAGCCCTGGCACCAGACTATCAGTGGGAGGCAATCAGCCCCTTTGTCTGGGATCTGGCCCCAACAACTTTGAAATGTAAGTGGGAGCCCTTCCTAAGCTCCTCCCCAGGAAGACCCATCAGTATGCAGATGCAGTTGAGTATCCTGTGTTGTGGGTGTCTGAAGGAAATGCACAAGTGTAGCTGTCACCTAGCAGAGGTCAGACGTGTATTGGAAGGCAGGTTGTAGGCACACAGGGCAGTGAGGGCAGAGAAATTCCGACTTTCTAAAAGTGGCATTTCTAAATGTGATAATAAATCAGACTTTACGAGTAAATAGCATTTATCGATACCATTCCAGTGATTCTGAACATGATGCAGAATCCAGTGGCGTGGAGTATAGTGGTGTTCAGTGGAGTGACATAGAGTAGATTGGCATAGAGTGGCATAGAATAAAGTGCCATAGAGTAGAGTGGTGTGGAGTGGCATGGGGTAAAGTTGTGTAGCGTAGAGTGGAGAAAGAGTGGAGTAGAATGGAGTGGATAGTGTTGTAGAGTGGAATGCAGTGGCATAGAGTGGGGTGAAATGTAGTGGCGTGGAGTAGTGTCATGCAGTAGAGTGGTGCAGAGTGGCATTGTGTAGAGTGGAGTGGTGCAGAGTGGAGTGTCATGGTATAGAATAGAGTGGCACAAAGTAGCATAGAGTGGTGGAGAGGAGAGTGGCGTAGAGTGGAATGGAGTGGCATAGAGTGGGAAGGAGTGGAGTAGAATGTCCTAGAGTAGATTGGAATACTGTAGAGTAGCGTAGAAGAAAGTGGCATAGAGTAGCATTGTGTGGAGTGGAATAACGTAGAGTGGAGTGGATAGCCAAAAGTAGAGCAGAGTGGCATGCAGTGCCATGAAGCAAGGTGGTGTGGCATAGAGTATAGTGGCATAGAGTAGTACAGTTATGAGTGTAGGTAACTAAAGTATCAATAGAGATGGTAGATATGATGAAAGCAACATAAATAAGAAGTTGTATGTCAGTGTTAAAAGTAGGAAAGCAGAATGCATGTACAGGAATAATACTCAACTGCTTATAAAAGGAAAAAAAAAAGTGCAAAGAACAAAATCTAGGAAGGGCACCTGTACTTGGCCATGCTTCAGGAAGGAGCTGACACAAAAAAGAAAGGGCAGCCTGTGGGGAGCTAAGCAATCGAAAGATTGCAGATGAGCAACAACGAAAACAAGTAAGGGAATGTTGTGGGTGGGATGTAAGCCTCCTGAATTGAAAACAGTATCTCTTGCAGCACAGGGTAAGCAAGACCTCAAAATGACTTTTCTCAGCAGTCACTGAGTCGCACAATGACTAAAGTAACAGAACACTGGGGATGTCCCCCAACAAAATCACCAGGCTGGAGGGAAAAAGCCAAAAGCATTAAAGAAATTCCTAAAGAAACTATTCAAAGGAGTACGTAATGAGGCATATGAAATATCTGGCGGATTAATAATCAGTTTGATTAAGATGGGTGCACCTTTTATTTAGCACTACCAAGTACTTATCAGGACCAAACGAATATCAGATTAAGAATTAGCAAAGATAGAGAATCTTGACGAAAAACAAAAAGGGGCCATTATACATAAAAACAAAAAATACCCATGAGTGGGTAAAAACACGCTGGCAAAAAGTATCTGGAACTGTTTGAGATGTATCCTGGTGGGTACAAGGGTCCTTAAATACCTGCAGGAAACAGGAAGTGGAAAGGACAACCAGGAAGTTGCGTTTGGAAAAAGTATTGAACTTTAATTGGAGGGTTGCCTTTTTGATATGGGCTTAGTGTAGTGTCAGGTAGCCTCAATCTTCCTCATAGTGTGCCCTAATGAAAGAGTGTCTGTATGACAGATTCCTGATCTTAATCTCATTGTCCCTCGCAGCTCCAGGAAAGTCCCTATCGCCACCAGCAGTTTTTTCGCCATCCCCCCAAGCCATGAATATTAAGCACAGCAACAAAATGAGGGCAGAGTGGTAACCCAGCAGTGAGATATGGGCGGGTGGGCAGCCCTTTGAGTTCTTGCCCAGACCCCTCTAACAGTTGGATAGTGAAGAACACATTTTCCCTGTTGTCATGAGATTAGCCAAACAGGGAGTACCCATTTGAAAATAAATACAATTTGGATCTGTTTTAGATCCCTGAATAAAACTATTAGACTATTTTCTTAAATTGATTCTTTGCTGAATTTGTTTTTGTTTAGATAAAGGTTTTTGTGAAGCATTGCATTCCCACTTAAGTGTTGTGTTTATGATATACAAAGTCACAAAACTTCTATCTAAGGCACTGATGTTCAGCAAAAGCATTATCTGATAGCGACTTTAACTGCAGATTCCTTATCTTTGACTTTCCCAGGCGTCAGACTGGCTATGGAAACTTTTGCTGAGCAATAACCCTTGTAGTTGTCGGGTGGCTCCGTTCGGCTCTGTGTGGCATCAGTGGCACTTGATGTGACCTCACGGTCACCTATATAGGCACCACACAGGCACTTGGGCATCAGTTCTTTTCTTTCTGCGCCAGTTAGTGCAGATCCTGAGAGAGCTACCCCTCTGTTGCTTTTTGACAGGTCTTTTTTCCGCTTTTTGTCAAGATTTCTTTCTTCGTGTGTCCAAATCTCTTTGAGGAGGGTCAGGTTTAAACCCTGTGGCACCTGTCATCACGCCATGTCTGTCACTGATCCCCATCTCGTTTGCCTCTGGTGCTTCAAGCACGACCATGACTCCAAGTTGTGCTTGGACTGCTGGGCCATTGGCCCCAAAGGTTTTGAGGGAACAGTCCCTTAAGCTGATTGTGGCCCGGCAGTCGGTAACACTGGCACGCGCAACTAACAGAAGGTGTTGGTCGCGGTCAGGGAGGTTCGCGGACCGATCTCTGAGCCACAAGTCTTCTTCTTCCCATTCAAGGTCCTCGGGACACTTGTGAAAGAGGCAAAACAAGAAGCTGTCCAAGTGGACTGAGTCTTCACCTTGTCCAACAAGACAAGCAGGAAACATTGGCGTTCCCTGCATAATTACCGTGAGCTGTTAGCCAATTCGACTCGGCACATCCCCACCCTTTCAGAGAGCCAGATAGACAACTGCTCAAATAACAGAGTTCTACTAGCCCATGTGCTGCATATTGGAGCAGGCCAACCCCCCTGGCATGCCTTCGGGCCCGCAGGGTCGAAAGAGATTTCAACTGGTCCACGCCTATGTCTTCTGCCTCGGTTGAGTCTCACAGATCCGAGTCTGGATCCGGACCAGCACCCAAACGTCGCACCAGTCATAGCACCAGTGCTCCTGGTACCCACTGTCTGTGACAGCCCCATTCTCATAACCGATGATCCATAGACAGATTGGCGTTGCACGATGCCAATTCGGATGCCTAATGCACCCACAGGTGCCAGATCATACCTGAGCCTTCTTTTTCACAGGCAGGCATGGTGAAGATTGTAAGGGCTCACTGGACTCTTTAGGATACCAGTTGGATAGGTCTTTGGACTGGTAAGAGGAGCTAGGAGACACCAGTGGTCTGGATATCTCTCCAGATACTGGCTCGCGCTCTCTCCTCCCATGGTGGCTATGCAGGAGGTAGCATCCTATGCAATAGTGGTGCATAGGGCAGCAGAGGTCCTTGACCTTGAACCGCCCTGACTGGCTGTCAAAACAAACATTTTGATGGAAGTGCTTCAGCCTCGGGCTTCTACATTTGAACCCCTTTTGCCCTTCGACAAAGCACTTGAAGATGTCCTGATGGGAAGTTGTTCCAAGCCCAGCACAGGGGCTCTTGTAAATGGGATGATTGCCCAACACCATTGCCCAGCTCCAGGGGACCCTACCTCTCTCAGCCTATACCCCACCCCTTAGAATTTGGTAGTCCAAGCCTCCACAGCGCCTTCCTTTCCATTCCCCCGGATAGGGTAACAGGCTGGACCATGTGGGAAGAAGTTTTTTCTTCCACCAGCCAGGCACTGAGGGCAGTGAACACCTCATGCTTATTGGGCCATTTCTCTCATACCATTTGGTACATGGTTGCACAAGTGCTGCCTCAGGTCCCGGAGGAGGCCCAGGCCATACTCTCACAAGCAGTGAAAAAGGGGAGAAACACAGCTATGTTCACCATCCGGTGTGGCTTAGATACAACTGACTTGTTGGGCTGAGCGATTGCATCAACAGTGGCCTTACGGCGCCACACCTGGCTGAGGACATCTGTTTTTTTGGAAGAGGCCCATCTGATGGACATGCCCTTCGATGGCACTTGCTTGTTTGGCAAGAAGTCGGACGAGCACTTTAAGGACTCTCGGGCTAGGGCTAAGTCCTTTGGCCTCTTGGTGACCCCTTGTCCACTGTCTACCTTTTGCCCCCTTTGTGGCTATGGAAGGGGCATGGCACTGTGCCAGCCCTATGCCATCCACCATCGTGCTCAACCAACCTAGGGTTTGCAAGGACATGGGCATGGTGTCTTAAGACCTAGAGGGTCTGCGGGCCAGAAGTCGCCTGCCACACAGCACCCGGTAGCTGCAACCTTAAAGCCCTCTTAGTTTGGATCTGCAGGACCATGCTTGCCCAGTTGGAGGCAGAATACACCATCATCTCCTCCACTGGAAGTCTATAACATCAGACGCATGGGTACTGCAGATCATCAGGAAGGGCTATGCCCTGCCTTTTCAATCCTTTCCTCTGCCTATTCCATCAACATTTGAACGGCTGGCGGAGGATCATTTGTCACTACTCTAAGTGAAAGTTATGGTTCAATTGGCCGAAGACAGCCATAGAAAGGATCCAAATATCAGAAGTAGGCAGTGGATGTTATTCCCGCTACTTTATGCTACCCAAAAAGAACAAGGATCTTTGCCCTATTCTAGACCTACGGACCATAAATCTCTTTCTCAAACCCAGACTCCACATCAGCATGTTGGAGCTCAGGGCGATCCAACTAGTGCTGACTTTATTTCTTCCCTCTGTCAGCCCTTTCTTTTCAAGTCCCCTATTGTAAATAGGTTTCTTAAAGGGTTTGTAAATATGTTTCCCCATACTCCATTCCTCAGTGGGATCTCAATCTAGCTCTCACATACCTCATGTGTGCTCCTTTTGAGCCCTTGCATAATTGTCCCTTCCAGCTGCTATCAAGACATCCTTCTTAGTAGCAATAACACCTGCCTGGAGGGTGAGTGAGATACAGGCATTATCATCAAAACTGCTGTATCTCAGTGTTTCCAGAAAAGGTTGTTCTATGCACCCATGCCTCTTTGCTTCCTAATGTGGTGACCTCATTCTGTTTGTGTCAAATGATCACCTTGCCCACCTTCTTTGCTCCCCCAGATCCATCTAAGGAAAAGAAACAACTCCACTGGCTGGACCCAAAAAGAGCGTTGTCGTACCTTTATCCCACAAGAGTTCCTGGTGGCTGACCAACTCATTATGGGCTATGTGAGCAAAGAACAGTCTGGCAGAACAGAAGCGGACCATTTTGCGATGGGTCATTCTCTGTATTTAGATCTGTTATGCCCTGGCTAAGAAGCAGCCTCCCGAGGGCTTGCAGGCCCACTTCACCAGGGGAAAAGCTGCAACCACCATGTTATTACGTGGAGTCCCAGTGCCAGGCAGCAACGTTGGCATCACTGCACACGTTTGCCAAACACTATTGCCTGGACAGTCAGGTCTGCAGGGATGGGCATTTTGTCCATTTGGTCCTGCAGAACTTCTTAACCTGAAAATATTGTCCGCAGCCCACCTCCAGGAGGATATGGCTTGGGTATCTAATCAAAGGTAAGGAATCTGCAGCTAGAAGTCTCTATCAGATGAACAAGTTACTTATCTTCGGTAATGCCTTATCTGGTAGAGACTCTAGCTGCAAATTCCTTACACCCAGCCATGCCTCCCCACCCTGTGGACTTGTTACTAGGGTTAGAGTGATCCCTCTTTCAGGGCCCCAGTTTTGGCACACATTGCACCAGTTCTTCTCATGGCTCTGCTCTTCTGGCGTGGAAAGTTATGATAAAAGTAACTGACGCCCACACGCCTGGGTGGTGCCTATATGGGTGACTGCGACGTCACATACGGCACCACCGACACCACGCGGAGATGAATGGCATCAACCGACACCCTGCGCAAGTGTTATTGCTCAGCAAAAGTTTCTGGATCCAGCCTGACGCCTGGGAAAATCAAAGGTAAAGAATCTGCATCTAGATAGTCTCTACCGGACAATGCGTTAATGAAGGTAAGTAACTTGTTCTTTAGTCCATAATTTGAATCTGTAGACCATGTTGATGTGCCACGGCTATATCACTATGTCCACTATATTGCATTTTAATGTAGGTAGAAAACCCTTGAGTTAAAAGAACCGCTGGTATTAATCGGTTTTATCCTTTTGACCAGCTCAAGGGAAAGGTCAGTTTAACTGCATGAGTCAGAGGTACACCAATGTTTACATATCTCTGTGTCGAAAGCCATAGGCTAGTTGAAAGAGGTAAGTGTCAATATTTTACCTAAAACTTGGTAAGTTCTCTTTCATTCTCAAGGGCAGATATAGTCGAGGCACCTTCCAACATATCCTGAAGTGTGTGAGAGCTAACTGCCAAGAGATACACGGAGAGCAACTCTGCTGTCTGATAAGCTGGTAGAATTTGAAGATTTTGGTGAGGGACCTGGGGCATGTCTAGTAAGTGGTAATTGGAAGACAATTATTACTTTCATACAGATAGGACGTCCTTTCCAAAGACTTTCATAGCATACCCAAATGTAGCAGTAAATGAAATGGTTTTAAGTAATGCTTAATACAAGTGGGTAGCTTCTTCTCCATTGCTCTTTGCGTCTAGAACTAACATTGTTGCTTCCAAAGCCAATGTTCAGTTACATAAGTTTTTTTTTCTTATCCTGGTGTGGTTAGATGGAAGGCTTATTTAGTTTAATAGTGCCCTCTTCAAAAATTCCAAATTAATTCTAAAATATTTAACTTGGGGACACCAGAACCGCTGTATTTAGCATGCAACCTCCACAGTTACATACTGAACAGAAAAAGAAGAGATATGGCACTTTCCTAATTATTTTTACAATGTATTGGAAATATACAATTAGTAGATGTAGGACAGATGAAAGGAAAACAGTTAACTCTGCAAACACAGCCTACAGCATTCCCTAAATCAAATATAATGGTAGTGGCAGATGGCAAGACAATGGTGAACACTAATGACGTAAGCATAATAATAGATTATTATAAGGTCAACTTGATGCGTGACACCAGAAAAACACTTCTTCTTCAATCCTTTGCAGGCTAACCCACTTCCGCTGGGTCGTTCCTCCAAAGAGCGAGATTTCTGTGCGCATTCACTTCTCCTCACAGACAGTTGGACAGTTCGACCAGACATTAAATTTTGAAATCATGGGTACACGCCGTCGTTATCAACTGTACTGCCGTGGGATCTGTGCCTTTCCGGCCATCAGCCAGGACCCCAAGTATGTACAGTATTTTCTTTGTTTTAATTTGCAAACGTGCTCTTCATGTGGTGATTTACTGTGGTGAGTGTTATTCTGATGGTTACTAGTGTGCAATTCAGATGATATGTCAAGTTTCGCCACAGGACGTCTGATTAAATCAAAGGATACCTTTTCAGGCTAAACATTTAAATTCCTTAGTACGCGAATACTGTTTGTTTACATATTACAGCATCATGTCATTAGAAATGCTGGCATAAATAAGGACATTTTGATATGATTAATAGAACAAATAACTGTTGGGACATGTTGCACTCTTAGAGAGCTTGGTGATGATTTGAGATTCCTGTATTAAGGACCATTGACGTTATTTTTGTTTTTTGCCCCCATCATTTAAAGGGATGGTGTTTCTTCTTCTGCAAAGGTCTGGCTACTCTTGCCTTTTGCGTATAGGGATACATCCTGTTTTAAATCAGCAATGTGAGTGCGAAGTTGTCAAATTTTAACTTGCCAAAAAGAACCTTTGTATTAAGCAGTTCAGTCGTATCAAAATACAATTACATTTAGGAATATTTTTTTCTCTCAAGCATATCTGAGACTCTGGGCTGCTTCAAGCAGATTCTGGCTGGTAGCATCAGTTAAAATACATTAATGTTTTGGGATGAAATTGAAACTAATCGCTATTACAATTTCTGGGATTAACCCAGGAAGGAGGGAACCACCAAGTGGATACCCTGAAGGCATGAAACTATATCACATAACTAACAAAACCAATAACTAGACCATGCCGCCTGTAGAGCGACACTTTCAGCAACTGTTGACCTATCTGTTGGGGCCTACAGCACATTAGCAAGCAGCATAGCGTACATGGATCTCTGAGGAACAGATGAGCAGCCAATGAGTGACTGTACAGGGCAGACGGCATCCATACAGGAACCCAGTGGGCTGAGCTGTAGGAATGTAGTGAAAGGGTATCAGCTACAAAGCAAGCTTTTTGTGGGACCCAGCAACACTGGCAATCACCATAACGGGCAGACAATGTTGCTTACTTGGTTTTTCAGCTCTGCTGCACTGACGTTCCCTTCTTCTGTTCTGCGTACTCAGAGAAGACTTTGAGAGTACCTTAAAATGATTTGCAGCCCAGTGCCAGAGAGGAAGTACAGCAGGGAATGAGCCAGGTCAAAAGTAGAAGGGGCTTCCACCTATAAGAGACGTCTTCAATAAAATGTACAGCTCTTATGATTTGTTGCAGGTCATTTTCCAGGTACCAGAACTGCCAAGCAACACTTAACCACACAAGCGGACATCCCAAGATGCTGAAGTAAAGCAAAACTGTAGCAGTGAAAGAAACGTCTGTGTATCCAGTTGAAGACCATGACACATCATGGAGCATATAATGAAAAGTCTAGATGAAGGGCAACTGTTTGCCAGAACATGCAGTTACTGACTCAGTTACTGCAGCAGACATATGAGGCCAATCAGCTCCAAAAAGAAGAAGCTCTAAATGAAGCAGGGTACTTTGAGTCACACTTGCTGAGTCAGTCTACCTTTTCCGGATCACTAAGTGTGAAAAACATAATAACACAGGGGGCACCACACAGTGTGCTTAGGTTCATAGGCTGGGGACATGAATTAGAGGGTGGGGGTCTGTAAAGGAATCCCAGTGAGAGAGTAACAACCTCAATATCAATTGTGCTAGAGGATTCCTCTAGACTTAGTATATCTCAACACAAGCAGGCCTGCAGAATTTTATAACAATACAATCCCTTATGATGCTTTTTCCAGAATGGCCAAGCCAACCATCCCGCCTCACCATAATTATCTTTTTAGGCCTCCATGCACTAAAGTGCTTCTGCACAAATAACCAATGAGCAAACTTGCTCCTAAGTTGCTCCCAGGACTCCTTTTGGCCAGGTTTCAGGGGTGGAACTCTAGCCTAATTTAAAACATATGGGCAGGACGAAGGTGGAAGGCTCAAAGGTACTTGAGATGGAACCGCAACAATATCACCACCAGCTGAGCGTGTTGGGTAAAAATAGCTGGGATTACAAACTATTTGGTGCAAAACACTACAGTTGGAATGAGCCCCAGACTGCCCCCTATCCAAAGAGATCAAGGAATGTCCCCTAGAGTCTCCAGCAGTCCCGGGGGCATTCCTGTTAACACTCACAGAAGACACCTGAGTAGGATTGCTCCCATGCTGTAAATTAGAGGCTGATAAAACACTACCCTTGTCACAAGTAAGCAAGGGGGGAGAACAGTTGGAAACTCAACTTAACAGACCCTCAAGACGAACGAGGCGCTCAATCAAAGGCTTCAATTTCTCATCCGGATTGTTACCAACCTTCACACACACAGATTCAATCAAAGAAGTATCAGGGGAGGGGTTTATCGTCTGTGAGTCTATAGACTGTTTGGAGGGCCTTATAAGGGATTTGGGTTGAGGTTGTGATGACACAGGGGGCTGAATCAAGTAAACAAGTACCCTGTATTAGAAGAGCGCTTCACTGCCGCTAGTCTGCCCACTTCTCTTTTACGCTTAGGAGCAACAACAGGAACACACTACTGTGATGGGAGGGACACGCTGCTCAGATGCAGACTCATCAACAACATTCAGACCAGCACTATCATCAAAACAAACATTTGCTGGCTGGTGTACAAACTGTTTCAGAGATGTGGGGCTACCTGCTAGAATATCATCATTTATAAATGCTATGTGGGGCACCCCCAGTTCCAAAGAGAGTCTATGCTCTGTCAGTGCTATCTCATTTGACACAATCCCAACAGCCGTTTCTAGCATGCAGTCAATAGACACAGAGGGGCGTGCGATGCCCAGTCTCTCATCTGCCTTGCATTTCCCCATGGCAGGCATGTTCCACTAAGTATTCCACTGGATATAAACCCTGTATAATAAGTCTAAAGCACAAACAGAGAGGAGGCTCAGTCCGACCGGATGGATGCAGACAGGCCCGCACTTGGCCTGATCTTTGCTGGGGCATGTCCCGCGCAGCGGGAGCTCCTTGCTGGCTTTATAGAGGTAGAGCCACCACAAGCGCCAGCACAGTGGGCGGTCATGCAGCAGGGCGTTATAGGACTGGAAGTCCTTGATCAGCTTAGTCTCTTCCCCCTCCCACCCCCCCCCCCCCCCACCACTCTAACCTCAAAAAACTCCTTCAACAATTGCTCTGTGGAAGCACTCACAATTCTGCAGCATTGGCTCTTCCATAAATTCACATGCTTGAATTATTCCCTGACATCAGGCTAGGGAGCCCTTGGTAGTCAGTTTTACCATAGCAGAGTTTCTGCACAGCAATTGAAAGAGAAACAAATGAAAAACCCTTCATGTATAGTACTATGCCTGTAAGGAAACAGGCTTTTTACAGGTTTACCCACACTTATGCCTCCATTTTGACTTCCAGGTACTGGTGTAATGGCTCTGATATGCCATGAGCCATTTTAAACAGGACTCAATGCATGTGCTCTGACCCTTAAAATGATGCATACTTAATTTGCTAGACTCCAGTTGGCATAGCCTTTCTTATAAGTCCCTAGTATATCATTCCTAGGGTGCCCAGAGCCTGTAAGTTAGTGTCCCCAAGAGACTGCAGTCCCTGTTGTGTCATCCTCAGTAAAACAATGTAAAATATGGCTCTCATTCTGCCACTGTAGACTGGGAGTTAAACTGCTAACTCTGGTTTGCCATTTAAGGTAATGGCAAAGCCCAAGCCTCAATTTTCATATATGTATGTGTATATATATATATATATATATATATATATGTCACCCCTAAGGTAGTCCTAACAAGCCCTAAGGCAACGGCGCTGTATATTAAAAAGTGTAACATGTACTTTTATATGTTCCAGGAGAAAAAAATTAAAATTGTCGGTTTTACTTTGGAAAGGCTAATAGCCTTATTGACAAGTACAGAGTTACAGGCTGACACATCAGCCCGGCTAACTTCTGAATGGGACTACTAAATTCAGTACCATAAGGTATCAAAAGAATTGGTGCATTAAATACAAGTTAATGGTTAAATCGAGCTTTATGTCACTGGTAAGCAAAGTGAAACTTTAGAAGTTGCGTTTTTAGTTGCCTAAGGTTTCAAATGCCCTTTTATTGATGAAATCGGGGTCTGTCCTGCAGACAGCTATGTGCCCTTCTGGGGAGACATGCTGACAACTTCCAAGAAAGATAAAAATACTGGCCTCCCACTAAAAAAGTGTTACCTCCCCATGCAGAAAGGCACACAGGTGTTAGCTCAAAAGGTGAGCTTGAAATGCAAAGCCGCCTTTGAAGGGCAAATGGGAAACACTTGGGAGAGAGGCTGCTCTATTGTTCAAGTAGACAGGCTGTCTCTAGGAAAAAAGAAGGGGAAGCCAGTTGTGCGAACCGGTGTTCCGGGGGAAGTTAGCCACACCTCTGACTTGGGCTATGGAGCTCTGGATGCCAAGAGATGGGCTCTGCCATGTTTGGAGTGAGCAGAATAATGCACCTACAGATAGCCAGGTGCCACACTTCCTAGGAAGTGGTTATCAGGATGGAGGGAACCTGGTAGCCCATTGGCTACCAACCACATCCTATGCTGACTGCTTTTTCTGGACATAAAAATATGGCACCCGAAACTCAGATTTTTTGTGGAGTGTAAGAAGGACTGCCCTGCTTCACTGTGGTACCAGCAAAGAGAGGCTACACTGGCATGGACTGCACCTACTGAACCTGTTGGCTAGCAAATGAGAAAGAACTGTGCCTGATGTGTCCTGCTCAAGTAGAAGTAGTCTCCAGAACCTAGCAAAAGCCAAGGGGCTCCAAAGATTAGTTAGCTGACCTCCTGTTGACAGCACAGGTCCATAACAGCTGAGAAGGCTGCTGGAGCAAGTTGGTAGCCTAGAATCTTCAAGCCACTGCTGTGCAGCATCCGAGACCAGGACCCAACGCTCAGAGTTGCATCTGAGTTTGCTGGACCTGAGAGAGTGATCAAAGTGCAACTTGGTAGCCTAGAAGCTGAGTTAGCGCCCAGGGAAGTGTTTGGCTGTGACAGTTACGCCAGGCAAGTGGTAGCCAGTTGCGACTGGATTTCTACTAGCACCAAGAGGACTTAGAGGGACATCGACCCTTACGCCAGAACCGCCTCACTCCTTTAGTGGACTGAGGAGTAGCCGCAGAAAGACCCCCATCAAACACATCACATCTACAGCATCCTTGAGCATCTTCAGCAACCTTCATCCCTTGTATAAGGACCACTTCCATAGCAATCCATTGCAACAAGTGTAAAGTTTCTGGAACTGCCTGAAGACTGCCTCAACCATAAAGGTTGTTGCTTCTGATGACCTTTTGGCCTCCTAACTGGCTCCCTACTGGAGTTGGTCGTCCCTAGTGACTTTAAGTGACCGCATTACAACTAGCCCAACTTTTTGATGAAAACGGTACGAAGTGTCAGTTTTGCTGAATTTGCCAAAGCTTGTTTGCAGTTGAGTGAAATGCTTTGATTTACTGTCCCTTGTAAATTCCATATCTAGATCTTTTTGGTTGTGGTGTCTAAAATGCATAAAAATACAATCTATTTTAATAAATTGGCGTAAGATGTCTTTGGTGTCTTGTTGATTTATTTTCAATTGTTTTGGTGCTGTTTAAATGCTTTACACTTGTTTCTTTGTGTAAGCCTTGCTGCTCAGAGCCACAGCTACCCAGGGTTGAGCTGAAGGTTTGACAAACGAAACCTACTGGTCATAAAGGGGTTGGTAAGTGCATTACACAGTGAGGTCGCACAACTGCACCATGTAATACACCCCATTTTTTTATACTGCCTGTCCACCTCATTATATGAGCTGAAGTCCAGCCAAACCTTCCTTAGAGGATCCATCTTCCAGATTTGGTTTGAGGCAACAAGGAATCCCTCTGTTAGTGTGTGAAAAATTATTTTATTTGTTAATAAAAACCATAAAACATCTGGAAAGACAGGCCAAGTTAGCAGTACGAGAGTGATCTTACCCATTCACCCATAATCCTCTTCTGTTAACATGCAGAACTCTTGTACTGAATAAAGTGCAAGTGCAAAAGTGTCAAGTAAACATACACATACTAAAATATCATAACACAATCCTGATAAAAAATACCTCATATTTAAGAACTCCTAAAACCCGGGAACAATTCTTAGGCTGAGATCCTACGGTCCATTACAACATTACATATCACATTTGGTCTTTGCAAGCAGGGCTGTTATACTCACAATAATAAAGTACAATACATAGATAACAACGATACCCAACATTAAAACAGTAATTAATCATTATAAAAGAACACAATCATAATAAAAGCCCCGGTGCCCCAAAACAGTATTCATAAAAATACAGCCTATCCCTCTCTTAGATGCTTCAGCATATCGGTAGGGCTGGGGGAAGTTGTTTAGTGGGTTATTTCTCAGTTTTGCCTAAATTTATATTAAAAACATCTGTTTCCCTCGCACACCTTGGAATAGAAGAGGTTGTTGGGCAAGAAATCATACCTTACTCCCTTTGTCTTGCCGCCAGATGTAAATTTTTTATCAAGGCACCCCTGCTCCTTCATTAGAGGGAGCAAGGAGAGGCAACAAGGGAGGCAAAAATTCTCAAGAATTGAACTAACCTAATGTTTAACATTCCGTTACTTGGGTCTAATGTTGACATGACTACTGGCCTACACGATCGAACTCCTAGGGCATTAAATTCCCTTCTAAGTAGTTCCCTTCTCTGGCTTTGGCTAACTGGACATATACAGACCACATGGATCAATGTCTCCCTAGTCTGGTGGCATAACCTACAATCCTGGGATTGTATCTCAGCCACCTTTTTCCATTTAGGTAAGAAATCAAGGGTTGGAAAAACTCCCAATCTATGCCGTAAAAGGCTCTGTTTAAATTTCAGGGGTAAAGGAGTAGACAGAATGGGTGATTCCATACCTAGTTTATATGAGTTTAAAACCAACCATCCATGTGACCTTTTAGATAGCTCTTCCATATCTCCTAGCCAGCTTAGAATTTAAGCTGATTTATTTACTGCGTTGTTAAAGGTGGGGGACGGCAATGATTTACCCCATAGATCACCCAGCTCCATCTGTGCTATGCTTTCTTCCAAATGCTCCTTGAAGTTACTATTACTCCTTTCAAAATTAATTTCCTGTCAGACTAAGTTATCTAGCGTTCCCTTAATGGCAAGACATAATTTATAGCAAACCTTAATAAAAGCTGCCGACCTATCCAGGGATTGCTTTACTAGGGAAAATCCCAATCTAACTTGAGCCGGCGAGGCCGATCTAGGTAGCCGAAAGACTTGTTTATATGATTTAATTAGTAACTTAGCTAACAGGGCCACCTCCTCTCCCCTCAATATTTCTGTACCATAAGAGAGTGTGGATAGTAATTTGGCTGTCATAACCATGATCTTCGACTTAAGAGGGCACCCGATGTTTGATTTTGCTAGATTCCCAAAGCACGATTTAGGGCTTGGGCCTTCTCCCTAATTACTTCTCTGTGGCATGCAAATGTATATTTTGAGTCGATCCTGACCCCCAGATATGTGTGTGCTGCCACTTCCTCAATATGACACCCGTTCAAATACCACTTACGGAATAGAGAGGGTTTACGGTTAAGGGGGGTATCATTTTCATTTAACCTTGGTTTACTCCCAGATCATTGGCCTGCACGTATCCTCCTAAACTGACCGGAAGTTTCTGTAAACCTACTCTAGAGTTGCTAAATAGCAACAGGTCACCTGCATAAAGTAGCTTGGATATTTGGCAGCCCCCAACGGAAGGGGGATGGGCTGGCTGATTATCTAGGACTGGAGATAAATCTGCCATATATAGATTAAAAAGAAGTGGAACTAAAACACAACCCTGCTTCAATCCAGATGTGGTCTTAATAGACCTAGATAGGTGGGAGCCATCCCCAAGTTTGATTTTTACCCAGGTGTTTGAGTAGAGCATAATAATGGCAATCAGTAAGTTTGCTGGGAGCCCCTTTTGCTGTAATTTTGCCCACAGTTTGTTTTGAGGAACACAATCAAATGCGGCTTTAAAATCCACAAAGCACATATAAAGAGGCGTCCCTGTAGCCTTTGCTCTATTAATTATTAAACTAAGTGCCATAAGGTTAGTTAAAGTGCCCTGCTTCTTAGTAAAGCCTGTTTGGTTAATGGGGAGCATACCACTGTCTGAGGCCCACCTTTCTAAGTGCTGCTGAAGATGTATGGAGAAGTATTTGAGGTCCACGTCCAGAAGGGCAATTAGGCGATAGTTAGATGGTTGGGATGCTTTCCCTGCCTTATAAACGGGCTGGATTATCGAGCCCCTCCAACTGTCTGGGATTATACCTGTTGCCAAGATAAAATTAAACATAACAGTAAAAAAAAAAAAAAAAAAACACCCATCTTGCTGTCAACTGTTTAAACAGGGCCTGGGGTAGACCGTTGGGCCAGGCTCGGTCTGTACGTGATTTTTCCATTATTGTAGTTTTAGTTCAAGTGGGGTAAACATGATGGAGTCCTGGGCCTCAGACTCACCGGGACCCCTCTCCCATTGAGCTGGGCCAGCATACGCCAAGGATGATTCCTTCGAGTGGGATTTTAAATATCCCACCCATAACTCCTTGTTAATATTTGCGTTGTTGGCTGCTCTGGGGCCTTTTTCAATACTATTGACCAATCTCCAGAAACGCCTAGAGTTTACAGATGCCGATGAATGATGTAGTTTTGCCCATAGTGTTTCTTGTTTTGATTTTTTTAAAGAGCCAAATGCCCAGTTTTAGGAGATTCCTTTCCTCTCGTAGATATTTTAGGATAGATCCATCTTCCGGATGTTTTCGCAGTTGCCTCAAGCGTCTATTCACCACTGATTTCCTCACCCATACTGCAGGAATCCCTCTGATTTCTGCTCATGTGTGATTCTCCTAAACTTTTCACTAAATGTACACTTTTAAGTTTGTGTAGATTGATAATTTGGTACTTTCCCTCCAGTCAGGAGCTGAGCTACACTTTTTTGTGACATTTTAAATCTGGATGTACATCCCATACAAGGCCTCTTCAAACCCTATGAGGTTTGTGGAGCCGAAAAGGTTTAAACTAATGACACTTCTACAAAATGAATCATTGTTAGACCTGTCAGCCTTAGCGTGGTCTTTCCCCAAACATTTTGCCTTCACCTTCCTATTTTTCTGAATTTGAATTAGTTTTTGCTAGCCTTAGGACTCAGTGCACTTTAGCAATGCTAACCATTGCTAAAGTGCTCATGCTGACTCCCTTAAACATGGTAAAATTGGTGTACACCTAATTGGCATATTTAATGCCAATATTTAATGCTAGTATTTAGTCTCTAGTAAAGTGGTATGCCATACACCTGTGGCCTGTAAATGAAATTCTATTATTGGGTCTGAAGCACTTATTGTGCCATCCCCTTAGGTAGCCCCTTAAAACATGCCCTAGGTCTGCCACTGCAGCCTGAATGCATTTCTAAACTGCCAAGTCAACTTGGCAAATGAACCCCCTGATTAAGCCTCAAACCTGCCTTTATTACATATAAGACACTCCTAAAGTAGGCCCTAGGCAGCCCATAGGGCAGGGTGCATTGTAATTAAAAGGTTGGACATGCACTTTTAACATGTCCTGATAGTGAAAAACTCTGTGAGGCCTACCTCTCCCATAATGTAACATTGGGTTGTCTTATTACATTTAAAAAGTGCTAACTTTTGATTGGGAGTGAGTAGGACATTCTTGTTTGGTGTCTAAGAAATAGTATTGTAAAATCCATTTTAATGGTGAAGTTAGATGTTAAGTGTCAATTTTGGAAATTATAACTCTTGGCATTTTCCTGCCCTACCCTATTTTGTGTCTGTAGCCTGTTTCTGGATCACATGACTGAGCAGTTGGACTTTGTTTATTCCTCCGAGACAGCCACACAATAGAGGGATTAGGCATGCCTGGGTGGGCAATCGTTGGCAGGATGGCAGCGTAGCTGGGCACTGCTAAGCTTTCAAATCAATAGATTGTTCCCTGCCTTCACACAAAGGACTTCATACTACCTCTTTGTGCATGCAGTCGGGCTGGATCCAGAGCAGACAAGACTGGAAATTCTAAGTACTTCAAAGAAAAGCCACAAGAAACTTCTACTTTAAAGAAGAGACCAAGTATATAAACAGAACCCTCAGTCCCACTCTTCAGTTCACTTTCTTGATCTGCGAAAGGACTGAAGATTGCCTACTGCTGTGTTAATCGCTTTACTGCACCTAGAAGGACTACTCTGATGCCTTAAGCCTGCCTTGTACCCGAAGAGGCCTACCCTCCTGTTTGAGCCCTGTTCTAATTCTTGAACACAGGACTACCAGAGTTGACTCCAAGGGCTAGTTGGCTTGCCCCTTGATTAGAGCCTTGGGGACAGAAAAAGACCACAACCATAGTGAAACCACACCTGGACAGAGCTTGAGTGAGTCCTGACACTTCAAGTGCCGCCTCTCCAGTCCTAGACCCTTGGAAATGGTTCTTAAGATGCACTTCTAGCCAAAATCCAAAACGTGAGACTTTTTGGCTAAAAAGTGGTCTTTGACGAGACCATGACTTATCTGTTTGTTGATCCACCCAAGTTGCATCGCTGGTTGACCTTACTTTGCGACAGCTCCCACTATGATCTTCTCCACAGCAGCAATTCCTGTTCAGCATTTTTAGCAGAAAGGGTATCTGGCCTAAAGAAGCCCTTGTCATGCATCTTTGTCCCACTGGAGATTTTCAAATTCCAAAAGAGACTAAGGCGGTCATTCCAAGTCTGGCGGGTGGCGGTCGCCGCCCGCCAGGCGGGAACCGCCATTTGCCATTTGCGGGAACCGCCATTTGCCCCCTATGCGGCCAAAAGACTGCTGCCGGCATTACGACCTTCCCGCTGGGCCGGAGGGCGCTAACCATGTTAGCGCCCGCCGGCCCAGCGGGAAGGAGGCCTGCAACACAGAAGCCGGCTCCGAATGGAGCCAGCGGTGTTGCGGCCGTGCGATGGGTGCAGTTGCACCCGTCACGCTTTTCACTGTCTGCTAGGCAGACAGTGAAAAGCCGGCCGGGGCCCTGTTCGGGGGCCCCTGCACTGCCCATGCCAGTGACATGGGTGGTGCAGGGGCCCCAAGACACCTGTTACCGCCAGCCTCTTCCTGGCGGTGACAACCGCCAGAAACAGGCTGGCGGTAAGGGGGTCAGAATCCCCATGCGCTGCCATGGCGGTTTTCTGACCGCGGCTTTACCGCCACGGTCCGAATGGGCTATGAAGCACCGCCAGCCTGTTGGCGGTGCTTCCGTCATCCGCGACCCTGGCGGTCATAGACCGCCAGGGTCGGAATGACCCCCTAAGTCCAAACATAGAAACTTTCACTGAAACTTTGTCCAGCAGCTCCCTGATTACAACGCAAACTCCTCCGATAACACCTGTTGCTTTGTACTGCTGAACTTTAACTTCTTAGACTGGGTAACAGAACCTGCTCCGAGCCCCGCAAGTCACCCCTCTTAGATATTTTTCTATGAAATTTCCTCAAATTTCCTCAAACTCAAAGGTAAGCAGCGACCGGGCCTAATCCACTTTTTGTAGCCTACTTGTGGTCCATCGCAGTAGGACATATTTTTGAATGTTGACCAGGTCTCAAATAACTAGATGTCCGTAGTTGGTGCTTTGATCTTTTAGGTGCTAAAGGCCTAGAGGCTTGTGGCTCTAGACTGCTTCCGCACACCGCCTGTGGAGCCTGCACCAACTCTGTCTCACTGCCTCCCTGATTTTCCTGGTGCCAGAGCAACTCCTGCCCAACTTCAGGAGTTTTGAGTGATGGTCCACTTCTTGAGACGACTGTGACTCCCTTTGGTGTGCCTCCTGGCCCCAAGGAGCTGACAGGTGCTCCATTCTGATTACCACCAGCAGCTCCTTCCCAGCACTGGCGAGACGCTTGGAATCCATCCCCGGATCCAGACCAACTCCGGTCCAGAGTCCCATTCTGGCTCTATGACCTTCACCGGAGTTTGGTTCCTTGACACTGTTTGTCAGAAGCTGCACAAGAACGGTATTGTTCTGTCTGAGATGGCAGCGCATCAGCTCCATTTGAGGTTGAGGCTGTCGCCACCCACACCACAGCATTCTTCATGTTTGTTTGAACACAGTGCCCTTGACTTTTGACATAGAGTTCATGGAAGAAGTAGTCTGGGGCCCTTGACTCCTCATCAATTAAATTGCTCAGTCCTTCCCTGAGGAGAACTTGTCTGAGGAGTATGTTGACACCAGCAGGCTTGACACCTCACCAGGCTCAGGTTTGGTCATGAGGATGGCAGCTGAGGCCCTTGACCTCCAGTTTCCATTAGTTAAAGTGGAGACTACTATCTTAATGGAGGTGCTCCAGATGGGGCAAACCAGTGTGGAACCCCTGCTCCCATTTACTGAAGCCCTCATGGATGTGCATCTGGGTGCCTGGTCCAATCCTCTGTTTAGGGGTCCCAGCAAACTGCCAGGTTCTCTGCCTTCATTTCCATATGCCTGGGGACCAGGTACGACTCACCCAGCACCCCACCCTTGAGAGTTATTGGTGTACGTTACACTTCTACCATCTGACAGCAACTGTTATCAGTTCATGATGATATATGCTCTTATTAGGGGTTCGGCATGAATATTAGGAATCCATATCTGTAGGAAGTTGGCTCTGTACAGGGAGTGCAGAATTATTAGGCAAATGAGTATTTTGACCACATCATCCTCTTTATGCATGTTGTCTTACTCCAAGCTGTATAGGCTCGAAAGCCTACTACCAATTAAGCATATTAGGTGATGTGCATCTCTGTAATGAGAAGGGGTGTGGTCTAATGACATCAACACCCTATATCAGGTGTGCATAATTATTAGGCAACTTCCTTTCCTTTGGCAAAATGGGTCAAAAGAAGGACTTGACAGGCTCAGAAAAGTCAAAAATAGTGAGATATCTTGCAGAGGGATGCAGCACTCTTAAAATTGCAAAGCTTCTGAAGCGTGATCATCGAACAATCAAGCGTTTCATTCAAAATAGTCAACAGGGTCGCAAGAAGCGTGTGGAAAAACCAAGGCGCAAAATAACTGCCCATGAACTGAGAAAAGTCAAGCGTGCAGCTGCCACGATGCCACTTGCCACCAGTTTGGCCATATTTCAGAGCTGCAACATCACTGGAGTGCCCAAAAGCACAAGGTGTGCAATACTCAGAGACATGGCCAAGGTAAGAAAGGCTGAAAGACGACCACCACTGAACAAGACACACAAGCTGAAACGTCAAGACTGGGCCAAGAAATATCTCAAGACTGATTTTTCTAAGGTTTTATGGACTGATGAAATGAGAGTGAGTCTTGATGGGCCAGATGGATGGGCCCGTGGCTGGATTGGTAAAGGGCAGAGAGCTCCAGTCCGACTCAGACGCCAGCAAGGTGGAGGTGGAGTACTGGTTTGGGCTGGTATCATCAAAGATGAGCTTGTGGGGCCTTTTCGGGTTGAGGATGGAGTCAAGCTCAACTCCCAGTCCTACTGCCAGTTCCTGGAAGACACCTTCTTCAAGCAGTGGTACAGGAAGAAGTCTGCATCCTTCAAGAAAAACATGATTTTCATGCAGGACAATGCTCCATCACACGCGTCCAAGTACTCCACAGCGTGGCTGGCAAGAAAGGGTATAAAAGAAGGAAATCTAATGACATGGCCTCCTTGTTCACCTGATCTGAACCCCATTGAGAACCTGTGGTCCATCATCAAATGTGAGATTTACAAGGAGGGAAAACAGTACACCTCTCTGAACAGTGTCTGGGAGGCTGTGGTTGCTGCTGCACGCAATGTTGATGGTGAACAGATCAAAACACTGACAGAATCCATGGATGGCAGGCTTTTGAGTGTCCTTGCAAAGAAAGGTGGCTATATTGGTCACTGATTTGTTTTTGTTTTGTTTTTGAATGTCAGAAATGTATATTTGTGAATGTTGAGATGTTATATTGGTTTCACTGGTAATGATAAATAATTGAAATGGGTATATATTTTTTTTTGTTAAGTTGCCTAATAATTATGCACAGTGATAGTCACCTGCACACACAGATATCCCCCTAACATAGCTAAAACTAAAAACAAACTAAAAACTACTTCCAAAAATATTCAGTTTTGATATTAATGAGTTTTTTGGGTTCTTTGAGAACATGGTTGTTGTTCAATAATAAAATTAATCCTCAAAAATACAAGTTGCCTAATAATTCTGCACTCCCTGTATATACTATCTCAAAGTGAGAGGTAGGGTGCACAGAGTCCAAGGGTTCCCCTTATAGGTTGATAGTGGCAAAATTAGGTAATACTAATGCTCTATTTTATGGTAGTGTGGTCAAGCAGTAGGCTTATCAAAGGGTAGTGTTAAACATTTGTTGTACACACACAGGCAATACATGAGAACACACACTCAAAGACTTAACTCCAGGCCACTAGGTTTTTATATAGAAAAACATTCTTTTCTTAATTTATTTTAGAACCACAAGATTCAGAATTCAAGTAATACATAAATTGTAAGGTACTTGACATAGGTAAGTTTGGAACTTTGAATTAAAACATTAATGTATGCATTTTTGACAAAAAAACTATTTTAAAAGTGGACACTGCAAAACTCAACAGTTCCTGGGGGAGGTAAGTAATAGTTAGGTAAATAAAGCACTTATAAGTTCAGTCTCCGGGGCATAGGCAGCCCACAGTTGGAGGTTCAAGATAACCCCAAACACAAAGCACCAGCAACACAGGGCTGGTCAGGTGCAGAGGTCAAAGTAGGGCATAAATAGCATAGGTGCCTATGGAGAGTAGGGGTGCTTTGGTTCCAGTATGTTAGCAGGTAAGTACCTACGTCCTGGGGGAGCAGACCAGGGGAGTTTTGTAGAGCACTGCGGGGTCACAAACAGGCACACAAAATACACCCTCAGCGGCACAGGGGTGGCCGGGTGAAGTGTTTGAAGTAGGTGTCAGGATTCAGATAGGAATCAATAGAGAGACCCGGGGGTCACTCTGGCGATGCAGGCAGGGTACAGGGGGACTTCTTGGGCCAGCTACTGACCGGGCAAGGATGAGGGCCGCCTGCTGGTCACTCCTGCACCAGTAGTTGGTTTCTCTCGGGCTGTGGGGCTGAGGGTGCGGTGCTTCTTCCAGGCGTTGGGTTCCTTTGTTACCGGGCAGTGGCGGTAAGGGGGAGCCTCTGGATCCTCTCTGCAGGTGTCGCTGTGGGGGTACAGGGAGGTCGTCTCAGGGTGCCCACATTGTGGGAGTCACCTGGGGTCCTCTCTTTAGTGTTGGTTCTTCTGGACACGAGCCAGGGGCGTCGGGTGCAAAGTGTTGGGGACTCGCACTTCCGGAGTTAGGCTGGAGTCCCTTTAAAGATGGTTGTTTCTAGGTTTCTTGGACAGAGCCGCTGTCCATGGGAGTTTCTTGGTCCTTTGGGTGCAGGGCAGTCCTCAGAGGATCGCCAGATGCGTATGGTCTCATCGGATGCGTCGCTGTGCAGGTTCTTTGAGTCTGGAGGCAGGCCGGTAGGGCTGGGGCCAAGTCAGTTGTCTCCGTCGTCTCTGCAGGACTTTCAGGTCAGCAGTCCTTCTTGTTGTAGGTTGCAGGAATCTGAGTTCCAGGGTTCATGGTCACCCCTAAATTGAGTATGGGGTGTGTTTAGGTCTGGGGGGCAGTAGCCAATGGCTACTGTCCTGGGGGTGGCTACACCCTCTTTGTGCCACCTCCGTGTAGGGAATGGGGCACATCCCTAATTCTATTGACGGGGATCCTCCAAGACAAGATGGAGGATTTCCTAAGGTAGGGTTCACCTCAGCTCAGGACACCTTAGAGGCTGTCATGACTGGTGGGTGACTCCTCCTTGTTTTTCTCATTATCTCCTCCGGACTTGCCACCAAAAGTGGGGGCTGTGTCCGAAGGGGCGGGCATCTCCACTAGCTGGAGTGCCCTGGGGCGTTGTAACACCAGGCTTGAGCCTTTGAGGCTCACCGCCAGGTGTTACAGTTCTGAAGCACCTCCACCCAGTACAATCTTTGTTCCTGGCCACTGAGTGACAAAGGCACTCACCCTATGTGGCCAGAAACCCATCTGGTTGTGGCAGGCTGGAAGAAACTGGTCAGCCTAACACTAATAGTTGGACTGGTATACAGGGGGCATCTTTAAGATGCCCTCTGTGTGCATTGTTCAATAAATCCCATACGGGCATCAGTGTGGATTTATTGTGCTGAGAAGTTTGATACCAAACTTCCCAGAGTTCAATGTAGCCTTTATGGAACTGTGGAGTTTGTGTTTGACAGACTCCCAGACCATATACTCTTTATGACTACCCTGCAGTTACAATGTCTAAGATTTGGCCGAGTCACTGTAGGGGCATAGTGCTCATGCAACTATGCCCTCACCTGTGGTATAGTGCACCCTGCCTTAGGGCTGTAAGGCCTGCTAGGGGGGTGACTTAGCTATGCCACAGGCAGTGGGATGTGGGCATGGCACCCTGAGGGGAGCGCCATGTCGACTTAGTCATTTTCCTCCCACCAGCACACACAAGCTGTGAGACAGTGTGCATGTGGTGAGTGAGGGGTCTCCAGGATGGCATAATACATGCTGCAGCCCTTAGAAACCTTACCTGGCCACGGGGCCCTTGGTATCAGGGTTACCAGTTACAAGGGACTTATATGTGTGCCAGGGCTGTAACAATTGTGGAGACAAAGGTACAGTTTAGGGAAAGAACACTGGTTCTGGGGCCTGGTTAGCAGGGTCCCAACCCACTTTCAGTCTTAACTAGAATCAACAAAAGGCAAAAAGTTAGGGGGTAACCATGCCATGAGAGGCATTTTCCGACAATATCTGTTAGAAAAGTTGTTTCTGTTTAACTTTAAAAGACAAAAGGAAGCAGTCAGTTATCTTTTTTGGATTCTTCACCCGAGGAAGGGTTGGGTCCAGGCGAAAATGGACTCCCATCACACAAAACCCTAAAAGCTAATTATCAAAGGTCCTATGTTTGTCAAAGTCATAGTACCTATCACAGATTATTAAAGGAGAAGCAAAATAACAAAATCTCCAGTTAGGAGTTGATAAGCCTTCTTCCTAAACTTGCAACATCAGCTTTTTAATGTTAATCCTCAGGTTACTCTTTTTCCATATAAATGTGCTGATTAGAGCCTTCAGCTTCTGAAAAAACATATTATATAATACACGGGGTATTGAAGTAAAAGAAATTAACCACAGGCAGGATATGCATTTTGACTAGTGCTTCTTTCACAATTATTGAAATCGGTATCATTCCTCACCTATCCATCATACCCTGAATGTTAGCAATCAGGGGAGGGTAATTTAATTCATATGAATCCTCCTATTTCTTGGAAACCTTAATACTCAAGTACCTAACCGGCTTCCGCTGATAAGTAGTCTGCAGAACTTGGGGTAATGTGCATTTATTCATAGTAAAAAGAAAAAATCTGTTTTAGAAATATTTACCAGATAGCCAAATAGTTTTGGAAATGGTTTAAAAATGCTCTTGAAACACAAATCTCTTGAAAGCCAAATACAACACCAAGTCATCTCCATATAATTTAAGATAGGCCCACTGGGAATTTTGATGCAGAAAACAAACCAGGGGTTATATAAAAAAGTGGAAAAAGAGTTATAGCAAGGGGCTACCCTGCCTAGTGCCCATGGTATTATGAAATGTATCTAAAATCTTAAAGTTAAGATTTTATTGCAGCAAATGAACCCTCATAAATTGATGCCTATAAACTTGTGAGCTGTGCTGGAAATCCCGTAACCTCCATCAATTTAAATAAATACTCCCAGCCCACAAGGTGAAAAGCTTTTTCTGTGTCAGTAAATAAAAGTCACTTTAGTATTGCTATGGTTAAAATAGTCAATTGCTCCCACCAAATAATGAGTGTTATAATACAATTGGCGCCCTGAAAAAAATCCTTGCTACCCTTATGGCAAGAATTTTCATAAAAATCCTATAATCCATTTTAAGCTGTGTTATTGGACAAAATGAATATATACCCTCAAGTTTTTTTTTTTAGCTTTCTTAGGGAAACAAGTGATGAGCCCCCTACTAAAAGAAGGAGGAGGCAGACCCCCTCCAAAGTACTATTAAACAAATTCATCATCAGTCTTCTAATTTCTGGAAGCAGCATCTGACACAATTCTGATGGAAATCTGTCTTATCCTGCAGCTTTCCCTCTAGGGAGAGTTTTCACCCCCCCCCCCTAAACCTCTGATAAAGACTTTGGATGGGCAAGATTCTGTGCTGCTTCAGATATCCACCTCAGGCCAATACCGCCAGAAACCCTGCTATGTTCAGCTTGCAGAAATGTTGATCAGCACCATAAACGCTGACAGAATGCTGTTGAAATATTCCCTCTATTTGAAGAGGTTCATGCATCAAAACACCCGTTAAAGGATCCCAAAATGTGCAAGTAGTATTTTTACTTGTCTAGCTTAAGCCTGTCAGGCCAGCAACCTCATTGTTACTTCTCCCTCCTCATTTCATTGCTGGCCAAATGTTCTACTAATTATAATTTATCTCGCCAACAAAAAATGTTGTAGCTTAATCTTCGCTAGCTCTTTCTTTAAAATGTTGGAAATTAACTATCTGCATGAGCCTCAGCTGTGCCAAAGAAAAAGCCTTCATCAGTTCCCTACTTTTCATATTTCTTATTTTAAAAAATTAGCTTGGAAAGCAACAGTCTCCTCCCATATTATCGCTTTAAATGCCTCCCATACTTTTTCAATGGAAGGGGAGTGTTTATTCTCCTAAAAAAACAAGCTAGTCTGGGCCTTCATTTGTTTAACAAAAGACCCGTCCAGTAAAAAGGCTCTTTTTAAGGACTATCAGGGAAGTCCAGTTTATCAAAAAAGGTCCTCTCTAGACTAATGGTAGTAAGATCTGGTATATAATTCTGAATGATTCAGGGAGAAGAAATCAACAAATCTTTAGATGTAAGAAAACAATGTGGTAAAGAATTCTAGCTTGCAGATTCCTTACCTTAGAATTATCCCAGGCATCAGACTGGATCCTGAAGATTTTTCTTGAGCAGTACACTTGTGTGCTGGTAGGTGGCGTAGTTTGGCTCGCCTGCATTATCTGCACCGAATGTGACGTTGTGGCTCGTATTTGGGAACCAACTGGTGCGCTGACATCAATTATTTTCTTTCTCCCCAGTCAGCGCAAATCTGGTAAGAGCTATACTTTTTGACTGTACTTTTTCAACATTTTGTCGAGAAATTTTGAGGTTTTCCTCCTGGTGTTTAGCCAGCGGGAGCCTTGCCTCCCAGATCGGAGCCTGAGCCCTATTCCTATGGGCTAGTACTTGGGGAGTAAAGGGAGGGGTCACTGGACCCTGAGGAAGTCTAGCCTTATGGTGAGGATGTGAACTGGTGTGAGGAACTGGCTTTCACAGATACTGGCATGGTTTCTCTCTCTACCTTGTCTGCGGAGGAGAAAGCTTATTTCATAGTGGTGACATGGGTGGCTGTGGAGGTCCTTGACCTTTTGTTGCCTTCAGTGGCGGTCAAGACTAATGTCTTGACAGAGGTGCTTCAGCCAGGAGTCTCCCCATCTAAACCTCTCCTCCCATTTAATGAAACCCTTACAGATGCCCTTTTGGGTTCCTGGTCAAAGCCAAGGACAGGGGCTCCTGTGAATAGGACAGTCTCTCATCGCCACTGCCCCACCCCAGGGAACCCTGCTTTTCTCACTCAGCACCCTACCCCTGAGAGTTTAGTGGTCCAGGCTTCAACCTCCCATGTTAACCCTGGCACGTTCTCTACCATTCCACTGTACAGGGAATCCAAGAAGCTGGAGACACTTGGGGAAAAATATGTTTTCCTCCACCAGCCTGGCATTACAGTCTGTGAACACCACATGCCTTTTTGGCCGCTACTGCCACGCTTTGTGGGACGCGGTTGCGGAAGTGCTGCCTACAGTCCTGGAGGAGGCACGGGCCGTGCTCTCCCAAGCTCTAGCAGACGGGAGAGATGCAGCAAAGTTCATAATTCACTGTGGACTCAATATGACCTGCTCACTGGCCAGAGTGGTTTCATCGACTGTGGCCTTAAGGCAACATACCTAGCTAAGGCACCACTGGCTTTTTGGGGGGTGTCACGTCGTCTTTGATGAACAAGCCCTTTGATGGCTCCCATCTCTTCAGCAACTAAGCAGACTCAGTGCTCAAACGTTTTAAGGACAGTCAGACTACGGCCCGCTCATTGGGCTTATCCTCAGCCCGTTCCACCACCAGTCTACCTTTCTTCCCATTTGTGCCTAAGGAAAGGGGCTACCAGCCGTGCCAACAGCCACCTAGCCACCACACCACACATGCTCCACAACCACTACATGGCTGAGGGTGTGGTATCCCCAAACATCGTGGCACAAACAGCCAGAGGTTTGGTCAGTCCATCCACCCCTCTCCCTACAGCCTCCAAACCCTCCTAATCTGCCTTTGTTCTATCACTGTGACCCAGCTGGTGGCAGAATATGCCATCACCTGCTCCTCCGGCAGTCTGCAACATCGGACAGGTGGGTTTTGCAGATTGCCTGGAGATGCTACTCCCTCTCATTCACTACCCCTACCTCCATGCCACAGTCTCAAGACAGGCTGACAGTTATCTTTCTCCTCTCCGCCAGGAAGCTGCAGCTCTCTTGGCCAATGGAGGCATAGGTAGGGCCTTGACACCAGTAGTAGGTTGTGTGTTGCTATTCTCGCTACTTCTGGTGCCGAAGAGGGGCAGAAGCCTTCATCCAATTCTAGATCTGAGGTCCCTCAATTACTTCCTCAAGAAGGAGAAATTAAGGATGCTCACATTAGCTCCAGTTCTGTCAGCCTTCTGTCAGACCCAGAGGACTGGATGGTAGCATTTGACTAGCAGGATGCATATGTTCGAATCCTCATCCTGCCTGCCCACATGCGTTACCTTTAGTTCACAGTGGGCCTCAAGAATTTCCCTTAGGCCTGACTAGCACCCCTTGATTGTTCACCAAAGTGATGGCAGTGGGTGCAGCTCATATGTGGAGATTAGGGTTTTTTGACACAAACTTTATTGCATTCGAGATAATATCATTTGTGTTACAGCACAGTGTCATATCAGTAGTGATTTCACTACGAAGAATATGTTCACTACACATCATATGTCAGATTAAAGTTCTGCGGAGATTAGGTTTGTCATTCTTCCCCTAGCTCTACGACCGACTGTTGTAAGAAGCTTCACCTCATACTGTTGTTTCCCACCTCGAGACTTCAGCGAACCTCTGGCACTCCCTGGAGTTCACTATAAACATGCCAAAGTCACACCTGACTCCCTCTCAGATGCTCCCTTTCATCGGAGCTGTTCTGGACACAGTGCAGTTTTCGGTTTAGACTCCTGAGTGGTAAGACCAGGATATTCAGGCTATGATACCAGTGATTCAGCCTCTTTCCTGGGTTTTGCTGTGAAAGACTCTGAGGCTGTTGGGACTCATGGCCTCCTGTATCCTGCAAGTGACATGCACATTGGCATATCGGGCTTTATAGTGGGACCTGAAGTTCAAATGGACATAGCATCAGGGGAATCTCACCGACAAGGTCCAGATCTTGAAGGGAACTTCGGAAGATCTGCAGTTGTGGTTATTGAATCACAGTTGGGTCAGAGGTACATCCCTTTCTTTTCTCCAACAAGATCTGATGGTAGTGACAGATGCGTCACTCCTGGGATGTGGCGGCAATCTGGGAGAGGTTGATATTAGAGGACTCTGGTCTCTGGCAGAATGCAGATTCCACATGAACCTGCTGGAGTTCCACGTGATCTGACTGGCAGTGAAAGCCTTTCTACCCTCCATCAAGAGAAGGCTAGTACAGGTATTCACGGACAACACCACCACCATGTGGTACTGCAATAATCATGGTGGGCGGGGTCGTAGACCCTTTGTCAGGATGCTCTGTCTCTCTGGACATGGCTGGAACAGCAGGGCATATCTGTGGTGGTTCAGCACCTGTTTGGGTCTCTGAATACCAGAGCAGACAAACTCCGAGCTAAAGATGCCTAGCGGCTCATGAATGGCATCTCCACCCAGATGTGATGCAAGTTCTCTTTCAGCAGTGGGGAAAGCCTTGGTTATATCTGTTCACCTCCGTCGAGAATGCGCAATGTCAGCAGGTTTGCACACTGGAGTTTCCAAGGCGGCTCGCGCTCGGAGATGCTTTTCATCTTGACTGGAACTAAGGCCTTCCCTACACCTTTCTGCCCATACCACTCCTGCCCAGAGTTCTCAAGAAGATCAGGAACGACCCGGCCCAAGTCATCCTTGTGACTGGGCACTGAGTGTCCGGTATCCCAAGCTACTGAGCATGGCCATCCTTCGATCAGGCTGCCCCTTCAGGAAGATCTTCTGTTGAAGCAGCAAGGGAGTGTTATTCACCCAAACCTGTCCACTTTCTGCCTTTTGCGTGGAGATTGAGCAGTGGCAGTTGACAGCTTTTGGCCTTCCACTCGAAGTCTGTAATGTCATCTTGACAGCCAAGAGTCCCTCCACTAAAACGGTATACCCCTACCATTGGGCGAAATTTGTGGCATGGTGCACAGCAAGTTCTGTTTTCCCCTTTCTGCCCCTCTTTCTGAGGTTTTACTTTTTATTCTTTCCCTTGCCCAGCAAGGGTCTGCTGTGGGCACTCTTAAGGGCTATTTATCTGCCATTTCTGCCTTCTTGCAGTTGCCTGATCAACCCTCTTTGTCCAAGTACCCTATTGTGCATAGGGTCCTCAAAGGTCTTTCTCATCTCTTCCCTCCTTCCCCACTCATTATTCCCCAGTGGGACTTCACTTTGGTTGTAACATTTTTGAGAGACTCCACTATCTGGACCCAAAAATAGCATTGACATTCTATCTTGATTGTTCCTGTGGGTTCCGGGTGGACGAACAACTCTTCTTGGAATATGTGGGTGCGAAGAAAGGTTGGACGATGCAGAAGTGAACCGTCTCTGGGGGGGTTTACCCTGCATTAAGATCTGCTAAGCAAGCACTGGCCACAAAGTAACCTACTGAAGGCTCGCAAGCTCATTCCAACAGAACTAAAGCTGCAACCACTGAATTAGCACATGGAGTTCCCATCCTGGACATCTGCCAGACAGCAGCATGGGCCTCTCTGCACACGTTTACTAAACAATACTGCCTTGACAGTCAGGTCTGTAGGGATGTGCACTTTGCCCATCCAATCCTGCAGGACTTTCTTGTTTAAAATTGGTGTGCAGACCCACACCTCCGGGGATGGTATTGCTTGGGTATCTATTCTAAGGTAAGGAATCTGCAGCTAGAAGTATCGATGAGATGAACAAGTTCCTTACCTTCGGGTAGGCCTTATCTGGTAGAGACAATATCTGGCTACAGATTCCTTACCGACCCACCCATCCTCCCCGCTCTATGAGTGGGTTTCTAGGGAAAGGGATGACCCTTTCAGGGCCCTAATTTGACACTCCAGTGGTCATCGTTCTTCATGCTTCTGTGCTTCTGGAGTGGAAAGTTGTGAAAAGAAATTGACGTTGGTGCCCCTAAATAGGTACCATGATGTCATTTCCAACGCAGACAATGCCGATGCTTGACAAAGAGCCGATCAATGCCACCTATCGCCGTGCAGGGGTACTGCTCACGAAAAATCTTCTGCATTCAGTCTGATGCTTGGGAGAATTGAAAGGTAACAAATATGCAGCTAGATATATTCTCAACCAGGTAAGGTGTTACAGAAGGTAAGTAGCTTGCTCTTTGGTCTTCCTTTTAGAGGCCCTCTTTCTTCCAGTTGTTCAGTCTCAATAGTTTACTAAAGAAAGTTAACCTGTCTCCCGATAATATGTTGGAATAATATTTAATTTTGGTGCTCACCGTTTTTTATAGGAGTCACTTTATAGGACCATGCATGCCTTCTGTTTGCACCTTTCTTCACTCAATTTGAAACCTCAATGGAAATTCCGAGCTAAAGAACTGGCATTTATACATAATGTCCACAATAAAAGCACGCTTCGCCAAAGTATCTTTTTCTTCAGAAGACTACTTCTTCCCGGAGTCTACCAATTTTGAATGACTGCCAAAGCAGTACCATCTAGTTGTCGTGTCTTAAAGGCCTAGAAATTGCACCCAAAGCAAATTATAAAATTGTATTCCTTTATATTTTCTTTTCATTATTTTTTAAACTTACTTTTATGATGTCAGAAATTGAACACCTTGATGTGGTGTTTGATATTTGGTAGGTAAGGTGGACCCAGGTACATCACATGGTTGTGGTTGCTTACATACTTAATTAAACGTTGCTAGAATTTCACTGGCTTTGTCTGCAGGTTCCTTTCTTATCCAGGTGGATTTCTGAATTGACTTTTAAAATTCACATATTCATAATGGTAATAGCATGCAACCAACACTGATGTGGACAAATAAATGAACAGATTTTCATAAATAAATGGGTCTTACATATGTCAAGGCACAGATAATAATAGGAAATATTAAAAGGAATTAAGCTTTACCTGATATGTCTGTTGAATTGTCCAAGCCAGTTCTAGCAGTATCCAGGTGTCTCCAACTTTTTTTGTAGTAAAAGCTACTTATGTTTATGAAAATCATCCAGAGCTGCGAATATTATTAGAATTTTTATGCTGGCCACATCAGACAAATTTGTGTTTGTTTTAAATAAAACCTTTTCAGAATTGTAGGCTGGGCTACACACCGGAGAGCTACTTATGACTAGCTCGAGAGCTACTCATTGGTGATCCCTCACTTGATTTGGATGAAGACTATCAGTTTATTGAATGTAATTATGTTTTGTGTCTGACTTGTTGACATTTTGTGTTACAATTTGTTTACAAGTGAAAGCTAGCAAAATATTGTTTTACTAATGTGAATGTGGTTCTAAGTAGTTGAAACTATTTTTACGTGTCAGTAAGTTATTCAAATGTCACTTTGGTCAATAAATATTTGTGGAACTGTTACAGTGCTTACAGTGTACATTAATCCTATTTAGGGGGGACCTTCTGATGCAGATTTTTCGTGCTTGCAGATGCTAACAGCGTGGCAATCGCGAACAAAAAAGTCAACAATTAACACCCCCTCCCCAGCCTGGGAACAAAACCTTGATTTTGGGGGTGTTTTTTTCCACGGAAGCCCTTATCCCTACACTTTACCACAGACACTGAACGTTAAAGCCTCTACCATCCCAGTACCTTAGCGGGAGGTCCAGCAAGCTCGAAATCAGCACATAAGGTTTTGTGGAGTCAATATTAGTTTAAAACAATAGTTAGTGAGGGCTGAATGCTAAAATATTTAGCACTGGGATGGAATTCCTTAGTGGCCAAAGATTTGCTTCAAGAATAATTGTGTAACACATACAGTTTATTCTAATGTGAATCAATTGATAGGCGCGTCTAGGCTCCTTGGGAAAACAAAGGCAGCATCCAAGTTCCTGAAAATATTAGGTTTTCTGAAACAGAGTACTGTTGGATTTTTAACCCCATATATTGGTTGAAAAGGAGTGCTGATTACAAAAATGTGATAAGCTATTTTTCTAACTTTCTGGCATGCCTATTTCAGGATTGTGTTCCCACACCGTCGGAAGGACGTGAAACCTGATGAGATTATCCACAAAAAGTTCCTGATGAATAGCGAGACGTTTGAGTTTGGCCCGTTGCTGTGTGGAAAAACAAGAGAGAAGTAATATCTCAAATACTGGTTGAATATTTCTATACAGCCTTTATTAGAAAGCCCAAATGGGCCAGAAACTGTTTGCTATTATGATGCCGTTAATGTACTCAGAATACCTTGCTATCTAGCCTTTAATCCTTAGTGTCTGATTTTCATCGTGGAGGATCAGAATTATAGGTCACTACAAAGCTCTCACATTTACAATCTCAAACAAAGGAAAGTCAAACATCCTTCAATGATTGAGGTATTGTTTGAAGTTGGCTTTTTATGGTGTGTACCAATGTAGGGGTACACAACGAAAAAAGTCCAGACAACCCTTATTGGTTTAACAGGGGCTTACTTTAATAATCCCAAGTGCTCTGTTTGTGGTAGCATGGTCGAGCTGTTTAGGCTTATCAGAGGGGAGTGTTCAGCATTTGTTTTACACACACAGTCAATAAATGAGACAAACACGAAGATAAATCTGAGACCCATTTAGAAAAACAACATAGATTGATATGTGTGTGTGTGTGTGTGTGTGTGTATATATATGTATATATATATATATATATATAAACAAAGATCATCCATATTAGGTAAGTACTTTAGTCATTATTGATTTTTACCAGAAAACAGTAAGAATAGCAAAGCTGTCAGGTTTGGGGTATGAGCCTCAAATGCAGTAATGTTATCCTGCTGTGGGAGAAACATACACTAGATAGGGATACTTGCAAACAGTTGGGGAGGGTATCCTTTAGGATTTAAGGTGCTTGGGTGCCAAGGTCCAAGGTACCACTAGCAGTTCGAGTTTACCTGCCCTGGTGTTTCCGGGTGCAGAGGTGTTGGTTGTGTTGGTACCCTCAAGTGATACAGCAGTAAAGTTTAAAGGGCCCTGTCAAAACAATAGAGTCTGCGAGGGGGGGGGGCTTGCAGACAAGTCCGGCAGAACCCAGCGTGGGGCTCAGCTCATGGGGGGGTCTTAGGTCAGGGGGACAAAGACAGAAGACTTGTACTCAAGCTGGGAGGGGTTTGAGTGCAGAGGTGTTGGCTGGCGGGCCATTTGGAGTTGGAGGCTTCCACAGTTCTCGGTCAGCCTGCAGAGGGGAGAAAAACAAAACAGAAGGGCCACTCTGGATGTGGAGTTCATCTGTTTCGAAGTTCCCTGACGTGCAGGTAAGTTTTGACAGTGGGGTCCGGACTGGACACAAACAAGCCTTAGAGGTCACAACTGCCCTGTAGTAAGGGTATTGGTGAAGGAGGGCTTCTGGTGGGTCTAGCATCTCGAAACCGTAGACCCTCAATAGCCCACTCCTGTCATGCTGCTCCCTCGGTTGGCCTGATGGCCAGCAACATGGGTTACTAGACAGATGCCTGCAGATGCAGGGGAAAGGCTCCTACACCCCAAGGGAGATGCTGCCTGGTTGTTGAAGTCCTGGAAAGTCCTCCACAGCTTTCGGAGGATGCACAGCTTTTGGACGAGTTGGGTTGGTGCAGTTGTCAAGCTTCCTGCAGCAGTGCAGGGTTTGGAACCAAGTGGTGGTGAAGTCCTCTGTTCTTGCAGTGACTGCTCTTCTTTTGTCCTTCTTTGGTTCCCAGTGGATGATTCCAAATCCTGGTGTCAAGGTACCCCTGAATACTGAATTTAGGGGGTGTTTAGCGGAGTGTAGGGTATTAGCCAATGTACTGCTTATCCCTGTGGTGACTATACCGATTGGATAATCACTTCCTGTGGAGGATGGGCATTTTCCTTACCCAGAGTTCCTAATTCACAAAAAACAAGATGGTGAAACCCTTCCTGGAGAGTCCATTTCAGGTAGCCACCTTAGGGGTGTGACTAGCCTAGAAGTGCAGCACGCCTCCTGAATAACTAATTTCCCGCCTTCTCTGGTGCCAAATGGGCCTCACGGCAGGGGGAGGCATTCTTCAGGTCTGGGGAAAGCCAGGGTCACATATCAAAGGTGGCAGGGACTTTGAAGCATCTGGCCCTGATATGCTAAACGGCTAGCTATCCTGCTGGAGGAGGTGTGATCACTATCCTCCGGAGAAGGTATTGTTTCTGGCCTCTGATAGTGTGGAACTTCACCTGCAGTGGGTCTGAATCTCGTCTGTGGTGGCAGGCTGCTCAATACCAATCAGTCAGCACACTAAGGGAGTAGGTTTTGCCCTCTGTCTGCATGTCATAATAAAACCGATACTGGCATCAGTATGGATTTATTAAGATGAAATGTTTGATACCAAACACCAGTATTTTTAGTGCAGCTACCATGTAGCTGGGTAGGTCGGAAGCACCAGTGCCCAGTACGTGTCCTCAACATGGCTGCCTGATCACTTGCAATATCTAGTAATGAAACTTTGCATCACAGGAGTACATCTGCTCACATAATATAATGCACCCTATGTTGGGGCTCTAAGTCCCGCTGTAGGGGTGATTTACATATATTACGTGCAGTGGCCATGTCCATTGCACACAGGGTGTGTGTAATGTCATGTTTACAAAATAGTTTGCACCATTTCACGCATTTTGCAATGGCAGCCTACATGCAATTTATGTGTGGGTCCCTTAGGGTGGCATAATACATGCTGCAGCCCTTAGTGAGCCTCTTTACTACCCATGACCAGAGGTACCATTTACGAGGGATTTGTAATGGTGCTAAAGTCCTTGGCTATTGGGTTACAATTAGACATTTACCTTGTTTTAAGGGAAAGAGCACTGGCACTGGGGGCCTTGTTAGCAGAGATGCAGTGCACTTTCAGTCAAACAGCATCAGTACTAGTGCAAAAAGTGGGAGTGACCATGTCAAAAAGAGCACTTTCCTACAGTTATATCATCCACAACAGCAATATTGGAAAAGAAGAATATTATTATAGAAAATCCAATGGAATGTTATGACTGGCCAAGGAAGTGGATCAATGGAAAGTGATGTATGTTTTTACGTGGACAGTAGTTCAAGTCTATCTCATTGCCATTTATAGACCTAAATTGTTTAACTCGATCAGGAACCTGCTAAGCTACACATAGCAAACAGTCCTTATACGTTTGGAAGGAATAATGTGGCACGTTCTGTGTCCCAAAAATTAGTCTTCAGTCTCGCATATAAATTTATTTGCAGTTGAGATTATGTGGTGACATGAAAGCACCAATGATGGGTGCACTGGTAGCACAACATAGGTTTTCTATTAGTTAAATCTTCCTCAGGCACTGAAAATTCTCCTTCTTCTCCCATTGACTTTGCCACACAGTAAAAGGACATTATGTTTCTAACTATAAAACCCTTCTCCTGCTAGGAGGACCTCACGTTCTTAGTTCCCATCCTCTGCTGCTTCTCTGAATTTTACTTTGTGTCTCGGGTATATTAAGGAGATGCAAAAATGGGTTTATTTGCTACTAGGCCAATCTCATAAGGTATGATGTGTCCAGTTTTAGAAGCTCTATATTGTGAAGGATAACGGTGTGTGACTGTCAGTCTAAAGGTGGGCTACAAGCAGAGGTATCATTTAACCAAAATCAAAGGGCAAGCCATAGTATAATTGGATGCCCTCTGACCTTGAAGACATCACAAGTGTACCATATAGTCATTGGCTCCGTAGACTGACAATTGTACGTAATTTTTTTAACAGTCATTTTTTGAAAACATATGAATAACCATTGAATGATAACAGTTTAAAACACCTGACTACTAAAACAGGTAAACTTTAAAGACATTGCTTATTATTAAACATATCAGTGGTCTGATTAGTTGAATTGAGTTACAGAGCTGTAGACAGGAGTTTCAAGTAGCAAGATGTAGCTAGCAGTTCCCATCCTAACTACTACTGAATGACACCACTGTCACCATAAAGGTGAATGATATAAGAACAGCATGTCTTATGACAGATGCTTTAGAAATTATATATGCATAAAATGGAGAAAGAAAAATATTAGAAGGGCATACTTCAGACATTTTATTTCTGAAAGTAATTTACATGAAACACAACTGGAGGTGAAGAGTGAAGCACAACATGAAAGTATATTTTGTACAGAAAGGATGGTGATGGATTAGCAAAGCCACAGGGTAGATGTGTTGGATGAAGATACTGTGCATCAGTTTATAGGACAAAAAAACAAGAGGAAAAATACTGAAAGACAGGGAAAAGTCAGACGCTGTGTTTGTAGTATTTTTGTTTAACCCAACATCACAACAGAGCAGAAAAATGTAATGAGAAAGCAAAACCATCCAAGCTTCACTAAAATATGCCAGGGGTTCTGTGATCTATGCATCCCTTACATTCGACTACATATATTGAAAAATAGGTTGATTATATTCCAAATGGTCCACTCAACTCAAACCACTCACAATAGTTTGAAGTGGCCCATTTAAATCTCTTTAGCATATAATTTGTAAGCCTATGTTTAAGTACTATGGCCTGCGTATCCAGGATGCATATTCACATGTCAAAGAAGATGGTGTGTCAACCTCAATCAGCATTGCCATTCTTCAAGACCTGTTGTTCTGTCAAGAATTTAAATAAACAGTGCAGGTCCTTTTATTTGCAAAAGGGATTTACTGTATTTTTGTTTTTAAGACAATTAGAAATGTAATCTAGCCAAGTGTTCCCAAAAACCCAACTGCTGCTGTCTAAACAACGTTGTCAACATACATAACAGATGGATCACCACTAGACACGATCTCGCTCTCTCTCTCTATATATAGTATCTCAAGGACAAATTGTATCATTTTCTTTCTGAGAACTTTGGAACAATGTGCCCTCGAAGCAGACCCTTTGCCTTCCTGGATAATCTACTCTCCGTCCTTTGGAAATGGAGACAACCCTTGCTCTCTAGAAAAGATTGTGCCAACTTAATCCGTTTTCAAACTGGTTTGATGCTGTTTGGTGGCTGCAGTGAGTTGACAAGATGGAAATGTTCAAAATAAACCTCAAACTTAGTTCTTCTGAGAGCTGTAATCTCCACAAATGTCATAATTAATGGCACTTTCTGTATTAGTATTGTACCTTTGCTCCCTTTTCATTAGACTGTATTAAAATGATACATCTATATATAATCTGCATGTAATGTATGACAGTCAGAGCACTGAATGATTGTTTCTACATGCATACTACCTAGCAAGTGATTTGATGTAGTAGACTCCTACACTTAGTTTTGAGCCTTTTCATTAACTCTCAAGTCCAAGGATATTATCTACATTTCAAGGACGCAGAAACCAGACTTCACTTCTGACTGAGTTTAAAAAAGCAGCTTACCTGCCAATTATCCAACTATTTAGTTTTTGCTCAATAAACAGTTTTTGTATTTATTTCCCCCACCCCAGCACTTGTAATGCTGTGTTAATGGCCCTGTCCCCTTACTTGTGTCCTTCATTCTAATTGATTAGTACTTCCTGGGACCACTTTGGAGTTTTATTCTACTTAAAATAAAGACTCATCACCTTTCATCTTTCTGTTTTGTTAAAATGTTTCTCTTCCTTAGTTGGGGCAACCACACAAAACTACTAACATAAAGGCATTGTATGTGGTTTACAGTGAGATAGTCAGGATCAATATTAGTTTGCTACCCTTTAATGGCTTGCTTATTCCATTTTAGGAGGTAGTTTGAATCTCTGGGTATGTGACAAGGAAGGTCAGGTTCATAGTTTCACTGACCTTTCTCTTATTTGATCTCTCTTCCTTAGGTACAAGACAGGTCGCTTTCCTGAAAACATGGAAAAGATCACCATCTTGAATGTGTCCCCCATGAATGCTGAGATCTTCTTCTGCTTTCAACATGACACCAAAGCAGCTACTTTCATAATGGACCCACCTACTATGACCCTCAAACCTGATGAAAAACGGGTAATTATTGATTTACATTATTCCAGTAGTTGACTTAGATTTGCAAGGGGCCATTGGACAAGTTGGTATCCAAGGTAAGCAAATGGTTTTGTGTTGAAAGAAAGCAACCTTTGTGGGGATCTTAACATACTTCATTGTAGGATTGAAGAAATCCCTTCTGCATTCAGGGACCCAAGAACTTTTCTTGTAGAAAACAAAATATATCCATGTTTTGAATTAGAGGTGAGTTGCAGTTTTGCAAAATATAGGTCCAACCTCCATAAATAGACCATTTTTTCACATAGTTCTCTCTTAACCGTATCTGGAGATTACCTAAGGAAACACTAAAACATTGAAACATCAAGGTTAACCTGTGGTTTAAGCAGGACAACTGATGCTGAAATCCCCTGTGTGAGAGAGCAAGAGAAAACATGAAAGAAAAGGGGTCTGTTAGGTTGGTTAACAAGCACACAAGACAGAGAAACAGGCACTGCTCCTTTAACAACTCAGCAGGTTTCCTTCTCCCCACGTGCTTTGCGCTGGCAGTTCCCTCACAGGCTCGCTTCTTTTTTTCTGGCTTGTGCTGAGAGAACCTCAAAACACTTCAGTGGTTCTAAACCCTTTTTTCAGCTTAAAATTACATTGTTGATGCTACATTCAGCATCTTACAAGCTTTGAAGTTTTTTCCTCCTTATGTTTTTTCCATCTCTGAGGAGATTTTCCAGAGTAGGTCTTCACGTTTTGTAAAGTATGCCTCCTGTGAGAACCAGGAGGATTCCTCTTGCCAATTACTGTCTCAGTGTTTTGCTTGCCGTCCTTAAATTTGGTTAATGGGTGCACTGGTAACAGAACACAGCAAAAAATCCTTAAAGGACCATGAAGAGATTAGTCTTTGAAGGAAATTGGAAGCTATCATGGTAAGGATAGGCAGAATTAAATACCGAAGGGCCGGCTAGAGAAAATGCCTCTTATACAGCCCCCAAGCAAGGACAGAAAAGACTAACACTTAAGTGAAGGTCCCTCAATTATCAGTCTTAGTTATTATGGAGATGCTGTTTCAAGACCTTTGCTTTTGTTGGTACTCAGCTTTGTTGAACTTACATATAAAGAATTCCTCACCCCAGCCATAGCAAAAATGGCAACCCAGAGTATCCTAAAGAAAGGCCTTTCAAGCAATCTCTGGTGTATTTACACTAGGAACCCATTATGGATTCAGTCATAGTCTCTGCAGACAGGCAGAAATGTGTCTGCTCCTTAGGCGTCAGCCCTCTTGACAGGGATAGCAAGCACATACACATAGCTGACAAAATAAATTGGGATCCTCAGCAACAGCTTTTAGAGCTGCTAGTGCCACAGCCCTTCTAGGGTGCTATGATGGAACGCTGTGGGAATCTTTGAACACCTCTGCAGAAGAACTCCCTAGAGGAAGCAGAATTTATGCAAGTAGTGCAGGTACTACTGATGTTCAATGAAGGCTTAAGTGTTGCCATAAATCCTGTGGACGTAGCTATTACTGTATTTTATCACAGTATTTTTCTAAGATGTATATCATATAACAAGCTGTTTACAGGATCAGGGCTCTTTGGATGATGAGGAACAAAGCACTGTAGATGGAAGCAACATCACTACTACTAAAGTGTGCAATAGACCCTATTCTTTTGTCTAAAAATAAATCTAATCTTTTCAAGATATTTTTAGTACCCAAATAAGAGTTCAGACTATCTTAGACAACAGAAGAGCCAGCAAATGGATCAAATAGCAGAAATTCAGGATGCTGTCTCTGCACCAGGATTACCCCCGCTCATGAAAGGAGATCGGTTGTATGCTGTTGACATATAAGATGCCTACTTGCATATCCTAGTAGCAAGGAATCATGAAAGTTCTCCAATATTGGATCTTTTATATATTCACATGCTTGAATCATTCTCCATTGTTAGGCTGGAAATCCTTGGAACATTAACAGCAGTATACAGTGCAAAGTATACAGCATACAATATACAGCATAAAAAGGGCCAAAGGCCTGAAACAACATAGTACATTTAGTAACATATCCACCTCATTTAAAAGAACCCAAATTTCAGCCAAAGAGATGGAAGTCTATGCTCTCCAACTCCCCCTGGAGGCCACCGCAGATCTCCATCCACATGTGCACAAGGGAGTTTCCTGACAGAGCTCTGCTCTGACATCTCATTGAAATCTTAAATTTGTGAATTTCTTGATCTGCCTTGGATTTGATCCAGCCCTAGCTTCATTGCTGAAGTACACTGAGTTGTTTTTAGGGAAATTGTTTACATTTCTGGGCCAGGGAGATCTTTTTTCTGGACAGTCATCTGTCATCAGCGTTCACCACGGCCAACATGGTCAATAAATCTCTTCAAAGTTTGTTCATCCTGCAGTTTTAAAAGGATTTACCCTGAAGATCCACATTTACAGTGTATTTCTTGCATTACTCCTAAGTATAAGGTATCTAAGAGTGACATTTGTACAATTTTTTTAATTTAAAACTTTTTAAGGACCGAGAAAGGAGGCTTGATTTGTATCTGATGGCAAAGGAGAATATTCTGCTTTCTAAAGAAGATACTGTGCTTCCTCTTCAGGGGAAGATTCAGTGAAAAGTCCTCCTCAAAGCACTTCCATAAGGACAGCACACAAAAGGAGGCTTATTCATTTTCCTGAGTTGGATCTGTTTGGAACAGCACTTACAACCACACCTTCTGACTCTAAACACGGAAGACATGCATCTAAGGGATCATCAGATCCTGCTGAGGATCAATCTCCAAAATAGAAAAAAACTCTACAGAATCTCAGTCCTCATCGACGTAAATGAGACTGTTGGTGGCGAGACTTTCCGTATTGACGGTGACAATACTGTTGATCCCATCAGCACTGATTCTGATGATGCTGATTCTGTTGACACTGGAACCGTCAGCGAAGGAATCAGCGATATCGACTGCAAAGCTGATGACGCAGTGCCGTCAATTACCATTCCATTAACATCCGTACCAACATATGCAGTTCTCACGCCTCTGCTTTCACCATTAATGTTATTAGCAGTACCACCATAGCAAAGTTTGCAATCTGATCATGGAGAAAAGGCAAGTTTGCAGACTGTATAGAGTCCAAAAGAATTGAATGTGAAATATATCCTAGATTTTGGAGATAACATGGAGGAAAATGACTTTTATTCAGACCTTGATTACTACCACAATAGTGTTAATCATGCTTCAAGGTGTGGTATTCCTCCAAAAGACACAGACCCCCTCTGAAGTTTTTCAAGTGCCTATGGCTTTTCTGACTACATTACAACAAATAGTGGAAACTTTTCAAGCTACTGCTGTTTCAGCTAATCTTCCTCCACAACAGCTCCCATCCCCCCCAACCACCACCTCCAAGGGCATTAGCCAGAGTGGTTTAAAGACCAAAGGTTCCACTAGCGCCTGATATATAGGTGACATTGAATACAGTCATTCTATCTATACCGATGTAGATGAGGAAGAAGGTGAACTTCACCCAGATGACAAAGGTCAAGATGATAGTATGACCCCTAGAGAAAGGGATGACACACCTGTCCCTCAAAATCAGATGTATGTTTCCAAATTCTATTCTCTGTTGGAAAGAGCTGCAAAGACGTTTAATCTTCCAATGAAGCCTGTATAGCAACAATGTTTTCTTCACAAGTTCAAAGAGCAATCTCAGAAACTTATAAGAACTGTTCCAGTCTTGGATTTTATTTGGTCAGAAGATCTTAACCCAATGAAGAATCTGGCTACAATTCAGGCGATGGTGCCTGACCTGGAGAAGAAATGTAAAGCTCTGGAAACAGCTCCTGCTTGTCTTACCGGCATACTAAACCAGATTCAGTAATCTCCTCTGTGGCTCAAAGAAGGTATAAAACGCCACTTAGACCTTCCTCCGGTCTGCCACTTAGGGATAGTAGGCGCATAGACAACTTAGACAAAAGAATTTCATCTATGACAGCAACCTCCATCAAGTCTGCCAACGTTTTGACAATATTAGGGTGTTAAGATTGCAAGATGTGGCATGATATTGTACTATTGTTTGATCTTCTCACAGAGAGAACGACAGCAAAGCTATCCTTACGGAGGGAGAACTAATTTCTTCTTTCATTTTTGCAGCAGTGAATGTCTCGAATGTATGATTTCACCAATGTGCAGGAATGTTAAGAAGGCAAGATTAGTTGAAGTGCACAGCCTTTTGTCCTGACATGTATTCAGCGATTTTGGACATGCCCTTCAACGGCCTTATGCTTTTCAGCAAGGATGTGAATTAGGAGCGTCATGGTCTGAAAACATATATACAGAGACTTCCAAGGCTTTGGGTCTCTTACAGTATTGCAGATTCGGATATTCTAATTTTAATGCCTGTCAAAGATCACAAAGCTTTAGAGGAGTATTGAACCAGTATGGAAATCAACGGTCATATTATCCTCAAAGACAGATCAAGATTACTCCTCCAACCAGAGTCAGAGGCGGTCCTATGGGAGATCATCAGGGAGAAATAGAAGCGCTCCCCAGTCTTGCACAAATGACAACCAGAAAAGAACTTGACTCTCTGCTACCCCCCTTCCCATCTTTCTCACTACAATTGTAGGGGGAGAATGTGTCTGTTTTCTCACACTTGGGAGGCTATAACATCAGATAAATTGGCAAGGAAAACTGTTCTTATAGGTCGTCTATTGAAATGTATCTAGAGATCCACCATGAATTCACCCAAGAAGGAATATAATTTACATCTACAGGAGTTTCAGCAGGAAAAGAGCGATAGAGGTTGTCTTCAAATCAGACCGAAACCAGGGGGTTTTACTCTCAAGTTCTTTTCTGATCTAAAAGAAAATGGGTCACTGGAGACCAATTCTAGATTTCAGATAACTAAACAAATTCCTGTAGAAACAGTCTTTCTGGATGGTTGCCCTACAGGAAGTCCTTCTGATGCTGCAGGGAGCAGATTTCATGACCTCCCTGGATCTTCAGGATGCATAGTTCTACATATCCCTTCATCAATGACACAGAAAATAGCTGTGATTCCTGGTGGCGGGAAAGCATTATCAATTCAACACCCTTCCTTTTTGGGCTTCAATAAACCCCTCAAATCATTATGAAGTGCCTTGCTCTTAGCTGCCTTCCTCAGGTGAGAATGTCATCAAGTGTTTCCATACCTCAACAACCGGCTTGTCAAGGCTCCATTGAGGAAAGAGACAAAAAAATTTACAGTGGCTTGCATCACTGTTGGCAAATTGTGTCTCACATTATACAGAGAAAAATCTTCATTGGACACCCCTACAGAGATCAATTCCTGGGTGCATTACTCAGTAGGCAACTAGGAAAAACCTTTTGATCACTAGAAAAGGTGAAAAAGGTGCAGAGCTTAGCAATGTACGTCTCTACAAAACAGTTGAAAACTGTAAGGCAGTACAAATCCTTCCTGGGTTTATTTACATCATGCATAGGCCTTGCTCCCTTTTGTAGACTCCGCATGAGACTCATTCTGAAAAAATATTTCCTCCCAGACAGCATTATTTTTACCCCTGAGAGCTCCGTCTTGTTGTTTCTACAATGAGGCGCCGATATATAAAGTGTCATTGCAGCATCTTACTTGCACGGCAGCCTTCCCAGTGCCCATTACATCATCCCACAGAGTACTACACAAGATTCAAGCCCTATCTGCAGTAGAACCCTATCTACTTTTTCATCACAGATGTGTTGTCCTAAAAATGTCTTTCTTTTCTTTCAAACGTACAATCTAACATTAACCTAATGATTCCCCCTCGCCAACCCTCCCTGATAAAGATGTTTCTCCCTTCGCTTGATGTTTAAAAAATCTTTAGGTTTCGCTTGAACAGCACTTGGGTCTTATGTAAGCTAAACAATTCTTTAATTATCCCCACGGTTATGGCTTCTTCCAAATAGTCCCTTTACAGATGTAGAGTCTTATATATTACTCTATGTTATACAATTGGCAACAAGCCTCTTATTTTTCAACTGGAAGTCATTTGACACAGAAAAGTATCTACTAAAGCTTGAGTAAGGAATATTTCAGTGGCAAAGGACGGCAAGGCAGTCACGTGGAATCTATCCACACATTCACTAAACGTTACTGTTTGGATGATGATTCTAGAGCTGACACTAATTGGCCATGCTATTCTAAAGATTCATTTTCGAGTAAAGTTCTGTTTGTCCTTGTAATTTATTAACTGTGTTTTCTGCTTTTGATTGACAACCGCAAGTTTTTAGGACAAGCTTGGTATTCTGTTCTATGTACATGACTATCCGTGCAGCTCTGACGATGCAGGAGGACCTGTTAGTTACTTATAGTCTTAGTTTTGTATCATAGGTATCTTCACTGAAGTTATAGACAACACCCTGTCCTTCCCAGTTTGTCATTTTTGTATGGCAGATAATAACTGTTATTAATTTTCTTTACATATCTCCTTTAAAAAGAACTTAGCACGTGAGGCGTCTGCCTGGATGGTGCATGCTTTGAGATTGAACCTTCTAGCTTTTTTAATGAGCTTAGCCTGCTTTTGGTCTTGTGCACTTTTAACTTAACAGGCCCCTTTTCCATGATGTTTTCCTTCTCTCATATGGGGGTTTCAGTGTCAGTTTTCTTGCTTACAGCACAGGTTACTGTTGGTGCTGCAATGTTGTCTTATGTGATGTTCAAATATGGTTAGTAGAGAGAAACAGTTAATCTAGGGAAGTTTGGCTTGCCTTTTGGAAAAGGGCAGCTATTGCCTCCAATTCAAGACATGGGCTATGTTTTGTAAAAGATGTTTGCCAGTTTGCCTTCACCCAGGCAGGAATATTTTATGTCAATAACTTGAGAAGACATCCTATATTGCAGAAGTATGAATACATGTAAGTAACATTTCCACCTTCTCTTTTCATTCCTTGCTCTTTTCCATGGGCATTTCATCAAGGAAAAAAGGAGTTGTTTTCTCTTTCTTTTATTTTGTCTCACATAATTGATTAAGATTTTGAAAGTGTTTTTATGTTTTACCTTAATTGACAGCCATGCTGAAATCATTTAGAAAAATGTTTGTTATTTTGTGTATATACTTTAATTTCCTTCAATTAGACTTTAGTTCGGCTTTTGCCCTAAAATCAGATAAAACAATATATAAAGTCATACAATCATTCAAACTGTAAAATTATGACAAGAAGTTAGGAAGTCACAAAGGTATAGAGCCAGGAAGCATATGAGGGAGGCACCATGCAAGTTAAAATATAGAGCTCTGAGACATACTTCTATACTATAGCACGAGCCAATAGTCCCCTCATAAAAGCAGCATAAGGTTTGTGAGATCATAGAAACAGCAAAGTACAACAAAGCTCACATGAGCCTTGGGGACTAGGTGCTAAGCATAGACCGGGGCAACCATTTCCTGTCTATGTTTCCACATAAGAAAGCGGGAAACAGCTCATACTAGTGATTGAGCAGTGTCTGCCTCAAATATCCTAGTTGCAATTTTATAGTTGCTGATACCCAGATTGCGGCACAATGGCAAAATCCACTTCCTCCTGCATGCATTATATTGCGGGCAAAAATACAGGACGTGGTCTACAGTTTCCCTGGCCGCAGGGCAGAAGGGACAGCATAAGTCATGTTCGGCATATGCAAGGGGACATTGCCACTTGACAGTGAGAGATCGGAGTGGGAAGGTCCCAACACGGAATGTAAAATAAAGGGATCTGGCAGCTGGGGGCTCAGTTGCATCCATATACTCTTCCAGGTAATAGGTACTATTAAATTCAAGCGCAAGGCCAAGGTGCCTACCCCCCAGACCGCTGTGATTTGCCACCAACATGCTTCCAATACAACTCCTTGAGCATGGAGTTGGAAATCCTATCTGACATTCCTGGATGTTCCCCCTTATTCCGCACCCAATCTCTTTGAGGCAGCACCTGATGAACCACAACCGTGGGATCTTTGTGGCCCTATGGAGTTTAAAATCTCTTCTAAGCGCATCAGAAAGGGAAACAAATCTAGCGAACACCAAATCCACCTCCAGTACAATACATGCCTAAATCTGACTCTGGGGACCAAAGGACAAGTGCCGCAGTCTGATCTAAGTGGCACTAATGGGCGGCCGACAGGAAGGTTGTTAAGGAGTCAAAGAAAACCTTTTTTCTTTCATCACTTCCATATCATTGATATTGTCGTGCCCCAAAGTTCCCCACCATACATGGGCCACCCCCACCCTCCCCAGAGCTTGCAGGTAGTAAATTTGCAATGCAGGAGTTATTGCACGTAAACTAGATCCCTTCAAAGCTCTCAGGATACCATCAATACAGTGTTCCAATCTAAGTTTACACTTTTGGATCTGGGGTGACCATCCAAAGTGCTCGCTGAGGGTAAGCCCCAGGTACTCGAACGTGCGAACCCTTTCTAGTGGGGAACCGTTAAGCTTTGGGTGAGATCTTGCTGTCTGACAGGGATTCAGAGCCATGTATTTGGTTTTGTTGAAGTTGATCTCCAACCCTCTCTACATGCAGAAGCACCAAAATGGTCCAACAGATTTTGGGTGCCAATTGGGGATTTCAAGACCACTAAGGTGTTATCCGCAAACTGGAGTGCCAGGACCTTCCTATTAGCCAGACGTGGGGCATCATGGTTACACAGCTCTAAGTTAGCTATCAGGTCATTGATATGTAGCAGAAATGGGGTACGAGCCAAGACACATCCCTGTCTAACCCCTGGGACTCTGGGATGTTGTCTATCAGCTCCCCAGCAGGCCCATATCTGACCTGCGCATAGTTGCCTAAATGAAGCCGCCTCCTGAACACATCAAGCAAATATTTCAGAACCCCCAATTGTGTTTCGACTGCCCACAGACCCTCACTGGGAATTAAATCAAAGGCTGACCATTGGTCAACAAAAATAACATACAGGCGCCCAACCCTTAGCGTTGACATACTTCCAGTAAATGAGTTGCAATTGTAGCACTTGGTCAATAGTGCTTGACCCAGCCCTAAATCCTGTTTAGAGAGGGGTCAGCACTCCTACATCCTCAATTCAGACTTGGAGTCAGCTCATCAAGATGCAACTAAAAAGCTTCTGCGATCTGTCAATAAGTTTAATTGGGCGATAGTTCGACGGGACAGACTTAAGGCCCTTCTCATAGATTGGCATGATTTCAGCCTCTGCTCAAGTCCACAGCATGGCGAAACCCATTCATGATATTATTTAAGAGGGGAGCAAAATAAGGACACCAAATCACCTATCCGGCTTTAAACGAGTTCCCCAAGCACCTTCTCAAGCCCTGGTGTTTTCCCTGGTGTGATCCAGTCAATTGCAGTGGCAGCTTCACTTGCAGTAATGCGGCTGGGAGCACTGTAAGGCTGGTGAGAAGAGGCAACTATAGACAGGACACTATAGGAAAGACACTCATTTGCCCAGTCCCCAAGGGAACCCAAGCCTCCAACATGCGTAGCCAAGGTCACATCCTCAAATCCCTACTGGCTAGTATAGAGCAAGTGGTTGGTAACAATACTAGTTTACTCATCCCCACTTCTTGCGTATACAGATGTGAAAAATGTTCACCCCAAGCTGTTTATATTACTACACAGTGGGCCTGCAGGGGTTGAACCCTTGTTGGTCACAATTTGCTAAAAGGAGCAATGGTCTCTCCCCCTAAACAACACCAAAAATGCTTCCCACCTAGTGATCTTATAATCTTGTTTGGCCCTGCCCAGTACATCTTTGTGGGAAACTCCAGTTTCCTGTATTGCAGCGCTAGTCCCTCCCTTAATAGTAGCCATCAAGGCCCGCCTATCTAACTGACATGCCTTTGTGAACCATTTGGCCACAGGAGCCCGTTTTGGAAGAGTCCTAGCTTGTACCAAAATAGATTCTTAATGGAGCAGAACAGGGAATTGTGAATATCATTGAGATCTTCCAATGATGATGCAACAAGCAAACTCCCTCCTAGAGCCAAAACTGCTTCCAGAACTGTAGCAAAGGCCTCGTACAGTGTTGCCTGAATAGTTTGGGTAATGGCAATGAAAATCCATCTCAGCCTGCGTTGGTTGCTATGTGGCGCAAGCCTCCTATCAAAGGGTTCTAGATCATTGTGACGGAGTATTGTAACCCAGTGAGCACACGGAGAGGTTCAAGGCATTGTGGTCAATATCCTGCCTAGGTACCACCTCCATGTCAATTACTAGTGACCACAGCCTTACATCCATCAAGATATAGTCAATGCGACTAGCCCCACCAAGCTGATTGAAGGTAACATTCCCCTGTTTATCTGACAGGGATCTCCTGTTACACACTCTTAGACCATTATTGAGGCTAAAGTTATTAAGTTACAGAACTGCAGTAGATCACTTTTTAATCAGTTGAAGTGTGAGCTCTGGAATTGACCAGACCTCATCTTCTTCTCCGCTAAGTGCATCACTAGCAATACAGAGAGGTTAGAAGTTACAATTAAAGTTCCCTTCCACAACTCTAAAGACATCAGCCGGAGGGACGAGAGGTGCTTATGAATAATATCAATAACAGCAAGACCAGTTGTGTTACCTTCATGCCTACAATAGACATTGTACAAATATAATGAAAACCTATCAGGAAATTGCAAAAGTACACAACACATCTGGAGACCCAACATCGATAACTTTAGAAGTGCAGGCCAAAGTGGTTGTCAGCCAGATTACAAGGTCGCCTGATGGATTGCCCTTCCCTGAGAACTGAGCAGGTAGATCAAAACTAGCAAACCCAATCCTAAAACATGGCTTAACAGCCCAAGTCTCCTGAAGCATGCACAAATCGAAACAATCCATAAAGCTACCCTGCTCAGGGCATGCCAGCTTGTTTTTAATACCAGCAAGGTTCCAGGAAATAAGCTTAGTGGGGGGGGCGGGGGGGCACCAAGACAGTAGAATCACCACCAGAATAGACACTTTGTGTGTATATAGCCTTGCTGTATTGAATCATTTTCTCATGCAAGGAATGTGTCCACAGGTCATCACACATCTCAGAGTGTCAAAAAACAAATGCCCTTGCACACCAATTGGTGACATGCTTCATCATTGGCCAATGGTCACGCCAGGCCGGTGCTGCAATGGGTGACTGGCCCCAGAGGGGATCTTTGCCAGAGATCAGGACTTTAATCAAAAATAAATTAAAAAAACTGCTACTCCCTTGCATCAACATTTTGCACAATATGTTGCTGCAAGGGAGTAGTAGCATCCATGTATTCCCAAAGGGTCCGTTCCGGACATTAGGACAATTCCTGACAGCTTGTCAGTCAGACATATATATTTTTTTACTTGAGCCCTTTTTTCCTTCTTAGTGAGGACTAGGTTTTTTTTCAAGTCCTGAAGAATCGCCACAGATCTGTAGGGAATAATAGGCAGAGAAACATGTTGACCATGAATCCTGTAGTGTAGAATACGGGTCAATTTTAATTGCTTTCTTGATCCAAAAATCTCCTGCAAAGAGCCCCTCTGGGGCCCGCCAAGCATTGCAACGCTGGCCTGACATGCAGCATTGCCCAATGATGAAGCATGTCACTAATTGGTGAGTGAGGGCATTTGCCTTTGACTCTCTGAAATGTCTGATGACCTGCGGACACCTCCCCCAAACCGCCACCCCCCCAAGCAAATTGGCTACGGCTTGTCTCTCTTCATTTCAGAACTGTGTACCTTGTATAGTTTAATGTTGAAGCTCCAGTGAGAGTGTACACAGAGCCGTCCAGTTCCTTCTTGTTCCTTCTTTTGCTTTTTACCACCACTAAAGGTAAACAGCAGATATTTTGCTGTTAGTACTTTTCTGTTTCTCATAAAGCTTTGACTTTCTTTAGATTTTTGTCAGCTGACTTTATGGTGTTTAGGTCAATTTTTTTTCTGACTCATCATCATTTCTACATCACGTTTGGTTTCCTTGCTTTGAAATGTGCTTTTTAGCTGACATTGAAGCTTTACGTGTGTGATTAAGATCCTCCACCCCGAAAAAATATATATACTTTGAGTTATGATTGGTGCTGAGACAGATATATATTTGAACAACTTTTTCAGTGCTGGATAGGCTTCTAAAAGTAATTATGAAATGTATGTTTGTTCCTTCCATCTTTTTTAGTTACAGATTGGCTTGTAAACTATAGGCAATGTAGTACTTGCAGTAAATATCCAATTAGACAGGGTTTGTGGGCACAACTAGCTTTTATCATTTTTTTAAAATATGATCTGATCATGCCTAATCGTGCTTCTATAGTTTCTTGAGCAATTTTTTTTTTTTTTGCTTGTACTTTCCAGGAGCTGTCTCTGTGGGCGTATCCAACCACTCCAGGTATAATTGAGGACAATGTGGTGTGCTGCATTAAAGAGAACCCTGAGCCCACCATTTTCAGGATCAGCTGCCAAGGAGTACGACCAGAGCTCGAACTGGATCGCAAGCAGCTACATTTTGACAAAATTCTGCTGCACAGGTTAGAGTCGGCCATCACGTTGAGTGAGCTGCATTGGTATTTTCCTAGCTTCATGTTTCATTATAAAATATTTCCATTCCCCATCATCTGTTAGGGAGTTCTTGATAACCTATATTAAAAAGCAGTATACCTCTACACCTATCAACCACCTTATATGACCCGAACTGTAACCAATCAAAGCACTAAGCACTCATCTTTATTCCTTGTCTGACGTTCCTAGTGACAGCTTTTACACACCATATCAGTGTTAAAAGAACTCTCAGGAGATTTGTTCCAGTTTATTTTGAAGGAAATTGTTATAGAACATAATTTTTTATACAATCAAGCACTTTCAGCGCACCAGCTGTGAATGAGAAGTCATCCAGGGATTCTCTTTTCAAGAGATGTGATAAATGTGGTGAGAGGAAAGATACACAGGAATTCCAGCATGGTCTTTGTATAACCTGCTTGTACCCGGATCACAATGCAAGATACTTTGATCTGTGTAAGTGTTTTGCAAGGCTGGGGAGAATGCATGCATTTGTGCTTTCTGCAGGCAATGTTTGTTGTAAGATCAGAGGAATCAAAATTAAAACCTGGCCCACCAGACCACAAAACAGGACTACAAATAGCAGAAAAACAGCCCATACACTGATCTGTGTGACCAATCCTATAGGCGCTGCCAGGATGTCCTATAGGCTGGTCTGACCTGGACATGTTTGCAACTCATGAATTACAAACGTCAGTTGTTGCAAGGAGATGGCCTTGTCCAGGATGTAAACGGGAAAGCTTTCACAATCAGTTTGAAGGGAAAATGTTCACAGTGGTTCTTCAAACTGCCAATTCCCACTGCAAAGCCCTAGAACAGGCTTGGAGGAAATCCAAGAGCCAGGCCCCCAAACACATTACAATATTGTCATTAAGCACTTTTGGCATCTCATATGTACCACCCATCTGAAAACTACACCTCTGAATTGATGGAGTTAGTTATTCCACTAAGGAACGAATTCCATTGTTAAAATTCTCCATAATCCTGATGTATGCAGTGAAAATATCACCCCCTTCTCAGGAACTACGTGACAACGTAGCCGTGTTTTTTTCAAGACAAAATTCTTAAAATTCAAACTAGCTTTTTTGTCTCCCTCTGTGCTTACTTGGTAGATGTTCTAACTTCCTGTTATGTTTCAACAACCTGTTCTTCCCTCTCGACTGATGGCCAAGCCGCACAGTTCTCTTTTCACATCCTATTAAATCTGGCCCTCCTTTTGACCCCTGTCCTCAAGTACTCACCTGCTGTGGATACCCATATGCACCCTATAACTAATCTATGCAATTTTAGCTTAATTAATTTTGTTAAGTCTCTCCCGCATTATTTTTGGGCAACCGCAAATTCCTGAAGGATGGAGCAGAGCAAAGAGGAACTTGTTGTTTTATCCTTCTGGCAGGAAGGGAGATCTGCTTAAAATGGGTGTCAGTCCCCCCTTACCCTCTATATATAGGAATTGACTTAATGCCCTCTTCTATATGGCAAAAATAGATATAAAGGCGGGTGGGCCTGAGCAGAAGCAGACAAAGGAGAAGTTATGGGCCCCCCTACTGGAGTGGGGGGGGGGGGGGGGGGGAATTCAGAGATCTTGGAGGGCCGGTGAGGATCGAAGTGGGGGAAAGTTGAAGATGAAGTCCAATGATTAAAACACCTGTGATTTCACTCTCCAGCCACGCTGGGTGTTCCTAGAGAAGGCTGAGTGAGTGAGATTTGGTTCCTCTGGTTTAGGCCATCTCCATATTTTAGAGGGTAGGAAGGTTGTGGTATGGAGCTACAACTTGAGGTTTGAAGTGCATGAGGACAAAAAAAAAAATCTTTGTTTAATTTGAGCCACAGTTAATCTACTTGATGAGACTCACACACCACACCATGGAAACTGCAGTCTTAGCCATATCAAATTATCTAAGAACCATCTTAGATCCTGGTTCTGTTAGACCTTTCTACTGCTTTTGAGGCAATTCCCCACTATACAAATCTACTCTGTTTTTTTTACATTGGCATATGTAAGTCTGTCCTTTGGCTGGCTCAGTTTCTTTCTGTGAGACTAGACATAGTCGATATCTCTTCCGCTGTTTCTGCCTTTTACTGCCATAGTTTCCTGTAGCATTCCTCATGCTTATCACTTAGTCCCATGCTATTAAATATCTACTTTGGCCTTCCCTTGGAGTTGCTCATTTCCTTTGGCTTTAAAAATCATGATGTGATAGACACTTCTAGCCGTAAATGCCATACCTTTGAATATCCCCAGGCATCACTCTGGATCCAGAAGATTTGCAAGCAGTACCCTGCACACTGGTAGGTGGTGTCGTTCGGCTCTGCGACAAAGTTGTCCACGCTGGAAATATGACATGTGCCATACCTCTATAGGCACCATCTCGACTGGTTTAAGTCAATTATTTTCTTACTGTGCCAGGTAGCGCTGATCTAGATTGAGCTACCCCTCAATCACTTTTTTGACTGGTGTTTTTCAACTTTTTGATGACTTTTTGAGATTTCATCTTCTGGTGTGAGGATGTCACCCAAAAAACTGGCTGGTTTCAAACCATGTAGTGCCCATCATAGGAAAATGTTGGTGACAGACCCCTACTTGGCGTGTTTGTGGAGCCTAGAGCTGGGACACGACTCGCAAGGAATGGGAGGGCTGCGACACCATGCACCCAAAAAACGCTTAAGGCACAATCCCTTAAGCTCTTCGCAATCCGACGTCGGTCGACTCCACGACGTTGGAGGTTTCTGTTTGAGTGGGAGGTCCCAGGACTGTTCGCAGAGCTCTTCTCAACGTTCTTTGTCGTACTCAGTCATTATGGAAGTCAGGTAAGTTCCACAAGCACAAGAAGTCAAAGAACTGCAAACACTCTTCGACTTCCCTGCGTCTGTCAAAGTCATCCGACGAGATGAGGAAGCGTCTGCACTCCAGACCCATCAAGTGGGGGCTGACCCTGGGCCCACTTTGCATTTTCCTGATTTTCCCAGAGCCGAAGCAACCCCTCCCAGCTGAAGGAATTTTATAAGGCCAAGTGCTTCATCTTTGGATGGCCCAGACCCTCTTTAGCGCCTTTGGTCCCCATGGGCACAGGAGGAGCCTCTACTGAGACCACGCTGGCAGGTTCACCCTCAGCACCATTCGGGTCCTAAGGATCCCTTGCTGGATACAGAGTGGAGCTGCGGGCGAGACTGAAAACTTCCTAGGCGCCCACTCCAGTGCCAATGCCCCTGTCTGAGCCATCCTCATCGTCATTCCCGACTCCAACATGGAGCAGGATGGCTGTTGTCTGAGGCTGCATCCGGCGCCGACTGAGGACATCCTTCCCAGGATGGAGCCAGTGCTGTATTTGATCGATAGGCCTGGTTAGGGGGACGTTTGGGAGGGGTCTATGGACCCTTAGGGAGAAGACCAGTTGAGGAGGACAACTGGTATGATTAACTGGGTAAAGCCAGTGTGTTGGACAACTCAGCTGACAATGGGCTGGTTTCCCCTCCTACTGCGGCTACAGAGGAGGAAGCCTCTTTTGCAGTGGTGGTGCATAGGGCAGCAGGGTCGTGGGCCTTAAACTACCCTCAGTGGCAGGCAAGACTAACATCTTGACAGAGGGGCCTTAGCCAGAGGTCACCCTCTCAGAACCCTACCTTTCATTCAATGAAGTCCTTACAGACATCTTACTTGGGTCTTGGTCCAAGCGCTGCACAGGAGCTTATGTGAGTAGGACGATTTCCTGCTGCCATTGCCACCGCTCCTGTGGATCAGAGTTTCCTTACCCAGCACCCCACTCTAGATCGGTGGTTCAAGCCTTCTCATCCCAAATTCACCCTTATGCGTTCCCTACTACTCTAATAGATAGGAAATCCAAGAGGCTTGGACACCGTTGGTTAGACAATTGTCTTTTTCCCCCACTGGGTAAGAGAATGTTTTCTTACACCAGCTTGGCACAATGGTCTGTGAACACTGTGTGCCTATTGGATCGTTATTTCCATGCACTATGGGATTTGGTTGTGCAAGAGCTGCCTGTGGTCCCGGAAAAGGCGTGGGCCATACTCCTTCTGGCTGGTGCAGATAGGAGAGATGCAGCACAGTTCTCCATCAGATGTGGACTTGTTACGATTGACTCACTGGGTAGAGTGATTTCAATGTCAGTGGCACTGCTGCGGCCCATGCTTGGCTGAGAGCATCTGGTTTTTCAGGGGATTTCTAGGCTTCCCTCATGGACATGCCCTTTAATCGCTGTCACTTCTTTGGAGACTAGGTACATTCAGCACCAGAGTTCTTCAAGAACAGCAGGGCTACAGTGTGCAATGGTGCATTTGCATTATCTTGGGCCCAGCAGGCCTTCTAGTTTGAGCATTGTTAAGGGTTACCTGTCCACCATCTCGACAGTCTTGCGATTGTCAGCCCAACCTTCTCTTTTTAAGTTACCTGTTGTGGTTAGGTTCTTACAAAGGCCTGCACCATATGTTCTCACCTATGTACTTCGTCCATCCAGAAAAGAGTAGCGACTCCACTACCTGCACCCAAAAAGAGTGTTGTCATTCGACCTTGACTGCACAAGAGAGTTCTGGGTGGGTGATCAACTATTTGTGGGCTATGTGGGAGCAAAAAAAAAAAAGGGAAAGCTGTACAGAAAGAACCACCTCATGATGGATTGTCTTGCATTAAGATATGCTTTGCATTGGCCAAGAAACAAGCCTCATAGGGCTTTCGGGTTCACTCTGCCCAAGCCAAGGCTATGACCACTGTATTAGTGCATGGCATTCCTCTCCTGTACATCTGTCAAGCAGCGATATGGGCATCACTGTACACATTCGCAAACCAATAGTGCATAGACACTCAGGTCCGTCCGGATGGGTACTTTGCCTGTTCAGTCCTGCAGGACATTTTGGTTTACTCGAGTTTACAGACCCACCTCTGGGGAGATAATTGCTTGGGTAGCAATTCAAAGGTAAGGAATCTGCAGCTAGAAGTCTCAATCAGGTGAACAAAGTTTTTACCTTCCGTCTTGCCTTATCTGGTAGAGGTTCTATTTTGCCACCGATTCCTTGCCGACCCTCCTACCCTCCTTGCTTTGTCAACCGGTTCAGGTGTAAGGGGGCACTCTTTTCATGGCCTTAATCTTTTCCATACCAGTGATCAGTTCTTAATGTGTATCCATGTACCTCTTGTGGAAAGTTGCAGAAGTAACTGACGTCAGCCCGCTGAGGTGGCGCCTATATAAGTACATTACACGGCACTTTTGGTGTGGACAACGTCAACGTCGATCCAAACAACACTACCTACCGGGGTGCATGGGTACGGATCGAAAGTCTTTTGGATCCAGTCTGACACCTGGGGATATTTAAAGGTTAGGAATCTTCAACTAGATAGCTTTTACCGATAAGGCGTTACTGAAGGTAAGTAACTTGTTCTCCTATGCCAGTGGTAACCAGATTATGGTATCTATCGCAGATGAAGTCTGTTCCACCCAAGATCAGGTTTGCTCCCCCCATGTCTGCAGCTGCCTCTTTTTAATGAATAGTAACTTAGTCGCGCTTAACAAAGATCTTAACGTTAGCAAGCCACCATAATTTTGATTGTCCGCTTGCTGGCCCCCTCGAAGCTGTACCTACAGCAGCTTTCTGCACTACAAATCTGGGCATCTTATTTCACTCCAATCTTTCTTTTTCCCCTCAGGTCACAGATGTTGCCAACATGTATTTTACCTTCTTGAAAATGCTAAAGAAAGTTTTTTCCTCTTCTACACATCTCTTCCCGCAAAAGTCACTTAGGCTGTTGTGGCACCCCACCTTGATTATAGCAGCTCACTCTAATGTAAACTCGTCTACTCAATGTCTTCAGGTTGTGCAAACCCAGTAGTCTGTCTGATCCTGAACTAACCTCAGCAGGAGTCTGTGCACCCTATCTTAAAAATCTTCACCTTCTCCCTATCCAGAAGCGCAGCACTTCTACAGTACCCCACCTTGTGCACAAAGCCTTTAACATTTCTGTCCTAGATGCACAAGGAGCAGACTTCTTTCCTTATTCTCCAGCTTGTACTCTGTGTTCTTCTACTGCTTATCTTTTTAAGTTCTCCTTCTTTTTAAGTGCAACTGTATGGGATACTGGTCTTTTTATTTTTATTCAGTCCTCAAACTTGAAGTCTCTGCCTATTCCATCAGTAACATCTTGCCTCTATTCAGGAGACAGCTGAAAAGCTAGTTATTTCAATCACTGTACCCATTTGCTGATGCCTCTTTACTGTCCGAGCATGGATGCTCTTTTTGGGTCGCAGAGTGCTTTCTAAGATTTTTTGAAGCCTTACACTATGTAAAATAGAGAATCACGTTTCTGTTTTTACTAGGATAAAGCAGTTCTTAGAACTAAGCCAAAGTTAGTCCTGAAGGTGCCATCTTCATTTTGTTAACTTGTTCTACCAGCCTTTTTTTCCAAATTCCACAACTAACACTGAAAACTTGTGACAGTTTTTAGATATCAAGAAATTCTTGAAAATGTATCTTAAGGAGACAAAATGTTTTTCAAGACTGTCCAACTCTTCATAACCTTTGGTCACTTATATAGAAAAAGCACACTAATGAGGCAAGGTTTTGCGAAATGGAGTGTTTTGAGTAACATACTAGAACATAAAACAATGAATAGGCCTAACAACTGAAGCCCATTCTATAAGGGCAAAGGCAACTTCTGCAGCTCTATTTGCTGGTGTCAGACTTAAGAACAGAAGTGAAGCTGCAACATGAAAGTTAATTACCTGTCACTCCAGTTCTTCAAGAATGATATATATCATAGATTCACATGCATCCTTCCTCCTTCTGTTCTTCACCGTAAGGCTCATGTATGCCTTTCCAGTATCTGACAAGCTCAGAAATAAACTCACAGTTGGAGCCTCCAAGGACAGTAGTACTGGGTGCCTAGCCCTTCGAGGTCATATAATGAGGCGGATTGGTAGTACGTTGTCTAAGACTTTCCCAGTTTATGTACAGGTGCACTGCTATTAAACGTTGGTTACTAAAGATTCACAGCCAGAGGGTGGAGACTATTGTATAATTAAGCACATGAAGGTATGTATGATAACAATGTAGAAGAACTATTTTTCCCTCTATCTATTGCTATTACTATACAGGTCCTAAAGTGGCAAACCTGAAAATACTTCTATGCTCCATCGTAAGGCCCACTCCTTACCCTACAATGGTTTGTGATTTTTTATGTTTATTTAATTTTTTTTAAACAAATTTTATTGATTTTACAACAGAGGTCAAAAATAGTGCACAGTATCTCATCAACTGCTCTCAAGACCATAGTATCCCCACCACCATCCCCCAGATCTTCCCATGCTTGCGGAGGCACCCCTGGGCTATATAGATGAGCTCTTCAGATTTCGCGTACCAGTCTATCATGAAAAACCATTTTGCAATAGATGGTGGCGTGGGAGACAGCCAATGGTGGGCAATATCACGTTTAGCCATAACAGTGCAAATGCCTACCAGTGTAATTCACTTGTGGGTTCCCCCCACGTCCTCCAGGATACCCAACATGACCATGAAAGGGTCACACTTAACAGGCCTTTCCAGAACCTCAGGTAGTGTTGTGAAGCTGGAGGACCAGTGTAGGAAAGTGCCACTGTTGGCATGGTACCCCCCACTTTTTGCCTAGTGTTGATGCCAACTTTGATTAAAAGTGTGCTGGGACCCTGCTAACCAGGCCCCAGCACCAGTGTTCTTTCCCTAAAACTATACCTTTGTTTCCACAATTGGCACAGCCCTGGCACACAGATAAGTCCCTTGTAAGAGGTACCCATGGTACCAAGGGCCCTGTGGACAGGGAAGGTCTGTAAGGGCTGTGGCATATGTTATGCCACCCTAGAGGACCCCTCACTCAGCACACGCACACTGCCTGGCAGGTTGTGTGTGCTGGTGGAGAGAAAAAGGCAAAGTCGATATGGCCCCCCTCTCATGGTACCATGCCCACAAACCACTGCCTGTGGCATAGGTAAGTCGCCCCTCTAGCAGGCCTTACAGCCCTAAGGCAGGGTGCACTATACCACAGGTGAGGGCATAGCACTATGCCCCTACAGTGTCCAAGTCCATTCTTAGACATTGTAAGTGCAGTGTATCCTTATTGAGTATATGGTCTGGGTGTTTGTTGTTACGAACTCCACAGCACCATAATGGCTTCACTGAATACTGGGAAGTTTGGTATCAAACTTCTCAGCACAACAAACCCACACTGATGCCAATGTGGGATTTATTGAAAAATGCACACAGAGGGCATCTTAGAGATGCCCTCTGTATGTTAGCCCAAATGCTAGTGTAGGACTGACGGTCTGTGCCAGCTTGCCACTTTCAGACGAGTTACTGACCACATGGGGTTGAGTGCCTTTGTGCACTCTGTGGTCAGAAACAAAGCCTGTCCCCACCCCCCCCGTGCAGAATCCTCCATCTTGGTTTGGAGGACAGGGACCAGTAGGGATAGGAATGTGCCCTCCTCCCCAAAGGGAGTGGGCACAAGGAGGGTGTAGCCACCCTCAAGGACAGTAACCATTGGCTACTGCCCTCTGACCCCTAACACATTCCAAAATCTAGAAGTTAAGGGCTTCCCTGAACCCAGCTCAGCAGATTTCTGGCCACCTACAAGAAGGACTGCTAAGCTGAAAACCTGCAACTAACGACTTCAGCTGAGTGAGGCCTGACCCTTGTGCATCCGACACCCACAGCCCGTGTCCAGGTGGTCCAACCAGCAAGATAGGGTCCCCAGGCGATTGGGAGCAAGATCCCACCCTGGGTTGACCCCTCCAAACCTCCATGATGACGCCTGCAGTGGGAATCCCGAGGACCCCCCTGACCACGAGCTCCGGATGAAGATATTCAACGCTTAAAGGACACACTACACCCGCAGCCCCTAGGCCTTGAAGAAAGTGACCCTCGGTGCAGCATCGACCAGCAGGCGACCCTCCTCCCTGTCCAGCCGGTGGTTTGCCCGAGAAGCCTCCCTGGTCCTCGTCTGCAGGCTCAGAGTGACGCCCGGGGTCCCCTCATAGAGTTGCATTGAAAACCCGACGCCCTGTTTGCACCCTGCACCTGGCCGCCTGAGTGGCGCTGAGGGTGCAGGTTTGGTGCCTACTTTGGGCCCCACCAGCGCTCTCTTGAACAATCCCCCCGCCACCCCCACCTTCCTGGACCCCCGCGCCCCCTTGGTCTCTCCCCTCTGAGTCGCAGGTACTTAACTGCTGGCTGACCGGATTCCGAGTACCCTCTATCGCCATAGGATCCCACGTTAATTTGGTTCCTCTTTGACCTCTGCAACCAGCCGGCCCGTGTTGCTGGGTGTTTGGGGTTAACTTGACACCCCATCGACGGACTACCTAAACCTTGGAGATCAGAACTGTAAGTTGAATACTTACCACTTTTAAAATAGCTTTTTGCCATTTTAAGGAAAACTGTATACATTGTCGATTCTATTCAAAGTCCTGATCATATATATGTAAAGTACCTTTCATTTTATGTACTTACCTGCAAACTAAATCTTGTGGTTCTAGAAATAAATTAACAAAACATATTTTTCTATATAAAATCTTACTGATCTTTAGTTAAATCATTGAGTGGGTGTTTTGTCTATTGCTTGTGTGTACAACAAATGCTTATCACTACCCTCTGATAAGCCTAACTGCTCGACCACACTACCACAAATAGAGCATTAGTTTTATCTATTTCAGCCTCTGTCAAGCCTTTGGGGAATCCCTGGACTCTGTGCACACTAAATCTCATTTTGATATAGTATATACAGAGCCAGCTTCCTACAAACAGTATTTAGCAAAGATTTTACAGGCCCATGCCATCTGGAAGAAGTTGCCATCAACTGCTAAACACCGAGGGCAGGCAGGGGTAGGAAGAGCACCCATTCTTCAAAACCGTCGAGGGAGCTGTATATTCACAAGATTGCACGCTGACCCAGTGGTGCTAAGAGGATTTTGGCTTCAATGGGACTATGTACTGGCAAATACCCCAGCAACGAGTGATTCTCAAACAATGCATGACAAAGCTGCAGGTATCTTGAAAATTGGGTCTTATGGAGGCTGAGGTCCTTCTGGCAATCCCAGAAGTACTTACGGGAAACCTTCCAGATGTCCCCCAGTTGGGAGGTGCCTATGAAATCACACCAATTGAATGTCTACAAAGTGGAGACCCTGGGAATCTAACAGCCCAACCACAAGGGAATCACCTGTTTCAACCGTCAGTCCCACCCAAGCTGTCAGAGGGACTGCCACCAGCACAAGAGAGTGGGAACAATAAGCTCAATTACCATATAAGTACGTCAGGATATGCTGTTGACACAGATGTGTGATTTCCAGGTGAAATGCAGGGTTGTCAGGATCCCTAAACATCTAGTCATTGATAGTAAGAAACTGTGAGGCCCAGTAGTATAGCCAGTCATCAGACATCCCCATGCCGCCGTTGTAGGCGGATTGGACACAGTTCAGAAGGGCTAGAGCATCTGGGGTAGCCGGGGTTCAGCAATGTGAGGCTGGCACATGCATTAGCATACAGAGGGATGCAGACTTCTGGGCAGTTCTGCCATCGGAAGCCCCAGATTTTAACATCACAGCAAACCCAGACCACGAGTGGACAGCCACAGCAAAGAGTAGTGGGGAGAGCAGGCAGCCCTGCCTGGTACCTGTACCGATCTCGAAACTGCAGATGCCTTTGATTTTGACCAGTGTCTGGGATGAGCATAGAGCACCCTGAGGGACTGGAAACATGATCTGAATCCCATAAGTGAAAGGGAACCTGGGACAGGAAGTTCCCAAACCAAGGAATTAAATGCTTTTTCAAAATCCAGAAGCATAAGTGTGGCTGAGTCACAGAATCTTTGTTGGTGCTCCAAAGCAATGTGTACCAGACAGCTGAAATGTCTAAGATTCGGCTAGCAAGGATTTTGGCAAAGATTTTGATTTCTATGTTAAGAGAGATAGATCGGTATGACGAACGTGTGTCTGGGGGTAAGCCTGGTTTCTGGGAGACAAAATTGTGGCAAGGTCCAATTTGGTTGGGAAGTTGACCCTCTCCACAGCCTCCAAGTAGAAGTTGAGAATATGAGGGGGATAGTATTGGAAGAAATTTCTTCTAATATTTAATCAGTAGTCCATCTAGTCCAGGCGCCCTGCCTGAGTGGAAGCCGCTGATGGCATTGGATACCTCCTCCACTGTCGGAGCATGATCAGGAGCTGCTCGGACCACACTTGCCAGGGTGGTCAACGGCAGGTCCACTTTCAACAGGTCGATGTCCTCGCAATCAGGGTGGAGCGACAATCATATAAGTAGCTATAATAAGCAGGGGATTTGAATGCAATGTCAACTGTGGAAGCAGGATGTACACCTGAAGAGGCGCAAACAGTCAGGATAATCTGGAGATTGCATTTTGGTTGCCAATAGAAGAGCGTCCTGTTCTTCCCATTCATAGACCCATTGGGTAGAGGTCATCCAACTCTGCTTGGCCTCCTCCAGAAATAGTTGACGGAGGCTGGATCTACAGTTCTCCAGTTGTTGCAAACAATGGGTATCTCTGGAGCACCGATGCTGATGCTGCAGGAGTACGAGGTCTGCCTCAAGCTCCGCTACCTGCTGAAGTCCAGTGCAAGCTTGTCACCAGAGATACGCTTTGGCCTTGCCACGCATTACTGCCTTGCTGGCCCTCCATTTGGTGCCCTTAAATGGTACAGAGTACGTGTTAAGGTCAAAATAGTTGTTGAGATAATGGCAAAGGGGATCGGTACATTGCTCATCAACCAGGTACTTTAAATTGAGGTGCCAGAGAGGCCTGACGCCTGCCAGACATATTGTAATACCACCAGGGCATGTTCAGAGATGCCTCAGGGTAGCATATTTTGAACTGGACATTGGGAATCTCAGTGGATGGGAGCAAGAAATAGTAAATCCTGGATGGACTGCCATGGGCCGCAAACAGATGCGTTTATTCAGCCAGTCTCTGGTGCCACATCCTCCAGGGGTCACAGAGGCCCTGGGACATTGCCCAGCCAGCAAATAGGTGGGGGGAGGGTTATTGCTCTTGCCACTGTCACATCAAGGTTGGGATCTATCACATTGTTGAAATCACCGCTAATGATGTTTGGACCTGGGGGAAGGTCCAGAACAACGCCTCGGGTGCAGGTTATGGAAATGGTTTGTGATTGTTGGGGGGTGAGCTTTCACATGGTGGGGAGCTCTTAGTAAAGGACGGAGCGTATCTGTACCTAACACCTACTCCAGTTGCCAATTAGAGTGGTTTTGTACTGCAAATAGTGTATTGTGATTTAAGAACTATAAGAAGCTGGCTCTGTTTATATTATATCGAAATTAGATAAAGCGTGCCCAGAGTCCAGGGATTCCCCATAGGCTTAATAGAGGCTAAAGCTGATAATTCTAATGCTCTCTTTTGTGGTAGTGTGGTCAAGCAGTTAGGCTTATCAGAAGATAGTGCAAAGCATTTCTTGTACATACACAGGCAATAATGAAGCACCCACTCAATGACTAACTCCAGGCCAATTGTTTTTATCTGGCAAAAATATATTTTGTTATTTTATTTTTTAGAACCACAAGATTGAGTTTGAAGGTAAGTATATTTCTAAGTAAGTATCAAGCATATGTATCACCACCACTTTGTTTCAATTTGGCAAGTTGAACGGTTTTCAAGAAAATAGCAAATATCTGTTTTAAAAGTTGACACTGCAATTTTTAAAGACAGTTCTGGAGGGAAGAAAAGTTAGTTCAGTTTTTGCAGTAAATACCAGACTTACAGTTTCAGTCTCTGGGGGTTCGGATGTCCACAGGTGGGGGTTCAAATTAACCCAAACACCCACCACCAGCAACAGGGGGCCGGCTGGGTGCAGAGGTCAAAGTTGCTGTCGGATTTAAAATGGGATCCTATGAAGATTGAGGCCACTCTGAAGCAGATCCACTAGCAGGTAAGTACCCGCATCTTTCGGAGGGCAGACCAGGGGGGGTTTAGGAGAGCGGCGGGGGGTGCAGAGGTCGGCACCAAACACACCCACTCAGTGGTCCAGGGGTGGCTGGGTGCAGGGTGCAAACTTAGCGTTGGGCTCCCAATGCTTTTCAATAGGGCAAGCCTGGGGGCCACAAAGATGCTGCAGGCTAGGTCCAGGGGGTCGGTTATGTAAAATGACAGGCTGGACAAGGAGGAGGGCCGCCTGCTGAACATTGCTGTACCAGTGGTTGAATTCCCCAAGGCCAGGGGGCTGCGAGTGCAGGGGTATGTTTAGACACCAGGAATCTTTGACCATTTCTCTTGCGGTCAGGAAGGTCCTCCGGATTTAGGCTGCAGGCGTCATAGTGTTGGACAGGAGGGGTCAACCCGGGGGGACACTAGGTCAGAACTACCTGGGGACCAGCTCTAGTCTGTTGGGCATCCTGGACACGGACCGTGGGCGTCGGCTGCAGAGTGGGCAGGACTCAAGGATCCGAGGTGGCTCTGGAGTCTCTTGCTGGAGTTTCTTTCTCTACAGGGTCGCTGTCCATGGTAGATCTTGGTCCTCTGGGGTTCAGGCAGTCCTCTTGAGGCTTTGAAGAGGTCCTGGGTCCTTTAGGATGTCAACTTTTTGAAGCAGGGCTTCAGAAGCTGGAGACAGGCCTTTAGGGTTGGGGCCAAATCAGTTGGTGTCTTCAGTCTTCTCTGCTGGGGGTCAGCTTAGCAGTCTTTCTTCTTTCTTCTTGTCGTCCACTTGAGGTCCCCAGAAAACTGATGAGCTGTGTTCAGGGAAGCCCTTAAAACCTGGATTTAGGAGTGTTACAGGGGGCAGTAGCCAATGGCTACTGTCCCTGAATGTGACTACACCCTTTTGGTGTCCACTCCCTTTGGGGAGAGAAACACAGAAACCCTATTGGTCCCTGTCCTCCAAACCAAGATGGAGAAATCTGCAAGGATGGGGTCCCTTCAGCTCTGGACAACTTAGGGGTTGTCCTAGCTGAAGTGGTCACTTTGTTTTTCCTAACTTTCCCACTGGACTTGCTGCCAAAAGTGGGGCTTTGGACGGGGGAGTGGGTTATAGGCATCTCCACCAGCTGGAGTGCCCCAGGGCACTGTAACAGGAGCCTTTGAGACTCATTGCCAGGTGTTACAGTTCCTGCAGGGGGGAGGTGTTAAGCGCCTCCACCCAGTGCAGGCTTTGTTTCAGACCACAGAAAGCACAAAGACTGTCACCCCATGTGGTCAGAAACTTGTCTGGAAGTGGCAGACTGGCACAGACCAGTCAGTCCAGTTAGTCCTGCACTAGAAGTTTGGCTAAAATACAGGGGGGCTCTCTAAGATGCCCTCTGGGTGCATTTTTCAGTAAATCCAGCACTGGTGTTAGTGTGGCTTTACTGTGCTGAGAAGTTTGATACCAAACTTCCCAGACTTCAGTAAAGCCATTATGGAGCTACAGAGTTCGTAATGACAAACTCCGAGCCCATGTACTTAATATGGCCACACTGCACTTAGATACTGTAGGGGCATATTGCTCATGCAACTCTGCCCTCACCTGTGGTATAGTGCACCCTTCCTTAGGGCTGTAAGGCCTGCTAGAATCGTGACTTACCTGTGCCACAGGCAGTGGTTTGTGGGCATGGCACCCTGAGAGGGGTGCCCTGTCGGCTTTGTCTGTGTCTCCCCACCAGCACACACAAGCTGCAATGGCAGTGAGCATGTGCTTGGTTAGGGGTCCCCGAGGGTAGCATAATACATGCTGCAGCCCTTGGGGACCTTTCCTGGCCACGGAGCTCTTGGTACCATGGGTATCTTTTACAGGGGACTTAACTGTGTGCCAGGTGCGTGCCAATTGTGGAAACAATGGTACAGTTTGGGGGGAAAAACACTGGTGCTGGGGGGTGGTAGCAGGATCCTAGAACAATCTGTCAAGTCAGCATCAATATCAGGCAAGAAGTGGGGGGTAACCATGTCAAAAATGGGCACTTTTGTACAAGAACCCAAAGAGATTGTAATGCAATTAGCAGGTGTGGCAAGTCTTTTGATTAGATACCTAATGGTACTTTCTCTTGAAAGGCATTAAGAAGTGACTTTTATATGAAGACTTCTTTTGATATGGTGGTGCCATTAGCTGCTTGCGATCTGCATCTCCTTTCCGATATGACCTGACAGCCACACACCCCTAATAAGGCAGGCGAACATTTATGCACATGTCCGAATCAAAAACGTTACCTTCTAAGAAACTGGTTGTATTACCAGGTACAACTTGTCCCTTTATAACCAAAACACTCTCAAACATTGCATCCAGGAATCGGCTGCAATACGGGAAGTTATGGATGAGTGAATAATACTTAAAAACGCACTGTTACCCCGAGACTGGACGTCCTAGCTCTGTGATTCAGTAACTGAGCACAAAGAAGTTCAGATTATTGAAGAAACCAGGCTTTCAGTTTTTTTCTAAATGCAGAGTAGTAGAGTGAAGACCTAGGAGAAAAGGAGAAAGAATTCCACAGCTTAACAGTGCAGCAGAAAAAGAGCTGCCACCCATTGGGCTTTTCTGAATTTCAGGACCTGCAGAAGTATAGAGACTGAAGAAAGTAGGGGGCGCTCCGGCCTATAAAGGCTGACTTTTCTGGAAAAGTAAATGGGGCCAATACCTTGATGGCTTTATAAGCGGGGCAAAGAGCTTTAAAGAAGCATCTCTTCTAAGTTGGCTACCAGTGTAGAGAAAATGACAGACTGATGTCCTCCAAGAAACATTAAGAATTAAACAAGCCTTTGCAGTTTTGAATATCTGGAATATTTTCAAAAGAAAAACAGGAATGCCGAATATAGGGAGTTGGCATAGTCCAGTCATGAGGTGACAAGGGGCCGAACGGCTGTTTTACATGCAGGCAATGGAAGATAGGGAAGAACTTAACATATATGCCCTAATAAAGCTAAACATTTATACGCTACCACCACAATTTGCGGGTGAAGGAGAGACTAAAGTAGAACATACTCACATTTCTGGTACAGGAGGTAGGAGCTGCTAGACACCAGTTCTTAGGCCACCGGTTCGAATACCAGTTAGGACAGTTGGAACCAAAAAGCAGAATCTCAGTTTTATCCAAATTCAGCATGAAAAACACTGGTCATATAACCAACCCCCTCAGGCATGCCGAAAAGCAGCTTTGAGTTTCACCCAGATTATCGGAGATGGACATGATAATCTGGAAGCTATTAGCGTATGACATGTTTTATTTTTATATTTCATGTCCTCATAGCACCTCAAGTATCGAACCAATGGTTTCAGTTGGTTCTAAAGATACTCGATTGCTTCCAGCTCGTTCCCAGTCTGAGTCGTTCCACTTCTTATAATAAAAATATATAAATTAGGACAACAGGTGAAGTGAGGTAAGAGGCTGTGGGAGAAAAGTGGTAAAGATCAGCACACTCTTACCTTACTTCACCTGTTCTCCTTTATATCCACCTCTCCCCTTCTGCCCTTCCTAATCATCATACCTTTCTGAGAAGATTCTGATCCTCTCTCATCCCTCTTTTGCATGCTATGCCCTTCATCTCCTCTTTTTCCCAGGGATGTAGCTACCATTTGCTGCAGCAGGTGCAGTGGCACTGGTAAGCAGAGAGAGGGAAGGAGGAAAGGGATAGGTGTACGCAACAGGGGCAGAACCATCAAGAGCAGATCAATTAAAAGGGGAAAGGAAATTCTATAGGTGGATTTAGGAGTGTAGAACCAGCAGAACAGAGAAAATACTGTATTTCGAGTTGAGAAGTGAAGAGTGAGACAGGAAAGGGAGATTTGGATGTAAGAGGGGTAGGACCAGAAAGAGAAGTTGAGTGGCTGGATTGAAAGCTAATAGGTAAAGGATAGATCATGGCCCAGTGAAAGGGTCCAGACTAGGTAAGGCAACGAAACAGAAAATCCAAAGTTGACTGATGGGCCTGTGGCTGGGGCCAGCTGGTGGGACAATTGTTTTTGTTTGTATGGATAAACTGGCCCTTGGCCTGGATTGGCTTGGTCATTGGTGCTCAACTTAAGAAGGCTGCTGCAGACTTAGTGTTGTTATGCATGGAGTAAGTCTGACACTGTCATCCAGCTCATTGTCATGTTCAGAATAACAATGGTCTGGCTTGGACAGGTACAGTATGAGTGTGCCTCCTTCCAAAAATTCAGGGAGTTGCAGTACAGTTAGAATTGTCCTCGTGTAGGAGGTGAAGTAAAGGAGGGTGAGCGTTCAAGAAGAGGAGGGCCAGCTGTGGCGTGGGAGGGCATTCCATATACTACCTCAAAGCACATGGAGTGATCTGCCAATCATTGAGCCTGCACGAGTAGGTTTCCAGAAGGTTCAAGGAGACAGATCCTGCATTGGAGGATGGAAGGACCAAAAACAGTTTGGTTAGGAAGCTTGGCACATGGCTAGGGTGACTTGTGGGTGATCAAATGAGTCTTGCAAGAGCCTTACATTCAGTTATCTTTTTGAGCAGAATCCAAGTGCAATTTGGTTATTAAATATTAGACTAAATATATGTTGACCAGCTCGGGGCTTAACCCTTTGCATTTTGGTAAGTGTCTTCCCTTTTTCAAATTATAAATCTCTTCATTTTGGTGGCTTTATTGTGCAAGTCACACACCACCTCCCCAACCTATACATAGTCCACCATGCTGGATTTCCTCTACCTATAGGTGTAAACTGCACAGAATCTACTATATTAAGTCCTGCTTGCCTTTGTGCTTTAATTTAGTACTTGTCTGCTTAGTGAATGGGTCAGTATAACGTTTGGTCTTTTTTTGCAAATGACAAATTGTTGTTTATTTTCACTCATTCCTTCTTTATATCTTTCAGTTAGTTCAGTTATTTGAACTATTAAAATGTAGTTTGAGAGTAAATTATGTGTTTATGTGCTCAGTGTGTTGCTGTGGTCCAGCACTTGTTTTTTTGCCTTCTAATATACCAACCACCCACCTGTGTAAGACATCTGTGCTGTCTCCTCCCTTTATCTCTGGAGAACCTGTGCTATCTGTTCTTTGCTTAAGCATTTGCAGTTAACTCACCTCATCTCATCTCTTTATGCTGAATCTCCTTGCCAGCTGGAAACCAAAATGCCTTATCCATCTTATTCACTGACATAAAGGGAGGTTTGGGTGTCACTTGAAGATCTGTGTTGGAATTGTAATCATGCACTAATCTGGAAACAATCTATGAACATTGCAGTAATTATATTAGTTTTGGAGAGACATATGCCTAGCTTTTCACCTAGGTTGACTATTGTAATGTATTTCTACCTAATAGAGCTTTAAATTATTTGTACTCGTTTTATTAGGACTATTATTTACATTTTAAACCATTTTACCGTTATCCACACTAGGTAAGTAGCTTCTTGCAAAGTTGCTTCAGCGATTCCAGAGGATTAAGTGTCAATTGATGCCACTTTCTGGGATATAGCGGCCTCATGAGCCTATTTTGCCTGGAACCCCAAATATCCTATACTGAAGCGCAGAACCATGCCAAATGTAGGACGTTTGCCTCCAATGTAGCATAGCTGGCTTCCTTCCAAAAGCCATATCTGTAGAGAAATGCAGGAGTGTAATAGGCCTGCTCAGTATTTTATAGTGTATTATATGAAATCCACTGCTCAGTGATATGCTGGTCTGGGCACAGCAAACTGTCCACATTTTTTCTGATATCTCAAGGCTCATCTCCACCTCCCATTTAATGCTTGTATAGCTCTCAAGCACAGCTCTATATAACTTGGATATCAATTGTATTGTTAAGGTGGCTGCCGGGAGTACATCTAGCACTCTGCAGGGATCCGGCTCCATGGGAAATACAGACTCCAGCGCCCCCCAGTGCACTCCTAAGTGGATAATATAACTGTTTTAAAAAGGGACCACGCTGCGCAGCAAACGTAAAACCTTCCAAGCTCAGAAACATTTTGTTGATTTATAGGTCTCCTTATTTCCCTAAGAAGTTACTGTGCAGCTGGGTTAGTGCTTTCGGTTTGTGTGTGGTCGGTAGCTGTGGATGTTGGTGGCGGTAGGTAAGGGTAGTATAGAACCTTCATTCCTGCTTGCTTTACCAGTTCAGTCTAGGCTCTCAGTGTACAACTCGCTGTAGACATGTGTAGCGAGTATTTTTGTGGGGTACTGCCAATAAGTGATCTTAGAGATTTAGGTGCCATCGGGTCGGTTCAACTGCCACGTGAGGAACAAACGTGTCTGTCCCATATCAGTAATGCGCAAAATGCTCAAAAGGTAGTACAGCTCCGGATCAGCAGCTCCAAAAATCCCCACTGGTTAAATGATAATGTGAATGTGTGTCACACTTTTTGTTGGTTGCTTGTTAGCCTATGCTGATTTTATGAACTGTGTGTGTATCTGACAGAACAGACATTTAGTGAGTGGCAATGGGATATTAATAAATAGGTAGAGTAGCTTGAGCAGTAGCACCATTTTTAAGAGCCCTAATCTACCGGCCAGGGGCAAAGGTAAGGGTGATCCAGTGGTACACCAGGTCTGATCTTGCTCATCGTACAGCCATAACTATCCCTAATTACCACATCCATGTCTCTGTTGACTTATACCCAGATATATTTCACAGAGCTATTGCACTACCCCAAGGGGAAGTCCAGGGTGAAGCACTGCGCCCCATCCAATGGAAGAAAAATTAGGTTCTTGCCCCCAGTTGATCGTGACCTCAGAGAGTCCGGATGTGGTATATTCTCTTAGGATTGCATTGAGGCAGGTGCCAGGGTTCAGTATATAGAGGGTCATGTCATCCGCATATAATGATATCAGGATGAGGCACGTTTTGTAGTAGAGTGTGTTTTGCATAGTTTTGGCATAATTTAGCCACCAGGGGCTCCAGGGCAAACAGGATTGTTGAGAGGCAACCCTACCTTGCACCTCTTAAGTTCATAAGGGAATTGGCCGGCAGGTATTAATGCATATTTGTGTGGTGTGGTGTGGTGTGGTAGTGGTAAGGGAGACAGATCCAAGTCAAGAAGTCTGGTATGCCCATTCTTGAGAGAATGGGGAAGAGGTTCCCCAACTCCACTGAGTTAAACACCTTAGAGGCATCCCAAAACTAAATTCCCCATTCTCGATTGTCTCTCTTGCATCCATTATACTCTGTACAAGATGAATAGATGATTTTTCGTAAGACGTGCATACTTGACTGTGTCATATAAAAAGTGCATAGTTACTTGCCATTTATTAGTTAGTTCCAATTATGGTATGTCCTTCCTCCAAGAATTCGCCTGTGATACAAAGTCTGTCTACTGCATCCAATATAGACTAACACCAAAGTGTCACCTCCTTTTTACTAGGTGCTATATCTTGTAAAAGACTTTCCAAGGGACCTATGTTTTCCACCCTGTTCCCCAGTGATTGCACCCACCTATTCAGCTGCTAATATTTATATCTGAATATGGTATATCCTGTTAAGGTACCCATTGTATCCCAGGGGATCAGCCTACTATGCTGATTCAGTCGGTCCCAGCTTTCTGTTCCTGATTTATTTTTTCATGGGAACCGCCATCCTATCTCGCAAACATTCTGGTGTGCCTGGTGAATTCCTAATATGGGAAAACGTGCTGTAGTACAATATCCTCGTTGCTGACCTAATTTGTGAGCAAAGACTGGCAGCTACCTGAAGCATTTTGAACTTGAACTTCTTAAAGAACGTTAGTTCCCCACACATATAAAAAAATTGACTCTGCCTGGTGTATATTTTAACATGCAATATTTCGGTTCTTTCAGCACCATCCTGATATTCCTCAATTGGACTGCCCAGCAGTAGAATTGAAAGCCTGGAGATGCTATCCAACCCCTTTTACTCTGCAACATCTTCCAGGGGATTCTAATCCCCTTTGAAGTCCATATGAAACTATTTATGTTTCCTTGTACTTTGGTATACCATTCCTTTCTAAATGCTAATGGAATTATGTTAAATAGAAAAGTAAATTTAGATACGATCAATATCTTAGTCATGTTTGATCTCGCATATTGTGTCAGGGGTAGGTGCTCACAACTTCTCAACAGCTTTCCAGTCTCACTCATAATCTTTTGAAATTTAACCTGAGCCGATTTTTCTAAATCTTGCACCACCTGTATCTCTGAATACATTATTTCTTTTTTGATTAACATGTTAATACTAGGCATATTCCAGACTATAATCTCTGTTTTAGATGTGTTCACTGAATATCCGGAGACCTTCCTGAACTTCCCTCCTATCTGGTTAATCATGGGCACAGAACCCCCCAGACTGGAGGTATAAATCATCAAGTCATCCACATACAGAGGCACTTTTCTATCCCAGCCATTGTATGCAAGAGATAAAAAGATGTATTCCTCCCTCAATCTTCTTCTTAGTGGTTCTATATAAAGATTAAATAACGGTTGAAAGCAGTCATCTCTGTTTTGTACCTCTTTATATATTAATCTGGATTGTGAGCTTCCCATTTATAGTGATTCTTGCTGTTGGTTCCTTATATAACCCCCAAAGAGCCCAGCAGAAATTGGTACCCAAATCAGTATGGCCAGTGGACTCTATCAAAAGCTTTAGGGACATCAAATGTTAACAGCGACAGTGGTAGACTGCTAAATGGCGTGATATCTAATGCACCAGTGAGTCAGTTTGTGTAACTGACACCTAGTTACGAACCCCTTGGAACATGGCAACCACCTGAGTCTTCTGGTCGGGAACGACTCCTTGGCTGCTAGGTGGTCTCTGGGGGAGTAATGAGGGCCTGGCACAGCAAGTACATGTGAGTATCGATCGGATGTAAGGAAGGCTTACTTGGTCAGATGTGTGCTGGAAGTGTTTCACAAGTATGCTCCACAGCCTTGATGTGCAGTGCTGCGCTTTGGGGAAAGACAGCGAAAGTTCACTTCCTTGGTGTTTCAGGCAGTGTCAGCACATGTTGGTGACTTTCTGAGATGCTGTGTACTCCATGCTGGTTACTGGGGTGTGCCTCACTGATCCTGTACCATTGAGAGAGAGGAAGTGGCCTTTGTAAAATGTACAGAGGGCCCCAGAGCTAATGCCAGTGGGAAGCAAGCCCTGGACAGGAGAAGGGAGTAAAGACGGAAGGCCCCCTTTAGCATTATCAAAGAAGGTGAGCTGGACTAAAGAGGGGGCCAAAGAGAGGACGCTGGCAAATGAAAGGTACTCGAGTGGTGAACAAGGCACATATTCCTTGAGGAACCTAGTACAGAAGGAGTTCCAGGGTTTGGTGAGGGTGAAAGGAGGAGGCCCCCTTGGCAGTTTGATAAAATCTATCAATTCACCCAGCAGCAACAGGGCTTCCAAAAACAGCGTATCACTCATGGGGCAGAAAGAACTTCAAAGGTCTCAACAGAGGTTGTCAAGTAGTCTAAAAATTACTCCCTCACTAAGATCCTATTTTAAGGTCTAAGCAGTAAGAGGCAATAACAAGGGAGGGAGAGCTTCATCAAGAGCAGAGGTAAAGTGCAAGAGTGGCGACAAGGGATGAGATCATGACACAAGAGAGCAATATGAGCACTTTGGAAGTGGATGCCTAGAATTGCTGCACAAACGTGAGTAATGTAAGTGACATTAGTACTCACTCCAGAGAGAGACAAATGAACAACAGATTTCAGGTACTGCCAGTGTAGACAACATAGACCTGGATGGACTTGGGCTGACAGGAAATTCAAATGAAATTTGCCTTCTCAAAGAAGAAGCAGAAGGACATCCAAGGAGCCTGTGATATTTTAAAACGAAAAAATCAAAACAGTAATGTTAAGAACTAAGGACAAGATGTATGACTTTAGTTTTTTTGTGACTTGCAATTTGTGATCTGTTTAGGAATTGCAAGTCGCAAAACAAAATGTATAACAGTATTAAAGTACACTGTTTCAATTCCCAATGAGGTTACAAATTACCTAACTCATCAATATTTATGAGGTAGGTTGCAATTTGCGACTCCTTTGGAAATGACCGCCCTCACAGAGATGGTGGCCTGCTGAGTACAGCAGACCACCATGTCTGTGACTGCTTTTTAAATAAAGCAGTTTTAAAAAAAAACAAATGCAGCCCATTTTCTTTAAAGGAAAACATAATTCATTTTAAACGAAAAAATGAACATTTTTCATAGTAGGCAGTGGTCCATACTGAATGTCCCAAAAGGAGTGGAAGGCAGTGGTTTGAAAGAGTTAGTAGTTGATTTGTTGAAAAATACAATCTCCTTAGAAGATTTCACCTTAGACCTCTCAGCTGGTATATTTTGGGGTCATCAGGAACCATCTAGGAGGAATCTGTTTAGGAAGAATGCAAACAAGATCTTAGTAAACTTTAGGTCCTACTCTGTCAAGGAACAGATATTGTCATCGACCCTTTAAGCAGGAAGTTTGATGACCGAAAATGTTTCTTTTGCCATTAGATCAGAAATATCAAGAGCCACGCGAGATAGGCAGTGAGAGCGGAGGACACGCATAAAGGAGCTAAGGGATTTGGGTGCAAGAGCCCAAATAAAGTTCTCAGCATTTTATGAATAATGTGGAACAATAAAATGTACGACTTATTGGCAATGGAAGAAGTTGAGAAATTGGCTAAACAAATAGTCTTAAAAAGTTAAGGCTAGCACCTCAGGAAAAGTTCAAAAAGGGCATAAGCCTAATGTCCAGAAGGACGATTGAGAGAGTCGTTAAGGAATGTGCCTTCCGCCGGGTGGTAAGATCTGATAGGAGAGCTAAGGGATATGGTGGTTAGTGCTAGGGAGTTTTCTCTGTGGTTCTTAACATGGACTGTAAATGGTTAAAGAAAATAAGGGGTCAGTAAAGAGTGCACATACACTGTAGGAGGGCTACAAAGCCATGATCAGGGGCATAATTATCCCGGGTGAACTGGGGGGAGGAGGGAGAGACATAAATGCCTTCTCACCTTAGAAAACTCCCTGTCACAATTGAAGCCAGAATATGGTGCTTTGTCCTGGCTAAAGAGGCATATCAACCATAAAAGGGAAAAATACAGGGCAGTGTCATGAGATGAGGTAAAACCTCCTTTTTAGACAAGCAAAAAAGATTCTGTGAGGCTGGGGATAAGGCAGGAAAGCTACAGGTGTGGCTGGGGAGTCCAGAGTGAGAGGGAATGCACGATTGAGATATTGTGATGGAGAATGGAATCAGATTGAGTGGGAGCAGCAAGATCGCGAAGGTCTTCATGAACTACATGTCTGCTTTTTATAAACCTAGATTTACTGTTCGCATGACAGAAGTTGAGGAGTTTGTGTGGAGCTGCCCTGCAAGGAAACTGAGTCTTAATAGGAGGTGGGAATTGGATGCAGACCTCTCTAAGGAAGAGGTCGCACTGGCACTTTTGCAGATGCAAATGGGAAGAGTGATGGGCCTGAAACGGCTCCAGGTGGACTTCTTCCAGAAAGTGGCAAGAGAAGTAGCGGCTCCACTGCACGCAGTGTATTTGGAGGCACACACAGGCCTCCGCGTGGCCACTATAGTCCTCATCCAGAAGCCAGGGAATCCCCAGGACAAGTCTGATTCATAGAGGCCAATATATCTGCTAAACGGGGACATCTGATAGAGACTTATGGTTGCAGATTGCTTACCTTTGAATTTCTCTGAGGAAGACCAGGTTTAAGCTCTGCGGTTCCATTCATTGGGTGATGTCCGTGATGAATCTGCACCTTGTGTGTCTTTGGTGGCTGAAGCGCAGCCAGGACCCAAAGTTGTGCGCCGAGTGTTGGGCCATACATCCGGAGACTTTGAGGGAGTGGTCCCAGAGGGTGATGGTGGCCTGACCTGTGACTGTGCAAGTCGAGAGGAAGGTCCCAGAATCAGTCTCAGAGTCCTCCATCGTTGTCTTCCCACTCCAAGTCCTCATGGTGATGGGGTGAGTTGAGGCACAAGAAGAAAAGCAAGAAGTCAAAGCGTTCTTCGACTTCTCCTCGTCTGTTGGTCGACGAGATGAGGGAGCATCGAAGTCTAGGGCTCGCTCTTCGGAGCATGTGCTTGGGTCCACTCCACACCTCCCGAGTTTCCAGGGGCTGGAGTGACCCATGCCAAGCTCAGAGTTTTGTGAGGCCATATGCTTTATTTTTGGACAGTCCGACTCTGATGGAGTGCATTCAGGCCCTGCAGCGTTGGAAGAGGCCCCTTCGCGTGTCATGACAGAGGCTTCGGCCTTGGCACTGAGGGGCACCCATGGATCCAGTCCTGGATCTAGACCAGTGTCGGGCGTACCCCCCGCACCTCCACCTCAACCTTCCCCGACATCGTCCTCATGCTTCTCATTGCTGACTGACGCAGAGCTTGATGGGTGTTATACAAAGCCGACTCCACCTGCAGGAACCTTGCTTCCTCTGTCGGATCCTGAGCCCCTTTCCTCTGGGCTAGGTTACGATGAGGAATGGGAATGGGAGGGGTTGATGGACCCTTTAGAGTACCAGCTTCAAGACCTGTACAGTCTTCGGTGAGGCCAGTGGACTGGATGCTTCTTCAGATACTGACATACTTTCTCCTCCCTACCGTGGCTATGGAGGAGGGAGCTTCCCATTCCATGGTGGTGAGGAGAGCAGCTGAGGTCTTTGACCTGGAGTTGCCTTCAGTGGCAGTCAGAACTAACCCTCATGACAGAGGTGCTTCAGCCTGCAGCTTCCTCCTCAAAACTCATGCTCCCCTTTAATGAAGCCCTTATTGATGTCCTCCTGGGTACCTGGTCCAGACCCAGCACAGCGGCTCCTGTGAATAGGACAATTGCCTGCCACCATCGCCCCGCTATACGGGACTCAAGCTTTCTGACGCAACAGCCTACCCCTGAGAGCTTGGTCATACACGCTTTTACTTCCCAGGGTGCGTTCCCTTCCGCACCCCTGAATAGGGAATCCAAAAGGTTGGACACATTTGAGAAGAAGATTTTTTTCTTCCACTAGGCTAGCACCCCTTGGGCCGTGAACAACGCATGCCTTTCGGGTCATTATTCTCATGTGATGTGGTATGTGGTTTTCGCAAGTGCTGCCAGAGGTCCCGGAGGAGGACCAGGCTGCACACACTCAGGTAGTTGCCGATGGGAGAGATGCAGGTAAGTTCACCATCCGTTGTGGACTGGAAACAACCAACTCGCTAGACAGAGCGGTTTGGTCAACAGCAGCCAGAGGCGCCATGCCTGGCTGAGGACGTCTGGCTTTTTAGGGGATGTCCAGGCTACTTTGAGGGATATGCCCTTTGATGGCAGACTCTGCGTTTGAGCTCTTCAAGGATTCTCATGCTGTGGCTAGGTCCTTGGGCCTCGCGGTGTCCCCATGTTGCCCTCAGTCTGCTGTTCGTCCCTTTGCTGGCTACCGTAGGGGCCTACAACCATGTCCATTCCCGGCCAGCCATCATGCTGCTCACGCTACCCATCTCTGTGTGGCCAAGGGTGTGGGATCCACCGACCTTGTGGATCAGGAAGTGTAGGCAGCTGGGTTCTGGTTGTAGTACCCCCCCACACTTTTTGCCTGGTTTTTAGATGCAACTTTGAAGTGCACTTGGATCCTGCTAACCAAGTCCCTATTGCCATTGTTCTTTCCCCAAAACAAGACACCTGTTCACTTGATCCCCAAGTGACCAGGCCCTTTAGCACCTCTCTAATTCCCTAGTAAATAGTACCACTGGTACCTAGGGCACAGGTACTGGAGAGGGCCCCTAAGAGCTGCAGCACAACTTGTGCCACTCTAAAGGACCCAACACCAAACTTATGCAGACTGTGTGGCAAGGTGTTCCCAATATTGAAAACACAACATGGCACACACTTGTGTGCCATGTCCCCTAAAACACTGCTTGTAATATCTGTAAGTCACCCCTACAGCAGCCCTTTCAGCCCTAAAGTAGAGTGCATTATATTACAAGCGAGGGCATACATTCATGAATAAATATGCCCCTACTATGTCTTTGTCGATTCTTAGGCATACTAAGTGTGCAGGGAAGCCATTCTAAATACGTGTGCTGGGCACTGGTCAGTACGAGTTCCGTAGCTACATGATGGCATCTCTGAACATAGGGATGTTTGGTATCAAAAGTCTTCTATGAATAAGCCCTCACTGAATCCAGTGATGGATTTATTGATACATGCACCCAGATGGCACCTTAGAGGTGCCCCCTGAAAACCTACCTGACTGCTAGTGTGTTGACTGACTGGCCTAAACCAGCACAGCCACCTTAGACACATTTCTAACCTCCTGAGGTGAGAGCCAGCACTCTTGGAGGTCAGGAACAAAGCCTTCTCTGGGCGGAGGTGTTATCACCTCTTGTAGGCAGGATGGACATTCCAGGGCAGAAAGCTTCAAAGGACCAACTGCCTTTGTTATGCGACCCAGGTCTCTCCAGATGGCGGAGAAGACCATCCCGGTGGAATTCGGTGATCTCCCGACAGACTGCTGGCAGTACTTAGGAGCTTGGGCCCCTACATCTCTAAACCCAGAAGGTGAACCCGTGAAATCTGCTGTACTCACCTCTATGCATTATTGACTTTTCTTTCCATAGGATTGCATTACAGGTAAAGGCGCACAGGCTTGAACTCTTTACTTACCTGTAAGAAATAATAACAAAAGCAGTACTTAGAAAATTTTTGCAAAATTTGCCAAATTCAAAAATCAGTCTCTAAAGGCAATTTTGGAATTTAGTTGTGTGATCAGATATCGGCTGAGTAGTCCACCAAATGCAAAGTCGTAGATCCCACCGCTGCCACCAATGTAAGAAACTGTCTGAATACTATATCAAAATGAGATATAGGCCCTCATTATGACTTTGGCGGTCTTTCTGAAAGACCGCTGAAGCCACGGGTGCCAGAAGACCGTTAGTGCCGGCGGTCTTCTGCCCACCATATTACAAGTACTGCTGGATTTCCACCACATTTTGGATTTTGGGCGGAAATCCAGCAGTAGTCGTGCTGGCGGGCAGAGGCGCATGGGCAGTTCCATCACCGGCCCTGCCCCACCAGAAGGACTACGCCCTCCATATTATAAGTAGTAATACAGTGTGACGGTGTCCTGATGGCAGGGCGCTGCTGGCGGTGGAAGCGCCTGTTCCCATTCCCTGCAGGACGACGACGTCGCCAGACAAGGTAAATCAGGCGTCCGACAGCGGAGGAGGTTGAGGGGTGTTGTGTGTGTGTGTGTGTGTGTGTGTGAGAGAGGGTGTTGTCTGTGTGTGTGAATGTAAGTGTGCATGCATGTTTGCGTATGCGTGTATGACTGTTGAAATGAATGCGTGTTGAAGTGAATGCGTGTATGAGTGTTGAAGTGAATGCGTGTATGAGTGTTGAAGTGAATGCGTGTATGAGTGTTGAAGTGAATGCGTGTGTGAGTGTTGAAGTGAAGGTGTGTATGGATGAATGTGAATGAATGCGTGTATGTCGGTGTTGGTGAGTGAGTGTATGCAGGGTGTGTGTGGGTGTCTGTGCATGTATGCAGGGAGGGGGGCGCTGTACCTGGAGGGTGGGTGGAGCGGTGGGGGGTATTGTGCTTGCTGGGGGGCTGGGGGAGTTGTCTGCCGGTGACAGGGAAGAAATTCCCTGTCACCTGTAGCCTTTCCACCAGGATTTTCATGGCAGTGCTACAGCCGCAGGAAACCCTGGTGGAAAGGCGGGCCTCATAATACCGCTGGCGGTCTTCTGTGGACCGCCGAGTTGGAGATACCCACCTCTGGCCCAGCGGGTCCAACCGCCCTGGCGGTCTAAGCCGGGATGTGGCGGATTGGCAGAGGCCAACCTGCCACACTCCTAATGTGGCGGTCTTCACTGCCCGGCTGTTGGCTGTGAAACCGCCAATGTGGCCCTGGTGGTTAGAAAACCATCAGGGTCATAATGAGGGCCATAGTGTGCACAGGGTCCAGGGGGTCCCCAGAGGCTTAAACAGAGGCTAAAGTAGATAATACTAATGCTCTCTTTTATGGTAATGGGGTCGAGCAGTTAGGCTTATTAAAGGGTAGTGCAAACCATTTGTTGTACACCCACAGACAATAGAAGAACCACACACTCAATGACCAATGGTTTTTATATAGCAAAAATATATTTTCTTAATATATTTCTAGAACAACAAGATTCAAGTTGCCAGTAAGTACTTCAATAGATTTGTATTTCACACATATATCAATAGTACTTTGTTTGAAATCGATAAGTTATACAGTTTTTGAAATATTGGCAATTATCTGTTTTAAAAATGGACACAGTGCAATTTTCAGAAACTGTTCCTCTGGGGGGGGGTGGTGAAGAAAAGTTTGCTCGATTTGTAGGTTTCACAGTTCCAACTTCTGGGTTTTAGGGAGTCCACTGGTCCGGTTCAATTTAACCCCAAACACCCACCACCACCTGGTGCAGACGTCAAAGTGGAGCAATTTTAACGTGGGCTCCTATAGAGATGGGGGTTCTCGGAATCAGGCCTGCCTGCAGGTAAGTACCCGCGGCTCGGAGGGCAGACTTATGGAGTTTAGAGGCGTACTGGGGGCCAAAAATAGGCCCCAAACACGCACCCTCAGCAGCACTGGTGCGGCAGGGGGCAGGGTGCAGGGTGCAAACAAGGCGTCGGGTTCCAATGATGGTCCATGAAGGGACCCAGGGGGTCACTCAGATGCTACAGGCGGGAGTCCAGGGGGTCGGTTTGGACAAACCACAGGCTGGACAGGGAGAAGGGCCGCCTGCTGAATATAGCTGCACTGGAGGTTGGGTTCTATAAGGCCTGGGAGCTGTGGGAGCAGTGGTCTTTTAGGCGTCGGATATCTTTGTCTGTAGCTTTCGCGTTCAGGGAGGTCCTTGGGATTCCCTTTGCAGGTGTCGTCGTGGAAGGGTGGAGAGGTCAACCTAGGGTGGGCACTTGCTCGGAGTCACCTGGGGACACTCTCTAGTCGGTTGGACCACTAGGACACGGGCGTTAGGTGTAGAGTGGTCAAGACTCACGCATTCGGAATGGTGCTTGAGTCCCCTGGGTGTTGTTTGTTCTTGGACAGGGCCGCTGTCCGTGGGAGTTCTTGGTCCTTTTGAGTGCAGGACATTCCTCTGGATCTTGGCAGAGGTCACTGGTCCCGCTGGATGCATCGCTGTTCTTGTGCAGGTTCTCTGAAGCAGAGACAGACCAGCAGGGCTGGGACTAAGTCAGCATGTCTCCTCCTTCTCTGCTGGGGTTTCTGCTATGCAGTCCTTCTTCATTCGAGGTCACCAGGAATCTGACAACTTGGGTTCAGGGGAGCCCTTAAATCCTGGATTTAATGGCATTACAAGTTTCAGAGGGCAGTAGCCAATGGCTACTGTGCCTGATGGTGGCTACACCCTTCTACAATCCCAACCCTATTGGTCCCTGTCCTCCAACTCAAGATGGAGGATTCTGCAGGGAGGGGGGTCACCTCAGCTCTGGACACCTTAGGGATGGTCCTAGCTGGGGTGGTCACTCCTCCCTGTTTTCCCTAATTTTCCCACTGTACTTGCTGACAAAAGAGGGGCTTTGTCTGGAGGGGGGGGGGTCGCGGGCAACTCCCCTAGCTGGAGCGCCCTGGGGCACTGTAACACGAGGCTTGACCCTTTGAGGTATTACAGTTCCTGCAGGGGGGAGATGTTAAGCACCTCCACACAGGACGGGCTTTGTTTCTGGTCACAGAGAGCACAAAGGCTCTCACCCATTGTGGTCAGAAACTTGTCTGAAAGTGGCAGGCTGGCACAGACTGGTCAGTCCTGCACTAGCAGTTTGTCTAACATACAGGAGGCATCAGGGTGAATTTTTAAGTAAATCCCACACTGGCATCAGTGTGGGTTTAATGTGCTTAGAAGTTTGATAACAAACTTCACAGTATTCAGTGTAGCCATTATGGTGCTGTGGAGTTTGTAATGACAAACTCCCAGACCATATACTCAGTATGGCTCCCCTCACTTACAATGTCTAAGAATGGACTTAGACCCTGTAGGGGCATATTGCTCATGCTCCATGCCCACACCTGTTGTATAGTGCACCCTGCCTTGGGAATGTAATGCCTGCTAGAGGAGTGACTTACCTATGCCATAGGCAGTGGTTTGTGGGCATGGTAGTCTGAGAGGAGCGCCTTGTCGACTCAGCCTTTGTCTCCCCACCTACACACACCAGCTTCAAAGGCATGTGCTTGGTGAGGGGTCCCCCAGGGTGGCTTAATACATGCTGCAGCCCTTGGGGACCTTCCTGGCCACAGGGCCCTTGGTACCATGGGTACCGTTTACAAGGGACTTAGCTGTGTGCCATGGGTGTGCCAATTGGGGAAACAAAGGTACAGATTTTTGGGAAAGAACACTGGTGCTAGGGCCTGGTTAGCAGGATCCCAGCACACTCTCAATCAAAGTTGGCATCAACATCAGGCAAAATGTGTGTGGGGGGGTGGTAACCATGCCAACAGTGGTACTTTACTACATTACTCTTTTACGAAGTTCTTGGTTTCAAAACATATATAAAAATAAGTGTTATTTTTCTATAATGATCTCAGATGTATTCTTTGTGTGTCTCATTTATTGCCTCTGTGTGTACAACTGCCTGATAAGCCTAACTGCTCGCCCACACTACCTCAAAAGAGACTGTTAGTATTATCTGCTTTTGCCTCAGTGACCCAATTTGGGATCCACAGGACTCTCTGTACAGTGTACCTTTCAGTGCACCATATAGAGACCCAGCATTCTACAGGGAGCCAGTGGTCTGGCCAGTCCATACCTCCCCACCTCTGCAGCAGCCTCTAAACCTTCCTAGTTTTACTCCCCATCAGAGGCCAGTCAGAGGGGCAGGATCTGCAATCACCTGCTCCGCTGGCAGTCCATCACGTCAGACAGGTGGGTTTTGCTGATAGTCTGAAGGGCTACTCCTCCCCTTTGAGACTGTCCCTCAATCCATGCCACTATCCTACGACCGGATGACGGAGGATCACTTATCCCTTCTCCGCAAGGAAGTTACATCTCTCTTGACCAAGGGAGCTATAGAGAGGGTTCCTGTGCCAGAAGTATGTCATAGTTGCTATACCGGCCACTTTCTGGTACCCAAAAAGCACAAGGGCCTCCACCCTATCTTAGACCTTTGCTTTCTCAATCTCTTCCTCAGGAGGGAAAAGTTCAAAATGCTCACTCTGTCTAATGTTCTTTCTGCCCTAAACGCGGGAGACTGGATGGTAGCGCTGGACTTGCAGGATACCTATTTCTATATTCCCATGCTACCTGCCCACAGACGTTACTTGCAGTTCAAGGTAGGCCATGAGAACTTTCAGTTCACCATGCTGCTCTTCGGCCTTACCAGTGCCCCATAGGTGTTCACTGAGTTCATGGTGGTTGCAGCTCATCTGCACAGATCAGATTTTTCAGTCTTCCCCTATCTTGACTACTGGCTGTTGAAGACAGGCTCAACCCATGCAGTCATCTCCCATCTCCAAACTATGGCTGACCTCCTGCATTCGCTGGGGTTGATTATAAATGTGCCAAAATCATAACTGACTCCCTCTGAGGTGCTCCCTTTCATCAAAGCTGTTCTGGACACAGTGCAGTTTCGGGCTTATCCTCTCGAGTGACAAGTCGAGGATATTCAGGCTATGATACAGAGGTTTCAGCCTCTATCCTGGATTTTGGTGAGTATGGCTCTCAGGCTGCTGGGCCTCATGGCCTCCTGCATCCTGTGAATGAATCTGTCCGACAAAGTCCAGGTCTCTGAGGGAACTGCACGAGATCTGCAGTGGTGGTTAATGAACCGCGATTGGGTCAGAGGCGAATTCTTCCCCAACCAGATCTGACTGTAGTAACAGATGTTTCAGTCGAGGGATGGGGTGGCAATCTGGGAGAGGTGGACAGAGTCCCATCTCCACATCAACCTGTTGGAGCTCTGTGCAATCCAGCTAGCATTGAAGACATTTCTTCCCTCTGTCAAGGGGAAGTTGGTGCAGGTGTTCACGGACACCACCACCACCACCATATGATACCTCAACAAATAGGGAGAGGTGGGGTCGTGGACCCTTTGTCAGGAGGGGTCTGCGCCTCTGGACATGGCTGGAACTGCAGGGCATATCCCTGGTGGGTCAACATCTGGTGAGCTCTCTGCACACCAGACCAGACAAACTCAGCTGAAAATGTGTACTGGATCACAAATGGCATCTCCATCTGGAGGTGGCACAAGGTCATCAGTTCTACACATTGGAGTTTCCAAGGCGGCAATCACTCAGAGAGGCTTTTCGTCTCGAGTGGAACTCAGGCCTCTTGTATGCCTTTCCAACCATACCACTTCTGCCCAGAGTTCTCAAGAAGATCAAGAATGATGGAGCCCAAGTAATATTTGTGGCTCCGGATTGGGCATGGAGAGTCTGGTATCCTGAGCTGTTGACCATGTCCATTGGTCCTCCAATTAGAGTGCCCCTTCAGGTGGATTTTCTGTCAGAGCAGCAAGGGAGCATTCTGCACCTGAATCCATCAACTTTCTGCCTTCTCCCGCGGCTCAGATGGCGGACCAGAGGAGATTAGAGGAGCACTGGAGGGGCCTCAAGTAGGCAGCAATCCCACACCTTCAGCGGCGGCCGGGTGCAGGGTGCAAACAGGGTGTCGGGTTTCCAATTAAACTATGAGAGGCCCCAGGGATCACACAGGTGCTGCCGGTGAGGTCTTGGCGGGGGGAGGGAGGTGGGTTGTCTCGGGCACACCACCAGTTGGACAAGGAAGAGGGCCACCTGTTGATCGTTGCTGCACCGGGTTTTGATTTCTCCAAGGCCTGGGGGCTTTGGGTGCTGTGGGAAATTTGGTGTTGGTTATCTTCTTCCAAGGCAGTCGTGGTCAGGGGGGTCCTCGGGATTCCCTCTGCAGGCTTCATTTTGGAGGAGTGGAGAGGTCAATCCAGGGTGGGACTTGGTCGCCATCACCTGGGGGTCCTCCCTGGTTGGTTGGGCCACCTGGAATCGGGCCGTGGGCATCAGGTGCAGAGTGGTTAGGACTCTCGCTTCTGGAGTGAGGTGGGAGTACTTTAGAAGAGGTTTCTTCTGTTCTTCTTTGGACAGGAACGTTGTCCACATGAGTTCTTGATCCTCTGTGATGCAGGCAGTCCTCTGGAGGTTTTTCAGAGGATGCATTGCCTTTCTTCTGCAGGTTCTTTGAATAAGGAGAAATGCCTGTAGGGCTGGGACCAAGTCAGTTGTTGTCTCCTTTCCTTCTCTGCTGGGGTTTAAGGTAAGCAGTCCTCCTCAGGAATCTGACTAGCTTGGTTCAGGGAGCCCTTAAATAGAAGATTTAGGGGCGTTTTATGGGTCAGAGGGCAGTAGCCAATGGCTACTGTCCCTGAGGGTGGCTACACCCTCCTTGTGCTCACTTCCTTTGTGGGGGGGGGGGGGGGAGCACATTCCTATCCCTATTGGTTCTGATCCTCCAAACAAAGATGGAGGATTCTGCAAGGAGGGGATCACTTCAGCTCTGGACACCTTAGGGTGGTCCTGGCTGAGGTGGTGACTCCTCCTTGTTTTTCCTAATTATCCCTCTGGACTTGCCGTCAAAAGTGGGGCTTAGTCCGGGGGCTGGACATCTCCACTAGCTGGTGTGCCCTGGGGCATTGTAACATGAAGCCTGAGCCTTTGAGGCTCTCCACTAGGTGTTACAGTTCCTGCTGTGAGGGAGGTGTGAAGCACCTCCATCCAGTGAAGGCTTTGTTTCTGGCTCAGAGAGCACAAAGGCTCTCACCCCAGAGGGGTCAGAAACTCGTCTCTCAGTGGCAGGCTGACACAGACCGGTCAGTGCTGCACCAGAGGATCGGGTAAAATACAGGGTGCATCTCTAAGATAATGCCCTATGTGTGCATTTTTTAATAAATCCATCACTGGCATCAGTGTGCATGTATTGTGCTGAGAAGTTTGATACCACACTTCCCAGTATTCAGTGTAGCCATTATGGAACTGTGGAGTTCGTTATGACAGACTGCCAGACCATATACTTAATATGTCCAGACTGTGCTTACAATGTCTAAGAATGGACTTGGACACTATATGGCCATATTGCTCATGCAGCTATGTCCTCACCTGTGTTATAGTGCACCCTGCCTTAGGGCTTTAAGGCCTTCTAGAGGGTGACTTACCTATGCCACAGGCAATGGTTTGTGTCCATGGCACACTGAGGAGGATGCCATGTGGAATTTGCCTTTTTCTCCCCACCAACACACGCAATCTGCAATGGCAGTGTGCATCTGTTAGGTGAGGGGTCCTTTAGGATGGCACAACACATGCTGCAGCCCTTAGGGACCTTCCCTGGTCACAGGGCCCTTGGTATCACTGGTACCTTTTACAAGGAAGTTATCTGTGTGCCAGGGATGTGCCAATTGTGGAAACAATGTTACATTTTCAGTGAAATAACACTGGTGCTGGGGCCTGGTTAGCCGCGTCCCAGCACACACTCAGTAAAGTCAGCAACAATTTCAGGCAAAAAGTGTGGGGGGTTAACTGCAACAAGGGTCGTTTCCCTACATTCACACAACGTGAGAAGCCAAAACCAGAAATCGCAAACATTTGTTAGATGAACAGTTAGTCCTATAATGAATTAGGCCACCTTGGGGGGTTGAGAACCTGGTGTTGTAGACACACAAGTGTCCCAAAAGGTTTGAGGTGCAGAAAGTTGGTGCCTGTGGGTAAACGCAGAAAAGTATTATCTGCCACACCTTGTTTGATGGTCTGTTTTTCCGATGCTTAGAGTGACATTTTTTTTAGATGAAACGATTAATAGTGATAGCTGGTAGAGCGACGCTCTGTGCAGGGATATAGAGAAAAAATTCATGCCTACCACTACCACATTTTAAGAGATAAAAGGAAAACATGATTTGTATTTTGGTAATTTTGATGTTGGTGACATTTAAGAGCAGTATTCTACATGAATGGTGTCAGTTTGTGTTTCATTATTCATTTTATAAACTAAGTGCGACTTCTATTTCAGGCCCTGCATGATTTCTGTTTAGATACAACATAATGGGTTTTAATGGAATAGTTGTCTAGTATGGGATAGCTAATATGTGAATTGTCATTGCTGAATGGAGTATGCTAAGTAGATGATTAGAACCCTGCAAAAAACCTTTCTGCCACGTTTTCTATGCATATCGCAATAAAAGTCTAATTTGCTACCAGGATATAAATGTTTATTATATTGAGATTTGTACAAATGCACTAAGATGGCTGGCTACTTTACTGCCACATAAACAATGCCCCCATTTAAATACTGTGACAACACCTTTGTCACTAGCTGTTAAGCTGGTTATACTTCTGTTGTTTCTGAGTAATGTAGTCAATTGTCTCTCTTCTCTGTTCACAGAAAAGACACCAAGACCATATTCTTGCGAAACACCACCTCGATGGCTGTGGCCTGGCGCATCACTGGCCTGGAGACCCTTGGTGATGATTTCTCTGTATCTCAAGACCAGGGCCTTATTACCCCTCATGCAGAGTATGGTCTGATGGTTCACTTTAAGGCCAGCAAGGCAGTGAATGTTAAGAAATTTATCCGCCTAGAGGTAAGTTCATCTATGAATGGCACAGGATTATCTTACCAGTAGCAATCTTTCAAGGGTAAATGTACTTTATTTCAAAATTTCTGGTCAGTGAAAGGCCTAAGAGCATGTGGGTGTGTGCCTAATCAATAATTCGAAGATCCGCGTCTGTATAGGTGGCATCCGTGAGGTACTTAGAGCCCTTCCCCAATGGCGTTCATCACCTTGTGCCTGCATGCCGCCTCTATCTTGTAGAGAGGGTTCACAGGTCCTTGATGGGGAAGCCGCTACCAGGAGTGCCGCAGCAGCCGTTCATTGCTTGTATCCTGAACTTTTCATACCGGGATGTGGTCCTGAGAGTGTCCCAGAAACTGGGTACTCTGATCTGTGGCTCCTCTCAGGTTGTGTTCATATACTACAATTTGAAAGTACAACGACTACTCTCCTTCCTGGCTGTCAGACAGAAAATGAGAGCTATGCAAATCAGATACATGCTATTGTTCCACAACTGAGTGCTTTTTGACAGTACAACATTCTTCTTTGATACCCTTTAAAGTCCAATGGGGATGAGTGGAGGACCTGAGGGGGCGGTATTTGTCCTGGAGGCGAGAGTTTCAGACAATATTGATAGACCCAGTGTGTGGAGACAAGCTTTGTGGCAAAATCAAAGTGAGAGGCGATGAAGTCCCATGACTGAGACAGTCAGTGCTCAGGTCAAACATAGACTGCCATCACCGGAGAGGGACATGGCCCAGCCCGATGTGCCGGATTGCCTGCCAAGTGAAGGACGTAAGGAGGCCTTATAACAAGATGTTCTTTATGGTGTGGTTTATGGTCCTCCATATGTTCACATGGTAGGACAGTGGACAGGGCAACAAGAGGCTCACGCCCCTATGCACATCCATGTGCAGTGGGTTCTTAATGTCTTTCTGTCTCTTTTTATCTTGAGGGATTTCTTCAGTTTAGGCTTAGGGGCTTATAGCATAAAAATGGGGTTCTTTCTTCACATCTGCCTGGATGGGGATGATCCCTATTATGCACCATGACAGGTACTTTCAGTATATGGGGGTGTTATGAGAAATGACGAAAATATGGAGATTTATTCATCAAGACATTTAAATGCCAACCAGAGCTCCATGGGATACACACGTGCTCACAGGCAGGTTACATGCTCGTCCTTTCAGATGGTTGACTGTGTAGCTCCAGGGCCAACTTAAAATCATTACATGTAATGTCAGGTGCCTATTTGACAAGCTGAAGCATGTAGCGATGTTGAAGGCTTCTTGCATGGTAGGGGCTGACGTCCTCCTACTCCCGGAGACCTGCTTGGTGGGGGATCTGGTGGCCATTTCTGGCGATAATGGGATATAACACAATTTTCCATGCTGGATTTCACAGGGAATCCCGTGGGAGTGGCCATCCTGATTAGAAGTCATGTCTCATATAGCGCAAGTCAAACATGGCACAACAAGTTGGGGTGATACATGGCAGTGACTGTACTTCTTCAAGGACATTCCCTATCCGATCTCGGCATCTGTGCACCTCCTATGTTATCTACAGACTTCCTCAAAACCCTGAGCGAGGTAATACTTGAGCTCTCTGATGGTCCGTCGGTACTAGGTGGTGGCCTGAACTGAGTGGGGGATGCACCGGCAGACCTTTCATGTGGGGCAGGGGAAAGACGGAAGGGATAGACACCTTTAGCTCACGTCTTGTAGGATATGGGCCTAATAAACACAAGGAGACTGTCACCCCTCTAACAGATGTTTTACATTCTTCCAAGGGGTCTGCAGAGTTTTCTCATCTTCTCAAATCCCCCCAGGGAACCCATCCAGCTTCATGCCAAGACGCCAATGTGGCACAAAATCCGCAGGGTCCACAATATGATAGCCCTTTCAGAGAGACTGCCAGGCGTTGCTGAAGATGGATTTTCGCAAGGTGTTTGACTCAGTGGACTGGGTTTACTTGTTGCCCATCTTAAGAAAGATGAATTTTGGTCCCCGATTTATTGACTATAAATCAATGGTTCCCAACCTTTTGACTTCTGTGGACCCCCACTTTATCATTACTGGAACCCAGAGACCCCCACTGAATCATTTTTGGAATCCGGGGACCCCTCCCCCCCAGCTGAGTCATTACATAAAGCTGGGACCTAATCTGTTCAGATTATTTAATTTTCTACGAAGTCGCGGCCCCCCCTGAGGATGCTTCGCTGACTCCTAGGGGTCCCCAGACCTCAGGTTGGGAACCACTGTTATGGATAATTGCTGTACACAGACTTAACTTCTAAGGTTCGAATAGAAGATGGGGGGTCTCTGTGCCTTCCTAGGTGCAAAGGGGTATCACAAGAGGGATGTCCGTTGTCACCACTACTTTTTGCACTTGCCATTGAACCGCTCGCAGAATGGCTGAGGGTAGACGCTCAGGTTGGGGCTTTGAAGGGGCCCCAGGATTGGTGGATGAGCCACAACGGTCAGGCCTGCACATCCTGCTGATCCAGTGGATCTTTGGAGAGTTCTCTGGTTTACAAATGAATGAGGCTAAGTTGTCATTTTACTGGACCGGGCCACACCCTCGCATATGCCATGGTGAATGATTTACGCACTGTCAAAGAGGGGTTCTGATATCTATGAGTATACATGACAGAGGGCCTGGGACACTAATCTACAGCCATAGATTGACAGAATAATGCAGGAGTTTGATATCTGGGCCTCGCTCCCCCTCTCCCTCTTAGGGAGATCAGCAATTTTCAAAATGGTGACCCTCCACCTACTCCAGTATTGGAACTTACATAGATTCACATGCTTGAATCATTCCCCGTCGTCGAGATGGGAGTCCTGGTACAATTTTCACTAGTAATGTTAAAACATATTGAAGAGAAAAAGGCCATAGGCCTCTTCAATTTCATAGTCTATCAGATTCATTTTGTTAAAAGGACCAAACCTGATCCTCCACCAATCAGGCGACAGCACCCTTCAGAACCTCCTGAGAGAAGCTCTAGCACCTCAGATTTTCTACCGCACGTCGTGCTAGGGAGTCTCCTCAGAGCTCTGCTCTGTCTTCACACCTATATTCAGCTATTTTTCTCTCAGAGAAACTCATTTATTTGGATTTGTCAACTATTTTTCAACTATGTCTGACAAGGAAAAGAAGAGTCTCTTCAGAGACTGCAAGACTTGTGGAAAGAAAAGACTTCATTCTGAAGACCCTCATCAAGACTGCATTTACTGCCTGTACCCAGATCATTCAGCCAAAGACTGTAAGATTTGCCGTACTTTTTCTTCTAAGACCTTAAAAGATAGAGAAGGCAGATTATTAATATGGCTGCAGAAACTAAAACATAGGAAGGATCCAGTTTCTGGTTCTGAGAGTGAGGAGTCCTCAACATCTAAGAGATCAGCTAAAAGGGCAAGATCACGCTCTAGATCTCCCTCACAAATCTCAAGGAAAGCCCTCAAAAAGACTGCTTCAGGGTCTTATAAGGGCGCAGCCCATCTTCTTCCCCAACTAAACTCAAGTAAAGAGGGGAAAAGACATTCTCCCAGTTCTGAGAGGCACAGGAAATCTTCATCTGTTCCACCATCTGTGCCTTTCAAAAAGCCATCCTCTGTGACAGGAAAAAAGGCCTCGTCGACGGATTCCCCGTCGACGGCACCGTCGGTGACTGCATTGCCGACGACAACAGCTACTTCGGGATTTCCATCGTCCACGGCTCCGCCAGCAAAATCGTCGACGAGAACAAGTACACCACCGTCGACGAGAGCTGCAACGACGACATCAGCGTCGACGACCGTCTACACCACGTCATCGTCGACGGCGCTGATGTCAGTGTCAGCCCTACCGTCGTCGACGACTTCGTCGACAGTAGACTCGTCGGCGAAGCTTTCTGCTATTAAAATAACTGTGCGTCCAGCGTTGCCGGCACCGTCCATTACAAAGTTGATTTACAGGTCGTCGACTACACCGTCGACGAGGGAAAAACATCAAAAAAGAAGAGAAAAGTTAACTCCAACCCATCACCTAGTAAGGTATCCTCCCTGGTGCCAGTACATCTTTTGGAGGGAGATGAAGATTCAGATGAAGACGGGCCTTTTGGAACAGCCCACAGTCCTTCTGAATTGAATGTAAAATACCAGGAAGAGGAGGAATATGAGGAAGCTTATGATCCCCAGGCTTACTCGGAGCATCACCAATATCAACAGGGAGCGTATATTCCTTCCGACCTGCTTACTGGCCTTAGAGCGATGTTAGTGGATTACAACAGAAGGTTTCCTCCTCAAGGAGAACAGCCTCCTCCATTGCCTATTTCTGGTGTTTCTACTCCACATCAAAGACCAACGTCTTTGCATCTCACAGATGTGGCCACTCCGGACATGACAATTCCCCAAGACACCGACATCTCAGAAGGGGATCAGGAAGAAGGAGAGCTCATAGACACTCACTCAGAGTGGGACGAGTACATTATCCCTGCTCCATCTTCTCCTTCTCATTCGAAGGTGGAATCCCCACCTGAAGACATTGGAGGTTTTCATAATCTCCTAGAGAGGGCAGCCAAGCGTTTTGCTTTTTCCGCTACCTACAAAGCAAACAGACTGTTTCCTATATGATTTTAAAGAGCCCTTTCAAAAGTCTGTGCGCTCTATCCCGATGGTGGACTACCTGTGGGAAGAGGGCCTTAAAGTCATGAATAATCCGGCAACAGTCATGGCAGTTTTGCCACGTCTGGATAAAAAATACAAAGCTCCTGATGATGCACCAACATGCTTAACAGGACATCCTCCTCCGGATTCAGTAGTAGCTCAGGCAGCTCAGAGAAGATCAAAAAATCCTTCTGCCCCGATTTCCGCACCCCCAGACAAGGAGGGTAGGCGGCTAGACAACATAGGAAAAAGATTTTCAGCTATGGCCAGCCTAGTGCTTAGAGCTGCCAACTCCTTGGCTATTTTGTCTCGATACGACAGACAGCTTTGGGCGGATATTGCACCTTTTATTAACCAACTGCCAGAAGACGCAAAATAGGAGGCAAATAAAACTGTACAAGAAGGTCAACGCACGTCTGCAGAGCTTATAGACTGCGAAATGGATATAGCGACCACTGCTTTTAGACAGCTTGCAGGTGCAGCCGTATTAAGAAGACAGGGCTGGCTTAAAGCCACCTCATTTCGGCCAGAAGTCCAGAATAAAATCCTAGACTTACCCTTTGATGGCCAAGCGCTATTTGGGAAACATGTGGATGAAGCCCTACAGTCAATCAAGACGGACACGGCAAGGTCATTAGGGACTCTGCAATATCGAAGATCATCCTTTCGTCCTAGGGGGCGTGGCCAACCCTCTTACAGAGGGGGATATCAACAACAGAGATATTTTTCCTATCCATCATCCTCACAACAGTATCGTCCATACTACTCCCAAAGACAACCGACTCAACCAGCCTATAGTAGACCGGCAGGCCGTGGACGTTCAACCCGCCCGGCCAAAGATTCAGCTCGTAGAACCTGATGTTTTCGAGGCGCCGGCTACGCTCAGTCCTCCTCCTGTCGCACTGGGTGGGAGAATTTCCTTATTCCTCAGTCAATGGCAAACCATTACGTCAGACAAGTGGGTCCTACAATTAGTGGAACGGGGCCATACTTTAGAATTTATCCAGATACCTCCCTCCAACCCTCCCCGCAGGACTCCTTCAAGATATCCTCAGCAACTCAAAGAAGAGGTCGACAAGCTGCTTCTCAAGGGAGCTATAGAGAAGGTGCCTCCGGCTCAACGAGGAACAGGATTTTATTCCAGGTTCTTCATCATTTGAAAAAAGTGGAAGGATTGGAGGCCGATCCTCGATTTAAGGGAACTAAATGTATACCTAAAAAAGCAATTGTTTCGAATGATCAGCCTGCGAGACGTCCTTCTGCGTCTCAATCAAAGAGATTTTATGTCCTCACTAGACCTCAAAGACGCATACTTCCACATACCCATCCACCCTGCACACTGAAAGTATTTAAGATTCACCATAGCCGGGAGCCATTATCAATACCGCGTCCTTCCCTTCGGACTCAAATCAGCCCCAAGAATATTTACCAAATGCCTAGCACCAGTCGCAGCCTTTCTCAGGAGAAGAAAGCACCAGGTTTTTCCATACTTAGACGACTGGTTAATAAAGGCAAAGACGTACACAGGAACACACAAGTCAACAAGAAAGTGCGTTTCCTTACTGACCAATCTCGGATTCACAATCAACTGGGAGAAGTCTAACCCTCTACCAGTACGCAATATTACTTTTCTGGGAGCAAAACTGAACACAGAATCCGGCAGGGCATGTCCCACGTTAGAGAGACAACAAAGATTACTGACCCTAGTGAGTTCCATACAGAGAAAACAAAAGGTTACTGTCCGTCTCTTCAAATCACTGTTGGGCATGATGTCTTCATGCATACCCCTTATCCCTCTGTGTCGGCTAAAGATGCTCCCCTTGCAGGAGCAGCTAAATCATCAATGGCTCCAAGTATCAGACACTTTCGAAGACCAGGTACAAATAACTCCGATAATGATCAAAACTCTCAAATGGTGGTCTCAAAAGCATCATCTGTCAATCGGCCTCTCGTTTCTTCAACAGCCAGCCCTGTGGACTATAACAACGGATGCCTCACTGGAAGGCTGGGGCGCAGTGTTACAGGACCTGAAAATAAGTGGCAAATGGCCAATCCATCTGGCATCAATGCATATCAATTGGCTAGAACTCAGGGCAGTGCACCTGGCCTTACAAGCGTTTCTCCCAAGAATCTCAGGATCGCGAGTGGTGATAAGAACGGACAACACCACTACGATGCACTATCTCAACAAACAAAGAGGTACAAGATCTCTCACACTCTCCAGGGAAGCCCAAGCGATCTGGAACTGGGCCTCGCAGCAAGGCATCACACTATCCGCCGTATACTTGCCGGGAATAAACAACAAGACAGCAGATGCACTCAGCAGGCAGAAAGCGGACTGCCACGAGTGGGAGCTAGATCAGACAGTACTGAACCAGATTTTTTCCCAGTGGGGAACACCAACAGTGGATCTGTTTGCGAAGAAGGACAGCGCCAAATGCCGGTTCTTCGCAAGTTGGCATCACCAAAAGGGATCTTGGGGGAATGCGTTTTCGATAGTCTGGTCAGACATCTTTGCTTACGCCTTTCCTCCCATTCCGTTGATCCCAAGGGTCCTCACGAAGATGAAAATAGAACCGTGCACTCTCATTCTGATAGCCCCGTACTGGCCGCGCCAACATTGGTTCACGGAGCTCCTCATTCTGTCAGTCAAACCTCATATTCCACTGGAGCCGTTACCTCATTTACTAACAATGAACAACGGCCAGGTTCGGCACCCCGATCCGCAGTCAATGCGGTTATCAGCATGGCTCCTCACCACAGAGAGTTTGCGCATTTGAATATCCCGCAGGACTGCAGGGATATTTTGTCGAAGGCCAGAGCGGAAAGCACTAACAAGATGCATCAGTGTAAATGGAAAAGATTCTGTGCCTGGTGTCATCAACGACAGATCGACCCTTTACTCTCACCACCAGAAGAAATATTGCCGTATCTCTTACAGTTAGCTCAATCTGGCCTAGCACACTCGTCCATTAAAGTTCATGTAGCAGCTATAGCTGCATACAGACGTTCAGATGACACACCCTCGCTCTTCTCTTCTCGGCTGATTAAGAGATTTCTAAAGGGGCTTTTCAGGGTTTACCCTCCTTTCAGACCACCATCTCCTTCGTGGAATCTAAATATTATTTTGGCACAACTGATGAAGCATCCGTTTGAACCGATCCACTGTGCTTCCCTCAAACACTTGTCGTGGAAGGTTGCCTTATTGATAGCTCTTACATCAGCTAGGCGGGTCAGTGAGGTGCAAACGCTGTCCATCCAAGAGCCATTCCTGCAGCTTAAACACGATAGACTATTAATGCGCACTAACCCGCATTTTATTCCAAAGGTTCCGTCAGACTTTCACATGAACGAACCTTTAGTCTTCAAGTCTTTTTTCCCTCATCCATCTTCTCTGGCGGAGAGGGCATTACACTCTTTAGACGTTAAAAGATGCGTTCAATTTTATTTGGACAGGACTAAATCTTTTCGGCGCTCTAATCAATTATTTGTGGCGTACAGTGCCCCTTGGAAGGGGTGTCCACTATCCAAGCAGAGTATTTCTAGGTGGATCGCCTCTGCCATTCAATTTTGCAATCAGGCAGCGGGCAAACCTTTGCAGTCATCTGTCCATGCTCACTCGACGAGAAAAGTATCATCGTCAGCGGCACTGTTTGCCGGAGTGCCACTACAAGACATATGTAGGGCAGCAACATGGAAGAGCTGTCATACCTTCACTAAGCACTACTGCTTGGAGTCCCTCTCTCACGGAGAGGTAACAGTGGGCCAGGCGGTTCTCAGGAATCTCTTCAGGTGAAGGTGAGCCATTTCTCCTACATCCCTCCATCCTAGAACAGGTATGCACATTGTTTACTTAAAAAAAAAAAAAACTGAAAAAAACAGAAATGTATTTAAGGATAAGAGAATGCTATCACAATCACATAAGTAAGCGGGTTTACAGACATTGATCATGTTACAGTAGTGTCTTATGATAATTTCTATTACTGTTTTCTTCTTCGAATTTCATCATGTATCTTCACAGGTATATCTGTATATATTAGAGAGAAGTAGATAGATATCTTTATATGTGTATATATATATATATATATATATATATATATATATATATATATATATATGTATAGATATAGACATATGTCAGTATACTTATATACTTCATCATTTTAGGCATGATGATAATAAGGTTTTGTGGTTCAAGATATTTTGTTTATTAAAAGTGTTGTATTTTACAATGTGCATAGTTATTGCTTTCTACTCTGATTCAAGCATGTGAATCAATGAAAGTTCCAATACTGGAGTAAGAAAATAAGTTACTTACCTGTAACTGTAGTTCTCCAGTATTGGAATCTTTCATAGATTCACATGCGACCCACCGCCTCCCCGGAGAAGCTCACTTCACCTCTTTCTTTCTTTCTTTCTATTTATATATATAGTCAACATAATATACGCACTTGTGCTTGGAAAATCTGAGGTGCTAGAGCTTCTCTCAGGAGGTTCTGAAGGGTGCTGTCGCCTGATTGGTGGAGGATCAGGTTTGGTCCTTTTCACAAAATGACTCTGATAGACTATGAAATTGAAGAGGCCTAGGGCCTTTTTCTCTTCAATATGTTTTAACATTACTTGTGAAAATTGTACCGGGACTCCCATCTCGACGACGGGGAATGATTCAAGCATGTGAATCTATGAAAGATTCCAATACTGGAGAACTACAGTTACAGGTAAGTAACTTATTTTCATCTGCTCTACCAGTTTCAAAACTTCCCGTAGCCTGTGCTCAGTTCTTTCTTCTGACACCCTATTGGCTCCTGAGGGGATTCCCTTGGAATCAGAGACACCCAAGAATCACACTAAGCAAATGTTGTAAATCCATCCACGATGGTGGCATAGCTACCTCGTATATTGCATCCTACTATAAAGCCTCACATCTAATAGTCCTGAATGAGTGGTGGTTTTGTGGATTAGAGGAACCAGCATATGCCTCAGAGGGATGGGCAATGTGTGGGATACACATACTACCTCTGTTAAACAGAGGCACCCTCCTACTGGGGCCCCCTCTGGCCACTCAGGTGATGTTCAGGGCCTGGATGGAGCCCTGGGGGGTGGGGGGTTGGGATGGTCCTGAGGTTTGACATATGAGTCTTCCCTGTGGGTGGAATCTGGTTACTTCTGGGGGCAGGGCTGCAGGGATTTGGAAAGTGGGATCTCTGAGCTTGGGGACCTGCTGCATGGCACTACGATCAAATCCTTCATGGAGCTCACAGATGACTATGCCCTCCACCAAAGTCAATGTAATCGCTGCCTTCAAATCAGATGTGCACTCACCACAAATATCTCTGCTTTCTAAGACATGCCTGAGGACAGCTTGCTGAGGCCAGAGCGCTTTTAGTGCCACTCACTGACCACAAAATCTCATTGATATACAAATCACCCATGGTCCATGTAGGACTCTGGGCCACCACTCACAGATGATGCCTTGAAGGAGGTGGTGGCATCCCCAAAGGAGGTGACATTACAAGCAATACCACATCATACAGTCAAAGTACCTTCACTGGGTCTATTTTACAATATAGAGTTTGTGGAGGATTGAGCTCATCACAGCAATTCTCTGCTCACGGTGCAACATGGAGCTTGGGTATTTTATGCATACAGTCTGGAAATGTTTTAAACTCCAAGGTTTTCTGGAGGGGTTGCTACTGTGTCTTTTGGGTTCTGACGTGGAGGCTCCCTAGGGACCCTAAATCTACTGTACTTCGTATCACTGAAGACATTGATCATGATATATACAAGCAGGCCCTGCTGTGGCTCGGCCTTGTACTAGCCAAACGTAATATTGCAAAAACCCAAAAGGACAAGGAAGCACACTGTGTGTCACTGGAGGGTTGGAATAGGAGACTGAACCACTGTCTAAGGTCAGAAAGTCCTATATGTAGGAAGCTGGCTCTGTATATACTATACAAAAATGAAGAAACGTGTGCACAGAGTCCAGGGGTTCCTGAGTGGCTTAACAGATGCTAAAGTAGATAATTCTAATGCTCTCTTTTGTGGTGTTGTGGTCGAGCAGTTAGGCTTATCAGAGGGTAGCGCAAAGCATTTGTTGTACACACACAGTCAAAAAATGATGCACGCAATCATTGACGAACACCAGGCCAATATTTTATATAGCAAAAATATATTTTGGTGTTTTATTACTAGAACCAAAAGAACTTTGTTACAGCTAAGTACAGTTGTAAGTAAGTGTAAAGCATATGTATCAAATGTACTTTGTTTAGGTTTTTCAGATAAAGCAGTTAACAAGTAAGTAACACTTATCAATTTTAAAAGTTGACAGTGCAATTTCTCATAGTAACCAGTGCAGTCCTAGGGGAGGAAAAGTGTTAGCACACTTAACAAGTAAGTACTCTACTTACGATCCCTCTCTTCAGGGGTTAGGATGTCCACAGATCAAAGTTCAGGTTGACCCCAAAAGTGTACCACGGGCAACACAGGGTCGTCTGGGTGCAGAGGTCAAAGTTGGTGGTGGGTTTTCAATGAAATCCTATGAGGACTGGGGGCACTCGGAAGAAAACAGATTGCATGTAAGTACTTGCTGTTTCAGGACATAGGCCTGGCAGGTTTAGGTCCGCACCAGGGCGGCTACAGATCAGCACCAAACGTACACCCTCAGTGGCACAAGGGCGGCCGGGTGCAGGGTGCAAACACACCATCTGGTGCCCAATGCTTTTCAGTGAGGGAACCCCAGGCGTCACAGAGATGCTGCAGACAGGGTACAGGGGGCGGTTCTGTAAAACCAAAGACTGGACAAGGAGGAGAGGCCACCCGCTGGACGTTGCTGGACCGTCGGTTGAATTCCCCAAGGCCAGGGGGCTGCAGTGCAGGAGTACCTTTGGTTGTCGGGAATCTTCATCGGATCCGTTCACGGTCTGAGGGGTCCTCTGGATTCAGGCTGCAGATGTTGTCGTGTTGGCCAGGAGGGGTCAACCCAGGTTGGACTCAAGGTCAGAATCGCCTGGGGTCCTTCTCTGGACTAATGGGACACCTGGACTCTGGCTGTGGACGTCTGGTACAGAGTAGACAGGGCTTGCAGATCTGGGGTGGTTATGGGGTCCTTTTAGAATGTTTCTTCTGGACAGGGTCACTATCCTCGGGGGGTTCTTGGGCCTCTGCTGGGCAGGCAGCCCTCTGGGGGATTGTAGAGGTTGCTGGTCCTGCAGGATGCATCGCCTTTTTGGAGCAGTAGTTTTGAAGCTGCAGGAAGGGCTTGGGCCAAGTCAGTTATCGTCTGGAGTCTTCCCTGCTGGGGTTGGCTTTGCCGTCCTTCTTTCTTCTTTCTCGAGGTTACCAGGAATTTGGTGAGTAAGGTTCAGTGGGCCCCTAAATACTAAATTTAGGGGCGTTACAAGGGCCAGAGGGCAGTAGCCAATAGCTACTGGCCCTGGGGGTGGCTACACCCTTCCTATGCCCAATCCCATTGGGGAGGGCACATTCCTATCCCTGTTGGTCCCTCTCCTCCAAAACAAGATAGAGGATTCTACAAGGGGGGTCACTTCTGCTCTGGACACCTTGGGGTGGTCCTAGCTACAGTGGTCACTCCTTGTTTTACCTAAATTTCTCCCCAGATGTGCTGCCAAAAGTGGGGCCTGGTCTGAGGGGTGAGCATCTCCACTAGCTGGAGTGCCCTGGGGCACTGTAACAGGAGGCATGAGCCTTTGAGGCAAAGTGTTGCAGTTCCTGCAGGGGGAGGTGTGAAGCACCTCCACCCAGAGCAGGCTTTGTTTCTGACACCAGGGAGCACAAAGATTCTCACTCTATGGGTCAGAAATTTGTCTGTTAGTGGCAGGCCGGCACAGACTGGTCAGCCCAGCACTAAAGGGTTGGGTAAAATACAGGGGGCACCTTTAAGATGTCCTCAGTGTGCATTTTACAATAAATCCAACACTGGCATTAGTGTGGGTTTATTGTGCTGAGAAGTTTGATACCAAACTTCCCAGTCTTCAGTGAAGCCATCATGGAGCTGTGGAGTTCGTAATTACAAACTCCCAGCCCATGTAATTAATATGTCAACACTGCACTTACAGGGTCTAAGAATGGACTTAGACACTGTAGGGACATATTGCTCATGCAGCTATGCCCTCACCTGTGGTATAGTGCACCCTGCCATAGGGCTGTAAGGCCTGCTAGAGGGGATGACCTTTCATGCTCCCGAACAGATCATTCCAGCTTTCTAAATGCGATGTATTTCATTTTTAGCTGGGCTGTGACTCCATCCGGTGTTCCTACAGGCCGAATGGGTCTGATGTCTTATTCGCTGGGAGGCTATCCAGCACAATAGCAGCAAGCGCTGTTCCTGCCATTTATGCCAATGGCCCAGGGACACTGGCCTATTCCAGCGCCAATTGTTTTTAAATAGTCATCCATAACCCAAAGCTTGGTGTGATACATGCTTCCTGTTCCTCAAAGCTGACTCCAGGGTCCTTTCCAACTTCTCAAGTGGACAGGGAGTCTAAGAAGATGAAGCAATCTGCAAAGAAGGTGTTTTCTTTGGGGAGTAGGGCTCTGAAATCTGTACACTCTACTTGTCTTTTGTGCCACTATATTCACGCCTTGATTGATTCTGCAGGACAGTGATTCCAAAGCTGCCGGATAATATTCAGGGGCACTTTGTAAAACTTTTAAATGACAGCCAGATGGCAGCGACGCAAGTTATCCAGTCAGGCCTGGACACCACTGATTCAGTGGCTAGAGCAATGGGGACCTCAGTCGCTATGCGAAGACATACTTGGCTGATGGGGTCTGGGTTCTCGCCTGATGTGCAAGCCACTCTGATGGATTTTACCCTTCGATGGTGTGAGACTGTTGGGAGCCAAAGCTGATTCTGCCTTGGAGAGATTCAGAGACGGTAAAGCGACAACAAGATCTTTAGGCCTTCAATCTCAGCCTAGAGACTATAGGCCGTTATGCAGAATCCGGGGGTTTGGCCGGAACTACTCTTTTCATGGCAGACAGCATTTCCAGCAGCAGCAGTCTTCCAATTCACTTTACAAGTCTTACCGAGGGCGTGGCAAAGGGAAACAGCGAGGAGACGCCCATCAGTCTTCCTCCTCCTCCTCTTCCTCTGCCAACGTCGCAGGGAAGCAACCGCAGTTTCAACTTCTTGGAGCATGCTTTGCCAGTGGGAGGAAGGTTGTCCCATTTTCTACTACAGTGGAGGTCCATAACATCGGACCTGTGGGTTTTTAGTATAATAGAAAATGGGTATGCGTCACCTTTCCAGGAATTTCTCCCTCCTTTCCCACCCCCCAAAGTTTTTGTTCTGAGGAATATCTTCTGCTACTTCAGCAGGAGGTCCAATCCCTACTTCAAACTGGCGTAGTTGAGTTGGTTCCCAAGCAGGAACCGGGTCAGGGATGTTACTCACTATACTTTCTGATTTCCAAAAAGAAATGCTGTTTGTGTCCGATCCTAGACCTCAGGGATTTGAATGGATTCCTCAAACAGGAAAAGTTCAAAATGCTGACCCTGGTACAGGTGGTTTATGTGCTGGACAAGGAAGACTAGATGGTTTTGATTGACTTGCAGGATGCATATTTTCACATCCCCATTCTGCAGTTGCACAGGAAGTATCTTCACTTCATGGTGGGGGTCTCAACATTACCAGTTTGTGGTCCTTCTGTTTTGTCTTACTTGCACACCTCGAGTCTTCACCTGGACGATTGGCTGCTCAAAGCCCAAGCCTCCAGAGCTGGTAGTCCATCACTTGCAGTTGACAACTCAGTTGTTGTACAACCTGGGCTTTCCATCAGTGTGCCCAAATCTCACCTAGAGCCCTCTCAATGCCCAGTGTTCATAGGGACAGTAATGGGCACAGCAGTGGTTCTTGCCTACCCTCCTCCTCACAGAATTCTGGACATTCAGGCTATGATTCTGATGTTTCAGAGTGGAGCAAGGGTTCCAATCCTGAAGGTCTTGCGCTATTCAGTCTGATAGCCTCCTGCATTCTGTAGGTCACCCCTGCTTGGTGGCACATGAGGGCCCTCCAGCTGTGCCTTCACATGCAGTGGTTTCAAATCAACAAAGATCTCAGAGTTGGTCAAAATCTCCAGAGACACTAAAGCGAATCTTCGATGGTGGGGTGTGGGTGGCAGTCTGTCTAAAGGGAAGCAGTTTTGTCCTCCACCTCCAGTGGCCACAGTGCTCACCGATGCCTCCGCTCTAAGGTGAGGAGCACCTCCTGGGGATCTGGAGTTCAAAGGTCTTTGGTCTTCAGAAGAGAGATTGTTTCATATCAATCTATTGGAATTGTGGGCGATAGGCCTGGCTCTCAACGCCTTTCTCCCTTCCATTTGTGGTCGCTCAGTGCAGGTCGTAACAGATAATACTACTGCAGTGTGGTACGTCAACAAAAAGGGAGGTGTGGGGTTGTTTCATTTCTGCAGAGAAGCTTTACAAGACTGAACTTGGGCTCAGGTCCATCGGATTTGCATCATGGTAAATCACTTGCCTGGAGTTCTTAACGTACATGCGGACAGTCTCAGTCTGCATTTTTTAGCCAATCACGAGTGGTGTCTCCATCCGGACATGGTGCTTCACATTTTCCGGCTATGGGCGACCCCTCAGATAGACCTGTTTGCAATCATGAGAACATGCACTGCCCATTCTGCAGCCTCATTATCTGATGCTGGGGGCATTGAGGGACATGTCTTATTTGGACTGGCGCTCCCAGCTGCTGTACATGTCCCCTCCTCCCCATACCCCTGATTCCTCGAGTTCTGAGGAAGATTCACCAAGACCAGGCCCAAGTCATATTAATAGGCCCGGATTGACAGAGAAGGGTGTGATACACGGATCTTTTTCACCTCTCACTGTGCCCACCACTCCATCTCCCTCACAGGGCAGACCTACTCTTGCAGTGGCAGGTTCTGCACTCCTACCTCCAGAGCCTGCACCTACATGCCTGGAGACTGAATGGGGCAACCCAAGTTCTTTTTTTACCTCCACCCTGGTATGGTAGACGCTATTTTATTGACCAGGCGACACTCCACCAAGACAGTTTATGCTGGCAGATGAGTTAGGTTTGTAAAGTGGTGTAAAAATTCAATTGACCCTTAAAAAGCCTGTTTGTCTGATATTTTACATTTTGTGCCTTCCCTAGCACAAGGTTGCGCAGTTGCCTCAGTTAATGAATATTTCTCTGCCCTTGCGGCATTCGTTTGTTTACCCGACCAACCTTCTGTTGGTCCCATACACTGCTAAGGTCTATCAAAGGACTTACTAATAAGTATCCTCCCAATACCTTTATCATGCCTCAGTAAGACCTTCATTTAGTACTAACTTACCTTGTATGTACTCCGTTTGAACCCTACATAGTTGTCATTTGAGACTGCTTACTTTCAAAACTGTTTTTCTGGTTGCCATACCTTCGGCTAGATGTGTTGGTGAATTGCAGGCTTTAAGTGTGAAACCCCCTTCACAACTTTATATGCATATACGTTGGTATTGAGAACCAAAGGTGGTTCCCCCCTTCCTCTTGAGCCAGTCTATCATCCTTCCTACTTTGTATCCTCCTCCACATCAATCTAAAGAGGAGGAAAGGTTTCATTGTTTGGATCCTACAAGGGCTGTGAGTTTTTATGTGGACAGAACACATGATCTCCGGCTGGATGATCAACTGTTTACTGGCTATATGGACAAGATGAAAGGAAAAGCTGTGCATAAAAGGACATTGTCCAGATGGATTATCCTGTGCATAAGGATCTGCTATGCCATGGCTCAACCCCCCCCCAAAAAAAACGTATTAGAGGTCATTCTACTAGAGCTAAGGCTTCTACTTCTGCTTTAGCTATAGGTGTCACCGTAGTTGACAGTTGTAAAGCGGCAACTTGGGCCTCCCTCTACATGTTTGCGAAGTACTAGTGCTTAGACTTCTAAGTGAGGAGGGATGAACACTTTACCTGTTATGTTTTACAAGATTTTTTGGTATAGGCAGACAGGCACCCACCTCTGTGTGCGGGACTGCTTGGGGATTCTATTCAGAAGGTGAGGAATCCACAGGTAGATGTATCCATCAGAAGAACAAGTAGCTTGCCTTTGGTAATGCTTTTTCTGGTGGATTCAGTATCTACCTGTGGATTCCTCACTGATCCACCCACCACCCCGTTGCTTGTCTGCATATGCCAAAAAGAATTAAGTTTCTTAATTGTTTATGCATTTATCTATTTCATATATATATTTATGTATATATGTGAATTGCGTCATGTTGTTGCACTTGTGATGTTGGTTTCACCCGGTCGCCTCGAAGGCACGAGAAAAGTGGGCAGAAACTGACATCCGCACTCTAATGAGGGCTTCTTATGGCTCCGATGATGTCGCGCGGAGTCGCATGCTCAGCCATCGCATTATGACGTCCTCGTCAATGTGTGGAAATCTATGAAGAAAAGTTTCTGTGGAATGCTGGTACGTTGGGATATTCAAAAGATGAGGAATCCACAGGTAGATGCTCTATCCACCAGAAAATGCATTAACAAAGGTAAGTAACTTGTTTGTTTATGGGAAGGGCTTCAGTAGTGGAAGGGTGTCTTGTATTGTTTTATAGTTTGAAGTGCCCAACCTTTTCCATAATTGCTGGTTTACTGACTATTGCTGAATAATCAATAAAAAGTTTTGATTTAAAAAAAAAAAAAAAAAAAAAATTAAATACTAGTGTTGGGTACCGCACACATTCATATCAGGCTTATCCTTTCCTGCCAGGAGTATTTTTCATTGTGAGTGAACAGGAGCTTGTCTTCCCTCTCATGTCCACTTTATAATTGAAGAATTTTAAAACATTTTGTTTAGTTGGAAACATTTTTCCCATAGATAATATGCACTCTGCAAATTTTGTGTTTGAAGTAGTGCAGCCCCCAGGCTAGAACACCAGAACCTTTCACTTGCTGTCCTGGTACATTAGTGGTGCCACTCAAATTTGGGGTATTGATCCGGAATCTCCCAATGCAGACATGATGTAACAATTGGAAGTGCTTAAGTGGTGTGTTCCAACCCCTGCACTTACCTTTTCTGCACTTGTGTGTTCAATAACTGGACTAACCATGTCCAGAGGTTGAAAAGAATACCACACATATTTAAATAAAAAATTCAGTACAATCAGAACATTTTGACTTGTGTGTAGAGGTGATGGACAGCTCTCTTATGAATGAATTCTTACTGCCAAGAATCCAGCAAGTAGAATAGATAATTCCTTTATTCATACCACCCATGACTATTTGAGCAGTTTAGAGTCTGAAGTCAGTAGGCAGGCCTCAAGACCCCATGCCTCCCATTGGTACCTTATGTGAGTTTCCTGATGAGGTTGCTGTAGTGGTAACTAAGAACTGAGTGATTTCTACAGTGGGAGCACTCTACATATTTTTTGTTGGTGATGCAAATGTTTTGTCATGAACCAGTGTAGTGTGCCCCAGAATGTCAGCTCAAGGGTTTGACAGATGCCTCTCTGACATGGTGGGAACACATTTGAAAGACCTGAATGAGAGGGGCCTTTCAAATAGAGTTCGTCATGAGTTTCTGGGAGCTCACAGCAAATAATTTACTTTGAATGTCTTTTCTCCCACTTGAACAGTGTAGAATCTGATAGGGATGGAGAGTTTCACTGCCATGCAGTACTTCAACAAGTGTGCATGTGTATGTGTGTGATGTAAGTGAAAATAGGCCTTCTGATGTTGTGCAGGAAAGCAATGATGTCTTGGACTTTAGTTCATTCGGTGGTATCCATGTTTTTGTCAAAGATTTGTATTGTTTTCAGTTGTAAACTGTGGGTATTTCAACAATTAGTTCACAGTGATACACATATTGCGGATTAATTAAGTGAGTCAGCTTAACATTGTAACTGTCCTCCTTTCTGTACTTAATGGCTCTCGTATAAACACTGCAACCGACTTGTACTGTAGCATGAAAAAGGTGACATTCTTTTCTTCAGGACACAGATCATTGTGTAACAAGTTAAAAAATATGTTCACCAGACCGCCCTATATCATTCCATCTTGAGATGGAGTTGTTGTTAAATCTGAAAGCATTGCTGCCCAGCCTCTTAAATCATCTTCCAGTTTTTCAACCATTCAGGTGTGTACCATACAGATTCCTTCAGCTGTCACCTATTCCACTATGTCTATTGTTCACTCCAAGTACATAGGGGTATTGAGATCTAGCCATAGTATTGCTATCCAACTTTCTGCTAATGTTAAACCTATCTATACAAACCTCCTACTGAATATACTTGGGGGGAGCAGGGATAAGGCCTACCAGTATTTGTTTAGCTTCTAATGGAAGCGCCCACCCGATGCCCTAGATTCTGCTTAGTGACTGGGAAGAGATAGGTTTGATGTATAAAGTTATAGTTCGTTAATGTAAACTGTGCATTGGAAGTGCTCGTATGTACCCTGTCATGAATACGTTCCCAGACCCGTGGAGTCAGCTGGTCTGGAAGCACCTCACCCCACCGGGCCTGCACTGCAAGAGGCTGAAGGGGAAAATCTGTACATAGTGCTCTATAAAGATGTGATATCAAATGGCAGCCACCGGTCATCAGTAAGGTAGAGAGAGATAGCTCCCCATAACAGCCGTCCAGTAATCCAGTCTGCCAACCAGTGGACAGCATGTTGAAGGTGTGCGGCCATGTAATAATATTCTAGATTTGGAACCTCTATTCCTCCAGAGGCCACTGCCTTTTACTGGTGGCTAGACTGACCCGTTTCCGCTTATTCAACCACAATACCTCAACCATAAGGGCATCCAGTATTTGGAAATATCATCTTGGAATGTTGTAAAATGTTCCCTGAAGGCATATAAACAGCAGGGGAGTAATATTATTTTTAGTAGTTCCCCATCATCGAGAGTGGTCTTTCCAAAAGCGAACCGATTCCCGGTGATACAACGCTTCCAACATTGAGGTCTAGAAATGTTGTTTCGGTGGGAGCCAGACAAACACCCAGGTAGCGGAATATCCGTCAGAGGCAGATCATTCCCACCGATGCCCACAAGAGATCCCAGGGGGATATGATCTGGACTTGGCAGGGTTCACCAGGAGGCCCCAAATGGTTCCAAATTCATTCATCACTTGCATAAAAATTGAAATTGATAAAATAGGATTACGGACATAAATCAGGACGTCATCTGCATAGAGGAAGATCACGTGTGATTCTCCCTATTGTTGTCCCCCAAGGTCCTTCTACGATAGGCTGGCAGGGGTTCTATTGCCAGGGTGAACAAAAGTGGGGCGAGGGGGCATCCCTGTCTGGTGCCCCTGCCCAATCCAAACACTTCAGATATATCACCCCCAGTAGGCTCCTGTGCGCAAGGGGCTGTATACAGTAGTTGTATCCATTGAATATAATTGGATCCCAGTCCAATATGTTGAAGAACATGCCAGAGGTAACTCCATCTAGGACCCTGCTTTCTTCAGCAGAAAGTTTGGGAAGATCGATTTTGTGCAGGAATTCAACAATGGTGGTAGAGGGAACACCATCCCAATTGGCATACATCACACTCAAATGTGATTGGAGTACCCGATTTATGGCCCACTGGGTATAGACTGGAGGGCCCGTGACAGTATTTAGGGTAAGGATAGGAGCCCGGAATCTCTCCTTTCTGACTAAGTGGGCAAGCTTTGCACCCGTTTTGTCACCTTTGGCGTGTAGCCTTTGTCGGTACGCTGTAAAGGTGAATTTTTCTAGGCGGCGTCAATCATTAAGGATCTCAAACCTTGCGTTTTTCCAGGCCTGCCAGACACCCTGGGTGAGTAGGCAGTCCGTTCTCGATCTCCCTTAAAACCTGTTCTCATTTTTAATATCTTGTTCTAGATGCTGTCTGACCCCATGACTGGCTTTAAGACAAACTGCTGCAGCACTACCTTTATTGCCTCCAAGTGCCTCGCACGGGTGCTCGAGGATTCCCATTTCTCTTGAAAATAGTGTGTCACTGTGTCTTGGACTGTCTCTGCAAAGGAGGGGTCCGTGAGGCCCTCAGGGCGGAGGCACTGTAGGAAAGTACCCTCTTTTTAGCATGGTTACCCTCACTTTTTGCCTGCTGTCAGTATGCTTTGACTGTTTTCACTGGGATCCTGTTAATCAAGACCCCAGTGATAGTGCTCTTTCCCTCTGCATTTGGTTGCTTAGGACTTTGCACACCCCACAATTGGCATACTGGTACCTCCATATAGGTCCCTAGTATATGGTACTTAGATACCCAGGGCATTGGGGCTCCAGGGGTTCCCCATGGGATACAGCATGTGTTGTGCCACCCACAGGAGCCCATGCAAACTATGTCTGCAGGCCTTCCATTGAAGCCTGCATGAAACGGTGCATGCACCCTTTCACTACAGGTCTCTGCACCAGGTCACTGTAAGTCACCCCTTATGGTAGGTTCCTACTAGCCCAGAGGGCAGGGTACAGGTACCTGTGTGTGAGGGCACCCCTGCATGAGCAGAGGTGCCCCTAAGAACTCCAGATCCATTACACTGGACTTCGTAAGTGCAGAGAATCCATTTTAGCCATGTACTGGTCACAGGTACCTGTGTCCCGCTACATAATGGTATCTCCGAACCTGGGCATGTTTGGTATCAAACATGTCAGAATCATAACTGTTGCAAATATTTGTTGTATGATTCCATGCACTCTGGGGGCTCCTTAGAGGACCTCCAACATTGCTTCCTGGGGCAGAAAAAGTACAAGGGCTTACGTCCTATCCTTAAACTTTGGGACCTCAATTACTTCCTCAAGAAGGAGAAATTGAAAATGCTCACTCTGGCTCAGGTCCTGTCTGCCCTAGACCCAGGAGACTGGATAGTAGCGTTGGACTTCCAGGACAGTTATTTCCACATTACCATCTTGCCTGCCCATAGATGTTACCTGCGATTCGTGGTAGGTTACGAGCACTATCAGTTTACTGTGCTCCCCTTCGGCCTTACCAGCACCCCTCAGGTGTTCACAAAAGTGATAGCAGTGGAGGCAGCTCATCTGCATAGGTTAGGGGTTTCAGTCTTCCCCTACCTCAATGACTGGCTGTTGAAGGCAGACTCACCCCAGAAAGTCGTCTCCCACCTTCAGACTATAGCGAACCTCCTGCACACGCCGGGGTTCACTATCAATGTGCTGAAGTCACACCTGACTCCCTCTCAGATGCTCCCTTCCATCAGAGCTGTTTTAGACACTGTGCATTTTCGGGCTTATCCTCCCGAAAAGCGAGTCCAAGATATTCGGACTATAATTCCGATCTTTCAGCCTCTATCTTGGGTTTCGGTGAGACTGACTCGGAGGCTGCTGGGCCTCATTGCCTCCTGCACCCTGCTAGTAACACATGCCAGATGGCATATGTGGGCTCTGCAGTGGGACTTGAAGCTCCAGTGAGCGCAGCATCATGGAAATCTCTCCGACTTGGTCCAGATCTTGGAGAGGACTGCAAAAAACCTGCAGTGGTGGCTTTCCAATCCAAATTGGGTCCACGGCAGATCCCTCTCCCTTCCCCAGCCAGATCTATCCATAATGACAAATGCATCACTTCTGGGTTGGGGGGCCACATGGGAGAGGCGGAGATCAGAGGCCTGTGGTCTCCGGCGGAGTTTGGGCTCCATATCAATCTTCTGGAGCTCCGGGCGATCAGGCTTGCGTTGAAAGCATTTCTTCCCTCTCTCAAAGGGAAAGTAGTGCAAGTGTTCATGGACAACACTACCACCATGTGGTACTGCAACAAACACTGCCGAGTAGGGTCCTGGACTCTTTGACAGGAGGCACTACGCCTCTGGACATGGCTGGAACATCAGGGCATTACCCTGGTGGTTCAACATCTGGCGGGTTCTCTGAACGCCAGAGCAGATGTACTCAGCCGTTGATGCACAGCCAATCCTGAATGGCGTCTCCATCCGAATGTGGTGCGAGGTCTCTTTCATGAGTGGGGAGAGCCTTGGTTAGATCTGTTCGCCTCCGCAGAGAACGCGCAATGTCAGCTGTTTTGCACGTTGGAGTTTCCAAGGCGGCACTCACTCGGAGACGCTTTTTGTCTTGAGTGGAACTCTGGCCTCCTTTCCGCCTTTCCCACTTCACCCAGAGTTTTCAAGATGATCAGGAATGACCGGGTGAAAGTTACCTTGGTGGCTCTGGACTGGGCATGGAGAGTATGGTATCCAGAGCTATTGAGCATGGCCACCAATCCTCCACACAGACTGACTCTTTGGGCGGATCTTCTGTCGCAGCAACAGGGGACGGTTCTCCACCCGAACCTGTCCAATCTCCGCCTTCATGTGTGGATGACTTGATGACTTTTGATCTTCCACCCGAAGTCTGCGATGTTATCTTGGCAGCCAGGCTTCCCTCCACCAAAACGGTATAAGTTGTTGTTGGCATAAATTTGTGGCATGTTGTACCAACAAATCTGTTGATCCCCTCTCTGCTCCTCTATCTGAGGTTGTTTTGTTCATTCTTTCTTTGGTCCAGCAGGGCTCTTCGTTGGGCACCCCTAAGGTATTTATCAGCTATTTCTGACTTTCTTAGGCTACCTGATCAGCCCTCACTCTTTAAAATAATCGAAGAAAAATCTCTGTATCCAGTCTGACACCTGGGGGCAATTTTAAGGTAAGGAATCTGAAACTAGAATATGTTTCTACCAGATATTTTGTTACCGAGGGTAAGTAACTTGTACTTCAGTGTAAGCGCTCATGTTGTTTTACATTTCTGAAACGTATTGAATTTTAAAAAACTTCTGTTGGGGTCAACATTGTTTGACTTTCAGGGCATGAATGTGATATGTAATGCTTAATTTTATTGTAAATTGTCTTTCAGACTTGTAGACAATAAATATTCTAGAAGACTGAGGATATTTACAATATCAGAAAGCACAATGGATCATACCTGTTACGAACAGACTTGAATGCACGGGGTTATAATTATTACTGATGGTATCTACAGGACATAAACAATAACAGAATCGGTGCATTCGTTCAATAGAAGTTTTGAATAAACTGATAAAAAACATATGTGGGACACAGTGATGATGATGACGATTCACTAGTTTATACAGAACAATCGAGAGAATAGCATGCTGCAACTGCACACAAAATAATCAAAGCCTTTTTTCAGGAAGTTAGAGATATTTTTAAAATTATGAATGCTTGAAGTTAACACAATACTATTTGGACATTTCAACCTAGCACCTGCAAAAATAATGTTATTTGAGGAAACAGCACTTGCAACAGAAAACTCGGCAGAAACATTAGCATTCTATTTCAGTTGAACCCACATGAACAAACCTATTGGTTAACAGTTGCAGACTCAGGGATTTCGTTTACTAACCATCTGAATAATTAGAATGTCTGCTGATAAGAAAATCAACCACCAATTTTATGCTTTTGTTGAATATTGATTCCAAAAGCACTCTATCTTTCTATAGCACACATTTCACACGGAAAACAAACTTCATATAGAGCCAGCTGTACGTAGCTTCGTTTTTGTGTTTTCCTGATTGCGAATCTTTGCGATTTGCAATTAGGAAATCACAAACAGCTATGTACTACAGTGTGTTTCACTCTGTTTGCGATTCTCACTTGATCGCAATTGACCTCCTCATTAATATTCATGAGGTAAATTGCAACACATTGGGAATTGCTAAAAACACGGACATGGTCGCCTGCTGGGGACAGCAAACCTCCATGTCTGTGCTTTCTGATAAATAAAGCAACTGTTTTTTTTTTTTTTTTTTTTTTTTTTTAATTCAGCCTGTTTTCCTTAAAGAAAAATGAGATGTTTCAAAAAGAAAAATTAAACATTTGTTTCATTTTCTAAGACTAGGCAGTGGTCCATGGGACCACTGCCCTCCCTTAAGAAACATTTTCGCTACCATTCACTAAGGGGAAAGGTGTCCTGTTAGGAAATGCCTTCCTTGGCATGGTTACCCCCTGACTTTTGGCCTTTTGTTGATGCCAGTTATGATTGAACGTGTGCTGGGACCCTGCTAACCAGACCCCAGCACCAGTGTTTTTTTTTCCTAAACTTTACCTTTGGTCCCACAATTGGCACAGCCCTGGCACCCAGATAAGTAACTGGTACCCCTGGTACCAAGGGCCCTGTGGCCAGGGAAGGTCTCTAAGGGCTGCAGCATATTTTATGCCACCCCGGGGACCCCTCACTCAGCACATGCACACTGCCTCACAACTTGTGTGTGCTGGTGGGGAGAAAATGACTAAGTCGACATGGCACTCCCCTCAGGGTGTCATGCCCACCTCTCACTGCCTGTTGCTTAGGTATGTCACCCCTCTATCAGGCCTTACAGCCCTAAGGCAGGGTGCACTATCCCACAGGTGAGGGCATAGTTACATGAGCACTATGCCCCTACAGTGTCTAAGCAAAACCTTAGACATTGTAAGTGCAGGGTAGCCATAAAGCGTATATGGTGTGGTAGTCTGTCAATTACGAACTCCACAGTTCCATAATGGCTACACTGAAATCTGGGAAGTTTGGTATCAAACTTCTCAGCACAATAAATGCACACTGATGCCAGTGTGGGATTCATTGTAAAATACACCCAGAGGGCATCTTAGAGATGCCCCCTGAATACCAGTCCGACTCCTAGTGCTAGGCTGACCAGTTTCTGCCAGCCTGCCACAACCAGTCGAGTTTCTGGCCACATGGGGTGAGTGCCTTTGTCACTCTGTGGCCACGAACAAAGCCTGTACTTGCTGGAGGTGTTTCTCACCTCCCCCTGCAGGAACTGCAACACCTGGTGGTGAGCCTCAAATGCTCATGCCTTTTGTTTCAGCACCTGAGGGCATCCCAGCTAGTGGAGATGCCCGCCCCTCCGGCCACTGCCCCCACTTTTGGCGGCAAGGCTGGAGGAGATAATGAGAAAAACAAGGAGGAGTCACCTACCAGTCAGGACAGCCCCTAAGGTGCCCTGAGCTGAGGTGACCCCTGCCTTTAGAAATCCTCCATCTTGAGTTTGGAGGATTCCCCCAATAGAAATAGGGATGTGTCCCCCTCCCCTTTGGGAGGAGGCACGAGGAGGGTGTATCTACCCTCAAGGACAGTAGCCATTGGCTACTGCCCCCCCAGACCTAAATACACCCCTAAATTGAGTATTTAGGGGCGACCCTGAACCCAGGAAATCAGATTCTTGCAACCTAAAACAAGGAGAAGGACTGCTGACCTGAAAGCACCGCAGAGACGACGGAGACGACAACTGACTTGGCCCCAGCCCTTCCTGCCTGTCTCCTGACTCAAAGAACCTGCACAGCGACGCATCCGACAGCGACCTCTAAGGATTCAGTGGACTGCCCTGAACGCAAAGGACCAAGAAACTCCAGAGAACAGCGGCACTGTTCAAAACCTGCAACAACTTTGCAACGAAGAAACAACTTTCAAAGAACTCTCTCTTCCCACCGGAAGTGTGAGACTTCACACTGCACCCAACGCCCCCGGCTCGAGTCCAGGAGAACCAACATCGCAGAGAGGACTCCCAGGCGACTACGATGACTTGGGCACCCTGAGTGGACTCCCCTTCATCCCCACAGTGACACCTGCAGAGAGGATCCAGAGGCTACCCCTGACCGCGACTGCCCGGTAACAAGGAACCTGACGCCTGGACCAAGCATTGCACCGCAGCCCCAAGGACTGAGAGGAACCACCTACCAGTGCAGGAGTAACCAGCAGGCGGCCCTCATCCTAGCCCAGTCGGTGGCTGGCCCGAGAAGCCCCCCTGTGCACTGCCTGCATCGCCTAAGTGACCCCCGGGTCCCTCCATTGCTTTCAATAGCAAACCCAACGCCTACTTTGCCTACTGCACCCGGCCGCCCCTGTGCCGCTGAGGGTGTGTTTTGTGTGCTTGTGTGTCCCCCCCCCCCCCCAGTGCTGTACAAAACACCCCTGGTCTGCTCCCCGAGGATGCAGGTACTTACCTGTAAGCAGACTAGGACCAGAGCACCCCTGTTCTTCATAGGCCCCTATGTGTTTTGGGCCCTCCTTTGACCTCTGCACCTGACCCGCCCTGTGTTGCTGGTGCTGTGGCTTTGGGGTTGCCTTGAACCCCCAACGGTGGGTTGCATATGCACAGGAGACTGACTGTGTAAGTGCTTTACTTACCTGAGAAACTTAACCAAACATCCCTCCCCAGAAACTGTTGATTTTTGCACTGTGTCCACTTTTAAAATAGCCTATTGCCATTTTAACCTAAACTGTGTGTACTACTGTTTTAAATCAAAGTTATATACTTACCTGTGTGAAGTACCTGGCATTTTATGTACTTACCTCAAATTTTGAGTCTTGTGGTTCTAAAATAAAGAAAATATATTATTCTATATAAAAAAAACTATTGGCCTGGAGTTAAGTCTTTGAGTGTGTGTTCCTCATTTATTGTCTGTGTGTGTACAACAAATGATTAACACTACCCTCTGATAAGCCTACTGCTCGACCCCACTACCACAAAATAGAGCATTAGTATTATCTAATTTTGCCACTGTCAACCTGTAAGTGGAACCCTTCGACTCTGTGCACACTATCTCTCACTTTAAAATAGTATATACAGAGCCAAATTCCTACAGGTCCCTTGGGGACCCCTTCCCATTTGCGAATGGGTTACTGCCAAATTGAATTTAGCGGCAAAAAGCAATTTTGTTGTGACCGCATTTAGGTTGCAAAACGTTCATACATATCACTGTGAGTTGCTATTAGGAAGGGACACCCTTGACACTCCCCTTTTTAATACCGAATTGCTAACCCATTTTGCGATTCGGTAATAGATTACTGAATAGCAAAATTGGGTTTGGTACATCCAAAAAGCTTTTTTTCTGGTCAAATTGGTGTGATTTTTGCGAATCAGGCTGTTTGCAACTAGATAAAAGCTTTGTACATGATGCCCTTAATTCTTCCCAAATGCTCAGTAGAGATCATACCCCTTATAGTAGAAACTTTCAATGTATCGAGAATTTTCATGTCTGAATACATAATATAAAAACTAAATTGCAAGAGCAGGGAACATAGGATTGCCTTCAGACACTGAAAGATGTAAATGAACAAATGTTAAGATAGTGCAAAGAAGAGTCTCAGAGGAAAATATGTATCTTCACAGGAGGTACCTATAGTGTAGGAAGTTGGCTCTGTATGTACTATTTCAAAGTAAGAAATAGCATGCACAGAGTCCAAGGGTTCCCCTTAGAGGTAAGATAGTGGCAAAAAGAGATAATTCTAATGCTCTATTTTGTGGTAGTGTGGTCGAGCAGTAGGCTTATCAGAGGGTAGTGTTAAGCATTTGTTGTACATACACACAGGCAATAAATGAGGAACACACACTCAGACAATTCCAGGCCAATAGGTTTTTGTGTTGAAAAATATCTTCTCTTAGTTTTTTTTAAGAACCACAGGTTCAAGATTTACACACAATACTTTAAATGAAAGGTATTTCACTTAGGTAACTTAGGAACTTTGAATAAGCAAAATAGCATGCACAGTTTTCACAAAAATGTCAATAAGCTATTTTAAAACTAGACACAGTGAAAATTTCAACAGTTCCTGGGGGAGGTAAGTGTTAGTTAGTTTTGCAGGTAAGTAAACCACCTACAGGGTTCAAAGTTGGGTTCAAGGTAGCCCACCGTTGGGGGTTCAGGGCAACCCTAAAGTTACCACACCAGCAGCTCAGGACCGGTCAGGTGCAGAGGTCAAAGTGGTGCCCAAAACGCATAGGCTTCAATGGAGAAGGGGGTGCCCCGGTTCCAGTCTGCCAGCAGGTAGGTACCCACGTCTTCGGAGGGCAGACCAGGGGAGTTTTGTAGGGCACCGGGGGGGGGGGACAAGTCAGCACAAAAAGTACACCCTCAGCGGCACGGGGGCGGCCGGGTGCAGTGTGCAAACAGGTGTTGGGTTCGCAATAGGTTTCAATGGGAGACCCAGGGGTCTCTTCAGCGAAGCAGGCAGGCAAGGGGATGGGGGCTCCTCGGGGTAGCCACCACCTGGGCAAGGGAGAGGGCCACCTGGGGGTCGCTTCTGCACTGGAGGTCGGATCCTTCAGGTCCTGGGGGCTGCGGGTGCAGTGTCTTTACCAGGCGTCGGGTTCTTAGAAGCAGGCAGTCGCGGTCAGGGGGAGCCTCTGGATTCCCTCTGCAGGCGTCGCTGGGGGGGCACAGGGGGGTCAACTCTGGCTACTCACAGGATCGCAGTCGCCGGGGAGTCCTCCCTGTAGTGTTGTTTCTCCGCAGGTCGAGTCGGGTGCAGAGTGCAAAGTCTCACGCTTTAGGTGGGAAACGTGGAGTCCTTTTAAAGTTGTTTCTTTGTTGCAAAGTTGTTTCTTCTTTGGAGCAGAGCCACTGTCCTCGGGAGTTCTTGGTCCTTTTAGATGCAGGGTAGTCCTCTGAGGCTTCAGAGGTCGCTGGACCCTGTGGAACGCGTCGCTGTTGCAGTTTTTCTTGAAGTGGGGAGACAGGCCGGTAGGGCTGGGGCCAAAGCAGTTGGTGTCTCTGTCTTCTCTGCAGGGCTTTCAGGTCAGCAGTCCTTCTTCGTCTTCCAGTTGCAGGAATCTCTCTTGCTATGTTCTGGGAGCCCCTAAATACTCAATTTAGGGGGGTGTTTAGGTCTGGGGGTTAGTAGCCAATGGCTACTAGCCCTGAGGGTGGCTACACCCTCTTTGTGCCTCCTCCCTGAGTGGAGGGGGGCACATCCCTAATCCTATTGGGGGAATCCTCCATCTGCAAGATGGAGGATTTCTAAAAGTCAGAGTCACCTCAGCTCAGGACACCTTAGGGGTTGTCCTGACTGGCCAGTGACTCCTCCTTGTTTTTCTCATTATCTCCTCCGGCCTTGCCACCAAAAGTGGGGCCGTGGCCGGAGGGAGCGGGCATCTCCACTAGCTGGAATGCCCTGGGGCGCTGTAACAAAGGGGGTGAGCCTTTGAGGCTCACCGCCAGGTGTTACAGTTCCTGCAGGGGGAGGTGAGAAGCACCTCCACCCAGTACAGGCTTTGTTACTAGCCACAGAGTGACAAAGGCACTCTCCCCATGTGGCCAGCAACATGTCTGGTGTGTGGAAGGCTAGTAAAACTAGTCAGCCCACACTGGAAGTCGAGTATGTTTTCAGGGGGCATCTCTAAGACGCCCTCTGGGGTGTATTTCACAATAAAATGTACACTGGCATCAGTGTGCATTTATTGTGCTGAGAAGTTTGATACCAAACTTCCCAGTTTTAAGTGTAGCCATTATGGTGCTGTGGAGTTCGTGTATGACAGACTCCCAGACCATATACTCTAATGGCTACCCTGCACTTTCAATGTCTAAGGTTTTGCTTAGACACTGTAGGGGCATAGTGCTCATGCACCTATGCCCTCACCTATGGTATAGTGCACCCTGCCTTAGGGCTGTAAGGCCTGCTAGAGGGGTGACTTATCTATGCCATAGGCAGTGTGAGGTTGGCATGGCACTCTGAGGGGAGTGCCATGTCGACTTAGTCATTTTCTCCCCACCAGCACACACAAGCTGGCAAGCAGTGTGTCTGTGCTGAGTGAGGGGTCCCCAGGGTGGCATAAGACATGCTGCAGCCCTTAGAGACCTTCCCTGGCATCAGGGCCCTTGGTACCAGGTGTACCAGTTACAAGGGACTTACCTGGATGCCAGGGTGTGCCAATTGTGGAATCAAAGGTACAGGTTAGGGAAAGAACACTGGTGCTGGGGCCTGGTTACCAGGCCTCAGCACACTGTCAAATCATAACTTGGCATCAGCAAAGGCAAAAAGTCAGGGGGTAACCATGCCAAGGAGGCATTTCCTTACATATAGTTATTGCAACAACAAGCTTTACTGCTGGGCCTAGGAATTTTGTGAAAGGAGAGCAAAACAAATCCATGCAAAGCGGTTAAAAGAAAATGCTGTTTAATGCAGTGCATGTAAAAAGGAAAAAAAAAGTGGCAACAGTTATTGATACTGACCAAATGGTGATTTATCCACATAATTATTACAGTGTAAAGCAGTTTGAAGAGACATGCACAGTGGCACTGAGAATTGATAAAAGCAAGCAACTGTTTACAGACCTAGGGCCTGATTTAGAACTGGGCGGATGGATTACTCAGTCACAAATGTGACTGATATCCCATCTGCTGTATTTCGATCCCCGTAGACTATAATGGGATTATAATACGGCGGACAGGATACCCGTCACGTTTGTGACTGAGTATTCCCTTCCACCAAGTTCTAAATCAGGCCCCTAGTCATTATTTGCATATGATTATCATAATCTATTTCCATTATCTGTGACACCACTGAAAAAGTAGAGCTTTTCACATACAAACAAGAGGAATGTTTTGTGCTTCCGCTCTATGAATTATAACTTCATTACCAAGAGTGGCGTATTTATTCATTACGAGGATGATTGAAATCCAATGCTTTCCACATCAATTACAAGTTTTTGTTTCTATTCCATGTGATACCCATATGGCATTTATTATGTGCAAGACATCTTAGCTGAGACGCACTCATAGTATAAGGTTAAGCTGCGATGGCTATTGCACCAAAGCTGTGTGTGGGAAAATAACAAAAAAGAATCAGTGGCCAGATATTTTATCAAAAGAAGATACGCCATGAGCCAAATGAGATTAGAGATATTTGAGATAATGTCAGACTTACCAAGAGGCTACGATGGAAAGAAGCAATTTGGCGCTTAGGAAATGTTTTTCATTCCGTAGGTGGTAGTTTACACCTGAGGTGTGATTGAGATGAAGCACAAGTTATTTTCTATGGCCTACATGCACCAGTGTTTCAGTAGCTAAAAACAGAGCGAAAACATTTGACCACTATGCGAATAGGATGGCAGCAAGTAGTATTACATCCATAGAGAGAGCTCATTTTGTAGACGTTTACTGAAAAATACCATTTCCATACAGATCATTTGAATTGAAACTGACTTGTTTTTGAAGCAATCAGCTACAAACACTGTCCGCGCATAATAATACAATCATGCTTTGCGGACTGTTATACCAGAGAATTAACTAGAGGGCTCGTCTGTGTGATGTTTATCAATTATGTGATAGTCAAAGGACAGTACTAAAACAAGTTCACATATTAATTGACATATTATAGATGTGCCTTCCAAACCTACTAAGGTCAGAACAAAATACCACTGGCCCTACAAGGTGTGTGACAGCCATTTAAGGGCAACATATTGAGTAGTTTGAGTCATCCTAATGAACAGGGATTAGTGATTGAGCTTGAGGACTTGATTACAGTCCTTCTCTGCCTCTTTTCACTTGAAATTATGTATGTGGATAAGTAGGTCTGCCTTTGTAGTTACCATGAAGCTCACACAAGACACTTTAACTCAGAGCGGTTACTTCCTTTGTCACCACAACTTGGTGCTCCAGCTAAAGTGCTACATGTCTCCTCATCCTATTCCACTCGCTTACAACATCTTCCAGTAGTTTCATTATGATTCCATATCCTTCCAGAGCGTCATTACCCACACATCTTGGATCCCCACTTTTGACCTGCATTACATTGAAGGGGCCTGCAACTTCCATATAAGAACTTCAAATACCTGGTAACATAGAGTATATTTAGCTATTTTAGGTACAGAATGGCATAGGTAACAGGTTCATCTAAGTCATGTCATATGTTTTTTAAAATGCTGACTCGATGAAAATTAGTTTTTTAAAATGAGATTTTCAGTAACGCTCACAGAGACTAATCTTTGTGCATCATAAGTACATCATGCTACGGCATCTCATAGATTACATTCTGTACTGTTGTGTCTTGAGCTTAACTCACGCATTCACCAAATATTACTGTGTGGATTCACACAACAGGACTGGTACAGTGTTTTTCAGGGTATGCCTTCTCATAATCTTACCTATTGTTTCCATTCTGCCGCTCTGCCACTTACTAAACAATGTGAACATTAGGTTGCAATCTTTGTATTTATTGGACAGGGATATTACACATTTTGGTAATGTTTCATCCCTATGTTCATTTTTAATGATAGTTTACACCAAACCCAGTTTCTAGTTCCTCTGTTTTACTTTGTCCTATCAAATGTTCATTTCTACAATAACTGCCAAGATGAGAAGTTTGTATCAAAGTATAGTGTAAGGATCTCCTGTTCTGTTGGTCGTGTTATCAAGAATTTCAGGTAAGTGTGAGTTTTGTTTTTCTGGCACTTTGGTCATTGTCCTCAAAAAACAGGTTTTCCCTGCATCCTCCTAGGCACATTTATCTGCACTGTCTCAGGAAGACGTCCTAGTGTATTTTTCTCTATGTCTGACGATCCCTTTCTCTCTTGGATCTCTGAGAACTGTCTTGATATCATCCTGCTCCTTGGGTCCTAAAGCATCAGGTCGACCTATTTTATTTGGTTGAGAGCATCCATCCACAAATCTTTAGTCAAATCTTTAAATTCTGAGCATTTTTGTACAATCTTTTTATGTAATGGCAAAAGTACAAAATTGAGTAGTAAGTGGGGAAACATTTCCCAGAAAAGATATCCAGTCTGTCTCAATATGTTCCATGCTACACTCTGCTGTTGCCAACACGTGTATATGCTACCGTGTATTGTTTTCATTTACTCTAATTCTAAATGTGTTGTGGCACCCCTTTTATTACTTTTCAACCTTCACAGGTCTAGGTGTGGATGGGTCATTGACAACAGTGGGGAACATCAGGGGAAAATTTGCTGCAGCACAAAATAGATTGTGAGTTTCATTTCAGGAATACCTGTAGAGCTAGCACCTTGCAGCCAATATAATTGAAAAAGTGTACAAAAAAATTAACAGTCTGTCCCCTATTTAAAAATACCGTTGAGCGAGGGGACGAAACAATACAAAGATGAGAATTTCTTCTCAATTAAATTTATTTCTTAAGCCAGTTTCCTAAATTTCATCAAGTGTCATAGGATCGTGACATGTGTCTTGGAGTGTGAACTATATTTAACTTGTGTCTTTGATTTTTGACCCTCTTAATTAAGGGGGGGACTCCTGTCTCTAGCCTGTGACCTCAAACTGCTAATCCTGCATTACCTTTTGCTTCAGGTGTCTGATGTAGAGAACATTCTGGGAATTGTCCAAATTGAAAACATCCAGATCTTTGCTGAAGCTTATGACGTGGCCCTCGACATCAGTTTCCCTAAAGGTAAATTCTGCTATCATTGACAAGTGTCTCAGTGCACGTGGTGAATCCTGTCATTATATGAGAAGGATACAGCACCCATCAGAGTTGAAAAGGCCTAGATTGCACATTTATTATCGTTTACTCTTCACATATAGCCATTTAAAAAGGCTGTGGGTAGTTCTGAGGCTGCCAGAATGACATGGCCTCTAACAACAATAATGATAATAATGCTACAAAGGAGACAACATATAAAATAAGGCATTTAATCATGGATGCACAAAAGCCCATCTTCCAGAAGTGTGTTGCACAAGAACAGCATAATATTCTTGTCTGTGATCCCCAATTACATTCTTATCCCTGATCTTCCACATCAGGTAAACTAAAGCTGAATTGTCTCTGCCAACCCTGGCTGAAAAGCCTGGCAAAATCCCACAGTAGCCTGGCAGAGATCTTACCCAAACAGACAAACCTGATGGGGAAATTACCCCCGTGTCCATGTAGGTACAATAGTCACATTTATGTATTTAAGGAGAATTGCTGTGAGGTCTGAGCTCCTACTACTTTCTAGGGATTCCATTTCCATCATTAGTTTGAAACTCTTCTATTCATAAAGCTTTTGTCAAAAAGAGATCACCACACATCTGGGGAGAGCTATCTAACATTAGTTAAAGAAATTCCAATTTTCATGAGGAATTGTTACCCTAATGTTCTTGTTCAGTCCCATTGTCAACTTGTGAATATTCTACCATCTTGTAATGCTGCCAACACTGTCTATAGTACAGAACCTTGTACCAATAATGCATAAGCATGCATGTGTACGCCATACACAAAACAGCCGAGTCCCTGTAGATGAACAACATTGTCAGTTCACTTTGTTCGCCGAGCTGTGTGAACTTCACTCTGCTTTTATCCCACTCAGCAACTTTCCTTTTACAGAGCATACTGCAATTTAGGACATTCTGCATTTTTTCAGCTATTTTTCCCCCATACACTGCTTCCTTCAGATCAAGTACATTATGCTGCAATATTCTGGCATTACGCTATGCCTTTTGCCGTTGGCCGTTGATAGCAGCTGACTTTCACAACCTCTGCAACATGTGCCTGGGAAACAGTCAACAAGAGCAGGCCTGTGCGCAGTGTGAAATGCCTTTAAAACGATCTGGCCTATAGTCAGCATCAGCATGTACCTCACGCTGAAGAAACATTGGATATCTGAACATGAAAGATGTAAGAGGTAACTATAAGTCTTGGTCAGTTTGCCCGGCACTGTGCATCATTCTTGCATCTAAGCAAGTGTTATGAGTACCATGGGGAAGATGAAGGTACCAAATTGCTTGACTGTTTTCGTAATGGAAAAGGTTTTCTTGCTAGCCCTTTTTATCACCTAAAAGAAAAGGGAGTGAAATGCCCAGGGTTGAAGGTACTTTCAGGACCCTCTTAAATGCACCACCAGAGGCTTAGTCGAGTTGAACTCAACTGCTTGTCTGGGAGCATAGCTCCTAAGCTGTTTTTGCACTGATGGATAAGGGCATTCTGTTTTTATATACAACACAGTGATGCCATTGGATTGAAAGTCAAAACACTATCCCTCCCCGGTCACAGTCATGGAACCAAGACACAGCTCCTTATGGTGATGGTAGAGACTTGTATTAGGGAGCTTAGAACAGCTCCATATCTGTCATAGTCTCTCTCACCATCCCCCTCTGTCTAAGTAGGCCCATCACCTGACTCCTCCTGCACTCCTCTGGGTAAGCCCAGCTTCCATGCTAAACAGATCACAGTTGAGAAGGAGAGTGCTACCCAGTCAGCAAGCAGAGAGCTTCTGCGCAGGTCTCTCCACCTCTTCATCTTTCATTGATAAATAATTAAAAAGAAAGGCACAGTGAGAAACAAAATGGCCTTATTCACCCTGTTTGATTTTAAGGGGCAGTGTGTCAAAGAGAAGCATACCTCCAGCATGTTAGCAGTTGAAAATCTCGAAGAAAAACATTCCCATTCACGTTCAAAGAGGACCTTGCTATATTGTTATTCAATGTCAAGGGCATCACGGTATCAAAACATTTCATATGAAAATGTTCAATGTCAAAGCACTCAAGGTGATGTCAAAACATTTCCTCACCATTACTGCTTCAGGCAAAGTGTTTACTCTGCGTAGTAAGACTGCTCCTGTCATTATGTGTCCAAGTATTGAGATTGCACCTGCTATCCCAGTGGATTAATTTTCCCAGAGGAGGAAATAAACACTTCTTATAGGCATACCATACCTACTTCTCCTACAGTTTCAGCATCAATCCATTTTCCAGTGGAAGGTGAGAACACATTTCTTTCAAGGAGTATGGCCAAAGTAGACATTCCAGTGGAAGACCCTCAGACTCTAACAAGTGTGATATTTAAGGCTATTCAATCTAGGTACATTATAAAGACATCTACTGCTACTAGCTCTTAATCCTTCTGTGTAAAGATTCCAGATCCATAAGAAACACCTAAATTGTTGACAAAAATACAGCCATATGAAGCAGTATATTGCTTTCAAGTAGGTGCATCCACACCAACCTCTGTAATTGTTTAGCAGCAAGGAGAAGGCATGCATTGGCTTCCTTGATGTACATGCCACAAACACGTAGATGTTGTTTATAAAAAGTGTTTGTTGGATCTGTAGCAAAATCCATAAATGCTGCCAGCACCAACTCTCTACTGTGTCAGTTTGATCGATGTGTAGCTTCTCTGAAGATCTCTACGGGGATGAAGCAGAAGACAGCATGCCCCCAAGGTATTTTGATCTCCCTCTAACTTGGCCATAATTACATCAGTTGATGGGGAAGATCTAGAGGTTCATGAGTATTGCCATGGTTCTTTGAAGATCTGCATGAATATATAAGTCAAACCTGAATCTGGATTCCCAATTTTCTAGGAAATGATCTATCCTAAAATAATGCCGGTGTTTCCCTGAAAAAAAGGGCTCAATGTGTGTAAACTCTACTTCCAGTTTTCCTCTCTGTAGTGGCCCAACCTATCCCATTCCAATGGATTTTCTCTACTACCACACAGCCCGCTAACTTTCTCCCTGTGTTTATTCACAATTGTCTGGGTTTTAGTCCTGCATGGAGCTGAGGAGCTCTTGCCTCATGGTGATTGGGCCCATCCAACCACCTTTAGCAGTGCAGAAACGTTGTCACTTTGTGTTTCCCAGTGCCCAACCACAGCCACTACTATTTCAGCACAACACGTAATGGACATCTGCAGTTCAAAGCCATCCTCAGTGTCCTTGCCTTACCCATACTCCTCTGTGTTGGGATAAAAAAAAAAGAAATCAGACTTGGATGCAACATTTTTGTATATTCCCCTGTCCCCTCTTTACATCCATGTATCTCTCCAGCACCTTATTGTGTTGGCTTGTACAGCATCTGAAAGCGCTCCACACTATATCTTTCAGAAGGCTGTCATCCTCTAAGACTCTTAAAGGTTCCATGACTTTCATTGACGTTTCTCAAGCCATATTGCTATAAGGAAGCAATACATTGTTAGTGTGAAATGACCCATACCTTTGTTGTGCTCTACTACACCATTAGACACTATTGCAAATATTTTGTACATCATATTACTTCTAATCAGCATGCCTTCCTGCCAGGCATATTGAACTACAAATGCCCTCCATCAACAGGACTTTGATAATTTACCTAGATTCAGGTGTATGGTGTTTCTTTCGTCCATTCTGAATGTAGACTACACTCTGTGACCAAGAACTTTATTTTCAAAAGGGCTCCACTGTTGTTACTGGCTGATGCCTTGGTCACATCACTGTTTCAAGTGCCTTTCATGCACCCTATATCCTTGATGCAATGTATGTGAAGAACAAAGTCTGTCCTTGGGTGTGAGAGTCTGGGACAGAGGCGAGATTGGTACCCCATCACAAAGTTCCTTAAAACTGTATTTTAGCTTGCAATGAAGGTTTGTAAGCGTCCTTTCTCAGCTCGATTTCTCTCAATGATGTGATGCCCCAAGGGATGATAGTGCGTCCCTGCTTTGGAAATGGGTTTGGCTTAAATATATTTGTGAACATGTATTATTTTTTCGGTTGCGGAGTTTTTTTCTCAAAATAATCGATTTCACCAAAATGTACACAAATATGTAAAATAGGCAGCAACGTAATAAAGAGAACAAATATGGCACCTTGAACACATGCTGCTTTTCTACATTCGTTAACAAATTCCCACTAATCTGTTTGCAGGAACTGATGGAGGCTTGGACTTTGGGATTGTGAAGGTCATGGATGAATCTAGGTTGAGTGTTTCGCTGAAGAACAAAGGGAAATATGAAATTGCTTTCAGGTAGTTGTTTAACTTATTTTGTTTTGAGTTTTACACTTTGAAACTATTTAATTTGTTTCACTGTCCATCAGCCTTTTGTCCTGTGCATGTTTCCCTGTTCATATATCATGAACCCTTCAGTGCACTCCCTCTATATTGGGTTATCAAACAACGTGCTTTCATTGTGTGTTGTAGAAGCCAGACAGGCTTCTAAGCAACCATTATACAACTGGTGTCTGTCTGTTTAGCACTCCATGTTATCTTCTTTCTTTGAGGTTTTGTACTCTCTTTTTGTAAACCTCAGTGTAGGAGGCTGGCCTGGCTTGTAGTGGATACCAAGGGGTACTTACACTCTGTACCAGGTCCATTTATCCCTTATTAGTGTAGAAGATGTGTTTCTAGCAGCTTAGGCTGATAGAAGGTAGCTATAGCAGAGCAGCTTAGGCTGAACTAGGAGACATGCAAAGCTCCTACTATACCACTGGTGTCATATGCACAATATAAGAAAACACAATACACAGATATACTAAAAATAAAGGTACTTTATTTTTATGACAATATGCCAAAAGTATCTCAGTGAGTACCCTCAGTATGAGGATGCCAAATATACACAAGATATATGTACACAATACCAAAATTATGCAGTAATAGCAAAAGGAAGTAATGGCTACCTAGGAAGGAGGATAGGCTAGTAACACAGGTAAGAGCCTATCAGAAGGAGTCTCTGACGTCACCTGCTGGTCCTGGCCACTCAGAGCAGTCCAGTGTGCCAGCACACCTCTGAATCCAAGATGGCAGAGGTCTGGGGCACGCTGGAGGAGCTCTGGGCACCTCCCCTGGGAGGTGCAGGTCAGGGGAGTGGTCACTCCCCTTTCCTTTGTCCAGTTTTGCGCCAGAGCAGGGCTGGGGGATCCCTGAACCTGTGTAGACTGGCTTATGCAGAGATGGGCACCATCTGTGCCCATCAAAGCATTTCCAGAGGCTGGGGGAGGCTACTCCTCCCCAGCCCTGACACCTTTTTCCAAAGGGAGAGGGTGTAGCACCCTCTCTCTGAGGAAGTCCTTTGTTCTGCCTTCCTGGGCCAGGCCTGGCTGGACCCCAGGAGGGCAGAAACCTGTCTGAGGGGTTGGCAGCAGCTGCAGTGAAACCCCGGGAAAGGCAGTTTGGCAGTACCCGGGTCTGTGCTAGAGACTTGGGGGATCATGGAATTGTCTCCCCAATGCCAGAATGGCATTGGGGTGACAATTCCATGATCTTAGACATGTTACATGGCCATGTTCGGAGTTACCATTGTGACACTATACATAGGTAGTGACCTATGTATAGTGCATGCGTAAAATGGTGTCCCCGCACTCACAAAGTCTGGGGAATTTGCCCTGAACAATGTGGGGGCACCTTGGCTAGTGCCAGGGTGCCCACACACTAAGTAACTTAACACCCAACCTTCACCAGGTGAAGGTTAGACATATAGATGACTTATAAGTTACTTAAGTGCAGTGGTAAATGGCTGTGAAATAACGTGGACGTTATTTCACTCATGCTGCAGTGGCAGGCCTGTGTAAGAATTGTCAGAGCTCCCTGGCAAAAGAAATGCTGCAGCCCATAGGGATCTCCTGGAACCCCAATACCCTGGGTACCTCAGTACCATATACTAGGGAATTATAAGGGTGTTCCAGTATGCCAATGTGAATTGGTGAAATTGGTCACTAGCCTGTTAGTGACAATTTGGAAACCAGAGAGAGCATAACCACTGAGGTTCTGGTTAGCAGAGCCTCAGTGAGACAGTTAGTCATCACACAGGGAACACATACAAGGCACACTTATGAGCACTGGGGCCCTGGCTGGCAGGGTCCCAGTGACACATACACTAAAACAACATATATAAAGTGAAATATGGGGGTAACATGCCAGGCAAGATGGTACTTTCCTACACTCAGCAGATGCTGTCGAAGAAACATTTTCATAAATTTATTTTCATCTCAATTATTATAGAACAGTATAGCACATATTACAAGTGGTGACATTTCATCCAGAGTGGTGGCAGGATGGAATTACGCCTCATGCAATTATAAGCAGGGCCATTGGAATTATGCAGTAGTGCGGGCGTGGCGATTTTCGCGTGGTTGTAGATTTGCCGCATTTGCCACCTAATCCATCGTCTGTCGCATAATCTGCAGATTTTAACTAAAAAAAATGTTGTTCCTAGCTCACACGGTTCAAAAGTTACTAAAATTGCAGCAGATCGTGTTGTTGCGCAGTGGAAGGCCCATTGCTAGGTTGACTAGTCAACTTTCTGCAGTTTATTGCTAGATTTAGGTGTTAAACTGGTACTAATAAGTTACAACTAATGCCCAGACAGTGTTAACAAGTTTTAAATTAACAAATTAATGATGTAATACTATCACAAAATGTTCTGCATAATGCAACATAATTTGCCTTTCCTTGCCGCATAATTTACTTAAACTTACCGCATAATTTGTCACTCCCCTGCAGCATAATTCCTGTGGCCCTGATTATAAGAGTCTGTGTGCCCAGAATTATCAGGTCCTCAAACTCTGTACCCGATAATTCCAGGCCCAAGACACTCGATTTAATTTAGCTTGCAGCAGGAACTCCGGGCAGCGTCGGACATCGGCCCCCACCTGACCCGTCAGCAGCATAGAGGGAACGGACAGAAGCCTACCCTGAACCCCAGGCGCCCACCCCAGAAATACTGTGCCCCTACACTAACACCCTAAAAGAACCTGGTATTTCCAGATGTGTGCAATTATTCCCTAATCCAGAAACTCAGCGTAGCTGTTTCTTGGTGCTGGAATACTCTCCTAATCAGTAGCTCTGGCCCTCGGGTATTCCCAGCAACAAAACTGGCACACTCCTTTTCAGAATTTTTAGTAAGATTCAGCTGTACCTGACATGTACATGCAGCAGAACTGCGAATAGAAGAAGACACAGCTACGCCAGCTCTCGTGCTACTGAAACACTTACAAAACAGCCCTTGTAGTTTGGGAGAAAGGATTTCATTTTATTGTTATAATGTCATAGATTTCTCAAATCGGGACAAGATAAAAAGTACTGATTTCACTCTCCCGTTTGGTGGTGTTAAGCGACATTCTCCTTGCCTAAAGAATAATGAATTGTGTAGGATGCAAAGGAACTTTGAATGGTTGTTTTGGTAATATTTCTTTTTTGGGTGTAGGCTTGACTGTACAGGTAAATGCGCTACCAGGCACCTTCTCTTATTAACATCACCATGACATCCTACTTTTCGAGTGATGTTGACAAGTGGAAAGGAACACTAAGGCCCTCATTACAACCCTGGCGGTCGGTGATAAAGTGGCGGTGATACCGCCAACAGGCCGGCAGTAAAAAAAATTGAATTATGACCACAGCGGAAATCGCTCAGACAGACAGCCGCTTTAACACACCGACTGCCACGGCGGTAGCAGCAAGCACTGCGGGGGTAACCACTAACAGCCTGGCGGAAGACAGTGTACCGCACACAGTAATATGACCCACCTATCCACCACCTTTTACGGGGCGGTACCAATGACATCAAAAGCACGGCGGAAACAGTACCCAGAAGTCAAAGGACTCACCTCTGGAGACTCAAGGAAGAACCACGACGCCATGGAACCCAAGTTGCACATATTTCCCATGATTGTATACCTCCTCATTCACTACGAACATCAACGCCGGCGAAGACGACCACGTGGGTACTGCGGCCTAGCACACAAGGGAGGGGGGAGGAAAAAGAGAGTGACACACACACACACACACACACACACACACACGCAACACCCCCACCTCCAACTCCACCTCCACCACCATACACACAAACAGATGCAGTAACTTTACATATACACCCCGTACCCTTCAGGAATAATGCAAGGACAAAAGGAATTGATTAAAGTGATTGTAATAAGATAAAATCATAGAAAATCGTGTTTCAAATACAAATGGAGGGACACTGCCCAGTCCTCAATGTCTGTGGGCCACAGGGCCACATCACATAGGCCAAGGCCCCACTTGACGCCTGCAACAACAATGAGAGAACACTGCAGGGGCATCAGGTCGAAAATAGACAGGCACCTCAGTGGGTCAGGGAATGGGTGGAACCTCAGCCGGAAGGTGGTACAACACCACTGGTCCTGGAGGGGGCAACATGCCCTCTGCGCTGTCCTGGGGAGTGCAAGGCCAGTCTCTCAAGTGGGTGGTTTGCCCACTGCTTGGTCCTGGGGAGTGCAAAGCCACAGTCTCTCTAGTGGGTGGTTTGCCCACTGCTTGGTCCTGGGGAGTGCAAGGCCACAGTATCTTTAGTGGGTGGCTTCTTTTACTGGTTCTGGAGGGGGCCTTGTGCCCTGTGTGCTTCATCCTGGCAAGGAGGGGGTGAGTGGATGGCTTCTCCACTGGTTCTGGAGGGGACATTGTGCCCTGTGATGCAGATATTGGAGTGCAAGGGCACAGGCTCTCTCCTGGGTGTCAGACCCACAGGATTTGCAGGGTCCAGGATGCACTACGGCCCATGGAGGTAGGACTACACACTGCCCGCCGGCAGTGACAGCTGCTAAGTGGTGGCAATGGCGGTGCTGGTGTCGGGGCTGGCAGTGGTGGGGGGAGGCACCAGCCCATCCCCTGCAGCCTCGACCGGCTGCCCACTGGGGTTGCTGCTGCTGGCAGTGGTGCTGGTGGCTGTGCAGGCAGTGGTGGGGGGAGGCTCCAGCCCTTCCCCTGCAGCCTCGGACGGCTGCCCACTGGGACTGCTGCTTCTGTCAGTGGTGCTGGTGGCAGTGCTGGTGTCGGGATGCCAATGGTGGGGGGAGGCTCCAGCCCTTCCCCTGCAGCCTCGCTGCGGCTAAACCGCCATGGTTGGTGGTGACGGCTCAGAATCAGTCCCAGCACCAGGCCTCTACTCCGTCCTGCCTGCAGGTGCAGGCCCTTTTCCCTTGCCCTTGGCAGCTGGTGGTGCCTCCTTTCCCTTCCCCTTGGCAGCTGGTGGTGCCTCCTTGTCCTTCCACTTGGCAGCTGGTGCAGGCACACTGCCAGTGCTGATGGTTGGTTCCCTGGTGCCTTTCCCACCTGCAGTAGATGCCAACACTATTGTGGCTGTGGACTGGGTGGCTGAGGTGCTAGCCTGGGTTCTGACCACCCTGGCCCGACGTGAAGGACGGGGGTGGGGAGGAAGGGGTAGGGAAGAGATCAACGGCGGAGAGGAAAAGCTTGTTAGGGACAGTGGGGCAGGAAGAGGGTGAAGGTTTGGGAGTGGAGGAAGAGGGAGTGGTTGTTGGAGGTGTATGTCTGCTGGATTTGGGTGCAGGTGCATGGGCTGGATGCTGTTGGGAGATGGATGGCTGTTGGGTGTCTGAGTGCTTGCGTTTGTGTACCTTGCGGGGGGCACAGGCACAGTGGGAGAGGACAGAGGGGACTTGTGCATGGATGTGGGGGTGGTGACTGCCAGTGAGGGGTGTGTAGTGATAGGCGTGATGAGGGTAGTGGATGATGATGTAGTGCATGCAGGTGTGAGTGGAGACGCTACTGGGAGGGTGGTGGACGAGGAGGAGGAGGGGGAGACAGTGGAGGCAGTGGATGTTGATGTGTCTGCATCTGGATGGTGTTTGTGTGAGTGCCTGTGGGAAGATGTGTGGTGCTTGTGTTTGCCTGAGCCACTCATGTGTGTTGTCTTGTGTGCATGCTGGTCTGAATGTGTGCTTGGGATAGGTTGGGGTTGAGAGGAATGGGACTGGGCAGAGGAAGTTGGAGGAGGGAGGCTAGAGACAGGGACAATGGCTACCATCAGGGAGGAGGCCAGAGGCAGGATTGATCTCTGTTGGGCCGCCATGCTAGAGTGAATGTGCTCCAGGAATGCATTTGTTTTTTTTTTTGCAAATGGGCTGCCAGCCCCTGGATGGCATTCACTATGGTTGACTGACCAACAGAGATGGATTGCAGGAGGTCAATAGCCTCCTCACTCAGGGTAGCAGGGCTAACAGGGGCAGGGCCTGGGGTGCCTGGGGCGAAGGAGAGCACAGAAACTTACTGAGGGGCTGCTGGGAGGGCAGTGCTGGTATCGGGGATGGGGGGGGCGGATGTACCTGTAGTTGGGGTGGGCACAGAGGTGTCCGCCACCAGCAGGTAGCTTCTATCGGAGGAGGTATCGCTATCTGAACTGTCCCCTCCTGTCTCGGCCGTGGTGCTCCCCTCACCCTCCATCCCACTGGTGCCCTCACTGTCGGTGGATTCGGCCTCATGGGCCCTGTGGGATGCAGCTCCCCCCGTTGCTGGTGCCTCTGCTCCTACGCCAAATGATACTAATGCACATAAGGACAGGGTGACAAAACAAAAAGAGGGGGGAAGAGACAAAGGATACACTTGGTCAATGGCAGCAACAACACCACAATTGGCGTACCACACACACACACCAACTCCCCCCCGTAGGCAATGCACTACCAGTCACAATGCTGATCACCAGCCCATGGACAGGAATACTTAACGTCAATAGCAGCATACCTCAGACCCCTTCCCAGTAGTGGATGCCAACTAGCTTGGTTGGAGGTGGTGTTCATCAGCCCCTGCCCAACATGGAACCTACCCTGCAATGTCCGGCCTGGCCTAGGGGCACCCACATCCCCCCCCCCGGATACCACGCACAAGTGGTATATTTGGAAATTGTACTCATACCCTTGTGGCTGCTGTGATGCCCTCAAGCGCCCATCCAGCTCCAGATAGGCCAACACCAGTATGCGGGCCATTAGGGGGGTCATGGTTTGATGGGCACCCCTTCCTCGTTGGGAGGCCATCCCCAGCTGGGGCTCCGCCGTCTTCCTTGCCCAGCGTCTCAAGTCCTCCCACCGTTTGCGACAGTGGGTGCTCTGCCGGTCATAGACTCCCAGGGTCTGCACATCCTTGGCGATGGCACGCCATTTACCCTTTTTCTGATGGGCGCTGACCTGCAGAAAAAGATACATTGAAAAAGGTATCAGTCATACCGTCTGGCCTGTTACACTCATGGCCCGTCATGGCCCTCACATCCCCTTACTCACAGACATTGCCCACCATACATGCATCACGCTGCCCAGAACCCTTCCACCAACCCCTCCCCCCCACATGAGGCATTCATACACACCACTCCATGCAATCATGCCCCTTGCATCGTGCTCACAGTGTATTCACCTGTTGGTCTGGAGGCCCATACAGCATTCGGTACTGGGGTAGGACCCCATCCACCAGTCTCTCCAACTCCACAGTGGTGAAGGCAGGGGCCCTTTCCCCAGTGACACGAGCCGTGGTCGGTTCCAGACACAGGTCACAGCAGCACTTGCAGTGTAGGTCCTCTCCTGTTGAAGGTCAGGTAGCAAGTGAGTGAACAGATAGAAAATGGCAGTCACGTCTGCGTCGGTGTGTACCGTCACCGCCGGCGTACATCACCATTGGCCACTGTACCCATAGGGCCCATAGACAACCGATGGGGTGTTGCACAGCAGTACTCAACCGCCTCCCGCAACGGTGCAGAATGACCTAATTTCCACCTGTCCCTCCAAACAGGACTGGCGGACACCATTTCAGTTGGGGGGGGGGGAGGCCATGGCACAGTACACATAGGCACCATTTGGGCCTATCCAACGGCATACTATTACAGTCACCCATCATTATTAGGTCAATTGATGGTACACATATTGCATTTCCAACCCCCCCCCCCCCCCCCCCCCCTGGCGGACCAGTACATCTCTCATGTCAAAGCTAAGTATCCTGGCTCTGTGCATGATGCCTGTATCCTGAGGAATAGCAGCATCCCATATGTGATGGCTCAACTCCAGAGGCACCCGGTTGTGTCTAATAGGTGGGCCCTGGTTCCCACCCAGTGGATGTTGGTGTATGGGTATGGTGTGGGCCCTAAGGGTTAGTGTGTGGCTAACAGATGTCCCTCAATAATTGCAGGTGACTCTGGTTACCCCAATCTCTCATGGCTACTGACCCCAGTGAGGAATCCCAGGACAAGGGCAGAGGAACGTTACAATTAGGCACATGGGTGAACAAGAAGAATAATTGAGAGGACATTCGGCCTCCTGAAAGCCAGGTTTTGGTGCCTGCATCTAACAGGTGGATCCCTGTGCTACTCACCCATGAAGGTGTGCCAGATAATCGTGGCATGCTGCATGTTGCATTACCTTGCCTTGAGACGTCAGGTGCCTTTTCTGCAGGAAGGAGGAGGCTAGAGATGGGCGTGTGGCAGTAGTGGACCCTGTGGACAGTGAAGATGAGGAGTCAGAGGTTGAGGATGAGGACAACAGAACAGCTATCATATGACAGTACTTCCAGTGACACACAGGTGAGACACTGTAACTTCACTTTGCATTGACAGTTTTGTATTTGATATTGTACATGGCAGGCAGATTCTCCCACTTTTATGGCCACTTACTGTACCCTTTGGCATCTCTATTTTCAGATATCTGTGCCCCACTCTGGCACCTAGTGTGTTGACTGCAGCCAACTACAGGTCATTCCTATGTATACATTACTGTACAGTTGTATTGCAATATATAAACCTTGTTAAACGAATACATAGTTAAATCATTTGACATACTCCATACTTGTATTTTTTCAAAAGGTGTTTATTTAAGTGCTAAGAGGTAGAAGGGGATGTGCAATTGGCTGGGGTGATGATGGAGGAAAGTCCAGGATAGAGTCTAGTCTATTTGTATCACAGGTGCATTGTCCAAGGGGGTATAGGAAGGGGAGTAATGGCAGTTCAAGGTGAACAGGGTGACAGAGTGGGACACAAGGGTGACAATCAGGAGAGTCTTATTTCCTGGTGGGGTCTTATTTCCTGGCGGGGTTTTGGCAATGTTCTCTGGCTTCTGCCTGGATTGCAGGGACTATTTGTGGGGTGGTTCTCCTTCTGCAGGGGGAAGTGTGCTGGTGGCCAGTTGTACCTGTGGCGGGCCTCCTGTCTACTAGCGGCGGTGGAGGGCTGTTCATCGGTTTGGATAGTGTCAGGTGCCCGGTGGTGTGCCACTGCCTCCCTCATGGTGTTGGCCATGTCAACCAGAACCCCTGTAATGGTGACCAGGGTGGTATGGATGTTGTTCTGGTCCTCCCTGATCCCCAGGTATTGTTCTCCTGTCGCCGCTGGGTCTCCTGCATCTCGTCCGGTATCTGGCCCATCGTCTCCTGGGAATGGTGGTATGCTCCCAGGATGTTGGTGAATGCCTCGTGCCTTGTCGCACAGCAGTCCTCCCAGCATCACTTCCCTGTTGTCTGTGCCTCTGTCCCCTGAACTGTGTGCCCACTGCCACTGACCCAAGGTCCCTGACCGTCCTGTGTTTGCCTGGGGTCCCTGTAGTAGTGGACACACTGCTGAGTGACGTGTCCTGGGGACAGAGGTATTGGCCAACTGTGTGGGTGCTGTGCTGGTGTTTTCTGATGGGGGAGGCTCTGTAGTGGTATGGGACTGTGGCTGGGTAACCGACTGTCCTGAGATCCCTGATGGGCCAGGTTGGTCATCCGGATCCAGGCGTCCAGAGCTGCTGTCATCACTGAGGGCCTCTTCTGTGGGGGGACTAGATGTTTCTGGCACCCCCTCTCCGGTGACGTTGGGTGGGGGACCTGTGGGGATGTAAACGCAGTGTTATAGTTTCTGTGTGTGACATCTTGTGCATGGGTGTGTTGCCCTGTATAGTTGTGATTGCCCTGTCAGCTTTGCCTTGTGAGTAGTGATTTTGTGGGCTAGGTTATTCTCTCTAATGTGCATGCTTTCGTGATGGGTGTCCATGCAGGTATGTGATGGGGGTCCATGCATTGGTGTTACATGCAGGGCTTGTGTAGGAAGTTGGCTCTGTATGTACTATTTCAAAGTAAGAAATAGCATGCACAGAGTCCAAGGGTTCCCCTTAGAGGTAAGATAGTGGCAAAAAGAGATAATTCTAATGCTCTATTTTGTGGTAGTGTGGTCGAGCAGTAGGCTTATCAGGGGGTAGTGTTAAGCATTTGTTGTACACACACAGGTAATAAATGAGGAACACACACTCAAAGACAATTGGTTTTTATATAGAAAAATATATTTTCTTAGTTTATTTTAAGAACCACAGGTTCAAGATTTACAAACAATACTTTAAATGAAAGGTATTTCATTCAGGTATCTTAGGAACTTTGAATCATCACAATAGCATGTACAGTTTTGGCAAAGATTGCAATAAGCTATTTAAAATTGGACACTGCAAAATTCAACAGTTCCTGGGTGAGTTAAGTATTTGTTAGTTTTTCAGGTAAGTAAAACACTTACAGGGTTCAAAGTTGGGTCCAAGGTAGCCCACCGTTGGGGGTTCAGGGCAACCCCAAAGTTACCACACCAGCAGCTCAGGGCCGGTCAGGTGCAGAGGTCAAAGTGGTGCCCAAAACGCATAGGCTCCAATGGAAATAGGGGTGCCCTGGTTCCAGTCTGCCAGCAGGTAAGTACCCACGACTTCAGAGGGCAGACCAGGAGGGTTTTGTAGGGGACCGGGGGGGGACACAAGTCAGCACAGAAAGTACACCCTCAGCGGCACGGGGCGGCCGGGTGCAGTGTGCAAACAGGCGTCTGGTTCGCAATAGGTTTCAATGGGAGACCCAGGGATATCTTCAGCGATGCAGGCAGGCACGGGGGGCTCCTCGGGGTAGCCACCACCTGGGCTAGGGAGAGGGCCTCCTGGGGGTCACTCCTGCACTGGAAGTCGGATCCTTCAGGTCCTGGGGGCTGCGGCTGCAGTGTATTTACCAGGCATCTGGTTCATTGAAGCAGGCAGTCGCGGTCAGGGGGAGCCTCTGGATTCCCTCTACAGGCGTCGCTGAGGGGGCTCAGGGGGGTCAACTCTGGCTACTCACAGGCTCGCAGTCACTGGGGAGTCCTCCCTGTAGTGTTGATTTTCTGCAGGTTGAGCCGGGGGCGTCGGGTGCAGATTGGAAAGTCTCACGCTTCCGGCGGGAAACGTGTGGTCTTTAAAAGTTGCTTCTTTGTTGCAAAGTTGCAGTTTCTTTGGAACAGGGCTGCTGTCCTTGGGAGTTTTTGGTCCTTTTAGATGCAGGGTAGTCCTCTGAGGTGTCAGAGGTCGCTGGACCCTGGGGGACGCGTCGCTGTTGCAGTTTTTCTTGAAGTGGGGAGACAGGCCAGTAGGGCTGGGGCCAAAGCAGTTGGTGTCTCCGTCTTCTCTGCAGGGCTTCAGGTCAGCAGTCCTTCTTCGTCTTCAGGTTGCAGGAATCTATCTTGCTTGGTTCTGGGGGCCCCTAAATACTCAATTTAGGGGTATGTTTAGGTCTGGGAGGTTAGTAGCCAATGGCTGCTAGCCCTGAGGTTGGCTACACCCTCTTTGTGCCACCTCCCTGAGGGGAGGGGGGCACATCCCTAATCCTATTGGGGGAATCCCCCATCTGCAAGATGGAGGATTTCTAAAAGTCAGAGTCACCTCAGCTCAGGACACCTTAGGGGTTGTCCTGACTGGCCAGTGACTCCTCCTTGTTTTTCTCATTATCTCCTCCGGCCTTGCCGCCAAAAGTGGCCGGAGGAGGCGGGCATCTCCACTAGCTGGGATGCCCTGTGGCGCTGTAACAAAGGGGGTGAGCCTTTGAGGCTCACACCCAGGTATTACAGTTCCTGCAGGGGGAGGTGAGAAGCACCTCCACCCAGTGCAGGCTTTGTTACTAGCCACAGAGTGACAAAGGCACTCTCCCCATGTGGCCAGCAACATGTCTGGTGTGTGGCAGGCTGGCAAAACTAGTCAGCCCACACTGGAAGTCGGGTATGTTTTCAGGGGGCATCTCTAAGATGCCCTCTGGGTGTATTTCACAATACAATGTACACTGGCATCAGTGTGCATTTATTGTGCTGAGAAGTTTGATACCAAACTTCCCAGTTTTCAGTGTAGCCATTATGGTGCTGTGGAGTTCGTGTATGACAGACTCCCAGACCATATACTTTTATGGCTACCCTGCACTTACAATGTCTAAGGTTTTGCTTAGACACTGTAGGGGCATAGTGCTCATGCACCTATGCCCTCACCTGTGGTATAGTGCACCCTGCCTTAGGGCAGTAAGGCCTGCTAGAGGGGTGACTTATCTACGCCATAGGCAGTGTGAGGTTGGCATGGCACTCTGAGGGGAGTGCCATGGTGACTTAGTCATTTTCTCCCCATCAGCACACACAAGCTGGCAAGCAGTGTGCATGTGCTGAGTGAGGGGTCCCCAGGGTGGCATAAGACATGCTGCAGCCCTTAGAGACCTTCCCTGGCATCAGGGACCTTGGTACCAGGGGTACCAGTTACAAGGGACTTACCTGGATGTCAGGGTGTGCCAATTGTGGAGACAAAGGTACAGTTTTAGGGAAAGAACACTGGTGCTGGGGCCTGGTTAGCAGGCCTCAGCACACTTTCAAATCATAACTTGTCATCAGCAAAGGCAAAAAGTCAGGGGGTAACCATGCCAAGGAGGCATTTCCTTACAGCTTGGTATTAGGATGGGTGGGTTGTGATGGTAGGGTATGTGGAAGGTAATGCAGTGATGGGAGTGAGGTTGAGAGTAGGGGTGGGAGTTTGTGATGGCATGCAGGTAGGGGCGGGGAAAGTTGTAAAGAGTTGGCTTACCAGAGTCCAGTCCTCTTGCTACTCCTGCCAGGCCCTCAGGATGCAGTATTGCCAAGACTTGCTCCTCCCATGTTGTTAGTTGTGGGGGAGGAGGTGGGGGTCCACCGCCAGTCCTCTGTACAGCTATCTGGTGTCTTGCAACCACGGAATGTACCTTCCCCGTAGGTCGTTCCACCTCTTCCTGATGTCATCCCCTGTTCTTGGGTGCTGTTCCACGGCGTTGACCCTGTCCACGATTCTCCGCCATAGCTCCATCTTCCTGGCAATGGATGTCTGCTGCACATGTGATCCAAATAGCTGTGGCTCTACCCAGATGATTTTCTCCGCCATGACCCTTAGCTCCTCCTCTGAGAACCTGGGGTGTCTTTGTGGTGCCATGGGTGTAGTGTGTGTGGTGTGGGGTGATGTGTTGGGGTGTGTGCTGTGAGGTGCGTGGATGGTGTATGGGTGATGGTGTTCTGTGGCTCTGGTTCTGTGGGTGCTCTTGGTGTCTCTCTCAGTTGTCAATTTGTTTGAGTCAGAAAGGGTTGTGGGTAATGTGTGTGTTTTATAGTGGTGTGGGTGTGGTGTGTGTATGTGTGTCAGGTGTGTGTAGTTTGAATTGTCCAATGTGGTGTAGTTTTGTATGTGTGTGTGTGTGTGTGTGTGTAGTTTGAGCGCAGTGGTATGTACCGCCAATGGTTTACCCCGGTTGACGGTCCGCCGCGGTAATTCGTGGGTCATAATGCTGTGGGCGTAGTTCTGTTTGCGTAACGGTGTGGGTTTTGGAACCACCAGTTTATCACCGACCTTTTGGCTGGCGGACTTGTGTGTGTGTCTGTATAGTGACTGATTGCAATGTGTGTGTCATAATATGGGTAGCTGTAAACCGCGGCGGCGGTATGTTGGCGGCAGTCGGCATGGCGGTAAGCGGTACTTACCGCCAGTGTCATAATGAGGGCCTAAGGGTTAATTTTTGCTGAACACTACAATTTGTAGTTTCAACTCCTGAGACACGTTGCTAAAGATCATGTGACTTTTGAACTGGATAATTTGTTTTACTTTGAACCTTGATAACTATAGTTTTCTTCTTCTTTTTTTTTTTTTTAACATCCTCCCAGGATTGTGCACACCTTTGTTGCCAGGGGAATGTATGTTTCTGTAAGAAGAGGGTAGCACAGTTTTCATTGTGATGCCAAGTTCTCCAATTCGTGTCTAAAGACAACTGTTGTGGAATCTTACAATAGATCATTCTCAGTTTCCCCTGTTGCCTGTCTTGTATTTCCCTTTGATGCTATATGAAAAATACAACAACTGAGCAATTGCAGCTCTGTAAACTTTCCCTTTTGTTTACTATGTCAGGGGCACCATAATGCTCACAACCTTCCACTTAGGTTACTTCTAGCCAAGTAGATTTTATTGCTAGAAGGCTTCCCAAAGAAGGATCAGTCCCCAACAATACTGCAGCGTCGTAGAGCCCTTCGGCTGCTGACTGAGATCCTTTGTGGTAAAGTAATCAAGTACAAGTGGGGACGTCACTTCTGCATTCACTTTGGTTGGAAGAAATGAATCTAGAAGCATTAGAACCCTGGATGAAGTTGCTCCTTGTTACAGGTGGACTCCCTCCTTGGGGGAATCCTTTGTGTTGCCGTCGCATGGCTTGACATCTCCACACCAGGGTCCCGCCGCTCAACGCGTTCTACAAAGAAGACTATTTGTAAAACCTCAGAGACCGAAAGCCAAAAGGAAAGGCAAGCCCTCCTGTGCCAGTTCCATCACTGAAACATTGCCTATGAACCAGACAGTGAACACTAATGGCCTGGTTGTTTGGTGAAGCTTGAGAGACAATTACCCAGCTGTTGATGGGCCCCTTTGTTCTTCGCTCTTTCCTCTGTATATCAAGCCCTTCACTGAATGGATCCGTGGCAACTCGAACATCTCTGAGATACCTATGGGAGGCAGAGAACATAAGGCAGCTCTGCATGCAGATGATTCCTGCTGATCCTGTCCAACCCCCATGACTCTCTGCCAGCGCTGATGCGTGAACTCACCAGGTTTGAGCTTGCTTCTGGGTTCAAAATTTACCTGCAAAAGTCTTCTGCTCTGAACCTCACTATCCCGAAGGCAGATCAGGCCGAATTAGAACCTCAATTCCCATTCTCTTGGACTCCACAAGGGATAGGTTATGTGGGCATACAGATCTGTTACACTGTTGGACGCTCCGATCTTAACACCTGCCCGTTCAGATCTATCAGAAAGGCAGCATTATGGGCTCTCATGGCTTGAACATCTGGCGGATGTTAGGATGGCACTCTTACCAAATTTTATACATTATGCAAACGCTGCTGCTTCACTATCCCCCCCCACCCCCAGGTAATTGATAAACTAGAACATCTCATTGAGGACTTCATCTGGGAAGGGAAAAGGGCACGCATGGCGAGGACACAGACCTATTTACCCCGATCAGCAGTTGGAGTTAGGGAGTGGGTGGGGGGCTGAGTGTCCCTCACCTCCTATGCTTCTATCGAGCAGCATAGTTGCGTTATATAGTGGAGTGGTCACGTCCCAGCACTGAAAAACATTGTTTTATAGATCGGGCAGTGAAGGGTACCCATGTCTCAAAAGTGCCATGGCTTACAAAACACCACCGACTAGTGGGGGTATATGTGTCCACAGTTCCCCGAGCTACAATGGGAGTTTGGGATAAAGTACAAACCCAGCATAAACTGTCCACTCCCATTTCCCCACAGACCTTGATTATAGGGAATCCAGACTTTCCTCTTGCACTACATGGGCTCTGCCTTTGCCCAGTGGCAAGACGTCAACTTCAAGAGAATAGTGAACTTGTTTGACAAGGATGGCCTCATATCCTTCCCTCAAATCCAGGCTGGTTATGGTCTTCTGGCCTCTGCATATTCAAAATATATTGACATCCACCATTGGGGTTTCTCAGCCTTAGATCCGAGCCTATGCTGGACACACCTTTACATCCTTTGCGAAGTGGCTGCTCACTCGCTCTTCAGATAAATGTCTCCTTTCGAACATATGTACATTTCTTAATGCCCCACCACCGCCTTCAAAATCCACCGCGCAACGCCATTGGGAGACAGAGTGCGAGCGCACATTCACCACTAAAGAATGGGGCGATATGCTTCACCAGGCTCGTACCTCTGCCTTTAGCACCTCTAGTAAAGAGGTGTCCCTCAAGATTGCTCACTATTGGTATTTCACGCCGGCGAGGGTTGCCCAATGGAAGGTGGGCGGCAACAATGCTTGTTGGAGGCACTGTGGCTAGCCTCGCACTCTTACTCACCTTCACTGGCAGTGTCCCAAAATAAGCTCCTACTGGACGAAGGTGCTGTCGTCGGTAGACACCATGTTTGACACTGACCTCTCCAGATTGCCTAGCTACATCTTACTGGGCCATCCAAAACATTTCACATATCCCGTAAACATCTGCCAAAGGACGCACCATTACCCTGGCGCTGGGAGCCGCTAAACAAGTTTACTGGCTCGATGGGGCACTGATATTTGTCTTAGGGAAGCTGGACTGGCCTCATAAGCTTTGGGAGCTTTTGGGGATGAAGAAGTTGACAGCAGTAGTGTCCAATACTTTACCATGGTTTGACAGGACGCAGGGGTCATGCACACAATACCTCTCTGACGAATTCCAAGAACTGACCTGTCAGACATACTTGGGGTCCTGCGCCTTATATACCCTGACCACACACACACACACTTGACTTGGTGCGTGACAGATTGTGATTTAATTCATTATTGGCCGATTACCCCTCTCTCCCGCCCCATCTTGCTGTACTCCCATTTCATGCCTGCTGTTTTTCGATTTTGATTTTTTACACGCTAATGGTTTTTCCACACTAAAGGTCGATACCTCCCCTTACCCTTCCCGTGGTTGTTCCTTTCCTGTGGTTTCTCTTCCACCCTTCCATTGGTTATTCTGTTGGCTTGATATTCTTTGTTGTTCTCACCGGCCAGTCAATGTAGGTGGGATGATGATGTATCCTGCTGTTTCAAAACCCATAAAAAAGATGTAAACGCAAGATATAAGATTCCTCTGAAGCTACCCCAACTAGAGCCTCAATCCTATCAGAAACAGAGCAGAACAAGACAAGCTGACCATGACATTTTACTTAATGTGATGCAAACAAGGATTCTTACATCCTTGGTCTTTTTACCCTTGACAACATGTGGTTATCTCTGCCATCTTATGTTACGACCAAAATCTGTGTCTCTAGTTATTTTACTGAGGAGCTTTATCTGCATATACATTTGCCCTCACCAGTGTTCTTTTTTTCCACCTACTTACGGATTCCTTTAGTGAGGGATTGCCCTTATTCCTGCATAATTTTAAGTCTAGCTGTAGGAAAGTACCCTCTTTCTTGTCATGGTTACCCCCATTTGCTGCCTGTTGTCAGTGTGTTTTACTGTGTTCACCTGGATCCTGCTAACCAGAACCACAGTGTGCATGCTCTCTCCATTCAAACTTGGTTACTTGAAACACTTACACCCCACATTTGGCATACTGGTGACCCCATATAAGTCCCTAGGATAGGGTGACCAGGACATTGGGGTACCAGGGGATCCCCATGGGCTGCAGCATGTATTATTCCACCCATGGGGAGCCCTTGCAAAGTGTATCTGCAGGCCTGCCAATGCAGACTGTGTGAAACGGTGCATGCACACTTTTCACTACAGGTCATTGCGCCAGGTCACCGTAAGTCATCCCTTAGGCAGGTCCTCTTAGCCAGATGGCAAGGTGCAAGTACCTGTGTGTGAGGGCACCCCTGCGCTAGCAGAGGTGCCCCCTCGAACTGCAGTTCCATTTTCCTGGACTTTGTGAGTGCGGGGACGCCATTTTAGGCGTGTACTGGACACTACCTGTGTCCAGCTCCATAATGGTAACTCGGATCCTGGGCATGTTTGGTATCAAACATGTCGGAATCATACCCCAGTACCGTTGCCAGTATTGGGAGTATGATTCCATGCACTCTGGGGGCTTCTTAGAAGACCCCCCAGCATTGCTCCTACTAGCCTTCTGGGGTTTTCCGGGCAGTCCAAGTGGCTGCCACCCCTCAGACAGGTTTCTTGCCCTACTGCTGCTTTAACAGCTCAAGCCCAAGCAGGCAGAATAAATCATTTCCTTTGGGAGAGGGGGGTAACACCCTCTCCATTTGGAAATAGGTGTTATATGGCTTGGGATTGGTAGCCTCCCCGAGCCATGGCTATGCTTTGAAGGGTACATTTGGTGCCCTTTGTGCATAACCCAGTCTACTCCAGTTCAGGGACCCCCTGTCCCTGCTCTGGTGCGAAACTGGACAATGGAAAGGGGAGTGACCACTCCCCTGTCCATCACCACCCCAGGTGTGGTGCTCAGTGCTCATCCAGAGGGTTTCTGAGTTCTGCCATCTTGAATCCAAGGTGGACAGTGGCCTGTGGGAGCATCTGAGTGGCCAGGTCAGGCAGGTGACGTCAGAGCCCCCTCCTGATAGGTGGTCACTGGCTAGGTGGCCAATCCCCCTTTCAGGGATATTTAGGGTCTCTCTCTTGGGTGGGTCCTCGGATCCGGATTGCAACATTGCAGCAGGACTCCTCTGCAACTTCTACTTCGACTTCTAGCCTCTGGAACCGCAACTGAACCCTCCAGGAACCGACAGTCTGCATCCACGACGAAGACTCTGCTTGCAACATTGTTTCCATAGCTCCTTCCAGCTTCTGCAACATTTCCCCGGCTGTGCATCCAATGAGGGCGGCAAGTCTTCAGTATGCTTGAGAAGGAATCTCCCTTGGAGTGAAGGCGTCACTCCCCTGCATCTGCAGGCACCAACTGCAACGATGACCGGCTGCGTGTATCTCCTCTCATCCTGAGCTGCATGGATCCTGCATCATGGGTGGTAGTCTGGAGTAGTCCTCTTGATCCTCTCTGCCAGCTGTCCAACTTTGGTGGAGGTAAGCCCTTGCCTTCCCATGCAGGACAGTACCCCCGTGCACCGCGTCTCTTGCAGCTACCAAGGCTTGTTGGCATCTCCTCCAAGTGATCTTCAGGCTCCGTGTATCCCCAGACCCCAGCACTTCTTCCTATGACGCACAGCGCTCGGTGTGCTTCTCCTGCAGCATGGGGTCCTTCTCTAGTTGTGCTGCGTGGGCTTCTCGGCGACTCCTGGTTCCTCTTCCAATGGGTCTTTTGTGGGGGCGGCCTCTTCTTCTGTGGACTCTCTGCCTTGCTGAAGGTCCCCCTAGGACTCTCCCATGGGATGAGTCCTTCTGGACCTTGCTGGTCCCCGGCAGCTCCACTTTTGCTTCACTGCGACTTCTGCATTTGCCAAGGCTTGTTGGTGGCTTTTCCACGCCACTGACCGACTGCAATCATCCAGCCGGCGTGGGACATCGACTGCATCCTCCAGGGAACTCTTCACCAGCTCCAAGGCTGCATTCCTGACCATCTTCGTCCTACCGTTGACCAACTCCTGCAACCACAGTTGGGTGGGTAGTGGCTCCTGCCCCCACTGGACTCTTCCGTGACTTCTGGACTTGGTCCCTTCTTCCACAGGTCTTCCTCTTCAGGAATCCACTGCTGGTTTCTTGCAGTCTTGTATGGGTGTTGCATTTTCTTCTTTTCAGTCCTTTTGGGTGATTTGGGGAGAACCAGTAGCTTACTCCTTTCTTCCTGGTCGCTGGGGGGCACTGTGGTACTTACCTTTGGGGTTTCCCAGTTCCTCCAGCTCCCCGCTACACATTCCACTTACCTAGGCAGGGGTCCTGCATTCGCATTCCATTTTTTTAGTATGTGGTTTGGGCTCCCCCTAGCGTCACTTTTGCCTATTTGCATTTGAACTGTTTTCTATCACTTTTTATGCTTATTACTGATTACTACTGTACATATCTAGTTTGTTACTTACCTCCTATTGGAGGGTTACCTCTCTAGTACTTTTCGGTAATTGTGTCACTAAAATGAAGTACCTTTATTTTTGTAACACTGAGTGTTTTCATTCTTGTATGTAAGTGATGGGTGACTACAGTGGTATTGCACGAGCTTTGCATGCCTCCTAGATAAGCCTTGGCTGCTCACCCACAGCTACATCTAAAGCGCCTGGCTTCTAGGCACTGTCTACACTACACTAATAGGGGATACCTGGTCCTGGTGTAAGGTTACCTGAGGTACCCACCACACACCAGGCCAGCTTCCTACACTAGCTAATTTAATTTTGCCCTCTATCATCATTTTCTTTCTGACTTGATCAATGATGCTTACACAGTGTTTAACTTTAAGAGTTGCATGGCATATTCTCAGCCTTTTACAGAACCTGCCAGCATAGCCTTATGCATGTGGGTTGGCCATTCAGTCCATGTGTGCTCTCTGCATGCTATAAGCATTACAAGGTTTCCATGCAGAATCGTGGAACACAAATACCAAAAAATATGTTGCATCTAACCACCACAAAGAAAAGTGAGAAGGGATACACAGTGTCCTTTTCCTCTGTTGAAGTGATCACCACGGGCCCAACCAACCCACGGTAAAATAAAAACACCTGGCCAAAAGCCCATGTGTCCCCAGGTACCTGAAACCTGTTCTGGTCAGACCTGGTTGTTTATTGTCCTGGGGAAGGGTGTAAAGCACCTGGGTTCAAAGGATCCTTTTGGATCAAGATTGTCTACTTTGCACACTCATTTACTTTGTATAGACAAGAACTTCATTTAACGTGGGCATAGGGACATGCACTGTCAAAGCACAGAAGGGTTAAATACGTTTCAAGTTTGTCTCCTTCCCGGGGCCTCAAATTACCATCTGTTTCGGTGACCACAAAGACTTGAAGTGGATTTTGAGTGCAGCTTCTCTTGTTGTGGTTTCCTAACTTCACCTATTCAGAAGAGCACAGCTCAGTGAGTTGCATGTAGCTGTTAAATTCTCCACCCAGTCAGCAAGTAGTGAGACTTGGCGAAGGCAGGCCTTCCCTATTGCACTGGCACACAGAAAGTCTATTTAAAGAACATAAGGCATAAGTAAATGTAAATGCACTAACCCCTCCAAAGTCAGCTCCCTTGGAAGACCAACCATGCCAGTCCAGTTCACGGTTTGTGTTGAAAATGGAGGCACACTGTTCCTATAACCCTAGTGCCTACTTTATTGATCAACTTCATTCAGGGACAAAACTTGGCATTGGTATCCTCAACACAGCTGTTTGACTCTCCATAGTCCATCTGGGTCTGTTTCCACAGGATATATTCCTCAGACGATTCTTCCCTGTGGTGTCTGTCAGGGACTTTGTGGTTCCAGAGTTGGTTATAGTAACTAAGGATCCTTCTTACATTAGGAACCTAAGTGCTAACATCTGTTGGGCTACTGCAGAGATATAGAAGATTCAACATTTGTGCAGCTAAGACTGGAAATGCATAACAGAAATGTTTATTTTCTTCAGCATTGTATCTTTAACATACTTGAACATTCAACGTTATTAGTCTGGGATCCCTCAGTAGATAATATTTACAAGCAGTTTACCACAACACATAATAATTTTAGGGAAAGCCTTAGACTGAATACATCCCTCACAAATGTGATCAATCAGAGGATTATGCACTCATCACTACTCTCCTCTGAGACTCCTCCTGATAGATTTTTCATTGTGCATCAGTGTAGAGAATCCTCAGGAGCTCTGCTCTAGTGATTTAAGAAAAGTACTTTTTCTTCAGAATTTCATCTTTATCCATTGTTAGATGAATCAACCAATTTCACTGATGATTGAAAAGCGTTTGACGTGATCCTTGTGTAAGATGCTTTTAAAGGCAGAGAAAGAAAACTTTTCATGGGTGACAAACATGCACCCTGCATAACCTGTCCATCCACGGGTCATGATGCTAGGATTTGTGACATTGTCTCCATGAAAAAAAAAATTGAAGGACATTGTCAACTGTTTGGCACACGTCTTGCTAGAGAAAGAAAATAAATCAGTACCCTGTAGTCCTGCACAAGAAAAGCACCAGAAGACGCTTTTGGATTTGGACAAGCACAAAGAAGTCTTTCAATTAGACTTATTCTTGTGTGGAGAAGAAACCCTCTCAGCCTACTGTGAAGGTTCAGACTTCTGGACACCCTCCAAAGGAGATAAATATAGACAGAAGGTGAGGAAGAAAGGAGAAAAACAATACACATCATAGCAACTGCCTCAGATGGGTAGTTGCTGTCAAAAACACTCTCATAAAACCAAGCATTCCTACATAAAATCAGAAATTCCAGTCAATCAAAGCACTATCTTTGTCATTGATGACTGCTTAGTTGATTATCTCATTGACAGAGGGCATAGTCACAGTTCAATCTATGGTTGCCATTTCGTCAGTTGAGAATCAGTAAGCTTTCTCGTTGACAGCTGGTATTGTGATAGGAAGCTTGCCGTTAGCTCTCTCTCTCTATCAGCAACACCAAAATCAGCCACCTGTTGTTTGCAAGGCTGTCTACCTTTTTGTCAACTACACTAGTGAGTATAGATGCTGCCTTCCAGAAGCAGACTTCACAGTTAATGGCTTTGTCATGTGGCTCATCAGTTCCAATGTCACTGCTTCCATCAAGGCATCATCGGTTGCCTCAACAGTTGTCTCATGCAAGGTCTCGTCAGTTACAATGTTGATGAGGTTTTTCCTGTGGTTTGCAACATTGACATTTGCTCCTTCAATTTTGCCAATCTTATTGACAGTACCTTTAGAGACGTTGTTGGGTTCTCCAATTTCTATTGAAACACATTGTCCAGAAAAAAAGTGTTGCAGTAATACTCTTCTGGTGTGGAGGATGAAAGTTCAAGAAGTTCTCAGGATGTGCCCCCCCCCCCCATAGTAAGATTAAGGGGCGGTTTTTTTCAAGGAGGCATATGAAGACAATGTATATTATTATACTGCTTTGACTACCAAAGACTTATACATAAAACATAGACTCCAAAGATGAAGATGGGAAAGAAAATTATCAGCCCGGCTAGCTTCAGGTCGAACCTCTTATTTTGCCCATAACAGGATAATAGACATTTAGTTACACTGTAGATACTGTTGGTTAATGTTCCCCTAGATATATTAACATATTTACAGGAAATGATAGTTGATATGCATCACAGGTTACTGAATCCAAACTTGCTTAGTTTTAGATTACCAATATTACTACTGCATCCAATTTCAATTCCTCATCCTCCACAATTGAATGTGGCTTCACCCAAGGGGCCACCCTAGAAGATAAGTACCTACTGCATATTTTCTTAACCTTTTGTTGCTCCTCCTATACCACCACTTCCTCTGCCTTCTTATCCTTTAGCTTAGATGACCTCAGGAACAGGATGATGATGATGACAAAGGGGACACAGTTGATGATCACAGTTGTAAGGAAATGCCTCCTCGGCATGGTTACCCCCTGACTTTTTGCCTTTTGTTGATGCCAGGTATGATTGAAAGTGTGCTCTGACCCTGATAACCAGGCCCCAGCACCAGTATTCTTTCCCTAAACTGTACCTTTGTTCCCACAATTGGACAGCCCTGGCACCCAGATAAGTCCCTTGTAAATGGTACCCCTGGTACCAAGGGGCCCTGATGCCAGGGAAGGTCTCTAAGGGCTGCATCATGTCTTATGCCACCCTGGGGACCACTCACTGAGCACATGTACACTGCCTCACAGGTTGTGTGTGCTGGCGGGGAGAAAATGACTAAGTCGACATGACACTCCCCTCAGGGTGCCATGCCCACCTCACACTGCCTGTGGCATAGGTAGGTCACCCCTCTAGCAGGCCTTACATCCCTAAGGCAGGGTGCACTACAGCACAGGTGAGGGCATAGTTGCATGAGCACTATGCCCCTACAGTGTCTAAGCAAAACCTTATACATTGTAAGTGCAGGGTAGCCACAAAGAGTATATGGTCTGGGAGTTTGCCAAACACACACTCCACAGTTCCATAATGGCTACACTGAAATCTGGGAAGTTTGGTATCAAACTTCTCAGCACAATAAATGCACACTGATGCCAGTGTGAGATTTATTGTAAAATGCACCCAGAGGGCATCTTAGAGATGCCCCCTGAATACCAATCCGACTCCTAGTGCTAGGCTGACCAGTTTCTGCCAGCCTGCCACAACCAGACGAGTTTCTGGCCACATGGGGAGAGTGCCTTTGTCACTCTGTGGCCAGGAACAAAGCCTGTACTGGGTGGAGGTGCTTCTCACATTCCCCTGCAGGAACTGTAGCACTTGGCGGTGAGCCTCAAAGGCTGATGCCTTTTGTACCAGCACCCCAGGGCATTCCAGCTAGTGGAGATACCCGCCCCTCCGGCCACTGCCCCCACTTTTGGCGGCAAGGCTGGAGGAGATAATGAGGAAAACAAGGAGGAGTCACCCACCAGTCAGGACTGCCCCTAAGGTGCCCTGAGCAGAGGTGACCCCTGCCTTTAGAAATCCTTCATCTTGAGATTGGAGGATTCCCCCAATAGGATTAGGGATGTGCCCCCCTCCCCTCAGGGAGGAGGCACAAAGAGGGTGTAGCCACCCTCCAGGACAGTAGCCATTGGCTACTGCCCTCCTGACCTAAACACCCCCCTAAATTCAGTATTTAGGGGCGACCCAGAACCCAGGAAATCAGATTCCTGCAACCTACAACAAGAAGGACTGCTTACCTGAAAGCCCTGCAGAGGCGATGGAGGTGACAACAGATTTGGCCCCAGCCCTACCGGCGTGTCTCCGGACTCAAAGAACCTGCACAGCGACGCATCGGACAGGGACCAGCGACCTTTGAAGCCTCAGAGGACTGCCCTGAACCGAAGGACCAAGAAACTCCTGAGAACAGTGGCATTGTTCACCTACAGCAACATTTTAGCAACAAAGTAGCAACTTTTAAAGGACTCACTCTTCCCGCCGGAAGCATGAGACTTCTCACTCTGCAGACGACGCCCCCGGCTCGAGCTCCAGAGAAGCAACACTGTAGAGGGGACTCCCAGGCGACTGCAACCTCGTGAGTATCCTGAGACGACCCCCCTGCACCCCCACAGCGACACCTGCAGAAAGGATCCAGAGGCTTCCCCTGACCGCGATTGCCTGGAACAAAGAACCCGACGCCTGGACCAAGCACTGCACCCGCAGCCCCCAGGGCCAAAAGGAACCGAACTCCAGTGCAGGAGTGACCATCAGGCGACCCTCTGCCTAGCCCAGTCAGTGACTGGCCCGAGAAGCACCCCTGTGACTTGCCTGCATTGCTAGAGTGACCCCGAGCCCCTCCATTGATTTCTACAGAAAACCCGACGCCTACTAAGCACATTGCACCCGGCTGCCCCTGTGCCGCTGAGGGGGTGTTTTTGGGCCTGTTTGTGTCCCCCCAGTGCTCTGCAAAACCCCCCTGGTCTGCCTTCCAAAGACGCAGGTACTTACCTGTTGGCAGACTGGAACGGGAGCACCTCTGTTCTCCATGGGCACCTATGTGTTTTGGGCCCTCCTTTGACCTCTGCACCTGACCGGCCCTATGTTGCTGGTGCGGTGATTTTGGGGTTGCCTTGAGCCCCCAACGGTGGGCTGCCTATGCCCAGGAAACTGAACTTGTAAGTGCTTTACTTACCTCAGAAACTTAACCTTACTTACCTCCCCCAGGAACTGTTGATTTTTGCATTGTGCCCACTTTTAAAATAGCTTGTTGCCATATTAAACTATACTGTGTATGTTACTGCTCTAATCAAAGTTCCTTACTTACCTGTGTGGAGTACCTTGCATTTTATGTATTTACTTCAAATCTTGAATCTTGTGGTTCTAAAATAAATTAAGAAAATATATTTTTCTATATAATAACTATTGGCCTGGAGTAAGTCTGAGTGTGTGTTCCTCATTTATTGCCTGTGTGTGTACAACAAATGCTTAACACTACCCTCTGATAAGCCTACTGTTCGACCACACTACCTAAAAATAGAGCATAAGAATTATTTAATTTTGCCACTATCAGCCTCTAAGGCGAACTCTTGGACTCTGTGCACACTATCTCTCACTTTGAGATAGTATATACAGAGCCAACCTCTTACATTTCTTTAAATGCAAAAGCATGAATGATAACAATGAAAGAATATCAAGGATCCCAGGATAATGATGACAGTGATACCTACACTGGAGGGTCTAAACATCCTCAATGGCATCCAGAATCTTGCCAAGGTTATTGGGCGCATGCTTGAAGATACAAATACCATAAAACCATGATAGTGTTTGGTAGATGCAATGAGTACAACAAAGGCCTGGGATAACTAAGCAAGGGCAAGAGAAATTCAAGACAGGAGTTGTAGGGGTCCCTCTGTAGGAGGAATGTCAAAACGGGATTGGTGGACCTTGGCAAGTGTGTCGTGACATCTGAGATCTGGCACAGTGTATTACATTAAACATTAAAGTGAAGCAATCTACATCCAGTTATACCCATCAAGTAGTGTTCCATCATCAGTATTTGCGGGTGATGATAGATTTGAGTCCCTGCCATGAAAGGAAGGTTGCAAAAGGCTCCCATATGTCCCATAGGTCGGGAGCGCAGTGGCATAAGCTCACAAAAATTAGGCAATAATTCCTGGAAGTGTCTCACATCACTCAACCAGTCTTTGGAGAAGGGGCTGGGCTTCCTGCCCTAGTGCATGGCGACCCTGCGCTTAGTCAACAGAAGAAGCATGGCAGTGAGGATGCGATGGGAAGTTGATATATCTTTAAACTAACTTAGGAGGTCAATCAGAGAAGTGAAAGGTGGAGGGGTGAGTGTCCAGTAATCTCATGCACAGTGGCAAAGATCTCAGTCCAGAACAACACAACTTGTGGACACTGCCACTCGCGTTGGATAAAAGAGGCAGAGGGGAAGGTACATCGTCTACAACGGGAATCTGGGGCTATTTCCATTCTGAAAAATTGTAAAGGGGTGCGATATAAGCGGTGTAAAAAATGTAAAGTTTATAAGGCAGAGTTTGTATTTGGGGGACAGCCTCTCCAATTGACCACAGCAGTAAGGCCACTGCACATCAGAACTCTTCAAGAATAGTTAAGGAATTAATGTTAATGACAGGTCTATTCAGACCAGTGGCCTGCATTACACCGGAATGGGAATCAAATACATTTCTGACAGCCTTGATGAATCCTTCTTTTGAATATATCTGCAAGTCTTTGAATCAGCATTCATTGGCTATAACTTGTTTGAGAAGAGTCAATGATAGTCATACAATTTCAAATAGTTGTGGCTACGATTTTCTTAAAACAAGGTGGTTCTTAGGACTAATCCCAAATGCATCCTGAAGTGCCTTTGCGATTTCGCCTAAATCAGCAGATAGTTTTGCCTACTCCCTCCTTCCCATTCTCTAAATCAGCAGCTGAGAGATTGTTACACTCTCTAGCTATCAAGAGATGTCTAAAAATATCTTAAGGAAACTAAACAATTTCCCCAGACAGATCTGCTGTTTGTGGAGTTCTAGTAAGAGCAGTGTCTCATATGTTGTACATGTATTGTGCTTGTACCGTACTTGCACATGTCCATGGACAAGCCTTGTGTAAGGTGAACTTTATTCCTGCCTTCTGCTCTATATATCTGTTTATTACTGGTTTATTGAAGCATGTGGATCTGTGATGCTTCAAATGCTGAAGATGAAAAAAAATACTTACTTGTAACTATGTTTAGCAGTATTGTTGCCTTTCATAGATTCACATGTGACTGACCCTTCCTCTGGCAAAACTATTATGTTGTCAGAGTGTAAAGATCTTGAAAGTGCATATAGATAAAGATATCTAATGTGAAGAAGAGATGACTGACATTTCATATGAGATCTTGTATTGAGGTGATAGTTTTATGTACCCAGTTTGAGATAAGGGACAAGTCTCCTTCATTCCTGGTTTCATCTTGAATGCAGTCTGTGGAAGCATTACTTAACCAATTGCATTTATCCATTGTTCCTAACAGACAATTCAAGACCGAGATCTAATGTTTTTCCTGCTCTGCCTAGAGATAGGCAGTCTAATAAGTTGGACACTTTTGCTAAGGAAATGCATTCCTTGCGGCTTGAGAACCTTAATTCAGCTGGTTATGTAGCTATTACCTTCATGCTTTTGGGGAGCTTGATGAGAATGTTAATGAACATTTGCTTTAAATACTGACTATATCATTAAGGAGCATTGTTTAGGATATGTCCAAATACGGATTATAGTTTTAAGAAGATTTGTTCAGGATGGGTATGACACTATTGGGTCACCCATTGACTCTGAAGCTGCTTTATAAAGCACATTATCATAGGAACATACCTACTACTCCTCAGCTGCAGCACAGAATGCTGCATGAGTCACCTCAAACATGTATGCAAGAAGCTTTTCAGAGCTAGAAACCAACTGTCCTCGCTACATCTTCTTAGAGTTTAGCTTTTCTTCGTAAATTCTTTGGAGACCAGTTTTCCTCATTCCATCCTTGTGGAGATGGGTTGCAAAATGTGTTATTTTTTTGTTTTAAACTTTGAAACTTTGTTGCAGTGAAAAAGGCATAGGTGAGATACATCATCACATAAGTGTCAGGGATTGCGTGATACTGTATATATTGTCTTAATTATTTCATTTACCTACATTAAATCTAATTTCACATCTCAATTGAAAAATACCTTTAGTGAAGGGACCACTACAAACCATTGACAGTGTTCTGGGTTCCAAAAAGAGGGAAAGTACAGGGTTATTGACAAGGGAATGCCTAACACAAGATGACACTAAGGATCTAAACATCGTAGCTGCTACCCTCAAACATCATGGCTTCATGTGAAGTTGGATATCATATAATGTGGTTCTCAATCAAATTAATTTTTACAAGAAACAAAGTGTTAGATTGGGCTCTTTTCTGTATCCAAGCCTGTTCTTCTTCCCCATCTCTCTCTAAATATTGGCTACCCCAGGCTGTCAATAGTGGACCCGCTTCCTGAATGATAGTTTTGGCCTAGTAGAAACAAAATGTAGACTACTGCCCAAAGACAATCAACTCCTTTTTTTTTTTCTTTTTTCTTTTTTTTCCGTAACGTTTTCTGTTGTTGTAATGGAGAAGGATGATTTCTTGTCATCCATGCCCCCTGTCAGTGATTACTTACATTGTGCCAGGGCCAGCATTTTTCCATGGATATCCTCCTATGATTTGTTCTTACGATATGTCAGTGCCAAGCCTTTGCTGTTGAGGCAGTCGATATACCATGGGTGATCCCTATGCCTAAAGCATTGCCTCTAGTATATTAAGGCCTGCTTTGTCACAGTTGCCGATCCCACCCATATGTCATGATCATCCTCCTTTATTACAAGAATTACCTCCTGTATGGCAATAGACAAATGTTGTCCCAAGTTCCCCTTATGCCAAGTTGTTCATATAATATTCCAGAATCAACATTTGGTTACAGGTTCAGCCTCTGCTCTCACATCTGAGGTGTCCCGATGCTGTAGGTGCATTCCCTTCAGGGGCCTTCTGAGCTCTATGGTGTCACTGTTCAGCAATCTAAAGGACCTCTTGGTGATCTGAGAAATGTGTTCCAGTGTATTCAGTGGTTGAGCTCGGATTTCAGTATCCTATAAGGAAATTGGTCTTTACTCCATATGTTGTCTTTCAATTCAGTTTCTTTTATCTTGCCCTTTTAGCATGTATTTGATAGATAAGATATCACTGACCTGGTGCTAAAGGACAATAACATTGCTGTTCCCTATGCTCAAAAACCTTGGAAGTATGAGTTCACCCAAATTAAGCAGAGAAGCTCTATTTCATGGTGCGTTGGCATTGATATGGGTAGACCACTAGTAAGGGCAGATACTATGAGAATATTGTAGATAACATCTCTCAAACGGAGGCTTGCCAAATAGACATTGGATCACATTTTCTTTCGGGTAGACAAGGGTTTTACAATAAATCTTTTGTTACATTTTGTCTACAAGAATGCCCTTGTATTTGCTTTAGAGAGATTCTATTTTACAAATTGTCAGATCCTTAGTTAACTGAGGATTGTCTATATCCAGTATTTCCATAAGGATTTGGGCAGTTAATGCTACTGGACCCACGTGGCCTTTAACTGAGTACCCTGCTCTGTAAAGGTTTACATTTAAAGCCTGTCTCCTTTCAGGAGAAGTCCAGTAATGGCTATGATCAGCTGTCAGAATAACAGACAATTGTAAATGTTCATTTGTTAAAGTTTTAGCACTGGTGTGATTTGAATGATTTTGACCTTTTAATTTGTGTTGATCATGCCAGAGTTTGAGCAGCTTAAACTAAGGGGATACTTGGTTGTTTACTTTTTCAGGGTGTAAACTAGATAGGGATTCATTTGCTGAGATGCTGAAAGTTTCTAACTTATCTGAAGGAGTTAGTCAAATTAATGGTTTCCACTTTCTCATTCCTCTAGTGAAAGGAAAATCTTGCAAATGATGTGCTTCCAATCCTTGCTTACACTTAAAGCCTTTACACAGCTCTCCTTTTTAACATTTTGACACTCGATGCAGGATGACTAATGGCCATTCTGTTGGCCAGAAGAAAATCTAAATTTCAAGCATTGTCTGATGACTCTATGTAGGATAGTTTGGAACATCTAGTCGAACCTTCTTTTTTCTCAAATATTACTTTCTGTATTCCTTGTAAGCCAAACAAATGTAAGCCATTCTTGATCTTGAGGCAATAAATACTGTATACTTAGGCAAGTGTGTATAGCCTTAGGGAAATTGTGGTTTCCAAACAGAATGTAAATTAGTGAGTAGAAATCCCTTTTCCACTAGTTACAATGTTTCTATTAACATATTTTTCATGTAATTATTACTAATTTTACCATTGGAAAAGTATACAAAATGGCTCTGCAAGAGAGCCTTACAGCATATATTCTCTTCCTTGATTCTGTTGCTTGAGTTCATTCATTGTTTGAAATGGTAACGGTTTAACAAACCTTTGTGTGATGCTTTTTTCTGTTTGTTCATCAATGTGATTCCCTAAACATGGTTTGCTCTGTGTATCAGTACGGTACTCTCTTCCTAATTGCCTCTATGATCCTATCAGTCTCTCTCTTATTTTTGTGAGTGTGGCTGTATCTCTTTCAGGTTTTACTTCTGTGGTGCTCGCTCTGTGCCTAATGTTGAGTCACGTGTAACACAATACATATGGTCAGTGCCCTGTAAAAATTAGCATATTAAATTGCCTTAGTTGGTGGCTTGTGCCAAAATGACTCCTCAAACAGATCTTAAATTTTAGGAGATTAACTGATTTATGCTTAAAAACATTGTTCTAAAAGACATTATGATACGTGGCCCGATTTATGCAAAATATATTCTAGTTGATAAATTTCAATTGAGGTGCAAAATTGCATGTCTTTTTGGTGAATGCTCGTCTTTGTTCTGTTTAATTGAAAATGATTTTTTTTTATTGGAGGTGTATTCTGTCCCTTATTTGAGTTATTCTTATCATATATCTGTAAATATATATGTATATTCTTGTTACTTTGCAGTTTTTCTCTGGACACAGGACCTGATATACCAACTTTAGGCTCCATTTTATCCATACTTCCCCAGAAGGGCACTTTGGCTCCCAGTGATCGACCTACACAAATTCAGATCATCTTTCATTCCAAGAAAGAAGTAGAGATTTTGGAGAAGCCAGTACTGCGCTGTCAGGTAAGTTTTGATCTCCAAAAGCCACCTGACAAGGGCTCTCTCTTTCAGATTTCGTATCAGTTCACAAGTTCATGGACAATGGGTAATTATTCCCTGTGGAAAAAGTGGCAATGGTTAAACCAACACTCCCTGCCTCGTGGGCAGCTGTGCTGTGTGGATTATCAATAGTGGTAGACTAAGGAAACAGTATGTGTAGATTTTATTAATTATGTAATCTGGGTCGTAAATCATGCAGGGGCTCTTTGAGTTGTCTAGAACTGGCAAAGATAATGGGTGCCAGGCTGAAAAAGAATGAATAGTGAAAAGGGTGCTCACTAATATGACATCTGCTAACTAACTAGCGTTCCCAATCCAGTGGTTTCAGGTGCCTTCAGCATCCTAATTGATCAGAAAAGAGTTAAGAGCAAAACCATGTAACACAGCGGGTCAAGAAATTTGCACCTCTAGAGATATTTACACAACTTGGATGGACAAGATAGGATTTGGGAATGCCAAACACATTCTTGCAGCAGAACTGGTTAGGAATCGGTATTCGAAGGCTTGAGTCAGCCGTGGTAGAAAAATCCATGTAAAAACACATAACATAAACACTAATAGGGAAGAGAAGGCACTCCCATGGCTAAGGGCGAGAATGAGTGAGAAACAATACCCCAAACTGAATTTGAAAGTCGCCTTTAGGTGATAGATGACATTCCAGGAAGATGCAGTGAATGAGATAATCAGTCATTAGGAGGCAGAGTAGATGTACATTTTTGAAAAGGGTAGAGAACATACCCTGAAGAAACAGGCAGCAAGTGACACCAAATGCAAGCAGTAGCGGAGTGGGGTTCACAAGGTGGATCCAGAATTGAGAAGGGCCAAGTTCAAGTGATAATCAACTTTTTTTAGTGATACTTTTTTTTGGATACCTAAGTGTGCACTAACATTGTCATTATTCAGTCTGTTTCGAAATGACCATGCTCCTAAGAGCATCAGTGGTCTCAATAAGATGCAGTCTTTTTGGCCACATCAGGCCAAACTTCAAGATAGCAATGTCTTGTTCCTTGAATCCTAGAGAGGAAGTTTGGATTGTAGCCATCAGGAGGGCGGAAGGAACTTCATTGCTCAGAGGACTGTGCAGGCACCAGTAGGAAAAAATATTGGGCCAATGAGGATCTTTCTGATAACAGCATTCTTCTGGTGGCACAGCGGGTGCTGACCTTCCTGGACTCTGTGCTCCCACGCCGACTGGACCATATAGATTATGTGCAGGCAGGACAGCTGTCAATGTGTTGGACATGAGACTGTGACATTATGACACTGATGTGTCCCCAAAAGAAGCCAGTGATCGTAGTCTACCCTGAAGATGTTTACCTAAGGACGACCTATGTTTTTCTGTATGATACCCATAGTTCCAGAAATGGCAAATCAGTCCAGGCCTCAGGTTCTTCAGCAAGTTTCATATTGGGAATTAGAATGTACTACTCTTAGAGTAGAGCATTGCAAGAAAAACCTCTGGCAGTAATGACACAACTTTGATAAATAAATTGCAGGATTTAAGTGAGTTAGATACTTTTTAAGACAGTGCTTTTAATGATGTCTTCCAATTTGTCATGTAGCGGGGCTCCAAAAAAGGCCTAGGTCATCTAACCCCTACGCCTTAATGGCCAGCACCACAACCTTTGCTAGTTTCTCCACTGCCACAGAGATGTCCTCACATGGTATGTTGATGTTCACAATAAGGATATCCTCCTGGAGACAAATAGCATTGTCACAGACTTAATTAGATTTAGCTTTCAGAGGCAGCACAGGAAGATCATGTCTGGCGAAGGAATAGCATCCAACTGGAGCATTGAGCCAAGTAGTCCAGCCGCACATCCCTGTGTCCCAAATATTACATTATGTCGTGCTCCCAACCAAGGCACCCGCTGCTCCCAGAGTGCAAACAAAGAAGGTCCAATGTGTATATGTTGCAATTAAAGGGGCACTGACAAAATTCACATAAGAAGTAATCATCAAAGCATGTTGTTCCAACAAAGCCTTTATTTTCCACAATACAACAGGCAACAGCCAATGTGTTTCTTTCACCACCTGTGAACTTCCTAGGGCATTAATGTTTTATACTTGTGTAGAACGTTGCAGTCTCCTAATGTACCGCCTGCGCATATCCAACCACATATATTCCATGGTGCTGTCCCTTTAAATGACATATATTGACTCCAGTTGGAATCGTTTCAACTCTTAATAGCCGTGATAAGCCACTCTACGGCACTACATATGCTTCCAAACACTCAGCAAAACACCATGGTGCCCCTCCAATTGCAATATACTGGTGAAGGAATAGATCAGAGTACTCTTTCTGACTGAAAAGCATACACCTCTCAGTTACCTAATTCTAAACTTTGAGGGTTTTTTCTAAGGACAACTTTCTGACTTTACAAAAAGTCTAAAATATGATAGTAATGAAGCTTCAGATTGAAATCTCTGTCCCACAGGTGCAAACCTGTTATTTTCCAAATGTTACAGCCAGTTATTGAGCAGGGTTTCTTATACTCCTGGTACCTGGCATCTCGCAGACAACCATTGAGGAGTCTCTCAGGCCAGCCTCAATCAGGCCAATAGGAAAAGACCAAGGGAGGAATACAAAATTAAAATTCCTTGTTCTTACCTTTAGTTCTTAGTGGAAAGGCACCCATAGATTACTTAATAGTTTTTGCTGTGTGCAAAAGGTTGCTTTCCTCTTCTTCAGTTCTCCAAAATAGACATAGGAGACACCTATTCTTCTCTAGAAAGATGTGCTAAACAGCAGAAACATCACTAAGAGTACCACAATCCCTTTTGGCTACAATATTTAATTTCTTTAGTACTTGATGTAGCATTTGCTGAAATTTTGTTCAGAGACCCAAAAGATGACTTGAGGGAAATTCACAAAGAGGGTTTAATCTTTTTAAAAGAACGAGTTAAGCGATGGTCTCAGCAGAACATTTTTAGCTATTGCCATGGTGTCTCCATTAGACTTCCCACAGGGACAAGGTAAACCCCTCTGAATCAGTAAGCACAATTGAAAATTCTAGACCTTCCTTTTCTGGAAGCATTCCTTTAGACTCGTTTGTAAACGTTGCAACAAATTAAGACAGAAGTCAAAGCTTAAATTTGTTGAATTGAGAAAGAGGGAGGAGTTTCCTAGAGTCATATTAAAATCCTTTGCAGCAGGCTTTTCTTGGCAGCTGATTACACCTTGTTGATAAAACAGCATCAGGAGGAGCAAAGCGAAAAGCCTGCAAATCATTACGCTTTTTTATTTTACTTTTTGTAGTTTCCTACAGTACATTCAAGGCCAATCTGATATCGACGCTCTTCACAGAAAAAAACAACAGATGTTAGAGGGCGTCCAGAATCTAAACATAAGAGCACAATTGTGGTTCAATTTATAGGAGAAAACGGAATAGTCACACAATTTGAAATGCAGTATTTACAGGAAAGTAAAACAAATTACATCTTGGCAATTTGAGCCTCAGTTTGTCATAGGTGACTTCCCATCCGCGTTTTAAGTTGACCATAGGATGAAGCATCATGTCTTGCGGCTTTGAGGATGTCCAAAACAAGGCAATGGGTTCCTACGCTTAAAGCAGTATCACTGAGTAGCCTCTCCTGCTATAAGGGAAAGTTGCCTATATTCAGACTCTAGCCTTAAATGAACCTGAGGTATGGACTTGCATAGGTTAATAATTTAGTGATGGGCTTTACTTAGCACTAAATTAAAGAAACATTTAAAACTATAGAAAACCCTCTACTCCAGAGGTTTGGTTTTAACATCTGCCATCGGCAACAGCTATATTTCCTTAAGGATTTAAAATGTTCCTTTGCTTGGCCAGTGCCAAAGTGACTGACACTTTTCCAAAAAACATCTTTGTTTGCATTTCAGTTTTTTACCCTAATACAATTCTGTTCATTGTGCTAAGATCCTGAATTGGAGGATTTTGAGCCCTGTGTGCTTTCTAAGATTTTAGCAGTCACTGGACGTCCACTGTAGTTTTATCCAGAAAACTGTGCTGACTGCAGCATTAGGTTTAACACAGTTTTATCTCCAAGTTCAGGGGGGAATGCAGTCACAGATGACAGTGCTAGTCACAGGTGAATATGTACAAGCAGAATAGTAAAAGGAGCCCATACCCAACCCTGTTTCTGATCCCAGGGTGTTGGATGTTTTAGGGCCCACACATCCTTCCCTCCCACCGTGACCCCGGCCCAGGGGTAGGAATGAAGGTGGCGGATTGTGTTTAATAGTGGGGGACTTTGTGCCCCATTGTTCTAATTAACACCGCAGCTTGTTTCTTTCACTGTGGTCAAAAGCCATTGAAACATCAGTGAACAAACGTATATAGGTGTAACCTGTCTTTTTACTGAATTTTAGACCACCAATAAATGAGTAACTCCTTATATGTAGTGAAATATCCGTTCCTAAGACTGTTTTTGTTGAACGATAATAGTCTTGCATTTTCTCCACACAGTCTGGAAGCACTGCTGAAAGGATTTTTGAACATAGCTTGGCATCTTCTTGTAAATAATTTGAATCCAAATCCCAGAACACAATCTATTTGCATTTTACTAGGTCAACCATTCCCCTTTTTTCATAAATGAGGTGAAGCAGGAGGCCTCACCAAGCATCTGGTATGGTAGTAAAATGTAGATTTTCCTAGTAGATATGAAAGAAATTCTTAATTTTATTAAAGACACGGAGGCGAGTATTTTGCCATTCTTTTCTTGTTTATTAAAATAGCAGCGCAGTCAAGAAACTACAAATCCCAAAAAGCGAACAATGGGACAAAACGTAGTCCAATGAGTCCCACCAACCAGACAACCCCCCCTAGTAGTTATCTTGTCTGTGAAAAGCCCTCTTTTCTTGTGCGAGTGATCAAAAGGTAAAGAACATAGGAACAATAGAGAAAATTATACAACAAGCCATTAGAACCGAAAAAAGTTCCTGGAGAAAGTTCACAACTTTATGTAGATTTTGTAAGGAACCAACAGTTTCTGGAATGGAGTTGAGGAAACAATCCAAAGTCTCTGGAAACGGAGAGGGATGTTATCCTGGAGATGAAGACTGTGCAGCAGAAGATGATGCTGTGAGGGAGGGAGAAAAACACAAAGTAAGAACAATGAGGTGGGATAATACTCGCCTCTGTGTCTTTTAATAAAATTAAGAATTTCCTTCATAACTTACTGGGAAAATCTACATTTTATGACAAGAACAGAGGCTCTTATTATGCTTGTTTAAAGCAAATTAATCACTGTTAAAGAAGCATGTTGTACAGGTTTGCAATAAAATGCTTTCAAAACATTATCATTTGACCAGTCAGACGATTTGAGAATATCCTACAGCCGAGAACCACCCTAAAACGCCTTAGAACCCATAGCTCCTCTGGATGAATGAGCTCCAAAAGAGGAAGTATCAATGCCCGCTAAAGACATAACCCACTTAACCCAACGACCGAGAGTATGAGATGATACAGGCTTGAAAGGTTTAATAAATTAAATGAGGAGTTGAGATGCAGCGGATGATCTCAAATCGACTGTCTTTGTTCTTAAACCTTTAAGCATTGGCCTACACATAACTTAGGATGATCAGGGAAATAGGGATAAAACCCTGTAGACAAATTAGTTTGTGTACGCCTATGAACTGTAAAACAAAAAAACCTCAAGGAGTAAATTGGCGAGTGGTAATGTTAAGCGCTTTAACATCTGAAAGCGGTTTGATAGAAACAAGGCATAACAACATGGTAAGTTTTGCAGACAACATTTTCAATGAAAGAACTGTATTATTAGGCCACAATAAAAACAGGTTTAGTACCAAATTAACATCCCACACAGAATTATACTTTGTTAAAGGAGGATTACAAAATGTTACTCCCTTTATTAGGCGGCAGATTAACGGGTGTTCTCCCACTGGTTTTAGCTGACCCATAAAAGCTAATGGTGCAATACGTTTTGCCTTTGCTAGCTTCTGCAGCCAGAAAATGAACTATAGAAGTTACATACGCTGGAAAGAAATCAATATGTTTCCCATGCACCAGCTATCCCATAAGGACTATGCTGATCTGTATGCCTTTTTTGTTCCTGGAGCCCATGATTGGTTAATGAAGTTTGAAGCTTCTGTCAAAATAAGCGGGATTGAATGGGAATCCCTGAGATTTTCCAAGCTGAGAGAATGAGAAGATTGTCGATAACCAGGCTGTGTAGAAGACCTTGAGGATTCGAAAGAAGATGTGGAAATGAAGGGAGAAGAAACGGGGATTCTATTGAGAGTTCCAAAAGAGTAGGGAACCCCACCTGAGATTGCCAGAAAGGGGCTACGAGAATCAGTACTGCTCCTTGTCTTCTTACCTGGGCTAGTAATCTGCTGATCATAATGAATGGAGGGAAAGCAAAATTGAGAGAGGTTGACCAATCCTCAGAAAATGCATTGGATGCCAAGGCTAATGGATCTGGGTGCCAACTGAAGAATTGCAGAAGTTGGGCATTGAGACGAGAAACAAAAAGATCTATTTGGAAAGGACCCCATTCGTGATGAATAGAGTTGAATATATTGGGATGGAGCTTCCAATCGCTTGAGTCTTGGAAATGACGAGAGTGCCAATCCGCCACTGAATTTAGGTCACTCGGTAAATACTCTGCATGTACCAAGATTCTATTTTTGAGGGAAAGATCCCAGAAACTCTTCACTAGATCTGCCAAAGCTTTGGATTTTGTGCCTCCCAAATGGTTGATGTAACGGACCGCCGAAATGTTGCCCACCCTGAGAAGGATAGAATAACAAACTCTGGCCCTCATTCTGACCTTGGCGGGCGGCGGAGGCCGCCCGCCAAAGTCCCGCCGTCAGGTTACCGTTCCGCGGTCGAAAGACCGCGGCGGTAATTCTGACTTTCCCGCTGGGCTGGCGGGCGGTCGCCTTCAGACCGCCAGCCAGCCCAGCGGGAAAGAGGCTTCCACGAGGAAGCCGGCTCGGAATCGAGCCGGCGGAGTGGAAGCTGTGCGACGGGTGCAGTTGCACCCGTCGCGTATTTCACTGTCTGCGCAGCAGACAGTGAAATACTTGTAGGGGCCCTCTTACGGGGGCCCCTGCAATGCCCATGCCAGTGGCATGGGCACTGCAGGGGCCCCCAGGGGCCCCGCGACCCCCCCTACCGCCATCCGGATCTCGGCGGTCCGACCGCCGGGATCTGGATGGCGGTAGGGGGGGTCGGAATCCCCGCGGCGGTGCAGCAAGCTGCGCCGCCGCGGAGGATTCAATGGGGCCGCGGTACACTGGCGGGACCCCGCCAGTGGTGCCGGTCCGACCGCGGCTTTACCGCCGCGGTCGGAATCCCCATTGGAGCACCGCCGGCCTGTCGGCGGTGCTCCCGCGGTCCTCCGCCCTGGCGGTCAAAGACCGCCAGGGTCAGAATGACCACCTCTGTCTTTTGTGAGGCTTTTGATTGCAAAGGAGCCAGAAAGCATCTCTAAACAATTGATATGCAACCTGGACGCCTCTAGTGACCATTTACCTCTAGTTGAAATCTGGCCACACCGGGCACCCTAACCCGAACAACTTGCGTCTGATTACAATACAAGATCTGGGGCTGATGCAAAAATGGTTTTGCCATTCCAGCCATCCAAATGATATATCCACCATTGTAACTCTATTTGAGACTCTTGATCTAGGGAAATAACGTCTGAATAAGCAAGACCATTTTGAAGATGCTGAATCTTGAGTCTTTGAAGAGCCCAATAATGAAGTGGGCCTGGAAAAAAAGCTCGAATTGAAGAGGACTGAAGACCGCCTATCCTTGTTAAAGCTCTGAGAGAAAACTGAGCCGTGTGTAAAATATGAAGGATTTTGGATTTGATAGACTTTACTTTTGCTGGGGCCAATTGAAGAGTAGCGGAGACGGAATCTATGAGGAAGCCTAGAAATTCTATTTGCTGCACAGGAGTTAAGACAGATTTTTCTAGATTGATGATGAGCCCGAGGTATGATAGGAGAGAACAAGTCAAACGGACCTGAGATTGAAGGGAGGGAAGATTCTGATTCATAATCCGAATGTTGTCCAAGTAAATGATCAGTGTGATTTCTTGAGCTCTGAGAAAAGCTACCACTGGTTTCAAGAGTTTTGTAAAACACCATGGAGCGGAAGAGAAGAAAAATTAAAAGTCTGGTTTAGCCACTGGAATTGTAAGAACTTCCTTGATTGAGGATAAATGCGTATAGTGAGATACGCATCCTAAAGATCCAAACGAACCATCCAATCTCCCTGAAAGAGAGAATCCCTGAGGTGTAAGATAGTCTCCAATTTGAAATGGCAATAAGCAACAAAGTGATTGAATTGTTTTAAATTGATAACCGGACGCATCTTTTTGTTCTTTTTTTTAACTAGGAATACCAAACTGAGAAAACCTGGAGAATCTAGAGAATCTAGACAACAAGGGACAATAGCCTGTTTTTGAAGAAGAGCTTGAGCTTCCAACGAGATTAGATTTGTCATTTCTACAGAAAAATGTGGAGGATAAAGAAGCATCGCCTGAAAAGGTTCTGAATAGAGTTCTATGACATAACCCTGAACCGTGGTCAATGCCCATGTATCCGCAGTAATCGCCTGCCATTTTGGAAGGAAAAGCGTTAGTCGACCTCCAACAATAGGAAGGCCAGAAGGGTGACTTACCTGCTTGAGAGGTATATCTGGAACCTCTATTTCCTCTGCTGCGAAATCCACAACTTCTCTGCGGATAAAATTGAGGTCTGTATTCCTGAAATGAGGATTGGGAAGAGGCACAGAAACCTTGGACGTTGTAAGAGTGGCCTGCAAAGCAGGGCCTACCCATGCCGACCTTGGAGAAAACCCGACCAGAAAACATCTTCTTCAAAGATTGTTGTGCTTTATCTAGTGAAAGCAGCTACATACTTGCTAAGCTCCTTGATAAATGAGTCTCCAAACAGAAGGCCTTCTGCCTTGATACCTGGATCTGAGACCGCCAGGTTCACCAACTTGGGATCCAGTTTGAGCAGGAGCCCCTTCCTGCGCTCATAAGTTTTGCGGCATTAAATTGCCTAGCAGACAGACAGCACGTTGGACCCAAAAAGATAACTCACCTGGGTCAACAGAGGTATGTTCCAACCTGGCTGATTCAGCTAAATCAAAGATGCGTGTTAATGGTCCCACCACATCTAAGAGTTTATCTTGGCATGTGGACCATGCTTTATCCACTCCTTTGCGTGGATCTTTACCAAATTTTGTGAAAAAGGTAAGGAGTGAAGGGTCAATATTAAGTCTTACAGAACTTTTAGAGTGAAGTGATGGTCGAGGACATTTGGAACGTAACTTTGCCCTAGTCTATTTATCCAGAGGAGTGCGCAGACGTGAGGCAACATATTTTCCAACATGGTCTGCTGGAAACCATTCCGTTAAATGAGGGTGAAGGATTTTGTTTGGGTTGAACCTACGGACCCTTTGGGAGTCAGAAACTGTGCCAGTTTTGGAAACTTCTGAAGATGAAGGTTTGGACTTCTTTGGAGCTGGGAGATAAAAGGATCCTCATTGTCATCATTGGACTTACCAGCGTCCGAGACTGCATCACCCAAGTCGTCATCAGTGTCTGGACGATATATTTTTGGACTTCTTATTACATTTAAGAGCCGATTTTATGTTTGTAATCCCCTTCCTTAAGGGAGGCCTGTGAGGAGCCACGTCCTCCGCCTGCCGTGAGGACTTCTCACCAACCAACAGCACCACTTTTGAGATATTTTTAGGAAGAGGGTGCTTTCTGCTATCGCCCACAGACTGGGCCAAAGTCGTCTTAGATACAAGGTTAAGCACTGATTTTTTTCCAATTTTTTTTGATAATTTGTTCATATAGACAGTAACTGCCTGTTTCACTGAGACTTGAATAAAGTCACTCAAATTGTCCTTGATGGACTCCTCCTCATCATCCAAATTGGAAGAGATAAGAGAACTATCAATCTCCATCGTGAAGTCTATTGGAAATGCTGACGGAAACAAAACGGTAAAGAAGGGGTTTAATTACTGAGCTTGAAGGCACAGAAGCTCAACTCTGCCTATCGGCGGGTAAAAGGGATTGACCTGTAATAAGAAGTAGGCAAATCCCTTTAGAAATGAAGGAGCAGGCTTGTGAGCTATACGAGGGGGAAAACGGCTGTAGAAATGAAGGAGCGCTCTGAAAAATGCCCAAACGAAGAAGAAGCAGTTAAGGAAACACAAAGTCCACCTCAACTGTCGTCTAAAATGGCGACCACAAGTTGAGGAGACCGTCGTAGTTGGATTCGAGAGTGCGAGCGAAGCACAGAGCCGAAAGTCAGGCATGTGGCTACAAGCTGACTAGGAAAGAAAGCGAGTTGGGGAAAGCAGCGCTCATGAATATATACACACACAGAATAACAGCAATATGCCAATGTTACTAAAAATATTCGGAAACGTTATGAAAGTACTTATCTTGAATGCGAGCAGCAAGAAAAGAGGGTTGTTCACAGACAAGATAACTACTGGGGGGGAGGGGTTGTCTGGTTGGTGATTGGTGGGACTCATTGGACTACGTTTTGTTTCCCATCGGCTGCCGTTGTTTGCCTTTTGGGATTTGTAGGTTCTTGAATGTGCTGCTATTTTAATAAACAAGAAAAGAAAGGCATAATATGAGCCTCCATTCTTGTCATAAAATTACAAATCAAAAGTCCCTATCTTGTTCAATAACAACAATAACAACATTTTCTTCCTCCAAGCCTAACCTCCTATATATCACAAGTTTATTTATTGGAGGTGCAACATATGTCAACTTGGACAAGAAGGACTATGAATCTGGGTAATGAAGATTACTGGTAATCATTGCCCCCTCAACCCTGCTCTCCTCATCCCAGTACTTATATTGTGAATACTTCCCAAGCTAACAATTGCACCCGAAACAGATTATGCAGAAAATAGTTTATTTATATCTGACAGAGACTTCAAGCTGCAGATTTCTCACATAGAATGACTCCAGGCGTCAGACTGGATCCAGAAGATTTTCGTGAGTAGTACCCCTGCACGCCAGTAGGTGGTGTCATTAGGTTCCATATGCATCGTCTGTTCCATAATTGACGTCCACAGCGCCTATATAGGCACCACCCAGGCGCGCTGATGTGAGTTCATTTCTTTCCGTGCTAGCAGGCGCAGATCAGTGAAGAACTACCCCTTTATTCGCTTTTTGATTGAATTTTAAAAAAATGTTTTGTCAACAATTTTTTGAGGTTCACCTCCTGGTGTAGCAGGATGTCATCTAGGAAGGCCGGCTCCAAGCCCTGTGGTGCCTGTCACCGGCAGATGTCCTTGACGGACTCACACCTTGTTTGCCTGTGGTGCCTCGAGAGCTACCAAGACCGAACTCACGCTCCCTCAAGCTCATGGAGCTCCATTGTGCAGCACTGCACCGGTCGAGGTCCTGGTTGAGAGGAAGGTTCTGGGATCGGTCGCAGAATCTGAAGTCTTTGTCCCAGTAGAAATCATCGAGACACTCGGATAAGTCCAAACATAATAAGTCGTTGAAACATGCTTCAACTCCTCCTCCGTCGGCTAATGAGACACGGAAGCGTTCACATTCTAGGCCTCGCTCAGCAGTTGAGCCTGCGCTCGGGCCGACTTTGCTCTTCTCAGAGTTTCCGGGAGCCAAAGTGACCCCCGTCCAACTTGAGGAGTTTTATAATACCATATTTGGGTGGCCTGACCCTTCCGGGGCGCCTCTGGGACCTGCAGAATCCACATGGGCCCATGCTGGTTGCACCCTGGTGGCTCCACCCCACATACCATTGGGGCCCTAAAGATCCACTTCTGGATCCAGACCGACACCAGTTGTGGCACCTTGACCTTTCCTGGCACTGGTCCTGACTCTGCATGGCTTACTGGCAGCTCCATCCCCATTTTGATCCTAGACTCCGTTACGGAGCCTGAGAGGCATCACTTGATGCTGTATCTAGCACCATCAGGAGTCTTGCCTCCCAGACCGGATCCTGAGCCCTATTCCTATGGTCTTTCTCTCAGGGAGGAATGAGAGGGGTCATTGGACTCTTTAGAAGTCCAGGCTTTTAAACAAGACATGGACAGGTGTGAGGAACTGGGTGAAGCCAGTGGTCCTGGATACTTCCCCAGATGCTGTCCTGCTTTCTCCCATTACCATGTCTATGGAGAAGGGAACATGGTTTGCTATGGTGGTGCGGAGGGCTGCAGAGGTTCTTGACCTTCAGTTGCTCTCTGTGACGGTCAAGACTAATGTCTTGACAGAGGTGCTTCAGCTGGGAATCTCCCCATCTGAACCACTCCTCCCTTTTAATAAGGCTCTCACAGATGTCCTTATGGGTACCTGGTCCAAACCCAACACAGGGGCACCTGTGAACAGGACAATTACCCATCCCCACTGCCCCGCCCCAGGGGACCCATGTTTCCTGACTCAACACCCCAACCCTGAGAGTTTGGCGGTCCAGGCTCCCACCTCCCATGTCAGCCCTGGCGCATTTCCTTATGCTCCTCTGGATAGGAAATCCTAGATGCTGAAGACACTTTGGAAGATAATGTTTTCTTCTGCCAGCCTGGCATTGTGGTCTGTTAACCCTTCATGCCGTTTGGGCTGCTACTCCCACACTCTGTGGGATACTGTTGCGCAAGTGCTGCCTACGGCCCGCAGCAGGTCCAGGCGATGGTCTCTCAAAAGGTAGTAGATAGGAGAGATGCAGCAAAGTTTACAATTTGATGTCACTAGATACAACAGGCTTGCAAGGCAGAGAGTTTTCTTCGACAGTGGCCCTTAGGCGCCACATTTGGCTGCAGGCTATTGGCTTCTTGGGGGATGTTATGTCTTCTTTAATTGACGTTCCCATTGATGGTCCCCGTCTCTTGGAAACGAAATGGACTCGGCGCTCAAGAGATTTAAGGACAGTTGGGCTTTGGCCCGGTCCTTGGCTTATCTTCCTCCCCCGCCATCCCCAGTCCGCTTTTCACGGCTACAGAAGGGGTTACCAACTGCACCAGTTCCTGCTTAGCCACTGCGATGTGCATGCTTCCAAGCCCCTGCGCAGCAGAGGGCACTGTATCCACAAGTCTCATGGATCAGAAAGCAAGAGGTCGGGTCAGTACACCCCTCCCCCTGCAGCTGCTGCCTCCAAACCCTCTTAATCTGCCTATATATCAGGTGGCTAGCAGGCTCATCACCTTCCCCAGTGGCAGTCCATAACATCAGACAGGTAGGTTTTGCAGATAGTCTTAAAGGGCTACTCCCTCCACTTCCTGACTACTCCCCCCCACCTCCACGCCTCACCCCATGCCACCATCTCAAGACAGGCTGACAGAGGTTCATCTTTCTGTTCTCTGCAATGGAGTTGCGGCTCTCATGGCCAAAGGAGCCATAGAGAGGGTCCCAATGCCAGATGTTGGTCATGGTTGCTATTCCTAATACTGTCTGGTGCCGAAAAAGGATGGAGGCCTTCATCCTATCCTATACCTGCTGCTCCTCAACTACTTCCTCAAGAAGGAAAAATTCAAGATGCTTACCTTGGCTCAGATTCCATCTGCCCTGCACCAGGAGACTGGATGGCAGCGTGGGACTTGCAGGACGAATATTTTCAAATTCCTATCCTGCCTGCCCACAGACATTACCTGCGATTCACAGTCAGCCATGAGCATTTAGTGCTTCCAGTTTGAAGTGCTTTCTTTAGGCCTGACCGGCACCCTTTGCGTGTTTTCCAAGGTGGTGGCTGCAGCTCATCTGTGGAGATTAGGAGTCTCAGTCTTCCCCTAGCTGGACGACTGTCTGTTAAAGGCAGGCTCACCTCAGGCTGTCGTCTCCCCCCTCCAGACTACGGTGAACCTCCTAAATTTCCTGGGGATCACTATAAACATCCCGAAGATACATCTGACTCCCTCCCAGATGCTCCCTTTCATCTGAGCTGTTCTGGACAGAGTGCAATTTCGGGGTTATCGTACTGAGTGGCAAGTCCAGGATATTCAGGCTATTATACTGATGTTTCATCCTCTATCCTGGGTTTCAGTGAAACAGACTCTGAGGTTGTTAGGACTCATGGCCTCCTGTATCCTGCTGGTGACAAATGCATGTTGGCATATGCCGGCTCTACAGTGAGACCTGAAGTTCCAGTGGGTGCAGCATCAGGGGAATCTCTTACATCTTTCAGATCTCAGAGGGAACTACAAAAGATCTGCAGTGGTGGCTAACAAACCGCAACTGGGTCAGTGGCATAGCCCTCTCTCTTTCCCAACCAGATCTCACAGTAGTGACATATGTCACTCCTGGGAGGGGACGGCAATGTGGGAGAGATGGAGATCAGAAGACTCTGGTGGAATCTGGACTCCACATCAACTTGCTGGAGCTCTGGGCGATCCAACTGGTATTGAAAGCCTTTCTGTTCAAGGGACGGTTTGTTCAGGTCAGGTGTTCACGGAAAACACCACCGCCATGTGGTACTGCAACAAACAGGGCAAGGTGAGGTCGTGGACTCTTTGTCAAGAGGCTCTCTGTCTCTGGAAATGGCTGTAACATCCGGGCATATCCCTAGTGGAGCAACACCTGGTGGGCTCTCTGAACGCCAGGGTGGATGAACTCAGTCACGGATGCCTAGCAGGTCATGAATTACGTCTCCATCAGGAGTTGGTGCAAAGTCTCTTTCAAGAGTAGGGAGAGCCTTGGTTAGATCTATTTGCCACTGCTGAGAACGCACAATGTCAGCAGTTTTGTGCACTGGAGTTTCCAAGGCGACTTGTTTTTCACCTCGATTGGAGCTCAGGCCTCCTCTACAACTTTCCACCAATACCATTCCTGCCCTGATTTCTCAAGGAAATCGGTAGCAATGGGGCCCAAGTCATTCTTGTGTCTCTGAATTGGGCATGGAGAATCTGGTATCCTGAGTTATTAATCAGGAGCATCAGACCCTCCTGTTAGGCTGCCTTTTAAAGAGGATCTTCTGCTGCAGCAATAGGAATCCGGTTTCATGCATGGGAATTAAACGGCAAAGTTGACAGCTTTTGACCTTCCTCCTAAAGTCCACGATGTTATTCTGGCAGCCAGGCGCCCCTTTACTAAGATAGTCTACGTCTGCCACTGTGACAGATTTGTGGCTTGGTGTGCATTCAGAAATATCGACCTTTTGCCTGCAGCCCTTTCCCAAGTTTTACTATTTGTTTGTCTTTTCCCCAGCAGGGCTCTGCTCTGGGCACAGTTAAGGGCTATTTATCAGCTATTTCAGCTTTTTTTTGTGGTTGCTAGACCAACTTTTGTTGTTCAGGTCACCTGTTGTGACTTGGTTCCTCTAAAGTCTCCAATATCTGTTTACTTGCAGACCATTTATCATGCCCCAATGGGACTTAAATCTGGTCCTCATTTTTCTCATGTGTGCACCTTTCGAGCTGTTCGACAACTTCCCACTTTCTTTGTTAACCCTCAAGATGGCTTTTAGTGTCCATTACATCGGCACAAGTGTCAGTAACATGCAGGCACACTGTGTACACTCCTCATACCACCTATTACCCAAACAAACTGGTTCTTAGGACTCATGCCTGCTTTCTGCAAAGGCGTAGGCCAGACCATCACCCTGCCTGCCTTCTTTGCTCCACCTCATCCTTCTAAGAAAGAGGAGAGTCTCCACCATCTGGACACAAAAAAAACGTTTACACTGATCAAACTAAAGAGTTCCAGGCAGTTTAGAAATGGACCTTCTCACAATGGATAACGCTCTGCATATTTTTATGTATTGTCCAAAAAGCAACCCCTTGAGGGTTTGTATACTCATGCCACCAGAGCCAATTCTTCCACCTGTGCATTAGTTCACAGAGCCCTTGTCTCTGAGTCCCTGTCCTGGACATATATCCGGCAGCAACGTGGGTGTCAATATGCACGTCTAGGACAGTGAGGTCCATCGTGATGGGCTTTTTGCTGGTTTGGTCCTGTAGGACTTCTTGGTAACTCCTTATCCGGTGGAGGTTCTATCTAGCCGCAGCTTCATTCCAATCTGACTCCTTGGGAACATTCTAAGCTGCGGAGATAGCAGCTAGGTTCTCTACCAGAAAAGGCATAACCAATTTTAAGGAACGTATTTTTAATTCTAGTACACTTTCTCTCAATCTCACCTCCTCTCTACACTGCTTCCTGACCGCTGACACCACTCACAGCTCAGCTGGTTTGTTATGTGCTGCTACCTATTGCCTTGTTTTCCTCGTTTTTTTCACTACAGAATGAGAAAAATGGTGAGATACTGCAGGGAAGAGAAGCAGAGTTGCAAAGCTTATCCCTTGCCTCCGCTGCCTTTGTCTTCTTGAACTTATCCGCCACATATAAACCTAGTTGAATTCCTCATGTACCCCACCCTCCCTCAGAAAAGGAGACTCCCCCATGACAGATAATGGCACAGGGTTAGAGAGGTGTAGAGGGTAGCAGCTTCACAGGCCTGCCAACAATGAAGACAAAATTGGAGTGTCAAAAGTCAGATTTGTCTTTTTTCTTGGAGGCAGGCAGTCAATCAGTGATTGAATGATGATGAGAAAATGTACGCGGGCACTGTGGGTAGGTACAGCAACGCAGGTAGGAGGTATATTCCCCTACCTCTGGGGAAGAATAAATGTCCCAAAGGGGAATTTACGACTCATATAAGCACCCAGACTGAAAAGAAATAGAGCAAGGAGAGAATCAGATTTTTTCGTTCTCTGTCAGACCCTCCCCAACTTCAAATACAGCAATATGATGTGCTGTAGTCTTGAAGGGTGCTTACTTGTACATTTCAATTATTAGGAAACAATTAAAACTGGTTTCTCCATTTCATTTTAGCACCCACCATTACTAGTTAAGGTTCAGATTTTTGGTCTAAAATCCTCCTGGCATTAATTCTCAAAGTACTTAGTTTTGGAGGCAGGCTTTCTTGAGGCACCAGCCAATAACTGCTCTTGCACACTCTGTTAATCAAGGTGAATTCTTACCTGATAATTTTGTGTACTCCACAGATGACATCTCATATTCTGCAAAATCTGGGACTTTGCATTGTAAAAAGTCAAAAGTCATACATCAATCAATCTGGTATTATTTGTATAGCTCAGCTTGTCTCCTGAGTGGGTATCCAGGGGCTTGCCGCAGGTGCTTATTCAAAAAGCCAGGTTTTCAGTCTCTTTCTGAAGTGGGTTAGCAAGGAGGTGGAGCGGAGGTTGTTCCAGGCTTTGGCGGCAAGGAGGGAGAAGGAGCGTCTTCCAGCGCGGCATATGCCTGATATCTTTGCGAGGGCGATGTGTGCTGAGTGGAAGTTCCAGGTCGGTTGGTGGAGGCGATTTCTAATACATGTTCAAATAATTTGGAATGCAAGAACAATTCTAGAATCAAGGATCATCTTCCTAGGGTAAACTGTCTTTTATACACCATGAATGTCTTCTTCTCAAACATTCCCCCTACCAACAGCCCAACGGATAACCTTTCTAGTATACTCACTAGCATTTTTAAAGACATTGTCTTGAAGGCAAGATTACACATGAGGTCTCTTTTGGAGTGGTTGGAAGGCCATTGATGCCAGAAAGGAGAAGAGTGAGCAAAATGATTGAGACGAACTCTCAAAGCTTTTCAAATGTTTCTCATGTTGAGAAGAAAACGGTGATGAAACTTCACTTCTGGAACCTTCTTTCCTTGCACTTGATTGTCACAGATGCATCAATACATGCTAGGGGTGCTACCTTGGATTGCGAGTATAGATGTGATCTCCCAAGTAGCAGTCCTGTGAAATAAACACATTACAGCCTAGAGTGGTCCATACTGACCTAAAACCGTTCCTGCCTTTAGAAACTGAATGAATAAAATCCAGAACACACTTGAAAGAGGCTCTAGGACTAGGTTTTAGCTCACCTTTTTCCACATATTGGACCTTCAAAATACTAATTCAGTCAAACCAAACAGGTATATCTTAGTAGACTTTGAGGCATTTAAAGACAGTATGTGAGCATATCTTCTCCAAAGGGAGCATACTGAAGCTCGATATTTTTTTTAAATCTTTTTATTGAAAAGGTTTTACAACATACAGCTTGACTAGGCATAGCAATTAACGGGTTGTTACAATCATAGGTGCAAAGTGTTGATGAAAATAGAGATACATAATGCATGTCAGGGTGATAGATTAATCTGCAAATAATTCAACTTCGCCAAGGGCATGGTTCACAAAACAATAACAGTGGAGAGCAGGCTCCCGTTAGTACACAAAGAAGCATCTGCAGTGCAGTGAACGATAAATATGTGGACAGAAAGTAATTCACATTTTTTTACTGGTTACTTCGATTACATGGCCATTCAAGAGAGACGTGCACAGCTGCCATCACTCATTTCCCACAGCAGGAACATCCTTACCTTCTGTCTCACCTGTCTCCTTGCCAACTGGGTAGGTCTGATAAGAACCCCAATGGTTTCTAGGGCGGCTCTGGGGTGGGAGTCATTCACTACACGTGTCAGATTGTGTGTTACAATATACCATGCCAGCATGCCAATCCTTGAGATTTGGTAGAGGGCCTCAAGCCCATCTCATAGCGACCCAACGTCTTGCAAGCAGTAAACCTATGGCGACCAGCCGTCTGACCTCTCCGTCAATATTCCTATCATACCCCAACATTGCCAGCATCGGAATAAACTCTAACAATATCCCAGTGATGATCTCCAGTTCGCAGAATACTGTCTGCCAGAGCTCCAGCTACACACCCTCCACATTGTTGACACTCTGTGGTATCTCATAGTCCATATCGAAATAGTTGTAGTGGAGTGTAATATACCTGATTAATATATTTTAAATGTACCAACCTGTGTCTACCATTCAATGAGATAGTCTTAACCACAGAACATCAGTATTGCCAGTGTTTGTCACTGATGACTATTCTGAGATCCATCTGCCACTCAAGCTGAGCCTTAATCAACCCAGGTCTACTTGCTTCTTGATGCATAAATTCTCGCTACTAGCCTGGTAGGGCGGCAACCTGCAGTAAAAAAGACAGTGCTGGCATGTCATGGGGTTCCAGAAAGTCATCACCCAACAGTTCCTGTAATGTGTGTCTAGCTCTGTAGAAATGGTAGCGAGTAAGCTGTTGGCCAGTCCTTCCGTACCAGAATCCCCTCCCACTTGCACATTGTGCCATCTTGGGGAAAATCTCCCATGGTGTCAATCCCGAACATGTGTAAGGCCTGCATCACTCCTCTGTCCCCACCCATAGGGATCCAAGAGCACCAGGACAAGAGAACATGCTGTAAATACAATATGGAACTGGCCTGGTTCTCCAGTAGGCTGTGCCTGGCATGCACTGTGACATTTAAGGAATCAAAAATGCCATGCTGCCGTTTTGTGCTACTGAACAGCATTTGAGGTAATGTGCAGGGGTCTATGGCGTCCCTCTCAAGGTACAGATGTAGTAAATCACGCCGGCCATGCAGCCCATAGTGAGCAAACATATTCCTCATCGCTTTGTACTATGTCTCCAAGTCCGGAGCATTCAGGCCACCAGTATCATTTGGCAAGGTGAGTATCTCCCAACATACCCTCGGTTGCATTCCTGCCCAGGCCAGTTTTTTCATGAGGGACCGTAAATTGTCAAACACCGCTCGAGGCAGTAACATTGGAATATTCTGAAACAGGAATACAAATCTGGGTAACACCACCATCTTCATAATAGCTATGCACTCAATTAGTAATGATGGCAATTTAATCCAGCAGTCAACTGCATCCAATAGATTATGTAGCCCTACGGTAATTATCAAAGAGGACCACCGTCGGGTATGTGTGTATCTAAATCCACAGGTAAAGCACCAATACAGTCTATGACTGCAAGGGATATTCTAATGTTATTGGCATCATGGCAGGGGTGAGTGAGAAAATGATGGAATTGTGCCAATTCACGTGAATGCCAAAGAAACATTCTCCCCCGCTCAATCGCACTACCTTGCGTAGTACAGGGGTGAGATTACGTTCCGTTTGGCGTATGTACAGCAATGTCTCATCCACGTACGCCAAGATTATCAGGTTATAAACTGGAAAGTGCAAGCCTCTATGTCCATGGTAGTCACAGAGAGCACACAGCAGTGGTTCTGCCACCAATGCATACAGCAACGGAAACGGGACAACCCTGCATAGTACTTCAAGTAATCGCGAAAGGAGCAGATACGATACCACTGACACGTATCCGAGTGGTTGGCAGAGAGTAGAGCACTTCCACCTGGCACAGAAATACCTCCTCTAGCCCGATGTGATGCAGCATGGCTAGCATGAATCCCCATTCAACAGAATCAAATCCTTTTTCTGCATCCAGGAAAGCAGCAGCTGCCCTAACCTTAATGCGCTAAATATCACCAAGCAGTGTTCTAAGATTGAAGGTAAAACTGTGGCCAGGGACAAATCCAGCCTGTTCCACTCGTACTACTCTGGGCAGAAGCAGATGCAATCTATTGGCCAACACGATGGCGTAAATTTTAGTATCCACATTAAGAGTGACATTGGTTTATAAGATGAACACTGATTCAACAGTTTACCGGTTTCAGTATTGTCACTATTAAGGCATCACACTTGAATGCGGGCATGGCACCCGTCTCAACCATCTCCTTGTATAGTGTGCCCAGGTGGGGAACCAGTAGATCCTAGAAGGCCTTGTAAAAGGTTACAGTGAGCCCGTCTGTACCTGGTGCCTTTACTGATTGCATGACCCTAAGTGCCATACGTATCTCTGCTGGTTGCAGAGGTGCCAGCGGATAATCCCACTGGTAAGCCAGGTCATGTCTATATGTGCTAAATGATCAGTGGTGGCAGCATCATCATGTGTAAGTTGCGACTGGTAGAAGTCAGCATAGTATCTGCGAAATACTATAAAGGACCCGCCTTCTTCCCATTAAACTAGGAGTTTAGTTGGAAACTGTTCAGTTGGATCCTAATACAGGCCCTTCTGTAAAAAAGTGATCTGACCTATCTGTCAGTGCTAGGTATCTTGAGACAGTTGAGCTCCCAGATTCTGAAAGCAGCAGAGGTCAAACTCATCCAGATATTTTTGGGCCGATACATATAGGTGTCCCTTCCTTCTGTTGTTTTATGTTTTTGAGGACAAACCAATGTGGACCTTTCAGTCTAATATATTTAATATTGTTATATTTTAATTCTATTTTTTTCATTTAAAAATTCTGATAAAATACAGTGAAGGTTGCCTCCTACAGGCATATTTTCTTTGGGATCAGTTTGAAAATAAACGAACTTTTATTTCTGCAAACGTATTTAGGATCCCACATGTAGGCGGTGATATTTGTAATATTCATGAATTAAGCATGGATACCCATGTTGGAAAATGGTCACTAAATGCTCTTGTATAGTATGCGCAGAACTCCTATGTTCTCCCATCTTGGCAGGAGGAGCCGTTGCATAAAATAGTGTAGGAGTGCTAGGTGACTGTAGTATCCAAGTTCCTCCTCTGGCCTTTAGAAATGTATTCTTTCATTGTTGTTTACAGATCTACTTAGTGCTAGGTGTTAACATTCACTAACAGTGGCTCCACACAACTGGTGAACTCGGGCGGTGGTGAATTAAAATGCTTTTCTTAAGATGCCATATTGTCTCACTATAAATTGTACATACATCTAGTTATCTTATCCCTTCTTTCAGGTTATTGAACCAAACATTTCAGAGGGTGGTGAGACCATTGCCAGTATCCCAATCAAAGTGTCTGTGCGATGCCTCTTTACAAAGTACAACATCTTCCCTGCCAGAGATATCAACTTTGGAGCTCTGGTCTTGGGTATCCGGAAGTCCCGTACCTTCACTCTAGAGAACCGTGGGGAGACTGAGATGAAATACTCCATTAGCAAGTTGATGACTGATATTCAGCTACAGCAACCCAAGAAGGGGTAAGGCATCCTCTGCGTTGGTTTGATAAGAGACCATTTGTTTCTTGAGTGAAGTTTAAGTGCTGATAAATATGTACAAGACGTAGTCAAGTGCAATCCTCATACTCTTTATTGTGTGAAGTGCTTGTGATGCTTACCAGGAGAGGGTATGAAATGATTTGTGAAATAGTTTCTGTGTAAAGTGTTCATACTACTGCCAAAGAAACATGATCCACGGAGTATTACGAAAGGTACTGCTACAACAGTCCAACAAAAGGTACTGCACAATATCCTTGATTCCACGCTGACCGTAAACTTGCCAGAAGTCTACGATAAACAGAGAAACCTATTTTAAGTTCTAAAATCACTCATTAGCATAACGATTACTTTACAGAAACTTTAACTCAAAGATGACATCACAGGTTATCACATCACATAACATATAATGGGACATAGATCAGAGGAGAGGACCGTGTGGTTCCCTACCAAGAGGATACTATGATTTGACATCTTTCTAGTTCCACCTTTCTCTCACTTCTGTTGTTCTTCTCTCTGTCCTATTTTTTCTTTTCAACTCCTGATACTTCCTCTCCCGCCCTTCTCTTTAGTTTCATACCACCTTGCACTTCCCTTGCTCTTTTTCTTGTCTCTCTCCATTTTTCTTCTCTCCTCAACCTTACTACCGTCTCCACAATCATCCTCTGTGCTCTAAGGATATGTGTAACTAGTTCACCTTTTTCTTTTTAGCACATCCTATCTCTGCCCTCTTTTAACCCCTTAGCTGCTGGGCCTTTCCCCCCCCCCCCCAGTGCTGAGCCCTTTTTTGGCTATTTGGGGTAGTTCGCGCTTAGGACTTCATAACTTTTTGTCCACATAAGCTAACCACGCCAAATTTGCGTCCTTTTTTCCCAACATCCTAGGGATTCTAATGGTACCCAGAGTTGGTGGTTTCCCCTGGAGGAGACCAAGAAAATAGCCAAAATACAGTGAAAATTTAGTTTTTTCCAAAAAAATGGGAAAAAAGGGCTGCCGAAGAAGGCTTGTGTTTTTTTCCCTGAAAATGCCATCAACAAAGGGTTTCTGGTGCTGAAATCACTATCTTCCCACCTTTCAGGAACGGGCAGACTTGAATCAGAAAACCAAATTTTTCAACACAAATTTGGCATTTTACTGGGACATACCCCATTTCTACTATATTTGGTGCTTTCAGCCTCCTTCCAGTTAGTGACAGGAATGGGTGTGAAACCAATGCTGGATCCCGGAATGCTAAACATTTCTGAAAACTAGACAAAATTCTGAATTCAGCAAGGGGTCATTTGTGTAGATCCTACAAGGTTTTCCTACAGAAAATAACAGCTGAAATAAAAAAAATATTGAAATTGAGCTGAAAACAACAGCCATTTTTCTTTATGTTTTACTCTGTAACTTTTTCCTGCGATGTCAGATTTCTGAAAGCAATATACCGTTTTGTCTGCTGGACTCTTCTGGTTGCGGGGATATAAGGGGCTTGTAGGTTCATCAAGAACCCTAGGTACCCAGAGCCAATAAATGAGCTGCACCCTGCAGTTGGTTTTCATTCTATACTGGGTATACAGCAATTCATTTGCTGAAATATGAAGAGTGAAAAAGAGGTATCAAGAAAACCTTTGCATTTCCAAAATGGGATCAAGATAAGGTTTTGAGGAGCAGTGGTTATTTGCACATCGCTGAATTCCGAGGTGGCCATACTAGCATGTGAATTGCAGGGCATTTCTCAAATAAACGTCTTTTTTACACACTCTCTTATATTTGGAAGGAAAAAATGTAGAGAAAGATAAGGGGCAATAACACTTGTTTTGCTATTCTGTGTTCCCCCAAGTCTCCCGATAAAAATGATACCTCACTTGTGTGGGTAGGCCTAGTGCCCGCGACAGGAAATGCCCCAAAACACAACATGGACACATCCTATTTTTTTTATAGAAAACACAGCTGTTTTTTCCAAAGTGCCTACCTGTAGATTTTGGCCTCTAGCTCAGCCGGCACATAGGGAAACCTACCAAACCTGTGCATTTCTGAAAACTAGAGACCTAGGGGAATCCAAGGAGGGGTGACTCGCGGGGCTCGGACCAGGTTCTGTTACCCAGAATCCTTTGCAAACCTCAAAAAGTGGCTAAAAAAACAAGTTTTCCTCACATTTCGGTGACAGAAAGTTCTGGAATCTGAGAGGAGCCACAAATTTCCTTCCACTCAGCGTTCCCCCAAGTCTCCCGATAAAAATGATACCTCACTTGTGTGGGTAGGCCTAGCGCCCGCGACAGGAAACGCCCCAAAGCGCAACGTGGACACATCCAAATTTTTGGAAGAAAACAGAGGTGTTTTTTGAGAAGTGCCTACCTGTAGATTTTGGCCTCTAGCTCAGCCGGCACATAGGGAAACCTACCAAACCTGTGCATTTCTGAAAACTAGAGACCTAGGGGAATCCAAGGAGGGGTGACTCGCAGGGCTCGGACCAGGTTCTGTTACCCAGAATCCTTTGCAAACCTCAAAAAGTGGCTAAAAAAACAAGTTTTCCTCACATTTCGGTGACAGAAAGTTCTGGAATCTGAGAGGAGCCACACATTTCCTTCCACCCGGCGTTCCCCTAAGTCTCCCGATAAAAATGATACCTCACTTGTGTGGGTAGGCCTAGCGCCCGCGACAGGAAATGCCCCAAAACAGAACGTGGACACATCACATTTTTTCATAGAAAACAGTGCCTACCTGTGGATTTTGGCCTCTAGCTCAGCCGGCACCTGGGGAAACCTAGCAAACCAGCACATTTTTTAAAACTAGAAACCCAGGGGAATCCAAGATGAGGTGACTTGTGGGGCTCGGACCAGGTTCTGTTACCCAGAATCCTTTGCAAACCTCAAAATGTGGCTAAAATACCACGTTTTCCTCACATTTCGGTGACAGAAAGTTCTGGAATCTGAGAGGAGCCACAAATTTCCTTCCCCCCAGCGTTCCCCCAAGTCTCCCGATAAATATGATACCTCACTTGTGTGGTTAGGCCTGGTGCCTGCGACAGGAATAGATCACACAACGGTCAATGTTGGTCCTTACGTGAGGCAGCTGTTGACCCTGGGGTGATCCATTCCTGACACAGGCACTAGGTGTAGTCACTCAAGTGGGGTAGTGTTTTTATCAGGACAGGTGAGGAGTCACTGGGTGGTAGGAATGTTGTGGATCCCAGCATATTCCTGTAGTTTGTGTGACAGAAATGCGAGAAAAATAGAGTTTTTTTTCAACATTTCAGCTTTGCAGGGTATTCTGGGTAAGAAAACTTTGGGGAATCCACACAAGTCACACCTCTGTGGACTCCCCCGAATGTCTAGTTTCCAGAAATGTTTGGGTTTAGTGTGTTTCTCTATATGGCCGCCGAATCCAGGACCAAAAACACAGGTGCCTGCCTTACAAAACCAGTTTGTTTTGCCATAGACAATTTTGATGTCTCCACAATATGATTTGGGTGGTGGAATTTGGGGCTGAACTAAATTGGTGAGCTCCCAAGAGAGCACTCTCTCTCTGCTTGCCGCCGCATTCACCTGCTCTCTGGGTTGGCCTAACCCACTATTACCCAGTTGCACGAACAGCTTGCGAAGGGACAGCAGGACTGTCCTCATCACCTCCCTCATAATGTACTGGAAGAGGAGTTTTCGAATGGGACTCCTCTGACTGAAAAATCACTCCCAGAGTCTGCGCCATTGTCCTATCCCTCAGATGCTGTCTCAGTATCTGATGTCTCAGTCTCTGATCCTATGTCAGAGCGGTCCTCTATAACCCGAGTGCAGGCAGCAGTCATCCATCAAGATGCCATCTCTGCTATTGGCTAAACTGTTGCTCTAAAACACTAGCCTACGTAGACAGTCACAAAATCGATGGTGTGTGTGAGATACGTGCAACAGTAGAGGCCACCTTACCTGCGCTTCTTCCCTCAATCAGCAAGTACTTTCAAGACACTCAAAAAACACCTTGTCACATACCATTCGTCACAGTCTTTAGCACCTCCTGCGCCCAGTCCAACAATCATTATTGGTGCTCCCACTCCCTCCTCCTCGGATTCCCTCATTACCACCCAGCAAAAGTGCCCTTCATCTCTCCATAGACTTTACTAATGTACTCAGCTATTTACATAAAATACAGATGTGCTCTTTGCAGTAGACATATAAACCTTCTGCGCTTCTTTATGGCACTAAAACTGCCACTAGACAAGTCGGACCCTTTTCCCCCCAGGGAAACCACACACATATTGACAAAAGTGATGTATATATGACAGCCAACCACCTGAAACTCAACTCAAGCAAAACCGAAATAATCCTCTTTGGCCCTCACCAAAAAAACCTGGGAACCCCCCATGGTGGCCCACCACGCTAGGCCCTGCACCCACCCCCGCCAACTACACACGCAACCTCAGCATCATCCTAGACTCCTCCCTCTCTATGACCCAACAAATCAACGCTCTTACCTCCTCATGCTTCAACAAACTCCGTATACTGAAAAACATTCAAATGGATCCCCACAGAGACCAGAAAAACTGTCACTCACGCACTCATCAGCAGCAGGCTTGATTACAGAAACGCCCTCTATGCCGGCACCACTCTAAAACTCAAGTGCAAACTACACGCATCCAGAACTCAGCAGCACGACTCATCCTCGACCTCCGCCGACACGAACACATCTCTCCACACCTCAAATCCCTCCACTGGCTCCCCATTGACAAAAGGATCACCTTCAAGATCCTCATCCTCGCACACAAATCACTCCACAACACAGGCCCTGCCTACCTCAACGAGAGTCACCTTCCACACCCCCACACGAAACGTCCGTTCAGCTGACCTCTCTCTCGCCTCTGTCCCCCGCATCAAACACACCACCACCGGGGGCAGATCCTTCTCCTACATTGCACCCAAAACATGGAACGCACTCACAACCCACATTCGCAAGACCCAAAACCTACTTCTTTTCAGGAAGGGCCTCAAAACCTGGCTTTTTGAACAGTGAACCTCCTAGCCCCTTTCCCTCCCCCCGTCCTCCCCCCCCCCCCCAGCGCCTTGAGACCCTCACAGGTGAGTAGCGCGCTTTATAAATCTCTTTGATACAGATCTACCTATATATATATATATATATATATATATATCTACATAGATATATCTATAGATATATCCATGTACCTAGATATATCTATCTACATAGATATATATATATAGATATATACATATATTTTGTTTTAGTTGTTGTATGGTTTCCTTGGGGGCCAAAATGGCCCCCAGGGAAACCCTACAACATCTAAAAAAAAAATTCCCCCCACAGGGGGTCACCCTGCCCACGGGCGACCCCCTGTCATTTCATTTTTATTTTTTTATTTTTTTTAAATCCCCTGGGGGGGGCGCGATCGCAGCCCCCCCAGGGAGCACCTACCTTTTTTTTTTTTTAAAGAAAATTATGCCGGGGGGGGCGGCCCCCAAAAGTGAAATCCCTGGTGTCTAGTGGGGTTTCCTGGCCCCCGATCGCAGCTGTGCTGCGATCGGGGGCCAGGAAACCGTTTCAGAAGGCCTCGTAAGAAAGGGGAGACTCTCCCCTTTCTTACGAGGCCTTTTCAAAATGTTTCCTGACCCCCCCGATCGCAGCACAGCTGCGATCGGGGGAGCCAGGAAACCTGAAAGTGTTTCCTGGCCCCCGATCGCAGCACAGCTGCGATCGGGGGCCAGGAAACACTTTCAGGAAGGCCTCGTAAGAAAGGGGAGACTCTCCCCTTTCTTACGAGGCCTTCCCGAACGTGTAAAAGGCTGTTTTCCCCATGAAAGCAGGAAGCGGCCGCAAGGCTGCTTCCTGCTTTGACGTCACAAAGGGGCGGGTGGGGGGCGGGGGGAGACACGGTAGCTTCCGTGTCTCCCGGGGGGAGTAAAAAAAAAAAAAAATCCTCGGGTGCGACGCACCCGAGGATTTATTAATGCCCTTCCTGGTGTCGCCCACTGGTCGTGACCCGCACCAGGGAGGGTGTGTGGGCGTCGGCCAGTGGCCGACGCCCGCACTTACGAGGTTAATTCCTTTTTCGCCTCTCTCTCCCTAAATTCCTTCTTTCCCTGATCCTTCTGACTCCTTCCTTGCCATATTCCCTCTACTGTCTTACTCTCTTTCGTGCCTCATTTGTTCTGTTGTGTCAGCTTTCTACCTGCCCCTTCATAGTTCCGTCAGCATTGCCCTCTGTTTTCACTGAATCTCTCTTTTTTTGTAAACAAAGTTTATGGATAATTCAGACATAATACATTGGCAGCAGTTCTTTGCCTCAAATCCAAGCAATAAAAGCAGATCATCAGCTGTCTTAAAGATGCTGTCAACATACAAGAACAGTCCCCCCCCCTAACTTTAAACATCCCCCGGGGGGGACGGGGTCGCTCCGTCTTTTAGGATATGACAGGACAGAGTAGCCAGACAGTGCACAAGGTCTCCAGTTGTAGTTGTCGCAGCTGAAAAGGGGCAGAACCTTCTGTGGGATTTGTTGTGGTCTACCCAGTTGTAAAGAAATGGCTCCCTGTTGCAGTTACCCCCCACTTTTTGCCTGATACTGATGCTGACTTGACTGAGAAGTGTGCTGGGACTCTGCTAACCAAGCCCCAGCACCAGTGTTCTTTCACCTAAAATGTACCATTGTCTCCACAATTGGCACAACCCTGGCACCCAGGTAAGTCCCTTATAACTGGTACCCCTGGTACCAAGGGCCCTGATGCCAGGGAAGGTCTCTAAGGGCTGCAGCATGTCTTATGCCACCCTAGGGACCCCTCACTCAGCACAGACACACTGCTTGCCAGCTTGTGTGTGCTGGTGGGGAGAAAATGACTAAGTCGACATGGCACTCCCCTAAGGGTGCCATGCCAACCTCACACTGCCTGTGGCATAGGTAAGTCACCCCTCTAGCAGGCCTTACAGCCCTAAGGCAGGGTGCACTATACCACAGGTGAGGGCATAGGTGCATGAGCACTATGCCCCTACAGTGTCTAAGCAAACCCTTAGACATTGTAAGTGCAGGGTAGCCATAAGAGTATATGGTCTGGGAGTCTGTCAAAAACGAACTCCACAGCTCCATAATGGCTACACTGAATACTGGGAAGTTTGGTACCATACTTCTCAGAATAATAAACCCACACTGATGCCAGTATTGGATTTATTAAAAAATGCACACAGAGGGCATCTTAGAGATACCCCCTGTATTTTACCCAATTGTTCAGTGCAGGACTGACTGGTCTGTGCCAGCCTGCTGCTGAGAGACGGGTTTCTGACCCCATGTGGTGAGGGCCTTTGTGCTCTCTGAGGACAGAAACAAAAGCCTGCTCTGGGTGGAGGTGCTTGTTAGTTCTTGCAGGTAAGTAAACCACCTACGGGGTTCAAGTTTGGGTCCAAGGTAGCCCACCGTTGGGGGTTCAGAGCAACCCCAAAGTTACCACACCAGCAGCTCAGGGCCGGTCAGGTGCAGACTTCAAAGTGGTGCCCAAAACGCATAGGCTTCAATGGAGAAGGGGGTGCCCCGGTTCCAGTCTGCCAGCAGGTAAGTACCAGCCCTGCAGGAACTGTAACACCTAGCATTGAGCCTCAAAGGCTCAGGCATCGTGTTACAATGCCCCAGGGCACTCCAGCTAGTGGAGATGCCCGCCCCCTGGACACAGCCCCCACTTTTGGTGACAAGTCCAGGAGAGATAATGAGAAAAACCAGGAGAAGTCACTGGCCAGTCAGGACAGCCCCTAAGGTGTCCTGAGCTGAGGTGACTCTGACTTTTAGAAATCCTCCATCTTGTAGAAAGAGGATTCCCCCAATAGGAATAGGGATGTGCCCCCCTCCCCTCAGGGAGAAGGCACAAAGAGGGTGTACCCACCCTCAAGGACAGTAGCCATTGGCTACTGCCCTCCCAGACCTAAACACACCCCTAAATTCAGTATTTAGGGGCTCCCCAGAACCTAGGAAACTAGATTCCTGCAACCTAAGAAGAAGAGGACTGCTGAGCTGAAAAACCCTCCAGAGAAGACGGAGACACCAACTGCTTTGGCCCCAGCTCTACCGGCCTGTCTCCCCACTTCTAAAGACACTGCTCCAGCGACGCTTTCCCCAGGACAAGCGACCTCTGAATCCTCAGAGGACTGCCCTGCTCTAGAAGGACCAAGAAACTCCAGAGGACAGCAGCTCTGTTCACCCAAGACTGCAACTTTTTTTCCAAAGAAGCAACTTCAAGACAACTGCATTTCCCGCCGGAAGCGTGAGACTTGCTACTCTGCACCCGACGCCCCCGGCTCGACTTGTGGAGAAACAACACTTCAGGGAGGACTCCCCGGCGACTACAAGACTGTGAGTAGCCAGAGTTGCCCCCCCTGAGCCCCCACAGCGACGCCTGCAGGGGGAATCCCGAAGCTCCCCCTGACCGCGACTGCCTGACTCCCAGATCCCGATGCCTGGAAAAGACTCTGCACCCGCAGCCCCCAGGACCTGAAAGATCGGAACTCCAGTGCAGGAGTGACCCCCAGGAGGCCCTCTCCCTTGCCCAGGTGGTGGCTACCCCGAGGAGCCCCCCCCTTGCCTGCCTGCATCGCTGAAGAGACCCCTTGGTCTCCCATTGATTTACATTGGAAACCCTACGTGTGTTTGAACACTGCACTCGGCCACCCCCGTGCTGCTGAGGGTGTACTTTCTGTGCTAACTTGTGTCCCCCCCGGTGCCCTACAAAACCCCCCTGGTCTGCCCTCCGAAGACGCTTGTACTTACCTGCTGGCAGACTGGAACCGGGGCACCCCCTTCTCCATTGAAGCGTATGCGTTTTGGGCACCACTTTGAACTCTGCACCTGACCGGCCCTGAGCTGCTGGTGTGGTAACTTTGGGGTTGCTCTGTACCCCCAACGGTGGGCTACCTTGGACCCAAACTTGAACCCCGTAGGTGGTTTACTTACCTGCAAGAACTAACAAACTCTTACTCCCCCTAGGAACTGTGAAAATTGCACTAAGTGTCTTGTTTTAAAATAGCTATATGTGATTTATTTGAAAAGTATATACGCTATTGTGATTATTCAAAGTTCCTAAAGTACCTACCTGAAATACCTTTCATTTAAAGTATTACATGTAAAATTTGAACCTGTGGTTCTTAAAATAAACTAAGAAAATATATTTTTCTATACAAAAACCTATTGACCTGGAATTGTCTCTGAGTGTGTGTTCCTCATTTATTGCTTGTGTGTATGTACAGCAAATGCTTAACACTACTCCTTTGATAAGCCTACTGCTCGACCACAAAATAGAGCATTAGAATTATCTACTTTTGCCACTATCTTACCTCTAAGGGGAACCCTTGGACTCTGTGCATACTATTCCTTACTTTGAAATAGTGTATACAGAGCCAACTTCCTACACCAGTGGTGAGGGCTCTGGCCGGGTGAGGCAGCCCTATAGAGTATCCCACGCCCTAGCCATGTTCATAGACCCCTAACCTCTCTGGGCTTCTCGCAACAGCATCTCTCCTCCATAACCCGCCCACCGTGCAAACCCTCCCCTATTCCTGTATTCTAGGGTCTGCCGAGGCCTTCCAATTGTGCGTTATTTCTCGTTTCGCAATCAGGAAGGCCAAGTCCTGGAACCTACTTGTGGCTTTGTTTGGCAGTGTGTGGGGGCCAATGCAATAGGCAGTGCAGGGGACCTCCCTATCAATAAAGAGTATTCCTAATGTGTTCCCAGAAGATGAGCCGCGGGCACTTCCACAGCATGTGCGCTAGTCATATGGAAATGTCGATTGAGATGCCCAGGCGTTAAATATGCCCGATGAAGCACATAGAAGTGTATCAATCGGAATCGAGCATTCTGCAGAACCTTAGGGGCCCTCTTCAGGACAGCCTCCCAGTCGTTATCTCCCACTTAAAGCGCAGGCCATCCAAGGGCAGAATGGAATTGTTCCCCATCAATCTATAAAGGCATTTACTGCTGTAAACGCCCCAGCCGATGTGACAACGTAATGGCATGTGCTGTGCAGGGGTGGTTCAGCACCCCTGTCCACCAGTGCTTCTTTACCGCAGATGTCACCGCCCCATGGAGCCAAAAGTGACCCCCGGGAAGGTCGAAGTTCGACCTAAAGTCCTCAAAGGGGAGAACGGTATCATCTCTGCACAGCTCCCCCACCTTCTGAGTCCCCGCTTCCACCCATGTCTTCAGTCCCCGCCAGGCCCCCGTGCGGTAGCGCCAGCAGGGCCCGCATTGGAAGATCAGGCAAATACGGGGTCGTCATGTGCGTTTTCTGCAGGCAGCGTGCCCAGCAGTGCTGCAGTACCCGAAACTCCACTGAATCTGGTCCTTTTGGGGGTCCCAGTCTCAGCAGTACTCTAATTAAGGTAGATGTTTCCGGGATCTCTGTCCCCAGCTCACGCCCGGGGGGCAGTCTACTCGCCACCCACTGTGTCAACCTCTGCAGTTGTGCTGCTAAGTAATAATTCTCAGTCTGTGACTGCTAGCGCTCCACCCTCTCTGGGTCGTTGTAGAGTTGCTAGAGCCACTTTCACAGGATGTCTCTCTGCATTCCTTTTTTTCTTCTCCACTCTCGTCTTCTGTATTCCCCTTCTTCTCTTATTTCTTTTTCTCCCTTATTCCTTCGATATCCCTCCCTGTGTCGTGTTCTATACTGTGCATCACCGAGTCTCCATGTAATGCACAGAGTGGTGCGCCATTCCCCTATGTATAAGTGAGGGAGGGATATGCCCAGTTCCCATTAAACTGTCCCCCATATCATTATTAGTATTTGTCGTGCTCAACGGAGGGGCTGCCAGTGCTGCCCCCTGCCTTGGGGCTCTTCAGCTCCCCCCAGCTGAATCCCAGTGCCAGCCTACCATGCCCACTCCAGGCTCATTTATAAATTAAAGATCTCATTGGCACCTGCGGGGGCACGTGAAACCAGAGTGAAAGAGTATTGAGTTGAAGTCAATGTCCTCATTCTCCCTACAGACTGTTTAATTGTATAGCCGTAGTGCAGAGATCATCGCCAGCATTGCTGCTTGCCTGATGTACACAGAATCTCTGCAGCCTCAACTAGACCCAGACTCCAAGATAGCTTCCTGTATTTAGTGCCTGCGTCGGCGTCCTCAGGCGTTCGTAAAGGAGGTGGGAGCCCTGGGAATGAGATGACGGTAAAACACAACGAGAACAGACTGTGGCACATTTTTTATGGTTCATATTTCATCTTCCCGTTATTTTTTTATTTTATTTTTACTTTTAGCTACGCAGGTTTTCAACTCTTTGATGTACGTCCTCATAAATGTCTCTGGGATTGCATTCTAAAACTTACCACTGAAACACAGTAAGTAAGCACTGGATTGCCTTAAGCAACACCACTATTTGGAGCAGACAGTTACTTTTAAACAAATTCTTAGTAAATGGCAGCCCTTTCTTCCTTGCTGGAATCTAAATACGAGGTGTCCTCCCCCAGCGGGCCCCTATATATTCTGGCCCTTTGATCGTCCCTGCAGGCTTTAGGGACGACCACTTGGGCATTATTTGTTGTTTTTTGTGTTGTCGGGGTTAACGGGGGAGAGAATGTGGCGTAACTGCCTGAGCTGCCGACTTTGGAGCTGGCAAACCAGGTCCGAGTCTCGGCATCAGATCACAATCCTGTGATTCTGGCCAAATTACTCAATCTCCCTCTGTCTACAAAAACACAAGCATTTGCAATGCCAACAGGTTTCGCATTTTCTTGAGTTGAAGCTACTGGCATTGTGAATTCATAACTGGACTTTTCTTGCCACATAAATCGGTCTACCCTGCCTTATCATTTCTTCTTTTCCTCCCATATAATTCCAGTGGCCCAGCATATAACTAAAACATTTCTATTTCCCTTCCCCCTCTGTCCATAAGCACTAGTAAACCCAAAAGATTGATAGCCAGTTATAAGGTGGGCTATGTTGGGCATTGCCTATATATTGATGCCCTTCACATTTTCCCTGGAAACAGAGTTAAAACACAGTTTTACTTTCTCCTTTTTCTCGAAAGGAAAGGCATGCACATAGTCTGTCTCTGGGAAGATTGCCACTTCAAGCACTTCGGAAACAGTGGCAAACCCCCTTCTTTGAAAAATAATTCCCAGCCCAGTGTCTCTAGCCCTGCAACCAACGGAGAATAAGGTGCAAGCTAGTTAGACTAAGATACTGTTAATCAGTATTAACACAAATTCACTTTATGAACCGTGACACTGCTGCAATGTTTCTTAGGAGAACCATGCTTTCTGATCGCTTATCACACCAGGATCTAAGCACACCTCTAAACAACACCATTTAGAGGAAATGTCCAGAATAAACAAGTATGCGAAAAGGTATTATCTTTGATACTTGTATTCAAGTGGTTACAAAAACGCTGGCTTTAAGGAAAAACAATAAAAAACGCTTTGTGCATACAATGCGCAGAAGATAAAGAATTGAATGTGCGTTGAGTGTAGTTTTCAGAAGTGAAATATACCTTCTTGCATTCCAGTGGAGGCAGGAGGATACACCCAACCGCCAATATAAAGGTGAGATTAAAACACTACCGTGGCATGATAATAATGTGAAAGTCTCAAGCCAAAATGTTACGTTTCTTGAGTGAAAACTGTGTGTGTGTGTGATATATATACATATACGCTGTCCACGGCATACTTGCTACAAACGTTCACATAATTTCAGAATCATCTTTGGGGGAGTCCTTGTGCACAGGCATGTGAGAAGCTTTTATGGTGCCAGGGGCAAAACCTTTGCAGGCCACTTTGGTTTTGGTTCCAAGGAGCAGCTTCAAATCAACTAAGTATTTGGCACCACCTAGTGGTGTTGCTGTGTTTGCTGCATAGTAACAAAATTATCAGGCCTGATTTTTTTTTTTCAGGTAAATTATAAATGGACGTTACAATAGGAGTACAAAGCCCCTGAGCAGAACGCGGTAGGGGCAAAGTGCCCTGGCTGCCCTCCCCTTAGGACAGCCTTGCTTGCACACCTTGAAAGAAGTAGCTAGTTTGTTCGTGGTCAGGACAGGAGAATGCCGAGAAGCGTGGCAGCTCTCTGAGACACTGGTAAAATGGGACAGAGTAATCCTGTATTATAAAGGATTCACAACTCTACACTTAGCACGCAGAAGAGCAGCTAATAAAACGAACCTCTCGGAAGGTGAACAGTGCAAGGCAACTGTTAGTGGTATTTCCTGGTACAGTCTGGTAAACAATAAGGGGTTTTCCGATAACAGTGCCACATTCAGCACTAACTTTGTTCATGGTACATGTCAGAAGTAAGAGCTGTTTTTTCATTTTCATCAGCCCGAGTTACAGGCAGCTCATTTATAACAAGTAATTAACTAAACAAGCAATTCAGTAAACAAGCAATCCTCCACCCTTGCTGTAAGCACCGTGATCGCAGGCAGCCACACTCATTAAAGAAAATCCAATTCAAGGAAGGGCGGGAGCCAGGCAGCTGAGAGAGGGCACAGAGCACCAACAGAGACCAAATGTGACCAAGATAACAGCCTAATTTATAGCATTGCTTACAGCTAAGCTATAGCCTTGCTTACCGCTAAGCTAAACTCAGAGCAAGAATGCTCTGGAATGAAGAGGGAAGCTTCCCTGGACACGAGCAGGAAAATAAGTAAAAAATAAAAATAAATAAAAAGTCTCCTGCAGACCCGATAAACAGGACAAAGCGTAATTATACAGTAGTTGGTCCCTGCTCCCACACAGAAAAAGGGACAAAGAGGCATGACTGACCATTAGCAAGCAAGGATTTTGAAATGACACAAACGAACAAATGAAATAGCTGGAAGCCCACAGAAGACATATACTTAAAAGTATGCAAGAGGTCGTATGCTTACGCTCGATCTAATGAATGTGTCCTTGTGTAATGTAACTTGTGCTCATGTAAAGTGCTCCAATACCTTTGGGTCGTGTTTGCGATATATAAAACTCAAAAAAAAAAAAAAAACAGCAAGAACTGTGAGAGGGTTGAGAGCAGTAAGTAGCTAAGGAGGATGGCTTAATTCGCCTCTACACCGGTGCTGCCCTTCCCCTGCCCAGATTCCCAGACCCAAACGGGGGAAGGAAGGATGTCACCCTTCCGGAAGAACCAATCAGTCCTGGAGCACGACCTTTGAAGCATGCTGCACACACTGCATAACCCCAACACTTGGCCTACTCCAGCCTGTACATGCATATCATATTTCGCATACATTTTGTCAATAAAATTACACCAGACATGAGTCTTTGTTTACTTGTCGGAAAACATGGCAGCAGTTTTTTTTAAACATGTATGTTCTGTTTTACGTCATGCTGTCATAAACCACAGTGGCCAGTCATAAATCAATATGACAGGGCCATAAATCAATATTAGTGTCATAAATCATTCTGGTTGTCATAAATCATTGGGACAGGCTCATAAATGGAGTGACTGATTATAATTCATAAATGGGTGATGGGTCATAAAGCACTTGTGCCATACATCAATTTAGTCCTGTCATTAGCTTCTCATATTTATGACTTTATGACACTTTTTAGTTGTTGAGGTGCTTTGTTATGCCTCTTTTTTGGGGTCATCAAGTTTCTCTGATCTCGGGGGAGGGTGGTAGCTTCTTACTGCTAAGCTCAACTCGCGACCTTGTCTCTCCACTTTGTTCCCTGATGTCCAGCATGTCTGGGCTGCGACTGCCATGCTCTGCCTAGTCCCCCCCCCCCGTTGGCCTACTCACCCAGCTGTAAGGCATCCCCAGTAAGTGGCCTTCCTCCGGCACACACCGTCCTGCCAGTGTGCTTCTTTTACCAACAAATGTACCTCTTTGTCCGCCACGCCACATGTGAGGCTCACATCTCCAGGTGACTCTCCCTTTCTCATTTTTGGTTTTTGGTCCTTTCTCTTTCTTAGATGTAGCTGCCATTACCAAGGCTGCCCACGGGTCCACCCAGAACACTTTAATTCCTTCCTCTGACCAGTGTCCTTCATCGGTTGTGTATAATTCCAGGAGTCTTGGGTTGATCATTCCATGCCTGATGCTCTCAAAGCCGTTAGCCTTGCAGTACTTGCTGACTGGGGTATTTAATTTCCTTCTGGAGTTATGCACTGCCCCATTGGACATGGCCCCCCCACCATGTTAGCCTGGGAGTGAGCTTTGACCATATGGTGGTGCTCCCAAAGAATCTCGCCGCCTCTGTTATCCCCAACTGGATATTGTGAAGGAGGTTCTTTCTCCCCAACTATGTGAGGTTGTTGTCCTCCAAGTGAATTATCAAGACATCAGTGTACCGAATCATTTTAGGAATTGATCAAATAATAGCTGCACAAGTTCGGATGTTGAAGGACTCTGGAACATAGTCGGTCCATCTCTCCAAGGTCCAGGAGCACCGGATGCAGGGGTGTCCTTGGACATCGGAAAACAGCTTACTGGGCAGTCGCGGTCTTCAAATGGAGGCTGCAGGGTCTGGCAGGGCGCAACCCACGGTGAACTCTTACTCCGAATCGCAGGGGGACCTTCACAGAACCAGTGGGCCTCTTGGACTCGGGCGTTGGGTGCAGAGGTGGGTCTGGGTGCAGTTTTGCAGTTCTTCAGGGCAGAGTTCTTTTTATTTAAAGTTGGTTTCTTCTTGAACAGGTCCTCTGTTCTTGGGGGATCATGGTCTTTACTGAAGGCAGGCAGTCCTCGCAAGGCGTTGGAGGCTGCTGGGCACCAGGACAGGTCGTCTTTTGGCGCAGGAGCGTCAAGGGCTGCAGACATGCCGGTAGGGCTGGGAACAAGTCAGTTTGTGTCTGGAGTCTTCTCTACTGGTGCAATGCTGTAGTGTCTGGCTCTTAGGTCGTCAGGAATCTGAGTTCTAGGGTTCAGGGGTGCCACCTAAATACTTAATGTAGGGGCATTACAGGGGTGCCAGGTGGTTGCCAAAGGGCTACTCACCTTTAGGGTGACTACACCCTCCTTGTGACTACTTCCTTTAGAAAGTGGGCATAGGCCTCACCCTATTGGACACATTTCTTCCACACAAAATGGAGGACTTTTTGAAAGGTGGTGTCTACTTCAGCTCATCCACCTTTATGGTGGGACTGGCATGAAGTGGGCACTCCTCCTAATCTGCCTAATTTTCCCATGACTCCTGCCACCAAAAGTGGGGTCCGGAACTGGGGGTCGGCCTTCCTACCATTTGGAGAGGCCTGGGTCCCATTTCAAAGGCAGAAAGGCCTTTGAAGCTTCCCGTCCTGGAATTTCAATCCTGACTGGACGAGGTGTTATCACCTCTGCCCAGAGCAGACCTTTGTTCTAAGCCCTCAAGAGCATTGGCTCTCACCTCAAGGGGCCAGAATACTGTCTAAGGTATCTGCACTGGTTTGCACCAGTCAGTGACTACGCTAGGGGTTGGTAGGTTTTAAGGGGGCACTGCTAAGGTGCCCTCTGTGTGCATGTATTAATAAATCCATCACTGGGTTCAGTGAGGGTTTATTAATACGAGGAGTTTTTATACCAATCATCCCTACCTTCAGTGAAGCCATCATGTAGCTGGGGAACTCTTAATGACCAGTGTCCAACACATGCACTTATAATAAGCTTCACTGGTCACTTGCTATTTCTGAGAATCGACAAAAGACATAACAAGGCCATAGCTGATCATGCTGCTGTTCCCACACATCTAATATATTGCACCCTGCTTTAGGGCTGCAAGGCCTGCCAGAGGGCTGACTTGCATATGCATGCAGTGTTAGGGACATGGAACACAAGCTGTGGGCCATGTCATGGTTTCATTTTATCTGTGCACCAAAACACACAGTCTGCAATGGCAGCACTGTGTGCAGTTGTTAAGGTCCTTGAGGGTGGCACAATGTGTTCTGCAGCCCTGAGGGGCCTTCTTTAGTGCCCCATACCCTATGGGTGCCATTTACTAGGGACTTAAAATGGCAGGTTAAAGGGGTTGCCTATTGGAAAAACGACTGTGCAGTTTTGGGAGAAAGAGATCTGGCACTGGGGACCTGTTTAGCAGGTAGCCGCCTGTGCACACTTGAAATTGCACCAGTGGAGGGTAACATGTAAAAAGTGGAGGGTAACATGTAAAAAAAAAAAAAAAAAAAGAAATGGCATTTTCCTACAGCTGGGTTTTCCGCCCTAAATGTGCTGCTTTCTGGTGCGCCACCCTATGCTGCTGTGGGGGGTGGTAACCCCTTGCCACTGATCTGTGCTGAGACCAAATTGCCTTGCTCCTGTCTTTAAAACTCTCCCGCATGAGGACCCTGCTAACGCTTCCCCTCCTCCAGCTCAGAGACCCTGTCCCTGTGCTGCACCAGTGCCATTAAACAATAAGGGTGCAAATGATTTCAAACATTCCTGCACTATTGTGCTGATATGCTCACCATTAGTCACCTTGCTGCTGGCTTCTCGGCTGGATCCCAACCATCGTTGGGATGGCTGCTGGTGGCTAGACTGCACGCCCAAGCACTTGTTTAGTGACCCCTTTCTTTGGCACTTTGCTCCCAGTTCTCTGTTGTTTCATGGGTCTTTGTATTGACTTCAGTTCGATGTTCTTATCTTCAGAGTTTCCACCCCCACCCCCCAGCCACTCCCCGGCACCCAATGACTGGCTTTCCTGTCGGCTGCTGAATCCATCAGCTTGTTCTTCACCCAGCTGGTGGAGAAGCCAATCCTTTCCATGCTTTTCAGTTGCCGTCCTCATCCGGGGCAGGATCTCCTCAACTTCATTTGACTGCTCACTCTGCCCTTGGTTCTCCATGTTCCTCGCCTGAGTGACTGCTATTGGAGGGCCTGGATCATGTTGTTCTTGGTGGCTGTACCCAGCCCTACTCGCCTTAGTCTCTAGTTGTTTCAACTCGTGAGCCGGTTTGTGTCACCTTTGAATGTTGTCTCTAAAGTACTCCTCTTCTGTAGGCAGCCGCCCACCTCGCTGACTGGAATAAAGAGCTGTGATCCATCACTCAGTCTCAGCCGTCCCTGGCTCACTTCCTTAATTGATCGCTTCCTACAGTTTGTGGCACGTGGCGTTGTTGTGCAAGGCCGTTAACCACTTTCAGTACTTTCCAGTGATAAAAGTGACAGAATAAGCAGGTGCTGCCCCTTTAAATTTCCCTTGCACCAATCTCAGCTTCTGTGGACGGGGCTTATCGTTGTGTGTACAGAAACTGTTATGGCTCTGGCTGCAAGGGTGACTCAATGTGTGATTTCTGTAAGCCTCTTGCTTGCAATAGACTCTGGGCTTGAAACAACAGCGCACCTCTGCTCTGGTTAAAGCTATTTAAACATCAAGCCTTTCTGAGCTTCTGCTTTGCATCGAGTGATCCTTGTGTTATAGATGACCTTGCAGCATCTTGCTGATTAGTGATATCAAAAACGAGAGGATTTGCATTTGCCTGACACTCGCACTGCTGAGTGCAAAACTTCAGACACAAATTTTCACAATTGTTATCCCCCATGGCCGCACTCGTCCATGTCCCTGGGGCAGCCCTGCAGAGTTGCGTCACCGCAATGTTTATTAACGTTGATTTAGAGCATGTTTGCCCTGCTTTTATGAGGGCCATAAATCATTCTGTCATCTCAGATGTACATGCAAATGGGGTCATGAGTTGTCATAAATCACTTTATCGTCCATGAGGTTGGAAGCCCATGGGTTTCTGCTTACATTGTTATGCTTTGTCATAAAACAGTTTGCATCTTACCAGACCCCCATAAATTTTGATATCTGCATGTCACCTGTCCATCAATAAATTTGCCACAAATCACTCTTGCGTTTAGTCCTTTTTGTATCTTGCCCCTTGGCGTGGCGTTATTCCTTTTCTATGTAGGCGGGTACTCATTTCCTTTTAGGATTAACTCGCTACCTTGTTTAGTCCTTGTATCCAGCTCTCCGGCAGACCCGGGCTGCAAGTGCTGAGTTTCGACTGCCTTCACCTGCCGTGAGGCATCCCAAGGTAAGTAGCCCTGCCACCCCGCTGTGTTGGGAGTGGCCTTCGTTGTTCTTTCGCTCTCCTTCTTCTTTCACCCTTTGCCCCAGCCTGCTACGCTCTGGGTACTTAGTGTTAGGTGTGGGTGGGTGGGTGTCCTTGTTACGTCGCTGCCTGGCCGCCTCAACGAAGAAGAGGGGTTTCGGCGCAATTTTACTCAATGGCCTCGATGAGGTTTCCGGTCCGGCCCCTCTAGCGCCCTTCGGTTGCGGGCCTTGATAAAGCTGGCAGTGCCTCTACGGGGGTTTTCTGTGTAGCCACGCAGAGTTGCGTCACTATACAATACAGTGGTCCTCTGCTGGCAACAGGTTGCTTGCCGAGTCCTGCCAGGCCGATCAAGCTAGTGGCGCCGCTGAGAGCGGGGATCTAGAGAGTGGCCGCACAGAGTCACAATGCCACGCTGCAGTGGTCCTCTGCCAGCAGCCTAACGGCTTCCCTGCGCACTGCCCCTGCTTCCTGAATGGTGGACTGTCAGCTACAACCACATGCACTAGCCTGTGCACCCACTTCTCCCATGAGAGGTGCCCTTTTAACCCTACATAGCCAGTCAAAGAAGACACTAGGTATAGTCACGTTATAGAAGGCATTCAAGATAATACAAACTGTCCCAAAGGACACCAAATAAGGCTTAATGAGATAGCCACTTTAAGATCAGACAATGTTCCTAAATGATGCACACAGCTGGACAAATACAAGAAGGAATGCATCAAAAGTAACAAAACAAATTAAAATCTAAAAAAAAAAAAAAAAAGCAATCAAATAGTATAGTGATGAAAAAGCCCCAAAGCAGAACATAAAGTCAGTGGAGGACATAGTTCACCAAGCAGAATATGCTCATGCTCAGACACATAATAAAGGTACATGCATTCCCATGTTCCCAGTTGAGATGGGAGAGTCGCAGTTTGGAAAGCTAAAAATGATGGTATATAGACTTTCTCCTATTTAAAACTGCTTGTATATTATTGTCTGGTTAGGCATTGTTGGAAATGGCCCTTTCTTCAGGGTCATCCCCAGAATTTTTGCCTTCCTTCTCCTATTTTTCTGACTTATTTTTGCTGGCCTATAGGGATCTGATCACTTTACCACTGCTGACCCGTGCTAAAGTGCAGGTGCTCTTTCCTCTAAAACATAGTAACATTGGCTTCTCTATAATTGGCATATTTAATTTACTTGTAATTCCCTACTAGAGCATGTTATATGTGCCCAAGGCCTGGAAATTAAATGCCACTAGTTGGTCCGCAGCAGTGATTGTGCCACCCACTGCAATAGCCTTACAAACATGTCTCAGGCCTGCCATTGCAGAGCCTGTGTGCACAGTCCTAACCTGCCCCTTCGACCTCACAATTGTACCCACTTGCCAGGCCAAACCTTCCTTTTTATTACATGTAAATCACCCCTAAGATAGACCCTAGTTAACCTCAAGGGCAGGGTGCAGTGTACATAAAAGGTTAGGCATGTACTTTGTAAGTTTAATGTGTCCAGATAGTTCAAAACTGCTCAATTCATTTCTCGCTATTGCAAGGCCTATCTCTCCCATAGAATATCATTGGGTTTGCCTTAAAACATCTTTTAAATATAACTTCCCAATAGGACGAGATATAAATCTGGAGTTTGGTGTCCCTGGACTGAAAATTTAAAATCACAACTTATGGTAAAGTCTGATTTAAAATTGTAAGTCTCAATATGCCACTTTTAGAAAGCTGGCTTTCTTACTTGACCCATTCTGTCCCTCTGCCTGCACCTGAACACACGCCTGGGGTAGATGCAGTGCTTAATTTGAGCCAGTGGTTTCCGGTGCGGGCACCAGCACTTACTTTTGGGGGCCGGCACTTATTTTTCTGCGTCCGGCATTAACTGTGAGCAAAAGAGACATATAGGAAAGACAGAGGGAGAGAAATAGGGAAAAGCGTCACAAAGGGAGAAAGCAGAAAGCTGCAAGAGTGGGCTGAAGGGGCAGAGAGTGGCTGTAAATGGATTAAAAAGGCCTGAAATGGATTTAGGATTACGCTGCCTCAGTATTCTGTGCTTGCACATTTAAATGCAGCAACTGGGTGTTTCAGAGGAGAGCTTTGGGCAACGGCACGTTTTTATTTACAAATTAAGCACTGGGTAGATGACACCTGGGCTCTGTGTATTCCCACCTGACAAGCACACACAAAGGGAGCTTGGGTGTGGCGTTAGCATATTGGTAGCCCTTGACTGTGCTGATGGGTCTTCCTTGACTAGGTGGGAGGAAGGAGCTGACACTTGCCTCTGAATAGGCCTCTCTGCCTCTTCTCACACAAGACTGCATGCCTCCTCCATAGTACTGGGACTCTGTGAGGGCTGGGAAGGGCCCTGGGGACTTCAAACGAAGGTCTGGAGGTTTCTCCAATCTACCAGAACCTGGGCACAAAAGTATCAAAGCTGGACCCCAAACCCCATTGAGTTAGTTCACTTCAAGGTCCTGGGGTGACAATGCTGCTCTGAGGAGCCGTGCTGCCAGGAGGGATTTCCATTGGACCAATTGCTGGGCTGGCCTGCTACACACTGTCTCATGTGCTGCCAGGAGGGACTTGCCACTTAACGTCTGCTCTGCTGTGTTGGCCTGCTGCACTGGTGCTGCCAGGAGGGACTGTTGCTGACTTTGCCCCTGTCTCCTGCCACGGAGACGCAGGACCTGCAGGGCGGAACCCCAAAGTCCCAAGTTATAGCACTCACTGTTGGTTGCGGATCACCAGAAGGCTCCAGGAAAGTGTTCTCTGCCCCTTTAGACACCACGGGTGGTTAGGGACTCAGGGAGCGCACCGCCTCAACATCCCTTTCAAGTGCCAGACGGGGAGCTGTATCTCTGCAACTATTGGCTACTTTGGGTCCCCACCATTTGCCTCTGCACCCACGACGCCCGCCCGTTCGAGAAAGCGAAGCCTTGGCAAGGAGGCATTACAGCATTCCTCCTAAGAGGGAGCACCGCGACTTTCTTTCACCGGCACTTTCCATAAGGGAAACACCGCAATCCAGCTGGAGGGAGCGCCACCGTTTTCTTTGCCCCCTCACAACGAACCACGATATTGCTGGGGACAAACCGGATCGACCCCGAACCCTAGGGGTGGTGCACACTGACTCTGCCCACTGTAATTTGGACCTGAGGTCTTGCCACAATGCTTCCCATAAGGACACCATAATTACCCTAAGAGAAGTGCACCAGCTTCTGATCCTGACAAACAGCAATACTTAATTGAAAAGCCCTGCATTTTAAAGTAACTATTAGAAATGTCTTTTGATCTGCTTATTGGATTTGTGTCCTTTTGGTCTTGTTTTACTCTGGTAAATATTCTCTATTTGTTTACCTGGTTTTGAGTCTTTTTGTGGCGTCTTTCACTGTGTTATTGTAATTAAGTGTTTCACAAATACTTTACTCATAGCCTCTTAAGTTAAACCTGACTGCTCTATGCTATGCTACCAGGGGTTGAGTGCAGGTTAATTTAGGGAGTGTAACTGACTTACCCTAACTAGGATTGTGGTCCCTACTTGGACAGGGTGCATATCTCTGCCAGCTAGAGACCCAATTTCTAACAAACATCGAAAAAAACGAAAAAAACACTTTTGCCAACAATATAGAAGGATTTGAAGGACAACCTACAAGTAATGAAATGATAATGAGATCCTGCCAGGTGAAAGCCCCATCCAGCAAGAAAAATGGAAAGGCAATTGACGAAGCACTCCACCACACAAGAAGGGAACAATAAATAACTTAAAACAAAGAGGAAATAAAACAAACAAGAAGAATAGAGCATCACCACCTCCACCCACCCAAAGCTCAGGAGCAGACCACACTGTGGGATCAGGCACTGACTGATGAATCGTCACTGCCATGTGCATGTCTGTGACAGTACTGCAATTCCACATTGAAATCTTTGAGGCCATTTCTACATGAAAGTTCCAAATGTCAACTGAGACCTAAATACAAATACTGAATGGCATCAATGGAGAAAAAGCCAATAGTAACTTCTACAACACAATTCTCAAGTGCAAGTCCTGGATGTGCTAAAAAAAAAAACACACAACGGAATATACATCATGGGAAGTACCTACTGGGAAGATTGAAGCCCTAATTAGGGGACTGGAGTCCATAGTGTCAATGGGGTGCTAAATATCTATACGGAAAGCACCCACAGGGGAGACGCTAATGCCAACTTGATGAATCTTATTCTGACAGAGGTGCTGGATACTGGTCACCACTTCTTGCAACCAGGGGAGGACAGGAACAGACAGTCTTGTGATAGGCAGGGAAGAACAATGACTATAGAAGAGCCCTCACCATGACTTGTAATGTTTAATTAATTAGGGAGAATGAAGAACAAAGTCGCAAATGGTAGACTGAGGGAATTTATTTAGTCAATGCCCAGACCCTGTAGGGGAGCAAAACACAATTCATTAGTCAACGGTGTTTAGTTCGGTCCTTTATTGCTAATTCTCCATACTTTGCTGCCTCTGGATCTCAGTTGTTATTTAGCACTAGTGAAGTTGCTCTTCCAGTTTATTCAGCCAATAAATCAATTTTCTACTACATACTTGTAGGAAGCTGGCCCTTTATGCGGTATGCCAATACCATGTAAAGAGTCCAGTAGTTCCCCAATGAGTGGACAGGGGCTTGCTATGCAATCCCAAAGTGCTCTATGTGGAGGGAGTATGGTTGAGCAGCCTTAGGCCTAACATAGAGGAGTGCAAGACATCTTTAAATCCATGCAATAGTCAATAAATGAGACACATGACTCAAAGAGGAGATCCACACCAATTTATAAAAATAGTAAGTATCTTTGTATATGTTTAGACATCAGAGAATAATCGTTCAGGTAAGTACATTTTTAAATAGGAATTCTTATCTGATAGAGAATTCTAATTGCACATTCCTTACCTTAGAATTTCCCCAGGCGTCAGTCTGGATCTGGAGATTTTTTGCAAGCAGTACCCCTGTGCACCATTAGGTGGCAATGGTCCACTCCGTGTCAGTCATTGGGTTCGTCGGATATGACGTCACAGGTCCAATGAAGGCACCACTCTGATGTACTGACATCAGTTCTTTTCTTTCTGCCCCAGCCTACTCGCAGATCGGAAGAGCTACCAGTACAGTCACTTTTTGACTGGTCTTTCAGACTTTGGTTGAAGCTTTTTTGACATTCTGTTGCGTCGAGTTGTCATCTCGGAAGACCAGATTCAAGCCTTGCGACTCCTGCCACCGAATGATGTCCGTGACAGATCCGCACCTTGTGTGTCTCTGGTGTTTGGAGGATGACCAAAACCCGAAGTCGTGCTCCGAGTGGCAGGCCATAAACCCGAAGGCTTTGATGGAGTGGTCCTTAAAGCTTCTTTTGGTCCGGTGCTCAGCTCCACATCGCTGTCTGTCTCCGAGAGGAAGGTCCCTAGACTGCTCTCAAAGACCCCATTCTTCTTCATCCTATTCAAAATCTTCAGGATGTTTGGGTAAGCACAAAAAAGTCAAAGATGAGCAAGCATTCTTCAACTTGACCCCGTTGGTCGAATGCCACGACATGAGAAAAGGACCCTCCTGGGAGCACCTTTGGGCCCTGTGGAGTCACCAGGGTCCCCCTCGGGTTCCGCACTGGTGGCTGTAGGAAAGTACCCTCTTTATGGCATGGTTACCACCACTTTTTGCCTGCTATCAATTTGCTTGGATTGTTTTCACTGAGATCCTGCTAACCAGGGCCCTAATGATTGTGCTCTCTCCCTCTAAATTAGCCTGCCTAGGACTGTTGCACACCCCACAGTTGGCATACTGGTGCCCCTTTGTAAGTCCCTAGTATATGGTACTTAATCCCAGGGCATTGGGGTACCAGGTGTTCCCCCCCCGGGGCTGCAGCATGTATTGTGCCACCCATGGGAGCCCAAGCAAAATGTGTCTGCAGCCTACCGTTGCAGCCTGCGTGAAAAGGTGCATGCACCCTTTCACAACAGGTCGCTGCATCAGGTCACTGTAAGTCACCCATATGGTAGGTCCTCCTAGCCCAGAGGGCAGGTCCCGGTGTGTGAGGGCAAACCTGCATGAGCAAAGGTGCCCCCATGAACTCCAGTTCCATTGCACTGGTCTTCGTAAGTGCAGGGAAGCCATTTTACCCGTGTACTGAATAAAGGTCCCTGTGTCCAGCTACATAATGGTAACTCTGAACCTGGGCATGTTTGGTATCAAACATGTCTGAATCATACCCCAATTTTGTTGCCAGTATTGGTTGTACGATTCCATGCACTTTCGGGATCCTTAGAGGTCCCCCAGAATTGCTCCTATCAGTCTGCTGTGGTTTTCCTGGCAGCCCACGCTGCTGCCACCCACCAGACTGGTTTATGCCCTCCTGCAGCTTGACCACCTCAAGCCGGCGAAGGCAGAACAAAGGATTTCCTGTGGTAGAGGGAAGCAACACCCTCTCCCTTGGAAATAGGTGTTACATGGCATGCAAAGGGTAGGCTCCCCAAGCCAACAGTATGCTTTAAAGGGCACATTTGGTGCCTTCCTTGCACCAACCATTTTGCAACAGTCCAGAGACCCTGGGTCCCTGCTCTGGTGCGAAACTGGACTAAGGACAGGGGAGTGACCACTCCCCTGTCCATCTCCACCCCAGGGCTGGCGCCCAGAGCTCCTTCAGGTGGCCACTTGCTTCTGCCATCTTGAATCCAAGAGGCAGGTGATGTCGCAGCCCCCTCTTGATAGGTGGTCACCTTGCCGGAGACCAAGCCCCCTTTTAGGGCTAGTTAGGGGCTACCCTCTTGGGTCGGTCCTCAGATTCAGCGTGCAAGATTTCACCAGGTCTTCATTTTCTGGCCACTGGAACCACAACTGAACTCTTCAGGAACCAAAAGTCTGCAACTTTTAGCGACGACTCCGCTTTGCAACATTGTTTCTCCGGCTCCTGCCAGCAACTGCAACATTTCCCCGGCTACATCCTCTTGAGTTTGGTGAGACTTCAAACTGCAGCAAGAAGGAATCTCCCTTGGAGTGAAGTAGTCACTCTCCTGCATCTGCAGGCACCAACTGCAGCAACGACCGGCTCCGTGGATCTGCTCTTCTCCAGAACTGTGTAGATCCTGCATCATAGGTGGTGGTCTAACCTGGTGCCCTCAGTGTTCTCTGCCAGCTATCCAACTTGGGAGATGGTAAGCACTGGCCTTTCCTTGCAGGACAGTACCCCTGTGCACCGCGACTCTTGCAGGTACCAAGGCTTGTTTGCTCCTACTCCAAGGTATCTTCAGGCTCCGAGTAGCCCCAGCCCCCAGAACTTCCTGTAAAGCACAGTCTCCTCTCTGTTGCTCCGGCAACATGGGAATCCTCTTCAGGTGTGCTGACTGGGCCTCACTGCGACTTACTGTGCCTGCTGCCAGTGAGTTGCCTGTGGGGGCTGCAACTGCTTCTGTTGGATCTCCCGACTGCTGAGGGTCACCTCGGACTCCCCTCTTTGCTTCGAGTACCCTGGACATTGCTGGTCCTCTTTCAGCCCTACAACTCTTCTTTTGCATTTGCTTGCACTACGGATCCCCAGCAACCCGACAGCTGATGTGGGGCACCATCTGCATTGTTTCAGGGACTCCTCTTCATCCCCTGCATTGCACAGTTGGCACAGTTGGTTTGGCCCTCCCCTAGGGCCCTCACTATTTTCAAAAATTATTGCCAATGCTTGTTGTTTCTATGCTATTTACTGATTCCTATTGTGTATATAATTAATGTGTACTTACCTCCATTGGGGGGAACTGCCTATAAGTATTCTAGTGTTGTGTTGCTATAATAAAGTACCTTTATTTTTATAACACTGTGTGGTTCTTTCATGTTTGATAAGTTGCTGTGTCACTGTAGTGGTATTGCATAAGCTTTGCATGTCTCCCAGATACGTCTTGGCTGCTCATCCACAGCTACCTCTAGAGAGTCGTGGCTTCTTAGACACTGATTACACCTCACTAATGAGATACCTTGTATATGGTGATAACATTATAGATGTCCACCACACACCAGGCCAGCTTCCTACATTGTTGATGCAGCGGTGTGATAAGACACTTATGTAGGAAACTGGCCTGGTGTGTGGTGAGCACCTATGGTGTTATCACCTTATACCAGGTCCAGGTATCCCCTGTTGGTGAGGTGTAGTCAGTGTCTAGGAAGCCAGTCTCTCTTGGGTAGCTGTGGATGAGCAGCCAAGACTTATCTAGGAGACATGCAAAGTGTAGGAAGTTGGCTCTGTATAAACTATCGCAAAGTGAGAGATAGTGTGCAGAGTCCAACGGTTCCCTTTACAGGTTGATAGTGGCAAAATTAGATAATTCTAATGCTCTATTTTGTGGTAGTTTGGTCGAGCAGTAGGCTTATCAGAGAGTAGTGTTAAACATTTGTTGTGCACACACAGGCAATAAATGAGGAACACACACTAAAAGACTTAACTCTGGGCCAATAGGTTTTTATATAGAAAAATATATTTTCTTTATTTTTAGAACCACAAGATTCAAATTTGAGGTAAGTACATAAAATGCAAAATACTTCACACAGGTAAGTATAGAACTTTGATTTAAGAAAGAAGTACACACAGTTTTGGTTAAAATGGCAATAAACTATCTTAAAAGTGGACACTGCAAAAATCAACAGTTCCTGGGGGAGGTAAGTATTGATGAGTTTCTCAGGTAAGTAAAACAGTTACACCGTCAATCTCCTGGGCATAGGCAGCCCTCTGTTGGGGGTTCAAGGCAACCCCAAAGCCGCAGAACCAGCTACACAGGGCCAGTCAGGTGCCGAGGTCAAAGGAGGGCCCTAAACACATAGGCGCCTATGGTGAACCAGGGTTCTCCGGTTCCAGTCTGCTAGAAGGTAAGTACCTGCGTCCTCTGGGAGCAGACCAGGGGGGGGTTTGTAGAGCACTGGGGGGGGGGGCACACAAGCACACAAAACACACCCTCAGCGGCACAGGGGTGGCCGGGTGCAGTGTGCAAAGTAGGCATTGGGTTTGCTATTGAAAGCAATGAAGGGACCACGGGGTCACTCTGGCGATGCAGGCAGGGCACAGGGGGGCTTCTCTGGCCAGCCACCGGCTGGGCTAGAATGAGGGCTGCCTGCTGGTCACTCCTGCACTGGTAGGTGGTTCCTCTCGGTCCTGGGGGCTGTGGGTGCAGTGCTTGGTCCATGCGTCGGGTTCCTTGTTACCAGGCAGTTGCGGTCAGGGGGAGCCTCTGGATCCTCTCTGCAAGCATCGCTGTGGGTGTGCAGGGGGGGGGGTCGACTCAGGGTGTCCACGTCGTTGGAGTCGACTAGGAGTCCTCTCTGCAGTGTTTGTTGTCCTGGACTCGAGCCGGGGGCGCCGGATGCAGAGTGTGAAGACTCACGCTTCTGGTGGGAAGTGAGAGTCTTTTTAAAGTTGCTTCTTTGTTGCAAGTTTGTTGCTGATTCTGAATCTTGCCGTTGTTCTCCGGAGGTTCTTGATCCTTTGGGTGCAGGGCAGTCCTAAGGGTTCGCTGGTCCCACTGGGTGCATCGCTGTGCAGGTTCTTTGAGTATGGAGACAGGGCAGTAGGTCTGGGGCCAAGTCAGTTGTCGTCTCCGTCGTCTCTGCGGGCTATCAGGTCAGCAGTCCTTCTTGTTGTAGGTTGCAGGAATCTGATTTCCTGGGTTCAGGGTTGCCACTAAAAGCTAAATTTAGGGGTGTGTTTAGGTCTGGGGGCAGTAGCCAATGGCTACTGGCCTGAAGGATGGCTACACCCTCTTTGTGCCTCCTCCCTGAGGGGAGGGGGGCACATCTCTATTCCTATTGGGGGAATCCTCCAAAATTAAGATGGAGGATTTCTAAAGGCAGGGAGAGCTCAGGGCACCCTAGGGGCTATCTTGACTGGTAGGTGACTCCTCCTTGTTTTCCTCATTATCTTCTCCAGACTTGCCGCCAAAAGTGGGGGCTGTGTCTGGTGAGGCGGGCATCTCCACTAGCTGGGATTCCCTGGGGCACTGTAACAACTGGCATGAGCCTTTGAGGCTCACCGCCAGGTGTTACAGTTCCTGCAGGAGGAGGTGAGAAGCACCTCCACCCTGTGCAGGCTTTGTTCCTGGCCACAGAGTGACAAAGGCACGCACCCTATGTGGCCAGAAACTCGTCTGGTTGTGGCAGGCTGGCAAGAACAGGTCAGTCTAACACTAGGAGTCGAACTGGCATGCATGGGACATCTCTAAGATGCCCTCTCTGTGCATTTTGCAATAAATCCCACACTGGCATGAGTGTGTATTTATTGTGCTGAGAAGTTTGATACCAAACTTCCCAGATCTCAGTGTAGCCATTATGGATCTGTGAAGTTTGTATTTGACAGACTCCCAGACCATATACTATTTATGGCTACCCTGCCCTTGCAATGTCTAAGGTTTTGCTTAGACACTGGAGGGGCATAGTGCTCATGCAACTATGCCCTCACCTGTGGTATAGTGCACCCTGCCTTAGGGCTGTAAGGCCTGCTAGAGGGGTGACTTACCTATGCCACAGGCTGTGGGTTAGGGGCATGGCACTCTGAGGGGAGTGCTGCATCGACTTAGTCATTTTCTCCCCACCATCACACACAAGCTGTGAGGCAGTGTGCATGTGCTGCGTAAGGGGTCCCCAGGGTGGCATAAGACATGCTGCAGCCCTTAGAGATCTTCCCTGGCCAGAGGGCCCTTGGTACCAGGGGTACCAGTTACAAAGGACTTATTTGTGTGCCAGGTCTGTGCAATTATTGGGAACAAAGCTGCAGTTTAGGGAAAGAGCACTGGTGCTCGGGCCTGGTAAGTAGGGTCCCAGCACACTCTCAATCATAACTGGCATCAGCAAAAAAGGCAAAAAGTTAGTGGGTAACCATGCCAAGCGAGGCATTTTGTTACACATAGCTTATGCAATGCCACTGTACTCACACAGCACTTACAGACATGAAAGAACCACAGAGTGTTTAAAAAATAACAGTACTTTTTATTAGAGACAAGAATACTAAAATACTGTATAGGCAATATTCTATTAGCAGGTGAGTAAACACACTATTCTATACACCTTTGTAACCGAGAATAGGGCATAGGAAGCAATAGAAAACAGTGTAATAACAGTAAACAATAGAGACCCTAAGCAGAGACCAAACCATATACTAAAAAAATGGAATGTGAAAGGCAGACTCCCACCCAGGTAAGTAGAATCTGTAGAGGGGAGCTGGAGGAACTAGGAACCTCAAAAGGTAAGTACCAGAGTGCCCCCCAGTGACCAGGAGAGAAGAGGTATAAGTACCTGGTTTTTCCCTAACCCATAGATAAACTGGACTGTGCAAGACCCAAGCAAAAGTGGAAGAAACAGAAGATCAATCCTGACAGAAGACGAGCTGCAAATGAAGGGGACTAAGGCCCGTTCCAGTTGGAGTGTCCGTTTGGGGCACAAGTCACTACCCACCCTCTTGGAGAAGCAGGACCAGGTCGATTGTGGAGGCCAGGAGTCGGCTATGCAGCACAGGAGCAGAGGAAGTTCCAGAAGTGATGCAGTTGATGTCCCACGTCGGAAGAAGAGTTGCAGTCCGTCAGTGGTGTAGAAAAACCACCAACAAGCCTTAGTAAAGGCAAGAGTTGCAGAAGAAGAGTTGCAGAGCTGCTGGGGACCAGGAAGGTCCAAGGGGACTCAACCCAAGGAGGGGAGTACCAGGCAACCCGTACCAGTGAGGAGAGCCAGAAGTCGAGGATGCAGCCCCCACAGGCAACTCACAGGCAGGAGGCACAGGAGTCCCAGTGAGGCCCACTCAGCACACCTGGAGAGGAGTCCCACGTCACTTGAGGAGCAGGCAGGGGACTATGTGTTGCAGAGAAGAGTGCTGGAGGCCGGGGCTACATGGAGCCTGAAGATCCCTTGGAGGAAGAGCCAACAGGCCTTGGTAGCTGCAAGAGTCACCATGCACAAGGGTACTGTCCTGGAAGGAGAGGCAAAGACTCACCACCTCCCAAGTTGGACAGCTGGTAGAGGGGACTGAGGGGCCCACTCAAGACCACCACTTGTGTTGCAGGATCCACGCAGAGTTGCAGGAGAGCGCATCCACACAGCCAGTTGTTGATGCAGTTGGTTGGTTCCTGCCGATGCAGGGAAGTGACTTCTTCACTCCAAGGTAGATTCCTTCTTGCTTCTTGGTGCAGACTGAAGACTTGCCGCCCTCGGAGGATGCACACCTGGGGAAATGATGCAGTTGCTGGTAGGAGCCGGTTCCAGTGGCCAGAAGTCAAAGTAAACGTTGCAGAGGAGTCCTGCTGGAATCTTGCACATCAAATCTGATGACCCACCCAAGAGGGAGTCCCTGTATAGCCAAAAGGGAATTGGTCATCTAGCAGGGTGACCACCTATCAGGAGGGGGCTGTGACATCACCTGCCTGACCTGGCCACTCAGATGCTCCCAAAGGCCTCTTCCCATCTTGGATTCAAGATGGCAGAATCAAGTGTCCACCTGGAAGAGCCCTGGGGACCACCCCTGGGGTGATGATGGACAGGAGAGTGGTAACTTCCCTTTCCATTGACCAGTTTCACTCCAGGGCAGGGATCAGGGGTCCCTGGACTAGTGCAAACCGGTTTATGCAAGGAGGGCACCAAACGTGACCTTCAAAGCATACCAGTGGCTTGAGGAGGCTGCCCCTCCTAAGCCAGGTAACTGCTATTTCAAAAGGCAGAAGGTGTTGCCTCCCTCTCACAAAGGAAATCCTTGTTCTGCCTTCCTGGGCTTGAGCTGTTCAAGAAACAGGAGGGCAGAAACCTGTCTGTAGGATGGCAGCAGCGCGGGCTGCCCGGGGAAACCCTGCAAATTGGTAGGAGCAAAGCTGGGGGTCCTCTAAGGAGCCCCAGAATGTGTGGAATCATATAGTCAATACTGGCAACAGTACTGGGGTATGATTCCAACATGTTTGATACCAAACATGCCCACGTTCGGACATACCATTATGTAGCTGGACATAGGTAGTGACCTATGTCCAATACACGGGTAAAATGACTTCCCCGCACTCACGAAGTCCAGGAAAATGGAGCTGGAGTTCGTGGGGACACCTCTGCTCATGCTGGGGTGCCCTCACACACAGGTATTTGCACCCTGCCCTCTCGGCTAGGAGGGCCAGCCATAGGGGTGACTTATAGCGACCAGGTGCAGTGACCTGTAGTGAAAGGGGGCATGCACTTTTTCATACAGGCTGCAATGGCAGGCCTGCTGACACATTTTACATGGGCTCCCATGGGTGGCATAATACATGTTGCAGCCAATGGGGAACCCCTGGTGCCTCAATGCCCTTTGTACCTAGGTACTGTATATTAGGGACTTAGATGGGGGCACCAGTATGCCAATTGTGGGGTGCAGAAAGTCAGGGACAACCAAATTTAGAGGGAGAGAGCACAGTCAGTGGGGTTCTGGTTAGCAGGATCCCAGTGAACATGGTAAAAAAAAAAACGCAGTGACAGCAGGCAAAAAGTGGGGGCAACCATGCAAAGAAGAGGGTACTTCCCTACAACTTGCAATTGCCTTACCACTTTTGTCACTAGTGACTTTCCACAGGAAAGCCCACTACTAGTTGTGAGACACACACTTCACTTAGTGATCAGGATTACTAGTCTCTTAGTTTGGGTAAGTTGAGGGTCTAGCATGGCCTTTTCTCCAAACTTTCAGGGATTCTAGTTGACAGGTGCACCCACACCACTCTAGAAAGATGTCTTCAGGGCAAAAACACAACTCAGGTCCCAGACTCTCAATATGAGAGCTGTACTTTTCAAGGGTTGAAGGAGATGTGTGCTTCCAGGAAGCTGAAGACAGGGAGAAATCCCATTAAGAGTCTACTTCTGGGCGTTACTCCTCCAGGCTGACCAGAACAACTAAGGTAGCCAGGGGAAGGAAGAAGTAGAGAATGACCCTCCAATCTTAGACTGAGTAGACTTAGGCTACACGTGGAGGGTCAGGAAGAATCTGGGGTACACCACAGCCCTGTTAGCAGCACTGCAAGTAGTGAAAAGGGGGGTCACTCAAGCAGGCCCACTTTTACTGCTAGAGGGTTGGTTCAGAGAGTCCCCAGAAGGAATGATAGGTCCTCCTCTATCAACACCCATGTCTCATCAGTATCTGATGGGACCCACTGCTCCAACTCAGGGGAAGATGCAGTAGTTAGCCCTAGATAGGGAGGCCTTAGCAGTGGAAAGAGAAGAAAGCATTTGGGGTTGCCTCCCCAAGGTGGCAGTAATATCAACTTCAGGGACACCGAGGCCTATGACTCTAGGAACCTGAGCAAAATAGTCCCACCTTACAAGGTGGGAGATGACATCCACAAGTGGTTAACTGCCCTAGAAGGGGGCCTGTAAAGTGCAAAGGGTCCCTCCTCAGAGACAGTGGACATTAGTCTTGTGGCTCTCCTTCTCTGGCAAACGCAGAGACAAACTCCTCACTGTTGGAGAGGAGGAGGCAGATGATTACACAGCACTTAAGAATGCACTCTTGGATGGGTTTGGGCTAACCACTGAACAATATAGGATCAAGTTCAGGGAGACTAAAAAGGAGTCCTCCCAGGGTTGGATAGACTTTGTGGACTGCTCTATGAAAGCTCTAGAAGGCTGGTTGCATGGTAGCAAATTTTGTGACTGTAGGGCTTGTATAATCTAATTCTGGAAGAGCGCTTTCTTAATAATTACATTTCTGATCAGCTGTGTCAGTACCTGATGGACGCTGATCTGACCTTTCCCCAAGAATTGGAAAAGAAGGCAGTCAAATGGGTCCATACCAGAGTGGGTAGGAATGCTTGCAGTGGAGATAACAACAAAAAGGATTCGGGTAAGAATCAGGGCAATGTTGGGGATAAAAACAAAGTGTCTTCATCAGGCCCACAAAACTCTTCTTGGGGGTTGGCCTAAATCCTCTTTCTCATCCTCCTTTTACAAAAAGCCTTGGTGCTATGACTGTAGAAAACAAGGCCATAGGACAGGTGACACTACCTGTAATAATAGTAGTCAGTCCAAAAGTGTAGCCTGGCTCACACTGGGGACTGTAGTAGACTCTCAGCTAGTCAGGGAGACCACTGAGGATGTGTTGGTCTCTGAGGGTGGCATTGACCTTGCCACCCTAGCTGCCTGTCCCCTTAATATGGGTAAGTACAGGCAGCATCTCTTGATAAATGTTGTTAAGGCTGAAGCCTACAGGGACACAGGTATCAGTGTCACTATGATGACTGAAAAACCGGTGTCACCTGAACAACACCTACTTAGTCATACATACCAAGTGACTGATGCTCACAATAACAATATGTGCCACCCCATGGCAGTTATTGACTTTAGATGGGGGGGGGGAGGGTTTCTGGCCCTAAAAGTGTTGTAGTGTCCTCTGATCTAACTGTAGAGTGTCTGGTAGGTAATGATTTGGAGACTTCAGCTTGGGCTGAAGTGGAGTTGGAGGCCCATGCAGCAATGCCGGGCATCCCTGGGCATATCTATGTCCTGACCAGAGCAGAGGCCAAAAAAAAAAGGAACGGAAAGCCCTGGTGCCTGAAACAATGACCCAGGAAGGTCCTAAAGAGAAAGGCAGGCAGGGTAAGACGTTACCCCTTGCCCAAGCTTCCAGTGAGGATCTTACTCCTGAGGGAGAGGAATCTACTCCTTGGGTGTAACCTACACCAGAGGACCTCAAAGCTGACACAGCTGTGCTCTTGGGTACAGCAGGGGGTGGTGGAGGGGGCACCAGAGAAGAACTTAGTTTGGAACAGCAAACCTGTCCCACACTGGAAAGCTTAAGGCAGCAAGCTGCAGCACAAAGGGGCAGGGGGATGGCAGTGGTGCCCATAGGGTATACTGGTATAAAAGCCTCCTTTATTTAGAAGCATGGGCCCCTAAACCTGGTGTTACCAGGAGACTGGCCTTCCCTCTGAAATTTAGGGAGTTCTTGTTAACCCTTGCACATGACATACCCTTTGCAGGCCACTTGAGTTTCTGGATCTGAACTGGCGTTGGTCGTGCCACCCGTGACCTTCCCCAACGACAGTTGAGACAACGATGCTCCTGAAGACGCCCGCGGTCGGCGTCGACCCCATACTGCCAACTCTGGCACTGAGCCAGACCAGCATCACTCAACGCCGATTCTGACTTCGACAGGAACCTTGCTCCCTAGGTCGGATCCTGACCATTATTCCTATGGGTACGGTGAGAGTATGGAGGGGTCGCTGGACCCTTTAGAATACCAGCTTGATGACTCCATGGACTGGGCTCACGACCAGGGTGAAGTCAGTGCTCTGGACACTTCGCCTGATACTGGCATGCTTTCTCCCCCTACCATGGCTATGGAGGAGGGGGCTTCTTATTCAGTGGTGGTGAGGAGAGCGGCCGAGGTCCTGGGCCTCGAGCTGCCTTTGGTGGCCATCAGAACTAACCTTCTGACTGAGGTGCGTCAGCCTGAGGCTTCCTCTTCAGAACCCCTTTTTGCCCTTTAATGAGGCCCTCAATAATGTCTGCTGGGTATCAGTCCAAATCCAGCACAGGGGTGTAGTAGCACCTTTCTGACAGAGTTACCCCTACTTTTTGCCTGTTGACAGTGTGTTTAGACTGTAGTACACTGAGATCATGCTAAACAGGACTATAGTGTCAGTGTTCTCTCCCCTATATTCAGTTGATAAGTGTATTTCACACCCCACAATTGGCATACTGATGTACCCTTGTAAGTCCCTAGTTTATGGTACTTAGATACTCAGGGCATTGGTACTCCGGGTGTCTTCCAGGAGTTGCAGCATGCATTATGCCACCCATGGGAGCTCTTGCAAACTGTAACTACAGGTCTGCAATTGCAGCCAGTGTGAAATCGTGTGTGTATATTTCACCCCAGATAATAAGGATTTCATTATATCATGGTCACTACGCTCTGACCCTATAAGTCACCCCAAAGGTAGGCCCTTCAGCCCATTGGCAGGTTGCATGGTTCTAGGTGTGAGGGCACCCCTACATTAGCAGACGTGCCCCCACAAACCCCAGACTTCATTTGCTGGGCTTTTTAAGTATGGGGAAGCCCTTTTGAGGTATGTAGTGGACACTGGTTAACACCAGTGGTCCAATTACATAATGAGTTCACCAAGTATAGTCATGTTTGGTATCAAACATGTTGGAATCATGCAACAACACAGATTCCAGTGTTGGTTGCATGATACCCTGTACGCCGGAGTTTCCCTAGGGGATCCCGCATGTCTGCCTGTTCAACTTTGCAGGGTCTGCATGCAAGCCTGTGCTGCTGCTGAGCACAGACACTGTTCTGCCCTCCTGCTGCTGATCCTAACTCAGGCAGGGTAAGGCAGAACAAAGTATTTCCTGGAGAGAAGAGTTATGACCACCTCTCCTTTACAAATAGGTGTCTCTGGGCTGGGGTGGGGGTGCCTCTGAGCATCACCAGACTGCTTTGAAGGGCACATTTAGTGCCCTCCTTGCATAAGAGTTTACTCCACTACAGGAAACCCCTGGCTCCTGCTCTGGCGCGAAACCACACAAAGGACAGGGGAGTGACCACCATCCCTGTTCAGCTCCTCCCCTAGGGAGGGGCCCAGAGCGCTACCAGGTGGCCACTTGATTCTGCCATCTTGACAACAAGATGAGCAGAGGCCCCTGGGAGCATCTGACTGGCTAGTCTAGGTAGCTGACATCCCTGAATCCACTGATAAGTGAGTCGCTGCAGAATGTGTCCAACCCCCTTCCTGGGTTACTTAAAGGCTCCCCTGAGGGTGTGACCCTACATTCGTCTGTGGTGTCATCTCTGGAACAGCCTGAAGACTTTCTGCAAGACACTTCTGCAACGTGGACACAGGAACCACTGCTAGTCTTTGTTGGGAACTGAGAGCAAGACTGTAACCAGTAGGAGGCTTACTACTGCAACTTTGTTTCTAAGTTCTGCGAAACCTCTGCAACCTCCGTGGCCGTGGATCCTCCAGTCTCTCCAGGACACTGCCTGCACTTAGGAAAGCAAGAAGTAATCTCCCTTTAATTGAAGGAGCCACACCCCTGCATCCTCAGGCACCTCAGTGTTGATGGCCTGTTTGTGGAACCTGCTGTCCCACTGACTCTTCCAGGTTCCACAACACAGATGGTGTTTCTATGGCTTTCCAGAGGTCTGACCTCTCTTCTTTGCATCTGAGAAGTCTGTGGTTCCTCGCTGGAGCTGCTTGGCTGGAACACCTCCGCACAGAGTCTGTTTGTTGTTGCCAAGGATTGTTGGCTCTTCAGTCCAAAGGCCTCGTAGCTCCAAGAATCTCCAGCATCGCAAAGCTCCAAGAACAACATCCTCCCTGCAACTCCTGTGATGTGGGCATCCCTCTCTGCTGTGCTGCGGAGGCTTCCCAGCAACTCCCTGTGCCTACTGCCAGAGGGTCCTCCTGGGGGTTCCAACGATTCCTGCTGGCTCTCCTGCTTGCTGAGAGCTGGTCTTGGCTTACCTGCAAAGGCTGAGTCTCCTGGACCTTGCTGGTCCCCAAATCCTGCAACAGTCCATGTAACGCTTTCTTTCATTTGCCAAGGCTTGTTGGTTCTGCTGACCACTGACCCCTTTGCTATCCAACAACCAGTGTGAGACAGATAGTCGATGACTCCTGCGATCTTCCTGAATCACCTGGACTCCACAGCTGCACTTCTTTCACCACCTTCCAACAAGAAAGCATTACCAAGAAGGGTGGGCATTCCCCTTCTGCACCGTCTGGACACCTCCGGTGGTCTGGACTCTGTCCCCTCTTTCCTTAGGCCCTCTTCTTCTGGATTCTACACCTGGGTTCCACCGACCTGGTCCACGGGTCACAACAGCAGCTGGACGACCGAGGTCCCCATTGACTTCAACAGGAGGTTCCGACACAACTTCACCCCTATGCACCTGTGCTCCCTGGTGTAAGTACTCCACTTCTATGGATATCCACAGTTGTGGGCACCCCTGAATCTCCCTTGTCCCAACGGGTTTCCTCTGGGAAGGGTCCTAAAACTCGAAAATTCCAACTGCAACTTCCCTATGTTATCCTATGGACACCTATCCTAGGGTATCATCTTTGCACACGGACGCCTGGGGAATCCCATCTACTTACCTTTGTGTTCTAGTGCTTCCCCAGTCCTGAGGGTCCTTGAGTAGTTTGAGGTGGTAGTGATTCTCTCATTCCATTTACTTTGTATATGGTTTGGCCTCCTACAAAAGGGCTCCTGTTAATAGAACAATTGCCCGCTGCCATACGCCAGCACCTAATGACCCTGTGTTCCTGACACCACTCCCCACCCCTGAGAGCTTGGTTATCCAGGCTTCTACATCCTCAAGCGCATTCCCTTCCGCACCTCCTGATAGGGAATCCAAAAGACTGGATCAGCTTGGGAAGAGGATGTTTTCTTCCTCCAGTTTGGCATTGCGGTCCATGAAAACCCATGCCTTCGGGCCGTTACATCCATACTTTATGGGACACGGTTGCACAGGTGCTCCCACATGTCCTGGAGGAGGCCCGGGCCATTCTCTCTCAAGCTGTTGCTGACAGGAGAGACACAGTGAAGCTCACAATGAGGTGGATGCTGGATACGACTGACTCACCAGGTAGGTTGGTTGCATCAACAGTGGCCTTGAGGTGCCACGCTTGGTTGAGGACATCTGGCTTTCTGGGGATGTCCAGTCCGCACTTATGGGCATGCCTTTCGATGGCACCAGTCTCTTCGGAGACAAAGCAGACTTTGCTCTAGAGCATTTTAAAGAGTCACGAACTATGGCTCGGCCCTTGGGCCTCGCAGCTGCTTCTCTCTTCCCTCAGTCTGCTTTTCCCCCCTTTAGTGGCTACGGAAGGGGTGCCCGACCACGTCCCTTTCCCACCAGCCACTGTGCCACACATGCTGGCCATCCTCTCTGTGACTGGAAATATGGGATCCAAAGTCCTTGTGGATCAGGGAGCCAGTGGTCTGCCCAGTCCCCCACTCCTCCCGCTACAGCCTCCGAAACTTACTAGTCTGACGCTTCCCCATCAGGGAACAGTTGGAGGCAGGCTTCTCTATCAACTGCCCCACTTGCAAGCCATCACATCAGACAGGTGGATTTTGCAAATAGTCCAAAGGGACTACTCCCTCCCCTTCGAGACTACCCCTCCGTCCATGCTACCATCCTAAAATTGGATGACAGAGGATCTCCTGGCACTTCTCCGTGAGGAGGTTGCGGCGCTCCTGGCCAAATGAGCTATAGAGAGAGGGTCCCTGTGCCCAGAATTAGGTTGTGGTTATTATTCCTGCTACTTTCTGGTGCCCAAAAAGGTCAAAGGTCTCCGCTCTGTCCTAGACCTAAATCTCTTCCTCAGGAAGGGCAAGTTCAGAATGCTCACTCTGGATCAAATCTTATCTGCCCTGGACACAGGCGACTGGATGGTAGCATTGGACTTGCAGGACTCCTGTTTACATATTCCCGTTCTCCCTGCCCACAGACATTACTTTCGTTTCACAGTGGGCCATGAGTAATTTCAGTTTACCATGCTCCTATTCTGGCCTTACCAACACCCCTTGGGTGTTCACCAAAGTGATGGTGGTGGTTGCAGCTCATCTATGCAGGTCAGGGGTTTCAGTCTTTCCCTACCTCGACGACTGGCTGTTAAAGGAGGGCTCACCCCAGGCTGTAGTTTCCCACATCCAGACTATGGCGAATCTCCTGCATTCGCTAGGGTTCACTATAAACGTGCCAAAGTCATACCTGACTCCCTCTCAGACGCTCCTCTCCATCGCTGCTGTTCTGGACACAGTGACATTTTGGGCCTATACTCCATAGCGGCGAGTCCAGGATTTTCAGGCTATGATACCAGTGTTTCAGCCTCTATCCTGTATTTCGGTGAGAATGACTCTGAGGCTGCTGTGCCTCATGGCCTCCTGCATCCTGCTAGTAAATCATGCCAGATAGCATATGCAGGCTCTGCAGTGGGACTTGAAATTCCAGTGGGTGCAACATCAGGGGAATCTCTCCAACATGGTCCAGATCTCGGAGGGAACTGCACCATATCTGCAGTGGTGGCTTTTGAACCTCAGTTGGGTCAGAGGCAGGTCCCTCTCCCTTCCCCAACCAGATCTTACTGTAATAACAGATGCGTCACTCCTGGGATGGGGTGGCCACATGGGAGAGTCGGAAAGCAGAGGCATCTGGTCTTCGGCGGAGTATGGGCTCCACATCAGGCTAAGGATGAAAGCATCTCCACCCCCCCACCCCCAAGACTCTATTGACTCCTACGAAAAATTGCACTGTCAACTTTTGAAATTGAAAAGTGTTACTTACTTGTAAACTACTTTATCTGCAAAAAACAAACCAAGTACCTTTGGTACATATGCTTGATACCTACCTACAAATGTACTTGCCTGCAACAAATATCTTCTGGTTCTAGTAATAAAGTAACAAAATTTATTTTTGCTATATAAAAACAATTGGCCTGGAGTTAGTAATTGAGTATGTGCCTCATTTCTTGACTGTGTGTGTAAAACAAATGCTTTGCACTACCCTCTGATAAGCCTAAGTGCTCAACCACACTACCACAAAAGAGAGAATTAGTATTATCTACTTTACCCTCTGTTAAGCCTCCGTGGAACCCCTGGACTCTGTGCACACTATACCTCATTTTGGTACAGTATATACAGAGCCAGCTTCCTTCACCCCCCAATGTCACCATGATGTCTTTTAATGCCCTTGAGGCAAAGGCAGGGCCCTGGTCTGAATGAAATGTCACAGCTGCATATGTCCCAATAAAAACATGCAAATCTTTAATAACCGCTCAATCGTCAGCTGATCGTTGTGGCCATACCCATCAGAATCTTGATAAAGAGTCAACAGCGACTAAGATGTATTTGTATGCACCATTAGGTGTCAAGGAACCACAGTGATTCAGGTACACACAATTGTAATGGTTTGTTGGAAATTAGGAGGGATGTCTGCAGTGGGCATTTTGACGGTGGACTCTTTCATTTGGTGACAGATGTCCCACAAAGGACATACTGTTTGGTCTGTTTGTATAGGCCTGGCTACCAATAACGTTTTTGTAATAAGGTAATAGTAGCCAGCACACCTGCATGGTCAGAAGCAACTCCCTCATGCGTGCTTTTATCAACTCTGGTCTTTGTTCTTGGTTGGGGATCACACAATCACCCACCCCTGGTATTGTTACAAGGGGCAATGTTCTGGGCACTTAGGTGGTAGGAATATTTGGTGGGATACAACTTTGGCAAGGGCTTGCTTTCAGACAAAGCTTTTACAGCAGCCAGTGTTTCATCATCCACCCTTGTCCTGGAGCATGTAATTGCAACAACAGAAGCCGTCATAACTGCTGACTTGGCTGCTTCATCAGCAAGGTATTGATGGGCATTGGGTAGCATTTCTGTTAGATCTGCTACTTTCCCTCACAATAATCTGTGTTTGTTGGTGTTCCTTTTTGAATCTTTGAACCCATTTTGGTGCCAGTAATGCAGATATTCATTAAAGGACTGGACGCAATAGTATGAATCATTCACTGTTAGTGATAGCTGTTCAGGATCCGTATGTTTCCGTGCCAATATAAGAACTTTAAGCTCTGCCAATTGCACAGTGCAGTCCCAAGGGGGTTTGTGTATAAGTGTTTTGCTGAAGACATTTTCCATCCTTCATGACACCACTCACAGCTGCACAGGCTGTGGAACTGTTGTTTGATGCCTACTGCCGGTTGTGCTGAACCATCGGTATAGATTAGCATTTGACTCAGGTCCAGAGGCAAGTGTGTATGTCAGTACTAGGTATTCAAGCTTGTATTGGAGAAATACTTGAGTCTGACGTTTTGGGTCAAAAACATAGTCTATGTCAGTGGCAGTCAGATATGTTGCTTATTGTATCCATCACGCAAGTCATGCTTTTGCATTTGAACGCTGGCCTTTTGTAACAGCCTCGAGGGCTGGTATGGGGATTAGAACAATAATGCTTTTTTCCCTGGGCCAGAGGTCTCTTTTATGACAGCCATCTGGACAGTAGTCAGAATCTTTTAATTGGGAGTAAAGCGTTGTCCTACTGTGGAGTAGAGGTGTGATTTGTATGCTATAGGTATGGTATCACCTTCATTAAATGTTACATAGGTGAATCCGATGACACCAACAATTACTCTGATGACCAAGATTGTTTTGTTATCACTTGTATGTAAATGTTTTGCTTCAAGCATGCCCTGCTGCAATGCTCTCAGAATGCTAGTGTGTTCGACTGTCCAAAATTTATGTGAAATTTAATTAATCATCTGGTAGCCTTCCAGTGGCAGGGTCAAGTATAACTATTTGTTCTCATTACCCCTGTGATAATGTTTCATTCCAATCCACATTGCATTTTATGCTTTTCTGTAAATTGTATTCCGTGTTTCAGGCTCGTTTTCTTTACCCCATTTTTAAACATATGCATTTTACATCAAATAAATATGCTCTGAGATACTTCCAATCCGCCGCTTCACCGAAATTTTGTCATGCTGCAGTGAGTTTTATTAGGTCTGCCATAAAGTTACTGAAGGCATACAGTACCGGGTCCTGAATTTCGAGATCGTTTTATTATAACATGTCTGTGATATTGCCTAAATCAAATGCACATTGTCTGTTATGTGGATCTAATTGGAGTGTATCCTATTGTGATCTGTTCCTGTCAAGATTGTGTTTTTAAGGGTTTTAATTAAGTATATGTTGGATGGGCCTCGATATACTAGGACGGCCTTCTCCAGTTTGCACAATAAGATTGCTTTGTTTGTGAATTTGAATTTTTACATTGTTTTATCATGATATTTTTTCATGATAATGTTCGCACCAAACTCACAACTCGTCTTATGTTCTTAAGGGTCTTAATTAAGTATGTGCTGTTTTGGTTATGAAATATACTACTTGCCAATTTGCACATTACAATTATTCTGTTTTATTTACCTACGTTCAGCTTGTACCTATCTTTTTATAACTGATTTAACTTTATAATTCTGGATGTATTCTGTTTTTAATAATTGATGAATGTAATGTTATTTCTGCACTTTTATGGTCTCATTTAGACCGAATAAAGTTATTTTGACAGACTGGGTCTTCTTTTCGAGGATCCTTGATAGTAGTCATACATACTGACTGCATTTTTCTGCCCAAGCATAGGATCCATTAGCACTTTGCCAGTAGAAAAGTAAGCTTCAGTAGAAGAAAACAAATGTTTTTGCTGCCTATTAAAGGCTACAAATCACCAATTGAAATTATTTAAATAAATAGTGACTACATTAAGAAAAGTGACCAAAAATATCTTTCATAAACCTTTTTGAAAAGAAAAAGAAAGGGGGTGAAGGGTGATGTTAATAGAGAGGGTGCCATAAGCATGATGCAATAAGTTGTTTCAGTGCCTTTAAGAGCTTCACCTTTCCTTCAATGTCCCATTATGCCACAGAGGTAACAGTTAGGTTAGTTCTTTTGTCTGGCTCCTGGCAACAGGATTTTGGAGCACTGAGCTTGACTGTTTCTGTTTTTTTCCTCAGTTTAAAATATCTCAAAATATGCTGAACTCTCTAATTTAACATCCCTTAAGACCAGGAGTGTTTGTCACTTATTTTCTGACAGGATTATTTATTTTCCTTCCGCCCTGAATGCCTTATCATTGACTATGCCAGTGGCACGAAAGCCTAGAAAATGTAAAATCTGCTTTCCAGAGGATCCTCACTATGAGTACTATGGCCACTACCAGATGATGTCCAGGAGGACCCCCCCTCCAGAGGCCACGCAGACGATTGTGCTTCATGGCCTGCAAGAGAGACACTCCAGGAGGCAGGCAAGCGGCCTCTGGGTTCTCCAAGGAACAAAGAGTTAATGTGTCCACCTACCTGTATTAATTTTGTAAGGATACCCTGATAGGTACATCTAGAGAAAGGCATAGAAAGGATAAAAGACAATGATCCCATTCAATGATCAGTCCATCAACGTCAAGAACTAGTAGTGTAGCAATCTGCTTGTTGCTGTACCTCCTTTGACGTCAACACCCAAAGGGAAGACGTCAAGACTACCTCCAAGTAGGCAACCACCTTCTCTTTCAATTTCAAAGCGCGTGGGATCTTCACCGCCATCAAGGTTTGAAACAACATCGGAGTAGCTTTGTCATCTCAGGAATGAAGGATACTGACATCATCTGACTCTGAGTACCTCCCAACAGAGGTCAACCATCTGATTAGTCTGTCATGTAATCTGTCTCCTCAGAGATCAGTCTCACCACATTTCTCTCTAGTATCACCTGTATCTCCAAAACCCTTGATGTCTCTTAACCCAATAACCAGTGGTTACCTGAGAGCACCTCCACCACCCCGAACCACCTCAACCTGTGACTCCGTAGAGGAGTAGGAGATCTCACTTATGGTCTAGATTCCACATGAGTTCTCAATTTCATTCAAGATGCTTTAGAAGTCATTGTAGTGATATAGTTCTAATAGAACTAATCAATACATGGACGCTAACCTTCCTCTTCTTGACATACATCTGATCATTTCTCCTTCAAATATTATTTCCTGACACTGGATGATTCCCCTCCTTTTCATGTTTTGTCTGTGAATTATATCAATACCTTCAAAGAGGTATTGGTGTGTGGTGCAGCAAAATTGAATAAATATACAAATTCCCACTAACACTGTGTTGGGTATTTTTGAAACTCTACATTAAAGAACATTAAAAAGCATCTTCCAGACCCCTCCTGCCATTGGTCCCTGTCCTTATGGCACCGATGCTGCAGCTGTTCTTGACTCCTGTCCCTCTGAAGGCTGCTCCTTGTAGACTGCAGAAAAACTGCACAGCGCCAGACCAAGATCGGCTTTTCTTAAGGCTAGACCCACCATCAGACTCAGTCATAGAGTCAGTGGCAAGGCAGTATTGTGCTGCTGCACCATTCTCTGCTGTTCCTCCTGATAAGGAGAGCACACAGATGGATTATATGGAAGTAGTGTATGTAGCAGTGCAGCTACTGGCATGAAGCCTGCAAGTGTCAGTGTTATTGGTCTGCAACGACTGATCCTTCCGGGATTCTTTACTGAAGTTCACTGAAAGTTTGCAGAAACAGGATAGGCAAGAGTTTCAAGAGATACTACAAGTGAGCATGCTGGTATCCAATTAGGTAATAGGCACAGCAGCAGATTCTTTAGACCTCTGTACGCATGGTATTGCCACTGAATCTCTCCCAAGTACAGTTCCTATCTAAGACTCACTGGAGTGAAGCCGGAAGGCCTGCAAGGAATTCTCAGCCTACCTTTCACATGTACTTCTTTTTTTAATCTTGTGCTGACAACAATGTGCCCCACATGAAATCGGACTCCTGTCTCTGCAAAGTGGGCCTTGATAAGAAAAAGCATTATAGAAAAAAACTATAGGCTTCATGACAGGAGGTATTTCTAGCAGAGCGTTCAAGCCCCTGAAGGGCAGCAACACCTGCAGCAACCATGACTTCATACCATCAGAGGAGAACTTCCAAATGCAAAGGAGGCCAGCAATTATTAGTTGCCACAGGGAAGCCAACTCCAAAACAATGAGATCTTCCCTCCTCTTTGTTAGACACTTGGATAAGTGTAAGTGTCACCAGTCATCTGTAAGTGGCGAAATGCAACAAAAGACAAGTGGGCTTTGAATATTGTTTAGAATGAATATTCTATTGAGTTAGAATTTCTTCCAACTGTTGTACCAGCAAAACATCCTATTAACAACATCAGAGGTTTCTTTGCAAAACATGAAAGCATTTTCCTCCAGAAGTATGCAATGGAAAAAGTCCCTACTTACCAAAAAGAAATGGGAGTTTATTCCCTAGTTCAAAAACGGACCAGAGTGAGAACTGACACCCATTGTCGATATCAGTTTGACAAATGAATCAAGAAATTGAGATTCAGAATGTTGGCGTTGTACTAGCTTTTACCCCAGTTACAGCAGAGGATTGGTTGTGCGCCATAGATAAATGGGCTACCTACTTTGACATTCCAATCATATGAAAGCAACAAAAGGTTTTGCGATTTGTAGTTGGCAAGGGCCATTACCAATTCAAGGTCCTCCCTTTTTCAAACCTTTTTCAAAGAGTATGGCAGTGTACTAAAGTCTTTTGATATATTTTCCTGTTGCCATCCCTATAGCCCCTTGCATGCCACACCTTTTCCTTTTGTTCTGTGGCCTTCTTCGATTTGATCATTTCCAACCAATGCTCTACCTAATCTCCGCTTTCTGATCCTCACTATTATTCCTCCCTTATTCTGCTTAAGCACCACAATAACAGTGTTTTGCCAAGTGTGGTGGTTGATAGTAGACCTTGTGTTGTGGAGTCAGACAGCCAAGGTGAAGGTTTCCCAAATGGTACTATGTTGAAAGATCAGTAATCTGATAGAAACTTCTAGCTGCAGATTCCTTACCTTAGAATTCCCTGGCGTTAGCTTAGAATCTGTTGGGTGGCATAGTTCGGATCCGCGTGCGTCGTCAGTGTCGTTGGAGCCATCTATGACATCATGGTTGTCCATATAGACGCCACCTCGGCGCGTGTAAGTCAGTTCTTTTCCTTCTGTGCCAGTTAAGCGCAGATCTGGATAAGAGCTACCCTTTCTTCGACGAACATCAAGGTTTTTTAACTTTTTTTGATTGTTTGTAGCATGTCTTTGAGAAATACTGGGTTCAAACCGTGTGGTGCATGTCATTGCACCATATTGGTAACGGGTCCACACTGAGTTTGCCTTTGGTTCCTCGAGATGAATCACAACTCCACTTCGTGCTCCGACTGTCGGGCCATGGCTCCGAAGGCCTTGAGGGAGAGATCCCTCAAACTTTCGGCCCAACAGCCGTCTTCGGTCTGCGCAACTCCGAGGAGGTCACGGTCCCGCAGTAGGAGGAGGCCGCGGCACCGCTCACAGAGCCCCAAGTTCTCTTCCTCGCATTCGAGGTAATCTGATCACTCAGGTAAGAGACACAAGAAGAAGTCCAAGTGGACTTCGACCTCGTCACACCCATCGGCCGACGAGGCATCAAGGGAACGTCGATGTTCCGAGTGCGGTTCTGCGGAGCCGTCGCCAGAGTTGACTCTGCGTCTTCCTCTTTTTCCGGGGACCGGAGCGACCCACGCTCAAATAAAGGAATTTTACGAGGCCATGCGCCTTGTTTTTGAGCAGGCTGCATCCTTGAGTGGGTCTTCGGGCCCATCGGGTTCAAAGTCGGTGACTTAGACCTCGGCCTCTGTGCCTTTGGGGAGCCGATACCGGATCCGGACCGGCGCTGGTCCCTCACAGTCAACCTTCTCCGGCGCCGGGTCTGACGTCGACGCTTCCTCCACCACCGGCGCCCACCGATGGTAGCCCCATCCTCATTCCGGATGATCAGAGGCGACGTCGTAAGACGCCGACTCCAACAACGCCAGTTCGGCCCAGGTCATTGCCTGAGCATTATTCTGAACAGCCAGGCACAAGAGAGGAATGGGAGGGGTTTGAGGATTCTTTAGATCTAAGAAGCTCACTTTTATCGGAGCTGTTCTGGACACAGTGCAGTATCGGGCCTATCCTCCCAAGCAGCGAGTCTAGGATATTCAGGTTATGATGCCGTTGTTTCGGCCTCTCACCTGGATTTGAGGCTGTTTGGACTCATGGCATCCTGCATCCTATTGGTCAAGCATGTCAGATGGCATATGAGGGCTCTGCAGTGGGACCTGAAGTTCCAGTGGGCACAGCATCAGGGAAATCTTACTGATGTGGTTCAGATCTCGGTGGGAACTGCAAAGGATCTGCAGTGGTGGTTAGTGAACTGCGATTGCGTCAGAGGCAGACTCCTCTCCCTTCCCCAACCAGATCTCACAGTAGTGACAGATGCATCACTTCCGGTGGAATCAGTGCTCCATATGAACTTGTTGGAGCTTTGGGCGATCTGACTAACATTAAAAGCATTTCTTCCTGTTGTGAAAGGGAAGGTAGTGCAGGTGTTCACGGACAACACCACCGCAATATGGTACTGCAACAAGCATGGCGGTGTGGGGTCGTGGACCCTTAGTCAAGAGGCTCTGCATCTCTGGACATGGCTAGAACAGCAGGGTATAACCCTAGTGGTTCAACACCTGGCAGGTTCTCTTAACGCCAGGGCGGACGAGCTCATCTGAAAATACTTAGCGGATCACGAATGGTATCTCCATCCAGAGGTGGCGCAAGGACTCTTTCAGCAGTGGGGAGAGCCTTGGTTAGATCTGTTCACCTCCGTAGAGAACGCGCAATGTCAGCAGTTTTGCGCGTTGGAGTTTCCAAGGGGGCTATCGCTAGGCAACGCTTTTCGTTGCGAGTGGAGTTCAGGCCTCCTGTATGCTTTTCCGCCCATACCACTTCTGCACAGAGTTCTCAAGAAAATCCGGAACGCCTGGGCCCAAGTTATCCTAGTGGCTCGGGATTGGGCACGGAGGGTCTAGTATCCAGAACTTCTCAAAATGAGCATCAGTCCTCCAATCGGGTTGCTTCTTCAGGCGGATCTTCTGTTGCAGCAGCAGGGGAAGGTTCTCCGCCTGAACCTGTCAACTTTGCGGCTTCATGCGTGGAGGTTGAGCGGCGACAGTTGATGATTTATGACCTCCCTTCCGAAGTTTGTGATGTCATTCTGGCAGTCAGGCGTCCCTCTACTAAGTTGAGTTATGCCTGCCGATGGAAACGTTTTGTTTCATATTGTACAGTGAGGTCTATTGATCCTCTTTCTTCTTCTCTATCTAATAACTTTTTGTTTATTTCATCTCTTTCCCAACAGGGTTCTTCTTTAGGGACTCTCAAGGGCCATCTTGCTGCCTTATCGGCTTTTCTACACTTTCCCGATCAACCATCTTTGTTTAAGTCTCCTACAGTACAAAGATTTTTGAAAGGGCTTGTGCAAATGTTTCCACCTGTGCCTTTTGTCATGCCCCTTTGGGATCTTAATCTTGTTCTTACTTTCCTAATGTGTGTTCCTTTTGAGCCCTTACATCTCCCGCTGCTCACTATTAAAACAGCCTTTTTTGGTGGCAATTACTTCTGCCAGGAGAGTGAGTGAGCTGCAGGCTTTATCATCAAATCTGCCGTACCTCACGATATATCCTGACAAAGTAGTATTAAAAACTTGTGCTTCTTTACTCCCCAAGTGGTGACTCTTTTCCCTCTGGGTCAAAATATCACCCTGCCCACCTTCTTTGTGCCACTGCATCCCTCTAAGGAAGAGGAGCGTCTCCATCGGCTGGACCCAAAAAGAGAGTAATCTTTCTACCTTGATCCCACAAAAGAGTTCTGGGTGGACGACCAACTCTTTGTGGGGTATGTTGGTGCAAAGAAGGGTCGGGCAGTACAGAAACGGTCCATTTCGGGCTGGGTCGTTCTCTGTATAAAGATCTGCTACTCTTTGGCCAAGAAGCAGCCTCCAGAGGGCTTGAGGGCTCACTTTACGAGAGGAAAAGCTGCTACCACTGCGTTAGCTCGTGGCGTGCCGGTGGCTGACATCTGTCAAGCGGCAACGTGGGCTTCCTTGCACACTTTTGCGAGACACTACTGCCTGGATAGCAGCACTTTCTGGTATCAAATATATCCTCAAGACCCACCACCAGGAATTATAGCTTGGTTATCTATTCTAAGGTAAGGAATCTGCAGCTAGAAGTCTGTATCAGATGAACAAGTTACTTATCATCTGTAATGAATTATCTGGTAGACACTCTATCTAGCTGCAGATTCCTTACACCCACCCAAGCCTCCCCGCACTGCGGCAATATATTTATATATTTATGTATATATGTTTTTGGTATTTTTGACTTTCTTAAAGGCATGTATTTTTCTTCAAGCAATCAAGTGAAAAAACTAAACTAAATACTGTTGGTTCTTCCATGACTCTGCGCTTCTGGCGTGGAAAGTTGTGGGAAAAGAACTGACGTACACGCACCGAAGTGACGTGTATATATAGACAACCGTGACGTCATAGATGGCTCCAACGACGCTGACGACACCATGCGGAGCCGGACGACGCGCGCGGATACGAATGACGCCACCCGATGGCGCGTGCAGGGTACTGCTCAGCAGAAAAATTCCGGATTCGAAGCTGACGCTAGGGAATTCTAAGGTAAGGAATCTGCAGCTAGATAGAGTCTCTACCAGATAATGTGTTACTGAAGGTAATTAACTTGTTCATTAGGTGGGATCGGTTGTACCAGCCATATTCTGTGTGCAAAGTTAATAAAAAGATATGTAAGTGTAGATAGTAACAGCATTCAAAGACATTAATGTACCAGTTACAGAAATTGATCATATAACACCACTATTAACATTGTAACAAATGCAGTCATTTCTAAAGATAACATGCTTATTTCTACTTTCTCACAGCATTCTAGTTTTACCCACATATCTTCTGGTGAGTCTTTGTTCCACATCAGTGTCAGCTATACATTTCCTTTTCACCTCCTTTATCTTCATCTCCCTTTATGGTTTCACCCATCAGAGCCCATTGGAATCACAGTACTTAGTATATTTGTTCTTGTGAAAATGGAAGCAGATTTTCACACAAAAAGCACGTCCCCACAGATGCCGTCTCCCACCACCTCTAAAGGGTCTATACATTCTGTGCTGCTAGTAGCTGTCAATAGGGAGATTCACAGCCTGCAATCCTTGCATTCCAGTGGGGTTACATGCACATTTTAATGGCTCAGTCTGGACTCTTCCAAAACTGCTGTTTACGTTTGCCTAAACCAAAATGCTCTCTAATCGGTTGTTCGATGATGGCTGGTATGTTTTTACCAGACACACGGTTGTATTTGTGCTGGCAGTGTTCCAGCGAGACGGTTATCTGTAGGAAGAAATGTCTTAATGACTCCAAGATACTGGAACATCTTTACCATGGGAGTTGCTTCTTCTAAATGTGTGGCCTTAAATTCTAGCTGTGGTTTTCTGAACCAGGATTCTATATTTTCCCTTTTCCCCAAGTTAGGTAAGGATGAACTGTGGAAAGCAGCCAATATTGTTCAAGGTTGCAGAATCTAGTTTCCGGTTTTAACCCTTACCTCGTCGTCTTATCTGTTAGTGTATACTCTTTCTGCTATTTTTGATAATAATGTGCTACTTATTTTGCGTTTGTCTCGGTGCAAATAGTTTTGCAGAGTGTTCCCATCTCATGTTTGACTAAAAGCAAAAATGTTTTTTTGGTCTCAAAACGCACACATTGCCATAGAAGTCCCTGGTACTGAAGGGACCTACATTTTGAGTGCTCGTGATAGAGCTGAATGCTGTCACTCACAGTGAAATTAGCTAGTTGATAAAGTATGTTGATCTGCTGTCCCAAGCTGTGTGCCCCAGGGGGTGGAAGACGATTACAAATGACACAACAGACCAAAAGATGAAGAGGGCTATCTGAAAGCCCAGGTAGTAAGCATTTGTGTGTGTATATTATTAGTAAAAGCAAAAGGTCTTGTCTAACACTAGGCTTAACAAGCACTTGCAATGCAACGGGTCTCACATTTGCTCGAGTTAGAGCTATTAGCGTTGTAAACGCCTAACCGGACTTTTGTTCCCCCATAAATTAAAAGTAAAACAGTTTCACATAAGCGAGCTGATTCACAGCGCCATGGCCGCCATGAGCTTCAGCGTGAAGACGCACAGATGGAAAAAAGTTTGCTCGCAGTCAAACGTATCGGCAAAAGTGCAATTAGAGGTGTAACAGGGACCATGGCCAAGGCAGTAACAAAACCTCCCCCAGGAGGGACGTAAGCCATTTACCAATGTCATCAAAGGCTTTTTGAAGGGCAAGCCTACCAACGAGTAGTCGAGATGGGCGTGAGGTGGGCGTTGCTAAAGGCCCAGATACATACCAACAAGTCGGGCTATGTTCAACCTAAAAAAGCTACGGTTGCAGATGACTTCTTCTTGCTGCTCTTATTGGTGTTTCATGAATCTTGCAGTCTTCATGAGAGTTACATACAACTTTTAGGAATTTATTTTAAACCTACATCACTGCTGTAGAAGTAATGAACCTGTGATATGGCCCTGCTGACTCTGTAAGGCCTGTCTCATCATATAGATACTTTTGCTGTGTAATTTGTGACTGTGAAATCATTGTACATTTTAATTGCACATCGTTATCAGTCATGCTATGTGACTGAAACATCTCGTCGCCCTTAAAAAAAAGTTTTAAAAAAAAAGTATCCACAGGTTGCAAAGCTATACGTAAGTGGCATTTTGTGAAAAGAACGACACAGGTGATACTTTTAATAATTGCATACTTTTCTGTTGACTCCATTTTCTATGCTAGTGTAATCTGGCTCACATTTCACTCGCAGCATCGAATCACACACAGGAAAAAGGCATGTATGCATCCAAGTACTTTAAAACTCATGTAGAAGGTTCCACTTTAAACAAAAAAAAAAAATATATATATATATAAGGCATTTCTGTCACAAGCAGTATTTACATTATCCGTGTGGTTTATAAAGCAGAATACAGGATAAATGGCAGTGGTAAAGACAGCACTGACAATCTTTTCTTTATAGGATAAGATCTCAGGGGAGATGTTGTCTCGGGTAAACTGATTGGCATGGCAGAGATTTTAGGAAGCAAGCGTTCTGGGGGTGGGGAGCTACTGTGGGCAGTAATGGGGACGCTGGCACAGAAGAGCCATGTGGGCATTGCAGTATGGGCTATGTGAGTGAGATAAGCAAGGGGCGACCTGCGGTTGGAAGTTAGGTAGAGTAGCTAGAGTGTTTTGGGATTAGTGTGTGGATGCTGGAGGATGAGGCAGTAGTGATGTATTATGAATATACAGAATTGTGTTCTCGCGGTAGGCGGAAGTCATCCTTGATGATGCTTTGAAGTGTGGAACAGCATGGCATCCCATTCCATTGATATGGAGTGTTTATGGAGGCCTCTCGCCAAAGTGCTTCGGCCTCTGTCCAGTGGGCCATTGTAGTCCACCAGTAAGTCATGAGTAGAGGCTGCTGCACAGGCCACTTCAGGATTATTGCTGTTTTAGCTTAGGAGTGCTAAGTCTGTAAATCGAATGGTGCCTATCACTCTTGTGATGCTTGGAGGTGCCATAAGCACCAGTCTCTCAACCCTGTCCCTCACAGTAGGTGACATCTGTTATACGGGCTAGTACTGTCTGCCAATATTGCGTAATCGATGGGCAAGACCATAGGAGGTGGGGGAGATTTGCATTGGCAGATTGGCAGATTGGCAGAGAGGGCAGCGGAGTTGGGTGTCTGGGAGGATCTGGTTTAATTTAGCAGAGGCAATATATGCTCATTGTAAGATGGTGAATTTAATATTTTTGAACTGGGCATTCCTGAAGATGAGGTGCAGGTTTTCCAGTGCAAGTGACCAGCTGAGTCATGCAGCTCCCTCAAAAGTCTGTTTCCCAGTGCTCTGTGAAGGATGGGGTCAGGGTGTATTCCCATAGAGATTTGTATAATCAAGTAACTTTGGCCCTCATTACAACCCCGGCAGTCAGTGGAGAAGTGGCGGTAATATCGCAAACAAGCCGGCGGTAAAAAAATTGGAATTACAAGCATGACGGTGACCGCCATGCAAACCCGCCACTTCTCCACTCTGACTGCAATGGTGGTAAAGACCGCTGGGTTGGAGACTTCAGTCTCCAGCCCGGCGGCCTTTTTTACACTGCCGGCGGCATCACAACCCTGCATACTGCCATGGATTTCGTGGGGTTCTGTACCGCCACGAAATCCATGGCGGTAGGCACTATCAGTGCCAGGGAATTCGTTCCCTGGCACTGATAGGGTTCTCCCCCATCCCCCTCCCAAGAGTCCTCCTCCAAACCCACGACCCCCCTACCACCCACAAAGGTGGTAGGACCCTCCTCCCCACCCCTCCCAACATTGACCCCCCCCTGCATGCACACACTACATGCACACATACACGGGCACATATACACAGACATACCCACAGACATACACGCACACATTTTCCAAACACACAACAACCCCCCCCAAAATGCATACACGCACTCACACCCCCCCTCTACACACTCACACACCCCCATGCACGCACACAACACCCCCCTACCCCCCTCCCCTAACGGATGATCACTTTACCTGGTCCGGTGATCCTCCGGGAGGGAATGGGATCCATGGGGTTTGCTCCTCCGCCAGCTCCCCGTCACCAGAACACCGCCACATCGAATCATAGGACGTGATTTGGTGGGTGGTGTTCTGATGACGTGGAGGTGGAGCAACCTCCACTTCCCTGCCGACTGCCAGTATGTCTGCTGGCGTCTCTCCGTCCAAAGAAGGGCAGAGGGCTGCCAGCAGTCATGATACGCTGTGCGGAAAACCGCCTGTACTGGTGGTCTTCGGCACAGCGGTACCTCTGCAGTCTTGCTTAAAGACCGCTGAGGTTGAAATGAGGCCCTAAATGCCGTCCGTGCCCATTGCTAGTAGTTTTTTCAAGACTGCGTTGGGTTGCAGTTCCCTTTAAGTGATTCTTCATACCTTAAAGCAAATCTGCCTGGGATGCTTTTGCATAGGGAACTGGCCCTGGGGATATTATATTCTGCACTGTGTTGGTCAAAGGGTAAGATGTGGCTATCTGAGTAGAGGTCCTTGTAAGCGGTGATGTTTTTGTGAAGCCAGGAGTTCTGTGCTGTCAGGTAAACCCAGGAATCGTATTTCCAGGGCGTATTGTGCGACTTACTGTGAAAGTTGAAAGACACTGTTCATGCATCATTGGATAATAGTCACAAGTCTGGGAGAGGCAGATAGGTAGCAGTTCTGCTTTGGGAAAGAGGAGCTGGGGCACTTTCTCTGACTTTAATGTGCCCTGGCCTGAGTCAGTGGCCCAGAGAAGGAGTCCAGCTAGCCAGCGTGACAACCTTTGAAGCTGTGCAGCTGGGTAGTATTATTAGAAAGAGGGAGCATCTAGGCTACCCTGGCCAACAGGAAGCTGGAGCTTATTTAGTGCTATTTGTAAGCCTCCGAATCCCCAGAGTATGTTGCCAAGCATGCTGTCAAGCTAACAAAAGTATATCCTGGTAGATTACTGGCACATTTGTGAAGCAGTAAATCAAACGCGGGAGCATTACCATTTTTGATAAGACTATTTTGCCCATTGTGTATCTGGCATTGCAGCACAGATAAGGTGTGGACTAGATTACCTTCATAGAGGTTGGTATCGGCATGGTATATTTTTATCCCTAGGTACCTAAACCTGAAGGTGTGTTCATCCCAAGGGACCAGGCCTACCCAAGATCATTTGGTTAGGCAGGGCACATCTCTCCTGAGTGGGAAAACGTGATTTTTCCCAGTTAACCCATAGACCTGCAGCTTCAAAAAATTCTTGCAATGTCAGACCAATGGGAGGGAGTCCGCAAGGGACATCCTGTTTTTTTAATATAACTTTTTGTTGACTTGAATGTACATCTTTATGTAAATACAGATGTACATTTACACATACAACTGGTACCTTGTCTCAAGGGAGTCTCAGCCAATGAAACAGTGAAGTATACATATCCACACTTTTAAACCACACAGTAGAGCCATCCACATTTCAGCTTAGTCACAGAGCCAAATTCCTGCAGCTTATCCCAGAGCTATCACCATCTGGGTCCAGGGAGACCACATTATGAAATACTTGTTATTCACCCCCCATCCTCCTCCTACCAGGCTTTGTAGACCAGTTCTTCAAGAGCGGAACAATGATTCAATCTGTAGGTCCTCTCTGAAAATTAAAGGGGTACAAACTGCTTGCCAGTGGGGGACTATATCTCTTTTGGCTACCAGGTATCCCATGGCCACCAGTGTGCATGAACTCCGCTCCGTAAAGAATCCATCCCTTCCAACAGGGCTATCTTTGGGTCTAATTCTAAAGGTCTGCCTAACATGTCTCTCCATACACCATTAACTGCTTTCTAAAAGCAGACAATCACCAGACACTCCGAAACAGAATGGACTAAGGTACCAGGGGAAGAAGAGCACCTGAGGCAGTTGGGGGTGGCTACTTTTTTGCCAGTGCAAGAGTATTAGACAAAAACACATTGATATTGCAAGCTGTTGAGGTGCCATATTGGCCTCAAACTACTCATCATCTTCAATAGCTCCCAGATCTGCTTCCCACTCCGCTTTGAGCGTGAGCAGGGGGTCAAGAGAGTTATTTATTAGTAATTTATATAGACTAGAAATGCCGACCATTCTCAAGAGCGTTGAGTACGAAAAAGCACTCCAGAGGATTATCCCAATCTACATCTAGGGCATGTCTAAGCTGTAAATAACGATAAAATTCACAATGTGCATCCTTGAGATAGAGCAGCATATTGTCTGTACAACAAGATTGCATGTGTAGTGCCACCCAATGGTATTCCCCATGACACTGCCTCGGTATGGATTCATATTGCAAGGGGTTACATTGCAATTGTAAAAAGCAAGGGGGATAAGCAACATCCCTGTTCACAGAAAACGAAGCTCAGATCCGTTTTCTATGCAAACGAATGAGAAGGGGGTGACATACAGGAGTTGGGTAAGGGCTAACAGGCACCCTCACTTCTATTCTGGTAAGAACCTGGAAGAGGTAGTCCCAATCCTGTGTATTGAATGCCTTCTTAAGTTCAAGCATCAGGCAGGGGGAGTGTGGGAAATTGAGAGTGCCCTTGTCCATATTATTTAGTAGTTGGCAAATATTGAGAGAAGCTTTGCACCTGGGCACAAAGCCATTCTGGGCTGAGTGGATGAGGCTTGGGAGTATTTGTAGATATGTCGGCCAGAATCCTACCTAAAATTATATAGTCAATGCCTAATATCGCTACTGATCTGAGGCCAAGAAAGATGGATCTCAATCCATTGAGACTAAGAAGGACTCAGACTGATGGAGGAAAAGTTCCCGCGTGGAGAATCTTGGCATACATCGTGGCTAGGCGAGGGGACCGGGAGAGAGGCAGACATTTTGTAATATTCGAGAGGGAGCCCATTGAGACCAGTAGTTTTCCCTGTCACCAAGTTGCGAATGGCCAATTTGATTTTATATTCAGTTATCAAACCATCTAATTATACCTGGTGCTCTGCAGGTATGCATCGGTGGGTGGGAGTGTCAAGAACCAGGCCACAGTGCCTGAGGCAGGCTTGAGTGTGTCATCGCATAAGTTCAGGTAACAGTTTTGGAAAGCATTCAGTATGTCAATTTGGGCGTATACAGTGTTTTCTGGGATAAGTTGAACATAGATGTTGGGAGCTGCTCAATTGTCCTGCTGTATGAGCCAAGCTAGGTGCCTGCCGCCCGTGTCTCCCTCGTCATATGTCTTCACAGCGTATGCAACGTAATTGAGGTAGTGCAGCCATTCTAACAAAGTAGTATTCTGTTCACGGGCGAAGGTCAGCACTTCACCTCCTGTGGCACTCCTCCCTGGATCTTATTCCATACGAGTCAGGGTCTTTTTGGTGTCTGCAATGCTATTCACAAACTCTCTACATGTTCCCTCTATTGTGCAAATGCACAGTACCCTAGTCACCAATTTGAACGATTTCCATTTGGTCACCCATGACGAGGCTGTGTCCTGGTTACCAGCAAAGTAATGGGTGATGTGTTCTGATAGTGTAGTGCAAAAAACGGAGATCCTCCAACACCTCACACTGAAGTCACAAGTTCAGGTCAGAGCTGGAAAAATCAATCTGCCCCAGTGGAGGTAAGCTATGTGTGCGTTATGGTCAGATATCACATGTCCCGCCTAGTCGGTGTGAGAAGTTAGGAGGAGAAGTGCATACTATGAGGTCAAGCAGTATTGGCCTTGACATACAGAGTAATGTGAGTACACCCCGCAGTCAGATTATGCCACCTCCAGATATTCATGAGCGATCAAAGCGTGAGCCATTGTGCCAAGTGTGCTGCGGTGTGAGTCCTGGGAGCATGTGGTGGGGGGTTGGGATCTGTATAAATGGACAATCTGATAGAGACTTCTAGTTGCAGATTTCTTGCCTTCTGAATTTCCCTCGGGTGTTGGTGTGGGTCCGTCGATTTTTGTCTAGCAATACCCCTGTCATTAGGTGGCCTCGATCGGCTCCGCGTCCGTCATCATCCACGGCGGATATGATATTGTGGGTCCTTTATAGGCACCACGCCAGTGTGCTGACTTCAGTTCTTTTCTTTATGTGCTAGCCAGTGCTGATCCAAAGAGAGCTACCCCTTGATTCATTTTCTGACTGGCCTTTTTCGACTTTTTGTCAAAGTTTTTTATCGTTGTACCACTCCTGGTGTGTTGAGAATGTCATCTAGGAAGATCAGGTTCAAGCCCAGTGGATCCTGTCATCGGGCGATGTAGGTGACTGATCCGTACCCATGCTTGGATCTGGGATGGCGTCGGTCGTATCATCTCGACCTTTCTTGACGTCGTGTGCGATGCCGCCCCTGCCCCCGTACGGCGCTGTCCCCATCATCATTGCAGACTACAACACAGACACAAATGGGCGTCGTTCAACATCGACTCTGACACCAACAGGAGCTGTGCCTCCTATGTTGGATCCTGCGCCTGTTTCTCATAGGCTAGGGTATGGTGAGGAATGGGAGGGGTCGCTGCACCCCTTAGAATACTCGCTCCAAGACCCTTTGGATAGGTGTGCAAACTTGGGTGAAGCCAGTGGACTGGACACGTCCCCAGATACTAACATGCTTTCTCCTCCTACTGTGGCTATGGAGGAGGGTGCGTCATAATCTATGGTGGTGCATGGAGCAGCTGACTTCCTTGACCTTGAGCTGCCTTAGGTGGCAGTCAGGACTAACCTCCTGACAGAGGTGCTTCAGCATGGAGCTTTATCCTCTGAACCCCTGCTCCCTTTCAGTGAAGACCTTACAGATATCCTACTGAGTACCTAGTCCAAACCCAGCACAGGGGTTCCTGTGAACAGGACAATTGCCCGCCGCCAACGCCATGCTCTGGGCAACCCAAGTTTCCTCAGGCAACCGCCCCACCTGAGAGTTTGGTCATCCAAGCCTCCACTTCCCACAGAGCGTTCCCTTCTGCCCTAGGGAATCCAAGAGGCTGGACACACTTAGTAACATGATTTCTTCCGCCAGCCTGACACTGCAGTCGATGAACACCTCTTGTATTTTGTCCACTATCCCCATACCTGTGGCATACAGTAGCGCATGTGCTGCCAAAGGTCTGGGAGAAGGCATGGGCGGTACTCTCCCAAGCAGTTGCTGATGGGAGAGATGCATCAACGTTCACGATCTGATGTGGATTAGACATGACCAACTAATTGGGCAGAGTGGTTGCATCAATATTGGCCCTTAGTTGAGGACATCTGGTATCATCTGGCTTACAGACATGCCCTTTGATATCACTGGTCTCTTTGGAGAGAAAGCTGACTTGGCATCCAAGTGCTTCAAGGATTCTTGTGCTACGGCTTGTCCTTGGGCCTCGCAGTGGCCCCTCACCCCCCCCCCCCCCCCCCCCCCTCCAGTCTGCTTCTTACCCCTTTTGTGGCCACAAAACAGGTGCCCTACCACGTCCATTCCCATTCAGCCACCATGCCATACGTGCTGCTCAGCCTTTGCGTGACAGAGGACAAGGGATCCACCACACACAACCTTGTCACCTTCTGCACTGGCAGTCCATTGCATCAGACAGGTGGGTTTTGCAGATAATCCAAAGGGGCTGCTTCCTCCCCTTCGAGACTACCCCTCCACCCTTGTTACCATCCAATGATCAGATGATTGAGGATCACTTCACATTTCTCCAAGAGGAAGTTAAGGCTTTCTTGGCCAAGGGATTCCTAGAGAGGGTTCCTGTTAAAGGCGTAGGTTGCTATTCCCACTATTTTCTTGAACCCAAAAAGGATAAGGGCCTCCACCTTATCCTAGACCTATGGTCCCTCAATCTCTTCCTCAGGAAGGAGAAGTTAAAAATTCTCCCTCTGGCTCAGGTTCTTTCTGCCCAGGAGGCTGGATAATAGCGTTGGACTTGCAGGACGCTTCTTTCCATATTCCCATCCTGCCTGCCCACAGATGTTACTTGTGGTTCACTGTAGGCCACGAGCAGTTTTAGTTCACTATGCTCCCCTTTGGCCTTACCAGCGCCCCTCGTGTTTTCACCAAGGTGATGGTGGTGGTCAAAGCTTATCTGTGTAGGTCAGGGGTTTCAGTCTTCCCCCTACCTTGACAACTGGCTGTTGAAGGCAGGCTGGCCCAGGCTGTCATCTCCCACCTCCAGACTACAGTGGACCTCCTGCATTCACTGGGGTTTGCTATAAACGTGCCAAAGTCACACCTGACTCCCTTCCAGATACTTCCTTTCTTCTGAGCTGTTCTGGACACAGTGCAGTTTTGGGCCTATCCTCCCAAGCGGTAAGTTCAGGATATTCAGGCTATAATACCTGGATTTCGGTGAGATGACTGAGACTGCTGGGCCTCATGGCCTCCTGCATCCTGTTAGTGAATCATGCCATTTGGCATATGCGGCTCAGCAGTGGGTACTGAAATTCCAGTGGACTCGGCATCAGGGGAATCTCTCTGACATTGTCCAGTTCTCGGAGGGAACTTCATAAGATCTGTAGAGGTGGCTAATGAACTGTGATTGGGTCAGAGGCAGATCCCTCTTCCTTCCCCACCCAAAGCTGACAGTTATGAAGGATTCATAACTCCTGGCTGGGGCGGCCACATGGGAGAGGCAGAGATCAGAGGCATCTGGTCTCTGTCAGAGTCCGGACTCCCATCAACCTGTTGGTGCTCTGGATGATCAGGCTATTATTGAAATAATTTCTTCCCTCTCTGAAGAGAAAGTGCAGGTGTTCACTGAAAACACCACCTCCATGTGGTACTGCAACAAGCAGCGCAGGGTGTGGTCGTAGACCCTTTGTCACTGTTTGTGGCTGGAACAGCAAGGTTTATCCCCGGGTGTGCAACATCTCTGAACGCCAAAGCGGACAAACTCAGCCATCAATGCTTAGTCAATCACGAATGGCGTGGTGGTGCAACGTCTCTTTCAGCAGCGGGGAGAACCTTGGTTAGGTCTGTTTGCCTCTGCAGACAGCACTCAATGTCAGCAGTATTGCACATTGGAGTTTCCAAGGCAGCAATCGCTCTGCAGTGCTTTGTGTCTTGAGTGGAACTCAGGCCTCCTGTACGCCTTTCCGCTTATTCCACTTCTGCCCAGAGTTCTCAAGAACGACTGGCCCCAAGTCATTCCTGTGGCTGAGAACTCTGCACAGAGAGTTTGGTACCCAAAGCTACTGAGCATGGCCATTGATCCTACGATTAGACTGCCCCTTCGGGAGGATCTTCTTTTGCAGCAGCAGGGAGCAGTCTTCCACCCAAAACTGTCCAGCCTCTGCCTTCTTGTGTGGAGATTGAGCAGCGACAGTTGACAGCTTTTGATGTTCTGCCTAAAGTCTGTAATGTCCTCTTGGCAGCCAGGCATCCCTCCACCAAAATGGTATATGCCTGGCTTTGGAATAAGTTTGTGGCATTGATGCACAGACAAGTCTGTTGACCCCCTCTCTGAGGCCCTGTTGTTTACCCTCTGTCTGGCCCAGCAAGGCTCTACTATGGGCACTCTAAAGGGTTATTTATATGCTTTCTCTGCATTTTTGCCTGATAGCAGATTGCCTAATCAACCTTCTTTGTTTAAGTCTCCTATTGTTACTAGGATCCTTAAAGGTCTTACTCGTATGTTTCCTCCATCCCCCGCCATTATACCCTGATTGGATTTGAATTTGGTTCTAACATTCCTAGTGTGTGCTCTTTTTGAGGCTCTTCAAAATTGTCCTCTCAGTCTTCTCACCTTATAAACAGCCTTCCTTGTGGCTATTACATTTGCCCACAGGGTGAGTGAGCAGCAGGCATTGTCCTCTAAGCCGCTGTACTATTCTAATTATCCTGACAAAGTGGTACTTGGCACTGGAGCTACCTTTTGCCAAAAGTGGTCATGCCCTTTAATGTAGGCCAATCCATCACCTTGACTGCCTTTTACACCCTGCCCCCCCCCCCCACATTCTTCTAAGGAAGAGGAGAGACTCTACTGCTCAGACCCAAAATAAGTGCTGATGTTCTACCTTTATTGTACAAAACAGTTCCGGGCGGGTGATCAACTCTTTGTTGGTTATGTCGGTGCGAAGAAAGGTTTTGGAGTGCAGAAGCGGACCATCTCCCAATACGCACTGGCCAATAAGCAACCACCTGAAGGTCTGTGTGCTCATTCTAAGAGAGCTACAGCTGCGACCACTGTGTGAGCACGTGCAGTTCCAGTCCTTGACATCTGCCAGGCAGCCACGTGTGCATCTTCGCAGATGTTTACCAATAACTGCTGCCTGAACAATCAGGTCCGTAGGGTCGGGTGGTTCACCCGTTCGGTCTTGCAGGACTTTCTATGTTGACCTTGGTTTGCAGAACCTCCTCTGGGGAAGGTGTTGCTTGAGTATCTATTTAAAAGGTAAGGAATGTGCAACTAGAAGTCTCTATCAGATGAACAAGTTACTTACCTTTGGTAATGCCTTATCTGGTTGAGACATATTTTAGTTGCAGATTCCTTACTGACCCACCCATGCTCCCTGCTCTGTGAACTGATTTCTAGGGACAGCGACTCCCTTTCAGGGCCCTAGTTTTGACACACTAGTGGTCAGTGTTCTTCATGGCTTTGCACTTCTGGCGTGGAATGTGGGGAAAAGAAACTGACGTCAGCACAGTGGGGCGGCTCCTATATAGGACCTGCAACATCATATCCATCGCGGACTATGCTGATGATGGGCGCAGAGCCAATTGACGCCCCCTAATGATACGCAGAGTTACTGCTCCAGAAAAACCTCCGCATCCAGACTGACAGCTGGGGGAAAGTCAAAACATAAGGAATCTGCAAGAAGAATATTTTTCTACCAGATAAGGCATTACAAAGGAAAGCAACTTGTTCTTTATGAGGGTGGCAGTCTGCCCAGCTGATCCAAGGTATAACAACCTGATGGCCAGTGTGTCAGACAGGATAGCGAAGAGGCTAGGCTAATCAGTGTTCAGGAAGTTAATGCTTCCCAGAATTACCAGTGTGCCATCTAGATGCCCCTCCACGAAGGCATACCTCCAGTCCCTGCCAATCTCTAGGTTGAGCGGCTGGAATGGGACGCCAACTCGCAACCAGACCAGGGTACCTCCACCATATGCTGAGAAATGAGTGGCGTAGATTTCTCACCAATGCTTTTGCAACTTGGGTGTTTCTGACATCACCATATGGGTTTCTTGAAGGAATATAATTTGCTCTCCTTGTCACTTTGTCACTTGCACACCATATGCATTCTCTACACATTCCATGGAAGGAATCTGAGTTTGGTTGAGTGAGTCATGACTGTACAGGTGAGTAGTTTGCACCCACTGGTTTAAAATTACCTCACAGGGCACTGCGAGGTCCTCCACTCCATTGAGCCTCTAAGATATGCAATGGTATTTTGTCACACCACATGCCAGCAAGGGGATTAACAAAAAGGTAGAATACCGGGGCCCTGCAGCAAACAGTTGCACATCTACACTGGGTGCAAAGCTTAAACAATACAAGTGAGAAGGCTCAGGGCCAAGCTGTAGGTGAAGGAGCTCTGCCCCAAGGTGCCACCTCTGTGCCTAAGCAGTAGATATTTGGTCATGTATGAAGAGTCTATCCATGAGTTAGGTCAGGGCGTTAGGACCCAGCCGGGGCACTAGTTGCAGGTGGGGAGGTCCTTGGGTGCCAACAGTTCGGTAACGCTTCCCATTTCTAAAGTAGAGAAGTAGGTTGCATAGGCATGCCTTCAGCAGCACCATGGGTCAGTAGAGCTGCGTCACACGAGTTCATCTGCAGTCTGTGCAGTTACATGGGACCCACATCTGATCCGGCCATGGATGACTGTTTTTATTTGTCAATCTTAGCTCAACCCTGGGTAGCTGTGTCTTTGATCAGTCCGATTTCAACAAAGGAACAAATCTAAAGCATTCAAACAGCAACAAAACAACTGAACAAAGAAACATGACTGAAGAAATCAGACACCAATGTATAATAGCTTATATTTTCAGTAATTTATGAACACCAAAATGAAAAAGATCCACTGGAGGGTGCTGGACAAATAGATTTTACAAGGAACAATCAAGACTTTTCCACTTAACCATGAACATGCACTGGCAACGTTAGTGAATTAGACACTTAAAAAATGTCTCATCTAAACGTTACTTCAAGGATGGGTGCTGTTACTTGGAAGTATGTTGGGCTACCAACTCTAGTGAGGAATCAGTCAAGGAGAGCAGCAAGGTTGGAAGAAAGTTACCTTGGTCAGAAAAGCAGTTGTCAGTCCAGTTCTAGTGTCATTGGCTCCTTGCTGTTGATTTTTATGTAGTGGTCCTGATGCAAGGGATACAAGATGCTGGACGTTCAACGATGATCTTGCTGGAGCCACTGCTCGGTCTGCCGTCTTGATGGGGAGTCTTTGGCCACAGGAGTGGACGTCCCTTCAAGACCTTGTTAGTCCAACAAAAGTCCAGTCACTACTGGTCACCAGGCCCAATGAAACCAGTGGGTCCCTTCTTTTGGCAATAGCTTTACTTTTGGGCAACCAATCTGTGCTGTAACTACTCTCCAAGGTGCAGCAGACTTGGGTGCAACTTTTGAGCAGCGAGTCTTGGTCCCCCAGGCTGCACTGGGACAAGGAATGACGATCTGGTAATCCTCACCCAGGCAGGCTTCCTCAGCTTTTGTGGCCCTGTGCTGTACACATGAAAATGACCAACTGATTCTTAGAGAGTCTCTGTTTCTGGCTGGACTCGGGGGAATGACTTCTCCATGAGCCAGACACCAAAAGCACTGTCCTTTCTGCTTTAGCCCAAGGAGTAGCAGGTGCAGTCCAACTTCAGAACAGCCTCTTGCTTACAGGCTGGAGGCTCATAGGGCAGTCCTTGTTCGGTCCTACTCTCTAGTCCAAGTGAGATCTACATTTTGTGTGCAAGTGGGGTGCCACTTTTATGCACGGAAATTGCCCTCAGGGGAGGTCACTGTAACTAGCCTGTGGGCTCCTAGGTTCCCTCCCACCCGATTACAACTTATGTGAAGTGTGACATCTAGGTATCCCAGAGTCCACTACTCTGCCCACTTCCAAGATGTCAGGACCCCTCTTTTGGAGTGTGGAGCTTGGCAGACTGCCTTACTTGTGGCTACTCGGAGGCTACACACCCATGGAAAGGATGGCTTGGCAACTGCTTTCCCTATCTGTTACCACTGTCAGCCTGTCTACCTAGATAGTAGAGCAGCCCCTCCTGTGTGTGTCCCTCTAGCCCTTCAAAGACATTTTCCCCGTAGAAGCTCACCTTTTAGTCCAACACCCTATGTGGCTTCCTGCCAGGAGGTAATACCTCCTTGAGTGGCAGGCCTCTACTGCTCACTTTCCTGAGTCATTCACATGGAAGACAGAAGCCTGTTTCAGAGATGTTTTAAAGCATGAGCTAAGAGGGCAATTGCCCAGGGCCATGGGGAAAGTGATATTTCTGTCACTTCTATCTTACTTCATCCATTCTCAGGCTACCTATCTCTACCTCCCAGTGCTTTCGCCTTCTACCCAGTGTCATTCTAAGTATTTCTGGGACCCTAGACAAGACATATTTCAAGTGTTTTGTGTTCCCTGGGTACAAATCAGTATTGTCTGGCATAACATGACCTGCTTGAATTAGCAGAAAAAGTGTAAGAAATGTCAATGTTGTTCAAACAGGGGCCCACAAAATATAACTTGCCTAGGCCCCAAAAATCCCTAAAGCAACACTGGGCTATTGAGAAGGACCGTCTTTGAGTGCAGTTAGAAATGGGAGCTGGAACTTGGGCAACCAAAGAGGCAATTTACCAAAGTTGCACTTGGCCCATCAGTGACATTGCATCTGGTTTAACCACTAAATCAGAGCTAATGCACTTTAGGTACTCACCTCAGTAGTCCCAATCAGAAGTAAGCAGGGCTGAAGTGTCAGCCTGCAATACGGTGCTTGCCAATGGGGCTAACAGCTTCTCTTACAGTGAAAACAACAATTGCAGGTTTTTACTGTTAGAACATGTAAAATGCATGCTCTTCTTTTTATCATGCTGCCCCTGCCTTAGGACTCGATAGGCCCGATTTAGGGGTGACATATACATTAAAAAGGGAGGAGTGAGCTTTGGTGGTGTTTCAATGGCAAAGTTGAGTTAGCAGTTTAACTGCTCTATCAGTCTGCAGTGGCAGTCTGTGAGATGTTTTACTTTGCCATACTAGTGGTGGCTCAGCTAGTGGTGCAGTTCACGAGTGATACTTTGAAGTCCCTAGGTAACCCTAGTACCATATAATAGGAACTTATAAGTAAGTTAAGATATGTCAATAGGGTATAAGCTAACCATGTACGTTTTTTAAGGATCACAGCACATACACGGAGTCATGATTAGCAGGGCTCAGTGCAAAAGTGGTGTGAAACCTGCAAACAACATGTTTCCTCACAGGGTCATCCATTGTCCTAGAAAGTAAACCGTATCTGATCCCTCTGCCTCTTCGGGCAGGCCCACCACTCTGATGTGTTATGGCAGGATCACCACTATGCATCATCCGTTCTACCCTTGAGGAAGTGCAGCCTGTCCAGGGCCTCACTGATTTGCATCTGATGTTGCACTGCCTGCAGTCATAGCTCTTGTAGGGTGCACCCATCATAAGTAACTCTACCGGTGAGCTTTCTGTGGTCATCCCTGAGGAGGCCTAGATCTGTGACCAAGTTTTCCTTCCACAGAAGCATGGGAAATTTCTATGGCCTCAGGATTACATCAAGCTTATCCACAGGAGCACTAGACACTATGGAAGGTCTTGCTCCCTACAGTCATCCAGATCCTCAGCTGGGTGGGTCTCAACACAGTCGTGGGTGTACTTGCAGCTCTGTGAAAACCTAAAGCAGAGTGGACGGACTGTTAGCAGTTTTACAGTGCCTAATCACCTGGCGTTGGCAATCAGACAGCAGAAAGAACGGGTCTGGGCTCCTCAGAAGAGACTAGCAGTGGGGCAGGGATTCCAATACAGGCTCAACAGCCTCCCTCTCTGCCCTGGGTCTACCTGGTAATGAGCTGTGGCTAAGCGATGAGGTCCAGACTAATGCTGCCTCTGGAGTAGCTGAATATTGAGAGGCAACAATAGGGAAGCCCGCATGGAGAATCCGCATGGGGAATCCGGGTAGGAACCCGTAGGTAGGATGGCTTCAATATGGAGCAAGTACAGCAGGCAGACAAGCAGGTTACCTCCTGAGCACCACTAGCCATGGGATCAGTACCCACCATTTCAGACAGGCTGCCGGTCAAAGCGGGTGTCCAGCAGGACAAGGGGCAAAAAGATTTCAGGGCCCAGAGAGACTACACCCCGTTCCCCAGCTCCTGGCAGCAGGCAGTTCACCCTTCAGTGAGACCAGAAGGGCTGAGGCAGTCAGCAGCACGCCACAGCAGCACAGGAATTGTGTCTGGGCTCCAAATGTGAGACAGATGCCCTCATGCTTCCAATCACTTGGGGGTGCTTCTCGTTCTGCATGGTAGAAAGACCGAGGCTGCTACTCACAGGGAATGTGCCAGAGGCCCAGCACCCGAGACAGCACTACTGCCCCAAGAGGTCATTCCAGGCTGCCATAGAACCAATCAGGGATGTCAGTGCAGTGACAGTCAGGACGTGGCGATTGCATGCGACCCTGCCCACAGAGCTCTGGTTGCAGCTCCATGAGAGGCACCAGCCCTGGATCAGAGCAGGCTGCCGCCACCACTTATTAGGGTCGATGAGAGGTAGGATAAATCCTCCATGCACCCATCAGGCACCACAGCTGCTTTCAGGATCTGCGCCGACCATTAATGGTGGCTGGCAGGTCAGGCTAGGAGCGGATAAGTGTAATAGTTGGTTTACTGGGACTGGAGCTTCTCTAGTGTGTGTGTCTGCTGTCTTAGATGACCCAGCCATGCCCCTAGAAGCACCCATCTATATATTTTGACTACAAAATATAACAGAATGAACAGAAAAAATTATTTGGGACATGTTATTGCATGTGCGATTTCAAATGTGAGGCAAAACTAGGTTTCAGTGAAGACGAAGAGAAACAGGAAACTAGGAATGCGATTAATCAGGAAAGCTGCAAACCTACGTTTGTTTCATAAAAAACTTTGACAAACTCAAATGGAAATATGGAAGACATGAGCAGTAGAAGGGAAGGGGAGATGCTTTATTGTAATTGAAAATGATCTTAGTCATTGTAAGGTACATACCAACTTAATGCAGACTGCCTGTTCATCTTGTGGCGTTCACTGCAATTTACTTTAATAATTCTGCTATAAATGTTTTTAATTAGATGTGTTCAAATGTATCTTTGGCTTTGTAACCCTCATCCCAAACATCCATGGGTTAGCCAGTCTTAATCAGCAGAAATACCCGAACAGTCTGGGATTATCTCGTCTGAAGTCACTAAAATCTTAGGCCTACCAACAATTCTTTAAGAAACTTGTACACTATTTTGTCAATTTATTTCCAAAATGTTCATGGCGTCAGCAAAGCACGATCAGGGGGTTGATATAGCCGCTCTGGAGGCCGATCTTCATGCTGTAATTCCTCATTTAAGCACAAAAAACACAAGAAGTTGAAGCAGAGTTCTGCTCCTTCCTGGCATTCCCACTTCCTTGACGCAACGTGTGGATGCTGCCAAGCATCCCGCTCCAGCTCTCGAAATCAGACTACTTCAGGGCTGATTCTGCAGCTGATTCCAGCACAACCCGAGCTTCTGGGGCCATCAGCCATGCTGCGCCAGATCAAAGAGTTCCACACAGCTGTTCTCCTGTTCTTTGGATTTCTGCTGACTTCCTCTGGCGTGCGGTGGGCCCAAGGAACTGAGGGGCCTTCCAACTCGGCTACCGCAACCTGGTTCACCCTTGCCACCAGCTGAACCCTCTAAGCCACTTCTGCCTTAGACTCCAGTTCTGACGCTGCCTTCATGAGGTATGGTCCATTGTCTTCGCCTCTGAAGGAGGAAATTCTTATTGTACTCTCTGACGCCAAATTGGACACCAGTCCAAATTCGACAGATGTTGCGCCCAAATCGGAATGAGGCACTGGTTCCTGCACTCGAACTTCCACATGGCAGGCAACATTCATTGCATTCCCTCTTCGGCACTGACTCTGACTGACTCTGACTGGCCAAGGTGATGAGTTCCCTCAGCCCTATGCCAAGGACAGTTGGTATGAGGACTTGCAGGAAGCTAGTGTGCTAGATATCTCCCCAGCCCAGAGACAGCTCTTTTCTTTCGTCCCAGCCCAACCATGACAGAGTCTGCCTCCTATGCTATAGTAATGCCTAGTACAGCTGAAGTCCTTGACCGCCATCTTCCAGTCATGGAGGCTATGCAAGCGTACTCGCGAAAGTTAGAAGACACGTTAATGTGGAGCCATTATAAACACAATTAATAAGGAATTCATGAAAATTAATAGAAAGATTCAACAGCCCTGATGAAGTCATGGGGTACGCCCCTGACGAAACACGTGTTGGGTTTCTGGCGAGTTCTGGCAGCAACTGACAAGTAACGGCTGGAAATTGAAGCGTTGAAGAATAAAGACATGAATATTGTTTTCGAATTGAAGAATAAAGACACGAATATTGATTTCTAATGGACTTTACGTTGGATGTGTGCCTTATATAAATCAATATTGTCAGTGATCTTCATTACTGAGTGTAAGGAGTAAAGGGTGACCTTCTTTTAAGTGCACCATCAGTATTAACCCGAATACATCTGATTATTGACAAGCAGCGCCACATACTCCCTATGTTCACCCATTAGTATTACAACGTGTTGACTGAGGTACTACAACTAGGCCAGATGACTTCTGAGCTTCTCCTCCCATTCATTGAGGCCCTGACAGATACCCTCCCAAGTGCTTTGACCATGCCTTGAACTGGCGCTTCTGTTAACAGACAACTCACCAGGTGCCATCACCTGTTCCAGGCGAACTGGCCTTTTTGTGCAGTACCCTTCTCCAGAGAGCCTTGTGGTGCAAGTCTCCACCAGCTGGGCCTTCCTCAACCCTTTTCCCACTAAAGCGGCATCAGAGAGTGAAGACATTCAGTAAATGCTTCTCGCCAGCTTGGCCCTGCAATCGATCAATGACTCCTGTTTGTTTAACCATTGCACTCATGTCATTTAGGAATTGGTGGAGAAAGTCCTCACTAGCATACCGGAAGACCTTCACCCTGTCCTTTCGGAGGTGATTCAAAATGGTCGTGATGTGGCCAAGTTCACAATTCTTTGTTGCTTAGACCACTGACTCCATTGGGCAAGCTAAAAGCACCAGCGTTCCCATTTGTTATCATGCGCGGCTGCTTTCCACTGTTTTTTCAAGCAACGCCCACTCCTCCCTGATGAGCATACCCTTCGATGGATCTGGCCTGTTTGGGAACAAAGCTGACTCTGCCCTTAAACGGTTCAATGAGAGTGGGGCCACCGCTCACTCACTGGGCTTCTCTGTGTGCCCTTGTAGGGGACTACAGCCACCTGGTATGAGGCAAAATCCACCGATTTCATCTGGGTTGGCAAGTGATCACTTCGGACAGGTGGGACCTACAGATTGTCCACAAAGGTTATGCCCTAGTCATTCTTACTTCCCTTCGGCACCTTCCACCATCCACTTAGTGACTGGCAGAGGACCATCTCTCCATTTTGTGTCATTAAGTCCAATCCCTTTTGACCAAAGGGGCTGTTGAGAAAGTCTATTACACAAAAGGGTGTGTGTGTGTGGTGGGGAGGCGGGGAGAACCAGAAAAGGTACCTCAGTAAAGTGTTATTAATTTGAGGCAACTCAAACATCTGTAGATGAGCAGAGTCATTATACTCAAGCTCATCTCCTCCTATTTGGTTTTAATCATACTAGTGGATAACAAAATAAAGGTTAAGTACTGGTAATCCCCTAGGTATTTTTAAGTATCTTGATCCCTTCACTGTCCAGCAAACTTTATATAAGAACTCCCTCTGGTAGGTCCGAACCAGATGGTTGAGTCCGCCCTTGTGACATTGTTCTACAAGGGTGGGTAGGGGTGGTCTATGATGAAGCATCAGACCACTAAGAGTATGAGACCACTCCTTCAATAAAGGAAACATTCCCTTGTTCTTCTTAAACACAGAGGGATTTCATAACAAACCAATGAGTTCTTCACCTCAGTAGGGGTGGCTTTTTTGAAAACTTGTTTTCAACCTATGACAATATGAGCTCTGACCCGCATTGATAGTGCTTCAAAGAACATTTTACTGAGCTACCTTTCCTGGATTTTCTTCCCCCCCCTCCCAATACCCTTTTATGTACATAGATTTTCCCTGGGAAGATGTGTGGTGGGCTGTACTTCTCAACTCTCCTTTTGTGTTAGGCTGTTGAAAGAATGCCAGCACCATAAGTAGGAAGTAGTTGTTATTCCCGCTACTTATTGGTACCAAAGAAGGATGGAGGACTTTGGCCTATTCTAGATGTGCGCCCCTTCAACGCCTTCCTTCGGGAAGGAGAAATTCCAAATGATCACCCCAGGTCTCGTCTGCCCTCGACCCTGGAGACTGGATGATGGCCTTGGGCCTGCAGGACACCTATTTCCATGTACACATCTTGCCATGCCATCAGCACTAACTGCAGCTTGTGGAGGGACAGGAGCATTTTCAGTTAGCTGTGCTCCCCTTTGGCCTCACTAGTGCTCCTTGGGTGTTCACAAAAGTAATGGCAGTGGTGGCAGCACACCTTCAGAGGTCAGGTTGCCAGTCTTTACCTACCTCGATGACTTGCTGTTAAAGACAGGCTCCTCCCAGGGAGTTTTCAGCTACTTCCAGACTATGGCAAACCTCCTGTCATCTTAGGGGAGCACTATAAATGTGCCTAAGTCACACTTGACTCTTTCTCAGATGCTCCTCTTTATCAGAGCCATTCTGGACATGGTTCAGGTTCATGCCTTCCCCTGGGAAATAGAGTCCAGGACATTGAGGCTGTGAACCAGATCTTTCAGTCTCAGTTCTGGATTTTAGGGAGGTCGACTCTGAGTCTACTGAAACTGATGCCACCCTGCTGGTCGAGCACACCAGGTGGTATATGCAGGCTATGCAGTGGAATCTGAAGCCCCAGTGGGCACAGCATCAAGGAGAACTCTCTTACAATGTTCAGATTTCATAGGAGACCGCACAATACCTTCAGTGGTGGTTACTGGACTGTGATTAGGCCACAGCAGACCCCTCTTCCTTCTCCACCCAGAGGGGACGATTGGGACTGATCCATCACTTCGGGGCTGAGTGAACCATCTGGGAGAGGTGGAGATCAGGTCTCTGGTCTCCAGTTGAGTCCTGGCTCTATATCATCCTTCTGGAACTGAGGGCTATCCACTTGGCATTGAAAGACTTTCTCCATCCATCAAGGGGAGGCTCATTGACAACACCACCGCTGTGTGGTACTGCAACAAATAAGGTGGGTGGGGTCAATGACCCTGTGCCAGGAGACATTGTGCCTAAGCAACAGGCTGGACCACCGAGGAATCTTTCTTGTGGTGAACCACCTGGTATGCTCCCTGAGCACCAGGATGGATTAACTCCGCTTCAGTGCCTAGCGGATCACAAGTGGCAGTTACACCTGGAGGCAGCATAAGGTCTCTTCCGCAAATCAGGAGAACCTTGACTCCATCTGTTCGCCACCTCCGAGAATGCAGAATGTCAACTCTTCTGTGCGTTGGAGTTTCCATAGAGTCTCTCTCTGAGGCGCATTCTGCCTCGAGTAGAATTCAGGACTCCTTTTCTTTGTGGGATTCGCCAGATCTAAAAAAAGGCAAGGCTGTGCAGAAGCGTGCCATCTCATGCCGGATAGTCCTCTGCATTAGGATTTGCTACGCCTTGGCAAAGAAGCACCTTCCAGAATGACTGAGCACATTCCACCAGGGCCAAAGCTGCTACCATGATGTTAGCACATGGACTGCTTGTCCTAGACAACTGCCAGGCAACTACGTGGGCATCCCGCCATACGCTCATGAAGCAATATTATCTGGACAGCCAAGTCTGCCAAGAGGGGCACTTCGCCAGCTCAGTCCTGCAGGAGTCTCACAGCCCACCTCCAATAAGGTACTGCTTTGGAATTTATTCCAAAGGTGAGGCATCTGCTGCTAGATATCTCTTTCAGAAGTACATTTTACTTACCTTCGATAACACTTTTTCTGATAGAGACTCTATCTAGCCACACATTACTCACCGACAATCCCATCCTCCCTGTTCTGTGTTTGGACTCTACTCATCAATGAGATATCAAGTCTGGGAATCCACACACAGGTCTGTCAGTTTGCTTTTAGGGTTCCACATCTGGGGGCATGGAAAGTGTTGAAAGCAACTGGAGTCAGCACACAGAAGTGGCACTTATATAGGACCCCACGTCACTTCCTGAGCAGAATGGCATCAGTGCAGGCCACCTTCTATTGCGCAGAGGTTCTATGGAAAAGTTTCTGAATCTAATCTGATTCCTCAGGAATGTTCCAAAGGTGAAGAATCTGCTGCTTGATAATCTCTACCAGAAAAATGTTATCAAAGGTAACTTATTCTTTTAAACTGTGAAACCCTTGTAAACTGGGATAATTTACACAGCAAGGTACCAGTGATCCATTTTTTCTTCTCCCTTTTGATAGAAAATATAAAAATGGTATCATAGAGTCAAAAATCTGAATATTACGTGTGTGGATTTGTGCGCTTAAGGATATTGCAATCTTATTTGTTTTGTTGCGGTGTATAAATGTTCATTGCTTAGCTTCAAATGGTTTTAGAGTTTGAGCTAACTTTCTTAAATATGTGCCTTTGAGGCCGTTCAAAGTGTTTATAGGTGTTTTAGATTTAACTCACCTACTCACGATGAATATGTAGATTGGTGATAGGATATATTATGTTTCAACAAAACTTGAAAGGATGTACCACTGAGGGAACATAGATTTTGACAATTCTATGGCTTTGATTAGTATTGTGCATATTGTGTGTGTGGGAGACTGGAAGGCTCATGAATTTGTTGTGATGTATGCTAAAATTGCTTGTTGTTTTATGTGCACTTGGGTGTCAAACCCTAGTGAAAGAAGATTACCAACAAACATGAAATCTTTGATGTGAGACTTACATTTCCCAATTCCTGACTGTAAGAGGAAGCTCATAACAGAAGGAATAGCTGTAAGTCATGTCAGAATGGCAGATAACATGCCGTGACACTGAGAATAAAAGGAGATGACATGTATGTTGTAGTTCTAATTTCACACATGCACCTGCGATTCCAGCAATTGCATTAAAAAGTCCTGATTTATCAGAACGTTCATTGTTTGCAGAGGTTCAAAAGCACAACATGAATCACAGTAAGAAGTAATCATTGAGATGCTAATGAACTGTCAGGAAATTGCACCTGTTAGCGCTGCGAGTTTCAAAGTTACTTGAGACCACTACAGGTGCAGATCTTATGACCCCCTGGCACACTGCAGAGACAGATTGGTGACAGGCGAAAGAGGGTTGGACAGAGCGGGCGGCTTTGTCGTTTCTACTTACACCTGGTGAAAGTGAACAAATCTAGATTTTGTTGGCACCCGACAGTGCCCAATACAATCATTGGCATGTAGATCCTATGTCTCATTATGGATAGATGGATATCCATGCTGCAGTGTGGAACACGTGATATAGTAGTCGACTTCAGTTGCTGAAGCACTTTGTCCCTGTGCTCAAGCACCACAATTAAGAACTAAGAAGGGAATGAAACTCCACCGATGTGTGTGAATTGGCTCACTGCAGTCATAATCCTAAGAAGCCCTTGGCTTAGGTGGGATGTCTCTGGAACGGTATGTGAGGTAAAGAAGTGTAACTAGGAATCTTTGCCAAGAAAGCGTAGCTTTTTTAATTAAGGGTGTGACTTACAACATGATAATTAAAATCCCATGCTTTACAAAGGGTGCCACCTGACTGCTGTCTCCTCCCCCCCCCCCCCCCCCGCCAGCAGCAACCGTTGCAAATCCTTTCACAAAGAAAGCATAATAAACTCTGTTTATTATCATTTCCTGGTGAAAGGGGTGGGGCATTGGGGGAGATCACCAGGGGTGTGTGCACTGTGCACTCCCCTCAGAGCACATGTGTTTGGCCGGATGTCTCGGTCTAGCCAAACACAGGTGCGCACAGGGCTCGCTGGGCTGGAGAGCACCTGCACAGGCTCCCAGTCTGCCTGGGCGCTCCCAGCCAATCCTGACGCTGCTCTGAGCAGTGTCAGGATTGGCCACAGGGCAGTCTGGGAGACAGTGCCTGCAGCAGTGATGGGAGAGGAGCAGCGCAGCGCAGGAGTGGAGCAGGTAAGTGATTTAAAAAAATATATATATATTAATTTTCTCCTGCACCCCATCCCACTCCCCGACTGCCCCCCAGTGTCTCCCCCCCCCCCTGCAGAACTCCCTGCCGACAAAGCCCCGTGAGCCACTCCTGCAACGGAAGTATGCATAAAATAATCAGGCCTATTGGATTTGCCAAGAATGTTAGCAGTATCAAATAAATGAGTAACACCAATGATATTGCTGTGAATAAAACTGAAGAGTCTGGATTCTGAAATTTTGAGACACACACACACTTTGTGCCCGAGTGACAGTTATCTCCAGAGTTCCTCCTCGTGGCCCATCATAAACATTCATAACCTGAACACTCCCAGACACCTGGAGGCATAAAAGAGTAATATGTTGCACGAAAAATTTACAAAACCACAGCATCTAAAAAATATACTCTTGGGTAATGCAAGACGAAATAAAAGTGAAATGTAAACGGCATTTTTTAATTACCTTAAGGCTTTATATAGTCATATTTGGGATTGTGAGCATTGTTTTTGCCTGTAAAGTTAATGATGTGAACTTACACACCAATGTGGATACTCACTGGTCTGAGCTCCTGCAGGAGGCGTACCACTTAAAGTCGAGCAGGTGGCGCACAGATGTGGAGTGAGTGACAGGGACCCAACCACATCTATGCACTTGGTCCTGCCGGCGCTTCGCACACACCCTCGTAGGTCATTCTCCCATCTCTGACACAGTCTGCACCAACAATAACTTCACCTCACTATAGCTACAGAATCCCAATCTGACTCATTTATTCGGGGTGTGCCACTCTGCTCCCCGACCCCCCAACAAGCTACATCTGACTGCCATCTAATCCCTGTTTGGTGCGTCATTCCACCTCAGTGCTTGCATTCCAGTGCATGAGGAACTATTTTACATCTCAAAAGTACCCGGAATAATTTAACATCTAATCGTTTATCACATGGATGAGTTGAATACTTTAAGCAACGTTTTTGTTTTTCGCTGCAAATTAAAAAAATATATATTTTAGTTAGGACTCAAAATGCAAGCCAGACGTATTGGCTTTGCCACTGCTTGCTTCCTGTTGTGTTCAGGCTTTGCTATGCATGAATGCCCCCCAACCTCACTCCCAAATATTAACTTGTTCTATGTGTAAATGTTACCTAAAATGCACATGGATATTTAAATGACCGTGCAGTGAAGTATGCCCTTCTGTCTTTACTTTTCAGACCAGTCCAGGTTGTCAAGCGCTCACGTTCCCGTGAAGGCTCAAGCTCTACCAAATCCGTTCCTTTGGGTAAAACGAAGCGCAGTGAGTCGTCACAAAGAGAGGTGGCTGTGTCTGGCCAGGTGAGTGCTTAAAATAATACTAGTATACACCAGCACTGTGTAATAAGGTAGAGGCTCATTGACAGCATCTGTTGCTATAAGCAAAAGTTGCGCATTATCACACACCCTGTCTTCAATTAGTTTCCGAATAATGTAACTTCATATCTAATCAATGCTAACTCCTGCAGATTCCTAAATGAAAAATTACACCTGGCCAGAGACTAGTAATGGATCTTTTTCTAGCCACAGTGTGTTGCAAAATGGCGATTGAAGCGATATATACAGTACTAAAACTCCGGTGACGTCAGTTTCTTTTTTCCCGCACCTCCAGAACTGTGGCATCCGAAGTCGTTGGTGAATTTTCTCACTATTTGAAAAAAAAAAATGTTTTGTTTTTTAAATTTTTCTGTTTTTGAGGATATCTTTCCCCGAAATCATTAGGCTTGAAGCCCTGACATACTTGTCAGTGAGTGATGTTGGTCAAGAATCATTAGCCGAGTGCTGATGGTGTCTGGGTTCTCAGCATAACACCTCACTTAATAAAGAAATCTTGGTCTTTTCATGAATCCTAAGGATATTATGGTGATAGAAGCTGAATTAATGATGGCTTCTTCGAAAGGTTGGTCTTGTAGTCCACTTCGATGTGAATGTTGTGTTGGATCTTAGCAATTCTTCAGTAATTGGAAAATTAAACTGTAGCTTTTGTATGTGTTTCATGCATTATGTTGAATATAAGGCATAGTTGACTGTAGTTCGGTATGCTTTATTAAACCTTAACCGCTTTAGAAGCAGTTAGTGTCCTCAGACTTGGCTTCAGGTGTTTTAGATTAGACTTGATTTTCTTTTCTATTTTCAGGCACGTTTTTCACTTGGAATTTTCACTATTTTTCCTGGATTTGGGGCCATTTCGCCTGGTGGTTCTCAAATCATTACAATTGAGTGTTTACCAGACCAACCTGGCAAGAGCGAAGAGTTACTGGCTATCGATATATCAGATCGAGACCCCACTGATCATCCTAATGGCATTCCATATAAACTTTTAGCAGATGGCTGCGTTCCAGGTACATTGCATTTAAGTTACTTAAGCAATCAAGAAGTCAAGAGCACATATAGACCTTGCAATTACAATCACAAATGTAACTGAATCAGGAATGTGCATCTTATCTAATCACATGCTAGTATCACTATTTGTTTTGTCTATACAACCATTTATCACTTTTTTTTCCTAAATTCTCTCACTTGGACCCCCTTTGTACTGCACCAATTTCTTATGTTTTTCTCTGTTATCTAAATCCTCACTATCATTCACTTTCTCCTTGAGATAACAAACTCCTCCTCCTCCTTTTCCTTATGATCCAAATCTTTTACAGTCAGTGCATTATTATTTATTTTCATTCATTGATTTTTGCAGCTTTATATAGTGCAAAACGAGCCTAAGGCATTGGAGAGCTTTACATTATCACCAGTTACATTAAAAAAGAACACATTGTTTACAGCGAGATTAAGTGTTTTGCCCAGAATCATACGATGTTGAGCCAACGCCGAGACCCGAACTTGGTTCCCCAGTTCAGATGTCGGGAGCTCTGGCCCCAAACGCCACATCCTCTCCCCCAAGATCATTTTCAGATGTTTGAATGTCTAATTTTAGAGAGTGCTTCCTAAATGTGATTTATTTTATATTGAAACCTGACATAAAGATGGTAATTCATTATCTGTGTTTTTTTTTTACATTTAGTAACACACAAACTTTTACATCCAGTGCTACAGATATAAATATTAGGTTTACCACAATGAGGAATGTTCAGTCTACAGAAGCGCTCATAATCTAATTTTAACAACAGGAAGTCTCACAGAAGATGCCAATCATCTGTTCTTTTTATATTTGTGGCCCTATATGGGAAGGGTATGCCCAGACGTTGGTCCCGTGCTTACTGTGCAACTGGATTGAAGCTAGCCTGGCTGATGATGGGTGATAGCCAGCAACCATTCCTAGGAAGCTTTTTTCCGGTCCAGGGAAGCCCTGGTTTGGGAGCTCGTGCTAGACTGTTCCCATGGGGAGCAGGGTCAAGACTGATTTGTATATGGCTGGGTCCAAACTAGAGTGGTGAGCAAAAAAATTATGGCTGGTGAATGTTTGACATTGTCCAGCATTCCATCCATCATCTATTTTTTTTGTAATCTTTCAATTTCAGCACAACTATTCCAAACCTAACAAAAAGAGCCATTCCACTGCATGCTTAAAAGCAAAATCAAGCCATAAATCTGCCCTAAAAGCCAGTCTTCCTTTTATACTTCTATAATTCTTGCCACCAATCTTTCTGTGCTAAGCTGGTGAACCCTCACTAATTCCCCCCGCATATACACAGGTATCCTCCTTCTCTGCACTAATTCTTTCTCAAAGGGATCTGGTAAACACCAGCCTACATTCATCAGTTATATAAGTTTGTAGTACCTTAAAAAGACGAGTGTGCTTCATTTGCTCTTTCAACGTTCTTGCCTCAGCCTTTTGCCCATTAGATTTATTGTAATCGTATGTTTCTCTTCTCTCTCCTTTATAGCATTTGCGATTGATGACATTGCTTCCATTTTTGAGGAGCATCGGATTTGTCACAATATGCACCTATTTCAGGGTGTACAGCCCTCAGAGGTTGGTGGAGTGTATGTAGAGGATGAGAACCGGTTTATCTTCAACAATGTCCTGGTGGGAAGGCATGCGACTGCACGCTTCAAAATTATCAATACGGGCAAAGTACCTTGTGATGTGGTCTTATCTGTCAAACCAGTCTCTGCCAAGGTAAGAAGGGTCTGCTGCAAGGTTGGAGGAAGGACTGTTGGAAAGGGCAAAATGAAATGTTGTGCAGGACTGATGTACAGCTTGAAGATGGTACTTTGGTCAAAATCTCTGCCTCACAATAACTCTTGGCCTCATGTACAAAGATTCTAAACCAAATAGTAAATTTAAACTGTAACTAACAATGATTCATAATATTCCCTTTCTTCTTTGGAATGTATTAATATCGGTCAGTAAAAGTGGATACAATTTGGGACTCAACTTCTACCGAATGCATTGGTAGGTTGCCAACCGACCTAAATGCTAATACGTTGGTTCGGCTATACAGAATCATAGTGCGTTGCAATTTGACCTACATCATCAATATTCATGATGTTTTAGGTCGCAAATTGCAACCAACTACAATTGGCCTCAATCACAGGGACTGTAGCCTGCTCAAGTCCGCAGACAAATTCTTTGATTGCTTTCAAATTGATCATATTTTGAAAAAATGTAGACTTTTTTCCTTAAAGAAAAACAGGATGTGATTAAAAAAAAAAAAAAAAAGTTATCTGATAGGAGGGGCCATTATGACTGCGGCGGTCGACTGTAATATGGAGGAAAGTAATGCCAACAGGCTGGCGGATTTGCCTACATATTATGACATTGGCGATTTGGCTGCAGCCAAACCGCCAATGTACCACACCGACCGCCACAGTGGTAACGGCCATCAGGCTGGAGACAACAATCTCCAGCCCAGAGGCCATCACTTGGCCGCCTGCAGGATTACGACCCTGCCTACCGCCATGGTTTTCGTGCTCCATTACTGTCTCGAAAACCATGGCGGTAGGCACTATCAGTGACAGGGAATCCCTTCCCTGTCACTGATAGGGGTCTCCCTCAGATCCCTCCCCCTCCAAAGGTCCCCCTGCACCCCTTCCCTCTCCAGACAACCCCCCTTCTTCTCCTGATCTCCCCACTTCATACACGCCCTCCCTTCAGACATGCACCCATTCCCACATTCATCCACGCATGCATGCATCCATTCATACACACATCCACACACACTTACATACATACACGCAGACACGCATTCACACTACTCAACATACACACAATCACACCCCCAAACATGCACACACATACAACACGCAACACCCCCCCTGCATACACGCACATACAGACATACGCACACACACACACAACACCCCCTTCCCCTGTTGGAGCATCCACTTACCTGTGTCCAGGGGGTCCTCCGGCAGGAAATGGGACGTGGCGCTACTGCCAGCAGCAGCGTCCACCAGCAGAACACAGTCAGGCCGTATTACTTCTCATAATACGGCCGGCGGCGGCGGACTACCGGCCTGGCGGTGCTCCTGGCAGCAGTGCCACCTTACCGCCATCTGCCGGCATGGGCACAGCCGTATTTCCACCATCCTTCTGGCGGGAATGCGGCTGTGGTCATAATTTGGCAGGTGGCTGGTAGCCGGGGCGACAGTCTTGTGGCGGGCGTCGCCGCGGCGGTAGGCGGTTTTTACCACCGGGGTCATAATGACCCCAGAGACTTCTATTTTCAGATTCATTAGCTTAGAATTTCCCCCAGGCATCAGACTGCATCCGGAGATTTTTCTTCGAGAAATACCCTTGCGCATCAGTAAGTGGTGTTGGTCGACTCCGCGGGCGTCCTTGGCGTCGTAGTCACCTTGATGACATCGGGAGTAATACATAGACGCTGCCTCAGCACAGTGATGTCAGTTCTTTCCTTTCCGCGCCACGTGCTGATCTGGAGAGAGCTACCCTTGTCTCTTTTTGACCGATTTTGACCATTTTGTCAAATTTTCAAGTGAGTTTTTGGTGCGTCGAGGATGTCCCCAAGGACCGGGTTCAAGCCATGCAAGGACTGTTGTCGCATGATGTCGTTGACGGGCCCGCATCAGGTTTGTATGTGGTGTCTCAAGCGCGACCATGACCCGAAGTCGTGCTCCGAGTGCCGGGCCATGGACCCGAAGGCCTTGAGGCAGCGGTCCGGTGCTCGACTCCGCGTATGTCCCGATCTCACTCGAGAGGAAGGTTTCGAGACCGGTCGCTGAGTAATCACTACTTGTCTTCCCCAAAATCTTTGGGTACAGGTAAGAAGTCGTCGTCGAAGCGGTCTCATCGCGCTTCGACTTTGCCCTGTCGATTGGCTGACGTGACGCAGGAGAAGCGTAGATGCTCAAGGCCTCTGTCCTCGGAGCCTGCTTCTGGGTCTGCTCTGCTCTTTCCACAGTTTCCAGGAGCTGGAGCGACAACCCCCGCCCCCCCCACCCCTCCCCCAGCTTTAAGGAATTCTATGAGGCCATGTGTCCTCATTCTATTTTCTAACCCCATCCAATTTCTCACTTAACCACCAGTTTTCTTGTCTATATTTACTGGATGCTGTTCAGTTTTCTTAGCACTGTCATTCACTCCCTCGATCCTTATCTTTGGGCAGACCGACCCCGATATGGCGCCTTTGGGCTCAAGGGGTTCGGTTGAGGGGCCTCCGGGTTCCTCGCCGGCGGCTTCGGCTCCGGCCACCAAGGTCCCCTCCAGATACGCTTGCAGATCCGCACCGGTGCCGGTCGCACCACTGAGACCTCCCCTGGTGCCAGGTTGATTGTCGATGCTCACGATGTCGGTAGTGCCCACTATCAACGTCGACCCAATCCTTATCCATGACGACTTGGAGTCAGAGCAGCGTCCGCTGCCACCTCTGTCTTCGATGGGGCCTACTCACCCCAGGTCAGATTTAGGCCCTTTTTCCTATGGGCACGAATTTGGGGAAGGATTGGACGGGTCCCTCACCCTTATAAATACTGGGATGACCCATCTTTGGACTTGGCAGAGGAATTGGGTGAGGCCAGTGGACTGCACACTTCTCCAGACGCTGGCATGCTGTCTCCTCCTAACGTGGCTATGGTGGAGGGAGCGACTTATGCTATGGTGGTCAGTAGGGCGGCCAAGGTTCTTGGCCTTGAGCTACTTGCTGTAGAGGTCAGGTCCAGTCTCCTGACGGAGATGCCTCAGCCAGGAGCTTCCACATCTGAGCCTCTTTTACCTTTCAATGAAACCATCACCAATGTCCTTTTAGGTACTTGGTCCAAACCCAACACAGGGGCGCCTGTGAATAGGACTATCGCACGCCGCCATCGGCCCACTCCGAACGACCCCAAATTCCTGTCCCATCACCCCACGCCTTGAGAGTCTTATCATCCAGGCTTCCTCTTCCTCAGGCACATTCCCTTCTGCACCTCCGGATAGGGAATCAAAAAGGCTGGATCAATTTGGGAAGAAGTTGTTTTCTTCCTCCAGTCTTGCGCTGGAGTCTGTGAAAACTACATGCCTTTTGGGCCGGTATACCCACTCTCTGTGGGATACAGTTGCGCACATCTTGCCGCAGATACCGGAGAAGGCCCGTGCTATTGTCTCCCAAGCTGTCAACGATGGGAGAGATGCGGTGAAGTTCATGATCCGATGTGGGCGGGACACGACCGACTGTCTGGGCAGATCGGTTGCTACGACAGTGGCCGTGAGACGCCACGCCTGGTTGCGTACCCCTAGTTTTCCAGGGATGTCCAACAGTCTCTCATGGACATGCCCTTTGATGGCTCCCATCTCTTTGGATACAAAGCGGACTCGGCCTTGGAGAGATTCAAGGATTCCCGGGCTACTGCTCGGTCCCATGGTCTTTCCACTGCCCCTCGCCGCCAGCAGTCCGCTTTGCGCCCCTTTTGTGCCCACGGAAGGGGCTCCCTGTCGCGTCCCCCGCCCAGCCACTGTGCCACCCATGTTGTTCAGCTGCTGCATGGCCGGGGACGTGGAATCCCATGTGGACAGGGAACCAGAGGTCTGCCCAGTCCACCTCTGCCCCCACTGCGGCATCCAAACCCTCCTAGTCCGTCCCCTTATTCCCATCCAGTTGGCTGTAGGATTCGCCATCACCTTCCCACTGGGAATCCATCACTACGGACAGGTGAGTTTTGCAGATCGTTCGAAAGGGCTGCTCCCTCCCTTTCGAATCTACTCCACTGGCCATGCCTCCATCACTCAACCAACTCCCAGAGGATCACTTGGCACTTCTCTGCCAGGAAGTCGCGGCTTTGTTGGCCAAGGGAGCTATAAAGAAGGTCTCTGTGCCAGAAGTAGGTCATGGTTGTTATTCCTGCTACTTTCTGGTGCCGAAAAAGCACAAGGGCTTACGTCCTATCCTAGACCTTCAGGACCTCAACTACTTCCTCAAGAAGGGGAAATTCAAAATATTCACCCTGGCTCAGGTTCTATCTGCCCTGGACCCAGGAGACTGGATGGTAGTGTTGTACTTGCAGGATGCTTATTTCCACATCCCCATCCTGCCTGCCCACCGACATTACCTACGATTCGTGGTAGGTCACGAGCACTATCAGTTTACCGTGCGCCCCTTCGGCCTTACCAGCGCCACTCGCGTGTTCACGAAAGTGATGGCGGTGGTTGCAGGTCATCTGCGTAGGTCTCAGTATTCCCCTACCTCGACGACTGGCTGTTGAAGGCAAACTAGCCCCAGAAAGTAATCTCCCACCTTCAGACTACAGTGAGCCTCCTGCACATTCTGTGATCAACGTGCCAAAGTCACACCTGACTCCCTCTCAGACTCTCCCTTTCATTGGAGCTTTTCTGGACACAGTGCAGTTTCGGGCTTAACCTCCCAAAAAGTGAGTCCAAGACATTAAGGCTATGATTCCGATCTTTTAGTCTCTGTCTTGGGTTTCGGTGAGACTGACTTGAGGCTGCTGGGCCTCATGGTCTCCTGAATCCTGCTAGTGACACATGCCAGATGGCATATGCGGGCTCTGCAGTGGGACTTGAAGTTCCAGTGGGGGCAGCATCAGGGGAATCCCTACGACATGGTCCAGATCTCGGGGGGGGACTGCGGAAGACCTGCAGTGGTGGCTTTCGAATCCACATTGGGTCCACCGCAGATCCTTCTCCCTTCCCCAGCCAGATCTATCTATAGTGACAGATGTGACGCTTCTGGGTTGAGGCGGCCACATGGGAGAGGCGGAGATCAGAGGCCTGTGGTCTCCGGTGGAGTCTGGGCTCTATATCAATCTTCTGGAGCTCCGGCGATCAGGCTTACGTTAAAAGCATTTCTTCCCTCTCTCAAAGGGAAAGTGTTCACGGACAATACTACCGCCATGTGGTACTGCAACAAACAGGGCAGAGTAGGGTCCTCGACCCTTTGTCAGGAGGCACTAAGGCTCTGGACATGGCTGGAACATCAGGGCATTACCCTGGTGGTTCAACATCTGGTGGGTTCTTTCATCGCCAGAGCGGATGAACTCAGCCATCGATGCACAGCCGATCATCACGAATGGCGTCTCCATCCCGAGGTGGTGCAAGGCCTCTTTCAGCAGTCGGGAGGGCCTTGGTTAGATCTGTTCACCTCTGCAGAGAACGCACAATGTCAGCTGTTTTGCGCATTGGAGTTTCCAAGGCGGCACTTGCTCGGAGATGCTTTTAGTCTTGAGTGGAAATCCGGCCTCCTTTACGCCTATACCACTTATGCCCAGAGTTCTCAAGAAGATCAGGAACGACCAGGCCCAAGTCATCTTGGTGGCTCTGGACTGGGCACGGAGAGTATGGTATCCAGATCTATTGAGTATGGCCATCGATCCTCCACTCCGACTGCTTCTTCGGGCCGATCTTCTGTCGCAGCAGCAGGGGACGGTTCCCCACCCGAACCTGTCCAATCTCTGCCTTCATGCGTGGAGATTGAGCAGCAACAGTTGACGACGACTTTTGATCTTCCACCCGAAGTCTGTTATGTTATCTTGGCAGCCAGGCATCCCTCAACCAAAACGGTATACGCCTGTTGTTGGCATAATTTTGTGGCATGATGCACCAACAAATCTGTTGATCCCCTCTCTGCCCCTCTATCTGAGGTTCTTTTGATCATTCTTTCTTTGGCTCTGCAGGGCTTTGCTTTGGGCACCCTTGACGTGTATTTATCTGCCATTTCGCCCTTTCTTAGGTTACCTGATCAGCCCTCATTCTTTAAATCTCCTATTGTGAGTAGATTCCTAATAGGTCTCATCAATTTATTTCCTCCCCCTCCATTTATAATGCCTCAGTGGGACCTCAATCTTGTCCTTACTTATTTAATGTGTACTCCCTTTGAACTGATGCACAATTGTCCCTTACGGCTCCTCACCTTCAAAACTGTCTTTTGCCATCACTTCTTCTCGCAGGGTGAGCTTTAGGCCCTTTCATCCAAACCTCCATACTTGTCTGTGCACCCTGACAAAGTGGTGTTGCGCACTAAGGCTTCTTTCCTTCCAAAGGTGGTTACGCCTTTTCATGTAGGCCAGTCCATCACCCTGCTTACTGTCTAGGCACCCCCACATCCTTCCCATGAGGAGGAGAGACTCCACTGTCTGGACTTCAAAAGAGCGTTGGCGTTCTATCTTAATCGTACTAAAGATTTCTGGGTGGACGATCAACTCTGTCAGGTATGTGGGTGCAAAGAAAGGGAAGGTGGTGCAAAAATGTTCCATGTCTCGATGGATACTTCTTTGCATCATGATGTGCTATGCTTTGGCCAAGAAGCAACCCCCTGAGGGCTTGCGTGCTCATTCCATCAGAGCAACTGCTGCTTCCTCTGCTTTAGCAGGCGGAGTTCCTGTCCTGGATATCTGCCAGGCAGCTACGTGGGCAACCCTGCACACGTTTGCTAAACACTACTGCCTAGACAGTCAGGTCCGTCGGGACAGCTTTTTTGGTTGTTTGGTCCAGCAGGACTTTCTAGTATGATCTTGGTTCGCAGCCCACCACCGAGGGTGGCATTGCTTGGATATCTATTTTAAGGTAAGGAATCTGCAACTAGAAGTCTCTATCAGATGTACAAGTTGCTTACCTTCGATAACAAAATATCTGGTAGAGACATATTCTAGTTGCAGATTCCTTACCGACCCACCCATCCTCCCCGCTTGCAGACTGATTTCTAGGGACAAGGATTCCCCATTTCAGGTCCTTAGCTCTGGCGCAACAATCTCCGTGTTCTTAGCGGCTCTGTGGTTTGGCGTGGAAAGTCATTAAAAGAAACTGCCGTCACTGCGCTGAGGCGGCGTTTATGTACTACTCCCGACGTCATCACAGCGACTACGATGCCAACGACGCCCACACAGTCGACCGACGCCACCTACCGACGCCCAACGGTATTGCTCGAAGAAAAATCCACGGATCCTGTCTGTTACCAGGGGGAAATTCTAAGGTAAGGAATTTGCAACTAGAATATGTATCTACCAAATATTTCTTTACTGAAGGTAAGTAACTTGTCCATCTCAACCTTTTTTAGGAGCAGACAGTGGTTGACAAGTTTTTGTCAACTTTCACAAAGGAGAACGAGTCCTTGGGGACCCCTTCCGGTTTGCAAATGGCTTGCCACCACATTTGAGGACTTGAGCAACTATTAATATTTTGTATCCAGATTTAAGTCGCAAAATAATACATTTTTATAAAGAACCAGTATTTGCAAGGGACACCATTAACGCATCCCTTCCTCATAGTGATTGCTAAGGGTTTCCTAAATTCTTTTAACAATTCTGAAACCTTTTCTGAATTGTTAAATGGGTTTAGTATATTTAAAAGAGCCATATAGCATTTGTAGACCCTCTCATTTAGCAAATCATGTGGTCTGCTAATGCTAAAACTCTTTGTACACAAGGCCTTGTATCCTTTCACTTAAGAATATGAAAAGTTTGTGTAACACTGAAGAGTCTCCTTTTGAAGAAATGTGAGGTTGTTTTAATGAAAACGGACCCAGTGAAAAGTATTTTGTGCTAATGTCACTGAGCGTCACTCTGTATGCTTTGAGGTGTCATGAATAAAGATGCAATGCGCCAAAATCCTTTTTACGTTTAAGTTTCAATGATGAGGTTAATTCACTTATTCTGTTCTAGAGCACTTCCCGTATCAATGAGATATTTGAAGTTGATCCCCAACGTGTCTCCATCAACAATCATAGTCACATCTTTGCCACAGTGACATTCTCTCCACAGACCATGCAGACCTACCAATGTGTGTTTGAAGCAGCCTTGGAAGGACTGGGCAGGTAAGAGACGGACAAACCCCAGAATTTCTTGTAAGAGCATTTGTGTTCTGTGTTGAAGCACATTTTCTCTTCCTTTCACTGTTGCTAAGCTCCTTATTCAGTCACTTTTTCATTCTGTCTTGGACTATTGCAATTCTTTTTGTGTTAGTCTTCTTCTGTAAGCTCTTCCACTTCAGTCTGTTATTCGGCATACCCTTGCAGTATTGCATGGATATTGTATCCATTGAGTCAAGCTAATCCCTATGCACAAGGGTGTGTAGTTAGTTATCACAGATAAATGTAGTTAAGTGGGTTAGGTATGCAACATGGTGGTAAAAATAATAGGAACATACTTATCTTGATGAAATAGTGGTAGGTGATGTTGGGTGTAATATTGTAGTTCAATATTGACCTAGACAAAGTGTCAAATTTTTTATGTGTGTATTATTGCCAAAAGTATCCACTCCTTCACTGCTCCATATCTTACTGATTGGCTAGGCTTTCATCAACCAGCACTTAATTTTCGTTATGCGTGTCAAGATGTCTTATTAGACCTCTTCCCAATGCCTATGAAGTGTCATCTCTTTTTTGCTCCTGAAATTACATAATGAGCTACATCCTGTTATTCACCTGTCTCCATCTGTTTTGTAATTAAAAAAATCTTAGGAGTCATTTCATTAGCCTTCCTTCTCCTCACTAATGGTGTCTTGTAGCAGATTGGTTTTAGATTATGTGGCTACACCTGTTTCACAATGTTATTGACATCTCCTTGGTTTGGGCACTGGTATGACATTTGCAATTATCACTTTAGATAAAATCGCTCAATAAATTTAATAAATGAAATAAAACATCATCCTGTAAAATCCAATTACTTTATTACCTCCATTATTCATTAAATTTTATTATGTTGGGCCTACTCTACAGCCCTTGCTGTCTGGTTGCAAATGATCTACTTTTGGCTTACCATTGTTTGGCTTTATTATCAGTCTCAAATGCTTGCTTCTTATTTAGTAGCTTTTATTTTCTCGGTTTGTTTATTTTGTGATTGTTCCTTTCCTTGAGTTTAGCCTCTTTACCATTCTATTCTTCTGCTGCTCATTTTTAGGAACAACGTTTTCGATTTGCTTAAGCACTTCATTCATTCTCTCTTCCTTGTGTGCTTCCTCAAACACCCACACGCTCTCTTTACTGATGCCTTTCCTTGTGTTTAAAAGTCTATCTTATGTACTTTTTACCCTGCCAAGCTCTCTCCCTCCCTTGCTCTGTGTTTCTTACTTCCTCTGTGCTTCTCCCCCACCTAGGTTGCTCTCCATTGTGTGCTACTTTTCCCCTCTACCTGCTCCTCCATTGTCCCCCCACTCTTGCAACCTTTTTGTCACATTTGTATTTATTTATCTTTGGGGGAAGTACCAGGTACCAAATTACTGTTGTTACTCCGTGTTTTCATTGTACTGATTCATCTCAGGAATATACATTTAAATAAAATTGTACCTGTGTCATTTTGTAGGCATACATGCATGCATAATGGTGCACATGCGTGCCCACGTCATTACACGTGCACGCGTCTACAGAATAACAGTTGCTGCCGCCGCATCATTGCACATGTTTTATGGCTTTGTTTTTATACTTATGCTTGTGCTGTTAAGCATTGCAAAAAAGCACTGGCAAAGCCAATAGGTTCCAAAGACAAGAAGTATTGCAATTGTCAGTTTAATTTAATTACTCGATCTAGGAACACATGGGGGAATGGGATTATTACCCTGCTTCTTGCATTTTTTTATTACTTTTTAAACAGGCCCACAGCCATTCACCTCCAAAAGGAGGTGCTAATCCACACTTGATGAGGGGACTATAATAGGAAAAAGCCAAGAGGTTGAAGGCAGTCTTGATTGCAGATTGTTTGATCTCAGGAGATCTGTCTGATCTGTGTGCATGTACACATTGCACTTCACACTTTGAGTGTGGGAGAAATGTCTTTCTATTTTTAACCTGTTCTGTTTCATTGTGTTTTTTCTGGCCAGTCTTCCTGTTCAAGGTCCATGTGCAGTTGTTATTTAAATACATTATGTTTGTAGGTTTGGTACTTTGGGTCGGGGCTCAGATAGTCATTACCTGTTTGGAATATGCTTAAGGTTGGGGGTACCATATAGATTTTGGGATTAAGGTTTAGGGTGCTACTGATGTGAAGGTGTCAACAATGTAATGGGGTCTTTGGTAAAATATATGTAAAGTATTGTGATGATGTAGTGACATGTTGATGATGTACTAATTGTAGATGTAGTAACACACATTCTTTTACGTTCAACAGTTTGCTATCAAAGACACGGAACTTAACATTTGACATTTCGGGGGATGGGAACCTCCCTCGTGTCAGTGTGATACGTCCTATCCTGCGAAATAAGCAGGGGAACCCTTTGCTGCTCTTCAACAGACTTCTGCTAAGCAGCTCCCAGAAGCTCCCTCTTTTCCTAATGAATGAAGGAACCATCCCTGCCCAGGTAATTCTGCACAGTTTTGAAACAGCACATCTTTAAATATGAGATATGGTGTCTGGTCCAGGTTTAAAGGTAGTTGAGATTTTATCAAGCCATACATGCCAGTATAAATGGTGATAAACCTTTAGTATCAGACCAGAGTCCAACATACAATGTTTTATTATTTCTCCTGACATGCATCCATCTGTCAGCCATCATAGGATATTGCTAAAGGTAGGGCAACCTGTCCAGGGTATCCATACCAATTCTCATGCAGCACAGGAATGCTTGCCTAATAAGTCTGCCTTTTAGTAAGCACAAAAGTATTTTCTCTTATCCACCATTCAATCTTTAATCAGTTCTTCAGCTCTAAACAGTAACCATCGTCGTGGTGAGGAATCTGTTATACAAAAAAGGTCCAGTAGTTTTAAAAAAAACTCCAAAAACCGCATATTAACCTGCAGCCCAGCCACATCATTCTGGGATGTTCCTAACTCCAAACCAAGAAGCTGCTTCATATTCTTTCACTGGACAACGAACAAGGGAATTCTCAGTTAAGCTCTATTCATTGTTCAGAAACATTTTGATCAAGACGTGTGGCTTAGATACACATGCTCTGCATACTCCTGCCATCTACTGTTGGGTCTGGATGTGTGCAGGTTGTTTTTCTTCTAAGAAAATCTTTCAAGTCACGGGGTAGAGTGACTCCTCCTTCTCGGTGATACCGCGCATGGTCATTGACTCCATTGTTAGATTGTTTTCTGTCCGCCATCGTGTTCAGATGTGTGCGTACGCTTAAAGTTGAGATTGATGTCTGATCTCTCTTTCGGTTTCAGATCTGTATACCGTAGATATTGATATCAATTGTGTTTCTCCTCTCTATGCGTCGAGGTAGAACCACCAGTTGAATCACCGCTGCTCCATCACTGTCCCCAGAGGGCCTCACCCTTCTGGGGTTTCAAACTCAGTCTCCAATGAAGTTTCACTATAATGCCTTCCTGGTGATGGGACAGATGTCATTCCATTTCTGCCTGCTTTATCACGCAAAATAGCCCAAACCTACTCCCTTCAGGATTGTAACCTTTCTCTCTCTCTCTGGATCACATTGAGGCAGATTGCGAAGCCTGTCGAACATTCCGCTTGAAGAAGGCACTATAAGACTGTTGAGCACCCCAGCTCAAAATGCAGCAAAAGGCAGACCACGACATTTCCGACCTCTTTGGACATCAAGACATCGGGGAGGATCAACATCCGACGGCTTTAGTTGCTGAAAGAGGCTTTTTCAGTTGAAGCCAGCTCAGATTTCAATCCCGAGTTTGAGTTCAAAATCACCAACGTAACGCTGCTGTCTTGCACAGTGAGTAAGGTAGCCCCTGCCCTTCAGCCTCGAATCAAGCATTCCAAAAGACTGTTACGTCCATATCAAGAGACCTTCGGAACACCACTGCCTGTTGGCCATGGTCAGCACTGACAATTCAGTTCAGATGCCCCACCTTCCGGGTTGGTGCTGAAACTCCATTTGAAGCTGAGAACCTCAGCGCCAACAACCTCTACAGTTTCCCTACTGTCTGTGCTGAGACGTCCTTTGGTGTCCACAGCTTTGGCGCTGAGTGGATCTTTGGCACCAAATTCCAAACTCACCTTGGAGCTGAAACCATTGAAGTTGACACCCAACAAGACTATTGAGCCAACTGTGGAGCCTATTCTCTACAAATTATATGAAAAGCTGGACTCTCAACAACAACGGGTCCAGATCCAACCCAAACCAGGACTGATTGTAGCCAAGCCTCAGCCTACTCTGCTGCCATCTTCCAAAATACCATTGTCTTTTCAAGAGGCTTTGGATGTCACTGTTCATCTTTTTGCGTTTCAGTGGAACAAAGCCACCACCCTCACCACCTCTGTTACCACCACAACTTCCGCCACCTCCACCACCACTACCAGACATGCAAACTTCACTGCAGTCTGACATAGATCCCTTAGATGCCTCCCCTCAGGGATCCCCTGGTAATGGTACTGATCCTCCTGATACAGGGCACAGACCCAGACTTGTACCCTGCAAACCCATTACCTCCTGATGACTCCATCACATACCAGTAGCCCGTAGCTAGATCGTCTACATTTCACGGCGTTCATCTTCTTAGGGAACCTCTGGAAGAGGATTTCCTATTTGAGACACTATCTTCCACACACAGGGGCACACAGTATCTGCCTATGCTCAAGGAAATGCTAAGCCACACAGAGGACATATTCAAGGACCCAGTTAGGGCTAGTATAATTACTCCCAGAGTTAAAAAATAAATATATACCCTCTCCCTCAGACCCTGTCTACAACAGAGGACAAGTACCCTCTCATTCCTTGGTAGTCACTAGTGTCAGGAAAAGGGACAACTCCCACGCGTCCAACGATACCCTGCCACTCGACAAGGAAAGTAAAAGAATTGACACAGCAGACAAAAGGGTTGCAGCTCAGTCCACAACCCAATGGTGCATTGCCAGTATCATGGGGCTTTTCGCTAGATATGAACGTGCTCACTGGGACGGGATGGAGGAGCTCCTCCAATATCTACCAGACGAGCACAGAAAAAGGGCACAGGAACTAATCGCAGAGGGCAAGTTCATATACAATACATCAATACGGTGTGCCCCTGACTCTGCCAATATTTCTGCCAGTAGTATTAGCACAAGGGTCCTCCTTAGACAACACTATTGGCTGCGTATTTCATGCTTGGAGCCTGAACGAGTCAATGAGTCCCTTAGAAAAATAAAGATACTGAAACTGCAAAGTCCATGGAGGCCCTACAAAACTCCTACATCTAGGGGTTCCTTTCACCATTCCAGTTTTTGCAGAAGCTATAAAACACCCACTCCAGAATCCTCCACACCATACCAGAATGGTCAGAACCAATACACCCCCACTAAATCCTATTACAGAGGGTACTATAGAGGAACCAACACCAAGGGTAGAGGCAATAGTGCGTCCACATGTGGTGCCACTACTACCAGCAAACAATGACTTTCTTCACTTTCCCCCTGATCATACCATACCTGTTGGGGAACACATACACAATATTGTACCCAACTGGCTAGCAATCAAAACAGATCAGTGGGTATTGAACATTAGTCAACATGTTTTTTGTCTGGAGCTCATTACCACACCTCCCAACATTCCACCTCACACTCACAGGCTTTCAATAGAACATCAGACATTACTCAAACAGGAGGTCCAGGCTCTCCTTCTCAAAGGAGCAAAAGAACCTGTCCCTCTCCAACACCAAGGTTGAGGAATATACTCTCTATCCTCATACCCAAAAAGCACAGTTCTTTGCGACCAATCCTATATCTAAGGCCACTGCACAAATATATTTTATCAGAGCATTTTCATATGGTCACTTAGTAAGATGTGATTACACTACTTCAACAGGATGACTTTATGACTACATTAGATTTAAAAGACTGATATTTTCACATACCAATACACTGAGTCCATCGCAAATATCTCAGGTTTATGGTGGACAGGAAACACAACCAGTTCAAAGTCCTTCCTTTCAAGGTCAAAACTGCACCATGAGTTTTCACCAAGTATCTAGCCGTAGTAGCGGCCCATCTCTGAGGGCAAAACATAAAAGTGTTTCCCTACCTGGACGATTGGCATATTAAAGCCACAACCCAAAAACTGTGTCCCTAGTTTGCGCGGGTAACAATAGACCTACTCCACAGCCTTGGATTCATAATCAGTGTTCCTAAATCCCATTTACAACTTCAACAGATACAACCACATGTAGGAGAAATTCTGAACATGCAAATCAGGCTAGCCTATCCCAGTTCCCCAAAAGTTGACAATTTTCAGGTCCTCTTACCTCAACTCCTACTAAGTCAGCAGATAACAGTGAAGACAGTCATGCATCTTCTAGGGATGATGGCCTCCTGTATCGCTATGGTACCCCATGCCGACCTACACATGCATCCATTGCAGGAATGTCTAGCCCCTCAGTGATCTCAGTCACAGGGTTACTTACAGGATCTAATGTTGGCAGGCCACTGAGCTTATCTCACACTGCAATGGTAGAATCTCAACAGCATGTTGAAGGGGCAGCCTCTTCTGGACCCTGGTCCCCACATTACTCTCACAACGGATGTCTTACTCACATGATGGGGTACACATCTGAAAGATCTCATGATACATGGTGTATGGGATTCCAAGCACAAGTGTCACCATATTAATTTCCTCGAGCTTCAAGCTGTTCACCTAGCCTTGAAAGCTTTCCTTCCTCACCTCAGTCACAAGGTTGTCCTAGTCCAGAAGGACAATATAACAGCCATGTATTATCTGCAGAAACAGGGGGTACACGGTCTCTGCAACTTTCACAGCTATCACAGACCATATGGAAATGGGCTCTGCATCACAATATTCACCTGATAGTGGAGTATCTCCCAGGCACAAGCAACGACTTTGCAGACCTGCGCAGATGGGGGTTCACTCAAATAAACCTTTTTTGCAACTGCATTATTCTCAAAATGCCCAAACTTTGTCTCCAAGTACCCACACCTTCTATCCAAGAGCAACACACTGTGGATGAGTTGGGCAGGGATATTTGCCTACGCTTTTCCTCCTCTCACTCTCCTTCCATTTCTAGTTCAGAAGCTTAGGCAGATGTCTCTCTCAATGATCCTAGTAGCTCCCACCTGGGCGCGTCAGCCCTGGTTCACAACACTCCTGGTCCTCTCTGTGGTTCCTCATGAGAAGCTCCCCAATGGGCTGGTCCTTCTCATGCAGAACCAATGAGAAATAAGACACCCAAATGCCAAAATTCTCAATCTAGCAATTTGGCTCCTGAGGTCATGGAGTTTGGTTACCTTAATTTGCCGCCAGCATGTGTAGACATTCTTAAAGACACCCATACACCTACCACTAGTGCTTGCTAAGCAGCAAAGTGGAAACGTTTTGTCTGCTACTGTCACTCAAAACAAATTGAGCCTTTCAAAGCCACTGTACAAAACATTGTCTGCTACTTGCTTCACTTACAAAAGGCTGGGTTAGTGTTCACATCTATAAGATTACATCTCGCTGCAGTGGCTGCCTATCTAAAAAAAAATAGACAACATCTTTCTTTGTTCAAGGCCCCAGTGATTAAAGCCTTCATGGAGGGTCTCAAGAGTTATTCCACCACTGGTTCTACCAGCACCTTCATGAAACCTTAATGTCGTTCTCTCAAGAATTATGTGCCCCCCATTTGAACTCCTACATTCATCCTCTCTTCAATTCCTTTCTTGGAAGGTGGCATTTGTAGTCGCCATCACTTCACTTAGACATGTTAGTGAGCTCCAGGCCTTAACCTTGGAAGAACCTTTCTTCTAAGTACATTGAAACATAGTGGTTCTCCCACCAACTCCAAATTTCTCCATAAAGTGGTTTCTCAATTTCACCTCAACCAATCTATTGAATTACCATTTTTTTTTCCTACAACCAGATTCTGTTGCGGAAATAGCTTTGCAAACATTAGATGTTAAAAGAGCCCTTATGTTCTATATTGATAGAACTAAAACGTTCTGAAACACTAAGCAATTTTGTTGTTTTTTTGCCTCCACAAAAAGGCAAAGGCTCTATACCCAAGCCCTATGTCCAAATCAGGCATAGCCCAATGGATAGTAAAATGCATTCAAACTTGTTGTGCTAATGCCAAAAGACATTTACCTACTCCTCCCACAGCACAGTCTACTACAACAAAAAGAACACCCACTGCAACATTCCCATAGCTGACGCATGTAAAGCAGCTACATGGTCCTCACCATACACCTTCATCAAATATTATTGTGTGGATGTTTTAGCACGCCAACATGTCAATGTAGGTTGGGCAGTGCTGCTTACTCTTTTTCAAACAACTGCAGCACCCACAGTTTAGCACAGCTTCTTAGGGGGGACTGTTTCAGAGTCTATGCAGAGCATGTCTATCTACAGCTACACATGCCTCACACTGCAGATGTTACCCTTTATAAGCATCTGTAGGTGGCGTGTGGTGCTGTAGATTCACATGCACCCACCCTCCTTCCTGGACACCTGTGGCCATTACAGTTTATTCTATTTTCTCACATAGACATCTCATAACTTACACTTAGTCAACACTCCATTCTCACCCTCCGGCGGGAAAACGGCCTCACAATGGAGTTGATGCCCATGTGCAGTATCACAGAGAAGGAAGAGTGACTATACCTTGTGACTCGAAATACTTTCTTTAAAGAAAAACAACCTCCACAAATCCAGACACAACACTAGATGGCAGGAGTATGCAGAACATGTGAATCAAAGCACCACATGCCACAAATACATGCTTACAGGGTAAGTAACATATTCCTTTAAAATTGAAGGTGTACCTACATTTTACAAGGTGTACTATCCACAGCATCTAATGTGCTGCGTTTTGATGATGCCTAACTTTCTGAGAAGCAGTTATGTTCGAAGATTTTAGCCCAGCTGTCTTAGAAGTCATTTTCAGAGTCAAAAACGAAAGCAAAATATTTAATTTGATGGCCTACATGTGGAATGCATTGAGACTTCTTTCAGAGCATGATATGTACAACTGCGACTTGTTTTAAGGTTTTCCTACTATAACTTTTAATGTAAAATAAGTTATTTTTCCTGCATGAAGGGGCCTATTTTGATTCCACAGAAGCAGCGGCAAAAAGTTTGTGTTCTCCTCTCCTCGCTGAGATGAGGGTAGAAGCCTCTTCAGGTTTTCCACCACCTCAAGGGATCAAAGCTGTGAGGTCCTGTCCTCCGACTCATCAGAGGTTGATGTGGAACGAGTCATCTGGTGCACACCACAGTAGCTAAGCTAAAAGGCATGCTGGATCACCTGTTCCCTGACCCTTGGCCAGTGCTCAACCTGCAGAAACTCACCCTTTGAAGAAAAAAGAAAAGTATCACATTGAGGTCGAGCTCCACTCCAGAGGAAGTCGTTCATCAAGCCCTGAGACAAAATGCACCAAGCTTTAGGTTCAGCTTCTGGCCTAAGACCTCTCGATCTTGAAGGACCCCCTTTTTCTCCTAGCAAGCCATGATGAAGGTCACCAAGTCTTGGCATCTGTTGATGCTGGCTCGGCCCTAAGCCTTCTATAATCTCCCTTCAGAATCAAAATCTGGCCTGGAACGGACTCTGAAACCAAACCCAAAAAAGGTACCAAAAATATAATTATATACCAACTTTCAGAGGAATTACAGTTCTACTGAATCCCAAAAAAGTGTACTGACATGGAGAATAGTCCACTGGCACAGTTCCCTCCTCCATTCCCCACTGTCTACCATGACCCCACACACTATCACCACCTTATCAGTCTCCTGAGCAATGCCATCACTCTTTACACACTATCCCAGATCAAGACACCGGATGTGTCATGCAGGACTCGTGTTTGGAGCGTCCGTCACATGGGGTTGGTGACCCCTGTGAAGGCCATAATGTGGATCTGAATATGGTTCAGATTTAGATCCCTATACTGTTAGGATACTCCCCTTCAAACACCCTTGATTCCAACCCCAGTGATGCCACAGCATACTGTGCTGTTATTCTGAGAGTGGCTGACAGTTATAAAGTTAAGATGCATATAGTCAGGGAGACAGACAGCTTTTTGCAGGGAGATAATGTCAAAGCTTAAGAGATCTGTACATTACTTACCAATGTTTAAATGCATGACCGAATGCAATACTGGATACTTTAAGGATCCAGTGACATCGTGTGTCATCAATCCTAGGGTGGTCAAGAAATATAAACCTGCTTCAGATGACACATTGCCCACTAGTGGGCATGTACAGGCAGATACTCTGGTCTTGCATACTGCCAGGAAAACGGCCTGCACACAGGCAACTGAGGAAAGAGCAAGAGGATAGATGCTACAGGCAAGCATGTTGCTATGGAGGAGCAACTATCCGGGTGCAGAACTGCTAACACATTCGGACTTCTATCATGTTATGATAGATAGCACTGGAAAGGAATGAAGCAATTGGTGAAACATCTGCTAGAGGTGTAAAGTAAAAGGAGACAAGACCTGATGCAGAAGGGAAGATAATTTCTAATGCCAATATTCAATGCTTCGTGGGTGCCACTGATACTGCTTCCATTGAAGTGAACACTAGCGTTCTACACCACTGCCACACATGGCTAAAATTGTCTGCTTTCAAACCCAGTGTACAACAAGGCCTCTTAAATGTCCAATTTGATGGAGAGGATGTTCTTAGTCCCACAGGTAGACAATGCCTCAGAAAATTAGACTGGATATCGACATGCTAAAGCCATGGGTGCCCTCATGTCTCAAATTCCAAAGGCTGCCTTTCGCAAGCAACAAATGTGGGAGATGCTAAGGCCTCTACCGCACTTTAGAATAAGAGGTGCCAGCGACATCAGACATTCCAAGGGGGGCATACTTCCAAAGCCTGTGGAAGAGGAGCCTACTGCGGAAACAGCAGAGATAAAAGTGGCTTTGGAACAGACATCTCTGACAGCACACAGTGACATCACATAACACCTGCTGGGTAGAAAAAAAGTTGTTCCTCAGTGAAAAGGAATACCTATAGACAAATAGGTACACTTCCTGGGGCAGTAGGATAATGGCTTAGAGTTCCACACCACCAAACATACCACCTCATTCTTGTACAATGAGTCACAAACATCTGTGTCTCATTCAAGAGGATGTAAAGACACTTGTTACCAAAGGAGCCTGTACACCGTCACACGAGCCTGATCAAGGATTGTACTCCCTGTACTTTCTCATCACCAAGGAAGACTGTACCTTGAGGTCTATCCTTGACCTCAGGCCACTAAACCGTTATATCCTGTCGGAGCACTTCAGAATACCCATCATGCAGCATGTCAGCCTTCTGCTACTTATAGAAAACCTGTTGGCAACCTTCAACCTCAAGAATGTCCACTTCCACAGCCCTAGTCATCCAGCTGATCACCGCTGCTTGCTCTGTTTGTAAGTGAACAATAGTACCAAATCTACGTTCTTCCATTTAGAGTTACAAAACCCCCAAGTATTTTCACCTAATGTCTAGCAGGAGTGGCTGAACACGTCATCCCATATTTTGAAGACTGATTGATACAGAGCGGCAGACAACAACAGTTTCTAGCACACAATAGGACAGCAGCCTCTCTGTTAAACAGACAGGGTTTCACTGATACTGCGAAAAAGTTACAACTGCATCCACAGCAGATAGAACCTTTTTAGGAGCTGCACTAAGTGCCTTAACAGGAAATGCCTACTCATGAGATGGTAATGGAATTCCAAAGGTAGACACCTCTTTTACAGACACCAAATCATCCTACGGTGAGGACAGAGATGAAGCTGTTGGGTATGGCTCCATGTGTAGAGATTGTGACATACAAATGATTATGCATACACCCTTCACAAGAGTGTCTAGCGAGGCAATGATCACAAGCAGAGTCTCCTTCGGAAGATTTAGTGATGGTAGGCCCAAAAGTTCAGCACACATTGCCATGATGGAACACAAATTTGTTACTGGGCAGGCCATTTTACAGCCAAAGTCGCTGGCAATGAATACCACAAAATTTTCACTCGTGTGGTGTGAAGTACAGTTCTATTATGGCACTATTATTGGCCTTGGACGACTCAAACCATCTACCTCATGAAATTACTAGCCCGGCCATGCCCAGCAGCAGGGACACAGGATGCATGCCATCACACCTGGCCAGGGTGCAGAGTACAGTCCAACCGTATGACTATTCAGGTATTTCCGCATGAAAATAAGAATGTTAGATCAGTTACCTGGAACTGTCAGCTATTTCGTTGGTGCACAGAGCATTTTGTAGACAAACAACGTGATCACCATGTACTACATGCAGATGAAGGCAAGATCTGTCTCTCCTTAGCAGACAGCACTAGCCCAAAAATATGACACCCTGACACTAGAATCCACATTCAACTCCTGGTGAAGCATATACCAGAAGAGGACAACAAATATGTAGACCCACTAAGCAGGATGCATCAGTAAGTTTACGAGTGGGATATACTTAAGTACTTCAAATGTACTTTAAAAACTGGAGCAAAGCCACAAAAAGAGCTCTTTACCACTTTAGTAAATGCAAAATGCCTAAACCTCAACTACAGCTACCCACAGTCCATGGTCAATGTACTATGGATGAACTGGTCAGATATATCTGCTTACACCTTTCCTCCACCACCTCTGATTCCGTAGGTTGTGAGGAAAATGGGTCAAACATCCATGGCCCTCATTCTGGTGGCCCTAACTTGAGCAAGACAACCATGGCATTCAGTGCTGCTGGAAATGTCTGTCCACCCATGCAAAAAAAAACCAAAAAAACTACTTATCAAACCAGCTCTTCTGATTGAGCATCCAGACTTCAGATGAATGAACTTACCAGTTTGGCACCTCAGGTCCTAGTGTTAGGGTGCCACTGACATCCTGAGCAGAACATGCAATCTTGCATGAGGCACGCAAACTCACAACACAAACTTGTTATGCAGCAAAGTGGAAACCGTTTGTCCATAGCCACTTAGGGAAATCAATATATGCCCTTAAAGCATTAGTGCAAAATATTATTTGCTACTAACTGCACCTTCAGAAGTCCAGGTTAGTATACGCTTCTATTCGCATACAAGCAAAGCAGTGACCACTTTTCCCTGTTTAAAATACCTGTTGTGAAGCCCTTTGTGGAGGGCCTCAGGAGAATAATTAGTCAAAGAATTCATTCAGCCCCTTCAGAGTATCTTGACGTAGTCTTAACAAAGCTTATAGGCCCTCCATTTAAGCCATTACATTCTTGCGAAATACAATTTCTGTCACAGGAGGTGAGCTTACTTGTTGCTGTCACCTCCCTAAGGAAAGTCAGTGAGCTACAGGAACTAATACTGGAGGATCCATTTATTCAGGACCTCGGAGCTAGGATTGTTTTAAGGACAAATTGCATATTTCTTCCAAGGGTGGTTTCACCTTTCCATGTTAATCAGTCATTTGATTTGCCCACATCTGTCAGAAAGGTCATTACACATAATGCAGTAAATGTCAAAAGAGCCTCTTCCCCGAAGACCTTGAGTGGGACGAAGAGGACTCTGGGCACCTAGAGCGGTCCTGCATCCTCCTCCTTGAGCGGGACCGTGACCTCCTAGGAGTCGTGCCGACCGAAGTCGACTGCCGGGCCGCCATGAGCTTTAGAGACCGCTCCCTCAAAGCTTTTGGGGCCATGACCCAGCATTTGGAGCACGACTTCGAGTCCCTGTTGAGGCGCCAGAGACATACCTCATGCGGGTCCGTCACCGACATCTTGCGATGACAGGCGCCACACGGCTTGAACCCCATCTTCCTAAAGGACATATATACACCCACATGGACACTTACACAAATAAATAATATTATATTTTTGTATATGAGCTTTGATTGGATGATTTGTTTGAGTATTTTGTTTGTGTCGGGGGAGGCCGAGGACGAGGCTCGCGGCTGTGTTCTGGATTCTTTGGAGTTTGCGTTTGAGTTTGAGTGTGGTGCCAGCGTAGAGGGCGTTGCCGTAGTCCAGTCTGCTGCTGATGAGTGTGTGGGTGACTGTCTTTCTGGTCTCTGGGGGGATCCATTTGAAGGATTTTTTTAGGGTGTGGAGTGTGTGGAAGCAGGAGGAGGTTAGAGCATTGATTTGCTGTGTCATGGAGAGGGCGGGGTCGAGGATGATGTTGAGGTTGCATGCTTGGGTTGCGGGGTGGGTGCGGGGCCTACGGCGGTGGGCCACCAGGAGGCATCCCATGTGGTTTTGTTGGGGCCGAAGATGATGACTTCGGTTTTGTTTGAGTTGAGCTTGAGATGGTTAGTGGTCATCCAGTTGGCGGTGTCTAGGAGAGCGGCGTGTAGTTTAGTTTTGCCGGTGGTGGGGTTGCAGGTGAGGGAGAGGATGAGCTGGGTGTCATCTGCATATGAGAGGATGGTGATTCCGTGTGCTCAGAGAATGTTGGCTAGGGGGATCATGTAGATGTTGAAGAGTGTGGGGCTGAGAGAGGACCCTTGGGGGACTCCGCAGGTGATCTTGGTAGTGTTGGAGTGGAAGGGCGGGAGGCGGACTTTCTGGGTTCGGTCGGTGAGGAAGGAGGAGAGCCATTCTAAGGCTTTGTGGCGGATTCATATCTTGTGGAGACGTGTGCGGAGTGTGTGGTGGCAGACGGTGTAAAAAGCTGCGGAGAGGTCTAGGAGGATGAGTGCGACGGTCTCGCCTTTGTCGACTTTGGTCCTGATGTCGTCAGTGCATGCGATGAGGGCGGTTTCTGTGCTGTGGTTCTTGCGGAACCCAGATTGTGAGGGGTCAAGGGTGTTGGTTTCTTCGAGGAAGTGGGATAGGCGAGTGTTGACTAATTTCTCTGCAACCTTGGCGGGGAACGGGAGGAGGGAGATGGGGCAGTAGTTGGGGAGGATGTCCGGGTTGTTTTTTTTTTTTTTTTGTTAAATTTTTTTAGGAGATTGGTCATTTCTGCGTGCTTCCAGGGGTCTGAGTAGGTAGCGGAGTCAAAAGAGGAGTTGATTATGTTGTAGAGTATGCGGGCGATGGTAGGGCTAGCTTTGTTGTAGATGTGGTGTGGACAGGGGTCGGAGGGGGAACCGGAGTGGAAGGAGTTCATGTTTTTTACGTTTCTTCGTGTGTGGTAGGGGTCCACGTGGATAGTGTGGTGGGGTCTTGAGGGGGGGTTGTGTTGGGTGGGAGAGGGGTATGTGTGGTGGGTGTGTGTGATGTGAAGCTGTTGTGGATGTCCAGGATTTTGAGGAGGAAGTGGTTTGGCAAGTTCGTTGATGATGGTGAAGAGTTCTTTGCTGTTTTGGGAGTTGTTGTCAAGGCGTGTCTTGTAGTGAACTCTTTTAGCGGTGCGTTTGAGTTGGTGATGGGTGCGAATGTTGGTTTTGAGTGTGGAGAAGTTGGTTGAGGAGGGTTCTATTCTCCATATTTTCTCAGCTTGGCGGCATTTGCGTTTGGAGTCTTGGAGTTCAGGGGTGAACCATGGGGCGTTCTTGATGTTGCGGGTGGTGATGTGTCTTCTGAGGGGTGCTAGTGTGTCTGCGCAGGTAGTGATCCATTTGGAGAGGTTGTGTGCTCCTGCGTTGGGATTGTTGGTGTGGGGGGTGGGGGTTATGGGCCAGTTGGGAGTTTAGACGTTCTGTGGGGATCTTGTCCCACATGCGGTAGGGTGTGGTGTGTTGATGGTAGTGTGTGGGGGGGGTTTAGTGAAGGAGAAGTAGACGCAGCGGTGGTCTGTCCAGGGGAGTTCGGTGGTGTGGGTGTAGGCTATGTGTTGGCTTGAGGTGAAGATTGCGTCCAGCTGAGTGGGTGGGTGCGGTGACCAGTTGTTTGAGTCCGAGGTTGTTGAGGTTGTCTATGAGGGAGGTGGTGTTGTGGTCTTGTGGGTTTTCTAAGTGAAAGTTGAAATCACCGAGTATGATGTAGTCTGTGGAGGTGAGGGCGTACGGGCTGATGCTGTCTGCGATGGTGTCGCAGAAGGCGGGGCGTGGTCCGGGTGGTCTGTAGACTAGTGTACCTCTGAGGGTGGAGTTGTTGTTGGTGTGGACGAGGAAGTGCATGTGTTCAGTGTTGCTGATAGTGTCTTGGGAGCTGGTGGTGACTTTGATGGTGTCTCTGTGTAGGATGGCGATGCCTCCGCCTGGCTTGTTTAGGCGGTCTTTGCGTTGGAGTTTGTATCCCTTGGGGGTGGCTGTGGCTATGTCGGGTTCTGAGGAGAGGTTGGTCCAGGTTTCCGTGAGGAAGGCGATGTCAGGTGAGTGTGCAGTGATGAGGTCCCAGAGTTCTATGGCATGTTTGTGAAGGGAGCGGATGTTGAGTAGCAGGCAGTTCAGGTGGTTGTGGTGGGTGGCTGTAGTGCTTCTGTTCTTATCTCGTTTTCAGCACTTACATAACATATCAAGAATGCACTTCTGAGTTCAAAGAAGACTTTTATTGTTGTTAATTCTTCCCCAACCGCAATTTCGTAAGAGGCGAATTAGTAGATTTCAAGCACACTTTCAATGAAAACACAGTTGCAATGTACACAGCAGGTTATATTTATAAGATATTGAATGCAAAGCAAAACAAATACTTCACCGTGTGAGAAACTATTTACAGCTTCATCTTTCTAGGGTCTGCAAGCTGATGACTCCTGTCAGCTGCGAGAAAGAGATTTATCTACCCACACGGGATGCTGGCAACTGGCGCCAAGTTCCAGCACGAAGTCAGGCAGAGAATCGCCAGTTGCCAGCATCCCGTGTGGGTAGATAAATCTCTTTCTTTGATAAGAACAGAAGCACTACAGTGGCGTTGGTGTGGTGCGTGAGGGTGTTGTTGCGGGGTGTGTTCTGGTTGTGGGCTGGTGTGCTGCGGGTTTGGTTGGTGGGGGCAGGGTGGGTGAGTTTTGTGTTGGGGGTGTTGTGTTTGTTGAGGGTGGGGTCGCTATGGTTGGTGTGTGGTGTGAGGGATGACGAGCAGGAGAAGTGGCAGGTGTAGCAGGTGAAGGGGCCATGATTGTGTGTGGGGCTCGATGTGGTGCATGTGGGGTGGGGGCCTGGGTTGAGAGAGTGGAGGGTGAGGGGGGGAGTAGGTGTGTCTGGGAGGGCCAAGGGTTCTGGCGCTGGGCGCGGTCTAGGCGCGGACGGGCTTGCCTTTGGTGCGCCTTTGGCGCACCAGCGGCGCGGCCGCGCCGCGGCTGCCATAAGAGGAGGGGAGGGTGGGAGTGGCAGCTGGGAGGTGGGAGGGCCTGTCCTATGAGAGGGCTGGGGCCGCAGGGGAGCAGCGGCGGGGTTTTGGAGAGCGAAGAAAGGTGAGAGAAGAACAGAGAGTGAAGAAAGGTGACAGAAGAACGGAGAGAGAAGAACAGTGAGAGAAAGGAGGGGGGAGGCGGGAGAGGACGCGGCGGCGGGGTTTTGGAGAGCGAAGAAAGGTGAGAGAGGAACGGAGAGTGAAGAAAGGTGAGAAAAGAAAGGAGAGAGAAGAACGGTGAGAGAAAGGAGGGGGAGGCGGGAGGGGCCGCAGGGGATGCAGCGGCTGGGTTTTGGAGAGAGAAGAAAGCTAGAGAAGAACGGAGAGTGAAGAAAGGTGAGAGAAGAACGGAGAGTGAAGAAAGGTGAGAGAAGAACGGAGAGTGAAGAAAGGTGAGAGAAGAACGGAGAGTGAAGAAAGGTGAGAGAAGAACGGAGAGTGAAGAAAGGTGAGAGAAGAACGGAGAGTGAAGAAAGGTGAGAGAAGAACGGAGAGAGAAGAACGGTGAGTGAAAGGAGGGGGGAGGCGGGAGGGGCCTGAGGCTTATTTTGAACAGCCAGGGATAGGTGAAGAGTGGGAGTTGTCTGAGGACCCTTTGGAATATGGATGAGAGCATGAGCAGGACTGGTATGAGGATCTAGGGTAAGCCAGTTAACTGGATACTTCTCCAGATGCTGGCATGCTCTCCCCTCCTTCTGTGGTTACAGAGGAGGGGGCATCTTATGCCATGGTGGTGCGTACGGCAGCTGAGGTCTTGGACCTAGAATTGCCTACAATGCCAGTCAGGACTAACCTCCTGACGGAGATGCTTCAGCCAGGGGTTGCTACTTCAGAGCCGAAGTTACCCTTCACCCCACTCTGGAGAGCTGGGTGATTCTCACCTTCACCTCCCATGGCACCTTCCCTTCCCCTCCCCCGGATAGGGAATCCAAGAGGCTGGACCAGCTTGGGAAGAAGATGTTTTCTTCCTACAGCCTGGCATTGAGGTCGGTAAACACCTCTTGACTATTGGGCCGTTTTTCCGATACTTTATGGGATACGGTTGCACAAGTGCTGCCCCAGGTCCCGGAACGCTTACAGGACACACTCATCAATGCTGTCAAGGATGGGAGAGATGCAGCCAAGTTTACTATTGGCTGTGCTTTGGACATGACTGACTCACTGGGTAGAGCGATTTCGTCGACGATGGCCCTTTGTTGCCACGCCTAGCTTCATAAATTTGGCTTTTCGGGGAATGTCCAGGCAAGCCTAATGGACATGCCCCTTAGATGGGTCCCACCTATTTGGTGAAAAGGCAGACTCCAGCGCTACCGCCAAGTCCTTGGGCCTCTCGGCAACCCCTTGCCAACAGTCTGTCTTTTGCCCCTTTTGAAGCTTCAGAAGGGGAGGGGTACCATGCCATCCACAGACCAGCCACCGTCCTCTGTCAGGTCAGCATCATTTGCGGGGACAAGGTTGCGGTACCTTCAGACCGAAAGGGTCTGGCCAGAAGTCGTCCACCACCCAGGCCCCCCCTCTCGTCCACAGGACCCAAGTCCTCCTAGAGTAATTCTGCACGACCATACACGTCCATTTCGAGGGAGGATTCATTTTCATCTCCCTCACTGGCTGTCCATAACATTGGACAAATGGGTCTTGCAGATCATACAAAAGGGCTATTCTCTCCCCTTCCAGTCTTTCCCTCTCCTATGCCTCCGTTAAACGAAGGTCTGATGGAGGATCACATAGTCCTGCTCCACAAGTAAGTTACAGCTCTTGGGCAAGGGAGCCATAGAACGGGTACCGATGTCAGAAGTAGGCAGTGGTTTTTATTCCCACTTGTAGGAAGCTGGCTCTGTATATACTATTTCAAAGTAAGAAATAGTGTGCACAGGGTCCAAGGGTTCCCCTTAGAGGTAAGTTAGTGGCAAAATTAGATCATTCTAATGCTCTATTTTGTGATAGTGTGGTCGAGCAGTAGGCTTATCAGAGGGTAGTGTTAAGCATTTGTTGTACACACACAGGCAATAAATGAGGAACACACACTCAGATTTACACCAGGCCAATAGGTTTTTATATAGAAAAATGTATTTTCTTATTTTATTTTAAGAACCACAGGCTCAAGATTTGAAGTAAACACATAGAATGCAAGGTACTTCACACAGGTAAGTTAGGAACTTTGAATTAGAGCAATAACATATACAGGGAGTGCAGAATGTTTAGGCAAATGAGTATTTTGACCACATCATCCTCTTTATGCATGTTGTCTTACTCCAAGCTGTATAGGCTCGAAAGCCTACTACCAATTAAGCATATTAGGTGATGTGCATCTCTGTAATGAGAAGGGGTGTGGTCTAATGACATCAACACCCTATATCAGGTGTGCATAATTATTAGGCAACTTCCTTTCCTTTGGCAAAATGGGTCAAAAGAAGGACTTGACAGGCTCAGAAAAGTAAAAAATAGTGAGATATCTTGCAGAGGGATGCAGCACTCTTAAAATTGCAAAGCTTCTGAAGCGTGATCATCGAACAATCAAGCGTTTCATTCAAAATAGTCAACAGGGTCGCAAGAAGCGTGTGGAAAAACCAAGGCGCAAAATAACTGCCCATGAACTGAGAAAAGTCAAGCGTGCAGCTGCCACGATGCCACTTGCCACCAGTTTGGCCATATTTCAGAGCTGCAACATCACTGGAGTGCCCAAAAGCACAAGGTGTGCAATACTCAGAGACATGGCCAAGGTAAGAAAGGCTGAAAGACGACCACCACTGAACAAGACACACAAGCTGAAACGTCAAGACTGGGCCAAGAAATATCTCAAGACTGATTTTTCTAAGGTTTTATGGACTGATGAAATGAGAGTGAGTCTTGATGGGCCAGATGGATGGGCCCGTGGCTGGATTGGTAAAGGGCAGAGAGCTCCAGTCCGACTCAGACTCCAGCAAGGTGGAGGTGGAGTACTGGTTTGGGCTGGTATCATCAAAGATGAGCTTGTGGGGCCTTTTCGGGTTGAGGATGGAGTCAAGCTCAACTCCCAGTCCTACTGCCAGTTCCTGGAAGACACCTTCTTCAAGCAGTGGTACAGGAAGAAGTCTGCATCCTTCAAGAAAAACATGATTTTCATTCAGGACAATGCTCCATCACACGCGTCCAAGTACTCCACAGCGTGGCTGGCAAGAAAGGGTATAAAAGAAGGAAATCTAATGACATGGCCTCCTTGTTCACCTGATCTGAACCCCATTGAGAACCTGTGGTCCATCATCAAATGTGAGATTTACAAGGAGGGAAAACAGTACACCTCTCTGAACAGTGTCTGGGAGGCTGTGGTTGCTGCTGCACGCAATGTTGATGGTGAACAGATCAAAACACTGACAGAATCCATGGATGGCAGGCTTTTGAGTGTCCTTGCAAAGAAAGGTGGCTATATTGGTCACTGATTTGTTTTTGTTTTGTTTTTGAATGTCAGAAATGTATATTTGTGAATGTTGAGACGTTATATTGGTTTCACTGGTAATAATAAATAATTGAAATGGGTATATATTTTTTTTGTTAAGTTGCCTAATAATTATGCACAGTAATAGTCACCTGCACACACAGATATCCCCCTAACATAGCTAAAACTAAAAACAAACTAAAAACTACTTCCAAAAATATTCAGCTTTGATATTAATGAGTTTTTTGGGTTCATTGAGAACATGGTTGTTGTTCAATAATAAAATTAATCCTCAAAAATACAAATTGCCTAATAATTCTGCACTCCCTGTACAGTTTTTGTTAAAATGGCAATAAGCTATTTTAAAAGTGGACACAGGGCAAAAATCAACAGTTCCTGGGGAAGGTAAGTAAAGGTTAGATTGTGAGATAAGTAAGACACTTACAAGTCTCAGTTCCTGGGCATAGGCAGCCCACCGTTAGGGGTTCAAAGCAACCCCAAAGTTAACACACCAGCAGCTCAGGGCCGGTCAGGTGCAGAGGTCAAAGAGGTGCCCAAAACACATAGGCGCCAATGGAGAACTGTGGTGCTCCGGTTCCAGTCTGCCAGAAGGCAAGTACCCACGTCCTTAGGGGGCATACCAGTGGTTTTTTTTAGACCACTGGGGGGGACTCAAGTAGGCACGCAAAACACACCCTCAGCGGCACAGGGGCGGCCGGGTGCAGTGTGCAAAGCAGGCGTCGGGGTTTAGATAGGATTCAATGGAGGGACCCGGGGGTCACTCTAGCGGTGCAGGCAGGCACAGGGGGGGCTTCTCGGGTCAGCCACCACCTGTGCTAGGCAGAGGGTCGCCAGGGGGTCACTCCTGCACTGAGGTTCAGTTTCTTCAGGTCTTGGGGCTGCGGGTGCAGTGCTTGGTCCAGGCGTCGGGTCCCTTGTTACAGGGATCCGCAGCCAGGGGGAGCCTCCGGATTCTCTCTGCAGGCGTCGCTGTGGGGGCTCAGGGGGTCATCTTGGGCTACTCACGATGGAGGATTTCTAAAGGCTGGGGTCACCTCAGCTCAGGACACCTTAGGGGCTGTCCTGACTGGTGGGTGACTCCTCCTTGTTTTTCTCATTATCTCCTCCAGCCTTGCCGCCAGAAGTGGGGGCAGTGGTCAGAGGGGTGGGCATCTCCACTAGCTGGGATGCCCTCAGGCGCTGTAACAAAAGGGGTGAGACTTTGAGGCTCACCGCCAGGTGTTACAGTTCCTGCAGGGGGAGGTGAGAAGCACCTCCACCCAGTACAGGCTTTGTTTCTGGCCACAGAGTGACAAAGGCACTCTCCCCATATGGCCAGCAACATGTCTGGTGTGTGGCAGGCTGTCAGAAACTGGTCAGCCTACACTAGAGGTCGGGTAGGTATTCAGGGGGCATCTCTAAGATGCCCCCTGAGTGTATGTTACAGTAAATTCCACACTGGCATCAGTGTGCATTTATTGTGCTGAGAAGTTTGATACCAAACTTCCCAGATTTCAGTGTAGCCATTAAGGAACTGTGGAGTTCTTGTTTGACAAACTCCCAGACCATATACTCTTATTGCTACCCTGCACTTACAATGTCCAAGGTTTTGCTTAGACACTGTAGGGGCATAGTGCTCATGCCCATATGCCCTCACCTGTGGTATAGTGCACCCTGCCTTAGGGCGGTAAGGCCTCCTGGAGGGGTGACTTACCTCTGCCACAGGCAGTATGAGGTTGGCAAGGCACTCTGAGGGGAGTGCCATGTCGACTTAATCTTTTTCTTCCCACCAGCACACACAAGCTGTGAGGCAGTGTGCATGTGCTGAGTGAGGGGTCCCCAGGGTGGCATAAGACATGCTTCAGCCCTTAGAGACCTTCCCTGGCATCAGGGCCCTTGGTACCAGGGATACCATTTACAGGGGACTTACCTGAGTGCCAGGGCTGTGCCAATTGTGGAAGCAAAGGTACAGTTTAGGGAAATAACACTGGTGCTGGGGCCTGGTTAGCAGGGTCCCAGCACACTTTCAATCAAAACTTAGCATCAGCAAAGGCAAAAAGTCAGGGGGTAACCATCCCAAGGAGGCACTACTTTCTGATACCCAAAAAGAACAAGAGTCTTCGACCTATTCTAGATTTGCAGGACGTCAATCTCTTCCTCAAAAAGGAGAAATTCAAGATGCTCACTCTGGCTCAGGTCTTGTCTGCCCTAGACCAAGGAGACCGGATGGTAGCGTTGGTCTTGCAGGATGCATATTTTTACATCCTCATCCTGCCTGCCCACATGTGTTACTTGCGGTTCAAGGTGAGCCATGAGCACTTTCAGTTTACCGTGCTCACCTTCGGTCTCACCAGTGCCCCTCGGCTGTGCACCAAAGTGATGGTGGTGGTAGCAGCTCACCTGCGCAGGCTAGGGGTTTCAGTCTTCCCCTACCTTGATGACTGGCTGTTGAAGGCTCTTTCGCCCCACGCTGTTGCCACCCACATTCAGACTACGGTGGACCTCCTGCATTCACTGGGGTTCACTATAAATATGCTGAAGTCACACCGTACTCCCTCTCAGATGCTCCCTTTCATCAGAGCTGTTCTGGACACAGTGCATTCCAGTGATTCCATGATATTCAGGTTATGATTCTGATATTTCGGCCTCTATCCTGGATTTCGGTGAGACAGACTCTGAGGTTGTTGGGCCCCATGGCCTGCTGCATCCTGTTAGTCAAATATGGCAGATGGCTTATGAGGGCTCTGCAGTGGGACCTGAAGTTACAATAGGCATAGCATCAGGGAAATCTCACCAACAGTTAAGATCTATGAGAGAACTGCAAAAGATCTGCAGTGGTGGTTGTTAGTGGACTATGATTGGGTCAGAGGCAGACTCCTTTCCTTTCCACAACCAGATTTTACAGTAGGGACAGATGCGTCACTTCTCGGATGGGGTGGCCATCTGGGAGAGGTGGAGATCTGGAGCCTCTTGTCTCCAGCGAAATCCGGTCTCCATATCAACTTACTGGAGCTCCAGGTGATGCGACTGGCATTGAAAGCATTTCTTCCTGTTGTAAAAGGAAAGATGGTGCAGGTGTTCAGGGACAACACCCCCACAATGTGGTACTGCAACAAGCAGGGCAGTGTGGGATTGTGGACCCTTTGTCAAGAGGTTCTGCCTCTCTGGACATGGCTGAAACAGCAGAGATTAACCCTGGTGTAAAACACCTGGCAGGTTCTCTGAATGCCAGGGCAGATGAACTCAGCCATCAATGCCTAGCAGATCACAAGTGGTGTCTCACTTTCAGCAGTAGGGAGAGCCTTGGTTAGATCTGTTTTCCTCCGCAGAGAATGCTTAATGTCAGCATTATTGTGCGTTGGAGTTTCCAAGGTGGCACTCGCCACTGGTGTTCAGGCCTCTTGTACGTCTTTCTGCCCATACCACTTCTGTCCAGAGATCTCAAGAAAATCAAGAACGACTGGGCCTAAGTAATCCTGGTGGCTCCGGACTAAGTATGGTGAGTCTGGTATCACGAGCTTCTGAAAATGAGCATCAATCCTCCGATCAGGCTACCCCTTTGGGAAGATCTGTCACAGTAGCAGGGGAAGGTTCTCCACCCAAACCTGTCAACTCTGTGCCTTCATGCGTGGAGATTGAGCGGTGACAGTTGACAACCTTCCTCCCGAAGTCTGCAAGGTTATTCTGGCAACCAGGCGTCCCTCCACTATGACGGTATATGCCTGCCATTGGAAACGCTTTGTAAATTATTGTATATAAAGATCTATTGATCCTCTTTCTGCTTCCCTCTCTGATATTTGTTCTCTTTATTTTATCCCTTGCCCAGCAGGGTTCTGCCTTGGGCACTCTCAAAGGCTATATTTCTGCCATATTGGCGTTCCTTCGGCTGCCTGATCAGCCTTCATCATTCAAATCACCTATTATACATAGATTTCTCAAAGGGCTTGTATATATGTTCCCCCCTATTCCCTTTATCCCTCAGTGGGACTTAAATCTAGGTCTCACATTTCTCATGTGTGCTCCCTTTGAGCCACTGCACCACTGTTCCGTTTGGCTGCTCACCATCAAGACAGCCTTCTTAGTGGCAATAAAATCTGCCAGGAGGGTGAGTGAGATGCAGGCTCTCTGTTCCCAAACAAGGTGGTACTTCAAACTTGTGCCACTTTCCTCCCCAAGGTGGTGATCCCATTTCACCTGGGTCAAAACATCACCCTGCCCACCTTCTTTGCTCCACCGCATCCCTCTGAGGAGGAGCAACTCCACCGGATGGACCTAAAAAGAGCGTTGTCGTTCTACCTTGACGGCACAAAAGTGTTCTGGGTGGATGACGAACTCTTTGTGGGGCACGTGGGAGCAAAGAAGGGTCGGGCAGTGCAGGCACAAACCATTTCACGCTGGGTCGTTCTCTGCATTAAGATCTGCTACGCACTGACCAAGAAGCAGCCTCCTGAGGGCTCATTCCACCAGGGGCAAGGCTGCTACCACTGCGCTAGCATGAGGTGTTCCAGTCCTTGATATCTGTCAGACAGCAACATGGGCATCATTGCTCATGTGTGCAAGACACTACTGCCTGGACAATCAGGTCCGTAGAGACGGGCATTTTGCTCATTCGGTCGTACAGGCCTTTCTAGTATAAGGAGATCTGTCAGCAGCCCACCATCAGGAGGTTATGGCTTGGGTATCTATTCTAAGGTAAGGAATCTGCAGCTAGAAGTCTCTATCAGATGAACATGTTATTTACCATCAGTAACGCATTATCTGGTAGAGACTCTATCTATCTGCAGATTCCTTACACCCACCCATGCCTCCTCGCTCTGCGTACATGTTTAATAGGGTCTGGGATTGTCCCTTTCAAGGCCCTAGTTTTTACACAGACAAACTGTTAGTTCTTTCCATGGCTCTGCGCTTCTGGCGTGGAAGTTAGTGGAAAAAGAACTGACGTACGCTCACCTGGGTGGTGCCTTTATAGGCGACTGTGCGGTCACAGACTGCTCCAAAGACTGCATATGGGTCCCAGCAATGCCATCCGACTGCACGTGCAAGGGTATTGCTCAGCAAAACTTCCAGATTCCAAGCTGATGCCTGGAAATTCTAGGGTAAGGAATCTGCAGCTAGATAGTCTCTACCAGATAATGCATTACCGAAGGTAAGTAACTTGTTCGTTAATTATGTAAATATACATAAAATTAAAGACAAGACACCATAATACGTGTTGATTTGTAACCCCTTCTCGTTGCTCATCATCGAAAGTTGAATAGGCCACATATCCTTTTCCAGGCACATAATATGAGAGGAGAAGTAGGTTCACAATAAGCGATACTGGTATGCTTTGTTATTAGCCACCTTCTCCAGGGCAATTCTCAGCTTGTCTGACTCAGACATAGTGCCATTACGGCACAGTAATGTACTTACATTGCACAAGCTTTTTTTCGCGGACTCGGACCAGAATCAGCCATATGGAGTTGATAATGGCAGTGAAGTATGAGCGAGACGGAGTGTGGCAGGACGAGGGAATACGAAAGGCTTCAGTCGAGACCAACAGAAGTGTGGCATGAGAAACTACCATGTATGGTTCCACAGAGGATTGCGGTCCAGCCCAGAACTTTTACAGGGTAACAAGTTCTTTTTGTATGGATGCTCAATCACTTGTCTCACACAGTTTGGGTGGGTCACTCTGTTGTTTAATTCTGTATAAAACTTAATAAAAAGATATTTAAAAAAAAAAGATAACAGGGGTGATTGGGACAAGTTTGCCTTCATCCTATGATAAGATGTGGATCTGCAGGATGCTGGCGGGCAGGATACGTTACCCGGTTCCTCCCCCAGGTCAGCAGCTGAGAAAGTTTTGTTTTTAGCTACAGTCATCAGGAGAGTTGCTGTAGTCCCGGACCTCCACCCTCCCCTCTAACGAGATAAAAACGAATGTCCTCACTGAGCTCCTTCAGCCTGGCCCGGCACTGACCCGAACCTTTCTTCCCCTTCAATGAGGCCCTCACTGACACGATCTTGGACGCTTGAACTAAACCATGTTCTGGTCATCCAGTCAATGGCCAAGTCACACATTGCTGTAGACCAGCTCCAGGTGGTCCTGTTTTTTTAATGCAGCAACCAAACCCTGCAGGTTTGGTTGGGTGCAGGCATCCACCAGCAAAGTGAATCCTAACACCTTTCTGACTAACTAGTCCTCCAGACAGAAAGTCTAAGTGTATGGACACATTTGGTAAGAGAATCTTTTCATCAGTCAACTTTGCCTTGAAGTCGCTCAACACCAGCTGCCTCCTGGTATGATACAACCAGGCACCCTGGGACATATGTTAGAGATCTTAACAGTCCCAGAAGACTTGCTGGCCTCCTTGGCCCAAACTGTTGATGGCTGGGATGGAGCAAAGTTTGTCATCTGATCAGGCTAAGACACCACTGATGGTCCAGGATGGGGTTCCTGAGACAAGTGTGGTGCTCTGGTGCCACACGTTGATGAGGTCCACAGGCTTCACTTGGAACATACAGGTATCCCTAATGTACATTCCTTTTGAGGGATCCTGCCTGTTCGGTGAAAAAGCAAGCTCCGACCTGGAGTGTTTTAAAGAAAGCTGAGTCATGGCATGCTGCTTGGGTCTTTCAGCACCGGTTCAGCAATCCGCCCAACAGTTTCTCCCCATTTAGGGCTATGTGAGGAGTTTGGACTGTCAGCAGTGCCGGACCCTGCTGCCTGCACAACAAGTCTCCCGGCCATTTCGAGGTTGGGGAGTGGCCGCAACATACAATGACCAGGGTATTAAAGACAGCGTGTTTTTCATTCCTCTGCCTCTCCAGCAACAACCTGAAAACCTCTGTAGTACATCCTTGATCGCACACAACCACTGTTTAGGAGGCAGGGTCAGTCCTTCAGGGGTAGCAGAGCATCAAGCTTTACAGGAGGGTCCTTCAAATCACCCACTGAGGCTAATCCCTGCCATTCCTTTGCAGCCCGATGCAATTGTCTCTTCTATTAGAGCAGCTTTCGGAGGACCATCTCTCCATTTTGCACCAGGATGTGTGTGCCCTTTTGACCAAAGAGGCCATGGTGAGGGTACCGGCCAGGGAAGTGAGACTGGATGTTATTCCCTCGACTTTCTTGTCCTTAACAAGGACGAATGCTTTTGTCCTATTTTGGGTCCTCGCTTTCTCTTCCTTCGAAAGGACAAATTCACTGTGTTCACACTGGCCTAGGTTCTGTCTGCCCTGGACACAGGAGACTGGATGTGGCGATGGACCTGTAGGGCATCTATTTTGATTTCCCTGCCCTGCAGACACACAAACACCACCTGTGGTTTAAGAAAGGCCATAAGCATTTATGGGCGCAGCACCAAGGGATCCTGTCAGATTCCATCTAGGTTTCAGAGAAAACTGCAAAAGATCTGCAGTGGTGGCTGTTCATACCATAATTTGACCGTGACAGAATCTTCTCCTTACCCCACTCAGAGTTGATGTTGATGATGAATGCACCACTACTGGGTTGATGAGGTCACCTGGGACAGTCGGAGATCAGAGGTCTTTAATTACTGGCAAGGACCGATCTCTACATCAGTTCATTTAAGTTGTGGGTGATTCACGTGCTGTTGAAGGCCTTCCTGCTAGACAACAAAGGAAGGCTAGTGCAGTTTCTCACAAACAACACCACCATCATGTGGTACTGCAGCACGTGGGGAGAGGGGTGGTCTGGATTCTCTGCCAGGAGCTGTCTTCCTCTGGAACTGGCTTAGTCATCAAGGCATCGCCCTCATCATGATCCACCAGGTGGAGAGCGGAGAACTCAGCAAGCAATTTCTAAAATACCACTGATGGTAGCTAGATTCGGAGGCTTAGCGCAGGCCATTTTCTAAGAATGGGGAGAATCCGGTCTTGATCTTTTTGCCATCACTGAGAACATGCAACTCTTTGTCTTTAAAGGTTCTCCCCCATCTGCTTCCCAGTGTTCTTGAAGGGCCGAAAGGGTCTGGATTTCTGCTTTCGTAAGGAGTCCACTAACCAGCGCACCAATGTCTCCCATCTCCAAACATTTGTAAATACTGTGGTATGAGTTGAATGGGAGGGCTAGTGTCATGTCCCTTTAGGCCTCCTGTAATGTTCCCTTGATGGAGCTGTAAAGGAGGAAGCTGCCAGGAGGCAGCCCAACTTCATCCATCAGGGAGTCATGTTGGTAAAGGGTGCTGTTATAAATGTCCCCTAATGTGTGGATCCCTGCTTCATGCCAGCTCAAGAGTTCTGTCAAGGAGTTGACATTAGGGCCTTGCGGTGCCCCTAACAGTGGGATAGCCAGCCCATAGAGAATTGTTGTTTTGGTGATATATAAACACCTGTATTAGCATCTGTATGCCAACTGTAGCAGCAGGGGGTGAGTGTTTGGCACAGGAGTGAAACAAGTTCAGAAGTTTTATAGTGTGTCCAAGGCTTAGCTGGTGTGGCCGTGTCAGCTAGATGTCTGGAGAACAATCATCGCACCACCAATTGCAGCTGTGGAAGATTGACAAAGAAGTAGAGGCGAGGGAGAACCACAATTTTAATGAATGCTACTCCTCCCCCGTGGACAGGGGCAGTGTTTTCAAGAGAGTCATCTGAGAATTGAGTGAGGTGAGTGTTCTTGTCAGATTACCATCAAATAGGTTGGTATTTGTGTGATAGATCTGGATATCTAGGTATCTGAAAGTGCTGGCTGCTAGGGGATGCTGGGGGCCACTGTGAATGGGCCAGGGTCTGGTGTAGTGGGATCCAGTGGGAAAATGCAGCACTTGCTCCACTTGACTTGCAATCCTAATATGGTTGAGTATGTGCTGAGAGTGTTTGCTAGGGAGGCAAGGAACTGTCAGGTCTTTGAGATACATGAGGAGATCATGAGCATAAAGGGACACCGAGTGTATCCCATCTCCCAATGGTATACCTCAACTACGTCCTTGCCCATGTAATGTAATGGCTCGTGGCTCCATGACCAAAGAGAAAAGGAGGGGAGATGGGGGCATCCCTGCCTTGTGCCTCTCTCCACTATGATAGGCCCTAAAAGGAGGGGGGCTGTTTTGACTCTAGCAATCAGAGATGTGTACAGTAGCCTGATCAGTTGAAGGAATCAATGTCCCACCCCGTATCACGGTAAGACACTGAATAAAAACAACCACTCCAAAGAAACAGCTGCCTTTTCCAAGTCGAAGACTAGTCATCCCGATTGGGGACAATTGAGCGGTGTGTACTTCAGAACTCTGAAAAAACTATTTATATTAAAGGTCGTGGCTTGGACTGGTAGAAATCCATTGTGGTTAGCATGCACCAAGGCAGAAACCAGAGGAGCTAGATGGTTTGCTATGATTTTGGTTAATATTTTATAATCTGAGTTTAGCAGCACTAGTGGTCTATAGGAATGGATGCTGGTGGGGTCCCTGTGTGGTTTAACCAGTGGAATTAGTGTGTTATCTCGCAACATGTCTGGAAGTAGTGCTGCAGTAAGGGCTTCCTCATAGAGTTGGTGTAAATGAGGCACGAGGAGTGGGGCATATGCTTTCTAAAATACAGCTGGCAGCCCATCAGGGCAAGGGGTTTTCCCATTCACCAGGGCACGGATGGCATCCTGGATTTTAGTCAGTGTGATCGGTTCATCCCGTACCATCCTTTGATCTGGTGTAATGTAGGGAAGGGGCGCAGTGGAGAGGAACAAGCCAGTGGCAGATGGAGAGGAGGTTATGGTGGATTACTAAAGTGTCCCAAAATGTAGATGGAATGCCTTGTGTATCTCGTGTTGCGTGTAAAGTGTTAAGCCAGTAGTTGTATGGAGCGCTGCAATGGGGTGTTGTGGTCGATCCTGACGAATCAGTCAGGTGAGAAGGGAGCCTGTTCAGTCCGCTGTTGTGTGTATTTGGTGGAGTGTTCTGTGTAGTTGAAGCATCTTGGTCGTTCGAGTTGAGTGCTCCTTATGTTTTTCGAATAGGAGCGGCAAGGTTGTCGGGTCTCGGATCACCACGGTTTCAAAGTGGTAATAACTGATGTTCTGTATTGCATACTTCTCTATTAAGCTGTCTGCATGTTCCAGGTCAACCCCAATCAGTGACTGGAGAGGGTCACCTTAAAGAGGCGGCCCATTCCACAGAACATGTTGTGGTGGACCCTTTATTCTCATCAAAGTAGGCAATGATCGCTTGGCCCACAGAAGCGAATGCAGGATCTTTGTCAGAGTACCTTGATTTGATTTCCTCAGGAGCAGAAGACCCAACCCAGACTACTCGCAACAAATTAGAATCTCCGTATTGCGCACCCTGGAAGGGGAATGGGATTCAGAGAGACTGCCTCAGATATGATGTTTCATCAAATACTCAGTCTGCCATCTCACGTCTTATTTGACTGGATAACGGCACCTGAAAAATCACATTCGCAATTACTAGGGACACACTATTATCTGTTACTATACTTTCTTATTAACTAACATTTAATTCTCTCTGTCATTTAATGTTATACTCACTCACCCTGAGCTCCCTGAGGCCTTGCTTCTGTCTGTGTAATTGTTTATTATGAATATGATAATTAACTTTGTGGAATATTTCTCAAATTAACATGAAGTGTTGTCTGCTTCTTGACTCATGTGATGAGATTTTCAGTTCTCCATACGTTTCTCTACACGTTCTTAATTATTCTGTTGAGTTGCTATATATATATATATATATATATATATATATATATATATATATATATTCAAAGAACAAGATTCTCTTTCTGTTTTAGCAAGAGAAAACCGCACTCTGTCGTTGTGCCAAAAATACCTTAACTTTTAATACATTACAGGGAGTGCAGAATTATTAGGCAAATGAGTATTTTGACCACATCATCCTCTTTATGCATGTTGTCTTACTCCAAGCTGTATAGGCTCGAAAGCCTACTACCAATTAAGCATATTAGGTGATGTGCATCTCTGTAATGAGAAGGGGTGTGGTCTAATGACATCAACACCCTATATCAGGTGTGCATAATTATTAGGCAACTTCCTTTCCTTTGGCAAAATGGGTCAAAAGAAGGACTTGACAGGCTCAGAAAAGTCAAAAATAGTGAGATATCTTGCAGAGGGATGCAGCACTCTTAAAATTGCAAAGCTTCTGAAGCGTGATCATCGAACAATCAAGCGTTTCATTCAAAATAGTCAACAGGGTCGCAAGAAGCGTGTGGAAAAACCAAGGCGCAAAATAACTGCCCATGAACTGAGAAAAGTCAAGCGTGCAGCTGCCACGATGCCACTTGCCACCAGTTTGGCCATATTTCAGAGCTGCAACATCACTGGAGTGCCCAAAAGCACAAGGTGTGCAGTACTCAGAGACATGGCCAAGGTAAGAAAGGCTGAAAGACGACCACCACTGAACAAGACACACAAGCTGAAACGTCAAGACTGGGCCAAGAAATATCTCAAGACTGATTTTTCTAAGGTTTTATGGACTGATGAAATGAGAGTGAGTCTTGATGGGCCAGATGGATGGGCCCGTGGCTGGATTGGTAAAGGGCAGAGAGCTCCAGTCCGACTCAGACGCCAGCAAGGTGGAGGTGGAGGTGGAGTACTGGTTTGGGCTGGTATCATCAAAGATGAGCTTGTGGGGCCTTTTCGGGTTGAGGATGGGGTCAAGCTCAACTCCCAGTCCTACTGCCAGTTCCTGGAAGACACCTTCTTCAAGCAGTGGTACAGGAAGAAGTCTGCATCCTTCAAGAAAAACATGATTTTCATGCAGGACGATGCTCCATCACACACGTCCAAGTACTCCAGAGCGTGGCTGGCAAGAAAGGGTATAAAAGAAGGAGATCTAATGACATGGCCTCCTTGTTCACCTGATCTGAACCCCATTGAGAACCTGTGGTCCATCATCAAATGTGAGATTTACAAGGAGGGAAAACAGTACACCTCTCTGAACAGTGTCTGGGAGGCTGTGGTTGCTGCTGCACGCAATGTTGATGGTGAACAGATCAAAACACTGACAGAATCCATGGATGGCAGGCTTTTGAGTGTCCTTGCAAAGAAAGGTGGCTATATTGGTCACTGATTTGTTTTTGTTTTGTTTTTGAATGTCAGAAATGTATATTTGTGAATGTTGAGATGTTATATTGGTTTCACTGGTAATAATAAATAATTGAAATGGGTATATATTTGTTTTTTGTTAAGTTGCCTAATAATTATGCACAGTAATAGTCACCTGCATACACAGATATCCCCCTAACATAGCTAAAACTAGAAACAAACTAAAAACTACTTCAAAAAATATTCAGCTTTGATATTAATGAGTTTTTTGGGTTCATTGAGAACATGGTTGTTGTTCAATAATAAAATTAATCCTCAAAAATACAACTTGCCTAATAATTCTGCACTCCCTGTAGTGAGATCATAAACAAACAAACAGGAATCCCCTGACGCGTTTCGGTCTCACCAGACCTTGTTCACAGGTGTTTCCTGTGTGCTAATTTCGGCGCTTAAAATAAAGTACTCCAAAGTAACAGAAAAAATACTCAAGTTACACCACTTATCAAGAGTTACTCCATAACATCACTAAATATATATACTTTAACAAAGAAAAATTAAACGTTTTTCTATATACATATTTACCAAATTGTAACAGTGTTTTGACTACAATCCAAGGTGTTTTTCACTGAGTTCCACATTGCATTCTGGTATATGTAGTTTATAGCATTTCATTAAATCAAATTATTTTTAAATATATGTCATAAAATCTTGTTTCAGCGACTAATGGAGACTTCAAAACAATTTCTGAGGTGTGTTAACAAAATATAGGGGCCCTCATTAGTTTTTAATTTATATTCACATTGGATTCATATTCATGTATTGCATGTTACCTACAATAGCACAATCCCCAAAGTTTCTTTTAAACAAGGCCCTCGCTAAATCCTGCACCTCTGATGGAAGAAAATTAATGTTTGGGTATTATTCCTTCAGTCAATTTATATTGATAGCACCAAAATTGTATGTCTATCTGACAAATGACAACGGGAAAGAAAGCATCTTATCAATTGGTGGAAATGACATAAAATAAATGAATGGCAACATCTTATGAGCTATGACAACTCTTATAGGTGTACAAATAACTCCTCATCCTGGTTTAAACCTAGCGGGGTGAGAGATCGGATATCAAGTATATGTCTGGATTCTAGTTGACGCAATTTCTTTTCTCTGTCACCACCGCGTTCTGATTTTAGTACCTGATCAATTACATAGAATGTCATGAGTTCCCACTTGCTATCATGTTTCTGTTCCATATGTCTCGCTGTTGCATAGCTCCTATCTATATTGATAGTTGCTCGAATATGTTCTAAAATTCGCTTTTTAGTCTCACATATGGTACTGCCAACATATTTCAACCCACAAGGACATTCAATCACATATACTGTGAATCGACTTTTACAGTTCAAGTGCTTACGTATCACTCTCTCCATGCCAGTATTTGTTGAGTACTCTTTCTTATTCACCCCAATTTTACATGCCTTACAGCTGCTGCACTTCCAAAAGCCAGTTTTCTGTAACCAGTTTGCTTTTGTAGTTTGGAAATGGCTGTGCGATAATTTATCCCTTAAGTTTGCTGTTCTTCTGAAAGTCATTAATGGGTATTGTCCCATGATTTCCCCCACTATTGGGTCCATTTGTAAAATTGCCCAATGGTTTTCCAAGATTTTACGAACTTGTGTAGCACTCTGTGAGTATGTTGTTATGAACCTCAGCTGTTGTTGTTTGGCATGTTTAATGGCTTGGTTTCCTCCATGAATTAGTTGTTCTCTTGATGATTGTTTCACACGTTTCTGTGCCAGAGCTAAACACTTTTTCGGATATTGTCTTGCCAGGAATCTCTCCTCCGCTAATTTCAAGTGCTTCTCACACTCTTCCGGCTCTGAGCAGATTTTCTTTATTCGTAGAAATTCACCATAGGGAATGTTCCACTTTGTTCGTGGTGGGTGAAAACTGTTAGCATGTAATATGGAGTTCGGAGCTGTTATTTTCCTGTGCAATGAAGTCTGAATTGTCCCCTCTTTAACATAAATTTCTGTATCTAGAAATGTCACACGTGTTGCACTGATGTCGTAGGTGAAATTAAGTTTGGCTACATTAGAGTTCAAGATCTTAAAGTATTCATCAAATTCTGACTCAGTACCATCCCAGATAAGAAAAAGGTCATCAATAAACCTCAACCAAGTCACTACTTTTTGTTGGTAAATCTCGTTTACTTCTGCCCAAGCTATTCGTTGTTCAAACCATCCCATCGTCAGATTCGCAAAATTGGGAGAAAAAGAAAAACCCATTGCCGTGCCCTTAATTTGCAGATACAGTTGTTGGTTAAACAAAAAATAATTATTTGTTAGACAAATGTTAATCATTTCCAGAAGCATCTCATTGTGTTGATAAAAACGTATATTCCTTTGGTTGAGAAAAAATTTGCATGCCTGGATTCCTATTTGATGTTCAATGTTCGTGTACAGCGAAACTACATCCATTGTTACTAATTTATAGGTGTCCTGCCAAGGTATCCCTTCCAATTGTAACAGTAAGTCTCCTGTATCACGTAAATAGGAGTTCAAATTTCTTGCCAAGGGTGCTAGAACGAAATCTATGTATTCTGACATAGGTTCTAATAGAGATGCTTTGGCTGATATTATAGGTCTACCTGGTGGATGTTGCAAATTTTTATGAATTTTAGGGAGGAAGTATATTGTTGGAGTTACAGGATGTTCCACTAACAAATATTTTGCCTCTACTTGATCAATGAGGCCTTGATCTTCCCACCTTAAGATACACAAATTTATCTCCTCCTTCAGTTTTATTACTGGGTTCCCAGTAGCAAGTGCATAACAGGTTTTATCCGACAATTGCCGCATCGCTTCTTTCACATAATCCTGTTTATTTTGTATTACAATGTTTCCACCTTTGTCCGCAGGTTTGATTTCAACCATTGTTTCCATCTGAAGTCTGTGCAACGCCTGTTTCTCTGGTATGGTTAAGTTCTCCTCTTTCTTATTCCAATTCTTTTTATAAAGATCATGAATGACCATCTCCGCAAATAAATCTATTTTATTCCCTGCTGGTAGTGCTGGGTAAAACTTGGAAGGTGGTCTTTTATCTGTCAGGCCCGCCCCAAGGGGTTTAACTATTTCAGTAACGTCCAATGGTTTGTTTCCCAGATCTAAATTCACCAGAGTCATCAACGTCTCTTTATCTCCCACAGTAAGGTCATACTCCTGTGTTGGTGGATCATTTTTCTCTTTCATTTTAGTTTCCGCAAAGGTTTTGGCAAGTTTGATTTTGCGTATATACTTATAAAAGTCTATGCGTGTTTGTACTAAATCCAAATCTGTAGAGGGACAGAATTGTAGCCCCTTTTTTAGGACAGATTTCTCCGATTGGGACATTTCTCTGGTGGAAAGATTAATAATATTTAGCTCTTGAAAGTTGCCGCTGTTTGAGCCCTGGTTTTTCTTTATCTTCCCTCTTTGTCCCCTTCGTGTGGGTTTATTCCTTTTGCGCCTCGTCCTCTTCCTCTCCCTCTTGTTTTGACTTGCTGATCTTTGGATTGTTGTTGGAGGGCGAGGCGCATCTCGTTTAACAAAGTTAATTTTACTCCCTGTGTATTTATTGAGGTTGATTCTCCTTCACTGGATTCATTATCAGTTGACCTTGATTCATTACTTGATTTATCCGATTTTTCAAATTGGGATACATCTATTTGTTCCTTCAACTTTGCATATTGAAATCTCCTTGCAAAGGTGAAAATTCTCCCCTCTTCATAGTCACTTTTGTCCCTTTGAAATTTAGTTTGTTTGCGTGTTTTCACAGTCTCCTCATGTTGTTGAATTTTTGAAGCCATTTCACTCCTGATTTTACTTTCTTCTTCAGTTAATTTTATGCCCGCAATTTCTTGTTCTAAAGCCTTCAATTCAATCTGAATTTTATTCAATGCTATTTCCACATGTTTGATTAATATCAAAACTAATCCCTTTGATGAATCCAAGATATGTGCACCCCATTCTTCCAACAGTGCACTGCTTGCATCTTGGTGACTGGGCATGATACCAATTCGCAGGCCTCTTGGGATTCTGTTCACTTCAACATATTTCTTCAGGGTAAAAAGTTCCCACCATTTATTAATCTCTTTGCGTGATAGTTTCTCCCATTCACGTAATTTCATCTTCACACCACCATGATTCTGCGCCACTCCACTACTTTTGCCATTCAAGTTTGAGCTACTTGTCGCCTCATTAAAAATCTCTGCAGCTGTTGCAGTTCGTATAGCTTCTCTTTCCTCCATTGTGCATAAAACAACTCTATTTTGCTTGTAGATCCCACTAATGTACTTCACTTTTCAATTTAAATCCTGTGCACACACGACCACCCCTTTGGACATCAGCAAAGGATTCTCATTACCATGTGTGTTTGTCGGGGTTCCCTTTTAAACCATCAAAGAATAGAGAAAAGCTGAAGCCGCTTTTGCACCTACGTGTCTGTTGTTTTAACTGTTGAACTTGCACAGATACCAATCTCTCCTTTCTGTAACTTAAGACGGCAATTAAAGTTTCAACAATTTGCTTAAAACTTAAGGTATTTTTGGTACAAGACAGAGTGCGGTTTTCTCTTGCTAAAACAGAAAGAGAATCTTGTTCTTTGAAAATATGGTTGTCCTGCCTCAAACCAGCACCACCGGAGAATTAAGTGCGCCGTAACACGCAGATCAGGACATCTTTTCTTTCATATATATATATATATATATATATATATATATATATATATATATAGTTATTTATGATTTAATTAAATGAGGTAACGATTTCCTCTTGACTGTCTTTTAAATGCCGTTGTTATAAACTAATAACTGTTGTCCCTTGTTAATAAGCAATGCGTGTTGAACTTCCAGTTGTAGTTTTTCTTAAGTTCGTTATTGTATATTGGTAACTAAATAATTTGGTTTGTTGTTTAATTGTCTTTATATTTTTTTAATGTTTTTAATAGTTCATTCCTGTTGTAAACTCTATAGAGCACTCAAAAACCTTTCTGTATCTGTAATTGCTTCTTCTCCTTGAATTATCTGCAGTTAACTCGTTATCTGTGAAAATACATGGAACGTCTAGTTTTCCTCACAAAAACGTTTACATCAAAAGGCCTGCTCTCTCTGCACATCTAGACTCCTGTCAGACCACAGTTGAAGTGCGAAGCTCCTAAGCGGCGCACAGGTATCCTAGCAACTAAACTGAATGCAAGACTAGAACTACAACTTAACCTTCCGGCTTCTCGTCGGCCATCTTGTATTCCTTTCTTTGTCCTTTTCTTTGTAACAAACGCAACACAACTCTGCAAACCTTCTTCCAACTAGGACTTCGCTGTTTCCACTGTGGATACTTCTTTGCTTACATTCTTATTGCTTTTCTTAGACTTTTCACTGTTACAGCAGGGGCGGCCCGTCCTTTAGGGCGGAGGGGCAACACCCCACCACCTTTTGCCCCTCATGAAGTGTGTCTGTCAGGCTGAACAAAAGTCAGCCTGACAGACACTCTTCATTTTCAGCTCAGACAGCCAGGAGTGAGACATGCGCGATTTGCGCAGACTCTTGGCCGCCTGAGCTGAACTTTGCTGGGCTGAGGAGGTCACAGCTCCAATGGGTGTGACCTCCTCGGCTGAGCAAAGGTGCCTCGAGGCCCTCCCCTGGGTGACGAGGAAAGCGTCACCCATTGACACTCACCCTGGGCGCTTCAGGTTTAAGCCCTGAAGCGCCCAGGCCGAGTGTCAATCAGTGACACTTCGTCACAGAGTGGGGTGGGGTCAGCAGTCTCACTGACCCCATCCCACTCTGTGAGGAGGCTGGGACTGCTGCCTTCCCTCATTGGCTGACCTAAGGTCAACCAGTGAGGGAAGGCAGCAGTCCCAACCCTCCTGGGACCTCGAGGCTGAAGGTAAGTGTGTGTGTGTGTGTGTGTGATGTTTTAAAATGAATGTTTGGTGCGTGCATGTTTGAATGTTATGAGTGTTAATGGATGTGCGTGCGTGTGTGAAAGAAGGAGTGTGTGTGTTGTTTTAAAATGAATGTTTGCAGTGTGCGTGCATGTTTGAATGGTATGAGTGTTAATGGATGTGCGTGCGTGTGTGTGAAAGAATGAGTGTGTGTGAACTTTTAAAATGAAGGTTTGGTGCGTGCATGTTTGAATGTTATGAGTGTTGTTAATGGATGTGCGTGTCTGTGTGTGAAAGAATGTGTGTGTGCTTCCCGCCCACCCCCCTCCATCCTAAAGCTGCCGGCCGCCACTGCGTTACAGCATGGCAGGTTTGAGGGGTCATGACAATCTTTAAGCACCGTGGGTTGCAGCTTCCGGGTGGGGACCTATGGGGCCTGTGGTCAAATTTAAGTGCAGATACTGATGGTTGTGGTTAGAATGCGTCTGACCTAGATAGACAGTCTGCTTAACCAGTTTTATGAGTTTGGGCATGCATATGAGTCTTTCTTTCTTGGCCCTTTGGGCTACGGGACCGCTGGGAACTACATTTCCCAGCGGCCACTGGAAACGCGAGCCTTCCGCTGGTGGCGCTCGGGCCGGAATCTTCCGGCTCGGGCCCCACCCTTGCACTCGCCCGCATTCATGCCGGCGCCCCGGCACAGCTGGGGCGCCCGCGGGTGCGGTAAAGCACATCGAGGCCATCAACCTAAAGAGGCCCGCCTTTGCACTCGATCACATTCATGCCGGCGCCCCGGCTTGGCCGGTGCGCCCGCCATTACGGCAATCATATCGAGGCTAGTAACGCAAAGAAGCCCGCGGCGGAGATTAACATCAATTGAACTCCAATTTACGCGCTAACAGGGCGCACCTGGAATTTCTTACAGCCATAAATAGACCGTTCTCCCTCAGCCACTTGTCACAAGCGGTCCAAGGAGAGGACGAAGTAGGCGCACGGCGAGCGTCCCCTTTGATGTAGTGAGTGGCATACCGGATCACAGGCAGCACAGATAAGCCCTTATTGCTTTTAATCTTACTTTTTTTGTCTATAGTCACTTCGGTTTCTCTTAACCAGTATTTTTCTACCAGCAATAGTGGGTTCCTAATGGGAACTTGCTTTTCCCCCCCCTAATGCTCCCTCTGTATCTATTCTGCCTACTTCTGTTCCTCTCCTCACTTCGTCTTTATGTTCATCTCTATCCCTTAGTGTGTGACTATAAGGGGACACTCCCCCTCCTGGATACCAGAGGCTAGCTGCCTCTAAGAAAAGGGTAAGAACTATAATTCCCTGCAGTGATAGGACTGTCCACTTGTGTAGATATACCCACTCAGTCACTCCACGCATGTATTTTACCTTTTTTGAACATATGTGTTTCGTGCATGAATGCATCCCCTTGACACGTGTGTAGTTGGTTGGTTTTGCAGTGCTGTGTGCCACCAGAGTGCTAATTAATTGTTTTTCTCCCCATAGGCCGCCTCAAGGTAATTCCTTGGGTAATGTAGATCATTCATTTTTCATTTTCTCACTCTTTGATTTCCCCATAGAGTATTTCCCTCCAACGTGAGACGTAGGGATCCTAGGCCCTGACGAATGCCCCGAGACTTTCATTGGCTCACTTTTGAGGGCAGAAACATGTTGGCTAGTAATTAGTTAGGTGACCCTGTGAGTCCTTGTCCTCACAGAGGTGTCCCAACCCCCCTTTTTAACTACACCAGTCAGACACCACCATTAAATTTGTTGCTCTTCACAGGTGTCTGCTTAGGTGTTTTTAGTTTTTCAGTAGATTAGCTGGATCCCGATCTTTCCAGAAACAAGTTTATTTACGCACTCCCTCCTGTTCCTTTAACAGTGAGGTTGAGTCCGCCCAGGTGGCACTGTCCTACCTGGGTGGGTCTAGGTGGTCAAATGATGAAGCATGACACTATATAGTGTGTGAGACCACCTAGTCCGTAAAAGGAAATCCCTTTCTTCCCACCCCTCGCTGTTCCACTCGGTAATTTCCAACTGACATTCCACTGACTTTACCCTTCCAAATAGGAATACATACAACCCAGGGCTACGCTAATATCCGCGACGTCCGCTTTTAGAGAACCCCGTACTTTCGTGTGTATTTTCAATTATAGGGAGCTAAGTACGGAGTGTTCCTCCATATTTATCCCCCCTCCTCCCTCTTCCTCTCTCCATGTGTAATGATGCATATGAGTCTACCAATTAGGACATGAAGCCTGTGCGGAGCTGATTAGAATGAGTGCACTCTGGTGGAGTCATCATGAAGTCACCATACATCCGTTAGGCGCCAATGATGTAACCAATTCAACAGTGTGAGAGCACTGGAGGAGGCGCCAGTGCGGGACAGTGGTGGGAAAGAATGTCCCCGGTGTGTACTAAGACACTGTTGAAGTCGCCCCCTGTAAGCTATGGGAGACCACTCCATTGAGAGAGCACCATTGTTAGTGTTTGCAAGAAGGGATTTTGATCGGTGTTGTGGGCATAGATGTTACCCAGAAGAATTTGCCTACCGTCTAGTCTCCCTTTGAGGAACATAAGGCCTTCCCCATCTATGACCTCTTCCTCTACTGTGTGTGGGGGTACCAGGCCTGATCCATGTCATCACCCCCCCACCCCCCGCTTCCGCCCAGGGAGTAGTAAGGGTAGTTTGTGGAGTAAACCATACCACACCATTTTTTACGGAGTTTGTCAATCTCCAGCAGTGTCAGATGTGATTCTTGTAGTAGGGCAATTTTTATGTCATGCCATCTAAGGTAGGAGTATATAGAAATCATCGGGAAGGAGTGTGAATTCAAAGTGAAAACATTATTGTGGGTCATGGGTGATGGTAGTGGTGAGTTTGAATGCTAGACGTTCCCTAAGCCATCTGTATGCATGATGCTGCTGACCCGGAGGAGCAACATTAGCCTTAGTGTGTGGTGTCTTGTGCCTCTTAGGGAAAAACGTCATTAGGGGAAGAAAATAAACACTGCAGAGTATCACCAACATAGTAAATAAGAAAAGAGTAGTGCACTAAAACAGGTGCCCACCCAAACTGTATACAGAACTTGTTTTACAACTGGGAAAGCTAGGCAGTAGTCACTCCTACTTCAGGGGGCGAGAAAGGGGGGGGGGGGGGGGTATGCATAGTTCACCATGTAGCATGTCGTCCATAGTACATAGGTTGCATCTGGCCAGGTCTTTGCCTATGGAAAACGTAAGTCCAGCGGCGGTGATAGATGGCTGGGTACAGTGCCCTACCAGTGTACTCTGGGTATTCTCCAGAAGATGCTGATGGAGAGCATGTGAAATGATGGTATCTGCTGTCTATGGAGTGATGTCCGGGGGAGGGGGGGTTCCAAGAACCCCCCACCCTCCAGAGTGCAAGGTAGTGGTCAAGCCTTCTTCATCTGAGAATTGAGAGTCCAGGGCCTCTGGAGTAGAGCAGCTCTGAGCATCCGTCAGGATAGCCACTTGCTGTAGTGCTTTGTGGCGTTCCTCAATTATTTTTTCCAGGTTAGGAGCATCAGAAAAGATACAACAGATCTATGTCTATGCTTGCTTGCGTCTCCATTAGTTGTGCACTGGCGAGGCCCTAGCTCGGAAAATAGTGGGCTTGGAAGTCCGATTCTTCTAGCTCGCTCCACACCTCCTCCAGGTTGATGAAAAAGTGTGTAGTGCCTTCTTCTACCACGTGATGTCTTGCCGGACAGAGTAGGGAATATTTAACACTCAGTTCATGTAAGCAGCTCTTAACAGCAAGGAAAGATCTGCTGAGTCATTGGACACTGGCCGTGTAATCCAGGAAGAACATGATGGTGGCACTGGCCCTTTTACTTCAGCTAGCAGCCGCCTTATCCTCAGTACAGCATCTCTTTCCCGGTACTGAAGAAAGCGGATCACCATCGGTCATGGGTTTGCGCCGGGCAGGGGCTTACCTCGGTGGGCCCTCATGATGGTGAAGCAATGCGAGAGGGCCATTGTACAGAGGTCTCTCAGCCAGGTCTCCACATAGTGGAACGGATCTCGTCCCTCTGCATCCTCAGGTAGACCCACCACATGTGCATTATTTCTTCAAGATCATCTCTCAGCATCTTCGGTGCATCGTTCTAGTATGCACATACATTCTGCCAGTGTTTCAAAATTGGATTTCAGTCTTCCCGTTTGTGGTTGTAGTGTTGCCAGGGTTTGTTCTGGTAATGCTACTTTATCCTCCAGTTTCCTATGGTCCGAATGTAAAAAAGGGTAAGGTTGAACACCACAGTATTAATTTTCGTCTCCAGCGATGCCCTGGAACATTCAATGGATAGCAGGATACCATACAGTTTATCCTCCAGGGAGACAGGATGGTCTCCACATTGGCCTGTGTCTGGCAGTGTTGCCATTTTCGCTGTGGATGGTCTTGGTTTTGAGGTAGTTGTGTGCCTGAAGAGTGCAGAAAGCACATTACTGAGGTTCCTGGGTTCCCAGCTGTATCAGGCAATAATGCGCTGAGGAGTGCAGCAGAGCCCGCTTGTCGGTAGCCCTAGGGGTTGAGCGCACTGCAGCACAAGCAACTCTGGTCTTGTCTCTGTGCCCACATCTCTCACTATTTCTGTCTCAGATGCAGGCTTTTCCCGAGAGGTGCAGGTTAAGTAACCCCTCCAAAGCTGTGCCAGCTGGCATAGAGCTAGGAAGGAGTCTGGAGATATCCACAGCAGTGTGGAATACAGGTCTCTTGTTCTCAGCTGAGCACAGTAGTTGTAAGGCTGCCTGCTCTAGAGCCAGGCGAGGCGCAACCGTCTCAGGCTACCCAGTGAGATGTTCAGGCAACTTAAGGTTTCAGTGTGCACAACAAGGAGTGCGTTGTCTGTGCTATGTTGGGCTGCACAGCAGTCCCATCCACCAGGGCGAGGTGCCTCAGGGGTAAGGAGACAGGGACAGCCGCCAGGCAGCAGTCACCATGCCGCAGGGCAAACACACAGCTCCTCTCCACACGCAACACAGACTGGTGGGCCCAACCACAGTGGTGCAGCAGTTCCGCTGTAAGCGGCAAACCTGTTGGCTCCTTTGAAGAGTTATATTGCTATACTGTTTGGGTGCCTTTAATATAAATTCTGTTAGTGGTTGAGGTTCATGCTCTTTGTCCTCCCAGATTTGCAGTTCTGTCTTCATTATGTTGATTAATACAGCTTCAGTGAGCTTTCACTGCAGGTATTACGCAACTGCTCCCCATGGAGCCACAAGGTGAGGACGGGAGAGTGTCTGTGCCGGCCTTATAGCTAAAGGCAGGCCGAAGTTTGTATTTATGCCACGTATGTCACCCACCCACCTTAGATTAGCCAGTGACAGCTGGTCACACCTGGGCCAGCCTTGGCAGCCTTGTTCAGCCGCTTGGTAGGCCCCGCTTGCGTTCCATCCCCTAGTTGCCAGATCAGGGTTCAGGCTCCACTGTGGCATCCGCCCAGATGGTGCCAGCAATGCTGCAGCGCCTTCCCTAAGGCGCAACTGCTCCACTGTACCAGCACTGCCTTGTGATGGTGGGTCACCCAGCACACTTCAGCATCGGCGAGCAGGAGCTCCGACCATGCTGTGTGCCCCGCAGTGCTGCAGCATGCCACGAGAACCAAGGCTGCAGCACCAGAGCCCGTCGTACCAAGGCACACAGGATCCACCGCTCGGGGGGAGCGGTGACTCACGGTGCTGGCGTGTCACTGATGTGTTTACAGCGGTGGATGGCCTGAATTAACGCTGTAAGTGTGAGGATAATGGGGTTTTGCAGCGGAGCTCCATTAAGTAGCGTTTGCCATCTTCATCGCACAAGCCATGCTCCCCAAGACTAATGTGTTTATTTATGTGTTAGTGGCAACCTATACTCAGACAATTCAATTTTTGCTCAAGACTGATTTGGGGCCTTTTTGATGATTATTTTTATATTCCCATCCCAATGCGTCATGTTTGTAGTGGAAGACAAACATTTCTAATTCATAGTATTTTCAGCAAATGCCTTTCACCAGATGTAGATGCGCTCAGTTGAGAAACAATGATCAAGATGAAAATCTGTGTTTCCTGTACAAAAGAATGGCTACATATTTTTCATGTTACCACTGGATCTTTTTTTTTTTGACAGAGAAATGTCTTGTCCTCTTCTGATGCCGCAACTAGTTTTTTTTTTTTAGATCTCTGACATGCAGAAAGATGTTCAACCCTTACAGTTGAGAATTCAAAAGATAGGGCAGATATCTTCTTAATTTCTCAATAGTCGGTGCAAACTCTTCCTAGGCTTGATGGCTTCCGAAATAAGGTTCTAGTTTTATCAATAGAAAGCCTAAGTTCTAATAAGATCACAAATTGGTATTATGACTGTCTTTACTGAACACCCCTTCCCCTTTTACCAACCCCGACCAATGCCACCTTATGGGCCTTTTTTAGGCCAAGGCAGGGGCAGAGGAAGAGGCAGAAGACGAGGAAGAGGAAGACGAGTCCATTGGTCACAGGAGGAACCACAGATGGTCACACGGAGCCAGGGCAAAACCCCTCCAGCAAAGATCTAGTGGTAAATCTGTCCTCTAGGCCTTTGTCCTCTGATGAAATTAAGGTACTGAACAAAGGTTTGGGATATGTCCCCACTCCTAAGGAGGATCCTTTTCGCTTACAATGCGAACTTTCTCGGTTCTTTAGAAAAATACGCTTGCAATTTTTCTTTAAAGACAGACCTACCACTGATTCCCCTGAGGACTCCGGCCTTAGAAAACCTTCCAAGTTCATACCCCCTCACACATCAATGCCTTGCGAGGTCCTGGCTTTCGAGAAAGCAGTCACCTCCGACATATTAAATATACGTCCACAACATAGATTTACTAACCTGTCTAAAATTGAGAATGAGGCACTTCGAACTCTGGCAGCTGAAACTAATATCACTATTAAACCAGCAGACAAGGGAGGCGCCATCGTTGTTTTGAACACAGAGGAGTACAGACAAGAGTGTCTTCGCCTCCTTGACGATGCTACCTATTATGCTCAAATTGATCAGGATCCTACGGCCTGTTTGCAAACTGAGATAAGGGGCATGTTAGAAGAAGCTGTTAACAATACTTGGATATCACAAAAAGAAGCGGATTTTTTGAATACGGAAGATCCCCGTATTCCTTACTTTTATTGTCTCCCCAAAATTCACAAGGGTATTCTACCTCCACCAGGACGCCCGATAGTCTCTGGCATTGGGTCTGTTCTTGAACCACTTTCTGTATTTTGTGACCACTTTTTACGACCTCTTGTACAACGGTCCTCTACTTACCTTAGAGACACTAAAGACGTCCTCAACCTGATCAAAACCATAAACTCAACAGTGTTTGTTGATGCCCTGATCACCCTTGATGTTGAGGCTTTATACACCAACATCCCACAAGCAGCCACACTGGATGTAGTTGAGTCAGCCCTTACATCTACCAACCTAGAGTCAATGACACCTGTTCACTTTATCATGCACTGTGCCAGTCTGGCCCTGACTAAGAATTTTTTCCAGTTCGAGGATAAACTCTTCCACCAGATTCATGGCACCTCGATGGGCAGTACATTCGCCCCTAGCTTAGCATGCTTGTACATGTACAATTTTGAAAAACGCTTTATCTTGCCAGAGTCTAATCCATTCTTCACAAATATTCAGCTATGGCGTCGCTACATTGACGACATCCTTGTCATTTGGCACGGACCTTTAGCCTTGGTAGACTCTTTTTCTACATGGATAAACAATCTGGATCCTTTCCTCAAATTTACCTCCTCTGTCTCTACCACTGAGGTCCCTTTTTTAGATTTGCTAATCAGCATTGAGGAAGGTCGATTAGAGACCCGCACTTTTCAAAAAGCTACAGATCGGAATAGCCTACTATTATATGATAGCCACCATCCTAAGGCACTCAGACAAAACTTACCATTTGGACAATTCCTACGCCTTCGACGGAACTGCAGCAATTTACGACTATACAACACCCAAGCTGCTGATCTACAGATCAAACTACATGACCGTCATTACCCAGAGAGAGTTATCAATACAGCTTACAAACGAGCTAAGTACAGTGATAGAGAGTCATTATTACAACTGACTCCAAAACCCACAGACCATAAACTCACCTGTGTATCAACGTTCACTCCCTTCTCAAATACGGTGAAGAAGATAATCAATAAGAGATGGTCAGTCCTCTGCAGTGGTGGTGAAGACATTCCCAAACCTGTGTTTGCGTTTAAGAGGACCACCAACATTAAAGACATGTTGGTACATACTCGACCAAAACCTACCATCACCCCTCCTAGACAGAGGACTTTATGGGACCTTCCCCCAGTCGTGGGCCATTTTCCGTGTGGAAATTGCAACATCTGTTCACTCACCAAACGTATAGACACTCTAGACCTTGAACCCTTCCTCACTTGGCAATTGAGGAAACACACTAACTGCAACACTCGGAATTGTGTGTATTTGATTACTTGCCCGTGTGAGCTACGATACGTAGGGATGACTACACGACCTGTGAAAATCAGGATAAATGAACATCGGAGTAATATCCGATGTGGACGCGCCACTACCAAACTCAGCATCCATTTCATTGAACTTAAACATACACCAGATGACATGTGGTGGGTGGTGCTACAGACTTGTAACTCGACAGGCACACATTCACTTTTTGAATTGGAACAACGCTGGGTGTATCGTTTGAATACCCACCGTCAGGGACTCAATGATGACATCCCTTGGTTCCACCTATCCAAATAGACAGTATGTTCATTCTGACTACGTAACCCCCCTATATATACCCTTTTTTGTTTGGACAGATTCCCTATGACGACACCTTTCATGTCAGTCTTCAACTTTGTCACCCCCGTTTTTCACCATACGATGTACAAAATTATCAGACTGTGTGATTTGATGAATGCCATGATCGATGATATTGGCATTTCTAAATGACCTGTTCGATGTCTGGTCAATCACTGCAGACTAGGCTCACTATTAGTGGCCTTTTACCATTTTAAGATGGCCGACACGAACGAGGGTTTCTCACCACCTCGTTTTTATAGTCCATCGTCTATTTCCAGATATGGTTGCAACTCACTAGTAGGTTGCTAGGATACCGATTCCCCTAATTAAGACATACGCGCCTATTACGCGTTATATTTAAACTCGCCGGTCCCTGGGCTACGACCACATCCGGGACCGCGAACCCCAGGGTAGGTGCTACGGAGGACTTCGGCTACTTGAAAAGTAAGTGCCCTGACCCAGCCTCTCTCGATAGATTCTTTCGAGTGTCTTTGAAGACGTACTCAATCTTGATAGACGGTGCCTGTATCCACAAGTCTATGGGACGTTTTCTTTCAGGGCGAGTGATATAAAAATGAGCAATTTGTTTTCCTCGTACCCGGTTCGGTTATGTACTTCACTTTTGGCCAAATGAGACGCCTTACTTTCAAGAGGTGAATTTCAGAATGTGTATACCATTCTTAGATGTATCGGTGCCGTAACTTCATTTTCCTCGCATGGGCGAATTACTTTGTTGTGTGCCACATCGCATTACCTATTAGAGTAAACGATCATATTTTTCTCTACCTAAATATGGTTGTACTGAACACCCTACTTCATATTCGTTTCTAAGGGTGACGTACCAGTAATAAACTATGCATTATCTTTTTCTGCTGTGTGGATATTGTTATTTGTGTGTGTTTATGAGATACTTACACACAGTTGTGAAGTATTACTTTTGAATTTTGTTTCCGCGCTATGGTCTACCGTTACCCAGCTACTTTGCGGAATATTCCTTAGACTAATGCTGGACTATAACATGTGGTCCCCCATTCGGTATATATATTGTTTCTTACCAATCAGATTTTCGGTAAGCCAGGCAAGAGGCCAGCGTGATCCCATGGAACCTGTTCTTTCAGTAAAGAGGGTAAGCCTCCCTATGTGTTATTAGCATGGCTTGCTTTGCACCCACCTGGTCACTGAGTGTTGCACAGTTTGTCACAATTTGTTTTCTTCATCACAAATCTATCACTCTCTAGTACTGATGGAGTGATTTTTTACAGCGCTAATTTGAGCCCTTTTTTTCCCCTGATTTAGGGTGACTAGTAGGAAAGAGAAGCCAGTCCGGCTTGACCTCAGTAAGTGACTGATGACGCCTTGACTGTGTACGATAGTCAGCAGGAGTATAGGTATATTGATATTTTGAGAGTGATTTCTTGATTTAGTAGGTCCTGAAGAAGCGTCACTGGATCCTGTTGGACCATCACAGACGCGAAACATGTCGACCGTATACTAATGAGGAGTGGATTATTTCCACCATCCTCTTTTCTTAAATGTTTTGTGTGAGTGTCCGAGCATTACCTCTGTTTCCACTCCCTACATTTTTTTATTTTTGACCATCTCCCAATAGCAAACAATAAATCATTGAGTGAGGGATTTGAGCCAATTTTATCCTTATCTTTCTCTCTCTTGTGGATTTGTTCTTTTCTCAGATCCATATTAGGTCCCACGGCATCATCGACTATATAAAAAGATCTCCGGCAAAGAGCCCCCCCTCGGGGGGTGCCCGTCAGACATTGCAGCGCCGGTCTGACGAGGAGCTGTCCGATGATGAAGCATGACACCAACCAAGGTGTGTGAGGACCATTGCTCCTGAATTTCAGGACTCCTTTTCTTTCCTCTTATTCGGAACAGTGTACCACTTTATATTTGCATATTATTGGGAGAACGTACACTGGACCGCCCAATTCTCCCTTTTTTCCCCCCCTTGTGTTTTGAAAAATTTACTGAACAATCCACTGATCTTCAGGTTACCACATTCATCTGTAATACCTATGATTTTAGTGGTGAAAAGTACATCATCACATGACTTCAAATATTCAGTCACAGCTTTACAATTACCGCATTCCAGGGATAGTCCAGTTTAGCAGCTCTTTTCCTGCAGATGCTTCCTGCTCTCCTTTGTAAATCATAATGTGAAGACCATTACTTCTCTGGTTGTTAACTATAGCCAGCGTTAACAAAGCCTTACAGTCCTCAAACAGTGCAAATATTACAAATAATTTATTATGGTGAGTAGAACAGGAACAAAAACACTAAATCATTTTATTCCATAAGGGTGGGTAACAATGCATTTTACATTGACCGAGTCATACTCATTATGACAATGCATTTTGAAAGCTTAACTATCAACGTTTCACTTTAAAGAGGCTGCACAAACCATTGGTACCAATTCTAGTAGACAAAAGAAGAAAGGTGTGAAGGGAATTGAGGTAGAGGGAAAAAAAAGAAATCAAAGATAGATTGGGGGAAAGAAACACACCCCAATTCGAACTCTACTTAAAAGGAACGCTTGCTTTCCCTGTATCTGACAGACTTATAATTGCATATTCCTTACCTTAGAATATTCCCCATGCCAGCGCACATAGGCGCCACCCCAGTGAGTGGACAGTTCTTTTTTGTCCACACCAGTCAGTGCAGATCCAGAGAGAGTTACCTCCAGTAGGTTTTTGACTGACCTTTTTTTAAAGTTTTATCAAAGCTTTTTTTGAGACATTGTCTCCCAGTGTGTCAGGGATCTAAAATAAACAGTGGGTTTTAAATCCTGTGGTGCCTGTTGCAGGCAGATGTCTGTGACAGACCTTCATCTGGTTTGTCTTTGGTGCTTGGAGCCGGACCACAACTCCAAGACCTGTGATGACAGTAGCATCATGCACCCAAAGGCATTGTCGGAGCAGTCACTGAAGGTCCTGGTCATCTGATGTATGAAGACTCTGTGCCATCCCTGATCCCAGTCAAGTGGGGGGGTCCCAAGACAATTCGCTGAGCCGCACTCGACGTTCGTCTTCACGGTCAGAGTCATCGTTGGGTATGTCCCAAAAAAATATATATGTATGTTAAACACTCTTCGACTTAACTGCACTGGGCCAAGTCACTGGCTGAAGTGCGGGAACAACGTCACAAGTTGAGGCCCCTCTCCCATGCAGCCACCTTGGAGACTGTGCCTGAGTCCCCCATGCACCTTCCAGAGTTTCCCAGAGCCTGGAGCATGCCCTGACCAACTCAAGGAGTTTTATAAGGCCATGCACCTCCTATTCGGCCACCTGATCCCTCTGGAGTGTCTACAAGTCCCAAGGGTTCAGGGAGCCACCCATGGGTCTGCCCTCAGCACCAGTCAGACCCCCTGGATCCAGTGAGGGATCCGGAGTGGCTCTGTCTGCTAGACCACAATCTTCCTCAGAGCCTGTTCCTGTGCCATCATTTCCAGCGCTGCTGAGGCCCTGCAGTGGCCCCATCTTCATAACTGACTCCTATATGGAGCCAGATGATTGTCGTTGACACCAGCTCTGGCTTTGGCCAGAACCAGACCTTCCAAATTGTCACCAATGCCTTTTACCTTTTGACATGCTTGGAGAGGGAGATGATTTGTGCGTGTGTGTGTGTGTGGGGAGGGGAGTTCCTCAGGACCCTTATGGTGACCCTCAACCCCCTTAATGAGCCCAAAAACAGCTGTTATGAGGAACTAGTGGATGCTAGTGGTTTGGATACTTCGCCACACACTGGTTTGGTCTCTTCTCCTATCCTACCATGACTATAGAGGAATGGGCTTCCTTTGCCATTGTGGAGTCAAGGGTGGCTGAGGCCCTGTCCCTTTGGGAGGATCTCGGTCACAGCATAAGGGCAGGTTCCTGCACCCGTGTCCAGATGGATTGTCCTGTGTATAAAAATATGCTATGCAATGGCCAATAAACAACCCCTAACGCAGAGGTCTTCAAACTGGGGCGGGCCCCCCCCCCTCGGGGGGCCTCAAGTGATCTTAGGGGGGGCACCAGACTCTGACCAAAAGAAGCATTATATAGTCATGAACTGAAGTCAGCATGCTCGGGTGACACTTACACAGACATTGCATACATCACTTCTGACAGCAGGTGGGGGCAAACTAACACCCCCTTCTGGTAAGCAAGGGAACTGCTAAAACAAATTCTGAATCTGGTCTGACTTCTAGGGATAATTCTAAGATAAGACATCTGCGGCAATATAGAGTCTCTACCAGATAAAGTATTGGAGAAAGTAAGTAACTTGTTCTTTAGGTGCCTCTGGAGGAAAAGTCAGAACTTGGGTGTTGGATGCCCTTCTTCCATTCTCTAGTGCCCCCAGCTTATTAGCCATTAAGATAATGGTGTTCCGGTTGTGTCTGTAAACCTTTTGTGCTCCTGCAGTTCTGTCCATCCAGGGGTTTCTCTGCTGTCCCAGCCTCCACAATTCTGCTCTCCCATCTTTTCAGGTGAGCCTCAATGGCAGACATTGACTTTTCTGTTCCATCTACTTAGTCAATCTGTAGTCCTCGGGCACTCCTATTGTCATTAACATTGCTGTATGCAGGTGTCTTTTTGTCAATATTTAGTTACAGTCCAAATAGCACTTTAAATAATAATGCCTCAGATAGCAAGCATAATTTGAAACATAAGCCAGACAACAATTTCAGCATTCGGATTATGCTCCTCCAAATAGAATGAGGAATAGAAATAGAATATAGTCCACAAACATATCAATCCAGTGGCCAAACATGACTTTCTGGTTGTCATCGTAGGACGTCTTCTGTCAAATAGGGAACATGCATTACATATGCTGAGGTAAAATGTGTACCACAGACTTGCATTTCAAGAATAATAATGAAAAGGGCAAGATAAAGTGGAATGGAAAATAAAAGGCAGTCACAGAATGTTCTCTCTCTCTCCATTTCAGTGCTTCACATTCCAGAGGGTATGCCAAAAGTAAAACATACATCACATAACTGAATGCAATGTTCCGAGTCCCAGTAATTTAATCAGAGCTTTCTGGCATGATCCTACTGTGCCTCATTTTCTAACTGCTGAGGATGATGCTAAGGGTGGTGTTGGTGTCATCCTCTCCTCAGTCGCCTAGTTCGACAGTGTATCTTTCTCATTTGAGTGTATCTGAGAGGGCTTTCATCTCACACCACAATTTTGGACTATGACAACTCAGCAAGTGCAATTAGAAGAAAACCTGCACACTCATCAGTTGTACTCCAATCTATAAATAATCAAAATTCCACTGGTTAGTGTTCTCATGGGTATCACCCTCCACTCATGGCTGATGAAAGGTCAAACACCATATGCACTAATAGAAAACTACATGCATCCCCTTAAGCACTAATTCAGGTGTTCCTAGGAATCATCACTCTTAATATTAATCAATGCTATCAATGTATCATTCCATCCGTTTTAATGAGGCTGCCCTATCTGTCTCCTAAGAGAGCAGTCACCACCCTATATTTGCATGGATCACGGATTTCTGTGAATATCTTCAGACTTAAAGTTGGGGGGAAAAGAGAGGGAAAAACAAAAAGCACATTTCCAAATTGCTCCATGTCAAAACTGCCCCCTATTCAGTACTGGAACATTTTTGCTCCTACATCCAACCAGGTAGCAGCCTTCTTATATCATTAGTGGTCTTTCTTCTCTGCTTCCTTCCCATGACCTTGCTCTCCCACAGCCATCTTACTCCAAAAGACCCAGGGAGATGATATAATTATTGTAATATGCATCATACACCCCAGTCTGTTTTGGTTTTTGTAAAATCTTGTATAAGGTAAGACTTAACTCTAATAAAACTTTCACTTTGTCCCTTTTTACTACAATGTTAACCTTTTTTTCACAACCCTTCTTACATCCAAAAATAATTGCTCCTAATCTATAGCTCTTGATGAGCAGCCTATTACCAGTTGGTATTGGTGAAGGAGCACCCCTGTGATGAAGTCTGCCACCTGGTTTGGGTGAGGGGTTGTGCCCTTTTTAATAAATACTTTTAAGGAGCATTACTTTTGTGTAGCCCATCCGTCTTTGTTCGAGGAGCATAAGCGACCTCGGAAAGGTGAGGGAATTATTTTTCTCAGCAAATTGAAGTCTGTCATTTTTTTTTTTTTTACATGTACATTTGTAAGCAGGGAGATCACTTTAACACTGGTTCTTTAAAGCTCCTCTCTCTCTCCGCTCTGTGTTTATAGGCGTCTGTATTGAACCATTGGTTGACTTGTAGGAATGACATTTGCATTTTACCTGGCATTTGTTATTGCAGCCCAGCACAGAATGAGTGAATTGGGGGAAAACAATTCCGGACCCAACAAGCACTTGGGAGACTTCTATGACACTGAATGTTGGGACGATGCAGGACTTACAAGAAAGCGGCTGACACTACAATAGGTCGACACTAGGTAGTCATTCAGAATACACCCTGGATGGGCACCTAGAAAAACATCAACTAAGGCCCATTGCCAGACACAGAGGCTGAAAACTGTCACTTTCCCTCTGCATCAAAATGCATGCACAGGTCTTGACTGAAGGAATGTAACATTTTGTTATGGGCCTGCAGAAGCGGTACTCATTCTCCTATTGAATGAGTGTCTGAGGAATACATTTTTCAGAATGTTGGTTTCGAACAAATTGGCTTTTTCACTCAGGACTTCTCAGGAGCATAAAGGACTATTTGGGCTATCTGGGAACTGACCAAAATAATTTTTATGTACATCAAGAAGATTTCAATAAACTGCATTATCCTGTTTACAAGGTTGTCAAAGGGTATCTTCCATTAGGAGATCATTGAATCTGTTCCTGTGATGCAGTACCATTCTGATTGGTGATTACATTCTGGAGCTGAATGCATTCTTCATAGGGGTTGTATACCATCCCTGCAGTTCCATTAGCATTGGATAAGCTTATGGACCAATAGTTCAAGTTGTAAGAGTTTATTAAAGCCCATGAGTGAAATATAATATGTAAGTACATTTATTTCTAATCCCAGCATCAGTGATGACAATGAAACAAAGAATAGTCAAGCCTTTAAAAGAGCTGTGTATGTGGAACAATAATCTCATGAGGAAAGTATGATCAGAAAACAGAAGCAGTCAACTTGGAGCAGAAGAGGTGAAAGTGCCAAGAGGAACAGGACCAAAGAAACTATAACTCTGAAGAACTGTGTGATATCCTCTTTATTCTGCAATCCTAGGCATGACCTTCAAGCACTGTGACAGCATCAAATGAGCATCCAGTCCAGTGTACAGCTGGCAAATATATCAGTTTTAGGGCTCACCTAATAAAAGGTGTCAATTCAAGGCAGAGTGATGTAAAAAATGTTTTCATGCCATGGAATAAAATGCATGGACATCTCATTTAGGGGATGATGAGGAAACCCATCCAGACAGGAAACATACAGCAAGTAGAAACTGGGCTGAAAGAGTCAAAGAAAAGATCTTAAGGAATCTGCTAAAGAGGGTGGTGTGAGTAGAATCAAGAAGAAAAAGTTGCCAGCAGGCACAAAGCAAGAGACAGTAGGCAGAGCTAATGAAAAAAATCACCCAAACCAATAAATTAAATTGGGTGCTTGATGCTCTTAGTGTTGAGGATATTCTTGAAAGATGGAGGCCAAGGAGAAGCAATTAGGGCTGGGCATTTAAAAAAATAAGGGACAAAGAGAACACAAACAAAATGTATGCAAACATTTGGAAGAAAACATAATTGACGTAAGGTGAGAAAAGCCAACAGGGAGTTACATGAAGACAGTTACTAGAGAGGAAAGATGGCAGGATATTAGAAAACCAACTGTTAAGGATATGTAGTTAGGCACTGGGAGGAAGCAGATTTGAGGGATGATCACATACCACAGTAGAATGACCATGTGAACTCGAATAACGTGACGGATGGATGACCTCCTGGTGTAAAGTAGGAAGAATAGACTAAAGGTTAAGGATAGTGTAGCTAACCACTGGAGAGCAGTACGATCAGCTAATGCTGAAACAGCCACACAATGTATAAAGTGCTTGAAGACTCAGCAGTGTCCTGGCAAAAGCTAGGAGAACAGGGGCTGACTCCTGTGTTAGGCCTGACTGTGCAGAAGAAACTAGAATTGGCAGATATGCTGAGGAAGGAGATGAAGAACCGAGAAAGTTAGCCAGATAAAAAGTGAGACAAAACTAAACCAGCATACATTAAGAAAATGTGTCATAATAACTTGCTGTGTTACACATTCCTCATTGTTTTTAATAAATCATATAATTATGAATTCAGCCTGAAAAGGAAAGCCCTCCAAGGTATTTAAATCGGGGGCGCTTGAGAGGACCAATTTAGAAAGGCCTAAAAGTAGATCTGTGCGAACATACACCCAGAAGTCCTTGAGAGATTGTCAGAGGGTTCTTGATGCATTCACTTTATCTGTCAACCTTACTGTTGTCAGGAGGTCCATGCTGAGGACAGCAACGGGGTCTCATGTTAGCTAGTACTTTGAACAGAAAGGCTGCACCAGGCAGCACCAGCACTGAGGGAAAGAGCCTTAGAGGGTTACAAGCCTGAACAAATGGCAGTGGATGTGATTGCAAAGATGCACTGGGATAGCTTCGGGTAAACAAGGAGAAATTCAGAATATAATTTCTTGCTTAGATAGCTGAAGATATAGAAAAGGAAGGTGACAGGTTTACTATGATTTTTTTCTGGATACAATAAATTGTCTGTTTTAGTGACCTTTGGCAATATGGATGCAGGCAAGCCTGCATCCAAAGGTACTACTACCAGGTGAATCACCTTTTGGCTCACTAACTGTTCTACTTTTTTAGGAAAATCTTTCAACATAGTGATGGTGGCATCTTTGTCATCTTTATGAATATTCCTGTCAGTAGAGTTTGTTGGGTAGTAATGTTAAACACTTGAGACACATTCTGCAAGATTAATTCTCATGATTCCCTTTCCGCGAGCAATGCTGTTTTGCCAATATGCCTTAATTATTTCTGCTTCCTTTTCTGATGGCTCAAATGCTCATTTGACTTCATCCCCTGTTTTATTTTCTGTGAAATGCACCACGTTTTAGGACTGGGTGATATCAAGATCGTAGAAGTGGGATGATATCTTAATGATGACTTCTTTACTCCTAAATTCCTTACGTTCTGTCTTCTTAGCGGTAGCCTGTTGCTTACTCCAGTCACTGATTGGTTACATTTTGATCGTTATTACATTGTGTAAGCGAACAAGCATGAAGGCTAATGTGATGTGACACGTAAGCTGAATTAGCCTATATATTCACAGCTTTGAGAAACATTTTGCTGCCCCACCATCCTTTGCCACGGCATTCACAGGGTGAGAATTAAGCCTGAGCGGAGTTCGCAGAGTTTCACGTAATGACCTAAAAACTCCACCGCAGTACGCAGAGCTCTGCAAGTGGAGGAGTGCTTTAGGTTGTGCTGTTTGCGCTGATTTTTAGCGCCGGGTGTTTGTCCTGCGCTGTAAAATCATTGCGAATGGCACCACATGCAGTGCAAGAGGGTGCTTCTTTTCTGCCACTCGAGTAGATTTTCTACTCAAGCGGCGGCTTCCTCAACGCGAACTGAAAGTTTCTCAAAACAAGCAGTAGTGACCATCCGTGACCGTCTGTGTTGAGAAGTCTCACCGGAAGGTGGTGTGGAGTAAGATTTTCCTCGCTTGCGATCAGCAACTTAACGTTGGCAAGCACGAATGAGGAAAAAACTCCGCTCTGTAGAGTTTTTCGCAGCTCCTCGCTCTAAGCCGACTGGGGAAAAACTCCACGAGCTGAGTGGAGTTCACCGCCCACCCCTAGTGAGAATAAGAGATTTGATGAAATAGCAGGAAGGGAGTTACTGTAAAGGTAACTTTATCCTTCCCTGTTGTTGGTATCTTGGATGCATGCATGCCTCCTTCATCCCTATGATCCTCTTTGAAAGACAAGTAGTAAATGAATGTTGTACACTCAATGCTTCTATAGTGTCTTGCCCTCTAGTGCATTTACCTCATTGGTTGATGAATAAAAACACCCAAAACATGGCAGTTCGCTTAAATTTTAATTGCCTTATTGTATCGTTCCTAAAACTGCTATGTTTGTGTGATGAGGATTCCAAGCCTTATGACTGGAATTGTTCAGAGGATGCAAAGGTTTGAATAACATGTAAGAACTAGTTTCACTTAAATACTCTCTTGCATGGTATTCCTATCAAAGCAAAGTCTCCAGTAAAGACCTTGTTCCAAACTTTTGTAGGGACCCCAAGATAGACACACCAGAGTGATGACTACAGTACAAGATACTGAAGTGCTTTAGATATATTTCCTTATTACGTGCTGGTCCATAGGTATCTACACTTAGTATATGCAGCCTTCTCTGATCATTTTTAGGAATGCAACCTTTCCATTACATACTATTTTTTATCCTTTTAGCTTCATATAGACTTGTTGGATGAACATGGTGTTTTCTCAGTGAAGCCTCGGCCCAACACACATTGCATTTATCCTGTCCAGGAAGATCAGAAGGAAGTTGTGCTCTTCGGCAAAGGTAAATGATGTTGTTGCCTATTTTTATTAAATATGACACTGCTATGTTTGTGATAGTTAAATGGTCAGAACAGTGAAATGTGAAAGAATGTGATAATTGGGATGTTCAGTAGTTTGATCTGGATGAGAGGACTTTCGTTAAATTTGGTTGAAACTTAGAGATAATACTTTGCATTACTTTTGGTGTTCTGCCGGAAGAGTTTCAAACAAACATTATGTTTTTGAAGAAGAAAATTTCATGAATTATTATAGTAAAGACCTCCACAATAGTCACTACAGTATTCCAAATCAAATGTTACACCTTGCATTGAGGCAGGTGCTCTGCAAATAACCTAACGTCCCATGGGTGTACCATTTCCCTATAGTTGTGCAGTTACTTGTGTATCCTTTCATAGAACAGCATAGCATGTTCCTGGGTCAGGGTGTTTTCTCAAGTGTACAGATTAAAGTAGGTTCCCAGTTTCATAATATTTCCAATATGCTGAATTGTAACTTGCTTAAGATCATTCTTAGGTTGAGAACAGCAGCGCGTAAGCTCTTCATTTCTGACGTGTTGGTATGTACCTGGGTTTTTAACCACACCCACCTCACGCCCATCACTATCGCTCGTTCATGGGCTTGCCTTTCAAAAATCCTTTGATTTCATTGGCAACTGCTTTAAGTTTGACCCTCCTTAGAGCGGTTTTGTTACCGCCTTGGCCATCGACCCCTTTACATGGATAATTGCACTTTTGCCAATAACTTGGACTGCGAGCGACCTTCTTTTTTCTTTTGTCTCTCTTTGTGCTCGCAGCAGCGGCTCGCTTAAGTCAGCGGTTTTACTGTTTATTTTCAGTGGCAAGAAAAGTCCAGTTAGGAATTTACAACACTAATAGCTCTAACTTAAGCAAACGTGAGACCCGTTGCCTTGCAAATGCTTGTTGTAATTATTGCTTCTTAAATAACTGCATATTGCAGCAGCCTATTTCTGTCATTTTGCGGAAACGTACGTTACCATGTAAAAGGAACTGATAATTAGTTTAAGTCCAAATAGAAACATGCATTATGTTAGTCATTTTAGTTGTTGAGGAAGAATAGGAATGTTTTCGGTTGTCTTTTTGAACACAAAACTCTCTGTGCTCACTCAGCTTAAGATGGGAACAGTAGAATTGGAACCATTTTTGAATTAACATTCTCACTAAAACATCTGTGTAAATTATATAAATACATTTCCTTTGTTTGAAATGTTTGCAGAAATTGACCCAACTCTCCATGAACCACTTACTCGCATTTACTTTATCGTTCTTTTCTCAGAGATTTGTGAAAGAGCCCTAGCAAGAGCATGCCATCTGTGTGCCAAGGCCCCAACTCCTACATGGGCATCACTATCCATTTCAGGTTTATGCATGTATATTTCCATCTCTAGGCAAGACAATGAAACATGATTTTCTTTAGACTTTTATCTTATGAATGTTAGCTTCTTGCTCCAGCCACCACCTTCCAACAGACTGGAGACTATTCTTGCCGACTGTCAAGCGCGTCCAAGCTGTGGGCCTGTGAGACTAGCTGTCTCTAAAGTTTATTGAAAAGTTTTGATTACGACTAGAATCAATTTCCCTAGTTGATTGCATTAGGTGGCACCTCAAGTGGGTCTCCAAACTGTCATTTTGCAGGATTTTAGGTGGAACACCTGGGAGCTTCCCATGAGTTCAATTACATGACTCCCCTCTCAGCTACATCCCACTGGTGACCATAGCTGTCTTTCTTTTCTTGTTTTTCAATTGGCAAATTGTTCTTAATATTCTCCATTTGTATAAGGAGATGGGTTTGACGCATTTTTCGAGACACGTTGTTTACTTTTTGCATGAAGATATTTGTTTTATTAATTTGTGCTTTCATTTTGCATTTTATATGGTGCCAATTTACTAAAACTTTGAAGAACCAGACATGGACTTAAGTTTCTGTAATACATCAATGTAATAACAGCCTTCTGTCTGACAGATAGTGTAGAGTTACATGAACACTTTTATGGACAGTCACACATTCAAAGCTGTGTTAAATTAAAGCATCCTTTCATATATTTTTTTTCAAATTTCTAGTGTGATACCATTTCGCGGCATTCTGTACTTCTTCATTTAGACTCTTGATTGGGAGAGTTAACTTAAAACTACGGACTAACAAAACATTTTATTGTAAACCTTAGTGGTATTTGTTTTTTTTATTTGGACCTTAAGGCAGTGGCGCACCTGGGTATTGAAAGCGTATGATTTGTAAAGCCTTAATTAACATCATCAGAAGTTCAAAATGCAGTCACAAAGCCAAAATTATCTTTATTCAGTTTATCACTGTAAATCATAAAGGCAGATAAAAATACAGAGTTCATAGAATCATTTAAAAATAGATCATAATTCAATGAGTGGAATGAAACACCACTGCTAAAAACAAAGATACATAATAGCAACCCGTGCAATTGTCAAAAAATTGGAGGTGCAATAAAGCCGGCCTCACTTGCTTAAAATTCAGTGGCTAGAGTCCCAAAAAAGAACGTGTGAATTGTCAAATGCAGCAGCCACATCACGTGTGCAAACAGCCGGTTCAGACAATTTGTGCCAGCCAACTAAAAGCTGGGGGAAGAAGTTTACACGTAAGTGAGACAAAAGACATCTGTGCAAAATAGGCATGTCCAGTGTTAAATACTGTTCAAGTTCACCTGGGCTTCAAAGCATAGTGACTGCACATATTTTTCTGCAGAAACGTTCCTCCCTTTTTTCCCTGCACAAAAGTACAAAATGCTTCCTTAAACCACATAATATCAGTTTTAGAAATAAGTTCCAGGAAATAATTCAGGTCTGCCCAGAATGCCCTTAATGTATTGTTGCCAGGGGGTTCAAAGGAAATAATGTAGCCCCAGACAATCGTTCAGGATCACTCTGATGAATAGTATTTCATTTTTAGACCATACAGGGTTCCACATAACTTAGGACAAATACATCAAAAGTCTGAAAATAAATCTAATAATCAGTTCCTCGTGCACGATCTCTGCAGGTACAGACTGTGGCAACCTCAAAATACTTCGGAAGAATTTATTCTCAGCCCCTTGGATGGATTGGCAGGACTTATAACCCCAAATCTCCAAGCCCAAATGCCGCTGTCAGAATGCACTTGGTTTTGTAGAGGTTCACTATAGATGTGACATGAGGTTGGCCAAGTGGCCTTGAAAAGGCAACAATAATATGAGTGACCCTATTAAAGGACTGCACATGAGCACTTATCAGGGGATCCCAATTCAACTTATAGTCTATCCTAATTCCCAAGTAGGAGAACTTCCCTGTGTTACTTTGGGATCTTCCATAATTAAAAAGGTTTTAGACTTTAAATTTTCCGACCCCAGACCATAGTATACGTTCTAGACAGATTAGTTTTTAGACCCCTTTTGTCCATAAAATTAACAAAACAATCATCAACCATTGCAGACCATCAGCTGTACATGCTATGAGGTCCGTATTGTCCACATACAACACAGCTAGGACCAGCCTTTTCCCTATCCTTCAAACATCCTCAGACTGGCTCACTAAACATGATTCGAACTAGTTAATTTATATAATGAAAAGCAGAGATTCTAAAATAAAACCCTGGCGAACACCTCTACCCAAGTGACAGTGCGTAGTACCTTCCCCCAATGCGCCAAATCTAACAGGCCTCCAACCCAGCATGCAGGTTGCACAGAAATGCTACAAGGGATCGATCAAGCCCCATGGCCACCAGCACAAACCATAACTTCAACAGAGTCAAAGGCTGTGCTGAGGTCCATGAAGACAAGTTGGACTGACTCTTTCAGTTATGTATTTAGAGATCAAAAGGTAAAGATTTAAGTTCTATTCTATCGTCCCTCTGCCCAGTCTGAAACCATACTGGATATTGGAAATGACCTTCATGTTCTCAGCCCCCTTCATCAGGTGCTTCAATAGTACCCTGTCTTTGACCTTCACTTCTATTAAACGGCTATTAAAGAGATTGGCCATGTGAGAAAAGGCCTCTTTTTGACATGGTTATCCCCCACTTTTTTCCTGGTATGTGATAGCCTAGAATTTGTTAGTGCCCCGGATCCCTGTTAACCAGGTTCCCTGGGTCAGAGCTCTTTCCCTAAACTGTTGAGATGCATTGGCACAATTGGAGACACCTGAGAGGTGTCCCCTGCAAAAGCTAACTGCCCTGGCATGGTTGCTGGCCGGTCACATCCAGCCTGCCACCTCCAGACAAACATCTGCACACCTGGGGTGAGGGCCTCTGCCCTCTGGAATGTAGAACAAAGCCCTTCTTGGGTGGCGGTGCTAACACTCCCTCCCTCAGTAATGTGCACTGCCCTGTTGGAGAGCTTCAAAGGGCTTACCGCCTTTGATACTTGAACTCCGGGCCTGGTGCTAGCAGCAGATGGTCGCCCCCATTGCGAACCCCCACTTTTGGTGGGAGCAACGGCGGGAAACTCAGAGCACAGGAGGAGTGGCCCTACCTGGCATGCACTACCCCTAAGGTGTTGCATGAGAGGTGGACTCTCCATTTCATTTTCCTCCATCTTGGATGGAAGGAAAATAGCCAATCAGGTGTAGGGAAGTGACCTCTGCCCACAGGAAGTGGTCACTTAGTGGGTGCAGCCATCCTAGAGTAGATGATCCATTGCTTACTAGCAGGTTCCCCTAAAAAGCCCACTAAATACAGTATTTAGTGGGCATCCGTAGACCAAGAAATCAGTTTTGATGGACAGAAGACAGCACTAAGAAGATCCAAGACACAAGAATTGTGGACCTGCTGCACCAAAGAAAAGGCGTCCAACCCTGCCTGCTGCACCCAGGACCTGACAATTGCTGCTGAGGAGCTGCTGGACAACTGAAAGAACTCCAAAGGACCTCTGGCCTGTTGAAGTCGCCAGAAATCTCTCTCCAGAGTGGAGATACCACTCTAAATCCACAAGGAACCAACAAACCAGTGTGATACACTTCACTGACTGGATGCTAACCCCAGAACAGGACCCAGGAGCCAGGCCAAACTTCACACCCACGACCCCGAGGACAAACCCTGCGAGTGTGCCAAGTTTGATGGCACTGCGCCCTCTAGCGCCTGAATCATACCAATATCCCGGGTATTGGTCACCTGACTTCAAACGACAAGAAAGACAGCCCACCCAGGACTGTAAAAGGACCAGATGGAAGCCCCAGTCGAGAGACTTCAGGAACAACCTGGACCTCCCACCAGAGTGCCCCTGTTGTCCTGCAATCGACCCTTGAACTGACCTACCTCTTGCTTCTGAGGGCATCCTTGCACATAGCTACTGACTCACCAATGCGCTCTGTACCGAGCCGACCTGTGCCCTGCACTGAAGAACCAGCTGTGCCCTAAGGGTCCCCCACCCCTTGCGACCTTGACACTCCAAGGGGAATCCCAAAATCCACCTTTAAACTCCAGAGACCTTTTCTTACTGCTCTTGCCAGAACGGGGAGCCACCCAAACTTCTGTAGCTGGCACAGTGCGCCCACCGACTGACTTGACTAACCTGCAAAAGAAGAACTTGGTAACTCTACTATACTTTTTTATATTCATTTTTAAAGGCTATCCTCCATTGATTCCTATGCTGCGTAATTGTGCACAAAGACTATTTATATTCAACTTCAAAAAATCATATCTCGAAAAGTACTTAACCAATGTTGATAATCTTGGTTTTAAAAATGATACACAAATCTGAAGCATTTTTATAAATTGTTCTCGAGTTATTCCTTTGAGTGTGTGAGTTGCAAGATTGATGCTGTGAGTACAACAAATGCTCTGCACTTCTCCACCTCGACCAAGCTACCATAAAAATTAGAGTATTGGGTGACCAACGTGTGGTTGCCTGGACCCTCTGCACTGTGGGCCTAGCTTTGCATACTACATAGAGGGCTAGACTCCTACAGGCCAGTAACAGACTGAAGGCTGCACGGTTCCCTTTTTTATACAACTGCACAATTACCGACTTTTTCCAAGTGCTGCAGCATTTAAATGTCGCATGATCGGAGGTGGGTCGGAGATCCACACAGGCCTTAACAAGATCCCCAGGGGCTTCCTCAGGACCAGGGGCTATTTGTGAGGGGATGGACAATATGGCTTTTACAACTTCGCCCACATCAAAATGAAGCGGTTTAACACCAACTAAAGCGGCGGCAACCTCCAAATGGGAAGAGAGCATTGTCCTATAGATGGATTTAAAATAGTTTACTCAGGCCTTGGGTGTTATGGTATGAACCATATCTGTCACCACTGACTCATTAAAAAGGGGACGATTTACTATTTTCCAGAAAGCATAGTTGTCTCCTGCCTTGCAATCAGACACTGGCTGATCCCACACCTCATATTTTAAAACATTCTTACGTTTTCTACAGGCCTCCTTATAGCGTCATCTTGTCTCCTTAACTAATTGTCTATCTCTAGGAATACAATGCAAAGACTTCAAAAGATCTGAGTGGGCCCTAGAACAGGTTTTATCAACCCATTTAGGATCGGCATTAACCATCCGGTTCGATTTACCGGAAAGTTCAAGCTGAACTCTTACAAATGTTGAAGAATGAGTCTAGGAAGACTTGGTCAGAAGGATCTGCCTGTAGGCAGGCTTCGAAGTCACTACTACACACCCTCAACAGGTCTCTTAAAAAAATCTTCCGGGACTATCTTACCCCAGCCAATTCTACGACCCTGCCCTTCAGCTATAAAGGGCTCCTTATACAGATTAAATGACTTTCCCCTAGCTTAATCCAACTAAATTCCGCCTTAAGCATAAACAATGTAGTCCCTGGGCCAGCCAAAGTTACTACAAAGGTCAGTGTCAGCCTCAAGAGAGAAATCTGTACTCATGAGTGTCACAGGTGTTAAAGGGGGGACCCAGCCTAGGCACTCACCCGGGTGCTTCCTGATCTGCGATATCGCTATCCTCGTGCCTCCGGGCACGGGAAAGCAGTGGGCGTGCTACTTCCAGGCAAGAGCAGGCTGAGACCTATGGTCTTTGGCCCCCTTTAACTGTGTGATCTCTCCCAGCACTGCGGGATCATTGGTGAAATTTATCTTCGCACCTAAGGGTGCGGGAAAGCGGTGGGCGGGCTCCCTCCAGGGAGGAACAGGCTGGGACCTGTAGTCTGTGGCTCCCTTCAGCTGTGCGATCTCCTCAAAAGTAAAAATCCAGAAGAGCCTGCGGAGGTTCTTTGACATACCAGTTGTGTGCTTACATCTGTGTCTAAAGGAACACGTGCCACTGTATTCTAGAGTAAATGCAATTTGATCTTTAGACTCTTCTTAAGTGCCTTGAAATGGCCACTACAGTACTTTTATTTTTCTCACGACACGCTTACATTATTAACTTTTATTACTCAAAGGATGCAGAACATTCCAAAAATATAAACTAGCTTACAGAGAATAGTAAGCATGTGCATTAAGTGCACCTTATCTTTTAAATAATTAGATTACTACCGAAACACAGCTAAAGGCATTGTCATTTCCAATCCTAATTGTCAGATACTTCCAGGACGCGATATTTATGAGGCTATGTGCATCCTACATTGGAACACTGTGGTAACGTCCCACAAACTCACCTATTATTAATAAGTTAGCAGTAGTGTAACGGAGGTCCTTAAATAGGTTTCCTCTGGGTCTTCCTTTAAGTATTCCTCCCACAAAGTCCCTCCCTGATGTGCAAACTCATGTAAATTGCTCTTCCTTCATGGTTATTCTTTTCAGAATATACCAGGTGTCAGGAAGTAAAATTCAGTTTTGATTCTCCTATTCAAGGGTGGGATTCCCAGTAATAATAGTTTAGGAAACCATCTGAATGTGGTCATCCTAAAAAGCTTGACAGGTGATGTATAGTACCTTGTACGAGAAAGCAGCTTTCACGACACAGATCACCACCAATGCCAGAAATCAGCTGTGTTCTTAATACACCTAGGGCATCCTGCAGGGTTGTTAGGATGCATTCCATGTACTGCTGATGCGATATCTAAGCTTCTGTAAGCCATTTAAAGTGTAGTAGCTTGAATCTGTTAGTATACAAAACCAATCTGGTGCACTTGCACACCCTTTTCAATTGTAGTACCCACAGTAGATCCCCATTTACCTGTAACTTAACTTAGTATATATAGCTGACAGCAGCCAGATTCTTAGTTGTGCCTGACAGAGTTCTTATAAAGGACTCCCTTTCTTTGTCAATGTGCTAATATCCCTGTTGACATTATGTTGGTGTTTGGTAGCAGCTGACAGTTGCCTTCTCACCCCACAGTGTGTTTTTGTCTTATAGCCCACAGTTGCTTCTTGAACAATTAACATTTGCCATCATCCATTATTATTAAAGATAGCAATAAAACTTTGTCATCAACATTCAGAAATGTTCTAGATTTTATAATCACTTTGCTCTTAAAACACCTTTTCTAACCAGTAATTACTTCCACCCAATTTTGGAGATGTCCAGTGTTCAGCTCATTTTATATTCTCGTTACATTTCCATATTATAGTTGGTTTGAATTTACTCTAACCATATTGCCTTTTATTAATGTTTATTGCTTCCATCTATTGTATCTGAATCCATATTTTAAAACTGATCTTTAAATCTAAATTAGTGCAGTTGTTGGCTGGGGGACATGGCCAAGGAGTATACCTGGCTCCACTAACAAAGCGCCGCACTGGGACCCAGATTTGCCTTGCCTGTGCCTGAGTGTGATTTGGAGTTGGTTGGTTGAGCAGTCAGGCGGGGGCGGAGGAGTCGCTGTGGACATCTTGCAACCATGCCTGCAACACAATGCAAGCTGTGGCCTGACATGAGAGCTAGCAGACAGCGGTGGTGGCTCTCCAGTGGAGTCTGCCATTAGGCCTCAGCTGCCGATCACGCGCGAGTCGGCCCAACAACCTTAGCTGTAGTGGAGGGGGTGGTGCGACCGGATCGGGACCGCGTTTGACGCGTCTCAAGGGCCAGAATTTCAGCAGGAGGCACGGGGCTGACCTGGAGCTGCGGCGACCTCCCCAAGTGTACTCTCTCCCTCAAATGTTCTTTCCCACCTCTCCTACCGCCCTTTGTTGATTGGTTGGCCCAGTGTCTGGAGATGGGGGCGGCGGGTGCGGCGCATTGACTGCATCAGGAATGTGCCTGGAGGCTGGTTCGGGCCTAGGCCCAGCTCAGAGGTGTCATGGGGCCCTGCGAGGGCCGGAGTTGTGGCCCAAGGTGAGGTAGCTCACCTGGAGGCGCAGCAGCTCTCTGTTTTCTTGCCCCGCCCTGCAGATTCTTCACCATAGTTGACCATGTTCTCATCAATGTTGATCGTACGGCCCGCATGGAGAAGCTGGAGAGAGGGGGCATCTGGCACTCCATGTCAAAATCGACTATCTTGAGAATCGTTCAAGGCATAACAACATTTGCATCAGGGGCCTAGTATCCACCATTCTGCCAACTGACCTAGAGTACTACAGCCACAATCTCTTTGCTCATCTCCTGCAGCTGTCCAGTGATTCACCAGTTCTCCTGGATCACACCCATAGAGTGTAGTCCACCTTCCAACAACAGAAGAACCTGGCACCGGCCACTCTTACCAGAGTTCACTATTTGCACAAGAAGAAGCAACTTCTACATGCCGCTCATCAACAAGAACCGATTATCTTCTTTGTGGTCTCTGTTTCCTTGTACCAGGATATCTCTGCCCACACACTGGCCCTTCGGGAAGACTTCAAGAATATTACCCACCACTTGCAGCATAACAAAATTCTGTATCGTTGGGGCTTCCCGCTACACATCCACTTTACACACCAGGACAGGAGTATTGTTGCTCGCATGCTCCAGGAGGCCTGTGAGGCCCTTGGACCCACCCCTCAATGAGTTGTACTACCTTGCTGTAGTGGAGGGGGCAGCTGGCATTTCCAACATTCACGACAGGCGAAGAAGAAAGTGCACAAGCAGCGAAGGGAAGCTGATAAAGAAAAAACGTCTCCTTCAGATGACGATATGCCACCTTGACCTCTTTGTAGATATCAGCAGGACTTTTGTTGTGTTGTTTCCTTGACATTTGCCTGACTGGGGATGGAGAGATGTCTCTATCCTGCCTATTACTGATATTTTCTCCTAAACTAGGCTGTGAGTATACCCGGGGGGATGGAGGAGGCCTGCATAGGTTTACATCTCGAGCTTGCCCCTTTCTTATTCCCTTGTGCTAGTTTCCTGGGAGAACTTTTAATCTTTTTCTTGGCTTTTTGGCCTTCTAAGGTGTATGGTTTACCTATTCTTTTTGATGGCTGGTGTCCGGGCAGCTTCGCTAATTTTCTGTTAACACACATGTGCACCACACTCTGTTTCAATGAATGGGAGCTGGGCTCTCGCCGTTCTGCTCTAAATGTTTTGAAAGTTTACCAATTTGTCTACTCATCACCACTCTTTATTGTTTCTCTCAACATACAAGGCTTGAACCCCTCTCTCCCCACCCACTAATGTAAGGCATTAACAAATTAGCGATGCTGCAAGGAGGTTGATGTGGCAGTCCTGCAGGAGACACATCTCTGATGAACCCCACACAATTTCACTCATGCTTCACACGGAAGTGCCGGAGGGAGGCTATCCTCCTCTGCTGAGATGTTTCCTTCAAACTAGATAGTACCTACAGAAACCACGAAGGACGACAAGTAGATCTACGTGGCATGTTTGGCTCCACCCAGTTGACTGTAGCTTTGCAAGGGAGGAATTTTATGCCAACCTCTTTCCAAGGCTTTCCCATTTCCACCAAGGGGAATTGGCATTTAGGCAGTGACTTGAGTATCCTATTGGACTTCCAACTCGACCGCTTCCACTCCTGACAAGACGAACCCTGCACAACTGCAGCCCTGGCACAGGAAATCTATTATTTGGTCCTTGTGGATGCTTGGTGACACCACCATCCCCAGGAGCAAGACTAAGGGGGTCATTCCTACCCTGGCGGTCCGAGACTGCCAGGGTAGGGGACGGAGGAAGCACCGCCAACAGGCTGGCGGTGCTTCTGGGGCTATTCTGACCGCGGCAGTAAAGCTGCGGTCAGAAAAGGGAAGCCGGCGGTTTCCCGCCGCCCCTGTGAATCCTCCACGGCGGCGCTGCAACCAGAACCAGGCTGGCGGGAACGGGTGTCGTGGGGCCCCTGGGGGCCCCTGCAGTGCCCATGCCACTGGCATGGGCACTGCAGGGGCCCCCTAACAGGGCCCCACATTGATTTTCAGAGTCTGCTTGGCAGACACTGAAAATCGCGACGGGTGCAACTGCACCCGTCGCACACCAGCAACTCCGCCGGCTCCATTCGGAGCCGGCTTCCTCGTTGCTGGTGCTTTCCCGCTGGGTGGGCGGGCGGCCTTTTGGCGGTCGCCCGCCAGCCCAGCGGGAAAGTCAGAATGACCGCTGCGGTCTTTTGACCGCGGTACGGTCTTCTGGCGGTTCCCGCTTGGCGGGCGGCAAGTAGGAATGAGGGCCTAAAAGTTTATTCCAATGTCCACAAGACATATTCCTTACTTGACTACTTCTTAGTCTCCAAGTCCTTACTTCCCAGACTTCTTGATACCAAAATTGATGTTGGAGCTATTTCAGATCATGCCCCACTCTCGTTGACATTAAGCCCCTCAGCACCCATTTCCCAGGCCATGTGTTCTCAGTGAAGTCATGCTCAGGGACCAGGTCCTACACAACCACATTAGAGATGTTCTTGAACACTACTTCCCTGAAAATGACACTGATGAAATATCAATGGCACTCCTGTGGCTCCCTGCAAAGGCAGTCTTTTGGACAGAACTCATTTCCCACACGGCAACATTCAAACGAGGATTAAACTCCAGCAACAAGAATAGAGACACAAATGGAACAGGCTGAGGCGAGACACAATGAGGGGGGCCCTCATAGGATTCTGAGAGACTTAGGTCAACTTGGGTGTGAGCTCAAACATCTCCTGATGAAAGCAGCAGCCAAGAAGCTACTTTACATCAATCAAATGTACTCTGAAAAAGGGGAGAAGGCAACAGGCTCCAAGCACACAAACTGCACATCTGCTCCACACACAATCTCATCAGGGAGATAGTAGATGATGAGAGCCACCTCTGATAAGAGACAGACGAAATACTCCAAAGTTTTCCAAAGCTACTGATCTACTGTCTACAGGGCCCAACAACTTGATGCTCAGTGTCAGATGACTATCTGTGCACATACACTCCCCTGGACAGAACAGAGGAGTTGTGCTTCCTCGAGGATATCATCACCCCTAAGGAGGTCTGGGTAGCGATCAGTAACTTCCCCTCAAGAAAGGAACCCGGCCCTGATGGATACACTGCCACGTTTTATAAAGCCTACTCCTCTCTCTTGATAGAGCCCTTGGTGAAGGTTTTAAATTATTTCCTGATCTCCGGCATGGTTATGGATACCATACTGGAGTACCATATCGCCCTCCTCAAGCCAGACAAGCCCACCACACAGTGCTCCGCCTCTAAGCATATCCCATTGCTGAATTATGATGTGAAGCTGTCTGCTTCTATCCTTGTGGCCCACCTACACCAAGACTGGCCTTCCCTTATCACTGCGACCCAGTCTGGCTTCATTTGCTACTGACTGGCAAATGACAACACATGACTGGGTGTGCCTCTTGTGGAGGTGGCTGAATGGTGGAAATAACCTATTGCCCTTCTCTCTCTTGACGCCGAGAAGGCACTTGACAGAGTTGACTGAGGCTATCTCTCTAGGGTTCTAGACAAGATCCACCTGTGACGCAGGATGAAAGCTTTTAGCCTTGCCAGTTTCCAGAAGCCTGTTGCCAAATTCGAAAATCAGTGGCTTCTCCTCCCACCAATCAGACTTACACGGGGCACCCGACAGAGATATGCCCCTTGTCTCCCTTATTATTCACCCTAGTGATGGAACCATCTAATCCAGCAATCCAGGGTGTGATGGTCAATGGCAGAGAAAATAAGTTGACTCTATTTGCCGATGATATCCTCTGTTTTTTCATAGACCCCGACACCACCATCCCGATACTGACGGGGTAGTTAGAGTCCTTCTTTCAGGTATCAGGCTTTAAGATCAACTTTTTCATGCCTTGGGGCATGGGTGTAGCAGACCCCCAGAACAGCCTCAGGACCCCTGTCTGGAGGGCAGCCATTACCTACTTGGCGTGTCAACTCATGCCTCATATGAAAGACCCACTCCTGCCACATCCCCCTCTCCTCACCTCCCTTTTAAAGATCTGTATCGCTGGGGGAAGCTAGAGATTTCCTGGCTGGGTAGACTCAATCAACTTTATGCCCCAGCTTTTGTATGATCTCCAGGCCCTTCAACTGGCTATCACTCCATTGATCCTCTTACACATCCATGCTAAAATGCTTGCCTTTGTGTGAGGGGGGATCCCTGACAGTAGCAAGAGCGACCCTAAGCAGACCTATATCAGAAGATGGCCTGAGTTTTTTTCCAATGTCTCAGCATACATCCTAGCAGCACAACTTCGCCCCTCCCTGAACTGGAACCATCACCCTGATAGTAAACCCAGGGTCCAGGTGGAGCCAGCATTCTCCCCCTCTCCCATGTTGGGGCTTCCATGGCTTCCAATGTCATCTAAGACAGGAGGTCCCCAACTACTGCCTTTGACATCTACACTTTTAACCTATCGGAGAGAGGTGCGACAGCGCAGCGCTTTCCCGACTTACCCCCACTACCCCCGATGCATAACCCTGATTTTACGCCACACAGCACCAATTCTGGCTCCTTTAGCTGGGTTCAGGGCTGCTTTCCTGCCTTATGAGACTTCTACCACGACGGAGACTCATAATCATGAGGAGTCTCAGGGCCTGATTTAAATCTTAGCGAGAGTCCAGTTCTCTGTATTTAGCTGTATTGTGGCTGAGCCTCCAACCGGCTTAACGGAGTGTTACCCGTCACATAGGAGGTGACCCGCCGACTGGGCGGCTGACTCCTATACTGGCTAACATTAGCAGACAGACTGCCAAGTCGGCGGGCAGTGAATCTGACGGAAAATTGATGGTGGGACCAGAACCACCAAGATCTACATCAGGCCCATAGATGCTAAATTCTCCTTGACTCCAGAAGATATGTATAGATTGAGTCAGGTGCAGACAACGATTCCCCAGTGCTGCCTATTTTTCCACCTGTTATCACAGGCGCAGCTGTGCATAGTCCAAATGTGGAAACAGCCAATGGCCCTTTCCTTGAGTACGTGGTGGGGGAAGGTTTGTTCCCTTTACACCATGGAGAACCTGACTGCCATCATCCGTGATTGTGTAGCTCAATTTGACATCATATGGCGCCCCTTCACTACCCACATAAGATGCATACAACGGGCAGGAGGGCTTCACATGACAATGTGCAGAACACTACAGGCATCTGATATTCACATCATGTACTCCCCAAACCCCAAAGGGGGTGCATCAGGAACCAAACTTCCATCTTGATGGCTAGGCTTTCTTCCTTTTCTTTCTTTTTTCTCCTTTCCTTTAGATTGCTCGCACGGATGTGGTGGGGAGGGTTCTATGTACTAATTGGGCGGGGTCGTATCTCAGTCATCTTACCCTTGTAAACATAGCTGTGTAAGCTGCACCTCCCATTTTCTGTTATGCACATTGCTTCATATGGAACTTTCCTGTCTTGTTCTTTTCTTTTTTTGAAAATACAAAATAAAATTGTTTAAAAAATAAAAAAACTGTTGTTGCCTGCATATCCTTTTTAGATCTTACCTACAGACTGCTTTAGCTATATTCTGTGGGCGACATATTGTCTACAGTATCATATCTCCTTATTTGAGGGATTTCCTCCCTGTTCTTGTGTTTGTTGGCACCTGGAGCATAGCCTCTTCACATCAGTTGTGATTGGCAGACTTCTTATCCTTTAACTAGTGATGTGAAGGGACTACATTTTTAATTCTGTTTCAGCACTCTATGAGAGTGCATCACTTTCCTCTCTCCTGTGCGCTCACTAACACCCCTCATCCCCTGCCCACCTCATTATATCCCAGATGATGTTTGTGCAAGAGGCCAGCAGATGCACACTGCTGCCGGGCATCTTGCTTTCCCATCTGTTGCTCCCGTCTCCCTCTCCTGCCTATGATACATTTTTTCTTTCTGCAAGGATCCAGCAATTGCCCACTTCTTTTGTATTGCACTCACACACGTATATTTTTTTAATGTATTGATCTAAAATGGTCTTTAGTCATTTTGGAACAGTTGACTCAAAATAGCCGTCAGCACATTATGACAAGTGTGTACTACTCCTGCTGGTGCCATCTTGAAATGGTGAAATACTTTCCATGATGGCGCCCACACGTGTATGCAAACATCGCAGCTTGCAATTTAAATTTGCCATTAGAAGATGCAGATGGCGATTTTAGAATCGAAAATTCGACTTGAGTGTCAGTGCGAAAAAGCATTGGCAAACATCCTCCTTTTAACGAGTCCTGTTGACTTTACCAATGCTTATTCAATCTACAGTCAAAGGCTGGGACTTGTCTGGTGTTTTCATGCTGAATAGTGTATGTAGTTTATTTGTCGTCTGTCCTTTGCAGGGCGCAAAGCTCATACCGCTTCCCTCATATTGAACTCGGGAGAGACGGCTGAGTTTGATGTGCTGTTCAAACCCAGTGTGGCACTTCCCTTCAAGGCCACAATCCACTTGGCAGTGGTGGATAACCAATACGAGGAGAACAATGTGCAGTTGGTCGGAGAGGGATATGAGGATGATCTCACCTTGGATAATATACACAATCTTGCCTCCCTCATCAGTTTGGAAAATGCTGAAGGGCAGTTGGAAGATGATCAAGTAGAGGGTGAGCAATATTCAATAATGTGTGTGTAGAGTGGATGAATTTGAACAAGTGAAATAGCCACACACTTGCATCTTCAAATATCGTAGTGATCAAATTTTATTCTCTTCTTTAAGCGACCCGTACAGATCACCTTCATTTTGGGGACTGCCACATCGGAAAGCCATATCAGGCAACTTTTACAATGACCAATCGCAGTAAGTCGGATGTGATGAGGTTTGAATGGCCAGCTGAGGCTCCAGTGCGCTTTTCTCCCCAGGTATGTAAAGATTTTTCAGAATACTGTTTTGTGACTATATAGGGTGCAGTACCTGGCTCTAGAATGTAAGCTAATGGAATATGAGAGTCAGTGCTTAATTTGAGCCAGTTGTTGCAGGTCGAGCACATCAGCACTCCTTCTTGGGGAACAAAGGAGGAAGAGAAGAACTGGAAAACAGTGACAGAAAGAAATCAGGGATGAAAAAGAACCTACAAAAGTGAGATAAAGGAGCAGGGAGTGTCAATGCAGTGGATGGAAGAGGCATGATGCAGATTCAAGAGCTGGCAGTGGGATTGTGTGAAAATCTTTGTGCCTCAACACTTCTTTAACAAATTAAGCACTGCCCAGTAGTATGTGTAACTGTGTGTGTTGGAGTGGGAGGTGCAGTGCATTTGTGTATTTTCTTATTACTGGCTAATTCCAACATCACAAGTCACCTGTAATAGGGGTATTAACAAAGTCAATAGAGCTGGCCTCCATTTTGAATCTCACTAAAACATTGAACAAATCCTGCTGCAGTGAAAAAAACGAAAGGTTACTTTATGCGTACAACAAATCTATAAAGTAAATGTGTGATGCTTCAGTATACATTTAAAATTAAAATAAAATAGTCCCTCTTGTACTGCAAATTGCAGGTATTGGAAGGGAATGTTGAATGATACATTAAACATCCAATGGAATGAGGTGAGAGGAAAAATGCTTCTTTTGGCGGAGCCAAAGCCCACTGAGTTTATTTTAAAGAATTAGTAGCAGTAGGTCTTCTAGACCGCAGTGCTGTCAAATTAGACCTACAAATTAAGTATCTCCTTACCTCTGTCATGAGTTAATACCTTGAGTTGTGCTTTCAGAGTTGTATTGTCTATACAGCAGCCCCTGTGAAAAGTAAACTGCTCATGGAATGGAATTGCATTAAGCATGCTACACTTTACTCAGACTAAAACACAAATTCATTAACCAGCTTGCTCAATGTATAATACACAATAAAATGCTTACTGTCAAAAACATATTCCTAGAAGACACTGAAAACTTCATAGTACAAAGATTATAATAAAGTAGATATTCTCTTTAACATAGAAGTTAAATCAGTTTTCCTAACTTAAATCCCATAATAAAGGTCAAATTCAGAACCTCTTTTGTGCTGCATCCTTATTCAAGCCTTTTCTTATGACAGACACCCACCCTCAACTAATGAAAACAAGACCAAAAAAAGTTGGCTGTGTCCCGCATGGTTGATCACAGAACCCACCAGTCATAGCTTTTTGTTGTTCCTAATAAATTATCTTGATAACTCTGATATAAATGTCCCCTTAAACATCTTCAGTTCAAACCCAGCAGCCATCTGTGTTTTACTGAATCCCTGCTTAAACGCAGAGTACATTTATATAATTCAGAAAAAGCATGGTGCAGCTCAAAATCTTCAATGTGGGGTGCTAGAGAGATCATTGCAAGATGGCTGCACCCTAGTGCAGCTCCCCACCCGGAAGCCAAAATCTGCTAAAAATCCTGCCATCCGGCGCACACACATATCATGCTTCGTGGGGACCTGCATGCCTAAATATAGTGGGGTTCTGAACAGCCCCAAAATTTGAGCCCTGGGATAAGATGCGAGGACTTATTGCGGCCTGCAAAGACCTTGCTGCTTGTGCAGCTGACTAAGGGTGGAGTAAAGGCTGTGTGACGCGACACACCTGCTGGGTACTCGAATGAGGCGTTGCTGGTGACCCTGCCGTAAATTGCTGCTGAAGCCTACCGCCATGGGTGGCACTTTCTGGGGTCCAGACACAATACGAAGGTTAGCAAAACTGGTGTGCTGGGGCCTGTGATGCTATAATCCGAGGACTGATGCGACCCACTTGGAGGTACATGGCTGAAAATAGCAAGACTAAGAAATTGAGGTCCATGGCTGGCTGCAGTGCTGTGCAGCATGACCTGGAGATAAGTGACCCAAGGGAGTGTGACTGGGTAACTGGGGCGCTTGACTGGCTGCAGTGCTGTGCGACCTGGTGATGCCCACTGGGAGGTGCACAGCTGAGGGTAGCGTGGCTGAGAAGCTGGGGCCTGTATTGACTGAAACACTACAACGCATGGGCTGGTGACAACCCTCTGGAGATGTGCTGCCTCGACAGTCGCTCTGAAGGAAAATTAAGCTGAATAAGGTGTCGCTGCCTGGGGATCTATGGGGATCCTGCTAAGGTGAGCCAGGGACATTCGCAAGCTCGAAGAGAACACTGGAGAGCATATAATGGGGAATATGTGGCTGTGAGAGACAGCTGGAGAGTGGGGCCAAAATTAATATTAAACAAACATCCTTGATTTGTAATCGCTGCACATCCTCAGACAGAGTGCCAGCACCTGTAAAGAATGTCTATTGCCCTTACTACAGTTTGTAACTGATATGAGGCGTTTACTCCTAGTGGGCCTAGAGACTGCCATTAAAGTGCACGCCATTCCATGACCCCTGCGGCTGCAGACACTGTTGCGCTATTTACTTGTGAGCCGTTGATAGTGCTGCAACGTAGCGCTTACATACAGCAGCAGGGAGCCCCTGCTCTTGACACTACTGAGTTGCTGAGCTGTAACTGCCAGCAATGATGGTGAAAGCGGACAGAAGCCAACCTCGCCTCAGATTTGAATCAAAGCTAGCTGCCAAACCTCTGCAAGCCGATCTAACAGACCAGGACCAAGAAACAACTCCACAGGGTTTGACTACACTTGAGCGCAAGCTACTAGCCATGGAGCAGAGTTTGCAGTCCATTGATGGAAAAATCAGTACATTGAACCTGCACATCTACCAATTGTCAACAAAACTAGGCAAACAAATATCGTGCATTACTGTGGCAGAAGAGTGCATATCTGCACAGAAGTTGATTTGTAATCAGTGAGTACCAAATGTTTAAAATGTTTAAATATGCACAGTGTCCTTGCAGTCATTCAGGCAAAAAATGAAGATTTAGAGGTGCACTCCTACTATAAAAACATGCACATCACTGACATCCCAGAGTCCACCAACACTGGCAAAATGGAACAGTATGTAGAAATTATGCTGACCTCGCTATCTGGCTCTGAAAACAAACCTGTCACACATGCTGGTGGTGGAGAGAGCACACCTATCCCTCATGGCACGGGTGCCCCCACACACCACCATAACCGATTATAGCCAAACTACTAAACGACAGGGACCGAAATGCAGTAAGTGGGAAGGGAGAAGAAATACATCACAAATCAAGGTAACAACATAGCTTTCTTCCGGGACTTCACGGTGGTGTAGGCAGCCCGTAAGGACATTTTGCTAGTCAAAAAGAAGTTACAGAAAGCTGAAATGACCTATCCCATGCTCTACTCAGCATGTTTGTACATAGATTATCGTGGAGCCCAGAAAATATTCATGATACCCAGGGCAGCAATGAAGTTCATCAAGACAATTACCCAATGCTGCCATGAACACTCTGACACCGAGGTGGACAGTGAGGGCAATTAATTATCTACGACCCCATGGGCTCTTAGAATTATTGGACTATGGTAGATCTACCAGTCGATGTTGTGACCCAAAGGGCTACCAAGGGGTCTAATAGGAACTTACCTGAAACCACACGAGAAACCTGAAAGATCATGAAGGACAACAGCAATGAATTTTAAATGACTATAAGGGACGCTCAAATTGCTATCTGCCCCAGCCTACATAAAGTGGACCCTTGAAGATGTTGTAGTTCCTGCCTCCGTAGAACCCCGTACCCCGACTCTTTGCAGAACTTGACTATCTGGTACACCGCTCTCCCTCATGGCCACCTCCAAACAGTTGAAGGGTTACTGGGACTCTGGCAGCCCCTGATATGGGGGTAACTCCCTATATTCTCACAGAGTGTTAAAATGGTATTTGCTGTGACTTATGCTACCCTTTTTTCATTTACATGTATTTCCGATTGCGGTGACGTGAAGTTTGAGGGTGGAAGGAAAACTGTTTTCTGCTTCTGTTGCCTTCACTGTGCCACTGCATGCTGTTTCAGTTTGAGATGTCGCTTACCACATGACATGTCATACAGTACAATTGGAGGCAAAAAGGCACTGGAATGACCCCAACACATGGACATATCTCTCATAAACTGGAGTGTAAGAAGGCTCAACAACTTCTGTAAATCACAGCAGGTATTCTCCTGTTTAGACAGACACAATATAGGTCGCCCTCCTGCAAGAGGCACATTTAACATGCCACACAGAGCATGCTATAAGAATCTGCTGGGTGATGGATAAGAGAACTTCTTCCTTTTCTTCCTACTGAAGCGGAGCAATGGTTTTGGTCAAAAAGGGGTTACCATTTACAATCACTCACTCTAATCCAGATAATCAGGGCTGCATTGTGATCGCACAGGGCATTCTTTGTGGCATCCTGGTGACTCTAGTGAATTCATACGGGCCCAATCTAGATGACCCTAACTTCTACACAGTGCTCTGGTGCCATTTACACACTCTCCAACCAACTGCCATCCTAAGGGGTGGAGACCTCAACACATACATAGATCCAGTACTCTACTGATCACCCTCAACGGAATGGCATGGCAAACACTCTGCCAGAAGTATATGTGAGGAAATGGCAGAATATGGGATCTTGGACATATGGCGATTTTGAAATTCGTCCAGACGGGAGAGTATGTTCACCTCCTCAGTACACGGGTCATGTTCTCGGCTGGATTACTGACTGGTGACATGAGATGTAAGTGTCTATACTGTAGATGTGCAGCACCTGCCCAAAACATAATCTAATCATGGGCCGGTGAACCTTGTAGTCTACCGAATACTTTGGAGAACAAATTGTAGCACCGTGGATGGGGGGGATACACTCTGGGAGGCATTTAAAGTCACAATTAGGGGTGTCTATATAGGCATGTAAGCAAGCATTTTAAAGGCAACACACATGCAGTTGCAGACTATAGAACAAACACTGGGGACCCTAGAGTGTGACTATGAAATCACTACTTGGCGTAGTACCCTTGCTGCCAGTCGGGAGCAGATCACAAACTTTAATGACATGGCAGTACAGAAATTGTGGCACTTGTCCAAATGCCTTGTCGTGAGAGCATATGGGGGATGGAGGAAGCTGGAGACACAGCTTAGCTGCCGAGCTAAAGTTGATCTGGGTTCATTTTCTCTCCCTCTCCCTCTCTTCCTCCCCCCCCCCTCTCTCTCTCCCTCTCCCTCTCTCTCTCTTCCTCTCCCTCCCTCTCCCTCTCTCTCCCTCTCCCTCCCTCCCTCCCTCTCCCCCTCTCCCTCCCTCTCCCCCTCTCTCCCCCTCTCTCCCTCTCTCTCTCCCTCTCTCTCTTTCTCTCCCTCTCCCTCTTTCTCTCCCTCTCTCCCTCTCTCCCTCTCTCCCTCTCTCCCTCTCTCCCTCTCTCCCTCCCTCTCTCACTCTCTCCCTTCCTCTCTCCCCCCACCCAAGGGCACGGAATACTGCCATTCCGTCTGCTTTTACGGACTTCTACACCCGGAATTCTGCCTTAGAGATAGAGATTGCTGAACACCTATATGACAAAGCCCTGGTGTGACTCTCCCCCTGGTCAGATGAAATTTCTGGTACAACCTATTACGGTTGGCGAGGTCAAAAATGCCATATGCTTGCTCCTCACCAGCAAAGCTCCAGGTATGGATGGCCTGATGGGCAAATTTTACAAGGAGTTTGTGGACATTCTGGTACCACATCTCCATGCGATGTATGACGAAGTGGTTGCTAAACAGACATTAACTCCTTCCCTCAGGGAAGCCTTAATTATTGCATCACTAAAACCTGATATGGCGCCGGAGCACTGCAAGTCTTATCGACTCTTCAATAAATACTGGTGCAAAGATAATGGCAAACATACTAGCGACCAGGCTACAACCACTGCTTCCTAATCTGATCTTACTGGAACAGTCGGGATTTATTTCCACTTGCTCAACCACGCACAATCAGCACTCCCTCTTTGTGTTACTACATCAACTAACCCCTCTCTAGAGGCAGCGGAAGTCCTAGATATGCTGCAAAAGCCTTCATATCCATTGAGTGGAAATGCATGTTCACAATTGTGAACTGCATGGGGATCCCCAGATATTTTTTACGGTGGATAAGCCTGCTGTACACTAACCTGGTAGCCTGCATGCGTGTTGATGGTAACATATCTGAAGTGCTGTGAATCCAGCGGGGCATGAGACAGGGATGCCGCCTGTCAACGATATTACTTGTGCTCACTCTGGAACCACTATCGCATGTGATCCACCAGCGATATGCATCTTCTGCGTTGCAGTTCCAACTGAGGCCCCTAAGCATCTCCCTGTATGTGGGTGACATGATATAATATAATAGAAACCCTTCCACACATCTAGCACCAATACTCAGGCCTAAACATTAACTTGTTGAAATCGGACATTGTCCCTTTAACTCAGAACACAAGGTCACACCCGCTGGACTCCCTCCCTCTCTCCCTCCCTCCCTCCCTCCCTCCCCCCTTTGTGGCACACAGATCCTGTAAAATACTTGGGAATATGGATCCATAGAGATTCAGAACTGGTGATTTGCTATCACTATGGGTGGGAAGATTCAAATGTGGAGAAACAAGTAAACAGATGGTCCAGACTGCCACTGTCGTTGGCAGACAGAATAGCTGTCATGAAAATTATAGTGCTCCCCAAATGTCTTTACTTTATTTATTAATATTCCTATCGTACTGCTGCAGCACGTTTTGAAAACACTTTAATTGTCAGGGGTGGGGAAACAGCCCAGGATCAGCTGGCACACGGTCACAGATGTACAGGGTGGACTTCAGTGGGCCAGATTTGCATTTATATTATTTGTATGTCCACTCCCAGTTTGTACACTGTTGGTACCAGCCCCACAAATACACACCACACCTAGCATGATGATGCAAATCCCATCCCACTGAAAGCCATTCTACCACATAGAGGCACTTGGGGCCCGAGCGAATAAAGGACCGGCACTTCCCATACTGTTCCACCCGGATGTAACGGTCACACAGGAGAACAGAGTACTAGACCTACTTGATGGGCCAGGGTTGTAAACGATGAGTGACGCTTACCTTGAGGAGAGTTTCATCACTCTGGCTGACATCTCGCACACACAATGACATACCCCACAGTTAACATTCACATACTATCATCTTCGGGCTGCCATGAGAGAGCTATTTCGCCAGTTGCGTAAAGAACCTCCTACGCTTTGTGCGCTACAATCCACTAGTACTATTCGCAGAAATCTTATCACTAAATTGGTAACATATCTTGAAAAGTGGGAATCCAGTACTTGATATGCCATTAGACCCAGCGGACTGGGTCTTTTGTTGCACGCTGACAAGATTGCTCATGTCTAACTGTAATTTGCGCATTATTCATTTTAAGTATCTACAGCAAAAGTATTATACATCTTTCAAACTGTTTAAATATGGTCCGCTTGCGATGTGGAGTACCGCAAGTGGATTTTATGCACCTAACTTGGCTTTGTGCTCCCATTCGGCAGTTCTGGACACAAGTTGTGAACATACTGACAGACATGGCAATGGAGGCGGTGGGGTGCAGCCTCCAGATGTGTTGGCCTGGACTAGTCAAAAACTTTCAACCAGCCAATCACATGCCTCTGCTCCTGGCAAAAAGTAGAGTGGCTATTCTTTGGGGCTAACGAGCTCTGCCAACAAAAAAGACAGTGGCCCAAAGATATGGCATAATGCAGGGAACAACTGGAACTGTTTGCCAAAAAATTACCAGTGCCCTTGAGACCTAAGGATATTTGGGCCCCCCTTTCTGCCTACCTACAGGCAGTCCCGTATATATCCGAGTGTGCAGGGTTGCACAAATAATATATGTCAGAGAACACTCTACGATTGGAAAGTTTGTACTTATGGTAGCTGCACTGTATAGCTACTGTGATTTATCTCAAAAGCGTCCATCACAGTCCTTGTGTTAATGCATTTATTGTATATGACGTAGCAACCTAATTAATGTAAAAAATCTTAAATGCCATTACAAAGGGATACCAAAAGGCTACATTAATGGTAAAATTCATATGCATTCATGTAAACAAGCACCCATGTGATAGCTCTTCACCAGCACCATCATTCACCAGATTTTGCAAACTACTTTTGTTCTTCACCAGCATAAATAAAACTGTTCGTAGGAGGATTGCCCTCTATGTAGTGTGCAAAAGTAGGCACACTGTGCAGAGGGTCCAAGCAACCACACATTGGTTTCCAGAGTCAAAAACTAGATCACCTAATGCTCTAATTTTTAAGGTAGCTTGGTCGAGCAGTTAGGCTGATCTTGGAGAAGTGCAAAGCATTTGTTGTACTTGCAGTATCAATCATGCATCTCACACATTCGATGGAATAACTTGAGAGAAATTTATAAAAATACTTTAGATTTCTATGTAAATCTGAAGACCAGTACTTTTTAAGAAATTGATTTTTTAAGTTTTAATAAATGCAGTCTTTCTGTGCGTAATTATGCACCATAGGACTCAAGAGGCAGCCACTTTTAAAAAAGCATATAAAATCACCCAGTCGGTTTACCAAATTCTCATTTTGCAGGTTGGTCAAAGACGTCCGTGAGCACACTGTGCCAGCTGGAGAGGTTTGGGCAGCTCCCAGTTCAGGCGGGAGCAGCATTGAAAAGTCTCTTGGAGTTGGTGCAGGTCCACTGAGTTGGACCATTTGGAAAAGGTCTGTTCTTGCAGATTTAAAGGTGGTGCCTGGGGGTCTCCTTGGAGTGTTGAGGTCGCAAGGGGTGAGGGACCCTTGGGGCACAGCTGGTTCCTCATTGCAGGGCACAGGGCGGCCAGGTGCAAAGCAAGTTTGTGATTCAGGAGCTGTGTGCAATGAAGCCCTTTGGAGCTTGAGGTAAATCTCTTTGAAGACTTCCTACAGGACAACAACGGGGTCACTCTGTGGGAGGTCTGGGGTGTTCCTGAAGTCCCTCGACTGGGGCTTCCTCCTGATCCTTTTTCAGCTCTGTGGGAGCTGGTTTTCTTTTTGTCCGACATCAGCTTACTAGTACCCATGGTATTGGCACTACTCGCCCACTCGAGGACACAGTGCCACCAAACTGCACACTTGCGGGGTTTGTCCTGGTGCTTGTCGGTATGTCGTCCGGTCCGGCTGCAGCTTCCAGTTTGAGAGATGGCTGTTCAGTGAAGTGACACTCACTGGGTTGTTGGTTCTTTGTTGGTTTCAGAGTGTTAGCTCCACACTGGATGGAGATCTTGGGTGATTGGTGAAGCCTGAAGGTCCACTGGGTTTCTTGAGGTCATTCCAGTGTCCAGCTCCTCCCCATCGGTGATTGTAGGGTCCTGGGTGAAGCAGGCAGGGTTTGGTGCTTTTTTCTTGTGCAGCAGGTCCACAGTTCTCGTGCCTTGGATCTTCTTTGGGATAGTCTTATTTGTCCTTTCGAATCTGATTTCTTGGTACAGGGATGCCCACTAAATACTGAATTTAGTGGGCGTTTTAGGGGGAACCTGGTAGTGTCCAATGCAACACTTACCTTTGGGTAGCTACACCCACTATAGTAACCACTTCCTCTGGGGAAGGGTCACTTCCCTAAACCTAATTGGCTATTTTCCTTCCATCTAAGATGGAGGAAAATGAAATGGAGGGTTCTCCAGGTAACACCCTAGGTGGTGTATGCCAAGTAGGGCCACTCCTCCTACCCTTCGTGTGGTTTCCCGCCTTTGCTCCCTCCAAAAGTGGGGGTTTGCAAAAGAGGAGGCTGTCTGCTGCTAGCAACATGCCTGGGTCATAGAGTTTCATTGGCATTAAGCTCACTGGCAGGGCAGTGCACATTCCTGGGAGAGGGGCTGTTAGCACTTCCACCCAGGAAGGCCATTGTTTTACAAACCGGAGAGACAGCGCTCTCCCCCAAGGTTTGTATATTGGCTGTCTGGAAGTGACAGGCTTGATAGAACCAGTCAGCAACCATGCCAGGATAGTTAGCTTTTGCAGGAGGCACCTCTAAGGTGACCCCCGGGTACATTTTGCAATAAATCCAGTACTGGTACCAGTTTGGATTTACCATTCTAAGTGGTTTGATACCAAACAACCCAGGGTTCAGAGTACCTATCATGTAGCTGGGGAACTCGTGTTGACCAGTGTCCAGTACATATATTAAAATGGTTGCTCTGTTCGCAACCATTGTCTCAGGTTTGGCACATGCACAGTGCGAGCAAAGTGCTCATGCAGATATTCCCCACAGACATCATAGTGCACCCTGCCTTTGGGCTGAAAGGCCTGCCAGAGTATGCTGCCACCAGAGATGAGTCCTAAGCCCAAGTCTTTCCTATGTTTCTCTATTTCCAAGAGCTTGCTCTCAAAGTCAAATCTTTTGGTCAGCCTGGAAATGTCCAGGTCTGTTACTGTGGGTGCTTTAGAGCTTCTGGAACAAGAGGAACTACCCTCATCTCCATTTTCCACAGGATCTTTACCCACCACATATACATAATCATTTGTTTCTGAGGGTTATCATTTCCATACCTGGCCACCAGAAACTTAAGTTTCTCTGCACTGGGGATCTCACCATTATGAATTTGGTATAGCCTACAGAGTCTCCTTAATTGATCTTAATGATATGCCTCATAAGGTTCCAGGTCAAACTCCTGGGTCTTGGACTCCACATCTGACATTTTTACTTTACTAAACTTGGGACATTTTTAGAAATTTAGAATCCCCTTCTTGGATAGGCCAACAAAAGTAGGACTTTTTTAAATTTGCTAGCATTGTAGAGACCTAACCAGGGCCCTAACAATGATTAAAAAAATTTACAAAAAATATTTAGTCAATTAAAAAATAAAAATAATTAGCCAAAGACAATATGGAGTGTTATTCGTGTGCTCACAAAATTGACAAAGTGGTATGGGCAAATGCAAAGTCTTTATCCCACCTCTGATCCACCCAGTTAAGGGGGCTGGCCCTCTATATAGTGTGCAAATCTAGGCACACTGTGCAGGGGGTCCAGGCAATCACGAGTTGGTTTGCAGAGGCAAAAAACAGATCATCTAATGCTCTCATTTTTTAGGTAGCTGGTCGAGCAGTTAGGCTAATCTTGAAGTGCAAAGCATTTGTGGTACTTACAGTGTCAATCTTGCATCGCACACATTCAGAGGAATAACTCGAGACCAATTCATAAAAATACTTCTGATTTTTATATTAATTTTAAGACCAAGATTATCATTGGTCTTAAAGATTTTTGGTTAAGTACTTTTTAAGATATGGATTTTTAAAGTTTTAACAAATGCAGTCTTTCTGTGTGTAACAATGCGCCATAGGAATCAATAGGCAGTCACTTTTAAAAATGCATATAAAGTTGAATAGTGGGTATACCAAGTTCCACTTTTGTAGGTTGGTCAAGGTCATCGATGGGCCCCCTGTGTCAGCTGGAGAGCTTTGGGTGGCTCACGGTTCTGGCAGTAGCAGCATTGAAAAGTCTCTTGGAGCTGGTGCAGGGCCACTGAGGGGGACCACTTAGTAAAGGTCTGTTCTTGCAGATTTAAAGGTGGTGCCTCGGGGTTCACTTCAAGTGTTGAGGTTGCAAGGGGTGAGGGACTCTTGGGGCACAGCTGGTTCCTCGTTACAGGGCACAGAGCAGCCAGATGCAGAGCGAGTTAGTGATCCAGGAGCCTTACGCAATGGAGCCCTTTAGAGCTGGAGGTAAGTCTCTGAAGGCTGCCTAGAAGACAACGGGGACAGTCTGGTGGGAGGTCCGGGGTGTTCCCTAAGTCCCTTGACTGGGGCTTCCTCCTGATCCTTTTTCAGCTCTGGCAGAGCTGGTTTTCTTGTTGTCCAATGTCGGCTTACCAGTACCCAGGGTATTGGCACGACTCGGCCACTGGAGGGCCCAGTGCCACCAAACTCAGCACACTTCACACCTGTTATTAACATATATCATAGCTAGGCAAAGACATTTTGTAAGGAAATGCCTTCTTGGCATGGTTACCCCCTGACTTTTTGCCTTTGCTGATGCTATGTTTTGAATTGAAAGTGTGCTGAGGCCTGATAACCAGGCCCCAGCACCAGTGTTCTTTCCCTAACCTGTACTTTTGATTCCACAATTGGCACACCCTGGCATCCAGGTAAGTCCCTTGTAACTGGTACCCCTGGTACCAAGGGCCCTGATGCCAGGGAAGGTCTCTAAGGGGCTGCAGCATATCTTATGCCACCCAGGAGACCCCTCACTCAGCACAGACACACTGCTTACCAGCTTGTGTGTGCTGGTGAGAACAAAACGAGTAAGTCGACATGGCACTCCCCTCAGGGTGCCATGCCAACCTCACACTGCCTGTGCAGTATAGATAAGTCATCCCTCTAGTAGGCCTTACAGCCCTAAGGCAGGGTGCACTATACCATAGGTGAGGGCACCAGTGCATGAGCACTGTGCCCCTACAGTGTCTAAGCCAAACCTTAGACATTGTAAGTGCAGGGTAGCCATAAGAGTATATGGTCTGGGAGTCTGTCAAACACGGACTCCACAGCACCATAATGGCTACACTGAAAACTGGGAAGTTTGGTATCAAACTTCTCAGCACAATAAATGCACACTGATGTCAGTGTACATTTTATTGTAAAATACACCCCAGAGGGCACCTTAGAGGTGCCCCCTGAAACCTAATCCAACTACCCGTGTAGGCTGACTGGTTCTAGCAGCCTGCCACACTCGAGACATGTTGCTGTCCACATGGGGAGAGTGCCTTTGTCACTCTGTGGCCTGTAACAAAGCCTGCACTGCATGGAGATGCTAACACCTCCCCCAGGCAGGAGCTGTAACACCTGGCGGTGAGCCTCAAAGGCTTACCCCCTTTGTTCCAGCACCACAGGGCACTCCAGCTAGTGGAGTTGCCCGCCCCCTCCGGTCACGGCCCCACTTTTGGCGGCAAGGCCGGAGGAGATAATGAGAATAACCAGGAGGAGTCACTGGCCAGTCAGGACAGCCCCTAACTCCTGAGATGAAGTGACTCTAACTTTTAGCAATCCTCCATCTTGCAGATGGAGGATTCCCCCAATAGGGATAGGAATGTAACCCCCTCCCCTTGGGAGGAGGCACAAAGAGGGTGTACCCACCCTCAGGGCTAGTAGCCATTGGCTACTAACCCCCCAGACCTAAACACGCCCTTAAATTTAGTATTTAAGGGCTTCCCTGAACCTAAGAATTTAGATTCCTGAAACTACAAGAAGAAGAGGACTGCTGAGCTGAAAGACCCCTGCAGAAGAAGAAAAGAAGACACCAACTGCTTTGGCCCCAGTCCTACCGGCCTGCCTTCTAAAGAACCCTGCTCCAGCGACGCTTTCCCCAGGACCAGCGACCTCTGAATCCTCAGAGGACTGCCCTGCTTCAAGAAAGACTAGAAACTCCCGAGGACAGCGGCCCTGTTCCACAAAGACTGCAACTTTGTTACAGAGGAGCAGATTTAAAGACCCCTGCAATCCCCGCAAGAAGCGTGAGACTTGCAACACTGCACCCGGCGACCCCGACTCGACTGGTGGAGAAACAACACCCCAGGGAGGACCCTCCGGCGACTCCGAGACTGTGAGTAACCAAAGTTGTCCCCCCTGAACCCCCACAGCGACGCCTGCAGAGGGAATCCCGAGGCTCCCCCTGACCGCGACTGCCTGACTCTAAAATCCCGACGGCTGGAAAAGAACCTGCACCCGCAGCCCCCCGCCCCTGAAGGATCGGAACTTCAGTGCAGGAGTGACCCCCAGGAGGCCCTCTCCCTTGCCCAGGTGGTGGCTACCCCGAGGAGCCCCCCCTTGCCTGCCTGCACCGCTGAAGAGACCCCTTGGTCTCCCATTGACTCCCATTGGAAACCCAACGCTTGTTTGCACACTGCACCCGGCCGCCCCCGCGCTGCTGAGGGTGTACTTTCTGTGTGGACTTGTGTCCCCCCCGGTGCCCTACAAAACCCCCCTGGTCTGCCCTCCGAAGACGCGGGTACTTACCTGCTGGCAGACTGGAACCGGGGCACCCCCTTCTCTCCATTGAAGCCTATGCGTTTTGGGCACCACTTTGAACTCTGCACCTGACCGGCCCTGAGCTGCTGGTGTGGTGACTTTGGGGTTGCTCTGAACCCCCAACGGTGGGCTACCTTGGACCCCAATCCTAACCCCGTAGGTGGTTCACTTACCTGCAAAAACTAACATTACTTTACCTCCCCCAGGAACTGTGAAAATTGCACTGTCCACTTTTAAAACAGCTTATTGTGTTTTATGTAAAAAGTATATATGCTACTGTGATTATTCAAAGTTCCTAAAGTACTTACCTGCAATACCTTTCAAATGAGATATTACATGTAGAATTTGAACCTGTGGTTCTTAAAATAAACTAAGAAAATATATTTTTCTATAACAAAACCTATTGGCCTGGATTTGTCTCTGAGTGTGTGTTCCTCATTTATTGCCTGTGTGTATGTACAACAAATGCTTAACACTACTCCTTTGATAAGCCTACTGCTCGACCACCCTACCACAAAATAGAGCATTAGTATTATCTCTTTTTGCCACTATCTTACCTCTAAGGGGAACCCTTGGACTCTGTGCATACTATTCCTTACTTTGAAATAGTGCATACAGAGCCAACTTCCTACACATTTTATGCTGCATATTCAAATAAATAACCAAATAAGTCAATAATGTTATCTCCTTGCCTATTACCAATCTAATTTAAAAGCTGATTTCAGTGCAGAGACTGCTACATTGAAAGTACTCGGTGACCTATACTGCATCATTTTTGTATTGACAATCTCTGTTTACCCGTGTTGCTTGATATGACACCAGCATTTGACCCCAGTGATCGTCACAGGCTGCTAAAATTGCTAGATAGTTTTTTTTTTTTTTTACAACTTGGTAATGATTTTGTTCATAATTGAGAAACATGTTTTATCTATTGCATCATTGATCTCGGTGTCCACAAAGCTCATCTTAGTACCAGCATTATTCAATCTTGACCTAGACCTCTATGAAAAATTGGTGGACTCTGTAGTCACAGTACACTGATATACTGACTGCATGCAAATATATCTAAACATGTCAGGAAAATCCATAAGTGGATATTAGATAACTCGCTCTGGTTAAACTCCGTCCCCCCAAACATAATTAATCTTCTTCACTGCCAAGCGCAAAAATGAATTAGGTTATTTTGAATTAAATTAAATTGTATTATTTCTACCAAACTCTTCCCCCCTTTCTGTGAAATTTGTGACATAAAAAATATTAACATTGCACGTAGGCATGTTACCTGAATTTTCCTACACTCTGACAAAAGTGAAGCTCCTTGTGACACCCAACCTGCTGAAAACTCATCTGTGATTTCTCAATTAGATTTTGGCAACTTCTTCGGAATTAATATTAGTCTATCAAAGCTAGCCATCATTAAGGCCAGTTTTCGCACTCTGCGCTGAATCAGGTCTACAAAGAGAAAATCCAACAACATTTCAGTGGTGTAAAAGTAATTACACTGGCTCTCAATCCAGGCTAGAATAAAGTTTAAAGTCTGCTCTTGCTGCCAGCTTTTATGTACCGTGTCTTATCTGGCAACTCTGTTTACCTTCTCCAGAGGTCTGAGGATTTAAGGTGTAAAGACACTTTTCAGCTATAAATCTTAATACAGCAAACATCCTTGATGCTAAAATAATCTTTCACTTATGTCCTAATCACATTTGGAACCCACTTATGCTCCTCTTTGGGAAACAAGGAGACCTAATACATCTCAGGACACTGTTGAAAAGACACCCTTTATTATTGGAAAAACATATTTATTTCCTAATTTTTGTGCGTCCTCTAGCATCTCATTAGATTAAATTTGGTAATGTAACTCTTCACTTAACTAAAGTGTTTCATTTTTGTAAACCTTCATTGCTGTATGTGCAGAACTCTAATATCTATTGGATACAAAACTGTGTAGAAAAAATTAAATTAATAAGAATGTTTCAGTCACATTTAATGAAATGTGCAATTCCAATTTGATGTTATCTTTCTATGTTTGTAGTATTGACTTTATTTTTACCTCAATTTGCCTTTCATATCCTTTGGGTGATATTTTATTAATATTTTTTTTTAAAGTGTTTTTGAAATTAGGGATCATTTGGGGTCTTCATGAAGTGCAAATGTCACCCAACAGGATTTCAGAGCGCTGTACAAAAAAGTCGGTGAGAAAATCCAGGCAGGAGTTAACCATGTATTGATTGGGACTGTAGTACATAACATAGCAAATATTCTTTACAGTGTAGTGTTTAATAGGGATTTACATATTATTCCAGTACAAAAGTATGTAAAATAAGTAAGGGGGCATTGAACTTGTTATAGTCAGTGTTTGATGTCTGTTGAGGATTACATTTGAAAGTCATGTGAAGTAAGTAAAGGGTCATTAAATGGAGGGCTCGAAGAGCAAATATCATTTAACAGTTTGAAGAATGTCTGAATATAGCAAGGTATAGCTCTAAAAGAGATCAACAATATGGCATAGATTAGATGAGGCAACATGTAGAGGAGTGGAGATGAATATAAATTGAATTACCAATAATTACGAGTACATAAGAAAAATAGCTGGAATGTACATTTGAATGTTTTTTGCAGATTTGTGTAAGGGTGCTGTATACAGTATTGTTGAATGATGTACAGATCGTAGGAGTTCATATTTCTATAAACATTTTAATTAATGACAAAATCTAAATGTGAGCCATAGGTGTGTCACAAATCTGAAATCCCTTTTGTGAAAACTCTGGTGAATTACAGGTTTAGTATTTCTCTTGTCAAAGGTCTTTTGAGGGACAGCTTTAAAACGCCTCCTGCTGCAAGTTTAGTCATTTCTAGAACACCACCTGTGACATTTTTGTATTATATGATGATGATGGATCTGTAGAAATCCTCCTTTGGAGCTCTAGAGATCTTCCTTTGGGATTTCAAATAAGTATAAAAACATATGGCACTATATAGCAGTATTATTCAAAATCAGGAAAGCACACATTCTAAAAGTCTTTATTGATATTTTGGGTTGTGTTTGTAAACATATTATGTATATTTTACTCTTGGAATTGAAGTTGAAACTTCACTTTTGTTCTGATCATTTGTAAAGCTTGACTGCATATCTCTGATCAACTGTAAAGCTCAATGCATACTTCTTTTTAATGTATTTAAAGTTAAGGCATTCAACTTTGTAGCCAATGTATTAATATATAGAACATTATAAATAATGTATATTAAGTTTTCAGGATAAAAACATCAAAATGCATCAGACTTATTTAACACATATGCCTGCTTTTAATAACTACAGTATTGATACTTTAAAGTTAAACACAATAAAACTGCTGGTTTACCTGTTACAGGACTGTGTGCAAACGTTGTTACTTTCTGTCTACTTGGAGTGCACATACATGAACTAGATGTTTCCATTCCTGTTTTCTAGGTAGGCCACCTTCACTTGGGGTGTGCAAAGGACATTACAGTGACCCTAAAGTCTGATGTACCTATTTCTCTGAACAAAGCTGTATTCAAGTGCAAACTTGCAAGAATCTCATTTCTAATCCCAGCTGACCAGGTTCCAGACTGGGATGACCGTCATAGAACAGTCAAATGGGTGGATTCTGGTAGGAGTTCTACAACTCAACTACCAATTAAGAAAAAGGTAGGTTGTGCAGCAGCACTGAAGGCCAAAATGTTCTGGCTTCTCTTGCTTGTTATACACTATCAAATGTTTAGTGTTTGAATTCAGTCTGACTTCCAAATGTTGAAAGTTTTGTTTCTGAGGATTTGGAATGAAGTAAACAAAAGACATGTATGGCTTCAAGAAGGTGATTTCACAAGGTGTAAAAGTTGATACTATGAAGTGCTGTCTAACAAAGTGCCTTTGAATAAGATTAAGGTATGTATCATCTACAACTTTCACTCCTGACTATACACCTTTAATTTAAGGATCTTTCTGAAGTGCCACATAAGCTGACTTATCTGCCCACAATTATTCTTCTAAAGCCGATGAACCCCATTACAGTGTGGTTTTCCGCTGCACAAACATCTGTTTTGCAGTGCCATACCACTTTCGCTCCATCATGTGTCAGCACAGAGTGCAAATTAATTCAGAAAAGTAACACAATTCTAAACCATATCCCTAAAATCATCTTCCTGATACAGTGTTATTAGACATGCCTGTGGTTCTTCATGGGAAGGGTAAAAAGTATTTTTCTTCCAGAGCATTATTACTGTCACATCAAGGGCCACTCGCCTGAATTCCCAGGACGTCTGGGGAATAGAAGATCTTCAACCACTTTCTCTTGCAGTTAATCTTTAACATCAGACAAGATGACTCTAACAAATGACTGACCTTTGAGAAAGGGGATTGGAGCTGGGGGTGGGGGAACTGGAGTTGGGGGGTGGAGAATGTTGGAAGAGAGAGAGAGACTGACTGATTGCTGGTGGGTCTCTGGCGGGACTTTCAAGCCAGAAACCCTTTCACAAAAAGGAGGAGCCCAGTGGAGGTGGACTACGGGAAGCACTTAAAGCCCATTTACATCTTCTTCAGCGCAGGATACAGAAAGGCTGCAGGTGGGTCTGAGGCAGGACTTCCAAGCCCAAAAACCTTTTCAAGACGAGGAGGAGCCTTGTGGAGATGGGCCACTGCAAGTGCTTAATACATGATTACCTCTCCCACAGCACAAGATACAGGGAAGCTGCTGGTGAGTCTCTGGGAGGATTTCCAAGCCCAGAAACCATTTCAAGAGGAGGAGGAGCCCAGTGGAGGTGGACTGCTGGAAGTACTTAAAGCTCATTTACCTCTTCTACAGTACGGGATACAAAAAGGCTGATGGTGGGTCTGAGGCAGGACTTCCAAGCCCAAAAGCCCTTTCAAGAGGAGGAGGAGCCTTGTGGAGGTGGGCCACTGCAAGTCCTTATGGCATGATTACCGCTCCCACAGCACAGGATACAGGAAAGCTGCTGGTGAGTTTCTGGGAGGATTTCCAAGCCCAGAAACCATTTCACGAGGAGGAGGAGCCCAGTGGAGGTGGGGCACTGTAAGTGCTTATAGCATGGTTACCTGTCCCTGCCAAGAATGGGCCCGTCTTCACCCGTCATCATTTGGAAGGTGCTAGGCTGGGTTCCAAGGTCTGTAATACAAGGCATCACCAAGATGAATCCTCATGTTATATGCAACTGCCTGCGCTTTCTGAGGATTTATTTAAACAATTGCTTATTAGACTCTAGTGTTGGGTGTGCATAAACCTGCTTAGCTAATAATTTCTGAGCTTTGCAGGATAATCAGAGCTCCATTATAGAGAAAAGAAAGGTAACAGATGTTCCGCTGGGTGTAGCAGTGTCCAAAAAAATAAACCAAATCCTCATCAAAGAACTGTACCCTGAGGAACATCGATGTCTTAATTGAGGAAGTGGAGACAATTTTGAATGTGAAAAATAATCTGTGCCTTCCTTCCACTAAAAAAACAATTGCCAAACTGTTTGAAAAAAGCTAAGCAATAAATCAAACCCGCAGGGCGACTGCCATAAATTGGAATGCTAATGATGAAAAACCTCAACCGGATTCACTGCTCTTTTCAACCACACCCATGATTCCAAATGAACAAACGTTGATATGTAAAAATAGGTTTGATATATTGCCACCTGCAGAGACACTCTCTGCCTATTGACATCAAAGATTATGTATGTCCCATCCCAAATCATTTCCCGGCGTCTAAGGATAGTGGTGTGTTCAATGATGTGAACAAACTTAAGGCTGAAATTATGGAGCTGAAGGTGCTGGTGAAGTCTTTTAATTCCAATTTCTTCTATGACCCTTCCTTCTGCCATTGAGGGACTGCACTAGAAACTGTGTGGACGCGACTGTGGAATGAGAAAGAGTTGCAGATGCTAGCATAGACGATGACAGTCGTTACCTGTCACTTGGGAGACTAAGACCCCAGGAGTCACTTTCCCTAAACCCTAGGGTGATGTAACCAACCGAAAATAGATGGAGGGAGAATAAATATTGCGGAAAGTAAGAATGAGCAGAGAAGATATGCCATGAGGCCCAATGAGGGGACAAATCACCATCAAATACGGAATTGCTGTAATCTTTCCCCTGATTAATAGCAAAGCAGTCTGTTGCCTAATATGATGGCAGGGGGCGACCCTATACATGCCAGTACTTAGGCAAGGTATGTTCAAATAAGTATAATGGGAGGCAAGTAACTGCCTGAAGGGAGTCATATACATGCACAGTGTGGCAAAGCTACCTAGTGGTGAAAGATATGATGGCAATTCCATGATCAATAAAGTTAATATTTGTAGCATTTGTTGGCTGCAGATACACATGATGTGCACACTCCTGCTATCTAGTGTTGGCCTGGGACTCCACAACTTGTTTTTCTGAAGAAGGTCTTTTGTTGCTGACGTGATCTCAAGACTCCTCTGAGTGAATGTACACAAACAGCTCCTTTGTTAGATAAACTTTTTCCACCATCTGGTTCGGACGGTTAGTGGCAGAGCTCTGTGTGATGTCAGACTTCAACAGACATTGAGCTGTTACTCCACTCTGATAGTTGTTTCCTTTTCTCTATCAACTTCATCAACCATCAAATTTGTGTCTGGCAACCTTCATTGCTTCCGCTACCGAGGCAGCTACCTCATGTGTACCAATTCCTCTACACCACTGTTAATGCTCGTCTCCAGGTGATTGAAGGTAAGCGACTAAGATATTTCCGAAAGTGCCCACAGTGCAGGGCAAAGTCTGCATATTCAGATCAACACGTCTTCAACCTTTCTTTATTGCTGTAGCACAATGAACAGGATTGTGCAGCCCGCAACTTGTTTAAGAACCAAAAGACCCTAGATGTGACCAACGTCTAGCTCACAATATGAAAATGGCGGCAGAGACCGAATCCTCCATGGAGGAGGAACAAGTCGGCACCAGTGGGCAGGAAGAAGAAGATGGTGATAAAGGTTGCGCCATCTTGTGCTATGTCACCTCTGACAATTCCGATCATCTCAAAGAGGATGGTTAAGATAAACCTTTGCTTCCCACCATGGAATTCCTCAAGGAGTCCACGACCATGAGACCTGGGCCCAAGATAAAGACCACTCAGAGGGCCATGATTATCGAGGGTGACCAGACCTCCCATACATGAAACACTTACCTATGAGCTCTGGTCGACACAGGGTGCATGCATGAGTGCTGAGACAGGACAATACCTCTATCAATCAGTCTGGATCAAGGACACTAGTGCGACCTTAGAGGGGACTCAAAGTCCTCACAGCCACAGCAGTTCTTGGTGCGGACAAAGCCATCAACACCTGAGCAGCCTTCACCACAGTCAAAACCATTTGCGCTGTGCACCGCCTGGCTGCCAGCAATTCTGGCAGAGCCAAGCAGGCATAAAGCGAAGACTCCATTCAATTCATCAGTGCCAACCCATCCACTGATGCAGAAAAGGCCATCAACATCGAAAACAATGACATACAGTCTCTGCTTTACAGGAGCATTGCGTGAAAAAATTCCACAAGAACATGACATCTGCACAAGAGTTTTCCACTCCCAAGAAAACCCAAAGCACCATCAACCCTGATTTGGATGGTAACGTTTTTTTAAACTTCCAAAGCTTTATGGAGAAAAAATGCCATTTGGAGGCAGAAAACATAATTCAAAAGATGGATTATAAAAGGAAGAAGCCAGACATTGTTCAGCCTCCTCCCAAAAAATACTGTGGTGCATAAGGCTACCAGTCCTATGCCACTTGATTACATCAGCTGCTCAATCCATTTCACCATTATCCACAATGTAGGCACAGGAAGTCCCACACATTACTTTCATGACGATGAGTTTGATTGAGTGCCCCCAGATACTCCAGATCCTTGGGATGCATATGATATTGTTCCACCAGACATTGACATTGATGTGCCAGTCACCGGCCAACCCATCATCTCCAGATGCTCTTTATCATACCACAGTGTCCTTCAGCATGGATCTGAATAACGTATGGTCCAGATGCACACCACTCTGAAAGAAAGTGACTTCTTAGTTGAGACACTCTGCAAAACCGAGCCCTCAGTTCATTACGTGCCTATGATGGGGTCAATGCTGAAGGTCTCTGCTAAAACTTTCAAAGAGCCAGTCAGATCAAAATTACTTGCTCTTCGTGTTGAACATATATACAAGCCTTCCCTACTGACCCACTCTACATTAGGGGACACCCTTTGGTGGATTCCTTTTTGGTCACACCAGCTGGGAAGAGGTCAGCTTCCCAGAGTACAGGTGTTGCTCCTCCCCCAGATAAGGAGAGATAACATATTCATGTGGCAAGCAGGTGAGTGGCAGTTGGCTATGCTAATTACTGGCACATTTGGTGGGCTTGCTCTTGTGTTACTACAGGGCCTCTTGGGATGACATAGAGGAGCTGTTACAGCACCTCCTGCACCAATTTTAAAAAAAGAGGGGGGGAACTGATTAATGAGGGCACAAACATTTTAAATGTGACAACTAGATGCACCCTGGACTGAGCGGATGCTGCTGCAGGAGGGATTAGTTCCTCAATTATATTTCACAGACATGCTAGCGTGTGCATCTCAGGGTTTACACCAGAGATACAACAACACCCACTCAGTGCTCCATTTGATGGGGAACACCTATCTGGGTCCAATGTAGATTCCCAATTGGAAAAAAATACAGAGTACAGAGACTGCAAAATCCATGGAGGCATTTCCTTGGCGTTGCAGATTACAACAGTCCTATACCAGTATCAGGGCAGGAGTGCAGCCAAAACCTCCACTGACACACAGTTCTATCAAAAGCAACAACAAACATATCAGCAACAAGGTGGTAAAGGCTTCTATGGGGAGGATGTAGGGGTGATAGCCAGAGAGTTTGAAGTAGAGGTACTGCTGGAAAAGAATGCTCCACCTCCAAGCAATGATTCTTCTCACATTCCTTCCAGTCACACAACACCAGTCAGAGGAAGACTACAGCATTTCCATCACTTAAGGCCAGAAATAACATCTGATCAGTGGGTGCTGTCCATGAATCAACATGAATACCACTTAGAACTCACATCCTACCCTCCAAACACTCCTCCAGGCAGACAGACCCTCACCACCTTCATCTTCTCAAACAGGAGGTAAAAGGACTGCTTCTGAAAGGGGCCTTAGAGTAAGTTCCAAAACGACAGCAGAGCAGAGGGGTGTATTCCCTTTCCTTTGATACCCCAAACGAGCAGGATGTTGAGGCTAATACTCGACCTTCACCCTCTCAACCATTCCGTTTTTCCCAGAACACTTCCACATGGTAGCATGGCAGGATTGATTCTTCTGTTACAGGAAGGCAACATCATGGCAGCACTCGACCTGAAGGACACTTACTTTCACATCCCCATTCATCCAGCACATCGCTGTTACTTCAGTTTTGTGATAAGTGGTCATCATTACCAGTTCAAGATATTGCCTTTTGGGGTGCAACAGCACAATGAGTATTTACCAAATATCTGGCACTTGTGTCTGCCCATTTGAGAAGACACAACATTCATGTTGTCCCATATGTGAAGGATTGGCTGATAAAGAGCTCAAGCAGATTACCATATAACTATTACACATTCTTCACAACCAGTGCCACCCGTCCCACTTACAGCCTCTCCAGATACAGCCATATCTCCAAGCGACTCAACTCTGTCACAGCCAAAGTATACTGCAATGCCCAGTGGGTTCTCAGTTTCCAGAAACAACTGGCTGTTTTTCAGCCATATCGTCACCTGCCACTCAGGGCAGTGATGCGCCTCCTTGGTATGATGGCTTCTTGTATAGCGCGTGTCCCTTACCCAGGCTTCACATGCTCCTCCTACAGGTGTGTCTAGCATCTCAGTGGTCACAAGCATAGGACAATTAGGAAGATCCAGATTTGCTTCTGCCCAGGGTCGATCAGCCATCACAATGGTGGAGCACAGACCATCTCCTCAAGGGCAGACTGTTTGTGGACCCCATTCCAAAAGTGACTGTCACCACCGATGCATCACTTATAGGATGGGGAGCACATATAGAGGGCATGATGGTCCAGGGCTTATGAACCAGTCACCAACAAATGCTGCATATCAGTGTGCTAGAACTCATGGCAATTCAGTTGAGTCTGAAAGCCTTCAGCACAAATGTTACTGGGAAGGTTGTCCTAGTCAGAACAGACAAGAGGATGTCTATGTATTACATCCAGAAACAAGTGGAAACACTCTCGGCCCATTTGTCTTGCTTAGCACAGGAAATTTTTCATTGGGCATTCACCATCGTATCCACCTTCTGAAAAAATATCTGCCAATGGGGACAACTCAGTGGCAGACCTATTAAGCAGGACGCAGCAACAAGTCCTCTAGTGGGAACTCTACCCCAGAGTCCTTAATTGCTACTTCCAATGATGGGGAATGCCAGATGTGGACAAGTTAGCCACTGCAGAAGAAGCAAAATTGCCAGAACATCGCCTCCAGGTACTACCATCCATGGTCCATGGGCAGTGCACTATGGATGTATTAGTCAGGGATATTTGTCCATACTTTTCAGCCTCTCCCACTCATTCCATATCTTGTCAGGAAACTCGGATATCTCTCAAGATGATCCTAGTAGCTCCTACATAGTCACGACAACCCTGATACACAGCACTTCTAGAGTTGTCCCTAGTACCTCAGGAGTGGCTCCCTAACACCCTAGACCTTCTCACTCACACCAATGGCAGGTCAAGGAACTCAACCTCAAAATTTGGCTCCTGAAGTCTACAGTTTGCATACTTAGGTAATTCCAGACTGTATGGACATTCTTATAGAGGCAAGAGGATCAACTACTACAGCTTATTATGCAGCTAAGTGGAAAAGATTTATACATTATTGTCTAACATAGCATATAGACCCATCTGTTCCCACAGTACAACAGTTAATGTGCTATTTGTTACACTTACTGAAATCCCATCAAGAATACACTTCCATATGACTGCACCTTGCAGAAATTGTAGCGTACCTGCAAAACTGTAAACAGCAGTCCCTTTTCCGTATTATGGTCATCAAGGTTTTTATGGAAGAATTAAAAAGAATAGTTACCCCACATGCACCACTGGTCCCATCATGGAATCCAAATGTTGTACTCACTAGGTTAATGTCCACACCTTTTGAGCCATTACATACCTGTCCACTACAGTTCCTGTCTTGGAAGGTTGCTTTCTAGGTAGCTATCTCTTCACTGAGAAGAGTTAGTGAAATACATATCTGATAGAGACTTCAAGCTGTGGATTCCTTACCTTAGAATTTCCAGACTGGATCCTACAATGTTTTCGTTAGCAGTTTCCGAACACACCGGTAGGTGGCATTGTTTCACTCCGCGTGGCATCATCCACGCCAGAAGTGACCTGCTTGGGGCCTATATAGGTGTGACCCCAGCCCACTGACATCAGTTCTTTTCTTTCCACACCTGTAGGTGCAGGTCTGGGGAAGGCTACTTCAGTCTTTTGACTGACCCTTTTATGACTTTTTTCCAAGATTTTTTCAAGACATTGTCTCCTGGTGCATCAGGATGTCCACTAGGAAAGCTGGATTTAAGCCAAGTGGCACCTGTCATCGCCAGACATTTGGTGTGCCTCCGGTGCTTGGAGCACGGCCATGACTCCAAAACTTGTGTCGACTGCCACGCCATGCACCCCAAGGCATTGAGAAAGCCGTCCCTCAAGTTCTTCGATGCTGCGATGCTCTCAGTTGTGGTCTTCTCCATACTGTCGGCTCCACGGTTGATACAGTGGTGGTCTTGGTTGATGCCACTAAAGCATTTGATTCTTTGGAGTGGCCCTACCGCTTTGCTCTCCTAGCTCATGTAGGCCTCAGTACTAACTTCTTACGCCTGATCAAACTTCTATACACGGAGCCTTTGACTCACTTGGCGGGTGAACGGATGGTTACTCCTCCCTTTGTGGTGCCTAGGGAAACCAGGTAGGGATGCTCTATGTCACCCATTCTCTCTGCTATCGCAATGGAGTCCCTCGCAGCCCGGTTGCTGCAGTATCATTCTCACTGGGGACTGGTGTTCACACACCGAAGAATCCTAGTATCCATGTATGCAGATGACATCACCTTGTACGTCTGGAATCCGGCAACTAACTTGCCAGTAGGAAAATTATCAATTTTGGAGGTTATTCTGGGATACCATCAACTTGCCTAAATCTGTGACATTTCCGCTTACCTCAACCATGCAGCCCTTAGTCGCAGAATACCCCCTGCAATGGACTACAGCACCAATTTGGTATTTAGGAGTCTGCGTCAGCTGCGATCTGAGTAAACTTTTGGTGCTAATTACGGCAGACTTACGATGTGACTGGAGGATGGCAGACAGACGTGCGCCCAGTTACTGCTTTCTCTGGTGGGGAGGATTGCACTTGCCAAGAATTTTGTGCTCCACAAATTCCTCTATTTATTCATAAACCTTCCGCTCTCGCTCAAGGCTGCCTTCCGTCACAACCTCTGGTTTAACCTCGTTGCCCTGGTGTGGGTGGGCAGACAGCACTGGGTCAAATGGGAAGTCCTCACTCTCCACTTTGAACTGGGTGGCTACGTGCCCCGAATATGGACCTATACTTTTTTTGCGCTCGGGCACAGTTTGCCCACTACTGGCCTCATCCTACCCTATTTCAGCCACATACTGCTCCCAAGCATGATAGTGTTGCAACCTGTCCTCTCAGCACTGGTTTATACCTCCTTTTGAAACAGCGCCAAACTGAGGTTGACACTGCAGCATGTACTATTTGGGCGTGGGAGAGTCTGCTACAGTGTGCATATCTGGAACACCTGTACGACCCGTCCGTGGCCTTGCTGGAAACCCATCCTTTCCTGAGTTGCCTGACCTGGGGGCCTGCTGTCATTTGAAATGGCTGCAGCTTCACACATTTGGGGCTCTCTGCACAGAAGGCCACTTCCACTCACATCATCATCATTTGGGCATCCCGTCCCATACCCCTTTGGATGTACTGTCTTACCACCAGCTATGTGCTGCTGCCAGAATTATGAACAGCACTTTCTCTGCAGCACCACCAACATTTCACACCTTAGAAATGATACTCACTAGTCCCTCTCCTCATAAACGTATTACTTGATCATACGCAATTATACAGGAGAAGGCCCCCATTTGTGCCCCTGCAGCTCGTTCTATGTGGTCTGCAGAACTGGAGGTCTCCATCAGCAAGGAGCAGGGGTGCTACTAATGCACCCAGTCCACTTCCCTCTCACCTAACTATAGGCTCAATTTAATACATTTAAGATAGCTGCATAAAGTTTACCGTAAACCTGTATAGATGTGTAGAACGAGCTTGGCGGAGAATGCATACTGTCTGCGCTGTGGCGCACTTGCCGCTACCTTACTGCACTTGGCCTGGAAATGTCTTGCGGTCGCTGACTTCTGACCAGAGGTCTTTGCCACTACTGAGAGGCTTACTGAGTTTGTGCCCTGATCGCTCTGCTCAGCTATGTTAAGGACTTAGCACCCTCCATCTGCAGAATCACCAATGTTCTCCTCCTGTTGGCTAAATGCAGGGTTGCTATTAAATGGGGTAGATGTGTCCCACCCATACACAACCACTAATTGCTGGATGCAGCCTACTGTTAAGAACATTTGGAGTATTACTGGGAGTTAATGCCTGTGAGTTTGAGGCAGAGAGACAATAGGGGCCCGCTGGTGACCTTCTGTTGGTGATGAGAGGGTGCGAGCCCTTGCCACAAAGACAGTCTGGCCCTCATGCAGATGACTGTTCACCTACATACCAAGAGGTCCACGATAATGACTAGTAATGTCCCATTGCTTTCTGTTACTGTTATATTCATATATAGTTTACCGCAGTCTACTAGGATGAGTGATCTTGCCTGTGCACTTGACTTTGCGCTGTCATTTGCTATACTCTCTGCTGCAATTGCTTGAAACAACCCGGTTTGTTTTCAATATACTTTATTATTTGCCCTCAGAATTACTTTTGCTTAAGTTTCCATTGTGAACTGCTATACTTAAATTCATTAACATGATAAATAAAAATATAGATCACAGTCGAGAGGAAGGTCCCGAGATCGTTATGGAGCCAGTCCATCTACTTCTTGTCACAGTCAAAGTTGTGGGGAAATTGAGAAAGGCCCACCACCACAAAGAGCAAAAGGTCGAAGATATCCTCAACTTCACCACGCCTGTCAGTCATCTGAAAAGATGAGGGAGCATTGACATTCAAGGCCTAATTCTGTGTACCTCATATTTGGGTGGCCCGTCCCAGCTGAACCACCTATGGGCCAGGCAGACCGAGGTGGAGCCAGTTCAGCTTGGCCCCTGACCCTCAGCAGCTGCTGCCTTTAGACCCCTTTAGTAAGCCCCCTGTTTGCTGTTGTGGGCAATATACCCAACCTTAACAGTGGGGCAAAGTTTTTATTGGGAGAAGTGTGGCAATGCTGGGTGGTAGGAGTTTTGTGGATCTCTCCAGATTCGTGAAATGTGAAGACAATGTGTGTTTGAGCCAAAGTGGAATTGTGCAGGGCTTTCTGTATAGGGAATCGCAGTGGGATCTACCAGAGTGACACCACCCTTGATTCCCCTGGATGTCCAGTTTTTGGAAACATCTGGGATTCCTCTTTGTGGTGGCCAATCCAGGCCCAATTTTACCCACATAACCAAAATTGATAAATTATGACTGGGAAGGCTTGATGTCTCTACATTGCATTTTGGGGACTACCATGTTACAGGCAGTCCGTTCAGCCACCCATATGACATACCGTTTTTATTGGTGGAAGTAATAGAATGCTGGATGGTAGAAATTGTGTGGATCCTCACAGATGTTTCAAGTGTTTTAAGCCCGTCTCTCAAACCGTCCACTGCATCAAAGCATAGAAAGAAGCATTGAGTTCATGAGGACACAACCTTAACCACTGGTGCTTTTGCAGCACGACTGCTTGATCAGTCCTTTTGGTGTTGGTGGCTCCTATTCCAGTTCCTTCCCAGCGCACAGAGGAATAGGTGGCACCGTCTGCCTTCATCTTCCAGAATGCTGTAGAGGGAAACAAACTGGTGTTTATGATATGCCTTTTAAATTCAGGCCAAGATTGTTTCAGCACTTATGTGCTTTCAGCAGTCCATTTGATCCAGTTTCTTGGTGCAAAACTACTACTTGGTGGCTCCCCCGCCAAAGATGAGGTTGATGGATGTCTTCAATCAAAAAAAGTGAATGTAATGTTTTTAACATAATGTAATCCATTCTGGCAACAGAGACATACTTTATGGCTTTGAGTGCCAAACTAAAGGTTATTGTTGCAGCCTTTCCTGGCTTATTATTCACCTAAAATGTTATACCATCAACCCCAGCTAGTCTTGCAAATTCGAAGCTTCCCAGCCACCTCCTGCCAAGAAACAGAAGGTTCTGTTCAACACTCCATTACTTGGGCTGAGGACAAGAATGTAATTGACAGTGATGTCCACTAGTATCAAAGGGAGATTTTTATAGTCCTCCTGAAAGTGCTATATGCTTTGTCCATTGATAACCTTGCTTCTCTGCTGCAAATTATATTGTTGATTCCCTCGGTGGTCGCCCCAGCTCTCCCACCCAAACCATCTGTTGTATCAAACTCCAAGTTTTGGAAAAGGCTCCGGAAATATGGAAGAAGCTACCTAGATTTAGTTGACAAGAACTGAGTCCCCCCCAGGTTGGAAACACTCACCTTTAATTAGCTGAGGTGATGACATACCCCAGACGAACAAGGCATCAACCTAGCATCGAGGACGAAGTACTAGGGTAAGAACGTCTGATAAGCTTATTCTTGCCAGAAGCCCTCATGCTCATACCCGGTTTTGAGTTAAGCCTAAGACTAAACAGTAATTGTTATGCCAGTTCCTGCTTGAAATCTTCTTGGGGAAAGTACAGATTTTTGCATACTTTCATGTAGAAATCACTCAGCTGAAATGGCTAAAGTCCAAAGGCCTTGTCAAGTTTGGCTCCAAGTCCATCAAGATTGGTCTCTTCTGTGACAGGAAGGCAGCATAGTGGGTATTTTTCCAATACCCCATGCTTCAAGAACACAGGAAATGCATATAATTGTCATAGGGGACAGTACATGATGGTTTTCTTTTAACTTCATGTTGCTTGAAAGCTCAAAAAGTGTTCACCTAACTGCTGACTACTACGGCAGCATTTTTTATGAATCAAAGATATCCACTTTAAATCTTATAAAATTATGTCTGTCTCTCATACAGGCTCCTTTCTGATGCTTCTCTTACCAAGCATAGCCTGGTCCTTTAGACAATTTTCAAAGTTGAGTTTACCATGAACTTATCAAGATCCTCTTATTATATCTCTTAAAATTCACCTCATAAATGCTGCTTTGACCTAGAAAAGTTAAGACCATCTAGGAGATAGTAAATCTGTTAATAGATGGGACAGCAAAAACAACTTGGCAATTCTAGAGGCTTGTGGGAGTTCAAGCATCTGGCTTTTAAATGGTTCCTAATGCCAGGCTGCAAGTGAGCCCTGCACCTCTTAAGCTATCAGAATAATGGCACTAGGTGATGAATGTCTATGGTGATCCTCTGTGGTTAATCCATCTCTTTTGTGTATTCTTTGAGGGGATGGTTCCATGGACCTAACTGGTAAAAGGCTGCCCTTTTTGCCACCTGAGACCACATAGCTTGTAATAACAGATTCTTGTGAGATAGGGTGCTGAGTCCACTGTAGAGCTCTCTCAATGAGCACATTGTAGCACACACCAGTTACTTAAAAACATATACACATGTTGTTGGAATTAAAAGTACTTCAAAAAGCCCTGTTGCCAGTGATTAAGTTTAAAATGGTTAAAATGCAGACAGCACCAATTCCCCTTATACAACCACAATGAATGAGGCACTCAAGTCTTCCACATTTTCCTAACTGATAATAGAAACCTGGAAGTGGAAATTCTCTCAAAAGTCACTAGTGCCCAGTATAGTATATTAAAGGATAGAAAGTCGAGCTGACAACTCCACACACCTCTAAGCCTAAAGAGTTTAAGCATCTGAGGCAGGTAGTTTGTATAATATGTCATGTATGCTTAATGGAACTTAGAAACACTTTGCCAACACAAGTCTTCCTTTCAGTCTAGTGGAAACATCTCAAAGAAAGTAAAGTATTAAATATAGGATTAAATATCTATATGTATTGATGAGACAGGGTAAGATTTTGTAAGTACAAAATAATAAGATCTTAATTGAAACAAATATTAAACTTGGTGAACAAACAGTGATTTCTTTGTCAGTACATGAGAGAGAACTGGTATTGCTGCTAGCCAATGGACAAACTTGACCCCTTATAAATATCCATTATGATTGGTGATTGCCAGGACCAGTTCAGCTGAGGCTGGTTTATTAGTAGTCAAGAGCAAACATTCAGAAATCCAAAACTTGGTAAAATAAAACAATTTGGGGGAATAAACTCATACAAGGTAATGGCCTCCACTCTACGTGATTTTTTTAAACAAAAAAAATGCCATGTATTTTGATTTAGTTACTGGGTTTAGGACATGATTCTAAAGAGACAGTCTGATGGAGTCTCCACAATTTAAACATTGGCTCAGCTGTAATTTTAATGTGGATCTCTGAGAAAATGCCCCTTTTTGTTTGGTCACCCCCAGTTTTTTAAACTCTTCACTCTAAGGGCAGTGCTGTCCAGTGCCTAGTGTGTGTGCTGTGACACCTAAAACATGTAAAAATTTGCTAATCCCTGATTGGCATAGTTAACACTTGCCAGTCCTTAGTATACGGTGTAAAAACTACATGCATAGCATTGAAAGTTAAATGTCACCTATAGACTGTGGTGCTGTGCATTCTATTAGTGTAAGAAGCAAACATAGCTTGACTGCTGCATTTTAAACCTGCAGTCCAGTCTGTCCATATTACCCATCTGACAGTGGAAAAACTCAATTTTTAATATGCATAAGTCGCCGCTATGTAGGCCTTGTAGCCCACAAGGTAGGATGTCTAGTATTTAAGTGTAGAAAATGTAGAATTTAATGTGAGCATGTCCCTACAGCTGTAAGCCCCCAGAATCTATTTTCACTATGGAAGGCTCTGGCTGTCCTAAGAGGAAAACTAGAAAGATTAATATATTTCTATCTGAAACAAGCCGGATACATTTTTGAACAGTAGTTCTAATATGTATTAAAAATCAAACAGTCAAAAAAAACAGTCAAAGTAGATTTTTAATACATATTTAGGTAAAGTAACTTTTAGAAAGTTACTTTTTTCCTGTCTGAAGCTCCTCCAAGTTATTACCATCCACTAGCTAGTAAGTTCTACAAAAGTGGCACCTCCCCCACAGTTCAGTAAAACACTTTCTGGAGCTGCAGATGAAAAGAAGAGGACTGAACCTGCTGCCTGAAATGTGTGAGGAGACCTAACGGACTTGCTCCCTCTTGACCCCAGGTTTAACAAGTAGACCCCTAAAATCAGTTGGCTGACCTCTTGTGTGGCCACAAGGACATCAATTGCTGCAAGAGGCCTTTTTTCTAGAGTGACCAGTTGAAACTTAGAGGCCAGGATCCACTTAGTAGCCTATGCTGGAATGATTCTTGTACCCAAAAGTGCCGTCCCAAAGGTCCTGAGATCTTTGCTGATGTCCTGAACGACCTATTCTGAAATCTTTGGATTAAAAAAAATAATAATGTTGGACAGGCAGACATCCAAAGCACTAAGGCCAACTATCCAAGGAGGTACCTGGTTGGGCAAGAAAATCAGGTTGTTCTCGCTTTGAGCTTTTTGCCCATTGAAAATCCAGTTCAGTGGACCCTCATTGCAAGCCTATCCCACTTTGGTGCGACTTTCCCAGATTCAGCCTGCTGCCTTGCCCCACTGGAGAAATCTGAGCTCCAAAACAAAATGGAGTCTGAAGGTAGAAATCTTGTCTGGTCAAAGGTGTCAAAAGTATCTGGCTGACAAGAAGACTTCCCTAAGCGTGAAATTTCAGTTTTCCCACTCTTAAGCTTTTCTTCACCTGAACCAATGGCTTCAAGGGGACCGCACTCAACTCCTGTTCGGTTTCAAGAGCAGTTCTGAAGATAGATACAGCCTTCTAGCTTGTCACACTGGAAGATTTTGACTTCCACTTCAGAGAATGTCAGAAGATTAAAACTTTCAGGCAAACCTGGTTGGGTATCCAACCCACGCTGCATTACAGTGGGCCTTAACTCAGACCTCGTCCCCCATCATGCAAACAGTACATTCTATTGACAGTTTACTTTTTCTTGGTGTTTTTTCTTTTAAATCTTTAAAAATCAAATATCCTGTTTCCCTTATTGGATTTTTGTTGTTTTAGTGCTGTTTCATTTATTATATTTTACTAAATCGGAGTGAGATTTTTGATTGTATTTTGTTTGTGACATTTTAACTGTTTTGGCACTTCTAAATGCTTTACATATTTTTGTTAAGTTAAGCCCATCAGCTCTATGCCATGGCTAGCAAGGTTTGAGCTCAGGTTTAAATGTTTGAAACCTTTGTCTGGATCTAATTTCTTTATTACTTCTGATGTTCTACCATCCACCCCAATTAATTACTAACTTTCTTACATTTTCCTACTCCTAGTGGTATAAAATGCAAAAATAACACAAATCACCTAGAAGGGTAGTATTGGATTTCTGAAAGAGTAATATTAGTGACATTACAGTATATGGCTCCTCAGGGAAGTAAGTATACCTTATTTGGATGGTCAGTGTTAAACAGCTAATGTAACAAAAGTTACTAAAAGTAATTCAATGTTTTTGAATTCAGGAAAGTACAACTCATCAGAAGACCAATTGTGACAGTTAAATAACATGTTTTGCACTAGACCATTCCTTCATCTTGAAAACTCTTTGAATGAGATTGTTAGAAAGTGTTTCTGTTAATGTTTTGGTGAGAAATAAACAACTCCACAACACTCCTTCTTTGTTCAATTGTAGTAAAACATACATTTGTATATTTACATATGATTAATATGTAGTGTTCTTGTGGTGCTGTTTTCCATGTTAGGTGGTAGAAACAGATCCAGAGCCTGCCCATACAGTCTATGATGGCAGTAGCCGGGAACTAGATCTTCACATCAGTGGAACAATTGATTATGCTCAGTTCACATGCAGAACGGAGAATGTGCAGTTCAAGGACACCCTGCTCTTCCAGACCAGAGTATATGAGTGAGTATCAGTCTCTAATATATTTGCTAGGCATGGTGGGACATCCTCTTACAGACAATTATACAAATAAGAGTGTTTTGGTCTTCCATATCAAAGCATATATAAAACATATGTAGAAGCACAGAGTGTAATGTGCTATTTATTACCATTTCTGATTGTGGGGAGGGGCCATGACTTCCTTGAGGAATTCACGTGAGTAAGGTTTATTATCCCGACACATGGGGATGGTCCACCATCCCACCCTACAGTCTCTCAGCTAGAGCACCTGGCTCCAACTTAGATTTTGCCCACTTCAGCCTTTACTCTGACTATTCTGACAGCTGTCAAATCCACCAACAAATCCCAATAAAGAAGATAGTGTTCAAGGTTTTGTCTCTGGGCCTTTCACAAGGACATTAGCTGTCTCATCCCTCATTCTTCAGCTATTTGACAGGTGTGCAGGTGGACTCATTCATCAAATATCTTATGTGAGTGTTGCTTACAAGAATAGACCGTTGGACTTCTTTTCCACTTTGGGTAAAGTTAATCAGGTTTAACCTATTTGTACCAATAAGGCTCTCTGATGTCACACAATATCTTATTATTTCTCAGCAGATGCATAGGTTGTTCATCAAACTGCCTCTGTTGAATACAACCTTTCTGATAGCCTTTGCATCCAGAGGGAACTTTGGTTACTTACATGGCTTTTTCACCTCAAATCATAATTGAGTCCTTGGTAAATTAGTTTCTGTTGTTTAACATAATTGACAATGATTACTCATGCCCTACAAATTTGAGACACAACTTATGCTTTCCATCTATATTATATTGTAACGCACTCTTAATACATGGTATCATTATTAAAAGGGAAGTATTTACCTGCTACAATTGCATCCTTTATCTTTTATTCCATCTACTTACAGAAAAGGTCACTATCATCCAAGGTCCCTGCAGATTCTTTTAGAACCAAGCTGCCATGCATTGCTTTCTCCAGATGTGTTTCTATCCAAGACATATGTCAGGCTACTACCTAGTCCACTTTGCGTTCATTGTAATTATATATTACACAGTGGCAATCAGCACTGTGTAGTTATAGACCGGAACGGGTCTCCATAGGAAATTGATTTTTTGGTTTGCTAATAACTTTGGTGGCATTTAAGGAATCTCCACAAAAGTTTCCAAAAAAAGGTTCATCCACCTCAATCCTTTCCTGGGAAGTTATGTGGTGATCTTTCAAGCGTGACTGAGAAAAGGGGAGGGTCATAAAAAACATTTTCCCTATACAGGATCTAATAGTAACTTTAGATAGTGCTACAGCCAAATCAGCTGAACAGAATTAGTGTGTGTTTTGTGATGTCATGTAAATCTTTCCAGTAGTTTTTGAAAAATTAAGGTTCAAAATATATAGAGATTTAGTGATGTGGTACTACTGTGAACTCAAAACATGAGGTCTGATTGGCTGGCTGTAACATGAGGAGAATTTTGTGGGTGCCATTTTAGAACATAGTCCCCATGTCCTGAGAACCAAACAAAAATAAGGAATAACGGGGCAGATTAGGTGTACCTAGAAATCCGGGCTCATATAGCAGGGGTCCCAGAGGGACCTCCCCTTCGACCCCCATGTCAAAATAACAATACATTGTTGGGCTGTGCGTCGGGGGGGGGGTGAGGTTGTACACCAAAAGCTGTGGGATATAGGAGAGTTGGGTACATTGCCTGGCTATAGGCACTGGGTTGGCCTAGTTGGGTATTGTAAGAAAATATGACTTTATGTTAAAAGAAAACAAAAAAAAACACTGCAAAACAAAAGGTTACAGTGACATCATAGGTGAAAATGTCACTCAAAACATTACATTTTAAACTCTAATATTGATCATTTATAGTTAACTGACTTAAATATAATTCGTGCCCTCACCATCCACTTCTTAGGACTTCACATATCACATAACTCACAACATGTTCTAGGATATCATTGATAACATTGGTGCGGCATGTTCCGATGCACTACTTTTATCATAACTAGCTTGGATGCGGAACCCCCGACTAGGCCGACAAACACACCAGAGATCTAATAGTACTATCTAGCGCCTAGGATAGAAACTCAGATTGTTGACTCAGTTTTGTTTAGTTTGTGTTTTTTGTGTTTTTACCTTTCTCTTTATTCCTTTTGACTATTGCTTTCCCACAGATGCATCATCATCCCGTGCACTTTGTGTAATGAAACGTCTGCTTACTTTATGCGGAGAATAAACTGTAATGACATTATATGTGCATGAACATTAAATTGCGATCCATGTTATGTAATAGTGCAAACTCAAAGATGTGTTTTTTTTTTTTTTTTTTTTTTTTTTTTTTTTTAACCCTATACTGTTACTTTCATGGTTGGTTGGTTGGTTCCACAAACATGCGTGCTAACGGGGCACAATGTAATCCAACATGTTGTAAAGACACGAATCCCACTAAAGTCTGCTCCTTCTCTGTCAGCCTGAATCACAAGACTCATAGACTCCTTATTAAAAGGCAACCGAAAATAATGCATTCTTTGCAAATGAAGAGAACTGTGATTACTTACTACAACAGATGAGATTCAGTTCTGGTCTGCCCACTGGGAGGAAATAGGACCCACGGATTTGGAATAAAAAATAGTTTACACACCAGCAGTAGTATAGTTAATTAAACTTAACTTTATCATTTCTGCACTTTAAGACTATGTTTTTTTTTTAAATGAAAACTAAGAAGCACGTTTTTCAGTAGCAGAATCTGTGAAGTAATATCATTCAATTAATCCATAACAAATGGTGTTGTTTCAGACTACACTAATCTAATGGCTTTTGCCTCTTCCCTTCTAGTTTGTTGTTGTGGGTAGCAGGGTACTCTTTGAAGAATGTAACACTGCTGAAAATACCGCCAATGCACTTGGCTGCGAAGTCCCTAGTTATTTATCTGCTTTATTTTCTTCAGCCCTATCAATGAACTTAATCTGCACATTTTTCTTTAGGTTTGAATTGGTCAATAGCGGAAATGTGCAGGTGGAATTCTCTTGGCATGTTGTTATGGAGGGCTACCCAAAAGCGGTCAGCTTTGCTGAAGGGCAGTTGCAGTCTAACCCAGAAGGTAAGACACAAGGCTTCAACTCCATTCTTGGTTTACAAAACAGAGCATGTTGTTTATAGAGCTGGCTTTTATTGATGTTTCTGCCATAATATTAAATAAAAACATGAAAAAACATTTGATAGTTTGAAAGGAGAGCATCGCAATTTCATTAATGTGAAGTATCCCAGAGAGAATTAATGGACCTTTTCCGCGCTCTGTTAATGATGGCATACATTATTTTCTGTTACAAGGAAGAGAAATAAAAATGTTTGAGCCTTACAATTAGGTAAAATTCTCCAGTAATTTCAAAATGTCTGGCTAAGTATTTTTCTGAAAATCTTTTTGGGATAAGGAGGGGAAATGGAGTGGAAATGTTTTCCTAAATCAGTTTGCAGAGAACAGAATAATTAAGATCATTCTAATTATTTTGGGGTGTATGGTCAAGGAGCATGAATGCTAGCCTAGATTAGCTGTCCGCTCCCATATCCCAACATTAAAACGTATCTTGGAAACCTTAAGACTCTGCCTCGCTAAAGCAACATGGTGGCAGTGCACATCCCAATCTCAGAAGTCTTAACCTGAGACGGACATCCCAAGGCCCTTGAGCACAGGAGGCTGTCTGCCTGAAAGATCCTACGTGCCCCTTTTTTCTAGTGGTGCGGGCCCCATATGGAGATGCTAGGCAGAGACCTGCATCTGGGATAAACAACTCATCCCCATGAGTCCTATGGCCGCCTGGCGGCTATAGGATAGAAAGATTCTCGTTGTCCTTTTGTCTCAAGGGGCAAGCCTTTGGCCAGCCTTTTGGCCCTCCATAGAAATGCCAAGTGGTGTGACCCGAGTGGCCTGATTTGTGTAACTTGCCGCTAGGGAACTTGCTGCTGGAACATGGGACATAAGCAGTGTCTGCAGCTGTCCCGCCTCAATCTGCACCTGTCCCGGATAACATTTGGAACTCTGGCTCCTAAGGGTGCTGGAAATTATCAGCCTGCCCTGCTCAAACCCTGAGACTTAACTCAAGGGGTGCCAGGACCCAGGCTAAAGTTTGAGCAATGGATCCTCTGCCACGACATACCTGTAAGGTGCCCCATTCCTCCTTGCAGTGTAATCCTTGGACACCCTGTGAACTCCCCTGAGGCTGGGGCCTGAGATTCAGGTAAATTTGAATCCTGCTTGGGACTTGGGCTTCGCGCTTCCCAGCTGTGTGGCGCAACAGACACTCTGGAGGGTTGCCTGGCTTCTCCTCTGTGTTGGACTTTCAGTGGCATTTGGTTCACCTTCATAACTATTACCTGGTTACGTGTTGGGGTTCTGTGAAACCCAGAGGCAAATCTGGTCCAGTGGGAAATTGTCTGAGTAGACTTTCTTGCCACAATCCCAACATGATTAGAGACAAGGCCCACAAAATGACCCAGCAAACCAAAATGGATCAGTATGCATCAGGAGCAAGGGGTGATGCATCAGCAGGTTCCCAGGTTGCTGCAGGGCCTCCTACTGTCTGGGCAGAGCCACAGAAGCCCATATCATGGTTGAAATTGAATGGTCTGGTCATACTCTGAAGATGAAAATAGATGCCATATCTCTTGAGGTCAACCTCTTATGGACACACTTGCAGAAGATCAGTGAGAGATCCCTTCAAATGGAAAAGACAGTGGACGGCTTGAAATCTGAAGTAAAAAATCCAAAGAACACATGTCCGTTCCCTGTCAGAGCTGGCTGGTCTTTTGGACAACTAAGTAGAAAGGGAAGTCACAAAGGTGCAATCTACGGTTTGTGGGATTCCTGGCAGAACGACAGCATCTCAGGAAGTTCCTGGAGGATTGGATTGTGAACATCAGTTTGTCTCAGGGATTTGCAGTGATGTATGCTAGAATGGGTGCAAAGAGCACTGGCAACAACTCCTCCACTTTTGACTGAGCTCAGAGCCATCACTAAGCTACTGAATTATTGAGATAGGGATCACACCATGCAGCATGCCATAGCAGCAACAGAACTGTGAAATGAGGGAGTAGTAGTTAAAATATTCCAAGATTACACTCAGTCCAGCTGCTTTGACGATTCTTTGAGCCATTGACGTGAGAATTCAGGGCTGTATTTCATCCTGGGTAAGAACCCTCAACTCTGTGCCCCCTAACTCTGGCCTGCTTCTCTTGGGCCTCTTCCTGCCTTGTCTTCCAAAGTTAAGAACTTGGGCTTCATTCTGGATGAAAATCTCTTGATGAAGCCACAGGCGGTGAAGGTGATCTCCACTTGCTTTGCTGTACTCAAGTGGCTGAAGAAAATATTTACCCTGTCACCCCAAAAGACAGTAATCCAAGCCTTAATCTTGTCCGGATTGGATTGGCAATATTCTTTATTTAGGCATAGATCAAGCCTCTATTCACTGCCTCCAAACAGTTCCGAACAATGCGGCACAGCTCCTATTCCGCCTCCCATAGCATGCTTCAGTTGCCAGTCTCCTTCAAGAGCTACACTGGATCACGTTCACTAATCAAATTAAATTTAAAGCCTTGTGCTATGTCTTTAAAGCTAGAGCGGCATTTGCCCCTCGCTACATTCAGGAGTTGGTGTTGCCCTATCTGCCGGCTTGCTCATTGAGATCAAGGCATATGGCTTTATTCCCTGTGCCTATGTTTTGTCTGGCCCGGGTGGGCGGGCGTTCCTTCTCAGTTTGGACCCCTATCTCTGGAACTCCTTCTTAGTTGTTTTTAAGAAATTGTTCCAGACTAATTGCCTTCCACAAAAAAACCTGAAGAAGTAGCTATTTTAGAATGGAAATCTGTTGCTTACTTCTTCTTTAGCTTAGCACCGGGAAACCCTATTAAAGTAGCTGTGCGCTTTACAACACCATAAATAATAATGATGATAATCATAATGTTATTCTTCTCAGCAAAATTGCAAGTTGTGCGTGACTGAAAATCACAACTTTTCACTTCTCTTGAGGAGTGTTGGGACTGGCTGGAGCTTGTGAACACAGTAAGGCTCTCTCAGACAGCTGTAGAAGGATGCAGCCACCTGAGGAACTCCTGACCAGAAGACAAGTGCCACAGGAAGGAGCAGGAGGCCTCTGAGAAGTAGATGTGGTTCCTGCAGACTGGTGAGGAAACCCTTGAGGCACGATTGGTGTCTGAGGGGTTTCCCTTGGAGATGCCTCCGTGGTGGTATCTGGAGAAGATCGAAGTTAGAGCCAAGACATTGAGTGTTTGAGCTGCGGTGAGGGAAGGGGGTTGATGTCTGTGGGGATCCTTCAAGTGAATAAGCAGGACCACATCCAGGTAATCGAGACAATTTCCTGTATGGAGCACAGGTTATAACTCTCATTGTAGTTGTCCCTAAATGTTCAGCTCTCATTAGAGCAGTCATTGGATAGTTGGTTAGGGTAGCTAGAGTGAAGTCCTTGTAATTGCCAGGTATGGTCCTACTTTGGTTAACGGTGTGCCTGTGTGGGGATACTGACCTCTCACTCATAAGACACACTATGTAGTTGAATACAGTTCACTTGCAAATAAGGTTTTCTATTCACCTGGGCACCTACCCCGCTACTTGCCTGTGGCCTCCAGTTCCTGCTTGTTCCAGCCTGATCCTTTTGCCACTGACTTGTTGTCCAAGTGACACCACCACTGCCCGGGTTTTTCTGCTCACTGTTTGTCCCGCCAACAGAAGCCCCGCCCATCCCGGACCTACTTAATGCAGACTGCAGCGCAACTGCGCAGTGGGCACACCTGGCATGTCAAAAGCAAATCCATCTGCACCTGGACCACACCCAGCACCACATCCCATGCCCCTACCACCTCCCACAGATACTGTTGTTGAGCTCTACACCCTCAGCCCCGGACGCCATGCCTGACAACACCACTGCAATACACGAAGGGCACAAGATCATCCACCACGATTGCATCAACAAGTCTGGCAGATGGATCACCATTATACACAAGGAATTCATCCAAAGCACCACTACAAGAGACATCACCCAGCCATTGAACACCTCGGCTTCCGACTCCAAAAAGACAGCAAAACCTACATTAGGGGCATCCTTGCCTACCATCCTCCTTGACCACATCCAGCCTTCTGCAACTTCATTGCTGACTTCACCACCCCCACACCATAGACTCCAACAACTACATTTTTCTTTGTGTCCCTAACTTCCACCTTGACGACCACCATGACATCAACACTACCAACTTCCTCGACAGCATAAACAACATCAGACTCACCCAACTCGTCCATGACTCATACACTCCGTAGGAGACACACACGAGACCCCATCTTCACCTCCAGTGACTGCATCAGGTACAGCCACTCCACGGAAATCACCTGGACCGACCACTCCATTGTCCACTTCAACATCACCAGCTCACGTACTTCTGCTCCCTGGCTACCCAGGCCTCCCAACACAGCTGGAGCAAAGTCTCAAAAGAGACATGGATCAACTTCCTCAACACCACCACCCAACCTCCTCCAACAACCTAGACCAGAACATCAGAAACTTCAACAGAAGGCTCACCAACTGCACCAACAACATCATTCCCAGCAGCAACAATACCTACAAGAGGGCCACCAAGCAGGCTAGCTGGAACGTTGAAGACATCAGAACTGCTAAGCGCCACTTTAAACAACTGGAAAGGAGATGGTACACCAGCAAGGACACGATCGGCAAGACTGCCTTCAAGACAGCCCTGAACCTCTACCACTGATAATTGAGAGAATCGAAGAAAAAGGCCTCGCCTCACCGATTGAATCAAACTCCTATAACAGCAAAGAAAAATTTAACAGGAGCTCCGCGACAAACTTGCAAACATTTTCCAGTGCAAGATCAACAACTTCTACAAAAACTTCAAACCCCAGCCCAAGGCCACCAACTTCTTCAAGCAACACATCGCCCTCACTACCACCGCAGATATACAACTAACCAAATGGAGCCAGCTCGACCCACAAGGCACTGCCTCCATTATAAACTCGGTCCACTCAGGGGCCCCAACCGACCTACGACTTTACCACATCTTCATCCTAGGCAAAGCCAGAATCAGCCATGTACTCACCACCTTGTTCAACACCTCAATTGCCATGGACACCTTCCCAGAGCATTGGAAACACACAGAAGTCAACACCCTACTAGAGAAACCATTGGCAGACCCCAGCAAACTCAGCAACTCTGACCGATCTCCCTGCACCTGTTCCATGTCAAAGTAGTAGAAAAAGGCATCAACCAACAATCCTCCTCACATCTGGATGGAACCTCCTACTCGACTCCTCCCAATCCGGATCCCCCAACAACAACAACACCGAGACATCCTCCTAGATCGCTCAGCAGCCTTCGATACGGTCTCCAACCACACACACATCACAAGGCTGCACAAAATAGGCATCCAAAGAGCCCCTCTCAGATGCATCACCTCTTAACTCATTGGAAGAACGCAAACAGTCCTCCTTTTCCCCTTCACCTCTGAACCCAAGGAAATAATCTGTGGAGTACCCACAAGGATGCCAAGTGAATGAAGGGCAATTGCCTGAAGCACAACACAGACAATACAGAGCTATTGATTTTAGGAAACAAAACCTCCCCATAAGATGCATTCTGGTGGTCCTCAGAACTCTGATCTACTCTTACCCCCTGGCTCCCTGTACATAAAAGATGCCAGTACAAGCTTCTGACCCACTCATACATAGCTCTACACAACTGTTGCCCCCCCACCTACTTGGTCCACCACCTGAACTTCTATCAGCCCACTAGACACCTCCGCTATGCTCTTCTTTCCTCACTTGTAGCTTCTGACATTGCCAATGTGGAGATCGCTCCTTCTCCTACCTAGCAGCAAAGACATGGGACGACCTACCTTTTCATCTCCGAACCTTGCCATCTCTCCGAAAGTCCCTGGAGACCTGGCTATTCAACTAATCAACTGGACCCTGCCATCACCTTGATACCCTCCCTGGTAACAAGAATCACTCTACATATCTACTGATTGATTGGCCTTTGTTTGGGGGACTGAGCTGAATTGTCGCTTTAAAAAGAAGTGGTGTATAGGCATGTTTCTAGGATGTTAAAATGAATTTACCCTAGGTAAAGGAGAGTTTGGTTAAGATATAAAATGTTGAACAGTTGTTTAGTGGGATGGTGTCTTACAGCCCATTTTAGATCTCAGATCACTCTAAAATGGTTATATGCAAGATGAGATCGTAACAGGCACACATGTTAGCCAATGGGTACACAACATAAAAATAATATGGAATGTCCTGGGCCTTAATGGCTTCCCTAAACAGCATACCGAGTTATCTTTCTTCAAGAGGCATGCTGTGGACATTGCCTGCTCACAAGACTCAACCCACAGACCAAGAAGATGCCAGAGTTCAAAAGAAATGTAAAGGTAATTTATCTTCTTTGCATATGTTAGAGCTGGGGGTCTCAATTAATGTGGCCACGGGTAACCCATTTCGTCTCAGCCACTCAGAGGTGGATGTTGAGGTTAGATATATTTTCCTCTACAACATACTGGATGGGAGGGCAGTATGTGTTTTATTTTTAATCCGTTCCTTTGTCCTAATAACCAGGATAGATCTTTTTTCAAAAAATCCAAGATCTGTTGATCCCACGTATAAACGTTTCCATGAAATGGGTAGGTGACATAAACTATTTAATAGATGGTAGTCTTGATAGAGGGCCACCGAAGCAAGACACAGAACCAAGTATGATGGCAGCTCTAGCAGATACTATAGACAGCGTGGGCAGTGTAGACATCTGAAGTGCCGTACAACCCACAGCAAAGTAGTATTCCTATCATTCACAATACATGTAGTAGACTGAATTGCATTCTGGTCACGTAGGATGATTCTCCTCATACCCACACTGCAAAATACCTTGGTCAGACAACTCTACTCTTTTAATAGACTATAAACCGGGGAGTGCTGATGGGATGGCCTTCTGTTGGAGGTTGAGTCCAGTGGTCCTCTCAGAACCTGTCTGCCTTGATACTTTATCCACTACACTTAACACATAACTTGAGAGCAATTTGTGTTCCACAGACATCAGAGCCAATTAACGTGAGGCACTGAAGGCAGTCATGAGAGAGGAGTGCTTGGGAAAGGTATTTGGGATTGGGAAGCACCTGCAAAAAGAATTGGAGGCACAAGAAGGCAAGCTGGTCTGCTTGGTGCGGCATAGTCCTCTAGGATGCAGTTGAAGACCGTGAGTTCAGAATGGTCATTTGGGATATCTGGAAAATGCTGTATGAGCTGACCCTGAAGGTATATCAGCAGAGACTGCACGGGGAGGCGATAAATCAGTCAAACTACTGGCCTGTATATTGAAGGGCTAGTTCAGCATCCTTCATATAAACACCTTGAATTGCCCTAATAGTACAACTGCTACAGTGCATGCTGCAATCAATAGCATACCTTGTGCTCTTTTGCAGGGTATCTCCAGAGGATTCCCGGAGCTATGAATTAGTTGCAGCAATCAGAGATTATGCTAGAGGTATTGAAGGAGGCATAGAATGCCCAAAGGAAAAAAAAACAGGTAGCAATAGTTTCCTGCTAGTTTTCTACCAGGCCGTTGGACTCCAGTTGGCCATTAAATTATTAGAAACCTTCAAAGAGGCTAGACAGCTAAGTACCCTTCCATGTGGTAGCCCATCATTTGTATGGTGCTTAAACCGATTGGAGACTTGGGGATCCTTTGTCTAATGGGACTTTAAACATGATCAGCAAACTGGGGTAGTGGTGGGAAGGCCAGTGCATGAAGATCAGCATGGCTTTGTACCAGGCCATAACACAACAATAAATATCCACAGACTTGTATGCTTACTTCACTCGGTGGCCAACTCAGATCAACTGTCTTTGGTTGCGGTATCTTCCAAAACAGCCTTTGACACTTTGAACTTGGCTTGCTTATTGGAGGTCCTGAGACTTATGGGTTTCGTCATGTCTTCCGCAGTTTGGTTCAGCTGCTGTATACCAATTACTATGACAACACCAGATTCAGGCTGATACAATTTAACTATTTACACCACACATACTTGACACTGATAAAGTTGAGGAAACTATATCCTAGTAGGTCAGTTGCATGCCCAGGGTGCAAGATGGAAGAGGCCTCCTTTATACACCTTACTTGGCTATGTGATAAGGTGTATGATAGAGACTTCCAGCCACAGATACCTTGCCTTAGAATTATCCCTATGTGTCAAACTGGATCTGGAAATTTTTGAGCAGTACTCCTGCACACCTATGTTGCTCAGCTCGGTGTTGATGGCGTCTGAGCTGGAATTGACATATGCGGTGCCTACATAGGCACTACCTCAGTGCTGACATCAGTTCTTTCCTTTCAACGCTAGATAGCACAGACCTGTGAAGAGGTAACCCTCTGTCACTTTTTGACTGGCTTTTTTCAATGTTTTGTCAAACACTTTTTAAGAAAAATCCTTTCTCCTAGTGTGACAGGGATGTCCCCCAAGAAACTGGCTGGTTTTAAACCATGTGGCACCTATCGCAGAGACTAATGTCTGTGAAAGACCCCCACTTGGTCTGTCTATGATGCTTAAAGAAAGACCATGACTCAAAGTCCTGCCCAGGGCGCTGAGGGGGTGCTTCCACAAGCTCCTCACCGCCTGACATCAGATTACCCAGTGACAATAAAGATCTTGGTCACATGGAAGGTCCTGGGACCACTCACGAAGCTACATCAAGCTGTCATCTTCCAAGTTGAAGGCATCATCAGGAAAGTCTCATAAAAAGAAGAAATCTAAGAAGTCAAAGAGGTCTTCCACTTCTCTGCGTCTGTCTAAATCCTCAGACGAGAAGAACGAGAGTAGGCGCTCCAGGTCCATGCCTCTAAAGAACCCCAACCAGGCTCTGCACTTCCCCTTTTTTTCTCAGAGACAGAGGGACCCCACCCAACTTCAAGAATTCCCTGAGGCCATGCACCTCATTTTTTGTGCAACCTGACCCCTCAGGAGCACCTAAGGGCCTCGTGTTTAGAAGGGACCACTACTGGACGCCCCCCGTTGGATATGTCTTTGCTGGCAGTCGGGCCCTTGTATCTAGTGCTGGATCTGGAAGGAGGCCACAGGCGAGATCGAGACCTTCTTGGCACCTGCTTCTGTACTGACGACCATCAATGATGCCATTCCGCTCATTCTTGACCTCAACACAGAGCAGGACAGGTGTCACACAACGCCGGTTCCACAGCTATGCCTTCCCAGTCGGAGTCAAAGCCATTTGTCTTTGTCAGGCCTAGAAGCACTCGGAGATCAACCCCATGCTGAAGAAACCCTCTGCCGACCTGACAGACCTCAAGAACTACAGACCCATCTCGTTGTCCCCTTTCCAGCCAAAGTCATCAAGAAAGTTATCAACACCCAACTCTCAAAGTTCATCAAAATGAACCACATCCTGGACTTCAAAATCAACCACAGCACCGAGCCCGCTCTCCTCACCACTACGGATGACATACACACCCTCCTCAACAGAGGCAAAACTATTGTCCTCATCCTCTTGGACCTCTCAGCTGCCTTCAACACCATCTCCCACCACACCTTCTGCACAAGACTCCACAATTGCCGCATTTGCGACAAAGCCCTAGAATGGATCCGCTCCTTCCTCACAGTTCAACTCAGAACCCACAGAGATCCGCTGCAGAGTGCCTCAGGAATCCTCCCTTGAGACCCTTCCTCTTCAACATCTACATGGCCCTGCGTGCAGCCATTGTCAAAAACCACAGGCTCAACATTGTCTCTTATGCCGACGACACCCAGTGGAGTCTCTTCCTCACAGACGAACCCACCGCTGCCAAGAGCAACTTCCATAACGGGATGTAGTCAGTTGCCAACTGGATGAAGGACAGCTGCCTCAAGCTCAACTCAAACAAGACTGAAGTCCTCATCCTGGCTCTACCCCCTCCACCTGGGACGACTCCTGGTGGCCTGCAGCACTCGGAACCCCCTCAAAATCCACTGACAATGCACGCAACCTTGGCATTATCCTGGACTCCTCGCTCTCAGTGAACCGCCAAATCAATACTGTTTTGTCCTCCTGCTTCCACATGCTCTGCCTGCTTTGTAAGATCTTCAAGTGGATCCCCACTAAATCCAGTCACTCATACACTTCTCAGCAGCAGACTCAACTACGGCAACACATTGTATGCCGGCACCACCACATCCAGAATGCCTGCCAGAATGAGTAATACAAAGCATACCTTGTATGAGGATCTGCTGATGCCAGTGGGTTAGACACCTCAACTGATACTGGCTTGGTCTCCCCTCCTACTGTGGCTACGGAGGAAGGGGCCTCTTTCCTTATGGTGGTGTGTTGGGTGGCTGAGGTCTTCGACTTCCTGCTGCTCTCAGTGGCAGTCAAGATGAATGTCTTGATGGAGGTGTTTCAGCCGGGGTTGACCCTTTTGAACATTTGCTCCCCTTTAATTCATATCTCACCGACATCCACCTCTGGGTCTGGTCCAATCCCTGCACAGGGGCTCCTGTGCACAGCACACCTACTGGCACTGCTTTGCTCCAGAGGACCTCAGTTTCCTTACCCAGCACCTCACCCCAGAGAACTTCATGGTCCAAGCCTTCACTTTCAGAATTCAACCCTAGTGCTCTCCTTTCCACTCCACTGGATAGGGAATCCAAGAGGCTGGATACTTCTGGCAAGTTAATGATCTCTTCAGCCCGCCTAGTATTGTGATCAGTGAACAATACATGCCTCTTGAGCTGCTGCTCCCACACGATCTGGGACTGTGTTGCTCAGATGCTGTCAGTGGTCTTAGAGGAGGTCTGAGCCATATTGTCTTAAGCTGTTGCTGACTGGAGAGATGCAGCAAAGGTCGCCATTAGTTGTGGTCTGGTCATGACTGGCTTACTGGGAAGAGCGATTTCTTTGTCGATGGCCCTTCGGTGCCATGCCTGGCTGAGAACTACTGGCTTTTCCGGGGATGTCCAAGCATCACTTATGCAAACACTTTGATGGCTTCTGTCTCTTCGGAGAGAAGGTGGACTCAGTGCTAGAGTGCTTTAAGGACTCCAGGGATACAGCCAGGTCCTTGGGCCTCTCCACCCCAAGTCCACCTTTTTCCCCTTTTGTAGCTATGCAAGGGGTTTCCTACCATGTCAGTACCCTCCCGAAACCGGTCCCAGGATGCTTGTTTCCGGTCCAGGGAGAACCTGGCCTGGCAGTTCGGGCTGGACTGTTCCCATGAGGAACAGGGTCAAGACTGATTTGCATATGGCTGGGTTCAAACTGGGGTGGCATGGTGAGCAAAATAATGGATGGATTAAACCCAGATCTGTGACTGGGGGTGAATGTTTGATTGGTTCCGCATTCCGTCCATCCAGTTACGCTATCCCACAGCGTTTGTGTTTTGCTTTGCCAGTACCCTCCCAGTCACCTTGCCCAGCATACTTATACACCTTTTTGTGGCCAAGGATGCAGCTCCCAGTGACCATGTGGGACAGGTAGCCAGAGGTCTGGCCACTCCACCACTTCCCCAGCAGTCGCAGTCTCCAGGCCCCTTTAGTTTGTCCTCCTACCATCATGGACATTCAGTGGGGGGGCAGGATATGCTATCACCTGCTCCACTGGAGGTCAATGACCTCAAACCATTAGGTACCACAGATTTTATAAAGTGGCCTCACCATCCCCTTTGTGGCAGCCTCTCTACTCTCTTCCCATCCAATTATGAATGACCTGTTGACGGAGGGCCATCTTTCCTTATTCCGCCAGGAAGTGTTGGTTCTCTTGGCCAAGGGAGCTATAGAGAGGATGCGGGCATCAGAAGTAGCTTGTGGTTGCCATTCCTGCTACTTTCTGGTGTTAAAGAAGGATGGAGGCCTTAGTCCTATACTAGACCTGCACCTTCTAAATCTCTTCCTCAAACAGGAGAAATTCAAAATGCTCACACTTGTTTAAGTTCTGTCTACCCTGAATCCCAGAGACTGGATGGTAATGATGGACTTGCAGGACCCATATTTTCACATCCCTGATCCTGTGCACCTGCCCACAGACGTTACCTGCTGTTCATGTGGACCACAAGCACTTTGTTTGCTGTGCTTCTCTTCTACCTTATCAGCACTCCTCAGTTGTTCACAAATGGGATGGTGGTGGTTGCAGCATACTTGCAGAGGTCTGGGGTTCCAGTCTTCCATTACCTCAACGTCTGGCATGTAGAAGACTGGCTCGCCCCAGGCGAGTCTAGCATATTCACACTATGATACTAATGTTTCGGCTCTATCCAGGGTTTGGTGAGATGGACTTCAAAGCCTTCAGCATCCTGCTGGTCCATATGCCCAGTGGTATTTGTGGGTCTGCTTGGACTTGAAGTTCTAATGGGCGCAGTAACAGGGCATTCTCTCCGACATGCTACAGATCTCAGCGGGAACTGCAAAAGACCTAGCTGACGAACCACGATTGGGTCAGCGACAGGCCCCTCTTTGATCTCCAGACAAAATTAACTGTAGTGACAGATGCGTCAATCTTGGGCTGGGACGGCCATCTAGGAGAGGTGGAGATCAGAGAACTCTGGTCTGTGACGGAGTCCGGACTCCACATAAACTGGCAATTTGCTTGGCATTGAAGGCCTTTCTACCCTCCATCAAGCTAAGGCTAGTGCAGGTGTTCAGACAACAACACAGCCATGTGGTACTGCAGCAAGGCGAGCCGGTTGGGGTCGTGAACCCAATGTCCAGAGGCACTGTGTCTCTAGACATGGCTGGAACATGAGGGCATTTTCCTGGTAGTTACGCACCTGGTAGGCTCTCTAAACGTCAGAACAGACAAACCCAGCTATTGATGGCTAAGAGATCACAAATGGCATCTTCATCGGAGGTGCTGCAAGGCCTCTTCCAAAAATGGGGGGGGATGGGGAGTCACCACAGAGAATGTACAATGTCAGGAGTTCTACGTGGTGGAGTTTCCAAAGCGGCTGTCGATCAGACTCTTTTCGTCTTGAGTGGAGCCTGGGTCTTTTGTACGCCTATGGAGGAGTAGTCTGTCTCCACTCAAAAGGCGTTTAAAGCATGCCTAACAAATGTGATGCACTGGATGAAACAGAGCTATCTGAAATGTAAATCGGATGAAACTGAAATCTTGCTCTTTTGGAATTGCATACAATCTATGGTCTGGTAACTGGTGGCCTTCTGGGCTGGGAATGCCCCTCAAACTACTGTAAACATAAATTTAGGAGTCAAATGTGGCATAGGTTTATCTATTGTCCCTAATTGTGTCCATGACACATACTTGTTTATGCTCACTAAGAAAGATACTGGATATCTTACGAGGTGAGACCCGCAAAATCATAGTCCATGCCTTGACAACAACTAGACTAGGCTATGCAGATGTGTTATATCAGTAGCTCCCTAACTATCTGGTGCATTGTCTTCAGATGGTTCAGAATGCAGCAGCCAGGTTCATTCTGTAGCTCCTCATTTTAAATATTTTGTTATATTTTTTTAATAAATAGCAAAAAGTAGTCGGAGAAATCATGACTGGGGCATTCTCTTCCTTATGAAGACTATATAAAAAGCCCCATTGAAGTACAATTGCTATAACTTGTTATTGGTTTTGTAAACCCTGTGGTGAGTATCTAATCTCTACATCTTAATGATCTGTTCACTGTGTGAAAGCTACTCTTAGGTAATGCAACTGCATGTATGTTTTAGCAACTTCTGTACCTTCCCTTTTTTTAATTGTGTTTATTAAAATTTCATTAAATGTAAATCAGTCACAAAAATAGCTGGAGATGAATTCATATCATATGCAGTGCAATCAGTGGCCCCAATCCTTCCTCTCTTCCATTTACAAATATAGAAAACTAGAAGCCCAAATCTACACAAGCGGGCAGAGTATAGTAAGACCTGTGGACGAATTTATAATGTGAAGTCCTATACTAGATGACACCTGCCTCATCTGTGTACAGCAGTGCTTCCACTGCTCATCTCTAAGGATTCTCCAGTGTCCAGCTCCCACTGAGTTCTTGCAGGACCACCATAACCAGCAGATTCGGCCGGTACAGAGCAATGAAATACGGAAACCAGGTGCCGTGTATTAGTGGCTTGGAGCAGGTTGTGAAGTGTGTGAAAGATGGAGGACTCGGCAGAAAAGTCCGAAGTGGTGGTCCTGGCATTATGTTTCAGATGGATGTCTGTGAAAACCTCCAGAGGGGAGGCCGTTCTTCTCCTCCCCCCCCCCCCCCCCCCCATAAAAACCGGCATGCGAGATGAAGAGACCGTCACGGTACAGATTCTCCCAGGATTTGAAGCCAAACCCTTTGAGCTGTAGTTGCACAGAGACTCTTGGGTGACTGGGTATTAAAGGGTGGGAGGCCAGAGAGATCAGCTGAGATGACATGATTTACCCGCCCTACAACATAATCGTTGCAGGCATTCAAGTAACATGCCTCTGTGGACGTGTTACTAGGAGTCTCAGCTTCAACTTAACTGGAAGGAACTTGCGTTCTGCCATCTGGACTGCTGCCGTGTAGTCAGGGAAAAGAGAAACGTCTTTGCCGTCGAAGTTTAGAGAGCGCTTTTCCCTGGCCAAACGAAGTGCAGTATCACACTTGTAGAAAGGAAGGAGCCTGGCAACATGCGGGGGCTCCCGGCGGAGGTCGGGCAGCCGGAGGGCGGTGGGCACGTTCAACAACTAGGAGTTTTGCGGAGGAATCAGTACCTAACAGGGTAATGATTATCTTCTCCACAGAATCTTACAGCTTGCCTGTATTGGCTTATTCGGGTACACCCAAAATATGAAGATCATGGCGGGACTAGCCTCTAAATCTTTGTTTTTCGCTGTGATGGCTTGAGGACCTATCGCCACACTGAGCAGTTTGTCACCCTGGGAAGAAACAGTATCTTCAACCACCAATGTGCGCTGCTCAGCCTCCTGAAGCCGTCCATTTGTGTGTAATGGCATCCATTCTACTGCACATGGAGTCCATTTTAGTTTCGATGGTGGTGAAACGTTTCTGCATCGCTAACAAGAGTGTTTTCATGTCGGTTGAGTCAGCAGCTGAGGACGCGCCCGTATCGCCTGGCTTTTCAGTTTCAGCCTTGACAACCCACAGAGCCCGGCAGGAGTCAAAATAGAGTTTAGCCTGACAGCCGTCGCATTTCCCCATTGCAATGCAGGACGTGTAGTGCAATGGGGGTAGGCAGGGGTGAGAAAGGCAGCGCACTGTAGTGGATGGGGAGCAACTGGTAGCAATACGAGACACAAAAAATCCGATAAGATTTGGGAGGGGGTCAGTTGACAGAGATGTTCCGATCAGGCCGCACCTTAAGACACTGGAGCAGACCCCAGAAGGAACTAGGAGACCAGTGGTTTTAACAAGCGTGCAGCAGGCAGGCAGAACTGGGTACATCAAATCCCCAAATCTGACCTCAAGGGCATCCACACCGACTGCAAATCCCCCAGCAGGGCCCTAACCTGTATACGCCAAGGCTGGACCATTCACATATCAATGGGAAGCCTGCACACCTCTTAGGGTCCAACTGGAATTACAGTAGGACCATGCTTACACCCGCTCGGCACAGCGAGGTGATGGTGCAAAGTTAGTGAGGAGGGGGACCGGGTCCCACGCAACCCTACCTGACGACGCGTGGGGAGGGCACGCGCTGACACCTGTCCCAAGCGGTCCAACTATGTGAGTGTGACGAACATGCAGATGAGTGCACAGAGAGGTAGAGCACCATTTCCCAATGCTGAAACCCGCAGGAGGGTGTCAGTAGATGGACATACCGGGTTAAACCCTACCCCCACCAACAACAGTGTCTCTTCAAAGCATGGGGACTCGAGCCTGTCACCAGCTTCGTGCCATGACGCCGGGAGTGGTGATAGGCCTGAGATTCAGGCAAGAAGAGTGCCCGGGCAGCGGAGCTCGGTGTTGGGCGTCCCCGCATAGGTACCTCACAGCAGTGGGTGCTGCCCAGCGGATTCCAGGCCCAGCGTTGTTAGTGAGGCGGTAGCCAGACCGCCCCTGAAGCGGCCACCGCAATCACTGGAGGAAGCAGGAGAAGGGGCGTGGGCCCAGTCGGCAGGCCCACGCAATGCCCGGCCCTCACTGACACTGGCGGGTGCTCTGTGGAGCCCTCACCGTTCTCCCAGTATGGCCCGTGTCACCTCTAGGGAGATCCGCCTCCGATTCCCTGTCGGAACGTCAGGGGCCAGCAGGACAGCAGGCCACCGAGACAAAATAGTCACTGCCGTCGGGTCACGATCATTCACGGCCTGCCTAATGTCAAACGGGGTCACCAAGGCTACAGCGCTGCAATCTCTGTAATCTGCTGCCAGTAGGAGGGCCCAGCCGGTCAATCCTCAAAGGGGCAGCAATAGTAAAGCGCCTCCTCACTAAACCAGGGCCTCAGGGGCATATTCTGGGGGGGGGTGTATGGGGTGTTACACCCCACTAATAAATGTATTCTCTGATGAATAGTTGGGTACAGGTCCTTTCAGTCGGGTTTGGTGATGTCTGTCAGATTTCACTTGGGATTTTTGTTTGCACAACCTGACAAAACTCAAACACTCTCTGTTATCTTTGATTTGAAAGTCCTCAAAAACTTGGTTATTTTACAAAAAGTTTGTGTTGCTTTTACTAAGCACCCCTACCAATATGCATTCCTCTTTCCTTCCCACTGCTCCTTATCCTTAAGCCCCTCTGGCGCGCCCTGCTTGTTGTATAATTTATATTCACATTATATGTCAGCGTGATTGTTCGGAAATTTGAAGTGTTTTCCCCCCTTCCCCATTCTTACTGACCAGGCTACGCCCCAGGGCCCCCCAGTGCGCTTAGGGAGGCAGGATGATGGCGGGTAATGCCCCAGTAATGCCGGAGCATCATAAGAGTGTGGCCATCTTGCGCACCTGCTCTCTGGCGCCCCGAGCAACATCTGTACCTTGAGAGTAACGCTGGATCGCCATAAATTGAGGAGAAATGTGACTGGAGCAACAAATGGGCCACTTGATTAAGTACTTACTATGCCATATGTTTTTAATGTGTTGGAAGCCACAGCAGAATAAAGTGAAAAAAAAATTCATTGACCAGTTGTTACCCTGTGAAATTACATGTCTACAAAAAGAAAGGAGATGCGATTGTAAAGTGTTAGATAAATTCTTGTGCTTGTTGTTTCCGGTGCTGAGCACCGCATTTATTTTTGAGGGCCGGGGCTTATTCTTCTGTCCCAAGCATTAACTGCGAGCAAAACACACATATGGGAAAGACGAGGAAGGGAAAAACGAAAAAGCGTCACAAAGGGAGAAAGTAGAAAGCTGCAGGAATGAGCTGAAGGGGCAGGGAGTGGCTTTATAGGGATTGAAGAGGCCCGAGATGATTTAAGGATTACGGTGCCTCAGTAATCCCTGTTTCCACATTTAATTGCGCAGCCGCGTGTTTAAGAGGAGGGCTTTGGGCACCGGCACATTTTTATTTACAAATTAAGCACTGCCCACAACACAGTTTTTTAGGGGCTTGGATTTACGGGTAGTAAAGGAAACCCTTCTTCCGTTGTTCCATTAGTGAGCTTTGTTAGGAAGCACATAAAAGGTTGCACACCTACAGAGAAAATGTCTCCCCTCCCCAGAATTGAGAGCACTGATCCTGAGAAGCCCAGGGCACAGTACCTAGTCTATCTGCGGATCATTTTGGGATCAGTTGGGGTTTCCAGTATTACTCCTAAGATAATGAACTTGCAAACATATTACCATAGGGTTTCCCAGACTCAGAGCAAATTAATTAATAAATTAGAAAAACTGAATCTGACTGCGCCTTTTGAGAAGTATAATTTTCTGAATAAGCGTCGTACCTCTTCTTAAAACCCAACAGCTTTCTATGTCATAGTCCTTTGTTGTGAAATAGACCCACTTAAATGTTGACCACACCACTGTTTGTGAACAAGTCATCCACTTCGAGCTGAAGTTACCCTTGTTGAGTTTCACCCTCGTCATTATTTGAGCACACTGTAACAGGTGAAACATCTTGTTTTCGACGTGCGTGGTGCGGTGCAGTTCAGTGAATGCGGGGTTTGGATGAGAGATGTCTAGATATGCCTACCCCGGTTCTAATTTGTTCCACTCAGTGCTTTAAATGGAAAAATAGAAGTGCAGGTACTCTGTACCAGAGTACCTGCTTGTTTCTGAGAAGTGCCGATACTCTCCAATTAAAAGTATTACGTTTTTCTTGAGATATGCCGGTACTCTCCCTCTCAAAATAAAAAAGTGCCGGTACTCAGTACTGGCCCATTTAAAGCACTGGTTCCACTGATTACATTTTTTCAATTTGGGTTTCTATATTTATATTTGAAAACATACTTTTTTATTCAAGCATGGCTTGCAATATTGTGGGTTGCAATCAGAGTAAAGACGAAAGTTTTTTGTGCTAACTCGCGGTTTGGGGACGCAGGTAGCCTGTCATCCAAGCTTGTACCCTGCCACCACCCCGGACTGCATGATCGTGATTGGGGAAGAAGGTAAATAAACCAGAGTGGGTGGGAAAGGAATCCGAGGAGAGGCAACAGTAAAGAGGGGCATAGAGAAGGATGGAAGGGAGTGGTATTTACTGGGTGCGTTGAACACATCAACCTTCTCTGGCCGACTCGATGTTGGACCCCTGGTCTTCCATGAAATCCTTCTTGGGCTTGGCAAAACCGTTCACGGACTCTCATTGTTTCTGTGTGGTGTAATAAAATATGCATTGCTCATAATCAGCCTATTATCAACTTCTGCCAAGTGTCTAAGCTTTCTTTCTGTATAGGTTTTACTGTTGCCATTTGAGATTTGTTTTGATCACAATCATTTCTTTGGATTACTTTTACATGGCTGATGGCAGTGGGGCCTTTGAATAACGTCTCAAGTATTTACTGATTGGAGATGTTCAACAGGTAGTTGTGAATTCTACATTCACATGCAAGTGAATCATTCTTTTTGTGCATAGTAGCTTCATGCTACATCCAAAGAGGTGAAGACTTTGATGATCTTTTGAAAGTAATTGGTTGGGGGAGGAGAATACAGAATTGAAAAAAATACAAATTCATTGGTCTTTTTTCATATGAGCGCCATATTTGGAAACTATCATTCTGTGAATAAACCGGGGTTTAAGAAAACTTGACTTTTTGGTGTGAGTATCTTTTCCATTTTCTTTTAGTGACAAACAGGGCACCATTTACAAGTTATGAACTTTTCTTGGCACTTGTGATAAACTTGTATTTAAAATAGTTTTGTGTAATAGAGAACAAAAGGAGATGAGGCAGCCATCATGTTTTTTATTTCTTATTAAATAATAAAAACAATTACCTATTTTCTTACTTGTTACAGGAGGTTCTCAGTTTGGTGGTGATACCACCTCCTCACAAGCATCCTCAAGCCGTGGAACTAGCCGACCAGAAAGTGTATTAGAGAGTGTATCTTCCTTGCTGTCAGTTGGCCCAGATGTTCTTCCTTTTACTTTGGAGCCAAGTTGTGGCACCATACCAGCCTTGAAGAAACAAAATATTCTAATCAAGTTCTCTCCCTTGGAAGTGGGAGAATTTGAGAGCCGGCTTATTTGTAGGTAAGCTTTCTGTTGTGAGTATACCTCTTTGATCTACAATGTTTGGATAACCCCTGTTGTCTGTCATGACGCTGTGACACTTGTTTCAACTTTTATAAAACGTTAAAAGCAGTCTATTATTAATCATTTTGGGCTGTGCTAAAAAGCAAGATTATACACCTCAAACGTCAGTATTTTTTCAGTATTATCACTTTTTTTATATCTTTGTTTCAATTTCAAGCAGTTCTAATGCTTTCAGTTTTGCATGAGGCATACCTCGGTTCAGCTGATCAAAAGATCAAAAAAAGTGTTTTTCTTTCTTTTTTTTTGCTTTGGAAGCACAAGACCCCTCACCCCTGTTCAGAGAGGCACACTTTACCTGATTGTTTTGCTCTTAACTCTCCATAGATAAATCCACATACTGTTGACTAGCGAATATGAAGTACTACACGAAAGATAAGACAACAGTGCTGGTGCCATCCAGATTAATTTAATTTCATAAGATGCCTTCATTCAGTCTACTTATTTGCATGTTCCCATGGTATGTTTTTAAGTTAACCAACGCCAAAGAGAAATGTTTCATAACCAGAAAAACTGTCTACCTTTATCACTCTTTTAAGGTTATATTCGAAGGCTTTAGTTTTCAGAGTCTTCGATCCATCCATCAAGTTCACCATTAAAAAAATCTTCTTTTCCAAGTGTAATATTTTCAGTAAATGCATGCCAGTTATTCTCAGTCTGAGGAACCATTATTTCCCTTCAGTGAGGCAAGATTAGGAGCAGTAAAGAATAGACAAGCTTTGAGCAACTGAACTATTTTTAAACACTTCAACCTGCACCGGATTGGTTAGTGGCGCAAGTATCTTTAACAAAAAAACACTACTATTTCCCTTCTGTACACACGCTGTAATTACAGAAAGCGAAATCCGCGGCTGTAGAACGTTTTCACGTCTGCAAGCCCACTGCTAAGAGCCTTCAGGTACTAGCCATGTACATAATATATTCCTATGCTCTATCGAAAACGGCTCAACCTGTATTGGCAAAGTCAGCTAATCAAAGACTGACTGCATGGATGCTTCAAATCAAGTCGTGCATGCTAGGAGTAATCAAGTCATAGGGCTTGAGCGTAGTATGTGGCGATATGCACACCTGCTTGACCAACATGCCTTTTGACGATGAAAAACTATTTGATGAAGAAGTTGATCGCACCTTAGAGTAACATATAAAAGTGGAGCTACTGTAAAATTATATGGCTCATCTCCACCCTTCTGTCAATCTCATAAATAACACGTTTCATGAAGATGGGCACAGTACCTCCTAATGTTCCTGCCAGCGTCTCAATCACAGCTACAACAACAGTTATTTTTTTTATCAAAGACCTTTTATTGGATTTTTGACACAGTCATTCAACAATATCCGAACACCAACGACAAAGGTAACAAATAAAGACATATGAGGACCATGTAAATAAACAATATGTTGTGCTCAGTAATGCCAACATTTACATCATGAATGTCAGACAGTCGAACCAAAAATACTAAAAGAACACCCACTGAGAAAACCTCATCAATTAGAAACACCATGAACAGCGTTTAATTGATGCCCTCACCTCCCGTCCACCACCGCCCCCTTTCCAATGTAGTTATGCAGTGTGCATTCGGATCTCTTATTCGAGTGTCATCCGTGGTTCAGGGCATGGCTCCAGGTGGATCCTGCGATAGGCCACCGACCTCTTCCATATTTTATAGTACATCCTAGGGCACCCTCGCGCAATATAAATAGGGGGTACCAGTCTGATTAATTGGTTGGCTAAAACTTTGACCTATATCTTGACCTCTATATTCTAAAGAGAAATTGGGTGGTACGACTCACATCGTTCCGGTGGCTGACAGGGTTTCAGGATAACTGCAATGTCCGCCATTCCAAGGTTTAAGGGTAAAAAGTTCTTCTCCAGGGCTTCCTGAAAGATTCCCAACAAATGCAACCCAGTAAGGGCTCATGTGGCTTTGTGGAATTCAACTAGAAATACATCCGAGCCTTGAGATTTGCCCAAATGGAGCATCTGGAGCGCAACCCCCATTCATCCACTGTGTGAGTCTTCCGGGGTCCGGCTCCTTGGAGTTCCTCAACAGGCCCCACCAATCACACTGCGAGTGGCACAAGCCCCAGCCATGACTTTGTCCTTAAGTTCCGCCGCTCACCGTGTCCCCCAGGGGCTAGACCTCCTGTCTGAGTCAAGCAATGCACTCTGGCTGCCTCACGCAGGTCTTGGGCATCAGCTGCACTCTTGTTCCCAAGGATGGGGTTGCAGGATCATTCCCCGCCAGGAGATCACCCCACCATCAGCCACCACAGCTGTCTCGACCCCGCTGCACTGCACCGCATACAGAGCAAATGCCCTCTCGGCCCCAGCAGGCAAGGTCGTACCACAATGGGCTCACCTCGCCTGCAGCCGAGTCCTCTGCTACAGCACAGCCAAGGTACAGCCCAGACACCAACCCCTTTCTCGATCAGCAGTTGGAGGAGAAGGAAGCGCTGAGTGGGGCCCAACATTCCACGCACACGGCCACCAGGCTCCTCTGGCAGACATCAGGGGCGCAGGGAGTCTTAAGCGTCTCTCTGCCAGTTCGCAATACAGGCAGTCACCATCTTAGAAGGTGAGAGTCCCCAGCCTCACAGGATCTGTCATGCGGCAGGCAGACACCTTGCCATTGGAGGGTTGCACATCTGCATGAGTTTGAATATAACCTTTTCCTTGTCATTCTTTGTTCCAGCACTGGACCATCACTTCAACGAGCTGTTTTGTGCAAGGTAGTTTCTAAATTGCCCCGAGAGAGAGTAAACTACTAGATTGTAGATGAGCACCCAGTTTCTGCATTGAATTAATTTAGCTAGTTTTACAGATTTTAAATTCTGATGCCTAGTTTGAGAGGAGATCTTTAAAAGCTTAATTCCTTGCTGCTGACATTGTAAATGTGATACTTTCTTCCCAATGTACTTGAACCATATAGGTTTACCTGGGAGGTGGAAAAGGTTTGCGGTGTGTGACAGCAAAAAACACATTAATCCCTAATAAGATTATATTTTATTTTTTCCTTTCTATATGTACCAAAGATTTATTAAATTTAGAGATTTTGTTTTTGTGGTTCCTAGGAAATTATTTCCACTTTTGGGTAAATTCCAAAACAGTTTTCACTTTGTCACATTTCTATGGTGTCCAGATTCTTGGAGAGGCTTGAAAACCTGTAAATTATTTTCTTTAATTACCATTTATAGTGCCCTTTTAGGACCGTACCATCATACTTACATTCTTTTTTTGTTGAAATCTTTTTAATGAAATGTTAAAAATCTCAAAGTGTTTCGCCATATAAAGATAGACACACAGACTAATGAATAGCACTTGAACATAAGCTTCAGCATTGGGAACAAATCTCTGAGCATCAGGATACAGGTGGTTAAACATGTTTATAAAAAAGGTATATAAAACTCTAAAACATTTCCTAAGCCACCCTTCCCTTCTCTCCCATTCTAACCCTTAAAAACACCCCAGACCAAACAAGACTATAAACTAAAGGGGTAAAGCAACAATTGGAAGGGGCGTTTGGAGGGTGTGAGCAGCAAGGGGGTGACCAAAAATGCAAAGTTGTTTCGTCTGTGGAGCCAGTGTTCTATATAGCTACAGCTCTCACTTCCCCCTGCCGCCATTCTGCTCAATTGAATATCTGGATCATTCTCAAAATGTTAGGGCAGGAAGCATCTATATTTTAGTCTTATCATATGCTGCATAATGGGTTGCTGTCTTGTGATGAATTTGTTTGTTAGGGCTAGCATGTGTGAGATTTGTTCTATTGCCAGGGTGTGCCATAAGTGGTGGATACACAATGCTGATGACAGCACCCTTCATTTTCTTCCAGTAAAGGGAGATGCCTAGCTTCTCCAGATGTGTTGCATATTAGTCTCCCGACCTTCTGAGTCATACCCTCCATATTGGTTGGCTGCAGCCCCAATAGCAGGATACCTGGATCTGTTGGGATGGGATATCCTACGACCTAGGATTCTTTCCAGAATGTTTTTATAACCACACATAAGCATGAAGTCCCCTGTGAATTATGAGCATCTCCAGCAGAGTGAGGACATCAAAGGCTACATTTTGCTTAGTTGTTTAGGGGAAAGATAACATTGATACACTATCTTGTAGGCAGAGTCTCTCAGAGGGATGCTGTTAGAGATCTTTGAGATGGCTTGCCATATGCCCCTTCCCAGAGACTGAGGCCTCTAAGTCTGTCTCCCAGTGTGTTTGGTACAGGTGTATTAGCTAGCAGCCTTGAGTCTCTCAGGGTCCGGTAGTTATGGACACCAGACCTCTTATCCTCAAACAAATGAATGAGTTTTTCGCAAGGCCTGAGAGGCCGAATGGCAGCCTTAGTATTAACTGGGTGTAGCGCCCTAGGTCTGAGCTGGTAGCATTGCCTCCTTGAGGATTCCACAACTTGGAATCCCTTTTTAAATTGGTCTAATGATTTAATATGACCATTCCTAAACATGTCACTCAGTGTCCTGCAGTCTCCTTTTTCCCATTCACAAAATGAGTCTGGTTTTATTGCAAGAGTGAAATCAGGGTTCTGCGCAGGTAATGCGTTCACAGATGTAAAGTAGTCAGACCCTCTTTAAGTTCCACTTTGTCCCATATGTCCAATACCATTTTGGTGGAGGTAGCAATATAAATGCTTTTTGGCTGGTGAGTGCGTGATACCACACCAGGTCCCAGAGGGGGCAGCATACAACAGTTCGGTCTATATGGAACCAATGTTTCTCCCTCTCACGGGCTACCCACTCAGAGATTTATAACAGGTTTGCCACCCAATAATATTCCAGCAGATTAAGACATGCTTATTCTCAGCCTTGAACGCCATGGGAGCAAAGCATGTGGCCATGACTTTACCTAAATGCCTTCTTTATATCTAATGAAAGGATTAGAGCTGGTATGATACGCTTGAGGACTTTATCGATCAAGTGTGCTGTGTGTCCAAGATTGTCTGCTCTTTAGGCTGCCTGATAAACCTAACCTGATCTGGTTTGATAAGTCTGAGTCTGCAAGTGAGTTTCTTGGTATAGAGCTTTGCGTGTGAGTTGAGAAGTGCTATTGGTTAATAAAACACATATCTTTACCAGGTTTGGGAATCAGAGCAATCTCAGACTCACACTTTGTGGGCATGAGTATAGTGTCCCCTGTGAAGACGTTAAACACCCTTAATAAGTGCTCTTGCAATTGCAGGAGGAAGGTTTTATAATAAGATATAGGACGACCATTCAGACTGGGTGCCTTCCACAATTACATGGTGCGAAGGGCTCTATACAGTTCAGCTGTGTCTATGGGCACATCGAGGAGTTCACTTTGGGACTGGGCGATAGGAGATAGTCTGAATGTACACTGGATTTCAGGAGGCTGGGCGTAGAGTGTTTGATGGAATTTACAAAATGCCATCTGCTTGTCCTGTTCACTTTGTGCCGTGTTCCTCCCTTAGTTTTGACCCAAGTTACATAAGATCTAGCCTGTGTAGTCTGATTTTGTGTGCTGTACCCACTTTGTCATCAATATTCTTAAAACCGTTGCTGGCTGTGTCAGCCGAGGTAATAACACCTCAAATTGTGGCTCTAAGGAGTGCCTGGGAGAGTATTGCAATTGAAATATTCCTTGATCGCCTCTTGAATCGATTCACTGTCCTCTGGGTTTTGCAGATCTTGCATATTTAACCGAAACTTGGGGGACGTGTTTGGCTGCCTTCTATTTACCTTCCATGACTGTTCTACAGGGAGTGCAGAATTATTAGGCAAGTTGTATTTTTGAGGATTAATTTTATTATTGAACAACAACCATGTTCTCAATGAACCCAAAAAACTCATTAATATCAAAGCTGAATATTTTTGGAAGTAGTTTTTAGTTTGTTTTTTGTTTTAGCTATGTTAGGGGGATATCTGTGTGTGCAGGTGACTATTACTGTGCATAATTATTAGGCAACTTAACAAAAAAAAATATATACCCATTTCAATTATTTATTATTACCAGTGAAACCAATATAACATCTCAACATTCACAAATATACATTTCTGACATTCAAAAACAAAACAAAAACAAATCAGTGACCAATATAGCCACCTTTCTTTGCAAGGACACTCAAAAGCCTGCCATCCATGAATTCTGTCAGTGTTTTGATCTGTTCACCATCAACATTGCGTGCAGCAGCAACCACAGCCTCCCAGACACTGTTCAGAGAGGTGTACTGTTTTCCCTCCTTGTAAATCTCACATTTGATGATGGACCACAGGTTCTCAATGGGGTTCAGATCAGGTGAACAAGGAGGCCATGTCATTAGATTTCCTTCTTTTATACCCTTTCTTGCCAGCCACGCTGTGGAGTACTTGGACGCGTGTGATGGAGCATTGTCCTGCATGAAAACCATGTTTGTCTTGAAGGATGCAGACTTCTTCCTGTACCACTGCTTGAAGAAGGTGTCTTCCAGGAACTGGCAGTAGGACTGGGAGTTGAGCTTGACTCCATCCTCAACCCGAAAAGGCCCCACAAGCTCATCTTTGATGATACCAGCCCAAACCAGTACTCCGCCTCCACCTTGCTGGCGTCTGAGTCGGACTGGAGCTCTCTGCCCTTTACCAATCCGGCCACGGGCCCATCCATCTGGCCCATCAAGACTCACTCTCATTTCATCAGTCCATAAAACCTTAGAAAAATCAGTCTTGAGATATTTCTTGGCCCAGTCTTGACGTTTCAGCTTGTGTGTCTTGTTCAGTGGTGGTCGTCTTTCAGCCTTTCTTACCTTGGCCATGTCTCTGAGTATTGCACACCTTGTGCTTTTGGGCACTCCAGTGATGTTGCAGCTCTGAAATATGGCCAAACTGGTGGCAAGTGGCATCGTGGCAGCTGCACGCTTGACTTTTCTCAGTTCATGGGCAGTTATTTTGCGCCTTGGTTTTTCCACACGCTTCTTGCGACCCTGTTGACTATTTTGAATGAAACGCTTGATTGTTCGATGATCACGCTTCAGAAGCTTTGCAATTTTAAGAGTGCTGCATCCCTCTGCAAGATATCTCACTATTTTTGACTTTTCTGAGCCTGCCAAGTCCTTCTTTTGACCCATTTTGCCAAAGGAAAGGAAGTTGCCTAATAATTATGCACACCTGATATAGGGTGTTGATGTCATTAGACCACACCCCTTCTCATTACAGAGATGCACATCACCTAATATGCTTAATTGGTAGTAGGCTTTCGAGCCTATACAGCTTGGAATAAGACAACATGCATGAAGAGGATGATGTGGTCAAAATACTCATTTGCCTAATAATTCTGCACTCCCTGTACATGTGCATGATCTGATATAGAAATATCAGTGATAAGAGATTTGTCAGAGATAAGAGTAGGAAATGTGTGATCAACAAGTCAATGCAGGAGTACCAGGCATGGATGGGCGAGAAGTATGTGTAATCATGGCCATCGGGGTGTTAATGGCACCAAGCATCTAACAGGCCTAGCTCAGTGATTTCCTTCTTAAAAAGGGCCGACATTTCACACCTCCCCTGGCATGAGTTGGCTCGCCTATCCAGAAAGGGCTCCCAAGCGAAGTTGAAATCACCCCCTCCCCACTATTATGTCCCCTTGTGCGCCCAGAAGGTATTCCTTTAGCAGGGAGTGGATATTTGAATCTTGAACTGTGTTGGAAGCATATAGATTTAATAATATGAGTGTTGTGCTTCACTTCCGTAGTTTGTTTAAGGTATCTTCCATTGGGATCTTTATGTACCCCCAATTGTGTTTGTCCTAGTGTTATTTTGTTTAATATTGCAACACCCGCTGTTTTGATGGAGGTAGAAACCCAGAAATGATGATGATATCTAGGGTGTTTCATCCTCAACTGATCTAATTTCAGTAGGTATGTTTCTTGCATAAAAATGATATCTGCGTCTTGATGTAGGAGGTACCTTCATATTTGCCTGCACTTATTAGGGAGTTAAGTCCTCTTACATGTAATGATATGAGTTTATCTGTAGTAAGTGCCCCATTGTCACACAGTAAGTTAAAGAATCTGATGGTCCAGGATCCCAGCCTCCCTGTGTGTCTGTCTCTTTCTTGCACATCCCCATCATTAGCCCCTTAGGCTGCGCTATGTGTAATAATCTCCAGCAAGCTCTCCAATGAAAATTCCCCAGTGAACAAATGCCAACAGGGCCGAACCAAACTTAATCATCCAATGGATATAGGTGAGCACATAGTTGTGTCCCATCAAAAAGTGCAATTCTCATAGGATAAGGATACATGTTAAGGGTTTGAGTCTCAGGTTCTGCAGTCCTCTATTGGGATGCGTGGGGGGAGGGGAGGGGGTTGCAAGGTCACCATTCGTAGTCCAATCTCAACCAGTCCCTCTCCTCAGTCCCATGTCCTAGTTAATCATGATGCATCAGCAATCCACTGGTGACTATTCATTTATGTCTCTGGTTTGGGAGATTCCTGCATCGTATTTTGGAGGTAGATGGTCACATCTGCTTTTGCTTTGCTGGCGGCATTGTCTAGGTGTGTGCTCTCTTCTGTGGGAGCCCACTGTGCTCCATTCAGGACAAAACTTCTTCTGTTCCATCAGGGTCCAGTATGTGGAGCTCCACCTTCAGGGTCTACTACGAGACCTGGTAATGTTTTAGTTTCACCTAATGATCGTATATTTCTCTGTATGCCTTCCCATGTGACCCCATTGATATTTAATCTTACGGTTCCCAAGGAAAACTCTCACTGGGTGGTCTCTATGCGTCTTCAGGATTATGGGAGATACATCCTGAAAAAGTTGCACTTTGGAGCCTCTAAAAACGAGCTCCGCCTTGCTTCTGGTTACTCTCATTATAGATTCCTTTCAACAAAGAGGTGCACCCATGGCCAAGATATCTGGCACATGGTGGGAGTGATTTGTAACCGATGCAGTCCTATGAATTTGATCTAGTTGTATTTGAGGAAGTTTTTAATGTCCCCTGATCACATGTAGGCCAGGGCTTGTATTAGTGCATCCTTCTTGAGATGGTGGCTTAGGGGGACTTAGTTGACATTGCACCCTGATGGTTTAGATGCGCCATGTGATGTTGAATAGGAGGAGAAAGTCTTCAGTCCAATTCAGTCCTATGTCTATATATAGATAGATCACCAAGCACCTCATTCCACCGATGAACCCGGGGAGTCCTCTCAGCAATTCCAGGGCCTCCCCACCTTTCGAGGGAGCAGCCCAGGACATCATCTGCGTGCTCCATTAAGGAAGCGTCCTCTCTACAATGGCGGCCTCTGGTGTTAAGTGTTTTTGTGGCTCAGTCTGGGGACCGGTCCTGTGGGGAGCTACGCGGCTCTAAATGCCATTGGGAGCACCGGCTTGGTGTGTTTGGGATTGCTTTCGGGGTCATTTTGCAGGATCAACAGTTGTTCCTTTTCACAGTCATAGATATCCTCCTGCTTTCAGGAATTCCCTCCTGATGTAAGCACCGGTCTGTGGAGAGGAATCACCTCGTCTGGGACACTCGTGGCAGGGAGTGAGGGCAGACTAAAGAAGACCCAGGCTCCTATGGGACTCGCAGCCTGCAGCAGCTTGTCTGTCCAAGATGGCGTCTGTCTAATTTCGAAAGCTCCAATGTGGATAGGCCGATGCAGCAAGCTCTATAGTTTCCCTGGCATCTTTATGTCGCCATGGGGGTTCCATTATCCCGGGGGCGGTTTTCAAAGAGGTCAGGTTACAATGCACTTCCTACTCAATTCCTACCCAGGCGACGGACCCCCACTTACATTCTTTATGAGGCTCACTCCTCGAATTGAAACATTCCTGCTTGATGCTTACTTCATCTATCAAGTTAGTATTTCATATTGCCATTACACCGTGTAGAAAAGCTGGTAAATTTCTAAAACTCTGTTTGAAACCACAATATACTAGCTTTTTTTCCTGAAACATTTGTTTTAAGAACTTGGCCTTCCTTCTTCCGAAACTAGTTATTACATTCTATTTTGCGCAGTAAATAGCCTTGCCTTCATTCTGTCCACTTCTGCATCCCCTTAAGGTGGAGGAAAAATTCCATTGCTTGATCCCCAGATTATTCACCAGCTCCTGTGTGGTAAAAAGGATTTATAGTCACCTGTTTATTAATTTGACACCAAAAAAGGTTTGGTGGGAACATACAACCTCTAGCTCTCTTTTTCTTTCTAGAAAAATGACAAAGTGATGCAGAAAGAGCCTCCATAAGCTTTTTGTGCCCGTGCGCATTCATTCAGTGTTTGTAATAGAAATCTATCAAGATGGTATTTCTGCATCATTTTATACTCCGCAGACACTACTGTCTGAATCTAAAGGAAGGAGGGAGTCTCAATTAGATATGGTGTTTCCGATAAAATTATTTTCAGATTTAAGAAGGTAGCACACTAGACTTTTCTTTTGAGAAATTCCTGCGGGAATCTTTCAAGATTTTAAATGTATGGGAAGGAGTATTCATTAGATGAACAAGTTAGTTGCCTTTGGGTACGCCTCCCTGCAAGATATAAAACTTACCAGAAATTTCCTATTTCTGTCCCTCCTCCTCTCTTCTCAGGGCTGTGCTGATTATTTGATAATGTGGAAACTGATCAGCATATGAAATTTTGCTAGCATCTTTCAACCAGAATTTTGCGGAGTAGAGAACATTACATAAAACATAACAACACCGGCACAGGTGGCATTTTTATAGATCTGATACATAATTCCTCGGTATGGTGTGTGTTGCATTCCACCTAGCACAGAGTGCTGAATTTCCTTTAAAAATTTCAAGATCAATTCAGCTGCACTATTTCAAGATGTGAATTCTGCTGGACAATTGTATCCATGCGTAATACCATACTCTAAATAAAAAAAAAACAAATTTTCTTTCAAAATTGTATTGGGAGTTCTAGCACCATCTTTTAACGTTGGTATGTAAGTATAAGGCTGTCTGTTGATATGGTTTTTTGATTACTGTATCCTGTGGTGGTGGGTGAGCTTAGTTGGAGGACAGAAAATTGTCACGCCTTGTCATGAAATATTCTGGCCTTTGGGCCTCTGTTTCAGAAGAATGTGGCTTTCAAATTCTAACCTGAACCTAACCATGCGAGGAACCAGGGCACATACTCCAAAGAATCCAAACAGCAACTAGATGTCTTCACCTCAGCGAGGAGCCGGATACTGTCTGGATTTTTTTTTGCCTTACAGTGAATCCACATAGTGTCCTGTTCCTTGCTGGTAGGTGTATTGTAAATGACAGGAACAGGCCAAATGTTTGACCTTGTCAGTTCAATATAGTGTCAATGTGGTCTTTACCTGTTCACAATTTTGGCCTGTTTCTGGGTTGTGCCTCAATCCCACCAGCATGTGGAGTTTAATTGTTATCTGGAGTAGGGTGGGATCATTAAATGGTGGGACTTTGCCATTTGACTGAAATTATGGAGGTTTCCGCCACAGAAAAGGAAGAAATTGTGAGTTTTGTTTTTTGCTCATACTTTGACCTTTGTAGGTGATTCTGGGTCATATAACGTATTTAAATTCATGCACCTCACATCAGCATGGATTCTGCTATGTATTTAGCTTGTAGAAATCTATGGCGTTGCTAGTATGTCCTGGGTAACTGGGACCCCGGGCCCAAAATTGCACAGTCCCCCATGCATTCTCCACCCATCCAAAAATATTCTATGATGTCTTAGTGTGTGGATCCCTGCTAAAAACCCATAGAAAACCCACGCATGTATGTGGCTCCACATTCAGAAGCCTTATCAGAGCCCACATTCGGGTCAAGCCTTGGAATCTTTGTGTTCCTGTGTGACAAAGACTGAAGGAAACAACAATGTTTTTAGGATCAAATCTGTTTATTATTGTTTTATAAGAATCAAAACATACAAAACACCGCTCAGCACAGGGCCGAAATGATATACATCAGCACAATGGCACATCATAGTTTCGTACAAAGGTTCCTCTCTTAAATCCCCAAACCATGCTAATATGGACCCCGAGGGGTCTCCACCTTGCTAGACCGTGTGTCCACTGGCGATGACCCATAGACCTCCATAATATCAGCCCCGCAGTTGAGACCACACAAACATAGATAAAAACAACGAAGAAACATTTCAACAGTACCTCCCCAAGCGACCGTGTCATCCATCTATCCTTCCCCTCCTTGACCTCACATTATCAATCGCACTTCCCATCTAGCACCCCCTCCCGCGCTCCAACCTATAATTCAAATCAGCCTCAGAACTCTCAGGTAGGTTGGGCATGTCAGCTCAGTAAATTCTACAGAGAGAATCAGAATAAAAGGCTTCCACAGTGCACCCAGGTCTTCTGACCGCTGCTGGGTGGCCAACGTAAGTTTCTCCATTGCAAGGATAAATCAGAGCTTCTTGAGGCATGAGACACGAGTCGGAACCCTATCTGTTCCCCAAAGCGCTAGAATCAATTGCAGCGCTGCATTGAGTGCCTGACCTATCTGCCTCCCCTTTAGAGATCGTAACGGAAAAGTAAGGGGGTTGGGCAGCCCCAGTAGGATATACGATGGGAACCTCGGAATCGTGACCTGGAACGCCACATCTATCTCATCTATAATATTTCCCCAATAACGATGTAACTTGGGTCAATGCCAAAGCAAATGTACCAGTGTGCCCGTAGCTCCACAACCTCTCCAGCAAAGGTCTGTCCTAGCATGATCCCATGCGTGCAACCGGGCCGGAGTATAGTACCAGTAGGAGGCGATCTTATATGATGTCTCTGTCCCTGCCGCGCTATAGGCTGTATGGTGTGTTCTATAGAATATGCTGTCCCATTCCTCGTCCGATAGATCTCTCTCCAGTTCCCTCTCCCATCTCAGCTGGCCCTTTGACTTCGGCGGACGGCTCGCTCCTTGTAGAAGGCAATAGAGCTCCGAGATAATTCTCTTATCATCCTTCTTTAAGAACAGCCATTTCTCAAATGGCGGGAGAGGTCTATCCATCAACGCCCTGTTCGCCGGTAAGAGAGCCCAGTGCCGCACCTGGTAATACATTAGCCTATCCGCCTCCACTAAGCCGTAGGCCTCTCTCATCTGATCAAAGGACAAAACCCCATGTTCGTCAAAGAGACTTCCAACTCTTCTACAACCCCTTCCATACCAATGTCTAAGGCCTTCCAGGCGTAGTCCAGGCTCAAAATCAGGGTTCGCACCTTTGGGGGTCATCGGGGAGGGAAAAGACGTCAACTCTAAACGGCAAGCCGCTTCATCCCACACTCGCAACGTTGTCCCAGTAATCAGGGAAGTGTAGAGACCTCTAGCCCTATGTCTAAGCCGGAGCCAAGGCTCCTTCCAAATATGAGAGCCAGCCACCGCCTGGTCTATAAAACACCAGTGTTTCTCCGTAAGTGGGCGACTCCACTCTACAAGAAAGCGCAGCTGGGCCGCCTGGAAATATCTCAGAAGGCATGGGATCGCCAGTCCCCCACTGCTCTTGGGACGATATAGAACCTGCTTCGCTAAGCGCGGCGGGCGACCCTCCCATATAAATTTCAAAACCGCGGATTGGGGGGTAGCAATCGTCCGGGGGGGTGGGGTCAATGGAAGTACCTGAAATATATAATATTCATGGCAATACCGTCATCTTAACCGCGGCCACCCTTCCCAGCCAAGATAGCTTGTGGTTCCCCCATACCTCCAGATCCCGCTGTATGTCTCGTACCAGTTTCTTGTAATTTAGGTTCACCGTTTTTGCAGCAGACGGCGCTAACTCAACCCCCAGATAGGAAAGATGCGAAGTCGACCAAATAAAGGGGTACCGCGCTCGCAGATCTTCCTCATGATCCGTGCTCAAAAACAGACTAAGGACATGGGACTTCTGCATATTCACTTTAAATCCCGAAACCCGACTAAACTCAGCCAACAACTCCATAAACGCAGGAAAAGAGGTGGCAGGCTCCGCAAGTGTAAGAATCACATAGTCTGCGTATAAAGTAATAAGGTGGTGGTCTCCACCAAATTTCACGCCAGAAACCAAGGGGCTGTCTCGCAAGCGCTGTGCAAAGGGCTCCATGTATAGCGCAAACAATAGGGGGGAAAGTGGGCATCCCTGTCTAGTCCCACGCTCAACTGGAAACGACGCAGAAAGCACACCATTGACTCGAACCACCGCCATAGGAGAGCGATAAGCACACTGGATCCAAGATCGAAAGCCCGGACCCAGGCCGAAACGCTTCAAAACCCAGAAAAGGTATGCCAATGGACCCTATCGAACGCCTTTTCAGCGTCAATTGAAAGAAAAAGCGCCTCTCTTTGAGATCTATCCATTTTGTCTATCAGATGTAAAAGTCACTTCGTATTATCACTGCATTGTCGATTTGGAATGAAACCTGACTGATCTGGATCAATGAGGCCTGGCATATAAGGATTAAGGCGGAAGGCAAGTATCCCTGCAAATAATTTGGCATCTATGTTCAGAAGCGAGATAGGCCTATACGAAGCACATTCCTCTGGATTCTTACCCGGTTTATGTATAACCGTAATAGTAGCGTCAAGCATGCTAGGCGCTGGGGTCCCCGTCATCCGAAAATAATTAAAAAGTCGGGTGAGTAGCGGCGCGAGTTCAACACAAAAGGTCTTGTAGAACAACGCCGTGAACCCATCCAGGCCGGGGGACTTCCCTTTCTTCAAGCGGGAAATCGCTGATACAACTTCTTCTAGCCTTATCTCCTGGTCCAATGACATCACCTCCCTCTCCCCAAGAGGGGTGATTGCTACACCCTCCAAATAAGAGTCCAGAGCCACCTCGTCCCACGCATCCGCCGCATACAAACCCCGGTAAAACCCCGCAAAGGCCTCAGCAATCTGATCACTCACGCAGGCCACTTCACCAGAGGGGGAATGAATCAATGTAACTGTTGACGCAGCACGCTGCGCACACAACCGATGCGCTAACAGCTTTCCACATCTATTGCTCCCAATATAATACTTGTGCTTAAGACGTGCTACTGCGTACTCCGCCCTATCCCAGTCTAATCGCTTCAGCTGCTGTCTCGCCTTCTCTAGCTCTCGCCAAATTCTAGGCGCACCAGTCGATTTATGGGAACGCTCCAGGACAGCCACTCTCTGCTCTAGCCTTTCTCTCACCTCTCTCCTTGCTCTATTATCCCTCGCCGACAGTGCCAGAACCTCTCACCGCACTACTGCCTTCAATGCCTCCCAGACAATTTCCATAGAGGTGCTGCCATCATCATTAAAGGCAATATAATCCACAATCGAACGACAAAGCGACTCCACTGCTGACTCACTCTGGAGCAAGGAGTCCTTAAAGCGCCAGCTCGGTGTACCGACGCAACCTACCTCCATAGCCAGCTCAACAGTAATAGGGGCATGATCAGTCAAGGCCCTGGGCTCAATCGTAGCCTCTCTCACCCGGGACATGAACTCTTGCGAAGCTTAAAAAAAAAGATCAAGCCGGGCATAGTTCTTGTTCGCTGCAGAATAGAAAGAATAATCTTGCAGTGTCGGATGGGACTTGCTCCAGACATCCTCAAGCCCACACTCCGCCAACCATTGACGCCCCATCTCCGACACTGCCCCAGTCTGTCCAAAGCGATCGAGCTCATTGTCCATTACTAGATTAAAATCCCCCCCTATTAAAATAGCGCTATCTGGTGAGCTAAGCACAGGGGAGATTGACTGCTTCAAAAAAGCCTCCTGCTGGGAGTTCGGGGCATAAAGGGAAGCAACGGTAATGAAAAACGCCCCAAGCCGCATTCTGATAGCCAGGAACCTACCTGGAACTTCATGTATCTTCCCAACTATCTCCCCGGGGAACGTCCTCAAGAGCAATATCGCCACCCCCTCATGTTTTGTAGTAGTTGAGGACCAGAGCTGCCTAGGGAACCATCGTGAGCGCATGCGGAATGTATCTTTATGTAACAAGTGGTTCTCTTGTAATAGGCAAATGTGGCCCCCAACATCTCTAGACACAACAGAATTGCTAGCCGTTTGGTTGGGTTATTCAGCCCCCGAACATTCAAACGTATACATTTAACTATCATGTCGTTGGTGAGGGTAGGTCACCCAGAGGCAAGGGGGCACGGGGGTGCACCTCCACGATTACTCCTAGGCCGGACTCCCAGGGAAGCACACCAACAACCATTGCGCACAACAGGTGCTCACAACCATATAGTCCTCTCACACTCTTCTCCAAAGAGGAAAAAGTCTTGACTGGGCTGTGGAACCCCCTCAAGTTCACCAGCAAAGCCTGTTCATCCCGCCGCCCAGGCCCCTCCCTGACAGCCCATAGGCGAGCAAGTAAGCGACCCAGTGCTAGGCAGCAGTCATCAGACGCCCCAGACTCAGAGATTGGTCCCAGCTGCCACAGTATTTACTGCCGACTTCCGCTCCGTTAACTGCTCCGATGCGGTAGGTCTCTGTTGCTTCCTCCTTTTCTCCTTTCTCCTCCAACTCGGTCGGACCTCTGCACTCGGGCCTGGTTGCACACTCAGGTCCTGGCCACCCTCCACCAGTCCCAGGATCCGCATCGCTTCTGATATGGATTTCACCTGATGGAGCTGTGCCTCCCAGCGAAAGATAAGGCGGAACGGATGGCCCCAAGAATATGACACGTCCTGTGCACGTAAATGGTCCGTAATAGGTTTAAATTCACGACGCCTCTGCAGAGTTCGTGCTGAAAGGTCCTGAAATAATTGAAGCTGGGGCCTTCTTAATTGGATCTGCGGCAGATTGCGTGCTCGTTGCAGTATACTGTCCTTAAGCCCATAATTGTGGACACAAGCCAGGATATCCGGAGGACGATCTCCCTCACCCCGAGCTCGGCCCACCCGATGCACTCTATCCAACATAATCTCTTGGGACTCCTCTGGGCCAAGAACTGAGCGAAATAGTTCCACCACAAACTCTCCAATGTCGTCCTTCTCAGCCCCAGACGGTGCTCCCCTAATGCGGATATTATACCGGTGTGAGCGGTTCTCTAGGTCCTCCACTGTAAGCTGGAGGAGATCCTGTTGCTCCCGCAAGCGGATGCATTCTTGTTGGAGATCCGCCATCTTCCACCTGTGCCACCCGTTCACCGAGGGAGGTGACTTCTGCTCTCAGTTCTTTCACCTCATGGGAGATGTCCCGACGAAGCTCTTGAAGTTTGCTCCAGAGCGAGTCGAACAGGGAGGCAAGAAAGCCCCTCGTCACCGGGGCACCTTCGTCATCTTCCACCTCGCCAGCCCTCGCAGCAGGTGGCCCCTCTGGAGCTCCGCCCAGCACTGTGCAAGCCCCCGTAAGCATATCTCTAACTGTCCGTTCTCGCTTGCCCTTAGCAGACGCCATCACTCCAGCACCCTTGCCGCGTCGGGCGTCGAGATCAGTCTAAGCCTCCTCAGAAATACACCCGCGGATCACCCCAGGCACAGCGAAGGGACCAACCACCACTAACCTCCTCTCTCAGTGGCGAGGCACTTCACTTCTCGGCCACTCCTTATGCTTTGGCGCCAATAGGGACCTCCGAGGGCTGCCCGCCCCGTCGATCAGTGGGCTCTGGGTCCCGTCTCACCAGGGGCTGCCCATCGCCCAGGATCTAAATGCCTGGCCCAGCGTCGCCACCAATCACCACTGACCTCTTCTCACAATGGTAGCTCACCTCGCTGCCTGGCCACTCCTTAAATCACAGCACCATTAAGGTCCTCCGTGGGCCGCCTGCACCGCCGATGCATGGACCCAGGGCCTCATCTCTTCAAGGGCTGCTCGTCGCCCTAATCCAGATGCCTGGAGCAGCGGGAGCTGACCCGTGCCTCCCGCTGTGGGCCCAGCCCCCACCGCTCCCAGGCACTAGCACTCCAGCCCCTTCAAGTGCTCATTACAGCCCTGCAGGGCACCAGTGGCGCAGCGCCCTCCTGGGTTGCCGCCGCACCACTCCTAGGGCCACAAGGCCGCAAGGCTCAAGAGCCGCCACGCAGCCCAAGCCACCGCAGGCCACGCCCGCCTACTCCGGGGGTCGGCACAGGCCCCGCGGTTCCGCTGTCCCGTTCGGCGACAATGCAGGCATCCCGAGCCCTCCGGGGCTCCTCACCGTCTGGGGCGTCCGACACGCTCCGTCAGACCCCCGGCATCACCCCATCCGGGGCCGCGAAGCTATTTCAGAGGTCCTGGCGGCGGAGCACGGACAAAACGCATCCACTCACGCCGCCATATTGGCCACGCCCCCAACAACAATGTTTTTGAGGTAAAGGATGCTGAAAATCTGACACGCCTTGTTCATTTTATTGCCTCGGCCAGCAAATCAAGGCAAGGATGATCTGTCACCCAGCATGAGAAATCTTATGGTGTGTTAAATGTATTATTGTGGCATATTTCCATGCAATTCAGGGATGATATTTGTGATCAAAAGATAGGTAGCCTAAACCGAAATTTCACTTGCAGCTTATTTACAAAATACAGTGCACCCACTTTATCACTTTTGGGCACCCTAAACCCATTGCCCTCATGCTCCAGAAAGCCTGTGGAGCAAAGTTAGAGGTTAAGTCTTGGCAGGGATTACATGATAGGATATAATATAAAGGGCAGAAATTAATTAGATCGACTGGAACATGTTAGTTTATACAATACACGTCTACAGGAACAGTAAAGCTAATACAATGTAACTATCTCCATCTACCCAACCTTACACCAGCCAAGCTCTGTAAAGTCATGTAAATGCTACTGATTACATTGATACTGTATTGAACTGCTCAGTGATACAAGATAACTTGGCAGAAGTAGTAAACAACAATAATGATGCCAGAGTAGGCCGACTACATTGATCCCCTGAGGCATGTTTGTCAGGGAAATCCTTGCACGTTGGTTAGAGGAACCACAATAGCAGATTTACAGACCCTAGCACTGTTATTAATCAAGCACTGGATCCCAGTATCCTGGAAGGGTATCCATGCACAAGCTAGCAAACATTGATGGGCAGCTGTACTCTGTTGGGCTGCTGAAGAAAAGCCGTTCATGTATAATTTAGCATTAGGCACAGATAAACCTATTGTATACAGAAATGGAAATCGGTCCCGGAGAAATTAACTAAGACATCCAACACTAAACTTTCCTGAGCTCTGCCTCCACCATACCACTGATCTCCCTTCACTCTATGACACACAAGCAATGTTTATATATGTATAGGTGGCACCCTACAGAATATTACATACGGCTAATTGCACATGTTGCACAAATACTAACACCCATGCCCAAGGAGACTGCAATCCTACCATCCCTCCCACAAAAAAATAACCTAAAAAGACGAGGCTTGGTTGCTGCTGATATCAAAGCTGAGACTTCTCGTATTGTATATGATATTTACTATGCAGCAACGTACAACAATTTTATATTAATTAATTCTCTTTACTTTCATGTTTTATTCCTCCTCGTGTGTCTACAGAACACTTTAAAAACCAAAAACATTTGTTAAAGTAAAGGTCTTCGCCAGCCAGTCACAGTGTCTGTGGAGTTCTCCTGGCTAGTCGGACACAGCAAGGGAAGTCTGGCTTGCCCCAAATTGACTTTTCGGTCGCACAGAATTAGAAAATATATAGTTATAATTTCTATATCGAATTAGAAATCTGTCATCAAATGAAAAATACACCATTATCTCTGATTCTGCCAAAATGTGGTCAGTTGCAATGTTACATAAGCAATTGTACAGATTGCATTGCCTAGGAAAACTCAAACAGTTTTGAAATTGCTGGACCCCAGGCGGCACTCACAGCAGCATTTCCTTGGCTTAGAATTCTGGGATTTTTGTTTGTCCACTTCAGAAATGGTGCAAAATATTGAGAATGTTTGTTGGAAAAAAGCCACAGTAGCTCTACATTTTTCATTATATCTTCAGTCTGTAATGAAATTGATGTTTGACTTAAACCAATAGAGATCCATGAGTGTGCTAAAAAAAATCATACTATTGCAGAAAGAGATTGTTGAGGTACATGTGCTTGAGGAAACTAATATCCATTTTAAAAAAAAGATTTTGCACAGAGTTTTGCAAACATCAAAGCAACAAAGTGGTTAATAATGGCTTGCCATTTAAGGGAACAGCAATCCAGTAGTTCTGATCATGAAGGTCCAGGTGCTTAATATTCTGTTGTGTAAGTATAGTATTGAGGATATATATGACATACATGGTTGGTTTCCAGTCACCAGATTGTCAATGTAAACCTCGTTAAGAGTGGCATACCCTTCCAGATGTCACGAGTTTTTGTCTTAATCCATATCTTGGCTAAATACTTATTGTCTGTAACAATAGAAAACAACATTACTTGGCTACAAACGCGTAACAATCATTGTCCAGTGTAGTTCATTTTAAACTCTCAAAATGATTGACTCGGGAGCTTCAAAACTAGCAACTAATTCTTAATTGGTGCTTCAAAACCAGCAAAGAATTCTTAATTGGTAATACAATTGTTTAGCTTGTTTTCAATTGAGTAATTATGGGACATAATCTATAAATTGCAGGTGGGGCAGTTGTGCTCCTGGTGCACTTCAAGTCCTATATACTTTTCTAAAAAAATGCAGTATTACATGTTATCAGACCACGTTGGGGGAGTACCCATGATTGGTGAAGCTGTTTGCCACTGATGTCCTTGGGTCTGTCCTTCTATGGCTCTGCAAGCCTGTCCCAGTATATCTTTTCCGCACTTGGTGACAAGTGTATACAGTTACAGGCTTCTCAGGAAGGTTGTGTTGGGGGCAAGAGCTCAGAACTCAACAATCAAACAACCCACACAAAAACATAATGTCCAGCCCAGTCCTCTTTACAAAAAAGATGTATTGTTAATCTCACAGTAGAAGTAAATACTACACTATCCAAATAATACATGAAACTGGTTTGGTATAAATTGTCCTTTAACAACGAGGCACTGCACTTCCCTTCCCCAGTAACTGTCTTTCCTCCCATTATGCTTGAGATCCTGTTGTTCCCATCTCACAAAAACCAGGGCATTTGCAAAGATTAGGCTCGGGCGCAGATTACTCAAACATTCTCACAAGTTAAATGTGCAACGTCTTTAGTGGCTTTTGTATCAAAAATTCTCAAATGGGTGCAGCAGATTTGCCTTTGTCTCTCTCTCTCTCTCTTTCGCCTCCTCTCGGTGCAGCTAATCCCTGTAATTACCTTTTGACTATCTGCCCTGTGGTGGGAGTAGATGGCATTCCTGCCATCAGGGGGTGTACTTCTTTGCAGATTACTGCAGCAGCTGCTGCGAGCAGGATGAACTTCACAGTACGGACTCTGAAGGCAGGCTTATGCAGCTTTATTTTCTTCGGCATCAAGGCTCCCAGAGATTAGGCATAGACTAGCGCTTCTGCCTGCAAAAGCTGCACCCTCAAGGTCACGTCTTCTTCATTGTGTCTGTGTGCAGGTGCAAGCTCAGGGCGTGGGTTTGAGGCTTCCCACTTCGGCTGGGATTTCATCTTCTCCTTGTTTGGAGCAGTATAACCAGTCACTCTCCCCAGAGCAGACTGTCAGGCATCACAAAATGACACACTGTGATACAGTCTTATTTGCAGATCCTCAAAAACTGCCCAGGAAGACTAGGCAATACCTTCAATGCACGGGTCACTTCTGGATTGCTCTCTTGGATTTGTCAGTTGGGTTTGTCAACTTCTTCTGGATGCTCCTCATTTCAGGAACACACTGGACCACTCCTTCCAGTCAGTCTCTCTCCTCCTGCAGTGCCAGGCACACTCCCTTCCTCTCCCAGCAGGAAGACTGGCTTCTAGGCTCTTCAAGTAGATATACAGCTTTCCTAGCAGAAAGTGTGGACATGAAAAGATGTTTCCTCGCATCTGGGACTGGCTGTTAGGCAGATACCAGACCTAGTTACACAGCAGCTTTTCAGCCGCTCTGTAGAGCACTCTTTTTCTTGCTCATGACAAACTTGTGACTGAAAGAAAGTGAGTGGTTTGAATACAGGGAATGTGGATCCACTAGCTCATGCTTCAGGACCAGTTTGTGTTGATTCCTTTTCGCATAATTTCCAGTCTGCTCTGCAGACACAAACTTGGTGTAGAGCGATGGCTTGCACAGCAGCTAGAGTGTGACTTGCCCTAATCAGGGGTACAGCAGGGGCATAATGTGCTGAAACCCTCTGCATCATTTGCCTAGTCATCATCAGACAAAAGGCCATGCACTGCCTTGAATATGCATCACCTTGAACAACAAAAATTGCAGTCCCCCCTCACTCCTACCATCTACCAGATGGCAGTGCTCAGGAAAAACTAATCTGGAGCCACTTTCTAATATATAGGACCTGATTCAAAGTTCGGCAGATGTGTTATCACAAAATTGATGGATATCCCATCTGCTGTATTACGATCCCATAATAGCCTGTGGAGTTTGTAATAAGGCTGACGGGACATCTGTCCCGTTTGTGACTGAGTATCATGTCCTCCAAGCACTAAATCAGGGCCAAAGTCTTCATTACATTTTTAAAGATGGCTGTCAATATCCTGCTGACTTCAGTTTTTAGTTCTCCACCCTCCAGCGCATTATGCTAAAACGGATCCTGTTTGCCTACACAGAGTCCCACTACCATATGTGTGACACATGCTCGTACACTCACATGTACTCGACATGCACACGGGATGTCAGTGCTAGGTTCTGGGTCTCACTTAGTGGTGTAACTTTACACGAGAGGTGTCAGTAGTCCACACTCACTGTCACAGTGAAGAAAGGTCTAGTCGCACTATAAGCCATAAAGTGTGGTATGCTGCCAACACCGATTCATGTCATACGCTGAGGACAGTAGGCCCATTTTCTCATTTGAGGGAGCACTTGGTTCACTCCATCAGGTCATAGGATAAGTCCTGGACCTCACATTGTCATGGACAAGGCTAAGCATATGCACTGACACTGGCCAAATAAAAGTCAAGATACCATTTTTACATGCAGTTGTGTGTCTGTATGCTGTTCAGGCAACTTTCATGTTGCAACTCGTATCATTCACATCGTAGTATTAGGCTGCTGCACAGTTTATGAGCTGGTACCTCGATGGTTGTTTTACCACTGTGTAGTGGCACACCATAGAAAATGCTCTGTGGTGCTAGGCCAAGCTGATTAACACCCATGGTAAGCAAGGGGAAACATGCCAGCAAGCAGAAGTGGTACTGGAGAACGCACTGACTGTGTCAACACATATATTAATAGTAAAGGGGTTTTGCTGACACTTCTTTCTTTAAGTACTAAATTGCTCTAAAAATCCAGTTTATCCTTGTGATTTACGCAACTGGCACTAATTTCAGATTGCAGACCGATATTGCATCCACCTGTGTGCACTACCCTATCAAGATTCTGACTGCCGGACAGATAGCTGGGTCTAGAGGTAAATATTACTGCTCAGTAATTGTGCGTCCTTGAGCTCCATATTCTACCTGAATCCCAGCAAACCAATTCAGTGAGATTGGTAAAGGCGCGATTGCAGAAGGTGAATAAAATTGCAACCCATTGTTTATGGAATGTTTCTTTACAGTCGGTTTGAAGCGTCGTTGAGATTGAGCATTTTCTAATTTTTTGTTTCATGTGGGGCTGGAAACCAGTTCAAGGCGATGATGTACTACAGCAATAATATAGAGTTTAAGGATAAACAATGACTCTGAATGCCTTTGCTTCTGTTCTGTAATCTCGGAGGCAATCCCATTGTGTCTGCTCTGAATGAAGCCAACTGAAGAAGGCTGCTTCATTTTGCATATTACATAGGACGATTTTTAGTCATTCACACTAATTTGGCCTTTGTTGATGAATCAATAGCAATTAAATATATTTGAGAAATAATAGAAAATATTATATGCGAACGTCATCCATGTATTTCCTCATATACAGTCCTCACACCTGCATTTATCGCGGTTGTATTTCTGACAAATGCCGTTCAATCACAGGTACAAGAACCACATAAAACTCGTGTTTGTGTCTTCAGTATGATTGTTGTTGTTGCTTTCCGTCTCCTATGTAACCTTTTTGAGATCTGTACAGCATGTAGAGCTTATCAAGCGCACAAAGCAGATCTGGATGGATAAAGTAAAGCATAGATCGAATATTTTTGAAGGAATAAAACAGTTAGGGCCACGTACATTGCTAACCATCCTCCCTTTTCGCTAGTATTCCGAACCTGATGGCACAGCAGCAAGGCCCTGTGCTGGCAGTGAAGGGCAAGAGCCTTATGCCCTATTGTCACTTTGAGCTTGAAGACTCTGATTACATCAGCCAAAGCAGACGCCATCCAGATCAGAGAGGTCCACGTGGTGCTCCGCCAGGCGCCACCCTGGATTCCAACACCAGAGTCATTGAATTTTCAGCTGTTGGAGTGAACACCAAGAACAACAGGTGAGTCCTGGAGTGGTTCACAATTTCGCTTTAAATCAGAGTATTGCTTATGGATAAATGCAGTTCACCTCTGTTTGTAGTCTCTGGTTTGCAGATCTCTCTCCCTTTTATATGTAGGTTATGGATTTCATCCTTCCACCTTCTGTGAATCTCAGCCTATTTCACCATTCTACAGGTTTTGGCAGCCTTTCTCTTTGGCTTTTCCCTTTTGTTTGCAGGGCTTGCCCCCACTTGTGTAAACTTCTTAGTCTTACTCATTAGTGGGCACTCTCGCCGCAGTTTATGTATGGCAAGCCTTACCTTATTTTGCTTATTCTTTGTATTACAGATTTCTCACTCAACTGTTACTGAAAGGCAGCAGGTTTCTCCCCTTCTAAAGTTTTTTATATGCTAGTTCTTTTGCCTTATGTGTGACTTCTGATTTGCAAGCCTCTAACAACATGTATGCTCTCTGAGCAGCCTGTCACTTATCCTTTGTTTATGTTCAGATGGCAGGTTTTAGAGGGGATGGGATGGTTCCCTAGCTTCAGACATGTTACCCTAATTTATATTTATTTTGTTGAAAGAAAATCTATCCTTATGGAGGTATCCATGTTGTAAGTCCGCCTCCACCCCATATTTGCTTTATAGATTGGAGCATTTCCACCCAATTAATCATCCCTTCTAGTGGAGCTCTTTTACCCGTGCATGGATACTTCCTAGGTATTTAATCTTTAAGTATGATCTGATAACTATCCTTGTTTATGACCTCTGACTTGTATTTCTTTCACATTAATGGTTTCTAAAATATGTGCACTTCACATCATGTTTTGTTCAGCACTGCCCAAAATAACAGTCAACCTGAAACTTCATTGTCTCTCAAGCCACTTTATAAATGATTAGTCTTTGCTGTTTCGAAATGTGAATATGTAATGATTTATTAACTCCTATAATTTTATCCTGTGGGGAAACAATCTCAAGGTCTACACATTTCATACTTCACATCTTTCTTAGGCACTAATTGTAGGAGGCTGGCCTGGTTTGTAGTGGTACCAAGGGGTACTTACACTCTGCACCAGGTCCAGGTATCCCTTTTTAGTGTAGAGGGATGTCTAGCAGCTTAGGCTGATAGAAAAGGGTAGCTTAGCAGAGCAGCTTAGGCTGAACTAGGAGACGTGTAAAGCTCCTACTATACCACTGGTGTCATATGCACAATATCATAAGAAAACACAATACACAGATATACTAAAAATAAAGGTACTTTATTTTTATGACAATATGCCAAAAGTATCTCAGTGAGTACCCTCAGTATGAGGATAGCAAATATACACAAGATATATGTACACAATACCTAAATTATGCAGTAATAGCAATAGAAAGCAATGCAAGCAATGTACAGTCACAATATATTGCAATGAGAGCACATAGGTATAGGGGCAACACAAACCATGTACTCCAAAAGTGGAATGCGAATAACGTATGGACCCCAAACCTATGTGAGCTTGTAGAGGGTCGCTGGGACTGTAAGAAAACAGTGAGGGTTAGAAAAATAGCCCACTCCAAGACCCTGAAAAGTGGGTGCAAAGTGCACCTAAGTTCCCCAGAGAGCACAGAAGTCGTGATAGGGGAATTCTGCAAGGATGACCAACACCAGCAATGCAACAACGATGGATTTCCAGATGAGAGTACCTGTGGAACAAGGGGAACAAGTCCAAGAGTCACACTCAATTCCTGAGTGGGCAGATGCCCAAGAAATATCAGCTGAGGGTGCAAAGAAGCTGCCACCGGATGGTAGAAGCTGTGGATTCTGCAAGAACGAAGAGGACTAGGAACTTCCCCTTTGGAGGATGGATGTCCCACGTCGTGAAGAAGCTTGCAGAGGTGTTTCCGTGCAGAAAGACCGCAAACAAACCTTGCTAGCTGCAAGGGTCGTGGTTAGGGTTTTTGGATGCTGCTGTGGCCCAGGAGGGACCAGGATGTCGCCAATTACGTGAGGAGACAGAGGGGGCGCCCAGCAAGACAAGGGGCCCACTCAGAAGCAAGCAGCACCCCCAGAAGTGCCGGAACAGGCACTACGAAGAAGAGTGAACCGGAGCTCACCCAAAGTCACAAAGGAAGGTCCCACGACACCGGAGGACAACTCAGGAGGTCGTGCACTGCAGGTTAGAGTGTCGGGGACCCAGGCTTGGCTGTGCACAAAGGAAATCCTGGAAGAGTGCACAGGACCTGGAGCAGCTGCAAATCACGCGGTACCCAGCAATGCAGTCTAGCGTGGGGAGGCAAGGACTTACCTCCACCAAACTTGGACTGAAGAGTCACTGGACTGTGAGAGTCACTTGGACAGAGTTGCTGAGTTCCAGGGACCACGCGCGTCGTGCTGAGAGGGGACCCAGAGGACCGGTGATGCAGTCTTTTGGTGCCTGCGGTTGCAGGGGGAAGATTCCGTCGACCCACGGGAGATTTCTTCGGAGCTTCTAGTGCAGAGAGGAGGCAGACTATCCCCACAGCATGCACCACCAGGAAAACAGTTGAGAAGGCGGCCGGATCAGTGATACAAGGTTGCAGTAGTCGTCTTTGCTACTTTGTTGCGGTTTTGCAGGCGTCCAGAGCAGTCAGCGGTCGATTCCTTGGCAGAAGGTGAAGAGAGAGATGCAGAGGAACTCTGATGAGCTCTTGCATTCGTTATCTAAAGAATTCCCCAAAGCAGAGACCCTAAATAGCCAGAAAAGGAGGTTTGGCTACCTAGGAAGGAGGATAGGCTAGCAACACAGGTAAGAGCCTATCAGAAGGAGTCTCTAACGTCACCTGCTGGCCCTGGCCACTCAGAGCAGTCCAGTGTGCCAGTAGCACCTCTGTTTCCAAGATGTCAGAGGTCTGGAGCACACTGGAGGAGCTCTGGGCACCTCCCAGGGGAGGTGCATGTCAGGGGAGTGGTCACTCCCCTTTCCTTTGTCCAGTTTCGCGCCAGAGCAGGGCTGGGGGATCCCTGAACCGGTGTAGACTGGCTTATGCAGAGATGGGCACCATCTGTGCCCATCAAAGCATTTCCAGAGGCTGGGGGAGGCTACTCCTCCCCAGCCCTGACACCTTTTTCCAAAGGGAGAGGGTGTAACACCCTCTCTCTGAGGAAGTCCTTTGTTCTGCCTTCCTGGGCCAAGCCTGGCTGGACCCCAGGAGGGCAGAAACCTGCCTGAGGGGTTGGCAGCAGCTGCAGTGAAAGCCCGGGAAAGGTAGTTTGGCAGTACCCGGGTCTGTGCTAGAGACTCTGGGGATCATGGAATTGTCTCCCCAATGCCACAATGGCATTGGGGTGACAATTCCATGATCTTAGACATGTTACATGGACATGTTCGGAGTTACCATTGTGACGCTATACATAGGTAGTGACCTATGTATAGTGCACGCGTGTAATGGTGTCCCCGCACTCACAAAGTCCGGGAAATTTGCCCTGAACAATTTGGGGGCACCTTGGCTAGTGCCAGGGTGCCCACACACTAAGTAACTTAGCACCCAACCTTTACCAGGTAAAGGTTAGACATATAGGTGACTTATAAGTTACTTAAGTGCAGTGGAAAATGGCTGTGAAATAACGTGGACGTTATTTCACTCAGGCTGCAGTGACATGCGTGTGTAAGAATTGTCAGAGCTCCCTATGGGTGGCAAAAGAAATGCTGCAGCCCATAGGGATCTCCTGGAACACCAATACCCTGGGTACCTCAGTACCATATACTAGGGAATTATAAGGGTGTTCCAGTATGCCAATGTGAATTGGTGAAATTGGCCACTAGCCTGTTAGTGACAATTTGTAAAGAGAGAGCATAACCACTGAGGTTCTGGTTAGCAGAGCCTCAGTGAGACAATTAGGCATCACACAGGGAACACATACATATAGGCCACAAACTTATGAGCACTGGGGTCCTGACTAGCAGGGTCCCAGTGACACATAACAAACATACTGAAACCATAGGGTTTTCACTATGAGCACTGGGCCCTGGCTAGCAGGATCCCAGTGAGACAGTGAAAACACCCTGACATACACTCACAAACAGGCCAAAAGTGGGGGTAACAAGGCTAGAAAGAGGCTACTTTCTCACACTAATAACCTGACAGTAAGACTTCTGGTTGCTACGTATAGACCAAGAAACAGAGGAACATGAAGACGTGAGAGAGTACCTGCCAGATCCTCAAATGTAGCTCAGTGAATGTTTAACCATGTGGTATTTGAAGAGAAAGTTGGCATGCTTAAGTAAGGAGCCGCTAGAGTCAGAAGGATGGATAAGTTAAAGAGCAGCATAGCTAGTGGGCCAGATTCCCTAGAAAAGGACAGTATTTTAGGTCACGCTCTAGGTGAACATGAGTAAGCCACACTCATTAATTAAACTAATATTCACGTAGCCAGTGCTCACTAAGAACAGAGGGGATATTTCTTCACTCTTATCCTAATCAACCAGGGCAGACAGTCTAGAGAAGAGCAGTGCGTTTGGTTGCAGGTTATCCCGATTACCCCTTACCCCTTTCACTGTATACCCATCAACAACTGTCCAACCATATGATTATGCATTAAGACATAACTGAATTCAAATTAGAAAATACTGATGTGTTAATACCCACCCATTACAGCAGCTGCATTCCTGGTTCATTTTATCTTCCAGCACTGTGACCACTTCCAACACTTACTAATCACTATAGGCTTCAGTTCAATCGCCTGCCTGAAAACATTTCTGAAACATTCCTCTGCAAGAAAGTTACTATAGACATAGCAGACTCAAAGCACTACCACTTCCTTCTCCATTCACCACCTAATGTCCGAGGACCACCCTTAGTCCTAAATATTCTGAATAGCATACTGAACATGCAATTAATCTATTAGCAACAGCTATGATTAGACATGTGTACTGACTCATCAGTACCCATCAGCATTGTTTTTCATTTAGTTACTTTTTTCAATAATTATGATGATGTTTCTTGGAATGCATAATTTCTTGCATGCTCTGCATATGGGCTGTGAATTGCTTTACTTATGTGTTATTGGTCCTGACATTTAAAAAAAAAAACACTTTTTGAGATAAAATCAGAATTATACTTTTACAGTTATGGTTGGAAATCAGTGAATAAAAAATAATTTTAACTACTGCTGCATTGGAAGGCATCCGAACATTCTGTAAATAGTCATTAGTGTGTAACTCCATTCTCACATAGATGTCCAAGCAAATACTAAAAATCCACCAGTTTGGATATTTCCCGCACCTTATGATGATAATGTACCTAGCTGCTATCAGGAGTGTCATCCTATAATTAGCAGGCCAGGGATTTTCTCAGTATGCTGATCCTTCATATTTCTTTACCGCATTTGATACGGCGGATCACAAACTCCATCTCAACTGCTTACATATAGCGTCCAACATATTAGAAATAGCCAGCAGTTTTAAAGCATTCTGACTGACCACGCACGTCCATAGAGTAAGATGAGGTAATGTATCCTCCCTACCTAACCTATTTCCCCAAAAATCCCCTTAGGAATCCCCCCTCTTGACAATTTTTTTATCAAACCCCTCATGGACTTCTGAATTCTTAGTACTTCCATATCAAAGAGACATGGCTCTAACAATAAAGATCAATTGTCGGTTTATCTGTCACTTTGAGATCTTTGAAACATGGTTAGGACCTCACAGCCTAAATATAGTAGGTCAAAAACTAAATATTCAGTCTTCGGCCGCCCCTTCAACTTTAAACAGTGAGCTCGCTCAGCTGTCTTTGACAAAACAGTGACCAAGATAAAAAAAATCATCACCATGTGGGAAGCATACCTCGACCTCAGTGAACAAACAAGCCAAAGTGAAGCCAGCATTCTCAGCTAAGATGTCACCGGTGGCTCCCTTAACAAACTAAAATGATGCTGTTGTGCTCTCATGCAGAAAATCCTTATTACAGATGCTTTAGGTGACTTCTAAGGTAAGATGAAACAATAGTATTCCACTTGCTCACTCCTCTTACACAAGAGCAACTTGTCCCTCCCACAAGCAGATACATTAGTGAGTGAAACTTTACAGCATTTGTCACTGCTCCTGATAAAACAGCTTACCCACACACATTTTGGTAGCAATATTGAAAACTCTTGTGTTCTAAACTAGTCAGAATGAGTGAATGTAACTTTGAAATTCCTGCTGCAAACCGACCTTGGATATTCCTGGCCTGAAAAGCTCACAAGTTGCTACTTAAGGAGCACTCAGTAATCAGTATAACCCATGCCACATATTTTTGCCATCTGCAAAAGCAGTAAAAAGTAATTAAGTTTGGCAGTGTCCATTATGGAAACAAACATAAAGAATTAAAAAAGGGAAAAAGAAATGAGGTAACCACGGCATACCAGTAAAGCATCGACAATCTATATCCCATAATGTGCAGCCTCATAAAGGAAAAAGAGTTCTACAAGTTTGGTGGAGAGGGTACTCTGTCACCATTGCGATGGGGTACACTCTCTGCCAAACTCTTAATCAGGCCCTTAGTCCTTGACATTAAACCTGATTAGAGAATCTGGTGATGAAGAGAAGTTAGAAAAAATGACTAAACCAGGTCTCCAAGCAATGGTTTTCCAGTACGATGCCCAGCAATAAGGAGGTATTGAACCAGAGAGAGATACTGGGAACATGGTTAAAGGCAGAATCCAGGACAATTCTTTGTAGAACCCTAGTCTTTAGCCAGGTAATAGGAAAATGATTGAACAGAACCATCCTTCTCGTGTAAGCTAAAACTAAAAGGGCACCAAGTGAATGGTTTGTCAGAAGTATTTTGTAACAAAACACAGGCTTGACCCTACATTTAAGGGAAGAGAAATTCGTAAATGGTCCAGCATACCTGCCTTCAAATTGGAAAGTCCAAAGAAGCTCCAAAAGATGTTCTATAAAGAGTAATTAAAGGGTGAACCGCTTTCGAAAACTTTTGAGATTTAAGAGGATGATGAGCTGGCAGATATTGGGTATAAATGGCAAGACAGTTATCTATTAAAGGGGAACTACATCAAAGAGAGACGAGTGAACCAAAATACTGAATATAAACTGTTGAAGAAGCAGTAACAATGAAAACTGGTTGGGAAACCATTTAACTTCAGGAAGGCGGTACACCCAAATCAACTCAAAATCATTTTGAAAGGTCTGACGTGACCTGTGGGCCGTAATTAATTTAGCATTGTGATCGATGTAGGAATCCCATCCAATCTTTCAACGTTGCTTCTAGACCAGATAGAAATCATGTCGAGAAGAAAGCAAGGTGGTGAGATGTGACGTTAAAAGCATATCCTCCCTCCCACATGCACAGTATCATAACTGCAGGGACTGCAATTTACATTTGTTTTTAACATAAATGTGGCAATAGGTGCATAAACCCATTCCGTTTAAATTGTTGTCTTCTGTGTGTTTATTCCAATATCAGATGGCCATCTCTACCAAATCAGGTAAAAAGTTCTGCAGTTGACCCACTGCACACCAATACAAACTACTATATCTGCATGCAGTCTACATGTATCTTAAGGGACTTTTAGGAAGACCAGTTATTTCTGTCTTCACCGTACTGGTTGACATTTCTATCTAGGAATCCACTTTGTCCTAGAGCCTCTCATTTGAGATTTGCTACAGTGCTTGGTTTCTACGGGATAACGGTAACACACTTTATAAATCCATAAAAATGCAATTAAAAAATAAATCTCCCTTTAAGCATGTGGATAAATCAGTGTAATATGAGATCTCTCCTGTTTAATTACTCCTCACTTTAACAGTGTACGCGAAGAAAAGAATTGGGACCCTGTATGTGACCTATGATGATGTGGGTCAGCATATAACTTTTCAGTGACAATGGATGCTGGAGCATTGAAAAATATACATGCATCATCACTCTTTCCTCCGCTCATTTCTTCCCATGGAGCCCTTGCAAACTATTTTGTAGCTATTGGATACTGCACAGAAGCTGGAAACATTTTTACATTTATAATGGGCTAGAGTTCTACGGAATAATATAATGAAAAATTTCCTAGCTATCCTAACAGAAAGTTTCAATTCTATTAAGGACTCGGAGGCGAGGATTATGCTTATCTTTCTCCACTTTATTGAACAGCAGCCAAGAACAAGCGATAACTACAACTCCCATGAGAACTTGGTAAAATGGAGTACAGTCTCAACAAATAAAAAGCAGGTATTTAGTCCAATCAGGAATAGGCAGACCATAACGTAGTCCTTCCTTGGGATCTCCTCCTACTCTTTCTAAGCGCGAGCCGGTCAAGAACCATCATGAAGTATCCTGTTTTGTTGTGTCAGATCCTAGAAAGAATGAAAAGGATTAAAAAGATAAAACTAGCTTTGATGATCTCTCTTTGCTTTCTTTTTTTTGTTTTTGTTTGTTCAGCTAAACCCAACATATTCATAAAGCATGACAAGTGAGAAAAACATGACCCAAAATGTACTTACTAGGTACTGGGAGGGATCACTTAAAATTGCAGTATTATAAGATGAGCAGGGTGGGATAATCCTCGCCTCCGAGTCCTTAATAGAACTGAAACTTTCTGTTACGATAGCTAGGAAATTTTTCATTCTATGTCAGGACCGGAGGTGAGGATTATGCTAGTTTAAAGCTTGTTTACAACCAATTGAGCAATATTCAAGACTGGTTTGAAATAGAACCTCTTAAGGGTAGAGTCCGAGGACTAGTCTGCTTCATTCATGATATCTTCCAAACGAGCACCTATGTTGAATGCCTTGGAGGCCATTGCCCCACGAGCAGAATGTGCACCAAAAAGGGAAAGATTAATGCCCGCTTCTTGCATGACCCAACGAACCCAGTTAGCAATGGTAGGAAAGGAAACAGCTCTGTGAGGTTTACGCAATGCAATAAGGAGCTGACTTTCACCAGGAGGTCGGAGTTCTGAGGACATGTCCTCGTATGCATTAAGGCATCGTACCACGCACAACTTTGGGGCATCTGGGAAAGACGGATAAGAGATAATTCTGGTATTTGTCTTTGTACATCTACTTACCGTAAACGAGACTCCTGAAGGAGAAAAGGATCTGTGAGAAATATCTAGAGCACGGACATCAGAAACTCTTCTACAAGATACCAGACAAAGCAGCATGGCTAATTTAGCTGAGAGTTCTTTCCTGGAAAGATACTGGTTATGTTGCCAAGATAGAAAGAGATTAAAAACTTGATTAACATCCCAAAGGGAAGAATATCGGGGTTCCGGAGGTAAAGAGAGATTATGCCCCGGAGAAGACGGCACACCAGTTTATGCTCTCCCACAGGAAAACCATCCACCAAAACATGTCCTGCTGAAATAGCAGATCGGTAAGAATTAATAGAACGATATGCGAGAGCTTTGGAAGCAAGGTCAGCAAACAAATTAAGAACATGAACTATATCTGTTTCCACAGAATTAAAACTCCTTCGCAAACACCAATGGGTCCATCTTCCCCATGCCGATTTATAACGCTTACAGGTGCTGGGGGCCCATGCTTTGGATAGTAGCTCCTCAGCTTGTTGCGAAAGTCCCGGGACCAACCATCATCCCCGGAAATCCGCCACGCCATCAAGGACAAGGAACCTTCTAGAACCATTTGATGAGGCGTACCGTTCGGACTGAGAAGCGAGGGAAACAGGGGGCGTCGGATTGGAGAATCCTAAGAAGGTTCCAGAAGAACTGGAAACCACACTTGAGACCTCCAGATTGGAGTTATCAGCACTATGGACTCCAACTGGCAACGCACTTGGGCAGATGTTCGAGTAATTATCGCAAAGGGAGGGAAAGCGTAAGCTTTCTCTTGACTCCAGTCCTGTAGAAATGCACCCGTGGCAGTTGACAGCGGGTCTGGTCTCCAACTGAAGAACCTGGGAAGTTGATGGTCCAGTCTGGAGGCAAAAAGATCGACTGAAAACGGTCCCCAAAGTTGGGACGGATAAGAAAACACTTCTGGATGAAGTTTCCATAAACTGGAGTCTTTGAGGTGTCTGGAATGAAAGTCTGCAACTTGATTCTGGCTTACCGGGAGGTATTGTGCTGTCACAGAAACCTGGTGTTCCAGGCAGTACTGCCAAAAACTGGACGCCAGATTGGAAAGTGTTTTGGACCGAGTGCCACCCAGATGATTGATATACCGGACCGCGGAGATATTGTCCATCTTCAAGAGGACGCCCGATTGGATAGAGTCTTTGGTCCATGCAAATGAACCAGTTAGAAGTTCGAGACAATTTATATGTAAATTCTGTTCCTCTAAGGACCAGGTTCCCCTGGTGGAGAAATATCCGCATCGAGCATCCCAGCCTAGTCTGCTGGCATCTGACCCTATGACCAAATCTGGAGCGGAACCGGAAATAGCTCTGCCGTTCCAGGCTTCCATATGTGAAAGCCACCAATGAATTTCCTCTAACGCCTCCTGTGAAAGGGTCACTTTTGAGAATATGTTAGGCCTTTGTGAAGATGAGCTGCTTTGAGACGTTGAAGAGCTCAGTAATGCAGCGGGCCCGGGAATATCGCCTGAATGGAGGAAGAAAGAAGCCTTATGAGGCGGGCAGTTTGACACAGGGAGACTTTCTGTTTGACTAGATTGCGACGTAATTCGTGACGTATTTTCTTCATCTTTTGGGGTGGAAGGCTTAGAGTGGCAGACACCGAATCAATAGTGAAGCCTAAAAAGACCACTCTTTGAGAAGGGGTTAAAAGGGACTTGGCTTTGTTTATGATAAACCCCAGGCCCTGTAACAAGTTGACTGTTACCTGTAGATGGGCAGAGAGTTGTTTGGGACATTGGGCTAGTAGCAAAGTGTCGTCGAGATAAACAATTAGTCGAATTCCCTGAGCTCTGAGATGTTCCACCAACGGTTTGAGAACCTTGGTGAAGCACCACAGAGCTGAGGAAAGTCTGAACTGAAGGGTAGTGAACTTGAATGTTTGATTTCCCCAGAAAAATTGAAGAAAACGCCTGTGGGGTGGGAAGATAGGAATGGTGAGATAGGCGTCTTTTAAATCGAGACGAGCCATCCAATCTAGAGGGCGCAAAACATCCAGAAGAAGGTGGAGCCCTTCCATTTTGAAGTGGCGATAAACAATCAACTCGTTGAACTCTTTTAGATTGATGACTGGTCGTCGACCGCAATCTGTTTTGTCCACGAGGAAGATATTGCTTATGAAACCTCGAGGATGTGGAATTGTCGGACAGATAGCTTGTTTGTCCAACAAAGCTGTAATCTCTGTGTCCACCAAAACGGCATCTTGCGAGGAAAACCCCAGGGGATTTGGATGGGAAACTGCTTGGGAGTTCCTACAAATTCTATATGGAAACCTTGTATTGTCTGTAAGACCCATGCATCCTGTGTAATTTGTTTCCATCCGTGGATAAAATTCGCCAGACGACCCCCTACTTTTAAAAGGGAAGAAGGGATAACACTTACCGTAAGAGGATGTTGATGCAGATCCTCTACCACCACGATGTCTGAAGCGTCTGGCCCTGGTTGGATAGAAGTTGGCAAAGCGATTCTGGTCTTGGAACTGTGCCTGCCTGGAGCCTTGTCCTCTGAAGGAGTTGGTTGATTGCACACGGCCGGACGAGCGGCCCCTGTCTCGACCGGCCCCATGGAAAATTCGAGTAGGAAAAACTTTATTCATTGAGGAGTGTGCTTTATCCAGGGAAGTGAAAGTATTCACAAATTTCCCTGACTCTTTTATGAAGGGTTCTCCAAACAAACCTCCTTGAGCTACAGGACCTGCTTCAGAATCGGCCAGATCTTCTAGCTTTGCGTCCACTTTAATTAACAAAGAACGATGGCGTTTGGTGGAAAGAGCACAGTTTCCCAAAAAAACAATAGCACGCTGTGCCCAGCCTAAAAGGACCTCTGGAGAAATTAATGTACCAGAAGATTTAGCGTCTTCAGCCATGTCAAGGGTCTTTGTCAAAGGACATCAAGAAGTTTATCCTGACATGCCCTCCAAGGCCTGTCAGTTCCTTTCTTAGGATCCTTTATAAATGTTTGTAAGAAAGTAGACATCCTGGGGTCTAAATCCGGAATGATGGCTACCTTGTCTGCCAAAGAAGGTCGAGGACATTCTGCTCTTAGGCAATTACGAGAATCTGTTTCTAGCGGTTTCCTAATGCGTCCTCCTACACAAGATGCCACCTTGTCAGATGGTGCCCATTCAGATGACCTGGGATGGATAATGTCATCTGGGTCCAACATGTCTGAGACTGCAGGAGCAGGCTGCGAACCAGAAGGAAGCCAAGGTCTGGATAGACTGGCGTCCACTTCTTGGTCCCCAGAAGAATCACTGTTAGGGAAGGCGGGGGACAGAGGCCGTAAGGAATCTAAAGAAAAAGGGGGATCAGAGGGGGAAATTAGGGAATTCCTGACCCTATCAAAAAGATCTATGTCGATACCTAATTCACGAAGACACTTAGCAGGAGGTGCGTCTGCGAATGTATCGTTGGAGGCAGGTGGGGCTGAAGGGATAACAGTAGAGGTTAAGAATTTTGCGCATTTGTGCGCTATTTGTTGAGATAATCTGTCCTCGAAGGGACCAATTGCTTCAGAAACAGCCCTATAAATGGACGTGTCAACAGCATCGAAGAATTCCTCCTCCTCATTAAGATCCATATTTGAAATTTGGAGAAAAAAAAAATAGTTAAATATTTAGAGCAATACGAAAGAAATAATGTATAGCTGGGTGTCAGCTTATAAATTGAAGAGTGTTATACACTCAAAGTAAGAGAGGGCTAAAGCCAGGGACACTACACGCCAGTGCACAGTAGAATCTAGAGGGGTAAAACAGCAATATTTATTGCTTGCCTGGGAGTGTGTCCCATGAAAAAGGGCAATAAATATAACTCAGAGGGTTAAATTCAATTAAATTCAATTAATAGATACAGACCCCGGTGAAGCAACGGGACGTCAGAGCCTTTTTGAATTCCAATAGTATAATATTACAGACGCTAGAAGGAAGGGCGTCTCTCTCCAGGCAGGGATAGCTAAACAATGAACAAATGCGCTGAGGGGAAAAACCTCACTTCGCGCTGAGGTAAGGCGCGTCTCCCTCAGCGCGTCCGTTGCTAAGGGAAACCTTCCAGACGAGCGCCCTCTGGCGGTCGTCAGGAAGTTCCCTAAGAGTGCACAACAGTAAACACTCGCGAAGGGGCGAAAAACGCTTCCGCAAGTAAGATAAACAAGTATATAAATGATAAATTAAGGAATAAACAGTGTAAATACAATAAACATTTGAATAACTATAGACGAAGAGAAAATGGTGACTTAACTTAGCTGCGAGCAGCGAAGAAAGAGGAGGAGGAGATATCAAGGAAGGATTACGTTATGGACTGGCTATTCCTGATTGGACTAAATGCCTGCTTTTATTTGTTGGGACTGTACTCCATTTTCCCAAGTTCTCCTGGGAGTTGTAGTTATTGTTTGTTCTTGGCTGCTGTTCAATAAAGTGGAGAAAGATAAGCATAATCCTTGCCTCCGGCCTGGACATAGAATACAAATTGCTGGCAACAATACTTGAATGCACTGTTGTAACTTGTGGATATAGGAAGTGAAAAGTTTGCCGGAGGTATAGTTTGATGTATTACTTGGCAAATACAATATTCTCTCCCAGTGTTTGAAAGAAAATGTAAATTTGATTTTACTTGGGCATCCTGTGTACGTGTATTAGAGACTGGATGGACAGCAGAAGAGCGCGGCTTCTCATTCATGGGTATATCTTGTTTTACTTTAGCATATTTTACTAAACATGTATGGCTTTAGTCTGTTACTTTCTATCAATTGACCTCGCCAGTTTTCAGGATTCTTTATAACATCATGTTTTCATTCTATTTGTAATGCAAGCATTTTCTATTTTGGTATCTTTCTGTTGCTTTTATTTCCTTTTCCTGTGGGGAAAAGTCAATGCTTGCATACTACTCGTACATCCTTATATTCCGGTCTTTAATCTGTTGTTTTAGGTTTGCTTGATTCATATCAATGCTTGTATTTATAACCCATCCCTGTACCTCTATAAATAGCGCTCTGCCCACATGGCTGCTGCACTGGTGACTTTTTTCTTTTTCCATCTGTCATTTTTGTTTTTTAGTTATGGCACGCCTAATGATTTATTTTCACTGCAGTTTAGTGGCTTCTCTTTGCATTAGGATCTGGCAGACCTTTTAACTGTTCTTATACTGTGATTTGTATATCGTATTCAAATGTACATTTTCTAAAAAAGGCAGCTAGCCAACTTCCTATTCTGTGTTTTGTCTTCCAGCTGAAACGTTGTAAAACATCAATTTAAATAGAAAAATAATAGCGAGTAATGATGACGTCTGTTAATTGTCTACAAGTTATGGCGCTTCTTAAATTGTGTGTTTCTCCTACAATATTTTAGAAACGCATTAGAAGATCTAGTTATGGTAACCCTAAGTTATTCGATAGGATAATGGGGAACTCTAGCCAAATTAAGGTTCTTTTCTTTTTTATGTTCATTCAACAACCACCCTTTTACATAAAAAATCATCTCGTCTCTGTTTCAGGGTGTTCCACATAATGAACCCCACTAACTCAGCCTATTCTTTCCTCTGGACGTGTGAGGATCCACCAAGCCTGAAAAGGGCACCTCCCTTCCGCTGTTTGAACGAGAAGGGGCATATTAATGCAGAAAAGAAGGCTGAGGTAAGGGCATTCTTTCCAGACACCTGACCCCCAGAGTCTCCTACACAGACTATGCACCATTCTCATGCAGCATTTTATTAATAGGTTCATACCCTTTGTATTCCTAGCTTTGAGATGATCACATCTAGTTCTCTCTGATGTACTTTCTCATAGTGCCCTTTGACTTTCAATTTTGCTACAGCATAGTACTTTGAACAACAAAAAATGCATAGTGTCAGATGTGGTACATATGAAACCTTTGTCATCTCTCTGTTTCAGCTATTGGTGCCACAACCTTCAAAAGAGTAGTTATTCATATTGAATAACTAGGTACACAAATGCTCTTTAAAGAAACTTAGTGGAATGTTCACAAAGTTGACATAACTAATGAAATAAAATGATAAGCCACACAATCATCCATAACATGAAAAGAGAGAGGTGGTGTAAAGAGTAAGTAACAATAGAGAAGAAGGAGGAAATTAAGCCCAGATGTACTAAATACTGCTTCCAAAAATTGGTTTCAAGTTGCGACCATTATTTGTGTTACCGCTATTGAGTTTTATGAACCGGATGATATAATAATAGACAGGTTCATAAAATTTGGAATTGGAGTGGGTCTTAATCCGACCTACTCCATTAATATTTATGGGGTAGGTTGCAAATTGTGACTCACTGTGATAAGTTGGCCATCACAGGGAAGTTGTCCTTCTAGGGTCAGCAGACCACCATGTCTGTGATGACCTTTGAATAAAGTAAAGCTTTTTATTTTTTAATGTAGGCCATGTTCCTTAAAGGAAATGGTGCTGTATTTTAAAAAAGAAAGTTTACTTTGTTACAGTTTGTTTGAGAGTTTGCTGTTATCCCTGGACCACTGCCTTCACCAAACTTATATATTTTTTTTATTATTATTATTATTATTATTATTATTATTTTTTTAAACATTCATCAAGGTTAAGGGGTCCCAATGAAACGCCTTCTATTTTGTGAATGGCTTACCTTCCCCGCTCAGGAGTCCGGGAGTCGGTAATTGTTCAATGTTTTGCAGTTAGATTTTACTCAGAAAATATTGATACATCAAATACCAATTAGGTATTTGGAAGGGATGCGTACCAAATCAGTATCTATTTACAGTTCTATTTTAGAAGTCGGTAAAACTTTACCGACTCCTAAATGAGATTTGTACATGTGAAAATCAATTTCAACAGTTGCAAACACCATTTTAGACTGTTTACTAACACAAAAATGTATATTGCATCTTGCCCTAAATTCTTTTATTTACCATACATCTGTAATATATACAGAAAAGATCACATGTTTTACACTTCTGCATGGCTTCTGGGCATGCCACTGTTATTTGTAGTGCTGCACTGGAGACCCACGAACAATGTGATCGGTAGTGCTTCATTTCTAAAATAATACGTTCCAGGGTCCAAACATTTGCTCAGAAGCCTGCAGCAAGTACTCTCGAATGTCAGGTGTGCTAAATACCAAGGCTTAGTAGTCTTGATTCCACGTCATACCTCTTTCATCCACTACCAGCCACTCTCTGTCCCTTTATCTCACTTTTATGCATTCTTTTTCATCCCTATTTTTGGTCACTGTTTTACCTTTCTCTGCCTCCTTCTCTCCCCATTTTGTGTTTATGCTCTCCCTTGCTCAGGGACAAAGTCTGATGAGGAAAATTAAGTGCTGATCCTGGAAAATGAGTCCTGATAGCCCCACCTGTGACCACTGGCTCAAATAAAGCACTGGAGGTAGTATTGGTTATGTAAGTTGCATCTTACTACCTGACCTCTAGTGCACATTTTTGGGTCCAGTGTCAGGACTCCTTATTCCTTGAGTAGGATTAATAGGTTCCAACAGTCATTCTAAATGAATTTGCATGCTTTCTGGTTTTAATGAATCTTAGAGATTAAGGGCCTCATTATGACCCTGGCGGGCGGCGGAGGCCGCCCGCCAGGATCCCGCCCTCCAAATTACCGCGCCGCGGACAAAAGACCGCGGCGGGTATTACGAGTTTTCCCCTGGGCTGGCGGGCGGTTCCAGTAAAACCGCCCGCCAGCCCAGGGGAAAACGACCTTCCCACGAGGATGCCGGCTCGTAATCGAGCCGGCGGAGTGGGAAGGTGCGACGGGTGCAGTGGCACCCGTCGCGTATTTCAGTGTCTGCAAGGCAGACACTGAAATACTTTTCGGGGCCCTCTTACGGGGGCCCCTGCCGTGCCCATGCCATTGGCATGGGCACGGCAGGGGCCCCCAGGGGCCCCGCGACCCCCCCTACCGCCATCCTGTTCATGGCGGCTTTCCCGCCATGAACAGGATGGCGGTAGGGGGGGGTCAGAATCCTCATGGCTGCGGAGCGCGCTCCGCAGCCATGGAGGATTCCAAAGAGCAGCGGAAAGTCAGCGGGAGACCGCTGACTTTCCGCTTCTGACCGCGGCTGAACCGCCGCGGTCAGAATGCTCATTGGAGCACCGCCAGCCTGTTGGCGGTGCTCCCGTGGTCGGTGGCCCTGGCGGCCACCGGCCGCCAGGGTCAGAATGACCCTCTAAGTCTCTAGTTGGCAGAGGTATGCATCCTGTCCAAGCAGGGGCCTCAATCCTAGTCAGGTTAAGTCAGAAACACACCCTAAATCAACCTGTGCTTACCCTCTGGTAGCTTGGCACAGAGCAGTCAGGCTTAAGTTAAAAGGCAACGTGTAAAGTATTTGTACAACCCCTAACTTACAGTACCACAGTGAAAAACACCCCCAAAAGACTCTACATGAATTTAGAAAAATAGATATTATTTATCTAAGTAAAACAAGACCAAAGCATCAAAAATCCAATAAGTATAGAACTCAAGTTATGAATTTATAAAGATTAAACTGCAATGAAGTGCTTTAAATGTATTAGTGCTAAAAGATTACTTGAGGTCGTGCTAGACCGGAGTAAAACCAAGGTTCCGGCTGACCATGATAGAGGGTAGCCCGGCTACAGTACCTACGCAGTACCCTGGGTGGAGCAAGTGTCAGCACTGAAGACTCAATGCGTCCGTTCTGATCCACGCAGTCAAGTAGATGCATCATCACTGAATCTCACAATCGGTTCCTGCATCAGCATTGAATCCCTTTCTCTACAGCTACTGAGTCGTTGTCGAACCTCACAGTCAGGTCTCACGTCATTGTTGAATTGGCACTGCGTCTGCATTCTACGGCACTGCGGCGTTCCCAAGAAGTGCAACGGCCTTGAGGTATCTGTTTTTGAAGAAAAACAGAGGCAGTATCCTCACTTAAGGCCCAAGACTGGGCTGACACCTCTTGGCAGGGCAGGACTCACAGTGACAGAGCCCAGCCGCTGAAGCAGGGCGGAGGGAAGTCTTTGATGGTCCTAAGACTTCTAGAACAAAGGGAAGCGAGCAAGTCCTTGGAGTCACTTGATTCTGCAGAGGATGTAGAGGGCAAAGTCTAGTCTTTCTCACTCCCAGGCAAGAGGCAGCAGGCAGCAAGCCAACAGAGCAATGCAGCTGAGCAGAGTGGCAGTCCCTCCTAGCAGCATAGCAGTCTTTCCTAACAGAATGTTCTCAGATCCAGATGTGTACTGATTTGGTGGGGTGCGGGGTCCAGTACTTATATTTGGTTGAGCCTTTGAAGTGGGGGAGACTTCAAAGAGAGGCCTTTGAAGTGCACAAGGTCCCTGCTCTTCCTTCCCTAGCTCCAGACAACCTATAGGGGATTATGCAGCTCTTTGTGTGGGGACAGGCACAACCCTGTTCACATGTGTCAGCTCCTCCCTCCCATCTAGCACAGGAAGGCCCATTAGCTTGGTATATATATACGGAAAGGTAGGGTGGCTTAGATGACAATGCCTGCAGCTCACTCACCCTGCGGGCAGATGTAATGGCCACAAGAAAGGCTGTTTTCTAGGTGAGAAGCCTGAGAGGACCATCGTGGAGAGGCTGAAAAGGAGTGCATCAGGGATGTCAGAACCAAATTCAAATTCCATTGGAGCATAATGAATGGGGGTGGAGGAAACATGATTAAGACATTTGAGGAACCTTTATCAATAGTAGACTTAAGCAAAGAAGGTTGATCAGGCATCCTCAAAAAACGCAGAAATATCAGATAAATAACCTTTGAGAGTGCCCTTAGTAGAGTCCTGCCAGAGAAAGGATAAACAGTGAGACCTCAGAGAGAGGAGCAGAAAGAGGGTCAACTGACGTGTCTGTGTACCATGCCACAAATTTAATCCAACAACAGGCGTATACCATTTTGGTGGAGGGACTCCTGGCTGCCAAGATTCTATTAGACTGGCCGGAAAGTCAAAAGCTGTCAACTGTCCCCGCTCAGTCTCCACACAAGAAGGCAGAGACTGGACAGGTTTGGGTGGAGAACCCTTCACTGCTGCTGCGACAGAAGATCCTCCTGAAGAGGCAGTCTGATGAAAGGATCGATAGCCCATGCTCAGTAGCTCAGGATACCAGACTCTCCATGCCCAGTCTGGAGCCACAAGAATGACTTGGGTCCAGTCGTTCTTGATCTTCTTGAGAACTCTAGGCAGAGTTCCACTTGAGAAGAAAAGCGTTGCAGAGTGATTGGCACCTTGGAAACTCCAATGCGCAATACTGCTGACATTGGACAAGGAAAACAGATCTTACTGAAGCTTTCCTCACTGCTGAAAGAGACTGCTTGCACCACCTCGGAATGGAGACTCCATTTGTGATCCACTAAGCATCGTCAGCGGAGTTAATCTGCTCTGGCATTTAGAGAGTTCACCAGATGTTGATCCACCAGGGAACTGCCCTGCTCCAGCCATATCCAGAGGTGCAGAGCCTCCTGACAAAGGGTCTATGAACCCACTCCACCCTGCTTGTTGAAGTACCATATGGCGGTGGTGGTGTTCATGAACACGTGTACAGCCTTTTTCCTTGAGAGAGGGAAGAAATGCTTTCAATGCTAGTCTGAGAGCACAGAGCTCTAAAAAGGCTGATGTGGAGTCTGGACTTTGTCAGAGAACAGTTGCCTCTGATTGCCACCGCTTCCAGATGGCAGCCCCAGCCTAGGAGTGATGCATCTGTCTCTACTGTCAGATCTGATTCGGGAAGGGAGGGGGATCGGATGGGGGTGGAGCTTGGATAATTGTAGTGAAATATGTGTTTTGACAACTGACTTTGTGTTGCAGCACTTTGCACCTGGATTAGCTGTCCAGTGTTCACCAGTTACAGACTACATTTTGTATTCAGTTTAGCCTTATATTTATTCTGCCTATTGACTTTATCGTAGATTTAGACACTGCCATGTTAACGGCTGCCCATAATTTTCCACATTGTAAACTGTGCATTCTGTCTTGTCTTCGTGCTTTTTCTCACCAAGGGCTTTGGTTAATAAGGATGTACTCAGACGGCAGGGAACGGCCTTGTTTTGATTTGACATCCTGGGATTATGGCAAAACCCCAACGTTTAATTTTCAAAGCACACCTAAACTAGCCAGCATGTTTGAATTGCAAAATGGTTTTTTTCCCAGAAAGCTCCTTTTGTTTTTTTAAGATATAAAAAGACCCAGTGCAACAGTGAGAGGGTCAGTGGCCTCAATCAGGATTTTAGACGTCGGATACCTGATATCTTTCCCGTGAGGCTAGAGAATATGGATGGAGCCGCCTGGGGTCACGCGTGATGGAGGGAGCGTTAGCGTCAGAAGGTTGTCAGGGAAGGTCGAGTTGGTACGACTGGCACCATCCCAAATCCAAGCATCGATCCATGGGTGCCCCTCAGAGCCAAAGTCAAAGCAGGCCATCGCAGAACCCCAAGGTGCCCCTTCCGACTCTATGGGGCCCAAAGGTGTGCCAGTGATGTCAAACTGCCCAAAAATGAGGTGCATGGCCTCATAGAACTTTCAATTTGGCAGGGGTCACTTTGGCTCGAGGTGACGTGGAGTCGGCCCAGACGCAGGCCCCGCAGGAGGGAGGCCTAGAACAATGATGCCCCTGTGTCTCGTTGGCTGACGGACGCAGGGAAGGTCAAGAGAACATTTTGCTTTCTTCGACTTCTTCTTGTGCCTCGATATACCACATTGTCCCAAGGACTTGGAGTGGGACGACGAGGAGTGGGGTACTCCGTGACTGATAATAAGACCTTCCTTTCAACTGAGACTGTGACTTGCACGGTGGTCTAGCATCGGTCCACCAACAGTTTCCGGACTGCTCCCTCAAAGCCTTCAGATGCATGGCCCGATACTTTGTGCACGACTTCAGGTTGGTGGTCGTGCTCCAGACACCAAAGGCACACGAGGTTCGGATCCGTCACGTACATCACCCAATGACGAGACTTGCAACACTGGAAACTGGTCTTCCTTGATGACAACCCTTGACGCAGCAGGAGTTAGCAACTCAAACAAACTTTGACAAAACCTGCAAAATGGCTGAAGGGTATCTGTCTTCAGATCAATGCTGGCTGGTGCATAAAGAACAGAACTGATGTCAGCATGCCAGGGTGGCACCTAATAGAGGACCTGCGATGTCATCCCCGCGGGCAGAATGCCGACGAGGGACGTGGATCTGATTGACACCACCTAGCAGCCCACAGGGGTACTGCTCGTGAAAAATCTCCAGATCCAGACTGAAGTCTGGGGGAAATTCTAAGGTCAGGAATCTGCAACTAGATGTCTCCATTAGATAGAAGGACAAGATCTAGTGTGGATGTCATACCTTTATGACCAACTATTGAGGAATTGGACATCTGTAGAACTTCAGTTCTTAGCTCTTTGAATGTTATATATGTGTGTATATATATATATATATATATATATATATATATATATATATATACACATACACATGGTGTGATCCTTAAAGTACCATTTGTCTCTCTTGATAAGGAAAGTCACCCCAATATATTAGCCTCAAAAAGAGATAATTCTGATTCTTTAAAGGAAGGATTGAACAGATCTAATGATTGTGGTTGAATTAAATGTTGTCTGAAGTTTAATGAACTATTTGGATACCTTCAGAATAAAGTGTCAGCCACAATACTCTTGGAGCTGGAAATATGTAATGTAGAAGTAATTCTGACTAAAGAAGTAGACCTAACAAGCTTGGTGGCTGTTTCTGCATTGGAGACTCTGGAGGCACTGCAAGTTTTAAATGGTCTGTCCTGATTTCAAAAAGGTTCTTTTGCACCCATTTAAGTAATGTCTCCATTCTTTGCAGTTAAGTTTCATGGGCAATTGCTCACTCTAAGATTGACAAGTCTTTCACAATCTGTCAGAATGTGGGACAGACAAAATCATAGATGTTCATGGCTGTTGATTTTCTGCCTTTGTAAAAGTGGAGCTCCAATGGCTCGGTATTAGGCATCTGTCTCAACAACAAATTTCTGAGTTGGGCCAGGATGGTGCAAATGTGAGGCCTGAGTGAAGTGCTCCTATAGTTTGCGCACAAGCTTCTTCAGAGCTGGAATCCCCACAATAACAGAGAGTTATCCTAGGTTTATTCTATGTAGGCACAATAGGAGAGCTAAAACACATCCTGCAAGAGATAAGCACAGCTTGAAATTAATGCATATGGTGCTGTGAGAAAACCCGGCACTACTGCACGGTACAGCTTCACCCATGGATCTCAAACTCATTTGCGGACCCAGTCTCGAGCAGGGAGACAATAACATACATATTGGGTTCACCTGACAGTGCAGCACTCACAACTACATTCAATATGCTGTGTGGAGAGTTATTTAGACTACTTTAATCTATAAGATTATGCATCTCAGCAATTTCATCACACTTATTACCTTGTTCAGTGTGTAAGTGCTTGGAAAGAGCAAAGCTAACAGTCAAGTCGTCAGTATCCTACATAATGGGTCTCAACAATGACACTGATAAATGTGTGTGTGTGTGCGTATGTGTGTATATATACAAAATCCAGGATTTAAGGGCCCCCCTGAACCCAGATGATCAGATTCCTGGTGACCTCAAAAGAAGAAAGACGGCTAAGCTGAAACCCCAGCAGAGAAGAAGGAAGATGAAAACTGACTTGGCCCCAGCCCTACTGGCCTATCTCCTGCTTCAAAGAACCTTCAACAAGAAAGTGACGCATCCAGCGGGACCAGCGACCTCAGCCAAACTCCAGAGGACTGCCCTGCATTACAGAGGACCAAGAACTCAGGTGGACAGCTGCTCTGTCCAGAAAGAAACTCCATCTAAGGACTCCCGAGACTCCCCGGATCCATGAGTCCTGACAACTCTGCACCCAACGTCCAAGGCCCGTGTCCAGGTAGGCCCAACCGGCTAGAGGGGATCCCCAGGCGATTCTGAGCAAGTTCCCTCTCTGGGCTGACCTATTCTGCCCCCCACGATGATGCTTGCATTGTGAATCCAGAGGAACCCCCCCATACAGTGAAAGCTCAAGACAAAGATATCCGACACCTAAAGAAGGTACACTGCACCCGCAGCCCCCAGGCCTTGGAGAACCTGACCACCGGTGCAGCAGTGTTCAGGAGGCAGCCCTCCTACTTATCTAGCCTGTGGTTTCCCTGAACCGACCCCCTGGACCCAGCCTGTAGCATCTAAGTGACCCCCAGAGTCCCCTCATAGGAAAGCTTTGGGTGCACAATGCTCTGTTTGCAACCTGCAGCCGGCCGCCCCTGTGCTGCTGAGGGTGTGTGTTTGGTGCCTACTTTTGCCTGCTACCCAGTGCTCCTCAACACCACCCAGGTCTGCCCTGGGAAGAATCGAGTGCCCCCAGTCTCCCTAGGACCCCAGGCTAATTTGGCCTCAACTTTTACCTCTGCACCCGAACGGCCCGTGTCGCTGGTGGTGGGTGTTTGGGTTTAACTTGGACCCCAACCTGTGGACTTCCTAACCCCCGGAGACTAGAACTGTAAGTCAAGTACTTACCTGTAAATTGTACTAACTTTACTTCCCCCCAGGAAGTGTTTCTGAAAATTGCAGTGTCACGTTTAAAACCGATTATTGCCATTTATTCTTAAACTGTACTACTTACTGATTCCAAAGTCATATTGATTCATATGTGAAATACATATGTATTAATGTGCTTACCTGCAACTTGAATCTTGTGGTTCCAGAAATAAACTAAGAAAATGTATTTTTGCTATGAAAAAAAACATTGTTCTGGAGTTAAGTCATTGTGTGTGTGCTTCTTCTGTCGTCTGTGTGTGTATAACAAATGCTTTGCACTACCCTCTAATAAGCCTAACTGCTCGATCACACCACCACAACAGAGAGCATTAGCATTATCTACTTTAGCCTCCGTTAAGCCTCTGGGGAATCCCTGGACTCTGTGCACACTATATCTCATTTTGATATAGCATATACAGAGCCAGCTTCCTACAGTCTTAGTTTGGCAAAAATAGATACAACTAATGCTATATTTGTTGTAGTCTGGTTGAGCAGTTAGGCTTATTAGATTGTAGTGTTAAGCATTTGCTGTACACACACCAGCAATAGAAGAAACACACACTTAATGACGTAACTCTAGACCAATAGGATTTTATAAAATATCTTTTGTTAATTTATTTCTAGAACCACAAGATTCAGTTTGCAGGTAAGTACATAAAATGTAATGTACTTTGCATAGTTATAATGAGAACTTTGAATGGAATCAACAATGTATACAGTTTTCTTTAAAATGACAAAAAGCTATTTTAAAAGTGCAATTTTCAACAGTTCCTGGGGAAAGAAAAGATAGTACAGTTTTACAGGTAAGTATTCGCCTTACAGTTCCTATCTCCTGGGTTTAGGTAGCCCTACATTGGGGGTTCAAGTTAACCCCAAACACCTACCACCAGCAACACAGGGCTGGCTGGGTGCAGAGGTCAAAGGAGAGCCAAGTTATAGTGGGCTCCTATGGAGATAGGGGTACTCGGAATCCGGTCAGCCAGCACGTAAGTACCCACGACTCAGAGGGCAGACCAGGGGGGATTAGAAGAGCACTGGATGGGCCACAAGTAGGCACCAAACACACACCCTCAGCGGCACAGGGGTGGCCGGGTGCAGGGTGCAAACAGGATGTCAGGTTTACAATGCAGGTCTATGGGGAGACCTCGGGTCACTCAGATGCTGTATACGAGGTCTGGGGGCGGTCTTCGGCACACCACTGGTCGGACAGGTAAGAGGGCCACCTGCTGGTCGATGCTGCACTGGGAGCCAGGTTCCCCAAGGCCTGGGGGCTGCGGGTGCAGTCGGTCCTTTAGGCATCAGATATCTTCATCTGGAGCTCGCGGCCAAGGGGTGCCCTTTGGATTCTCTCTGCAGGTGTCGTCGTGGAGTTTTGGAGGGGTCAACCCAGGGTGGACTCTTGCTCCCAATCGCCTGGGGACCCTTTCTTGCTGGGTGGACCACCTGGACACGGGCCGTGGGCGTCGGGTGCACAGGGGTCAGGACTCATGCATCTGGAGTGAGGTGGTAGTTCCTTGCTGTAGGTTTCTTTGGGACAGAGCCACTGTCCTTGAGAGTTCTTGGTCGTTTTGGGTGCAGGGCAGTCCTCTGGAGTTGGCAGAGGTCGCTGGGTCCGCTGGATGCATCACTGGTTTTCTTGCAGGTTCTTTGAAGCAGGAGACCAGCCAGTAGGGCTGGGACCAAAGCAGTTGTCGTCTTCCTTCTTCTCTGCTTGGGTTTTCAGCTTAGCAGTCCTTATTCTTGTGGGTCACCAGCAATCTGGTGAGCTGGGTTCAGGGAGGCCCTTAAATCCTGGATTTAGGGGCATATTAGGGGTCAGAGGGCAGTAGCCAATGTGCAGTCACCCTCCTTGTGTCCACTCCCTTTGGGGGAGGGGGGCACATTACTATCCCTATTGGTCCCTGTCCTCCAAACCAAGATGGAGAATTCTGCAGGGAGGGAGTCACCTCAGATCTGGACACAAGATGGTTACAGCTTTCATCCACACATGAGCCCTTTTATGCTCATTAAGAATGTATGAGTCTCCAGTCCCCACTAGGTTAGGCAGAAGTCAGCTTTTTGTGAGTCAAGTCTAGAATAGGAAACCTTTCTTGGGTAAAGGGAAGGCCACAGTTCAGGCCAATCACTTATGAAAGGGCTAAAGTTTAGTTGGCTCCTCAATGAAAACCAATATGATAACCTCCTTACAGCTTATTTTGCTGGTGGGAAGCAGAATTTTATTGGAAATGAGGAGTTGACCTCACATTGCTGGGTTCTGCAGAGAGTAACAGAGAGATACTGACTCCTTATAAAGATTTTCTCTTTACATTGCTCCCAACAAGTTAAAACAGTATCTTTGGCAGAGATTTTGGTGGCTTAAAAGAAATGACTAGCTGGTGTTTCTGGAAGAGTAAGATGCATAGTTCAATATTCTTGCTATGCCATTTCACTGAAAGTGCTGTTAGCCTTTAAAAGTGAGGAAGCATTTTCAGTTTACTGTCTAGTCATTTGGTATCATCAGTACTTGAAGTGTTAAATACTGTGTTGACAGTGGATGCAACTCTACCATTAAGTCATTCACTTGCTTTGGCATTTGGCTTCAGACAAATCTCACCCAGAAAAGGCTGTTAATATATATGGTACCTTACCAAATGGCTGCTGTAGGCGGGCTGGCCAGAGTAAGTGTTTCCACTGCTACCTCTTCTGCCTCAAGTATTGAGGAACATCAGGGCAGAATGGATGCAAGCCATCTGGATTGCCCCCTTCGGAACCAGAAGGATATGGTATCTTGAGCGCCTCAGCCCTCCAATCAGGCTACCACTTCAAAAGGATCTCCTGTCTCCATAATGGGGCTGAGAAGTGCATCTCCGTTTTCAGAATCTACACCTCCAAGTGTGGCGATTGAGCATAATAATGAATGCTTTTGACTTACTGACATCTTTTGTTGATGGCATCCTTGTGGCCAGATGCCCTTCCACAAATTCTGTCTACACTGAGTACTGGGGAAAATTTGTTGCAGGGTGCACTGTCCAAAATACTGACTGATTACACACCAGATTTTCGAATGTTCTTTGTTCTTTCTTTTGCCCAGCAAGAACTTGAAAGGTCATGTGTGTGCTCCTTTTACCTTTAAGTTCCGGTTGTCCTGTGTTTCATAAAAGGTTTAAATGGCATATTTACACCCAGGCTCTCTCTTATGCAACATATGCACACCCTTTGAGTCAATGCACAGCATTTATTTGTGACTCTTGACTCTAAAGACCGTCTTCCTTATTGTGATTACATTAGCACATTAAGGCCCTCATTATAACCCTGGAGGTCGGTGACTGCCAGGGCTATAGTGGTGTTCGTACCCCCAACAGGCTGGCGGTACTGGCCACCAAATTTTGACTGTGGTGGTACCGCCGCAGTAACACAGCCGGGACCAGCGGTATACCGCCGTGGCGGTCCTGGCGGTCGTAATCCGCCAGGGCAGCGATGCAGGCAGCGCTGCTCTGGGGATTTCGACTCCCCTTACAGCTAGCCTGTCCATGGCGGTAGACACTGCCATGGAAAGGCTGGCGGTAAGGGGACTTGGGGTGCCCCGTGGGGGTCCCTGAACTGCCCATTCACTTGGCATGGGCAGTGCAGGGGCCCCAGGCATATCCCCATCGTGCATTTCACTACCCGAATTTTGGGCAGTGAAATGCGCGGCTGGTGCCACTGCACCCGCTGCACATCAGCATTGCCCCCGGCTCTATTACAAGCCGGCAGCAATGTTGATGTGACTTTTCCGCTGGCCCAGCGGAAAAGTCGAAATAGGGAGCCAGACATACCATCAGCAATGGCAGTATTCTGGCACCCGCAGCCTCAGCGGTCTTCTGGGAAGACCGCCAAGGTTGTAATGGCCTAAGTGAGTGAACTACAGGTGCTTTAAGTGCAACTGCCATACACCACCTTTCTGGACACTTGGATACTGAGGACCAGGTCGACCTTTCTACTGAAGTTGGGATTGCCTTCCACATTGGTAAATTGTTACTCTGCCAGCATGTTTTGTTTCTAACTTTTCAAACTAGGAGATGCTCCATTGACTTGACTGTAAGTCTGCTCCGAGCCTTTACATCGGCCTTGCAAAAGAACATCACATAAATGATAAACTCTTTGCAGATTAATCTGGGGCAAAAATAGGGAGGCCTTGCAAAAATGACAGTGTCAATTTGGATAATCTGCTGTTACAAAATCTGCTGTGCACTGGCCAAGAAACAACTGCCTAAAGTCCTGTGAGACCACTTCAGCAGGACCAAGGTCACCACAACTTCATTTGTTGAGAGATGCTTGTTTAAAACATCTGCCAGGTAGCAACATGGTCATGGATGCATACATTTGCAAAGCACTATTACCTCAACAGTCAAGCCTGGCGGAAATGACACTTTGCTCATTGGTTATGCAGGATGTTTAGGTCTGAATGCACTCCACAGAACCTCCACCTTTGGGGAGGTACTTCTGTAGTATCTGTTCTAAAACTGAGAAATCTGTGGTTAGCAGTATCAAACAGAAGAACAAATTGCTTGCCTTTAGTAATACCCTATTGGTATTCCAACCGTAGATTCTCACTGGCCTTCCCGCCTCCCCATTCTTTGGAGTGGACCTTTTTGTATACAAAATGGTCCTAAGTTAAAATACTGGACACTGTTCTGACATATTTTTCAATGCTCCACGTATGAGGACACAGAAGGTGAAAATTGATGGAACTGTTCTGAGTGTGCAGTGGTGGCAGTCATATGTGACTTCACTCCGTCACTTTGGGGTTGGTACAAAGCCACCACAGTGCAGCCTGATACTATCTATCAGCGGGCAGGAGCACTGCTTTAAAACATGGTTAAAATCAGAATGCACATGGAAAATATTCTAAACTTAAGGAATCTGTGGTTAGATAGTGTATGCACCAGAAAGAGCATTCCCAAAGGTAACTAACTTTTCCATTAAGATTCCAATATCTTTTTTTCTTCTAGGTGGCAGCGAGGCACTAGACAGACTACTGAAATTTACACATTGCACTATAGCATTTACATACCTTTAGGCCTCTTGGATTTAAAATAACACTTGCACTTGCCCTCTAAACATCCATATCCTTTTGGGGTCATTCTTAGTCTCTTGGTTGGTTTGAAGGTTCTCTATATATTTTTTTAGGTTTTGCCTTCATGCACGCTGTGCTTACGAAATCTTTTGTTGATTTAAAAAAAAAATATCTTAAAAGGGGCTTGGAAACCGCCCCTTACCTACCTGAACTTACCATTCGCTTTGTCCAACTTCACTCTAATTTACCTGCTTCTGATTTGGCCAGCACAGAGTCTCCTTTTACTTCCTGCTCTCTGCTGCTTTGCTGTCCATGCCGTTGGGTGGATTCTTAACAAAGTACTCATTCCGGTCACTGCAATTGGCTTCAGGTCAGTGTGCTTCCACTCCACAGGTACTCCCGCCCCCCCTCCCCCACTCTGAAGATAGTATTGCAGCATAAATGCATTGTGAGTCCGTCGTTTGTGTTTATCAACCTTGTTTAAATTGCAAGGTTGCATGTCCAATGTATGTGCCAATACATGTTCCTAGTTGAAAATGATTTGTCAAGGGGGAAAAAAGTGTAAACGCTTTGTTCACAAATAAGGTGGCGTTTAATTTTCTTATTTCATTACCCTAATCATAAGTACCCATGGCAGTTTAAATACCTGTGTACCTGTCTGCCTGCTTCTTTACTGTTCAATGCATCACTGTGCATGGTATGTTGTGTTTTTTTATACACAGTTGTAAATGTCAGTAATTGCTATGTATTGCCCATAAGTTGAACATGAAAAATCAATCACAGCGTTAGCTCAATTTGAAGATTCAAATTCCCCACCTGTTGATAGTTAAACAATATGAATGCATATGTTAACATAGTCGGACTCCTGATTTTCGGTGAGGGGGAGATATGTTGAAGAGAATGCAAACCTGCTGCTGGCAGCGTTTTCCACATAGAAGAAAACACGTACATCTTTGCAAGCGTGGCAGACAAGTCTGAGAATCTGAGGTATGAAAGGCATTTGGCCTGGTTGGGCTTCGGGTCTTATCTCGCCATCTGGGTGTCTCCTCCGAAGTGACAGAGGGGCTTCTCCTCCTCCCCCCCCCCCCCCCCCCCCCCCCCAGCTGAGCCAGCAGATGAAAAATAAAACAATAGAGTGCACTAAGTGCGCATGTGTGTTTGGCTGAATGTCTGAGGCCGGGCAAAGACACATGCACACTTAGGTTTCTCCAACAGGGCTGTGTACACAAAGGGGCTGGAGAAACAGCAGAGATCCCCAGGCTTGTGTCCGAGTAGCAGTCCAAGCCACTCAGACCAATCTTGACGCTGCTTTCATGCTGTGTTTAGCATGTAAGCAGCACCAGGATTGCTGGGGAGCCTGTGCTGGTGTACCAGTGAATGTTGGATCACCAGAAGAGGAGCGAGGTGGGAGACAGGTGGTGCAACGGAAACAATAAGTGTTTTTTTTTTAAAAAAACGTTTTCCCTGTCGTCCCCCATAGCCCCCTCCCCCCTCAACCCCACTGACATATGCGGTGGCCGCACTGCTCTTTGTCCTAAATTTAAGAACAAAACATTGCTGAATAAATGGTTGGCCAAGGACTAATAATACATGGCCCTTTACTTGAAGGAAAAGTGGATATGGCATTACAGTCGCACAATTTCCAACAACTACTAGCCACGTTTCCTGCACATGTATGAATAAGTTGTGTACTTGTGATGCGTGATATTCGTTAAGACTGTTCTAGTTGGTTTTGAACGAGCCTCTTCTCTGCTTGACAGTGCCATGAGGGCCTGCAGGTCACAAAAGATTATTTCTTCAAACTCTTGGCCAATACCCTGCGTTAGTTGAGTGCAGTACAACCATAACATAAGTCTTTGGGAGTGCTGTCTCACTTCTTTCTTTTCTACCTGTCTAAACAATGTCTAGGAATTATGTCGACAAGAAGGAAACAAGCCCCTGTAATCCCACAATAATCTGTTCATTGCTTCGGCTCTCTCCTGAGGATTACGCTGCCAGCAAAGGGGAACCATTAGAAGGATTCCATGTCAACTACATACAAGTGCAGAGTCCAAGTTGTGTGACAGATCATCCGGGGCCCAATCATTATACTAAGAATATAATTCATATTGAATGTTATATAGTGGTGTGACAGTAAAACTAGTGCTGTGAATAAAACTTGCATGTTAACTTCCCTTCCAAAACTATCACACGCAGTGACAAATAACAAGATACAGCGATACATTAATGCTCAAATAAAAAACTGTGCTTGGTCATGCCAGCTTCTCAGGCCAGCGGCAAGGTTACCAGCCTGAGCTCTCAAACCCCCTGGGTCTCTGGTGGCTCCCTTCAACAACGATAATGTGCTTTGTTCCTTTGGTCAGGTCTACTAAGGAAAATCTATGTTGGTGGGATGGTAATGGAAAATCACCTTTGTGTCCTATGGCATTACTTATTGTTTGTACCGTGGGCCTTAGAGCGCTTGAGAGGTGGTGTTTGTGTGTGGATGGTAGGTGTAGTGGCATAGCAAGAGTACCGTGGTCCTTAGTGGAAGCAGGGAAAATGGGTGCCCAGTCCACTGGTTTGGAGTAACATATAGAAGTAACTGGAGTGAGTTGGCCTCGGGCCCCACATCCCACGCAAGTAGTAGTGGTAGGTCACCCTTATACCAGAGTTATATCTTAGCACTGTTCCTGGTTCATGACCACAGCCCTTTTGGTGCTTCACAGTTGGAGCTCCATAGATGTGTGTCTTGATGAGATTGATGATTTGTGACCATTGCGTCTTGTGAGATGTGGTGTCTCACCAAAGTTGTTGTTCTTGCAACAGCCGTCCTTGAAGAATGCAGGTTCTGCCTTTGCATTACATTGTTATTGGAATGGTTCAGGGTTGGTTCCTTAACCCCTCAGGTGTCTTGGACGAGGCGCACAGGACGTAACCACTTCGTCCTGCATTCGGCCCATGGGGGGAGGGCTAGCACTCCCTCCGTGGGCCTTCCACCCCTCTCCCATGGGCAGGGTTGGAAGGGAAATCACCCTGCCCCCGCCCCCCCTGTCCCCCACCAAGTGATGTCTGGCATCAGCACAACGCAGCATCAGAGGTCACCCTGCGATCAGAAGAGAAATTAAAACATTTCTCCTCCGATCAGGGTTGAGGACAGGCAGAAAGGCATAAAGGGAAAGGGAGGGCCTTTCCTGTCCTTTGATGTCTCTGAGCATTTCTGCAGCCAATTCGTGAAGCGATCGGGCCGCAGAAATACCCACTAGACACAAGGGAGTTTTTTAGTTTTTATGTTTACAGTAAAGCGGAGTGACCCCTTTGACAAGGGTGGCTTTCCTGTGGAGCATTTTTGAATTAGGATCGGCCTATTTTTATTAGGCCAATCTGCCCCCAAGAGAGGCAGAAGCCACTTGACAGCAGGCATCATTTTTTTAAATTATTTTTTACACGTGGGTGGCTCCCCTGTGGGGCAATTTGTTTTTAGGCCATTTCTGTCCCCCTTGGGACAGATCAGCCTATTTTTAGTAGTCCAATCTGCCCCCACGTGAGTCAGAAACCACAAGCCACCAGGGATATTTGTTTTAGGTCAATTTCACGCAAAGGGTGCGAACCCTTGGGAAGGGGCGCTCCCCTGGGGAGCAAATTAATTTTAGGCCATTTCTGCCCCCCTTGGGGGCAGATCTGCCTATTTTAAAGGGGGCAGAAACCACTAGGCACCAGGGATTTTCTTTCTTTTTTTTTCTTCTTTTTTTTCTTTTTTTACAGATGAGGAGCGACTCCTTAGGCAAGGGTCCCTCCCCTGGGGGGCAAATTTATTTTAGGCCATTTGTTCCCCTCCTTGGGGGCAGATGGGCCTATTTCTGTTAGGCCGATCTGCCCGGGGGGGGGGCGGGGGGCAGAAACCACTTAGGCGCCAGGGGTGTGTGTGTGTTGTTTGGGGAAGCAGCCCCTTGGGCAAGGGTCGCTCCCCAAAGGGGCACATTACTGTTGGCCATTTCTGCCCCCCTTGGGGTTAGATCGTCCTATTTTTGTAAGGCCCATCTACCCCCAAGTGGGGCAGAAAGCCCACCAGACACCAGGGAAGCTATTTTTTAAAGGGTGGAGATATGGCCATACCCCCACCCCAAATAAATGGGGACAAAGTTGTTCTGACCACTGGTGGGCATATGGGGCAATTACCCCCAATCCATTCCCCGGGTGGGCAGAAATTCTACTAGAAGCCAGGGAATTAAAAATATATATATATATTGGGGTAGTGGATACCAACCAGTATGGGCAAGGTTATGCCCCCACCCCAAGTGAAGGGGGTAACAGTCTTTCAGCTTTCCCCTGTACACTAAAAGATCTTATCCCAACGGCAAGCAAGAGGACATTTGATTATTTTGGGTTTTGGTTTTACATTCGGGCCATGAGAGCTTGTCTGCCTCTCAAAATCGTCCCACTTGGAATGGTGAGGGCTGCACATTTTGGACTTTGGGACGCTGCCATGTTATAACATCTATGAGACCTAGACACATCTGAAAACAAACATCTGGGTCAGTCCAGGGCGGTGTGCTTCACATGCACCCAGCACCATTTTCTTACATACAGTGCCCTGCAAACCTTCCAACTTTGCTTGAAATCACACATTTTCCCCACATTTTTGTGTTGGAACCTTCCGGAATCTGCAGGAATCCACACAGTTCCTACCACCCAGCATTGTCGCATCTCGCATCCATACCGATAAAAATTCTGCCTCACTTGTCAGCTTAAAAACTTTTTTTTAAACTGCCCTTTTGGACCTGCTTTGGTTCCCCCTCATATTCAACATGTTTTTGGCTCTTCACTGTCACAAGCACTTGGCCCACCTACACAAGTGAGGTATCATTTTTATCAGGAGACCGAGGGGAACGTTGGGTGGTAGGAAATTTGTTCCGGTGTGTGATCCCACACAGAAATGTGGGGAAAATTTGATTTTGGTTTTCTTTTTTTTTTTAAGTTTGCTGAGGATTCTGGGTAAGAAAACATTGGGGGATCCACGCAAGTCACACCTGCCTGGCCTCCCTCTGTAGTCTAGTTTTTGGAAATGTCTGGGTTTGGTAGGTTTCCCTAGATGGCTGCTGACCCCAGGACCAAAAACGCTGGTTACCCCTCCCCCCCCTTCTGCAAAAACAGGTAGTTTTGTATTTGATCATTTTGATGTGTCCACGTAGTGTTTTGGGTCATTACATTTCCTGTCGTGGGCACTAGGCCTACCCACACAAGTGAGGTACCATTTTTATGCTGGGTGGAAGGTTTGTGGCTCCCTTCAATTTCCAGAACTTTGCAGCACCGAAATGTAAGGAACATGTTTTTTTTTGCCAAATTTTGAGATTTGCAAAGGATTCTGGGTAACAGAACCTGGTGAGAGCACCACAAGTTATCCCATCCTGGGTTCCCCTAGGTGTCTAGTTTAAAAAAATGCACAGGTTTGGTAGGTTTTCCTATGTGCCAGCTGAGCTAGAGACCAGAATCCACAGCTAGGCACTTTCCAAAAAACATGCCATTTGTCAATGTAAAAATTTGATGTGTCCATGTTGTATTTCCTGTCGCAAGCACTAGGCCTACCCACACAAGTGAGGTACCATTTCTATCGGGAGACTTGGGGGAAACACAGAACAGCAGAACCACTTTTATTACCCCTTGTCTTTCGCTGCATTTTTTTCTTACAAAATGTAAGACAGTGTGTAAAAAAAAGACGTCTGTTTGAGAAATGCCCTGTAATTAACATGCTGTATGGGGACCACGGAATTCATAGATGTTCAAATAACCACTGCTTCTCAACAACTTACTTTGTGCCCATTTTGGAATTACAAAGGTTTCCTTGATACCTATTTTTCACTCTTTATATTTCACCAAATGAATTGCTGTATACCCGGTGTAAGAAGTTGGCTCTGTGTATATACTATCTCAAAGTGAGAAATAGTGTGCACAGAGTCCAAGGATTCCCCTTAGAGGTTGATAGTGGCAAAATTAGATAATACTAATGCTCTATTTTGTGGTAGTGTGGTTGAGCAGTAGGCTTATCAGAGGGTAGTATTAAGCATTTGTTGTACAGACACAGGCAATAAATGAGAACACACACTCAAAGACTTAATTCGAGGCCAATAGGTTTTTATGTAGAAAAATATTATTTTCTTAATTTATTTTAGAACCACAAGAGTCAAAATTCAAGTAAGTACATAAACTGTAAGGTACTTGGCATAGGTAAATATGGAACTTTGAATTAAAACAGTAATGTGCACAGTTTTGGCAAAAATGGCAATAAGCTATTTTAAAAGTGGACACTGCAAAAATCAGCAGTTCCTGGGGGAGGTAAGTATTGGTTAGTTTTTCAGGTAAGGAAAACACTTACAAGTTCAGTTTCCTGGGCATAGGCAGCCCACTGTAGGGGTTCAAGTTAACCCCAAACACCCAGCACCAGCAACACATGGCCGGTCAGGAGCAGAGGTCAAAGTAGGGCCCAAATAGCATAGGCGCCTGTGGAGAATAGGGATGCTGTGGTTCGAGTCTGCTAGCAGGTAAGTACCTGCGTCCTCCAGGAGCAGACCAGAGGGCTTTTGTAGAGCACTGAGGGGGTCACAAACAGGCACACAAAATACATGTGTGAAGTAGGTGTCGGGTTGTGGATTGGAATCAATGGAGAGACCCTGGGGTTACTCTGGCAATGCAGGCAGGGCACAGGGAGGCTTCTCGGGCCAGCCACCGACTGGGCAAAGATGAGGGCCGCCTACTGGTCACTCCTGAACCGGTAGTTTGTTTCTCTCGGTCCTGGGGGCTGCGGGTGCAGTGCTTCTTCCAGGCGTCGGGTTCCTTTGTTACCGGGCAGTCACGGCCAGGGGGAGACTTCGGATTCTCTCTGCAGGCGTTGCCGTGGGGGTGCAGGGCGGTCATCGCAGGGTGTCCACGTCGTGGGAGTCACCTGGGGGTCCTCTTTGCAGTGTTGGTTTCTCTGGACACGAGCCAGGGGTGTAGGGTGCAGAGTGTTGGGGACTCACGCTTCCGGAATCCCTTTAAAGATGGTTGTTTCTTTGTTTCTTGGACAGAGCCACTGTCCACGGGAGATTCTTGGTCCTTTGGTTGCAGGGCAGTCCTCTGAGTCCTCCGAGATCGCTGGACCCGCTGGATGCGCCGCTGTTCAGGTTCAGTCTGGAGACAGGCCGGTAGGGCTGGGGCCAAGTCAGTTGTTGTCTCCGTCGTCTCTGCAGGGCTTTCAGGTCAGCAGTCCTTCTTCTTGTTTCAAGTTGTCGAGAATCTGGTTCCTGGGTTCAGGGTCTCCCCTAAATACTCAATTTATTGGTGTGTTTAGGTCTGGGGGCAATAGCCAATGGCTACTGTCCTTGAGGGTGGCTACACCCTCTTTGTGCCACCACCCTGAGGTGTGAAGCACCTCCACCCAGTACAGGCTTTGTTCATGGTCACAGAGGGACAAAGGCACTCACCCCATGTGGTCAGAAACCCGTCTGCATGTGGCAGCTGGCAGAATCTGGTCAGCCTAGCACTAGTAGTTGGACTGGTATACAGGGGGCATCACTAAGATGCCGTCTGTGTGCATTTCTCAATAAATCCCACACTGGCATCAGTGTGGAATTATTGTGCTGAGAAGTTCGATACCAAACTTCCCAGTATTCAGTGTAGCCATTATGGAACTATGGAGTTCTTGTTTGACAAATTCCCAGACCATATACTCTTTATGGCTACCCTGCACGTACAATGTCTAATAATTGGCTTAGACACTGTAGGGACATAGTGCTCATGCAACTATGCCATCATCTGTGGTATAGTGCAACCTGCCTTAGGGCTGTAAGGCCCGCTAGAGGGGTGACTTACCTATGCCACAGGCAGTGGGTTGTGGGCATGGCACTCTGAGGGGAGTGCCATGTCGACTTAGTCTTTTTCTCCCCACCAGCACACACAAGCTGTGAGGCAGTGTGCATGTGCTGAGTGTAGGGTTCCCAGGGTGGCATAATACATTCTGCAGCTCTTAGAGACCTTCCCTGGCCACAGGACCCTTGGTACCAGGGGTACCATTTTCAAGGGGCTTATCTGTGTTCCAGGGCTGTGCGAATTGTGGAGACAAGGGTACAGTTTAGGGAAAGAACACTGGCACTGTGGCGGCCTGGTTAGCAGGGTCCCAGCACACTTTCAATCATAACTAGCATCAACAAAAGGCAAAACGTTAGGGGGTAACCATGCCACCAGAGGCATTTTCCTATACATGGTATACAATGAAAACCCATTGCAAGGTGCAGCTCCTTTATTGGCTCTGGGTACCTAGGGTTCTTGATAAACCTACAAGCCATATATATCCCTGCAACCAGAAGAGTCCAGCAGACATAACGGTGTATTGGTTAAAAAATCTGCCATAGCTGGAAAAAGTTATAGAAGAAAATGTGGACAGAAATGGCTCTTTTTCACCCCAATTTCAATATTGTTTTATTTTAGCTGTTACTTTCTGTAGGAAAACCTTGAAGGATCTCCACAAATGACCCCTTGCTGAATTCAGAATTGTCTACTTTTCAGAAATGTTTAGCTGTCCAGGATCAAGCATTGGTTTCACACCCATTTCTGTCACTGTCTGGAAGGAGGCTGAAAGCACAAAAAATAGTAAAAATGGGGTATGTCCCAGTAAAATGCCAAATTTGTGTTGAAAAATTGGCTTTTCTGATTCAAGTCTGCCTGTTACTGAAAGCTGGGAAGATGGTGATTTTAGCACCCCAAACCCTTCGTTGATGCCATTTTCAGGAGAGAACAAAAACCACAAGCTTTCTTCTGAAGACCGTTTACCCATTTTTTTTTTTTTTTTAAACAACGAAAGTTTAGCTGTATTTTAGCTAATTTCTTGGTCTCCCCCAGGGGAACCTACAAACTCTGGGCACTTCTAGAATCCCTAGGATGTTGGAATAAAATGCAAATTTGTTGTGGTTAGCTTATGTGGACAAAAGAGTTATGAAGGCCTAAGCACGGACTTCCCCAGACAGCCAAACAAAAGGCCTGGCACAGGAGGGAGAAAAGGCCTGGCAGCAAAGGGGTTAAAGTCATGGATCACCCTTCCTTGTTAAGGTTTTTATTTATTTATTTTTTGGTTTGATCAAGCACCAGACCTTATACCTTTACACTGTCATTGTGGTAGATCCTAGAGTGCTTTCAAAGAGACGCCCAACAGCTCAGAACTGATTGAGGCTTTTCATTTTCCAAAAAAACTAAACCTTCGTCTTTCCAAGCATTGAGTTTCTCTTGAAAGAGTAGCTATTGGCTGACGGGTGCTTGTGTGTCCACAGACAAATAGCACAGGTCATTCTGTGCACACTCAATCACCTACCTGTAGCTCGAGAGGGCTTGTTTCCATCATAACTACAAGCTGCTTATAGAAGACATTGGCTTGCATGATTCAGACTCGGCAGTGCAAAGAGGCAGTAGTAGAAAACATAGGTGCTGCACCAAAAAAAAACTAAATACATTTGGCCCTGCAAGGGAGCTGTAGTACTTTAAAAACTGAAACTTCCTCTTCGCCTCCGTGACGACGATGTCTATTGTTGGCACCGTATAGTGAAAAGTGCTTATATGGCAATAGCGTATCTTCTGTGGCACAAGTGCACTAAGTTGCTGATTTGTATGGTACCCTTATTGAAACTAAAACATATGGATATCTCTTAGTGAAGATACGCGCAGTCCTATTAGTAAACCCCAATCCCTCTTTAAACTCTGGAGTGTCGTAGCTGGTTTGTGTCAGTACTATTCTTCGTTTGCATGGGCACATGCAGCTATTTTACTACTAAACAAGCAGTCACAAGTGCAGTTATTTTGCAGGCATTATGGTCATGATTCAAGTGATGCAGCAGGTGCAGTGACATTGCGGCCAAAAGCTCTAGGAACCTATCTAAACACCAAATATTGCTGTATGTTAACACTAAACATGCAGTCACAAGTGCAGTTACCTTACAGGCATTATGGTCATGATTTGAATGATGCAGCAGGTACAGTGGCACCGGGGCCAAAAGTTGTTAGAACTTCTCTAAACACCAAATATTGCTATATTTTACTACTAAACAGGCAGTCACAATTACGGTTACCTTGCAGTTAAAAAGGTGCAGTGACACTAATAACTACACATAAATATACTCTAATGCACAGCCATATTAAATATGTACACATTATGAGTTTGGAACCCTGGGATATTAACTCAACATAGATCACAAAATATACAAGTATTAACGGTTTATCAAATTTAAAACAAACATTATTATAACCTTTATAATCCAGTTGATAAGATAGAATGTAAAAGAAAAAACAATGGTGAAATCTACACCGTCTAAATAATTCAAAGTGTTTGGAGGTTATAGTGTTAAAGAGAGTTAGTTTTAGTTAAGAGAAACTTCTTTGAAGCAATATCTAAGGAGACTTGAAATGAGGTGGAAGAAAGCTATAGCAGTAAAGATTAGAGGGAAAAGGAGAACAAGAGAAAACCCTGCAGGGTTGGGAAAATAATAAGACTGCCTCAAAAGGTATGCAATGCAAGTTTTATTGAGAAAGAGTGCAAGGCGAGGTGTTATGGGTAAATCAAAATTGTATACAGGGAAGATACAGAGATGGGGTGTGAAAGAGGATGTTGGACACAAAGTGTTGTACGTTGGCAGGGTAACTCAATGAGTTGCAGCTGATTGCTGAAACATGTTGATATGCAGGTCACAAGTTTGAATTCTGTCAAGAGCGGCTCAATCTTTCATCCTTGTGCGGTGGATAAATTGAGTACCATTTCATTTGATAATAGTAACACCTTGTAAGTGCAACTTTTAGAAACAGTGGGTCTCCAGAAGGGAAGCTACTTAAAGCATGTTGTTGTTATTATTTCTTTTGCTTTGAAGCGTATGAAGGAAAGATGGTTCCTCAGCAGCAGTGAGACCACTGGTTTTGCTGGTGAGAATTTAAGGGAGTTCAAGATCAGTGAATTTACAAGTTAAGAGGAAATCAGAAAAAAATACAGACGAAAAGGGTATTCTATTGTTTGACTGCTATTCAATTCAATACCTTCTGCTGAATTATCCTTTCCTTACAATAGAGAGTTTATTGGACGTTCCTATTTGTTGAACACCTTGCAGTAACACACCAAAAACATGATATTTTGTAAACCCTCACAGCTGATTCTCCAATTGTTCTGTCTCCCTAATTGTTTTCATTTTGTTAGAATGGAGTATTATTATTCTTAGGCACAATTCAAAGCAAGCAGTCCTTGTGTGCACTTACATTCTTTTTTATATTACTTTTTTTCCTTAGATTTTATTTGAATTCATTCCTCAACAGCTGGACATCACAGAGTCCTTTTGGACCTTTACTATTCCAGAACAGAGCATTTCTGTTCCTTTCCTTCTGGTGGGGAAAACTAGTGAGCCTTGTGTTTCCCTGGACAGGTCTCACCTCAACCTCCGATCTCTTCTAGTTGGTAAGTACAACATAACTATAGGAGGCTTTTCAAACAAATATTCTCTGTAGGTTGCTGTGTTTAGATCATGGTTGCTATCAAGGGCAGCACACTACTCTTGTGGTTATAGTACTGTTTTTGTGTTCCTTATATGTGACTTTTAGGTTTAGTGACTTTCTTTTGTCTCCTGAAGAGTCACTAAATAAAGGTGTCCTCAGTAGTGTTTAATAGGATAAACTTTCCTGGATAGTTGCAGCCACAATGAACATTTTGTCTACTTCCATGACATATTTAGAGCGTTGCCAGTGACTGTTACAAGGCAGCACAATTAGATAGAAGACTAATGATTTTGACATGTAGCAAGAGGAAAACGGGCATCCCAACAGACACCTTATTACAAGTAGGAATTGGCTTGTTCAGTACTAATAAAATACTTCAAGACTGGTTGACTGGCTACATCCAGGCTAACCAGCTGAGATTCATGAGTGAATAGAAGGAATCTCTGATGCTGATGAATGATTGAAGATGTTTGTGGACAGGGAAAATTAGTCTTTTGTGTGGTATGCAAGGAATTTTAAATTTGGAAAGCCTTAGAGGCTCTATCACATTTCCCCAGTATGACAGTCAAATCAGTAGTCAAGACAAAGGCAGTTATAGGACCCTCACACCATGCGAATAACTACTGTAAAGAATTTCATAATTCATGTATATTCCAGGCATGCAATGCAACAATATACCCCCCTCTTAGGGTTCAGAAAAGGAAGTGAAAAAGGGTCCTTCAGCTGCCACAGCAGGTTTGGCAGGATCAGATCCAGTTTCCATCCACTCTTAATCATATGATACTGCTTCTGCCTCTTCAGGAATTGAGTGGACAGCATCTCAAAGTCACTGTTTATTCCAGTAGATATCTGTCCTTATTTGATGTCCGATCTCTCATTGAGGCGTTCCAGTGTATCTGACCATAAAAGGTTTGCAAAACTCGGGGTTGGTATTGAGGCACCACTTTACATTGAGAAGCATTTCAATGTTGATAAGCTCCCATCACCCAGAGTGTCTGTCTCCTCCTTCGACTGGAGGTGGGTCAATGCCTCTACGTGCATGGAAGAGGATCAACTGGCTTCCATCTCCTCCAACACTTGCAGATGAAATTGCATCTACTGAAGATGGTGTAGAACTATGCCCTCCAAAGAAAACAGACCCTGCATGAGGGGTGTAGCCTCCTGTTATCTGAAATTCGGATCTGCCTTGTATGCCACTTCATGAGAAAGATTATGTTGCAACTGACAAAGATAGACATACAGGAATCCACTGCTACCTGCTCTTGCAAGAAAATTAGAAAGACTGAGCAGGACATGGAGTCTCATCGTCTAAGGTGCAAAAGTGGATCAGAATATATCAGTCCTAGAAGGTTCATAGTTCCATGGCAGTCTGATTGAGAATCTGACTCTTCAGATGATTGATACAAGTTATCTCCATGCCCTCCCCCCAGTCTGTTCCATCAAGAATGGCCCCACTAGATGGCCTCTTATAATTCCACAAGTTGTGTATCAGGCCTTTAAGAAGATTCAGTACTCGAATGGTGGCCCCTGAGGTGACCACTTCAGTTACTTTGAAGGTAATTCTGGTGAAGCTTTCAGCACAGCGAGTCGTTCCTTTCTTACCAGGCTTTCTGGAACCTAAGACAGACACTCTGACTAAACCTTTCTCTTTTCATCCAGTGACTAGGCAATTGGAGGAATCATTCATGTATGCAGACCTGGATACTAAGTTCCTGAGGGAGATTGTGCCTTGTTAATTCTTGGTTGTGTGGTAACAGATGCTAATATTTAGTACAATGCAGCAGGGCCTACTATTTTACCTGAGAAGAAAAGTTGAAGTATGGGGCTCTCTGATCTGACAGGTTTGTCAAACTACACGTAGCAGGGTTATCCCCGCCGGGACATACGAGGAATTGGGGCTGATAGGAGCGTGCCCCAGGGGTACAATAGAAGGGATTTCGTACCCGCGTGAGCACATCCTTGGATGGAACCAGGAAGAGGCGGCGCACGCGGAGGAAGAGGAACAAGACACTGCGGAACCGAAGGAGGAGCGCGAACGCCCAGGAAGAGGAGAAGACTTATGCAACCACAACAGGAGGAAAAATCAAGCCGACGGAAATGCGGAGGAGAGCTTGAAGGAGGGGCGCCCATGGAAAACCGAACACCAATGAAATCGACAAGCCCCAGTTTTGGGACTCAGAAGCCTGCCACGTCCCAGGAGAGACGTGGCTAGCTCAGGTACGTGCCTGTATCCAGGGCTGTGTTAGTGCCCTGCTAAAAAGAAAATGAGAAAATAACGATAATAGAGGAGCTTCAGGGGGTCCTACAATGAGAACAAGTGAAAAGGGTTAATTACGATAAGGAACTAGACTCCTACGGGAAAATGCATGGTGTTTTTTAATTTTTTAAACACTTCACAATTTCACTATAAGGAGCACAAAATCTAAGTGAATCGTCACAGAGTGATCACATTTGACACTTACCACCCCACCCCCCACCCCCATAAGCACTATAAAATAAACCTGTCCCCAGAATGAAAACACTTATCTTCTTCCGCTCTGTCTTCTGTTTCCTCTCATGCTCCTGTATGGTGGCAATGGGACCTTGAGGCACATCTGAAAGAGACAAGAGAGAGAATAATGTACACAGACCACCAAAGAAGAGAAAAGACAGAAGGAAAGAGACTAAAGGAAGAACAGAAATAACATAAAAGAAAAGGAACGATTAAAAGAGCGCCATTAAGGAATGTAAAAATAAGTACACAAACGAGAATAAAGAAAATTACTGTTTTGGGACAGACTACCGCGAGTTATCCGATTCTATAAGGCCTTCTGAGGGGTGATTAAGGTCCTTCTCATGTAACCCACAACACTACAGCTGAAGCAGACAACGTGGCCAATTCTTTTGCCTTTTAAAAACAGTGTGACAGAAGCCTTTGGGATCCTATGAATCAGTTGCAAGTCTGCCTCTCTAGGAAAAAGTGGAGACTTCTCAGGAAATCATTAAAGAAACCATTATTATTTCTGATGGTCCAATTGGTGTGACTTAGGATAGTACTGACATGGTGACTTTTGACATCTGCCCTGCTGTTTCAGTCAGCTGTTTGTTGTAGCATGCTCAACAGAAAGTGCTTACACCTCAAAAGCTGGACAAGTGGATCAAGAGAAAACAATTCAAAATGTTATCTCACCATCAAATCTTCCCCTACCTGCAGCAAAATAGTTAAATGGGTGCATTAGATCTACAAGCCGCCTATTTCCCTGCACACATTTTGTCTAAGCATAGGCATTTTCTTTAGTTTAAAATCGGATTGCATCATTACCAATACAAGGTATGCATTTTACATTGAAGTCTGCTCTCTGAAGTTTTCGGAACTTTATGGCAGTGTCTCCTAAATTTCTGCGTGAAATAGGGTATTCATCTATCCTTACTTAGATGATTGGTGATGAAAGCTTTGTCTCATATAAAGAGTCTGCAAAACCCTCTGATAACAATATACATGCTTCACATTGGACTGAAGTATACAAAAAATGATGGTAGAATATTGAAATAATCTCAGACACTGGAAATTGCACGGAGCCACATTCCAGTCCATCTCTAGTTTTCCTCAGTTTGGACCCAGCAATATGCAAATCAGCCCTGACGCTGCTCCAGTGGGACGTGTCCAGCCCAAACTGCCAGGCCAGGCTCTGTCTGAACAAGAACACAAGCAACCCAAAACAGGTTTCACCCTTACTAGGGCTCACCAATCAGGTTTTTGTTGCTTCAGGTTGGCCCTGCTTCTCAATTAAAAATAAAATCTAGACCCTGGTCCTAAATTAAAGTAGTCTCTCCTTATGTGCAGTGCTGGGCACAGGAAAAGGAAACATATCTCTTTCTCAGGGGAGATAACTGTCTTTCCAGTAGAAATCCATTTAGCCACTGGTAACAGACTCCTTCAGTTTTGCAACTGTCCTCACTTCTGGGATCCACGACCTTTTGAATTTCTCTTGTCTGGAATGCAAGACTGTATACAAGACCACACTTTAGTGGCAGATGCCTCCCTGAAGAGTTTGGGGTGCTTATGAAAAGTGTTTCCTAATGGAAATAGATTTTCATATCAGTATGTTGGAACTATGATCAGTTCATCGGATTCTGAAGTCTTTTTTTGCCAGGGATCAGGGCCGGTTCCATCCTGCTTCAGACAAAAAAGCTGTCCACCATGTACTACTTGAACCAGCAGGAAGGGAATAGGTTAAGAGTGCACTTCTGGGAAGCGCAAACAATGTGGCACTGGTTGCTGAAGTGGTCCACCTTTCATGAGATCAAAATACAAAGGCAGATGAACTGAGTCGCCATCTGTGGGAACAACATGAATGCTTAATAAACAGTGGTGTATTGGTAGGCATCTTTTCTTGCTAGTGGTCATCCAGAAATAGACATTTTTGCAACAGAAGAAATGAGAAATTTCCCACATATACCTCCAAGTTTCTAGAACCTCAGTGTCTGTGGAATGCTCTTTGGATGAGTTGGTCGAGAGGATTTATTTATGCTTTTGATCCTATACCACTGTTACCAAATGTGATAATCAAACTCAGTCCCAGCAACACAACGATCTTACTTATTACCCAGGACAGGCCTCATCAGTGGTAGTATCTGGATCTTTTGCAGATGTCTTTCCTGCTACACAAGAGACTGCTGATAAAACTGGACCTGCTTTCTAGGATGTTGAGCAGGCTTTACAATCCAAGCCTTCCATTGCTGAACGTGGCTGCCTGGTTGCTGACTTCTTGCAGTAGATACTCCTGAAGTTGTGGGATGACTCCATGTCCATCCTCATAGAGAAGCAAACCGACCTTAAACAAGATCTTCATATGCATTTAAATGGAGAAGGTTTTACACACACTGTTTTTACCAGCAAGAAGAGAAGATAGTGCCTGATTTTGTTTAACTGCCAACATTTGGTTTACAGTTTTGATCCATTAGGGAGCCTTTTTACTAGGCTGGTTTGGTCCATCTTTCCTATCATGAGTGAGTATTTACAAAATATTTTTGTTAGAAAATGATGTAAGTGCCATTTACAGAAGCAAAGATATGAAGGGCCACACCCATCAACCCTCGTGAAGAGAAAACATTTCACAGAGAAAAGAAACAAACAATATCCATTTATATACAAAGGGAAATAACACATCGAGAAAACATGAAAACTGACTATTTATGGGGAATCTTTCACAGATGCCCAAAGGGATTATTACCAACACAGGTTGGCCCCATCAATAGCCCAGTCAGTCGCCTTTTGGTTCCCATATAGATTTTCATCAGAATCCTCATCAGGACCAAGTAAGAATCAGACCATTGCTTTGAAAAGATGTTGCTGTTTACAGATAAACATGTATATGATAACATCTATTATTACTTCTTCATTTAAAATGTATTAATTTATTGATTATATTTTCAATAATAAAATAATTCTATAATAGATAGTTGTGTCACAGGCGACATTCATATGTTTTAGTTATCTTATGTGTAGAAGCCATCAATAATCTACTTTCATAGGGGACATTCTGACATATCATCATACCTGTTCCCAGTATCACAGATTCTCCAGCGTTAGATCTTTCATAAATTCATGTGATTGAATCACTCCCCGTCATCAGGCTGGGAGCCCCTGCTAATCATGAATTGCAGTAAGCAGTGTTAAAATGGCATGGCCCACTACAATAGTGTATGCTCAGTACCTCTTCCTTCTCATTTGAAGCAAACCAAACTTCAGCCAATGAGATAGAAGTGTCAGTAGTCCTACTACCCCTGGAGACCACGAAAGCTCATTGTGTGTGAGGGAGTGACTAGGTAGAGTTCTTCTCTAACCTTTCAGTGACCTTATAATGTAGGAGATGGCCTGGTGTGTGGTGGACACCTATGGGTTTTGCACCTTATACCAGGTCCAGGCAAGCCCTGTTAGTGAGTGAGATGGTGTCCAGGAAGCCAGGGCTCTCTACTGGTAGCTGAAGTGAGCAGCCAAGGTTTATCTAGAAGGAGCGTAAAGCACCTGCAATACCAAAAGCAGTCATGCAGTAACTTATCACACATGAAAGGGATCACACAGTGTTACAAAAGTAAAGGCGCTTTAGTAGCACTGAACTAGATTACTTATAGGCAGTCCTCCAACTGGAGGTAAGTGCACTATATATATATATATATATATATATATATATATATATATATATATATATATATATATACAATAATAATTAGAAATTAGCAATTAGCATATAGTAACAACAAGCATTTGCAAGAAATAGTGAAAAATAGCTAGGGCACTATAGGGGGCCCACATCATATACTAAAATAATGGAATACGAAGTGAAAAGGATGTGGAGTAGTTAGAAGGAAGATGGGAGAACCTGAGACCCCCAGAGGTGACTCTCAGCAACCAGGAGAGCAGAGATAAGTTACCTGGTCTTCCCAAAGACTAACAAGGGGACTTGGAAAAGGAAGATTACAACACCAGTACCAGTCCAGTGGAACCCAATGGTGGATTCTGGAAGAAGAGGACCAGCAAAAGAAGGAGACAGAGTCCAGTCCACACAGGTGGGTCCAGGTGGGGCAGGAGCCACTACCCATCCTTGTGTGGATGAAGATCTGGGTCGACCGGGAAAGAAGAAGATCAGCTCTGGAGTCCAGGAGCTGCACGGAAGTCCTTGGAGTTGTGCAGATGATGTCCCTCGCCGCTCTCCGGATTGCAAATGGTCAGTGTTCAGGAGGATCTCCAGCAAGCCTTGGCAAACACAAATCTGGGCATAGAAGAGGACCAGCAAGGTCCAGGGGACTTGACCCTTGGAGGGGAGTCCAGGCTGACCCTCAGCAGTCGGGAGAGCTAGCAGAAGCAGTTGCAGCCCGCACAGGGAACCTACTGGCAGCAGGTACAGTAAGTTGCAGTGAGGCCCAGTCAACACACCTGGAGAGGAGTCCCACAGTCCTGCAGAGGAGAGACTGTCCTTGCAAGGAGGAAGTGCTAGAGGCCAGGGCTACTTGCAGCCTGAACATCCCTTGGAGCCGGATTCAACAAGCCTTGGTTGCTGCAAGAGTCGTGGTGCACAGGAGTACTGTCCTGCATGGAGAGGCAAAGGCTCACCGTCTCCCAAGTTGGACAGAGGACAGAAAGGACCAAGGGGACCACTCCAGACCATAATCTGTGTTGCAGAATCCACACAGTTCCAGAGGAGAGCAGATCCCAGCAGTCGGTCGTCATTGCCTTAGGTGCCTGCAGATGCAGGGGAGTAACTCCTTCACCCCAAGGGAGATTCCTTCTTGCTTCTTTGGTGCAGCTGAAGTCTTGCCGACCCCAGAGGATGCACAGACGTGAAAATGTTGCAAATGCTGGAAGGAGCCAAAGAAACAATGTTGCAAGGCGATGTCTCTCAAGCGTTACATGCTTGTTTGTTTCCTGAAGAGTCCAGCAGCGGTTCCGGTGGCCAAGAGGAGAAGCAGTCAATGCAGAGGAGTCCTGGTGGAGTCTTGCACACCAAACCCGGGGACCCACTAGCAAGAGAGTCCCTAAATAGCCCCAACAGGAAGCCTGGTCACACTCAAGGGTGACCACCTATCAGAGGGGGTCACCGACTTCAGTCACCTGTCCTGACCAACCAGATGCCCCCAGGGACTCTGCACATCTTGTTTTCACAATGCCAGAATCAAGTAGCCACCTCGAGGAGCTCTGGGCACCACCCCTGGGGTGGTGACGGACAGGGGAGTGATCACTCCCCTTTCCTTTGTGACTTTCGTGACAGAGCAGGGACCGGGGGTCCCTGGACTGATGCAAACTGGATTATGCTAGAAGGGCACAAAATGTCCCCTTCAAAGCAAGCCAGTGGCGTGGGGAGGCTACCCCTCCCCAGCCATGTAACATCTATTTCCAAGGGAGAGGATGGTGCCTCTCTCTCCCACAGGAGATCCTTTGTTCTGTCTTCCCTTGCTTGAGCTGGTCAAGCAGCAGGAGGGCAGAAACCTGTCTGAAGAGCTGCAGCAGTGCAGGCTTGCTGCAAACCCTAAAAGACTGGTAGGAGCAATACTGGGGGTCCTCTAAGGAGCTCTCATAGTGCATGGAATCATACAACCACTACTGGTATTAGTATTGAGGTTCGATTCTGACATGTTTGATACCAAGCTAGGTTCCCAGTTACCATTATGTAGCTGGACCACAGGTAGCCTGTGGCCAGTACATGGGTAAAATGGCTTCCCTGCACTTATGAAGTCCAGTGCATTAGAACTGGAGTTCGTAGGGGCACCTCTGCTCATGCAGGAGTGCCCTCACGCACAGGAACCTGCAGCCTGTCATCTGGTCTAGGAGGGCCTACCATAGGTGTGACTTACAGTGACCAGCAGTGAAAGGGTACATGCACCTTTTCACACAGGCTGCAATGGCAGGCCAGCAGACATAGTTTGCATGGGCTCCCATGGGTGGCATAATACATGCTGCAGCCCATGAGTGACCCCTGGTGTACCAATGCCCTGGGTACCTAAGTACCATATACTAGGGACTTGCAGGTGTACACCAGTGTGCCAATTATGGGGTGTAAAGGGTACCAAAGCAACCAAGTTTGGAGGAGAGAGCACAATCACTGGAGTCCTGGTTAGCAGGATCCCAGTTAAAAAGTCTAAACACACTGATAAACAGGCAAAACCTTATAATGTTGCCTTTTCTAGTCTTCCATGGGACTGAACCAGCCCTAGCTTTAGTTTTCAGCCTACTGTTAAGTTGTTTTGGGGAAAGATCTTTTTCTCTGGGCCAGGGAGACCCTTTCAGTTACTGTCACCAACTGTCACCTTGACTGACAGAAGAAACCTCTTTTTTAAGGCCTGCACTACCTGTGGGCAGAAAGAGGATTAATCGGATGACCCACATGAAAAATGTCCTTATTGCTTTTATCCTAAGCACAAACTTTCATGCTGTGACGATTGCTATACTTTTGCTACAAAAATCTCTGAAGGCCTGAGGAAGGAGACTGGCCCTTTATTTGTAGAAGGATAATAAATATCCTCCTTCTAAGGGGGTGCCAACTCGTAAGAGGATAATTCTGTGAAAGGTATTCCTCCAAGCATTTCTACGAAGGTGGCACAAAATAGAAAACATGGCCTTTCCTAAGCTGGATCTGTAATCTAAAACACACCCGCCGCATTTCTGTATCTGCTAATGACTTCACCATTGTTGATGAGGAAGAAAGATCTACTGTCAGTGGTTTTTCTCTTGTTACCTGACACGTTTAACAGCAACAAGGCTGCCAACAGAACAGTCTGTGACCATCTTTGTCAACCGCAACAGCTTTGACGTTAAGGACACTGTTGACCGTTGATTTTTCATCGATGACAACACTGTGTTCCTTTTACCAACATTAATCAATGACAACACCGTCAGCACAGTCCATAACAACTCTCTCCACACCAGTCACCTCATTACCTATTCAAGTGACAACTAATCTTCCAACACAAATTCTGGATTCTGAATTTGAAGGTGAATGCTGTGACCAAGATGCCTCAGATACTTCTTACAGCCCCGCACACTTAGAACTCCGCTATGTATTAGAGTTTGAAGGTGATGCCTCAGATGAGGCAAGACAGCCATACTGTTCTCACCAAACTTATAACTGACCACATGCTTATTCCTAGACTGAAATGTTTCAGATGCCTGTAGGGTTTTTTGACTTCAGTGCAACAGACGATAGACCACTTTCAAATGTTGCTACCTCTCAGCCAATCCCACTCCTCCTCTGCTGCCAGGGCTTCAACCACTGGCACCTCCTACATCTCTGCACTTCCTACACCTCTTTTGCATCTGTTTCTAAAACCAGGGATACCTAGCTTGGTGCCACCTACTTCAGAATATATGGGTTGAAGAAGATTTGACTGAGTCACTTTATTGTGACACAGAAGAATTAAGAAAATTGCCTCATGATGGGGGTACTGACGATTTGGATTATTTGGCGGCACTTTAGGGTGAGCTGCATTCAGCCTGATAGTCCTTCAGATACCATAGCCCGATCTTATGCTTTAATGGAAAGATTTGTTATAATTGTTTGACTGTGTCCTCTGTGGAACAGGAGTGCTTCTGCTACTTGTATGATTTTAAAGACTATAAAATCTGTTCCTGTACTGGATTTCATCTTGTCAGAGGACCAGAAGTTAATGAAGACGAGGGCCACAGTTCCAGCCATAGTACCTTGTTTGAAGAAGTAGTATAGGGCTCCAGACACAGCCCCGACCATCTTAATACAGATTCTGTGATAGCTTCAGCAGCTCAACGAAGGTCAAAAACCCATTCACTCCATCCTCCACACCTCAAGATAGAGATGGAAATGTGTACTGATAATTTAGGCCGGAGAGTAGGTACAGTGGTGGCTATACTCTGTCAAGGCAGCAAAAACCTTAGCAATTCTGAGCCATTACATTCAGCAGATGTGGCTTGACATCTCACTACTTATTGAACTTGTTCCGGAAGATAAGTGGGACATGGCTAGGAACATAGTTAAAGAAATGCATCAGCATCTATCATTGACACAGCCTTGGACGTTTCCAATGCACGTTTTTGTCAATCAGCAGGAGCAGCATTCCTGCAACAAGGTTAGTTGCAGTCTACTCCTTCCAGCCTGAAGTCTTGGCAAAAATACTAGACATGCCATTTGATTGAGCCATTTTATTGGGCAATCATGTCAATGAGGCCATGCAGAGTATTAAAACAGATACTGATACAGCAAAATCACAGGAAGATCTCCAGTTTCGCTGTTCCAGTTTCACACCTTTTTGTTTCCTAAAATGATCATAAACCTGGATAGGAGGCTTCCATACAGAAATAACTATAGAGATCTTCTGAATGAAAAATGATTGCTGCCAGTCACGTCCCCTCGGCAAGAAAGAGTGTGCTGGACTTCTTAAAGCTTTAAGCCTCTGTACCCCTAGCCCTTCCACAAACAAGGGCAGGGGGGAGAATTTCCATTGGTGTTCCTGCATGGTAGTCTATAACAATGGGCCAGTGGGTGAAACAGCCTGTTCGCTCAAGTTATACCTTGGAGTTTATTCAGAAATCTCCTGTCTGCACACCCAAGGAAGGAGCATCATCTTAACTTGTGGGCTGCAACAGGTAATTCTCCTTCTCCTCAAAGGAGCAATTGAAGTGAACCCGAGGGCCCAGAAGAATCCAGGTTTCTATTCCAGATTCTTCTTGATAAAGAAGAAAGGCCCATGAAGATCAGTCATGGACCTCCAAGAACTCAACAAGTTTCTCAGAAAACAGTTCTTCTGCATGATAATGCTTCAGAAACTCCTCCTTATACTCCAGGAGAACAACCTACATGACATCCTAGAAACACAGAAGATACCTCCACTTTGTAGTGGTGGGGCAGCATTATCAATTCAGAGCTCTACAGTTTGGCCTTAAGTCAGGACTGTGAATTTTCACCATCTGGCTTCTCCAGTCGGGACTTAACTCAGGCCTAGTGATCACCAAGTACACCCATACTTAAACAATTGGATGGCCAAGGCTCCCACAAAGGAAGAAGCAAACACTTTGGCATGTGCCTCCATCACTCTATCCGAAAATTAGGATTAATACTAAACATCAGCAAATCATCTACAGCACTTCAAACCAAACTACAATATTTGGGAGTGATACTAGACATGCAGCTTGGAAAAGTGTTCCCCTCTGCACAAATATTAACAAAGCTTCAATTCATGGCAAAGACCCTCTCAGTCAGACAGTCCATAACAATACAAATCTCTACTAGGTCAAATGTCTTCATACATAGGCCTAATGCCCTATTGCTTGCTCCATTTGAAGTTTGACGAAATAGAACTAGACCGCCAATGGAAATAAATTCATGGCTTGTGGAACTAGATGTTCCAAGTCACAAGGCATTTGAGACAAGCACTTATATGATGGTGGATCCCGACAAATCTCAAAGGAAAACTCCCTTTCTATCCTACATCAGACAGAGTAATTCTTACTACAGATGCTTACATGGAAGGCTAGAGAGCTCACATGCAGGTATGCTCAACCAAAGGATTATGGCCAGACCAAGAAAAGAAGCACCACATCAACAATTTGGAGCTTAGAGCCATAAGACTGTGCCTTCAGGATTTCCTTCCAAGACTTACAGGCCAAAATATTCTCATAAGAACAGACAACACAACATTGATGTTTTACATCGTGAAACATGGGGAACACAGTCCCCGCCTCTCTCTGAAGAGACGCAACTACTGTGGGATTGATTTATCTCCCATCACATGGACATTGCTGTGGAACATCTTTCTGGTTGACAAAACAAGCTAACACCCTCAGTTGAACATTATCAGACTGTCAAGAATGGGAGCTCTGCCAAGATCAAATGCATTACATGTTCTGCAGATAGGGACTTGTTTGCCACCCAGAACAACAAGAAATGCCAGTATTATGACAGGTTTTGACAACCAGGGTCAATGCCTTTTTCATCAAGTGGTCTAGCATCTTTGTGAGGACTGATGAAACCATGTGACTATGTAAACTATACCAATGCTTGAGAACTGGAGTTACAGGTAACTAACTAATTTCTTACATCAACTTGAAAAATAATAATATATTCGATTCAAATCTAAATCTTCAGAAAAGTACCCAATTTTCTCTTATTCAACATGGAACATATTTATTATATATCAATACATTTTATTTGTAATTCATAAACCACACATCTGAAAAGTGTATTTGAACAACATTTGGAAACAGGAGCATAATCAGGCCAAGCATCGCACGATTTATACCTTTAGTGTCTCTAAATTGTACACCTTTGCAAAACTTACATACCTGAAGAGAAATCCACTGTAACTGGAAATCCAAACACAGTGCTCCCCAGGTAAATTGCAGGTGGTTACTATGTGGACAACTCACATTGCCTAGCCTACACAAAATGGAAGCAAGATAACAAAATATAGATTTCTATTTTTGATAAATGTCTAAAACGGCCAAAAGTCTAAATAAAAGTCAAAAACACTGAATCCTGCTTAAAGAGATGTTAGATGTTGAGGGTATTGATATAATATTTTGGTAAGACTAAAGAGATTTGTACGGTCAAACAGCTCTTTGTCACTTAATGTGTTGTTGAGGCAGGTCTTTTGTCTTCCGTACAGACCATAGCTACTTTGATAACGTCTTATTTTGTAACTTGCTATGACATGTGTAAGAATGCTACTTGTTGGTAAGTCCATGCATATGGTGAAGGTGATTGTCTGGACTCTGACTCTAGGACAGATATGTAAGTAAGGTTTCTTTTCATAAATTATCTGCTGAGGAATTTTCAAGTTGTGGCTCTGATTGCGCTTTTAAGGTTGAGTTACCATGCTGCTTTGTTCTGTTTTTTATGAATATCAGAGGGGATGCTACAGTGAAGAACCAAAGGTTACTTGTGTAATCTTAGTTATTCACCATGTGTATTCCATCTGAATCCATAACAGCTCCCTGCTATTAGGGCCTCAGATTTGAAGAGGTTACTGTATGTTCATATCTTCCCTATGCTCTAAAAACAGAACAGTCTCATAGTGACCTTGCTAAGTGTTATGTTATAGTGCAGCTTTCCAAGATTCTTAATACCTGACAGGCTGTTTTAACTAGTATAATGTTGTTATATAGAGACACTATTCCTGCTCCTTTTCTTTTTTAGTTCACTTTTTAAGTGGTGTCTCAGCCAAGCATACTTTGTCATGGTAAACTGGCTATTTGGCATGTTTTACTATCTGATTGGTGTTTGGAAAACACTTTAAACAACTCTTGAAAAGCTGTGTTACAATATCTTGTGCATAAGTGGAGATAGTCTATCTTATTTATTAATTCATAGGTAATACCTGTGGTCAAGAATTAGGATTACAAATAAGTAACATCTTTACTGAAGATGCAGAACATGATACATGTGGAGTATCTTCTGAAATGAGAAATTGAGTTGAACTGTCTTTTCATTCAAACTTTGAGTCTTTCCTTTTGTATCTTGAATATTTTAAAGTTAACAGTGGCACAGGGTGGTTCTCTTCAAATGTATACATCATGGTACATGAGTAGCCTCTCCTGATGCAGAGAGTACTAGGTATTATATGCCTGGATTTTACATCCTAATTCTTCAACCAAATAACTCTATTAAAACTCTGAAATTGAAAATAAAAATCATGCAGTCTGCTCTAAAGGATTTCTCCTGGAGTAGTTGAACAACTGCCTTAACAAATAACTGTTATGTAAGGGAGGTTAACTAGATCATGTATGGTTATTTTATTTATCTAAACTACGTTATGTTAAGAAGACTTGTAATGTGCTAGCTCACCCGTAAAGGGTATCCTAACCCACAAACCTCTTCACTGCAATTGTATAGCTTCCAAGTTTAAAATAGCCAAGTTTCAAGCTTTTGTTTTTGAAGATGGTCTTTCAAAGTAAGAGAGGGAGTTGGTTTCTGCTGGAAGCCGCTAGATAGCAAAAGGTGCATTAGCTTTATCTCGAGCCGCATACAAAGTCTGCTGTTCCCGGCTGCAGGCAGGAACACAGTAGGTAATGTGTTGAAGAAAGGAGATTCCGATGCCCAGATAGTGTTAGCTGGAATCATGTAGAACTGTGTGTGTGTGTGTGGCAAAGGGCGAACGATCCCTGGGAGCAGTATCTTCCAGGTGCCCACTTCCAGGCAGTACCAAATTTGATTGTTGATTCCACAGAGTATCGGAATGGCCAGATAGGGGAAGGGTATTAGGGAGGGTACTGCAGCAAAGGAGACCTCAAACAAGAACAATATCAATCAGTATATCCATTAATGAAATATAATGGTAATAACACAGTAAGGGATCAGTGCTCAATCAGTGCTTTTCCATCGCCTTACCTGTAAAAGGTATAAATAGTCCTTGAATTAAGTAGTATTTTACTATTCCAGTGTGTGTACATGATTACAGGTCCTTAAATTACATAATACCTCTAACACAGCTTTATTTCTAGATTGATTTGCTCTCAGACTTATTATGTTCAATGTGCTAGAGTGTTTTTCCTATTCAAATACTGGAGTGTCTTCCCTGAGGGGGAATAGCCAGTTCCATAGAGTCTTAGTGATTGACATTCACCAGGCAACTTGTCTATGAATGTGTCTATAGTGTTCCACCAAGTTGATTAGTTTTCTTTTCGTGCATGTGTTTGGAATCCCATTTTTGCATTCCTTTTTAATTAAAAGATCGGGTTGTTACTACATACTCTGGTGTCCTACCTGTGGTAGTTTTTTCACCCACTCTTCTTGGTTTTCTCAACTATTCTCCACCCAACTTCTCCTTCTAGGATTCCTGAGTCTGTCAGCCAATTTCTGTTCCTCAAAATGAATGACTACCTATCACTAAGCACTCAGGACAGGATCCTCATAATAATAGGCACTGGGTATGGTGAGATGTGACCTTTTATAAGAAATATGACCACAGACATTTGCTGTTTTGTACTGAGACTTAGACATTGAACGAGAGTTTGATAACTGCAGCTACTTTAAATGTATCACTGATCGGTCCTGTAGAAAGGTTACTAGTTCTTATCTGTTGTGATGTTGGCACCAACCAAGATGTGCAAGATGACGGCCATTTTGGCAGGGTTTTGGGACAATATTTTCACCACCATTGACAAGTTATTTCCCCAAGACCGAGCACAAGGTTTATCATGTCAATGTTTCCCCCAGGGTTTGTCTGTTCTAGGAGACCAGATAGTTTTTATTATGGCATTGTTTTGCTTTGGTCACTCTTGTCTGGGAGCCATGGGCCTTATTCAATACACAAAGGACCATGAAAGGTGATCTTTTCAAAATTAAGAGCCAGTGAAGATACCTTACATGGGGGAATTTATAGGCCCACAGGTGAAGATTGAGTGCCAGGTGAGCCACAGTATTCTGAGTAGTCCGAAGCCTCTTGAATAGGGCAGTAGGAATACCTACATAAAGAGTGTTCCCATAATAAAGATGACTAATGAAAAGGGCTTGGATAATCAATTTGCAAAACTTTGAAGTGACAAGGACACACATTTTTCAGAGTATGTCAAGAATGCTGAAGAAAAATGCCTCCACAGCAGCCACTTGATTAACAACGGATAAGTTAATATTAAGTATGATGCTGAGAATTTTGGCTGTGTTGGTTGGCTAAGTGGTGCTCCCAAGTTTCTTTGACCACCAGCCATCTGCCTAGTACAATGTTTTATGAATCAGTATAACGTTTGTTTTGTCAGTTTTGAGTTTCAAGCAATGGGTGCACATCCAGTTAGCAATCTGAAACATATAGGATGAGCATTTGGCATGTGTCTCATACCTTGTCTGCAATAGAGATAATGAGCTACATATCACTTGCATAAGGGAGAAAACATTGAAACCATTGTATCCGATATTAGTCAAAGGGGAGATGTATTAGTTGAAAATGTTAGAGCTCAGGAAAGAACCTTGAGGTATTCTATTTGTCAACCAGGAAGAGTTTGGAAAAAGGGAGTATGTAGAGCAGATGGTGATCTATCAGCGAGAAAGGAGGTTAGCAGTGTAAGAGCATTAAGGCAGATGGCACATTCTTGCCTATTCTATACCTGTTCTTTACCTAGTCTAGAATTTGAAGAAGCCTCCTTACTATTGTTTGGTGTGAAGTTTCTAAAGATTGCTTTATTCACACACTTTTTATAGCTTTAGTCCAAAAAACTAGTTAAGTGAATAAAATGATGCTTACTGGTAATTTGTTGTGAATTTTGGTGCTACCTCTGTGCTTGTCCTTTCTGCTGCATCCTTCTCTATTGTTCTGTATCCAAAAGAGTTTTACAATAATGTTAATATTTTTCGTTGCTAATGCTTTCTAGAGCTGTCTGCAGCATTATTCACATTCTTTTCTTGTTTGTATCTGAACCTGAATGACACGAAGTGAATTACCATGTTTTCTCCTACTTTCAAGGTGAAATGGCCCAGGAGACAGTTCATCTAATCAATAATGAAAAGAGAGGCTTTAACTTTACTGTGAGAGAGAACTCTTGTCATTCTGAAGGATATATCTATACCTTGCTAGTTCGGCCCATGGAAGGCACAATCCCAGCCTGCTCTAGGTAAGTAATTGATTATTTATCTCGGTAGAGTCCCTAGTTAGGTCTCAGAGCCAGGTTGACCCCTAAAAGTGTATCCTGCCCTGTTTGTATTACCTCCATAACTTCCCACAACACTGATTAATCACCTGTGCTGTGTTATGATACAGCTACTCTAAAGATTCTAAGCCACTAAACTGCCTGGAGGCATCCTATTCCCTCAGGCCCTCTCTTCACATGCACTTAAGTGTCCCTGGCAGTCCTCTAGCAAATCCAGCTATCCACCTAGCTCATCACATTCTGTCAAGTTCCTTGACCATTACCCTGTGACCACCTCTCTGCCCTCACCTGAGGACTGTCCTATGGCCCCAGACAGACTGGCCATTCTTCACACCCCAGTGCAACAACAGCACGCCCACGCCGTCTAATAATTGACCCATTGCTGTTCTTTTCCACTCCCTGAATTCAGCCCAGCCTCTTACCTCTTGCCTGGGCGTTCTGCCTCTCTCCTTTTTCTTCCATTTGGATTTTGTGAGTCACATTCCAATGTGTAGTTGCCCCTGGCTTGGACCAAGTCACCTATCTCTAGGTATTCCTTGCATGTAAGTTTCTAAGTCTATGAGAGATACCAATGCTGGAGAACTACAGTTGTAGATAAGAAAGTATGTCTGTTAAGGCCTTACAAAAATATTCAATAGGGAAGAGGAAAGTCAAAAACTCACTGGTTGAGAGCTCCAAGCTTTGAGGTTTTGCTACTAAGGTAACATCCGATGATGTTTGATAATGATAAAATCTGGAGATAGTAAGACTTTTTACATCCTGTAGAAGAGTGGATTTGCAGCCTTTCAACAAGATTTACAAAGGAGAACCTTGAAGTTGATATAACAAATCTTGAACAGACTCATAGTACAGTGGCAACCAGTACAGGTAGATTGTATTGTGATTAACATAACCTACCATGCCATTTTGAGTGATCACTCAAATGCCAAATGAGCAGAGTAGGCTCCTAAGCAAGCAGGTGCGGAAGTACGCAACCTAACGAGTTACATTCCGCTGTCCAGCCTAGTTAAAACCAGATACTGGGCATCTGTCCATAAATTAGAGGTGATTTTAAGCAAAACAAATGTTAGAAGAAACAGTATTTGGAAAGTATTGTTATATGACACTTAGAACCACTTTTTACTATTTGCTACCAGTGATGGAGTGGTACTATGTGGGGATATTGTTAAAAGCAGGCTTTGAAACAGTGCAGCAAATGTAATTAGGAGATGAGAACAAATGTAGTTTTGGGATGGTTACACTTTAAGAAATTAGAAGCCATTCAAATGTTTATGACAACAAGACAAATTCTCAAGCAGTGGAAATTCTCCAACAATGATTTTCTAATTGGGTTTCATCAGATGCTGGTGAAATGTGATGCCTGAACTAGCCATCATATCTGCCACTGCTTCCAAATGAATGTTTAATGATGGAGGTGCGGGGGTGGAGTCCTGAATCCATCCATGGGTAACACTGACTATGAGGGAGAGTGGGCTTTACATGAACTGACCTATCTGGATGAACTATTAGATCCTCCCAGAAAGGCAGAGAACGACGTCAGACAAGAAACCCATGCCCCCTGTGTTCCATTATTAACTGTATCGGAGTCCACTCACAGAGCCATGGGGTGGCGAACACACCATTAATTGGCACACACCTGCTATTGTCCACCATTTCCCTCAAACTTTGAATTGTGAGTTTAAGCACTTTCCAGAAATATATTTTTCATTTCAGCAACCACCTTGATTCTAAAGTCTTTACAAATATTGTATTCATTTGCCCTTTGCAGTCTGCATAAAACATATGAATGGCACTTAGTGAGTGGGTTTTGTGTTGACTGTGAATGGGGCAGATATCAGAAGTGATACATCTTCCTGCTCTCCATTGTTTCCCGAATTTGAATTAGTTGAAATCTTGATATGGCTCAATTATGGTTTTAAAACATGTATTCAAGCTCACCAAATACAACATCGCAAAATAAAATGATGGACGGAGTGTTGAAACTTTTCAAACACTCACCCTCCGTCACAGATCTGTGTTTAATCCATTGTTACTTTGCTTGCCACGTCCCCCCAATTCGGACCCAGCTATATGCAAATCAGTCCTGACCCTGTTATCAAAGGCAGCAGTCCAGCTCGAACTGCCAATCCAAGTCCTCCCTGGACAGGATTCAAGCATCCTGGGACCGGGTTCAGGTTATCACCCTTCATCAGCCAGGCTTGCTTAAATCCATTGGCGCAGCATGCAAGGGACCAAACTCACCAAATAGTCATCTGCAATGGGAGTATTTCTCAGGTGTATAACCTTCTTCAAAAGTTCAAATGGTGAACTTGGTGTTGAGGGAGCGGAGGTTGGTTAGCAGCCATATGCTTTTGTCAGAGAAGAAAAATCCTGATGTCAGTTCCTTATTTTGTGTGCCACTGGATGTGGGTCTGGTGATGTGGATTCTCTCCCGCCTCTGAGACTCTTACCTTGAAATTTCTTTCAGTGTGCAAGGGATATCACTCCCTAAAACTACAGGTTTGAAACTCTGTTGAGACTATTTTAAACAAATGTCTCTGACAGATCCTCATCAAGCTTACATGAGGTCAAGCCACGACTCCATGGGTTGAGGCTGCTGCCCATGGATGAATCTGAAGGCCATCAAGGAACGCAAGCATGAGAAGACTCCAAGCCAGGACCAAGTCAAGATCTTCTGTGGGTCCTGTTTCCACTCCCAGTGTCATTAGAGCTCCTCCAGTGGTCGTTGTCATTGTGCTCCAAGTTCTCAAGTCATCATAAGAAACAAGAAATAGAAATGGAATTCTGTTCCCTCGCACCACTCATTTGCCTGACCCAGCGAAGGGGCGGTGCCACCGTTTTTGATCACGCTCTCGAAATTGGCTGACTTAGGAGCCAATCCTGCAGCTGGTTCCAGCACAACTTGAGTTTCTTGGGCCTTCAGGCATGTTGCATCACATCGAACAGATCCGTACAGCTATTCTCCCATTCTTTGGATCCCTGCTGACTCCCTCTGGCACGCCCTTGGGCCACAAGGAGTTGAGGGGTCTTATACCTGGTTTACCGCTGGCAGTTTTGCCCTTCGCGTCAGCTGAACTTTCTGCACTTTCCTTGCCTTCGGTTCTACTGCTGGCACCATGACTCGCACTGGCCCCAAAATGCCGACTTCGCCTCTTGAAAAAACAGTCTAGATGGTCCTCTTAGATGCCGAATCAATGCCAGTCCGATCATGACCAACCTCATGCCTGAATACACCTGAGGTGCTGCTTCCCTCACTTGAATTACCATCGGCTCAACAACGCTCGCCTTCCCCTTTTGGGACTGATCCCAATAACGACTGTAATCTGGGTGAGGAGTTTGCTCAACCGTACCAAGATGGCATCTGGTAAGACAACTTACAGGGGGCTAGTGCCTCAATATCTCTCTGAAGACAGGTCTTTTTTCTCCCTCTGGATCAACCACAGAGGCATTTGCTTCCCACACCATGGTTATGCATAGGCCGTCCAAAGTTCTTGACCTCCAGCTCACCACCTTGGAGATTAAGACCCAGTGAAATCAATCCTTCTGCTGGGGCAACCATCTTCTGAGCCCCTTCTTCCCCTTAACAAGGCATTGACAGCAAACTAATTGGGAGCTTGGGCGGGGCCTTGCTCTGACCTCCCCGTTCCCCACCTCTCCCCCTCCCACCCCCCTCCCCCAAGATTTCCAGCCATCTCGCCCAGCCCCTGGTGACCCAGAATTTATTTTCCAAAACACCTGGACAGAAAGCCTAGTGGTGCAGGCTTCCACAAACTACTCTAATCCAAGTACATTTCCTTTCAGTATCCCTGATAGGGAATCCCCGAAAGGGAAACATTAGGCAAGCATGTATTTTCCTCTAACATCTTGGCCTTCCTATCTGTTAACACCAACTGTTTTTTGATACACTACTCACATGCCCCTTTAGGATTCAGTGGCATAAGTCCTCCCTGGCGTACCTGAGGTCTTTAGCCATGTACTAGCTCAGGGCATTCTAGATAGTTATGATGCTATCAAATTCACAATTCATTGTGGCTTTGATATCTCTGAATACATCTGTGGCTGCGATTGACTGTGTTGTCTGATTTCCAGTCCTCCCTGATGAACATGCCTTTTCATGGGACTCGTCTGTTTGAGGAAAGAGCTGATTCCGCTCTTGAGCAATTTAGGGAGAGCAGGGCTAGCGCTCATTCTTTGGGCTTTTCTGCCCCACCAGCCATCTGCAACAGTTTCAACACTTCTTTCACAGCTTTGGCCAAGCCATCCCTAACCACCAACCCGTCCAGCCCATTAGGGAGCACGGCATCTTTGCATCCCCCTTGCAGCCCCACCTGTCAAAACCTCTATAACGTGCCCTTGCAGGGATACAACCACACAGTGGGAGGCAGAATCTAGTGATTATTACCAGGTTGAAAAGCAATCAGGAAGGACAGGTGGGCCCTACAGATTGTTCACAAGGGGTATGCCTTATCCTTCTCTACTACACATTCTTCCATCCCCTCAGACTGATTGAGGACCATCTCTCCGTTTTGCAATAGGAAATGCAAGCCCTCTTGGACAAAGGAGCTGTTGAGAGGGTATCAGTGCCAGAAGTAAGATGTTGGTGGTTATTCCTGCTACTTTCTGGTGTCCAAGAAATACAGCAGTCTTCTGCCTATTTTAGATCTGTCCCCTATCAATGCATTCCTCCGGAAGGAGACATTCCCATTGCTCACCCTGGTCCAGGTTTATGTCTGCCTTCGACCCTGGAGGCTTGATGGTAGCGGGCGATGGACCTGCCTGGCACCTATTTCCAGATTCCTGTCTGGCCAGCCCATCTCCACTACCTGCTGTTTGTGGTTGGAGAGGAGCATTTTCAGACCACACTGCTCACCTTTGTCTCACCAGTGCCCCTTAAGTGTTCACAAAAGTGATGGTGATGGTGATGGTGGTGGTGGTGGCAACACATATTTGTAGGGCAGTGGTGCCTGTCTTCCCCTACCTCAATTATTGGCTTTTGCAGGTGGGCTCATTTCAGGCAGTCATCAACCCCCCCCCCCCCTCCCCCCTCCCCCCCGAACCTCCTGTCATCTTTTGAGCCACTTCGACTCCGTGCTTCCCACCATTTCCGGGAGCCAGATTGATAACCCGCGCAAAAAAAAAGTTTTACGAGCCCACGAGTTGTTGTGGTATTATGCAACACATACTCTTGTGTCCTTTGGGTCAAGTGAGATTTCAACCTGTTTCACACTGGCAGCTTCAGCCTTGGCTTGTGCAGAGTCTCAAGGTTCAGTGTCTGCATCCGGACCGGTACCGGAGAAGGTTTTATGGGTGCTATGGCCAGGCAATAGGGGGCAAGATCCAATTTGTCCTCTCACCTGCACATCGGATTGATGGGTGTTGCAAATTGTTTAGAGGGGCTACTCTTCACTGTTTATTTTCCAACCCCTCATGTATGCTCCTCACAACACCATGTATTAATTTTAATACAGCAAGCCACCTTTTTGCAGATCAAGGGTACCAGTGATGGAATTAAAGAAAGACAATGGGTGTTATTCTTGCTACTTCCTCATACCCAGAAGGATGTGGGTTTAAAACTCGGCCTTGACCTTCATCCTCTGAATGCAGCTGTGCAGAAGGACACATTTAAAATGCTCAATCTAGCTCGGGTTCTTTCTGCTCTGAAACCATGGAGACTGGATTGTATCCTTGGACTTTCAGGATGCCTATTTTCATATACTCTTCCTGCAATCCCACAAACGTTACCTATGGTTCATGGTAGGGTCAGAATACTTTTGTTATACAGTCCTGCTTTTTAGCTTCCACCAAGGCCCTTCAGATGTACGCAAATGCAGTGGTTGATGTTCATCTTTGGAGTTCAGGATATAAGTATTCTTGACTGGCTGCACAGTTCCTGCAGTTTGTCACAGACAACCTGGCACATGAGGCCCCTTCCATGGAACCTTCAATTCTTGTGTGCTCAACATCACAGCAGTTTGTTCAACACCATATCTGTCTTTGAAGAGACGACCCCGGTCCTGCAGTGGTGAAAAGCAGACGCCTTTCTTACTTGTGGCATGCCACTTTCTCTACCCCACCTAGATCTTCCAATTGTGAAGTATGCATTGTCTCTGAGTTTGGAAGACCACCTGGAAGAGGTGGAAATCAGAGGTCCGTGATCTCCCGTCCCATCATCCTATTTTAGCTCTGTAAAATTTGGCTGGCTCTCCCCACCGACCATTAAATGGCACAAATGGCATTTAAAATCTAGGAATCTACCGGATATCATCCTGCCATTGAAAAGAACTCTGATCTCCCTAACTGATTTAGTAGCTCACTCTAAGGTTTATGTCGGACATGTCCACTCTCAACAGCTCAAAAGAAAAGTTTTTAAAGGGGAAGAGTAAGTTTAGACGCTGACTCCATTATCCCGTCATCCCTTTCCTTTACCCTTCACCAGTGCACAGGGAAATCAACCACCACCATCATTGACGTTTAACACTAAAGGCCTGATTTAGAGTTTGACGGACAGGTTACTCCATCACAACTGTGACGGATAAGCCGTCTGCCAAAATGTATATTACATTATGTTAAATGTGATATATATTGCTATAAACAGGATTTCCGTCACCGTTGTGATGGAGTAACCCATCCGCCACACTCTAAATCAGGCCCTAAATATTTTCTTTTTTCTTCTAAGTTACAAATTTAATATGTTTGAGCTGCGGTATTATGCAACACATACCGTAGTGTCCTGTTTTGCTCCTGATTCTACAGGAAAGATATGCTTTAAGTGAGGGAGAAGATGGTAAGGAGCTCTGGGTCAGAATATTTAATAAAGTTGCCCTGGTGACCTAAAAAGCAGTAGCAAAAACAAATGGTAGTGTGTAGATAAACGTTTCCTAAGGAGCTAGGCATAGTGTCCTACTGTTGTGATGTACAAGATGACCCATGATCTGAGTTAGAAATGAATGACTGTATTGTGTCAACAGACTGAATGCATAGTTGATATCCTAGCCTTTACTGTAACATCTTCCCTGTTGATTGTGACACAAAGTTCATAATCATTTCTAAAAACGTCTGACTTGCATTATTTAGCTAACTTGGCAGTCTAATGACAGCTGCACTACCATCACTGATTTAGTTTCATTTTAACCTCCCCCAGGTTTCCCCTCACCCTGCTGTTCAGCCCACAAAAGGAAGGGGAAGCCAACTTCAATCTGCTGTGTGACGTGAAGAGCAAAACTCAGCCCCTGACTCTCAATGTCAAGGCGAATGGTTACCTCATGGATGTAAGCATGCAGTGTGAAGAGAATGATGGGTCCATCACTAACTTAAGCATGCACACAGTCAATTTGATTAACTTCAACCAGGTGAGCAGAACATGGTTTGTGGCCATAGTTGTGGAGGGGGGGGGAGCGGGGGGGGGGACAATGAGTGACTAATGTGTGATAAAGCTTTTTGTGCATTCGAGTGTAGCCACTTTTTGCTAGAATAACACATATTGACAAAGCCAACAGATATATATCACCTATATAGGAGCTGTTGGCTTTGCCAGTGTGTTTTAGCTATGTTGTGCACCAGTATTGCTACTGTTCAGCATGGCTAAAAGTTAGTGGTGTAGAGAATAATAGTGTTGAGTAAAGTAGAGTGTAATGGAGAAAGAGTGGAGCAAAGGGTCGTTGAGTGGAGTGGGAGGGAGCCAGCAGATGAAAAATAAAACAATAGCTTGCTATCATTTTATTTTTAATTTTTCATCTGCTGGCTCAGCCAGCAGGTGCATTGAGGGGCTGGGCCAAGGGGGAGTGGGAGGAGGGAAGAGTGCATTAAGTGCACATGTGTGTTTGGCCAGCCGTTTCACACATACGCACTTAGGTTTCTCCAACTCAACTGTATACACAGCTGGGCTGGAGAAACAGCACAGACCCCAAGCTTGTATCTGAGCGGAAGTCACTGCTGCTCAGACCAATCCTGACGCTGCTTACATGCCATGTTTAGCATGTAAGCAGAGCCAGGATTGCTGGGGAGCCTGTGCTGGTGACCCAGCGAATGCTGGGACACCACAAGAGGAGCGAGGCAGCAGGAGACGGCAATGAAAAACAGGTGGCGCAAGGTAAGTGTTTTTTTGGGGTTTTTTTATGTTTCCACCGCCCCCTTCTTGAGTTATGCAGCAGCCGCAGCTGGTGTTCTGTATTGGAATGGCATAGAGTGGAGTCACGTGAAATGGCGTACAGTAGAGTGGCGTAGAAGTAGAGTGGACTGGTGTTGAGTGCATTGTCATAGTTTTGCAAAGTATAGTGGCATACAGCGCAGAAACTTAGCATTCAGTGGCGCACAATGCAGCATCGTAAAATGCAGTGACATAGATTAGAGTGTTGCATAGTACAGTGCTGTGGCGTAGACTGGAGTGGTGTAGAGTACAATAGTGTAGATTATAGTGGCATCAAGTGCAGTGGCATAGTGGTGTGGCATTGAGTGGTGCTACGTAGAGTGTAATGGAGTAATGCAGGGTAGAGTGGCGTCAAGTGCATTGGCATACAATGTAGTAGTGCAGAGTAGAGTGGCTTAGAGTACAGTGTTGCAGAATAGATTGTTGTAGAGTGCAGTGGTGTAGAGATCAGTGACATTGAGTACAGTGGTGCAGAGGAGGGTACAGAGCGTAGAGGGATGCAAAGTAGAGTGCAGTGAAATATAGTAGAGTGGACAGTGTAGAGTGCAGTGGCGCAGAATTCAGCTTTGTAGAATGCAGGGTCTTACAATGCAGTTGCATAGATTAGAGTGTTGTATAGTGGAGTGACGTGGAGTGTCATAGAGTACAGTAGTGTAGAGTAGTATGGCATAGAGTGCATTGGTTTAGAGTGGTGCAGAGTAAAGTTTAATGGCATATAGTGGAGTGTTGTAGAGTGCAGTGATGCAGAGTACAGTAGTGTAGTGTACAGTGGTAAACAGAGCAGTGGTATAGAGTACAGAGGTGCAGAGTAGAGTGAAGTGGCACAGAATGCAGTGGTTTACAGGGAGTGCAGAATTATTAGGCAAATGAGTATTTTGACCACATCATCCTCTTTATGCATGTTGTCTTACTCCAAGCTGTATAGGCTCGAAAGCCTACTACCAATTAAGCATATTAGGTGATGTGCATCTCTGTAATGAGAAGGGGTGTGGTCTAATGACATCAACACCCTATATCAGGTGTGCATAATTATTAGGCAACTTCCTTTCCTTTGGCAAAATGGGTCAAAAGAAGGACTTGACAGGCTCAGAAAAGTCAAAAATAGTGAGATATCTTGCAGAGGGATGCAGCACTCCTAAAATTGCAAAGCTTCTGAAGCGTGATCATCGAACAATCAAGCGTTTCATTCAAAATAGTCAACAGGGTCGCAAGAAGCGTGTGGAAAAACCAAGGCGCAAAATAACTGCCCATGAACTGAGAAAAGTCAAGCGTGCAGCTGCCACAATGCCACTTGCCACCAGTTTGGCCATATTTCAGAGCTGCAACATCACTGGAGTGCCCAAAAGCACAAGGTGTGCAATACTCAGAGACATGGCCAAGGTAAGAAAGGCTGAAAGACGACCACCACTGAACAAGACACACAAGCTGAAACGTCAAGACTGGGCCAAGAAATATCTCAAGACTGATTTTTCTAAGGTTTTATGGACTGATGAAATGAGAGTGAGTCTTGATGGGCCAGATGGATGGGCCCGTGGCTGGATTGGTAAAGGGCAGAGAGCTCCAGTCCGACTCAGACGCCAGCAAGGTGGAGGTGGAGTACTGGTTTGGGCTGGTATCATCAAAGATGAGCTTGTGGGGCCTTTTCGGGTTGAGGATGGAGTCAAGCTCAACTCCCAGTCCTACTGCCAGTTCCTGGAAGACACCTTCTTCAAGCAGTGGTACAGGAAGAAGTCTGCATCCTTCAAGAAAAACATGATTTTCATGCAGGACAATGCTCCATCACACGCGTCCAAGTACTCCACAGCGTGGCTGGCAAGAAAGGGTATAAAAGAAGGAAATCTAATGACATGGCCTCCTTGTTCACCTGATCTGAACCCCATTGAGAACCTGTGGTCCATCATCAAATGTGAGATTTACAAGGAGGGAAAACAGTACACCTCTCTGAACAGTGTCTGGGAGGCTGTGGTTGCTGCTGCACGCAATGCTGATGGTGAACAGATCAAAACACTGACAGAATCCATGGATGGCAGGCTTTTGAGTGTCCTTGCAAAGAAAGGTGGCTATATTGGTCACTGATTTGTTTTTGTTTTGTTTTTGAATGTCAGAAATGTATATTTGTGAATGTTGAGATGTTATATTGGTTTCACTGGTAATAATAAATAATTGAAATGGGTATATATTTTTTTTTGTTAAGTTGCCTAATAATTATGCACAGTAATAGTCACCTGCACACACAGATATCCCCCTAACATAGCTAAAACTAAAAACAAACTAAAAACTACTTCCAAAAATATTCAGCTTTGATATTAATGAGTTTTTTGGGTTCATTGAGAACATGGTTGTTGTTCAATAATAAAATGAATCCTCAAAAATACAACTTGCCTAATAATTCTGCACTCCCTGTAGAGTAGAGTGGCATTGAGTGCAGTGGCGTAGAGTAGATTGTTCAAAGTAGAACAGAGTAGAGTGAAGTGGAGTGGTGCAGGGGAGAGCGCAGTTGCCTAGAGTGTAATTGCGTAGAGTAAAGTGGTGTAGAGTGCGGAAAGTGTGAAGTTGTGCAGAGTAGATTAGAGTGGTGTCTAGTGGATTGGCGTAGAGTGCAAGGGTGTAGAGTGGAGTGGTACAGAATACAGTGCATTGGTGTAGAGTTGCATAGACTGCAGTAGTGTAGAGTGCAGTGTTGTGGTGCTGAGTGGCGTAGAGAACTGTGGTGTAGAGTGTAGTAATGTAAAGTAGAGGGGCAGAGTGGTGCAGAGAAGAGGATAATGGTGTAGAGTGCAGTGACTAGAGTGGAGTGCTGCAGAGTGCAGTGGCCTGGAGCGCAGAAGACTGCTGTAGTGCAGAGTAGAGAGGTATAGAGTTCTGTGGCGGTTATTGCAGTGTTGCAGAGTAACGTGCATTGGCGTAGAGTACAGTGGTGTAGAGTAGCATTGACAGGAGGGCCGTAGAGAGCAGTGGAGTGCAGTGGCACAGAGGGCAGTGGAATAGAGTAGATTGTTTCAGAGTAGAGTGAAGTGGAGTAGTGCAGGGTAGAGTGCAGTTGCGTAGAGTGAAATTGTGTAGAGTGCAGTGACAGAGTGTAGTGGTGCAGAATAGATTAGAGTGGTGTGCAGTGGATTGGCATAGAGTACAGGGTAGTAGAGTGGAGTGGTACAGAGTAAAGTGAATTGCTGTAAAGCGTATTGACATTGAGTACAGTGGTGTAGAGTGGCCCAGAGTAGAGTGAAGTTTTATAGAGTACACTAGAGTGACGTAGAGTGGTGTAAAGTGGAGGGGTGCAGAGTAGAGTGCAATGGTGTGAAGTTGTGGAGAGGCGTAGAATTGTGTACGCATGATGTGGTAGCACACTGCCATTAAAGAAAACACATTTTCAATTGAAATGACCATTACGTTTGCTCATACAGTTGTAATAATAAAACTACATTGTGCACCAACAATAATGTGTGGAAATGGTATCACCGTTTTTCTCATCATATTAAAGTATTGTTTCCAACACACTTCAGAATTAACAAAAAATGTGCTTTATTTGTGCTTTCCTAATTCTGATATCTTCTAAAATACTTGCACATGTCATTTAAACATTGTGTGCTAGAAAAAAACCCTTTCCCTATTCCCAGTATCCAGCCAGATTGTCTCATGTATCCTCTTACGTTGAAGTCAGAGAAAGAAAACATAGCAAATATGGCACAATAAGAAAAGGATTTATGGCTTTTTTATTTATTTATTTTTTTACAAAAAAGAGCCCTCCTAAAAGAACACAAGGAAAGGTAGTTTGAAAAGGCTTTGCTCCTTGGGAGGGATAAACTCAAGCTGGACGGCCAAAACAAATAAAGCCAGTAAAAGGAAAGCCAGAAAATGTGACTTACAAACCACAAAGCCAGTGATGAGCAGCGGAAGGAATGCATTTCCAGGGAAGCTTTCTGAATGTCCCTAAGATATGTTTAGCAAACCAGACAGGTCTGATAGTTTTGACCCTAAAACGACTACTGCAAACTTAGACTGTGTGTCAAATAACACGTTTTAGGGCAGTTGAGAATATGGTTTGTCAACTAATACCTTAAATCATACTTTATAGCATTTCAATTTGTTCTGGGGTCGATTATAAGGAAACAACTCAACACAGACCTATAGTGATTGCCTTGGCAGAATCAAAATGAAAACTGAAAAGTTGTCAAAGTTAATGCGCTTTCGGCTTTGTTAGTACCATTCCCAAAATGTAGAGAATACATTTGTTATTGTTATAAGAGCAAGGATCAATGACTCGTTTACTGTGGCAAAATATTATGCTCCTTTAGAGGCCTTTTTCACTCTGTCTCCGTAAATGGTTGTGTAACATGCTCTCCCCTGCTTCTTTACCTCTGTATAGGTGGAAATTAATGAGTTGGCTAAACAACAGTTGCACATCATAAACAATGGGAAATTCAGCTTCAGTTTCACTTGTGAGATCTCTGCTCCCAAATCGCTTCGGCCGTTCCTGAAGATAGCGCCTGAAACTGGCAGTGTGGAGACTGGGCAGCGTGCAATCTCCACCCTCACCTTCAACCCCACCAGAAAGTGCACACTGAGGGATTCAAAGCTTCTGATAAAGGTACTGCATTTCACCACGAGGCTGGGATACTCCGCCTCTGCACCGATGATAAGTTCTATGTAGACCGTGTGTGTGAGGGTCGGCACTTCATTGGAAAGGTCAGAGTTAAGTGGTCTCAGTGGGGCTGCAGCCAATATTAAGTCATTGACTAATAGCTCTTACTGTTAGAGGGTAGGCGGTATATGTAATACCACCAGTAACTATGGTTAGAACTGAGATCTGGCAGTAATGATTTGTTGTGCACTTAAATAACATAGCATTTAGCCTGCTGTAGGTGCTATACCAGCAATTAAAGGCCCACTACAGCGTTAAAGACCTGAGCTGAAGGGGAGGGCCTTTAACAAAGGAGCGGGACTTTAATAGCCGGTAGATCCCCGCTAGGAAGAGCTAATAAGGCAATTAGAACTTTTCACCACTAGATGGTGGAATGTTCCAGTAAATAAAACAAAGGCCTCACTGAGCCCAAGGGTATTTCAGTCTCCTAGGCCTCATTGAGGCCTTTGTTCACAGCAACAGCTGTAAACTACAAAATTGGAATCTTGGAGCTCTGGGCCTCTACCGCTATTAGAGCACTCCACTGTTTCCAATGGAGTACCCAACATTCCAGTGTTTTAATACTTAATATCACAGATGAGAGTTAGTAGAATTATTTAATTATCAAGTGCTGGCGGCCATTTTCTAGGCTCTTGTGCAATAGCCAAGCTATCTTATCTCACTGAATACTCCAGAGTTGGGAAGGGAGTATGGAGTTTGTTTTATGGCCTTTTCATGGAATGTATGGGAACTTTTGGGCTATAGCCGTTTGTGATTACGGTTAAGTGAAAATATTGTGGAAAGAGCCCAGAAGAACAATAAGAGGTGCCAATTGCCATTACTTGTCAAACCAAAGCACACCCGCCAGGCACAGTGGGCACACATGCTGAAAACCCCTACCCGGTAATCAGTTTAACCTTGAAGACTCCGGGTCCACTGTGCAAGTAGCACTCTCATGTAAGGTTGCAAAGGCTGGACGGAACCGCCAAACGCTACTGCACTTAACTTCTCCTAGTTAGATTTCAGCCCTTCTCCATAAATAAATATGGAATCGCTTGCATTAGCATGAAATAAAACTAGACTAACAGTGACAATAGGTAACTCCTATAGTGTTCCCACCAAACCACTTAAACATGTTATATAAATACATATTAAGCAAACAAAATTGGAAAACATTTTAAGTCGCCCTTGGTAGAGCTAGGAAGAACGGAAATATGGTCGGAGCTTAAAAACATTACAAAACGTGGGTGTTTCGTCGATTATTAAACTGTGCTGGGAATGAAGCCCATAGACCAGCTTAATAAGCTCCTCACTACAACTTAGAGGCCTCCTTCCTTCATTGGAACATGCGCGTAGCCGAGCCCCTGAGGCGCACGGGCCCCAACCACCCCTTCAGGGAGTCCTTATTCAGCACAGGGCCAAAGGATTTCTGTGAGACATGGGATATCTACGGGCCTCTCATCACATTCAGCTGGGGGCACCAGTCTGCCTACGCCACTGCTTTGAAGTACAGGAGCACTATTTGGATTGTGCAAACCTACCTAAAGGTTCTGGTTCGGTCCTTTACAATGGGATAAAGAACTCTCTCATAACTGCAGTTGGTCATTGCTTGGCTCTGAAAAAGAAGGACCTTATTCACTCTTGTGCCCTGCTGCCATTGTATAGGGGTTGGTTGGCTGAAGCCATCTCTTAATTGTTTTGTTACATGGGGTGTGCATAGGTCTGTACCACAGTGTAGCGTTTCATCCAACCTGGTAATCCAATTTTAAACAACACATTTCATACGCAGAGCATGGTGATTAGTAAGCAACATTTTGCCATCAGCCGTTCAGCTGTTGTTTTATCATTTATTATGCACTTTTGTTTAGTATTTTAGAAATGGAGATGATGCAGGTAAGCAGGTTGGTCTGACATCGGAGGGCGGGAGAAGATACATTTTTGCGGGTCAATAAACAGCTTTAAACTTGAAAATGTTTATTTTATTCTCTTCAAGGAAGTATCTGGTTAATCAAATGTGTGTGTGTATATATATATATATATATATCTATATATATATATCTATATATATAGATATATATATATATATAAGTAAAATAAGTTATGGATGTTTTATCCGAAAAAATGAATGTGTGAATAAATGCATATGTCGTTGACCTGACTGGAAAATTGGAAATGGCGACCTGCAGGCCACACACGGAAACAAGCGGTACTCTACCCGCTGAGCTATGTTATTTGTTAGAAACATGAGCAGCTTTGGTATGTCTCTGTGCTCTTGCATCCATGTACCTGCATATTTCGGGGGGCTGGACCACGCTCCCAGCCCCTTAAAAACCTATGTTAACCCAAACTAAATACCATGGACAGTTGTATAGATGTCATCAGTGGTGGGTTTGAAGTGGCATAGCACAGAGTAACAACTGCTGAGTTTTTTATTATGTATATGTTGTACATAGGCGCCAACCAGGCTTGCTGACGTCAGTTCATTTCCTTCTACGTCACGTGCATATCCGGAGAGAGCTACCCTGGTCATTTTTTGACAGAATTTCACCTTTTTGTTGTCTTTTTTTTTTTTTTTCGTTAGTGCGTCGAGGGATGTCGTGAAAGACCGGGTGCGACACCTGTCACTGCATGATGTTGGTGACAGCCCCGCACCTGATGTGTTTGTTGTGTCTGGAGGGTGACCACGACCTAAGTTGTGCTCTGAGTGCTTGGTCATGAACCGGAAGGCTTTGAGGGAGCAGTCCCTAAAGCTTACGGCAGCCCGGCACTCGACTCTGTCATTCCCAGTCTCGCTCAAGAGGAAGGTCTCTGGACCTCTTGCGGAGTCAACACTCCTCCTCCTTACCCCATTCAAAATCTTGGGGACTTTCAGGTCATAAAGTGAAGTTGATTGTCCGCAGAGCCTGCTTCTGGGTCTGCTCCATGCATCTCAGAGTTTCTGGGATCCAGAGCCACCCCTGCCCAGCTCAAAGAATTTTATGAGACCATACTCCTTATCTTTGGGCAGACTGCCCCCGCGGCATCTTTGGGGCCCGGATGGGGCCCCTTCGGGTTTCACGCCTGCAGTTCTGGCCTCGGCCTCCGATGGCCCTTCCAGATCTGTTCTCTGATTTGTGCAGTCTCCTGTCGTGCCAACGCGTCCTTCCCCGGTGCCCGCTAAGACGTTGATGCTCCTGACGTCGGTTGGGTCCATAGTCAACGTCGACCCAGTCCTCATCCTTGATGACCCAGAGCCAGAACGGCATCGATCAACGTCGCTTCCGACGGGGCCTACTCACCCCAGGTTGGATTCTGACCCTTTTTATTATGGGTACGAATATGGGGAACGACTGGAGAGGACTCTGGACTCTTTAGAATACCAGCTAGACAACCCTGACTTGGGCTGGCCACAGGAATTGGGTGAGACTACTGGTCTGGATACTTCTCCAGACACTGGCATGCTTTCTCCTCCTACTGTGGCTACAGTGGAGGGGAGCGTCTTACTCCATGGTGGTCAGTAGGGCGGCTGAGGTCCTTGGCCTTGAGCTTCCCTCTCTAGCTGTCAGGACTAACCTCCTGACAGAGGTGGGTCAGCCTGGGGCTTCCACTTCAGAGCCTCTCCTTCCATTTAATGAAGCCCTCACTGATGTCCTTATGGGTACTTGGTCTAGACCTAACACAGGGGATCCTGTGAAGAGGACAATCGCCTGCAGCCATTGCCCCCCCCCCCCCTCAGATGACCCTAAATTCCTGTCCCAACACCCCACACCAGAGAGCCTTGTCATCCAGGCTTCTTCTTCCTCTGGCATATTCCCATCTGCTCTCCCGGCTAGGTAATCAAAAAGAAGACTGGATCAAATTGGGAAGAAAATGTTTTCTTCCTCCTGTCTGGAATTGCGGTCCTTAGACACAGCATGCCTTTAGGGCCACCACACCCATTCATTGTGGGATACAGTCGTGCAGGTATTGCCGCAGGTCCCGGAGGAAGCCTGGACCATAATCTCCCAAGACGTTGCTGATGGGAGGGATGCGGCTAAGTTAACAATTCGTTGTCGGCTGGATATGCCTGACTCACTCAATCGGTTGCGTTGATGGTAACCTTGAGGCTCCACACCTGGTTGAGAACATCTGTTTTTTCGGGGGATCGTTCAACAGTCTTTCATGGACATGCCCTTCAGTGGCACCTGTCTCTTCGGAGACAAAGCAGACTCGGACCTCGAGAGGTTCAAGGAGTCCCAAGCTATGGTTTGGTCCCTTGGCCTCACGACTGCCCCTCACCCAACACAGTCTGCTTTTTGCCCCTTTCATGGTCACGAATGGGGCTCCCTGCCGCATCCTTTCCCTGCCAGCCTCTGTGCTGCACATGCTACTCAGCCACCGTGTGGCCAGTAATGCGGAATCCCATCGGCTCGTGGGACAGGGAACCAAAGGTCTGCCCAGTCCACCCCAGCTGCTGTCACAGCCTCCAAACCTTCATAGTTCATTCCACCATATCGACCAGTTGGGGGCAGGATCGGCCATCACCTGCCCCACAGGAAATCCATCATGACAGACAGGTGGGTTTTGCAAATAGTCTGAAGGGGCTATTCCCTCCCCATCAAGACTGCCCCTCCGGCCATGCCTCTTGACCAAGGAAACCATAGACAGGGCCTCAATGCAAGAAGTAAGTTGTGGTTGTTATTCCCGCTACTTTCTGGTAACCAAAAGGACAAGGGCCTACGTCCTATCCTAGATCTTTGTGCCCTCAATCACTTCCTTAAGAAGGAGAAGTTCAAAAAGCTCTCTCTGGCTCAGGTCCTGTCTTCCTTGGACCCAGGCAGACAGACAACTAGATGGTAGCGTTGGACTTCCAGGGCACTTACTTCCATATACTTGCCTTGCCTGCCCACAAGCGCTGCTTGTGATTCGTGGTAGGTCACGTGCACTTTCAATTTACCCCGCTCCCCTTCGGCCTTACCAGTGCCCCTCGGTGTTCATGAAAGTTATGGCAGTGTTTGCAGCTCATCTGCGCAGGTTAGGGGTTTCAGTCTTCCCTTACCTCGATGACTGGCTATTGTAGGAAGCTGGTCTGGTGGTGGACACCATGGTGTTTGCACCTTATTCAAGGGCCAGGCAGTCCCTATTAGTGAATGAAGATTGTGTCTATGAAGCCAGGGCTCTCTCGTGGTAGTTGATTTGAGCAACCAAGACTTATCTAGGAGGAGTGTAAAGCACTTGCAATACAACAGCAGTCACACAGCAACTTATCACACCTGGGGGGGGGGGGGAAACCATATCCTAAAATAGTGGAATGTGAAGTGAAGTCTCCCACCCAATGATATGGAGTAGTTAGACTAGAGTTGGGAGAACTCGGGACCCCAAAAGGTGAGTACCTAAGTGACCAAAGCGACCAGGAGAGCAGAAGTAAGTACCTTGTCTTCCCAAAGACTAACAAGAGGACTTAGAAAAAAGGAACTTTGCAAGAACAGGTCCAAATCAGAAGAAGCCAAGAGTGGATTCTGTAAGAAAGAGGACCTGCAAAAGATGGGGACAGAGTCTAGTCCACAATGGAGTGGCCAGACAGGGCAGGAGCAACTAACCACCATTCTCTGGATGAAAATCCGAGTCGACGAGGGAAGATGATCAGCCGTGGAGTCCAGGAGTAGCAGAGAAGTCATTGGAGTCATGCAGATGATGTCCCACGTTGGTCGCCGGGTTGCATTCGGTCAGTGGTCAGGAGGACAACTAACAAGCCTTAGCAAATGCAAGTTGGAGCAAAGAAGAGTTGCAGAGCAGCAAGGTCCGGGGGACCCGACCCTTGGAGGGAAGTCCGGGCTGATCCTCAGCAGCCGGGAGAGTCAGCAGAAGCAGGCGCAGCCCCCAAAGGCAACCCACTGGTAGCAGGCACAGTAGGTTGCAGTGAATCCCAATCAGGACACCTGGAGAGGAGTCCCACGTCATTGGAGCAGCAGAGATGAGACTGTCCTTGCAAGGATGAAGTGCTGGCAGGGCTACTTAGAGTCTGAAGATCTCTTGGAGAAGGAGTCAACACACCTTGGTTGCTGCAAGAGTCGCGGGGCACAAGGGTACTGTCCTGCAAGAAGAGGCAAGGGCTCACCGTCTTCCAAATTAGAGGGCAGAGAGGACCAAGGGGACCACTCTGGACCACCACCTGTGTTGCAGGATCCACACAGTTCCAGAGGAGGGCAGATCCACGAAGTCGGACGTCGTTGCCTTAGGTGCCTGCAGATGCAGGAGAATGACTACTTCACTCCAAGGGAGATTCCTTTTTGCTTCTTGGTGCACCTGAAGTCTTGCCGACTCCAGAGGATGCACAGCAATGAAAATGTTGCAGTTGCTAGAAGAAGCCGGGGAAACAATGTTGCAAGGCGAGGTCGTCTCAGAAGTTGCAGTCTTATTGGTTCCTGAAGTGTCCAGTTGCAGTTCTGGTGGCCAGGAACAGAAGAGGTTTATGCAGAGGAGTCCTGGTGGAGACTTGCACGCCGACCCACCCACAAGTGAGTCCCTAAATAGCCTTAACAGGGGGCTTGGTCACTTTGCACAGTCACCACCTATCAGAGGGGGGTCACTGACGTCACCTGCCTGACCTGGCCACTTAGATGCTCCCAGGGGCCTCTGCACATCTTGGTTTCAATATGGCAGAATCAAGTGGCCATCTGGAGGAGCTATTGGCACCACCCCTGGGGTGGTGATGGACAGGGGAGTGTTTGCTCCCCTTTTCTTTCTGTGCTTTCTTGCCAGAGCAGGGACCGGGGGTCGCTGGACTGGTGCAAACTGGATTATGCAAAGAGGGCACCAAATGTCCCTTCAAAGCAAACCTGTGGCTTGGGGATGGTACCCAGGGAGAGGGTGTTGCCTCCCTCTCCCATAGGAAATCCTTTGTTCTGCCTTCCCCTGCTTGAGCTGGTCAAGCAACAAGAGGTAGAAACCTGTCAGAGGGGCTGCAGCAACGTGGGATGCCCGCAAACCCTGAAAGACTGGTACGAGCAATACTAAGGAGTCCGCTAAGGGGCTCCCATAGTGCATGGAATCATTCCACCAATGCTGGCATTAGTATTGGGGTAAGATTCTGACATTTTTGACACCAAACATGTCTAGGTTCTGAGTTACCATTATGTAGTTGGGCCACAGGTAGTGAGTGACCTGTGGCTAGTACACAGGTAAAATGGATTCCCCGCACTTACGAAGTCCAGTGCATTGAAATTGGAGTTTGTAGGGGCACCTCTGCTCATGCAGGGGTGCCCTCACACACAAGAACCTGCACCCTGCCCTCTGGGCTAGGATGGCCCACCATAGGGGTGACCTGGCACGGTGACCAGCTGTGAAAGAGTGATTGCACCTTTTCATGCATGCTTCAATGACAAACCTGCAGACAGTTTGCATGGGCTCCCATTGTTGGCATAATACATGCTGCATCCCATGGGGACTCCTGGTGTACCAGTGCCCTGGGGACCCAAATACCATGTACTAGGAACTTACAAGGGTACACCAGTATTCCAGTTGTGGGGTGTAAAGGGTACCGAAGCAACCAAATTTGGGAGGAGAGAGCACAATCACTGGGGTCCTGATTAGCAGGGTCCCAGTGGAGACAGTCTAAACACAATGATAAATAGGCAAAAAGTGGGGGTAAGCATGCCAAAAATAGTGACTTTCCTACAGCTGTTTAAGGCAGACACGCCCCAGAAAATTGTCTCCCACCTTCAGACTATGGCAAACCTTCATCACTCGCTGTGGTTCACTATAAACATTCTGAAGTCACACCTCACTCCTTCTCAGACGATCCCTTTTATCTGACCCTTCCTGGACTCACTGCAGTTTCGGGCCTATCCTCCCTAAAAAGAAGTCCAGGAAATTCAGGCTATAATTCTGATGTTTCAGCCTCTAGCCTGGATTTCGCTGAGAATGAGTCTGAGGCTGCTGGGCCTCATGGACTCCCAAATCCTGCTGGTGACACATGCCAGATGGCATATGCAGGCTCTAACGTGGGACCTGAAGTTCCAGTGGGTGCAGCATCAGGGGAATCTATCCGACATGGTCCAGATCTCGGAGGGAACTGCAAAAGACCTGCAGTGGTGGCTTTTGAATCGCGTTTGGGTCAACGGCCAATCCCTCTCCATTCCCCAACCAGATCTTACAGTAGTGACAGATGCGTCACTCCTGGGAGGGGCGGCCGCTAAGGAGAGTTGGAGATCAGAGGTCTCTGGCAGAGTCCTGATTCCACATCAGTCTTTTGGATCTCCGGGTGATCAGGCTTGCATTGAAGGCATTCCTTCCCTCTCTAAAAGGGAAAGTGGTGCAAGTGTTCACAGACAACACTACTGCTATGTGGTACTGCAACAAACAGGGTGGAGTGGGGTTGTGAACTCTGTCTCTTCGCGTGGCTGGAACATCAGGGCATTATCCTGGTGGTTCAACATCTGTCGGGCTCTCTGAGCGCCAGAGCAGACACACTCAGCCATCGAATCATAATCGATCACGAATTACGTCTTCATCAGGAGGTGGTGCAAGGCCTTTTTCAGTAGTGGGGAGAGCCTTGGTTAGATCTGTCTGCCTCTGCAGAAAATGTGCAATGTTAGCTGTTTTGCACGTTGGAGTTTCCAAGGAGGCAGTTGCTCTGCAACGTTTTTCGTCTCGAGTGGAACTCAGATCTCCTTTACACCTTTCTGCCAATGCTACTTCTGACCAGAGTTCTGAAGAAAATCAAGAGCAACAAAGCCCAAGTAATCCTTGTGGCTCTAGACTGGCCACGAAGTGTATGGCATCCAGAGGTACTAAGCATGGCTACGGATCCTCCAATCAGGCTGCCCCTTTGGGAAGATCTTCTGTCTCAGCAGCAGGGGACAGTTCTCCATTCAAACCTGTCCAGCCTTCGCCTTCTTGTGTGGAGATTGACCGGCAGCAGTTGACAGCTTTCAACCTTCTGTCCGAAGTCTGCAGCCAGGCATCGCTCTACCAAAACTGTATATGCCTGCCGTTGGCATAAATTTGTGGCATGGTGTACTAACAAGTCTGTTGATCTCCTTTCTACACCTCTCTCTGAGGATTTTCTTGTTCATCCTTTCTTTGTCCCAGTAAGGCTCTGCTTTGGACACTCTTAAAGGTTACTTATCGGCCATTTCAGTCTTTCTTAGATTGCCAGACCAACCTTCTTTAGTCAAGTCTCCCATTGTTGGAAGGTTCCTTAAGGGACTCGCCCATTTGTTTCATCTGACCCCGTTCATTATGCCCCAGTGGGACTTGAACCTCGTCCTAACTTAACTTATCTGTTCCCCTTTTGAGCCGCAACACAGTTGTCCCCGGTGGCTCATAACAATCAAGACTGCTTTTCTTATTGCCATCACCTCTGCTCACAGAGTGAGCTTCTAGCTCTTTCTTCCAAGCCACCATTTTTGTCTGTCCACCCTGACAAAGTGGGGCCCCGTACAAAGCCTCCTTCCTTCCTAAGGTTGTTACGCCTTTTCACGTAGGCTAGTCCATCACTTTGCCTAGTTTTTACGCACCTCCACTGTAGGAAAGTACCCTCTTTTTTGGATGGTTGCTCCCACTTTTTGCCTGCTGTCAGTGTGTTTTGACTGTTTTTACTGGGATCCTGCTAACCAGTGATTATGCTCTCTCCCTCTAAATGTGGTGGTTTAGGACTTTGCACACCCCACAATTACCATACATGTGCCCAAATGTAAGTCCCTAGTATATGGTACTTCGGTACCCATGGCATTGGGGCACCAGAGGTTCCCCATGGGCTGCAGCATGTATTGTGCCACTCATGGGAGCCCATGCAAAATGTGTCTGCAGACCTGCCATTGCAGCATGTGTGAAAAGCTGCATGCACCCTTTCACTACAGGTCAGTGCACAAGGTCACTGTAAGTCACCCCTATGGTAGGTCCTCCTAGCCCAGAGGGCAGGTACCTGTGTGAAGGCACCCTTGCATGAGCAGTCCTGCAAACTCCAGCTCTGTGGCACTGGACTTCTTAAGTGCGGGCAAGCCATTTTACCCATGTACTGGACACAGGACGAAGGTTCAGAAACATAACGGTAACTCCGAACCTGGGCATGTTTGATATCAAACATGTCGGAATCATACCCCAATAATGTTGCCAGTTTTGGCTGTATGATTCCATGCACTCTGGGGACTCCTTAGAGAAGACCCCCCCCAGTATTGCTCCTACCAGTCTTCTAGGGGTTTGCAAGCAGCCCACGCTGCTGCCACCCTCCAGGCTGGTTTCTGCCCTCCTGCTGCATAACCAGCTCAAGCAGGGGAAGTCAGAACAAATGATTTCCTGTGGTGGAGGGAACCAACACCCTCGCCTTATGGAAATAGGTGTTACATGGCTTGGGAGGGGTAGCCTTCCCAAGCCACCGGTATGCTTTGAAGGGCACATTTGGTGCCCTCTTTTCATAAACCGGTTTGCACCAGCTCTGGAGCAAATCTGAACAAAGGAAAGGGGAGTGACCACTCCCCTGTCAGTCACCACCCAGAGGTGGTGCACACAGCTCCTCCAGGTGGCCACTTGGTTCTGCCATCTTGAATCCAATGTGGACAGCGTCCCCTGGGAGCATCTGAGTGGCCAGGTCAGGTAGGTGACGTCACAGTCCCTTCCTGATAGGTGGTCACCCTACTAGGTGACCAATCCCCCTTCCTGGGCTATTTAGTGTCTTCCTCTTGGGTGGGTCCTCAAATTCAATATGCAAGATTCCAGCAGGACTCCTCTGCATCGTTTACATCATCTTCTGGCCCCTGAGACTTCAACTGGACCCTCCGGGAACTGACAATCTGCAACTTTAGCAATGACTCCACTCTGCAACATTGTTTCTCCGGCTCCTTCCAGCAACTGCAACGTTTCCTCGGCTGTCCAAACTCTGAGGGTGACGAGTCTTCAGCCTGCACAAGAAGTAAGAAGGAATCTCCCTTGGGCACCAACTGCAACAAACGCTGGCTACGTGGATCTGCTGTCCTCCAGAATTGCATGGATCCTGCATCACAGGAGGTGGTCTGGAGTGGTCCCCTTGTTACTGTCTACCAGCTGTCCATCGTGGGAGACTTTAAGCCCTTGCCTTTCCTTGCAGGACAGTAGTGCTGTGCACTGCTACTCTTGCAGCTACCATGGCTTGTTTGTTCCTCCTCCAAGGGATCTTCAGCTCCGTGTAGCCCCCAGCCTCCAGCACTCCTTCCTGCAAAGCATAGTCTCCTGCCTGCTGCTCCAGGGACGTGGGACTCCTCTTCAGGTGTGCTGATTGTGCCTCACTTCAACTCCTGTACCTGCTGGCCAGTGGGTTGCCTGTGGGGGCTGCCTCTTCTTCTTGTGACTCTCCCAGCTACTGAGGGTATCTCCGGACTCCCCTCCTTCGGTCGAGTCCCCTGGACCTTGCTGGTCCTCTTCAGCCTTGCTAACCCTCTTCGTTTCTTGCATTTGCCAAGGTTTGTTGGTGGTTTTCCAGTACCACTGACCGACTGCATCACGACCGCCAACCTGGGACTCCACTTGCATCACTTCTGGAACTCCTTCAGCTTCCTTCTACTGATTCCACTTCCTTGGATGGGGAACTGCCTTTCACATTCCACTTTTTTAGTATATGGTTTGGTCCTTCCCTTGGGCCCTCACTATTTGCTATTGCTTTTACCAGTGCCTATTGCTTTCTACTGGTTGCTAATGTGTATGAAATAGTGTGTTTACTTACCTTCAGTTGGGGGGTTGCCTATTGAGTATAATAAATTACCTTTTTTTTTGTAACACTGGGTGGGTCTTTTCATGTGTGTTGTGTAAATGCTGTGACTATAGTGGTATTGGATAAGCTTTGCATGTCTCCTACATAAGTCTTGGCTGCTCATCCACAGCTACCTCTAGAGAGCCCTGGCTTCCTAGACACTACCTACGCTTCACTAATAGGGGATTCCTGGACTTAGTATAAGGTGATATCACCATAGTTGCTCACCACACACCAGGCCAGCTTCCTACACCCACATCCCTCTCACTGTCTGGATCCAAAAAGAGCGTTGGCGTTCTACCTCAATCGACTAATGACGGTAGGCAAACAACTTTGTTAGATATGTGGGTGCGAAGAAGGGAAAGGTGGTGCAGAAGCGTACCATCTCAAGATGGGTACTGATCTGCATCAAAATTGTGCTACGCTTTGGCAAAGAAACAACTGCCTGAGGGCTTGTGTGCTCACTCCACCAGAGGAACTGCTACTACCACTGCGTTAGCACTTGGAGTTCCTGACCTGGACAACTGCAAAACACCAATGTGGGCATCCCTGCACATGTTCACAAGACATTACTGCCTGGACAGTCCAGTCCGCAGAGACTGCTACTTTGGTTATTCGGACCTGCAGAACTTTTAGTATGATCTCAGTTCGCAGCCTACCTCTGAGGATGTCATTGCTTGGGTAGCTATTCCAAGGTAAGAAATCTGCAACTAGAAGTCTCTATCAGATGAACAAGTTACTTACCTTTGGTAATGATTCATCTGGTAGAGACATGTTCTAGTTGTAGATTCCTTACCGACCCACCCATCCTCCCCGCTTGTGAACTGATTTCTAGGAACAGGGATTCCCCTTTCAGGGCATTAGCTCTGGCACACCTATTACAGTGTTCTTCATGGCTCTGTGCTGCTGGCGTGGAAATTCGTCAAAAGAAACTGATGTCAGTGCATCTTGGTGGTGCCTATGTATGACCCCAATGTCATCACAGTGACCACGATGCTGGCGATGGACGCGGAGTCGTCCAACGCAACCTGACGGTGTGCAAGGGTACTGCTCGAAGAAAAATCTCCAGATCCAGTCTGATACCTGGAGGAAATTCTAAGTTACGGAATCTGCAACTAGAATGTGTCTCTACCAGATAAATCATTACCGAAGGTAAGTAACTTGTTTGTTTGAATGCATACTGTCTGCTTTGCTGTGGCCTTGTCTCCCTTAAGGGAGCCGAGACCAATATCATAGCACTGTTCCCGCTGGATGGCCTGGCGGGAACTGCGTACTACAATGTTCTCGCCGGTCAGCCTGGTGGGAACATTGTAAGACACTCGTGGTGGGACCGCCAAACTCATAATAAGGCTCCAAGTCTCCTATCTGCTCTGCGCTTCTGTGATGTCCCTGCTGCAATGCTTCCTTGGCCATATATTGTAGCGGATTCTGCCCTAATTATCAGATCCTTCTTGCTATTATCTACCGGTTTACTTACTTTTTTTGCTGTTTTGAATATGTTTGTTGCTGAAAACCGTGTTATTCCTAATTTTTACTCAAAAACCCCCAATAGGCCAGTAAACGGGGATGGTGATATTGGCTGGAATTGATAATACCGGGCCCTAAACTACCACTCCATACTACCGGCCAATTCAGAATGAGCGCATTAATTTATCTCTGCGCATCAAATAAACACTCTGTGGTGCCATTTCATGTTGAAATATGTGCCTGACTCCAGTTAAAATTGATGTACTGAATACTTCGCCTAATGTTTTCTCATTTGCTGCTCCTTCTACTTCTCCCTCCAGACCGTGTGCCTTTAATTGGTTTAAGTCACTACTTGCTCTTTCATTACAAAGTACATGCTACTGACTACAGGTATGGGATCTGGTATAATAAAAGAAGAAACATTGCTCCTGGCCAGTCTTCAGACTAAATCAATTAAATATCAGCTCTTTTGAAAATACGTCTTCTTTTTATCGTAAGAGCTCTATTTTCATGAAATTCCTTGCGACTGCCAGCGTTAGATTCCGACTGCAGCAACAACTTCGAGTCTATCCTCTGACTGCACCCCTGTTGGCAGACGAGGCGGAGCCTCTGCTCCTGGCCGTATTTGCCCTGCTTCGCCCACGAACTGAGACCAGAACGTCACAGCAGCTGCGCAGTTACGACAGGCCCTGCGAAACGTGTTCCTTTGCCCCCTAGCAACATCCACATCAGACTCTCCATTATGAAATCTTTCTTGCCAGAGGACCTCTCTACAGCTGCACGAGCCACCCAGGATTTGAATGAATATCTATCATGCCGGTAGCCACTCTGGTGTCTGAGCTTGTAGTTGTGCTTCTCAGTCACGGGATCGACATCAAATTCATGCTATCCCACTTGTGTAGGGTGTCATGCTTTTTTTTTAATTCAAAGAGATCATCTGTTATCAGAAACCTTTTTAAACAAAGCATTTATAAGTGCAGTGTGTTCAGTTTTTTACTCCAGTTAGAATAAGAAGCTAGCTTTGATAGGCACATTGGCTCCCTTTGTTTCTTTATTCAAATACAAACTTTATTCTTTTGAATAAAGAAACAACAGTGAATCAGGTATAATGTAAGACATCTGTTATAGAGGAATGCCCCTTTAGATCAGTGTCATTTAACATTAATAATGTTTCACGCCCTTGAATACAAAAGCCAGTGTACCAGGATTTGCCGTTTTAATATTTTGACTCTTAAAAAAATCAGAATGTGAATTATTTATTTGCTTCACCTAACATCTTTAGGTGGCGATTTCTGAACCCGTTTATCGGAGGGGTAAGGTGCATTTGTTTGTATTGAGCTAATCACCTTATTTTTCCGCAGCTGCGATTCAGTTACTCTGCTGAGGCTGTCAATACGAGTGATGTGTGAAATGGGCCTTTATTTCCCCACCCCTAGACTTACATGGTACTGGAGGTGCTGGTAACTTGAAGGCAGGAAATTCTGGTGCATTACAAACTGGACCCCCAGCGTTTACCAAGAAGGAACAAGCATTGGCAAAGCCATTAAGTCTCGCCTTTTTTTGCTGTGGTCTGTAGTAGTGTAGGTGTTTATTTGTGAGTGAATAATTTTGAATGTTTTAATTGTTTAATTGCATACAATTATTTTCACTGGAAAGTTATGTTGGACCAGTATATTAATATTACATTAACCTCTCATAATGAGTTATCATAATATGCCATTTATTCGAAGTACAAATAACGTGTTACTAATGCCAAATTTAGCAGCACTCTTTTTATCGACCTCAGAAGGCTAAACCCTTGTGTTTACCTTGCCAAATATGTATCTTGGGTAGCTGACAACACTGATGTCAATACAAGCACTTGGCTCGCTGAGCGGAGATTGCTGTTCGGCTACTTTCATAGAGAGAGGGATTGCTGAACTGAAGGTCTGTGTCTGATGCCCGTACAGTCTTTAGAACCGAGCTCATACATTCTTTACTCAAGACACTTCCTGCTGTCAGAGTGCGAGGAAGGTAGAAGCTGCAGTGTACACTCAAAAAAGATCGCTGCTTCAGTAACATTTGCATTTAGTTAACAGCCAATGAGGCAGTTTTCCTCTGCACTTGCTCCTGTTTTCATTTTGCTCGTGTCAATGCAATTGAATATCCATTTCATATCTGGGCAGTGCTGCTTTAATGTCTCGTGTCTCTAGCACAGCTGCCTGCACGTAACAGCTCACATAATACAGGCCAGGCAAGGCCAGGCATGAGGTTTGGTGAGAAATGTAATGCAATAATGTGCAGTATATATTTTTTTTTTAAACCTTGACCGCTGGGAAAAGAGACTGGGACAAAGATCTGCTGTCATTTGCAGAAATGCAGTGGACACCAAATTGTGCAAGCGAACAGTATTAAAAAAAAAAAAAAAAAAAAACAGAGTAAAGCTGGGCTGCTTGACCGTGACTGCATAGCCCTGCAAAGGTGGTACTCTCCAAATGAGGTCACTTTAAGGAAGGGAGCAGCGATGTGAATTTTAATGAAAGTGCACCGAACAGGGGAGAAGCACACAAGGGAGTCAGCTGGAGAACACACGCACTGGTCAAGTGCTTTAACCCCTTCGATGCCAGGCCTTTTCCCCTCCTGTGCCGAGCCTTTTATGGCTATTTGGGGCAGTTTGCGCTTAGGCCCTCATAACTTTTTGTCCACATGAACTTTCCACGCCAAATTTGCGTCATTTTTTTTTCCCCAACATCTTAGCTATTCTAGGGGTACCCAGAGTTTTTGGGTTCCCCTGGAGGAGGCCAAGAAATTAGCCAAAATACAGCAAAACTTTCGTTTTTTAAAACAAAAAATGGGGAAAAAGGGCTGAAAATGGCATCAACAAAGGGTTTGCGGTGCTAAAGTCACCATTTTCCCAGCTTTCAGGAACAGGCAGAGTTGAATCAGAAAATCCAATTTTCCAACACAATTTTGGCAATCTTACTGGGACATACCCCATTTTTACTATTTTTTGTGCTTTCAACCTTCTTCCGGTTAGTGACAGAAATGGGTGTGAAACCAATGCTGGATCCTGGAAAGCTAAACATTTTTGAAAAATAAACAAAATTCTACAAAGTTTTCCTACAGAAAATAATAGCTGAAATAAAAAAATATTGAAATTGAGGTGAAAAGAACTGCAATTTTTCTCCACGTTTTACTCTGTAACTTTTTCCTGCGATGTCAGATTTTTTTAAAGCAATACACTGTTATGTCTGCTGGATTCTTCTGGTTGCGGGGATATATAGGGCATGTAAGTTTATCAAGAACCCTAGGTACCCAGAGCCAATAAAGGAGCTGCTTCTTGCAATGGGTAATCATTCTATACCAGGTACACAGCAATTCATTTGCTGAAATATAAAGAGTGAAAAATAGGTATCAAGAAAACCTTTGTATTTCCAAAATGGGCACAAGATAAGGTGTTGAGAAGCAGTGGTTATTAGCACATCTCTGAATTTCGGGGTGCCCATACTAGCATGTGAATTACAGGGCATTTCTCAAATAGACTTCTTTTTTACTCACTGTCTTGGATTTTGAGGGAAAAAATGTAGAGAAAGACAAGGGGCAATAACACTTGTTCTGCTATTCTGTGTTCCCCCAAGTCTCCTGATAAAAATGGTCCCTCACTTGCGTGGCCTAATGCCTGCGACAGGAAACGCAACATGGACACATCACGTTTTCCCAAAGAAAACTGACATGTTTTTTGGAGAGTGCCTAGCTGTGGATTTTGGCCTGTAGCTCAGTCGGCACCTAGGAAATCCTACTAAACCTGTGCTTTTTAAAAACTTGACACCTAGGGGAATCGAAGATGGGGTGACTTGTGGGGCTCTCACCAGGTTCTGTTACCCAGAATCCTTTGCAAATCTCAAAATATGGCCAAAAAAAACACTTTTTCCTTTTGGTGACAGAAAGTTCTGGAATGAGAGAGGAGCCACAAATTTCCTTCCACCCAGCGTTCCCACAAGTCTCCCGATAAAAATGGTACCTCACTTGTGTGGTAGGCCTAGCGCCCGCGACAGGAAATGCCCCAAAACACAACATGGACACATCACATTTTCTCAAAGATAACAGAGCTGTTTTTTGCAGAGTGCCAAGCCATGGGTTTTGGCCTCTAGCTCAGCCGGCAACTAGGAAAACCCACCAAACCTGTGCATTTTTAAAAACTAGACACCTAGGGGAATCCAGGATGGGGTGACTTGTGGGGCTCTCATCAGGTTCTGTTACCCAGAATCCTGACATGTTTTTTGGAGAGTGCCTAGCTGTGGATTTTGGCCTCTAGCTCGGCCAGCACCTAGGAAATCCTACTAAACCTGTACTTTTTTAAAACTAGACACCTAGGGGAATCGAATATGGGGTGACTTGTGGGGGCTCTCACCAGGTTCTGTTACCCAGAATCCTTTGCAAATCTCAAAATTTGGCCAAAAAAAACACTTTTTCCTCACATTTTGGTGACAAAGTTTTGGAATCTGAGAGGAGCCACACATTTCCTTCCACCCAGGGCTCCCCCAAGTGTCCCGATACAAATGGTACCTCACTTGTGTGGGTAGGCCTAGTGCCCCAATCACAAGATCAGAAGAGAAATGCAAATGCATTGCGCTGGAAGCTCAGCTTCCAGCGCAATGGGAGGTGGCCTCTGATGAGGTCAGCGCGCGATCGCACGCTGACGTCATCAGACGTCACTGGGGTGGGGTCGGGGGTGGAAGGGGAAGCGCTTCCCCTTCCAGCCCTGCCATGGGGGGGGGGGGAGTGGAAGCCCACGGAGGGAGAGCTCCTTCCGAGCTCCGGTGCTGTGACGTAATGGTTACATCCTCATCACAGGAGCACTGTGCTGCGGGATGTAACCATTACATCCGTGGCACAGAACCAGTTGACAAAAAACACAGCTTAGCTGCTGGTGCAAGCTGCGATGGGTGCGGGAGGGGGGCAGTGACATGGGGGGCAGTAACACAAAAAGGATATTGTTTACCTAATCCTTACAAAAGCAGACCTTGAGCAGCGAAAGATCCTGGGACAAAGATCTGCTGTCATTTGCAGAAATGCAGTGGACACTTCGCCAAATTGTGCAAGCGACCAGTATTAAAAAAAAAAGATCAAGAAAAAACAAGAAAAAAACTGAAAATAAAAAGTAAAACAGTTGACATAAGTGAATCCCATTCAAAGTGAAGCCATAAGAGCAAGACAAAAGGAAAAAGAAGTTTGGTCGCAGCCAAAGTTATCAGCAAAAGTGCAATTATCCATGTAACAGGGGCAATAGCCAAGGCAGGGACAAAGGTAAAGCAGTTACCAGCAGAAATAAAGGACTTTTGAAAGGCAAGCCCACGAACGAGTGATAGTAATGGGTGTGGTTAAAAACTCAGATACAGACCAACACGTCGGAAAAGCGGCGCATGCGCACTGCTATGCTTGACCTAAAAAAGCTACTTACCTGTAACTCTGGTTTTCCAGAAGTCATCTTTCATAGATACTCATCCTGAGTTATTCTCTTTTGCCACACTAGGAACCTGGTGAACATTTGATTTACAATACATTTTGAAATACATTTTAGTAGAAAAGAAAAAAGATTTTACACTCTTAGGCAATATATAATCCTATTTATGTATTTCACCAATCATCTAGGCCAGTGGTTCCCAACCTGTGGTTCGGGGACCCCTGGGGGTCCATGAAGCCTCCTCAGGTGGTCCACGACAGCTTAAAAATTGAATAATATTAACAGATTAGGTCCCCAACTTCCAGTAATGCCTCAGTGGGGGGTCCCCGGATTCCAATAATGAGTCATTGGGGGGGTCCCCTGGTTCCAGTAATTATAAAGTAGGGGTCCACAGAAGTCAAAAGGTTGGGAACCAATGATCTAGGCAACTGAAAGATCATTAGGTGGAATTGAATGAGGGGTAAATATATGTATATTTAGGATGATCCAGGACATTTTGCCTCATTCAAACCCCCTATCTAGTACAGAGACAGGGTAAAACGGCAGTCCTGCCCCTATTTTGAAGTCAAACGACGAAACTGAATTATGGAGGCTGTTGTGATGAATGCTAACAACCATACTAGGTAAGAGATCCTAATTTCTGCGGGCAAAAACTTAGCCTGAAAGTACAGGCCAACTTGAGGAATCACAGTGGAAATCAAACTTGGAATTACAGGTTCATAATTTCTGCGGCAATGGATCTTTCATAGATTCATATGCTTCAACTATTTCTCGTCACCAGATTGAGATCACTTGGTAGAAAGTTCCTAGTCTCACGACGGGAAATAATTCAAGCATAGGAATATATTGAAGATACCAATGCTGGAGATTCGATGTCACAGGTAAATAACTTTTTTACTTTTCTTCCAAACACCTTCATCAGTCCTCCTTCTCTCACAGAGAGATTAGTTTATATCATGAATGTGAGAGGAGCTCTTTAGTACTACCTTGGCAAATAGTTCTGTCTCAATTATGGAGCCAAACACACAAGTTAATGTACTTATAATCAGTCCACAGGCAAATGTGAGTCAGGCATTACCATATATTTTCAGAAGCCCAACAAGCCACTTCAATGACGGCTTCTCTTTTGGTATATATTGCTATAATTTAATGTACAGGCAGCCACGTGAAGATATGTTGATACCTATGCAATGCACGCCTCTTAACTTTACTCCGTAATAGACACACAAGTGATAAGTCTTCTTTCGCAGAAATGGGGCTACCATATTCAACCGCTCATGGGCCACTATCCAGGCCTGGCTCCTTGGATACCAAGATGATTGAAAGATATGACTGCACGTTTTATCAGGTGGCACTCCTCACCGCAAGACTTTGTCTGACCTCAGACCACAAGACACGTAATGCGTCCTTATGTCGTACGATACAGATTTACAACATAACCCTGCATTGATATTACTCCTCTCAAATCCATTGAAATAGGTTGAGGTAAACCTGGCTTGAGCAAAAGAGTTCAGAACACTGGTCCTTGCATATTGTGAATCATGACACAATTATTGAAATGCATTAAATATCATAAAAGGAAAGACAGTTAGTCGAAGAAGACATTGTCAGTTTATTCTTTGAATTTGACTAGTAGAGTGCTATAATACCGCTTAATATTAGTATGTTTTCATGTATGTGTGCAGGCAGTTAGCCCTCATAGAGCCATATTATCTCCCGTGAGGCTTGTTATATATCTCTAACAACATTTTGGCAGTTCGGGGCCTCCTGACATCTACAGACTAAAAGCATCACATATTTTTAAGTTGCATATGGCGTCCTACTGGATACATGATGATAAGATCTATGTTATGTGTTATATTGTCAAAATGCCTCTTCCCCGAGACTCGAAGGGCACCTTGGCCAAGACGCAGTAAAAGACGCCGTTTTCATGGGCAAGAAAGTAGAGGAAAAACGTGGAAAACACATAGATTGAGCAAAGCTTGATCTGTTTCTGCTTTTGCTTTCTTGAAACCCCCCCCCCAGGACTAGAGATTGCAAGGACAATAATATAAACACCAAAAGGCAAGCCAGGGGTGGCACTCACTCAGAATGCTAAATATTAATTAAAGTCAAACAATGGCACCCTCTTTATAATACATATAACAATTTTAGAGTAATATTGTTTGTGTTACTAATTTCTCATTACAGATAAGCAATGGCCCAGTATTCAGCTGCTCACTCCAAGGCGCTGCTGTGGTTCCAGGAGTTACATTTTCCTTCAGAAAGCACGACTTTGGGGCGTGCTTCATCTACCATGCTGGGATGCCTCCTTGCCGCCAAACTCTGGTAATCAAGAACAATGAGGAGCGGGAGGTCAGGTAGGTATCAGTTCACCAGTCATCATTTATGAGGTTGATATTATGCATTTCTTCTGGAGCGTTTAAAAAACATATTGATCAGGTTAAACGTATAGCTAATAGTTTTATTGATTTGGTGAGAAAGTATTATGTAGAGCTATTGCCCAATTGTTGGCTTGCGCTTAAAATTATAGAGATTGATTTTCAGTAAGTAATTAGCACTTTTTAAAGGTAGTGAAATGGAGTGTTGTGTAATTTAATGAATACTATCCCGTCTGCAAACCATATAAACTATATATCTTTAATATAAAATTAATGTTTTATCTGTCAGCCCCAGGAGTGTGTTGCTATTATATTAAATTGTCCTAATGGTACTGAGCAACAACAACCAGTTGCTGCTTCATCAAAGGATATAAACAACTCTAACCTGAATGTTTCTCCCAGTTACCACAGATGAAAACTCTGAAAGTTTTGTGGTCTGTTGAATTTTGAATTACATTTGTTTTTTCCATTAAATGAGGGAATGGCTTTTTGGGGGTTACATTTTTAGACTGGTGTGCCAAGTTAATGTCTAAAATGGGCTTCTGTCATGGTTGTATATGGTGTTTGATAGCCTATCAGAGCTTCTATCAGCATTATCTCACAATTACAACACTTAAAGGAAAGGTATATTGCGATGGCTCACACTAAATGGTCTAGTTTACCTCCAGTTATCCTTCCCCGTCGTTGAAGTGGGAGTCCCACGGTATCATGGAAAGCAGTATGCAACAACCACACAGGCTATGATGACAGTAGGCCTTGAATTTGCTATCCTATCTATATCCTTTTTGTTTTTTTGTTTTAAAAGTACCAAACTTGAACCATGACCAATCAGGCGACATCACCCTCTAGAACACTCCCAAGAAAGGCTCTCTCACTCAGATTTTCAGCACTAGAGTGGGTTATGCATCTTGAGACTATACAGGGAGCCTCTCAGGGTAGGAGGGTGGGTCTCAAGTAAATCTATAAAAGATACCAAAACTGGATAACTGCAGTTACTGGTGGCATGGATGTGGCCACATGCCCCCCACCAACCCCAGGAGTCAGTTCCTCCTGCTGTGCATATAGTTGAGCACTGATTTGTCATGTTACTTTGCTACCCACAGTCTTTAGCGGCAGCCTGATGTTTTGAAATGCTTTCTCCTGCTCTGGGCAGCTGTACAGAAGAGGGAGCCATGTTTATTTTTTTGTTCATCTGTCTTGTTTTTTTATCTATAAATATCTATTTAAATCATCTGGTTTTGTACACTGACATCAATTTGCAAGAGCAATCCTTTCGGTGGTAGTGTTAAATGCTCTGAGAATTTGTAAGTCCCTAAAATATTTAAATAAATATGAAGCAGCAATACAGGTAACTCATTTTATTATCCAGTATTGGCTATTTCATAGATTCACATGCTTGAATCAGAATAACAAGCAGTAGTAACAATATAGAGTACCAAAATGTTACTGGCTGGTATAGGTAAGTAACTCATTTTCATAGTTATGTGATCCCTTTAGGTGTGAAAGGTGCTCAGTCCTTGCTCTTATGATTTCAGAACTCCCTTAGGTAACTGTGAGCAGAACTGCACTGAAAAATCCTGTTAAAAAGTCATGCAGGTTAAGAGTGTGCCGATATCTTTTAACCATCAGAGCTCCAATATGAAAAAAAGGGAAAGAGATGTAAATGCTGAGCCCGAGCTGATGCTGTAATCATTTTAGAAGCAGCTGCATTACATTTCTGTGAGTGTAGTATCAAGGACACAGGGGATGTAGAGGGGATGGAACATTGTTTCTAGTACATGGGTTGTGTTTTGAATCTTTTTAACAAGGTATGTTACTATTGCTGTGCAAGTTGATATGATATTAAAAAAAGAGGGTTAAGTGCCTCAACTAGATCATATTGTGTCATTGGATTTGGTGACCACACAATTCAAAGAAAAGACAGAAAGGACGATAGCAGCTGTTTTGTTTGAAGAGAGACATTCACCCAAAAAGAAAGTTACTAATGGCTGGAGATTGGCCCTTGTGAAGAACATTTTGGCATTAGTGACTAGGTAGAATACTCTAGTGAGAGCAGATCTTCATTTTGCGAGCATGAGGAAATATTTAAGCTTCGACCAAGATCTGCAGGATGAGACTGTCCATGGCATCTCCTTGAGAATGTAGGAAATGGGGTAAACCCTACAACTCCTTCAGTTGATTGCTCTTCATATTTACATTTATTGAAAATTTATTCTGAAACGTTTAGGTCAAATGTTGACGTTTTAGACTTAAATATTGTATATTGAACATACATGCCTACAATAAAGTACAGACAAATATCTAAACTTATCTGAGTCCCACATATGTCTTTGACTAAATGCTGCATCTCAGGAAAACACTGTCCACTCAGTTTTACATTTCCTCTTGAATTACAAGGTGAATAACAGTGCCAAATAAATAAAGTGGAAAGGGAGACTATATAAAGGAAGACATAACCTATTAGCACAAATAATGGAATACCAACGGTCTTTCTAACCATCTAGGCAGATGGTAGGCTCATCAGGCAGCCAATTACAAATATCAGAAAAAAAAAATATTAAGTGCACTCTTGTCCAATCTCTGTCCCACTCTCCGTGGTCCCAGACCCCCTGCTGATCCAATAAATTCCTTGTTGCTTGAGGATCCAATGAAAGAGTAGGCTTTCCCCTCATATGTAATGCAGAGCTTAGCTGTTCCACATTGAAGCTTAATGCTCTGCTGCCATCAGGTTCTTATTTATAAACTGAAGCAGATTCCCTTTTTTCTGCGTGCTCCTGCTGAGGTCAGGGAGCAACAATATCTTGTTGCTTTAAAATTGTATTTGCTGTATTGGATTTTCTTTAGGTGACTGCCTCGCACTGCATGGGATATGCCAGTTTTATTTATATAATCCTGGCACCAGGTATTTACACTAATTCTTATTTTTTTTGAAGGTGAATTGCCCTGTGGACCTCTACATTTTTTGAGATCCCACGCCCCCAACACTTTATTTTTCAGGAACTGTGACATCAGTCGCTTGGTATCCTCAGATTCATGCTTAGGCATCATGTCAAGGATCCTTAGTTTTGTGGTTTGTGAGGCATTGCCAAGCACCTCCGTGTCTTGTTCCAAACAAATGCTAGCTGCTATTGCACAAATTCTGAATGTATTCTGTTGCTTTAGGGCATCATCCCAGTCTTTATCCTTGCCCTCCAAATTCATCAACCACTTCTCCAGCCCTCTAATATTACCCTATGTCTGTGTCACTATACCCTTTAATTCTTTCAGGCTTATCTTTTTGCAGGAGACTTTTTTCTCAACATTTTTGGTAGGCGCGATCAATTTGTGCAGCAAGCGCTGTGGTTGGAATTCACCATGGGTTATGTTGATATATTGAATGTCCTCCACTTCAACTTTTTACCTATGACACTGAGGTGAAGAGGATTTTCATAGGGCAAATCACCTTTTGTCTTTTCTACTTCATTTCTTGAAGTCGCATGAGTAGGGTGACCAGACATCCCAGATTTGCCCGCACAGTCCCGTTTTTTGAAGGTCTGTCCCGGCATCCCAACACTTTACTCTAAAACAGTAAAATGTCCCAGTTTTTAAAGGGAGTCAGTTGAACCTGTACATTCATCACATTGTTGTGCAGGCCCACATTTCAACCGGCCCTCCCAGAAACTTGGGACAGAAGTTTACTGGTTGAAACTCTCCTGCTGCTCTGCCTCGCCCCATTTAAGCAGCACAGCAGGATTTAATGGGGTGTGAATCAGGACTATAGTCAATCCCGGGCCCACCAGCAGATGGAACCTGGAGCTCTTCACAGAACGGGGAGGGAAAGTGTGAAAAAATGTGTGTGTATGTATGTGTGTGTGTATATATATATATCTATAACCTGATACCTAATTGGAAATTTAGTCCTCTTTCTATGTCTGTGCCCGTGTCCCAGTTTTTCGTTCGGAAAATCTGGACACCCTAAGCATGAGGATCGCCCTCCTGTAAACTAAATATTTTAGGAGAAAATTTCAAGCATGCAGTTCTCAGGAGGAGAGTATCACGTTCCTCACTCTTCTCACTGGACCACAGCCGGCAGGCATGGCTTGAGTACCTGGACCCTTTTACAGCCTTGCACCAACATGCCCTAATTCTGGCCTTGCATGACCACCACAATTGACAAGCTACAGAGCATGCAATACCCTTTGAATCCTGTTCCCAGAGGGGTCTCAGGAATACGTCAGTGGAGTCCTCTCCTCCCTACTCTAACGTATAGTTCTCATCTTTGGTGTGCGTCCTTTATTTAGATGCCACACGTGTGCCACAACCTTCTCATTTGGCTGACTCACAAATCAGTTTTGCTGACAAGCTTATGGCTATAGGATGTGTAGGAGCGCCCAGATCGGACCATCCATTGTTCCAATAGAAAGGTATGTTCAGGCTCTGTTCATTGCCCACTGCTGCCAGCAGTTCTCAGGAAGGAGCTATGCTACAGCCCCATGGAGTCATATTGGTCCTGGGAGCCTTACAATGTTGGCACACTCAAGGATGAAATATTAGATGAGGTATTCAATACTCTCCATAAGAGTGCCTAATACAAGTGTCTTTTTTAGCCTTTTTGGTGAAACATCAAAAAATTCATTTGCAGAAATATGAGAAAGCCTGAACGATTACAATTTCCTAGACCAGTTATTAAGAAGAATACACATTTGAAGGAAACTCTTTATCTTTCAAACAATAGTGTAGCAGAGTCTTTATGGTAAAGATTACTAATGCTACTAGTACATTTAATGTGTTCCAAACATTGCAGTTTACTATGCCCAAGAAGGAATCTACATCTATAAGTTTGAGAATATGTGCTTGATTTATATGTTGGCGGGAAGAGAACTCTGTTGCGGTGGAGACAGAGTTCCCTTCATGCCTACGTAGCAGTGTGAATGTCTAATTTAATGTCCGACAGAGCTGAAGTTTAGCCATGGTTGAGACTACTCCAACTCTGCCATGGTCAAACTTCTCCTAGGGCCCGGGGGTGTAAGGGCCGTCAGGGAAATGGCTACATGTTCGTCCACCCAATAGATGGGCAGAATTGTACTCATTTTTTACTGTTAATTGCTGCCAAGGAAAACCTGGAGGTAAGAAACAGGAAAAACATTACAAAGCTCCCTCCGCCACGGGAGAATACTCCCATGGCGAGGAAAGCTTTGTTTTTCATTACAAAAAGAAAATCTCACATGATTCAAGTTGGGTTTGCCTTTTGAAAGAGCAGAAAATAAGGCAGCAGTGACCTCACAAAATGGGTGACACATTTCTGGACCTGATACACAGTATCCAGTGGACTCCAGCAGATTCACAACTGAATCGCCAATGGCACCACCAAAAGCATCACATAGGAGCTGTTTATTTTTAAGTAATTTTCAGAAAGTAGCAGAACTGTGTTAGGTTCAAAGATGTAACCTTTACGGGAAGATAACGCCTTTGCTAGAAATTGTATTAATTCAGGTGTTATCTTGTTATTTTGAGAACCATCTTCAAGAGATGGAGCTTTCTGTAAGTGTGATACCTGTGACAAACATCAGCTCTATGTCCAGAGTTTCCTTAGTAGGAAAATAACGCTTTGGTGAAGGGGATTTTATGGAACTGGTCTGGGTAAGTTTCTGAATGCATTTCCAACTGTCACCCTTACTAAATATTGTGATACCCCTGAACTCTGCAATTATACTGATCATTTTGGCGTTTCCATTACTGATTCTTGGAACTCCTGCTCCACAGCAACCTCGTGCTGATGCGCGTTTCATATCTGCTGACCAAGCAGTTGTGTGGTTAATTCTTTACTTCCTTTCCAGTATTGAGCATTAAAGCCTAGTTTCCAAACAACCACTGTGCACACATTTAGATTACTCTGTAAAGCGCATCGCTGTAGTGTGTGCTGTGGAAGGGAATCAACCAGCAAAGAAAGGATGTAGGAGAGGTATTTAAATCATCTCAAAACTTCATTTTGACATTTTGTATTTTATCTGTTATTAGAATTTAACAATGATCTTCGCTGGTTCCTGCAAACTTTGCCAATCAACTATCTAGCCTTAGCTTAACACCCACAGTGACACCCATTACACTGAAAATGAGGTTGTGCACTGTGACATTTTGGTAGCAATTACAACCAACAGAAGGAGCAGTATGTTTCAGGCTATTTCTTTTAAGAAGCCATATATAGTATTTCACAATTACAAGGCTAGCCATTGGATGATTCATGTTTTATCCCAAAAGTACTTATGACATGTCTTTTAAAACTGGAAATAATTTTTGCTGTTGTCCAGATATAACAATTTTTACTTCATCCGAACAACCCATAACTCAAACAGAGCTTTGGAATTGTCCCTTGAAAATCATTTCCTTTCAGAGATTCTGATATCTCTTTTTAATGAATGGTGGACTTTCCTCAAGTGCTAAATCTGCTATTGTGTAGGTGGATAGATTTGTATATTTAAACTCTATTGCTTTGGATTTCAGGCTTGTCAGAGACTTTGTTGTTTCCACTAAAGGAAATACTGAATCACATGCATTTATAGGGCAGCAGTATGAACAACTTAACACATTTTTTCCCGGGACTCTTCCAGAGAAGATACAGCTTTGAGCCAGGAAGTACTACACTGTTTATTTGATTGTAGCCTAGTCTTTTTTTCTCCCAATTTTCTGACTTTGAAATTAGACTCCCAGCCAGTTACAAACGAGGCAGAGATGGATTAGATCATAAGAAATGTTACGCCTGGTCTCCTCCTCCTCCAAAACATAACCTGTTTACAGTTTGTCATGTTATGCACCCCTATCCTCGTAGCATTTTGAGTTCTGATTTAATTTAAATTTTTCTCTGGAAATCTGGCAAAGAGAGAGACACTGGGAGATGCATGTTGGTTCCCTGAATATCCAATTCAGTACGTACGTTCCCAGTGTTTGAGGACAAACTCTGTATGTATTCCCAAAGATTAAGATTTGTAGACTTGATGACAAGGCACAGGTGTTATTGCGCATCTGTACTCCAGTAAATATTTCTGATTTTGTTGCAAGTTTACAAACATCATTAAGACTCTTTACGTTATTTTTATGAAGAGCTTCCCATCCTGGCGATAGAAACAGTCTACAAGTTTCTGAGGATTCTTGTAAATGATCACCCACCCAGCTCATTTTATGTCTCTGTAGAAGGGTTCGAATCTGGTATTACCTCAGGGAAAAACTCCTCCCTGTGACCCCTAAAAAGCTGTGACGTCAGATACCAGGCTGTACTTTTAGCCACAGCTATGAGTGAGATAGACACTGAATAGCTGTGCTGCCTCAGGATACAGTGCCCTTAAGGATGGACCCTTCTTACCATCCATGGATGTCAAAGATTTTCACCTATGCCAGTGTGTTCAGCACATAATCTTATCCACTATATGGATACTTGCATGTCTTTAGTATTTGTATAGCACCAACGATCATAACAAAAAGCCAGTGGAGAGCTTTACAGTGCTAAGCAAAGATAGAGCCAACGAGGGGTTGGAGAGGTATCTGGGTTTTGGGAGCAGAAGTGATCTGTTACTGCCTGTGATATAGTGTTCTTTAAAGAAGTGCACCTTTAGCTCTTACCCAAATTGGAGCAGGTTCGGGGCAGCTGTGATAAAATGATGTGTTATTCTGCCTTCTTCACCCATCTGAGAGAGGTGGGAGATTTCCCAGACTGAATCCATGAATGGCTGTCTATTACCATATCTTCAGGTCCGATGAACACCACATTGACAAAAACTGTTGCTTTTAGAGTCTTCCAAGGGTGTAGCAGTGTCAAAACAGACCACGTGTAGCTCAGATGTTATGCTGTAAGTAGTTCTGTAAGACATTAAGTTCACCCCTAGAGCAATGATACACATGGTATAAGGGAGAGAGCTGCAAATTCTGCTTTTCTGAAGGAGTATTTTCAGTGGTATGGCAAGTGTACCTTGGGTCCATTGCAAGCAATGGAAATACCCCCTCACTTCTGGCTACCCAGTTAAATACCATAACAACAAGGGCTTGGTATGCCCATCAACCTGCTGGGCTCCATGCCCCTGCACCTGCTGCACCATTGATAGCTATATCCCTGGTTTCCCTTGTAGAAGGCCTTTTGGTCTTTTATATATAGATTTTCTAAACATTATTTAGATTTTGGTACTAGTGCAGAGAATTTGTTTGGAAGCTCCTGTGTTCCAGCTTACCTTTGGTTACTGTTTTCTTCGAGTTGTTATTGGAGGTATTGCCAGGGAAAATATTTCAAAGATAACAAGTCTGAAGACTCAATACTGTACATTAGATGAAAATGTATGCTTTTCCCTCTGCAGATTCTCTTGCCCTTCTGTTCCCTTGTGCTAATCTAATCGAAGTGTGTGTTCTAGATTGGAAAAGTCTGAAAACTGAGGGAATGACAGAGACAATTATACGTTAGCTGGTTATTTAATCCAAGCCCTTGTTTAACATGTTTGTACCTAGGTGTTGCTCACCATTATTCAAATAGACTGGGGCTAAGATCTGGATGTTTTCTGAGTTCTAATGATACCATCTTCTTCCTCTCACCTTTACAGCTTGGACTGCTTATATGTGAACACAGCCTACTTTGAGTTGGATTTCCAGGCTGAAGTACTGCGCCCTGGTGAACAGATGGAAGTCTTTATCACATTTTACCCTAGAGCAGTTGTTAAATATCGAGAAATCGTGCCATTTGAGATTAATGGACATTTCAGGCAAACAATTGAGATTCTTGGGCAAGGCACTGAAATGAAGGTAAGTCATAGAACATTATAAGACGCAGTCAAATAATTTACTTTATGCAAGATCTATGTACCTTGCATGGTAAAAAAGATGAGATCCTTTATTTTGTATTTTAGGCTTACTACCTGGCTATGAATATATTCTGAGTGGGCAAGTTCTTGATTTTAATTAGGTTCCGATACTTGGCTATATTTCTTGTCATTAAGCGGGGGGCATGGAGGAAGCTTAGCATTAACATTTAGGTACACCAGAACTTCAGTATCGCCAAATCTTTTAATTGTCTCTGATCCTCCATCTTCCATTTAGTTTTTATCCTTACAAGTCCCAGCATGCACAGTTGTTTCTATGGATTTTCTTTAATGACATCTCTTATTTCTTTATTTCTGATTTGATTTTTTTCTGCAGATAGTTGTTGATTGTGACTTTTTAAGAGGGGTAGTTTCTAGTCTGCGATAATGCCGATCAGCAATAGATGCAGCAAATTTCTGGACATTACGAGGCAGGTTGACTTAGTCTGTATGAAGTAGCAAATATCTAGAAGGTGCACTCTGATTTCTAGTTGTGTCTTTAAGAGGAATTAGACCACTCATAGTTGAGGCACAAGCCCGCAGATGCAGATATTGCTGGTCTTCAAATGAAAGACTTTACTCTACCAAATATGTTTTGTTGATGATGTTGGGAGCACCACAAATACATGTTAGCATGACCTGTACCAACACGCAGTTTAGAGATTGCATATTTAAACAATATTAAATTTAAATTCTTCTGCAGTAAAAGCAGCATCAAAAATGGCAAATGAAAACCAAATTCACCTACAAGCCTTGGGCCTAAAAACCTTAATATGGACTCAATAGTGAAGTGCTTAATGATGACTTTGATATCTCAAAAATCAACATTGAATGCTTCAAACTGTCTTTGGTGTCACTGTCATAAATGTGAATAAAAAAGAATGAATATGTGTAAGGCAAATACAATAAAAAGGAGATTACCCCAGATTTCTTTGCGAAAGGCATCCAATTTCCTTACTTCAATTAAGAAGAGTTCTTTCCTATAATGGGCTTTGTAGGAAAGTGCCCTTGCTGGTTTGGGTGCCCCCGCTTTTTGCCTGATATTGATGCCAACTTTGAGAGTGTGCTCGGATCCTGCAAACTAGACCCCAGCACCAGTGTTCTTTCCCAAAATCTGTACCTTTGTTAACACAATTGGCAACGCCCTGGCACCCAGATAAGTCCCTTGTAAATGTTACCCATGGTACCAAGGGTCCTGGGGCAAGGGAAGGTCCCCAACGGCTGCAGCATGTATTATGCCACCCTGGGGGGACCCCTCACCAAGTACATGTACACTGCCTATTAGCTTTTGTGTGTTGGCGGGGAGAAAAATGGTAACATGGCATCCCTCTCAGGGTGCCATGCTTACGAACCAGTGCCTGTGGCATAGGTGTGTCACCCCTCTAGCAGGCCTTACAGCCCTAAGGCAGGGTGCACTATACTACAGGTGCAAAGTTGCATGAGCGATATGCACCTACAGTGTCTAAGTCAGTTATTAGACATTGTAAGTGCAGTGTAGCAATATTGAGTATATGGTCTGGGAGTTTGTCATTACGAACTTAACAGCTCCATAATTGCTCCACTGAATACTGGGAATTTTGGTATCAAACTTCTCAGCACAATAAACCCTCACTGATGCCAGTGCTGGATTTATTGAACAGTGCACCCAAAGGGAATCTTGGAGATGTCCCCTGTATTTTACCCAATCCTTTAGTGCAGGACTGACTAGTCCATGCCAGCCTGCCACTAATAGACTAGTTTCTGGCCACATGGGGTGAGAGCCTTTGTGCTCTTGTGGCCAGAAACAATGCCTGCACTGGGTGGTGGTGCTTTACACCTCCCCCTGCAGGAAATGTAACACCTGGCGGTAAGCCTTAAAGGCTCAATCCTCTTGATAGCATGGCCCAGGGCACTTCAGCTAATGGAGATGCCCGCCTCAGACAAAGCCCCACTTTTTGCGTCATGTCCTTCAGGAAAATAAGGGAAGGCAGGGAGGAATGACCACCTCAGCTGGGACCACCCCTAAGGTATCTAGAACTGAGATGACCCCCTCCTTGCATTAATCCTCCATCTTAGTTTGGGAAACGGGGGCCAATAGGGTTAGGTCTGTGTCCCCCTCCCCAAAGGGAGTGGACACAGGAAGGGTTTAGCTACTACCCTCTGACCCCTGTAACACCCCTAAATCCAGGATTTAAGGGCTCCCCTGAACCCAAGTTGTCAGATTCCTGGCGACCTCAAAAGAATAAAGGACGACTGCTTAGCTGAAACCCCAGCAGAGAAGAAGGAAGATAAAAATTGACTTGCCCCCAGCCCTACTGGTCTGTCTCCTGCTTCAAGAGCCCTACAAAAGAAAGCGGCACATCCTGCGGGTCCAGCAACCTCTGCCAAGCCTCCAGAGGGCTGCGTGCATCACAGAGGACCAAGAACTCCTGTGGACTGTAGAACTGTCCAAGAAGAATCTGCATCTAAGGACTCCAGAGCCTCCCTGGATCCGCAAGTCCTCACACTCCACACCCGACGCCCACAGCCCGTGTCCAGGTGGCCAAACTGTCTAGAGGGGATCCCAGGGTGATTCCAAGCAAGTGGCCACCCTGGGTTGACCTCCTGTCCTCCACGACGATGCCTGCAGTGTGAATCCAGAGGACCCCCCTGACCACGCCAGCACCGGATGAAGATACCAGTCGTCAAAAGGTACACTGCACCCGCAGCCCCCTGGCCTTGGGAAACCCGACCTCCGGTGCAGCAACGTTCAGCAGGCAGCCCCCCTACTTGTCCAGCCTGTGGTTTTCCGGAGCCGACCCCATGGACCCAGCCTGCAACATCTAAGTGACCCCGGGCTCCCCTCATGGGAAAGCGTTGGGAGCCCGACGCTGTGTTTACACCCAGCACCTGGCTGCTTCTGCGCCACTGAGGGTGTGTGATTGGTGCCAACCTGTAGCCCCCCCCCCCCCGGTGCTCCTCTTAACCCCTCAGGTCTGCCCTCCGAAAACGTGAGTACTTACCTGCAAGCAAGCCTGATTCAGAGTGCCCCAAGTCTCCATAAGAGCCTATTGTAAAACCGGCAGTCACTTTGACCTCTGCACCTAACTGGCCCTGTGTTGCTGGTGGTGGGTGTTTGGGGATTGACTTGATCCCCGACTGAAGGACATCGTAACCCCTGGAGACCGGAACTGTAAGTCTGGTACTTACCTCTAAAACTGTACTTTCTTTTCTTCCCCTGTCCACTTTTGAAATAGATATTCTCTGTTTTCATAAAAACTGATCTGATAGAGACTTATAATTGCAGATTCCTTACCTTAGAATTTCCCCCAGGCGTCGGACTGGATCTGGAGATTTTTCTTCTAGCAGTATCCTTGCGCGTCGTCAGGTGGTGTCGGTCAACTCCGCTGGCATCAGTGGTATCGTGGTCCGCAAAGAACGTGCATTGCCAGCTGTTTTATGCATTGGACTTTCCAAGGCGGCACTCGCTCGGTGACGCTTTTCATCTCAAGTGGAACTCAAGCCTCCTTTATGCCTTCCTGCTTATACCACTTCTGTCCATCTCTCGATGGGTACTAATTGGCATGAAAATGTACTACACTTTGTGTAGTAAAGTACCCTCTTTCCTGGCATGGTTACCCCCATTTTCTGCCTGTTGTCAGTGTGTCTGACTGTGTTCAGTGTGGTCCTGTTAACCAGGACCCCTGCGATTATGATTTCTCCCTTCTAACTTAGTTACTTTCACCCCACATTTGGCATACTGGTGCCCCCATGTAAGTCCCTAGTATATGGTACCCAGGGCATTGGGGTTCCAGGGGATCCCAGTGGGCTGCAGCATGTAGCATGCCACCCATGGAGAGCCCATGCAAAGTGTTCTGCTGGCCTGCCATTGCAGCCTGCATGAAAGGGTGCAGGCCCCCCTTTTCACTATAGATCACTGCACCAGGTCACAGTAAGTCACCCCTATTGCAGGCCCTCCTAGCCCAGAGGGCAGGGTGCACGTACCTGTGTGTGAGGGCACCCCTGCAGTAGCAGAGGTGGGCTCACAAACTCCAGTTCCATTTACCTGGGCTTTGGAGTGCGTGGATGCCATTTTATATGTGTACTGGAAATAGGTCACTACCTGTGTCCAGCTACATAATGGTAATTCCGAACCTAGGCATGTTTGGTATCTAACATGTCAGAATCATACACCAATACTCTTGGCTGTATTGGAAGCATGATTCCATGCTCTCTGGGGGCTCCTTAGAGGACCCCCAGCATTGCTCCTACCAGCCTTCTGGCTTATTCCGGGCAGCCCAACCTGCTGCCACCCATCAGACCAGTTTCTGCCCTCCTACTGCTTGAACAGCTCAAGCCCAGGAAGGCAGAACAAAGGATTTCCTTTGGGAGAGGGGGATAACACCCTCTCCCTTTGGAAATAGATGCTACATGGCTTGGGAGGGGTAGCCTCCCCAAGCCACTGGTATGCTTTGAAGGGCACATTTGGTGCCCTCCGTTCATAAACCAGTCTACACCTGTTCAGGGACCTCCAGTCCCTGCTTTGGCATGAAACTTGACAATGGAAAGAGGAGCCACTACTCCCCTGTCTATCACCACCCCAGGGTTGGTGCCCAGAGTTCCTCCAGAGGGACTCTGAGTTCTGCCATCTTGAATCCAAGGTTGGCAGGGACCTCTGGGAGCATCTGAGTGGCCATCTTCAGGCAGGTGACATCAGAGTCCCCTTCTAAGAGGTGGTCACCTGCCTAGGGGACCAATCCCCCTTTCAGGGCTATTTATGGTCTCTCTCTCTTGGGTGGGTCTTCCGATTTGGCTTGCAAGATTCCAGCAGGACTTCCCTGCAACCTCTAGTTTGACTTCTAGCCACTGGAACCGTGACTGGACCCTCCAACAATCGACAATCTGCATCCACAACAAAGACTCTGCTTGCAACATTCTTTCCTCTGCTCCTTCCAGCTTCTGCAACATTTCCCCGGCTGTGCATCCTCTGAGGGCGGCAAGTGTTCAGTCTGCATGAGCAGGAAGAAGGAATCTCCCTTTGAGTGAAAGAATCACTCACCTGCATCCGCAGGCTCCAATTGCAGCGACGACCAGCTGCGTGAATCTCCTCTCATCCTGAGCTGCCTGAATCCTGCATCACAGGTAGTGGTCTGGAGTAGTCCTGTTGGTCCTCTCTACCAGCTGTCCAACTTTGGTGGAGATAAGCCCTTGCCTTCTCAAGCAGGATAGTACACCTTTGCACCGCGTCTTTTGCAGCTACTAAGGCATTTTTTGCATCACCTCCAAGGGATCTTCAGGTTCAGTGTATCCGTGTAGCCCTAGCCCCCAGCACTCCTTCCTGTGGCGCACAGCCCTCTGCGTGCTTTTCCTGCGGCGTGGGACCCTTCTCCAGTTGTGCTGTGTGGGTTCCTCTGTGACTCCTGGTTCCTCGTCCATTGGGTCTCCTTTGGGGGCTGCCTCTTCGTCTCTGGACTCTCTGCCTTGCTAAGTGGCCTGCTAGTACTCCCCCGTGGGTTGAGTCTTCCTGGACCTTGCTGGTCCACGACAGCTCCACTTTTGCTTCACCACAAGTTCTGCCTTTGCCAAGGCTTGCTGGTGGCTTTTCCACGCAACTGAACAACTGAAATAATCCATCCGGCGTGGGACGTTGGCTGCATCCTCCAGGAACTCGTCACCTGCTCCAGGGCCGCATTCCTGACCGTCTTCATCCTACCGTCGACCAACTCCTGCATTCACAACTGGTTGGGTAGTGGATCCTGCCCCACTGGACTCTTACTGTGACTTCTGGACTTGGTCCCCTTATTTCACAGGCCTTCCCCTTCAGGAATCCACTGCTGGGTTCTTGCAGTCTTGTCTGGGTGTTGCATTTTCTTTATTTTCTTCCTTTTGGGTAGTTTGGGGAAAATCTAGTTGTTTACTCCTTTACTCCTGGTCTCTAGCGGGCACTATGGTACTTAGCTTTGGGGTTTCCTAGTACCCCAACTCCCCTCTACATATTTCATGTACGTAGGTGAGGGTCCTGTGTACGCATTCCATTTTTTTTAGCACATGGTTTGGCTCCCCCTTGGGTCACTATTGTCTAATTGCATTTGCACTGTTTTCTATCACTTTCTATGCCTATTTCTGATAACTAGTGTACATATTTAGTGTGTTTACTTTCCTCCTATTGGAGGGTGGCCTATCTAGTGTTTTGGTACTGTGTTACTGTAATAAAGGCCCTTTATTTTCATAACACTGAGTGTTTTCTTTCATGTGTGTAAGTGCTGTGTGACTACAGCCATATTGCATGAGCTTTGCATGTCTCCTAGATAAGCCTTAGTTACTCATCCACAGCTACCTCTAGAGAGCCTGGCTTCTAGACACTGCCTACACTACCCTAATAGGGGATACCTGGACCTGGCATAAGGTGTAAGTACCTTAGGTACCCACCACACACCAGGCCAGCTTCCTACACTTTGGCAAAGAAGCAACCCCTGAGGGCTTGCGAGCTCATTCCACCAGAGCGACTGCTGCTTCCACGGCATTAGCACACGGAGTTCCTGTCCTGGATATCTACTGTGCAGCAACGTAGGCATCCCTGTACACATTTACAAAGCATTAGTGCCTGGACAGTCAGGTCTGCAGAGACGGCTACTTTGGTCATTTGGTCCTGCATGACTTCCTAGTATGATCTTTCGCAGCCACCACCGAGGATGGCATTGCTTGGGTATCTATTCTAAGGTAAGGAACCTACAACTAGAAGTCTCTATCAGATGAACAAGTTACTTTCCTTCGGTAACGATTTATCTGGTAGAGACATATTCTAGTTGCAGATTCCTTACCGAGCCACCCATCCTCCACGCTTGCGAACTGATTTCTAGAGACAGGGATTCCCCATTCAGGACCTTAGCTCTGGTGTACCATTTTCAGTGTTCTTCATGGCTCCGTGCTTTGGTGTGGAAAGTCGTGAAAAGATACTGATGTCATTGTGCAGAGGTGGCATCTATGTACGACTCCAGATGTCATTACGGCAACTATGAAGCCAACGACCCCGCAAAGTCGACCAACGCGACCTGACTAGGCACAAGGTTACTGCTCAAAGAAAAATCTCCAGATCCAGACTGACGCCTGGGGGAAATTCTAAGGTAAGGAATCTGCACCTAGAATATGTCTCTACCAGATAAATTTTTACTAAAGGTAAGTAACTTATGCCGGGCAGGATTCATTCTGGCACAATACTCATTTCACAGAAATAAAACCTCACTGGAAGCATTTATAGATATAATCAAAATAGGTGCTCAAGTTGAAAGTTGAAGCTACACTTCTGTAAAGTACTAATCATCCAAATTTCTTGTGCCTGGTAAAGGTAAAGCAAGTGATTTTTCTCTGCATTTCAACCTTGAAAAGGTATCGGTAAACCTTAAAGGAGGTGTTTGTAGGAGGCTGGCTCAGTTTATGGTGTACATCTATGGTGTGGCACCCTATACTGAGTCCATGCAACGCTTTGTGATAGTGTTTAGGTGTCCAGATTGCAAAGGCTCTCTAGGGTTAGGTGTGGTGAGCAGCTAAGGCTTAACTAGGAGAAGTGAAAAGCACTTGTAATACCACAATAGTCAGTAACCAATCACAAGAAAGAGCCACACTAGTTGTTGCAAAAATAAAGGTTTCTTTATTACAACACTAAAAGTACTCTTACATTGGTATAGCACCACCTGCAGATATCAACACACAAAAATAGATACTTAGCAGTAATCGGGAAAAGCATAAAAATAGATGGGGCCCTACGGGGGCCAAACAATATACTAAGAAAGTGGTATATGAAAGGAGGTGCCCAACCGTGGTAAGTGTGTTAGGATCCCAGGAGCTGGAGGAGTAAGAAATTACCTCAGGTAAGTACTAGAAATCCCACAGGCGCCTGGGTACAGTGTTGTTATCAAGCCGGGTGTCCCATAGGCTAACACAGGACCGCTGAGGTTGGATTTTTATGGATTCAGTACCCTTCCCAGTGGACCCCGAAGATACCAGTTAGCAAAAAGAAGGTTGGAGAATGCCCCCACCCGTGGATTCCCTGAAGATCAGGATGCCTACACCAGGAAACCCAGGTGCATGGGGGTGAAGTGGTGTCGGAAACGCTCATTGGAGTCAATGGAAGCCTTCGTTGTCCAGCTGCTGTTGCGACCCGTGGAGCAGGTCGGTGGAACCCAAAGGTGGATTCTGGACTGGAGGTACCTGAAAAAAGAAGGGGACAGTGTCCAGACCACCAGGAGAAGTCCAGGTGGTGCAGTTAGGCAATGCACACTCTATTGGGGATGAAGTTCCTGGAGGATGTTGGAAGAAAAAGTCCACCTGCAGAGTCCAGAGAGATGCAGGAGATCCTTGGAGTCACCCACGAGCTGTCCCATGTCGGTCGCCGGGTTGCAGGAGGGTCAGTGACCAACTGGGCCACCAACAAGCCTTGACAAATGCAAATCGCGGTTGCAAGAAAATTGCAGATTTTGGAGGACCAACAAGGTCCTAGTGACTCCACCCTTAGTGGGGATTCAAGGCAGGCCTTCAGCAGGAAGGAAAGCCAGCCAGAGTTGGAGGAGCCCCCACGAGTGACCCACTGGCAGCAGGCACAGGGAGTCACAAGGAGCCCTCAGCAGCACCACAAACAGGAGTCCCCCATCGCAGGAGCTGCAGAGGGGGAGCTGAATCTGGAGTCGCAAAGTGCTGGAGGCCGGGGTTTTCTGGAGTTCGAAGATCTTCTTGGGGGAAGAGACAATAAGCCTTGGCAAGAGCAACTGTCGCAGTGCACAGGGTTCCATTCCAGTGGCAGCAACAAGAGTCCACCATCTCCCAAGTTGGTCAGAAGACAAGTTGGACCTGGAGAGGACCACAGAACTACCGCCTGTGAGCAGAGTCTTTACATTGTCCGTGGGACTGCAAGATCTACCAGTCGGTCGTCATTGTCTTGAGGTGCCTGCAGATGCAGGGAGTGACTCCTTCACTCCAAGAGAGATTCCTTCTTGCTTCTTGGATGCAGGCAAAGTTTTTGTGACCCTGGGGGATGCACAGCCATGGATGTTGCAGAAATCTTGCAGGAGCTGGAGAAACAATGTTGCAGTGGGAGCCCTCCCAACAGGATACAGTCTTGTTTCAGTTCCAGAAGCAGAGCAGCAGTGGTTCCGGAGGCCAGGAGCAGAAGATATCTTGCAGAGAGTTCCTTGAAGAATCTTGCTTGATGAATCTGAGGACCCACCCTCAGGGGAGCCCTTAAGTTACCCTGAAAAGGGGTTGCTCACTCTCTGAAGTGACCCACCTACCAGAGGGGGTCAGGGACGTCATCTACCTGGCTTAACCAGTCAGATGCTCCCAGGGTCCTCTGCATATCATATGTTCAAGATAGCAGAATCAACCAGCCACCTGGCAGAGCTCTGTGCACCTCCCTATGGGAAGTCACTCCCCTGTCCTTTGTGTGGCTTTGCATTACAGCGGGAATCAGTTGTTCCTGAACTGGTGCAAACCAGATTATTCAAGGAGGGCACCAAATGCACAAGCTACCTTCAGTAATGCTTTATCAGGTAGATACACTATCTGGCCGCACATTCTTTACTGACCCACCCATCCTCCCTGCTCTGCGTACAGATTTGTAGGTTTAGGGATGATCCATTTCAGCCCCTACTTTGGACACACCAGTGTCTGTGCACTTCATGGCTCCGCACTCCTGGTGTGGAAAGTTCTGAAAAGTAACTGACGTCAGTGTGCCAAGGGGGCATCTATATAGGTGACGCAGACGTCACTTTGCACGCCAACGACATAGAGAGCACCTCCCGGCATGCATGGGTACTGCTTACAAAAATCTTCCGGATCCAGTCTGACGCCTGAGGAAATTCTAAGGTATGGAATCTGCGGCTAGATATTGTCTCTACCAGTTAAAGTGTTACTAAAGGTAAGTAGCTTGTTCTTTTTGTAATGCTAATGAGAGGCATGTTGTCGTATTTCACATTGTTTACCTTACAACTTGGAACTGATGTATTGTGTACATGTTTTCCTGGTACTGAAATACAAACTAAAATAAACATTATATTTGGGATCAAATTTATTTATCATGTGGGCCGGTCTATAGCCCTTCCATTTTTATTCCATCTATTTCCAAGCAAGGAGGAGAAGCCTCTGCATAGACTGAACCCAGATAACAGAATAAGAGTGGGCGATCAGCCATTGCTGGATTACAAAAGGGCAAGGTGGTTATTAAGTACACACTTCCACATTGGCCCATGCTCTGTATGAAGGTCTTGAATGCCCTGGTCAAGAAAGATCTTCCTGAGGATAACTTTTTCCATCCCACAAGGGTTAAGGATGCATCCCCAGCTCTCTGCAGGGACAGTCCAGATGCTGACATCCTCCAAGTAACAGAGTGGTCTTTGCAACACACTTTTTCCAAGAACTGCTGCCTTACAGCTAAAGCAAGCATTGACAGATGCTTTGCCTGACCTTACTGCATAACTTCATAGGTTAACTAGCAATACTCAATCAACCTTTCTGGGATGGTATTTCTTTGGGACTCATTTATATGGGGAGGAACGTGTAGGAAGATACATCCATCAAAAGAAAAAGTGACTTTTCTTTAGTAGTGATATTTCTGGGAGTTGCATAATCATCCTACAGATTGCTCACCAAGCTCCCTCCTCCCCTGTAAATACTGTGGTTAATAACTTCCCTTCCCAAGGTATGCAAACACATGTGTTGTTCCTACCATTTTTACTCTCTTTGGTCCTATCTACATGCCTTGATGGGGTACATAAAACGTTTCAGTATCTGATGCACCAACACCTTTGGCATCTAATGTGCTCCACTGTCATCTCCTGAGGCAGAGTTGTGGCTGAAGCTGCGTAGCTCTACATAGCAGACCAAGAATTTACGGAGGCTATGCTTTTGTTGTTTGGGCAACCCAAAACAATCTCACAATTATTAAGGGTACTGTTATAAATGGAACACAATTTTCAATAGGTGCCGTCCTGGTACATACCCTTAGCCAAATAGTATGTAAATGCCAAACTGGAAAAACCCCAGTTGGGCAGTCCATCAAAATAACCAAGGCACACAATAAATGTCCAATTAGTACACGTCTGTTCCGAATACACAAAACTCTGCAGCACGTATCGTTGACAATTCATAATATATTCCCATAGACAGCTTTTCCAGTACATTTGTACAGCCGACATGTGTTTCACCATCATGACTTTTTCAAGGCTACAAAGAAGATATACATGGTGTTGCAGTTATGAACATACATGCCAACAGGGATACTCTTCATTTAATTACAAATTAAGTGCATAAAAACACTGAGTCAGGGCGTCAGTGAGCATTGTTCCTTATCAAGAGTGATGCATAACAACAGAAAGGTGATCATCCGTGTGCAACCAGAGCAGTACACGGATTTACACTGTTAGAGATTTTCAGATTTTGGTCTGCAAGACGTTACGATCAATAAATAGGCCCAAGAACACAAAAAGAAACACCAAGTGCCAGACAGGATAAATAAATCAATATTAGTGAATGAAACATGAACAAGGATCGTTGTAGTGGCTATACATAAACAACTATCTATTACACTTTGGGAATGGTATGGTAATAGGAGTACCATCTTTTGTTCAACACAAACCTGATCACTACTATATGAAAAGATCTCTGTGGCTCAAATTCATCTTTATTCATGCTCCAAAATATATGGGGTCTTTTACAGCAGGTGTTCTCTCGGACTGTGGTAAGGGAGGCAAAGCGAAAGATTCTTGAATGCTTTGCCTATTATCTGGATGATGATTCTCCAAACAAAGTCCTCCTTCTTTAGGCCTTTATCAGTTAGAACATACTTAGGCTTTTTTTAAGTGGGGTGCACTCACAACAAATACTCCATGCCAATTCACAGAAAACGTTTGGATGGTCTGTTATAATCTCCTTTTAATTTTCTTATCAAAAGAACTCAATGGGGTGAATAAGTTCCCCATCTTTGGAGGAGCCCATGTGGCCTGCTGAAGTTAAAGTTAGATTATTTTCCTACTTCACCATTGTCATTTATTACCAAGCTTTGTATTCAGTTTCAAGATTTGTAACTTCTTCCCTTGAATGATTTATATTCTTGGCCTTAACTTCTGATACCTTACATGTTCAATCTCTCCTCCCTCAGGCATACTACATATTCTACCTCCATTGTCTTGGAGTTAGTATTTTAGATCTTGTTTTTTGTACTTTATTGCCTTTCTTGTTATTTATGTTTCTTATCTTTTGCATGATTTGTCCAATGAAGGTTGAAGTGGCAGACCCCAAGCAGCGTGTGTTGAACTTCGGTGCTCTTAGTGCTGGACAGAGCTTGAAAAAGGTTGTTCCGATAGTGAACCACAGTATTGCTTCTATCACTTTTTCCTTGGGAATCACCCCAAATCTTCCAGTACTTCAGGACCCTAAGGTAAGACTCCCAAAAGCTGGAGATCACTGAATGCAGGCTCCTGGACTGGAGGGCTGTGTATTTGAGGCAAAACACGTGGCTTTTTACAGATGTGGTATACAGAACTAGACAGAAATTGATTTTGATAGATGGCAGAATGGAAAGTGCTTTACAAACTCTTGTTAGACCTTAGCTTTTAGTTGCACTTATCCTAAGAGCTTAAGTGATATGTGTACTCCTTAACTTATGCAGCTAGGTAAAGTATTTCAAATGTGCCATTTACTGAATGACTTTACATAACAATGTTTTCATAACCCAAATGGCACAATCATTGTGTTAGTCATTATGACATGCCTGTGGTCATTTTACGTTTTAGTTTAAACTTGCTAATACAGCCTTTGGATAGGTTAGGTTTGTAATTTAAAAAAAAAACAAAAAAAACATGAGCTGCATCTTGAAATTAATGATTGGTCACTAAGCAACCAAAGTTGGAAACTACTGGTATGTTTGTGTGAAGGATCCATAGAATACTCTGCCATTGTAGGTGACCTTGGATTTGGAGACTAATTCCCAGTAGTAAGTCTGAAGACAACCCATCATGTGGTGTGCTCACAACCTCTGATGTTGAACTACTGATTTTTGCTCTAGTTTTGCTTAAAGTTGTAGTTACACATCATCTCCAAGGTAAGTGCCAAATCTGAAAGACTAGAATGATCAAAGTAAATACATTCTTCAGGCAAGGTTTTGAAGCAGCTAAATAGCTAAATATTGGCGGCCATATGTTCAAAGCACCTTTGCTGTCATAAACCATGGTATTCACAAAGTTTATAATTAGAAAAGTACATTTCAGAATGTATAAAGCCCTTTTACAAGTTGTGATCTTTTCTGAATTGCATATAGAATGGGTGTAAAAGCCCCCCCCCCCCCCCCTCACCCCCATTTCCCAAATTGGACTGGAATTTATCAACGGATTCTGACCACAATTGTAGTCGCAAACCATTGATGAGTTACCCACCGCCAATTTGGGGTGGTAACTGATTGACAAAAGGAAATATGTCCCCTGGGAGCACCTTCCCCTTTGTGAATTGTCGGCAACCCAAGGAGTAGCCAGTGTTTGCAGCCTGTTCTTCTGATTTTTTTCAAACAAGAAACTTTTTTGAAGCCATTCCTGTTCCTTTAAGGAACACATGCTGCTTTAAAAAAAGAAACATTTCCTGTTTGAAAATTGAAACATAGGGTGGTAGGTCTGCTATTCATTGCAAACCACCATCTCTGTGTAGCATACTGCCTAATTAATATTCATTAGACAGATCATTCTGCGACTAGAGGTTTTGCGATGTAACCTTTTAGTACACGTCACATGGGTTAAAAAAAGACTGGTCACAATAACTCAGTGTACAATTTGTAAACATGTTTTTTTAAACCAGTCTTTCAGTACAACTGGCCCATTATTCCAGGCAAAGATTTGGCAGTGTTCCAGGTTTTTGTGCATTATTCAATAGAATCCTGCACCCTATGTGCATTTAAGGCTTTTTCAGCATAAACACCACATGCCTTTTGGACTGCTTTTCCCATACTTTACGGGATACAGTTGTGCAGGTGCTGCCACAGGCCTCGGAGGAGGCCCGGACCATCCTCTCCCAAGCTGTTGCTAACAGGAGGGATGCTGCCAAGTTAACCATTTGTTGTGGGCTGGACATGACTGACTTACTAGGCAGATTGGTTCCGTCAATAGTGGACTTGAGGCACTACGCTTGGTTGAGGATGTCTGGCTCTTCAGGGGAAGTCCAACAATTGCTTATGAACATGCCCTTTGATGGCATCCATCTCTTTGGAGACAAAGCGGACTCAGTGCTCGAGAGCTTTAAGGAATCCAGGGATACAGCTCTGTCCCTTGGCCTAGCTGCTGCTCCTTGCCCCCCTCAGTCCTCTTTTCGCCCCTTTCATTGCTACGGAAAGGGCACGCAACTGCATCCATTTCCCTCCAGCCACAGTGCTGCGCATGCTGCCATACCTCTGTGCGGACTCGGGATCCACTGTCCCAGTGGATCAGGAAGCCAGCAATCAGTCCACCACCCCCTCCGCTGCAGCCTCCAGACCTTCCTAGTTCGTCTCTCCATCACAGACCCGTTGGAGGCAGGATTTGCCATCACCAACCCCACCTGGAATCCATCACGACATACAGGTGGATTTTGCAAATCGTCTGAAGGGGCTCCTCCCCCCCCCCCCCCCCCTTAGAGACTACCTCTCCGGCCATGCCACCATCCACGTTCGGATGACTGAGGATCACTTGGCGCTTCTCTGCAAGGACATTATGGCTCTCTTGGCCAAGGGAGTTATTCCCACTACTTTCTGGTGCCCAAAAAGGACAAGGGCCTCTACCCTATCCTCTACCTTCAGTCCCTTAATCTCTTCCTTAGAAAGGAAAAGTTCAAAATGCTCACTCTGGCTCAGTTCCCATCTACCCTGGACACTGGAGACTGGAAGGTAGCGTTAGACGTGCAGGACGCCTACTTTCACATCCCCGTCCTGACTGCCCACAGGCTTTACTTGTGGTTCATGGTAGGTCACAAGCACTTTCCGGAATTTCCAAAGCGGCACTCGCTCAGGGACACTTCATCTCAAGTAGAACTCAGGTCTCTTATACACCTTTCCGTCAATAGCACTTCTGCCCAGAGTTCTCAAGAAGATCAAAAGCAACCAGGCCCAAGTAATCCCTATGGCTCCAGACTGGGCATGAAGAGTATGGTGCCCCGAGCTTCTAAGCTTGCCATCGATCCTCCACTCCAGACTGCCTCTTCGGGAGGATCTTTGATTGCAGCAGCAGGGGATGGCTCTTCACTCAAACCTGTCCAGTGTCTGCCCTCTTGCGTGGAGATTGAGCGGCGGCAGTTGACAGCTTTCAACCTTCCTCCCGAAGTCTGTAATGTTATCTTGGCAGCCAGGCGTCCCTCTACCAAAACGGTAAACGCTTGTCGTTGGAACAAATTTGTGGCATGGTGTACCAACATCTGTTGATCCCCTTTCTGCACCTCTGTCCGAGGTTCTTTTGTTTCTACTTTCTCTTGCTCTGCTTTGGACACACTTAAAGGTTATTTGTCTGCCAGCTCTGCTTTCTTCAGACTATTAGACCAAACCTCCTTGTTGAAATCTCCCATTGTTGGGAGATTCCTCAAGGGTCTTACCCACATGTTATTCGCCTACCCCATTCAAGTCAAAGAAACTTTATTTCGGATACAAGAGCCATAAAAGCGCATAGCAGCAATAAATACAAATAAATACACAAGGTGATAAATATCACAATACATAAAATGATAAAAATGGAATAAAGATAAAATACACTCACACAGTGCGATGGGACAGTCTAGTTGGAATCATTAAACAGATAAGAATTTCCCTCTGACAAACCCGCTAGCTCCAAGGAACTTGGCAATGGCTATCACTAGCGTTGGCCTAGTGTCTGATATGAGGATTCGCAGGGCTATTTCAGAGCTGCGGACGCCCAGCAGTCTACATGCCGGGACCAGCCATTTCCTACGTGAGGCGGTGTACACGGGGCAGACAAAAAGGACGTGAGGGAGATTCTCGATGGGGGCTTTGCAGGCTAGACAGGCGGTTGATTCATTGTGTGACCAGCGGCTGGTGAAAGTCTTAATGGTAATGTTCCAATGCAGAGCCGAAAGTACAGTTTCCTTTCCCTTGGGACCGTGATTATGTCCCAAAAAGCCTCATACTTGGATGTCTCTTTTAAGTTGACAAAGTCACAGGATAATGTAGTGTGAAGTGCAGCCCCTATATCTTCGTGATCTGCCATTTGCCAATATAGTTTCTTTAATTCGCTTTTCGAGGGAAAGACGGAGGTGGTTGGTGAATTCCAGAGTTCACTGAGCCCGAGTGAGTAGAATGACCCCTTGATGTATCGTAGCCAGGGGATTCTGTGAAGATGATCAGCTTTTAAAATGATCTGCAGGGCTTCAGTAAAGGTTTCAAGCTCTGGAGTAGTCCAGAGACGCCGCCAGTACAGCAGAGGGTGTAGGCGGGCTTTATGACCGATGCGTTTTATGCCAAGATCCTTAAAAAGGGGGAACAGTGGAGTGCTTGGCGGAAGGGACACAAGGTTTCTCAGGAAGCTGTTCTCTGCGATGATTATGTCTTGGATTTTAGCATAACCCCATAGTTCGGCCCCATAAAGAGCTGAGGTCACAGCCTGGGCTTCGTATATCTGTATTGCTGGGCGAATTGGTTTTGTGTGTGAGAGGTGAAAGTTTTTTTTATAGTACCCCTGTTGTTTGCTTTAGTTTTAAGGCTTGCTTTCCTATGTGTGATTTCCAAGGCATGTTGTCAGTCAGTGTTATACCCAGGTAGCTAAAAATGCCCACCTTCTCAAGTGTGGTGCCCTCTAGTGTAAACTTCCCTCTAAAAGATCTATGGGGATTAAGGGTCATTAGTTTTGTTTTAGAGGCATTGATTTCAAGTCCCCGCGTTGAGCAGAATTTCTCAAAACACGTTAGGAGTTTCCTTATTCCACTAGGGGTCTTGGATATTAAGAGAGTATCATCTGCAAAGATCAATTAAGGGATTTTTTGTGTGCCAAGTGAAGGTGCGTCAGCCTCCACTCTAAGCAGGGAAGGGACGATTTCATTGATATACAGAGAGAAGAGGGTCGGGGCGAGGACACACCCTTGCCGCACACTCCTTGATACATGGATTCTATCAGTTAGTTGACCCCTGTTGTCCCACCTAACTCGTGCGTAGTTGTCCTCGTGGAGCTGTATCAATATTGCTAGGATATGCTCCGGGATTCCCATTCGATAGAGAGTGTCCCATAGCTTTTTGCGCGGTACTAGGTCAAAAGCAGACTTTAGATCCACAAAAGCTACATAAAGGCTCCCTTTGCCAATAAGCACTGTTTTCCAGTATAGAAATAGGAACCCGAGGGCTTGATCAGTGGTAGATATTTTCTTCCGGAAACCAGCTTGGAGGGGACTAAGGATATCATGTTCGGTCATCCAGTCTTCGATCTTTCCCAAGAGGCAGTGGCAGAAGACTTTTTGCACACAGTCAATTAGACTAATTGGTCTATAGTTGCAGGGAAGTGATCTGTCGCCCTTTTTAAAGATTGGGATAACAATAGCCCCTTTCCAGGACTCTGGGATAGGTGCCCCAGATGTTATAGCGTTCGCTATGATGGTGAGGTATCTTGACCAGGATGCTATGTCGGTTGAGAAAAGGTCTGCTGGGACTCCATCCGAGCCAGGCACCCTGCCGCGTTTTATGGTGCCTAGGGAGTACGTTATGTCACTTTGAGAGAAAAACTGGGGTACTTCAGTGGTGGGTGCTAAAGAAGTATTTAGGCAGGGGTCCATGCGGACAGGAGTGGGGCTATCATAGTCATGGGAGTACAGCCTGCTAAAATGATCTACCCAGTCCTTCGGGCAATGTTGGTTGTAATGTCCAATCCACTGCTTTCTGGGCCTCGCGTGGCCAGGGACCAGAACAGACTACAGTTCCTCTCGCGGACAGCGTCACTAAGTGCTGTCCACAACTTGTCATCTTGGTCACGCTTGGCTTTGCATATGGCTGACTTGTAGGACTTTCTAGCTAGGCGGATGGCAGTGGCATCCTTGGATTTAATAGCTTGGATTAAACACTTATTTAGGGACCAACACATTTTATTGAACCAGCGGTGCCTACCTATGGGTCTCTTGCCATCATGGGCTGGGGATACTAAGAAGTGGGCTGCGATATCCCTGAAGCATGAGGTGTGGATTAAACTTATTTCCTTATAGGGGACTGCGGGACCCACCTCTAGGTTCATTAATGTAGTCTTTAGGGTGTTATTGGCTGCGTTGATAAGTGCGGGCCGAGCCACAATCTTGTCCCACTTTAGGTGTTGTTTGTCGTTAGCCAGGCTGATACCCTCTGGTGCTGCTACTGAGGAGTTACTCATGGGCGAGAGGTCGCCCAAAGCTAACGTGTGAACATAGAGAGGATTATGATCACTTTCAGTTCTTCCAACATTCGTCATATCGATGACTAGGGGCCATAATCTTATGTCGAATAGACAGTAGTCGATTCTGCTGGTGTGGTTGGTTTTGTTAAATGTGTGATGGCCTTTGGTGTCTGATTTGGTTCTGCCATTTAACGCCCTGAGCCCAAATTCCATAATCAGTGACTTAACTTGGACAGCAACCTGCGTCCATCTCTTTATGAGTTGACTGGACAGGGCGGGGATAGACCAAGCTCGATCCTCCTCGTCTGTGGACCTGAGATCATCCCAGTCTAGAGGTTCGAATGTGACATTAAAGTCACCTGCCACAATGGTTTTATGATGGTGGGGGCAGTTTTGCAAAAGGGCTGCCAGGTCACAAAGGGTTTTGGAGACTTCACCCCCCCCCCGACCCCTCGGGTGTAGATATTGAAAATGTTCACAACAGTGTCATGCCCAAATGATAAACTAAGACCTAACAGGTCGGGAGAGTCGGTGGGTAGCTGTAATATATGACAGTTAAGTGATGTTCTGATCCAAACAGTCAAGCCCCCTGAAGGCCTGCCTCTAGTACTAGGCACGGCAGGGATATGGAAGTTTGAATAGCCTGTTCGAAAAAGTGGATCGGTTGACCATGTCTCTTGAAGAAGACATATGTCATGTTCATCAGTAAAAGAGGTGAAGGATGGAAGAGGGAGGATAGATACCTTGCCTGATTGAGACCAATTATTGGCAGGCTGTGCAGAGTATTTTGGGGCAGTATTGCTCATGAGTTTGGGGATTTTGTGATGGTCGTCTAGTGTGTTTCCTGCGCCTAAACTGTTGTGCAAAGCAGGCTGGAGTAAGTTCTTAGTCTTAGCACCAACTGGGACGAGGCCATCACGGCTGGGTGCTGAAAGAATGGGCAGATTTGTCATGGGGCCTGGTAGGGTTGGGCTCTGGGTAAGGTTCATGGTGGTCGTGTCATCTGCAAGAGTTAACTGTTTTATTACTGCAATTAAGGAGTTAACTATGAGCTTAAGTTCTAGTACTTCCTTTTTTAAATCTTGTATGCATTGAATGTGCTGTGGGTTAATGTGAGTTGAGTATGTGCTTGCGGGTGCTAGCCCATCCACCCTGATACCTGGGTCGATGTCGTCATGTGATTCTGGGGTGTTAATTAGCGGGTTAAAGCGGTTGCTACACTGAATGAAATTGTTAGAGTCCAGTGGTAGCTCCTTCACTAGAGATGGAGCAGTGTGGGTGATAACATTCCTGCCCTCTCCCTGTCCTGTAGTGGCTGTGTCTTGTTGCACACGTTTCACGAAGATTTCAGCAATTTTCTTTGGGCCAGCCCTCCTATTGGTTGGGGAGTGCTTCCCCCCAGTGCCGTTAGAATTATTTCCCTGAGGAGTAGTTAAAATGTCCTTGCATTCACCCAAAAGAGAGTCCATTCTGTCCATAATACAGTTGCTAGCTGCATGCTTGTGTCTTTTCTGCTTAGCTTTTAGCACAGCCCCTGCCCCAGCCTTTATTGCTTTCCTTTTACCCATCTGAGACGGTTATTGGTGATAAAACGTTCTATAGAGTATCAGTATAATGGTGCAACCTACAGGATGGCACAGTATTGGCAATAGCGCATAGAGCTAAAATCACTGATGCCTACTTGAATAGTCAATGTTAGGGGGGTGGCCCAGCCCAGCCTCTTCCGGGCTCCGACGAGCATGGACGAGCCCACCCTTGGCCCGGATGTGTCCCACGCAGCGAGGTGCCCCCACGCGCTTTATAGCGCTCGTTGGTGTCAAGTGGGTGCAGGTGAAAATGGCCGCCTCCTGGGGCCTCAAAGCAGCTTGGGATATGTAGTCCCTCTCAAGTCTTTTAGCGCGTCCCACGCAGCGAGGTGCCCCCACGCGCTTTATAGCGCTTGTTGGTGTCAAGTGGGTGCAGGTGAAAATGGCCACCTCCTGGGGCCTCAAAGCAGCTTGGGATATGTAGTCCCTCTCAAGTCTGTGCAATGGCAAACCGGAGGTTTATTGTCTTTCCTTCCTTCAAAAGTTGTCTTCAGCTTCCTGCTATTAACAGTACTGTCAAAATAGCCCAAAGCTTTTCCACAACACCATCGTCTAGATCCAGTTTTTGGAGTTATTTCCAGTCAGTGTATGGCTTACCCAATCAAGTAGCACCGGTTCAAGTTCACTGTCCGATCTGTAACTGACTCACAGACAAAACTATCCCGATCCAAACCCTGAAGAGAACAGCTGTATCATTAGTAATCCAGATTTCACGACTGATGGAACCTGTAGAGCTGTTACAAGACATATCCGTCATGATGTTCTGCTCCTTGATGCCAACTTCCAGAAAGACGCAGCAGGGCCCATCAGATCCATGTGAGCCCCTTTGTGCCTAGCATTTCCACAGCCCCCGAGTCCACTCCTCTCGGATCTCAGCGGCCATCCAGTCAACGCTCCTCGCCGCTGTAGGACGTCTGTAAGAAGGGGCTGCTCGCAGACAAGCGGTGTGCACCCGGCTCTTCCCTCAGTCGGCACACCGAACAGCAGGACCACCGCCTGCTCCCAGGGCTACCGCCGCTTCTTGATGCTTGCCACTGGGGGTGGCAAGGGATTCCTCCGACCTGGAGCCCCCCCCCCCCGCAAGGACTCAGCAGACCTTGTCACCGGCACTGGCTCTGAAGAGAGGGACGCTGTGAAGATGGCGACCTCCGCGGCGCTCTTTCTTTGCCGCCGGGGTGAGTGAGCTGAAGAGCCGCCGTGCAGGTCCCCGGGCGCCGCTACCGTGCTCCGCTGTCCAGGTGCGGGTTTCCTCCTCCGAGTCGTGGCTCCCTCTGCTGCCTGCGCTCCACCGTGCCGTGGGATAGTCTTCAAGATATGACTGGCCCATTCATAATGCCCAAATGGGATTTGAACTTGGTACTCATTTTCCTCATGTGTGCTCCGTTTGTGACCCTTCACAATTGTCCTCTTCGGCTTCTCACTTTAAAAACAGTCTTTCTTGTAGCCATCTCCTCTGCTCGTAGAGTAAGTAAGCTGCAAGCTCTTTCTTCAAAGCCACCCTTTAACCCTCTCCATCCTGACAAAATTTGCTTCGTACCAGGGTCTCTTTCCTTCCTAAAGTGGTCACGCCCTTTCATGTAGGACAATCCATCAGCTTACCTACTTTTTACACTCCCACCCACATCCTTCTTGTGAAGAGGAGAGACCACTGTCTCAATCCAAAAAGAGTGTTGGCGTTCTACCTCAATCGTACCACAGACTTCCAGGTGGATGATCAACTTTGTTTGTTATGTGCCTGTGAAGAAAGGTCGGGCAGTGCAGAAAAGGACCATCTCTAGATGGGTTGTTCTCTGCCTCAAAATGTGCTGCACTTTGGCTAAGAAGCAACCCCTTGAGGGTATGCATGCTCATTCTACCAGAGCAAGTGCTGCAACCACTGCGTTAGCACACGGAGTTCCAGTCCTGGACATCTGCCAGGCAGCAACGTGGGGAACCCTGCACACGTTCACTAAACACTACTGTCTGGACAGTCAGGTGTTCAGGGACGGCGACTTTGGCTGTTCAGTCCTGCAGGGCTTCTTAGTATGGTCTTGGTCCACAGACCCACCTCCTGGGGGCATTGCTTGGGTATCTATTCTAAGGTGAGGAATCTGCAATGAGATGTCTCTGTCAGATGAACAACTTACTTACCTTCATTAATGAATTATCTGGTAGAATGTATTCTAGTTGCAGATTCCTTACCGACCCACCCACCATCCTTGCTTTGCGAACTGATTTCTAGGGACAAGGACTTTCAGGGCCCTTGTTCTGGCCCACCAGTCTGTGTTCTTCGTGGCTCTAGGCTTCTGGTGTGGAAAGTCATGAAAAGTACCTGATCTAAGCGTTCCCGGGTGGCCTCCATATATGACTCTGGCTTCATCACGGCGACCATGATGCCAACTACGGCTGCGAAGTGTACCGATGCCACCTGACGACGTGCAAGGGTACTTCTCGAAGAAAAATTACTGAAAGTAAGTAACTTGTTCATCTTGCTCGATCATTTTATGCATCAAGATTTGCAATGTTTAGCCATAAATAAGCCACCTGAAAGAATCGGGGCTCTTTCAACCAGGGCAAAATTCTCCATTTTGGACCGGACTAGAGGGGTTCCAGTGGCTGATATCTTCAAAGCAACTACGTGGTCCATCCTTGATACTTTCTCCAAGAGTTATTGCTTTGATTCGAAAGTGAGACTGAAGGCCACTTTGCCTTGTCTGTCCTTAATTATTTTCTGGTTTAGCTCTCCATTCCCAACACCAAAGGGACTATTGTTTGGGACTCGGTTCAAAGGTGCAGAATCTGCAGGTAGAAGTAACCATCAGAAGAAACAGTTACTCAACTTGCTTAACAATTTTTCTGATGGATTCTCTGTCTACCTGCATATTTCTCACCAATACTCCTTCCTTCCTGTACTGGAGAACTTTGGAAATTTCTTAAGTTGACAAGTTAGTAATGTACACTGCATTGTTTGACTGTCTTCTCATCTGAAGTTGTGACAAAAAGAGAATTGAACCGACATCAGGGTGCCGGTCCTGGCGATATATGGCCTCGATTACATCATCAAGACTCAGTGCTTGATGTCATCACAGAGCCTGCACCCTCTGTCGTGCTGGAGAGCCATTGCAGATGTTTCCAGACCAATCTAGAACCTGTGGAATATTCAAAGATTGTGAATTAGCAGGTAGATAGAGTACACACTAGAAAGATAGATATTCATGAAGATCACATTAGATTATTTCAACGCAACTATGTGGAAGGAGTCCCTAAATCAAGCTCCTCTTGAACACTATAATTCAATAGAAAATTTATTTTTCACCTTTTTTATGTCGGGGACATTTATATTCAATTTTGGGACCTTCATTACTAGGCATAGTCGTTGGGTTGTTCCACCGTTGCTCAGGATCTTGGAGCAGTTTTAACTAGAAGTTAAATGTCCCTAGAATACCCTTTTTGAATTAACATAATCATACCTGCCAACAGCATACACAGAATTTGATTTGATTTTTTTTTTTTTTAGAGAGGCCAATTTTATTTGTAAATAGACGAAGCACTGAATTGGATCTCTGATTCTGCAAAGTAGACTAGAAATAGAACCATTTTATTTTTGAGTTGTAAGGCAAAGCTAAAGGCATTTTGAGGATTTTCCATGCATGTGACTTCTTCTTATCAGCTTTGCTTCATATGACTTTTTATCATAAATATGTTTCTTTTTTCCTGCAAGACTGGCTGGAGTTTATCATGATTTTACATTTAAGACCTAATTTTTTCATTTTTGTATTATCCTAAACAAAAAATGATAGTTAGTCACACAAATATAAACCTACACTCTCCCCAAGCTGCAGACAGAGTGATAATATAATATCCAAAGTTCAAGGAAGGCATCTGAAGAGTTGGTTACACTTTTGTCCTGCCTCATTTTCTTTTTAACTGGTTCGAATTTGTATGCAGGACCAGAAACTTCTCCTAAACAATTCCGTCAATTTGAAAATCTGATATGCAGGCTTGTAGCGCACACCTCTACTGGTACACACCCCACTATATTGCATCCAATACATCACTATAACTATTATAGTGCAAAGTAAGTATAGTGTGAATGGGTGTGGCATTAGGAACAGTAAATATATACTTAAATATATACTTTGATGTGGTGGTAGGTGATACAGTGAATATAATATTTTTGTAAGTTGATAGTAATAACTTTATAGTGTCATGTAAGCTGCCATACTCACATAGAAGCACACCTGCTGCCTGTGTCACCAACTGCCCCAGCTGCTTTCCTGTTTTTTTTGTACCTGTAGAGGTGTTTTTTGGATGCTCCAACGTTTTAAAGGTTGACACTATCAGTACCACTATTCCTGAAGGGGTGATTTCCATTTCATTTATAATTTGTAAATGATTTACTTCCCTGTACATCTTACAACACCTGTTTCAAACAAAGCTAACAGTGTGGTGTTCTTTTCTTTGTGACTGATACTTACAAGGTATGGGTGTGCTGTTTGGGGAATTTTTCTCTGGTACGTTTCTATCATGTGGAGGGATCCAGCTTAGATTCATTAGATGTACACTTCTGTAGATGTTGAAGACAGGACCATCCCTGTAGGGGCCTAACGACTGAAAGAACAATGCCTGTGACCTATCTCAAAGTGGATTTGAGACTTGGAGCAATTTGTATTTAAGCACTAACTTTGAGTACCACTGCAAGGGTCATCTAGCTCAAACAAGGGCCCACAACTCACCTGTGCTGGTATTCAATCTTCCAAGCACATCCATTTTATCAGGAAAAATTGAGTATGGCCTACTCACATCATAAAATGGTGGAGCTGCCTCGGCTTCACCAAAGAGTCGTGGATCACTTTGGGTATTGATCATGCTCCACAACCTGTTCCAAATCTTTCCTTCCAATGTTGAGTGCCACTCAGATGTGGGCCCAAATACATATGTACTTGTGTGTCCAGGGTTTTGTTGCCCTGGGTAGCAAAAAGAGTGCCTAGCTCCTTGTATCCTAATAGAAAACTATCCTGTGTGTAAAAAGTAAGCTATATTAATCTTAGCACCTATATGTCTGTTGTGGCACACTAAAGCAGCCCAAAAGCACAATGAGCTACCTCCACCTGCCCACTGAACATGAATCAGCTGCCATTTTGAGAAGCAGTCTGGCAGTTCTGAGTGGCAACACTTATATACTGGTGTGTGTGTGTTTATGTGTATGTATATGTGTGTGTGTGTATATATATATATATATATATATATATATATATATATATATATATATATATATATATATATATATATATATATATATATATAAATAAATATCAGCAGCACAAAAGGTTTTAGTTAAAAACACTTATCTTCCTCTCTTACAGGTTCTCAGCGTATCACCTTCTACAGAGTTGACTTTAAAGTCTCAAGGTGGAAGCTGCAAAGTTGAAGTTACCTTCTCTCCCAAGTGCCGTATTCCTCCATTTGCTGAAGAGGTGATGCTGGAGTGTGCTGGTATATCGCGACCACTTTTTGTCCTCAGAGGTTGCTGCCAAGGCATTGAAGTCAGCCTTGACGTGGAACATATTCCCTTTGGAGCGGTGGTGTTGCAGACTGTTGCCTCCCGGAGGGTCATAATGCATAACACGGGTGACATCGGGGCCAGGTACTAATTTGCTATTGTAAAATGACTGCGGTTAGCTTTCGTAGTGGATGGCACTGCCTTGTAGTTGATTCAGCTCACTTGTATGTAGCTGCTGTTGCGCTGTTATCGCCTAAGAGTGTTGTCTTGCATAAGTGAGAGTTCAGATGACCTTGGAATATGTTGATTTTCTCATCACTTGCACCAGATCACAGCTCAGACGCCCTTAGAATAGCAGGTAATGAAACACCTACATCATTTGGAAACCAAAACAAACAATTAAAAAAATATATATATAAAAATGATATTGTTTTTGATCACAATAAATGTAGAAAAATAGGAAAAGTTGCCACTCATAGTTCTACAGTGATTTTAATGACCTGATGTGCTTCCTTGAATTTCGCTAGAATCCTCCAGTCTGTGGAGGTGAAATGCTGTTTGAAAAATGCATACTCAAATTATTCACTAAGTGTAACTGAATCAAAACTGAAACTCAAATAATTTTGAATGCTGCTGTTCTTTTTCACAGTAGCTTAGCAGGTTCCATTTCATTGCACGAAGAACATGTTCAAATAAAAAATAAAAAAAATCAGGGTTTACTTATTGAGAAAATTTGATTTGATTGTTTAACCTGCACCTTTGATAGGTGGCATGGATTGTGTTGGAACATTTTGCAAAATCCTATGTTCAATACGGAAATATAGTTTGGTTAAAAATGTCAACTGTTTGTCACAATTATTGTTGATACTAATATACTGTTCACTCTTGTGCCTTAAAAGGTTTGAATGGGATGTGAAGAGGTTCCAGCCAGACTGCTCGATTAGCCCTGCCCAGGGGTACATCACACCCGGCATGGAGGTGGCTTTCGATGTGAATTTCCACCCCAAGCAGCTTAGCCAGGACATCCGCTATGAAGGACTACAGTGCTTTATCGAAGGAAGTAAACCACTGAAGCTGACTTTATCTGGTTCCTGTGTAGGAATACCCAGCACTAAAGAGGTAATATACCTGCATAACCTAAATGTAGAAATCCGTTGGGGGCAGGGAGCTGTAAAAGGTACAGTAGTAGTCATATTTCTCATTCCCTTCAGTTCAGTGTTTGTGACATCAACAAACACTGAACTGAAGGGAATGTACCAGGTGATGTACAAGTTTAAATGCCCGGAATTATCGCTCTGGAGTTTGACAATTTTGAAATTGAAAAAACGATCTGGAGCCTGAGGCAAATAGTCTCCCTTACCCCAAACCTCTACCCCATACTCCCTCCTATAGCTTTTGTCACTCTGACACCCTTATATTTGGCATGTGGATACCATCATGAGCAATTCCTCTGGAGAGATACTTATTGGATGAGGTTTATCTTTATTTTGTCTGAGGTGTTCAGTGTATGTGTAATGTTTGTAAACTTCCTTCTTTTGCAGCTTGTCTCCATTTCTGAACTCCATTCTTTTTTCAGTGTTATCATCTAGTACATAAGTGGCACCTCCTCTTTGTCTGGAAATCTCCTGTCATATATTTACCATTGGCTAGTAATGTAATCAAGCAAACCTTTTTTTAACATAGGGCTTTTTTCTTATTAACTTTATCAAGACTAATACAGATCAGTTCAGTTTTAACAGCAGTTAACATGGACAAGAATTAGACAAAATTGCTGTCCCCAGAGTTAGGAGTAGTCATGCAAATACAGTTTTAAGGGTACATGTGTATGGATGAATGTAGTATTTTGTTATACCTGGCAGCTCTTGGTGTGGTTTCCTTGTACTTTTTGCTTCTGACCTCCTGTTTTTGGATCCTGTGCTGTAACTGGTTTTGATACTCTGGGAACTGTACCAGTGCTAAAGTTCAAGTGCTTTCTCTCTAGATTTGAGAATACTAGTAAGTAAGTCCCTAGAATAGTGCACCATGTGTGCCTAGGCTGGTAAATGAAATGCTACTAATGGGCCTGCACCACTGATTGTGCCACCCGCATGAGTAGCTCTGTAAACATGTCTACCCACATGTCAGGCCCAAACCTTCCTTTTTCTACATGTAAGTCACCCCTAAGGTAGGCCTTAGCTAGTCCCTTGGCAGGGTGCAGTGGATTTTAAATGTAGGGCATGTACTGTGTGTTTCACATGTCCTGATAGTGAAAATACTGCCAAATTCAGTTTTCACTATTGCAGGGCCTATCTCTCGCAAAGGTTAACATGGGGATTGCCGTTAAATATCTTATAAATAAATGTTCCCATTGGGAACGGATAGAGATATGGAGTCTGGGGTCTCTGAACTCACCATTTAAAAAATACATCATTTGGCAAAAGTTGTGTTTTAGATTCTGTTTGAAAATGCCATGTTTAGAAAGTGGGCATTTTCTTGCCTAACCATTCTGTGCCTCTGCCTGGCTGCTGAATCCATGTCTGGGGTCAGACTGACAGTTGCTCTGTTTGTGAATTCACTCTAGACAGTGACACAGAGGGAGCTGGGTTGTGTCCTGCATATCCTGATCAGTCATCCTGGGCTAGAGCGGGAGGGAGGAGCTGACACTTGCATTTGAAAGGGCTGTGCCTGCCCTCACACAATACAGTCTCCAATCCCTGGAGTGTGTCTAGGGCAGGGCAAGGAAGAGGCATGGTCTTCTGTACTACAGGCTTTCCTTTGAGGTTTGCCTTCCTCAAAGACAGAAATGAGTATAAGCATTGGACTGCTAACCCCACATCTTCAGATTACTTGTGGCTCAAGCGGAACCTCTGCCAAGGACGAGAGCTTGATGCTTGAGGAAGACCTGCCACTCTGCCTGTTGCTTTGCTATGCTCGCCTGCTGCTACTGCCTTAAGAGGGAAAGGACTGGACTTTACTTTCTGAAATCTTGCTTGTGAAGTTTCTCCAAGGCTTGAATTGAGCTTGCTCCCTGTTCTGAAGTCTCAGGACCATCAAAGACTTCGTCTGCCAGCACCTGGACTCTCTTGCTGAGACCCCTACCCTGCCAAGTGGTGCCACATCCAGTCCGTGGACCCTGGATAGGAGAAGCTGGTAAACCCAAGGTGAATATCCACGCACTGGAGCCAAGCGGCAGAAAAATCAACACAGCTCCTGCACCACAGCTGAAAAATCCACGCAGCACCGGTGAAATCGACGCACTGCCACCTCAGTGCAGATTAATTGCTGACGTGCTGCGGGATTTTCCACGTATCGTCCCTGGGCGTCAATATCTTCACCATCACCGCACGGACCTGAGGCTGCTTGTCTGGAAATCGGCGCATCGCTTGCCCGGGGGAGAAAGAATTGACACACTGCCTCACTTGTGAGTAAGGAATCAATGCATTGCTTGCTTTTCTGACGCATGCTCACCTGCAGATTTATTTTTGACGCATACCAGGTACTTTATGCTAAAACAATTCATCCATTGATTTTGATGGATTAAGGCTCTTTTTAATTTAAAGATTCATATCTTTGCTTGTGTATGTTGGATTGTTGTCGTTTTGGTCTTGTTTGATTTAGATAAATACTGGCTATTTTTCTAAACTGATGTGGAGTCCTTTGTGTGTTTGTGGAAATACTTTACACATTGCCTCTGAGATAAGCCTGACTACTTGCGGCAAGCTATCAATGGGGTGAGCAGGGGGTATCTGAGCTGTGTATCTCCCTTACCCTGACTAGAGTGAGGGTCCTTACTTGGACAGGGTGTAAACTGACTGCCGACTAGAGACCCAATTTTTAACATATTCCCATAGCGCTAACCTGGCCAAAAGGCAGTGTAGTTATATACAGGGTAAAAGACATGCATAAATTAAACAAGTGATATGAGAGGTAGCTGGTTTGTGGATTGTTAAAGCATAGTGATGTTGTTTTCTTTAAAGAGGTTTGTCTTCAACGTTTTCCTTAATTGGAGCAGCATTGAGATGGTCCTATGGATTCTGCAATCTTGTTCTAGATTCTGGGTGCTTGCTACCTTGCTTTCTCTTTTTTTTTTTTTAAACTTCTTAGTCTCGGGTCTGGTTGTGTCTGGAAAGTGGGTGTGCAGAGAACCACCAGAGATGGAGAGCTTGTCTGCAAGATAAGCGGGGTGCTGGTCATAATGGCTTTGTAAATGATGTAGCTGGTTTTAAAGATGGTGTGAACCGGTGAGGGAAGCCAATGAAGTTCCACCAGGATGTAGGTGATGTCATCATATTTCTTAGACCCTGGATGATATGTGCTGTACAGTGTAGGATGCTCCTAAGAAGGCCCAGTGTGGTGTCTCGGAAACCAAAGAGCAGGGTGTTACCACCATCTTGGGGCCAGAGCATGTGGGCTTGAACAGTTGCTGAAGTTGCTTTCTGGAGGAAACAGTTTCACTTTCTTTTCTTTTTTTTTTAAACAGAGCTAGTACCAGTCTTTCTGTTTTTCTTGTCAGTGTATTCATTTAGGGCTAGGTTGGTGTCCAGGGTAAATTAAAATGTCTTGGCACTTAGTGACAGTTGGGGTTCTAAGCTGTTAAGGGTCATGTGATTGAGCCAGGTTTGTACTTTTTCTTGTTTGTTGTTTGTGGCAAATAAGAGAAGTTCAGTCTTGACTGGGTTGAACTTCAGGTAGATGTTGAACATCCAGGTATGGATGAAGTGCAAGCAGTGTCTGGAGTGTTGAATGTCAGAAGCAGAGTATACTTTCATGTAGAGTAGCGTATCATGTGCTTATTGATAAATTGTGATTCTGTTTTATATGAGTAGAGCCTCAGAGGACTACATGTACACATTGAAGATGACAGAGGACAGTATGAAACACTTGGGGATTCCGTAGTGATGGGGGTCATTTGGGACCTGGAGGTACCCATGTGAACACTGGTTTTAATTGGAAAAGTAAGAGGCGAACCAAAGAAGAAACCCCCTGGGAAACTAAGGTACATATGAAGGGTGAAAGATAGACTGTGTCAAAGACATCTGAGAAACCCAACAATATCAGGAGGCAGGGATCATCTTCATCTCTGGCCAAGAGGACATTGTCTGTAATGTGTAAGGTAGCGGTCTCTGTGCTGCAGCATGATTTCAAGCCATACTGGAAATTGCGCAAGAGATAGTTAACGTTAATTTGATATTGGAGTTAAACATATAGTGCATTTTTAATGATCTTGATCATGAATGATAGGTAACTGATGAGCCTGGTAGTTGGTGAGGTCTGCAATGTCTAGTGTAGGTTTCTTTAAGAGTGGAGGGGATCTCATTTGTCTTGAGAGCTCCTGGAAACATAGCTTGGGTGGTGGAGGCATTGACAATGGCAAATAGGGGTGAGAGAGCACTCCCAGAGAGAGCTTTGATGAAGGACAAGAGTATGACATCATGTTGATATAAAGTAGCTTTGTGGGAATTGAGTACGTTGGCAGGAGCTGCAAGAGATAGGGCCTCGAAAGATGACCATTGCTGGTTTCTGTGGGACCGGTGGGAATAAGAGGAACAGAAGGTTAGTGTATGTGCTTTCAGATCTTCTGTATTTTTTCACTGAGGAATAGAGGTTGATGGCATTGCACTTTTCTGTGGAAGTACAAATAGGTGGGCCCAGCAGGGGAATTATGCAGTACATGATTGTCATGAAAAGTGTTCTGCTTCTTTTGGTGCCTTAATTGATGGTACTTGTATATGCCCTTGCTTTAACTAATTTGATGAGCTTGTCTGCATGTTGCTTGTAGAGACTTAAGTATTATGAGATTATCTGGAGATTTATTTATCTTACATTTTCTTTTCTGTCTGCTGATGGATCATTTGTCAGCAAAGGACTTTACAGTACAAAGGTGCTGAAGGCTTTGACTTGCTTTGCCTATTTTAGTTGGTGTGTGGATGTTCACATATGTTTCCGAAAAAGTCTAGAAGTTATTTAGAAGGGTGATGGTAATGGAGTTGATAGTGCAAGAAATGGGTTCAGGCTTTAGGTTGTCAAGTGAGAAGTCTTTGAAGGATCTAAGGTTTGGTCTCCTCTTTCAGGGTGACCTTGGTTTTTTGTAGTATGCTGAGCAAGGAGATAGGAATTGTGTGGTGGCCAGTCCAGTCAAGGGGTATGGATAATTTGTATTGGATTGTCGGTGATGTTGAAAAGACAAGATCACGATGTGGTCTTTGGAGTGTGTTGGTTGTGTGACATGCCGTACTACATTGAGTCTGTTGAGGAAGGGTGCTATTTTTTTTTTTTTAGCTTGTATTGTCTGGGACATTAAATTCATCCAAACTAGGTGGCAGTGAGATCTTAGAATTCCTCCATTGAGTCCTTGTTCTGCCTAAAAGGACAGTAGATGAGGTGGAAAGTAGGTGTCTGTGGTGCAGAAAGTTGGAAATAGCATGTCAGCAGCTCCATGGAGTTGTTACTTGCTTGCCTAGGGTGCAGGACCAGGAGGACTTATGGATGACAGCAAGGCCTCTCTTATGTGTGTGGTCCACATGATAAATGCTGGTCCCCCTGGGAATAAGAGGGTGTCACGCTTATGATAAGTGAAGTATGTGATGTCTGGTTTGTTGAGTATACAGAATGAGGGTTAAGGAGCATGATTTAGAATGTTTCTTTTGTAGTGTGAGGGTGTCTGGTAATAGAATGTGCACAAGGTGGGGGTTATGTGTTGTGCGAAGGTCTGGATTTTCTAGGCCTTGGTGAGATTGTAGGAACTGACACAGTGGGTTGCTGGGTGAGCCATGTGATTATATTGTACCTTGTAAGTTTAAGCGGATCAGAGGTTCTGGCCCAAGACTCTTGCTGACCCTAATAAGCCCAAACAGGTGATGCCCTTGCCTGTGTCTACTCTTTGCTGGAATGCCCTAGAGAGTTGATTAAAATAGAGAGAGAAGGCAGGAAGTGATGTCACTTCATGTGGCGACAGATGAAGGAGAATGAAGTCTCTTGCTTGGCTTTCTCTTTTAATGATGGTTTTGATGGGAAACTAGTGATGTCACCTCCTGTGCAGATAAATTATTGGGAATTAACTCCTTTTGCCTGGCTTCTTCTTTTATATTAAGCTAACCACAATCAGGTTCTGGCTGTAGTCCCTAGCTTAGGGCTACTTTAGCAATACAAAAGGATGATGGGCGGAGTGCTGAACAGTGCAAACACTCACCCCCAGTCACAGATCTGGGTTTAACCCATTGTTCTCTTGCTCACCATGCCACCCCAGTTTGGACCCAGCTATATGCAAATCAGTCTCGACCCTGTTCCCCATGCGAACAGTCCAGCCCAATCTGCTGGGCTGAGTCCTCCCAGGACCGGAAACAAGCATCTAAGGACCGGTTTCAGGGTATCACCCTTCATCAGCTAGGCTAGCTTGAATGCAGTGGCACAGGGAGCAAGGGACCCACGTCTGGGCATACCCTTCCCACTTAGGGCAACTTTAGCAACACAAAAGGTTGATGGACGGAGTGTTGAAACTTTTCAAACACTCACCCCAAGTCACAGATCTGGGTTTAATCCATTGTTCTTTAGCTCACCATGACACCCCAGTTTGGACCCAGCCATATGCAAATCAGTCTTGACCCTGTTCCCTATGGGAACAGTCCACCCCGAACTGCTGAAAGTCCCTACCCTAGCTTAGTCAATCAACACAATTTTTAATAGGACCTAGAATAATATACCATATTCCTCTCTAGAACAGATGTTGAAGGCCCATTGTAACCTATTAGTAGTAAGCCATGGTTTTAATTCCACATTATGTATATCCCTGTTATAATTCACCTAGTCACCACTCACAGTTACAACACTGATCTTCAAGGTGCAGAACACCACGAGTAGTACAGATCATTCCTTCCACTTTTGAAGATGGGGTGGCTTCTGTTCCAGTTCGTTTGCAGTGAAGAAGTGGGGGGAGGACTTCAAGACTATTCTATTCCACTTCAAATGGTATCTTCAAGTGCCCCATGTCAGGATGGTCAGCCTGGACCAGAATCTAATATGCACTTTGGGAGGGTGATTGATTGACAGTGTTAGGCCCTGGAGATGCTATTATATACTCCTATTTGGTCCTCTTGCGACCTTTAACTCTGTTTTGTGGTGGGATCCTTTTGCAGTGAATTCATAGTTCCCTTTGTCTTAAGTTAAATGTAGAGTGTTCACCGAGGTTATGGCAGCAGTAGCAGTTTTCTTTAAGAAACCAGGAACCCAAGTCAATTACTGTCTAATGGGCTCAGTATCTGGGGAAAAACACCTCTTGTATATTCCATTCCATTTCAGAGGATTTCCTTTCACTCACCAGATGCAGAGGTTTATATAATATGACATTTCTCAAAAGTATACATGTGGTCCTAGCCTCGAAGATCTTTAGATCCATGAGCTACTGCCCATTCATAGAAAGACCTTGGCCTTCATGGACAATACAACAGTGATGTTTTACACCAACAAACAGGAGGGCACAGATTAGCTGGTTTTACATCAATAACAAGACAGCATGTATTTATTATTTCAAAAGAACACTTTCAAGAAGTAAGATATATTTTTGTAAGTGAGCCATTCCAAGTGTAATCTTCTGAAAGTTACTTGCTTCTCAGGCCTTCTCACACTGGATGCAGACTAAAGTGTTTTCTCTCAAATGAGAGGGATCTCAATAACATGTGGCAAAGACTCTATCAAAAGGAAGTTCCCTCCAAAGGGAACGAGAGAGTGGGTTCATCATTCTTTATATTACATGTGTGCTGAAATAACAATTGTCAAGAATAGATGAGATCACTCAGGCCTTCAGTGGAGTGTGGTATTTTTCTCCTCTTCCTCAAATACTTAAACATCAACAGTTACTGAAATTCCATTATTCGGGTTGTTCTATATTGAACCAATTGGATCTGGTTCTCAAACCTAATAAAATGATAAAGTTCCTCTCAGAGAGTGTCACCTATCACTGAGCGAAATTCGGAACTACTGCTCTATTAACCTTTTTGTAGAATTCTCATTTTAATGCCATTAACCCGAAAGACCTTCATCGAAAAGCAATGCTGAAAGCACTGGATTGGCTTGGCTACTTAAGCATTTGTCTTAGACCTTTGTTATTATCCTTTTTCCTCATCCGTTTGGACCGAACATTGTATAAAGTGAAATCGCTTTAAGCTTATCTGACTGCACACAGCGAATTCTAGAATGTTACAACCTACATATAAACTTTTTTTAAAGGTGCTTCAAAGATGCCTCAAGGATTTTCCTACTCATCAGATCATAACATAAATTGTAAACTGAATTATGTGTTACATGGGAATGGAGGGGCAATGGCGGGATTAAGTAAATGTTTCTCACATAGCAGTTCCTGTATTCTTAGTTTTTCTGCCATATTAGTCATATAACCCTCTCTTCTCCTCAACTGTGTCCTGTCCAAAAAAGAATTCCCACTTTTAGTTGTGGAAACAAGGGCTGAGGTGACAGACACTGCATGAACAAGGGAGTGGAGCCTTGAAGTTGGCTTGGGCACCCTCGCTAAACTTCTGAGCTTAGCTTCTCTGCTACCTTCATCCTCCAATAGGTAGATGCCCATTTGGTGTAACTGAAGGAGTTAGTAAGTAAAACGTTATCATTCAACCATCCTTTCATTTCACTGGTTCCTCTTTTTTTTGCAGATCGTGAATTTTATTTGTCAGGTGCGAGGGAGACAAACTCAGACCATCCTTCTGACAAATAGGACCAACCGCTCATGGACATTGCACCCCATCATGGAAGGAGAATATTGGAAAGGCCCAGAGACCGTTGTTGTAGATGCCCATCAGCAGAATAAACCTTATGAAGTCACCTACAGACCACTCACCATGACAACAGAGGGGAAGAAGCACCAGGTACAGTCACCACCTGACTTAAAATTATCTTCCACGCACATTAGTCGAGGGTACTGGGTATAACCAGAGAGGTTAAGAGGCCAACAAATAGTGTTACTATGCCATGGACATGACCCAAACTGTAGGAGAAGGCACTGCAAACCAAGCGCTGGTTCAAAAATTGGTTTTGCTATGATGTGTAAAAAGGGTGTTGAGGAGTACAGTTTTAGCTATCCAAAAGAAATCACAATGAGTGAGTCTGAATGTGGGAACTTAGCATCTTTCTATAAAGTGCGACCTTCATTGAAGTGATAGACATTTGGGTAGCCCCTCTTGGGTCAAGGCTCTGAAACAGTTTTACAACATTTAAACCATGTTTCTAAATTATAAAAATGTGGCTTTTGTAAAAGCAGATATAAGAACTGCAACCTATTTGAAGCTGAACCACGAATATTGAACGTTCTTTTTCCTAAAACGTTGCACAGTTAAATGAAAACAGTAAATCAACTTTAACCGTGCTGCCCGCGGGAATTGAAAGAACAAGCAAAGGGAAACACGGTCAAATAGGCAGCAGACTTTGAACGTATTAAAAACAGGCGCTGCTAATGCAAGCCAACTTCTGTATTCCTTCACTCCTTGTACATAGTTGGTTCACAGGCTATGTCCTTTTTTCCAACGCATCTGAGGACTAACAAAAACACTACAAGGGTTTCATTACCCTTTATTTAAATGCATTTTCTCATGTTTACATTTCTTGTGATGTAAAAAGGTTTGTCAACCGAGTGTGTTTACGTCGTTTTCCCTAAACACAGGTTTTATTTGCAGTTTTTCTTCAAGGAAACTCCATTATGCATCCACTATTTAGGAAGTACACCTCGTGGGGAAAGGAGAAAGCTCCTAATGACCCATATGGCATGTATGTGGTGTGTCTGTCCTCTTCTCATTCATTTAAAGAAAGTGAATCTTCAAAAAAGTGCCAGAGGGGATGCTGAAGAATCGTGAGGGAATTTGCCTTCGAGAAAACAGGAGTTCTCGAAGGTAAAGAGACCACAAGGGGGCACTATTTACCTGTCTCTTAACCCCTAATGCAGTGGCCTAACAAAACTTAAAGGCCCTCCCCTGCAAAGCACATGGAGGGCCCCCCTCCGAACTCACTCAGGAGCTCTCTGGCCAGGGTGCTGAGCAAGATAAAAGTAATAACACCAGCACCCGTGTAGACCAGCACAGGTGATAATATAAGAGATTCTCGTTGCATACAGGTGACAGTAATGCATTGGCAGCTTGAATTTCGTAAAGTTACTTTGCATGATGGCGTCAAGCATTGTAAAACCCCAACGACTGTGAATAAAACCCAAAGGTACTTTACTGATAGCAGCAGCAAGCGTTACAGAACCACAAAATTAGAAGACTGTCGATTAAAACCCTAAAGACATTTGTTAGGATAACGATGATATCAACAAGCAATAGTTAAAAAGCAAGTATCAAAGGAGTTGTGTTTTTGCGGGGCCATCCCCTAAAGTGCAATGTGTAAGACAAGAAGACACTTTGGCTAAAATTCAGTTGGAGCCACTACAGTAATTTAAAATCATGCCTGCTACTTGAAAGTTTCATTACATGCATACTTGTGCATGAGGTCAGGAGCGGTAAGGCATAACATGCATTTTCAATGCAACGGGTCTCGCATTTGTTCGAGTTAGAGCTATTAGCGTTGTAAAGCAAAAAAAACGCAGCATGATTGTCCTGCGTGGAAAATAAACATATAGTAGTCCGGACTCCAGGCTGAAAACATCGAGCCTCGCATGTTTATGGTACTTTACCAGTGCTGTGTATGTGGGCTAAACACCGGAAAAGGCATGACGTATGCATGCCTTTCACAAATGAAAGCAAGCAGATTTTAAAAGGCAAGCCCACGAACCAATGTAAGTGACTGACGTGGCATGGGCGTGGTTTCAAGCCCAAAGAGAGATTACAGAATGGACGGAGCACTTTGTGCTCGCCCATAAAAACTGACCACGTACAACAAGGGCCTTTAATTGTCTCCTGCAAGATCCGACTAGCCGTGGCCATTAATTTACTGATCTGTGCCAGATCTTTTACAGTCACTGCTGAGTAAATAAATGTCATCGCCATGTCGCATGTTCTTATACCATTCTGGAGAAAAACGGGCTTAAGATAAATCCGTCTTTGAGCGAGCAGTGCAGGACAAAAACATATTACATGAATAGCAAATTCCAGAAAGGTAGCACACAGATGACAGTTTTTGGTAGCTTTGGGAATATTTTTCCAATGTGACCTGTATTCATTTATGGGCATAGTTAGTAGCAGAATCATTAAAGCTGGTCTCCCCAGGGCAGCTTTGAAATATGGTTGCAATTGGATGGCTTCATATGATTGAACTACGCCCTCTAATCTATGACTACCTTTGATTTTTCTAATGTTCTGTTCCCTTGATAATCGTTTGCCTTATGCTTTTAGCAGTCTCTTTAAGGCTTCCGTTGTCGAAAGAGTGTTGTCTGTGGCCTCAAGGTTCATGCAAAAAGAACAGTTGATGGACGGAACGTAGAACAAGTCAAACGTTCACCCCCAGTCACAGATCTGGGTTCAATCCATCAGTTTTTTTGCTCACCATGCCATTCCAGTTTGGACCCAGCCACATACAAATCAGTCTTGACCCTGTTCCCCATGGGAATAGTCCAGCCCGAACTGCCAGACCAGGTCCTCCCTGGACCAGAAACAAGCATCCTGGGACCGGTTTCGGGGTATCACCCCTCTTCAGCCAGGCTAGCTTGAATCTGGCGGCATGGTGAGCACAGGACTCTTGTCTGGGAATACCCTTCCCACTTGGGGCGACAAATGCAAAAAGAACAGTTGATGGACGGAACGTAGAACAAATCAAACGTTCACCCCCAGTCAAGGTTCATGGTCAGTGTGGCTGCCGCCCCTACTAAAAATCGTGACCAAGAGGACTTTTATCTTGAAAGATGGAACTTACAGCAGTTCTCAGTGAGCCTCAAGCAGCCCTAGACGCCCTAGATACTTGATTATATCTGTTTTGCAAAAGATGTCCATATTTTCAAGCCCAAATTCTAGGCAAATAAATGTGCGCCGCAGCCCTGCTGGATGCCAAAAATCTTTGTGTATGCCGATATATGGCAGTGTTCCGGAGTCTCAATGAAACATGCCAGAAAAAGCCAAGTGGCCGTAAGTTGTAAGAAGTAAAATATTGGTGCGTGTCACTCTTAAGATGCCCTCCACCAAGTGGCTGTGTAAGCTATAGTGCAACTTACATAGCACACAAGCTGTCTTTTCTGATTTTCTTATTTGTGCTTTGGCATGCCATGCATGTGGGCCTTCCAAAGTCCGACAGCCAGACCCCCAGGTAATTGTATTTAACAATCGTACTTTTACACTGAGTAGGCCCAGCTGCCATTCTACCTGTCTTTTTTTAGTTTTTTGCCTGAAGACCAAAACGTTAGATTTTTGAGCATTTACCTGTAAGGCGTTCTTGATGTTATATGATTGGAGTATCCCTAGCAGTCTTGTTAAGCAAATTTGGTGTGATAGAGCAATACCAGATCATCAGCATATTGCATCATAGAAAGATTACAGTGGGCTTATTTGGGTGGATATATTCGGCCCTTCAACAGCTCTGCATCCAGGTCAGCTGTGTAAAGGCTGAAAAGAGTTGGGGCAATGGCACAACCCTGCTTGAGACCTTTATTGGTGTGTATTTTCCCGGTTGCATGGCTATGCGAGTTCATAATTCACACCCAACGCTATGAAGGCTGCCAGTAATTCTTTTGGAATGCCCCACCTAGAAAGTTTGGCCCAAAGGATATTCCAAACAAAACAAACAAAAGCAGAGCTATAATTGAAGAAACAGGCATAGAGTGGGGGCATACTTGCTTCGGCATCCTTTTTTCCCCAATAAGAGAGAGCAATCACATTGTTGATGGTTGATAAATCTGTCCTGAATCTGGTCTAATAAAATGGCATGATATTGCTTTTGTTAATCCATGCCTCAAATTCCTGCTGTAGCACCTTTTCAAACACCTTACCATTGATCTCAGGCGCAGTACAATCGCTCTTTTTGTGAATCGGAAAGAAGATGGAGCCTTTTCATGATTCTGGAATAATAGATGACAAAACACTCCTTAATTAAACTATGCATGTTGGTGTCCAAAAGGTACAGTCATCCTTGAAAATGCTCCCTGGCAGCCCTTTAGGACCCAGTGCTCCATCGGCCCTAAGGCTCTTAAAACTACTTCATATCTTTTTCAGTGATGTATATTGGATCACCTTCCAAGTCGTCCAAGACTTCACTAAATCTTTGTCATCACAAAGCTTCTAGTGATTCGACCAATTAAAGCCAGTACAGGCTTTCTTTACATTTGCCTAAACAAAGTATATACAATAGGTCGCTAAAGCTTGACCTAAAAATACAATATATCCACCACAGGAAGAGACCTTCCCCTTTCATGATAACATAAAAGAAGAACTAACCTTCCTCATGTCCTGTTACTTTTTGTCTCTGACGAGACTGCCCATGAAATGGTGAGTGTTTTATTCCTTTTTCTACATATCGGTTTTAAATTCCGGCGCTTCCTTTGTATTCTGTTCGGTTAAGAGCGGTGGTATTAATCCTAAACACGTGGAGGAGGCTGCTGTAGGCAGCGTGTCCTCTGATAATATTTAAATATTCATCGGGTTGAAGCTGTGCATTAGCCAGCATGCCCGGGCTAAATATTATGTTTAGTGAAGTAGTACAGTATGACAACACTAAAATGTTTAACTTTATTTTATTAAAAAATAAATAAAATCCTTTTGGATTCGAAGAAAATATCAAAAGTGAAAGATCTATAGTTAGGAAAAAGTTACTTATTCTTTCTATACACACCCAAATTAAACTTCACATATATTTATAATTACATTTCAAATTTACGCACCACCCTCAATTTACTATTCATGCACCTCTGTATACAGTCTTGTCACCACACTCGCCACACTACATTAACTATAACTCACTCCTTCTCCAGGCATTCATTAAACCCCCTTGTATGACTTATAGCATGGATAACAATACTTGCGACATCTGAAATGACATTTCAGAGAACACACTGCATTGTAGAGTGGCGAGTTATAGTAAACGTTATTTGGTGATCGAGATGACAAGACTGTATGGAGGTGCTCGATTTGTATTAAATTGAAGGTGGCGTGTAAATTAGAAATTTAAGTTACAACTGTAGTTTAGTATTTTTAACTATTGATAGTTATAGTCCGGTCAGCATTTCCATAGGACAGTCAAAATGGGGAACACCCTGTCTTCCATTCCAGCATTTGTGACCCCAAGGCATCATGGTAAATGCAGTCATTAGCACGAATTTGAATAGAGTTTTTAAAGTTCTCTTCCAGGGGATCCTCATCAATAGTCATAAACATTGAATATTCCCGCCCTTGTGCGGGGACCCCGGAGCATATATAAAATACACACACATTATACATGTGTAAAACAGCAATGCAGGCTATAATGTTAAAACAGGCTAAAATGCTTTATTTCTATGAAGTTTTTTTTTTTTTTTTTTTTAATATTATAAAATTACAATAGAGAATAAATATCTACGCAAGCCCCCAAAACTGGGCTTAGGGAAGCAAACAGCAGTAAACTCTAGAGAAAAAGAGAAAAAACTGCATTGAAAAACAATGGAGCATTCTTAGCCAATAGGCTGCATGCAGGTTAACACAGGAGAACCATAAAAACTTTGGCACCGTGCCTTTAAGACCCTGAGCACCTCCAGTATCCCACCATGCCTCAGGGGTGAAGGAAAGGTGACAGTTGGTTCACAGTTAGGTCAGTTCTTTTTTCCGGCTTCTTCTGAGATGATCCTGGAGCATTGAGCTCTCAGTTTTTCTGCATTTTTCTCAGAAAAATCCTTTAAAAAAGCGTTTTTTCCTTTTTCATTCGACAAATAACATCTTTGTCTGAGCTTGGCAGTTTTTTCCTGACAGAAAAATGCCTTCACTTTTTGTCAAATGCCCTGCTTGTGGGAAGAAGAAGGCCCAGTCAGACCCACACTCTCTGTGTATAGTGTGCCTGCCTCAGAGTCACTGCCCTGACACTTGTAAGCACTGCAAGAATATGTCAAAGAGGACTCTGAAAGACAGAGAAAAGATCAGGCTGCATGGGCTTCAGGAGAGGCAGAAAACATCGTCCTCTTCACTTCCCAGACAACCAGCAGGCCATTCTCAGGAGAGAATTGCTAGGTCGACGTCAGCAGGTAGGAAAGTACCTGTTTGTTCCCCGTCGACGTCGACGCTACCACCGTCTCACCGGCATAGATCGCCGTCGACGGCGACACACCCGACGTCGAAGGAGACGGCGTCAAGGGAACACCATCGCAGGGGCAGGTCTCCGTCGACGGCAGCCCGCCGATCGACGTCGAGCCATCGCCGGCGTGCCCGGTCGCCGCCAAAGGCTGTGCGCCCCCTGACGTCAAGAGACATGACGTCGAAATCGCCACGACGGCATGAGAGACATCCGCCGTCGGCTTCCCACCGCTCCACGTCGAGGCACACGACGGCGAGCAGGTCGAGGTCCAAAGATCGCCGTTCGACGGCGAGACACTCAACGGCGAGACACTCAGCGTCGAAACACTCAACGTTGAGGCATGAGCAACCGGTGGGGCGCCCTTCGACGTCGACTCAGCCATCGACGTCGACACAGGTTTTACCTGTCCCGCAGGGAGTAGAACATCGCCCCACGCCAGACAAGGCCGCACCAGCTCCAGTGGTCTCCATACCGAGCAACTCTTCTCGGTCAAGAGCGGCATCATCTGGGCATGTCTCGCCCATCAATCTATCTCCAAGATGGCTGGAGAGCCTTAACAGACCAGCGGCCTCCCCAGATTCGCAATATTCGCGAATGTACTCGCCTACTGCCTCCCTACCAAGAACGCCATCACCGACAGCAAGGGCAGGACGGGCTCGTTCTGCTCCTCGTCAACCGGCTGCGAGGCCTGGGCGCTCTGCTACAGCGTCTCGCAGCAGGTCTCGTTCTCCACGACGATCCAGGTCTCGTACAAGAAGAAGATCACCCTCTTGGTCGTCTTCAGGATCATCTGTCGGGCGTTATCCACCCACCCTAACAGATTCACCACCTGCTAGGGTCTCACCGGTAGATGACATTACCACGTTTAACGAGGTGCTGCTAAGAGGAGCGCAGAAACTAAACATAGAAGTTCCAGAGCCATCTACCTCCTCGTCAGTCATCTTTGAGACTCTACAACAGAGATCAGCATCAAAAAAGCTGCTGCCTCTAGTGCCTGGTTTGTTGCAGCCAACCATGGACACTTTTCTGGCCCCAGCCTCGCTCAAATCTGCCCCGGCTAGGATTATCAAAAAATACAAGGCTCCCGAACAGGACCCTCTGTTCCTAAGGAAGGATCCGCCACCGGACTCGGTAATATTAGCCGCAGCCCGAAAGACCCACTCGGTGGCATCGTCATCCACGGTTCCCCCGGATAAAGAGAGCAGGCATCTAGACTCTCTGGGGAGAAAGATATGCGGGACGGCGGCTTCGGCAATGAAAGTCTCCAGTGCTTCTGCACTCCTGGGTAGGTATGATCGTTCTCTGTGGGACTCTCTCAATAGATTCACAGAGAAATTGCCCAGAGAGGACAGACAAGATTTCCAAGAGATCATGCAAGAAGGATGCCTGGTATCCAACCAGGTTATCAGCGCGGCAGCAGATGGGGCGGATTTAGCTGCACATGGGTACGCGCATGGAATCTGTGCAAGGAGGTCTTCCTGGCTGAGGCTCACTGGTTTAAAGCAGGAAGCCCAACAACGCATCCTGAATCTCCCATTCGCCGGAACCTCTCTATTTGGTGCCCATGCAGACGAGGAAATGGCCTGCATGAAGACCGAGGTGGATACCATGAGGGCAGTGGGCCTGGAAAGAAAGAAAGAGATTTCAGGCGGAGGTACAGGCCTTATGACAGGCGCCCTTTCCAGCAGAGGGTTCAAACCCCTCACTGGTCCCAAAGGTCACAGCAACGACAGGGACGCCCTCTTTTTCAGCGAAGGAACACAAGGGAGCGAGGGTCAAGTAGACCTCAGCAGTCCACTCCGAAAGCACCCACCAAACAATGAGATCTCGCTTCCCTCGACACTGTACACCACTCCACTGGGGGGAAGTATTACAGCTTATCTTCACGAGTGGCACTCTATCACAAGAGACAAATGGGTGCTCAATATTGTCGAACATGGCTACTCTCTTCTGTTCAAACAGCCTCCACCACACTTGCCGCCAACCAAAGGCAATCCATCTCATCTCAGCCTGCTGCGCAAAGAGGCTCTCGCCCTCCTAAAAAAGAATGCCATAGAAAAGGTTCCACCTGCGCACAGAGGAAAGGGGGTTTACTCCCGTTACTTTCTGGTGGCGAAGAAGGGTCGAGAGGGCGTTTTCAGGCCAATTCTGGACCTACGGCTGCTGAACAAATATATAAGGAAACGGAAGTTCAGGATGCTGGCACTTCACCAGATTTTCCCTCAGCTACATCAGGGAGACTGGATGTGCTCCATCGACCTACAGGATGCGTATTTTCACATCCCAATAGCTCCCAAACATCGAAAATTCCTGCGCTTCCAAGTAGCGTTACAGCATTACCAGTTCAGACTTCTACCATTTGGCCTAAAATCTGCCCCACGCGTCTTCTCGAAATGTATGGCGGGGGTGGCGGCGCATCTTCGAAAACAAAAGATATTCATATATCCATACCTGGACGACTGGTTACTGAAGGCTTCTTCTCCGGAGCAGGCGAGAAGCCATCGGGACATTGTGCTCGGAGTTTGCGAGTCTCTAGGTCTTCAGGTCAATTACCAAAAGTCAACCTTGAGTCCAACTCAGAACCTTCACTACCTGGGAGCTATCATAAACACAGAGCTCCAAAGAGTGAATCCTTCGGAGGAACGACTATCCTCAATAGACAGGAAGTGTCCGGACCTGTTGAGAGCCAACGCACCTACGGCACGTCAGGTGACATCGCTGCTGGGCTCCATGGCATCATGCATTTTTATTGTCCCAAATGCCAGACTCCACATGAGGCCCCTCCAAGAGGCATTGGAGGGCAACTGGAGCCAAAGGACAGGTCGCTGGGAGGACAGAGTGCGACTACCGGCGGTAGCACTTCAATCATTGAGATGGTGGATGCACAGACCTCACCTGTCAGTGGGTGCTCCGTTTCACCAGGTACTTCCATCCGACACCCTAGTAACGGATGCGTCTCTTCAGGGATGGGGGGCTCATCTGGGTCCCCTTCAAGCTCAGGGCCTGTGATCAGACAAGGAAAAGCAGTACCACATCAATCTGCTAGAACTCAGAGCGGCCCATCTGGCTCTCAAGTCTTTCATACCACTAATTCAGGGGAAAACTCTCCTAATACAAACGGGCAATACAACCACGATGTATTATTTGAACAAACAGGGGGGAACGAGATCCCTACCCCTATCTCGAGAGTCCCAAGCGATATGGCATTGGCTCCTGGCCAGAGGAATTTCACTTACAGCGGTCCACCTGCCAGGTCAGCAAAACGTGGAAGCAGATTTTCTGAGCAGACACCTAGAGGACGCTCACGATTGGGTCCTACACGGCGAAGTCGCAGAATACATCTTCGCGCAATGGGGTCGGCCTCAACTGGATCTCTTCGCAGACGAAGTAAACAAGAAATGCCCAGACTTCGCATCCAGGTTCTACCGTCTGGGATCTCGAGGGAATGCCCTGTTGATCGACTGGTCAGGGATATTTCTCTACGCTTTTCCGACGATTCCCCTCATACCGGCAGTGATCAACAAACTTTACAGATCCAGAACCAGAATGATTCTCGTAGCGCCACAATGGCCCCGTCAATTCTGGTACACAGATCTCCTCAACCTGTCGGAAAAACCTCACAGGAGGCTGCCGTGCAGACCGGATCTTCTGAGCAGAATGGAGGGCAGAATTCTACATCCCAACCTACCCTCTCTGAGCTTAACAGCATGGCTCCTGAATTCCTGCAGTATGGGCACCTAGGGCTCTCACAGGAGTGCATGAACATCTTGAAAGAGTCCAAAAGGCCTTCCACGCGGCGTTCTTACGCTTATAAGTGGAAGAGATTCTACATATGGTGCTGTCAACAAGGTCAGAATCCCATACGGGCTCAGGAGGATGTCATACTGTCCTATTTGCTTCACCTAGCAAAGTCCGGTCTGCAGGTATCATCTATTAAGGTACATTTGTCTGCTATTACAGCCTATCGCAAGTCACCTTCTCAGGAATCCTTCTTTACGAAACCTATAGTCAAGGATTTCTTAGAAGGTTTGAAAAAAGTTTTTCCGCCCCTTCAGAGACCTTCTCCTCCATGGGAACTGAACATAGTATTGGCAAAACTTATGGGCCCTCCTTTTGAACCTATACATAAGGCGTCTTTACAACACCTTACGTGGAAGACGGTTTTTCTAGTGGCCATTACTTCAGCGAGGAGGGTCAGCGAAATCCAGGCTTTGTCTTCCAAAGAACCGTACACGTTTTTTCATGACAATAGAGTGGTTCTGCGAACTCACCCATCTTTCCTTCCGAAGGTGGTGTCAGAATTCCATATCAATCAGACTATATCTTTACCGACTTTCTTTCCCAAACCGGAGACTCCGGCAGAGAAAGCATTGCACTCCTTAGACTTGAAAAGAGTGCCGAAATTTTATCTGGATAAGACAAAATTGATTAGACACTCTAACCGCTTGTTTGTAAATTATGGTCATTTGAGGACAGGAGAGGCAGCATCTAAATGAACGATATCAAGATGGATAGTTTCTTGTATTGTTACTACTTACCAGCTAGCTAATAAACAATTACTAGCGAGGCCTAAAGCGCATTCCACAAGGGGAAAAGCGGCTACTGCTGCCCTCCTTAACAATGTTCCAATATCTGAGATTTGTAAGGCTGCTACATGGAAGTCTGTGCATACGTTTACTAGACATTACTGTTTAGACTCAGATGCAAGAGCGGATGCCCAAGTGGGGCAGGCCTCTCTGAGAAATTTATTTGCATAATACGTATCTATTCCTGCACTTCTATCGGACAGTCCGCAGGGTTTAGGGATGGGCTTGCTAATCTATTCAATGTTTATGACTATTGATGAGTATCCCCTGGAAGAGAAGGATAAGTTACTTCTGTAAATCCTAGTTCTCTTCCAGGGGTATCCTCATCAAAGTCATAAACAACCCACCCTCCTCCCCGGACGCACGTCTCCTAGAAGTGCAGGACAGACTGTATTTTGAATCAGTTACACAGATTGTCACCGTAAAAAGAACTGACCTAACTGTGAACCAACTGTCACCTTTCCTTCACCCCTGAGGCATGGTGGGATACTGGAGGTGCTCAGGGTCTTAAAGGCACGGTGCCAAAGTTTTTATGGTTCTCCTGTGTTAACCTGCATGCAGCCTATTGGCTAAGAATGCTCCATTGTTTTTCAATGCAGTTTTTTCTCTTTTTCTCTAGAGTTTACTGCTGTTTGCTTCCCTAAGCCCAGTTTTGGGGGCTTGCGTAGATATTTATTCTCTATTGTAATTTTATAATATAAAAAAAAAAAAAAAAAAACTTCATAGAAATAAAGCATTTTAGCCTGTTTTAACATTATAGCCTGCATTGCTGTTTTACACATGTATAATGTGTGTGTATTTTATATATGCTCCGGGGTCCCCGCACAAGGGCGGGAATATTCAATGTTTATGAATTTGATGAGGATACCCCTGGAAGAGAACTAGGATTTACAGGTAAGTAACTTATCCTTTTTCACCATAAGTTGGTGCGGCAAGTGCTGTATCTTCGGACACGTGTTTCTGGCTATTTGGCCGTCATCAGCGAAGAGCAACGTGTAGCTGACGGGGTTGCTTGAAATGCCGCCTTGAAAGTATTCACGGGTTTAAGTACCACTCAAGAGGGCGCACAGGTGCTTCACCCGAGCTCGTCAGCTCAGAGGCTCACGGGAGGCTTAATTACAACAGTCAAAATGGGGAGCACCCTGTCTTCCATTCCAGCATTTGTGACCCCAAGGCATCATGGTAAATGCAGTCATTAGCACGAATTTGAATAGAGTTTTGAAAGTTTTTCACCATAAGTTGGAGGGGCGACTGCCGTATCTTCAGACACGTGTTTCTGGCTATTTGGCCGTCATCAGTGAAGAGCAACGTGTAGCTGGCGGGGTTGCTTGAAATGCCGCCTTGAAAGTATTCACAGGTTTAAGTACCACTCAAGAAGGCACACAGGTGCTTCACCTGAGCTCGTCAGCTCAGAGGCTCACGGGAGCCTTAATTACAACAGTCAAAATGGGGAGCACCCTGTCTTCCATTCCAGCATTTGTGACCCCAAGGCATCATGGTAAATGCAGTCATTAGCACGAATTTGAATAGAGTTTTGAAAGTTTTCCACCATAAGTTGGTGCGGCGAGTGCTGTATCTTCGGACACGTGTTTCTGGCTATTTGGCCGTCATCAGCGAAGAGCAACGTGTAGCTGGCGGGGTTGCTTGAAATGCCGCCTTGAAAGTATTCACAGGTTTAAGTACCACTCAAGAAGGCGCATAGGAAATGTGTATTCTGTGTAGCTAGTGAGTTGGCACGTATAAGGAATCTTCACGAAACATTCCAAAAAAGTGCTCTTTTTTTGCCTAGTTTGTGCATAGAAAGTTTCAGAATGGTCTGTCAAGTGAGGCAAGAAAAAAAAGTGGGGGGGGCTGGTCTCATAATGCAAAATCCTCATGCATTTTCCATAGACTTCTTCAGGCAGGGTTTCAGAAAAAAACTGCTGAATGGAATTGCACCAAATTTGGCAGGAAACTAGATCTTAGTCCGCGGATTGTGCTTTCTGTGATTTAGTATAAATCCATTAAGTGGTTTTTGAGAAATTTGGGTTATAAAAGATTGGATATCTGAACAGTTGGGTTTGAGGGACTCTTGCAAGAGTCCCTCAGCCCAATTTAAAATAATAGAGCATTCTGATTGGCCCAGGGAGTTTTTTTCCCTTTGTACATCTCAGTCATGCCTGAGTCAGATTCCCACAGGAATGAGCACTCTTTGCTGCCAGCAATATGAGAAAAATGTTGGTGGCAGCCACCACAGGACTCAGGGACTTAGTCCCCTGCACTTTAGAAAAATATATACATCTACAGGGCCAGGGTAGGGTTCCCTGCCCCCCTAAGCCAAATTGGGGAGGACCCCCTCTTCCTTGAGCATTAAATGGCCCTGGGGACCCCATCCCCCTTAACCAGCTCTCACACAGTACCCTGGGCTGGCCACCCCTAGGACACAGTGCTTTTTCTGGGGTTAGCTGCCTCCAGCTGTTCACGACCAAAGGCTGTGTGCAGTTGGGTTCCTGTAGGGGGTTTCCCTGGGGACAAACCTCCATTGTGGAAATGCCATACACGGCGACAGGTTGGTTTTACGTATGGCAATAACATATCACTTCACATTTTTTTTTTTAAACCTCTAGAAATTCACTGGAAAAAAAAAAAGGTTAAAGTAATGTTATTGTTAGATGAATGTCAGTGACAACGTTAATGTTTTGAAGTAAAAACAAAACAAACAAAAAAAAACTGAAATTGACCAGTTATAGTCAGCACAGCTAACTATAACTTGCCCCCCACCACGCACTGCTTATGACCTCACATATTTCCTGCGACCCATCTTACCTTTCCACCCAGTGGCTTCCACTGAATTCGACCTGCAAGTGACCGTCTGTCACTAGTGCATTTTCCCACTGACTGCAATGTTATCGTTTTTACAAGATTTTAATTCACTGATTTATTTTTCCTTTAAAAATCCATAACTCCACATATACTTCTATCAGATAGTTTTTGTTTTTGTGTCTAATATTTTATAAAAATCTGCTCTATTTTTAAAAATTGGTGTCCGATTTCTGTCAAGTCATGTCAGTTACTTATCATTCATTTTGGTATTGTGAAATGCTTAACATGTTTCTTCAATAAAGCCTGACTTCCCTGTGCTACACTACTAGGACTTAGCTAGGGATTTATTAGTGAGAATCAAAAGTACCTATTTAGGGTAATGTGAAGGTATTGCCTAATGAAGCTTTACCAGCCTCACTGGATAATAGCCAACTTTCCTACAATGTCATCAGTGATGTCATCAATGATGTCATTCAAAATGTTATCAATGATGTCATAAATGAGGTCAAAGAACATGTCATGAGTGATGTAATATGTGAAATAATGAGCAGTGCATGGTGGGGGCACAAGTTATAGTAGGCTATGCTAACTATAACTGTTTTTTAAGTTCAAAATATTGTTGGTTTTTTTCAGTTAATATATATATATATATGTGTATATATACGTATGTGTATGTATATATTTATATGAATAAATGTAGATTATATATACGTTTAATTCTTTCTTTTTTGACGGGACCCCCCCTTTTTTTTACATTTACTCCTAACCACCCCTAAGTACTAAAAGTACCCTACCACACCTAAACTCTAAAATTGCCCTTACCACCCATCAGCCCTACCCACCTCTAACCCCTAAATTTACCTTAACCACCCTTTATGACTGCCCACCCTTAAACCCTATATATAAACTTCAACATTGCTTACCATGGGTGGTAAAGGCCTGTGTGGTAAAAGCACAAAAAGGCAGAGTTGTAAAGCTGTTTCCTTTCCGTGGCAGACCTTAACAAGGTATGTCAGTGGTGCCTGGGGTCAGAACACCACTCCAGAGCCTGTGACAACTGCACCAAGGTGAACCCAAGGAACATAGGGGACAGAAGGGGAACTTGTACATTGCTAAACATTGAAAGACTCAGTGCCAGGACAGGTTGAAGTCCAAAGGAAGATCCTATTTCTAAAATCGTTCCTTCAGCAGATCTTTGTCATAATCAAAGTCTTCTGGCAAGTCCAAAAAGAAGCTTAAGAAATCCAAGTGGGAATCAGCCACTTTCTGCCACACTGAAACTCCAGAGAAGGCACAAAGGCATCAGCATGCCCACATGGTCTTTTTTATTTTTGTCTCCTTCAGAATCGATTCCGAACCTTGTCTTGATGTACCCAGAATTTCCAGGCCTGTTGACAGTGTTGAGACAATTTGAGGGCCTTTGAGGGAGGCCATGCTGCACAATTGTGGCACTTTACTGGTTCCTTCTAGTGCACCTTTGAGCTCCTAGGAATCACAGGGCATCTAGTTGTACTTCCACTGGTGGGTCCTCCCTTGGCACGGTATTTGCCTCCCGAACCCACTCTGCGTCGGCACTAGGTCTAGTGCTGACTTGTGTTCTGGCACAGCTCGCTGCACTGATTCCCTTTGCATCAATTCAACACTGGAGGAGGATTCACAACTCATTGTGCTATCTGACTCCAAGCAGAATTAACCCCGACCTCGACTGAGGCAGCACCCTTATCCCACTGGAGCCCAGCCAGTCAGCAATCCCTCAGATTGATTCCTTGCCCTTACTCATCGGCAGAGCTCATTCTTTATGCAGTCTTTTTGGCATGTAATCGGACAATCGCAATTTTGATAAAGGGGATGATCTTGTCCTGTTATATGATGAGACCAATTGATAACAGGAATTACAAAATACCAGCGACCTGGACCTTTACAAGTTACTTACCTTGTTCCCTCTTCTAGCCCCTCCACCAAAGAAGGTGCTTCCTTTGCTGTTATGCAGTGGATATTAGAAGTACTGGACCTACAACTTCCTTCTATAGAAATGAAGACGATAGGTACTCCAACCTGGCCAAGCACTGATATACCCTCTATTACTCTTTAACAAAGCCCTCTTAGATACCCACTTGGACGAACCTATGTTCAGGATTGTCATTCAATATCCAGGTCACTGAGCGCCATCGACTGGAATCAGACAACCCTAGCTTAACTATATTATGCAGAAACCAACCATTAAGGTTAATCTCCACATGGCTGTGAGTCTAAATGGATAGAGACCTTTTGCAAACACGTCTTCTTGCCCAGAAGCCTTACTCTGTGATTTGTAAACGCCTACTGTCTTCTAGGCTGCTACTGTCATGCCCTATTGGACACTGTGTCCCAAGTTTTACCAGCAGTTCCAGGCGACTTCAGGTCATCCCTTACCCAAACTAGCCAGGATTGCTGTGATGCAGCAAAATTTGTGATTTGCCCTGGTTTTGACACAATTTTCTGCTTAAGTGGGGTGATAAAATGAGGTCTGCGAGCTTCTCAAGGGATCTCCAGGCATCCCTAATAGACAAAAGGAAGGACTCGTCATGCTTATCACAACTAAAGTGTTCCCCGAACAGGCACATCAGACTTTTTTTTTTTTTTTTTATTAATTTTTTTTTTTTTTTTTTACTTTCCCATCCCCTTTTATTATAGGAGTGTCGACTGGCACTATTCTTTGTTTTAGTACAAACATCCTTCACTATATCCTGAAGGTACTACTCACATATGACTGTTCTTTGGTTTCAGACAACAAGCTTTCATTACATACTAACAAGACCTTAACCCTCAAGACCCATCTTAGATCCCACCTTTACAGATTTCACTCATAAATAAGTAGTATGTTAAAGGCCTCATTAGATGTAAATGTTACCCCCCCCCCCCCCGCATCATTACCACGAGCCCATAACCAGCTGCACTACATCAGTGTTAATCCTAATTGACCCACCTCCCACTTCGTGTTTTTGCATGAATTCTTCACACTATGTGAATAATGTTATTATTGCTACTCATGACTGACGCTTCTTGCTTAATGCCGCTATTCTGCATGTTATGAAGAATTGAGCTGATGATCAAATATTATTTTCCCTAGTTTCTTTTCCATTTTATTTCTCCCTTCTTGCCTGTCTTTATTTATGTAACCGTTATTACTGTCCAGCCTTGGAAAAGCTTGCTTTTGTAGTAAACATCTCATCTACTGTAAAAAAAAAAAAAAAAAAAAGGAGAGAATCACTCCAGAGAAGAGGAAAACAACACCAATAAACACATTTTAATGTATTGTATATCCTATTGTTATCAACAGTGATACATTATTGATAGTTTTAATAATGTACAAGTGTGTAGTGACTATACCTGCATTTTTTCTTTAATTCTGATTTTTATGTGGTTAGAAGTGGTACCCACATGGAATGATTATCAAACATGCATTTAATTTACGCCTTTCCCAAATGGTCTATGAACTAGGGTCATCCCTCTTCCTATTAACTGATTTCCTAATGGGCGTGCCATTCAATGGCTACTCGGCCATGGATTACGTTTAGGAAAGTAAGACCATATCATGTTCCTTGCCCTGACTGCCCCCTCCAGACAGTTCTATCAACCTACGTCGGACCCATTCATCACCCAAACATGTCTCTTAGTATTTTTATTTTTTATTTTTTTGCTGAGGCTGCGGCTCACACAAACAGTGCCCAGGGCATCAGGGGCAACAGCAGCTAAGTCTCTTGCCCCTCAAGCTGCCACAGCTGCAAAACCACTTTAGGTGTCCTTTACTGCACAAAGCCACTTTGTCGAGGTCAGAATTTGGCATTTCCTCCAAGGATGTCAAGCCATCACGTTAGACCAAGTGGGTTCTCCAAATTGTTAATCTCGGCTACGCCTTCCCATTTCTTTCTGCCTGGCCACACCTTTCATCACTATAAGGACGGCTGACGGAGGACCAAATGTCAGTTCTGCAGTACAAAGTCCAGGCCCTTTTTGCAAAAGTTGCCATAGAGGGGGTTCCGCCCTTGGAAGTATTGCTGCTACTTCTGTGTGCTGAGGAAAGATGGAGACCTTCGTATTTCTTAGATCTTCACCCTCTCAACGTCTTCCTCAACAAATTCAAGATGTTTATGCTAGCCGGAGCCTGTCTGTCTTAGATTCCGCAGACCGGATGGTAAGGTTGGACCTGGAGGACACTTATTTCTATATCTCCATCCTGCAGATCCATAGGCGCTAGCTGCAATCCACAGTGGGACAGGGTCATTTTCAGTTAACAGAACTCCATTTTGGATTTACCAGTGCTCCTTGTGTGTTCAGGAAAATTAAGTGAAGTGGTCTGACATCTTTTTAATGACTGAACGTAGATAATTGCTGCTGTGAACCAGGGGGCTATACCTTGTTTGGTGACAGACTATCCTTTTGAGGATTTCCAACTACCACTAACAACTAGTGTGATTTACGTCTTTTAAGTCATTGTTTCTATGGGTGTTGGGATAGCTCCTGACACCCAACATGTGCAGTGTATTTTAGGTCAGTTGAGAAAACTTGAAAGTATCCACAAGAGAACTGGTTCTAATAAGATCTGGCTCAATGTACTTGTGGCTAAAGCACAAGTTAAAGCAATTTATTTTGACAAAGTGGAATATGTACTACTGAACATAAATCAGCTTTGTTACAGTGGGGGGAACAAGGCTGGGAAACTATTGGCTTTGAAGCAAAAGGCTGGATCAGAGGAGAACAGAATTTCCTCCATTACAAATGGAACCAGAGATATAAAGTATAAAGATTCAAAAATGCCCCAAACCTTTGGCAGTTTTTACGATGATCCATATTGGACAGAATACAGCCCCCATGAGCAAAACATGACTTCTGGCAAAACTTGAATCTTCTTACTTTCAAAAGACCTACAAGCATAACACACAGGTTTCGTGTCTGTGCCCATTGACAGCAGTTAAGATGACAACACTTTCCAGAATGCTATGACAATTTAAGACTAGCTCATTGCCTGTTTCAAGGTTGTTAATTAAGAAACTGCAGAGAGGCATTGATTGATATATGAGTGGGGAAGGCTCCGGCAATTGTAGCACACAGACTAGAAATACCAAACAGCATGGATGGACGGGGTTCCCTGGCATGTTGAAATACTACCAAGCGGCCCAACTTCAATTCATCACCATATCGCCATGGAATTTGTTAATTCAAAACACAGACTTCACCCCGGTGAAGAATGGGAATTACTTTGAGGTGGGGAGAAACAGGGGCTGTGAGAAAATATGGGAACCTCTTTGAAAGGGATGGCATCAAGGCATGTGATTCCATTAAGAGAGAGCCGAACATTCCAAAATCGGGGATTTCACTACTGTCAAGTCAGATAATGGATACTTTAACACACCACTAGATGTTATGGAAGACGGCCTCTGACAAAACTTGAGAAATGGCTCCTCACAAAAAACTGATCTCCGATCTATATAGGATGCGTTCGACAGGCACACACTCATGAAATCCCACACCGATAACCAATGGGTGCAAGCATTGAGGTGCCCACTTACAACCAAGGGGTGGGAGGATGTATTTCCAAGGATGCACTCCTTAGCTGATAGCACTGCAAGGAAGGAAGACCAGGTTAATACAACACTATATTGGTATCACACCCCGATAAGCTTCATGAGTGGAACACCCAACACCCTGATAGATGTTGGCAAGGTTGTGAAGAGGTAGGCACTCTCAACCACGTTTATTGGAGTAACATGAAACTACAGCATTTATTGGACAGAAATCCATATTTTACATTGACACAATGCTTGTCAGAGCCGTGCTCAGATTGCGTGCATATTTGTTACTGGGGCTGCCAAATAAACTGGTGCATCCACCACATTCCAGGAAAGGCAATCAAACCTCTTTCGAGGTGCAGGCTGCCTGGCAATCTGTAATCCAGAGTTGGGGCAAATGGGCTATTCGGGATGCGGGATCTGTTAGGGATGGACAAGTTCACTAGTACTGTGGAACAGAGAAAAATCGAATCAAAAAAAGTTTCAGGAACTCAGCTGACCTTGGTACCTGAGAGTTCTGAAAATAACACTAGGGTCATGACCAGACGCCATGGTTAATGGTCACAATATCATCGCCTCACAGACCTCACTACACTCTGTCTGAAGTGGACGAAAGAGGACCTCCCCAAATATTACCATTATAGCCGTAGTAGAAACGTTGTTAATAAGCTGCATGAACTGGGGGAAGGGTGGTGGGGGGGTAGGAAGATGGAGTGCTTTGTTGAGTTGGTGGAATGTTGTAGAACTGTCAAGACAAAATCATGACCTTCCTCATTGCAGGACACTGGATGCAGGTATACATGTGTGGGACTAACAAATCCATAAAGCAAAACTGAATTAAAATAAAGATGCCACTGGAACAAAACCCAGCCGTCCTACATGTTGAGTCAAAGCCATCCTCAGTTTTCGTAAGGAAGCAGTACTCTTGACAGCCAGGGAAATTAAGCACTTAGATGATCTATGTATAAAGTTTGTGTTACAGCTCTTACGTCTTTGAAAGTGGACGGCAGACCACAGACCAGCTTACTGGAGTCACTGTGACGGGGCTTGGTTGCAGTGCTTAATTTGTAAATAAAAACGTGCCGGTGCCCAAAGCTCTCCTCTGAAACACGCGGCTGCATTTAAATGTGCGAGCACAAAATACTGAGGCAGCGTAATCATGAAGCCATCTCGGGCCCCTTTAATCCATTAATAGCCACTCCCTGCTCCTTCAGCTCACTCTTGCAGCTTTTTGCTTCTTCCTCTGTGACGCTTTTTCGTTTTTCTCTTCCTCCGTCTTTCCCATTAGTGTCCTCGCTGTAAATGCCTGGTACAGAAAACTAAGTGCCAGCCCTAAAAAATAAGTGCCGATGCTCCGCACCGGAAACTACCGGCTCAAATTAAGCACTGCTTGTTGGGAGTTATTACACATGTTTCAGGATCATCTTCCCTGAGAGAAGTATAAGGAATACATCGAAGTTGTTGCAGAGGATCTTGTGCTATCAGACAAGTGAACGGTGCTTTCCAAAAAGCAGAGGACCTCGCCCCTTCTGAATAGTGACACTGTCCAATACTTTGCATTTCTTTTTGAATAAGACTGGCATTTCTGAAGAAAGATGAGCAAATGAAGAGCTGTATCCTTCCACTCTCTGGATCAGTTCTCTTGGCTCACATACTGATGAAGAGATGCAAATGATGTAATCAGATGCTGAAACAAAGAAAGTGGTAGGGCTGGAAGAAGAATGGAAAAAATATTCAACATGCAATATTAACACAGATATGTGTTGCAATCCATACCAGCCACACAAACTACAAATCCCTTTCTGTCAACAGTAACAAGACACCAAAAGACCCAGCGACAATGGCAACAATATCAACCAAGTCGATCCTTGAGGGGCTGCAGTGTCCAGTACCAACACCAACTGGACTCCAGATGGAAATTCCGAGGGAAGTTTTGCCAGTGACTTCACCCCAGCCTCTTTATATGCAGTTCAGAGGAATTAAGTATCACAAAGTATATCAAAGAATATCATAGCATAATCAGAGACGAGGCAGATGGGGACTGAATATTGTGCAAAATAGTTGTGATTTAAGCTTCAAAAGGCCCCTTCTCGAATCCTACTGTAGAAGTGCCACTCTCTCAACTTCATATGCTATGAGACACACTCCAGAGCTGTAGAATTACTACCAACATCTAAAAAAGGAACAAGTTTTCTCTCGAGGTATTTCTTGGTACAGAAGAAAATGCCAAAAAACTACGGACAAGTACTGGATCTGAGATGAGTGGGATAGGAAAGAAAAAATCCACACATTGGCACTTCATCAAATATTTCCATAGCTAAGAGAGGGAGATGGATTTGTGCAATGCAAATGACACTTAAGTCCACATCCCAATAGAAAAAGTCCCAGGGAATACCTGAGATTTGTGATCTGGATATGGCTTGTGGACTGGGTCTAAGGGTATGTTCAATTAAGACTGCATTTCCCATGGGCTCAAAAAGTTATGTATACGCCATCAGCAGAGATTGCGTAGAAAATCACAAATAGGTTTTAGATGATGAGGTTTTGCAACACTTCTTTGTTGATTAGGAACACACGTACATTTATCAAAATACAAATTTATTAGGGGGTGTAACACCCCATAACCCCCCTCTGTCCCCCTTCCAAAGATACACCTTTGGTATCTCCAAACTATGAAATTATGCCCCAAAGGACATTGCCATGCTAAGTGCATGAAGTCCGCCAGATCAGTCGAAGCATCTGAGGAGATCGAAACGGCCCGCCGAGTCCAGGCAATGGATACTCTGTGTGGTGTAAAATAATCTTTTAGGAAATTTGTAATTTATCAGTCTATGCCTCTGATTAGCAGATCCTTGTTAGGTTCCTTCACTGCACTACCCCCAGGTTGTATTCGATAATTAAAACCCATTTCTGCTGTGCATTACAGTTTAATAGGGATGTTGGTAAGAGGATGCACGTCGTCCCATCATCCTGCATAGTGTTGCAACCCAGCCCCTGGTATTAGTGGTTCGGTACATTTCTGTCAGTGGTTGAAGTTCCTGGGGGAAATAACTCCATTGTGCGACAGCTGCTCGCTGCAGTCTGTAATGGGCACAGAGGTCTAGCATATTAGTCTCACCAGTTGCTTACATTCTTCAAGGGTCTGGAATCTCCCCCACTCATGTAACGGCCTCATCTTCTGAAAGCCCTGTCGTGTTGGTGTTTGCTGCACTAATTTATCTGCGGTCGGTGACGCAGAGCATTCTAGATTGGTCCACTGCCGAGATAATCAGCCTCAAAGGGAATATGGTGCTGCACAGCTTGGGTTTAGGCAGCAAATGGTGTAGTGTCTGAGCTGTAAGGAAATAGCGCTTAGGATCCGAGACCAGGATTCCACATTTTTTATGCAAATTTGTTAGTCCTTCGCGGTGTATTTGTGGGGTTTTACCAGCACAAATTAGTCATGTAAGCTAGGTGCCCAGTTTGCAAAACAGCTCCCTCAAGGGATTGTGGTACAGTAAAAGGTTTAGGGTGTACCAGCATCTTTGACAAGGCTATTCTGTCCCCAAGGAAGAGGGGAGGGCGATCCAGGGGGTCAGTCAGTTCAGATAGTTTGCTGAGTATGGGGCATTAGTTATTACTCCGTTTACTTGGCTGCCAAGACAGCAGATCGATCCCTCCTTCACTCCGAGGGAAAGTCCAGGCCGACCTTCAGCTGTCTCAGCGGTAAATGGAAACATTCGGACATCCCCTCGGTTTATTTGTAAACCTGTATAATTGCCTTAAGGAACAGCATCTATCATAGATGTCAGGTTAACTCCGGGATCCCTGACAAGCAGGAGGATGTTGTCATTGTGTACGGAACGCAAAACCTGCAGCTGTGCCATTGGCTCAGGCCATCGTCCACAGCGTCGTTCCGATATTTGACTAATAATGAAGATCCTGCAGTGCAGTGGGGAAAACTATCTACATATAATTGTAATTCTGCATGGTGGGAATCTTCATTGAAGTCATGAATAATCCCCCCTTCCCTGGTATCCATCTCCCAGAAAAGGAAACCTATCATTCATAGAGATTATTCCAAAGTCGTGTTCATTTTGTGCTCTTTAGAACTTCTTCTCTAAAGCATCTGCAGGTACAAAGCATGGTAGGATGCAGAAGCTGCCGGCTTAGCAGAGGAGCAGAGTCCTGCTTTCCGCTTCCTACCTGGCTCCCTTTCCATTCATTTCTCACATTTTTCGAATGTGTAGGGCACCACGGTTAGGCATATGCTGCAAGGTTGTTTCTACCTATTCTGTTTCATTTTTGGGTGCTATTTTTAAATTTAAAAAGCACCAACATTTGGTAAATCCAGCCTTTGATACATCCCAGTAGATGGGTTTGCATGTTCATACATATAACATACTTGTGTTTTTACAGTTTACTGTGATTCATTTATATGTTACGTACGGCTCTCGCAAAGAGCCACTATCAAGAATATCATATTCTAAATCTGGTTATTCACTGCTATGGCGTAGCAAAATTGGGAAGTGTAGGTTGTTTTCCTCTGTTATTAAGTCCCTAAAAGAATTCTAGCCCAGTCTCAAAGGCCTCTCAGAGCGCCCGAAAATGTAGCATTGGGTCTTGGGAGAGCAGAGAGCACACATTTTTACCAATTAGAAGGATGATTTTTATGTTGTAAACATTTTCTGGGATCCCTACTTGCAGGCAGGAATAGTCTAACATTTACGACTTCACTGAAGAAACTAGCGCAGCTATAGCAACAGGTTAAAACAATAAGTGAGGGCACCATGGAAAAGAGCATCTGTAAATGCAAGTTTAATGTAGCAGTTATGTTATCATATGACACGTGTAGGAAAGTGCCACTGTTGGCATGGTTACCGCCCACACCCTTTTTGCCTAGTGTTGATGCCAACTTTAAAAGTGTGCTGGGATCCTGCTTAACTGTGCCTTTGTTTCCACAATCGGCACAGCCCTGGCACACAGTTAAGTCCCTTGTAAAAGGTACCCATGGTACCAAGGGCCCTGTGGCCAGTGAAGGTCCTCAAGGGCTAAGGCATGAATTATGCCACCCTAGGGGACCCCTCACCAAGCACATGTACACTGCCTTGCAGCTTGTGTATGCTGGTGGGGAGAAAAAGGCAGAGTTGACATGGCACCCCACACAGGGTGCCATGCCCACAAACCACTGCCTGTGGCATAGGTAATATACCCCTCTAGCAGGCCTTACAGCACTAAGGCAGGTTGCACTATACCATAGGTGGGGGCATCGCTGCATGAGCAATATGCCCCTACAATGTCTAAGTCCATTCTTAGACATTGTAAGTGCAGTGTAGCCATATTGAGTATATGGTCTGGGAGTTTGTCATTACACCTCCACAGCGCCATAATGACTTCACTGAATACTGGGTAGTTTGGTATCAAATTTCTCAGCACAATAAAACCATACTAATGCCAGTGTTTGATTTATTGAAAAATGCACACAGAGGGCATCTTAGAGATGCCCCCTGTATTGTAGCCAAACTGCTAGTATAGGACTGACCGTTCTCTGCCAGCCTGCCACTTTCAGACAAGTTTCTGACCACATGGAGTGAGTACCTTTGTGCACTCTGTGGTCAGAAACAAAGCTTGTCCTGGATGGAGGTGCTTCACACTCACCCCTACAGGAACTGTAACACCTGGCAGTAAGCCTCAAAGGCTCAAGTCTCGGATTACAGTTCCCCAGGGCACTCCAGGTACTGGAGCTACCCACCCCTTGGACAATGCCCCACTTTTGGCGGCAAGTCAGACGGGAAAACAGGTAGAAGTGACCACCCCAGCCAGGACCATCCCTAAGGTGTCCCGAGCAGAGGTGACCCCCCTCCCTGCAGAATGCTCCATCTTGGTTTGGAGGACAGAGACCAATAGGATTAGGTTTGTGCCCCCCTTCCCAAAGGGAGTGCGCACAAGGAGGGTGCAGCCACCCTCCGGGACAGTAGCCATTGGCTACTGCCCTCTGACCCCCTAAAACGCCCCTAAATCTAGGATTCAAGGGCCTCCCTGAACCCAGCTCACCAGATTCCTGGTGACCTAACAAGAAGGAATGCTTAGCTGAAACCCCCAGCAGAGAAGAAGGAAGACAGCTGATTTGGCCCCAGCCCTACCGGCCTGTCTCCTGCTTCAAAGAACCTTCAAAAGAACAGTGACACAGCCAGCAGGACCAGCGACCTCTATCAAGCTCCAGAGGACTGCCCTGCACCTAAAAGGACCAAGACCTCCTGTGGACAGCGGCCCTGTCCAAGAAGAAACCAACAACTAAGAACTCACTCCGAATGTGTGAGTCCTTACCACTCTGCACTCGATGCCCACGGCCCGTATCCAGATGGCTGAACCAGCTAGGGAGGATCCCCAGGCGGTTCTGAGCAAGTACCCACCCGGGGTTGACCTTTCCACGACGACACCTGCAGAGGGAATCCCGAGGACCCCCTCCAGGCCGTGAAAGCTCCGGATGAAGATATCAGACACCAAAGGACCCACTGCACCCGCAACCCCAAGGTCTTGGATAAACCGACACCCGGTGCAGCCACGTTCATCAGGCAGCCCTCCTCCCTGTCCTGCCGGTGGTGTTCCCGAAACAACCCCTTAGACCTCACGTGCAGCCTCTGAATGACCCCTGGGGTCCCCTCATCAAGAATCATTGGAGACCCGACATCTTGTTTGCACCCTGCAACTGGCCGCCCCAGTGCAGCTGAGGGTGTATGTTTGGTGCAGGCTTGTGCCCCACGTGCTCCTCTAAACTCCCCAGGTCTGCCCTCCAAAGTCGCAGGTACTTACCTGCCTGCAGATCTGAAACTGAGTGCCCCCCAGTCTCCATAGGAGCCCATGTTAATTTTGCCTACACTTTGACCTCTGCACCCGGCCGGCCCTGTGTTGCTGGTGGTGGGTTTTGGGGTTAACTTGAACCCCAACCTGTGGACTTCCTAACCCCCATAGACTGGAACTGTAAGTGCTGTACTTACCTGTAAAACGATCAACTTTTCTCCCCCCCACCCCCAAGAAACCGTTTATGAAAATTGCACAGATTATTGCCAATATTTTAAAAAACTTTGACATCGATTTCAAACAAAGTACTGTTGATACATGTGTGAAATACAAATCTATTAAAGTACTTACCTGCAACTTGAATCTTGTGGTTCTGATAATAAATTAAGAAAATATATTTTTGCTACATAAAAACCATTTTGGTCTGGAGTTAAGTCATTGAGTGTGTGCCTCATTGCTTGACTGTGTGTGTACAACACATGCTTTGCACTACACTCTAATAAGCCTAACTGCTCGACCACACTACCACAAAAGAGAGCATTAGTATTATCTACTTTAGCCTCTGTTGCCTCTGGAGAACCTCTGGACTCTGTGCACACTATATCTCATTTTGATATAGTATATACAGAGCCAGCTTTCTACAACACTGTCCCAGAATCTCCTGCATGTGATGTCTCAACTTTTTTTTTTTGTTTGTTTTGTTCCTAGGGCTCTGTATTCTTTCCGCTCCCAGATGGAACAGGCTTGCAGTACCTCTTACAAGGTATCTCAGAACCACCAAAGGCTTTGGGGACAATCATACGTGAAGTGCCATGCAAAACATCATACATGGAGCTGCTCCATGTCACCAACTGGCTGAACAAAGCACAGAGGTACAGTGTGAATGTAGCAGTAATATAGGGATGGGGCAAGACTTGTCATTTGTATAATGCTCTGTGACACCTATAAAGTGTTAACTATAGGCTGGACAGAAAAGGTTAGTTTGTTGCAGTATTCCTCTGGGGCATTACAGAGTGTATAGGCAACTGCACTGTATACATGTCTGTGTTGCTAATTATGGATGAATAATGAATGTATTAAGTTCCTGCAAACAGATTTCTCTGAAAATCTGCGAAAGGAAGAGGCAATGCTTGGCTTCATCTTAACCAGTGCCTGACTGGCAACCTAAAGCAGCCCTGGCAATTTTGTCATACCAGCCCCATGGAATGGAAGTGCAATGTGGGGGGGGGGGGGGGGGGGGCAGGAGGGGTTCAGTGACAAAGCAATGCTGTTTTTGTTTCTGGGGGCCGATATTGCAAGCACTGCTGCAAAACTGCCCACCAGTAACAAAACCGACCTCCACTGCTGAAAAACCAGCCCCACCCTTCCAGCCTACCAGGAAAAATGACCATTACGGCCAGTCCAGCCCTGATCTTAGTCTCCAAGATATTGACGTTGCTAAACTGCCTTTTTTTAATCAAAGGAGGGTCATTTGAATCTTTTTAAAACATGCCAGTCAAACAAAATATTGAGATCATCCGTTATGCATCAATAGTTTGTCCAGTCATTAAAAACTGATACATGCTTTTCACTTCTGCCTTTCCTATAAAGAGATTTCCAACCGAATCATGATCACAACTTTTATCGGCGATCTCCTAGGCCCTCCCATTTGTTTGTTGGAATTATTCTAAAGATTCCTCTTCTTTAGATGTAACGATATTTGATTAAATCATACGGTAAACTTCTCCAATTTGCTTCCCTTACTCCTCGCCACTCTAATTGTATTAGAGACCTGTTGAAAGCCCTCCCCAAATAGGTAATAAGTTATTAGTTAACCTGAACTTCTCTTTGCAAAATTTATCAAGGTAGCACATTTATAACTTCAACACCTGGAAACTAAAGGACTCTAGTCTAAAGGAATAGGAGATGGCTCTTTTGTCCTAGCAGCCACAGTAATGATTTATCTTTCCTTTTCATTTTGGAACTGTATCGAGACTGTGAGCCTGATTTGCCCACTTTTCTTTTAAATTCAGCTCTGCATCTGGTAACATTTGGAGAGTTTCAGTGCTTATTCAAATCAGTCAACAATGTCGCTGATAAGCCCCAGTTGATTATAGCCTTTCACATTTGGACGGAAACCCACTGCTCTCACCACATGCCCTCTCCATTATTTTTTCAAGCTCTGCAATTTATTTTATTGAAGGGACTTATACTTCTCCAGGGCATGGTGTAAATATTTCTGGTCTTTGATCTGGTGTTTTCTCTCCTCAGTATCCGCAGTTATTTGACTTCACCTTGGATTTTTCCAACATTTCTATTAAGCGTATGCAGCACTTTATTCATCTTGTCCAATTTAGTCTGGTTTGGAAGTATTTCTTTGAATCCTTTGCAATGTTGTCTTTATTCCACTTTTCGATTGGGTAAGATCCCTAGAGTGGATCTTTAGTGAGAGATATCTGCTAGCCATATGCTTTCTGGGAAAAGACAATCCCACCAAACGGTTTCTGCAGCAAGATGGCTTGGACAAACCTCTGGGGACCTTTCAGCTATCTCTAAACAAGGCTGCTCATCCTTGTTTCACCATTCAACTTCCTTTCCAGAGAGGCTGTGGCAATCCATCCCAACAAGGGAGCTGATCTGTCATAGCTTCGCTGTCTGGCTTACTCTGAATGACTTGTGAATTAAGTCTGCAGCAGTACCAGGGTGCAGAAACTTAGCCCAATATGCCCAGCAGAATCTGGCCTTGTACCAGAAATGTGAAAGGACAAACCCTATCTCCCTCAATCGATCAGTCCGCCACAGGTAAGAAATTAACAACTATCCACCAGTAGGATCTGCAGGGGAGTCCCCTGCCATGTTTGTGTACTTGGTGCTCTGGTACCCTGGAGAATTTGTTGCATGCTGTGTCACACAACCCCCATTAGAAGTGAGATCAGCAACTGCTGTCATCTTGCTCGGTCTCAAGCCACGCCTCTTGTAAGTTAGCCTTTATTGAGTCTAGCAGCAATCTTACGTCTTTCTTTGAAATTACTCAAATTTCTAAGCACTTAGAATCGGGCGTCAATGATATAGGCTATCACATTATTTTTGTCCATGCATAGATGTGAGAATCAAAATTAAAATGGTGTGTATGCAGTTATGTCTTTTTTGTTTCAGGATTTGCTTTTGAAATTGCATTTACAATATGCTACAGTTTGTCTCATTTCTCAGTTTACTTGGTCATAGTTCTATTTATTCATGTTCATATGCTTTTTTGAATATTTGCAGCTTAGCGACAGTGAATTACAATACATTTTGCACTTCATATTAAAATTGGTTCACCCTTTCCTCTTTCTGTCCTACCTTCCACGTACATGTTTGCTTTTTTCTCCTGCTTTCCTGCTTAACCTTGCTACACCCTCCAAATATTGCACTTTCCTTTCTATCCAGCTTCCTAAATCAACACATCGTTCCTTTCTGTCATTTCTACCGTCATGCTGTTATTACAATTCTGCACCCCATTCTCTTCCTTTCCCCATCCTCGGTCCTATCTTTCACCCTCCTTTCTCTATTCGTTATCCTCCCCAGGGCCTCAATTACTCTTTATATTCTAGCTTAATTGTCCTCCCTTTCTTCCTTCTCTCCTAATGTTCAGATTCCTCACGTCTGCTTTGTTTCCCATAGACTCCGTGTAACAGTGGAAATGCTCAAACCAGAACGCTTGGATAGTACCACTACCCTGAAGGGACTCGACTATCTGGATCTTCCTGCTGCTTCGAAAAGAGACTACAGGCTGACATTTTTCTCTCATAAGGAGGGAGTATTCTCTTCCAAGGTACGAAAGTGGATAGCAGTGAGTGCAAATCCCAACCTCGCACCAAGAATATCTTTCTGCTAATCTCTTGTTTCGCCAGGGTGGGCTTTTCCTCAGAGTTGCAGAATAAAGCATACACATGAACTAGCCTCTGGCGTGCTGCAAGGGCGTTTAGAGTCCTGGTGGAGCTCATATTTCGAATGGCACATTAATGCAGTTTTGGGTGGAAAAGTACGATTACACCCAAATAGTGATTTTACTTCCATGGTACTTCCATGGTTTTCGCATGCTTAACACCTCAACGTTTTCTCGGGGGAGGCAACTAATTGTCGGACAGCCATGGATTTTTTGTTTCCAGAATACTGCTTTGGAATTATGAGTTCACATGCAGGAATCGGTGCAGTTGCACCTCGTGATATTTGGGGTGGGGTACCCTATTCCAAACAGGAGCATATGGAATTAAGTCATAATCTACTAGGAACGCCATAAGACAATATTACTGATTACCCCAGTATCAGTAACGCGGGTGCAGATACCACATAGTGTATTTCCACAGAACAATGACCACTTGTAATGAGAGTGCGAATATATTTTCTGCGATGTTTGTAAAATTGCTTTTATGCCCAGCCAGTCATTACTCTATCCCTCAAAGTTACTCTGTGCCAGCCAGGTCAGTTATTATGCCTCAAGCAACTCCCGATTTAGTCTACAACTGTTTTGTTAGCAAAAGTCTCCAGTGAGGAGTATGGAATTTTACAAGGTTCGTATTTCCAAGGAATTAACCTTGTTCCTGAATTTCAGCTAAAGAATAGTAATGTTTTGTAGTGCACGTACAGATGATTTTGTCTTTTACGTACAGGGCACAGTTGCAACTTTTTTGACTTTCTATTTGTTTTATGTGACGTTTATGGTGGGCTCATGACCTGTGTTTTTACAATGAAGTAACAAAGATCATACTTCTTTTCGAAGGTTTATTGCTTTTACAACCACTTCCTTTCCTACCAATACTAAAACCAACACATACTCTGAAACGTCTTCTTTTGTATTTAAAAACGTTTTTGTCCTCATCTTCTGTCAGATAAAGGGGAGCACACCTAGCAGAATGCCCATTTACCATCTGAGGGAATAGCTGCAGAATCACCTGGGCAGAGGGTATCTCGCTACAACAAGGTATTCCCTGCAAATTAAGCTTAACCACAGGATATCGGCCCTGGATCTCTCCGTGCAGTCTACGATGACCAGAGTCCTTACGTCCTTTTATTCTTGTTACAGTTTAAATCTAGTTTACATAATTTGTTTTCTGCCAGTTATCCAAAATGGGAGAAGTTGTCTGCAACCAGTTTACACAAACCTCCTCTCCTTTGCCAGTACCAAATGGATACTTACCTTCCTAGAGGCTTGACATCTTGAGCCCGGTCTTCAAATTCCCATCTCTCCCAGCTGTCCCACCTTTGCCCTCCACAAAGCCAATTGCTGATATTTATTCCAAGAGATAGTGCCCCTGGTTTCCTCCTTTAGGGCCTCCCATGAGAGCATACTGGAACCTACTCTCAGCTGCTCGAGTACATAATACCAGTGTTAATCAGTGATAACTTATCCTATAGGTATGAAGAGGTCCAAATAGGGACATACTCTGATTAATAGTTTATACCTAGGATTTTTCGGATGTTATACAATATGTCAGAGAAAGCCCGCAGTACCCTCAGCTTCACCTTATCAATAAATTTAGGATCACCAAATGTATAGAGAAAGCAATCCCGCTCAAATAGTCCTAGCATAGTGGCATAGAGCGCTCCCTTAATAGTCATGAGAGCTAGATAACTGCATTCTCGAATTCCTAAATTGGAAGGAGAGGTAGTACAGTAAAAAATCTGAAAGTGAAACCCCACCTTTTTCTAATTTCCTTCTTAGTTTCTTCCAGCCAAGTCTGGATACTTTGAAGCCCAAATGAAACACCTTAATTTGCCTTGTACCTTGGCCAAACATTCTTTGGGGGAAAGAAAAAGGGATGTTATTGAGTAAGTATGTCAACTTAGGAAGGATCACCATCTCAACTAAATTAGCTCGGTCATACAGCATGAGAGGTGCCCTGTAGGAAAGTACCCTCTTTCTTGGCATGGTTCTCCTAATTTTCTGCCTGTTGTCAGTGTGTTAGACTGTGTCCACTGGGATCCTGCTAATCAGGACCCCAGTGGTTATGCTCTCTCCCTTCTAATTTGGTAACTGTACCTTTTTCTTCTCACAATTGGCATACTGGTCCCCCCATGTGTTATTCTGCCACCCTTAGGGAGCCTATGCAAAGAGTTGTACAGGCCTGCCATTGCAGTCTGCCTGAAACGGGTGCATGCACCCGTTTTCACTACAGGTCACCCCACCGGGTCACTATAAGTCACCCCTATGGTAGGCTCTCTCAGCCCAGAGGGCAGGGTTGCAGGTACCTGTGTATGAGGGCACCCCTGGACTAGCAGAGGTGCCCCCAAATAACTCCAGATCCATTTTCCTGGACTTTGTGAGTGTGGGGACGCCATTTTCCGTATGTACTGGGCATAGGTCACTACCTATGTCCAGCTACATAATGGTAACCCCAAACCTGGGCATCTTTGGTATAAAACATGTCTGAATCATACCCCAATACTGTTGCAAGTATTGGAAGTATGATTTCATGCACTCTGGGGGCTCCTTAGAGGACTGACAGCATTGCTACTACCAGTCTTTCAGGGATTTCCTGGTAGCCCAGTAGGTGTGACTGGCTTGGCAAGGGTAGCCTCCCCAAGCCAATGGTATGCTTTGAAGAGCACATTTGGTGCCCTCTGTGCATAAACCAGTGAACACCGGTTCAGTGACCCCAGGTCCTCCTTCTGGCGTGAAACTGGACAATGGAAAGGGGAATTACCACTCCCTTGTCCATCACCACCCCAGGGGTGGTGCAGAGAGCTCCTCCAGAGAGTCCCTGAGTTCTGCCATCCTGTTTCCAAGGTTGGCAGGGACCTCTGGGAGCATCTGAGTGGCCAGACCAGGCAAGTGTCATCAGAGCCCCCTCCTGATAGGTGCTTACCTGGCTAGGTGATCAATCCCCCTTTCAGGGCTATTTAGGGTCTCTCTCTTGGGTGAGTTCCCAGATTCAGCTTGCAAGACTCCAGCAGGATTCCTCAGCAATGTCCACTTAGACTTCTAGCCACTGGAACCACGATTGGACCCTCTAGGAACCAACAACAATGCAATCCTCGAAGAAGACTCTTGGGCAAATTTGTTTCCACAGCTCCTGCCAGCTTTGCAACATTTCCCCGGCTGTGCATCCTCAGAAAACAGCAACTCTTCAGCCTGCACAAGAAGAAGGAGGAATCTCCGTTGGAGTGAAGGAGTCACTCCCCTGCATCTGCAGGCACCTGCTGCAACAACGACTGGCTGCATGGATCTCCCCTCATCTTGAGCTGCATGGATCCTGCATCACAGGTGGTAGTCTGGAGTAGTCCTCTTGGTCCTCTCTGCCAGCTTTCCAACTTTGGTGGATGTAAGCCCTTGCCTTCCCACCCCACGCAGGACCCTTTCTCTTGCAGCTGCCAAGGCTTATTTGCATCTCCTCCAAGGGATCTTCAGGCGATGTGTAGCTCCAGTCCTCAGCACTTCTTCCTGTGATGCCCAGCCCTCTGTGTGCTTCTCCTGCGGCATGGGATCTCTTTCTGTAGTGTTGCGTGGGCTTCTTCTGTGTCCCCGTCTTTTGGGACTCCTGTGGGCGCTGCCTTCACTTCTGTGGGTCCTCTTTGTTGCTGAGGATCCCCTGTGACTCCCCCTCCTGGGTTGAGTCCTCCTGGGCCTTGCTGGTCCCCGGCAGCACCACTTCTCCACTGACTGCAAGTTTGCCTTTGACAATGCTTGTTGGTGTAATTCCTGCACCAACACCCATCTGCAACCTTCACTCCAGTGTGGGACATCTTCTGCATCCATCAGGAACTCTTGTCCGGCTCCAGGGCTGGAGTGCTGACCTGTTTTCCCTCACCTTCGACCAACTCCTGTAAGCACAGCTGGGTGGATAGTAGATCCTACTCCTCCTGGACTCCACTGTGACTTTCAGACTTGGTCCCCTCTCTCCACAGGTCTTCCTTTCCAGGAATCCACCACTGGATTCTTGCAGTCTTGCCTGGGTGTCTTGTTTTTTACTTTTCCTTCCTTTTGGGGGCTTTGGGGAAATTCCAGTCATTTGCACCTGCTTTCATGGTCGCGGGGGGGGGTACTGTGTTACTTACTTCTGTGGTTTCCTAGTACTCCCAGCTCCCCTCTACACATTCCACCTACCTAGGTGGGGGGGTCCTGTGTTCGCATTCCATTTTTTTTAGGTTTGGGCTCCCTTTAAGGTCACTATTGGTTATTGCTATTTGCACTGTTTTCTGATCTTTTCTATGCCTATTTCCGATTACTAGTGTACATATTTAGTGTGTTTACTTACCTCCTAAGGGAGTATTGCCTGTTTAGTAATTGTGGTATTGTGTCACTAAAATAAAGTATCTTTATTTTTGTCACACTGTGTGGTTCTTTCATGTTTGTAAGTGCTGTGTGACTACAGTGGTATTGCAGGAGCTTTGCATGTCTCCCAGATAAGCCTTGGTTTCTCATCCACAGCCACCTCTAGAGAGCCTTGCTTCTAGACACTGCCTACACTTCACTGAGAGGATACCTGGACCTGGTATGAGGTGTAAGTACCTTAGGTACTCACCACACACCAGGCCAGCTTCCTACTTGCCCCTCTCTTACTAATGATCCTTCAATATCCTTCACATCCTATTTAGATTATACTTTGGCACCTCATCAACTTCTGCTTCACTGTGATTCAAAAGTATTTAATATTAGACAGACAGCACACCCCATAGTGCTTTCCAGTTTCCAGGACATCACTCCTGTCATATCATTATGTATGGAATAACCTGAGAAAGCCCCAAAAGCATTGGTGATCTCCTTCATACGAACCTCTGTTCTACTGGGGTACTTCGTATACAGAATTATATCAATAGGGTACTATCTCGACATCTGTTCTGAAAGCCTGCACTAGGGGCACAATATATAAATCAAAAAGTAGTAGGGAGAGTGGGCGTCCCTGTCGAATTCCCATAAAAAATGTTATTTTCCCAGTCAAGTTGCCATTTACCGGATGTAAGTAGAGTATAGTATTTTCATTGCATGCCAGTGGGAGGCCGACAATCTCTAAAACTTCCCACAGGCAGACCCAGCAAATCCAGTCACAGGCTTTGGCTGCATCAATGGTTACAATGGCCAGAGGGTCTGATTTTTTTTTTGTGGCCATTTCTATTGATGATATTAGCAAATGGGTAAGATCATGCAACAGCCTACCTGGCACAAATCCCTTCTGGCCTGGATGTATAATATTGCTAGCAACCTTAGAGAGTTTTCTAGATCGAAATCCAGCAAAGACCTTATAGTCATTATTTAGCAAAGAAATTGCCTATCTGATAGAGACTTCTAGCTGCAGATTCCTTACCTTAGAATTTCCTGGCGTCAGCTTGGAATCCGGAAATTTTGCTGAGCAATACCCTTGCGTGCGCCGTCAGGTGGTGTCGTTCGGATCCGTGTGCTATTGTCGACGTTGTTGGAGCCGTCTGATGTCACGGTTGGCCTACAAAGGCACCACACAGGCATGCAGTTCTTTTCATTACCACGCCGGTTAAAGCGCAAATCGGTAATCGAGCAATCCTCTGTCTTTTTTGACAGACCTTTTTCAACCTTTTTTTGAAGATTTTTTCAGTGTGTGCAAGATGACATGTAGGGAGACAGGGTTCAAGCTGTGCAGTGCCTGCCACTGTACCATGTCGGTGACAGACTCCCATAAGGTATGTCTCTGGTATTTGGACCAAGACCATAACTTGAAGTCGTGTTCCGACTGCCAGGTCATGGCTTCACAAGCTTTGAGGGAGCAATCCCTGAAGTTCATGGTGCCCCTGCAGTTGACGTGGGCTGGCGTGACTCCTCGGAGGTTGCAGGACCGCTCCAAGAGCCCGAAGTCCTCTTCGTCTCACTTGAGGTCCTCCGGGCACTTGGGGAAGAGGCACAAGAAGAAGAAGTCCAAGTGGACTTTGACTTCACCTCACCCGTTGGCCCACGAGGCGAGCTGGAAACGCCAACATTCCAGGCACAGTTCCGCAGAGACGTTGCCAGGGCCAACTTGGAGACTCTCCACCTTTCCAGGAGCCAGAGCGCCCCGCTCAACTCAGAGTTTTACAAGGCCATGCGTCTCGTACTTGAGCGGGCTGGCCCCACTGACGATTATTTGAGCTCTGCGGGGTCTGCAAGTTTCACGCTGGCAGCTTTGGCGCTGATGGGATCTCTTGGATCCGATATCGGATCCAGAACATCACCGAATCCACAGAGTCGGCCTCCTGCATCGCTCCCGACATAGATGCTCCCTGCACCACCGGTGCCCACTGGGAGCACAAGCTCCATTCTCATACCCAATCATCCAGAGGTGGAACGTACAATGCCGATTCCAGTGCCGACAGCACCAACAGGTGCCAGATCATTGCCCGAGCCTTTCTATGATCAGCCAGGAATTGGTGAGGAATGGGAGGGGGTTTCAGAACCCTCTGGAGTCTCAGTTGGAGCAAATGGAAAGGTATGAGGAGTTAGGAGAAGCCAGTGGACTGGACACCTCTCCAGATGCTGGCATGCTCTCAGCTCCTACGGTGGCTACGGAGGAGGGAGCACAGTATGCTATGGTGGTGTGTACAGCACTGAGGTCCTGGACCTAGATCTGCCTACGGTGCCAGTTAGGACTAACCTCCTGACTGAGGTGCTTCAGCCTGGGGTTTCTGCATCAGAACCAATGTTACCCTTTAATGAAGCCCACACGGATGTCCTGCTGGGGACGTGGATGAAACCCAGCACAGGAGCACCTGTAAATAGGACAATTGGCTGCTGCCATCGCCCAGCTCCAAGTGATCCTAGCTTTCTCACACAACACTCCACCCCGGAAAGCTTGGTGGTCCAAGCCTCTACTTCCTATGGCGCCTTCCCTTCCGCTCCCCAGATAGGGAATCCAAGAGGCTGGACCAGCTTGGGAAGAAGATGTCTTCTTCCTCTAGCCTGGCACTGAGGTCAGTAAACACCTCATGCCTTTTGGGAAGTATTTCCCATACTTTATTGGATACGGTGACGGAGGGCTTGCGGGACACTCTCACCAGCAGTCAAGGATGGGAGAGATGCAGCCAAGTTTACTATCAGGTGTGGTTTGGACTCGACTGTCTCACTGGGTACTGGGATCTTGTCGTCGGTGGCCCTTCATCACCAGGCCTGGCTTCATACATCTGGCTTTTCGTGGGATGTCTATGCAAACTTTATGGACATGTCCTTCGATCGATCCCCCCTATTTGGTGACAAGGCAGACTTGGCGCTGGAGTACTTCAAGGATTCTCTGGCTATGGCCAGGTCCTTGGGCCTCTCGGTGACCCTTTGCCAAGAGTCTGTCTTATGCTCTTTCGAGGCTTCAGAACGGGCGGGGTACCATGCCATCCATAGACCAGCTACCTTCCTCCGTCCGGTCAGCATCCTGTACGTGGATGAGGTCGTGGTACCTTCAGACCCAGAGAGTCTGGCCAGAAGTCGCCCACCACCCAGGTCCCTTGTCTACAGCGCCCAAGTCTTCCTAGTGTGATTCTGCAAGACCACACATGTCCAGTTGGAGGGAGGATACAATGTAATCTCCCTCACTAGTGGTCCCTAACATCGGACAAATGGGTCTTGCAGGTCATACAGAAGGGCCATTACCTCTACCTCCAGTTTTTCCCTTGATCAATGCGTCCATTAAAAGAATGGCTGATAGAGGATCACATAGTCTTGCTCCACGAGGAAGTTTCAGCTCTCTTGGACAAGGGAACCATAGAAAGAGTCCCGATGTCAGAAGTAGGCAGTGGTTGTTATTCCCGCTGGTTTCTGATGCCCAAAAAGAACAAGGGACTTCGACTATCGTAGATTTGCGGGCCATAAATATCTTCCTCAAAAAGAAGACATTAAAAATGCTCACTCTGGCTAAGGTCTTGTCTGCCCTAGACCAAGGAGATTGGATTGTAGCGTTGGATGTGCAGGATGCACATTTTCACATCCCCATCCTGACTGCCCACAGGTGTTACTGGTGGGTCAAGGTGGGCCAAGAGCACTTTTAGCTTACCATGCTCCCCTTCGGTCTCACCGGTGCCCCTCGGTGTTCACCAAAGTGATGGTGGCAGTAACAGCTCATCTGCGCAAGTTAGGGGTTTCAGTCTTTCCCTACCTTGACGACTGGCTGTTGAAGGCTCCTTCACCCCAGACTGTCATCCTTCACCTTCAGACTACGGCAAACCTCCTGCATTCGCTATGGTTTACTATAAACGTACCAAACTCACACCTGACTCCCTCTCAGAAGCTCCCTTTCATTGGATCTGTTCTGGAAGTAGTGCACTTTCGGGCATATTCTCCTGAGCAGCGAGCCCAGGGTATTGAGGTTATGATACCAATGTTTTGCCCTCTATCCTGGATTTCGGCAAGACAGACTCTGAGGCTGTTGGGCCTCATGGCCTCCTGCATCGTGTTAGTCAAATATGCCAGATGGCATATGAGGGCTCTGCAGTGCGACTTGAAGTTCCAATGGGCACAGCATGAAGGGAAACTCACCGAAATGGTTCAAATCTCGGAGCAAACTCCAAAAGATCTGCAGTGGTGGTTAGTGAACTGCGTTTGGGTCAGAGCCAGACTCCTCACTTCTATGATGGGGTGGCCATCTGAAAGAGATGGAGTTCGGAGGCGTCTGGTCTCCGGCGAAATACAGACTCCATATCAGTTTACTGGAGTTCCACGTAATCTGACTGGCATTGAAAGCATTTCTTCCTGTTGTAAAAGAGAGGATGGTACAGGTGTTCACGGACAACAGTACTGCAACAAGCAGGACGGTGTGGGTTCATGGAACCTTTGTCAAGAGACCCTGCGTCTTTGAACATGGCTGGAACCGCAGGACCGAACCCTGGTGGTTCAACACCTGGAAGGTTCTCTGAGCGCCAGGGCAGACAAACTCAGCCATCGAGGCCTATTGTAGGAAACTGGCCATGTTGCACTTATCTCCCCTCCCCCCCCCACACACACACACACACACACTTTTTGCCTGTTATAGATGCTGACTTGACTGAGAGTGTGCTGGGATCCTGCTAACCAGGCCTCAGCACCAGTGTGCTTTCCCTAAAACTGTACCATTGTTTCCACAATTGTGACATCTCTGGCACACAAGTAAGTCCCTTGTAAAAAGTACCAGTGGTACCAAGGGCCCTGTGGCCAGTGAGGGTCCCTAAGGGCTGCAGCATGCGTTGTGCCCCCCTAAGGGACCCCTCACCAAACACATGCACACTGCCATTGCAGATTGTGAGTGTTGGTGGGGAGAAAAAGGAAAAGTCGACATGGCATCCCTCACAGGGTGCCATGCCCACAAAACACTGCCTGTGGCATAGGTAAGTCACCCTTCTAGCAGGCCTTTCAGCCCTACGGCAGGGTGCACTATATCACAGGTGAAGGCTGAGCTCCATTAGCAATATGCCTCTACAGTGTCTAAGTCCATTCTTAAACATTGTAAATGCAGTGTGGCTATATTAAATGCATGGGCCGGGAGTTTGTGATTACGAACTCCACAGCTCCACAATGGCTTCACTGAAGGCTGGGAAGTTTGGTAATAAATCCACACTGATGCCAGTGTTGGATTTATTCTAAAAAGCACACAGATGGCATCTTAGATCTGCCCCCTGTATTTTACCCAACCCTCTAGTGTAGGGCTGACTAGTCTGTAAAAGTATAAAAAAATAAGGGGATTCGGAGGATTGTGAGGTCCAGTGTATGTCCTCCAATAAAAGTTACTAATAATGTGATACACTGTTCCTAGAGAGCAAGAAGAAGACAGGGAGAGTAATAGGGGATCCTATGTTGTAGGAGCAAGAGTCCTCACACACCCAACTGGGTGTCATGCTTCATCATTGGACCAGCTCCTCGTCAGACTGGCGCTGCAATGTCTGGCGGGCACCACCCTTTCGGGGGGCTCTTTGCCGGAGGTCTTATTTGATGATGCCGCCCTTTCCCACAGGTAAGTGAGGGGGAAAGGGAGAGGGAGAATGATGAAGCATGACACCCAGTTGGGTGTGTGAGGACTCTTGCTCCTACAAAATAGGATCCCCTATTACTCTCCCTGTCTTCTTCTTGCTCTCTAGGAACAGTGTATCACATTATTAGTCTGTAAAAGTAAACACAGGATCCCTGTGTTACTCTATATAATAGGTCAACATGTTTCTTGCTGTTTTTAGTCAATAAATGATCTTTAGCGATTAGTCAGGACCTTAGCACGTACCTAATCCTTTAAGCAATTAGGAACCCATAATAGGGAAATCAGAAACCCTCCAAATATTAAAGTTAGGGCCTCATCGGGGAAAATATCAGGCTTGAAAAATCCACTATGGTTTTGAAGTAGAACCGTCAACTCTGTTCCACCTACGAGCACTGCGGGACCCGGGAACTAGTTAGGGGTAATATTTGGAGGGTTTCTGATTTCCCTATTATGGGTTCCTAATTGCTTAAGATTAAGATCTCCGGTAAAGAGCCCCCTCGTGGGGCCAGTCAGGCATTGCAGCGCCGGCCTGACGAGGAGCATAGCCTTATGATGAAGCATGTCACCGGAAAGTGAGTGAGGGCTCTTGCTTCGAATATATTGATTTCCACTCAATGCAGAACCATTAGTCTGAAAGAAACCCTCTTGTGTTCTGGAACTGTGTGTATATCATTTTGATTTGTTGATTATTGGGAGCCATACACACAGGACCAGGAGTCTTTCCTCCGAATCTCCCACTTATGCCCCTCCCTGTTGTTGTTGTTTGATGACTAGTCTGTGCCAGCCTGCCACTAGCAGACAAGTTTCTGACCCGATGGGGCGAGGACCTTTGTGCTCTCTGAGGCCAGGAACAAAGCCTGCTCTGGGTAGAGGTGCTTCACACCTCCCCCCTGCAGGAACTGTAACGCCTGGCAGTGAGCCTCAAAGACTCAGACCTCCTGTTACAGTGCCCCAGGGCACCCCAGCCAGTGGAGGTGCCCCCCCCACCTACTCACCCACCCCCTCCCCCCAGACAAAGTCCCATTTTTGGCGGCAAGTTCAGCTGGAAACTTAGGGAAAACAAGAAGGAGTGACCACTTCAGCTGGGACCACCCCTAAGGTGTCCGGAGCGGAAGTGATCTCCTCCCTGCAGAATCCTCCATCTTGGTTTGGAGGACAGGGACCAATAGGGTGAGGAATATGCTCCCCTCCCCTAAAGGAGAGGACACAGGAAGGTTGTAGCCACACTCAGGAAAGGAAGCAGTTGGCTACTACCTCTGACCCCTGTAACACCCCGAAATCCAGGATTTAAGGGATCCCTGAACCCAGTTCATCAGATTCCTGGTGACCTCACAAGAAGAAAGAAGGATTACTTAGCTGAAACCCCAGCAGAGAAGACAGAAGACGAAAACTGACTAGGCCACAGCCCTACCGGCCTGTCTCCAGCTTTAAAAGCCTTGCAAAAGAAAGTGACGCATTCTGTGGTTCCAGCAACCTCTCCCAAACCTCCAGAGGACTGCCTGCATCAACGAGGACCAAGAACTCCTGTGGATGGTGGCCCTTTCCAAAAAGAAACTACACCTAAGTGCTCTAGAGCCTCCCCAGATCCGCGAGTCCTGACCACTGTGCACCCGACGCCCACGGCCCCTGTCCAGGTGGCCCAACCAACTAGATAGGGTTCCCAGGCGATTCCGAGCAAGTGCCCACCCGGGTGACCTCTTAGAAGGTCTCTAAGGGACTGCAGCATGTATTATGCCACCCTGGGGACCCCTCACTCAGCACATGCACACTGCCTCACAGCTTGTGTGTGCTGGTGGGGAGAAAAAGACTAAGTCAACATGGCACTCTCCCCAGGGTGCTATGCCCACAACCCACTGCCTGTGGCATAGATAAGTCACCCCTCTAGCAGGCCTCACAGCCCTAAGTCAGGTTGCACTATACAGCTGGTGAGGCCATAGGTGCATGAGCGCTATGCCCCTACAGTGTATAGGGTCACTGTAGGGGTAAGTGCAGGGTAGCCATAAAGAGTATATACACAGTTCCATAATGGCTACACTGAATACTGGGAAGATTGGTATCAAACTTCTCAGCACAATAAATCCACAATAAATCCACACTGATGCCAGTTTCAGATTTGAGAAATGCACTCGGAGGGCATCTTAGAGATGCCCCCTGCATGCCAGCCCAACTGCTAGTGCTAGGCTGACCGGTCTCTGTCAGCCTGCCACTTCCAGACCACTTTCTGGCCACATGGGGTGAGTGCCTTTGTGCACTCTGTGACCAGGAATAAAGCCTGTCCTGGGTGGAGGTGCTTCACACCTCCCCCTGCAGGAACTGTAACACCTGGCGGTGAGCCTCAAAGGCTCAAGCCTGGTGTTACAATGCCCCAGGGCACTCCAGCTAGTGGAGGAGCCCACCCCCAGGACACAGTCCCCACTTTTGGCGGCACGTCTGGAGGCGATAATGAGAAAAAACAGGAGGAGCCACCCTCCAGCCAGGACAGCCCCTATGGTGTCCTGAGCTGAGGTGACCCCTTACTTAGAAAATCCTCCATCTTGCTTTGGAGGATTTCCCCCAATAGGATTAGGAATGTGCCCCCCTCCCCAAAGGGAGGAGGCACAAGGAGGGTGTAGCCACCCTCAGGGACAGTAGCCATTGGCTATTGCCCTCCAGCCCTAAACAAACCCCTACATTTTGTATTTAGGGGCGACCCTGAACCCAGGAAAACAGATTTCCTGACGACCTAAAGAAGAAGGACTGGTGACCTGAAAGCCCCGCAGAGACGAAGGAGACGACAACTGACTTGGCCCCAGCCCTACCGGCCTGTCTCCAGACTCAAAGAACCTGCAACAGCGAAGCATTCAGTGGGACCAGTGACCTCTGCCGACTCAGAGGACTGCCTGGCAACCCAAAGGACCAAGAAACTCCTGTGCACAGCGGCTCCGTCCTAACATCAAAGAAGAAACCGACTTTAAAGGGACTCCAGCCTCACTCCTGAAGCGTGAGTCCCCAACACTCTGCACCCTACTCCCCAGGCTTGTTTCCAGAGGAACCAACACTGCAGTGAGGACCCACAGGCGACTCCCACGATGTGGATACCCTGAGATAACTTGCATTCACCCCCATTGCGACACCTGCAGAGAGAATCCAGAGGCTCCCCCTGACCGCGACTGCCCTGTAACAAAGTTCCCGACGCCTGGAAGAAGCACTGCACCTGCAGCCCTCAGGCCAGAGAGGAACCAACTACTGGTGCAAGAGTGACCAGCAGGTGTCCCCCATCTTTTCCCGGTCGGTGGCTGGCCCGAGAAGCCCCCGTGTGCCCTGCCTGCATCGCCAGAGTGACCCCCGGGTCCCTCCATTGAAATCAACATAAAACCTGACACCTACTTTGCACACTGTACCTGGCTGCCCCTGTGCTGCTGAAAGTGTATTTTGTGTGCCTGTTTGTGACCCCGCCCCAGTGCTCTACAAAATCCCTCTGGTCTGCTACCTGAGGACACTGGTACTTAACTGCTAGCAGACTGGAACCGGAGCACCCCTGGTCTCCATCGGCCCCTATGTTATTTGAGGCCCTCTTTGACCTCTGCACCTGACCGGCCCCGTGATGCTGGGTGTTTGGGGTTGACTTGAACCCCCAACGGTGGGCTGCCTATGCCCTGGAGACTGAACTTGTAAGTGCTTTACTTGCCTGCTAAACTAACTTGTACTTACCTCCCCCAGGAACTGTTGAATTTTGCACAGTGCCCACTTTTAAAATAGCTTATTGCCAATTTTGACAAAACTGTGTACATTACTGTTTTACTCCAAAGTTCTATATTTACCTATGCCAAGTACCTTACAATTTATGTATTTACTTGACTTCTGAATCTTGTGGTTCCAAAATAAATTAAGAAAATAATATTTTTCTATATAAAAACCTATTGGCCTGGAGTTAAATCTTTGAGTGTGTGTTCCCGTTTATTGCCTGTGTGTACAATAAATGCTTAACACTACCCTCTGATAAGTCTACTGCTCGACCACACTACCACAAATAGAGCATTATTATTATCTATTATTGCCACTATCACCCTCTAAGGGGAACCCTTGGACTCTGTGCACACTCTCTCTCGCTTTGAGATAGTATATACATAGCCAACTTCATACAACAGTCATTTCGGATGATCACTCTACAAGACGTGTTACGATTACTCAACCAAGGTAATTTCATGACGGCCTTGGACCTCCAAGACACCTATTTCCATATCCCGATCTACCCCAGTCACAGGAAATTCTTACGCTTCAGAGTTGCAATTCAAAGTGCTGCCTTTTGGCCCGAGATCGGCTCCTCGAGTTTTCACCAAGGTTTTAGCTCTGGTGGCAGCCCACCTTGGACAAGTGGGAATTAAAGTGTTTCCATACTTGCTCGATTGGTTAATAAGTGCACAAACAGCATCCAGGGCAGCCAGAGACACAGCAAAACGCCTTTCCCTCTTCTTGAGATTAGGCCTCTCAGTCAGCTACCAAAAATCACTCCTAAAGCCATCAAATAGCATCACGTTTCTGGGAGCCGTATTAGATACGGAACAAGCAAAAGCTTTCACCTCTCAGGACAGGCAGAAGAGGATTCGAAGTCTGGCACTCCGCATCAGCGAAAGAAAGTCCACTTTTGTCCGGATTTACAAATCATTTTTGGGGATGCTCTCCTCGTGCATTCCGTTGATACCAAACTGCCATCTCCACATGAGAAGACTTCAGCAACAGCTAGACAGTCAGTGGAAGCAAATAAGCGGATGATATTGTCCAAATAACCCCACCAATGAAACAAGCCATGGAATGGTGGAGGAAGACCCCCCACATCTCTGCGTGTCTCTTTTCGAAATCAAAGACCAGAGCATGTTGTGAGCACAGACTTATCTCTGGAGGGATGGGGCGTGCACCTCCAAGACCTGAAAGTGAGAGGGAAATGAAACACCCAGGAACCAATTCTCCACATCAACCTGTTGGAATTAAAAGCCGTGTTCCTGGCGCTCAAAGCCTTCCTCACCAAGATCAAAGGCTCATCGGTTTTGATCCGAACCGACAACACCGCAAGTATGCATTACCTCAACAAGCAGGGAGGTACAAAATCGCCGGTGCTGTCTCTTCAAGTGCAGGAGATATGGAATTGGTCACTTCAATGTCACATAACTGTCAGAGCAGAACACATCCCAGGAATATCCAACATCATGGCGGACTCGTTAAACAGAACCTCAATGACCTGCCACGAATGGGAGCTCAACCAGGCAACTCTCGATCATCTCTTTCTTTGCTGAGGCAAACCCAGTCTGGGTCTATTTGTGACAAAAGAAAACAAAAAATGCCAATACTACACAAGCTGGCAACCGCAAAGAGGGTCGAGGGGGAATGCATTTTAGATGAAATGGACAGGAATATATGCTTACACTTTTCCCCCGCTTACGCTAATCCCGCGAATATTACAGAAAATGAAGAGGGAACCTTGTCGACTATTACTGATAGCTCCCAGGTGGCCTCGCCATGGTTCACTGAGCTCCTGCTCCTCTCGGAATAACATCACATTCGGTTGAAACCAATACTGGACTTGCTAACGATGACTCCGTGCCAGGTCCGTCAACCCAACCTGACTTCTCTTCGATTAACCTCCTGGCTCCTGAATTCTATGAATTTGCCAACCTAGATATTCCACAAGACTATCGAGAAGTGCTCGCCAATACCAGAGCCCAGTCTACTAATAAGACATACAAACTCAAATGGAAACAATTCTGTATATGGTGTAAAGCTTTCAGTATCCACCCTCTGACATCTTATCCAGAACAGATACTTCCCTATCTTCTTCAATTGGCAAAAGCAGGTCTCTCTCACTCCTCTATCAAGGTTCACCTGCCAGCTATTTCTCAATTCCGCCACACTGCTACTTTACCATCTTTATGGTTCTCCAGAATAGTAAAGCAGTTTCTAGGGATTATTCAGATAGTTTTCTCCAATTAAACTCCCTTCTCCACCGTGGCACCTCAATATTGTACTTTCACAAATGATTGAACATCCTTTTGAACCTATTCAAAAAGCAGAATTTAAATATATTTCCTGGAAGACAGTGCTTCTTCTAGCACTTACCTCTGCAAAGAGGGTCAGTGACATTCAAGCTTTCACAATATCTCATCCTTTTCTTCAATTTAAACCGGACATGGTCATCCTTAGAACTAATCTAAAATTAATTCCTAAAGTTCCCTCAAACTTTAATCTGCATGAACCAGTAATATTAAAGACTTCCTTTCCAAACCCCCAAACTCCAGCAGAAAGAGCGCTACATTCCTTGGATATCAAAAGATGTCTAAAATTCTACATACAAAGAACTAGAAGCCTTTGTAAAGCTGATCAATTGTTTGTAGGCTACGGACAACTCAGAAAGGGGTACCCTGTTACCAAACAGTCTATAGCCCGGTGGATAGCCACTGCTATTCAATTTTGTAACTAGCTGGCGGGAAAACCACTAACAGCCAACATCAAGGCTCATTCCACCAGAGCTGTATCTATCCCCACAGCTCTCTTCGCAGGAGTGCTTCTACAACAGATTTGCAGAGCGGCAGCGTGGACTAGCAGCCACACCTTTACTCAGCACTACTGCCTAGACGCAGCAGTAGAACAAGTCGTTTTGCGTAATTTATTTGCATAAGGTGAGTCAATATTTCTTTACCCACCATCTTCTAATATTTGTGTATACAGATATATATGTGTGTGTATATATATATATATATATATATATATATGTGTATATATATATATAGAGAGAGAGCTAGAGATATTAATATCTTATGTTTACTGCTAATTATTCTGATTCAAGCATGGGAATCTATGATAGATACCCCAATACTGTATCATATTGTATCTAATAAGGTACTTACCTGTAACTATGGTTCTCCAGTATTGGTATCTTTCATAGATTCACATGCGACCCACCCACCTCCCCATAGACAGTCACCTCATGTTTCTTCCTTTTGTACTTAACTTGTGCTGAAAAATCTGAGAGACTGGAGCCTCTGTGCTGAGGGTTCTAGAGGGTGGTCTCGCCTGATTGGCTGGACTTTGGGTCTTTTATAATGGAGATGATAAGCTGTTAAAGTGAATGTATTTTTCCATTGATTTCAATGTTAAAATTTAATCTACTGCTTGTTATATACCGTGGGACTCCCAATTCGACGACAGGGAAAGATTCAAGCATGTGAATCTATGAAAAATACCAATACTGGAGAACCACAGTTACAGGTAAGTAACTTATTTTCTTGCTGCTACAGGCTTCTGTCCAGCTGGTGGTGGTAGTATTGTAGGTTAATGTCAACGAGTTGTATCTCAAAACGATAGAACATTCTTTACCAAAGCCTCCTGGATGTCCTATGGCGAGGATCCCCAAAGGTTTAGCATTACTGTTTCTCAGAATATGTGCTATTTCTTCCTGAATTTGAGATTTGTTTTAATGCCAAGATGCATTATTTAGTGATTTCCAAGTACACATTACTGAGATTACACTTAAACGGCCAAATTCTTCCCTTACATACCTTGCAACTGCTCAAACCTAAACCTAAAATCCTAGTTTAGGGGAGATATGGCCTGCAGTCCATACATATGTTTATCTTGACCGATATTGTTAACATTCATTCTAGATAACCTTCCGTAACGAGTCAACTCAGGAATATGTCTTCTACCTCGTCACATTCAAGGCTACACCTGCTGGCACTATTAGCAGTATTGAAATGAGAACATCGGCCCGGCAAAGCACCTCAGCAACGGTGAAGGTGGAGAACCCGTTGGCTGTACCAGTGACATTTACAACTGAATGCAAAGTACCCGAAATCAACTTACCACCACATTTTACAGTTCCAGCGCAGTCTGAGGTAGGGATGAAAGAAAACAAACGCTCACAAATATTTAGGCTCTAACGTTGTTCAATTTTTTTCTCAGCCAAGTGAAAGAATCCATAACACCTTTACAAAAAGTGCGCGATTTTTAGCAACCCATTTTGGACTGTGATACCAACATTCACTTTTTTGCTTTATAACTGTTGAATTTGGCAATCCAGATGAGTTCTTAACGTGTTTCCTTAAAAACAGGTGTTATTTTAAATGTACAGATTTTGTAGCTCCTGAAATGCATAAAGGTTACATCAAATCTTTGTCAAAGAGCTCCCATCCATTACTGTGGAAGGACTGATTTTGCACGTTTTTTGAAGCTTCCTGTAGCATTTGCTTAGATTTCCCAATGTCGTTTCAGTTTAAATGTTTACTGTCATTTATTGCAAACCATATTAAGTAGAACAACTGTGATACCTATGAATAAATTATATAATTTGATCAATTATTTATACCAGCAAACACTGCAGTCTCTAAAAAAGAAAAAAATCAAACCATTGTCTGTGATGTAAATGTCATTAACATAAAATAGCACCATGAAACCTCACTATAAGATCCTTATTATTTTACTGCAAACAGGTCACGGCTATTTTTTCAGTCCATAAGCAATTTTGTATTGGAATCTAAAAACACTCAAACTTATTTCAGCAACAAAGGGGTTGGATACTGGTGCTCCCTTTCAATCAATCAATCCGTCAGTAATTTTTTAAGCGCGCTACTCACCCAGAAGCGTCTCAAGGCGCTTTGGGGCGGGGGGCAGAGGGAGGGGTGCTACTGTTCGAAAAGCCAGGTCTTGAAGCGCTACCTGAAGGTCATGAGGTCCTGGGTCAGACGTAGGTTGACGGGGAGGGAGTTCCAGGTTTTGGTGGCGAGGTGGGAGAAGGATCTGCCGCCAGTGGTGGTGCGGTGGATGCGAGGACAGTTGCAAGGGCGAGGTTGGTGGAGGGGAGCTGGCGTGTCGGGATGGGAAGTTGAGACGCTCGTTGAGGTAGGCAGGTCCAGCATTGTGGAGAGCTTTGTGGCTGTGGATCAGGAGTTTGAAGAAGATCCTTTTGTTGATGGGCAGCCAGTGGAGGTCTCTGAGGTGGGCTGAGATGTGTTTGTGGTGAGGGAAGTTGAGGATGAGTCGTGCTGATGCGCTGGAGTTTCTTCTGGAGCTTGGCTGTTGTTCCCGTGTAGAGGGCGTTGCCGTAGTCCAGTCTGCTGCTGACGAGGGCGTGGGTGACCGTTCTTCTGGTTTCCACGGGGAGCCATCTGAAGGTCTTGCGTAGCATGCGGAGGGTGTTGAAGCATGAGGATGAGATGGTGTTGACTTCCTGATTCATAGAGAGCGCAAAGAGTCCAGTATGAAGTCGAGGTTGCGTGCGTGGGTTGTGGGCGTTTGGGCCGACCCCAGAGTGGCAGGCCACCAGGAGTCGTCCCAAGCGGATCTGTTGGGGCCGAAGATGATGATCTCGGTCTTCTCCGAGTTCAGCTTGAGGCGGCTTGTTTCCATCCAGTTGGCGATGGCCTGAAGTCCATTGTGGAGGTTGGTCTTAGCGGTTGCGAGGTCCTTCATGAGGGAGAGGATGAGCTGAGTGTCGTCTGCGTAGGAGACTATGTTGAGGCCGTGGGATCGGACGATGTTGGCGAGGGGTGCCATGTAGACATTGAAGAGGGTGGGGCTGAGTGAGGATCCTGGGGGGACTCCGCAGATGGTCCTGGTGGCTTTAGACAGGAACGTGGGAGGCGGACTCTCTGGGTTCTTCCAGAGAGGAAGGATGTGAGCCAATCCAGGGCTCTGTGGCAGATTCCGGCATCGTAGAGGCGTGTATGGGGTGTGGTGACAGACGGTGTTGAAGGCTGCAGAGAGGTCAAAAAGGATGAGGGCAACGGTTTCACCTTTGTCGAGCCTGCTCCTGATGTCGTTGGTGCAAGCGATAAGGGCGGTCTCGGTGCTGTGGTTCTTGCGGAAGCTGGACTGGGATATGTCGAGTAGGCTGTTGGCCTCCAAGAAGCGGTTTAAGGTAAACAAAAAAAAAACATTGGAGATGTCCAGGGATCTTATATGCTTTCCCCGCTAGGTTAATCATTTATCCTGTTTTGTGGCCATTCATGTGTGTGCATGTGTTAAGGTTTCTATACTCTAATATTATTATACTATATGATATGTCAGTTTTTTCAACTTTATTAATGCATTAATAAACCATAACATGGCCATACAAAAAGAGCAGAAGAGCATGACACAACATCCAAAGGGATTCCTGCTAAAATAAATGTAAAACCAAGGCTTAGTGGTACAAAAACATTGGTCAGCTGTTCATTCAAACCTCACATGTCAGGTTTTAAAAACAGAAAAAAAACTGAGTGGTATTTATTGTAGAACTACAAGACACTATAATGGCTTGATGTTATAGCTGGTTTAAAAAAAGCTTTTATGTCATGTTTAGCTTCTGGCTTCAAAGGATAGTGAGCATGCGCTTGGGGAATGGCAGATGGAGCTAGCTTTTTATCCCAGCCTCCTTGATTTCTGTATAAGGCTGGAGCCTGTTTTAAAAGCCTACTCACTTGCACATTTTCCCTGAGCTCATCAGGTACTAAAGAGGAAAGAATGTCTACATTATTACTTCCTCTCTTCGAGGTGCATCCCTTATAAAGACTGAATACCAGGCATCCACTGCAGGAGTGCTGTCCTAAACATCTGATAAATGTGGCTGGAATATTGCTTTTATTGCGTGTGTTATATCCATTACATCTGTATATGTGTTTTAGTTGGAGTCTTTTGTGTCTCGTTTTGTACTATGATGTCGTACTGTAATAATGTTAATCGGTGTTGCTGAGGTAAGTGGCAAAAACTCTGTTGATCTCCATGCATTACTGTAATATCGGAAGCAGAAATAGTTATTTTAACCTTTTACAAGAGGAAGAGTTGGAAATTGTTTTCATTGATAAATGTTCTCTGTGCTGTGACGATCCCACATAAATGCACAAGAGTTCTTTACAAGGCAAATGACCAACTAAAAGATTTAGGAGGCACCATATGGTACATCACATTGCAATTAAAAAATTAACTGTGCAGTCAGCTGTGGTTGATCAGAGCTGAAACCGCTGTAAGAGGACCAAAGCCAGGTTTATAAATGTCTTTTAAAAACAGAGATCAGTGATGGTCCTCAAAACAAGAGGAATTTCCATTCCAGCCTAGCAGCTTCTTAAAGGACTAAGTTGAAGATTTAACTCTATAAACACCAGGAACAGCCAACCTAAGGTATTCCAGATCCCGAAGCCTTCGATTGCTGTGAGAGATAGTTGTTGGAACAGCTAGATGAGCTGAAGTTTTACAGTGTACAGTACCATTTGCGGAAAAAAATCTGTAGTTGAACATGGTCTGATATTGGCAGCCAGCGCACTTTCTTTCACAACTGGAATAATCTGGTTAAAACGTTGTCACCATGCTAAGCAGTGTGGTAACTATTAAGTGCAGCTGTCATGGGCATCACAATGAGTTTTAGGCAATTACTACTTTGGCGAAATCGATCCAAGAAACATTCATTTGCTGGAAGATATATAGTATGCTCCCAGATAATCAAGCTGAAATCCAATATGAATTCCGGGGAATTCGCATGTGGGGACAGCCTTGGAGAAACGTTAATCCCACACAAGGCAGTAAGCCAGTCCTGTAGAGCAAAAGATGAGGCTGAAGGGAAAAATGGGAGAAACAACGTATTTTGAGCATTCTGCATTAGCCCGTCTGCCGTTCAATTATAAGTCAGTTAACAAAATCATCATTCAAAATGCCGACTGCTAGGCTGTCAAAACTAGCCAAGGCATCAGTCGTTACTCACTAGCTCGAGAAAAGAGTTGTAAGCACTTTGAGTGATCATTTCATAACCCACTCATCTTTTTCCAGCTCTTTCTTTTCACGGTGAAGTTGGTAGTATTTTAAGCAGAAGAAAGTTTAGATCACAAGAAATAGCCAATAACAAAAATTTGGATCAGGTATTGAAATGTCTGCAGTAGCTATTTTCTATCGGGGACACTGGGCACGCACCTTCTACTTAACAAGCCTCACCTTCTTTCTTTCCTCAGGGGTCGCTCATGTTCGAGTTCCAGCCTCTGAAGGCGTGTGAAGTCACTGGGCGCCTGATTCTGCAAAGTGCTGAACTGGGCACCTTCCAGTATGAACTGAACCTCAAGGCCACGCCTGCCAAACCCGAGAAGACACTTTATTTCCGCACACCGTTGGGATCTAACCAAATCCTCTCTGCCAAATTCACCAATTACACCCGCCAGAAAGTAGAGTACATCTGTAAGGTATGGAAGGGTTGCTACCCCTGAGGGTTTAAGAACATTGGTGAGGGTGGTTCGGAGATAGTGTTGCAGTGGCTTGCGCGCAGTCCGTTACCTGAGGGCACAAATATGAAATGAATGAGTGTCTGAGAGAGGGAAACAGTGAAGGGTGGCAGGTGACACCGAGTTGGAAAGGCTCTCGTGGTGATGTCGTTTGGAATCACTAAAAGAGCTCTATCTTGCGAGTTCAGGTTTCTAGCAGAACAAATGAAACAAAGCCTTGGACTTTGGAATATTAAGATCTTTGCTCATAAAAGGGCTGTTTTAAAGCAAATCATATTTGCTGAGTCGAGGTTGACATTTTGATTGTTTCTAGGTGAATGGGTTCCTGCAGGCCGTCAAGACCAGTGTGACTTGATAGAGTAAGCGGTAGTGGTGCTATTACAGGGTGAAAGTGGGTGCTGCAAGGCTTGAGTAATTTGGCAGGAAAAAAATGGGACTGGCACTCTACTCGAATACCAAGGGGTGCATCAGGTGAAGTTAAAGATGCACATTTTGTTCTTCAATTAAAATATTTTCGTTTCTTTATAGTCAGTGCTTCTAACTGTTTCTGTTTTTTTCAGACTGACAACAGTGACTTCCATGTAGAGAAGGTAATCAATGCAGCTCCAGGATCCCAGGGAGGCACAGAGGTCAACGTGGAGGTGACCTATGAACCAATTCAGCTGGGTGAATCACGGGCTGTTCTTTCCATCTCCTCCCCCGTCGGAGGAGAGTACACTATCCCCCTTATCGGCACTGCCGTCGCTCCAAAACCCATGGGCCCCATTGTAATCCGAGCAGGGTCCGCCTCTTCCACAACCATCCCCTTCAAAAATGTTTTCCCTCAGACTACCGTCTTCTCCTTCCAAGTGGACAACCCAGCCTTCAGTGTGAAACCCAGCGAGAGTATCCGCTCCAAGAAAGTGCATTACATCCCTGTGTCCTTTGAAGGCAATCTCAGCGGCAGCAAAGCCCCTGTCACAGGCAAGCTGACCATCTCCTGCCCGCGAGCAACAGGTGTCGGCCAGGGAATCTACTGGGTCGTCTACCTGAAGGGTGTGACTCCTGAGAAGTGAGAAAGCATCCCGCCTCTCTTCTCTGTAAAGGCTGAACATGTGCCTCCGCCGAAAGATATGAGCAGACTTCCTTTCTAACGAGAACACTTTAAAGACGCTCAGCTTTTAGTGCCTTACACAGACACTTCTGTAATGTTTCTAATATGTTTTAAGAGCGGGTAAGAGACCAGGATAAACTGGTGACATATATTTTAATCATTCTCATGCTGTATATGCTCGTTGGAAGCACACAGAATACCTTCCCGCACCACAAACCTACAATGCAGTACAATTCCTTCAGCAGCCTGCAGAGGGCACTGGGTGCCCACTTCCTGTCCCTGGGCTTACGTCGTTTTCCATTCCGAAAAGGAAACTCCCCGCAGTTCTCTTCTTTTCCATCGAGAATATAAGAAATTTCCATTTTTCTCTGGCATGAGTAAAATGGCTTGTCACTTTCATCCTTCTATAAATTGTCGGTACACTGTATTCTGGCAAGAGTAGAAGTATGGTTTCCTTCTGTTTTATAGTTCTGTTACTCAGCCATGCTCTATTAAAGGTGCTGAATGCTCATAGGCTACTTATCTTCATCGTAAAACTATCCCCATACCTCGAATGTAAAAAATGCAAAATTAATGTATAGGGCATGCTAGCCTTTATCTAGTCTTGAAGATATGTATTTAACAACTTGTCACAAAACAATTTGAGCTTCTATGCAAAGCTTTGTGTCATTTTTCTGGACTCATTATGAGCTTTAGTCTTTTTCTTTTAAATTCACTTTTTCATTTCCTTCTTTTTTCACTTCCGTTTTTTTTTTTACTGATGCACTTTACTTATGCCATTGTGCTCTACTCTCTCAGTCTTTACCTATCCTCTCGTCAGCAGATCGATTGTTCTCTGTGTACCGGGATGTCCGGGCCTGCTATCTCTTACATCATTTCTTGTCCTTTTGTTATCCACGATCAGGCTCTCCCTTCATTATGTTCCCGCTCACCTTTTCCTGTTTCCTCTCAGCTGCCGTCCTCTCTCAAGTCTTCCTGTCCCATCTCTCTCAGATCTTATCTACGGTGTAATCCAGCTCGGCCCTCTTTCATTGTTTCCTAACCTTTCTGCTTCCCGCTACCTGCCCTCCTCTCTCCTCATCGGCTCTCTTCTACCGCGTGTTCCTCTCTCTCTTTCCTTGTCCTCTTCTTACCGCCATCTGCTTTTCTCCTGTATTGGCATTTGGTTTCCCAGCCTCCCTTCCACTATCTATTACATGTCTTGAAACATTACTCATTCTAATGCATTTTTCATCAGTGCCTATTAAGAATAAGTATGGCGGCATACTAACGGTATCTATCCCAATAAGAAAGGAATGTCCCCAAGGAAAGAGAGTGTTGTATCTAATTCTCATCTACAAGTCTGTTGCACAGAATATTTTTATTTATGTAGTTTCTTTTATGTGAAGCTGCACTTTAAAATAAAGGTAATGTCAAAACAACCCCATTCCTGTTGTCTATTGTTTTAAACAAACGCATGCTTCTGGCAGGTCAGACTGAAGAGGTGAACCTCGAGAAATCGGCAGGGTTTTCCTACAGGTGGCTTTTCTCTGCTTGGACGCCTTTGTCTTGAATGTTGCCGTTTCCCTGTTACAGTAGAACTGTAAATATTGAAGACTAACTTTATTTGTTTTACTTCTAGATGCTGTCTTGTGTCCAACCGAATGTGTTGTCCGCATTAAATAACTAGAACACATTTTTATTCGAGCTGTTTAAGAAAGTTTTGCACATGTTTAAACAACTGGTATCATCTATTCTGACAGCCTTTTTTCTCACTCCTTTAAAATGCAGGGATCACTTGTATCAAAGAGGAGATTGCGGATTTTGCCAACAAACCAGGTCAAATGGGTGCCCGTTCACTGAAAGAAAATTAGAATTCCATACCGCCTTGATTGTTCAGGAGAGGTTGGCCAATCATTCAAGGCCTAGCTGTAAGGAGGTGGTGTGAAGGTTATGACTAGACATTATGGCACATTTCTCCATCAATGGACCAGTCATGGAATCACGTTTAAATTATTTTCCATTCAGACTAGGAATGACTGGTAGATTTTAAATAGAAGCAGTGTGAGAAGTGCATTCATGTGGTGCAAAATTTGAAGTACGATGAACGTGCATCCACCTCATTATGTGGTCCTGAACTCAAGCCAATGAGGCATATGTGCACTGAACGTCACTTCCCCACTGGCCAGTATACCTAAGATTTTCAGCCGCACTTTTGTGATGGGAATTCACATACGGCTCTGCTATTCTTTCCCTACCTGTAGCTTCCAAACAGACATTTGCTGAACCAAAAATGATTTTCTGCAAAGAGATCTGTTCAGGTTTTTTGTCTTTTTGCCACAGAGTTCTTTACGGAAACCAGTCTCTAACTGCTGTCTTATCTGATGTGTGCTGCAATTACTGGCTTGGACAAAGAATATTATATTTATATATTGCTGTGATAAATTATGACAGATTCAGCAGTACAGAAAATCCCAGTTGGGAAGTTGTGTTTCAAGAGGACTAGATGAACTATACTTTGGTTAGCCACACGAAATCAGCATATACTATTTATTCCCTTCACACAAATCGCAATCTCGTGAAATGTATCGGACGTTTTCAGCAAATACTTTGAATGGACTGACAGAAATGCCTGGGTTGCGCCCAAAAGGAAGTTTCTGATTACATTTTAATTAGGAGTTCTCCTCCTTCCTTGAAGAAAATTAAGAAATGTGAACATTTGAAAGGTAATGAAAAAGCAACGGGATAAAAGGGTGAAGGCGGCAACACTAATTTGAGCTTCAAGGCTAAGAGTGATAAAGATCTTTATTCGGTTATAAAAAAAAAAAACATAAAATCACACAATGCAATTCCTTATTTACAGTTTAAAATCACTATCTATAAAATGTTTGTCTATAAGGTAAAAAGTGAAAGAACATATCAACACATTAAACCGCACCTCCAACTAATTTACTAATACAATATGTGCAGGTTATGAGGCGGGGCAGGGCAGGCATCTGATTAGATGGTTCAAAGACGCGCTTCGAACTCACACACAGCATGATCACAGTGTGCTGCGTGCTGCCATGGGAGGGGGACTCTGGAATTCCCTTCACAGACGTGCAGGGGAGATCAGTCCTGTCCACCCATACAACTATCCCCCGCAACTCCAGATTCCGACTCCTCCAATTCTATATTAGTCATAGAGTATATCTTACCCCGGCCCGCATTAATAGATATTTCTGACGCAGCCTACCCAGTTTCAAACAAATAAATGTGGATGTCTGCCACATGATGTGGTCCTGCCCCTTCTTACATAACTACTGGGGCGCTATTGTGGCATGTTTGTCGACATGCACGTCGCGTTCGCTGCCACACACATGGAAAGCTTACGTGTTAGGCCTATTTCCTAGACGCATGGGACTGCAAGACTGCCGCCAGATTCCTAGACCATGGGCTTTTAACAGCCAAACGGTTGATAACCCGGAGATGGAAAGCTGCAGAAGCACCAACTGCGAAAGCCTGGAAACGCTCCTTTCTGATATGGGCAGAGGCTGAAGGTTTGGCGCTGAGGACACACTTGGCCTACGTAAATATCCCCTCTCTGATAGCTGGGGGGCGATGTTGACGTCTTTGCGTGATCCAGAGGCAGACATTGACCTCATTATGACAACTCAATTACCCACAGCAGCTCAGTAGCCATAGTCTTTTTTCAATATGTTGAGAGTGTCATTGGTAATTTGCTCACTTATTGTACTTTAATACACGGATCCTGATTGGTTTAGTGGTGGCAATCTACATTTAGATGTGAGCTAATCACTTTATATATGGTCATTCTTGTAACCCTGCCGGGGAACTCCTTGCATATGGGGGCATTGAGTTGCTTGTTTCAGGCTCCATATTCCATAGAATTTTCTTGTTATTGTATTTTACTGTTTTGCTTAACCCCTTGGATGCGGGTGTCGGCCACTGGCCGACGCCCGCACTACCTCCCTGGTGCGGGTCACGACCAGGGGCCGACACCAGGGAGGGGGTTAATAAATCCTCAGGTGCGTTGCACCCGAGGATTTATTTTTCTATTTTTTTATTCCCCGGAGACACGGAAGCTTTTCCGTGTCTCCCCCCGCCCCTTTGTGACGTCAGTGCGCCGCAAGGCGCGCTGATGTCACTTTGTGGATTTCCCCATCGGAGCAGGAAGCGCCCTTGCGGGCCGCTTCCTGCTCCAATGGGGAAAACGGCCACAAACTGCCTTCCCCATGTTCGGGATGGCCTCGTAAGAAAAGGGACACTCTCCCCTTTCTTACGAGGCCTTCCTGAAAGTGTTTCCTGGCCCACGATCGCAGCCCAGGTGGATCGGGGGCCAGGAAACACCACTAGACACCAGGGATTTCACTTGGGGGGGGGGGGTCGGCCCCCTCGGAAAATGGGCCGGCCCCCCCCCCCCCAGGCCATTTTACATTTTTTTTTAAAAAAAGGTAGTTGTCCCTTGGGGGGCTAAATTTTATTTTAAAAAAAAAAAGACAAAGGAAATGGACAGGAGGTCGCCCGTGGGCAGGGCGACCCCCTGTGGGGGCAATATTTTTTTTAGTTGTTGTAGGGTTTCCCTGGGGGCCATTTTGGCCCCCAAGGAAACAATACAACAACTAAAAATATATATATATATATATATATATCTATGTAGATATATCTACATGGATATATCTATAGATAGATCTATAGATATATATAGATATATATATATGTATATATATATAGATCTATCTATAGATATATCTATGTAGATAGATATATATATAGAGAGAGATCTCGCTATATATATATATATATAAATAAATCACTTTTGTCAATACGTGTGTGATTTCCCTGGGGGCTGCGATCGGCTCCCAGGAAAACCAGACCCACATATTAAAGTGATCTATATATATATATATATATATATATATATATATATATATATATATATTTGCCACCAGTTGTCTTGCAGTTGCAGCTTGCGTCTTCAAAGCAATGCACATACTTCAACTGACTCTTTTCAACTGTAGCTTTTAGGAGGCAATAAAAAAGTCAAGTAAGTATTGTGATTATGTTTCTGCTACAAAAGGGTCAGACTTGTCTAGTGGCAGTTTTAGTGCCATAAAGAAGCGCAGAAGGTTTATATGCCTACTGCAAAGAGCAAATCTGTATTTTATGTAAATAGCTGAGTACATTAGTAAAGTCAGCCATTACCTGTGCTATAATACAAATGAATTGTGTGTGCAGGGTGGAGGGCGGCTATGGAGAGATGAAGGGCACTTTTGCTGGGTGGTAATGAGGGAATCCAAGGAGGAGGGAGTGGGAGCACCAATAATGATTGTTGGACTGGGCGCAGGAGGTGCTAAAGACTGTGACGAATGGTATGTGACAAGGTGTTTTTTGAGTGTCTTGAAAGAACATGCTGATTGAGGGAAGAAGCGCAGATAAGGTGGCCTCTACTGTTGCACGTATCTGACACACACCATCGATTTTGTGACTGTCTACGTAGGCTAGTGTTTTAGAGCAACAGTTTAGCCAATAGCAGAGATGGCATCTTGATGGATGACTGCTGCCGTCACTCGGGTTATAGAGGACAGCTCTGACATAGGATCAGAGACTGAAACATCAGATACTGAGACAGCATCTGAGGGATAGGACAATGGCGCAGACTCTGCGAGTGATTTTTCAGTCGGAGGAGTCCCATTCGATAACTCCTCTTCCAGTAAATTATGAGGGAGGGGATGAGGACAGTCCTGCTGTCCCTTCGTAAGCACAGTCTGTGCAACGGGGTAATAGTGGGTTAGCCCAACCCAGAGAGCAGGTGAATGCGGCGGCAAGCAGAGAGAGAGAGTGCTCTCTTGGGAGCTCCCCAATTTAGTTCAGCCCCAAATTCCACCCCCCAAATCGTATTGTGGAGACATCAAAATGATCTATCGCAAAACAAACTGGTTTTGTAAGGCAGGCACCTGTGTTTTTGGTCCTGGGTTCGGCGGCCATATAGAGAAACACACTAAACCCAAACATTTCTGGAAACTAGACATTCGGGGGAGTCCACAGAGGTGTGACTTGTGTGGATTCCCCAAAGTTTTCTTACCCAGAATTACCCTGCAAAGCTGAAATGTTGAATAAAAACTCTATTTTTCTTAAATTTCTGTCACACAAACTACAGGAATACGCTGGGGTCCACAAAATTCCTACCACCCAGTGATTCCTCACCTGTCCTGATAAAAACATTACCCCACTTGAGTGCCTATACCTAGTGCCTGCGTCAGGAATGGATCACCCCAGGGTCAACAGCTGCCTCATGTAAGGACCAACATTGACCGTTGTGTGATCTATTCCTGTCGCGGGCACCAGGCCTACCCACACGAGTGAGGTACCATTTTTATCGGGAGACTGGGGGAACGCTGGGTGGAAGGAAATTTGTGGCTCCTCTCAGATTCCAGAACTTTCTGTCACCGAAATGTGAGGAAAATGTGTTTTTTTTTTAGCCAAATTTTGAGGTTTGCAAAGGATTCTGGGTAACAGAACCTGGTCAGAGCCCCACAAGTCAACCCATCTTGAATTCCCCTAGGTCTCTGTTTTTTTCAAAAATGCACAGGTTTGGTAGGTTTCCCTAGGTGCCGGCTGAGCTAGAGGCCAAAATCTACAGGTAGGCATTCTGCAAAAAACACCTCTGTTTTCTGTCAAAAATGGGATGTGTCCACGTTGTGTTTTGGGGCATTTCCTGTCGAGGGCGCTAGGCCTACCCACACAAGTGAGGTATCAATTTTATCGGGAGACTTGGGGGAACGCTGGGTGGAAGGAAATTTGTGGCTCCTCTCAGATTCCAGAACTTTTTGTCACCGAAATGTGAGGAAAATTTATTTTTTTAGCCAAATATTGAGGTTTGCAAATGATTCTGGGTAACAGAACCTAGTCAGAGCCCCACAAGTCACCTCATCTTGGATTCCCCAAGGTGTCTAGTTTTCAAAAAATGCCAAGGTTTGCTAGGTTTCCCTAGGTGCCGGCTGAGCTAGAGGCCAAAATCTACAGCTAGGCACTTTGCAAAAAACACGTCAGATTTCAATGTAAAAATGTGATGTGTCCATGTTGCGTTTCCTGTCGCGAGCATTAGGCCTACCTATGCAAGTGAGGTACCATTTTTATCGGGAGACTTGGGGAACACAGAATAGCAAAACCAGTGTTATTGCCCCTGGTCTTTCTCTACATTTTTTCCTTCCAAATGTAAGACAGTGTGTAAAAAAGACGTCTATTTGAGAAATGGCCTGTAATTCACATGCTAGTATGGGCACCCTGGAATTCAGAGATGTGCAAATAACCACTGCTTCTCAACACCTTATGTTATGCCCATTTTGGAAATACAAAGGTTTGCTTGATACCTATTTTTCACTCTTTATATATCAGCAAATGAATTGCTGTATACCCGGTATAGAATGAAAACCCATTGCAAGGTGCACCTCATTTATTGGCTCTCGGTACCTAGGGATCTTGATGAACCTACAAGCCCTATATATCCTTGCAACTGGAAGAGTCCAGCACACTGAACGGTATATTGCTTTAAAAAATATGACATTGCAGGAAAAAGTTAGAGTAAAACGTGGAGAAAAATGGCTGTTTTTTTTCAGCTCACTTTCAATATTTTTTTTATTTCAGCTGTTATTTTCTGGAAGAAAACCTTGTAGGATCTACACAAATGACCCCTTGCTGAATTCAGAATTCTGTCTACTTTTCAGAAATGTTTAGCTTTCCGGGATCCAGCATTGGTTTCACACCCATTCCTGTCACTAACTGGAAGGAGGCTGAAAGCACCAAAAATAGTAAAAATGGGGTATGTCCCATTAAATGCCAAAAATTGTGTTGAAAAATGTGGTTTTCTGATTCAAGTCTGCCTGTTCCTGAAAGGTGGGAAGATGGTGATTTTAGCACCAGAAACCCTTTGTTGATGCCATTTTCAGGGAAAAAAACACAAGCCTTCTTCGGCAGCCCTTTTTTCCCATTTTTTTTAAAAAAAACTAAATTTTCACTGTATTTTGGCTAATTTCTTGGTCTCCTCCAGAGGAAACCACAAACTCTGGGTACCATTAGAATCCCTAGGATGTTGGAAAAAAAGGACGCAAATTTTTCGTGGATAGTTTATGTGGACAAAAAGTTATGAAGGCCTAAGCGCGAACTACCCCAAATAGCCAAAAAAGGGCTCAGCACTGGGGGGTGGGGAAAGGCCCAGCAGCTAAGAGGTTAACATTGCCCTAGAATTCAGATTTATACTCAATCCCATGGTCACTCTCACTGCCATCTAGTGGAGCAATAGAGTTACTAGATACTTCAATACATATAGCCGTTAAAAGTATAGTTCAGTATGTGTTTACTTTTGCTATTTTTTAAGCATGGTGTAATATCCTCAAATTGTGCACAACTATTAGTAAGCCCCACACCAACGGTCATGCTTGCTATTGCACTTCTTTTAAAGTTTATAAATAGGTAAATATATTGTATTTTTGTTGATCTCATAAGAGGTTTATATCAATAAAGGTGAATGCAGACTGTAGATCATAGGCATCATATATACCAAAACAGGTATTTCCACAGATGTACCCTTCTTGTATTCCTACAGGTACCTGCAGATTTCTTCATTTGTCTTCAAAATACTATCTATACTCTTTATATAAGACATATCCAACTTTCATCCAAATCAGCAAAGCACCCTTAGGCCCTGCCTTAATTTTTGTTGCTCCTACACTCTAACACAGTACTTAAGCACCTGCCTCATGTCTGAGACGTCTCCATGCAGAGGTACGTGTCGCAGAGCGACAGTAGGGTGAAGAACAGGAAATATGTGAAATTCTGATGGATACTTCTAACCACAGATTTCCCACCTTGTGAATACTGCTAGGAGCCAGATTGCATCTGGAGATTTTTCTCAGCTTTGCTCCTACTCGCCAGCTGGGTCGTGATGTTCTGTGATGACCCCGTCCCTCCCCAGAAGTGGCAGCTCTGCCTGCTGACTTCAGTTCCTTAATTTTTCGCCTTTGGTTGCAGATCCAGAGCTTGCTTCCAAGGAATTTACCTCTTCTCTGCCAAGCCTTTTCTTTTCATGAAGCTTTTTCCAGTGTGCAAGTGAAATGTCGCCACCACAAACAAAATATTTTAAACCTTGTAGGAACTGTCACAAGCGGATGTCTGTAACAGACTCTCATATGGTATGTCTCTGGTGTTCTTGTGGCAACTACGCCCATATTAACCCAAAGCTATTTAGGACCACAAAGGCAAACTACATTGCCAAACAGTGTCAAAAGGCGCATAAGGACTGATCTAAGTTGAAGTCGAGGACACAGACTTGTTCCCATTGTTGAGGTTGTTTCCGCTAAAGATCTCCTTTACACTTAATATCTTTTGATACGTCCAACTTGAACAAATTATAAGAAGACAAAAGTGGGCTCCTTCCGCATACCACAACTATCAACTTGAGAAGTCGAGGGGATGTCAATGTGCTCCTCAGTCTCAGTCCCAGGCTACTACTGGGGACATGATTCCACAGCTTGTCTGATATACCCTAAATATCTGGGTCCATTTGGGATACTGTAATAAATGGACGCTTTCAAGAAGGCCATGTTATGGATTTTCACTATCCGTCGGCTCCTTCTAGCGTGTCTGTTGGATCTGAGGAGACCTTCAGTCAAATTACCTTTGATGAATCTGTCCTTGACTCAGTCTGGGCCTCTTTTCCCAGCTGAGTGGTTCTATTTTACTTTAGGGCCAACTCTCAACATGACTTTGAGGGCAGTAGCTCTGCTATTTCCTGCCACGTCAAAGCCAGCCCCAACACCGGCAATGCAAGAGGACAACCAGATTGTTGTGTCAGACTCCGAGACTAATTTGACATGACCTCGACCAAATTCATGTCCTCTGCAAGCTTTGGCACAGACAGTCCAGCCTCATTCTGACTCTGACAGAACACTGCTATTGCCCAGGAGTTGCTAGAAGTAGTTCAGAGCCTCATTCCTTCAGACTGAACATAGTCCGTAGGGTTGGGGTGACGACAATGCAGATGACTGGGGCGAGGGATTCCTTTGCTATCATGATGACAGTCTTCATATGAACTATAGGAGGCCACTGTCCCGACATCTCCCCTGATACGGGGTTGAGCTCTTTTCCTAGCACTTCCAGAGAAGAATCGGCATCTTCAGCAGTGGGTCACTCAGTGTGTTTCTGAAGTGTTAGGGCTGCAAGTGCCTTCCATTGAGGTTAAGACTAATGGTCTTATGGACCATCCTACAACCTGGGCAAGCTTCCACAAAACCACTTCTTCCATTTAATGAAGCCCTAGTAGACCTGCTAATGGGCACCTAGGTCAAATCTTTCTCTTGCATAGTGGCAAATAGGAAAGTGCCTAGAAGACACAGGCTTCTACCAGGGGAGACAGCTTTCCTGAAGCAAAACACTCTATTTGTGAGAGTATGGTGGTCCAGGCATCCATAAGTAGACTGAAATCCAACTTTTTCTCTACAATGCCTCTGATAAGGAATCAAAATGTATGGAGGCATTTGGGAAAAGGATGCTTTCCTAAGGAATTCTTGCCCTTTGTTCTGCACCTGTGATGCAGGATCCCCTGCCGTTTTTTCCCTTTCTAGCCTCGGGACTGGGCTTGGCTCAAAGACATCATCAAGGCCCACCTCCTCAACAACATACCTCCAACCCCAGTCCTTTTGAGGCTGCGGTCGGGAATCTAGCTGACCATACCCAGGCCCTCACTGGCAATAGGCTGCCCACCCGCCTATCCCTCCCACTTTCAAACCGCTTTAGCTTGTCCTTGATGGCACTATTGCAGGAGACTCACCTTACGGTGGCAGAGGGGGCTGCGTTACATAAAAGGTGGAGAGGCCAAACCTTCTATACCTCCTACTCTGCCTTTGCCAGGGGTACCCTCATTTGGATACGGGCGGGAATTCCGTTTCAGATGACTCACACCTTAGTAGACCCGGAGGGGCGATTTGTCTTGGTCACTGGCAGGCTGGAGTGTCACCTTGATAAACGTATATGCACCTAATGTTCAACAGGGCGCTTTTCTAGACCAGTTATCGAATACATTGGCCCCTCACTTGATTGGTTCTGTCCTGATAGGGGGGGACTTAAATTGTATAGCCGCTCCGGACCTGGACAGGTCACACACCCCCCACTGAGGGACTCCTTAGTGAACACCCTGGCTAAGAGGTTCCTTGAGTGGCAGACAGGTTGGCAGTTATTAGATTCCTGGAGTACCCTCTACCCACAAACCCGGGAATACTCCTATTACTCCGCAGTGCACGACTTGCATGTGAGACTCAATACTTTCCTATGTACACCAGAAATACACTCTCACATACGCAACATAGAGTACCTGGGGAGGACCTTCTCAGATCATAGTCCCGCACTGATGCACATATCATGGGCAAGAGCCACTGCTAGCATCCAGACCTGGCGGCTTAAACTAGACTCACTAGAAGACCCAGCATACCGAGACCAAATAAGAGAACATATCACACAATATTTTGAGAATAATGAACCAATGGTGCCATCCCCTCACACGCTTTGGGAGGCATTCAAGGTAGTGATTCGCGGGCGGTGTATAGCTGAGTCCATGGGGGTTAGAAAAACCTTACTAAGGGAAGTAGAGAGGGATGAGGATGCTCTCCACAGGCTGGAAAACTGGGTCCCTGGAGACACCGGATTATGGGATGAACTCCGGGCAGCTAGGGAGGTGGTGGCGCCGAGAATATGGAGAAGCTTCGCTGCTTCGATTACAAACGATACATGGCCAGGGCGCATGCAGAAAGAGACAAAGCAGGAGCATTATTGGCATGGGTGTCCAACCCGGCTCGATGGGGCTCCCTTATCACCGAAATTAGCGCCCAGGAGGGTGTTAGGCTCTATCAACAGGATGATATTAACCGCCACTTTCTTGAATACTACGCCTCTTTTATGCTAGCACTCTGAGAGGAGAAGGAGAGGAACTGGAGACCTTCTTAGATGCACTTCCGTGCTCAAATGTTAGTGAGGAGGAGAGAGGGGTGCTAGGGGGTGAAATAACGGCCCTAGAAATCAGCGAAGCCATAAGAGGTCTAGCTCGAGGGAAAACGCCTGGGACTGATGGCCTAACGACTGAGTTTTATGCCACATATGAGCGGGAATTGACCCCCAAGCTGGAGCTGCTGTTTAGTGCAACGCGGGCAGCAGAATATCTTCCGCAGTCCACTGGGGAGGTTCTGATCATCCCACTGCTCAAACCCGGCAAGTCCCCTAGCGACAGCAGGGCATATAGACCCCTATCTATGTTAAATACTGACTACAAGATTCTGAGCAAAATTTTAGTGTCCAGGTTGCTCCCATACATGTCTCGCATAGTACATCCTGATCAGGCGAGATTTATACCTTCCAGGAATACAGCCCAAAATATCAGGAGAGTCATACACATCATGGATACTATTGACCCGCTGATGGCAGAATCCGCTGTACTGGCGGTGGACATTGAGAAGGTATTTGACAGCCTTGAATGGGATTACCTTTACGCGGTTCTTCTACGCATGGGACTGAGCGAGGGCTTCGTCCGCTGGACAAAGCTCCTATACACAAACCCAAAGGCGAGAGTTAGAACGGGGGCTACCATATCAGAGCAATACCCAGTGGAGGAGGGTACTAGGTAGGGATGCCCCCTCTCGCCATTGGCGGCTCAGGCTAGGACTGCGGCCTGGTATCAGAGGCTACAGCAGGGCGCAAGGAGGCATACCATTGCACTATATGCAGATGATCTTTTGCTCGTTCTACAGAATGCTGGTAGTGAATTGAAGGGAGCCCAGTCCCTTTTCGCATTATTTGGCCGACTGACAGGCTTAATGGTCAATTGCCAGAAATCGTTCCTGTTCCCCCTTTCTGCATGTGATGACTCACCGGAAGGGCTGGGGAGTGTGCAGTGGGAGCCACGATGTATGCCATATCTGGGGGTTAAATTATATCACTCCAGCTCCAACTTATTTGATGGCAACATCAGCAACGCCATAAGGGCTTTGAGATCCAGCATGGCTTTCTGGAGCACACTCCCGCTCTCAGTTGCGGGGAGAGTGGCAGTCATTAAGATGGTGGCACTCCTACGCCTGCTCTATTACTTTGCGACCCTGCCGGTCTGGATCCCTGCGGCAATATTCAGAGAGCTGGACTCAATGCTTTTGACATTTCTCTGGGGAAAGGGTAAATGCAGAGTAGCGCTTGCTAAGTTTAAGCAATCCTGAGCGGAAGGAGGCTTGGCGGACCTGATTTTGAGTCCTATTATTTGGCTGCTCAGCTGCAATGGTTGACCCGATGGGTGGCAGCAAGAAAGGCCGGAGAGGGGGACGAGGACACCTTTGCTCCTCCTGAATCCTCGTTGGCGGGGATGTTTCTGGGCCGCTCTGCCCTGGGACTCGGGCTCTCCCCTGAGGCTGGAGTGCTGGCTCGATGCTGGAGGCACTGTCTCCGGTGCTTCGGATTGGCAGTGCCTTACGTGCCGGAGATCCCGATGACTTGGCTTCCATGGCTACCAAGGGCTGGGGACTGGAGAGGACTGCTGGTGTGGGAGGAAGCGGGAGCCTTGGAGATGGGGGACCTCTATAGAGAGGGTACCCTCTTGCCCTATGAGGACTTTCGACAGGAACACAGCCTATCGCGGGGCCAGTTCTTACTACACCGGGCGATCACTCAAGGGATTCGGGCGTATTGGTGGATGGGGGCGGAATAACCTGCCCTCTATCGCCCGAGCACCTACATTATAACTTCGGACGGCACGCGAAGGGCGATTACCAACTTATACGGAGCAATTACTGCCGGGTCACAGGGACATCTAGTGGATCTGAAGCACAAATGGAAAACAGACCTGGGGACCCAGATCCCGGAAGATGACTGGGAACAGGTCCTGGGGACGGTCCCGAAGATATCCAGGAACTCACGATTTCAGCTCATCCAATTTTACATCATACACAGGGCATACCTCACCCCGCGGAGGCTCCAAGATCATTTCCAGATCCTAGATGCGAAATGCCCTCATTGTGGGACAGAGGCAGCAGAATGTTTCCATATGCGCTGGTCTTGCCTTAAGCTGGGGGCATACTGGAGCTCAGTGGTGAATAAAGTGGCAGTAGTTATAGACCGCGAGGTCCCTGTTGATGCCACGCACTGCTTATTACACTGGTTTCCCCACAACCTCAAAAACCGAGCAACTAGTAGATTCCAAGATCTAGCATTCATACTGGCCAAACGAGAACTGACAAAGAACTGGAAGAGCGTGGCTGGCCCCCGCATTCCTGGTTGGAGAAGGGAGGGAATGGCTATACACACAGACCTTAGGAGGGGTGGAGGTTCCCAAGAGTTGGAGGAGGCCTGGGACCAGCTCCTGATTAAGCTGTGGGAGGGGCCCGGACCCCCTTCCGCGGGGGATGCAGAATTAGCTCCCACATCCATTGACTAACAAGACACCGCAGCTCTTGAGAGGGTCACTGATCAAAACAAGGAGCACACCTGATCCCACTCTGAGGGATCACTGAGACACAGGGGCAGTTCGGGGAGAGATTGCAGACTATTCCTAGTAGGGTGCAGGGAGGGAGACTTCGTGGGGAGATAGAGGGGTGTTTAGAGTTAGTTAGCATAGCAGTTATACACCAAACACCAGACGACACCTTGACGGTACTAATTAGCGTGTTTGATCATTAATACTTGACAACTAGTGTGTGCGAAGAGAGGAAGCAATGGAGGTAGGCCAGCTTACAGGCCACACAACCTGATCCTGACTTATGTAAATTGAGATGAATACCAATATTAGAATGTTTCCATTAATGGGTGAGATTAAACTGTCACTATTTTAGAATGTTTTGTATCAACCTAAATATACGAGAAATTAATAAAATTTGTTTAAAAAAAAGGGTGAAACTGGTGCACCCCGACCTGGCAGGATTCTTACCGGGTAGAAATGTGGTGCTTAACATTGGGTGGCTCTTTGCATTCATGAGGGATGACTCTTATGACAAGCACTCAGAAGTTGTCTTTTTGGTAGATATTGAAAAGGCTATTGATAGTTTGGAGTGGTATTTCTTGTACCAGGTAATGCGGAAATTGAAGCTGGGGGAAGACTTTATCGGCTGGACCAGGCTTTTATACTTGTGACATATGACCCAAAACAGGAGGTATAATATGGGAGTAATATAGGGTGGGACGGGGTACATGACAGGAGTGCCCACTGACTATCCCCGTTACTGTTGGCAGTGGAACCTTTGGCCTGCAGAGGAAGAGAGGGGCTGCACTGTAGTGCCCTCGAGGTCCAAGATTTTACACACTATATTGTATTATTGTTGGAAATGGGCCTTTTGCAGGGTTATCCCCAAACATTTTGTCTTTCTCCAATTTTTCTGAACCTCTATTTGTTGGCTTTAGGACTTTGTACACTTTACCACTGCTAATCAGTTGTAAAGTGCATGTGCTGTCTCCCCCCTAAAACTTGGGGTAATTGGTTTACACCTGTTTTGCTTATTTAATTTACCTGTAAGTCCCTTGCAAAATGGTATACCATGTACCCAGGTCCTATAAGTAAAATTCTGCTAGTGGGCTTGCATTGCTGATTGCGCCACCCACAGAAGTAGCCTTTCATACCTGTCTCAGGCCTGCCACCTTGACTTGCCAAGGCCCAACCTCCCTTTTTCTTACACTTACGTCACTACTAAAGTAGGCTCTAGATAGCCCTATGGGCAGGATGCTGTGTATGTAAAAGGGAGGACATATACCTTTATGCTTTTACATGTCCTAGTAGTGACAAACAGCCTATTTAATTGTTCACTACTGTAAGGGCTGCTCCTCTCATGGGTTAGCATTGGGAATTCCCTTATATGTGTCTAAGCGGTAATTTCTGATCTGTGGGTAGTTTCGTGGGCATGTTTGAAACGGTAGTGAGAAATCCTGCTCACTGGTGTATGTGGATTTTACATTACTAAATTAGAAATGCCACTTTTAGAAAGTGGGCTTTTCTCTATGCTTATAAATCTAGTGCTTTGCAGCCTGACTCCAATCCACGTCTGGGGCAGAGTGACAGCTCCACTTGGTACATACCTTCCACATAGCCATGTCACAGGAGGGGCTGGGTGTGACAGAAAAGGCATCTGCATAGTGATAGCCTTCCTGGGCTGGGGAGAGGAGGGTCATTCACACCTTACATGTGAATAGGCTGTGTCCTGCCCTCACACAATGGACTGATTACCCCTTACTGATATCTGGAGACAGGGCTGGGTGAAAGTGTGTTGTGCTCAAGTTACCCCATAGACAAAGGCATTTCTGGAGTATAAGTACAGGGGCTCTCACTTCATTTTTGGAGATCACGTTTGGGAACTGGGACTGAGCCTCTACCAGAAGGACTGCTGAGCAATGTTCCCTCTAATTTTTTTCCACTGTGTGCGGCAGTGTAAGGTCTCTGTGCGCTGCAGCCAAGGATACGTGCACCAAGAAATTGACCATTCACGCGAGCAGTGTGTTAAAGTTATAAAAAAAACATTCTAAACTGGTCGCCATGCATGAGCGTGGGGCATCTTTGAATAATTTGTGTTTCATTTTAAGAAAAATTCTAACAAGAAGGCCTCTACGCCACGTAAACACATGCACATCCATCTAGATTGAAAAAAAATTACAAATCCAATACTTTTCATAGGTAAGATCTATTGCTTTTTTTCAATGTTTACTCATTTAGGTTCTGCCAATTATGTACAGCAAATGCTAATAGCAATTTGATGCTGAGTTAGTTCTGCATCAAATGATGTGTGCTCTGTTCTTCTACATCCGTAAAGCTCTGATGTGACACTGCCTTCAGTTACATACCTGCAATAACACACCACCTTCTATTTTTGCACTGATGAGACACACAGCAATGTGATATAAAACGCTGTAATAATGAATGCTAGTTTGCTATACATTGTTTCCAGATCCAATGTGCGTGGGTGGTAAAAGGTTCAAAACACAAATCTGGTTTCATTCTGAACAAATTGGCCCCCATGAAACCAGAGTAAAAAAAAGGTTAAAATCACATTACTCTACTTCTGCAGTCCATCCTCCACATAACAATTACATGAAGTGGTGTAGGTTAACCACTGGATATAAAAACACAAAACACACTGTGTCATTAACTGCTAACCCTTTTAACACGACCTTCAAAAAAAGCCAGACTGCACAAATGTGTTTAATTGTAAGGTACTGTCTTCTGAAGCCTCAGGAATGAAAAGTACCAAGGGAAGAACTTCATTTATGTTCTTAGAATGGAAACCATACGAAATAACTACAAATCAATAATATTTTGAAATGCTTTTCCATACATGGGAAGTAAGGAGCTGCGTGTGAATATAGCAGGCTACTCACAAAGGGCCAGGCTTTGCAGTTCATTAAAAAAAATGCCAGTTCAGCACTGCACCTAACTACCTGCAATAGATATGGCCTTAAAACTGTCTAGTCCTATAAATAAAGGCTAGAATTTTAATAACCTCCAGTGGCATGCCATTTTTCAAATAGCCAAACACTTTCTTTAGCCTCAGACACGCCCTACACAGTCTGCAGCCTTTTGGCAGACATTAACTACTAGTAAATACATAAACACCAACAGACAGCACTCTTGTTCAATAGAGAGTATAATGGCAAATAACATATCAAATCAACAGTCTCAAACATGAGTATCCAAAAGACTTCTTCTTTAATGTCTCTTCACAGACAGATCCTGCCAAGCCAACACAGGTTTCATCTGGGTTGAATCTACCCCATTGACTTCCTCAGGGCTTTTAACGGCTGCTAACAACATAAACAATAATAACTATTCCTCCTATACACATTCTCTTTTCTATTCCAAATAATTTAATTAATTATAAAATATATATTCCACCAATTATACTGTGTACTTATATATATTCATTAATCACTCAGTGGAAATCTCTATAAATTATAAGCATTATCAACTGATGTTTATAAGTATCCTACCATCACCTCAGTGACATCTTTTTCAATTAATATGTTACTAACATGCACACACAAGTGAAGTCCATTATTCCTCCCTTATAGTGTACCTTATCTTAAAACATTATTATTAAAGAAAATACCTGGTTACCAACTATTCATAAAGCTTCTCTTCCAAAGCAGTGTCAATATAATCAAATGAATGAAATGACTGAGTACCTAGATGTAATAACGTGATAGTGAGTATAATGTAATGTCGATGCTGCCCTGTCATAATATCCCACTGCCAAAATATCTTACCTCTCTTTTAACAACTCAAATAGATTAAGGGGGTCATTCCAAGCTTGGCGGGCGGCGGTCGCCGCCCGGCAAGCGGGAACCGCCAGAAGACCGTACCGCAGTCAAAAGACTGCGGCGGTCATTCTGGGTTTCCCACTGGGCTGGCGGGCGACCGCCAAAAGGCCGCCCGCCAGCCCAGTGGGAAACACCCCTCCACGAGGAAGCCGGCTCCGAATGGAGCCGGCGGAGTGGAAGGTGTGCGACCGGTGCAGTAGCACCCGTCGCGAATTTCAGTGTCTGCTAAGCAGACACTGAAATTCAAAGTGGGGCCCTCTTACGGGGGCCCCTGCAGTGCCCATGCCTTTGGCATGGGCACTGCAGGGGCCCCCAGGGGCCCCGCGACACCCCTCACCGCCATCCTGTTCCTGGCGGTCGAAACCGCCAGGAACAGGATGGCGGTGAGGGGGTCAGAATCCCCATGGCGGCGCAGCAAGCTGCGCCGCCATGGAGGATTCCCCTGGGCAGCGGAAAGTCGGCGGTACACCGCCGACTTTCCGTTTCTGGCCGCGGCTGTACCGCCGCGGTCAGAATGCCCAAAGGAGCACTGCCAGCCTGTTGGCGGTGCTCCCGCGGACGCCGGCCCTGGCGGTATTTACCGCCAGGGTCGGAATCACCCCCTAAGTCTACAAAAGCACAAATTATATAAGGCAAGTGTATCTGCAACAAGGATCTACAGTAAATTAAAGTAATAACAAAATGAGTGACTTGTTAAGTATAAGTATCATATTTAGCATTCCTAATGCCCACTCACCGCTAAAAACGGATCGACGTTGCTCAGAACGCGAGTACGCGTAACCGTGTGGAACTGGTAACGTGTCTCTTCTGGGCTAATAAGGCCCTGCCTCAAAATTAGTAAAAATCAGAAACGTACTAACTCCAGTTACCTGTGGTCCGTGAATAACAAAATAGGACTCTCTATTTCCTATTAAATATAAAGAAAAACTCACCCGAAATGGCATTCTTGTAAGCCCATTTAAAAAGGACAGCAGCCTTAATCGGACCACAAAGGAAAAAAATGCCAAAGATTTAACGAGTCTAAAAACTAATACCAATACTAAAACCCTAATATACACGATAAATTCAAGCATCAAACCTAGTCAGTCTAACTATTTATATCGATATCTGTGTCAAAAATCATCATATTACCAAAATAAACGGACCTAGCTCTTCCTTTGTGCGTGCATCGTTTGTTACACATTTACATCGAATATGTTTATGACAATTCATCAATCTCCCAGAAAATATTCCAGTTCATAATCCGAATTGAGACCATATTCTACTGCCTGCAGTTTTATAATCCGCATGGATTATTTCCTCCTAAGGGTAAATTCTCTATTTCCTCCTCTAGAACTAGATCTGACATGTTCAAAACCAAAAAATCAAATGTTGAGCTTTACATTCCTTCATGTGTATTACAATAGGATATCGTTCGTCACCTTGTTTAACAGCTCTCCAATGTTCAGCAATTCTTATTTTGAGCGAACGAATAGTACTTCCAATGTATATCCGTTTACACTTGCAAATCAACGTTCATATCACATATGTAGTGTTACAATTAATATGTGTTTGTATTGAGTATTTCTTATTATCAATTCCTACAAAGTCCCTTTGTGCTTGACAAGCCCATTTACACATCCCACAACTCCCACATTTAAAAAAAAAACCTGTATTATGTAAATCCAACCAATTGGTATCTAATTGTTTGGGGTAACTGGGACGTAGAAAATTACTCAGAGTTTGCCCTTTACGATAGGTCGCTACGGGCTTCTTGTTTAAATATTTCCTCAATGTACGATCTTGTACAAGAATATGATAATATTTTCTCATACTTTTTAATTGTAAAGCTGAGTAATCAGTATAATCTAGTATAATTTGTGTATATTCATTATTTTTCTGTTTCTTATCTGTTGTGTATTTTAAAGTATGTTCCCGAGATAGATGTAATGCCTTCTTCATGGATTTTTTTCACAATCTCTTCTCCATAACCTCTTGCCAAAAACCGTTCTCTCATATCCTGCACACAATCAAAAAAATCCTTATCCATACTACAAGTTCTTCTTTCACGTACGTATTTCTGCATATGGTATTGCTTCTATTTGGCACGCTGGGTGTGCACTAGTGGCAAAAAGTACTGAGTTACAAGATGTAGGTTTTCTATAAAGTTTACTTTCAATCCTGTTGTTGACCACGTATAATTCTACGTCCAAAAACTCTATATTCGTGGTACTGTATTGATAAGTAAATTTCATATTAACCTCATTGTTATTCAAATATTTACAAAACATGTGAAGTTTCTCCAAAGTTCCTGTCCATATCCTGAAACAATCATCTATATATCTCCCCCAATAGAGGAGATAAGGGTGCCAGTCTGCTGCTCCATGACCCCATAACCAAGTCTCCTCAAACTAGCCCATGAACAGATTAGCGTATGAGGGAGAAAACCTCAACCCCATCGCAACTCCCTGTTTTTGTCTAAACCATTCTCCATTGAATAAAAAAATAGTTATGGTTAAGAATAAGTTTCATCATTTCTATCAACATTTCTGTATGACCCAATAGGCTGGCTGATCTTTTATTAAGCACATGTCTTATAGCCTGAATACCTGAGTCATGTTTAATGCTTGTATATAAAGCCTCTATGTCTAAGGTTAGCATGTAAATATTTGATTCCCAAATCATGTCCATCATCATACTCAACAAGTGTTTAGTGTCCTTAATATAGGGTGGAAGATTTGCTACCATGGGTTGTAAAAATATATCTACAAACTCTGATATTTTCTCAGTAGGACCACCAATTCCAGATACTATCGGACTCCCAGGGGGAAACTGGAGATTCTTGTGTATTTTAGGCAAAGTATACAATCAAGGAAGCTTAGAACGATCTACCTGTAAATACTTATACTCATCAACATCCAGTATATGTCTCTCAAACCAGATTTTAAGCTTATCGTTAATGTAGCAAGTTAGTTTTGAAATAGGATTAGACTTAAGTCTTTCATAGCATGTAGCATTATTTTACTGAGTATAAACTTCTTTATCATAATCTTTTCTATTCATAACAACCACATTACCTCATTTGTCTGCTCTTCTAATCATTATGGTGTTCAAACTTCTAAGAGTTTTCAATTCCAAATATTCTTTAAATTTCAAATTATATTTTTTCTTTCTGGTCTTCACAACTGTATTATTTTTCTTATTTAGATCTTCATTGACCAATTTATAAAAAACATCTATGTTATTATCTGACGAAAATGTCGGTGTTCATATGGATTTTTGTCTAAGACCACTACCTAAATGAACATCTGGTGCAATATTCAAATCCTGTAATACTCTAAGAGTAGTAGCTGGGGATTCCTCATAATCTGTAATAGACATAAATGCTACTGTATCATTAATATCTTGTATTGATAGTGTACTCAAATATTTCTTAAACATTGACATATCTCTCACTCTATCCTGTGTGAGACCTAAGACAAAGTATTTCTTGAGTTTGAGTTTTCTTACAAATTTAAAGAGATCTATTTTGGATTTGCATACACCCCCCCACCCCCCACCCTTGCTCAAGGGGCAAAATCCTAGTCCTTTATTTAAGAGTTAATTCTTCTGGTGCTAAAGTTTTATCGGAAAGATTAATTACAATATTATCATGTCTTAAGCCAGCATTCAAATCTTCCTGTTCCAGGATCTTGTTTTCATCCCTGTGCGTTGTTCTTGCATTTCTGTTCCTTTTCCTTCTCCTTGTTTTCCTTCTTGGTCACTCCTTATATTCTGATCTCTGTTGCTTCGTTGTATCCTCCACATTTCTTGTAAAAAAATATTTTTTGTCTGTATGTGTAGTCGATATTAGTTCCTCAGCACCCTCTATCTCACTATCACTTGTTGATGGAATACTTTTAGATGTAGCTACTGAACTGACAGGCACATTCAAGGGTGCCCTACGTATAGTTCCTTCAATCAGATGATCATACTTTCCAGAAAATGTAAAGACTCTACCATTCACATAATCTTGTTCGTCTCTTTTTAATTTCCTAGCTTTTCTTTCTTTATTATTTTCTTGGAATTTCACTATTATATCATTAAGAATATCATAATTCTTATCTATTGCCGTCTTTAAATGCAAGTCCTCAATTTCCTTTTCTAAGGTCATAATTTCCGACTGTAATTTGTGAACCTTCCTCTCTGCATTCTCTATGAGTAGATCCATTAATCTGAATGAACTTGAGTTTAGTTCTTCCTCCCATTTGATCAAATAATCTGTATCTAAATCATCATAAGTAGGGAAATATATTTGACCTGAGACTTCTAGGTATTCTGTTTAATTTTTTGTAATGTTTTAAAGTGGCACTATCCCACCACTTTGACATCTCATTCTTTTTAAGTCTTTCTAATCTGATAAATTTCTCTCTTAAGAGGGACTGTTATGGTGAGCGTGATTTTCTCCCATTACCTACCCCTATCTGTAGTTGAATACTAGTAAATACATCTTTGTAGATCTCAGCACAGGCATGAATTCTTTAACCTAAGCGTGATTTTGAACCGGAGTAAATGGCAGTACTCACTGTGTACTTTCTCTGGTCATGGTAGAGCTGTCTTTCATCAGGATGTCTGAGCATCCTCAGTGCCCTCAATGTGTGCACCTTTTCACTGTGAGCTATTACTGTATTAATGTGAGCTATTGCTGTAGTAATATGGAGTACCTGAAGTCACTGGCTTGGAGCCAGACCACCAGTGCTTTGCAGGGCTTCTGTAAAGACCTCTGATGAGCAGTGCTGATGTGATGCAGAGAGGAGGGGAGATGTTATCATGTAGGCAACAGGGCTGCAGGGTGAGTTTTCTGTTCTTGTCCGTCTTTTTCCAGCATGTGAACTCTGTGTTAAATCTTTGTATCTGATAGAGACTTCTAGCTGCAGCTTACTTACCTTAGAATTCCCTGGCGTCAGCTTCGAATCCGGAGTTTTTTCTGAGCAGTACCCTGCGCGCGCGCAGTCGGACGGCGTCGTTCGGATCCGTGTGCGTTGACCAGCTCCGCGTGCGTTGTCAGCATCGTTGGAGCTGTCTATAACATCACGGTTGTCTATATAGACGCCGTCTCGGCACGCGTACGTCAGTTCTTTTCCTTCCGCACCAGTTAAGTGCAGTTTTGGAAAGAGCTACCCTGCTTCGACGGTTTGTCTACGCTTTTTTGGCTGTTTGGAGTCATGTCTTCGAGAAAGACAGGATTCAAGCCGAGTTTGTCTCTGGTGCCTGGACAAGGACCACGATTCCACCTCGTGCTCCGATTGTCGGGCCATGGTGCCGAAGGCCTTGAGGGAGAGATCCCTTAAGCTTCTTGCGGCCCGACATTCGTCTTCGGTTGGTGCGACTCCGCGGAGGTCACGGTCTCGCAGTAGGAGGAGGTCGCGGCACCGCTCCCGGAGCCCCAAGTCCTCTTCCTCGCATTCGAGGTCATCGGAAGGTAAGAGGCACAAGAAGAAGAAGTCGTCCAAGCGGACTTCATCTTCGCCACGGCCGTCGACCGACGAGGCGTCTAGGGAACGTCGACGTTCCGAGCGCGGTTCTGCGGAGCCGTCGCCAGGGTCGAATCTGCGTCTTCCCTCCTTTCCGGGGACCGGATCGACCCCCGCTCAAATAAAAGAATTCTACAACGCCATGCGTCTTGTCTTTGAGCGGGCTGTACCCTCGGTTGGGTCGTCAGGCCCCGCGGGGTCAGCAGGGGCCCCTTCTGATTTGACGCAGGCGGCTTCGGTCGTACGACGTCGACTCCGACTTCGGAGCCGATTCGGTCCTGGTCATTGTCTGAGCATTATTTGGAACAGCCAGACGCAGGAGAGGAATGGGAGGGGTCTGAGGACCCTTTAGAATCAGGATTGCAACAGGACTGGTATGAGGATCTAGGGGAGGCCAGTGGACTGGACACATCTCCAGATAATGGTATGCTCTCTCCTCCTAATGTGGCTACGGAGGAGGGGGCTTCTTTCGCTATGGTGGTGCGTAGGGCAGCTGAGGTCTTGGACCTAGATTTGCCTACGGTGCCAGTCAGGACGAATATCCTGACAGAAGTGCTTCAGCCGGGGGTGTCAACATTGGAGCCGTTGTTGCCCTTCAATGAGGCTCTTACAGACGTCCTTCTGGGTACGTGGTCCAAACCCAGCACAGGGGCTCCTGTGAATAGGACGGTCGGCCGCCGCCATAGACCCGCTCCCAGCGACCCCAGTTTCCTGACACAACACCCCACTCCTGAGAGCTTGGTTGTCCAAGCCTCTACTTCCCGTGGTGCCTTCCCTTCCGCTCCCCCGGATAGGGAATCCAAGAGGCTGGATCAGCTTGGGAAGAAGATGTTTTCTTCCTCCAGCCTGGCATTGAGGTCTGTAAACACCTCTTGCCTATTGGGCCGCTATTCCCATACTTTATGGGATACGGTGGCGCAAGTGCTGCCCCAGGTCCCAGAGGGCATACGGGACACTCTCACCCAGGCTGTAAAGGATGGGAGAGATGCAGCCAAGTTTACAATCCGGTGTGGCTTGGACACAACCGACTCACTGGGCAGAGCGATTTCATCGTCAGTGGTCCCACGTCGCCACGCCTGGCTACGTTCTACTGGTTTTTCAGGGGATGTCCAGTCCAGCTTGATGGACATGCCCTTTGATGGCTCTTGCCTTTTTGGTGAAAAGGCAGACTCAGCGCTTGAGAGGTTCAAGGATTCTCGAGCCATGGCCAGATCCTTGGGCCTTTCAGCGCCGGCACGACAGCAGTCTGTCTTTCGTCCCTTCCGAGTCTTGGGGAGGGGCGTGGTACCACGCCAGCCACAGTTTAGCCACCGTCCTCAGGCTTCACAGCATCCCGGAAGAGGACGTAGTCGTGGTACCATCAGACCCAGAGGGTCTAGCCAGAGGTCGGCTGCCACACAGCCCCCCTCCACTGTGCCCAAGCCCTCCTAGTGTGGTTCTGCTGGATCACGTCCATCCAGTTGGAGGGAGGATTCGTTTTCATCTCCCTCACTGGCTTTCCATCACCACGGACAAGTGGGTCCTGCAGATCATACGGAAGGGCTATTCCCTTCCCTTCCAGTCTTTCCCTCCTTCTATCCCTCCGACAAAGGAATGGCTGATGGAGGACCATCTAGCTTTGCTCCGCGAGGAGGTAACGGCTCTCTTGGCCAAGGGAGCCATAGAAAGAGTCCCGATATCAGAAGTAGGCAGTGGTTGTTATTCCCGCTACTTTCTGATTCCCAAAAAGTACAAAGGCCTTCGCCCTATTTTGGATTTAAGGGATGTCAATCTCTTCCTCAAGAAGGAGAAATTCAAGATGCTCACTCTTGCTCAGGTTTTGTCTGCCCTAGACCAAGGAGACTGGATGGTAGCGTTGGATTTGCAGGATGCGTATTTCCATATTCCTATCCTGCCAAGCCACAGGCGTTACCTGCGGTTCAAGTGGGCCACGAGCACTTTCAGTTTACCGTGCTTCCTTTCGGTCTCACCAGTGCCCCTCGGGTGTTCACAAAGGTGATGGCGGTGGTGGCAGCTCATTTGCGCAGGTCAGGGTTTTCAGTCTTCCCCTACCTGGACGATTGGCTGTTGAAAGCTCCTACGCCCCAGGCTCTCGTCACCCACCTCCAGATGACGGCGGACCTCTTGCATTCGCTGGGGTTCTCTATAAATGTGCCGAAGTCACACCTGACTCCCTCTCAGAAGCTCTCTTTCATTGGAGCTGTTCTGGACACAGTGCAGTATCGGGCTTATCCTCCCGATCAGCGGGTTCAAGATATTCAGGTTATGATTCCGATGTTTCGGCCTCTATTCTGGATCTCGGTGAGACAGACTTTGAGGCTGCTGGGACTCATGGCTTCCTGCATCCTATTGGTCAAGCATGCCAGATGGCGCATGAGGGCTCTGCAGTGGGACCTGAAGTTCCAATGGGCACAGCATCAGGGAAATCTTACCGACGTGGTTCAGATCTCGGAGAGGACTGCAGAAGATCTGCAGTGGTGGTTAGTAAACTGCGAGTGGGTCAAGGGCAGACCCCTCTCCCTTCCCCAACCAGATCTAACGGTAGTGACAGATGCGTCACTTCTGGGATGGGGCGGCCATCTGGGAGACGTGGAGATCAGAGGTCACTGGTCTCCGGCGGAATCCGGGCTCCATATCAACTTGTTGGAGCTTCGGGCGATCTGGCTAGCATTAAAAGCATTTCTTCCTGTTGTGAAAGGGAAGGTGGTGCAGGTGTTCACGGACAACACTACTGCAATGTGGTACTGCAACAAGCAGGGCGGTGTGGGGTCGTGGACCCTTTGTCAAGATGCTTTACGCCTCTGGACATGGCTGGAACAGCAGGGCATGACCCTGGTGGTTCAACACCTGGCAGGTTCTCTGAACGCCAGAGCAGACAAACTCAGACGAAAATGCTTAGAGGATCACGAGTGGTGTCTCCATCCGGAGGTGGCGCAAGGACTCTTTCAGCAGTGGGGAGAGCCTTGGTTAGATCTGTTCGCCTCCGCAGAGAACGTGCAATGTCAGAAGTTTTGCGCGTTGGAGTTTCCAAGGGGGCTATCGCTAGGCGACGCTTTTCATCGCGAGTGGAGTTCAGGCCTCCTGTACGCTTTTCCACCTATACCACTTCTGCCCAGAGTTCTCAAGAAAATCAAGAACAACGGGGCCCAAGTAATCCTTGTGGCTCCGGATTGGGCACAGAGAGTTTGGTATCCAGAGCTTCTCAAAATGAGCATCGGTCCTCCAATCAGGCTGCCTCTTCGGGAGGATCTTCTGTCGCAGCAGCAGGGGAAGGTTCTCCACCCGAACCTGTCAACTCTGCGCCTTCATGCGTGGAGATTGAGCGGCGACAGTTGATGGTTTATGACCTCCCTCCCGAGGTCTGTGAAGTAATTCTGGCAGCCAGGCATCCCTCTACTAAGTCGATCTACGCCTGCCATTGGAAACGTTTTGTTTCTTATTGTTCAGAGAGGTCCATTGATCCTCTTTCTTCTTCTCTGTCTAATATCCTTTTGTTTATTTTGTCTCTCGCCCAGCAGGGTTCCTCTTTGGGAACTCTTAAGGGCTATCTTGCAGCCTTATCGGCTTTTCTTTAGTTGCCTGATAAATCATCTCTGTTTAAATCACCTATAGTACAGAGGTTTTTGAAAGGGCTTGTACATCTGTTCTCGCCTGTGCCTTTCGTTATGCCCCAGTGGGATCTTAATCTGGTTCTTACCTTCCTTATGTGTGCTCCTTTCGAGCCCTTGCATAACTGTCCTCTCCGGCTGCTCACTATTAAGACAGCCTTTTTGGTGGCAATTACACCTGCCAGGAGAGTGAGTGAGCTGCAGGCTTTATCTTCTAAACCTCCTTATCTCATGATATATCCTGACAAGGTGGTATTAAGAACTCGTGCCTCTTTCCTCCCCAAGGTGGTGACCCCTTTCCATCTGGGTCAACATATCACCTTGCCCACCTTCTTTGCACCACTGCATCCCTCTAAGGAAGAGGAGCGTCTCCATCGACTGGACCCAAAAAGAGCGTTATCGTTCTACCTTGACCGCACTAAAGAGTTCCGGGTGGACGACCAACTCTTTGTGGGTTACGTTGGTGCAAAGAAGGGTCGGGCAGTACAGAAACTATCCATTTCTCGCTGGGTCGTTCTCTGTATAAAAATATGCTGCGCTTTGGTGAAGAAGCGGCCTCCTGAGGGCTTGAGAGCTCATTCCACTAGGGGGAAAGCTGCTACCACTGCGTTAGCACGTGGCGTACCGGTGGTGGACATATGTCAGGCCGCAACGTGGGCTTCTTTGCACACGTTTGCGAAGCACTACTGCCTGGATAGCCAGGTGAGAAGAGAGGGGCATTTTGCCCGTTCTCTCTTGCAAGACTTCCTTACATTAAAAAAAATAATAATAATCTCCTTCAGACCCACCACCATGGGTTATAGCTTGGGTATCTATTCTAAGGTAAGGAAGCTGCAGCTAGAAGTCTCTATCAGATGAACAAGTTACTTACCTTTGGTAACGAGGTATCTGGTAGAGACTCTATCTGGCTGCAGATTCCTTACACCCCGCCCAAGCCTCCCCGCTCTGGGGAAATTTTTTCTCATGTGGATATGTGTATATATATATATGTATATATGTATATATGTATCTATGTGTACATATGTATATTTTTTCATTTTATCGACTTTTGCCTTTCTTACAGGCATGAAAGTGTTTTTACTCCAAATAGTCAAAGAAGTTAAAAGTGTATTGGTTGGTTCTTCCATGACTCTGTGCTTCTGGCGCAGGGAGTTGTGGAAAACAACTGACGTACGCGCGCCGAGACAGTGTCTATATAGACAACCGTGATGTCATAGACGGCTCCAACAACGCTGACGACGCACGCGGAGCTGGTCGACGCACACAGATCCAAACGCCGCCGTCCGACGGCGCGCACGCAGGGTACTGCTCAGAAAAAACTCTGGATTCGAAGCTGACCCCAGGGAATTCTAAGGTAAGGAATCTGCAGCTAGGTAGAGTCTCTACCAGATACCTCGTTACCGAAGGTAAGTAACTTGTTCTTCTGTGCTATCCTCTCCTATTTTTGGGGGGTTTACAGTTTTTAAGTAGGGGTAGGAAGAGCAATGATACTTCGATAAATACATGTGGAATTGAAACTCAGTTTTATAATTCGACCTTTGGTCTCGTTAGAGAATTATCTAAAGACACTCCTACTAACATTTAATTGCAGCAGCCTCGTGGTTAAGTGGAGGGCTTTGGGCACCAGCACGTTTTTATTTTCATATTGAGCAGTTCAGAAAACACGCTCACTGCAGAGGAAACTTCCTTAAATGTAAGGTCCTAACTATTTTGGTGGTTGTACATATTACATGTGCGCTACAAGATTAAATTCCTTTGCTAAATAATATTCTGAAGAAATATGTTTAAGTGGAGGGCTTTGGGCACCAGCATGCTTTTATTTTCAGATTGAGCAGTGCAGAAAACACGCTCACTGCAGAGGAGGACCGCTTGTGCCCCCGATACCCTCTAAGCATGCCGTTTCTTGTCATGCTCTGCTGCGAGTGAAAAGAGTGACCATGTTTTCGCGCGGGGGGGGGTTGGTTAAAAGGACTATGCTGCACCTGCAGAAGGTACATTGTGGGGGCAGGGGCAGTGCACAGGAAATTCGAGACGGGAGCTCAGTGCAGTTCAGGCTCCCACAGCTGCAGCGCATGCAGACCAGGTTGGAGACAGAAGGTGGCGAACCCGGGATCCGCGGTGGCGCTTAGATCTGGTGGTGAATTCAGAAACAGCACTTCCCCCCACACACTAGGTTGTAAAAGAACAGTCTCAGGGAAGTTCAATAGGCACCTCTATTTGCAGAAGACAGATTTAACTGTGCCCCCAATCCCTCTCTACTTGGAATGCCGTAATTTTTCCTAGCGTGTAAAGAGTGCTTTCATCATGGTCATTGTAGTTCAGGGTGAGTGCTCACCTTTCCTGGAAATATTGTGCACCTACCAGGTTCTTTGGGGAAAATGTACATTGTGCATGTTCAAATCAGCACTTCCAGCTGTAAGAGAGGAGGGAACTGCGCTGTTCTATTCTGTGGCCCCCAAGAGCGCTCCTGCTGGCTTCTACCGGAGCTGTGGGAGAGATACAGCCACCCCGTGCTCCTTCGCGAATGGCCCTGCTCTTAAAAAGGGGGCTGAGCCTCAAGGGGTGGCGGCAAATGCACTGCGCTCTCGCGGGCAGCTGCAGTTTCTCATTCTTCGCACACCTGCGTGATTCATGCCAAGTCATTTGCCTCACATGCACAGTGGTTCTGATTCCGGCCGTTCGGATGCCATGTAACTGATTATTAATGTATTCATATGGTATTGCCCAAGGTGATATTATGCATCTTCTGTTACTATAGCTGACTGCATTTCATGATAATGTCATTTTGCCAGGCATTTAGAAGGATATTAGGAACTGCTCAGTAATTGCACAAACTGCATTATAGTTATGACCTATCAGGTTTTGTGACCTAATCATATATTTACAATGTATGGCATACATTTTTACATAATCATGTGTGGAGTCTCTTTTGTGGTGTATTTATTGTGTCACTGGTGTGAGTGTGTTGAGCAGATGCTTTAGACATGACCTGGGGGGATCAGCGTGAGTGCTCGTGGCCAAGCTACCAGGGGTGAGCCCAGGTTGTCTTTAATGTGTAACTTACTCGCCCAGACTTGAGTGGTGGATTCTGCCTGGCTGAGGTGCATACCCTAGCCAACCAGAAACCCCATTTCTAACAATTATACTCTGACAACCTATTTTTGTTCCTGCAAGATGTTGCATCAGGACTGAATTGTGCAATGGGAACTTTGGATTGCTTTGTAGCCATATCAGGGTTGCGGGTGAACTGGCTAAAGTCTAAGCTGTTCCTTGTGTCTGTGGGATTACATCAGCTTGTATGTCTGGGAGCTCAGATATGGGAATCTCACTGCTTGCAATATTTAGGAGTAAATATATATCATGACACCTGTGAATTACTGGGTGGAAATGTAGGGGTCGAAAGTGTTATCCCTCCGATCCAGTGTGGAATTTTGGCAAACTTTGCCATTATCTGTGCAGGTCACATTGCACTTATCAAAATGGTTGCACTCCACCAGCTTCTTTACTTCTTTGTGGTCCTACCACTACTGATTCCACAGGGGATCTTTAGGGGCCTGGAGTCACTTCTTAACACTTATCTGGGGATATGGCTGCTGTAGAGTTGCGTTAGCAAAACTGAAACCACCAGTGACAGGTGGGGGCTTAACAGTCCTGGCCCTGGAGGCCTACTCTTTAGCGGCACAAATGCAGTGGTTCACACAATGGCTGAGGAGCAGGTGAGACCAGACACCAGAGATGGGGCCTTTAGTTCCTGAGCTCTCCTAATTGTACCATCTGCTTCTGACCTCCGATGACCTACCGGAGAGGACTCAGGAGAATTTAAAATACTCAAAAACTGCTGGCAGAGATGAATGCAAATAGCCCGCATCTGGTACCCTTGTTTCCCAGAGATACTGTTATCAATCTTGGAAGTATTGCCCCAAGAAGGGAGTTGGAGAGGACTTACGGAGTGGGTGGAAGCTTGCATCACTCGGGTGGGCGATTTGTTCCGAGCTGAGGTGTTGATTTCATTTGCAGAATTGCAGGAAGAATTCAGCATCCCACTGGGACATTTCCTCTTGTACAGAGCAGTAGTGGTGGCCTTGCAGAATCACTGGGAGGTGGGTCCAACAGAACCAACTACGAGCCAGAGCTGCCATTTTGTCTGTACGACCTCTGTAGTGTTTAAGGCTGGCTGATGTTTCTACAGGGCAGTCAGAGCTGACATGATGAAGCCCACAGAAAGGCTCCAGGACCAGTGGGAGGAGGACTTGGGATCCCAGATACCAGAGGGAGTTTGGGCAAAGATCCTCCGGCATACCCCAAAGGTGTCAAGAAATACCTGATTCCAATTGATAAATGTCTTCCTCCTTCACAGAGCGTACCTTACGCTGGGCACAATTAACAGATTATTTCCTGAAGTGCAAGCGGCTTGCCTTGGATGTGGTGAAACTGGAGCTGAGGTCCACCATATGTTGTGGTCCAGCCCCTCCTTGTCTGAATATTGGGAGGGGGTTACAACCTATGTGGCTGATATCACTCGAAGAGAGGTCTTGCCTTGCACTGGGTCCCACAACTGGCCAAAATCAAAGTTACTAACCGGTTTATTGACCAGGCTACGGTCCTGGTGAAGTGAGAGATCACCCAAAATTGGAGAGCTTGTTGAAGGCCCAGGGAAAGCACTTGCTGTAGGGAGTTGGAGAGGTGGGCCAGTCATGAAGGAGAGGTGCAATTCCAGGACTCCAGCAGTGGCCAGGGCTCAACACATGTGGCTCATACGGAGGACTTAGAAGTCCTGACTCTGCAAGGATGCCCAGTCCCAGGGGTCCTCAGTGATTGAGGCTGTGATTGTTGTGTGGGTGGCCTGTGGATATGCCGTCCCTTGCTCCCTGGACCACTTGAATGGTATACTGAATCACAGCACTGTTCCACTACCCCGCTTGGGAGGGGGGAGGGGGTGTCAGCAGTGGTGGCCGGCAGGTTTGGGAGGGGGGCGGGCGGGTTACACACACACACACAGACTCATTCTTTCACACACAGACACGCACGCACGATCATCCATTAACAACACTCATTCCATTCAAACATGCACGCACGCACCAAACATTCATTTTACAAGATCACACACATTCATTCTTTCACACACACACGCACGCACATCCATTAACAAAACTCATAACACTCAAACATGCACGCGCGCACCAAACATTCAATGTAAAACATAACACACATACATACATACACACACACACACACACACACACACACACACACACACACACACACACACTTACCTTTAGCCTCCAGGTCCCAGGAGGGTTGGGACTGCTGCCTTCCCTCATTGGCTGACCTGAGGTCAGCCAATGAGGTCAGCAGTCCCAGGCTCGTCACAGAGTGGGATGGGGTCAGCGAGACTGCTGACCCCACACCACTTTGTGAGGAAGTGTCACTGATTGACACTCGCCCTGGGTGCTTCAGGGCTTAAACTGAAGCACCCAGGGAGAGTGTCAATTGGTGACGCTTTCCTAGTCACCCAGGGGAGGGCCTCGAGGCACCTTTGCTGGGCCGAGGAGGTCACGCCCATAGGAGCTGTTCAGCTCAGGCAGCCAGGAGTCTGCGCAAATCTGGCATGTCTGCTCCTGGCTGCCTGACCTGAGCATGAAGAGTGTCTGTCAGGCTGACCTTTGTTCAGCCTGACAGACATTCTTCATGGGGTAGGGGGGCGTGGCCCCTCCGCCCTAAAGGACGGGCCGCCACTGTGTCAGATTGTTGTTGTTACTAGGTACATCGAATAGATTGACTGGATTGGCTATCTGTAATGTGTTAAGGGAGCTGATTTTGTGAGCTAGGCAGGTTGAACTCCTGTCTCAGCGCTCGAGGAATGACGAGTAAGTGAATCTCATCTGCAGGCCGTTCCCCACTGAATGCAGACTGAGAAATATGTGTGACGGGGCCAGATAATCGAGGGACACACAACAGCACTTCACTCACCCACAGAGCAGGTTGTTTATTTTCTGAAAGCCCTGAATGCCCTTGGAACAGTGTGGTGTTCTCCTGAAGTGGAGTGTGGTGTAGTGTCACGAACCAGTGACAGTACTTGTCGCTGCACGCTACCATTGTGTACCAAACTGTAGGGGTGAAAGCAACCCACTATTCCACCAGATTTTTCCCTTCTGCTGTGACCACCTGTTGTGGTATACCCAAGGTCACGAGGTGCAAGCTATTAAATAAAGGGGGTGGCCCAGGGTGTGGCAGTATACGGCGCGATCGTGAAGACAGCGAGGGCAAGTTCCAAAATAACTGCTGCCCGGGGCCACGCGATGCATAAAACCGCAAGCCGGTGTGCCGAGTATTTATTTGGGGTCATCGTTGTCGGCAGCGAACGACACTACAGGTGGCAGAAGTGTCGCTAGGACATTGACGACCACGCACAGCGTGGATCTGTTTGTGGGCCAGCAGAAGCAGTGCCTGCGGGCTAGAAGACCTGCGAGGAAAATGCAGAGAGGCTGAGGTATCGGCAAAGAGACACTGGGTGTCGGGCTAGCTTTTTGCCAGCCAGCCTCCCATGCAGCAGGGACGTGCATTGGAACCACTGCATACATTCTGCTTTAAACCGTGGCGCGTATTCTGCGGGGCGAAGTACAAGGAGAGAGTGCAAGCTTGAACTCCCACAGGGAATTACAGATAGAAGTAGGTACTATGGGGGCAAACACCCACCTGGAAGTTTCTAAAATTAGATAAACCCTAAGGTCATCACACTGGGACACACTCGATAGTGCGCAAGGCTTGAGAGGGGTCCCTAAACTGAGTTTCAGGAAGACACCGACCCTCAGGGTTGTGAAACCACAAAGATTACAAATTAAGCTGGGTGGAGGAGAAAGAAAGACTCCGGGTCTGGTCAGAAGGCACACCTCAGAAAGCCCACTCCTTCTTTAACTCTATGGATGCTAGAACTAGATGACATAGTACGTTCAATTCCAGTAAAGAATACACTTCAACCGCTGGATCCGAATAAAAAGTCTGTTCCTGTGGTAGAGCTTGACACTCCTGTCATACCTGCTTCTGTGCCAAACAAGAGTCCCGAGATATAGGTTGAGGAGCAAGTAGCACAAATGCAGGGGGTGTAGGAAGATCCTAATAAATGTTCAGATATACGCAATTAAGGAGCAAATTCTTACTACTGTTCTGAAAGCAGGGTCATTGCAACACAATCCTTCACCTATCAGATCAGATCTGATGTTGGCAGAATCACTGTGCAGAGACAGTGGGAAATTGGGGAGGGGATGGGAACATTGAGAGGCTTAGGGGACCACGGTACATTTTTAAGTTCTCTGCTATCCTAAAGGTAATGTAGAGAAATGAGAACCACCTCCTATAAACGAAAGAGGAAGAGCTGGAGACATAATACACAAGATGCAGACATCATCAACTGGCTCCAGAGAAGCAAGAGAAGTGCCGCTAGATTTCTGGGCTGGTGGAGCTAAGAGGTCTTATGTTCCCCCTCTTTTCTCTTTTGTCTCCCCATTTTCTGGGTAAATATAGGATGCATGGATCTTAAATAGAACAGCCAGGGCTTTTCTGAGGATTTCACTGGATCACATTGAAAGCCAAATGGGAGGATAGTAAGCGTCAGCATTTTGATTACGGAGAGAACTGTGGGGCATTAATAGCCTGAAAAATCCGAGCAGAACTAGGAAGAAATAACATACAGGGACAAGCAGGGTCTTGAGCTCTATGGAGGAAATGAAAGCAGGAATGTTGCATTATCTGAGCACAGTTTACAAGGGAGATTTAGACCCTGATCCATTAAATATCAGAGATTGACTGGAAGATAAAAAATCTCCCACATCTTATGGAACATCAGATAACTGTTCTTTGGGCTGAGTTAAAGAAGGAAGAGATAATAAATAAAGTAAAGATCCTAGCTAACAGAAAGGCAGCAGGCCCGACTGAAAAACAGCTGCTTTTTATAATAGAGGTACTGTTTCCCTTCTGGAAGTATTTTTTTAAGAAGATTTATTTAACAAGGAATGCAATCCCGCCTTTATGGTACAGAGCTACAGTGGTAATGGTTCTCAAGCCAGGCAAGGATCCTAAGTCAGCAGATTTCTATAGGCTATATCTTTGCTTAACTGTGATAATAAAATTGCCACTGGAATTCTAGTCAATAGCCTTTCAGAGGTCATTCAAGCTTTACTCCATCTGGATCAGAAGGGGTTTAACCCTGGGAGCAAACTATATGAACTGACACATCGGTTGAAAGGCACAAGCGATATGGCAGAAGCTTTCAATCCTCCCCCTGACAATTGTAACAATCGATGCCACTAAGGGACTGTAGTGTGGTTAGTTTTACGTATTCATTGCGCTTTAGCTTCAGGCTTTAGGCCTTTGTGCACTTTGCCCTGAATATATTTTATTCATTTGCTGACAGCTTAGAGCCTCTGTGCACTTTGCTCTACCTGCTTTTTATTAGGCTTCGTACTGTTATTTTTCAAATAGCCAGTTCTACGGTGTTGTTTTTTATTCATATCACACTGTTTTGCCTACTTCAGCACTGGAGTTCTCCATAACATATTTACTCTGTGCTTCAGTCAAGGATACAGTCTGGTACATTGCCGATAGACGTGGTAGGAGTTTAGACTTGGCATTCCTGCGTAGGGACATTTTGTGATCACAATGTCATGTTAGTTATAAAATCACTTCCTTGTCCCAATACACGCGGGAGGGAGATTCTGACCAGGGAACCACAACTAGACGCTGACTGCCTCGTTGCAGATGCTGAACCAAGATCACAGGTCTTTGCTCAGGTATGAGGGCTGATGTCTCCACAGTGATTCTAATAGGCAAGCTAGAAGCTTAACATGCTGTGCTCTAAATAGAACAAGCAGAGGGAGAGTAGAAACTGTTAGACAATATGATAGCTTTGTTCTTATGTTTTACTCTCCTGGTGACTATTTCAATCCTACTGTGTTGTATCGTTCTGGTTATTGCGGCTCACGCCTTAATATCTAAAATACAGTCGTTTTATTAAAACATTATATAAAACTTATACTGTCTTTGTCATTTGTATATGAGATCATATTGGAAATAAGAGAGTTGGTTTGGATCTGAGTAACCACGACTTCCCTGAGAAGTTCCAAAGATGTCATGCGCTCGGCTGCCGAATCATTCCTTCCACATGGGAAAAATGAGGCACTGCTAGTTAGCCGGAGCAAAAACCGGATTTAGGGTGACAGAGTTCTTTACACGTGGGTCAGACTTAGTCCCCCACACCGTTATAGATCCTGCTACCTAGAAATCCAGTAGTCTCATTTAGAATAATGAGAGCCCACGCGACATGGCGCCGCCAACGTTTGGTCTGGCTCTAATGATTAGGTCCGACTGACTCTCTTGGTCTCATATATATTTTGACTCCTCGGTTCCGTATACGGAGACGTCCGTGGGGCTGAGGGTTTCCGCCGCCACGGCATAGGTGCTTCCTATTGCTTAGTGGTTGGTTGTTCAAGCTTGAACTTTGAAAGGAAAAACCCCGATATTGGTGTGCCTTCTCTGACCTGAAGCTATTTTTTATAAAATGGCGAATCCTAATGTAGTGAATATAGCAATTAATATGCGTCATCCGCTCACGGGACATCTGTTGACACATGGACTGACAGTCCAGGGGGGTCCAGTCACTTTTGTGGTGGACGCCCATGCAGCCTATAGAACGGAACCTTTTTATTCTTGGGTCGGATTTCCAGCAGTGGATGGGGGAACAAATACTTTTCACGAATACACTGTTGCGAATGTCCCTGGACAATACAGGGCTTACGCTTATTTAGAAATACCTCTATCTTATCAAGAACACCATAATTGGCTTGATGGCGCCCTCCCTCACACAGTAGCACAAGTTAGGTTAGGTCCGCTGAGTAATGATGGTCCTACCTGGCCTTTATTGGCTACATATACACCTCATCCTGCGGTTGCTCAATTGGCAGTGGTTGAAGTTCGTCGTTTATATACAGAATTAACGGCTACATATAGACGATTAGTTCAGTTTGTAATGCAGACACTAAATACGAATGCAGCGCGTGCTGCTCCAGCGCACCCACAGGCAGTGGTTCCGGGTATTAATCCGGCCACTGTACACTCAGTTATGGGTAAAGTACCGGCTAAACGAGAGGAGACTCCATTTTGGCTGGCGCAAAAAATGTATACGCTGGAAGCAGTATTTCCCCATACGGGACCTCAGGATAAACATAGAATTTTGACGATGTGTTTGCCGTATGGGATGGTTCCTCCGGTGGACCTTTGTAATACCTGGGGCACGGTGTTTGCCGCGCTCTACACTACGGCACACGGTACACCGACATTAGCCAATTTACCAGATGTGCTTAAACAGATTCAAGATGAATATGGGGCTGCCCCTGCCTTAGATTTGGGCATGCAGTTGCTGGGCAATTTTGCCACAGTTTCTTCTATTATTTTGAGTAATCTGAAAGGAGAGGCAGTAGCACTAGCAGTGCGAATGCGTCTTCGGGATGTTCCGCTGCTTAATCAGGAGCGGGAGCTTCCGAGAATAATAGCGGAAACGTATTCTAGTATTGGTCGTGATAGCCTAGGGGCTAGACCACAAAAACCCCAGTTACAGGGTAAAAATAATAAAGATAATGCTAAACAGCAACAACCTGAGGGTTCGAAAAAGCGCTGGGAAAAGAAACAGCAAACACCTAAGAAAGATGGTGGGCAGTCTCCGCAACCGGAGACCCCACAGAATAAGTATAATCTCAGGAATAGGGATACTTTGAAGACGCCTGATAGATATCAATATACTGATACACGCCAATCTCGTTCCTTTCAGGACTCCTCGGAAAAGAGAAGTGAGAGAGGTGGGCGGTCAGAGCGGAGGACGGAGTACGTGAAACCGAGACAGGATTCACAACGCTCAGCTGAGGTTTCTATTAAACAAGAAGAGAAACCGCTGCAACAAAAACAGCAATTTAAAAAGAAGAAAGTGGCAGCAGTCTCAGTTAGACATGCCGCTCAAGAAGAGTTCTCTTGACAAACAAGACGTGGGCGTTAGCACTGTTAGCGCGGCAGAGGTCACAATAGTTCGCCGGAGTCTTTAGAGCATCTGGAGGTGAAAGCTACTGATGACTTCATACAAGTCGAGACGGCGGATATGCGAGTCTCTGATCCTGATAGAGTATATGAAGTGACTCTACGATTGGAAGGGGACATTGACCGTATTATAAACGCCATTTTTTGGGACCATGTGGTAAAATCATATGATGTTCTGCTGGCCGAACAGGATTGGCCACCTGACTTTGTTCGCGACTGTCCGGTTGGGGAGGAGGTTATTACACCTTCCTTCTCACCACTTGTTCCAAGAGAACTAGCGGAGTCCTATAGTAAATCATGGGCTCTAGCACAGGCTCCCGCCTTGTATAGAAATAACGTGGGGTGGGACAGACAATTACCTTATCATGTAATTCCAATAAAGGGCAAACCTCAGCCACAACCGCAGTATACTATCAAATTTGAAGCAAGGGCCTCGGTTAGAAAAATTCTTACACAATTGGAGTATCAGGGTGTAATTGAGCCCTGTGTCTCGCCGATGAATAATCCCTTATTTCCGGTTGCTAAACCGGACCATTCATATAGGATAGTGGTGGATTACCGACATTTGAATAGTCATACACGCACATATGCAATACAGAATTCACATAGCGCAGCGCTTATGAATAATATAGTGCGTAAAAAATACAAGACAACATTAGATATCTCGAATGGATTTTGCTGCCAGAATATAGCGCCCGAGAGTCGGGACTATACCTGTTTCAGTGCGTTTGGCTCTCAGAAATTTTTTTGTCGTTTGCCTCAGGGGTATAAGAGTAGCCCAGGACTGTTTTCGGCTCGTGTAACTGAAATGCTGCATGGGTTCGACCCTGAAGCATTATCATATGTTGATGACATATATCTGACAGATGATGAGATTCTGCAACATCTAAGGCGTGTATCGCGCATTGTTGTGGGGTTTGCTGATATTGGCTATAAGTTTAATTTTAAGAAATCAAAGATTGCCTTCCTCAGGGTCATTTTCCTGGGATATGAGTTGTCGAGTGAGGGCAAGAGCCTAGCGCCACATTTTTTGGAGAAATGTGCTTTATTGCAGCCTCCTAATATGGTTCGGAAGCTCCAGTCATTGTTGGGGTTTCTGAATTTTGGCAGAACTTACATTCCTGATTATGCGACGCGTATAAAACCCTTATACGAGTTGATTCGCCCGAATTTTTCGAGTACATTTTGGACGATTGAACATACACACATACTGCGAGAGTTACAGAGTGATCTCTTAGCAGTTAAACACTTACACACACGGGACAATAAGACACATTTAGTCATCAGGGTGATACCTGGGGCTGTTGGGTTTACTTATGTCACCTTTAATGAAGGGGAGACAGTCCCGATTGCATACAAGTCTCACTTGTATTCTGCTGCAGAACAACGTTTTGCACAAACTGAGAAAATTCTCACTGCAGTACAGATGGCGGTTATTAAAGAAAGACCGCTGGCCCAGGGTCAACGCATCATTGTCGTTTCCCCGATTCCGGCTTTAGAGGCAGTTACAAAAGCGAGTGTTCCAAATTCGAAAGCTTTGCACCCGCGATGGATACAATGGGCTACGTCTTTGACAGCCACTGATGTAGATTACGTATTTGACCCTAAACTGCAGACTCAAGAATTTCTTCAATATGAAATGGAATACCCTGTTCCTGCTGGTACGTTGCCTATTGGCCGATATCAAGTGGTCATGTATATCGATGGCTCTGCGCAACCAGCGGTTGGGACTAAACAACAGTATTCTGCTGCATGTGCGGTGGTGAGCGGCACTATGGAGGGGGACGTGTTCTGCCCCCGACATACTTATACTAAAACCTTGGGAGATTGCACGGCACAGCTGGCTGAGCTCAAAGCTCTATTGTTAGCATTGGAGCACGCGGATCCGGTGCTTTTAACCTTGCTGGTCTGTGACTCCTACTACTGTGTGCAGTCTTTCAACGAATATCTACACTATTGGAAGATGAATGGGTTCAGAGATTCTAAAGGCAACACCATTAAACATAAAATGTTGTGGGGTAAGGTTGCGGATCTGAAGGAAACGCTTCCTAATGTCCATGTTGTGCATACACTGGACACCAGCGCGTTGGAATACACGTTGCTGGGAATACTTTGGCTGATGAAGCCGCGAAATCGGCAGTGGCTGTCGCCACTGTGGCCGCAGTGACTCGTTCGAGTACCAAACCAGACACAGAAATTTCGGCTGCCATAAAGGCTACGGTTGATGGCACGCCCTTTCCTAAAGGGTTTCCTTCGAAATATAGTTACTGCTTGAATGGTGCGCTGAATGCTACTGTTACAATTCCAGGCATTGGTGTACGTGAAATTCCCAATAAAATTGAGAGACCTCGATTGATTTCTGCAGCACATGAGGGGGTGGCTTCTGCACATGCTGGGGTGGCTGCCACAATTTCACTTTTACATGCTCGTTACTGTTGGCCTGGTCTCTATAAAGAGACGAAGCAATATGTCCTTTGTTGTGACGTTTGTCAACAAATTAAAGCATCGTCGGCTAGACGCCCGCAGCAGATGCCCCTTCTGATTTCAAATAGACCATTACAGTGTGTGTACTTGGATCATTGTGGTCCGCTGACACCAGATAGTGCATACAAATATATATTGGTTGCTGTAGATCGTGCTCCAGATTTGTGTGGGTCTGGCCACAACGCTCGGCTGACGCTCGAATTGTTATTAAAGATTTGCGCATCTTTGTCGATATATTTGCAGTTGCGGCTTTTCATTCGGACCAGGGCCCTGCTTTTGCCTCTAAGGCATTCAGGGACACCATGGCTTCGTTGGGGGTCCAACTCCAATTCTCGTCTCCATTTCATCCCGAGGGAAATTCTGTTGTGGAGCGTTTAAATCGTGATTTAAAGCAGTCCTTAATGGCCAGAGTTATAGGTACGGGTCGTGGTTGGCTAGCCCACCTATATGGAGTACAGAGAGCACTTAATAACTTGCCTAGGAGGTCACTGGGGGGTCGTACTTCATATGAGTGCCTGTTTGGAACACAAATGTATGTCCTGATCTAGATGGTCCTGGTGTGGAGGCGGCAGATACGCCCTTTGACATAAATGATCGTGTCACTGTTTTGCAGGATTTACAACAATTCCGTGAAGATAACTCTTCTGCCAGTGCTGCCTCCTCAGGAATTAAGGATGAGCCAGTAACACCTACTGGTTGGATACCCAGGATTGGGGATCTAGTGCGTGAAAAGGTCGCAGTTAAAAAATAATTTGGTCCTTCTTATCGAGAACCTGTCCCTGTGTTGGGGGTGAGCGGCACGAGAACTGTGATTTTACCGCCGCTGCGAGGGGCCAAAGGAAATCACTTTGTTTCCATTGATAATGTCAAGTTACAACATGTGGCCGATTCTGCACAGCAGACCAAGAGGGACACCCAGTAGTTCCGGAATCCCTCTCACTACTGGGGAAGAAGTCCCACTGCAGGTGATTTTCACCGACACTGTTTCCTCTCCGAGCTTGGGGAGGGTGGATGATGATCTTGCGATTGTTCCACCGACGGCAATTAATATGGAATCTTTTGATCAAATTGCTGTACGTTCTACTGATGTTTCTGAACATGTGGTTTTTAGTGTGCCACGGCGATAGCCTCCATCTGCTTCTTTGTTCACAGTTGCACCTTTTGCTAGAACTGCTTCTGGCTGCTTTAACTACGCTGATAATGATGTGTCCGGCACCTCGTCCTCGATATCTTCTGTCCACGGTCCACGACGGCTGCTGGGTAGGCTTAAACGCACATATTTTGTTTTTCCTTGGAACTATTTTTGGCTGTTTTTGGCCGTGATGACTATTTTATTATGGTTGGGATTTGTGGTTACTTTTTTCTGATAATACATGGACATTTTCTTCCTGATCGATCTGACATTGAGCACGTGGAGACTGTGTTAAAACCGCATTTTTCGTCTCATATGGTTCGAAGAGACTTGTCCACTGTAAACATTTCTGCAATACCGGTTCCGGATGGAATTGTGTGGGATAAAGTAATGTTTGATATATATGGTCCCACTGAATTGATTCAAATACCGTATGTCCTCAAATTATCAATGAATGATATTGTTATACCTGGCATTGTTTCTGATGATTGGGATGTGAAGACAATAGATTCTATGCTAACGGATTTGCAATATTATACTGTCTATGACGATGATGATGCTTACCAGTTTAGAGATAATCATGGTGACATGTTTTGTTACAACTATTATGGACACCACTTTATTCATAAAGCTAGTAGCCCTAAGCCCATGTTTAATTATGTGCAATGGGAACATTGCTCGATTCCTCCACAAGGGAGTTCGAAAACGTATTATGATAAATTTGCATATTTTTCTGGGCATGATCAACGTAATGCTAAGTCCTACTATTTTAAAGTTGCACCGTATTCTAATAAGCAAATGTTATTGACCGATACTAAATTACTGTATTCCAATTTGTTTGTATCTAAACTTTCGGTCGAGGGATATGAATACTGGTTTAAAACTGTTGACTTGAAAAGTGTTTGGGGTTCGAAAAATTGGCAAATGCAAGGCAGGGACACGTTATTTAGAGCATGTATTATCCCTGTGCAGATGATTTTCCTCAATGACACAGTACAACAGACTAGCTGTTTGGGCTTAGCGACAATTAGGGAGTTGACTTTGCCTAGTATACCTGTCCCTTCTACATTAAAAAATTGGCAGCACTATGTGAATGCTACTTTCAGTGACTTTACACATTGGGTCCAGAATGGTACGCTTAACACTTCATCGTTACATCCAGGCGGGTGGTTATTATGGCCTGTAGACACTAATGTGTGTCATCAACGTTTTGTCACCTCTTCAGGGGGGTTCAGGACTAGTAGGGCAGACCCTCGTTACGTATCACCAGAACATGCTGATATTATAACTACATACAGTGTGGGGAAGCTTTGTCAGCAATGGTTGAAGTCATCCACGCTGGATGCAGTTAAGTCACATCTCACGTTACTGTCTAATGATACTGATTTACAAGATTTTTTGTCAGGTCCCAAAGTACCACGGAAGAAAAGGTTCTTATACGAGGTTTATAATGAGATTTGGAAGCTTTCACAACAAGAGGCTGCAGCCCGGTTGAGGCAGATTGATCAGGAAAATCTGATGCAGACTTTGTCTGTTGTTGATAATGGCATGCATACCCTTTCTGACCGTGTTTACACGATTGACAGCATTGTTTCCTCTGCCATTGACATTATTAAATCGGACATGTCTTCTTTATATCATGGGCAGAGTCAGACGCGGTCCATCATGCAGCTGGGTTGGACTCTTCAGACCTTGAAGGCGGGTCGCGTTCCATGGCAGCACTTTCGTGCCAGAGAGATCTTTATCTCTTTTAATTTGACTTGTCAACAACAACTGATGGCTAAAAAGGAAGCGACATATGTTATGTTAAATATTGAGAAATTAGAGAAACTGCCTTTCACGGTAGCTGAGATTCCGTCAGCTGAATGGTTGATACATGGGGTTATTAATTTGCCTATCTCTACTTTGCATTTTACTTCTTGTTTGAAGCACATTCCGTTGGGTAGATATGAACTATTGGGAGACAGTTACATACACGAGGTGTGGGACCTTCCCTTTCAGTACAAATGTGTTAATGGTTTGAAGGAGGTTTTTCTTAGCGGCAGCGAATGCAAAGCTTCTGTCAGCCATTCATTGGTTTGTAAACAGCTGTCCTTGCACGGGACGTGTAACGCTTCGATTGCTAACTTAGCTTGTTATCTGAAGGGAGTTCCAGTACCGGTTATTAAAAACACTTTCCAGGTGCTTTCTAACGGCAGTTACATTGTTCTTAACAGCGAACGCTGCTGTGGCATGCGTGCCGGAATAGTTTACATCGTCGTTGTCAACAAGGCCGTTACGTGCTGCGGGAATGTGTTGTTTCCCCCCACTCAATTTAGGGAGGTAGCGGACATCTGGCCTCATATTGCTACTTCCAAGGTTGATTTCGACAAGTTCAGTCGGCTAAAAGCTTTATTGTTTCAAAAGCATGTGGCCCTTACATCTGCTAGCGAGACCTACGCACTTCAAGTGGCAAGGTCATCGGCGGAGATACAGTCCCTTTTGAATACTAAATTTCCAAATCACTTTGGTGAACTTGTGGGACGTATATTTAATGCATCCAGCACTGCTGGTATTGCACATTTTTTCAAAGTCGTTGGTGTTGGTTTTGCCCATACCTTCTCTTCCATATTCGGTTTGATACCTTCGGCTATACATTCTATTTTCTGAAGCATTTTTGGGGGTTTCCCGATTACTTTGGCTTTATTGGCTGGAGTCTTGCTGTTGTTGCTATTTTTTCGCAATGGCTGTCCCGTCACGACGAGATCCTGTATTGCTGCTCCCGTCAGCGCAGCTGTGTCGTAAACGCATGATGCAGCATTTTGGAGCGACACTCCTGGGATATTTGGAGTGTGACTGGTCTCTGTCATTCAGACCGGTTTTGGATTGTGTGCAACCCGTGTTTCGATGCCTTTGGTGCTCGTTTGAACATGCACTGGCTCTCTGTCTCTCATTGCAGCGCCCTCCAATGGTCGATACTGATCTGTTGATGTTCCCGATTAGGGCTCATTCCCAGACTTGTGTACTACGGATGCGCTTGCTTCGTGAGGCAGTTTATGAGATTCCCTTCCTGGAGGAAGATGGTATTGTCTCTTTCATAGGCCCTGCACGGGGTGCCGCCCTGAATGGTTTTGGGGCTTTGGATCACACCTGCTCCATGGTACTTTGTGGCGTGGATCTTCCGATATTGACATATATCGAAGTGGAGGAACTCCTGCGTTCTATTGCTTCTATCTGACGACTGGATTTTTACGAAATTGACACTATATTGAATTTGGCTTTATGGTCACATGTTACCCAAATTTATGACTTTGTTTTCTTCTCACCTTGTCGAAATAATTGTTTTAGGTATTGTTTATATTTGGGGTATCCTTTTATATTATTGGAACCACTTGCTACCGACAAGGGGAGGGTGTAGTGTGGTTAGTTTTACGTATTCATTGCGCTTTAGCTTCAGGCTTTAGGCCTTTGTGCACTTTGCCCTGAATATATTTTATTCATTTGCTGACAGCTTAGAGCCTCTGTGCACTTTGCTCTACATGCTTTTTATTAGGCTTCGTACTGTTATTTTTCAAATAGCCAGTTCTACGGTGTTGTTTTTTATTCATATCACACTGTTTTGCCTACTTCAGCACTGGAGTTCTCCATAACATATTTACTCTGTGCTTCAGTCAAGGATACAGTCTGGTACATTGCCGATAGACGTGGTAGGAGTTTAGACTTGGCATTCCTGCGTAGGGACATTTTGTGATCACGATGACATGTTAGTTATAAAATCACTTCCTTGTCCCAATACACGCGGGAGGGAGATTCCGACCAGGGAACCACAACTAGACGCTGACTGCCTCGTTGCAGATGCTGAACCAAGATCACAGGTCTTTGCTCCGGTATGAGGGCTGATGTCTCCACAGTGATTCTAATAGGCAAGCTAGAAGCTTAACATGCTGTGCTCTAAATAGAACAAGCAGAGGGAGAGTAGAAACTGTTAGACAATATGATAGCTTTGTTCTTATGTTTTACTCTCCTGGTGACTATTTCAATCCTACTGTGTTGTATCGTTCTGGTTATTGCGGCTCACGCCTTAATATCTAAAATACAGTCGTTTTATTAAAACATTATATAAAACTTATACTGTCTTTGTCATTTGTATATGAGATCATATTGGAAATAAGAGAGTTGGTTTGGATCTGAGTAACCACGACTTCCCTGAGAAGTTCCAAAGATGTCATGCACTCGGCTGCCGAATCATTCCTTCCACATGGGAAAAATGAGGCACTGCTAGTTAGCCGGAGCAAAAAACGGATTTAGGGTGACAGAGTTCTTTACACGTGGGTCAGACTTAGTCCCCCACACCGTTATAGATCCTGCTACCTAGAAATCCAGTAGTCTAATTTAGAATAATGAGAGCCCACGCGACAGGACTGGGTCAATTGGGTGTACATTAAGAGGTACTACAGCATTTTAGGATCAGTAACAACATAGGAACCGTACATAAGGCACCAACTGCTAAGATCTTGGTGAATGGGGAACTTACAGACTCTTTTCAAATATCTAGAAGTACAAGACAGAAGTGCCCCCTTTCCCTATGCTCTGTGATTTATATAGTGAGCCCTTTTCCCAACAGATTAGTCAAGATGATGCTATTATTCCCTTTGAAGTTGAATGGTTCAACCAAGTTAGAGTTATACCCAGACAAAATAATCCTATACATGACAAAGCCAGAATGTGTGGCTCTGAGATTACAGGAACACACTGAGAACTTCGGAAAACTGTTGGGGTATTTGGTTAATAAGGTAAAGACAGAGGGGATGTCATGGGCTAAGGTGGAAGGGGATCCACTTGACCAAAACCAGGTCGAAACCCAAATGAAGGATGTAGTTATTATGATCACAGAGTCTCTTGAGGAACTGTCAGCAGAGAATTTAGCTAGGTTAGGTAGAGAGGTAGAGCTACTCCTTAGAAGATGAGGCAATCTCCCTATTGGGATACATGGGAGGGCCAACGTTTTCTAAAAATGCTGGTCCTCCCTATATTAACATTCTTGCTCAATACAGTACCTCTATCCTTCCCAATTAAGACCCTACAAAAGCTGCAAGGAAAGTTCAGCAGCTTTATATGGACTTTGTGAAGCAAGGAGGATTGGCTCTCCCAGACTTTATAGTTTATTACTACACCTTCTAATTTAAGAAATGTAGGCCCCTGGCTGTCAAACTGGATAACTCTTACAAGGGTTGCCTATTCAGAGCCATGTTGCAGCACATCGGTCCATCCAATTTTCTGTTTAAATTTTGTGATCCCACATTTTTCAAGTGGGTCAGGTTGAAGGTGCTTTTGGCCGCTCTAAAGGTCTGGGTAAGCATGAGGAAAGCTCTGGGCATTCATAATTATTCACCTTCGGCACCAATGTGGGACCCTCCAGGCACACTGATAGGCTTAAGGATAAATTGAACTACCCTCCTCAGGGTGGGACTTGTCTTACCTAGGGAGATTTTAGAAGAAAAGCCTCTCTGATCTCATGGCAGGAGTTTTTGGACCTGGCAAAAGGGAAAGTCTCCAAATTTAGATATCTGTAGTTGACTTCCTGGTGGACATCACAACATTTAGCGGAAGCAGGAGGTTTAGACCGGGAGACCTTTTTTACTGGGATGGCGGCTAAGCAACAACCCAAGAAGGAAATCTCCCTGTGGTACTGGACAATTATCACTGCACTAGAAGGACCAACACTGGGTAAAGGACTTACCGGGAATGATCAATTAACAACTATGGCGAGTATCTTTGAGTTTACTTTACTCAAAGTTTAAGGCTGCACCACTGTAAAGAAATCACCTGTTTGTCCTCCACAGGGCTAATTGGTCGCTCCCCAGACTTGCTAAGTTTATGCTCGGGCAAGTGGGATGCAAGAAGTGTGGAGAGGCAGACCATAATCACTTGTTCACTGATTCCCCGGCATTATGTTCCTTCTGGGAGGAAGTAAGTCAGAACCTTGCAGCAATCGTAGGTCAGGAAATTGAGATTAGCTGTGCCTTGATATTATTTGGATTGGATAGTTGTCTCTATCACCGGGTTCATAAGGAACAAGCCTCACTGATATTTTTCCTGATCTTACTAGCAAGGGGAGAAATTTGTAGAATGTGGGCTACTACAGACTCTCCAAATGTAGAGTAATGGCTTAAATCTGTTAATTATGTCTGCAGATTAGAGATATGCTGTAGACTGGCCACAGTTGAAAAAGGATGGAGCCCCTATCTGGCCTAGTGAACTAAATATTGAGTGTCCAAAATTTACCCCATACCCTCTTGCTGAGAATGGGGTTGGTTCTTTCTCTTTTAGGTTACTGTGGAGGGCAGAGAGACATTCAGCAAATGATTACACCAGGCATTGGAGCAAAGGTGTACAGCTTCAGACTATGTAGGCCAGGTGGTGATATGAGGGCAAAAAGGGCACCTGAATTTCTGGTAAAAACCAATAAAAGTCTGTTTACAAAAGAAAATAAGCTTCCTAAAGATCAGGTATGCTGAACTATCCAGAACTCTTGATCAATGACAAAAGCTCACTGATGTTAGGAAGGGGAAACTACAAAGGTGGAGAAGAGACCATGCGGATTGGGTTAGTTAGTAGACCTTTGTCACCAGAAGAAGGGGAACAAGGGAAAAGGCAAGCAAAAATTGGGTTTATATGTGTGGCAGCAGAGGCGCCGCTTCATAAGAAACTGTCTTTTGGTCCAGGGAAACTAAGTCTTGCCTCTAAAGAGCAAACTCCAGACTAGCTTCATGACTTCTAAAGTGTTTCCTGTGAAAATAAGGAAGTTTCATCTTTGAATTACAATTACTACTACTCGGGCTCCGTAGAAGACTACAATGATTGGCCGTGGGATATCTGGATGATTTACTGATTAGGTGTTTTGTGACCAGCAAGAGATTTAACTAATTCAAAAGACTTTAACGAAAGCTCTTCTTGGTATTTATGTGAAAGGCAAGACCCTAACTGATTGCTGTGAAAAATGAGCTTCTAGCATTTGTTGTAATTACCTCTTGAAAGTTTCCTGTACTCCTCGAAACCACTTGCTGTGAAATACACCATTCGGGAATTACCTAGCAAATTAAATTTATAATTAACATCCGAATACTCCCAACAAATGGGCTGCTTAAGAGCTGAGATATATTTTAAACAAACTTTGACATTCTTTGCTGTTCATGATCGCTCACAAGAGATATTCCCATCGCTTATCAGGGATTTAAGGGTGTGTTTAGTGAGAAGGGAGCATATGAATTTTATGTCTAGACCGGAGGCTCATATTATGCTTCTCTTTCTTGTTTTAATTAAATAGCAGCAGTCAAGGAACTACAATTCCCATGAGACTTAGAGAACAGAAAGCCATTGGGAATGAAAAACATATCAGAACATACACCAATAGGAATACAAGGAATAGTATAATCACTACGCTTTACTGCAATTACCGTTCTTTCTTGGTGCGAGAAGGCTAGTCAGTTTGAGAAAACAAAGGGAAATAGCTAGAATGATGGAAGCTGCCACCAACAAAGAACAAAGTTCTTGAATAAAGTTCAACCGGAACTGGCAAGAAGAAGAAATCCAATAGGCAGGAGGAGGACTCAGTCGGGAACGAGATGGATCTCTTGAAGATGAACCTGGAGACGAAAATCCCATCTGACGTTTAAGAGGAAGGTTGAGGCTGAGTAGATGGTGCTGTGAGGGAGGATGAAAAGAACAAAAAACAACTGTTATAGAAAAACCTTTTGCAGTGGGATAATACTCGCCTCTGTGTCTTTAATCAAATTAAGACTTTCTGTCATAAATTACTAGGAAAATCTACATTTTGTGTCGAGATCGGAGGCTTATATTATGCTTTTTTAAAGCATGTTAATTACCACAGAAGTAGGAGTATGAACTGGTTTACAATAAAAAGTTCTAAAAACATTATCGTTAGACTAGTCGGCCGATCTTCGAATCTGGAGCCCACCCAGAAAGTCTTGGAAGCCATAGCTCCTCTAGAAGAATGAGCCCCAAAAACAGAGGTGTCGATACCAGCCAGGAACATGAGCCAATGAACCCATCTGGCCAGCTTAGCAGAAGCTACGGGTTTGTGAGGCTTACGGAAAGAAATAAGGAGTTGGGAAAGAGAAGACGTTCTGAGATTGGCTGTGCGGTCTCCATAACACTTGAGACACTGTCCCACACACAATTTGGGTTGACTAGGAAAATATGGATAAAAAACTGTACGTAAGTTGGTCTTAGTACGTTTGTTGATAGAAAACAACACGCCTGTAGGGGTGAATTGTCGAGAAGAAATGTCTAAGGCTCTAACATCAGATAAACGTTTAATGGAAACTAGACAGAGTAACATAGTAAGTTTGGCTGAAAGCATTTTCAATGACAGATCAGAATTATCTTGCCAAGATAAAAACAAATTTAATACAACATTGACATCCCATAATTTTGGATACTTGGGTAAAGGAGGAATAGAAAACTTTACTCCCTTTAAAAGACAGCAAAGAAGGGGATGTTCCCCCACAGGCTTTCCATTGATATAAGTGTGATGCATAGAAATGGCGGATCTATGTAAGTTGACCATTCTGTAGGACTTACTGCACTAGCCTGGGCAGCTAGAGAATGAAATAAGTAAGTTATATCGGCTGAAATGGGGTTGTGATCCCTTCCCATACACCAGCTCGTCCAAAGAGACCAGGCGGAACTGTAAATCTTCCTGGTGCCAGGGGCCCAGGCTTTGTTCGGCGAGGATAGCACTGTGCTAATCCTATGCTTAAAGACTTTGCTAGATAAGCAGACATTTGAGGTGAGCAAATCTAGAGTGTCGCTGGTGTTGCAGGGTGCTCCTTACTAGAGCAGCTCTCCACCTAAAATTGGGAACTTCCCAGAGTTCTCCGTGTTTTTTTTGCATAATTTATGCGTCACTCTATCCCTGAAAGGGTTTTGGTTTGACTTATACTGGGTGCTCCCTTGTGTCTGGACAAAGCTATACCCCTCTGAAGAGCTCTAATGAGAGCGAAACACGTGTCAGGGGTTGCTTTACTCATTCAAGGTTGGCTTGGACGGTATTTGACCAGTCCAAAGCTGTAATACTGTGCCTGGAGTGGTAAATGGCTTTTGTCATTTTACAGCTCGGCAAGGATGACACTATGTCAATCCTATGCTTAAAGATTTAGCTGTACAAATGGCAAAAGACTTTGTCACTATCTAGCTCGGCGAGGATAGCACTGTGCTAATCCTATGCTTAAAGACTTTGCTAGATAAGCAGACATTTGAGGTGAGCAAATCTAGAGTGTCGCTGGTGTTGCAGGGTGCTCCTTACTAGAGCAGCTCTCCACCTAAAATTGGGAACTTCCCAGAGTTCTCCGTTGTTTTTTTGCATAATTTATGCGTCACTCTATCCCTGAAAGGGTTTTGGTTTGATATATATATATATATATGGTCATTACAACCCTGCGGACGGTGTTAAAGGCCGGCAGAAACAAAATTGGAATTACGACCGTGGCGGAAACCGCCAACAAAGACAGCCACTTTAACACTCCAACCGCCACGGCGGTACAAACAGCATGGCGGTCACCGCCAACAGACAGGCGGAGGACAATGTACCGCCCACACTATCACAACCTACCAATCCCCCACCTTTTCCGGGGCGGATTCCCCGTGAACAAAAACACAGCGGAAAATGGACTTCGGAGGGAAAACGCTCACCTCTACACACCCTACGAGGAACCAGGACGCCATGGAACCAGAGCTGCACATTCTCCCTGCCCTTATCTTCCTGCTCCTCTACCAGGAGCACGAACGCCGGCGGCGAAGACCACGTTGAGTACTGCACCTACAACACAGGGGAGGGGGGAGGGAAAAAACAGGGACACACACACGCAACACCCCCACCCCCACCCTCACCCACTACAACACACACACTAATACAGCATGATATATTACAGTTACACCCCCAAATCCCCCGGAAGAATGCAAAGACAAAAGGAAATGAGTGTAACCATTGTAATATATTAAAATCCAGTACGCAAAAATATATATACACTATTAACAAATATATACGCCAAGAATAGTAGTCCAGGTATAGCTCCATTGAAGTCCATGGAACACTGGGCCCACACGGCATAGGCGAGGCCCACACTCAGTACCCAAACATGATGGAGAGAACACTGAAGGGGCATCAGATAGCAATAAAACAGGCACCTCAGGGGGAAGGGGAAGGGGGGGCACCTCAGCCGGTTGAGTGCACAACGCCAAATCCTCAAGGGGGCCCTATGCCCACTGTTCAATCCTGGGGAGTGCAAAGCCACAGTCTCTCAAGTCTCTACAGTGGGTGGGTTGCCCACTGTACAATCCTGGGGAGTGCAAAGCCACAGTCTCTCAAGTCTCTAAAGTGGGTGGGTTGCCCACTGTACAATCCTGGGGAGTGCAAAGCCACAGTCTCTCAAGTCTCCACAGTGGGTGGGTTGCCCACTGCTATATCCTGGGGAGTGCAAAGCCACAGTCTCTCAAGTCTCTACAGTGGGTGGGTTGCCCATTGTTCAATCCTGGGGAGTGCAAAGCCACAGTCTCTCAAGTGGATAACAGTCTCCACTGGTCCTGGAGGGGGCTTTATGCCCCGGGTGCTTCGTCCTGCCAAGGACAGAGGTAGTGGATGTAAATCTCCACTGGTTCTGGAGGGGGCTTTGTGCCCAGAGTGCTTAATCCTGCCAAGGACTGAGGTAGTGGATGTAAATCTCCACTGGTTCTGGAGGGGGCTTTGTGCCCAGAGTGCTTCATCCTGCCAAGGACAGAGGTAGTGGATGCCTTTCTCCACTGGTTCTGGAGGGGGCTTTGTGCCCAGAGTGCTTCATCCTGCCAAGGACAGAGGTAGTGGATGTAAATCTCCACTGGTTCTGGAGGGGGCTTTGTGCCCAGAGTGCTTCATCCTGCTTGTGGCGGACACAGTAGCGTCAGTGCCCTTGGCGTTCATGGGCCAGCGGTGTTTGTGGCGGCGGTGTCCTGTTCAGCGGTGCTTCTTGCGGCGGGGTCCTTGGCAGCGACTCAGCTGCTGGCGGTTTTGTCTGGCCCAGATGGGCTGGGGTGCTGGCGGTCCTTTCTGGCTCTGCAGGGCTGGTGCTGGCGGTCCTTTCTGGCCCAGTGGGGCTGGTGCTGGCGGTCCTGTCTGGCCCAGTGGGGCTGATGGCGGTGGCCTCCTGGGCAGCGGGGCTGATGGCGGAGGCCTCCTGGGCAGCGGGGCTGATGGCGGTGGCCTCCTGGGCAGCGGGGCTGATGGCGGTGGCCTCCTGGGCAGCAGGCTGATGGCGGTGGCCTTCTGGGCAGCGGGCTGATGGCGGTCTTATCCGCCGTGCTGCTCTTCCCAGACTTGCTGAGTTTCTTGTGCCCCTTCCCCACCTTGGAAGGTGTCGCAGCTGACTCCACACTCCCACCTGTACCCCTGGGAGCGGCTTTGGTGGCTGGAGCCTTCCCCCTCTCCTGCTGGGCACTGGCCAACTTTTGATGCTTGACAGGTGGGGGACTGTCCATGCTGTGGCTCCTTGCCACACTGGCTGCCCTGCTGCCTGGTGCACTCCAGAATCCGGTGACTACTGGCACCACTGGTCCCGGAGATGTTGTGACTGAGGTGCTAGGTTGGGACCTGGAGAGTCGGGCCCTAGGAGACTGACGGGGTGGGGGAGGTGAGGGAAAGAGGTCAAGGGTGGACAGGAAAAGTTTCTTGGGAACACTGGGACGGGTAGCTGGAGGGGGTTTGGGAGTGGAGGAAGAGGTTGTGGTTGTAGGAGGTGTACGTTTGGTGACTTTGGGTGAAGGTGCATGCGCTGGAGGCTATCGTGAGGTGGATGGCTGTTGGGTGTGTGTGTGCCTGCGTTTGTGTATCTTGGGAGGTGGCGTCACAGACACACTGGGAGAGGACACAGGGGACGTGTGAATGGTAGTGGGGGTGGTGACTGCACATGAGCGGGGTGTGGTGGTGTGTGCGCTGGTGATGGAAGTAGTGGCTGTAGATGTAGTGCATGCAGGTGTGAGTGGAGACGAGACTGGGAGGGAGGAGGGAGACGAGGAGGAGGGGGACACAGTGGAGGCAGTGGATGTTGGTGTGTCTGCATGTGTGTGATGCTTGCGTGAGTGCCTGTGGGATGTGTGGTGCTTATGTTTGCCAGAGCTTCCCTTGTGTGTTGACGTGTGTGCATGCTGGTCTGATGGTGTGCTTGGGATAGGCTGAGGTACAGGGGTGTGGGTCTGGGTGGAGGAAGTTGGAGAGGGGAGGCTAGAGACAGGGACAATAGCTGCCATCAGTGCTGAGGCCAGAGTCTGAAAAGCTCGCTGAAGGGCTGCCTGACCAGAATGAATGCCCTCCAGGAATGCATTTGTTTGTTGCAACTGCCTCTCTACACCCTGGATGGCATTCAAAATGGTAGACTGCCCAACAGTGAGGGACCTGAGGAGGTCAATGGCCTCCTCACTGAGGGCAGCAGGGGTGACTGGGGCAGGGCCTGAGGTGCCTGGGGCGAAGGTGATGCCCACCCTCTTGGGTGAGCGGGCACGGGGCAAAGGATGAGGGGCTTCTGGGAGGGCGGTGCTGGTAGGGGGGGTGGCAGCTGTACCTGTAGATGCGGGGGGCACAGATGTGGCCGCCACCACAAGGGAGCTCCCATCAGAGGAGGAGTCCGTATCACTGGTATCAGCTCCTGTCCCCGCCATGGAGCTCCCCTCGCCCTCCGTCCCACTGGTGAATTCCGAGTCCGTTGTCTCGCCCTCCAGGGCCATGTGGGATGCAGCTCCCTCCTGCTCCAGTGCCACTGCTCCTCCGCCTGATGATGCTAATGCACACAAGAACAGGGAGACCACAAAAAGGTGGGGGGGGAACGACAGAAGAAAGACATGTTGAGTGCATGCATTACCGCTACCGTTGGCGGACACGACAGACACAGAAGCCCCCTGCACTACGCCGCGCACTTGGGCTCCACTGTTCAATCCCTGGGACATGGCCTACAAGGCTATGGCCGACATCTGCACACATGGATGTCACAGGAGCCTGACTAGGTGAAGTTGGCACTGTACACAGGTGGGGTGGGGTGCCACAGGGTCTGCCAGAAGAAGGGGACTTAACTAGCACACTCGCCCTGGCCTAGGGAAACCCACAGCCCACCTCCCCCACCCAGACACCTCTATTGCGCGCTGAATCAGCTGAATGAGAGTGTACGCACCCCCTTGTGGCTGCTGTGATGCCCTCAAGCGCCCATCCAACTCTGAGTACGCCACCGCCAGGATCCTGAACATCAGGGGGTCATGGTGCGATGGGCACCCCTCCCACGTTGGGAGGCCATCCCCAGCTGGGCCTCCGCCCTCTTCTTGCTCCAGCGGCGAATGTCCTCCCATCTCTTACGGCAGTGAGTGCTCCGTCTATGATAGACCCCCAGGGTCCGGACATCCTTGGCGATGGCACGCCAAACATCCTTCTTCTAGTGGGTGCTGACCTACAGGAATTGTACAGGGGAAAAAGAAAAGTTATTACCAACTGCACCGTCACAGTCATTGGCTCCCATCCCTACTCTTGCCATGTGGCACATGCACTCACCGTCGTTTCATGCACGCCTCAATCTCCACCCCCATCTTACATCCACCCCACTCCACACAGGCACGGCCCATACAGCATTCTCCCAGTGTACTCACCTGTTTGTCTGGAGGACCGTAGAGTAGCATGTACTGGGGGAGGACCCCATCCATGAGTTTCTCCAACTCCTCCGATGTGAAGGCAGGGACCCTTTTCCCAGACGCACGAGCCATTGTCTCTTCCAGACTGAGGTCACAGCAGCACTTGCAGTGTAGGTCCTCTCCTGTCGAAGATCAGGTATCGAGTGATTGAACAGATAGAAAATGGCGGTCACGTCCGCGGCGGTGCGTACCATCACTGCCGGCGTACATCGTCGTTGGCTCCTGGGACCCATATGGTCCAATGTTAACCAATGCAGAATTGTGCTGCGGTCTTCGACCGCCTACCGCGATGGTGTACAACGCCAGCGTAGTTACCTCACATCCCATTGTCCCACTTTACAGGTCAGGCAGCTGCCATTTCAGGGACCCACAGGGCTTAATTTTTAACTGCGTCACACATACCTAGGCCTTGCCTCAACACTCATACATGCAAATTTTGGATTATGAATCGTGTAAGCTCTGTGTACGTACCTCTGAGTTGGTTGACTCTGTGCTCGCTGTTGTCCTTCATAGGCACCATCCGCTGGGACATGTGAGGAGATGGCGGCATCCTCCGGTGTACAGACCGCTGGTGGAACTGTCAACAATGGAGGAAAGACATGTGATCATCACCTACAGGCTTGATCGTGCCACAATCCTGGAACTGTGTGCCCAGTTGGAGCCAGACCTGATGTCAGCTGTCTACCATCCCACAGGAATCCCCCCTCTAGTGCAGGTGCTGTCAGTCCTCCATTCCTTGCAAGTGGGTCATTTCAAACAACAGTCGCCATAGCATCAGGGATGTCCCAGCCTATGTTTTCCAACGTGTTGTCCAGAGTGTTGTCTGCTCTGCTGAAACACATACGGAGCTACATCGTTTTCCCTCAGGTGGAGGATTTGCCTACAGTGAAAGGTGATTTATATGCCCTGGGACATATCCCCAACATCATAGGTGCCATTGATGGTACCCCCCCGCAGGAGTGAACAGGTGTACAGAAACCGGAAGAGTTATCATTCGATGAATGTGCAGATGGTGTGTTTGGCCGACCAGTACATCTCCCATGTTAATGCCAAATTCCCTGGCTCAGTGCATGACGCTTACATTTTGAGGAATAGCAGCATCCCTTATGTGATGGGGCAAACCCAGAGGCACTGTGCGTGGCTATTAGGTGAGCACCTGGAAGCAAGTCAGTGGGAATGGTTGTCTGGGTCTGGGGTTATCCCTACAGGTTAGTGTGTGTCTAACAGTTGTCCCTCGCCATTTGCAGGTGACTCTGTTTACCCCAACCTGTCATGGCTACTGACCCCAGTGAGGAATCCAAGGACAAGGGCAGAGGAACGCTACAATGAGGCCCTTGGCCGAACTCGGAGGATTATAGAGCGGACCTTCGGCCTCCTGAAGGCCAGGTTCAAGTGCCTCCATATGACAGGTGGATCCCTATTCTACTCACCAAAGAAGGTGTGGCAGATCATCGTGGACTGCTCTATGCTTCACAACTTAGCTTTGCAATGACAGGTGCCTTTTCTGCAGGAGGATGGTCCAGATGGAGGTGTTGTGGCAGCTGTGGAGCCTGTGGACAGTGAAGACGAGGAAGCAGAAGAAGAAGACATCGACAACCGGAACTCTGTGATCCTGCAATACTTCCAGTGAGACACAGGTAAGAATACAAACCTGCCTACTACATGTACTTTAACACTACGATCTCTCTACTGTCTGTCGTTTTCACCCAGTGTATGGTCACTGAGTTGTCACTTTCCCTTATGATTTCACAGATGTGGGTCCCACAGTGTGACATCTGCTTTGTTTCCTTATGGACTAGAGCTGTGTGACATAGGTATGTTGACATTACAATTGAAAGAGCATTTTGTCACTGTAATTGCTAATACACTATTTCGAAATCACAGACAGACTCCAGATTGTTTTGTGCTTTGAGGGTGTTTATTTAAGTGCTCAATATTGGAGGGTGCTGTAAAATGGCGAGGGGTGATGGTGGAGGAATGTCCATGGCAGAGTCCAGTCTATTAGTCTCACAGGTGCATTGCCCAAATAGGCATAGGAAGTAGAGCTGGGGCAGTTTGAGGATGGACAGGGTGAGAAGGTGGAACAGAAGGATGACAATCAGGGCGGTCTCATTTCTTGGTGGGGGTCTTGGCATCGTTCTCTGTCTTTGTCCTGGATCTCAGGGACCGTTTGCGGGGTGGTTCTCCCTCTGCAGGGGGTGGGGTGCTGGTGTGGTGGTCCTGTGGCAGTGCCTCCTGTCCACTAGCGCCGGCGGAGGTGGTGGGCAGTTCATCTTCCAGGCTAGTGTCAGGGGCCCCTTGTTGTGCCACAGTGTCCCTCCTGGTGTTGAGGACTTCCTTCAGCACCCCTACGAAGGTGCCCAGGGTGGAATTGATTGATCTGAGTTCCTCCCTGAAGCCCAAATACTGTTCCTCCTGCAGCCGCTGGGTCTCCTGAAACTTGGCCAGTACCGTTGCCATTGTCGCCTGGGAATGGTGGTAGGCTCCCATGATGTTGGAGAGGGCCTCGTGGAGAGTGGGTTCCCTGGGCCTGTCCTCCCACTGTCGCACAGCAGCCCTCCCAGTTCCCCTGTGTTCCTGGGCCTCTGTCCCCTGGACTGTGTGCCCACTGCCCCCAGGTCCCTGTTGTTGTTGGGGTGGTGGGTTAGCCTGGGTTCCCTGTAGTGGTGGACACACTGTTGATTGGTGTGTCCTGGGGACAGAGATATGGGCTCGCTGGGTGGGTGCTGTGCTGGTGTTTTCAGAGGGGGGAAGCTCTGTGGTGGCCTGTGCCAGTGTGAGGGGAACCGACTGTCCTGAGGTCCCAGACGGGCCGGGCTGGTCATCTAGATCCAGTTGGACAGAGCTGCTGTCATCACTGTGGGCCTCTTCCGTTGGTGGTGTGGACATGTGTGTACCCTCCTGTTCGGTGACGTTGGGTAGGGGTCCTGCAGGGGTATAAAAGGATGTTTATTGCATCTGTGTGTGCCATGGTGTGCAATGGGTGGGTGACCGTGTACCCCAGTGCTTGCATTCCTGTGTGGGACCTAGTGTGATGGTGTTTTCGGGGGTGTATGGGTATGTGCAGTGGCCATGCTTTGGTGATGGGTGTCCATGCTTTGTTGTTGCATGCAGGGCTTGGTTTTGGGATGTGTGGTTTGTGATATTGGGACATTTGTGAGGAGTTGGAGTGATGGGGATGAGGGCGGGAGTATGTGATGGCATGCAGGTAGGGTGGGGGATGTAATAGTTAAGATTTTACTTACCAGAGTCCATTCCTCCATCTACTCCTGCGAGGCCCTCAGGATGCAGAATCACCAAGAATTGCTCCTCCCATGTTGTTAGTTGTGGGGGAGGAGGTGGGGGTCCGCCGCCAGTCCTCTGTACCGCAATGTGGTGTCTTGAGACCACGGAACGCACCTTCCCCTGTAGGTCGTTCCACCTCTTCCTGATGTCATCCCTACTTCTTGGGTGCTATCCCACTGCATTAACCCTGTCCACTATTCTTCGCCATAGCTCCATCTTCCTAGCTATGGAGGTGTGCTGCACCTGTGATCCGAATAGCTGTGGCTCTACCCGGACGATTTCCTCCACCATGACCCTGAGCTCCTCCTCAGAGAACCTGGGGTGTCTTTGCCGTGCCATGGGGTGGTGTGGGTGATGTGTGGGGTGGTGTGTGTAGTGATAAGTGGGGTGATATTTAGTGGCGTGTTGTGTGAGGTGCGTGGAAGTTATGTGGGTGATGGTGTTGTGTGCCTGTGGATGCTTGGTAGTAGTTTGTAGTGTCTCTCTCTGGCCTTCTTTCAGTATTTTTGTCGTAGGGGTTTGTGGGTGATGTGGGTGTGAGTTTTATATTGTATTGGGTGTGTGGGAGTGGTGTGTGTATGTGTATTAGGTGTGTGTATTTCAAATTGTCTAATGTGGCAGTGTTTTGTCAATGTGTGTGTATTTTGAGCGCAGCGGTGTGTACCGCCAATGGAATACTGCGGTTGAAAGACCGCCGCGTGGATTCGTGGGTCGTGATAGTGTGGGCGTATATCTGTTGGCGTGACGGTGGAGGTTTTGTTTTCGCCAGTTTATCACTGACCTTTGGTGTAGCGGACTTGTGTGGGTGTTTGAATTTTGGCGGATTCCGAGCTGTGGGTCGTAATAGCTGTGGCGGAATTCCGCTGCTGCGGTGGTGTGTTGGCGGTCTTCTGCACGGCGGTAAGCGCCTTTTACCGCCAATGTTGTATTGAGGGCCGTAGTGTATTTGCTTACCTCCTAATTGGAGGGTTGCCTCTCTAGTATTTTCTGATACTGTGTTCCATAAAGAAAGTACCTTTATTTATGTACAACCAAGTGTTTCCTTTTTGTTTGTAAGTACTGGGTGACTGTAGTGGTATTGCATGAGCTTTGCATGTCTCCTAGATAAACCTTGGCTACTCATCCACAGCTACCTCTCGAGAGCCTGGCTTCTAGACACTGCCTACACTTCACTGAGAAGGGACTACCTGGACCTCGTATACGTTGTAAGTACCGTAGGTACCCACCACACGCCAGGCCATCTTCCTACAGAATGTATCAAAGGAGAAGGGTGAGTGGAAGAGACCACTTTCAACAAAGAATAAAAATAGTGTGAATACCTGGTGATGCCATTCTGTCTCTGCATTATGCTTGCTATCTTACATCATTTTGTGAGTGACGTGTTCATAGACATTCTAGATACTCTTGTAGTGATTTATCTAGCAGATATTTGGAATCTTACAAGAATTACAAGACAATAGACAGCATCTTCGAGAAATGCTTCTATTACTGCAACAGAATTATTTATATGCCAAATTTGAATCCAACAGACTATCTTTTTGTGGCGCTATCATCTCTGATTAAGGAATCCGGATGTATCCAGCTAAAGTGCAAGATGTGGCAGACTGGCCAGCTCCAAATACTGTCAAACACATAAACATTTTAGGGTTTACTAGCTTTTCCAGCCACATTATTGAAAATTCCTGGCAAGTAACAAGACCATGAACTAAACTGACTATGAAGTAGGAAGAAAAAGCATTTCAGTTATGAAAGACAACCTTGACAACTGCACCCACTCAAGGCATACCAATTGTATGTAGCCATCATGTATTATCAACAGCAATGGCTCCTTCGCAATGGCGGAGGAGCGTCGCCCCACTGGCTCAGAGCCAGCAGCTGAAAAATAAGAAGATATTTTACTATTGTTTTATTTTTTAGCTGGTGGCTGAGCTAGCCTGTGCAGGGAGTGGTGGGGCCAGGCTATGGAAGGGGGGAGTAGAGTGCACTTAACTGCACATGTCCAGTTGGCCTTTCTAGGCTTGCCAAACAGACATGCCCAGTTAGATTTCTCCAAACCAGCTGTATTTGACAGCCAGGTTGGGGAAACAGCACAGACAGCCTGTGCCTGAGTAAGGAGTGGACCAGCCTGCTAAGACCAATCCCCACGCTGGTTTCATACTTGGTGATGGCATGAGAGCAGCATGGGGTTTGGCTTGTAAATAAAGTACTCTTGCAGTATTTAGAAGAAAATGAGGTCCTCCATTCTTCAAAGACCAGGTATAGAGTAGACACCAGTACAGAAACAGCACTTTTAGCAGCCACAGGGGAACTTAGGGTAATCTTGGATAAAGGAGGTACTGCAGCTATGATCCTGTTGTAGCTAACTGCGGCTTTCAATTCTGTATCACACAACTCTCTAATTAAAAGGCTGGTAGAAATAGGAGTTGCGGACACAGCACTTGAGTGGTTGGCCTCATTCCTACACAAAATAACTTTTCAAGTTTATGAAGGTGACAAACCATCGGACATCTATCAGTTAGAGTGTGGTGTACCACAAGGCTCCTCTCTCAGCCCTACTATATTTAACTTATATGTTTTTCCACTGGCTGAGATTATAAAATCATACCGTTTTATGGCAATGTCCTAAGATGATGATACACAAATTATTCTCAGTCTCTCACAGCAAATAGAATATAGTCGAGCCTCCAAGATAATTTTTTTACGCATCTACTTGAATGGATGGCAGCCGGCAGTCTTAAATGTGAATAAAACAGAAGTGATGATAGTAGGAAACAACCCCACTAGGTGGGTTGAGCTGCATGGGCTATCAGAAAAGTACTGAGATGGCTGCCAGAGTCATCAAGAAGAATGGTAATCCAAGGCTTTATTAATTTTTGCCTACATCACCAAAACTCTCATTAGTTGGTGGTGTCAAAGATTTCGAGAGCTAGAGCCGGTGGTCGTTCTTTTTCTTACACTTTTGCCAAGTTATGGAATGCACTTCCTCCTCAAATCAAAGGAATTGAATCGGAACTCAATTTTAGGAAAAAGCTAAAAACATTTCCGTTTGATTAATGACGTCTGTACCTTGAGGTTCAGTGCTGGGAAGTCCGCCGGGTAGCTATGCGCTTTATAAATCTGCTAGACTAGACTTACATGGATAATCACCAGAAAATGAAACGTTTGTTCGGACAGAGTAATGGTGTTAGGAACATCTGCAAGGGTTGTAACGTGACAGGACCTGTGAAATGGTAGCTCCCATGGTTTTGAAATCCAACCTGGCACACCTGTATGATGGTATTGTGCACAGCCAAAATAAATCGGACTGGCTGATAATGGCCTGCAAGACTGAAAGTGGGAAGTGTCTCAGGTACCTGATCCTTTGATGGGTCTTGCAGGGCCCCCTTTGCTGTAGGTTTGGTTGGTTCTTTGTGAGGGTGCACCAGGATGGGGAGTGCATTTAACTGGAAGAAGTCAACTGCAAGGAACCCAGTGCTCAACATCAGAGCAAGGTTTTTAGGTCTGCCTAGTCTTGCCAGGACATTACACATCAGTGGCACCTATGTCAATGAGGCAGGTTACTTCTGACCAATGAATTTCCAATTGGCAGTGTGGCTGGAAATGTCGTCCCCATCCTTTCCTGCCTCCCAGGATGTGGAGATCATGCTGTGTCCATGTGCGAAGTGTAGGAAAGTGCCCCTTATTGACATGGTCACCCCCACTTTTTGACTGGTATTCAATGCGATTTTGACTGAAAGTGCACTAGGTTCCTGCTAACCAGGTTCCCAGTGCCAGATCTCTTCCCTAAAACTTTTACAGTAGTTCCCCAATTGGCACTACCTTTGGCCTCCCTGTAAGCCCTTGGTAAATGGTATCCCAGGTACCTAGGGCATGGGTACCAACAAGGGTCCATTGTAGGCTGCGTGTCTTGGTGCAGCTAAAAGTGAAAACACAACATAGTAGGCAGTCTGTGTGTCATATTCCTAACACTGCCTGCAATATATGTAAGTCAGCCCTACAGCAGGCCTTATAGCCCTAAGGCAAGGTGCATTACATTGCATGTGAGGACATATCTGCATGAGCAGATATGCCTCTGCTGTGTCTTTGTCGATTCAAGCCATTTTAAATACATGAGCTGGACTCTGGTCACTATGAGTTCCCCAGCTACATGACGGCTTCACTGAAAATAGGGATGTTTGGTATCAAACACCTTGTATTTATAAACCGTCAGTGATGGATTTATTAATATATGCACCCACAGGGCACCTTAGAGGTGCCCCTGAAAACCTACCATGTACCAGTGTGCGGACTGACCAGTTTCAGCCAGCCTGCCAACACCAGACATCAGTCTGGATGACCCGTGACCCTGGATTCCAAGGCAGGGGGCTTCAAAGAAACCTACCCCCCTTGGTATGCAGATCTGGCTTACTCACAGGAGAGATGCTGACCCCCTGCCCCAGGGCCCATCTGGCACCTAGACAGGTGGGAAATTTAGTATTCAGGAGGTGTGCCTGCCTGATTTAGACACAACTTTTAGAAATATGCCATCTTAGTGTTGGCTGATTTAGGAACTCAGGGACAGGGTATTCCCACCTCCCAAAGGAGAAGTGGTCCTATAGGGAGTGTAGTGACCCCAGGGATACGTAGCCCATTGGCTACTATCCTACGCTCCCTGAAATGCCCCTAAATGCAGTATTTTGGGGAGATCCTGATACCAGGAAAGCAGATTCCTGCTGACCTATGAAGAAGAGCCGCAAACGCAAAGCCCGTGGAAGAAGCACCTGACTTGTCCCCCCAGCCCTGCGGCCTGTCTGCTGCTCCCACCAATTTGCGGCAAAGTCGACTCATTCTGCAAGCTGCTGTGCTTCCAAAAGCCTGGGAGGCTTGCCTGCCTTCAACAAAGACCCAGGAACTCTTGTGGAGCTGCAGAACTGCTTCCCTGTAACTTGTAGGCACCCCAAGACAAACTGAGGACTGCGGCCGCTGAAAACCTGAAATCTGAAAGAACCTGTGCTGCACAGCCATGTTGAAGTGGACAACTGGTGCCAGAGTGGTCCCACAGCACTGCAGAGACAAAGCCTACTTGGACTTGCCCACTGTGGACTCACCGACACTGCCTGCAGCCTCTGCACGCAGGCCCCATCAACTGTGAGTGCTCTGATGGAGAAAACCCGATGCCTCAAAGCACCTCTGCACTCGTCTCCCCTGGCCTGTGGAGAAAAGGACCTGAGGTGTTGCCACATCCCTGGACATTTCAAGACTGGAACCGCTTGTTGGTTCTTCCAGACTGGATCCCCACTCCTCACCTGCAGCACCTTCTTGGCCAGACCGATCTCCACTGAGTATCATTGAGTGCCCAACACTGTACTGCAACCCCGCACCCGGTTGCCCCAGCACTGCCCGGTGTGACCTGTTGATGTGGTCCTGAGCCATGCCCAGTACTTAACTAAAGTCCGGGAGATTGGCCTTGTAAGTTGCTGTACTATACCTGAATGCAGTACTTGTTCTTTGCCACAGGATAACATTGCTGCTTCTGACAAATGCACTAAGGTGGTCATTACAACCCTGGCGGACGGTGTTAAAGCGGCGGTAAGACCGCCAACAGGCCGGCGGTAAAAAAAATTGAATTACGACCGTGGCGGCAACTGTCAACAAAGACAGCCACTTTAACACTGCGACCGCCAGGCCGGTACAAACAAACAGAGCGGCGGTCACCGCCAACAGACAGGCGGAGGACAAAGTACCACCCACAGTATCACAACCTACCAATCCGCCACCTTTTCCGGGGCGGATTCACCGCGGACAAAAACACGGCGGAAGCAGGACTTCGAAGGGAAAACGCTCACCTCTACACACCCCACGAGGAATCCGGACGCCATGGAACCAGAGCTGCAGATCCTGCCAGCCCTTATCTTCTTGCTCCTCTACCAGGAGCACGAACGCCGGAGGCGAGGACCACGGTGAGTACTGCACCTATGACACAGGGGAGGGGGGAGGGAAAAAACAGGGACACACACACACGCAACACCCCCACCCTCACCCACCACAACGCACACACTAATACAGCATGATACATTACAGTTATACCCCCAACCCCCCCGGAAGAATGCAAAGACAAAAGAAAATGAGTGTAACCATTGTAATATATTAAAATCCAGCACGCAAAAATATATATACACTAACAAATATATACACCAAGAAAGTAGACCAGGTAGTGCTCCATTGAAGTCCGTGGAACACTGGGCCCACACGGTATGGGCGAGGCCCACACAAGATCCCCGACCATGACTGAGAGAACGCTGCAGGGGCATCAGATAACAATAAAACAGGCACCTCAGGGGAAGGGAAAGGGGGGGGCACCTCAGCCGGTTGAGTGCACAACGCCAAATCCACGAGGGGGCCACATGCCCACTGTTCAATCCTGGGGAGTGCAAAGCCACAGTCTCTCAAGTCTCTACAGTGGGTGGTTTGCCCACTGTTCCATCCGGGGGAGTGCAAAGCCACAGTCTCTCAAGTCTCTACAGTGGGTGGCTGCCCACTGTTCAATCCTGGGGAGTGCAAAGCCACAGTCTCTCAAGTCTCTACAGTGGGTGGTTTGCCCACTGTTCCATCCTGGGGAGTGCAAAGCCACAGTCTCAAGTCTCTACAGTGGGTGGTTTGCCCACTGTTCCATCCTGGGGAGTGCAAAGCCACAGTCTCTCAAGTGGATGCCTTTCTCCACTGGTTCTGGAGGGGGCTTTGTGCCCAGAGTGCTTCATCCTACCAAGGACTGAGGTAGTGGATGTCTTTCTCCACTGGTTCTGGAGGGGGCTTTGTGCCCAGAGTGCTTCATCCTGCCAAGGACAGAGGTAGTGGATGCCTTTCTCCAATGGTTCTGGAGAGGGATTTGTGCCCAGAGTGCTTCATCCTGCCAAGGACTGAGGTAGTGGATGTCTTTCTCCACTGGTTCTGGAGGGGGCTTTGTGCCCAGAGTGCTTCATCCTGCCAAGGACTGAGGTAGTGGATGCCTTTCTCCACTGGTTCTGGAGGGGGCTTTGTGCCCAGAGTGCTTCATCCTGCCAAGGACTGAGGTAGTGGATGCCTTTCTCCACTGGTTCTGGAGGGGGCATTGTGCCCACAGTGCTTCATCCTGCCAAGGACTGAGGTCTGGAGGGGGCTTGGTGCCCAGAATGCTTCATCCTGCTCGTGACAGGCTCAGTAGCGTCGGTGCCCTTGGCGCTCATGGGCCAGCGGTGCATGTGGCAGCGGTGCCCTGTTCAGCACTGCTTGTTGCGGCGGTGCCCTGTTCAGCGGTGCTTGTTGCGGTGGGGTCCTTTGCAGTGCCTCAGCTGCTGGCGGTCCTTCATGGCCCAGCGGGGCTGCGCTGGCCGTCCTTCATGGTCCAGCAGGGCTGGTGCTGGCGGTCGTGTCTGGCCCAGCGGGGCTGGTTGTCAGGATACTTCAATTCGATTTCCTCAGAAGCAGAAGATAACTCCTCAGTCCCGACCCGAGCTACTCACAACGAATATTAATCCTTCGTGCTGAGTACCCCGGAGGGGGAAAGGGGAATGGGATGGTAGAGAGACTGCCACAGAGATGATGAACGCCAGTACTCAGTCTGCCTCTTCACATCTAAGATTGGATACAGCACCTGCAAGAGTCACAGTCGCAATTACTAGGGACATACAACATCAGTTTTTCACTTTCTACTCTCAACACTTAGGCCCTCATTCTGACCTTGGCGGTCTTTTCGCAAGACCGCCGAGTTACCGCCGCGGTGAAGACCGCCGACCGCGGCGGTATGCCGCTGTGCGCATTCTGACCGCTGGGAGCGTTCCGCCGGAAAACCGCCAGCAGCCACACTGGCGGACGGCGGGAAAGTGGAGACTGGTCAACCTCCACCGCCACGCCAGCAGAACACCGCCCACAGAATTACGACCCACATTTCTGTGTGGCGGTCTTCTGTTGGCGGTCTTCTGTTGGCGGTCACCTCCCCATGGCTCCCGTCGCCTCCCGGAGGACCAACGCACAAGGTAAGTTGACCGTCCGTGAGGGGAGGGGGTGGGGGGGTGTTGTGTGATGTGGGCGTGCATGGGGGTGTGCGTTTGAGTGTGTAGAGGGGGTGTGTGAGTGCGTGTATGCGGGCGGGGGGTGCTGCTGTGTCTATGGGTAATGTGTGCTGTTCGGCAGGTGCGCATGTCTGCATGTATGTGTGCGGGTATGTGTCCCCGTTGTGTATGTGTGTGTGTAGGGGGTGTGTATATGTGCATGTTTGGGGTGTGTGCATGTCGGGGTGCATGTATGTGCATGTCGGGGTGGGGGTGGGGAGGGGGTTCGTACCACCTCTGGGGGGTGGCAGGGGGGTGGAGGGTGTGGGGGGAGGACTCGGGTGGGTAGTGGGGGGTGGGGGAGACCCCTATCAGTGCCAGGGAAGGAATTCCCTGGCCCCGATAGTGCCTACCGCCATGGTTCGCACGGCGGTTCCCGCCCGCAAGAAACCGCGGCGGTAGGCAGGGTCATAATACCCTTGGCGGTCTTGGGACGACCGCCGGGCCGGAGTGCGCAAACTCCAGCCCGGCGGTCATGACCGCCGTGGCGGTCGGAGTGGAGAAGTGGCGGTCGGTCGCGGCGGGGACCGCCGCGGTCAGAATGCCATTTTTAATACCGCCGGTCTGTTCGCGGTCCGACCGCCGTCTCTCCGCCGACCGCCAGGGTCAGAATGAGGGCCATAATTCTCTTTAATTCTATTATTTCTTCACTCACCCTGAGTTCTCTGTAGCCTTGCTTCTCTCTATAAATGATAGCTCTTCTTAAAAAAATGCTTATTACTGATTCTGGAAGAACTTCTCAACCTTTGTTAGAGATTGGTTTTATGATGCTATGTATATATATATATATATATATATATAGTTGGTGATAATGCGTTCTTCAAATCAGCTGATGTTATTTAATTTCTCCTGTCTTATTGTGACTTCTGTCAATACTTGTATTTGTAAATGCTTGTTTATTAAAGTTCGTTTCTCCTTTCATACTTCGACATTTGTTGATAACTTGTATTTGTAAATGCTTGTTTATTACAGTTAGTTTCTCCTTCCTTACTTCGACATCTGTCGATAACTTGTAGTTGTAAATGCTTGTTTATTTAAGTTTGTTTCTCTCTTAAACTCTATTTTGGTTTATTACCATTGAATTTGTAAATGCTTATTTGTTAACAGTTCGTTTCTCCTTTAAACTTGGCCTTTGTTTATAACCTTGACATTTGTAGATGCTTGCTCTTTTAAAGTTCGTTTTTTCTTTGACTTTAATATCTTAAACAAGAACCTTGTAAACATAAGGTTAATTCATACATTAACTCTGTAGCCTTGCCGACTTCCACGGGAACGGTCTACTATCAAACTCTTCGAGTAAACCTTGACAATATTTATTCGTTTTCTGTAATATAATCTTCAAATGTAATTTTTACCTCACAGGAGTTTCTGTTCTGAAGTGCGCTCTCTCTCCACACAGCTGATTCCTGTCAGACCTCAGTTGAAGTGCAAGGCTTCCAGCTGGAGAGCTCGTAACCTAGCAACCAACCGATTGCAAGACTAGAACTGTAACTAACCTTCAGGACTCACAGCGGCCATCTTAGATCTTCTCTTCTTGATTCTTCCTTTGAAATAAGCGCAAGATTACTCTGCAAACCTTCTTCCAGTTTGGGCTTTGCTGTCTCCACTGAGGATATCTCTTTGCTTTTCTCATGCACTTCTTTGATTTGACTTGGCAAGTTTGTGTGGTCATGACAGTACTCCCCCTCAAGGAACAGTTCTCCAATTTAGGTTTGCTTGGGTAGGTTTCTCACTAATCTTGAAGCATGTACATACTCCTGCGGCTCCCAGGATCGTTCCTCTGGACCATTACGGATTTTGGAATCTAAGATTTGATTGACCTCATACTCTTCTGCAGAGCTAATCTGGATAGGAATTGGAGGGGAGTTTTGACATAAATTTGGAGGACTGTTCTTTAACAAGGAGACATGGAAAACAGGATGTATCTTTAGATGAGCTGGCAACTGCAATTTAACTGCCACTGGATTGATCATCTTGTCAACTTTGAATGGGCCTATAAATCGTGGCTGAAATTTGCGATTTCCTTTCAGACGTAAATGACGAGTGGATAACCAAACTTTGTCTCCTTTCGAATAAATGGGGCTCTCTCTTCTTTTTCTATCAGCCTGAGTCTTATATGAGTCTTTTGCTTGAATGATGTTTTTTCTAGCCCTAACTAACGTGGTCTGCAAATCCCTCACCATCTCTTCTACTGCAGGCACTGAATCATCTTCTTTACCCAACATTACATTAGGATGTCTACCATGGTTCAGATAAAAGGGGGTGAACCCAGTGGTGGAATGAACAGCATTATTGTAAGCAAATTCAGCTGCCCACATCAACTCGGGCCATTCCTTCTCTTTATCGAATAAATTGAGTCTTAAATACTGTTCTAACTCTTGATTCACTCTCTCTGTTTGCCCATCGGTTTCAGGATGGTAACTGGTAGAGTAACGAGAATCAATTCCTAATCTTTTACTAAAGGCCTTCCAAAAGCGAGAAACAAATTGGGACCCCCTGTCTGAAACTAGAATTTTTGGGATACCATGGGCGAGTACTATGTGTTGTGTAAACAACTGTGCAACCTGTGGGGCTCGAGGGATTTCTTTCAAAGGAATGAAATGCGCCATTTTCGTGAAAGTGTCTACAAAAACTAGGATAGTGTTAAAACCTTGGCTACTAGGGAGGTCCACTATAAGATCCATAGTAACAGTATGCCTGGCATGGGGTGCAGTGGGCAAAGGTCTTAACAGACCATGTGAAGCTGTTCTATTTGATTTCCCTCTTTGACATTTGTCATAAGTTGACACATATTGTCTTATCTGAGTTTTCATTTTTGGCCACCAAAATTCTCGTTGTATTAGATTTTGAGTCTTTTGAATTCCTTTGTGTCCAGCCAATTGATCGTCATGATAAGCCTGAAGAATTTTTTCTTGCAGCTCCACAGTCGGAACATACAGTGCACCTTTAAAGTATGTCAAACCTTTTTTGATTTCTCTTCCTTGGCCTTCTTTGGACCACTTCAGCATTCCTTCGAATGTTAAGTTTTCTTGAATTTCTTTGGTTAAATTTTCATACAATATGGCAGATATGAACTTCTCTTGTGGAATAATCAATTCTTTTTCTGGAGGCTCTTTAACTGCACCGGTATCAATTCGAGATAGAGCATCTGCCTTCCCATTTACTTTTCCTGGTCTGAAAGTGATAACAAAATCAAAGTCTGCAAAATATAGGGACCAACGCAGTTGTCTAGCTGTTAGAGTTCGAGCTGATTTTAAAAACTGTAAATTTCGGTGGTCCGTGTAAACGGTCACTTTATGCTTAGCTCCCAAAATGTAATGCCTCCACTCACGAAAAGTTTATTTGACTGCCAATAGCTCCTTATCTGCAATTGAATAATTTATCTCTGGTGGTGTTACTTTTCAAGAGAAATAGGCCACTGGATGTAATTGACCTGTATCTTTATGACGCTGGGAAAGGATACCTCCTATGGCAACATCTGAAGCATCTGCCTCCACATAATATGGCTCATCTGGATTGGGGTGGAGCAAGATTGGAGCTGAGACGAAGGAATTCTTCAAAAAATTAAAAGCATTTTCAGCTTCTTTTGTCCACTCAAACTTCACTCCTTTCTTCAACAATCGAGTAATGGGTGTAACTGTTTGAGAAAAATTATATATGAATCTTCGATAAAAATTAGCGAACCCCAAGAAACTCTGGATCTCTTTGACATTGCAAGGAGAAGGCCAATGTTGCACTGTCTTTATCTTGACAGGATCCATACTAACTCCTTCTGGTGACAAAATGAATCCAAAGAACTCAACTCATTCCACATGAAATGCACACTTCTCCAATTTTACATTGAGATGGTTTTCTTGCAACCTTGTGAGGATGGATCGAACATGGGAAATGTGCTCCTGTAGATTGTCGGAAAAGATTAAAATGTCATCTATATAAACCACGGCAATCCGGTCGAGGAATTCTCGTAATATATCATTAACGAAATGCTGGAAGGCAGCGGGAGCATTGCATAACCCATAAGGCATCACTTGATATTCAAATAATCCGTATCGAGTCCGAAAAGCGGTTTTCCATTCATCCCCTGAAGCCACTCGAATCAAATGATATGCTCCTCGCAGGTCCAATTTGGTGTAGATTCTAGCATTCTTTACTTGATCTAATAAAACTCACACTAAAGGCAGTGGGTATCGATTCTTGATGGTAACCTGATTGAGGGCTCGATAATCAATGCAAGTTCGAAGACTCCCATCCTTCTTTGGTATGAAAAATAGTGGGGATGACACTGGAGATTCAGAAGGACGAATAAAACCATTAGCAAGATATTGATCCAAATACTCCTTTAAATGTTGATTCTCTGCTTCGGTCAATGCGTATATTCTGCTACATGGCAATATCACACCTGGCTCCAGTTCAATTTTGCAGTCGTAGGGTCGATGTGGTGGCAATTTCTCAGCCTCCTTTTCATCAAAAATGGCGACTAAATCCTCATATTCTTTTGGGATTTCTGCTGTCTTTAGTGCACAGATCATTGAAGAGTGTGATGATAAACAGGCCGCTTGGGACTTGGTGGACACTTCCACTCCATCATGAAAGCAATTCTCTTTGCAGTAAGAGGAATTCATCTTGATCGTTCTTTTGCTCCAATCAATTTGTGGATTATGTTCTGTAAGCCAGGGCAGACCCAAAATGAGTTGAAATTGTGGAGCATCTATCAAATTAAAGATTATCTGCTCCTGATGTCCACCAAAACCTTGCATCTGAATTGGTTCGGTCTCATGGGAAATGGGTCCTGAAGAAAGATTGGTTCCATCCACAGCTCTTACTACTTCCAAAGTAGATTTCTTGATAAATCGAATACCCATTTTACGAGCGTATTTGATATCACAGAAGTTGCCCGTAGCTCCAGAGTCTATCATAACTGAGATTCCTTGAATTTCCTTCTCAAGGGTCTTAACTGATACTGTTTGTACCAAATGTGGCGCTGCGGTTTGTAAGGTATTCGCCACTCGTTGATCTAAAGGAGTTGTCTTGGGTTCTGCTTTCATCAGGGCAACTCCCTCTACTGATGAAGCTGGCCTTTTCCCGACTGAAGAGCTTTGGGTTTCTTGGGACAGTTTTTAACAAAATGCCCAGATGCACCGCAATATAAACATAGTTGATTCACTCTTCTTTTCTCTTTTTCTTCCTTAGATAAAGGACCTCGGATGGAACCAATTTGCATTGGTTCTTCTATCGTTATCCCTTCTCCGGCTCTCGTATGATCATTTCTTACACGATCAATTCTCAGGGGAAATGGTCGATACTCTCTTCTCTTTTCTGCTCTTCGTTCAGTTAACCGGTGGTCAATCTGTAACACAAGATCAATTAACTCCGAAGTTTCGGTGGGTCTATTTGGAACTTGTGCTAAGGCATCTTTCAATTCATCTCTCAGTCCACGATAAAATATGGCGGCTCTTTTTGACTCCGGCCAGGCAGTCTCTACAATGAGTTTATTGAAATGAGCCAGATAGGCTACTAGATCTTTATTCCCTTGCCTGATTTCCAGTAGTTCATTGTCAGTGGCTTGAGCTGCAGTTCGCCGATCAAATATTCTTAAGACCTCTTCCTTGAAATTTTGGAAATTATATAAAACAGGATCATTTCTGGAAATTATTGCCATGGACCATGCGGCCGCATCTCCTGTCAGATAAGACAATATAAATGCCACTTTGGACTGGTCTTCGGAAAAAATGACTGGTCTACATAAAAAATGCAATGAGCATTGGGTCAGAAAAATCTGCGCCTTATTTGGATCCCCACCGAAGCGCTCGGGTTGAGCCAAAGGAATAATAGGGGAAACCGCATGAATTACTTGAGTGGATATACCTGCAGACTGTGAAGGGCTAGGGATTTGTGAAAACACAGATTCATTTGATTTAGCGGTGTTCTCTAACTCATTTATTCGCTGTTTTATTTGGACTGTTTCTTCTATGGTGTTATTTAATTGTTTCTGTAACCCTTCCAAAACGGTGGCTAATGCTTTTATATCAATTCCTTCTGCCATTCTGCTCAGGAGGAAATCTGTTTTTTCCCTAAAATTAGGGTGATGGCACTTCAATCTGTCAAGATACTTCAATTCGATTTCCTCAGAAGCAGAAGATAACTCCTCAGTCCCGACCCGAGCTACTCACAACGAATATTAATCCTTTGTGCTGAATACCACGGAGGGGGAAAGGGGAATGGGATGGTAGAGAGACTGCCACAGAGATGATGAACGCCAGTACTCAGTCTGCCTCTTCACATCTAAGATTGGATACAGCACCTGCAAGAGTCACAGTCGCAATTACTAGAGACATAAAACATCAGTTTTTCACTTTCTACTCTCAACACTTAATTCTCTTTAATTCTATTATTTCTTCACTCACCCTGAGTTCTCTGTAGCCTTGCTTCTCTCTATAAATGATAGCTCTTCTTAAAAAAATGCTTATTACTGATTCTGGAAGAACTTCTCAACCTTTGTTAGAGATTGGTTTTATGATGCTATATATATATATCTAGTTGGTGATAATGCGTTCTTCAAATCAGCTGATGTTATTTAATTTCTCCTGTCTTATTGTGACTTCTGTCAATACTTGTATTTGTAAATGCTTGTTTATTAAAGTTCGTTTCTGCTTTCTTACTTCGACATTTGTTGATAACTTGTATTTGTAAATGCTTGTTTATTACAGTTAGTTTCTCCTTCCTTACTTCGACATCTGTCGATAACTTGTAGTTGTAAATGCTTGTTTATTTAAGTTCGTTTCTCTTTTAAACTCTATTTTGGTTTATTACCATTGAATTTGTAAATGCTTATTTGTTAACAGTTCGTTTCTCCTTTAAACTTGGCCTTTGTTTATAACCTTGACATTTGTAGATGCTTGCTCTTTTAAAGTTCGTTTTTTCTTTGACTTTAATATCTTAAACAAGAACCTTGTAAACATAAGGTTAATTCATACATTAACTCTGTAGCCTTGCCGACTTCCACGGAAACGGTCTACTATCAAACTCTTCGAGTAAACCTTGACAATATTTATTTGTTTTCTGTAATATAATCTTCAAATGTAATTTTACCTCACAGGAGTTTCTGTTCTGAAGCGCGCTCTCTCTCCACACAGCTGATTCCTGTCAGACCTCAGTTGAAGTGCAAGGCTTCCAGCTGGAGAGCTCATAACCTAGCAACCAACCGATTGCAAGACTAGAACTGTAATTAACCTTGAGGACTCACAGTGGCCATCTTGGATCTTCTCTTCTTGATTCTTCCTTTGAAATAAGCGCAAGATTACTCTGCAAACCTTCTTCCAGTTTGGGCTTTGCTGTCTCCACTGAGGATATCTCTTTGCTTTTCTCATGCACTTCTTTGATTTGACTTGGCAAGTTTGTGTGGTCATCACACTGGTGCTGGCGGTCCTGTCTGGCCCAGTGGGACTGGTGGCGGTGGCCTCTTGGGCAGCGGGGATGATGGCGGTGGCCTCCTGGGCAGCAGGGCCGGTGCTGGCGGTGGCCTCCTGGGCAGCGGGGATGATGGCGGTGGCCTCCTGGGCAGCGGGGATGATGGTGGTGGCCTCTTGGGCAGCAGGGCAGGTGCTGGCGGTGGCCTCCTGGGCAGCGGGGATGATGGCGGTGGCCTCCTGGGCAGCAGGGATGATGGCGGTCTTCTCCACCGTGCTGCTCTTCCCAGACCTGCTGACTTTCTTGTGGCCCTTCCCCACCTTGGAAGGTGTCGCAGCTGACTCCACACTCCCACCTGGACCCCTGGGAGCGGCTTTGGTGGCTGGAGTCTTCCCCCTCTCCCGCCGGGCACTGGCCAACTTTTGATGCTTCACAGTTGGGGGACTGTCCGTGCTGTGGCTCCGTGCCACGCTGGCTGCCCTGGTGGCCGGTGCACTCCAGATTCCGGTGACTACAGGCACCACTGGTCCCGGAGATGTTGTGGCTGAGGTGCTAGGTCGGGACCTGGAGAGTCGGGCCCTAGGAGACGGACAGAGTGGGGGAGGTGTGGGAAAGAGGTCAAGGTTGGACAGGAAACATTTTTTGGAGACACTGGGACGGGTAGCTGGAGGGGGTTTGGGAGTGGAGGAAGAGGTTGTGGTTGTAGGAGGTGTTCGTTTGGTGACTTTGGGTGAAGGTGCATGCGCTGGAGGCTGTCGTGAGGTGGATGGCTGTTGGGTGGGTGTGTGCCTGCGTTTGTGTATCTTGGGAGGTGGCATCACAGACACGCTGGGAGAGGACACAGGGGACGTGTGAATGGCAGTGGGGGTGGTGACTGCACGTGAGCGGGGTGTGGTGGTGTGTGCGCTGGTGATGGCAGTAGTGGCTGTAGATGTAGTGCATGCAGGGGTGAGTGTAGACCAGGCTGGGAGGGAGGAGGGAGACGAGGGGGTGGGGGATACAGTGGAGGCAGTCGATGTTGGTGTGTCTGCATGTGTGTGATGCTTGCATGAGTGCCTGTGGGATGTGTGGTGCTTATGTTTGCCAGAGCTTCCCTTGTGTGTTGACGTGTGTGCATGCTGGTCTGAAGGTGTGCTTGGGATAGGCTGAGGTAGAGGGGATTGGGTCTGGGTGGAGGAAGTTGGAGGGGGAAGGCTAGACACCGGGACAATGGCTGCCATCAGTGCTGAGGCGAGTCTGAAAAGCTTGCTGAAGGGCCGCCTGACCAGAATGAATGCATTTCTTTGTTGCAACTGCCTTTCTACGCCCTGGATGGCATTCAAAATGGTAGACTGCCCAACAGTGAGGGACCTGAGGAGGTCAATGGCCTCCTCACTGAGGGCAGCAGGGGTGACTGGGGCAGGGCCTGAGGTGCCTGGGGCGAAGGTGATGCCCACCCTCCTGGGTGAGCGGGCATGGGGCAAAGGCTAAAGGGCTGCTGGGAGGGCGGTGCTGGTAGGGGATTGGCAGCTGTACCTGTAGATGCGGGGGGCACAGATGTTGCCGCCACCACAAGGGAGCTCCCATCAGAGTACGAGTCTGTGTCACTGGTGTCAGCTCCTGTCCCTGCCGTGGAGCTCCCCTTACCCTCGGTCCCACTGGTGAACTCCGAGTCCGTTGTCTCACCCTCCAGGGCCATGTGGGATGCAGCTCCCTCCTGCGCTGGTGCCACTGCTCCTCCGCCTGATGATGCTAATGCACACAAGAATAGGGAGACCACAAAAAGGGGGGGACGACAGAAGAAAGACATGTTGAGTGCATGCATTACCGCTACCGTTGGCGGACACGACAGACGCAGAAGCCCCCTGCACTACGCCGCACACTTGGGCTCCACTGTTCAATCCCTGGGACATGGCCTACAAGGCCATGGACGACGTCTGCACACATGGATGACACAGGAGCATGAGTAGGTGTACTTGGCCCTGTACACAGGCGGGGTGGGGTGCCACATGGCCTGCATTACGGAGGGATCTTGCCTACTAAGCTCGCCCTGGCCTTGGGAAACCCACAGCATACCTCCCCCACCCAGACACCTCCACTGCGCGCAAAATCAGCAGGATAAGAGTGTACTCACCCTCTTGTGGCTGCTGTGATGCCCCCAAGTGCCCATCCAGCTCCGGGTACGCCACCGCCAGGATCCTGAACATCAGGGGGTTCATGGTGCGACGGGCACCCCTCCCACGTTGGGAGGCCATCCCCAGCTGGGCCTCCGCCGTCGTCTTGCTCCAGCGGCAAAAGTCCTCCCATCTCTTACAGCAGTGGGTGCTCCATCTGTGGTAGACCCCCAGGGTCCGGACGTCCTTGGTGATGGCATGCCAAATATCTTTTTTCTGGTGGGCGCTGACTTACATGAATTGTACAGGGGGAAAAGAAAAGTTATTACCAAATGCACCGTCACAGTCATTGGCCCCCGTCCCTACCCTTGCCATGTGGCACATGCACTCATCGTCGTTTCATGCACGCCTCAATCTCCCCCCCCTATCTTTCATCCACCCCACTCCACACAGGCATAGCCCATACAGCATGCTCCCAGTGTACTTACCTGTTTGTCTGGAGAACCGTAGAGTAGCGTGTACTGGGGGAGGACCCCATCCACGAGTTTCTCCAACTCCTCCGATGTGAAGGCAGGGGCCCTTTCCCCAGACACTCGAGCCATTGTCTCTTCCAGACCGAGGTCACAGTAGCACTTGCAGTGTAGGTCCTCTCCTGTCGAAGATCAGGTATCGAGTGATTGAACAGATAGAAAATGACGGTCACGTCTGCGGCGGTGCGTACCGTCTGCCGGCGTACATCGTCATTGGCTCCTGGGACCCATAGGGTCCAATGTTAACCAATGCAGCATTGCGCCGCGGTCTTCGACCGCCTACAGCGACGGTGTACAACGCCAGTGCAGTTACCTCACATCCCATTGTCCCACTTTACAGGTCAGGCAGCTGCCATTTCAGGGGCCCACATGGCTTAATTTTTAATGCGTCACACATACCTAGGCCTAGCCTCAACACACATACAGGCCAATTTTCGGATTACGATTAGTCTTCTGTGTAAGCTGTGGGTACGTACCTCTGAGTTGGTTGACTCTGTGCTCGCTGTTGTCCTTCATAGGCACTGTCCGCTGGGGCAGGTGAGGAGATGGTGGCATCCTCCTGTGTACAGACCGCTGGTGGACCTGTCGACAATGGAGGAAAGACATGTGATCATCACCTACAGGCTTGACCGTGCCACAATCCAGGAACTGTGTGCCCAGCTGGAGCCAGACCTGATGTCAGCTATCCGCCATCCCACAGGAATCCCCCCTCAAGTGCAGGTGCTGTCAGTACTCCATTTCCTTGCAAGTGGGTCATTTCAAACAACAGTGGCCATAGCATCAGGGATGTCCCAGCCTATGTTTTCCAATGTGTTGTCCAGAGTGTTGTCTGCCCTGCTGAAACACATGTGGAGCTACATCATTTTCCCTCAGGTGGAGGATTTGCCTACAGTGAAAGGTGACTTATATGCCCTGGGACATATCCCCAACATCATAGGTTCCATTGATGGGACCCATGTGGCTTTGCTACGCCCCCCCCCCCAGCAGGAGTGAACAGGTGTACAGAAACCGGAAGAGTTATCATTCCATGAATGTGCAGATGGTGTTCTTGGCAGACCAGTACATCTCCCATGTTAAAGCCAAGTTCCCAGGCTCAGTGCATGACGCCTACACCCTGCGGTATGGCAGCATCTTTATGTGATGGGTCAACTCCAGAGGCACCGTGTGTGGCTATTAGGTGAGCACATGGAAGCAAGTCAGTGGGAATGGTTGTCTGGGTCTGGGGATATCCCTACAGGTTAGTGTGTATCTAACAGTTGTCCCTCGCCATTTGCAGGTGACTCTGGTTACCCCAACCTGCCAGGGCTACTGACCCCAGTGAGGAATCCCAGGACAAGGGCAGAGGAACGCTACAATGAGGCCCATGGGCGAACTAGGAGGATTATAGAGAGGACCTTCGGCCTCCTGAAGGCCACGTTCAGGTGCCTCCATATGACAGGTGGATCCCTATTCTACTCACCAAAGAAGTTGTGCCAGATCATCGTGGCCTGCTGTATGCTTCACAACTTAGCTTTGCGACGACAGGTGCCTTTTCTGCAGGAGGATGGTCCAGATGGCGGTGTTGTTGCAGCTGTGGAGCCTGTGGACAGTGAAGACGAGGAAGCAGAAGAAGAGGACATGGACAACAGGAACTTGGTGATCCTGCAATATTTCCAGTGAGACACAGGTAAGAATACAGACCTGCCTACTACATGTACTTTAACACTACTACCTCTCTACTGACTGTCGTTTTCCCCAGTGTATGGTCACTGAGTTGTCACTTTCCCTTACGATTTCACAGATGTGTGTCCCACAGTGTGACATCTGCTTTGTTTCCTCATGGACTAGAGCTGTGTGACATAGATATGTTGACATTACAATTGAAAGAGCATTTTGTCACTGTAATTGCTAATACACTATTTCGAAATCACAGACTGACTCCAGATTGTTTTGTACTTCAAGGGTGTTTATTTAAGTGCTCAATATTGGAGGGGGTTGTAAAATGGTGAGGGGTGATGGTGGAGGAATGTCCATGACAGAGTCCAGTCTATTAGTCTCACAGGTGCATTGCCCAAATGGGCATAGGAAGTGGAGCTGGGGCAGTTTGAGGATGGATAGGGTGACAAAGTGGGACAGAAAGATGACATTCAGGGTGGTCTCATTTCTTGGCGGGGGTCTTGGCATCGTTCTCTGTCTTTGTCCTGGATCTCAGGGACCGTTTGCGTGGTGGTTCTCGCTCTGCAGGAGGTGGGGTGCTGATGTGGTGGTCCTGTGGCGGTGCCTCCTGTCCACTAGCGCCGGCCGAGGTGGTGGGCAGTTCATCGTCCAGGCTAGTGTCAGGGGGCCCTTGTTGTGCCACAGTGTCCCTCCTGGTGTTGAGTACTTCCTTCAGCACCCCTACAATGGTGCCCAGGGTGGAATTGATGGTTCTGAGTTCCTCCCTGAAGCCCAAATACTGTTCCTCCTGCAGGCGCTGGGTCTCCTGAAACTTGGCCAGTACCATTGCCATCGTCTCCTGGGAGTGGTGGTAGGCTCCCATGATGGAGGAGAGGGCCTCGTGGAGAGTGGGTTCCCATGGCCTGTCCTCCCCCTGTCGCACAGCCGCCCACCCAGTTCCCGTGTGTTCCTGGGCCTTCGTCCCCTGGACCGTGTGCCCACTGCCACTGCCCCCAGGTCCCTGTTGTTGTTGGGGTGGTGGGTTAGCCTGGGTTCCCTGTAGTGGTGGACACACTGCTGCTTGACGTGTCCTGGGGACAGAGGTATGGTCCCGCTGGGTGGGTGCTGTGCTGGTGTTTCTAGAGGGGGGAAGGTCTGTAGTGGCCTGTGACTGTGTGAGGGGAACAGACTGTCCCGAGGTCCCCGATGGGCCGGGCTGGTCATCTGGATGCAGTTGGACAGAGCTGCTGTCATCACTGTGGGCCTCTTCTGTTGGTGGTGTGGACATGTGTGGACCCGCCTGTCCGATGACGTTGGGTAGGGGTCCTGCAGGGGTATAAAAGGATGTTTATTACATCTGTGTGTGCCATGGTGTGCAATAGGTTGGTGACCGTGTACCCCAGTGCTTGCATTCCTGTGTGGGACCTTATGTGATGGTGGTTTAGGGGGGTGTATGGGTATGTGCAGTGGCCATGCTTTGGTGATGGGTGTCCATGCTTTGTTGTTGCATGCAGGGCTTGGTGTTGGGATGGGTGGGTTGTGATAGTGGGACATTTGTGAGGTGTTGGAGTGATGGGGGTGAGGGCGAAGGTGGGAATATGTGATAGCATGCAGGTAGGGTGGGGGATGTAATAGTAAAGCTTTGACTTACCAGAGTCCATTCCTCCATCTACTCCTGAGAGGCCCTCAGGATGCAGAATCGCCAAGACCTGCTCCTCCCATGTTGTTAGTTGTGGGGGAGGAGGTGGGGGTCCGCTGCCAGTCCGCTGAAACGCAAGATGGTGTCTTGAGACCACGGAACACACCTTCCCCCGTAGGTCGTTCCACCTCTTCCTGATGTCATTCCGATTTCTTGGGTGCTGTCCCCCTGCGTTAACCCTGTCCACTATTCTTCGCCATAGCTCCATCTTCCTAGCTATGGAGGTGTGCTGCACCTGAGATCCGAATAGTGCAGACGATTTCCTCCACCATGACCCTGAGCTCCTCCTCCGAGAACCTGGGGTGTCTTTGCCGTGCCATGGGGTGGTGTGGGTGATGTGTGGGGTGGTGTGTATAGTGATAAGTGGGATGATATTTAGTGGTGTGTTCTGTGAGGTGCGTGGAAGCTATGTTTGTGATGGTATTGTGTGCCTGTGGATGCTTGGTAGTTGTTTGTGGTGTCTCTCTCTGGCCTTCTTTCGGTATTTTTGGTAGCAAGGATTTGTGGGTGATGTGGGTGTGTGTTTTATATTGTATTGTGTGGTTGGGAGTGGTGTGTGTATGTGTATCAGGTGTGTGTATTTGGAATTGTCCAATTTGGCTGTGTTTTGTAAGAGCGTGGATTCGTGTGTTGTAATAGTGTGGGCATATTTCTGTTGGCGGGACGGTGGAGGTTTTGTTTTCGCCAGTTCATCACTGACCTTTGGTGTGGCGGACTTGTGTGGGTGTCTGAATTTTGGCAGATTCCGTGCTGTGGGTCATAATAGCTGTGGGGGAATTCCGCAGCCGCAGCGGTGTGTTGGCGGTCTTCTGCACAGCGGTAAGTGGCTTTTACCGCCAATGTTGTAATGAGGGCCTAAGTGTTGACTTTTCAAAGATGCAAAGATTCTTCTTGCAAAAATGTGGTAACCTGATGATAATAATTCTGGTACAAGAAGATATATAAAGGTACTTGTTATTTTTGTAAATAGTTGTGGATCTCCTTCTTGAGTGTTGTGTCTCATTTTTTCACTGTCTGTGTTTTCAAATGTCTCACACTCCTCTATGATAAGCTTAAGGCTGTTCGACCACACTACCCCCTAAAAGAGCACCTTGGGATTGCTACAGCAAGTCCCCGTCTACTAGCAAGAGAACCCCTGGACTCTTTGCATGATATATCTCATTTTGATATATAATAATATAGACAGTCTGCTTCCTATAGGGAGAATGAAGCACATTTTGATAGGTTTCCTGAGGGATAGTTTGAGAATTGTCCTGCTCATTTCAGACACTGAGGCCCATATTTATATATTTTTTTGCACTGCATTTGCATCACTTTTTGATGCAAAAGCGGTGCAAACTTACAAAATATAATTGTATTTAGTAAGTTTGCGCCGCTTTTGCATCAAACAGTGACACAAATGCGGTGCAAAAAAAGTATAAATATGGGCCTGAGTCAGTGGGTCCAGTTTTAATTTGACGAGAGACTAAGAAGGCTTCCATGAGTGCAGCACTTGCCTCTGCAAGTGCTTGAGGCTGCCCGAGCATAAGCATGGCAGATAATGTGTAGGGTATGTACTGTCAGCTCATTGGCAATCTATCCAAAAGACTTATGTTAGACTTTTAATCATTAAAAGTATGTGTATTGCACACTCAATCAAATCTCATTATCCTCTCTCAAGTCTCAATACCTCCCATACTTACTATAAGGACTGTGTCAGGTTTACAGGACTATAAATTGTTTTAAAAAAGTAACAGTGCTACATTCAAATATTTTAAGAAACAAATTTCTGAACACAGTTAGTGGGTCATTCACCTACTCCTTACTGAATACTATATTATGATGCTGTAAGGGTGGTCAAACCTACCAATAGCATTGTACCTCGTGGAACATTAAATTTTTTTAATTACAACAGGTTAATTTATAGTCCTGAATTATAAAGAACCTTAAATGCAAAGCTTTAATACTAAGTACTGCTTTTCTAAAATCTTTGCCTGACTATACTGAGGTGCTCCTATTGTGTGGATATTCATAGTTATCAAGTGTCCCCATGGCAAATACCTCAGTGTGAGTCAGTCTTGACTTTTTTAACAGGCATCACATTGTATTCGGGGTCGTGAGATTTTGTTGTTAACATTGTAACTTTGGGCTAACAAATCCCAGCAGCAAAGTGCAGGTGGGTAAAACAAAAAGCTGGAATTAGCTGAAGATATCACAGACAACAATAGCATACCTTGCAGCTAAGAATTTTGTAGGTAAGTGAAAAGCCTTGTCGCGTTTTCACACTATCCCCACGTACAAGGCGACAGCACTCTTTTCACAGATGACTTTCACTACACCTTGCATTGAATTTTTAAAACATAGGGTGTGTCATAATTAAGATGAAAGACAGATGAAGATTGTCTAGCAGAGGTGTATTATCTCATGACTCCTCCAAGTCCACACACATCGAAAAATGACAGTTCCCTTGTCAACATTCTAAGTTAGATGCCTGGGCATTCCATTGGGAGGTTGGAAGCGGGGAGAAGGGAACAAACCATGACTACAGGTTAATAACTCAGGGAAAGGAGTTATACCTTATTACTTATTCACTTATACTTAATAATTATTAAAACCATATCACATGAACTATGTAAATTATAACACATGTCCCTTATCTATCAAAGGAAAAAAAATCAAATTTCTTTTGACAGAAAATCACCCGTTTGAAGGACACAGCTATAGTAGGCCAAGGTTTACAGCATGAATGTATTGGCCATATGGTGCCATGTGCAATCGCTTAGTGATGAAGTCTCTGAGCCAATGAGGCACGTTTTTTGTCCTAGCTGGTTTTCCACATTTCATTGGATTCAACATAACATCATTTGTTGACCGACTACAAGAAGTTTTGTTCCTTGTAGGGTACAGTCTTGCTATCTTATCTGTATTCCATGTCTTGCCATCACTTAGCACAACCACATTCTTACGCACTTAAGTAATGGTCTTTGGGGTTGAAAATGTACTATTGGTATTTCTTTGGAAAGTAGGAAGGTTAACTACCACTTGATCACCAATTTCCCACTTTCTTTGAGGAGCGTTTTACCTCATGTTATAACGGTCCCTGTACTTAGCTTGGTGACATCTTACCCTTGTAACGACCTCTTCTATGTCTACCCAGACTGATAGATTTCCTCCCTTCCAGCTTGGGGATAGTTTTGTTCCAGGTATTCTCCCTTTCAAGGAAGTGAATGAAGCAACACCTGTGCTACTATTGGGAGTGATGTGATGAGACCACAGCATATTGTGTAAGGATTCTTCTAAGGGATTACCCGAAACAGCAGCTAACTGAAGGCATTCTTTGATCATTCTATTAACTCTTTCAATCAATCCATTGGCTCTAGGGCAATAAATGCAGTCTTGAAGTGATTAATAGGCAATTGTTGTAAGGAAATCAGACATTTCCTCTGAAGTGAATTGTACCCCATTGTCTGTCACAAGAGTAGTAGCGATCCCCTCTCTGTAGAATATATCTAGTAGGAACTCTAGCAGTACTTTTGTAGTTATAGATTGTACCACTCTTGTCACAATCCACTGTGTATGGTAGTCCACTAATACAAACATATATTTCCCACTCCAAGTTGAAAACTTCATGGGTCCTATTATATCTAGTGCTAACTTGTCCCAGGGCTTTCATGGTATTACTATAGGGGAAATTGGAGTACCCTTGGTTATTTTTATTTTGTCACTTTGAGCACACTTCATGCAATCTTTAACTTTCATCTTAATTAACCTATCCATGCCTGGGAACCAATAGTGAGCACATGCTTTGCTTTTCGTGAGACTTCTACCTGGATGACCTTCATGTACTAGGCCAACAATCTGTCCCATTGGTTTGTAGGTGGTATTAACTTTTTCCCTCTTCTGATGAGGTTACCCTTTATGTTGAATTCTTGTCTGACCCCAGACCTATCTGCCATTTTTCCAATTTTAAGGTTATCCCTGCATCACGTAGAGCCATAAACACTAATCTCAGGAATTTATCATGTTCAGATTCAGATTCACCGTAGACTAGAATGTCATCTTGGTAGTTGCAGACATTTTGTATGTTTTTTAAGATTTGTTGTATAAGTCTTTGAAAAACTGCAGCAGCAGAAACTATTCCGAACGGCATTCTGCAGTATCTTTAGGCTCCAAATGGGGTTATGAAAGAAGTGTATGATCTGGAATCCACATGAAGTTCAACCTGGTGGTAAGCTGACGATAGGTCTATTACACTGAAGTAGGGGGACTTACCAACCATACTTAGCCTTTCATGTATTCTAGGCAGGAGAGATCTATTTACCTATATGTTTGCATTACGATCTCTTAAGTCAACACATTGTCCCTCATTACAACCCTGGCGGTAAATGCCGCCTACCACTGTGCTGACGGGGGCCAACGTACAATGCCCACAGCGGTGTTCCACTACGGGTATTATGACTCACACTGAGAATTCTGCCACAATACAGACACCCATACAAGTCCGCCACCCAAAGGTCAGCGATAAACTGCCGATATCCAAACCCACACCGTTACGCCAACCGGAATACGCCCACAGTATCACGACCCACGAATCACCGCAGCGGTTTTTCAATTGCAGTAAACCATTGGTGGTACACACCGCCGCGCTCAAAATACACACACTTACAAAACACCACCACATTGGCCAATTCAAACTACACACACCTGACACACATACAGACACCACACCCACAACACTATAAAACACACACCACATTACCCACAACCCTTTCAACGAAAACGAAGATTGCCAACACAGAGAGACACAAGCCAGGAGCACCCACTCAATCAGAGGCACAGAACACCATCACCCATACACCATACACACACATCACAGGATACACCCCAACACATCACTCCACACATCACCCCACACATCCTCACAAATACCACATCCATGGCACCCCAAAGACACCCCAGGTTTTCAGAGGAGAAGCTAAGGGTCATGGTGGAGGAATTCATCCGGGTAGAGCCACAGCTATTCGGATCACAGGTGCAGCAGACGTCCATTGCTAGGAAGATGGAGCTATGGTGGAAAGTCGTGGACAGAGTCAACGCCGTGGGAAAGCACCCAAGAACCGGGGATGACATCAGGAAGAGGTGAGAGGTGGAACAACCTACGGGGGAAGGTGCGTTCTGTGGTTGCAAGAAACCAGGTAGCCGTACAGAGAACTGGCGTTGGACCCCCACATTCTCCGCCACAACTAACAACATGGGAGGAGCAAGTCTTGGCGATCATGCATGCTTAGGGCCTCGCAGGAGTTCCAGGAGGACTGGACTCTGGTAAGTCAAATCTTTACTAATATATCCCCCACCATAGGTGCATGTTATCACAAGCTCCTACCCCTATCCTCACCCCATCACTCCACCAACTCACAAATACCCCACCATCACAAACCAACCATCCCAATACCAAGCCCTGCATGCAACACAAAAGCATGGACCCTCAACACAGACCTGCTTGGACCCCATCACCACAGCATGCCCAGTAGAGAGACTCACCCAGCCCACAAAATCACCACTCACACAAGGCAAGCTGACAGAGAAATCACAACCATACAGGGAAACACACCCATGCACAACATGGCACACGCAGATACATTAACACTGCATTTGCATCCCCACCGAACCCCTACTCAATGTCAACGGAGAGGAGGTGCCAGGTACATCCAGCCCCCCCCGAAGAGGCCCACAGTGACGACAGCAGCTCTGCACGCCTGGATCAGGATGACCAACCTGGCCCATCAGGGACCTCTGGACAGTCGGTTCCCCTGCCACAGTCCCAACCCACCACAGAGCCTCCCCCCTCAGGAAACACCAGCACAGCACCCACCCAGCGGGCCCATACCTCTGGCCCCAGCACACGTCAATCAGCAGTGTGTCCACCACTACAGGGACCCCAGGCAACCCCACAAACACAGGACGATCAGGGACCTGGGGTCAGTGGCAGTGGGCACACAGACAACAGGGAAGCTGGGAGGACTGCTGTGCGACAGGGGGAGGACAGGCCCAGGGAACCCACTCTCCACAAGGCACTCTCCAACATCCTGGGAGCATACCACCATTCCCAGGAGACCATGGGCCAGATACTGGCCAAGCTCCAGGAGACCGAGCGGGTGCAGGAGGGACAGTACCTGGGGATCAGGGATGACCTAACAAACATCTACATCATACTGGTCACCATTGCAGGGGTGCTGGCTGACATGGCTAAGACCATGAGGGAGGCAGTGGCACAACAATGGGCGCCTGACACTAGCCAAACCGATGAACAGCCTTCCACCTCCGGCGGCGCTAATGGACAGGAGGCCCCACCACAGGACCAACAGGCCACCAGCACCCCACCCCCTGTAGAAGGAGAACCACCCCGCAAACGGTCCCTGCGACCAGGCAGAAGCCAGAGAACATTGCCAAGACCCCTGCCAGGAAATAAGACTCTCTGATTGTCACCCTTCTGTCCCACTGTGTCACCCTGTCCACCTTGAACTGCCATTACTCCCCTTCGTATGCCCCATTGGACAATGCACTTGTGATACCAAGAGACTGGACTCTACCTGGACTTTCCTCCACCATCAGCCCAGCCCATTGCACATCCCCCTCTACTTATGAGCACCTAAATAAACACCCTTGGAACAAATACTAATCTGGAGTCTGTCAAATGATTCACAAATGTATTAGTACAACTTTATCAAAGCATTGCAGCTCAAATGTACAGTGAAATATACTTTGGGAATGACCTTTGGTGGACAGCAGTACACAAAGCAGGAGCCAGAGTGGGGCACAAAGATCTGAAAATAGAGATGCTAAAGGCTACAGTCAGTGGCCATAGACATCGGGTAAGAGGCTGCCTTGTACAATCTCCAACAGATAACTGAAATGTAAAGTGAACGTACAATGGCTTACCTGTGTGTCACTGGAAGTACTGCTGAATTATGTTGCTTCTGTTGTCAACATCTTCTTCCTCTGCCTCCTCTTCCTCACTGTCCACAGGCTCCACCGCTGCCACAAGACCATCTCCAGGCACATCCTCCTGCAGAAAAGTCACCTGGCGTCTCAGGCCAGGTTGTGCAACATGCAACATTGATCTGGCACACCTTCTTGGGTGAGTAGTACAGGGAGCCACCTGTCAGACGGAGGCACCGGACCCTGGCCTTCAGGAAGCCGAAGGCCCTTTCAGTAATCCTCCTTGTATGCCCATGTGCCTCATTGTAACGTTCCTCTGCCCTTGTCCTGGCATTCCTCACTGGGGTCAGTAGCCATGAGAGGTTGGGGCAACCAGAGTCAGCTGCAAATATTGAGGGACAACTGTTAGACACACACTAACCCTTAGGGACAACCCCATACCCAGACACCTACTCAGTGTGTGTAGGGACCTTAGGCTCACCTATTAGCCACCCCCGGTGCCTCTGGGGTTGGCACATCACATATGGGATGCTGCTATTCCTCAAGATAAGGGCGTCATGCACAGAGCCAGGATATTTGGCATTCACATGGGAGATGTACTGGTCCGCCAAACACACCATCTGCACATTCATAGAGTGATAACCTTTTCTATTCCTGAAAACTTGTTCATTTCTCCGGGGGTGGGGACAAATGCCACATGTGTACCATCAATGGCACCAATAATGTTGGGGATATGACCCAGGGCATAAAAGTCAACTTTTACTGTGGCCAAATCCTCAACCTGGTGGAACACGCTGCAGCAGGACACTCTGGTCAACACGTTGGAGAACATTGGCTGAGACATCCCTGATGCCATGGTGTAGGAGGCTGACCTGGCTTGTAGTGGGTAGCAGAGGTACTTACACCTTGTGCCAGGTCCCGTTATCACTTATTAGTGTAGAAGAGGTGTTTCTAGCAGCTTAGGCTGATAGAAGGTAGCTATGGCCAAGCAGCTTAGGCTGAACTAGGAGACATGTAAAGCTCCTACTATGCCACTGGTGTCATATGCACAATATCATAAGAAAACACAATACACAGAATTACTGAAAATAAAGGTACTTTATTTTTATGACAATATGCCAAAAGTATATCAGTGAGTACCCTCAGTATGAGGATAAGTTATATACACAAGATATATGTACACAAACCAAAATTAGGTAAGTAATAGCAAGAAAAGTAATGCAAACAGTGTAGAATTACAATAGATTGCAATAGGAGCACATAGGTATAGGGGCAACACAAACCATATACTCCAAAACTGGAATGTGAACCACGAATGGATCCCAAACCTATGTGAGCTTGTAGAGGGTTGCTGGGACTGTAAGAAAACAGTGAGGGTTAGAAAAATAGCCCACCCCAAGACCCTGAAAGGTAGGTGTAAAGTACACCTACTACCCCCAGAGAGCACAGAAGTCGTGATAGGGGGATTCTGCAGGAAGAACAAACACCAGCAATGCAACAACAGTGGATTTCCGGACCTGAGTACCTGTAAGACAAGGGGACCAAGTCCAATAGTCGTGACAGTGTCGAGAGTGGGCAGGAGCCCAGGAAATGCCAGCTGAGGGTGCAAGGAAGCTGCCACCAGATGGAAGAAGCTTGGAGTTCTGCAAGAAAGAAGAGAGCTAGGGACTTCTCCTTTGGAAGACGGATGTCCCACCTCACAATGAAGCTTGCAGAGGTATTCCCACGCAGAAAGACCGCAAGCAAGCTTTGCTAGCTGCAAGGGTCGCAGTAGAGGTTTTTGGGTGCTGCTGTGGCCCAGTAGGGACCAGGATGTTGCTACTTGGAGGAGGAGACAGAGGGGGTGCCCAGCAACTCAGGGAGCCCTCACAGAAGCAGGCAGCACATGCAAAAGTACCTGAACAGGCACTTGGAGGGAAAGTGAACTGGAGTCCATGTGAAGTCACAAAAGGGAGTCCCACGATGCCGGAGGCCAACTCAGAAGGTTGGGCACTGCAGGACAGAGTGTTGGGGACCCAGGCTTGGCTGTGCACGAAGGAAATCCTGGAAGAGTGCACAGGAGCCGGAGCAGCTGCAAATCACATGGTACCCAGCAATGCAGTCTAGCGTGGAGAGGCAAGGACTTACCTCCACCAAACTTGGACTGAAGAGTTACTGGACTGTGGGAGTCACTTGGATAGAGTTGCTGAGTTCCAGGGACCACGCTCGTCAGGCTGAGAGGGGACCCAGAGGACCAGTGATGCAGTCTTTTGGTGCCCGCGTTAGCAGGGGTAAGATTCCGTCGACCCACAGGAGATTTCTTCAGAGCTCCTGGTGCAGGGAGGAGGCAGGCTACCCCCAGAGCATGCACCACCTGGAAACAGTCAAGAAAGCCGGCAGGATGAGGTCATACAAGGTTGCTAGTAGTCGTCTTGCTACTTTGTTGCAGTTTTGCAGGCGTCCTAAGCAGTCAGCGGTCCATCCTTTGGTAGAAGGTGAAGAGGGGGATGCAGAGGAACTCTGGTGAGCTCTTGCATTCGTTATCTAAAGAATTCCCCAAAGCAGAGACCCTAAATAACCAGAAAAGGAGGTTTGGCTACCAACAAAGGAGGATTGGCTTCCAAGACAGGTAAGAGGCTATCAGAAGGAGTCTCTGATGTCACCTGCTGGCACTGGTCACTCAGAGCAGTCCAGTGTGCCCCCAGCACCTCTAAATCCAAAATGGCAGAGGTCTGGGACACACTGGAGGAGCTCTGGGCACCTCCCCTGGGATCAGGTGCAGGTCAGGGGAGTGGTCACTCCCCTTTCCTTTGTCCAGTTTCGTGCCAGAGCAGGGCTGGGGATCCCTGAACCGGTGTAGACTGGGTTATGCAGAGATGGGCACCATATGAGCCCATCAAAGCATTCCCAGAGGCTGGGGGAGGCTACTCCTCTCCAGCCTTCACACCTATTTCCTCTGAGAGAGGGTGCAACACCCTCTCTCAGAGGAAATCCTTTGTTCTGCCTTCCTGGGCCAGGGTTGCCTGGACCCCAGGAGGGCAGATACCTGTCTGATGGGTTGGCAGCAGCAGCAGCAGCAGCAGCAGCAGCAGCAGCTGCAGTGCAGACCCCGGAAAGGCAGTTTGGCAGTACCTGGGTACTATGCTAGAGACCCGGGGGATCATGGAATTGTCCCCCCAATACCAGAATGGTATTGGGGTGACGATTCCATGATCTTAGACATGTTACATGGCCGTGTTCGGAGTTACCATTGTGACGCTACACATAGGTAGTGACCTATGTGTAGTGCACGCGCGTAATGGTGTCCCCGCACTTACAAAGTCCGGGGAATTTGCCCTGAACAATGTGGGGGCACCTTGGCTAGTGCCAGGGTGCCCACACACTAAGTAACTTTGCACCCAACCTTCACCAGGTGAAGGTTAGACATATAGGTGACTTATAAGTTACTTAAGTGCAGTGGTAAATGGCTGTGAAATAACGTGGATGTTATTTCACGCAGGCTGCAATGGCTGGCCTGTGTAAGAATTGTCAGAGCTCCCTATGGGTGGCAAAGGAAATGCTGCAGCCCATAGGGATCTCCTGGAACCCCAATACCCTGGGTACCTCAGTACCATATACTAGGGAATTATATGAGTGTACCAGTATGCCAATGTGAATTGGTAAATTTAAGCACTAGCCTGTTATTGACAAATTTGGAAAGCAGAGAGAGCATAACCACTGAGGTTCTGGTTAGCAGAGCCTCAGTGAGACAGTTAGGCACCACACAAGGAACACATATAGGCCACAAACTTATGAGCACTGGGGTCCTGGCTAGCAGGGTCCCAGTGACACATAACAAACATACTGACAACATAGGGTTTTCACTATGAGCGCCGGGCCCTGCCTAGCAGGATCCCAGTGAGACAGTAAAAACACCCTGACATACACTCACAAACAGGCTAAAAGTGGGGGTAACAAGGCTAGAAAGACGCTTCTTTCGCACACATGGCCACTGTTGTTTGGAAGGAAGCACTTGCCAGGAAATGGAGCACTGACAGGACCTGCACTAGAGGGGGGGATACCTGTGGGCTGGCGGATAGCTGACATCAGGTCTGGCTCCAATTGGGCACACAGTTCTTGGATTGTGGCACAATCAAGTCTGCATGTAATGATAATGTGTCTGTCCTCCATTGTTGCAAGGTCCACCAGGGGTCTGTACACCGGAGGATGCCACCATCTCATATTCAGCCTCAGCGGTTGAAGCCTATGGAAGAGAACCGTGAGCAGAGGGTCATATTCCCATATCTATAGCACTAATGTTGATTTCTTTACTTTACAGAAAAAAAATGTGAAACCCACAATCAGTTGCTGTGCCAATGTCTGCTGTGACACAGTTAGGTGCCATGCCCTGTGCCCCCCTGAAATGGCAGATGCCTGACCTGAGAGGAGGGACAAGTGGAAATCAGGTAATTGGCTGGAGTTGTGCGCTGTCGCAGCAGGCAGTCGAAGACCACGGTGCAACTACGCATTATCATTGGGCCCTATGGGTTCCAGGAGCCAATGGCGATGTACGCCGGCGGTGACTGTAGGCACTGCCTCGGACGTGACCGCCATTTTCTATCTATCCACTCACTTGCTACCTGACCTTCACCAGGAGAGGACCTACACTGCAAGTGCTGCTGTCACCTGTGTCTGGAACCGACCATGGCTCATGTGTCTGGGGGAAAGGGCCCCTGCCTCACTGTGGAGAAGTTGGAGAAACTGGTGGATGGGGTCCTACCCCAGTACACGTTACTCTATGGTCCTCCAGACAAACAAGTGAGTACACTGTGAGCATGATGCTTGGGCCATGAATGTATGGAGTGCTGTGTATGTAAGCTACATGTGGGGGGGGCAGAGGCGTCCTGGCCAGAGTGCAACATGTAAGGTGGTTAATGTATGTGCGTCAGGGGATGGGAGGGATTTGGTGGGCCATGAATTTGACGGTCCGGACGGTTGACTAATTCCCTTTTCTGCTGTCTTTTCCCTGCAGGTCAGCGCCCACCAGAAAAAAGCGTATTTGGCGTGCCATCGCCAAGGAGGAGCGGACCCTAAGGGTCTTTGACAGGTGGAGCACCCACTGCCGCAAGAGGTGGGAGGACCTGCACCGATGGGCAAAGGCGGCGGCGGAGGCCCATCTGGAGCTGACCTCCCAACGAGGAAGGAGTGCCCGTCGCACCATGACCCCCCTGATGTTCTGCATCCTGGCGGTGGCCTATCCAGAGTTGGATGGGCGCTTGAAGGCCTCACAGCAGCCACAAGGGGGTGAATACAGAATCTGACTCCTGACTGCACGCGTTAAGAGATACCTGGGTGGGGGATGTGGGCTATGGGTGCCCCTAGGCCAGGGAGAAGATGGCAGGGTAGGTCCCTTGTTGGGCAGGCTCTGAAGCACTCCTAGACCAATAGTGTTAGTGGGCATCTACTACTGGGCAGGGTGCAGTGGGTTTCTGGTGTGCAGTTGATGGCGTTAGGCATTGTACCCCATGGGCTGGTGACTATCTTAGTAACTGGTTGGGCATGGCCTAGTGCCTAGGGCTGCTCCCTGTGTGTTGTGTACGTCAACGGTAGTGGTGTTGCTGGCATTGACCAAGTGTATCCTCTGTCTCTCCCCCCCTTTTTGTTTTGTCACCCTGTCCTTGTGTGCATTAGCATCATCTGGCAGAGGAGCAGAGGCATCGGCAACGGAGGGAGCTGCATCCCACATGGGCCTGGAGGCCGAATCCACCGATGGTGAGGGCACCAGTGGGGATAGGAGGGGAGAGCACAGACAGCGACTCCTCCTCCGATGGAAGCTCCCTGGCGGTGGTGGACACCTCTGTGCCCACCCAAACAACAGGTACAGCCACCACCCCCCCTACCAGCACCGCCCTCCCAGCAGCCCCTCAGCGTGTTTCCCGTGCCTGCTGACCCAGGAGGGACGGCATCTCCTTCGCCCCAGGCACCTCAGGCCCTGCCCCAGTCAGCGCTGCTGCCCTCAGTGAGGAGGCTATTGACCTTCTGAGATCCCTCACTGTTGGGCAGTCAACCATTCTGAATACCATCCAGGGTGTAGAGAGACATTTGCAACAAACAAATGCATACCTGGAGGGCATTCACTCTGGCGTGGCGGCCCAACAGAGAGCATTTCAGGCTCTGGCCTTAGCACTGATGGCAGCCATTGTCCCTGTGTCTAGCCTCCCCCCTCCAACTTCCTCTCCCCTCAACCCCAGCATATCGTAAGCACACCTTCAGACCAGCATTCACCCAAATCATCACACAGAAGTGGCTCAGGCAAACACAAGCACCTCACATCATCCCACAGGCACTCACACAAGCACCATACCCATGCAGACACACCAACATCCACTGCCTCCACTGTGTCCCCCTCCTCCTCGTCGTGCACCTCCCTCCCAATATCTTTTCCACTCACACCTGCATGCACTACATCCTCATCCACTACCTCCATCACCAGCACTCCCATCACTACTCACCCCTCACTGGCAGTCACCACCCCCACATCCATGCACACGTCCCATGTGTCCTCTCCCAGTGTGTCTGTGACCCCTCCTCCCAAAGTACACAAACGCAAGCACCCACCCACCCACCGAACAGCCATCCTCCTCACAACAGCATCCAGCACATGCACCTTCACCCAAACTCAGCAGACAGACACCTTCTACAACCACTCCCTCTTCCTCCACTCCCAAACCCTCTCCCTCTTCCCACCCCAGTGCATCTAAAAAGATTTTCCTGGCAAACATTGACCTGTTACCTACCCCTCTCCCTCCCTCATCCTTCCCCTCAGGCCAGGGTGTCCAGAACCCAGGCCAGCACCTCAGCAACCAAGTCGGCATCCGCTATTGTACCTGCAACTCCCAGAGGCTAAAAGGGGGCACCCGTCAGGCCGGCCAGTGTGCCACCAACCCCTGCAAAGGACCAAACCATTCCGCCACCTGCCAAGGTGAAGAGGGGGACAGCATGCAGCAAGGGCAAGGAGCACGACCCACCCAGCAAGGCCCCCTCCAAAACTCCAGCTGCCAGAGCCAAGGTCACAACAGCATCTACCAAGGTGAGGAAGGGGCAGAAAACCCAAGGCAAGGCACTTCAGCCGTCGGAGGCTGCAGGTGAAGGCCTGGTGCCCACTAGCAGAACCGCCAGCCCTGCCACCTGCACCGCGGGCAGCACCGGCAGAAGCCCCACCGCTGGCACAGCCATAGGCACCACCACCTGCACCACTGCTGCCACCACTACTGTCAGCAGCAGCATCCCCAGTGGGCAGCCATCGGAGGCTGCAGGAGAAGGGCTGGAGCCTACCTCCACCACTGGTAGCACCGGCACCTGCACCATGGCCAGCACCGCCAGCAGCCCCGCCGCAAGCACCGCCACCTGCACCGCTGACAGTAGGACCACTACCAGCACCAGCAGTCCCAGTGGGCGGCCATCTGAGGCTGCAGGAGACTAGCGGGAGGCTACAACCACCACTGGCAACACCCCCACCAGAACCGGCACTACCACCAGTTTGCAGCCTTAGGCGCCACAGGATGGCGTCCAGCCCTGCCTCCATGAACTATCATGCAACCTGTTCCCTGCAAATCTCGTGCCTCAGACACCCAGGTGAGGGAATTTGAACTGGCACACCCCAAGTGCTGCATCACTGGGCACAAGGTCCCCTCCAGAACCAGTAGACAAAGGCATCCACTCACCCAATCCTTGGCAGGATGAAGCACACTGGGCACAAAGTCCCTTCCAGAACCAGTGGAGATATGCATCCACTCAGCCCCTCCTTAGCAGGATGAAGCACACTGGGCACAAAGCCCCCTCCAGAACCAGTGGAGATATGCATCCACTCAGCCCCTCCTTGGCAGGATGAAGCACACTGGGCACAAGGCCCCCTCCAGAACCAGTGGGCAAACCACCCACTTGAGATACTGGCCTTGCACTCCCCATGACCAAGCAGTGGCCAAACCACCCATTTGAAAGACTGTGGCCTTGCACTCCCCAGGACCACGCAGTGGGCAAACCATCCACTTGAGAGACTGTGGCTTTGCACTCCCCAGGACATCGCTGTGGGCATGGATCCCCCTCACAGAGCAGTGACGTTTTCCCAATCTTCCCGCTGAGGTGCCCCCCCCATCACCCTCCCCCTGAGGTGCCTCTGTGTTTTCGACCATTTGCCCCTGCAGTGTTCTCTCCATATTGAGGCAGGAGTCAAGTGTGGGCTTAGCCCATGATTTTTGGCTCAGTGGCCCACGGACATTTGGAAAGGACAATGTACGGCCTTCTGTACATATTGTATATTTTTGTAAATACTGTTTTTATAATAGTTTTGTATGTCTACCTATTTCCAATATATCACTTATTTGACTCTATTCCTTTCGTCCTTGCGTTCTTCCCTGGGGTTTCAGGGTGTAAAAATGTAATGTTGCTGCATGTGTTTGTGTGTATGGTGTTGTTGGGGTGTTGCGTGTGTGTGTCAGTCTCTTTTTCCTCCCCCCCCTCCCCTGTGTACTTGGTGCAGTACTCCGCCGTCTTTGGTATTCCTACTAGATAAGGAGTTAGACCTGCATGGGCAGGACCTGTAACTCGTGCTCCATGGCGTCCTGGTTCTTCGTTGAGTTTCGAGAGTCGAGTGGATTCCCTTCCAAACACTGTTTCCACAGTGCTTTTGATGGCATTGTACCGCCCTGGAAAAGCTGGCGGATTGGCGGGTTGTGATGGGGTGGGTGGTACATTATCTTCCGCCTGTCTGTTGGTGGTGACCGCTGCGGTGTTTGTAGCTACCGATGTGGCTGTCTGTGTTGGCGGTTTCCGCCGTGGTCGTGATCCCATTCTTTTTTTCTGCTGGCCTGTTGCCGTTATTACCGCCGCTTTAACACTGACCGCCACGGTTGTAATGAGGGCCATAATCTTATACATTTCCCTTTGTTGACCATCACAATGGGTGCTAGCCATTCAGATCTATCAGTTGGTTTAATTACTGCAAGTTATTCTAGTCTTTTAAGTTCTTCTTTTAGAGGTTCTTCCATGAGATGAGGTATGACCCTTGCTTTGTGTACTGAAGGACGGGCATTACTTTTTAATTTGATTTTGTGTTGGTACTTATTGAGGAGTCCTAGTTTGTCCTCAAACAACTCTGGGAATTCTTTGCAGATCTCTTTTCCAATGGAAGATTATTCACATAACAGGGCTTAATCCGGGTTATTAGGGTCTAATTTCATTCCTAATTCTTTTTGATGCCTCCATCTGAGCAGGTTCGACCCTCGTTCAGTTACATAAACCATACCTACTGTGGAGTGACCTTTAAATCGAATGCATACCGTTGTCATCCCCACTAACGGGATAGGGTCTTTGTTGTACTGTACGGAAATGCCACTGTTGGGATGGTCAGCGCCCACTTTTTTGCCTAGTGTTGATGCCAGCTTTGATTCGAAGTGTGCTGGGACCCTGCTACCCAGGCCCCAGTCTTCTTTACCTAAACCTGTACCTTTGTTTTCCCAATTGGCACAGCCCTGGCACACAGTTAAGTCACTTGTAAAAGGGCTGCAGCATGTATTATGCCACCCTCAGGGATCCCTCACTCAGTACATGCACACTGCTTTGCAGCTTGTGTGCTACTGGGGAGAAAAGACAAAATCGACATGGCACTCCCCTCAGAGTGCCATGCCCACAAACCACTACCTGTAGCATAGGTAAGTCACACCTCTAGCAGGCCTTACAGCCCTAAGAAAGGGTGCACTATACCACAGGTGAGGGCATAGCTGCATGAGCACTGTGCCCCTACAGTGTCTAAGTCCATTCTTAGACATTGTAAGTACAGGGTAGCTATACTGAATATATGGTCTGGGAGTCTGTCATTACCACCTCCACAGCACCATGATGGCTACACTGAATACTGGGAAGTTTGGTATCAAATGTCTTAGCACAATAAACCCACACTGATGCCAGTGTGAGGTTTATTGAAAAATGCACACAGAGGGCATCTGAGAAATGCCCCCTGTATGCCAGCTCTACTGTTATGTGTGACTGACCGGTCTGTGCCAGCCTGCCACATCCACATGAGTTTCTGACCACATGGGGTGAGTGCCTTTGTGCACTGGTGGTGAGCCTCAAAGGCTCAAGCCTGGTGTTACAGTGCCCCAGGGCACTCCAGCTAGTGGAGATGCCCATCCCCCTGGACGAGCCCCCACTTTTGGCAGCAAGTCTGGAGGGATAATGAGAAAAACAAGGACGAGTTATCCCCTCAGCCAGGTCCACCCCTAAGGTGACCAGAGCTGAAGTGACCCCCTTCCTTGAGAAATCCTCCATCTTGCTTTGGAGGATTAGGACCAATAGGGATAAGGGTGTGCCCCGCTCCCCAGAGAGAGTGGTCACAAGGAGGGTGTAGCCACCCTCAGGGACAGTAGCCATTGGCTACTGCCCTCTGACCCTAACACACCCATAAATGTAGTATTTAGGGGCGACCCTGAGCCCAGCTCTGCAGATTCCTGATGACCCCAAGAAAGAAGAAGGACTGCTGAGCTGAAAACCCTGCAGAGAACAGAAGTAGACACCAACTGACTCGGCCCTAGCCCTACTGGCCCGTCTCCTGCTTCGAAAAACTGCAAAAAAAGAAGCAACACGTTCTGCAGGACCAGCGACCCCTGAAAAGCCTCCAGGGTACTGCCTGCATCATCGAGGACCAAGAAACTCCTGTGGACAGTGGACCTGCCCAAAGAAAAGACCAAGAAACCAACTTTAAAGAGACTTTCACCTCACTCCAGAAGTGTGAGTCCAACTTCTCTGCACCTTACGCCCCTGTCCCGTGTCCAAAGAAACCAACTATCCAGAGAGGAACGCCAGGTGACTCCAGTGATGTGTCCACCCTAGGCTGACCTCTCTACAGCCACCATAACGACGGCTGCAGGGGGAATCCTGAGGACCCCCCTACCGCGACTGCCTGGGACGAAGATATCTGATGCCTGGAGAAGCACTGCACCTGCAGACCCCCCAGGCCTGAGAGAAACTGACCACCTGTGCAGCAACAACCAGCAGGTGGCCCTCACCCTTGCCCAGTCAGTGGCTTGCCCGAAAGGCCCCCCTGTGCCCTGCCTGCAGCACCTAAGTGACCCCTGGTTCCCTCCATAGAGTTCTATTGAGAATCTGACACCCTGTTGGCATACTGCACCCGGCTGCCCCTGTGCCGCTGAGGGTGTGGTTTTTGTGCCTTCTTGGGGCCCCTTCAGTACTCCTCCAGAGACCCCTAGTCTGCCCTCCGACAGTGCAGGTACTTACCTGCAAGCAGACTGGAACCGGAGTACCCCCTGTCTCCATAGGCGCCTATGTTATTTTGGCTCCTGTTTGACCTCTGCACCTGACTGGCCCTGTGTTGCTGGTGCTAGGTGTTTTTGGGTTGCCTTGAACCCCCAACGGTGGGCTACCTATGCCCCGGAGACTGAACCGGTAAGTGTGGTACTTGCCTCAGAAACTATACTTTACTTACCTCCCCCAGAAACTTTTGAAAATTGCAGTGTCCACTTTTAAAATAGCTTTTTGCCATTTTAAAGAAAACTGTGTACAATATTGATTTTATTCAAAGTCCTAAGTATTACTATGCAAAGTACCTTTCATTTAATGTACCTACCTGCTAAATGAATCTTGTGGTTCTAAAAATAAATTAACAAAATAATATTTTTCTGTATAAAAACCTTTTGGCCTGGAGTTAAGTCATTGAGTGTGTGTTTTCACTTGATGCTTGTGTGTGTACAACAAGTGCTTAACACTACCCTCTGATAAGCCTAACTGCTCGCCCCACTACAACAACTACAGCACTAGTATTATCTATTATTGCCTCTGTCAAGCCTCTTGGGAAACCGCTGGACTCTGTGCACACTAGATCTCATTTTGATATAGTATATAGAGAGCCAGCCTCCTACATGTACCCACTAGGGCATATGTCTGCTTCTTGTAATGAAAAGCCTTTTGTACCTAGTTTAATGTAAAATACTTTTTTGTCAATCAATGTGTATGGAGAGCAAGAATCTGCAAAAACAGTAACCTCTTCTCCATCCATAGTTACAATGCATGTGGGATATACATTTTTGTCAATTGTGCAATCTGTTCCTACTGGAAATATGTATTTCTCCTTAGTATATTCCTTGGCGCCACCCATCTCCTGTATTTGCTTAACCTCATTGTTTCTACAAACTCTAGCATAGTGTCCCCTCTTACTGCATTTCCTACATGTACTTTGGTGGGCTGGGCGGTTAGGGCTATTAGCCAAATGATTATTGTTTCCACACCTGTAACATTTATATTTTGTACTTATTTGTACAGTTTTCTGTTTATATCTAGTGTCTGTATGTTTTTATTTGCTTTCTAGTACTGTGTGATTGTTTTCTACACTATCCTGTAGCACTTGCACCTCCTCATTTTGATTTGCTAGATTCATTTACTTTATACATTCAGCTGTGTGTTCAATTACTTTAGCTATGTGTAGGAGGCTGGCCTAGTTTGTAGTGGGTACCAAAGATACTTACACCTTATACCAGGTCCAGTTATCCCTTATTAGTGAAATGTAGTCAGTGTCTAGAAGCCAGGCTGTCTAGGGCAGCCAAGGCTTATCTAGGAGACATGCAAAGCTCATGCAATACCACTGTAGTCACACAGTACTTACACACATGAAAGAAAATACTCAGTGTTACAAAAATAAAGGTACTTTTTTAGTGACACAATGGCAAAAATAACCTTAAAGACTATAGTCCCTTAGTGGGTAAGTAATATACACAGTATATACACTAGAATGCAGAAATAGCTGTAAAAACAGTTGGAAAACAGTGCAAAAAGTGAAAATCACAATAGGTTGTAATGGGCGCAGGGGGAACACAAATCATATTCTAAAATAATGGAATGAGAAGGTCGGTTTCCCACTTAGGCAAGTGTAATGTGTTGAGGGGTGCTGGGAGTGTAAGAAAACACAAGGTAAGTAATAGAACCCCCCCCAGAGCCCAGGAAAGCAGGAGTAAAACACAGCAAGTTTCCTAAAACACACTAGAAGTCGTGATTGAAGATAATGCAAGAACCAGAAGAGACTGCAAGACACCAACAATGGATTCCTGGACCTAAAGTCCTGTTGAAGAAGGGGCCCAAGTCAAAGAAGCACTGAAGAGTCCAGAGAGAACAGGAGCCCCTGCTAACCTGGATGAAGGTGCAAAAGAAGAACCACCGGTGAGGAAGAACAGTCAGTACTGCACCTAAGAAGATGGATGCATGTTCCTGGTTGATGCAGATGATGTCCCATGCCAGATGGAAGATTGCAGTCTGGTTTGCATCGCTGGATTCCACCATCAAGCCTTGGCACACCCAAAGCACGTGATTAGGGAAAAATGGCAGTGACCAGGATGGACCTGGTGGCCTCTACCCAGGAGGGGGAGGCAGAGGAGGCTCTCAGCAACTCAGAGAGCCCTCAGAAGACCAGGCAGAGTGCACAGGAGTCCCACAGCACAGGGACAAATAAGATGCAAATAGAGGCCCGAGCAACATGACACAAAGGGGTCCCACGCCGGCCAGAGAACCACTCAGGAATCTGTGCATCACAGAATGGAGTGCTGGGGACCTAAACTGCACTGTGCACAAAGAACTTTGTGGAAGGTTGCACACAAACCTTGGCAACTGCAAATCACTTTTGCATGGGGGTACTGTCTTGGGTGGGGAGGCAAGCTCTTATCTCCACCACAGTTGGACAGCTAGACCTTGGGACTGTCGGGTCACTTTAGTCCATCACCTGTGTTGCTGGATCTAAGCTCGTCGTCAGGAGCGGGGACCCACGCTACCGGTCGTCACTGCAGAGGGGAGCCTGCTGGAGCAGGGAAGTGACTCCTTCACTTCAAGGGAAATTCCTTTACGTCTTCTGGTGCAGGCTGAAGACGGGCAGTCCTCAGAGGATGCACGACCTGGAAACAGTTGATGTCAGGAGCTGAAGATACAATGTTGCAGAAGTCATCTTTGCTTCTTTGTTGCAGTTTTTACAGTACCTGGAGGGTCCAGATGCAATTCCATTGGTAGATGATTAAGTACAGGATGCAGAGAGGAAACACCCAGGAGAGAGACCCTAAATAGCTCTGAAAGGGGGATTGGCTAGCTACACAGATAAGCACCTATCAGGGGAGGGCTCTGACGTCACCTGTTGGCACTAGCCCCTCAGATGCTCCCAGACTGCCCCACCACCTTGGAATCCAAGATAGCAAAACCCAGGGACACTCTGGATGAGCTCTGGGCAACTTCCCGGGAGTGGTGATGGACAGGGGAATGGTCACTCCCCTTTCCTTTGTCCAGTTTCGCGCCAGAGCAGGGACTGGGGGTCCCTGAACTGGTGTAGACTGGATTATGCAAGGAGGGTGCCATCTGTGCCCTTAAAAGCATTTCCAGAGGCTCTGGGTGGCTACCCTCCCATGCCTGTAACACCCATTTCCAAAGGGAGAGGGTGTAACACCCTTCTCCCAAAGGAAATGCTTTGTTCTGCCTCCCTGGGTTCAAGCTGTTTGAGCAGCAGGAGGGCAGAAACCTGTCTGTGAAGTGGCAGCAGCTGGGGCTGCCTGGAAAATCTCAGAAGGCAGGTATGGCAGTACTGGGGACCACTGTGGAACCCCCAGAGTGCATGGGATTATAAAGCCAATACTAGAATCAGTATTGGGGTACAATTCCCAGGTGTTAGACACCTTACATGGCATTATGCGGAGTTAGCATTGTGAAGCTGGACAAAGGTATTGACCTATGTCTAGTGCACACGTACAATGGCGTCCCTGCACTCACATAGTCCAGGAAATAGTCCTGGACAACGTGGGGGCACCTCTGATAGGGCAGGGGTGCCCTCACACACAGGTACTTTGCACCTAGCCTTCAGGGTTGGAAGGCCTGACATATAGGTGATGTATAAGTGACCTGGTGCAGTGAAAATGGCTGTGAAAGGGTGCATGCACCATTTTACGCAGGCTGCAGTGGCAGTCCTGCAGAAGCCTTTGCATGGGCACCCTATGGGTGGCAAAGGTAATGCTGCAGCCCATAGGGATTCCCTAGAACCCCAATGCCCTGGGAACCTCAGTACCATATACTAGGGACATATAAGGGGTGTACAGTATGCCAGTTTGGGAGGAAATACTGGGTTACCAGTATGTAGTGACAAATTTGAGAGGAGAGAGGGGAAGCATCCTGAACAATGAGCCTGAACAACGAAGTCGTGGAAAACGAAAGCGAAGCAATGCTTTCGTTTTCCACAACTTCCTTGTTCAGGGCCTCAACCACGGATGTGTGAACCACGTACATGCGTGGTTAAGTCACAGAATAAGGGAGTCGACGCAATCAAGGAGGAGGTAAGTTGGACTGGGGCTGTTTTTTTGGGGGTGGGGGGTTCAGGTGAGTAAGGTTTAGGGGCGGAGGGTCAGGGTTTAGGTTTTAGTGGTGGGATGGGGGGTTGGGGTGCTTTAGGTTTTAGGGGAGGGGTGGGGAGTTGGGGTATTTTTAGTTTTTGGGGGTGGGGTGGGGGGCTCGGGGTGATTGAGGTTTAGGGGCGGGGGAGGGGGTGTCAGGGTTTAGGTTTTAGGGGTGGGGTGGGGGGTTGGGGTGCTTTAGATTTTATGGGAGGGGGGTTGGGGTAATTTTGGGGGTGCGGGGTCACGGTAATTTTTAGGGGTGAGGGGCCAGGGGGGACGAATGCAGGAACAATGCATGCCGATCAGTAATGCCTTTACCTGGAATGCCTTTACAACAAAAAATCGTTGTTAAGGCATTCCTGGTAAAGGCATTAGTGATAACAACGAGGTCGTTGTTCCGACCTTATTGTTCAGGCACGGGTGGTTGAAGCACTCGTCGTTCCGAGATACAACCGGAGAGAGAACATAAGCACTGGGGTCCTGGTTAGCAGGATCTCAGTGACATTGTCAAACATACTGACATCAGGCAGAAATTGGGGGTAACATGCCAAAAAGAGGGTACTTTCCTACACTAATTCTATAGCTTCTTTTAAATCTGGATTCAGGGTGAGTTATTTCTCTTGAATATTAATATTATTTGTGCACCTGACTAACTGGTCTCGAATCAATGAATCATTCAATGTATCAAAATCACAAGAATTAGCAAGCCCACTGAGTACAGCGATGTAGCTAGCTACTTTTTCATGCTTTTCTTTGTGTCTTTCTAATACCACATTGATTTTACCACTAAAATGCTCCTCCAGTTTCTTGAAGGTTTGATGTACAGGTCAGATAATTCTACATCAGAATCTCCATTACCTATTGTAGGTTCACCCAAATTTTCATATATCTTTCTTCCTTGTACTCCTAAGTTATGTAATAATGTATGTTGTTTACTAAAAGGTGTAAACTTCTCTCCCCCAATGGCCACTAAGTAGGATTCAAATAATTTTGCCCACTCCTTAGAGGGTAGTGCAGGTTCACGTACATTATTCAGGAAGGGTGGTGGTTGACTCCTGCTTGCTGCCGCCATGTTTTATATTGACTCTCTTAAATATGTACAGTATTTTCACAATGCTTATTAACCTCTGTATGTTCTAGAATATTATCACAGGGTGGACTATAACTTCACACTTATAATATTAAAACATCACCAGGTAATTTTTGTGTTAAAATGTTAAAGATTCATCTCATGCTTTAATCAACTGTTGTCATCAATTGAAATTGTTTCTTCCCCCCTAAGATTTACAGGGGAAGCAGTTCAGGGCTTGGAGGTTAATGTAGGCGGAGTTATGATGTCTTGGAATTCACATACAACATGGTCTCAATTTCTCCAAGCATGTTTACGCTGTGTTTGTCAGCGATGGGATGATCGACCCAAATGAATTCACCTCAAAGTTGTGCCTGTCAGCATGACAGGCCTCGAGGGTTCCGGCAAATCACCATAGGATCTGTCCAACCACTCAAGAAGACACCTCCGACTTCGATCTAGTGGATTATTTGCTAGAAGCTGTGCCTGTCAACGACCCGACAGATGCAAGCCGCGACACCATCAGTCATCACCATTACCGAACAGGACCGAAGGTTTGGCAGTGTAACCTTGCCTTGTGTATGCTTTAAATATATATATATATTTTTTAAAGTCACTTGATAACCTGTACTTCAATTGCATGGCATAATCTATATCCCCTAGAAGGTTGGTAGCATTTCTGAGTTCAGATATAGTTAGTCAAAAGCTTATCCCAAATCCCACTTCCGACATCACTGACCTTCAGTTTCAACTCAGTACTGGGTTCTCCATAGACCCGACGTTCCGCTGCACCTCTTCTATGTAAAAGCTCCCCCTGAACTCATGTGGCTCACATTCACAGGGGTGGAGGTGTCATGCTGCCCCCTTCACATCCGTATCCCATCCTCGTTGCCAGTGTCATAATTAAGATGAAAGACAGATGAAGATTGTCTAGCAGAGGTTTATTATCTCATGACACCTCCAAGCCCACTCACATTGAAAAATGACTGTTCCCTTGCCAACATTCTAAGTTAGACACCCAGGCATTCCATTATGAGGGTGGAAGCGGGGGGAGGGAACAAACCATGAGTACAGGTTAATAACTCAGGGAAAGGAGTAATATCTTATTACTTATTAAAGCATGGGGTGTTTGATAGTTAACGTGTTGTCAATACTTACTTGATAGAAAAGGTGGCTGGTGTATAAAATGATTCTAATCTTTCTCTTTTGTGGGTAAATGTGATAGTACAAATAGACCAATATTCTATGAGCTTACCATTTCATCTGGCTTCTGCTAACAGGGACTGGTCTTCTGTGACTTGGAGTATGCACAGCCAGTTACCTGCTCCTGCAGGCCAGTGCACAACATTTTTGTCACGCCCTCTCTGCTTGTTATAGGGCTTTCTCTGTGCTCCTCACAGGTATGAAAACAACGTATATTTGCATTTCTGATATACAACCTTGCCGCAGCATACTTGCATGTCCTACACATGACAACAGACCCCATTCAGGCCTCAATAGAAGTCAATGGGAAAAATACATTCTCACGATTATGATTTTTCATTTATTTATTTATTTTAATCTTCTACTTTCTTCTTCTAAAAGGTTGGCATGTATGGATGGAATGGCTCCCACATACATTCCCAAAAGTTATTCTGGCAAACTGTAGTAAGCAGTGACAATGGGGTAACACAAAATGATGCCCCCGCAGAAAGTGATAAGGGGCCACTGAGTCTCTTCAATTTCACAGATAATAATTGACCTCCAGTTCATATTTTTACTTTGAATTCTGGAAGTTGTAGTTGTGTTTATTCCATTATAAAACAGGACTACACGTCCCAGAATTCAAAGGAAAAAACATGGACTGGAGCACCATATCCGCAGTGCACCTATGAAACCTGCCAACTATGCTGGGGACACGCAAATTCCGGAAAAATAGTTTATTACAGCACACATCCATGAATCTTATTTCCATTGTGTCCAAGTCCAATTGACTCATGCAGAATGTGTAAGCATCAGTTCTAATTGAGATTTTCCTAGCCTTGGTGTCAGAAAGGCTAGATTTTATTTAAAGATACTGAGGCGAGTATTATGCAGTCTTTTCTTGCATTAACTTCTACAGCAGCCAAGTAAGAACTACATTTACCAAAGAGAAAATGGTAAAACTACAAAGTGACATCATAAAGAGAACAACCAATAGGACGTTGAGTGTAACTATAACTATATTGACTGCGAACAACAAGTCCTCTTTTCTTGATGCGAGAACTAAAGAGGTGTATAAGTAACAAACAAAACAGCATTAAAAAAGTCAACATAGTGAAAAGGTCCATAAAACCGTCTTTAAACTGACGAGATACGGAACGATTCCAGGGAGAAGATCCATTGAGGAAGGATTCCTATGCGAATGGAAGAAAACCATGTGAACTAGGTGGAGCCAATGCCGGGAGAGGGAGTTGGAACTGTAACAGAAGAACAGGGAAGGGTTAGTAAAAGTGTTGGGATAATACTCGCCTCCGTGTCTTTAATTAAATCTAGCCTTTCTGACATCAAGGCTAGGAAAATCTTAATTTCATTACAAGACCGGTGGTTCATATTATGCATGTTCAAAGCATAGAAACAACAGAATCAGAAACGTGAAATTGATTTACAATAAAAAGTTCTAAACGTGTTTTCATTAGACCAATCTGCAGATCTGAGAATATCCTGCAATGAAGCTCCAGTCCAGAAAGCCCGAGAAGCCATCGCCCCTCTGGCTGAATGGGCACCGAATGAGTCTGTGTTAATCCCCACTAGGGACATGATCCATTTAACCCAACGGGCCAAAGTAGGGGAGGAAACAGGTTTGTGGGGTTGCTGGAAAGAAATGAGCAATTGGGAAGACGAGGATGATCTCAAATCTGCAGTAGGAGCTACATAACTCTTTAAACAATGTCCAACACACAATTTGGGTTGAGAGAGAAAAAAACAGATAATGAATAGAAGCTAAGTTAGCTTTAGTATGTCTCCTAACCTAAAAAGAAACACCCAAAGGAGAGAAGAAGAAAGAGGTATCATCCAATGCTTTAACATCTGAAACGCGCTTCAAAGATATCAAACATAAAAGCATTGTTAATTTTGCAGAAAGTTGTTTAAGAGAAAGAAATGTATTCCTTGGCAATGAAAAATGTTAACACCAAATTAACATCCCACATTGTTATATTTAGGAGATGGAGAAATAACATATCTTACTCCCTTTAATAGCTGGCAAATCACAGAGGATGTTCACCAATCGGTATACAGTTGACTCTGTGATGTTCCGCTGAAATTGCTGATCTGTAAGTATTGATAGTGCGGTAAGCTTTACCCTGCGATGCCAAGGAATCGAGGAAGTTTACCACCAATACTACATCAGCTGAAGGGGAATTCCTGTTCATACACCAGATGCACCAAGCGAGCCATGCAGATTTATAGGCTCTTGAGGTACCAGGGGCCCTAGACTGTTGGATGAGCTTAATAACATCCTTTGAAATTCCTGGGGTTCTCCAGGACGACCCGAAATCTTCCAAGCAATGAGAAAAAGGGATTTTTCGAGAACCATTTAGTGTTGCCGATGCTGAGGATCCAGCAGTAAGTCGGGGAAATGAGGAAGCCAGACAGGGCGGTCGGTTGCCAGTTCCAACAGAGTTGGGTACCAAGGCTGTGCTTGCCAAAAAGGAGTTATGAGAACTAGTGAAGATTGCTGCCTGCGTGCATGAGCAAGGAACCCGAGGAATGAGAAGGAATGGAGGAAAAGCATAAAGAGGAGTTAGCGGACAATTTCGGTGGAAAGCGTCTGTAGCCAGGGCTTGTGGATCCGGTCTCCAACTGAAAAATGAAGGAAGGTGAGAATTGAGGCGAGAGGCAAAAAGATCTATTTACATGCTGCCAAAGATGGGAGTAAGGTGATTGAAAAGCTGAAAGATGCAGTTGCCAATCGCTGGAGTCCTGAAGATGTCTGGAATACCAGTCTGCCACTGTATTTAAACTTCCTGGTAGGTAAACTACTTTGACTAAGATGTTTCGATGTAAACAATATTCCCAAAGATGTTTTGCTAGGGTTACTAAAATCTTGGATCCGGTGCCTCCGAGATGGTTGATATATCCGATAACAGTTAAGTTGTCCATCCTGAGAAGAATGGTGCAACTTACTCTTTCTTTTGTAAAGGATCGGATGGCAAAGGAACCTGCAAGCATCTCTAACTGTTTATGTGCAAGAAGGACTCCCACTAAGACCATGCACCTCCAGTCGAGAACCGACCACACCTTGCACCCCAACCAGTCCGATTTGCATCGGATTCTAATACAAGATCTGGGGCGGCAGAGAAGATTGTTCTCTCGTTCCAGGCATCTAAGTGGGTCAGCCACCATAGGAGCCCTTCTCTGGACGCTGAGTCTAGAGAAACTGGATCGGAATAAGCAAGACCTTTGTGAAGATGTCGAATCTTTAAACATTAGAGAGCGCGATAATGAAGAGGGCCTGGAAAGATTGCCTGAATCGAAGAAGCAAGAAGCCCCATCAGACAAGTTAGAGTCCTGAGAGAGATGTGAGGAAGGGATAATGATTGACGAATTTCCTTCTTTATAGGAGTGACCTTGTGTTGGGAAGTTGAAGAATAGATCGGGTAGTGTCTATGAGAAAACCTAGAAAATCCAGCTTTTGAGATGGAATGATGGCAGATTTTTGAAAATTGATGAGAAATCCTGATTTGAGGAGAAGATTTTGACAAAGATGTAACTGAGGAAGAATAAGATCTCTGTCCTGTGCCATAAGGAGAAAGTTATCTAGATAAAGGATCAAACGTACTCCGTGAGATCGGAGGAAAGCCGCTACTGGCTTTAGAATCTTGGTGAAACACCAAGGGGGAGGAGAGGCTGAAAGGAAGAACTTTGTACTGATAAAAAGAATCTCCCCATTGAAATTGGAGATATTTCCTGTGAGAAGGATGAATTGGTACAGTAAGGTAAGCGTCTTGAAGATCTAATCTGACCAACCAATCGTTTTGTAGTAAAATGTCCCTGAGATGCAGAATAGTCTCCATCTTGAAATGGTGATAAACTATGAAGTTGTTGAAGCTCTTTAGGTTCAGAATGAGTCAAAACTTTTGGTTCTTTTTCTGAACCAAGAGGCTGGCGCTGAGAAAACCTGAAGAGTTGATCTGGACTGGTTCTATGGCACGTTTGATGAGGAGACACTGGATCTCGCTGTGGAGGAGTTGATGTTGATCTTGAGAAAAAACAAGGGGAAGAGGGAAACAAGATTGTATTGGAGGTCGATAAAACTCTAAGAGGTAACCTTGAATAGACAGAATCACCCAAGGATCTGTTATGAGGAGAAACCATGAATCTACAAATAAAGCCAGTCTGCCTCCTAGGGGAGGAGGGCCAGAATCGAAAACACTTACCAGAAAATTGTTCTACTTTGTTAGAATAGCCTCTGGTATGGTATCCTCTTGATTGGCAGGGATAGAAGCGAGGCTTGTATCCTGAGTAGGTATCAGGATGGCTCTGCTGATTGAAGGAGTCTCTGTTTTCAGTACTGACCCCAGACGGAGCCGGCAAAGCGACTCCTGCCTTTGCTGGCCCTGGAGAAAACCTGTGAAGAAAAAATATTTTTTAAAGAAAGCTGGGCCTTATCCAATGTGGCAAAGGTAGAGACATATTTACCTAGATCCTTAATAAATGCATCTCTGAATAATAATCCTTTAGCCAAAGGGCCCTCTTCCCTAAAGGCCAAAGACATCAGTTTGGGGTCAATCTTCAGTAGGAGACTTTTCCTTCTTTCGATAGATAATTGAGTATTTGCATTTCCAAGTATACAAATAGCACGTTGGGCCCAATTGGAAAGTACAACAGGGTCTATCGTTGATTGTTCCATTTTGGCCTTTTCTGCCAAATCAAAAATCCTAGTGAGAGGATCCACCAAGTCGAACAGTTTATCTTGGCAATTAAACCAAGCTCTATCCACACCTTTTTTTGGGGGTCCTTTCCGAATTTAGTGAAAAACATGAGCATGTTTGGGTCAATAGCAGGGATGTAATGTTGTTGGGTAAGGAGGGACGGGGACATTCCGAATTCAATTTATTGCTGGTAACCCTATCCATTGCGTTGCATAAATAAAAGGAAACATAGTATATGACATGGTCAGCAGGAAACCCTTCTGGTCCACAACAACTTGAGAGACAGGGTGAACTACACTACCGTCAGGAGGAGAAATTCTTTGCATTTTCTCCGGAGGCCCATAAATATATGGATCTATAGATCCGTCTAAGTCATTTGTGTGACTAAAAGAGTCATCATCAGTGTCTCTTAATTGCATAATAGGTAGGGGGATGAAGGGGGCCCTGACTTAGAAACCTCTCGGGTGGGAGGACCAAACTAAACAGAAATGCCTTTAGAGGGCCCAGGAAGGGTGGCCACACGCTTCTTGCCCCTGGCAGAGGGCAAGTCATTGGCAGAAATCATCTTAGACAAAGAGGCTTCTAAATTCTTAGAAATGTCAAACATAGAAACAGATACAGCCTGTTGAACAGAGTCCTTAATAAAAGACTTTAGATTATCTTTAAATAATTGAGATTCTTCTTCCTCAGACATACTGAAAAGAAAACAAAATAACAAAATTGCAATAAAAACTGTGACTGAATAAATAAATCTAAATATCTGCCAGCAGAAAAGGGGTTAAAAATGGGAAAGATATAAAGGTGAGCGGCTTGGAGGAGAGGCGTGTAAAACAAGCAGACTAAGTCCTACCTCTGTAATGGTGAAGGCGGTACCTAACCAGACCACTCCTACGGGGGGAGTAACCAAAGGGAAAACTCTGTGTCCAGAAATACCGACCAGAGCGGCAAAAAACCTGAGGAGAAACACGCAGGAACGAACGAAGGCACAGCAGACCAGCGCATCTCCCAATAGCAGAATGACAACTGTTACAAGACGCGCTACAACCTCCAAGCGTTAGAGCACGCAACAACAATTAAAGGTACCAAGCAATATTATATGAAAACGAACATGTGATCGAAGAATAAACACATTGTAACAACAAATAAACAGACAAAGGTGAAAGTACTTATCTTGACTGCGAGCAGCAAGAAAAGAGGACTTGTTGTTCGCAGACATTATAGTTATACTCGCTGTCCTATTGGTTGTTCTGTTTACGATGTCACTTTGTAGTTTGATAATTTTCTCTTTGGGAAATGTAGTTCTTACTTGGCTACTGTAGAAATTAAAGCAAGAAAAGACTGTATAGTATGAGCCTCCGGTCTTGTAATAAAATCTATAATAGTGTAATAAATGTTACAAGCAACTGTAATGGTAGGCCACGAGATAAATTAATTGAACTAGAATGTTATATTATCATATCCACTGACAGTACAATAAAAATGTAACCACTGAAGTTTCTTTAATACTAACAAACTATATGTCACGTTCAGTCTGATGCTGTGTAACATCACGTCCTGAGATTTATTCAGTTTGTTTCTCAATCTTACCAGCTTCCCAAACTTGAGAGCTCTTTGTAAGTAACATACAAATCAATATTCTAAATCATTGACCTATACTCTTCTACCTGAAGTAACGCAAAATTAGACCCTTAAAAACTCTACAATGAATGTGTCCAAAGGAAAATAAACACGCAGCCTTGCATTCTTATAGGCAAACTATAGGCACTGCACGAAGACTGGCGGTGAGATTAGTAACTATGCCACGGCGCATGCGCAGCGGTTCTTCGCAAGCACTCTGTCAGCGGACTGTCACGTGCGCTCTAGACGCGGAAGCGCACCGAAGGAGTCAGTAGTCATGTGACAGAGGTAAACATGTCTCCCGCCCTCTAGAGAAGCCGCTCGCGAAGCAAACCAGGTAGTGAAGAGCGGCTTGTCACAGTCAGACTCAAGTCCGTATTCAGTGTCTCGGCCTACAGCATGGATGTGTGATTTGTGACTTTGTAACCTTTCCCGCCGTGTGGTGCAGTAGCTGTCAGGGATACAGTGTCTTGCCGGCTTGTGCGGTTCTCTCTTGGACGTGCTGTTTTTTCTCACAGCGGAGTGGACCTCCCAGCTGGCCTCCGCTTCCGGCATCGCCGCGAACCGATCCATGCGGGTACCCTGCGCCGCAGGCCGGTGAACCCAGCTGCCTCATACAGGTAGGTCCGGGGGTACCGCGGGGAGGGCTAGTTCTGACTCAGCACCTGCCTGCACAGTGATGTTTTGGTCTGCCGAGAAGTGAACGGTCTATTTCTCTATGTAAGAGAGGAATGCACTCAGTGGGCGTTAGATCAGTCACTTATAATTGTTCTTGAGGGAAGTTCAGATTTGCTTTGTTTAATTGTTTAATAGCGAGTGCATGCGCTAGGAAGAAGAATATGTACCCTAGGAGGATGTTAGATGAAAGAAAGCAGGACATGGCTTTGGGAAGAAGAGTGCATGCCGGTATGAATGCCAGTTCGAGAGAAGCTGTAGGAGAGTACTTAAAAGGATCTCCCAGTGCTTGTAGAGGAGAATGGAGGAGAGTAAAAGTGACCGACATCCGTCATTGTTAGAGGCCAAGGCGTATCACAAGGAGATGGGGAATTACACATAGGTTTACAAGAGGATGTTACAAAAGTGCAGTAGTAGATTTAGAGCCCTTATATACTGGATAATTTCTGGAGTGTGGCACTAACATCGTTAAAAAGAGGCTAGTGAATATATGTGCGCACACACAGTATCTACGTTAATTCACTTAGCTGTCGATAGACTATCACATGTAGCTATTACTTGAATCTTGTTCTGGCCAAATGCACTGAATGGAGTAGCTGGCGTAGTTATAAATTGAGCATATACTCCAGAACATATGTCGCATAATTGGTGTATTCCCGATGTTTTACACGTGGAATGTATCGTATTCTAGCTGGTATGTGTTTATCGAACGGTAATCTAATTGCTGACCTCTGTTGTGTCAACTTGAAAAATAATAGTACGTTATGAAATTAAGACTATCACCTATAGCGCACTGCATATCAATTCCAAGCAGACTGAAAATTTGGACGTTTTACCTCCCATGTGCCAGAGCTCGGGGACTAGCACTATCCCCATCCTGATAACTACCAGCGAAGCACCCCCATCACACTCCCAGAGTGCCACCGCCCCCCGGCGACTGCTAGCCACAGCTAAGTGTCACGGTCAGCTTTAAGGTGGTGCGACCAGTGCAGCCGCACCTGGCGCCGACTTTGGTGGGGGAGCTGTGTTTGAAAATAACTCGTGGGTTTAAAAGCGCACCCAACAGTTTGCAGGCACTAATACTAATGTCGAGATAACGCTGTTGAGTAATGGCCCTCCTGGTGAGAGATCGGAATTTTGTCTTGTGGCAGTTTTGACTCATCATAGTAGTGCAGAGGATTAATGTGCCTGCTGCAAAGAAGGTGTACCATGCCGCTCACAGAACAGAGTGTGAATGAAGTGCGAGTAGCGCTACAGAAAAATGAAATGCGTGTGGGAGAGGGGCTATGGAGACATGCCGTCCACTGTTGGAGGGTTGGAGTGTGGTAGTGAGGAAATTTGTAGAGAAGGAGGTTGTCGGTGAGGGGTGGGGCAAATGTCTGTCGCACCTGGCGCCACGGGCGATAAAGCCGGCTGGCTTGACATCGGTAGTTATCACTCGTGAAAGGCCTTGGTCACCTCATAATCGAAAAAATATGTTTGCTAACAGGCCCTTCCTTACTTTCTGTGCTCTTCAGCACAGTCATAGATTCTGCCTACACACTGCGGGACAAAGGGGAACTCTGGGGTCTAAATTGAACACACTGAAAGTGTAGTGTTTCTAAACTAATTGTGATTTTGCTTACACTTTTCAGCACTAACTCTTCTGTTTCCTTTGAAGCGCAGGTGGGACTGATGAACGGGCATGCTGGCTCCGGAGCTGGACCTGACAGCAGGGCATGTTGCTAGTGCGTGCAAACGATAACACTTTGCCGCCTGCAGACTGTCGGACCTTCCGCTTGACTTTGTGCCTGCTACAGAAGGTTGCATGTAGGAGATTACGTTTGAAGGAAGGCTGTTAGACCTCTGATACCCGGCGGAAAGCATTAACCCACTGAGCTACACATGTGTATCATAGCTCACCAGCAAGGAGGCGTTTAGTAAGGACTGACCTCACTGGCAGAATCCTGCTGGCTCGCAGCGCGAAGACCGTCTCACTCTGGCTGTTTCAGTCTTGTGACCTCCCTTATTAACGTTTAGCGTCTATCAGTTTGAAAAGAAGGCTTTCTTCAGAGGCTGTTTGTGGAGGATAATTGGAGTGAACACGTTCGGCTCGTGGAGAATTAAAGCCAGTGGGCGCATCCGGGAGGCACCCTGTCTGCAGCCAAGATGAACGCGGAGAAGGACTTCTTGCCTCTCACCCCCAACATTGTGCGGGCTTTGAACGATAAGCTGTACGAGAAGAGGAAGGTGGCTGCTTTGGAAATAGAAAAGTAAGCGCTGGAGGGTTTCCTTTGGATGCGGATGTTTATATGTTTTTCTGTGTTTGCTGTGGACCAGTTTGGAATTAACTGGGGGGACGGTTAGTGAATGTATAATTTAGCAATCAGACTGCCAGGTAGTCTGTCCTAATTTAAGGGCTGGAGCTATATGTATGTAGTAATATCACGTAGGTAGTGACACCCTGGGGCCGCATGCGCCCTCTTGACCTTTGCATGGGGCCCCCTGGTCAATAGCAGCACTGGGCTGCCGTTTACTCGACTCAGCACTAACATCGAAAACATGTTAAATAAACAGGCTAGCTTTTATTTAAAGGCTAATTGAAGTTAAAGAAAATAAGTCACTAGGACGTCCTGCACCGCTTAACTTTAGGAACATTTTCATCTTTAAAGACATCTTGCAGCAACAATGTAAAAATATGAAAAAAGTGTCTTCAAAGTTAAAAAATTTATTTCATTAACATGTTAGCCATTAATTAACCATTAATCGTTAACCAGTTTCATATTAGTGCATCAGATTATATCAGTGTATTGCCAAGTATTTTTTTTTATTAAAGGGATAGTTTTGAAACTTAAATTTAGAAGCATTCGTTCTTCTTCCCCCCCCCCCCACACCGACCACAACGCTAAAAGTGGGCTACGAGGTAAGTTAGTTGTTATGCTCACTGCTTGGGCGGCCTCAGTTCCTATTATACATGAACAACATTATACTTAATTAAATCGGGCGCAGCAGACTTTTTTGTACAGCACGCGTCCTGTATTTCGAGGTTGTCTTATATGTGATACGGAAGAAAAAAGGAGGGAAAGTGAAATAAAATAATCGCCTAGAATCACACAACTTGTTTATGTGGGAAGCTGGGATTAATCCCAAGTTATTTAGTTTCACATTGTGCAATTCAACCACTAGATGTACATGCTTCGCTTCATGTATATCTACCTTACTGCCAGCCCCGCCCTTCCTCAAAACCCGCCTGCCACCCTATTGGCATCAATGGAGCACTTGGTCACATCACTGACCAAAGTTCTTGGACCCAAGGGAAATATTTGTGAGTACCCATGCCGTAGGACTTATTACATTACCACACATCATTACAGTCTCATTTGCCTCTTAGTAGAAATGTTATTAAATAACTTGCTGTGCCAACTTATTTTGCATTTTTCCACGGTAGGTTACAATCACCTTATTAATGGTGGTAATTGTGACATAATCACTGGGTGATGTAGCAAAAATTCTGACCTAGCTGAATATAGTTTTTTTAGTGTCTATGCGAAAACAAAGGGCTACCTCACTGTTCTATCTCAACATAATTCATATATTACATACATTGAGTCCATGCATGTATAGAGTATCTTTTATTATAAACGGATATTGTATCTTCTTTTCATATGCTCATAAATACTGCTTTCTCTAGCTATATAGTTACATAATTATAATACAAACTCTGTCACAAAATAAAACAAAAAAAAGAAAAGAAAAAAGATACACAATAGAAAGACATTTCAGAGAGACATGCCCCCTGAACTCCATCAATCACAACTTACATTCATACTCCACCATCACATGAACTAGCACTCACATCCTTATAGTCTATCATACATTAGATTTAATAACTTTAATTCATTCCAAGTCACACCTGTATGTATACAATAGTGTATAATCTCTTCAGTAACCAAGATATGTTATTTCCATCAACAAATATATATATATATATATACACACACATATATCTATAAATTATGAGAACACCATCACCTTATTAATACACATCCTATAATCAATCAGATACTTCTGTTTCTAGATACTCGTCCTGTGTAACACACAATGGTATGAACACCAAAGATAACTCTTCCACTTGAACACCCTTTCATTGCAAGAATCAGTAGTAGCGCCCACACACGTTTCAGTGTCTCTCTAACATAATCACCACCTTTATCATGGCGCAGCAGGAAAGTTCAGCACACTGAAAAAGCACAGGGAGTTCTGTTCTTTGGATGCTCTCTCAAAATAATAAAATACATTATTAACACAAATGTCACTTGAAATGGATAAAACACACTAATAGATAATTCTGGCAACTCTCTTCACCAGGTAGTACATGTATGCGTATAAAACCAGGAAGTGTAAATATGTCACCACCACAGTGAGAATCTTCAAGACAGAAAGTGCTCCAATAGTACCCTGATATATAGTATTCTCCATGTTATTCACAGCTCTACAGAGATAAAAAGCCAGGAAATCACTCCCGTGTTCTAACATGCACCCAGATCACCCTCTATCTGAGCGCTTTCCCCTAGCTCACAATAAATTCTATTACCTTCGACCGTAGTGGAAAAAACGATATACATACAATTTTTATATCACTATACTTAGTTAAACTGGAAACAGTGGTATCACATGGCACATTTGTCAGGTCTGTGCTCTTTTTCTAAGAAAGAATAAAAAGAGAATTAGACTATCAATCGATGGTCCAATGTCAATATCAGCGCCTAAGCTTTTCTGACACACCTAAATGTGAACAAACTTCTATGACATCAAAGAGAGTCCATCCTGTATTCATAAATATTGTTCCAGTCTCCCTTGGAAAATATAGGACCCCCAGCCTTGAGCACACAAGATAGACAATGTCCCTCTTCTCACTTCTCTGATAATTGGTTCCCCTCACATCTACCTGAAATTAAAATTGCCGGTTATCAAACAGGCGGTACATGCCGGGGACTGATATATCCATAAATGTCTCCCTGCATAAAAAACATTCCGATCGGAATGCGCCCAGCATCTTCACAGCCAATAGAAATTCCCTAATTAAACTAGCCCCTGACCCACCATTATGAACTGGTGTAAAACACTATTCTTCTATTTCTATCTATTGTTTTAGCACAGATATGATTGTTGTCTCTTGAAGCCATTGACTGGACACCTGAAGGTGTAAACGTAAGTGCTTCAAAGCAACCTGTTCTCCAAATCTCCACTGACTCTCTTAGCAAAGCATCGTCCATCGTATCTTAGGCCTTGTTAAAGTTAAGGAGTAGAATTGAGTCTTGGTAATAAACATCAGCTCTTGCTGGGGAGGGGTGGGGGTGTTTAACAGTGATGTTATTCTCTGTGGGTTTGGTTCCTTTCATGAGCACTCATAGTCTAAAAGAACATTTTGCTTTACTGACTCAAGTAACTGTTGTGTTACTGTTCTTTCCCTAATTTGCCAGGATACAAAAAGGCTGGAGATCTGTCTATGGTTGGTTTTTACTTTGGATCCTGCAATGTGGTGTAATCATATCATATTTTAGGGGCCCGTGGGCCGATCCCTTCAAGGAAGAATATGCTTGTTACCCCTGTGATATCCAAAGTGAATGTTGAAGGTAACTGTTTCATGCTGGGTGTAGGAAGCTGGCTCTGTATATACTATATCATAATGAGATATAGTGTGCACAGAGTCCAGTGGTTCTCCAAAAGGTTTGACAGAGGCAATAATAGATCATACTAATGCTCTATTTGTGGTAGTGTGGTCGAGCAGTTAGGCTTATCAGAGGGTAGTGTTAAGCATTTGTTGTACACACACAAGCAATAAGTGAAAACACACTCAATGCCTTCCAGGCCAATAGGTTTTTATATAGAAAAATATTATTTTGTTCATTTTTAGAACCACAAGATTTAGATTGCAGTTAAGGTAATGTACACAGTTTGTCATAAAATGGCAATAAGCTATTTTAAAAGTGGACACTGTACAATTTTCAATAGTTCCTGGGGGAGGTAAGTACAGTTTAGTTATTACGGTAAGTAAAGCACTTACAAGTTCAGTCTCCAGGGCATAGGTAGCCCACTGTTGGGGGTTCAAATGAACCCCAAACACCCAGCAATACGGGGCTGGTCAGGTGCAGAGGTCAGAGAGGAGCCAAAATAACAAGGGTGCCTATGGAGACGGGGTGCTCCGGTTCTAGTCTGCTGGCAGGTAGGTACCCACGTCCTCGGAAGGCAGACCAGGGGGGTTTGGTAGAGCACTGGGGAGGGCCCAAGTAGGCACACAACACACACCCTCAGCCGCACAGGGGTGGCCGGGTGCAGTGGGCAAACAGGGCATCAGGTTTTCAATAGGATTCAATGGAGGGACACGGGGGTCACTCCGACGCTGCAGGGAGGGCACAAGGGGCTTCTCGGGTCAGCCACCGACTGGGCACTGCTGAAGGCCGCCTGCTGGTCGTTGCTGCACTGGTGGTCCGTTTTCTCATGGGCCTTGGGGCTGCGAGTGCAGTGCTTCTCCAGGCATCGGATATCTTTGTCCTGGGCAATCGCGGTCAGGGGGGTCCTCGGGATTCCCTCTGCAGGTGTCGTCGTGGGGGTGCAGGGAGGTCAGTCCTTGGTGGACACGTCGTCGGAGTCGCCCGGGGGGTCCTCTCTGGATAGTTAGTTCTTCTGGACACGGGTCATCCTGGGGTCAGGGTTGCCCCTAAATACTGAATTTAAGGGTGTGTTAGGGTCACAGGGCAGTAGCCAATGGCTACTGTCCTCGAGGGTGGCTACACCCTCCTTGTACCCCCTCCCTTTGGGGAGGGAAGCACATCCCTATCGGGCTAAATTCTCCAAAACAAGATGGAGGAATTTCCGAGTAGGGGGTCACTTCAGCTCTGGTCACCTTAGGGGTAGGCCTGGCTGAGGGGGTGACTCCTCATTTTTTTCTCATTATCTTCCCAGACATGCCTCCAAAAGTGGGGGGGTGCGTCCGAGGGGCAGGCATCTCCACTAGCTGGAGGGCCCGGGGGCATTGCAACACCAGGCTTCAGCCTTTGAGGCTCACGCCAGGTGTTACAGTTCCTGCAGATGGAGGTGTGAAGCACCTCCACCTAGGACAGGCTTTGTTCCTGGCCACAGAGTGCACAAAGGCACTCACCCCATGTGGTCAGAAACTCGTTTGGAAGTGGCAGGCTGGCACAGACCGGTCAGTCACACATAACAGTAGAGCTGGCATACAGGGGGCATCTCTAAGATGCCCTCTGTGTGCATTTCTCAATAAATCCCACACTGGCATCAGTGTGAGTTTATTGTGCTGAGACGTTTGATACCAAACTTCTCAGTATTCAGTGTAGCCATTATGGAACTGTGGAGTTTGTTTTTGACAAACTCCCAGACCATATACTCTTTATGGCTCCCCTACACTTACAATGTCTAAGAATTGGCTTAGACACTGTAGGGGCATAGTGCTCATGCAGCTATGCCCTCACCTGTGGTATAGTGCACCCTGCCTTAGGGCTGTAAGGCCTGCTAGGGGGGTCAGTTACCTATGCCACAGGCATTGGGTTGTGGGCATGGCACTCTGAGGGGAGTGCCATGTTGACTTAGTCTTTTGTCTCCTCACCAGCACATACAAGCTGTGAGGCAGTGTGCATGTGCTGAGTGAGGGGTCCCAAGGTGGCATAGTACATACTGCAGCCCTCAGAGACCTTCCCTGGCCACAGGGCCCTTGGTACCAGGGGTACCTTTTACAAGGGACTTAACTGCGTGCCAGGGTGGTGCCAATTGTGGAGACAAAGGCACAGTTTTAGGGAAAGAACATTGGTGCTGGGGCCTGTTTAGCAGGGTCCCAGCGCAATTCCAATTAAAGTTGGCATCAACAAAATGCAAAACGTTAGGGGGAACCATGCCAACAGTGTCATTTTCCTACATTGGGTATGACTCCACTTTTGTGCTAGTCTTTCCTGTGTGTCTTGAGGTGGTCATTGCCAACTTTGGTTGGTGTTTTGGTTTTCGACCTGTGACCTCTCAATCTTTTTAGTTTTACCACTACTCTATTGATCTGTGTCATGAATTTGGTGTCCAGCTTTAATTTTCTAATGCTAATGGGAACACCATCCAATGACCAGGATAAGTTACAATAGAGGCTTTCTAGCACGGCCTGAATTTGACAGGCTTCTTTGTATATTCCTACAAACCCATCATTGCTTATATTTGTGTGTTGTTGTGTGTTGACTGACTTAAATTAATTTTGTGTTTTGTGTGCAGATGAGAGGCTTCTGACATGACAAGTTTGATAAAGGTAGATTGAGATATCTAGAGTAATGAACAATCGGGTTGTGTACGTTCTTTTGTCAGATTAATACTTTCATTGTTGTGCGTAACAACCAAGTTTAGTATGTTGCATATTTTGTTAAACACTTCATTGAAGCCCAGGCTGGATGTATTTCCAAGTATTTGTGATGCAAGCTTCTTTCAGGTCTATTTGCCTACGAGTTCAAGTCTCTCGTGATAAGAAAGTTTTGGACTGTGGTCCCACAGTGTAAATTTGTTTATTTATTTAAGGATTATGTCAAGGAAAATCGACAGGATGCAGGTTACCATGCTTTCCAGATATTGACGCATGGTGCGATGGCTTAGTGCTATAGAATACTAGTGGCACAAGTTATTAATGGATGTCAAAATGTCTCCTGGCTCCAGTGAACTGTAGAGGTTGAGTGTTATTAGGCGCATTTATAATTTTTTTGTGATTTTCAGAGTGCTAAATAGTCCTGTCCTGTGCTTTTGACAAGTTTGTCTTCCTTTTCTTTTCACTAATCTCTATGGTTATCTGTGGAATTTTGACGGATCATGTTTGCCAGAGTGCTGTTTTTATGTCTTGTTAATTGGGTTACCGTGTAGATTAATCTGTAGAAGCACCCAATCCTATCCTGTTTTGTTAGGTGAGCAATCAGCTGTGGTGTACTAAATATGTGAAGGTGCTTCTTCTTTTTTTTTTTTTTTTTTTTTTTTTTAATTGGAAGCATTTTGATATGGGTAACATAGCCCCCAAAGGCCACCAGTGTACTTTACATAGCAACAAGATGTTATGTTGATTTGTAGAGTGCACTTAGCACCTGACGAGTATCCAGGCACTGGGTCGATGAGTAGGCCAATCAGGTTCCTAGTTGAACAGCCAGGTCTTCAGTTTCTTGCTGAATTCGAGGAGGGGATGGGAAGGTACTAATGTAGTGTGAAAGGTTGTTCCAGCATTTGGTGGTGATGCAGGAAAAGGAGCATCCTTCTGTATTGCTCCTGTGGATGCATGGTATTTGCACGAGGTGGAGTGTTCCTGAGTGCAGTTGCATGGTGGGTTGGTGGAAGTTGAGGTAGGCAAGTCCGACATTGTGGAAGGATTTGTATGTGTGTTTGAGCAGTTTGAATTGGCATCACTTCTGATTTGGTGGCCAGTGCTGAGGGTGGGGCATGATTTGTGTGTTCTGGGGGTATGGTTTGTGTGTTGTGGGGGTATGTTGACTATGAGACTTGTGGCAGAATTTTGGTGTTTTGGAGTCTTTGTATGAGTTGATTCGTGATGCTGGAGTAGTGTGCATTGCCACATTCTAGTCTGCTGGTTATGAGAGCCTGGGTGACCAGGTGTCTGGTGTTGGTAGGGAGCCAATGGAGTATCTTGCAGCACATATGTAGGATGAAGAAGCTGGAGGAGGTGATGGCGTTCATTTGTTTGTCTATCGTAAGTCTGTCATCCACAGTGATGATGATGCAGAGGTTTTCGGCCTGGTCGGTGGGGTGGGTGTGGGTCTCAGGTCTGTTGGCCACGAGGAGTCCCATCAGTTTTATCTGTGTTGAGTTTTAGGCAGTTCTGTTTCATCCAGTTTGCTACGTTAGACATGTAAGTGTTGAAGTTGATCTTGGTGATGTGGTTGTATCCGAGGGAGAGGATGAGCTGGGTGTCATCTCTGTAGGCTACATTGTTGATTCCTTGGGATCTTATGACATGGGCGAGTGGCGCCATGCAGATATTGAACAGGGTAGGGCTCAGCGATGATCCTTTAGGGACTCCGCAGATGAGGTTCATGAGTTTGTAGGTGTAGGCCGGGAGCCTGATTTGCTGGGTCTTGTCATAGAGGAAGGAGGCCAGTCAACTTAGAGCGGGCCATTGATTCCAGAGTTTTGCAGTCGTGATGAGAGTGGTGTGGGAGATGGTGTCAAAGGCTGTGGAGACGCTGTGGAGTGGTTGAATGCTGCAGTTTCCCCTTTGTCCATGATGGTCCATATGTTGTTAGAATGCTTTCTGTGCTGTGGTTGCTGCGAAATCCAGACTGTGAGGTGATTGAAAGTTGGTTGTGTGCAAGAAGGTTGGAGATACATAGCCAAAATGAGGATTGAAAGACATGCGGGTACATTTACTGTGGGAACTTTGAACAAAACCTAGAGAAGTAATACAGCTAAACAGTGATGTAAGATTGTGCAGGTAAGTAAAACTGGTTAGGATGGTAGTAGGAAGGCTGATGAGTTAGGTTTTATCGCATTTCCTGACTTGCACCATTGAAGGAGCAAGTCCGAGGTGCAAAGGGAGGCCATTCCACTGCATTGGCCCATATGCAGATAGTCTTTTTGTATCTGTGTTCCTTGAGAGTTATTTGAGTTTTTGATCTGCCATGGATTTCCTTCTAGTTGTGTGCACACCAGCAAAAAAGCTGAATTTAGTGGCAGGCAGTATTCAATGTCTTACAGATAACACAATAAGCTTTGGAGTGGACTCTGGAAGAGCAAGGGAGGCAATTCAGTTCTTCCACTTAGGGTTGAAGTGTTAGAAATTCCTTTTCTTGAGTTGCTGCATAAATACCTGCTTTAATTGGTTTTGTGTTGGAGACCACAGAGTATGTGTTGTCTCTGTCGAAAAGTGACAAGACGAGGGCTTGAGTGAGTTTGAGCAGGATTTAGCTGCCTTGAATAATGCTTTACATTTGATCCTATCCTTGAATACAGTTGTAGTTATTAACCTTGGTGGTAGCAATGTTTTTATTGAATGGGTGCTGCTCGATCTTTTGAGCATGGCAAGGCAGGTTAGGTATTTAGATCCATGCTATGTCTTTTCACATTTGTGGATATTTTTGTTACTGTTAGGTTTTTGGGTATACCAAGGTGAGGTCTGAGCTTTTTTTAGCACAAACAGACATAGTTGTCTACCTTGCCTGGATGGCACTGTTGAACTTAGAAGGGTGTATGTTGGACTCAGAAGACAATTAGAAAGAACTAAGTTCTGTGTTTGCATGACATTAATTTGATATTCTTAAATGACTGTGTGTTTAACACAAATGGTTATGGTGTCCCTTATGTGCGGGCCTACAGGAAGTAATATGTATAGGATTTACTAGATGTTTGGACCAACTACTGGAAGTGGGTGGTGAGGCTGCTATGGAGACCAAGTAAAGATATAGACGTCCTCTATAATCTGCTGATAGGTTGAATACAAACTTATGATGGGAGTGTTCTTTGGTAAGTGGTATGGTTATGTGACGTGCTCGGGGGGCATCTCTAGAATGAAAATGGTGGACAGGCTTTAGAAATGGAGTGGCCGACTGTGTATTCCTTTCCCTTAGGTCACTTATGAGAGCGGTGGTGGTTATGGCTGGTGGTGTTAGGCCTTCTGGCGCTGGACACAAGAAACTATTGTCCTGCAAGGGACTGGCCTGTATCATGGTGCACATGCAGGATCCATATTTGGCTATGACAGCAAAAATTAGCATTAGGAATCCAGACAGAAATACACTGGGCACTCAGGGCAGCGATACACATCCAACACCATGCAGAGGAATTTTCCTTCCCAACAGTTGGGTACTGATAGTTTGCTAATATTCCTTTAACTACCCCCACATCATCCAGTATCTAGCACGCATAGACTAGGTCCAAACCATGTAGAGATAATGCAGTCTCCTTGCACACGTAATATATACTGCAATATGGCCAAGCATCCACCAAACTGCACAGAAGTAATTAATATTTATTTAGCATTTGTTTAATCATGTGTACTAACTGGTGTGGGCAAATTATTTTTTAACGTTAGCAAGATATTGTTTAATTCCAGTTCTTGAATGAATGAGTGGAACGTCCATACCTAACTGCCTAATTTCTTGTTTCAGTTTTTCTTAAAATAAATTATTGCAGACATGTGCCTTGTAAAGATATGAAGTTTTTCCAGGTTGATATTGTGTTTGTTGATGGTGCAGAGGTAAAACTGTGTGTCATCCGTGGAGGAAGGATAGTGAAAATATGTTTGTTTTTGGTTAGGGGGTAGAAGAGCATAGGAGGTTAAGGTTACATGCGGAAATTCACAAGTATCCTGATTTGAATAAGGTAGGAGAGTTTGCAGCTTGAGATGCTGTTAATGGTTGACTAGGAATCTGACAAGACCGGAAATAAGATTTGTGAAATAGTTGGGTTACTTCAGAGAGCTGTGGAGAGGCGGTATAACCAGAATTAGTGTTGTAAAAGCCGCCCTTTGGTCGGAAACTGTGCAGAATTGTGCATCTCCATCAGCTTTTTAATAGTGTTGCCTAGATTGTAAGAATGTTGGTTTGTTGTGAGTTACAGAGATTTTGGATTTAGATGAAGTATTCAAATTGGGAGCTAATGGTTTTGTTCAAAATGTTCATTCTGAATGGGAGGTTGGCAATAGTGGTGGTGCTGATCATGATTTTGCGGTCAAGAATGGTTAATGTGTGCTCTACTGGTAGACGTTCATCACCTTCTGGTATTCTATGTTCAGAAGTGTCCATTATCATTTTTTTTCACAAAGTCATCTGACCACTGTGTATAGTTAGTGGGAAGTTTGTGAACATAACCAATTCACAGTACCATTAATTATTTACAGAGCATATAAAAGCCAGAAGTGTGGTATAACATGCTCCATAAAAACAAGTTATTTATTATTATGACTTGTACCCACTTTCGGGGTGACCTATCATCTTGCCATGCTTTCAGAGTTTTTCGACATATAAAATTCAAGAGACCTCTTTGTATAGAGGGCACCCTGTCCCTGTTAATGCCATGGCAAATCTTTAAATAAATTTGCCAATGGAGTCTGGAACAATGGATCCTATTACATGCACTACTCCTAGTGGCGCAGCTGCAAACTCGTGCCTACATTCTGGACAGAGCATTAGTGAAAGGCGGACTAGCTGCTTCAAACAGCTAGCTTGTCTTTTGTAGCGCAGGTAGCAAATAGGTGTGTGTGAAATGTACTTAATTTGTTTTTATGTAATTACGCAAAATGTCAGGAAAAGTATGTGAAATTATGTGAGATGGAAGTCCAGCATTTATTGCTATATTTTAGAGTAGAAATGTGACCTTGCGTCCATTTTGGGCCATTTCCTACTGAACAAGCGTTGGCAAAACCAATAGATTTTACCTATGCAACTTAAGTTAGCTTTGTCAGTGTTTTTTAGGTATGTTGCAGGGCAGGGTGGGCTGCTGAGCAACATGGCTTAAAGTTAAAAAAAAAAAAAAAGTGCATTGATGCGGCCATCGTTAACAACGTCATATCTTTTTAGGTTGAAGCCTACCAGACAGCTGTGTTGTCTGGTTTGCTAAAGACATCTTGGTACAATTCAGAAAGCTGACCTTGGAATGCATTCTGCCCCTTGCTTACCATTGCCTTTTTGGTTTGTAGTACACATTTTCCAGCTTTCGATTTGCTGGCTTTATTTGTTTTGAGCTGTCCAGCTAGAGTTCATCCCTCCCACTGCCCACAACCTTGTTAAGTGTATTCTTCCACTAACTCTTTCTGTAAATAAGCCTTTAAACCTTGTTCTTATCTTGTCACATTTGTTGGGCATTCAAAGACCGGGGTCAAATGCCAAGCTCTCTCTCCCGAGGGAGCTTGGTGTTTACTTTTCTTCCTCTGTCTTCAAAGTGAGAGAATCTATGTGACAATCCTGCTGAGTATCCATGTAAGAGGAGAGGCTGTAGGATGTTTTTTCCTAGCACACAACAAAAAAAAAAGCTGATGTTTTAGAATATATTAGAATGAGTACAAATGAAGTGCTTTTTTGAAATTCTAAAGTGTGGTGAAAACAAATATTTGAATACGATCAAAACATCAGTACACTATGTGATGATATTTGCACACAGTCGTTTGTGTGCAGTAAAACTGTACTTCGGTGCAAATGTAATGGTCATTTCAGTTAAAAGTATGTTGTCTGTAATGGCAGTGCGCTACCACACTATGCATACTCCACAGTGTGCCACTCCGTTCTAAGTCACAACACTCCATTCTATGACACTCCACTCTATGACATGCCTCTCCACTCTGACACGCCATGCCATTTAACTCCACGCCACTCATATCTATGACATTCACTCCACAACACACCACTCCACTCTACACCCCTCCACACCACTTATCCCACTCCAATCTACCGCAGCCCACTCCAGTCTATCCCATTTCACTTCAATATACCCTAATGTACCCTACCCCAGTCCACTTCTCTACAACCTATTCCACTTCAATCCACCCTACTTCACTCAGTCTACCCATTCCAATCCACCCCACCTCAATTTACCCACCAATCTACCCCACTCTAACCCATTCTACCCCACTCCACCCTAGTTTACCTCAGTCTACTCCACTAGAATCCATAACCCACGCCAGTCAACCCCACTCCACCCTACCAATCCAGTCCACTCCAATCTACCCCACTCCACCCAATCTAACACAACAAACCGCATCCCTCTCCAATCTACCCTATTCCAACCCACTCCAATTTAATCTTCCTGACTCCACTCCAGTCTACCCCACTCCAATCTACCCAGTCCAAATTACCACACTCCACTGCAATTTACCCCACTCTACTGCAATCTATCCAACTCCTCTCCACTCTAATCTGTTCCACTCTCCCACAATCTACCCCACTCCATTCTACCACATCCCAATCTACCCTTCTCCATTCTACCCCTCTGTAATTTATCCCATCCACTCCACTCTGCCCCACTCTACCCCAATCCACCCCTTCCCACCCCAAAACCACTCTACCCATCCCACTCTTCCCGCCACACCGCTCCAATCTATCCTACTCCACTGTACCCTTACCAATTCAAGTCAACCCGACTCCAATCTACCCCACTGCAGTCTAGTCTAACCCACGCCACCCCCATTCATCCCACTCCAATATACCCTGCCTCACTCCATGCCGGACTACCCTACTCTAATCCACCTCAATATACTCCACTCCAGTCTACCCGACGCTAACCTAATCTACCCCACACCATCCCAATCCGCCCTGCACAGCTCTATCGAAATCCACTCCTATCTACCCCGCTCCACACCAATCCAATCTACCCCACTTCATTCCAGTCTACCCTGCCATAATCCACTTCACTCTACCCCACTCCACTCCTCTTATTTACCCCACTCCTGTCTAGTCCAATCTACTTCATTCCAATCTACCCTAATCTACAAAACTCCTCTCCTGTCCACTCCAATATGTCCCGCTCCACTGTACCCTGATCTTGCCTCTCCAGTCTGCCCTAATCTTATCCAGTCTACCCGCTCCAGTCCCTACAATAATTCACCCATTCTACCCCACTCCAATATGCCTCACTCTACCTGAATCCCCTCAAGTCTACACCACTCCAATCCACCCCACTCTTCCCCATTTTACCCCACTTGTCTACCTCACTATATCCCTCTCCATTTTACTCCAATCTACCCTACTCCTATCTACACCACCTCAATCTACCCCCACTCCACCCCAGTTCAAACTACCACATTCCAATGAACCACGCTAATCTACACCACTCCAATCTACCCCCACTCCACCTCAATCCAGTCTTCGCTAATCCACTCTACCTCAGTCTACCCCGTTCCACTCCACTCCAATCTACCCTACTCTAACCTACCCCACCCCACCACATGCCACTAACTTTTAGCCATTCTGAACAGCAGCCACACTGGTGTACATAATGGCTAAAACACCTGCCAAAGCCAATGGCTCTTTCACAGCTGAGACCTATTGGCTTTGCCAGTGCTTGTTTTCATTAAGCCATGTTGCACAGCAGCCCACGCCCAAACATTGACAAAGCCGATAGATGTTGCATAGGTGAAACCTGTTGGAAGCAGGCATCCTTTGGTTCTCTGTACGTTGCCCGCCCTAACTTAAACCCCCAAATTCATATACTTGTGATGTGAAACAGCAGAAGGGGGATGGGTGTGGGGATGGCACACTGGTATCCGTTTCTAAAGACGAAGCAAAAGGAACACAAACAAAAACCACACCAATAAGTAAATTGAAAGAAGCAACGGTCAGATAACGATGTCACGGATGGAAAAAGTGGTAAGAGCTAGTTTTCTGAAAACAACAAACAATCATGGAGAAATGTGCTGTCAAACCAAGACAACTCTGAATGTTTTTAATACATCAGACCTGAGGCATTTAGGGACCATCATTCATATTAAGCAGCAGCATTTCTTATGTACAAGTCTAGAGGTGTCTGTAAGCACCAGTTTTAGATTTCAAAGTTGTCCCACCAACAGAGCTATCTGGGCCTCTGGATGACATTCAGTAAACTGCACAAAATAGATGAGAGAGAAGTAAAAAAGCAAAGTCCCGGGACCATGTGCAGACAGTGGGCACAGAGGTGTTTAGCTCACCTCCAGCCAAAGATTTAAAGTTGTTTTATAATATAATCCTGCAAACATATCAGAGCAGCTGCCTTTTTGTGTTAGCTAAAATGAATAAAAGAACAGTATCACAAAAAGCCAAACAGTAACAAGCATATGCAATGCAGGGGGTCTTGCGTTTTCTCGAGTTAGGAATTTACAACGCTAATAACTCTAACTGGACTTCTCTTGCCACATAAATTAAAAATGAAAAGTAAAACAGTTGCCATAAGCAAGCCGATTCAAAGCGCCACGGCCACCATGAGCGTGAAGGAGAGACACAAAAGGAAAAAGAAGTTTGCTCGCAGTCAAACGTATCGGCAAACGTGCAAATATCCATGTATCAGGGTCGATGGCCGAGGTGGTAACAAAACTGCCCCAAGGAGGGACAAACAGAAAGCATTTACGAATGATAACAAAGGAGTTTTTTAAAGGCACGCCCATGAACGAGTGGGAGTGATGGGCATGCGACGGTCGTGGTTCAAAGCGCACAGATTGATTACAACACGTCAGAGAGCTTGACCAAAAAAAATCTGCCTTTAAAGTCGCCTTTTGATCTCATGAACACACAGCTTTTTTGTCCCAGTCACTCAGCCAGGTTGTGCACTTCAAAATATATTTTTGCTTAACTTCACAAATTATCTAGGCATATTGCCTCCCTTTCAAAGTGAAATTTATAAAGAAGCCCTGTGCCCTCGGATTGGGGACCCATAAATCACAATGATAGGGCAGTTCGCTTTGGCAGTTTAGAATTTAAGGGTCCCAGAGATTACTCTGGTCCTCAGAAGTGCCATTTTCTGCCCGCACCTCACACTTGTAATCTTCTGAAGGGCAAAGCGGGTCAAGATTCATGCAGGGAAAGCTGAGTGAGATCTGTAGAAATAAGCAACTAACTGCCCCACAGGTCAGTGTGTGCAGAGGGAGGCCTTTAGAGAGTCGCACCTTGCCAGGATGTGACCATGGGCTAAAGTTGAAGCAGTGAGAGTGAGGTGCTTGGGAGCTGAGACTTCTATGTATACTATGGCACAGAAATCTCAATATATGTCAGGTGGGAGGTGCTTGTCTGGTCCATGTTTTTTTTTTTTTTTTTGCTGATTGTGTCACTTGGATTTTTTTCTGTTTCCCAGCAATATTCTGAACTACAAACCCCACAATACAAAGGAAAAGCAACACAATGGGGTTAAGTACTCAGCCGTGCCTTTGGATACTTAAGTTTCCTAGTGAACTTATGACGGAGGTCTCCAATTCCTCCATATCAGTTACAAGCAGAATCTGTATCGGGCAAGAGGCAGGTCTGGCGCCTCCCCCACCCTCTCTGGACAATACTGATGGTGCCTTTCACAAACAATGAATTGACTGTCCACAGTGCCATAGGGCTATTCAGTTCCTGGGAATGCAATTTAACAACTCCTTATGTGAAGAATGAGCACAAAACAAAGCAAAGAAACACAATGTGATGTGTTTTGTGGCACTTATGCCGCAGACCCCAGTGCCAGCATCCCCTCTTGTAAAATTGCCCACTGTAATGCATATTGTTTAGCTCCTATTACTTACTGTTAGTATGTTTAGTTTAGACGCTCTCAATTTGATCATTGTGGCCAAGTGAGGAAGCCCGAACAATTCTGCAGGGTGCTCAGTAGGCTCTGCTCTTTCCCTCAGCACTACTCGCCTCATTTTGATTGTAGTTGTGTATTGACTGGCTCTAGACAGGGCAAACAATGTTGGTGTGTATTAAACATCTTTCAGATCTTTTTTTCTGTACTGAATTCCACATATAAAGTGGCCGTGGCTTTAGGAGTTGACATTGTTATATAGTACTGTTCAGCATGCTAAAGGGTACACAACTTGAAAACGGGATGCCTCGAGTCAGGTGAACTCCCTACACAGTGCAGTGCGAGGCAAATGTGCTGGGAGTCCCACAGGCAAGTGTGTACCTTTTACCTAATGTGAGTGTAATAATCAATAACTGAGATGTCTGCCCTCGTGGGGAATCCACAACGCTTGTCTGCACAGTCCATACAATGACACAAACAACACGGGCTGTGCCGGACACGTAGTGTGGGGGGAGTGCGCTATTTATGACATGGTCAGCACCAGTTGGGGCTAGGCTGGGGGAAGGCCTCTTCCGTGACTAAACACAAGGGATGAAGATGGGGGAAGAGAAAAACTATCCACGGATAGCGAGATGGGGGAAGGGTAAACAAAATATCAGCAGTGGGAAGAAGGTGGATGGATGAAACAAACCACGGACAGTCTAAGGGTTGAGGAGAAACAGGTGGTGGGGAAAGCAACACGAGGGAGGGAGCAGCAACAGTGGTAGGAGGGTCGGGTGAAGGAGAGGGACTGCAGGGACATGCACTCTAGGAGTGTATGTCATGTCCAAAGTTCATTAAAGGAGTACCCTATGGAGCCTGCAGCCAGTGGAAGAACATTGGCCACAGGAAGCAGTACTTGGTCCATGCTCCACGGCAGCGACAGACATTCATGCCATAGGGGGAGGCTGAGGAGAGGAGGCGACTCTGACCAACTAGAATCAACAAAAGTGACCTCTGCCTTAACCAATTGAAAGTAAAGGTAAATAATGGGTGGGCTCTAAGCTTATTTTACATATATTTACAACTGATTTTACAAGCACTTTGCTGGTGAAACTTAAAAATCAATGCAGTAAACGCAAATACCATGGATAACAGCTATTTGTGTTATAATTACGCTACATGGTGTAATGGAGTAATTTTGGGGATTTCCCTTAAGGTGTTTAATGTGAAATTCTTAAAATTATACATATAGCACCAGCACAATTAAAGTTTTACCTAGGCCTATTGGCAGCCTGACCTGCTTTTGAACTGTGTGCTGCCTCTATATCATGCACAGTGACTGCACCTCCTGACTATTTCTTTGTCTCTGCACCTATAATACAGAGTGGGTGTTAGAGGCAAGGTGTTTCCTCGTGAGCATGGGACCAGGCCCCCATGCAAATGAGAAAAAGTCCCATTAGATATTGCTCCATAACAATATGTATTCCAAAAGGAGACTGCCCCTCTGCAATAACAAGTGCCCTAGGGTTGCCAAAAGTGGGCGTACACTCATGTTGTACCCTCAGGAAACTTCTGTTAATAAAGCCCCTAGTGTTAATTTTTATGGTTTAAATAGGTTATGTATTTCATAACTGGTGCCACCACATATCGTTAGGTTGTTCAGTTAATCATGAAGTGTTTACTTTAGTAGCTGATGGAATGACTCAATGAGTAAGAAATGTGATGATTTGAAGACTCAAGTTTTGATATCAGCATGGCCAACTCTGCTATCCATCTTTCCAAATTCATGAAATTGAGGACCATTAAATTGGGTGATAATATGTTATGTACAGCGCTTACAAATGGCACAAGTGCATGCTTAACATCTTATGAAAGTTATTACAATAGTGCTATTGCTAATTAGCCCTGCATGTGACTACATTCTACAGCTTCCATCTGGTTCATGCTCAAGTCATCCAGGTTTGAAAAGTCATGTTTATTGTATCTGTGTCTAGAGCTTCCCACTACTTGGTGGCCTTCTTGAAGTCCTAGCTCCTAAACAAATAACCTTTAAACACAGTACTATTCAAAAGCAAATTAGCATGAACCCTTTAGAGAACTTGGTTTTTCTATTAATAGCTTTAGCTCCTGTGCTGTTTTGGTTGCCTTTTTAATCCGTTAAGCACAAAGTAACCTAAAGGTTGTGTCTCTGAAGAACCAGATTGTTTTGCATTACAATACATATTGAAACTGGGCATCTTGGCATATCTGGGTCAGTCAAGGTATTCATATTAAAGGGTTGAGTTTTATTCTTTCCTTAACATGGGTGCTTCAGTAATCAATCTAGTGTTTGCGGGAGAAAGATTCCTTAGTTTATTGTCTTTTGGATCCCATGCAAACATTGTGTTGGACTCGGCTTGAGGTCCACAGGACAGGCTGGGGTTACGGGCCATAGCCGAGGGGGCTAGTGGCGTTTGCCTCTACTGTCCTAGGTTCCATCTTACTATAGCTTTGCAGACTGGTAGTGTTGCCAAGCGTCTGGGAGTGCCAAGGTCTACCAAGTAGGTAACCTCACCCTTTTTCTCCACAATGGTGTGGGGACCACTCCACTTGTCCTGGAGTGCCTTGCGAACCACAGGTTCCAGGACACACACTTTCTGTCCTGGCTGGTAGACAGATAGGGCAGCCTTCTGGTCATGCCATTGTTTCTGTATCTGTTTGCTGGCCTGAAGGTTTTTACTAGCCCTCTTCATGTACTCAGCCATCCTTGATCTGAGGCCAAGCACATAATCTGTAGTGACTTGTTTAGGAGGCTTGAGATGTTGCTCCCAGCCTTCTCTAACAAGAGCAGGGGGGGACCCCTAACCGGATGCCCAAACAGACGTTCAAATGATCTGTAGCCCACTCCCTTCTGAGGAACCTCCCTGTAGGCAAAAAGGAGGCATGACAATAGGACATCCCATCTCCTCCTGAGTTTTTCAGAGAGTCCCATTATCATACCTTTGAGAGTTTTCTTAAACCTACCTACTAAGCCATTTGTTTGGGGGTGGTGAGGAGTGGTGAGCTTGTAAGTCACAAGGTGTTTTTATGAGCATCAGTCACTTGGTACGTGTGACCAAGTAGGTGTTGCTCAGGAAACCCCTGTTTCTCAGTCACCATAGTAGCAATGGCACCTGTACCCCTGTAGGCCTCAGCCGCAACTCCATTAATGAGGGGATGCTACCTGTACTTACCCATATTGGGTACCCCTGGTGTGAGCCTTCCTATCCACCCTGGTGCGGACCCATTTGTCTGCCTTCTTTTCCAATTCTTCGGGAGAGGTCAGGTCAGAGTCCACCAGATACTGATGCAGCTAATCAGATACAGAATTATGCAAAATGTGCTCTATTAGAATTAGGTTATACAAGCCCTGGTAGTCACTAACTTTGCTCACATGCAACCAGCCTTCCAGAGCTTTCACAGAGCAGTCCACAGAATCAACCCAGTCTTGGGAGGACTCTTTCCTGGTCTCTCTGAACTTGACCCTAGACTGTTTACTAGTCAGACCAAACCCATCTAACAGTGCCAATATTAAAACTGTTTATTTGTCTGCATCCTCTTTTCTGACAGTAAGGAGTCTGTCTCTACTTTTGTAAAAGAAGGAGAGCTACAATATAGCTGCCTACTGCCTCTGAGGGACTTTCTGTACCTAACATGCCTTCTCCAGAGCAGTGAACCACCTATAGACGTCATCACCCATCTTGAAAGGTAGAACTATCTTGTTCAGGTTCCTAGAATCAAAAGAGTCCTCCCTGACCCTGGTGTCCCTGAAACTAAAGCTAAAGATGGAGATGGAGATACCACAAAGGAGTTATCCTCTAGTACCTTTTCTCGAGAGTAGGTGACAAATAATTAATCACTCTTACTCCAATTTTTGTTTTTAGCCTTGGTCTCCATCGGTCCCACACTGATTAAACGTATGATTTCTTTGACCCGATGGATAACCAATTTTAGCACTTTGTTTCTCTCTATCTTTTGCTTGGGTACTTGCATTTGGGTACCTTTTCTAGTTGACCCATATCTCAATTGCTACTATTTGAGCAAAACACGGTTAAGAGCCCCCCGTTGGGGAGCCCGTCAGGCATTGCAGCACCGGCTTGACGAGGAGCTTTCCCAATGATGAAGCCAGTCATCCAATGTGATGCATGAGGGTTCTCGCTCCTGTATAATAAGGCTCATTCTTTAGCTTTGGAACAGTGTACTTTTGTTTTGTTAAATATCTATATTGGGAGGCTGTACACTGGACCAGTAGTCTCCCGGTCCCCCCTTCGTTTACTTTCCCGTCCCTGAAACTAAAACTGCTGCCACCATGCGGCTCTAACCCCAACCCCTGCCTTTCTCTCTCCACTGCCAAGGCCTCCCTATCTAGGGCCAGCTGTTGCTGCTGCAACCTCAGCTTGGCCTCCTCCAGTCTCAGTTGCCTGAGCTCCCTGTCTAGGGAGTCCTCACCTGAAGTTGAGCAGTGGGTCCCCTCAGAGACTGAGGAGATTTGAGAATGGGCAGAGGAGGATCTGTTGCTATTTTTGGAAACTCACTTAACCAGCCCTCTAGGGACAAAGGTGGACCTACTTGTGTGGCTCCCCCTTTCCACTACCAGTAGTCCTCCTACTAGGACTGTGAGTGTTTCTAGGTTCTCTCCGATCCTCCCTGGGTACTTCCTGACCCACCTCAGTGTCTAAATCTACTCTTTCCAGTACTGGGTGGGGCGGGGGTCAGATACTACTTCTTCCCCCTCCTCCTCCTGGCTACCGGCATGGTCCTGGTCATCCTGGAGGAGCAGGCCTAGAAGCAGACTCTTATTGGGATTTCTGCCTAGCTTCAGTTTTCTATCAGCACACATCTCCCTCAACTCATGGAAAGTTAACCCCTCATATTGAGAGTTCAGGGATGAGAGGTGAGCTCTACTGAAGACATGGGGGGTCATTTTGACCCTGGCAGAACGGGACTGCCAGGGCTAAAACGACGGAAGCACCGCCAACAGGCTGGCGGTGCTTCCAGGCGTATTACGACCGCCGCGGTCGCACCGCCGCGGCCGGCGGTATTCCGCCACTTTTGCCCCAGCAGTGATAATCCGCCTGGGCAGCACTGCTTGCAGTGCTGCCCAGGGGATTACGAGTCCCCGACCGCCAGCCTTTTTCTGGCGGTTTGCACCGCCAGGAAAAGGCTGGCGGAATGGGGAGTCGTGGGGCCCCCGGGGGCCCCATGCAGCTTTTCACTGTCTGCTATGCAGACAGTGAAAAGCGCGACGGGCGCAACTGCACCCGTCGCACGGCCGCAACACCGCCGGCTCCATTTGGAGCCGGCTCCCATGTTGCGGCCGTGATCCCCGCCGGGCGGAAACCATGTTTCCGCCTGCCGGCCCAGTGGGGATCTCCAAATGGCCGCGGCGGGGGTGCGGCCGCATGGCGGTCAGATCTTGGCGGGCAGCTAATGCCGCCCGCCAAGGTCGTAATGACCCCCATGATGTCTAGCTAGAGTGGTATAGGAGTCCCTAACTACTCTAACTCTAGGCTCCCAACAAAGTTTGGAGCAAGGCTATGCCAGATCCTTGCTTACCCAAACTTAGGAGACTAGATCCCTAACACTAAGTGTATAGTGTGCCTACTGTTAGTAAATGGTCTTTCCTTTGAAAAGTACTCAGTGACTGAGTGCTAAGGTAATTGCAAGTGCTTATCCCACCACTGCACCACCAATGTAGGAAGCTGGCCTGGTGTGTGGTGAGCATCTATGGTGTTATCACCCTGTGCCAGGTCCAGGTATCCCCTATTAGTGAGGTGTAGTCATTGTCTAGGAAGCCAGGCTTTCTAGAGGTAGTAGCTGTGGATGAGCAGCCAAGACTTACCTAGGAGACATGCAAAGCTTATGCAATAGATCACTTGTAGCCACACAGCACTTACACACATGAAGGAACCACACAGTGTTATAAAAATAAAGGTACTTTATCGTCATAACAGAAATACTAAAATACTGTATAGGCAATACTCTACAAGCAGGTCAGTAAACATGCTATTATATACAACTTGACACTCAGGAATGGTCATAGAAAGCAACAGTAAACCATTGAAATGTTAGTAAACAATAGAGACCCTAGGCGGAGTCCTAAAAATATACAAAAAAAATGGAATGCGAAAGGCAGACCCCCACCCGGGAATCTCTAGAGGGGAGCTGGAGGAAATAGGAACCCAAAAAGGTAAATACCAGAGGGCTCCCCAGCGACTAGGAGAGAAGAGGTAAGTACCTGTTTTTTTCCCAAACCCACAGAGAAACGTTGTAAAAGGACTGTGCAAGACCTGAGCAAGACTGGAAGAAACAAAAGATGGATCCTTACAGATGAGGACCTGCAAATGAAGGGGACCAAGTCCAGCTACAGTTGGAATGTCCGGTTGGGGAAAGAGCCACTACCTACCCTTTTGGAAATGCAGGACCAGGTCACGGTGAAGACCAGGAGTCAGCTATGCAGCACAGGAGTAGAGGAAGAGTTCCAAAAGTGATGCAGTCAGTGTCCCACATTGGAAGAAGAGTTGCAGTCTGTCAGTGGTGTGGAAAAACCACCAACAAGCCTTGACAAAGGAAAGAGTTGCAGAGGAAGAGTTGCCAACTACTGGGCATCAGGAAGGTTCGAGGGGACTCAACTCAAGGAGGGGAGTCCCAGGCAATCTTCAGCAATGAGGAGAGCCAGAAGTGAAGGATGCAGGCCCCCACGGGCAACTCACAAGGCAGGCACAGGAGACGCAGTGGGGCACACTCTGCACACCTGGAATGGAGTCCCACGTCACTGGAGCAGCATGCAGGAGACTACGTGTTGCAGAGAAGAGTGCTGGAGGCTGGGGCTACACGGAGCATGAAGATCCCTTGACTTGGAAGAAGAGCCAACAAGCCTTGGTAGCTGCAAAAGTCACAGTGCACAGGGGTACTGTCCTGCAAAGGGAAGGCAAAGACTCCCCACCTCCAAAGCTGGACAGCTGATAGAGGGGACCGAGGCGACCACTCAAGACCATCACCTGTGTTGCAGGAGAGATGATCCACGCAGCTGGTCGTCATTGCAGTTGGTGCCTGCAGATGCATGGGAGGGACTCCTTCACTCCAAGGGAGATTACTTCTAGCTTCTTGGTGCAGACTGAAGTCTTGCCGCCGTCAGAGGATGCATACCCAGGGAAATGTTGAAGTTGCTGGAAGGAGCCTGATAAACAATGTTACAGAGCAAAGTCGTCCCTGGAGCTGCAGATTGTAGGTTCCTGTGAAGTCCAGTTGTGGTTCCAGTGGCCAGAAGCCAAAGTAAATATTGCAGAGTAATCCTGCTGAAATCTTGCACGTTGAATCTGAGGACCCACCCAAGAGAGAGACCCTATATAGTCCTAAAAGAGGGATTGGTCACCTACCAGGGTGACCACCTATCGGGAGGGGGCTGTGATGTCACCTGCCTGACCTGGCCACTCAGATGCTCCCAGAAGCCTCTGCCCACCTTGGATTCAAGTGGCCACCTGGAGGAGCTCTGGGCACCCCCCCTGGGGTGGTGATGAACAGGGAAGTGGTAACTCCCCTTCCCATTGTCTAGTTTGTGCCAGAGCAGGGACCATGGTCCCTGGACTGGTGCAAACCAGTTTATGCAAGGAGGACACCAAATGTGCCCTTCAAAGCATACCATTTGGCTTTTGGGGGGGTCCCCCCTCCCAATCCATGTAACACCTATTTCCAAAGGGAGAGGGTGTTATCTCCCTCTCCCAAAGGAAATCCTTAGTTCCGCCTTCCTGGGCTTGAGCTGTACAAGCAGCAGGAGGGCAGAAACCTATTGGTAGGATAGCAGCAGCGCGGGCTTCCCATGGAGACCTTGCGAACTGGTAGGAGCAAAGCTGGGGGTCCTTTAAGGAGCCCCCAGAGTGCATGGAATCATACAATCAATACTGGTAACAATATTGGAGTATGATTCCAACATGTTTGATAACCAAACATGCCTAGGTGCGGAGTTACCATTATGTAGCTAGACATAAGAAGTGACCTACGTTCAGTACATGGGTAACATGGCTTCCCCACACTCACTTCCAAGTCTAGGAAAATGGGCTGGAGTTCATAGGGACACCTCTGCTCATGCAGGGGTGCCCTCACACACAGGCACTTGCACTGTGCCCTGTGGGTGAGGAGGGCCTGCCATAGGGGTGACTTAGAGTGACCTAGTGCTGTGACCTGTAGGGAAATAGGGTGCATTCACCTTTTCACGGCAGCTGCAATGGCAGGCCTGCAGGCACAGTTTGCATGGGCTCCCATGGGTGGCATAATAAATGCTGCAGCCCATTGGGAACCCCTGGTACTCCAATGCCCTGGGTACCTAGGTACCATATGCTAGGGACTTACATGGGGGCACCAGCATGCCAATTGTGGGGTGCATAAAGTCAGGAACAACCAAATTGAGAGGGAGAGAGCACTGTGAACACAGTCAAAACTGGCTAAAAGTGGGGGTAACCATGCCAAAAAGAGGGTACTGTCCTACAACACTTTTCCTATTTCTGCAGTCTTGGCTTTAGGCCCTTTATTCGCTGGATCATCACTTTTATTTTGGCAAGGAGTAATAGCACAGCTGCCAGCAGTCTACCAGATGTTGGCAGGTCTGCAACATATATCAGCAGAGCTGGGATCTGGGCAATTAGTTTGTCACAGTCAACAGCTTTGGAGATCTCACCTAAACTTGCCCTTAAAAGAAAAAACCTGTATCATTGCACAATACCAGACTCTGTGCATTAAACCTCGGTGTGTGATCTATACATGTGACACCTTCTGCGTGTGTGGGAGATGGAGGAGGTCATTTTATGTAGTTTGTCAGAAGTGTAATAAAATATATTATTGAATTTAAAATACAGTAGTTTGTCTGTAGTTTGTGCAGTTGCTGGTGTTTGGGCACAGACTTTGAACTCACATGTTTCAGTATGTTGTTCAACTAGACCTTTCTCCCAGCCTTGCATGGCTGGGGATCTTGTGGCTTTCCTAGCGTCTTTTGCCAGACTGTATTATTTGGAAATCCATCCTTTGCTATTTTCTACTTAGATGGCTTTTATTGGCATGGGACAATTCTTGTGGTCCATTTGTAAGGCTAGGTTAGTATATTTCTTTTTTTTTCTTTAGCATAAAATACACTAATTTGTCTAACAGATAGTTTTCTCCCATTTCTTTAATTGAACTAGGGTGCTAAATAACCGATCATGATTGATACATGTGGCCGAGCCATGTGATATAGGCCCTCATTACAACCCTGGCGGTCGGTGTTAAAGCGGCGGTAATACCGCAAACAGGCTGGCGAAAAAAAAAATGGGATTACGACCGTGACAGCCACTTTAACACTCTGACCTCCACGGTGGTAGAAACAAACAGCGCGGTGGTCACCGCCAACAGACAGGCGGGAGACAAAGTACCACCCACCCTATTACAAGAGGCCTATCCGGCACCTTTTCCGGGGTGGAACCAACGCTATCAAAAGCACGTCCGAAACAGTACACAGAAGGGAAAACACTCACCTCTCGACACCCAACAAGGAACCAGTACGCCATGGAGCCCGAACTACACGTACTGCCCATGTTGGTTTACCTCCTCCTCTACCAGGAGTACGAACGGCGGCGGCGGGGACCACGGTGAGTACTGCACCTCCAACACAGGGGAGGGGGGGAGGAAACAGAGTGACACACACGCAACGCCCACACCCTCACACACAACAACATATACACAAATACATGCAGCAACATTACATATACACCCCCCCCCCCCCCCAAGAACGCAAGGACAAAAGGAAATGATTGTGACCATTGTAATCAAGAAAATCCATTATTCAAAAGTCAAAATTCAGTATATACAAATATGTACACCAACTACACAAGTCTGGATAGTGTACTAATCATTGTCCGTGGACCACTGGGCCCAAAATGCATGGGCGAGGGCCACACATGGTACCTGACTCGAAACGGAGAGAACACTGCTGGGGCATCAGATCGAAAATATACAGGCACCTCAGTGGGAGGGGGGGGCACCTCAGCGGGAGGGGGGGGCACCTCAGCCTGATGTACGCACGAGGACACTGCTGCATGAGTGGGCTCCATGCCCATTGATGTATCCTGGGAAGTGCAAAGCCACAGTCTCAAGTCTCTCCCGTGGGTGGGTTGCCCACTGCTTTATCCTGGGGAGTGCAAAGCCACAGTCTCTCAAGCCTCTCCAGTGGGTGGTTTGCCCACTGCCTTATCCTGGGGAGTGCAAAGCCACAGTCTCTCAAGTGTATAACAGTCTTCACTGATTCTGGAGGGGGCCTGGTGCCCAGAGTGCTTCATCCTGCCAAGGACTGAGGTAGTGGATGTGATTCTACACTGGTTCTGGAGGGGGCCTGGTCCCCAGAGTGCTTCATACTGCAAAGGACTGAAGTAGTGGATGTGATTCTCCACTGGTTCTGGAGGGGGCATGGTGCCCAGAGTGCTTCATCCTGCCGAGGACTGAGGTAGTGGATGTGATTCTCCACTGGTTCTGGTGGGGGCATGGTGCCCAGAGTGCTCCACGTGCAGTGTGGCCGGTACAATTCCCTCACCTGGGTGTGTGTGCCACGAGATTTGCGAGGTTCAGGTAGCATGATACGCCATGGAGGCAGCGACATACCCCACACTGCTGCGGCTGCGGTTGCGCCTTCCACCTGCAGGTGTAAACAGTGATGGAAGAAATGCCTCATGGAAGCTGCCCAGGGTCCAGGAACTCTCCTCCAGCCTCAGACGACTGACCACTGGGGATGGTAGCCATGTCAGTGGTGGTGCCTCTGTCCGAGGACGCCGTGGGGCCGGTGGCGGTGCTTGCGGCGGTGTCTGTCGCGGCAGTGCATGGGTCAGCACCTGCAGAGGGACACAGCAGGACATTTCCTGCAGCCTTGGACGGCTGCCCACTGGGGAAGAGGCTAGGGACTGTCGCTGAGGTTGTAGACGTGCCGGGGGCTGTGCAGGTGGCAATTGTGGTGGCGGGGCAGCTAGCGGTGTTCGCCGCCGTACAGGTTGGTGTGGTCATGGACAGAAAGTGTGACACTGGCCCCGTCAGTCGGTGCCACCATGCCCTCTCCTGACCTGCTCTTCAGCTTTTGGCCCTTCCCCAGCTTTGATGGTGCCGCAGTTGTCTTGCCACTATCCCCTTTGGTTTTTGCTGAGCCCTTGGTGGCTGGTGCTTTCGGCTTCTCCCTCTGGGATGTGGGCACCTTTTTCACCTTGGCAGGTGGCAGAATGTCCTTGCCCTCGCTATGTGGCACACTGGCAGCCCTGATGGGTGGCGCACTCCATGTGTTGATGAATGTGCATGCTGGTCTGATGGTTTGCTTGGGATAGGCTGAGGTACAGGGGATTGGGTCTGGGTGGAGGAGGTTGGAGGGGGAGGCTGGACACAGGGACAATGGCTGCCATCAGTGCTGAGGCCAGAGCCTGAAATGCTCTCTGTTGGGCTGCCTGTCCAGAATGAATGCCCTCCAGGTATGCATTTGTTAGTTGCAAATGCCTCTCTACACCTTGGATGGCATTCACAGTGGCAGATTGCCCAACAGTGAGGGATCTCAGGAGGTCAATAGCTTCCTCACTGAGGGCAGCAGGGCTGACTGGGGCAGGGCCTGAGGTGCCTAGGGCGAAGGAGATGCCCACCCTCCTGGGTGAGCGGGCACGGGACACACGCTGAGGGGCTTTTGGGAGGGCGGTGCTGGTAGGGGGGGGTGGCGGCTGTACCTGTTGATGCGGTGGGCACAGAGGTGCCTGCCACCGCAAGGGAGATCCCGTCAGAGGAGTCGCCGCTGTCAATGCTGTCTGCTCCTGTCCCCGCCGTGGAGCTCCCCTCGCCCTCCGTCCCACTGGTGGCTTCAGACTCCGTTTTGCCCTCCAGGGCCAAGTGGGTTGCAGCTCTCTCCTGCTCCGGTGCCAGTGCTCCTCTGCCTGATGATGCTATTGCACACAAGAACAGGGAGACCACAAAAAGGGGGGGGGGGAAGACAGAAGAAAGACATGTTCATTGCATGCAACACCACTACCGTTGGTGGACACAACACACATGGAGCAGCCCTCTGCACTAAGCCATGCACTAACAGTTCCTAGAAATTTCAGCAGCCCATGAGGTACGAGGCCTAAGACCAATTGCTGGACACCTGGAAGTCACAGGAGCCTGACTAGGTGTAGATGGCTCTTACCACTGGTGGGGTTGGGGTGCCACATAGCCTGCATCACAAGGGACCTTGCCTGCCAACTTCGCCCTGGCCTAGGGGAACCCCCTGCCCACCTTCCCCACCCAGACACCATGTAATACGCGCAGAGTCAGCTGAATGAGAGTGTACTCACCCCCTTGTGGCTGCTGTGATGCCCTCAAGCGCCCATCCAACTCCGGATAGGCCACCGCCAGGATCTGGAACATCTGGGGAGTCATGGCACGGCGGGCACTCCTCCCACGTTGGGAGGCCATCCCCAGCTGGGCCTCTGCCGTCTTCTTGCTCCAGCGGCGCAGGACCTCCCATCTTTTCGGCAGTGGGTGCTCCGTCTGTGGTAGACCCCCGGGTCTGGACGTCCTTGATGATGGCACGCCAAATACCCTTCTTCTGGTGGGTGCTGACCTAGAGGAATGGTACAGGGGGAGAAGGTAAATTACTTACCCGTCCGGACCGTCATACTCATTGCCCCCCAGTTCCCACCCTTGCCCTGACGCACATACACTTCCCATCCGCACATGCAGGCCTCAGCCCCCCCGTATCTTCCATCCACATCACTCAAAACAGGCATTGCCCATGCAGCATGCTCACAGTTTACTCACCTGTTTGTCTGGAGGACCGTACAGTTGCGTGTACTGGGGGAGGACCCCATCGACTAGTTTCTCCAAATCCTCCGAAGTGAAGGGTGGGGCCCTTTCCCCAGACACATGAGCCATCGTCGCTTCCAGACTGAGGTCACAGCAGCACTTGCAGTGTAGGCCCTCCCCTGTTGAAGGTCAGGTATCAAGTGAGTGAACAGACAGAAAATGGCGGTCACGTCCGCGGCGGTGTGTACCGTCTCCGCCGGCATACATCGTTATTGGCTCCTGGGACCCATAGGGCCCAATGTTAACCAATGCTGAATAGCGCTGCGGTCTTCGACTGCCCACCGCGACGGTGTAAAACGCCAGCGAGTTACCTCATATCCCCTTGTCCCACCTTACAGGTCAGGCAGCTGCCATTTCAGGAGGCCACATGGGATGGATGTCAACTGTGTCACACCTATCTAGGCCGGGAATATAGACAGATACCGATACATTGCGGATTAATAATGTTTCTGAAAATAAAACATTGTGATACCGCAGTGTTGGATGACTCTCTGCTCGCTGTTCTCCTCCATAGGGCACGTCCGCTGGGGCAGGTGATGAGATGGCGGAATCCTCCGGTGTACAGACCCCTGGTGGACCTGTCGACAATGGAAGAGAGACACATCCTGGTCACATACAGACTTGATCATGCCACAATCCTGGAACTGTGTGCCCAGTTGGAGCCGGACCTGATGTCAGCTATCCGCCATCCCACGGGAATCCCCCCTCTAGTGCAGGTCCTGTCTGTACTCCATTTCCTGGCCAGTGGGTCTTTTCAATCAACAGTGGCCATGGCATCAGGGATGTCCCTGCCAATGTTCTCTAACGTGTTGTCCAGAGTGTTGTCTGCCCTTCTGAAACACATGCGCAGCTACATCGTTTTACAAAGAGGCAAATGGGCGAACTAGGAGGGTGATCGAACGCACCTTCTGCCTCCTGAGGGCCAGATTCCGGTGCCCTCATCTGACAGGTGGCTCCCTATACTACTCACCGAAGATGGTGTGCCAGATAATCGTGGCCTGCTGTATTCTGCACAACCTGGCTTTGCGACGCCAGGTGCCTTTTCTGCAGGAGGATGGGCTAGATGGTGGTCTTGTGGCAGCTGTGGAGCCTGTGGACAGTGAAGAAGAGGAGGGAGAAGAAGAGGATATAGACAACCGAAACAACATCATCACGCAATACTTCCAGTGAGACACAGGTAAGAAGATGCCACTGCTTCCCACATCTCATTCTATTGTTGGAACTAGTATGTGTGTGTCATTTTCATTTAGTGCATGGACCCTGACTTGTCACTTTGACTTTCCATTTCACAGATTTGGGTCCTACTTTGTGCCCTCTGCTATGTTTACTGCTGGCCTACAGCTGTGTTACATTGGTATGTGAACAAGTAAATTGACATTGCTATATTCCATAGTTATTGTAATTACACATTTGTGAAAGCACGGACTGACTCCAGATTGTTTTGTGATAGAAGTGTGTTTATTCCTGTGCAAATAAGTGGAGGGGGGTTGTAAAATGGGCTGGGGGATGGTGGAGGAATGTCCATGTCAGAGTCCAGTCTATTTGTTCCACAGGTGCATTGTCCAAAGGGGGATAGGAAGTGGAGCAATGGCAGTTTAAGGATTGACAGGGTGTCAAAGTGGGACAGAAGGGTGACATTCAGGGGGGTCTCATTTCCTGGCGGGGGTCTTGGCAATGTTCTCTGTCTTGTTCCTGGATCTCGGGGACCATTTGCAGGGTGGTTCTCCATCTGCAGGGGGTGGGGTGCTGGTGTTCTGTTGTTCCTGTGGCGGTGCCTCATGTCCACTATTGCCGGCGGAGGTGGAGGGCTGTTCATCGTCCAGGCTAGTGTCAGGGGCCCCTTGTTGTGCCACTGTGTCCCTCCTGGTGTTGGCCATGTCTGCCAGCACCCCTGCAATGGTGACCAGGGTGGTGTTAATGGACTTCAAGTCCTCCCTGATCCCAAGGTAGTGTTCCTCCTGTAGCCGCTGGGTCTCCTTAAACTTGGCCAGTACCGTTGCCATCATCTCCTGGGAATGATGGTAAGCCCCCATGATGTTTGAGAGTGCCTCGTGGAGAGTGGGTTCCCTGGGCCTGTCCTCCCCCTGTTGCACAGCAGTCCTCCCAGTTTCCCCGTTATCCTGTGCCTCTTTCCCCTGAACTGTGTGCCCACTGCCACTGCCCCCAGGTCCCTGATTTTCTTGGGTTGGTGGGTTTGCCTGGGTTCCCTGTAGTGGTGGACACACTGCTGATTCACGTGTCCTGGGGACAGTGGGATGGGCCAGCTGGGTGGGTGCTGTGCTGGTGTTTCCTGAGGGGGGAGGCTCTGTGGTGGCTTGTGACAGTGTCAGGGGAACTGATTGTCCCGAGGTCTCAGATGGGCCGGGCTGGTCATCTTGATCCAGTTGTGCAGAGCTGCTGTCATCACTGTGGGCCTCTTTTGTGAGGGGACTGGATATGTTTGGCACCTCCTGTCCGGTGACATTGGGTAGGGGTCCTATTGGGGTATAAATGCATAATTATTGTTTCTGTGTGTGCCATTGTGTGCAATGGGTGGTTGACCCTCTACTCCAGTGCTTGCATTATTGGCTTGGTCCTTGTGTGATGGTGATTTTTGGGGCATGAGTGAGTCTCTGTAGTGGACATGCTTGGGCGATGGGTGTCCATGCATTGGTGTCACATGCAGGGTTTGGTTTTGGGATTGTGTGGGTTGTGTTGGTGGGGTATCGGTGGGTTGTTGGGGTGATGGGTGGGAGTATGTGATGGCATGCAGGTGGGGTGGGGGGAATAAGGTAGTAAAGATTTGCCTTTCCAGAGTCCAGTCCTCCTGCTACTCCTGCGACGCCCTCAGGATGCAGTATTGCCAAGACTTGCTCCTCCCATGTTGTTAGTTGTGAGGAAAGAGGTGGGGGTCCACCGCCAGTCCTCTGTACAGCAATCTGGTGTCTGGAGACCACGGAACGCACCTTCCCCCTAGGTCGTTCCACCTCTTTCTGATGCCATCCCTAGTTCTTGTATGCTGTCCCACTGTGTTGACCCTGTCGACAATTCTGCGCCATAGCTCCATCTTCCTTGCAATGGACGTCTGCTGCACCTGTGATCCGAATAGCTGTGGCTCTATGCGGACGATTTCCTCCACCATGACCCTGAGCTCCTCCTCAGAGAATCTGGGGTGTCGTTGAGGTGCCATGATGTGGTGTGGGTGATGTGTGAGGTGGTGTCTGTTGTGATGTGTGAGGGTGTGTGTTGGTGTGTGTTGTTTGAGGTGCATGGATGTTGTGTAAGTGATGGTGTTGTGTGTCTGTGGATGCTGGTGTTGTTTTAGGTAGTGTATCTCTCTGGCGTGGTTTCGAAATTCTGGTAGTAAGGGTTTGTGGATGATGTGGGTGTCCGCTTTATATTGGATTGGGTGTGTGGGTGTGGTGTGTGTATGTGTATCAGGTGTGTGTATTTCGAATTGTCCAATGTGGTTGTGTTTTGTATATGTGTGTATATTTTGAGCGCGGCGGTGTGTACCGCCAATGGATTACCGCGGTTGAAAGACCGCCGGGTTGATTCGTGGGTCGTGATAGTGTGGGCGTATTCCTGTTGGCGTGACGTTTTCGGTTTTGTTATCGCCAGTTTATCACTGACCTTTGGTGTGGCGGACTTGTGTGGGTGTCTGTATTGTGGCATATTCCGGGCTGCGTGTCGTAATACCTGTAGCGGAATTCCGCGGCCGCAGCTGTATGTTGGCGGTCTTCTGCACGGCGGTAAGCGGGATTTACCACCAGGGTTGTAATGAGGGCCATAGTGTCTTATCTGGTAATCCTTTACTAACTTTTCTGCAGTTAAAGGCAAGACTAGATGTGATGGGAGGGTTACAAGGGAGGGGGGGGGGCGGTGCTAGTATTTCAATGTGGCTACAAAGGTTTCCAATAATGGTATAGATATTTTAGTAAATAGATTTTTAATAGTTTGCTTAAACAATCAGTTTAAGTGATATAGTTCTGCCTTCTAGGGATGGGTTGGATTTTGTTCAACAAGTTGTGTGAATTTTGTTCACAACCGCTCCATAATTATCTCTAATCGCTGCCCCTTTGTCACAGTGTATTTTAATGTCCAAATATCTCATAACAGCACAGTGGGTATTCCTACTCCAGGGGGTTAGTGGCTTTGGTCCGTGAATGTATGTCAGATTTATTCCAGTTTATTTTAATACCAAAGTATAGTCTAAATGTAATAAGCTCTCCTATTACTGGTGGTAAATTGGCGTCTGGGTGTTTATTAAAGAGCAGCGTATTGTCCGCATGTGGATGATGTTCCTGGAGACGACTCACCAGTGTCTCCATAGCTATTGCAAATAGTCTTGTGACAGCGGACATCCCTGTCTTGTGCCACAGCTGAGAGTAAAAGCTTCTTAAAGGTGGGTATTTCTATCCAAGCTTCGGGCTTAAAGTATTGAAGTACAATTAGGTCTGTTGGGTATTTGTCGAGCTGTAGTATACTCTATGCAGTATTGGTTCTTAGTAAGTCATTCAAGAAAATCAAAAGCCTTGTTGGCATTCAAACAGACTGCTATTGCCAGTCAGTCGGGATTCATGTAGTGCAATAGTTCAAACAAAGTTCAAATGTTATGTGATGTTATCCTGCACGGAATAAGTCCGGCAATTCGTATGAGTGGATGGTATTACTTAGAGCAGTGGAGTTGCTTATTCGGTTTCGACAATGTTAGTTTTATGTCTTTCCTTGTAGATTACAGTAGCTTTCCCTATTCTAGGGCCCTCGTTATATGCTGATATAAGTATGCTAAAAGCATCCCTTTGTCTGCTGAAAAGAAATCGGCTGTTAAGTAATCTGATCCCTGGTAATTTACTGGCTACAAGACCTTCTATGACTATCTGTATTTCTTCTGTGGTTTTGGGTGTTTCCAGTGGCATTCTTTCATCAGTTCCCACCCAGGCCATGGTCAAGTCATGTAGTGAGTCCTTTGTTTTTGTTCAATGCCATTTTGTAGTTGTGTTTTATAAAGTTGTCAGCGGTATTGTGAAAATGCACTCAGTATTTCGTTTGTAATGGTTTTGACATTGGCTAGATCATCTTTTATACTGAACACCATTCTTTTTTGGTGGAGCCTTGCAGCAATTTAGCCAGGGTTCTTCCTAATAGTTTCCTTTTGCTGTATTTCTCTGCCTGTGTATGTATTGTTGCCTAAGTATGCAACCTCTGTCTCAGTTAACTTTTGGTATGCTACCAGTGCCTTCTTTATTATAGCTAATGTAGGGACTGTAGCCCAGCCATGTAGACCGTATTTTAATTCTGCTATTCTAGACTCCATTTTTTAGGTTGTCCTAAAATGGACTTGATGATCCCTACTTACTTGGAGATACACTCTCCTTAGGACTACTTTCAAAGTCCCCCGGAGTGTTGAAGGATTATCCTCTGACTTTATTTGCAGCAAAATGTTCCTTACTAGCTAATGCTATTTTGTCTTAGAAAACAGGATTAAATGTTGGATTTGGATAATAAAATTTAACAGTACGTGTGAAGGCAAACATGAGCATCTGCATTTTCTTAATAACCATAAGAATATAAAATCACAGATATAAGAAAATATACTTTCTCACCACTATTGACACGTTATATGCGTAGGGGAAAATGACAACCCGTCAAAGTACCATTCGCATATTATTTCTCAGGTATCTAATCTTTACTTAAAAGGTTAGTCAATCATCCATCCGTTTGCCTGTTGACTGAGTCTGCTTTTACCTCTCGTTTCATTACTGGTGTGTATATGCGGCCTTCAGTTGTTCATCCTCTATCACTCAGGCATTGGAACTTCACCCTGTTGTATGCTCTCCACTTTTTGTATCACCTTTCTTTTGCTTCCTGACACCTTTTTTGATCAATTGTCTTTTGAAGAAGTTAGTAACTTTAGTTGGCTTTGCTAAAATGTGAACTTTGTTATCCCTTTTTTTTTTAATACAAAGGTGTGCAGTACAGCATTGCATGCTGTGCATCATTTCTCTCAGTTTCGCTAATATGTTTGCATGTGCCTTCCTGGCCACCTGCACTTTCAGGGTGAAGTATATCAGTAACCTTGATCCTTGTTTCTCCATTTCTCCTTCTGTCTGGCCAGTTTTACCACAGCAACACATGGTCACATTTGTTCAGTAAGCTTGCTAAGGTTCGCCCCCGGTGTGGAGATGAGCCCTGATTGTTCTACGGGTCCTTTCCAATGTAAACATCTTTGCGAAGGCTTCCGTACTGAACATTTCCAGTACTCACATTTCACTGAAGCACTGAAGGTTACCTAGATGTACAGTCTCAGCATTGCCCTTGATACAAATGTTGTTAAACTGAAAGTAGGCTACAAGATCCTCATTTAAGACCTTCAGTGCATCCATCTTTTTCTCTAGAGTTCAAACTGTTATTGAGGGTCTTATTCCTATTTGCCAAACCTGCAGTGTGTTTTCCAATATCATGCAATCTGGTGTCATGCATAGGAAGTTTCTCTTTCATGCTGGTTAGCCTTACCGTGACGGTCTATCTTCACATCTACAGATTGGAGGTTTCATTTAATTGCAAATAGTAATGCACCAGGTCTGTATCAGGGTCTGCATTCAGCCTGGGTTTGGGTGGCTTCCAAGTCAGCATCCATTCTTGAAGCGTTTACTTGTGGGTTTGAATGCCAATATTGTTTGCTTAGTGTTTTCCTTCTCCATTTTGTTCGTGTCGCTATTATTTGGTCCCTAGTGATTGAAACACCTTGGCATTCAGAGAAATAAGTGCACAGACTCTGTGGGATGGCTATCATAGTTTTTGTAGTCAAGCAGTCCGTCTGCCATGGGCAGACCAAAGAAGGTGGGAGGAGGGGCTTGGATATTTTTGTACATTCATCGTTGATGCCCCGTGTGGTTCCAATCCCATTTCCACACCCAGGTAATCAAAATGCATGTGAATTTTCATCATTCTTTGTATTAACTTTTATACCTTAGAGGCAAAAGCTATAGTATCAATTCATTACTTTCTGTAATTGGAATCTTGAGGCAAATGTCTTTTCCCGTTTTTAAATGTGTTAATCCTTGGTATGGGGAATTTTAACTCAAAGATTTGTTTTGGTGTCACGTTTAATAATCTCTTTTCTTCCCAGTGATACTTCCACATCAGCACAGAATGGATGCTAAATGTGTTAAGCTATATAGTAACTTAATTTAATGTGACCCCTGTAATTGCATAGAAAGTTAGGAAAAGAGGCGATCCAGCCCTCTTTCTTTATGGGCTGGGACCAGATTATTAACAACTGTGTATTTATTTCACGGTCCTTGTACCCGTTCGTAACTATAGGGTGAACATTGGAAGATAGTTATAGTGATAATAACCTTAATAATATGGCCCTATGTGGGCAGTAGCAAGGCCCCAAGAGCTGGACCAATTGGTTTACCACTGCAGATAGAGTTGCAGGTCAAGTGGTGAGCCATTGAATTAGAGGCGTTGTTTATTAATGTATAAGAGCAGAAATTTGTTTTGATAATGGACAAATTGTTAACTGATTTCCCCACACAGCTCAGCTATAGCAGAAGCCTTTGTCACTCCACGCCAACATTTTCCTAACCCACTCATAATAACCAGTAGACAATAGAAGGGTAACGAACCTGACTGGTTTAGCAAGGCATCCAGGGATGTCAATACGTGCCTGAGGAAAGCTCTTAATAGAACACATAGGAACAGGGCAGTGGTAACCGTCCTTAAGGCTGAATACAAACAGGTAATTAAACAAGAAGAGCAGCCTTTAAGAAATAAAACAGGCCAGTTTAGTTAACCTATTAGCAGCCAAGCCTTTTCCCCTCAGGTGGCAGGCCTTTTTTTTTTTTACTATTTGGCGCAGTTTGCGCTTAGGCCCTCATACCTTTTTGTCCACATAAGCTACCCATTCCAAATTTGTGTCCTATTTTTCCAGCATCCTAGGGATTCCAAAGGTACCCAGACTTTGTGGGTTCCCCTGAAGGAGACCAAGAAATTAGCCAACATACAGCGAAAATGTTGTTTTTTTTTTTCAAAAATAGGGAAAAAGGGATACAGAAGAAGGATTGTGTTTTTTTTCCCTGAAATGGCATCAACAAAGGGTTTGCGGTGCTAAAATCTCCCATTTTCCCAGCTTTCAGGAACAGGCAGACCTGAATAAGAAAACCACATTTTTCTACACAATTTTGGTATTTTACTGGGACATACCCCATTTTTACTATTTTTTGTGCTTTCAGCCTCCTTCCAGTTAGTGATAGAAATGGGTGTGAAACCAATGCTGGATCCCAGAAAGCTAAACATTTCTGAAAAGTAGACACAATTCTGAATTCAGCAAGGGGTAATTTGTGTAGATCCTATAAGGGTTTCCTACAGAAATTAACAGCTGAAATAAAAAAATAGTGAAATTGAGGTGAAAAAAAACTGCCATTTTTCTCCACGTTTTACTTGTTAACTTTTTCCTGCGATGTCAGATTTTTTAAAGCAATATACCGTTAGGTATGCTGGACTCTTCTGGTTGCGGGGATATATAGGACTTGTAGGGTCATCAAGGACCCTCGGTACCCAGAGCCAATAAATGAGCTGATCCTTGCAATGGGTGTTCATTCTATATCGGGTATACAGCAATTCCTTTGCTGAAATATAAAGAGTGGAAAATAGGTATCAAGAAAACATTTGTATTTCCAAAATAGGCACAAGATAAGGTGTTGAGAAGCAGTAGTTATTTGCACATCTCTGAATTCCGGGGTCCCCATACTAGCATGTGAATTCCAGGGCATTTCTCAAATAGATGTCTTTTTTACACTCTGTCTTACATTTGGAAGGAAAAAATGAAGAGAAAGACAAGGGGCAATAACACTTGTTTTGGTATTCTGTCTTACCCCAAGACTCCCGATACAAATGGTACCTCACTTGAGTGGGTAGGCCTAATACTGGCGACAGGAAACGCAAAACACAATGAAATCTGACGATTTGGCCTCTAGCTCAGCCGGCACCTAAGGAAACCTACCAAACCTGTGCATTTTTTAAAACTAGATACCTAGGGTAATCCTAGATGGGGTGACTTGTGGGGCTCTCACTAGGTTCTGTTACCCAGAATCCTTTGCAAACCTCAAAATTTGGTAGAAAAAAAAACCTTTTTCCTCACATTTTGGTAATGGAAAGTTCTGGAATCTGAGAGGAGCCACAAATTTCCACCCATCGTTCCCCCATGTCTCCCGATAAAAATGGTACCTCACTTGTGTGGGTAGGCATACCGCCCGCAAAATGCCGGCTGCAAAGAGCCTGCAACATTTACCGTGACAGCGAGCAGGATATCATGGAAGTTCACTGGTTGAAGGCTATCTTCGAGCATGCGTGCTGCAACAGTAACGTCAATTTAAGTTCCGTCTATGTACAGCAATCCCGGTTAACATTTATTGTAATGCCTCGCGTCCAAAACACACAAACAAAAAACCATACCATGACATGTTGTCATGCCCTTCGTTAAGCAGCGGGGCAATGCACTACATGCTGATGCAATTTCCCTCTGGCAGCTCTCTGTTACTGCCTTGCCCTAGACCAGCCATGCTTCTCACATCTGCAGCCCACATTGAGTTGTCTCAGATGCACCGGTTACAACTATCTATCTGTAGTTTACACCATTAGGAAACATCCAAACGTGTGTTTAAAACTGCAGCAAATGTAGACTATCTAACCCTATCAGAGAGGAAGTGTCGAGCAGCTGAGTGGCCACCGAGGACCAGTGTTCCTGAGGGAAGGTCTTCTCGAAAGCATGAACCGATGCGAACAAACATGAAGCATTTACCTACGTAAACAAGGGAATTTTGTAAGGCAGGCCAAGGAACAAATGAAAGTGATGGGCTAAAGATGGGTGTGTTGCAAGCCCACAGATGTAGATTACAACATGTCGAGAGACAGCGCTTGCTTGCCCACTGCCTAGGCTCGACATAAAAAGAAAAAAATTGAGAGGTTTGTTAAGGCTGTAGCTGTGCAATGAAATAAAACATTGTAGACATTTTAATGCGTAAATTATGAATTGCTTATGTTCTATTTGTTTGTATTTATTGATGATAAGAATAGACTTTATTCTGTGTAATTGTATGGCTAAAATTGTTAGCTGAATAAAATGTTTGATAAGGATGATGAGTGGACAGACTCTACGATTCTACTGGCACTGATATTTAGACATGTTTCAGACCTGTTTCGTCTTTACTTGTCAGTTCTATAAGTGACATATATCATGCATATATTTGGTCCTTGATCAGCCTCCCGCTTACTGGGGAAATCAGTTTCCTTTAGTTGCATATGCATTTATTGCCATTATCACCATTTGGTTATTATTTCTAGCCCACCTGTCAGCCTTTTCTTATGTTGCCCTGCTGCCTGACCTAGTCATTTATATGCCAGCTGACTCACATATTGTATAGTGCAAAGCCGCTTCGGACTTCCATGGTTGCCACAGTGTCTCTGAGTGGCTGCCCGTTACTTTGCTGTGAAGCTAGGATTTTTTGTAAATGCTCCATATGAGCAGCGCCTTGGTCTACCTCTGTCTTCAGGGTTGTAGTGGACCATTGCCTCAGACCCATGTTGTTACTTCTCACCTCTAGGGTGTACCAATCTTCTCAGACGCTGCCAGGATCAAAGAACTATGGTCCAGTACTAGGCCTGGGCAGAACTTGCAGAGTTGCAAAAGAAAAAGTCTGTGAGATTCTGCAAAATTCTGCAAACGGGCAGAAATAGGCATGTTGGGCTGCTCATGCTGTGATTTAGCTCCAGGAGCTAGTTCCACGCTGAAAAATCAGCCCAAATGACACCATGCAGCATACCAGAGGGCTCAGCTTCCTGAGTTGGTTTTGCTGATGCTGGAGTAGATTTTCTACTCGAGCGGAAGCTTTTTGACCACGAATGGTCGCAACCTCCTGCGACTGCACATGTTTCAGAAATCTCGCAGGATGCCCTCCTAACGACTGAAAATAGCGCTATGGGATGCCAAATCTCGCTCGCCAACTTACCGGTAGCGAGCCTCACATGAGGAAAAAACTCTGCCACACAGCGATTGGCGGAATTAGCTGGAACTCCGTGTTACAAATGTAACGTTGAGTGGCCAAAAGTCAGCCAACTCCACTGACTTAGCAAAATATATCGGCAACACCTTGCTGACACCTAGGCCTTGGGACACTTCAATCAGCACAACTTCATGGGCAGCACTCTGTTGTTGTTAGTTTTCCACTGCCTCTGTGATATTTCTGGAGCATGGCACCAAATTTGGATAAAAATATTTTCAGGGCTCAGATGCCAGATAGCTGCTTCATGCCTTCAACTTAGAGCAGTGTTGCCCAGGCCTTCACACATAGCATTAGCAGATATGAGTAAAAAAAATTCTACTCATTAAGATATAAATATTATACAATTTGTTTTTGCACTCAATACTAAGTCCACTTGAAATTTGGATCATCTAACATTCAACCACTGTATGGAGTTAGAACTGGGTTTTTGAAACGAAAATCAAATCCATATTGATTCTTCCCCACACAGCATTTTTCTTTTTTTCCCTGGGCACCCTGTATTTTCATATATCATATTCTCAGCTTTCATGCATTGGCAAATGCCCTTGCAGCATTTGATTTTCATACGTCTGAGTTGATGACCCCATTTTCATACAGTGCTTCGCTTTGCAATAATAAATCCTGGGGAACATAGCATTTGTCCATAGTTAATTCTCTGTCATTAGAAATACCCAATATGGCAAAGTGCAGAGTGATCGGGTACATAGTGTCTAACATTGTAAAGAGTTCATTGACAGTTTTGATCAAGTGTAGTTGAATGATTCTATAACCCTAGATTGCATGCAGGAATGTGTACATTTGAGACACTGTCATTTGTGGCTTTGCCCATTTTTGCAAAACCTGCTAATAAAGCAAGCTCTGTGTAGAATGTTCAATTGGATCAGTCGTAGGCCTGCCGATAGCGCCACTTTTCTTGGATGCATGATGGCAGCCTCACATTGAACATCTTCCATGGGGCATTAGTGTTTAACGTGAAGAAAGCAGTCAGATTTCTTGTTTATTAGAGACATATGTGGCTGATATTGCTCTCCTGGTCATTCTCTGTGATAGTACTCTGCATTGTAGTGGGAGGGTTGCCTTGAGTAGTTTAGGCCAGTCTGTTGAATATATCGCTATGGCTTAATGCAGTTACATATATTTGAACTTCTGGAAAGTGGATAGTTCATATTCGTCCTGCATTTGGTTAAAGGTTTCCCCCCCCCCACCTCCCCCTGTCACCCACACCTGAAAAACAGCATGTCCTCAGAACTGTGCTTATAAATTTGTTGTCTGAAGACTCCTGGGGATCCTTGAGGCGAACTCAGGAGGTCCTCAACAGTTTTACAAAACACAATATAAAAATGAATCAATTAAAATTAATAAAGTGTATACAAATAAGGACGCATCATTGAAAATAATCTATATTTGTGCATTACACAACATATTTCAATATTTGACCCTTTGTTTTGTTTATACTTGCTTTCGTACTTTTGTGTATTGTTTTGAGGTCCAAATGATAGAAACGTCTTAATTTGGGGGTCCATGGCTTCCACAAATGATTTGGTGGGTGTCCCCAGATTCCAGTGGGGATCCATAGAATTCAAAAGGTTAACCTTTCCAGAGGGCATTACTGCACAAAGAATATGAATGGAGTACCTCATCAAGCCTCATAAAAACAAGTGGCAGTGAGAAAAAGAAGTTGGTCCTATTATAGAAGCATGCTGATTCTCTGGACTTATGTTGAGGTTTTGAAAGTTTTGAGCTGGCACATGGTCCTAGATAAGGAGGAACTCTCTAGCTGTATGGAAGAGAGACCTGTTTTTGTTACCACAGGAGAAGTTAGCATAGGGAAGGGCTAGACAATTCCTGCTTTAAAGATTCTACCAGTTAGTTGACAAGTGGCCAGATACACTATAGGTCAGGAATTAATACCCAACTGGTGTCAGATTAAAATTGAGAGATTGTAGTCCACCTTCAATCCTGCTGGATCTCTGGAAATAGGATACAGCATTTTCTGTTCTGAAGCCCATATAGTGAGTTCTCAGAACACATGCCAAACTTTGTGGGTTTGGTTGGTGGCTTGTCTACATTTTCAAGCCATCCGTTCCAAGCTGTTGCTAACCACAATTACCCCTACAGTTATGGAAATGCAGCCTCAACAAAGTCTTGTCTGAATTGCATTCAGGCTACACACATTTCTTAACTAACTTTCTGTGAATTCATTTTAGAGAGAAACTCGCAATTTGGGTAAGAGCCTCCTGCTTCTTTGTGTAATGTTTTTATGGATACATTTTCATCAGATATCCTGGTTCTGCAGGTCTTGTTTGCTTAGCATCAGGACTCTTGTTGGTGCTACAGCAAGTTAGTGGATGAGCGTCTGACATCACAATACCCTGAGCATCAGAAGAACTTAACAGCTCAATGGCAGCTCTTCCACTTAGTTAATCCATATCTGTTTTGGGGCATGTACACCTCCAAACTCTTGATGAGCTTGTAGAAGCAGAATCTTAGATACCCATCTCATGATACAAACAACCGTTAGCCAGCTCTTCCTGGTAGACAAAAAGGTTTATTTAGAAACAACGAATACATGTACATGGAGACTGAGCAGCATAAGTCAAGCTGGAACAGTCTGAATAAGGAAGTAATGCATGATCTTTTATAATATCAAACCACAAACAGAATCAAGCATTTCATTGGTCCTTGACATTGACGTATGATCATTTCTTCACTATTGCCAAAGGTGCTACAGTCAATTCTTCATAACGCACCATATATAGTAAATTGAAGCACAGACAAGGAAGTTACCTAATATGTCCTACCTGTCTAATATCGTGTGATACATCTTATGACAGAACTGAGAACAGCACGTACACAAATGGTATCTTCAAGAAGGAAGACTGCTTCAGCTAGCATGCAATGACAATTATATTTCATGGTGGCTGTTCTAATGACAAGCCTTGCAATATAGTGCGTTTCAGGCAATATCAGAAACAGATCAGTAAGCATAGTTTGTGTTAGTTGTACATTGTCCCACAGAGATAGGCCCAATTGTTATTGTGTATCACAGGGCCCATTAGGCCCAAGTTGGTGAAGAACCAAATGCGATTCCACAAGCTTTCCTTATAGTTTTACACAGAGTGAGGTTACTTCAGTCACAGACACGTCTTTGCTAAGCTTGGGTGCCCAATTTAAGAAGCATGATGGTGCTAGGCCTTTGGTCAACATTGAAGCAGCACCATCACACCAATGTGTTGATGTTGGATTTGCAATGAAAGCATTCTTCCCTCCCATCTCGGGGAGCAACAAACACATTTTTTCAGCCAACACCAGTATTGTCCATTATATCAACAGCTACTGTGGAGTGATCCCTATGTAGGAAGGCAATTTGTGCGTGAAGGTGGGTGCAGCAATGTGGAGTCTTCACCCTGATGGCTTGTCCAGCATACCGCCTCAGTGTGCAGTGGATGCTCTCACTTGTCTGTTTTTGGATGACCACAAGTGGGATCAGCATCCTGACGTTATGGGGATGATCTTCTCTAGATTGGGTTTTGCATTTGTGGATCTCTTTACCAAGATCCAGAACAGGAAGTGTCATTAATTTTAGGTAAAATTTTTCCCAATTAATGGTTCTTTGTGGGTAGCTTCAGGTTTGCCTGATCCCAAGGCCTGCTGTATGTGTTTCCAATGATCCCACTTCTGCCAAAAGTACTGCAAAGCTGTGGAAGGATCAAGCACAGGTGATTCTGATTGTACCAGACTGGGCGTGAAGGATCAGCTATGCTGATAGGATGCCACTTAGCCCCCGGTTGCCCATTCCTCTCCTGTGCAGAGCAGCCATGATCTTACAGCAGACAGGCCAGTTCTTCCACTCCAGTTCCCAAATGCAGCAGCTGCACTCGTGGAAATTGAGCAGTGCCAGGTACAGTTCTATTGCCTTCCTGGTGAGGTTACCAATTTTGGCAGCCAGGAAGCATGCTACTGATTCCATTTATCATGTTTTTCGGACTTAATTTGTGAAGTGGTGTGAGTGGGAAGGCATCAGCCCTTGTAAATTCTACCTTACCAACAACTTGTTGTTTGTGTTGAGTCTCAATTCTTTGACTTTCTTGATGGCATCCCTATTCAGACTGATGCACAGTTGCCTAGTTCAGCTTCTTACCCTGAATTCAGTTTTGTTGGTAATAACACCTTCAGTGCCTATGATCGGAGAATTTCGGGTTATGAGTCTGTTCACTTTCAGTTTTAAAACTGGATAAGTTGGTTCTTCACACCTGCCAGTCCTTCTTGCCCAAGGTGGTTTCTGCATTATGTGTGGCTCAGTCTGTTACCCTTTTGCCCTCCACATCCAACCGAGGTGGAGTGACTACATACACTGGACTCCAGATGTGCAGTTTTTTTATTACATCAACTACTATCTTGTAATTGCTGTCACTTTTTAGAAGTTAAGAATAGAAATAGTTAAACTAAATCCAGATAGATTACATTGTGTTCAGAAAAGGTCAACTCAAGAAATTTTTTTTCTTTTTCAGTGCACTTCTAATATTGGTGCACTGATGTACAGAGGCAGACATTTCATATTCCAGTCATCATTAACATCAAGTTCATGATGATGATAATGTGTTTTTATATAGTGCTACAAACTACTTTTGTCTTTTCCAAGTACTTTATATATCAGATGTTACTGTATTGCAGTGCATGGTAGCATTTCTTCAATGCTCCATCGTTTGTCGAGGCCCCAAATTGCTTTCCAAGTAGTGGGTGAGAAATTACTACATCTGTAATGTCTGGTTTGGAAAAGAGATCCGAGTAGTAGTAAGATCGTGAATACAGTGTCGTGTGTGTGGTCCGTAGAAAGTATTATTGACTTGGTGCATGTGCTTGTGGCTTGTTCTTGTAGATGTTAGCTGAAGAGTGTGAGGATAGGATCACCAGCAGTTTATACTAACCATTCAGTGCTTGTGACATGGATTTAGTTAGGTCCAGCATTCAGGAAAGCGGTGTCTTTATTTCTCTTCTAACTTTCTGATGGTTTTGATGGTCTTTACCTCTTTGAGCATGTAGGCCAGAGTTTACATCTTTGTACTGAGAAGGAGCTCCTGCCAAAGTGTTTTTTTCTTTTGTTGTTAAGTAGACATCATCAGTTTTGGGACTATATTTTATCTAAGGTTTCTCCTTTAGATGGTTCACCTTAATGTAGATTGGAAGAAGGTTGGTTCTGTTCCATGGGTTTCCTTTTGTGCAATGCAGAGTGCTTTGAAGATGAGGCTTCTTGCTGCTGGCAACTGGTGAAGTCATTTGAGCAGGAACAATCTGGTGCCTTCTATTTACTTTAAGATCTTATCTGACTGTTTCATTCTAGGTTCTTTAAGATTCATGTTTAGTTTTTTAGAAAGTCCAATGTAGGTTCCATTTGCATAGTCCAGACTGGATATCGGAAGGGCAAAAGAGGCCTTGGTCCTCTGTGAAAGACCTAGTTAAGGGAAGATATAGTGAAGTATTTTCATTGTATTGAATGTGTCTTTTGTTACATTTTTGATTGATGAAAGTGAGAGACACTCCAAAGTTTCTGAATTCCTTGACCTGTGTTTGTGGGTATCCCATTTTCGGTGGGCCTGGAGAGGTTGAAGAAGATGGAGGGTTATGATTTTGCCAGGATACATATCAGTTGGAGAAGTTAAGTTTGCGGTGTTTGATTCATCTAATTCACTTGACAGCCAGTAGATATTTGCTGAGTTCAGATGTCTTGACAGTGGGAGATCATTCCAGCTTCAAGATAATCGGGTTATCACTAGCATACTTGTAATTTGAATTATTTCACAAGGTCTGGGACAGGGCTAGATAGACATTATAAATTAAGGGTGCAGTTGACCTCTGAGTGCTGCTTCTGATATATTAAAAGAGAGGGACTTGAATTGTGTTATTCTTGATCTGTCCTTAAGGTAGGATTTTATCCATTTCATTACAGTTCCATGGATCCTCTTGTCCTTATGTCTTCGGCTTGGCATTTGCTGGTCAGTTGTGTCAAGGTAAAGTAAGAGAAGAGCAGTCACTTTATTGGAGTCATACTATGTGAAGATTAGTGCTGGGTCATTGCTTGTTGCCAGCTTGAAATCCAACAGAAGGCTGTGTTGCTCAGAGAAAGATGAGCTATGAGAGAGCGACACTTTATTTACCTTAGAAGGGTCCTCTTGATATTTGCCTCTAATTTGCTGGGTTAGCAAGTTCAAGTCCCAGTTATTGTAGTTTAAGTTTAGCAAAGGATGTTTTGAATTTGCATGGAAAATCTCCTATTGATGAGAGGAATTGAATTGATAGTTGCTGCTTACCTTTGAATAGAAAGTTCATGCTTTTCTAATTACTAATATTACATTAAAACTCTGGATTTGTTTTAAAAAGGAGAATAGTCACAAACCGATAAATCTGACTTCATTCTTTTCCTTATTAATTTCTTACCCCTTACGAGTTATGGGATTGGTTTTGTTGTACTGATGCTTGTTCAAAATAGATTTGCTGTCTGAGTAAAGCACAGCTATTGTGGTTTATCGAGGTTGAACAAGTGTCCATAGTTTCACAGAAGGTTTCCTCTACCATGCCCCTCTGGTATTGGTGTTAGAAATATATTGAGGTGTTATTATTGATGTGTTCAATTAAGTACTTCTTGTAGGATGTGCCGTTAGTTTTTTGTTGTTTCTCCTGCTTACTGCTGCTGCTTGGCTTGCCTGGATACTCAGCAGGTATTTTGTGATGTAGAGTTGCTGATTTTCTTTACTGTCCCTTTGCTGGGCCCAAAGTGGTTGGTAGATTCATACCTTGATCTCAGGTTTGCTCGTTGTAGCTCATGCTGGTCTGGCAAAAGAGATGCTGATTAAAAAAACTAGTGGTAGCTTTGTTTTGTTGCTGCGATATGCCTAGGAGACAATCGAGTAACCTTTAATAGGTTGGAAAGATGAAGGTATCAGGAGTGGTCAGCGCTGATTGGTTGATGATTAATAGATGAGGTAGGAGTACATGGTGCATAAAAAATGTTTGAAGAAGAAAAGTTTGGAATAAAGGTAGGGTTAGAGTAAATGTCTTTTGAACAGTTGGGGGTTGAGAGGTTAGTTGGTTTAGGTATAGGTTTGGATCTTTACTTCTTATTGCTTAGATTGCTGTTTGTGGAGGTGGGGGATAGTTATAGTTAGTGCCTCTGTTAATTTTACAGGGAGTTAGACTGTAAGGTAGAAGTCTGATATTGTTGAGAAGTGTGCAGGGGAAGTGTGTTTTGTGTGTTGTATTTGGGGTACATGAATTGTTGGGTTCTTGTATTGGGTGGGAGAAGCTGTGGTGTCAGAATTATTTTCAGGGATGTGTGACAGTGTTGGTAGTGAAGAAATGGATGGAGGATGATGTGTTATTTAAAGGGGAAGGCAAATTTGGTTGGGAGAGTTAAATGTTGAAAGGGGTAAACCCCATGATGGAGTAAAGGGATAATTGATATTGCTTTCCAATGCTTCTTATGTAAAGTGACTGTTTTGCCCTTGTATATTATCCATAGAAATTTTGCTGTTCTGAAACTAAAATAGGCTTGTGGGTTCAGTGATTTGGGTCCCATTAGAGCAGATAGAGAATCAATATTTTTTTAATTAAAGGTTCTAAATCTCGACTTGAGACTTGGTTAAATGGATTAGGTTCTGATAGATAATCTGAGAAAAAAACCCTTCTTTTAATAGTAGTGAGTTTGCTGATCTCAGAAGAATGGAAGGCTGAGTAGGCATTTTCGGTATTTTAACTTGTGACTTGCAGATACCACATTCTTAGCAATGAGCATCTGCTTCACTGAGCTGTCTTGTCAGTATTTCAAGTTTATAAAATGCTTTTATACATTGTATACAGAAGTTGGCCTGGCCATAGGTAGACTATATTCCTATTAATAGTTTCCTGTGCACATGAATGTAGTGTCAGTTAAATGGAAGCATGCATACCTGAGAGTCTAGAGGTGAGGGGAAGATCATGATTCCAACTGGGGCACTCCAGAGGACAGAGTCCCTGCGAATGCCATACCCACATCCACCTCCTGCTGTAACACCTTCAATAAGCACTGAGTATTCTCTCAGTGCAGGATTGCTTCCTGAGGGGCAATCTGAGAGCAGAAGATCAGGATTCCAACTGAGAAACTCCAGAGGCCAGGGTCCCCTGCAATCACATACCCGCAGCCACTGCCTACAATGACACCTTTAAGAGGGGACTGGAATTTCTATAGCAGAGACGCTTGAAGGTGTGCATGGTCCTAGCTCGGATGAATCCAGCTAGTGGCCATCTAAATCCAGATAAGGCTGGGGAGGGCCACTCCCCTTGGCTGGCAGATTAAAGAGGCTAGGAACATCAATCTTCTTTAGTCTTAACTACCATTGGTCTGCATGATAATTGGTACCTTATCATTTACTAGCCCTTTTACTCCCATGCCTGCCAAATTTAGCTGGTTTATATTCAAGGTGTCCTCTGCCCAAACACAGTTTTTGTATGTTTTATCACACAATTCAATGCGTCTATTCAACTTTCTGATTGAGAGACATTGTTGACCGAGACACTGCACAGTCTGGGGGCATTTGGGAGGGCTTTAAAGGGACTTGAGTTGTTTGGCCTACTGACCTGTCTGGAATGCCCTTTGAAACCACAGACATATCGGGCAACTGTTGGATTCCACCTTGTAACATCTATTATTTTTATGAATCCGTTTTTTATGAAGCAAATCACACCGTCCAGCCTTCGTGTGACTTTTATGTCTTTGTATGTTGGTGTATGAGTTGAGCTATGTTTTGTTTTTGTTGTTTTGTTTTTTTATCTGGTCCTTTACTCATTTTATTTTATTTATTTTTACTTCCACTTGCCCTTATTTAGTGATAATTGTTAACCAAGGTACAAGCTATAAATATCCCAGCAGATGGTGTTGGTCCTAAATGCAAAACAGTGCACTCAGCAGAGAATTGCACTTCAAATGATATTGCAGATCAAAGAGAGGACGTGACAATCTGGTTTGCAAAATGCGGTGGAGTTACAAAAATAGAAAATTATTCACTAGAAAACCTCCTAAATTGGTTAATACTTCTGATAATAGATCACAGACTGTAGCAACGTTTTGGATGTCTAACGTACATCAAATAAGGTAGCTTAATGAAAATACTCTTATGGTGGAACCATGCCTATCTTATCAACTGCTCCAGGCTGCATATGCCACATTGGTTGGTAATACAACTCCTTACTCTTAAGACACCTATACAATTTGAGATTAATATAGTTTGAAAGAGCAATTTTACCTTTTTGCTGAGAATCCCCCAACTAGAAAAATTGAAATTATAGAATAATATTTTAGTTAATACAAATACCTCTGAGGCTAACTTTGAAGAAAATCAATTGACCTAGAGAGCCACAAGCACAGATATGAGTGAGGACGTGCCGAAGACGGTCCCACGGATAAAGGAAGAGAGACAAGAGTTAAAGAGGTTTGTAAAACTCCTAGAAGTGGTAATTCAGTCTGTGCCACCTGCTATGAAATCGAACCTAGATACAGTTGTGGGACCCTGTCACTAAACCAGTGGCCAAGCAGAGAACAAGGTTGTTGTCAAGATTAATGACTTTAGCCCATGCAGGCAGAAGTAACCTCAAGAGATAAGACTTAGTACTAACCAATGAAAAGAACTTACTGGGCTCAAAGTAGACCTTACGGACTGTCGGGGCCTTCGTGACCTACAGGTTAATAGGGGACTCCGTGGCACCTGTCAGTTGCCATCATGCATTTAGTCAGAGTCCATGACTGAGCAACTTGAAATTAGGAGTAAATAAAAATAGTCTTAATCTTTCCAAACAAATTGTATATCTAAAAAAATGTCCCCCATTATTATCATACTCAGATGTATATTCTGGATTAGGGAAAACATAGGTTGTTAGAAAGACTCCATTTATGATGATCTGACTGGTTTCACAAGTCCTTTGGTTTGATACAGAATATAGATTTATTCACCTTACTCTATCATGACTGCAAGTCCGATACAATCCTCACTATGATTGTAAATGGCAACAGCAGCACTCAGCCTTCAGTGCATTAGATTGACTGGTTGGTAAGAGAGGCTAATGTCCCTGGTGCGGTATTATAACATTTCTAAAGTTTACCAGACATAATTTTGATGATGATCAGCAGTTGTCAGATCACAAGGAGGGCTCCCATGATGTGTTAGATGGACTGTGTGGTCCTAACACTCCTTGTTTGAAGTTAAGTGCCACAGTAGACATTCCTGTAAAGAAAGTGATCTAGTTAAAATTATGTAGTTGAATATGGCATGCATAGCAGAAAAAAAACGGAAAGATCTGGATTGCCTAGTATTTATAAGCCAGTTTGGTATAATTTACCTGCAAACAGGGGTATTTCAGGCCCTACGTTTACAGGTTGTTATGCACACCCATTGTGCAGTTTTTCTAATTGAATTTGGGAGGTTGTCTGGGTTTACTGATCTGTGCGAAGCTGAATAGATTTCAGTCCCATTAACCACATGTAATGGATAACAATCATATCACCACTTTTAAAATGATAGCATAGGAGGTGTGACTTTAATTATAAATCTTTTCAGTATATTAGGCCACCTGGACCTCGATTTCAAACAAACTGTTGACCCCTCCAACTGAGATGTCAGACACAGACATTTTCTGGTGACATGATAATTAGTGAAGTGATTTTATTCCGCCCCTGAGAATATAGTACATCTTCCTAAAAAGAAGTTGTCAGAACACATAGTTTCTTGTGCATTCTTGACGGTATTTATGTAGAGACCTGAAAATCCAACTGCGTGTCAAATATTTTGAAACCTAGATCTCACCCCTTAAATAAGTGATGTGCCTCAGATATCATGGATTGGGTAAAAAAACCAGGATCTGACATTAATTCAAGCAATCCATTTATGTCTTTTTGTTTTTCTCAGTGCAACAGATATGCCCAGGCTTGAGTCCCACGCTTACTGTGCTGTAGGACTCAAATTGCACCCTACTAACAAGGATCAAGTAGGCTGAAACCAGTTTGGGGTTGCTTGGGTTCCCATTCAGAGGGGACCTGACCTGGCAGTTCAGGTTCGATTGGACCATTCCTATCGGAGCAGGATCACAGTTGATTTCCATTTGATTTATTCTTGTCTGAGGTGGCATGATAGCCCAAAAATTGCCTGGATTGTGGTTTAGAGTGTTTAACGTTGATTGAGATTAATTCAAGAAATTCTCCCATCTCTTTGTTGTTTTCTTCATTGGAATGGTTAGACCCCACTGAGGAAATCTGCACTATAGGACTGAAGCTGCACCCTACTGATGATGCTGAGCTAGTCCGAACTGGTCTAGGGTTGCTTGTGTTTCCGTTAAGAGGGGTCCTGGTTGGCAGTTCAGTTCCTATTGAAGGCTTCTTTTGATCCTAAGGGGACCTCAAACAAATAGTATCTCACCCTCTCACAATATACACATTAATTCTTAAAGGTCCGGTTGTTGAGGTCAACAGTCATGTTTCTCTTTAGATTTACTATTTATATTATTTACCTATTTATGATGAAGAATATTTTAACACCTATTTCATGACTAAAGAACATTTTCACAACTTATTGCTTCATCAGGGCCTACTGAGTAGTAAACAGAGGAGGTAATATTAATAGTGTATATGCAAAGCACACAGTGGACCATGCATTATACCACAAATCTTTGGGGGCGGAAGTAAGCTCAGTTAGGAAAAAGGAACAAAGGTGAGATGTAGGAAGTAGGAGACACAAAACAAGCAAACGAGTGTTGGCAGATATATTCTTCAAAATAAATGATGCACACTTTAAATGTAAAGAGTGACATGAGTTTTTGCGTTTTTACATCAACAACCAACCCTTTAAGAACATTGATTTGCATGTGGCTGATTGATGTCTTAGGTGGCTTGGTAGAGGGCAAAACAATGGATTGGATTACAGCCTGGAGTAATTACCAGTGGCTGAGATTATTTCAAGCAATCCACTTATCACCTTTTTGTTTTCCTCTGTGTTAAACGCTAAGTGTGACACATATGCCCAAAGTTGTGGCCCCTATGTTCACTATAGTACAGGACTCAAGAAGCACTGGACTGTTGAGGTCCAAGTAGGCCAAAACCAGCCTGAGGTTCTTTGTGTTCCTGTTTAAAGAGGCCCTGGCCTCGCAGTTTGGGCCGGACTGTTCATATTTTAGCAGGATCAGGGCTGATTTGCATTTGCCTGGTAGCTGTCTGAGGTGGCAAGGTGGCCAAAAATAACTGGTTAGCAGCCAAGAGTAATTACTAGTGACTGAGTTTCATTCAAGCCCTCCAGCTATCAATTTTTCATTTTTTTTAGATACCCTGGCAGCATACACATCTGGAACAGGTGATAAAGAAAGTAGATATCAATTACTTTTTCTTTGAGATAGCCCACTAGCATTGCATAGTGGGTATGTACATAGCCTACCAAGCTGAAGGAGATTGTAGCCTTTTATTTTTATATTTGGATGGTGGCTTTCAGCAGTGGTTGCTCTACATCAGTCCGAGACATCAGTGATAGGCCAAAGTAGTCTTGAACTTGGATTGAATGTTGGTAAGATAAAACACAAATATCCAAAGATAATTGGTTAAGATAGTTCCTACTGCTAGTAGCAGTGAGTCAGGCACATGTGTTTTCCGTTCTTTTGTTGAATTAATCTCAGCCACTGGTAATTACTCCAGGCTGTAATCCAATCTATTGTGTTGTTCTCTACCATGCCACCTAAGACACCAATCAGCCACATGCAAATCAGTGTTATTAAAGGGTTGGTTGTTGATGTTTACTTGTCTTTCTTTTTTTTAAAAATGTTTTGGCCTTTGTGGCAAAAGATTTGTTTTATTTGACTAGTCCAGGATGACCTGAGTAAAAAAAATGAACAGGGTAATAAGACAGAGAATACTATGTGGCAAAATCCAGGCTACGAAAGGCAATAATTAGCCGTAAAGACTCCAGTTAGGAACTCCAGAATTTAATGGGCCCAGAATATAAAACTCCAAAAGCAACAGCAAAAAGAATGTATTTGCAACTCAAAAATGAGACCAACATGCTTTGCAATGGATAAGAAAGAGTGGCAAACGTTTTCATCAAAAATTCGGAAGCATTTGAACGGGTTTTGAGTGGCCTCCAAAATTCCGCCTTCCTTCCCATCTTTGGTTTTCTGTTTTTTCCCAAATTATATAACCAAACTTAAATTATGATGTGGACTGAAAGACACAATATCACTGTGGATGGAGCCATTAATTCCCCATCAGACATGCTACCTCCTTTTACTATCAACAAAGTGATGACCACCATTAGAAATCATAAAAAGGTGAAGTGCTGTGCCATATTTCCATGGATGCTTTTGCTTATGTCCCTGAGATTTGGACTGCACATTTAGCAGTAGTATTTAACAAAATAATTAAACAGGGATCCATACCCCTGTCCTAGTAGCTAGCTTCAGTAGCCCTCATCTTTAATAAAGGTGGTTGTCTTTCACCCACTAACTATAGCCCTATTTCATTTCGGGTTGGAGTTGTTATGGTGCCTGATCATTTGCTGATAGTAAGATTGCATTCTTGTATATCAGTCAATGTTATTCATCAAAAACTGCCATTGTGGCTTTAGACCTTCACTAGAAAGCAGAGTAAGGACTTGTAATACATTGCTTTATCCTTGTAGGAAGCTGTATTATTATTTGAGGTGTGTGACTACTCACCTCCAGGAATAATCCCACTCTGTGTGGGGGTAAAACTTCAAAGTGACTAAATAAACCTGAGCGTATCTCTGTTGTAGCTGCATAGACCAGATAGGCTGAACTTATAGGCAATGTGTAATGTATTTCTGCAACACCAAACAGTAATAAGCTCAAATTCAAAACAATAAAAATCCCAAAGTGAATTTGAAAACTAGAGTACACTTTAATCAACAGAATGATACCTAAATAACAAAAATTAAATTAGGGGAACAGGAGGTATGATTTTCAAAAAGTTTGAAATCGAAATGGCACCAATGATAGTGGTTGTAGTAGACCTGAACCTAGGGGTGTTTGAGGGTGGGTCGGATCCACCAACCAGGTTTGTCCTGGTTGTAGGAAAGTACCCTCTTTTTGGCATGGTTACCCCCACTTTTTGACTGTGTTCACTTGATCCTACTAACCCGGACCCCAGTGACTGAGCTGTCTCCCTCTAAATTTGGTTGCTTAGGACTTAGCACTCACCACAATTGGGATACTGGCACCCCATCTAAGTCCCTAGTATATGGTACTTAGGTACCCAGGGTACCGGGGCACCAGAGGTTCCCCATGGGCTGCAGCACTTATTGTGCAACCATTTGGAGCCCATGCAACATGTGTCTGCAGGCCTGTCATTGCAGCCTGCGTGGAAAGGTGCATGTACTCTTTCGCTACAGGTCACTGCACTAGGTCACTGTAAGTCAACCCTATGGCATGCCCTCCTAGCCCAGAGGGCAGGGTGCAGTTACCTGAGTGTGAGGGCATCCCTGCATGAGCAAAGTTGCCCATACAAACTCCATCTCCATTTCACCGGACTTCGTAATTGCAGGTAAGCCATTTTACAGGTCATTACCAGTGTCCAGCTACATAATGGTAACTCCAAACCTGGACATATTTGGTATCACACATATTGGAATCATGCCACAATACTGTTGCCAGTATTAGTTGTATGATTTCATGCACTATAGGGGCTCCTTAGAGGACCCTCAGCATTGCTCCTGCCAGTCTTCTGGGGTTTTCCGGGCAGCCCAGGCTGCAGGTTTCTGCCCTTCTAATGCTTAACCAACTCAAGCAGAGGAAGGCAGAACAAAGGGTTTCCTTTGGAGAGGGATGCAACATCCTCTCCCTTTGGAAATAGGTGTTACATGGCTTTGGAGGGGTAGCCTCCCAAAGCCACTTGTATGCTTTGAAGGGCACATTTGATGCCCTCCTTGCATAAACCAGTTTACACCTGTCCTGGGACCCCTGGTCCCTGCTCTGGCGCGAAACTGGACTATGTAAAGGGGAGTGGCCACTCCCCTATCCATCACCGCCCCAGGGGTGGTGCCCAGAGCTGAGCTCCTCCAGGTAGCCACTTCATTCTGCCATCTTGAATCCAAGGTGGGCAGAGGCCCCTGGGAGCATGTGAGTGGCCAGGTCAGGCATGTGACTTCACAGCCCCTTCCTGATAGGTGATCACCCTCCTAGGTAACTAATCTCCCTTCCTGGGCTATTTAGGGTCTCTCTCCCATTGGGACTTCAGATTCGATGTGCAAGATTTCATCAGGACTCCTCTGCATTGCTTACTTTATCTTTTGGCCACTGAGTTTGCAACTGGACCCTCCAGGAACCAACAATCTGCAACTCCAGCGATGACTCAGCTCTGCAACATTGTTTCTCTGGGTTCTTTCAGTAACTGCAACATTTCCCTGGCTGTGCATCCTCTGAGGGTGACAAGTCTTCATTCTCCGCAAGAAGGAATCTCCCTTGGAGTGATGGAGTCACTCCCCTGCATCTGCAGGCACCAACTGCAGTGATGACTGGCTGCTTGGATCCTCTCTCCTCTTTAACTGCATGGATCCTGCCTCACAGGTGGTCTGGAGTGCTCCCCTTGGTCCTCTCTACCAGCTGTCTAACTTGGGAGACGTTAAGCCCTTGCCTCTCTTTGCAGGACAGTACACCTGTGCACTGCCACTCTTGCAGCTACCAATGCCTGTTTGTTCCTCCTTCTAGGGATCTTCAGGCTCTGTGTGGCCCCTGCCTCCAGCACTCTTCACTGCAAAGCACAGTCTCCTGCCTGCTGCTCCAGTGACGTGGGACTCCTCTTTAGGCGTACTTAGTGGGCCTCACTGCGACTCCTGTGCCTGCTGCCTGTGAGTCGCCTGTGGGGCTGCCTCCTCTTCTTGTGACTCTCCCCGCTGCTAAGGGTCGCCTTGGGCTCCCCTCCTTGGGTCAATTCCCCTCGGTCTTGCTGGTCCTCTTCAGCAAACCTTCTTCTCCGACTCCGCATTTGCCAAGGCTTGTTGGTGGTTTTCCAGCACCACTGACTGGCTACATCATGACCGTCGACATGGGACATCCGTTGCATCACTTCTGGAACTCCTCTTCTGCTCCTGTGCTGCACTGCTGACTCTCTTCATCCACCGTCGACCTGGTCCTGCATTCACAGAAGGGTAAGTAGTGGTTCCTGCCACAGCCAGACACTCCAACTTGAACTGGACGTGGTGCTCTTTTTTTTTGCGGGTCCTCTACTGTCCGGATCCATCTTTGGTTTCTTCCAGTCTTGTCTGGGTCTTGCACAGTCCTTCTTCAAAGTTCTCTTGTGGGTTTAGGGACGAACCAGGTACTTACCTCTTCTCTCCTGGTTGCTGGGGGGCACCTTGGTACTTACATTTTGGGGTTCATGGTTCCTCCAGCACCTCTCTCCTGATTCCACTTCCTTTGGTGGGGGTGCTGTCTTTCACATTCCACTTACTTAATACATGGTTTGGTCTCCCCCTAGGGCCCTCACTATTCAAATCAATCAGAGATTTGTAGAGCGTGGCTAATCACCCATAAGGTCTCAAGGTGCTGATTTTTTGTTTACTATTGACTGTTTGATTACTGTTGTTTTTACTATTTGCTATTGCTTTCTATGCTAGTCACTGACTTCTAATGTGTACATAATAGTGTGCTTACTTACCTCCTATTGGAGTATTGCCTAAATAGTATGTGTGTTACTATAGTAAAGTACCTTTATTTTTGTAACACTGTGTGGTTCTTTCATGTGTGTAAGGGCTGTGCGACTGTAGTGGTCTTGCATAAGCTTTGCATGTCTCCTAGATAAGTCTTGGCTGCTTATCCACAGCTACCTCTAGCGAGCCCTGTCTTCCTAGACACTGCCTACACCTCACTAATAGTGAATACTTGGACTACGTATAAGGTGATAACACCATAGGTGCTCACCACACACCAGGCCAGCTTCCTACACTGGTAAAAGGTTTCACCTTCTTACTTAGTCCTTTTTGTCCTAGTTCACCACAGCAGTTCATATCTAAAGCCCACTGGACCTCTGGGAAAGTCCTTATGGACTCACAGGGTGTCGGGCAGAGACCATCAGCAGGATCCAGTGGCCACTGGCCAGCTGTGTCCTTCCAGGAAAAGGCCTTTTGCAGCTTGTTATGACCATGTAACTCACACAGAAGATTGGCCTTCTGAACTTTGGAGTCCACGTCTTTGTCCTCGGTACAAGAGAGAGCAAGTCTAGTCATTTAGGGCTTTCCTCAGGTCACAGATAGCAGGTTCAGAGCTCTCCTGATCTTCCACAGGTTCTGAAAGTGTTCTGATGTGGGTTCCAGGAGGTGCCACATTTATGCCTGGCACTAGCTAGTGGGCCGCAATGACTTCTGAGCACTCCCTAACTAATGCTGTAAAAGTTCCCAGGGCCAACCTTTCCTGCTTTTGGCATTTTTAGGAGGTGAAAGTCTTCAGCCAGACAACCTCTGAGGGCTGGTGGTTGTATGTGGAGAGTGTACTGTTAATCCTAGTGTCCACCCACATCGAACACTAAAATCCAGTTTGAGGCAGCCGTTGTCCCAACAGTTAACCCAGAGAAAGAAGTCTGATAGGACAAAAGCAGAGTCCTTCTCTAATCTGACCCTGTGTCCCCAGGAATCGTCTTGGGATCCCATTCTATCCCATTTCACGTTTTCCCCCAAGTTTTACATGCTAGCCCTCCAGACCTATCAAGCAGTATTTCGCACTCATGCAGGATCTGACATTGTAGTGTCAAAACGGGTGGCCACAGGCCCCACCTCTTCTCGGCCTATTCAGGTCAGCCTATTGTTTGCTGTTGCGAGGCAGTTCATAAGATTAGTTGCTGCAGTCCTCTAGTGGGATTTAACTTCCAGTCCCTGTGTACATTTTGTACCATATACTAGAGACGTATAAGCATATTAAATATACCTATTAGGAGTATTGCAATTCGACTGTTTAAAGGGGGGAGTACTGCTCCTTTACCACTGGTTACCAGGTGCTCATATTTCTAAAACTAGCAAAATCTAGAGTTCATCCAAGGCAAAATAATCTGGAGTGAGAAGTATAAAATTTGGATTTCCTACAGTGATGAAATACATCACCCTGTGTAATTAGAGACTTATTTATGGCACATTTGCTATTTAAAGTATAGGAAAATAGTTTAATACACATTTTTTAAATTACTTTTTATTCTAGAAAGAAAATAAAGCTTTGATCCTGACGAGGAGCAAACTAGGAACTTCTCAGTCAATAAGTGAGTCAGACAAAGTTGTCTTTTAGCCCATTGTTTTCTAACATGATGGTCCGTGTTTAATAAGTCAAGCTGGGTATGTGTGAGGTGGATTGTCTAGCGGTTCAAAGGGAAACCTATTCTGTGCCTGCTTACACAGATGAGCCTAATCGGATTATGCTCACTGAAAACATACTGCATGAGCTCACTAGAGCCTTGAAAGATTATTTATAGACCAAAAAATACAGGTCTGTCCAACTGAAGGCCTGATTTAGAGCTTGAGGAAATACTCCGTCACAAATGTGATGGATAGCGTGTCTGCCGTATTACGATCTTATTATAGCCTATGGAGATCATAATATGCCAGACAGGATATCCGTCACATTTGTTTTAGTACCCCGTCCGCTAAACTTCAAATCAGGCCCTAATTCTTCAATAAATGTTTCAGATCTCAACTTAATTATTCTACATTAAGAGTGAAAACCTAATGGATTTAGATTACTTTGGCTTCTGGATGTAGCCAAAAAGTGTTCCTCCTACCAAGCAAAAATTAAAAAAAAGCACAGCTGTTTTGAATAACTAGGTTCGATGACCGTATCATTGAACATAAAGTTAGGAGAGGTTCCCATATCCGCACCTCCTGAGTTACATAGGGCAAAATCCAGAGTTAAGGTATAATGTCGAGCAGAACTTTGGTAACACTTAATGTGAAACATTTGACTAGCACTCAAGAAATCTTCGATGGAAATTAGGCAGCCTGTCCCAATCCATGTGCGTGAATTTATTCAGATTAGAACTAGGTGGTAAAAGTATAGCAAACATCGCCACCCTAAAACCTGTTGTATTCTGGGATTGACTTTGTCCTCCAGAGAAGCAAAACATTTCAAGTATCTGCTGGATTTATTGAATCTGAACAAAGCTGTTTCTCTCCTGTATATTGCACAAGACAAACACTGACATCCCTAAGGCTCAGTTTTGTTTGGGGTGCTTTGTAAACTGAAAGCATGATTAAAAAATTAAGGAGTGATATTGGGGTGAAGTAAATAGTAACCTATAATGATGTGATGTCTATTGCCTATGATCCTATACATTTGCGGTTCAGAACTGGGTCTGTAGGTGAGAAATAAATTGATAAAACTACAGCAAGACAAAAGAGAACTCTCTACATTTGTTTTTGTTTGGGTACTTCACTACTTGACCCCTAGAGAGCATTATAAAAACCGAAGGCAGAGCATCTCAAAGATGAAAATGGGATATATTTTTTATTTCCGTGCCCTCCCTGTTTTACACAGTTATGGAAAGGAAAGATAAACCCTTTACTTGTGGAATATAGTACTGAAGACAAGATGAACCACTTTAACTCATTGCAACAATGCAGAACCGTTCAGCTTGGAGAAAGAAAAGATGGCAAGTGACTTGCAAATCAAGGAGCTAGAAGTGGTAGCGGCCAGGTTAGTTTATAAGACTGTACTGACCTCTGCAGCTCCAGTCCTCTCTAACAAGATACTTGTACTTACCTTCACCATTGGTGAGGATGTTTTACTTGGGTTAGCGACTTTCAGGTTATCATGTGTTGTTCAGAAGCTGAATGATGAGTCTAGCTGGGGTCTTTACTGAGTCACCTTCCAAGGACTGGGAACAAAGCAATGCAGTAAGATGAGAAAGGTTATTGTACAAAACTCTGGCTTGAAGCCTGCTCAGTACAGACCTGACTTGAAGAAGTGCAGGCCAGAGGAAGGGTCCTTATATGAGGAGTGGATACTTTTGGTCAAAAGAAATTGGTATGAATGGAAGAAAGGGATAGAGGGAAAGGATTACACTTCTTTAAAGAATGTGATGCTTGCCGAGAGACTCTGGGAGGAATCCGAGCAGCATTCTGTGGTTGTTAAACTATGTTGTGAACTTGGTCGTACAGAAGGGGCTGAAATTTCTGAACTCCAAGTCAAAGGGATACAAGGATTCCCATTAGCCAAACGAGAAGCTCTACTAGAAGGGCACGGTTACTTACTAAGGCGAGAAGCCTAAGGCAGCAGGTCCCAGAGAAAATGACGGCAAATTCTCACCTGCCCATACATCTTCATGTTAAAAGTGAGGCAAAGAGAGCCATATCGTGAGGGACTCAGGTGAAAGACCCTTTACCAGTCTCTGCTTTCATCAGCAGTTTGCTCACCCACACAGGATAATTTCTGAGAGGCCAGTGGATTTGTTGTTTTTTTGCCATGAATATCCAGGAGTTAAATCCAGGGGGGCTGATGTTCATCCACTTAAAATAAATCTGCTTCATTAAGGACACTTCTTTAGATGGCAAATACATTGCTGCCCATGGGTCTTTAGCCAAGAGAGCCTATGTGGATCCCAGTATAGACCTAGATACTGACAGACAGACTGGAATTGCTGCCACTGATGACTTTTCCACCCCTCTGGCCACCTAGTCAGGTTGAAATCTAAGTGAATAGCAAGAAAGGCCATAGTGGACATTGTGGTCAAGGACAAGACGGGCTTTGCCTGTCCGCTGGGCAATGATGTCAGAATGGTTAAGGGGATTGCCTAATTAACCCTATGTGAACCTGATCATTCATATTATCAGGAAATAATGGGTTCTTTATAGGGCGTAATCATGCTCTCCATTTCAACTCTACTGCAGAGACATAGTTCACTGTCGGAGGACAAAGGCCTTTCCATTTGATCATGCAACTTGAATTTGCTTTGCTTTACCATTAACTTGCCACACCTTGAACATATAGTGGTCAAGTACTAAACATTGTTTAAATACATATGTAAATAATCCACAAATGTTAAATATTGTCTCAAATTTAGGAAACTCCACATGTTAAGCAGGTCAGCTTAACATTTAACATATGGGCTTCCTAAAATATCAACAGGGTGGGTCCTTTCTGGAGTTCCAGGGTAAAATCTAAGGCCACACTGAGCCAGGCTGGTGACTTCTGCTCCAGATGAAGAGAAGGCTGAGCATTCTTTAGTTATGTCTTAAAATTCATATCCCTTCAGAGCTGCAGAAGTTGCTGGCTGTTTGAGGACCATCTACGGAGGTCGTATTCAAGGCCCCAAGTCAGTGACCTTATCTACCTTTGTGGGCCTCATGAAGCCGGCTCAGGACCCCGTCTTTGATAGTGGAACTGTTAAGGTGAAGGTGGCTTGGGAAGAAGCCTCCCTTTAAGTGAGCCCTCTGATCCAGAGGCTGGCACTAGCAAAATGCTAACCATCCCTCACATGCACAGGATTTTCCTCATGCAGCTTATCTATGAAGTATCTTTAGCTGGCCCCTTTGCCCTCAGAAAGACTAAGGATTTAACTATCTCCTCACTGTTACCAGCCTCATGCGTGACAGGATGTAGAAAGTTTCTGCAAGACCTGCTTAACTTGTCAAGCCACTTGCAAGAAATAGCCAGACCTACACTTCAACTGTACTGTTACAAGTTGCAGGAATACTCTTTAAGCAGGTGGTGATGAGCATTGTTGAATCCCTGGAACTATCATCACCCTCAATATATTTTTGTTGTGGTGGACCATGTCACCAGGTGCCTTGAGGCTGTGCCCTTGAGAAACACTTCTGCCGTGTGGTAACTAGGAATCTTGTTCTAGGGTCAGATTCCCAGTACTCTGTCCCTAACCCAGAGATTAGCTTCATTTGTGTCACAAAGTGAATGTATCCGGTCACTTCTTACCACTCCCAGGCTAACAGGTTGGGTTCGTGGAGGGGTTCAAAAAGACCATGAAGAGAATGATGGAAGCTCTTCTTAAACCCTGTGGGAGAAAGTGGGATGTAGTCCTACCATGCCTGTTCCTTACCTGTAGGAGTCAAAAAGGAGTAGGCTAGGGTTTAGTTCCTTTAAATTCCTCTTTGGACACCTGTTTTGATGTTCTCTTACTTTGGTAAGGCAAGACAGAAAAGACAACCCAACAACACTAAGGGGCCAGATGTAGCAAAGCGTTTGCGACTCGCAAACGGCGAAAAACGCCGTTTGCGACTCGCAAAAGCCTCACCGGAATGCAGAAATGCATTTTGCGAGTCGGACCCGACTCGCAAAATGCATTTCCGACTCGCTAATAGGAAGGGGTGTTCCCTTCCTATTAGCGACTCGCAATGCTATGTATATTCATTTGCGACCGCGATTGCGGTCGCAAATGAAGGCGCAGTTACCATCCACTTGAAGTGGATGGTAACCCAGGCGCAAACGGGAAGGGGTCCCCATGGGACCCCTTCCCCTTTGTGTCTGGCCATAAAAATAAAATAAATAAATAAAATAAAATAAAAATAAATCCAATGGACCACTACCTGCCCTGAAAAATACCGAAACTAAAGGTTTCGTTTTTTTTTTCACAGTGCAGCTCGTTTTCCTTTAAGGAAAACGGGTTGCACTTTGAAAAAAAAAAAAACTGCTTTATTTAAAAGTAGTCACGGACATGGTGGTCTGCTGTCTCCAGCAGGCCACCGTCCACGTGAGTGCCCATACTTACAATGAGGTCGCAAATTGCGACCCACCTCATTAATATTAATGAGGTGGGTCTTTGCGACCCCATTGCGAGTAGCAGAAGGTGTCTGAGACACCTTTCTGCATCCCAAATTGCGACTTGCAATTTGCGAGTCGCAGGGACTCGCAAATTACAAGTCGCAATTTGGGACTTTGCTACATCTGGCCCTAAGTCACTCCAGACTGTAATCTTGTTTTGCCATGCTGTGATAATGTCTAGCTTTCAAAAAGTTACAAAGTGGTGAGGGTTCTGGTTTAATGAGTCTGTCACAACTTTTGATTGCAGGATTCTTTTATTGATTATGTCTGCAGTTAACCTGCCATATTTATGGCCTCCAGAAGTATGAAATGAAGGTTGTGCTTAGTTCATAACTTTCCCACTTGACTTCTCACTGTACTTCCTCTCCACAATCTTCTGCCTGCCTTTGTACCCCTGATTAGTAGCCAGGACAAAATTGGGTAGATTTCTTGTGGACAGATGGGAAAATAATGTTGTTTTGATGTTATATTTTGGAGCTGATAGTTGTACTGTGTCGAATGAGCTGCCAGTTCCAGTCTTGTCCTGTTCTAGTTAGTCTCCCAAGTGAGCCAGTTGCTATAAAATGGCCATTCAATGGCATTTCACTTGTGGTCATTGTATGGCTTGCACATATACCACACAAACAGACACATTAGATCTCTGCCTTGGATACATTTGGCCACAGAGAAACCAAACTAATTGTTATATAAACAATGTAATTTACATTATCACATGCCCAACGACCTATGACATATAGGAATGACCACCAGAAAGGTTTGCTTATTACAAAACACTGTGGAGCAATTAGATGCTGCTGTAACACAACCAAAATGACTAATCACTTTATATCTCAAGGATACAATGAGGATGATATACAATAGATGGTATTGGAAAAAGTGTAAACGACCCATTTCACAACTAGGGTTCTAACAGTACAGGAACAGAGATGGGTGTACAGATTGAATACATGCAAACAGGGTCTTAATGATGGAATCTCATCAATACACTGAATAATTATTGAGAGAAACACAGTATGCAGAACAAGTCTGGGGCCTTGTGATACCATGTTTACATTTTAAATAACTATATATTATACGAAAGGAACTATACCATGGCCTGATAAAAAACAAATACAAGATTAGGCATGTGAAGTTACGAAGTAAAAAATGCCCACACACATTGGGAACAAATTGGAGATACTGGTAGGGAGAAATTGTCCTGGCAATAAATAACTTTTTCAGAACTAGGACATTAAAATAAACTCGTTCAATATGTGAGGAATATTTTTTTGACTAATTACTATGCATAAAATTAGATATAGTCCCACTATATACCATATACAAAGGTAGATCATAGGGATGGCAGTTTTGTGTGTATATATATATATATATATATATATATAACAATTATTGACTACGACTGCATATTATATTAAATATATCACATTTGCAGTGGCTCCTTGGAGATTAGAACACTTTCTCCACCTCACGCTTGTTTACCTATGTTGTCTTGCTTTTGGTTTTGTGTGACAAGGCAAAGGGGCAAAACTACTTGCCTCTTTTGTAGTAATATGCATGGAAGATCAAAATATTGCATGTTTTCTGTGTTCTGGTACCTCAGGAGACATGGACACAACTTTTATGTGCTTAGGCAGGCAAGGAACAAACACGTCAGTGCATGCTTCATTATACCATGCTTTAGCTATCCAAACTGTATACATCCTCTGAGCAACTGAGCAGCTGAGACTAGTGATTTTTTAAATTTCATTTATTCTAAACTCCTTTGTCTTCTTGCACCTCTGTGATTTTGATGAAAATAGGCACTAATACATGCCTCTCCATCCAGGGCACAGGCAAGTAGGCCAGCCTCACGTTTTAATGTTTGTGTTGTGTCGGTTAATTCAACAACTGATGGGTGACAAACCCGGCATCACTGCCAAACAAACTGGGTTTAATAAAGAACTTCCCTGACGAAAGCCCAGGACCCTGCAGGTGCCATTAAGAATGGCTGACACATGTTGACATAGTATTAGAGTATTGGGATGTAACCCTCGCCTCAAAATTCACCTGACTAGTTAACCCAGATTTTAATCATACCAGTAGCACCCAAAATAATGTGAATCAGGGGTGACCACTATGTCATTTTAATCTTGATATTTGTAATCTCTGTTTGCATTAGAACATATCTATAGAGCTCTCTGAAACATGTTTGAGCCCACCTTTATTTTTAAGGCCCTACTGAATTCTAGGCAGGGCGACAGTATCCTGCGATTGTCAATTAAAATTTCTCTTTCTCCTTCCGGCATGTCAGTGTGCATTTTGTTAGTAGATTTTCAGAATTGGAACTTAAAATCTGACTTACCCATTAGAGAGGGTTTTAAACTATATTTCTTTAGAGACCATAACTTGACATTCCTACCTAGTCCCAGTCGAATGTTATCACTTATTAAAATAAGGTAACCCAATGTTATCCTATAGGAGTGGTAGGTCTTGCAGTGGTGAAAAAACACATTTGAGAGTTGTTCACTCCCAGGACATATAAAACCTAAAAGTACATGTTCAGTGTTTTAGATACACTGCACCCTCCCCTAGGAGCTGTTTATGTCCTACTCTAGGTGTGACTTGTATGTATTAAAAAGGAAGGTTTAGACCTGGCAAAAGCTTTGTTTTGTGAAGTCGAAATGGCAGTTTAAAACAGCATACCCAGACTCACTGGCAGGCTTGAGACGTGCTTTAGTGGGCTACTTAAGTGGGTGGCACAGTAAGCACTGCATCCCCCCTAGTAGCATCTAATTTACCTGCCCTGGATATATGGTAAATCACTCACTAGGCACTTACAAATACATTAAATCTTGCATTATCTATTATAAATTTCTACACAGTGTGTACTATTCTCCTGCAAGATTATATAGATATCGTCTCTGCCCAGATGACAAATGTGCTAGATGCATTGTAGAAGGGACGGATTTCCTTCACCTGGCCTGGTCATGTCCCCAAATTCAGTCCTACTGGAAGGAAATTGAGATGGCACTGACGCTCATAGTTGCTCAGCTTGTCACTCTCACACCGTTGGTGGCAGTGTTGGGGCACACAGGGAACATAGTAGCAGGATTGTGGAAATATATATCTCTCAGCCTGCTTCTTGCCATGAGGTGGGTGGCGTGTGAGTGGGGAAGAGGCAGAGCACAGAGTTAAGGACTGGCTGCAGGATTTGATATATTGTAGGGAACAGCTACTATGTATGCCTAACTTCTACCCTCTAGCTCCAGGCCCAGGGATATATGGGGCCCACTGGGGGCTTATCTTTTCACCAGAGCCTCAGAAGCTGTGGATGACCCACCCCCGATTTAATGGCTTGGCATCCCACCTATACATGGCATGTCCAGAAGCTCTGTGTTACTCCTAACTGGCTGGGGAGGACCTCCCACAATTGTACAAGTTGATGTTGCTGGAGGGTAAGCTCTTAAAACTCATTAGTGTGCGCTCACTACAGATGAAAGGTGTGTCAAGACTGGATATGATATCTGTTAACGTGATTGCAATTGCTTTATGATCTCTGGGTGGTTCTGATGTGGGAAATGCAAATCAAACCTGCAAAAGGGATACACCCTACACAATGGTATGATGAACTTTGTTTGCTCGAACTGTTTTTTTCTTATACATGATAAATGTATCCTCTGTGGCTTAAAATGAAAAACGCCAATAAAGTAATCTTCTAAAAAAACAAATGAATGAAATCTGCCAGTTAGGGCACAAGCACCTTAGCACTGGTTAGCAGTGGTAAAATCCTGCAAACACTGGTTCAGACACCAGGAGGGTAGAAGACAAAACTTTGGGGGTGACCCTGCATAGAGGGCCAGGTCCAACATGGAGCATTGTTTAAGCTAGTTCTACTTAATCCACAACCTTTGGCTGTCAGATCTGTGGACACATCCTGCAACTATCAGCTTTCCGACTGTACACAATCTGAAGTCGATTTATTGGGCAGTTGTTACAGAGATCAACTTTCGAAAGACAATCTTCTAAACTGATCAGTGGCTTTCAAGAGTTTAAATCTACGAGTCAGCGTGAGTCATATTGGAATCAGGTGACTGTTCACATTCACAGGAAGTTATACTTCCAGTTTAGTGTGGGCGCTCTTCTGCTGAGATCATTTACAGCTAAGTGGACAGGGCGGGTCGCTGAGGCATGCGCCACCCGTTGCTCTTCAGCGGAGAGTGTTACACACATTTTTTTTGCCTGCCCAGGTTATGCTTGCCCCCACAAGACTTGGCTAGCACCTACTTGCAGATGCTTTGGTGCCTCCAACTTTTCTGCTGCACTTTGCATTTTGAGGTCTTAGTGCAGGCCGGCACTTGCTATCACAGTTGCCAAGTTTCTGGGTACGATGTGGAAAATTCGCAGAAATGTATTGGCTACCCTTCCCACATCAAACTGATTATTTTGCTTCCCCAATTTTTATTTACATAATGTAGTGGTTGCTATTATACTGGTACATTTTTTACTAAATTATTTCTTCTTGTCTGTGTAGGCATCTTAATGTTTGACACTTCTGCTTTGTAGCTCTTTGGAAATTATATGTAATTTGCCTTTCAAGGTGGATGAGGAGTAGGGGTGATGGATGAGGAGTAGGGGTGATGGATGAGGAGTAGGGGTGATGGATGAGGAGTAGGGGTGATGGATGAGGAGTAGGGGTGATGGATGAGGAGTAGGGGTGATGGATGAGGAGCAGGGGTGATGGATGAGGAGCAGGGGTGATGGATGAGGAGCAGGGGTGATGGATGAGGAGCAGGGGTGATGGATGAGGAGCAGGGGTGATGGATGAGGAGCAGGGGTGATGGATGAGGAGCAGGGGTGATGGATGAGGAGCAGGGGTGATGGATGAGGAGCAGGGGTGATGGATGAGGAGCAGGGGTGATGGATGAGGAGCAGGGGTGATGGATGATGGATGAGAAGTAGGGATGATGTATGATGGATGAGAAGTAGGGATGATGTATGATGGATGAGAAGCAGGTATGATGTATGATGTATGATGGATGAGAAGCAGGTATGATGTATGATGTATGATGGATGAGAAGCAGGTATGATGTATGATGTATGATGGATGAGAAGCAGGTATGATGTATGATGGATGAGAAGCAGGTATGATGTATGATGGATGAGAAGCAGGTATGATGTATGATGGATGAGAAGCAGGGTTGACAAGTAGGAATGAGGAGTGAGAAATGAGGATGTCCTAAAATGGATGCTGTACAGCAGATTGGACCGCAATTTGCAGTACTAGTTGCAGGGTTATTGTCTCCATCAGCAGCAACCGTGCAGTGCAGGTACATGGGACACAAAAGTAAAACAAGCATTGACAAAGCCAATAGGTTTCGCCTTAGTTTTTTCTTTCTATCTAACTGGATTCCAAAATATTAGAAAAATTTTATGTCTGTTATAAATTTGATAAACCGTTAATAGTTGTTTATGTTGTGATGTATGTTGATTTAATAAACAACAACATAAACAACTATTAATAGTTTATCAAGTTTAAAACCATCATTATTATGACATTTTTCTAATACTTTTAATCCAGTTTGATAGAAAGAAGAATCAAAGGTGAAAGCTATTGGCTTGATGGCATGTGGTGAAGAAGAAAGAAGACTGCAGTGAAGAAAGAACACCGAAGACGGCATGCTGTGAAGAAAAAGAAAGGTAACTGCAGTGAAGAAAGACAACAGAAAATGGCATGCAGTGCAGAAGAAAGAAGACTGCAGTGAAGAAAGAAGACAGAAGACAGAAGACGGCAGGCGGTGAAGAAGAAATGAGACAGCAGTGAAGAAGGAAGACAGAAACTAGCATGCTGTGAAGAAGAAAGAAGACAGCATTAAAGAAAGAAGACCTAAGACGGCATGCAATAAGGAAGAAAGAAGATGGCAGTGAAGAAAGAAGACCGAAGACACAGCATGCAGTAAAGAAGACGGACGTGAAGAAAGAAGACAAACAATGACATGCAGTGAAGAAGAAAGAAGGCGGCAGTGAAGAAAGAAGACAGAAGACTGCATGCAGCAAAGAAGAAAGAAGATGACATGCGATAAAGAAGACAGTAGTGAAGAAAGAAGACAGAATGCGATAAAGAAGAAGATGGCAGTGAAGAAAGAAAACAGAAAACGGCATGCGGTAAAGAAGACTGCAGTGAAGAAAGAAAATGGAAGATGACTTGCGGTGAAAGAAAGAATATGGCAGTGAAGAAAGAAGACCGAAGATGGCATGTGGTGAAGAAGACTGCAGCAAAGAAAGAAGACAGAGAGGATGGCAGCGAAGAAAGAAGATGGCATGCAGAAAGAAAAAAGAGGTACCTTAAGCATCGTAGCCAGAGGAAGGACACTGGTCAATGTCCAATGGCAAGTGACCGGAAGGAGTACTTGGTCCAGAGGCAAGCTGACGGCAAAGAAGACAGCAGGAAGTGAAGCAAGTGACGTGCTGGCCAATCAGAATGACTTTGGACCAAGCCAGTGGTAAGTTCAGGTAAGTAAGGGATGGTTTCCAAGCCCCTTTCTAAGTTTTATTTTATTTTTTTATTTTTTCTTCTCAACAAAAGATTTCACAAGCACAGCACACAAGTGCAGGTGAGACCTGAATATTGGCTAATTAGCATAAACCTTCAAAAGCATCGCAATGACAACAAGGAGCAATACAGTAACAAAATAATGTAAAAGCAATCATGCAGGTCAATAAATGTTAAAGAGACTTGTATTATATTAAAAAGAAGCAAACAAAGCATGTGAAAGTTATGTCCAAGTGTAATAAGAGTAGAAGATTGGCCACAAGAGTTCAGCCTCCTATATAGGTTTATGATACCTATTGTCGACTGAATGAGAAAATCATAATGGACATCTAAGTCTGTATCTGATACATTAATCACCTGCCCATTGCTTGAAATGTGACTGCTGCGAAACTCATATAATATATTTAAAACTGAATGGCAGTCCTTGGGGACATCAGTTTACATTTTTGTTTCGCTGTAAAGATATCGAAATTATTTATGGAGTACATCTTTCTTCAGAAAGATTACATATCGTAAAACCAATTCTGTATATGAGGAACTGTGATACTAGGCATAAATTCTCCCTATGGGATTTTGATAATAGTATAAGAGTAAATAAACTTGTACAAAGGATGGAGAATATAAATGGTCTGCAGATGAGATTGAGATTTTTGAAGTAGTAACTTGTGGCAATATTGTGCTTCATAACACCCTTGTGCTGTTTGTAACTTAGACCTGTTGCTATTAGCCAACTTAGCGGTAGTTTTACTGGCCTCTGAATGTTGGAAGGCTATGTGAGAATTGTCAGAAGTCAAACTTATGGCATTGTGATCAGCTGAAAAAACACCAACTGGCTCACATACCTTTTAGGAGTATGGGGGGTACAGTTTGTTGAATTTGCAAATAGAATGTAAGACGGCTGCTGCAAAAATGAGACTAGGGTTATTAGATTAAAATAAAATTGAGAAGAACAAGACTAAATTACTGCAAGACTGTGGAGACTACTGACCTACAACAGTAAGCAAAAATGGAAAGCTCATTCAAATAATAAGAAAGCAGGGGCATGCACTGTTTTGTGATCAGAAGTTCACTTCTACAAAATGCTTGCCTAGGGAAACAGCTATCACTTTAAGAGCCCATCATCGAGAAGATTTGAAAATCTAAATTGACTAACATTATTTGTACTGAATGACATACAAAGAATTCCTTGTTTCATGAGATGGGTGAGTTTAATTGTAAGTGATGCCATAATTTTGATTTGCCGATAAACAGCTGTAAAGAAATAAAGGGATTGAATAATCATCTTATCAATTAAACATTACAGCAGCTCTAGGAATACTTAGGAGTCCACTTATTGTTTATAAACCACATTAACCATGTGGCTCTATTTTATATAGGTAGCACCGTACACTATATTGAATTGAGAGTTGCTGCACATGTTGATCCTCTCAGATGCAGTGATGAAAAGTGCATGTAGCGGTTAGCTGTGGAGAAAAACGTACCAGTGGCAGGTGTTAGTCAGGTTTGTGCTAAGTTACCAAGGCGTGGGCAAATAAAATTACTTTGGATGTCCATTAGGTTTTCCAGGAAGGGCTGGGAATGCAGAAATGATATAGGAGTGGTTTTGGGTTGTTTTATTTATTACAACAGCTCCACGACCCATGTTGGCCCCATTCCTGTACACTTTGTTTCAGCGGACTGAAGGGAAAACTCACCAAGGAGGTTGACTACTCCCACTACTTCTGAATGTTTATGGCGCTATACTTGTTTGACATGCTAATTCTGCTGAACTCATGAACACATTATTATACCAACAGATATAACTATTCAAAGATAATGGTCCTCTATTCCATTAATCCCAAACAAAAGATATTTGGTCATCAACAGATGCCTAAAAGGGGTGGAATTGCTTCATTATTTGAGGTTGCTCTTTGACTGAGAATATGCATCAAAAGCAACCAAATTAAATGGCGACCACTTGATTTTTGGCAAGGGATCATGGTGCTATACATATGCCCTCTATGTTGAAGATTTACTGTGCAATGAGAAGATCCTCTGTCAGTTAGGGTTGCTGGTATTTGGGACTACACCAATACTAAATGGTACCTGTAGAGGACAATAAGTTCTCCAAAAGGTAAGTGGGATTTTAATCAACAGTTTTGAGTTCCGTACCTCATGACAAGCTTGCACTGAATTACTTAGAGGACAGATTAGGTTGGCCCTGTTTGGTTTCCATATATCAATCTGGGAAAATATTTTTGTTATCCTTTCAAGATCAATTTTAAATGACATTATTAAGGAAGAACAGGAGCTCAGTAACCAGTGCTCCTTTTGATGTGCACCTATAGCACTCCCTTCACATTTCTCTCTCGAGTGGAGGGTTGGGGGATGGCACAACTTCCATTTAAGCTACACTGGAGGCTAGAGAGCCAGGTCAGTAACGGGTCACGCTTCATCAGTTTTTGCCAGCACTAATCCTATCCAGAGAAGCCACTGGATCTTGGGTTGGCTTATGATCTAGAGGCTAGACAATGGCTCACAGAACATCTGCACTTTTCCTAAAAGGCAAGCCATTTACTCAGTAAAGAGTAATCATTTCTGCACTAGTCACTCAGGCCTCAAACATCTGTCTAATTCTTTCCAGCATCTCTCACCTTCCATGATGGTATAGTTGAAATACTCCACCTACTGTTTGTCTCTAGATGGTAGAACAGTGCCATTTGTTGTTTTCTTCTGCACCTACTGAGATGCCTTTCCATCTTGTGTCTGAAATCATTTGTACTCCATTGTCCAACAACAACTCATTGTAATATTCCTCCCTTAAGCCTGTCTCATCATTGAACTTTATTTTTGAGCTTTCGGTGATGGCAGACCAAAATGGTATTTCTGGCTATCTGGAATATTGGAAATGAAGAATATTGTACTATCCAATCTGCACATCTAACTTTAGTACTGTAGGGTGCCATTGCGCATACCCTCCCTGATGGACCTGGCCCTTTTTGCAGCATTATCCCCAAACTGTTTCCCTTCTTCTTGCTATTTTTTCTGACCTGTTTTTGTTGGCTTTAGGACTCTGGGCACTTAACCACTGCTGACCAGTACTAAAGTACAAGGGCTCCCTGCCTACATTGTATTGGTGATTGGTTTATCCATATATGATTTACTAGTAAGTCCCTAGTAAAGCGCACTATGTTTGCCCAGGGCATGTAAATCAAGTGCTACTAGTGGGCCTGCAGCACTGATTGTGCCACTCACGAGTTGTCCTGCAAACCTGTCTCAGACATGCCACTACAGTGCCTGTGTATGCAGTTTTAAACTGCCATGTTGACCTGGCACCTTCCCTTTTATTACATGTACCTCATCCCTGAAGTAGGCCCAAGCAGCTCCATGGGCAGTTTACAGTGTATTTAAAAGTTAGGACATGTACTGCTGTGTTTTATATGTCCTAATAGTGAAATACGGCAAAATGTGTTTTTCGCCATTGCAAGACCAATCTCTTCCATGGAGTAACATGGGGATTGCCTTGAAATATCTTTTATGTTTAATTTTCCATTGGGAGCAGATAGAGATATGAGGTTTGAATTCTCTGAACTCACAATTCACAAATTCATCTTTTGGTGAATTTGGCTTTTGAATTATAAGTTTTTGAAAATGCCACTTTTAGAAAGTTGGCATTTTCTTGCTTAACTATTCTGTGCCTCTGCCTGTCTGCGGAATACACGTCTGGGACAGGATGGCAGTTCGGCTGTTTGTCATTCACTCTAGACAGTTGCACAAAGGGAGCTGAGGTGTGCCCTGCATATCCTGATGGCCCATCACCAGACTGATGGGTCTTCCTGAGCTAGAGTGTGTGTGTGTGTGTGTGGGGGGGGGGGGGGGGGTGACACTTGCACCTGAAAAGGGCTGTGTCTGACTTCACACAAAGCAGTCTCCCGCTCCCTGGAGTGTGTCTGGGGCCAGGGCATAGAAAGGCAGGGTCTTGTTCACTACAAAGACTTCTCTTTGAAGTTTGGCTACTACAGAGACAGAAATGGGTATAAGTACTGGACCTCTCACCCCACATTGTTGGAATCGTTCTGGACTGAGGAAATTCTGCCAGGAAGAAGAGCTGGATGCTGCCAGAGGGACTGCTACTCTGCCAGTTGCTTTGTTGTGCTGGCCTGCTGCTTCTGTCCTGGAAGTGAAAGGACTGGACTTGGCTTACTACAACCTGCTTTCAAGGTTATCCAAGGTTTGAATTGAGCTTGCCTCCTGTTTAAGATGTGTCAGGGCCACCAAAGACTTCACCTGCCAGTGGCTGGGCTCACTTGGTGAGAGTCCTGTAATGCTAAGTGGTGCCAAATCTAGTTCGTGGGCCATTGGAAGTGAGCTCTGGTGTAACCAAGAATAAACCAAGCACATAGACTCCAGAGCAACTTGAGAACTGGCGCTGTTGTCTGACTCTGCGCCGCTGCCTGCGCCAGAGCCGTGGTCCCTCCTGAGTGGAACGACGACGACCTGCAACACAGGCCTGACGCTGCTGCAGTGCCTCCAAAGTCCCACTACGGCTAGTCCTGAGTGCTGTGTCACTGACGTCCGTGATACCGGACTCCGTCGCAGCATCTGTGGCTCCGTGGTGTGATCGCAACACTGCAAATTTGATGCCTCACATCTTGACCTGCTAGATTCATCGACCCTGCCTTATCATAAAAAACAGATCCCTCGCACCGGACGCTGCATCACCTCCCCTGCAACCGTAAGGAACTGATACCTCCCCAGCCTAGCTGTAAGAAACCGGTGCCTCACCTCCCTGGTAGCAATAAGGAACTGCTGCTGCACTGGCTCCAGGAACTCTTCACCTCCCCAGGTCCGAGCAACGTTTTTGTTTCCTCATCGTTTTCCCAAGGTACTGTACCCGGGGTCCGTGCAACTCCATGATCTGCCCGCACTCCCTCGTGGGGTGTCTGAGTTTTGGGAGCGACTCAGTCAAGACGCAGTGATAGACCCATTTGGAGGTATTGTGTTTCTAAGCGCTACACTAAGATTTAATCTTTGAAAATTCGTATATTTACTTGTGTTTGTTGGATTTTTGTTGTTTTTGTCTTGTATTACTTAGATAAATATTGACTATTTTTCTAAACTGGTGTGAAGTACTTTTGTGGTATTTCCACTGTGTTACTGTGTGAGTGTACAAATACTTTACACATTGCCTCTGAGATAAGCCTGACTGCGTGTGCCAAGCCACCAAGGGGGTGAGCAGGGGTTATCTTAGCTCTGTTACTCCCTCACCCTGACTAGAGTGAGGGTCCCTACTTGGACAGGGTGCAAACTACTCCCAACTAGAGAACTCAATTCTAACACTCCCCAAATAGGGAAAGTTCAGATTCAAGCGACAAAAATATTCCACAATTCTTTTCAGAGGAGCGTATTTCTTTTTCACTAGAGAATCTCGTCAGATGGCTGTTATCTGAAAACCTTTCAGCGCTTATCATTTTTGTTATTCAGTACTCAATTTGGTTTATGTACTGACGTTAACATGTTTTATCAATGATTGTCTCATTTTCCACATTCAACATCTTTAGCTACTACTTATATGCTATCTCTACAAGTTTGAAGATAAAGTCCTTCTTCAGGCGATGTTTTATACAAATCTAAAAAAAAAAAAAAAAAAGAAAATGCGTTATACAAATGAATATCCTTTTTGGGATTCTATGTTGGTCGTTCGTCAAGTTCATGATCACATACATAAACGAATAATGTTGCACTTTAAGAAAAGGTTTTAAAAGGGAAAAATAGTTGATGACATACCAGTTGAGGATCTATCAATTACCTGCATTAGTGCGACATTCATCCTGTCTATTTCGGAATTCAAAAGCATCTGTCATTGCTTCCATTTTAAAACGTTGTGGGTATTATTTTTAAACAAAAAATATGAATTTACTAACCATTTTAAAGACCCATTTGAACCTTTAACTCTTTGTTTATTGCTCTGGGCAAAAATGATTTCTGCCATGTAGTCGGTGATTGGTTTGCAGCTTTCATTCGATTTCAAAATAGATTGCCATTTCTCATTTTAGAAGTGGGAATAGTGCTTTTCTTTGGGAATGGAATACACATATTTGTAGTGTTTCGAAAGAAGAGTAGAGGCTTGCTTCTATTGTTTAAAGAGACGTGTTTGGAATGTTTATCAATTGTGCAGTCCGTTTAACAAAAGCCTGATACTAAAGTCAAAGTCTGCCTTGTTCCCAAAAAGCAGAACCATTGGTGGTCGCCATTTAAAATTGCAGGATGAAGTGGATGTAAATGTTCCCATCCAGAACAACTCATGTTGTAGGGATCCTGTGTCTGCCCATCCATGTACTCTTGATGTGCTGTGTCCCCACACTTGACGTTTAAGTTAAGTCAAGAATCCATTAGATGATCACTTGCATTATAGAAAGGAAGACGTATTACATTGCCAAAGCTTGTTTCGGCAGCTCTCCCAATGCTGCTGTTTCGTTTGTAAAACCACTTTCACACTGGAATAATATTCTGGCATGTTCAAAGGGTAACCATTTTTAGTGTGAAATCTGACGTTGGACGTTGGTTTTATTCTCTCAGTCAACACTGCGTGATCCATATGGTCACTTGTGGAAACTGTGAACCTTCATTTCTTTTTTACTTGTCTCAATCTCGCATCATGATGTGCTCCGAAAGTTTCTCAGAAATACTGCTCTTCAACATATTGTAAAATTGCTGGCTGGAGAATCAGTTATGCTGACATCAGGCCAAACTGTATTTGGCAGCATATCTGGAGTTAGAATTATAGTCAATTTCCTCGAATGCTTAATGAGCTCCAAACATTTTGTTCTTAGTGAGGGAACGTAAGTCAAGACAGAGGTGCTTTATTCTGTACCCCTGCGAGCTCTGGCAACTAGGAAAACCTTATCACACACCTTCTTTGTTTCAGGGTTCCATGCAAGCCTTCTTTAAGTAATCGAGATGCTTATGCTTTTAGTTTTACTGAACACTGGAGCAACATCCTACCTTAATAATATTTTGTAACATTAGCGCCTGAGGTAACTTTGCACTTCTCCAAACGCTATGGAAAACTACATGCCATAAAATATCACCATCTCCTCTCCTTTTCCTTTCTCTTTCTTCATGTTTTTATTAGAACTACTTCCAGCAATCATGCGTTGGCCTGTCCAACTCATCCACACTTTCTTCATGCAGCAAGCCTGCCATCAGCAACACTCAAGATTGATCAATCCTACCTACATCAAATCCCTCTGGCTCCACATTCAGTACTGTACATATCTTGCTCATTGCTGGCCCATGCATCATTGTTGCTCCATTTCACTTTTATGTTATATTTTCTTTACCCTATTTTTGTATGATAAAACTAAATACTATTTTCTGAAATATAAAAGAAAAGACACCACCAGTCACTTGTAAAACCTACTTGGCAGTGTTAAATAAACTGTCCTGCTGACCTCACCCCAAGTGGAGCAGAAGAATTTGGAAGTAGGCATGTTTTTATTTTTGTGTGTGTGTGTTGGTGCACTGTATGCTGTTGTGTATGAAACTGCTCCTCTGCTGAGTGAGGAATGCAAGTGCAAAGTGTCCCACCGAATATAGTGGGCATAATGGATTTGAGATGGGTTCAGCAAGGAAAAGCTGCTTGCTTCTGTTCACATGGGACGCATGAAACGTAATGAGGTGAAACGTGTACATAGTTAATAAACATGTGTGATGTGTACTTGCAATTCATGAGCCTCAACAAGTCCTTCCACACCCGACCTTCCAAACCTCACACAGGCAGAAAATAATATAGCTAGTAGGAAAGGGAACCCTGAGGAAAGCCACATGAACAACAGTACGAGTACTAAGACATGGAACACTGTAGTGCGTTTAGCGGGTTCTTGTGCAAAATAAACGTTTTTCTTCAGTACAATGCGATGTAGTTGAAACTGTGCACTAGTACATGTCTTGTCATGCAGGCGTGCATGCACTCCAGTGTCTGACCTCCTGTGTCTTACTTCTGCAGGCTGGTGAGAGAGTTTGTGGCCCAGAGCAATACAGTGCAGATCAAGCATGTTATTCAGATCCTGTCGCAGGAGTTTGCGTTGTCCCAGCACCCGCACAGTCGGAAAGGAGGACTCATCGGCCTGGCAGCCTGCTCCATCGCCCTTGGCAAGGTAAGCTGTACACTACAAACTTTCCACTGCCAGTGGCTTGAGAGCATAGAAATTGAATGGTTGTGGGCCTGCTGTCCATCTCTGCCCCTTCGCTCCGTGCTGGGAGGTGAATCCTGATTGATACTGCTCATGGTACCATCGCGACTGCTGAAAATCCTGTCAAAGTTATTTCCTGCATTTTCCGGAGTGTACATTGTTGCAGACCTTGAACTGTGTCTATAAACCTTTTCTCTTGCACATTGTCTTAAGAGCTTCCTGCTCTCGTGTATGGAGAAGCAAAGTGATCATTGTGCTCAATAATTATTGTGTTCTTATAAACATTGATTGCTGGAGCCTATAAATGGATCCCATGTTCACGCAATGTTACTCCCAGTGGTTCAAAAGGTGACCGTGAAATAGTCTGACAGAGATAACCTTCCAATTGCTCTTACAAGTTCATGAATCTAGCTTTACCACAGATGTTTAACATGTTTGTGCAAATATTTCTTCAAAGCATTGCAAAATATATTCTTAATACTTTTTTGAGACACTTGTTAATGTCAGTACATTGGATACAAAACGGCTTTTGACATGTGTGCCTCTCAGAAGAGGATGTGAAGGGAAGTTCTGAGAAACGTGGTCATAGTTGAACATTATCACACTCAACACAATTGTCATCAAATCCAATAAGGGTCTTTTGTGAATATCTATGTTGGTTAATACTAACACAGTAATTAAATATGAGGGCTCCTTCTGGCCTGACTTGTATTTAACATACGCCGAGAGTGAGTGAGAGAGACACTAGATGAGCTGAAGAAGCCAATAGGATGCAAACCCTCCGAGAGCTGATGAGAGAGGCAGACTTACCTTCACATTTAAATCTTCCAGTCCATCAATGATAAAGGGGTGTTGACAAGGCCTGAATAGTTTGAGCTGTAAAACGTGTGAGGAGCTTGCACTGTTACGTAGGACTGCAGCTTCTAGTGCTTTGAGCGGCTGATGCTGCATTATTGTATTGGTCTATTTGATGGCACTGGCAGCGTCCCTGCCAGGAGATACTGAACGCATCTTTATGTCAAATACAAATAACCTTTGATTAATAAGCAAATATCTGTCATTATGGCTTTTTAGGCACTTGTTTTGGTGCTCTGCAAGCTATACACAGTACTTCCACTAGGCTTGTAAAAACTGCAGGCCTGTGATCTTCTTGGGAACACAACACAGAATGCCAAAAAGGTTAGGGTGCTGTACTAGTAAAAATATTGTAGCCATAATGAATGGTCCAGTGCTGCTTCCAGAAGTAGTATGAGTACCTTTTTGAAAAATGCTGATCCTGTGCCTCGAATATAAAGCTGATTTACTTATATTACCCAGTCAGGAATACACTTGGGGATGAGGGTAAATGAGGTTTCAGACTTCATAGCCATTTGATCCTTGTCCTTATTAGCGAAACTGTGAGGACCTTTTTCCAGTTTGAAGATGTGGACCAGAAATAGTCTGCTCCTGCCCCCTTCGTAGCCTGAGGTTGGTACGCTTCCATTGGTGTTGGCTGGCTTTCGCTTCAAGTGCCGTGCTCTTCCTCTAAGTGCAGTCTATACACTTAATATGGCGGCGGTTTTGGCTCTTTCCTCTGTTGACACGGCTACAGAGCTATGGAATCTTGTTTCTGACCTAAGAAGTGTGGGAGTACTGCCTGGTAGGACTTTTGCCATCAGAAGCGAATGCTGGTTTCATGTTTTCAGGGTGTCGTGGGTAGAACAGCGTGTACAGAGCACACAAGTCACACTTCCCTTGGATTGTCCTGGTCTCTACTGTTCAGAAAGGTGTGAGGGTAGGAGATTTTCCTGAGAGCTGCGTGAAGCAGGGGACGAAAACCGTAGCTATTCCACTTTTGACATATCTGACAGAGTAAATCCAAAATTCAGAAACCAAGGATTCCGTTTTGGGATGTTCATTGGGATAGCCGTGCTTTTATGGTCATGCAGCAACTTCCTGGTTGCGATGCAGGTCATACTCCTGGCTTTACCGCAGAGTCTCTCTGTCTAACGATCATGGATACTTGATGGAGCTTCTGCAGTGGGGCGCTCCGTGTCAGCTCTGTCAACCATTGTGGCTGGCCACGTCGCACCTAGGGCGACTGTAGGGTGGACAGCGTCCTAGCGTCGCTCCCCTGCCTGAGGTAATGGCCCGGAGGGGCCTCTGTACTTACTGAGGGTGGTCCACTGCTAGTTCATGGCCCCCTCGTGGGCAGGACCGGGTGACACACGGGGATTGCCCGTGTATCACCACAGCAACGGGGGGGCGCGCAACTGGCTGGGACGCGCTAGTTAGCGGCGCATAGTAAGATTATGCACTTGGGGGCAGGGACGTGAGCACCAGCGGCAATCGGTTGGCGCGAGGTACTTATACAACAAGTACCTGCCCGGAGCCAGGCCGAGGTGGTCTGTTCATGCCTCACCAGTGGCAAAGCTTGATCTTTGAGGTAGCCAGTTTCAGATTAGAATAGCTCACAGTAAGGTCGGCTGCCTCTGGTGGAGGTAGCCCTGAATAGCACCTCGGAGTCTGAGGTTACGCAAGCTTCGCCCCCTGCAGAACAAAAGACCACCGGGAATGCAGTGTATTTCGTATGTGATTAAACAAAAAAATAAATAAATAATAAATAAATAAATGCAAATATAGAAACAAAGGTAGAATGTTTTCATGGGGGTGGACGAGTTAGTATGGCACGGCAGTATAATTTCATTATAATTTCATTGTACCTGCAAAAAAAAAAAAAGAGAACAGTAAGTTAACCAAAAGGACGCATACTTGTCACTATCAGTGGTTCAATGGGTTCGTGCCCCGGGGTTCCCTGCGGCGAGGCATAGCCAGCGGGGGAGCAGGCGGCACGGCGTGGTACACAGGATGCAAGCAAGGGGAAGTGGCAGGCGAGCGTGTGAGTGGCCGGGTAGCGCCTTCGAGTGAGATTTCCAAAGGGGGGGGTGGGGTGGGGGTTCAGAGGTGTGCAGATGAGGAGGTCGCCTGACAGGCCTCAAGGTGGCACTTGGGTAGGAGTGTAGAGGAGTGGCAGCTAGCAAGTCCCGCAAGCGGCTAACAGAGTAGAGGTTGGTGGGTTACTCCGCTTGGGTTCAGCCCGATGGGGGGTTATGGAGGCTGACAAAGGGCAGCCACAATAAAAAATAAAAAAATAGAAAAATAAATAAATAAATCATAATCATAATAAATAAAAGGGGGGGGGACGGAGAATGGGGGGTGAGCGAGCAACTAACTAGGGCTGCATCGGCAAGGGCGCGTTAATGAAGCTGTCTTATCTTATTTCCAGACCTAAATTCCTAACACGCACGCACATCGGCTATGATGGAAGTCCACGGCTCGCCTTCACTTTTTTCCCCCGAGGAGAACCAGGAGGAGGCGGAGATCTGGGCAAAATTCATGGCGATGGTACAGGCGAAAGGATTGGAATGGGCAAGGAAGATGGTGGCGGCGCAAGGAGCCCAGCAGCAGTTGGAAAACACAGCTGCGGCAAACGCGGATGAGGTGCAGCCTTCAGACTCAGGCCTCTGTCTCCCAAGTGGGGAAAGTGTCATAGCGCCGGCCAAACGGAAGCGTCTGGCAAGGGCCACGGCCGGGAACAAACTCAAAGCGGCTAAGAAGGAACATGGCGGACCGCAATTTACCGGAAGGCCCCTCAACTTCTCAGAAGGACGGCGGGACAAGGAGAACTAAGAAAGACATTCTGGAACAGGAGATGGCTGGGGCTAGTGGGGTGCCCTGCACAGCAGGGGCTCTTGCCACAGGGACGGACATACAAATTGAGCAGGAACAAACAGGACAGCCCGTGAAGAATGTGTCATGCAGCCCCGCACCGGGAGCATTGGGGCAGGGGTTGCAAGTGGGCCTGGGTAAGATGATGGAGGCGATGCACAGCTTCATGGCGTCAGCAAAGGCGCTAGCGGGTTTGGGCGCGGACGACCAGGGCTCTAGTAGCAGGCGAGCATGCGCAGGGCAGGTGTGGGTCCAGGGCTCGAACTCTCTGCCGAAGGGGCAGGGCGAGGCTTCGGTGCATGGAGCGGAGGTGTCGGTTAGGCCCGTGTCAGACACTATAGCAGGTGCGAACGACAAAAAGGCTGTGGTTAGGCCCGTTCCCCCCCTTGTTATCTGGGAGGTCATCCCTGGCCTGGAGGGTTCCTTTTGAAGCGAGGGAGAGAATATGGAAAAGGGAATTCATTGATATTTTTTCTCTGCTCACATTTGCCAAAGAGGGCGCAGACATAACGGTACCCAGCAAAGAGGTCGAGAAGCATAAATGGAAGAGGAAGGTTAAGCCTGAGGAATCAATAGACAATTGGCTAGAGGCATTCGCAATGCTATCCACAGTGATCATGGAGAAGTTCCCTGAACAGGGACCGGCTCTATGCAAGTACAGCCGGGTCATATATGAGGAATATACCCGCAATGGGGGCACAGGGTGGCTGAACTACGACAGAGAATTCAGGCAAAAGATGGAACAGACACCCAAGATGGCGTGGGACTGCCGCGAAATCGAACTCTGGGTGCAATACATGGGCAATGGCAGCAGGCCAGCAACCAATGACCCCCATTTCGCTAGACACAAGCAAGCAAGGCCGTACTACTTTAAGCAGCAGCTGAGGCCCTCCTTTCAAGGGAAGCCCCCGCAGAGGGGGAGAGGGGGTTATCAGTATAGGTTCAATAATAATTCATGCAGGCTATACAACGCCGGAACATGCTCATGGGGTCCCGCCTGCAAATTCACTCACAACTGCTCCAAGTGCGCCGGCTCGCACCCAGCAGCCGAGTGCAACAAAGGGAGCAAGACCGATAAGCCAGTGGGCACCTACGCCGGTGCCAAGCAGCCCTAATGGTCCACAGTTACAACACACCTCATTAGCACCTTCTCCCATTAATTTTAGCACCTTCGCCAGTATCCTTAAAGGCTACCCAAGAACAGCGGAACGCAAGCTTTTGTTCAGGGGTTTCAGGATCCCATATTCCGGCCCGTCTGTTTCAAGGGAAGCTAATAACTTGCGCTCCGCCATGGAGGCACAGGGAGTGGTGCAGGAAAAACTGGAGAAGGAACGTCAATTGGGGAGGGTGGCTGGCCCCTTCACCCAGCCACCCCTTCCAAATTTTATTGTGTCACTGCTGGGGATTGTGCCAAAGAAGGAGCAGGGCAAGTATAGGTTGATCCACCATCCCTCTTTCCCCAAAGGGTCATCTGTAAACGACTACCTCGAGGAGGGCACATGCTTGGTTTGTTACGCTTCGTTTGATGAGGCTATTGACCTAGTTCGCGCAGCAGGCAAGGGTGCGCTCATGGCAAAGGCGGACATTGAATCCGCTTTCCGCCTCCTCCCGGTCCACCCGAGCAGCTTTCACCTCCTAGGGATGCAGTGGGCTGGGCAATACTTTTACAACAAGTGCATGCCCATGGGTTGCGCAGTGTCATGTTCATTATTCAAGACCTTTGCATGCTTCTTGGAATGGGCCCTGACGGAAAGCACCCCCCCCCGGGGAGTTCGCTGCCCTACCTAGATGACTTCCTCTTTATCGGCAGAGCGGTTTCCGAAGAATGCAGGGCAACCCTCGGTGCATTTGAGCACCTCAGTCAGACACTGGGGGTGCCATTGGCTCCGGGAAAGACTCGGGGGCCTACAGCATGCTTGACGTTCCTGGGCATCGAAATTGATTTGACGGCAGGGTTGTGCCGACTGCCGGAGGACAAGGTCATGGCCCTGCAGGCCGACATCCGACTGGCCCTGAGCAAGGATAAAGCACCGCTAGCCACTATTCAGAGCCTCCTAGGCAGGCTCAACTTTGCAGCGAGGATCATACCAGCGGGCACAATATTTGCCAGGCAGCTAGCAAGGGCAACAGCAAAGGTGAAGAAACCCCGTCACTTGGTGCGCCTCGGTGCGGGCCTGAAGGAAGACCTGCACATGTGGCTGTCATTTTTGGAGGAATTCAATGGTTCCTTATTGTGGCGCACTGCATGGTGCACCAGTCAGCAGCTCCAGCTCGCCACAGATTCGTCAGGCAGAGAGGGGTTTGGGGCCATACTGGACCGTCAGTGGTGTGCGGCGAGATGGCCCAATGCATGGGCAAGGCATGGACTCACGAAGAACATTACCGTGCTGGAAATGTTCCCAATTGTCCTCTCTCTCTACCTGTGGCCACAGGTGTTAGCCAACAGGAGGATTACATTCTGGTCCGACAACATGGCAGTAGTGCAGGCCAACAATTGCCAGTCCGGGAATTGCCCAGTATTGGTAGGGCTGTTGAGGGAGCTAGTGAGAGGTTGCCTGTTGAGGAATGTGGAGTTTCGCACGCGGCATGTGCAAGGGGTGAAGAACATGGCCGCTGAAGCTCTTTCTCGTTTTCAGTGGGCGAAATTCAGGGCGGCGTGCCCCCAGGCCATGGCGGAGATGACACCGTTCAAGGCGGAGTGGTGGCGCTTGGTACAGTGGAGCAAAGGATAGGGGCGCTAGGAGAGCTATCGCTGGCCCCAACGACCCGACCCAAGTACAATGCGTGTTTCGACAGATTCACATCAGTAACACAGTCATGGGGAACTGGGGACGCCCACCCACCGGCAACAAGGATGCATTGCTTCGTCCTATGGGCAAAGGACAACGGGAAATCGCACGCATGGGTCTCTAGGCACTTGGCGGCGATCGCCCATTTCTCATAATTGAGGGGAGAGGGAGACCCGACGGCGGGTTTCCCGTTGAGGGCTGCACTAAAGGGATGGGTGAGACAGGAAGGAGGGACACCCGACCAAAGGGCACCCATCGATCTAGACATGCTCAGGGCTTCGGCGGGGGCACTCACAGCCATTTGTAACACACAGTACGAGGAGCGGTGTCACATTTTCCCTAGCCTTCTTTGGAGCGTTCAGGACCTCAGAGTTAGTAGCGAGGTCAAGGAGCGACACGTCCGATAGGGCACTAAGATGGGGTGATCTCAAGATAGGTCAAGACATGGCGAAACTGAAAGTGCGGCGCTCAAAGACTGACCAGAAAGGGATAGGTGTGGTGGTGCGTTTGAGAGTTCTAGGGGACCCCAAATGTTGCCCGGTAGAACTCCTCAGGAGGTACATTGCATGCCGTCCCGCACTACCAGGAAACCTATTGATCCACCAAGAGGGCCAGCCTTTAACACAGTTCCAATATCGAAGGGTCTTGAGGTGGGCAATCGAAAAGGCAGGGTACCGGGGGCATAAATGGTCAACGCATTCATTTAGAATCGGTGCTGCCACCACGGCATTTGAGGAGGGCCTGCTTGCGGAGGCCATTAAGCGGATCGGAAGGTGGCTGTCCGGAAGATACAAACTGTACATCCGGCCTGGAGACACAAAGGGCTGTTAACACAAGCCCCCCCGAGGGGCAGAGCATTTAGTGCACCAGGCCGGGAGGTTGGTCTTAGTTGAGAGAATGGAGTTGCTAGGGTGCAAACGTGTTGAATATGTTGTAAACGTTATGAAGCCTTAACATATGCGATCACGGATGTCAATAAATTGTGTGGTAACGCTTACCTTCTTGTCCATCTAGGGGGTAAGACAGTATGGGTGATGGTACACTCCTTGGTGGACAGAGCAGGACACCGGGCCGGAGAGAATGGCTGGGAGCACGGTTTCAGCAACACCAAAATCGCCTCGATGGGAACCCCGGGAATGAGATGGGCCAGGCTGGAACCTAGAGTCCGCCAGCTGGTGGGAAAAGGGGGGTTTAAGCCAGACATTCTTGTAATCCACCTGGGTGGAAACGACCTAACTACTTGTGGGAGGGGCCCACTGTTGCAGGCCATGACGCAGAGCCTGGACAGAATTGCCGCCCTGATGGAGGGCGGGGAAATAATTTGGTCCGAGATTATCCCAAGGGAGGTGTGGCAAGGAGCCAGGTCTCCTGCCGCAATTGAAATGTCCAGGCGAAGAATCAACCGGTCGCTACAAAAGTTTGCGAATCAGCGCGGATTTGGTTTCATCAGACATACCCTGCTGAGTAGACGCCTGAGCGGTAACTTTGCGGCAGACTGGGTACACCTGTCTGACGAGGGCATGGACATTTTCCTAATAAATATTAGAGACGCTCTCGAGATAGCAGGCTGTAATTAGCAGTAAAAGGGGAGCACAGGTGCGGGGGGGGCCTTGGTTATCACGAGATGCCATCCCCGAGGCCATCCCTGAGGCTTGGCGGAGTTACAAGGCGATCCTAAGGCTAAACGTTGATTAAAAGGCCTCCAGATGGTGATTCCTGGAGCCAAAAGTTATTCCTCAGGCCACTTGGAGCCTTTACGGCGGGGCATGGAATGACGCGTCGGCGCTCCTTAATCCCGCAGGGAACAGTTGGAATCCTGAGCAACTGTGGAGACTGGCCAGGGTCTCGCTCTGACTTGTCAGGAGCATGACAAAATTAATAAAGTGGTAAACCACGATAAAGGAATGAGCTGTAAGATGCGAAGTACGTTGGTGCAGAAAACACCAGACGGAACAGCTCTAGCTTTCTCAGGATGGGTGTCGGCCAATTCTTAAGAAACTTATCTCCGACACCGGGATCGCCCGTAAGCTAACTGTAAGGAAATGCCTCCTTGGCATGGTTACCCCCTGACTTTTTGCCTTTGCTGATGCTATGTTTTGAATTGAAAGTGTGCTGAGGCCTGCTAACCAGGCCCCAGCACCAGTGTTCTTTCCCTAACCTGTACTTTTGATTCCACAATTGGCACACAATGGCATCCAGATAAGTCCCTTGTAACTGGTACCTCTGGTACCCAGGGCCCTGATGCCAGGGAAGGTCTCTAAGGGCTGCAGCATGTATTATGCCACCCTAGAGACCCCTCACCCAGCACAGACACACTGCTTACCAGCTTGTGTGTGCTAGTGAGAACAAAATGAGTAAGTCGACATGGCACTCCCCTCAGGGTGCCATGGCAGCCTCTCACTGCCTATGCAGTATAGGTAAGACACCCCTCTAGCAGGCCTTACAGCCCTAAGGCAGGGTGCACTATACCATAGGTGAGGGTACCAGTGCATGAGCACTGTGCCCCTACAGTGTCTAAGCAAAACCTTAGACATTGTAAGTGCAGGGTAGCCATAAGAGTATATGGTCTGGGAGTCTGTTTTACACGGACTCCACAGCACCATAATGGCTACACTGAAAACTGGGAAGTTTGGTATCAAACTTCTCAGCACAATAAATGCACACTGATGCCAGTGTACATTTTATTGTAAAATACACCACAGAGGGCACCTTAGAGGTGCCCCCTGAAACTTAACCGACTATCTGTGTAGGCTGACTGGTTCCAGCAGCCTGCCACACTAGAGACATGTTGCTGGCCCCATGGGGAGAGTGCCTTTGTCACTCTGAGGCCAGTAACAAAGCCTGCACTGGGTGGAGATGCTAACACCTCCCCCAGGCAGGAGCTGTAACACCTGGCGGTGAGCCTCAAAGGCTCACCCCTTTGTCACAGCCCTGCAGGACACTCCAGCTAGTGGAGTTGCCCGCCCCCTCCGGCCCCCACTTTTGGCGGCAAGGCCGGAGAAAATAATGAGAATAACAAGGAGGAGTCACTGGCCAGTCAGGACAGCCCCTAAGGTGTCCTGAGCTGAGGTGACTCTAACTTTTAGAAATCCTCCATCTTGCAGATGGAGAATTCCCCCAATAGGATTAGGGATGTGACCCCCTCCCCTTGGGAGGAGGCACAAAGAGGGTGTACTCACCCTCAGGGCTAGTAGCCATTGGCTACTAACCCCCCAGACCTAAACACGCCCTTAAATTCAGTATTTAAGGGCTCTCCCTGAACCTAGAAACTAGATTCCTGCAACAACAACAAGAAGGACTGCCTAGCTGAAAACCCCTGCAGAGGAAGACCAGAAGACAACAACTGCCTTGGCTCCAGAAACTCACCGGCCTGTCTCCTGCCTTCCAAAGAACTCTGCTCCAGCGACGCATTCCAAAGGGACCAGCGACCTCTGCATCCTCTGAGGACTGCCCTGCTTCGACGACGACAAGAAACTCCCGAGGACAGCGGACCTGCTCCAAAAAGACTGCAACTTTATCCAAAGGAGCAGCTTTAAAGAACCCTGCAATCTCCCCGCAAGAAGCGTGAGACTTGCAACACTGCACCCGGCGACCCCGACTCGGCTGGTGGAGAACCAACACCTCAGGGAGGACCCCCGGACTACTCTACGACTGTGAGTACCAAAACCTGTCCCCCCTGAGTCCCCACAGCGCCGCCTGCAGAGGGAATCCCGAGGCTTCCCCTGACCGCGACTCTCTGAAACCTAAGTCCCGACGCCTGGAAAAGACCCTGCACCCGCAGCCCCCAGGACCTGAAGGACCGGACTTTCACTGCAGAAGTGACCCCCAGGAGTCCCTCTCCCTTGCCCAAGTGGAGGTTTCCCCGAGGAAGCCCCCCCTTGCCTGCCTGCAGCGCTGAAGAGATCCCTTGATCTCTCATTGACTTCCATTGCGAACCCGACGCTTGTTCTAACACTGCACCCGGCCGCCCCCGCGCCGCTGAGGGTGAAATTTCTGTGTGGGCTTGTGTCCCCCCCGGTGCCCTACAAAACCCCCCTGGTCTGCCCTCTGAAGACGCGGGTACTTACCTGCTGGCAGACTGGAACCGGGGCACCCCCTTCTCTCCATTGAAGCCTATGCGTTTTGGGCACCACTTTGAACTCTGCACCTGACCGGCCCTGAGCTGCTGGTGTGGTAACTTTGGGGTTGCTCTGAACCCCCAACGGCGGGCTACCTTGAACCAAGAACTGAACCCTGTAAGTGTCTTACTTACCTGGTAAAACTAACAACAACTTACCTCCCCCAGGAACTGTGAAAATTGCACTAAGTGTCCACTTTTAAAATAGCTATTTGTGAATAACTTGAAAAGTATACATGCAATTGAAATGATTCAAAGTTCCTAATGTACTTACCTGCAATACCTTTCAAAAGAGCTATTACATGTTAAATTTGAACCTGTGGTTCTTAAAATAAACTAAGAAAAGATATTTTTCTATAACAAAACCTATTGGCTGGATTTGTCTCCGAGTGTGTGTACCTCATTTATTGTCTATGTGTATGTACAACAAATGCTTAACACTACTCCGTGGATAAGCCTACTGCTCGACCACACTACCACAAAATAGAGCATTAGTATTATCTCTTTTTACCACTATTTTACCTCTAAGGGGAACCCTTGGACTCTGTGCTTGCTATTCCTTACTTTGAAATAGCACATACAGAGCCAACTTCCTACATTGGTGGATCAGTGGTGGGGTACAAGACTTTGCATTTGCTGGACTACTCAGCCAATACCTGATCACACGACAAATTCCAAAAATTGTCATTAGAAATTGATTTTTGCAATTTGAAAAGTTTTCTAAATTCTTTAAAGTCCTGCTAGGGCCTTGTGTTCGTCCCTGTTAGCATTTCTTTTAGAGTTTAAAAGTTTGTTAAAAGTTTGATTTAGATTCTAGAACCAGTTTTAGTTTCTTAAAAAGTATTCCAACTTTTAGAAACATAATGTCTAGCACAGATGTGAATGTGGTGGAACTCGACACCACACCTTACCTCCATCTCCAGATGAGAGAGCTAAGGTCACTCTGTAACATAAGAAAAATAACAATGGGCTCCAGACCTACCAAAGCACAGCTCCAGGAGCTGTTGGCAGAGTATGATAGAGCCAACCCATCTGTAAGTGGCAACACAGATGATGATGATAGTGACTTGGAGGTTGATTCCCCACCACCAGTCCTATCTAGGGAGAACAGGGCCTCTCAAGCCCTGACTCCAAAAATAATAGTCAGAGATGCTGGCTCCCTCACAGGAGGGTCCAGCCTCTCTGAAATCACTGAGGATAACTCCAGTGAAGAGGACATCCAGTTAGCCAGGATGGCCAAAAGATTGGCTTTGGAAAGACAGATCCTAGCCATAGAAAGGGAAAGACAAGAGATGGGCCTAGGACCCATCAATGGTGGCAGCAACATAACTAGGGTCAGAGATTCTCCTGACATGTTGAAAATCCTCAAAGGGATTGTAACTAAATATGAAGATGGTGATGACATCACCAAATGGTTCACAGCTTTTGAGAGGGCTTGTGAAACCAGAAAAGTGAACAAATCTCACTGGGGTGCTCTCCTTTGGATAATGTTCACAGGAAAGTGTAGGGATAGGCTCCTCACACTCTCTAAAAAAGATGCAGAATCTTATGACCTCATGAAGGGTACCCTGATTGAGGGCTTTGGATTCTCCACTGAGGAGTATAGGATTAGATTCAGGGGGGCTCAAAAATCCTCGAGCCAGACCTGGGTTGACTTTGTAGACTACTCAGTAAAAACACTAGATGGTTGGATTCAAGGAAATGGTGTAAATGATTATGATGGGCTGTACAATTTATTTGTGAAAGAACACCTATTAAGTAATTGTTTCAATGATAAACTGCATCAGCATCTGGTGGACCTAGGACCAATTTCTCCCCAAGAATTGGGAAAGAAGGCGGACCATTGGGTCAAGACTAGGGTGTCCAAAACTTCCACAGGGGGTGACCAAAAGAAAGGGGTCACAAAACCTCCCCAGGGGAAAGGTGGTGAGACAGCCAAAAATAAAAATAGTAAAGAGTCTTCTACAGGCCCCCAAAAACCTGCACAGGAGGGTGGGCCCAGAGCCTCTTCACAAAACAATCCTGGGTACAAGGGTAAAAACTTTGATCCCAAAAAGGCCTGGTGTCGAAACTGTAGTCAGTCTGGACACCAAACTGGAGACAAGGCCTGTCCCAAGAAAGATACCACTTCTAACTCCCATCCAGCTAAAACTGGAATGGCCAGTCTCCAAGTGGGATCAACAGTGTGCCCAGAGCAAATCAGGTGTCACACTGAAGCTACATTAGTCTCTGAGGGTGGGGTGGATTTAGCCACACTGGCTGCCTGGCCCCCTAACATGCAAAAATACAGGCAGCAGCTCTTAATTAATGGGACAAGTGTAGAGGGCCTGAGGGATACAGGTGCCAGTGTCACTATGGTGACAGAGAAACTGGTTTCCCCTGGCCAATACCTGACTGGACAAACTTATCCAGTCACCAACGCTGACAATCAGACTAAAGTACATCCCATGGCTATGGTAACTTTAGAGTGGGGAGGGGTCAATGGCCTGAAACAGGTGGTGGTCTCCTCAAATATCCCAGTAGACTGTTTGCTTGGAAATGACCTGGAGTCCTCAGCATGGGCTGAGGTAGAACTGAAAACCCATGCAGCCATGCTGGGTATCCCTGAACTGGTGTGTCAAGACTAGGGCACAGTGCAAGGCACAGGGTGAAAAAGTAGAGCTGGAGTCTGGAAAAATGGCCCAGCCTACCAAGAGACCAGGAAAGTCAGCTGGGAAACCAGCTGCAACACAACACCAAAAAGAGAACCTCTCTTCTCAGGAAGAAGTTCTGCCCTCTGAGGGAACTGAGCCTATGGAGCTGGAACCTTATCAGGTTGAGCTCTTGGGCCCAGGGGGACCCCCAAGGGAAGAGTTGTGTAAGGGACAAGAAACCTGTCCCTCTCTTGAAGGCCTTAGGCAGCAAGCTGCTGAAGAGTCCAAAGGCAAGAAAAATGGAACACATAGGGTCTATTGGGAAGATGGACTCCTGTACACTGAGGCAAGAGATCCCAAACCTGGTGCCACTAGGAGAGTGGTAGTGCCTCAGGGTTTCAGAGAGTTTATTCTGACCTTAGCCCATGATATTCCCCTTGCTGGGCATTTGGGACAAACCAAGACGTGGGAGAGGTTAGTCAACCACTTCTACTGGCCCAATATGTCCCAGAAGGTTAAGGGGTTTTGCCTCTCCTGCCCCACCTGTCAAGCCAGTGGTAAGACAGGTGGGCATCCAAAGGCCCCCCTCATTCCACTTCCAGTGGTGGGGGTCCCCTTTGAAAGAGTGGGTGTGGACATAGTTGGTCCACTAGAACCTCCCACAGCCACAGGAAATATGTACATCCTAGTAGTAGTGGATCATGCTACTAGATATCCTGAAGCTATTCCCCTTAGGTCGACTACTGCCCCTGCAGTAGCCAAGGCCCGCATTGGTATCTTTACCAGAGTGGGTTTCCCTAAGGAGGTGGTTTCTGACAGAGGTACCAACTTCATGTCATCTTACCTAAAACACATGTGGAATGAGTGTGGAGTGACTTATAAATTCACTACACCATATCATCCACAAACTAATGGCCTTGTTGAGAGATTCAACAAGACATTAAAGGGCATGATCATGGGGCTCCCAGAAAAACTCAAAAGGAGATGGGATGTCCTCCTGCCATGTCTGCTTTTCGCTTACAGAGAGGTGCCTCAGAAGGGAGTAGGATTCTCACCCTTTGAACTTCTGTTTGGCCACCCTGTAAGGGGACCACTTGCTCTTGTTAAAGAAGGCTGGGAGAGACCTCTTCATGAGCCTAAACAAGACATAGTGGACTATGTACTTGGCCTTCGCTCAAGGATGGCAGAGTACATGGAAAAGGCAAGTAAAAACCTTGAGGCCAGCCAACAACTCCAGAAGTTGTGGTATGACCAAAAGGCTGCACTGGTTGAATTTCAACCAGGGCAGAAAGTCTGGGTTCTGGAGCCTGTGGCTCCCAGGGCACTCCAGGACAAATGGAGTGGCCCTTACCCAGTACTAGAGAGGAAGAGTCAGGTCACCTACCTGGTGGGCCTGGGCACAAGCAGGAGCCCCAAGAGGGTGATCCATGTGAACCGCCTTAAGCTCTTCCATGACAGGGCTGATGTAAATCTGTTGATGGTAACAGATGAGGACCAGGAAGCTGAGAGTGAACCTCTCCCTGATCTCCTCTCATCAGACCCTAAAGATGGCTCAGTAGATGGAGTGATCTACTCAGACACCTTCTCTAGCCAACAGCAGTCTGACTGCAGGAAGGTCCTGCAGCAGTTTGCTGAACTCTTTTCCCTAACCCCTGGTCAGACCCACATGTGTACCCATGATGTGGACACAGGGGACAGCATGCCTGTCAAAAACAAAATATTTAGACAGTCTGACCAAGTTAAGGAAAGCATCAAGGTGGAAGTCCACAAGATGCTGGAATTGGGAGTAATTGAGTACTCTGACAGCCCCTGGGCTAGCCCAGTGGTCTTAGTCCCCAAACCTCACACCAAAGAAGGAAAGAGAGAGATGAGGTTTTGTGTGGACTACAGAGGTCTCAACTCTGTCACCAAGACAGATGCTCATCCCATTCCTAGAGCTGATGAGCTAATAGACAAATTAGGGGCTGCCAAATTCTTAAGTACCTTTGACTTAACAGCAGGGTACTGGCAAATCAAAATGGCCCCTGGAGCAAAAGAAAAGACAGCATTCTCCACACCTGATGGGCATTATCAGTTCACTGTTATGCCCTTTGGTTTAAAGAATGCCCCTGCCACCTTCCAAAGGTTGGTGAATCAAGTCCTTGCTGGGCTGGAATCCTTTAGTGCAGCTTATCTTGATGATATTGCTGTCTTCAGCTCCACCTGGCAGGATCACCTGGTCCACCTGAAGAAGGTTTTGAAGGCTCTGCAATCTGCAGGCCTCTCTATCAAGGCATCCAAATGCCAGATAGGGCAGGGAACTGTGGTTTACTTGGGACACCTTGTAGGTGGAGGCCAAGTTCAGCCACTCCAGCCTAAGATCCAGACTATTCTGGACTGGGTAGCTCCAAAAACCCAGACTCAAGTCAGGGCATTCCTTGGCTTGATTGGGTACTATAGGAGGTTTGTGAAGGGATATGGATCCATTGTGACAGCCCTCACAGAACTCACCTCCAAGAAAATGCCCAAGAAAGTAAACTGGACTGTAGAATGCCAACAGGCCTTTGACACCCTGAAACAAGCTATGTGCACAGCACCAGTTCTAAAAGCTCCAGATTACTCCAAGCAGTTCATTGTGCAAACAGATGCCTCTGAACATGGGATAGGGGCAGTTTTGTCCCAAACAAATGATGATGGCCTTGACCAGCCTGTTGCTTTCATTAGCAGGAGGTTACTCCCCAGGGAGCAGCGTTGGAGTGCCATTGAGAGGGAGGCCTTTGCTGTGGTTTGGTCCCTGAAGAAGCTGAGACCATACCTCTTTGGTACTCACTTCCTAGTTCAGACTGACCACAGACCTCTCAGATGGCTGATGCAAATGAAAGGTGAAAATCCAAAACTGTTGAGGTGGTCCATCTCCCTACAGGGAATGGACTTTGTAGTGGAACACAGACCTGGGACTGCCCATGCCAATGCAGATGGCCTTTCCAGGTTCTTCCACTTAGAAAATGAAGACTCTCTTGGGAAAGGTTAGTCTCATCCTCTTTCGTTTGGGGGGGGGGTTGTGTAAGGAAATGCCTCCTTGGCATGGTTACCCCCTGACTTTTTGCCTTTGCTGATGCTATGTTTTGAATTGAAAGTGTGCTGAGGCCTGCTAACCAGGCCCCAGCACCAGTGTTCTTTCCCTAACCTGTACTTTTGATTCCACAATTGGCACACCCTGGCATCCAGATAAGTCCCTTGTAACTGGTACCTCTGGTACCCAGGGCCCTGATGCCAGGGAAGGTCTCTAAGGGCTGCAGCATGTATTATGCCACCCTAGAGACCCCTCACCCAGCACAGACACACTGCTTACCAGCTTGTGTGTGCTAGTGAGAACAAAATGAGTAAGTCGACATGGCACTCCCCTCAGGGTGCCATGGCAGCCTCTCACTGCCTATGCAGTATAGGTAAGACACCCCTCTAGCATGCCTTACAGCCCTAAGGCAGGGTGCACTATACCATAGGTGAGGGTACCAGTGCATGAGCACTGTGCCCCTACAGTTTCTAAGCAAAACCTTAGACATTGTAAGTGCAGGGTAGCCATAAGAGTATATGGTCTGGGAGTCTGTTTTACACGGACTCCACAGCACCATAATGGCTACACTGAAAACTGGGAAGTTTGGTATCAAACTTCTCAGCACAATAAATGCACACTGATGCCAGTGTACATTTTATTGTAAAATACACCACAGAGGGCACCTTAGAGGTGCCCCCTGAAACTTAACCGACTATCTGTGTAGGCTGACTGGTTCCAGCAGCCTGCCACACTAGAGACATGTTTCTGGCCCCATGGGGAGAGTGCCTTTGTCACTCTGAGGCCAGTAACAAAGCCTGCACTGGGTGGAGATGCTAACACCTCCCCCAGGCAGGAGCTGTAACACCTGGCGGTGAGCCTCAAAGGCTCACCCCTTTGTCACAGCCCCGCAGGACACTCCAGCTAGTGGAGTTGCCCGCCCCCTCCGGCCCCGGCCCCCACTTTTGGCGGCAAGGCCGGAGAAAATAATGAGAATAACAAGGAGGAGTCACTGGCCAGTCAGGACAGCCCCTAAGGTGTCCTGAGCTGAAGTGACTCTAACTTTTAGAAATCCTCCATCTTGCAGATGGAGGATTCCCCCAACAGGATTAGGGATGTGACCCCCTCCCCTTGGGAGGAGGCACAAAGAGGGTGTACTCACCCTCAGGGCTAGTAGCCATTGGCTACTAACCCCCCAGACCTAAACACGCCCTTAAATTCAGTATTTAAGGGCTCTCCCTGAACCTAGAAACTAGATTCCTGCAACAACAAGAAGGACTGCCTAGCTGAAAACCCCTGCAGAGGAAGACCAGAAGACAACAACTGCCTTGGCTCCAGAAACTCACCGGCCTGTCTCCTGCCTTCCAAAGAACTCTGCTCCAGCGACGCATTCCAAAGGGACCAGCGACCTCTGCATCCTCTGAGGACTGCCCTGCTTCGACGATGACAAGAAACTCCCGAGGACAGCGGACCTGCTCCAAAAAGACTGCAACTTTATCCAAAGGAGCAGCTTTAAAGAACCCTGCAATCTCCCCGCAAGAAGCGTGAGACTTGCAACACTGCACCCGGCGACCCCGACTCGGCTGGTGGAGAACCAACACCTCAGGGAGGACCCCCGGACTACTCTACGACTGAGTACCAAAACCTGTCCCCCCTGAGCCCCCACAGCGCCGCCTGCAGAGGGAATCCCGAGGCTTCCCCTGACCGCGACTCTCTGAAACCTAAGTCCCGACGCCTGGAAAAGACCCTGCACCCGCAGCCCCCAGGACCTGAAGGACCGGACTTTCACTGCAGAAGTGACCCCCAGGAGTCCCTCTCCCTTGCCCAAGTGGAGGTTTCCCCGAGGAAGCCCCCCCTTGCCTGCCTGCAGCGCTGAGAGATCCCTTGATCTCTCATTGACTTCCATTGCGAACCCGACGCTTGTTCTAACACTGCACCCGGCCGCCCCCGCGCCGCTGAGGGTGAAATTTCTGTGTGGGCTTGTGTCTCCCCCGGTGCCCTACAAAACCCCCCTGGTCTGCACTCCGAAGACGCGGGTACTTACCTGCTGGCAGACTGGAACCGGGGCACCCCCTTCTCTCCATTGAAGCCTATGCGTTTTGGGCACCACTTTGAACTCTGCACCTGACCGGCCCTGAGCTGCTGGTGTGGTAACTTTGGGGTTGCTCTGAACCCCCAACGGTGGGCTACCTTGGACTAAGAACTGAACCCTGTAAGTGTCTTACTTACCTGGTAAAACTAACAACAACTTACCTCCCCCAGGAACTGTGAAAATTGCACTGTGTCCACTTTTAAAATAGCTATTTGTGAATAACTTGAAAAGTATACATGCAATTGAAATGATTCAAAGTTCCTAATGTACTTACCTGCAATACCTTTCAAACAAGATATTACATGTTAAATTTGAACCTGTGGTTCTTAAAATAAACTAAGAAAATATATTTTTCTATAACAAAACCTATTGGCTGGATTTGTCTCTGAGTGTGTGTACCTCATTTATTGTCTATGTGTATGTACAACAAATGCTTAACACTACTCCTTTGATAAGCCTACTGCTCGACCACACTACCACAAAATAGAGCATTAGTATTATCTCTTTTTACCACTATTTTACCTCTAAGGGGAACCCTTGGACTCTGTGCATGCTATTCCTTACTTTGAAATAGCACATACAGAGCCAACTTCCTACACTAACCCTACCTGTGTAATCAATAAACTTGCGACATATTATACCCACAAACTATTGTCCTGGCATTTATTATGTCGCATGCATGGTATTGAGATAAACGCCAATTGTGTACACTTTAAAGGGCTAGGGGTAGCAGCGCTATGCCTTAAACGTTGCTGGCTGAGTTGTATAGTTGTTACATGTTACCTTCAGTGATTAATAAGTGTTGCCAGTGACGTGTGGGCGCCCAGCTGCCTAATGATGTACCCGAGCCGGTCAGTGCTGAACTGATGAGGATGAATGATTACGGGGTTAACTCGGTTTCTCTGGACTGCCGTCTATTAGGCTCCCTCGATCGCTTCCGGGGGAAGACTGGAAGTAAATAGATTTTGTAAAGGCGTCGCGTGACTGCCTTCTCACCTGATCTGAGAGTGTCTGGAATCAAGATCTCGTGCTGTGGCTGGGTCATGGATTGTCCAGTCCGTCCCACACCTGAACCCTTCCTTCCATTCTCTCTCTTGCTTCGGGAAGTTGATTTTGGCGGCCTTCATCTGATGCCGTCTTGCTATTGTCCTGAAGAACCAGGTGACCACACAAGGAGTATTGCACATTTTCACAAAATTAGCAAGAGACTAAATGTAGGAACTGTAGTGTTGACAACGGATGTGGTCAACACCAAAGCGAGCGATAGGAGAGGGGGGTCCGAAGGGAGACCCCTACTGAGCGAGGGCAAGGTGGTCTGCACCAGTGACGGGAGGGGAAGGGCATAAAGGGAGGAGGAGAAGAGCGGGAAAGCAGTCGGGAACTGTGATCGATGAATAAAGGTAGTTAACACGCACCTGGCTCCAAGCGTGTTTATTTATGTAGCCGCGCGGGAGCGCTAAATGCGCGACGCTACAATTGGCGACGAGGGTACTAACGATACCCACCTGCCTCGACCCTAGGAGAATTTGGCCCGCACCAAGAGCTCCGTTCTCCGGGACTGCGATCAAAAAAAGAAAACAAAAAAAAAAAAAAAAAAAAAAACAACAAAGAAAACTCTCACCGCCGTGAGAAACCTCTCCCCCGCTGGGTTTCGCCGCTGTTCGAGGAGTTTTCTTGAAGCCGCACAGACGCGTCGGCACGGCGCTGCCGGACGCCAACAGAGACGCGATTTGCCGCACAGAAGAACACGCGTCTCACAGCCCACAACGAGCCGCGCGCCGGCCGCAGAGACGTCCTCCTGCAGGCCCAGAGCGTAATCGGTGAACAGGCAGCACACCAGGTGAGACGCTCAGAGCGACGCTCGAACGCTCCGCTGCACAACTCTGCACTATAAATCACCGCGCACGTGCCTGGAAGCCCTACAGCAACACCAAGCCCCAAACACCCGCTGCGCTGCTCTGCAAAAAAAAAAAAAAGGGAGAATCTCAAAGCACGTTTTCTCCTCACTCTCTTTTAAAAAAGAAATTTTTTCCTGAACTTTCACACTGGCAGTACAAAAAGGACACTGGCGCAAAAGTCAAAAGATAAAGCAGGCAGTGCATAACACCCCCTGCAACACCCCGCTAGCCAGCATGGCCGGAATACCACCCATAGAGCCATTTCAAGTCACAGGTGCCCCCCCCCACCCAAGCAGCAAAATGGAAAGTCTGGGTGGAACGCCTAGAAACGTACTTCGAAGCTCTGGGCATACAGGCAGAAAGAAAAAGACCACTCCTTCTCCATATAGGGGGAGCAGACATTCACAAAATCTTCAAGACCGTCACCGAGGCCACACCTCGCACGTACGACACTCTAAAGGCAGCAATCACTGCACATTTCGAACCGTATGCAAACGCAGACTACGAAAGGTTTCTTTTGCGCCAGGCTAGACAGATTACTGATGAGTCAGTGGACGTGTTCTACACCAGACTAAAAGAGTTGGCGAGCACCTGCACACTGCCTGATGAAAACGACGAAGTCAGAGCCCAGTTCATCCAAGGCTGCTCGTCATCAAAACTCAGAGAACGCATATTACAACAGCCTAATATGACGATGAAAGACATACTAACGCTAGGACGATCACAAGAGCTAGCACGAGCTCGCGCAGCACATATGGAACAGCCCTCAACAGCCCAACCGAACGTGGAAACAGCAAATGCAGTGACAAAGGAGTCCACGTGACGAAAAGAAACATACAAAGACAAACCCAAAAGCAGGAAGTGCAAATGGTGCGGAGGACCAGCGCCACACCCAACGACCTGCCCAGCGTGGGGGAAAATGTGCAGTGCGTGTGGGAAGATGAATCATTTCGCGAAAGTGTGCAGGTCAACTCCAAAACAGCACCCGGCAGCCCCTAAAACCACAATCAAACGGGTGAACACCACCTGGGACCCCGACTCAGAGAGCGACACCGACAACGAATCGCAAGTGGTACACATTATACACACCATAAAAGGCCGGCGACTCCCCACGTGCACAATCACACTCCAAGGCATGCAAGTACCAGCATTGGTGGATACCGGAGCGTCAATAAACCTAATGGCCTCAGATGTGTACGACACCCTACCCAAACCACGGCCACCGCTAAGACCCACAAACGTCCAAGTGTTCGCGTTCGGACACAGCCAACCGCTAAACATAGCAGGGACATTTACCACCGAAGTCAGCCATAACGACGCCACTAAACCTACGAAAATATATGTATCAAAAGACGGGATAGGGTTCCTCCTGGGTTGCCAAACGGCCCAGGACCTCGAACTGGTACATTTTGCTTTCAGCATACATGCACATACCTTACTCCAACTCACAAAAGAGTTCCAGACCCTTTTTGACGGAATTGGGTGCCTCAAAGAGCCCCCTCTACGACTCCACATTGACGAATCGGTCACCCCAACAGCACTAAGACACCGCCGAGTTGCCTTCCACCTCCGCCCCAAGGTGGAACAAGAACTTCACATGCTGGAACACGCAGGAATCATCGAAAGGGTCACAGGGCCAACACCATGGGTGTCCCCGATCGTGGTCGCAAAGAAGGCAAAACAACCCGACGCGGTCAGAATTTGTGTGGACATGCGTGTACCAAATCTCGCAATAAAACGAGAGCGCCACCTCACCCCCACAATCGATGACATCCTGAGCGAGTTGACAGGGTCCTGTTGGTTCTCAAAAATGGACCTCCGATCGGGATACCACCAGATCATGCTGCACCCCGACTCGAGGCCCATCACCACATTTTCCACACACAACGGCCTATGGCGCTACAAGAGATTGAACTTTGGCATATCCAGTGCTGCGGAAATCTTCCAGAAAGTAATCAAGGATGTCCTACATGGCCTCCCAGGAGTATTAAACGTCAGTGACGACATTTTAGTCCATGCCCCGACCATCGAACTGCACATGAAACGACTACGAGCTGTTTTCGTGAGACTTCAGACCAAAGGGTTGACACTCCACAGAGACAAGTGTGAGTTCCTCAAAGAAGAAATCTCCTTCTTCGGATACCGATTCTCAAAGCAAGGAGTCGGACCGGACCCACAGAAGGTCAAAGACATCCAAGACGCCCCAGCACCAACGACAGTCACAGGGGTAAGGAGTTTTTTGGGAATGGTCACATATTGTGGGAGATTCATGAAAAATCTGGCCGACATCACAGCGCCCCTGAGAAAGCTCACACAATCCGCACACCCGTGGGCGTGGGAGAAAGAGCAAGAGACCGCATTCCAGGCCACCAAAGAAGCGCTCTCAGCGGACACCACTTTAGCATTTTTCGACCCCCGACGACAGTCACAACTCGTAGTTGATGCAAGCCCCACAGGGCTAGGAGCAGTGCTGGGACAACAACAAGACTGTGGCGAATGGGCCCCCATCGCGTTCGCAAGCCGCACGCTCACACCCACGGAACAAAGGTACTCCCAAATCGAAAGGGAAGCCATCGCCATCCACTGGGGATGCCGACACTTCCACCTGTACCTTTATGGGAAGTCATTCTCAGTAGTGACAGACCACAAACCACTACTTCCACTATTCAAAGGGTCGTCATCCAAACCACCCCCGCGAATTGAAAAGTGGATCCTGCAATTACAAGAGTATGACTTCGCGCTCACATATCAGCCCGGAACGAGGAACCCAGCGGATTTCCTATCCAGGCACGCACGCCCAGCCACCCCGAAAGAAATAGAGGAAGCCAAAGACACAGAAGAATATGTGAGGCTGATAGTAGAAAGAGCACGACCAGCACCCATACCGCTCCAAGAGGTAGTGGAAGCAACCAAGCAAGACGAGTGTCTACAACTGGCCATAGCGGCAACCCGCTCAGGAGAATGGAGAGCCCTCCAAAGACCAGACTCATTCCGCACGCAACAAGCTCAAGCTTGTTTGCACGCACTATTCAACGTGCGCCAAGAACTGTCAGTAAGCAACGAAGGCTGCCTGCTCAGGGGACTCCGTCTAGTCATACCATCCAGCCTCACCGACAGAGTAGTATCGTTGGCACACGAAGCACATCAAGGGGTTGTCAAATCCAAAACCCGCATCAGGAACAAAGTTTGGTTTCCAGGTATAGACAAACTAGTGGAAGACACAGTCCAAAAGTGCATGGCCTGCCAAGCCAGTGGAAACCCAGATCCCCCTGCGCCCATCATAACTGAACAAGACCCGACAGCACCATGGCAGAGAGTGAGTGCCGATTTTGGCCACCTACCAGACGGGTCGCACATGCTCATTATGATAGACGATTTTTCACGGTATCCAGAGGTGGAAGTAGTAAAATCAACGTCAGCACAAGTAGTCATTCCCAAAGTAGAAAAAATCATGGCCACCCACGGTTTTTTCAGCGAAATTCGCACAGACAACGGACCCCCGTTCAACAGCCGCGAGTGGGCACAGTTCCTGGAATCCACAAACACAAAACACAGGCGCATCACCCCACGATGGCCACAAGCGAACGGCGAGGTAGAGAGGTTCGTGAGGACACTCAATAAAGTTATCCGAATAGCCGTGGCAGAAGCCAGAGACATTGAGAGAGCAATATATGTGTTCCTGAGGGAATACAGAGTAACACCACATGCCACCACAGGGGGTCACGCCCAGCCGGCTCTGTTTCGGCAGGACAGTAGTAGATGCCATCCCACATCACCCCTCCTGGGCAGCAAGCACACAACCAGCCAGCAAATCAACAACTAGGAGGAATGCCACGAACAAGTATGCCTCCCAGAAACGAGGAGCCAAGCACACAACGTTGCAAGTGGGAGACACAGTGCTAGTGAAAGACCGCCATCCAGCCAGCAAGTTCCGACTACCTTTCGAAGTTAAACCATGGACGGTGGTCACCATAAAAGGCACGATGGTGACAGCCCAGAGAGGCCAAGAACAAGTAACCAGGAACGTAGCTTTCTTCAAGCGTCTAACACCACAGACACCCAGCCGAGAGACAAGAACCGAGTCAGACGTAGAACCAAACGATTGGAGCATCGCCCCAGATGGACCAGGACTCGGTCAAGAACAACCAAGAAACAGACCAACGACAGAACAAAGACAAGCACAAGCAACTGAAGCAGAAGCGTCCGAACCAAGCAGAGGAGAAACACAGACATCAGGGCGGTCGGGCGCAAAGAGATACTCACTACGGCACAATCCTGGGCCTTCACGGCGGTATGCGGACTTCGCATGTGACTGATCACTGTTTCATACTGTTATGATCAGAGTCGTACATACTTACAATGGTAGAGGTTTTGAGTTGTCTCAGCTAACGATTATTTTTAGTTTAATAAAATGTTTAAAATTTTCATCTCTTCCCCGTTGGGGAGGGATGTAGTGTTGACAACGGATGTGGTCAACACCAAAGCGAGCGATAGGAGAGGGGGGTCCGAAGGGAGACCCCTACTGAGCGAGGGCAAGGTGGTCTGCACCAGTGACGGGAGGGGAAGGGCATAAAGGGAGGAGGAGAAGAGCGGGAAAGCAGTCGGGAACTGTGATCGATGAATAAAGGTAGTTAACACGCACCTGGCTCCAAGCGTGTTTATTTATGTAGCCGCGCGGGAGCGCTAAATGCGCGACGCTACAGGGACCTCTTTACAAAGGGGAGAAAACACTCTAAAGATAAATGCTTGGCAGGCTGTGACTAACCCTACGCAGCAATAATAACAAAGCCAGCAGATCCACGTAGGGAACCAAGGGCTGAGTGCACGTGCAGGACGAGAGCATCACTGCGAATTGTGATGCACTGAAACTTGGGTAATGGCCTTTAAATAGAGGTGCTCGCCCGATCTGTTGAGGGTGACCTGGAAGGAGGTGTCCTTCTACCTTGGGCTGGTGTCCGAATGCTAAAACCTGTTAACAATCAGCTCTTTGGTTGTTTGCTACCCTAACGATAAAACAATTAACTTTTGCTTCCACTGGGTGTCGCTGTCCCTTCATGAAAGGCATTCAGTATTGGGTCAGATATAAGAAGCTTTTTGCGGTCACATGCACTCCATGTCTGAGTGTGCAACTACACCTATGTTAGAAGTTAGCAAAGTTTTACCGACCCCTAAAATGAGATGCGACTGGATACTTGTTCGGTATTTAGAAGGGGTCATCTTTGGACGTCGCTTCGAAATACCGTGTCCGTTTCAGATGTATCCTTTGTTTACGATTGTATTTGCGCTTGGAAACCGAAAAGTTACCCAAGCTCAAAGTGGGGTGCTAACTCTTTTGCCAAAGGAAAGCAGTCCTCCTTTGACCTCATCGCTTTTGTAAATTTTGGTAAAAGTTTCAGGCGGAGTAGACAGTGATGAAGTGGGGGGGAAAAGAACACTTTTAAAATGAAAAAACAGCTCCGTTTCCGATAAGAAAATCGGGATGCTTTAAAAAAGTTTTAAAAAATAAAACCCGTCCCAAGCGGAGTGATCTGCGGATTCTTGCAGGCTACTGTCCCCACCATGATTGTGATCAGTTGCAATGAGTCGCGGTTGGCCACTACCTATGTAATGTTCCTTCATAGTTCAAACTATGACCAACTTCGAATGTTTATTCTGTGAGCATTTTTTGTGCGAAATTAGTTTCTGTTCGCCGAGAACAATTAGTACTCACTATTCGCAACAGAGAAGTTAAAAAAAAAAAAAAAAAAAAATCCCTGCTGACCAGCAGGAGGGTGTGTGTGTGTGTGTGTGGGGGGGGGGGGGGGGTCAAGGGTGAGCTGGGGTTGCAGACACGATTCATGAAGGGACAACACCAACGGTCCTAGAACACAGACTTCAAAAGAGGCTGCAGCTTCTAGAACGCACCGCTATGGCTTTGTGGAAATGGGGTGGATGGGTACTTGAAAACTTTATTACGGAACATTTGGCTAATGTGTCTATACAGACTACGGTGGAATGTGCTGATATGGGGAGATAATGTTTTCCTATCAGAAACAGTAAGTATGGGGGTAGATGTGACTTTCGGCTCTGTTATATTGTGCTTAAAATGTGCTTATGGAAACAATTTGCAAACTAAAGTGTCCCTGCAGTATATATAAACTGGTATTGGGGGTCAGCTGAAGTCTGGGATGAATTATTCAGTTGTACGGTTCTGAAAAAGGTACTGGTGGTCAGCTGTACTTTGACTGACTGTGACCCATGGGTCCTGAAGCGTAGAAGGATTATTTGGCTATGAATATTAAGTCATCTTTAGAATTGCCCTTGAATCCCTTCCCAATTAAATATACTCATTTGGGCAAACGTGTTTCTAAATTTCCTGTTTCCTTCTTATTTTCTCCAAACATTATCGGACCAGGAGTACCACAACAATAAAACTAAGATGAAAATGTACCCATGATTCCTCAACTTTTGAATACAGGGAGGCTAGATCTGCAGAATTTTCTCAGCAGTTCTTTCGTGTGTCGGTAGATGCCGTTGTGCAGCTCTGCATTGGGCCACTAGACAGCTACCATCTCCGTACACAGACGGCAGTTCCTTACATTCTGTGCTTTCTGATGCTGGCCAGAAAGATTTTACCAAAATTTTTTGCAGTGTTCAAGGGACATCTCTCCTCCAAAAACTACAAGTTTCGAGCAGTGGCATGACTGCCACAAACGGATGTCGGTGATGAACTCCCAAAAGTTTTGTCTCTGGTGCGTGAGCTTCAAGCACAATTTGTCATCATGTGCTGAGTGCGCAAAAGTGAACCCTAAGGCCATCCAAGAATACAAAGCCAAGTTGTAAGTTGTGGAACATCACCTGAAATTGTCTTGGTTGAAGTCAAGGGCACGGATGCTGTCTTGCTCCTGAGTCCGACCTCATGATCGATCATCTTCAAGGTCAAAATCTTAAGGCAAGTCCAAGAAGAAGAAAAAATGAAACCGAAACATAGCTCCCCTTCATCCCACCCTCTCCCTTCACAAAGAGTCGTGCAACGCCTTGAGTACCTCCAAACCACCACCTTGCTCCCTATCTTTGGAACCGGCTTCAGCTCTCATCTCAATGTGCCCCAATTTTACCGGTCTTTTAGTGACCCAGCTGCAACTGAGAAAGTCCAGAGGCCATTGATATGACTTTTGGTACCTGACCAGATCCCTCTGTAGCCCCTATGGCCCCAAGAATTTGAGGTGGCTTCATGTTGGTTAACCACCAGTGCATTCATCCCCTATGCCGACTGTGCCACTTGACCTCACCGAGACTGACTCTGAGCTCAGCACCAAGGTTAATGCCTAGTACAGCACTGCAACCAAGAGTTGTCACCAACGCAGAAATGAGAGCCAGTTTTCCTTTTGGACTCTGAGATGAATCAACCACGACGTCTACCGACATTGCACCCATCTCGACTTCTCGCTTTCTCTGACTCTGAGACAGTTCCACAACAGTATGACATCCCTGACCATGATGACGGCGAAAGCAAACTATATGACGAGGGGAACTTATTCTTTGACCTTAAGGATGCCAGTGGGCTGGACACATTCCCCGCCACTGGCCTCCACTCACCCACATGGACTACAGCTAACTTTGAATCTGCCTCTGTTGCCACAGTTATTAGGAAGGCAGCAGAGGTTCTAGACCTTGCTCACTGAGGTCTAAACCAACCTCCTTACAGAAGTCCTACATCCAGGCCATATGTCACAAAAGCCCCTCCTTCTGTTTAATGAGGCCCTCACTGACACATTCATGGGTCAAGCTAGGATACCCCCTACTCTTCCCCAATTAATAGATGGATCAGAAGGTGCCAGGGGACTATCATCTTTCTTCTGCAACATCCTACGCCGGAGACCCCGGTAGTACAAGCCTCCACATGCTTTCCAGACTACCCCACCAAACAACGTAGAAATACATGGTGGCATTTCCTAAATGTATGTTCTCCTCCGTATGCCTCATTCATTAAACACAAGCTGCCTCTTGGGGAGATACTCTCATACACTGTGGGACAGAGTAACGGACATCTTGCCCACTGTCCCGGTAGGCACAGAGGCCACCCTCACACACCTCCTTCAGAAAGGCCAGGATGCAGCGAAGTACTCCATCTGCTTGGGTCTGGACATTAACGACTGTCTCAGTATAGCAGTCAGGACCGGTGTGCTGCTTAGGCGCCACGCTTGGATCCACTCAGCTGGATCTTTGAGCGATGTGCAGCAGTCTCTTATTGACCTACCATTTGATGACACACGTCTCTTCAGAGATAGGGCGCACTGAGCTCTGGAGCACTTAATGAAAGCAAAGCTGCAGGAAACTCTCTCTGATTGGCACCACCTGTACAGCAGTTTCTCCAACAATTATGCCCATTTCGAGGCTTCAGAAGGGAATTCCAACCATGCCAGCATCACAGCTTGCCTCCACATCAGCAGTCCTGCCAAACCTTTTGAGGCAGAGGATAGGATTCTGGCTTTGTATGTCCAGGTACCCAGGGACAACAAACTATCAAACTCCCCCTTCTCTCCCACTTCCACCACAAAACAGTTTAATTTACCTGGTGGGGGATCTGAGGTCATACCACATTTGACCTCCAAGGTGGAGGAGCATCACATCGGACCTATGGTTGCACTAAATTGTTCTAAATGATTACTCCATCCCCTTTCTGTCCCATCCTCCTGACATGCCTCTTACACCACAACGCCTCCTGGAGGGCCACCGCTTGTCTACACTGTGAAGAAGTGTTTAGACTTTCTTGGTCAAGGGAGTTATAAAGAGGGTGCTGGCATCAGACGTCAGGACTGGTTTTTACCCCTGCTACTTTTTGTTACCAAAGACTGACTGAGGCCTTCACCTTATATTCGTTCTTTGCCCTATGCGAGAGCGACCTCTGACCTGCCTTAGGTCTAGAGCTCGCCCCCCACGTCCGCAGCACCAACCTGCTGTCTCCTGCCCCCGACCCCCGCCCACGCTGCTGCTAGCATGTTCAAGGCCCTCCTCCACCCGCAGGCATCCTCCTGCGCCTCATCCCTGGTGTCTAGTGGGCTCTAGTAAGCTTCACTTGACCCGTGTGCCGCTTTTCGCCGTCTTGTAAGTGTTTTTCAAATTTTCAGCGCCTTGCCTCCTTGCGCTTCTGCCCCCGTTTTGCCGCTTTTCGCCGTCCTGTAAGTGCATTTCTATTTTTTTTCAAGCGCCTTGCCTCCTTGCGCTTCTGCTCCCGTTGTGCCCCTCTGATTGCTGTACCCCGATTGTAACTTGTGCCATAATTGTATTTTGTGCCTGTTTTTACTGTTTTGTGCCTTGCTTTTTTCCCTGGTTTTCGCCCCTTGGGCGCTCCCCCTTGCCGATCTCCCCTTGCCGCTGCCTCCCTGCGGCCCCGCCCCCCTCGTGCCCCCATTCGCCGCTCCCTCCCGCCTCCCAGCTGCTCCTCCCTCCCCCCTCCCTTCTTAATGGCTGGCGCTGCGCATCGCGAGTGAGCGACCTCTGACCTGCCTTAGGTCTAGAGCTCGCCCCCCACGTCCGCAGCACCAACCTGCTGTCTCCTGCCCCTGACCCCCGCCCACGCTGCTGCTAGCGTGTTCGAGGCCCTCCTCCACCCGCAGGCATCCTCCTGCGCCTCATCCCTGGTGTCTAGTGGGCTCTAGTAAGCTTCACTTGACCCGTGTGCCGCTTTTCGCCGTCCTGTAAGTGTTTTTCAAATTTTCAGCGCCTTGCCTCCTTGCGCTTCTGCCCCCGTTGTGCCCCTTCTGATTGTGCTGCTTTTCGCCGTCCTGTAAGTGCATTTCTATTTTTTTCAAGCGCCTTGCCTCCTTGCACTTCTGCCCCCGTTGTGCCCCTCTGATTGCTGTACCCCGATTGTAACTTGTGCCATAATTGTATTTTGTTCCTGTTTTTACTGTTTTGTGCCTTGCTTTTTTCCCTGGTTTTCGCCCCTTGGGCGCTCCCCCTTGCCGATCTCCCCTTGCCGCTGCCTCCCTGCGTCCCCGCCCCCCTCGCGCCCCCATTCGCCGCTTCCTCCCGCCTCCCAGCTGCTCCTCCCTCCCCCCTCCCTTCTTAATGGCTGGCGCTGCGTGTCCGCGCCGCTGGCGCGCCAGAGGCAAGCCCATCTGCACCCATCCGCGCCTGGACCGCGCCCAGCACCACCCCCCCCTGGTCCGCACGCCCCCCGCACCCCCAGCCTTCGCTACTCAGCCAGCGAACTCCTCGCCCTCAACCCTGGCTCCTCCACAGAATGCTTCCAGGCCACCCCGAAGCACACCAAAGGACCTTTTTCCTGCCGCACCTGCAACTTCACCTGCAACAGAACAACGAAGCCAGCAACAACCAACACAAACCACCTGCACTGCATCCTCCTCAACACACGCTCCGCACGAATGCACGCCATTGAGCTCTGGGACCTGCTCGACACCGCCGCCCCAGACGTAGCCTTCCTAACCGAAACCTGGTGGAACGACTCCTCGGCCCCAGACATCGCCATCGCCATCCCTGATGGCTACAAGATCACCAGAAGAGATCGCACCAACGGAATTGGCGGAGGAATAGCCATTGCCTGTAAATCTATCCTCAAGATCCACACCCACACGGACAACACCCTCAAGACAGCCAAACACCTCCACTTCCAGATTCACACGGACCCCAACACTACCCTCAGAGGAACCCTCATATACCGTCCTCCAGGGCCAAGAGCCCCTTCAGCGACCCCATCTCCGACCTCGCAAGCACCCACGCCCTCGCCTCTTCAGACTACATCCTCCTGGGAGACCTTAACTTCCACCTGGAGAACAACAATGACGCCAACACCGCATCACTGACCACCAACCTCGGACTCCGTCAACTGGTCAACACACCCACCCACATCGCCGGCCACACCCTTGACCCACTCTTCACTGCAAGCAACCACATCTCATTCAGCCACACCTCCGAACTCCACTGGACCAACCACCACTGCATCCACTTCACGTTCAAGAAAAACACCGAACACCACCGCACCCCTCTACCGCCTCACCGCCGCTGGGGAAAAGTCACAGAAGATCAACTAGCCAGCACCCTCGCCAAAAACCCACCCACCGACCCGGACTCCGCCGCTATCAACCTCCAACAATGGATCCTCAACTGCGCCAACATCCTAGCACCACTCAAGAGACCCACCGTCAACCAAGAAAAGAAAAAAACAGCCTGGTTCACAGATGAACTGACCACCTCCAAACGCACCTGCCAGAAACTCAAGAAGAAATGGATCCTCAAGCGCACACCCGACAACCTTGCTACCCTCAAGGAAGCCAACTGCGAACACCACCAACTGATCCGACTCGCCAAACGCTCCCACTTCACAGAACGCCTTAACAACAACGCTCACGACTGCAAGGAACTCTTCTGCATCGTGAAGGAACTCTCCAACCCCAACGCCAACGTCAACGACGTCCCTCCATCCCAGAAACTCTGCGACGACCTCTCCACCTTCTTCTACCAGAAAATCGCAGCCATCCACGACAGCTTCAACACCACACCTCCGTCAGACCCCACCCCCAACAACTCCTCCCAAGCCGACCACATCACCACCTGGACCCAAGTAGACGACGCCGAAACCCTAAAGACCATGAACTCCATCTACTCAGGATCTCCCTCTGACCCCTGCCCACATCACGTTTTCAACAAAGCTGACGTCACCATCGCCCCCAAACTCCGCAAGATCATCAACCTTTCCTTCAACACCGCTACCTTCCCGGACAGCTGGAAGCACGCAGAAATCCAACCCCTCCTCAAGAAACCTAAGGCTGACCTCAACGACCTCAAAAACTTCAGACCGATCTCCCTCCTCCCTTTCCCAGCGAAAGTCATCGAGAAGATCGTCAACGCACAGCTCTCCCACTACCTCGAAGACAACTCCATCCTAGACCCTTCCCAATCTGGTTTCAGACGCAACCACAGCACAGAGACTGCACTCCTCGCCGCCACAGATGACATCAGACAACAAATGGACAACGGCGAAACCTCAGCCCTCATCCTCCTAGACCTCTCCGCTGCCTTCGACACGGTCTGCCACCGCACCCTACTAAATCGCCTCCACGAAGCCGGTATCCAAGACAAAGCCCTCAACTGGATCTCCTCTTTTCTCTCCGGCAGAACCCAGAGAGTCCGACTCTCACCCTTCCGCTCCAAAGCCACCAACCTCATCTGCGGCGTCGCCCAAGGCTCCTCACTAAGCCCAACGCTGTTCAACGTCTACATGGCCCCCCTCGCACAACTGGCCCGCCAGCACAACCTCAGCATCCTCTCCTACGCCGACGACACCCAGCTCATCCTCTCCCTGACCAAAGATCCTCTCACCGCCAAAGCCAACCTCCACGAGGAACTGAAATCCATTGCCGAATGGATGAGCAACAGCCGCCTGAAACTTAACTCCGACAAGACGGAAGTCCTCATCCTTGGTCGCACCCCCTCGGCCTGGAACGACTCTTGGTGGCCCACCGCCCTGGGCCCCCCACCCACCCCAGCCAGCCACGCACGAAACCTCGGCTTCATCCTCGACTCTGCTCTCACCATGTCCAAACAGGTCAACGCTGTCTCCTCTTCCTGTTTTAACACCCTCCGCATGCTCCGCAGGATCTTCAAGTGGATTCCAACAGGAACCAGAAAGATGGTGACCCAAGCCCTCGTCAGTAGCAGACTCGACTACGACAACGCACTCTACACAGACATCCCAACAAAAGACATCAAACGACTCCAACGCATCCGCCCGCCTGATCCTCGACATACCCCGCCGATGTCACATCTCCCACCACCTGAAGGACCTCCACTGGCTCCCCGTGGACAAAAGGATCACCTTTAAACTCCTCACCCACGCACACAAGGCACTACACGACACCGGACCCACCTACCTGAACACCAGACTCAACTTCTACGTTCCCTCACGCCAACTACGCTCTGCCAACCTTGCCCTCGCCATCGTCCCCCGAATCCAGCGAAAGACCTCTGGCAGCAGATCCTTCTCCCACCTCGCCGCCAAGACCTGGAACTCACTCCCGACCTCACTACGCCAGACCCAGGACCTCCTCACCTTCAGGAGACTCCTCAAGACATGGCTCTTCGAACGATAGCAGCGACCCCCCCCCCCTCCTCCTCCTCCCCCCCTCCCTCCCCCAAGCGCCTCGAAACCCTAACGGGTACATAGCGCGCTTTATAAATTTAATGATTGATTGATTGATTGATATGCATGTACTTATTCCTCCAGAAAGACAATTTCACAATGCTCACCCTCGACCAAGTTTTGGCTGTCCTGGAACCAGAAGACTGGTTGGTGGCATTGGATCTGCAGGACACCTTGTTCCATATTCCCATCCTGCAGATCCTTAGGTGCTACCTGGGGTTCAGGTAGGCTGTGAGTACTTTGTTCTAAATGCTTCGTGTTGGCCTTCCAAGTGCACCTAAGGTGTTTACAAAAATGAAGGTGGTAGTCTCTGCTTACCTTCGGAAGTTAGGAATACCAGTTTTCCCATACCTCCTTGACAGGCTGCTGAAGATGAACATGCCTCAAACAGTCGTCAGCCACCTCCAAATAACGACCAATCTCTTCACACCATTGTGTTTTGTTTTTCCCATCAACACACTGAAGTTACACATGACTCTTTCACAACAGCTGCAGTTTTTTTGAGCCATCCGAATACTGTTCTGTTCTGAGCCTTTACTCCTTCTCAATGAGTCCAAGGCATTCGGGTTATGATCCTGATGTTTCAAACCTTTACCTGGCTATCAGTAAGGGCATCTCTGATACTTCTGGGCTCCTGAATCCTGCTTGTGGACCAAACCAGTGACACATGGGCCCTCTGTGGTGGGATTTGAGTTAGCTCGGCGCCAAGGGAACCTTTTGGATTCCATCCAGGTGTCTGGGGATAGTAATAATGATCTGTAGTGGTGAATGCTAAACTGCAAATGGACCAATGGCAGACTTCTCTTTCTACACCACTCAGAGTAAACTGTTGTGACGGATGCCTAGTTTGGGATTTCAACTGTGACAGGTGGCAATTAGAGGACTCTGATCTGTGGCAGAAGCCCATCTCCTCGTCAATATGTTGGAATTGCAGGTGATTTTCTTGGCACTCAAAGCGTTTCTCCCATTCATCAGTGGGGTACAGGTACTCTTTGTTGCACTACCATAAGGTGGTGGTGTTGTCAAACAGGACGGAGTGGGATTGTGAGTCGTGTGCCTCTGGAGGTGGTTGAATCGTCTGGGTAGCTTCCAGGCGTGCAACACCTGGCCAGATCTTTATATACAAGGGTAGACTAACTCAGCCGATGTTGTCTAGAGAATCATAAATGGCAGCTGCACTCAGACATGGCACATGACGTCTTCAAGCAACGGAAGGAAGCCTAACTCAATCGTTTTACCCATATTGATTATGGTCTGTGTCAAAGATTTAGCTTGTTGATGTTCCCAAGCTAGTTATCGCTCGGAGGCGCTTTTCACTTGGATTGGAGCTCTGCATACCTTCTTTCCTTTGCCTCTCCTGCCTGAGATTCTGAAGAAGATCAGGGATGACTGGGTGTAAGTCATATTAGTGGCTCGGAACTGGGTTATGAAAGTGTGGTACCTGAAACTTCTGGCCCTGAGCATCTGTCCTCTGATCTGGTTGTCGCTTCAAGAGGATCTCCTGATGCAACAGCAGGGCTGGGTCCTGCATCCAAGCCTTACACATCTTGCACCATCCTGCGTTGAGATTGAGTGTCCACAGTTGATGGCTTTTTATCTTCCTGTCAAAATGGTTGGGGCTATCTTGGCAGCCAGATGTCCCTTCAAGCAAAACCATTTATGCTATATGCTGGAAGAAGTTTGTTGTTTGCTGTTTTTCCCGCTTTCTACAGACAAAGTAAAGACGTAGATTTGGAGGGAACATTTTTTTCAAGACTTCCATTGCAGTTCCTAGACATCTCGGGCTGCATTATGCATAGTACTTGGTGCACTATCGTGCTACAGAAATGCCCTGCAGACACTTGTGGCACCCCTTTTGTAATATTAATAGTGCTGGTGCACATGTAGCACCAGCGCTACATTGAGAGGCTTTTCTCTCATTTTCATGAATGGGTGGCCCCATGGAAATGAGGAAATCACAGACAGGCCCTTAGCAGGGACACCACAGTGTGCCACAAACATGTGGTGCATTGTTAGTGCACCTCCTGATGACAGCCTTCTGTAGATGGCAGTAGTGTTCCAGTGGGACCACCCCCAACATCTCCCGATCTCTGTCCCCTCTTTAAAGTGCAGGTGACTGCTGTACGCACTATGAATACGGGCGGCTTGGAAGCAGCTGCTCTGTATTTCATTGAATGCGGTGCCCCTAACATTTGTGATAGCATTGCTGAATAGAGCCACAACCCACAACAAAAGACAGAGTCATTCAATAGCAGTAGTTGGTCCTCTTCAAACTTGTGGGCCCAAGATGAGTGACAATTAGTAATATTATTTATTTTATTTTATAAATGTTTTTACTTGGTTTTGATGTCCAAAAAAGATAGATTAGTAATATACAAGAATACCAGTCTATATGGACGTAGCAGTGCCAACAGAAACAAGATATGAACACTGATCAAATCACAGACCGTTAACCCCTCTCTATCTCCACCCGTCCCCCAATCCCATACCACAGTCAGTTGATAATCGGCCACAAAACATGAAAAGCATACAATTCAGTACTGCGTGTCTGCTTAGTCACTGTGAGCCTCTTCTATAAAGATATAATTGGTATTGATCTCCATCATCATCGGATATCTCCAGAGAGTAGTGGGACAACCAGCGCCCCAAACCTTTTGGAACTTACGGGGTCAACCCCAATTGGCATACGTAACTTTCTCAGCCACCATATATATGTCCATTCCCCTGACAAGAAGTAATATTATTGGATAAGCTTGAGTTTAGTAATACCGTTAGCATGTGAATTTGCTTTCCAGCATTAGTCAGAATTAAACCTTGAGATAAAAAACACAAGGGAAATATTTGCCCACCATATTTTGCATAATATGCCGAATGTTAATGAAAATGATGTGTGTTACTCGTAGTAAAAAATTCCATTGTGGCCGACGCCTGCTTGCGACACCTCACACCTATGAAGATATGCTCTCTCAACACAGACTGCATCAATGTAAGCTTCCTTCACTGGCAGCACACCTGCAGTACCAGCAACTGAGCGTTCCCACATAAATGCAGGAAAAATGTAAGCTTGTAGTTAATTCTAATCCTTCTGCATTTGATTTCACTTTTGATATAGCCCAGTTTCCTGTCACCTGAAAGTGTGTTGGTGCACAAGAGGCACTGAGAAGTACCACTTATGTCCCATAGGACTACACTGCTGACAGGGACACCCATTGGAAAGTAAAGCACCTATGCGCTTAAGAGTGGATTGCAGCCTTGACTGCAGCAGCTGTAAAGTTTACCTCATTCAAAATGTTCCTGCTTTAAATTTCATTTGGTCAAACCTACTGAAATGTAATAGGGGGTAAGATATGATAAATACAGGTACAAACAGATTTTTATGTGAAAAGCACCAAAATCAATGTGCTCTGCTGCATTTTTAGAAGCAGACTTGTAATTGGTGCTTTTTATTAAACCTGGTTGTTGAAATGGGGAAATACTTTGCATGGTATACAGTTGTGTACCACTGCCCTCAATGACCCAACTGCAGGCGAATCTGTATACTGATTTTTACAGAGTCAGTGTCACGCTAACTTGGCATATGTGCTGAGGGCTCGTCTTGTCTATGGTAATGCCAAGGTTCAGAAATGGTTCTGAGTCCTGAAGGGACACATCAAGTGTACCATCTTTTTAGGTCTCGGTTAAAAAGGTCTAAAAGAGTCAGGTTGTATATACTTTGTGGGCTTCAGCCTGCCCATAGGCTTCCGATTTGCTGGCTCCATTGTTGCTCTCCTATTCTTTCTCCTCATTTGTCCATGGAATGCATGTGTTATGCATCCTTCCCTCGAGAGCATGGACCAATTTCTCCTATTCATCCACTGGTCAGATTTTAGGATCTGTTTTAGGAAATACTTTTTTCTTGTTTAAAGAGCACTTAGCATGAGTGCTTGTCTTTCTACTGGCTCCGAGCTGCTTAAACACGTCTGTAAATCCTGTTTTTATCTAGTCACACTTTCTGTGCATTCAAAGAACGAGGTTAAATGTCTCCACCCCCCTACTGCTTGGCTGCTTGTTTCTTTTTCTGATGGCCCTCTGGAGCAGTTCTTGTGCTGTGATCTCTAATCCTTCACCCACCCCCTTCAGTCACACTGCGGGGATGAAGTCCTTTGATTCTGGCCTGCAGTACAACTCGAAAACCTAGGTAAGTGCCCACTTCCCTCAGGACTTGGCGTGCCCTCTCCCCCCGCTTTGGATCTCAATTCAGACTGTGGTGGTTTTCATAAGGAGAAATACTTGCAAAGTGCCCTCCGCCACTGAGGATTAGTGTGCCCCGCTCTTTATCTATCGCTGATTAAGGGGTCCTGCTTATTGCCATTCTGTAAAGTAAGAGCTTTGGGTCTCTAGAGCAAAAAATATTTATTTTGTTGACATCAACGTGCCCTACTGCCTGGGTTGGGTGGCCCTTTACTTTGCAGATTTGATGTGATGTGTATCTCTATTGCTGCAGTGTAAAACCTATTTGTTATTTAGACTCTTTATTGAGAAACAAAACGTGGTATCTCCGATTCAGCATTGAGTTACTGGCAGTACGTATTCCCTTATTTGAGGGCTGGGGGGTCATCTTCCTAGATCGCCTTTAGGGATATAGAAATCGTATCCTCCTCTTTGTTTATCTCTAGCCTTTTTTCTCTAAGGGAACACAGCAGTGCCAAGCAAAGCCACCACTACTTTCCTTAGGTCACACTGGAGTTCAGGCGAAATCACTGAAGTCAATAACTCTCCAACAAACACACGAGCAGTGCGAGGCTCGAGAGGCACTGCAGTAGACTGAGCTAGGAAACTTTTATTTTCCACAGTTAAACGCACAGAAACAGTGGTCACTGCTGAGGGTGAGGGAACTGAATGAAGTATTAGCCATTTCTGCTCAAGCTGGTGGTGAGACACTTAAAGCCTGAATGTGCTGAGTCTGCCTGACATACATTGGATGTGTGTGATGGTAACACTTGTTATAGCACTACAAAAGCGGGAGCTACTGCACCTTTAAAATCTGTTGTGTTCTATAAAGCACACATAATTATAATTTAGTTATGCAATTGTTTTTGTTTATATTTTTATTCTTTTAATTTATAATGAAACAATAACATGGCCTTAACACCATACTGACAAAGTATCAAATGATCATTTAAACCGTGCAGTACAGATCCCTCTCGCCTCCCCACCCTTCAACTGTATGGTCATGTCTCCCGCATATATGGGTGTTTTATTGCAGTAGTTAAACATGTACTAATCCTCTTTGTATGCAGTCCCGCCTTCCTTTGATACCTCCTCCCTTGCCCCTGCACTACATCCAGTATGGTGTCCTTCTGTCTTCTGGACGGTTAGTCTGTTTCTAGGATCCCAGGTCCCCCAGATATTCTAAAAAAAAAAACTCACAACCCCTACCCTTGTATACCTCTCACTCTAGGATTTTACAGCATTCCATCCCCTCCTCCCATTTTCTGAGTGATGAGGGTGTCTTGTATCCCCATTTCTGGGAGAAGTCTCATTTTGCCACTATAAATCTGAGATTCACCGAAATCTTCTGGTATGTCGTGAGGTCTGAGGGTTCGCAAATGCCCAACATGGCCATTTGGGACGTTGGCTCAATGGTGGCTCCAACCGCTCCCTCCAGGGATTTCGTTACTTGTTCCCAAAACTGGTGTATCTCAGGGCACCGCCACCAAGTATGGCTAAGGGTACCTTCTGTGCCACACTTCCGGAGATACAGAGCATCCACGGCCCTTGCCAATTCGGTGAATCAGTGTTCTGGTGTAATATGTCCGATGCAGGACTTTTAGTTGGATTAGTCAATAGCTGGCCTTATTGCCCACTTTTTGGGGGGAAGCCCAGTGCCTCTGCCAGTCCTCGTCATCACGTTCCCCAAAATCCTGTTCCCATCTGTCTTTATGGTGTGTAAGTGTCTCCTAGGTGTACCCCATCAGTGTGCCATATGTCAGGTATATCAGTTTATGTCGAACTTGCCCATCCAACAACCTCCTCTCTTGCGGGGAGTCTCACCCGAATCTCCTATTCTTTATTTATGCTACGAGTGAGTGCACATCTCACCTGTCTGTATTTTAGCCATTGCGTGGTCGACATCTAATATTGCCCTTGAAGATAAGCAAAGGGGACCACCCCATTAGCATCCCTCACTTTTGCTAGCATGGTTATGCCAGTTATATCACAGCTTAGGTAGGAAGCTACTTGTTGCAGCTGCGTGCCTTCGTAGAGCGCAGTAAGTCTTGTGTCCCATTTCATCTCCCTGAGTAGACTATTTCACACCGCCAGTTACGCAGTCTTAAAGTAGAAAGCAAGGTAGCCATCTCACTGGAGGGCATCAATAACACAAGTGCTATCAGTTGAGCTTGGTCCATTGAAGCAAACTACAGCACCCATAATGCTTTCGTTTGGTGTACACAAACCCAGTTATCGAAAAGTATCCATAATAACTAGGAGTGACGTACTCTCCTTAAGAGGGGGGAGGTGTTTGTTATGGAGGAATGTCTTGAGCTCCCCTGCCCTCAACGATTAAGTCCACTAGTAGCCCATGTGTTAAAATATTATCATCACACTTCACCCTCACTGGGGCTGTCTCTCATGGGCATCCTACACCTGTCTGCAAGAAATTAGTAACTCCCTTCTCTTAATGGCACAATAACACGAGAGGTTTCTCCTCTAACCACAGGCACTCTAGTCACAAGAATAAAACTGAAGGTTGTAGAATACGGCCACATTCAGTGGGACTCACCCACCAGCACCCCCCCCCCTCCCCCACACCTCCCCCGCCCTCAAAAAAATAATATATATATCAACAAAATTGAGTCACACTGTAGCGCCAAGATGCAAATAAATGGGCAAAAACAGTGCTATACACCCTCAAATGTATTTTGGCTTATAACAACACATGTTTATTTAAGCCCATGGCATTGTTTAAGTAGAATAAAAAAGCAATACTTCGCATAAACTACTATGCTGGTGAGAAGGATAATACATTGTATTATTTAAATGCATGTTGGTGGCAATAGATCTGTTAGCTTTGCAAACGCCTACACATCCTTGTTGCATGAGTCGTCACGGTGAAAATCGGGGATGCATCGTACACAACACAGTTTACTCCAGACACACACTGGTATGTCACTGCAAGCTGATGTGTGTTATTACTTTTTTGCATCTTAGGGTAATTAACCAGAAAATAAAACTTCACTATTTGCAGGCGCACTAACTACACTGACAAGTACAATAAATCGAGCAGCTATGTAGTCTGTGCAGACCCACGGGACTGGTAGAGAACAGCAACCAACCGTCGCTGTGCTCACACAGACGAGGCTCGGCAGTACAGGAGTTGCCCCTTGCCCTGACATGCCCACGTGGCAGCAGCACGGGCAGGTTTCCCCTCGCGCTACAGAACTAACAGCAGTGAGTCAAGCGTTCGCTGAACAGGTGAAGTACAGACGGCAGCTGTACGGGGCTTTGGTGTACAAGAGTAGTTGCAGTGCAGTGTCTGTCAGGAACGAAGATGATGAGTAAAGCACAGATAATTTCAGCTCAGAGTTTATTTACCTCCTCACATGCTCACAGCAGACGTGAACGTTCCTCGGAATATGCGGCGTTTTCCTACTTTCGGTGTAGCACCTTCACGTGGGTGCTGGGGCGGGTATCTGCTTCCAGTGGTAGGCTATGCGCCTAGGACTTTTGCAGCTGAACAGACGCACAAAAACAGCTAGAGGGAGTGTTCTCTCAGCCGCAGCATTGGTGGTTCAGTGGTAGAATTCTCGCCTGCCACGCGGGAGGCCCGGGTTCGATTCCCGGCCAATGCAGGCTGTACTTTTGACCCCGGTATAAAAGCAACTGCCCTCCCAAAAAGGAAGTACACGGGAGTCAAGTGCCATAAATTTCCTTTAATATGATTACGTAGAATGTGATGACTGACTGTGCACTCATCCTTCGACTGGCCTCGGCATTCGTCCTCTTGCAACTTGTGGATTCCGCCAGTGACTTTCCGACTGTCGCCGGGCAGAGTCCCTAAGGCTCAGACTGAGCTCTTTCTGTTGAGTGAGTGACTGACGGTACCGCGGCGCCCACCTGATAGAGCTGCAGTACAGAGCAGTGCCCGCGAAAGCCTCCCTCACGTGCAGCGACGGTGCAGTGTAAGCCCCGTAGACACAGGGCAGTGCCACGCAGGACGGAGCCGGCGGCGGTGCCCGCGCCCCTCCCACACCAAGCAGGGGCATCCGCGGTGCAAGTTCCATGAGAGGCAGGAAGGCATAGCACGAACAGGTGCAGTGTAGCGCTCAGACGCCTCAGAACAGGCTGCGAAAGGGCTGTAGTGCAGGATTCCCTCGCTTCAGTTTTCACGGAAATAGAGCATAAACCAGGCACCTGAACGGTCGCTTTACAGGTGAAGCACAAGCGTCAGCCCCGTAAACTTTTGTCAGAAATTGCATGTAGAGGATAGGGAGCAGCTGTGCGGGATTCACCTCACATATGGTGGATTATTCCGCATGGGCATATGATAGTACAGCACAGGTGGCAGCAGTGCAGTGCTGCCCCTCGCGTGCCCTAGCGCAGAAACAGCACATGCAGTAGGAATGCTATAGGGTGAGCAGGTTTTGAAAAGAAAGAAATGGGACAGGTCAGACATAAAAGTAGGACTAAAGCCTTTTAGTCTTACTTTTATATCTGGCCTGACCTGTAAGCTGTACACGTTTCCTTGAAAACAACCACTTCCCAGGTAGAGACAGCAGAGCGCCCCCCATCTATATAGTCTGTCACATGTATTTGCTTTGCCCGGCAGGATATCACTGAGAGTTCTGGCAGCTGTGCAGACGCACAAAAACAGCTGGAGGGGCGGTTCTCCCAGCTGCAGCATTGGTGGTTCAGTGGTAGAATTCTCGCCTGCCACGCGGGAGGCCCGGGTTCGATTCCCGGCCAATGCAAAGCAAGTCCTTTTTTTTTTTTTTTTTTAATTACATTTTTAACTATTGATTTCTAAGTTATTCAACTGTTGGAGATGTGTTCTAAATCTGAAGGCTGTTTTCGGTAGTAGTGCAAGCGTGTGTGTCTGTTTCCCCTCTCTTTCCAACACGCGCGTGCACGAGAACAGGTCCTAGCACGGCAGCGAGTAGCGCAAGCTCCCCACACAACAGTGAATACTGAACACGGGGGCAGCTGTTGACTTTGCGCTACTGAACATAAAGTGAAGGGGCAGCCATTGTTCAAGCCTCGCCAGCTCAGAAAGGAGATACAACAGAGCCCAACACCTGGTGCAAGCGTTACTCTCACTTTAGTGGCACAGCACAGACATCGGCCCCAGGAAGAGACAGCTTGTGTACTTTACCCTCAATAACACAATTGTCCAGTAAGTATTTTATACTCATAAAAAGGACTTTGACTAATAGCTACATTTTATGTAGCTTCTTGGCACTAGATTCTTCATAATGTTAGCTGATGTAGTTCTCGAGCTCTGAACAGGTACCTGGAGGCTTTGAAGAATTATTCAAAACAGCTGTGCACATCTGTGTTATTCAGCTGTAGCATTGGTGGTTCAGTGGTAGAATTCTCGCCTGCCACACGGGAGGGCCGGGTTCGATTCCCGGGCAATGCAGGCTGTACTTTTATGTTCACTTTAAAAATAACTTTATTACCTGTCCACTGAAGAAAGAGACCTCGATGTGAAATGCCATTAAGTAGTTTTAAGAGTGCATCAGGGTCTTCACTTTAAAAATAACTGTCCACTGAAGAAAGAGACCTCGATGTGAAATGCCATTAAGTAGTTTTAAGAGTGCATCAGGGTCTTCTTGACTGGAATAAAGCATGCTGTACATACCTCTGGCTGCTCACATACTTTGGCAGGCGAGCCTGTGGTAATCTCGTAGATTTTGGATTCTGTCTGTGAATGGTGGACATTTCCAGCTCAGAGTCTCTCAGGTGGCGCTCTGGCTGTTGAGTGAATGACTAACAATATGGCAGCACCCACCACATAGCTCACAAGTACAGCAGAACCCCACAGTACCACTGCAAGCATCAGTGCCACAAAAGAAGTCCAGCACAGACATCAGTGAACCGTCACTGAACATTGACACACAAACTGTAGCACGCAGACTTTGGCCAAGGGTTACAGTCCAACAGAAGTACCAGCGGTGCAGGTTTTACTTTAGGCACGAAGATGCTGGGTACGGCACAAATATAACAGACCTTGGCAAAGCCAATATGTTTCGCCTGTGCAAACTCCATTAACTTTGTTTATGTTTTTTTACACGTTGCTGAGCAGTTGAACTGCTGTGCAATATAACTTAAAGTAAAAAACCAACCCCCCCCCAAAAAAAAAAAAAAACGCTGTGTCACGGACAATTACAAAGCCAATAGATTTTGATTAGGTGAAACCTATTGGCTTTGCCAATGCTTGTTTGTGATGTATAATCACCAAGTATTGGCTGTTCGTTAACACATGTATTTGAGTAATCCCTACAGACTACAATAAATGTGCAGACATTATTGATTCCCTCAAATAGCAGTGATCTGGAGTATCTGAAAAGTAAGTCCAGTGGCGAGGTGAGCGCACCGCTGGCCCCAAGAGCCAACAGCTGTCATCCCTAAATCCTGAATAAATGGGCGCTGTGTTATCTGTTAAAGGTGACAGCCCTTGAGAAATGTCACAATGCAGCGTCGAGGGAGGCTGGCGAGACATGGGCTGACTGGTATAACTGATGGATTGAAGGTGGGGGGGGAAGAGGCTGTAATTTTAACCCCCTCCTCCCAGGTTACCGTCCTTCCTAAAATAATCATTTTTGAGAATCACATTTTTCAACGCTTATTTACAATAAACCTGTGTTTGCATTTAAGAGGGGTGGTTGGTCCGCAGGTCTGAGTCAGTTGAGCTCTTCATCCTTCCAAAGTCGCCACACTGGGCCGAAAGTAACCCGATGCCTTAAAACCCATTAAAACAAATTATGGTGCAAAGGGATGTATAAAACACATTTTAATATCCCCGTTTGTTGCTACCTTTCTTCAAGTAACGAGATGATGTGTAACATATTATAAACTGACACATGGGAGTGACATAGAGGTGAAGTGGAGAAGTTTAAATTCCTAAAGTTCGTCTTAGTTTGTCATCTAAGGTGCCCCAAAGTCAGGTGTGACATCCATCAAACCCTGTTTGTTTCTCAGCAGCATGCTGCGATTATTATGGCATACTTCTAAAAGTAAAGAGAAAACTACAAGTCTCAGAATGCCGTTGGCTAAAAACCAATAATGGCTGATAGTGCCACACGTGACTGCTTAGTTTCTCGTGTGATTAAAAACATCACCCTTTGTAGTAACATACTCGGGATCCTCATATCCCGCCCTCGTTCTTCAAAACATTATTTTAAGAGCACATAACAAACCGTCTCTCAGAAAAACATGCCAGACTGATTGCAAGCCCATGTTGAGGTCAAAAGGGCTGACCTTTCATCTTTTGGTTTCAAACGGATGTTAAGGTGTTCCATATGGCACGGATCTGGTCTGTCCCTGAGTGCCCGGGTCAGGAAGTCTCCAGTCGGTAAGGGTGGAGAGCCTCTCCGACCATACTGGTTTGTTTGTTCTGAATCACCTGAATGCGTCGCCTTGTTTTAAACGTGGCTACAGGCAGCAGGCACCTCTCCGCCACTGGCACATCCTCCCACTGAGCTATCATTATAGTTTATCGGCATTATCATTGCTACTGCATCTCTAGCAATGCACGCTCTTCCCCCGGCGAGGTTTGTACGGCCCAGGCCTTCTGCTTTGGAAATATAGAGAAGAAATTCACGTTTTTGGGGAAATACATTGTTTAGTTTCCAAATGTAACGCCTCATTAAGGGGTACTAAGCACTAAATAAATCCAAATAAAAAGAAGAGAGAAACTTGGGGATGGAACCGGCCGACCCATTATAGTTAATGTAAAGTTTATGTGTACTCTAGCCACCCGTCATAAGCATTGCTTTGGGAGAAGGGAATTTAAGGGAAGTACTTAAAACCGTTCCACTCTTCTTATGTTCGAATTCTACTAAAATAACAATAAGGCACATCCGATGGGAGAGCGGCATTACTAAAGATGTGTCTTGAATTAAAGGTGCGCACCCTTTAATTCAGGAATGAGTTTGACCTGCTGAGTAGCTTAAAAGCTGGGTATGACACCTTGAGGCAGACCTTTAATATTTTAGCGAACTGTATATGTTAAAAGCGAAAGTACAAGTCCCAGAGCACAACTTGTTGCTGGCTAAAGGCCAGTGTTTCTTAAGGTGTCCAGCATTACCAGTCAGCCATATAGTCAGAATACTGCAAATGTTCCAGTTGTAGAAGTGATGTGTTCCAGTTTTTGCCGTCTAGCTTATGTGCCCATGAAAAGCCACCCATTCGGTGAACTCGCCAGCGATGCCACCGAAGACCGTCACTTCCCTGAGATAGGGTTGTATTTGGATGGCACTCCTGCAGTTAGCAGAGTTCAGCGGGAGAACAGAGGCCTATTTATGTTTTTGCAGGTCTTGACGAAAATCCCTAAAAACAGAATTCGTGGGTGCTGGGGCGGGTATCTGCTCCCAGTGATAGGCTATCCACCGAGGACTTGTCCAGCTGAACAGACGCACAAAAACAGCTGGAGGGGTAGTTCCCCCAGCTGCAGCATTGGTGGTTCAGTGGTAGAATTCTCGCCTGCCACGCGGGAGGCCCGGGTTCGATTCCCGGCCAATGCAGGTTGTACTTTTATGTCAAATAAAAACAACTGCCCTCCCAAAAAATGAAACAAACAGGAGTAAAGTGCCATAAATTTCATTTAATAGGATTACGTAGAATTTTATGACTGACTGTGCACTCATCCTTCGACTGGCCTCGGCATTCGTCCTCTTGCAACTTGTGGATTCCGCCAGTGACTTTCCGACTGTCGCCGGGCAGAGTCCCTAAGGCTCAGACTGAGCTCTTTCTGTTCAGTGAGTGACTGACGGTACCGCGGCGCCCACCTGATAGAGCTGCAGTACAGAGCAGTGCCCGCGAAAGCCTCCCTCACGTGCAGCGGCGGTGCAGTGTAAGCCCCGTAGACACAGGGCAGTGCCACGCAGGACGGAGCCGGCGGCGGTGCCCGCGCCCCTCCCACACCAAGCAGGGGCATCCGCGGTGCAAGTTCCATGAGAGGCAGGAAGGCATAGCACGAACAGGTGCAGTGTAGCGCTCAGACGCCTCAGAACAGGCTGCGAAAGGGCTGTAGTGCAGGATTCCCTCGCTTCAGTTTTCACGGAAATAGAGCATAAACCAGGCACCTGAACGGTCGCTTTACAGGTGAAGCACAAGCGTCAGCCCCGTAAACTTTTGTCAGAAATTGCATGTAGAGGATAGGGAGCAGCTGTGCGGGATTCACCTCACATATGGTGGATTATTCCGCATGGGCATATGATAGTACAGCACAGGTGGCAGCAGTGCAGTGCAGTGCTGCCCCTCGCGTGCCTTAGCGCAGAAACAGCACATGCAGTAGGAATGCTATAGGGTGAGCAGGTTTTGAAAAGAAAGAAATGGGACAGGTCAGACATAAAAGTAGGACTAAAGCCTTTTAGTCTTACTTTTATATCTGGCCTGACCTGTAAGCTGTACACGTTTCCTTGAAAACAACCACTTCCCAGGTAGAGACAGCAGAGCGCCCCCCATCTATATAGTCTGTCACATGTATTTGCTTTGCCCGGCAGGATATCACTGAGAGTTCTGGCAGCTGTGCAGACGCACAAAAACAGCTGGAGGGGCGGTTCTCCCAGCTGCAGCATTGGTGGTTCAGTGGTAGAATTCTCGCCTGCCACGCGGGAGGCCCGGGTTCGATTCCCGGCCAATGCAAAGCAAGTCTTTTTTTTTTTTTTTTTTTTAATTACATTTTTAACTATTGATTTCTAAGTTATTCAACTGTTGGAGATGTGTTCTAAATCTGAAGGCTGTTTTCGGTAGTAGTGCAAGCGTGTGCGTCTGTTTCCCCTCTCTTTCCAACACGCGCGTGCACGAGAACAGGTCCTAGCACGGCAGCGGGTGGCGCAAGCTCCCCACACAACAGTGAATACTGAATACGTGCAACGGGGGCAGCTGTTGACTTTGCGCTACTGAACATAAAGTGAAGGGGCAGCCATTGTTCAAGCCTCGCCAGCTCAGAAAGGAGATACAACAGAGCCCAACACCTGGTGCAAGCGTTACTCTCACTTTAGTGGCACAGCACAGACATCGGCCCCAGGAAGAGACAGCTTGTGTATGCACCAACAGGATGCAGCGTTTTACTTCTTTCGGTTCAGGCTGGTGCACGTGGGTGCTCGAGTGGGTATCTGCTGCCTTAGGCAGGTCATCAGCTGAGGACTCTCAACAGCACTGCAGCTGCACAAAAACAGCTGGAGGGAGTATTCTCCCAGCTGCAGCATTGGTGGTTCAGTGGTAGAATTCTCGCCTGCCACGCGGGAGGCCCGGGTTCGATTCCCGGCCAATGCAAAGCAAGTCTTTTTTTTTAAATTACATTTTTAACTATTGATTTCTAAGTTATTCAACGTAGCAGATGTGTTCTAAATCTGAAGGCTCTTTGCTGTAGTAGTGCAAGCGTGTGTGTCTGTTTCGGTACCGCGGCGCCCACGTGATAGAGCTGCAGTACAGAGCAGTGCCCGCAAAAGCCTCCCTCAAGTGTTACCGACGGTGCAGTGTAAGCCCCGTAGACACAGGGCAGTGCCACGCAGGACGGAGCCGGCGGCGGTGCCCGCGCCCCTCCCACACCAAGCAGGGGCATCCGCGGTGCAAGTTCCATGAGAGGCAGGAAGGCATAGCACGAACAGGTGCAGTGTAGCGCTCAGACGCCTCAGAACAGGCTGCGAAAGGGCTGTAGTGCAGGATTCCCTCGCTTCAGTTTTCACGGAAATAGAGCATAAACCAGGCACCTGAACGGTCGCTTTACAGGTGAAGCACAAGCGTCAGCCCCGTAAACTTTTGTCAGAAATTGCATGTAGAGGATAGGGAGCAGCTGTGCGGGATTCACCTCACATATGGTGGATTATTCCGCATGGGCATATGATAGTACAGCACAGGTGGCAGCAGTGCAGTGCTGCCCCTCGCGTGCCCTAGCGCAGAAACAGCACATGCTGTAGGAATGCTATAGGGTGAGCAGGTTTTGAAAAGAAAGAAATGGGACAGGTCAGACATAAAAGTAGGACTAAAGCCTTTTAGTCTTACTTTTATATCTGGCCTGACCTGTAAGCTGTACACGTTTCCTTGAAAACAACCACTTCCCAGGTAGAGACAGCAGAGCGCCCCCCATCTATATAGTCTGTCACATGTATGTGCTTTGCCCGGCAGGATATCACTGAGAGTTCTGGCAGCTGTGCAGACGCACAAAAACAGCTGGAGGGGCGGTTCTCCCAGCTGCAGCATTGGTGGTTCAGTGGTAGAATTCTCGCCTGCCACGCGGGAGGCCCGGGTTCGATTCCCGGCCAATGCAAAGCAAGTCTTTTTTTTTTTTTTTTTTTTTTAATTACATTTTTAACTATTGATTTCTAAGTTATTCAACTGTTGGAGATGTGTTCTAAATCTGAAGGCTGTTTTCGGTAGTAGTGCAAGCGTGTGTGTCTGTTTCCCCTCTCTTTCCAACACGCGCGTGCACGAGAACAGGTCCTAGCACGGCAGCGGGTAGCGCAAGCTCCCCACACAACAGTGAATACTGAATACGTGCAACGGGGGCAGCTGTTGACTTTGCGCTACTGAACATAAAGTGAAGGGGCAGCCATTGTTCAAGCCTCGCCAGCTCAGAAAGGAGATACAACAGAGCCCAACACCTGGTGCAAGCGTTACTCTCACTTTAGTGGCACAGCACAGACATCGGCCCCAGGAAGAGACAGCTTGTGTATGCACCAACAGGATGCAGCGTTTTACTTCTTTCGGTTCAGGCTGGTGCACGTGTGTGCTCGGGTGGGTATCTGCTGCCTTAGGCACGTCATCAGCTGAGAACTCTCAACAGCACTGCAGCTGCACAAAAACAGCTGGAGGGAGTATTCTCCCAGCTGCAGCATTGGTGGTTCAGTGGTAGAATTCTCGCCTGCCACGCGGGAGGCCCGGGTTCGATTCCCGGCCAATGCAGGCTGTATTTTTGACGCCTTTTTAAAAACAACTGCCCTCCAAAAAAGGAAGTAAACGGGAGTCACGTGCCATAAATTTCCTTTAATATGATTACGTAGAATGTTATGACTGACTGTGCACTCATCCTTCGACTGGCCTTGGCTTTCGTCCTCTTGCAACTTGTGGATTCCGCTAGTGACTTTCCGACTCCTTCCGGGCAAAGTCCCTCAGACTGAGCTCTTTCTGTTGAGTGAGTGACTGACGGTACCGCGGCGCCCACCTGATAGAGCTGCACTACAGAGCAGTGCCCGCGAAAGCCTCCCTCACGTGCAGCGGCGGTGCAGTGTAAGCCCCTAGACACAGGGCAGTGCCACGCAGGACGGAGCCGGCGGCGGTGCCCGCGCCCCTCCCACACCAAGCGGGGGCATCCGCGGTGCAAGTTCCATTAGAGGCGTAAAGGCATAGCACGACATGTGCAGTGTAGCTCTCAGGGACGCCTCTGTGGTGAGGGCGGCTATAGTGCAGGATTCCCTCGCTCCTATAAGGGAGAGGGCATGGGTAAGTCTTGTAGAAGCTTCTCCTGTGTAACACATTCCCACTCCCTCGCCCTCCATTCAGCTTAACAGACATAAAGCATATACACCAGTCACGCGAACTGTCGCTCTACAGGCGTAGGCCGTGTAGACTGTTGTCAAAAATTAGAGGGAAATCTTAGGGAACAGATGTGTAAAGTTCACCGCACATGATGATAACTGATACAGGACTGGGAAGAATCGTGTAGACTCGTACTGCACAAGTAGCCACAGCTCATAAACAGCACATGCAGTAGCAGTGCTGAGGATCCCTCACATGACCGCTCCAGCTATAGCACACGGAGCATCAGTTCAGTTTCCTTCCCTTGCCAACACGACCACTCGTGCTGTGCACTGTGCCCAGAAAGGGTCACTTCCCAGGTAATGACAGCTGTTTCCCCTGTGTTGCACCGTTTTCCTTCTTTCAGTTCAGTCTGATACTTGGGTGCTGGGCAGTGCTGTATCAGGCAGTCACAAGCTCTTCCAGCTGTGCAGACGCACTAAAACAGCTGGAAGCCGTGCCTTCTCAGCCGCAGCATTGGTGGTTCAGTGGTAGAATTCTCGCCTGCCACGCGGGAGGCCCGGGTTCGATTCCGGGCCAATGCAGGTTTTGTCCACTTAATCTAAAAATAACATACATTACGTTTCCTCCGAATACGGCAGTGAAGTGCTAAAAATGTGTTTTGACAAGACTTCAGCTATGCCTGTGATTGTCCTATGCAGCACCCTTTAATGCCATCAAGCATATCCGAGTGAGGGCACACGTCAGCTGGCCCTGGTTGGTGTCATCTTGCAGGTCGGCCTTTCTCTCTGCGTCTACTGCTAAGACTCTTGTAGCGTTGAATGTTGAATGAATCATTGGCGGTAGTGCCGAGCAATCAGCTGCAAGTTAGACCAGTGCCCACCAAAGTTTCCTACACAGGGAATTTACTTTCACTGCAGCCACTGGGGAAGAGGTAGGACGGTACCGCAGAAAACAGCTGAGTCGCCGTCTCTGTATCTCAAACCAGGGGCAGCTGAAGCCCTTAAAGAATTCTGTGTATGTGTTTGACACTGAGCACCTCCTGCTGGTCATTTTGCAGCGTTTACGTTTTGTCTATCCCTTCCTAACAAATGCAATACAAAGCAAGGAGGAGCCTTTTCCAACTGTGGGGCTTCTCAAGAAGTGTTGAATGAGCCACGTTGTCAGCTGGAGCATTGGTGGTTCAGTGGTAGAATTCTCGCCTGCCACGCGGGAGGCCCGGGTTCGATTCCCGGCCAATGCAGCAGTAATTTTTTAAAATATGTCACTAAATAAAGTTTGTAAACTGAATCTTTGATATGTTGGTACTAAAACTTATAGGATCGAGAGAGAGTGTAGAAGATATATTTTTTCATTTTACAAAGTATTATTTGGGAATATTGTAACCCGATATGCCGGTATGCCCTGCATTGTTACTTCCCTCTGCGTTTTCCTCCTCAGATCCTACAACTATTATTTTTCTCGGACTGGTTAACTCCTTCAGTTGGCAGTACTTTGGATGCAGCCGTGGCCTGTGTTTTCTACGAAATGCAACACCTAGCACCAACTTTATGTCAATTCCAATATTGAGCAGTAACTGAAAGACTGAAAGCTTTCCTCACATGCAGCCCACCTGTCAAGTATGTATGAAGCTTTAGTCACAGCGGAAGTCGTTGTTAGAACATCAGACTTGTTTACACTCGAGGCACCAAGGCCAGCTTCTGCTCATACCTCACTTGTGAAAACCACAAAAGCATTGGCAATCAGTGGCGGCTCCCCCCCCCTGCCCCCAACCCCCCCAGCAGCAGTAGCTGCAAACCTTTTACTAACTACGCTTACTGTTGTTTTTTTAGTAAAAAAGGGCAGGGCCACAAGCTGCAACAAGCACTGATGGGGAGTGCACAGCAGGCACCCCCCCCCCCCCCACCCCCTCCCTCATTGCGCATGTATGTTTGGCCGGCCGTTTCAGACCAGTCAAACACACGTGCTGTAGGCTTTCTCCAGCCTGCCACTGTGTGGCTTGTCTGGAGAGAGCAGGCACAGATTCCCAGTCTGCCTGGGAGTGCCCTGGCTGGGTGCTCCCAGCCAATCGTAACGCTACTCTGAGCAGCATCAGGATTGGCCGCAGGGCAGGCTGGGAGCCTCTGCCTGCCTACTGCTGAGGAGACGGAGGAGTAGCGGCGGCACGGCAAGGAGCGTGTTAAGTTTTTTAAAATTTTTTATTACAATTCCTCAAATACCCCCCCCCCGTGCGTGCGCCACCCCACACCCTATTACCCCAGCGAGCTGCAACTGCTGGCAATGCCAAGTGATCTGGGTTTATCGTGGAACCTCTGTGCTCACTGACACACCACTCGCCCTCCACTCACACGGGTCACTTCTCACTCTGCACTCGCAAAGACTCACCTTACTGTCACGCAACTCATCTTAAGCAAACATCCACAGCTTATTGTTCACTTGCACAGGCACCGCTCACCCTGTACTCATAACATAAGGTGCTGTTAACCCTGCATACCTATTAGCTCAGCTCACCATTCACTCACATGGGCTCAGATCCTGCTGCACTCACACAGGCACCACCCTTCCTTTACTCATACATTCATAAAGACAGGAACAGCTATTTCTGCACTCACAAAGGCATAACACCCGGCATCCAGACAGGCACATCTCTACCTACACTCCCCAGGCTCGCAGGCACAGATCTCTGCACTCACACAGGCACAGCTCTCTATGCACTCAGAGTGCTCCAGACGGGACAGGTATTTGAGGGGAAAAAGTACACAAGGGAGAGAGCAAGAAAACATATGTACTTTCAGGGAATGCTGAAAGAAAAATAAACAAGCATTGGCAAAGGCAACAGGGCGTGCCTTTGTGGCTATTGACTTTAGCAGTAGTTATTACCCACAATGCACCGCATCCGCAGTGCTGTGCAGCATGGCTATTTTGTTTTGTTTCTGAAGCAAAAGCTTTTAACACCTGCAAAATGATGCTGGTGCTTTTTTTCTTTTTAGTTACTGATCTGAGTTAGGCAGGTGGAGTGGAAGCAATATCGGGCACGGTAAGGGGCAAACAGTGAAACAAGATGTGCAATGGTGAGAAGGAACACTGAAGAATAAAGGATGGTACTTGAATGCAACAGGCTGGAGGGGGCACAAAGCAACAGGAGGGGGAGGGCAGGATAGAAAGCAACACAGAGGGCACAGGTGGGTGGGAATTAATAGGGAGAAGCAATGGGGACGCTAAAGAGGGAATGGCAGGGAGAAGCAGTCGAGCAATAGAGAACTTGGTGTGCAGGTTGAACATACACAAGGGAGGCAAATAGAAAACACACATGCTAATGGAGTGCTTTACACAAAAGGAAAAAAAAGTAGTGCTTGAAATGTAAGCATTGTAAGTAGAGATGCCAGCCAATCAAAGACTGTAAAGAGGCAGTATTGTATGGGAGGGACAAACACAAGTTTGACAATCTGGGACCCCAATAAAAATTAGTCAAATGAGAGTGACAAGGAAAGCCAATCAATGATAAGCAGTGGCTCCAAGCCCCTCCATGTTCTTGTTAAGTCACAATATGCCTTGAAACAGGCAAAGCATGCTGTGTCTAGTAGGCTCGACCCAAAAAGTAATTCCTTTTATTTGATCAGTGGGCTGAAAGAAATGATCTGATCAAAAGATTTTAAAGGCCAGCACAAGCTGAGGGAGGAGAGCTATTGAATAAGAAGCATGCAACTGAGATTTCCAAAAAAGCCAACTAATGGTAAGCTTAGGGCTTGCACACAGCCTACTGTAAGTATTTTTTTGTCCACAATAGTTCTTCGACAATAGATAACTAAAAGTTGTCTGGGGACAAGACCTAAAAAAGTGCAGTGGCGCAAATACATGCGTCATTAGGCAAGTGCACACATTTGTCATAGTGGGATACCATACCCAGGCATGGAGTTGGGCACAGCTTTCTGCCAAATTTGGTGAAGTTCTGATAAGCTGTTATAGCTGTAGTGCTGTTAAAAAAATCCCTATGGAAATTGGATGGCAAAATTGCATTTTGGGACCCTCCTTTTTCTTGGCCCCGTTTCACGGATATATATGCATTTATTTTTAAAGAACAAGGTAGTAATTGGGCTAGCTCCTGCAGCGAAGAGGGATGGAGTCATTTGAAATGAGCATTGTAGGTGAAAGAGCAATGAGGTAGTTAGAGAGTAGAGGAACATTAATGAAAAAAGATTTTTTTTAAACGAATGGGTTGGGGAGGAAGGAACAGACAAACTGGGCAAGGGGGAAGGGTCACCCCATGCAGAGTTCAGGGGACTGGGACTTCTGCCAGGAAGCAGCCGTCAAAGGAGCGAGCAAGAAAACATGCACTCACATAGTGTTACAAAAAAAAAAGTAGTTCTCTGAATGTGAGCAGTGGACGTATACAAGTCATCGTCAAAAGGATGGTAAAGAAGCTACACTCTAGGGACAAGATGACCTCAAAATTTGGAAGAAAAATTCTTCAGTAAGAAGAATGCACATTAGAGCTACAGGAAAGACAGCCAGTGGTAAGCAATGGGCTGCCCAAAGCCCACACTCTAAATATTAGTATAGTCCACACTAGGTCTTCAGCAACAGATGTTTAAACGCTGTCTGTAAGGAGAGCAATAAAAATGAAGGTCTGCTCAATAGGTTTGCGACTTAATACCTAAAGAGCTTTAACCTCTTCTTTGCCACTGACGTAACTATTATGTCCGGTGGCACAGCACGTAACCGTTACGTCCTGGCAGTAACTCGTGAGGGGGGAGTGCTGGCGCTTCCTCTGTGGGCCACCAAACCCCCCATGACAAATGATGACATTGCAGGCTGACTTCATCAGAGGTCTCCCCTGACGTGCTGGATACCATGCTTCCAGCCCGTCCCGAGGAGAAACTGATTAGTTTCTCCTCTGGAAGGGGAAAGGGGGAGGTCAGGGAGGCATGGAAGGAAAGAGAAGGCTTTTCCTTTCCTTCATGTCTCTCTGAGCATTCCTGCAGCACGATCGTATAGTGAATGCCCACTAGACACCAGGGAGTTTTCATTTTTTTCATTTTTTTACATTTTCACATAAAAGGAGCAGCCCCCTAGGCAAGGGTCCCTCCCCAGGGAGGGCATTATAACTTAGGCCATTTCTGCCGGCCTATTTTAATTAGGCCCATCTGCCCCCAAGTGGGACAGAAGCTGCTAGAAACCAGGGATTATTATTTTTATTTATTTACCTAAGGGGAGAGGCCCCTTAGGCAAGAGTTGCTCCCCTGGAGGGCATAATATTTTAGGCCATTTCTCCCCCCCCCTCTTTTGGGGCAGATCGGCCTATTTCTATTAGGCCAACTTGCCTCCAAAGGGGGCAGAAACCATTAGACACCAGGGGAAGCTTTCCCTTAGGCAAGCGCTGTCCCCATAGAGGCATATTACTTTAGGCCATTTCTGTCCCCCTTGGGGCAGATCAACCTTTTTTTATTGGGCGCATCTCCCCCCAAGAGGGGCAGAAATCACTTAGGCACCAAGGATTGTGGTGTGTGTATGTTTTGTTTGTGGGGGTGACTCCTTGGGCATGGGTTGCTCCCCATGGAGGCAAATTACTGATGGCATGACTTAACCAATGCCCCCCCCCCCCCCGGAAGCAGATTGGCCTATTCCTTTTAGACCCATCTGCCCCTTGGGGGCAGAAACCACTGACTCACCAGGGATCATTGTGTGTGTGTTTTGTTTAAGGGGGAGTGGCCCGTTAGGCAAGGGTGCTTCCACATGGGGGCTCATTACTGATGGCCATGACTTCCCCCCTAGGAAGCAGATCGGCCTAATTCTTTTGGCCCATCTTCCCCCAAAGGGGGCTGAAACCACTGAGGCACCAGGGATCATTGTGTGTGTGTTTTGTTTAAGGGGGAGCGGCCCCTTGGGCAATGGTCCTTCCCCATGGGGGCACATTACTGTTGGCCATTTCTGCCCCCCTTCCCCACCCCCGGGGGCAGATAGGCCTATTTATGCACACAGCAAAGGCAGTACACCGCAGGGGTTGAATTAATGTATAGTAATAAAAACTGCTTTACGTTAAAAAACATAGAAATTTACTGAACAAAAACAAATGTTACATGACATTATAGTTAGGAAATATAAAAAAAAAAAAACATAGAAATTCACCTAAAAAAACCAAAGGTTATAGGGATGTTCCAGTTAGGTTCAGATATGACGCACATAAAAACTCAGCTGTTATGATTGGAGTTATTTCAAGTAACCATAACACATGCTGTATGGTAACTATAACTTGCGCCCTCGCCATGCACTGCTAATTACCCCACAAATTACGGCACTCATGACATATTTGATAACATCATTGATAATATCAATGTAATATTTGCATTAAAGTTTTTGATGAAAAAACTGTGCATGGCGATGGCGTGAGTTATAGTTACCTTGGGGCACGAGTTATAGTCACATGACAAAACTCTAACAGGTGAATTTCTATGGTTTTTGTATGTTTAAAATGTGAGCCTTACTATAATGTCCCCATAACCTTCGGTTACATTTAAAAAAAATATATTTTAACCTAAGGGTGAGGGCCCCCCCACCTGAGCCAGGGGGTCAGGGAATGCTACTGCTTTTAGCTCCTTCACTTTTATTTTTCAAGATTGCAGAACAAACCCCGCATCCTGGTATAGTAGCCACAACAGATTTTTCTCTGTTGTGGTCAGCCTTTGGAGGCTAAGTGGCTGGTTTTGGCTTTCCAGTCCTGAAATTATTCATGGAGAAAAACTCCCTCGTTAAATAGGATTAGATTGTTTTTTTTTAATTTAGTTAATCGATGGTCCTCCACAGATTTCTGGTCCAGAAATCTCTTACATTTTTTTTAGTACTTTCAAGCTCACCCAAAAATATTTTGTAGCGTTGTTTTATTTAAAAGCTTGTACAACAAACTAACCAACGGTACTTCCTTGAGTAAAGTTAACTTGCAGACGGTGACTTCTGAATATGGAAGGACATAAAATTTAGTGGCAAGGTTTAGTTAACAAGCATATATATATATATATATATATATATATATATATATATATATATATATATATATATATATATATAGCGACTGAGGGAGAATTTACCCCCCCCACCCCCCCCAAGAAAATTGTTGAAAAAAAAAGGGACAAATCGCGCTTTTTAAAGCTATTTTTGATAAAGAATTTTGTGTACAGTTTATAAAGCAATTCAGAAGGTGTAGTCTTGTAACATTAAAAAACCTGCAAGAATTGAGATTCCACCTGTAAATCAGAAAGGCTGCTCTATATCTTTCAGTATTAAATATTTTCAACCGTTACACTCAGGTTTGCAATTTTATGAGTCAAAAATGTGGCTGTCCTGCACACAGATCTCACCAGTAAGTGCCTTAACCACTAGAGGTATTGCACGTATGTTAGTGGCTTGAACTGACACGCTGGGAACACAAAGTTCTCTGTAACAGGTTCCTTAAGCCCCTAACATATTTTACAAATCCGTCCGTTTGTGACCAATTAAGTCATCTAGAACAGATATGTTGTCAGTTTTGTCCTTGTTCTACACTCGACATAAACTCTGTCAGCAAACCTCACGTCACCCCATCCTGAGCTGTTCCCACAAACTGCTCTGCCTGTCTGTCTTTATTCATGCACTGATCACTGTACCACTTTAAAAGTACCCATCATGTCAATCAGGGCTGTGATGGGGACAGACCACACCATAGCACTAATTGCTGTTATTGTAGTGAATGCATCAAAGGGTATATAGTACTTGTTTGGTTGTGCACCTTAACTCATATAGGGATGAAACGTTATCACATTGCTTTACCAGCACACCTGAGCTCGCCCAGTGCTTAGGCCTACACACTGCTCTCATAAAGGGCCTCACTTCATCCAGGACTTGAGCCTTCACACTGCTCTGACAGCACGCATAAAACCAGGCATCTAAAACTATCTGCACCTCTTCCATATTAGAACTGAGGTCACCCTACTGCTCTCCCCTAGTATGTCTGCCCTGCCTTTTTTGGCAACATCACACTATCCTGAACGCACCATAGCACATTTAGAGTTGGGAGGGACCGTCCATCCCCCTATTGCTGTCTAAATGTTCTGCTCAACACTTAAAGCTCGAGTATAAATACTACTAACATGGCTTAAAATTAGTGGCATGGGGTGGAGTGGTATAGATTGGGGTAGAGTGAGTGGGAAAGATTAGGGTATAGTGGGGTAAATTGGGGTGGCATAGGGCTACATTAGGGCAGAGTAGAGTGGGTTGGTGTACAGTGGGGTAGATTTGGGTAGATTGTAGTGGAGTGGGGTGGATTGAGGTGGTAGATTGAAGTAGGATGGGTTGGGGTAGATAAGATTAGGGTAGATTTAGGAGGAGTGGTGTAAATTGGAGTGGAGTTGGGGAAATTGGAGTGGGGTAGATTATGATACAGTGCGATAGATTGGAGTGGAGTACATTGGAGTGGGGTAGAGTAGTAAACATTGGGGTAGATGGAGTGGAGTAGGGTAGATTGGAATGAAGTATGTTGGGGCGGAGTGGGATTGATTGGGTGGAGTGGGGATGCTTGGAGTGGGGTAGAGTGTAGTGAAGTAGACTGAGGTAGATTGGATTGGACTGGAGTGGATGGAAGTAGATTGGAATGGTTTAGACTATGGTGGATTGGAGTGGGGTAGATTGGAGTGGGATGGACTAGGCTTGATAGGTGTAGACTGGGATATATTGGGTAGCTTGAGGGGGAGTGTGGTGCTTTGGTCTTGAGTGGGGTAGATTGGAGAGGGGTAGATTTTGGGAGAATGGGGTGGAGTAGGGTACATTAGGGTATAGTGGAGTGGGGTAGAGGGTAGTAGATTGTGTGGTTTGCAGTGGGTTATATTATGGTAGAGTGGAGTGGGATAGATTGTGGGAGATTGGAGTGAGGTAGATTGTGGTAGATTGGAGTTGGGTTGATTGGTGTGCAGTGGGTTAGGTTAAAGTAGGTTAGATTGGTGTGGGGTATATTGGATCAGAGTGGGGTCCATTGTATTGGAACAGAGTATACTAGATTGTAGTGGAGTACATTGGAGTGGAGTGGGGTAGATTAGAGTAGAGGGGTGGATTAGGATAGATTGGAGTTGGGTGGATTATAGTAGATTGTGGTAGATTGGAGTGGGGTAGATTTGCGTGGAGTTGGATGGAGTGGAGTAGGTTAGAGTGGGGTATATTGGAGTGGGGTATTCTGAGGTAGAGTGGAATGGAGGGTTGTGGAGTGACATGAAGTGTTGTAGAGTGGAGTGTCTTAGAATGGAGAGGAGTGGCCTCGCACAGAGTGGAGGGATATAGAGTGGAGGGATATAGAGTGGAGGGATATAGAGTGGAGGGATATAGAGTGAAGTAGAGACAAGTGGAGTACGGCGGATTATGCACGGTGTGGTAGCGTACTGCCATTACTGACAACACATTTTCGATTGAAATGCCCATTACATTATCACAGACTTACAGTTTTAATGCACACAAACAATAATGTGTGGAAGTGTCATCATCTAGTATCTGGATGTGTTTTGACCGTTTTCAAATATTTGTTCCCACCACACTTAGTAATTACTAACAACTAAAAAGTATTATTTTTTTATTCATTCATACTTTATTTCGGTCCATGGACCATAAATGTACACATTACAATTTTTTTTTTTTTTTTTTTTAAATAACCATAATAAACATAACGGTCACCAAAAATTAAAATGACAGCAATTTTATTTAAGATAACTTTGGGTAGAAAATCTTAATACAGCTATTATCACCAAGATATCTTTCTACTAGGACAAAAACCAGGACAAAAACCAGACGAATAAAACCCAGAAGAAAGACCAAAATTGGACTAAGATCCGGACTGTTAAGTCTTCCGGATAATTAAAGCTAATTACAAGGTCCAGGAAACTCGATGTAAAGGCTAACATATAAAAGATATAAGGTGCCTGGTGTAATTTAAAAAAGGAAGATAAATTGTTTCTTTTCCAAACAAGAGAGATTAAAACAGGAACATGGAACAAGTAACATTTTTTCAAATTTCAGTTCACAACAAGGTAAGAATGAAGACACAAGACAACAGTGTACAGTACAACATAATTCACAATGATAAAAAGATTTTAAGAAACCTTGACAAAGCAGCAATAGTATTCCCATAAGGTCAGTGGCACAATTTCCCAGGGATATCAAGTCACCCCTCACTTCCCAAGAGATAGGGTGGTGTGTGGAACTTGAGCAAGAAACCTGTAATAATGAGCCTGAAAATTGTAGCAACATTCCCGCCTTTTTCCTAAGTAGCCCTACAGCATATAGGTATTGACTGATTACAAAAATCAGGGCCTGACTTGTGTCAGATCGCAAAATGTGGGAGTCTTCCCAATATTATCTTACTTCCATCAAAATACATAGGGGTTTTAGCCAACTTCTCCTGGGCCTGTTGTACTTGGGACAAAAAATAATACTTGTTCAACATCCTACATTTCTTGATTACAGAACTCACAGGCAGCTGAAGTGAGTTGGTGGGATTTCCAGCTATAAATATATATATTTGTTGATAAGTAATGTTCCCAACCTGAATGTTATATACAGTGTGCGGGCTATGGGGCGTTGAATCTGATCGAGATACTTTTTTCTTGTGGAAGCAGTATTGCATACTAAGAAAGCCTTCATCAAACTCCCAGATTTAGCTTTACAATGATAGTCAGTGACATTTCTTTTCCAAAATGTAGCTTTAACTAAGCCCGTAGCATCCACCCCGATTGTTGAAGGATTATTCCAATACCCACCCAGGCCCAGATCGTTGAGATGGAATTTAACAAACCTGAGCCAAGGGAGCAATGGCACTTTGCGGAGACTCAACACTTCGCCCAGAGCCAACCTCTGATTGAGCTGTGGGGTTGACCACACACTAACCCAGTACAAAATGGGTTTCAACATAGCCAGGTCATTCATCCTTTTAAGGCCTGTGGCAATGTAGGAGTACTCTGCAGTAGGCTAAATATCAATTTCAAAAAAATGATTTTCCTTTGTTATCAAACCATTGACATTTGAGTCCCCCCATATTTCTGCTCCGTAAAGCGCTGCAGCCTGGGCTTTTGCCCTGTACACCTCTATTGGGAGAGAGACAGACTTGGGAGAAGTTGCTTTGTATCTTTTGGAGACTGCTGAAACAGAGTGTAACAATACAATCTCATTCTTCTGTATGTGTTTTCCAGGTTCTACTCCTATAAGTTTTAATCTCCAGATACTCAAGGTTCCCTACTATTTGCAAGGGCTTCCCGTTCATTAACAATTTGCCTCTATAGGCTTTTTGCAGGTTGAGCATCATAACTTTAGTTTTTGTGCTATTCACCTCGAGGCCTCAAATATCACAAAACTCAGAGAATTTATTAAAGAGATTCTGAAGCCCCGATGGAGTTCAGGGAGGAGGAGAGTATCATCTACCAAGAGCAGTGCAGGTGTAGAGCAACCAACAAGTTTTGTGGAGTCAAGGGTGCACTCACCTAGGAATTTAACCACGTCATTTATATACAGGGAGAAGAGTGCTGGCACAAGTACACACCCTTGTCGTACCCCACGCTGGACGGGGTCAAAGTCAGTTAGATTACCACTCGTCCCCCCCCGACTTGTGCAGTTGTGTTCTTATGTAGTCTAATGAGTATGTCCAACATGTTCTGATCCATGCCCATAGTGGCTAAGGTAGACCATAGAAGCCACCTCGGAACAAAATTACAGACAGCCCTAATGTCCACCAAAGCCAAATACAGGTGATCTCAGGTCAGTTTAAGATATTTAGACACAATAAGATCAAGACGGAAAATTTGGTCTAGTGTGCTCACCTTGAAGCGAAACCCTTCCTGTAACGGCGATAAAATATAGGCTTCATCCATCCAGCATCCATCCAGTCCTGGAGTCTACCCAACACCTGGCAGCAAAAAACCTTCTGCAGGTGATCTACAAAGCTAATGAGCTGGTAATTATTTGGGGTTCCTGTGTCCCCCTTTTTATAGATCAGAATGATCTCTGCGTTTTTCCACAAATCCATACTGTCCCCACCTGCCAGTATCTCATTTGATAGCTTATTTATACAAGGACCCCAGACGAGGTGTTCTGAGTGAAGATCACCAGGGATTTTATCTGGTCCCGGGGCCTTCCTCGGGGGCATGGCCTTAATAGCTTGTAGATTTTCTTGGAGAGTAAAACATAGTGGGTGGTTACATTACCCATCTCCAGGACTACATTTTGAATCACTGCAACATCCAGCTCTTTACTAGGTTGTGCATAGATTGCAGAGAAATGTTCAACCCACTGCTGTGGTTGGATTGTCACTTCAGTAGGGCTATTAGATCTAGGACAACCATGTGTAAAGATATGTCAAAAACACTGTCAAACATTATTATAAGAAGCCTCAACTAGCGTTAGCCAGCTTGAATCTACCCAGCTTTGTTTAGTGCTGGTAATTATCCATTTGTAGTTTGTACGGGCAGCATGGATTTTATAATGAGCTCCCTTTATGACAGTTTCAATGAGTTGGCCCTTTGCCTTACGGCAGTCCTTCAAATACCATGTTGGGGGCTGAGGGCAGGATTTATTTTTACCATTTTGGGCCCTAGTACAACGTTGCTTCAAAGCTGCAAATAAGACAGGGTAATAGTCTGGCATTAAAAAGACTTTGCAAGGATGTTCACTGAATGGTCTAAGCATATTGTTGAAATCCTCATAAATGCCTGTTACGATCCTGTTTCAAGGCACAGCTTGGACCACATAATCAATTTCCTATTGTTAGTTACATTTATGATTGTTTCAGTTGCCGACCAGTGATGCAGAGCGCCTCAAAAAATGACCACCCAGGGTGAGCCACGGTGCATTATGATCATTATCAGTGTGTATGAGAATTTCAAAGTCAACTGCTATATGCCAGAGATCAAGGTTCAAAAGAATTAGTCAATTCTACTTTGTTTAGGAGCACTGGAAAATGTGTGGGTGCACTTAGTATCAGACGGAACCCTACCATTGTATGCTCATATGGCATCGACAGAAGCTACGTAGCAGCCACTGACCATGAATATAGTGGTTCGCTCTCCAAAGAGTGGATGCCTCTGGTCTCATCCTCTGAACCAAAGACGAAAGACAAGCCAATCAAAGGCTCAAAGGTGGCGTTAAAGTCACCTGCAATTACAATTCTGGGGCTATCTATCCTATTGGCAAGAAACTGGGAGAGTTGATGTAGTGTATGGGATTTTTTGTTATGGGGCACAGAGCAATTGTAGACTTTACAGAGGTCAACATTGTAACCCTCACCACCCCTAAGATTCAATCCCAAGATGTCATTACTATGGATATCTAACCTCTTCACAGTTAAATCTGGTTAATTTTTTACCCATACAATAAGGCCACTGGACGGGCAACAAGCTATAGATGGCATAGCTTCAATATTAAAGTTTGAAAAACCCAACCTAAAGATTTTATCAAACACCCATGTTTCTTGTGAGATGATAATAGCCAAAGAATTAATAAACATTTGCCACGCGGGGTCCGTAATTTTCCCCTTCAGGCCCGTGGTGTTCCAAGATAGTAACAATATGGGAGCACCTTGGACATTTAAAAAGGAGCCACTCAATTTGAGGGTATAGTAGGGGTGAATGGACAGGGAAGGCGTCAGTGGGATGCATACCATTTAGAAAATTGTTACCCAAGTCTGGAGGTTCAATAGGCATAGGGGTGTGAGTAATCCTAACTGCTTCCTGAACAAGAGTCACTAGAGCGGTCTCTACTTGGATACCGCTACCACCAATTCCGCAGGCTTTGAGTGATAGGTGAAGGTTTAATCTCCTCAATGGTGGCTGTTCCACAAAACTACTTGTTAAATCATACAAGCAAAAAATACCTGAATCGCTCTGCATTGTTGCGCTGCTCTCATTTTTTATTGTACCACTAAATTTGTAAAAATGGAAAGGAAATGTCTGAGGAAAGCTTTACCACTGCCCTTGATTGCTAGTATTGAAGGCCTAGGGTTGGATCTTGGTGTGAGAAGCTTTTTCAGTTACCTCCAGAGTCAATGCTCCCTCAGTAGCTGGCTGGTGTCTCCAGGCATTTTCTGAAAGTAGTTTGGCCTTGGCTTTGCCGAAGAAGAAACGAACTCTAAATTTGTGTGCAAATCATGAAATGCCAACTGTTTTTTTTTCCCCCTTCAGGCCTCAACCACGATAATCCACAAAATGTTGACGATAATCAACGCAATGTTGGGTAGGGCCTTAAGTAGAGCACCTCTAAAGTGAATGTGACGCTTGTTGACCTCAGTGGGTTTAATGCTGTGTCTCTCTTACACATTAGCGATTTGCTAATTTTGAATACAAGGAAGCCTGTCATTTTTAAAACTTCTAGTAAATCATGTAATGTGTTGCTCTTTTGTGCAGGGTTTTCCAGGCTTAGAATTAGGCGTCCATTAAGTGGACATTGTGATAGCAACCGGTTGCTTTGTTTTAACCGTTGTTAATTCTATTCATTATGGGTTGTTTTTATATGTTATACATTTTATTTTAAATACATTGTAGTGTGTTTTTATAGGCATATGTCTTTCACGCTTTCTAATAAATTAGTAACAGGTCCAATGAGCATTGGCTGAAATGTTCCTCAGCTCTTAAGTTGTTCTTCTTCATTGTGCCAATCATTTGTAAAAGTTATTTAAATATGACGTCTAACCCTGTACTCATTGCCTGCCGTGAAGCTCTCTCCTTCTGTTGCTAAGCCGATTACAGCACCACGCTTCAGAGGCTTTTGCTCTAAAGACCCCCTGGGCCTAGATCCACATTTTTAGAATCTCTCCCTGACTTTTTGGAAGGCAGCGTGCATTTTGTAAATTGTGCAGTGTTGCAGGATTTACATTTTTATTTAGAGGACCTAGATAACAGAGACTCATTGTGTGTATGTATGTATGTGTGTATATATATATATATATATATATATGTGTGTGTTTCTGTGCTTGGCATGTTCGTGGGTCATTGCATGGCTCCTGGGTGGGTTGTTATACTAGATATCTATGAATTCCTGCTCTCATCTTATCACACTTATCTACCCATCATCATATGTCATGTCTCTATCAAACTATCCTCCATTCCCACTCTGAATCATCCCAAATCCTTTCTACTACTTTCATCTCTTAAATAACTCTGCCTAAGCTCTTCCCTCTGCTTCCACATCTAACTCACCAAACCTCACTCTACTACCATGACCTCCCACACAACCCTACTAAATTCTCCCTCATTTATCTCACCCTGCTACTATGCTCTCCCTAACCCTTCCACAGACTCGTCCCTCCTCCATCCCCCTTTACTCATCCCAAGCCTTTGGGTTGAGTAAATGAAGGATATACTCCCAATTAACACTTTTGGATTTCTTTCCTCCTCCACCCCTCCATTACTCCAGTCAGTCTAACTAACAAACTCTCATATCCGCGGCTCAAATTAACTCATAATAATACTAAAACTGTACTCATATTTCCCGATACTAATCCATCACTAATTCTTGTTGGGTTCCAGAGTAGCGTGCTACTCACCGAAAAGCGCTTCAACGCCTCGTCAGGGGTAGTAAGCGCTATATAAATACTATTACAATACAATACAATACATTAGCACTTAGCGATAATTTGATGAGATTTGGCCTGAAACAATTGGTGAACGCACCGACTCATCTTGCAGGCCATACACTGGATGATATTTTCCCTAACCACCTAGGCTTTAGCTGAAAGATGTTTTTAAATCATCTGCTCTGACCATATGGCAGTGCGCTTCTGTTTTAACGTTAAGACAAATAAACCATTGATATCATTGACACCACAGGTTAAACGGGCTAGGCCCTGGAGCAAAATAAGCAGCACAGAGCTGTCAGGGATACTCGAGCCCTCTCAGCCATCTTCTCTGAGGATTCAAATTTAGTGGCCTCCAGTTAATCTTACTGGATGAATGAAGCAGCTAACAAACTGGCCTGATTAAAATGATAAAAAACCATTAGACCTCGCACCTTGGCCCCTTGGTTCTCCTCTAAGCTTAGAGGAATGAAAAGGAGATGCAGACAGCAGGAAAAGTAGCTATTCACCTGAAGAAAAAATGTAATAAAAAAAAAATATATATATATATATATTATAAAAGAAATAAAATAATATACTATAAAAATATAAATTATTTAAATATAGAAAATTTATCAATATAGAAAAAACAAGTTATTTTACAGAAAAAAATCTACTGTGCTACAAACTCACACAAAGAACTCTTCCAAACAATCCGAATGCTCTCAACTCTCCGGCTGCTCAGATGCTACCTCCCACACTGGCTGAATTTTTCAGGAACAAAGTCGAGGAGGTGTATAGAGAATTTAGTATCCATAGCAGCATTGACCTCCCTCAGGTAGCAGTTGTCCCTTCAGACCCTGGCCACACAACCCTTGGTGATTTTCTCCTTCTTTCAGCAGTTCAAGTGGTTGAGCTTCACAATCTCACTAAATCCGGTTCCCCAACTGACCCATGCCTCGCTAAGGTGCTCCATAAATTAGCCAGCTCTATTGCCTCTCCCTTGGCCTCGCTGTTGAATGATATCTTGAAAAACTGCATTTTCCCCACTGAGTGGAAAAAAGCATCCATCCTCCCCTTACTCAAAAAAACAGCCTTAATCCTCTTGAAGACAAGAACTACCGGCTGATCCCTCGGCTTCTGCTGTTAGCAAAAATCCTGGAAAGACATCCTAACATCCTTAAAATCGCTTCTATAAAACTATCATGACCAGAATGAAATCTTGGACGCTGCCCAGTTCAGTTTCCGGAAAGCCAGCATCACAGAAATGTCCTTGGTAGCAGTCACTGAGGAGGTTAGGGAAATTCTAGATAATGGCAGGAAAGCTGCAGTGGACTTATTAAACCTATCCGGAGCCTTCGATACGGTGAGCCAATCGGTCGTCAAGTACTGACTAATGAAGATAGGCCTTCAGGACTCTGCTCTGAATCTGTTATGTTCCTTTCTTGATGGAAGGGAACAATCTCTATGGGAGATTTCTCTTCCAAGCCTTTTTCTTTACCCTGCCACGTTCCGCAAGGGTCCTCATCGAGTCCCACCTTATTAAAAATTTACTTAACTTCTCTCTTGAAACTGATGAAGAGGTTTGCATTTTTTGTCTCCTACGCTGATGACACCCAAATTGTAGTATTTTTTAACAATTACATTGAAGAGGTAGCCTTACGCTTTAAGAACTGGATGTCCGCAGTTGTCAACTGAATGAACTCCCACTGCCTAAAACTTAACTCTTAGAAGACTGAGGTGCTTCTTTTTGGAAATTCCTCCTGGTGGTCTCAGTCTCTCGGCTCCCTACCTAATCGAGTGTCAAGAGTGAGAAATTTTGGTGTCATCTTCGACCCTCACGTCTCCTTTGCCGATCAGACAAGTCAACTAACGTCATCCTTTCTTTTCATTCTAAGAACTGTGAAGAAAACTCTTCCTTTTCTGCCCTATGACTTGCAGACTACTGTAGTTGTCTCCTTGGTTCATTCAAAACTGGACTACTGCAATATTCTATATGCCAGGTCACAGTCTGGCATTGTAGAAAAAACATCAGAGACTGCAAAACACCGCAGTCTGGCTCCTTAAGAACATAAGGAAGTTTGAACCAGTCTCTAGGCAAAATAATTACACTGTCCCCCTATAAATAAGAGAGCAGTTTGCATTGCTCACAAAGTTCCTTTTCAGACAGGCTCTGTCCCTCTTAAAAAAAGATCTCTTGGTACATTCCACACAAACGTCTTGTTCAGCCAAAGCCAAAAACTGAGTTTACCTTAAATCTTTAAGGCTTCCTGGGGTGCCAGAAGCTTCTCTCACTTTACCTGATGTCTTTGGAACCAAACACCATGGCATTTAGGAAATTAACCAAACCTACCAATCTTTAGGAAACCTCTAAAAACTTGACTGTTCACACATCCTGTGTTGTTTGCTTTACAGATAAAAAAAAAACAAATAAAATTTACCCATTTTCTGTTCATTTTCCATCACTTCTGTTTAGCTAGGCTGACTTTCTTACAAGAGGTAGCCGTAGTAGGTTTCTATTGCACAATTTTGTTTACTTCCTTTATTTATATTGTGCTGACTTCAATCTTGTATTATGCTTATTAAAACCTTAATGGTTTTCCTTTTTTTAAAAATAATCTTATTGTATTTAGCTGTTTCTATTTCAAAATACCTTTTTAGAATAGCTCATTTGTTCTTTCAGCAACTTCTGGATTCTTTAAAGAAGTCCTCCACTTGATCAATTCAACCATTTTGAAGCTACATGGGACTTTTGACTCACCTTTTTCTCCTGTTTCTCATAAGACTCTAAATCTTTTCAGTATTCAAATTCTTCTTTTGAGCAACTCACCTGCTTAACTGTATGAGAAAATTGTTACCCTCAGACATTCAAGGATTATGTCTATGGGATATCAGCCTCCAACCGATTGCTTTACTGCTGGAGAGTTGCTACACAGGTGACCTTCTTTATTCTGTCTGGTACATTAGGGGTCAAAATAACCAAATGTCTGTGTGTGAACTGTAAGGAAACAATCGTTGATTGGTCACAAACATTATGAGTCTACTTTGTTCACAGACTTCTCAGCCAAACCTTTTTAACTTGTCAAACCATTGTTTTTGATTCAGTTTCTTCATAACCCATTTTAATTACCCGAGCACTGCTCCTTCAACCAAAGTTGATGTAATATCAAAAAGTAAATTTCCGTTACATTTAACTTATGGAATATAACTCTAGTTATTCACTTATTGAACTATGTGTTCAGTTATTTCCTTTATTTACAATGCACCCACTCAACCTAAATGAGTGATATGTATTAGACAACAAGGCCTGCCACAGTAGCACTGATGAACGTCCAAGATTAGAAACACACTTTATGAACCATTCTATTTCTTACATTGTTAAAAAATAAGCAACTTAGCTAAAGTAGCTCCGCACAGTAATACTCTGAGGGAGTACACAGTTAAAAGATGCAATATTTTATGGGTAACATCTTTTACAATGGCAATATTGGTTTTTAGAATGTTACTTAATAAGTGTTTCTATTTAACCCTGTATTTGTTTCTTAAATATTGAATTAAAGTGAAAACCCAGCACCTAACCCCTTTTGATCTCTTATTCTTTTACAGGATTCTGGGCTATATTTAAAAGAATTAATTGAGCCAGTTTTGACCTGCTTTAACGATGCGGACAGCCGATTGCGTTATTATGCCTGTGAGGCCCTTTACAACATCGTCAAGGTGGCACGTGGGTCAGTCCTGCCGCACTTCAATGTGCTTTTTGATGGCCTTAGTAAGGTGAGTATTATGAATGTGTAACCTCCAAGAGTTGTACAGTGGCTTAGCTGGAGGGCTAATTATGATGTATTAGTCTTTAAACTGTAATCGATTTTACCGATGTGAAACTGTGGCCTGGGCTACTTTAATACAGTTGGATTGTGTTTGGCCAGTAACAAGAGTCAGTGATTTTATCTAACATTAAGTGATTCATGTGGAACTGGAGGGAGACAGTATTAGGACTACCCATTCGCTCCATGTTAGGAGGCCCCATGCTGTCCCTCCAGTTATGGACAATCCATGGAGATTTAGGAAGCCTGAAACCTCTTTTGACCCTCACTGCACACTGCTTTTGCTTTTTGAGACTCTAGTTAAAGAGAACATCTGATCTGAAAATCTCAAGCTCTGCTCATCCCAAGCTTCCTCTCGATTAAATGTGACTTAACATTTTCCTTTACCATATCCTCAACAACAAATGTGATGATCCAACCATTAGGTTACCCTGTCTTGCTCTGTTTGCACAGCAGTACACTCGGTCTGTTGGAGAGTGTAGTAAGGAGACTTATGTGAATGTGAAGAGCATGCTAACATCTCTGTGATCCTTGACCGGGGATGTGATCCTCTGTTGTCCCTGCAGAAATTATGAAAAGCAGGCATGACCACATGGAGCCCTTCAAGACATCATATCGTGTTAGTAGAGCAGGGTTGGAACAGGGGTATGAAATCATCATGGAGATGTGTGGGTTTATAAGGTCTGCATTGCTATCAGGATCTTTTATTAACATCCAAAGATGGACTAATTCAAGAGCAGTGAGGGACCAGGATGCATCAGATTTGCTCGTTGTCAAATGAATTCCAGCAAAATATGCCAACTCAGAACAGCTGCAAACCTTGTAGGATAATGGCTGGTGGAGATTCTAGGATTGATACCAGCATGTCTCCTGAGGCCATGAAGGGTCAGGTGTATTCAGTGCTGTTCGTAAAAGAGCATGAATATGAAGAGCAGCATTGTGCAGAAAAAACAACTCCGCTTGATAGGTAAATGCAATCAAAACAACTGTTCCTCGTGCTCAAAGACCCAACAGGTTCCTTTAGGCCTAGCTTGACTATGCACCCATCGCCACTCTTCAAGTGACCAACCGAAAAATAACTTTGAGAAATATTACTGAGTTAGGGGCTTTGGTTCTGGCCATATGGTGGTTGACTAGAGGTCAGTATCTGATTGGGCAAAGCTGTGTACTTGCACTGAAAATGAGAGTTTATAGTCCACTTTTCTGCCTTGTGGGAAACCTTCTGCTCAATACAGCTGGACTGAATTTGTTATGATCAAGGCTGTAGGTCTGTTTGGTGTGAAAAGTTACAAGAAAGGCAGTTTGACGTGTTTATTGTGAAAATAATGTATCTGATAGAGACCTCGAGGTGCAGATTCCTTGCTTTTGATTTCTCCCCAGGCATCAGACTGGATCTGGAAAGGTTTTGTGAGCAGTATCCTTGCATGCCGGTAGGTGGCGTTGATTGGCTCCAAATCTGCCGTCAGCATCGTTTGCGCTGGAAATGACGTTGCAGGTCCTATATAGGCACCATCCAGGTGTGCTAACAACAGTTCTTTTCTTTCTGCGCCAGCCAGCGTTGATCCAAAAAAGCTCCCCCTGAGTAATTTTTTGACTGGCCCTTTTTGACTTTTTGTTGAGTCTTTTTGAGACATTTCTCTCCTGATGTGTTGAGGATGTCTTCTAGGAAGACAGAACTCAAGCCTTGCGGATCCTTTCATTGGGGGATGTCCATGACTGATCCGCACCTTATGTGTCTTTAGTGTCTGGAGCGCAACCACAGCCCAAAGTTGTGTTCCGAGTGCCCAGCCATGCATCCGAAGACATGTGCCTCATTTTTGGGCAGCTCAACCCTGCTGGGGCTCCTTCAAGCCCCGTGGGACCTGAAGAGGTCCATTCAGGTTCCGCACCAGCGGCTCATGCCCTGGCACCGAGGGACTCCCCAAGATCCAGTCTTGGATCCGGACTGGCACTGGCCGTACCACCTTGACCCTCCCTGACTCTGGTCCAGATGCTGATGCTCCTGGCGCCATGCTCAATCACAGGCAGCGCCATTACCACTGGATTTCCAGACTCCGACATGGAGCAAGTTGGGCGTCATACGATGCCTCCTCTTTTGAATCCTGAGCCTTATTCCCATAGACTAGGCTTCGGAAATTAATGGGAAAGTTAACAGGACCCTTTAGAATACCATTCACATGAAGAAATGGACTGGCGTGAATACTTGGGTAAGGTCAGCAGACTGGACATTTCTCCAGATATTTGCATGCTTTCGCCTACCGTGGCTGTGAAGGAGAGAGCTTCTTATGCTATGGTGGTGAGGAGGGCAGCTGATGTCCTGGACATTTAACTGCCCTTGGTGGCGGTCGAGACTAATCTCTTGATAAAGCTGCTACAACCGGGAGCTTTCACCTCAGAATCCCTGCTCCCGTTCAATGATGCCCTCACTGACGTCCTACTGGGTACCTGGTCTAAACTCAGCATAGGGGCTCCTGTGAACAGGACAATTGCCTACTGCCATTGCCCCGCTCCTGGAGACCCAAGTTTCTTGACTCAACACCCCACCCCTGAGAGATTGGTGGTCCAAGCCTCTACCTCCTGTGGCACATTCCCTTCTGCTCTCCTGGATAGGGAATCCAAAAGGTTGGACTCACTTGGGAAGAAGGTGTTTTCTTCCGCCACGCTTGCATTGCAATCCATGAACACCGCATGCCTTTTGGGCTGTTATTCCCACACACTGTGGAATATGGTTGCGCAAGTGCTGCCACAGGTCTCCGAGGAGGTCCGGGCTGTACTCTCTCAGGCTGTTGCCAATGGGAGAGATGCATCAAAGTTAATAATTTGCTGCAGACTTGACATGACTGACTTGCTAGGTATTGCAATTTCTTCAACATTGGCCCTGAGGTGCAACCCCTGGCTGAGGACATCTAGCTTTTCAGGGGATATCCGGCTTCTTTGATGGACATGGCCTTTGATGACACCTGTCTCTTCGGAGACAAGGCAGACTCTGCTCCTGAGCCCTACAGCCCTGGTCCTTACGGTGGCTCCTCGTCCCCCCCAGTCTGCCTTTCACCCCTTTTGTCACTACGGAAGGGGTCTCCAACTGCACTAATTACTGGCCAGCCACTGTGCCACGCATGCCTGTCAGCCTCTGCGTGGCTCAGGGCACAGGATCCACCGACCTCGTGGAACAGGTGGCAAGAAGTCTGGTCAGTATGCCACGTCCCCTCCCCACTGCAGCAGCCTCTGAACCCTCCTAGTCTTTCACTCCCCCCCCCCGCCCCCAACAGGACCAATGGTGGCAGGATTCACCATCACCTACCCCACTGGCAAAACAGCACTTAAGACAGGTGGGTTGTGCGGATAGTCCAAAGGGGCTATTCTCTCACCTTCAATTCTGCCCCTCCATCCATGACTCCATCCTACGATCTTATGACTGAGGATCATTTGTTCCTTCTCCGTGAGGAACTTGTGGCTCTTTTGGCCAGGGGAGTCATAGGGAGGGTTCCAGTGCCAGAAGTAGGCCGTGGTTGCTATTCACACTACTTTCTGTGCCCCAAAAAGGACAAGGGTTTTTCCCTATGCAAGCCCTTTGATTCCCTCAATCGCTTCCCCAAGAAGAAGAAGTTCAAGATGCTCATGTTGGCTCAGATCTTGTCTGCCTAGGACCCAGGAGAGTGAATGGTAGTGTTGGACATGCAGGGTGCTTATTTTCACATCCATGTCCTGTCTGCCCATAGACGTTACTTGCGGTTCACGGTAGGCCACAAGCACTTTCACTTCGGCCTGACCAGCACCCCTCAAGTGTTCACCAAGGTAATGGCAGTGGTTGCAGCTCATATGCGGAGATCGGGGGTTTCAATCTTCCACTACCTCTACAACTGGCTGTTAATGGCGTGCTTGCCCCAGGCTGTCGTCTCCCTCTATCAGACTATGGCAGACCTAAAAGTCACACTTGACTCCCTCTGCGATGCCCCCTTTCATCAGAGCTGTTCTGGACACGTTGAAGTTTTTGGGTTTATCCTCCTGAGCGGTGAGTCCAGGATATTCAGGCTATGATACCGATGATTCAGCCTCTCTCCTCGATTTTGGTGATAATGACTCTGAGGCTGGTGGGCTTCATGGCCTCCTGTATCCTGCTGGTGACACATGCCAGATGGCATATGCGGGCTCTGCAGTGGGACCTGAAGTTCCAGTGGGCACAGCATCAGAGGAATCTATTTGACAGGGTCCAGATATCGAGGGAACTGTGCAAGATCTGCAGTGGTGGTTAACAAAACGTGATTGGGTCAGAGGCAGATCCCTCTCCGTTCCGCAACCAGATCTAATAGTAGTGAACAGATGCATTACTCCTGGGATGGGGACGCCATCTGGGGGAGGTGGAGATCAGAGGCATCTCATCTCCAGCGGAAACAGGACTCAACAGCAACATTCTGGAGCTCTGTGCGATACCGCCATGAGGACTGCAACAAGCAGGGTGGGTGGGGTCATGGACACTTTGTCAAGAGGCTCTGCACCTCTGGACATGTCTGTAACATCAGGGCATATCACTTGTGGTTCAACATCTGGTGAGTTCTCTGATCACCAGAGAAGACAAACTCAGTCAAAAATGCCTAGCTGATCACGAATGGTGTCTCTATCCGGAGGTGGCACAAGGAGTATTTCAGCAGTGGGGAGAGCTTGGTTAGATCTGTTTGCCTCCACAGAGATCACACAATGTCAGCAATTTTGTGGGTTGCAGTTTTCAAGGCGGCAATAGCTCGGACATGCTTTTTGTCTCAAGTTAGGTTCAGACCTCCTGTATTCCTTTCTGGCCATACCAGTCCTACCCAGAGTTCTCAAGAAGATCAAGAATGACGGGGCCAAGTAATACTGGTGGCTCTGGACTGGGCACGGAGAGCCTGGTATCCCGAGTTGCTGAGCATGCCCATCAATTCTCCGAACAGGCTTCCCCTTCAGGAGGATCTTCTGTTGCAACAGCTGGGGAGGGTTTTGCACTCTAACCTGTCCACTTTCTGCCTTCTCCCGTGGAGATTGACAGCCCTTGACCTTCCTCCGGAAGTCTGTAACGTAATCTTGGCAGTCAAGCATCCCTCCACCAAAACGGGATACACCTGTCATTGGAAGAAATTTGTGGCATGATGCACAGACAAGTCTGTTGATCCCATTTCACCTCCTCTCTCTGAGGTCCTGTTGTTCATTCTGTCCTTTGCCCCCAGGGCTCTGCTGTGGGCACTCATAAAGGATATTTGTATGCTATATCTGCGTTTTTGCGGTTGCCTGATCAACCTTCTTTGTTTAATAGGTTCCTCAAAGGTCTTACAAATCTTTTACCTCCATCCCCATTAATTTTGCCCTAAAGAGATCTGAATTTGGTTCTGAATTTTTTGATGCTCCTTTTGAGCATCTCTACAATTGGCCTCTCAGGCTTCTCACATTGAAAACAGCATTCCTTGTTGCAGAGTGAGTGAGCTGCAGGACTTATCATCTAAGCTGCCCTTCCTTTCTGTCTATCCTGACAGTGATGCTTCGTACTAGGGTCTCTTTTGTGTCAAAAGTGGTTACGCCTTTTCATGTATGCCAATCAATCACTTTGCATACTTTTCATGCACCCCCACATTCTTCTAAGGAAGAGGAGAGTCTCCACCATCTAGACTCTAAAAAAGCGTTTGTGTTCTTCCTTGATCATTCAAAAGAGTTCCGGGTCTATGATCAGCTCTTTGTAGGGTATGTGGGTGCAAAGAAAGGTCAGGTAGTGCAGAAGCTGACCATCTCTAAATGGGTCATACTTTGCATTGAGATCTGCTATGCAATGGCCAAGAAGCAACCCTCTGAGGGGTTGCATGCTCATTCTACCAGAGCTAAAGCTGCAACCACTGCGCTATTGCGTGGAGTTCCAGTCCTGGACGTCTGCCAGGCAGTGATGTGGTCATCTCTGTACATGTTTACCAAGCACTACTGCCTGGAGAGTCTGGTCCATAGGGATGGGCAATTTGCCTGGTCGTTCCTGCAGGACTTTCTAATTTGCACTTAGTTCACAGGCCCACATCCTAGGTTAGTATTGCTTGTGTATTTATTCAAAGGTAAGGAATCTGCAGCTAGAAGTCTCTTTCAGAAGGACAAGTTACTTACATTCAGTAAGTAGTCAGTGATCTTTTCAGTGTGATAATCTTTGTAAGGTCTTCATAGGAGGAATTATATTTTGGTTTGCCAACTGTAATTGTGCATACATGGTTATTTTATGACACTGTGTGTTGGGATGGGAATGTCCTCTACATGGATTATGGTCATATTCTCGTCCCCTGAGGTCCTTGCTTTGAGCTTCTGGTACCCAAGTTTTTGACTTTTGGCCCTACTCCCACACTAATCTGGTGTGTGCAGAAGCATAGACCTGTTCTTTGACACAAGTGAGGTTCTGAATCTGTTCTGACTGGTTGGGCACACCAAGCATGCCTTCTTTTACTGGCCGTGGACTACTATCCCTATTGTCAATTTAGCATGTATAGCAGTGGTGGTAACCCAGATTGTATCACAAATTTCCTAAGAGTATGTTATGTGTGCTTTTGTATGTACCCTATGTGGTACATGCATTGTGTGTCAGAGTAATAGAGGTCTCCTGGTTCCATTTTGGATGCCTCTTGCCTGTTCCTGAAACCAGGATGGAGGCGAGGTTATTTTCTTATGCAGTGGAAGCGTATTGCCAATATTCCTACTGAGATAGACACCGAAGAGGGGGGCAAAGGACACAATTTTCCGTTAGAAATTGTATTAAGCCTTTCCCTGAGAGCAGCTGCTGGTCAGTGTTCCTGTAGCACTGCCATTTGGTAGATGGTGTGGGTAAATGGTACGGCTGTAGTCTCTATTGTTAGGGCGAAAGGGTCCTCTTTGGTGAAGCCTGCCTTTGGTCTGTTACCTGATCGCTGCTCAGTGTGGCTGTTTACAGACCAGTGCCGAAGCCTCACCTTTGTGTACCTCTGTTGTGGGTACTACAGGCTGTAGACTACCCTGCTCTGAAGAACATCTCTCTACACAATTGCTGTGTCTGGAGAAAAAAGGGCACTTGAAAGGAGAACCTGTTCTCAAGCCAGTTGGGAAAGGGCTTACAGAAGATCCACATCCCCCATCTGAATTGTCCGTACCAAAAATGTGGGAGTCGATGACCCATTTGTTGTTTCAGTTCCAAGTTCTCTTTCACAAAGGACGTGCGTGTTTTGCTGAATTCTAAGAGGGCTGCTGTTCTATCAGAACTAGTGTCTGTCTGATGACCAGCTTCCGAGAGGTGAGGGAACATCACATGAAATCTTGACGAGAAGAAAGAAGCTGTTTCCCTGACCTGAAGCACCTAGAAGCCACGCTGCTGCTGAGAGGTGAAAAGAGCCTGCCAAACCTGCAGATGGTGTTACTGCCACCTAGAGCCGGCAGCAGCTTGACACCAGGTGGTGTATTTGCCCGCCAGAACCGGAAGACTGATGAGAACAATGTGCATGCCCTGAGGTGTGTAGGTGCAGTCTTTCCGAATGCATGGTTCCAGGCAGGGATTGTCACAAGAATCTGTGCACGAGCTGACTGTGTTGCTGCATTAAAGAACGGTTCATGAGTGGACTGGGCCACTACATCAAAGAACTATGCCCAAGTGGACTATCATACTGCCTCAAGAGACTGTGCCAGGGGTGGCCTGGGCCTGATCCGAGTTTGTGCCCGGTGTCGCCTGCGGCTGTGACCTCTGACCCTTGCAAGCCCATTCCCTGTATCTCACCTGAACCCAGAGGCAGGCTTATTGACTACTATAGGCCTGCTTCATGACAAGGACTCCAAGTAGCGTTCTAATATGCCACCTGCTGTGGCCTCTGCCTAACTGCATGAAGAACCTCCAACTGTTGTGCCTCTCCTTCAAGAGGGAGCAGGGAGGATGTGCAGTCTAGATCCAAACCAGCCGTCAGAGAAGGACTAAGACAGCTCCATAGTGAGGAGACCTGTGATGTGTGGCCGGTTTGAGATAACTGGGTTCTGGGAGCACAAACTATTCAAATGAATAATCAGCATCTTGGTTTTGATACTTGCCCTAGAGAGCTCAAACCTACAATGGGGATGGGATCGGCCTGATTACACAAAGGGGGGGACATCCATGAGAGGGTGCCAGCAAGCAAGGCGTAGTAAGTAGCCCATGTGCCAGTGAAGTAATTGTACATGTAGATAGTTCTACGAAGCATTACCTTTTAAGTGTGTATTGAAGTACTTTTATTTATCAAAATAAAGTACTGAATTGGGTAATTAGTTATCGCGCTGCGGGGTGTTTGAGTTTTGAGCTTGTGTGCATCCATCCTACCCCTCGGAAAGGCTGTGACTGCTCGCCATTACTGCCACTGAGAGTCAAGTGTGGAAGGAAGGTTCTACTCGCTCAAGTGTTGCAGAGCCTTAGTAGGATGCACCCCAGTGCATCAGAGGCAAACAACCCCAGCTCCTGTGGCCGAGGCTCAGTGTGCTTCATGTTTACTTTGTGGGAAGAATTATGCTCAATACAGTAGGCCCGAGATGGGTATGGTGACAAGACATTGGTAAGGCCTATAGGCCTTATTTGTTCACTGGAAAAAGTTATGTTCAGTAACAAAGGTCTGATCTTTTTGTTATGAACGGTTATGACAAAGGCATTAGACATGGCTTATTTATTGCTAAAAGTATTTTTAAAGCTTGTATGCCTTTACTCGTGGATCTATATTTCATTGTGTTTGAGGCTGAAGACAGTTATTTTGTCACATGGAATCTCATAGAATTACTGTTAGTTGGCAAGGTATTTGGAGTCGGTTGCCTCCTCTGACAGACCCTGGGTATTAAAAGATTTGCCCCACGAGAATCCGTTTTAGGGCCTTTTTGGAGAGTTTGTGTAGTGTTTTGATAAATACTTTTACAGATAATTGTTTTTTTATGATTGCATGTCTGATGGTTGACTTGTGAAAAAGACTATGTGCAATACGCTAGGCCTGGATTGGTTACTCTAACAAGTGAATAATTTAAAATGTGGGCCAGATTGGTTAATTGGGAACAGTTTTGGTATATCAGTCTTTTTATGAAAAGCTATGACAACGATAGTAGGACTGACTTATTTTTTGTGAAAAGCGTATGTTAAAGGCAATGTACTGTTAAGGATGGACTAGTATTACATTGCGTTAAAGCCAGTAGACAGATATTTAGTTTTTGTACAATCTCACAGATAACTGTAATAGGCGAGGCTTTTGGTGCTGGTTACCCCTCTGATAAATCCAGGCTTCAGAAGATTTGCACTGTAAAAATCGAGTTTAGGCCCTGTTCAGAAGTATTGTACATTATTTTACCAATGTAATTTTTTTATTACGCAGTAACTTTGGCGTTGTTTGACAAGTCTCCATGAAACATTCCAAAAATGTGCTACTTTTTGTCAAGTTTGTGCATGTCAGTTTGGGGTGATCCGTCAAGCAGGGGTGAGTTTAAAAATTAAAAAAAAAAGGGTGGGGTCGCATTGTTCCCATTCATTTTTCCATAGGAACGTTACACACAGCTACAGTCCAAACTGCTGAATGGATTTACACCAAAAAAGCTGGGTCGTGGTCCAGAAAGAGTGAAAGAGTTTTGTGGTTTGGTGTAAATCTGTTCAATAGTTTTTGAACAATTGATGTTCAAAAAATAGTATTTATATGGATGTGGAGCCTCCATAGATCCGACAGATCTGCTATCTGATTGGCTGCCACCTCAAGGAAGTGGTGTCAGCCATCTTAGGACTCAGTCTTGAGTATTAAACAAAAAATGCAGAAATAAAGACATAAGGGGCAGGGTAGGGATAGCCTGATGCCCTAGACCTGCTGTTGGGGTCGGAAAACATTTGTTTTTTACATTATGCTGTGGATTTGCAGAGGATCTGCGGCAAAATTAAAAATAAATAAACTAATCTCATTGTCATTCCCAATGCTCTCCAGGCCCTGCCTACCCCTGGACTTACAGTCCGTGGATCGACCCACCATTCAAGAAGGGGGAGATGAAGAGGAAAGGTATGGTACCCTAGAGAAGAACGCTGAGCGAAAACTTCACTTCAGCAGACTTTACCATGCCTTTGGTTTCAGAGGAAGGCAAGTCCTTCACCACCATGATGCGCAGGACAGCGGAGGTTCTTTATGTTCAGCTGCCTGCTGTCACGGTTAAGAACAACGTCTTGCCAGAGGTGCTTCACCCAGAAGCTGGTTTGGCTGGAACACTGCTCCCCTTCAATGAGGGGGCTCGCTAACATTCTCCATTGGTAGTGAGACAAACCTTGCACAGGGCTCCTGTGCACCACTTGATTGCCCACCATTGTCCCACCCCAGGAGGCCCAGGTTTCCTGTCCCAGCAGCCTTCTCCTGAGATCCTGGTTGTACTGGCCTCAATGACCAAGGTCAATCGAAAAGCTATCCCTTCCTCTACACCGAACAGGGAATCCAAAAGGCTGTACACCTTTGGGAAGTGCATTTTCTCCTCCAACAATTAGCCTTGCGGTTGATGAACACTGTATGCCTCCCATTGCTCCCAGGCATTGTGGGACTCGGTTGCGCAGTTGCGTACCCCATGCTTCCCAAGGAGGGCTGAGCTGTTCTCAACCAGGCCTTCGTGGATGGTCTGGATGTAGTGAAGTTCACCATCAGATATGGCCTGGATACCATAGAGTCCCTCGGAAGAGCCATGGTTTCTACTGTGGCACTGTATTGCCAGGCCTAGTTGCGGTCCACTGTGTTCTCAGGGATGCCAAATGGTCCCTGACTGACTGCCCTTCGATGGCTTCCACCTATTTAGTGACAACGGCTGCACAGCTCTCAAGGGTTTTTGGCAGAGCCAGGTCATCGTTAGTTCTCTTGGACATCTCTCTGGTCCTAGCCCCAGTTGCAGCAGTCCTTTTGCTCCTACCGTGGCTGCGGTCGGTCATGCAATACCATTCATACCTGCCAGGACCTTTAATGGGTAGGATCGTGGATCCCAAAGATAATGCAAGAGCCAGACCCAGCAAGCTATGCAGTCCCCCATATCTCCGGCTGCCTTTAAGCCTCTTTAGTGCACCTTCCATCCAGTACATCCATCACCTTGACTGCATTATCGGGCACCACCTGCCCCGTTGGCCTGCGATAACCTCTGGGAAGTTGGTGTTTTAGATTGCGGGGAAGGGGTAAACCCTCCCATTTGTGGAAACCCCCCTGCCCTTGCCATCCAAGAACAGATGACAGAGGAATCTCTCTCCTTGCTCCATCAAGAAGCACAGGCCCTTCTGGCAAAAGGAGCCATCAAAAGAGTGCCCGCTCCAAAAGTAGGGCATGGTAGTTACTCCCACTACTTTCTGGTGCCCAAAAAAGACAGAGGCTTATGTAGGATAATAGATCTGCACACTCTCAACTACTTTCCAAGAACATGGAATTTCAGATGCTCCCTTTGGATTTGGCTCTGTCTGTGCTGGACCCTGGAGACAGGATGGTGGCGCACGGCCTGCAGGACGTGTATTTCCACATCCCCATCCTGCCGGTCCACAGGTGTTCCCTGTGGTTCACGGTGGGCCAGGGGCATTTCAAATTTGCTGTGCTTTCTTGTGACATTACCAGTACCCCGCTGGTGTTCGTTAAGCCCATCTGGAGATTGGGAGTTCCTGTCTTCCCCTCCCTTGACGACTGGCTGCTGAAGGAAGGCTTGTCCCTGGCTGTTGTCATGCATCTTCATACTATGGCAAACATCCCCCATTTGCTGGGGGTTGCTATCAACGTGTTAAAGTCACAACTGATCCCCACCCCTCAGACACTCCTTTTCATCTGAGCCATTCCATACACAGTATGATTATGTGTCTATACTCCAAAGTGGCGAGTCCAGAAGATTCAGGCTATGATTCAGACGTTTCAGCCTCTATCCTGGATTTCTGTGAGACTGACTCTGAGTATTCCTATATGTCATGGCCTCTTGTATCCTGCTGGTGAATCGTGCCTGAGGGCACATGCAGGCTTTGCAGTGGGACCCAAAGTTGCAGTGGGCACAGTACCAAGGAAATCTCTCTGACTTGGTCCAGATATTGGTTGGGACTTTGCAAGATCTTCTGTGGTCGCTGACAGACTGAGATTGGCCCACCAACAGACCTCTACCCCTTCCCCACCCGGAGCTAACAGTGGTGACTGTGCATCACTTCAGTGTTGGGGCGGCCACCTGGGAGATGTGGAAATAAGAGGACTCTGGTCGAGTCCAAGCTTCATAGTAACCTTATGGAGCTGAGGGCAATTCATTTGTCGTTGAAAGCTTTCCTTCCATCCATCTAAGAAAGGTTGGTTCAGGTGTTCAAAGAACATCATTGCTATGTGCTGTCGCAAAAAGCAGGGTGGGGTAGGGTCATGGACCCAGTGCCAGTTTGCTCTGCACTTCTGGAAATGGCTGGAGCACCAGGACATCTTCATGGTCATTCAGCACTTGGGGGATTCACTGAACACCATGGTGGGCGAACTGGGCTGTTGATGCCGTGCAGATTATGAAAGATGACTACTTCCAGTAGTCGGACAGCATTTCTACTGTGTATGCAGAGAACCTTGTCTTGATCTATTCACCTCTGCTAAGAACACGCAATGTCAGCACTTTTGTGAGTTGGAGTTTTCAAAGTGGTTCTCGCTCTACGAGGTATTTCATCTAGAGTGGAATTCAGGACTTCTGCAACCTTTCTGTCAATACCACTCGTACCACAAGTTATCAAGAAGATTGAGACAGACTGGGACTAATTCATTCTTGTGACTCCGGATTGGGCATGGAAGATGTGATGACCTTACTTCCTGAGCTTGAGTGTCAGTCCTCCAGTCAGGCTGCCTCTTCAGGAGGATCTCCTGTTGCAGCAATATGGCAGGGTCTTGCACCTGAACTTGCGCACACTCCACCTTCATGCATGGAGCGGTGAGAGTTGAGAGTTTTACTCTTTCTCCAGATAGGCATCCCTCCACTAAAACTGTATACACCTGCCTTTTGGATAAGTTTGTAGATTTATGTCCCTCTTGCCAGGTGGACTCCCTTTCTGCACCATTGTCAGAGGTGTTGCTGTTTGTTTTGTCTCTAGCCCTGCAAGACCTTGCTTTAGGCACTATTAAGGGTTACCTGTCAGCCATTTTGGTGTTCCTATGGCTGCTAGATCAACCCTCCCTCTTCATGCCACCTGATGTGACTGTTTTTTGAAAGGTTTGCAACACTTGTTCCCTTCTCCTTCTTTCATTATGCCCCAATGGGACCCTAGTCTGGTCCTCACGTTTCTCATGTGTTCCCCCTTTCTACCCCTATTCTCTGCCTCTCTTAACTATCAAAACAGTTTTACTGGTGGCCTTTACATCAGCTAGGAGGTTAGTGGGTTTCAAACTCTCTCAGTTCACCACCCGTACACCAGCTTGTTCCCTTACAAACTGGGCTTTTGGGTGCCTGCCTCTTTTCTGACAGCCAGAGCGTCACTCTGCCTACTTTTTCACTCCTGCTCATCCTTCCAAAGAGGATGATAAACTCCATTGCCTGGACCCGAAGAGAACGCTCTCTTTCTACATTGATCGCACCAAAGACTGTTAGATGGACGATCAGGTCTTCATCTGGTTTACTGGAGCGAAAAAGGGCAGGGCTGGGCAGAAGTGGACCATCTCTCGATGGACGGTACTCTGATTTAGGATCTGGAATGCATTAACTAAGAAGCATTCTCCTGAGAGCCTGTTCCACCAGGTCCAAGACTGCTTCTACTGCATTGTGGTGCCTGTCCAGGTCATCTGCCAAGCCGATACGTGGGCATCACTCCACACATTCACGAAGCATTACTTCTTAGCAACTAAGGTCTGTTAAGATGGGCCTTTCGCCCACTTGGTCCTACAGGTCTTTTTGGTTTAAACTAGTTCATTTACCCTCCTCTGGGGAGTTATTGCTTGAGTATCTATTCTAAGGTGAGGAAACTGTGGTTAAAAGTCGCTATCAGAAGAACAAGTTACTTACCTTTGGTAGCTCCTTTTCTGGTAGAGAATCTGTCCAGTCGCAGATTCTTCATCGACCCTCCTGTCTTCCCCACTCTGTGAACTGGACTCTTTACCTTAAAGATCCAATTAGATTCTGCACACTGGCGTACACATTAGTTTTTACATTGCTCTGTGTTTTTTGACGTAGAAATGGTTACATTACAGAAGGTAAGTGTCAGATGCCATTGGTCTAATCACTGGAAAAGTTTCACAAATGTAGTAGGCCTAGCTTACTTAATTGTGAAACCATATCATAAGTGCAACATGTCTTTAAGACTAATTGTTATTACACTGCACCAAAGGTTGTAGACTGTTATTTTATTATATGAAGTATCCCAGATTACCTTAGTCGACAAGTGTTTGTACTGATAATATGTGCTATAACCTCATAGGATGATCTGACAGGTTTAGTCAAGTGTTGTTCGCATTACGCTTTCAGTTTATGGCAAGGTGCAGAATATCAGTAATCTTCAGTCATTGACTCTATTGCCATGAGTTATGGTGTTTTCCTGATCACATGTGCGCCTATGCAGAAAAATGAGTGCACTTCAATGCCATGACTGGTAAGCTAGTGCTTTAATTTTCCGGTTTCTGCTTAAATAGTTCCGCTTTCATTTCATTCTTTATCTTTTTTGAACTTTTTATAAACATACGTCAGCGTCCTAGACTCTGTTCCACATCCGGTTCTCCACTCTTGTGTTTGCCAGTTTTTCAAAGACTTCCAAACGTTTTCTAAGTGTGCTAGGGAAATGTGTCTCTACCAGGAAGGAAATGTGAGTCTCACACCCGCACAAAGTGTGCCTTTGGTACCTTTGGTCCCTGGACTTGGGAAATGGCTCTACGTTGTGTTATAAATGTTTTCTTATGCACCAAAGGTGATTTGAGACTAGGAGGCGAAGTTGTATCTTACAAGATGAAGTTCCTTACTTCACATAGATCCTGCAGTAAGTTATGGCGAAATTCGAAGTCCATATGCAAGCCTGAAAAAGCATAGCAGAACTCTATGCCATCCCACCACTTTGAACACAAGGAGAAGTCACAGTGGCATCAAGATAGTGGTAATCTTCCGTTCTGGTCATCGGTCACACAGCTGATTCCTCAGCTGGTCCAGATGTGCCAATGTTTCCTGGGCCATCATCGACCCCAAGTCAGATTGAGTCCTTGAAAGAGGCAATGTTGCAAATATTCAATGTTCTTTGGGCTCCCTGTGGCGCTTTGGGCGCACAGAACTGCAGAAGCCTGCAGTCAAGGTTACCGCTGACTGGTTTCTCCCTGGTGTCCATGTCTATTTCGACCCATTACTGGTCCAAAACTTTGGCACAAATATCCACTCTCGCCCCACAATCCTGCCTCTCTAAGACCAGTGCAATCTCCACCAGCACCAGAAGATTATCTAGTGCTGATGCCCATGTCAGACCCTGAACCGATGTCAGCCTGAGTTTGACTGATTACACGCTACGAAATTACAAAAGTGCAATCGAAGGTCATGCAGCTGGAATCTAAACCTGTGCCTCTACAACTTTCAGCAGAGTTCCATTATCTTTTTGGTTCTGATTCTGATCCTGTGCCAGAGCAGGGTACAACCCAGAATGTTGGTGATAAGGATGGCTTGCTCTACCTTCATTATGCTGTTGATGCTTTCTGCCTAATTTACAGAATGCTAGTGAGTTTGATACCTCTCTGGAGACAGAGCTTAACTTGGCACATGGGACAGTGGAGGTTTGGAGGACAGCCAAGGTGATAAAGTCACAGCTACCCTTCATTGAGACTAAAGCAAATGTTTAACAGAAATAATGCAGCTGAGACCCAACCCACCTGAGCCCTTACCTATAGTTTAATGATGCTCCCACACGTACTCTGATGGCAACCATGCCCTTACTGAGCAGACTCCTACCAGTAGGGTGAATCCTAACTCATTTTCAAACACTCCTCTGGACTGAGAATGCAAAAGGATTAATGACTTTGGAAGACATAGGCTTTCTTCCACGAGTCTGGCATTGAGGTCTGTGAATGCACTCTGTTTTTGGGGACGATATACCCATGCCCTTTGGGACATGGGCAGGGAGATCTTGCCAACAGTCTTGAAATATCTAGGGACCTCTTTGGCACAGAAGATAAATGGTGGGCAAGACACAGGTATCACGGATTGCCTTGGCAGAGCCGTTGGTACCAGTGTTGTCCTTGGCAAAAAGGTGGACTCCATCAAACTGCACGTCTGCAGAGAAGGCACTTTGAAACCCTTTAAGGACAATAGGGCTGTAGCATGTGTCTTGGTGCTGCTGACCCCTGCCAAAAAATTCACACACCAGTTGTTTCAACAGAAATGGATGAATCGATTTTCCCCTTGCAGAGATAGATGTCATCCTTCCCACTAGGCCCCACCCATGAAATCCATTTATGCTAGCTGCTGGGACAGTTTAGTAACGCGTTGTAGTGCCCGGGACACAGCACCCTTACAGGCACAGCTCAGTCACCCTTTTATTTGTTTTATCTTCAGTCCAACAAGGCCTTCCTGAGTGCACTATAAAAGGTTTTCTTCTGCCCATTCGGTCTTTATAGTATTGCCAGACCAACGGTACTTCTTCACATCACCTGTTGTGATGTGATTTATTAAACTCTTCCCACCTGCTTCCTCCCAAGCTGTTGAGATGCTGCAGCTCACTAGTCTCCAACGTTTACTTGGTCTTGTCATTTGTCATGTGTACATCCTTTAACCCCTTCGCTGCCAGGCCTTTTCCCCCTCCCGTGCCGGGCCTTTTTTTGCCTATTTGGGGCAGTTCGCGCTTAGGCCCTCATAACTTTTTGTCCACATAAGCTAACCAAGCCAAATTTGCGTCCTTTTTTTCCAACATCCTAGGGATTCTAGAGGTACCCAGACTTTGTGGGTTCCCTTGAAGGAGGCCAAGAAATTGGCCAAAATACAGTGAAAATTTCGTTTTTTTCAAAAAAATTGGAAAAAGTGGCTGCAGAAAAAGGCTTGTGGTTTTTCCCCTGAAAATGGCATCAACAAAGGGTTTGCGGTGCTAAACTCAGCAGCTTCCCAGCTTTCAGGAACAGGCAGACTTGAATCAGAAAACCCAATTTTTCAACACAATTTTGGCATTTTACTGGGGCATACCCCATTTTTGCAGTTTTTTGTGCTTTCAGCCTCCTTCCAGTCAGTGACAGAAATGGGCATGAAACCAATGCTGGATCCCAGAAACCTAAACATTTCTGAAACGTAGACAAAATTCTGAATTCAGCAAGGGGTCATTTGTGTAGATCCTACAAGGGTTTCCTACAGAAAATAACAACTGAAAAAGAAAAATATTGAAATTGAGGTGAAAAAAACATAAATGTTTCTCTACGTTTTACTCTGTAACTTTTCCCTGCAATGTCAGATTATCGAAAGCAATATACCGTTACGTCTGCTGGACTCCTCTGGTTGCGGGGATATATAGGGCTTGTAGGTTCATCAAGAACCCAAGGAACCCAGAGCCAATAAATGAGCTGCACCCTGACATGCGTTTTCAATCTATACCGGGTATAAAGCAATTCATTTGCTGAAATATAAAGAGTAAAAAATTGCTATCAAGAAAACCTTTGTATTTCCAAAAAGGGCACAAGATAAGGTGTTGAGGAGCAGTGGTTATTTGCACATATCTGAATTCCGGGGTGACCAAACTAGCATGTGAATTACAGGGCATTTCTCAAATAGATGTCTTTTTTACACACTCTCCTATATTTGGAAGGAAAAAATGTAGAGAAAGACAAGGGGCAATAACACTTGTTTTGCTAATCTATGTTCCCCCAAGTCTCCGATAAAAAAGATACCTCACTTGTGTGGGTAGGCCTAGCGCCCGCGACAGGAAACGCCCCAAAGCGCAACGTGGACACATCCAAATTTTTGGAAGAAAACAGAGGTGTTTTTTGCGAAGTGCCTACCTGTAGATTTTGGCCTCTAGCTCAGCCGGCACCTATGGAAACCTACCAAACCTGTGCATTTCTGAAAACTAGAGACCTAGGGGAATCCAAGGAGGGGTGACTTGCGGGGCTCGGACCAGGTTCTGTTACCCAGAATCCTTTGCAAACCTCAAAATTTGGCTAAAAAAACACATGTCCCTCACATTTCTGTGGCAGAAAGTTCTGGAATCTGAGAGGAGCTACAAATTTCCTTCCACCCAGCGTTCCCCCAAGTCTCCCGATAAAAATGACACCTCACTTGCGTGGGTAGGCCTAGCGCCGGCGACAGGAAACACCCCAAAGCGCAACGTGGACACATCCTAAATTTCGGAAAAAAACAGAGGTGTTTTTTGCGAAGTGCCTACCTGTAGATTTTGGCCTCTAGCTCAGCCGGCACCTAGGGAAACCTACCAAACCTGTGCATTTCTGAAAACTAGAGACCTAGGGGAATCCAAGGAGGGGTGACTTGCGGGGCTCGGACCAGGTTCTGTTACCCAGAATCCTTTGCAAACCTCAAAATTTGGCTAAAAAAACACATGTCCCTCACATTTCTGTGGCAGAAAGTTCTGGAATCTGAGAGGAGCTACAAATTTCCTTCCACCCAGCGTTCCCCCAAGTCTCCCGATAAAAATGATACCTCACTTGCGTGGGTAGGCCTAGAGCCGGCGACAGGAAACACCCCAAAGCGCAACGTGGACACATCCTAAGTTTTGGAAAAAAACAGAGGTGTTTTTTGCGAAGTGCCTACCTGTAGATTTTGGCCTCTAGCTCAGCCGGCACCTAGGGAAACCTACAAAACCTGTGCATTTCTGAAAACTAGAGACCTAGGGGAATCCAAGGAGGGGTGACCTGCGGGGCTCGGACCAGGTTCTGTTACCCAGAATCCTTTGCAAACCTCAAAATTTGGCTAAAAAAACACATGTCCCTCACATTTTTGTGGCAGAAAGTTCTGGAATCTGAGAGGAGCTACAAATTTCCTTCCACCCAGCGTTCCCCCACGTCTCCCGATAAAAATGATACCTCACTTGTGTGGGTAGGCCTAGCGCCCGCAACAGGAAACACCCCAAAGCGCAACGTGGACACATCACAGAAAACAGACCTGTTTTTAGCAAAGTGCCTACCTGTAGATTTTGGCCTGTAGCTCAGCCGCCACCTAGGGAAACCTACCAAACCTGTGCATTTCTGAAAACTAGAGACCTAGGGGAATCCAAGATGGGGTGACTTGTGTGGCTCGGACCAGGTTCTGTTACCCAGAATCCTTTGCAAACCTCAAAATTTGGCTAAAAAAACACATGTTCCTCACATTTCTGTGGCAGAAAGTTCTACAATCTGAGAGGAGCCACAAATTTCCTTCCACCCAGTGTTCCCCCACGTCTCCCGATAAAAATTATACCTCACTTGTGTGGGTAGGCCTAGCGCTCGCGACAGGAAATGGCCCAAAACACAACGTGGACACATCACATTTTTTCATAGAAAACAGTGCCTACGTGTGGATTTTGGCCTCTAGCTCAGCCGGCACCTGGGGAAACCTAGCAAACCAGCGCATTTTTGAAAACTAGAGACCTAGGGGAATCCAAGATGGGGTGATTTGCGGGGCTCTGACCAGGTTCTGTTACCCAGAATTCTTTGCAAACATCAAAATCTTGCTAAAAAACACTTTTTCCTCTCATTTCGGTGACAGAAAGTTCTGGAATCTGAGAGGAGCCACAAATTTCCTTCCACCCAGCGTTCCCCTAAGTCTCTCCATAAAAATGGTACCTCACTTGTGTGGGTAGGCCTAGCGCCCACAAAAGGAAATGGCCCAAAACACAACATATTTTTTCACAGAAAACAGAGGTGTTTTTTGCAAAGTGCCTACCTGTGGATTTTGCCCTCTAGCTCAGCCGGCCCCGGGTGGGGGGGGGGGGGGGGGGGGGGAGAAACGGGGAAAAGCCCTAAAATAAATTTGACCCCCCAAACCCCCCCTGCCCAGGTGCGACCCTTGCCTACGGGGTCGCTACCCCTGCGTGACATTGGCGCCAAAAAACAAATTCCCGGTGCCTAGTGGTTTCTGCCCCCTTGGGGGTAGATTGACCTAAAATCGACCAATCTGCCCCCAAGGGGGGCAGAAATGGTCTAAACACAGTTTGCCCCCCAGGGGAGCGACCCTTGCCTGATGGGTCGCTCCCCATCTCTAAAAAAACAAACATACAAAAAAAAAAAACACACAAAAAAAATTTGCCCTGGCGCCTAGAGGTTTCTGCCCCCCCCCCCTGGTGGCAGATCGGCCTAATAATAGGCCGATCTGCCCCCAGGGGGGGCAGAAATGGCCTAAAATAAATTTGCCCCCCCAAACCCCCCCTGCCCAGGTGCGACCCTTGCCTACGGGGTCGCTCCCCCTGCGTGACATTGGCGCCAAAAAACAAATCCCCGGTGCCTAGTGGTTTCTGCCCCCTTGGGGCAGATTGACCTAAAATCTACCAATCTGCCCCCAAGGGGGGCAGAAATGGTCTAAACACAATTTGCCCCCCAGGGGAGCGACCCTTGCCTGATGGGTCGCTCTCCATCTCTAAAAAAAAAAACCTAAAAATAAAAAAAAAAACACACAAAAACAATTTGCCCTGGCAACAAGAGGTTTCTGCCCCCCCTGGGGGCAGATCGGCCTAATAATAGGCCGATCTGCCCCCAGGGGGGGCAGAAATGGCCTAAAATAAATTTGCCCCCCGAACACCCACTCCCCCCCCGGAGGGACCCTTGCCTACGGGGTCGCTCCCCCTGCGTGACATTGGCGCCAAAAAACAAATCCCCGGTGCCTAGTGGTTTCTGCCCCCTTGGGGCAGATTGACCTAAAATCTACCAATCTGCCCCCAAGGGGGGCAGAAATGGTCTAAACACAATTTGCCCCCCAGGGGAGCGACCCTTGCCTGATGGGTCGCTCCCCATCTCTAAAAAAAAAACCAAACAAACAAAAAAAAAAACACAAAAAAAAAATTTGCCCTGGCAACAAGAGGTTTCTGCCGCCAGGGGGGGCAGAAATGGCCTAAAATAAATTTGCCCCCCGAACACCCCCCCCCCCCCCCCCCCCCCCGGAGCGACCCTTGCCTACTGGGTCGCTCCCCCTGCGTGACATTGGCGCCAAAAAACAAATCCCCGGTGCCTAGTGGTTTCTGCCCCCTTGGGGCAGATTGACCTAAAATCTACCAATCTGCCCCCAAGGGGGGCAGAAATGGTCTAAACACAATTTGCCCCCCAGGGGACCGACCCTTGCCTGATGGGTCGCTCCCCATCTCTAAAAAAAAAACAACAAACAAACAAAAAAAAAAACACAAAAAAAAAATTGCCCTGGCAACAAGAGGTTTCTGCCCCCCCTGGGGGCAGATCGGCCTAATAGGCCGATCTGCCCCCAGGGGGGGCAGAAATGGCCTAAAATAAATTTGCCCCCCGAACACCCCCCCCCCCCCCCCCCCCGGAGCGACCCTTGCCTACGGGGTCGCTCCCCCTGCGTGACATTGGCGCCAAAAAACAAATCCCCGGTGCCTAGTGGTTTCTGCCCCCTTGGGGCAGATTGACCTAAAATCTACCAATCTGCCCCCAAGGGGGGCAGAAATGGTCTAAACACAGTTTGCCCCCCAGGGGAGCGACCCTTGCCTGATGGGTCGCTCCCCATCTCTAAAAAAACAAACATACAAAAAAAAAAAAAACACACAAAAAAAATTTGCCCTGGCGCCTAGAGGTTTCTGCCCCCCCCCTGGTGGCAGATCGGCCTAATAATAGGCCGATCTGCCCCCAGGGGGGGCAGAAATGGCCTAAAATAAATTTGCCCCCCGAACATCCCCCCACCCCCCCGGAGCGACCCTTGCCTACGGGGTCGCTCCCCCTGCGTGACATTGGCGCCAAAAAACAAATCCCCGGTGCCTAGTGGTTTCTGCCCCCTTGGGGCTAAACACAATTTGCCCCCCATCTCTAAAAAAAACCAAACAAACAAAAAAAAAACACACAAAAAAAAAATTTGCCCTGGCAACAAGAGGTTTCTGCCCCCCCTGGGGGCAGATCAGCCTAATAATAGGCCGATCTGCCCCTAGGGGGGGCAGAAATGGCCTAAAATAAATTTGCCCCCCGAACACCCATCCCCCCCCCCCCGGAGCGACCCTTGCCTACGGGGTCGCTCCCCCTGCGTGACATTGGCGCCAAAAAACAAATCCCCGGTGCCTAGTGGTTTCTGCCCCCTTGGGGCTAAACACAATTTGCCCCCCATCTCTAAAAAAAACCAAACAAACAAAAAAAAAACACACAAAAAAAAAATTTGCCCTGGCAACAAGAGGTTTCTGCCCCCCCTGGGGGCAGATCAGCCTAATAATAGGCCGATCTGCCCCTAGGGGGGGCAGAAATGGCCTAAAATAAATTTGCCCCCCGAACACCCATCCCCCCCCCCCCGGAGCGACCCTTGCCTACGGGGTCGCTCCCCCTGCGTGACATTGGCGCCAAAAAACAAATCCCCGGTGCCTAGTGGTTTCTGCCCCCTTGGGGCAGATTGACCTAAAATCGACCAATCTGCCCCCAAGGGGGGCAGAAATGGTCTAAACACAATTTGCCCCCCACGGGAGCGACCCTTGCCTGATGGGTCGCTCCCCATCTCTAAAAAAAAACCAAACAAACAAAAAAAAAACACAAATTTTTTTTTTGCCCTGGCAACAAGAGGTTTCTGCCTCCCCTGGGGGCAGATCGGCCTAATAATAGGCCGATCTGCCCCCAGGGGGGGCAGAAATGGCCTAAAATAAATTTGCCCCCTGAACCCCCCCCCCGGGAGCGACCCTTGACTACAAGGTCGCTCCCCTTGTGTGACGGCGCAAAAAAAAGATCCCTGGTGCCTAGTGGTCTCTGCCCCCCTTGGGGGCAGATTGACCTTAAATCGGCCGATCTGCCCCCAAAGCGGGCAGAAATGGCCTAAATAAATTTTGCCCCTCCAGGGGAGCGACCCTTGTCCAAGGGGGTCGCTCCCCATCTGTAAAACAGAAAAACAAAAAAATCCCTGGTGCCTAGTGGTTTCTGCCCGCCTTGGGGGCAGATCAGCCGAATCAAAATAGGCTGATCTACCCCCCCCAGGGGGGCAGAAATGGCCTAAAATAATCCCCCCCCCATTCCCCCCCAGGGAGCGACCCTTGCCTAAGGGGTCGCTCCCCTTGCGTGAAATTCACGCAAAAAAAAAAAACTCCCTGGTGTCTAATGGTTTCTGCCCCCCTTGGGGGCAGATTGGCCTCATCAAAATAGGCCAATCTGCCCCCAAGGGGGGCAGAAATGGCCTAAATATAATTTGCCCCCTAGGGGAGCGACCCTTGCCTAAGGGGTCGCTCCCCACCTAAAAAAAAAAGAAAACATAACAAAAAGAAAAAAAAAAAAAAAAAAGATCCCTGGTGCCTAGAGGTATCTGCCCCCAGGGGGGGCAGAAAAGGCCTTCCTAAAAAAATGCCCCCCTGGGAGCGACCCTTGCCCAAGGGGTCGCTCCCTTTTGCCAATTTCAAGGAAAAAAAAAAAAATCCCTGGTGTCTAGTGGGGTTTCAAAAGCCGGATTGCAAGCAATCCGGCTTTTGAAACCTGTGAGAGACTTCAAAGGGAAGGAAATACATTTCCTTCCCTTTGAAGCCTCTCGGGGCCTCTTCCAGCGCGATGGGGGAGACCCTGTGACTAATCAGCGCGCGCTCGCGCGCTGACGTCACAGGGGAGGTTGGGGGGGTCGGGGGTGGGAGGGGAAGGGCTTCCCCTTCCATCCCTGACTTGGGGGGGTGGGGGGGAACCCCACAGAGGGAGCGAGAGCGCTCCCTCTGGGCTCTGTGCACAGGACGTAATGGTTACGTCCTGGGCACAGCAGCACTGTGCCTCAGGACGTAACCATTACGTCCTGGGCACAGAAGGGGTTAAGTCGATGCATAGGTGCTTGCTTCATCTTCTGACCTCGCAGGCTGTCACCCTCAGGCACTTTCAGGGTAGCCAATCTACATCAACCTTGTCCCAGACAATTTGGTGCGGAGGACTGAGAAGGCCTTGTTACCAAAAGTTGTGACTTCCTTCCACATTGAGCAATCTATCACTCTGCCAGTGTTCTATGCTCCCACTCATGGCTTGAAATAGGAGGAGATGCCTCAATTGGACCTCAAAGGGTTTTAAGCTTTTACATAGACTGTAGCAAGATTCATTGAGTGGACGATCAGTTTTTTTCTGTGGTTCTCTGGAGCAAAGAGAAGGAGGTCTGTGCAGAAAAGGACCATGTTGAGGTGGATAATCCCCTGCATTAAGATCTGCTACGCACTGGCCAAGAAGCAGCCCCCGGCAGGTCTGAGAAACCATTCCACCAGGGCTAAGGCTTCTGCCAGTGCATTGGCGTGAGGTGTCTGTCTTTGACATCTGCCAAGCTGTGACATGGGTATCATTGCATGTGTTAAACAAGTACTAGTACCTTAACAGCCAGGTCTGGTGAGAAGGACACTTCGCCTGCTCGATTTTCAAGACCTTTTGGGTTGAGCCTGTTCCACAGACCCTCTACTTTGGGGTTGTACCGCTTTGGTATTTATACTAAGGTGTGGAACCTGAAGTTAGAAGTATCAGTTAGAAGAACAAGTTACTTAATTCAGGAAAACTCTTTCTGGTTGAATCGTTAACCCCAAATTCCTCACTGCCCTTCCAATTCCCCATTCTGTGAAGTGGCCTGTTAACATCTAAAAGCGTCCTAAGGTAATACTCATCGCACTATAATCAACAATTCTTCAAACTCCTCATCTGAGGGTGTGGAAAAGATAAGAAACTGACATCTGTGCAAGGAGTGTGGCTCTGCTCTGTCACTTCTGGGGCGGTATGAAGCCAACACAGAGCTGCGTTACAGCACCTAGTGGTGCACAGCAGCACTGCTACAAACAAATCTCTGTATCCAGTCTGGCACCTGTGGAATATTATAAGGTGAGAAATCAACAGATAGAATATCCAATAGAAAAACAATACTGAAAGTAAGGAACTTGTTTATCTATTTCTGGGTGATAAATGATGACCTGAGAAACCATTTTATTGTTCATTATGCTCTGTGGGCGATAGTTGAAATATGACTTTTCTTTGGAATTTCTTTAATATTTATATTTTGTTGTTGTTTATTCTCTTACTCTTTGTTTTATCCTTTTTTGGTTTCTGCTTCTCCTGACTTAAACATTCCTTTTGTGGCTGTTAGTATACAATTGGATAAGAATCTGGAGGTTCAGCGTGAAGTGAAGTGGTTGATTGGATCTCTGAAAAAAGTTTCCTCACTGAGAAAACAGAATTAGAGTTTCCTGATTTCAGACAAGTAGTTTAGATTTGAACAAAAACTTTTGAATTGTGGTGTACCTGCTTTATTTATCACTTTTATACAAGCTCTGCATTTCCTTTTATGGACACTCGACCTAAGAACATACAGGGTGGTTTTGACAGTGTCCAGCAAGTGGATCTGAATTACCAGTTGGAGTTTTATCAATGGATAGACCTCTTTGGGGTCCTGTAAGTACCTTAAAACAAGAGATAACACTCCCAAAATATGGTCTGGTTATTACTTAGCATGCTTTTGAACAGCCCAATGATACCTTTCTTAGTGCTATGTATTAGATTCAGGGGTGGGGGTTGGCAGGGTTTGAGAAAACATAACTTCAGGATCTGGAAGAGCATTGTCCAGGGAGGGTGAAGAGGTTGGTTCAAGTCCATTGCATTCCTCTCTAATGGGGAAACGCCATTGTCTCTCTGCCTTTTTGGACCAGTGTATTTATTTCCCCAGTGGCCTACCTGACCTTTGTTGTTGTGGTCAGAACTTCAACCATGGTATCCTGAGCTAGAGTCGGAGATGGAATTATTATGTTTGAAGAACCTTTGCGAGGAGTGCATATTTATGACGAATAGGAGGACAGAGGGGAGGCCCTTGAGGGATCTAATATGTATGGTTTTGTACCTTGGGCTTTATCCTCTATTGGCAACAATGTTGTACTTCTTGACAGGATTCTCCTAGAACGTACTGACATACCCACATAGAAAAGAAACCATCGAATTGTGATGGTGACCATATATATTAGGGAGCAGTGACACATACATGTTAAAATAAGTTAACTAATTGGCTTGATGACTTGCACACAATCGTTTTGATGTTACTGATATGTCAATAACAGGTGGAACTGGAACCCATTATGCCTGCCATATCCTTTCATCAATAGGCTCCTGGTAACTTTTGTTAGTTTGCATCCTGGTTGTTGCACCATGGATCCCATATCTTTTTCAATTTCTGCGGACATCCTTTTGCTCTATACACTACCTCTTCAGCCTGCATACACAAGTTTATACTTTCGGCCCATATGCCACTGTAGAGACCTCTGTGCAGTTATAATAGGCTTGGTGTGGTATTTTAGGCTGTATCAAAGGAAACCCAATTTGTATCACCACCTCCCTTGGGCATCTACAAGCTTCCCCCAGTCCTCGTCTCCATGGTTCCCAGATCTTGTTTCTTTTCCTTTCAAGTGTTTCTAATGGTGGTTGACAGTTATTGAGCATTGCTTTATAAATTTGAGATATTGTGTGTCTATGTAGGAGTGCAGCCAACAATCGAAACTCTAACAGTGATTCATCTGACATATTTTGCAAACAATCTGTGTTGCCAGATAGGGTGTATCTGGTTTGCAAGTACTTGTAATATTGGAATGCAGCTAATTCATTCTGGTCTTGAAGTTCTGCAAATGTCAGCATTACCTGAGGGCCCCATAGTTCTCCGACTTTGGAGATGCCAAGGATGTCCCATTTAAGAAAAGCCTCATTAGGTTAGCGAGAATCCCTGAGTCTCATAGTGGTGTCACCGCGTACGTTTCTCTCCCCACCCATACTTCGATTTGGCCATTTCCAGATTCTAGTGACTGCTATGGTTGGGATATGTGTAACTCCGGTGGCCTCTCGGTCACAAAGTTTCCTCAGACGCCGTCACAAAGTTATCCCCCTCCTGTCAGCCACCAAAGAGGTTCTTCTTGGTCTGTAAATTCCCAGTCATTAATCACCACCAGCTGCGCTACCCACTAATACAGTCTCAGGTAGGGCTATCAGTAACCCACACTCACGTCATACTGTCCTCTTGTTGAAGTAAATATTGCGATCCTGGAGGGTCCTCCACCCCGTAGCAGTTACCCCATTGATGGACTTAAAAAAGCTTATGTGTATGCCATATTTTTCAATACATACGAATTCTTGGGTTATAGGCTCATCTTAATCAAAGCTACTTTTCCTGTTCGCGGTAATGGCAGCTTTCTCCAATGTTTTATGTCAACTATGTATTCCCTAAGAATTCTTTCTACATTTTGACAAATAAATTCCCTAGGGTTTACAATAATAAACATTTCAAAATATTTGAATTCCTCCCTCTTCTATTGTATTGGACAGTCCTTTCCCTTGGAGAGGTCCAATCTGAGACCTGATAAGCCACTGACTTATGTCAATTAATACAATTACTCATGTACCAAACAAATATCCACAGGATCTCTAGGATCCTAGGAATAGAGTGCAAGGGATCAGACAAGTAAAGAAGAATGTCATCCATGTGGGAGTGTTTTAAATATAGAGCAAAATTATGCAATAACGTGCAGAATTAACATGAAGGCTTTAAAGAGATTTAGGGGGTCATTACAACCCTGGCGGACGGTGTTAAAGCTGCGGTAATACCGCAAACAGGCCGGCGGACAAAAAAAGGGTATTATGACTGTGGCGGAAACCGCCAACATAGACAGCCACTTTAACACTTCGACTGCCACGGCGGTACAGGCAAGCAGTGCGGCGGTCACCGCCAACAGACGGGCGGAAGACAATGTACCGTCCACAGTATCACAACACGCCAATCCGCCACCTTTTCCGGGGCGGATTCACCGTGGATAAAAACACGGCGGAAACCGCTCTTACAATGGGAAAACGCTCACCTCCACACACTCCACGAGGAGGAGGCCACCATGGAGCCGGAACTACAAATACTCCCTGCGCTTGTCTTCCTGCTCCTCTACGAACACCAGCAACGTAGGCGTCGAAGACAACGGTGAGTACTGCACCTACGACATAGGGGAGGGGGGAGGCAAAAGTCACGGACACACAGACGCAACGCCCCCACCCCCAACCCGACCCTCACCCACTACAACACACACACACCAATGCATTTCCAAACAGCACAGTAACAACCCACAACCCCCCCGGAAGAATGCAAAGACAAAAGGAAATCAGTTCAAACATTGTAATGTATCAAAATACAGTAACCAAATATATACAGATATATATAAACATTCGAAAATCATACATCACGATTGGTACTGCAGATATGCACATATCAATGTCCGTGGACCACAATGCATGGGCGAGGCCCACACTAGATACCTGTCCACAAACTGAGAGAACACTGCAGGGGCATCAGATAGAAATACAACAGGCACCTCAGGGGGAAGAGAAGAGAAGGGGGGGGCACCTCAGCCGGATGACAGCACCACGCTAGATCCACAACGGGGCTCCATGCCCATTGATGTATCCTGGGGAGTGCAAAGCCACAGTCTCCCAAGTCACTCCAGTGGGTAGGTTGCCCACTGCTTTATCCTGGGGAGTGCAAAGCCACAGTCTCTCAAGTCTCTCAAGTGGGTGGTTTGCCCACTGCTTTATCCTGGGGAGTGCAAAGCCACAGTCTCCCAAGTCTCTCAAGTGGGTGGTTTATCCACTGCTTTATCCTGGGGAGTGCAAAGCCACAGTCTCCCAAGTCTCTCAAGTGGGTGGTTTGCCCACTGCTTTATCCTGGGGAGTGCAAAGCCAAAGTCTCTCAAGTCTCTCAAGTGGGTGGTTTGCCCACTGTACCATCCTGGGGAGTGCAAAGCCATAGTCTCTCAAGTGGATAACAGTCTCCACTGGTTCTGGAGGGAGACTGGTGCCCAGAGTGCTTCATCCTGTGAAGGACAGACAGAGTGGATGCAGGTCTCCACTGGTTCTGGAGGGGGACTGGTGCCCAGAGTGCTTCATCCTGTGCAGGACAGACGGAGTGGATGCAGGTCTCCACTGGTTCTGGAGGGGGACTGGCCCCCCAGAGTGCTTCATCCTGTGAAGGACAGACGGAGTGGATGCAGGTCTCCACTGGTTCTGGAGGGGGACTGGTGCCCAGAGTGCTTCATCCTGTGAAGGACAGACGGAGTGGATGCAGGTCTCCACTGGTTCTGGAGGGGGACTGGTGCCCAGAGTGCTTCATCCTGTGCAGGACAGACGGAGTGGATGCAGGTCTCCACTGGTTCTGGAGGGGGACTGGTGCCCAGAGTGCTTCATCCTGTGCAGGACAGACGGAGTGGATGCAGGTCTCCACTGGTTCTGGAGGGGGACTGGTGCCCAGAGTGCTTCATCCTGTGCAGGACAGACCGAGTGGATGCAGGTCTCCACTGGTTCTGGAGGGGGAATGGTGCCCAGAGTGCATCACGCTGCCTGTGACGGTCCCAGTTCCGTCACTGTCCCAGCTGCACATGGGCTAACGATGCTTTATTTGGCGGTCTTTTCCCTGTTCAGCGGTCTTCACCATGGCGGTCTTTGCCCTGTTCAGTGGTGCTTGCCTTTGCTGTCTCTGACCTGTTCAGCGGTCTTCACCATGGCGGTCTTTGCCCTGTTCAGCGGTGCTTTGCCCTGTTCAGCGGTCTTCACCATGGCGGTCTTTGCCCTGTTCAGCGGTGCTTGCCTTTGCAGTCTCTGACCTGTTCAGCGGTGCTTTGCCATGGCGGTCTTTGCCCTGTTCAGCGGTGCTTTGCCCTGTTCAGCGGTCTTCACCATGGCGGTCTTTGCCCTGTTCAGCGGTCTTCACCATGGCGGTCTTTGCCCTGTTCAGCGGTGCTTGCCTTTGCAGTCTCTGACCTGTGCAGCAGTGTGTGGCATGACGGTCCCTCAGTGCCCAGCGGGGCTGTGGCTGCCGGGGCCCTCCAGGGCACTGACGCTGGCGGTGGTCTCCGGACCAGTGACGATAGTGCTGCCCTCCAGGGCACTGACTCTGGCGGTGGTCTCCGGACCAGTGACGATACTGCTGCCCTCCAGGGCACTGACTCTGGCGGTGGTCTCCGGACCAGTGACGATAGTGCTGCCCTCCAGGGCACTGACTCTGGCGGTGGTCTCCGGACCAGTGACAATAGTGCTGCCCTCCAGGGCACTGACTCTGGCGGTGGTCTCCGGACTAGTGACGATACTGCTGCCCTCCAGGGCACTGACTCTGGCGGTGGTCTCCGGACCAGTGACGATAGTGCTGGCGGTGGCGTCCCGGCCGGCGGGGAGGATGGCAGCCTTCTCCGCCGTGCTGCTCTTACCAGACTTTGGAGACTTCTTCTGCCCCTTCACCACCTTGGGAGGAGTCACAGCTGACTCAGCACTCCCCCCGGGACCCTTGTGAGCTGTTTTGCCGGCAGTAGTCTTCACCCTCTCCCGTCGGACACTTTCCAACTTAAGGTGCTTTACAGGGGGTGGACTGGCAGTGCTTTGGCTCCGTGTTACACTGGCTGCCCTGGTGGCCGGTGCACTCCACAGACCTTTAACACGCACCACTGGTACCAGACTTGTTTTGGCTGAGGTGCTACTACGGGACCTATGAATTGGAGCGGTGGGGGTGGTGGGAAAGAGGTCAATGTTGCTGAGGAAGAGTTTCTGACGAACACTGGGATGGGTAGCTGGAGGGGGTCTGGGAGTGGAGGAAGAGGAGGTGGTTGTAGGAGGTGTAACTTTAGGTGATTTGGGTGCAGGTGCAGGTACTGGAGGCTGTCGTGAGGTGGATGGATGTTGGGTGTGTGGGTGCCCGCGTTTGTGTACTTTGGGAGGGGGCGTCACAGACACACTGGGAGTGGACACAGGGGACGTGTAAATGGTAGTGGGGGTGGTGAGTGCAGGTGAGCGGGGTGTGGTGCTGGGTGTTCTGGTGCGAGACCTAGTGCCTGTAGATGTAGTGCATGCAGGTGAGAGTGTAGACGACACTGGGAGGGAGGAGGGAGACAACGAGGAGGGGGACACAGTGGAGGCAGTGGATGTTGCTGTGTCTGTATGTGGGTGATGCTTGTGTGAGTGCTTGTGGGATGTGTGGTGCCTATGTTTGCCTGAGCTACTTTTGTGTGTTGAGGTGTGTGCATGCTTGTCTGATGGTGTGCTTGGGATAGGCTGGGGTACAGGGGATTGGGTCTGGGTGGAGGAAGTTGGAGGGCGGAGGCTAGACACAGGGACAATGGCTGCCATCAGTGCTGAGGCCAGAGATTGCAGGGTTCGATGATGGGCAGCCTGACCAGAATGAATGCCCTCCAGGAATGAATTAGTGTGTTGCAACTCCTTTTCTACACCCTGGATGGCATTCACAATGGTAGACTGCCCAACAGTGAGTGACCTGAGGAGGTCAATGGCCTCCTCACTGAGGGAAGCAGGGGTGACAGGGGCAGGGGCTGAGGTGCCTGGGGCGAAGGTGATGCCCACCCTCCTGGGTGAGCGGGCACGGAGCGAAGGCTGAGGGGCTGCTGGGAGGGCGGTGCTGGTAGGGGGGGTGGCGGCTGTACCTATAGAAGTGGGGGGCACAGATGGTGCCGCCACCACAAGGGAGCTCCCATCGACGGACGAGTCCGTGTCGCTGTTTGCTGATCCGGTGACCGACGTGAAGCTCCACTTGCCCTCCGTCCCACTGGTGTATTCAGAGTCTGTGGTGTGGCCCTCCATGGCCATGTGGGATGCAGCTCCCTCGTGCTCTGGTGCCACTGTACCTCCGCCTGATGATGCTGATGCACAAAAGAACAGGGAGAGCACAAAAAGGGGGGGGACGACAGAAGAAAGACAGGTTGAGTGCATGGCTTACCGCTACAGTTCGCGGACTATACAGACACAGCAGCCCCCTGCACTACGCCGTGCTCTTGGCCTCTACAGATGCAATTCCTGGGATATGGCCTACATGAGTGTCATCTGTCCACATAGATGACACAGGGGCATGTATACCTGTACTTCGCACTCTACAGAGGTGGGGTGGGGGGCCACAGGGCCATGCCTTACGAAGGGGCCTAGCCTACGTAACTCGCCCTGGCCTAGGGAAACCCACAGCCATCCTCCCCCACCCAGACCCCTCCACTGCGCGCAAAGTCCGCAGAATGAGAGTGTACTCACACCCTTGTGTCTGCTGTGATGCCCTCAAGCGCCCATCCAACTCAGGGTAGGCCACCGCTAGGATCCGGAACATCAGGGGGGTCATGGTGCGACAGGCACCCCTCCCACGTTGGGAGGCAATCCTCAGCTGAGCCTCCGCCGTCTTCTTGCTCCAGCAGCGAATGTCCTCCCATCTTTTACGGCAGTGGGTGCCCCGTCTCTGGTGGACCCCCAGGGTCCGGACGTCCTTGGCGATGGCACGCCAAATGTCCTTCTTCTGGTGGGCGCTGACCTACATGACATGTACAGGGGAAGACAAAAAGTCATTACCAACTGCACCATCAATGTGAGTGGCCCCCTCCCTACTCTAGCCATGTGGCCCATTCATTCACATGCATTAATGTTCCCTGAACTCTGCCCCCTTCCCTCTTACAACCAGCCCTCTCCACCCAGTCCTAGCCCATACAACGTGCTCCCTGTGTACTAACCTGTTGGTCTGGAGGACCGTAGAGTAGCGTGTACTGGGGGAGGACCCCGTCTACCAGTTTCTCCAACTCCTGAGCAGTGAAGGCAGGGGCCCTTTCCCCAGATGCAGCAGCCATTGTCTCTTCCAGACCGAGGTCACAGTAGCACGTGCAGTGTAGGTCCTCTCCTGTCGAAGATCAGGTATCGAGTGATTGAACAGATAGAAAATGGCGGTGACGTCCGCGGCGGTGCGTATCATCACCGCCGGCGCACTTCATCATTGGCTCCTGGGACCCATAGGGTCCAATGTTAACCAATGCAGCATTGCGCCGCGGTCTCCGACCGCCTACCGCGACGGTGTACAACGCCAGCGCAGATACCTCACATCCCATTGTCCCAGTTTAGAGGTCAGGCAGACGCCATTTCAGGGCCCACATGGCTTCATTTACTACTGCGTCACACATACCTAGGCCTACACTCAACACACACACAGGAAGAGTTTTGTATTTGGTGTCGTGTTCTGTGTAGCTGTGGGTACATACCTGAGAATTTGTTGACTCTGTGGTCGCTGTTGTCCTTCTTAGGAACCGTCAGCTGGGACATTTGAGGAGATGGCGGAATCCTCCAGTGTACCGACCGCTGGTGGACCTGTTAACAATGGAGGAGCGACATTTGATCATCACCTACAGGTTTGACCGTGCCACAATCCAGGAACTGTGTACCCAGTTGGAGCCAGACCTGATCTCACCAATCCACCATCCCACAGGAATACCCCCTGAAGTGCAGGTGCCATCAGTGCTCCATTTCCTTGCAAGTGGATCATTTCAAACAACAGTGGCCATGGCATCAGGGATGTCCCAGCCTATGTTTTCCAACATGTTGTCCAGAGTGTTGTCTGCCCTGCTGAAACACGTGAGGAGCTACATCGTTTTCCCTCCGGTGGAGGATTTGGCTACAGTTAAAGGTGACTTCTATGCCCTGGGACATATCCCCATCATCATAGGTGCTATTGATGGCACCCATGTAGCTCTGGTCCCCCCCCCGCAGGAGTGAACAGGTGTACAGGAACCGGAAGAGTTATCATTCGATGAATGTACAGATGGTATGTTTGGCAGACCAGTACATCTCCCAGGTAAATGCTATGTTCCCTGGCTCAGTGCATGACACCTACATCCTGCGGAATAGCAGCATCCCGTATGTGATGGGTCAACTCCAGAGGCACCTTGTGTGGCTATTAGGGGACTCTGGTTACCCCAACCTGTCATGGCTATTGACCCCAGTGAGGAATCCCAGGACCAGGGCAGAGGAACGCTACAATGAGGCCCATGGGCGGACTAGGAGGGTGATCGAACGCACCTTCGGCCTCCTGAAGGCCAGGTTCAGGTGCCTCCATATGACAGCTGGTTCCCTATTCTACTCACCAAGGAAGGTGTGCCAGATCATCATCGCCTGCTCGATGCTTCACAATCTTGCTTTGCCACGCCAGGTGCCTTTTCTGCAGGAGGATGGTCCAGATGACGGTGTTGTGGCAGTTGTGGAGCCTGTGGACAGTGATGAGGAGGAAGCTGAGGAAGAAGACATAGACAACAGGGAGTCAGTCATACAGCAATATTTCCAGTGACACAGAGGTGAGAATTTTTTTTTACTATTACATTCACTTTCACACTTCTACCTCTATCCTGTCGGTCAATTAGAAGCAGTATTTGGTAACTGAGTTGTACATTTCCATTACGGTTTCACAGGTGTGGTTACCAACGTGTGTCATCTGCTTGCATCCTTCATGGACTTGTGATGTGTGACATAGGTATGTTGGCATTACATTTGAAAACACATTTTGTCACTGTCATTGCTAATACACATTTTCAAAATCACAGACTGACTCCAGATTGTTTTGTGGTTCAAGGGTGTTTATTGAAGTGCTAATTATTGGAGGGGGTGGCAAAATGGTGATGGGTGATGGTGGAGGAATGTCCATGGCAGAGTCCAGTCTATTAGTCTCACAGGTGCACTGCCCATATGGGCATAGGAAGTGGAGCTGGGGCAGTTCCAATCTGGACAGGGTAACAAAGTGGGACAGTGGGATGACAATCAGGGTGGTCTAATTTCCTGGCGGGGGTCTTGCCATCTTGCTCTGTCCTGTTCCTGGATCTCAGGGACCGTTTGCGGGGTGGTTCTCCGTCTGCAGGGGGTGGGGTGCTGGTGTGGTGGTCCTGTGGCGGGGCGTCCTGTCCACTAGCACCGGCAGAGGTGGTGGGCAGTTCATCATCCAGGCTAGTCTCAGGGGCCCCTTGGAGTGCCACGGTGTCCCTCATGGTCTTTTGTATGTCCTTCAGCACCCCTACGATGGTGTCCAGGGCGGAGCTGATGGTTCTGAGCTCCTCCTTGAACCCCATATACTGTTCGTCCTGCAGGCGCTGGGTCTCCTGAAACTTGGCCAGGACCGTAGCCATCGTCTCCTGGGAGTGGTGGTATGCTCCAATGATGGAGGAGAGGGCCTCGTGGAGAGTGGGTTCCCTTGGCCTGTCCGCCCCCTGTTGCACAGCAGCCCCGCAGTTCCCCTGTGTTCCTGTGCCTCCGTCCCCTGGACCATGTGCCCACTACCACTGCCCCCAGGTCCCTGTTGTTGTTGGGGTGGTGGGTTATCCTGGGTTCCCTGTAGTGGTGGACACACAGCTGATTGACGTGTCCTGGGCACGGAGGTATGGGCCCGCTGGGTGGGTGCTGTGCTGGTGTTACCAGAGGGTGGAAGTTCAGTGTTGGGCTGTGCCTGTGCAAGGGGAACCGACTGTCCCGAGGCCCATGATGGTCCGGGCTGGTCATCTGGATCCAGTTGGCCAGAGCTGCTGTGGTCACTGTGGGCCTCTTCTGTGGGTGGAGTGGAGATGTCTGGACCCTCCTGTGTGGTGACGTTACGTAGTGGTCCTGCAGGGGTATAAGAGCATGATTATTGCATGTGTGTGTGTCATGGTGTGCAATGGGTTGGTGTGCGTGTACCCCAGTGCAAGCATTCCTGTGTGGGGGCTTGTGTGATGATGGTTGGGGGTGTGCTATGGGTATGTACAGTGAGCATGCTTTAGTGATGGGTGTCCATGCTTTGTTGTGTCATGCAGGACTTGGTGTTGGGATGGGTGTTTTGTGTTGTTAGTACATTAGTGAGGAGTTGGAGTGATAGGGGAGGGGGTGAGGGTGGGGGTGTGTGATAGCATGCAGGTAGGGTGGGGGATATGATAGTTAAGATTTGACTTACCAGTGTCCATTCCTCCACTGACTCCTCCGAGGCCCTCTGGATGCATGATGGTCAAGACCTGCTCCTCCCATGTTGTTAGTTGTGGGGGAGGAGGTGGGGGTCCGCCGCCAGTCTGCTGAATCGCGATGTTGTGCCTGGAGACCACTGAACGCACCTTCCCCCGTAGGTCGTTCCACCTCTTCCTGATGTCCTCCCGATTTCTTGGATGCTGTCTCACAGCGTTGACCCTGTTGACGATTCTTCGCCATAGCTTCATCTTCCTGGCTATGGAGGTGTGCTGCACCTGTGATCCAAATAGCTGTGGCTCTACCCGTACGATTTCCTCCACCATGACCCTGAGCTCCTCCTCGGAAAACCTGGGGTGTCTTTGGCGTGACATGGGGTGGTGTAGGTGATGTGTGGGGTGGTGTATGTGTTGATGAGTGTGGTGGTGTGGGGTGTTTTGAGCGTGGATGTTGTATGGGTGATGGTGTTGTGTGCCTCTGTGTGGTGGGGTTGTCTATTGCTGTAGTCTCTCTCTGTCGCCTTCGTCAATAATTTTTGGTCGTAGGGGTTTGTGGGTGATGTGGGTGTGTGTTTTATATTGTGTTGGGTGTGTGGGGGTGGTGTTTGTATGTGTATCAGGTGTGTGTATTTTGAATTGTCCAATGTGGCGGTGTTTTGGAGATGTGTGTGTATTTTGAGCGCGGCGGTGTGTACCGCCAATGGACTACCGCGGTTGAAAGACCGCCGCGTGGATTCGTGGGTCGTGATAGCATGGGCGTGTTTCTGTTGGCGTGACGGTGGAGGAATTGTTTTCGCCAGTTTATCACTGACCTTTGTTGTGGCGGACTTGTGTGGGTGTCTGAATTTCGGCAGATTCCGTGCTGTGGGTCAGAATAGCTGTGGTGGAATTCCGCGGTGGTTTATTGGTGGTCTTCTGCACGGGGGTAAGCGGCTTTTACAGCCAATGTTGTAATGACCCCCTAAATGTGTTTAAATACAACAATTGTAGTAGGCACCCATAATTAAACGTACTAGGCCTGAATAACTGAAGCAGCATTTTCTGACTAGCTGATCTTGTTTAAGAATGTGAAATGTTATTTTTCCTAACCTTCACATGGACATATTTTTCATACTGAATAATAGTTGCATAATATGTTTTTGTTTAACTCTGCAAATGTTTCTACTTACACATAGAACCCTGTTAACTAATTAATAAGAACCTTGTCATTTAGTGAGGTTGTGTAGAAGCTTATACTTTAAGATGCAGCATTTCAAAAGTCAATGAATACTGTGAACTGACAGAAGCATAAACATTGTATTTGGTAAGAAATGTTTCACTGGACATTTCTGTCTGTGGACTATTTTATTCCTGATGAGAATAAGAAGAGTGATCTTCCTAGGCGGGCATTGAAAGCTGATTGGCTGACTGAAGAAAGAAGAAACAACATGTTGCAAAAGCTTAGATTGGGATGTCTATAATAGTGTATGTTCCTAGAGTGGGTTACCACTTTACCACTTACCCTTGCTAATGCCAAAACGCTGCTCAAGCTGAGACTCTATTGAGTTTCTTGAACCTCTCTTTATGGGAAGTTCAGCTTTGATTGATTATTGAATTTCTGAGGTGAGCTCATCTTCTAATACAAAAGTTTTATGCTTATAGACCCCTCTCTGTTAATGGGTTCTAGCTGGCACCTTTTCTTCCTCATTCCTAGAATAGGGATTCTTTCCTTTATGGAACACGCTTCATGCATTGATTGTGAAATTGATTGCTTAATGTGGACATTGACAAAAACTAATGGTTGATATTGATGTCTTTATTTGCTGATTACAACAAGGATGAAGTACTAAACATATTTGATCAATAAAACTCTTAAAACTCACATCAACCGTCATTATTGACTAAAAATAGAATTGAAATTATGATGACAGTTTAACTTGATGTGCAGCTCCGGGTTAATCTCAATTAATGACAAAGATCCATTGGCCCAGTGAAACAGCGAGGACTTCTCTTTGAGTGAATGGTAAAATATTTCTCAAAACCTATAACTTAAATGAGATCCCCGCTCTAGCATCCACATAGAGAAATGATATCCTCCCAGTCTGCATCCCTGTGAATAACTCTTAAGAGGGCAGCACTCCTCACCTACTCCACCAGTGCCACAATTCTGAGTGTGAATAGTTGACTCCCCTGTCGTACACCCGGGCTCAGCTGGAAGCCTTTCAACAGTGCACCATTGTGCCTGATCCTAGTTAATGGGGTTGTGTACAGCAGTTCTATATAACCTCTGACCTTGAGACTGAATCCTATTTTTTTGTAATACCGCTCTTAAATAGTGCCACTCCAGGGAGTCGGATAAATTTTGACACAGAGAGACAGCATGACCACCAGTTCCTGAATCATCATCCTTCTTCTGTGCAAGTCCGCATAGAAGCACTGAAGATCATGCAGAGTAGCTCTGCACAGCTTAAAATCTGATTTATCTATTGCTATTGATTTTTCTATGCTTCATAGGAGTTGGTTCACCAGAACGTAAGCTATTATTTTGTCTTCAATAATTAGTAATGAAATGGGCCTGTAGGAGACGCAGTCTTCCACCTCTATGTAGAACAGGGTTCTTCAAACTGAGAGACGGCCCCCCTAGGAGTGCCTCAAGTGATCCCAGGGGAAGTGCCATGCTCTGGCCAAAAGAAGCATTATGCTGATAGCAGTGCTTTGTTTTAATCAGAAACAAATTAGCAGCAGTAAGCTGCTCTGTAATGGGCCATCACTGACATATTTGGTAATTTATATCCTGGCTGGGAGAAGGTGTCAAAAGGGAAGGGGTTCCAATCCAAATATTTTTCAAAAGCCCAACCCCATTTTTAATAATTATACTCTGGATTCGTTTACAGGTTAGTAAGGCCTTCCTGACCAGGCCCTGATTATTTTTTTGCTTGGGGAGGGTCAGGGGGTGCGGGGAGGGGGGTGGTTCTAATATCGCATGGTACTCGACCCTTTCTATTGCGTGGTAGTCAACCCTCTCACAGGGCCTCCAGAAACTTCTGTGCAAAAGATTTGCCAAGTTACCGCCTTAAAGTTTTAAGCAATTCAGCAAGAAACCCATTTAGGCCCCAGTGTGTTACCACTTTTTAAATGCTAAATGACCTCCTCCACCTCCCCACCCTTCAGCTTTTGATCCAACTCATCCCTCTCCTTTTGGGTAAAAAATGAGGTAGGCATGTCGCACACAAGATACCAGTGGACACTGTCTGTAATTGTACGGTTATAGCATCACAATTTTTATGTATTCTGTATTTTCAAGAATTGTGCTTCTAAACTAAATGGTACGAGAAACTTCAGTGCAACTGTTTCCTCACTTCACAAATATGATTGTCTTTGGCTTATGTTTTATTTTTTTATTTCAGTTTTTATATTTTTATTATCACAAAGTCGTATCTTAACGTTCATCGCCTTGGTAACAGATCAAGTACTGTCGTAATTCTCCTTGTTCATAGATCAAATACAGCCTTTTACTAAGTCATATTTTGTTTTATTTCTCCATGGTAATGATTCAAGTACAGCTGTAATTTCCCTTACCAATATATCAAATACAACCAACATGTGTTTTGCCCCTTGAGTGTGTTGAAGCAGATATGTTAATTAGAAATATTAATGAGGGTTATGCATTTTGATCAACTAGAAAATTACAGAAATAATTAACCATAGAGAAATTAATGTGCACGTTTGAAAATGTGCCCAAGAAGAGTGGCTGCCAACTCACATGAATTATACTAAAATGATTAAAAAAGCATGAAGTGTTGAAAATGTGTAATAATAATGTAGTAATATGCCATACTGAGTTGTATAACGTATGTTTTGCATTATATTGTAGAGTTAACTTAGCCGAAGTTGTGGCATACTTTTGCCAAGCCTCATGCAGAAGCTGAATAATCGTGCAATGTAGAAAGGCTGATGCGTTGAACTGACCCTGACCGCTTACATTAATAAAATCGCTTAGCTAGAATATTCTGCAATTAACCGACGTGCAGGAGATGGGGGAATCAAATTTGTATCAAAACCGGTGAAAATCAGATGAGATGTCCTTTCCCAGGACTCCAACAATCTAGACACTGACTGGAGAAGAAAATGCAACATTTTCGATACCTGATGAGCTGGATGATGAGGACATCGTACAGTGAACCAATCGACAACCTGAAAGCGACTAAATATTAGAACTCATAGATTTGTGAAATAAAAGACATTTGCTAGCCGTCACATATGGTGACTAATTGACCAATTAAGTTTTTGGGGATAGGCTGGGTAACCTTAATATAATGTTGAGACAAAGGGAGAAAAATTCAGATCTAGAGGGAGAACCGATGGAGAGAATAGATGTTCGAGGTTAGGCGTGGACGTTAGAAGGGATTTGAGATTTTGTCATTGGGCTCATGCTCTCGAGAGCCTGATGCGTTGCTGATCGATTGATGACCTGAAGACGAAGACTGACTTTGTTGCTGATCCATACCGTGGATAGGTAGCTACGACAATGTGACTGATTTACTTTTTTGTGCCTTTTCTTTCTAGGTACCAACTGCTCTGTTTTATAGTTTTTTTTCTAGCTAGATGTTTTCCAAATTCATGTTCTAAATTGTTTTCTCATGAAGTCCCACATGCTAATGCTAATCTGGGTTAGGTAAGGTTCTTTTAGGTGATGCTGACGGTGACAAATGATTGATGAACTGATTTGCTGAACTTTGCTATTCATGTTAACACATTCTTCTTATTTGGCTTATGTTGAGGTATTAGAACGTATGTCTTCTCAAGTACTAATTAGTTTATGTTGGTGCTCACTAATGAATTAATCTTGAGTGAATTGAATAAAGTTTGAATTAACCTCATGACTTAGAATTGTAACAAATAGAGAAATAACATTGATAAAACGTATAATTGAGTTGTGGTTATTAAGGAGATGTTGACGCTGTTCACTGATGATTAATGTTTTGCTTATTGATTATTGATTCATATATTGATTATTGATGGTCATCAGTTATTACATAGCTAGGATACTCCATGCAATCCAAAAGGTTCATCGGCCTATACGTGTCCCCTTGTAAGTTTACTTACTAAGGACCAGGCGCACTAGCAGTTTTTGGTAGCAGCTTGGTGGGTAGTTTCTTTGGAGAACTAGTTATGTGGTGACCAATGGTTATGGTGGTAGTTTAAATCCGGGTTAGTTATTCATTTTATGAGGTTTAAATTTTGTTTTCCTGAAATGCCAATTATAGCAACGATGATAACCCCTTAAGCCCAGAAATGACTTTCTCAGATCTTGGATCCTGCTAGTGAAGTTGGGTATGTTCTTGTGTTATAGTGATAGTATGAAAGTGGTAGGTTGCGCTTGCAAAGGCTTATGCAGACCGCAGGTGAATTGTGATGTATGTGAGGAAAGTAGGGAGTCTGTGTACTCCAATTGGAGTTTAGTAGGAGTATGCGTACTCTGCAGTATGAGAGTATTGAAGTCGTCGAACTTCATATGTGTGTGGCGCTTTGTGCTCAAAAATTGTCCATGTGGTTGTTGATGTATGGACCCTGCGTGGTCTAAGACTCCGGAGTATATTGACAAGTGTAGGAGACACTTGGGTTTATGTTGTAATCTGTCTGGTTTAATAGGTTGATCGGGCGTGGTCAACAATTCGGTGAGTAGGTTAAGTGAGTTAGGGCAATTTTGACTGAGATTTGGCGAGTCCTATGTGCACCAGGACAGACCCATTGATCAGTTGAGAGTAAAATTTGCGGGTCGAATTTTATTTGCGAATGTGGGGGACTGAGAAAGAGGAATAGCTGCATGAGCGAAAGGGCCATCAGTATAAATCCATAAGGTCTCTGAAGCGATTGTGTACCTTCCTGTAGTAAACCAGCTGATTTGTTTTTGGTTATCGGTTTTTGGTTAGTGCTCGCAATAATTTTGCATTATTTTTGTGTGAGTTGGAGATTAGGAGGACAAGCCTCAAAACTTTGTCTGCCGCAGTGTGTGAGTATGAAGTCATAGTGAGCCGCGCTGGTATAGGTTGGTTAGTGAGAAGAGTCGCAAGTGGATTGTCAGATGTCCATAAGAAGCAATTGGTTGAGAAAGCGGGTGAAGGGAATCTTGGGAGTAAAAGTCATTTCCTTATTGAATTTAATAAATACAAACAGAGAAAGTTGAAGTTTTTCAAAGCGTTTAGGAGTGCCATGAAGGGTGATACATACATTAAGGCGACAGTGGGGGAGCGTACGCCACCGGAAAATTCTCCGGCATATATTGTGATGGAGGAGCGAGGTGTCGTGCCATGTCTTTGGTTATAGCAGTGGTGCAAATTGACAGAGAAACAGGAAGCTTTAGCGTTTCAAGAGCATGGAACTTTTAATTTGAGATTTTTGGATCAGTTGCGAATGACATTATATGAGACGAAGCCATGTCCAAGACCAGCACAGCTTGAGGCATTAGCGGTTTGGGAGCTCATACCAAGACAGCAGCAAGAAATGAAATTCCAGAGGAGAATAAGGAAGGTAGAGAAGTCTTTAGCAGAGGCAAGATGGGATTGGGAACAGAAGAAGTAGAGAATGGCGACATTGCAAGGTGTTAAGTTGTTTCCTGCTATCACAGAGGAAGATGAGTCAGAAGAGAAAGAGGATACTAGCAAGCGTGATAAGAGTTTATTGGGGGTAAAAAGAAGAAAAAGACTTATGTGGAAGAAGAAGATTCAGATATTGAGGATCTCATTACTCCGGTGTTGCGGGACCGACCTCCACCATATGCGATACATGAAGGGGGTCCTAATACTACTTCTGCCCCAGCTCAAGTGTCGGGGACAGTGGGACCAGTACAGACAGATAATGGACAGGTACTAGGGGTAGTGCAGAGTACTCCTAATGCAGTGACTACTTCGGTAGTCCAAGCACAGATGCACCCACCACCGGTACAGAGAATTTATCCAGAGATACCAGTTCTCGAGACAACTTTGAACTTAGTAGTGCCTAAGGAGCAAGTGGTTCCGAGACCGATGCTAGTACAGACTGAGCCGACTCCAATGTTGTTGCCTCAGGCACAGCCACAGCCACAGGGTTTGCTGAAGTTCACACCAATGACAGGGACACAGTCAGATGTGACACCAGTAATGAACCAGAGTATGGGAGTAGCCCTGCCACAAAATGCGGGTGTCAGAGCGGAACCAGATGCAATATCGCTGCCGATTACTGTTGGTCCAGTTTTACCATTGTTTGCGCAGAATAAGCCAATTGCAGGAAAACAGGGTGAAATGTCACAAAGTCTCGTGAGGAGGGGGTTGAGAGATCATGTGCAGGTAATATCATCTGTGGGTCAGACCTTTGATGGATCTGGACCATTAATGGATCTTAGTCCACTTGTTGTGCTTCCAGATGCCGTAAATAGCCCGAGTGTAAATCAGAGCTTGAAGCTTTTGACACCGCAAACTCCAGGTGCAGTGGTAAAACATGTGCCATTGCCGAATGGGAGTAATATTTAATTGCAGGGATTGACAGCACAGCAGTTAAATGAATTGTTAGACAGTCTGAATTCCCCTCGAAATACATCCAAGGGTGAAGAGCAAATTTATCACGTAAGGCTAGCCACAGAAATAACTGAACTGGTCGAGAGATCAATGGGAGTGAATAGGTTAGAATCATATACCGAAGAAGAGCTGAGATACTTGTGTCCGAAAATTACGAGAGAAGTGGGCAAGATACATCAGAAATTGGCAGATAAACATAACATAGAAATTGAGAAAACCAAGCACTTGAAACGAAGCTACAGGTTAGATTTTGAGACAAAAGATTTTGAGCACATAGGGTCAGCAGGGATGAAAGCGCAGCTCAAAGAATTATTACAGAGTGCCCAGATTTGGGGAGCATTAGAAAAGTCGGAAGGCAGATGGGCAAAGAAGAAGGATAAACGGAAACGAGATTCACAAGAAGGGTCTGAAAGCGTTCAGAAATAAAAAGATCCAGTAAAAATATTACTAATGAGGGTAATTCCAGGAGGGCAGTTTGTTCATGTTCCCTGGCATCATTCACAAATGATTATCCAAAACTGAGAGAGAAACCGGTTGAGTGGTACCAGCAAACAGATAGGTTTGTGAAGCTTTTGAAATGTCTGTGGGAAGACTTGAATACTTTGTTGGAGATAGTAGTGCCAGCTGATTTGTGGGTTGAATGCAAGAGAGCAGTGAACTGGCCGACGAATGAAGCAGAAAGGGATAGAGTTACAGGTGCACCATCACCTGAAGTGATGAAACATTATTATAAGGTGATTGAGTTCCTGAAGAGGAGAATCTCGCCTAAAAATATCGATTGGCAGATAATTTACAGGACAGCACAGGAAATCAAGGAGTCGATACATACATATTATGAGAGATTGTTGAAGGCGTTCAAGGAGTACAGTGGTAAGGAAGCAATTGAGCCAAAAGACATGTTGCAGTTTGTGTTCAGGTTCGTGGAAGGATTGAGACCTGAAATAGGTCAGATGATTATGAGTCATTTGATCTGTTGGCATGTGAAACCGATTGATGAGGTATTGCAGTATGAGAAATACTGTAGTGATGAGATTGAGTTGAAGTAGAAAAAGTTGAAGGAGAAGGCGATGGTGATGCAATTTAAGGCAGCTCAAACAGGAGTGCAGGGAGCTTTAGTGAAACAGATACCGCAGAAGCAGGGAACTGTCATGTTCCAACCCCAAGCAAGAGGTAGGGGTTCTGGAATCAATATGTATTGTGGTCCGGATTCGAGTACTGTAGTGGTTCAGAATAATGTGCAAGGGATGAAAAAGATGTTACCCTGTCATCTTTGCGGAAACGTGGGACACTGGAAGCCGGAGTGTCCGTTGATGATGCAGGATGGTGCTGTTCAGCAAAGTGGTGATGTCAATACATTTCAAACATGTGAAAGTCCCTAGAATGAGAGGACTTAATCCGAATTTTCAGAATAACATGAATCAAGTGCAGAATTTTCAACCCATGCAGCAGGTGCAAATGCCACGTGCACAAATGACACAGTTGCAACCAATGCAGCAGCAGGTTCCTATGGTACCTAGACAGCAAGTGCAGATACCTCAAGCCCCGATGGAACAGCAACAAATGATGCTTGCTCAGCAGGTCACAGGTCAGAGACAAGACAGAAGTAGTGACACAGTGCACCAATTCCCATTACATAGTGAGAATGGAATAAAAGATGAATGGATGTGTGAGAATTCAGATGAGGAGCCATGTGTGCTTGCAGCATCCCTGGAGGTAGATCAGAGGGGACCTTTTGTGTAAGGGAAGGTGATGGGTCATAGAGTCTCATTCATAGTGGACACAGGAGCTACACGCTCTGCAGTGAGAAGTGCAGAAGTGCCAAATTTGCCTCTTTCAGGCAGAACAGTACAGGTTTTAGGGGTAGCGAACAGACAGATGATAAATCCGATCACAGATCCAGTATAGGTTGAGATTGGCAACTTCCAGGGACTGCACAAGTTTGTAGTCTGTGACTCAAGTCCAGTATCTCTACTGGGAACGGACGTGTTGTGCAAGACCAGATGTTTGATTAGTTGTTCAACTAATGGCTTAGAGGTCCGGACGAATAGTGATGATGAGGAATAACAAATTCCTGAGACTGAAACGATTAATGAGGAGTACCCATTGATTGAGTTTTTCCCGATGTTTACTGTGAAAGAATTACATGCAGATGTGCAGGGAACGGTACAGGAAAATGTGTGGGACCTGACCGTAAAGAAGGGGGCTTGATCAAGGGAGTGAAGCCGATAAAGATCACTTTGAAGCCGAATGCAGTGTTTCCGCAGCTTCCACAGTATAACATGGCACAGGATGTTCTGATGAAAGTGGCGCAGATAATTGGAGGTTTTCTGAAACAAGGGGTTTTGAAGGAAGTGTTGAGCAGTCCATGTAATTCACAGATTGTGGGCCTGAAAAGGCCTTGTGGGAAAGTACGCATTGTGCAAGATTTGCAAAAAGTGAATGACCTGGTGGTCAAGTGTTGTCCTGTAGTGACGAACCCAGCAGTAATATTGTTTCAGATTCCATGCGATGCAGAGTGGTTCACAATGGTTGATTTGTCAGAAGCTTTCCTTTCTGTGCCTCTCCATGAGGATAGTCATTTTTTTTTTAGTTTCAAATTCCTAGACAGAGTCTACAGCTGGTGCAGGCTTCCTCAAGGGTACACAGAGTCTCCGCCTCTGTTCAATCAGATCTTCAAAAAAGAATCTGGAGTCATTGGAACTACCGTACCAATCGACTCTGGTGCAGTAAATTGATGACTTACTAATTGCGTCCAAAACAAGGGACGAATGTAAATACGACTTGATTGCCCTGTTGAATCATTTGGGAAAGTTTGGACATAAAGTGTCACCTTTGAAATTGCAGTACTGTCAGAAGTCAGTGAAATATCTGGGACACCAAATTGAGAAGGGGTCAAGGAGAACTTCCAGAGAAAGGATTACAATGATACTGCAGAGAAGTACCCCGACTTCACAGAGAGATGTCAGAATGTTTCTGGGAATGGTAGGTTATTGTCTTCAGTAGATTCCAAATTTTGCTGAGATTGCCAAACCATTGCAGCAGCTGACAGAAAAAGAGGTTACAGATCCTATTACCTTAGATCAGGATCAAATGAAGGTGTTCACTGAGTTGAGAGAGAGTTTGTGCAGGGCTCCAGCGTTGGGAATGCCCGATTACACGAAGCCATTCATATTGTTTTGTCATGAACGTGATGCTTGTTCTTTGTCTGTCTTGACCCAGGTCCATGGAGGTGCTTATCGCCCAGTAGCCTATTTTTCAGCTACCTTGGACCCAGTCACAGCAGCCTTACCAGGTTGTTTGCACGCGGCTGCAGCAGTTGGTCAAAACCTATCACAGTGTGAGGGTGTGATGATGGGATACCCATTGACGGTAATGGTGCCTCATTCTGTTGAGATTTTACTGACAAGGATGAAAACGCAGTATTTGACTGGTGCCAGACTAACAAGGTATGAGACGAGCATTCTAGGTGCTCCAGATGTAACATTGAAAAGATGTACAGTGCTGAACCCGGCAACATTACTTCCAAGTGATACTGTTGAAATTGAAAAGGAGGAAGACATCGAGCATGATTGTCTTGAGGTAACTGAACTGTGCACAAAACCCAGACCAGATATCGGAGATACACGATTGGAAGAAAATGACCAAATTGTCTTTGTTGATGGCTCATGTTCAGAGATGGTACAGAAACATTGAGAGCAGGATATGCTGTGTGCACAATTGCAGGTACTTTAGAAGCTTCTTGGCTTCGAGGTGTATATTCTGCACAAGTAGCAGAATTGGTAGCTCTTACTAGAGCGTGCCATGTATCTGCTAGATTGAGAGTTCCCATCTACACGGATAGCCAATATGGATTTGGAATTGTTCATGATTTTGGTCAATTGTGGTCGCAAAGAGGGTTCCTGACCTCTACTGGGTCACCAGTAAGAAATGGCAACAGAATAAAGAGTTGCTGTATGCACTACAGTTACCTGAAGAAATTGCAGTGGTGAAATACAGTGCACATCAAAAGACACAGGACTACATCTTAGGAAATGGATATGCGGATCAAGTCGCAAGGTTTTGCGCATTGAACTGTATATCGTTCAAAGATAAGTGGGAACTGATGTCAGAAGAAGACAATACATGTACAAGTTTTGCATTGAAAGTGATTGATACATTGGAAAAGTTAAAAACATTGCAAAATAATGTTGACAAGGAAGAGAATCAACTCTGGTCCAAATTAAAATGTGTCCAACGTCCTGATGAGATTTGGGGTTTTGAGGAGGGTCAGATGGTTCTGCCCAATAGTTTATTGTCACAAATGGCTTGTTACTACCACGGACAGGCACACATTGGGAGCGATGCTATGGTTTGTTTGTTCAAGATTGACTGGTTCAATCCTAAATTTAGACAGGCAGCAGAGGCAGTATGTCATCGCTGTATCATTTGTCAGCAGCTCAACGTGGGAAAAGGGACAGTGGTGAATTTGAGCCACATTGGAAGAGCAGGAGGACCATTCAGCAGAATGCAATTGGATTTCATTGAGATGCCTGCGTGTGGAAGTTTGAATTACATGTTGGTGATTGTGTGTAAAGCAACATCACAAAACAAAATAAAATGATGGACGGAGTGTTGAAACGTTTCAAACACTCACCCCCAGTCACAGATCTGGGTTTAATCCATCATTATTTTGCTCGCCACATCACCCCTGTTTGGACCCAGCCATATGCACATCAGTCTTGACCCTGTTCCTCATGGGAACAGTCCAGCCCGAACTGCTAGGCCAGGTCCTCCCTGGACAGGAAACAAGCATCCTGGGACCGGTTTCAGGGTATCTGCCCAGACGTGGGTCCCTTGCTCACTGTGCCACTGGATTCAAGCTAGTCTGGCCGATGAAGGTTGATATTACATCATAAGCGACAGAGGAGGGAAACCTCTTCTGCTATTGTGGGAGATATATTTGGTGCAGTGATTCCTTCACTGAGAGTCATCCTGAATTTGATCAAGATACAAAAGTTGTCTACTTTTGTAAATAACATGCTGACAAACTTTACAGGGGCAATACTCCTGATAGATACAGAATTAGCTGCGGATAGAGCTATGATGCTTCAGAGTTGCTTTGCTTTAGACATGCTTCTAGCGAAGGATGGCGGAGTCTGTGAAGTGATTAACTGTAGGCATTGTTGTTCTTACATACCTAACAATAGTAAGGAGATAAGAGACATACTTACTAACCTGACTAACTCGAGTAAGGATTTGAAAGAATTCTAGGAACCAGGTGTTTAGGAAAAGGTTGGAAAAGGATTTGCTTCAGTGGGAAATTGGCTTAGTAACATTTAGAATGGGGTAATATTAAAAATCATACAGGGAATATTAATTGTGATTGTTTGCATATTAGGATTATGGGGTTGATGTAAATTGTGTCAAAAGATTAAATTGAAAAGGTCTAAAAAAAAAACGGGAAAGAATTTATAGAGAAGATTTGAAAAGCAGACAAAATACTGAAGAGATAGAATTATGAAAATGATGATGGTAAAGGTGGTGTGATTACATATTTAGTCATCAGAGGAGGGACTGTTGAAACAGATATGTTAGAAATATTAAAGAGTGTAATGCATTTTGATAAACTAGAAAATGATAGAAATAATTAACCATAGAGAAATTAATGTGCACGTTTGAAAATGTGCCCACAAGAGTGGCAGCCAACTCACATGAATTATACGAAAATTATTTAAAATGCATGAAATTTTGAAAATGTGTAATAATAATGTACTAATTTGCCATATTGAGCTGTATAACGTATGTTTTGCATAATATTGTAGAGCTAGCTTAGCCGAAGTTGTGGCCTAGTTTTGCCAGGCCTCGTGCAGAAGTTGAATAATCGTGCAATGTAGAATGGCTGATGCGTTGAACTGACCCTGACCACTTATGTTAATAAAATCTGCTTAGCTAGAATATTCTGCAATGAACCGACGGACAGGAAATGGGGGAATCAAATTTGTATCAAAACCGGTGAAAAGCAGACAAGATGTACTTTCCCAAGACTCGAACAATAGAGACATTGACTGGAGAAGAAAATGCAACATTTTCAATACCTGATGAGCCGTATGATGAGGACATCGTACAGTGAACCAATCGACAACCTGAGAACGGCAAAATATTAGAACTCATAGATTTGTAAAATAAAAGACATTGGCTAGCCGTCACATATGGCGACTAATTGTCCAATTAGGTTTTCGGGGATAGGCTGGGTAACTTTAATATAATGTTGTGACAAAATGAGAAAAATTCAGATCTAGAGGGAGAACCGATGGATAGAATAGATGTTTGAGGTTAGGCGTGGACGTTCAAAGAGATTTGAGATTCTGTCATTGGGCTCATGCCCTCGAAAGCCTGATGCGTTGCTGATCGATTGATAAACTGAAGACGAAGACTGACTTTGTGGCTGATCCATACCGTGGATAGGTAGCTATGACAATGTGACTGACTGACTTTTTGTGCCTTTTCTTCCTAGGTACCAACTGCGCTGTTTTATAGTTTTTCTTCTAGCTAGATGTTTTCCAACTTCATGTTCTAAATTGTTTTTGCATGAAGTCCAACATGCTAATGCTAATCTGGGTTAGGTAAGGTTCTTTTAGGTGACGCTGATGTTGACAAATGATTGATGAACTGATTTGCTGAACTTTGCTATTCATGTTAACACATTCTTATTATTTGACTTAAGTTGAGGCATTAGAACGTATGTTTTCTCAAGTACTAATTAGGTTATGTTATTGGTGGTCACTAATGAATTAATCTTGAGTGAATTGAATACAGTTTGAATTAACCTTATGACTTAGAATTGTAACAAATAGGGAAATAAAATTGATAAAATGTATAATTGAGTTGTGGTTATTAAGGAGATGTTGACGCTATTCACTGATGATTAATGTTTGCTTAATAATTCGTACATTGATTATTGATGGTCATCGATTATTACATAACTAGGATACTCCATGCAATCCAAAAGGTTAATTGCTCTATAGACGGCCCCTTGTAAGTTTACTTACTAAGTACCAGGCGCGCTAGCAAGTGGCTTGTAGGCCAGGGGCTTTGTCAGGGCTTAGAACACAAAGGTTGTTGTGCTCATTATTCCAAGAAATGGTTTCAATTGTCCTGTGGTGATCTGGTCTCTGGAAAAAACCCTGTTCAGCACCAATCTCTGCAGTCCTTGTTCATGTATCGTCCGTCTCTGCACGCCCCCCAGGTCTGTACAAACGCTCTAGGTGTATCGCATAGGTTTGTGATATTTCAGGTGCAGTTTCAGCCTCTGGCCCCACTCCAGTCAGCTTCCTTGCTTCATCTTCCAGCAATTGCTGGTACTTTTCTCTAGTGATCATTATTCAGTGGGCCAAGTCAGCATCAAGTTTTTTTTAATAAAGTCCCAATTGAGAGAGTGTGTTTTCCAGCTCTCTAACCATCCTGAGACATTCTCTACGCTGTCCTGTGATTCTGTAGATAAGGTGAACCTAATTAACCACCTTTTATGCCTCCCAGATTGTCACCCCAGACCCAACATTATCTGCTATGTATTTCTCAGTTGCTTCTCTCGAAACATTCCCAGTTGTGCTGTCAACCTTGCAGTGAACTCTGGCATCAATTGACTATTACAGGCAGGATGGGTGGGCGGAAACCACCAGTTCTGGAGCCACTGCAGCCAAAGGAACACCACTAGGAGAGCCTCCCAGCAGCTGGCTCAAGTGCAGGGGGCGCATGAGCCAGGTCTCACCTGCTGGGGGCGCATGAGCCAGGTTTCACCTGCTGGGTGTTCTCTTGCATGCAGCTTTTGTGAGCTGGGCCTCCATTGTCAGCATTTACAGCATTGATTAACAGCCAGCCCTTGGTTACTGTGCCCTCAACGAGTGCCCCGAGCTCACAGGCATCACTTCCTGGCTTTGGCACCTGGGAAGACTTTGGATCATTTCTGGTTTCAGTTTTCATCTGCAGGAATCTGCTTCTTGTCATTATGTTATCTTGGTGTCGTGGCCATGCCTGCTTTCTAGATTTTCTTAACAGAAATATATGACTTTTTGCCCAGTGAGAATGTACTTGGAGTAGTGCAGGTTGCTAATCTGGGGCGACAGAGATGCTTGAAACACCCAGTTTCAAATATATTGGTCTCCTCAGAGGCCACAGTGGCCCCTACAATGTCTCAGCCTGGCATCACCTGGGCTGAATAATGGAGTGTGGTCTGTTTCGTAACAGTGCCTCAATAGTTTTTACTTTCTCAGATTTTCAAGTTCCATGTTATTCTTGCATAACTATCTGGCAGTAGTACTTCTCAATAATACATCTGTGTATGGCTGTGGCACACCCTTCTCTCCAATTTTTAGCACTTTTTCATATGCTCTCTTTGTCATGCAAAGGTGACATTCCTGTGGATTTAAATTCTTTGGCCCATTCTGTGGGATTTTATAGTCTGTGGCTGTCTTCAGCCAACCTCGGTGCATCTCCACGGGTTAACTTCTCAGCTTGCTATTCTCACTCTGCAGGCTGTACCTGTGCACTGCTGCACCACCAGGTTGCCACCAGTTTTTGTTTTGCCGGCATGACAGGTACAAACATGACTGTCATAAAAGCGTTATTCTGCATGCTTGTTTATCCAGTTTGTATGCGCGTGATATTCTGGATGGGCAAGTAGGTGAATGCGAATATGAGTCTGTGGTTGGCTGAATCTGTGCTTTAGTGCAAGGATCAGTTGACACAGTGCATGTATGATGACTAGTGACTGAAGAGCTATTTTCTGGCTTTTAACCTTCAAGTTGCAATTCAGACCTTTTGCCATTGTCAGTGTTATTTGTGTGGGCTAATGTATAGGTTTCTGTCACCTTACAAATGTTGTTTTTGCAACAAGTGACTTGTTCTTGGATGGTACAACTGGTCAGCGGTGATGTATACCAGTATATTTCAAGATGTGGTTGTGCAGAGGTGGGAATACAGCAGGTCTAGAGTACATACTGTATGAGTACGTGCATGCATATTTTTTGTGATTCACTCTAACATGTAGTTAAGTTACATTTTTCTAATTTCAGCTTGCTGCTGATCCAGACCCTAATGTGAAGAGTGGTTCAGAACTTCTGGATAGACTTCTAAAGGTGGGTTCCATTATCTGAAGATCAGCACCTCTAACTCTGTGACAATCTGCTCTCTTGTTGTATCCCTTATGAACATGAGCAAAGTGTACTTAAGGATGTTTGAAAAACACAGTTTCTCTGTCTTAAGGGTCCCCATTTTCACAAAAGTATTTGCCCACCTATCTGGAACTTGGTGGTTTAAATGCTTCCATTTATGAGAATAACCTCACGTTTTCTGTTCACGACTCATGACATCTCATTCATAAATGTATTTTCTCACAAATAATATGAAGTCAGCATATTTATTTTTTGCAAGTGTAGGGTAACATTTTGTATTCACAAAACGTGGATTTAATTTACACTAGTGTTAGAAATTGGGTTGTTGGTTGACTGGAGCGTGCGCCCTGGCCAAGCAGCAACCACAGTCCTAGTCAGGGTAAGTGTAGCATGCGCCCTGGCCAAGCAGCAACCACAATTCTAGCCAGGGTAAGTGTCAGGCAAACCCTAAATTAACCTGTGCTCATCCCCCGTAGCTTGACTCAGCAGTCAGGCTTAACTTAGAGGAAATGTGTAAAGTATTTATGCAACACTTAGACAGTAAAACACCACACAAAAAGGTTCCACACCAGGTTAGAAAAATAGATCTGACTTCAATAAAGAAAACAAGACCGAAACTGCAAAATCCAATAAGTAGAACTGGAGATATTGAATTTCAAAGTTTTAAGTAAAAACGGCGCCAAGAAGCGATATTGGGATATCTGGTTGAGCCGGGCCGGGTCAAAGTCCAAAGGTCGGGCTGACTGTAATGGAGTGCGGGCTGGGGGGCGTGGCCAGGGTCCGGAACATGGCGGACGCCTGATTATCTAGCTTCGGAGGGGCCTGCCGGATTAATCCTTCTCAGCGCGCTGGTCCGGGCCGCCTGCTCACGGAGTGTGGGCTCCCTGCGGCGGACCGCCGGGAGGCGCGATTGGGCCCCCAACGCAGTCCTGGGGCGAGAGGCGGGCGGTGCAGTTTGCTCCGTTACGGGGAGAGGCGTGCGGCCCCTCCCCTGCTGGAAGCCGCGGCCTGACGTTGTGCGGTCGGCCGCGGCGGGAGCGAGGCGGGCGGCCAGAGTCCATCGGCGCTCGCGTCGGAGGCTGAATTTACCGTTGCGAGGGGAGGCTAGCGGCCCCTCCCCTCGCTGAAAGCCGCGGCCCGGTGGTGAGCGGCCGACAGCAGCAGGAACAAGGCGGGCGGACCAGGTGCGGCTGCGCTCGCAACTGCGGCGCGAGTCCAGATCGCGGACCCTGGGGCCCCTGATGCAGTTGGAGAGAACTGGGGGCCCTCCCTGGTGTAAGCCCTCAGCGGAAGCGACGGAGCGGGCGTAACGGCCCCACCTTTGCCAGAGCCGACCTGAGGGCATTGTACTTGGCCCAATTGGAGTACCTGGGCACGGAAAAGGCAACGGGATGGGCTGCCTAACGGAGTGTGTCATCTGTGGAGGTTCAGTAGTTGAACACGGATACCCATGTGTTGCGCCTTGAGAGAGGTTCGCATAACGGACGGCCCCGGGTCAACTGTCTGGCGTGAGGGGACCGCGGAGCCACCGGACGTCTTGGGGCACAACTGACTCCGGAGAGAAGATTACGAACACGATCAGGTGGACACCCTTGAGCACGGAAAGAGGACTGGAAAGTGGGTGAGTGCCCCATTGGATGGATGACTGGGCCTTGGCTGTGGCGGGCGCCTGGATCTGGCTGCCGGGGCAGGGCCTGACTGGAAATCCGAACAAAGGCACCGGGGCTGAAATAGGGAGTAATTAGCAGCGACCTACTGCATGAGTGCCCCCCATCCTGGGAGCCGCAATTTAGACACAACCAGCGGAGCTCTTGGAGTTCGGCCAAAAAGGACAGAGAGTAGAAGTTAGAGCTCCAAAGTCCGAAAAGAAGGGACAATCCTAGTTGTGGTTCACACGAACGCGCGCGGGCCGTCTGCCGGGGCCCCCGAGGCGCGCCTGCTTGCCGGACCGATGCCCCCCAAGGGCCGTCACAAGAATAGAACCATGGACCACGAGTTGCCACCTGGGGTGAGCGAAGCGGACTCACTAAACCAATCACAAATTAAAGTTCAGGACACCCTAGACAAGATACTGGGGGCCATAGAGGATACCAAATCAACATTGCAACGTGACATCAACCAGGTTGCGATTGAGGTGGGGCTCCTGAGAGCTGACCATCACAAGTTGGTTGACAGGGTCAAAGAAGCGGAAACCATATTAGCGGACATCGTACCAAGGCAGAAAGACATAGCGGCGGAGGTAACTTCATTGACCGACAGAGTGGCAAGACTTGAACAACGTGCCGAAGACGCGGAGGGAAGAAACAGGAGGAGCAATGTGCGAGTGGTAGGCCTCCCTGAGGGGACCGAAGGGTCAAACTTGGTGGGCTTTCTGGAGAAATGGTTGAGCGAGGTGGTTGCGCCGGGATGCCTGACCCCCTTCTACACCCTGGAACGTGCCTATCGTGTACCATCGAGACCTCTAGCCCCTGGCAGAGCCCCGTGCTATAATCGCTAAACTTCTGCACTACAGAGACAGGGACATCCTCCTACAGAAAGCCAGAGAGACGGGCCCGTTCAAAGTAGGGAACGGGGAAGTTACACTGTTCCCGGATTTCACGCTGGAGGTCCAGAACAGGCGAAACTCATTCCTAATGGTCAAAAGAGCCCTGCGAGACGAAGGGATCCAGTATTCGCTATTATACCCGGCCAGGCTAAGAGTGATGGTGGAGGGCAAGACCACATTCTTCCAATCGCCGGAGGAAGCATGGGAATGGCTTGAGAGGCGTGGATCCCAAAAAGTGCGACCTGCAAGTGAAAGCCCTGGAGCGAGAAGAGCCCGCCGAGCCCCGAAGGGGAAGAGATCAAGTGACCGCCCTCGGTTGGCACCAACGCAAACGCAGAGAGAAACGGACAGGAGGGCGGCCCTAGAGGCGGCGGCTCGGGTGGGTGGTGAGGTGCCCCCCCCCCCCGAGGAGGGACCGAAGAAGACTCCGATGATACAATGGTGTCCTCTGCCGAGGACTCGGAGGGCCTATCGCCAGCACCGAGTGTGACCCCACAGACAGCCGACGAGCTCGTATAGCCCGGACGTGAAGCGGCGCCCAGAGACATAGCACACTGCTTGAGCGAGTGGCCCCTCCGGACCTGGCTCCCCCCCCTGACTCGACTCTTGCCTGTCCGACTTGGCTGGCGAGTACTGCAGTTATGTGTTTGGAAAAGTTGCATTATAGCACAGTTTATTGGGCAACCTACAGTTCCGGAGGCGCCCTGGGGTTTGGGAGTTGGGGTTTACATTTACAAGTTAAATCGGCTAAATGGGTGGAGAAATCTGACTACAGTAGAGGGGTGGGCATGTGGGGGAGGCTATTGAGATCAAGGGCGCGCCAGACCTGCCACGAGCAGGTCCCAAGCACTGGATGGCAGACTACAACCTTATAACCTGGAATGTCAGGGGGATGGGCACTCCGGCTAAAAGACATAGAGTTATATCATTCCTCAAGAGAAGGGGGGTGCAGATAGCAATGTTGCAGGAGACCCACTTGGCAATGGGCGAGGGAGAGAAACTAAGACGGAGGTGGAGGGGGCGGGTGTTTGCCACGGAGTATTCAGCTTATGCAAGAGGCGCACTGATTTGGATTAGAGTGGGGGTCCCACTGACGGTTGAGTCTTCCAGCATTGACAAAGAAGGAAGGTTTGTGATACTGGAGGGGAAACTACAGGGGATCCCGTTAGTTCTGAGTTGCATTTATGCCCCCAACCAAGATCAGATCCCATTCATGATCGGCTTATCAAGTCACCTCACCCGCCAGAGCACAGGGGAAGTACTAATAGGAGGGGACTTCAACGCAGTACTAGATATAAACATGGATAGGTCTACCCCACCGCTCCAAGGGGCAACATCAATTAAAACAGCACAAAATCTAACTGAATGGTTGAGTACTTGGGGGTTAGTGGACGTCTGGCGGGTGCAGCACCCAACCGCCAGGGACTATTCATTTTACTCGGGCCTCCACCGAGTGCACACTAGAATTGATAGGGTGGTCTGCACCTCGGGACTGGCTCGCGATATGACCCAGTCTGAATACCTTGCTCGCACAATATCGGATCATAACCCTCTACTACTAACGATGAGGGTATCACGGGACAGGCCGCCCATCCCGTCATGGAGACTGGCCCCTGCGACACTCGAAGATCAGGCATATACAGGGAGTGCAGAATTATTAGGCAAGTTGTATTTTTGAGGATTAATTTTATTATTGAACAACAACCATGTTCTCAATGAACCCAAAAAACTCATTAATATCAAAGCTGAATATTTTTGGAAGTAGTTTTTAGTTTGTTTTTAGTTTTAGCTATGTTAGGGGGATATCTGTGTGTGCAGGTGACTATTACTGTGCATAATTATTAGGCAACTTAACAAAAAACAAATATATACCCATTTCAATTATTTATTATTACCAGTGAAACCAATATAACATCTCAACATTCACAAATATACATTTCTGACATTCAAAAACAAAACAAAAACAAATCAGTGACCAATATAGCCACCTTTCTTTGCAAGGACACTCAAAAGCCTGCCATCCATGGATTCTGTCAGTGTTTTGATCTGTTCACCATCAACATTGCGTGCAGCAGCAACCACAGCCTCCCAGACACTGTTCAGAGAGGTGTACTGTTTTCCCTCCTTGTAAATCTCACATTTGATGATGGACCACAGGTTCTCAGTGGGGTTCAGATCAGGTGAACAAGGAGGCCATGTCATTAGATTTCCTTCTTTTATACCCTTTCTTGCCAGCCACGCTGTGGAGTACTTGGACGCGTGTGATGGAGCATTGTCCTGCATGAAAATCATGTTTTTCTTGAAGGATGCAGACTTCTTCCTGTACCACTGCTTGAAGAAGGTGTCTTCCAGGAACTGGCAGTAGGACTGGGAGTTGAGCTTGACTCCATCCTCAACCCGAAAAGGCCCCACAGGCTCATCTTTGATGATACCAGCCCAAACCAGTACTCCACCTCCACCTTGCTGGCGTCTGAGTCGGACTGGAGCTCTCTGCCCTTTACCAATCCAGCCACGGGCCCATCCATCTGGCCCATCAAGACTCACTCTCATTTCATCAGTCCATAAAACCTTAGAAAAATCAGTCTTGAGATATTTCTTGGCCCAGTCTTGACGTTTCAGCTTGTGTGTCTTGTTCAGTGGTGGTCGTCTTTCAGCCTTTCTTACCTTGGCCATGTCTCTGAGTATTGCACACCTTGTGCTTTTGGGCACTCCAGTGATGTTGCAGCTCTGAAATATGGCCAAACTGGTGGCAAGTGGCATCGTGGCAGCTGCACGCTTGACTTTTCTCAGTTCATGGGCAGTTATTTTGCGCCTTGGTTTTTCCACACGCTTCTTGCGACCCTGTTGACTATTTTGAATGAAACGCTTGATGGTTCGATGATCACGCTTCAGAAGCTTTGCAATTTTAAGAGTGCTGCATCCCTCTGCAAGATATCTCACTATTTTTGACTTTTCTGAGCCTGTCAAGTCCTTCTTTTGACCCATTTTGCCAAAGGAAAGGAAGTTGCCTAATAATTATGCACACCTGATATAGGGTGTTGATGTCATTAGACCACACCCCTTCTCATTACAGAGATGCACATCACCTAATATGCTTAATTGGTAGTAGGCTTTCGAGCCTATACAGCTTGGAGTAAGACAACATGCATAAAGAGGATGATGTGGTCAAAATACTCATTTGCATAATAATTCTGCACTCCCTGTAGAGAGGCACTGCGCAACCACCTAACAGAACACATTGAAACAAACAAGGGATCCACCCCCTCCAGGGTGGTGGAGTGGGAGACACTCAAAGTGGTGACGAGGGGTTTCTGTCTCGGGCAGTCGGCGGGAGTGAGGCGCACACTAGAGAGGGAGCTAACCTCCCTGGAGGAGTTCATACACGAGGGGGAGCTAAGACAGGGCCCTGCAGCGCAAGAGGATGAAAAATATAATCAAGCACGCAGAGAACACTCACAGGCTGAAGAAAGACTAAGATGCCATGACATGCAAAAATATCTAGCATCCATACAATCTGAGGAGGGGAGGTCGGGTAAACTGTTGGCATGGTTGGTGCGCCCAAACGGAGATAGTGAACCCATCACAAGCGTGCTGGATAGAAGGGGAAACCGTAGGCTATGCCCAGGCCCCATCAATGACGCATTCAGGGATTATTACGCACACCTGTATAGAAGACCTAACGACTTGGAGACGGCGACATTTGACAACTACCTGTTACGGATCCCCCTACCGGTGCTGGATTTCGAGGATAGGGATAGGCTAGGAGGGCCAGTGACCATGGAAGAGATAAATGATGCCATAACGCAGCTGGCCCCTGGGAAGACCCCTGGTACAGACGGCCTTCCTATGGATTTTTACAAGAAATATAAATCCTTACTGACTCCCTGCTTGGCGGAGATGTATGCGGAGGCAATACAAAAGGGGGAGCTACCATGTACACTACGTGAGGCGCTGGTAGTCCCACTCCCCAAGACAGCCAACAGGGAGGCTTCGGTGTCCGACTTCCGCCCGCTATCCATGCTAAATAGTGACTTCAAGATCCTCAGCAGGATCTTAGCCGGCCGACTGCTTCCCCACATGTCCACACTGATACATGCTGACCAAAATGGCTTCATTCCCGGTCGCAGCACCTCTTTAAACCTTAGGCGACTCTTCTCTGTATTACACATGCCCGAAGAACTGAGGCCGCTGGCGGGGACCCTGTTGGCGGTGGATTTCGAGAAGGCATTTGACTCAATTCGGTGGGACTACCTGAGGTCGGTGATGTTAAAAATGGGTCTGGGAGAAAACTGGGTTAGATGGGTGGACCTGTTGTACTCGTCCCCGCTAGCAAGGGTGAGGACGGGTAGAACAATCTCCAGGGCGTACCCGGTGTTCCGTGGCACTAGACAGGGGTGCCCCCTTTCCCCACTACTGTTTTCCCTGGCTATCGAGCCCCTGGCGACTCGGCTGAGGGAGGGGGGTGTGGGTAGGGGGGTCGAGTGGGGGCCAACTGAACACATTGTCTCCCTTTACGCTGACGATATATTAATTTATCTTAGGGACGGTCCCAGTGGTATCCCTTGGGCACTTGGGGCACTGGAGGACTTCGGGGTGGTTTCGGGACTGCGCCTAAACCGTGGCAAAACATACGTGTTCCCTTTGACTGCAGGTTGCGAGCGCCCACCAACATGCCCGACAGACGTGAACTGGGCCCCTCGGTCCTTCAGGTACTTGGGTATTCAAATATTCCACGAATTGGAAGATCTCAGGGAGGGTAACCTTGGCAAAGCGACTCGATCCTTGAGGTCCTCGGTAGGGTTTTGGCGCTCCCTGAAGTTATCAATAATGGCCAGAGTGGCACTATCTAAAATGATCATGCTTCCAAGACTCCTCTACTACTTTGTCAATTTACCATTGTTGATCCCTCCGGTATGGTTCCGTGACTTGAACGTACTGCTCAGAGAGCTAATTTGGGACAATGGACGTAGACGCACTGCACTCACGACCACTTGTAGGCCGACCCGCATGGGAGGACTGGGTGCCCCCGACTTTGAGGCTTATTACTTGGCATCCCAACTACAGTGGGTAGCCGGCTGGCTGGCGGGCAAGGGACACCTGGACCTGTGGACAACCCAGGGGGTAATGGACACGTCACGGATTGCGACACACATGACAGGCAAGAAAATAGTCCTGCCTGGAAACAACATGATGTTAAAAGTCGCAATGGCATGCTGGAAGAGATGCGCGAAGAGAGTAGGAGTGGGCCCACCATACTCCCCGGCCTTACCGCTCTTGGCACTGATTATGGAGTCTGGGGGGAAAGGACCGAAAAGCCTGGGACTCGGTCCCTGGACGGGTGCAGGGATTGAGACAGTGGGTGGACTATTCGAGGGGGGGGTACTGAGGGGCTTCGCTGAACTAATGGGTGTGGGTGTTCCCCGGGGTCAGTTCCTGCTCTTCGGGAAGTTAGTGCACGCACTGAAGGACCACTGGTGCACGATAAACGCTGAACCCACTCCTCACGGAGTATTGCACCTCCTACTGACGTCGGGGGAGGAGCCCCACTTGATAACCAAAATATACCGAACCCAGTTACAATCCATATTAGATCCCTTGCAGTCATTGAGGGAGCGATGGGAAGGCACGATTGGGCGGGACTTGTCTGACCCTGAGTGGAACAAAACGTTGGCATACCCCCAGACGATCACACGGAATGCGCGGTTAAAATACATCCAATATAATTACCTGCACAGAACGTACCTAACACCGCATCGACTATTCCGTATATACGGGGGCCCCCCAGGGCGTGTCCAAGATGTCGGGGGGTGAGGCAGACTTTGACCATATGGTGTGGGGGTGCCCAGTGCTTCAGGTTGGTTGGAAGGAGATATTGTCTATTCTGTCCCAGCTATTCGGTACAGAGTTTCTCCCTACCCCGGAACTGTGCTTACTGGATCTCAGGCCGGCAGCATTAAACGGGAAAGTAAGAGGGCGTTTCCTGGACCTAACCCTGGCCCTTTACAAAAGATTGATCTCAAAGGGCTGGAAATCCTCAGACCACCCCTCACTGGCTGATTGGAAAAAGGATGTTACGAAATGGTCCAGGACTGAACTACAGGTCCTGAAGGCGGAGGAGGCCAAGGGCATCCGTCAGGTTCCTATTGCCCCGGCCTGGGAAGACTTAGTGGCGAACTGGGATGGACTATGCAAGAGAGCAGCAGCCCCAATGGGAATGGTGGGAGATACTTAGCACATCTTGGTGGATTGACCTATGGGATGGGACCCCCAGGGAATTCCATGGGGTAACTGAACACTCGTAGAGCCCACACTGAGGAACGCGAAACAGAAACCAACGAGCCACCAAATACTATATCACCATTGGATACGGGGATGAAGCGAACGGCCTGTTGTCCCCCCTCTCGCGATGGTGCGCCTGGCCTCCCCCTACATGCTGACATGCTTTAACTCCTCAAACACCGTTAGCTACAAATCCCACCCACATAACGCCGTAAAGTTGTTCTCCTATCTTGCTTATTCCCCCCCCCTTTTCTTTTTTTTTCTCTATCCATTTTTGTATTTTTCTTTTTCTCTCTTTTTTCTTTTTCTCAGTTTGCTTCGCTCTCATTCTCCTATTTAAAGTACAGAGTAGAACGGGTTTAAGTTGACTGATCACATATATGAGTTAAATTGATAGTATAAGATTGCGAAGTGTATAGCACGGCTCGTCATAGGGTTGGGTATATCAACACCAAGTACCAACGAATGCATAGAAAATGTTAACAATACCAAAGTAATAAGTAACTAAACTTGTATAATGTGTGTCACGAATGCAGACTGTTTAATGCTCACATACAACAAATGCAAGTTGTTAACTCGAGCAAACGTATAAATGTAAAGCAACAAAAGGTTAATAAAATATATTTAAAAAAAAAAAAAACAAATGGAGTGCGGGCTGACTACAGGGACACAGTGAGGCTGGCTGAACCAAAGTACCTTAAATCCTGGTTGCAGAGTGTTGCATAGATCATGCAGTCGAGGCGATGAGTTGGTTCCAAGATGTGGCGAGGCTGCAGTGCAAGGTCCTGTTGTGGCAGTCTTTCAGCAGCACAGCAGTCCTTCTTGGCACAATATCTACAGGTCTAGAAATGTGCTGAAGTGGTGAGGTCCGACGTCCAGTCCTTATATCCAGTGGTGTCTTTGAGTTGGGGGGAAACTTAAAAGAAAGGGCACAGAGGCCCTGCCCTGGCTCCAGGCTCACTACAGTGTGGCATGCAGCCTTTTGTGTGGGGATAGGACACAGTCTATACAGGTGTAAATGAGGATGGGTCCAGCTTCCCCTGTCCATCCTGCCAGGATTGCCCATCAAATCACATCTAAGATTCCATTGTGTGTGGCTGTCTAGGTGAAATACACAAAGCCTATCTGTCACCCACACCAGACGTGATTAGAGACAGGCAGCAGGCCCCTCAAGGACAAAGTAAGAAAATGCCAACTTTTTTAAAGTGGCCTTTTTAGAATTTCCATTTAAAATCCAACTTCACCAAAGAGGGGTGTGGAATTGAATACAATATCTCCTTGTCCATGGCACAGGTTGGTTCTTAAATCTACATATCCTGTAAAAAAAGAATCTACTTGTCCCTTTGGTGCCATGGAGTGCTGCAACAAATTATGGCAGCAATCTCATTATGTAGGAGCTCTGATATTAGCCTCCTTAATTATGCCAAGGCTAATACTATAATAGAGCTTGAATACTAGTAATTTCAAGCCCTACTGTAGCAATTTCCTTATTTTGCCACCTTTCTGCAGATCTATATATTGGGTCTGGAGGAAGCAGTAAGCAATAGTTCCAGGGCTGGAATGCCTTTGAGTCTGTGCAAACCTACTAACTTGCATGTTTTAAGGATTTTCACCAGCTCTTCCGTAATCTTTTCCGATACTGAGAAAGATTGGAAATTTACTCCTGACAAGGGCAGAAGTAGAAGTTCTTCCAGGGTGCACTTTTGTAACTTTATTTAAGATTTGGACCCCTAATTAGGTCTGGCATTAACCAAGATATTTTGTTTTTATAAAACTTTTATTTCTCTTTCTATCAGTTGGCTTTACTGTGAGTGATAGCATTCTGTTCTTCCACAAGGAGCATATTGGCACACCAAGTAGTTTTGTTCAGTGCCAGAAACTGTGGCAATGTGTGCTTTTTGAGACCAAAACAACTTGTTTTGCTTTTTGACAATGTTTGTTACAATGGTGATGGACTGGCAGCTCCCACAACAATAAAGCGTTGCAAAAGCCATGTCAAAACAAGACACATGTTGACAAAACCAAAAGACTGACAACCCATGTCAGATTGGTTGGCTTTGCCAGTGCTTGTTTATGTTCATGTTTCCCATAATCTTGTTGAAAATGGTAACACTGATTTTCCATTATGAATATTTTTTGGAAATACTGGCATGCATCAACACATTTCACTAAATGCTGCTTCAAAGAAACAGTATTGTTATTTTCCTACTAGCATTTTCTTCTGAACATTTTATTTTAAAAGCAAAGACTCATCAAACTTGCTTACAAGCTTCTGCTAACATTTGCATCTAATCAGAGAGCATTCTGAGAGCATTATATGTAGCCTAATATTGTTAAACTTCTCAAACGTGTGTACACTTTTTTTTTTTCTTTTTTTACTGTAACCACTATCAGTAGTGCAGTGTGACCTTGTAAAGTTTTTGGCAGTACTCACCCTAATAATAAAGTCTTTGCATTAATGAGCCATAAATCAAAGTTTGAACGGCATTAACATATGAACTCTAATATTACCTCAACTGCCGACAGTTCCCTTCCCTGTAAACTGACAGCTAAAGGGTTTGTGATGCAGGGGGTTGGGCCTACTTGTCCCAAGGACAAAATAAACATCACAACTTGTCCTTGACCCCAAAGAATATGTACTGGGCATTGGGCTACAGGAAATCCACTCCCCTGACCATCAGTTTGGATTTTATATTGTGATTGCAGAGACACCAAACTTGAAAAGTATATCTTTTCACAATTGGGTATTATTACACTTATAAAATGTTATAGGGTAATCCCATTGTTATCCTATGGGAGAGATAGGCCTTGCAGTAGTGAAAAATTACTTTGGGAGCTTTCACTACCAGGACATGCAAAGCTTGAAAGTACATGTTCTGCCTTTTAAATACATTGCACCTTGCCCTCTTGGTTGTGCAGGGCTTACATTAGGGTTGACAAATGAGTAAAAATGGAAGGTTTGGGCCAGGCAAAAGGGTTATTTTGCCAGGTCGACATGTCAGTGTAAAATTGCACACCCAGACTCTGCACTGGAAGGCTTGAGACAGGGTTAGGGGGGCTACTTAAAAGGGTGGCACAGTCAGTGCTGCAGGCCCACTAGTAGCATTTAATTGACAGACCCAGGGTACACATAATACCAATTCACTAGGGACTTATAATTAAATTCAATATGCCTGTTGGGGATAAGCCAATATTATCATGTTTTCTTGGGGAGTGCACAGAGACTTAAAACAAGCAAAAAATGAGGTCACAAAACTGGAGGAAGTAGGCAAAAAGTTGGGAGCCGGGGGAGACCCTCCTAGGGGTGTTAGGTCTAACAACTAGTAAAATAATTTACTCACACCTGATATTACGCATAGTTGTATGTGAATTAATGGAAAACGTTTTCCTCATGCTACGTTTTCATCGCAACAATGTAATGGAAAAGTTTTTATCGAATTTTAGTTTTAGCATTGGTTTCTGTGTTTTATCAAAACTTTTTGGAGGAATGTTTTTTCTCGAATGAGGCTGTTTTTATTCTTTTTCGAGCAATTTTCTACCCGTGCTTTTGTGGCAGCAGTTTAGAATGTGGGTTTTTCGGCAGATCAGCTGTCATTCTAACTGGAAGGCAACAGGGGAGCAGCACCACAATACTCCTTTTAGATCCTAGTAACACAAAAGGTAGAATTAACCATTTGCTGACACAGATCTGCTCAAAATCTAGTGTTCCTTTTCGTTACATGAAACAGATCATACCCCTATGTATGTTGTGTGTTCTGTTCCAGTGCCAACAACTCTGAAAAGAAATGGAAGTAAATATAGTAATCTCCAGCATGGTAGACTGTTGTTGACCACAGGAGGACACATCTGCAGCAGAGAGAAAGCTTGTAAAGAGAATGTTTTTTGGAAATGCACTCTATATCAAATGGGAAAACTGTGGGGAACATGCCTGCACTGTCTGCTGCATGTGAACTTTTACCTTAGTGCCAGTTTAATAGTAAAATGTTCCAGAGTTCTATTTCTAGTGCCATTATTTAAAAATAAACATTTTACAATTGTTGCTGCATTGTTTACAATTCATTAAATCAGTAATGACACTAACTACTGTTTGTACTGTAGTTTCGAATAAAGTGTGTTTTCATTTATATGCTCCTTTAGCTTTTTTATTTAAATGCATTTCCGTTAAAATGTTTACACTAATTTTCGATGTTTGTGTTTCATTATAAATGACTTTCCTTAACCTATGATTTCCATGACACTCTTTCCTCCAATATGCTCTCTATGTTTTCGTTTTTCTACGAATTCACATATATTGATTACATGGAATGGTGTAATATTTCACGCCTGCAAGTTGCCAGGGATGAGGTGTGGGCGTGCCATAGCAGGGACAGCTTCCTAAGTAGCTAAGTAGGTAAACATCCATACACTTGCAAGATAGTATGCATTCAAACACCTTCGGCTAGCACATTCCCATCGTGGATATAGTGTTAGGGTTCCTCCTATGAAAAACTGGAGTAAATCCACATTTAAGGAGGCAGTGGGGAGAGACCATCACCAAAATTCTTGCGGGTGTTGGAGAAGCAGACTCTCCTGGGGAAAACTATAATTCACAGTAGGTGAACAGAAACTAAACATTAGCAAAACCACCAGGTCGGAGATTTGCTTACACTTGTTTCATAGGTGCATGTAACATTCCTTTCACATTTGAGTAACTTGGAGTTCACTAACCCTGGGAATTCGCAACTGTAGAAACTTTCCAGGAGTGCTTCCTAACATGTTCTGTGAATTCCAAAATAAGATGAACATTTCCTGCAAACGAATGTATAAGTCTCCTGGAGTAATTCTTTGGAAATTATAACCAGTGGTATATTCTTAAGTGTATCTAATTGCATGTGCTTGTTGGTGAAGGATTCATCTATTGGGAGCATAGGTTTCACTGTCTCAGGGAGTTAAATCACTGACTATTACTTCTTTAGGCTCTTTTTAGATCCGGCTGTTAAAAATCGTATTTTAGGATTCTGGGCACTTTGGTTCTGAGGTGAAGCAACACCTTCAAACAGTTGTCAGCATGTTGTGTTCTTTAAAGCCCTTAAAGAAAATTTGACCACATTAACCCTCTGTCTTCAGGCTAAAGGTGGGCAATCCACCGAAAGCCCGAGCCAGGCTCGAGCCTGAAGCTCAGCGCTTGCTTTCATGTGATTTCTGCCTGCATCTTTGCACCACCCTCATCCACAATTAGGTAGAAACAGAGCATTAGCATTTGAGGAAAAAAGATGAGACAAATAGATGCCAGCGCTGATTTGTACAATGTGAAACCAGAAAACTTGTATTTATTTGAGTCTCCCCACCCCCCCTTCACCAAAATGTGTGATCCCAGGCAAATATTTTATTTTACCAATCCTCCTTTTGATTTGCTATCGCTTATGAAAACGCATTCAAATACTTTAGCGCTTAATACCAGCAGTACAGAAACATGTTATATTTGATGTAATGCACTATTGTCATGTGAACCCTGTATGTGGCCAAGATTCTTATAGACAACTCTCTTGTCTCTGAGTTCACTAATGGCACTGTTTCCAGGGTGTGGGCGGGGGCAGGAATAGTTCTTTGTTCATGTTTAAAAACTATTAATGTAAAAGCTTCCACTTGTTAAAGAAATGCCCTTTTTGGATTATAAATATACATTCGGTGATGGTCGTTGTATGGTTTAGATGGCAAACATTTTCCGGCTTGGCTCGTGCATGGCTCTAAGAGCCAAGCCAGACTCTAGGCTCAGCTTGCCCTGTAAATCTGTTGGCTCGCACACCTCTGTTTCAGAAGTTGTAGCAAGTGCTGGGCTAAGAGATCACTTTCGCTTTGAAAGGAAGTATCGGGAACTGCCCCCAATCGAGCTCTCTATAGCTCTGAGTTACCATCCTTTTAGTGTGGGAAGAGCGCATTGTTATTTCCTGTGGTCAGAAACCTTGCCTACTTTAGGGTTTATTTGGATGCACTGCACAGCTGCTCAGGTTCCTTGTTAATTCTTTGACTGCCCTTCTTTCTAACTTCTATATCGGTCACGAAAAGGTGTTTACAAGAAATGCATATATGCCAGTGATTACTTGATTCATCCCGCTCTGGGCCCTTAATCAATAAAAAAAGGAGGGAGCTCCTACCCGCCCCACCACCTCTCCCCACTGCTTAAAGGGGAACAATCCATAGGTGGTAGTAGAGGTCCTTGGAGGGAATCGCCTGTGCACTATACCCTATGGGCACCAGCAAGCTATTGAAAGAGGCAGCAGGCCGGTGTTCCCTTCTGAGCCGTTTTGTTAACTAGGTGTGTGACGTAATGTATGACACATATGACAAGAACTGGGAGGGATGCACCAGTCTCCCGGGTCTTTCCCAGGATCTGTCTGTAGGGTGGGGTGTGGGAGGAGCTACGAGCATTTACTCTGGCTGCTCCATGTCTATGTCTATGTCTATGTTCACTGACCTGATCGACTGTTTCTGGAGGTGAGATGGGTGGGGGGGCGGAATGAGCACTCTGCTTCCTCCACCATCCTGTCTACCCCCCCCCCCCCCCCCTCCTTAACCATATCAACAGAAGAATTGACCCAGGAGGTGGGTATTGGAATGGAAAAGACTGCAATTGTTGTTAGTCACTCTCCGTCCAGTCCCCACTTCCTAGTTCATTGCACACACCTCCTTTCCTCACAGAGGTGTCTGTTCAAGAGAGGCATTGTGGGACGAAGTACCTTTGTGCCTGTGCATCTGCAAGGAACCAGCTACTGTTTGGCTTTTTTGTTACCCTAAGAACAAGAAAAAATCCAAAGAGCTCTGCTTCCTTGCTGGCAATGCTTTCCTCCCAGTGAGAAGCATTGTGAGAGGAGGGAGCTCTATGGCTGTGCTCCAGTAAGGAGCCAAACGCTGTTGGGATTTTTTCTTGGTCTAAGAAAAACCTAAATAGCTCCTAGCTGCTTTCTTGGAAACTGGCACACAAGTCTGAGCACCAGCAAGAAGTAAGACACGTTTGGATTTTTTCTTAGCCTGAAAAAAAAATCCAAAAGTCTGGGGCTTCATGCTAAGACATCAGCACTCATCCATATGCTGTGTGAATTATTTCTTAGGCTAAAATACAGGGAGTGCAGAATTATTAGGCAAATGAGTATTTTGACCACATCATCCTCTTTATGCATGTTGTCTTACTCCAAGCTGTATAGGCTCGAAAGCCTACTACCAATTAAGCATATTAGGTGATGTGCATCTCTGTAATGAGAAGGGGTGTGGTCTAATGACATCAACACCCTATATCAGGTGTGCATAATTATTAGGCAACTTCCTTTCCTTTGGCAAAATGGGTCAAAAGAAGGACTTGACAGGCTCAGAAAAGTCAAAAATAGTGAGATATCTTGCAGAGGGATGCAGCACTCTTAAAATTGCAAAGCTTCTGAAGCGTGATCATCGAACAATCAAGCGTTTCATTCAAAATAGTCAACAGGGTCGCAAGAAGCGTGTGGAAAAACCAAGGCGCAAAATAACTGCCCATGAACTGAGAAAAGTCAAGCGTGCAGCTGCCACGATGCCACTTGCCACCAGTTTGGCCATATTTCAGAGCTGCAACATCACTGGAGTGCCCAAAAGCACAAGGTGTGCAATACTCAGAGACATTGCCAAGGTAAGAAAGGCTGAAAGACGACCCCCACTGAACAAGACGCACAAGCTGAAACGTCAAGACTGGGCCAAGAAATATCTCAAGACTGATTTGTCTAAGGTTTTATGGACTGATGAAATGAGAGTGAGTCTTGATGGGCCAGATGGATGGGCCCGTGGCTGGATTGGCAAAGGGCAGAGAGCTCCAGTCCGACTCAGACGCCAGCAAGTTGGAGGTGGAGTACTGGTTTGGGCTGGTATCATCCAAGATGAGCTTGTGGGGCCTTTTCGGGTTGAGGATGGAGTCAAGCTCAACTCCCAGTCCTACTGCCAGTTCCTGGAAGACACCTTCTTCAAGCAGTGGTACAGGAAGAAGTCTGCATCCTTCAAGAAAAACATGATTTTCATGCAGGACAATGCTCCATCACACGCGTCCAAGTACTCCACAGCGTGGCTGGCAAGAAAGGGTATAAAAGAAGGAAATCTAATGACATGGCCTCCTTGTTCACCTGATCTGAACCCTATTGAGAACCTGTGGTCCATCATCAAATGTGAGATTTACAAGGAGGGAAAACAGTACACCTCTCTGAACAGTGTCTGGGAGGCTGTGGTTGCTGCTGCACGCAATGTTGATGGTGAACAGATCAAAACACTGACAGAATCCATGGATGGCAGGCTTTTGAGTGTCCTTGCAAAGAAAGGTGGCTATATTAGTCACTGATTTGTTTTTGTTTTGTTTTTGAATGTCAGAAATTTATATTTGTGAATGTTGAGATGTTATATTGGTTTCACTGGTAATAATAAATAATTGAAATGGGTATATATTTTTTTTTGTTAAGTTGCCTAATAATTATGCACAGTAATAGTCACCTGCACACACAGATATCCCCCTAACATAGCTAAAACTAAAAACAAACTACAAACTACTTCCAAAAATATTCAGCTTTGATATTAATGAGTTTTTTGGGTTCATTGAGAACATGGTTGTTGTTCAATAATAAAATTAATCCTCAAAAATACTACTTGCCTAATAATTCTGCACTCCCTGTAATCCACATCCTCTTGCTCCTTTCTAGGACACAGATACACCAGGGTGTGTCTCAGGAAGGAAGCAGATGCCTTTTGTTTGGCTTAAGAAATTCCAAAAAGTATATTTCTCTTTTCTGAGACACAGGCGTACAAGTCTGTGCCCCTGCAAGGACTCCAGCGCTGTTTGGATTTTGTTTACGCTAATAATACATTTCCTAGCCTAATAAAAAAAAATAGGAACAATGTCTAGCTCCTTACTGGGCACAGACATAAAATGCCTTTCTCTCACAATGTAAAGTGAAAGGAATGGGCTGTGTGTCTGTACCCCAGCCCAGGAAATTGGCCAAGAGGGTCCAATGTTTGTGCCTGTTATCTGCTTGCAGTTTGTGAAACCCCTGGAAAATCCCAGAGTGTTGAAATTAAGAAAACATTAATTCAGCAAAGGTTTATTTGTGTAGATTACTCAAGGATTTAAAAAAAATACCAAATTGTGGAAATAAATAAAATAGTACCTTCAAAGCGGGAAAAAGATAAATGGGTAACAAGATTTTCACCTGTAAACTTTTGTATAGAATGCCGACCCACAAAAATGATATACCATTAGAACTGTTAGTCTCTTCTGGTCGCAGAAATGTATTGTTTTTGTAGTTTGTTGAAAAGCCAACAATACCCAGAACCAACAATGAAGTTGTGGTTTACAGTATTTTCACTGTTTTTCACTGTCTGCTGACCAGTCATCACTTAATAAAGAAAACTCATAGGGGTATATGAAAACTGTTTTTGAAGTGGCCCCAATATTCTGAGCCTAGGAATATGACCTAATTTGAACCATTCCGAAAAGTGGATTACCGATAATGCCAAAAAGTTCTGGTGAAGCTTTTTGACAAAGTTTTTTTGTGGACATCGACGTATCACATGATGCTAAAAATATAGGGAAATTCAATAGATAATAGTAAATGTTGTACCATCCTGAATTTACCACACGTCCGCTGATTAAAATGGTACCCCACAAGGGTGGGTGTTATATTGCCTGGTACAGGTAAGTCTCAAAAACGTGACTATGGAAAGCATAAGAGAGAACTTTGAAACGTGTTTCATTTTTGGAAGGTGGGTGGCTGCGAGATTTGGGCTCTGGATTGGCTGCCACTTATGGAAGTACACATCTGTATTTAATCCAGTAAGTATAAGGGGGCACACTGCACTGCCTCTATGCCATCTTGCCGTTTTTTCTTCTTCCCTGAAGCTCCTCCTGTCGTATTCGTTTATGCAGCACTTTGGTGGGCCCCGTTACCAGAAGAGCGCCAGGGACTGCACATCAGTGTTTCAGTGGATCACCTTTTGGAGGACCCTTAGAGGGTTTACCCTGTTGGTCTCGTTAACTCCCAGATTAACTCTTATTTACATGCAGTTATCTCTGGCATAATTCATCACATACATTAATGAGTATGAGTGAAGTTCTTTGCAAACCTTACCAGTACTACTGTTTTTAGGGTTACCTGTTAATTAGGACAAAGATTTACCTTTCATCTAACAATGGCAACGGCAAGTTGGCGGATGAGTTCAGGCCACAAAGTATGCTCCCTTCCCCACTTCTTTATCCTGCTGCGTTCATCGTCTTTAGCCAGTCTGAAAAGCGTGCCCAAGGTTTCCTGTCATAGGATGCCATAAAGGGTTCATCTGACCCAATAGGTGTGCTCTGAAGCTCTTGAGTTTCCAGGCTCCTCTTTGAGGGGGTAAGACTGACAAGGCCGGTTGACTGGACTTTGAATTTTGCAAGGATGCTCTGACACTGTTTGACTGTGGGCTTTTGCCGGCTGTGGGAATGTATGCTGGCTTTGCCCTGCATTGATCTGATTATCTGTGTGGTCACTATTGTCTGATTCATTGGCTTGTTCCCTTACATGGAAACCGTTGAATCCTCCCCGCCGTGGGTCAAGGTAGACCTTATTCCAGGATTACTTAGAATAGCTTGCTGATACCCTGGAATAGACAATGCCAAATCTTCTGGGTCCGCTTGAGTCAGACGTGCAGGAGTTCGACAATTGGATTAGTCCCTCAGTGGAAAAATTGCCCCCTTTCCCAGGACGTAAGACAAGAAGAGACAAGATCTCCCTCCCTTGGTTCAATGACGCCCTGAAACAGGAGAAAAAATTACAGGAGAAAAAAAATATGCAAAAAGGCTGAAAGAGCTTGGCGCAAAAACTATAGCTCTGAAGATGAAATCAAGTTCAAAGAAGTGCTTAAGAATTATTCCACTCTAATCAGTTCCACTGAAAGGGAATCCTACGAGGGAAGGATTGAAAGGGCAGAAAACAAACCTAGAAACATTTTTAAAATAGTAAAACAAATTCAGATCCGGTGGCTTGTTACCGAAGCAAGGTTCCCTCAGCCGAGTGGGGTGAACAACTGGCATGTTTTTTCTGAATGAAACTGAGGAAATTCAGAAAAGCTTAACCGAAACAAGATACTGAGATAATGCCTCTTTGCCCACTGCTAGGTCCCAACCTGCTCCCTCTTTTCTTTTAATTCGGTTTCTATGGATGATTCTATAAAGAGGTTATTTTAAACTTTAAGCCAAGCTCCTCATCCAATGGCTGCCCCCTTTTCTTCTAGCTATGGCAATGGATGTAATCTGTTCAGTGATGATTTCCCTGTTAAATATGTCATTGGCATCAGGCAGAGTCCCCGCCGGTTGGAAACAGGCCAAAATTCTGCCCCTCCTGAAAAAACCCACCACAGACCCCAATATCACAAGAAACAATAGGCCTGTTTCCTTGCTGCCAGCCCCATCAAAACGTATTGAACTTTGTCAGCTGACAGCTGTCCAGGTGCATTGACTCTAGCATGCTACTTCACCCCAAGCAGTCTGGGTTTAGGGTAGAAATCAGTCCAGAGACCGTGCTTCTGGAAGTCTCGGATATGATAAAAAAGCATTTTAGGCGCAGCAGGAAAGGCAGTCCTGGCACTGTTAGACCGGTCAGCTGCGTTTTACATGGTTTCTCACTCCAGGCCGCTTGCCCGCCTTCATAGGTATCCGGAGCACAGCGCTGAAGTGGCTGAAATCTTTCCTCAAAGATAGATGTCAGGAAGTTTGGCTGCCGCCTTTTTTGGCTGGTAACAGCTGTGTCTCAAGGCTCGGCCCTTAGCCCTACAGTGTTCAACATCTATATGACCCCACTTATGGCACTGATCATGTCTTTTGGGACCAAGATAATTTTGTGTGCCGACGACACACATCTTGTGTTTTCCTTTAAAAAGGACAAGCTAATTGGCCGGATTCCATTAAACCATATTTGTCTGCTGTTTTTCAGTGGATGAATATCTACCAACTTCAATGTAACACTGATCGGACAGAGGTCATCAGCTTTGGCTAAAATTTCAACCTAAATTTGCTAGCACATTAGCCAGGCGAGACCTTTTTGCCCAACCTACCAGTTAATGCGGTAGAAAACTTGGGATTAAGGTTTGATAAACAGCTGACATTGCACAACCAAATCAACACAGTAGTCTGCACGTGTTTTGGTTTTATGTGCACAGCAAAAAAAAAATCTGCATTTCCTCTCTACTGTATACCTGTGAGGATAACAGTGATCCTGCCCTGATTATGTCCAGGGTGGATTATGCCAATGCCCTTTATGCTGGTCTACCACAATGTCTGGTGAGGAAATTACAAACGGTCCAAAGAGCAGAGACTCGTCGGGTGCTCAGTCTTCCTAGTCGAGCTCATGTCTCGCTGCATTCGAGGAACCTTTCCGGCCTCACTGTAAACAAGCGGATCCTGTTTAAGACTCTTCTTCTGAGGCACAGAGCGATGAACTGATCTATGTTACCTGTCATTCAGGATATGTCATTATAAACCCACAAGAATCTTGTGCTTTGCTTCTGGACAAATCTCCTAGGGTCTGGCTTGCAAAAGTATCCTTCTTACTCTTTGACCCTCGTGCCTGGAATAGGCTTCCTGCTGAACTGCATTTAACTGAAGGCGAGAGGCCTTTTAGAAAGAAACTTAAGCCCTGGCTTTTCCCACTTAAGTCTTTCTATATTCTTTACCTATCTTACACTCCACACAGGAAAGGGACACTTTTTGAGTGGCCACACGCTCAATAAATCCCTTCATTCATTGCTGAAGGTCCATTGCAGAATGCTGTGCACTTTTTATTGACTTCACTAGGATAAGCTTAAAGCCATGCTGAAGGTCTACTTACTTGCCTTATGTATAGGCCTCTGGCCAGCCCAGGAGGTCATCACGAGAGACAACTTGTGTTTGCGCACATCTACTAACAATTTCCTGGTATCATTGTGTAGATCCTGACATCTGCTTTCATTCCAGCCCAGTACTCACATTCGATTTTGGTTCTTTCTGTGAGATTGCAACAATTATTTGTAGTGGTGTATTTTATTTTCTATTGTGTTGTATCTTCCATTGTTTCTGTTATAATTTATATTGCAAATACTCATGATATAAGAAATATTGTTAAGTTATTCTGACCACACTACGTTGGTTGCCATTGGGACAACTGTATTTCACTGTTCAGACATTCTATTTCTGTTGCAGACTGAGTATCTGAAGCACTGATTACTAAGTACCCTGGGCTTTCTGTCCTTATGAGAGCCCATTGTCCCTTATAATTACCTTCTCCATCCCCAGCCTTACAGTAAAGTGTTTTACCAGACACATTGTGACAACATAAGGTTCTGTTACAATGAATGGATTGTTTGGTCCCACTATCCGAGGCTTGTTTCTAATGCTAGCTTAACATATATTGTGTGTTTCATTACGTTTGAATGTTGTATCATTTTACTTAAACAGTATCTGATCAAACTTATAATGATGATGGCATTAGCCGAACCATTATCTAGTTCCAGATAACATTTCAATTGTTAATATTGCTGCTCTGTGTAGTAGGTAACAGACTAAACAGATTGGAATGAAATTAACCACATTTTACAAAGTGCCTATGAGCCCTCTTAGCATCCACCGTTCATCTGGGATATATACCACCGCCCCTTCTCCTCTCTATCCTTCACCACTACCTCAAGCTGTACTTGTGCAGGATTATGCACAGAGAGCATGCGCAGTGCATGACTGCATAGTTAATTGCTTAACATTAATACTATGGAATTTTGCCAATTTGAGTTGGTAGTTTTCTTGAGTTTTATTTAACATCCCTAAGCGTAAAAGCAATTGTCAACTATTTGTCTGGCCTTTATGAGGGAGGCATGGTGAGTTTCAAGTGTAGTTACCTGGTGCATTTACTCTGTTGCTGTACTTGAACTTTGAAATTACTTATTCCATTTACCCACTGCACGTACATCAAAAACTGCCCCTCCCTCCACCTCATTCAGCATTCACCTACCTGTACAGATTACATCAGAACACAGTTTCTTAGCACCACAAACACAATTCCAATACAAGAGTAACAGGGGTGGTGATGTGGCCTCTCATTCTCCGCATGTGATTTCCTTAGAGAATGGACGATGACCAACAGGAGCAGATTGCTACCTATGCGGCCTGAAGCCTTTCACCTCCTCCTGTGTTCTTCCTCTGATGTTATTGCATTTTGTTTTCACTGTAGGACATTGTGACCGAGAGCAACAAATTTGATTTGGTGGGGTTTGTGCCACTGCTGCGGGAGAGAATCTACTCCAACAACCAGTATGCTCGTCAGTTCATCATCTCTTGGGTAAGTGTGTGGCCTATGGGACAGGGACAGGTTTACTTGGTTTGCATGTTCATGGTTAGGCTATAACAGCATAATGTAAAGAATGCTAGGAGGTGATGTTTCCCACCAAAGATCACAAGTATGGTTATGGCGAGGAAGTAAATGAAGAGGTGGGGAATGCTTGTTTTGAAGTCTGCAATTATATTCCATCTCGAAATGGAGAACACGCTTGATACCATATAAATTATCTCTCAACTTTTTTTTATACCACTCCTGGTGGGACAGAATTTACCCTTGTCTGGGAACCAACGTGTGTCCGTGATGATAGAGTACACTAAAGGTTAACATAATCTCTTGACAAAAGTCTTGATCTGGCCTTTCTAAGCAGCTTGAGGAAAGTGCTTGGGTGTGGGAAAGTCTGACTGGAACAGTGATTGGCTGTAAGACAGTAGGATATTGGACTCACCGGCAGGCATTCTAAATGTATTTTCTGCACCCAGCACACATCTTTCTATGCTAAGAGTGGGGATGTTTCTACATAAGCCTAATATGCTCAGCTTGTGTGACATAGGGTATGGCCCAGCATTACTAGGTAATATCTAACAACTTCTCTACAAGGCAAAGATTCACCTTACACTCTTGATGCTTAGAGATCTGTGGTGTCCAGTTGTAAAGATTTATCCCTTGTGGATTTGAGGGAGTAACGTACCTGCTTGCTTCTTTTAACTTTCTCCATGTCTCCCACTACCAACCCACAGAAACCAGACAGCAAAGGTTTCCAGGCAGACCTTGTGGCTATCCTACATCCATTAAAGCAAATAACCTGTACACCATTCAACATTTCCCGGTTCTGCCTCCAGCTTGCTCTGCCTTATGCTGCATATTTAACTCTCCGATAACTTACTTCAGGAGCTGAGGTGTTAGGAACTGTCACTGTACGTGAAACTCATTCCACTATCACTCAGAGGCAGTGGAACCAGTGTTCTGCCTGACACATAGATCATGCTTGTAATAGGCAGCAATACTCTTGCAGCAACCTGCGCTGCTCTTGATACACGTTATGCTTAAGAAGATTTGCATGTCTCACTCTGCCCTTCCTATATTTTTCTCTATTTGCAGATCCTGGTGCTTGAGTCTGTACCTGACATTAATCTGCTGGACTACCTGCCGGAAATCCTGGATGGGCTCTTTCAGATCTTGGGGGACAACAGCAAGGAGATTAGGAAAATGTGAGTTGAGTGGGAGATGAATGAAGTGCTTGGGCATGTTTTTAAAATGACTGTGATGAGCTGGTGTGAGGCAAGAGGGCTTCACCATAACTGTAAGCCCCATCAGGAATGGGTGAGTTCTTCTGAGATAATGGGATTGATGAGGTGGACACCACTCAGTACTGATTGGCTACAATGGTTAGGGAAGAAGATTGTAAAATGAGCTTCTGTGCAGGGTGGGGATCTCTGTAAATTCATCAGTGTGAGGAGAAAAGCAGAGCTTCTGCTCAGCAGTACAGAGTAATACATTTAACACCAAAATGACAGAATGAACCAGAATGGAATGATACATCATTTTGGGTCTACAATGAAAAGGGAACATAGGTGAAGTACTGAAGTTAGAATAGTTCAAAGATATAACTTCATTTGTGCTGCAGGAGGAAAGCAATGAACATGATATCATAACACTGACGTAGGAGATAGCTTTAAAGTGAGATGATGAAAATGAAGAAGATAAAATATGTACACAGCAAGATTTAACCTATGATGGGTATAGAAAACAGAAAGAAAGACTTCAGTAAAAGAGATCCTTTTGGGATTTGTTTAGTATGAAAGTTGAACATGAAGCAGCAGGATTAAGCATTTCCAGCAGGTGATGACTGTCAACTTAAGATCTCCTTAAGAAGGGGGAAGGTGTGGTTCTGCTCACAAAACTATTTTTCATTTGGGCATCATATCACCACAGGTCTAGTGTATCAGCATTTTATCTTTTGCTTCATAAACTGTCCCTGAAGCTCCCAGACATCCTAGTGGTATCTACCTTAAGGAAGATATCACTTCTGGATCGCCTTTATACTTCATATTTACACCTCGTACTGACTTTGTCCTTAATCATGAAGATCTTGAACTCTGCTATCAATGAGCACCTGAGGCTGCTTAGACCTCTGCTAGCCTGAATTTCCCTTGCCACAAAGCTGCTCTTGTTTACCTTGCTAGATGCTGCCCTCAGGAAATTGGTGGTGCGGGCTTGTTCCTGATCATATTAGAGCTGCAAGCAGCATTTGAGAAAATTGTTTTCCATATTTACAAGACTCCTATAGGCAAAATAATAATTTTCAGCCAGAGCAGCTTTATTATGGCTCGCCCTTCAATTTGCTGTCAGAGGAACATAATATCATCTGACATTCCTCAAACAACTCAAAACATGCTTGTTCCCTTCTAACTACTGAGCCTAGCACATCTGTTCATTTCAGCACCTTCTCCTCCCAATTTTTTCAACTTCCGAAAGGAAAGGCCATCCTAGTTGTCTAAGCAAATATCTGCAAAATGAAGAGGGGAGCACCTAGTTCTGTCATAACAGTCTAATTAATCTTGTGAGATATGTCTAGAGATTGAACCTTTGCACCAGACAACGTGACCAAGGACTAAGCTTCAGTGGGAGTCCTCTAGCTCCTAGATACCATCTTCAAAGCAACTCTTCTGGCCGCTGTATTAATCTTGGATTCCTTTTTATCTGGAGAAAAAATCCTGATCTGTATGTCCAAATGAATTTCAAATGTTAGAACTCAACAAAATCTGTATTTATTTTTTGAACCATGTGCCAGTGTTTTGGAAATTAAAATACAGGAGTCCAGAATTTTAAGACATCGGGTAACAAATAAGGGCTCCTTTGAAAAGGTCAGTTATTTCAATGAAACCTTAACCCCTTCGCTGCCAGGCCTTTTCCCCCTCCTGTGCCAGGCCTTTTTTTGCCTATTTGGAATAGTTCTCGCTTAGGCCCTCATAACGTTTTGTCCACATAAGCTACCCACGCCAACTTTGCGTCCTTTTTTTCCAACATCCTAGGAATTCTAGAGGTACCCAGACTTTGTGGGTTCCCCTGAAGGAGGCCAAGAAATTAGCCAAAATACAGTGAAAAGTTTTTTTGTTTTTTTTTTAAATGGGAAAAAAGAGCTGCAGAAGACAGCTTGTGTTTTTTCCCCTGAAAATGGCATCAACAAAGGGTTTGTGGTGGCTAGATCACCACCTTCCCAGCTTTCAGCAACAGGCAGACTTGAATTGGAAAACCCCATTTTTCAATACAATTTTGACATTTTACTGGGACATACCCCATTTTTCTTATGTTTTGTGCTTTCAGCCTCCTTCCAGTTAGTGACCAAAATGGGTGAGAAACCAATGCTGGATCCCAGAAAGCTAAACATTTCTGGAAAGTAGACAGAATTCTGAATTAAGCAAGGGGTCATTTGTGTAGATCCTACAAGTGTTTCCTACAGAAAATAACAGCTGAAAAAAAAGATATTGAAATTGAGGTGAAAAAAACAGCAATTTTTCTCCACGTTCTACTCTGTAACTTTTTCCTCCGATGTCAGAATTTTGAAAGCAATATACCGTTACGTCAGCTGGACTCTTCTGGTTGCGGGGATATATAGGGCTTGTAGGTTCATCAAGAACTCTAGGTACCCAGAGACAATAAATGAGCTGCACCTTGCAATGGGGTTTTATTCTATACCGGGTATACAGCAATTCATTTGCTGAAATATAAAAAGTGAAAAATAGGTATCAAGAAAACCTTTGTATTTCCAAAATGGCCACAAGATAAGGTGTTGAGAAGCAGTGGTTATTTGCACATCTCTGAATTCCGGGGTGCCCATACTAGCATGTGAATTACAGGGCATTTCTCAAATAGACGTCTTTTTTTACACACTGCCTCACATTTGGAAAGAAAAAATGAAGAGAAAGACAAGGGGCAATAACACTTGTTTTTCTATTCTGTGTTCCCCCAAGTCTCCCGATAAAAATGGTACCTCACTTGTGTGGGTAGGCGCAGCGCCCACGAAAGGAAATAGCTCAAAACACAACATGGACACATCACATTTTTTCACAGAAAACAGAGGTGTTTTTTTGCAAAGTGCCTACCTGTGGATTTTGGCCTCTAGCTCAGTCGGCACCTGGGGAAACCTAGCAAACCAGCGCATTTTTTAAAACTAGACACCTAGGGGAATCCAAAATGGGGTGACTTGTGGGGATCTGACCAGGTTCTGTTACCCAGAATCCTTTGCAAACCTCAAAATTTGACCAAAAAAAACACTTTTTCCTCTCATTTCGATGACAGAAAGTTCTGGAATCTGAGAGGAGCCACAAATTTCCTTCCACCCAGCGTTCCCCCAAGTCTCCCGATTAAAAATGGTACCTCACTTGTGTGGGTAGGCCTAGCGCCCACAAAAGGAAATGACCCAAAACACAACGTGGACACATCACATTTTTTCACAGAAAACAGAGGTGTTTTTTACAAAGTGCCTACCTGTGGATTTTGGCCTCTAGCTCAGCCGGCACCTGGGGAAACCTAGCAAACCAGCACATTTTTTAAAACTAGACACCTAGGGAAATCCAAGATGGGGTGACTTGTGGGGCTTTGGCCAGGTTCTGTTAGCCAGAATCCTTTGCAAACATCAAAATTTGGCCAAAAAAACACTTTTTCCCTCTCATTTCGGTGACAGAAAGTTCTGGAATCTGAGAGGAGCCACAAATTTCCTTCCACCCAGCGTTCCCCCAAGTCTCCCGATAAAAATGGTACCTCACTTGTATGGGTAGGCCTAGTGCCCACGAAAGGAAATGGCCCAAAACACAACGTGGACACATCAAAATTATCAAATACAAAACAACCTGTTTTTGCAGGGGGGCGCCTGCGTTCTTGGTCCTGGGCTCAGCAGCCTTCTAGGGAAACCTACCAAACCCAGACATTGCTGAAAACTAGACACCTGAGGGAGTCCAGTGAGGTGTGACTTGCGTGGATCCCCCAATGTTTTCTTACCCAGAATCCTCAGCAAACCTAAATTTTAGCTAAAAAAATCAAATTTTTCCCACATTTCTGTGGGAGATCACCGCACTGGGACACATTTCATACCACCCAATGTTCCCCTCAGTCTCCCGGTAAAAATGATACCTCATTTGTGTAGGTGGGCCAAGTGCTTGTGAAAGGGAAGAGCCAAAAACATGTTGATATTGAGGGGGAACAAAGGGGGTCCAAAAGGGCAGTTTGCAAAAAAACATTTTTAGGCTGACAAGTGCAGCAGAATTTTTATCGGTATAGATGAGACAATGCTGCGTGGTAGGAGTTTTGTGGATTTCTGCAGATTCCAGAAGGTTCCAACACAAAAACGTGGGAAAAATGTGTGATTTCCAGCAAAGTTGGAGGTTTGCAGGGGATTGTGGGTACAAAAATGGTGCGGGGTGCATGTGAAACACACCATTCTGGAATCACCTACATGTTTAGTTTTCAGATGTGTCTAGGTCTTGTGGATTTTTCTACATGGCAGCGTCCCAAAGTCCATAAAGTGCAGCCCTCACCATTCCAAGTGGGACGATTTTGAGAATAAGCCAAGTTCTCATGGCCCAAATGTAAAAATAAAACCCAAAATAATCAAATGCCTTCTTGCTTGCTGTGGGATAAGATGTTTTAAAGTGAGGGGGAGAGCTGCAAGACTGTAACCCCCTTCAGTTGAGGTGGGGGCGTAACCAGGCCTATACTGGCATCTAGTAGACTTTCTGCGCCCCCGGGATGTGGATCAAGGGTAATTGCCCCATCTGCCCACTAGTGGGCAGAACAACTTTGGCCCCATTTATTTGGGGTGGGGGTATGGCCATACCCCCACCCTCTTTATGTTTATGCTTTCTGCCCCCCCCCGGGGCAAATGGGCCTTCCAAAAATAGGCCCATCTGCCCCCAATGGGGGGCAGATATGGCCAACAGTAATGTGCTCCCATGAGGAGCGACCCTTACCCAAGGGGCTGCCTCCCTAAAGAAAACACACGCATACACACACACACACCAATCCCTGGTGTCTAAGTGGTGGGGCAGAAATGGGCTAAAATAAATTTTACGACCCCCCTCCCCCTCCCCCGGGAGCGACCCTTGCCTATGGGGTCGCTCCCCTTGCGTGACATTGGCGCAAAAAAAAAATCCCCGGTGCCTAGTTGTTTCTGCCCCCCTTGGGGGCAGATTGACCTAAAATCGGCCGATCTACCCCCAAGGGGGGCAGAAATGGTCTAAATACAATTTGCCCCCCAGGGGAGCGACCCTTGCCTAATGGGTCACTCCCCATCTCTAAAAAAACAAACAAACAAAAAAAAAAACCACCCAAAAAACATTAGCCCTGGCGCCTAGAGGTTTCTGCCCCCCCTGGTGCACCTCGTCCAAGGCACCCTACGGGTTAAAATGCATTCAGTGGTCCTCCCTCAGGAGTAAATTATTGAAATATGAAGAGGCGGCGCTCAGAAAGATGCATTATCTAGGCAAAGAGCCAGTCGCTCGGCGCAATGGCAAAGGGAACATGGCAGGTAAGACACTTGCTAGGCTACTTCACAAACCTTAGGCTATTGACCACATTCTGGAGCTCGTAGATGGCCAGCAGACAGCTAATGCATGCTCTGACACTATCCGAGGCGTCATGACCACGTGCTACCTTGACCTGTACACTTTCTCTTTCCTACATGATCCTGCTGCCCTGTCCTCCTACTTTGATACGGTACAGTTACTTTCGCTTGATAACGTGCCCTGCCAGTTCTTACATGAGGACTTCACGATTGGTGATATTGTACAGGTTATCCAAAGCATGCCTGGTGTCAAGGCATTGGGCCTAGATGGCTTAACTGTAGCCTTTTATAAAGAATATGCTCAGATTCTGGCTTTCCACCTTTAGGCCACGTATGAGGGGAGTACCTTGTACATGTTATACTGCCACCTTCCCTCCGGGAGGCACTAATTATCACTGTATTGAAACTGGACAAGTCCCCTCGGTACTGCGACTCCTATAGACCTCTGAACATGATCAATGTAGATAATAAAATCTTGGCCAAATTGATTGCTTCCTGCCTCCTCCCCTTGAAGCTGAATATTGTCGATCCAGATCAATCTGACTTTGTTCTTGGCAGTAGCTTGCACAATATAGGGGTGGGACAGACTGAGACAGCGCGCTGGGCTAGAAAGTATGTATGCCCCAGCTGTGCCACCTGACACCTCCTGATTCCCACTATTGTTGACATTGGCGCTAGTAGATGCCTGAGACGTCTACAACTCAACTGGATACCCTCCTGGGTGTCAAGTTGCGCTCTACTAGTCAACTGATTGATTGATTTTGAATAGGCTTGGCTACTGAAGTGTGCTGCTTGTAATGTGCTGCTCCCACCGCCACTTTTTTGCTCATGGCCTGGAAGTGACCTGCAGTTGCACACCTCTGGCTACAGGTGTTTGACACTGTTGCATTGATTACTGCCCGTGTTCCCCAGCGGATGCCGCTGGTAGCTTTGCTAGGCTATGTGAAAAATATCTCCTCGTACATGTGCAAACTGACTGCCATCTTACTTCTGCTGGCCAGGCGCCACATACCTCGACTTAATAACTGGCTGCGCGATGCTGCTTATTGCCTAGAACAACTTGAGATGTACTGGGAGTTGATGCCTGTGCGTTCAAGAGCTAAGCAAGTTTCGGGCCCTTTTGCTTGCCTACCTAGCGGCAAGGCAGGCTGAGGCGTCACCAGGGACAGGGTGATTCTCTGGAAGTGATTTCTCAGCATCTTCACTCCTGCCCACTGAAGGCCGTGTCCAATACTGAAGAGATGACTCTGGGCCGTAGTCACGGCCCACATCTGTGGCCCACATCTTTAATGCTTTACACTTTCATTGCAGCCACTGGGTTTCACCATGATAATAAACTACTACATGTTGTGGAGTTATTCACTGGGAAACATGATTGTACCGGTGTACAATGTGCTAGTATATGTGACAAGACTCATGCTCACTGTGTAACTTTGCCCTATCCTTATTGTACTCTAATTCCTGCAGTGTTCTTTCAGATAATAAAATCAATTTAAAAAAAGTACATTCGGTTGTCCAAAGCAATCACGGTCAGTGCTCAGAAACTCGTACATAGCGTGCAAAATATATAACGGATAAGCTGTATTTGAGGTATGATGTTTTCAGAGTCTCATCAAAAACTGCAAACCATTCAATGATCCAATGCTGAGTGATAGTCTTCTCTTTGAAACCGAGAAGGGTAGTGGTTGGCTAATTCTTACAGGTAAGTCTGCTTTCAGTCTCTCAATAGTTGCCCCAAATGCATGTCATATTTTGAATTCCTCTTCATTCCGACTTGTAGAAAGATATTTGTACCTGCTGATGGAACTGGAAATGGTGCCCTAAAAAGCATGATGCCAGGGGCATTAAGGAATATTCAACTTTGGATGTCGTGGTCTTAAAGTGCCAGACTCACCATAGAGAAGGGGCACAGGAGGAAGAGTGGTACACGCTTTCGCATAAGCTAGCCAGAAGAGTACCTTGGATTATTGAAGCCCCACAGGTGGTTGTTGAACAACAGAGACCATTAGTTTACTCAGAGTTTACTTGAAATGCAATCCTGAGGCGCATGATACTGCATGCGGACCCTGTTATTGAAATGGAAAGCAAGCATCTGGTGAAACCATTTCATAACTTAGGAATTTGTTGCCCGAGAAAGAGTGTCTGTTAGCTGCAGCGCTAAACATAAAAGTTGACTTACCTTGCCGGTCCCTCCTTCACACGCCCGCTGCTGTTCAAATGCCAGTTTAGGTCAGTTTTAAGTTAGCAATCATAATCCAGAGTACTCAGTCTGAGCACTGCAAATCAGCAACAATGTGTGCCAAAACATATGTGGTGATGTAAGGTTTAGCTATACATCTGTTGTGTGATGTAGTATATCCACATTTAGGTACAATAGCAATACTTCACACAAAAAACTGTTTCTTACGACTACCAGCAGCAAATGGCTGGTGGTAAATTTGTGGAAGATGTGTGCAGTAACTGTGTTACTTTGCATTATTTCAAAATTTCCTGATTAATGCAAAATCATGACTTAAAGCCAGTGATTGATCTGTGTTCTTCCAGAGCCTATCACCTGTGCTCGCAAAGGCCCAAGGTTACTGAAAGACAACACTGTCTATGCTTGATTTCACCACTTGCTTCTTTCTTTCGCTTCCCACATTTCCTGTCTTTCTATCTCACTCTTACGGCTTCTTTTTCATCTCCTCTTTCTCCCTTAGTCACTGTTTTTTTTATCTTCCTCTTCCTTACTCTTTCTCTTATTTCTCTGTCAGTCTGATGATGAAAAATTATTCCGGGTCCCCAAAATGAACTACCAGTGGCAACCACCTGCTCAAATCAAGAATTGGATTCCTTGTTTTACTTGCTGAATTAATGCTAATCTCAGAATGAGCCTTAACGTCTTAAGTTTGTCCTGTGGGCACAATAAGACCCACAGTCCTTTCAACATCTAAAATGATTAGTGCACAAGAGCATGTTAGTTGGCCATAGTCTAATTTAAGTTTGAAAAGAATAAGCTTTCCCTACAACCGAATTTTATCATAACTTTCCAAACTTTGCAAAGATCTTTGCTGAGTAAACATCATGTTTTGTATTTTGTGCTTTCATTACTAGCTTCAGAGTGGCGAGACTGTGTTAGTTTCTGATCCACACTCAGTTCAAGAATCCATTGCTTTTGGGTGGCATAAGTTCAGTCTGTGGGCCTGGTGCCCATAGTCAAGCTGCTGGCTGATACCCTTCTTATGTGACTATATTATGGGCTGAGATTCCATTCACAAATTTGTTCATAGTTTACGCTAGTTTTTTGCTCATTTGAATTTTCGTGTCAATATAAAATAGTTCAGTCTTTGTTCTTCTTTGCCAATGTAAAATACTTATTTACATTGGCTGTAGGTTTGATAAAGCAAGAATTGCCTCTTGGTTACATTCATAGATGGCAATGCTTATTGCGTTAGCGCTTGGAGGATTTAATTGAAATCATAAGGTAAAATCTGTTTTCCACGTGGGGGTGGGGGGGTAACTGCCTTTTCCGGTCATCAGGAAGGCCTGTCAATTGTAACTGTCTTGACATAACTTGTGTCCTTGGCAGTTTTGAGTAATGTGTGTTTGAGTAACTTAGTGTATGCTCAGGGTTTTTGCAGGGTGTTCTTCTTTTAATACTGCAACTTTTTATGAGGTACGTCTGCCATACTATTAATATGGTCTTTCTGGATATCAGCAATATGAGCAATATCATTGTCTTGGGCTGTGCTACCTTCACCACTTGAATTACCTCCTGTCTGCTGCAGTTCATAAAGGGTATGGAGAGAGTTTCTCCTGTTCATTACTTCTCTCATCCTTTAGTCTTAAGTTAGTTACAGGTTAAAGCTGCAAACATACTTGATGGCACAGTTACAGCATGATTGCCAGTGAGGTTTACAGACTAGTCTTGCATAAATACAAGCATAAGTACAAATAACTAGCAAAACTATAATTGGACAAGATTGGTGGGAGGCAGTAAGCAGAATTTGTTGTAAACCTACTAGAGACTTTATGCCTGATTTATAGTTTGGCAGAGGGGTTACTCTGTCACAATGGTGATGGATATCCCGTCCGTCGAAATATGAATCCCATTATTTGGATATCCATCACTGTTGTGAAGGAGTAACCCCTCTGTCAAACTCTAAATCATCCTATTAGCCAGTTTGCCTGCTGTAAATCCTAATGTGAGCCCATTAGAGGATCTAAGTAATACTTTGGTAAATATCTTTGACAGCAGGGGTTACTACATCTGAAATGAGATTGCAAAGGAAAACCTTCTAACAACTAGCATAGTCATTCCTTATTCGACCTCTTCCCTGACCTGACAAATTTCCAACCATTTCATATGAAGCATGATATGCTCAGTATCCAGTGTGTACCAGGTCATCTCTGTCCCACTGTGCAAGATCCCCACCAATTTTCTCCACTCTGATCTAGTCACTTAGGCTTTCAAGGTGTTGTTTTCTCCCTCCTATAAATCATGGTTTAGATCAACACAAGCTGCTACTTTATCTTTCTTCATCACATTGAAGAAAACCCATGGAAATTCATGTTGTTTGTTTCTAGAAGCTTCAGACAGGGTGACTTTCACCTTAGTCCTAGTGCTGAGTCAGGCTTGGTCATGGCTGTAGATAATGTTCAGGTAATTGGGCCAATGTCAATTCTCCAATGATTTTGGACACTTCAACTACACTCAAAGCTTCCTCTCTTGAGATTGTGCTAGATAAACTGAGGAGAAGGAGAATGACTGTTTGTTTCAATCTGTATGAAATAGGAGGAACTTGATTTCACCATCTATATTGTATTTTACCCTCTTCGATATGGTGTTCCCCTGGTCTCCTATGCCTATACAATATCACTAGATATGTGGAGCTTTTAGCATGACTTATTCATTTAATTGGCCTCCTGTTCTTTTTATCTTTATCTACGCCAACAAGACTAGAATTCTCCTGGTTTGGGTGGGAGGGCAGCTTTGGCATTATCATTGAAAGAATAAAGAAAACAGTGACAATCATAAAATGTTTGATAGTCTTCCAGAGACAGAGTCATCTGTCCCATTTCATCATTCATCTTCAGAATCATTTTAGATTTCCATCTTAATCTGTATACTTTTTTCTTGGTACTCTACCTAGTCTGCGTGTTTTGAGGGCTTTACAAAACATTCTACGTCTAAGACCTGTGGTGGACAAAAAAGTCCATAGCCATCATTTCCAGCTTGTTTGTGCCCTGCATGTCTCATTGCTACGTCAGACTAGAATCATCTGTACTTGAAGATATTGACAAGTGTGCCACACTTGAGGCATCTTCCTCTACTGTCCAAAAGTATATCCCTATTATTAAGCTTGTTAGCACAGCTTTGTAGACTTCCCCATGTTTATTCTGTGTCCAGTCGCTCTAGGTGGAGACTCCGGAACAGAAGCTCAGATTAGGCCAGCATTGACAATGTGTTCACCTGATTACTTGTGCGGCCTAAGCCACTCTTGGGGCAAAAATGTTAATGCAATGTGTACCGTTAGGTATCCTACACTGAGTGCTCAAATGTGAGTATCTGTTATCCTGTTGTTTTGATTTTTGGACCCAGCTTCACTCTAATCTAGCAAGTGTGTGAAGGCTTAGGCCTGCCCCGAGATGTGAGTACAGTCCTGGACCCATCTGGGTTTATAGGGGAGCACCAAACACACACTCTTTAGTGACAGGGGAACACTGTACCTGTCACAGGTACTAGCATGTAGAGCGATGGTGCCAGCATACTGTGTATTAGTGATCACATCGTTTGTGACCAGACCTTTTTATGTGCATCACATGAGTTAAAGCCTACTAGCTCACTTGTAGAAAGCTCTGCTACTACAAACTAGACCCAGATCCCTGTGTTAACATCCCTAGCTGAAGATGGCACTGCAGAAGTGATGAAACTTGACTGCTGCTGGTCTGTGGCACTCGTCGCAGCCCAAGGCACTTGCCCAAGTTTGCCCACACGGACTATGCCACTGTAATGGAAGAGCAGCTGTCCACTGTGTGCCCTAGTGATTTTGTGGCTGCCTGAGGCACTTACTGGATATGTGTCTGTTGCAACTACACCACTTCAGTTGAATTGTGATGTGCCTATAAGAGGACCAATTGCTGCCACCCTGGACTAGAAGCAGACTGCATTGTCACCCTGGCTTCTCCTGGGGGAGGTGGACCCGGTCATCACCCTTGGGTCCCAACCTTCAGCTATCTCACCATGCACCCGATAAAGGGCTGCAACTCTGTACTCGGCTTGTGACCCCACATCAGATCCAAAGCCTGGAGCAGAGGACCGGTGCACCTGCGACTGGTGCATTCTCCCCACACAGGGAGAAGGACACATATTTGAAGGCTTGGTTCTCGACCTTCAGCAGAGACTCATTTGGTGATCAACATAAGGCTGAGAGACAGAGCCCCTCTCTCTTCCTGGTGGGGATGGGGTAGGTGCAGGCACTGCATCTGTGCCTAAGACCCACACCAAAGAATAACAAGGAAAGCATATGAGGGGAGGTAGAGAGGCATCCTTGACTGTACGACAGTGGCCCTGTCCTAGGGATTCTGAGTTTCCTTAGTTTTTGTAGTGTGGTGTAGTGGATCCTATTTAGTTTTAATGGAAATCAGGAGCTTAGCGGTCTGGCTTGCATGCCTGTTCCCCCGTCACATAGTGACTTGTAACCTACTTAGCTTACTTTGTCTTAGCCTATTCTTTTCATTATCTCTTATAAAATGGCTGCTACGTTTATAGTTAGTGAAATGTTTCGATTTTACGTTATCAGTACCATTCTGTAAAGGCATCACTGTCGGTGTCAAAGTTAAGTGAGAAAGATAGGTAGTCACATCATATCCCTTTCCCACCTACGTGTGACAGGAACATAATGTACTTTTAGAGGGAATTGTTTATATAATTGCCACTCCAAGCATGCCTTCTTATCTATTGTTTGATAACATACCTGCGTCAGGGGTCCTACAAGATCTGTATGAATACATCTCACGCAGACAAGGTTATCAGAGGGATTCCTACCAGATGCCATCAACGTTATCTATGCTACACGTCACCCTGATGCAGACCCAGCCTTCGTGTCCCCACGAAATCTGATCCAGAGACCTCATTCCAAGGTAACAAGAGTTGAGGGGCTCTTCTTATGGATATGGTACTGCCAGATTAGGTTTAAGACAACAAGCTCTCTTTAGGTTAGAGATTCGATTCTCCGTGATAGGGTCATAGGGATATTTTAGGTTCCATGTATATGGTGGTGGTTCTTGTATTCATGACTCATCTTTACCATTCTGCTCCTTCCATCGTTCATTATCCTAATCTTTGCAGTTCATGCGTTTTACAGTATATTGCAGTCTTGTTAATAAAACCTAGTGAAAACTTCACTTCATCTCCTTCATTGCCTGTGTGTAACTGAGACTTGTTGCTCATGTGAGAAAAGGGTTATCTTCATTTAACCACGACCCCCCTGAGATGTCGCATTCTTAAGTCCATGCATAAAGGCTGCCAGAAATCACCTTTTTCTGTTTGGGTTTTTGGTGAGGCACTGCTTGTGAGCCATGAGGGTTGGGCCAACAGTTGCTACTTGTTGTAGGGTTGGGTTAGTCGCCTACAAACAAAAGTGCTGTCATCACTAAAACAGAAGTCTTGCCTAGAGCAATAATCCAGCTAGGACAGTAGAATATTATGTTATAAAGTGTTTTAAAGTGCTTTTCTTTTATAAATATAAGTACTGGCTGGCCAATCATGTTGTTATGCTGTTGGGTTTTGTTGATGTTCGTGTCTGTTGTACCTGCACACTAACCTCTGTAGGAAGCCTTCCTGCCATCACTGCCATTACGAAGCAGGTGCTGAAAGGGTTGCACTTGGCCCAGTTTGCAGACCCAAAGTAGGACTGCTCTCTGGGCATCAGAGGCTGAGGCCAGGTAGACCCTGCTTTTTCCATGTCTTCCCTATCAGTGTCTGACAGATGCCGTCTGCTTACATGTATTGGATACCTAGAGTAATATGTAGGAGTAAAAGATAGTTTCTTACCTAAAATTACTTTCAAAGATCCTGGTCCCTTTTTAACACTAACCCCTCTACGATAGCTGAGGCTGGTAGTGTTAATTTCGTATGGCATTCCATATTCCCAGCTATGAGGTTCTATATCGATAAGCCTGTCATAGTGTAAAGTGAGAAGGCAAAGTATTCATTGTCAACTAACGATTTTCAGTGTTGGTGATAGATGGACGTTGAAGCCTAGGAGCTTGATACTACTAGATTTATTACAGCTGTCAACTCGTCTTTTTTGGATTAATGTCCTCTTGTGGTCCTAATGCATATGTTGTCCATACGCTTAGGAAATCGTTGTTTAGTTCTCTGTGTCTGCATGGCAGGTATTTTATGTACAGGTATGTGCTGTTCAATCTCTAACAGTGCTTGTTTCCCTAAGGTGTGAGGTCGCCCTCGGAGAGTTTTTGAAAGAGATAAAAAAGAATCCATCTAGTGTGAAGTTTGCAGAAATGGCAAATATCCTTGTGATCCACTGCCAAGGATCAGGTGAGTGAGCATGCGTGTGTATGCATATGCATGCGTTTATTACTGCTTGACCTCAGCAAACAAGTACTTCTGGCCAGGCTGTTGTTTTTTAACTGAATCATTTTGTTTTGATACACTGTTATACACAGACACTGAATAATTCATAAAATACACTTCTACTGATACAATAAAGAAATAGTTATTCTAAAAGAACTCTGACGTCATTGTGCCAGAAGCCGATCAGCGACCAAGAGGACATGTAAAAGAGCGAGAGTAGCCAGTTTTCTTACCAATTAGCTTACACATGTTTTTGGAATAAAAACAACTTTAAAATCACTGCCAGTGATATTCAGGATAAAAGGGATATATGGTGCACTAAAGCATGCGCATTGACGGAGAATATTGAATTTGTAGGTTGACAGTGCCAGGCTACTTCTTTGTGCTGTTGTCTTGCCTCCTGTTCTCTATCTGTGTTGGTCTTCTTAGCTATGCTAATGCTCAATTACAAACAATGTTTAACACTCCTCTGATGTTCTTTCACTTCCTCTATTTACCCATTCCACCTCAGCTGTTTGTCCCCCTCTAACTCTGATTCTGATGACTGTAGCACTCTTGTGTATTCCTTCTCCTGTTCCTTTATGTCTCAGTCAAACCCCTCATTGGTAATATTATGAACTTCTTGTGAAGCCTTTTATTTGTTCCTTCTCCCCAGATGCACCTTGGTACTTTTGCTCTCGCGGTCTAGTCACTTTTCAGCCACTGTATGACTCATTCTACCTTTTCTTAGATCTGACCCTTGCATTCCCTGGTCATTTCAGTATTACAGGTAGTATTGTTTTAAGTCTAGTGCTTTGCTAACATTGTTTCTTAAATTACAAAAATATAAGTTGGCTAAATGGAAGGGCATTCTCTTTGTTTCACTCTCACAGGCTTAAATGAAAAGTTATAACTGGACGAAGAATGTATGCAATATTCCACAGTCTACATAGCATGCGCTGGAAAATGGGACACTCCAACTCTAGAGAAAGTCAGTTTTAGTTATAGGGAGACTAAGGGCCTGGTTTAGAACTTGACAGTAACAGTCCCCTCGTCAGTTTTTGAACTGAAAACCCATCCACTGACATGATTGTCCACCCGGTGGATTTAGATGTTTCTGGTCCCATAGCCAATAGCCTGCTTTCATCCCACTGTCTCTGTCAACAAACTCCACCCACATTGATGGCACCATAAGAAATAGTGGCTGCCTGGGGGACTCCAGCCACCTGTGCTGCTGTGCAGAAGTTTGATGTGCCTTACCACCAAGCAAAATGTAGCAGTCCGACCTCCAAACTTGAGTTGGTGGATTGGGGGAAGTGAGGTAAAAACGTACCTTTCCCCCCCCGAATTCACTTCCATTTTCGACTGGACAAGACAAGACGTGCAGTCACTGCTGCGGCTGACTTTCAGAGAAAACATGACCTCTCCTGTCCCCAGACACAAAGGTACACACCCTGAATTGCCAGGGTACGTTGAGTGGGCACTGCAAATGAGGTGGGGACCACTGCAGGCTCAAACGTGTCATAGTATTTTTTTTTTATTACTGTAACCTGCATATGGCACACATACACACACGTCATTGTGGTGTCATTATTCATAGCCAAATGAATTGTGGCACCACAATGATGGTACAATAATACTTGTCAGCTGTGTGTAAGGTTGTGATGCCTGTTGTGTATGTGTGTCAGTGCGTATATTTGTGTGTGTGTGTATTTGGATTACATCGTTGAGGTAGGGGGAGCTGGAGCCGGTGATGTGTGTGTGTCCATATGTGTGCCACTTGCATATGGTTTTGGTTGTGTATTGTGTTGCTGTGTGACACATTCAGGTGTGTCGTTATGTGGCGGACGTCGTTGTAATGTATGCACTTGTGCTTTTGTGCGAGTGTTTTTGGGTAGCTGAGTGTGTAGTTGTGTTGGTTGTTGTGGTTGTGTCATGTATGGGTGCAGTGTCAGTGGTGTGTGGTGTATCATGGATGTATGGCAGTGGCTGTGTTCTGCATGCACAGGTTGTGCGGTGTTGGAATGGCAATGAATGATGGTGTGTATATGCTGTGTTGAGGTTGTGTAGGGGGACCCATATAGCTAAGGTAGAGTGTGTGTGTGTGAGACTTACCTGTATTCCATAGCCACTGCCACTGTCCATTATCCATTGGGCCCAGCGATGGGCTCCCTCTGTCTGCAGTCTGCTGGTATGGCCCTGCCTGCACAGCCGAAACATCTAAATATGGCCGGTGGGAACCTGCCTGTCTGACGGCTAGGAAGGGTGCTTTGTTGTGGTGGTCTGCGGCTCAGCCGCAATACATCTAAATACGATTGGCGAAACATTGACAACTTGATGGTGTTTTCAGGTCCGCCACTGACGCGGTTTGGCGGTAATACCGTCAAGATCTAAATCAAGCCCTAAGTGTCAATTTTTCTACTGCTCTACCACTACTACAAGAGTTCCTTCATTCTGAGTGGGAAGCACTTGTCCCAGTCCAGAAATTCTAATCAGATCTGGGTATTTGTATGTCCATTACAATGTAAGATGAGGTTGAGATGTACTTTTTAAAATATCGACTAACATTTAAATGTGGGGTAATCTCCTCCCATCAGTCATACTTTACGCATGTGATGTGACTCAAACAGCGGAGGCCGCCGCAAATCTCAAGGGGAGGGGTGGGCGGGGGAGGTGATAGAAATATAATTTTAAAAAATGTAAAAAAACTCACCTTGTCTCTCTTCTTCTGTTATCCCAGCATTCACTGGGACACCAGCACAGGTTCCTCAGCAATCCTGGTGCTGCTTTCATGCTAAACCTAGCATGAAAGCAATGTCGGGATTGTCTGAGAGGCTTGGACTGCCGCTCAGACACAACCCTGGGACATGTGCAGTTTCTCCAGCCCGGCTGTTCAACACAGCTGGGTTGGAGAAACCTAAGTGCGCATGTGGGTTTGGTCGGCCTAACACACATGCGCACTTAAGTGCACTCTCTCCTTCCCCCACCTCCCCTGGCCCAGTCCCGCCCCTCTCTTCACAGGCTACTGGCTTAGCCTGCTTAGCCAGCAGCTGAAAGATAAAACAATAAAGAAATATCATTTTATCTTTTAGCTTCTGGCTCAGCCAGTGGGCGATGCTCCTTTGCCATTGCAAAGGAGCCGGCCCTGGGCTCAAAACTATTTTGATGTGCTTTCTCATTTAATTAGACACTAACTACAATAATATTGTGTAGCCTATTTGTGGAATAGTGCTTTTGATATTACATATTCACTAAAAAGGTTCCTGATCTCACTATTTGTGAAATACCATCAAAAAGTATTTTTGTAGCTACCTGGAACCAAGCTTTTGCCGCAATCCTTTGAGTTGAAGATGCCACTTAGCAAAATCAAAGGTAAGTTTATGAGTGCTCCCTAAAAACTAGGACACCAGTTACTCAACCTGTGACAGAAAGCCTTCAAAGCTTCCTTGACTCTCTGGCCAAGTTTAATCGAACAGTCAGCTTACAGAAAGTGATGTGATGGTTTGGAATGGTTACAGTATAACACAGTTGTTGCATTCAGAATAAAGAGAGAAAGTTCCACCATATTTCTTATTTTGTATAAAAAGAATTACACTTTAATAACTCCTTACATATATATGAGTTGAAGTACCATCTAACACATGTTTTAAGGATATTACTCCTGCCCCCCTGATATGACTCCTTAAATAAATAGTTGTCTAGAGATTTTTATTTTTGATGTGTGTATTTGCATCATTAGAGGAGTAATTTAGCTTGGGTAGACATTGCTGATGCAGGCCGAATTGTTCTGAACAACATTTTTAAAAATGGGGGACGTGTTGCAATGATGATGTAATATTTCAGGAACCATGAGACCTATATACTTCATTTTGGTGTCAAAACACAGGTTTTAGGGGGGTCACGTTGTCTTATAGAGGCAGAAAATAACTCCTCAGAACACCCCTTTCGCCAGTTTCCGAAATTGTTGCTATAATAGAGGAAGAAGAGACATGTATAGAAATGAAACAAATAATAGTGGTTTTTAATCCTTTTATGTATACACCAAACAATGTTTATGATCTGAATATGAAAATAAATAATGTTTATCAGTCCTGTTTTCGACACATTTTCCTAGTTCACTTTATTTTTTTTGAGCAATCGCTCGTGATACATTTGCAGAATTTTGAACATTTGAGAAGAGCATATCGACAGGGACATCTTTTTGTAGCACAGGTTTTGCATGTACATGTAAGTTCTGTGGGTAGAGGCTTTAGAAATGTAATAGGTTTTAGCACCTCTTCAATATATTCCCCACCAAATTTACATGGATCTTCCTCTACATATGCATGATCCAAAACATTAACACATCTTCTGATCGAGTAGAATGCTCTTTTAATGTGTCCATGCACAAAATGATATTGGTGGGGGATCAATTAGTGGGACTGATCACTTCAACTCACTGTATCGAAGCTCGTTAGATATGTGACAGTCAGAACTTGTTTTCCACACACACTCAAGGTATTTTTCTGTATCTTTAAAGTTGCATTCTTCTTCTATTTCAGCAAATCCTTTTAGAAACTTCACAGGTTCAGCAGTTAAAGGTCCAGGCTTTTTCCAATTTTGCTCATAGTGTCATCATGCGTAAGAATATGTGCCTTGATAAGAACACTGGGCAACTCTGGGTCACATTTCTTGTACAGAATATGAAGCAGGATTAAGTGTCTTTTTTCGCCTGTTCCATAATGTATCCATAACTCTGACAATCCTTGACTTATGAACATTGCAACAAATCTAAGTAGCACAATAATAACATCTGTGTTATTTGACAGTGCAATGACTCAATTGGAACCATTTCGAACACAGCCCACTCAACATGTGGCACAACTGAAAGTCAGCTTCCTCCAATTTGCTTTTAAGTTCTTGAGCAAAATGGCCCGTACCTTTTGAATATATCTCTGCAGGCATGAACTCCTCATTGACAATCATTACACTTCCAATAATTAGAAATTCAGTATTCATTGAATTCATCAGCAATGTTTTGGCGAGTTAACATCTCCAAGTGTCTTGTTTAATGTTGATGACTAGAATTTATCAAGTTGAAGAGGTATAAGTGTTGAATTTTTGATTCAGGCAAGGTCAATTGTTCCACATGTAGACATTCGTCTGGTTCTTTCACATTCTTTAACAGATAGTTCAAGGTAACTGTCAAAGACAATGTGCAATTCTTGCAAGGTGCACACTGACTTTGATATCTGTAGAACTGTCTGAACGACCTCTCCAAAGTTTTGCATGGATGACATCTTGACCATTCACAGTTGTGACATATAGTCCTCAACAAGAACAGTTTTCAATGAGGACACCTTTTCAAATAGAAATTCTTCATCAAAGTTTTCTTTAGCTCTTGTACAAGTTTGTGCTTCACTGGTTTGGTTGCAGCGTCTCCATTAAATAATGTGTTTGTTGGAAGAAGATCATGCGACAGAATGTCCTTGATAAATTCACCCTTTTCTTTTGCTACATCCATCTCTCTATGTGATTGCGAAATTTGCTTTTTTGTAACCTGTTTTGTAGTGGCTGGTTGGATGAAACTCGTACTATGACAATTAGAACATGGAAAATTAGCTTTAGTGATTATGTCAACAACTTTTTCTCTTTCAGTACAAATTTCTTCTGCTTCAGTTCTGCATATAGTTTTGATCCATGTTCCAGAACATCTAATAGACGTGTCGTTATATAGTTATCCACATATTGTTTGGTCATGTAGTTGTGTGGTTGCACAGGCTCAGTCATTTCAAAGGGGTTTCCTTGCTGCTGTATGAAATGAAGAAGGCTGTCAACATGTTTAATAAAAGGTTCCCCTCTCTTTCCCACAAGTAGTGGTGAGGAACAGTTCCATGATGGTCCATTAATTTTGAATTTGTCATCTCTCTGAGAACATTGCAAATAGAAAGGACCTCATGGTAAACTAGCTGCCATTGAGCAGCATATTCACTTTTACATGTCTGACCAACAATTCCCTTGGAGCTTTTCTGTGATCTCTGGATCATCTTTTCCAGTTTCATATCTGGAACCACAGCATTGAAACTTCCCTCTGTGTCTTTCACCACAAAAGTGTCTTTGGATGAATTTTCTGTAAAGGTATGTTTTTTCCACCTCTAGCTTCTTCACTCTTTCCAAATGATAGGATCCATAGCTCAGGTAGTTTATGCAATCAAATTTGTGAAACACAGTAATCAGTTACTCCACAGTCTTCACATGCAGCCCCCAATCACCTGCCCGATCAGCATGTACCAAGTTTTTCACTAGAGATATAATGTGTAAAACATTTCCCCAGTACTTGCAAAGTTCTGATTTTTCTTCACATTCTTTGACCAACTCTACAAACTTGGTTTTCTGACTTTGAACTATGTATTGAACATTGCCTAGCTTTTCATTATGCCTATTGAATGAAGTGCACCCTATGCCTTGTTCACTTCTGAGGTAAGATATGCAAAACCTAATTTGTCTTTCTTGTTCCAGAAAGCATTCCAATGTAATGTTTCTGTAGCCTCTGATATTATGAGCATACCTTGTAACAAATTAACATGATGAGTTCTGTTCAATACTGACTGGACAGTTTTGCTTCCAAAGATTTCATCCTGAAAAAGTGCATTGTCTATGCCACATCCACTGAGATAACTTTCTGCACACCACACCACAACACAACTTTTGTCATGTGGAATACGCCCATAATTGGATAAAGATCATCAGATTCTACTGGATTGCTCATGAAAATGCCAGCTACAATACGGAAAACACCTTCATCGCAGAGAATTGGCAGGATTGGCTGGCCTTCAAGCTCAGCGTGTACTTTTTTGAAATTTTTTAGAGCTGTGCATACTGTTGCGTAGTTTATGACTGGAGGTGGTGTTACTGGTAAAAACCCAACCTTCTTCAGTGGGACAGTATTCTGGGAGATCAGAGCATAAATTCCAGCCCACAGGGGAACTGAACTGTCTTTTCTTCATCCTTCAGGCCGCACTGAATAAGCAATATGATACATTTGTTTTAACTTAATTTATTATTTTGCAATAACTTACATTCTGAATCCCATCCAGATTGGCGGATACAGGTCAACCACGGTACATAGCACGTAAGTCATTCGGTCTAATAGCTATAACACATCATTGGTGGCATTACACACTAGGCTTCTTTATAATCCTTTCATATTCTATCACAAATCGTATCCTTGCCTATCATTGCCCCAGGCAGTCGCCTCCATTCCTCTCAGCCATCAAACACATATAAGAAATTTCACAATTAACAGTTAAAGAGGAGTCCTACTAAAATGAGGTGTAACACAGTATCTACATTTGGGCACTCTGAACAGTCAATAAGGGCTTCGTGATAGCTCAGTCTGTGTTCCGAGCCGTGCACCACTTCATGAGTCGTGCATAGTATGACGATGATTCAGACTAGTAGAAGTGGTAGTGTCCGGATGCAGCAATAGATGGTGGTTCAGAGGGTCCCAAATATCTCTCGACCTGGAGTTTAGGGGCAAGGTTTCAGCATATAACGTTAGTTGTTCATTGCTGTACACTAGATGAAGCAGCCATTCTTTGTACTTGGGAGCCTGCCCCCTTCCCCAGTGACATACATCTCTACATTTTGCTAACAGTAAGGCCAATGCAACACATTTTTTATAGCAGGGTTCAATCTGTGGGGCATATCCCAATAGGGCAATGAGTGGTGTGATTTTAAAAGTGGGGCCCACCATTTCCCTCAGTGCACTTTCCACTTCTTGCCATTACGATTGAATAGCCCCACACGCCCATGCCAGGTGGAGAAAATCAGTTCCCTCCATGTGACAACGCTGGCATGTATCGTCTTCCCGCAACCCATATCGATATAGTCTCTGTGGTGTGTAGTAGAATGTGTAATACAGAGACGACTGCTAGAGACGGCATTTCTTGTGTGAGCACAGCATGTAGTCCAAATGTCTTCTGTTAGTTCTACATGCAGTTCAGTTTGCCATCTACCCCTTGCTCCAATACGCCTGGGAGGAGCCTCTGTTTGTGTAGTGTTAAATAGGATATATACAAGTCAGCAATGTGATTCCACCTGCATCACTGTTTGTAAGGTAAGCAGTGTTTGGGGTTCTTCAGGAAAGTTGGGGGTGAAAGCCCTTACATTGTGTCTGAGTCGTACATACATGTACACATCTAATGGAGAGCTTGTGACCTCTGCAAATATTCACTCATGTCTTTTAAATATTCCATTTTCATTTTCATACAAACTACCCCAATTAGGACAATGGAGCCTCTTCCGAACCTTCTGGCATGCTGTTTCTTGAGTGCTTGGTAAAAGGGGATTATAGGGAAGTGGAAGTATTGGTGAATATAGTACTGCTTTCCCTCCATGTCACAAGCAAAGCAAAACAAACGCTGATGTCACGCCAATTCATGCTAGGCAGCAGCAATATGATATATTCAGTTAAATCAACTTTGTGGACCTCAGCATCAGGTAGAAGATCCATGTCCTCAGCCACTTTGAAACTTTCTGGTATACTGGGACGTGTAGATGGCTTGCAGTGATTTTGCACATGTTGGCAAGGCAGTTGAGTTGTAAGTTAGCAGTTTAGTTTGTTTGTGCCTACAGCTGACACAACTTGTTTTCCAGCAGCCTCTTCATTGGTACAGTCTTGAAAAAGCACCATGGCAGTATCATGTGTGCTGGATGTTTCAGACAAAAAGAGCTGCCTTCAAAATTAAAATTAACGAGAGCATCAATTGTAAATCCATTCCTGGTAAAGTGACTTGAAAGTGGTGTGCTGTGGTGTGATTTTACAGCATGAGCTGTTAACAAGTTCCTGCTACATACTATGCCATTATAACTTGTTGATACACCAGTCCTAGTCATTGAAGTGATTAGCTCTCTACTTTTGCACTTGTCATAGATTGCATGGGCAGTCATCATGTGTTGCGGAGTTTTCTTTTTGCTGTGATGTAATTCATAAAATATAATTTGGAAAAGTCAGAACATTATAAGCCTGTCGGTTCATGGGATTGTCTTCCACTTCTTCGTTTATATCTTCAAAGCTTTCATCAGTGTTGTTTGCGGGCTTCTGTTCCGAACTCAGGAACTTTAGTTTTTAACATTTTTGTTTTGCTGATATTAAACAATGATGTAAAAAAAGTTAAGATAACATCAGCCATTCTTGTTGACTCCCATGATTTATGGAGCTCTTGTGCATCACAAAATTTGTCATTAAGTCCAAAATCTAAATCTCTCAAGACATTTCTTAAAAAGGTTCCTACTGATTTTACTACATTGTGTGATCTTTTTTTGGCAACAAGATCTTCAGGAGTCAAATCAGCTGAGAACACCATAAGTGGCTCATTGTATTTGTTAGACTGACAAAAACAAATTCTGTCATTGTACATTATAACCAGAAAAATCTTGATTTCATTATTACTGATCAATACAGTTTCATCAGTGTTGACCATAATTTCTCTGATCTCATTAATTGTAAACCCATAGCCAACACTCAAGAGTAGCTTTAGAACTTCATTTGCTTTTTCAAAGAGTGCAAACTTAACTAAAGACTGCTGGTTACGTTGCTGCTGGGAGCTCATTGTACATTCATATTTTCTAATGTATGCACGCATGCAGTTCGGGTGGGCATACAAATCTGCAAATACATTCACCTTGCTGTTTAGATCAGCTCCTTGGCTGAAAACTTCATCTTGGAAGAAACTAGTTGCCTTTGAGACTCTGATACTCTGTACTTTGTTCTTTTGTCAATCTCTTTGGCCCTTGTTCTGGCTAAACAACAGATAATACATTGAGGATCCTCTGCTTTCTGATCAGTTGTTGGAGGTAGACGAGGAGCATTGGATTTGTTTGGTGTCTCTTTCTTGGAATACTGATTCTTGTGATTCACTGGTGTCTGCTATTTTTGACAATTTTTTTCCATTATATCCGACTTGTAGCCTTTGTTGTTACAATGATAAAATATTTGATCCTCTTCACCTATCAGTTTCAGTCTTTTGTGAACTTCGCCTTGCCTTATTTCTGCAGCATCTCAAACTCTCTTCTGTCCAGCTGCAGTTGATGTTAGCTTTTCTTTCAGATTAGTTTGACATATGACACATTTTTCTTTGTTGGAGTTATCAGATTTTGTAGTTAGCAACACTCTTTCAAGAGGTAAAGATTCTCCGTACCACCTGCTTCTCTCATGTTTACAAATTTTAATCAATGAAAAACCTAAAACAAAATCAATATTAAAATAAATAACCAATATGATGGCTAAAACACATCATTATAGAGCCATCATTTTGGAAAATGGTGGATGGGTTGCTCTGAGAAGTTATTTATTTTCTGTCTCAATAATACTACTTGACCCCCAAAACCTATGTTTTGATACCAAAATGAAGGATATAGGTCTCAGGAGTCCTGAAATATTATATAATCACTGCAACACAACCGTCATATTTAAAATAAATTGTCCAGAAAAAATCTGCCTGGATTAGCAATGTCTACCCAAGCTAAATTACTTCTCTAATGATACAAAAACACAAAACAAAAACTAAAATCTCGGGGCAGCAATTTTTGTTACGGCAGTATATCGAGGGACCAGGACTATATTGCAAGTCACTGAGGAGTTTTGTGACCATTTAGAGAAATGAAGGTGAAGGTTATGTTTTTTTTTATAAGGAAATGGCACTGTGAGGTGGCTTGCAATATCCTTTTTGTGTATGAGAAGGGGGATTGAATTCCACATAATACCTGTTCATACCACTCCTTATCCCACAAAAAAATTAACTCCTTTAGGTGCTATTTAAAACTGCATTTTTTAGTGTGTAAAGTAATTCTACAGTAGTACTTATTTACTGCAAAATGCAATTCGTAAACCTGAGTATAAATCTCCACCTCTTCTAACTTTTGCATGGGAAAATCTTCACACTTGTAAGTTTACTACTTAGTAGTAAATTTGGGAGGGATCAGGGGAGTAGCTAGAAAAAGGGGTACATTTACTGCTAAATGGGTGGGGCTTGGGGAGTAGTAAGGAGGGAGTTAGGGAGGGCTATGGAGGGGTTTAGGGAGGGACAAACACCCATCTAAAAAAGAGTAAAACCATTGTTAATTACCAAATGCATTTCTGAAGTTACTACAGCCAAAACGGACCTAAAACAGTAGTAATTGTATTCCAGTTCAAACCTGATTTATGACCAGCACCACACAGGCCCAACCACTGGTTTGGATTTACATTTTCACTTTGACGACGAAGGGGAGCAGCTGGCTCAAAGAAAAAGAGGAACAGCTTGTGATTAATGGGCTGGGGTTGCAGCCTTTAATGGTGTGGTTTGTCCCATTGTGAATTTAATTAATCCCGCCGGAAGAGAGAGGGTGCTAATACCTGATTTGATCTCATCTGCAGGGCAATAACAGCTGTAATACACTCCCTCCTTATTACGGTTCCCCACCTGTCAGTCGGAACTGTAATTGTGGGTGGTAATTAACTATCAATATTGTCAGCATGTGCAGCTACCAATGCTTAGTACAGTTAAGGACCTGCGTCATTTTTTAAAAATGTCAGGTGACTATAGCAGTGACAACTAGACTGTAATCAGAAAATAAGACACATTTTATACTGGATTGCAGGATCCCATGTACATGATTAGTAGAATGGAGAATCAAACAATGGGAATCAGGCAAATCAATTAAGCAACAACATTTCACAAAAAATAGAGCAGCAGCACAGGATACTTATGTGACACATAATGTGTATTGTTTGTGATCATTAGCTGATTGCAGCCATTGTGCTGTATGTCATTATTTAAAAAAAACACACACACACACAACATCATGACCATCCTTCCAAAAGCAGTACTTCCAGGTATGCTATTTGCAGTTACTAAATGATCACAATCGGCAAGAAGGTTGCACTCAACACACTGGAAAAACTGATGCCACCTATGAGGGAGAGACCGAATTCTGCCATAGTAAACTAGTCTGACTAATTTTTGCACAGTCCAGAGTTATGAGACTTTGAAACCTGCTTTGTCTCCCAATTTAAAATTATGGTTTGCTGCTGATGTCACAGTGCTTTCTCACAAAATGAGCTGTATGATAGGCTGCTGCAACTTCCACCTAAACAGCAGGAAGAAAGTTAGTTTTCCGGTTGCTTTCTTGTCCTAAAAATGTAGACATGTTGGTGTAGGGCAGGAGAACTTGTTTCTTTTACTGCACTTTTATATCACAGGGCAGAATTTTGCAGAAACTTAAACCAAAATGCGTAAAATGTGTTTGTGAGAATTTGTGGGTTGCATGTTGAAATGTGTAATGTTGCACTACATATTCTACACTTGCATATCTCCAGCCGGAAGAACACTTTCACCAAGAGGCAAGGATTTTATAGGGCTTCATGGGAAGAGTGAAGATGTTGGCATGTACTTATAGGAGTTAGAGAAAACCCAACAGCACATAAAAATTTCATTGCCAGCCAACGTAGTGTGTTTTGTGACATGAGTACTATACAGAGGCAAATTATCATGATTTAGTGGGCCATGATTTTGAAAGCCAGCAGAGGGTCTAGGAAGACTATGGTAATAAAATATATTTCTCTGAGGACTATGGAAAAAATATGTTTCATATGTTTTTGCTAACATTGTTCTATAGAGCTTAGTACAGTGGGGTATGTGCTAGGTCTGGGACTCAAGCCATATTAATGCAGTGAAGACTGCTCAACAAATGTTGTGGTGTTGTAATTTAGAGGCTTTAAGATTGTCTAACTTTTAATCATGTTGGATTGAAGATGCAGACAAGTTGCGTCAGAGCTTTCTATAACTTGTGGGATTGTGCATTTATGAAGTCTGTAAGACTGTCATAGTGTGTTTTTTATGACAGGCCAGGAGAGAAAGTGATGAAATATGGGCTAAATTGGATGAATTAGAATATGCCAGTCATTTTGCAATGCCTTTTCTTTTGATGGTAATTTTTGCAAATAAGAAAAAATACTGATTTGTTGCAGAGGGTATTAATATCTTTAATAATACCTTGTCAATGTTTGGTTAGTTGATATGCTGCCTGCAACATTTATTTTGGGGGTTCAACGAAGGGAGGTGGCTAATTTATCTTTAAAGATCCATTTATGACACAATCTTAGAGAGTTTCTCCACGTCGCATAGTCTTTGAAGGTTGTTTCGTTTCCTCCACAGGGAGTCTGACTTCCAACAGATGACTTTTAAGCCAGTAAGCATATCTTGAAGCATCTGTTTCTATTGCTCCTTGTCGTTACAATCATATTAGTTGTATTGAGAGTACTGTAACATGGGTTACTTGTGGATCGTCTGAGGGAGAGATTATGCTTTCTAGGTTTTTTAGGTGCTGAATATCTTTCTTTTTGAGGAGGACTTTGAAGGCAAGGTGGATACAGTGGGCTTGTTGACACTGTGGTTTGAGTGGCTGTGAATAACCTGCTGGAGGTTGATCTGTGCAGATGGTTGAAGCTTACTGTGTGTTATTTGCTTTCAGTAAAGTCTTCACAAATTGATTTAAGTTGATTAGTCATAAATTGTTGATTGAGTATCTGGCATGCCTATCTGTTCTAGAGTTCTCTTGCAGGTTAATGTCTCATTTAAACATAATTTTCCCTTTACCGGTGTCCTAAGAGCAGATGCCAAAAACGTCAGGTGTCATAAAACGTACCTAATTTTGAATCAGGTGGACCATAGGTTTGATGACAGTGTAGACCACTATCTCTCCCTTGTGGTCTAAAAGCCCTTAATCTGATAGAGACTTCTAGTTGCAGATTCCTTATCTTAGAATTTCCCCAGGCATCGCACTGTATCTGGAGATTTTTTCTTCGAGCAGTATCCGTGTGCGCTGTCAGGTGGTGTCAGTCAACTCTGCGTGCGTTGTTGTCATCACTGTCGCCATAATGTTGTGGTCATATATAGGCGCCATCCAGGTGCGCTGATGTCAGTACTTTTCTTTCCGAGCCACTCGCAGATCTGGAGAAGAGCTGCCCTTGGTCTTTTTTTGGTTAGCTTCGACCTTTTTGTCGTTATTTTTTACTTTTGGTGTGTCAAGGGATGTCACAGAAGACCGGGTTCAAACCGTGTGTCTCTTGTCACCGAATGTTGGCGATGATGGATCCGCACCTCATGTGCTTGTGGTATCTGGAGCGGGACCATGACTCGAAGTCGTGCTCTGAGTGCCCGGCCATGATCCTGAAGGCTTTGAGGGAGTGGTCCCTGAAGCTCATGGCCGCTCGGCGCACAACACCTCATTGCTTCGGGTCTTGTTCGAGAGGAAGGTCACGAGACCGCTCACGGATTCATCACTACTCTTCATTGTACCATTCAAAATCTTCCATACACTCAGGTCATAAAAAGAAGAAGTTGAATAAGGCCAAACATTCTTCGACTTCGCCCCATCACTCGGCCGATGCGACACAGGAAAATCAACAATGCTCTTGGTCTCCGTCCGCGGAGCCTACATGTGGGTCCGCTTCACGTCTCCCAAACTTCCTGGGAGCCAGAGTCACCCCTGCCCAGCTGCAAGAGTTTTATGAGGCCATGAGCCTCATCTTTTGGCAGACTGACCACCCTCCCCCCCCCCCTCGGCGCCTTTGGAGCCCAGGGGATCATATGGGGGCCCCTGGGGTTCCGTGCCGGCAGCTTCGGCTCCGCCACTGAGGGCCGTTCCGGATGTTATCGGATTCATGCCGAGCCGGTCATGCCAACGTGACCTTCCCCGGTGCCAGTTAAGATGTTGATGCTCCCGGCGCTGGTTGGGCCCGCAATCTACCTCAACCGAATCCTGATCCCTGAAGACCGAGAGCCAGAACGGCATCGTTTGACACCAGATCCGTCTTCTATGGGGTCTTCTCACCCCAGGTTGGATCCTGACCCTTTTTACTATGGGTGTGGAAATGGGGAAGTTTGGAGAGGTCACTAGATCCTCTGGAATACCAGCTAGACAACCCTGAATTGGACTGGGCACAGGAATTGGGTGAGGCTAATGGTCCGGATACTTCTCCAGAGGCTGGCATGCTTTCTCCCCCTATCGTGGCTACGGTAGAGTGAGCATCATATTCTACGGTGATCAGCAGGGCGGCTGAGGTCCTCGAGCTTCCTTCTCTGGCGGTCAGGACCAACCTCATGACTGAGGTGCTTCAGTCTGGGGCTTCTACTTCGGAACCCCTTCTATCCTTCAATGAAGCCCTTACGATGTCCTTCTGGGTACCTGGTCCAGAACCTGCACAGGGGCTCCTGTGAATAGGACAATCGCCCACCGCCATCGGCCTGTGCCAAACGATCCTAAATTCTTGTCTCAACACCTACGCCTGAGAGCCTTGTCATCCAGGCTTCTTCCTCATTTGGCACATTCCTATCCGCGTCCCCCGGCTAGGGAATCAAAAAGACTGGATCAGCTTGGGAAGAAGATGTTTTCTTCCTCCAGTCTGCCATTGCGGTCCATGAATACAGCTTGCCTCTTGGGCCGCTTCACCCGTTCCTTATGGGATACGGTTACGCAGATGTTGCCGCAGGTCCCGGAGGAGGCCCGGGGCCATCATTTCCCAAGCTGTGGCTGATGGGAGGGATGTGGCCAAGTTCATGATCTGTTGTGGGCTAGACACAACCGACTCAGTGGTTAAATCAGTTGCGTCGATGGTGGCCTTAAGGCACCATGCCTGGTTGAGGATATCTGGCTTTTCGGGGACTATCCAACAGTCTCTCATGCACATGCCCATCAATGGCAACCATCTCTTTGGAGACAAAGCTGACTCTGCTCTCGAGCATTTTAACGAGTCCCGAGCTATGGCTCTGTCCCTTTGCCTCACAGCAGCCCGTCGCCCAGCACAGTCCGCTTTTTGCCCCTTTCGTGGCCATGGAAGGGACTCCCTCCTGCATCCTTTCCCTACCAGCCACCAAGCTGCGCATGCTACTCAGACACTGCGTGACCGTGGATGCGGAATCTCATGTGCTCGTGGGTCAGAGAGCCAGAAGTCTGCCCAGTCCGCCCTTGCTGCAGCCTCCAAACCCTACTAGTCATTTGCAATATCCCAGACCAGTTGGTGGCAGGATCTGCCATCACCTGCCCCACTGGGAATCTATCACGACAGACAGGTGGGTTTTGCAAATAGTCCAAAGGGGCTACTCCCTCCCCTTAGAGACTACACCTCCGCCCATGCCACGATCTTACAACTGCTTAGCGGAGGATCATTTGGCACTTCTCCTGTGGGAAGACACAGCTCTGTTGGCCAAGGGAGTCATAGAGAGGGTCCCTTTGCCAGAAGTAGGTTGTGGTTGTTATTCCCGCCACTTTCTAGTGCCCAAGAAGGACAAGGGCCTTTGCCCTATCCTAGACCTCCGAGCCCTCGATTCCTTCCTCAAGAAGGAGAAGTTCAAAATGCTCATCCTGGCTCAGGTCCTGCCTGTCTTGGACTCTGGAGACTGGATGGTAGCGTTGTACTTGCAGGACACCTACTTCCACTTATCTGTCCTGCCTGCCCACAGACGTTACTTGTGATTCATTTTGATATAGTATATACAGAGTGCAGGGGTTTCCTAGAGGCTTGACAGAGGCTAAAGTAGGTAATACTATTGCTCTCTTTTGTGGTAGTGTGGTCGAGAAGTTAGGCTTATCAGAGGGTATTGCAAAGCATTTGTTGTACACACAGAGACAATAGAAGGAGCACACACTCAATGGCTTAACTCCAGACCAATTGTTTTATATAGCAAAAATATATGTTGTTAATTTATTTCTAGAACTGCAAGATTCAAGTTGCATGTACATACATGAAAACAAAAGTATTCAACATGTGTATCAATACCACTTTGATTAGAATTTGCAAGTCATACCGTTTTTGAATACATGGCAATAATCTGTTTTAGAAGTTGACAATGCAATTTTCAGAAACAGTTCCTTGGGGGGAAGAAAAGTTAGTACGATTTTGAGGTAAGTACTCAAATTACAGTTCCAGTCTCTGGGGATTAGGAAGTCCACAGGTTGGGGTTCAAGGGCTCTTGGTGCCTTGGGTACTTTTTTACAAGGGACTTAACTGTGTGTCATGAGTGTGCCAACTGTGTAAACAAAGGTACAGATTTTGGGAATGGACACCGGTACTAGCGCCTGGTTAGCAGTATCCTAGCACACTCTGTCAGGTTGGCATCAATATCAGTCAAAAAAGGGGGGGTAACCATGCCAACAAGGGCACTTTTCTACAGGCATGAGCACTTTCAATTTCATTACGCCACGTCATCTACCCTGGGATAAATGCTGGTAAACATGTTTACTTGCCGGTGTTATTTATTCTTGCACTGGTTATTAAAAAGCAAAAGCGTACATGAACTACACCAGAATTGATTTAAAATCCGAGTAAAAATGTACCTTTCAAAAGTAGCCCACACACTAACGCTATAATCATTCATTTCTTAAGTGCCACATGTTAGTATTCCTATACAAAGCAACGACCTATTATACTGTTAACATTTTACAAATTAAGAATTTCTGCGCATGTTTTGAAAAGATAATGTAACTTTGGCCCGGTATAATGTATAACCTCTCAAAGTATCCGAGGTGAAGTAGCCACAGAAAGGGGTTCCTTTCAGACATGGCCGATACATTGAGCAGTTAACAAGGGCTGATTAAAAATGGCAGTGCCACCGAATCCTCAGCATACGGGGTAACCTAATTCCTGAAGCTACTTGCAGCCGCTTTCTGTGGCATTAGCTGTTTCCTGATCGTTGTGATGAACCAAGAGCGAGCTGACAGGCGAGGCTCGAGCCAGGGATGTTGCGCGGGAACAAGACTTTTGGGCTCCTTTTAGGAAAGTTTAGCAGCCGAGCGTCACACGTTGCTGTGGCTCGAAGCATGCCAGTCTGCAGCCCCGAGCATCTCGCTGCTGACAGGATAAATCCATTCCTGGCGCGAGCGGTACGAGGACTGCCCAGCTCCGGGAACTTGTAGACACAGTTGAATTAGAGCGACAACCATTATTGTGGATAATGGAATTATTTGAGATGACTGAGTCTGCCCCAGCACCTCTGTGCTCATTAGAGTTTTGTGCAGGGCTCTTACAATAATAAAACTATATTATTTATTTTTTGACAAATATCTTTTTGCATTTCAATTACAAGGGTTCACCAGGCAGTGGCAGTTACGAGGCTTCGCAGCACTCTTACAGAAGTGTTCTGAATGCCTCTCTGTTCTGTGGACACGTTGTCATAACGACCCCTTTTTTACAGGAAGTATAAAGCCATCGTTCCTCTGACTTAATGAAACGTTTTAATCCCTGGAGCCTTCATTTTTATTAGACTTATTCATGGTTTCTGTGAGTATTCAGAGTCTTTTGGAACCAAAGGTCTAACTTTCCTTCAGTGTCGGGCCTTGTATTGTGTAAGCTTCAAATGGAAATAATCTTATTCTTAAAATCTCGTTTAATTTATATTTAATTCTGGAACGCTCACGAGGGCTTTAACAATGAGTAAACCAAAATACTTTGCAACAGTGGATGTTTCCACTTGTTGCACGGAAAGTTGGATTTCTGGTTTATCGTCTACTTTACCTGTGTGTTGAAAGTTAACCGCAGCATTTAGTGCAGCTTGCAGATATTAGATGAACATATTTACATTACTGACATTATTTATTTTTGCACTGGGAAGCTTGCATGTGAATCCACCTCCTCCTGCCTCTCTCTCTTTTTTCTTCTCCCACCCGCCTCCACACCCCATCCCACCCCACCCCTGTTCCTGTTTCTTGTCTCCCCCACGACCCCCTTCCTGTGTTTCTTCCCCCGCTTCCCATTTGCCCCTGTTTCATTTACCCCTAACAGACAAAAGTGAAAAAAGCTCTGAGGCTGCCAGCCCTGGTCGCTTCATAAATCTTTATTACCAGTCCTGTTAGCCACACCCATCCACCCTCCCGTTCACCATCCCACCCGATTGCCAAAGCCAATAGCTCGCCCATAGGCGAGACAGATTGGCTTTGTCAGTGCTCGTTAATGCATGTAGATGAATGCTGAGATCTTATAGAAGTACACACCTCTGAAGGTTTCTCAAAATGAAAAGTGTGCTACGTGGTAAGTACACATAAGTAGGTGCAAAGTTGCTTTTTTACACTACACAAAGGTCCTTGTTAATATATTTTGTATACATAATATATATTCTTTATCTGTAGTGCTGTTTTACCCACAGCTTCTCCTTTTCATATTCTAGATGACCTGATCCAACTGACTGCCATGTCCTGGATGAGGGAGTTCATTCAGCTGGCCGGCCGGGTGATGCTGCCCTACTCCTCAGGGATCCTGACTTCCGTTCTGCCCTGCCTCTCTTATGATGACCGCAAAAAGAGTATCCTTCATTTTGGAGTATCAGCAGCCATTTTGCATGTCAGCGCGCAGAAGAATATTAGTGCTTGTCTGAAAGAGCTACTTACAGGGCTCTTTATTGCATTGGTTTAAAAGTTGATAATCCAATGAGTGGTGCCACAAATTGCTGATCACTGGAGTGCTAACATAGTCCAAAAGTCACATATTTTAAGTAGACATCCTGTAATGACAAAAAGGATTATAGTAAAGCAGTCCATCTTGTCCAGTTTCTTCAGTTGATAGCGATGTAACCCAGTCTAACCGGGCATATCTCTGACTTAACCTCCTTATTTATCCACACATTATCTCTTGGGTCACAGAGTAAACATCTTTCTACCACAGCACCATGGGAGATCGGATCTAGGCCATAAAGTTTAAACTGTCAACACAATGAAGGGAGCCATACCGCTAATCAGAGCTACCAGAATAACACAGATTATAAAAATGTGGGTGTCTCTTTCTTTCTCAAACTACCTCATCCATGACACTGCTTAGTTCTGCATCCCAGGACATGATAACTTTCACTTATGTGCATCACGCATGCAGTGGAAACACTTCCCACTCAGGATCAAAACAAGACCGCACTCTTCCAACCACACACTCACGTGTGTACAAGAGCTTCAGTGCCCACAAAGGTACGGTAAGCAATACACAAATGTTATCATACAACAAGTATTGTTTTTGTGTGCTAACTAGTTTGAATTGCTTTTATGTCTGTTTATACAATATGAACAATGTCCACTGTTTATGAAAAGGTCTGGTTTCGCTTCAGTGGAGACTGGTGTGCTCTTCAGAAGTGATAGTTTTTCCAAGCTGAACCCCACTGTTACCTTTGGCCTGGGGGGAAAGAGGTGTCCAGTGCTTGGCTTTCCCTCAGCTCAAGGTCCTCTTGGACCCTGGAGCCCAAAATGAACTGAGCTTTCAGGTGGAGCCTGCCTGCCACCCAACCTTATGCACCAAGGAGTAAAGACAAAGTGCTAACCTTGGATGTAAAACTAGAGAGAGAGAGATAGCCATCTTGGCCCGAATTGCAGATTGTGAAACTAGGAAGTGTTGGATCTGTCCCATCTTCCCCACTGGACCAAGTGGTGTCATTCTATACAAATACTTTATTTCACTATTCTTTCTTTCTCTCTATTATTGCATGTGAGAGTACCTTGAATTACATGAGTTCAAGTTGTGCACGCTACAAACACCTCTCTCCTGTTTGATTTAATAGACTAAGTGTATACTACGAATCTGTGCCACATAAAGGGTGCCTCCTAGCTCGCTAATGGTATTGTCAGGGTGAAAGGTGTAATTGTTTCCAAGTTCATTAAAAAAAAACAACTCATTTTTAAAAAATAAATGCCGTGTAATGCAGTAATATAATCTGATGTACGAAGATGAAACACTCCTGCATGTTAAAGAAAGGCACCTTTTGGACTTTTAAAGTGAATGCATCATATTTTTATATGATGTTTGTTGCACAATTTACATGCCAAAAATGTTCATGGCTCGGCTTGTGTACTGGCTTTTACAGTTAAGCCAGATCTGTGACTCTTCCTTTGCTCTCCATTTTAAATTGTGGATACACCTTTCTCTGCTGGGAGGGAAGTGGTCGTTTCCATCAAAGCTCATTGTCACTGATGTCACTCCCTTGCACCAACAAGGCACCAGTTTATATATAGGTACCTTATATACTCGAAGAAAACCAACGTAGCTCATAAAGAACACCACGCAGTGTGCCATATGTATATTATATTCTTTCTGCCCCAGGTTGTGTTCAGTACACTAGACTGGAGGTAAACTGTGTACATTAATGTTACTTAGATCTTCCACTGTGAAGGAACACCGATCTCTGCCTTTATTGTGTCATTACAATATATAGTGAGTATATATGTTGTATTTATTTTTATATACATTAACAAACCGCAAGCCAGATCAATGTAAATTCGCACAGCCTTTACACATCAGTTTACCCAACATGCTGCTACTGCTGTATCGCAGAGGCAATTAAGTTCTCCAGTGTTTAAGTGAGAAATACACTTTAGCTGAACATATTCTAGAGCAGCCTCCGTATTTGTAAAACATACAGTCAACATAACAGATACAACAGATAAACTCAAGCTCAAATGTTGCTGAAATGAATTAAATTAAATAGCACTGCTAAATATTTGCCATTTGAATTGGGTCATATGACAGCATGTCTTCTCCGTCTCTGCAATTTTCAATAATGACTGAAGGTAAACATTCAGAGTAAAATCTCCATAAGTATGTCTGTATCATGGTCCTCCCAAACACTTAAGATGGCTCTAAAATGTCCTGGTGCATTACACGATTGGCAGATATTCCTTAACACGTCTTTACCAGGTATTAAAGAGGTAGCCAATGTTTGCAACCTGAGCCTGATGAAGCTAGTCACTCCTGAGGATGATGAGACGGATGAATTGAGACAGTCTGCTCTTCAGCCTGAGGCCACGGCTGATGAGTCCAGCGTGAATGAGCCCAGTACTAACGGGAACACGGACCCTGATGGTGAGCTACTGAGTTCTCATAGTCTATGCCCCAGTGTGGTCACACACTCACTCTACCACTAAAATCATCTGCCACTGAACGTGTTTATCCTTCGCTACTCATTCATTGTGGTAAAGGGTAAATCATTTATTTGTGCCTGGAATTGCATGTGCCTACAGTGTTTTAAAGGGTAGGCACACTTAAAATAATGTGAATCATAATTAATATCTTAGTTTCCCTCTGTGACACACTGAGTGAGTGAAATCTATAAGGTCCGAGATGCTTCTGTACAAAACATAATGGGAGTCACGGATAAAAGCAGCAAGAGAGATTGATAAGGGGGTTACTGGAGTGCTGGGACCTGTGACCATGAGGAGATGTGTAATCCTAAAACCAGATGGCTGTGGACGCCTGCGTGAGGTTTCAAATCCTTCCACAGCAGCGAAGGAGGCGGGGAAGGTTCATTTTAGGTGGACCAGTCACTGGGTGATGTATCCTGCCAAACCTGCGAAAGAAATATGACTTAAAATGTGAACCTGGATGCACAGGAGGCAGGTGCCTTCTTTTTCTGTAAGGCTGTAATGCTGTCACGTGAAATGATCTTGCACTTTTGGCTCATAGGGATTTGCTTCATTCACAGAATGTCTCACTTCTTGCCCAATTAAAGCAAATCTTTCAGTAAACCGTTCCTCATCTCTTGGCTGCAGGCCCTCTAAGCCCCACCAGTTATAAAACCTCCACATCTGCCTACCTTCCCCAGGTTATGTGAATGGGGGGTTCTCTGTGTCTTTTTGTGCCTGAGCATGGCAATGGCCGTCTTGGTGTACTGGCCTATCTTTTCGCGGTGCTGGTAAGTTACTGGCTTCCCCTTGCTGATTATTTGTCCTATAGCCACATAAAGTTACAGCTACACTCCATTATCCTCTTCGTGTCTACGTTCACTCTTTCCCTCTATCTCTCTCTTTCACTCTCTCTCACGCTGTTGGTGACTTCCTATCCTCCTTTTCAGAGCTATCTTGCCTATTGCAGAGGTCACCTGAAACCCTCTAACTGTATAACTGGTGTTTCTCTTATCTATAGCTCTTTTCTTACTTGTGTCTTTAAGTCTCTGGTCCCCACTTGTGTGTCGACCTCTTTACACAGGCAGAGTAGGGTGTCAAGTGTAGGATGCACAGTTGAAAAGAAATGTAGTAGAACACAATCGAAAGAAGAAAAGGAAAACCATTAACACAATGAGGATACGAAAAACAATGCTCCGACTTTTCCGTTCAAATGATTGAAAGTGAATTTAAAATTGTAGCAGACCTAAAACCCTCAAAGGGATTGAACAATCATTTTTAGGATATCCCAAAGATGCATTTGAATCTAAAAAGTTAAGAAAACAGTTGCAACTTAGAATAACCTCTTAAACACGTAGTTAACATAATAGGGAAACTTAAATACATAGAGAGGCAGTTGGACATAAAAGATGGGGTGTAAAAATCAACCAGCGAGCATTCATGGTTGATGGATAAGATGGATTCCCTCAGTAGATTTGTGCATCTTTGAATTAATCTATAAAACAACAAACATATAACTGGGCTGTCCGAGATCCCCAAATGCCCGTGTTTTGGCAGTATCTCAAGATGGCCGCAACTGAATGATCGGATTCTCAAAACTTTGTCTCTAATGGCGATATATCACTGCAAGCCAGCCTGTACTGCACCAGGTTTGACTGTTCTCAGGCAGATTTGGAAAATGGCAAAGTAACATTCTGCTCTTATTATCAACTAGGCCCGTAGATGCTTCGCCATGTCTGGGATCTAGTGCTAATGTTAATTATCGCACTGCCCACAATTTCCTTTGCTCCACAAGCTATAGCTTGAGCAGGGATTAGAAGTTGCCTGATCTTGGAATCAGGGCCTAAATCTTTTTGAGATCAGCCACAGCTTGTTAGTGTTATTTTCCAAAATTGTGGAGAACGTGCTGTTTCAAAAGAGTGAGTTTTGTGAGTGGGAAGGTTCCAAAAGACACCTATCACCTGTAAGGTCCCCGAGGGTTCCACACTGTCTCCTGTCACCTTCAACCTCTACACAGAGCTGCTTGGTGCCATACATGATGACAGCATCAAGTTTCACCAGTAGTCCGATGATACTCAACTCTGCAGTGTTTGAGGGATAGGATGTCTGTAGCAGAAAAGTCTTTCAAGCAGACATGATGTCCAGACCTGGAAGTTGTTACTTGCTAACTAAAACAAGCAAGACAAAGTAAAAACCTGGCCTAACAACATGAAACTTGATGGCTTCAAGCCCTGTGTTTCACTAAATGACTAGTTGCTCTGGACATCAACCTTATTCTCACGGAATACCTTGTCAAAAAACAAGGGTGACCTGGTACCAGTTCACTTCTAAAGAAAGTGAAACTGGTTCTTCCCGAACAAAAACTATAGGACTTCTGTTCAAGCCCTCGTACACTCACATCTGGATAGTGGTAACTCCCTGCTTCACGGACTTCCATATTCCAAACTGGCACCCCTTAAGGGCATCCTACACACTACAACAGATATCATTGAAGGCCTGAGGAATTATGATCACATCACCCCATACTGATGGAACTCTATTGGCTCCGATTGCTTACCCACAGCATCTTCAAAACCAAGGACATCAATTACAAAACTGTCATGGTGACCTTCTGTGGTGGGTCCTGGCATACCTGCAGCCAAGATACCATCAGATTACAGACTAAGAAGTGTAAAAAAAGAAAAAAACAAGGTAGTAGGTATTTTACAATTATGCACCCAGGATCTGGAACACTGTCCCCATATCTATAAGAACCACCCATACAATGCTCAGTTCAGGAAAGAGTTGATGACAAACCTCTTTAAAGAAAACGACATCACAATGCAAAACCCACAAACTAGCTGTCTCTCCTATAGCTCGCTGACTTTATTTTTGGCTTTGACCATGCACAGTTCCTCACTGCCTTTTGACTAGATTTAAGAACATTTAAGCAGCCACACTTATTGTTTTGCCATTTAAGCACAGAACATGTGAAGTAGGAGGTAAAACTAATAACTCGGAGTGAAGAGCTTGTGATGTCCTAAAATGGGAAAATGTTTTTTTTCCGACAAGAGCTCACCTTATTTGAGCAGATTTTATGGGACAGGCCCCCTCTTGTCGGAAAAAAAAACATTTTCCCATTTTAGGACATCACAAGCTCTTCACTCCGAGTCATTAGTTTTACCTCCTACTTGCTCCTACTTCTCGTAAGCATCACCATTTGGTGAATGGGGAGCCACTGCATTGCTCTGCAAGCTTCCAAAACAGTCTGTAATTCTTCAGCTGATTTCAGGACTTCCTGATCCAAACTCGTATTTAGTTGAGGGTCATGAGTTATTGCAAGTGAAAGCCCAACCAAGGATCTAAAAAGACTGATTAGAGGCTGATATAGATAGTAAATAGGATGGGCTACAGGGGAAAACCTTGTGGAACACCATAAAAGACTAAGAAACGTGTAGACCAGAAAAGAGACATGGGCTAGAGTTTGGGAGTGGATCTGCAGAAATGAGGAGAACCAGCTCAGATCTAGTTCGGGCATCAGCTAGATTCCAAGTGAGAATCTTGTGTTATACAGTAGTGAATGAGGTGGGGAAGATACAACAGAATCATCTTCCTCTCTTGTTGCTGTTCCTGAATCATTCTCAGCTTGTCAGCCCTTGCAACCAGTGCCAGCTCTGTGCACCTCCCAAGGACCTCCGCATCAGAGGGATCCCAAATTCCAAATGATTTCACTAAAATCGAAATTTGATTTGCTCCAAATTTGTTGTGCATTTTATACAAGTCTAGAAGAAGGGTGATGGGGTAACAGTCGTTCAAATTAGCAGCTAGGTCGGACTTATTTAAGCAGTTTTCAAACTCCAGGAAATTTCTGTGACAAAAAAGCCATTTAGCACATCATTGATACCATGCATTATTGCTGGTGCCATTTCTATGAGCACAGCGAATGGACCATTGGATGATCTAGGTTGGAGTCTAAGTGCTTGCTTACACGTCTTCTTTCTTTGCCAAGTAAAAGGGTGATAAAGACATTTTATCAAAAAGAGGTGACTGGTAATAAAGCAAGTCAGCTGAGAAGCTCTGCTGATTTTTGTTATTGTTGTAAGTATTACTTATTTTTTAGAAACAAAATAAAACTTGGTTATCACTGACTTTTTTTTTTTAAGAAGAATTTAAGCCACTGCTAAAGCAGTCTGGGGAACGGAAAGAAATTGAAGCTGGAAAAAAGTTAAGGGGAGTTGGCAGTGCTCTCTAAATTAAGACAATCCCATTTTACAGCAAAAGAACCTTCCTGTTAGGCTTCCACTGTGTTCAGAGTTTAGGCAGGTGTCTTAAGAGTAAGATTCCTGTTACCTACCCTCCAAGAGAAGTGTGAGTATTAGTTTTCTATCTTTGCCTCATCTGGAAACCGCTGTTAAGCTGCTCCCTGTTTTTTTTCATGATGCTGTTTTAATAGGCCTCCAGCGAGCTACAACTTTGCCGAGAGGTGTTTCGGCGTTTTCTCTCAGATCCTTTAGGTTGAAAACTTTAGTGTCAGTGTTGAAGCAAGCTTTTAGTTTAAATATAACTTCTTTTAAATTATTTTGTCCTCTGTGAGCCTTGGATGTGCACTTACAGCATCACTCCTGTTGGCAGGATAGATATCAAATTGAAATAATTGTTGCTGACCAAAGTACTTTCTAAGGGGCAGGTGATCAAGCACAAGATGAAGCCCTTGTCCTCCCTTGTGCCAGACCCAACCACCAGCTGGGCAAGGACAAAGGCTCCAGTATTATGTTTCAAGTCCAAAGCTGGAGCCCATCTAAATGCACTGTTGTTTTGGCTGTGTTAAAATATCTCCCCATCCCACGTGCTCTTTTTAGGTCTAGCCTACTAGAAAAAGACTGCTATCTGGCTGCGAAAGACTTGTTTCTAGGTGACCAAGTTCCTACAGAGGCTTATAGCCCTCCCATTGGTTACCATTGTTTGGCTTTAATATCGTTTTTCTTCAAAACTTTTATTTTATTTTAGATCCAGACAAAAAAAAAAGAAGCAGGATTAGTAGTTAGAAAAGGTGACATATGGTATCATTGTCTACTAGTACATCAGCTGAAATCCTTGGCCATATGTCGGGTGTCATATGAAACATATAGCACCATGCGGAGATTAAACTTATTAACTTCACCTGAGGGGTTGGCTTTATCATCACTCTCATTTGTTTGTCATCACTCATTTGTTCGCTTCTTATTTGATGGCTTTCCTTGTACAATAGAATTGTCTCCCAGAGGCTGTTTTCAACATGTGATCCCGTCCACTACAAGGCCCACTCTTCATGCCCTCCTAACACTGGAATTTGATTTTGAAGTTAGCAGTCCCGTGTTTAGGCAAGTGTGAACTTTTTGTTGTGCTTGCATAATCTTATGTAATTCCTGAATTTTGTGTTACACAAAATATGTAAAATTTTGGATATTTTGCATGACATTTGTCCCCAGGAGACTTGTTCAAGGAGAACATGTCTTGTCCAGAGACATTTTCTCATTGAACAAAAGATGTTCTCCTTGACCTGGATTCCTGTCAGTATCTTGTGTGACTTATTTTGTGCGAGATATATCTTAGTGGAAAGTTACTCCATGTAAGGGTGAAATGTATTTCATGTCATAACACATATTTTCATAAAACTTATACAGATTTTACAGGAAAAAAACAGTCACACAATTTTGCAGCCATCTAGTGCCAGCACTATGGGGGTGAGACCTTCTGGTCTCTGACCCTGGCTGACTTGTATATTACCTGTTCCACAGAGGTCAGCCAGCTGTAGTCTAAGGTGGAAAGTTCATAAGATCTCAGTAAGACGTTGCTGCCTCTGGACTTCATAACAGTTATCTATCTGATTTGCAAGTTGATTTCTGTGGTATTTCTGTGATCCCAGAGCTGTAATGCTTTGTTGGGAATGGTAAATGTTCTTGTATTTTTCTGGCTCAGTGTGGAAGGTATTCAGTAGATCCAGGGCTGAAAGACTGTGCCAGAACACAGACATTGGGGCACACAGAAGGAGTGTTGTGGTGTTGTGAGCGTGTTGATATGTTCCAATTGCAATTGTAGTGTCTTGTGAGTGTGTATGATGGAACTCTTTTGGTTCCTGAAAGACTACATAGACTGATGACCTAAGTGTTAGAATTTAATGAAGTGAATGCAGGTTTAGAATGTTGAAATCGGGTTACATGCAGAATAGTAACGGCATGTAATATATAGCTCCATGCATGGCCTATTCTTTGGTGGGTATCCAGACTGGGAAGGACACTACAACTGGCAACAAGATAGGAGATAACTAATCCGAAGATTGACAATGCTCTCCCAGAGAGCTCGCTGTGGCCAAGCAAACGTCTTGTGCGTGCCACCTGTGCCTTCGTCAAAGTGGCGAATAGACGATTGACATATTGCGGGTCAAAACGCAGCACTAGCTGGTGTGAAGCATTTGAAGATAGAGAGCTTTTCTGAGAAGTCTACACATCGTTGGGCAAGAAACTACGACCAAAGGTACTGAGCTGGTAGGCAATATAAAGCTCAGTATGTGGAGCACTACTTATGAAAGCGGATACAACCAGGTTTTGAAAGTGTAGCAGTTAGCAATGGCAGACTACCCAATAACACTGCAATCAGAAGGGCTTCAAGGCAGAGATCAACCAGGTCTCACAAGCGCAAAAAGAAAGCCTGAAAACACAACAATTCAGATACACCAAAATGTAATCTGCTTTCCAAAACTGATTAAAGAGAGTCATCATACGGCTGCCTAATGTGACTTCAAGAGAAGTGCCTGGGATTGTGCTTACGGAGTTATCCATACCAGCATCTACAAGAAGCCCAGCAGAAGGTCGTTCTACCAATGGAGACCATAAAAGATTACCCTTCGGCTGGCACGTCACAGGACCATGATGGGTGTATGAATGGACAGATCCTGATTCCTGGCAGATGGATTCAGAGATAGCAACAGTTGCCGTACCAGACCATCCTGTGAATAGTTACAATGCTACTGCCTTCCTGCAACCACCACCACCCTTCCATACTGGCAAAAAGCAAAATATTGATGATAGATGTGCTGCTTGGATAGATACATATGAATATTTCATTGACATTGATGCGCTAGGAGAGACAGATAACAAAAAGATTATCAAATACCTCAAAAATCTTGCTGGTGATGGTGTAGAAGAAGTCATAAAGAAAATACAGCAGGCTGGTGAAGTTACATACTGTCATATTAAAGGAGTATTGAATCTCAAGTTCAGTCCAGTGCTGAATGTAGATTGTACATTTTCAGTCAAGAATGACAGAGTTAGTGAAACCATAGATGAATTTGTTGAGAGACTGCATATGCTCATAAAATACTGCATATTCAATTAATTTATTGACGAAGAAGCAATACGTCTCAGAGTTATTGACTGATGCCTGTCAGATTCATTCAGACGATGAGTGCTGAGAGAAACTCTTGATCTGGAGCGAGTTCTCATGGCTACCAGGGCTGAAAAGCATGCTGATGAACAAGCTGATGACATGGTGGCCAGAGGTGCCCAAAGTGAGTCAGTCATGAACATGAAAAGTAAGTAGAAACACAAAGCTGAAGGACACAAGGTGATGTCTCCATGGAAAAAGTTGTGTTCCAGATGTGGACTGTCGTTTCCACACAAAGGAAATGTCCCGCCATCTGACGGATATGCAGAGGCTGTGGTAAATAGAACTATTTTGTAATAGTTTGCAAGGCGAAGGAAAAAGTAAGTGCATCTCGGTGAGAAGGCAAAATGGCCGACTTAACATTCCAGAAACGATGATTAATGCGCGCCCACAAGACCAAGCAGCACATCATTTGATACAAATCAGCACCAAATGGAATCAATCGTGATTGTGCAATGTTGATGTTTACCTCAGAGAAATGCATGCACGTTGGACTGGCCGCATATGAAGAGAAATATAAAGTCAAAGAAATGTTGACATGAAATGCACCCAAATCATTCAAACAATGTCTGAAGATTACACTGAAAATAAATGGTTGTTCAATGCCTTTCATCATCCACAGTGGTGAGTTAATAAATATGCCTCAGGAGAAATATAATGAACCACCTTCACTGCAGACGCTGACGCCATCGAAAACAAAAGTGTACACATGAGCTGCGTCGACACCCATGAAGAGTAAAGGTTAGTTTATGGCAACAGTGAAACAGAAAACAAAAGTCCAAGCGCCGATCCATGTACTTCAAGATACGGTGTCAAGTGCCTGTTTGCTAAGGTTCAGCACAGTTGCTGATATTGGACTGATATCAGTGAATTCCCGTATAAATGATTATCACAAAATAGATCAGTTCCTTTCATTATTTCATGGATGAGGAAAATTTAAGACTATGAAACTAAAGTTGCATATCCATAAGGATGTTCGTCCTGTTGCTCAAAGACACAGAAGAATGCCATTTCATTTATAAGAAGCTGTTTAAAAGAAATCAAATCATTACTCAACCATGGAATCTTTGAGCGTTCCTCTGGACAGACGCCATGGGTTTCTCCCATGGTGGTAGTGCCCAAAAAGGACAGTGAAGGAGCTGTGCGCTTCTGTGTGGATATGCTTCAAGCGAACAAGGCAATTGAAAGAGGATGACATCTAAGTCTGCACATTGCTGACATAATAACACAATTGAATGGTGAGATAGTGTTCTCTTGCCTTGATTTAGATAAAGGATATCATCATTTGGAACTCAGGGAGAATTGCAGGTGCATTACAACTTTTTCTACACACGTTGGTCTCTTTCGATACAAAAGACTTAAGTTTCAGCGTTTTCAAGAAGTCATTAGACGTACCATACAACCTGTTGTAAATACTTTCAACTATAGCGATGACATAGTTTTCGGAGCTACACAGAAGGAACACAACAAAGCTCTAAGGCAAGAGTGTCATTTATTTGTTGATGCAGGTTTAACGCTAAATGCTGAGAATTGTTAATTTAATAAGGCAAAGCTAAAATTATTTTGCCATATCTTTTCTGACAGGGGCATGACACTCGATCCAACCAAAGTAAAGCATTGTTAACTACCAATCCCTCGCAAGATGTGTCCATGTTACATTCATTTCTTGAGATGGCTAGTTACTGTTCCATATATACACGAGACTTAGCCACTGTTAGTGCTCCAATGAGAGAGTTGATGAAAAAGAATGTTTTATTTCACTAGTCACATGAATGTGAGCAAAGCTTTAAGAGATTTAAATGAGCTATACAAAAAACGACTGAAATGGTGTATTTTGATCCCAAGCTACATGCAGAAGTTGTTGACGGTAGGCCAGTTGAGTTAGTTACTGTCCTTGCACAACACAGCGGACTGCCTAATGCTCAAAAATATATTGTGGCATAGACAAGTAAAAGTTTGTCTCAGACTGAACATGCTTATTCACAACCTGAAAAAGAGAGTTTAGCAGTGGTGTGGGCTTTTGGACATTTCCATGTGTTCCTGTACGGAAAACCTTTCACGCTTCCGAATCTAAAGGCCAAAATGCCTCTACACATTGAACATTGTGGTTTAAGATTGCAAGAGTACAAATACACAATTGTGCATCATACAGGAAAAGATCAAAACCATGCCGGGTACTTCTCAAGAGTGCCTCTACAGTGTCAAGGTCCCCCATCTAAGATTGATGAATCCTATATAAGCTTCATTGTGAACTTGAACACACCAGCTGCCATTTCGTTGGAACAAATTGTCGCTGCCATGAGTCAAGATAGTGACATGGTAAAATTAAAAGACATTACACATCATTCATGGAATTGACATACTTGGCCTCTTACCAGTGACAGTGAATATCAGAAGTATAAAAATGTCAAAGATGAAACATCTGTGACACAAGAAGGAATAATCCTGAGGGGCTCAAGAATTGTCATTCCAGAAAGGATTTGACAGCAGGTGATAAATGTGGCCCATGAAGTACTTAGTGGAAGTGTTGCCGCTAAACAAGCTCTCTGAAGTAGAGTCTGGTTTCCTCATCTCGATGAATGAGTTGAAAGAGAGTTGAAGACCTCTCACCTATGCAATAGCCTGTCATTGAAAACCACTCAACATCCCTCATATATGTCAGAGTTGGGAAAGTATGCCTGAGAAAGGACTTATTTGCTCCACTTAACAATGGACATCACCTGATGGTGATTGTGGACGAATACTCTTGCTTCCCATTAATTGACAATCTCTTGTCTGTCACTCAGGGCAGTCTCATTGAAAGATTAGTTGGTATCTTTGTGACATGGGGCAGTCCTATGATTTTGAAAACTGACAACGGTCCACCTTTTAATAGTAGAAAACTCAGAGTCTTTCTCAATCTACTTAATGTGAAGCATCAGAGGAGCATACCTCTTGGGGTCACAGCCCAAAAGCCCAGTTGAACGTTTCTTGAGTACGTTAAAGAAAACTGTTCAGCATACTGCATTAGAGACGCTCAACCTCATGACTGTCTTGAATTCTATCTTATGAGCCTACCATTCATTTCCTCACTCGACCACAGGCGAAAGCCCTACAACGTTAATGTTTGGGAGAGCCATGACGACCAAGTTACCTCAGTGGACCAACAAAAGAGCCAGAAATGCTAATGAGACATGAACAACAGACTTGAGTTGTAAACAGAAAATGAAGTCCTATGCCGACCAAAGGTGACATGCAAAGAACATTTTCTTCACACAGGGAGATCAAGTGCTTATCTGTCAGTCACAAAGAAGTAATCTTATGCTCCTTTTGATGCATAGCCATTTCATGTTGTAACCAGCAAAGGGCACATGTTGACTGCTTAGCATCCAGGGAAATCCATCACGCAAGATGCCTCACAGTTCGAACATGTGGCTTAACTCTCGTCAGACACTGATGTCAACGTAGAGACTGGCTCAGAGAAGGCAATTGGAGCATCCCAGACTGCTATTGTTCCTATATCACCAATGCAGATCATGGTCTCTCCGATTACTGATTTCCAGTTTCTGAAGACACGATTGGGACGAGTTATCAAAGCACCAGGAAGGTTTAATAAAGAGTTAGAATGTGTCTATGTTGTATTTTTTTATTTTATTTAACAGAGGGGGAGATATAGTGTCTTGTGATTGTGTATGATGGAACCCTTTTGGCTCCTGAAATATTCCATAGAGTGATGACGTAATTTTCAGAACATAGCGAAGTGAATGCAGGTTTAGTATGTTGAGTTTGTGATTACATGCATAATAATAAAGACATGCAATACATAGCTCATTGTGTGACATATTCATTGGTGGGTGCCTAGGCCGGGGAGGATGCTACAGGAATGTAACCGAGGTTAGGAAAGCAAAACAAGTACTTAGCTGGAATTTAACTGGTGTAAAGGAGTACCAGCGTCCACATTGTTGGCTCAGAATGTCATCAGTAGGATCAAAAGGAGGTGACAGCAGTGAGGCTATAGGATATGTCAGCAGCAGGTGTTACCACAGTGACAACAGGAATCAGAGTAGCTGCAGCACGACTAACAGGATGAAATAGCAGCAAGAACTGCTCCTGTACCAATGGAACCAAGCTGCACCTGACTGATAAGTCCCACTCAGGGCAGATCCTGCCCTGGCTTGCTTGTCTTCCGATACAGTGAGGACGGGGCCTGGCAGTTTGAGCTAGAATGTTGCTATCGGAGCAGGATCAAGACTGATTTGCATAAGGCTGAGTCCAAACTGATGTGGCAATTTGGGCAAAATAATGATGGACTAGGATGCAGCCGAGTAACCACAGGTGGCTGAAATGTGTTCAAGCAGTCCACCCATCACATGTTTCAATACTTTCACAGATTAAATTCTAACCACAGTTGAATTTAAGAGCTAGGCTGTGGAAAGCTAAAAATCAGTTTGTATGTGATGCATTTAATTCCAGCTAATTTGCCAGCCTCCTAACTAAGGAAAAGCACAAGTCCATGAATAAGAGATGGTAAAACTGTAACTGCAGTGACAGAAATGATTGATTTAATGTCAAGAGAATACAAATTATTATGAAGCTGGCACAAGACAAATATCAATTGCTAAGTTGGTTTTGTTTTCAGTTTTGATGATTGTTTCTTTGGTGTGGTGCCCCCCTTTAGCTACACACCTGAATTATATTATTTTCTCGCTGTGTCCACTGAAACCTCACCAATGCAGCAGCTAACTATCTTGCAGTACCTCCTGCTAAATATAAGTATAAACATAACCACTGCTTGTTTCTTTGCATTCACTATTAGTTTATTCTTGATGTTTAAGAGTCCGGTGCAGTTGAAGAATATATTAGACCTGTATGCTTGTGACGCAATGTAAGTAAATCCTCAGAGCAGAGCAAGGCTGGCATACCACGTGAGCCCAAACCCAAACCAGGTGCCAAAAGATTAAATAACTGGGCTGCAAGAATGCACCCCTGTTTAAACCATTATTTTTCAGTATGTCTTTGGAATTAAGGACACTATTGACCACTGTCACCTGGTCCCATGTGTTCCAGTACAATGATAGAATCAAGGCCAACAACAACAGTGGCTAGGATATGCCCCATCATGTGATTTTAGGCCAAAGAAATGACCAGTCAGCACCTTCAAAGTCATCCGATTATTGATAAAACCGCAAACAAGCTGCAGTTCTTCATCGTTGTGGTATTATGCACTGGCATAGCCAATACTAGTATGTTATCAACAGTGCTGCTGTTTGCTGTAAACTGAGCAAGTGGAAGATGGATCCCCTCTACATAGGTTCACACTTTGTGTATTTGTATGACACGTAGCTTCTCATCCTTTGTCTATGGAAGAAACACAGTTCAATGGACCCTCCCGGCCAGTTCTGGGCATAAAGCGTATCCTACCACGATTATTCCAGCTCTGTAGGCCATGTAAACTGGGTGGAGCATGTGTAGCACCATAACCACCCCTAAAGTGATGTAATCTCAGTCTAGCTCCACAAGAACACCTCTCATTCCAGTGGCACTGTCTGCCAGACCTGGCGACCAGTCTGTGTTTGGTTTTACTAGGTACCCAGTTCATGGGCCCCATATGTCTTTGGGCTTAGATGTGTGTAGTTGTAGTGACGCATAGGTCTCTGTTTTATTATTGCACGTGACCAAGTTTTATAACCAGTCTTCTCTTTGGGTGCAGTGCTCTTGAACACGTGTGCAGCGATCCTGCTCTTAGCTAGCAGCAGCACCATTGCAGTGCATAGTCTAGTCCTGCAGGGACTCTGTTTAGCATAATCCAGAATAGCCGTCAGCGACTTCAACTGAAATCTGATTCCAACCATACTTGAAATAGTTTGGATGATCTTGCTCCAGTAATCAAAAAGCATGGTCATCCCCACATCGCGGGCAGCAGTGTGGGCTAGAAGGATCTATGCTATGATGTTTATCGGGGTTAAAATATTTTCTGTGAAAGTAAATTATAGTTATGATTCATGGAAACCATGCATGCAGCAGTATGTTCACTTGGCTTCAGTCAGTTTTTCTTCAATTTCTGACCCCCAAGTCTGCCTGGCATGAGTGGATGCAGCTGTTTTGAGAGTAGAAGCTAAAGTACATAGCCTGGCATGAATTCTGGAAGCTCCTCGAAACCCAGGATCCTCTCCCACATGGTGTTTTTCAATTGAAAACATGTGGACATATCTAAAGGAGTAGGGTCACGTGTGCTCTTGAATTGCTCCAACATGAAAAATGTCCCTTCAATGTAGAGGTGTCCCAACTCAGTTAACCCTGCTCTAGGTAGTCTGTCTCATTATACTTTCTGTAGTGAGTAGAAGTGGGTTTTGAGCCAGAGATATCGCTGTTGAGTATAGAAACGAAACTCTGGATCACGTTTAGAGATGTCCGTGTGCAGCAGATAATTGCCACCATAGTTAATTCCCCACTAAGTCTGTGTAGCAACTAGATTTTAAGAGCGTACCATCCGTGCTCAGGGTTAAGGTAGGGGATATATATATATACACATATGTTGAATGGCATGTGTAGCTGCAGATAAACATGCTGTGCATTAGTCCACCATCTAGTGTTTGGCTCGGAGTGTTACAAGTTGTTTTTCTTTGAAGAAGTGTTTTCAAGTCACAGGATCGAGTACTCTTCGGTTCCATTGCGCATGGGCATCGACTCCATTGTTAGAATGTTTTCTTTCTGCCGTCGGGTTCGGACGTGTTTCCTCTCGCTCCGAGATTTTGATTTAGAACATTTTGTAAAACTCTCTTTTCGTCAGTATTGTATCGATCGGGTTCATATTCGTCCATCGACACAGCACTACCGTCGGAAAAACAACTTAGTTCGCCCTTCAGGGTGCAAGCCCAACCCGGGCCTATTCGGGCCGACCGCGTGGAAGCCTCATGGATTGGACTCCATTCCGATTCTGTCCTCTGTACCACGCGAAGTACCCGTACACAGACCAGCATCTGGTTTGCAACCTCAGCCTTTCCCCAGACCATCGGGAAGAAAACTGCGAGGCCTGTCGATCCTTCCGATCGAAAAAGACTCTTAGAGTGCAGTCTCAGTTCAAGATTCCGAGTCTGAGCAGGAATCAGACGAAGACAGACCAGTCAGAGCAGGACAACATGTGAGTATGTCTGCCCCTGCACCCTCACAAAAGAAAAACCACAAGGCCTTGGGTACGCCACTGCCGGAAGGCCATGCCGCGGCCAGAAAAAAGACTGTTGGTGACCAGCTTCCCAGTTCGGCACCAAAAAAGGCCACTCCTCCGAAAACATCAGAGACAACAAAAAGCTCTGTTTCCGACTCTAGTAAACACCAATTTTCGGAGTCGAAAATCAGAAAGCCAGTTTCGGAGCCGAAACCTTTGTCCTCTTCATCCTATTTGATCCCGAAAAGGCCAACATATCCACATAACACACAGGGGCCAGATGTAGCAAGATCCGAATTTGCGAATCGGAAATTGTGAGTTGGTGCGACTCTCAATTTCCGATTCGCAAATTCGTATGCAGAATGGTGTCTCAGACACTGTAGGAAGTTGGCTCTGTATATACTATTTCAAAGTAAGAAATAGTGTGCACAGAGTCCAAGGGTTCCCCTTAGAGGTAATATAGTGGCAAAAAGAGATAATTCTAATGCTCTATTTTGTGGTAGTGTGGTCGAGCAGTAGGCTTATTAGAGGGTAGTGTTAAGCATTTGTTGTACACACTCAGGCAATAAATGAGGAACACACACTCAAAGAGAAATTCCAGGCCAATAGGTTTTTATATAGAAAAATATCTTTTCATAGTTTATTTTAAGAACCACAGGTTCAAGATTTAGAAACAATACTTTAAATGAAAGGTATTTCACTCGGGTATTCTAGGAACTTTGAATAATCACAATAGCTAGTACAGTTTTGACAAAAATGGCAACAAGTTATTTTAAAAAGTGGACACTGCAAAAATCAACAGTTCCTGGGGGAGGTAAGTAAATGTTAAGTTCACAGGTAAGTAAAACACTTACAGGGTTCTAAGTTGGGTCCAAGGTAGCCCACCGTTGGGGGTTCAAGGCAACCCCAAAGTTACCACACAGCAGCTCAGGGCCGGTCAGGTGCAGAGGTCAAAGTGGTGCCCAAAACACATAGGCTTCAATGGAAATAGGGGTGCCCCGGTTCCAGTCTGCCAGCAGGTAAGTACCCGCGTCTTCGGAGGGCAGACCAGGGGGGTTTTGTAGGGCACTGGGGGGGACACAAGCAGGCACAGAAAGTACACCCTCAGCGGCACAGGGGCGGCCAGGTGCAGAGTGCAAACAGGCGTCCGGTTTCTAATAGGAATCAATGGGGAGACCCGGGGGTCTCTTCAACGATGCAGGCAGGCACAGGGGGGCTCCTTGGGGTAGCCACCACCTGGGCTAGGCAGGGGGTCGCTCCTGCACTGGAGTTCGGTTCCTTCCGGTCCTGGGGGCTGCGGGTGCAGTGTGGTTTCCAGGCATCGGGTTCCTTGAAGCAGGCAGTCGCTGTCAGGGGGAGCCTCTGGATTTCCTCTGCAGGTGTCGCTGTGGGGGCTCAGGGCGGTCAACTCTGGCTACTCACGGGCTCGCAGTCGCCGGGGAGTCCTCCCTGTAGTGTTAGTTTTCCGCAGGTCGAGCCGGGGGCGTCGGGTGCAGAGTGGAAAGTCTCACGCTTCCGGCGGGAAGCGTGTGGTCTTTAAAAGTTGCTTCTTTGTTGCAAAGAGTTGCAGTTTCTTGAACAGGGCCGCTGTTCTCTGGAGTTTCTTGGTCCTTTAGATGCAGGGTAGTCCTCGGAGGCTTCAGAAGTCGCTGGACCATGTTGGATGCGTTGCTGTTGCAGTTTTCTTTGAAGTAGGGAGACAGGCCGGTGGGGCTGGGGCTAAATCAGTTGTCGTCTCCGTCTTCACTGCAGGGCTTCAGGTCAGCAGTCCTTCTTCTTTAGGTTGGAGGAATCTGTCTTCCTTGGTTCTGGGGGCCCCTAAATACTCAATTTAGGGTTGTGTTTAGGTTTGGGAGGGCAGTAGCCAGTGGCTACTGTCCTTGAGGGCGGCTACACCCTCCTTGTGCCTCCTCCCTGTGGAGAGGGGGGCACATCCCTAATCCTATTGGGGGAATCCTCCTTCTACAAGATGGAGGATTTCTAAAAGTAAGAGTCACCTCAGCTCAGGACATCTTAGGGGCTGTCCTGACTGGGGGGTTACTCCTCCTTGTTTTTCTCATTATCTCCTCCAGCCTTGCCGCCAAAAGTGGGGGCACTGGCCGGAGTGGCGGGCATCTCCACTAGCTGGGATGGCCTGTGGCGCTGTAACAAAGGGGGTGAGCCTTTGAGGCTCACCGCCAGCTGTTACAGTTCCTGCAGGGAGAGGTGAGAAGCACCTCCACCCAGTACAGGCTTTGTTCCTGGCCACAGAGTGACAAAGGCACTCTCCCCATGTGGCCAGCAACATGTCTGGTGTGTGGCAGGATGGCAAAAACTAGTCCGCCCACACTGGAAGTCGGGTATGTTTTCTGGGGGCATCTCTAAGATGCCCTCTGGGTGTATTTTTACAATAAAATGCACACTGGCATCAGTGTGCATTTATTGCGCTGAGAAGTTTGATACCAAACTTCCCAGTTTTCAGTGTAGCCATTATGGTGCTGTGGAGTTCGTGTTTGACAGACTCCCAGACCGTATACTCTTATGGCTACCTTGCACTTACAATGTCTAAGGTTTGGCTTAAATACTGTAGGGGCATAGTGCTCATGCACATATGCCCTCACCAGTGGTATAGTGCACCCTGCCTTAGGGCTGTAAGGCCTGCTAGAGGGGTGACTTACCTATGCCACAGGCAGTGTGAGGTTGGCATGGCACTCTGAGGGAAGTGCCATGTCGACTTAGTCATTTTCTCCCCACCAGCACACACAAGCTGGCAAGCAGTGTGTATGTGCTGAGTGAGGGGTCCCTAGGGTGGCATAAGACATGCTGCAGCCCTTAAAGACCTTCCCTGGCATCAGGGCCCTTGGTACCAGGGGTACCAGTTACAAGGGGCTTACCTGGGTGCCAGGGTTGTGCCAATTGTGGAGACAAAGGTACAGTTTAGGGAAAGATACTGGTGCTGGGGCCTGGTTAGCAGGGTCCCAGCACACTTTCAAATCATAACTTAGCATCAGCAAAGGCAAAAGGTCAGGGGGTAACCATGCCAAGGAGGCATTTCCTTACACAACGCCCCCACCAAACGAAAGACGATGAGACTAACCTTTCCCAAGAGAGTCTTCATTTTCTAAGTGGAAGAACCTCGAAAGGCCATCTGCATTGGCATGGGCAGTCCCAGGTCTGTGTTCCACTACAGAGTCTATTCCCTCCACTACAAAGTCCATTCCCTGTAGGGATATGGACCACCTCAACAGTTTTGGATTTTCACCTTTCATTTACATTAGCCATCTGAGAGGTCTGTGGTCAGTTTGAACTACAAAGTGAGTACCAAAGAGGTATGGACTCAGCTTCTTCAGGGACCAAACCACAGCAAAGGCCTCCCTCTCAATGGCACTCCAACGCTGCTCCCTGGGGAGTAACCTCCTGCTAATGAAAGCAACAGGCTGGTCAAGGCCATCATTTGTTTGGGACAGAACTGCCCCTATCCCATGTTCAGAGGCATCAGTCTGCACAATGAACTGCTTGGAGTAATCTGGAGCTTTGAGAACGAGTGCGGTGCACATAGCTTGTTTCAGGGTGTCAAAGACCTGTTGGCATTCTATAGTCCAGTTTACCTTCTTGGGCATTTTCATAGAGGTAAGGTCTGTGAGGGGTGTCACTATGGATCCATATCCCTTCACAAACCTCATATAGTAACCAGTCAAGCCAAGGAATGCCCTGACTTAAGTCTGGGTTTTTGGAGCTACCCAGTACAGAATAGTCTGGATCTTGGATTGGAGTGGCTGAACTTGGCCTCCACCTACAAGGTGTCCCAAGTAAACCACAGTACCCTGCCCTATCTGACATTTGGATGCCTTGATAGAGAGGCCTGCTGCTTGCAGGGCCTGCAAAACCTTCTTCAGGTGGACCAGTTGATCCTGCCAGCTGGAGCTAAAGACAGCATTATCATCAAGATAAGCTGCACTAAAGGACTCCAAGCCATCAAGGACTTGATTCACCAACCTTTGGAAGGTGGCAGGGGCTTTCTTTAAGCCAAAGGGCATAACAGTAAACTGATAATGCCCATCAGGTGTGGAGAATGCTGTCTTTTCTTTTGCTCCTGGTGCCATTTTGATTTGCCAGTACCCTGCTGTCAAGTCAAAAGTACTCAAGTATTTGGCAGCACCCAATTTATCAATTAACTCATCTGCCCTTAGAATGGGATGGGCATCTGTCTTGGTGACCGAATTAAGTCCTCTGTAGTCCACACAAAACCTCATCTCTCTCTTGCCATCTTTTGTGTGAGGTTTGGGGACTAAGACCACTGGGCTAGCCCAGGGGCTGTCAGAGTGCTCAATGACTCCCAATTCCAACATCTTGTGGCGTTCCACTTTGATGCTTTCCTTAACTTGGTCAGACTGTCTAAAAAATTTGTTTTTGACAGGCATGCTGTCTCCTGTGTCCACATCATGGGTACACAGGTGTGTCTGACCAGGGGATAGGGAAAAGAGCTCAGCAAACTGTTGTAAGACTTTCCTACAGTCAGCTTGCTGTTGGCCAGAGAGGGTGTCTGAATAGATCACTCCATCTACTGAGCCATCTTTAGGGTCAGTGGAGTGGAGAGCAGGGAGAGGTTCACTCTCAGATTCCCAGACCTCATCTGTAACCATTAACATGTTTACATCTGCCCTGTCATGAAAGAGTTTGAGGCGGTTCTCATGGATCACCCTTTTGGGGGTCCTGCTAGTGCCTAGGTCTACCAGGTAGGTGACCTGACTCTTTCTCTCTAGTACTGGGTAAGTCCCACTCCATCTGTCCCTATGTGCCCTGGGAGCCACAGGCTCCAGAACCCAGACTTTCTGCCCTGGCTGAAACTCAACCATAGCAGCCTTTTGGTCATACCACATCTTCTGGAGTTGTTGGCTGACCTCAAGGTTTTTACTTGCCTTTTCGATGTACTCTGCCGTCCTGGAACGCAGGCCTAGTACATAGTCCACTATATCTTGCTTAGGTTCATGAAGAGGTCTCTCCCAGCCTTCTTTCACAAGAGCTAGTAGTCCCCTGACAGGATGGCCAAACAGAAGTTCAAAGGGGGAAAACCCTACTCCCTTCTGAGGCACCTCTCTGTAGGCGAGAAGCAGACATGGCAAGAGGACATCCCATCTCCTTTTGAGCTTTTCAGGGAGCCCCATGATCATGCCCTTCAATGTCTTGTTAAACCTTTCAACAAGACCATTGGTTTGTGGATGGTATGGTGTGGTGAATTTGTAAGTCACCCCACACTCATTCCACATGTGTTTAAGGTATGCTGACATGAAGTTGGTACTTCTGTCAGAAACCACCTCCTTAGGAAATCCCACTCTGGTAAAGATACCAATGAGTGCTTTGGCTACTGCAGGGGCAGCAGTGGACCTAAGGGGAATTGCTATAGGGTACCTAGTAGCATGATGTACTACTACTAGGATATACTGATTCCCTGAGGCTGTGGGAGGTTCAGGTGGACCCACTATGTCCACTCCCACTCGTTCAAAGGGGACCCCCACCACTGGAAGTGGAATGAGGGGGGCCTTTGGATGGCCACCTGTCTTGCCACTGGCTTGACAGGTGGCACAGGAGGCACAAAACTCCTTCACTTTCTGGGACATGTTGGGCCAATAGAAATGGTTGACTAACCTCTCCCATGTCTTGGTTTATCCCAAATGCCCAGCAAGTGGAATGTCTTGGGCTAAGGTCAGAATTAACTCCCTAAACTCCTGAGGCACTACCACTCTCCTAGTGGCACCAGGTTTGGGATCTCTTGCCTCAGTGTAAAGGATCCATCTTCCCAATAGACCCTGTGTGTTCCACTGACTTTTCCTTTTGTTTCCTCAGCAGCTTGCTGCCTAAGGCCTTCAAGAGAGAGACAGGTTTCTTGCCCCTTACGCAGCTGTTCCCTTGTGGTTCCCCCTGGGCCTAAGAGTTCAACCTGATAAGGTTCCAACTCCATGGGCTCAGTTCCCTCAGAGGGCAGAACTTCTTCCTGGGAAGAGAGGTTATTTTTATTTTTCTGTGTTGAAGCTGGTTCCCCAGTCTTCTTTCCTTTTCTCTTGGAGGGTTGGGCCATTATTCCAGGCTCCAACACCTCTTTTTCGCCCTGAGCCTTGCACTGTGCCTTTGTCTTGACACACACCAGTTCAGGGATACCCAGCATGACTGCATGGGTTTTGAGTTCTACCTCAGCCCATGCTGATGACTCCAGGTCATTTCCAAGCAAACAGTCTAGTGGGATAGCAGAGGAGACTACCACCTGTTTCAGGCCAGTGACCCCTCCCCCTTCTAAAGTTACCATAGCCATGGGATGTACTTTAGTCTGATTGTCAGCGTTGGTGACTGGATAAGTTTGTCCAGTCAGGTATTGTCCTCGGGAAACCAGTTTGTCTGTCACCATTGTGACACTGGCACATGTATCCCTCAGGCCTTCTACACTAGTCCCATTAATTAAGAGTTGCTGCCTGTATTTTTGCATATTAGGGGGCCAGGCAGCTAGTGTGGCTAAGTCCACCCCACCCTCAGAAACTAATGTAGCTTCAGTGTGAACCCTGATTTGCTCTGGGCACACTGTTGATCCCACCTGGAGACTGGCTATTCCAGTGCTAACTGGAGTAGTAGTGGAAGTGGAACCTTTCTTGGGTCAGGCCTTGTCTCCAGTTTGGTGTCCCTGCTGATTACAGCTACGACACCACGCCTTTTTGGGATCAACGTTTTTACCCTTGCACCCAGATGAGGATTGTGAAGAGGCTTTGGACCCTCCCTCCTGAGCAGGTGTTTGGGGCCCTGTAGAAGACTCTTTACTTTTACCCTTGGATGTCTCAACACTCTTCCCCTGGGGAGTCTTTGTGACCCCTTTCTTTTGGTCACCCCCTGTGGAAGTCTTGGTCACCCTAGTCTTGACCCAATGGTCTGCCTTCTTTCCCTATTCTTGGGGAGAAATTGGACCTAGGTCTACCAGATGCTGATGCGGTTTATCATTGAAACAATTACTTAAAAGGTGTTCTTTCATAAACAGATTGTACAGCCCATCATAATCATTTACACCACTGCCATGAATCCAACCATCCAGTGTTTTGACTGAGAAGTCAACAAAATCAACCCAGGTCTGGCTCGAGGATTTTTGAGCCCCCCTGAACCTAATCCTGTACTCCTCAGTGGAGAATCCAAAGCCCTCAATCAGGGTAGCCTTCATGAGGTCATAGGATTCTGCATCTTTTTCAGAGATTGTGAGGAGTCTATCCCTACACTTTCCAGTGAACATTTCCCAAAGGAGAGCACCCCAGTGAGATTTGTTTACTTTCCTGGTTGCACAAGCCCTCTCAAAAGCTGTGAACCATTTGGTGATGTCATCACCATCTTCATATTTTGTTACAATCCCTCTGGGGATCTTTAGCATGTCAGGAGTATCTCTGACCCTATTTAAGTTGCTGCCACCGTTGATGGGAGCTAAGCCCATCTCTTGCCTTTCCCTTTCTATGGCTAGGAGCTGTCTTTCCAAAGCCAATCTTTTGGCCATCCTGGCTAACAGGAGGTCATCTTCATTGAGGCTGCCCTCAATGCTTCCAGAGTTGCTGGACTCCCCTGTGGGAGAAGCAGCATCTCTGACTATCACTTGTGGAGTCAGGGATGGAGGAACCCCGGTCTCCCTAACTAGGAGTGGAGGGTGGAGATTGTCCTCCACTTCACTAGCATCATCCTCTGTAAGGGTCTCTTCAGAGGGGTTGTCTCAAGCAAACTCTGCCAAGAGCTCCTGGAGCTGTACTTTGGTAGGGTTTGATCCAGTTTTTATCTTTTTGATTTTGCAGAGAGTCCTTAACTCTGACATCCTACGATGCAGGTAAGGGGTGAGGTTGAGCTCCACCACCATCTCTTCTGCAGTAGACATTATTTCTCTAAAAGTTGGAATACTTTTTAAGAATCTCAAACTATCACTAGAACTTAATCCAAACTTTTACAAAACTTTTAAACTCCAAAAGAAATGCTAACAGGGACTAACACAAGACCCTAGCAGGACTTTTAAAAATTTCGAAAAAAAGCTGACATTTAAAAAATCCGTTTCTAATGACAATTTTTGGAATTAAGTCATGTAATCAGGTATTGGCAGAGTAGTCTAGCAAATGCAAAGTCTTGTACCCCACCGCTGATCCACCAATGTAGGAAGTTGGCTCTGTATATACTATTTCAAAGTAAGAAATAGTGTGCACAGAGTCCAAGGGTTCCCCTTAGAGGTAATATAGTGGCAAAAAGAGATAATTCTAATGCTCTATTTTGTGGTAGTGTGGTCGAGCAGTAGGCTTATTAGAGGGTAGTGTTAAGCATTTGTTGTACACACTCAGGCAATAAATGAGGAACACACACTCAAAGAGAAATTCCAGGCCAATAGGTTTTTATATAAAAAAATATATTTTCATAGTTTATTTTAAGAACCACAGGTTCAAGATTTAGAAACAATACTTTAAATGAAAGGTATTTCACTCAGGTATTCTAGGAACTTTGAATAATCACAATAGCTAGTACAGTTTTGACAAAAATGGCAATAAGTTATTTTAAAAGTGGACACAGTGCAAAAATCAACAGTTCCTGGGGGAGGTAAGTAAATGTTAAGTTCACAGGTAAGTAAAACACTTACAGGGTTCAAAGTTGGGTCCAAGGTAGCCCACTGTTGGGGGTTCAAGGCAACCCCAAAGTTACCACACAGCAGCTCAGGGCCGGTCAGGTGCAGAGGTCAAAGTGGTGCCCAAAACACATAGGCTTCAATGGAAATAGGGGTGCCCCGGTTCCAGTCTGCCAGCAGGTAAGTACCTGCGTCTTCGGAGGGCAGACCAGGGTGGTTTTGTAGGGCAACGGGGGGGACACAAGCAGGCACCGAAAGTACACCCTCAGCGGCACAGGGGGGGCCAGGTGCAGAGTGCAAACAGGCGTTGGGTTTCTAATAGGAATCAATGGGGAGACCCGGGGGTCTCTTTAACGATTCAGGCAGGCACAGGGGGGGTGGGGGGGGGGCTCCTCAGGGTAGCCACCACCTGGGCTAGGCAGAGGGTTGCCAGGGGGTCGCTCCTGCACTGGAGTTCGGTTCCTTCAGGTCCTGGGGGCTGCGGGTGCAGTGTGGTTTCCAGGCGTCGGGTTCCTTGAAGCAGGCTGTTGCGGTCAGGGGGAGCCTCTGGATTTCCTCTGCAGGCATCGCTGTGGGGCCTCAGGGGGTCAACTCAGGCTACTCACGGGCTCGCAGTCGCAAGAGAGTCCTCCCTGTAGTATTGTTTCTCCGCAGGTCGAGCCGGGGGCGTCGGGTGCAGAGTGGAAAGTCTGACACTTCCGGCGGGAAACGTGTGGTCTTTAAAAGTTGCTTCTTTGTTGCAAAGAGTTGCAGTTTCTTGAACAGGGCCGCTGTTCTCTGGAGTTTCTTGGTCCTTTAGATGCAGGGTAGTCCTCTGAGGCTTCAGAAGTCGCTGGACCATGTTGGATGCGTCGCTGTTGCAGTTTTCTTTGAAGTAGGGAGACAGGCTGGTGAGGCTGGGGCCAAATCAGTTGTCGTCTCCGTCTTCACTGCAGGGCTTCAGGTCAGCAGTCCTTTTCGTCTTCTTTAGGTTGCAGGAATCGGTCTTCCTCGGTTCTTGGAGCCCCTAAATACTGAATTTAGGGGTGTGTTTAGGTCTGGGAGGGCAGTAGCCAATGGCTACTGTCCTTGAGGGTGGCTACACCCTCCTTGTGCCTCCTCCCTGTTGGGAGGGGGGCACATCCCTAATCCTATTGGGGGAATCCTCCTTCTGCAAGATGGAGGATTTCTAAAAGTAAGAGTCACCTCAGCTCAGGACACCTTAGGGGCTGTCCTGACTGGGGGGTGACTCCTCCTTGTTTTTCTCATTATTTCCTCCAGCCTTGCCGCCAAAAGTGGGGGCAGTGGCCGGAGGGGCGGGCATCTCCACTAGCTGGGAAGCCCTGTGGCGCTGTAACAAAGGGGGTGAGCCTTTGAGGCTCACCGCCAGGTGTTACAGTTCCTGCAGGGGGAGGTGAGAAGCACCTCCACCCAGTACAGGCTTTGTTCCTGGCCACAGAGTGACAAAGGCACTCTCCCCATGTGGCCAGCAACATGTCTGGTGTGTGGCAGGCTGGCAAAAACTAGTCAGCCCATACTGGAAGTCGGGTATGTTTTCCGGGGGCATCTCTAAGATGCCCTCTGGGTGTATTTTTACAATAAAGTGCACACTGGCATCAGTGTGCATTTATTCTGCTGAGAAGTTTGATACCAAACTTCCCAGTTTTCAGGGTAGCCATTATGGTGCTGTGGAGTTCGTGTTTGACAGACTCCCAGACCATATACTCTTATGGCTACCGTGCACTTATAATGTCTAAGGATTGGCTTAGACACTGTACGGGCATAGTGCTCATGCACATATGCCCTCACCTGTGGTATATTGCACCCGGCCTTAGGGCTGTAAGGCCTGCTAGAGGGTTGACTTACCTACGCCACAGGCAGTGTGAGGTTGGCATGGCACTCTGAGGGGAGTGCCATGTTGACTTAGTCATTTTCTCCCCACCAGCACACACAAGCTGGCAAGCAGTGTGTATGTGCTGAGTGAGGGGTCCCTAGTGTGGCATAAGACATGCTGTAGCCCTTGGAGACCTTCCCTGGCATCAGGGCCCTTGGTACCATGGGTACCAGTTACAAGGGGCTTACCTGGGTGCCAGGGTTGTGCCAATTTTGGAGACAAAGGTACAGTTTAGGGAAAGAACACTGGTGCTGGGGCCTGGTTAGCAGGGTCCCAGCACACTTTCAAATCATAACTTAGCATCAGCAAAGGCAAAAAGTCAGGGGGTAACCATTCCAAGGAGGCATTTCCTTACAGACACCTTCTGCGAATCGCAAGGGGGTCGCAAAGACCCACCTCATTAATATTAAAAAGGTGGGTCGCAATTTGCGACCCCCTTGCGATTTCCTGCACTCACAGGGATGGTGCCCTTCTGGAGACAGCAGACCTCCATGTCTGTGACTGCTTTTTCAATAAAGCAGTTTTTTTTTTGTATTGCAGCCCGTTTTCCTTAAAGGTTTGGTTTCGTTTTTTCAGAGTAGGCTGTGGTCCATTGGACCACTGCCTGCTATGAAAAAACATTTTTGGCGACATTCACAAAGGGCAAGGGGTCCCATGGGGACCCCTTCCCTTTTGCGAATGAGTTAGCACCCACTTCAAGTGCGGTCACAAAGCAATTCTGCATCGCGGTGTGAGTCGCAAATAGGAAGGGAACACCCCTTCCTATTTGGGAGTCGCATTCCCATTTTGCGAGTCGGTACCGACTCGCAAAATGGGAATGTGCATCGCGATGGCCATTTTGCATGGTGCAAACTGCGATTTTCGCAGTTTGCGCTATGCAAAACGGTTCGTACATCTGACCCACAGTTCTGTTACAAGAAGAGGTCCAATCTCTACTACTCAAACAAGCAATAGAATTGGTTCCACAGTCTCAAATAGGAACAGGAGTTTATTCACTATACTTTCTAATTCCCCAAAAAGATGGCACCCTCAGGCCAATATTAGACCTCAGGCCCATATTAGACTTCAGGCACCTCAATCTTTACATCCTGTCAGAACATTTTCACATGGTACCTTTACAGGATGTCATCCCACTACTACAAAAACAAGGTTTCATGACAGCCCTAGACCTCAAAGATGCGTATTTTCACATACCCATCCATCCTGCACACAGAAAATATCTCAGGTTTGTCATTCAGGGAAAACACTACCAATTCAAAGTGTTACCTTTTGGAATAACAACAGCGCCAAGGGTATTCACAAAGTGCTTGGAAATAGTGGCAGCCTACCTAAGAAGACAACATATACATGTCTTTCCATATCTAGACGATTGGCTAATAAAATCAAGCAGTCATACACAATGCCAAAATCATACGCATTATGTTATACAAACCTTACACATACTAGGCTTCTCAATAAACTACCAAAAATCACACCTTCAACCAGCACAAATACAACAGTATTTGGGTGCATTACTAAATACACCACAAGCTCTAGCATATCCAAATACACAAAGGATACAAGCTTTCCAAAATATAATCACACAAATACGAACATATCAACAATACACTGTCAGATTTGTCCTAAACTTTTTAGGAATGATGGCATCATGTATTGCAATTGTTCCACACGCAAGACTAAACATGCGGCCTTACAACAGTGCCTTGCACAACAATGGTCACAGGCACACAGTCAACTCCAAGATCTAGTGTTGATAGACCGCAAAACATACATGTCCCTTCAGTGGTGGAATTCCACAAATCTAAAAACAGGACAGCCGTTTCAAGACCCTGTGCCTCAGACCATAATTACAACAGATGCATCATTGATTGGTTGGGGAGCTCACCTAAACAATCACAACATTCCTGGGCAATGGAATGTCAAACACAAACAGCTACACATAAACCACGTGGAGTTATTAGCTGTTTTTCTAGCACTCAAAGCTTTTCAACCTCTTCTCACACAGAAGAATGTTCTTATCAAAACAGACAACATGACAACCATGTATTATCTTAACAAACAGGGAGGGACACATTCATCCCAACTGTCCCTTCTAGTCCAGAAAATTTGGAAATGGGCAATCCACAACCAAATTCATCTGTTAGCACAATACATTCCAGGGATAGACAATCAGTTGGCAGATATCCTCAGCCGAAATCACCAACAAACTCACAAATGGGAACTCCACCCTCAAGTACTTCAAAAATACTTTCAAAAGTAGGGAATACCAAACATAGACCTGTTCGCAACAAGCGAAAACACAAAATGCCAAAACTTCGCATCCAGACACCCACATCCCCTATCCAAGGGCAATGCTCTATGGATCAATTGGTCAGGGATCTTTGCATATGCTTTCCCCCTCTCCCACTCATTCCTTTCCTAGTCAACAAACTGAGTCAAAACAAACTCAAACTAATACTCATAGCACCAAGGTGGGCTCGCCAACCGTGGTACACCACACTGTTGGACTTCTCAGTAGTACCTCACAACAAACTCCCAAACAGACCAGATCTGTTAACACAACACAAACAACAGATCAGACACCCCAATCCAGCATCGCTCAACCTAGCAATCTGGCTCCTGAAGTCTTAGAATTTGACTATCTAAACCTTTCAAATGAGTGTATGGAAGTCATTAAACAGGCAAGAAAAACGACAACAAGGCATTGTTATGCTAATAAATGGAAAAGGTTTGTTTTCTACTGCCAAGCAAATCAAATCACACCGTTAGAGGCCTCCATACAAAACATTGTGAGTTACTTACTACACCTGCAAAAAGCAAATATAGCTTTTTCTTCCATAAAAATTCATCTCACTGCAATCTCTGCTTATTTGCAGATTAAACATACAAAGTCACTTTTTAGAATCCCAGTTATTAAAGCCTTTATGGAAGGACTAAAAAGGATCATACCTCCAAGAACCCCACCACTGCCCTCGTGGAATCTTAGTATTGTACTTGCACGACTCATGGGCCCACCTTTTGAACCCATGCATTCTTGCCAGATCCAGTTCCTGACTTGGAAGGTAGCTTTTCTAATAGCCATCACTTCACTACGAAGAGTTAGCGAAATACTGGCGTTCACTATCGAAGAACCATTTATACAACTACACAAACATAAAGTGGTTCTCCGCACAAATCCAAAATTTCTCCCAAAAGTCATTTCACAGTTTCATCTAAACCAAACCGTAGAGCTCCCAGTCTTCTTCCCACAGCCAGACTTGGTAGCAGAAAGAGCACTGCATACATTAGAGATAAAAAGAGCGCTAATGTATTACATACACAGAACAAAATCATTTCGTAAAACTAAGCAATTGATCGTTGCTTTCCAAAAACCCCATGCTGGTAACCCTATATCCAAACAGGGCATAGCCAGATGGATAGTCAAATGCATACAGGCCTGTTACCTCAAAGCTAAAAGAGACTTACCCATTACACCAAAGGCTCACTCCACTAGAAAGAAAGGAGCAACAATGGCCTTTCTAGGTAACATACCAATGACAGAGATTTGTAAGGCAGCCACTTGGTCTACACCTCATATGTTTACCAAACATTACTGTGTAGATGAGTTAGCAACACAACAAGCCACAGTAGGACAGGCTGTACTAAGAACATTATTTCAAACAACTTCAACTCCTACAGGCATGACCACCGCTTTGGGGAGGATTACTGCTTTGCAGTCTATGCACAGCATGTGTATCTGCAGCTACACATGCCATTGAACGGAAAATGTCACTTACCCAGTGTACATCTGTTCGTGGCATGTTCCGCTGCAGATTCACATGCGCCCTCCCACCTCCCCGGGAGCCTGTAGCTGTTTAAGTTGCATTAAAATTGTATATATGTAAATAAATATTTCTTTACCACAAACTATGTACATACATATCTATTCCATTGCATGGACATCTTTAGTATCCTCATTCTACCCCTCCTACCTCACCCTATGCGGGGAAAACAATCTAAGATGGAGTCGATGCCCATGCGCAATGGAGCCGAAAGGGAGGAGTCACTCGGTCCCGTGACTCGAAAAGACTTCTTCGAAGAAAACAACTTGTAACACCCCGAACCCAAAACTAGATGGCAGGAACAGTGCACAGCATGTGAATCTGCAGCGGAACATGCCACGAACAGATGTACACTGGGTAAGTGACATTTTCTATATATATATATATATATATATTATTAAATCACCATAGACTTTCGTGGCACAGTATCCCTTCACGAAGGAAATTTGTGGCTCCTCTCTCCTTCCAGCACTTTCTGTCACTGAAATGTAAGGAAAAATTTATTTTTTTGGGGCCTAATTCTGAGGTTTGCAAAGGATTCTGGGTAACAGAACCTGGTAAGAGCCCAACAAGTCACCCCATCCAGGATTCCCCTAAGTGTCTAATTTTAAAAAATGCACAGGTTTGGTAGGTTTCCCTAGGTTCCAGCTGAGCTAGAGGCCAAAATTCGCAGCTTGGCACTTTGCAAAAAACAGCTCTGTTTTCTATGGGAAAATGTGATGTGTCCATGTTGTGTTTTGGGGCATTTCCTGTCGCGAGCACTAGGCCTACCCACACAAGTGAGGTACCATTTTTATCTGGAGACTTGTGGGAGCGCTGGGTGGAAGGAAATCTGTGGGTCCTCTCAGATTCCTGAATTTTCTGTCACCAAAATGTGAGGAAAAAGATATATATATTTTTTTGAGGTTTGCAAAGGATTCTTGGTAACAGAACCTGGTGAGAGCCCCACAAGTCACCTCATCTTGAATTTCCCTAGGTGTCTAGTTTTCAAAAATGCACAGGTTTGGTAGGTTTCCTTAGGTGATGGCTGAGCTAGAGGCCAAAATCCACAGCTAGGCACTTTCCAAAAAAGAGCTCTGTTTTCTTTGGGAAAATGTGATGTGTCCATGTAGTGTTTTGGGGCATTTTCTGTCCCAGGCACTAGGCCTACCCACACAAGTGAGGTACCATTGTTATCGGGAGTCTTGGGGGAACAGTGGGTGGAAGGAAATTTTTAGCTCCTCTCAGATTCCAGAACTTTCTGTCACCAAAATGTGAGGAAAAATATTGTTTTATTTTGGGCTGAATTTTGAGGTTTGCAAAGGATTCTGGGTAACAGAACCTGGTGAGAGCCCCATAAGTCACCCCATCCAGGATTTCCCTTGGTGTCTAGTTTAATAAAATGCACAGGTTTGGTAGGTTTCCCTAGGTGCCGGCTGAGCTAGAGGCAAAAATCTACAGCTAGGAACTTAGCAAAAAAACACATCCGATTTCAATGTAAAAATTTGATGTGTTCATGTTGCGTTTCCTGTCACGAGCATTAGGCCTACCCACACAAGTGAGGTACCATCTTTATCGGGAGACTTGGGGGAATACAGAATAGCACAACAAGTGTTATTGCCCCTTGTCTTTCTCTACATTTTTTCCTTCCAAATGTAAGACAGCATGTAAAAAAGACATCTATTTGAGAAATGCCCTGTAATTCACCTGCTAGTATGGGCACCCCAGAATTCAGAGATGTGCAAATAACCACTGCTTCTCAACACCTTATCATGTGCCCATTTTGGAAATACAAATGTTTTCTTGATACCTATTTTTCACTCTTTATATTTCAGCAAATGAATTGCTGTACACCTGGTATAGAATGAAAACCCATTGCAAGGTGCAGCTCATTTATTGGCTGTGGGTACCTAGGGTTCTTAAAGAACCTACAAGCCCTATATATCCCTGCAACCCGAACAGTCCAGCAGACGTAACGGTATATTGCTTTCAAAAATCTAACATTGCAGGAAAAAGTTACTGAATACAACGTGGAGAAAAATGGCTGTTTTGTTACACCTCAATTTCAATATCTTTTTATTTCAGCTGTTATTTTCTGTAGGGAAACCTTGTAGGATCTACACAAAAATGTTTAGCTTTCTGGGATCCAGCATTAGTTTCAGACCCATTTCTGTCACTAACTCTCAGGGTGCCATGCCCACAAACACTGCATGTGGCATAGATAAGCCACCCCTGTAGCAGGTCTTACAGCCCTAAGGCAGGGTGCACTACACCACAGGTGAGGGCATAGCTGCATGAACAATATTCCCCTACAGTGTCTAAGTCCATTCTTAGACATTGTAAGTGCAGTGTAGCCATATTGAGTATATGGTCTGGGAGTTTGTCATTACGAACTCCAGAGCACCATAATAGCTTCACTGAATACTGGGAAGTTTGATATCAAACTTCTCAGCACAATAAACCCACACTGGTGCCAGTGTGGGATTTATCGAAAAATGCACACAGAGGACGTCTTAGAGACACCCCCTGTATGGTAGCCCAACTGCTAATGTAGGACTGACCAGTCGGTGCCAGGCTGCCAAATTCAGACAAGTTTCTGACCACATTGGGTGAGTGCCTTTGTGCACTCTGTGGTCAGAAACAAAGCCTGTCCTGGGTGGAGGTGCTTCACACCTCCCCCAGCAGGAACTGTAACACCTGGCGGTGAGCCTCAAAGGCTCAAGCCTCGGGTTACAGTGCCCCAGGGAACTCCAGCTAGTGGAGATGCCTGCCCCCAGACAAAGCCCCACTTTTGTCCTCCAGTCCGGCAGGAAAATTAGGGGGAAAAAGGAGGAGTGACCACCCCAGCCAGGACCACCCCTAAGGTGTCCAGAGCTGAGGTGACCCCCCTCCCCGCAGAATCCTCCATCTTAGTTTGGAGTACAGGGACCAATAGGGATAGGAATGTGCGCACCTCCCCAAGGAGTGTAGGCACAAGGAGGGTGTAGCCACCCTCAGGGACAGTAGCTATTGGCTACTGCCCTCTGACCCATAACCCCGAACACACTCCTAAATCTAGGAATTAAGGGCCTCCCTGAACCCAGTTCACCAGATTCCTGGTGATCTACAAGAAGGACTGCTAAGCTGAAACCCCCAGCAGAGAAGAAGGAAGACAACTGTTTTGGCCACGGCCTTACCGGCCTGTCTCCTGCTTCAAAGAACCTGCAAAAAGAACAGCAACACGTCAAGCGGGCCCAATGACCTCTGCCAACTCCAGAGGACTGCCCTGCACCCAAAACGACCAAGAACTCCAGAGGACAGCGGTTCTTTCTGAAGAAACCTACAACTAAGGGCCCCTACCTCACTTGAGATGCGTGAGTCTTGACCCCTGTGCTCCTGAGGCCCATGGCCCATGCCCAGGTGGTCCAACCAGCAAGAGAGGGTTCCCAGGCGATTGCGAGCAAGTGTCCACCCTGGGTTGACCTCTCCACCCCTCCACGACGACGCCTGCAGAGGGAAACCCAAGGACCCGTCTGACCGCGAAGCTCCGGACGAAGATATCCATTGCCTAAAGGCACACTGCACCCGCGGCCCCCAGGCCTTGGAGAAACCGACCCCTGGTGCTTCAACGTTCAGCAGGCGGCCCTCCTCCCTATCTGACCGGTGGTGTGCCTGAGACACCCCCCGGACCCTGCCTGCAGCCTCTGAGTGATGCCCGGGGTCTCCTCATAGACCAGCATTGAAAACCTGATGTCCTGTTTTCACCCTGCACCCGGCCGCCCCTATGCCACTGAGGGTGTGTTTGGTGCCTGCTTCTGGCCCCTTCAGTGCTCTTATAAGCCCCCCCTGGTCCGCCCTCCGAGTTGTGGATACTTATCTGCTGGCTGACCGGATTCCAAATACACCCTGGCTCCATAGGAGCCCACGTTAAATTTGCATAACTTTGACCTCTGCACCCGGCCGGCCCCGTGTTGCTGGTGGTGGGTGTTTGGGGTTAACTTGAACCCCAACCGGTGGACTTCCTAAAACCCGGACCCTGAGACTGAGTGTTGTACTTACCTGTAAACAGATCTAACTTTTCTTCCCCCAAGAAAGTGTTTGAAAAATGCAGTGTCCAAATTAAAAAAAGCTTTTTGCCAATAATTCAAAAACTGTATTTACCTATTTCAAACCGAGTACTGTTGATACCTGTGTGAAATGCGAAACTTTTAAGGTACTTACCTGCAACTTGAATCTTATGGTGCAATATAAAAACCATTGGTCTGGAGTTAAGTCATTGAGTGTGTCCTTCTTCTATTTTCTGTGTGTGTACATGAAATGCTTTGCACTGCCCTTTGATAAGCCTAACTGCTCGACCACACTACCACAGATAGAGCATTAGTATTATCTACTTTAGCCTCTGTTAACCCTTTGGGGAACCCCCGGACTCTGCACACTATGGGCCAGATGTAAAAAGAAATGATTCTGCGAATCACAATTTCCGATTTGCAAAATCATATGAAGAATGGTGTCTCAGACACCTTCTGCGAATCGCAAGGGGGTCGCAAAGACCCACCTCATTAATATTAATGAGGTGGGTCGCAATTTGTGACCCCTTTGCGATTTCCTGCACTCACAGGGATGGTGACCTGCTGGAGGCAGCAGACCACCATGTCTGTGACTGCTTTTATAATAAAGCAGTTTTTTTTTTTTTTTTTTTTTGTATTGCAGCCCGTTTTTCCTTAAAGGCAAACGAGCTGCAATACAAAATAAAGAATGAAACCATTTCGTTTCGTTTTTTCAGGGTAGGCAGTGGTCCATTAGAACACTGCCTCCTCTGAACAAATATTTTGGGCGACATTCCCAAAGGGGAAGGGGTCCCATGGGGACCCCTTCCCTTTTGCGAATGAGTTAGCACCCACTTGACATGGGTTCTAACTGCGAATTTCTTTGCTACCACGTTCGCGGTCACAAAGATATTCTGCACCGCGGTGTGAATCGCAAATAGAAAGGGAACACCCCTTCCTATTTGTTAGTCGCATTCCCATTTTGCGAGTCGGTACCGACTTGCAAAATGGGAATGTGCATCGCGATGCCCGTTTTGCATGGCGCAAACTGCGATTTTCGCAGTTTGCGCCATGCAAAACGGTTTGTACATCTGGCCCTATAGCTCTCTTTGATATAGTATATACAGAGCCAGCTTCCTACAGCCACCCTTCTGCCGGGATAACTCAGTCCATGAGCCTGGTATTTCCTCCTGAAAAACAGGGGTGGTTAATAATGGCCCAAAATGTAGCGCTATTCTGTAAATTTACTGGGTTCACTAAATCTTCCCAAGCTTGTTCCCTAGCCCTCTTTTTCCATTCCTGCACAGCAGCCTTATAGCCCCTGTGCCTCATTGTGATTTTGTCTGAATCTGTAGGGGCCGCTTTTAGTGCTGCCTTTAAGAGACAGAGTGCCTTTGTACAAGTAGAGTCAAACCAGCTATCCCCACTAAGCTGTCCTGGACTACTTCTGGTCCTTAAATTATTATTAATCTGTTTGCATATATTTTGAAAGTCTCAATAATCCTTTTCTCCTGGCCTGAATCCCGCAAACATACTTCAAAGTCGATTGAACAACTGGTCATCGGGCAATCCAGAAGCGACTCCTGGGGGACCTTATTCTATTTCAGCCTATTACTCCGTTCATGAGGATTGATCTCTAAGTTTGACTGACCCATTTCTCGATTCTCTCTCACTCACTCTCTCTCTCTCTCACTCTCTCTCTCTCACTCTCTCTCTCTCACTCTCTCTCTATCACTCTCTCTCACTCTCTCTCTATCACTCTCTCTCACTCTCTCTCTCACTCTCTCTCTCACTCTCTCTCTCACTCTCTCTCTCACTCTCTCTCTCACTCTCTCTCACTCTCACTCTCTCTCATTCTCTCACTCTCTCACTCTCTCACTCTCTCTCTGTGGACTAGTTCACCTTAAGGAACAGCGGGTTGTGATCGCTCAATGCCAAATGCCGGACCTCAAATTGCGCCAGATATGATGAAAGAAAGATATTATCAATAACTGTACTTGCCCCTTGCCCTTTAAAGTAGGGACCACAGGCCCAGACACTCCCTCCAGTGCATTCATCAAATTAAAATCTGCCAGGACCTCCTCCACGTAATTACCCTCCACCAAGTGAACACAATGGGGGCCCCTCACTTGATCCCTGCTTCCAGGGTGCCATAACAGTTTTGGGGACATAAGTGCATATTGAAATCACCCATTAAAATAACATAAAAAGGAGCTTTACATTTCTTATTAAACAAGTGCAGGACAGAATGTAGACTACTTATATGCTCAGTAGGGGATATCCGCTCCCAGGAATTACAAAGATTAATACAGCGGGCTACCCACAAAAGTTAATTTAACTACCAGTAAATTTTTGTTATTTGACTGTAACTTAGTTAGGGAACCCCCCCAACCCTAAGGAAATCATTAGTTGCAGGCCACTCTTAGCTCTTCCTACAATTGAAAAATTGCCTGGAACAAAAAAAGGAGCTATAACCATCTACGTAAAAACAATTTTCCCTTGCCCATGTTTCCTGTAAGCTCACAAAGTCAAAATCCTTAATTTCCCTCTCACAAGCTTGATCTTCACACTTGACCGTGCCACATTCCAACTGCATACTTTAAGTGCGGGAAATTGTTTAAGCTTAATCTTTTCCTACTGCCCCCCCCCCCCTTCCTGAGTGGGACCATCCCACCCCAACTCAGGCTGGGATGGATAATGAAATTTGGGACATACTCCATTTGTCTCCACTTTCTCTGCTCTATCCCCCCTCCCAGAGGTAGCCTCTTGTTCCTCAAGAAGTCAGTTGTTGCTTTCCCAATCCCCCAACACCTGGAATCTTTTCAGCGGGCCTGCACGTCTCCTCAAGAGCACATCCAGGCGTGAATGCAGGCGGTGGACGGGCTCTCGGGACAGAAGTTGTGGGTAATGCAGTTCCCGGCCCCAACAAACAAACATTCCATGCAGCAGGCCTGCATGTCTCCTCACGCGCGCCTCTGGGCACGAATGCAGTCGGTACACGGCCTCTCAGGGCAGCAGTTGTGGCCAATGCAGTCCCCGACCCCAACAAACAAACGTTCGACACAGTGGGCCTGCATATCTCCTCAAGAGCGCCCCCGGGCGCGAATGCAGACAGTGGGTGTCCTCTCAGGGCACAGAATTGTGGGCGATGCTGTCCCCAGCCCCAGCAAACAAACGTTCCACTCAGCAGGCCTGCATGTCGCCTCATGTGCGCCTCCGGTTGCGAATGTAGACAGTGGGCAGCCTCTCAGGGCAGGGATATGTGGGCAATGCAGTCCCCAGCCCGGCCCCGGCCCCAAAAAACAAATGTCCCACGCAACACGCCTGCCGTCTTCTCAAGAGCTCCTCTGGGCACGAATGCAGGTGGTTGGCGGCCTCTCAGGGCAGGGATTTGTGGGCAATGCAGTCCCAGTCCCCAGCAAACTGACGTTCCGCACAGCGGGCCTGCACGTCTCCTCAAGAGCACCTCTGGGCATGAATGCAGGCGGTGGGTGGCCTCTCAGGGCAGAGAGTTGTGGGCAATGCAGTACCTGGCCACCAGCCCCAACAAGCAAATGCTCCCCGCAGCAGGCCTGCACGTCTCCTCAAAGTATCCTTTCTGGCACTCTAGATCTCGTCTGTAGGATTTGGTTGCCCAAGCAGGACCGGAATACTCCAACTAACTTTCTTCAAACTTTCTAAAAGTTTCCAAACTTTAAGTTTACCAATGCTTGTTGGCAGTTACATTTAGAAGTATTTAAAAGTTCTAAAATCCATAACCCCGAAAGATTTGATGGTCAAGGACCCACGAACTGGGGGTGTAAAAGGAAAGCCTTTTTTCTATCTGACAACAAAATTGAAATGTCTGTAAATGAAATGTGCAAATATTTCACAATATATGAGAATTAGGAAAGCACAAATGAAGCACATTTTTTTTGTAATTCTGAAGTGTGCTAGAAACTATTATTTTAATATGATCGGAACAAATCAATACACTAGGTGATGCACATTTATTGTTTGTGTGCTGTATAGTTTTATCAGTAAAACTGTATTTCTGTGCGAATGTAATGGTCATTTTGATCAAAAATGTGTTTTCTGTAATGGCAGTGCACTACCAAGCTATCCATATTTCACTCTACGACACTCCACTCTACGTGAATCTATTCTACACCACACAAATCCACTGTATGTCACTGTACTCCACTCTACATCACTCTACTCTACATCACTCTACTCTATGTGACTGCAATCTACTCCACTCCAGGCCACTCTACTTCACTCCACTCCATATCACACAACTCTGATAGTCCACTCTGCGACACACTACTCTAATCCACACTCCATTCTACGCCACTCGGGGACACTCAACTATATCCCACTCCACTCAACTCTACAATACTCTCCTCCACTGTAGGACACTCCACACTACTCTCCACCACTTCACTCTATGAAACTCCACATGGTGACAATGACTATCTTCTCAACTCCACTCTACGACACTCTACTCCACGCTACTCTATGCCACTCTTCTCTACGACTCTCCACTCTGCGACACTCTGCTCCACTCTGCCATTCCTCTCTAGGCCACTCTACAACACTGCACTTATCCCTGTCTGATACTCTACTCTACTCCACTGTACGCCATTCCATTCTGTGCCACTGTACGGCACTCCAATCTACGACAAAATGTGCCACTCGACACCACTGCACTCTACTCCACATAACTAACACACACATGTGTTGACCCGTCACACACCCACCCTCCCACCAGCAAGAAAAATGTGCCATGATGAGGTCAGCTCTGGCTGCGTCTTAGTGCTTTTTTAAGATGTTAAATTCAACCAGACAGCAGTCCAGGTGCACTGCTGTACAACATGGCAAAAATTATTTGTCAAAGCCACTAGCTCTCTCATAGGTGACGCCTCTTGACTTTGGTACTGCTTCTTACATAACTGTTCTTCATCCACGTTTGGGAATAGCAACAATCTGTTTTAATTTGTAAAGCTTTGGAAACAGTTGTTAAATAAAACAATTCAAATGATTTAAAATGTCATTACATCTTATGACTATTTGATTATATCTTCAATATCATCACTAATTTTGTAAGAATATATTTTTCTGTTGAAATTAAATTTCCCCATGCTGTGAGCATAACATTACTGCACTTTGCTGTCTACGAGAACGTCACTGTTAGCACAATACAATGCTAGTCGCTCACTCATCTAGCCATCATCTTAAGAACGTGTCCCATAGTGCATATTAATATCTAATCAAAGGCAAAGCTACACAAAAACTTTGATTTCCTGATAAAACCATTAAAATGTAATAATAGAAATAGGTTATTTGCAAAAAACAATCAGATCAGTTTATATTGTACCACGGTGTAAAGCACCATCATTCTTAAATTGCAGATAAAGATTCAGACTACAATAGCAAAGTATTTTGGGATTGAAAACTTTCCCGAAGTGTTTTAGCAATGTTTATAAAAACACTAACAATTTTCAGACACAGTCTAGATTCAACAGCTTCACGTAAATAAAGTTTTACTTTAATAAATAGAGAAAAGGTTAACTTGCATGAAAAATGTTTTTTTAAACAGGGTTATGCAGCTCTTCCTTTGAAATGTCTGTGCTTACTGCTGCTAGTATGTGTTCCTGGTGAACAAAGTGTGTTTAAATGCAGTATGTTTATGGCTGCAGTAACACCTCCTGTCTACAGGGACAGAGCTGAGCACAACTATAAACACACCTTATGAAACACCGGTCCCCACAATACTTTTTTTTTAAAAAAAGTTGTAAAAATTCACACAGATGTTACTGAAGTCATTTTTCATTTAAATTACATTGCCTTGTGGGGTCCTAATTTCAGGTCCCTGCATTGCAATCAAGTCACCACAGCTTGAGTGTGTTATCACACCTAAGTCTACACAATGATAGAAACACACACAGAGTCCCACCACCAGCGGGTGCAAGTAGGTAGCTATTGCTAGGACCTTTTTTTTTTTTTTTTTTTTTTTTGCTAATTACTTACTCTGACGGATCTTCACAAATTTTTCAAAACTAGTTTTCCACTGACTTCAGCTGCTCTCAGGAAAGTTTTGGGGTGATTCATCATATGGGGGGCTGAGAAAAAGGGGGGGGGGTCCCAAAACTTGTTTTCCACATGCAATTGCTCATAGGGATTTTGGACATGACTACAGCCTGAACCGCTGGACGGAATGACACCAAATTTGGCAGAAAGCTAGACCTCGGTCCAGAAAGAGGGCTTTTATAATTTGGTGTAAATCTGTTAATTAGTTGTCGAGTTATTAAAGAGAAAATATTTTTGTATATCTAGAGATGCGGATCTACCGCAGTGGAACAGCAGATCAGCACGTCAACAGCAGTGCTGTGATTGGCTGGCCGCAACTTGAGAGAAAAGTTGTGGCTGTCATTTTGTGATTTGGGACACAGTCCCTGGGAGGGAGGAATAAAAATTAAATAGGATAGAAGGGGTCAGAATAGAGGTATCCTGGCCCCATGGGACTGATGGAGGGGTCTCTGAGGGACCTCTCATGGGCAAGAAATTGCACAAAAATATATTTTCTGGGGTGCGCAAGGATCTGCGGATCCTCCATGGCGCTCAGTTCAGCCTCCTGTGCGACTCCGCAATGGATCCCCAGATCCAGACCGCAGATGAAAAAAAATATATATATAGACCCACCTACAGATCCAGGCATATACTCACAGACCTAGTCACACGCCTATGGACACACTCACACACCCACAAAACTACTACCACACCCAGTCACAGACCCACACAACCACTCAGACACCCACGGATTCACTGACATACCCATAAAGCTACTCATACACCCACTTACACACCCATAAAACCACTCCTGAACCCTGTCACAGCCCCACACAACCACTCACACACCCACTCATAGACCCACAAAAGACCCACTCATAGACCCACAAAAGACCCCCTCACCAACCCACACAGCCATTCATACACCCACCTACATACCCACTCACACACCCACTCAGACTCACACACCCACCCACACACCCAGTCTCACATCCATACAGCCACTTCCAGAACCACTCTGTGGGTTTGATTGCTTGCGGCCAACACCCCACTGCAAAGAGCCAAAGGGTGTGTGCTGCGTGGGGCTGGCTGCATGCGGAAGGCCATGCACATCAGCGATTGGTCTAACGTATGGTAGTTAGATATTACTTTACTTTTGAAAAACCCTTGAAATTCACTGAAAAAAAAACAGTTTACAGGGACGTTATAGTTAGAAAATAGAATTCAAAAAATCTTAGAAATGTACTAAAAAATAAAAGCTTACACTGATGTTACAGATGGATTCAGATTTTACTCACACAAAACCATAGAAATTCAGCATTTATAGTTATACTTATCTATAACTTGTACCCTGGCCATGCAGTTTTCTCCTCAATAATTATATTGTGTATATGTGTGTGTGTATATATATGTTCGATGGCATGTGTAGCTGCAGATACACATGCTGTGCACAGTCCGCCATCTGGTGTTGGGCTCGGAGTGTTACAAGTTGTTTTTCTTCTAAGAAGTCTTTTCGAGTCACGAGACCGAGGGACTCCTCCCATTTCGATTCCATTGCGCATGGGCGTCGACTCCATCTTAGATTGTTTTTTTTTCCGCCATCGGGTTCGGACGTGTTCCTTTTCGCTCCGTGTTTCGGGTCGGAAAGTTAGTTAGAATCTCGGAAAAAATCGTCGGTATTGTTTGCGTTCGGTATCGGGTTAGTTAGAACAAATCGACACCGAATTTTGAAGAGCTCCGGTGGCCCTTCGGGGTTTTTTCGATCCCCCGTCGGGGCCTGGTCGGCCCGGCCACGTGCGACTTCAAGGCTGATGGAACGGACCCCATTCCGCTTCTGCCCAAAATGCCATAACAAGTATCCGTATACGGATCAGCATCTGGTCTGTAACTTGTGCTTGTCCCCGAGCACAAGGAGGATACTTGTGAAGCCTGTCGAGCGTTTCGGTCGAGGAAGACGCTGAGAGACCGAAGAGCCAGAAGACTACAAATGGCGTCCACGCCGACAGGTCAAGAACATTTCGAGGAGGAAGAAGAAGCTTTCTCCGTCCACGAGTCGGATTCTGAAGAACTCGACGTCGAAGAAACACCCCAAACCGTGAGTAAGACGTCGAAAATCAAGACTCACGAGAAGACCACAAAAGCCCAGGGGACGCCACTGCCAACAGGCCATGGCTTAACCCGAAAACTAGGTGACCGATCCAAGGCACCGAAAAAGGGCATGCTGGTGTCGAAGTCATCCGACTCCGGTCGAGATACCGCCACACAGCAACCTCGGAGCCGAGACAGCGGCTCCGAGAAACTTCGGCACAGAGACAGCGGCACCGAAGAATTTCGGCACCGAGACACCACGCCGAAAAGAAAGAAGGTTTCTTCGGAGCCTAAAAAGACTTCCGAAAAGGTTTCGGTTCCGAAACATCCAGCCTCTGAGCCGAAAACTAGTTCCTATACAGAGGAACAAGGATTAACCTCCCAATTACATAGATTTGGAGAGGAGCTTCAAGCTGTAGAGCCTGACTACACGCAAAGAAGGCTTCATATTCATGAGGACACAGGGAAGATAACCACTCTTCCCCCAATCAAAATAAAAAGGAAACTTGCCTTTCAACAAAAGGACAAGCAACCACAGGCAAAAGTGGCAAGGAAAACAACCCCACCACCGTCTCCACCACCATCAATACATGCATCACCAGCAACAACTCCCCCACTGATGCACTCACCAGTTCATACTACAATGAGTCAGGATGATCCCGATGCATGGGACCTTTACGATGCTCCAGTGTCTGACAACAGCCCTGACTCCTATCCTACAAAACCGTCACCACCTGAGGACAGTACATCCTACACACAGGTGGTCGCAAGGGCAGACGAATTTCACAACGTCACCTTACATTCTGAACCAATTGAGGATGACTTTCTGTTTAACACCCTATCCTCCACCCATAGCCAGTTCCAAAGCCTTCCCATGCTCCCAGGAATGCTAAGACATTCAAAACAAATATTTCAGGATCCAGTTAAAGGCAGAGCCATAACTCCAAGGGTGGAGAAAAAGTACAAGCCACCGCCAACAGATCCAATCTATATTACAACACAACTAACACCAGACTCAGTAGTTGTCGGGGCAGCTCGTAAGAGAGCCAACTCTCATACCTCAGGAGACGCACCACCTCCAGACAAAGAGAGCCGCAAATTTGATGCTGCGGGAAAAAGGGTGGCAGCACAAGTAGCAAATCAATGGCGTATTGCCAATTCACCAGCACTTTTGGCAAGATACGACAGAGCTCATTGGGATGAAATGCAACATTTCATCGAACACTTACCCAAGGAGTTCCAAAAAAGAGCGCAACAGGTGGTGGAAGAGGGACAAAGTATCTCAAATAATCAGATACGGTCTTCCATGGATGCAGCAGATACAGCTGCAAGGACAATAAACACTGCAATCACGATACGAAGGCACGCATGGCTGCGCACTTCAGGGTTCAAGCCAGAAATCCAACAAGCTGTGCTCAATATGCTATTTAATGAACAGCAATTGTTTGGGCCGGAGGTAGACACTGCCATTGAGAAACTCAAAAAAGACACCGATACAGCCAAAGCCATGGGCGCACTCTACTCCCCGCAGAGCAGAGGCACATTTCGAAAAACACCTTTTAGTGGAGGGTTTCGAGGTCAACCCACAGAAACCACAACCTCACAAACAAGGCCTACTTACTAGGGTCAATATCAGAGGGGAGCTTTTCGGGGGCAATATAGAGGGGGCCAATTCCCAAAAAATCGAGGAAAATTCTGAGGCCCCAAAACTCCTCAAAATAAACAGTGACTCACAAGTCACACAACCCCATCACATAACACCTGTGGGGGGAAGACTAAGCCAATTTTACAAACTTTGGGAGGAAATAACAACAGACACTTGGGTCTTAGCAATTATCCAGCATGGTTATTGCATAGAATTTCTCCAATTCCCTCCAAACGTCCCACCGAAAACACACAATATGTAAAAACAACATATAGATCTTCTAGGACTAGAAGTTCAAGCATTGCTACAAAAGGACGCAATAGAATTAGTACCGAATCTACAAAAAAACACAGGAGTTTACTCACTGTACTTTCTTATACCCAAAAAGGACAAAACTCTGAGACCAATACTAGATCTCAGAACACTAAATACCTACATCAAATCAGACCACTTTCACATGGTCACGTTACAGGACGTAATCCCACTGTTCAAACAGCAAGACTACATGACAACATTAGACCTAAAAGATGCGTATTTCCATATACCAATACATCCTTCACACAGGAAATACCGAAGGTTCGTATTCCAAGGAATACATTACCAATTCAAAGTGTTGCCATTCGGAATAACAACTGCGCCAAGAGTTTTTACAAAATGCCTGGCAGTAGTAGCTGCACATATCAGAAGGCAGCAAATACATGTGTTCCCGTACTTAGACGACTAGTTAATCAAAACCAACACGCTAAGACAGTGTTCACAGCACACAAAATATGTCATACAGACCCTTCACAGGCTAGGTTTCTCCATCAACTACGCGAAGTCACACCTTTTGCCGTGTCAAACACAGCAATACTTAGGAGCGACAATCAACACAGCAAAAGGGATTGCCACTCCAAGTCCACAAAGGGTTCAAACATTTCACAAGGTAATACAGGCCATGTATCCAACACAAAAGATACAAGTCAAAATGGTAATGAAACTCCTAGGCATGATGTCTTCATGCATAGCCATTGTCCCAAACGCAAGATTGCACATGCAGCCCTTACAACAGTGCCTAGCATCACAATGGTCACAAGCACAGGGTCAACTTCTAGATCTGGTGTTGATAGACCGCCAAACATACATCTCGCTTCTATGGTGGAACAGTACAAATTTAAACCAAGGGCGGCCTTTCCAAGACCCAGTGCCACAATACGTCATAACAACGGATGCTTCCATGACAGGGTGGGGAGCACACCTCAATCAACACAGCATCCAAGGACAATGGCACATACATCAGAGGCAGTTTCACATAAATCACTTAGAACTGTTAGCAGTATTTCTAGCGCTGAAAGCATTTCAACCCATAATAACCCAAAAATACGTTCTTGTCAAAACAAACAACATGACAACAATGTATTATCTAAACAAACAAGGAGGGACACACTCGACACAGTTGTGCCTCCTAACACAAAAAATATGGCATTGGGCGATTCACAACCACATTCGCCTAATAGCACAATTTATTCCAGGGATTCAGAACCAGTTGGGAAACAATCTCTCTCGAGATCACCAACAAACCCACGAATGGGAAATTCACCCCCAAATACTAAACAATTACTTTCAAATTTGGGGAACACCTCAAATAGATCTATTTGCAACAAAGGAAAACTCAAAATGCCAAAACTTCGCATCCAGGTACCCACAAGATCAATCCCAAGGCAATGCTCTATGGATGAACTGGTCAGGGATATTTGCGTACGCTTTTCCCCCTCTCCCTCTCCTTCCATATCTAGTAAACAGGTTGAGTCAAAACAAACTCAAACTCATACTAATAGCACCAACATGGGCAAGGCAACCTTGGTACACAACACTACTAGACCTTTCAGTAGTACCTCATGTCAAACTACCCAACAGACCAGATCTGTTAACACAAAACAAACAACAGATCAGACATCCACATCCAGCATCTTTGAATCTAGCAATTTGGCTCCTGAAATCCTAGAATTCGGACACTTAGACCTCACACAAGAATGTATGGAGGTCATAAGACAAGCTAGGAAACCTACCACTAGACACTGCTATGCAAATAAGTGGAAAAAATTTGTGTATTACTGCCATAATAATCAAATTCAGCCATTACACGCATCTCCAAAAGATATAGTGGGATATTTACTACATTTGCAAAAATCAAATCTAGCTTTCTCTTCCATAAAAATACATCTCACCGCAATATCAGCTTACCTGCAAATTACTCATTCAAATTCACTATTTAGAATACCAGTCATTAAAGCGTTTATGGAAGGCCTAAAGAGAATTATACCACCAAGAACACCACCTGTTCCTTCATGGAACCTCAACATTGTCTTAACAAGACTCATGGGTCCACCTTTCGAGCCCATGCATTCTTGTGAAATGCAATACTTAACGTGGAAAGTTGCATTTTTGATTGCCATCACATCTCTAAGAAGAGTGAGTGAGATTCAAGCATTTACCATACAAGAACCATTTATTCAAATACATAAAAATAAAGTAGTTCTAAGGACAAATCCAAAATTTTGACCAAAGGTTATCTCACCGTTCCACTTAAATCAAACAGTAGAATTACCAGTGTTCTTCCCACAGCCAGATTCTGTAGCTGAAAGAGCACTACATACATTAGACATCAAAAGAGCACTAATGTACTACATTTACAGAACAAAACTAATTAGAAAAACAAAACAACTATTTATTGCCTTTCAAAAACCTCATACAGGAAATCCAATTTCAAAACAAGGCATTGCTAGGTGGATAGTTAAGTGTATTCAAACCTGCTATCTTAAAGCAAAGAGAGAGCTGCCTATTACACCAAAGGCACACTCAACCAGAAAGAAAGGTGCTACCATGGCCTTTCTAGGAAATATTCCAATGAACGAAATATGTAAGGCAGCAACATGGTCTACGCCTCATATATTTACCAAGGACTACTGTGTAGATGTGTTAACTGCACAACAAGCAACAGTAGGTCAAGCTGTACTAAGAACATTATTTCAAACTACTTCAACTCCTACAGGCTGAACCACCGCTTTTGGGGAGATAACTGCTTACTAGTCTATGCACAGCATGTGTATCTGCAGCTACACATGCCATCGAACGGAAAATGTCACTTACCCAGTGTACATCTGTTCGTGGCATTAGTCGCTGCAGATTCACATGCGCCCACCCGCCTCCCCGGGAGCCTGTAGCCGTTTAGAAGTAGATCTTGAACATTTGTAAACATATTACTTTAACCTTTATTATGTACATACGTATTCATTCCATCGCATGGGCACTATTACTAACGTACACAACTCCTACCTCACCCTCTGCGGGGAAAACAATCTAAGATGGAGTCGACGCCCATGCGCAATGGAATCGAAATGGGAGGAGTCCCTCGGTCTCGTGACTCGAAAAGACTTCTTCGAAGAAAAACAACTTGTAACACTCCGAGCCCAACACCAGATGGCGGACTGTGCACAGCATGTGAATCTGCAGCGACTAATGCCACGAACAGATGTACACTGGGTAAGTGACATTTTCTATATATATAGTATACACACACACACAAACAGTTTTCTCATCAATAATTTTATTGCAAATGTATATGTATATATATATATATATATATATATATATACACATACGCACAGTTTTCTCATCAATAATTTGAATACACACACACACTCACTCGCTCTTTCGCTCTCTCTCTCTCCACAGACACCCAGTACCCAGTTGGGATGGGCAGTATGTGCGCAAGCAGCCTTCCCCCACGCAGGCGGCAGCACTCCAAGCTTAGCTCGATCACACGAGGGGAAGCAGCCACCTCCCTGAGGGGAACAGCTCTCCCTCAGGTCAGTGTTATCCCTTTGCGTTAGCACTGCTAGGGATTTCTGTCAGAAAATGTCCATAGCCCTTGATTTTGTGTACTTTTTTACCTGGAAGAAATGTCAGCGCGTCCAGGCCTAAATTACATAAGCGCCAAGTGTCAGAAATATTTTCACTTCTCCTCGACATACAGGAGTCCAGCAGTGTAATTGACGGGAGCAGCACTTTCATTCATAGTACAAACACCTGGCAGCGCCTCCTGACAGAAGCGTGAGCAGGTCACAACCGGAAATACATGGACTCTTTCAGAGCCTCGACTTTAGCTGCAGTTACCACTCATGTCAGCGCCCCTGACCAGGAACAGTGTCGACCCTCAGTGGCGTTAGTATTAGCAGCGCTTCTTTCTGTCAGAGAGCCAGGCCGCTGCCCGAGTCTTGACTGAAACTGTACCTCCTGGGCGGCACGTCTAGCAAGCACGCCTTGCTGGGAGATGCGGTGGCAGCTGGCATAAATGGTACCGCTACTTTAAATGTTCTATGCATAACCTGTCTTTAATGTTGGCTTCACTCCTGTGTAAGCCGTCACTTGAAGACATAAACGTTGACGTTTCTCTCCTGTCAGAGTGGCAGCAATAGTGAGGGTAAATATTGGCAGCACTGCCTAGCAAACTTTGACAGCACCAATCAGATTTGCCAGACATTCTTTAAAATCCTTCTTCCCTGTTTGTACCTGACAAAACAAAGGGAAACCCCTAGCACATCTCCCTCGAAATGGATTTACATCGTGGCATATTGAAATCTTTCACTTAGCAAATAAAAAATGTTTTTGTAGGTATGCCGTATCAGAGTTAAAATGTCCACATGAATTGTTTCGAGGCAACGTTCTTGCTCCTAGCAGCAAGCGAACAGAGCGTCTTATTTTGTACATTTCCTTTACGTTGAGCACAGCCTCGGTTGCTGATGTGGCAGTGCATACCTTGTGAACAGTAACACGAGGTTTTGCTGGAGAATTCGCAGCAGATGTTACAGGGCTTCTTGCAGCTGCAGCATTGGTGGTTCAGTGGTAGAATTCTCGCCTGCCACGCGGGAGGCCCGGGTTCGATTCCCGGCCAATGCAGAGCCTATTTTTTAAACTATTTAATTTCCAAGTTATTCAACATAGGAGAGGTGTTCTAAATCTGTTAAAATACGATTGTTTTTTTATGTTACATCATCTTTACAGATGTGGGTGCACTGCGTGATGAATTAGACTTCCTTGGACAGTTCTCTTAAAGTTATTAATTTCATAACAAAGTTACTCCTTAAAGGCATTCGACATTCTCAGGGCAGCTAGGGTGTGCGGTAGTGACTTACCCCCGGTGGGGGGTGAGGTAAAGGGGCCAAGGTTAGAAACTCAGGCATAGTGTGACGCCGGACATCACACTCAAAAACAAAATTATCCAGTAAGTATTTTATCCTTATAAAAAGGACTTTGACTAATTGGTACCTTTTACATAGCTCCTTGCTGTTTGGTACTAGATTTCTCATAATTTTGGCTGAGGTAGCAGTACTTTATCTCTGAACATTAAAATGGAGGCTTTGAGGAAGAATTCACAACAGCTGTTAAAGTAGTCCTTTCAGCTGAAGCATTGGTGGTTCAGTGGTAGAATTCTCGCCTGCCACGCGGGAGGCCCGGGTTCGATTCCCGGCCAATGCAAAGCACATTTTTTTTAAATGTAGTATAAATTCTAAGTATTACCTATTAAGTGGTTAAACGTAGGAAAATGCCATATATCTGTTGAAATAAGTTTTTAAATTATACAATTTGCTCAGAGACTTGGGTGCCTTAAGTGTGGCCAATGCTATGCTGTGGGGCTTGGTAATGGCTCACTTGGATATCTCCTGGACCACTTTGGTGGGGCTTAGAATGTGGGCAAGAGCAGCAGATGCCTGGACTCTTGTCCTAATTCTGGGTCTCAGTCTGCCTGGCATATTAGTCTAGGCAACTCAGTGGGCTAACGCTTTAGAGGATGAGAGGATCCAGTATACAAGGAGCACAAATAAAAGGTGTCCTCAAAAGTAGGAGTCTTCAATACCAACCACCTAAACCACAAGAACCCCACCCATTGAGACCAGGGATGCTCCCTTGAAAATCTGGTAGCTAGTTTCTGGTCATCCCATGTCCAGTCACCAATGCCAGTCAGGAGGCTAGGGTCCAAAACAGGACCCAAGTGGTCTATCTTCTTTTCCATGTCAGAAAACAGTGGGCCAGTTCCCAATATTGAGTCCACTGGTGCCTTTAGCTTATTTGCCTGTATCTCATACTCCTATGTTGTGGTCAAGGTTTTCCAGTCATGATGACCTCCAAACGCTAGGAGTATATGGGCCAACTGCATCCCTGCCCTTCTGGGGCTGAGTAGGGTTATACAGGCATTCTACAGAGACTCAGTGACTCGGAGACAGTGCAGAATCATCCTTATGATGAAGACAGGTGATGATAAAGTTCCACGACCCAAGTAAGTAACTTGCTCTTCTTAGTCAACTAGGCTATTGGGTACTTGTGGTTTATTGGCAATCTTTGTCCATCAAGCCATCCGCCACACGCATCGTCTAATCAGCTAGGATTTGTACAGATGTTTTTGAGATCAGGATAGTTTCTATCCTCTCATGTAGGCACAGTCCAGTCTTTGTGCATGCATCCTCTGCTTCTCTCTATAGGTTTTAGCAGTAGTGAAACTTTGGAGGCTTCCCAGTCATAGAAACAGTGTGGACAGAGAATGTCCGCTATGCAGAGGTTCTTCTCCAGGTACTGTTGTTTTCTTCCCTACACTGGTGTGCAGCCCTTCTCAGTTTACAGAAGAGGAACTGGCTGAGGGTGGCAGTAGTTATACCCATTTTGTGGCCAAGACAGGAAGCTTGACCAACCAAGGTTCCGCAACATTCGAAAGTTGGGCCCTCTGCCAATCCTGGAAAAGGGTATCATGCTATTGCTGACCAACCTTCATGGGTGTCTGAGCCTAGAGTCCCCAGTCAGCCGGTTTAGACGAGTCTCAGGTGAGATGTAGATTGAGCTAAAAAAAAAAAAGCCTGCCATCCTTGGGGAGATGGCGACACTCCGGGCATGAAAAAGCAATCCTGAACAAGGGAAAGGGGATTGTGACCCACATCTCACCCCTAGGAACACAGGTTACTCAGAGGGGAACTGGGCATGTGTACATATATGTTGGTACATCCCAGATTCATATCTCCAGGTTTCATAAAGGGAACCACCATCTTGTATTGCATGCTCCAGATTATTCACTAGGTTACCCATCTCTCTTTCTCCCTCCCTCTGCACCTCACACCCTCTTTATATATGTGCCAGACATGATGGGGACACAGCAGACCTATCACAAGAGCAGTGTTCTCATGGGTGTACATGTAAAAATGACCTCTCTCGAATAAAGATTTGCAAGCATCTCTGCATAATTTGGTTAAGGACACAATAGCCATCCTCACTCAGACAGGAGGAACATGTTTGATGTCCCCAGTCATCACAGCACAGTTCTGATGATGAACAGCACCAGAATGACCTAAGGCACCTCTATCGAGTTAACCTGATTATCAGGTGCACTGGAGAAAAACACAGGGTTGTCCGAAAACATTATGGGGCAGGACACAACAGCGTTCTCAACCCATCCATGGGACTTTCACCCCAAAACAAGTGGATTCCTGATTGACCAGTTCATTGTCAGCTGCTTCTCAGGCTGCAACTGCTTGCCCACAAGTTGTAGGGATGGACAGTATGTCTAGCCCAAGGAGCAGACTTCGATCACTTCAGGGCATTTGATTGTGGCCCTATCATCTGAGCAGCTCCTAGTAATTTTTAAGACTTACTGTTGTACGCGTAGGATCAGCTTGGCATATTTTAGTAGTAATCATCAGGCCCATTTTAGCAACTGCCTTGTATTACTGATGGATATTTCTAACTGCAGATTTCTTACTTTAGAATATTCCCTAGTTGCCAGACTGGATAATGAGTTTTTTCGTAGCAGCGTTTCAGCTTTTCTCTGGGTGGCTGCTGTGCAATGCTGTGTTGTCTCCCTGCTGTTCCAGAAGTGATTGAGTGGAGCCCCATATAAGAGCCATCCCTGTGCGTTGACATCATTTCCATCCTTTTCACACTTTTTAACATGGATTCGTAGCTCAGCCCACAAATTTGTCAGATCTTCCGATGACTTACAAACTTTCAGTACAGTATGCTAGGTAACAATGTCACCACCGAAAGCAACCTGATTCAAGCTGTGCCATGACTGCTGGAAGCAGATGTGCATGGATCTGCAGGATGACATGGTTCTCCATGAAGTGTCTCTTTGGTACTTGGGCCCAGAACACGATTCCAAGTTGTATGATAAATGCACACGCATGCACATGGAGGCAAAGTCGAAATCCAGTGTTGAAGCTTATGTTGCGGAGTACAAGAAATCACAACCTTTGTTTAGGTCTTGCAATTGCTGTTTTTCTAAGTTGTGGGCACAGATCTTCCCCGATCACGGAGCCATTCCCACAATAGTTCCACTTACCTCTCAAAGTCCTGTGGATCATCCAAATCCAAGTCCAAGTCCAAGCACAAGCAAGAGAAGTAGGACTCAACCCCATCCTGCCACTACGACTCCAAGTCACAAGGGCGTCAAGATGTAAGTCACACTCCATTGAGCTTGCCAGCCACTGAGCCAGGTTTTCTTGTGATCCCTGCATGCCCAGAGTTTCCTGGGTCTTCAACCCCACGGTAGACTGAGGCTTTCAAAAAGACTGTTTCAGATATTCAAGGCTCATTGTACAGACCCCAAGGAACAGCAGGGGCCTCCAGTCAGATTATTTCCCTTTCAGCCACCGTCTGTCCCTTTGGAGCCTATACCAGGCCCTTACCAACTTAGGTACAGACTTCTTCCCTGACTATACAATCCATGCCTGTTCCCACCACATTGAAACCGGTGCCAACTCCACTGGTGCTGGAGCATGGTCCCATACCGAGGACTATGTCTGACTCTGAGCCAGTGCTCGCCTGAGCTTGACCACTATTGTTCCTGACTCTAACACTGTGTCTCTACCTCTTTGTTGTAGAGAAACTGAAATAAATAGAAACAGGACTCTTCTTGACAAGGCCAAAGGAGGTTTACTGTTCCGGTAGGGAGAGTAGCTATCCCCACACAGGTAAACAGCTGGTCTCAAACAGCTGTTCATAGACAGCTTCTTCTATAGTTACATGAACAACGTCTTTTACAAAAGGTCAAATAATGTTACTCAACAAGTACATATTTTTAGCAAGAAAATCACATCAGCTGTGTCCTCAAATGCCTAACCTTCTCTCTACACATTCATCATTGTAATTCTAACAATACTTAACAAACCACTTACTTGCTTCTTTCGTATGCATGTGTGTGCATGTTTGTTTTATTGCTCTGCTCCCAGACTTTTTAATCAGATTGTGTGTGCACTTGGCTAACCCTATCTCCTGCTCACGTTCTTTCAGTTACATTTTCAATTGACCAAGAACAAATAATACATGCTTGTGTGCTGTAACTATAAATTCCTTTAAGTTCCAAGCAAAGGTTTTCCTTTAACTAAGACCTTGTTGATCATGCACTCTATTTTCACCTGTCTTGCATCATTGTGGAACTGAGGCCTACACTTTGCTTTCACCTGTAACCCTGTGACATTCTCCATTAATACCTGTGATGCAACTTCTTCATAGTTCGTTTCCTTTCTAACAACTTCACAACTATCAGCAGAGGCTCCATTATATTTTGGTTCTGACCTTGTGCCAGAACAGGGTGCATCCCAACATGTTGCTGATGATAGTGAGGAGCTATCAGCATCCCCTTCATTACACTGATAATGTCTTATGCTTTGGTTTACAAGACACTAGAGGGTTTTTCCCCTTCATTACACTGATAATGTCTTATGCTTTGGTTTACAAGACACTAGAGGGTTTGGCAATTCCCATGAGACAGAACTTGACTCACCATATGATCACCAACTGAGAATAGGTCCACATTCACACTGCTGGTTTTGAGAAGATTCAAAGTGTTAAGAATTACAGCTGCCTTTCATTGTAACTAAAACAAATATTTTAACAAACTTCTGCAGTCCAAGTCAGCAATCTTGGAACCCTGTTCAAGGGACCACGGGTGAAGCAGAAGGTACAGGGTCTAATTGTGGGGTTGAGGTCTTTTACTCCTTAACTCCCAGGGTCTGACCTACTATGAGTTCTGAGCAACTAGGTTAATACTATCCCTTCAGGACTTAACTCTCAGTGGTAGCACAATTCGAGCAGTCCTCAGCTTCTTGGGCGAGGGGTTGGAGGAGGTAGGTGCAAGGTGAACATAGGTTCAAGAATCAAAATACATTCAGCACCCCTTATGAATAAATGCCCAGCCAAATACTTGCCTTTGTGACAAAAGTAGAATTGATGTCTGAACACAAAGTGAAATACGACACACACAAAACAATGTACACATCCCTCCTGAGGCCAGCACTCTAGTGTTGTCTGGACAGTGTCCTGAGTCCCATGTCCCTGTGTACCGGCAACAGTTATTTTCAATTTACAATAGGTAACATTCAGCTAGACCCAATAATGAGTAGGATCCTAAGAAGTTCTACAGTGCCTTTCAAAAGTCAAAGTGTTCGATCCCTGTAGCTCTGTGGGGCAGAGCAAGTTCCCTCCAGGGCACCTCGGCCTGGCAATTAGTCTTACCCATTCTGGCTAATTTTGCAATACGGAAGATGCTGAGAGTGTTCAGCACACCTGTTTTGTGGTAGAAAGGAGTTTATGTTGGCGATGAGCAGCCGTCTTGACGATGCAGGCACAGTGGCTGGTCATCCACAGCATTCCTCAGATGTTGTGGTAAATTCCTCTGATTCTGCTGGCAGGTCAAGGGCATTCACTCGGTGTTAGAAATTGGGGTACTGATTGATTGGGGTGTGAGCCGTGGTCCAGCATCAACCACAATCCTAGTCACGGTAAGTCACAAGCAAACCCCAGATTAACCTGTGCTCAACCCCCCTGGTAGCTTAGCACAGAGCAGTCAGGCTTAACTTAAAGCCAATGTGTAAATTATTTCTGCAACACTTCAAACAGTAAAACGGTGAAAACATCACATGAAAAGATCCCACACCAGGTTAAAAAAAAGAGCTTAATTGAATAAATAAAGCAAGACCAAAACTAGTAGAACCGGAGTTATACATTTTTAAAGAATAAACTGTAAAATATGATGGAGTGTGGGTCCGATATAGTCCCAGATTCCACTGAAGGTTTACCTTCCTGAGTTTTATACCAGGAGACCCGTTTGCTTTGAAAAGGGTTACAGAGAGCAAGAAAAGCGTCGCTGGTGGTAGTCGGCATGACGAGAAGAATAGGCTGGGCGTCGGAGATGGGTGAGCCAGCGCTTTGCAGGCAGATGCTGCTGTGAGAGGAGACAGGCAGGCGGCGACTTGAGCTGATTTTTGCACCAAGCCGCGCAGATCCTCTGCGGACAGACGCATTCACAATTGCAAAAAGCCAAAAAGTTTGATTTCAGGAGCTTAAGAGTTACACCAAGGGTCCAGGACCTAAGAGGCACCACTTGGGGGGGGGGGGGTGGTGAGGCAGAGGGGATAGGAACTCACTGAAGACGGGTCCAGGAGCTATTGGGTTATCCTTTCATGTCCCTGGGGCTCAGAATAGGAAGCCAGCAGACTAGCCCTTTGAAAAACTCTGGGGTCCTGGAGTTAAGATGGAGTCGCAGACCCAGTTCTTCTACCCCAGGCAAGAGGTCAGCAGAGCATCAATTTCTTTGGAGCAGCAGTCCAACAGAGAGGCAGTCCTTGTAGCAGCACACCAGTCCTTCTTTCTGGCAGAGTGTCCACAAGTCCAGATGTGTACTGAATTGCTTGTGCCTGAGGTCTTCTTGTATTCACAGTTGTGTCTTTGAAGTGGGGAGACGCTTCTGGAGGCATGCCTTTGAATTTCACTGATGCTCTGCCTTCCCTGCCCTGCATCCAGACTAATTACAGGGGGTTTGCAGGGGGTATGCAGGGGGTTTGTTGGAGACAGGTCACAGCCTATTGAGGTGTAAGTTAGGGTGGGCCCAGCTCTTCCCTACCATCCTGCCAATGATGTTTCATCCAATCTCACCTAAGCTCGCTTGATGTGTGACTGTCTAAGAGTAATACACAAAGCTCAATTGCCAGATACACCCAGTCATGCGACCAGAGGCAGGCTGCAGGCGCCCAATGGTTAAGGCAAGAAAATACCAACTTTCTAAAAGTGGCATTTTCAGAATTGTAATTTAAAATCCGAGTTCACCATAAGTTAGGATTTTAAATTAGGATTCTAGAGACACCAAACGAGTTATGTCTTTCCATTTGAAAATGACACCTACAAAAATGCAATAAGGCAACTCCAGTGTTATCCTATGGGGGAGCTAGGCCTTGCAGTGGTGAAAAACGAATTTAAGAGGTTTCACTACGAGGACATGTTAAAAATAAAAGTACATGTCCAACTTTTTAAATATTCTGCACCCTGCCTTTGGGGCTGTCTGGGACCTCCCTTAGGTGTGACTAATATGTATTAAGAAGGAAGGAATTGGCCTGGCAAAAGGTTTATTTTGCAAGGTCGAAATGGCTGTTTAAAACTGCACACACAGGCTGTGTAGTGGCAGGCCTGAGACATGTAAAGGGCTACTTACGTGGGTGGCACAATCAGTGCTTCAGGCCCATTAGAAGTATTTAATTCACAGGGCCTGGATACATGTAGTACCACTTAACTAGGGAAGAGACTTACAAGTAAATTAAATATGCCAGTTTGGGATTCACCAAAATGACCATGTTTTAAGGAGTGCACATGCAATTTCAATGGTCAGCAGTGGTAAAGTGCGCAGAGTTCTAAAACCAGCAGAAATGGAGGAGGAAGGTAAAAGGTTTGGGGAAGGACCACTTCAAGCCTGACAGATCTAGCACTAGCTTCAGTTGGGGCTCCAAGCAAACAGGTCAATACCCGCTGCTCTTTGTGGTCACATACACTGTACACGGTGACAGCCCTTCTCTCATTGCATACGGTGTACCAGGGCGACAGATCTTGCTCCTAATGGCAGCCCATTCAGACATATGGAGTTCCTGACTTTTGGGTGGCAACGAGCGGATGGTCCAATTGGTGCAACTGCAGTAATATCTTCCTGCCAGCCCCCTGTGACATACGGGTACTCATCCTTTGCATAGCACACGGGCGAACATACAGCCTGCTCAGTGCAACAGCAATAATCTTCCGCCTTGCTTTGGTGATTCACTCACCTGGATCTCACACTGGACCACTTTCCCTCCATGCACTCTCCTACCCAGAGGGGCCTCTGGGCTTGGCAGGCAGGCGCTAGTGCTCCAAAGTCAAGGGCAGGTGGTCTTGATGCCCCTTGGTGATGTCACTTCACCCTGCTGGTGGATTGACAGACCTGAATCAAGAGTCCTGGTCACATGAGAGAAGTCAGGCTGAGTTTCTTCACGTCGAGGCACAGCCACGGCTTACTGTTATATAACTGACAATTTTGCAGACTTGTGCTCCCCTTTTTATAATCCATTTCCAGATACAGATGTGATTGCGTGTCTCATGCTTTGAAGTTTTGTTGGCAGTGGCGCCTCCTTTGAAGTGCCCACTCCTCTTTCCTGTCCATTGCTCATGAAGCAGCCTGTCACAGCAGTGGAATGTCTTAGGGCCTCCCAGGCCGGATCATTCATGATGGGTAAGACACTGCCAAATTGATTTTTCATGCAGATTTGAATACACGGATTGCCTTGGTGGGAGACTGATACCACGAACTGGGGGTGTAAAAGGAAATGCTTTTTTCTATCTGACAACAAAATTGAAATGTCTGTAAATGAAATGTGCAAATATTTCACAATATATGAGAATTAGGAAAGCACAAATGAAGCACATTTTTTTGTAATTCTAAAGTGTGCTAGAAACAATTATTTTAATATGATCAGAACAAATCAATACACTAGGTGATGCCATTTTCACACATTTATTGTTTGTGTGCTGTATAGTTTTATCAGTAAAACTGTATGTCTGTGCGAATGTAATGGTCATTTTGATCAAAAATGTGTTTTCTGTAATGGCAGTGCACTACCAAGTTATCCATACTTCACTCTACGACACTCCACTCTACATGAATCTATTCTACACCACACAAATCCACTGTATGTCACTGTACTCCACTCTACATCACTCTAAGTGACTGCAATCTACTCCACTCCAGGCCACTCTACTTCAGTCCATTCCATATCACACAACTCTGATAGTCCACTCTGCGACACACTACTCTAATCCACACTCACTCCATTCTACGCCACTCGGGGACACTTAACTCTGTCCCACTCCACTCAACTCTACAACACTCTCCTCCACTGTAGGACACTCCACACTACTCTACACCACTTCACTCCATGAAACTCCACCTGGTGACAATGACCATCTTCTCAACTCCACTCTGACACTCTACTCCATGCTACTCTTTGCCACTCTTCTCTACGACACTTCACTCTAGGTCACCCTACTCCACTCTGCGACACATCACTCTACAGCTCTCTACTACACTGTACGCCATTCCATTCTGTGCCACTGTAAGGCACTCCAGTCTATGACAAAATGTGCTGCTCGACACCACTGCGCTCTACTCCACATAACTAACACACACGTGTTGACCCCTCACACACCCACCCTCCCACCAGCAACAAAAAAAGTGCCATGATGAGGTCAGCTCTGGCTGCGTCTTAGTGCTTTTTTAAGATGTTAAATTCATCCAGGCAGCAGTCCAGGTGCACTGCTGTACAACATGGCAAAAATTATTTGACAAAGCCAGTAGCTCTCTCATAGGTGACGCCTCTTGACTTTGGTACTGCTTCTTACATAACTGTTCTTTATCCACCTTTGGGAATATCAACAAGCTGTTTTAATTTGTAAAGCTTTGGAAACATTTGTTAAATCAAACAATTCAAATGATTTAAAATGTCATTACATCTTATGACTATTTGATTATATCTTCAATAACATCACTAATTTTGTAAGAATATATTTTTCTGTTAAAATTAAACTTCCCCATGTGAGCATAACATCACTGCACTTTGGGGGAACGTCACTGCTAGCACAATGCAACGCTAGTCACTCACTCATCTAGCCATCACCTTAAGAACGTGTCCCATAGTGCATATTAATGTCTAATCAAAGGCTAAGCTACAAAAAAAAATTGATTTCCTGATAAAAACCATTAAAATGTAATAATAAAAATAGGTTATTTGCAAAAAACAATCAGATCAGTTTATATTGTACCACGGTGTAAAGCACCATCATTCTTAAATTGCAGATAAAGATTCAGTCTACAATAGCAAAGTATTTTGGGGTTGAAAACTGACCCGAATTGTTTTAGCAATGTTTATAAAAACACTAACAATTTTCAGACACAGTCTAGATTCAACAGCTTCATGTAAATAAAGTTTTACTTTAATAGAGAAAAGGTTAACTTGCATGAAAAATTGTTATTTAAACAGGGTTATGCAGCTTTGCATTTGAAATGTCTGTGCTTACTGCTGCTTGCATGTGTTCCTGGTGAACAAAGTGTGTATAACCCCTTAGCTGCCAGGCCTTTTCCCCCTCCTGTGCCGAGCCTTTTTTTGGCTATTTGGGACAGTTTGCGCTTAGGCCCTCATAACTTTGTTTTCACATAAGCTACCCACGCCAAATTTGCGTCCTTTTTTTCCAATATCCTAGGGATTCTAGAGGTACCCAGACTTTGTGGGTTCCCCTGAAGGAGACCAAGAAATTAGCCAAAATACAGTGAAAAGTTTTTTTGTTTTTTTTTGTTTTTTTTTTAAATGGGAAAAAAGGGCTGCAGAAGTCTGTGCTTACTGCTGCTTGCATGTGTTCCTGGTGAACAAAGTGTGTATAACCCCTTAGCTGCCAGGCCTTTTCCCCCTCCTGTGCCGAGCCTTTTTTTGGCTATTTGGGACAGTTTGCGCTTAGGCCCTCATAACTTTGTTTTCGCATAAGCTACCCACGCCAAATTTGCGTCCTTTATTTCCAATATCCTAGGGATTCTAGAGGTACCCAGACTTTGCGGGTTCCCCTGAAGGAGACCAAGAAATTAGCCAAAATACAGTGAAAAGTATTTTTGTTTTTTTTTGTTTTTTTTTTAAATGGGAAAAAAGGGCTGCATAAGTCTGTGCTTACTGCTGCTTGCATGTGTTCCTGGTGAACAAAGTGTGTATAACCCCTTAGCTGCCAGGCCTTTTCCCCCTCCTGTGCAGAGCCTTTTTTTGGCTATTTGGGGCAGTTTGCGCTTAGGCCCTCATAACTTTTTTTTCATATAAGCTACCCACGCCAAATTTGCGTCCTTTTTTTCCAATATCCTAGGGATTCTAGAGGTACCCAGACTTTGTGGGTTCCCCTGAAGGAGACCAAGAAATTAGCCAAAGTACAGTGAAAAGGTTTTTTTGTTTTTTTTTAAATGGGAAAAAAGGGCTGCAGAAGGCAGCTTGTGTTTTTTTTCCCTGAAAATGGCATCAACAAAGGGTTTGCGGTGGCAAGATCACCATATTCCCAGCTTTCAGAAATAGGCATACTTGAATTGGAAAACCCAATATTTCAATACAATTTTGACATTTTACTAGGGCATACCCCGTTTTTACTATTTTTTGTGGTTTTAGCCTCCTTCCAGTTAGTGACCAAAATGGGTGAGAAACCAATGCTGGATCCCAGAAAGCTAAACATTTCTGAAAAGTAGACAAATTCTGAATTCAGCAAGAGGTCATTTGTGTAGATCCTACAGGTGTTTCCTACAGAAAATAACAGCTGAAATAAAAAAATATTGAAATTGAGGTGAAAAAAACAGCCATTTTTCTCCACGTTTTACTCTGTAACTTTTTCCTACGATGTCAGATTTTTTAAAGCAATATACCGTTACGTCAGCTGGACTCATCTGGTTGCGGGATATATAGGGCTTGTAGGTTCATCAAGAACTCTAGGTACCCAGAGCCAATAAATGAGCTGCACCTTGCAATGGGTTTTTATTCCTTACCGGGTATACAGCAATTCATTTGCTCAAATATAAAAAGTGAAAAATAGGTATCAAGAAAACCTTTGTATTTCCAAAATGGCCACAAGATAAGGTGTTGAGAAGCAGTGGTTATTTGCACATCTCTGAATTCCGGGGTGCCCATACTAGCATGTGAATTACAGGGCATTTCTCAAATAGACGTCTTTTTTACACACTGCCTTACATTTAGAAGGAAAAAATGTAGCGAAAGACAAGGGTCAATAACACTTGTTTTGCTATTCTGTGTTCCCCCAAGTCTCCCGATAACAATGGTACCTCACTTGTGTAGGTAGGCCTAGCGCCCACAAAAGGAAATGGCTCAAAACACAACGTGGACACATCAAATTTTTTCACAGAAAACAGAGGTGTTTTTTGCAAATTGCCTACCTGTGGATTTTGGCCTCTAGCTCAGTGGGCACCTGGGAAACCTAGCAAACCAGTGCATTTTTGAAAAACTAGACACCTAGGGGAATCCAAGATGGGGTGACTTGTGGGGCTCTGACCAGGTTCCGTTACCCAGAATCCTTTGCAAACCTCAAAATTTGACCCAAAAAACACTTTTTCCTCTCATTTCAGTGACCGAAAGTTCTGGAATCAGAGAGGAGCCACAAATTTCCTTCCACCCAGCATTCCCCCAAGTCTCCCGATAAAATTTGTACCTCACTTGTGTTGGGAGGCCTAGCGCCCATGGAAGGAAATGCCCCAAAATACTATCTGGACACATCAAAATGATCAAATACAAAACTACCTGTTTTTGCAGGGGGGCACCTGCGTTTTTGGTCCTGGGCTCAGCAGCCTTCTAGGGAAACCCAGACATTTCTGAAAACTAGACACCCAAGGGAGTCCAGTGAGGTGTGACTTGAGTGGATCCCCCAATGTTTTCTTACCCAGAATCCTCAGCAGACCTCAAATTTAGCTAACAAATCACATTTTTCCCACATTTCTGTGTGGGATCACCGCACTGGGACACATTTCATACCACCCAATGTTCCCCTCAGTCTCCCGGTAAAAATGATACCTCATTTGTGTAGGTGGGCCAAGTGCTTGCGAAAGGGAAGAGCCAAAAACATGTCGATATTGAGGGGGAACAAAGGGGGTTCAAAAGGGCAGTTTGCAAAAAAAAACATTTTTAGGCTGACAAGTGCAGCAGAAATTTTATTGGTATAGATGAGACAATGCTGGGTGGTAGGAATTTTGTGGATTCCTGCAGATTCCGGAAGGTTCCATCACAAAAACGTGGGAAAATGTGTGATTTCCAGCAAAGTTGGAGGTTTGCACGGGATTGTGGGTACAAAAATGGTGCGGGTGCATGTGAAACACACCACCCTGGAATCACCCAGATGTTTAGTTTTCAGATGTGTCTAGGTCTTGTGGATTTTTCTACATGGCAGCGCCCCAAAGTCCATAAAGTGCAGCCCTCGCCATTCCAAGTGGGACGATTTTGAGAGTAAGCCAAGTTCTCATGGCCCAAATGTAAAACTAAAACCCCAAATAATAAAATGTCTTCTTGCTTGCTGTGGGAAAAGATGTTTTAGAGTGCGGGGGAAAGCTGAAAGACTGTTACCCCCTTCAGTTGAGGTGGGGGCGTAACCAGGCCCATACTGGTTGGTAGCCACCACCCCAATATATATATATATATATATTTTATTCTATGGCATCTAGTAGACTTTCTGCCCCGCCCCCGGGTTGTGGATCAGGGGTAATTGCCCCATCTGCCCACTGGTGTGCAGAACAACTTTGGCCCCATTTATTTGGGGTGGGGGTATGGCCATACCCCCACCCTCTTATTTTTGGAGAAAAAAAACTTCCCTGGCCTCTGGTGGGCTTTTTGCCCCCCCCTTGGGGCAGATGAGCCTTCCTAAAATAGGCCCATCTGCCCCAATGGGGGGCAGATGTGGCCAATAGTAATGTGCCCCCATGGGGAGCGACCCTTACCCAAGGGGCTGCCTCCCTAAAGAGAACATACACACACACCAATCCCTGGTGCCTAAGTGGTGTCTGCCCCCATGGGGGCAGATTGGCCTAACAAAAATTGGCCTATCTGCCCCCAAGGGGGGCAGAAATGGTCTAAATACAATTTGCCCCCCAGGGGAGTGACCCTTGACTAATGGGTCACTCCCCATCTCTAAAAAAAAAAAACAAAAAAAAACACAAATTTTTTTTTTGCCCTGGCGCCTAGAGGTTTCTGCCCCCCTGGGGGCAGATCGGCCTAATAACAATGGGCCGATCTGCCCCCGGGGGGGGGCAGAAATTGCCTAAAATAAATTTGCCCCTCCACCCCCTGGGGAGCGACCCTTGCCTACAGGGTCGCTCCCCTTACGTGACATCGGCGCAAAAAGAAATCCCCGGTACCTAGTTGTTTCTGCCGATCTGCCCCCAAGGGTGGCAGAAATGGTCTAAATACAATTTTCCCCCCAGGGGAGCGACCCTTGCCTAATGGGTTGCTCCCCATCTAAAAAAAAAAAATTGCCCTGGTCTAAGTACAATTTGCCCCTCCAGGGGAGCGACCCTTGCCTAAGGGTTCGCTCACCATCTGTAAAACAACAACAACAAAAAATACCCAGTGCCTAGTGGTTTCTGCCCCCCTTGGGGGCAGATCGGCCTAATTAAAATAGGCTGATCTGCCCCCCAGGGGGGCAGAAATGGCCTAAAATAAATTTGTGGGCGTAACCAGGCCCATACTAGTTGGTAGCCACCACCCCAATATATATATTTTTTTTAATTCTCTGGCATCTTGTAGACTTTCTGCCCCCCCCCCGGGGTGTGGATCAGCGGTAATTGCCCCATCTGCAGAACAACTTTGGCCCTATTTATTTGGGGTGGGGGTATGGCCATACCCCCACCCTCTTATTTTTGGGGAAAAAAAACTTCCCTGGCCTCTGGTGGGCTTTCTGCCCCCCCCTTGGGGCAGATGGGCCTTCCAAAAATAGGCCCATCTGCCCCCAATGGGGGGCAGATATGGCCAACAGTAATGTGCCCCCATGGGGAGCGACCCTTACCCAAGGGGCTGCCTCCCTAAAGAAAACACACGCATACACACACACCAATCCCTGGTGCCTAAGTGGTTTCTGCCCCCATGGGGGCAGATTGGCCTAACAAAAATTGGCCGATCTGCCCCCAAGGGGGGCAGAAATGGTCTAAATACAATTTTCCCCCCAGGGGAGCGACCCTTGCCTAATGGGTTGCTCCCCATCTCTAAAAAAACAAACAAACAAAAAAAAACACCAAAAACAAATTGCCCTTGCGCCTAGAGGTTTCTGCCCCCCTGGGGGCAGACCGGCCTAATAACAATGGGCCGATCTGCCCCCAGGGGGGGCAGTAATGGCCTAAAATAAATTTGCCCCCCACCCCCCTGGGGAGCGACCCTTGCCTACGGGGTCGCTCCCCTTACGTGACATTGGCGCAAAAAAAAGATCCCCGGTGCCTAGTTGTTTCTGCTCCCCTTGGGGGGCAGATTGACCAAAAATCGGCCGATCTGCCCCCAAGGGGGGCAGAAATGGTCTAAATACAATTTGCCCCCCAGGGGAGCGACCCTTGCCTAAGGGTTCGCTCACCATCTGTAAAACAGCACACAAAAAAAATACCCGGTGCCTAGTGGTTTCTGCCCCCCTTGGGGGCAGATCGGCCTAATTAAAATAGGCTGATCTGCCCCCCAGGGGGGCAGAAATGGCCTAAAATAAATTTGCCCCCCAGGGGAATGACCCTTGCCTAAGGGGTCGCTCCCATTGTGTGAAATTCATGAAGAAAAAAAAAACTCCCTGGTGTCCAGTGGTTTCTGTCCCCGTTGGGGGCAGATTGGCCTCATAAAAATAGGCCAATCTGTCCCCAGGGGGGGGCATAAATGGCATAAATATAATTTGTCCCCTAGGGGAGCGACCCTTGCCTAAGGGGTGGCTCCCCACCTCTTTAAAAAAAAAAAAAAAAGATCCCTGGTGCCTAGAGGTATCTGCCCCCGGGGGGGGGGCAGAAAAGGCCTAAAAAAAAAAATGCCCCTCCCAGGGAGCGACCCTTGCCCAATTGGTCGCTCCATCATGCATGGATTGCGTGCGATCGCGTGCTGATGTCACGGGGGATGGCTTCCCCTTCCATCCCTGCCTTGGGGGGTTAGGGGGGAAACCTCTGGGCTCTGTGCCCAGGACGTAATGGTTACATCCTGGGCACACGAGCACTACGTCTTGGGCACAGAAGGGGTTAAATGCAGTATGTTTATGGCTGCAGTACCACCTCCTCTCTACAGGGACAGAGCTGAGCACAACTATAAACACACCTTATGAAACACAGGTCCCCACAAGACTTTTTTTTTTTTTTTAAGTTGTAAAAATTCACACGGATGTTACTGAAGTCATTTTTCATTTAAATTAGCGTGAGTGTGTTATCACACCTAAGTCTCCACAAGGATAGAAACACACACACATAGTCCCACCACCGGCAAGTGCGAGTAGGGAGTAGGTAGCTATTGCTAGGATCTAGTTTCCGGACGAGTGTTTTTTTGTTGTTGTTTTTTTTGCTAATTACTTAGACACCGTCTGACGGATCTTCACAAAATTTTCAAAACTAGTTTGCCACTGTCTTTAGCTGTTCTCAGGAAAGTTTTGGGGTGATTCATCTGACTGGGGCTGAGAAAAAGTGGGGTCCCAAAACTTGTCTTCCACATGCAATTGCTCATAGGGATTTTGGACATGACTAAAGCATGAACCGCTGGACGGAATGACACCAAATTTGGCAGAAAGCTAGAGCTTAGTCATCCAGAAAGAGGGCTTTTGTAATTTGGTGTAAATCTGTTAATTAGTTGTCAAGTTATTAAAGAAAAAATATTTTTGTATATCTAGAGATGCGGATCAGCACGTCAACAGCAGTGCTGTGATTGGCTGGCCGCAACCTGAGAGAAAAGTTCTGGCTGCCATTTTGTGATTTGGGGCACGATCCCTGGGAGGGAGGAATAAAAATTAGATAGGATAGAAGGGGTCAGGATAGAGGTATCCTGGCCCCATGGGACTGATGGAGGGGTCTCTGAGGGACCCCTCATGGGCAAGATATTGCCCAAAAATTTATTTTCTGGGATGCGCAAGGATCTGCGGATCCTCCACGGCGCTCAGCTCAGCCTCCTGTGTCAATCCGCAATGGATCCCCAGATCCAGACCGCAAATGAAAAAAAATATACAGACCCACCTACAGACCCAGTCATATACTCACAGACCTAGTCACATACTCACTCACACGCCTATGGACATACTCACACACCCACAAAACTACTACCACACCCAGTCACAGACCCACACAACCACTCAGACACCCACGGATTCACTGACATACCCATACAGCCACTCATACACCCACTCACACACCCATAAAACCACTCCTGAACTCTGTCACAGACCCACACACACCCACTCATAGACCCACAAAAGACCCACTCACCGACCCGCACAGCCATTCATACATCCACTCACAGACTCACACACCCACTCACAGACTCACACACCCACTCACAGACTCACACACCCAGTCTCATATCCATACAGCCACTTCCAGAACCACACTGGGTTTGATTGCATGCGGCCAACACCCCACTGCACAGAGCCAAAGGGTATGTGCTGCGTGGGGTTGGCTGCATGCCGAAGGCCATGCACATCAGCGATTGGTCTAACGAATGGTAGTTAGATATTACATTACTTTTGAAAAACCCTTGAAATTCCCTGAAAAATAACAGTTTACAGGGACGTTATAGTTCGAAAATTGAATTAAAAAAAAGCTTAGAAATGTACTAAAAAATAAAAGCTTACTCTGTTATAGATGGATTCAGATTTTAGTCACACAAAACTATAGAAATTCAGCATTTATAGTTATACTTATTTATAACCCTGGCCATTCAGCTTTCTCCTCGATAATTATATTGTGTGTGTATATATATATACACATATATATATATATATATATATATATACACACACACGCACAGTTTTCTCATCAATAATTTTATTGCAAATGTGTATGTGTATGTGTGTGTGTGTGTGTGTATATATATATATATATATATATATATATATATATATATATATATACAAACAAACGCCCAGCTTTCTCATCAATAATTTTAATACACACACACACACACACACTCACTCGCTCTTTCGCTCTCTCTCTCCACAGACACCCAGTACCCAGTTGGGATGGGCAGTATGTGCGCAAGCAGCCTTCCCCCACGCAGGCGGCAGCACTCCAAGCTTCGCTCGATCACACGAGGGGAAGCAGCCACCTCCCTGAGGGGAACAGCTCTCCCTCAGGTCAGTGTTATCCCTTTGCGTTAGCACTGCTAGGGATTTCTGTCAGAAAATGTCCATAGCCCTTGATATTGTGTACTTTTTTACCTGGAAGAAATGTCAGCGCGTCCAGGCCTAAATTACATAAGCGCCAATTGTCAGAAATATTTTCACTTCTCCTCCACATACAGGAGTCCAGCAGTGTAATTGATGGGAGCAGCACTTTCATTCATAGTACAAACACCTGGCAGCGCCTCCTGACAGAAGCGTGAGCAGGTCACAACCGGAAATACATGGACTCTTTCAGAGCCTCGACTTTAGCTGCAGTTACCACTCATGTCAGCGCCCCTGACCAGGAACAGTGTCGACCCTCAGTGGCGTTAGTATTAGCAGCGCTTCTTTCTGTCAGAGAGCCAGGCCGCTGCCCGAGTCTTGACTGAAACTGTACCTCCTGGGCGGCACGTCTAGCAAGCACGCCTTGCTGGGAGATGCGGTGGCAGCTGGCATAAATGGTACCGCTACTTTAAATGTTCTATGCATAACCTGTCTTTAATGTTGGCTTCACTCCTGTGTAAGCCGTCACTTGAAGACATAAACGTTGACGTTTCTCTCCTGTCAGAGTGGCAGCAATAGTGAGGGTAAATATTGGCAGCACTGCCTAGCAAACTTTGACAGCACCAATCAGATTTGCCAGACATTCTTTCAAATCCTTCTTCCCTGTTTGTACCTGACAAAACAAAGGGAAACCCCTAGCACATCTCCCTCGAAATGGATTTACATCGTGGCATATTGAAATCTTTCACTTAGCAAATAAAAAATGTTTTTGTAGGTATGCCGTATCAGAGTTAAAATATCAGAGTTAAAATGTCCACATGAATTGTTTCGAGGCAACGTTCTTGCTCCTAGCAGCAAGCGAACAGAGCGTCTTATTTTGTACATTTCCTTTACGTTGAGCACAGCCTCGGTTGCTGATGTGGCAGTGCATACCTTGTGAACAGTAACACGAGGTTTTGCTGGAGAATTCGCAGCAGATGTTACAGGGCTTCTTGCAGCTGCAGCATTGGTGGTTCAGTGGTAGAATTCTCGCCTGCCACGCGGGAGGCCCGGGTTCGATTCCCGGCCAATGCAGAGCCTATTTTTTAAACTATTTAATTTCTAAGTTATTCAACATAGGAGAGGTGTTCTAAATCTGTTGAAATACGATTGTTTTTTATGTTACATCATCTTCACAGGTGTGGGTGCACTGCGTGATGAATTAGATTTCCCTGGACAGTTCTCTTAATGTTATTAATTTCATAACAAAGTTACTCCTTAAAGGCACTCGACTTTCTCAGGGCAGCGAGGGTGCGCGGTAGTGACTTACCCCCAGTGGGGGGGAGGTAATGGGGCCAAGGTTAGAAACTTAGGCATAGTGTGACGCTGGACATCACACTAAAAAATATCCAGTAAGTATTTTATCCTTATAAAAAAGGACTTTCATTTGGCACATTTTTCATAGCTCCTTGCTGTTTGGTACTAGATTTCTCAGAATTTTGGCTGAGGTAGCAGTCATTTATCTCTGAACAGTCACATAGAGGCTTTGAGGAAGAATTCACAACAGCTGTTAAAGTAGTCCTTTCAGCTGAAGCATTGGTGGTTCAGTGGTAGAATTCTCGCCTGCCACGCGGGAGGCCCGGGTTCGATTCCCGGCCAATGCAAAGCACATTTTTTTTAAATGTAGTATAAATTCTAAGTATTACCTATTAAGTGGTTAAACGTAGGAAAATGCCATATATCTGTTGAAATAAGTTTTTAAATTATACAATTTGCTCAGAGACTTGGGTGCCTTAAGTGTGGCCAATGCTATGCTGTGGGGCTTGGTAATGGCTGACTTGGATATCTCCTGGACCACTTTGGTGGGGCTTAGAATGTGGGCAAGAGCAGCAGATGCCTGGACTCTTGTCCTAATTCTGGGTCTCAGTCTGCCTGGCATATTAGTCTAGGCAACTCAGTGGGCTAACGCTTTAGAGGATGAGAGGATCCAGTATACAAGGAGCACAAATAAAAGGTGTCCTCAAAAGTAGGAGTCTTCAATACCAACCACCTAAACCACAAGAACCCCACCCATTGAGACCAGGGATGCTCCCTTGAAAATCTGGTAGCTAGTTTCTGGTCATCCCATGTCCAGTCACCAATGCCAGTCAGGAGGCTAGGGTCCAAAACAGGACCCAAGTGGTCTATCTTCTTTTCCATGTCAGAAAACAGTGGGCCAGTTCCCAATATTGAGTCCACTGGTGCCTTTAGCTTATTTGCCTGTATCTCATACTCCTATGTTGTGGTCAAGGTTTTCCAGTCATGATGACCTCCAAACGCTAGGAGTATATGGGCCAACTGCATCCCTGCCCTTCTGGGGCTGAGTAGGGTTATACAGGCATTCTACAGAGACTCAGTGACTCGGAGACAGTGCAGAATCATCCTTATGATGAAGACAGGTGATGATAAAGTTCCACGACCCAAGTAAGTAACTTGCTCTTCTTAGTCAACTAGGCTATTGGGTACTTGTGGTTTATTGGCAATCTTTGTCCATCAAGCCATCCGCCACACGCATCGTCTAATCAGCTAGGATTTGTACAGATGTTTTTGAGATCAGGATAGTTTCTATCCTCTCATGTAGGCACAGTCCAGTCTTTGTGCATGCATCCTCTGCTTCTCTCTATAGGTTTTAGCAGTAGTGAAACTTTGGAGGCTTCCCAGTCATAGAAACAGTGTGGACAGAGAATGTCCGCTATGCAGAGGTTCTTCTCCAGGTACTGTTGTTTTCTTCCCTACACTGGTGTGCAGCCCTTCTCAGTTTACAGAAGAGGAACTGGCTGAGGGTGGCAGTAGTTATACCCATTTTGTGGCCAAGACAGGAAGCTTGACCAACCAAGGTTCCGCAACATTCGAAAGTTGGGCCCTCTGCCAATCCTGGAAAAGGGTATCATGCTATTGCTGACCAACCTTCATGGGTGTCTGAGCCTAGAGTCCCCAGTCAGCCGGTTTAGACGAGTCTCAGGTGAGATGTAGATTGAGCTAAAAAAAAAAAAAGCCTGCCATCCTTGGGGAGATGGCGACACTCCGGGCATGAAAAAGCAATCCTGAACAAGGGAAAGGGGATTGTGACCCACATCTCACCCCTAGGAACACAGGTTACTCAGAGGGGAACTGGGCATGTGTACATATATGTTGGTACATCCCAGATTCATATCTCCAGGTTTCATAAAGGGAACCACCATCTTGTATTGCATGCTCCAGATTATTCACTAGGTTACCCATCTCTCTTTCTCCCTCCCTCTGCACCTCACACCCTCTTTATATATGTGCCAGACATGATGGGGACACAGCAGACCTATCACAAGAGCAGTGTTCTCATGGGTGTACATGTAAAAATGACCTCTCTCGAATAAAGATTTGCAAGCATCTCTGCATAATTTGGTTAAGGACACAATAGCCATCCTCACTCAGACAGGAGGAACATGTTTGATGTCCCCAGTCATCACAGCACAGTTCTGATGATGAACAGCACCAGAATGACCTAAGGCACCTCTATCGAGTTAACCTGATTATCAGGTGCACTGGAGAAAAACACAGGGTTGTCCGAAAACATTATGGGGCAGGACACAACAGCGTTCTCAACCCATCCATGGGACTTTCACCCCAAAACAAGTGGATTCCTGATTGACCAGTTCATTGTCAGCTGCTTCTCAGGCTGCAACTGCTTGCCCACAAGTTGTAGGGATGGACAGTATGTCTAGCCCAAGGAGCAGACTTCGATCACTTCAGGGCATTTGATTGTGGCCCTATCATCTGAGCAGCTCCTAGTAATTTTTAAGACTTACTGTTGTACGCGTAGGATCAGCTTGGCATATTTTAGTAGTAATCATCAGGCCCATTTTAGCAACTGCCTTGTATTACTGATGGATATTTCTAACTGCAGATTTCTTACTTTAGAATATTCCCTAGTTGCCAGACTGGATAATGAGTTTTTTCGTAGCAGCGTTTCAGCTTTTCTCTGGGTGGCTGCTGTGCAATGCTGTGTTGTCTCCCTGCTGTTCCAGAAGTGATTGAGTGGAGCCCCATATAAGAGCCATCCCTGTGCGTTGACATCATTTCCATCCTTTTCACACTTTTTAACATGGATTCGTAGCTCAGCCCACAAATTTGTCAAATCTTCCGATGACTTACAAACTTTCAGTACAGTATGCTAGGTAACAATGTCACCACCGAAAGCAACCTGATTCAAGCTGTGCCATGACTGCTGGAAGCAGATGTGCATGGATCTGCAGGATGACATGGTTCTCCATGAAGTGTCTCTTTGGTACTTGGGCCCAGAACACGATTCCAAGTTGTATGATAAATGCACACGCATGCACATGGAGGCAAAGTCGAAATCCAGTGTTGAAGCTTATGTTGCTGAGTACAAGAAATCACAACCTTTGTTTAGGTCTTGCAATTGCTGTTTTTCTAAGTTGTGGGCACGGATCTTCCCCGATCACGGAGCCATTCCCACAATAGTTCCACTTACCTCTCAAAGTCCTGTGGATCATCCAAATCCAAGTCCAAGTCCAAGCACAAGCAAGAGAAGTAGGACTCAACCCCATCCTGCCACTACGACTCCAAGTCACAAGGGCGTCAAGATGTAAGTCACACTCCATTGAGCTTGCCAGCCACTGAGCCAGGTTTTCTTGTGATCCCTGCATGCCCAGAGTTTCCTGGGTCTTCAACCCCACGGTAGACTGAGGCTTTCAAAAAGACTGTTTCAGATATTCAAGGCTCATTGTACAGACCCCAAGGAACAGCAGGGGCCTCCAGTCAGATTATTTCCCTTTCAGCCACCGTCTGTCCCTTTGGAGCCTATACCAGGCCCTTACCAACTTAGGTACAGACTTCTTCCCTGACTATACAATCCATGCCTGTTCCCACCACATTGAAACCGGTGCCAACTCCACTGGTGCTGGAGCATGGTCCCATACCGAGGACTATGTCTGACTCTGAGCCAGTGCTCGCCTGAGCTTGACCACTATTGTTCCTGACTCTAACACTGTGTCTCTACCTCTTTGTTGTAGAGAAACTGAAATAAATAGAAACAGGACTCTTCTTGACAAGGCCAAAGGAGGTTTACTGTTCCGGTAGGGAGAGTAGCTATCCCCACACAGGTAAACAGCTGGTCTCAAACAGCTGTTCATAGACAGCTTCTTCTATAGTTACATGAACAACGTCTTTTACAAAAGGTCAAATAATGTTACTCAACAAGTACATATTTTTAGCAAGAAAATCACATCAGCTGTGTCCTCAAATGCCTAACCTTCTCTCTACACATTCATCATTGTAATTCTAACAATACTTAACAAACCACTTACTTGCTTCTTTCGTATGCATGTGTGTGCATGTTTGTTTTATTGCTCTGCTCCCAGACTTTTTAATCAGATTGTGTGTGCACTTGGCTAACCCTATCTCCTGCTCACGTTCTTTCAGTTACATTTTCAATTGACCAAGAACAAATAATACATGCTTGTGTGCTGTAACTATAAATTCCTTTAAGTTCCAAGCAAAGGTTTTCCTTTAACTAAGACCTTGTTGATCATGCACTCTATTTTCACCTGTCTTGCATCATTGTGGAACTGAGGCCTACACTTTGCTTTCACCTGTAACCCTGTGACATTCTCCATTAATACCTGTGATGCAACTTCTTCATAGTTCGTTTCCTTTCTAACAACTTCACAACTATCAGCAGAGGCTCCATTATATTTTGGTTCTGACCTTGTGCCAGAACAGGGTGCATCCCAACATGTTGCTGATGATAGTGAGGAGCTATCAGCATCCCCTTCATTACACTGATAATGTCTTATGCTTTGGTTTACAAGACACTAGAGGGTTTTTCCCCTTCATTACACTGATAATGTCTTATGCTTTGGTTTACAAGACACTAGAGGGTTTGGCAATTCCCATGAGACAGAACTTGACTCACCATATGATCACCAACTGAGAATAGGTCCACATTCACACTGCTGGTTTTGAGAAGATTCAAAGTGTTAAGAATTACAGCTGCCTTTCATTGTAACTAAAACAAATATTTTAACAAACTTCTGCAGTCCAAGTCAGCAATCTTGGAACCCTGTTCAAGGGACCACGGGTGAAGCAGAAGGTACAGGGTCCAATTGTGGGGTTGAGGTCTTTTACTCCTTAACTCCCAGGGTCTGACCTACTATGAGTTCTGAGCAACTAGGTTAATACTATCCCTTCAGGACTTAACTCTCAGTGGTAGCACAATTCGAGCAGTCCTCAGCTTCTTGGGCGAGGGGTTGGAGGAGGTAGGTGCAAGGTGAACATAGGTTCAAGAATCAAAATACATTCAGCACCCCTTATGAATAAATGCCCAGCCAAATACTTGCCTTTGTGACAAAAGTAGAATTGATGTCTGAACACAAAGTGAAATACGACACACACAAAACAATGTACACATCCCTCCTGAGGCCAGCACTCTAGTGTTGTCTGGACAGTGTCCTGAGTCCCATGTCCCTGTGTACCGGCAACAGTTATTTTCAATTTACAATAGGTAACATTCAGCTAGACCCAATAATGAGTAGGATCCTAAGAAGTTCTACAGTGCCTTTCAAAAGTCAAAGTGTTCGATCCCTGTAGCTCTGTGGGGCAGAGCAAGTTTCCTCCAGGGCACCTCGGCCTGGCAATTAGTCTTACCCATTCTGGCTAATTTTGCAATACGGAAGATGCTGAGAGTGTTCAGCACACCTGTTTTGTGGTAGAAAGGAGTTTATGTTGGCGATGAGCAGCCGTCTTGACGATGCAGGCACAGTGGCTGGTCATCCACAGCATTCCTCAGATGTTGTGGTAAATTCCTCTGATTCTGCTGGCAGGTCAAGGGCATTCACTCGGTGTTAGAAATTGGGGTACTGATTGATTGGGGTGTGAGCCTTGGTCCAGCATCAACCACAATCCTAGTCACGGTAAGTCACAAGCAAACCCCAGATTAACCTGTGCTCAACCCCCCTGGTAGCTTAGCACAGAGCAGTCAGGCTTAACTTAAAGCCAATGTGTAAATTATTTCTGCAACACTTCAAACAGTAAAACGGTGAAAACATCACATGAAAAGATCCCACACCAGGTTAAAAAAAAGAGCTTAATTGAATAAATAAAGCAAGACCAAAACTAGTAGAACCGGAGTTATACATTTTTAAAGAATAAACTGTAAAATATGATGGAGTGTGGGTCCGATATAGTCCCAGATTCCACTGAAGGTTTACCTTCCTGAGTTTTATACCAGGAGACCCGTTTGCTTTGAAAAGGGTTACAGAGAGCAAGAAAAGCGTCGCTGGTGGTAGTCGGCATGACGAGAAGAATAGGCTGGGCGTCGGAGATGGGTGAGCCAGCGCTTTGCAGGCAGATGCTGCTGTGAGAGGAGACAGGCAGGCGGCGACTTGAGCTGATTTTTGCACCAAGCCGCGCAGATCCTCTGCGGACAGACGCATTCACAATTGCAAAAAGCCAAAAAGTTTGATTTCAGGAGCTTAAGAGTTACACCAAGGGTCCAGGACCTAAGAGGCACCACTTGGGGGGGGGGGGTGGTGAGGCAGAGGGGATAGGAACTCACTGAAGACGGGTCCAGGAGCTATTGGGTTATCCTTTCATGTCCCTGGGGCTCAGAATAGGAAGCCAGCAGACTAGCCCTTTGAAAAACCCTGGGGTCCTGGAGTTAAGATGGAGTCGCAGACCCAGTTCTTCTACCCCAGGCAAGAGGTCAGCAGAGCATCAATTTCTTTGGAGCAGCAGTCCAACAGAGAGGCAGTCCTTGTAGCAGCACACCAGTCCTTCTTTCTGGCAGAGTGTCCACAAGTCCAGATGTGTACTGAATTGCTTGTGCCTGAGGTCTTCTTGTATTCACAGTTGTGTCTTTGAAGTGGGGAGACGCTTCTGGAGGCATGCCTTTGAATTTCACTGATGCTCTGCCTTCCCTGCCCTGCATCCAGACTAATTACAGGGGGTTTGCAGGGGGTATGCAGGGGGTTTGTTGGAGACAGGTCACAGCCTATTGAGGTGTAAGTTAGGGTGGGCCCAGCTCTTCCCTACCATCCTGCCAATGATGTTTCATCCAATCTCACCTAAGCTCGCTTGGTGTGTGACTGTCTAAGAGTAATACACAAAGCTCAATTGCCAGATACACCCAGTCATGCGACCAGAGGCAGGCTGCAGGCGCCCAATGGTTAAGGCAAGAAAATACCAACTTTCTAAAAGTGGCATTTTCAGAATTGTAATTTAAAATCCGAGTTCACCATAAGTTAGGATTTTAAATTAGGATTCTAGAGACACCAAACGAGTTATGTCTTTCCATTTGAAAATGACACCTACAAAAATGCAATAAGGCAACTCCAGTGTTATCCTATGGGGGAGCTAGGCCTTGCAGTGGTGAAAAACGAATTTAAGAGGTTTCACTACGAGGACATGTTAAAAATAAAAGTACATGTCCAACTTTTTAAATATTCTGCACCCTGCCTTTGGGGCTGTCTGGGACCTCCCTTAGGTGTGACTAATATGTATTAAGAAGGAAGGAATTGGCCTGGCAAAAGGTTTATTTTGCAAGGTCGAAATGGCTGTTTAAAACTGCACACACAGGCTGTGTAGTGGCAGGCCTGAGACATGTAAAGGGCTACTTACGTGGGTGGCACAATCAGTGCTTCAGGCCCATTAGAAGTATTTAATTCACAGGGCCTGGATACATGTAGTACCACTTAACTAGGGAAGAGACTTACAAGTAAATTAAATATGCCAGTTTGGGATTCACCAAAATGACCATGTTTTAAGGAGTGCACATGCAATTTCAATGGTCAGCAGTGGTAAAGTGCCTAAAACCAGCAGAAATGGAGGAGGAAGGTAAAAGGTTTGGGGAAGGACCACTTCAAGCCTGACAGATCTAGCACTAGCTTCAGTTGGGGCTCCAAGCAAACAGGTCAATACCCGCTGCTCTTTGTGGTCACATACACTGTACACGGTGACAGCCCTTCTCTCATTGCATACGGTGTACCAGGGCGACAGATCTTGCTCCTAATGGCAGCCCATTCAGACATATGGAGTTCCTGACTTTTGGGTGGCAACGAGCGGATGGTCCAATTGGTGCAACTGCAGTAATATCTTCCTGCCAGCCCCCTGTGACATACGGGTACTCATCCTTTGCATAGCACACGGGCGAACATACAGCCTGCTCAGTGCAACAGCAATAATCTTCCGCCTTGCTTTGGTGATTCACTCACCTGGATCTCCCACTGGACCACTTTCCCTCCATGCACTCTCCTACCCAGAGGGGCCTCTGGGCTTGGCAGGCAGGCGCTAGTGCTCCAAAGTCAAGGGCAGGTGGTCTTGATGCCCCTTGGTGATGTCACTTCACCCTGCTGGTGGATTGACAGACCTGAATCAAGAGTCCTGGTCACATGAGAGAAGTCAGGCTGAGTTTCTTCACGTCGAGGCACAGCCACGGCTTACTGTTATATAACTGACAATTTTGCAGACTTGTGCTCCCCTTTTTATAATCCATTTCCAGATACAGATGTGATTGCGTGTCTCATGCTTTGAAGTTTTGTTGGCAGTGGCGCCTCCTTTGAAGTGCCCACTCCTCTTTCCTGTCCATTGCTCATGAAGCAGCCTGTCACAGCAGTGGAATGTCTTAGGGCCTCCCAGGCCGGATCATTCATGATGGGTAAGACACTGCCAAATTGATTTTTCATGCAGATTTGAATACACGGATTGCCTTGGTGGGAGACTGATACCACGAACTGGGGGTGTAAAAGGAAATGCTTTTTTCTATCTGACAACAAAATTGAAATGTCTGTAAATGAAATGTGCAAATATTTCACAATATATGAGAATTAGGAAAGCACAAATGAAGCACATTTTTTTGTAATTCTAAAGTGTGCTAGAAACAATTATTTTAATATGATCAGAACAAATCAATACACTAGGTGATGCCATTTTCACACATTTATTGTTTGTGTGCTGTATAGTTTTATCAGTAAAACTGTATGTCTGTGCGAATGTAATGGTCATTTTGATCAAAAATGTGTTTTCTGTAATGGCAGTGCACTACCAAGTTATCCATACTTCACTCTACGACACTCCACTCTACATGAATCTATTCTACACCACACAAATCCACTGTATGTCACTGTACTCCACTCTACATCACTCTAAGTGACTGCAATCTACTCCACTCCAGGCCACTCTACTTCAGTCCATTCCATATCACACAACTCTGATAGTCCACTCTGCGACACACTACTCTAATCCACACTCACTCCATTCTACGCCACTCGGGGACACTTAACTCTGTCCCACTCCACTCAACTCTACAACACTCTCCTCCACTGTAGGACACTCCACACTACTCTACACCACTTCACTCCATGAAACTCCACCTGGTGACAATGACCATCTTCTCAACTCCACTCTGACACTCTACTCCATGCTACTCTTTGCCACTCTTCTCTACGACACTTCACTCTAGGTCACCCTACTCCACTCTGCGACACATCACTCTACAGCTCTCTACTACACTGTACGCCATTCCATTCTGTGCCACTGTAAGGCACTCCAGTCTATGACAAAATGTGCTGCTCGACACCACTGCGCTCTACTCCACATAACTAACACACACGTGTTGACCCCTCACACACCCACCCTCCCACCAGCAACAAAAAAAGTGCCATGATGAGGTCAGCTCTGGCTGCGTCTTAGTGCTTTTTTAAGATGTTAAATTCATCCAGGCAGCAGTCCAGGTGCACTGCTGTACAACATGGCAAAAATTATTTGACAAAGCCAGTAGCTCTCTCATAGGTGACGCCTCTTGACTTTGGTACTGCTTCTTACATAACTGTTCTTTATCCACCTTTGGGAATATCAACAAGCTGTTTTAATTTGTAAAGCTTTGGAAACATTTGTTAAATCAAACAATTCAAATGATTTAAAATGTCATTACATCTTATGACTATTTGATTATATCTTCAATAACATCACTAATTTTGTAAGAATATATTTTTCTGTTAAAATTAAACTTCCCCATGTGAGCATAACATCACTGCACTTTGGGGGAACGTCACTGCTAGCACAATGCAACGCTAGTCACTCACTCATCTAGCCATCACCTTAAGAACGTGTCCCATAGTGCATATTAATGTCTAATCAAAGGCTAAGCTACAAAAAAAAATTGATTTCCTGATAAAAACCATTAAAATGTAATAATAAAAATAGGTTATTTGCAAAAAACAATCAGATCAGTTTATATTGTACCACGGTGTAAAGCACCATCATTCTTAAATTGCAGATAAAGATTCAGTCTACAATAGCAAAGTATTTTGGGGTTGAAAACCGACCCGAATTGTTTTAGCAATGTTTATAAAAACACTAACAATTTTCAGACACAGTCTAGATTCAACAGCTTCATGTAAATAATAGAGAATAATAAAGAAAAGGTTAACTTGCATGAAAAATTGTTATTTAAACAGGGTTATGCAGCTTTGCATTTGAAATGTCTGTGCTTACTGCTGCTTGCATGTGTTCCTGGTGAACAAAGTGTGTATAACCCCTTAGCTGCCAGGCCTTTTCCCCCTCCTGTGCCGTGCCTTTTTTTGGCTATTTGGGACAGTTTGCGCTTAGGCCCTCATAACTTTGTTTTCACATAAGCTACCCACGCCAAATTTGCGTCCTTTTTTTCCAATATCCTAGGGATTCTAGAGGTACCCAGACTTTGTGGGTTCCCCTGAAGGAGACCAAGAAATTAGCCAAAATACAGTGAAAAGTTTTTTTGTTTTTTTTTGTTTTTTTTTTAAATGGGAAAAAAGGGCTGCAGAAGTCTGTGCTTACTGCTGCTTGCATGTGTTCCTGGTGAACAAAGTGTGTATAACCCCTTAGCTGCCAGGCCTTTTCCCCCTCCTGTGCCGAGCCTTTTTTTGGCTATTTGGGACAGTTTGCGCTTAGGCCCTCATAACTTTGTTTTCGCATAAGCTACCCACGCCAAATTTGCGTCCTTTATTTCCAATATCCTAGGGATTCTAGAGGTACCCAGACTTTGCGGGTTCCCCTGAAGGAGACCAAGAAATTAGCCAAAATACAGTGAAAAGTATTTTTGTTTTTTTTTGTTTTTTTTTTAAATGGGAAAAAAGGGCTGCATAAGTCTGTGCTTACTGCTGCTTGCATGTGTTCCTGGTGAACAAAGTGTGTATAACCCCTTAGCTGCCAGGCCTTTTCCCCCTCCTGTGCAGAGCCTTTTTTTGGCTATTTGGGGCAGTTTGCGCTTAGGCCCTCATAACTTTTTTTTCATATAAGCTACCCACGCCAAATTTGCGTCCTTTTTTTCCAATATCCTAGGGATTCTAGAGGTACCCAGACTTTGTGGGTTCCCCTGAAGGAGACCAAGAAATTAGCCAAAGTACAGTGAAAAGTTTTTTTTGTTTTTTTTTAAATGGGAAAAAAGGGCTGCAGAAGGCAGCTTGTGTTTTTTTTCCCTGAAAATGGCATCAACAAAGGGTTTGCGGTGGCAAGATCACCATATTCCCAGCTTTCAGAAATAGGCATACTTGAATTGGAAAACCCAATATTTCAATACAATTTTGACATTTTACTAGGGCATACCCCGTTTTTACTATTTTTTGTGGTTTTAGCCTCCTTCCAGTTAGTGACCAAAATGGGTGAGAAACCAATGCTGGATCCCAGAAAGCTAAACATTTCTGAAAAGTAGACAAATTCTGAATTCAGCAAGAGGTCATTTGTGTAGATCCTACAGGTGTTTCCTACAGAAAATAACAGCTGAAATAAAAAAATATTGAAATTGAGGTGAAAAAAACAGCCATTTTTCTCCACGTTTTACTCTGTAACTTTTTCCTACGATGTCAGATTTTTTAAAGCAATATACCGTTACGTCAGCTGGACTCATCTGGTTGCGGGGATATATAGGGCTTGTAGGTTCATCAAGAACTCTAGGTACCCAGAGCCAATAAATGAGCTGCACCTTGCAATGGGTTTTTATTCCTTACCGGGTATACAGCAATTCATTTGCTCAAATATAAAAAGTGAAAAATAGGTATCAAGAAAACCTTTGTATTTCCAAAATGGCCACAAGATAAGGTGTTGAGAAGCAGTGGTTATTTGCACATCTCTGAATTCCGGGGTGCCCATACTAGCATGTGAATTACAGGGCATTTCTCAAATAGACGTCTTTTTTACACACTGCCTTACATTTAGAAGGAAAAAATGTAGCGAAAGACAAGGGTCAATAACACTTGTTTTGCTATTCTGTGTTCCCCCAAGTCTCCCGATAACAATGGTACCTCACTTGTGTAGGTAGGCCTAGCGCCCACAAAAGGAAATGGCTCAAAACACAACGTGGACACATCAAATTTTTTCACAGAAAACAGAGGTGTTTTTTGCAAATTGCCTACCTGTGGATTTTGGCCTCTAGCTCAGTGGGCACCTGGGAAACCTAGCAAACCAGTGCATTTTTGAAAAACTAGACACCTAGGGGAATCCAAGATGGGTTGACTTGTGGGGCTCTGACCAGGTTCCGTTACCCAGAATCCTTTGCAAACCTCAAAATTTGACCCAAAAAACACTTTTTCCTCTCATTTCAGTGACCGAAAGTTCTGGAATCAGAGAGGAGCCACAAATTTCCTTCCACCCAGCATTCCCCCAAGTCTCCCGATAAAATTTGTACCTCACTTGTGTGGGGAGGCCTAGCGCCCATGGAAGGAAATGCCCCAAAATACTATCTGGACACATCAAAATGATCAAATACAAAACTACCTGTTTTTGCAGGGGGGCACCTGCGTTTTTGGTCCTGGGCTCAGCAGCCTTCTAGGGAAACCCAGACATTTCTGAAAACTAGACACCCAAGGGAGTCCAGTGAGGTGTGACTTGAGTGGATCCCCCAATGTTTTCTTACCCAGAATCCTCAGCAGACCTCAAATTTAGCTAACAAATCACATTTTTCCCACATTTCTGTGTGGGATCACCGCACTGGGACACATTTCATACCACCCAATGTTCCCCTCAGTCTCCCGGTAAAAATTATACCTCATTTGTGTAGGTGGGCCAAGTGCTTGCGAAAGGGAAGAGCCAAAAACATGTCGATATTGAGGGGGAACAAAGGGGGTTCAAAAGGGCAGTTTGCAAAAAAAACATTTTTAGGCTGACAAGTGCAGCAGAAATTTTATTGGTATAGATGAGACAATGCTGGGTGGTAGGAATTTTGTGGATTCCTGCAGATTCCGGAAGGTTCCATCACAAAAACGTGGGAAAATGTGTGATTTCCAGCAAAGTTGGAGGTTTGCACGGGATTGTGGGTACAAAAATGGTGCGGGTGCATGTGAAACACACCACCCTGGAATCACCCAGATGTTTAGTTTTCAGATGTGTCTAGGTCTTGTGGATTTTTCTACATGGCAGCGCCCCAAAGTCCATAAAGTGCAGCCCTCGCATTCCAAGTGGGACGATTTTGAGAGTAAGCCAAGTTCTCATGGCCCAAATGTAAAACTAAAACCCCAAATAATAAAATGTCTTCTTGCTTGCTGTGGGAAAAGATGTTTTAGAGTGCGGGGGAAAGCTGAAAGACTGTTACCCCCTTCAGTTGAGGTGGGGGCGTAACCAGGCCCATACTGGTTGGTAGCCACCACCCCAATATATATATATATATATATATTTTATTCTATGGCATCTAGTAGACTTTCTGCCCCGCCCCCGGGTTGTGGATCAGGGGTAATTGCCCCATCTGCCCACTGGTGTGCAGAACAACTTTGGCCCCATTTATTTGGGGTGGGGGTATGGCCATACCCCCACCCTCTTATTTTTGGAGAAAAAAAACTTCCCTGGCCTCTGGTGGGCTTTTTGCCCCCCCCTTGGGGCAGATGAGCCTTCCTAAAATAGGCCCATCTGCCCCAATGGGGGGCAGATGTGGCCAATAGTAATGTGCCCCCATGGGGAGCGACCCTTACCCAAGGGGCTGCCTCCCTAAAGAGAACATACACACACACCAATCCCTGGTGCCTAAGTGGTGTCTGCCCCCATGGGGGCAGATTGGCCTAACAAAAATTGGCCTATCTGCCCCCAAGGGGGGCAGAAATGGTCTAAATACAATTTGCCCCCCAGGGGAGTGACCCTTGACTAATGGGTCACTCCCCATCTCTAAAAAAACAAACAAAAAAAAACACAAATTTTTTTTTTGCCCTGGCGCCTAGAGGTTTCTGCCCCCCTGGGGGCAGATCGGCCTAATAACAATGGGCCGATCTGCCCCCGGGGGGGGGCAGAAATTGCCTAAAATAAATTTGCCCCTCCACCCCCTGGGGAGCGACCCTTGCCTACAGGGTCGCTCCCCTTACGTGACATCGGCGCAAAAAGAAATCCCCGGTACCTAGTTGTTTCTGCCGATCTGCCCCCAAGGGTGGCAGAAATGGTCTAAATACAATTTTCCCCCCAGGGGAGCGACCCTTGCCTAATGGGTTGCTCCCCATCTAAAAAAAAAAAATTGCCCTGGTCTAAGTACAATTTGCCCCTCCAGGGGAGCGACCCTTGCCTAAGGGTTCGCTCACCATCTGTAAAACAACAACAACAAAAAATACCCAGTGCCTAGTGGTTTCTGCCCCCCTTGGGGGCAGATCGGCCTAATTAAAATAGGCTGATCTGCCCCCCAGGGGGGCAGAAATGGCCTAAAATAAATTTGTGGGCGTAACCAGGCCCATACTAGTTGGTAGCCACCACCCCAATATATATATTTTTTTTAATTCTCTGGCATCTTGTAGACTTTCTGCCCCCCCCCCCCGGGGTGTGGATCAGCGGTAATTGCCCCATCTGCAGAACAACTTTGGCCCTATTTATTTGGGGTGGGGGTATGGCCATACCCCCACCCTCTTATTTTTTGGGAAAAAAACTTCCCTGGCCTCTGGTGGGCTTTCTGCCCCCCCTTGGGGCAGATGGGCCTTCCAAAAATAGGCCCATCTGCCCCCAATGGGGGGCAGATATGGCCAACAGTAATGTGCCCCCATGGGGAGCGACCCTTACCCAAGGGGCTGCCTCCCTAAAGAAAACACACGCATACACACACACCAATCCCTGGTGCCTAAGTGGTTTCTGCCCCCATGGGGGCAGATTGGCCTAACAAAAATTGGCCGATCTGCCCCCAAGGGGGGCAGAAATGGTCTAAATACAATTTTCCCCCCAGGGGAGCGACCCTTGCCTAATGGGTTGCTCCCCATCTCTAAAAAAACAAACAAACAAAAAAAAACACCAAAAACAAATTGCCCTTGCGCCTAGAGGTTTCTGCCCCCCTGGGGGCAGACCGGCCTAATAACAATGGGCCGATCTGCCCCCAGGGGGGGCAGTAATGGCCTAAAATAAATTTGCCCCCCACCCCCCTGGGGAGCGACCCTTGCCTACGGGGTCGCTCCCCTTACGTGACATTGGCGCAAAAAAAAGATCCCCGGTGCCTAGTTGTTTCTGCTCCCCTTGGGGGGCAGATTGACCAAAAATCGGCCGATCTGCCCCCAAGGGGGGCAGAAATGGTCTAAATACAATTTGCCCCCCAGGGGAGCGACCCTTGCCTAAGGGTTCGCTCACCATCTGTAAAACAGCACACAAAAAAAATACCCGGTGCCTAGTGGTTTCTGCCCCCCTTGGGGGCAGATCGGCCTAATTAAAATAGGCTGATCTGCCCCCCAGGGGGGCAGAAATGGCCTAAAATAAATTTGCCCCCCAGGGGAATGACCCTTGCCTAAGGGGTCGCTCCCATTGTGTGAAATTCATGAAGAAAAAAAAAACTCCCTGGTGTCTAGTGGTTTCTGTCCCCGTTGGGGGCAGATTGGCCTCATAAAAATAGGCCAATCTGTCCCCAGGGGGGGGCATAAATGGCATAAATATAATTTGTCCCCTAGGGGAGCGACCCTTGCCTAAGGGGTGGCTCCCCACCTCTTTAAAAAAAAAAAAAAAAGATCCCTGGTGCCTAGAGGTATCTGCCCCCGGGGGGGGGCAGAAAAGGCCTAAAAAAAAAAATGCCCCTCCCAGGGAGCGACCCTTGCCCAATTGGTCGCTCCATCATGCATGGATTGCGTGCGATCGCGTGCTGATGTCACGGGGGATGGCTTCCCCTTCCATCCCTGCCTTGGGGGGTTAGGGGGGAAACCTCTGGGCTCTGTGCCCAGGACGTAATGGTTACATCCTGGGCACACGAGCACTACGTCTTGGGCACAGAAGGGGTTAAATGCAGTATGTTTATGGCTGCAGTACCACCTCCTCTCTACAGGGACAGAGCTGAGCACAACTATAAACACACCTTATGAAACACAGGTCCCCACAAGACTTTTTTTTTTTTTTTAAGTTGTAAAAATTCACACGGATATTACTGAAGTCATTTTTCATTTAAATTAGCGTGAGTGTGTTATCACACCTAAGTCTCCACAAGGATAGAAACACACACACATAGTCCCACCACCGGCAAGTGCGAGTAGGGAGTAGGTAGCTATTGCTAGGATCTAGTTTCCGGACGAGTGTTTTTTTGTTGTTGTTTTTTTTGCTAATTACTTAGACACCGTCTGACGGATCTTCACAAAATTTTCAAAACTAGTTTGCCACTGTCTTTAGCTGTTCTCAGGAAAGTTTTGGGGTGATTCATCTGACTGGGGCTGAGAAAAAGTGGGGTCCCAAAACTTGTCTTCCACATGCAATTGCTCATAGGGATTTTGGACATGACTAAAGCATGAACCGCTGGACGGAATGACACCAAATTTGGCAGAAAGCTAGAGCTTAGTCATCCAGAAAGAGGGCTTTTGTAATTTGGTGTAAATCTGTTAATTAGTTGTCAAGTTATTAAAGAAAAAATATTTTTGTATATCTAGAGATGCGGATCAGCACGTCAACAGCAGTGCTGTGATTGGCTGGCCGCAACCTGAGAGAAAAGTTCTGGCTGCCATTTTGTGATTTGGGGCACGATCCCTGGGAGGGAGGAATAAAAATTAGATAGGATAGAAGGGGTCAGGATAGAGGTATCCTGGCCCCATGGGACTGATGGAGGGGTCTCTGAGGGACCCCTCATGGGCAAGATATTGCCCAAAAATTTATTTTCTGGGATGCGCAAGGATCTGCGGATCCTCCACGGCGCTCAGCTCAGCCTCCTGTGTCAATCCGCAATGGATCCCCAGATCCAGACCGCAAATGAAAAAAAATATACAGACCCACCTACAGACCCAGTCATATACTCACAGACCTAGTCACATACTCACTCACACGCCTATGGACATACTCACACACCCACAAAACTACTACCACACCCAGTCACAGACCCACACAACCACTCAGACACCCACGGATTCACTGACATACCCATACAGCCACTCATACACCCACTCACACACCCATAAAACCACTCCTGAACTCTGTCACAGACCCACACACACCCACTCATAGACCCACAAAAGACCCACTCACCGACCCGCACAGCCATTCATACATCCACCTACATACCCACACACCCACTCACAGACTCACACACCCACTCACAGACTCACACACCCAGTCTCATATCCATACAGCCACTTCCAGAACCACACTGGGTTTGATTGCATGCGGCCAACACCCCACTGCACAGAGCCAAAGGGTGTGTGCTGCGTGGGGTTGGCTGCATGCCGAAGGCCATGCACATCAGCGATTGGTCTAACGAATGGTAGTTAGATATTACATTACTTTTGAAAAACCCTTGAAATTCCCTGAAAAATAACAGTTTACAGGGACGTTATAGTTCGAAAATTGAATTAAAAAAAAGCTTAGAAATGTACTAAAAAATAAAAGCTTACTCTGTTATAGATGGATTCAGATTTTAGTCACACAAAACTATAGAAATTCAGCATTTATAGTTATACTTATTTATAACCCTGGCCATTCAGCTTTCTCCTCGATAATTATATTGTGTGTGTATATATATATACACATATATATATATATATATATATATATATATATATATATATATATATATATACACACACACACACGCACAGTTTTCTCATCAATAATTTTATTGCAAATGTGTATGTGTATGTGTGTGTGTGTGTGTGTGTGTGTGTGTATATATATATATATATATATATATATATATATATATATATATATACAAACAAACGCCCAGCTTTCTCATCAATAATTTTAATACACACACACACACACTCACTCGCTCTTTCGCTCTCTCTCTCTCCACAGACACCCAGTACCCAGTTGGGATGGGCAGTATGTGCGCAAGCAGCCTTCCCCCACGCAGGCGGCAGCACTCCAAGCTTAGCTCGATCACACGAGGGGAAGCAGCCACCTCCCTGAGGGGAACAGCTCTCCCTCAGGTCGGTGTTATCCCTTTGCGTTAGCACTGCTAGGGATTTCTGTCAGAAAATGTCCATAGCCCTTGATTTTGTGTACTTTTTTACCTGGAAGAAATGTCAGCGCGTCCAGGCCTAAATTACATAAGCGCCAAGTGTCAGAAATATTTTCACTTCTCCTCGACATACAGGAGTCCAGCAGTGTAATTGACGGGAGCAGCACTTTCATTCATAGTACAAACACCTGGCAGCGCCTCCTGACAGAAGCGTGAGCAGGTCACAACCGGAAATACATGGACTCTTTCAGAGCCTCGACTTTAGCTGCAGTTACCACTCATGTCAGCGCCCCTGACCAGGAACAGTGTCGACCCTCAGTGGCGTTAGTATTAGCAGCGCTTCTTTCTGTCAGAGAGCCAGGCCGCTGCCCGAGTCTTGACTGAAACTGTACCTCCTGGGCGGCACGTCTAGCAAGCACGCCTTGCTGGGAGATGCGGTGGCAGCTGGCATAAATGGTACCGCTACTTTAAATGTTCTATGCATAACCTGTCTTTAATGTTGGCTTCACTCCTGTGTAAGCCGTCACTTGAAGACATAAACGTTGACGTTTCTCTCCTGTCAGAGTGGCAGCAATAGTGAGGGTAAATATTGGCAGCACTGCCTAGCAAACTTTGACAGCACCAATCAGATTTGCCAGACATACTTCAAAATCCTTCTTCCCTGTTTGTACCTGACAAAACAAAGGGAAAGCCCTAGCACATCTCCCTCGAAATGGATTTACATCGTGGCATATTGAAATCTTTCACTTAGCAAATAAAAAATGTTTTTGTAGGTATGCCGTATCAGAGTTAAAATATCAGAGTTAAAATGTTCACATGAATTGTTTCGAGGCAACGTTCTTGCTCCTAGCAGCAAGCGAACAGAGCGTCTTATTTTGTACATTTCCTTTACGTTGAGCACAGCCTCGGTTGCTGATGTGGCAGTGCATACCTTGTGAACAGTAACACGAGGTTTTGCTGGAGAATTCGCAGCAGATGTTATAAGGCTTCTTGCAGCTGCAGCATTGGTGGTTCAGTGGTAGAATTCTCGCCTGCCACGCGGGAGGCCCGGGTTCGATTCCCGGCCAATGCAGAGCCAATTTTTTAAACTATTTAATTTCTAAGTTATTCAACATAGGAGAGGTGTTCTAAATCTGTTGAAATACGATTGTTTTTTATGTTACATCATCTTCACAGGTGTGGGTGCACTGCGTGATGAATTAGATTTCCCTGAACAGTTCTCTTAATGTTATTAATTTCATAACAAAGTTACTCCTTAAAGGCACTCGACTTTCTCAGGGCAGCTAGGGTGCGCGGTAGTGACTTACCCCCAGTGGGGGGGAGGTAATGGGGCCAAGGTTAGAAACTTAGGCATAGTGTGACGCCGGACATCACACTAAAAAATATCCAGTAAGTATTTTATCCTTATAAAAAAGGACTTTCATTTGGCAAATTTTACATAGCTCCTTGCTGTTTGGTAGTAGATTTCTCAGAATTATGGCTGAGGTAGCAGTAATTTAGCTCTGAACAGTCACATAGAGGCTTTGAGGAAGAATTCACAACAGCTGTTAAAGTAGTTCTTTCAGCTGTAGCATTGGTGGTTCAGTGGTAGAATTCTCGCCTGCCACGCGGGAGGCCCGGGTTCGATTCCCGGCCAATGCAAAGCACATTTTTTTTAAATGTAGTACAAATTATAAGTATTACCTATTAAGTGGTTAAACGTAGGAAAATGCTATATATCTGTTGAAATAAGTTCTTAAATTATACAATTTACAATTATACAAATCAGAGACTTGGGTGCCTTAAGTGTGGCCAATGCTATCCTGTGGGGCTTGGTAATGGTTGACTTGGATATCTCCTGGACCACTTTGGTGGGGCTTAGAATGTGGGCAAGAGCAGCAGATGCCTGGACTCTTGTCCTAATTCTGGGTCTCAGTTTGCCTGGCATATTAGTCTAGGCAACTCAGTGGGCTAACGCTTTAGAGGATGAGAGGGTCCAGTATGCAAGGAGCAAAAATAAAAGGTGTCCTCAAAAGTAGGAGTCTTCAATACCAACCACCTAAACCACAAGAACCCCACCCATTGAGACCAGGGATGCTCCCATGAAAATCTGGTAGCTAGTTTCTGGTCATCCCATGTCCAGTCAGCAATGCCAGTCAGGAGGCTAGGGTCCAAAACAGGACCCAAGTGGTCCATCTTCTTTTCCATGTCAGAAAACAGTGGGCCAGTTCCCAATATTGAGTCCACTGGTGCCTTTAGCTTATTTGCCTGTATCTCATACTCCTATGTTGTGGTCAGTGTTTTCCAGTTATGATGACCTCCAAACGCTAGGAGTATATGGGCCAACTGCATCCTTGCCCTTCTGGGGCTGAGTAGGGTTATACAGGCATTCTACAGAGACTCAGTGACTCAGGGACAGTGCAGAATCATCCTTATGATGAAGACAGGTGATGATAAAGTTCCACGACCCAAGTAAGTAACTTGCTCTTCTTAGTCAACTAGTCTATTGGGTACTTGTGGTTTATTGGCAATCTTTGTCCATCAAGCCATCCGCCGCACGCATCTTCCAATCAGCTAGGATTTGTACAGATCTTTTTGAGATCAGGATAGCTTCTATCCTCTCATGTAGGCACAGTCCAATCTTTGTGCATGCAACCTCTGCTTCTCTCTGTAGGTTTCAGCAGTAGTGAAACTTTGGAGGCTTCCCAGTCATAGAAACAGTGTGGGCAGAGAATGGCCGCTATGAAGAGGTTCTTCTCCAGGTACTGTTGTTTTCTTCCCTACACTGATGTGCAGGCCTTCTCTGTTTCCAGAAGAGGAACTGGCTGAGGGTGGCAGTAATTATACCAATTTTGTGGCCAAGACAGGAAGCTTGACCAACCAAAGGTTCTGCAACATTCGAAGGTTGTGCCCTTTGCTAGTCCTGGAACAGGGTATCATGCTATTGCTGACCAACCTTCATGGGTGTATGAGCCTAGTGTCCCCAGTCAGCCTGTTTAGACGAGTCCCAGGTGAGATGTGAGATTGAGCTAAAAAAAATAAAAAAAACATGCCTGCCATCCTTGGGGAGATGGCGACACTCCCGGCATGAGAAACCCATCCTGAACAAGGGAAAGGGGATTGTGACCCACATCTCACCCCTAGGAACACAGGTTACTCAGAGGGGAACTGGGCATGTGTACATATATGTTGGTACATCCCAGATTCATATCTACAGGTTTCATAAAGGGAACCACCATCTTGTATTGCATGCTCCAGATTATTCACTAGGTTACCCATCTCTCTTTCTCTTTCGCCCTCCTTCTGTATCCGCACCTCACACCCTCTTTATGTCTGTGCCAGACATGATGGGGACACAACAGACCTATCACAAGAGCAGTGTTCTCATGGGTGTACGTGTAAAAATGACCTCTCTCGAATAAAGATTTGCAGGCATCTCTGCATAATTTGGTTAAGGACACAATAGCCATCCTCACTCAGACAGGAGGAACATGTTTGATGTCCCCAGTCATCACAGTACCGTTCTGATGATGAACAGCACCAGAATGACCTAAGGCACCTCCATAGAGTTAACCTGATTATCAGGTGCACTGGAGAAAAACACATGGTTATCCGAAACCATTATGGAGCAGGACACAACAGCGTTATCAACCCATCCATGGGACTTTCATCCCAAAACAAGTGGATTCCTGATTGACCAGTTCATTGTCAGCTGCTTCTCGGGCTGCAACTGCTTGCCCACAAGTTGTAGGGATGGACAGTATGTCTAGCCCAAGGAGCAGACTTTGATCACTTCAGGGCATTTGATTGTGGCCCTATCATCTGAGCAGCTCCTAGTAATTTTTAAGACTTACTGTTGTATGTCGTAGGATCAGCTTGGCATCTTTTAGTAGTAAACATCAGGCCCATTTTAGCAACTTCCTTGTATTACTGATGGATATTTCTAACTGCAGATTTCTTACTTTAGGAAATTCCCTAGTTGCCAGATTGGATAATGAGTTTTTTCGTAGCAGCGTTTCAGTGTTTCTCTTGGTGGCTGCTGTGCAATGCTGTGTTGTCTCCATGCTGTTCCAGAAGTGATTGAGTGGAGCCCCATATAAGAGCCATCCCTGTGCGTTGACATCAGATCCTTACTTTTCACACTTTTTAACATGGATTTGGAGCTCAGTCCACAAATTTGTCAGATCTTCTGATGACTTACAAACTTTCAGTACAGTACGCTAGGTAACAATGTCACCACCGAAAGCAACCTGATTCAAGCTGTGCAATGACTGCTGGACCAGATGTGCATGGATCTGCAGGATGCCATGGTTCTCCATGAAGTGTCTCTTTGGTACTTGGGCCTAGAACACGATTCCAAATTGTATGTTAAATGCACACGCATGCACATGTAGACAAAGTTGAGATCCAGTGTTGAAGCTTATGTTGCTGAGTACAAGAAATCACAACCTTTGTTTAGGTCTTGCAATTGCTGTTTTTCGAAGTTGTGGGCCCGGATCTGCCCCGATCACGGAGCCATTCCCACAACAGTTCCACTTACCTCTCAAAGTCCTGTGGATCATCCAAATCCCAGTCCAACCACAAGCATAAAAAAGAGAAGTAGGATTCAACCCCATCCTGCCACTACGACTCCAAGGCACAAGGGCATCAAGATGTAAGTCACATTCCATTGAGCTTGCCAGCCACTGAGCCAGGTTTTCTTGTGATCCCTGCATGCCCAGAGTTTCCTGGGTCTTCAACCCCACAGCAGACTGGGGCTTTCAAAAAGACTGTTTCAGATATTCAATGATCATTGTACAGACCCCAAGGAACAGCAGGGGCCTCCAGTCAGATTATTTCCCTTTCAGCCACCGTCTGTCCCTTTAGAGCCTAAAGCAGGCCCTTCCCAACTTAGGTACAGACTTCTTCCCTGACTATACAATCCATGCCTGTTTCCACCACATTGAAACCGGTGCCAACTCCACTAGTGCTGGAGCATGATCCCATACCGAAGACTGTCTGACTCTGAGCCAGTGCTCGCCTGAGCTTGACCACTACTGTTCCTGACTCTAACACTGTGTCTCTACCTCTTTGTTGTAGGGAAACTGAAATAAATAAAAACAGGACTCCTCTTGACAAGGCAAAGGTAGGTTTACTGTTCCGGTAGGGAGAGTAGCTATCCCAACACAGGTAAACAGCTGGTCTCAAACCGCTGTTCATAGACAGCTTCTTATATAGTTACATGAACAACGTCTTTTACAAAAGGTCAAATAATGTTACTCAACAAGTACATATTTGTAGCAAGAAAATCACATCAGCTGTGTCCTCAAACGCCTAACCTCTCTACACATTCATCATTGTAATTCTAACAATACTTAACAAACCACTTACTTGCTTCTTTCGTATGCATGTGTGTGCATGTTTGTTTTATTGCTCTGCTCCCAGACTTTATCAGACTGTGTGTGCACTTGGCTAACCCTATCTCCCGCTCACGTTCTTTCAGTCACATTTTCAATTGACCAAGAACAAATAATACATGCTTGTGTGCTGTAACTATAAATTCCTTTAAGTTCCAAGCAAAGGTTTTCCTTTAACTAAGACCTTGTTGATCATGCACTCTATTTTCACTTGTCTTGCATCATTGTGGAACTGAGGCCTACACTGTGCTTTCACCTATAACCCCGTGACACACTCCATTAATGTCTGTGATGCAATTTCTTCATAGTTAGTTTCCTCTCTAACAACTTCACAACTATCAGCAGAGGCTCCGTTATATTTTGGTTCTGACCCTGTGCCAGAACAGGGTGCATCCCAAGATGTTGCTGATGACAGTGAGGAGCGGTGGCTTGCATCCCCTTCATTACACTGATAATGTCTTATGCTTTGGTTTACAAGACACTAGAGGGTTTCGCAATTCCCATGAGACAGAACTTGACTCACCCCATGGCCACCAACTGAGAATAGGTCCACATTCACACTGCTGGTTTTGAGAAGATTCAAAGTGTTAAGAATTACAGCTGCCTTTCAAAACAAAATTCTGCAGTCCAAGTCAGCAATCTTGGAACCCTGTTTAAGGGACCATGGGGGAAGCAGAAGCTACAGGGTCTAATTGTGGAGTTGAGGTCTTTTACTCCTGAACTCCCAGGGTCTGACCTACTATGAGTTCTGAGCAACTAGGTTAATACTATCCCTTCAGCACTTAACTCTCAGTGGTAGCACAATTCGAGCAGTCCTCAGCTTCTTGGGCGAGGGGTTGGAGGAGGTAGGTGCAAGGTGAACATAGGCTCAAGACTCAAAATACATTCAGCACCCCTTATGAATAAATGCCCAGCCAAATACTTGCCTTTGTGACAAAAGTAGAATTGATGTCTGAACACAAAGTGAAATACGACACACACAAAACAATGTACACATCCCTCCTGAGGCCAGCACTCTAGTGTTGTCTGGACAGTGTCCTGAGTCCCATGTCCCTGTGTACCGGCAACAGTTATTCTCAATTTACAATAGGTAACATTCAGCTAGACCCAATAATGTTTATGATCCTTAGAAGTTCTACAGTGCCTTTCAAAAGTCAAAGTGTTCGATCCCTGTAGCTCTGTGGGGCAGAGCAAGTTCCCTCCAGGGCACCTCGGCCTGGCAATTAGTCTTACCCATTCTGGCTAATGTTGCAATACGGAAGATGCTGAGAGTGTTCAGCACACCTGTTTTGTGGTAGATAGGAGTTTATGTTGGCGATGAGCAGCCGTCTTGACGATGCAGGCACGGTGGCTGGTCATCCACAGCATTCCTCAGATGTTGTGGTAAATTCCTCTGATCCTGCTGGCAGGTCAAGGGCATTCACTCGGTGTTAGAAATTGGGGTACTGATTGATTAGGGTGTGAGCCTTGGTCCAGCATCAACCACAATCCTAGTCACGGTAAGTCAAAAGCAAACCCCAGATTAACCTGTGCTCAACCCCTGGTAGCTTAGCACAGAGCAGTCAGGCTTAACTTAAAGCCAATGTGTAAATTATTTCTGAAACACTTCAAACAGTAAAACGGGGAAAACATCACATGAAAAGATCCCACACCAGGTTAAAAAAAAGAGCTTAATTGAATAAATAAAGCAAGACCAAAACTAGTAGAACTGGAGTTATACATTTTTAAAGAATAAACTGTAAAATATGATGGAGTATGGGTCCGATATAGTCCCAGATGCCACTGAAGGTTTACCTTCCTGAGTTTTATTCCAGGAGACCCGTTTGCTTTGAAAAGGGTTACAGAGAGCAAGAAAAGCGTCGCTGGTGGTAGTCGGCATGACGAGAAGAATAGGTGGGTGTTGGAGGTGGGTGAGCCAGAGCTTCGCAGGCAGATTCTGCTGTGAGAAGAGACAGGCAGGTGGCGACTTGAGCTGATTTTTGGAACAAGCCGCGCAGATCCTCTGCGGACCGACCCATTCACAATTGCAAAAAGCCCAAAAATTTGATTTCAGGAGCTTAAGAGTTACACCAAGGGTCCAGGACCTGAGAGGCACCACTTGGAGGTGGGGATGGGGTGGGGGTTTAGGAACTCCCTGAAGACGGGTCCAGGAGCTATTGGGTTATCCTTTCATGTTCCTGGGGCTCAGATTAGGAAGCCAGCAGACTAGCCCTTTGAAAAACTATGGGGTCCTGGATTTAAGATGGAGTCGCAGACCCAGTTCTTCTTCCCCAGGCAAGAGGTCAGCAGAGCATCAATTTCTTTAGAGCAGCAGTCCAACAGAGTGGCAGTCCTTGTAGCAGCACACCAGTCCTTCTTTCTGGCAGAGTGTCCACAAGTCCAGATGTGTACTGAATTGCTTGTGCCGGAGGTCCTCTTGTATTCACAGTTGTGTCTTTGAAGTGGGGAGAAGCTTCTGGAGGCATGCCTTTGAATTTCACTGATGCTCTGCCTTCCCTGCCCTGCATCCAGACTAATTACAGGGGGTTTGCAGGGGGTATGCAGGGGGTTTGTTGGAGACAGGTCACAGCCTATTGAGGTGTAAGTTAGGGTGGGCCCAGCTCTTCCCTACCATCCTGCCAATGATGTTTCATCCAATCTCACCTAAGCTCCCTTGATGTGTGACTGTCTAAGAGTAATACACAAAGCTCAATTGCCAGATACACCCAGTCATGCGACCAGAGGCAGGCTGCAGGCACCCAATGGTTAAGGCAAGAAAATACCAACTTTCTAAAAGTGGCATTTTCTGAATTGTAATGTAAAATCCGAGTTCACCATACGTTAGGATTTTAAATTAGGATTCTAGAGACACCAAACGAGTTATGTCTTTCCATTTGAAAATTACACCTACAAAAATGCAATAAGGCAACTCCAATGTTATCCTATGGGGGAGCTAGGCCTTGCAGTAGTGAAAAACGAATTTAAGAGGTTTCACTACGAGGACATGTTAAAAATAAAAGTAAGTTTCCAACTTTTTAAATATTCTGCACCCCGCCTTTGGGGCTGTCTGGGACCTCCCTTAGGTGTGACTAATATGTATTAAGAAGGAATGAATTGGCCTGGCAAAAGGTTTATTTTGCAAGGTCGAAATGGCTGTTTAAAACTGCACACACAGGCTGTGTAGTGGCAGGCCTGAGACATGTAAAGGGCTATTTAAGTGGGTGGCACAATCAGTGCTTCAGGCCCACTAGCAGTATTTAATTCACAGTGCCTGGATACATGCAGTACCACTTAACTAGGGAAGAGACTTACAAGTAAATTAAATATGCCAGTTTGGGATTCACCAAAATTACCATGTTTTAAGGAGTGCACATGCGATTTCAATGGTCAGCAGTGGTAAAGTGCGCAGAGTTCTAATACCAGCAGAAATGGAGGAGGAAGGTAAAAGTTTGGGGAAGGACCACTCCAAGCCTGACAGATCTAGCACTAGCTTCAGTTGGGGCTCCGAACAATACCCGCTGCTCTTTGTGGTCACACACACTGTACACGGTGACAGCCCTTCTCTCATTGCATACGGTGTACCAGGGCGACAGATCTTGCTCCTAATGGCAGCCCATTCAGACATATAGAGTTCCTGACTTTTGGCTGGCAACGACCGGATGGTCCAATCAGTGCAACTACAGTAATATCTTCCTGCCAGCCCCCTGTGACATACGGGTACTCATCCTTTGCATAGCACACGGGTGAACATACAGCCTGCTATGTGCAACAGCAATAATCTTGCGCCTTGCTTTGGTGATTCACTCACCTGGATCTCCCACTGGACCACTTTCCCTCCATGCACTCTCCTACCCCGAGGGGCCTCTGGGCTTGGCAGGCAGGCGCTAGTGCTCCAAAATCAAGGGCAGGTGGCCTTGATGCCCCTTGGTAATGTCACTTCACCCTGCTGGTGGATTGACAGACCTTAATCAAGAGTCCTGGTCACATGGGAGAAGTCAGGCTGAGTTTCTTCACGTCGAGCGACAGCCATGGCTTACTGTTAGATAACTGACAATTTTGCAGACTTGTGCTCCCCTTTTTTATAATCCATTTCCAGATACAGATGTGATTGCGTGTCTCATGCTTTGAAGTTGTGTTGGCAGTGGCGCCTCCTTTGAAGTGCCCACTCCTCTTTCCTGTCCATTGCTCATGAAGCAGCCTGTCACAGCAGTGGAATGTCTTAGGGCCTCCCAGGACGGATCATTCAAGATGGGTAAGACACTGCCAAATTGATTTTTCATGCAGATTTGAATACAAGGATTGCCTTGGTGGGAGACTGATACCACGAACTGGGGGTGTAAAAGGAAAGGCTTTTTTCTATCTGACAACAAAATTGAAATGTCTGTAAATGAAATGTGCAAATATTTCACAATATATGAGAATTAGGAAAGCACGAATGAAGCACATTTTTTTGTAATTCTAAAGTGTGCTAGAAACAATTATTTTAATATGATCAGAACAAATCAATACACTAGGTGATGCCATTTTCACACATTTATTGTTTGTGTGCTGTATAGTTTTATCAGTAAAACTGTATGTCTGTGCGAATGTAATGGTCATTTTGATAAAAAATTTGTTTTTTGTAATGGCAGTGCACTACCAAGCTATCCATACTTCACTCTACGACACTCCACTCTACATGAATCTATTCTACACCACACAAATCCACTGTATGTCACTGTACTCCACTCTACATCACTCTACTCTACGTGACTGCAATCTACTCCACTCCATGCAACTCTGATAGTCCACTCTGCGACACACTACTCTAATCCACACTGCTCCATTCTACCCCACTCGGGGACACTCAACTCTGTCCCACTCCACTCAGCTCTACGACACCAAACTCCACCTGGTGACAATGACCATCTTCTCAACTCCACTCTATGACACTCTACTCCACGCTACTCTTTCCCACTCTTCTCTACGACACTTCACTCTAGGTCACTCTGCTCCACTCTGCGACACATCACTCTATGACTCTCTACTCTGTGACACTCTGCTCCACTTTTCCATTCCTCTCTAGGGCACTCTACAACACTGCACTTATCCCAGTCTGACACTCTACTCTACTACACTGTACGCCATTCCATTCTGTGGCACTGTACAGCACTCCAATCTACGACAAAATGTGCAGCTCGACACCACTGCACTCTACTCCACATAACTAACACACACGTGTTGACCCGTCACACACCCACCCTCCCACCAGCAACAAAAAAAGTGCCATGATGAGGTCAGCTCTGGCTGCGTCTTAGTGCTTTTTTAAGATGTTAAATTCATCCAGGCAGCAGTCCAGGTGCACTGCTGTACAACATGGCAAAAATTATTTGACAAAGCCAGTAGCTCTCTCATAGGTGACGCCTCTTGACTTTGGTACTGCTTCTTACATAACTGTTCTTTATCCACCTTTGGGAATATCAACAAGCTTTTTTAATTTGTAAAGCTTTGGAAACAGTTGTTAAATCAAACAATTCAAATGATTTAAAATGTCATTACATCTTATGACTATTTGATTATATTTTCAATAACATCACTAATTTTGTAAGAATATATTTTTCTGTTAAAATTAAACTTCCCCATGCTGTGAGCATAACATTACTGCACTTTACGAGAACGTCACTGTTAGCACAAGGCAACGCTAGTCTCTCACTCGTCTAGCCATCATCTTAAGAACGTGTCCCATAGTGCATATTAATATCTAATCAAAGGCAAAGCTACACAAAAACTTTGATTTCCTGATAAAACCATTAAAATGTAATAATAGGAATAGGTTATTTGCAAAAAACAATCAGATCAGTTTATATTGTACCACGGTGTAAAGCACCATCATTCTTAAATTGCAGATAAAGATTCAGACTACAATAGCAAAGTATTTTGGGGTTGAAAACTGACCCGAATTGTTTTAGCAATGTTTATAAAAACACTAACAATTTTCAGACACAGTCTAGATTCAACAGCTTCATGTAAATAAAGTTTTACTTTAATAAATAGAGAAAAGGTTAACTTGCATGAAAAATGTTTATTTAAACAGGGTTATGCAGCTTTTCATTTGAAATGTCTGTGCTTACTGCTGCTAGCATGTGTTCCTGGTGAACAAAGTGTGTATAACCCCTTAGCTGCCAGGCCTTTTCCCCCTCCTGTGCCGAGCCTTTTTTTTGGCTATTTGGGGCAGTTTGCGCTTAGGCCCTCATAACTTTTTTTTCACATAAGGTACTCACGCCAAATTTGCTTCCTTTTTTTCCAATATCCTAGGGATTCTAGAGGTACCCAGACTTTGAAGGAGACCAAGAAATTAGCCAAAGTACAGTGAAAAGTTTTTTTTTTTTTTTTTCTTTTAATGGGAAAAAAGGGCTGCAGAAGGCAGCTTGTGTTTTTTTCCCTGAAAATGGCATCAACAAAGGATTTTCGGTGGCAAGATCACCATCTATCCAGCTTCCAGGAATAGGCAGACTTGAATTGGAAAACCCAATTTTTCAATACAATTTTGACATTTTACTGGGGCATACCCCATTTTTACTATTTTTTGTGCTTTCAGCCTCCTTCCAGTTAGTGACCAAAATGGGTGAGAAAACAATGCTGGATCCCAGAAAGCTAAACATTTCTGAAAAGTAGACACATTCTGAATTCAGCAAGAGGCCATTTGTGTAGATCCTACATGTTTTTCCTACAGAAAATAACAGCTGAAATAAAACATATTGAAATTGAGGTGAAAAAAAACAGCAATTTTTCTCCACGTTTTACTCTGTAACTTTTTCCTGCGATGTCAGATTTTTTAAAGCAATATACCGTTACGTCAGCTGGACTCTTCTGGTTGCGGGGATATATACGGCTTGTAGGTTCATCAAGAACTCTAGGTACCCACAGCCAATAAATGAGCTGCACCTTGCAATGTTTTTTTTTTCCTTACCGGGTATACAGCAATTTATTTGCTGAAATATAAAAAGTTAAAAATAGGTATCAAGAAAACCTTTGTATTTCCAAAATGGCCACAAGATAAGGTGTTGAGAAGCAGTGGTTATTTGCACATCTCTGAATTCCGGGCGCCCATACTAGCATGTGAATTACAGGGCATTTCTCAAATAGACGTCTTTTTTACACACTGCCTTACATTTGGAAGGAAAAAATGTAGAGAAAGACAAGGGGCAATAACACTTCTTTTGCTATTCTGTGTTCCCCCAAGTCTCCCGATAAAAATGGTACCTCACTTGTGTGGGTAGGCCTAGCGCCCACAAAAGGAAATGGCTCAAAACACAACGTGGACACATCAAATTTTTTCACAGAAAACAGAGGTGTTTTTTGCAAAGTGCCTACCTGTGGATTTTGGCCTCTAGCTCAGTGGGCACCTGGGGAAACCTAGCAAACCAGCACATTTTTGAAAACTAGACACCTAGGGGAATATAAGATGGGGCGACTTGTGGGGCTCTGACCAGGTTCTGTTACCCAGAATCCTTTGCAAACCTCAAAATTTGACCAAAAAAACACTTTTTCGTCTCATTTCGGTGACAGAAAGTTCTGGAACCTGAGAGGAGCCACAAATTTCCTTCCACCCAGCGTTCCCCCAAGTCTCCCGATAAAAATGGTACCTCACTTGTGTGGGTAGGCCTAGCGCCCACGAAAGGAAAAGGCCCAAAACACAACGTGGACACATCACATTTTTTCACAGAAAACAGAGGTGTTTTTTACAAAGTGCCTACCTATGGATTTTGGCCTCTAGCTCAGCCGACAGCTGGGAAACCTAGCAAACCAGTGCATTTTTTAAAACTAGACACCTAGGGGAATCCAAGATGGGGTGACTTGTGGGGCTCTGAGCAGGTTCTGTTACCCAGAATCCTTTGCAAACCTCAAAATTTGACCAAAAAAACACTTTTTCCTCTCATTTGGGTGACAGAAAGTTCTGGAATCTGAGAGGAGCCACAAATGTCCTTCCACCCAGCGTTCCTCCAAGTCTGCCGATATAAATGGTACCTCACTTGTGTGGGTAGGCCTAGCGCCCACGAAACGAAATGGCCCAAAACACGAGGACACACCACATTTTTTGACCGAAAACAGAGGTGTTTTTTTACAAAGTGCCTACCAGTGGATTTTGGCCTCTAGCTCAGCAGGCACCTGGGGAAACGTAGCAAACCAGCGCATTTTTGAAAACTAGACACCTAGGGGAATATAAGATGGGGCGACTTGTGGGGCTCTGACCAGGTTCTGTTACCCAGAATCCTTTGCAAACCTCAATATTTGACCCAAAAAACACTTTTTCCTCTCATTTCGGTGACAGAAAGTTCTGGAATCAGAGAGGAGCCACAAATTTCCTTCCACCCAGCATTCCCTCCAAGTCTCCCGATAAAAATGGTACCTCACTTGTGTGGGTAGGCCTAGCGCCCATGGAAGGAAATGGCCCAAAATACTATCTGGACACATCAAAATTATCAAATACAAAACTACCTGTTTTTGCAGGGGGGCACATGCGTTTTTGGTCCTGGGCTCAGCAGCCTTCCAGGGAAACCCAGACATTGCTGAAAACTAGACACCCAAGGGAGTCCAGTGAGGTTTGACTTGTGTGGATCCCCCAATGTTTTCTTACCCAGAATCCTCAGCAGACCTCAAATTTAGCTAACAAATCACATTTTTCCCACATTTCTGTGTGGGATCACCGCACTGGGACACATTTCATACCACCCAATGTTCCCCTCAGTCTCCCGGTAAAAATGATACCTCATTTGTGTAGGTGTGCCAAGTGCTTGTGAAAGGGAAGAGCCAAAAACATGTCGATATTGAGGGGGAACAAAGGGGGTCCAAAAGGGCAGTTTGCAAAAAAACATTTTTAGGCTGACAAGTGCAGCAGAATTTTTATCGGTATAGATGAGACAATGCTGGGTGGTAGGAATTTTTTTGGTGAGCAAAAAAACGATGGATTAAACCCAGATCTGTGACTGGGGGTGAGTGTCTGACAATGTTCAGCATTCCGTCCATCACTTGTTGTTTTTGCTTTGTCGCCCTAAGTGGGAAGGGTATACCCAGACGTGAGTCCCGTGCTTCCCATGCCACTGGATTCAAGCTAGCCTGGCTGATGAGGGGTGAAACCCCGAAACCGGTCCCAGGATGCTTGTTTCCGGTCCAGTGAGGACCTGGCTTGGCAGTTCGGGCTGGACTGTTCCCATGAGGAACAGGGTCAAGACTGATTTGCATATGGCTGGGTCCAAACTGGGGTGGCATGGTGAGCAAAAAAACGATGGATTAAACCCAGATCTGTGACTGGGGGTGAGTGTCTGACAATGTTCAGCATTCCGTCCATCACTTGTTGTTTTTGCTTTGTCGCCCTAAGTGGGAAGGGTATACCCAGACGTGGGTCCCGTGCTTCCCATGCCACTGGATTCAAGCTAGCCTGGCTGATGAGGGGTGAAACCCCGAAACCGGTCCCAGGATGCTTGTTTCCGGTCCAGTGAGGACCTGGCTTGGCAGTTCGGGCTGGACTGTTCCCATGAGGAACAGGGTCAAGACTGATTTGCATATGGCTGGGTCCAAACTGGGGTGGCATGGTGAGCAAAAAAACGATGGATTAAACCCAGATCTGTGACTGGGGGTGAGTGTCTGACAATGTTCAGCATTCCGTCCATCACTTGTTGTTTTTGCTTTGTCGCCCTAAGTGGGAAGGGTATACCCAGACGTAGGTCACGTGCTTCCCATGCCACTGGATTCAAGCTAGCCTGGCTGATGAGGGGTGAAACCCCGAAACCGGTCCCAGGATGCTTGTTTCCGGTCCAGTGAGGACCTGGCTTGGCAGTTCGGGCTGGACTGTTCCCATGAGGAACAGGGTCAAGACTGATTTGCATATGGCTGGGTCCAAACTGGGGTGGCATGGTGAGCAAAAAAACGATGGATTAAACCCAGATCTGTGACTGGGGGTGAGTGTCTGACAATGTTCAGCATTCCGTCCATCACTTGTTGTTTTTGCTTTGTCGCCCTAAGTGGGAAGGGTATACCCAGACGTGGGTCCTGTGCTTCCCATGCCACTGGATTCAAGCTAGCCTGGCTGATGAGGGGTGAAACCCCGAAACCGGTCCCAGGATGCTTGTTTCCGGTCCAGTGAGGACCTGGCTTGGCAGTTCGGGCTGGACTGTTCCCATGAGGAACAGGGTCAAGACTGATTTGCATATGGCTGGGTCCAAACTGGGGTGGCATGGTGAGCAAAAAAACGATGGATTAAACCCAGATCTGTGACTGGGGGTGAGTGTCTGACAATGTTCAGCATTCCGTCCATCACTTGTTGTTTTTGCTTTGTCGCCCTAAGTGGGAAGGGTATACCCAGACGTGGGTCCCGTGCTTCCCATGCCACTGGATTCAAGCTAGCCTGGCTGATGAGGGGTGAAACCCCGAAACCGGTCCCAGGATGCTTGTTTCCGGTCCAGTGAGGACCTGGCTTGGTAGTTCGGGCTGGACTTTTCCCATGAGGAACAGGGTCAAGACTGATTTGCATATGGCTGGGTCCAAACTGGGGTGGCATGGTGAGCAAAAAAACGATGGATTAAACCCAGATCTGTGACTGGGGGTGAGTGTCTTACAATGTTCAGCATTCCGTCCATCACTTGTTGTTTTTGCTTTGTCGCCCTAAGTGGGAAGGGTATACCCAGACGTGGGTCCCGTGCTTCCCATGCCACTGGATTCAAGCTAGCCTGGCTGATGAGGGGTGAAACCCCGAAACCGGTCCCAGGATGCTTGTTTCCGGTCCAGTGAGGACCTGGCTTGGCAGTTCGGGCTGGACTGTTCCCATGAGGAACAGGGTCAAGACTGATTTGCATATGGCTGGGTCCAAACTGGGGTGGCATGGTGAGCAAAAAAACGATGGATTAAACCCAGATCTGTGACTGGGGGTGAGTGTCTGACAATGTTCAGCATTCCGTCCATCACTTGTTGTTTTTGCTTTGTCGCCCTAAGTGGGAAGGGTATACCCAGACGTGGGTCCCGTGCTTCCCATGCCACTGGATTCAAGCTAGCCTGGCTGATGAGGGGTGAAACCCCGAAACCGGTCCCAGGATGCTTGTTTCCGGTCCAGTGAGGACCTGGCTTGGCAGTTCGGGCTGGACTGTTCCCATGAGGAACAGGGTCAAGACTGATTTGCATATGGCTGGGTCCAAACTGGGGTGGCATGGTGAGCAAAAAAACGATGGATTAAACCCAGATCTGTGACTGGGGGTGAGTGTCTGACAATGTTCAGCATTCCGTCCATCACTTGTTGTTTTTGCTTTGTCGCCCTAAGTGGGAAGGGTATACCCAGACGTGGGTCCCGTGCTTCCCATGCCACTGGATTCAAGCTAGCCTGGCTGATGAGGGGTGAAACCCCGAAACCGGTCCTAGGATGCTTGTTTCCGGTCCAGTGAGGACCTGGCTTGGCAGTTCGGGCTGGACTGTTCCCATGAGGAACAGGGTCAAGACTGATTTGCATATGGCTGGGTCCAAACTGGGGTGGCATGGTGAGCAAAAAAACGATGGATTAAACCCAGATCTGTGACTGGGGGTGAGTGTCTGACAATGTTCAGCATTCCGTCCCTCACTTGTTGTTTTTGGAATTTTGTGGGTTCCTGCAGATTCCGGAAGGTTCCATCACAAAAACGTGGGAAAAATGTGTGATTTCCAGCAAAGTTGGAGGTTTGCACGGGATTGTGGGTACAAAATTGGTGCGGGGTGCATGTGAAACACACCACCATAGAATCACCCAGATGTTTCGTTTTAAGATGTGTCTAGGTCTTGTGGATTTTTCTACATGGCAGCGTCCCAAAGTCCATAAAGTGCAGCCCTCACCATTCCAAGTGGGACGATTTTGAGAGTAAGCCAAGTTCTCATGGCCCAAATGTAAAACTAAAGCCCCAAATAATCAAATGTCTTCTTGCTTGCTGTGGGAAAAGATGTTTTAGAGTTCGGGGGAAAGCTGAAAGACTGTTACCCCCTTCAGTTGAGGTGGGGGCGTAACCAGGCCCATACTAGTTGGTAGCCACCACCCCAATATATATATTTTTTTTAATTCTCTGGCATCTTGTAGACTTTCTGCCCGGGGTGTGGATCAGTGGTAATTGCCCCATCTGCAGAACAACTTTGGCCCCATTTATTTGGGGTGGGGGTATGGCCATACCCCCACCCTCTTATTTTTGGGGAAAAAAACTTCCCTGGCCTCTGGTGGGCTTTCTGCCCCCCCTTGGGGCAGATGGGCCTTCCAAAAATAGGCCCATCTGCCCCCAATGGGGGGCAGATATGGCCAACAGTAATGTGCCCCCATGGGGAGCGACCCTTACCCAAGGGGCTGCCTCCCTAAAGAAAACACACGCATACACACACACCAATCCCTGGTGCCTAAGTGGTTTCTGCCCCCATGGGGGCAGATTGGCCTAACAAAAATTGGCCGATCTGCCCCCAAGGGGGGCAGAAATGGTCTAAATACAATTTTCCCCCCAGGGGAGCGACCCTTGCCTAATGGGTTGCTCCCCATCTCTAAAAAAACAAACAAACAAAAAAAAAAACAAAAAAAAAATTGCCCTTGCGCCTAGAGGTTTCTGCCCCCCTGGGGGCAGATCGGCCTAATAACAATGGGCCGATCTGCCCCCATGGGGGGCAGTAATGGCCTAAAATAAATTTGCCCCCCACTCACCTGGGGAGCGACCCTTGCCTACGGGGTCGTTCCCTTTACGTGACATTGGCGCAAAAAAAAGATCCCCGGTGCCTAGTTGTTTCTGCTCCCCTTGGGGGGCAGATTGACCAAAAATCGGCCGATCTGACCCCAAGGGGGGCAGAAATGGTCTAAATACAATTTGCCCCCCAGGGGAGCGACCCTTGCCTAAGGGTTCGCTCACCATCTGTAAAACAGCACACAAAAAAAATACCCGGTGCCTAGTGGTTTCTGCCCCCCTTGGGGGCAGATCGGCCTAATTAAAATAGGCTGATCTGCCAGAAATGGCCTAAAATAAATTTGCCCCCCAGGGGAACGACCCTTGCCTAAGGGGTTGCTCCCCTTGCGTGAAATTCACGAAGAAAAAAAAGTCCCTGGTGTCTAGTGGTTTCGGTCCCCCTTGGGGGAAGATTGGCCTTATAAAAATAGGCCAATCTGCCCCCAGGGGGGACAGAAATGGCCTAAATATAATTTGTCCCCTAGGGGAGCGACCCTTGCCTAAGGGGTGGCTCCCCACCTCTAAAAAAATAAAAATGATCCCTGGTGCCTAGAGGTATCTGCCCCCGGGGGGGCAGAAAAGGCCTTTAAAAAAATGCCCCCCATGGGAGCGACCCTTGCCCAAGGGGTCGCTCCCTCATGCAAATTTCCTAAAAAAAAAAAAGTAAATCCCTGGTGTCTAGTCGGCGTTTTAGCAGCCGGATTGCTTGCAATCCGGCTGCTAAAACGCTCAGAGAGACTTCAAAGGGAAGGAAATGAATTTCCTTCCCTTTGAAGCCTCTCGGGCCTCCTCCACGTGATCGGAAGAGAAATGCTTTGCATTTCTCTTCAGATCGGGAGGAGGCCTCTGTGATTGTCAGCACGCAATCGCGCGCTGACGTCACGGGTGGGTGGAATTGGGGGAATTGGGGGAGGAACCCTCTGGGCTCTGTGCCCAGGACGTAATGGTTACGTCCTGGGCACACGAGCACTGTGCCTCAGGACGTAACCAATACGTCCTGGGCCCAGAAGGGGTTAAATGCAGTATGTTTATGGGTGAAGTACCACCTCCTCTCTACAGGGACAGAGCTGAGCACAACTATAAACACACCTTATGAAACACAGGTCCCCACAAGACTTTTTTTTTTTTTTTTAAGTTGTAAAAATTCACACGGATGTTACTGAAGTCATTTTTCATTTAAATTAGTGTGAGTGTGTTATCACACCTAAGTCTTCACAAGGATAGAAACACACACACACAGTCCCACCACCGGAGGGTGCGAGTAGGTAGCTACTGCTAGGACCTAGTTTCCGGCCGAGTGTTTTTTTTTTCTTTTTTTTTTTGCTAATTACTTAGACACCGTCTGACGGATCTTCAAAAAAATTTCAAAATTAGTTTGCCACTGTCTTCAGCTGTTCTCAGGAAAGTTTTGGGGTGATTCATCAGACGGGGGCTGAGAAAAAGGGGGATCCCAAAACTTGTCTTCCACATGCAATTGCTCATAGGGATTTTGGACATGACTGAAGCCTGAACCGCTGGACGGAATGACACCAAATTTGGCAGAAAGCTAGATCTTAGTCATCCAGAAAGAGGGCTTTTGTAATTTGGTGTAAATCTGTTAATTAGTTGTCGAGTTATTAAAGAAAAAATATTTTTGTATATCTAGAGATGCGGATCAGCACGTCAACAGCAGTGCTGTGATTGGCTGGCCGCAACCTGAGAGAAAAGTTCTGGCTGCCATTTTGTGATTTGGGACACGGTCCCTGGGAGGGAGGAATAAAAATGAAATAGGATAGAAGGGGTCAGGATAGAGGTATCCTGGCCCCATGGGACTGATGGAGGGGTCTCTGTGGTACCCCTCATGGGCAAGATATTGCCCAAAAATGTATTTCCTGGGATGCGCAAGGATCTGCGGATCCTCCACGGCGCTCAGCTCAGTCTCCCGTGTCAATCCGCAATGGATCCCCAGATCCAGACCGCAAATGAAAAAAAATATATAGACCCACCTACAGACCCAGTCATATACTTACAGACCTAGTCACATACTCACTCACACGCCTATGGACACACTCACACCCCCCCAAAACTACTACCACACCCAGTCACAGACCCACACAACCACTCAGACACCCACGGATTCACTGACATACCCATACAGCCACTCATACACCCACTCACACACCCACAAAACCACTCCTCAACCTGTGTGAGAAAGTAGCCTCTTTCTAGCCTTTTTACCCCCACTTTTGGCCTGTTTGTGAGTATATGTCAGGGTGTTTTCACTGTCTCACTGGGATCCTGCTAGCCAGGGCCCAGTGCTCATAGTGAAGACCCTATGTTGTCAGTATGTTTGTTATGTGTCACTGGGACCCTGCTAGCCAGGACCCCAGTGCTCATAAGTTTGTGGCCTATATGTGTTCCCTGTGTGATGCCTAACTGTCTCACTGAGGCTCTGCTAACCAGAACCTCAGTGGTTATGCTCTCTCTGTTTCCAAATTTGTCACTAACAGGCTAGTGACTAAATTTACCAATTCACATTTGCATACTGGTACACCCATATAATTCCCTAGTATATGGTACTGAGGTACCCAGGGTATTGGGGTTCCAGGAGATCCCTTTGGGCTGCAGCATTTCTTATGCCACCCATAGGGAGCTCTAACAATTCTTACACAGGCCTGCCAGGGCAGCCTGAGTGAAATAACGTCCACGTTATTTCACAGCCATTTACCACTGCACGTAAGTAACTTATAAGTCACCTATATGTCTAAGCGTCACCTGGTGAAGGTTGTGTGCAAAGTTACTTAGTGTGTGGGCACCCTGGCACTAGCCAAGGTGCCCCCACATCGTTCAGGGCTAATTCCCCGGACTTTGTGAGTGCGGGGACACCATTACACGTGTGCACTGTAAATAGTTCACTACCTATGTACAGCGTCACAATGGTAACTCCGAACATGGCCATGTAACATGTCTAAGATCATGGAATTGTCACCCCAATGCCATTCTGGCATTGGGGGGACAATTCCATGATCCCCTGGGTCTCTAGCACAGAACCCGGGTACTGCCAAATTGCCTTTTCAGGGTTTGCACTACAGCTGCTTCTGCTGCCAACCCCTCAGACAGGTTTCTGCCCTCCTGGGGTCCAGGCAGCCCTGGCCCAGGAAGGCAGGACAAAGGATTTCTTCTGAGAGAGGGTGTAACACCCTTTCCCTTTGGCAATAGGTGTGAAGGCTGGGGAGGAGTAGCCTCCCCCAGCCTCTGGAAATGCTTTGATGGGCACAGATGATGCCCATCTCTGCATAAGCCAGTCTACACCGGTTCAGGGATCCCCCAGCCCTGCTCTGGTGCGAAACTGGACAAAGGAAAGGGGAGTGACCACTCCCCTGACCTGCACCTCCCAGGGGAGGTGCCCAGAGCTTCTCCAGTGTGTCCCAGACCTCTGCCATCTTGGAAACACAAGTGTTTGTGGCACACTGGGCTGCTCTGAGTGGCCAGTGCCAGCAGGTGACGTCAGAGGCTCCTTCTGATAGGCTCTTACCTCTCTTGGTAGCCAATCCTCCTTCCTAGGTAGCCAAACCTCCTTTTCTGGCTCCGCTTTGGGGATCTCACCAGCTAACGAATGCAAGAGCTCACCTGAGTTCCTCTGCATCTCCCTCTTCACCTTCTGCGAAAGGATCGACCGCTGACTGCTCAGGACGCCTGCAAAACGGCAACAAAGTAGCAAGACGACTACTAGCAACCTTGTATCGCTTCATCCTGCCGGCTTCCTCGACTGTTTCCAGGTGGTGCATGCTCTGGGGGTAGCCTGCCTCCTCTCTGTACCAGGAACTCTGAAGAAATCTCCCGTGGGTCGACGGAATCTTCCCCCTGCAACTGCAGGCACCAAAAGACTGCATCACTGGTCCTCTGGGTCCCCTCTCAGCACGACGAGCGTGGTCCCTGGAACTCAGCAACTCTGTCCACGTGACTCCCACAGTCCAGTGACTCTTCAGTCCAACTTTGGTGGAGGTAAGTCCTTGACTCCCCACGCTAGACTGCATTGCTGGGCACCGCGTGATTTGAAGCTGCTCAGGCTCCTGTGCACTCTTCCAGGATTTCCTTCATGCACAGCCAAGCCTGGGTCCCCGACACCCCTTCCTGCAGTGCACAACCTTCTGAGTTGTCCTCCGACGTCATGGAACTCCCTTTTGTGACTTCGCATGGACTCCGGTTCACTCTTCTTCCAAGTACCTGTTAAGGTACTTTTGCAGGTGCTGCCTGCTTCTGTGAGGGCTCCCCGACTTGCTGGGCGCCCCCTCTGTCTCCTCCTCCAAGTGGCAACATCCTGGTCCCTCTTGGGCCACAGCAGCACCCAAAAATCTCTACTGCGACTCTTGCAGCTAGCAAGGCTTGTTTGCGGTCTTTCTGCGTGGGAACACCTCTGCAAGCTTCATCGCGACGTGGGACATCCATCCTCGAAGGGAGTAGTTCCTAGTCCTCTTCTTTCTTGCAAAACTCCAAGCTTCTTCCAACAGGTGGCAGCTTCCTTGCACCCTCAGCTGGCATTTCCTGGGCTCCTGCCCACTCTTGACACTGTCGCGACTATTGGACTTGGTCCCCTTGTCTTACAGGTACTCAGGTCTGGAAATCCACTGTTGTTGCATTGCTGGTGTTTGTTCTTCCTGCAGAATCCCCCTATCACGACTTCTGTGCTCTCTGGGGGTAGTAGGTGCACTTTACACCTACCTTTCAGGGTCTTGGGGTGGGCTATTTTTCTAACCCTCATTGTTTTCTTACAGTCCCAGCGACCCTCTACAAGCTCACATAGGTTTGGGGTCCATTCGTGGTTTGCATTCCACTTTTGGAGTATATGGTTTGTGTTGCCCCTATACCTATGTGTTCCTATTGCAATCTACTGTAATTTTACACTGCTTGCATTACTTTTCTTGCTATTACCTGCATAATTTTGGTTTGTGTACATATATCTTGTGTATATATCTTATCCTCATACTGAGGGTACTCACTGAGATACTTTTGGCATACTGTCATAAAAATAAAGTACCTTTATTTTTAGTATATCTGTGTATTGTGCTTTCTTATGATATCGTGCATATGACACCAGTGGTATAGTAGGAGCTTTACATGTCTCCTAGTTCAGCCTAAGCTGCTTTGCTCTAGCTACCTTCTATCAGCTTAAGCTGCTAGAAACACCTCTTCTACACTAATAAGGCATAACTGGACCTGGCACAAGGTGTAAGTACCTCTGGTACCCACTACAAGCCAGGCCAGCCTCCTACATTCCCTGTCACAGACCCACACAACCACTCACACACCCACTTATAGACCCACAAAAGACCCACTCACCGACCCACACAGCCGTTTATACATCCACCTACATACCCACTCACAGACTCACACACCCAGTCTCACATCCATACAGCCACTTCCAGAACCACACTGGGTTTGATTGCATGCGGCCAACACCCCACTGCACAGAGCCAAAGGGTGTGTGCTGCGTGGGGTTGGCTGCATGCCGAAGGCCATGCACATCAGCGATTGGTCTAACGAATGGTAGTTAGATATTACATTACTTTTGAAAAACCCTTGAAATTCACTGAAAAATAACAGTTTACAGGGATGTTATAGTTCGAAAATTGAATTAAAAAAAAGTTTAGAAATGTACTAAAAAATAAAAGCTTACTCTGTTATAGATGGATTCAGATTTTAGTCACACAAAACTATAGAAATTCAGCATTTATAGTTATACTTATTTATAACCCTGGCCATTCAGCTTTCTCCTCGATAATTATATTGTGTGTGTATATATATACACATATATATATATATATATATACACACACACATGCACAGTTTTCTCATCAATAATTTTATTGCAAATGTGTATGTATATGTGTGTGTGTGTTTATACAAACAAACGCCCAGCTTTCTCATCAATAATTTTAATACACACACACACACACACACACTCACTCGCTCTTTCGCTCTCTCTCTCCACTGACACCCAGTACCCAGTTGGGATGGGCAGTATGTGCGCAAGCAGCCTTCCCCCACGCAGGCGGCAGCACTCCAAGCTTCGCTCGATCACACGAGGGGAAGCAGCCACCTCCCTGAGGGGAACAGCTCTCCCTCAGGTCAGTGTTATCCCTTTGCGTTAGCACTGCTAGGGATTTCTGTCAGAAAATGTCCATAGCCCTTGATATTGTGTACTTTTTTACCTGGAAGAAATGTCAGCGCGTCCAGGCCTAAATTACATAAGCGCCAATTGTCAGAAATATTTTCACTTCTCCTCGACATACAGGAGTCCAGCAGTGTAATTGACGGGAGCAGCACTTTCATTCATAGTACAAACACCTGGCAGCGCCTCCTGACAGAAGCGTGAGCAGGTCACAACCGGAAATACATGGACTCTTTCAGAGCCTCGACTTTAGCTGCAGTTACCACTCATGTCAGCGCCCCTGACCAGGAACAGTGTCGACCCTCAGTGGCGTTAGTATTAGCAGCGCTTCTTTCTGTCAGAGAGCCAGGCCGCTGCCCGAGTCTTGACTGAAACTGTACCTCCTGGGCGGCACGTCTAGCAAGCACGCCTTGCTGGGAGATGCGGTGGCAGCTGGCATAAATGGTACCGCTACTTTAAATGTTCTATGCATAACCTGTCTTTAATGTTGGCTTCACTCCTGTGTAAGCCGTCACTTGAAGACATAAACGTTGACGTTTCTCTCCTGTCAGAGTGGCAGCAATAGTGAGGGTAAATATTGGCAGCACTGCCTAGCAAACTTTGACAGCACCAATCAGATTTGCCAGACATACTTCAAAATCCTTCTTCCCTGTTTGTACCTGACAAAACAAAGGGAAAGCCCTAGCACATCTCCCTCGAAATGGATTTACATCGTGGCATATTGAAATCTTTCACTTAGCAAATAAAAAATGTTTTTGTAGGTATGCCGTATCAGAGTTAAAATATCAGAGTTAAAATGTTCACATGAATTGTTTCGAGGCAACGTTCTTGCTCTTAGCAGCAAGCGAACAGAGCGTCTTATTTTGTACATTTCCTTTACGTTGAGCACAGCCTCGGTTGCTGATGTGGCAGTGCATACCTTGTGAACAGTAGAGGTTTTGCTGGAGAATTCACAGCAGATGGTATAAGGTTTCTTGTAGCTGCAGCATTGGTGGTTCAGTGGTAGAATTCTCGCCTGCCACGCGGGAGGCCCGGGTTCGATTCCCGGCCAATGCAGAGCCTATTTTTTAAACTATTTAATTTCTAAGTTATTCAACATAGGAGAGGTGTTCTAAATCTGTTGAAATACGATTGTTTTTTATGTTACATCATCTTCACAGGTGTGGGTGCACTGCGTGATGAATTAGATTTCCCTGGACAGTTCTCTTAATGTTATTAATTTCATAACAAAGTTACTCCTTAAAGGCACTCGACTTTCTCAGGGCAGCGAGGGTGCGCGGTAGTGACTTACCCCCAGTGGGGGGGAGGTAATGGGGCCAAGGTTAGAAACTTAGGCATAGTGTGACGCTGGACATCACACTAAAAAATATCCAGTAAGTATTTTATCCTTATAAAAAAGGACTTTCATTTGGCACATTTTTCATAGCTCCTTGCTGTTTGGTACTAGATTTCTCAGAATTTTGGCTGAGGTAGCAGTCATTTATCTCTGAACAGTCACATAGAGGCTTTGAGGAAGAATTCACAACAGCTGTTAAAGTAGTTCTTTCAGCTGTAGCATTGGTGGTTCAGTGGTAGAATTCTCGCCTGCCACGCGGGAGGCCCGGGTTCGATTCCCGGCCAATGCAAAGCACATTTTTTTTAAATGTAGTACAAATTATAAGTATTACCTATTAAGTGGTTAAACGTAGGAAATATGCTATATATCTGTTGAAATAAGTTTTTACATTTTACAATTTGCTCAGAGACTTGGTTACCTTAAGTGTGGCCAGTGCTATCCTGTGGGGCTTGGTAATGGCTGACTTGGATATCTCCTGGACCACTTTGGTGGGGCTTAGAATGTGGGCAAAAGCAGCAGATGCCTGTACTCTTGTCCTAATTCTGGGTCTCAGTCTGCCTGGCATATTATTCTAGGTAACTCAGTGGGCTAACGCTTTAGAGGATGAGAGAATCCAGTATACAAGGAGCAAAAATAAAAGGTGTCCTCAAAAGTAGGAGTCTTCAATACCAACCACCTAAACCACAAGAACCCCACCCATTGAGACCAGGGATGCTCCCTTGAAAATCTGGTACCTAGTTTCTGGTCATCCCATGCCCAGTCAGCAATGCCAGTCAGGAGGCTAGGGTCCAAAACAGGACCCAAGTGGTCCATCTTCTTTTCAATGTCAGAAAACAGTGGGCCAGTTCCCTATATTGAGTCCACTGGTGCCTTTAGCTTATTTGCCTGTATCTCATACTCCTATGTTGTGGTCAAGGTTTTCTAGTCATGATGTCCTCCAGACGCTAGGAGTATATGGAAAACTGCATCCTTGCCCTTCTGGGGCTTAGTAGGGTTATACAGGCATTCTACAGAGACTCAGTGACTCGGGGACAGTGCAGAATCATCCTTATGATGAAGACAGGTGATGATAAAGTTCCACGACCCAAGTAAGTAACTTGCTCTTCTTAGTCAACTAGGCTATTGGGTACTTGTGGTTTATTGGCAATCTTTGTCCATCAAGCCATCCGCCACACGCATCGTCTAATCAGCTAGGATTTGTACAGATGTTTTTGAGATCAGGATAGCTTCTATCCTCTCATGTAGGCACAGTCCAATCTTTGTGCATGCAACCTCTGCTTCTCTCTATAGGTTTCAGCAGTAGTGAAACTTTAGAGGCTTCCCAGTCATAGAAACAGTGTGGACAGAGAATGGCCGCCATGCAGAGGTTCTTCTCCAGGTACTGTTGTTTTCTTCCGTTCACTGAAGTGCAGGCCTTCTCTGTTTCCAGAAGAGAAACTGGCTGAGGGTGGCAGTAGTTATACCCATTTTGTTGCCAAGGCAGGAAGCTTGATCAACCAAAGGTTCTGCAACATTCGAAAGTTGGGCCCTCTGCCAATCCTGGAACAGGGTATCATGCTATTGCTGACCAACCATCTTGGGTGTCTGAGCCTAGAGTCCCCAGTCAGCCGGTTTAGAAGAGTCCCAGGTGAGATGTAGATTGAGCTAAAAAAAAAAAGAAGCCTGCCATCCTTGGGGAGATGGCGACACTCCGGGCATAAAAAACCCATCCTGAACAAGGGAAAGGGGATTGTGACCCACATCTCACCCCTAGGAACACAGGTTACTCAGAGGGGAACTGGGCTTCTGTACATATATGTTGGTACATCCCAGATTCATATCTCCAGGTTTCATAAAGGGAACCACCATCTTGTATCGCATGCTCCAGATTATTCACTAGGTTACCCATCTCTCTTTCTCTTTCTCCCTCCCTCTGCACTCCGCACCTCACACCCTCTTTATATCTGTACCGGACACGATGGGGACACAACAGACCTATCACAAGAGCAGTGTTCTCACAAGTGTACATGTAAAAATGACCTCTCGAATAAAGATTTGCAGATATCTCTGCATAATTTGGTTAAGGACACAATAGCCATCCTCACTCAGACAGGAGGTACATGTTTGATGTCCCCAGTCATCACAGCACAGTTCTGATGATGAACAGCACCAGAATGAGATAAGGCACCTCCATTGAGTTAACCTGATTATCTGGTGCACTGGAGAAAAACACAGGGTTGTCCAAAAACATTATGGGGTAGTACACAACAGCGTTATCAACCCATCCATGGGACTTTCACCCCAAAACAAGTGGATTCCTGATTGACCAGTTCATTGTCAGCTGCTTCTCGGGCTGCAACTGCTTACCCACAAGTTGTAGGGATGGCCAGTATGTCTAGCCCAAGGAGCAGACTTCGATCACTTCAGGGCATTTGATTGTGGCCCTATCATCTGAGCAGCTCCTAGTAATTTTTAAGACTTACTGTTGTATATCGTAGGATCAGCTTGGCATATTTTAGTAGTAAACATCAGGCCCATTTTAGCAACTGCCTTGTATTACTGATGGATATTTCCAACTGCAGATTTCTTACTTTAGAATATTCCCTAGTTGCCAGACTGGATAATGAGTTTTTTTCGTAGCAGCGTTTCAGCGTTTCTCTGGGTGGCTGCTGTGCAATTGTGTGTTGTCTCTCTGCTGTTCCGGAAGTGATTGAGTGGAGCCCCATATAAGAGCCATCCCTGTGCGTTGACATCAGTTCCATACTTTTCACACTTTTTAACATGGATTCGGAGCTCAGCCTACAAATTTGTCAGATCTTTCGATGACTTACACAGGGGTGTGGAATTTATTAAAATATCTACTTGTCCACGGGACAGGTTGCTTCTCAAATCTACTTGTCCTGTAAAAAGATCTACTGGTCCCTTTGGTGCCATGTAGTGTGGCGCCAAATTATGGCAGCAATCTCATTATGTAAGAGCTCTGATAATAGCCTCTCTGATTATGCCAGGGCTACTACCATAGTAGGGCTTGAATACTTGCAGTTTCAATCCCTACTGTAGCAATTTCCTTATTTTTCCACCTTTCTGCAGATCTGCATACTTGGGCTGGAGGAAGCAGTAAGCAATAGTTCCAGGGCTGGAATGCCTTTGAGTCTGCAAACCTACTAACCTGCATGTTTTAAAGATCTTCACCAGCTTCTCTCTAATATTTTCCCATAATAAGAAAGGTTGGACATTTACTCCTGACAATGGCAGAATTAGAACTTCTTCCAGGGTTGGGAAGAAAGTGGCTGGAGGGAAAATGAACTTGCAAATGCTCAATAGATTTTCACATGAGCAAATCTACACATGCGTATTTACCCATGCTAAAATACAGTTCACAAATATTTTATAGGGGTACGACATATACAATGGGTGCACTTTTGTGACTTTCTTTAAGAATTTGGGGCCACATGTAGGTAGGTTCAGATTTGCGACCCGCAAATTGCGAGTCGCAAATCCGAATGTAGGATGGTGTCCCTGACACAATCTGTGATTCGCAAGGGCTTCGCAAATGCACACCTCATGAATAATCATGAGGTGGGTCGCAATTTGCGACCCCCTTGCGAATGGCGGCCTCACAGGGATGGTGGCCTGCTGGAGACAGCAGACCACCATGTCTGTGACTGCTTTTCAATAAAGCAGTTTTTTTTTTTTGGAATGCAGCCCGTTTTCCTTAAAGGAAAACGAGATGCATTACAAAAACGAAAAATTAAACGTTTTCGTTTCATTTTTTCAGAGCAGGCAGTGGTCCTGCGGACCACTGCCTGCTCTGAAAAAATGTTTACATTGACATTCACAATGGGGAAGGGGTCACAGGGGGACCCCTTCCCTTTTGTGAAAGTGTTAGCACCCATTTGAAATGGGTGCAAACTTCGATTGGTTTGCGCCCGCGTTTGCAAAACAATCCTACATTGCACTGCGAGTCGCAATTAGGAAGGGAACACCCCTTCCTAATTGCGAGTCGCAAACCCGTTTTGCGATTCGGTAACCAGGTTACCGAATCGCAAAACTGGGTTTGTGCACCGCAATGTGCTTTTTGCACGTCGCAAACAGCGAAAGTCGCTGTTTGCGACATGCAAAAAGCTACCTACATGTGGGTCTTGGTCCCTAATTAGGTCTGGTGTTAAAGACATTTTGTTTTTATTAAACTTCTATTTCTCTCTCTTTCGGCTGGCTTTACTGTGAGTGATCGCATTCTTCTCTTTCACAAGGAGCATATTGGCACACAAAGTAGTTTTGTTCAGTGTCAGGAACTACAGTGGCAATCAGTGACGTAACGAAACTGGAGGGTGCCCCTTTGCAAAGAACATGGAGGAGCCCCCTCTCCAGACTCACTCAGGGCAGGTGCTGTGCTGAAGGGGCCCCCTGGAGGGCGGCTGCGGGGCCTTTGTTATGCCACTGGTGGCAACGTGTGCTTTTAGAGTTCTAAAACGTTTTTGTTTTTTTTGCCAGTGTTTGTTACAATGTTGAGGGCCTGGTAGCTCCCACAACAATAAAGTGTTACAAAAGCCATGTCAAAACAAGACACGCATTAATGAAACCAAAAGACTTATAAAAATATGTCAGATCAGTTGGCTTTGTCAGAGTTTGTTTATTTTCATGCTTCCCATAATCGTGTTGAAAATGGTTACACTGATTTTCCATTAGAAATAGTTTTGGGAAATATTAGCATGCATCAAAACATTTTACTAAATGACACCTCATTTGCATCTAATCAGAGAGCATTTTGGGAGCATTATACTTAGCCTCATAGCCTAAACTTTTCAAACATGTGTATACACGTTTTTTTTATTTGTACTGGAACCAACGTCAGTAGTGAAGTGTGACCTTAAAACATGTATTTACAGCACTCACCCTAATAATTAAGGTTTTCAAATAATGAACCATAAATACAAGTTCGAACAGCATTATCTTTTGGAAACACATTACCTCAACTGTAGAGAGTTCCACTCTCTGTAAACAGGCAGCCAAAGGGTTTGTGCTGCAGAGGGTTGGGCCTACTTGTCCCAAGGACAAAGTAAACATAAAAACTTGTTGCCCTTGACCCCAAACAAGATGTCCTGGGCGTCGGGCGATAGGAATTCCACATCCCTGCTTACAAACTTTCAGTACAGTATGCTAGGTAACAATGTCACCACCGAAAGCAACCTGATTCAAGCTGTGCCATGACTGCTGGAAGCAGATGTGCATGGATCTGCAGAATGACATGGTTCTCCATCAAGTGTCTCTTTGGTACTTGGGCCCAGAACATGATTCCAAGTTGTATGATAAATGCACACACATGCACATGTAGGCAAAGTCGAGATCCAGTGTTGAAGCTTATGTTGCTGAATACAAGAAATCACAACCTTTGTTTAGGTCTTGCAATTGCTGTTTTTCGAAGTTGTGGGCACGGATCTTCCCCAATCACGGAGCCACTCCCAAAACAGTTCCACTTACCTCTCAAAGTCCTGTGGATCATCCAAATCCAAGTCCAAGCACAAGCATAAAAAAGAGAAGTAGGACTCAACCCCATCCTGCCACTACGACTCGAAGGCACAAGGGCGTCAAGATTTAAGTCGCATTCCATTGAGCTTGCCAGCTACTGAGCCAGGTTTTCTTGTGATCCCTGCATGCCCAGAGTTTCCTGGGTCTTCAACCCCACAGTAGACTGAGGCTTTCAAAAAGACTGTTTCAGATATTCAATCCTCATTGTACAAGACCCCAAGGAACAGCAGGGGCCTCCAGTCAGATTATTTCCCTTTCAGCCAGCGTCTGTCCCTTTGGAGCCTATACCAGGCCCTTACCAACTTAGGTACAGACTTCTTCCCTGACTATATAATCCATGCCTGTTCACACCACATTGAAACCGGTGCCAACTCCACTGGTGCTGGAGCATGGTCCCATACCGAAGACTATGTCTGACTCTGAGCCAGTGCTCGCCTGAGCTTGACCACTATTGTTCCTGACTCTAATACTGTGTCTCTACCTCTTTGTTGTAGAGAAAATGAAATAAATAAAAACAGGACTCCTCTTGACAAGGCCAAAGGAGGTTTACTGTTCCGGTAGGGAGAGTAGCTATCCCCAAACAGGTAAACAGCTGGTCTCAAACGGCTGTTCATAGACAGCTTCTTCTATAGTTACATGAACAACGTCTTTTACAAAAGGTCAAATAATGTTACTCAAGAAGTACATATTTGTAGCAAGAAAATCACATCAGCTGTGCCCTCAAACTCCTAATCTCTACACATTCATCATTGTAATTCTAACAATACTTAACAAACCACTCACTTGCTTCTTTCGTATGCATGTGTGCATGTTTGTTTTATTGCTCTGCTCACCAGACTTTTTTTATCAGATTGTGTGCGCACTTGGCTAACCCTATCTCCCACTCATGTTCTTTCAGTCACATTTTCAATTGACCAAGGACAAAGAATACATGCATGTGTGCTGTAACCATAAATTCCTTTAAGTTCCAAGCAAAGGTTTTCCTTTAAATAAGACCTTGTTTATCATGCACTCTATTTTCCAGTGAACTCTTCACCTGTCTTGCATCATTGTGGAACTGAGGCCTACACTGTGCTTTCACCTATAACCCTGTGACACTCTCCATTAATGTCTGCGATGCAACTTCTTCATAGTTTGTTTCCTCTCTAACAACTTCACAACTATCAGCAGAGGCTCCATTATATTTTGGTTCTGACCCTGTGCAAGAACAGGGTGCATCCCAAGATGTTGCTGATGATAGTGATGAGCGGCGGCTTGCATCCCCTTCATTACACTGATAATGTCTGATGCTTTGGTTTACAAGACACTAGAGGGTTTGGCAATTCCCATGAGACAGAACTTGACTCACCACATGGCCACCAACTGAGAATAGGTCCACATTCACACTGCTGGTTTTGAGAAGATTCAAAGTGTTAAGAATTACAGCTGCCTTTCATTGTAACTAAAACAAATATTTTAACTACATTCTGCAGTCCAAGTCAGCAATCTTGGAACCCTGTTCAAGGGACCACGGGGAAGCAGAAGCTACAGGGTCTAATTGTGAATTTGAGGTCTTTTACTCCTGAACTCCCAGGGCCTGACCTACTATGAGTTCTGAGCAACTAGGTTAATACTGTCCCTTCAGCACTTAACTCTCAGTGGTAGCACAATTCGAGCAGTCCTCAGCTTCTTGGGCGAGGGGTTGGAGGAGGTAGGTGCAAGGTGAACATAGGCTCAAGACTCAAAATACATTCAGCACCCCTTATGAATAAATGCCCATCCAAATACTTGCCTTTGTGACAAAAGTAGAATTTATGTCTGAACACAAAGTGAAATATGACACACAATGTACACATCCCTCCTGTGGCCAGCACTCTAGTGTTGTCTGGACTGTGTCCTGAGTCCCATGTCCCTGTGTACCGGCAACAGTTGTTCTCAATTTACAATAGGTAACATTCAGCTAGACCCAATAATGAGTATGATCCTTAGAAGCTCTACAATGCCTTTCAAAAGTCAAAGTGTTCCATCCTTGTAGCTCTGTGGGGCAGAGCAAGTTCCCTCCAGGGCACCTCGGCCTGGCAATTAGTCTTACCCGTTCTGGCTAATGTTGCAATACGGAAGATGCTGAGAGTGTTCAGCACACCTGTTTTGTGGTAGACAGGAGTTTGTTGGCGATGAGCAGCCGTCTTGTCGATGCAGGCACGGTGGCTGGTCATCCACAGCATTCCTCAGATGATGTGGTAAATTCCTCTGATCCTGCTGGCAGGTCAAGGGCAGTCACTCGGTGTTAGAAATTGGGGTACTGATTGATTGGGGTGTGAGCCCTGGCCCAGCATCAACCACAATCCTAGTCACCGTAAGTCACAAGCAAACCCCAGATTAACCTGTGCTCAACCCCCCTGGTAGTTTAGCACAGAGCAGTCAGGCTTAACTTAAAGCCAATGTGTAAATTATTTCTGCAACACTTCAAACAGTAAAACGGTGAAAACATCACATGAAAAGATCCCACACCAGGTAAAAAAAAAAAGAGCTTAATTGAATAAATAAAGCAAGACCAAAACTAGTAGAGCCAGAGTTATACATTTTTAAATAATAATCTGTAAAATAGTTTCTAAAAGCATAAAGCGCCAACCGGGCAAATCTGGTTGTGCCCGACCAGGTCAAAATCAAAAGTTCAGGCAGACCGCAATGGAGTGTGGGTTCGATATAGTCCTAGATCCCACTGAAGGTTTACCTTCCTGAGTTTTATACAAGGAGACCCGTTCGCTTTGAAAAGAGAGCAAGAAAAGCGTCGCTGGTGGTAGTCGGCATGACGAGAAGAATAGGCTGGGCGTCGGAGATGGGTGAGCCAGAGCTTCGCAGGCAGATGCTGCTGTGAGAAGAGACAGGCAGGTGGCGACTTGAGCTGATTTTTGGAGCAAGCCGCGCAGATCCTCTGCGTACAGACCCATTCACAATTGCAAAAAGCCCAAAAGTTTGATTTCAGGAGCTTAAGAGTTACACCAAGGGTCCAAGACCTGAGAGGCACCACTTGGAGGGGGGGGGGGTGGGTGAGGCAGGGGGGTAGGAACTCACTGAAGACGGGTCCAGGAGCTATTGGGTTAGCCTTTCATGTCCCTGGGGCTCAGAATAGGAAGCCAGCAGACTAGCCCTTTGAAAAACTCTGGGGTCCTGGAGTTAAGATGGAGTCGCAGACCCAGTTCTTCTACCCCAGGCAAGAGGTCAGCAGAGCATCAATTTCTTTAGAGCAGCAGTCCGACAGAGTGGCAGGCCTTGTAGCAGCACACCAGTCCTTCTTTCTGGTAGAGTGTCCACAAGTCCAGATGTGTACTGAATTGCTTGTGCCTGAGGTCTTCTTGTATTCACAGTTGTGTCTTTGAAGTGGGGAGACGCTTCTGGAGGCATGCCTTTGAATTTCACTGATGCTCTGCCTTCCCTGCCCTGCATCCAGACTAATTACAGGGGGTTTGCAGGGGGTATGCAGGGGGTTTGTTGGAGACAGGTCACAGCCTATTGAGGTGTAAGTTAGGGTGGGCCCAGCTCTTCCCTACCATCCTGCCAATGATGTTTCATCCAATCTCACCTAAGCTCGCTTGGTGTGTGACTGTCTAAGAGTAATACACAAAGCTCAATTGCCAGATACACCCAGTCATGCGACCAGAGGCAGGCTGCAGGCGCCCAATGGTTAAGGCAAGAAAATACCAACTTTCTAAAAGTGGCATTTTCAGAATTGTAATTTAAAATCCGAGTTCACCATAAGTTAGGATTTTAAATTAGGATTCTAGAGACACCAAACGAGTTATGTCTTTCCATTTGAAAATGACACCTACAAAAATGCAATAAGGCAACTCCAGTGTTATCCTATGGGGGAGCTAGGCCTTGCAGTGGTGAAAAACGAATTTAAGAGGTTTCACTACAGGGACATGTTAAAAATAAAAGTACGTGTCCAACTTTTTAAATATTCTGCACCCTGCCTTTGGGGCTGTCTGGGACCTCCCTTAGGTGTGACTAATATGTATTAAGAAGGAAGGAATTGGCCTGGCGAAAGGTTTATTTTGCAAGGTCGAAATGGCTGTTTAAAACTGCACACACAGGCTGTGTAGTGGCAGGCTTGAGACTTGTAAAGGGCTACTTAAGTGGGTGGCACAATCAGTGCGTCAGGCCCACTAGCAGTATTTAATTTACAGGGCCTGGATACATGCAGTACCACTTAACTAGGGAAGAGACTTACAAGTAAATTAAATATGCTAGTTTGGGATTCACCAAAATTACCATGTTTTAAGGAGTGCACATGCTCGATTTCAATGGTCAGCAGTGGTAAAGTGCGCAGAGTTCTAATACCAGCAGAAATGGAGGAGGAAGGTAAAAGGTTTGGGGAAGGACCACTCCAAGCCTGACAGATCTAGCACTAGCTTCAGTTGGGGCTCCGAGCAAACAGGTCAATACCCGCCGCTCTTTGTGGTCACACACTGTACACTGTGACAGCCCTTCTCTCATTGCATACGGTGGACCAGGGCGACAGCTCTTGCTCCTAATGGCAGCCGATTCAGACATATGGAGTTCCAGACTTTTGGCTGGCAACGAGTGGATGGTCCAATCGGTGCAACTGCAGTAATATCTTCCTGCTGGCCCCCTGTGACATACGGGTACTCATCCTTTGCATAGCACACGGGTGAACATACAGCCTGCTATGTGCAACAGCAATAATCTTGCGCCTTGCTTTGGTGTTTCACTCACCTGGATCTCCCACTGGACCACTTTCCCTCCAGGCACTCTCCTCCACCCGAGGGGCCTCTGGGCTCGGCAGGAAGGTGCTAGTGCTCCAAAGTCAAGGGCAGGTGGTCTTGATGTCCCTTGGTGATGTCCCTTCACCCTGCTGGTGGACTGGCAGACCTTAATCAAGAGTCCTGGTCACATGGGATAAGTCAGGCTGAGCTTCTTCACGTCGAGGGACAGCCACGGCTTACTGTTTGATAATTGACAATTTTGCAGACTTGTGCTCCCCTTTTTATAATCCATTTCCAGATACAGATGTGATTGCGTGTCTCATGCTTTGAAGTTTGTGTTGGCAGTGGTGCCTCCTTTGAAGTGCCCACTCCTCTTTCCCGTCCATTGCTCATGAAGCAGCCTGTCACAGCAGTGGAAGGTCTTAGGGCCTCCCAGGCCAGATCATTCATTTTTTTACAAATTTGTTTATTGGTATTTTTAATCTTTACTTTGCTTCATGTTTCTACATTTGTTTACGCTTCATACACTATGGCATGTGTTCTTAAATCGTTACATAGCTGGCATTATATATATTATGCATTGCTGCAACATATCACTTGATGTACATTTGCAGTTATTCAGTCATACATTTCCGTTGTTATGACATCCAAAGTTATCGTACCATGTTGTACCTGTTACTTGTTGTGTTTTAACTTTGTCAACCCTTTATAGATTTGCAAGAGTGATAGCCCCATAGGGTTTCTGATGTTTATCAGCATGCTCGTACAGTGTATGTTGGTTTAAAGTTATTTCTAGTATGTGTGTTCAATTGGAGTAGTCTGATTAGGTACAAAGAGGAGAAAAGGAAAAGGATCATGAGTTTTGTATATATGCTAATTTGAGAATAAGGGGGAAGGGGCAGAACAATAAGGGAGAAAAAGATTAACATTCAACAATTGCCGGCAATGGATGCTTATGTAGAATACACTTATCTGATTATTTCCAGTCGGAATGGGATTACATTGTTGCAGAACAGTTTACTAATAGGAGGGTTGGGTCAGGTATCAGGTTAAGCAGGCATTGTCATTTTTAATTCCAGTGTCAGGGTATATCTGGCTAACTTTTCTTATTCAGTTCCCCCATGCATTGTGTTTTCTTGTCAGGGCGGCGTCCACCTACATTACTCCACTCCCTCTTCTGATGGGTGCATTCCCTCATCACGCAGCCGCAGTAACATTCCCTCCCAGCTAGCAGACAATGGAAACTGTCTCAACCCCAAAACCTCTTCCCGCGCCAGTGCTGTGCCTTCAGCTCCCGCCCACACCTCGAGAGATCGTTTCCAGGCCTGTGTCGGTGGCGGGTCAGGTGATTTCCATCTGCGGGTCACTAATCGCTTTGCCACTATAAGTCCCAGGACTGCGAAGCGTACTTCTGCTCTATGTTGCTTGCTTCTGGGAAATAAACCTAATATGCACGCTTCCCATGTAAAGGGTATTTGTAGTGCTATACAGTCGGATAGGCTTTCGTTTACTGCTCTCCAGTAGGAGCTCAAGGTAGGACAGGACCAGAGCATGTGTAGCAGGTCTGCTCCAATTTCCTGGCATCTGGGGCAGGCTGCATTTGTGCGAGCAAAGTATCTATTCACTCGAGCCGGTGTGAGGTATGCTCTATTCATTATGTAGTATTGGATTAAGCGGAATCGGGAATTGCGAGGCACGTTAAGGTGGCCTGAAAGGGCAGCTTTCCATGGTGGTATTGTGATTGACACGCCTGAGTCTGTTTCCCATGCCATACGTAGCGCTTCGTTGTCAAGAGCGGTTTGGGATCTCAAAGCATCTGCAAGCCAGCTAATTAAATGATGCCCTCGGCCCACCACCTGTAAGTATTGAATCAGTAAGTGAGTGGGAGGAGCCACAGAGATGTCGCCCCATTTGGTTCTCATTGCCTCTATCAGGGAGCGGTGCAATAAGAATTGGCCTGGTGGTAGCCCCATTTCTTGAAGCCTGGCAAAGAGGAGCAGTTGGGAGTCTTCGTACAGGTCTCCCAGTGTGTCTATTTCTATTTCGTGCCATGCGTGCAGTTCGGATTCTGACGTGATTCTGGAACCTCTTGGTGTGCCTAAAAACGCCAAGGCCGGTGCAAAGGGAAGCTGCGTATTTGTAAGGCGAAGTGAGCGACGAAAGCATTTGTGAGCCACCCTAAGAAAGATTTTCCGGGGTGTTTGTGTCTGCGTGAGTGGGTGAAATAAATGTTGTATCTGTGGGAGTGTCCAGGGTCTGCTCTCTGATGCCGTGTCTACACGCTGAAGATCTGCCAACCATCTGGCTATCCATTGAAGATGAGCCGCTAGGTAGTACTGTTCCAGGTTAGGAACTGCTAGTCCGCCCTTATCTGGTGGCAGGTACAGTTTCTTTAAGGCAACCCTACAGCGGCCATCGTTCCAAATGAATTCCCTCAGTCCTGTCTCCAGAGCCCTGAAGAAACCAGGAGGAACATAGTGTGGAAGATTAGTGAAGAAGTGTAGAAGTCGGGGCAGGACCACCATTTTCAGGAGTGCTATCCTGCCTGCTACTGACAACGGTAGTGTTTTCCAGAAGACCATTTGGGATTTAACCGAGGACACGGCTCTTACAAGGTTGCCCTCAAATATGTCTTCCTCACGGTGGTATATTTGAATACCTAAGTATCTGAATGTATGGGGTTGCCATGGGACGGGGTTTCCGGCAATAATAAGTCCCGGGTCAGGGAGTCCCGGGTCGAATGGGAAGAGGCAGGATTTAGACCAGTTGACTCTCAGGCCAGATGAAAGGGTGAATTGTTGTAGAAGTAAACCAGCCTCAGGAAGGATTTGCGTAATGTCTCGGAAGTATAAAAGAAGGTCACCAGCATATAGTGAGATTATGTGAGTATCATCTCCTAACGGAATAACCCAGCCATCCCCCGCTCTGCGCATAGCTATTGCCAGGGGCTCCATAGCAAGTGAGAACAACAGTGGTGAAAGGGGGCAACCCTGTCTCGTACCCCTGCCTACTCAAATTGGTTCCGATATTTCAGACCCCAGTTTCACTCGGATTACTGGCCTGGTATATAGTAACTTAGTCAGGCGAGTGAAGAATGGTCCCGCACCAAATTGTCGAAGGACTCCGAACAGATAGGGCCATTCCAAGGAGTCAAAGGCCTTTTCCAGGTCTAAAATGAGACAGCTCGCTCGTGGCCAGTCCCGTTTTGCATATTGCATAACTCGGATTAACCTTCTAATGTTGTGGGAGGTATCTCTGGCTGGGACGAATCCATTCTGGTCCGAGTGTATCAGGCCTGGTACAGCGGGTGCAAGGTGCGTCACCAGTAATTTGGCTAATATTTTATAATCGGTATTCAACATTGCCAATGGTCTATATGAACCCATGTCTACCGGGTTACCTCCAGGTTTAGGAAGGGAGACCAGCAGTGCCTCTCTCTGAGTGGCTGAAAGGTGGCCTTCTCGCTCAGCTGTCTTGTAGAGTTCTAGTAATTTGGGCGCCAGATGCACCGCGAAGGCTTTATAAAAGTCAACTGGGAGTCCGTCTGGGCCTGGTGTTTTGCCAGATGCGAGCTCGCGGATACTAGATCGAATTTCTTCGAGGTCTAGGGGCGCTTCAAGGGCTTCGGCTTGTTCATACTCTATGTGTGGTAGTACTACTCCGGTGAGGAATTCTAAGCTGGAGTTGTTGTCAGAGGTTGCCCTTGAGGCATAAAGTGCCTCGTAGTGCCTTGCGAATTCAGTTTGTATCTCCTGTGGCGTGTATAGTAGTTCCCCTGTTTGTGAGAGGATTTCCAATATTGGTTTCCTCTCGTAGTCCTGTCGAATCAGCCAGGCCAGGAGCTTCCCCGCCTTATCAGCAGATGTGTGAGTTCTTGCAGAGTGTGCGGAGTAATTCAAACAACGCAGACGCTCTAGTAGTGATAGATGCTCAGCGCGTATTGCTGGCAGTCTCGAGTGATCAGGCTGGTTGTTGGTTGCTTCCTTCTCTGGTTGTATTAGATCCCACTCTATTTTGGTCAGTTCCCATTCAACAGAGCGGCGCAGGCTGCATTGAGTGCCCAGACAGTGTCCTCGTATGAAGACCTTCAATGCGTCCCATTCTATCAAACCCGACGAGGCCGTGCGGTCATTTTGTTCGAAAAATTCTGGGATTATAATGCTTAACGATCCTCGGAAAGCGGAATCTTCCAGCAACTCCGGCCTCAACCTCCATGTAGGAATAGCTGCGCTGGGGGAACCCCAGCACAAACGTGCAATTAGAGGATTGTGATCAGAGTGCGTGCACCCTAGGTATTCCGAATCTATCCCTATCATGGCGAGATTCATGGTGCAGAGTATTCTGTCTAGGCGTACGTGCAGGGAGTGTGTTGCAGAGTAAAAGGAGTAAACCCTGTCCATCTTATGTCGCTCTCTCCACACATCTACCAGTTGCCATTGTTGGGTCCAATTCACCAGGCCCTTTGAGGCCGCTACCACTGGCGATGTAGGCAGCGGGGGTAGGAGCGGTCCATTGTCACATCAATTACACTATTGTAGTCCCCTCCGAGAAGCCATGGAAGGCCACTCCAACCCGCCAATTGGTGGGAAAGCCCGTGAAGGAAAGCGGTTTGGTCTGTGTTTGGGGCGTATATTTATCCCAGTACAACCATATGACCTGCAAGTTTTCCTCTAACTAGCACAAATCTGCCTTGTGGGTCTACGATCTGCTCTTCTACCTTAAATGGGGTGCCAGCTCTAATCCAAATTAGCGCACCTTTAGCGTATGCTGAGTGTCCTGTCGCATATAATTGTCCTCTCCTGCGCAGTCGGGGGACCTCGAGGCTCGTTATGTGTGTCTGCTGTAGGAGAGCTATGTGAACAGAGTGACGTTTGAGATAGGAGTAAAAAGCGTATCGCCGTTTGGGGGTGTGAATACCTCTCACGTTCCAGGTGATTGTTGTGTATGTGGCCATACTGGAAACTCTGGACTGTCTGATATAGCTCCCTGCCCTGTCCTTTCGAGTCGGAACTCGTCATTATTTTCCCTTTTTCCGCTAGGTGTAAAGTATTCAGTAAGTGTCGGCCGGCAAGACCAAAACATAACTAATGCCATTGGAGCAGATAGACAACAGGTCACCGCCCAAACTAACCAACAGAAACGACAATGTGTCAACACACACCTGAACATTATTTGTCTCCACTGGTAGGAGCTTGGGGGTAGGTCAATATTAGACCAAAAAGAGGAGAGGGGGGAGTATCTCAGATGTGCACCTTATCTGGTCCGGATGTGGCCAATAAAAAAGTGGGAAGATAGGGGGCGTGTAAGGGGGGGCTCCCCATCCCCCGGGACCAGTGTCCAGGGGCTGGAGGCCAGGGACCCGATGCTTATATTACTGGTTGTTGGCTATTGTGTGTGCTCAGGGAGTAGGCCAAATGTCTCACATCTCTTAGATTACGCCAGTACGAGTATCATTGGCTTGGTGACTCCTACTGTGCATAATTTTTAAGCATTGTTATAAGTTTCTTTTTTTTTTTTTTTAAACTTCGTCAGCAGTTGCCGGTGTTACGGAGGGGCCTCCCGCATGATCTGGCTCCAATAGTAGATCCGGCGTGAGGGGGCGGTCACTGTTTGGTTGAGAAAGTTCTGTGTCGGATCCCGAAGGTAGGGGTGATGCACTTATCGTTGCTGCTGTGTGAATCGCTTCTCTTCTCTCCTGAATTAGTTGTTCTAAGTCTGGAGCACATTTCGATAAGTCAGTGCGGATCGAGTTTCTCCTCCGATCCCTCCTGATGTGGCTGCGCCTGGGTCTAGGTGGTGGTCCTGCTCGTTCTGATGCTCCACCAGGTGACAGCCCAGATGTCTCAAGCCATTCCCATGCTGCCTCCGGGGTGGAGAAGAAGTGTGTTTTTCCTCCTGTCACAACACGTAGCTTGGCGGGAAATAACAGAGAGTAAGTCAGGTCTAGGGAGCGCTACTTGCGCTTCAAGGGCAAGTAGGAGGCTCTATCTCTTTGTACCGCTAAGGTATAATCAGGAAATAGCAAGATCTGCACGTTGTCTATTTGGGGGGGTGGGCCGTCTCTCACCGCTCTTAGTATAATGTCCCTATCTGCGTAGTGGAGTAGGCGAATGATGAATGGGCGTGGAGTGTTGCCCGGTGGTCTTGGCCGGGCCGGGATGCGATGTGCGCGTTCCACAGAGAAGAAAGGAGTTAGTTCACCCTCCGGTACCAATCCCCTCAGCCAGCTCTCGGAGTAGGTCACAGGGTCATGGTCTTCAATGCCTTCTGGTAGATTCACTACCCGGATGTTGTTTCTTCTAGAGCGGCCTTCTGCGTCTTCGACTCGGTGTTCTAGTGCTGTGACCCTGGCCTGCATGTCTTCCAGTCCTGTCTTCAATTGGGCAGTCGTGGGCATTAGTTCGTTTACTGTGGCCTCAATCTCTTTGGTTCTATCTGTGAGATTGCGATGGTCCGCGTGGAGAAGGACAAGGTCGCCCGCTACTTTATCAATTTTGGCTTCCAGTGACGTACGGGCGCGTTCCAGTGAGTCTCCGATACGTTCCACTGCTGCCAGCACTGCGTCAAGTTTTTGGCTGTCTTGGTTTGGTGAGTCTTGTATTTTCCCAGTTCCTGCTCCCGAGCGCAGTCGGCCCGTTCCGGCCATGGTCCTGTTTATTTGAGGAGGGAGGAATGAAGGTTCTGCTTAGTCTCAGGTCATTGATGACCGTTTTGTCGGATACCGTATATGCTTTGCGCTCTAGTTTAGTTTCATCTAGGCTGGCAAGGGGGGGTTAGGTAAGTAGTTTACCAACGGGGTCACACAGTTCTGTTCCAAGTCATGCCTCACGTGCTCACCACCGCTCCGTGGTAATATTCTCCCCTGGTGGCTTACCTAGTAAGGAGTCGCAGTTTGTAACACTTCCAGCGTAAAGGTTTGCGCGTCCATGTTCGTTAGTTTGCACTGTGATCTTTGATGGAGTTTCTGTTCACCGGATGCTGGAAGGTCATGGACGGGCCCGCTTGTCTAGGGGATGACAACCCCCCTGCGACAGCACGAGCAGCCTGGTTAGGTGGTTCACTCTGTACGATCACCTGGGACCCGGTTGTTTGCAGTTGGTGTTGTATGAGGTTGCGTGGTCTGAATAAGGCCGCTGCGTTTTAGTGTTAATGCGAGTGGAGGTCGAGTGACTCCCTTGGGTTCACAGGAGGTTTTGCTTGTTTATCACTTTGAGGCGCCTGGGCGCCCGGGGGGGGGGGGTCTTCTTTTGCGCGAGGTGTTGGCAGCATAGGGCACGGATAGGCCGCTTGTTCTTTTTCTTACTTAATTGCCAGGTGGGTGTTGCCTCTCCCTTCTAGGTCAATTCCACTGGTCTCCAGGGGGGTTTCCCGGTGAGGTTTAGGCCCATATTTTGGCCCAAGACTGCATTGCTTGTTTTCACCTTTTGGCTTGGCTTGCTTCACGGTCTGGTCCTTTTATATGGTGGTTTTGTGATGGGACGCTCGTCTCCACGGGTTGCCCAAGCTTGTATCTGCCTCTCATGCGCAGTTCGGGGGGGGTCCTCAGCCCAGGCCCAGGACGCCCAGGCCGCCCCAAGTGTCCCCTCTTCCCCGGGTGCCCCGTTCCGACTCCCAACAGCAGCCCGCAGCCCGTGCGGACACGTTCATTCACTCGGCGCGAGCTGCCTCTCACCTGGAAACCACTGTGTCTCGTAGACCGGTCACGGCCCACGTGGTCGCAGAGCCGGCCCGGGTGCCTCTTTATCCTAGGGGGCCACCGGTTCCTCAAGCATTCGAATCTCTCGCTTCCAGTGCGGTCCTCGGGGACGGAATGTCGTTGTTCTGCTGCAGGCCCTCAGGTTTCCGTTCTTTATCACCTTGTCGCTCCGCTCCGATCTCGGGCCCTTGAGCGTTGTCCTCGTGATCCGCTTCGACTCGCGGTTTAGGGTCCGGGCGCGGCCTGCGTAGGTAAAGGGCCACTTCGATTTCTTCTTCTGACCCGCGAGGGCGTAGCGCTATCCATTTGTTGTAGAGCGCCAGGGAATCCACCGCCGGCAGGTCCAGCTCCCCAGGGCCCGATCTTACTCCCAGGCTCCGGACGGAGTCCGTGTAGTCAGAGGAGTCCCGTTGCACGCGTCGCCTCCTTCTCGCAGCCACTCCAATTCGCGGCTCAGGGGTCGGGTGTGACTCGCGGAGTCGCAAGGCCACTTCTGTACATATTTAAGGAGTTCCTCGCTCCTCTAGCGCCAAGACCCAGGGGCCAGGGCTCCAGTTTCCAGCGCGGCCTTCAAGGCCGCAGTGCCGATTCACCTCTGTGGGGCGCCGAGGGTACGTTCACGGCGCTTTCGGTTCATCAAGCCTCACCTGCTTCGTTTCGAGTCTCGGGGGAGTGGGATGCCCCCCCGCTCACCCTAATTTGAGTCGGATTATCCGGACGCGGTACGGAGGTCTAAAAGCTCGCGTCCGCCATGTTTGGCAGCTTGGCCACGCCCCCCAGGCCAGATCATTCATGATGGGTAAGACACTGCCAAATTGATTTTCCAAGCAGATTTGAATACACAGATTGCAATGGTGGGATATTGATACCAATGTGGTCCTTTGCCAACATGCCTAGATGAGATACCTTGGGTTCTCCGGCAATGTGAAGGCTTCACTGATGAACATGCCCTTTAATGAGTTTTGCCTCTTTGATAAGAAGGTGCAGCATGCTTGGAACCTGGTAGGGTCACCAAAGTTGTAGTATGTTCCTAGGGGCTGCTAGCCACTGCCAACCAATTGTCACACTGGTTTTGACAAACTAGGGGTACTCCAGAGATGTGGCTTATGTACAGAGAGGGCCTTCCAAACCAGTGATCCAACAGACAACCAAGTCATTTTGGGATTGTGGCACGTATCCGTCAGACAGTGCTTGGGCGAGTAGGGGCACTAATTTGCCAACTCCTCCTCCCCTGCTACAGCAGACAGAAATCTGCTTAAATTTGCTCTTAGAAGCACGTGCCCAGTCGGTGGGGGACATATGCCAGCACTTCCTTCTTATTGGTGATCTATCATATCTAACAGATGGGTCTTGCAAATTATTCATAATTGTTATGCCCTACCTCTTATTTCCTCCCCATGCAATATTCTTCCCATACCAAAACTGATTTCAGAAGGGCTTCTGTCCATTCTGCTACAGAAGTTGTGCCTCCTTGTCTCCAGGGGTGCCATAGAGAAAGCTGCTACTCTCAATATTTCCTCATCCTGAAAACAACTGGGGGCCGCAGGCCTGTCTTAGACCTCTGTGCCCCAATGTCTTCCTACAGAGGGACACCTTCAAAATGCTCACATTGGCCCAAAACCTGTCTGCTCTGGACCCAGGTGACTGGATGTTGTCCTTGAACTTGCAGAACGCGTATTTTCATATACCCGTTCTGTAGTCCTCTAAGTGTTACTTGCGCTTCAAGGTGAGCCAGGAACATTTTCAGTTTGCTGTTATCCCTTTTGTCCTCACCAAGCACCCCTCAGCTGTTGATGAAAGTGAGGGTGGTGGTCGCTGCCCATCTTCAAAAGTGAGAAATTGCTGTATTCCTGTACCTTGATTACTGGCTGAGGATGGCAGGATGGATGCAGTCAGTCGTCGACCACCTGTGGGGGATAAAGTCCGTCCTGACTCCCTCTCAGAGACTACCATTCATCAGGACAATCCTGAAAATGGTGGCATTCCAGGCTTTTCCTCTCCAGCAATGGGCCTGGGACTTTCGGGCTGTGATCATGCTCTTTCAGGCTCTTGGGTTTAGGTGAGATTAACTTTGAGGCTTATTAGTGTCTCATCCTCAAGCATTCTCCTTGTCCATCAAGCCATGTGGCACATGCGGGCCTACAGTGGAACTTCAAATCCCAAGTCCGCCTTTCGGACACCATCCAGATTGCAGAAGTAGTAGCTCAAGAATTGCAGTGGTGGCTGGTCGACTATAGTTTGCCCTGCAGCAGGCTACTTTTCCTTTCCCACCTCGAGTGGACATTGGTGACACATGCAAAACTATTGGGTTGGAGGGGGTAACCTTGGGGAGGTAGAGATCAGAGGACTCTGGTGCCCAGTGGAGGGATGGCTCCACATCAGTCTTCTGGAGCTACAGGCTATTAATCTTGCTGTAAGGCCTTCTTGCTTTCCATCAAAGGGCAGCTGGTACAGGTTGTCATATACAATACCACGACCACTTGGTACTGCAGCATAAGGGGCAGAGTTGGTTCTTGTGTCCTGTGCCAGGAGGCCTTGTGCCTCTGAAGGTGGTTGGATTCCAGGGCATCTTTCTAGTCGTCAACCTCCTGGTAGGGTCCCTGAATGCCAGACCAGACGACTGAGCAGCTGCCATCTGCCAGACCACAAGTAGTTACATCCCAAGATGGTGCAGGTGTCTTCCACCATTGGAGAGAACTATTTCTAGATCTTTTTTTGTAAATGTTGAGAACATGCAGTGTTGACAATTTTCAGCATTGGAGTTTTTGCAAGAACACTTGTTAGGAAGCTCATTCTGACCTGCATGGAACAAGAAACTCCTGTACACCTTCCTGTCAGCTCCTCTCCTGTCCTGAGTTTTGAAGATCAGTAACAACCGGGCACAAGTCATTCTGGTGTCCCCGGATTGGGCCAGGATAGTGTGGTACCCAGAACGCCCGGCTGTGAACACTTGTTTATTGGTCAGGATACCACTTAGGAAGGACCGCCTATCAAAGCAACAGTGCAAAGTTCGCCATCTAAATCTATGCCACCTCCACCTTCTTGTGTGGAGGATGAGTTCTGTCATTTGATTATTTTTTGGTTTGACAACTGAGGTGATAAATGTCATCCTTGCTGCAACTCTCTCTTCAACAAAATCCATTTATGCTGGTAGCTGAGACAAATTTGTGAAATGGAGTGGCGCCCGGAATACACACCCCTTGCAGGCAAAGCTGTTGTATGTCCTTGTATTTATTTTGTCTTTAATCCAGCGAGGCCTGCATTGGGCTCTGTAAAAGGTTATATATAAGCCCTTTGGGCCTTTTACCAGACCAGCCATCCTTGTTCAGATATCCGGTTCTGATGTGATTTATTAAAGGTCTGTCACCTGTTTTCTTCGCAGGCTCTTTTGATGGCACACAGGGACCTTAACTCAGTCTTGACCTTCCTCATTCGTACGCCCCTCGAACCGATGTATAGCTGTGTCTCCTGACCTTGAAGACTCTCTTCCTCGTAGCGATTACATCAGCTCGTCTTGTGAGTGAACTGAACGCACTCGCAGTGCACTGCCCAACACAAACTACTTCCCCAGACAAATTGGTGCTGAGAACTCAGGCAGCCTTCTTACTGAAAGACTGAGCCCCTTCCATGTGCTGATTCACTCCACCCAGCAGATACCATTCATCCTCTCACCTGCATGAGACACCCTTTTAGAGACATTAAGGTATGACTCCTGGGTTGCCTGCATAGACCAGGAGTAAGTACGTTTAGCTGTGTACACATTTCCTCTGACAGACTCATTTTTACCTCGTACAGTAGAGTTATTCTCTGGACCACAGATTTAGACAAGAGGTCGTTTGTACAACTAGAGATGTCCCTACTTTTTACTGTCCTGATGAGATCTCAGCAATACAAAAGAGGTTGAAATGCACATAAACTCGGCAGAAACGCACATATTTATTCAAGCTTTAGGCCTTTTAGGACTACCCATGCCGAAAACTGAACGTAGATTGTAGTTGTGTGCTTTGTATGAAAATGCAGCTCCTTTATCAGGTGTTTACCTTTCCTTCTTTGTGGTTTATCTACGCTTGGGCACTATGCACTCTTTCCAATCAGAAATGTCAACACCTTGTTTGTTGATATATTAATTTGTGTTCATTAAAATTATGAATTAATTAATCTTCATGGCTGGATTTAGGCAATACATTTACTGTATGCATCAATTTCACTGCAAACGTACTATATCACACTAACTTAGATCCAGATGAACCATTGTTCTCCTAGATATCACTTCCATGTTGGGCAATCCATCACTCTGTTTTTGCTTCCCCTTGCCCCTTGAAAGAGGAGGAGAGACTCTATCAGTTGGACCCCAAAAGACATTTAAGCTTTTACACAGATAGTACCAAGGATTATTAAGTGAGCAGTGAGCTTTTTGTGGAGTTCTCCAGAGCAAAGAACGGGAAAGGTGTGGAGAAGAGGCTCTTGTTGAGGTGCTTAGTCCCCTGTATTACGTTCTGCTGCACACTGGACAAGAAACAGTCCCTTAGCGTTCTAAGAGCCCGTTCTCTGGTGCCAAAGGTTGCCTGTCCTTGACATCTCTCAAGCTACGTCCTGAGGGAAAGTCACTTTGCCCGCCCAGTAATGGAGGACTCTTTTGTCTGAGTCCACTCCACAGACCTTCCACCCTGTGGAGGCACTGCTTTGGTATCTATTAAGGTGAGAAATCTATGGTTAGAAGTATCCTTCAGAAGAATAAGTGAGTTACCTTCAGTAAAACACTTTCTGGTGGATACTTTAGCTAACCACAGATTCTTCATTGCCCTTCCCACCTCCCTGTTCCACAGTGTGGCCATTTTTTTAACATCTAAAAAGTTTCCAAACTAGTACTAGCGCACTATTACCAACAGTGGTTCGCCTTCTGAGGAAACAGAAAAAAAAGACCAGACACTAACATTAACATGCAGGGGTGGCCCTTATATGAGCTTCTACTCCTTTACTTCTAGGGCAGTATGGAGCCAAAGAGGAGCTGTGCCTGGGAGCACTACCAAAAAACATCTCCGAACCCTGTCTGGTGCCTAAGGAATATTCTAAGATGAGGCCTTAGTGGTTAGATAGAGTATCCACCAGAAAGAATGTTACCAAACATAAGTGAATTGTCCATTTTGTGCAGTACTTCGATACACTGGAGCAGCTCCCCGTCATATTCAAGCCTTGCTGTATAGACATCTATAGCACAACAACAACAATTTGAGTAGCATTCAAGGACATTTCATTGGCACTCTGGCATAAAAATGGAATGTCTACTTCGTACCCTTTAAGAGCATGCCTATAGAAAACTAAGCACGTGCCTGGCATTATTAATGGCCACTCGGTCACTTTGTGATGACACACTGGTACTCAGGGCAGCTGATTAGCACATTAAAGAGAGCCATGATATCACCGCCCCTCCTTTATCACCGGGTAGCAGGGCTTGACAGCACAGTAGACACACCGACAGTACTGTCTGATTTGACTCCATGTTTACTGGTTCAAGCATCAGCAGACCCTCTCCACCTGCAGAGGTTTGTAAACTTAGTACCATTGATTTGGGTTATAATGGATATCTTGTGACTGTTTCCACCATAATATCCCTTGGGGTCAATGGCATTTATAGTGTTTAATGCAATGTGATAGGTAATTAGTATCTTGATGTTACTGGCAGCATATTGCAAGCAACTTGCTTTTTATGCAGTGCCATTATATTTCTGACAGCAAACTGACAAGTTAGCCAGCGGGCTGCTCATACCACCTGCGCCCTTTAATAATTTTTAAAAATTGTTAGCAATTGTAGTATTTTATTTTCTACCCCAGGTATTCATGTCGATAATTTTCTGGAATTATATACTCTGCACAGACTTTACAAATGGCAATATTTAATTTAACACAGGATTTATGATGGGTATTTCCCCCCAGTAGAAACACATCAGTGTTGTTTGAGAGATTGGTATGCACTAGCCTTGAAATCATTGGTCTGCACACAAGTTCTAAAGAGCACAGTTTCTGGAGTGATCAAATGCATATACCAAGCCATCAATGCTTTCTGCTCCTTTTCATCTTAAATTACTAATATCCATGATGGGAATATACATGCCATTATGAGGGTGACTGTTCCTGGCTCTCAGTCTTGCGGTCATGAATGAAGCTGAAGTGACTTAGGCACTGTGATCACTAAATCAGGCTCCCGTGAGTATCCATTCTCTGCCCCCATCATACACGCAGTATGACATTTGATGTGAAGTTAGGTGTGTAGGTTTATTAGACCCAGGCATGGTGTCTGATGTGTGTTGGAAAGGTATAGCCACTGGTCTTGACTCAGCAGATAAAGAACATTCACCCAATCATGTTACTGTTCTTGCAAAGATGATGTAAAATATCTTGCCGCCAACCATAACTTAAGGAAACTCCTGAACCCCTGTGAGGCAACATTTCATGCCAGACACAACACTGAATCAGACCTGGTGGTGACCTGGATGAACTTTGGGCCGTGAGAGATAAGAGAGTTCCTGCTGGCATGCTACTCATAGGTTTGTTACAAAATCTCAGTATGGTCCACCATTCTGTCTTAATTACTTCGGTCTGGCAGGTCCTGCATTGAATTGATGTACATTGTTCTTGGAGGGCTGAGTCGAGATCGCCTCTCTCGCCTGTTCTATTCTACTGAATTGATAGCTATCTGCGGTGCCCACAAACGGGTTCGCCCTCTCCCCAGTTTTATACAATTTTTATGTTCAGCCTCTGGAGGAATTTATATATTCCTTTGGTTTCAAGCCCTTCTATAACATCACAGACACCAAGCTATTTCTGAAATTCGATTAGAGAATATATCAGAGGTTGACAAAGGTCGATCAGCTGAAGGACTCTTGTGTTCAAAATCTAGAGCTGGAAGTGTGGGATAACAAGCAGCTCCCTTTAACATAATGGAGACAAGACAGAGCTCCTTGTGGTATGGGGCTGCATCATTTTAGGCCTTCAAGTCCTTCCCAAATAACTGGGCCCCGAGCCACTCTTGTCACTAAGAGAAGGATGCTTCATTTGACTTCTTCCATAGTAGTAGTCTGCTTACCTGATTGGCACTGACCTTGGGCAAGTGACTTCTCTCTATTGTATTCTTTGTATGTACTAAAATAAATGTGGAAGATTCAAACGAGGTCCATGCTTGTGACTGACGTCCTGCTACACAAGATTGTAAACATATGTGCCTATTAATGACCCAACACTGACGTTCCTGCTGCTTGTTGCCCTTACCTCAAAGCAGCAGAGACAATAGTGACCGGCAGAAACTTGAAAAACGAAAATACCACCTCAACAACAGTGGCTTTAGCCTGAACTTGACCCAAAAGGCACTTATGCTGATGTCAGGCTAGCCATAGGTAGTCAGGCTACATCTAGGGGACCAGAAAATCCTGCCCTTGATTAACATAAACCAACATATGAGCTATGTATTCCTTACGTATGGCTAGTCTTATCCTGTTGTGGCTCAAGGCGCTCCTTAGTAATTGAATTATCATTTCCACAATAATAGAAATCTGACTGATGGGCCCTGTCAGCTTTCATTGAACACTGTCTGTGAGGTGCCTAACCCAACAGTTACAGTGAATACCCATGACAGAGGGAATCAATAACCAAAATCTGTGACTGGTTAACTCTCCGTAGCCCTTAACTTTAACCATGAGATAGCCAAGTCTCATGGACCTCGGAGGTGCCCTAAAAACGTGACCACAATACATAGAAAATATATATATATATATAAATGTATTCCTTCTGCCTTTCTTATTTTTTCCTAATTGCAAGGCTGCTACAACCATAAAACCCAGAAGGGCTGGGGAACCATGACCAACATTGTTGTGATTGATTCGCCCATTGCAACCCCCTAACCTGATGTATGCAGATCTGATGCTTTGTTCCAGCTTTAGGACGAGTTGTGTTGTAGGTGGGTCTAGCAAGTAAGCTTTAAAGTCTGGATGATTTTGGTGAGTGCGGAAAGATATACAGTAAAAATAAGGGGCCAATTTTTCGGAAACCAAAATCTAGTTAGTAATTGGTGGTCTGCTGAACTGAGAAAGGATAACAATTTGGATTTTTTCTATGAGATAGGAGTTAGCAATTAAGGATGGTGCCTTAGATTCCATTCTCCGTCCACGTTTCAACCAGTAGCTGATGGTCTACAGTGTTGAATGCTGATTACAAGTCCAGAAGATGGATGGCAGCCACACTATTGAAGCTCACCATATTCTTGACATCATACCAGATTGCAGTTAACATGGATTCCACACATATTGTGGGGCAAAAATCAGACTGTCGGAGGAAATGTTAGTTTGTGTAAATCGGAGATGGGTGTGAAGGCTGTTTTTTCAGTATGTTTCTCAGAAATGATCCATAGACTATTAGTCGGCAGTTTTCTGGGACAGTTTTGTTAAGTCTTTGTTCTTAAGTATTCACATTAATGTGGGAAGTAGGATGTTTGTAGTTCCTTGGGGAACCTCTGTAGTTAATAGAGATGACTTAATGATTGGTCTGCACTTTGGTCTTCACAGAGACCGTGGTTCCATGGGTGATTCTCTGAAAGTTTATGGAAGGTGTGTAAATCAGTTCAACCCCACCTGAGTCTTAGTCACCATAATTGTTTATACACAGCTATGGAAAGGGTCACTGGGCTAGTCAAACGTGAAGACGTTTTGCACATGCCTTAAATGCACACAGGTGGCCTAGTGTAGAAGGGACTCTGCGAGGATAGGTACCGACCTGGGGTAGGTTTTTTAGTATTAGTCGGCATTCATAGATAGGCCAGTACGGTTTACTGGAAAATCTGTAGTGATTTCACTGTGTTATACATATACCTGAAAATTGTCTTAAAGTGCAGTTTCACTCGATTTAAGCCTACTTAGTCCAGTGATGTGTCAAACTGAGGTATTACATGCACGCCGAGTTTGATTTCACACATTTCAATAATATACTTATACCTGTTATGGGTTGTCCGAATTGTACTATTTCTCTGGCTCAGCTAATAATATGCCAGGCCCTTGCCCTATTCTCTGATCCAAGTTAATTACTGTATTCTCCAGCAAAGGGAACATAGACCTTCTCACACCAAAGGAGGAATTATCAGTGGTTGACAGAGTTCCTGAGAAGGAAGAGGTGGGGAGGAAAATCAGCATTTGGTTAATAGAAGTCACACTGTACCTGGCCCTGGCCCAGGCCCAGTAAACAAAGGAGGAAGCCCAGACATATGGATCCAACACAGGAGGGCTCTCCTTTGGTGGGAAGGTATGTGGTAGTGGTGTCTGTTAGGGTGAAGCTGAGGACCTCAGAGGAGCTCCTCACAGAAAAAACTTGACAGATATATTTTGGATTATCTTAGCATGCTGCGCAGGAAGGTTGGGACAGGGTTGAAAGGATGATGTGGGATCCTAGGAGTGTCCAAGGATGCCTGGCATCTAGGATTTTCCACCCACACTCATAAAGACCTACACAAAGAGAAACAGTGAGCAAGACCCTGGACCTGAACGGTGGCAACAGCAGAGTAATGGGCAGCTAAAAAGAGAAGCCCCATCTCTGTGCCTAGCTAAGGACTCTGTCTGCAGCTGACCCCCAGGACTAGATGGATATCTCCAGGGCTAGTGCACTGGCCTGCTTATGCCCCCTAGAGACCAGCTGGGGGGAAATGTGGACTCTCCTGCTGCACAGGTTCTCTGCAAGACAACCAGGAGGCTGTGTGGATTGGGGGTGTGGGCAGGATGGTGCTTTGCTGACTGGTAGAGGAAGGGCTGAGTAAGAAGCCACCACCAGCAGGAGAGGAATGCCAGCAGAGTAGAAGACTGGAGAAGCGAGCCAGTAAAATCAGCTGCCTGCAAAGTGCACCCTTTGAAGGACAGAAAAGGCCTGTTTAAAATGCTCCTTGTGGCTAAAACTCACCACCAGATGTAAAACGAGCCAAAATTGGCCCATTAGGCCCAGAGTTATGCTCCGTTGAAGATTTTACCTGTAATCCCTGCTTTAAACAAAAGAAACGCAAAAACAAGCCTGTGGTGCTTTGCTGCAACTCCTAACAATACCCCTGGGGTGGGCCAGTGCAAGGTTAATTTATTTCACCCATGGAGAGTGGGGTGTGTATGGGGCCTCCCTCCCGAGAACTAGTTTTCTCAAGGGGGCTTTTATTCCTCGCGCACCAGTACAGTATTTAATGGGACACCCATCCTTGAACCCTGAAACCAAGCCGCAGGAGCTTCTCATTAAATATTCAACCTTCTCTGCCCAGGAGTGCCCCATAATGCCCCACAAGATGCCTATTAGTATATTTGTCTTCTTTGTGGTACCACAAGGTGGGGCAGAAGGAGCACCAATATTACTTCTGTCGGGCTTGTATTATTGCAGAAGGTACAGCAGCCCTCCAGGAATAATATAAATGTCCTCATCCTATGTCTCCCAGGTCATAGGATGCATGACCTGGGGAGACTGTTGTGCATTATTTAGACATTCTGCAAGCTGGAGCTTGGTTCTCTTCTGCTCTGAAGTGCAGGGCCCCCTTGTGGTTGGTTCTTTGGCTGCATTATGTGGACTGAGGAGGTTAAAGACAGACTCCCACATCTGTGTTATGGCTGATTAAAAATGCAGTTATTTCAAGTAACTATAACTTGTGCTCCAAAGTAAATATAACTCGCGCCCTCCCCATGCATTGCTAAATACCACACATTTTACATCAACAATTGCATCTTCCATGACATCATTGATAATATCATTGCAACATTTGCAGCAAAATTATTGATCTGCAAACTGTGCATGAATTTGTTACTTGAACATCTGAATTTCTATGGGTTTGTGCATGTAAATTCTGATCCTAACTATAAATTCCTTGTAATGTTTGTTTTTTGTGTGTGTGTGTATGTATGTATATGTATATATATATATATATATATATATATATATATATATATATATATATGCTTGATGGCATGTGTAGCTGCAGATACACATGCTGTGCATTAGTCCACCATCTAGTGTTGGGCTCGGAGTGTTACAAGTTGTTTTTCTTCTAAGAAGTCTTTTCGAGTCACCGGATCGAGTGACTCTTCCTCTTCGGTTCCATTGCGCATGGGCATCGACTCCATTATTAGATTGTTTTCTTTCTGCCGTCGGGTTCGGATTGGTTTCCACTCGCTCCGAGATTTTGATTCAGAAAACTTTGTAAAACTCTCTTTTCGTCAGTATTGTATCGATCTGGTTCATATTCTTCCATTGACACAGCACTACCATCAGGAAAACAACTTTGTTCGCCCATCGGGACGCGCACGCCCAACTCGGGCCTATTCGGGCCGACCGCGTGGAAGCCTCATGGTTTGGACTGCATTCCGATTCTGTCCTCGATGCCACGCGAAGTACCCGTACACAGACCAGCATCTGGTTTGCAACCTCTGCCTTTCCCCAGACCATCGGGAAGAAAACTGCGAGGCCTGTCGATCCTTCCAATCGAAAAAGACTCTGAGACCGAAGAGCACAAAGGCTCGAAATGGCGTCGAAGAGCAGGGAACATCTCGACGTAGAAGAGGAAGAAATGATGCAGAGTGCAGTCTCAGTTCGAGATTCCGAGTCCGAACAGAAATCAGACAAAGACAGACCAGTCACAGCAGGACAGCATGTGAGTACGTCTACCCCTGCACCCTCACAAAAGAAAAAACACAAGGCCTTGGGTGTGCCACTGTGGAAAGACCATGGCTCGTCCTGGAAAAAGACTGTCGGTGACCGAACTTCCAGTTCGGCGCCGAGAAAGGCCACTCCTCCGAAAACATCGAAGACAACAAAAAGCTCAGTTTCTGACTCCAGTAAACACCAGTTTTCGAAGTCGAAAATCAGAAAGGCAGTTTCGGAGCCTAAACCTTCGTCCTCTTCATCTTTTTAGATCCCGAAAAAGCACGCTTCGGAGCCGAAAAGGCCATCATACACAGAGGAGCATGGACTTTCAAAGAGACTTAAAGAAAGCCACAAAACCTTTGAAGAGGAGTTAGTGGTAGAACCTATTTTAGAAATTATGAATGAAAGACAATCCAGGATCCACATCCATAAGGAAACAGGAAGAATTCTTACAGCACCTCCTTTAAAAACAGAGGAAGCTAGCTTTTCAGGAGGAATTGGATACTATGCAGCCTCCAGCTAAAGTGCCAAAGCAGAAAGAGAAACCACCACCTCTTCGGTCTTCTGCTCCTCACTCTCCTCCTCCATTCTCCCCACCTACCTACCTCTCCTCCTCATTCTCTCCACCTACCTACCTCTCCTCCTACCAGCCCTACACCAATGCAATCACCCACTCATTCATAAGATTCACAACAGGACAATGACTATCACCACCTGAGGATAGTACTGTCTATAATCAAGTCATAGCTAGGGCTGCAGCATATCATGGTGTTACCATGCATACAGAGCCACTAGAAGAGGATTTTTTATTTACCTCTTTATCCTCAACACATTCTATGTACCAGTGCCCCCCGATGCTCCCAGGCATGGTAAAACATGCAGATCAAATCTTTAATGAACCGGTAAAGACACGCATCATAACACATAGGATAGAGAAGAAATATAAACGTGCACCCTCTGTTCCTGATTATATCACCCATAAGGTACTTCCTGATTCTGTTGTAGTTAGCGCTGCCAGGAAGAGGGCAAATAGTAATTTATCAGGAGATGCACCCCCTCCTGATAAAGCAGGAAATTTGATGCTGGAGGAAAAAGAGTTGCATCCCATGCAGCAAATCAGTGGAGGATAGCCAACACGCAAGCACTGTTATCTTGCTATGACAGAGCCCATTGGGACGAGATGCTGGACATAATACAGCATCTCCCCAAAGAACACCAGAGAAGGGCGCAACAGGTAGTGGAGGAAGGGCAGGCCATTACAAACAACCAGATAAGATCTGCCCTAGATGCAGCAGGTACCGCTGCTAGGAGCGTCAACACTGCAGTCACTATACGCAGACATTCATGGCTCCGATCTTCTGGATTCAAGCCAGAAATACAGCAGGCAGTGTTGAACATGCTGTTCGACAAAAAACATCTTTTTGGCCCAGAAGTGGACACTGAAAAATTGCGAAAAGACTCTGACACAGTAAAGGCAATGGGTGCACTGTACTCTGCACCACATAGGGGGTCATTTCGTAAACCTCAGTTTCGAGGTGGTTTCAGGCCACAGCCCTCAGAGGCATCAACCTCGCAGAGAAAGCCAATATAGAGGACAATACCCCCAAAATAGAGGGAAATTTCAGACCTCTAAGCAGCCTCCACAGCACCCAAAACAGTGTCTTCCCTCATTCCCTTCCACTCCACACCTCTCCTGTGAGGGAAAGACTACAACAGTTCCACACAAATTGGCAAAATATTACCACAGACAACTGGGTGTTGTCAATTATCCGCAATGGCTATTGCCTAGAATTGATAAACACTCCTTCAAATATTCCACCAAGGTTATACAAACTATCCACAGAACACACAGTTCTGTTACAAGAAGAGGTCCAATCTCTACTACTCAACCAAGCAATAGAAGTGGTTCCACAGTCCCAAATAGGAACAGGAATTTATTCCCTATACTTTCTAATTCCCAAAAAAGATGGCAACCTCAGGCCCCTCAATCTTTACATCCTGTCAGAACATTTTCACATGGTAACTTTACAGGATGTCATCCCACTACTACAAAAACAAGATTTCATGACAGCCTTAGACCTCAAAGATGCGTATTTTCACATAACCATCCATCCTGCACACAGAAAATATCTCAGGTTTGTCAATCAGAGAAACCACTACCAATTCAAAGTGTTACCCTTTGGAATAACAACAGCACCAAGAGTATTCACAAAGTTCTTGGCAGTAGTGGCAGCCTACCTAAGAAGACAACATATACATGTCTTTCCATATCTAGACGATTGGCTAATAAAATCAAGCAGTCATACACAATGCCAAAATCATACGCATTATGTAATACAAACCTTACACACACTAGGCTTCTCAACAAACTACCAACAATCACACCTTCAACCAGCACAAATACAACAGTATTTGGCTGCAATACTAAATACTCAACAAGCTCTAGCATATCCAGATACACAAAGGATACAAGCTTTCCAAAATATAATCACACAAATACGAACAAATCAACAATACACTGTCAGATTTGTCATGAAAATTTTAGGAATTATGGCATCATGTATTGCAATTGTTCCACATGCAAGACTAAACATCCGGCCCTTACAACAGTGCCTTGCACAACAATGGTCACAGGCACAAAGTCAACTCCAAGATCTAGTGTTGATGGGCCGCCAAACATACATGTTCCTTCAGTGGTGGAATTCCACAAATCTAAAAAAAAGGGCGGCCATTTCAAGACCCTGTGCCTCAGACCATATTTACATCAGATGCATGATTGGTTGGGAAGCTCACCTAAACAATCACAACATTCAAGGGCAATGGGGTGTCAAACACAAACACCTACACATAAACCACTTGGAGGTATTAGCTGTTTTTCTAGCACTCAAAGCTTTTCAACCACTTTTGACACAGATGAATGTGTTTATCAAAACAGACAACATGACAACCAAATTCATCTATTGGCACAATACATTCCAGGGATAGACAATCAGTTGGCAGATATCCTCAGCAGAAATTACCAACAAACTCACAAATGGGAAATTCATCCTCGGGTGCTTCAAAAATACTTTCAAAAGTGGGGAACACCAAACATAGATCTGTTCGCAACAAGCAAAAACACAAAATGCCAAAACTTTGCATCCAGACACCCACATTCCCTATCCAAGGGCAATGCTCTATGGATCAATTGGTCAGGGATATTTGCATACGCTTTTCCCCCTCTCCCACTCCTTCCGTTTCTTGTCAACAAGTTGCGTCAAACTTCCTTCAACATGATACTCATAGCATCAACATGGGCACGTCAACCGTGGTACACAACATTAATAGATCTGTCGGTAGTATCACACTCCAAACTCCCATACAGACCAGATCTGTTGACACAAAACGGAGGTCAAATCAGGCATCCAAATCCCAAGACACTCAATCTAGCAATTTGGCTCCTGAGGTCATAGAGTTTGGATATTTACTACTCCCATCAGAATGTATGTACGTTATTAAGCAAGCAAGACAACCTACCTCTAGACAGTGCTATGCAAACAAATGGAAAAGATTTGTATATTACTGTCAAACCAAAAATATAGACTCTTACAGCATCACTACAAGATACTGTATGTTATTTACTTCATTTACAAAAATCAAATTTAGCATTCTCTTCAATAAAAATTCATCTTACTGTAATTTCAGCATATTTACAAAATATACAAAATAGCTCTTTATTTAGAGTTCCTGTCATTAAAGCTTTCATGGAAGGTGTAAAACGCATCATTCCACCCAGAACACCACCAGTTCCCTCTTAGAATCTAAATATAGTGCTTACAATACTTATGGAACCACCATTTGAGCCTAATCACACGTGCCAAATTCAGTTTCTACCATGGAAGGTTGCCTTCCTAGTGGCAATTACTTCTTTTAGAAGAGTAAGTGAAATCCAAGCCTTTACTCTTGAAGAACCTTTCTTCCAAGTGCACAAACATAAGATTGTACTAAGAACAAATCCAAAATTTCTACTAAAAGTTGTATCACCATTTCATATAAATCAAACAGTAGAACTGCCAGTCTTCTTCCCACAGCCAGATTTTGTGGCAGAAAGAGCTCTACATACATTGGACATTAAAAGAGCTTTAATATACTATATAGACAGAACTAAACCGTATAGAAAGATTAAACAACTATTTGTAGCTTTCCAAAAACCACATACAGGCAATCTTATGTCAAAGCAAGGTTTAGCACGATGGATTGTAAGGTGCATCCAAACATGCTATATTGAAGCAAAAAGACAGCTTTTAGTTACTCCCAAAGCACATTCTACAAGGAACAAAGGTGCAACAATGGCTTTTTTAGGGAATATACCAATGGCTGAAATATGTAAAGCAGCTACATGGTCAACACCACATACATTCACTAAACACTACTGTGTAGATGTTTTATCACGACAACAAGCCACAGTAGGTCAAGCTGTTCTAAGAACATAATTTCAAACAACTTCAACTCCTACAGGCTAACCACTGCTAATTTATGGGAGGACAAACAGCTTTGTAGTCTATCTACAGCATGTGTATCTGCAGCTACACATGCCCTCGACCAGAAAATGACACTTACCCAGTGTACATCTGTTCCTGGCATGTTCTGCTGCAGATTCACATGCACCCTCCTTCCTCCCCGGAAGCCTGTAGTTGTTTAAGTTACAAACATTTGTACATATGTAGATACATTTACATTTGCATAGACATCTCTTACTTTATACCTATATACTCTATCACTCCTTCCTTTACCCTCTGCGGGAAAACAATCTAACAATGGAGTCGATGCCCATGCGCAATGGAACCGAAGAGGAGTCACTCGATCCCATGACTTGAAAAGACTTCTTCGAAGAAAAACAACTTGTAACACTCCGAGCCCAACACTAGATGGTGGACTAACGCACAGCATGTGAATCTGCAGCAGAACATGCCACGAACAGATGTACACTGGGTAAGTGACATTATATATATATATATATATATATATATATATATATATTTCCTCACACCAATGCCGCAGAACTGCTGCTGAAGTCTCAAACGGGTGCCTGCATAGTGGCTGTGGATTTCACATAATAATTTCTAAAGCAAATGCTCCCGAAGAAAAACCTCAAGGAGCTGGTTGGGGCACTCATCGGGCTCCTAGAATTAACATTTATATGGACCAGCATGTTTCAGCAAAGCTGTCTTTCTCAAAGTCAGTTGCACAGAGAAGTTTCACTTGCACGTATTTAAACACTAATTAGTTCACTCCCATTCACAGCATTTCATCGATAAGAGACAACTGTTTTAAATACTTCCGCATAGCTTGTTTTTCCTCTGCCATTAGAGCGTATATAGATAGTCATTTCAAACATGCTTTTCAATTCATTTTGCCTTCCGTTGGTGTTTTGTTCCATAATGGGAGCAATGCATAGCATATATATTCACTTGAGGCAAACAGCTCATTTACAATGAGTCCTCTCACTTTGATCCAATTTGTTGATGTCATGTCATCTTTAAAAACAGACGTGAAATAGTCATTGAAAAACATTCATCCATAGCCCTCGGCTTCTTGAGGTTTTCCTTGGGGAGCATTTCTTTTCAAAATAATTACATGGAATCCACAGCTACGATGGAGGCACCCGTTAAAGAGTTCGGCAGTAGTTCTGTGCCATTGGTGTGAGGATTGTTATACGCTGCCAGAACCGCCGCACTGCATTGGTTCGTGATATTCACCAAGATATTGGGATATTACTATAATGTCCGCTCACAACAAATATAAGCCCGGGGAGGTGGCAGTCCCCAGGACCTCAAGAGGGGACTTCGGTCGAGTCCCAAGAAGGCTGACAACACTTCAACAGCTTCTGTTGTTGAAGTGTTATTAGCCAATCAGGTATCTGCACGAGATCGGAAGGGGTCGCGAATCCTTCGCGTCCCTAGATATACAAATTTGTTTTCCTCTTAATTTCTCAAAAACTGATGAACAGAATTACACCAAAACATAAAAAGCACTTTTTCAGGACCAGGACCTACCTTCCTGGCAAATTTGGTGTATTCCGTCCAGTAATTTTTGCGCTGTTGTTATTCATAATCCCTGTGGGAAAATTAATGGGGAAAACGTCTTTTGGGACCCCCCTTTTTTCTCGGCTCCCCTGGATGAATTACCCCAAAACTTTCCAGGCAGCAGCTCACAGGACTGACACATTTTTTTGGAAAGTTTTGTGGAGATTCGTCAAGCCGTGCCAAAGATATAGGCAAGTAAAACACTTTTTATATAGAAACTAGGTCCTAACTATAACTACCTAGTGGCGACCGCCACTAGATAATATATATATTCTCCAATTTCCACTTGCTAAGTATCCCATCCACTTAAGCACAGCACCAGGCCTCAACGGGCAGGGAGTGACCCCCTCCTTATAGTCCCAAATTGTTTATTTCCTACCCTGGGCTGTTCCACACAGGATCCCTTGCAAAAGACAGTCAAGGCCACAATGTTTTGTTGTGAAGCAAGTTTATTAATCCATGGCAAAACAAAATCCCAACACATTTCTATACAGGCGTCATCTTGATTACGGGTCGCCTTTTTCACTGAAGAAAAAAAAAAGGTTAAAGTAACACTATAGTTCGGTGAATATGTCAGTGATAACGTTAATGTTTTGAACTAAAAAAAAAAAAAAAAAAAACTTGCAGCCCTGCCATGCATTACTTATGACCTCACATATTACATCACTCATGACATGTTCTATGATATCACTTAAAGTGATCAACCTCTGGTCGAGGGGAGCTCCGCTGGGCCTTTCGAGGCTCAGGGAGGGGGTTCCTTGCTGCCCCTTCCCTATTTTGTTACATTTCAGCCCCAGGGGTGGGCTCTCTGGGGCCTTTTGAGGCTCGAGGAGGGGGAGTGTCCAAAACGCACTATCTGCAGACCAAGATCTACCTTCCTGATGCACAAACTAGTCAAAAAGTAGCACCTTTTTGGAAATGTTCATGAAGAGTAGTCTAAAGGTGCTACATGTATTAGCAACTCAAAAAAACCTTTTCGTATGGAAAAGTGATCCTTACTATAACTTTCTAGTGGCTACTGCTGTATTTAGTAGTGTCTAATAATGTAACTTTCCTTTTTCCAAAAAAAAAAAAAAAAAACACGGACTGTCAAATAATGTATTGAGTGTTGTGTGCCAGCGGGTGAAGGTTACTGACCCTCAACCACCTCCCCTGATTATATCTTGGTTTGTTCTGCTTCACGACGCTAAGAGTCAAGTGCTACAATGGGAACTGGATTTCCAGTAAGGAGACAATTGTGGACCTATTACTTGCACAGGACTCACATTTTGCACAAGTAATAGCCAATTTTTAAATATAGCAAAGCCATGTGTTATAGTTAAATATACACTCGTTTGTATTCAAAGGTTAAAAAAAAAATATGGGTGCTTTATCCATGGAAGAAGTGAGGAGACCCACTGCTCGTGTTTATCAGACATGCATAAACATGTGAATTCAAAACAGTGGTATATGTAGAAAAATACAATTATAGCTGAATTTTACTTAACAGTAGAGGGGTTGATGAAATGTATTTTTTCTATTTATCTTCAAATAATGGAATGTATGAGCAATGTAAGGTAGTCTGTCAGGTTTTTGGCCCAAGGAGTAATACGTAAATGTATCATCAGCAGAACAGGTGTCCGATGATTGTGAGGAGCAACCCTTTTGGTGCTGGTGAGTGATGTGTGTTGAGATAATAATGTATCCCTGCTTTGAAATCGTGACTTAATCTCTCAACTGAAAATAGAGAGAACAGACTGTGGTCCATTGTGTGGTGGAAACATTAGGTGTCCCTCAAGTTCCACTCTTGTAGGGGTGCCAGGTGGGTAGAATAGTCACATCCCAGTGTAGCAAAGGATTCCAGGGTCAAATACTCCCAGGTACAGAGATTCGCTGGTGGCTGAGCACTGTGATGAAGAGATGTTTGCTGACAAATTCAAATGAGGCAGTACCAAGTGAGTCCAGTGTCTGTGTGCATGTCTGACACACAGAAAAGAAATCACTGCAGCCGCAATGGAAAGGTGTCCTTTCCTTTTGAAAGCAACATGAGCTGCATAATAAAAAAAATGCTCCCAAGAAACAACTAGATATGGGTGGGGTGATCTCTCAATGAGCGCTTGAAAGGGCTGCCACACACATAGAGAAATAGACTTATCTTAACCTCATTAAATGTGTGGAGCATCTACTAAGAAAAACAACATTATGCAGTCTTCTTTCTGGCTACCACAAAATGAGGATGGTTCAACAAAAGCTCAGACGGCAGGGGCATTCACAGAGAGGGATAAGCGGTGTACCTCTTTACAATGCATAATCGTATGCATTAATATTCATATAGCATGAACTTAGCTCGGGAGCGGTGAAGCATTGTACATTCTGGTGAGTGATCTCAAATAGGGAGGTTAAATCGCAGAATTATACACATTTACTCTAGCATCTTCTGTTCAAAGTTTAGGAACAGTGAGATTAAGTGATTTTCCCAGAACTGTACACTTTTCAATCAAGTGCCAAGCTGGTTTAAACTCAGGTTCCCTGGTCAACTTAGCCAATAGATCACATCTCCTTCCTTAATTGATGTAATAACATATTTAAAGAATTGTAAAAAACATAAGTGTTGAATTCCAAAATGTTTCTTAAAAAATTGGGCACCTGCAACTTCCACTGCCAACACTAGTATCACCCACTGACAAGGTGACAGCTGGACTTCTGGTGAAGAAAGGAGCAAAAGGAATGGGTGAAATGTTCTGTAGAGCTTACTTTAGCATCATTGTTTGGCTGCTTGTTCATGTGTCATTTACACTGCCATTTCCCATTTTATGGTCCTTCTCTCCCATCTCAATCGCATTCCTTCTCACTGCTTTCTCCTTTCTACCCTTGTCTCGCCTTATTATCTCACACTTTCACTCTCTTCTTCTTCACTATTTTCTCTCATCTTTCTATCCATCTCCACGGTGTCTTCTTTCAGTCCCTTCTCTCTAACTCCCATCCTCCCTCCCACCTTCTCCACACTTCCCATTAGAGACAGGCCATGCCAGAGTCTAACCTCTGTGAGAGGCCTTGTGCCAAGTAACACAGTTCCCGCAGAAGATCAACTTATACATTTTTGGAATGAATACTGAAAAGGCTCATCTCTGCCTGTGAACTGGCTAGCCTCAATCTACGAAGGGACATGAATTCTGTGGACTCTACACAGGCATCCCAACAAAAGACATCAAACGACTCCAGCGTATCCAAAATGCATCCGCCCGCCTGATCCTTGACATACCCCGCCGATGTCACATCTCCCCTCACCTGAAGGACCTCCACTGGCTCCCCGTGGACAAGAGGATCACCTTTAAACTCCTCACCCACGCTCACAAGGCTCTACACAACACCGGACCTACCTACCTCAACTCCAGACTCAACTTTTACGCCCCCACTCGTCAACTCCGCTCTGCCAATCTCGCCCTCGCCATCGTCCCCAGGATCCAGCGCAAGACCGCCGGCGGCAGATCCTTCTCCTTCCTCGCCGCCAAGACCTGGAACTCTCTCCCCACCTCACTGCGCCAAACCCAGGACCTCCTCGCCTTCAGGAGACTCCTCAAGACCTGGCTCTTCGACCGCTAACAGCTCACCCACCCCCCCCCCCCCACCAGCGCCTCGAAACCCTGACGGGTACATAGTGCGCTTTACAAATGTTATGATTGATTGATTGATTGATTGGAGGAGCGCAGCTCTGTATATACAGGGAATCAGCTCTGGTTCAGTGAAAGAAATCAGCTGTCTGTTCTTGGACTGCGCTTTATCTGTGCAGGAATTTAGCACTGTGGATGCAGGGACTCGGCTGTAGCTGTCGTCGCTCAGCTCTAAGAGGATGGGGTCTGTGACAGGCCCACTCTCAGTGAATGTGCAGGAACTCATTTTATCAGTGTTGGAGCCAGTTTATTTCTTCTACGTGTTCTGTCCTATCTCCTGAGGCGTAATCAACTTTAATTTTGGGTTCCTCTCCTTCATAAAACAGGCACCAAAATGTGCTTCTCGATCCAAAGCACTCTTAATAACCCTTCGAGTAGTATGGCCAGATGCATGAGGGTTGGTACCTCAGTTTAACCTCTCATCAATATTTACCTAGTCTTCTAAACCCAGCTCTTTTGCACACCCTCTCCTTCCTCCATCTTCCTCACGTCTGTGCTTTGTTGTGAATGTTTTCTTGACAATTGTTGCTTTTGGGTCTTCTTGGTGTGCGCTTTTGGCCTACGTTTGTAGGGGGGACATTTATAAAGAGCAGGGAAGTGGAGGCAGAGGGAAAGAGACAGTGGTAAGTTAAATAAGAAGACAGCGAAATGAAGAGTGGGAAGTGGCAGATGGAGGAAATGAAAGGAAGGCTGGCAGGGAGCAGAGGACGAGGCAAGCGGCATGTCGAGAATGACTACAGGGCCAGAAAGCAGGCTGTTGTGGCCCAGCTGACTTTGGGTGGACAGTACAGTCGTATTCTGAAAGCACTGCAGCACATGAGAAGGAGAGGGGGCTCGGGCAGATAGGCAAATGTCAAAGAACACAATTGGAACATTTTAACTCTTGGCTCTGGGTACCAAGCTTCAGCTTTAAAGTCCACTCTTCAGGTGGACACGGAAAATAGGGTGTCACCTGGAATGTGTCTCAGCAGCAGATGTGCTATCCCGCAGGACTACACCCGCTCGTTTGAAGAGAGCATATGGTGGCATAAGGCGAGGCAGGCACCTGCTGACTGCAAAACTGGGTCAGCTTGAGGAACAGAAAAGCCCGGCAACTGTGCAGCCAGTATGCATTTCAGCTGAGTGTTTGGAATGGATGTGCCTGTCAGCTCTGGAGCCTGGTACCTTCTCCCTACAGCTGCAGACATAGCAGAGGGCCAAGAAGTAGACTACACGAGTGCTGAGGCGGTTGGTGCACTCAGTGCTGCTGCAGAAGAAAACTTCAGTGGGCACAGTGCCATGCTCATCCGCCTCTTCAGTCTATCAAGGGCTTAATTTGTGCTTGTTGTTTCCGGTGCTGAGCACCGGCACTTATTTTGGAGGGACGGCGCTTATTCTTCTGCCCCAAGCATTTGCTGAGAGCAAAAGGCACATGTGGGAAAGACGGAGGAAGACAAAAAAGAAAAAGCATCACAAAGGTAGAAAGGAGAAAGCTGCAGAGTGAGCTGAAGGGGCAGGGAGTGGCTTTAAATAGATTCAAGAGCACCCAGATGGCTTCAGGATTTCCGTGCTCGCACATTTAAATGCAGCAGCCGCCGCTTATGGCCTGTTGGAGTAACTGTGAGACATGAACTTATTGTCAAACCATCACCCTGAATCCAATGCTGCCTGACAGACGCACAGGCAACAATAGTGCTTGAGCCTTAGCTGGCCTTCCTTCAGGCCCTAAAACAGGCAGCCAGGGAGATTGTAATCAGGATTTGTATTGCTGGCTGCGGGTCCATCTTTTAAAGATGTGTTGCTGCGTTTTTGTGTGCATAATTTAAAGATTTCAGAAAAAAGATTGTGTTCCTAGCTCGAAAGCATCTACACTTACTGAAAACACAGCAACGCCTGTTACGCAGTGGACGGCCTTTCGCAAAGGTTGATTAGCCGCAGTTAGTTGCTTATTGCTGTATTTGGTCATTTAAACTTGTACTAACTTAGTGAAACATAGCCCAGACGTGTAAAAATGACAAAATAATGAAGTAATACTGGCACAAAATGTGGTGCATTACACCACTTAATTTCCCTATTCTTGCCACGTAATTTAGTTGACCCGCCACATAATTTGGTCGTTCCATCGACATAATTCAAGAGGCCCTGTTAATAAGTGTTGTTCTCACCCACCAGCAACCACTGAAGCAAAATAAGTAGTGGCCATACCCCTATTTGACAATATCACTTTAATGTTCCTTATTTTTTTTATCCACTACTTATATTGTTAAGAAGCGAAATTATAAGAACCAACCCCACCCCACAGAATATAAGATGTCATTGCCATAAAAGTCTGGACTGCCTGGTGGACACGGAATCACTGAAAAGCCATCTAAAAAAACAAACAAACAAACAAAACAAAAAAAAGCTTTCTCCCTATTTTTGCTTTTATGTAGTGCTTTCTACCAATCGTAAAGGGTAATAAGCGCTACATACACGTATACATAAATGACAAGCAGACAAACTGGTTCCACGGCAATCTACAGCCCGGCCCATGATCGGCCAAGGCCTCTCTGCTCTGCCGGCGCTCACGCATTCCTCTGAATTAACATCACTCAAAGTACACGCTCTGTTTACTGCGTTTCCCAAAATACGGCAGGCGCAGCTGTGGCATGAATTAAGCACACGCTAGAAGATTGACAACGGTCACAAAGAAGCAGATTCCACGAGCACACTGCGGCCTCGCGGGTGCTTGTCACAGAGGTCTGGACAGAGCAGAGCTCGGGATGCGGCTCCGAAGCAAGCACTTCATGTACCCTAAGAGGCCTGTTCAGCTTCTTGTACCTCTGCACAGTGTCTTCACAGGAGGTGGAGGTCGCAGGCGATTCACAGTCCATGGCAGGGCGACGTGCTTTAGTAGTCACTCTTTCAAAGGCGAGGCAATGGCTGCCTTTAGTCCTGAATGAGAGGACATCTACACTTGAGGGGGTTCTCTACAACTTGACCGATGCTTGTATTCAAACCAGACGCTTACTTCCCCCGACGAGGCGTTTATATTTTATGCAATTGCATTTGTATGTATGCAGTGCTTTAAATGGGCCGGTACTTTTTTATTTTGAGAGGGAGCGTACCTGCATGTCTCTAGGAATACGTAATACGTTTAATTGGAGAGTACCTGCACCTCTCAGAAACAAGCAGGTACTCCCCTACAGAGTACCTGCTTTTCTATTTTTCCACTTCAAGCACTGTATGTATGTATGTATCACCAGAGTGTGTTACAGTAAACCGAATATGAGGAATTGTTTAGCATCGATATTTCCTAGACTGCGTTGTGAGTAAGTGTACGTAGGGTAGCGTACACACTAGCGCAAGGATTATTTAGTGTGTACGTCAGGTGTAACTTGTGTTTTCTTTCCGTTGTTAGGATAATGGGAATCTGCTGGGGCCATTGGGGTAATGCTGTGTGCGTAAATCACAGACAGGGATGGGATCAAAATGGAATGGATGCGAGCAATGCTTTAAATGGGCCGGTACTGTCCGGTACGGAGTACCGGCACTTTTTTATTTTTAGAGGGACAGTACCTGCTCTTCTCAACAAAAACGTAATACTTTATTTGGAGAGTACCGGCACTTCTCTGAATTAACCTGAACTTAAATTTTTCCATTTCAAGCTCTGGATGCGAGGGCTTTTTTATTTTTATTGGTGAGTTTCCGCCGCGTGTCCCACGCTCGGGAGTACTCCTGAGGTGCCGAGGTTGGTTGCCCGGGCCGCGCGGGAGGGAGACGCACACCAGGCCCTGCCAGCGACGCGGGGTGGGGGTGAAGAGTAAAGGGAGGGCTCGTCCAAGAATGAAATGTCATGTATCCGTGGAATGGTTTGCAGGGGCGGCTTGTTTCCAGTTCTTCTGTTTTGGCGTTCTTGGGGTTCTAGTCTTCAAATGTCTTGGCTCCTTGACCTCTGAGTGCACCTTTAAGAACGTCCCTGAAACATTTCTCGTTCAGGCCTGCCAGTGTACAGTGTAGGGCAGATGTGCAAAAGAGCATCGATCTGTTTAAACACGGCTCCCAAAATTACTTCTAGATATTGAGTGAAATAAGCCTTCCTGTGACCAAACGCGTTTAAAATGTGGTGCTTTTATCAAGACACTGTTGATAGAGCGCTTCTGCCCCTCTTGACTATGTTCAGAGTGTTTCTGAACATGTGTTCCACTTTTCGCACGGTGGGGGCATGCAGTTTTTGAATCTGTCATTGTGGAAATGATACTTGCACCTCGGCAATCACTATTCGAATTCTCCACTGTAACTTGCTGTCAGCCACTATCATCTTTTCCTGGCTCATGTGTTCTGTTCTGCAAGCTCCCTTCGGGCTGAGGCGTCTGCGTGGCTCAGCCTCGTTTGCTGATGTGCCAGCACCTGTGCTTTGAAAGTTCACAAGAGCTGGCGGCAGAGACTTCTCAGCTGCAGCATTGGTGGTTCAGTGGTAGAATTCTCGCCTGCCACGCGGGAGGCCCGGGTTCGATTCCCGGCCAATGCACGAGCAATTATTTTTATTTTTTTTTAACATTATTTAACTATTTATTTCTAAGTTATTCATCACAGGAGATTTGTTCTAAATCTGTTGAAATAAGATTTTTTGGGATGTTACGTCATCTTCACAGGTGTGGGTGCACTGAGTGATGAATTAGATTTCCGTGGACAGTTCACTTAAAGATATTAATTGCATAACAAAGTTACTCCTTAAAGGCACTCAACTTTCCCAGGGCAGCTAGGGTGGGAAGTAGCGACTTACCCCAAGTGGGGGAGGTAAAGGGGCCGAGGTTAGAAACTAAGGCATAATGTGACGCCGGACATCACCCTCAATAACATAAATGTCCAGTAACTATTTTATCCCTATAAAAAGTACTTTGACTAATTGGTAACATTTATGTAGCTTCTTGGCACTAGATTCTTCATAATGTTAGCTGATGTAGAAGTTCTCGAGCTCTGAACATCAAAATAGAAGCGTTGATGAAGAATTCAAAACAGCTGTTAAAATCATTCTTTCAGCTGGAGCATTGGTGGTTCAGTGGTAGAATTCTCGCCTGCCACGCGGGAGGCCCGGGTTCGATTCCCGGCCAATGCATCGCATGCATTTTTAAAACATTTTGGTTGCTTTACATAAACACCTACAAACAGGAATTCCAGTGAAAAGTGTAATGCTATTGTTTTTAAAGACTTTAAAAAGTTATATAATTCCAAGAAACGTGAAATTAAAAAGCTTCGGCTGCACGTCTTTCTCAGTTTTACACTCTTAACTCCCAATCCGATCTTGTAATTTCTCTGGTATTTATTTACAACACAGTCATATGATCACCATACATTGCTTGAAAGTTTAATTCCTCATGTACATTGAAAAAATTAATAGTATTAGGAAGCTGGAGTGAAGACAATAGGTGTTGGCCAGAGCTGAGTTGGCTACAAGAAACCAGACCGTTCCCCAAGGATCCACGCATGATGCCTGCTTTAATCACTTTACATGTAATTTTCCCTAACAAGACCCACAACTTCATCCATAAACAATAGAGTATGGTAGCAGGATGCTAGAATACTTGTGTTTTTTATGTTAAATATATTTATAATTGCACATTCTGCCAGCAGTATGACCTTGCATTGCTAGCGGGTCGAGTATCTCCTCGCCCTTAATTCAAGGATTACAACATTCGCCCTAGTCAGACTGGATGCATAAGGTGTAACATTAGCATTGTATGTGTGGTTCAGACATTTTTCTATTAGTGTGTTTTAATGATCAACTTATGGATCTGCTTTATTGAGTTATGTGACCTGCAGTATTGCCAAAGTGTTTGGGTGCTGTTTTAGATATTTGGATTGCCCACTGGCCACAACTTTGGCAAACATTTTGAAAAAGCGAACCTTACAATTGAAGAGATATCTGATATAAGGTAGGCTTTAGTTACAGGCTTCCTTGGCTAACACTAAGAAGTAGATCAACATTAAGGAATTCTTCAGTTTCAAAGACTCCATTTTCTTCCTCCACAGTCTTTTATTCCTGATTGTCAGCTAATTAGCATGTCACTTGTAGGTGTTAGAGACTTTGGAAGTCTAGTACATGTTACTTGTTCATCTTTACCAGACAGGCATCTCTCAAGGTCAGATGCTGGACTACTACGGAGCCAGTTCAGAGCCTGTTTCCCCATTCCCTAGGCAATGGGGGCACCAGGAGGTAGTAGTCCACTTGCCCAAAGGGGTGGTTATAGATTTCTCTGGTTGAGGGTTGTCAGATTTAAAATACCTCTCTCCTCCTAATGAAAAGTAGATTCTCCCCCCCCCATGCCTTTGTATTCAGATGGTCTTACTTTTTTGAAAAAATGAATAACGCATTCAAGATATCTACTACTCAGAGCCAAACAACTGTGTGCTTTTAAATAAGGGGGCTTCATCAATACCTACTGAGTGCAACAACTGAAGTGCTTGATTCCCAGGAGTGTGCTATGCATGTTTTCATCTATGTGCCTCGGCTAGGCCAAGTCCCTTGAGGCAGCTGTATGTATGTATGTATGTATATATGTACGTGATGTTTGTATAGCACAAAGCTAACCAAAAAGCAGGAGAGTGTAGTCATTTTCCACATTGCGTGCTTACCTTTGGAGGCTGGGCAGGCACAGGGATGCAGTCTCTTGGTGCAAGCCTTCTACAACGGAAGAGGACATCAGTGCACACAGTGTGGCTGCTGCTTGGTGTGAGGTTTCAAATGACCTAAACTGACAAGTGGACAGACTTCATGTCCCTGAAAGCCAGGAGACTCTCATAAGACTTGCAATGGTGGCAGGCATTTTGGGTTCCTGAAGCATAAGTTCCTCATGTTTCAGGGCATTTCTTGCTAAGCACTCGAAACACTCAGCAGCTGTAGCCGGGCTATTATTGCCTGAGACTGATGATGATGCGCATGGACTTGTAAAGCCCAACAGATGCCCCGAAGTGTGCCCCTGCGCTGAACCTCACAGGTATGAAGCTAAATCTGAACAAAATGCCACTTTCATCTTTTTCTTAAATGCCTGTTCAGACCCTTCAAGACTAAGGTCAGGAGGAAGTCTCTGGTTTCATCCAGCTGTAGCGTTGACAATACAGAGATTGCCAGAAGGCAAATCATAACTCAAAGTGGGAAGAGTGAACTGAACCATGAAATTCTATAGAAGTAATTCCTTTCTTTAGGAAGTAACACTTCTGAAATATATATTGAGCCGTTCTGTAAGAAAAGACAAAGTGAAGCTATCCTGTATCTCTTTTTTTGTCCTATTCCCCTTTAACCGGGTCTGCTGCTGTTAATCAACATAATATCCTTTATATGTTTGGAAGTGGGTTCAGGCAAGTGAGGAGATCCTATTTCATCAGGTTCATGATGAGCCATGCTGCAGTGTGTAAGATGCCCATGAGGGTGGCCAGTGTGACTTCTCTAAGGCTGTGCAAAAATCATTTATCACCATTCAGATGCAAGAGTACGAGGACTCGAGCAGAGGTCCAGCCATTTACTTTCTTCATTAAAGAGAGCAGATACCAGGCTGCCTTGGTTTTCTTGGCAAAGTGTTTGTGTCCTGGTGAATCTGAGTGACTTGGCATTGGGTGAAGATTAGAGTCTAGGTTCGTGTCATTAAGCTAGGTGTTGACTCGTTGCTTGGTGTTCTTGGTGACTAGTAATATATATGTTATGAGTGGCTGAGCATCAGGAGGGGGCCGCATTTTCAGGCCGGGGTGGGGTATAAGCAGAGTTTGAAGCGTAGAATGTGTGGAGTCGATGAGGCTTTAGATTACAGTTGTGTGTCAGGAAGGCCCACCGTGTAATTAAGGTACCAGCAGCAGCTGCTTTCATCCTTACAGGTATTCTACCACTTTCTCTGTGATCATGTCTGTAGCTAAAACGAGGTCTGCCTAGCATTCCTGGCCATTTTTGTCAGTACTGCAGAAGAGAGATAAAAAAAATATTTGATGGTGCAGAAGGCTTGTGCCTCACGCTGTTACCCCTTTTGGCTATCAGGACTGGGGAATCAAAACAGCCATGGCAACAATGCTCAAATCAGCCCACTCCTTTAATCCCCTCATGGAATCTCTCTCTTTTCATCCAACCATTATCCCTCTCTCTCTTTCCCCTCCTTCTCTCCTTCTATCCCTCTCTGACCCCTTTCTCTTCCCTCCCCTTCCCTCTGTTTCTTTCTTGAAGCCTCCTTGTACCTGTGGCAATTAACCTCAGGTAGCTGGGTAAAGTGACAGTGGCACCAGGAGCACCACGTGCCCTAGAGGCATTAGCTTTGCTAATGTGTTTTAGTGTGGCTGCTGTTCAGCATGGGTAAAGGTTAAGGGCATAGAGGAGAGTGGCATGGAGTGTAGTAGAGTGTAATTGCAAAGAACAGAGTGTTGTACAGTGGAGTGGCAGAGAGTATTCAGCTGAATAGTATTCAGCGGCATACAGGGCACTGTTGTAGAACGTAGAATGTAGATTAGAGTGTTGCATAGTAGAGTGCAGTGGCATAGACTGGAATGGTGCAGAGTGGAGTAGCATAGAGTAGTGGTGTAGAGTGGCATAGTGTGCAGTGGTGTAGAATGAAGTGATGTAGAGTGCAGTGCCATTGAGTACAGTGGTGCAGAGTGCAGTGGCAAAGGGAAATGTAGTGCTGTGAGTGGAGTGGACTGGTGTAGAGTGCATTGGTGTAGAGTGCTGCAGAGTATAGTGATGTAGAGTGTAATGGCATAGCGTGCATCAGCATAGAGTGCATCAGCATAGAATTCAGAGGCTTATAATGCAGCGTTGCAGAATACAGTGGCATAGATTAGAGTGGTGCATAATAGACTGCAGTGTACAGTGCAGTGGAGTAGAGTGGCAGAGAGTGCAGGGGTGTGGAGTTATGTAAAATGCAGACGTGTAGAGTGCAGTGATGCAGAGTAGAGCGATATAGAGTGCAGTAGTGCAGATTGGAGTGGCATGAAGTTCAGTGGCGGAGAGTGCAGTGTTGCAGAGTAGAGTGGCATAGTGTAGTGGTGTTGAGAGCAGTTGCATAGAGTACAGTGGTGCACAGGAGAGTGCAGTGGCTTAGAGTAGAGTGCAATGGCATAGAGAGTAAAATGGCATAGAGTGGCACTGAGTGCATTGGTGTAGAGTAGATTGAGTAGAGTGAAGTGGCGTAGACTGGATTGGTGCAGGGTAGAGTGCAGTGGTATAGAGTAGCATAGAATATAGTGCTGTAGAGTAAAGTGGTGGAGAGTGCAGTGGTGCAGAGTAGATTAGAGTGGTATACAATGGATTGGCATAGAGAGCATGGGTGTAGAGTTGCGTGGTACATAATAAAGTGCATTGGCATAGAGCAGTGGTTCCCAACCTGTGGGCCGGGGACCCCTGGGGGTCCGCGAAGCCTCCTCAGGGGGTCTGCGGCTGCTTAAAATTTTTAATAATATTAGGTCCCAGGTATCAGTAATGACTCCTTGGGGGTCCCCGTGTTCCAATAATTCAGTGGGGGTCCCCGGGCTCCAGTACTGATAAAATGGGGGTCCACAGAAGTCAAAAGGTTGGGAACCACTGGCATAGAGTGTATCAGCATACAATGCAGTGTTGCAGAGTGGCATAGAGTGGAGTGCTGTAGAGTAGGGTTGTGCAGAGTAGATTGGAGTGGTCTAGACTGGAGTGAAGTAGAGTGCAGTGGTGTAGAGTGCATTGACATAGAGAGTGAAGTGGTGAGGAACGGAGTACGCAAGGTGTGGTAGCGCAGAACACTGTCATTACAGACAACACATTTTCAATTGAAATGACCATTACATTTGCACAGATACAATTTTACTTATACAATTGTACAGTGCACAAACAATAATGTGTGGAAATGGCATCACCTAGTGTATTGATTTGTTTTGATCATATTACAGTGTTTGTTCCCACCACACTTAGGTATTACCAAAAATGTGCTTCTATTCTGAAATACTTGCAGGGTTCATTTAAATATTGTTGAGTGCTGGAAAAAAACCTTTCCTACCCGAGCATCCAGCAAGATTGTCACATAAATCCTCTCACTTTGAAGTCAGAGAAAGAAAATGAAACACCATTCTCCCCTGGAGGACAGAGCCTGACATTTGACCTCTGTCTTTGTACACAGCAACTGTGACAAGATAAGAACAAGATTTACAGGCCTGTTTACAGAAAGGAGCACTGTGGAAGAATACAAGGGGATTTGGTGTGAAGAGACTTTACTCCTGGGGAGGGCCAAACTCACCCCTGGACAGCCTAAAACAAATTAAGACAGCAAATAGAAAGTCAGAAATTGTGAGTCACAAACGATAAATACAATAGTAAGCAACATGCAGAATGCATTCCCAGGAAAGCTTTCTGAATGTCCCCAAGATGTCTCTAGCAAACCAGACAGCTGCACTTTCTCATGGTCTTTGATGTAAAAACGGCCCACAGAGGTGCAGACCACCGGGGAATTAAACGTCCACTTGAATGAAAAGCCTGTACGTCCCTGATGAGAAGATGCACAGCACAACATGAAACAATACACAGAAGTAGCTGATGTTCCTATAAACCCATAGTATGAGAGGTATGCCAGATTCCTTTGGAATGCGTTTGAACACCACTTATACTATCTGCAGGACAGAAGATAGAGGCTCTCACTTTTATCTGTGAATGTCAAATGGTTTCTAAGTACTACCAAAGTATCAACTCATTTCACAGACCTGGCATTCAGTGAAGTAGCCATAGCCTTTTTAGGAGATGTCTCTCGTAATTTTACCATATTGCTGTTAGACTAAAAGATCACAAATGTTCTCAGATTTCTCTTTTTAGGAAAGTTCCCTGTTTGGAGTGCACTCTGCTGCATAATTACGACAAAACATTGACATTGTGTGATCAGAGATTCGATTTAAAAAAAGCACAACTCAAGCACCATCTATTCAGTGATTAACTGGAGCTGGTGGTGGCAGGTGGTGACCACTTGCACCCATTTTGGGGAACAACACTTACTTTTCCACATCAGACTTTAATCCGGAGCAAATGAGAGAAAAGCATAAAAGGAGGAAATAAGAAAAAAGACAGAGCAACAGTGACAAAGGGAAGACAGCAGGCATTGAAACAAACCTGCAGGAGTGAAATAAAAGGATCAGGAGCTTCTGGTGATGGATTAAAGAGGCATGAGGGGGAATCAAGACTCACCCAGCCTTGGTGTTTGGCAATCGTGACATTTGTCAGTCCTACCTGCAGGTTCAGAGAAAAACATTTAGGCCAACACTTTTTATTTTACACATTAAGCAATGAATCCACCTGATTGACCTCGAAAAGTCAGGGATATCATTAGGTGCAAGTCATGCAATGAAACCATCCATAGAGGCAGTACAACATAATAAAATGTCCATATTCTAGAAGAGTAAAAGAGTACTGCAACCCTATCTGCAGCGTAGAAAAACATGACTCTTGTTGTTTTCTTTTTCCTAACCACTGGAGTGGAAGGGAAAATGATGTTTTTCCTTTAAGATGAAAGGAGTATAATATCAGGCACACGGGGGCAAGATATCATAGTTACATCCAGGTAATTAACTCTGACTCAGGTAGGCTCTTGAGAGTGCTTCTACCCCTGCCCCTTCAGACAGTAATGATGTGCAACGGGAATGCAGAAAGAGTGTATGAAGCAAGTCAGAGGAAGTGTGATTTTGAAGGTTTCGGATGCACCTAGCAGTAAGAATGTAAAACAAGAGAGGATTTGACTTGGCTTTGGCTTCAGTAGTAGTAGGACCTGGACAAGTGAGATCCTTTTGCTACATCGTAGGTCAGAGAGCATTTACTGGGTTGCATCTATGGTGAGTACTGTTGTTTACCCAAGCATGACCCAAGCCTCTGGGTACTGTTGACTTCAGTTGGTTAATCAGGTAACTCTTTGGGCTCCTAATTTTCCAGGTAAAATGAAGCAGAACTGCTAAGGTTTACTGCAGCTGATGGTCGAATTTTTGAATTTTTGGAATTCTGATAACTAATGACACAATTATTTAGGGCCAGATGTAGGAAATTTGGAAATTGCAACTTGCAATTTGCGAGTCGAAGCGACTCGCAAATTGCAAGTCGCAATTTCCAATGCAGAACGGTGTCTCAGACACCGTCTGCGACTCGCTATGGGGTTGCAATGACCCACCTCATTAATATTAATGAGGTGGGTCGCAAATTGCGGCCCCATAGCGAGTCTAGGCACTCGCAAACATGGAGGCCTGCTGTCGTCAGCAGACCTCCATGTTCATGACTGCTTTATCAATAAAGCAGTTTTTTTTTTTTAAGTGTAGCCCGTTTTCCTTAAAGGAAAACGAGATGCACTTAAAAAAAAAAAAACGAAACCTTTAGTTTCGGTATTTTTTCAGGGCAGGTAGTGGTCCCTTGGATCTGTTCACCATCAACATTGCGTGCAGCAGCAACCACAGCCTCCCAGACACTGTTCAGAGAGGTGTACTGTTTTCCCTCCTTGTAAATCTCACATTTGATGATGGACCACAGGTTCTCAATGGGGTTCAGATCAGGTGAACAAGGAGGCCATGTCATTAGATTTCCTTCTTTTATACCCTTTCTTGCCAGCCACGCTGTGGAGTACTTGGATGCGTGTGATGGAGCATTGTCCTGCATGAAAATCATGTTTTTCTTGAAGGATGCAGACTTCTTCCTGTACCACTGCTTGAAGAAGGTGTCTACCAGGAACTGGCAGTAGGACTGGGAGTTGAGCTTGACTCCATCCTCAACCCGAAAAGGCCCCACAAGCTCATCTTTGATGATACCAGCCCAAACCAGTACTCCACCTCCACCTTGCTGGCGTCTGAGTCGGACTGGAGCTCTCTGCCCTTTACCAATCCAGCCACGGGCCCATCCATCTGGCCCATCAAGACTCACTCTCATTTCATCAGTCCATAAAACCTTAGAAAATCAGTCTTGAGATATTTCTTGGCCCAGTCTTGACGTTTCAGCTTGTGTGTCTTGTTCAGTGGTGGTCGTCTTTCAGCCTTTCTTACCTTGGCCATGTCTCTGAGTATTGCACACCTTGTGCTTTTGGGCACTCCAGTGATGTTGCAGCTCTGAAATATGGCCAAACTGGTGGCAAGTGGCATCGTGGCAGCTGCACGTTTGACTTTTCTCAGTTCATGGGTAGTTATTTTGCGCCTTGGTTTTTCCACACGCTTCTTGCGACCCTGTTGACTATTTTGAATGAAACGCTTGATTGTTCGATGATCACTCTTCAGAAGCTTTGCAATTTTAAGAGTGCTGCATCCCTCTGCAAGATATCTCACTATTTTTGACTTTTCTGAGTGACATCTATATAAAAGTATAGATACAAAATAATTATTACCCTGGAAATAATAAAATGAAACGTTGCAACACATCGACTCCTCAAATCAAAGTGTTATTAAATTATAAAATGTTTTAATTATATTAATTTACTTTATAAATATTAATTTATGAACAATAATTTAAAGAAATACCCTCACTAAAAATTTTTTATTTTTGTTTAATTTGCAGTGAGGTTGCTTAAACGTTGTGTACTTAATTTTGTATAATATTAAAATTAGTTTACATTCTTAAAATGTAAAGAATTTCATGAATAATGAGACCTCATTTTTATCACTAAAATATAGATTCATATAAGTAGTTCAATTCAGTAGCATTATGCGGTTCATAAAAACAAACCATAGAAACACAAATTAGATGCATAGAACATAATAAAACATGCATCTTTAAAATGATAAAAACATCATATATATATATATATATATAAAACAAAAAGTTAGGATTATAGGCCTTCTGCTAAAGTGCAGGATAGTAGACCAAAACCCCACAACATATGGCCAAAACCATGATCGATGCCATCCAACCCCAGATGGCGTCAGCAAAATACTGCACATCAGCAGCCCGGCAGGACAAAAACACTGCACAGTGATAAAAATAGACTCAATGCAACAAGCAAGCTGACAGTACCCTCAACAATTAAAAATCAGTAGATGTGTCCAAGTCATACAGAAGATTGGCAGGGATATTCAGGCAGCTAAAACAGTAATGAATCCTTATGCCTTAGCGCACGCTTAAGGTAGCCACACCTGCGCACACCTCTGGAGTAATGAGCAGCTGTAGAAATAAAAGTGCAATGATGGGGCAGGAATATGTAGTGCCCCTGAGAAGTGGAATTAAGGACTTTCTAGTATAACAGCAGTAAAACCCACAGAAAAATACAAAATGCTCCAAAGTTTGCAAAGAGCGCTCATCGCACGGGCAAACCACATTGCTTTCGGGTCAAACTGACCTATGGCCAAGGAAAGGAGACACCAAACCTGGCCCAATCTGAATCTGGTTAACAATATCCTATCCCTAACCTTCGGGACCATTACCAGGTAGGGCTCCAGCCCAGAGGTGATTTGTACCAACAGGTACTCTATTGGTGGGCTTCCTCAACTCAGACAGATCTCTTTCCCTGCTTCTAAGTTCACTGAAGATGGATTTAAGCCTTTTTATCCCTCAAAGTGATATCGCCAGGCAAGGAAAAGATGTGGTTCGCCCCAGCTTCTGGCTGATGTCCTTGTTATACCTGAGCTAGGGGATGTGTAGGCCCAATGCACATAATAAAATGTAAAAACATTGCATTTATGTAACAAAGTTGTAGGGTTGTTTAATTGCCTCCTTTCACTGATTTCTATGGCACAGTGTTGCAGTACCATTGGATATCTATGTGTTGTGATTGATTTATTACAGAGTTGGACTGCAGTATCTTTAAAGCTGTTTTGATACTATTAGGACTATGGTAACTTCAGAAGTGTATTTTGTGAATTTCAATGTTCTTACTATTTTGTGAATGTGTGTTTTGTATTGGCATGTACATCCCTAAATCCCTCCTTAATTTTCCCTTAACCCCACCCCTTTAAGAGAATGTATTTCCCATTTTTCCTAAAACTCACAATGGTCACTCCCACATTCACTACACAATCATATGCCTGTGTGTGCGAAGATATCCATATGGAGAAAAATAGGAGAGGCAGAGGGGAGTTCGCCAACCATATTTTTATGGATAGCATTTTGTAGTATTTAAAGTATCACTACACAAGTCCTAATTTATCTTACTCCAAATTGCCTTTCGTGAGTTGTGCCCACTAGTCTTAAATTGTTGATTGCTTGGGCTTTTATTCTTTATCTATTTATATAGATCAGCATCACCTCTCAAACTAACCCTGCCTATACTCCAATATATGTGGCTTCTGACAGACCTCTGATCATATCAGATCCTAACTAGCAACTCTGTTTTGACTCAACTTGTTTGAAAGCCTCCACTCGAACCCTGGGTGATTCTGCACACAGTGAACAAGGCCCTTGGTCTTCCTTAGTTGCTGGTTCTTCTAAGTTCCAAGTTGCGTGGTAATGAAAACAGACCACGTTAAATAGGACACTAGCTGTACAGTAGAGACAAAAATTCAAAATGAACCCAATGGGAAATGAGGATAAATAGGTTAATTACTTTCATCTCCTGTGATGCATCTCCAAGTCCCTGTGCCCATAAGAAGGTGAACCCTTTGTAAGCACATAGCTACGGGAAGGCATTCGTCTTAGGTGATACGGTTACACTTTACTTGATAAAACTCCATCTGCTTATTGGCCTTTTCCTTTCAGAACACCGGACCCAGCCCTGCTCCAGATCGTCTGCCTCACAATGTAGGGGGGTGCTGACGTAATGCAGATGGTACAAGGTCTCTCTAGAGCTTTGGGCTTCCTTCAACCAGGGATAGCTCCTCCGCAGTGGCTAAGGAGGTTCGCCCCCTGGCTGTAAAATGAAACGATATTTCATGATCATGGAAAGCTAGATATTTCTGAAAAGTATACAAAATTCTGAATTCAGCAAGGGGTCATTTGTGTAGATCCTTCAAGGTTTTCCCAAAGAAAATAACAGTTGAAATAAAAATATATTTGAAATCGAGTTGAAAAAAACAGCCATTTGTGTCTACATTTTTATATCTAACTTCTAACTATGGCAGATTTTCTAAAGCAATATACCATTACATCTGCTGGTCCATTCTGGTTGCCGGGATATATAGGGCTTGTAGGTTCACCAAGAACCCGAGGTACCCAGAGCCAATAACTAAGCTGCACCTTGCAATGGGTTTTAGTTGTGTACTGGGCTGTGCTTTAAATGGGCAGTGCCTGTCTGGTACTGAGTACCTGCAGTACTTTAATTTGAATGGGAGAGTACCTGCACTTTTCAGTGCTGTTGTAATACATTACGTTACATTACATGAGTACCAGCATATCTCAGGAGCGAAGAGGTACTCTAAATAGAGAGTACCTGTACTTATATATTTCCATTTAAAGCATGGGTACCGGGTATACCATAATTCATTTGGTAAAATATAAAGAGTGAAAAATAGGTTTCAAGGAAACCTATGTATTTCTGAAAGGGGCACAAGATAGGAACTTTAGAAGCAGTTGCCCATCTCTGAATTTGGAGGTACCCAAACAAACGTGAATTAAAGGGCATTTCTCAAAATTACTTCTTTCTTGCACACTGTCTTACATTTGGAAGGTGCAAAGGCAGATAAAGACAAATAGTAATAACATTTGTTCTATTATTCTGTGTTCGCCTAAGTCTTTCAATAAAAATGGTACCTAATTTGTTTAGATAGGCTTAATGTCCACGAGAGGAAACAACCCAAAATGCAACATGGACACAGCACATTTTTCCACTTTAAATTGGCCCTTTTTTGCAGTGTGCCTAGCTGTGGATTTTGGGTTCTTAGTCAGCACGTGGGAAAACCTAGCAAACCAGTATATTTTTTAAAACTAGACACCAAGGGAAATCCAGGATGCAGTAACTTGTGTGGTTCTTACCAGGTTATTTTACCCAGAATCCCTTGCAAACCTCAAAATGTGCCTAACAAAACACATTTTCCTAACATTTCTGTGATGGAATGTTCTGGAATCTGAGGGGAACCACAAACTTTATTCCACCCAGCATTCCCCCCCCCCCCCCCCACCACCAATTCTCCCGCTAAAAATGGTACCTCACTTGTGTGATTAGGCCAGGTGCCAGCGACAGGAAATGGCTCAAAACACAATGTGGACACATCAAATTTTCCGTCTAAAACTGAGGTTTTTTTTTTTTTTTTTTTTTTTTGCAATGTGCCTAGTTGTGGATTTCGGGCTCTAGTTCAACTGGCACCTAGGGAAACCTAGCAAACCTGTAAAAAAAAAAAAAACTAGACACCCAGGGAAATCCAGGATGGGGTGACTTGTGTGGCTCTCACTAGGTTCCGTTACCCAGAATCACTTGCAAACCTCAAAATCTGTCTAAAAAACTGATTTTCCTCACATTTCTGTGGTGCAAAGTACTGGAATCTAAGGGAAGCCACAGATTTCATACCACCCAGAGTTCCCCTAGGTCTCCCGACAAAAATGTTACCTCACTTGTGTGGGTGGGCCCAAGTGCCTGTGACAGGGAAGGGCCCAAAACGTATTGTGGAGACATCAAAATTATCGATCACAAAATGATCTGTTTTTGCAAGGGGGGGGCACCTGTGTTTCTGGTCCCAGGCTCGGTGGCCATCTAGGGAAACCTACCAAACTCAGACAGTTCTGAGAAATAGACACCCGAGGGAGTCCAGGGATGTGTGGCTTGAGTGGATCCCCCAACCTTTTCTTACCCAGAATCCCCTGCAAACCTCAAATTTTTATTACAAAATCACATTTTCCTAATATTTCCATGTGGGATCACTGCACCCACACAAATTTCCTACCACCCAGCTTTCCCCCAGTCTCCAGATAAAAATTATACCTCACTTCTGTAAGTGGGCCACGTGCCTGTAATAGGGAAGGGACAAAAACGTGTAAAAAAAAAACTGAGGGGGAACCTAAGCGGGTCCAAAAGGGCCTTTTTCGTTCATATGAGCTAGCCTCCACAGACTGAGGCTTTGTACAGGCCCCGGAGATAGCCTCAACAGACGGAAGGCTTTGTACAGACCCTGGAGCTAGCCTCCACAGACGGAGGCTTTGGACAGACCCTGGAGCTAGCCTCCACAGACGGAGGCTTTGTACAAGCCCAGGAGCTAGCCTCCACAGACGGAGGCTTTGTACAGACCCTGGAGCTAGCCTCCTAAGACGGAGGCTTTGTACAGACCGCAGTGCGTACAGACCCTGGAGCTAGCCTCCACAGACGGAGGCTTTGGACAGACCCTGGAGCTAGCCTCCACAGACGGAGGCTTTGGACAGACCCTGGAGCTAGCCTCCACAGACGGAGGCTTTGGACAGACCCTGGAGCTAGCCTCCACAGACGGAGGCTTTGTACAGACCCCGGAGCTAGCCTCCACAGACGGAGGCTTTGTACAGACCCCGGAGCTAGCCTCCACAGACGGAGGCTTTGTACAGACCGCGGTGCGTAAAGACCCGGGAGCTAGCCTCCACAGATGGAGGCTTTGTACAGACCCCGGAGCTAGCCTCCACGGACGGAGGCTGTGTACAGACCCCGGAGCTAGCCTCCACGGACGGAGGCTGTGTACAGACCCCGGAGCTAGCTTCCACAGACGGAGGCTGTGTACAGACCCCGGAGCTAGCCTCCACGGACGGAGGCTTTGTACAGACCCCGGAGCTAGCTTCCACGGACGGAGGCTTTGTACAGACCCCAGAGCTAGCTTCCACAGACGGAGGCTGTGTACAGACCCGGGAGCTAGCCTCCACCGACGGAGGCTTTGTACAGACCCCGGAGTTAGCTTCCACAGACGGAGGCTTTGTACAGACCCCGGAGCTAGCTTCCACAGACGGAGGCTGTGTACAGACCCCGGAGCTAGCCTCCACGGACGGAGGCTTTGGACAGACCCTGGAGCTAGCCTCCACGGACGGAGGCTTTGGACAGACCCCGGAGCTAGCTTCCACAGACGGAGGCTTTGTACAGACCCCGGAGCTAACTTCCACGGACGGAGGCTTTGGACAGACCCTGGAGCTAGCTTCCACAGACGGAGGCTGTGTACAGACCCCGGAGCTAGCCTCCACGGACGGAGGCTTTGGACAGACCCTGGAGCTAGCCTCCACAGACTGAGGCTTTGTACAGACCCCGGAGCTAGCTTCCACAGACGGAGGCTTTGGACAGACCCCGGAGCTAGCCTCCACGGACGGAGGCTTTGTACAGACCCCGGAGCTAGCTTCCACAGACGGAGGCTGTGTACAGACCCCGGAGCTAGCCTCCACGGACGGAGGCTTTGGACAGACCCCGGAGCTAGCCTCCACAGACGGAGGCTTTGGACAGACCCTGGAGCTAGCTTCCACAGACGGAGGCTGTGTACAGACCCTGGAGCTAGCCTCCACGGACGGAGGCTTTGGACAGACCCTGGAGCTAGCCTCCACAGACGGAGGCTTTGGACAGACCCTGGAGCTAGCTTCCACAGACGGAGGCTGTGTACAGACCCCGGAGCTAGCCTCCACGGACGGAGGCTTTGGACAGACCCTGGAGCTAGCCTCCACAGACGGAGGCTGTGTACAGACCCCGGAGCTAGCCTCCACGGACGGAGGCTTTGGACAGACCCTGGAGCTAGCCTCCACAGACGGAGGCTTTGTACAGACCCCGGAGCTAGCCTCCACAGACGGAGGCTTTGTACAGACCCCGGAGCTAGTCTCCACGGACGGAGGCTTTGTACAGACCCCGGAGCTAGCTTCCACAGACGGAGGCTGTGTACAGACCCCGGAGCTAGCTTCCACAGACGGAGGCTTTGGACAGACCCCGGAGCTAACCTCCACAGACGGAGGCTTTGTACAGACCCCGGAGCTAGCTTCCACGGACGGAGGCTGTGTACAGACCGCGGTGCGTACAGACCCTGGAGCTAGCCTCCACGGACGGAGGCTGTGTACAGACCCCGGAGCTAGCCTCCACAGACGGAGGCTTTGTACAGACCCCGGAGCTAGCCTCCACGGACGGAGGCTTTGTACAGACCCCGGAGCTAGCTTCCACAGACGGAGGCTGTGTACAGACCCCGGAGCTAGCTTCCACAGACGGAGGCTTTGTACAGACCCCGGAGCTAACCTCCACAGACGGAGGCTTTGTACAGACCCCGGAGCTAGCTTCCACAGACGGAGGCTGTGTACAGACCCCGGAGCTAGCTTCCACGGACGGAGGCTGTGTACAGACCCCGGAGCTAGCCTCCACGGACGGAGGCTGTGTACAGACCCCGGAGCTAGCCTCCACGGACGGAGGCTTTGTACAGACCCCGGAGCTTGCCTCCACAGACGGAGGCTGTGTAACGAGTACTGTCACTCTGCACAGCTCATTTAAAACACCTGGACACCTTTGTGCAATCGTTGTGGCATGCGCTTTGTACAGTGTAGTGAGAGACGTACCCGAGCAGGTTGATCAGCGGGTGGTTGACCACCTAATGCCGCGGAATGGACTTTGCTCGGACACCGCGGCGCCCCTGGCTGGTTTTGGCGGCGCACAGTTTGGGAACCATTTCACTATGCTATGGATGTTGTCAGATACTGTGCAATATTTATAAAAAAGTGCGTGTGCTTTTAATGTGCATCTGTGGCATTACAACGTTAAAACACCTTTACGTTACCAATGCAACTTGCACAGGAAGAAAGGGTTAGTTGTTTAAACACAAGTTATTGAAATCTCCCGCAGATGAGCACCATTCCGTGGAAGCTGGCGCTAGACTGCTGGCTAAGCAAAGTGTTTTAGAACTCGTTGGAATGTCCTGCACGAGGTGCCTGTCGGCGGGCCTGGGTGCTGCTCGGGATTCCGCAGTGCCACGGCAGCAAAGCCCTTCCGCTCATACTAACGCTCTTGCTCCAGTGCAGCCAACAGGAGTGTGTTCGGAACCCTGTGGTAGGACAGTGGGTGGGAGCAGCGACCTGCGACAGCAATCTCCCACAGCACTCTCCAAGGCCGGGTTACAAGGGGAAACTAGACATCGCAGGAAACGCACAGATGATACCCAGGGTTTCACCCCTGCTAACCTCCTCAAAATATCCAAATATTCCTTTATCCGCTTATACTTCTGATTCTTTACAAATCACCGCTATTAGAATGAATTGCCCCCTGTTGAGTTGAAATTTAGCACAAACTATTCCAACTCATTAGGTCGAACCTACCAAACTGAAAGACATATTGTCAGCTTTCCAAGATCATGGAGGCGCTTTCAGCCTGTTCATTGCTTGCCACTGGTTACTTTTACTATCACTCAATTACGTGATTGGTATTCAAGGGCATGTCCTGCCCATCTTATGTCTGTAACCCATGCAGCATTGCCAATATACTCGTGTCTTTCCACTGTTCACTTTTAGGGAGCTACTTTTTTCTTTAATCGTAAACTTTCACTGTTCACTATTAGGGAGCTACTTTTTTCTTTAATCGTAAACTTCCACTGTTCACTATTAGGGAGCTACTTTTTTCTTTAATCGTAAGCTTCCACACGAAAGTTTGTTTTCCAGCGGGCTCGATAGTGCTCTTCCCTTCCCCGCTCTGCATTTCTTTCTTTCTTTCTTTCTTTTTTTCCTCTCTCTCTCTCTCTCTCTCTTTCTCTTTCTCTTTCTCTCTTTCTCTCTCTCCTTCTCCTTTTCCTTCTCCCATGCCACACCCGTAATACACTCACCTTCATGTGCTTCTCCTCCTCTGCTGCTTTCTCAGATTTGTATAGTTATTACTAAACAACCATTACTCTCGAGGGGCCGGTGGATTCATGAATTCTTAGATAAATCTCTATTTTATCTTTTTAAAATTCTGTTTACTTATAGGGGAGCTTCCTATAGCCCCCCCCCCCCCCCTTCTCTCAGTGTGTGCATTTTTCCTTTTAGCCATAAAACGTAAAATCTGCTTGCACTCTTAACATTATTTAGTTTTATTTTTTAATACTGGGACCCCCCTCCTTTCCCCTTAATCTGCTCCTTTTCGTTTTATTTTTATTTTAGAGCAGACTATTCTCGAACACCATACATTTCCATTAGCGTTTTCCTCATCTCTTTTTGTTTGTTACATCTACATTAATCTCAACTTAAATATGATACAATAATTAATCAGAAATGGCTATACCAGTCATAACTTAAATTGTGGCATAGGATAAACACAATAAATGTGTTTATTAAGAAAGTAGCTTTCAAACTCTATTTGTAATTATATCTTGTATATGTTTTGTGTGTAAAATGTATTTCCCCAACCTCTTTTTCTGTGGTCAAGTTTTCTTAAAATGTTCGTACATAGGAGCTTCCAGAAATGTCCAAATGTGTCCTTACATCTTGTGAGCAGTGGTTGGCGCAGTGCAAATAAATCTAGCTTGTTTGATTCTGAAAATGTATTGTGCTATAAAATAAAGCCTAGGGGCTATTTCAGGTACGTGATCTAGTATAGTCTTCCAAAATCCAGTTACATTTTGGAGCTGTTATGTGAATGAAATGACCCATCAGTGTACATCGGAGGTGTAGGTTGAAGTATATAATCTACAAGCAAAAAAACACACCACAAATGACAATGTCATGATCCTGGAAAAGGTACCCTTTATAATGTGCTCCCAGAAAGCTTTAATAAGTTTTTCTCTTATTTAGGGAATCCATGAAATCAGATCCCAGTCATTTACTGTCTTTGGTGAATAAGCTTACAAGTAGCTTAGTCGCCAGTGGTGAATTTTAATCCTTGGTGGTAGTCTCCGGCCGCTTGTTCGTTGACGAAGAGTGATTTCGTACAGTTACTTTCTTGATGTCGCTCAATTATCTTAAGTTATGATTAAAAGAAGAATAACTGAATATATCACCAGGCTGCAGTGGGGTTGGGGGGGGGGGGGCGGGGGTAGACACAGGCTGGTTCATGTTGTTGGAATACGCGAGGACAAAGGTATATGTTTGTACAAGTCGATACCACTTGTAAGAGGCTAAGTACTCAGTCAGTAAATAGCGTTTATCACAGCACTGACACCAGCATATTCTCTTCTTCCCCTCTCTAGGTGGTCTGAACACTACAGGCGATACCAGCTTTGCCAACATGAGTGTTTTTGCTCAAGCCGGGTAAGAAGAGTTGACACCGTGAGATAACTGACCATGGTCTTAATCTTGTTATATCTGTTAAAGGCTATGTACATAGTTCTGCATTTCCATCGTGGCCTTGTCGCTTTAGGAAGAATGGCCCCCTATGACGGGTTGGCAAAAGGATTCTGCTTCCCTGGGGTGTTAGGTAGCATGACCATCAGCCTTCAACGCAGGTCTGCATATTTATATATGTAATTAGGATGTGCTGTTCTGTCCCGAGGGTGGAGGGCTATATCAGTTTGTTGTGGGTTGTTATACCTGTTGTTTAAGTTTCCAATGTGGTCCTCTGTTCTCTTTCTGTCTCTGTATGTGTTCCCAAACTTGAAGGCCACCCGTTTTTTAAACACCTGAAAAAAGTGTTATGACGTTAAATTTTCGTTTTGTTTTAATGAATTAAAGGGTACTGCCTAAAAGTATTTGCAAAGAGATATCTAACGCTCTATTTTTTAATGAAAGTCCCAGTTTATCATGTTATAAAAACCCAGCGCGATGTTAGCGAAAATAAAAATATGCGATATGTGTATGGGCCGCTGGGTGTCGCTGCAGCTCTGTTAGTTCCTTCGGTGAAGCGTGATTCTCCAGGCGAAATGGTGGTACTGTGAATTTGATTCTCGAGATGCTTTTTATGTGCACCAGAGAGTAGACAGTACAAAAATGAAGACATGACTTCGAAAGGAGGTTACATCTACTCTTTTTTTTCAAATAGTAGATGGATTCGGACAGTGCTCCTGGTAGGCTGTTATTAAATTGATGAGTAACGCAATATTTCTACTGGCAGTTACCCTGAATTATTGCCCACATTGTTGTACTCGCTATACACTGTATGACATATTCGCATTCAGAAGTGTAGCATCACTGTATATTTATAGACAAGTGCAAATTATTTTTATAGTAGATAATTTAGTTGTGGTGCCTGGTTTACTTTCAAGCCATGCACGGGAGAGAACCAGCAGGAGCGGAGAGATACAGCTATGGTTGCAAATGGAAAAGCGCTCCCCCAACATGGGGGGAGCGCGGCCCCTTAGGGGTTGGGGCCGCCGGGGGCCTGACCCTCGCACTAGTTGTGCGCGGGCTGGCCTGCGGCTTCCGCTCGCACGCCTCGCGAGGCGTGGGAGCGGAAGTAGCGCCGCATTAAGGACGATGGTCCAACGACGGTGCCGGACCGGTTTGGGCCGCTGCGAGCCAGTGGGGGGCATAAAGCACCCCCCCAGAAGGCTCGGCCTTCTTCTTCCTGGTGCGGCGGCCTGAACGGACAGGCTTGTTGACCCACCCACCCTCTCCTTATTATTAGGCGGAAGAAGAGAGACTAAAGTAACCGGAAGCAACAGAGGGGACCCCAAGGGTGGGGCCCCGGTATAACAACAGAGATAGGATCCTGAAGTCTTGGACCAACCTGCGGATGGACACACCTGATTGGGGGTAGGGAGCCCAGATCACTGGGGTGGTCAAGGGGCTCATGCCCTGGGCCGCCCCGGTACACCCCTTGGCTGATTGGTGTTTGGAGAAGGGGCGGAACCCTGAGCATGGGGGCAAGAAACAGAGGAAGCAGGGGTACCGCCGACCCCCCCCCCTCCCCAGGGATACAGGTGACGACCAGTCCCTGTGTGGTCCAAAGGAGGTTCAGGACAGGTAGGGATCCTGTCAAAAATGATTTATGGTTACAAATGAAAAAAGTATCTCTAACAGTATATATTAATTTTGCAGTGAAATGTTTTTAATAGAGTAATTTGCATATGATGATTTGCATAAATTGTTTATTTGATTTTAATGAAAGTATATAAAAAATAATTACTTCTTCCATCAAACTAAATTGTCTTGTCGGTTGGTGTATGACCGGTGTTGGGGGTAAGGGCCTGCTGGCGGCTTTCGAGTCGTATGGGTGCAGCATGTAGTTTGCGACAAGTGGAGGTGGAAGGATACATCTTAACAGCCAATAGCATTAAGCGAGAGACGAACATTTCACTTGATTTAGCCAAGACTTGATTGACAAATGTCATGCCAGTGACTGAAAGTGTTTGGAGTAGAAAGCAAATGGCTGAAAGCCCACTTATGCATATTGCAAGAAATAGGTTTGTTTGACAGCTCTGCTGTCAAACCCAGATCTAAACTAGTATTACCAAAGTTAGTCAAGAGTTCTTGACTTTTAAATTGATCAAATAAGTAATTGGCTCCGCTTTGCTGACGATGATGTTCCGCATGGGCAAAAAGTACAATGAATGATTGTTTGCAGATGCTGAACAGAATTGGCAAAAAGATGATGTGTCATAATGCTTGTGCATGTATGTGCCATGATGCTACGGCAGCCCAATGTGATGACTTAAATGTATGCATGCAAGTGCATATAGAATGACTCCAGTGTCTTTTTGTATTTGTTTTTTAGTAACTGTTCTAAGATGGCAGACAGCCATTTTCTGAGAGCAGTAAATTAAAAAAAAAGATTATAAAATCTGTACAAAAGTGTTTTACAAGAAGAGAGTAGCTCGAAAGCAAATTACAGCTGCCACGTCCTCTTAAAAAATAAAATGTAAAACAAGTTTTAAAAAGTTGAAGTGGTGAGGGACAGGGAAGCAGTGGAGGCACGGATGTGGGGTGCCAGTAAATGTCAATGCCGGAGAGAGAAAGGACAGAGGAATTTTGGGGACTGCAGGTTGAAACAATAAAACCACAAGGAGGGAAGGGAGAATCAATAGATGAGCTGGTGAACAACATGGAGAACACGGGAGATTTGAAGGCAAAGCAGCACATAAGGTAGAGCACAAGAAAACAAATGCACTCTCATACAGTGCTAAATCAGAAGAAAAATGCAATTCTCTCAATGTGAATAGTGATACGAGTCATCCAATCAAAAGATGGTAAAGAGCTATGCTCAAGAGAGGAGCAAACACAAGAGGAGGAAGGAGATCCATCAAATAAAAAACATGCATAAGGTTGGCAAGAAATCCAGCTAGTGGGGTGCAGTGGCCTGATCCAAAACCTATGACAAATATTAGTATTGTCTACACAAGACCTGCGGCCAACCCCCCTAACCACCCAGCCCCATGCTGAGCCCGGCCCTTTGTCTGTGCGCGGCAGGAGTTGGCCGTGGCCTGTCTCACTGGGTGTGAGAATAGGTGTGAGAACGTGTATCTGGGGTGATTGTGGTTGTGAGAGTGTCTGTGTGGGTGTGATAGTGGGTGCATCAGTGTCTTAGTGGGTGCATCAGTGTCTATGTTGGTCTGTGAGTAGGTGCGTGAGGGTTTCAGTTGGTCTGTGACTAGGTGTGTGAGAGTCTGAGTGGGTGCATGAGTGTCTGATTGGGTCTGTGAGTGGGTGTGTGAGTGGAAGAAAGAGACTGAAAAAGAGAAACTGAGAGAGAGAAAAAGAGAGTAGGAGAGAGAGAGAGTTTTGTGGGCTTCAGTGAGTGCTATCCTTAGAATGAGATATTTCTGGACAAATTGTAAAGAAAAACGTATTTGTCAATTAAAAAGAGTGAGATCACCTTTTATTATGAATCTTAAAATTTTGTAGTTGAAAGTAAGTTATAGTAGGGAAATGACAACAGACACACCTGGACTAGACCCTCAACTTTTAGTGTGAGGGTCTGTGACCTTAATCATTATGCCACAGGTGACTCCTTACTAAGATGTGACTTTTTTTGTTTGTTTGAAGTCATTGCATGGAGAGACCATTGCAAGGACTCTTTTTTTTAAATACTTTTTTTAGGCTGGCCTCTGCTTTAGGAACCCATACAAGTGAGATATAATTTTTATCGGGAGATCAAAGGGAATGCTGGGTGGCAGGAAATGTGTTGTTTATTTCTGTTTCTGGAAGAACATGGCACAGAAATGCAAGGAAAATGTATGATTTTAGTCACATTGTGTAGTTTGCCGGGCAGTGTGGATAAGAAAACTTATTGGGATCAACAAGAGGCACACCACCCTGTACTCCCCTGGGTGTCTAGTTATTGATCATATCTAGAGTTGGTAGATTTTCCCCAGACAAGAAGCGAGCACTCTACCAAGCCACTTACTTCTGTGATGTTCTAAACTCTCAAATTGTGAAGAAAACGCCCTTAGGTTCTGTTAAAAGACCCCTCACCCACCAACCTAGTTAGTGGCATGCTTCATCATTGGGTCCCACGCGAGACACCTAGCATGTCAGCGGTGTGCTGCGACACCTGATTACAGCTGAGCGCGTTTTTCTTGAGTTGAGTTCCCAATGAGAGAAGTGCAATTAAAGTGTCTTGTGGTTACCCACCAGTATAGCATGTTTTTAATCGCGGTAGCCTTGGACAAAGGTTAAAAACAGTGTTTTTCATAATTTGAGTGTTTGGGACATTGCAGAAGTAAAAGACTTGGTAGCGTGCTCACTTCTTGTGGTTGTTGATAGTAGTTCGGGAAGGTGAGCGAGCTCTCTCTTCTCACTCCCTTTATTGGTACACATGCATACTGGTTGAATTTGGCAGTGTGTGTAGTGACCAGCAGCAAGTCACTAGTCAGACACCCCCAGCAAGCTCCAGTCCATGCGCATTGCCAGCTAAGCGCCAGTCCACACACACTACCAGCCAAGCGTCAGTCCACGCACATTGCCAGCCAAGCACCAGTCCACGTAAAACACCAGCCAAGCGCCAGTCCACGCTCACTGCCAACCAATCGCAAGTCCACGCACACTGCCAGCCAAGCGCCATTCCACGCACACCGCCATCGCATTTATTTTTTAACAAGAAAAGAAAACGCAAACCAATTGGAAGTAAATACAAAACTACAACCTCAACTCCTCAACCTAAATACATCACACTAATGCCAACCATGAAACCGAACAAAAAGATGAATCCACAGCTAATTCTTTCCCTGGAACATAGATCTCTGAAAAACGATCTGCAAAATGATCAAGGAACATGCCGAATCTTAAAAAGACTGTCACAATCAGGGTGATTGCATGGCAACGCTAAAGCATTATCAACAAAATGCAGCCTTCGAAGCAGAAGCAAATACCGATTATGACTCATGGTTGCAGGAAATATAGCCGTTGCCATCAGGAGACTAGTAGACCAATATGAAGACAGAGAAAGCTTCCTTATCAAGACCATCAAAAGAGTTAAACATAAGATCTTATATTCATCCAGGTTTGTGGGAGTCCACCGGGTAGCTCTAGAGTGGGGCATAAGTCTGGCACTGTTGTCCCTCAAATACTGTTCAGCATACAAATTAGTCTGCTCAACAGTCTCATCCAAAAATACATTGTGATCGTCCATTAACAGCTGAAAGAAACTTGTAGGCAAAACGTTTTCAGTGTTCACTCTATACCCTGCGACACCAGTAAAGGCAAGCAACACTGTCTGCACCATATTTGGGGCAACCCAGAATTCAGCTTTTTCAATGGGAAGCCTTTCAGCACTATTCGCACATCGGTGTCCTCCTTAAAGAGTAACTTCCTCTGCACTGAGAGTGGCTTCATCATCATATGATTCCTCTCTGGCAGAAAATGCACTGCCAGAATCTTGCACTTCCTCCTCTGCCTCAGATGCAGAGTCAGTCGCATAATCATGGTCAGAGGAAGATTTGAAAAGCACACCAACAACCTGCTGAGCAGTAATCTTGGGGCTAGCCATAATCCTTACTAATTAAAGTAATTTGACAAATAAGTCAACCATAACCACCACAGTGTAAAATAAGTAATAAGCAAAATGGGACTTTATCTAACGGAAACTAAAACTACTGGTAACCTGGAAGTAAAAGTCAATCAATACAAATCGCACAAATACCTATATAATCAAGAATGATACCACTCACTTGCCAGAGACAGCTAGACTCACCAGCACCTACTCTGCACAGGCACAGCAAGCACCAATGATATCCCACTAGAAAGGAAGAACACATTAAAATTACTCACAGGACAACACAATACACATTGTGCACAAATCCAATGAGCATTTCACACAAAATAAAACAGAAGCTAAATATGCTGCTATTACTGCAACATTTACAAAAATATATTCCATCAGCTGAACTCAAGTTGAACTCGAGTTCTCACACACACACACAAAACCTTTCCCTGGTGTCTAGTGATTTTCTGCCCCCTTTTGGGGGTAGATGGGACTAAAAATATGGCCAATCTGCCACCAAAGGGGGACAGAAAAACAGCCAAAAGTAATTAAAAACACATATCCCCCCAATTGGGGTGACCCTTACCCAAAGGGCCACCCCCAAACATAAATATAGTATTATCCCTGGTGCTAGTGGGCTTTCTGCCACCCCCAGGGGCAGTTGGGCTTCTAAATACCACTGATCTGTCCCCTGGGGGGGGGGCTGACAAGTAAATAAAAAGAAATATCCCCCCAATTGGCACAACCCTTGCCCAAACATAAATATATGTTTCTCCCTGGTGCTAATGGGTTTTCTGCCCCCAACCCATGCCCAAGGGGCCGCCCCCAAACTTACATATATATTTGTCCCAGGTGCTAGTGTGTTTTTTGCCCCCCTGGGGCAGATTGGCCTCTAAATACGACTGATCAACTCCCCAGGAGGGGGGAGTTTTGGGGGCAGAAAGCAGCCAAAACTGTGCCCCCATTATTGAAAGCGACCCTTGCCCAAGGGGTCATTTCTAACCACACAAACAAAAAATCCCTTGTGCTAGTGGGAACATTTCTGCTGCACAATTGAGCTGCAAAGAGACATTGGGAGAAAGGGAAACCTCTTCTCTTTCCCCCTGATGCCTCTTTGTATTAGTCTTCAGATTATGAGTGCTGAGGGATTTCTGTCAGAAATCAGGTGGAAATCCATCAACAGCCGTGCTGGCGGTCGGCGATGAAGAGGCGGTTCCACCGCCAGCACCACCATGCCAAAAGGATGCCACGTGCCATATTACGACCAGTAATACGGCATGGCAGTGTCCTGATGGTGGGGTGCTGCCGGCAGTGGAAGCACTGGGACCCGTCCCTTACCGGACGACCTCCTCGACTGAAGTAAGTTGATCGCCTGACAGGGGAGGGAGGTGAGTGAGTGTGTGTGGTATCTGCCTGTGTGTTTGAATGAGGGGGAGAGGGTGTTGAATGCGTGCATGTGTGAGTGTGCATGATTGAATGTATGAAGGCGGGGGTGAGTGTGAGTGCGTGTTTGAATGTATGAATGCAGGGCAGAGTGTGAGTGCGTGTTTGAATGCGTGGGTGAGTTGGGGGTGCGTGTATGCGTTGTGGATGAGTGGCTTTCAGCGGATGCAGTCTGCTTTTATAGGCTGGCAAAACGCTGCCACTCTATAGACACCCGGTTTGCTGAAGTCTCTTCCTCTGGAGTGAGGCAGTGCAGAACTTGACCCCTAAACTTGGGGCCACAAAATGTTTAAGGCTACAACATCTTCTTGGGCAACACTGCTCTTTAAATGCAGGCCCACCCAACTTGTTAGTCAGCACAGCTCCCTTCTCAGCACGAGTCTGGGGACACAAATTAATTTCTGAATCCTTGAGGTGGCCCTCTTGTATGTACACTGAGTGGCAAAGCAAGAGAAGCAAAGGGGACTGCAGGGTCCTGACAGCATGGCTGCTAATCGGACTGATGTTAAATACCAACACATAAGAATTTTGTAACTATTTTCTTTGTAGGTGGAATAAATGGAGGAGGACATAGCACGAGTCCAAATATGCATCCATAAGGAATCATCCAATGTGACTCCCAGCTCCTCCTCCCATTTGTGGGCATAACAAGGCTTGCTAACCGATGAAGCGGGCTCTATGAGATAATAAAAGCGAGTGATACCCTTTCTAGTTGTATGCCCTCTTATAAATGTTTCAGTAGGTGTAAGGGCCCATTGGGATTGAAGACGACAAGGGGTTAAGGATTCCCAATGCAGAAGTTGCATCATATATAAAGGCTAGACAATGTGGAAGATCATTAGGGGAGAGGAGTTTACCCTAGACTAAAGGTCGCCTACTGTAGTCATCCCATTTGTGAAACATCTGTGAAACCCTTTATCTAAGCATTAGGGAATAAAATCAGGGTTATTCCAAACTGGGAACAATGGGGGAAGGATATGTCATAAGTCGAGAGCTGTGAACACTGGCCAACCAATTCGGCAGTATAATGCGCATGCAGTGTAACAGAGTGGGTTGTTGGCGATGTCGCAACAGAAGCCACAGCGATATACGGATCGGTTTTGTTGAAAAGTGTGCCTCGGCCTGCACCCATAGATTTCCAGTGTGAGAATTAGTGAGGTCCATCAAAGTGTGAAGTTGTGCCCCTCATATATGTCGATCCATTTGAGGGAATCTCAAGCTGTCCTTTGATTTGTCTCTACAGAGTGTTTTATAGGATATCCTTGAGCTTTCCTGACCCCACGTGAAGAAGATAAGTCTGCTTTGGATAAGTGCATCAAAAAGAGGAGTGTCCGAACCACATAGAGCAGTTGGGATAAGAAATTCACTTTAGTGCATGCTAACGTGCCAAACCACAATATTAACAGTTTCCATTATCAATAGATGTAATTAAAAAGAGTGTCTGATAGAGCGGATATTACCTGCAAAAAATCTTCTCCGGGCTGTGATGGTGACGCCGAAATATTCGAGGGATGAAGGGGGATTTAGTTCTACTTAAAGTAGCTAGAGGAGTCTCACCCTCTATCAAATTTGCTGTAAATTCCATGGATACGGATTTGGAATAATTCATCCAGAGATTCTAGAAAAGGAATCAAGGTGGGCAACGAGGTCTTAGGGTAAGTAATTAAGCATAGAATATGGAGTGCCACGTCCTCAACCCCCACCTAGACCAGGCTTTGACTAAAATCGTAGATCCCATTGGCGTCTAGTGCTTGGACACTGTAATCCCTGTGGGTCAAGCTTTATTTTCTGTAAATTGTATTTTAATAGATTTTTCTTCTTTACATGGAGTCTTTTCAGTTATACTTTACGAAAAATACAAATCTGAAAGAAAAGTGACTATTAAACTACTGAATAACTAGACCCCCCCTTATGAGCGGCCTGTAATTCCTGATACTGGCTACATCCAGAAATATAGGTGTCTCTGGAATACGTTTTTCACTCAAACATTTCACCTGCTCCAAAGCGGTTAAATATCTTGATAAAAACAGGGCACAAATGACAATAACATGCAGGAATGCGTGTGAAAACACAGAGATTCCCACATTATTCTCAATTTCTCAGACACTTTCTCCTAATGGCTTGCTATTCTGCAACTTGGAAGTATGTGTGTTAGTAAATTCTGGTGTTGGGCTAATATTTCACACTCTTTGTAGGTACTTACTGAAACATGTCAAGAAACATAATTTTTAGATCGAGTGCGCAAGCGCTGTGACGTATTGTAATCTATCTGTGGACTTTTAACCACACCCACCGCACGCACATCACTATCTCATTTATGGGCTTGCCTTTCAAAAATCCTTTATCATCATTGGTAAATGCTTTACGTTTGTCCCTCCTGGGGGCAGTTTTGTTACCGCCTTGGCTATCCACCCTGTTACATGGATAATTGCACGTTTGCCGATACGTTTGACTGCGAGCAAACTTCTTTTTCCTTTTATGTCTCTCCTTCGTACTCACGCTCATGGCGGCCCTGGCGCGGTGTATTGGCTCACTTATGTCAACTGTTATACTTTTCATTTTCAATTTATGTGGCAAGAAAATTCCAGTTAGGAATTTACAACGCTAAGAGCTCTAACTCGAGCAAACGTGAGACCCATTGTATTACAAATGCTTGTTAATGTTGCTACCGATGGGTGCAGCTAGTTGAAGGATTGAGTAAGTGACTAAGATATAATTTTAAATGGAGTTGAAATAGTTGTAGCTGTTGTACCAGTGATACCACATTGCACTACACACAGTTTCTCGGATCCTGCCGCCACTACTACAAATGTGTTTTTCGACCCGACCACCAATCTTTTGCAACCATTCTCCTTTGTTTTCGACTTGCATGCAGCTCCTGCTTGTCTTTGTTTCACCTCCTTGAGGTGGTTCTTGTTTTTTCTAACCCGTTATTTTACTGAAGGCCCCACTGTACTCTAAGGTAACCCATCCAGAATGCAAAGAAGCTGCGGCCTGGTTTTAAGCATGGCAGAAGACAGGAGGGTCTATTGACATGGCGCACTGCAGACTGTCTCCCTCTCTCAGCATATCGGCCTACCGTATTGCCTATGCATGTAAGACAAAGGGGTGGCGTGACGGAGCCCTCTGGTCGTTTTTGAGTGAGTGGCATACCTTAAAGTTATTAGTTGGAAAGAGCGAGTCAAATAAGTTTATTTTCTCTAATGTGGTTGCATGCCATAAAACATAGCATCTACTTTGTTAAGCTAAGAGAGACTTTCCTTTTTCACATAGTGGCCTGATGTCACATTTAACTGGTTTTGGGAATTGCTGTAATTTCCAATACTGCAATAGACCCCGCTGGCCAAAAATATAATGCATATATTATCCTTAGAAAACAAGCATTGGCAAAGCCAGTAGGCCTGGGTTTAATGTGCTATTGCACGCAGCATTAGCATATTAGATCAAGACACACAGGAGGGAGCCAGCCTGAGGGGGCAGGGGGCTATATTTGTAAAGAATTCCCACATCCAGTTCAAAGCAAGCACTCAGCTGGAGGCAGAATGATACTTCCAAACAGCCAGTAACTTAAGGTGAGAGATTAAAACCCCACTGGGCTGAGCCAATACGTGATTGATAAAAGCTAAAGCAAAAGGCTGAGGGAAGTTGGTCGAAAAAAAAAAAAAAAAGGTTTGAAAGGGCTGAACCCAGAGCCCACTCTGTGTATATTGTTAGCAGTGGGTCTCCTTGAGGGTTGCACTGCCAAACCCAGACCTAAAAACTGCACCCTGTCACTTAACTCGAGGGTAAAGATCTTACCTGTAACTCGCTTGGATGAATTGTTAGGCTAAGAAAGGAATACTCAACTCCATCCTTCCGAAACAACCACATTCCACAAGTTTGAGAAGATGTGGGCACCTGGCGCTACATTAGGTTACCAACATTAATCAGAGTGCCTTTGTGCTAATGTATAGATTCTTAATAGCATGGCATCCAGTAAAATTGCTATTAATTCTTTGTTGTGTGTAAATCAGTTGCAAATCAAGATACCAAGTACCAAACCTTGAAGTTATGAGGTACGAACAGTTAGTTACACGAAGGTCTTTAGAGATTTCTAACAGTGAGGAAAGATACTAACCAAATTTTGAGAGAGGAGCATGTGGCTGAGACACGAGACAATTGGCAGCGCCTTTAGAGATGTTGTGAGATGGAACCCGCATGCCCCTTAACATTTTTGGGATCAGCATGGACGGCTCACGGTACTACGCCATTTCCTGTAACTTCGGCCAGTACTACGCCATTTCCTGTAACTTCGGCCAGTGTGGCTGAAGAGAGGCAAGAGCAGTGTGTGTGCTCTATTCGTTTGAATACAGCGTCCGCAAACTGGAATATGGCTTATAGGAAAGGGCACTATCTGTGTCCTCAGGTGGGTTTGTGAACTAGTTTGTTTTAAGTGTTCTGTGTCTTTCTTTCTGTTTTAAAGAGTCTTAGAATGTGGCGTATTAAAGGAATGTTTCCTTTTCCAATTTACTCTTTGATAGGTTTTGCTATCTGGAAAGCAGTTTTACACTGTGCAAATGGCACCAGAATCTCCCTCGGTCAATAGGACATTGGTATTATTTAAATTCTTGGATCTGTGGATATCCATGCATCCTTAACTAACAAAGTGTACTTTGTGTTTTTCTAAAAATGTAACCCTTTCATGCTTACCTGAGCCCCTCTTTAAATGCTCAGTTAAAAACTACTTAAAGGATTTACCCCAAACCAAAATGCACATCCTCCAGAAAAGCTCTAACTTGGTACCAAATTTGGTGTTATTCCGAGCAGCTGATACTCCTTTATCAAAAGCTTATAATGGGAATTAAAATGAGGAATTACAGTCTTGGAATCCCCACCTTTTTTCTTGCCTGCGTTTGACAGATCTGCACTAAACTCGCAGGATGGACCCAAAGTAAAAAAAAAAAAGTAAAGTTTCATGCAGACTCGTCGAGGAGCACCAGAGATATTAAGAAAACAAAAATTCATTTTTTTTATGAAACCAGATTCGACCATACAGGGCCTGTGCTAGGCTGGGCAGCGGGGCCAGCTGCCCAGGGCCCCTTACTCATCCCATCAGTATGGGGCCCCTCACCAGTACACCGCAGTCAGGCCACGGCACGCCAGTCCTCTTGCTCATCTTAGTGAAAGCAAGGTGTCTCTTTGCAATTCTGCCCACAGAGGCGAGGGACGGAGGTGGCAAGGCCCTCCTCTGGACCTTCATGCTAGGGTTTAGTCAGGGGAAGCCTAGGGGAAAGGGGCCCCCTCCTATATCCCAGTTGAAGGAGACCCATCCTGTAGGTTTCTCATGCAGTCAGGCCTCCTACCCTGCTACCCATACAGAGGCACCACGGATGCTCATTGTCTTGCAGTTTAGTGCCCCAGCAGTTTTAACCATTTCAGCCCACAAGCAAACCTCACACCTTCAGCCCTTTATGATCTGTAAAAGAGGTTTCTTCTTTTGGCTGAGAAGGTGGAGAAGTGTCCGACCATGCATCTGAAGGCTTTGAGAGAACGTTCCCTAAAGCTGATGGTGCCCCAGCACAAAACTTCACGCAAGTTGAGGTCTCAGTTGAGAGGAAGGGACCGATTGCAGAGTCAGAAATTGTCGTCCCCCTGTTACAAGTCTTTTGGGTGATCAGGTAAGTTGAGGCATAAGGAAAAATCTAAGAACTCAAAGCGCTTTTAGACTTGTCCTCGCCTGTCAGCCGAAGAGACAAGGGAGCATTGACGCTCCAGGCCTCACTCTGCGGAAAATGTGCCTGGCCCAACTCTTCGCCTCCCTGAGTTTCCGAGGCCCAGAGTGACCTCTGCCGAATTAAAAAAAAAAAGCCCTTCTGGTCTGCCTTGGGGCCCCGTGGGGTTGGAAGGAGCTCCTACGGATTCCGTGCCAGAAGTTCTGATCCGGACATTGAGGAGCTCCCAGGGATCTAGTACCGGATCTGGACCAGTCGTACCACCTCGACCTGCCGCACTGGGCAGCGCCTTCCCCATTTTAATTCCCAACTTTGACATGTAGCTGGATGGGTGTCGCATGATGCCTACTCCGATGCCGGCAGGAACCTTGCCTTTTCGTTTGGTCCTGAACCTTCAACTGCCCTCAGTGGCGGTCTAGGCTAATCTCTTGACAGAGGTGCTTCAAATGGGAGCTTCCACCTCAGAACCCTTGCTCCCTTTCAATGATGCCCTAACTGACGTCCTACTGAGTACCTGGTCCAAACCTAGCACAGAGGCTCCTGTGAACAGAACGAATAGTGGTCCAAGCCTCTATCTCCCATGGCATGTTCCCTTCCGCTCCCTGGATAGGGAATCCAAAAGATTAGACTCATTTGGGAAGGAGATGTTTTCTTCCGCCAGCCTTGCATTGCGGTCCATGAACACTGCATGCCTTTTGGACCGTTATTCCCACATGCTGTGGGATACGGTTGCACAAGTGCTGCCACAGGTCCTTGAGGAGACCTGGGCTGTACTGTCTCAGGCTGATGCTGATGGAAGAGGCGCTGCAAAGTTTATAATTCATCGAGGACTTGATACAACCGATTCGCTAGGTAGAGCAGTTTCTTCCACAGTGGCCCTGAGGCACCACGCCTGGCTGAGGACATCTAGCTTTTCTGGGGATGTCCAGGCTTATTTGATGGACATGCCCTTTAATGGCACCCATCCTTTCGTAGAGAGAGCAGACTCGGTGCTCGAACGCTTTAAGAATTCTTGGGCTATGGCCAGGACCTTGGGCCCCTCGTCCTCCTCAGTCTGGCTTTTGCCCCTTTTTTTGGCTACAGAAGGGGTCTCCAACCTTGCCAGTTTCCGTGCCACGCATGCTGCTCAGCCTCTTCAGGGCTGAGGGCATGGGACCCACCAACCTCATGGGATAGGTGGCTAGGGGTCTGATCAATCTGCTGCACTCCCCCTTTGCAGCAGGCGCTAAATCCTCCTAACCACCAAGGACCAGTTGACAGTAGGATTTGCCAACACATGCACCACTAGTAATCCATCACTTCAAACAGATGGGTTTTGCAGATAGTCCGAAGGGGCTACTCCCTCCCCTTCGAGACTACTGCTCAATCCATGCCACCATCCTACGATTTTATTACAGAGGATCATTTGTCCCTTCTCCACGTGAAAGTTACGGCTCTCTTGGCCAAGGAAGCCATAGAGAGGGTTCCAGTGTCAGAAGTAGGCTGTGGTTGCTATTCCCGCTACTCTCTGATCCCTAAAAATGACAAGGGTCTTCGCCCCATCCTCGACCTTCAATCCCTAAATTACTTCCTCAAGAAGAAGTTCAAGATGCTCACGTTGGTTCAGGTCTTGTCTGCCCTGAATCCAGGAGACTAGATGGTAGCATTTGACTTACAGGGCACTTTTTTTCATATTTCTTTCCTGCGTGCCCACAGACGTTACTTGCGGTTGATGGTTGGCCACAAGCACTTTCAGTTCACTGTGCTCCCCTTTGGACTTTCCAGCATCCCTCGGGTGTCCACCAAGCGGTGGTTGCAGCTCATCTGCAGAGATCAGGGGGTTCAGTCTATCCCTATCTCGAAAACTGGCAGTTGAAGGCGAGTTTGCCCCAGGCTGTCGTCTCCCACCTCAAGACTACAGCAGACCTCTTACATTTGTTGTGGTTTACTATAAACATGCCGAAGACACACCTGACTCACTCTTAGATGCTGCCTTTCATCAAAGCTGCTCTGGACACAGTTTAGTTTTGGACTTATCCTCCCGAGCGACGAGTCCAGGATAGTCAGGCTATAATACAGATGTGTCAGTCTCTATCCTGGATTTTAGTGAGAATGACTCTGAGGTTGCTGAGCCTCATGGCCTCCTGCTGGTGGCATATGCCAAATGGCATATGCGGTCTCTGCAGTGGACCTGAAGTTCCAGTGGGTGCAGCATCAGGGGAATCCCTCCAACAGGGTCCAAATCTAGATGGAACTGCGAAAGATCTACAGTGGTGGTTACCGAACAGCGACTGGGTCAGAGGTACATCCTTGTCCCTTCCACAACCAGATCGGACAATAGTGACAGATGCGTCACTCATTGAATGGGGCTGCCATCTGGGAGAGGTGGAGATCAGAGGCCTCCACACGAATATGTTGGAGCTCCCTGTAATCAGGTTGGCACCGAGGTTGGCTCTATCAAGGGAAAAATAGTGCAAGTGTTCACGGACAATACCACTGCCATGTGGTACTTCAACCAGCAGAACGGTTGGTGTCATGGACCCTTTGTCAAGGGGCTCTTCGCCTCTTTTTGTGGCTGGTACAGTAGGGCAAATGCCTGGTAGTTCAACATCTGGTGAGCTCTTTGTATGCCAGAGCAGACAAACTCAGCTAAAAATGCCTACCAGATCACAAATGGCATGCCCATCCGAAGGTGGTGCAAGGTCTTTTTCAGCAGTGGGAGAGCCTTGATTAGATCAGTTTTCCTCCGCAGAGAACATGCAGTGTCAGCAATCGATCGGAGATGTTTTTTGTCCCAAGTGGAGTTCAAGCCTCCTGTATGCCTTTCCATCCATACCACTCCTGCCCAGAGTTCTCAAGAAGATCAAGAACGATCAGGCCCAGGTAATCCTTGTGGCTCTGGACTGGGTACGGAGAGTCTGGCATCCCAAGCTGCTGAGCATGTCCATCGATCCTCCGATCAGGCTGCCCCTTCAAGAGGATCTTCGGTTGCAGCAGCAGGGGAGGGTTCTGCACCCAAACGTGTCCACTCTTCACCTTCTTGCGTTGAGATTGAGTGGCAACAGTTGACAGCTTTTGACCTTCCTTCCGAAGTCTGTAACATAATCTTGGCAGCCAGGCATCCCTCCACCAAAACAGTAAATGCCTATTGTTGAAAGAAATTTGTGACATGGTGCACAGATGTCTGTTGACCCCCTTCTATCTGAGGTCCTATTGCTCAGTCTGTCCCTTGCCAAGCAGGGCTCTGCTCTGAGCACTCTTAAGAGGTATTTGTCTGCCATTTCTGCTTTTTCGCAGTAGCATGATAAACCTTCTTTGTTTAAGTCTCCAATTGTACATAGGTTCCTCAAAGGTCTTGCACATCTATTTCCTTCTTTCCCATTCATTATGCCCCAATGGGATCAGAATTTGGCTTTGACCTATTTGATGTTCACTCCTTTGGAGCCTCTATACAATTGTCCTCTCAGACCTCTCACATTGAAAACAGCCTTCCTTGTGGCAATTACATATGCCTGCAGTGAGTGAGCTGCAGGCATTGTCATCTAAGCTGTCCTACCTTTCTATCCTGACAGTGGTGCTTCACACTTGTGCCTCTTTTCTGCTAAAAGTGGTCACGTCCTTTCATGTAGGTCAAACAGTCACTTTGCCTACTTTTTACGCACCCCCACATCCTTCTAAGGAAGAGGAGAGACTTCATCATCTGAACCCAAAAAGAGCTTTGGCGTTCTACCTTGATCATACAAAAGAGTTCTAGGTGGGTGACCAACTCTTTGCAGGGTATTTTGGTGCGAGAAAAGGTTGGGCAGTGTAGAAGTGGATCAGCTCATTATGGGTCATACTCTGCATCAAGATCTGCTACGCACTTGCCAAAAAGCAATGCCCGTGGGTTTGCATGCTCATTCTACCTGAGCTGAAGCTGCGACCACTGCATTAGCACACAGGTTTCCAGTCCTAGCCATCTGTCAGGTAGCAATGTGCGCATCCCTGTATATGTTTACCAAACACTACTGTCTGGACAGTCAGGTCCATAGGGATGGGCACTGTGCCTGTTCGGTCCTGCAAGACTTTCTAGTTTGAACTTGGTTCGCAGACCTACCCCAGGAAAGATATTGCTTGTGTATCTATTCAAAGGTAAGGAAACTGCAGCTAGAAGTGTCGTGTAGGCTCTCATTATTCTAATGAGACTGCTGGATTTGGGAGGCAGAATCACTTGCGCTCTGGGGGACTGAGTCTAAACCCACTACAGGTGACACCTGTCGGCCTAATCCATGTTTTGTTACGGCTAACTAGCAGTGCCTCATCTCCACCCAAGAGCAGGGATGATTGGGCAACCGTGCGCATGACACAATTGACTCCTCAGGGAACTTGTGGTCTCTCAGTTCTCATGCGTTTCTCTCAGTTACATTAGTCTCACATATACAAGGACAATCGGAGGCAGAATATATTTCAATAAGGTTTTATTGAAGTAACTGCATCTTAGATAATAAAGCATGCACTGCAATAACTAAGACGATGAAGCATGACAGGATTAAAATTGTGACAAGGAGAGTGAAACATAAAAATAACGCTACCATATTGTCACTAGAATCATTAAAATAGCTCATACCTAGGCTATGTTAGAGCACAGCATGTTAAGCTCTAGTTCTGCTCTTCAGGTTCCCCTGGGAAGACATCATCCCTCATACCTAAGCAAGAGGCCTGTGGTCTACTTAAGCGGCTGCAGCGAAGCACTCAGCATACAGTCGTGGTCATCTGGCTGGAATCTCCCTCTAACGTATATGGGTCAAAGTAGTGTTTTTATAATAACACAGCCAGTGTTCCATGAAAGGATTCCCATGTAACAGTGTGTATGTTTCTGAGAACATTAGCGACAGAGCATACCATGTTTGCCAGCAACCTATCTTACTTCAGCCTTGAGAAAAGCACAGAGTGAAAGAAATGTCTTGTTTAAGAGTGCAGTGCTGACCCAGGCAAAGAACAGCTAGATAGAGAAAATAAAACAAGACCACAAATGTGGATATTGTTAAAATAATAAAACAAAGCTGAATAAAATATGTCTAGGTTAAAGTGCACAGTGTCAGGCCTATTTCGCTAAAATAAGGTGTATGAAGCTATAACTAAAATGCCTACACAACAAAAGCCTCTATCACATGGATAAGTTACTTACCTTCAATAATGCCTTATCTGGTAGAGCCTATAGCCCACATTACGACCCTGGCGGTCATAAGACCGCCAGAGCCGCAGTGGCGGTCTCGGAGGCCACTGAATTACGAGTTTGGCGGTTTGGCCGAAGCCAAACCGCCAATACTCTGCCCATCCCGCCTCTTTTCCGTGGCCCGCCGGGCTGGAGGTGAGCACCTCCAGCACGGCGGACACCGTAATACTAGCGGTATTACGATGCAGGAGACTGCCAGCAGTTTCCTGGCAGTGGCACCGCCAGAAAAAGCTGGCGGTCTTGCATCCTGGAAACAAGAATAAGCATTTCTGTTGCCAGGATACACTCGCACACACGTCCATATACCAGCACACAGGCACCCACATACTCCCACACATAAGCAGTCCCCCACTCACCCACGCACTTGCATCATATACCCCCATTCTCACTAACATACATACACAAACACCACACTCACGCACGCACGCATTCACTCCCCCAGCGCATATATACATACATTCACCCCCCTTCCCCAGCACATATAAACATTCAAACCCCCTCAGCACATCCATACATTCACACACCCCCAGCGCATACATACATTCACACACCCATCCACCCTGCACTGCATACACGCACTCACCCGCTCTCCCTTTTCACTCACACACTCACCCGTCCACTTAGATTCACATGCACGCGCGTACACGCACTCACCCCTTCCATCCGCTCAATCGCACTCAATCGCTCACACCTGCACGCACAAACTCCCCCCTTCCCGCATCCACAAACACTCACACGCACACCCCTCATCCCGTCCACAATCACTCACACACATGCACCCACAAACACCCTCCCCACTTATTCACGACGTTCACACATGCACTCACACACTCAATCATGCCCCCCCCTCCCCTTCCCCATGGGTCATAATATGGCGTGCGTCATACTTTTGGCATGGCGATGATGGCAGTGGAACTGCCGCTTCGCCGCCGACCGCCAGCATGACTGGTGTCAGAATTCCCATTTCGGGTGGAATTCAGAAATCAGTCATAATAGGGCGGTCTTAAGACCGCCAGCACTGGCGGTCTTTCTGCACCTGCGGTATCGGCAGTCTTATGAAAAGACCGACAAAGTCGTAATGAGGGCCAATATCTTGCTGCAGATTCCTTACCGACCCATCCTCCCCACTCTGCGAACTGATTTCTGGGGGCCTTAGTTTCGATCACCAGTAGTAAGTATTCTTCATGGCTCTGCACTTCTGGCTTGGAAAGTCGTGAAAAGAAACTGACGGCGGCATTCCTGGCTGGCATCTATATAGGAACCACAATGTCATTTCCAGCGCAAATGACGCCGACAATGTACGCGGTGCCGACCAACGCCACCTACTTGCGTGCAGAGGTGCTGATCATGAAAATCTTCCGGATCCAGTCTGATGCCTGGGGAGAATTAAAATGTAAGGAATCTGCAGCTAAACTTTCTAGCAGATAAGGCAAACCAAAGGTAGGTAACTCATCCCTTATGCTACAACTGTATTGTGATCGAAATAATGACCTGCAACAAATATTGCATCCTCAAAATTGATATCTCCACTACATTGCAGTGTAAGTCTTGGTAAGTAGATGTGGTGTTCAGAATAGTAAATATTTACTTCCTTGCCCATGTAGTGGTTGGTGGAATAGTGATAACTTTATTACTATTATTATTATTTTTTACTTCGATATGGCTACATACTGTTAAAGTGGTATTTGGTCACTTGCTCACCTATGTGCATATCTTTCATTTATTTGTAGAGCTAGTTCCTGGGCCATGCGATCCATGTGGTGTCCTTATGTACATGTTTATATTTAGTTGGATTATAATATGAGTGGAGGTGTTAATTTGGACTTGCCCTAAGCCCCTTGGCTACATAATCAAATGGAATCCTGTCACAGGTGGTGTATGTCTCATCTTCAGGACATGATGGCACAACGTGAAATTTTACACGGAAGCCACTGGTGCGGCATAAGAGATTTAAGTAACAAATTTTTTCTCAACTTAACACCTTGGCCACCTGTGTGGAGCCATGCCTCCAGCTTCTCTCTTAGCTATTCTCTGTGAATGATGCTCCAACACATTCTACTGAACATGATCATATTCCAGGACAGTGTTCCAGTCCTCTTACATCTCAGTGGAAGGTACCCCCACATTCATGATCATCAATTGCAATTAATGCATAATATCTTTATGAAGAAGTTCCACATAACACATTAATTGCAGGAATGTGATTGAAAATGCATTATAACAATTGTAATCAAATACTATTCACACTCATATCTCTTCTGCAATTCTAAATAAAGCTACTGTAATTTATCTGTACATATGTGTATGTCTCACTCCTAATGAACATTACCTCCCATAATCTTGTATATTGTCATGACTGTTCTTGTCCAATTTGCTTGTGATTTACCATGCCACCTCCAACCGTCACATGTGAATTTTCACTGACACTTTCATTCTCTTTCATAATTTCAACTTATTCTAACACCCTGTTTGAATTCCAAATCCATGAATCCTCAGTCTTTTACAGCATATGTGAATAATTGAATGACCCTTATGGGTCTCAGCTTCTTTGACCACTCCCTACTACCTTCTGTCTTCCTTATAGGCCTCTGTCCACTGTTGATCATTGCTGTCTTACTCCTATCATGCCACTAGTTCCAGATGTTCATTTTAATTCCCTCTCTTTTCATTTACTCAAACTGGACTCAATGCTGAGTTTGGTTTTCTGTCTCTACAAAATTTTAGAGGTATCCAATTTGTAGTTGTATGCAGGATTAACATCTGCATAAGTTCTTCTCTCCAATTTCTACAATTCACTCATGCCCACCGCATCATTTTTTGTGTGTTTTGTTACTTTTCTCAACCAAACCATTCAACTATGGTTGGCACAGAGTACACTTATTACTCCTTAACACACTCATTCTAAGGAATGAGCCTGAACATGTATAGACTAATTGTTAAAATGGTTTGGGAATCCTCTAAAGCGTATTGTATGAAGTTGGTGACATATCTTGTCTCATATTATTTACAATTGCTACCTCTCATCACTATTATACCATTACCTGCTCTTGATACCATGTAGCAATCTCATAATGTGGAGGGCCATCTTTCCTATGGGTTATTAGGCAATTTTTTCATAGTGGGTAGAACTCTGGTCTGTATTTTGCCACTGAAATTGTAGTCTATGCAGTTTCTCCCTGGCCTTTCTACTTGAATGTTTAGCCTGGGCCACCAATAATCACACCTTGCTCTTTCTTATACAAATACCCATGTGTTTTTCATAAGATATCTTGATCAGCTAGTCCTGAAAAAGTTTTGAGGTTCTGGTCTTGTTCCTCTAAAGATCATACCATCTTTCTCTGAAAGCTCATCCATAATGCTTGAAATGTTTTACAGTCCTGACTACAAATTCCTTTCTCATTTCACTCCTATTTAATGTTCATATTGACTTCTATCAATGCAAGGCTCATTTCCACGTTGTCTTGTTTCTCCAGATACCTGACACATAATACGGTTCTCATCTATTTCACCACTTTTACTTATGTCATCCTCTTTATCACCATTTCCACGTAACCCTTAAGAGACAGTTCAAACCTTAATTCTGTGCCCTTGATTTATATTCAGCATTGTAAGAGTACTCATGTGGTGATGTCATCCATTTATAAATTTTACTCAGAACTGTGCTTATTACTTTCTTAGTGAAAACAACTTTCAGTGGTTTGTGATTGGTCTTTACCTTAAAGCTGTTCCTTATATAACTCCCTTCAGTTTCTTTATTGTCTTATAGACTTCTCATGCCTCTTTCTCTACAAAAGTGTAAGTGTTCTCTATCCCTTTTAAATACCTTGGTATGAAAATTAAGGTTCTTTCCATATTCCTTTCTCCCTTTAATAACATGGCACCTAACCCCTTCATGCTGGCATCTGCATCTGTTATTCTTTTGAGGTCAAACCTTTATAAACTGGGAACCTTTTGCAACCCTTTTTATGTCTTCCGATTCTTCACTGCATCCTTAGTCCCAGGTAAATCCAACCATTTTTCTTGAGTAGTTCTGTCATCCTTTGTTGTTTAGCACTATCTGGCACTAATTCATAATACAATTTAGCCATGCCTAGATATTTGACTAACTATAGTCTTCTAGCACGCTGGTTTATACCAATTTTTAAATGCTCTGAATCCAATTTGTAGGCCTGAGCCGCAGGTGAGGGGCTATAACAAGGGTGAGGGCCTTTAACAACTGGTATAGCCTGAAGCAGAAGGGCTATAAAGCTAATAGAACATTCCACCCGCTAAGGGTAGAATGTTCTAAATTGAAAAGAGCAGGTGTTTGTGGCTGCCCCGTCTATGGTAGTTTATTTAATTGAAAAGCCAGATCTTCAGCTTCTTATGGAATTCAAGAAGAAAGGAGGAGGCTCTGATGTGGAGTGGGAGGTCATTCCACACTTTAAGAGTGATTTAAAAGAACTACTGTCCTCCTCATCTGGTTCTGTGTATGCTTAGGATGTGTGCGAGTAGGAGTCCTGTGGAGCGGAGATGTCTGGATGGTTGGTGGAAGGAGATGGCACTGTTCAGGTATGTGAGCATGAGTTGTGTAGTGCCTTGAATGTGTGTATGAGGAGTTTGAATTGAGTGTGTTTGTGTATCAGGAGCCAGTGTAGTCCCCTGAGGTGTGGTATGATGTGAGTTCTATGTGTGTGCATGGGGGGGGGGCATTTTAAGATCTTGCTCAGCATCTTCAGGGTGTGGAAACAGGATGCAATGATAGCGTTAACCTGTGCAGCCAGGTCTAGTTTTCTGTTGATTATTCTGAGATCCCTGGCATGGGACCTGGGTCTTGATGTGGGTCCAAGTTCAGCTGGCCCCAGTTGGAGACTGAGATTACATTTTCTGGCAGAACATCACTATCTCTGTCTTGTCAGTATTGAGCTTAAAACAGTGGGCTTTCATCTTGTTGGCAACTTGAATCACACGGGCGGTGAATTTGATTCTTGTGTTGTTTTTTTTTCTGAGACGGAGAGTATGAGTTGCATGTGATCTGAGTAGGGGAGGATGCAGATGTGTACATAGATCATGTTGGCCAGCAGGATAATGGATTTGTTGAAGAGGCTGGGGATGAGCAATGAACCTTGAAGCACTCTGCAGATGAGTTTGCAGGCTTTAAGAGAGTGAAGTGCCAGGCTGACAACTTAGTTTCTATCAGTTAAGAAGGAGCAGATTCAGCATATAGCAGGTCCTTGGAATCCAATCTCGGACAGGTGCCTGATGAGGTTGTGGTGTGCTGCAGAAACTACCAGAAGAATGAGGGCTGCCGTGTTTCCTCTGTCAAGGATCATGCAGAGGTTGTCTATAGTGGCGATGTTTGCTCTTTCTGTACTGAGATTGGACCTGAATCTGGAATGCGTGGTGTTGAGGCACTGGTGATTGCTGAGGTGGTCGGTAAGGCGCTGATGTCTTAGTTTCTCTAAGACTTTCCCCGAGTGTGATAGGAGGGTGATAAGTCTGTAGTTGAAAAGCGTGGCTGGGTCAGCAAATGGAATCTTGAGAAGTGGCCTGCCTGTGACATGTTTCCAGGGGTCTGGGCATGAGTCCATGAAGGCATCGAGGATGGATGTTTGTGCTTCACTGATCGGTAGGAGTGAAGGTGTGGTGGGGACAAGGGTTAGATGAAGCCACTGAGTGGAAGATCTTCATGGCAGGAGCGATTTTGACAGTTGTGACTATAGCCCACGAGGGCAGGGTTTGTTCTTCGGCCGTGATGCGAACTTACGTTGTGACAGTAACAGATCAGTTTAAGGTTCGAAGTTGCTGTATATGGAGGTTATTTTGTTCAAGAAGAATTCTGCGAGCTTGTTGCAAAGGTCTTTTGAGGGGTTGATGTTGATAGAGGCAGCAGGAGGTGCAGTGATGGTGAATATTACCTTGTTGATGTTGATGTGCTCTGCGAGAGCTGGGCAATCGGGGTTCCGTATCTGTTGGTGATAGCTTCTTGGTGCTGATTTGAAGATCTGAAGATACATTGGCCCTCATTACGACCCTGGCGGTCGGCGGTAATTTGGGGAAAGGTACTGCCAACAGGCTGGCGGTACCTTTCCCACAAATTATTACATTGGCGGTTTGGCTCAAGCTAAACCGCCAATGTACCACTCCGTCTGCCACTGTGGTAACGGCCGCTAGGCTGGAGACTTCGGTCTCCAGCCAGGCGGCCATCACAATCCCATCCTCGGGATTATGACCCCACCTACCGCCATGGCTTTCGTGGCAATCGTACCACCATGAAAACCATGGCGGTAGGCACTATTAGTGCCAGGGAATTCCTTCCCTGACACTGATAGGGGTCTCCCCCGCCCCCCTCCCCAGAACCCTCCCCACCCTCCCCCTCCCTCTCCTGCCCCCCACACATTTACACAACCACACACGCACACATACACAATCATACACACACGCATACCCACATCCACCCACGCATGCACACATATATACACACACACTGCAACACACACAACATACATTGTCGCACACATGCATTCACAACACACAACATATGCTCACATTCAGTAATTCACGCACAAATTCAACACGACTCACACCCGCATGCACGCATACAAGGAGTCCTCCGGCAGGAGACGGGACGCGCGCTGCTGCCAGCAGCAGCGTTCGTCAGCAAAACACCGCCAGGCCGTATCATGGCTCATAATATGGTCAGCAGTGTTTTGCTGGTGTCCTCCGCCATGACCATTGACAGTATTCTGCCCGCCTTCTGGCAGAATTCCATCTACGGTAATAATGCGGGTGGTCGGCTGGTAGCCACAGCGATGGTATGTTGACGGCCGTTGCTGTGGCGGTAGGCGGCAGTTACCGCCAAAGTTGTAATGATGGCCATAATTTTACGTACATATTTACTGTTTTGCCTCAACTACAGGGGTTAGCCATTCTGTTGCCTCCTTAAGTTAATCATTGTAACTCTTTATTTACTGTTTCTCTGACAGTATCTGGCCCATTTCTTGCTTTGCTTAACTTAGATTGTTAGCCCTTTATTAGGTTGATCATAGACATAAACTCTTTCAAACAAACTAACCAATCATGAACGGCCAAGGCTAGGCAGCTCGTTGACCATATCACAACTGGGGAGAGGGTTTATAGGAGCCAGTCTGGTTGAAGTGTTCTGTTTCTGTTACTTTCTGAAATAGAGATAAATGAGAATTACAATAGTCTACATATTACGTGTCAGGGGATAGGATAGATGGCCTACCTTAATTAAAAGCAGGAAATCAATGTGGTAACATGTAAGGAGCAGATTCCAGTGTTCTTGTTGGAAATAAGAATCCAGTAAAACAGTTTTAGGAAGTATTTCAGTTACTTCACTGAAATACTGCTTGTGAAATGCAGATGAAAGACACTAACCATGGACTCCAAGAAATGCCATAGCAAGCTCTTCGAAAATGGTAAATGAAAAAAATCCAAACAAATGGTACAAGAAAACAAAGTTCTAACTAATCCAAATCACCCTATCACTTACTAAGATTCCAAGTAAACTCCAAGTGACACAACATATTTCTCTAGTGTTCTCATCAGTGCTTTGAGTCTCTAGAAGACATAGCACAACAATCTGATCAGTGCCATTCTGTGAGAAAGCACTCCTAATATAGGCAGACGGCTCATTTTTGAAAGTCCGACATGCTCCTGGCACCAGAACCCATGTCAGTTCACAGGCTATAGCTATTCAGCCCCAGACATCATACTGGTCAGTACTGGTCCGACTTGGGCTGTTTCAGCACAAGTCCGGATGATACAGCTACTTTTCTGCTTCCTTGTTGCATCCATTTTCAGTCCTCCACTGCCCTGGACGAACTAACCCGGTGAGTGCAGCTGCCATGTTTTTGGTGATAACATGTACTTTTAGTGTGCAGCTGGCTGGTATTTTGGGTCCTGACAGATATAGTAGAACTAAAAGTACCCAAACAAAGAATGAAGTGCACACAATCACACACACATACACTTCACTGATATCTGAATTGTTACCCTAGTACCCTCCCCTGAAATCAGTGGTTCCAGTACCCAGTAATGTACAGAAGAATGATTAACTGCTCTGGTGGCCGAAATAGCACAGTCTTTCAAGTGGCATTTGAAGGTTTTTGCATGACTCTTACACACTGTTGCTCATATTTTGTTTTCCCCTGCTTGTTCTTTATAATGCAGTACTTGTGATTTATCCAAAGTAGATATTGTACCCCCCTCCCTTCCCAGACCATCATGGGCCCTTACAGTTCCCTGCGTGATAGTTTGCATCCTTCAGTGCACATCAGTTTCAGCCGATGGGATCCTCTTGTGCGGGGGACATTCTCCTTCCTACTGTGCTCACCCACACGCCAAAGGATTCTTCGGCACCCCTCATGCCTGCTGCACACTGTGTTTCACACAATCAGCTTGCTTCTACCATGCAGACGTTGTTGAATTTACACACACCGTTTTTACTCGTGCTTGGGGCATTTCTAAGGATGAAATGAATGGTATAACCAACCATTTTAACGTCCAGTTAGTTATTCAATCCAAAACAGCTAAGGATAGTAACTGTTAGTACTTTTTTTGTGCTAATTTCGGGGGCCCTAATGTATTATCAGATGAATGAAAGTTCACAGCTGAGGCTGGTCAAGAAACCATTATAATTCAAAAGAACGACAGAGAATAAATAGGTTTGCTAACCATATGGTTTATTAAAGGTTAAAATTTACAGGATGCAAAAATCAGGTTAATATTGATTAATTAAATATAAATTCATCAAATAATATGTAGTTGAAATCAACTCTAAATCATATAAGAAAGAGGACGAGGCAATATAAGATTGCCTCTCAGGGAATGACGAGGATAAATCAGTTGTCCCATAAAGAGAGTACTCTGAGTCTCCTACTCTGCTTTGCCCTATGCTAACTCTGTATCTTTAAGCGTTTTTAACTATAATCTAATCTGCACTAGTATTAATCAAAATTCTAACATTTGCTACACCTACACCCATTTCCCATGAAACGATCCAATCAGGTTAAAGCGATGTGATGCAATTAAATGTACCTTAGCTTCTCAGGATCTTCCCCAATACAGCTTGTCTCGGCGTCCCTCAAACTTGCATTATCTGTTACAAAGTGAGATACAGGGACCTGCCTGTACCCTGCAGGTGATTTTGTGAATGTGAAAAATTGCATGATTATCACAAAGAAAAGGAAACAAAAGAATAATGCTTTTAATAATTAGAAATCAAGCGTCACCTAGAAATAAAATGTAAAGCAAGATGGCAAACAAGGTTAGTCATTTTAAACTCGGGCCTATATTAGCTTTGGTCAATCTAAAAGTAAGTATGTATGTTTTCTCTACAAAAAAAAAACCTTTTGGTTTTCATGTGTTAATGTTATGTGAAAGCAAAACATTTAATTTATGGAACAATGTCTCCATACGGAATATCATTACAAACAGCTAAGGTTTTAACATGTAAGTTTTCCCCTCCATCCTTCCTTTTAAAGATAGCCTTCAGAGGGTGAGGCGAGAAATCACCTGCGCGATTGAACTCGTTAGATTGTGGGACAATGGGAAGCAGTGATTTCCTGTGCGGGGAATTTGTTCTTCAGCTCCCGCTGCTTAAAGCTTGGCTCTCGCCGTGTGTATGTTTTTCTTTTGTCTGTCTTATGTTTAATAAACTGCTTTGAAAACAGTAATAAGCTGCGATAGCTGTTGTGTTCGCTTTCCAACTGTCGCATCCTCGCTGTGCACAGACTTCCAACATCCCACGCGCCACAATCCCAACCTGTGACATCACCGAGGCAGTAATGAGAAAGACCTGGCAAGCACAATAGAGACCTCAAATACACACTCTGAACCAGGCACCGACCACCTCACTTCCGGATTAAACACAGTGAATGTTTAGAATGTTGTCGTTGCTTTCTGTTTTCTGCACATTCTTCATAGGGAAAGCAGGACGCTTTTCTTGATGCATCAAGGCCTAGTTGTCATTAACGCAGTAGAGGCAGTAGGACCAGGCCTACTACGAAGGTAATAGCACCCCGGGTGTGTTGTTTTATACTACCCGAGATGCTGGGGCCCATTTTCTCTGCTGCATGAGGGAGGGCCCCTAGGACCTTTGCTGCATGGCTTTGCTGCTCCGAAGTGGTTCCCATCTTGCACAGAATTCTTCACCCCGCTCTCCTACTGGTTCTGTTTTGAGAGTCGCTGCACGTGTGACGAGTTTAAACGGGCAATTCAGAGCAACCTTCAGAGCAACCTTCAGAGCAGTCCCTTCCGAACGCCCTGGAGCTCAGTTGTTCAGTCTGCGCTCGCGCGTTTGCCATGCTTGAAGATTAAGGCTGTTCTTGTTGTCCTCCGAATGTCGTATTGGCAGTGGTAAATGGCCCTTCTGGGTGCTGGTGGCAAAGCTGTTCCTGTTATACTGCTTCGAAAGGTAACGCGTTCCTGGAATTATAAAAACTTCAGCCGATGCAGACTATAGCAGGACCTAGAGTCCTACAATTTTGTTTTGTAATTGCTAATTTAAATAGGGTGACAGGACCGTGATTACTAAACTAACGTCTGTGCGACCAAGCTTTCGATTTACTTTCCATGATGCCAGGGCTTGCTCACAAAGTGTATGAGTCTGACCCTACGACTTGTCCACCACATCCTTAATCTGAGAGAATTGATGCTCTGCCTGTTACTGACGAGATGACTCTGCAGATATGCACCGTGACTGTGAGGGGGGAGGTGGTGGGGGAGTCAGTGCAGGGGGTGCTTGTTGTCATGTCTGCATGTGTCTGTTGAGTGTGTGCATGGCAGTGGTGGTGTGGTGCTTATGTCTGTCCTTGTGTACCATGTCAGTTGATGTGGATGCATGTGGGTTATTAGGTGTGCCTTGGATGGGTGAGGGGAGTGGGATGTGGGTATGGGAACAGGTAGCTGGAGGGGGGACGGAAGAAGAAGGGACACTGGCTGCCATCAAGGAGGAGGCCAGAGTCTGAAACGATCTCTGTAGGCCAGACAAGGCACTGTGAATGCCTTCCAGGAAAGCATTGCACTGTTGCATCTGGGATGCCAGTCCTAGGATGGCAATAGTTTTCTGCTCCACAGAGATGTACTTCAGGAGGTCAATAGCCTCCTCATTGAGGTCAACGGGCTGACTGGGGCAGGGGCAGAGGATCCTGCGGCAAAGGAGATTCCCACCCTCTTGGGTGAGCGGGCACGGGCAACTGGGTGGAGAGCTACAGGGAGGGCGATGCTGGTAAGGGGGGTGTCGGACAAAAATGGTGCTGTGGGTGGTCCTAGATGGGTCTGCCACCACCTAGGAGCATCCATCGGAGGAGGAATCAGAAGAAGTAGTGGTCGATCCGGTCTCCCCCATGGCACTCCCCTCCATCCCACTTGTCCCCTTGGCTCCGCTGGTGTCAGCTTCCTGGGTCCCGTGGGCTGCAGCTTCCCCACTCACCGGTGCCCCTCCTCCTTCACCAGATGATGCTGATGCACACAAAAACAGAGGAGGACAGACAGAGAGGGAGGGAGGGAGTGGGGGGATAGAGAGAGAAAAAAAAATGGGTCTATGCCAGTACAACAGTCACACAAGGTAGAACATCAGCATTTGATGCCATGCCATCTTACAGTATGCCCACCTCTGAACATCCTACAACTTGGGAACACCATGGGGGTAACCGCAACAATGCACATGTCAACCGCTGATGGTCTGACTGATGCAAACATGTACATAAGGAGTCTCATACCCGCCACACCTGTCCAGTACCTGCCTACTACCTATGCCCGTTGAGACAGGCATGCAAAGGACTGCACACCCGCACAGCTACTTGGCAGGCCTACTTGGCTATTGTCAAGTAGCACTGTCACCACTTGGTGCACCCACCCCACTACACATGCAGTGCCTGCCAGCTGAATGAGGTCATGGATCCACCCTGGCACAGTGGTTGGCCCGTACCAATCACAATGCCTTGACACTTCAGGTCTAATGATCCTGTTGCCATGAGCTGGCAAGCACATCTAGCTAGTAGGTGGCCACACAGTTACAGCCGTGGAGGAGTGTGCCCCTCTACCACTGGCTGCATGGCATTACCTACACCTGTTATGTCAATCCTGCCCAGATGGACACAACCCATAGTGGACATCATTGTACCTAGCATCCACGCTGCAGCTACCCAATGCTGCTCACCCAGAGCCACCATGCCAACACATGTTGCAAGTGAGAGTGAGTACTTACCCCCATTTGGCTGCTGTGCTGCCCTCAAGTGCCCATCCACTTTAGGTAGGCCACCTCCAACATGCGGGGCATTAGTGGGGTCAGGGTCTGATGGGCACCCCTCCCTCATTGGGAGGACGTCGCCAGCTGGGCCTCCGCAGTCTTCCGGGCCCAGCATCTCAGGTCCTCCCACCTCATTCTGCAGTGGGTGCTCTGCTAGGCATGGACCCCTAGGGCTGCACTTACTTGGCGATGGCACGCCAAATCCCCTTCTTCTGATGAGCGCTGACCTGCATGGGTGACACAGACAGAAGGACACAGTCATGTAGAGTGGCATCCCTGGGACAGTAGTGGACAGCACACATCACACTTCCTCACCCACACATCGTCAGCCAACGTAGCCTTAGGCCCCTCATCCATGTCCATGCTCCATACACACTACCACCTACCAAGGCCCCGATCCCCATGCGCACATATCACATACAGGACAATTACATTGGGCTCACCTGCTGCACTGGTGCCCCATACAGCTGTCCATACATGGGCAGGACCCCATCCACGAGCCGCTCCAACTCTTCCTGTATGAAGGCTGGGGCCCTGTCTCCTGCAGGATGTGGCATTTTGGCTTCTAGAGTCAGAACATCTTCAGGGCACAGGGTTCAGGAGTCAAGTGAGCAGAAGCACATGTAATGGCGGTCACAGCCACTGCAGACATCACCGCCGGTGGCGATCACCATTGGCCACTGCCTCCAGTTGGCAACAGTGTGAATCAGTGGTGAGTTGCACGGCGGCCCTGACCGCCTACCGCCTTGACGTGTTACAACGGCGGGATGATCTCACTTCCACCTGTCCCATGCATTCAGACAGGTGGCTACCATTTTACATATCCAATGTGTAATGTGTGTGAAAGTTAGTGCGTCATGAGTGATATGTGCTGGCCTAAGACCGCATCAACACCATCGACACAGTCTATGGTGCACGACATTAAACCAACTCTCTCCTGTTCCCAGGTATGATGGACAGTTGAGGATGAGAAATGCACTGGTGTACAGGCCCCTAGTCGACCTTGTCACCCTGGAGGAGGGTCACATCATCCAGATCTATCGCCTGAACCATGTGACCATAATGGAACTGGTGGCCCAGTTGGAGCTGGATCTGTTGCCTGCCATTCGCCATCCCTCCCACAGTGCAGGTGTTGTCAGTCTTTCACTACCTTGCCTCAGGCTCCTTCCAGGCCACAGCGGGCCTCGCAGCTGGGATGTCGCAGCCCATGTACAGCAACATCCTGAGGGATGTACTGTGTGCCCTGATCAAACATATGTCCAGCTACATCCGGTTCCCCCGACGTACAGAATTGCCCACTGTCAAGGCTGCAATTTACCTTGTGGCACACGTCCTACATATGATTGGGGCCATTGATGGCACCCACATTGCCCTGGTGCCACCCAGGAGGAATGAACAGGTGTACAGAAACTGCAAAAACTTTCATTTGGTCAATGTGCAGGTTGTGTGTCTCGCAGACAAATACATCTCCCAGGTGACGGCCAAGTATCCAGGCTCTGTGCATGATTCCTACATCCTGTGGAACAGCAGCGTCCCACACATGATGGCACCACTCCAGAGGGACCGGGCCTGGTTTGTCGGTATGTACCCCTGCATATGTGTGCCCCTCTGCTCTCTGCACCCTTGTGTCCCTGCCCTATTGCCCTCCTGGTCTTGACATGCCTCTTCCCTCTATGCACACAGGTGACTCTGGCTATCCCAACCTGCCCTGGCTTATGACACCCATGAAGCATCCAACCTCAGCTGCAGAGGACCGTTACAGTGAGGCCCACGGTCGTACCAGACTGGTCATGGAGAGATGCTTCAGCCTGCTGAAGGCCAGGTTCCGCTGTTTGCATGTCTCCGGGGGTGCCCTGCTCTACAAGCCACAGAAGGTGTGCCAGATCATTGTGGCTTGCTGCATGCTGCACAGTCTGGCCCTGGGGCATCAGATACCATTGCTGGATGCAGAGGAGGGGGTAGCTGTGCCAGTGGCTGATGAAGGGGACATGGGGAGTGATGAAGAGGAGGATGATGAGGATGCAGCTGAGTCCAGGGCAGGGGATGATTTGACATTACTTCGGCTGAGATGCACATATGTGTAAACTGTGTGGTATGTGACCTCTACAACTGTCTGCCTTGTCCCTGATGCCACCTATTGTCTGTGACCACTGACAGTATTGGTTGCAGCTCTGACTCTGGGTGGGTTGGGGGTGGTGTTACATGTGCCCATGACTTAGGTAGTCAAAGTGTATTGTCTATTGTCAGGTAGCTGTTGTACTGGTGCACTACTGCCATCAATGTGTATGTTGACTGTTCCCTGAGATGTCAGTTCAAGTGCTACATGTGTGCCACACAGGGTTGTTGCATCTGTGCAGCATCTATCCTGGGAGTCGACATTGGGTGGCATTGCTACATTGTTGTTGGTGGGAGTGGGTATGGGGTCAGGTCTGGCGCCGGGTGCTGTGAGGATTGGACCATTGGAATGGTATGTGTTGTATTTGTGTGTTGGTACTGGCCATATGGTTGTGGACCTGACTGGCATATCTGCCTTGGATTCCTGTTCCTGCAGTGCATTTGTGTGGAGTTGGCATCTGTGACCCCTACAGTGATTGTTGCCCCTGTCTAGGTCTACTTTCAGGACAATGTTGTGCTGAACTCTGGTCCCTGCCTGGCCTGTTGCCTCCATTGACACACACTCTCTAGCCACTGCCTGCTCCACGATCGACCTCTCAGCATTTTGCTCCCCGTCACCCTCCCATGAATGTGCTGGGCAATGGGTTGCCAGTTGTACACGTATTGGCAGTTCCATGCGTACTCATGACAAATAAATGCGTAGACATGAACTGTGCTCAATTGTTGTTTATTTGGGATGGGCAAGTGTAAGGGGTGATGAGTGGGGTCATGGCAGCGGAGATCATCAGAGTGGTGAGGCCAGCTGTTGGTAGACCAGATCCAGTGTGCTGGCTATGGGTAGACGGAGATATGGGAGTAGACAGTCGACATGGTGTCACAGTCACACACAAGGGTGAATGTTCAGAAGAGGGTCACTTCCTGCCGGTGGTCATGGTCTGGCCATCATGTCCGGCTGGATGTCTACTTGGACGTCTTTTCTTGGGTGGGTGTTCCTCAGCTACAGGGGTCGGGATGCTGGTGTCCTGCAAGTCCTGTGTCGGGGCCTTCATGGCACTGGCTCCCGCTGACGTGGAGGTCTGTGATGGCATGTGGCCAGTGGTACGGGCTTGCTGGTGGGTGGTGGACTCATGCATGCCAGTGGTCAGGTCCTGAAGCACCCCTACTATGGAGGCCATGGTAGTATTGTGGGCCTGCCACTGTTGCATGGACTCCTGATGGTATTGCTCCTGCAGCCGCTGCTGGGTCTCCTGCACAGTAGCAAGGATCTGGGCCACTCTGTCCTGGGTGTGCTGGTATACACCCAGGACTTGGTGGAGTCCCTCCTGGGCAGCCAGTTGGTGTGGCTTTCTCGAGCCTTGGCCCACAGTTCCCCTCCCACTTCCTGTGGATCCCTGTGCCTGTGCCCCTGGCACAGTGTGTCCACTACCAGTAGCAGCCGGACCTTCATTGTCTGGGGTGTGTGCCCTTGACTCTGGCCCCTGTACCATGGGGCACACCTCTGATTGATGGGTCCCTGGGGCACAGGTGTGGGGTTTAGGGTCTGGCTGTGCTGTTGCTACATGGGTCGGGGGTCCGGTGTGTCCAGGGTTGGTGTGCCGTTGGTGGACTGTCCAGTGGCCCCAGATGACCCAGTCAAGTCGTCCTCATCCAGACATCAAATGGGGCCTTCATTCTGGGAGGGCTGTCTGGGCCCGGCATCCTCTGCAGGCCCTCAGGATGCAGTATGTCCAGGACCTTCTCCTCCCAGGATGTTAACTTTAGGGGAGGAGGTGGGGGCCCACCGCCGGTCTTGTTACTGGCTATCCTCTGCCTGGGCGCCATGGACCGGACCTTTCCCCTGAGGTCATTTCACCTCTTTCCGATGTCCTCTCTTGTGCGTGGGTATGTGCCCCCTGCGTTGACCCTGTCGACGATCCTCTGCCATCACTCTGTCTTTTTGGCTATGGATGTTTGCTGTACCTGGACTCCCATGAGCTCTGACTCTACTCAGATAATCTCGTCCACCATGACCTGCAACTCATTGTCGGTGAACCATGGGTGCTTCTACGTGACATGTTGTGGGGTGAGTATGTGTTGTGCGTGTCGGGTGCAGTGCGGGGTGTGTGGTGATGTGGGGGTGTTTAACTGTGTGTGCTGTGGCGTTGATTTGTGCAGTGTTCTGTGTGATATTTATTTGCTGTGTTTGACATGTGCTTCGTCTCGGGTGTGGCTGCTCGTATTTGGTGCAAGGGACTGTTGGTGTGGGGGATGTTATATGGTGGCGTGGTCAGGTGTGTGTATGGTTGTCAGGTGTGGGATATTTGAACTAGCCAGTGTGGTGTTGGCTACTTTCCGTGGTGCCTTTATGTTCTGCTGTGGAGCAAACCGACAACGGTTTCTGCCGTGCATGTTCCTCTGTGCTGGAGGTTGCCTCATAATATGACGGTCAAAATGGTGTCAGTGTGGCGGGGCAGACGGTTGATCAGTCACTCTTTTGCCATGGATTGGCCTGGCGGTGTTGGTTTTGTGTCTGTATTTAGAAAGTTTGTGTTTTGTGACTCGTAATCCGGCGGTCATTATGCCGCCACCACTGCCGGCATGGTGGCACAATTTTGCATGGCGGTCTTGCCCAAAAACCTCCAAACTCGTAAAGAGGCCCTAAGTTATGAGCAAAAATGTTTTGTAATAGTAATGTCCTGCAAAGCATTATGGGGCAGGTTTCCATGCTGCGAATATTGTACTATATTGTTAATTTGACTGTAATGCTTAGAACAGCCCCTAAAGGGCACCAAAATAAAAATAGCATTTGTAAGAAACATGGTCATGTAACCATATAGTTAGCCCCTAGAGGGCATAACCACATGAAAAGAAAATGTCAGAAAGTAATGCACTGTATATATATTTTGCCCCTAGAGGGCATAGTGCCTTACACATTTTCTGAGCTGACAGGTCTACTTCAATGCTATTACAAATAAGGCCCTTAAAACACAAACTACTCCCAACTGTAAAACAAAAGTTCCAGCCATGAGAGAGCTTAAAAAGACACAATGGTGGTAATTACTTTGGGGTCCCCACTAACCTAGTATAGGGACCCAGAGATGATGGAGACAGAAAGAGCACATTGTCATTAACATTTTTATGGTGGTCCCAGAACCACCACAGGCTGAGCTATGAGCAAAATGTTTTCTAAAAGTAATGACCTGCAGCATTAAGGGGCGAGTTTCCCGAGTGCAGTGAATATTGTAGTATCAACTCTCCCGCTGTGTCGGGAGAGCCGCTTTCAGGATTTCTGTGTTTTTTACATAACGCATTTATGAGTAACAAATGTTTTTGGGGGGCGTGGCTAAGCAGGCGATCATGGCGGATACGAGCTAAGAGAGCTCCGCGTCCCGCCCGGCTAATCCAACGCTGCACGGGAGATCGACGGCCGGCGGCGCCTGCTAAATAAGGTGCCGGGCGTCTGTGGGGTTCCAGGCAGCAGCGGATCTCGGTGGCGGCACCCCAGCAAGGTGAGAGGCGGGATCGTGGCCTGCCGGTGGGCGGGGCCTTGCAGCGCCGCGCGAGTGCGGTGCAGTGAGGCCTGGCCGCAGATGCTGGCTGCGGGGGGGCGGGGGGCCTGGAGAACTGGTGCCCCGTTGGGGGTGAAAAGGAGCAGGCGGATCCTGCGGACGCGCGGCAGGGGGCATCGGCTCCCTGTTAGTAGTGCCCGGGCACGGCGGGGGAGGGCCGGGCCTGCCGGCCGCGTGGCTTGGCTACCGGCCTCCACCTGGCTGAACTGACTGCTGAAGGCCTCAGAGGCTTGATATTGGTGCGCAGTGGGCTGAAGGCGCGGGGCAGGAGGAAGACGGCGGAGCAGCGGTGGGCTGGGCTGCTCGTGCTGCAGCGCAGCACTGTATTGGAGGTGTAGGCAAGCGGGCCCGGCCCTGGTTGCGGACCTGGTGAGGTGTTCTTCTAACTGGCATCGGAAAAGGCAGGGGAGCAAAATTACTGCCAGCTACGACAAGGGTGATGAAGAGTAGGTCTCCTCTGGTACCTGGTGCAGAGGACTTACACTAGTGTGGTGGAGGATGGCGAGGAGCTGGAGGTTGCCCTGAAGGACCCAATCTGCTGCGGGATCGCCACATTGGTTACAGCGGTCTCCTGGCATGGTCTTCCCGTGCCATCAGGGTGAGCCGAGGGGTTCTGAGCTGCTGGAGCTGGTGGTGAGTCGCCTGGTGAATGGAGTGAAACTGGCTGGAGCTTGCATTTGCCCTGGTCATGGCAGGGACGGGCCGCCTTCGCTCTGGCACTGGAGCTGGGAGGTCACAGGACGCTGCGGCGCAAGATAGCCAGAAGTTGGATGCTGTGCTGGCTGCGGTGGAGCGCATCGGGGACTCGTTGGAGCGGGCTCGCACATTTTTGGAGGCTAAGATCGATAAAGTGGCCAGTGACCTTGTCCTCCTGCACGCTGACCACCGCAATCTGGCAGACAAAACCGGAACGATAGAGGCGCGAGTGGGTGAGCTGGCACCAGCGACCTCTCGCTTGGAGTCTTCGATGGGGAATGTTTTAGCGCGAGTGGCGGAGTTGGAATGTTGTGTGGAAGACGCGGAGAGCCGCACCAGAAGAAACAACATACGTGTGATTGGCTTACCGAAGGAGTGGAGGGTCGGGATGCGGTGGCCTACTCAGAGAGCTGGCTTCAGGGACTAGTGCCGGCTGTTACACTGACTCCTTTCTTTTCGGTGGAGCGGGCCCATCGAATCCCCATGCGGCCCAGGCCTCCGGGGGGGGGCGGCCCTCACCCCTTTATAATCCGCTTGCTCCACTATGCGGATCGTGACATTATACTCAAGACTGTGAGATCCTCCCCGCCGCCTCGAGTGGACAATGCACAAATAATGCTGTTTCTGGACTATACGCTAGTGGTGCAAAGAGACCGGGCCTGCCCTTGAAGCGCAGACTCAGAGCCATGAGCCTGGACTACTCTCTACTATTCCCCGCCAAACTCCGCATCGTGGCTGAGAATAAATCTAATTTCTTCACCACGCCAGAAGCTGTGTGGGAGTGGCTGGAATCGACGGGACGCGTCTTGGGTCGGGAAATGGAGAGGAACCCACCCGCATCGAAGAGCAGGAACAGCCGGGCGATGCGTGGCTGTAAGGGAGGTGGTGTGACCGCAGAGGTAGCGGCACATGCACCTGACTTGGAACAGCTCATACAGGCATGAGGCGATTCAGTCGGCCGCAGCTATAAGTGCCTCTCTGGTGGCGTCGGAATCAGAAACTGAAATTTCGCGGCCTCCCAGTGACCGGCCTGTCACGCCAGACCGACTCTCGGAGTTGGGCTTTCAGGAGTGCCCGTCTGTGACTCCTGCCACAGCAGACAAACTTTTCTAGGCCCTGCAGAGGCTTACTTGGAGGACTCGTCAATGCTGCTTGGAGCTCATGGATCTACGGGGCAACAGAGTCAATATGTTATTACATGTATGCCACCAGTTGCCTCTGATGGTATTGGTTTTGTTCTGGTTTTGTTGGAGGCTATGTGCAGGGCGTTTGACCGGGTGCTGGGAGCCTGTTACTGCACGCGCAGCGTCACGCTTGAGGGCGGGATGGGTGGTAGGCGGGTTTACTAAACTGATGCCGCCATGAATCCATATATTGTGGTCACTTGGAATGTGCGCAGGCATACACACACCTAGGCGCCAGTACTCCATATAGTCATATCTTAAAAGGCATTCAGTCCACCTCACTTTTTTTTTGTAGGAGACTCATTTGACGCTTTCAGAGCTCCCTCGCTTGCAGCGGCGCTGGAGGGGGCAACTATATGCAACAGGTCACTCCACTTATGCCAGAGGTGCCCTGATTTGGATTAAAGCGGGTGTCCCCTTTGTAGCAGAGGAGCAGATCATAGACTCACAAGGGAGATTTGCCCTGGTTTGTGTCCGACTTGCGGGTCGGGCCAATGTGTTGGGCTCTATATACGCACCAAATGTAGATCAGACTTCTTTTCTGCGCAATCTGTCCCACCACTTGGTGGGCTGGAGTGACTACCCCTGGTTATTGGGAGGGGACTTTAATAGTGTGCTTGATATTGATTATATCGTTCCTTCCCCCACTGCCTACATCTCCTGCGGTGGTAGCTGCGCGTGGGCTACTGGATTGGATGCAACAATGGCACCTGATAGATATTTGGAGGCAGCGGAATGCTGCAGACAGAGTTTACTCGTACTACTCTGCTCCGCACTCCCTCCATGTAAGACTGGATAGAATACTATGCACGCGGAACCTGACCTCTGCGGTTGTGGGTGTAGATTACTTAGGGCACTCGAACCACAACCCACAGATTGTACGACTGGGTTGGGATCTCTCCCTCTTGGCTGTCCCTACCTGGAAACTCCGTCCTGAGCTCTTAGAGGACACTGCTTTTAAAGCATCACTGGAAGCAGCGATCCCTGAATTTTTTGAGCATAATGATGGTACTGCCTCTACGGGCCTATTGGAGTGGGATGCTTTCAAGGTCTTTATCCGAGGTCACTGTATGGGGACCCAGCGGAATCTGTGCCGCTCGATCGAACATGACCTAGCTCGTATAGAGCGCGACCCGTTGCGCCCAGAGAGGGAAGCTGCCCGGAGCCATACGGATGGGGCCTGGTTAGCCAGGGCTCGAACTGAGCATCTGTTGCTGCGTTGTCTGAATTATGCTGCGCACTCAGCGAGATCGCATGCCTCAGCAGACAAGTCGGGCAAACTTTTGGCCTGGCTGGTCAGAGGTGACCATGGCCCGATTATGGAGGTCCGCTCGGAGTCCAGGCGTCTGTTGTATACGCCGGGGGAAATACATACTGCGTTTGCGCAGCATTACCAGGCCCTGTATGCCTCAATGGTGAGTTCCTCTTGTACTGACTTCCTTGCTAGTGTGTAACTCCAACAACTGACAGTGGACCAAGGGAATGCACTGGAGGAGCCTCTTGATCTTGCTGAGATACAGGCCAGTATTCGCGAGCTGGCGTCCGGTAAGACGCAAGGTCCGGATGGTCTGCCGGCTGACCTTTACAAGGCATTTAATTTAATACTTGCACCCAAGTTACTCTGCGTTTATGAGGAGGCAGTGTGGAGGGGCTGTTTAACGGCATCTCAGGGGGAGGCGCTGCTTGTGTCCCTTCCCAAGCCTGGCAGAGACCCGGTAGAGCTGGGATCGTATCGGCCGCTAGCAATGCTCAACACAGATTACAAAATACTGGCCAAAGCGTTAGCAATGCGGCTTGCGCCCATAACGCCGGGCCTGGTGCACTCGGATCAAAACGTATTTGTGCTAGCGAGGGATACGTCACACAATATCAGGCGACTGTTCCGCATCATGCACTATGCGAGACGGGACTGGCCACGGGTGGGTTGTCTTGTTCTTGATCTGGAGAAAGCCTTCAATTCCCTAGAGTGGCCGTATCTTTTCCGGGTTTTGCGGCGGTTTGGCATTGGGCCCCACTTTATGGTTAAGTTGCTATATACTAATCCTCAGGTCCGGGTTAAGGTGGGGGGCATTATATCAGAGCCCGTCAATGTGTGTAGAGGTACGAGGCAGGGTTTCCCCCTTTCCACGCTGCTTTTTCCTTGCCATGGAGCCACTGGTGGCGGTCTTGCAAGATAGGGGCTCTGAATGGGGTATTACCCTGGGGGACAGCCTGCACGTGGCATCGCTGTACACTGATGACCTCTTGTTGTATTTTAGGGATGTAATGCAAATCCCCCCAGAGGTTGGGACCCTGTTGAAGCAGTTTGCCTCGCTTTCTGGCCTAAAAGTCAATTGGTCCAAATCATGGCTCTTTCCTTTTGATTCCTTTTGATTTGACTTCCGAATCCAGAGCTTTGTCTTGCTGGGAGTACGGTCCCATGGCAACCACAGACCTTTAGGCACCTAGGCATCCGTATTTTTCATGGTGAGGGAGACCTAGTTGATGGGAATCTTAAGACAGCGATATCTTCGATCAAATCCCAGATGGCTTTTTGGCAGCCGCTGTCAGTGGCAGGCAGGATAGCGTTGCTCAAAATGATAGTCTTGCTGCGCCTACTTTATTACTTTTCTAACCTCCCACACTATATCCCCCCCAGCTTTTTCAGGAAACTGGAGTCTACGTTGAGGGAATTCATTTGGAATGGGGGTCGATGCCGGGTCGGGCTGAAAAAGCTGTATTTGCCGTTAGAGAGAGGCGGCCTGGCGGTCCCTAACCTGGAGCACTACTATTCGGCCTCTCAGCTCCAGTGGGTATCTAAGTGGTTGGCGGGTCTTCATCTCACAGACACGGCGACTACAGAAGGCCCTTGGTCCCTCATGCAGGTGTCGCACCTATTTCACCCACTTACACGCGGGGTATCACTGGGACAAATATTCCTCAAGGTGGCCTGTAGCTGTTACCGCAGATCCCTGCTCCTTACCGGAAGTGGTTCCATTTGCTCCAGCTCTGGGATTGCTGGGTACCCCTCGGGCCCTAAGATTACGTCAGGTCCAGAGCTACGTGCGTGGCATGAGGCGGGGTTATGTACGCTGGGTGACCTCTATGATGATGGAAGGCTGATTCTGTTTCCTATACTGGTTCAGGAGTTGGGCTGCCTGCAGGACAGTTCCTATTGTACATTTCGCTGTTGAGGTCTTTAGCATCTAGGTGGGGTGACATGTCAGTGGCCCCTCCCGTGCATTTGCTGGTACAGTACATACAGGTGATGGGGCAGGGGAAACACCTGATTAGATGGTTTACTGATGCGTTGCGCATACACACGGCCCTGGAATGCGATATACTGCGTGCGGCCTGGGACAGGGATGCGCCCACTTCAGTTACAGACGCGCAGTGGAGGTTAGTCCTTTCTGGGCACGTTAATGTGCCCCACAATTCTAGTTCTATACCATCCACAGGGCTTATCTTACTCTGGCTCGTGTGAACAGATATTTTGCTCGCCAAGATGCGGCATGCCCCCGTTGTTCTTCCATAGATGCCGACGTGTTGCACATGTTATAGTCCTGTGCGTCCCTGCATCGCTTCTGGAGGGCGGTGGTAGGCTGCTTATCGGAGTGTACGTCATGTCTGGTTCCACTAACTTGGGAGGTCTGTGTGCTGGGCCTTTTTCCTAGGGGTAGGCGGCTAGAACGGAGGCGCGATTCCTAGACCTGGGCCTGATAGCAGCTAAGCGGCTGATAACCCGCAGGTTGAAGTCAGCTGACCCACCTGCTGAGCAGGCCTGGAAATATTCATTCGGGGTGTGGGCAGCAGCGGAGGGAGTGGCATTGAGGCGAGAAGACGCGCTGGGGCTACGCAAGTATCTGTTATCAGACAGGTGGGAGGAGATGGTGTCCTGCCTACGGGATGCGAGCTGGGGCTCAGATGCGGAGGAATCAGTCTAGCTGCTGGGCGGATGTGCGTCTGCTTCTGGACTGGGAGTGTGAGTGAGGGGAGGCTAGTGCCTGAGAGGCTGGCCCGGTCTCGGTTCTGAAGAGGGAGCCGAATGTTGTCAAGGTGGCAGGTGTCTATGGCTCGTATGCAACCCCGTCCTCTACTGGTATGAAAGGATGGCGCAGAGAGATTCCTATACCTACGGTGGTATGCTTAAATTACAACTTATAGACTGTATAAATAGCACTCCAACGGTTGTTCTTGTTCATGTTCTTATTGTTGTCTGTGGGTTGCTTAAACTATATATCTGCCAGCGAATCATTGTACGAACACGTTGATCCTCTGGTATGGTTTGAAGAGACAGGGAGATATTTGATCTCCTTCAAGGTGCCTGCAGGCTTTAGAGCTCTATTCTATGAATGCTCTCTTTAGAATTGTTATGTTCGTTAATCCTACGCTATGTGAAATTGGGGTACATTGTGGCTAAACACTTTGATTGGAGGACTAGTTATTAGCTGGCTGACACCTACTGTTCTTCGTTGTGCGTATATAGTTAACTAGTAATTGCACAAATTTGTTATCCTACTGCTGATGTAAATCATAACGTTATAATACACTGAAAATACCAATAAACAGATGTTCGAATGAATGACAAATGTTTTTGTGAAAGCTATGGAGCGTGAAGGGGAGAGCCAAAAGAAATGACTCTGATTAGGTAACAGTGTAAACAGTGTAACCAGCGCTTCAACACTGCTGATGGAGTTTGCAGTGTTCTGCACTGTTTGCGCTGTGAGGACCATGGGCGTCATGGAGTACGAAGGGGAGAAACAAAAGAAAAAAAGAGTTTGTCAACACTAAAGTATATCAGCAATTTTGCAGTAATCCATTTAACAGGGTCAGTCTGCAAGGGGGTAACAAAACTGCCCAAAGACAGGACAAACATCAAGCATTTACCAATGACATCAAGGGATTTTTGAAAGGCAAGCCCACGAACAAGTGAAAGTGATGGGCATGAGAAAGACGTGGTTAAAAGTCCACAGAATACTAACAACGGGTTGAAAAGCTCTTGCACGCTTCATCTAAAAAGGAATCAATTGAAGTAGTTAAAATAAAAGCAGGACTAGAAGAATTGAAAACAATAGAACTAGGAAGAATGGAAGGAGTTTTCTTTTCACAGGGGACTGAAAATGTCACAGACAGAGAGGATGGACTAACATCGGGGAAGGAACTAACAGAGGTGGAAGTAGAAGAAGCTGATGAGAAGTCGCAGGCCTCAGGAGACAGAGACGCGCAGAGCAGGAGTGTGGATTCATCCCACCTCTTGCAGAGCGAGAAGGAGTTTCGAGAAGCTGAGTGTCCGAGCGACATCCCGCTCGAGGAAGAGAGTGCCTGTTGAGTAGTGCAGAGGCAGATAAGGAAGTACTTTGAGCAGCAAAGAAGCTGAGTGAAGCAACAACAGCTGAAGCCAGCTTTTCAGCTGATTAAAAGGCAATCCCCGCAGAAAAGAGTATTGACCCACCACTCTCCAGGAGGAGCGTGGCTTCCACAGATGTGTGAGAGGGTGCGGGGTTGGAGGGTGATAAGAGGAGACACTAGGGGGCCCAAAGGTTCATAATGAGGAGAAGACGCTTAGAGTAGAAAATTGTTATAAACTAAACAAAAGATAATGTGATCCCTAACTCAGTCAAAACGGGCGACTGAGTGGAGTGAAAGTCCGGTGACATAAAATTAAGTTTGTGTTTTTTTGTATTTTTTTAAACTGGCATTTTTACAGTATTTTCGTTCTTCTGTTATTCTTTTTTTCTGGTTTCATATCAGTTGACACCCAGAAACTACTCTTGACAAAAAAGACATAAAGATACAGGGGAAACATCAAACATAAACCCCAAGATTTGTTTTGTAATCTGGAAGTGGAAAATGGCAAACAACAGTCTTCTATTCCTAATAAGGAAGGGTAGCAGCAGGATTAAAAAGAAGGGCAAAGAAAAGATACTTGAGAGCAAAACCATAGAAGAAAAGAATAAATATGAAGTAGAAGGGAAAGGAGAAATATTAGAATAGAACAGAACTTAACTGTGTCTTTCCTTTCTGAGGGCTGCAGTCCAGAAGAGAAAGAAGAAACCACAGAAAGAATCCACATTGAAGCCCAGTCAACCAGCAGGGTTCAATGGAACTATAAGTCAGATCTGAAAAGATCTTTTGAAGAAAGGAATGTGGACTAATCCTAAAACAATTTAAGCTGTTAAAATTGAATAAACCCATATAAATCCTAGTTATTTCCCTGCTTCTTCATTCAGTCAAACAACAGACAAGATAACAGACCCCCAAAACATCACTTGTAGGCCTACAAATAGAATGTCATTTTTATTAGCATTACATTTGAGACAATTCAGGCTCAACCAGTGTGCCACTAAGGACCCCCACCTCAGTCATGAACAGGGACACAGTTAATTGTGTGGCATCTGCATAGGAAACCAAAGAAAGCCCTGAACATAAGTGGATATTCCTATGCTCATAATGGCTCTCTTGAAGCAGCAATAAACAAGCACTTGGCACAACACGTTAAACAGCACCCTGGACACTCACCCAGCACATCTCAGGTACTCCATATAGTTGGGTATCAAAAAGCTCTCAACAGCACACACAATAGTTAACAGTGCCCACCACTGTGCATTCAGTTCCACTTCTGGAACTGAACCTGGGAGTGGCGTGGCCGAGTGGATGTTGTACAAAGAGGTTAATGCGCACACAGCAGTACCTTTCACAGCAATGGCCTGTGTCCTTAAGGATGGGGGGACGGGCTCTGCCCCTCCACCTTTTTCGAGGCATGAAGTGTGCTTTGTCAAGTTGAGCAAAGCGCAGCCTGGCAGAGACTCTTTATGTTCAGGTCAGACATCCAGGCCCTGTACATGCACTAAGTACACTGTTGCCTGACCTGAAATTTGCTGGGGTGAAGTTTTCACAGCCCAGTGGGCGTGACCTCCTCAGTCTGGCAAAGTCTTCTGAGGGCCTATCCTCATGATGAGGGGGAGTGTCACTGACAGACTCGGACCTGAATGTTTCAATTTTAAGCCCTGAAGTGTGCAGGCCAAATGTCCATCAGTGATGCTTGTCACAGAATGGGGTTGGGTCAGCAAGTCTCACTGACCGTGTCCTACTGCTGTCTCCTCTCATTGGCTGAAGGTCAGCCAGTGAGAGGATGTGGCAGTCCCAATCCTCTTGGAAACCACCGTTGCTTTCCCCCTGCCACCCAGTGATTAGCCCAGTAATTTTTTTGTTTTTTGTAATGTTGGGTGCATGCATGCATTATTGTATGAATGTTTGTTTTGTGCATGCTTTGATTGGGTGTGTGCATGTGTAGGTGTTGGGTCTGAGTATGCGTGTGAAAGTGTGCATGTGTGTGCCTGCAAACTGTAAATCAGTCCTTCATTTGACACGTACCCAAAAATAGTAACGTTTCTCGCTTCGCACACCAAATGCTATAACCAGGTATATGACATGTGAACTGCCCAATGCCAAAGGCGATCCTACTCATTAAAAAAACAGACTCTAGTGCTGACAGAATTGACAACACCTGGGCGTGAACGTATCTAAACAAGACAGTGCTGTAGGGCCATATTAAAGGCAGAAAGGTGCTGTGCACATTTCTGTTGAAATAACATATTGGAACATATCCCCATTTCACCCTGAGAAACTCACGTTTTTCTTTTTACGTTCCGTGCTCCAGGTGTGTTCTCTTGGCTTACGCTGGTTGCCATGATTCCAAAACAGTTTGAATCAGCGTTCTTCAATGTACAGGGCAGAGATTTACAATTCAAAGGTACAGAAGGATCCTTAACCCTAGTGTTCCCAGTCTCCAGCATAAGTTGAGGAGTCTGTTGTGTGCCCTTGTTCACTCAGGTGCTCTGCACACCCCAACCTTTAAACCATGACCAGCGATTTGCACAATACCTCCCATAACGTGTTGCTCCCCCACAAAGCAAGCATTACATGCTAAAGCACCGGAAGCCCAAATGAAACTTTGGCTGTCATCTACTTAAGTTGGTAATCTGAGCTGCTAGAACTATGTATGGCACCCTTGTCCGCTGACCAGATATCTCCAGGTGTCTCCCCCAAACTACACACTGGAACTTTGACTTTGGGAACAGTTAATCACATACACCAAAAGGCCCCATTCAAGCAGAAGACTCCCTATTTTAAAGCAAAAATGACTTATTTTGTCTGTCTCTTACCAAAAAATGTTTCTGCTTCAATAGAAACCATTCTCCTGATTATGTTTTATTTTTATTTTTTAAATCTCCCACTTTCCTCTTCTAAAATGTTAGAATGTATGGTTACCTTTTCAAGTCGATATTTCTTTTTTTGAGAGTTAGGAATACTTCTTCATTTTCGGTTCCTAGCTGAGTGGCATCAAACCTAATGAGTTGCTCATGTTTAATGCAGGGTGCTACAAAAACTGGATGATGATCAGGCATGGTGCACTCTTGATGGATTTGTAACTTTCTATCTAGCATCTTTAGTCATTAAGAGAAGTGCTTAGTGAAAGACTGAGACCCAAAACGATATGGAGACTGCAGAGGATTTGCTTTCTGGCCCATCTCATAATATTGCCCAATATACGCCCACATTATTTTGATCACATTAACTTGTAAACAATGTAAAACTGTGTAGCTGATAGATACTTCTAACCACAGATTCCTCACTTGTGAATACCGCCTTGTTCCAGGCCTGATCCTGAGATTTTTCTTCGTATTGCTCCCGTGTGCCCTTAGGTGGCGTTATCTTTCTCAGCATTGACTCACTGCCACCCTAAAGTGACCCCTGAGCCACATACGCTGACATCAGTTACTTTTCTTCAGCACCTTCCTACACTGGCCTGGCACCAGCTCCTTCTGTCCTCATCAGTTGATTAGTTTTTTTTCTTCAAACCTTCTTTCTCCAGTGTGCACAGGAAATGTCACAACTGAAAAACACAGGTTTTAAACCTTGCAGGGATTGTTTGTGACTGATGTCCACGAGGTGTGTCTCTGGTGATTAGAGTCAGACCACGACTTCAAGTCATGCAAGGAGTGTGATCCTAAGAGTTCAATGCTATCTGGGACCTCGAAGGCAAGCTGTATGTCAGCAAATACTGCCTGAAATCATAAAAAGCCACTCACACTTGAAGTCAAGGACTCTGTCCCATTCCTGTCCTCAGGCCAGTCCTGTGACAGATCCTCATCACACTCCAAGTCTTCGAGTAAGTCCAAATCAAAGAAAAACCACATAGTGGTGTAACAAATGCTTCCACAGCCCCTGTGGTGCAGGGGGACCCTGAGCTCCAGGGGGCCCCTTCAGCACAGTATAGTGTGCACAGGTGGCAGGCCCCTGACTGGGTACAGGGGGTAGGGGGCTCCTTACTGGTACTTGTGAGGGGGCCCCCTTAAGTTTTGTCACGCCACTGAAACCACATGAAATCCATGTGGCTCGCTGCAGCCTGACACTCTTCTTCTGAGAAGTTGCAAGGACTTCAAGGTGCCCGCTTCTGGTCCCCTGCTGATAAACCGATCCTGGAGTTGATTCCAATGCATCCAGAGTTTCCAGTTCCGTGGATGATGCTGCAACACATTGAGTCATTTCAGGATGCCATGATTTGTGTCTTAGGCACCTTACACATTCGCACTGGTGCACTTTAGGGCCCGCAGGTCAGCAAAGGCATCCAATCGGATTATCGCCAACAGGCCCGCCCTTGCTGCTGGTTATGTCTTATCAACCCACTACAGCTTCACAACCAACTACGGAGACAATCCCACACACACCAGAAGCCATAATTCTTCCTGGTCTTTGCCACTGAAGCCTGTGGCACCGGAGGAAGATGTAAGGCCCATAGTTCTTTCCGACTCCAAGCCTTAAATGAAGCCCCGCTCGAGATCAGCTTCTACACGCTTAGCCTCTATTCCTTCCGACTCAGACAAGGCAATGCCCTTGCCGGCAAACCAACTTCCAGTACTCCAGTAACTTTTATGATTAGTGCCATCCTGCCTTTGGGCATGGTGGAATGACTTTGATTTTCCCTATGGTACAATGATGGCACTTTCTTTATGGACCTAAACCTGGCCAGTGGGCTAGACACGTCCACTGACAAGGGCTAGTGTCCCACCCATTCTAGAGAAGAGTCCACATCCTTCACCACGGTTATTAGAAGGACAGCTAAAATCCTGACCTGCAGCAGCCTTCTATTGACGTGAAGACTTGACATGCCCATAGAGGTCTTACTCCAGGGAAAATCTTCTTCAGATGCCCGGGTGCCATTTAACAAGGCACTTACTGATACCCTTATGAGCAAAACCTTTTTTGTGCACTGTAGGGAATAGACAAGTGGCACGTCACTATAAGCCTGCTACATGTGACCCTGCCTTTCTTTCACAGCATCCCGTTCCAGAGAGCCTGTTGGTGCAAGGCTCCACCAGTAGAGTCCATCCCATCTCCTTCCCTACAAGGCCACCAGATAGGGAGTCGAAGAGGATAAAGGCGTTTTGAAAAAGGATGTTCTCATTGGCCAGCCTTGACTTTAAATCCATCAATGCCAGCTGCTTGCTTGGGCGCTACTTCTGTGCATTATGGGACTCTGTTACTTACATTTTGCCAGCAGTCCTGGAGGAGCTCAGGGCTAGTTAGGCTCTGACCATTCGAGATGGTAAGGACACAGCAAAGTGTGTGGACTGGACACCACTTACTGCTTCTGCTGGGCAGTAGGTACCAACATGGTGATCTGGTGCCATACGTGGTTGAGATCCCTGGACATCTTGGGTGTAGTTCAGGTGTCACTAATGGACATGTCAATTGATGACATCTGTCTCTTCAGAGATAATAAAGGCTCAGCCCTGGAGTCCTTCAAAGAATGTAAGGCCACTATGTGCTCGCTCAGCTTTTCTGCTACACTTAGGCAGTGTCCCCACAAGTTCCGTCATTTTCGAGGTTTCAGAAGGGGCGTTGCTCAAAGACAACATCAAGTTCAATCTTCATAACAGCAGACTCTCCTTTTCCTTTCAAAGCTGAGGATCCAGCAGACAAAGTCCAGGCCTTGAGGGAAGGCTCACTGCTCAGAGCCCACCACATGCCCATCGTACTGCCACTAAACCACTGTAGCTTGCCCTCGGTGGCACATGACCATCCTGTTGGAGGCATGATAAGATATTACTCCTGATGGGGGGTAGAGCATCACCTCCAACAGATGGGTGCTTCAGATAGTCCAACAGGGATATGTATACCATTTCTCTCTGGGCTGCCACATATTCCATCTACATGAGACTGGCTACCTGAGGACTACTTGTCCATTTTGCAGTAGGAGGTCGAGGCTCTACTGGACAGCGGACATATAGAGAGATTTCCGGAATTTGAAAATAGGGTCTGAATGTTACTCTTGTTAATTACTTGTGCCAAAGAAGGTTAGAGGCCTTTGTCCTGTTTTGAAATCTTCGCCCATCAATTTCTTCCTAAAAAGGACAAATTCAACATGCTCACTTTGTGCCAAGTTCTGTCCGTATTGGATCTGGAAGACTGCATGGCAGAAAGCCTGCTTTCACATTCCTGTCCTGCAGTTTTACAGGCATTACCCGGAAGTCATGGTGCACCAGGAGCATTTTCAGTTTTTTGTGCTCCTCTTTGGCCTTACCCGTACCAGTGCCCTTTGGGTGTTCATGGAAGTGATGGTAGTAGTTGCAGCACATATTTTAAGGTTGGGGACATCAGTCTTCCCATACCTCGACGACTGGTTCTTGAAGGCAAAGTCATTTGTAGACCACCTCCAGCTGATGGTGAAACTCCTAACAACTTTGGGGTACTCGATCAATATGCCAAAGTTACACCTGACTCAATCGCAAAAGCTTCAGTTCATTGGAGCCATTCAAGATACAGTGCATTTTGAGCCTTCCCTCTAGTTAAATGAGTCCAGGACATTGGACATTGGGTCTATGATCTAGATGTTTCAGCCTCTATCATGGTTCTCAGTGGAGTGGCTCTGAGATTTCTCAGCTTCCTACATCCTTGTTGTGTACTCTGTCAGAAGGCACATGCAGGCTCTGCAGTGGGAACTGAAGTCTCAGTGGGCTCAACACCAAGGGAACCTGTCAGATTCCATCAAGGCTTCAGAGGAGACTGCAAAAGACCCTCAATGCTGGCTGCTTGACTGCATTTCCACCAGTGGCAGACCCTTCTCACTACCTCATCCAGAGCTGATGTTAGTGACTGATACATCATTGTTGGGTAGGGGATGCCACCTGGGAGAGGTGGAGATCATAGGGCTGTGGTCTCTGGCGGAGATCCAACTCATTATCGATCTGTCGGAGTTGTGGCCTTTTACTTGGTGTTGAAGGCCTTCCTGCTACCCATAAGCATTAGGCTGGTCCAAGTCCTCACAGACAACACCATTACCATGTGGTACTGCAACAACCAGGGCTTAGTGAGGTCCTGGTTCCTGTGGCAGGGTGCCATGTGCTCTGGAATTGGCTGAGTATATGGGGCATCTCCCTGGTAATGAATCACCTGGCGAGATCTTAAAATGCCAGAGCAAGGAACTTAGCTAACGACACCTAGCAGATCACAAATGGAAGCCTGATCCAGAGGTGGCACTGGGTGTTTTTCTGCAGTGGGAGGAACCATAGCTCAATCACTTCACCACCAAGAATGTGAAAGGTCCACACTTTTGCCGAGGGACCACATTACACTGGCATTAGTGTATGCACTCAATCATGGTCAGAAATTATTTTGGGAATATCATTACACACCCTAACAACCTAGAGAGTGGGGTTACCACCTAGTCAGCTTGATGAACGGTTCCTTGAGGAAGGCAATGAATGAGGGAAACCTTTGTCAAAACCATTATGAACAAAAACTGGCATGCAACTATATCAAGAAAATTAAGGATTCCGAAAGCACCATCAGTAGTGGAAAAGGACAAGGCCTAGTACTTTCAGAACCTCTACAGAAATCTTTATGCAGAAGAAACTAGTCTTTGTGAACAGGGAGCAGTACCTAAAGTGTCAAAAATAGACAGGGCCAAACCAGAGGAGCTTATCATTATAGAGGAGATCCTCTTAGACATTAGCAGCCTCAAAACCTCTGAAGCATCGGAACCTGATGACTATACAGCAACGTTTTCACAAACCATTTGGGACTCTGCTGTTACCAGTACTCCTTACTGTGTTCCAGGAGATAGGTTACACCTATGACGGCCGAAGGCACGATCTCCATGTATACTCAAGCCCAACAAGCTAGCAACAGATTGTGCCTCTTAGAGGATGATCTCTATGTTGAGTATAGACTCCAAGATACTGTAGAAAATCCTTGCTTCTTACATGCAGGCGATGCTGTTATCACTGAAACTGCCCAGTCAAGCAGGATTTATGGCTGAGAGGAAGGAAGGACATAATATGAAAAAGGCACTTTACCCTGTAGACATAGGAAGCAAGAGTAACCAGAAATCAGACTCTGGAACAGTGTTTTACAAAGGAGGTTGGGATTTAGGAAATATTTTTGTCAGAAATGGGATGTGAAGGTTAATTCTTGAACTGAGTGATAGCTGGATATCGTTCATCGAGGGCACAGGTATGTCAAGTTGGGTGTGAATAGAAAGAGGTAATAGACAGGGGTGCCCATTCTCCTCTTGCTTTTTCCTTCTTCACACTGAAGCCACTGTCACAATAAATCCAACAAAAGGTATCTGGTTAGAAGGTAGGAATTTAGGGCCTACTTAACAAACTGTACTTTGCAGTACTACACAACATACTAAAAATATACTACAAAGGTTTTATTTATAGTTACACATACATACAATACTGTAGTTCTTTGTCCCGACTGTGGAGTCTTTGCACACATACGTATAGGTTTAATAGTAAATGTGGGAGAGACACATGTAAATGGACAGGAAAATGGGCAGACTTATTCCTAAAGGTGATGGGATTAGGGAGGAGTAACTGTGGTTTAGGAAGATTCAGGAAATAGTTTAGGGATGGATGTCACCACTCAAACAAGAGTTAGCTAGTTGCCTTACTGTGGATGTGGGGACATGTAACTTACAGTTTTGTAGTAACTTTACACTCATAGTTTGTGAATACCGAAAGTATTAAACTTACCCCAAAGTATAAACTTACTAAAGGTGTAAGTTACATTTGGGAATCAGGCCCGCTGTGCTCGCCAGCCACATATTATTTTCCCTTACAAGGCCCTATGAGCTGCCTACCCACAGTCCTGAAGAAGCTATGTCTATAGTACAAGGTGACAGGATTCAACATTAAACAAAACAGGGGGACTTTACCTGTCACTGAAACAAGCAGAAATTAAATCTCTCGAGGGCTTTAACCCCCTTTTGATGGTTCAGTTACAGCGTTAGTTACCTACATTGCTCAAGCAGGATCCATCGTGCAGATCAAAGCCTGGTGCAACACATAACCCTGTTAAGTTGGAGCTAGTGAATTGTATGCACAAATGATTCTCCTGGCTGGGGTGTGTTGCTGCTCTCAAAATGATCAAGCTGCCCACGAACTTAGGTACCTTCCAGGTGCCGTTTTTTAATATAAAGAAAGAATACCTATTAAAACTAGCTATTATGCTCCTCCTCCATTTGTAGGGAAATAAAGTGAGGTTAGGCAGATATCAGTGCTCGTAGCGACTCAGCAGTGAGATATTGTGAGTCCCAGACTAATAAAATAATTTCAAGCTTTATACCTACTGTATCTCATCCAATGGATGGGGAAAGAAATAGAAAAGGGACTGTGCACGATAGACCAAGCTACAAGTGTGGGACTACTTTGTGAAATCTCTTGTTTTTTGTGACCACGTAGGAATCCTCATTTAACTACCTCTCCGATGACGAGAGTGACCCTAAACATTTTGCATAGCACAGCCACAAGACATAATCTAAAACATACTCGTCACCGTTCTCCAGTGGCGTAGCGTGGGGGGTGCAGGAGGGGCCGGCCGCACCGGGCGCAACATCTAGGGGGGGTGGGGGGGGGGGGGGGTGCGCTCGCACTCCCGAGTGCTAAAATCCACGGGTTAGGGGGCGCAAATTACTTGCCTTGCCCCTGGTGCTGACAACCCACGCTACGCCACTGTCGTTCTCTCCAATGTATGATAATAACAACTTTGCTAAAGCGTGATTAGGCAGACCTTCAGGGCATGGTGGGAGTGAGGTTGCTGGACATGTTTAATTTTGAGTTTGGGGGGGGGGTCAAAAGGTTTGTCAGACTAAGGACGATTTTGGACTACAGGACACACGAAAATTAGACACTGAGCATCAAGAGAAGACAGTAAGAATCCAGAATAGACCTTAAGTAACAGTCTTCAGGTAGCAAAAAGAGTAACAGTGCCACATGGAGGGAAAATAGCCCCTCTTTAAAATCCAGTGGCGCTGGCACTGATGAGAGTTGGTGCCACAGGTCACACATGGTGCAGGGAGTGTCGAGTGTTAGGCAGTCGGACACATTTGCCTTGGTTATGTCTAAATTTAATCTTGGCCTGTAGAGAGGAATTGAGGAGGTGACAGGCTCAAGAATAACAGAATGTCCAGGAGCTGTACTGCTGAGTAGCCTTTCTCAGATAGTCCAGCCTTTGCACTCTATGAGAAGGGAAAATCATTTTGCATACACCATTGAGAGTAAACCCAACCTTACAAGCTTAGTCTGGGTTCCGACTTCTCCCTTCAGGTGGCATGTGTCTTCAAAGACTGTGGTGGGTCTTATGATTTGTAAAATGCTTATAACAGCACATGGAAGAGAAACTTACTTTCGAAAACACTGAAACACACTGCTCGACTATCTAGAACAGGAATTTAAAGATGCACGTTGCTCCAAAGACTGTAGATCCTGAATGTTGTTGATAATTGTAATTTAAATTGTTATTATGCAACAGAGAGATGATGCATATTTTTAGCAAAAGAAGGAACAAATATACAACTCTAATGAGAAGCAAGCAATAAAAAGGCGGTAGAGGCTTCTTATAGACCAGAGAAAGAACCAGGGGGAGGATAGAAAGAATAAAATGGTGGATTAAAATATAGTAGATGGATTTTGTTGTGTTCTAGCCTTGGTATTGGTAGGTCTCCTGGGTGCATCGCCTGGTCTTCTGCTAATTCGGCAGTTTAGCTGAAAGGCTGCGCTCTGTGGAGAATTCAGGTCTTGAGGATCACTTCAGTTCATTAAAGAAGCTACCACGTGTTTGCATGTCACCTATCAAAACCTTATGTCCTGGTGGGCTTCTGTAAGTTGTCCGACTGGCTCAGTGTGTAAGACGACATTGAGCACCCTAAAGTTGCAGAACGATAATCAGTGATCCTTCAGGCACTTACAATTCCAAGATAGATACCTTGCCCCAGACACCCATCTTACCTCTATCCACCCATCACTTTGCCACTGGGATTTCCCATTCCCTTCTACCCTCTCTGTCTGTCACACACACCTCTCACAATTGTTCTCCCATCACCCTTACTCTCCTGCTCCTCCTTTTCTCTCCAAATATCCCTGACCCTCAACTCCTATCAGTCACAGAAGAATCCTATTGTTGCTATTCAACATCTACCCTTTACCCTGATCCCCGTTCCAAAGAGCAGTTAAGACATGGCAGTTCCCCCAAATTAATCTCACCACTAGAGATGATCCAGCGACTGACTTTAAGCGATAGCTCCATGAAAGTACCAGTACCCGTCACACGACTTCCTTGATGCAGAGAAGGGGCGTGTAGCAAAAAACCCTAACCACCAATGACAACTAGTAGAGGTAGTGGAGGCATGTATTAAAACCTGCTACCCCTTTAATATCACACTCCTCAGCGTAAAGGACATGCCATCCTTTTCCAAAACAGTTGCAGGAAATACACACGCTCCACCAACCATGCAAAGAAGTCCGGTTTGCAGAAAAACAGACTAATAATGCACAGCGCCTTCAGGCCACACAAGTGGTTGCAGCACACTATATAAATGCTAAATAAAATACACAACATGGAAGGCGTACCAATGATTCTCCAAACAATCTTTGTTTTATAAGTTGATGTCTGATTAATCTGCTGCACTTTGTCGATTTGTCGAATGGTTAGGGCACTGCAAAAAGTCAAACTGCTCCAGCACCAGGGTGTCCTCCACAAACCCGTCTGTAATTCTGTGGTAACTCTTAGTGCTCGGATTCTGTTTTCTTTACGTGCTAAGACCCGGTGGAAATGCAAAACACTGTGGGCGAGTGATGCAGATACCTGGTGGCCTTCTGGAAACAGTTGCACATCACAGCAACATTTTGCCTTAAAGGTGGACATCCTGTCCAGAACCTAATGTGTTTTGCAGCACTGGTGCCTTGGCCTGCACACAATCACAATCTTAGCAGACGTTTGTCAGGCAAGGCGAGGCTCGTTTTGACCTACTTTTTTTGCTTAAACTCCTGTTTCACCAGCAAGCAAAGGCATCTCCAAATGTTTACTGTTTACATTTTCCAAGTGAGCTCCAGATTTTACTTTAGTTTTGTGTTGAAATTGCTTATGTGGTACTTAGGCCTGAATGCATATAAGCATTTTTTACTTTTGGAGTTTTTATAGTAAATTCTCATGAAATGCGATTGTTTTTGGATCCTTTGCACCCAGGGTCTCATGTTAAATGTCCATTTCGTTTTTGTTGTCTGTTTTTCGCCTCTGGGGATGACTGTAGCTGAGGAGTGGATGTAAATCGGTTCATTTTTAAACTTAAATTTGTATATCTTCGTTTACATATGAAAACAGAAGCCGATCTGTCTTCCCAACTTTGTATTCTTTATCTGTCTCTAGTTCCTGACCCCGTGTCTTGCACTGTGCGTTACACTGTCCTTTTTGTTTGTCTTCAGTTTGCTGTAGCGAGGAACCTGTTTAATTTATTTGGGATTTTTGTTTGTAGAGCACTTTGTAAGAGAGGTTAATAAGGAGTGCAACTTGCGCAGCTGCAAACATTTGCAGAGTTCTTAAGGGTTAGGCTTCTAATTTTCTGTGGTAGTAGAGATGATGGAATGGGATTAGGCCAACTTTGGGAACCTACAGGTGAGGGTGAGCCTGTTGTGAGATGATTGGAGTTTGGGTCGGAGTGTACCAATCAGGATTTTCTTGAGGCTGATGATAGAAGATAAGGTGGTGAAAGCTTGATAGATGATCAGTTAAACTTTGAAAATGCCAAAGGTTGGCTGGGACTTGCCGGCTGTTTTTTGTCCTCTGACGGATAGACTCTATGGAGCTAGGGCTGAGTGGTTTCTGAGTTCTGTAAGCCGAAGGGTGCTAGTAGGAAACCTGTGTGCTGCACATACAGTTTAAAAAAAAGTTAGTGGGAATCTTTCCCAGACCCCTTAACTTCTCCATCTCCCGTGATTTCTCTATGACATACATAAAGTGTATCCATTTGTTTTTTTTGTTGAGGTGTTTTTTTTCCACAGAGGGAGGCAAGAGAGATTCGCCATTCTGATCCTGGCTATATTCCAGCAGTTAAAAGTCCCTGCTTAATATGTGTGTAGTCTTGTGAGGGCATCGATGAGTAGCATGCGTCTCTCTAGTGAGGGGGATTTTAAACCAAGTTCCACAATCAGTGTTTTGCCAGTGGAGGCAGTTAATGGTCTAAATTTAGTAGAGGTGGTACAGCTTGATGTAAAATGTCGACAGATGCGTACCTTGTGTACTCCACTCCAGCTGCGTACCGTGTGTACTCCACTCCAGCTGCTTATCTTCAGCATTGCCCTTGCCAGGGAAGGGTTGCGGAGGTGGGACACTATCCAAGGGAAGCGGCCTGTGATGGCCTGCTGAAAGCCAAGATGAGAAGAGATGGGGCGGAGAGCAGCGTGGCAGAGTGAACTTAAGAGACTTAACAGAGATTGCAGGAGACCTTCACATGGAGTGTAATGTGTGGAGGGACAGTGACACTAGCAGAGGAGTGGGCCTCGAGGTAGAGCAGGAGGAGCGAGTGGAGGGAGACCCAGCAAAAATGGTGAAGCAGAGGCCGGGTGAACTATAGATGATAGGAGCTTATTTTGGACCAGATGGCTGAGCCAGAGGGAGGATAGAATCCAAAGCTGAGACGCAAGATGGGGGCACTTGCTTGATACAAGGAGAGAGGCGGGCTTGTATGAGAAATGTAGACAGGAGCAAAACCTTATGCTGAAGGGCGGGCCTAAAAGAAAGCAATGCTACTAGGGAAGTACTTGAACTGGTCAGCCATTGGAGAAACAGACAAAAACATTAGGAGTGCATTTGAGAGTCTCCCTCACAAATACACGCGCGAAAGACCAGGGTGGAGGGAACTACAGATTACTAGAGGGAGAAGGAGGATGGAAGCAGGGGAGCAGCAACATTTAGGGCCTGATTACAACTTTGGCGGATGGGGTTAATCCGTCCCAAATGTGACGGATATCCTGCCCCTGTATTACAAGTCCATTATATCCTATGGAACTCGTAATACGGTGGGCGGGATATCCGTCACATTTGGGACGGATTAAGCCCCTCCGCCAAAGTTGTAATCAGGCCCTTAGTCTAACTTTTAGGCAATGTAGCACAGCAGGTGATGGAATGAAAAGAGGATGCCTAGGAGTTTACCATAGAGTAATATTGGCCCTCATTTCAACCTCGGCAGTTCCGCCAGGGCGAAGACCGCCAGTGTTGGCAGTCTTCCGCCAACCATATTATGACTGTTGGCGACCCTCTGCCCTTTTTTGGACAGAAAGCCGCCAGCAGCCATACTGGCGGTCGGCGGTGTAGTGGAGGCTGCTCCACCGTCACCGCCACGTCATCAGAACACCGCCCACCGAATTACGTCCCAGTATTCGTCGTGGCGGTGTTCTGGTGATGGGGTGCTGGCTGCGGAGCAGCCCCCTTGGATCCCGTTCCCTCCCGGAGGACCACCGTAACAGGTAAGGTGATCGTCCGTCAGGGGAGGGGGGTGGGGGGGATGTTGTGTGGTGTGTGCGTGCATGGGGTGTGGGTGTGAGTGTTTAGAGGGGGTGTGTGAGTGCGTGTATGTATGCGGGAGGTGTAATGTGTGTAGGGGAAATGTTCCATGTATGTATGTGTGCATGTATGTGTGCGTTTATGTGTGTGAGTGGTGTGAGCGGAGCGTGCACAGGGGGGGTGTGGGGTATGTTTGGGGGGGTCAGGGGTGGGGTGGGGAGGCAGTCCTACTACCTTTGGGGGGTGGTAGGGGGGTCGTAGGTGTTGGGGGTGGACTCAGGGGAGGGGGAGGGAGGTGGGTGAGACCACAATCAGTGCAAGGTAACGAATTCCCTGGCACTGATAGTGCCTACCACCATGGATTTCGTGGTGGTTCAAAACTCCACGAAATCCATGGCGGTATGCGGGGTCATGATACCTCCGGCGGAACAGTGACAGCCGATGGGCTGGAGACCCTTGTCTCCAGCCTGGTGGTCGTTACCGCCGTGACGGATGGTGCGGTACATTGGCGGTTTGGCATGTACCAAACCGCCAATGTCATAATGGGCCGGTAATGACTGCCGGCCTGTTTGCGGTCCTACCGCCATCATTGCACCGTCCGCACAGGGTCCTAATGAGGGCCATAGTGTTAGTGCAGTGTGCTAGGACAGAGAGAGATGAAGAATTTGAGAAGGCCGAAGCACCCTGGCAAACTGTGGGAGAAGACCAGCCCTGCGAAGTCAGTGTACTTGATTGTTGGTAATATTTATGCAGTCCACTACATATAACATTTTAGCTGTATAATATGATGAGGAGGCACTACCCAGTGGGAGAAGTAAAATACGTCACTTTTTCATTCTTACACATTATGTTTTTTAATGTCTATTATCAATAAGTATACGGTAATCCAGAACTCTCTCGCACTCACTGTAGCCTGAACATCAGCAGTGCAGTGCACTCATTCTCTAGTGTTTCACAGAAACAAAGAACATGTGGAGGAGGGGGGCAGAGTGATTCTGCTGTCACCTGTAAAGACTGAGGGTCTTGGCAGAAAATACATGACTCACCCATGTTCCTTACAAGCCTAAGGTGCAAGACAATAGGCTAACAGTCAAGTAACCAGATTAATCAAAATCAAGAGCCACTTTCCACTGGAGTGTCAAGCAACTTGAGGAGGCCAACCGTTAAAAAGGTGATTAGAGGAGTGCTGACCTGCGAGGCACTAAGAAGGGGGGGGGGGGGGTCTAAAAAAGAACAAACAGTTGCAGGAAGGAAAAACTGTTTGATACACTCAGGTTCTGTATACATCAAATTAATGATTGTTTCAGAAGGATCTCTCAATGAAAGCCATGCAGCAACAAGAGAAAGCTCATGAGCCTGGGGCAACATCTGATGTACCTAAGCTGAAAGCCCTAACAGGGGTATATGCACCTGCATGGTGTGATTCCAGATTTGAAAGAAAAATAGATCAGAACAAGGGAAAAGGTGACCATTAAATCTTTCCTAGAACTACAGGTCGAGTTCCAGTCCTAGACATTAAGCAATTATTTACATATCCACAATTGGGTAGTCCTCCGTTGAGTGCAGTAGTGGGCAAGAAGGGGATTATCTCCCTTTGAGAGATGCTTGAAAGAGCTTTGGGTCATACCTCATGCACTATCACCCATATACAAAATCCTTAAACCATTGGAAGTAGTCCCAAAAACTCCATCTTCAATTGGCGCTGGAAAGGAGCTGGTAGCCTTAACTGGATGACGAGCAAAGATAGGACATTTTAATTAAAAAATACAAGGCATATTTAGGAGAGAATTTTTAAGATCTTTTATAGACTGCATCTAATGCTAGTATGCTTTGCATACAGTATACAAACCCAGATTGCTCTTGCTAGAGAGTATGGAGTGATCGAGAGGTTGCCCCTGAGGTGATGGCACTGACCTTCCTATTCGAGGAAGTGTGTCCTTTACACTCTGGTATCGGTAAGGTTGGATTGCATCTGCTATTGGCAACTTGACGAGTAATCCTGGCTTTGAGGATCAGTGCACCTTCCCTATGTAGAGATTACAGGGGCAAACACAGCCTCAAGAGCTTGACAGTGCCACACAAGGATTCACCCTGAAATTACCAATGTACAAGGAATTCAAGGGCAGCTTGCTCCAGGTCACCGGAATGAGAAACTTGGACATTAGTGAATGTTTCAATGTTCTTTTTTTAAACATGTTCACCTTTAATGTTTTAAAACTGGAATAGAAATCAATGAAACCTGAAATGAGGGGATGGGGCGCTGTTACGTTCTTCATATGCCAAAGAGTGCGATCAAGGGGCCTAACCTGCAACCTTGTTCTATGCACTTAAAAGGGGCAGACATTGGGGACACTGGTCTCTCTCACTGTCACATTCACAAACATACTAAAATAAAGAACAATGATGAATCATCACAACAGTTTTCCACCACATGAAGTGCAACATTTCTTTATCTGTGCATCACATGCCTCCCGTATTGACAGGGGGCGTAGCTTCGTTGGTAAAATAGGAGGGGTGTGAGCTTCAAATTTCCCAACAGTCATGCTGGGATATCTTATTAAAATAGATTATGTGAGAAGCATAACATGAGGAGGACTTACGGTGACATGGAAAGAGAGAGGAATGTGCATTGTTAAAGGTACTTAAGGCATAATATTTTTTAAAGTAATTATTTTGAAGACCTCCAAAACAGAGGGGTGTGTGTGTGGGTGTGTAAAAATCCAAGGGGAAATCCGACAGACACCTCACTATACCCGACTGAAAGCACCTGTACCCAACTATATGATACATTTTTGTAATGGGGTGTAACACCCCAAACACCCAGCCCCCAAAGCTACACCCCTGCATATTGAGTCCAAGACATCTGCAGTTTTTGATAGTGTTTCTTAGGTTACCTTAGTAACTAATTGGGGCTCTTCCTTGGTGGTTTGGTGTGTTGGGAGGGTGTTCTAACAGTGTATGACTGTGTATGAGTAGGATGACTTTTAATGTATTCTGGGTTGTGCAGACACTTGTGTGAATGAATTTGAAGATTCTCCAGTTGCTGACTCTATGTAACTTTAAAAGCTGTTTTTTTTACTTTTTGGACGTCCGGTGTCAACTATGTTGCTGTAATCATTTTTCTCTCGTGTGATGGGTTTGACTGTGGTGGCCTTGTTTTCTTCAGTCACTACCATTACCCAGTATTTGATCTTTTATAGATTCCAATGCCTGAATCTTCCCAGTCATCGAAGTGAGAATCCCACGGTATCAGTACAAAAGCAGTGCAACATACACTAATAAAATACAATGCTATTAATAGCCACTGCAACAGCCTATCCATATCCTTTTGTAAAAAGAACCAAACCTAGGCCACAACCAATCAAACTACAGCACACCGTAGAACCTTCCCAAGAGAGGCTGAGTTCCTCAGATTTTCTACCACACTTCGTTTGAGAGGTAGTCTCCCTGAGCTCTGCTCAGTATTTCTTTAAACTGCTCTTATATATAACTGTTTCTCACCATGTCTGTTAAGAAAGGACTTTTCAGATTATATGGATCGTGTGGTAAGGAGAAGCTTCCCCAGGAGGATCCCCATAAGGGTTGTACATATTGCTTGTACCCACAGCAAAGTAAAAGTTGTAGGCCGTTTTCAACCAAAACCCTAAAAAACTGAGAGGGTAGGTTGTTAATTTGGTTACAGAGGCTCAAAACCAAATCTAATGTTATCTCTGAAGAGGAGGATAGTGCTAGCCCTCATACCTCTTCTGAAGAGCATAAGAAGAGAGCGAGGTCATAAGAGTCTCCTGAGGGTCATAAAAAGGCTACTAAGAAAATGCACCATGAGCCCTCACAAACTTTCTCACAAAAAAGGGAAACCTTCCTCTAGATCTCCAGCAAAGAAAAAATTTGATTTAGTTAGGGTATCAAAAACCTCCACTCTGTCACCAGAAAAAACCTCATCGACGAAACCCTCTTCGGCTAAGTACCCACCATCGACGAAGCTTCCATCGTCGACGATGCCTCCACTGACAACGGCATCTCCACTGGTGACGACACCTCCACCGTCATCAATGATTCCACCAGATACGGCGCCTCCACTGTTGACGCAGCTCCCACTATTGACAACGTCATTTCTATCATCAATGGCATCTCCATCGGTAATGACTGCCTTATCGTCGACAACTACAAAGCCATCAGCGACAGCAACACAAACAACTTTATCAATACATCAAACTGTTCCATCGTCCACAGCATACTTCTCGTCAATGTCTCTTTCCTATAGAATAAAAAGACCCTCAAGCTTGCAGGTTACCCCTCTTCTTCAAACATCATAATCCAGACAATTGTATCAAGATCCAATGCAAATATCACTGTTACCTCCTGCCAATTTTCTGGAATAATCTGATGATGAAGGGTTATTTGGCCCAGCACATAGCCCATCATAGCTAAATGTAAAATACCAAGACAATGACGATGATGAATATTACACCCAGAAGTTAAGCCCACAACGTGCTGCGGCCTACCGTACACGCATCCCAACACCTGTGGGATTGGAACCACCTCCTCCGCAAATAACATGCGTCCTATACCTCCTCCAACACCAAGAGTTGTTACAGCTACAAACATAGCTGATCCATCAATGCAAGATCTGCCTTCTACTGATTATGAAGATGCAGAGGAGAGTGTCATTCAAGGCACCAGACCCGCGAGCAATGAATGGGATTGCTACATAATTCCCACTTCTTCTCCTCTTGTCCAACCAGCAGACTCACCATTAGAGGACATAGATGGTTTTCACCCTCTGATGGAAAGAGCTGCAACAAGATTTCATCTACCTATGATGGTCAAGCAGTCTGACTGCGTTCTATATGATTTTAAAGACCAGTCAAGAAGAACTGTCAGAGCAATCCCAATCATCGATTATATATGGTAAGAAGGCATAAAGGTCAAGAAGTCACCAGCTACAGTCACCGCAGTCTTGACAAAAATAGACAAGAAATACAAGGCCACAGACAGTGCACCAGCATGTTTGGTAGGCCATCCAAAGCCAGACTCAGTGATCACCCGGGCTGGACAGAGAAGATCTCAGAATCCCATGCACCTATCACTTCCCCCCTGACAAGGAGGGCCGAAGCCTTGATAATATAGGCAAAAGATTCATGACCATCTCTAGGACTGTGGTGCGTGCAGCCAAAGTTTCAGCAATATTGGGAAGATATGATCACCAAATGTGGTCAGATAATGCACCAGATAATAAAAAACAGGAGGCACGAAAAATCTTACTAGAGGGGGCGAGAGCAGCTTCTGAAACCATTGACTCATCTGTGTACATCGCTTCTCTTGCCTCCTGTCAGCTAGCTGGTCCAGCCATCTTAGGCACCAAGGTTGGCTTAAGGCAACCACATTCCGCCCAGAGATACAAAGTAGGATTCTGGACATGCCTTTCGATGGTGATATGCTTTTTGACAAGCATATAGATGACACCTTAGAGACTATCCAGGCGGATACTGGCACGGCTAGGTCCTTGGCAACACTAAAATATAGGAAAATACCCTTTTGTGGGGTACAAGGGTGCAGAACCTATGCCTTTCGTGGAACCTATCAAAGGTACTAACCTAAAAATGATCAATCATTTTGTTCCATATGCCAGCATCAGCAATATCATGCACCACTGCAAGCTACTTATTCCAGACAGCAGCAAACAGCATAGCCTAGAGACACGTCCAAGAATAAGTGTCAATTCAACAGAGCCTGCTACAGTTTTCCCTACCCTACCACCCCAGGGAGCACACATATCTACCAATGGAAACAAATTACCACAGACAAGTCGGTCTTGTTTATAATAAAATATGGCCATACTTTGGAGTTTGTCCATCATCCACCTCCTCATCCGCCACAAACATTACCTGTGGCACAAGTCCACTTACTCAAGAAGGAAGCAGCCATTATGCCACAAAAGGGTGCCATAGAGAACGTTCCTCGTTCTCAGAGAGGAAATAAGTTTTATTCTTGCTTCTTTCTAATAACTAAAAGGTCGGGTGAATGGCGCCCTATTCTATACCTCAGGAAGCTAAACAAATATATACAGAAAAAATAGTTTCGTAGGGTAAGGCTCCAGGTGATATTACAGCTTCTCGACCATGCAGACTTTATGGCTGCTCTCGATTTACAAGACACCTACTTCCACCTCCCCATCCACCCAAAGCATTGAAAATGTATGAGCTTTGCTGTGGCAGGAGCTCACTTTCAGTTCAGTTTCCTACCTTTGGTCTCTGTTCACCCCGAGTGTTTACCAAAATGCCTTGCCCCAGTAGCAGTACATTTGAGGCTCAAAGGACTACAGCTTTTCGCGTATCTCGATGATTGGCTTCTAAAAGCACCGTCTCTTCACAAGGTATCAGAAGCCATGTCGATTTGCCTCTGTCTGTTTTGCTCTCTAGGACTAACAGTACATTTTCAAAATTTGGTACTGTCACCCTCTCAGAGAATAAACTTTCTCGGGGCAACTTTAGACACCATGCAAAACAGGGCATTCTTGTCAGCAGAAAGACAAAAGAGCATAATATCACTAGCTCACGATCTATCCAGAAAAGAGTATGTTTCTGTCCGTATCCTCAAGTCATTTCTCAGCATGATGTCTTCAGGCATTCTCATGCTGCCTCATGCATGTCTCAGAATGAGACCATTCCAAGAACAGTTAGACAAACAGTGGCTCCAAGTAACTGGATCATTCAACGATCTAGACCAAATTACTCTGATCATGAAAAAAGCACTTCTATGGTGGCAATCCGCCAGCAACCTTTCAGCAGGGCTAACGTTTCTCTCTCCACTTCCAGATTTCATTATTACTACAGATGCCTCACTGGAAGGTTGGGAGCCCATCTTCGAGATCGCCAAAAAAGGGGCAAATGGAGTGCCTCTCTTTCCAAGATGTACATAAGTTTCCTAGAATTAAGAGCCATTTTTCTGGCACTGCAGTTGTTCCTTCCGAGGATACAAGCATCATCCGTCCTCATTCGAACAGACAACACCACCTGCCTGGATTATCTAAACAAGCAGGGAGGTATGAAGTCCCACATTCTCTCCCTAGAGGCTCAAAGAATCTGGAAATGGGCACTACTTCACAACATCTCGATCAAAGCGGACCGTCTGCCAAGAGTAAAGAACAATCGAACAGACACCCTGAGCAGAACCAGTCAAACCTCTCACAAATGGGAACTCAATCAACTAATTCTCAACTCTATATTCCAGAGATGGGGCACACCGAACTTAGACCTCTTTGCATCGCAAGTGAACCGGAAATGCCGGTTCTTCGCCAGCAGGGAACCACAGAGAGGGTCATGGGTGAATGCGTTTTCGATCAGAGGGTCAGGGATCATTGCATACACTTTTCCCCCATACTGTCTCATCTCCGGGATCCTAATAAAGATGAAGAGAGAATTGTGCCGTCTGATCCTCATTGCGCCACGCTGGCCGTGACAACATTGGTTCACTGAACTTCTTCTACTGTCGGAAACCAACCCATATCGCCTACCGGTAACAACAACTCTATTAGCCATGAACAAGGGACAGATCCTCCATCCACATCCTGCCTTTCTCCAATTGCATGCATGGCTCCTGAATTTAACAGCTCAAGCAGTTAAACATCATCCAGGATTGCAGAGACATATTATCCAAGGTGAAATTTTATTCCACCAACAGATCCTATAGATTCAAATGGAGACGTTTTTGCTCTTGGTGTATACAAAACAAAATCCACTCTTAATTCATCACTGGAACAAGTTCTACCTTATCCGCTATCTCTGGCTAAATCAGGGCTGGTACATGCGTCTTTCAAGGTACACCTTACTGCAATTTCATGGTACAGGCGTTCTCTCAACTCCAACTCTCTTTGCTCGTCAAGCAATTTATGAAAGACTTATTTAGAGCCTTTCCTCCAATTGGCCCTCATCCACCAGAGTGGAATCTTAATATAGTTCCTTCGCAACTAATACAATCAACCTTTGAGCCTATTCCCAAGACTGAGTTCACATATCTCACTTAGAAAGTTACATTACTATTAGCGATCACCTCTACAAGAAGAGTAAGTCAGATCCAAGTATTAACTATTAAGGAACCCTAGTTACACTTCTCTGATGACTGTGTTCTTATTAAAACAAATCCAAGGTTTATTCCTAAGGTTCCATCCCAATTGCATCTTAATGAACCTGCTGCTCTTCGCACCTTTTTTCCAAATCCATCCTCAGCTGAAAAAGCACTTCACTTTCTCAACGTCAAACAGTGTCTTGCATTGTATTTACAAAGAACTATACAGATTTGGAAAATTGATCAGTTACTAGTCTCCTACCACCCCAACAAACTATGTGCTTCAGTCACAAAAGCAACTATTTGAAGATGGATTTCAGCAACCATCCAACTCTGCCATTCTAAAGCGAGTAAGCCGCTCATACTCAAGCCTCAAGAGCATTCTACAAAGACAATAACCTCATCTGCTGCCCTTTTCACTGGTGTTTCCTTGGAGAAGATCTGTTGTGCCGCTATTTGGAAAAGCGCTCATACTTTTACGCAGCATTATTGCTTGGAGTTGCCAGTCAACAGGGACCTGGCTGTAGGACGAGCAGTTTTACATCATCTTTTCCAACAAGATAAGCCTCTTCTCATAGAGGTGAATTTATTTTATTTCTCATTTTATTTTGAATAATTGTGTTTATATCACACATACTTAACTTTATTTACTATCATGTTTTATATGATAAATAGTACAAAGTTATATCATATTATTACTTGCCATCCACTAAGGGTATTCGTGGGATTTACATTTGTGATCTGTTACTGGTCGCTATTCTGATTCAAGCATGTGAATCTATTGAAGATCCAATACTGGAGAAGAGAACAAGTTATTTACCTTTAACTACAGTTCTCCAGTATTGCCATCTTTCATAGATTCAAATGAGACCCACCCTCCTGCCCAGAGAGGCTTACCTTCTTTTCTCGTTTACACTTTAATCACACTTGTGCTCGACAAATCTGAGAAACTCAGCCTCTCTTGGGAAGGTTCTACTGGGTGTTGTTGTTTGATTGGTTGTGGCCTAGGTTTGGTTCTTTTTACAAAAGGATATGGATAGGCTATTGCAGTGGCTACCCATAGCATTGTATTATATTAGTGTATGTTGCACTGCTTTTGTAATGATACCGTGGGACTCTCACTTCGACAATGCAGAAGATTCAAGCATGTGATTCTATGAAAGATACCAATACTGGAGAATGATAGTTACAAGTAAGTAACTTATCTTCTTACAGTTCCTGCAGATGCCTCAAGGAATAGGTTGCTTTGTTTAAAATGAGGGAGAATTTGATTATCTGTGTTCGATTCAAAGACAAATTTTAGCCCTGAAGTATGAAGGGTGTGTCTAGGATGTGTGTGTGTTTTTTTGCAAATTATTTTTATTGAAATCTTATACAACAAGCAATAGAAATACAGTACAGAGGGAAAATATAAAGACATCACATAGTGTGGCATGATGAGCAACAATAGCAACAAACTTAGTAGATACGGAAGGAATGGTAACACACACATGCAATAGTTTCTGATATCTTTGGAGCATGTAGCTGTGTGGATTTGGAGGATAGAGGTGAATTTAGAGCTGTGAGGTTAAGCATGAGAGTGTCATGCAGTAGGATACCCCAAGATAGTATAGTGGCAGAGGAGAGACAAGATTGAGAGGATAGAGAAAGAAGTAAAGGCAGAGAGGGAGAAAAAGAGAGGGAGTGGGTGTAGTGAATCCTAATTTGTTTTAATGAGATACAAGAGTTAGCTCAGCCTTTGGTTTGCAGACTCGTGCCCCTGTCACCTAGTGACATTTACCCTACTTAGCTTGCTCTGTTTTGCTAAATAAAACCTATTGAAACTTACTGCATCTTCTTCGTTATCTGTGTTTGATTGAGACATGGTTTTTATGTAAGAAAGGGGTAATCTATGTTTAACCGTTAACCTGAGATGTCAAACTCTTGAGTCCATGCGTAAAGGCTGCCATAAATCACCTTTTACTGTTTGGGTTTTTGGGAAGGTGCTGCTTGTGAGCCGGGAGGGTTGATACGACGGTTGCAATTTGTTGCAGGACTGACATAGTCGCCTACAAACATAAGTATAGTCCTCCTTAAACCAGTAGTCTTGCCTAGAGCAAGAGTCAAACTATGACAGGGGTAGAGGAAAACAAGGAGTAAAGCAGGGAGAGGGAGTATGAGGTCAGGGGCATGGATAGTGAGGACAACTTGTGAGGGAATGAGAGGGGGGTGTGAGTGTAGGGAGAATATGGGGAAAATGGACGTACTCGGAGTGACTTCTAAGACAAAGTGATCTGGGACATGTAATTGTCTACTTATAACCAGACTTTTTGCTTTTTCTTGGAGGAAGACTTTAGGAAGGATTTCAGAGTTGTCAGCGCCCCTGGTGAACAGGACACATTCCCACCATGCATGGGTAGATAGTTTGGAGAGGTCTTTCCTTTCAGAAAAAAAGGCTTTTAAGCCAATAGGTATTAGTATGTCCCAAAGGATGTAACTTTTAGCATCTAGGTTTTTGGAGAGTTCAGGGGGAATACTACCCATTACTATGGCGGTGGGGTTGGGGGTCCAGTTCAGACCAACATTTTTTTGGAGTGGGTGATATTGAAAAGCATATGTGGAAGGTCACCGTTGCCTCCTTGCAACTCCAACATTTGTCTGAGTCTGAAAGACCTAGTTTATATAGCTTGCTAGATGACCAGTGAGTGGGTCGTGTAGGTGGTCCACAGTCTACATTGAGATACAGCTGGTGTGATTTTATTCAGTGTTAGATTGATCCAAATGTAAGGCCTGTTCAGGGGTGGGTTCTGTGTGGTTTTTGTTTTGTTTATGTGAGCTTCCCATTTGACTTGGATAGGATGGGTTAGGTTAGGAGTCATGGGGGTTAGTAAGGAGTAGAATTTGGAAGCTATATTTCCTGCCTTGGCAATAACCTTCAGTATTGAAGAAAAGTCGGGTAATGTTGGAAGTTTGTGTTTGGCGATAATAGCTTTATTTTTTTTTAAAGTTGTAGAAGTCGATATAGTCAGGATCAAATTTGGATGTGAGATATGAGAAAGTAATGAGAGCCTGAAGAAAACCCTAGGTCACCTGTCAAGAGGATGCCTTTATCTTCCTATTTCTCATCAATAAGCATTTTGCCATCTGATTTGAGGTTATCATTATGCCATAATGATGCAAGATTGGAATAGTGCATTTGTTAAGAAGTTTATTGTCGATTTATTATTATTATTTTTTGTAGGGCTTGTACTGCATGAGAGAGAACGCTTGCCGAGTGTTTTGACTTTATAGTCTTGGTGGTGATAAGGGTTGTGAGGGATAGTTGTAGGCCTAGAGAGATTTTGTTATTGAGGCAAGCAGGGGTCGCCATTCTAGGTTGGTGCAGCCAGTAGAGTTCTTGTTGTGCTAGGTAAGCAGCCTGGAATCTGGGATAGTCTGGGAGGTTGAGGCCTCCTAATTTCTTTGGGGGGCACAGTTGTTTAAGGGCTATTCTTGGTCTTTTGGATTGCCACTGAAATTCATTAAATATGAGATCTGTCTTGGTGAAGAAGATATCTTATAGGTGGACTGGAGACATGCTGGTTAAGTAGTTGATGAGTGGGGAGATCATCATTTTGATGGTCTCGATGCACCCACACCGTGTAATGAATCTGACTGACCATTTGTCAAGGAGGTCTTTAATTTTGATTAGGGTAGTTCAGCGATTTAAGTGCATTATAAAAGTATGGGAACTGTGGTGCTGCATTTAGTGGGGATGGGGTCAGTGAGCATGGGGGCGGGGTCAAAGGTGTGGGTACAAAACGAAATATGTCAGTTTTTTTTGGTCTGTTACTGTCTGGTAGCTACATATAAAATAACGCACAGCTTAAATGCAAAATAAATAAAAAAGCTATTACTCAATGGGAAATCCACTACAGTACGTTATGAAACCTCTCTTAGTTAATGCACTGCAGAGGTCCATGTGTAACCAGAAAGCCGCAGAATTAAATAAATCTTAGTTGGTGAAATAGGGAGCAGTGACTTGTGTACTTTTAGTACTAGGAGGTCACAGCCTGGGACAGAAAGCAACATGAATATGTAAGTCATTATTTTAAGCTTGCATTACACACAGTATAAGATAGACTGCTACAAAATGCACTAAAAGGTTTACGATAAAATGGTGCTTCCAAAATATAGATTTTAGTAATACCCAGACTGTACGTAATGCAATTTATTTTACATTACCGTCCCGTCAACACCTTCAGGGGTAAAAGCACTTTATAGAACAATTACAATGAAAAGAATGCACTTCACAGCTCAGTAGTTAACTTTTTGCACTACCACTCAAATAAGTAAATCTTTGTCATGGCAAAGCCTTGAGGTATTTGAACAATTAAAGCCAGTACGGGTCCCCAAACATCCTTTACAATTGCAGACCACCCTTTGCATTTGCAGATTCAATGGTAGCGCACATTTGCCATTCTTTCAGGCAAGATGGCACCCTGGCAGGAGGCTTGTTTAGCTGTCTTCCTGGCTTTCGTTTCACAGCACAGGACACTCAATGAATGACATTTCAGTTGAAGCATTTAAACTATTGGAATTAACCATCTTGGGACGTTGTCTTTTTAGTAAAAGTAGGAGAGCAGTTTTAATAAATTAAAAAAGTATAAGCACATCGTGCCCCTCAGATCCCACCTACTTCAACCTCCAGTGTAGTTTTTTTCATTGTGATCCATTGGTTCTTTGAGGTTACAATTGAACTAGATGTCCAGGTATTTTATTTTGTCTCTGGCCCCTTTAAGAACAAGATCCCCCATTATAGAGCTGTTGCAGTAGATGTTCAGTAGTAGAACCTCAGTTTTGTCCTTATTAAGGGTGTAGTCTGAGACAATGGCATAATCACTGATTGTTGATATGATTGTGTGTAAGGTGGAAGTAGCCTTGGATGTGAAAAGGAGAATATTTTTTGCATATGCTAGTTTTTGTGGACCAGATGAGACTGGGATACCAAAATCATTTCAGAGAGTTTGGGGCCTAGGTCAAATGCTCTAAGGGTGGCTTGTAGGTAAGACCACAAGACCATATTAAAGGCATTTTGTGTGTCTAATGCAATTGCACATGCAGTTTTGTTGAGGGAGTTTGCTTTCTCAATCACATGCCTGAAGACGCTGATACTGTCTGCACTAAATCTAGGCTTTATGAAACCCATTACTGAGGAGTGTATTGTCGTTTGTAGGATGGGTTCCAGTGTGAGGGCTAGGATTTTTATGTATATTTTGCAGTCAATGTTTATTAGAGAAATTGGGTGGTAATTCTTGGTGAAAGAAGAATCCTTCCCTGCTTTGGGGATTACAATTAGCATTGCTTCAGCAGCTGTCCCTGATACCATTCCTATTTTCAAGAAGTGGTAGAAGAGTCTTCCAGAGGGGAGATGAGCGATGCACCCCATGTTCGGTAGAAAGAAGTAGGGAAGCCGTTGGGCCCGAAGCTTTTCAAGGTTTGAGAAGTTTTTTGCTTTTATGATCATGTTTTGAGAAATAGGCTCCTGTAGCTGGGATCTGGTTTTATGGTCTATTTTTTAAATGGGAATCATATTTAGGTGTTGTAGATGGATTTCGTAGGGGTGTGATTACTTTTAGAGTATAGATTGCAGTAGAAGGAATCAAAGGTGTTAACAATATCCTTTTCTTTGGAGGATGATGAACCATTTCCTTGATAAAAGAGGTTGTGTTGGGTGGGCAAAAGTTTTGTTTAAAATACAAGACCAGGATTTTAACTGCCTTATTGCACCCACATATGGCGATGCCTTTGTTTTTTTGTGCGATGATGTATGCCTTGTTGCTTGAAATATTTTTGAAATCATATGTAAATTTTGTTAGATGATTGAGGCGTGATTTATCTGGGTTTACTTTAAGATTATTTTCTAGTAATTATGTTTCTTGTTCCAGTTTATTTAAGTTGGAGTTCCCTTGTTTATTTTTCCAGGACTTTAGAACAAATGACCATGTACAGTAGATTACAGGGAGTCCCAGATAATTTCGAGGTTAGGACCTGAGGTTTTATTAATTTCTATGAATTGTGTGATTTCCTTCTTAATCTTCTCCTTGAACGTGAGGTCTTCCATGAGAAGATTATTCATTATCCATGTGTTATATTTTTTTAGGGGAGTGCAGTGTTGTATAGGAGGAAAATGTAAATGTATGCATGGTCAGAAACCTGGGTTGGTGGGATTGTGGCGTTAGATGTATTGGGGATATGGGCATCATCTACTAATATATTGTCTACACGAGAGAAAGAGTTCTGTGGGTGGGAGAAGAAAATGTAGTCTTTACCTGTAGGGTTAACTAGTCTTCACACATCTTTCGGTTTCAGGGCTCTACATAGGTTTAGCATTTGCTTGTGAGGTCTGAAGGGTCAAAAGTAGTTCCGATCAAGGATTCTGGCCCACTGGAGATTAAAGTCATCACCCATAATGACTCTGCAGTTTGGAGAGATGTGTGCTAGTTTTTTATGTAGCTATAAGCAAAAGGATGGGCAGTCATTATTGGGAACATGAGTGTTTACCACGACCAGCTTTTTATCATTTTTTTGGAGGTTTGTTATTAGTCATCTCCCCTCTGGGTCTGCTTGCAAAGACGTAATGTATTGATCAGGTCAGAGGCAGTAGGTATGAGGTTAATAAGGCCATTTTTCTTTTTGGTAGTTGGGGCACCGGATAGGTTGTAAACCCATAGTTTGCATGAGCGTGGCTTCTTTCAAGGCTACCTCAGTTTCTTGAAGGAGAATTAGGTCAATCTTAAGTTTGTGGAGGTAGTCCAGAATTTGTTGTCATTTTGTGGGGTGGTTTAATCCCTTCACGGTGAGGGATAATATCTTAATGTCATGCATTATTATAATTGTGTGATTTATAGTGGTTGTTAGTAGGTTTGTTGTGGAGAGGTAGATCATAGTGAAAGTTTTGATGCCATCCGGCGTGAGAGAGGGAGTGGTGACGGTAATGCATTGGAGAGTTGCAGGGTAATAGGTGATGTGAGGAGGTGGGTATAGGTCAGGAAATATGGAAGGTATGAGGTTGTGTGAAGGGTGGGGGGGAGTGGGGAAGAAGTGAGAGAAGATTAGCGAGAGAGATAAATAGAGAAGTGGAAGATAACAGAAGTCCATGTACCTGTGTAGGCACTCAGATGGCATTCTAAATGCAACTAGAGGTAAGGCAATGGAGGACACGACGATTTGTGCTGAGAGTTAGAGAGTCAGTGCCATGCCTTGGGAGTCATATAGGATGAGGAGTATATGAAGTGGACTTATCCAAAGGATGAAGTTGTGATGTGAGGTGCTAAGTAGAACAGGGAGTGGATGCACTATGGTGGAGATGGCGGTTAATTGTTTGGACATGTGTTAATGCAGTGACATGTCCATCATTGCTGTGTAATCAAGCAGAAGGCTAGAGAGGAGAAGGGATTTATCTTGAGTTGCATCATGCGTGATAGTGATGATTCCTAATGTGACGAACTGCATGGCTGTAAAATATTTCATATAACTGACATCACAGACATGCAATATTGGAAACTCATATCAGTGCAACTGTGAGGAAACTGATACATTAAACTGTAATTGAGTGCAATTATAAAAACCGGTGAGGATGGTTACTTTAGGCCTAATCTACTTAAAGTTCACCAAATATACCATTGAGGTTCAGTTTAGGAACTGCTGGTCTAGGTCAATAGAAATGTTATAAGGGGGAAACGGTGATCTATCTAGAGACTTAATATATCAAAGTAAAACAGTTAGGTATAATGAGCAACCAGGGGTTATACCAAGCGCTATATAAATTTTTGGAAAAGAGGAAACTATAATCGCATCATAAGGTCATTGCACGCTTAAAGATCTTTAGGTTAACACCACTGGCGGTGAACATGACATTAGGGACTGTTATGGACTGTCAGGTCTTTGGTTAAATACAACAACCATTCACAGCGGATCCTTCACTGTAGATGTCTTTGCGTAGATAAGCGCTTGTGAGGGATTATTGAACTAACAATTTGATAGAACTTATGGCTTTAGGATAGTGGTTAGGTGAACACATCTGTGTCTACAAATGCAGTTTATACATGCATTTGCAGGTGGATTTAGTGGTCAGTAGTTATTAGATTGGGTCAGTTCCCATGGCCATTAGAGGATTGTGTAGTAGTGCTGTAAGAGTAAGGTTGGGAGCCAAGGCTTGAGGGCGAAGATAGTTGGTTGGCCAAAAAAAGAGAGTCATTTTAGGCCATTTGGGGTGTTGTTACATGCTTTGGATATTATAAGCTTGCAGAGGGGTCAGTACCATATTAGTTTTTTCATAAGTTGTTGAGGGATAGTCTTGTGTTATGTGCACGTTAGAGGACCAAGAGGAGGTAACTTAAGAGTTCATGTTTGAGTCCTGAATCTCCGCAATGAAAAAGCCAAGTCCACAGGGTCCTCAAACATAGAGGTTTTATCATTGTAGGTGTGTTTTTAGTCAAGGGGTACCAATGAAGGAGAATTGTACCTCCAAGTCCTTTAAAGCCTTTCTATGGTCTAGGAAAGATTTCCTCCTATTGTCATTGACACCCCAACCACCCCTCAGATATACAACCTTTCATTCATCACCCCAAGCATTTCCCAAGGAGTAACAGCCACATTGGATTTCACTAATCAGCTACTGCTTCCTTTGTGGAGCAGACAGGTGGTTAAGACAACTGTTTCTTGCCCACTTTGCTTTTCATCCACAAAAACCTGACAAGCTGTAATGTCGTACAGAAGAAGCAAGGGACAATGTTCTCCCCAATAGACTTAAACATTGTTATATAATTCACACCTTAAGACCCTATTTATACTTTTTTTTATATCAAACCATTGATGTTGAACTGTCTGGCTGGCCCCCACCCAGATTCTCTGCAAACTCTCTTGATGAAATCGTAGTAGTCACTCTCAGTTCAAAGAACAAATCTTTGCATGTAGTTCCGTTATACAGGTCTCCTGATATGTCTCTGGATAACTTGAATGGCCTTCCTGATCTTTTTTTTGCCACCTTAGGCTGACTCACAAACAAGTTCTACTTTTAATGATCTCAGTTTATGGCTTGCAGTTTCTTTTGGAGCAGCAGAATCTTTCTTGGTTAATATATCTCTGATGGGCATAAAACATTGAAACTACACAGCCCCCTGCAGAGCAGGTCACCTACTAAATCTTACCTTTGCCTCTGGTAACTTTATTAGTATTTCTAATGGATACTTATTATATATCGTTTGGTGCCAGACTGGATCCAGGAACTCAAAAAGCAGTGCTGCTATACACCACTAGGTGGGGTGATGCAGTTCTGTGCCCACTTTGTTCCACTCTGGAAGTGACAAACTGAGCTACATATAAATGCCATCCATGCAAACTGACATCAGTTTTTATCTTTCTGCTCCATCAGGTAAGGACCCAGAGCTCTGCTTTTGTTCTTCATCAGTTGCAGAAATGTGTTTTCTCTAAATCTACCAGTGTGCAAGGGAACATGTCACCTCCTAAAACTAGAGGTTTTAAGCCTTTAAGGCTCTGTCAAAGAGGTGTTGCTCGAGTGTGAAATTACCGTAGAAAAACATAGAAGACGAGGCGTTTGGCAAAACAGGAACAGTTTGTTTAACTGAACATGACAGCTGGGAGAGCAGTTACGGAACCAGGGTCTGAGGACTGTCTCTGTGTGCAATAGGTCAGAGTGGGATTTTATACATTTCTTTGGGTACAATAAAACACAACATTCCTTTTGAAATGAAGAATATGAACATTTGTCAAGGAGTCATAAATAAGGTCTTGATGGCAAATGCAGGTGGGCCTCTACCTTGTGTGCACACAATGTGGGCCAGTGAGTAGGTGTCCAGATAGCCGGCCTGAGGGGCACGTGGTTGCTGCGTGTTGATGTGCTCTGATTGGTAAAGTGTTCCTAACTACACGTGGCATTTAACTTTATGGTGTTTTTGGGAATGCATTCACCCATCTACCCGTGTGTGTTTTATTGGGGCCAATATCCTGGGAACATTGTGGTGTAGCTGCACCTATCTGTGGGATTTGATCTAAGTTTCCTGTTTGTGTGTTTGTCTGCTGGCTACACATAACCCCACCTGTGACCTGTTAGTAACCTCAGACCTAGGTCTCTAAGCCTGCCTGGCCATGTATCTTCATGCCTGGGTTGAGGAAGTGTTCACGACAGGGGAATCTAATACTGGTGGTGTGATTTTGTTCTTATGTATGAATGTATCGTTGTGTGCATCGATATCGACTATTCCAATTTTCACAGAGGTGTGCCTTTGTGTTTGGGTTTAGCACACGACTCCAAGGCTGCAAAGATTGTACCCAAATGAACCAGAGGTCCATCCAAGAATGCGAGGTGAAGTGCTTCATGGCAAAACACAGCAAGACTTCACCCAGGTTTGGCTCTCGGTTAAAGTGTGGACTTGCTCCCAAAGTCAACCCTGTGACAGATCTTCATTGCAGTCAAATACTTGGGGTTAATCCATTAAAAAGCATAAGATGCAGAAGCATAAAATGTCCAAGCGGGACGCAGCACCTTCCTGCCACTCTTGATCTCCAGAGAAGGGTGTCACAGTGCCTCTTGGTCTCATTCCTGTTCCACCAAGGAACCGATTCCAACCCTGGTTTAAATGCACCTGGACTTTCCAGTTCCCTCAGCAACGTTGCAGTAGATTTAAACCTTTAGCGAAGCCATACTTCTGGCTCTTTTTGGCAGCAAGGATCATTTGTAGCCTCCAGTCAGGTTACCGTGGATCTGTCCTCTGTGCTCTCTGTACCCAACAAAACTGCTTTGTGCTCCACACTGGGGTCGGTGCTGTCTTTGATTCCCGCACCAAAATTCTGTTTGTCACTCAGACGTCCACTAGCAGAGTAAATCCTAATGCCTTTCCAACTCCTCCAGAAAGTTCAAACGTTTGAAGAACTTTGCGAAAAGAATGTTTTTGTCACCATACTTGTCTTAAGGTTGATCTGTGCCAGCTGCCTTATGAGATGTAACACTCAGGCACTCTGGAACATGGTTGGTGAGATCTTACCAGATGTAGGAGAAAACTTGCAGGCTTCCTTGACCCAAACCTTTTAAGATGGTATGAATGTGGCCAGGTTTGTCATCTGATCAGGCCTAGACAGCATTGTTCAGCAGACCCTTCTTCCTACTACCACGCAGAGCTGATGGTGGTGAAGACCCATCACTGTGGAATTGCGGAGGCCATCTGAAAGAGCTTGAGATCCGAGGACCCTGGTCTCCAGTGGATGCCCGGCTTCCCATCAGCCTGCTGCAGTTTCAGGTTGTTTAACTGGTATTGAAGGCCTTCCGTCAAAGGGAGAGTGGTGCGGTTTCTCACAGACAACACCACTGCCATGTGATACTGCAACAATCAGGGTGGTGTGGGAAACTGTGTCCTGTCCCAGGATGCTCTGTGTCTGGCTGAAATGGCTGGGTCATCAGGGCATCTCCTTGGTCTTGATCCACCAGGCTGATCTATGAACTTAAATAGTTTATTGTCTAACTAGGCCTTGAAAAATCTCATCATATTTTATCAAGTCGAGCTATTTTTAAGACTTTCTTACCCCATTTGGCAAGTTGACAAAAAACAGGTGTTCTGTTCAGTCAGAAAGTGAACCAGAAATAAGACTTTATATCTTGTTCTTGTCACCTTTGCTATGTGTTCACAGACAGTGGTGAAAAGTCACTGTGTCTTTTTCCATTCTGACTGCAGAGTTTCAGGATATTGTAAGATGACCTGCCTGACCTGCTGTAAAAAGTGTGAAATGAAAGCTGTGTGTTTTTTCCTAATACACAACATTTAAACAACTAAGTCAACTTTGCAAACATTTCAAAATACATGTCAGTAGCTAAGAAAGACCATTTTTTGTTTTTCAGAGTGATTAAAAAATATTTTAAAAGGATGAAAATAAATAAGAACACTTTAATTGGTGATGTGCAAATGGTATATATGTTTTTTGAAACCCAGTTTTCACATATTATTAATACACAACATAGTTTTATCAGTAAAGCTGCAAGTTAGTGGGAAGGTTTTTGGATATTTCTTGGAAATGTACTGTCTGTAAATGACAGTGTGCTAACACATTGTGCTTTGGTAATATATTTATTAAAAGTGAGTGTTTAAACATAAACTGGGAAAAACGTCTGCCCTGGTGACAATGCTGTTAGTAAACTAAGAGACAAGTCATGGATCATGTGTACCCTATATGTGGGCTAGATTCTTATTATGCATGGAGCAAACATTCAGTCTATTTAAACAAACAAAATAGTTTATTTGTACAGCAGAACATCACATATTTGAAGGTGCACTCATATGTGAGAATGAAGAAAAAGTTTACTCTGTAAAATAAAATATTTGCCTAGGATCACACAATTTGAGACCTGTTTACGGGTCAATTACATTACAGCTAGGCCATGTAGATTATTCAGGTTATTCGACCTGCTAACACATCCAATTCAAAATGTAACATTATCAATTCAAGTGGCATTGGAGGATGACCTAATGACTATTGCCAAGTCTGTGTATGAACATTTCTTAAAATGCATCCAGAATATTTAACTTCCCAAGACTTTTTACAGAAACGTATTGAATATTGTAAACAAAATGTAATCCCTTCCTAACCTAATTACATTTATATCATTGTTAGAGTATTGGGAAGAACTTTCCTAATTATTTTTAGGTCGAGAATAGCAGCAAATTTGGCAGAAAAGGAGGAATGCATAGACAGGTGGCCCTCCCTTCCCACCATACTGAAGGTATTCTGACTGTATGTAGAGTGAGGAAACCAGTGCGTTACCATTGGCGGAACCTCCTTGGCTCTGCCAACAATAACTCTGGTCCCAGTGGTCTGTCTGCAGGAGGTCTGCAGGGTCATGGTGTTTGTTCTCCCACCCTATTGCCCACCACTCATTTTCTGTGCCCATGTCTGCCACATGATGCAGGGAAAAAGCAGAATTTTCCGCATGCTTTGGGAGTTTGTTTTATCGGGGAAAAATGTTTAGCTAAGCGGGCCCTTTAGTATTGGCACCCACTGAGCAAACTTTCAGTGCTATAGTAGGACCTGCTGTGTTGGCAGTTGCTTTTACAGCACAGATATTCCCACCAGGTATGCGAGAGCAACTAAAAAGGGTAGACTGTCGTCCTTACAGGGAAGTGGATGTTGTGACTTCTGCACTGTTGACAAGCCAGAGGACTGGTCCACCAAGGTCTAATGACCACTCAAATCTGTGTGCAATCCCCTTACCAGAACATGTCAAATATATTAAGCAATCATTGGAGAGAATCTCAATCAGGACATAGATTTCCTCTCTGTTGAATGCTTCTATTCATCACTCCTTGAAAGAATCAGTTGGCATTGTGATGATGACCATCACTAGCCTTGATGTCGGTGATCTGAGTAGTCCTTTGCCGATTGTACACTGCCATTTCCAAAACAGCACCGTGTTAAATTTGCTGTAGGCTCATTTGTGACCCTAAGGGGCCCTAGGTTGAGTACTGCAAGAGGGTTTATGGCAGCTTGTGGTAGCGGAGGCCAGTGTTTTTGCGAAGCTGTCCTTGCGGACTCACCAGCACAGTATTTTACAATGTCCTCTAGCATTTAATGACTGGAATGGCTGTCAGAAGCTTGATGTTACTGTGAATCTGACAGCTGGTGTCCCTCCATTTTAATCTTCCTGTTAATATTGTTCTTGTTATTTGTTATGCCTTCCCTATCATTTGGTTTCAATTTAATGGAACATGTTGGTTGTATGTCAAGCCACAGACCTCAGAAATATAAATCTGAATGCATATAAACCCTAAAATATAATTTACATCTATATCGTCAAGGTGAGCATACATTGGGGTGTATACATAGGGGGTGTACAGATTTACTACTCTAATTCCACATCCGCTCACTTTGATGACACATAGTAAGTCCATAATGTGGAGTCGATATATGTACATGTTGATATTTAAGATGCAATATATTTGATACTAACACGTCTAGAGGACTTTGCCTCAAACTGACCTGAGGCCAATTCACAAGTCCTAGACTAGAGTACATTTGAATGAAACAAAAATTGATCAGAATTATTAAGCAATGTTAAAAAATGTATTGGCTAGGAAAATAATGAACAATTCATCCTTTAGGAAAGAGGTTTATCTTTTCAGGGGAATACAGGCATTTCATTGCGGGAGGCAGACGCTGGAAGGCATGGAAGTAATGGCTTTGGCTAAACATTCTCTCCTAGTCTCTTCTAATTTATTTCATTTCCTTTGTTAATTTGATTGTTGCTTTCTTCTTTGAGTGTATTCTTCTGTTTGGTATGTTTCACTTTAAGAATATGTTCAAAAAGATCCATACAAATATGTTTGTACAATTAAATTGTGCAGCACGGCGGCCTCCTCTTCTGGGTCTCTGCACCACTCTCTCACACTGATGCTGAAGTCGTCTCTGCTAAATCCAGATAGATTTTGCTGCAGAACTAAAGAGCTGCCGCCTGCTTTTCAGCGTGGATTATGTGCAGTGAATACTTACAGAGGGGAATTTCTTTTGCAGCGAACAGTCTATTGGTTGCTGGAGAATTCCAATTTGTGCGGCTGGGTCTGGTGCCACGGATAAGAAATGCTGCTACCTGTCTCCCTCGAGGGTCGGGAATGTGTCCGGGAGAGTAGCTGAAGAGCAGGAGCGTCCAGGAAAAATTGCAAATCAAAGTTCATTGAGGCTTTGGATAGTGAGGGCTTTGCAAATGTGATCCATAATGTAAAAAAACATGTTTCACTGGACCTGTGGGGCAATACTGGGTCAATTTGCTGGAAAATTTTCAACATATATCAGCTGGCTATCCTTCATTAAAAGCTGGCGTTTTGGATGTAGCGGGCATGTGAACTGCTTATAGGGGGTCTGCCTATGATCCCTTACCAGTGTTTGCCGACCATGTGAACCATTAATAGGGTGGGCAGGCTGAGTCATCTTCCCTATATCCCCCCCCTACCTGGGAATAAAAGGTATATGACCCCTGACTCAGCTGCACCAGAGGTATGTAGCTCCTTACCAGTGTCTGCCGGCTGTGTGATCACTTGGCAGTCTGTGCCAGCTATTTAATGACTTGCCAGGTGTACCAGTCATGTGAGCACTTGCCAGTGTGTGCCAGTCGTGTGATCACTTGGCAATGTGTGCCTTCCTTGTGATCCCTTACCTTGGTATGAAAGCTGCATCCTCTAGCCATATGATCTCTTACTATAATGAATGCATCAAGAACATTTACCATGTTGTAAATTGCCACGTGACCCCCTTAATAGCCTGTGGGAGCCAGTTGCATAAAGGTGCTGCCACTGTGTGATAGTCATATCAATTCTGTAGCGGAGCACAGTGCTGAAGCCGACAGAAAATCCAACTTAAAATAAAGTGCCACAAACATCTTCAAATTAATACATATTTGAACAGTTCCACTACAAATAGGGAAGGATTCCTTATACCAAAGAAAGCCTCCAACATAATTTTGTGATCCTTTTTCTTTGGGGGCATGTCTGCACATCATAGGTTCATTATATATCATTGTATCAATTAGAGGGTGGAACAGTGGCTTGATTGTTCCTCAACCAGATGTCACACATTGAAAGAATTCCCCCTGTATTTTCTCCAGTCTTGAAGCAATCCATTGGCACCTAAGGAGCAAGCCTCTTGTCCCTTCTCTTGTTGATCACCTCTGGATCAGATCTGGCCTACTTGATCAACCACTTCTCCCTTTACTCATTGGACTCCTCTTCAACTACCCATTGATCACCTAAGGATCAGTGCCTTTGTCTCCTCTACAAATCAGTCCATTAACCCCATTTTCATTGATAAACTCCAGGTTAGCCCCCTCATTTCCTGTAATGGTTTATCACATCTGGACTAGACAAATTGCCTTTAGTGTCCGTTGATCTCTTCTGAATCAGCTCTCTGTTCCTATCACTCAATAATTCCCATAGGTTCATCCGCTCATTACTTGTACATGTTAACCTCCATCTCATCCCCTCACAACTGTATTCCTTGGTTCCTTCCACATCAGCACCGTTCTTCCTGGATTAGTTGGACATCTCCAGCTTAACCTCTTTGTTCCCTGTACCGCTCTTTGCTCCTGTTCTAGTTGTTCACTTCTGAACCATTGCTTGCTGTCCTCAACTGATTCCTTTAATTTTAGTACTGGAAACTCTGTTGGTCAGTCCAGATCAGCCTCAAAATAGCTGTACTCGTCGATCATCTCAGGCTCTCTCTGTTTACCTTTGTACTTGTGGCGCAAATCCTTCTAAAGTAAGGCATCAAACCCCACACTGCTGTCTAGCGTCTCCCTCTGAATTAATTTGGCAGGGATCTGTGCCTGTCTGTGGAAGGGCAACAGCTCTACTCTAAAATATGCGTGTGTATGTATCTTAACCTCTGCTGGAACAAATCAAGGGAAAGTCAAGTGATAAAATTAAGGCGATTAATAATACCTACCAGTGACGTTACTTGACTGCCGGTAATGGAACTGACATTCAACACCCACGGAGCCTCTGACGACAATACAGGATGCAACATCACATAACCCTTAACCCTGATGAAGAGGTGACATCAGTGAAGTTAAAGTAACACTCATTTTAAGTGTGAGATGCATAACATAACAATATAGTTGAACTGTTAATAACCTTGTATTAGCAAGATTACTCCCATGATATGTCAGAGGGGCAGCCAAGGTATTTCAGAGGCACCACCGTTCCACACTGATGTATAGCCTTCTTTTTCTAGCTCTCATACACCAGATACAGTCATCCTGTGTCAGAAAAATTGTCAGATAATTAGTCATAGCCACAGATACTCAGACACCGTATAATCTGCCTACATATAATCTGAAATGTCCAAGCATTGCCATTTGCGCAGACTCAGCTATTCCACGCCAATATCTAACCTCAAATACTCAGGCACTGCCTTAAGGTCCCTCATAACAACTATATTTTGCACAGATATATAGTTAAGACCATAGGGTCTTTCCAAGAGGCGGCAAACAAAAAAGACTCACAGAAGGCAGAGAATGAAAGCAACTCGAACTTAAAGAGTGATCACAAACATTTATGCGGCTCAGTAAACATGACTCACAGTGACGGCCTGGTATATCAAGCCTCTCTACTAAGAGTCACAAAACCTCAGACATGTCCTTCAGTACTTCAAGAAAGACATCTGAAGGATATCGTAGAAAACGCGTCGGGACCAGAAGTTAATTAAACCTAGGCAGTGAATGGCCACTCCTGTTCTATGTCAGGGAGAAGCAATACAACCTAGCCCAAGACCAGGCCTATCATCAGAAAGAATGTGTAGCAGATCAAAATCCCACGACCTGCCAAGCTGCCACTGGATGGAACTTAATCCACTCATATCTGAGATGAATTTGGAACTATCCTAATTAAGACAGAAAATTCTTGCTTTCAGACAAGCCAGTGTCTATGGAATTTGTAATAAATGGGCTAGAAAAGGGGGGGATAAATGGCAGGCGTTTACTCTCCGCTTCTCTCTGAGATGTATTCTCCAAACGTGCCCAACGAAGACAGGAGGAAAAAAGGTAGCAGAAAATGAAACATCACAAAAAAAACCACATAAGAAACTTCCCATCAAAAATCAACACATAAACCTGATAGAAGCTGCCAGCTCAGCAGAGTACCTCCTAAAAGATTAAATTAGTCTAAGATCCCAGCCAGGAAACATACTTTCTCACTACTGGATCCATTTCGGAGAAACGTATGTCAAGACCACAGGGTCCTTTGCATTCTGCAATTTACCAAAATCCGCTAAAAAAGAGCCCTTAAACCTTAGAAAACAAAATATACAAATCGCTAACAGACAAATTAGGGGATAGCATTGTGAAAATTAATGACTTAAAGGCAGTGATACGATATAACACCTGCTCCTGTGGCACAAACGTCTGTATCCTTGTTGGCACAAGAACCTCTGACATTATTAAATCCGCACCACTTGCTAACTGATTAAAAACAAGCCCTGTTAAACCAGGAGAACCATCGGATATATGGGGATTGAATACTTTGCTTATTTTCTGGAACCTGGCTGGGATTTCTCAAACAGCAGTGACATTGGTTTCATGAATTACCTAACCAGTCACAATATAGTTCTATAAGACACATGAGTTTCATTCCCGCTGAGAAATCCCCATGTGCAGTAATGGTTCAAAATACGCCACAGAATAGACCAAGTTAAGAAATGGTGGATTACTGATATCCTGCAGGGTTGAAAATTGCTGTTTCACCAAGGTTTGGGACAACACTCATGAAAACCTGCTAATGTGCTATGTCACACTACTAAACAACACAATAGTAAGAATAATAAACGTATACGTCCAAAGAAAAAAAGAAGAAAGCCATGACCAATGTGTCTCTTATTACTTACTGGATTTTGTTCACTCTGTGCTACAAAAGGGGGAACCCTATAACTCTACCTGACCTGGGTACTACAACATGCAAAAACAGTGGATAACAATCACACTTGTAACAGTAACCACAATGTAAAGAAATGCTGCTGGGCATTACCCTCCTCTGGCATTCTGCCAACATTGACCTTTAGTATAATTGTTTGTGTATATGTAAGTTGATATTTGTTATGTCATGTTCATATTTATGTTGCATTTTCCATCGACGAGCTACTGTTGACCTTGTATAAAAATGATTTAAATAAATAAGGGAAAGTAATTGACCCATGATGACAGGATTTAGCACTGGTCTCTTAAATTAGAGTTAGAATTTTTCCTACCTGCTGACCATTTTTTGTTTTGGGATTTTGTTCACTCTGCAGATGCTGGGAGTAGTTGGGGTATGCAGCGAGTTTTATGCAGCTGTTCTATGTGTATCCTTTGTGTCACATTTTCATTTTCACTGTACAAATGCAAAATCTAAAATAAAGCTTTTTATTTTTTTTTTTAAAGAAAGCCGTGGCCATATTCGCAAATCAAAATTCCTTATCCCCATCTGTGGTGATTTTAATTACAAGAAAAGACAGTAGGGGATCAATGACGATCAAGCAATTTACCTGAAATCTGCCCTCGGGATTACAACAGTTTAAAAAAAAAAAAAAAAAAAAGATGCAAAGGGCAAGCAAGCACTTGGCCCAAATCTTCTTAAGCTATTTCCTCATCTCAGCCCACAGCTCCTTTCACAATAATGATGCTAATGTACCTACTTATAATTCTCATGGATTTCAGTCTGTAATTGACCTATATCCTGCTCAGGGCAGTTGATTGGTCCAGATTTAAAAGCATTAGGGTCCACTGGAAACTGGAGAGTGTTCAAAGTGTTTTAATTTTTAAAAATACAAAACAACATGACAACTGAGCCAACAGAAGTCCAGGACCTGAGTAGCACCTGGTACCTTGGTCGACAAGTGAGAAAGAGAGAGATGGAATCCCACCATCCATTCCAAGGTTGAGAAATGTCAGACAGATTCAGCCACCAATGAACTAATGGCAATTCTGACGAATGAAGCAGATTAAGTTTATTGGTTGTCACTCTATGATACAGAACTAAATCACTTTCCTGGGTAGTGTGAGAATGACTCACTATTAACAAACCATTACAGTCGAAAAGAACGTTGGTTTGACAATGAGCACAAACTTATAAAGGAAGAAGTGCAAACTTTAGTCTGCCGCATAGCAAGATGCAGCAAAATCAGGAACATGAGACACAAATAAAAAGCCCTTATAAAAAAGAGAAAGAATAAAGCCCTGAACACAAAGTGGTACAAGCTACAAAAAACGCATTGGAAAAATATCCTTGGCTTTTTGCCACAAAATAGGAGACGGGCTAGGTGCAAAATTTGATTACTTGGAATCAAACATCACCCTACAAATAAACCAACCACGGGCAAAAGAACAGGTGGAAATAATGACAAATAACAAAAAGTTGCGAACCAACATTTTTCACTGTGGGCAAACTTAAGGGAATAATTAATCCACTGAAAGGGAAAAGCCCCAGGCCCTATGATAACTCCAGAGTTGTTTCCCTATGGCCCTGATTGGTGGTCAAAATGCCTCTTGTAATCTTAACAGAGATTGCCACCTCAAATCGCTGTCCAACTTTATGGTGAGACAGAATTATTAGGTTGCTGTACAAGAAAGTCCAGAGAAACGACTCAGTGTTCTACAGACGGTTTTATTATACATGACTACGTTTTTTCAAAATTAGCCCTGAGAGCCCTAAATGACTAGGTCACCAAGGGAAACATCATCTCCTACATTCAAGGAGGCTTCAGAGAAGAGTGACAAGATCTTCATGTTTCTACACTTAATCCACAAATAAAGTACAGCTATAAAGATTCCCCTTTCAGTGGATTTTATAGACTTTACATTGGCCTCCAACGTGGTCCTCATAAATGAACTGTGGGCAGAATTGTCAAATTTTGGCATCAACCCAGCCCTGCTATCCTCTGTTCAGGTGCTGCATACAGACACAACATGTTGGGTGAGACTAAACCAAAAGAATCCTATCAGGGAACAAATCCAGCCAGTAGTGGGGTAAAACAGGGTAGCCATCTAGTCCTGCCTCTGTTTGCCCTTTCATCATTGTCCGCCACTGTGCAGTTATAGAAGCAACCAGTGACATCTCAGCAATCAGTGACTTTAAGACCCAAGCACTTTTAAATGCTGACAACTTAATCCTGATTGCCTGGACTCCCAGATGTCTGCAGGCACAACTTAGAGCCACGAAAAAGTACTGCAAAGCAAACTATCTAAAGATCAATACCCAAAAACCAAGTATATGACTTTCAAGGCAAAACGTCAAGGGAAGAAAACCTCCTCAATCATTGGTGCAAGACTGATGTAATTCGTTCTTTTAAGTACCTGGATGTGACCATCAATTAAAAACACTAGAAATATCTAAGGCAGCATCCAGTGCCATACTGAGAATGGCACACATTAATTGTCGCTGCTTTTGAATCTACATTGAACGGGTATTCCAAAATAAAGTGGGAGATCACATTTCATATGGCTCTGAGTTATTGAACCTGGAGAAATTGTTTAGCTGCATTAATCATTTCAAGAGGACATTTTGAAAATCACTATTAATGTGCCATCAGGTTTCTTCACAATCTCCCTTGAATCAGGCCATGGTTATCATTCAATTTATGCCAGTTGCAGGGAGCACCCACAAAATATGGCCTGATAAGATTGAGATCAACTGGAAACAACCTGGTGTACTGGGCCTTGGACATGAACGTTAAATCAACATTTACAGAACTATGGAAAAAGAAGTAGGAAGGTTAGACCATATCCCTGTGTTCTGCACCCTTAAACCTGGGGTTTCTGACTAAGAAAATAATTCAGTTGTATACAAATAACAGACAACAGACCTTTAAAGCCTGAGAAAAAAACTATTCCCCAAATGGCACTCCAGCATGTACAATCCCTTACAGAGTGTACAACCACATCTCGTTCTTTTGTCAAACCTCTCCTGTTTTCTTAACCTGTTTTTGTTGGCTGTTTAGACGGTGAACTTTACCACTACTAACCTGTGCTAAAATGCTTGTGCTCTATCCCTAAAAAAAATGTACAGTTAGCTTACACCTGAATGGTACTTTTAATTTACTTGGAAGACCCTTGTATATGGTACCTCTGGTTCCCATGGCCTGTAAATTAAATGTTACTAGTGGGCAGCAACACTCATTGAGGCATTGTAATAACCACTAAAAGTAGCCTTTTGAAACATGTCTCAGGCCTGCCATTGCCCTCATGGTGCAGTTTTAAACTGTTGATTCAACTTAGCAAAGTAAACCTTTTCCAAGACGAAACCTTCCTTTTTATCCCATAGAAGCCACCATTGAAGTAGGCCCTAAACAGCCTATAGAGCCACATGGATTGTATTTAAAAAGTAGGACATGTGTTTTTAGGTTTTACATGGCCTGGTAGTGAAAAATGCCTAAATTCATTTTTTACTACGGTTAGGTGTACTTCTCGTGTATGATAACATTGGGTTTACCTTATTACATATAATAAGTGCTAACCTTTGACTGAGAACAGGTAGAAATAGCATATTTGGACTCAAATGAATTGTAATTCAAAATCCTCTTCAATGGTACAGTTGGATTTTTTATTATAATTTTGAAAATATTATTTTTATAAAGTTGTCATTTTCCTGCCCTAAAGTTAATGAGACCTTTGAGGTGTTTCCAGCTGCCTGGACCTTTTAATTGCTCCCCCATTAAGAATACATATTGGACCCAGTCAGTGAACATTAGGACCTGGGTGTAGCTGGGAGAGGGCCATCCTGCCAGGTTGTGAGGAGTGGAGTTGTTCCCTACCCCACTCTTATTTCGAAGGATTTGCCTCAGCACACTAACGAAGAACTTGACACCAGACTTTTGTCACTCCAGCCACCTTGGCATCGGGAGATGGAGGAAGGAAATTTCCAGAACCATATGGGTGGAAACTCCAGATGTTTCTTCCACTTCAAAGCCACCACCAGGAATAAACAGGGGACCCTCTAACCCACTCTTCAGTACACTCCTGGACCTGTGGAAGACTACAGAACTCCAAAGGACTGCAGTGCTTCTTGATGTCACGGTTTTCACTGGGCTTACCGTCGAAGTTGATGAGGGTTGGGGAACGACCCCGGTTCCGGCAGGTTCTGCTCTGGCCGAGGTAGGGGCGACCCCTTCCGGTAGCCACGGTGCTGTTTTACAATAGCAAGCCACTACAGTCCGTGCCCTCCAGAAGGAGTCCCAGAGGAAAAACCCCAATAGGGTAAAAAACCTCCAACAGGAACTCCCTGAAACAGAAGGAGGACACAAGGGCGTAAGAACTGAGGGTCCGAGAGTACAGGAAGACTGGAGACGAAGATAGCTCAGGAAATACTGGATTCACAAGAAGAAACCAGTCGGAGCGTGACTACCACCAAAGGAGTGTTGCAACGCAATGAACAAGCAGCTGAATTCCCCTTATATACCGCTAGACAGGAAGTAGGAAACAGGAAGCTGAAACACCACCATCTTGGATTGGGGAAAAGAGTATAACATTGAATAAAGAACATGCGTCCAACAAAAAGAAACAATGCATGCTGGGAAGAGAGGAAGTGGGCAGCATGCTGGGAAAGGAAAAAGGCATGCATAAAAACACCACCATGTGCAGGTATCCAGCTTTTGCCTGTGAATACTGGTAAGTGCAGAAGGTTACCTAAATGCTTAAATGTAAAGCGCACTAAATGCGCTATGTGCGGCAGGATCTAGACCCAACTTGGGGTCTTATCTCCTTCCGTGTCTGCCCTTGCTGTAGAGACAGAAGAAGGGGGCGCGACGAGTGCCGCGACCCCTGGCCGGACTCGCGGCTTCCCCCGCAGCCTGCCTGCAAGCTGCGGCTTCCCCCGCGGCCTGCCTGCAAGCTGCGGCTTCCCCCGCGGTCTGCATGCAGGCCGTGGCTTCCCCCGCGGCCCGCATGCATGCCGCGGTCTTTTTCAAATGTCGCGCCGCGGTCGCCCGAGCCTGCAGCCGCCGTGGCGCAACAGTAGGTCCCCCACCCCCCCCCCCCCGAGGCACCAGGTTTGTGAGGGAAGAGTCGGAAAAAGCGACGGACCAAAAGAGGGGCATGAACTGAAGGGGCATCCTCCCAGGAACACTCACTCATAGGGTAGCCTTTCCAATGAATAAGATATTGGAGGCGCCCATGGAAAAACCGAGAGTCACAGATTTCCTGGACCTCGTACTCGTGCACATTATCAACCAACAGAGTGGGAGGACAGGAGAATTGCCTGTGAAAAGGATCAGGAAGGTAAGGTTTAAGTTGAGAGACATGGAAAACAGGGTGTATCTTCCACGTCCGGGGCAGGCGAAGACGCACAGACACTGGGTTAATCTTTTTGAGAATCAGGAAGGGACCATAAAAACGGGGTTTGAATTTGTTCTGAGTGAGTCGGAGAGGTAGGAATCTAGAGGAGAGCCAAACTTTATCATGGACCTGATAGTGAGGAGCCTCACAACGTCTCTTATCAGCTATCCTCTTCATGTGAGACTTAGTGGCCACAAGGTTGGAATGGATAACACGTTGGACACCTCGTAGTTGTCGGACATAGGAGGAGATGGCAGGAAGATTGGAAGCATCTTTCAGGGGAGTCGGAAAGGCCTTAGGATGGAAACCGTAGGAGCCATAGAAAGGAGAGACCTTCGAGGCGCTGTGTATGGAGTTGTTGTAGGAGAATTCTGCAAGCGGTAAATAGGTAGCCCAATTACTCTGTGTAGCATTGCAGAAACTACGTAAATATTGTTTGAGGCCTTGATTGAGTCGTTCCGTCTGTCCGTTAGTTTGAGGATGGAACCCTGATGATAAGGCCACTTCGATTCCCAAGGTCTTACAGAATTGATTCCAGAATCGGGTGATATATTGAGGACCCCTATCCGATATAATGACCTGAGGTAATCCAGGAAGTCAAAAGATTTCTTGTGTTAAGATTTGACCTAAATCTTTTGCCGTTGGCAACTTTCTTAAGGCCGTGAAGTGAGCCATCTTAGTGAAGGAGTCCACGGTTACCATTATTACGTGATTTCCCATTGAAGAGGGTTATGAGCACGTGAAATCTGTGGAGATGGTGTGCCATGGGCCTGGGGGAACTGGTAGTGGGCGAAGTAAACCTACTGGTTTAGTACGGGGTGTCTTGGCTTGAGCACATATAGGACAGGATGATACATATTCTTCCGTATCTGTCTTAAGAGTTGGCCACCAGAAGGAGCGAAGCAGAAGTTCTTGAGTAGCTTTCATTCCTCGATGACCTGCGATGGGGGAATCATGGCACATACGTAAGGCTTCAGTCTGTACTAGTTTAGTGGGAAAGAACAGGGCCTTATCATGAGAGTAATACCCTTGATCTACATGAAGTTGCGGCCGCAACTTATTCAACTCTGTGTCTTCTAGACGGGCATATTCGGATCTGACTTGGTCTAAAAAAGTCTGTACTAGACCAATGATTTTGTTATTGTCAAATAGGTTCTGAACAGGAGAATCACTGCACTCAGGGTAATGTCGGGACAAGGCATCCGCCAGGATGTTCTGCGAACCAGGGATGTATGTGATATAAAAGTCATATTGGCTGAAAAAGAAAGCCCATCGAGCCTGCCGGCTATTCTGACACTGAAAGTTTCTTAAGCACTGTAGATTTCTGTGGTCTGTCCGGGCTTCAAAGGGTTCTTTCGAGCCCATCAGAAAGTGTCTCCATTCTGTGCATGCGGTCTTTAAGGCGAGTAATTCACGTTCTAGCACGGAATAGTTCCGTTCTGAGTCGGATAAGATATGGTAAAGGTAGAATACCGGGTGCTCTAAATCATCATTGTCTTGTCTTTGCAGTAAGGCAGCCCCAATGGCTCTTTCGGATGCGTCTGCGACCACAATGAATTGTTTGTTGGTGTCCGTGTGTCGTAGAATGGGGGCTTGAATAAAGGCTTTCTTTAAGTCTTGAAAGGCTAACTCTGCGTCTTGTGTCCAACAAAAGCCCTTTTTTAGATGGTCTTTTTTAAGGGTTTGAGTAATATAACTGGTTCTCTGTGCAAAGTCTGCTATAAATTGTCGATAGAAGTTGGCTAATCCCAAAAAACACTGAGTCTCCTTGATGGAAGAAGGAGATGGCCAATTCAATATAGCTTGCACCTTGTCTGAATCCATGGCGACTCTGGTTTGGTTAATGCAATACCCCAAGTATTTTACTTCCGTCTGGTCAAACTCGCACTTTTCTCGTTTGCAAAATAAATGGTGTTGTCGGAGTCGCTCTAGAACTTGGCGAACATGCATAGAGTGTTCCTCTGGGTGAACAGAAAAAATTAAAATATCGTCGAGATAAACCACTACTGTTTGTTGCAAAAGATCGGAAAAGATAGAATCCATGAACCTTTGAAAAATGGAAGGGGCGTTGGTAAGTCCGAATGGCATTACTCGATATTCGTAGTGACCAAAAGGTGTTCTAAAAGCGGTCTTCCACTCATCACCTTTTTTAATTCTTAAAAGATGGTAGGCTCCTCTGAGATCCAGCTTGGTGAATCTTTTTGCCCCTCTGACTGCTTCTAGGATGTCCTTAATGAGGGGTAACGGGTACCGATCCTTAATAGTGATCTTGTTTAATCCTCTAAAATCAATACAGGGACGCAAATCTTTAGTCTTCTTAGGAACAAAGAAGAGAGAAGCCCCTGCAGGTGAAGAGGAGGGAGCAATCAACCCGCACTGTAGATTCTCATCAAGGTATTCCTTAAGAATCTGCTTCTCAGGTTCTGAGAAAGAGTACATTCGCCCGAAAGGAACCACTGTATTTGGTTCTAAAGGAATGGCGCAATCGTATTCTCTATGGGGTGGCAGTTCGGGTTTTTCTGGCTTCTGGAATACGTCGGCATATTCCTGATATTGCCTGGGAACTCCCTGGAGGACGTTAATAGAGCATCCCACCTTAGGGGGTCGGTTAGAAGACCTTTTGGGGACCAATAATCCCCTGCTAGGTAGCAGTGGTGCTGGCAAAAGTGAGAGGATAAAGAAATAGTTCTTGTTTCCCACTTGATGTAAGGGTTGTGTCGTGTGGGCCAAGGAATTCCCAGGATCATGACGTGGTGTGGTGATGAAATAAATCAAACGAAAGGTTTTCTTGGTGTTTCCCAAACTGTAGGCAGAAAGTAGGGGTGGTATATTGTACGGGTCCTGAGGCCAAGAGTGACCCATCCACCGTATGTACTTGTTCTGGTACTTCCTTAGGTATTTGTGCTATCTGTCATTCTTTGGCCCACACTTCATCTAAATAGATGCCACTGGCTCCGCAGTCCAATAAAGCCAGGGTTCTTTCTTCTCGGCCATCAGTCAAGTGAAGGATAACTGGTAAAATAAAAAGAGCAGGTCCTTCCTCCCTGGAAGAACAAATGGAAGGTATTTCACGATATCCCCTCCTCACCCTTCTCACTGAGGACGGGAGTTGGCGTTTCCCAAAGGCTTGGTTTGATGAATGGGACAGGTGTGAATTAGGTGACCAGCTGCACCACAATATAGACAGAGTCCCTTCCTTCGTCTGTGTTCTCTTTCACTAGCTGATAAAGGTCCTCGAGCTGTATCAATTTGCATTGGCTTTTCCTCAGTAGCCCCCTTAGTTTCAGGAAGGACTTCCTCGGTACGATGAGAGAAGGTGCGAGATGTCACTGAGTGTGATGGCAAACGACTCTTCCTTTTCTCCATTCTTCGTTCATTCAACCGATATTCTATCGTCAGAGTCTGATCCATCAATCCTTTAAGGTTCTCTATTCTAGCAGAGTGCACCAGTTCGACCTTAATGTCCTCTCTGAGACCTCTGCGGAACAGTGTAACCAAGGTACGTTCCACCCAGGATGTTTCTGCTGCTAATTGTCTGAAACGGGTGATGTATTGTAATACATCTTGATTCCCTTGTTGGATATCGCAAAGAGCTTCTTCTGCTGAAGCCTCGAGTCCAGGGCGCTCAAACATCTGTTTAAAGGTAGTGACAAAGGTGGAATAATTAGACAGGCAGGGATCATTTCTCGTCACTAAAGGAGTGGCCCAAGCCAAGGCTGGCCCCGATAAGGCGCTAATCAAATACCCCACCTTGGTCTTGTCTTGCACAAATTGCGAGGGGCGAAAGGCAAAGTAAACCGTCAAGGCATCCAGGAATTCTCTCAATTTGTTAGGCTCCCCCGAGAAACGAGGTGTAGTGGCGGATACTGAGGGGACATCAGTGGTCCTGGATGCAAAGGCTTGTCAATAGACGGTATTTTCAGTACGTAGCTGTTGGAGTTCTTGAGCCTGTTGTTGTATTGTCATGAGCAGGGTCTGACTGGTGGGTTCCGTATTTGCCACTGGATTATCCATGGTTCCGGACTGCAACTGGATTTGTGGGCGTTGCAATCTGTCACGGTTTTCACTGGGCTTACCGTCGAAGTTGATGAGGGTTGGGGAACGACCCCGGTTCCGGCAGGTTCTGCTCTGGCCGAGGTAGGGGCGACCCCTTCCGGTAGCCACGGTGCTGTTTGACAATAGCAAGCCACTACAGTCCGTGCCCTCCAGAAGGAGTCCCAGAGGAAAAACCCCAATAGGGTAAAAAACCTCCAACAGGAACTCCCTGAAACAGAAGGAGGACACAAGGGCGTAAGAACTGAGGATCATAGAGTACAGGAAGACTGGAGACGAAGACAGGACAGGAAATATTGGATTCACAAGAAGAAACCAGTCGGAGCGTGACTACCACCAAAGGAGTGTTGCAACGCAATGAACAAGCAGCTGAATTCCCCTTATATACTCCTAGACAGGAAGTAGGAAACAGGAAGCAGAAACACCACCATCTTGGATTGGGGAAAAGAGTATAATATTGAATAAAGAACATGCATCCAACAAAAAGAAACAATGCATGCTGGGAAGAGAGGAAGTGGGCAGCATGCTGGGAAAGGAAAAAGGCATGCATAAAAACACCACCATGTGCAGGTATCCGGCTTTTGCCTGTGAATACTGGTAAGTGCAGAAGGTTACCTAAATGCTTAAATGTAAAGCGCACTAAATGCGCTATGCGCGGCAGGATCTAGACCCAACTTGGGGTCTTATCTCCTGCCGCGTCTGCCCTTGCTGTAGAGACAGAAGAAGGGGGCGCGACGAGTGCCGCGACCCCTGGCCGGACTCGCGGCTTCCCCCGCGGTCTGCATGCAGGCTGCGGCTTCCCCCGCATGCAGGCCGCGGTCTTTTTCAAATGTCGTGCCGCGGTCGCCCGAGCCTGCGGCCGCTGCGGCGCAACACTTGAGGCCTGCCTTGTTCTTCAGAGGACTGCCTTGCTACTTGAATGAAAGGACCAGCTCCCTAAACCCAGGACTACTGGGTTGACTCCAAGGGTCAGTTTGCTGACCTCAAGTTCTGAACTACAAGGACACAGCAGCTCCAGAAGCCTCTCTGCAGCTGGCCCTGCCTAAACCTACAACTGGACCTGCCTGCTGGCCTGTGCCAGAGTAAGTTCCTGATCCCAAGTGATGCTTCCCCAGGTCCTGGACCCTTGATTGGCACCAATTGAGGTCCTCCTGTGAAATCCTGAAGTTTTGAATTCTGAAGGCTGGACGTTGAGAAGGTAACTTTTTCATCTAGACTAACCTGGTCCCTGCATCTGGCCCACACTCCATTGTGGTCGGCCTGAACTTGTTACTTTGTCCCACTCCAGCATGACTAGATACTCACAGTTATCACTTTCTGCGTTTTGGCACTATTTATACTTACACCTTTCAAATTGCATATCTCCTGTTATACTGATTGGATTTTTGTCATTTTGGTCTCATTTTATTTATTTAATTTTACTTCTAAATTGGGGCGGGATTGTCTTTGTGTGGTGTTTTCACTTTGTTACTGTTTGTGTGCTGCATAAATACTATACAGTTTGCCTGTACCATACGCCTGGCCACTTTCGTACCAAGCTACCAGAGGGTTGTGCACAGGTTAATTTGGTATCTTTTGTGGTTCATCCTGATAAGGATTGGGGAGCTCAGCCAAAATATAATGTGATGTATTACTGTCAAAAGCTTCCCATGTTAAAGAAAAACACTTTTATAATTTTGATGAGTCTTTAACATATTTTATATGTTTGTTATAGGATTTACATTGCATACATTTTCAGGGATCTGGCTCAGCCGTTAATTTATTGGCTCAACCACCACGAAACTAACCGCATTATAGCTGCAAAAAAGTTGGGCTCTAGAGAGACTCTTAAAAAGTTGAAGCATTGGCCTGACTGTCCCTGCAGCTAGACTCGTACATAAGGGACATTTTGGGAAAGAAGTTGGGTCTCTATTGAGAGTTCCTCAAACTGACTGTCTGCCCCGGATATAAGACCCGTACATAAGGGGCATTTCGGAACTACCTGCTTATATGTTACAGACGTTTCACACTGGTACATCGTGGCTAGAACATTGGAACTGAAACAATGCCTGACCAGAAATGTTATAGCTTTAACCATTTTAATTTCTCTTTCTCTGTGCATTTCCTGTTCTCTCTCTTTTTGATAGTTTTTACACACTTGGGTTATGTCTTGTGCAGAAGGGAGTTTTGTTCCGTTTCATGTGCCGACAGCACCTTTAATAAATGTAAATGTTCTCCTGGGAGCGGAAACGACACGTTAAGCTAATAAACTGCCTTGAATACCTGTGTTCATCCTGTTATATTTTAACGTCCTTCAGCACCGCGCGTTGACAACCTCCGAGGCCCTTATGGCCTTTGAGAAAGCCACTAAAACACTCACATTAGACCCGCCCACCGGAGTCGCTCTCCGCCTCTCTTGAGCTGACGGCTCGCCGTCCACAGCGCCGTCTACAAGATGAACTGTGATGAACGTGTGAAGTGCGGTTCACACTTCGCGGTTCGAGGTGTGTTCCGAGTTGACTTTGGGGAAGTGTTTCAGTGAGCTTTAACACCAGCTGGATGTGCAAATGGGAAGAAACTATGTTGTGCAGATCGTTTTTGCGGGTACATTTTGAGCTTTCTCATATCATTTGTGTTGATACTTGGCGATTTCACATGTTCTTGTTTCTTTTTCTTCAATATCTTTCTTTCTTGCAGTTTTTGGCATTCTTTGTGCTCACACGGCAGGGCTACGACTCTATCCATGACCCGCGTTTGGGGCGGATTTTCTTTGTTGAATTTTCTGATTGTTTGCGACAACCAGCAGCGATTAATTGGTATGCGGCATTCAGTGTTTCTATGATACCTGACAGATACTTAGGAGAGTTCGGTACCATTGAAACGTAAGTCACCCTGTGAATATCGTGGGTCCACCCGCGTTTAATCTGTTAACTGCACTGGCCGCCTCTCCTTTACATGAAGCACTGGCCCCCTCTCCTTTACATGAAGCACTGGCCGCCTCTCCTTTACATGAAGCACCGGCCACCTCTCCTTTACATGAAGCACCGGCCACCTCTCCTTTACATGAAGCACTGGCCGCCTCTCCTTTACATGAAGCACCGGCCACCTCCTCTCCTTTACATGAAGCACTGGCCACCTCTCCTTTACATGAAGCACCGGCCACCTCCTCTCCTTTACATGAAGCACTGGCCACCTCTCCTTTACATGAAGCACTGGCCGCCTCTCCTTTACATGAAGCACTGGCCCCCTCTCCTTTACATGAAGCACTGGCCACCTCCTCTCCTTTACATGAAGCACTGGCCACCTCTCCTTTACATGAAGCACTGGCCGCCTCCTCTCCTTTACATGAAGCACTGGCCCCCTCTCCTTTACATGAAGCACTGGCCGCCTCTCCTTTACATGAAGCACTGACCGCCTCCTCTCCTTTACATGAAGCACTGACCGCCTCCTCTCCTTTACATGAAGCACTGGCCCCCTCTCCTTTACATGAAGCACTGGCCGCCTCTCCTTTACATGAAGCACTGGCCGCCTCTCCTTTACATGAAGCACTGGCCACCTCCTCTCCTTTACATGAAGCACTGGCCTCCTCTCCTTTACATGAAGCACTGGCCCCCTCTCCTTTACATGAAGCACTGGCCGCCTCTCCTTTACATGAAGCACTGGCCGCCTCCTCTCCTTTACATGAAGCACTGGCCGCCTCCTCTCCTTTACATGAAGCACTGGCCGCCTCCTCTCCTTTACATGAAGCACTGGCCGCATCTCCTTTACATGAAGCACTGGCCACCTCTCCTTTACATGAAGCACTGGCCACCTCTCCTTTACATGAAGCACTGGCCGCCTCTCCTTTACATGAAGCACTGGCCGCCTCTCCTTTACATGAAGCACTGGCCGCCTCCTCTCCTTTACATGAAGCACTGGCCACCTCTCCTTTACATGAAGCACCGGCCGCCTCCTCTCCTTTACATGAAGCGCTGGCCACCTCTCCTTTACACGAAGCACTGGCCACCTCCTCTCCTTTACATGAAGCACTGGCCACCTCTCCTTTACATGAAGCACTGACCGCCTCCTCTCCTTTACATGAAGCACTGGCCCCCTCCTCTCCTTTACATGAAGCACTGGCCACCTCTCCTTTACATGAAGCACCGGCCGCCTCCTCTCCTTTACATGAAGCACTGGCCGCCTCTCCTTTACATGAAGCGCTGGCCGCCTCTCCTTTACATGAAGCACTGGCCACCTCCTCTCCTTTACATGAAGCACTGGCCACCTCTCCTTTACATGAAGCACTGACCGCCTCCTCTCCGTTACATGAAGCACTGGCCACCTCCTCTCCTTTACATGAAGCACTGGCCACCTCTCCTTTACATGAAGCACTGGCCGCCTCTCCTTTACATGAAGCACTGACCGCCTCCTCTCCTTTACATGAAGCACTGACCGCCTCCTCTCCTTTACATGAAGCACTGGCCACCTCCTCTCCTTTACATGAAGCATTGGCCACCTCCTCTCCTTTACATGAAGCACTGGCCCCCTCTCCTTTACATGAAGCACTGGCCGCCTCTCCTTTTCATGAAGCACTGGCCCCCTCTCCTTTACATGAAGCACTGGCCGCCTCTCCTTTACATGAAGCATTGGCTCATGATCGCTGACGTGTTTGTGCTTGAGCAGTGATTGTAGATTACGTGCGGCAGGTGGAAAGAGCATTTTCATTAGAAGAGTCCCTTATTTACAATTTCATAAAATATAATGTTTTTCTCCTGACGCTCACTGTATAGAGAATTTGGCTCAGGACTATTTGTGTGGCCCCGCACTGTCTCGATTTTCGCTTCCGTTGTGTTTTTTTTAAGGTCCGGCTTGATAGAAAAGTTGTCTGTTCCGAGTTATTTTAAAATCACCCAAAGTAGTACTACCCTTTGACCTCAATGTGCCCTACTCTCTATGAACTGCTTCTATTGAAATGCACGAGGGGCTATTTTACATCTGAAAAGTACACTCAGTCATCACAGTATTTGCCATATTAAGATATTTTTCTCCTTTATGCATTCTGTAGAACCAGCAAACATTTCATCCTCCGTTTTCCCCAAAATTGGCAAAGTCAATGAGTCTGGCTATAGCTTGTTAAACATTTTTGCATGCAACACATGCAAACAGCATTAGTGAATGCCTTTATTTGCCTGCATTAGCACATTAAAGGCAAATCTATCAGCTTTGCCAATGCTTACTTTTTTGAGCGATGCGTTGAGTAAAGTTGATTGTAAATTATTTCTGTTAATAGAGCCGAAGTTAGTTATATAACTGTTAATTTTGAACTCCTGCGTTTTTCTTGCAATGCACTCATAATGCCTGCCTGATTACTAAAAAAAACAACAGATGATGGACGGAATGCAGAGCAAATCAAACATTCTCCCTCAGTCACAGATCAAGGTTTAATCCATCAGGTTTTTTTTCTTGCCATGCCATTCCAGTTTGGACCCAGCCATATGCAAACCAATCTTGACCCTGTTCCCCATGGGAACAGTCCAGCCTGAACTGCCCGGCCAGGTCCTCCCTAGACCAGAAACAAGCATCCTGGGACTGGTTTCAGGGTATCACCCTTCATCAGCCAGGCTAGCTTGAATCTGGTGGCATAGCTAGCACGGACCCATGTCTGGGCATACCCTTCCCACTTGGGGCGACAAATGTAAAACAACAGATGATGGACGGAATGCAGGGCAAATCAAACATTCACCCCCAGTCACAGATCTGGGTTTAATCCATCATTTTGTTTGCTTGCCATGGCATTCCAGTTTGGACCCAGCCAACATGGGGAACAGGGTCAAGATTGATTTGATTTGAGACTAGTGCGGCAAAGACAAGGCAGGCATCAGTAGACGGGGAGGCCAGGACAATAAAGGCAATTAATGGTGGTTCCTCCTGGCCTCCAACAGTGCATAGGTAGTCCAGAGTCAGAGAGCAGCAGGGCAACAAGCAGAAAAACAATACAGTGAGTGTTTATGCCACCCAGCAAATAGTATGCAACAGGATAAGAGCAATCCAGATGAGATCTTGTGCAGCTCAGCAGTCCTTCTGACAGAGGTTCAGTCCCAGTTCCAAAAGTACTCTAAAAATCATCGGGTCAGAGCCCCTGTACTTATACTTGAAAATACCTTTGTTTAGTGGGTTGCTTCAAAGGCAACCCCTTTCAACCCAGCCCTGTCTCCAGACATCAGAAGTGGGTAAATCAGCCCCTTGTGTGAGGACATGGACACAGCCTACTGACATCTCAAGTGCGAACAATGATGCCTCTTCTGTCGCACCCAGCCCCTCCTGTGTTGTGGCTGTCTGGAAAGTACGCACCAAGTGGAGCTGGCACTCTGCCATAGACGTGGATTGGAGTCAGGCTGCAAGGTACATACAGTTATAAACACAGAGAACTGCCCACTTTCTAAAAGTGGATTTTCTAAACTAGTAATGTAAAATCCAACTACACCAATAAGCAGGATTTCTCACTGTCATTCCAAACATACCAAATAAGCCCATGCACCTCCTCCCAGATTAGAAATGACAATTTATACATAACAGAATTCCCAATGCTAAACTATTTGAGGAGCAGCCCTCACAGTAGTGAAAAACGAAATAGGCTGTTTGTCACTACTAGGACATGTAAAACATAAGTACTTATCCTACCTTTTACACAGACAGCACCCTGCCTGAAGAGCTATCTAAGGCCTACCTTAGGAATGACTTGGGTGTAGTAAAAAGGGAGTTTAGGCTTTGGCAAGTAGTTGGAATTGCCAAGTCAGTGTGGCACTAAACCGCATACGCAGACACTGCAGTGGCAGGCCTGAGACAAGTTTGAAAGGCTATTTCTTTGGGTGGTGCAATCAGTGCTTCAGGCCTACTAGTAGCATTTAATTTACAGGCCCTGGGTATAGGGTATACCAATTTACAAGGGACTTATAAGTAATTTAAATATGTCAAACAGGTGTAAGCCAGTGATACCAAGTTTTAGGAGAGAAAGCACATGCACTTTAGCACTGGTTAGCAGTGATAAAGTGTCCAGAGTCCTAAAGTCAACAAAAAGAGCACCAGAAAAATAGGAGGAGAAAGGAAAAAGGTTTGTGGATAACCATGCAGGAAGGGCCATTTCCAATACAACCCCCCTCAAGCCTAAATTCAGGGTAGACCTATCAATACCTTGATGGGCTACACTGCTTGCGGTGATACAACCCGTAAGAGTGGCCCACAACTGCAGGGGCAGCACTTGCCAGTTCTGTGTCACTCAGTACACTGTTGAATCCCTCTGTCTATGGTCCCAGAGCTCACTTTCGTTCTCACCAGTTCAGGGGAGGTACCCCAAGACTGGCTCTCCAACTCAGGTGCTGCACCCTCAGGCTGAACAGAAGCCAGGGGTGAGACTTTTCTCCCCCTGTTCCTCCTCCTGGGGTTCTGTACCATCCTTTTGGTAGTGGTACCCCCAGAAATCAGAACTGTCAGGGTGCTTGTGGCAGCCGCCCTGCTCAGTTCTCCCACCGGTCCAGGGGTGCTTCCCTGCAAATGATCTCCCAAACCAGGTTTTGCGCCCTTAGGTTAAACTGGAGTCAGAGGCAAATCCTCCCTTCCCCTGCTCTCCACGCGAGCCCTCTTCACTCTATGCCACTCCACTCTACGACACGTCACTTCACTGTGTGCCACTGTACTCTACTCCACTCCACTCTTCACCACACCACTCTACTCAATGCCATCCCACTCTGTGCTCCGCTAATCTGAATGTAGTCTGGTATCCTGAGCATGGCCATCGAACTTCATATCAGGCTGCCCATTCTGGAGGATCTTCTGTCGCAGCAGGAAGGGAGGGTCATTCTTCCCCCCTCCACACTCCACCCTCCAAAACCTGCCCGGTCTCCAGTTTCCTGCATGGAGATTGAGCGGTGGCAGTTGACAGCTTTTAGTCTTCCTCCCGAAGTCTGAGTTGTCACCTTGACAACCAGGCTTCCCTCCATCAAAATGGTATACACCTTCCATTGGAGAACATTTGTGGCATGGTGTGCAAAAAAGCAAGTTGATCCCCGTTCTTCTCCCCTTTCTCAGATTGTCCTTTTAGTTCTTTCTCTTGTCCCACAGGTCTCTGTTCTGGGCACTCTCAAGGGTTGCTTCTCTGCCACCTCTTCCTGCCTTTAGTTGCCTGACTAGCCAACCCTCCTCAAGTCCCCTACAATAAAAAGGTTCCTCAAAGGCCTTGTACATCTCTTTTTCCCTTCACCATTTATCATGCGTCAGTGGGGCCTTAATCTTATGCTACCATTCTTGATGTGTCCTCCCTTCAAGCTTCTCCATAATTGTCCCCTCAGGCTTTTTACAATCAAAACAGCCTTCCTCACGGCAATTACATCTGCCTGGAGAGTGATCTCCAGGCTTTGTCATATAAGCCTCCTTACCTCACCTTCTACCCTGACAAACTGATGCTTTGCACAAAGGCCTCCTTTCTTCCAAAAGTGGTCACTCCCTTTCACGTTGCCCAATCTATCACCTTGCTTACTTTTTACACTCCTCCACATCCCTCTAAAGAAGAAGACTGACTCCACCATCTGGCCCTAAAAAGAGCATTGCTGTTCTAGCTTGATTGAACAAGAGAGTTCTGGGACCAACTCGTTGTGGAGCATGTTGGAGCGAAGAAAGAATGGACCTATGGAGGAGTTCCATCTCCAGGTAAGTCGCACTCTGCATTAAGGTCTGCTACGCACTGGCCAAAAAGCAGCCTCTTAAGGACTTGTGAGCTCATTCCACCAGAGCTAAAGCTGCGACCCCTGTATTAACTCATGGAGTTCCGGTCCTGGGTATCTGCCAGGGAGCAACATGGTTTCTTTGCGCACTTTTTCAAAGTACTACTGCCTGGACACTCAACTCCTAGGGATGGGCACTTTGCCCGTTCTGCCCTGCAAAACTTCCTTGTGTGAAATTGGTCCACAGACCCACCTCTAGAGATGGTATTGTTTGGGTATCTATTCTGCCCTGTGGATAAAGAACCCTTGTTCCACCAGCCATTCCCTGGCAGGTTCAGCCGCCAGGGAATAGCTGACGGAAGTGGTGCTCAGGGGCCCCCCATGCAATGCCCCGTTGGCAGATCGGGCAATGATCTGTGCAACGGGTGCTGCTGCACCTGCCGCACATCGGCATTGACGACGGCTCCATGTGCAGCCGTCAGCAATGTCCCGGCCCAGCAGAATGTTTATTATTCGGCCGGCAGGGTCTCAAGGGGGCTGGCGGTCTGTGATAAGACTGCCAGCATGACCACAGCGGGGATTCCTGCAGTGCTCATAATGACCCCCATAGTCTCTACCAGATAAGGTGTTACCGAAGGTAGTTAACTTGTTCCACTACGAAATTCTGTGCCACACCACTCTACTCTATGCCTTTCCACCCTATACTACTCTACTCCTCTCCAGTCTGTGCCACTCCTTTCTATGCCACTCCACTCTGTGCTACTCCACTCTGCTCCACGCTACTTCATGCCTCTCCACTGCACTCCACGCCATTTTTCTCTAAGTCGCTTTATGCCACTCCATTCTGCAACTCAATGCCCCTCCACTCTGCTCCACTCCACACTACTCTGCCCAGTATCCACCACTCTACTCTGTGGTGCTCCACATCTCTCCACTTCACTTGACTCTTCGCCACTCTCTTTTCACCACTCCATCCTTTACCACGTCACTCTTCTCCATGCTGCTGAACCATATGCCACTCTACTCCACTTCACCATACTCTATGCCACTCTGCTGTACCATTCTATGCTACTCCACTGCATGCCATTTCTCTTCACACAGCTCCATTCTGCCCCAATCTTCTTAACTCCACTCCACACAATGCCACTCTATGCCATTACATTACACTCACCACAACTGCACTTTTACACCACTCTACTGTACACCACTCTGTGCCACTGCCTCTCTACTCTGACACTCTATTCTATTACACTCTACTCTACTAAACGTCAACCACTCTATCCACACCATTTTACTCCATGCCACCCCACGACATTCTACTGTATGCCATGTATGCCATTCCACTCTGTGCCACTCCGTCACTCTACTGCAAGCCACTCTACTCTATACCACTCTACTGTACTCTATGCCAATTTACTCTGCCACTTTGCACCACTCTATGCTATTATGTCTACTCTCCGACACTCTACTGTATATCACTCTGCTCTACACTGTTCCACATCACTCCAGTTCACTCTACGCCACAGTACATTACTCTGACACGCCACTCTACCTCACCCCACTCTATGCCACGCCACTCCACTCTACACAGTGCCACACTACTTTGCTCCACTCTACACCACTCCACTCTTCACCATTCTGCACCACTGTTTTCCATCCCACTCTACACCACGTTATGCCTCTTTACTCTACTGTGTCACTCCACGCTATGCTGTTGTCTCCCCTCTTCATCCCTTTATGCCACTCCACTTTACACTTTACCACTCCATTTCAGCCATTGTCAATCTGCGCCACTCCATTGTATGCCAGTCCACTCTATGCCACTCTAAACCACTCCACTCCACCCTACTATTTTCCATTCTATGCCACCCTACTCCATGGCACTCTGTGCCACTCCACTATGCTACTCCTCGCCACTCCTCTCTGTTCCACTCCATACATTACCACTCTATGGCACTCCCCTCTACACCATTCTATTCTATGGTACTCTACTCTTTTCTGCGACACTCTGTGACACTCTATGCTATACCACATTATTCCACTCTACGTCACTATTCTACACCACTCTACGCCACTCTAGTGTATGCCACTCTAAACCATTTCGACTCCATGCCCAGTTCTGGCTTTAGGGCAGTGCGACCACACCGGGTGCCCTCCTGGAATGGGGTGCTGTGTTTAGCAATAACTTATAAAACCTGCGATTTAGAAGCACCTGATGAAAACTTCCTTGTGCGTCCAGCATTCAGGAAGCAATTAAAATGCTTAGATAACTTGTGTGATTAATGTTCTTGCTAGAGGGAGAGATCGGAGTTTTGTCCAGTGGCAGCTTTGACTCAATATAAAGTAGCACGGAGGGTTAATATACCTACTGTGAAGAACAGAACTATGCTTTATGTGGATAGCTGAGTGGATTAGTAAAGCCAGCCTTTACAAGTGCTTTAAAGCAAATGAAATGTATGTGAGAGGGGCTATGGAGAGATGAGGGGCACTTTTGCTGAGTGGTAGTGTGGGAATCCGAGTAGGTGGTCTTGGGGTGGAGGGTGCCAACAAAGATTGCTGCACTGGGCACCACCAGAGCTAAAGCCGGCCCTGTCCATGCCACTCTACTCCACTCTGCTCTATGTTTTTTATCTACACTATGCTACTAACCTTTAGCTATGCTGAACAGCAGCCACGCTGCGGTACAACATGGCTAAAACACATTGGCAAAGCCAATAGCTATCACATAGGGACCACGTAATGGCTTTGCCAAGGCTCATTTTGTTTTAATTGTTTAACTCTACTTTACACTAAAACTCAGTTTATAAAATTATTTATCTCTGTTTATATGCTGTAAGCCCTAGGTATGTAACATCAGTTTATAGCTTCCAAACTCCCTCCATATTATTCTTTCACCAAAGAATGTTTACGTAAACAAAAACAGTAAGAAGTGTACAGTATCCATAGACTCCTAAGAGCTAGGTAAACTTTCTTGATTCTCAAAAATAAGGAGGAGAGAGAGGAATTTCAAAAATGTCATATTGGTAGCTATACCGTCCTCCCTAAATGAATTATAAATGAACAAGTGAATTATAAATAAAAGGTATAGCGCACCCAAGAGCTGGAAGGGAATGAAAGGTCACCCATTATAAATGAAGACTCATGATTGTGAGACAAGACCCAAGTCTTTGAAGAGGAACTTTCAACCACAGTGGTTCACATGCTTCTTAATTGGGTTATTTTGTCACCCAGATACTAAATAGGTTAGGATGGGCTCAACCTGGGAGCTCTTTGATACTAAAGCGTAGGTGGATGGGATCCAAACGGTGACAGGTCTGATACTTGCCCCATAGAGGTGAGATTCAACTCTCTATTGTCAAGCACTTGGTACAAAGGAAAAAGGGAGTAACACAGTTTCAAATAGTTCATTGCTAACCCAACTGCAAACAGTACTTCTTAAATGCCTCAAGGAAACCATAGTCCTGTTTGACTTGAAGGAATTAAAAATTAAATTATATTGTCAAAATGTTGGTGCCGGTGGTGAGAAATAGATGGAGGGGGTGGTGAGAAACATGGCGAGAGGAGGGGGTGTGGTGGTGAGAAATGGGTGGTGGTTGGAGAGGGAGTGAGGGTGCGAATAAAAGACTGCAGGAGGGGGAAGGATTAAAGAACGGACTCTGGAGGAGGGCAGAAGGTGATTAAATAATGGACACGAGAGGAGGGGTGAAGGGTTGATTAAACAGCAGACACGGAAGGAGAGCGGGTGGTTGTTTAAACAGCAGATGCTGGAGGAGAGCGGGGAGTTGATTTAACAACAGAAACAGAAGGAGGTCAGGGAAACAATGAACATGGGAGGAGGGTAGAAGACAATAGACTGTGCTGGAGGAGGTAGTGTGAGGCGAATACAACAGACACTTGGAGGGGTTAGATATAATAAAAGGAAGTGTTGAAGGCGCCTTCAACCCTCCTTTTTATTATATCTAACCCCTTGGGATGGGGTCCCCTGGGCCTATTAGGGCTTGGGGAGAGGGCTGCACTCCCCTCTCCCTTAGATTTTGGCCCTGGGAGATGGGGGCCCAAGAAGGCCTGGGGAGGCGGGGACGAGCAGCCCCCTCCTCTGTTTCATTCTATTTGGCTCTGGGTGATGGGGTCCACGCGGTCCCAAGAAGGCTTGGGGAAGGTGGGGCACGTGGGACCCTTCCTCTTTTATTATAAAAACAGATGGCCATGGGGATGTGGTCCCCAGGCTTATTAAGACTCAGGAAGGGCCCCTGCCCCCTTTAAAAAAAAAATTATATCTGATTCTTGGAGATGGGGTGCCCGGGCCGATAAGGGCTCGGGGAGGGGGTTGCACGCACCCCTCTCCTTAGATTTTGGCCGCAGGTGATGCGGTCCCCCGGGGCCCAAAAAGAGTTGGGTTGGGGGCCACATGGGCCCTCCTCTCCTTTTTTTTGTATTAGGCCCCGAGAGATGGAGTCCCTGGGGGCTCAAGAAGTCTTGGGGAGAGGGGATGCACGGCACCACCCACTTTTTTATTGTATTTGGCACCAGGGGATGGGGTCCCCAGGGCCTATTCAGGGTTGGGGAGGGGGACTGCATACCCCGAGTGATGGGATCCCCAGGCACAAGAAGGCTCAGGGAGGGAGGCTGCACAGCCCCTTTTCTCTTTCTATTATATTTGATGCCAGAAGATAGGGTCCTTGGGGCCTATTAGGACTCAGTGAGGGGGCCCACGTGCCCCCCTCCCCTTTTTGTTTAATTATATTGGGTCCTGGGGAAGGTGGTCCCCGGGGATTATTAGGGCTTGGGGAGGAGGTCTGCACGCCCCTTTTCCCTTAATATATATTATGTTTTGGCCTCGTGGGATTGAATCTCCGGGACCGGAAGGCCAATCCTAAGATGCACACGCCAAAGGCTGTACACGGCTTGGGGATAGCAGCCTGCTTGGGGGTATGGACACTAGGTCTGGTGGCATGCCAGGCCCTGTGATCAATCCCCCGCTGCGCACGGCCAAAGACTGTGTGCAGCTTGGGATTGGAAGCCCACTAGTGGTTTGGTCACAGGGTTCTGGCAGCAGGCCAACCCCTGTGACCAACCCTCCGCTGTGCATGGCCAAAGGCCGTGCACATTGTAGAGTTTACTGCCTGTGGTGGGTTTTCTGCAGGGCTAGATCCTGCAACATATCCCCCGTCAACGTATGGTAATAAAATACTGCTTTACATTGGAAAAAAAACATAGAAATCGATTATAAAAAACAAAGATTAAAGTAACATTATAGTTAGGTGTGATTAAAAAAAGATGTGTTTTTGTTTAAAGTCAAACCTTAGAAATTCACTGAAAAAAAAACAAAGGTTAAGGGACGTTATAGTTAGGTGAGATTGTCAGTCACATCATTACCGTTTTCAACTAAAAGAACAAAGAACTTCACCAATTATAGTTAGCAGAGCTAACTGTAACTTGCAACCCCGCAATGCACTGCTTACGACCTCACATATGACATCACTCACAAAATGTTCTATGACATCATTTATGACATCACTGATGACCACCTCAAATGACATCATTGATAACATTACTGATGACATTATCCAAACCTCTTTAGTACACATTGCTCTATAAACGGGTATGGAATTAGAGTTATAAAAGTAAGTGCAAAATAGCTCAGAATAGTATGAAGCATCATTATGACCATCATACCTACAACCCCCCTGTGTGATTCAAGCTTGATTTATGTACCACATTGACACTATACAATGGGCTTTATGGGTAGCCAAGTTCATGTTGACTATCAACCACAGATAAACGGATAATTTATACTGCACACAGTGTTCAGTCTGCATACAGCTGTTAAGGGAATACCAAGTTCCTTCAGATACTCAAGCCCCGTACATAACTTATGGCTCACTACAGTCCTTACCGGTATCAAACCCCTACCAGTCACTGAACCTACATTGAGAAATTAAGTGGATATGAGTAGAAAAGTCGGATACTGTAAATAGTGTTTACTCAATGGAGGGAGTTTACTCTGTACAACACAGTTTGCAGACAGTGAAACTCTCCTGAGAGATACACCACAGAGTATTACAAAGTATCTACTATGAACAGTGTATACTCTATGCACTATTCATCTAAAAGAACCAAGGTCTGAGGGTGCTTAAGATTATACTACATGAGCCTCCATACTGTGGTGAAAACAAATAACCTATCTTCTGAAGCAAAACAAGCACATGAACCTAGGTTGATGCCTAGTGCACACACTCTTCTATGTCATACTAAGATAATCCTGTCTAATATCTCAAGGCTGCTTACAATACTTGGAAGGTAGAACGTAGAACCTTTACCATGTTGGAAACTTTTTCTGCAGAGCCGAAAACCCTGTGTGAAACCTGCTGCATACACGTAATCAACTGTCCCTACACACAAAGTTACTCTTCAATACAAAGATTTATAACGTCTTCAGTATCTCTACACGCCTATGATGCATTAAGAACACTTGTGTTTTGTTAACACACTTTAGCTGGACACAGGCTGTACAAAATTAGGGAGAAAAGTAATATGGTAGATCTCAGCCACTATAGACACTAAATTAGAAACTAACACAAAACACACTCATGGGATGATGTCATCAGTGATGCCATCAATGAGGTAATTTGAGGCGTCATAGAACATGCTATAAGTGATGTCATATGTGAGGAGATGAGCATACTTTTGTTTTTTTCGGTGATATATCCTACTGACGGTCGCCATTAGGTAGTTATAGTTAGGACCTAGTTTCCATTGAAAAAGCGTTTTTACTTGCCTTTATCTTTGGCGCTGGTTGATTAATCTTCACAAAATTTTCCCAAAAAATTGACTGCTGTCTGGAAAGTTTCAGGGTAGTCTCTCAAGCAGGGGCTGAGAAATAGGGGGGAGTCCCAGAACGCGTTTTCCCCGTGTTAATTTCCACAGGGATTTTCAACACGGCTAAAACCAGAACTTGTGGACAGATATACACCAAATTTGGCAGAAAGCTAGCTTTTGGTCTAGAAAGCACCCTTTTTGTGATTTGATGTAAATCCGTTCAGTAGTTTTCTAGTTGTTAAATGAAAACCAAATTTGTATATATAGAGACGCAGATCCTCCTCGGATCCTCTGCAGATCTGGAGGAAAAACAAAGCCCTGATTGGCTGGCCGAGACCTGACAGAAAGGTTACGGCTGCCATTTTGTTTTGTGCATTGCCTGGGATCTGGGAAAAAAACTGTGTAAAAACATATAAAGGGTCAGGATACAGGAAACATGGAGGGGCCCCTTAGGGACCCCTTATGCCAAAAAATTGCCCTTTTTTCTGACTGATCGTGGATTCGAGGATCCTTCTTTCTGGGCAAAAGCAAGGCCCTGATTGGCTGACCGCAACCTGAAAGAAATATTAACGTGTGCGTTTAAAGAACCATAGCAAATCACTGAAAAAAAACATGAAAATTCAGCAGTTATATTTACAGTTATATTTATCTGAAGAAACTATAACTTGTGCCGTAAAGTAACTTTGGGCAATGAGTTATAGTTTCTTAACATAAGTATAACTATAACTGCTGAATTTCTGTGGTTTTGTATGGATAAAATGTCATTCTAACCATATCCCTGTAACCTTTGTTTTTTCAGTGATAAATACATACACTTATACATACACAGCTTAGTCCAAGAAGCGACGCGCTCTATCTGCTGTTGCCAGCGGGGGTTAGGACCAACAACCCTATGCATTAGTCAACAAAGAAAACGCTGCACTCCCAGGAGCTCTTCTTTGCAAATTTCATATAATTGTCAACACCATTTGATCACTTTGCAAGCTCCATATGACCACAACGCGTTTCAGCTTTTCAGTCTTCCTCAGATGGTTCGAGTCCGCATACACATGATGTTTCAATTAACTCTGCTTATATTAGTCCAAAGGCATTGTGGAACTTGTGGTTCAATGGCCAGCACCTGTGGGAGTCATATCCATATAATGCAAAATTAATTTAATATGCAAATCAACTCCTGCTTTACATGCAAATACATAATGCTACTGCTGGTAAGTTCTTATCACCATTTATGAAGCGCTGCCATCAAGTTCTTCGTTCGTGAATGTTTATGTCCACAATACTCCCACCATAGCAACATAAGTGCCTCACCAATTAAACCATCTTAGTAGGCTCTTTGTATGGGCACAAATTACACCAAGCCCCCAGACCCTTCCATACCATCGGTATTTTTAGATACTTGTTCAGAACTCACAATGGCACAAGGCGTATTGGAAATCGTCTTCCATTGTAATGTACAGACGCAGGAGATTTGTATTTCCTCACCATCTCGTAGTTTTCACAAAGTAACGCCACATACCGGGCGCTGCCGCTTTACTTGATATGAATATGAATATGAACATATATAACAGCTTCACTGAGACCCTCTTCACTTAGCATGCAAGACTTCTTCGTTGGGTTCTGATAGGAGAGTAAAGGTCGTTTACCCTCGGGAATATTGTAATATATGGTTTATAAAGGTGCATTACAGGAAAATGTCAATTACTTTTCTTTTGGATTCTTCAGCGCTGGATAACTCATTGACTTCCTCACAGGAACATGGGCTGAAAAACAGCGCTTTCTCCAAGTTCCCTCCCTGTAGAGCCAGAATGTTGAGCAGCAGATGACTAATGTAGGTAGTTACTCACCATGATGTAGGGTTTGTACACAGTCGCTTTTTATGTTGAGGTATTTCTACCAGCTGCTGCACTGACTTACAGTTTGTTTGCTGTGTGTTAAGAAAATTACTTTTTCCCTTACGGTTTTAAAAGTGACATGTGCAGGTGTTAGTATTAAAGTGACTGGTTTGTCTCAGCATAACGCCTGTCACCATAACAGAATAAAGCTGCTTCCTTTAGTAATAAATGTGCTTCTGACGTGGAAAAAGAAGTTGAAACAGATCAGTTGCTTGCACTTGGCTGGAGCAGAGCTCATACTTTTTGTGTTGTGCTATTTGGTTGTCTTGGGCAACAAAGTGCTTTGCAATTATTCATGACTAGTCTTAGAAGTTGCACTATTGAGATCCGAAGGTATTACGTCCTCAGCAGGTGAGAGCTGGATCTAGGCCAAGAGAGAATTCAGTCTGTCCTAACCTAAGGCTTTGCAAACGGAGTCCTGATTTCTTAAAACACACAGCCCACCTAAAGGAGGACTGTGGCACTTACTTCAGACTCTGCTACCTACACCTAACACGAAAAATGTATTTCTCCCAAAATGTCCAGATCACAGAGACTAAAGAAGCAAACTGTGAACCCCCCTCCTCAGTTTTGGCATTACCCTGGAAAAAGCATTATTATTAGTCCCTCCAATCAAGTCATTTGAGGCTCTCAAAAATGTTTTGAAGATGTCAAGCTGAAAACCAGATAAGTTATCTTGATAGGTTGCGGGTTATCTTAAATTGACACCCTCTGACATGACACTATGCAGGGTCTCTCTCTGTGCAGGAACTCATTTAAATCCAAGTGTTTTACTCAGTAACACCCATCACACAGTATTGGTCACCTTACCGGGCAAGATGGAGAGTGCTGTGGCAACTGAAGAGGACAGGTCTAGCCACCTGGTAACTTAAGAATTTGTACTTCAGTCTCCTCAAGTGGAGCTTGAGTAGGATCATTAGAGAACATTTTAGAAATGGTTTTCAGTGGGGAGCACAGCATAATTGGAACCTTCAGAGCAATATTTTTTCTAGCCACAGATGGTTATATTACCTATAGTAAAAACAGGATAGAATTGCTTATGAGAACGAAATTGCCTACTTGGACTGCCAGTTTAAAACAACTGTCTTTTACTAATTCGGGATATTAAAGTTATGATAAATAGTGGTGCTGTATTTTACCAATTGGAAAAACATGAGTCTGTTTTAGTGTGGCAAAAACGTCCCTTGACATTTTCTTTAGCCTATTAGGGCCACTTTTTGGTTACTTACTGGCCTTCCTAGAGAGACATAAAGACTAGATAACTGTTTGTAGCAAAGTGGCTACTGGAGCATTTGGGTTCAAGCTAGCAATGAAAACTGCTAGCCAGAAAATGCTAAAGACATTAATCTTCAGTGACCAGCATGCCATGGTACAATGGACTTGACTTGGTTTGCCAGCTGAAAAACAAGGTACTTGTGATGTGGTCCTAACTTATCTGTAGGCTGTTTTTTAGAGGCTTGCTGATTTTCCTGTCTCTTGAGACCATTACTGAGCATCCTTCTGCGTGTGAAGAAAGGGAGATCCCACCTTCATACCACAAAGGCTTCTTATGTTTCAGGTATTACAAGATGACTGCAGCATGGACGAAGGGCCTTCGGCTCCAAGAGAGCACTGGTCTCAAAGCTGTCTGGGAGACTTGGGCAATTTAGGAGTTTTTGAAGGGTTTACTGTTCAACTATTGAGGAGTTTTAGGCTTGGAAGGGCTGGTCTCAGTGTGGGACCTGCCTTTAGTTCTTGCAGTCTTGTGTACTGTTTCTTTCGATTTCTTGAGGGAGGTATCCTTCACTTTCTTTGACCTTATGATAAATTCCTAATTTAAATCAATTTGATTAAGCACCTACGGGAACTGAGATCCCTAGCCAAGAATCTTTATAGACCACATCAGTTTAAAATTCTGAACCATAAGATCACTTTTAAAAAAGAAGAAAGACAGAAGTCACAGATTTCTGTACCGAGTCCGTCCTCTCTTTTCAAGATTAGGCAACACTCTCTAGGTATTTGTAGACCTATACTGTGTTATCTGGAATGAACAAAGTTCTTCAGACAGTAAAGTTGCTGTAGTGTAGCCATTTTTAATGTAGCTTTCTGCGTGTTTTCTTAACATATTAGGCCTCTGTGCACTTTGCCCTAGATGCATTTTATTTAGCCTCGCACTGTTATTTTACAATAACCAGTTACACTGTCTTGTTTTATTTTCTTCTATCACACTGTTTAGCTTACTTCAGCACTGTGTTCTCAAACAATACATTCTTGCTCGCTCTGTGCTTCAGTCAAGGATACAGTCTGGTACATTGCCGATAGACGTGGTAGAAGTTTAGTCTTTAGGGTTCGTAGAAAGTACACATCCTTACGTAGGGACGTTTCTTAGAACACCGGCGTGTTAGTTATAAAAACACTTTCTATTCCTGGTACACGTAAGAAGGAGATTCCGACCAGGAACCCACAACTAGATGCTGACTGCCCTGTTGCAGATGCTGATCCAGATCACAGGCTTTTGCTCAGGTATGAGGGTTAATGTCCTCCCGGGGGAACCTGAAAGGCAGGCTTAGAGCTTCACATGCTGTGCTCAAAATATAACTTAGAGAGAGAACGTAATCTGGTTGCACTATGGTAGCATTATTCTTATGTTTCACTCTCCTCGTTACTATTTCAATCCTACTGTGTTGTATGGTTCTGGTTATTGCGGCTCACGTCTTGTTATCTAAAATGCAGTTGTTTTATTAAACCAATCTTTAAAACTCAAACTGCCTTTGTCATTTATATATGAGACCGCACTGAGTATGAGAGAACTGGTTGTGACCTGAGTGACCACGGCTTCTCTGGGAAGTACTAAGATGTCATGTGCTCTGCTGCCCAATTGTCTCTTCCCTTTGGGAGAGATGAGGCACTGCTAGTTAGCCGGAGCAAAACCCGGATTTACAGTGACAAGGATCCTTCACCATGGGTCAAACTTAGTCCCCCACTCTGTGAACGATCTTGCCGCTCACAATCCAGTAGTCTCATTAGGATAATGAGAGCCTACGCGACATTGCCTGTTTGTCAACTTTAGACTGGAAGATGGTCTGATTCTGTTCAACAAGGGGTATTTCTGCCTTCAAACCAGATGTCCAGGTCACATTCCTTCTCAGATAGCTGCAGGGCTGGTACTAGTCCTGTCCATCTGCATTTCTATCACATTTAAGGCTTGAGGGGGGTAGTGAATTCGGTAACCAGTCATGAGTAGCTGTAACACATGGATAGTTTGCAAATATTTTATGGCGTGTTTCACAACTTTTAAGGATGGTGTATTTTATTGATGGGGATTTCAAAGCTGGTGCACATTTGCTCAGGTAAATCTTCAGTTAAGTGAATAGTGAGAATAGGACCAAAGATAGGGAGTTAATGGTTCTGTTGCAATCCCAGTGATCCTATTACTATGGTTCCTCGTCCTTGCCCACTGTATCCCATTGCTCTCCCATTCACTCAGTATTATAAGCTTATATAGTTTGATTTTGATGTTGCATCAAGAGGAAGCTGGGATCAGTAATGCTTATATGGGTCTGAATGGGTAGGAAACATTTTTATTCTAGTTGTGAAATGCAATGATAGTCTGAGCAGGTGGAGACACTTCAGTTAAGAGTACTGGTCAAGAAAAAGGCATTTTAGGTTTTGCCTAGACAGCACTTGTGCTCTCTCTAGAAGCCGTGTCATTTACATACACTGGGCCTACAGCCTGCCCATAACTTAACAATTGTTAGCTTCAGTGTCCCTCCCATTTCCTTCTTCCTCATTTGTCATGGCATTCAGGCATCATGTCATCTTTTTGTGTTTGTCCCTTGCCTGGAGCATGGACCAAGTACTTTTGTCTATCCACAGCTCCTGTTTTTGGAACTATTTTTATCTTTGAGTTCAATCACTCCACATGAGTGCTCTTGTTGTCATTCCATCTCCCTGTTCCCTGTAGCTTCTGTTCCCGCCCACCTGACCTTGCTTCTTTTTACTCCCATCACCCTCACATGTACTCTACGCTACTACACTCTATGCCACTGAACTCTTCACCACTCTACTCTGCACCACTGTACTCTATGCCACTGCACTCTACACCACTCTGCTTTTCTCTGCACCACTGTACGCCACTGCACCCTGTGCCACTCTACTCTGCACCACTCTACGCCACTGCATTTTACTCAACTCTACTGTACTCTGCACCACTCTACTCTATGCCACTGTACTCTGCACCCCGACACTCTACTCTGCACTACTCTAATCTATGCCACTGCGCTTTACGCCACTCAACTCTGCACCACTCCACTCCAGGCCACTGCACTCTGAAACACTACTCTGCACCACTGTACTCTATGCCCCTGACAATCTACTCCACCACTGCACTCTATGCCACTCTACTGTGCATCACTGCACTATATGCCATTGCACTCAATGCCACTCTGATCTATTCAGCGCCACTCTTTGCCACTGTACTCTAATCCGTACAACTCTATGCCACTTTACCCTGCCCCTCACTACTCCATGACACTGCACTCTACTCACCTCTACTCTGCACCTCTCTAATCTACGCTACTGCAACTCTACTCTGCACCACTCTAATTTACGCTACTGCACTCTACGCCACTGCACAGTACACCACTCTACTATAAGCCACTACATTCTACTCTGCAACACTGCACTGTACCCCAGAGCACTAGATACCATTCTACTCTTCACCACTCTACGCCACTGTGTTGTACGTCACTATACTCTACTCTGCACCACTCTGAGCCACTGCACTCTACTCTTCACCACTCAACTCTATGCCAGTGCACTCTACGACAGTCCACTCTATGCCACTCCACTCTATGCCATTCTACTTTTCACCACACCACTCCACACAGTGCTACTCTACTCCTCTCTACTCCACTCCACTCAGTGCCACTTTACTCTATGCCATTCTACGCTATGCCATTTTATTCCACTCTTTGGCACTCCAAGCCACTCCAGTACACTCTACTACATGCCACTCAACTTCACTATGTGCCACTCCACACCACTCTGAGCCATGTCACTCCACTTTACGCCATTCAACTCTAGTCTACCCCATTCCACTCTATGCCACTCTACTCCGCTGTACTCTGTTCCAGTCCGCTTTACTCCACTGCACTCTAAAACCACTCTACTATGTCATTCCACTCACCTCCACTATATGCCACTCCATTCTGCACCACTCCACTCTACTCCATTTCACTGCTGCCCTATGCTGCTTCAAGCACTCTAAGCCACTCTACTCCACGCTGCTGTACAACAAGGGTAAATGACATTGGCAAAGCCATAGCTCTCAATTAGGTGAAACCTATTGGCTTTCCCAATGTTTGTTTAAAGTCCGGTTGACAGGGAAGCGTGTTGCAAAGCCTATGTTTGGAGATATCACGGCGAGGACATAATACTACAATTATTTGCATAGTTTGTAGCCCCGAATTGACGTTTTTACCGTCCAATTAGTGGTTCCACTGAGAGTCAGCCCTTTACATTTGCTTCGTCGACAACTTGGACACATTCATTTACTCCACATTTGGACTTCCTGGTAGCAGCGGTCATAATAATAATAAGCCAAGTTAAACATTCTACAGTTATGCATAAATACGTGTCTTCGTATACCTTAGTATACCTGTGAATCAGGGGCGTAGCTTGGCCAGTAACACTGGGGGGTGGGCTTCAGATTTCCCAACAATCAGGCTGGCACATAATGTTGAATGGGGCTTAGGGGCAGCGGAAAGGGAGGAATGCAGATCGGTAGGCGCACTAAGTGAGAGAAACACATTATTGTGTGAAATAACCAACATTTTTAAGTATTCCCAAACAGACTGAGGGAAGAGAGAGTGTGTGCGTTTTTGTTTGTGTGTATAAAAACTAACAGACATCCGACTAAAAGTCCCTGTACCCAACTATTTATCACAAGATGCATTTGTTAGGGGGGATGTAACACCCCAAAACCCCCCGAAGCCACGTCCCTGGTCTGAATATGAAGTCTTTACATGATCTTGACCTATGGCATCCCAAAACCACCATAAAATTCTCAATAAGAAGTATTTGGGCCCTGTCTGACAGCAGATGTGTCCAGTCGCATGCAAAATCGCTGAACGTTTAGTAAAAGCGACGCGCCACCCTAAGACAGGGGTTAGTAGAATGCTCACTTCTCCTGTCTCAGAAACAGGCTCACGAGGCCAGACCTGCTTGCCTCCATAGAGCGGGTGCATCATATTACACTGTATCAAATGTTCGTGATTTGGCTTCCCACCAAAGTAGAAGAAAACATCTAGGGCAGTTTCAGACCTCTCCGGCCCAATGTTTGTGTGTTAACAGGTTTGTTTGCCCATCCACATTATTTCTGAAGCATACCTTCTGTGCCACTGTTGCAGATTCTTCACTGCCTCTCTCTTGCCACAGACATTCTATATTTTGAACTCATGCACGACTGCACCTTCATTCCATCCAACAATTGTCAATTTAAATACCATTTTTGTAGTGTATGTTCTTATGGGCATTTCAGAAAATAGCATGTTTGAGAGACGATGTACTGTAGCTGCAGGATAATCTATAAATCGATAAAAAGTATACAAAGTAAGAACAAAGGCACGTCTATTGGACTGGAGCTGAGTGCTTATGTATGCGTTTACCCAATATTAAGAAGGTGGCGTAGCTCTTTAACTGGAGGAAGGAGTGCAGTAATGTTGTCCTGTCTTTTAAAGTCCTCTTTCGATTTCTGTTTCAGTGCTGATCGAGAACCAGTGACTCTTAACCTAGACGGCATTGTTCAGGTGCTGGACCGCCACCTCCACGACACAGCCATTGGAATGATGACGAGGATCGCAGTGCTGAAGTGGCTCTACCACTTGTACATCAAGACGCCTCGCAAGGTGAGCTCTCCAGAGTCCCCTCTCTCTTTCTGTCTGTACTTCCTCTCTTCCTTGCTCTCCCCGTACTCAGTTTTCTTCACCAGACCGTTTAGTTATTGTTTGTAAATATAAATTGGGTGCTTGCTTGGGCACTATCAACCTCGTGTGAGGACACTGCCCATCATAGTCTGGCAACAAGTCTGTAGAACTGGTTCTGAAAAAACGGTGTCACTCTAAAGCATCCTTTACAGGACCGGGATGTTGGAGTGCAAGATCTATGTGCTTTTGGAAGCCGTGGAGTGCCCCAGGGCGGGAGCTGTAAGAGTGATGCAGTGCATAAGGTGCCACCGCTAGGCACCGGATCTTTCGTGAACACTTCTGTGCAAGACTGACATAATTGAATGGCAGGGGATGGGTTGCACGTAAGTAGTGTATCTGCTGAGCTGTGTGTGCAAGTCCTTACTTAGTTTGAGGTAGCTGAAATCCTGCATAATGACAGTTCTCTGTGTTAAAAGAACTAACTGAGGCAACCAGAGACAGGACATTTGTGTGTCTGTGTCTGGGCAAGGGGGCACTGGTTTTCCATCCCTTGGCCCCTGTTTATTTGGCCTATACAGGGAGTGCAGAATTATTAGGCAAGTTGTATTTTTGAGGATTAATTTTATTATTGAACAACAACCATGTTCTCAATGAACCCAAAAAACTCATTAATATCAAAGCTGAATATTTTTGGAAGTAGTTTTTAGTTTGTTTTTAGTTTTAGCTATGTTAGGGGGATATCTGTGTGTGCAGGTGACTATTACTGTGCATAATTATTAGGCAACTTAACAAAAAACAAATATATACCCATTTCAATTATTTATTATTACCAGTGAAACCAATATAACATCTCAACATTCACAAATATACATTTCTGACATTCAAAAACAACAAAAAAAACAAATCAGTGACCAATATAGCCACCTTTCTTTGCAAGGACACTCAAAAGCCTGCCATCCATGGATTCTGTCAGTGTTTTGATCTGTTCACCATCAACATTGCGTGCAGCAGCAACCACAGCCTCCCAGACACTGTTCAGAGAGGTGTACTGTTTTCCCTCCTTGTAAATCTCACATTTGATGATGGACCACAGGTTCTCAATGGGGTTCAGATCAGGTGAACAAGGAGGCCATGTCATTAGATTTCCTTCTTTTATACCCTTTCTTGCCAGCCACGCTGTGGAGTACTTGGACGCGTGTGATGGAGCATTGTCCTGCATGAAAATCATGTTTTTCTTGAAGGATGCAGACTTCTTCCTGTACCACTGCTTGAAGAAGGTGTCTACCAGGAACTGGCAGTAGGACTGGGAGTTGAGCTTGACTCCATCCTCAACCCGAAAAGGCCCCACAAGCTCATCTTTGATGATACCAGCCCAAACCAGTACTCCACCTCCACCTTGCTGGCGTCTGAGTCGGACTGGAGCTCTCTGCCCTTTACCAATCCAGCCACGGGCCCATCCATCTGGCCCATCAAGACTCACTCTCATTTCATCAGTCCATAAAACCTTAGAAAATCAGTCTTGAGATATTTCTTGGCCCAGTCTTGACATTTCAGCTTGTGTGTCTTGTTCAGTGGTGGTCGTCTTTCAGCCTTTCTTACCTTGGCCATGTCTCTGAGTATTGCACACCTTGTGCTTTTGGGCACTCCAGTGATGTTGCAGCTCTGAAATATGGCCAAACTGGTGGCAAGTGGCATCGTGGCAGCTGCACGCTTGACTTTTCTCAGTTCATGGGCAGTTATTTTGCGCCTTGGTTTTTCCACACGCTTCTTGCGACCCTGTTGACTATTTTGAATGAAACGCTTGATTGTTCGATGATCACGCTTCAGAAGCTTTGCAATTTTAAGAGTGCTGCATCCCTCTGCAAGATATCTCACTATTTTTGACTTTTCTGAGCCTGTCAAGTCCTTCTTTTGACCCATTTTGCCAAAGGAAAGGAAGTTGCCTAATAATTATGCACACCTGATATAGGGTGTTGATGTCATTAGACCACACCCCTTCTCATTACAGAGATGCACATCACCTAATATGCTTAATTGGTAGTAGGCTTTCGAGCCTATACAGCTTGGAGTAAGACAACATGCATAAAGAGGATGATGTGGTCAAAATACTCATTTGCCTAATAATTCTGCACTCCCTGTATAAAGGTGTTTTGCGATTTAAAACAGCCCCATAATCAGTTCAGTATTTACTGTGACAGCAGAAAATACATGGCAATCGCCCAGTGCTGGAAACTGAAAAGATGTATGTTGGGAATTCAGATTGGCTTAGGCAGGGTTTGGTGTTATTTTGGCTGGGTGGGGGGTTGTGTGTGAAAGCTGATAGGCTTCCTTGATATCTCAAGTCTGTCACAGTGACCTCTTTTGTGTTTCAATATGTTAGTAACCCCCGTATCCTCTTGTCCTAGGATCACAGACATAGTGTAGGTTTCAGTGCCTGTGACAGTGACTCTGGGTCTCTAGCTCCATGTTCCAGTTGCAGTGTCAGTCTCCCAAAGCCATTGTAATTCACATTGTCCATCTATCAGTGTACCTGTATCAGTATTCAGATTTCTTATAGATATTTTTAACTGCAGATTCATCTCCTCTTGAATATTTCCCTGGTGCCAGGCTGGATCCGGAAAACTTAACAGCAGTGCTCTTGTGTGAGGTAGGTTGCACCATGTGGCTATGCATTGGCTTCACGCTGCACCAGAAGTGACAAAGTGGACCCACATATAAGCGCCACCCCTGTGTGCTACATGAGTTAGTTTGTTCTGCACCTTCTGAGATCCCTAAACTGTTCTACAGTGTAGTTTCGAGCCATGTCCCCTCTTAAAGCCACAGGCTTCAAACCGTGCCTTGTCTGCAGGAAGCGGATTAAGGCCATGGAAACGCACAAGGTGTCTCTCTGGTGCCTCAGTGCCAACCAAGCCTCTTAAGCTGTGAAACAAGTTTGGCCTTATCCACCCAAAGATGAACTAGAACTAGGAGGTGAAGCTCTTCACTGCAGACCGCAAGACATTGAAGCACAAGTCCTGTTCCAAGTTGAGGGCCTAGTCTGCATCATGAGATTACTCCTATGGATGGGCCACTTTCCCCTCCAAGTCGCCTGGTAAGTCAAAGTCTAAGTTCAAGTGTAACTACGGTCTAAGTTCAAATATAACTCTGTCCCATCCTGCCACCGTGGCATGCCCTGAGCTTCCCAGGTCATTGTTGACCCTGCTGCAGATGGCAACTTTCAGAAAGGCCCTACTCAGAGGGATACCAGCCTCCTCTGGAGTGCCTTAGGGCCCAAGGAACTGCAGGGGCTTTCAGTGGGATTACTGCCAGCAGATCCTCTCCCGAAACCATCTACCTCCTTGGGTCCCGTTTTCAGGTCCATACCAGTTCTGGTACAGTCTTCATACTGGCTCTGTTATCCATGCTGGTTCCCTCTGACAATGTCCCTGACAGTGCAGATATACAAACAGGTGCCATCACCCATGTCTGATCCCAAACTGACCTTGTGCAACAAGATTATAAAAGTTAACCAGTGGTTTTAAGCCTAATTCTAAACCAAGACCTGTACTGTGATGCACCTGCTAGCAGATGCTCTGTTCTGGCTCTGACCCTCTTCAGAATCTAGTACGGTCCCTCAGGATACTGATGATGAAGAGGAGAGAGATGATTTGTTTCCTCATTATACAAATGGTGCGTACTACCTAGACCTAATAGTGCCAGTTGGCTGGATACATCCCCTAAAACTGAGCTTGACTTACCACATAAAGCACTTTTTTCCATTGGTGGTCTATTTGCACAGGTGGTCATCGAAATAAAGTCAAATATTCTCACAGAAATTCTTCAACCAGAGCCTATGAACTATGAGCCATTGTTGTTTTTTAATGAGGCCCTTAGGGACACTTTAATGACTTCATGGCCAAAATGTTTTTTGTGTTTTCTTTCTGTTTTGCCTACCGGTTAACAGATCAGTAGATCAGCGACATAAACGTGCACCTGGTGCCCGAAAGTTTTTGACTAAACTCCCTACATCTGAGAATCTAATTGTGCAGGCTTTCACTAGCAAGGTTAACACTAGCTCTTTTCTGACCAATACCTCAGACTGAAAATCTAAATAGATTGACACATTTGGCATAAGAATGTTTAATCTGTGAGTTTCACCCTAATTTCCTTTAACGCCATATGCTTGCTAGGCATATACGCACATGCTTTCTGGGACATGGCCAATGAGACCCTGCCACAGTCCCAGAAGATCTGAGTCTCTTTGGCAAAAACAATTCATGACGTACATGACGCAGCAAAGTTTGTGATTCCTGCTGACCTGCATACTACAGATTCCATTTGCAGGGCTTTGTACCAGCTTGGTCTTGAGGAGGCATGTGTGGATGAGGCCTGCCGGATTTTCAAGTGATGTACAGTAGTCCTTAATGGACAAGCTCTTTCATGGATCCGGACAATTTGGGAAAAGGTAGGCTGTTCTAGAGAAGTTTAAAGACTGCCAAGCCACTTCACAATCCTTAGGACAGTTGACATCAGCAAAACATTTCCCCAGCAGTTTCTTAAGTTCAGTGGCTACTGCAGGGGGTTGGACATAAAGCTAGAGTCAACCATCCCTACCAGTGGTGCAGAAACTAGTTCACCCTTTCAGGGAGTCTGATGTGGAACCAGCAGATAACATGCAGGGCATCTGGGACACCATTCCTCCTCACCGCTACAGTATCTACCAAGCTGCTTTAGTTTGTCCTCCTTGGCTCGTGCCACGCCGATGGGGAACAGGATCAAACATTTTCTCTTCATTTGTAGAAACAACACATCAAACAAACAGATCTTACAGATAGTACAAAGGGGCTACACTCTACCCCTCACTTTCTCCCCGGCGCACTTACCTCCCACACTAGAACAAACTTTGGAGGAGCACTTGCAAATTATGATGCAAGCAGTACTTATTTTGGTTTCCTAATGTGCCACCAAGTGGATGTTGGACTGAGAAAAAGATGTGGGATATGATTCCTGCAATTTCCACACCCAGAATAAAGATGGGTGCCTCACTCCTGTTTTGGACCTTTGCCCTCTGAATACCTTTCTATGGAAGGACAAATTCAAAGTGCTCACAATAGGTCAGAGCTTGTCTGCTCTTGTCGCAAGATAGTGGATGGTGAACTTTCAGGACACATATTTTTATATACCTGTCTGCAGTCTCACAGGCATTACCTGCCATTCTTCATGGGCCAAGGAGAGTTTCAGTTCACTGTGCTCCCCTTCGGCTTTACCTCAACCCCACAGGTGGTCATGAAAATGATGGTAGTAGTCACTTTCTGTCTCTGATAGTCAGGAGTACATGGATTCCTGAATCTTGGCAACTGGCTGCTGAAGGTGGTCTCGCCACAGTCCGTCATGGGTCATCTCCAGACAACAGCCTGCTCCCACACCACCTGCCCCCTCCACCCTCCCATCCCTCACCCCCACCCCAGCAGGGCTTGACTTGTGAAACATGAGTGATGTCTCCACCCCAAGGTGGCGCAGGGCATCTTCAATCAGCAAGGAGAGCCCTGCCTGGATATATTTACAACCACTAAGAATGTGCACTGTTGAGGGTTTTGCATAAGGAAATGTTCTCGAAAGGATTTCTCTAGGGGACGCATTCCAGCTAGAGTGGAAAAAAGGACATCTGTTCCCGGTCCCAGCAGTTGCTGTCCTGCTTTGGCTACTGAAGAATATCTGGAGAGATGAGGCCCAAGTCACCTTGATTGCCCCATACTGGGCCAGGAGTCTATGGTACCCAGAGTTTCTGAGCCTCCTTCCCTGACCAACTGACCCATCCGGCTTCCATCCCTGGAGGACATCCTGTCCCAACTAGAGGGCAGGGTTCTGCATCTGATTCTCTGCACAACCTACACCTTCATGTGTGGAGATTCAACACTGGCAGTTAAATGTGTTTGATCAGCTTACCGAAGTGATAGATGTCATCCTTTTGCCAGATTTCCTTTGCCTAAAACCATCTACATTGGTCGCTTGCAAAGGTTTGTTGCCTGATCCCTTGCAGGTTTGACTTTTTGAAGTCCTTTTTGTGAGCCCTTTTGTTGACCCTGAGTGCTGTTTAGTTGCAACGGTAAAAAGTTACTTGTCAGCCTGGTCTGCTTTTCTGTGTTTGCCTGACCAACAGTCTTTGCTAAAATCTTCAGTTGTGAGGCATTTTATAAAAAGTTTGACACATTTTCTCTCAAGCCATTTGTAATGCCTCAGTGGGACGTCAGCCTGGTTTTGACTTTCTTGAGGTGCATTCCCCTTGAGCTAGTGCACAGTCACTCCTCATGACTGTTCTAAAAAACAGTGCTCCCCTTTGCCATTACTTCAGTGCGCCATGTGAGCAAATTACAGGCACTGTCAATCCAGCCTCCTTATACCATTATTTTTCCAGATAAATTGGTGCTGAGAATCAGGATGACCTTTCTTCTGACCATCGATCACATGGCCGGATTTGTTTGTACCGCTTCATCCCTGGAAAGAGGAAGAGAAGCTCCATCACCTTGACATCAGTAAATAGTTGTGTTGTTTGTTTGTCAGAATATCGTGAACAACCACAACTGACATGAATATTGTGTCCAAAATATTGTTTACCAAAATACTGTTTCTGTCCTCATAAATATTGTCAGAAAACATGTTGAAGAAAATAACACCCAAGAAAGGTACAAATATTGTAAATAACTTAAATTAATATGAATTAATCAGCTATTCAATATATATATATATATATATATATATATATATATATATATGAATGAACACAATTCCTTAAAGAATCATTAAGGCTCCAGCACTCAACTCAGCCAGATTCATTAAGTTTTACTAAGACTTGTAAATATTTATTAGTGATTTTTCAATATATACTTGCACTTTATGTCACATTTATTATTATTATATTTTGCCACATGTATTATATATTTTTTCACATGTAGTGTATCACATTTGTTATTATATCTTTAAAGGCAGTGTATTGCTTTAAGTGAATGGTAACACATAGGATATATAAAGGGGGCCAAAATGGCGGCCCGCAGGTTGATAAAGGCGGTCACGCCAAAACACGTTCCTGCTTTGTTAAAATAAACCTCTTAAACCATTGTGGAGTGCTGGAGCCTTAACGATTCTTTAAGGAATTGTGTTCATAGTAAAGACGAGGTGGCGTGCGTCCCATTCCAGCACCATTGGCGATTAGGTGCAGAGAGAGAAACGCCAAATGAAGTGTTTTTATATATATATATATATATATATATATATATATATATATATATATATATATACTTTAAAAATATAACAGTAATTAAACAGTTTTTTAAATAAATGTATTTTAAATGTTACCAGTTAAGTTAAACTATACCCAACAAAAAGTAACCTGATTGAAATATTAAAATCAATGTAATAAAGTTTTATTTATTACTTTAAATATACAAATAACATACATATGTATTTATAAAGAAAATATTTTAATAATTAAAAATATTTACAAAGATAAAATTAACAATAACAAAAAACAAATTAAAAAACTTTATTTTAAAACATATATTTCATTAAAGTATTGAAATAAATATAAGAAAATAATTTCAAATAAAAATATATCTTTTTTAAAATAATATAAATATTGCAAGAAACAAAATATTAAAAATAAAAACACATACAATTAAACAACAGTATAAAAATAATCAATATAAATTCAATCAAACCAACTTCAAGGAAAATGCTGGACTTTGTAGGGGGTATTCTCTCTCCAGTGTAAGCAACAGTAGGGGAAGTGTTGAACTTCGGAGCGATTGCATATATCATTCTAACTTGTAATCATTTTGTCTAAAACATTTAAACACCTAAGAACAAAATAAATATCAAATTACATTTTACGTAATAAAGCACATACAATATAAATTAGAAATAAATTAACAAATATAAAATGTTTGAAAAGAAAACGTTGTATTTGAATTAGATTCACTTCCTCCTCTACAACCCACAAAAATCATAAACACGAAAAACATAAATAAAATAATAAATAAAACAGTATTTAAATTAAAATATTAAAGTAAGTTAAAATAATAAATTAAAAATACATTTTACAAATATTATTAAAAAACAATCTAATAATTTAATTATCAATTAAACAATTAATGATAATTCATGTAAAAATATATAAAGTCCCACCCCATTTCCCTACAAAACCAGGAACCCATTATCAAAATAAAGATTACTAACAAAAGTATAAACATTAAGATATACTTTTAAATTGACAAATCAATTTCAATAAATAAAATAATCAAACAGGTAAACAGTTCACATAATTACCTTCCTACATAGGTCCCCTGCAAACCAAACAACCCGCTACTAAAATAGAAATTACTAACAAAAATATTAAATTTAAATATACATTAAAATGAACAAATTATACTTTAAATTAATAAAATAACAGTTACACAATTTACATAAATAATAATTGATTACCTACTTATTTTACTATTAAAATTAACATTAGAATTAAGTAAATTATAGTTTAATTCGTTTCTCACCATGCCCTACTACAAACCCAACAACCCACAACTTATTATAAATTTAAAAAACAATTACACATTTTAAATTACACACTATATTCAGGGCCGATGGAATTGTGTGATTTGCGGCTGCAGCATTTTCCACCTAATTAGGATTTGCTGTATTTCCAAATAGTCAATCATCGGCTGCATAATCTGCAGTGTTCAATAGAAAAGCTTGTTCCTAGCTCAAAGAGATCAAAAGCTACTGACAGTGAGAAAATGTGATGCTGTGTAGTGAAAGGTCCTTTGGGAAGGCTGATAGGCACCCTTTCTGTTATTTATGAGTGTATTTGGGTGTTAAACTGGTAGTAATAAGGTGAAACCTTGCCTGGACAGAGTTAATCTGTTTAAAACTGACAAAACAAGGAAGTAATACAGGGGTGTGGAAATTAATAAAATATCTACTTGTCCATGTGACAGGTTTCTTCTGAAATCTACTTGTCCTGTAAAAAAATCTACTTGTCCATTTGGTGCGATGTAGTCCGGCGACAAACAATGGCAGCAATCTCATTATGTAAGAACTCTTATAATAGCCTATCTGGTTATGCCAGGGCTACTACTATAGTAGGGCTTGAATACTTGCAATTTCAATCCCTACTATAGCAATTTCCTTATTTTGACACCTTTCTGCAGATCTACTTACTAGGGCTGGAGGAAGCAGTAAGCAATAGTTCCAGGGCTGGAATGCCTTTGAGTCTGCAAACCTACTAACTTGCATGTTTTAAGGATTTTCACAGGCTTTTCTCTAATCTTTTCCCATAATGAGAAAAGTTGGAAATTTACTCCTACCACTTCCAGGGTTTGGAAAAAGTGATTGGAGGGAAAGTGAACTTGTAGCCGCTAAATAGATTTTCACATGAGCAAATCTACACATGCATATTTGCTCATGCTAAAATACAGTTCATAAATATTTTATAGGAGTATGATTTCCTGGTCTTTTTCTGTAAATTCTTGTGAATTCATGAAAACCACTTATTCAAAGACATATACCATGAGTGCACTTTTGTGACTTTCTTTAAGAATTGGGTCCCTAATTACGTCTGGCGTTAACAAAGACATTTTGTTTTTATTAAACTTCTACTTCTCTATCATCTGGCTTTACTGTGAGTGATCACATTCTGCTGTTCCTCAAGGAGCATATTGGCATACAAAGTAATTTTGTTCAGTGCCAGGAACTACTCTGGCAGTCAGTGGCATAACGAAACTGGAGGGCCACCCCTGCAAAGAACATGGAGGGGCCCCCTCTCCAGACTCACTCAAGGCAGGTGATGTTCTGAAGGGGGGCCATAGGGCCTTTGATATGCCACTGGTGGCAATGTGTGCTTTTTGAGACCAAAAACTTTTTTGTATTTGCCAGTGTTTGTTACAATGGTGAGGGCCTGGCAGCACCCACAACAATAAAGTGTTACAAAAGCCATTTCAAAACAAGACAAGCATTGACAAAACCAAAAGAATCATAAAAAAAATGTCAGATCAGTTGGCCAGTGCTTGTTTATTTTCATGCTTCCTATAATCTTGTTGAAAATGGTTACACTGATTTTCCATTAGGAATATTTTTTGGAAATACTAACATGCATCAACACATTTTACTAAATGATGCTTCAAAGAAATAGCACCTAAAATTTCATAGTAGCGAAACGTTTTTTTTCCTACTTGCATTTTTTTCTGAACAATGTATTTTAAAAGCAAAGAATCATCACTCTTGCTTACAGGCTTCTGCTAACATTTGCATATATTCAGAGAGCATTCTGGGGCATTATACGTATCCTCATATTGTTGAACTTTTCAAGCAAATGCACTTTTTTTTTTTTGTTGCTGGAACCACTGTTGGTGGTGCAGTGTGACCTTAAAATGTTTATTTACAACGCTCACCCTAATAAGGAAGGCTTTTCATTAATGAACCATAAATACAAGTTGGAACAGCATTAACACGTGGACACACATTACCTCAACTGCAGACTATTTCCTTCCCTTTAACCCGTTCGCTGCCAGGCCTTTTCCCCCTCCTGTACCAGGCCTTTTTTTGCCTATTTGGGGCAGTTCGCGGTTAGGCCCTCATAACTTTTTGTCCACATAAGCTAACCAAGCCAAATTTGCGTCCTTTTTTTCCCAACATCCTAGGGACTCTAGAGGTACCCAGACTTTGTGGGTTCCCCTGAAGGAGGCCAAGAAATTGGCCAAAATACAGGGAAAATTTCGTTTTTTTCAAAAAAATTGGAAAAAGTGGCTGCAGAAGAAGTCTTGTGGTTTTTCCCCTGAAAATGGCATCAACAAAGGGTTTGCGGTGCTAAACTCAGCAGCTTCCCAGCTTTCAGGAACAGGCAGACTTGAATCAGAAAACCCAATTTTTCAACACAATTTTGGCATTTTACTGGGACATTTTTGCAATTTTTTGTGCTTTCAGCCTCCTTCCAGTCAGTGACAGAAATGGGCATGAAACCAATGCTGGATCCCAGAAACCTAAACATTTCTAAAAAGTAGACACAATTCTGAATTCAGCAAGGGGTCATTTGTGTAGATCCTACAAGGGTTTCCTACAGAAAATAACAACTGAAAAAGAAAAATATTGAAATTGAGGTGAAAAAAACATCTATTTTTCTTTACGTTTTACTCTGTAACTTTTCCCTGCAATGTCAGATTATCGAAAGCAATATACCGTTACGTCTGCTGGACTCCTCTGGTTGCGGGGATATATAGGACTTGTAGGTTCATCAAGAACCCGAGGAACCCAGAGCCAATAAATGAGCTGCAACCTGCAGTGCGTTTTCATTCTATACCGGGTATACAGCAATTCATTTGCTGAAATATAAAGAGTAAAAAATTGCTATCAAGAAAACCTTTGTATTTCCAAAAAGGGCACAAGATAAGGTGTTGAGGAGCAGTGGTTATTTGCACATCTCTGAATTCCAGGGTGACCATACTAGCATGAGAATTACAGGGCATTTCTCAAATAGATGTCTTTTTTACACACTCTCCTATATTTGGAAGGAAAAAATGTAGAGAAAGGCAAGGGGCAATAACACTTGTTTTGCTAATCTATGTTCCCCCAAGTCTCCCGATAAAAATGATACCTCACTTGTGTGGGTAGGCCTAGCGCCCGCGACAGGAAACGCCCCAAAGCGCAACGTGGACACATCCAAATTTTGGGAAGAAAACAGAGGTGTTTTTTGTGAAGTGCCTACCTGTAGATTTTGGCCTCTAGCTCAGCCGGCACCTAGGGAAACCTACCAAACCTGTGCATTTCTGAAAACTAGAGACCTAGGGGAATCCAAGGAGGGGTGACTTGCGGGGCTCGGACCAGGTTCTGTTACCCAGAATCCTTTGCAAACCTCAAAATTTGGCTAAAAAAACACATGTTCCTCACATTTCTGTGGCAGAAAGTTCGGGAATCTGAGAGGAGCCACAAATTTCCTTCCACCCAGCGTTCCCCCAAGTCTCCCGATAAAAATTATACCTCACTTGTGTGGGTAGGCATAGCGCCCGCGACAGGAAACGCCCCAAAGCGCAACGTGGACACATCCAAATTTTTGGAAGAAAACAGAGGTGTTTTTTGCAAAGTACCTACCTGTAGATTTTGGCCTCTAGCTCAGCCGGCACCTAGGGAAACCTACCAAACCTGTGCATTTCTGAAAACTAGAGACCTAGGGGAATCCAAGGAGGGGTGACTTGCGGGGCTCGGACCAGGTTCTGTTACCCAGAATCCTTTGCAAACCTCAAAATTTGGCTAAAAAAACACATGTTCCTCACATTTCTGTGGCAGAAAGTTCTGGAATCTGAGAGGAGCCACAAATTTCCTTCCACTCAGCGTTCCCCCAAGTCTCCCGATAAAAATGATACCTCACTTGTGTGGGTAGGCCTAGCGCCCGCGACAGGAAACGCCCCAAAGCGCAACGTGGACACATCCAAATTTTTGGAAGAAAACAGAGGTGTTTTTTGCGAAGTGCCTACCTGTAGATTTTGGCCTCTAGCTCAGCCGGCACCTAGGGAAACCTACCAAACCTGTGCATTTCTGAAAACTAGAGACCTAGGGGAATCCAAGGAGGGGTGACTTGCGGGGCTCGGGCCAGGTTCTGTTACCCAGAATCCTTTGCAAACCTCAAAATTTGGCTAAAAAAACACATGTTCCTCACATTTCTGTGGCAGAAAGTTCGGGAATCTGAGAGGAGCCACAAATTTCCTTCCACCCAGCGTTCCCCCAAGTCTCCCGATAAAAATGATACCTCACTTGTGTGGGTAGGCCTAGCGCCCGCGACAGGAAACGCCCCAAAGCGCAACGTGGACACATCAACATTTTTGGAAGAAAACAGAGGTGTTTTTTGCGAAGTACCTACCTGTAGATTTTGGCCTCTAGCTCAGCCGGCACCTAGGGAAACCTACCAAACCTGTGCATTTCTGAAAACTAGAGACCTAGGGGAATCCGAGGAGGGGTGACTTGCGCGGCTCGGGCCAGGTTCTGTTACCCAGAATCCTTTGCAAACCTCAAAATTTGGCTAAAAAAACACATGTTCCTCACATTTCTGTGGCAGAAAGTTCGGGAATCTGAGAGGAGCCACAAATTTCCTTCCACCCAGCGTTCCCCCAAGTCTCCCGATAAAAATGATACCTCACTTGTGTGGGTAGGCCTAGCGCCCGCAACAGGAAACACCCCAAAGCGCAACATGGACACATCCAAATTTTTGGAAGAAAACAGAGGTGTTTTTTGCGAAGTGCCTACCTGTAGATTTTGGCCTCTAGCTCAGCCGGCACCTAGGGAAACCTACCAAACATGTGCATTTCTGAAAACTAGAGACCTGGGGAAATCCGAGGAGGGCTGACTTGCGGGGCTCGGACCAGGTTCTGTTACCCAGAATCCTTTGCAAACCTCAAAATTTGGCTAAAAAAACACATGTTCCTCACATTTCTGTGGCAGAAAGTTCGGGAATCTGAGAGGAGCCACAAATTTCCTTCCACCCAGCGTTCCCCAAAGTCTCCCGATAAAAATTATACCTCACTTGTGTGGGTAGGCATAGCGCCCGCGACAGGAAACGCCCCAAAGCGCAACGTGGACACATCAACATTTTTGGAAGAAAACAGAGGTGTTTTTTGCGAAGTACCTACCTGTAGATTTTGGCCTCTAGCTCAGCCGGCACCTAGGGAAACCTACCAAACCTGTGCATTTCTGAAAACTAGAGACCTAGGGGAATCCAAGGAGGGGTGACTTGCGGGGCTCGGACCAGGTTCTGTTACCCAGAATCCTTTGCAAACCTCAAAATTTGGCTAAAAAAACACATGTTCCTCACATTTCTGTGGCAGAAAGTTCGGGAATCTGAGAGGAGCCACAAATTTCCTTCCACCCAGCGTTCCCCCAAGTCTCCCGATAAAAATGATACCTCACTTGTGTGGGTAGGCATAGCGCCCGCGACAGGAAACGCCCCAAAGCGCAACGTGGACACATCCAAATTTTTGGAAGAAAACAGAGGTGTTTTTTGCAAAGTACCTACCTGTAGATTTTGGCCTCTAGCTCAGCCGGCACCTAGGGAAACCTACCAAACCTGTGCATTTCTGAAAACTAGAGACCTAGGGGAATCCAAGGAGGGGTGACTTGCGGGGCTCGGACCAGGTTCTGTTACCCAGAATCCTTTGCAAACCTCAAAATTTGGCTAAAAAAACACATGTTCCTCACATTTCTGTGGCAGAAAGTTCTGGAATCTGAGAGGAGCCACAAATTTCCTTCCACCCAGCGTTCCCCCAAGTCTCCCGATAAAAATGATACCTCACTTGTGTGGGTAGGCCTAGCGCCCGCAACAGGAAACGCCCCAAAGCGCAACGTGGACACATCCAAATTTTTGGAAGAAAACAGAGGTGTTTTTTGCGAAGTGCCTACCTGTAGATTTTGGCCTCTAGCTCAGCCGGCACCTAGGGAAACCTACCAAACCTGTGCATTTCTGAAAACTAGAGACCTAGGGGAATCCAAGGAGGGGTGACTTGCGGGGCTCGGGCCAGGTTCTGTTACCCAGAATCCTTTGCAAACCTCAAAATTTGGCTAAAAAAACACATGTTCCTCACATTTCTGTGGCAGAAAGTTCGGGAATCTGAGAGGAGCCACAAATTTCCTTCCACCCAGCGTTCCCCCAAGTCTCCCGATAAAAATGATACCTCACTTGTGTGGGTAGGCCTAGCGCCCGCGACAGGAAACGCCCCAAAGCGCAACGTGGACACATCAACATTTTTGGAAGAAAACAGAGGTGTTTTTTGCGAAGTACCTACCTGTAGATTTTGGCCTCTAGCTCAGCCGGCACCTAGGGAAACCTACCAAACCTGTGCATTTCTGAAAACTAGAGACCTAGGGGAATCCGAGGAGGGGTGACTTGCGCGGCTCGGGCCAGGTTCTGTTACCCAGAATCCTTTGCAAACCTCAAAATTTGGCTAAAAAAACACATGTTCCTCACATTTCTGTGGCAGAAAGTTCGGGAATCTGAGAGGAGCCACAAATTTCCTTCCACCCAGCGTTCCCCCAAGTCTCCCGATAAAAATGATACCTCACTTGTGTGGGTAGGCCTAGCGCCCGCAACAGGAAACACCCCAAAGCGCAACATGGACACATCCAAATTTTTGGAAGAAAACAGAGGTGTTTTTTGCGAAGTGCCTACCTGTAGATTTTGGCCTCTAGCTCAGCCAGCACCTAGGGAAACCTACCAAACATGTGCATTTCTGAAAACTAGAGACCTGGGGAAATCCGAGGAGGGCTGACTTGCGGGGCTCGGACCAGGTTCTGTTACCCAGAATCCTTTGCAAACCTCAAAATTTGGCTAAAAAAACACATGTTCCTCACATTTCTGTGGCAGAAAGTTCGGGAATCTGAGAGGAGCCACAAATTTCCTTCCACCCAGCGTTCCCCAAAGTCTCCCGATAAAAATTATACCTCACTTGTGTGGGTAGGCCTAGCGCCCGCGACAGGAAACGCCCCAAAGCGCAACGTGGACACATCCAAATTTTTGGAAGAAAACAGAGGTGTTTTTTGCGAAGTACCTACCTGTAGATTTTGGCCTCTAGCTCAGCCGGCACCTAGGGAAACCTACCAAACCTGTGCATTTCTGAAAACTAGAGACCTAGGGGAATCCGAGGAGGGGTGACTTGCGCGGCTCGGGCCAGGTTCTGTTACCCAGAATCCTTTGCAAACCTCAAAATTTGGCTAAAAAAACACATGTTCCTCACATTTCTGTGGCAGAAAGTTCGGGAATCTGAGAGGAGCCACAAATTTCCTTCCACCCAGCGTTCCCCCAAGTCTCCCGATAAAAATGATACCTCACTTGTGTGGGTAGGCCTAGCGCCCGCAACAGGAAACACCCCAAAGCGCAACATGGACACATCCAAATTTTTGGAAGAAAACAGAGGTGTTTTTTGCGAAGTGCCTACCTGTAGATTTTGGCCTCTAGCTCAGCCGGCACCTAGGGAAACCTACCAAACCTGTGCATTTCTGAAAACTAGAGACCTAGGGAAATCCAAGGAGGGCTGACTTGCGGGGCTCGGACCAGGTTCTGTTACCCAGAATCCTTTGCAAACCTCAAAATTTGGCTAAAAAAACACATGTTCCTCACATTTCTGTGGCAGAAAGTTCGGGAATCTGAGAGGAGCCACAAATTTCCTTCCACCCAGCGTTCCCCCAAGTCTCCCGATAAAAATTATACCTCACTTGTGTGGGTAGGCCTAGCGCCCGCGACAGGAAACGCCCCAAAGCGCAACGTGGACACATCCAAATTTTTGGAAGAAAACAGTGCCTACCTGTAGATTTTGGCTTGTAGCTCAGCCGGCACCTAGGGAAACCTACCAAACCTGTGCATTTCTGAAAACTAGAGACCTAGGGGAATCCAAGATGGGGTGACTTGTGGGGCTCGGACCAGGTTCTGTTACCCAGAATCCTTTGCAAACCTCAAAATTTGGCTAAAAAAACACATGTTCCTCACATTTCAGTGGCAGAAAGTTCTGGAATCTGAGAGGAGCCACAAATTTCCTTCCACCCAGCGTTCCCCTAAGTCTCTCCCTAAATATGGAACCTCACTTCTCTGGGTAGGCCTAGCGCCCACGAAAGGAAATGGCCCAAAACACAACGTGGACAGAACATATTTTTTCACAGAAAACATAGGTGTTTTTTGCAAAGTGCCTACCTGTGGAGTTTGGCCTCTAGCTCAGCCGGCCCCGGGAGGGGGGGGGGGCAGAAATGCCCTAAAATAAATTTGACCCCCCCCCCCCCCCAACTCCCCAAGCCCCCCCTGCCCGGGAACAACCCCTGCCTACGGGGTCGCTCCCCCTGCATGACATTGGCGCCAAAAAACAAATCCCAGGTGCCTAGTGGTTTCTGACCTAAAATCGGCCAATCTGCCCCCAAGGAGGGCAGAAATGGCCTAAATACAATATCCCCCCCAGGGGAGCGACCCTTGCCTGATGGGTCGCTCCCCAACTCGAAAAAAAACAAACAAACAAAACAAAAAAACACAACAAAAAAATTTGCCCTGGTGCCCTGAGGGTTCTGCCCCCCCCCCCCGGGGGCAGTTCGGCCTAATAATAGGCCGATCTGCCCCCGGGGGGGGCAGAAATGGCCTAAAATAAATTTGCCCCCCCCCCCCAGCTCCCACCCCCCCTGGGAGCGACCCTTGCCTACGGGGTCGCTCCCCCTGCGTGACATTGGCGCCAAAAAACAAATCCCAGGTGCCAAGTGGTTTCTGCCCCCTTGGGGGCATATTGACCTAAAATCGGCCAATCTGCCCCCAGTGGGGCAGAAATGGCCTAAATACAATTTGCCCCCCCAAGGGGAGCGACCCTTGCCTGATGGGTCACTTCCCATCTCTAAAAAAAAAAAAAAAAAAAAAAAAAAACACAACAAAAAAATTTGCCCTGGTGCCCAGAGGGTTCTGCCCTCCCCTGGGGGCAGTTCGGCCTAATAATAGGCCGATCTGCCCCCCGGGGGGGCAGAAAAGGCCTAAAATAAATTTGCCCACCCCCCTGGAGCGATCCTTGCCTACGGGGTCGCTCCCCCTGCGTGACATTGGCGCCAAAAAACAAATCCCCGGTGCCTGGTGGTTTCTGCCCCCTTGGGGGCAGATTGACCTAAAATCGGCCAATCTGCCCCCAGGGGGGCAGAAATGGTCTAAATACAATTTGCCCCCCAGGGGAGCGACCCATGCCTGATGGGTCGCTCCCCATCTCTAAATAAAAGAAACACAAAAAACACAAAAAAAAAAATTGCCCTGGCGCCTAGAGGTTTCTGCCCCCCCTGGGGGCAGATCGGCCTAATAATAGGCCGATCTGCCCCCTGGGGGGGCAGAAATGGCCTAAAATAAATTGCCCTCCCCTCCAGGGAGCGACCCTTGCCTAAGGGGTCGCTCCCTTTGCGTGAAATTCACGCAAAGAAAAAACTCCCTGGTGTCTAGTGGTTTCTACCCCCCTTGGGGGCAGATTGGCCTCATCAAAATAGGCCAATCTGCCCCCAAGGGGGGCAGAAATGGCCAAAATATAATTTTCCCCCAAGGGGAGCGACCCTTGCCTAAGGGGTCGCTCCCCACCAAAAAAAAAAAATGAAACATAAAAATAAAAAAAAATAAAAAAATGGACCCTGGTGCCTAGAGGTTTCTGCCCCCCCTGGGGGCAGATCGGCCTAATAATAGGCCGATCTGCCCCCAGGGGGGGCAGAAAAGGCCTTCCCGAAAATATGCCCCCCCTGGGAGCGACCCTTGCCCAAGGGGTCCCTCCCTTTTGTCAATAACAATAAAAAAAAAAAAAATCCCTGGTGTCTAGTGGGGTTTCAAAAGCCAGATTGCAAGCAGTCCGGCTTTTGAAACCCTCGGAGAGACTTCAAAGGGAAGGAAATACTTTTCCTTCCCTTTGAAGCCCCTCCGGGCCTCCCCAGTGATTGAAAGAGAAATGCTTTTGCATTTCTCTTTCAATCGCGCTGGAAGACTAGGGAGGCCCCTGTGACAAATCAGCGCGCGCTCGCGCGCTGACGTCACAGGGGGGGTGGGGGGGGGGTCGGGGGTGGAAGGGGAAGGTCTTCCCCTTCCATCCCCGACTTGGGGGGGGGGGGAGGGGGGTGCACGGGGGGCACGCCAGCGCGCCCCCAAGTTCCCCTGTGCCATGGACGAGATGATCTCGTCCAAGGCACAGGGGAACTGTAGCCTTGGACGAGATCATCTCGTCCAAGGCACAGAAGAGGTTAAACTGACAGCCAAAGGGTTTGGGTCAAAGGGGGGCTTCTTGTCCCAAGGACAAAATAAACATGAAAACGTGTTGCCCTTGACCCCAAACAATATGTCTCAGGCGTCAGGCGATAGGAATTCCGCATCCCTGATAGTAAGCAAAATGTGCCACATTACACCACATAACTTGCCTGTTCTTGTTGCATAATTTAGTCAACCGTGCGGCATAATTTGGAGTATCCCTGCTGCATAATTCCAGTGGCCCGATTATATTTAAAAAAATAATTTATAACAATTATACTAACACCTAAAATTATTATACTAATATATTAAAGTAATGAAAAAGCAAACAATATTAAATACAACAATATTCTAGAAAAATATATTATACACATATACACAATATTCTTGCCATAGACATTGTGTTCCATGATATTTTGGTAGTGATATTTTTTTAAACAATATTCATGTCACACAATATTTTTAACATTATTTTTGTGCCATTCACTTCTAAGTTTTTACTTCGATCTCGCAAAAGGACTTTGGTTGGATGATCAGCTCTTTATAGGAGTTTCAGTGGCAAAAAAGGGTAAGGTAGTGCAGAAGAGGACCTTGTCAAGCTGGATAGTTCTCTGTCTCAAGTTTGGCTATACCCTGGCCAGGAAGCAACCCCTGAAAGGCCAGAGGGCTCATTCTGCCTGAGCCAGCCGGGTTTTAGGATGCTTTCACAGGGAATACATGTTCTTGACGTCAGCCAAACTGTGGCATGAGTGTCAGTTCATATGTTTGAAACACTATTCTCTCAATAGCCATATATGGTGGGCTGATCACTTTGCCTGCTTGGTCTTGCAGGACCTTTTGATTTGATCTCACTCCGCAGACCTTCCACCTCAGTAAGATACTGCTTTGGTACTTCTTCAAAAGATGAAAAATCTTTAGTTAGAAGTATCCATTACAAGCTATTTGTGTTTGGCAATCCTCTTTCTAATGGATACCCTAACTGCAGATTCCTCACTGCCCAACTGCCTCCCTATTCTGTGGAGTGGCCTCTTTAACATCTGAGAAGGTTCCAAGTTATAGATCAGCTCACTCTCACCCAAAATTGATATATGCTATGTGCCTGAAAGGACCGAAATGGAAAGAGATAAGATACTGATATCAGTTTTCAGGGGTGGTGCACAATTCAGCTCCGCTTCGTCTCTTAGCTGGTGGTATGGAGCAGAAGTCTTCCATATATTCAAACAGTGAGGAATCTGCATTGAGATATAGTATCCGGACGAAAGGGATTTGTCAAAGGTGAGTAACTTGCTCGTCAATTCCCTGTATCAATGTTGGTGTCTCCGTGAGTTCCTTTGCTAGTTTCAGTGTCCATGTGTCAATAACCCAGTGCCAATGTCCACATCTCAATATTTCTGTCATTGTCCTGGTGTCACCATTTCAGTGTATTTGTCCTCATGTAAGTTTACCTGTCACAGAGTCAAAGTCTTACAGTATGGGTATCTGTGTTTCACTGTCAGAGATGGACTCTCCAATGTCTGAGCTAATGTTCAAGTTTCAGTATTGGTATCCCTGTATTTCTGTATCTGTGTATCCAAATCATTGCTTTTTGTCAGTGTGCCAGCATTAGTAACCCTACGTCTGGCATCAACTTTTAACATTATGTGATGAATTTTCCATCTCTTGTAGGAAGATTCCAAACGTTTGTAAAGATTTAAAATAATCGTACAATAAATGTTTATGACTGTCATCAGTATTCATTTTCAAACAAGATTTGATGTCCCATTATGACCAACAAGCAATTTCCCTGTGTCAGTCTTGATGCTGTGATGCAAGCGACCAGATGACTGTGCCTACAAGCTGGTGCCCTTATATTAGTATCAGTAGCCATGTTTTGTATCATTCCTGTGTCATTGTCCCAGTGGTGGTCAGTATTTCAGTGCTAGGGTTTTTAGAGTTGTCAGAGTCCCGACACCAGTGTTTGTACATATATTTCAATGTCCATCTGTCCACCCCCCTGTCAGTATTCCAGCATCAATCAGTGCCAGTCGTACCTAGTTCCCCAGTTTCAGTGGCTCACTGTTAATATCACCATGTTAGTTCTTCTGTGTCGTGGACCATGTGCCAATGTCAGCATCCTAGTGTTGATAGCCCTGTCCTAGTTTCAAGGTCTCTGTGTCAGTGTCCTTGTGTTTCTGTGTAACAAGGCAGTGTCACTGTGGCACTATCATGAGGTAGTGGCGCAGAGCGCAGTATCCATGTTAGTGTTCCAGTATTAATTCCTGTGTGCCTTTGTCAGTGTCTCAAATGTCAGATCCTTTTATCAGAATCTCAATGTCAGTGACCCATGTCAATAACCACAAGTCAATACCACAGTGTTGTGCCCCCCGAATCAGCACGGTTGTGTTAGTGTCTTTGTGTCATGTCACTATACTAGTGTTGTGTTAAGGTTCTATACAATACTTTCCCTGTGTCAGCTGCTCAGTGTAACTGGCCCCTGCAGTTAATCAAACATCTATGTTTATGCCCTCTCTTAACATTCCAGTGTTAGTGCCTCATTGAGAGGATGGATGTCTTGAGACCGCCAGCCCTGTGGTGATGGTCGGACAGCTGCACTCCAGGCAGTCCAACCACCACATTACAACCCTGGCGATCGGACCACCGTCATTGCCCGGAACAAGGTTTCCTACGGGTTGATGGTGGTGCTGATCTCAACGCCTATGTGCTGATCACGATTTCTGTTCCCTCCAGGCCTTCCATGGCGGGGACCCACCCATGGGAAGACTGGAGGAAACACAGTGCTTGGGGGTCCCCTACCCAGCACCCTCGAAATACACAGTGTCTGCTACGGCAGGTAGTGTGTATTCCGAGGGCCTCTGTGCAACAGCATTGGCCTCTGCTCCATTAAGCCACTGGGCTGACCAGCGGAAACCTCAGTTTTCTGAGGTTGCCGCCGGTCAGCCCAGTGGAAACCCCATAATGGGCCAGTGGGGGAGACTGCCAGCTCTGCGGCGGTTTCCTCCCCATGGGGCAGTGCGCCGACGGTCGGCCCACCAGCCTCGTAATGAGGTCCGAGTCTCCAAGTTAGTCAATGTCAGTGCCTCTGTGACAGTATACTAGTGTCATTGTTTATGACCTAGTATTATAAGACCTAAGTCAATCAGTCTGTCATGTATTCGCCTAATTTAGCAATGAATGTGCATACTAATAAATTCAATAATACTAAAAATATACAACATAATAATAAAATAATTGCAATAATATTAATTTAATGCCAACATTCTTAATCAGTTTATCCAGATAGTGCAGCAGGGTTTTCTTTAACTGCTATGCCAACTATTTATTACACATTCTTTCTCACACTCATGAATGCTCCTAATATTATTAATAAAAGCATAACAAGTTAATTTTGACCCCAACTGTAAAAATATAAATCCAGTTTTATAATGCGAGAATGTAGCTTCCTTAAAAACAAAGATCAGAAAACCTTTCCTCTGAGCATCATACAGTGTGTAAAAAACATCAGATGTAAAGTGCTTTGTCTAGAGAAATTATCGCAGGGACAGTTGGGAATGTTTTCAAGCCAAGTTCCCTGATTAGGAAATGCAGACCAAAAAACGCAAGGTGCTTAATCTAAGACGTGTGACAAAGAACCAAAGTTGAGCATTCTGAATCCACCCTAGGTAGGCTCCTTACATAATGTGATCTACAAGTCGTAGTATGTCACTGTGGTCTGTAATTTTTGTGCCCTTTCCATTCGACCATTACGGCGAGAAGTATAAAACATATGTTTGACTCGATCACTGGAGGCGCTAACTATTCTCCCTGGGTTAGAAAAATGTCAAAGGACCCCCAAAGTGGTGAAGATCTGTTTCATGTACACAGCCCAAGGAATAGCAACCATATTGTCCAGCGACAAACAATCCTTTAAAACGGCCCTTGAGAAATGTTCTTGTGAGTGCTGTAGGAGGCTGGCCTGGCTTGTAGTGGGTACCAGAGGTACTTACACCTTGTGCCAGGTCCAGTTATCCCTTATTAGTGTAGAAGAGGTGTTTCTAGCAGATTAGGCTGATAGAAGGTAGCTATGGCAAAGCAGCTTAGGCTGAACTAGGAGACATGTAAAGCTCCTACTATACCACTGGGGTCATATGCACAATATCATAAGAAAACACAATTCACAGAGTTACTAAAAATAAAGGTACTTTATTTTTATGACAATATGCCAAAAGTATCTCAGTGAGTACCCTCAGTATGAGGATAAGTTATATACACAAGATGTATGTACACAAACCAAAATTAGGTAAGTAATAGCAAGAAAAGTAATGCAAACAGCGTAGAATTACAATAGATTGCAATAGGAGCACATAGGTATGGGGCAACACAAACCATATACTCCAAAAGTGGAATGCGAACCACGAATGGCCCCCAAACCTATGTGAGCTTGTAGAGGGTCGCTGGGACTGTAAGAAAACAGTGAGGGTTAGAAAAATAGCCCACCCCAAGACCTTGAAAGGTAGGTGTAAAGTGCACCTACTACCCCCAGAGAGCACAGAAGTCGTGATAGGGGAATTCTGCAGGAAGAACAAACACCAGCAATGCAACAACAGTGGATTTCTAGACTTGAGTACCTGTAAGACAAGGGGACCAAGTCCAATAGTCGCGACAGTGTCAAGAGTGGGCAGGAGCCCAGGAAATGCCAGCTGAGGGTGCAAGGAAGCTACCACCGGATGGAAGAAGCTTGTTGTTCTGCAAGAAAGAAGGGGACCAGGCACTTCCCCTTTGGAGGATGGATGTCCCCCGTCGTGATGAAGCTTGCAGAGGTGTTCCCACGCAGAAAGACCGCAAACAAGCCTTGCTGGCTGCAAGGGTCGCGGTAGAGGTTTTTGGGTGCTGCTGTGGCCCAGGAGGGACCATGATGTCGCCACTTGGAGGAGGAGACAGAGGGGGCTCCCAGCAACTCGGGGGGAGCCCTTACAGAAGCAGGCAGCACCCGCAAAAGTACCTGAACAGGCACTTGGAAGGAAAGTGAACCGGAGTCCACGCGAAGTCACAAAAGGGAGTCTCACGACGCCGGAGGACAACTCAGAAGGTTGTGCACTGCAGGAAGGAGTGCCGGGGACCCAGGCTTGGCTGTGCATGAAGGAAATCCTGGAAGAGTGCACAGGAGCCGGAGCAGCTGCAAATCACGCGGTACCCAGCAATGCAGTCTAGCGTGGGGAGGCAAGGACTTACCTCCACAGAACTTGGACTGAAGAGTCACTGGACTGTGGGAGTCACTTGGACAGAGTTGCTGAGTTCCAGGGAAAACGCCCGTCAGGATGAGAGGGGACCCAGAGGACCAGTGTTGCAGTCTTTTGGTGCCTGTGTTAGCAGGGGGAAGATTCTGTCGACCCACAGGAGTTTTCTTTGGAGCTTCTGGTGCAGGGTGAAGGCAGGCTACCCCCAGAGCATGCACCACCTGGAAACAGTCGAGAAAGCCGGCAGGATGAGGCGCTACAATGTTGCTAGTAGTCGTCTTGCTACTTTGTTGCGGTTTTGCAGGCATCCTGAGCAGTCAGCGGTCGATGATTTGGTAGATGGTGAAGAGCGAGATGCAGAGGAACTCTGGTGAGCTCTTGCATTCGTTATCTGAAGAATTCCCCAAAGCAGAGACCCTAAATAGCCAGAAAAGGAGGTTTGGCTACCACGTTAGGAGGATTGGCTACCTAGAGATTTAAGAGCCTATCAGAAGGAGTCTCTGGCGCCACCTGCTGGCACTGGCCACTCAGAGCAGTCCAGTGTGCCCCCAACACCTCTGTTTCCAAGATGGCAGAGGTCTGGAGGTGCTCTGGGAGGTGCAGGTCAGGGGAGTGGTCACTCCCCTTTCCTTTGTCCAGTTTCGTGCCAGAGCAGGGCTGGGGGATCCCTGAACCGGTGTAGACTGGCTTATGCAGAGATGGGCACCATCTGTGCCCATCAAAGCATTTCCAGAGGCTGGGGAAGGCTACTCCTCCCCAGCCTTCACACCTATTTCCAAAGCGAGAGGGTGTAACACCCTCTCTCAGGGGAAATCCTTTGTTCTGCCTTCCTGGGCCAGGGCTGCCTGGACCCCAGGAGGGCAGAAACCTGTCTGAGGGGTTGGCAGCAGCTGCAGTGGAGACCCCGGAAAGGCAGTTTGGCAGTACCCGGGTACTGTGCTAGAGACCCGGGGGATCATGGAATTGTCCCCCCAATACCAGAATGGTATTGGGGGGACAATTCCATGATCTTAGACATGTTACATGGCCATGTTCGGAGTTACCATTGTGACGCTTCACACATGTGTAGTGCACACGTGTAATGGTGTCCCTGCACTCACAAAGTCCGGGGAATATGCCCTGAACGATGTGGGGGCACCTTGACTAGTGCCATAGTGCCCACACACTAAGTAACTTTGCATTCAACGTTCACCAGGTGAAGGTTAGACATATAGGTGACTTATAAGTTACTTAAGTGCAGTGGTAAATGGCTGTGAAATAACGTGGACGTTATTTCACGCAGGCTGCACTGGCAGTCCTGTGTAAGAATTGTCTGAGCTCCCTATGGGTGGCAAAAGAAATGCTGCAGCCCTTAGGGATCTCCTGGAACCCCAATACCCTGGGTACCTCAGTACCATATACTAGGGAATTATATGGCTGTACCAGTATGCCAATGTGAATTGGTAAATTTAGTCACTAGCCTGTTAGTGACAAATTTGAAAAGCAGAGAGAGCATAACCACTGAGGTTCTGGTTAGCAGAGCGTCAGTGAGACAGTTAGGCACCACAGAGGGAACACATACAGGACACATACTTATGAGCACTGGGTCCCTGCCTGGCAGGATCCCAGTGACACATAGACTAAAACAACATATATACAGTGAAATATAGGGGTAACATACCAGGCAAGATGGTACTTTCCTACAAGTGCCTCCAGATTCTAAGCTATAACAAAGGACTTAATTTATTCTTGTCTTCCAGACAATCATCCCCACTTCTGTGTGGCAGATGAATGTTGCGCTAAGTCAACATCCCTGTGTCGGGGTTTGGGGTACATGTGTCAGTTTTCTACTTTCTGTATTAGCGTTACTGTCTCCATGTCATTGTTCGTGTGTTGGTAGCTACAACTCACCCTGCACACACACAAGCACACAGCTCGCACTGCACTCACACAGCTCACTCTCCACTCAAATCAGCACCTAGCTCACCGTGCACTCACATGGACACCCAGCTCATCCGGCACCCTCAAAAAGCCAGCTCACCCCGCACTTACACAAACACACAGCTCACCCTACACTCAGGCAACCAGCTCTCCCTGCAGTCACACAAGCACCCAGCTCACTCTGCACTTACACAGTCCCACAGCTCACCCTGCACGCACACCGGTACCCAGCTCACCCTACACTCACAGAGGCACACAGGTCATCTTGTACTCACAGAGGCACACAACTCACCCTGCACACAGGTCGCCCTACACCCACACAGATACACAACTCACTCTTCACTCACACAGGCACCTCGCTCACCCTGCACACAAGCAGCAACACAAATCCCCAGGCACTCACACATACACACAGTTCACCCTGCGCTCACACAGACACACACTTCACCCTGCATTAACATAGGCACCCAGCTCACCCTGCACTAACATAGGCACCCAGCTCACCCTGCACTAACATAGGCACCCAGCTCTCCTACACTCACACAAGCACCCAGCTCACCGTGCATTCACACAGGCACCCTGGTCATCCTTCACTCAGACAGGTACACAGCTCACCCCACCCTCACACAGGCAGCTTACTCTGTACTCAAACAGGCACCCAGTTCAACCTACTCTCACATAGGCACCGAGCAAACCTACAGGCACCCAGCTCACCCTGCACTCACGCAGCACCCAGCTCACCCTGCACCCACCCAGCTCACCCTGCACTCACGCAGTTACCCAGCTCACCCTGCACTCACGCAGTTACCCAGCTCACCCTGCACTCACGCAGCACCCAGCTCGCCCTGCACTCACCCGGGCACCACAGCTCGCCCTGCACTCACCCGGGCACCACAGCTCGCCCTGCACTCACCCGGGCACCACAGCTCACCCTGCACTCACCCAGGCACCCAGCTCACCCTGCACTCACACACAGCTTACCCTGCTCTCACACAGGCACACAGCTTACCCAGCACTCACGCAGCACCCAGCTCACTCTGCACGCACGCGGCACCACGGCTCGCCCTGCACTCACCCAGCTCACCCTGCACTCACACAGGCACACAGCTCACCCTGCACTCACACAGGCACACAGCTCACCCTGCACTCACAAGCACCTAGCTCACCCTGCTCTCACAAGCACCTAGCTCACCCTGCTCTCACACACAAATCACCCTGCACTCACACTGCTCTCACACACAACTCACCCTGCACTCACACAGGCACACAGCTCACCGTGCACTCACGCAGCACCACAGCACGCCCTGCATGCATGCAGCACCACAGCTCGCCCTGCACTCACCCAGGCATCCAGCTCACCCTGCACTCACCCAGGCACCCAGCTCACCCTGCACTCACACAGGCACCCAGCTTACCCTGCACACACAAGCACCCAGCTCACCCTGCTCTCACACACAGCTCACCCTGCTCTCACACACAGCTCACCCTGCTCTCACACACAGCTCACTCTGCACTCACACAGGCACACAGCTTACCCTGCGCTCACACAGGCAGCCAGCACTCAAACAAGCACCTAGCTCACCCTGCACTCACACAGGTACATGCTTATCACAGCAGCAGTGTTCTCAAGGCTCCACAAGGTTTACATTCATGTGTTCTGTTCTCTGCCAAGCTCTTTCTCTGCCTGGCTACATAGTACTCTCGTTAAGACTGTAACAATCATAAAGCACTTAGAAGACTCATTGAGAATAGCTGTTAGTGCAAAATCGTCTTTGTGTTCACATCTGGTCACTGCTACTGTCGCTGTGAGCTAATACCTCCAGATGATTAGCTCTGTAACGTTGGCTTTACTGATGACTTTTTCCAGCAGGAGTTACCATTCAGGCATATAAGACTCCACACAATAGTGGCCAAAGCAAAACTGTATGCTCCTCGTGCAAAAGGATATGGTCAAAAAGTCAGAACTGTCCGAAATAGTTGTAGCCACTGGGCCATTTAACCGTGATGGTATGGGTGGTGGTATAAGGGAGTTGGTGCGTATTTTGCTGACTGAGCAGAGCTTGGAAACACAGAGACCATTACTACCCTCTGTATCTAAGCTCTGCTCTCTGCAGCCCATGCACTCATTCAGAGAGTTTTCAAGCGAATCTATGCACCGAAGAGGTGAAAAGGGAATGAACAGGCTTCTTTTGTGCAGTGCAGTAACATGATCCTGCTCCAGAAGGCACCATAACTGTCCCCAAAGAATTGTTGGTTGTAAGAAACACTAACAGGAAGAGAGGTGGGGGTCACACCTAAGCTCTGGAGTCAATGCCTTATATCCAGGTACAGCTCGATGTGGTTGCAACATTAGGGCATTTCCCCTTAACGTGGACACTAGTCAAAGGAAAATAATTGGAAATTCTACTGGTTGCATAAAAAATACAAACTGAAACCAACAGACTACATGAAACACTAATAAAACACAAAACCTGCAATCACAGTAGTCTCCATTTCAATTCTGATGATGTTACACACTTGCAGATGAAATCATTAGAAACTGCAAGTCTGGGATCTGCACCAGAATAGAGGTAGAGAGGGACATGTAAGAGGTTCAGTGGTGGGGTGAAAGGTGGTAAGAGAGGATGGGGGGCCACGTGCCCAGAAGACAAGGAGAGTGCTGGATACATAAAGGGGGTAGGAGGGATAGATGGGGGCTCATAGCATCGCTATCCATACGACCTTGTCGCTGCTGTGGCCCCTCCTTGAGGAGGGATTCATCACATTGTGATCTGGGGATTCAAAAGATGAAGCCGTGTATGGACAGGCAGTGGGATTCTCTTTCACTGATAGTGTAGTATTGCGAGCTGAGGGGTGGTCTGTACTGTATCTCTGGACATGTTTGATGGATCCGCGAGTTTAAATAAATGGGCCGGGCTGCACCTAGTCCATCCCATTCCAGGCTATAAGCATGTCTCTTTTATATTATTAGCACGTGGCTGGTGGGCAGTGTTCTGGGCCTTGCAGAGCTATCCACCTCCCAGAACACAGCAACTGATGACGAGGATGGTAGTATGCCACCATCGCACTGATGCCCTGCCGCACTGGCCCAGCACCCGCTGACGCCATCCCATTCCAGGCTATAAGCATGTCTCTTTATATTAGCACGTGGCTGGTGGGCAGTGTTCTGGGCCTTGCATAGCTATCCGCCTCCCAGAACACAGCAACTGGTGACGAGGATGGTAGTATGCCACCATCGCACCAATGCCCTGCTGCACTGGCCCAGCACCCCCCGCTGATGCCCCTACAGCAAAGGGAAGCCATACCCGACTGGCCACGCCCAGCTGTTGATTGTCGACGCTGGCGGAAGCCCTGCATCTGCACAGCTTGCTCCCCTACCACCCGCCTTCTGTCAATCATTAGTACTCAGCAAGCACAGTTCTTGGATCTGTCAGACTTGAGGTCCATGACGGGTGCAGGCCACCTGCCTGTCCCCTGAGCATCCCCACTGAAGCCTGTGAGGAAACAGGCTGCACAAGGCATGTGTACATCAGAAGGCTAAAACACATGCGCATCCAGAGGTCGAACAAACAGCACAGTGGGCCACAACTATTGTGCCTAGCTCTACAACACCAGTCAGCACAGAGGGAGTCCTTCCACATCTCCCACTAGCGATCGCCTATGACCACACAGGCCCCTGTAGTCCAACCTCAGAGTCTCTCACCAGAGGCACCACCAGCCAACCCCTCAAAGCTGGTCTACGCTGGGATTGCCCCCCTGCATCGCTGGCCATCCTACATAGCTGGAAGGATAACAGAGAAGCCAGTAAGGAACTACACCACACCCCACCGCTTCTCTCCTAGCACAACCGACATCACAGCACACCACCCCACTGACCACTCTTCCACACACCTGAAGTAACTACACACATGGCATCCATACCCACCATTGAACCTTTCATCATCTCCAGAGCCCCATCCTCGCAAGCCGCAAAGTGGGCGACCTAGATAGACCAGTTAGAAACGTACTTTGCCGTCATGGGACTCAAAGCAGCCAGGCGTCAGTCCATACTTCCTCATCTGGGTGGCGCCACCATACACACACTGTCCAAAACGGTAGGAGAATCTGGCCCACTGTACACCTATCTCATGCTCAAAATGGCACATTCCGCTCATTTCGAGCCCCTGGCTAACCCGTATTATGAGTGGTTTCTACTCCAGCAGGCCTGACAGATGCCAGATGAGTCTGTGGTCGAATTCTATGCCAGGCTCCGTGAACTGGTGAGCACATGTACTCTTCCAGAAATTCGAGCTCAATTCATTTGGGGCTGCTTTTTGGTAAAACTTGGTGACCACATCCTACGGGTGCCCCGCATGACAATGGCTGACATTTTTACCATAGGCAAGTCAAAAGAACTGTCAACATGGCAGGCCACCCACATGAAAGCAACACTTCAGCGTACCATCATGACTGAACATGTCAGCCAGGTGGGAGCTGCCACATTGCCTCGCAACAAAATAGATCACCCCAAAACGCCACTGACTGCCTGATCCTGCAGATGATGTGGAGGCCCCAACCCACACTGTGGAGACTGCCCAGCCAAAGGGAGGAAAAGCTTTCCATGCGGAAAGATGAACCACTACACAAAGGTCTGTCGCTCTTCAGCACCAGTTAAAGGGTCCAAAAAGAAAATAGCCAACTGAGTGAACATAGAATGTGCGGTCGAGGACGAAGAAGACATGGATGTTGATGAATCAAAGGGAGCAAACATGTCATACACATTGTGGATCCAGCCCAAGGCCGAATCCATTGTGCCCCCCAGTGCTAGGTTACCATGGACGGACAACCACTAGTGGCACTCATAGATACAGAGGTCTCAATCAACATCTTGCCCCTATCGCTACTCAAGGAAATAACTTCCCCACCAGCGTTTTGCCCCACCACAACCAGGGTGTACGCCTACAGCACCTCCATATGTCTCCCTCTTGCAGGTGTGTTCACCATCACTATCAGCCACCAGGGGCAGGCCACCAAAGCGAACGTTTATGTCAAGAAAGGAGGGGCAGACATGCTACTAAGTTGCCACACAGCCGAGCACTGCAGTTGGTCCAGTTCACATTTGGGGTCTGCAGCAGTGCTGTCGACTCACTCCTAGATGAATTCGAACACCTCTTCCAATGCATTGGATTCTTCAAAGACCAAGTAGTCCATATGCACATCGACCAAACAGTGCAACCAGTAGTGCTACAACACTTCCGTGTGGCGTTCCACCTTCGTCCTACAGTGGAGGCGGAGCTGCTAAAATTGGATATCATTGAGAAGTAGAAGAACCAACGCCCTGGGTATCCCCCGTAGTAGTATTGCACAAGGGAGAAGTGCGCAAACATGTTGACGTGAGGCTCCTAAACACCACAATTAAGAGAGAGCGCCACATAACACCAACCGTGGATGACATCATAGGAAAACTCTCTGGTTCCCGGTGGTTCTCTAAAATTTACCTACGTCTGGCTTCCACCAGACACTCTTAGCACCTGAATCCTGGCATGTTAACACCTTCTTCACTCACCCTGGGTTGGGATGATACAAGCACCTCAACTTCGGCCTATCCAGCACTGCTGAGGTGTTTCAATATATCAGGGGAATGCTGGCTGGCCTCACTGCTGTCTTAAATGTTTGTGACAACATTTTAGTCCACCACCTACTCTAGAGGAACATCTTCATTGACTTTGCTCTGTATTCCACCGCCTACAGAGCTGCAGCCTTACTTTGCACAAAGATAAGTTTGAGTTCTTGAAGGAAGAGATATGCTTCTTTGGGTATTTTGTGTCCGCGAAAGGGATCACCCCTGACCTGGCCAAGGTCCATTATATCCAGACCACAGCAGCACTTTCCACAGTCTCCTGAGTGAGAAGCTTTTTAGGAATGGTCACCTACTGCGGTCGCTTCATACAGAACATGATCCAACTCACTGGATCACTATATGATCTCACCAAGGCATCAGCTCCCTAGTTCTGGGGTTCTTAAAAGAGAAAGTATTTCAGGAAACAAAGCAGGTTTTGTCTGAAGACTCTACCCTTGTGTACTTCAACCCCAGCAAAGGCACTGAGATAGCAGCCCCACTGGTCTTGGAGCTGTGCTGTCCCAAATAGAACAGTGTAGACAGTGGGCCCCTTTGCTTATGCCAGCCGTGCCCTAGCCCCCACCGAGCAGTGGTGCTCGCATATCAAAAAGGAAGCTATTGCAAATCATTGGGTAGACATTTCCACATCTACCTATATGGACACCCGTTCGTGGTCAGTACCTGTCCGAAGCCTTTGATTCCATTGTTTAAGGGGTTGGCACAAAACCCCTGCTGAGGATCGAGAAGTGGATACTTCAGTTAGAGGAATACCACTCCTGAGTGGACTAGAGACCTGGAGTCAACAACTTGGCAGACTGCCTTTCAAGATTCACCTGCCCTGCCATGCCTCAGGAACAGCAAGAGGCAGAAGTTGCAAAAGATTACATGAGAATGATCGTGGAACAGTCACACCCTATTCCCATATCTTTCCTCAACATCGTGGAAGCCACCCACGTAGACGATTGTCTCCAGCAGGCCTTGGCGGCAACCTGGTCAAGGAGGTGGGATGCCATTATGATGGCCTTCCCTCAAAAGATGGCGGAAGCCCAGAGCACCGTAAGGTGACTGCACCACGTGAGAGAGAAGCTCACTATCTTGGTAGACAGGTGCCTACTCAGGGGACCCCTAGCTCCTTGTGCCAGCCAGTCTGACTCACCAAATGGTTTGACCTGTCCCATGGGTCCCATCAAGGAGTTGTCAAGGCAAAAAATAGGTTAAGGGGCAAAGTGTGGTTCCCCAGCCTGGATCAGGAAGTCGAAGGAACATTCCAGTAATGTGACCTCTGCCAGGCCACTGGGCGAAACGACCTCTCACCCCCTGTCATCACAGAACAGCTACCTGAAATTCCAGAGCACCGCTTGTGCAGATTTTATAAGGCTTCCAGATGGCAGGTACTTGTTAGCAGTTATCAGTAACTTTTCAAAATACGAGGAGGTGGAGATCGTGAAGACCAGTTCTGCAGAAGAGACAATTGTGATGGAAATCACAGCCACCAACTGCCTCATACGGCAACTCCACACAGATAACAGACCACCTTTCAATGGCCAAGGCCTCGCCAACTACCTGGTGTCCAGAGGAACCAAGCACTGTCAGATTACCCCATGTTGGCCTCCAGCCAACTGTGAGGTCGAAAGGTTCATGAGAATCATTCCGAAAGCCAGTCGCATAGCACAGGTGGAACAACAGTGCAGAGAAAAGGCAATATACACGTTCTTGAAGGACTACTGCCTGACTTCACACACCACCACTTGGGTAGCACCCAGCTTCTTGCGTTTTGGGCAAAGAGTTGAGAACATCATCCTGCATCATTTCACGTGGGAGCAAGCCCCAGTGCCACCCAGTAAAGCTCATACTTGCTGAGAGGAACTGATCTGCCAGGAATCCCAACGCAGACGAGATAAGGCCTCAAGACCCTCTGTCCTTGTCAAATATATAGACATCCGGGGAGTAAATTCCGGTTTCCATTTGAGCGCCACCTGTGGAAGATCACTAGAATTCAAGGGACCATGATTTGGGCCTCTGGATGCTGAGAAACCGATACTTGAAATGCTTCATATATCAAACAGTTCAAAGGAGGTCCCAGTGATCCACCTGATCCAATAGATGAGCATGCATTGGAGAACACAGACGAGTTGGAGGTGCTGTTCCACCCCTACTTTGTCCCGAAAGGCTACCACCACAGCAACATCCCCAATTGATCCTCGAAAAAAAGTGTTGTCAGCCCCACTGGAGGGAGAGGACACTGAAGACTCCACCCCAAACAAGATAGGTGTTTGTGTCCCGCAAGATAAAATCTAAGATTGAATCCAACTCCGTCCAAACAATTTCAGGACTACGTGATGGACTAGAGGAGGTGTGGACAGTTTTTCCACAATGATCCTGACAACAAACTTCCAGTATCCTTTAGCCCATTTGAGCAGTGTTTGTAGTGTGAGCAGTACCACAGGGGATGTTTTCGTTTGACCTTGAGTATTTTGGTTTTGTCACTTGTTTTCTTTTTGTTTGTTCTATATGTTGGTTATAATTAAGGAGAAATGTAGCAAGTAGTCAAGAGTTGTTCTGTACCGCACCCCAGGCCTTCAGGACATGTTTAGTTGGCCCCACAGTCATCTGACCTAGGGTTTAAATAAATGGAGGGGCGGTGGATGCACGTAGGCAGTCCCATGCCCAGCTGCAACCAGTGTGCATGTCTCTTTTACAATATCCGCACGCGGCCTGCACGGAGAGTTCTGGGCCTTGCAGAGCTATCTGCAATCCAGAACACAACAGATAGTAATCTCTAGTCCTTCCTACTCTGTGTGTGGAGAAACTGAAAGGACCACTGGATGGAAACAGTTGGCCACCAAAGTCTCCCTGAAGGCAAGTGTCACAAATAAATGGAAAGTAATAATGATGTCTCACAGTTGCTTAGGCTGAGTACCAAAGCTTTTGGTGGCTCCACAAAAATAGGCTGTCGGCACAGGCAGTTTGGGAGAGGAAAAAGGGGCGGGGCGGCGCAGTGCGTGGCAGGGGGAGAAATAAAATAATACGAAATAAATAAAAAAAAACACCTTAATTCTGCGCCGCGCTGCTTTGCTCCTCCGTCCTCGAGTCCACTGCAGGCACAGGCTCCCAGCCTGCCCTGCGGCCAATCCTGATGCTCTTAGAGCACCATGGGAGCATACTGCACATGTGTGTTTGGCCGGCCCGATACGGCTGGCCAAACGGACATGCGCTCTCAGGGGAGTGCACAGTGCACTCCCCTCAGTGCTCATACCAGTCTGTGGCCCCACCACATTTAATTCGAAACGATAATATACATAGTTTATTATTGTTTTGTATCAAAGGGTTTGCTGCTGCTGGCAGGGGAGGGCGACGCTCCTCCTCCCTAGCGGAGGAGCCGCCCCTGGCTTCCGGGTAGATGGTTTTATGTAGTGGAGCTTTCACAGTCTCCCATTCCCACACAGAATGTGTGTGTAACGACAGCTGATACGGAACGTTAAAAAAAAAAAAAAAAAATGTTAAGAGCACCCCATCATATAACCATCATAATATTGAAATGCTAGAACAATGAAACAGGAGAAATGTACAAAAATAATACAAGCAAAAAAGATGTTATCATGAACAAGAATAATGTTATGATGGGAAACTCTTTTACTATAAAGATTCCAGCTCTTTCCTAGTATGCCTGTTCTGCAGCCTTGACAAGAGTATGCCTTTTAACTGACATCGAAAGTGCAAACCTGAGTGACAACATCACTGTCACCAGGCAGACTGCTCCAAGGACTCTAACACAGATCCACCCTGCCCCTGCACTCACTCAGGCATACCTTGCTCTCATTCAGGTGTATGATGCATTCCCACTGTCACAGTGGTGTTCACTGTACACTCATACAGACATACCGCTCCCTCTGCACTTCTTCAGGAACAGCCTGCACTCACACATACACATCCTGCACTCACCCAGTCAGGCATGAACTGTAGTCGGTTAGGTGCACCATGTAACGAGTGGCAAGTTGCTCACCTTAAGGTAGTAGCTCTTCCTCAGCATTGTCCATTTCTTAGGATGCTTGGCTGCACCAGGCATGGGGCTACTACTGTGCGGAGGCCTGGAGAGCAATGGTACCTCCTAATCATGCAAGAAAGGCTAAGAATCTGTCTCGGCTGGAGCGAGCAGTACAAGGGCAGTGACAGGCAGGGGTTCATCTAGACCCAAACTTCAGTGGGGCTAACAGGTCGACGGAGGCAGAGCTAACACTTCAGACAATGGGACAGAGCTGTCCCTAGAGCCAGTACAAGAAATGGTGCATTTTAAACACATTGGTCAAACATGATATGAGTTCAACAAACATGGCTCAGTGAATTTAACAATGTTTAATAGGATACTGACATATCTTTCAAAAGGCGAGTGAGTGATTTGGCAACTAAAAAGCAGCTTCTACAGATTTCAATAGAAAGTGCTTTAGTACAGATTTTCACAAAGTTGTTTCAAGGCAACCACTTTAGTCGATAACCCAAAACGTTCTTTTGTCAAAAGACATTGAACACACCGAATATATTAATTCCCTGTTCAGAAAGGCGCTACTTCCTGCCTTCTGACAAAGTGATGTTTTCAGTTTGTTCATCGGGATGCTGCAACGAATGCTTGATTGAGGCCACACTCTTGTACATGTTTCAGAAAGTTGAGCTTAGTGGGTTTACACACGATTTTGGGATGTGTGGATGACAGGTCATGGCTTGATTCCTAATGCAGTTTTCATCTCTCCTGTGATTGAATAAGTGAGTGTGGATCAGTTGGCAATGTTATCACATGGTAGTCACTCTGCCAGGAATCTGTGGTATCCTAAATAGCACTGTAAAATAGCATTTCACTTGTAACATTTCTCATATGAGATGTCTGAGCTACATCCATGCAGGAAGCCATCAGAACTAAAATGTCAAAGATCTGGTTGTCTTGAAATAACTTTGCAACAAATGGAGTTCTGGCATACAAAGAATACAAGTATTAGACTTGTGTGACTGATCAGTGATGTCCTGCAAAGAGCTTACTCCAGCAGAAACAAAACCATGCCTCGTAATAGCATATGCTGTAATAACAAAAAACATGCTTTCAATTCTGTTCTGAAGGCCTCAGCACATATCAAAACCACTAAAATATTAATGTTATCATTAAATCCTCCCCTGGCAATGTGCTGTATAAATTGCAACATTTGTTAAGTATTCCTCTGAAACTCCTTTTAGAAGAATGGCCATATTTTCTATAATGTCTGTTCCTAATGTATTTCCTGGCAATAGCCTGGTCTGAGTGGCAAACGGGATACCCTTGAGTGAGGCACAAGAGAGACACCAGGCAGAAAACATGGTTACCAGTTTGTATTGTCACACTGGAACACGCAGAGTACACGGCAGTGTTTTCATCGTGCAATGCTTTTGCATTGACATTCTATAATACACAATATCAGACTTAAGGTGCTTTAACAGTCCCAGGCTTAGGTTGACAGCAGAATAAGGCTTTTGAAGCATTTTGCTGCCAAACTGCACAACAGTGCAATCCTTATCCAAAGAGAGGGCTAGTCTGCTTCCTCTGCATAGTCTCCATCCTGGAGAAAAACCAAACAAGCCATACTTTAAAGCAAATTATACATCTGTCTTGCAATGCACTCCGAGAAACTGATCATAGAGGCGCTTGCTTTAAGTGGACCGAGTATGACTCTGGTTATCTGTGTTCAGCCTTCACATAACTTAGCTATATCTCAGTCTACCTGTAGGTTAGGTACCAAACACCTGAGCTGTCCCTCAGGTGACAATGCTCCATCATCAAAGAGCAATCCACATTCCTTCCTTTCTACTCAGTGTCTTCTAAAATTGCCACCAGCCCTGCATTTAATGCTTGAGGGCACCCACTAAATACATTGAAAACATCTTAATGCATGATGTGAGTTGAGTTGTTACTAACAAGGAAACCAAATTCCATCAGGCATCTTGGCACTGGACTAACAGCATCAGAAAAGATATGAAGACAGTCAATAAAATAGATTACTTTTCACAGGTTTCCTAAACATTGAATTGTGGTGTGCATTCCAAAACGATGAACAACAAAAGAGAAGAAACTTTGTTTGAAGTTATGCTGCTGAATTCTGATCTCCTTGAAGCTTGTCGATTGAGAACTCAGAAGGCAAATGTTACAAGCAGTGGCATAGTTCAATCTAGAAATGGTGGTACAATTAACAACTCAAGCCTTCACTTGACAAAGGATAAAAAGGTTTCTCTTCAAGATCCTTGTTTGGCGATAACAGGACACCACAACTTTAACAGCAGGATGATGCAGGGGGAAGCGTCATCATTGTTATGTTGTCTGATGTAAAGGAAGGGGAGGGGTTCTCCTGTAAAACCACGGGAGAGGCTGACAGACCAAGAAGAAACAAGCCTTCTCATCAGAGTGTCTGCTACCTGAAAAAAATGTAAATGTGTGCACTTGGTTAATCAGCAGTTCCAAACGCTGCTTAGATGTCTTTAATTGATTTAGTCATTTGAGGCTTCATGTGGACAAATATTATTATTTTTGAGAGGTAATGCATGGGTGTTTCAGCTGAGTCCTGGAGTATGCCTTTCTAATGGAAGCCTATGAAGAAAATGTTTGAACTAGGTTCGGTCTGATTGTATATTACAACAAATATATATATTTTAAAGCATTTGTTTTATGTTAAACACTAAAGGACAGCATTGCTACATTTTGACACAGTGCTGCTCGGTAACCAAAGTTGCAGTGCTGTGCTACATGAAGGAGAAAGTAGAATAGCTCCAAATCTGCTAAGGGATGCTGCTGTTCTCCTCTCTCCCTGCACTAGGGCACCTCAGCTGCCTTGCACCATAATGTTAGGGTGTATGTGTGATATAGATTTTGTACTGATGTGTAAACGTCCAGAACAAAAATGCTTTAATACTTCCCCCACTTTCTATATGTGCTCCACAGTCAGAGGCGCTGAAAGTAATGGGTGCAGGGTGCTGCACCCCAGAATAACCATGAGTGACCTCAGTGACAATCATTGCTGGGGGACAAGGAGTGAGAAAGGAAAGGCTCTAGAATGTCTTATGTTTTTCCTAACACACAACACGATTTAAATACCAGTAGATCTACTCTACAAATATTTGAACATTTATCAGCAGCTAGGATAGCACAAAGAAAGCACATTTTATGTAGCTCTGAAGTGTGATGAACCAACGATTTTGGTGTTGTGTAAATGATAAATATTCAGTGAAGCCCTACACCTTATCTGTTGTTTGTGTCCTACAGAGTTTTATGAGTAAAACTGCATGTCTGCAAACGTAGTGCCATCTCAATGAAATACATACCATCCCCTTACCACTCTTCTGCTGAAAGGGGGCAGCTCATTCGCTACACTTGTTCTTTGACTGAGGCGTGGGGTGAGCAGCTGCTGTAAGAGCCAATGGGGGAGTAGCTGCAGTGCAGGGTACACTCCCCTTGATAGAATGCTTCAGAGCTTGAAGAGCACCTTCTGTCGTACCCCAGACCTGCCTGGTGTTGCTTTCTCTACAGGAATAGGTCCTGAGCTAAGGCTTGTGCCGGGTACTCGCGCCTCGACAAGGCCTGGAGCAGGAGTGGGTTCCCAGGCTGCTTTTTGAAGTCCGCCTCCCCGTAGCAGGGCTGCAGGCACGAGTGCCACTGTAGATGTGGCTGCTGGGATAGCCCATGCCGGAGAGGTAAGCATCACACGCTCTGTTTCATGGAGCCGTAGGTCTAGGCTCCCTGTTCAGGTCTGGGTGGAAGCAGGCAGAAAATGCAGGCCTTATCGGAGGGCACCTGGTGTGCTGCTGTCTTTAATGACCACCATGCAGGTTAGACCCACCCCGTGAGCCAGCAATAACTGAGCATGCACAGCCAACATGGCATATCATCAGAAGATATGATAAAAACCACAAAAACAAATAATAATTAAAAACAAAATATCTAACATGGCCATGTCATCACATTTGAATGTGGGGGCAATGTTTGGTGAGGTGAAACCCCTCTGCAGCCAATAGTATTGCAATGCAAGCTGCCGTATCATTATGTTTGTGTACCGTGGGCAGGTTAGGAGATGGAACACCCCTCTTAAGCTAGTACGAGTGCAATACCAGCAGTCATGGCAGAAGAACATAACTTCTCACCATTGAATGCTGTTTTATTTTGATCTCTTAAGGTCTGGCGACAGCTGGGCTGTCAAGCAAGGCCTAAGGGAGATTTGACAAATAAATGATGCATTTTGCTAAAGCATATATTACAGTGGTTTATGCAGCATTATGATTACCCTGCAGCATACTATTTTTTGTAGATGACCATGCAGAAGTAGTTTCACTGACCATAAAAAAGTAAGGAGCACTGTAGTTTAGCTTGCACTTTCACTCGGGTCTCTTTCAGAGGACAAGGAATTGCTACCCTGAACTAAGCGTTTGGTTTGAAAGCAATCTCAACCCTGTTTACCATTGCATTTGGGGAGGTAAGTCAACATTGTCTGGATGCCTGCCTCCTCTGCAGTTGCAGCCCTTGTTTTATCTCTCCTTAGAATCAGTTTGCTCAAGCTAAAGATTGACTGTTCAACTTATTCTTATGCTTTCAGATGTTTCGGCACACAGACAGCCTCTTCCCCATTTTATTGAGGACCCTGTCAGATGAGTCGGATGAGGTGAGTGTTTCAGGCAGTGACAGAAAAGTGTAACTAGCTGATTAAAACATGAATGTTTGAGGCAGCTGTTGGCATTCTAGTGGTCTCAATGCATGTTGCTTTGACTTGAATCTAACTGAAGTTGTGTGTTTTGTGTTGTTTTTGCATAGGGGGCTTGAGGAAGGTAAAGAGACTGAATTTGCACCGAGGTACACACTATAATGAAACAATACTGCTTGACATCTTAAATCTCTTTGTAAAATTTCTGTCCCACAAAATCTTTTATAAATTCTCAGGTTTTAAATTTCCCTCCACATTTAACTTAATAGGGTTCATAGCCCATCCACCTTGTTGTTTAGTCTCCACAGCAGACTTTATGGAATAGAGACCTAGCTATTCATTCCCCTGAAAAGCATGGTACCTCAGCTCTGCTCTATTTAGCATTTACTAGTATTTGACTAAAAAAGGCGACATCTTGTTATTTACTCCGCTAGAAAACAGAAAAGTAACTTTTTTAGGCTGCATTTTCTTGCTTTCCACTTGCTGACTTTATTTGTTTTAGGCTTTCCAGCTTGAGTTCGTACCTTCCCTTGCCCAAATGTATTTACAGTATCCTTTAGAGTGCTCCCTTTCTGTAAGCAGGCTTGTAAATCCTGTTCTTATCTCTTCACATTTGCTGTGCATTCAGGCACTGAGGTCAAATGCCAGGCGCTGTCTTCTGAGGGCACTTGTTTAGTTTTCTTTCTCTGACTTCACAATGAGAGGATTTATGTGGCAATCTTGCTGGATACTGGAGGTAGGAAAGTCTCTTTTCTAGCAAGCAACAACATTTAAATGAACTGTGTTTTTCAGAATATATCAGGAAAAGAATTGAAGCACATTTTTGTTATTTCTGAAGTTTATTGGAAACAAATACTTTATTATCATCAAATAAATCATTACACTAGGTGATGCAATTTCCACACATTTTCATCTGTTCACTGTATAGTTCTATTAGTAAAACTGTAGGTCTGTGCAAGTGTAATGGTCATTTCAATTGAAAATGTTTTGTCTGTAATGGCAGTGTGGTACCATACCATGAATGCTCCATTCTATGCCACTCCACTCTACTCTGCACCACTCAACTTTACACTACTCCACACCACTGCACTCTATACGCCACTTCACACTATGCCTCTCTACTCTACCCTGTACAAGTCTACTCTGCGCCAGTGCACTCTACACCACTTCAGTCTAGGCCACACAAATCTACCTCTGCACAACTCCACTCTACGCCACTGTGCAACACTGCACTTTATTCTACTGTACTCTATGTCAGTACACTCTATGTCAATGCACTTAACTCTGTAACACTCAACTCTATGCCTCTGCACTCTACGCCAAACCAGTCTACGTCACTCTAATCTGCACCACTGCACTCTACACTACTTTACTCTACGCCATTTCACTCTATGCCACTCTTTGTAACTGCACTCTACCCTGCACCACTCCACTCTGTCACTTTACTCCACTCTAAATCAATCTACTGTACTCCACTCTGCGCCACTCCATGCTATGCCACTACTCTACGACAGTCTACTGTTAACCACTGCACTCTATGTCAATGTGCTCCACACAACTGTACTGTCACTGATATCTACGCCACTGCACTCTACTCTGCATCACTGTACTCTGCACCACTGCTCTGTCACTCTACTCCACTCTACACCACTGCACTCTACACTACTTTATTCTACGCCATTTCACTCTATGCCACTCTTTGTAACTGCACTCTACCCTGCACCACTCCACTCTGTCACTTTACTCTACTCTAAATCAATCTACTGTACTCCACTCTGCGCCACTCCATGCTATGCCACTACACTACGACAGTCTACTGTTAACCACTGCACTCTACGTCAATGCGCTCTACACAACTGCACTGTCACTGATATCTACGCCACTGCACTCTACTCTGCATCACTGTACTCTATGCCACTACTCTGTCACTCTACTCCACTCTATACCACTGCACTCTGACACTACTCTGAAATACTGCACTCTCCGCCACTGAACCCTATATTGCTCCACTCTATGCTGCTCTGCTCAATGCACTGCACTCTACGGCATTATACTACACTGCTTTATGCATCACTCTAATTTACACCACTGCATTCTACAATGCTGCATTGTATGCCGCTGAATTCAATGCCACTGCATTCTGCAACACGCTGTGCCAGTGCACTCTACATCAGTCCACTCTACTATGTGCCACTCCAGTGTATGCCACTCAACACGCCTCCACACTATGCCACTCCAAATCACAACTCTCTCAGTCACTCCACTTTACAACACTACTCCACTCTTCACCATTCCACTCCACAACACTCCACACCACTCTCCTCTACACCACTAATTTTTTGACTTGCTGAACAGCAGCCATGCTGTTGTACCAAATGGGTAACATGCATCCGGAAAGCCAATAGCTCTTGAATAGACGAGAACTACTGGCTATGCCAATGACTTTGTTTCATTGCCTTTCTTCCTGGGCTGTTGCCTCACCCAATTGCAGTTTTCTGCGCTCTTGAACTTTTCTCTGGGCAGCTAGGCCAGGGAAAGATTCATTTCAAACAACTTGTAACTTTGAAATCTTTGTTATGCCTGACACAGGATTCTCAAGTATCTGAGTTGTTTAAGGGAAAGACATGGAGAGACAGAGTAGGTTGTGCACTGAAAGAGGATATTTCTCTCAAGAAGGCCTAGTCAGGAGTGAGCCCCCTTCGGCTTCAGAAAATACCCAAAAGATGATAACTGTGCCAGTTATGCTACTAGTGATAAAAGGGTGATTGTTATAGAATGGACCTGCACTCCCTTTGTGGTTACCCTTTCTAAAAACAATACATTGTTACCAGTGAGTGGAATAAGCCCCCCAGAACACCCTTTCCAACTTATTTGTATCCTTGTCAGTGACCTTTCCATTAAAAGTCAGTTTTTAGATCCAAGTCTACCAGACAGCACATCTGTCTGGTTTGCTAAAGACATCTTGGGGACATTGGGAAAGCTTCCCTGGAAATGTATTCCGCCCACTTCTTACCATTGGCCTTGTGGTTTGTAACTCTCAAGTGCTTGGTTTCTATTTGCTGGTTTTGTTTTAGGATCTCCAGCTTGAATTCGTAGCTCCTCTAGAGCACTCCTTGTTAACTGTATCCTTGCAAATATTCGATTTCTGTAAACAGGACTTGAAATCTTGTTCTTATCCTGTCACATTTTCTTGTGCATTCAAGGGCAGAGGTCAAATGTTAGGCTCTGTCTTCCAGGGGAACTTGGTGTTAATTGTCTTCATCTGACCAACGCGAGAGGATTTATGCAACAATCATGCTGTTTACTGGAGGTGTGCTGGAGGCAGGCTATAGGATGTTATGTTTTCTAGCACATAACCAAAATTAAATGTCTTTAAATGAATTGTGCAGATATTTCATAATATAGCAGAATTAGGAAAGCACCTTTTTTGATAAATCTGAAGTGTGGACGAAACAAATATCTTAATACGACCAAAACAAATCAATACAGTACACTAGGTGAGGACATTTCCTCACATTGTTTGTGCGCTGTATGGTTTTATCAGTAAAACTGTATGTCTGTGTAAATGTAATGGTCATTTCAATTGAAGATGTGTTTCTGTAATGGCAGTGTACTATCACACCATACATACGCCACTTAATGCAATTCCACAGTACTGCACTCTACTCTGCACCATTCCATTCCACGCCACATCACTCTACTCTTTGCCACTGTACTCTGTGCCCTGCACCCTACCCCATTCTACGCCACTCCACGCCACTGCACTCCTCACTGCCTCTGCAGTTCATACCACTCTACTCTAACCACTGCACACTACACACCATGCCAATGCACTCTGCACCACTTTACTCCAAACTAGTACACCCTACGCCACTGCAGTCTGCGCCACTCTATTCAACTCTGCACCACTCTACTCTACACCACTATACTATGCAAAATTATACTATTGCACACTCTGCTCTGCAACACTGCACTCTCTGACACTGCACTATACACCACTGCAATCTATGCTGTGCCACTGCTCTCGACGCCACGCTACTGTTCCCCACTGTATACAGCACTGCATTCTACTTTAAACCACTGCACTCTACTCTAAACACTAAACTCTACGCCAGCGCACTCTACACCACCCACTTTACTGAAAACCAATGCACTCTATGCCAGTCTACTCTGCACCACTATACTCTATGCCACTTCGCTCTTGGCCTCTCTACTCCGCTCTGACACTCCACTGTATGACATTACATTTCACAATACTCCACTCTGACACTCTATACCATTAAACTCTACTCCACTCTGACACTGTACTGCACTCTGACACTCTAATGCACTCCCCAACACGTTACGCCACTCTACAACACTCTACTCCACTCTGTGACAAGCAATGCAACTCCCGCTGTGCCACTCCATGCCATTTTACTCCACTCTATTCTTTGACACACTGCTCCACTCTACTCCGTTATGCCACTCCCCCGACAACTTTACTCCACTCTATGCCATTCCACTCTACTACACCTCTCTACTCTATGCCACTCCGCTTTACGACAGCCTACTCTGCAACACTTTACTCCATTATACGCAACTCCCTCTATGCCACTCCACGTAACCTTACTCCAATCTATGCCACCCCACTATGTTGTACGCCACTCCATTATACTCTGTCCCACTCCACTTTACAACATCCTACTCCACTCTATGTCCTTATACTCTACGACACTCTTCTCTCTCCACAACACACTATAACATTCTGTGCCACTCTACTCTACGCTATGCCACTCTAGGACACTGTACGCCACGCCACTCTGACACTCCATGCCACGCTCTTCTTGTATACGTCACAAATTGTTAGCCATGCTGAACAGCAGTCATGGTGGTGGACCGCATGTCTAAAACACATTAGCAAAGCCAATAACTTTGATATAGGCGAATGCTTGTTGTTACCATGAAGTTCATGGCGGGCAGTTAATTGTATTTCATTGACAGCCTAATTTCCAGTAAGCATTCTGCTAACTGTCGTCAACTTATTCTCCCTCACTTACGATGCTTTGATAAAAGACCTCGTTACTACTGAAGGTTTTACCTTATTCATGATACCTGCATTGATAAGAATACCTCATTGATGATAGCCTTGGTAATGTTTGCAAGAATCTGGTCAGTGATCACCTCACCAATGACTCTGAAATGCTTCAGCTGTCGAACCACTTGCATACGTCTCTTTTACGAATATGTTGTCAACAACTACCATAGTTTTGTCTGATTTATTTGAGCATATATACCATTAGTCATTTTGTTAGTAATGCAAGTGTGCAGCCTGTAAAGGTACCAATCCTGCTTTGTTTGCAGATTCTGCAAAAAAGAGGAAGCAGAGGAGCTCAAAGCAGAATATTCTAACTATGGGGTACCAGATCCATGACAACTAATTATCCATTTCATGCCTAGTGAGGAAACATTTTATGCAGTAGAAGAAGCTAACATTCATTGTCAACCCGTTTTTATGACCAGGACTACCCTTGCCCACTTAGGCCTGTTTATTCATGTTCTCCTTGCACCAAGTGCCAACATATTACTTAGCACCAACTCAAGAAAAGAAGGGAAGTTTGTAGAGAAGATTCTAGATGCCCTAGCTAATTCAGGCGGTCCACCTATGTAGTTTCAATTCAGTAAATCTAATCAACCCCACAACACCCAACACTGAGCACCAGTGGAATGCCTTTCTAACAGCCCTTGAACACCTTGGTCAGGGGTTAAAGGTGACCATTCTTCTGAAGGCAAATTTGATGATGATGGGATTACTGAGGGACATGATACTGATGATACCCCTGATGACACTAGCTACGATGTGTATTCACCCGTAGATCAGTAGTTGGAGGATTTATGTATTTTGTTTGCAGTTATATCGTGCCAACTAGGCCAAAGGGCTCCAAAGCGTTTTATGGAGAATAAATTATAATAATAATAGACATCTAGTGCAACTGCTGAGTGCTGTAGCATATTGTATTCTGGAGTGGTACTCAAATGATCACATAATCCTGATAAAAATTTGCATTTTTAGACCGAACATATAACATACATCCAGGTCAGCTCAGATATGCCATATAGCCTGCTACCAAAGGGCTCGCATGATCTTTTACATCTAAGATATACCGCACCACAGCACAAATATCCAACAAAACATCTGAAACAGACTATGGGGGTCAATACGACCCTGGCGGTTGGAGACCGCCCAGGGGTAATGTAGCGTCCGTTCCGCCAACAGGCTGGCGGTACGGAGGCCCTTATTACGACCGTGGCGGTAGCGCCGCGTTCACACCGCCGGGGCTGGCGGTTTCCCGCCGTTTTAGCCCCGGCGGTGATAATCCGCCAGGGCAGCGCTGCCCTGGGGATTATGACACCCCTACCGCCAGCCTGTTTCTGGCGGTTTGCACCGCCAGGAAGAGGCTGGCGGTAAGGGGCGTCCTGGGGCCCCTGGGGGCCCCTGCACTGCCCATGACACTGGCATGGGCAGTGTAGGGGCCCCCTAACAGGGCCCCGGCCAGCTTTTCACTGTCTGCATAGCAGACAGTGAAAAGCGTGACGGGTGCAACTGCACCCGTCGCACGGCCGCAACACCGCCGGCTCCATTAGGAGCCGGCTCCTATGTTGCGGCCTCATCCCCGCTGGGCCGGCGGGCGCAAACTTGGTTTGCGCCCGCCGGCCCAGCGGAAATGTCGTAATGGGGGCCGCAGGAGTGCAGCCGCATTGGCGGCCACATGGCGGTTACTGCTTCCGCCGCCCGCCAATGTCGTAATGACCCCCTATATCTCATGCATCCAACACAGGTCAGGAATGCCATTTAGGGGACTCTGGCATTGCTCCCAATAGCTCTCGCTACAGGCAAAGAACACATGAATGAAGAAAACCCCACAACATCATGCACTGCACAACAGAGCTAAAAAAGTGATGAGATCAGATTCATAAACACAAAACACATTAGACAAACGACCACACAACACATATACTAAGAAAACATTTTACAGAAAGCTAGGCAAGTCTAAGGCAGCTTAAGTATGTCAAATAATTAACAATATGTTTAGAGCAGGCTTCTCCAACAAGTACATTGTGAGATATTGGTAGCTCTCCAGCTACCTGTAAGTAGCTCTCCTGTGTGCAGCCAACCCTACTAAATTAGAAGCTTTAGCTTGGTTGAATTAATATATGTATACCAAATTGAGAATGTGGATTTGAGATGAAAATGTGTTTATTTTCACAACTCATGAACTGATATTTGAAGGAAAATGGGTCAATTTCTAAAATATATTTAAAGCTGATAAATCATGTAGCATTGAGGATACTTTTTACAAATGTTATTACCTTGGTACCACAGGCAGTTTTTCTATGGCTCTAATTACCAATGTAGAAGCATTCCATATTTGCAAAGCGTTTTTTACATTACTGCTGGCAACCATGCTTGAGGCACTATGGTGATGGCTGATAGTAACTTTGCATATGATGGTAACTAATGTAATATTGTCTGATGTGGATACTGTTAAAGTACTAATAATATGTGTAGCTCTGAACACAAGTAGCTCTCATTAAAGAAAAGGTTGGAGGCCAAGATCTTGAACAGCCTGGCTTTATGCATGCTGTCAGGTTAAGATATGCATAAGCAGTTGATGGAAATTCTCCAACTACAGCTCCACAATACCAAATCATACACCCAGAGTTTACTGAATAAGACATTGCAACCCAACCTAAGAAGCGTCCAGAACACGCACACACAGGTTTGTGATGGAAACCTAGTAAATATTTGGACATCACCTCTTGATAGACGATAGTGCTGTGAGGTCACACTAATGGGAGACTGAATGCTACTTAAATTCCACTAATACAACAATACATAGCCTTGATGTGTAGTTTGGTGCCCTGGATATTTAAATTTCTACAGTTCTTGATTTCTAATCTGGTGATATCAAGGCTCTGCCTGTTGTGTGGATTGGCAATGTCTAATTTTATTGCCAGGTGTGGTGTAATCTTAGTTTTTCTAAACATAGTACATTCTTGTTAGCATATCCTGTTTTTATGTATTTATTATGCAACACAAGCATTTTAACAAAAGAAAAATGCTGTACATAGCAGTGGTTTCTATTATACGAGTGCTTAGACTGTTATCACGTAAAGGTAACTATCGGTTTGATGGGTTGTGGATGTTCAACAAAGACAAGACAAAATAAAGCAGATTTATTTCATGTGTACATGTTTATAGCCCAAGATTAAGTGTTGTGGTAGGATTACGCGGAAGTTATTTATCGAAATTCTTATAAGAGAAGGTGTTTTAAGAGCAGTTTTGAAGGAGGCAGAAGAAGTGGGTGGCATTTCAGCAGGAAAAGTTTTCCGGTACAATGGTCCCAGTAATCAGAAAGACCAACACTGGGATGCGGCAAATTGTGGTTTGGGCTTGACAAAGAGATTAAGGATGGCTAAACTTAAGTCACGATTCAGAATATATTGGCTCAGGGTTGAGGAGAGTAATTGAGGGCTGAGCCATTAAAGCTTTGAAACCAAAGAATAATAGCTTGCAAACACCTCTATTTCAAATGCTATAAATTAATAGCTTGCAAACACCTCTATTTTGAATGTCATATAGTGCCTGGTGAGGGTAATAAGAGGTAGGAGTGTTTTTAAGATGATTTCATCAGATATCGAGGGGCTTTGGGGCACAATTAGGACATTATCCATTGAGGCAAAGGACTATGATGAAGATCTATACAAGACTGTTATACTAGTCAGTTTGCTAAGGGCAAGTGAAGATATACATGACTTAGAGGAAAAGAAATATGTGAATGGAGTTTACAAATGTTTAGTATATTAAGTCTGTCTGCTGTTTGTTGTTTTTGACTTTTTTCTGGGGACTTTGGAATGGCTGCAATAAACAGATCTCCAGGTTAATTTACAATCTTCAGTGAGGCAGTTTACAGCACTCTTGAACCACCTTTTCTTATAGCCAACCAGTTCCATTAAATGGTGCTAGAGGAGCTTGTTTGCAGCCCACAACGGATGACCTCCCAGCCGACGCTTGCATCTAGGCATCCTCTGCCAAACCATCTACTGGAGAGTTTGACAAAGGAGCATTGACGATAGGAAGGTTAATGGAGTGGGTTGCTGGGACAGTGGTTTGGGTGCTGGGTTACAGACCTGAACCCATCTTTTACGGCTGCTAGTGTGAGATTGCCATGGGTGGGGCAATCGCAGGCTGCAGATCAGAGGCTATGGCAAATCTTCTACACTCGCTGGGGTTCACTATTAATGTGCCTACCTGACTCCCTCTCAGACGCTCCCTTTCATCAGACCTTTTCTAGACACAGTGCAGTTTCAGGTCTGTCTTCAAAAGCAGCGAGTCTAGCATATTCAGGCTATGATACTAATGTTTCAGCCTCTATCCTGGATTTCTGTGAGACTGACCCTGAGGTAATTGGGCCTCAATGCCTCCTGCATCCTCCTTGTTATCCATGCCTGTTAGCATATGCAGGTTCTGCAGTGCAACCTGAAGTCCCAGTAGGCGTAGCAGCAGGAGAGTCTCTGCAACATGGTCCATATCTCTTATGGAACTGCAAAAGATCTGCACTGGTGGTTGACGAACTGTGATTGAGTTAGTGGAAGACCCCTCTCCCTTCCCCAACCAGAGCTGACTGTGGTGTCAGATGTGTCACTTCTGGGATGGGACGGCTATCTGGGAAAGGTAAGAATCAGAGGACTCTGGTATCCATCAGAGTCTGAACTCCACATCGGCGCTGGGTGATTCACTTTGGGACTGAAAGGCTTTCTTCCTTTGTTAAGAGGAAGTCTGATTTAGGTGTTCACAGACAAAATCATCATGTGGTACCCCAACAGATTGGGGTGGGGTTGTGGACCATTTGTCAAAAGGTTCTGCATCTCTGGACATGGTTGGAACAACAGGGCATTTCCCTGGTGGTTCAACATGTGGCGGGCTCTCTGAATGCCAGCAGATGAACACAAACTCAGACAAAGATACCTAGTGGATCATAAAGGGCAGCTCCATCTAGAGGTGGTGCTAGGACTCATTCAGCAATGGGGAGAGCCTTGGTTAAATCTGTTCACCACTGCAGGGAATTTGCAGTGTCAGCGGTTTTGTGCACTGGAGCTTCCAAGACAACTCTCGCTTGGAGATGATTTTCATCTTGAGTGGAGCTCCGACCTCCTGTATGCCTTTCCACCAATACCACTTCTGTCCAGAGTTCTCAAGAAGATCAAGAATGACCAGGCCCAAGTTATTCTTGTGGCTCCGGATTGGGCATGGAGATTCTGGTATCCTAAGCTGTGAGCATGACCACTGGTCCTCCAGTCAGGCTGCCTCTTCGAGGGATCCTTCTATCACAGCAACAGGGGAGGGTTCTGCTTCCGAACCTGCATGCCCTTCACCTTCATGCGTAGAGATTGAGCAGCAACAGTTGACAGCTTTGGACCTTCCTCCCAAAGTCTGTGATGTTATTCTGGCAGTCAGGTGTCTCTCCACCATGTCTGTATACACCTGCCATTGAGCTACGTTTGTGACATACTGTGATTCCCACAACATCGAACTCCTTTTTCCACCTTTATCCAAGGCTCTTCTGTTTCATCTAATGTTAGCCCAGCAGGACTGTGACTTGTGCACAGTTAGAGGCTATCTCTCAGCCATTTTGGCATTTTTGTGGTTGCCGGGCAAACCTTTATTTAAGTCACTTGTTGTGGCTAGGTTTGTTATAGGCTTGCAGCACGTTTTCCTCAGGTCATTCATCATTCCCCACTAGAATCTGAATCTTGTTCCACCTTTTTGATGTGTGCACCCTTTTAAGTCTCTGCACAAGTGTCCTTTCTTAGGTTTTGACCATCAAAACTGCTTTTATAGTAGCCATAACATTGGCCAGGAGGGTCAGCGGAATGCATTCACTCTCGGCACACCTTCCCTATACCACCTTCTACATTGGCATGCTGGACCTCCGGATATGTGCCACCTTCCTTCCAAAAGGTTGAGACTCCCTTCCATATGTGCCGGAACATCATACTTCCTTTCTTCTGCCTCACCCTTCCAAAGAGGAGGGGAGACTCCATCGTCTGGATCTGAAAAGAGCGTTGTCGTTCTACCTTGACTGCACAAAAGAGTTCCAGGTGGACGATCAACCCTTCGTGGGGTACGTAGGAACTGGAAAAGGGCAGGCCTTGCAGGAAAGGACCCTTTCAAAATGGATAGTGCCTGCAACAAGTTCTGCTATCCCCTGGACAAGAAACAACCCCTTGAGGGTTTACATACTCATTCTGCTAGGGCTGCGACTGCTGCATTAGCCTGCACAGTCCCTCTCATGGACACCTGTGCGGCTACAATGTGGGCGTCCTTGCACACATTTACCAAACACTACTGTCTGAACAGTTAGGTCTTTCATGACAGGCACTGCTCCTGTTCAGTCCTACAGGACATTTATCTTTGTCAAAACAGCGTTCGTGTATTTCCACATTTGGCTAACTGCCTTTTAACATGCAGGTGCCAAGCATGATGCCTCACTCACACTCAGTAAGCCTTCGCAGTCCTCCTCATACTGGGGCTTACCATTAATGCCAAAATTTCTGACCTTTTGACCCCAATAAATATAGCTATTCTTTGGAGCTAAACGTATTACAGAGATAGGCAGAGCCTACCGTATCAACAAAAGAGTGATGGCATTTCAAAGGCTGCTTTCCCTGTACCAGACATTGATTCCACTGACTGTGAGAATGATAATAAAACTATTGGGTATTATGGTGCCGTGCCTTGTGTTAGTCCGAAATGCGGAACTGCACATGCAGGCTCTCCAAGAATACCATGCGAGAAAATGGCTGCAAACAACTGGGCAGTGGGAAGGCCTAATGTTGGTGGATCCCAGTGTACCACACAAACTGCAGGGGAGGAACAACAAGAGCTTGTTACTGAGCAGGTCAGTTCTTGACCCCAGCTGCAAGTGACCGTCAGCACAAATGCCCTTCTCATGGGGTGGGTTGCACACATGGGTCAGCTCACAGTACAGGTCCAATGGCCTCCACAGCAACAACATCTACACAGGAACTAACGGCAGTTAAGCTGGCGATGCAAGTGTTTCTGCGACTCTTTGCAACAATACAGACAATATTACAACAAGGCACTATCTACAAAAACAAGGAAGTGTGTGCTCCCCACAATTGTCCAAGTTAGCACAAACACTATGGCACAAGGCAGTTGTCATCTGGTCCTTGTTCTACTGGAACACCTCTCTGGAGTGGACAACAACTTTGCAGATCTGCTCTGCTGTACGTCCAAATAAATAGACTGATGGAAAATCAAAACTCAGGTGCTTCAACAATACTTCCATCGTTGATGAACCACAGTGGTAGGCTTTTTCACTACAGATGAACCCAAAATGCCAAAACTTCACCTCCAGGTACCCACAGACTATAGGTAATGTTCCATAGATCAGTTGGTCAGAAATAGTTACCTAAACTGTTTCCCCCTGTGTTGCTCTACTTTAAACTAAGAGGAAACGGTGCCAAAGAATGCAGCACTCTTATTCTGAGTAATTAATATATTAAGGCACTTCCAAAATTTCAAATAAAAGAATACAAAAATATGAACATAAGCATTTAACTTGAATGTAGTGAAACACGTGCAGATGCCAAAATATAGCAGTTAAGCAACGATAGGCAGAAATATGTGCAATACATCAACAGTGAATATGTACCATGAAAATATATATAGTCAAATTAAATAATTAAGAATTAAGATGCATCACCCTGGGGGTTGAATCCTACATCCTTGCTAGCATCAAGCAGAGGAACTTTACACGGGTGAGGCATTAGGTCTTCCCAACATGGGATTTTTCCCTGAACAGTGTGCGTCCACTTTCAGGCGGGCTCCTTCCTCAGTGCCAAGCTTCCCCACTTTATGTACCTTAAACAAAATCAAGAGGAAGATTCTAGCACTCCCTCCTCCCTTTGGTTATGAAATTCAAGTGCTGGCTGTACTCTGTCTGCGTTGAAAACACTCAAAGGAACGGGCCCTGCCCCAAAGCGCATTCCAGAGACAGAGCTTTACTTTTCCTTGATTCAAACCTTCTCAGCCTAGACTCTCTTATCATGTCTACCTTCCACATCCCCCATGTTTTGTTCCAACAAGGTGTAACCCTGTGCCGTTGAGAAAAGCGCAAAACATTCTGGCCCTCATTCTGACCCTGGCGGTGTTGCACCGCCAGGGCCAACGGGGGCGGGAGCACGGCCGACAGGCCGGCGGTGCTCCCTTGGGCATTCCGACCGCGGCGGTAACACCGCAGTCGGACCGGGAAAACTGGCGGTCTCCCGACAGTTTCCCGCTGCCCAAACAAATCCTCCAAGGCGGCGCAGCATGCTGGGGATTCCTGGGGATGCCTTGGGGATTCTGACACCCCCTACCGCCATCCTGTTCCTGGCGGTTCGCCCGCCAGGAACAGGATGGCGGTAGGGGGTGTCGCGGGGCCCCTGGGGGCCCCTGCAGTGCCCATGCCAATGGCATGGGCACTGCAGGGGCCCCCGTAAGAGGGCCCCAAATAGTATTTCACTGTCTGCTTAGCAGACAGTGAAATACGCGACGGGTGCAACTGCACCTGTCGCACCTTCCCACTCCGCCGGCTCGATTCCGAGCCGGCGTCATCGTGGGAAGGGATTTTTCCCCTGGGCTGGCGGGCGGCCTTTTGGCGGCCGCCCGCCAGCCCAGGGGAAAAGTAAAAATACCCGCCTCGGTCTTGCGACCGCGGTACGGTATTTTGACGGCGGGACTTTGGCGGGCGGCCTCCGCCGCCCGCCAAGGTCCGAATGAGGGCCTCTGTGTGGAAAACAAGCTTGGTGTGGAAAAACCCTGCACCCTGACCGCACCTGAAGCTAAGCACAAAATGGAGTCAGTGGTCAAGATGGAGTCGGTGGTCAAATACACATAGCATTACACCCCCACTACCGTTAATTCCGTATGTAATGAGAAAGATCAGGCAAGCACCAATGACACTAATTCTTATAACATCCACCTAGGCCAGCCACCTGTAGTGCTTGCTACTACTGGAAATGTCAATATTTCCCCATGAGAATCTACCACTCCGAGGAGACCTCTTCACAAAGCATCAAGTTCAGCTGTGCCCTCCAATCTCAGGGCACTCACAATGACAGATATTTTTAATTTTGCACCTAAGGTCTTACAATTTAGTTATCTACAGCCCCCAAGAAGTGCATGCTAACCCTTAAAGAAGTCTGACAGCCCATTATGCAGTCATGTTATGCTGCTAAATGAAAAAGATGTATCCATGACTGTCAATGTTCACAAATCGACTTTGGAGGCCACATGCAAGACATTATTTTATATTGCAGCTACAAAAGGCAGGCCTAGACTACACCTCTATAGGGTATACCTAGGGGCTGTTCCTGCTTCCCTTCAAAATAGGGAACACCAGTCCATATTCAGAATTTGTATTAAAACCTTTACGAGAGACTTAGAAAGAGTTATGCCAGCAAGAATGTCACCATTGCTGTCATGCACTCATGACTTTGTCATTACATGTCTTATGAGCCTCCATTGGAACTCTTTTACTGTTTTGCCTGTGATGGTTCCTTTCTTGGAAAATGGCCTTTCTCACAGCATTCACTTCCCTTTGTAGGGTTAGTCAACTGACTTGTTAACATTGAATTGTGCAAAAGTGGAAACATAATGCATGCAGCAATGTTCACATAACATTAAATTATTATTACTATGCACAGGTAAAGCAGGAATTGGTTTTGAACAAACATACTTATTTTTAAGCCTCATTCTGGGGCCTAATACATACCTGTTGTTAGTGAATACACTCAGTCTTGTAAACTGTGTTAATATTATGTCAGTGCCTGTAGAGTATATCTGATAGAAACTTCTAGTTGCAGATTTCTTTCCTTAGAATTTCCCCCAGGTATCAGTCTGGATCCAGAGATTTTTCTCGAGCAGTACCCCTGCGTGCCGTTAGGTGGTGTCGGTCAACACCACTTCAATCGTTGGCGTTCGCCTGATATGACGTAACAGGTTGTATATAGGCGCCACCCTGGCACTGTGACGTCAGTTCTTTTCTTTCCGTGCCGGCCTATGGGCAGATCCGAAGAAGAGCTTTCCCACAGCCACTTTTTGACTGGCTTTTTTCAGTTTTGTCAAAGCTTTTTTTGACCTCCTGGTGCATCAAGTATGTTGTCACAGAAAACTGGCTTTAAGCCCTGCAACTCCCGTCAACGGATAATGTCCATGACGGATCTGCACCTCATATGTCTTTGGTGCTTGAAGCGCAACCACAACCCGGAGCCGTGCTCCAAGTGCCGGGCCATAAACTGGAAGGCTTTGAGGGAGCGGTCACTAAAGCTTTGTGTGACTCAGCTCTGCGTCGTTCATGGTCTTGTTCGAGAGGAAGGTCACAAGACCACTCGCAGAGCTAGCTCTCTTCCTCCCATTCAAAATTATGTGGACGTTTGGGTAAGCATAAGAAGGGGGCGTCCTACTCAGTGGTGGTGAGGAGAGAGACCGAAGTCCTGGGCCTTGAGCTACCTTCTGTGGCTGTCAGGACCAACTTCCTGACTGAGGTGCTTCAGCCTGGGGCTTCTTCTTCAGAACCCCTATTGCCCTTCAATGAGTCCCTCACTGATGTCCAGCTGGGGACTTGGTCCAAACCCAGCACAGGGGCTCCTGTAAATATGACAATCACCCACCACCATAGGCCTGCACCTAAAGACCCAAAATTCCTGACCTAACACCCCACCCCTTGAGACCTTGGTCATCCAAGCCTAAACATCTTAGGCACATTCCCTTCCTCACCTCCGCATAGGGAATCCAAAAGACTTGACCAACTTGGAAAGAAAATGTTTTCTTTCACCAGTCTGGTATTGTGGTCTATGAACGCTGCACGCCTTTTGGGCCATTACTCCCATACCTTATGGGACATGGTTGCACAGGTGCTGCCAAAGGTTCCTTAAGAGGACCGGGCCATTCCCTCCCAAGCCGTTGCTGGCTGGAAAGATGCAGCCAAGTTCACAATCAGATGTGGGCTGGATACGACTGACTCACTGAGCAGTTCAGTTTTGCGGACAGTGGCCTTGAGGCGCCATGCCTGGTTGACGCACCTGGCTTTTTGGGGAATGTCCAAGCTACGCTCATGTACATGCCCTTTGATGGCACCCGTGTCTTAGATGACGAAGCAGACTCGGCGCTCAAGCCCGGGCCATGGCTCAGTCCCTCGGCCTCGCAACTACCCCTCACCTCCCTCAGTCTGCTTTTCATTCCTTTAGTGGCTACGGAAGGGGTGCCTAATCACGTCCCTTTCCCTCCAGCCACTGTGCCGTGCACGCTGCGAGGCTGGGGATGTGGGATCCAACGTCCTCGTGGATCCGGGAGCCAGCAGTTGGCCCAGTCCACCTCCACCCCTGCTGCAGCTTTCAAAACATCTAGGCCTGATGCTTCCCCAGCTTGGACTAGTTGGAGGCAGGATCCACCATCACCTGTTCTGCTGGGAGTCCATCACGTCAGAGAGGTGGTTTTTGAAAATTGTAAGAAGGGGCTACTCCCTCCCTTTCGAGACTACTCCTCTATCCATGCATCTTCCCCTGATCAGCTGATGGAGAATCACCTGGCACTTCTCAGCGAGGAGGTTAGAGCTCTCTTGGCCAAGGGAGCCATAGAGTGGTACCCAGTGCCACAAGTAGGTTGTGGTTGTTATTCCCGCTACTTTTTGGTACCCAAAAAGGACATGGGCCTCTGCCCTATCCTATATCACCAGTCCCTCAATCCTTTCCTGCCTGCCCACAGACGTTACTCGCGGTTCATGGTAGGTCACAAGCTTTTTCAATTTACCTGCTCCCCTTCGGCCTTACTAAAGTCATGGCGGTGGTCGCAGCTCATCTGCACAGGTAAGGGCTTTCAGTCTTCCCCTAGCTTGATGACTGGCTGTTGAAGGCAGGCTTGCCCAAGGCTGTCGACTCCCAACTTCAAACTAGGGCGGACCGCCTGCATTTACTGGGGTTCACTATAAATATGCCAAAGTCACACCTGACTCCTTCTCAGAGGCTCCCTTTAATCTGAGGTGTTCTTGACACAGTGCAGTTTCAAGCTTATCCTCTCGAGCAGCAAGTCAAGGATATTCAGGCTATGAAATCGATGTTTCAGCCTCTAACATGGATTTTGGTGAGAATGACTGAGGCTGCTGGGCCTCATAGCCTCCTGCATACTGCTGGTGACTCATGCCAGAAGGCATATGCGGGCTCTGCAGTGGGACCTGAAGTTCCAGTGTGCACAGCATCAGGGGATTTCTTCGACATGGTCCAGATCTCAGAGGGAACTGTGCAAGATCTCCAGTGGTGGCTTTTGAACTGCGATTGTGTCAGAGGCAGATCCCTTACCCTTCCCCAACTAGATCTGAAAATAGTGACACATGTGTCACTCCTGGGGTGGGGCAGCCACATGGGAGAAGCGGAGATCAGAGGCGTCTGATCTTCGACAGGGTCCGGCTCCATATCAATCTTTTGGAGCTCAGGACGATCAGGCTAGCATTGAAGGCATTCCTTCCGCCTCTCAAAGGGAAAGTGGTGATGGTGTTCAGGGAAAACACCACTTCCATGTTCTACTGCAACAAGCAGGGCAGGGATGAGGTTGTGGACCCTTTGTCAAGAGGCTCTGTGCCTTTGGACATGGCTGGAACATCAGGGCATATCCCTGGTGGTTCAACATCTGGCGGGCTCTCTGAACACCAGAGCAGACATACTCAGCTGTCAATGCCTGGTCGATCACAAATGGCGACTTCACCCAGAGGTGGCGCAAGGTCTCTTTTAGCAGTTGGCAGAGCCCTGGTTAGATCTGTTCGCCTCTGCAGAAAATCCGCAATGTCAGCTGTATTGCGCATTGGAGTTTGTAAGTCAGCACTCGCTCAGCAACATTTTCCGTCTCCAGTGGAACTCGGGCCTCCTATACGCCTTTCCGTCAATACCTCTTCTGCCCAGACTTCTCAAGAAGATCAAGAACGATCGGGTCCAAGTCATTCTTGTGGCTCCAGACTGGCACGAAGAGTTGGGCATCCGCAGCTTTTGAGCATGGCCATCGATCCGCCAGTCAGACTGCCTTTTCAGGAGGATCTTCAGTTGCAGCAGCAGGGGACGGTTCTCTACCAGAACCTTTCCAGTCTCCGCCTTCTTGCGTGGAGTTTGAGTGGCGTCAATTGACAGCTTTTGACCTTCCACCTGAAGTCTGCAATGGTATTTTTGGCAGCCAGGCATCTCTCCACCAAAGTGGTATGCACCTGTAGTTGGAACAAACTAGTCGCATGGTGCACAGACAAGTATTGTGATCTCCTGTCTGCATCTCTATATGAGGTCCTTCTGTTTCTTCTTTCTTCAGCCCAGCAGACCTCTGCTTTGGGCACCCTCAAGGGTTACTTATCTGCCATATCGCTTTCCTCAGATTACTTAACCAGTCCTCCTTGTTTAAATCTCCTGTTGTTGGTAGATTCCTCAAAGGCCTTACCTACATATTTCCTCCATCTTGGTTCATAATGCCCCATTGGGATTGTGAACTTGGTTCTTACCTTCCTGATGTATGCACTTTTCAAACCACTCACAACTGTCCACTTCAGCTTCTTACTCTGAAGGCAGCCTTTCTTGTGGCCATCAATTCTGCCTGCAGAGTGAGTGAGCTGCAGGCTCTTTCTTCGAAGCCATCTTTTATGTCCATCCATCTGGACAAGGTGGTGCTTCGCACCAGGGCTTCCTTTTTACCCAAAGTGGTCACACGCTTTCATGTAGGCCAATCCATCACCTTGCCTACTTTTTACACGCCCCCCACATCCTTCTAAGGAAGAGGAGAGACTTCAATGCCTGGACCAAAATAGAAATTTGGCGTTCTAGCTTGATCATACCAAAGAGGTCCGGGTGGATGATCAACTCTGTGGATTATGTGGGTGCGAAGAAAAGTCAGACGGTGCAGAAGAGAACCATCTCTAGATGGGTTGTTCTTTGAATTAAAATGTGCTATGCATTGGCTTAAAAGCAACCCCCGTAGGGTTTGCGTGCTCAGTCCACCAGAGCAACAGCTGCAGCCACTGTGTTAGCATGCAGAGTTCTAGTCCTAGGCATCTGTCAGGCAACTACGTGGGCGTCTCTACACATGTTCACCAAACACTTCTGCCTAAATATTCAGGTCCATAGGGATAGGTACTTTGCCCGTTCGGTCCTGCAAGACTTCTAGTATGATCTTGTTTCACAACCCACCTCTGGGGATGGTATTGCTTGGGTATCTATTTTAAGGTAAGGAATCTGTAACTAGCAATCTCTATCAGATGAACAAATTACTTACCTTCGGCCATAAATTATTTGGAAGAGACAGGGGGTGATTCTAACCCTGGCGGTCGGTGTTAAAGCGGCGGCCAACCCGCCAACAGGCTGGCGGTCCAAAAAATGGAATTCTGACCCTGGCGGGAACCGCCAACACAGCCCGCCAACTTAACACTCCGACCGCCGCGGCGGTACAGACAAACAGCGCGGCGGTCACCGCCAACAGGCAGGCGGCAGACAATGTACCGCCCACACTATCATAACTCACCAATCCGCCACCTTTTCCGGGGCGGGAGCACTGCCGATAAAAACACGGCGGAAACAGACTACGAACGGGAAAACGCTCACCAAAACACACTCCACGAGTACGGAGGACAGCATGGAACCCGAATTTAACATCCTACCTGCTCTCGTCTACCTTCTCATCTACCACGAGTACGAAGTCTGGCGCAGACGACAACGGTGAGTACTGCACCTACGACACACGGGAGGGGAGGACGAAAGGTTACGGGCACACACATATGCGACCCCCCCCCCCAACTATGTACTCACCAATGCAGAGCACCAAGTCACAGTGACACCACCCAAACACCCCTGAAAAATGCTAGGACATAATCATATTTGGAATAAATATTTATGTACCAAAAAGCTCCAGAAAATTAGCGTACAACCATGAAAGATATCCACAACAAAACAAATGACATACACATCAGTGTATAACTGAAGTACCAAGTCCTGCACATCCTACGAATTCAGCATGTCCGTGGGCCAAAGTCTTGAGAAACAAGGGCAAAGCCCACACAGGAGACCTGAGTCCTTTGGAGAGAACACTGCAGGGGCATCAGATGTAAAAACTACAGGCACCTCAGGGGGAAGGGAAGGGGGGGGGCACCACAGCCACATGAGTCCACGACACCAGATCCACGAGGAGCCACCATGCCCACTGGACCATCCTGGGGAGTGCAAAGCCACAGTCTCTCAATGTCTCTACAGTGGGTGGGCTGCCCACTGGACCATCCTGGGGAGTGCAAAGCCACAGTCTCTCAATGTCTCTACAGTGGGTGGGCTGCCCACTGGACCATCCTGGGGAGTGCAAAGCCACAGTCTCTCAATGTCTCTACAGTGGGTGGGCTGCCCACTGGACCATCCTGGGGAGTGCAAAGCCACAGTCCATCAGGTGGATGACAGTCTCCACTGTTCAAGGAGGAGGCATGGTGGGCACAGTGAACCATCAACGGTGCTTGAGACGGCGGTGCCCTGTTCAGCGGTGCTTGAGACGGCGGGGCCCAGCGGAGCAGTGCTTGAGAGGAAGAGCCCAGCGGAGCGGTGCTTGAGAAGAAGGGCCCAGCGGAGCGATGCTTGACAGGAAGGGCCCAGCGGAGCGATGCTTGACAGGAAGGGCCCAGCGGAGCGGTGCTTGACAGGAAGGGCCCAGCGGAGCGGTGCTTGAGACGGCGGGGCCCAGTGGAGCGGTGCTTGACAGGAAGGGCCCAGCGGAGCGGTGCTTGACAGGAAGGGCCCAGCGGAGCGGTGCTTGACAGGAAGGGCCCAGCGGAGCGGTGCTTGAGAGGAAGGGCCCAGCGGAGCGGTGCTTGAGACGGCGGTGCCCAGCGGAGCGGTGCTTGAGAGGAAGGGCCCAGCGGAGCGGTGCTTGACAGGAAGGGCCCAGCGGAGCGGTGCTTGAGAAGAAGGGCCCAGCGGAGCGGTGCTTGACAGGAAGGGCCCAGCGGAGCGGTGCTTGAGACGGCGGGGCCCAGCGGAGCGGTGCTTGACAGGAAGGGCCCAGCGGAGCGGTGCTTGACAGGAAGGGCCCAGCGGAGCGGTGCTTGACAGGAAGGGCCCAGCGGAGCGGTGCTTGAGACGGCGGGGCCCAGCGGAGCGGTGCTTGACAGGAAGGGCCCAGCGGAGCGGTGCTTGACAGGAAGGGCCCAGCGGAGCGGTGCTTGACAGGAAGGGCCCAGCGGAGCGGTGCTTGAGACGGCGGGGCCCAGCGGAGCGGTGCTTGACAGGAAGGGCCCAGCGGAGCGGTGCTTGACAGGAAGGGCCCAGCGGAGCGGTGCTTGACAGGAAGGGCCCAGCGGAGCGGTGCTTGACAGGAAGGGCCCAGCGGAGCGGTGCTTGAGACGGCGGGGCCCAGCGGAGCGGTGCTTGACAGGAAGGGCCCAGCGGAGCGGTGCTTGAGAGGAAGGGCCCAGCGGAGCGGTGCTTGAGACGGCGGTGCCCAGCGGAGCGGTGCTTGAGAGGAAGGGCCCAGCGGAGCGGTGCTTGACAGGAAGGGCCCAGCGGAGCGGTGCTTGAGACGGCGGGGCCCAGCGGAGCGGTGCTTGACAGGAAGGGCCCAGCGGAGCGGTGCTTGAGAGGAAGGGCCCAGCAGAGCGGTGCTTGAGACGGCGGTGCCCAGCGGAGCGGTGCTTGACAGGAAGGGCCCAGCGGAGCGGTGCTTGAGACGGCGGGGCCCAGCGGAGCGGTGCTTGAGACGGCGGGGCCCTGTTCAGCGGTGCCTATCTCCACGGCGGGGCCCTGTTCAGCGGTGCTCTTCTGCACCGCGGGCCCTGTTCAGCGGTGCCTATCTCCACGGCGGGGCCCTGTTCAGCGGTGCTCTTCTGCACCGCGGGCCCTGTTCAGCGGTGCCTATCTCCACGGCGGGGCCCTGTTCAGCGGTGCTCTTCTGCACCGCGGGCCCTGTTCAGCGGTGCCTATCTCCACGGCGGGGCCCTGTTCAGCGGTGCTCTTCTGCACCGCGGGCCCTGTTCAGCGGTGCCTATCTCCACGGCGGGGCCCTGTTCAGCGGTACTCTTCTGCACCGCGGGCCCTGTTCAGCGGTGCTCATCCAGCAGGTCAAGGGAGCCAGACCTGGCCTGGACTCCCTGTTCAGTCGCCCTGGGACCGTGACGTTTCTGGACCCTTCGGGGACGGACTCCTGGCCTCCTTAGTGTCCTCCTTCCCAGCTGGGATGTGGCATGTGGGGTCCACCTTCTCCGCGCTCCTGCTGCCCTTCCGCTCCTTTGATGGGGCTCTCGGGCCCTTGCCTCCCCTAGATGGTGTGGGTGGTGAAGTGGCCGCACATTGCTCCTTGGGGGCAGCCCTGTCGGTCCTCGCACGGCGGTCCTTGTTTTGGCGGGTCCTCTTGCCGGGGGGGGGGGGCTGGACGTGTCCTTGCTGCTGATCGATGTGTAACTGCTGGCAAAGGGTGGGCTCCAGAACCCAGGCACAACAGTGACACCCGAAGCTGGGCTGGTGGTGGCTGTGGTGCTCTTGGGACTCTTTGAAGATGGATGGGGGAGGTCATCGGGGGGAAAGAGGTTAAGGTTAGCCAGGAAAAGTTTTTTAGGGCCAAGGTAAAGGGTAGGATGAGTGGAGATGGAAGTGGAGGTAGAGGAGGTGGTTGTAGGAGAGTCAGGTGTGCTGTCATTGGGTGAAGGTGCTGGTGCTGTAGGCTGTCGTGAGGTGGATGGCTGTTGGGTGGGTGGCTGCCTGCGTTTGTGTGTCTTGGAAGAGGGGGTGACAGACACAGTGGGAGAGGACACAGGGGATGTGTACATGGCAGTGGGGGTGGTGACTGCACGAGTGTGGACTGTACTGGAGGGTGAGGTGGTGATGGAAGCACTGGCTGATGTTGGGGTGCATGCAGGTGTGAGTGTAGACGTCACAGGGAGGGAGGAGGGAGACGAGGAGGAGGGGGACACAGGGGTGGCAGTGGCTGTTGGCATGTCTGCATCTGGGTGTTGCTCGGGTGAGTGTTTGCGGGATCTGTGGTGCTTGTGTTTGGATGAGCTGCTCTTGGGTGTTGAGGTGTGTGCAGGCTGGTCTGATGGTGTGGATGGGATAGGCTGAGGAACAGGAGACAGAGACAGGCTGGAGGCAGTCAGAAGAGGGAGGCTGGAAACAGGGACAATGGCTGCCGTCAGTGCTGAGGCCAGAGCAGTGAACGCTCGTTGATGGGCAGCCTGACCCGAATGAATGCCCTCCAGGTACGCATTGCTCTGTTGCACCTCCCTTTGCACACCCTGGATGGCATTCAGAAGGGTCGTCTGCCCAACAATGAGCATCCTTACCAGGTCAATGAGCTCCGCACTGAGGGCAGCAGGGGCAACAGGGGCAGGGGCTGAGGTGCCTGGGGCGAAGGAGACGCGCGCCTTCCTGGGCGAACCGGCACGGAGCGAAGACTGAGGGGCTGCTGGGAGGGCGGGGCTGGTGCGCTGGGTGGCGGCTGTACCTGTAGAGGCGGGGGGCACGGATGTTGCCGCCACCCCTAGGGAGCTCCCATCCGAGGACGTGTCGCTTTCGCTGCTCTCACCAGCGGTCCCCGTCGTGGTGCTCCCCTCGCCCTCCGGATCACTGGTGCCCTCGGTGTCTGTTCCTGGGCCCACCGGGGCCTTGTGTCCTGCAGCTCCCTCGTGCTCCGATGCCAAATCTCCTCCGCCTGATGATGCTAATGCACACATGCACAAGAAGATGGAGAGAAAGGGTGGGGGGAGAAAAAAGAAGACCAGGTTGAGTGCATGCAATCTCAACACCGTTGGCGGAGAGGACAGACACAGGTGCCTAATGCACTAAGCCGCGCATTCGGGGTACACTACTCAGTACTACTGACTAAGACAACAGGCCAAGAGACGTCAAACGCGCACATGGGAGATGCTGGACCTTCAATGGCTGTACTTGTCACCCTACCGAGGTGGGGGCCGGGGGCACAGGGCCATGCCTAAGGGAGAGGACTACACTACAGAAAGCGCCCTGGCCTAATGTCACCCACAGCCCTCCTCCCCCACCCAGACGCCTCCACTGCGCAGAAAGATAGGAGAATGTGCTGATACTCACCCCCTTGTGTCTGCTGTGATGTCTTAAAGCGCCCATCCAATTCAGGGTAGGCCACCGCCAGGATCCGGGACATCAGGGGGGTCATGGTGCGACTGGCACCCCTCCTAGGTTGGGAGGCCATCCCCAGCAGTGTTTCTGCGGTCTTCCTTGTTCCGCGGCGGATGTCCTCCCACCTCTTGCGGCAGTGGGTGCCCCGTCTGTTGTGGACCCCCAAGGTCCGGACTTCCTTGGCGATGGCACGCCAAATCTCGATCTTCTGATGGGCGCTGACCTATTAGACATGTACAGGGTGGAAAGGAGGAAATCATCAATGGCCTGCATGTTAGATGTAATTGGCTCCCCCCCCACCCTCTTTGCCATATGGCACATGCTCTCATCTGTCGGGCGTTGCACTCCTCATTCGCCCCCCACCCCACCAACTTACATCCACCCCAATCCACACAGGCATAGCCCATTCCATTAGCACCCGGTGTACTCACTTGTTGGTCTGGAGGACCGTAGAGTAGCGCATACTGGGGGAGGACCCCATCCACGAGCTTGTCCAATTCTTCAGACGTGAAGGCAGGGGCCCTTTCCCCAGTCGCAGCAGCCATTGTATCTTCCAGACCGAGGTCACAGCAGCACTTGCAGTATAGGTCCTCTCCTGTGGATGATCAGGTCTCGAGTGATTAAGCAGATAGAAAATGGCGGTCACGTCCGCGGCGGTGCGTACCGCGGCGGTGCGTACCGCGACCGCCGGCGCACTTCGTTATTGGCTCCTGAAACCCATAGGCTTCAATGTTAACCAATGCGGCTTTGCGCCGCGGTCTTCGACCGCCTACCGCCACGGTGTGCCCCGCCAGCGCAGTGACCTCACATCCCATTGTCCCACTTCACAGGTCAGGCAGCCGCCATTTCAAGGGCCCACATGGCTTAATTTTGACTGCGACACACAGGCCTAGGCCTTGCATTGCCACACATACACGCCTTTCAACCCATTGCCATTCTTTAACTGTGCAAGCTGTCTGTACGTATCTGTGGTTTGGCTGACTCTGTGCTCCATGTTGTCCTTCCTAGGCACCGTCCGCTGGGACTTGGGATGAGAAGGAGGAATCCTCGCGTGTACCGACCGCTGGTGGACCTGTCGACAATGGAAGAACGCCATATAATACTTCGATACCGACTTGACCGTGCCACTATCCATGAACTGTGTGCCCAGCTGGAGCCAGCCATGATGTCCCCCATCCGCCAACCCACAGGGATTCCCCCTCTGGTGCAGGTTTTGTCAGTCCTCCATTTTTTGGCCAGTGGGTCATTCCAGACCACAGTGGCCATGTCATCTGGAATGTCTCAGCCTATGTTTTCTAAGATTTTGAGCAGAGTGTTGTCTGCCCTGATGAAACTCATGCGGAGCTACATCATTTTCCCCGAGGAGGGTGACTTGCCCACAGTGAAGGGTGATTTCTATGCCCTTGGACATATCCCCAACATCATTGGTGCCATTGATGGGACCCATGTGGCTTTGGTACCCCCAAAAGACGATGAGCAGGTGTACCGAAACAGAAAAAATTATCATTCGATGAATGTCCAGGTGGTCTGTTTGGCTGACCAGTACATCTCCCATGTAAATGCCAAGTTCCCAGGGTCAGTGCATGACGCGTATGTGATGCGAAATAGCAGCATCCCCTATGTGATGGAGCAGCTACAGAGACAACGTGTGTGGCTAATAGGTGACTCTGGTTACCCCAACCTGCCGTGGCTACTGACCCCAGTAAGGAATCCCCGGACAAGGGCAGAGGAACGCTACAATGAGGCCCATGGGCGTACAAGGAGGGTGATTGAGCGAACCTTTGGCCTCCTGAAGGCCAGGTTTAGGTGCCTGCATATGACTGGTGGATCCCTAATGTACTCACCAAAGAAGGTGTGCCATATCATCGTGGCGTGCTGTATGCTTCACAACCTGGCTTTGCGACGCCAGGTGCCTTTCCTGCAGGAGGATGGTCCAGATGGTGGTGTTGTAGAAGCCGTGGAGCCTGTGGAGAGTGAAGAGGAGGAAGACTCTGAGGACGACACAGACAATAGGGACAGAGTGATACAACAGTATTTCCAGTAACACCCAGGTAAGAATCACCCACGCCATTTCACAATTGCTTCTAGCCTCCTGCATCTGTACTTTCTGTAGTTCCCCACAGATGTTTTTTATTAATTTATGCCTTTCCCTTCCCTTCTCAGTGCTGTCTGACTCAGTACCTGACTTCTGCTTGGTTCGCCCATGAAATACAGCGTATTGACATTGGTATGTTGTCATGACTAATTGACAGAACAGAAATTGAACAGTAATATGTTATCCATTTGTTAATAATACAGCATGACTCAAAACAGGTTTGTGTGCAAAATGTGATTTATTTACAGTGCTAGATATCGGTACATGTGATTCTAAGGGTGATGGGTGGGGGTGGAGGAATATCCATGGCAGAGTCCAGTTCTCAGTCTCACAGGTGCATTGTACTTTTGCCTGTGGAAGGATGGAGCATAGGCAGTTCATGGTTGGACAGGGTGGCAATGTGGGACAGTGGGAAGACTTGAGGGGGTATGTCCTGCTGGCGGGGGTCTTGACATCCTACTCTGTCTTTTTCTTTGGTCTCAGGCTCCTCTTACGGGGTGGTTGTTCTTCAGCAGGAGGTGGGGTTCTGGGGGGCTGTCGAGGTGTTGGGACCTCCTGTCCACTAGCGCCGGCGGAGGTGGTAGGCTGTTCCTGGTCCGGCCTAGTGACAGGGGCCCTGTGTGGTGCACCATGGTCCCGCAACGCGTCCTCTATCCTGTGGAGGGCCAGGACGATGGTCCCCATTGCGGTCCCGATGATTCTCAGCTCCTCCCTGAACCCCATGTAGCGTTCTTCCTGCTGTGCCTGGATCTCAGTGAACCTGGCCAGTACCGTCGCCATCGTTTCTTGGGAGTGGTGGTATGCCCCCATGATGGTGGTGAGGGCCTCTTGGAGAGTGGGTTCCCTGGGCCTCTCCTCCCCCCCCCTGTCGCACAGCAGCCCTCCGAGCTGCCCGGTTTCCCCCGGCCTCTGTCCCATGGCCGGTGTGCCCGCTCCCACTGCCCCCAGGTCCCTGTTGTTGTTGGGGTGTCGGGTTAGCCTGGGTGCCCTGTAGTGGCAGACACACTGCTGATTGAGCTGTCCTAGAGACAGAGGCATGGGCCCGCTGGGTGGGAGCTGTGCTGGTGTCGGCAGAGGGGGTCGGGTCTGGTGTGGCCTGTGTCTGGGTGAGGGGAACCGACTGCCCAGAGGTCCCCGATGGTCCGGGCTGGTCATCAGGTTCACTGTCGACAGAGCTGCTATCCTCAGTGTGGGCCTGTTCCGGTGGTGGGATGGACACTTCTGGACCCTCCTGGCTGGTGTGTTGTCGTTCGGGTCCTGCATGGGGTAAGAGAGTTTGGTTATTGTTTCTGTGTGTGCAATAGCATGCGTGTTGTGGGTGCCCTTGTCCCCCAGTGCAGGCATTCCCTGGAGGGAGGTGTTGTGAGGGTATTTAGTGGGGGGGAGGGGTTAGTGCAGTGGTCATGCTTAGGTGATGGGTGCCCATGGTTTGTGTTGGCATGCAGGAGTTGGTGTTGGGATGGGTGGGTTGTGCTGGTGAGACATTGTCAGGAAGGATGTGTGCTGGGGGGTTGGGGGTGAGGGTGGGGGTGTGGGTTGGCATGCTGGTGGGGTGGGGGGGATATAGTAGTTGAGATGGGACTTACCAGAGTCCATTCCTCCGGCTACTCCTGCGAGGCCCTGAGGATGCAGGATGGTCAAGACCTCTTGCTCCCACGATGTAAATTCGGGAGGGGTGGGTGGGTGTCCGCCGCCAGTCTTCTGGACCGCGATGTTGTGCCTGGAGACCATCGATCGGACCTTCCCCCGTAGGTCGTTCCATCTTTTGCGGATGTCCTCCCTATTCCTGGGATGCTGTCCCACCGCGTTGACCCTGTCCACGATCCGCTGCCATAGCTCCGCCTTCCTGGCTATACTGGTGTGCTGCACCTGCGAGCCGAAGAGCTGGGGTTCCACTCTTAGGATTTCCTCCACCATGACCCGGAGTTCTTGGTCCGAAAATCGTGGATGCCTTTGGGGTGCCATGGGGTGGTGTGGGTGAGGTGTGGGGTGGTGTATGTGATGAGGAGTGTGTTGGTGAGTGGTGCTTTGTGCTACTATGTGGTGTGTGTGATGGTGTAGTGTGCCTCAGTGTGTCTTGCTTTGGATTGTCTGCTGTGTCTCTCTCTCCTTCTCTCAGTAATTGGGGTCGCAGGGGTTTGTGGGTGATGTGGGTGTGTGTTTTATAGTTGGTTGATTGTGTGGGAGTGGTGTGTGTATGTGTATCAGGTGTGTGTTTTTCAAATTGTCCAATGTGGCTGTGTTTTGGTGATGTGTGTGTATTCTGACCGCGGCGGTGTGTAGCGCCAATGGAATACCGCGTTTGAATGACCGCCGTGTGGATTCGTGGGTCGTAATGGCATGGGCGTATTTCTGTTGGCGTGACGGTGGAGGTTTGGTCATCTCCAGTTTATCGCTGCCCGCCGATGTGGCGGGCTGCAGTGGAGGACGGATTTTTGGAGGTTTGGCCATTGTGGGTCAGAATGACCGTGGCGGTTGACCGCGGCCGCGGCGGTGTTATGGCGGTCTTCTGACCGGCGGTAAGGGCATTTTACCGCCGAGGTCAGAATCACCCCCATACTCTAGTTTGCAGATTGCTTACTGGCCCACCCATCCTCCCCGCTCTGCAAACTGATTTCTAGGGACAGGGACTTCCCTTTCAAGGCCCTGGTTCTGACGCACCAGGGTCAGACACCCGCACGCCTGGGTTGTGCCTATATACGACCCGCGACATCATATCTGGCGAACACAACGCCAATGACAGACACGGTGTCTGCTTACGGCACCCAGGGGTACTGCTCAAGAGAAATCTCTGGATCCAGACTGAAGCCTGGGGGAAATTCTAAGGTAAGGAATCTGCAACTAGAATATGTCTGTACCAGATAATTTACCGAAGGTAACTTGTTCATTAAAATCATCATGCGCCTTTAGGGGCACTTCTCGGCATGGCTTCCATTCCAGGTCTCAAGCTCTGGTTCCTGTTGTTGCAACAGAGTCCAGATAGAGTGCTTTAACCCAGGGCTTTTGTTCTCTTGCTCCTGTGCTATACTACTGTACCACTGTTTCATTATGGAGTGTAGTCACAATGTTATGATTAGACACTAACCTTTGATTGCAGGCCTTGGGCCCCTGTACCGACTCCAGTTTACTCAAGCCACAGTACTTCTACTCAAGGTCAGTGAGCTAACTCGTACCAGTCTTGTTCTACTAGAGTCTAGTCAGCGGGCTTTCAGCCCAGGTTACCTACCCTTTCCCTCACTGCTCCAGAAGAGCACAGTCGTGTCCAGGATAGTAATTCTGCTTCAATTCTGGAGTACCTGCACCTGCTCCTAGTCCTTTTCTAATCCAACCAGAGTGCTTCCATTCCAGAGCGCCGGCCTCTGCTTCAGCTCCAGCTCCAGGGGTGGCTCCTGCACTAGGGTGCAGGAGCGTTGCGCCCCCCACCAGCAGCAGGAGCTGCAAAACTTTTATAGTAAAAACATAATAAACTCTGTTTATTATGTTTTTACTATAAAATTAGGCAGGGCAACGGGTGTGACAGGAATGGAGGGGGGGTGCACAGCACTCTCCCTCAATGCACATGTATGTTTGGCCGGCTAAACATACATGCACAGTAGAGTCTCTCCAACCCAGCACTGCTTTGCCAGGTTGACAGACCAGGCAGAGGCTCCCAGTCTTCTGATGGTGCCCTGGCTGGGCACTCTCTGCCAATCCTGACGCTTCTTTGAGCAGCGTCAGGATTGGCCACAAGGCAGGCTCGGAGCCTGTGCCTGCAACGATGGAGGGGAGGAGAGCAGAGCGGATGGAGCAGCGTGGGAAAAAGATAAGTTTTACTTTTATTTTAATTTTTTTGCTCCTTTCCCACCCTTCTGCGCTGACCATTTTCCCTCCCGCGAGCCGAGCCTGTTTATCACTTCCACCTGCATATCAACAGTAACACAAATTCACATAAGATGCTATTTCTGCATGGCGTGTTGCCTGCAGTATTGGTGATTATCTCAAAAAGCTGTAAAAAGGAAGAGCAGCAATTGGAAGCAAGGAAAGCAGGCATCCTGTCGTTTTTTTTTTTTTTTAAATCTGGATATACCTTTTAGAAAGTCTTTCAGAGCCGTGTTATTTGATCCCACCCTTCATGCCTGATGGAGAACTGCCAAGGAATCCTCCCAGTATCACTCCCAGTGAGTGTAAATGCTCCATGCTTTCTGCTTTTCTCCCAGTCTGCCTTTTCGCTTATTCCTTGTATGGAAGCAACATGCTATGTGGTAAGCTCTGCCTTTGTCATTATAGGAACAAGAAGTAAATTTAATTGGAAGTGACAAATGCAGAGTGCTGAAGAGATCAGCTACTTCTGTGTGTTCCAGGAATCGGGTGGTCGGTCCTGCATGTGCCGTTTCCCTTTCACAGCCATTGTGGCACAGCCACAGTGGTGTGCAGGTGGGACCCTGGTTCGCGGGGTGCAGGACATACTAGCACGCACGTCAGTGGCAGAGTTGTGCTACCCTCCAATCTTGGCACTGATGGGCATCCAGCGGTCATACAAGTTTTTGATTCCCGATTTCAAGATGTGTGCTTCAGCTCACTACTGAGGTGCAAAGACATATATCTTTTGGGTTCCATTAGTCAAGATTAGGGCTAATTGGAAGAACTGGGTGCGTCGCCAGCATTGACACAGTTGAATGTAATAAATGGGTGATTATCATCGGGTTCCTGTATCTTTTTAGCCATGACTTGTCATGCAGCAAAATTAGTGCATGCAGTACGAAGGAGGAACTGTGAGAGTCACGGGAGGCTTTGATAAACTGGACTCCTTTGCTGTTATCTTTTAGAAGGGTATGCCAGTGTTTCAGTACCCGAACATCCACCACATGTGTCCTTTCGATCTTTCACAAGCACGTCTACATAGCCACAGAGGCATTTATGGCATGAGGTTCTACAGATGTTTCCATCTCATTGCCTCCCTGTTGATCAATAATAACCTCAGCATACCAGAGCCCTTATTTCGACTTCCAGAATTGAAGGTAGCTGTATTGTCATAAGAAAATCACTTAATCTCTTTGTACCTCGGTTCACCTTTCTCCTAACTTGACAAAACTGGGACACCACTGCTAGGCCATTTCCGCCACCGCCCTTGCCAAGTAATCTTGCATACACTGAAAGGAACTGTGGGCTGGTAGAGGGTCTCCACACTGATGGAGCCTGTTGAAGCCCACCAGCTAGTTTCATTTTGTTGTTTGTCATACTTACTTAGAGAGAGAATAGTCAGGGTGGCCATGCATTTTTGTATCATTGGTGCTTTTGAGGTGATCTAAGCGCTCATAACAGAATCTCTTAAAGCCCGGATAATGCAGATCGGCTTTGGTTAACATACCTCCCACTGCTCTTTCCTTCTTCTGTATCATATCTGCAAACCTCTCTCAGTGACGAGTGGTGCTCCGGAGGCTCTGCTCGCCATATTTGTCACTTTTAGCAAGTAGCACTATGACAAAATAAAATGGCAGGTGCAGAAAGGGGCAAGTGGAACTTATGTTAGTGTAATTTGGCTTTCATGTAACCCATAATAGTACCTGTGAATAGCGTTGCAAAGCTTTAAGTAGTCCGGGATGATTGTTTTTACGGTTCCAAGGTGTAAGCATGTCTACGGTGAAGGAATGCTCCTATGTTGAGTGACATATGTTGTGGATTGGAAGCATGCGCTATACAAAGGACTAATGTGGAACTTCTCATTCACGGGGCAAGCATATTGCCCTGTGAATATATGTGGCCACTGCAGGCATGTACTGTCGGGTGCCCCAGTACAGGTAAGTTGCATAATTAGGCACTGTTGAGTGTGTAGTAGGAGTTCTGTCTTGTTTAGGTTGTGTGCCATTATTAGATAACAGAAAGGCTAGCATTTCTTGTTAAACAGTCCCTTTTACATAAACCTTCATCTAAGATGGCTGACCCCTGATAGAGAGGGTTATTGAGGATCTGGTAGTCATGTATTATGTATCAAGACAAGATTATAGCACAAAGAAGAAAAACATGGAATTTGTTAATGATTACTTTAAGGTGAAAGTCTCAGCAGTTTTCTGTTTCATGAAATTATGGGCATTCAGGTTGTTTTCTAAGTATTCGGAGCACAATTATATAGTGTATTCACTCTTAGAAATGCAAAGTTTGGGAAGTATTGCTGTGTAGTTCTAGTGGTTTGGTGAATTACATTATAACTTTACATTTTTATTTGAGGTGTTTTATATGAAGAGGTACTGAATCTCCAATTAGGTTTAGGAGTCTGTGTTAATCCAATATTAACATGTAAATCTATTAACTCATGGTCTGAAAGACTGCATGGAATAATTCCAGCATGTGATACAGATTGTAACATTGCAGATGAAGTTAAAAAATAATCTATTCTAGAGCGAATTGAATGTGGACGAGATGTAAACGTGTATTCTTTAACATTTGGGTGTAACAAACGCCATGGTTCCTGCAACGCAAAATCTTCTATAAGATCCTTTAAAGTATGTCTTCACTAGTATGGTAAATGTCTGGTTTGCCCGATCTATCAATGAATGGATCTATAGTAACATTCCACTCTCCCCCAATTATTACTCATGTAGGTCCAAAAGAAGATACTAATCTACTAATCTTAGAAATAAAGGTAGTTTTGGAATCATTGAGTGCATATTTCATACCTACAATCATAAATGAATTCCTAATACGAATTTAAAAAAATGATTTAATTGGTCTGATGTGCGAGGTAAGGCAATACGTTGAGAAAGGAAGGAGTTTTATTTTCCTTTAATGGAAAGCAGTTTAATGTGAAGTAAATAGCAGATGTATGTTTGAAAACTAGGGTGCTGTGTTTCAGTCTTTTCAGAACACTAAACAGTCTATAGAAAAACCTTCAACATTTCTCGCAAAGCGATGGAATTTTAGTAATGTTGTTTGGAAGGATACACCACATGACCAAACAACTGAAAATATTATTTATTGGAAATAAGAACGAATATGAAACTATAATACAGCTAGCAGTAAGAGGGTTACAGATTCTAAGTTTAATGTCCCACGCCCAAGAATTCCCCAGAGGTGGGTCAAATTCACTTACGATATAAGGTTATGGGTCAAATAGAGCAGATGAGCGAGGAGGTGAAGGAGGGAAGTTATTGGTGTGCTTAATAGAAAGGACATTGATGAGGCTAGCCATGAAAAGCGGATTACTTATTTTCCCCCACGATAAAGAGAGAATTAGATTGCCCAGCAACTGAATTTAAAAAGCCTCTGCCAAGAAAACTCCAATCTCGTATGTCTAATATAATGCAGAAAACGTCAACTTTTGAATTAAATGGTCTACTCAGTTCTCATTTGATATGTTGCACTAGTCATGTGGTTTAAAATATGAAGGAGTGTTCATACAGACAGATGTAAGCATACAAGAATCTTTAAAAAGTTCTAGATTAGGTCCAAGGTAATAGGAAACAGGAATTGAATCTCAGGAAGTGAAGAAAAATTGAAGAGATGTGTAGCATTTTTACTTTAAAAATCGCTCCAAAAAGATTCTCAATTTTCAGCAAAAACAGTGACATCACATTTTAAAAATCTTTCTTCTGTTTAATCTATTTTTCCAATGATGTGGCAACATTTCCCCTTTTTATCCTCGATCTTTAGCGAATATTCCAAACTGATTTTAGTATTTCCTTGTCTGATTTCCAGAACTGCCTGTGGCAAACAAGAGCAGTTTTCAAAGGTTTGCCTAGAATTTTTCACAGTTGTTGACACTCGTCAAGTATTATTAAACCTAAGAGATGTATAACAAAATATTAATCTTAGAATAATAAATCCCCAGCATCGGTGTGTAGTTAGGCCTACTTGGGAAGCACATACCAACTAATACTCAAAGAGAACATGACAAAGATAATAATTTGATAACTTTTTCCTTCCCTTTAACTGTGATAGCAAAGCCAGTCATCAATATAGTTTTTTGGGAATATGCATTTCCATCCTTTGCGTTGATATATACCATTGGATCCAGGTACTTTTTTAAGTAATATTATTAGTAATCAGTGCTGTTGTTTGCTCACCTGTTCTCGACAGCATTCTCGATAGCAGGCATTAACAAGCATTTACAATGCAATGGGTCTCGCATCTGCTGGGGTTAGAGCTATTAGTGTTGTAAACTTCTAAGGCCCCTCTCCCTGCAGAACTTTAGTACCTTTAATCAAGGAGAGGGGCTGGCGGGGTGAGGATAGGGATGGGGGGGGGGATTACAAATAATGTAAAGAAACCGAGCACGATCGCGCTGTGGGTAAAACCTTGATTTCGCCAAGGAGTGCTAGGATAAACAATAGAATTAAACTGGTAGTCATGCAAAGCACTTGATTACTACCCAGCGAGATCGTGCTTCGAAAGAAATAAAAAGAAAAAGTAGTCCAGAAACTATGAGGAAAACATGGAGCCTCATATATTTTTAGTAGTTGGCCGGGGCACTCGAGGTGGACTAAACACCGGAAGAGATGTGACGTATGCATGCCTTTCACAAATTAAATCAAGCAAATTTTAAAAAGGTACTACGCACTCTGTTATACTAATTTTTTTTGCGGATGGAGCAAAGGGCAAAATATACTCCTGGGGTGCTTCAAAAGAATCAGATCAGAATTAACAGCTAACACGAACATTACAGTTTGCCTGTATTGAGGGCTGTAAGGCATGTGGAGCTGGACTATTCTCATTGGTGTGGGAACGAAGGCCAATCTTCATGTGATTGGTGTACTTCTGTATTGGCAGACACAAGATAAAAAAACGACAGAGTACCATAGAATTACCAGTGGTTCAGATTAATGCAAATATTTGCAACAGTGTATCTGATAGAGACTTCTGGTTGCAGATTCTTCACCTTTGAATTGTCTCCATATGTTAGACTGGATCCAGAGGATTTTCTGAGTGGTACACCTATGCAGCTTTAGGTGGAGTCAATCAGCTCTGCATGTGTGATCTGCGCCAGCTATGATGTTGTAGATCCTACATAGACACCACCCCGGCATGCTGACGTCAGTTCTTTTCTTTCTGCACAAGCTAGCACTTATCCAAAGAGATCTGCCCCTCAGTCATTTTTGGCTGGCTTTTTTCAACTTTTTGTCGAATATTTTTTTCAAGTTTTTAACTTCTGTTGCTTCAAGGATCTCATGGAGGAAGACCGAGTTTAAGCCCTGCGGTTCCTGTCATTGGGTGATGTCTGCAACGGAGTCCCACCTAGTGTGTCTTTGGTGCTTGGAGTGCCACCAATATCTGAAGTCATGCTCCGAGAGTCGGGCCGTGCATCTGAAGGCTTTGAGGGAGCGGTCCCTGAAACTGATGGAGGTCTGAGGCTCGAATCTGCACAAGTCGAGAACCCAGTCGAGAGGAAGGTCCCAGGATCATTTGTGGAGTCCCCGATCGTCGTCATCCCACTCCAAGTCCTCGGAGTGATCGGGTGAGTTGAGGCACAAGAACAAAAGCAAGAAGTTGAAGCATTCTTCGACTTCGCCTTGTCCATTGGCCAACAAGACAAGGGACCGCCAACGCTCTAGGCCTCGTTGTGCAGAGCATGTGCCTGGGCTGACTCTGTGCCTCTTTGAGTTTCTGGATGCCGGAGCGACCTGTGCCCAACTCCAGGAGTTTTGAGGCCTGTTGCCTCATTTTTTTGGCAGGCTGACCCTGCTGGAACGCCTTCGGGCCCTGCGGAGTGAGAAGTGGCCCCTTTGGAATCCGTGCTGGCAGCTTCGGCCTCAGTGCCATCCTGGATCCGGACCGACATCGGTTGTACCACCCCGACCTTCCTTGATGCCGGTCCCAACGCTTTCGGCACTGCGCACGGTCTGGGCCATTCTTATTGCATACTCTGCAGGCCTCAAATCATAAAAATTGTACTAGATCTGCAGATCGAGTAACTTGAATAACCTACTCAACCTAACTGTAAGGTAATTGACCCGTAAATGAGTCTCAAATTGTATGATCCTAGCAAACAGTATGTGAGCTCAGCATTTCTGCAATACAAAAAAACCTCTTGTTTAATTAAGTAGGCTAAAGTTTGCAGCATGTATCAAAAGAATCTAGCCGACATATAGGGTATATATGACCCATAACCTGCTTTTAGTTTACTAATAGCATTGCCATCAGGGCAGGAGTGTTTCTCAGTTTGTTTAAACACTCACTTTTGAAAAAAAAATATTACTAAACCATGAGGTGGTAGCATACTGTCATCTACACACATTAAATTCGTAAGAAATGTCCAAAAACCTTTCCACTAACTTGTAACTTGACTAATAAAAATTGTGTATTAACAAAAATTGGGTCTCAGAAAACATATCCTTTCCACATCAACACATAAAGTGTTATGATTTGTTTTCATCCTATTAAAATGTTATTTTCATCAAACAGAAATACAAAAAATGGCCTTTCACAACTACTGGTATATATTTTGAAATGTTTGTGCAGTTGACTTAGTCATTTAAATGTTGTGTGTTAGGAAAAACCTGACACCCTGTAGCCTTTAATTTCACAAACTAAACAGCAGGTCAGATAGTTCACCTTACAAAATCCTGGAACTCTGCAGTCAGAAGGAAAATTAATTGTAAGACATACTGACTTTTGACCTCTGTTTTTGTACACAAAACAAATATGACATACAAGATTTAAAGGCATCTTTTATTGCGCCTACACTTTCTGACTTAACAAAACACCTGTTCATTGTCAACTCGCCAGAAGGGGCAAGTACGTCCTCAAAATAGCTTGACCTTATCAAATATGACTACCAATAGCGAGTGGTTAAGTAGATTTTTCTAGCCCTGCTCTGACACAGAGCCAGATGGGCTTCGTACGACACCGACTGCAAAGTCCGCAGGAGCTTTGCCTCCTATATTGAATCCTCAGCCCCTTTCTTATGGGCTAGGTTACATTGCGGAACGGGAGAGGTCACTGGACCCTTTAGAATACAAGTTCCAAGACCGTATGGACCGGCGTACAGACAAGCATGAAGCCAGCAGACTAGATACTTCTCCATATACTGGCATGCTTTCTCCCCCTACCCTGGCATGCTTTCTCCCCCTACCCTGGCTACGGAGGTGGTAGCTTCACGGTGGTGAGAAGAACAGCTGAGGTCCTGCACCTTGAGTTGCCTTTGGTGGCTGTTAAGACTAACCTCCTGACAGAGGTACTTCAAGCTGGAGCTTCCACCTCAGAACCCATGCTACCCTTGAATAAAGCTGCCACAGATTTCCTACTGGGTACCTGGTCCAAACCCAACACAGGAGCTCCTGTGGACAGGACAGTTGCCCGCCACCACTGCCCTGCTCCAAGGGACCCAAACTTTCTGGTCAACACCCCAGCCCTGAGAGCTTGGTTATCCAAGTGTCTACTTCCCAGGGGGCGTTCACTTCCGCATTCCCGGATAGGGAATCCAAAAGTTTGGACACACTTGGGAAGAAGATTTTTTTTCTTCCACCAGCCTAGTAGTGTGGTCTGTGAAAACCACAAGCCTTTTGGGCCATTACTCCCACATGCTGTGGGATACGTTGCAGAAGTACTGCCACAGGTCCCGGAGGAGGCCCAGGCTATACTCTCTTAGGCAGTTGCCGATGGGATAGACGCGGCAAAGCTCACCATCCGTTGCTGACTGGACACGACCAACTCGCTAGGCTGATTTCCTGGACAGTGGCCCTGAGGCGCCACCTCTGGCTGAGGATGTCTGGCTTTTCAGGGGATGTCCAGGTTACTTAGATGGACATGCCCTTTGATGGCACCCATCTCTTCGTAGACAAGACAGACTCGGTACTCAAGTGCTTCAAGGATTGCTTCAAGGATTTTTGTGCTACGGCCAGGTACTTGGGCCTCGCGAAAACCCCTTTTCCCCCAGTCTGCCTTTCACCCCGTTCGTGGCTATGTAAGTGGCATTCAACTGCGTTCATTCCTGGCCAGCCACCATGCCCCACATGCTGCCCAGCCACTGCATGGCTGAGGGTGTGGGATCCACTGACCTTCTGGATCAGGGAGCCCGCGGTCTGGCCAGTCCCCCTTCCTCCGTCAGCAGGCTCTAAGCCTTCCTAATCAGACTCCCCATCAGAGGCCAGTCAAAGGCAGGATCTGCCATCATCTGCTCCGCTGGCAATCCAACACGTCAGATAGGTGGGTTTTGCAGATAGTCTGAAGGGGCGTACTCCCTTACCTTTAAAACTACCCCTCCAACCATGCCACCAACCTATGATAGTATAACAGAGGATCACTTATCCCTTCTCCACAAGGAATTTATGGCTCAATTGGCCAAGGTAGCCGTAGAGTGGGTTCCTGTGCCAGAAGTAAGTTGTGGCTGCTATTCCCGCTACTTTCTAGTACCCAGAATGGGCAAGGGACTCCACCCTATCCTTGACCTTCAATCCCTCAATCTTTTCCTGAGGAAGGAATAGTTCAGGATGCTCACTCTTGCTCAGGTTCTATCTGCCCTGAACCCAGGAGATTGAATGGTAGTGTTGGACTTGCAGGACGCTTATTTCTATATTCCCATCCTGCCTGCCCACAGATGTTACTTGCATATTTACGGTAGGCCACAAGCACTTTCCGTTCACTGTGCTCCCCATTGGCCTTACGGGCGCCTCTAAGGTGTTCACTAAGGTGATGGCAGTGGTCCAGCTCATCTGCGCAGATCAGGGGGTTTATGTTTTTTTTGTATTTCAATTCTTTATTAAATTTTTATAAACAAATACACACATAAATTGCTCAATGATTATATAAAATATACATCAAATAACTAAAAAAAGAAAAAATTAAAGTGCACTAATAAAGAATTCCCATAATCATTCTATATTAAATAAGAAGAGAAAGAAAACACACGACAAATGATTATGAAACATTTAAATAATTTCCCGTTCAAATACATTTTCCCAGATATTATATCAATTAAGTTACGAAAAACTTATTCATCAGATTAATAAATAGAATTTAAGAGAAAAAAATAATAATTGAGAGTTCCCTCTAAGAATCATCATGAAGAGATAATAGAGAACACATTTATTCTAAAAAAAAAGCTCCAAATATTATCACATTTTTAAAAGTTGCATTTAATTTATATATCATTCTTTCAAACTGCGCAAAGTCAAACATATCTTTCAACCAGGATTGGATTGTTGGTAAAATATTAGATTTCCATAAACGTAATATATTAATTTTTCCCAGGCTAATTGCCGTAGATAACCATCTGAACAACTCTGGTGTAACCCTAACCATTCCAGAAATATCGTCTAATAAAAACAATCGGGGTGATTGAAACCAAATATTGGGTACAATTTTTCTTAAATATTTTGCTATTTGTGTCCAAAATTGTTGAATCTCGGAACATTCCCATAGAACATATACAATATCGCAATTAGATTGATGACATCTCCAGCAATCAGATCTATGTTTAGCTGAGTAGAGTTTAGCAGGTGACCAGTGCCATCGATGAAGTATTTTAAAGTAATTACATTTTAATCTTGCATCACGTAGTCCCTGATTATAATTTTCCAAAACTTTAGCCCACTCTTTATCTGAAAAGGTGATATTTAGTCGTGTGGACCACCATGTTCTTGAATTTTCTGAAGTCTCAACTGAAAAAGATTTATCAGTTAGTTTGGAGTATAAGCCTGACGAACGAGTTACTTACCTTCGGTAACGACTTTTCTGGTGGATACATTAGCTACCTGTGGATTCCTCACCTAATGAATACTCCCATGGCGTCAGCATTCGACGGAAATCTTCTTCCTAGTCTCTGCACGTCGACGAGGACGTCACCCTAGCCCACGCGACGCCGTCTGACGTCATACAGGCAATAAGAGGTCCTCGCCGACGTGCCGACGTCAGTACCAATATTTTTTACGTGCATGAGAACAATAACCCAATGCAATGAATGACCCAATGCAATGAAAAAGCAAGGCAACATCCCATAACATTGTAAAATACACAACATTGCAATAAAATGGCTGTAGATTTAATATAACACTTTTTTTTTTTTTTAAACCAACAAATATATGCAAATCATGTATATACACAAAGATATATACATATATATATATACATATAATTATATACAAGTATCCATATATACAACATCTATTGCAACCTTGAAGACCAAGAGGAGCGCACTCAAGGATTATTTGGTAAGACCAGAAAGGCAACGGGGAGGCGGGTGGGACCGTGAGGAATCCACAGGTAACTAATGTATCCACCAGAAAAGTCGTTACTGATGGATACAACTACCTGTGGATTCCTCACCTAATGAATAGAGTCCCAAAGCAGTACCACTCCCGGTGGTGGGTGCCGAAATGGTCAAACCAAGAAATCCTGCAGCACTGACCGTGCAAAATGGCTGTCCCTTCTGACCTCAGAGTCCAAACAATAATGTTTCGCAAAAGTGTGAAGGGACGACCAAGTTGCGGCCTTGCAGATGTCGACCACAGGAACACTCCTGGCCAAGGCCGTAGTGGCCAACTTAGCTCTGGTGGAATGAGCTCTAATGCCATCAGGAGGATCCTTCTTTGCCAAAGAGTAACAGATTTTAATGCAAAGAACAACCCACCTGGAGAGTGTTCTCTTGTGGACTGCCTTTCCTCTCCTCTTGCCCACGTATCCGATGAACAGCTGATCCTCCAGCCTGAAGTCCTTCGTTCTATCCATGTAGAAGCTTAACGCCCTCTTTGGGTCCAATCGATGTAGTCTCTCTTCCTCCTTTGAAGGATGAGGCGGAGGATAGAACGTAGACAAAGTAATTGTCTGGGCCAAATGGAAGGGTGAAACAACCTTCGGGAGGAAAGCAGCCTTGGTCCTCAACACCACCTTATCCCCATAAAAAGTTGTATAAGGGGGTTTTACCGATAAGGCTTGCAACTCACTCACTCTCCTTGCAGATGTTATAGCCACCAGGAAGACTGTTTTAATAACCAAATACCTTAAGGGGCAAGAATGCATAGGCTCAAAAGGGGACCCCATAAGGAAAGTAAGGACCAAGGACAAATCCCATTGAGGCATAACAAATGGTTTTGGAGGATATTTATTTAAAAGACCTTTCAAGAATCTGAGAACAATAGGGGATTTAAATAATGATGGTTGATCTGGAAGACAAATGAAGGCTGACAGGGCAGACAAATAACCTTTAATAGTAGCCACTGCACAACCTTTCTGCGCTAGAGACAGAGCAAACGACAAAACATCTGATAGATGAGCATGTAAGGGATCAATCTGTCTCTCTCCACACCACATAACAAATTTAGACCACCTATTAGCGTAGATAGATTTAGTGGAGTGTCGCCTGGCCGCTAATATAACATCCACTACATCAGGCGGGAGAGAGAAGGAACTCAGGTTGCCCCGTTCAATCTCCAGGCATGTAGGTGTAGACTCTGGAGGTTGGGGTGTAAAACCTGCCCCTGCGACTGCGAGAGGAGGTCTGCCCTGAGAGGGAGACGGAGCAGAGGGCACAGCGAGAGTTGGAGAAGGTCGGAATACCACACCCTCCTTGGCCAATCCGGAGCTATTAAGATTACTTGGGCCCGGTCTTGGCGAATCTTCCTCAACACTCGAGGAATCAAGGGTATGGGGGGAAACGCGTAAAGCAACTGGTCGCACCAAGTTATCAGAAACGCGTCCCCCAATGCTCCCTGCACCGGATACTGGAGGCTGCAGAATAACGGACATTGCGCGTTCTCCCGAGTGGCAAACAGATCTATCCGAGGAAACCCCCACATCTGGAAGATTAAACGGACTTGATCTGGATGGAGACGCCACTCGTGGTCGGCCGAGAAATGGCGACTGAGACTGTCCGCACGTACATTCAAGACCCCGGCCAGATGATTTGCTACCAAGCAAATCTGATGGTCCTTTGCCCAGGACCAGAGTCGAAGAGCTTCTCTGCAGAGAAGGTACGACCCTACTCCTCCCTGTTTGTTTATGTACCACATCGTGGTAGTATTGTCCGTCAGGACCTGTACCGACTGACCACGAAGGGAAGGGAGGAAGGCCTTGAGAGCCAGACGTACAGCCCGTAACTCTAACAGATTGATATGAAACATCCGTTCCTCTGGAGACCAAAGTCTTTTGATCTCCAGATCCCCCAGATGAGCTCCCCACCCTAGAGTGGAAGCATCCGTTATGACCGTGGCCACTGGTGGCGACTGCGCGAACGGCTTTCCTTGTGAAAGATTGTTGCTCGCAATCCACCACTTCAAGTCCACAGCAGCATCTCTGGAGATCTTGACCGCACCTTTTAGATCTCCCTTGTGTTGAGACCACTGCCTTCGGAGGCACCACTGAAGAGCTCTCATGTGCCAGCGAGCATGCGTGACCAACAGTATGCAGGAGGCAAACAGACCGAGCAGACGAAGGACCTTGAGGACTGGAACTACCGCTCCATTTCGAAATATTGGAACCAATTCCTGAATATCTTTAACCCGCTGAGGCGGAGGAAAGGTTCGATTCAATGTTGTATCCAGTACTGCTCCTATGAACAGGAGGCGCTGAGAGGGCTCCAGGTGAGATTTGGGCACGTTCACCGAAAAGCCCAGGTCGAACAACAACTGGGTTGTTGACTGCAGATGATACGACACAAGCTCCGGGGACTTGGCTTTGATCAACCAGTCGTCCAAGTAAGGGAATACTGCTATCCCCTTCCTTCTGAGCTCTGCCGCAACCACTGACATCACCTTCGTGAAGACTCGAGGTGCTGAAGTAAGACCAAACGGGAGAACCGCAAACTGATAGTGCTGCGACCCTACCACAAACCGGAGATACTTCCTGTGCGACTTGAGTATCGGGATATGAAAATAAGCATCCTGCAAGTCGACAGACACCATCCAATCTTCTTTGTTCAACGCCAAAAGCACCTGTGCTAGGGTCAGCATCTTGAACTTTTCCTGATTGAGGAACCAATTCAAGATCCTCAGATCCAGGATCGGTCTCAACCGACCATCTTTCTTGGGAATCAGGAAGTACCTTGAGTAACAACCTTGACCCCTTTCCTGCTCTGGAACCAACTCCACCGCACCCTTTGAAAGGAGGACTTGAACCTCCTGTTCTAGCAACAGGAGGTGTTCTTCTGAACAATAAGATGGGCGGGGCGGGAGGGGGGGCGGAAACTCCCGAAAGGGAAGGGTGTAGCCTTTCTCCACAATACAGATAACCCAAGTGTCCGTTGTAATAGTCTCCCACTTGTGGAGAAAATGCCGTAATCTTCCCCCTACAGGAGAGGAGTGAGTGGGAAATAGTGGAAGCCTAAGGCTGCTTTCTCTGCTGCACCCCTCCAGAGGACGAGGAAGAGGCAGAGTGCTGCTGAGAGGCTCCTCTGGAACGGGCCCTACCTCTCCCTCTAAATGATCTATAGGGGTGAGAAGAGGCGGGTTGCTGGAATTTTCCCTGAAAGGAAGAGGAGGAAGAGCCACGTCCAAATCCACGAAACCTCCTAAAAAATCTGGAGGAGGTAGAAGAAGGGGCTTGTAGTCCTAATGATTTGGCTGTGGCCCTGCTTTCTTTGAACCTCTCCAGGGCCGAAAATCCGCCTTGGCCCCAAACAGTTTGTCCCCATCAAACGGGAGGTCCAACAGGGTCGACTGCACGTCCGCAGAGAACCCTGAGTTGCGAAGCCAAGCCTGTCTCCTCGCAACCACAGCCGTGCCCATCGCCCTAGCCACTGAGTCAGTCGTATCCAACCCAGATTGGATAACCTGGGTTGCAGCAGCCTGGGCATCGGAGACGATATTCAAAATTCCTTGGGGAAGCTCCGTATGGGAAGATGTTATTTCGTCCATAAGAGCATAGATGTACCTCCCCAAGATACATGACGCGTTGGTGGACTTCAACGCCATGCTGCAGGATGAGAATATTTTCTTGGACTGATAGTCCAACTTCTTGGAGTCTCTATCCCCCGGCACCGTCGGAAAAGATCCAGGCGCAGATCTAGAAGAACAGGAGGCCTGGACCACCAAGATCTCCGGCGTAGGGTGTCTGGACAGAAAGCCAGGGTCAGATGGTGCAGCCCGATACCTCCTGGCCACAGCCCTATGAACAGCCGGGGAAGATACCGGCTTCTTCCATACCTCCAACACCGGGTCCAGCAAAGCCTCATTGAATGGTAAAAGAGGCTCCGCTGCAGTAGAGGCCGGATGCAGGATCTCAGTCAACAAATTCTGCTTCGCCTCCGCTACCGGCAAAGGCAATTCAAGAAAGTTAGCTGCCTTTCTTACCACAGCGTGAAAAGTGGCTGCCTCCTCAGTATACTCCCCTGGAGATGACAAGTCCCACTCAGGGGAAGTATCCAGCCCACTAGCTGTATCCAGTCCATGAAGACCTTCGCCAGAATCCTCTATCTCTCCTTCTTCCAGGACCCGTTGATATTCCTGTTCCTCCAAGAGACGGAGAGCACGTCTCCTAGAATGTAACCTCTCCTCAATACGCGGCGTCGACATGGCGTCTGCCGAAGTCGAGGAACGTCGCCGATCGCCGGATCCATCCGACGCCATGTCAGGCGCCACAGGCAGCTTCGACGCCAAGGTAGGAGCCGGATGCAGAGAGGCGCGTCTCGGAGCCTCCGATGGTCCTGTCGGAGTCACTGGTCGAAACTCCGAAGTCGACTGGATGGAAATCTCCGGAGCTGAAACCTCTGGGGCCACCGGGGCGGACACCGGAGTCGACACTGGCGCCGAACCCACATTCCCTAAGGGGAGAAAGGGCATGAAGGGTGCTGGCCGTAGCGGCGCCGGAGCACCCAAGGTGAAAGCCAACGGCCCCGAAGGACCAGTTGGAGCACCTCCTGGAGCCATCTGCTGAAAGATGGTATACATCGCATTAAAAAATGCTGTATTATCGGCTCCAGGGGCAGGAAAAGCCGGATACTGGGGTGCCTGGATCGAAGGCGACCCCGACGCCAGCCTCGACGTCTGTGACGCCGGAGAGAACACCTGAGGCTGCGGCACTTCAATCACTGAAGATGTCTGCCCAGGCGAAGTCGGCGAAGCCGGATAAGTCAACGGCGTTGATGGATGTGGAGTGACTGTGGGACTGACCTCCCAAGTCTTACGACGCCGAAGGCGACCTCGATCGAGACCTGGCTGGAATGGCGCCGTGAATCCCTACGGTGCTGGGAATCTCGATGGCGCCGATGAGTCTTCGGCGAGGAGGACTTCCTATGATGCTTTTTTTCCTTCCTCTTTGACTTCGCCATGAAGAGTTTAGCCTCTCGCTCTTTTAGGGCCTTGGGATTCATGTGTTGGCATGAATCACATGTTGCGATGTCGTGGTCGGAGCTTAAGCACCATAAACAGTCCGAGTGCGGGTCCGTAACAGACATCTTGCCCCCACACTCCCGACAGGGCTTGAAACCAGACTTCCTCTGAGACATAGTAACTCTCAGATAAAAATCACGCAGCAGAAAAACACACTGTAACTTCGAAAGCAACAGTAGCTCCCTCGAAGATAACCGTTTCGAATGCACGGAAAAAAGGGAACTGACGTCGGCACGTCGGCGAGGACCTCTTATTGCCTGTATGACGTCAGACGGCGTCGCGTGGGCTAGGGTGACGTCCTCGTCGACGTGCAGAGACTAGGAAGAAGATTTCCGTCGAATGCTGACGCCATGGGAGTATTCATTAGGTGAGGAATCCACAGGTAGTTGTATCCATCAGAAACTGTACATTTGAAATTCCTCCATACACATATATAACGAGCAATAGAAGATTGTATTATAGGATCTATAGTTGAGTCTATTTTGGAATCTAAAATAGATGATACCAAAATAAGATTATTAAATTGTGATTTTGGAAGTTTATACATCACTTGCAAATGTGAGAATGATTTCAGAGAGTTGTTTCATGTATATAAGTCTGATAGAGTATTTATTTTGTGATTTCTCCAGACGAACCAATTAAGCTCTTTACCTTTACAGAGAACTGCAGAGTTATTCCAAATTGGGGCATTTAGGTGAACATAGGGGTTACATTTTATGATTTTATGAGCCTTCTACCATGCTAGTTGAGAGGAGTAAATAATTGGATTTGAGGATTGTGAATATTTTGGACATTTTGTATAATAAATAGCCATGGGAGTAGTAGTTTTCAATAAGGACTGTTCCATTTTCACCCATAGGGGAATGTTATTGATTATGGACATCATATATGTTGAGTGTGATAATTGTTGAGCTATCCAGTAGTTTTCCAAATGAGGAAGTCTTAAGCCACCTTTTAAAGAGGAGGGATGTAGTGTTGAACTGCTTATTCAAGGATTTTTTTCCTCCCCAAATAAAACGGGTTATTAGAGATGAAGTACTTTTGAAAAAGTTAGAAGTAATTGGAAGTGATAACATACTGAACACATAATTGAATTTTGGGGTTGTATTCATTTTTATGATCTGTACTCTATTCCATAAAGAGAGATTCAATTGAGACCATCTTATGAAATCTCTTTTAAATTTATCTTTAATAGGATTCAAATTGTCTATCACAACATTCTTCAGTCCAGTATTAAGTAGGATCCCAAGATATTTAAGATGTGAAGATTTCCAATTAAATCGGAAATTACCTAGTGAAATTGGTGTAGTAATATTGTTCATTGGTAAAGCTTTGCATTTGGTCCAATTGATCTTGTAACCGGAGAATGTCGAAAATTGGTTTAATAGAGTGAACAAGGTTTTAACTGAAGAATCCGGGTTAGACAAAGTTAGTAATATATCATCTGCATAATAAAAAGCTTTTACCTCTCCTGCTGTGGTAACAATACCTTGTATATTAATGTTCCGTCTAATTGCAATAGCTAAACGTTCTAAAGCAATGAGAAACAACAGCGGAGAAAGTGGGCATCCTTGTCTGGTACCATGAACATTTTTTAAGTATGGCCACGTAAAACCATTACAAGTAATCGCAGCAGTTGGGGATTTATACATTCCTTCAGTTAAAGTAATAAAATCTGTACCAATACCCATTCTAGTCATGGTTCGAAATAAATATCCCCATTCCACTCTATCAAAAGCTTTCTTTGCATCTAATGACAATATAACATTTTCTTCTGTTTTATTACGTTGTTGCCATAATAGGTGTAGAATTGTTCGAAGATGGTTTGAAGAGGATCGATATGGAACAAAACTGACTTGAGATGGATGGATAAGTGATGTAATGACTGAATTTAAGCGAGTCGCAAGTATTTTAGCCAGAATTTTAATATCAGAATTTATTAATGAGATAGGTCTGTAACTAGAGCATTCTAGTGGGTCTTTATCAGGTTTAAGAATTACAGTAATACGTGCTCATAAAAATTCTGGTGAAAAATGTCCTTTTTGTAGGGCTTCGTTAAAGAAGTTTTGTAATAGTGGAACTATTTGAACTTTTGTAATCTTGTAAAATTCGATAGGAAAGCCATCCTCCCCTGGTGCTTTATTTGTAGCTAAACAATCAATAGCTTTTGTAATTTCTTCTGTTGTTATGTGCCCTTCTACACTTTTTCTCTGTCCTAGGGTCAATTTTGGGATTTTTAAATTAGTAAAAAAGTAATCTTCCTCTTTGGTATTATCACAATTCAATGATGTATAAAGTGTTTCATAATAGTTCTGGAATTGTGCCAGTGTATCTGTTGGTTGTGCAAGTAATTCATTTGAAGAGTTTTTAATAGCAGATATCGTTCTAGAGGATTCTTGTTGCCGTAATTGATATGCTAGAAGTCTGCCAGCTTTCTCCCCCCTTTCATAATTACACTGACGAATTAAAAATAGTAATTTTTCTGCGTGAGAAGTATACAAGTTATTAGGTTTAAATTTGTCCGAAAGTCACTTTTTTAAAATCTCTGGCGGTTCGTTTTTACTATACTCATTTGAGAGTAACATTACCTCTTGTTCCAATAATATCCTTTTACTATTCAGTTGTTTTTTAAGAATATACGAGTCTCTCATAATCATTCCTCTAATAACTGCTTTACCAGCACCCCTAACTATACCAGCATCTGTAACTGAGTCCTCATTTTCATCAAGAAATTGTTCAACGTATTGACATAAGTTTAATTTGGCTTGAGGTGTTTTATATGAAGAGGTACTGAATCTCCAATTAGGTTTAGGAGTCTGTGTTAATCCAATATTAACATGTAAATCTATTAACTCATGGTCTGAAAGGCTGCATGGAATAATTCCAGCATGTGATACAGATTGTAACATTGCAGATGAAGTTAAAAAATAATCTATTCTAGAGCGAATTGAATGTGGACAAGATGTAAACGTGTATTCTTTAACATTTGGTTGTAACAAACGCCATGGTTCCTGCAACGCAAAATCTTCTATAAGATCCTTTAAAGTATGTCTGTCACTAGTATGGTAAATGTCTGGTTTGCCCGATCTATCAATGAATGGATCTATAGTAACATTCCACTCTCCCCCAATTATTACTCGTGTAGGTCCAAAAGAAGATACTAATCTACTAATCTTAGAAATAAAGGTAGTTTTGGAATCATTGAGTGCATATTTCGTACCTAGAATCATAAATGAATTCCTAATACGAATTCTAACAAATGCATACCTGCCATCATCATCTAACCATGTTTGAATAATCTTATATGGTACATTTTTGTGAAAAAGAATAGCTACCTCACATTTGCGAATAGGCAACGTTATTAGAATTACTCTGGGTTATACTAGCATGTACAACCTGACCAATCCAATCTATTTTCAATTTATCACTTTCAGATTCATTAAGATGAGTTTCCTGTAATAAAGCAATATCTGATTTATGTCGTCCAAGCAATTTAATTATCTTCTTCCTCTTGATAAAATGTGTCAAACCATTAACATTCAGAGAGATAACATTCGAGGGTTTCAGCCTATTGATTGACCTAAATGGAATAAAAGAATTAAATCAATCTAAATTACAATGATATGAGAGTAAATAAAGGAAGATAGGAAATGAAGTTAAGAGAGTATATGTTTCCAAATATGTCAGTAAATATGAATGACATGGATAGAGTATCAGTTTGTTTACGTTTCTATAATGTATTAAAATAAGGAATGATTATTTATAAACATGAGCAATATAAAATGATTGTCCAACACTAGGGATATGACAATTTGTACAATTAAACCACTAAAACCTTAAACTGGAGAGAAGAAAAAAAACAAAGCGTCTGGAGAGGTGAGCGAAGAAGAGGAAATTAGTGCCATATCGAGTGTAAACAGTAAATATCCGATAGCTTATATAATCATAGTTATAAAAAGAAAAATAAAGAGAAAATATAAGTTAAGGAGGATAGAGACAAAGTATCATCATATGTAATTGATACTTCAATCTTGATCAAGGTTTCAATGGTGATCTAGATTTGTCCCTTGGGTGATATTTTTTCCAGGCTTTAAGTTTTCCACCATGTGACTAGTGATGTTGAACAGTCTCCCTTCTCCATGACCCGTATCGTCCGGAATGTTAGATGGGGGAGATTCTTTTGTTGGTGAAGGAGAAGAAGTCTTATGTTCCATCTCAGAGTCCCCGTCATCTAAATCATTAAAAAAAGATTCCAAGTCATGGGGATCTCAGTATTCTTTGGTTTTCCCTTGAAAAGTTATAATCATAGTAGCCAGTTCCAGAAGGCCATATTTTATGTTTCTTTTCTTCAGTCTAGCGCGTAGATTCAACAATTGTTTTCTTTTAGGATTAGTAGGTGCTGAGAAATCTGCTGTGATGATTATTTGAGATTTTTCATATTCAAATGGACCATGCTTTATTGCTGCCATGATAATTTGCCAAATTTGTTGGCGCCGTAGACAATAGGCAAGGATATGTTGAGGCCTAGTAGAGTGGTCCTGTCCACGTGTTCGGACATGATGAGCTCTCTGAATTCCAAAGGTGTTGTGAAAGTGATGTCCGTCAGAGTTGGGATTATTGTGGTAGGAAAGTCTAGTATATTATCTTTCTCTTCTTGTTCTGGAAGACCTATGATTCTAAGATTATTCCTTCTACTTCAATCCTCCAAATCAATCATCTTTTGTTGTAAAAACCAAATATCCTGACCTGTATCAAGTATCTTGTCTAGACGAGATTCAATATTTGTGATCCCGCTGTCCATTCACTGTATACGGGATTTAAATTTGGTAACATCATTCCTCAGCCCCTGAATTTCCATAGTGTTAGTAGAGACTGTGATGTCCAAAGTCGCGATAGATGATTTTATGTCTCACAATTCTTTTACAATTGTATCCATAGCTGCTGAAGATGGCTCAGTAGAATCTGTTAAATTATCTTTAGAGTCAGTGGTGTCAGGATGTGATAATAAAGCTGCACTGTATGACAATTGCCTTACTACTTTGGGGTCTGACATATATAATAGATCAATTAGGTTTCAGGGTACTATTTATAATGGGTGTCTAGTCACTTGATAGTTCAATTCTCACAAAAAAGCTTGATCTTGAGCACCGGTTGGTACCTACTTTAAAGCGTATGTTCTATTTCCATTTAAAAAAAAATAAGATCCACCTCAATAGCTTGTTATATTTAGGCATAAAGACTTTAAAAGAAGAAGAGAAAAATAAGTTATTTCAGTCTTCTTATGCAAGTATAATAGACATTATGTAGATTACATTCAGCTCTTGCCAGGTTCATGTAAAGTGTAGGAAACTATGCAATTGCTATTTTTGTATTTCTAGATAAAGTTAGTGCTATTCAATATAATGAAGTAGAGGGCGGTTGCATTTTCCTGATTTTGCAAGGCCTAATATGTGCTATCTCGTCATCTTCTGTGATACTTTACAATGCAATGTAATCAGACCAGTATTGAAAAAGGAGAAGAAAAACAAAAAAAAGGTGGGCTTACAAAGTTATTGCAAGCTAATTCAATATGTAGTACCATAATGCACAACGCATGCACGTTTATAATGTACTGTAAGGCCAAGCGCATGATTTCTTGCCGTATTCAACTCGCATTACCTAATAATATAATCAGGCACATCGAAGATTGTCAAAAAGCACCTTGTGGAATTTCCGGAATTAAGCAGTGTTGCAAAGTTAGTAGCGTTTACATTTTAATGTTCCGTAATGCATGGAAAAAGCGTTCTGTATCAGCCAGGGTTTTAGATAAAGATCATGCCGCCATTTTGGCCTCATTGGACAATATGTCTTTCATCGTTTAATTCGATTGTAGATCGAGTTGGTCGTTCTTTTTAAGTCCTGTGCCATCCTGTTGATTTCCAGAGTGTATTCTTCTACTTTCCATGTAAGTAGAAGTCAGAGAAGTATAATTCGGCCTGTCTCCTCGTCTCCGATCGTTCCGGCTCTAAGAAAGAGCCACCATCTTCCACAGTGCCTGGCTCTGCTCCCCCTGATCAGGGGTTTCACTCTTCCCTTATCTCGATGACTAGCTGCTGAAGGCGGGCTTGTCCCAGACTGTCGTCTCCCACCTCCAGGTGACGGTGGACCTCCAGCATTCTCTGGGGTTCACTGTAAACATGCAGAAGTCATACTTGACTCCCCCTCAGACGCTCCCTTTCATTGAAGCTGTTCTGAACACAGTGCAGTTTCTGACTTATCCTCCCGAACGGCGAGTCCAGGATATTCAGGCTATGATACTAATGCTTCAGCCTATATCCTGGATTTTGGTTAGAATTACTCTGAGGCTGCTGGGCCTTATGGCCTCCTGCATCCTGTTGGTGACAAATGCCACGTGGCATATGCAGGCTCTGCAGTAGGACCTCAAGTTCCAGTGGGCGCAGCATCAGGGTAATCTCTCCGACAAGGTCCTGTACTTGGAGGGAACTGCATAAGATCTGCAGTATTGGTTAACAAACTGCTGTTGGTTCAGAGGCAGATCCCACCTTCCTTCCTGAACCAGATCTGACCAAATGCGCTACTCCTGGGATTGGGTGGTCATGTGGGAGAGGTGGAGATCAGAAGAATCTGGTCTCCAGCGGAGTCTGGACTCCACATCAATATTTTGGAGTACAGCTAGCATTGAAGGCATTTCTTCCCTCTGTCAAGGGAAAGATGGTGCAGGTGTTCATGGACAACACCACCGCCATGTGGTACTGCAACAAGCAGGGAAGGGTGGGGTTGTGGTTCCTTTGTCAAGAGGCTCTGTGCCTCTGTTCCTCTGGATGTGTCTGGAACAACAGGGCACATCCTTGGTGGTTCAACATCTGGCAAGCTCTCTGAACACCAGAGCAGACAAACTCAGCAGAAAATGTCTACCGGATCATGAATGGCATCTCCATCCGGAGGTGGCGCAAGGTCTCTTTCAGCAGTCGGGAGAGCCTTGGTTAGATCTATTCGCCTCCGCAGAAAACACACAATGTCAGCACTTTTGGGCGTTGGAGATTATCAGGTGGCAATCGCTTGGAGACACTATTCGCCTAAAATGGAAATTGGGCCTCCTGTACGCTTTTCCACCCAAAACACTTCTGGCCAGAGTTCTCAAGAAGATCAAGAACGACCTGGCCCAAGTAATCCTTGTGGCTGCTGACTGGGCACAGAGAGTCTGGTACCCCAAGCTGTTGAGCATGTCCATTGATCCTCGGATCAGATTGCCCTTTCGGGAGGATCTTTTGTCTCAACAGTAAGGAAGGGGTCTGCACCCGAACCCTGCCAACTCTCCGCCTTCTTGCGTGGAGATTGAGCAGCGGCAGTTGACAGCTTTTGACCTTCAGTCCGAAGTCTGTAATGTAACCTTGGCAGTCAGGGTCCCTCCACCACAATGGTATACCTCTGTTGTTAGAAGACATTTTTGGTGTTGTGAACAGACAAGTCTGTTGACCCCCTTTCTGCCCCTCTCTCTGAGGTCCTATTGTTTGTTTTCTCTTGCCCAGCAGGGCTCTGCTATGGGCACTCTCAAAGGTTATTTGTTTGCTTTTTCTGTGTTTTTGAGGTTGCCTGATCAACCTTCTTTGTTTAAGTGTCCTATTGTAAATAGGTTCTTTTAAGGCCTTACACATGTGTTTGCTCCATCCCCATTCACTATGCTCCAATGGGATTTGAAGTTGCTTTTGACCTCTCTAATCAGCACTCCTTTTGAACCTCTCCACAATTGTCCTATCAGGCTTCTCACTTTGAAAACAGCCTTCCTTGTGGCAATTACATCTGCCTCTGGGTGAGTGAGATGGAGGCATTGTCCTCCAAGCTGCCTTAACTGTCCACCAATCCTGACAAAGTGGTGCTTCACACTAGGGCCTCCTTTCTGCCAAAAGTGGTCCCAGCCTTTCATATAGACCAACCCTTCACCCTGCCTACTTTTTACGCACCTCCACATCCTTCTAAAGAAGAGGAGAGACTCCACCGCCTGGACCCAAAAAGAGCATTGCTGTTCTACTTTGATCGTGCAAAAGAGTTCTGGGTGGATGATCAACTCTTTGTCGGTTATGTGGGTGCGACGAAAGATGGGCTGTGCAGAAGCGAACCATCTCTTGTACTCTGCATTAAGATCTGCTATGCACTGGCCAAAAAGCAACCCCTGACGGCCTTCGTGCTCATTCTACTCGAGCTACACCGTCTTTGATATCTGTCAGGCAGCAACGTGGGCATCCTTGCATATGTTTACGAAACACTACTGCCTGGACAATCGGATCCGTATGGACAATTACTTTGCGTGTTCCGTCCTCCAGGACTTTCTAGTGTAACCTTGGTTCACAGACCCACCTTTGGGATGGTATTGCTTTGGTATTTATTCAAAGGTAAGGAATCTGCAACTAGATGTCTCTATCAGATGAACAAATTTCTTATCTTCGGTAACACCTTATCTGGTAGACACAATGGCCCTCATTATGACTCCGGCGGGCGGCGGAGGCCGCCCGCCAGAATTCCGCCCTCCGTAATACCGCTCCGCGGTCAGAAGACCGCGGAGGGTATTATGAGTTTTTCCCTGGGCTGGCGGGCGGTCTCCAAAAGACCACCCGCCAGCCCAGGGAAAAACTCCCTTCCCACGAGGATGCCGGCTCGTAATAGAGCCGGCGGAGTGGGAAGGTGCGACGGGTGCTGTTGCACCCGTCGCGTATTTCACTGTCTGCAAGGCAGACAGTGAAATACATTTTGGGGCCCTCTTACGGGGGCCCCTGCAGTGCCCATGCTGTTGGCATGGGCACTGCAGGGGCCCCCAGGGGCCCCGCGACTCCCCCTCCCGCCATCCGGTTCCCGGCGGGAGAACCGCCAGGAACTGGATGGCGGGAGGGGGAGTCGGAATCCCCAAGCCGGCGCAGCAAGCTGCGCCGGCTTGGAGGATTCCTTGGGGGCAGCGGGAAACCGGCAGGAGACCGCCGGTTTCCCTTCTCTGACCGCGGCTAAGCCGCCGCGGTCAGAATGGCCCGCGGGGCACCGCCGGCCTGTCGGCGGTGCCTCCGCGTCCAGCGGCCCTGGCGGTTACAAACCGCCAGGGTCGTAATGAGGGCCAATATCTAGTTGCAGATTCCTTACCGACCCACTCATCTTCCCCGCTCTGCGAGCAGGGACTTCCCTTTCAGGGCATTAGTTGTGATGCACCAGTAGTTGGTGTACTTCATGGCTCTGTGCTTCTTGCATGAAAAGTCGTGAAAAGAAGCTGACATCAGCGCGCCGGGGTGGCACCTGTATAGGACCAGCAATGTTATATCCTGTGCAGACGACATTGATGATGGACACAGAGCTCATTGATGCCATCTAACAGGCATGCAGGAGTACTGCTCAGAAAATTCTCTAGATCCTGTCTGACACCTGGGGGAAATGCAAAGGTAAAGAATCTGCAACTAGATATTGGCCCTCGTTACGAGTTTAGCGGGCTGCGGAGGCCGCCCGCTAAACTTGTACCGCCATCAGGCCACATGTGCGGCCAGAACACCACCGGCCCTATTGGGAGTTCACTGCAGGGCCTTAACATTGATGCAAGCTTGTAATCAAGCCAGCGCCAATGTGGCAGTGCAGTGGGTGCAGCAGCACCCGTCGCACTTTCCACTGCCTGTAATCCGGGCAGTGGAAAGCGTGACAGGGCTGTCCATGGGGCCCCGAAGTACCCATGCCTAGTGCAGGAGCCCCAGCACCCCCTTTCCACCAGCCTTTGCATGGTGGGGCTACCGCCATGCAAAGGCTGGAGGAGAGGGGACTTGTAATCCCCAGGGCAGCAATGCAAGCAGCGCTGCCGTGGAGGATTCCAAACGCCATGAGCGGCAGGCTGCCGACTTGCAGTGCCGGCGGTCAGCCCTGGCGCTTTCGCCATGGTTTTAATGTCACAGTCGGACCACCACTTTGGTGGCGGTCTGACCACAACGGTGGTCTAGTGACCGCCAGGGTCATAATGAGGCCCATTGTATCTATCAGATAAGGTGTTATTGAAAGTAATTAACTTGTTCATCGCAAAAGAGACACTCTTAGAAACCTTTTGGTAAAACATCTTCAAATGGCCCCTTTTCTGCAGTCTAAATGTGCTTTTCAATGAAATAAACCACAATGGAGTAGATTCTCTACTCACAGTGTTGTACTGGAACACCCAAGATGTACCCCAGGGCACAAGCACTCACTTTCACCAGCCATGCATAAGACCCAACACAATGAATGGGAACGTCCACTACTCCCAGGATGCACTATATACCAAACATGCATCCATACATATGGGCATATACACAAGCTCACACAACAAGTTCCACATACAGTTGGTGTGAGCAAAGTTGTATAGTTTTTTTTCTTGTTTAGCATGTATAAATCTAGCATTAACTTTGAATTTCATGCAAGCTTGATGTTTTCAAGTGTCGGCATGTAAATCAGACCATAAGCTTGGCTTTTCTTCAGCGAAATCCCAAATTTCATCTCTTTGTAAGGATAAATTATTTTCTTTACTTTTGCCTCGTAAGTCTCCATTTTCTTTATTGTATAAGAATTATGGTGTGTAGTGTTGTCAGTGCAGCTCAAGTGGCACCTGTCAGATTTCAGTTTTTCCGAGAGACATTTATGCTGAAATCCATTCTCCCCCACAACAAAGGTATGCAATTAGATTAACCATGAGGAAACATGTATTTATGCAAGCTCTGAGTATTTTGAGTTTCTGCAAGATTACAGCCGTCTTTGATTAAATGTAAGTATATGTCTACATACATTGCATACAACACAAATAATATGACCTGCTCATACTGTATCAATCTTTTCCACTCTGACAATGATCAATGTGATTCCCACATCCATGCAGTACCCACATTGTATAGTACTTCTTGGCAATGCACAATCCAGACAGCCCGCACTACCAAGGGGTGATACAGAAATGTGCCTCTTGAATCCTAGTTACATAGCATAATTCTTTGTCTCTTGCAGCAAAATATTCCCACCCAGCACCTAACTGTGGACATATCAGGGTATTAGGTATTGTCATACAAATCAATTAGCAAAATAAAAAAAAAAAAATGAAAACACTTGGCCAATAAACATTTTTTCCAAAAGTTTTTACTGGCATTCTTTATGAGTAACAAGGCTTTTCGCTTACACTAGATTGAAATCTTTGACATAGTTATAGCTGACTTTGGGCCTTACTACGACTTTGACAGAGGGGTTTCCTCCATCACAGTTGTGACAGATATCCCGTCTGCCGTATTACAATCTCTATTGAATATAATGGGATCGTAATACGGCGGACGGGATATCCGTCACATTTGTGATGGAGGAAACTCCTCCATCAAGGTCAGAATAAGGCCCTATGTGTTTTATACATTACAGTATAAGGAAGGGTACTATGTCTGGGATCTGTAGTTAGTACCCTTACAACAGATATTCTGGGATGGGAGTTAAAATAGTTATTTATCTTGCAAGACTATTTCAAAACCACTACAGAATTGACAAATTTAATATTATAGTATCTACACTTTAAGTAAAGCAGAGGTTTCAGACCTAAGGTCTGTGACAAATACCTTGCTGCAAATATTCTAGTAGTGGAGCTAACATAGTATAGTTCGAAAATATTGTTATGGAAAAATTCTATTCCCTAAATTGTAAATGAAATCTTTCCAAACAAAATTAAATTAAAGGGTACATTGCAAGCAAAACATTTCTGTCAAAAGTTATTTGTGTCACTGCCTTTTATTAAACACTCATAGATCTGATTGTAGTGTGAACAACTTGCAGGCCTACTTGGCTTGGGTGGCTTGTAGCTCAGCCGTCAGGAGCCAGACCTTTCTAATCTTTCTTCTGCCTGTGTGTTTAAACACTTGTGGCTGTCATAATGCTGTCACATTAGTTTATATAACGTTTGCCCTGCAATTTTACTTAATAGGTTAGTGTCTACTTTAGGTAGTTGATTCTTTGTTAGGACTCCAACAGTCCATCTGGTTTTGCACAATAAGTGTACTATGCGCGTCGAAGAATATTCCGAGTAGGATTTTTTTCTCGTTTCGCCTTTAGACTTAATTAAACTCCTTTTCTGCTTTTGAATTGGATTATGTAGTTTTACTGAAAGTTTTACTGTGTGTAACTTTACTGCGGAGTTAGTATGTGCCTTCAATGCAGCTTCAGAAGAGGAGAGTTGCTCTTAACATGCAATATATAACAACAGTACAGCTTTTAGGGCCATTGTTTAAGCCTTGTGAGTAACCAAGCCTAGTGATTCTCAGCCAAGGCCAACACTACTGCAAACTAAATGCTGACACAGAATTACATAAAAACATGTACACCAGGGAAAGATAGGACCTGTAAGTTTATTTGCTTCTAGGAACAAAGCACCATAATATTAATCTCCAGTACAGTGGGTCTCAGAGCCCCTGGAATTCTACAGATTCCACACCCTAAAACACACCAAATGACTGAGACAGAAATTGAGAATACAACGTTTATAGAGTGAGGAGGGAAAAAAGGCAAGGGGGGGGAATTATGAAGCCACAAAAGAAGGCAGGCGAAGGGTAGCATGAACTCTCACTTCACATCCTTTTTGACAAACTCAAAAGGCTGGCAGTCATTACTAGACCTCTTAGCTTGGTAGGGCTTATTAATGGTTATGGTGAACTTCGTAGAGACTCTCCTAAACTTATAAAGTTGTGACAGAGAGGTCTGATTGGCGTGACCCCCCACATTTAATGTTATTTTCTTTTTACATAAGAGCAAAAAAAAATTATATAAAGAAGAACACTGATTGCGTTTGTTTGTTTTGGGGTGGTATTTGCCTTGTTCCTTTAAGCCAGACAGGGATGCTCCTTCGCCGTCACCCCCTGGCTGAGCCAGCAGCAGAAAATAAAACAATAGTTCACTGTTGTTTTTTTCCTCTGCTGCTGGCTCAGCCACCGGCATGTGAAGGGAGGGTGTGGTTGGGCCAATGGATGTGGGGAGGGAGGAGAGTGGAGGAGGGGAGAGTGCACCTAAGTGCGCATGGGTGTTTGGCCGGCTGTCTCAGGCTGGCCAAGCACACATGCGCACTTAGGTTTCTCCAGCCCGGCTGCATTGAAGAGCTGGGCTGGAGAAACTGCACAGGCCCCAGGGTTGTGTCTGAGCGGTAGCCCAAGCAGCTGAGACCAATCCTGGTGCTTCTTTCATGATAGCTTTAGCATGAAAGCAGTGCCAGGATTACTGGGGAGCCTGTGCTGGTGTTCAAGTGAATGCTGGGACACCATATTGAGGGAAGAGGAGCACGAGGCAGCAGGAGACGGCGGCATCCGTGAAGGTAAGTTTGTTATTTTAGATTTTTATTTTCACCCCCCCAATCCGTCTCAGATCCTCACCCCCTCCCTCCCGCCCCTCCCTTTGAGATTTGCGGCACCTGACACTGAAGCCAGAGGTCTTCAAACTGTGGAGCGCACCTGTAGTAAGCTGGACTCTGGTTGTAGTACCCCAACCCCCCTTTTTTTGCATGATGCCAGGATGTTTAGGACTGTAGTGCACTGTGGTCCTGGCACTGGGATCCTGCTAACCAGGACCCCAGTGCCAGTGCTCTCGCCCCTAAATAAGATTGCTTGGTAACTTCTTAACCCCACAATTGGCATACTGGTGCGCCTATATAAGTCCCTAGTATATGGTACTTAGGTACCCACGGCATTGGTACACCAGGGGTCCCCCATGGGCTGTAGCATGTATTGTGCCACCCATGGGAACCGATGCAAACTGTGTCTGCAGGCCTACCATTGCAGACTTCGTAAAATAGTGCATGCACCATTTCACCACCAAACCTTGTCACTGCACTAGGACACTATTAGTCACCCCTCTAATGGGCCCTTTAGCCCAAGGGCAGGATGTGTGTCTCTAAGTGTGAGGGTACCCCTGCATGGTGCCTCTACAGACCCTAGGCCATTTCCTGGACTCTGTAAGTGTGGGATACCATCTTAAGGTATGTAGTGGACACTGGCCAACACAAGTAGTCCAACTACATAATGGTGTCTCCAAACCTAGGCATGTCTGGTATCAAACATGTTGGAATCATGCAGCTACACCAATTCCAGTGCTAGTTGCATGACACCATGTACTCTGGGGTTCCTTAGAGGATCCCCCAGTTCTGCCTCTGCAGATTTATGGGGTCTAGCTGCAGGCCCACGGTGCTGCTGGCCCCAGACACTGTTCTGCCCTCCTGCTGGTGAGACTGGCTCAGGTCAGAGAGGCAGAACAAAGGATTTTCTGCAAAGAAGAGATGTGACAACCTCTCCCTGGGTATTAGGTGTCTAGGTGCTGGGTGTGGTGGCCTCTGTGTGCCACCATACTGCTTTGAAGGGAACATTTGGGGCCCTCCTTGCATAATCTGGTTTCCATCAGTTCAGGGACCCCTGGTTCCCGCTCTGGCACGAAACTGCACAAAGGACAGGGGAGTGACCACCCCCTCCTGTCAGCTCCTCCCCTAGGGAGGTGCACAGTGCTTTGCCAGGTGGCCACTTGATTCTGTCATCTTGGAAACAATATGGGCAGAGGCCCCTGGGAGCATCTGACTGTGTAGGCCAGGTTAATGACGTCCCTGACCCCCTCTGATAGGTGGGTCACTTCAGAGAGTGAACAACCCCCTTTTAGGGTTACTTAAGGACTCTCTCGTAGGTGGGTCCTCATATTCATCGAGCAAGACTCTCCAAGGAGCTATCTGCAAGACATCTTCTGCTCCTGGCCCATGGAACTGCTGCTGGTCTGCTTTGGAACCGAAACGCGTCTACTTCCGGTGCGAAGGCTCCCATTGCAACATTGTTTCTGTGGATCCTGCAAGAATTCTGCAACAACCAAAGCTGTGCAATCTCCAGGGTCACAAAGACTCTGTTTGCACCTGGAAGCACAAAGGAATCTTCCTTGAAGTGAAGGAGTCACTCCCCTACATCCGCAGGCACCTCAAGACAACGTTGACTGGCTGGTGGGGTCTGCTGTCCCACGGACATCTGAAGACTGTGCTTCATGGGTGGTGAGTCTGTCCCTCTGGGTCCTGCTTGTCTTCTGACCTACTTTCCTCCTGGAGATCTTCAGGAGTCAAGAAGCACTGGCCTCCAGCACTCTGCAGCTTGAAGATCAGCCCCTGTCCTGTAACTCCTGCGACGTGGGACTTCTGTTTTGATGTACTGGTAAGGCCTCCTTGTGACTCCCTGTATACATCGCCTGTGGGTCACTCGTGGGGGCTCCATCGACATCTTCTAGCCTTCCAGCATGCTGAGGGCCAGCCCTGACTCCCCCCTCAATGGTAGAATCTCCTGGACTTTGCTGGTCTCCAAAACTTTGCAAATTCTACTTCAGCTCCTGCTTGCATTTGCCAGTGCTTGTTGGTGACCTGACTGGTCACTGTTCCTCTTGCAATCCCGTGACCGTTGTGGGACAGCTTGTAGGTGAGTCTTGGGATCTTCTGCAGCTCCTGGACCCAGCAGTTGGACTTCTTCTTTCACTGATTTGTAGGAATATCACCTCACGGACGATGGGCACCACCTGGGCACCTCTAAGGGTGCTGGACTCTGTCACCTTCCTTCACAAATCCTCTACATCCAGAATCCATCCCTGGGTTCCACCGGTCTGGTCCACGGGTCATGATTGCTGCTGGACAATCCGAGGCATTCACTGACTTCAGAGAGAGTCCCTTTTCCCCTCTGCATCCAGGTCCCTGTTGTAGGTGCTCCTATTTTCTGTGTATCCTGGGGTGGGGGCACCCTCCAACCTTCCTTTTGTCTTCTGGTTTCCTCTGAGTCAACTGGGAAGGGTCCTGAATCCCACGAACTCCAACCACAACTCTCTGTGTTAGCCTATGGGACGACTGGGTGGCACCTGGTTGATGAGGACACTTTACTTACCTCTGGTGTTTTCATATACCCCTAGCTAACTACCACACTTACCTTGGTTGGGTTCACTATTTCATATTCCACTTTTTTAGTATATGGTTTGGTCCTGCCATAGGGCCCTGTATATTTTTTAAGCTATTTCTGTTGGTTATTTTGTGTATATATTGTGTGTAGGTATCTCCAAGGGGAGCTATACCAATGCTAGTCTAATAGTGGTGCTGTAATAAAGTATCCTTTATTTTTGCAATACTTGTGTGGTTCTTTCTTGTGAGTGAGTTATTGTCTTGACTGCTGTGGTATTGTAAGTGCTTTATATTCCTCCTGGATAAGCTTCAGCTGCTAGCCTCAGCTACCCCTAGAGAGCTTTTGCTATCTGGACACCTATTCACTATCACTAAGTGTTGCCTTGACTCGGTATAGGGTGCCACACCATAGGTGTACACCATAAACTGAGCCAGCCTCCTACAGCGCCCCCCGGTGGTCCATGGCTGCATTCCCAGGGGGTCGCAAATTCCTCTCTAAGTTTTCTTGTAAATGAAAATGGCCTATAAGCACAACTTTGTTTATTTGGTGCATTTTTAGGCTGTCTTCATTTACATGCAAGATTGAAATGTTTAAAAATGGGAACTATAATCCATGCCATGGTGGTGGAAGTCAGAGATTTAACTAAAATAACTAAATATTCTGTGTCTTCGTAGTTTTTCACATTCAGTTAACTGCATGTAATAATGCACAAACCTTAAATGCAATATAAATTCAAGTTAAATATACCAGTGGGAAATGCAGTTTTTTACATTATGAAACCTCAGTTGGTTAATGTGATCACTGCAGATGTATGTATGTGTGATGAGGGAGCTTAAGAACTAAATCCTGATTGGCACAGTGGTGAATAGTGAGTAGTGTATGTATAGTGCTCCGATATCCTACCCTGTAACAGAAAGCATTATGAATATGTAAGTCATTATTTTAAAATTGTATTGCATGCAGTATAAGATAGGCTGCTGCAAAATTATGTATTGTTTAAGTTAAAACAAGTACTTTCAAATTGTATATTTTAGACGTGAGTAAACTATCTTTAAAAGTATGTTTTCCAGAACTCGGCTGATAACACCTTTGCATTAACTCTCAAAAAGAATAAACCTTTTTTACCAAAACAATTCAGTGATTCCGTTGATTAATCCCCTGACTGGCCCCAAAACAGCCTTTCCGTTTGGTGCTTAACCAAATGCATGCATTTACATTTCTCACAGAAGGCTATTTCTTTTTATAGCTCTGTCCCTTTTGCTGTGAAACAGCACAGAAGACCCCCAACCCCTCTACCACCTGCCCTCCCTTGATATTTACTAATAAGCATCTCAAAGTCTACATTAACCATTTAGAGATGGTTGTTTTTTAACAAAATGTAGGGAAACTGTTTTTGTAAAACTAAAAAAGCATGGGCATGTCTGTCCCCATAGATCCTGCCCACTTTGAGTTCTGTCTAGATGTTCTTTTGGCGAATCGAAGGAGACAGTGGCAGAGAGGAAACCAGCACAGTTGCTTCAAACCCAGACCCCTGATGGTCTGGACCCCTGGGGCTTCAATGTAATATCCCAGGAGAAAGCCGAAAAGAGCAAGATCTATGCATGGTGTCAAAGAGAAGGAGATGCTATGTGGGGACTAATGTTTTGTTTACAAATGGAAACAGCTTCCTTGGGGGGGGGCTGGTGCACAAGGTACAGTGCCATGGGTTTGAAGGTCCACTGGACCCAAATTATGGCTGTATTATTAGCCAAAGTGGGTAGTTGACGTCCATTTTCCTTTCTTAGGAAGTTACCTTTGCTGCACAGGGAACAGGACCCAAGCACAGGGTGTGAAATGTGGAGCATTTTCCCGCTTTTATTCACAGGAACAGGTAGCCTGCTTTGGGCCCAGTTGAGCAGCCAGAGGAGAGAACCTGCTTCACAAGGCTTTGGTTCTGCATGTGCAGTGCCACCGGGGCCCTGGGGTCTGAGGGGCCAACTAAACCCCAGTTATGGTAGTTTACTATCCTTCCTTGATTGCGTTCGGTCCAGTGCACCTTCGCTGCGCCAGGTTTGGTTTGAGTTTTGGACCAATGGCCCAAAGGTGGGGAAAAGTGAAGCCGAGGAGACACTTTTGTTGGGCCTCAGAGAGACAAGAGAGAGGGGGTTGAAGCAGCATTGAGGTCCATTTGTTTAACAAATAGCTGAGGAGACTGCCCGATATTCAAAGCAGTAGCTATCATTAGTGAAGTAGGTGCAGTGGCACTGGTGGCCTACTGCATCACAATTATGACCGTCTCAATCCACAAAAGCGGCATGGGGTCTCATTTTCCATGCTAGCACCAGGGCAGAGGGCTCCCTAGCCGTAATGAGGAGGCACACACACTGGAGCTTATATTTTTCGGAATGGGACAGAGGGCCTGTTTCAAGATTGGAGTCATTGCCAGGTGTAGTAGTGGAAGGGGTGAAAGAGGCTGAGGTGATAGCCTGCTGCTCAGGGCTGAACCAATCATTCGTTCGGAAGGCACAGGTGCATTCGGGCCCTGGAAAGTGACCCGCTCACAACACCCCGGTTATGGAGAGTGGTGACTTTTATCAATTTCTGTTTTTTTTCCGTATATTTTTGTTCTTTTATAAGTCTCACATTTAGTGTGGATTAATGGTTACAAAAAAAGATTCCCCTGAAAATTTCTAATAAGTCTCACCCCCTGTGCTCGGCTTTGCCTCTCCCTCTCTTCTTGCCATACATTTTTGGAGGGGGTACCGACTTCAAAATATTTTACTTAGGGACGGCTTAGAAAAAAAACTTTGCAGACCTCTTCTTCAAGCATGTGTGTATGCTATTTCTATCCTGTGGAAGCTTGGTGTAAAGGAATGTTCTCTGTGGTGAACAGTCAGTAAAAGCATTCAGCACGTCTGCTTCTTAGCAATTCATCGGCACCCGCAGCTTATGAAAATGCATGACTGTGACTGAGTGCAAGTGCAGGGCTGTGGGGGGATGTGGTTCATGGGCATAGCAGACGCCATGAAGGGGGAGGGGGCATTGCTGATGACTAAAGCAGGAGAGAGGAGAATGCTATTTTTAGCTGCATGCGAAGGCTTTGTGCTCGGCCTTGAACTGGAGCGGAAATAATAGCCCTAATGAAAAGCACACGGTATCCATTGCTGTGAAGATCCCCTAGTGGGGGTTGAGAGGGCAGAGGTCATCTTTCTCCTTTCTCTCCTAGGAGCCAGCATCCTGAAAAGATGCACGGCTAAATTGTCGTGGGAAGCTGTGAGATTTGTTTTCAGCCATGTGTTTGTTTTTGGTACCCCCACCTTGCAGCCGGCATGATGTTCTAATTATACTGTGCTTTTTCCCAGTCACCCTCCTCTACAACAGGGTCTTCATGTACACCTTGCTTCTTCTTTTCTTTAGGTAGTCTCCAAAGTAGCCTTCTTTCAGATTGAATCCGGCAAGGGCAGGCCTTTTCGTGTCTGTTTTTCCCCAATGTGAGCCGAAGCGCCGTGCTCCCAAGCTCAGAAGGTCCCCTGCCTATAACCAGATGGTCCCTCATTGCCATGACCACGAGAGAGCAATCGATTGGCAGGCAGCGTTAGACAAGCCGCCATTAGGGGTGCTTGGCGGCACAAGGAATGTATTGTAACCCCTAATGGGGGCTGCAGCGCTTATGTGGACGGGCAGCTATGCTTACAATTTAATCGAGGGAGGGCACAAAATGACTTAATTGCTATCGCTCGTCAAGCTAGAAGGCTCAGGCCGCGAGTTACTAAGGAAATAAAATGTAACTTTTACACACAGAATCGTTTGTGTTAACTAAAATACTTTCTGATAAGGGTTAGTAACAAACGCTCAGCTGGTGCGCAAGAAATCTTGCCTCCATCCGTGTTCAATGGACACTTAAAGAAAAACAGAGCAGTGGTTGAAGAGGGCCGACTAAAAGCTATCTATCTAAATATGTATCTGTATATGTAGATATCTATCTATTTATCTCTCTCTCTCTCTCTCTCTCTCTATATATATATATATATATATATATATATATATATATATATATATATATATATATATATAAACATTAGTACTCTACAGTGATGCAGTTCAAAAACATTAGGAATGACATAAAAATCGGAAATACAAATAACCCCAACGTGAAGTGTAGCTCTCTAGAAGGACATACATATAAAAATGCAAATAACCATTACATAAAACGTACCTATTTACAAATTTAACATGAAACAACATGCAAGAACTGCAGAGCCAACCAACGGGAAAAATCAAGGCACAACATAATTTCATTCAATCTGGCTGCTTCTCTTTTTCTCTCTCTCTTTGCACTTTGATTTAACCTCATCACACCCATAACCTTCCACCTTAAACAACCACACAATGCTCCAAAACTCCCAAGAGGCCAAATCACCCACATTCCTTCTCACCCTGTTATAGTAATTCACTTATCTGGGTTTCTTCACATAAATATAGTCAACAACCTTCCCCTGAGTGGCTCTGGTTTTGTAATGTTTGTCATAACATACCAAATCTTTAGGCTTCTCCTGATGTCTCTTGGTGCTTTCTGTAACTTCCACCCACCCTCCTTTCGCACTTCAACCACAGTGGATTTCTCTTTGGTCCCGGAATCCTGCCTTTCATACTTGCAGAAGTGTCACACCTGTAACCCCTTTGGGGATTTCTGGTGCTCCCAAATTGTCTCCAGCAACCAGTCCCTCAAAGAAGTTCTTTACACACATTTATTCACCACCCTATTTGCCCTGTCTACTGACCCCATTGGATTGCGATGAGTACAGGGCTGTCTTGTGTTGCTCTATCCCCAAACTCCTTAAAAAGTTTCTTGTTTCATTTAACAAAAACTGAACGCCATTGTCTGTAACAGTGATCTTCGGTATCCCTTAACAAGCACACTTATCTCTCAAAAATGTCTCTACGACACAGGTTCTAACTGCACTCACACATCTGAAGGCAATCAACATTGAAATATAATCAGACATGATCAAAACGTATCGCACTGAGGTTTGCAGCACCTCAAAAGACCCAATTACAACTAAATCAAGTTCACTCCAAGGCAACCCCAGATCCTCTACTGGAGGCACGGTGCCTTCCACACTTTCTTTTATTTGTCAATGCCCAAGCACAGTCGCAATACTTCTCTATATTTTCCTCATGCCTTCCCACCAGTACAGCTCTCTAACTGTGGCTTTGGTGAGACTTTTACCCGATGTCCATCATGGGCCAGATTAGCAGTATTTTCCCTTAGACCTTTTTGAGAAACCCATTACTCCTCTACCCCATCACCCCTTCTCAGTTCAGCCTTCTGTATAAACAACCCATCAATGTTCTAAAACTGCCTCGCCTGACCTCAATCCGTGATCGCCCTTTGACCACATATTATCTAAATGTTGGAAATTCTGCATTATTCTTCATCCTTTCCCACTCTGTTTTCCCCACAACACTTTCATGATGGACTCTTACTTTTCTTTCTCCCCATCCTCATCCCCTTTTTTAGGAACCTTTATTGATATGCTTGATAAGCAATTGGCTGCTTTGTGTTTTCATCCTGGAAAATATTGAATTGTACATTGTAAAATTAAAATCTTGTAAATCATTGTGGTGCCACTGTCTGTCCCTTTGCTTGGAAATACTTTCAGTAAAATACTTTATGGTGGTTTCACCATAGAAAGTGCACCATACAGAAAATATTTGAAGTGTCAGATTGACTATGCACAGGCCACTGCCTCCCTCTCAATTTGACTGGCTACGTTCCACACCCTTCAGGGAGCAGAATCTATATGCAGTTACTTTCTCCTCAACACCCACCACCTGGGAAGGACTTCTCCCTAGCCCCCTAAAAGTTGAGTTTAGGGGTGGATCAACATTGAATTACCAAAGATGGCAAATAGGTTGGTGAAGTACATGTGAAGAGAGCAGTTGAGATGAAAGTTTATTTGAATGAGATGGTGTGGGCAGCAGTGTGGAGACAATGGACAACTCGTTAGGGTGTTACAAGTGTGTTGTATTTTGCATGTTTGAAATGCAAAGTTCCAGGGTCAAAGTTGAATCCGCTTTAGTTGAAGTGTGACAAAAGGTCGGATGGAAGTGTGGGAGATGCGTAAAGGATGAAGAGGCAGCATCACATTCTAATGGGAGCTAAACCCAAGCATAACATGTTTGTTCAAGTAAAGTTGGCTAAAGGATGGGTCGGTGATTGTATCCATTTTCCGCTCTGTCTTTACAGGGATCATTATCGTGGTATGACAAATATAAAAGTTAGAATTTAGGTTTTGGGTCTGTATTTCAATATCATGGGCCTTGAGTTATGGTGGTGCTTGTTAGATCTATAGTTCCTTTTGAGAAGGAGAACAAAGTCAGGTCCCTGTGGAGGATATGTGGATTACCAGAAAAATAAAAGGGATATCGTGGTCAGGTCACTTGCAGATCAGCAGTCAGTTTGTAGTCTAGTAATCCTGCAACCGAAATGGAGCAGCATCTTGAGAACATTTTACTGTCCTAGATAGCATTGTAATCTTATATTACACACTACCAGTAACAGTCTGCCGTATCAAATCCCCAACGTTCCGACAGAATAAATCCAGAGTAACCACTATGAAAAGTAAAGTTTTTCATAAAAGGGCCTCAGAGGCAGTGTACTTCTTCAAAAGAAAGAGCTAGAGAGTCACCAAATTTATAGCTGCGCTGAATCTATGTAGAGACTTTGCAGGAATCCCTACTGGGTCCCAACCCACACAACCAGCTAAGAGAGAAGTTATTGGTTTAATCTCTGCCTTCACTGCAGTGCGCCATCCTCTGTAATGGGATTTAAAATAAATGTTGTTCTATCTTACAGTTGAATGCCCCTCTGAGTGCATATATTCATGGCAAAGTTGCTACTGTATTGAAGCAGTGTCCATTATCACATAATTTCTGAGATTCTCTGTGTAAAGAAATGGCTCCCTGTTGCAGTTACCCCCCACTTTTTGCCTGATACTGATGCTGACTTGACTGAGAAGTGTGCTGGGACCCTGCTAACCAGGCCCCAGCACCAGTGTTCCTTCACCTAAAATGTACCATTGTATCCACAATTGGCACACCCTGGCATTCAGATAAGTCCCTTGTAACTGGTACTTCTAGTACCAAGGGCCCTGATGCCAAGAAAGGTCTCTAAGGGCTGCAGCATGTCTTATGCCACCCTAGAGACCCCTCACTCAGCACAGACACACTGCTTACAAGCCTGTGTGTGCTGGTGAGAACAAAATGAGTAAGTCGACATGGCACTCCCCTCAGGGTGCCATGCCAGCCTCTCACTGCCTATGCAGTATAGGTAAGACACCCCTCTAGCAGGCCTTACAGCCCTAAGGCAGGGTGCACTATACCATAGGTGAGGGTACCAGTGCATGAGCACTGTGCCCCTACAGTGTCTAAGCAAAACCTTAGACATTGTAAGTGCAGGGTAGCCATAAGAGTATATGGTCTGGGAGTCTGTTTTACACGAACTCCACAGCACCATAATGGCTACACTGAAAACTGGGAAGTTTGGTATCAAACTTCTCAGCACAATAAATGCACACTGATGCCAGTGTACATTTTATTGCAAAATACACCCCAGAGGGCACCTTAGAGGTGCCCCCTGAAACTTAACCAACTAGCTGTGTAGGCTGACTGGTTCCAGCAGCCTGCCACACTAGAGACATGTTGCTGGCCCCATGGGGAGAGTGCCTTTGTCACTCTGAGGCCAGTAACAAAGCCTGCACTGGGTGGAGATGCTAACACCTCCCCCAGGCAGGAGCTGTGACACCTGGCGGTGAGCCTCAAAGGCTCACCCCTTTGTCACAGCCCAGCAGGGCACTCCAGCTTAGTGGAGTTGCCCGCCCCCTCCGGCCACGGCCCCCACTTTTGGCGGCAAGGCTGGAGGGAACAAAGAAAGCAACAAGGAGGAGTCACTGGCCAGTCAGGACAGCCCCTAAGGTGTCCTGAGCTGAAGTGACTCTAACTTTTAGAAATCCTCCATCTTGCAGATGGAGGATTCCCCCAATAGGGTTAGGATTGTGACCCCCTCCCCTTGGGAGGAGGCACAAAGAGGGTGTACCCACCCTCAGGGCTAGTAGCCATTGGCTACTAACCCCCCAGACCTAAACACGCCCTTAAATTTAGTATTTAAGGGCTACCCTGAACCCTAGAAGATTAGATTCCTGCAACTACAAGAAGAAGGACTGCCCAGCTGAAAACCCCTGCAGCGGAAGACCAGAAGACGACAACTGCCTTGGCTCCAGAAACTCACCGGCCTGTCTCCTGCCTTCCAAAGATCCTGCTCCAGCGACGCCTTCCAAAGGGACCAGCGACCTCGACATCCTCTGAGGACGGCCCCTGCTTCGAAAAGACAAGAAACTCCCGAGGACAGCGGACCTGCTCCAAGAAAAGCTGCAACTTTGTTTCCAGCAGCTTTAAAGAACCCTGCAAGCTCCCCGCAAGAAGCGTGAGACTTGCAACACTGCACCCGGCGACCCCGACTCGGCTGGTGGAGATCCGACACCTCAGGCGGGACCCCAGGACTACTCTGATACTGTGAGTACCAAAACCTGTCCCCCCTGAGCCCCCACAGCGCCGCCTGCAGAGGGAATCCCGAGGCTTCCCCTGACCGCGACTCTTTGAACCTAAAGTCCCGACGCCTGGGAGAGACCCTGCACCCGCAGCCCCCAGGACCTGAAGGACCGGACTTTCACTGGAGAAGTGACCCCCAGGAGTCCCTCTCCCTTGCCCAAGTGGAGGTTTCCCCGAGGAATCCCCCCCTTGCCTGCCTGCAGCGCTGAAGAGATCCCGAGATCTCTCATAGACTAACATTGCGAACCCGACGCTTGTTTCTACACTGCACCTGACCGGCCCTGAGCTGCTGGTGTGGTGACTTTGGGGTTGCTCTGAACCCCCAACGGTGGGCTACCTTGGACCAAGAACTGAACCCTGTAAGTGTCCTACTTACCTGGTAAAACTAACAAAAACTTACCTCCCCCAGGAACTGTGAAAATTGCACTAAGTGTCCACTTTTAAAACAGCTATTTGTCAATAACTTGAAAAGTATACATGCAATTTTGATGATTTGAAGTTCCTAAAGTACGTACCTGCACTACCTTTCGAATGAGATATTACATGTAGAATTTGAACCTGTGGTTCTTAAAATAAACTAAGAAAAGATATTTTTCTATATAAAAACCTATTGGCTGGATTTGTCTCTGAGTGTGTGTACCTCATTTATTGTCTTGTGTATGTACAACAAATGCTTAACACTACTCCTTGGATAAGCCTACTGCTCGACCACACTACCACAAAATAGAGCATTAGTATTATCTATTTTTACCACTATTTTACCTCTAAGGGGAACCCTTGGACTCTGTGCATGCTATTCCTTACTTTGAAATAGCACATACAGAGCCAACTTCCTACATTGGTGGATCAGCGGTGGGGTACAAGACTTTGCATTTGCTGGACTACTCAGCCAATACCTGATCACACGACAAATTCCAAAATTGTCATTAGAAATTGATTTTTGCAATTTGAAAAGTTTTCTAAATTCTTAAAAGACCTGCTAGGGCCTTGTGTTAGATCCTGTTTAGCATTTCTTTTGGAGTTTAAAAGTTTGTAAAAGTTTGAATTAGATTCTAGAACCAGTTGTAGATTCTTAAAAAGTATTCCAACTTTTAGAAGCAAAATGTCTAGCACAGATGTGACTGTGGTGGAACTCGACACCACACCTTACCTCCATCTTAAAATGAGGGAGCTAAGGTCACTCTGTAAAATAAAGAAAATAACAATGGGCCCCAAACCTACCAAAATACAGCTCCAGGAGCTTTTGGCAGAGTTTGAAAAGGCCAACCCCTCTGAGGGTGGCAACTCAGAGGAAGAGGATAGTGACTTGGAGGACAATTCCCCCCTACCAGTCCTATCTAGGGAGAACAGGGTCCCTCAAACCCTGACTCCAAAAATAATAGTCAGAGATGCTGGTTCCCTCACAAGAGAGACCAACACCTCTGAAATCACTGAGGATAACTCCAGTGAAGATGACCCCCTGTTAGCCAGGATGGTCAAAAGATTGGCTTTGGAAAAGCAGCTCCTAGCCATAGAAAGGGAAAGAAAAGAGATGGGCCTAGGTCCCATCAATGGTGGCAGCAACTTAAATAGGGTCAGAGATTCTCCTGACATCCTAAAAATCCCCAAAGGGATTGTAACAAAATATGAAGATGGTGATGACATCACCAAATGGTTCACAGCTTTTGAGAGGGCTTGTGTAACCAGAAAAGTGAACAGATCTCACTGGGGTGCTCTCCTTTGGGAAATGTTCACTGGAAAGTGTAGGGATAGACTCCTCACACTCTCTGGAAAAGATGCAGAATCTTATGACCTCATGAAGGGTACCCTGATTGAGGGCTTTGGATTCTCCACTGAGGAGTATAGAATTAGATTCAGGGGGGCTCAAAAATCCTCGAGTCAGACCTGGGTTGATTTTGTAGACTACTCAGTAAAAACACTAGATGGTTGGTTAACTGGAAATGAAGTGTGTAACTATGTTGGGCTTTATAATTTGTTTATGAAAGAACACATTTTAAGTAACTGCTTCATTGAAAAGTTGCATCAGTATCTGGTAGACCTAGGTCCAATTTCTCCCCAAGAATTGGGAAAGAAGGCAGACCACTGGGTCAAGACTAGGGTAACCAAAACTTCCACTGGGGGTGACCAAAAGAAAGGGGTTACAAAAACTCCCCAGGAGAAAGTGGGTGACACTAGAAACAAAGAAAAAGAGTCCTCTGTAGGCCCCCAAAAACCAGAACAGGTGGGTGGGCCCCAAGACACAACCCAAAACAAAGGTGGGTACCAGGGTAAGAACTGGGATGCCACTAAGGCATGGTGCCACAACTGTAAACAGTCTGGGCACCACACCAAGGACACTTCTTGTCCCAAAAACAAACCTCAGAACAAAATTCCAGGGGTAACCAGTATAGCCATGGGAGATGACTCTTCAGATGAGGAGGTCTTCATAGCCTTCAACTGGAAACAGGGCCCAACAGGTGAGTTGGAGATTCCAGAGGGAAGTAGACACTTCCACCACCTACTGGTGAATGGAATCCCAACCACTGCCCTGAGAGACACTTGTGCCAGTCACACTATTGTGCATGACAGGCTGGTGCTCTCAAACCAGTACATCCCAGGTGAGACTGCCAGGGTAAGAGTTAGCCTAGACAGGGTCACTAAGAGGCCTGTGGCTTTAGTACCCATAGAAGTGGGTGGCACTCTTAGCTGGAGAAGGGTAGTAGTCAGTACAGACCTCCCCCTTGATTTTCTCCTTGGAAATGACTACCCAGAGGTTAGTCAGAGCTCAAGAGAGGAACTGGTCCAGTGCCAGTCCTCTCCCAAGGTTTCTGGAAGTCCTGCCTCTGCAGTAAATGCAAGCAGGCCCCAGAAGAAGAAGAAAAGAAAACAGAGTAGGAAGGGTGGACAACCTTTAGCCAAGGTTACAGCAAGCCAGGGAGATTCTGCTCCAGTAGGGGAGAACTCCAAAAATGGCCCTGATAAAGTCCAACCTGACCCACAAGAAGTCCTGGCTAGTCAGGCAACTGTTAAACCTGAGTGGGTGGCTCCTCAGCTAACAGAAGAAAGAGTGGAAGAAGGGTGTTCACTACAAGATGTGGTAACCCCCCACTCCAATACAGCAGACAGGCAACCTGAACCCAAAGAAGCCTGTAACTTAGCCCCTTCCCTTTTAGGTGAAGAGCTAAAGGTGTGGTTCTGGGCACTGACAGCTGTCAGTGGCCTCTGCTGGGTGTTAGCCTTTATGGCTGCACTATCCTTGGCATGGTGGTCTGACCCCATGCCAAATAACAAGTTAGGCCCCCTGACCCTGTTGGTCATGGTGGGGTTACTCCAGCTCTGGGTAACCTCTTTGGGTAAGCTAGGGGTGACCTTGGCTAAGATAAGATTAGCAGAGGTGGATACCTCTGACCCCAAAATAGAGAGAATGGGTGAAGACATAAAAAGCACAGACAAGAGGCAGTTCAGACTAGGTCCTATCACTGTGGAAGTGGGTCAGTTCCCCAGAGGGAATGACCTGAACAGGAGGATGTAAGGCAGAGTAGGCCCTGCAACAAACCAGCCATTTCCTCTACTCTTCCTCGCCTGACAGACTAGGAAGACTCTTCCAGCGTTGGCTGAGTCTCCTGGCCTGTGGGCTGGGGGGGGCTTGTGTAAAGAAATGGCTCCCTGTTGCAGTTACCCCCCACTTTTTGCCTGATACTGATGCTGACTTGACTGAGAAGTTTGCTGGGACCCTGCTAACCAGGCCCCAGCACCAGTGTTCCTTCACCTAAAATGTACCATTGTATCCACAATTGGCACACCCTGGCATTCAGATAAGTCCCTTGTAACTGGTACTTCTAGTACCAAGGGCCCTGATGCCAAGAAAGGTCTCTAAGGGCTGCAGCATGTCTTATGCCACCCTAGAGACCCCTCACTCAGCACAGACACACTGCTTACAAGCCTGTGTGTGCTGGTGAGAACAAAATGAGTAAGTCGACATGGCACTCCCCTCAGGGTGCCATGCCAGCCTCTCACTGCCTATGCAGTATAGGTAAGACACCCCTCTAGCAGGCCTTACAGCCCTAAGGCAGGGTGCACTATACCATAGGTGAGGGTACCAGTGCATGAGCACTGTGCCCCTACAGTGTCTAAGCAAAACCTTAGACATTGTAAGTGCAGGGTAGCCATAAGAGTATATGGTCTGGGAGTCTGTTTTACACGAACTCCACAGCACCATAATGGCTACACTGAAAACTGGGAAGTTTGGTATCAAACTTCTCAGCACAATAAATGCACACTGATGCCAGTGTACATTTTATTGCAAAATACACCCCAGAGGGCACCTTAGAGGTGCCCCCTGAAACTTAACCAACTAGCTGTGTAGGCTGACTGGTTCCAGCAGCCTGCCACACTAGAGACATGTTGCTGGCCCCATGGGGAGAGTGCCTTTGTCACTCTGAGGCCAGTAACAAAGCCTGCACTGGGTGGAGATGCTAACACCTCCCCCAGGCAGGAGCTGTGACACCTGGCGGTGAGCCTCAAAGGCTCACCCCTTTGTCACAGCCCAGCAGGGCACTCCAGCTTAGTGGAGTTGCCCGCCCCCTCCGGCCACGGCCCCCACTTTTGGCGGCAAGGCTGGAGGGAACAAAGAAAGCAACAAGGAGGAGTCACTGGCCAGTCAGGACAGCCCCTAAGGTGTCCTGAGCTGAAGTGACTCTAACTTTTAGAAATCCTCCATCTTGCAGATGGAGGATTCCCCCAATAGGGTTAGGATTGTGACCCCCTCCCCTTGGGAGGAGGCACAAAGAGGGTGTACCCACCCTCAGGGCTAGTAGCCATTGGCTACTAACCCCCCAGACCTAAACACGCCCTTAAATTTAGTATTTAAGGGCTACCCTGAACCCTAGAAGATTAGATTCCTGCAACTACAAGAAGAAGGACTGCCCAGCTGAAAACCCCTGCAGCGGAAGACCAGAAGACGACAACTGCCTTGGCTCCAGAAACTCACCGGCCTGTCTCCTGCCTTCCAAAGATCCTGCTCCAGCGACGCCTTCCAAAGGGACCAGCGACCTCGACATCCTCTGAGGACGGCCCCTGCTTCGAAAAGACAAGAAACTCCCGAGGACAGCGGACCTGCTCCAAGAAAAGCTGCAACTTTGTTTCCAGCAGCTTTAAAGAACCCTGCAAGCTCCCCGCAAGAAGCGTGAGACTTGCAACACTGCACCCGGCGACCCCGACTCAGCTGGTGGAGATCCGACACCTCAGGCGGGACCCCAGGACTACTCTGATACTGTGAGTACCAAAACCTGTCCCCCCTGAGCCCCCACAGCGCCGCCTGCAGAGGGAATCCCGAGGCTTCCCCTGACCGCGACTCTTTGAACCTAAAGTCCCGACGCCTGGGAGAGACCCTGCACCCGCAGCCCCCAGGACCTGAAGGACCGGACTTTCACTGGAGAAGTGACCCCCAGGAGTCCCTCTCCCTTGCCCAAGTGGAGGTTTCCCCGAGGAATCCCCCCCTTGCCTGCCTGCAGCGCTGAAGAGATCCCGAGATCTCTCATAGACTAACATTGCGAACCCGACGCTTGTTTCTACACTGCACCTGACCGGCCCTGAGCTGCTGGTGTGGTGACTTTGGGGTTGCTCTGAACCCCCAACGGTGGGCTACCTTGGACCAAGAACTGAACCCTGTAAGTGTCCTACTTACCTGGTAAAACTAACAAAAACTTACCTCCCCCAGGAACTGTGAAAATTGCACTAAGTGTCCACTTTTAAAACAGCTATTTGTCAATAACTTGAAAAGTATACATGCAATTTTGATGATTTGAAGTTCCTAAAGTACGTACCTGCACTACCTTTCGAATGAGATATTACATGTAGAATTTGAACCTGTGGTTCTTAAAATAAACTAAGAAAAGATATTTTTCTATATAAAAACCTATTGGCTGGATTTGTCTCTGAGTGTGTGTACCTCATTTATTGTCTTGTGTATGTACAACAAATGCTTAACACTACTCCTTGGATAAGCCTACTGCTCGACCACACTACCACAAAATAGAGCATTAGTATTATCTATTTTTACCACTATTTTACCTCTAAGGGGAACCCTTGGACTCTGTGCATGCTATTCCTTACTTTGAAATAGCACATACAGAGCCAACTTCCTACACTCTGGTTATAAAACGAAACAGCTGTTTAGAACAGGGATCTTTGAGACCAAGAATGCAAAGGGCTTCTACACCTGCAGTGAATGTTTTTCTGTGAGATGGAATTCAACAAGTGTAAAGAAAATTCAAGTGCCAGGACATAAACTGTACGAAATGTAATTCAACTCAGTGTTTATGTCTTGTTTCTCCCTTGTAAAAAGAACTGTATGAATTCCCTACTAAAAATATCCATACAAGAACATTACAGATGACTCAAGATCTTAGATCCTGGACATACACTTACAGAACAATAGACTGTTGAACACTGGAAAACCAGCATTCAGATTCACAGATGTGGAACATACTCCTCCACTGAATAAGGGAAGTGGCAGACACTAAAACCTTTAAAAGGGTAGGACTCTTGGATAATGTTACTAGGTTGCAAAGACCTGGGCAGTGCTTAATTTGTGAAGAAAGGGTGCCAATACCCAATGCTGTACTCAGAAGATGGTGGAAGGTGCAGTTAAATGTCAGCCTGCTGAATACTAGGGCTGGTTCTTTAATCCACTACTAACACGCCCTGCCCTTTTTTTCTCCTCTTGCAGCTTCCTGCTTTCTCTTTTTGTGACGGGTTTGCAGCTTTCTCTTCCTCTGTCTTTCCAATCTGTATCTTTTTCCCTCCCTTTCTCTCAGTAAACATCTGATTCGGGAAATAAGTGCTGGTACCCAAAAATATTTGCTTGTGCCCACCACCGGCTCAAATTAAGCACTGGACATGGGACTAAATAGAAATCTAGATTTTTTTTACATGTCTCTTCCAAATCCACATATCTTGGTTTGACTAAGACATGTCATCTATAGCTCATCCATAGGAAAAATCGTCTTAGGTAACTTGATTGTATTCCCTCACAACAATCACTTTTTCTCGCTCTCCCTACCCAATAACCGCAAGAAACACACAGACATGCTACAATCTCCCATCGATCCATAAGACCTTAAGCCTGGAGTTTTACGGCTTGCCTAAGATTATCCTTTTTCCTAATATGTACAATCTTTGTTTATAAGGTCAATCCATTATGCTCTTGACTACTCACCACATCCCACTGTTATTCAGTACAATATGACAGAGATTGGTCTCGTGCGTGACAGACTAACATGGGTTGGTATTATATGCATTTCTTTTTTTACAGTTTTAAATAACACCACCAATACCTGTTTTTTTATCCTTAACTACTAACATGCCATCAGTGTTCTTCATTGATATGGACACTGTCATTGTCGTAACCATGTGCTGCCCACAATTCTAACTGGCTTTTAAGGCAATGGACACCGAAAATCTGTTACTACAATAGTTTTGGTCTACATAGTAAATTGTACCGCACTTAGCAACAAGTACATGCAAACTGCACTCACACAAGTCACCAACTAATCTCTGAGTCAACTTCACTTGAACAGCGAACCTAATAATCAATCTCAGAGTATTGAGTCTCTAAAACTAACAGATGGGTGCTTATCTTCTGTATGAGGCCACACAAGCTGAGACGCAGACCTAAACAACATATTTCCATCTGCCACTAGCTGCAGGAGAAGTTCAAGAGGAGGTTTGTCCAGAGACCTTGTGTTCTTTTCTGAATGCTGAGTTGAGCTTACTGCATGTTTTGTGCCTCCTGCCGGTTTGCTCCATTCGAGACATGTGATGAACAGATAACAATAGAGGTCTGGCCATTCAGTTGTGAAGAAGATGGTAGTCACACATTACCTCCTTTTTTGTGAAAATCTTTGTGCTGAGGCATTGCACACAAGTAGCAACTAGGTCTAGGGGTACTTTGCTCGGGTGGTAGTGATGAGGATTTGACATATGTAACAACAATTACTCTTCATTCGTTTTTCGATCAATTGTTGTAGCATTAGTATACGATGATATTGAGGATTTTGTTAAAACATGTTCCAGAAAACAAAATATATTACAGATTAAAACATTTACTAAAAACACAGAATATAAATACAGTTTCAAGTAATTCACCACTACAATCATTAAACGGTCTCTCTATGGTTATTTCCAAATGCAAATATTTCTAAAAAACGTACTGCTATAAAGTTGGAGAGCATAAAAGAAGCATACAACAGGAAAGGGGAATCACTTCACGGCCAGGTCTTTATTTGGCCTCTAGAATGTATTTAAGAACCTATTTTGGCAATGTTTGTTTTTGTTTTACTAATTAATATTCCTGAACTTAAATGCTGCACTCTCTGTTACTTTTAAGCATTATAAAAAGATTTCTCTCGGGGTCTTAAAGAGTCCATTACTGTTTTTGAAATATAAAGCATTGCACGGAGTTATCACCTTTTCACTAAATCCTGTCTCAAAATACATCTCCATAAGTTAATACAATGCATATTTTACTCCTAAAAGGTTGCATTCATGGGGCTAAGTAACTCTGATTTGTTTTCGTTGTCATCCAACTAATGCTGACACTCCACATATATTTCTTTTTTCATTGCATTCTAATCCAAAATTAGTGGCAACAAGTTTATGAAGAAGTAGGAAGGCTCCAGGGTATAAATATTACCCCCTCATCTAAATTGATACTTCTCGGATCGATTAAAGATGTCTAGGATCAGCTAAAGATGCACCGCAGAAATACACAGGGAATTTTTTTTTGCAGGAGTAATCCTTGCACGATTTCGGATTGCCTAACTGTGGCTGGAGTAAAGGCCACCAACGAGGAGGGTTTGATGGAATGAATTCATATGTGTTTGTGGTTTAGACCTGACAGTTATTCAAAATAAGATGATCGGTATCACTTGCGGGCAATATAGAGCCCTCTGATTTCTTTTTCAGTTACTTACTATATGTAATCAAAGGTTTTCATGGTAACTAATTTAATTATTAGGTTTTCTCTTTTTTGGTACGACTCAAAGTATTTATTCCTTTGTGAGTTACAAAAAGTTCCTTGTCTTGTTGCTTGCACCGGTTATTTAACTGTTTCTATGAATTGTAATCAATTGATATTAATTATACATGTTTCTTAAAAAAAAATAAAAAAAACAGCTTTAGTATTGATTCTTTAGGTGAGGAATGACTCGAACTTCGTTGGGTGTGGAGGTGTTAGCCTCTGTTTCAACTTAAATGGATGCAAGTTCAGCCATTCATAAAAACACAAAAGGACCCTTATTGTTTTCTCTCGTAGCAACTCTTTCGGAAAGGGGCAGGCTGGTTAGGCGTGTGAACCTAGCAAGCGCATGATGATTGCTACCTTTTGATTATCATCAGTGAACTCTCCAAGCCCCCAGCCTTGTAAAAACAGTTTGCTTTAATCAACATCGCTGACTGCCCAAACAAGGCTGCGTGTTTATTCTGTTAACAGTTTGAGAGGATGACAAGTTTCCACTGAGGCCGTAAGTGATTAGTTCATGCAGACCAGGATTTTTCTTTGCATTCTGGAACTTTTTGTCGCAATTTTATTAATGTGATCAACCGGACTACACATCCTAGAATTTAACAAAAAAAAAGAAAGTACCGGAGGAGTTACTCACACGTGGGCCTGGAAAATTTGTAGTGCTCTGATGGTGTCCGAGTTAGACTAAAGCGGGTCAAGGCACTTTGACTTCTTGCTGTTTAATTGTAATCAAATGTCCTACAACACGTCCCCAACATAGCTTAGTTCGTGAAACTTTGCGAAGTACATGTTTAAGAATACTAGAAATGACCCCACTTTACAAAGGACGCAATGCTTCAGTCTTAGTCTTTTCGTTTGAACAGATTGTTGCGTTCCTTTTATTAAATTGTTAGCGAATATCCAGGATTAGAATACCGTGACCTGGGGGTCGACTCGTCCAGTTACGTTACTTGTGAGAGCTGATGTAAGTCCGTGAGCATTGATCTGTGAGGGCATTTTGTTGAATATGGGTCAGGTCTGTGCCCTGGCTAGCCAGCCTGTTGATCGGCTACTAGCGAGAGTCACTTTGGCGTTGCGCGCACTAGGGTGGAGATTGTCCGGGTATAAATAACCGGGGGACGCTCTACCATAGGCCTCGAAGTACATTTAGCCCCCAGGTACCTGATAGCGGAAGAGGTGAAATAGGTTTGGCCTCGTCGAGGAGAGGCCTCGGTGCTTTGCTGTGTTACTGCAAAATGACAGGACCTCGCCGGTGCCCGCTCTCAAAACACCCATCCCGTTGCCATGGCAGCCGCGCTCTATAGCTGGGCTGCTGAGTCGGATCTGGCCCTCGCCTCCCCCTCCTCACAGATAGCAGCGCGCGCTCCATTCACTGGCTGGGCGCTGCACGCTGCATGCCAATGGCTCGGAGCTGTTCCCGCGCTGACGCTTGCACGTCATCCCTGACAGCTAGTAATTTGCCGACCGCTTAAAACCGCCCGTGCGCGCGCACGCTGGGCCCGGGGACGCGAGAGCGCAGTGAGTGTCGAAGGCGTAGCTCGCGTATGAGTTTGTCATTCTCTCATCTCCGTGGAAGCAAACGTATGCAGCATCATTCTGGCCGCGAGCATACCCAAGGGTTGATCACGTGCAACGCCAGGCCAATTTAAACAAACAGTCATGATTTAACCGGTTCATTCAGTTATATTCCGGGCACTGAATTTACACGTCAGGGGAAGACCAGGTTATCCACAAGCATTCAATAAATTATGCGGCAAGACGTGACCAATGATGTGATATAATGGGGCACATTTTGTGAAAGTTTTACTTCATTATTTTTACGAATGTTAATGTCCGGGTAAATGTTTCACCGTATTATTACCAGTTTAACATTCAAATACAGCGATAAGCAGCAGAAAGGTGGCCTGTCGGCCTTTGCAAATGATCTTTTACCCACAGCACCACTGGTAGATGCGTTTTAGCAACTTTTGTTCAGTTTGAGCTGAAAACATTTTTTTGGGGTTAAAATCTCCAGATTGTATAGCAAGTGGTGGATTATGTGGCAAATCCATAAACATGCGGAAAGCGTTGTAGCCTCAAAATCACATCATTCCAGTGGCCTTAGTTATACTGTAGAGGGAAACTAACCTGCTTTCAGCATTGAGCTCTATTGTCTTTCGACACCGCTTGAGCGCTTACCCTATGTGGAGCACTAAGTGCTTGCCTATACGTACATCATGCTATACCCTGTAGGATGTGTGACTAGAAGAGTGCCATCTTTTTTTTCTCACATGTGGGAAGTATTTTCATGTACTGTCAAAAGGAAACGGAACCCGTGTCCTGCTGTAACATCGGTATACTTTGCCAGGAAGGGAGTATGCAAAAGCTTTCCTGTAGAAGCCTAAAGCTTGTGGCAGGTAAACTGTACTGGCCAGTCGTCTTACTCCAGATTCGAATAGCTCACCTTCCTCTTCCATAACCCAGTGACGAGGCAGATGTAGAGAGACAGAGTTTCATGGTGTGAGCATTTCACAGAATGTAGCGTTTCCATGTTCCTGCTGTGGATGCGGAGGAGATACACCAGTGGTGGTGCGTGCCACACAAATTCTTAAAACATAACATGCTGTACTTGGCATGAATGATTTGTAACTCTACTTGTGTGTCATACTGGAGAAGGCTGTGTTTGGGTTGCATATGAATGAATTGAGAATGTTTGATGTGTTCTCTCAGATTTAGTGTGAGTTGAGTTTATCAGGGACTGTCACAGGAGCCTCCTTGTGGGAAGGGTCTCAGCGTCACTGCCCAAGAAAGGAAGGAAACGGTGCCAAGCCCTGCGGAAGAGTCTCTTCCTGGGACTGACCCTAGCATGGACGATGAGCAGTACTCTTGAGGACCCAAGAGCTGGGCAGATAAGAATTAAGGTTGTTGTGAGCAAACTATGGGCAAATTCATGTGAGACCATGATCTCGCACTATTTATGCTGTTCAGAATGGCAGCAGAAATAAGGGTCTCTTGAAACCTAGATTTACTGATCTCCAGTGAAGAACTAAGTGGTCGATGACGGACAGGCCACTGCTTTAGGATGACGAACTCGGTGAGCCAGAGAGGCATGGGTGAGATCCAGGGCCAGGGAGTGGGATCCTTTGTGACACCTTTTACACATTAAGGTGGTGTTGTCAGGGCATCACACTTGGGGACACTAGACTACCTGTTTTTACGGTATTCTGTTAGGGAGTGTCAGTTCCTCAACCACCTGCCATGACCATGTGATTGACTTCTGTCACACTGGACGTAGGCTTCAGTGATTAGAGAGAATCTAACAAAGCATACTTGGGAGGATAGAGTTGCCACTGCCCCAGTTGAGTTTTTGCACATTGGGAGTCTTAGTGATAAGTTCATTACAATAAAGATGTGAGTATGCACATGTCCACAAAGTGGGACCCATTATACATTTCTGAGGATGGTTCCTGAGTAATGAAACAGCAGGTGGAGCCACAGCTGAACACTCTATGATTTTAAAGTGTGTATTAAACAGTTGAAGTTGGTGGTGAGATCGAAGATAAACATCAATTCCGCACCACAAGTTTGGTTCTGCTGTCCTGTTAATCATGTGAAAGAAATACTAAAAACAGTCCGCTGAAGTTTAATACACGTTTAATGCAAAATTTAGCAGACAGCAAAAAATATTCTGAGGGCAAATTTGCAGTGTCAGAGGACCAGCGCTTCAAGGACTGAGCCGTTGGAGCATACAGTACTACATTTACTTTATTTTGTATTTTATATTTGATCTTTTATACATTTTCTCTAGTGTAGCAAATGGAGACTACAGAATTTGATCTAACAAAAACTCAAGATAGCTTCTAACAATCATGTGCTAATCTCCTCCTGTGGGAAGAATGTGAAAAAAAGATATTGTATAGGACTGTAGAACGCTTACTTCACTAGATCTGCAGCTTCTTGCTCGTGTGTGTCAACTTTCAAGCAAGGCTATGCTTACTTGAACAGCAAGGCTAAATGTGCAGTGTGAAACACCAAATTACACAATGGCAGTATGTTTAAAATGCAGGTTAATGTGCAATAATGCAAAGGTTTTGGGAGTACTTTAAGCAGGTATAAAATTATTTTATAGTCTTCTGTTATTGTGGCCCGTAACCCATGAAAGTCTGATGGCTGGGGTAGTAGGTACAGGGAGTGCAGAATTATTAGGCAAGTTGTATTTTTGAGGATTAACTTTATTATTGAACAACAACCATGTTCTCAATGAACCCAAAAAACTCATTAATATCAAAGCTGAATATTTTTGGAAGTAGTTTTTAGTTTGTTTTTAGTTTTAGCTATGTTAGGGGGATATCTGTGTGTGCAGGTGACTATTACTGTGCATAATTATTAGGCAACTTAACAAAAAACAAATATATACCCATTTCAATTATTTATTATTACCAGTGAAACCAATATAACATCTCAACATTCACAAATATACATTTCTGACATTCAAAAACAAAACAAAAACAAATCAGTGACCAATATAGCCACCTTTCTTTGCAAGGACACTCAAAAGCCTGCCATCCATGGATTCTGTCAGTGTTTTGATCTGTTCACCATCAACATTGCGTGCAGCAGCAACCACAGCCTCCCAGACACTGTTCAGAGAGGTGTACTGTTTTCCCTCCTTGTAAATCTCACATTTGATGATGGACCACAGGTTCTCAATGGGGTTCAGATCAGGTGAACAAGGAGGCCATGTCATTAGATTTCCTTCTTTTATACCCTTTCTTGCCAGCCACGCTGTGGAGTACTTGGACGCGTGTGATGGAGCATTGTCCTGCATGAAAATCATGTTTTTCTTGAAGGATGCAGACTTCTTCCTGTACCACTGCTTGAAGAAGGTGTCTTCCAGGAACTGGCAGTAGGACTGGGAGTTGAGCTTGACTCCATCCTCAACCCGAAAAGGCCCCACAAGCTCATCTTTGATGATACCAGCCCAAACCAGTACTCCACCTCCACCTTGCTGGCGTCTGAGTCGGACTGGAGCTCTCTGCCCTTTACCAATCCAGCCACGGGCCCACCCATCTGGCCCATCAAGACTCACTCTCATTTCATCAGTCCATAAACCTTAGAAAAATCAGTCTTGAGATATTTCTTGGCCCAGTCTTGACGTTTCAGCTTGTGTGTCTTGTTCAGTGGTGGTCGTCTTTCAGCCTTTCTTACCTTGGCCATGTCTCTGAGTATTGCACACCTTGTGCTTTTGGGCACTCCAGTGATGTTGCAGCTCTGAAATATGGCCAAACTGGTGGCAAGTGGCATCGTGGCAGCTGCACGCTTGACTTTTCTCAGTTCATGGGCAGTTATTTTGCGCCTTGGTTTTTCCACACGCTTCTTGCGACCCTGTTGACTATTTTGAATGAAACGCTTGATTGTTCGATGATCACGCTTCAGAAGCTTTGCAATTTTAAGAGTGTTGCATCCCTCTGCAAGATATCTCACTATTTTTGACTTTTCTGAGCCTGTCAAGTCCTTCTTTTGACCCATTTTGCCAAAGGAAAGGAAGTTGCCTAATAATTATGCACACCTGATATAGGGTGTTGATGTCATTAGACCACACCCCTTCTCATTACAGAGATGCACATCACCTAATATGCTTAATTGGTAGTAGGCTTTCGAGCCTATACAGCTTGGAGTAAGACAACATGCATAAAGATGTGGTCAAAATACTCATTTGCCTAATAATTCTGCACTCCCTGTATGGGTGATATATTGCCTTGGTTTCCATTGGAAAAGTCCAGGGATACAAGTACTATGATTGCAGTTGAAAAACACAGGCCAAGATGAGATCCTCACCCTGACACTGAACAACTTGGGGGCTTTGAAGTACGCTGCTGCCCCTGGACTCCTCCATCCTTTTCATTCTTCCACCCATTGAAGACTAGGACTTCCACTGTCTTTTTTTCCTTCAGACTCTATTAGCTTTGTGGGTTGGCCACTGCTGAAGGACACAGTAGGTGTGTGTAAACTCCATTGCTTGGTAGTACATTTCCCCCCTCAGTTTTTGCTGGGTGACCTCCGTTCTAGTCTTAAAAACGGGGACATTGTGTGTAACCTTATTTCAGCTTCACACGGGAACTGCATATCTCCAGTGTTTGGAAACATCCCTACTTTCCCCACCTGCTAACTTCTATGTTTTGTAAAGGGGTGCTTCGGTGGAAAGAGTGGCTGGTGCCAGATATAGTGGCTTGCAGTGTTCTGAACTGCTCAAGGTGTCTGATAGGGATAGAACTAGACACTTTGCTTGATTCTGCAAAGTCATGTGATAGAAGCCAAGGGGGATGTTTTGTGCCAAATTCCTTATGTCGGATTAACTCTAACAATTCTGTGCAATGTCGAAAATACCAATCTACGTCTCCGAGAGTCGTCATAAGACCCACTCCTTCATTACATGTGATTCTCCTGTCTCATACTCAGTTTTGGTTTCTCTTGTGCCATTATTTAGATCTCAGGATTAGTACAAGCTGCTACTCAAGTTGTGTGAACTAGACCCCTCATCAGTATACACTTCCCCTGCATGTCTCAAAAAGTCTCAAGAGAACGAGGGTGAACGGTCCTCTGAGTGCTCTGGACTATTGTCATTACTGGCTTCCTTTTACCACAAAGACTTTACGATGCAGGTAAGTTCCACACAGACTACATTTAGTTACTTTACAACACAGGATTTTTCCAAACAGGTATTTTAATTGTTTATTTTTTTAAATAACATAAGCACTTGATAATGTGTAAAAACACATGTAGTTATAGTGAGGAAGAGCTTTTTTGGTTCACTAATCATTTTGGCGCCCTTGGCTGAATCTGCACAAAACCTTTCAAGAAACGTTTAAATAAATGTTTGTCCACCTTGTCTCCTTCATGGAAGCTTTCACACCAATCCATCAAGCATGGGCTAAGAAATTGTGGGTGAGGGTGTCCCAGAACGGTGATTTCTTATGTTAATTCTCATAGGAAACTTAGGTCTCGAAAACAGAAAAAGCGGCTGAGCGGAGTTACACCAAATTTCGGCAAACACTTGTCTTTTCTCTGAAAGTATGCTTTTAGCGATTTGGTGTATATTCTTTCAGCTGTTTTTGAAAAATGGGCACTCCTCGAGTTGTATTCGGCCTTGGAAGGGGAGCAGTGCAGCTCTCTTCCTCCTTTGGATACTGTTCAGGACCTGACGGAAGGGGTCCCGGGGTCGAAATTGGCCTGGGGAACGGGACTGCATGTCCCCCCCCACTCTATAAATAGAATGGTGGGCCCCAGGAATAGGGTCGCAGAGGCCCAAGAATGGCCTGGGGAGGGGTGCCATGTACCACCCTCCCCTAAAAAAATGCCCTGAGGGGTGGGGTCCCCAGGATCAAAATCGGCCCAGGGAGGGGGACACATGCCCCTTCCCCACAAAATGTACTGAGCACTGGGGGTGACAGGGTCCCCGTGGCCAAAACCGGCCCAGCGAGTGGGGCTGCGTGCCCCCCTCCCCATTAAGTATAGTGCCGGGCCCAGGAGGATGGGGTTTGCGAAGCCAGAATCTTTCGGAGGAGGAGGCGCCTGGAGAAGGGGGTCCAGTGTGTGGGGCTGCGTGCCCCCCTCCCCATTAAGTATAGTGCCGGGCCCAGGAGGATGGGGTTCGCGAAGCCAGAATCTTTCGGAGGAGGGGGCGCCTGGGGATGGGGGTCCAGTGAGTGGGGCTGCATGCCCCCCTCCCATTAAATATAGTGCCGGGCCCAGGAGGATGGGGTTCGCGAAGCCAGAATCCTTCGGAGGAGGGGGCGCCTAGGGATGGGGCCCCCGGGGCCAAACGTTGACCGAGAATGGGGCCTATGGGTTGGCTGTCTTTGAGGGGCTGGCCACGGTCAGGCCCCACGGTGGACCCCCTGGCCGTGCGCCTTGGTTCATTCCATAGGGCATTGTGTCACCATGGAGTCTGACCTAGAGACCTCATTCCAAGATAGCAAGGGTTGGGAGGTGCTTCTTTTGGAACTGGTACTGGCATATTAGGTTTATCATACCTAGCTCTCACTAGGGTAGAGAATTAGGCTTTCTTGGTTAGGAATTTTATATCTCATGTTTATTTTAAGATTGTAGGGGCTTTCAATATCTTCGGGAACCAACAAGTGCAAACAAAAGAAGAACAAGGCCTCAATGCCAGGGCCCCACGCAACACCGACGAAGAAGCAGGGGCCCAAGGTGCTCCGGTGAACATCCCCATTCTTTTCACTAGCAGCAGAGAAGGATCTGACTCTCACCAAGTGATAGAAGAAGCCTAACGTATCGCTTCTATTGGGCACATGAGTAGTTTAACAAAAGCCTTCCAAACACAAAAAGAGCAAGCACAGGCTCAAGGAACCCCACTGCCCTCGAGCCTTGGAGTTGTCCGGAAGAAGACATAGAAGCAGACAGTCATCCTTCTTCCTAAATAAGCCTTAAAGGCAACCGAAAAGCCTAAAGCACAAACTCCTTCCAAGTCAAAGCCAGTTTCTGAGCTGGCATTAAAAAACCATACATGAACGCCAAAGAAGCATTCAGAGCCTAAGACTGGGCCTGAGAAACCCAGATCATCTTCCGAGTCAGTGCTGCTGTTGGCGCCGAAGAAACACTCTCAGCTCCGATACCACAATCTGCTTTGAAAACACCATCCAACACCAGATCTCCATCAGCAGCGAAAACCCCATCGGCATCGAAAATATCCCTAGCATCAAAGACTTTGTCAATGTCTAAGACAATGTCTGTACTGAAAACACTGCAACCCACCCAGACCCCAAGGAATGGCCTGTTCAGTCTATTTTAACCAAGCTACAAGAACATCCGGATGCCAGGCAAAAGATTCTGGAACATGTCTCCCCTGACTTTCTTGTAGCACACACAAAGAGAAAACAAGCCATTTCTCAAGAAACAATGATGCTCCTCCTACAGACAAAGAGAGCAAGAAATTTGATGCTGCAGGTGAACAAGTTGCAGTGCAGGTAGTACACCACCTTACAATTGCCAGCTCAGTAGTCCTTCTCTCAAGGTACAATCAAGCACAGAGGGGTCAAATGCAGGAACTATTACAGCATCTTCCTGATCAAGATAAAAAAGGGGAACATACCTAGTGGAAGAGGGGAAAATCATCTCTAACACAACAATCCAGTGTGCTTTAGACGCCGCTGACAACAGTGCTAGGGAAGTCATCGTAATCAAGTACCACACATGGCTAAGCATGTCAGGGTTTAAACCTGACGTCCAGCAGTCTCTCCTCAATTTACCTTTTGACAGAGAACACCTCTCTGGCCCTCAAGTGAACAAAATGCTACAGAAGATGAAAAAGGACACTGCCAGGACCATGGGTGCCTTACAAATATACCAACAAAGAGGCGCCTTTTGGAGGGGTCAGTACAGAGGGGCATCCAAACCAACAACCTCCACAGACACAGGTGCTTTTTAAAAGTAGGAAGGTCCCCATCAATCCCAGTTTACAAAAGGGTCATATCACAGTGCATACTACAGAGGCCATACCAACAGGGGTCGAGGTTGTGTATCCACTACAGAGGGAACTACATCCACTAAGCAGTGACTCTGTCCACCTCCCCCAACACTTAACGTCAGTGGGGGGAAGGCTACAGGATTTCCACACAGATTGGGAGCAAATCACCACAAATCGTTGGGTCCCGTCTATGATAAAAGACAGATATTGTCTAGAACTCACATCATCTCTACCCAATATCCCACCTTGGCTACAAACCGTGTCAAGTGAATAGTTACTACAAGAGGAAGTTAAAACTCTGCTTCAAAAGGGGCCATAGAGCCTTTCCCAAAGCGATGCCAGGGACACAGGGTGTATTCACTGTATTTCCTTACTCCAAAGAAAGGTGGCACCTTAAGGCCTATATTAGACCTCAGGCCACTCAACAAGTACTTTTTGTCTGAGCACTTCCGCATGGGTACACTTCAGGAAGTCATACCACTGCTGCAGCAAGGAGACTTCATGACAGCAATAGACCAAGGACGCCTATTTTGACATACCAATACACACAGCCCATTGGCGCTACCTAGACTTTCAAGTAAGTGTCCAACATTAGCAGTTTAAAGTGTTGGCATTTGGAGTAGTTACAGCACCAAGAGTATTCTCAAAATGTCTTGTCACAGTAGTAGCTCAGACAGTGAGGCACACACGTGTTCCCATACCTAGACGATTTGCTGATCAAGAGTGCAAGCAAACAACATTAACAGTGTAATCGACCTTCTGCACAATCTGGGCTTTACTCTCAATGCTACAATATCTTCCTTACAACCCTTACAGATTCAGCCATTCTTCAGAGCCATTCTTCAGAGCTACCCTAAATTCTATCTCAGAAAAGGCTTATCCCAGTCCTGCAAGAGTAGAAGAGATCCAGCTTGCATTGCCTCTTTTTTCAACCACATAGTCACATCAAGGTAAAAACTGTGATGAGCCTTATAGGTATGATGGCCTCATGTATCTCCATAGTGCCTGCCACTATAATAACAGTGTTAATTGTGCTTCCTTTAACAAATAAAAATGAAAAAACACTGAAATCCACTATTATGGCATCCCAAGCACAATGTACACTGTAATTGACGCCCCACCCTCTTTTGCTCTGGATAACATTTTGTTTCTCACATACCTTTGGTAAAGGGGTGCACGAAGCATAAGGCAGAGTCATAACTTTTAACCATGTTTTTTTCAAACTTTTTTTCAAGATCTCTTTTATGCAACTTTCCATCCTCATGGTTTGTGTGAAACATATGAATTCACAGAAATTCGCAAGCGCAGGAAAACGGCATTCATTTCTGAGGGCAAAATGGTTGCTGCATGATCTTAAAAAAAATTCAGATTCGTAGTTTACCATCAATCTACAGCATTCTTATTTTTTGTTCAATTTTTGCATTACTCTGTGTACCTTCCTGCTTCTCTTTGTGGCCTAGTACTGATCTTCAAGTCTCCCCTTTTATGTGTGATTTTTTTTGAAAAGTCACAAGTTTCCACATAGCAGAAAAAAACGCTGATGTCATTCATCAGCCAATCACATTTTTAAAAATTTCAAATGAAAATTAAATGACTGAGCTAATTCTACATTTAACTCCGATGCGGCTTAGCGCATTAGTAAACAGTTTACTCAAACAACACCTAATAGATTAACGCTAAATCAAAAAAAATAAAATAAAAAAAAATCTTTCTGAGTGATGTCCTATTTTCATGCTAACCATGGTGTAAATCCGCTCAAAATGTTCACTACAGTGTGACTAGGAACTATTTTGTCTCCCTCTTAAATGTTTTTTCTCTTCCACGGATTCGCATGAATCTTGGCATGCCGAAACTTATCCGCATTTCCTACTAGTGGGTAAACAGTTGTTCAGATTTGTCAAGTGGTAGCAATCCAAAATTACATTTTCTTTGAAATGTGGTCTAAACCATAATTACTAAGTTGCTATAACTGACTCCAAATATATATATTAAGGTGGAGTGCGCCAAAGTGCTGAAAATCACTGAATAAACTTTTGGTGTATTTGACTCTAGAGGAGTGCTGGCTGTTTCTTACAGGCGGTGGAGGCACCTTTTGCCAAATATATATATATATATATATATATATATATATATATATATATATACACACACACACACACACACACACACACACACACACACCACACCACACCACACCACACCCCTTTACAGGCAATCGACAGTAGGCATAGTTAGCAGCTCATTTCCATAGAAAAAGTGTCTATGTCTTTGGCACCATTTGACTAATATTTTAAAAAGAAAATCCCCAAAAAAGTGCACTGTAGGGTCTTGTTGTGCATATAAAGTTTCAGGATGATCCATCAAGCGGGAGCTGAGAACAAAGAGGGGGGAGGAGGGGTCAAAAAATGTGTATTTCCAGTGTGATTTTACATAGACTCTTTAGAAACGCCTGCAGCCTGAACTGCTGGACATAATTACAGCATGTTTGGCAAAAAGGTAGCTTTTGGTCCGCAGATTACACTTTTTATAAATCTGTTCAGTAGTTTTCGAGATATTAAAGGGAAAAGAAATGGATATATCTACAGCCACGGATCCAGGGAGATCTTTGCTGAGATCTCATTGGCTGCCAACACTTCAAACAAGAAGTGTTGGCAGCCATTTTGGGTCTCGGCTTCAGCCGAGTCCCCCAAAAAAAGAATATGGGGCAAAGTATGCATACCCTAACCCCCTTGCCTTGAGCCAGGGGCTCCCGGGACACCCCAGGGCTAAAAAGTATATATATTTTTTTAATTCACAGAGAAATTCACGTCTGGATCTTCGGATTTCTCCAGGAATTAAAAAAAAAAATGTGGTGTCCTGCGCTTCTAATTTTTTTGCCTCCAGGTTTGCCAGGTCCCGGGACCATTGCCACCATATGAAGGAGGGGGGCACATGGGACCCCTTCCTAGAGCTTATTAAAACCCCAGGGAACACCACCTCCCTGAGGCATAAACAACAAAATATGCGGCGGGAGGAAGGGCACGTGACCCCCTGGGACCACCACAATCACGGGGTCTCAGTAATACATTTAAGCTGGGGACCACCACCTCCCTGGGGCTTCAGTAATAAATTTATGCCGGTGGCCACGCTGATTCCTCCCACTTGCCCCCCCCCCTCCCGGGCTTCAGGGACCACCACCTCCCCAGGGCTATATGACCCTGGGGAACAATACCTCCCAGGGCCAGCACCTGCTACTTCCTGAGGTGCCCAACCTTGAAAGGTAGCTGTTTGCTTTTCCTTGGCGGGAGAGGTGACGGCTCCCGCAAAGCAAAAGCAAACACTCCACTTCCAGCAAGCGGGGCTTTCATTATGCTCCCGCATGCTAGAAGCAGGGATTTCATCTCTTCTGCAGGTAGGGAAAGAGATTAAATTATTTCTCCCGCACGCAGGGAGCTGCTATTTGCAGCAGCTCCCCACATGCAGGAGTATTGCTAGCTCCTGCAGGAGATGGGAGCAGACTGGGCCGTGGGGACCTTGAGGCTCCCTCAGAGGTCCCTAAAAATCTATATTGGATGCCCTGGGTTGGCCCAGGGCACCCAAGAACTTGTGGCTGGGCCCCAGGGCATTGGGTCCCCAGGACCATAATCAGCCTGGGGAGTTGGGCAACGTGGACCCCTTCCATTCTATAAAAAAAAAGTCCCCAGGTATTTGGCCCCAGGGAGGTGGTGGTGTTTGGAGGGGGTCCTTTTCCCCCTCCCTCCAACAATATATTTTTTAAAATAGCCCCTGGGAAAGTGGTGGTCCCTGGGGCCCGTGTGTCAGTGCAGCCCCCAACATATTTTTAAAACACAGCCTGGGGAGGTGGTGGGCATGGGGGGTCTGTGCGTGGCTCCCCCATATAGTTTTTTTTATGTTGTCCAGGCCCTGTGGCCAACCTCCGCCACACATGGCTGAAGGTCATGCGTGACAGTGGTTGGTTTAATGCATGGGTACTCACAAACTTTTTCTCGGGGGCCAAAATTGCAGTATGGTTTGCGGCCGAGGTCCGCACTGAAGTGACAGCGGGGGGGGGGGCGGGGCTTAGAGGGGGCGGGGCTTAGAGGGGGAACAATCTGTTTCATTGAACAATTCAATTTTTATCCTCCAGTGTGGAAAATTAATCATTGATCGGCATAGACCTATATCTTCCTTATCCTCTTGAGGTAGTGTATGCGGACACAACCTTGCCTCTTTTATTCATATTTGCCCGGTACCTGAATATCGCACTAATTGAGGCAACGGAACAGCATAGATTAGGCTTATTTTCAGAACAGAATTAATTAACTTAAAGGAATTTCAAACTTTAAAAACTGTCTCGAGTTAGTGCTTTGGATGCAACTTGTGAGAGGACTTCACCTCAACAATAGAATTATTCGGCATACTGGAAGGAAAGGCACTCCAACGCCATATCATAATGGCCGCCGTATGTAAACATAGAGGAGGGCCGCGGGAGCATGCGCAAGGAAGCCACTGTTGCGCATGCTCCCGCGGCCCTCTTCTATGTTTACATACTACGGCCATTATGATATGGGGATTGTTGTGCATCTCGCGGGCCGCCAAGCTAGGTCCGTGGGGCCGCTGGCGGCCCGCGGGCCGTACTTTGAGTACCGTTGGTTTAATGTATAGTAATTTAAATTACTTTCTGTTAAAAGAGCCATAAAAATTCACTGAAAAAACAATGTTTACAGGGATGTTATAGTTAGCTCCTGAATGTACTCACACAAAACCATAGAAACTCAGGGAAACATAGAAGCTGTGCATAGAATGTATTACAACTATTGAAGGTTATTACAACATTACAGGTTATATTGGGGTCCGAGAGGCCCCCTCCCCTTTAAAAATATATGTTAGCCCCATTAATGGGGCCACCGAGGCCTTTGCAGGCTCAGTGCAGGGGGACAGCGCAGCTTCTCCTTTTTTTCAGGTTGAAGCCTAGGTTTTCAACCTGGCTTCAACTTGTGGGGACATTTGGAAAGCTTCCTTGTGAATGTATTCCATCCACTGCTTACCATTGACGTTGTGGTTTGTAATTGTTATCATTGGCATGTTTTGTAACTCACATTTGCTTGCTTTTTGTTTGCTGGCTTTATTTGTTTTAGGCTGTCCAGCTTGAATTCCTCCCTTCAGTGGCCCATACCTTATTTACTGTATCCTTCAGAGTGCTCGTTTTCTTCCACATGGGCCTCTAACTTTTCCTCTTATCTTGTCACATTTGCTATGCATTCAAAAACAGGGGTCAGATATCTTGCTCTGGATTCCACTTAAGCTTATGGTTTACTTTTCTTTCTCTGACTTCAAAGAGAGAAAGAGTTTATGTGACAATCATGCTGGCTACTGGATGTGTGCTGAAGGAAGGCTGCACAATGTTTTTTTTGTCTAGCACACGACAAAATTGAAATGTCTTTAAATGAACTGTGCAGATAGATATATCAGAATTAGGAAAGCACAAATGAAGCACGTTATTTGATAATAGTTCTGAAGTGTGTTGGAAACAAATATTTCAATACAAACAAAACAAAGCAATTCTTTAGCTGATGCCATTTCCATACTTAATTGTTTGTGCGCTGTTTTTTTTTAATGCCTTTATTTTCGGAGTTTACAATGTTTACAGAAAGAAAAACATGGTATATTGAATGCAGAGTCATTGTGCTGCTTATTCCATATGTCCACTCTCTTACCCACAGTATTACATAATATGTAATCAAAACTGGCATTGGGGAGAGGTTGGAGTCACAAGTTGAGAATCAGGCTCAAGGACCAGAACAAGCAACACATGAGGACATTGTCAGCAATAATTGGGCCCTGCCAATAGTGACAGCTCTGGCAGTCTTTATCCTTATCCCCTGTACTAGCGTCCAAATCTGATCTGCATCATTGCTCTCACATGCATGGATCCGCCCCAAGACCAGTGTCCATGTTGCAATATCGTCCTGGATGTTGTCATCATATCTAGTCAGCTTAATGTGTTGTTCTTCAGCCGCTGCACGCTCCAGAACATGTTTGACCCACATGTTCACCTGAGGTGCACGTGTGCCCATTCAAAACATATTGCTACCCTTATTTTTGCAAAGAGGAGGGCAAGTTGTAAAAACTTGCAAGTGTTTTTACGGCCTTTGAGCTGGGTCAACATACCCCGTAGGCATGACTGTGGGGTGACCAGAAGCTGAAGACCTGTAGCTGCTTCGATCTGTGGCACCACTTTTCACCAATATACCATGATTCTTCCTCATGCCTAGGCCGGGTGTATGAAGTAAGCCCTGTCCTCCCCCATCTGGAGCACTTTGCCACCCTGGTATTAGAAATGTTACTGAGGGCATATGGAGTAATGTACATTCGGTGAAGGTAGTGGAAGCGTATGAGTTTAAATCTACTATTGCATGATACCTTGCAGACCAAGGCACAAGCCTGGTTCCAGTCGTCATCAAATAAAGGTTCTCCCGATTCCATTTCCGGTGCATGTCTAGCCCTCAGTAATGGCTTTGATTGATTTCCCCCCCCTTATGGTTCCATACAAGAGCGATATCTAGTGGCGTCCCTCACCCCAACGGAGCAGCCCACCCAAAACCTGCCATGGTACTGGAGCAGCTTAAAACGTGCACCACACCTCTCTTGCAGTATTTTTTAGTTTTCCATAGTGAATGAAATGGCCAGGCCCCAATCGAAAGATATATTGGGCCTCTTGGTAAGTGAAGAACAACTCCCCCGGGTAGGGATTGCCAGGCAGGAGGCAACCTCCATTGTTCCATGGTCATGTCTATCATATAAAAGAGAGCCATGTCCCAAAGCCTTAGTTCCTGGTCTAAAGGTGCTCTATAGAGGACTTCGGTGACCACTCTCTCCCAGACCATCGCAATGTGTTGTACGAGATATGGAACTGGTTGGTCTGCCCTTCCCCCACTTATGAGGAGCTGCGCCAGTGGATGCTCACCAGTCGTGGAGCTTAAACACCAGAACAAAGAGCAGCGGCGACAGAGGGCAGCCCTGACGGGCACCCTTCCCCACCAACCAGACCTCTGATACCGAGGCACCCCCTTGAATCCTGTTCAATGGTGCCATGTATAGTAACCTCACCCAATCGCGGAAGTAGGGTCCAAGTCCCATTGCCTCCAGTACAACCATCAAATAAGACCAATCTGCTGTATCAAAGGCCTTTTCTAGGTTGATAGCCACCAGTGGCATTTTCTGCCCTTCACCATCAACTTCATGGAATACACGCGCCAGTCTGCATATATTAAGAGGTGTGCCATGACCTGGAATGAGCCAACATTGGTCATCACATACAAGGTCACAGATCACCCCTCGGTGCCTGGTTGCTAACAACTGCACTGTACACTTTAACAATTAAAACTGTATGTCCGTGCAAATTTAATGATCATTTCAATTGAAGATGTTCTGTCTCTAATAGCAGAGCGCTACCACAGAATGCATGCACCACTTAACCTCAGTCGACTATACTGTGCACCACTCCCCACCGTCACTGCTCTCTACTCTGCACCACTCCACTCTAAGACACTTCACTCTACTCCTCTCTACTGTATGCCAATGCACTCTACCCCACTCCAATCTGCACCACTCCACTCTACTCAATTCCTCCTTACTCTGCAACTGCCACACCATTCTACACCAATGCACTCTAGTGTGTACCACTCCACTCTACACCAGTGCACTCTATGCCAGTCCACTCTCCATTCTAATCTAATCTAATATGCACCACCACTCTACCTCACTATACTCTACCCCATTGCGCTGTACCCTGCACCCCTCCACTCTACCATGCACCACCCCACTCTAAAATAATCTACTCTATGCCACTCCACTCTTGGCCACTCCACTCTATGCACTCCACTCTGTTCCACTCTAGTCTACCTGCACCACTCCACTCTGGAACACTGTATACGACTGCACCCTACAACACTGGAGTCTACAGCACTGCACTCTACCCTGCACCACTGTACTGTGCACCTCTGCTCTCTGCCACCTTACTCCAATGCACTCTACAATAGTCTATTCAGCAACACTGCAGTCTGCCACTGAATTCTACTCCACTGTACTCTATGCCACTGTATGCACCTACAGTTTACACCACTACAATTTGTGGCACTGTACTCTGCATCACTCCACCCTATGCCACTGCACTTTACCCCTCACCACTCCACTCTGCACCACTAGCACTTTACCCTTCTCCACTCTATTCCACTTCACTCTATGCCAATCTACACAGCAACACAGCACTCTCTGCCACTGAACTCTACGCCACTCTACTCTGCTCTGCTGCACTCTGTACCACCACTGCAATCCACTCTGCCCCACACTACTCTACACCACTATAATGCACTCTATGCCCCTGCACTCTGTCACTGAAATCTGCATCGCTCCAGTCCACTCTAATCTCCTCTGCACCACTGCACTGCACAACACTTAATGCCACTGCATTGTATGCAACTTCTCTCTACTCTGAGCCACTGCACTCTATGCCACTATATTCCACTCTACACCACTGCAGCCTACCCTGTGCCACACACCTCTACGTCACTGCACTCTACACCACTGCAATCTGTTACTGAACTCTACACCACTCTGTTCAGCTCTGCACCACTGTACTTCATGCCACTGCACTCTACACCAATGCACTCTATTCCACTCCATTATGCACCACTAGACTCCACAACATTCTACTGTGAAACACCGCACTGTCCACCACTCTACTCTGCGCCACTTCCCTCTGCCACTGCATCACTCTGCTGCATTTTACACCACTACATTCTATGCCACTGCACTCTATAACACAATACACTCTATGCCACTCTAATCTTCAGTGCACCACTGCACTCTGACACTGCACTCTACACCTCTTTACTCTGCACCACTGTACTCTGTGCCAGTGCACTCTTTCCCACTACTATGCACCACTGCACTCTACACCTGTCCATTCTACTCCAGCTTAGGCCATTCTACTCTGCAACACTGCACTCTATATCCCTGCATTCTACACCAGTGCACTCCACTATGTACCACTCCACACCAATGCACTCTATGCTACTACTCAGTGCCACTGCACTCTACCTATCACCACTCCACTCTGTGCCACTTTACTGTGAAAAAAAATTCTCTACACCACTGCATTCTGTGCCACTGCACTGTATGCCACTCTTCTTCACTCCACGCCAGGGCATTCTATGCCACTCCAGTGTACCCTGCACCACTCCATACCACTTCACTCTACTCTGAAACAATCTACTCTATGCCACTGCATTCTACACCACTATACTCCACTCTGTGCTACTCCATGCTATGCCACTCTACTCTACATCACTCTACACCACTGCACTCTATGCCAATCTGCTGTAAACCACTGCACTCTACTCCAATGCACTGTACACAACTTTATTCAAAATCGATGCTCTCTAGTCCACTGCACCCTTTGCCAAGTACTCTGCACCCATGCACTTCACACCACTATACCCTTCTCCACAACATTCTATGCCACTGCACTCTAAGCTATTGCACACTATGCCACTCTACACCATTGTGCCATACCTCACTGCACTCTATGCCATATCGTACTCTGCACCACTCTGCAGTCCGTGACTGCTCTCTACACAGCTCTACACCAGCGCACTCTACCCCAATGCGCACTACACCACTTCAGTCTATGCCACTGCATTCTACTCTGTAAGACTGCGCTCCCCACTACTCTCCGCCATTCTACACTATGCAACTGCACTCTATGCCACTGCTTTCTACTCTGCACCACTCTACTGTACGCCACTCTGTCATCTCACTCTCTGCCACCACTCTCTATGCCACTCTCCTTTGTATCACTCCACTCTATGCCTGTCTAATCAACTCGGCGTCACTGCACTCTATGCCACTCTGTTTTACACCTCTGCACTTTACCCTGCACTACACTACTCTACGCCTCTTCATTCTACCCTGAAACAATCTAATCTATGCCACTGCACTCTACTCCACCATGTGACACTGCACCAGGGACGTAGCTTGGTCAGTAAGATTGGGGAGTGTGAACTTCAGATTTCCCAACAATCACAATGGTACATAATGTTAAAATATTTCAAATAACAAGTAGGGAGCACAAGAGGGGCTTAAGAGGCAGTGGAAAGGGAGATGAGTGGCACTGACAGGGGTACTAAGTGAGAGAAAACACATTATTTTGTGAAGTAACCAACATTTTTGAAGTTTTTCCAAATAGAGAGGGGAAAAGAGTGTATTTGCATGTTTTTGTCTGTGTGTGTAAATTTCCTGTTGAAATCCAACAGATGCCTCACCATACCTGACTGAAAGCATCTGTACCCAACTATACATCACAAAATACATTTATTAGGGGGGGTGTAACACCCCCCAAGCACCCCCCCTGAAGATACGCCCCTGCACTGCACTCTACACCACTGCAATATACGCATCACCACTCCTCTCCACACCACTGTACACCTCTGCACTTTACTTCTTTCTGCATCAGTGCACTCATTGACAATGCACTGTACACCACTTTACGCAAAACCAATGCATTCTACGCCACTGCACTCTATGCCAATCTACTCTGCACCACTGTACTTTATACCACTTCACTCTAGGCCATTCCACTCCACTCCACTCTCCTTTACTCCACTAACTTTTAGCCATGCTGAACAGCAGCCACACTGGTGTATAACATGGCTAAAACATATCGGCAAAGCCAATAGCTCTTGCAAAGGTGAGACCTGATGGCTTTGCCAGTGCTTGTTGACATATATAGCAGTCCCAGAGGATGGGATATCGTGGGATTGTGACAAAAAGAAAAAAATGATAAATATATATATTTTTTTTTTTTATTTCATCCCCGGTTGTCCATCTGGGACCAGGACACCCAGAGGGGTAAGGCATACCTACCATGCCCTCTTTATTTGTTATTTATTTATTTCTTTTGCATTTTCAGGACAGGGGACTAAGCCCCTGGAGTCCTGCAATGGCCACTGCAACATTTTATTTCCTGTTGCAGCCAGCCAATCAGAGCACTCTATTTGTGAAGTTGTGCTCACAGGACTCATGCGAGAGTCCCTCAAACTCAGCCATCCAGGTATACAAATATTTGTGTGCCTTAATTTCTTTGAAACTACTGGAATGATTTACACCAAAGCATAAACTTTATTTTCGATCACATAGATCTTATAAAGTACATCTCATGAAATACATACAAACATGACAATCATAATTTAAAAATGAGAGGAAAAAAAGGAATATATTAAATAGGAGATATGACACAACACACTTCAAGCGTCTAATCCATAGCGCCATAAAAAAAATTGTTAAACCCAATACCACAGTTCTCCTTGTGTCACTGCTAAGAATTCTGAGCACAAGATGATGTCTAGAACCAATACACCTACAAAGAAGGACAATCCACTTGGACCTTAAATCTTTGTAGTAGGGGCAAAAAATAATAAATGAACCAGCGATTCAGGTCCTTCTTCACATGCTGGACACAAATCATCAAGTAGGGCTTGGTTCACCATCTACTGTGGAACACCCTGGTGGGCAGTGCCCTGTATCTAAATTGAAGAAACAATTTCCGCACCTTAACTGGAACAATCTCATCAAGAGTGTGTTCATATTGGGGGTAAGGTTTAAAATCTATGAACACTAAAGTAAGTGATCCTGTCGATTTAGTCACATTTTCCACCAGAATACATTTCCAGTAAATTTCTTTAACCCTGCCTCTGGAAATCTTAGACATCTCCTCTGTATCTGTCAAGTATGTTTCCAACACCAGTTTCCTCAGAAGTGTCGTAAGGAAACGTAACCAAGACATTTTGCTAACATAGGGAGATATGATCCATAAGTCCCACACAGTAGGGGTCTAGTGCTTCAGTAGACTACAACCGATGCCAGAACATTGGGAGCCTACACTCTTTTTTGTGTACAATCTTCCTCTGGGCCTGATATAGGAAAACTGGTGTTAAAGTGTTGCTTGCTGGGATATTGAGTAGAGATCTTATAAAACGATGTTCAATCACAGATAAGCTGTCAATCTTCCCACATCCCACAATTCTGCTCCGTACATAACTGAACCTAGGGCCTTAGTGTTATAAATTTCAAGTGCTGGGGCCACTTTTCTTGACACAGTTATTCTATGACTCGTTATATGTGAAGTTTGCTGGGTAACTGGGAGATGTGCTTTCTCGATATGTGGAGCCCAACGCAAATTTGGGGATGAGCCCTATACCTAGATATTCAAAGGTGGAGACCAGTTGCTAGGTCTCTTTACTCCAAGCATACATCTCTTGGGTGGCATCAAAACACCATTAGCACCAGCTCTTGCTCATCACAAATGGACTTAGTCATTCAGTAACTGTTATAGCATTTACACCACATCACAAAAAGCATGCTTTCTGATCCAACTTCTAGCTTCCTGACAAATTTGGTGTAATTCCGTTCATCAGTTGTTGCAGTATTACGTTACAAAAAAGTAAATGGAAAATGCATGTCAGAGTTTTGCTTGTTATCCCCCCTTCCCTTTTTTTCTGGGCCCCTGCTTGACGGATCACCCCTAAACTTTCCAAAAAGGAGCTAACCAAAAAAGAGCCCTTTTTTGGTTTGGAGAGTTTCATCTAATAGCGCTAAAATTATCAGCAAACCAAAAGAGACATTTCCTATGGAAACGCAGACCTTACTAGAACTACACATTGGCGACAGCCACTGAGTAATATTATGTGTGTGTATATAGATATATATATATAGCCTAGTGGTGGTCAACACTAGGTATATTTACAACCCAGTTTCCCTAGACGGCACATTTTATGTTTGCCAAAAACTTTGCCGCTGCATGACGAATCTTCATTAAATTTTTAAAACATATACTTTGGTCAGTTCAGCTACTGTCTTGAAGGTTTCAGAGTGATCCTTCAAGCGGGGGCTGAGAAAAGGAGGGGATCTCAAAACACGCCTACAGCCCAAACTACTGAATGAAATTACACCAAATTCGTCAGGAAGGTAAATGCTGTTCTGCAGATTACGCTTTATGTGGTTTGGTCTAAATCCGCCCAGTAGTTTTTGAGCAATTTAAGGCCAAGAAATATAGATATATAGGGACCCGGATCCTCCGTGGATCCAGCTGTCCCTGTGCAGATATCTGTTTGGCTGCAACACTTAAACAAGGACGGATTGTCAGCCATTTTTGGACTTGGCTTCAGCCGAGCCCCAGGTACAAAAAAAAAATGAAAAGGGGCCAGTGTAGAGGACACCCTAACCCCTTACCTCTGGTGCTGGGGTTCCAGAGTGACCCCTCCAAGACTTAAAAGCATTTTTTTTAATGTCAGGAAAATCTGCAGATCCAGATCCACAGATTTTTCTGACATTTAAAAAAAAAACGGGTGGCTTCCTGCCCTTCTTGTGAAGCCCCCGTGTGGGCCAAGTCCCAGGGGCATGAGGAAAAAGTTAGGAGGGAGGCAGACAGGGCCCCTCTCCTGGGCTTGCCGCAACCACCCCCCAATGTCCCGGGGACCACCATTTCCACTATTGATTATGCTTATTGCCCCAGGGAGGTGGCGAACCTGGGGCTGTGAGGGGGTCCCTCCACATTAAGTATACTAATTGCCACAGGGAGGTGGCAGCCCCCCACATATTAAATTAACATAGCACCAGGGAGGTAGTGGTCCCTAGGGTTTCTATAATCCCTAGGAGGGGGGGGCGTGTACCCCTCTACTATTTTTACCCCCTAATGCCCCCAGGACATGGCCCACCTGGGGGCCAAATAAATGAAGAGCACAGGAGACCACGTTTTCTTATTTTAAATCTCAGTGGATCCATCTGCATTTTCTTCAGAGTTTTCTTTAACAAAAGATACTTTTTAGCCCTGGCCGGGTCCCTGGGTGACCATTCACCAAGGCTAGGGGCTCAGGGCATCCCTACCCTGGCCCCTTTTCTTTTTTTTTTTCTTGTGGGACTCTGCTGAAGCCAAGATCCAAATTGGCTGCCAACACTTCCTTGTTGAAGTTTTGGCAGCCAATCAGATATCAACACGGTGACAGTTGGATCTGCAGAGGATTTGCTCCCCTAGATATCTCTATTTTTTTCCCTTTGAATATCTCAGAAGCTCCTAAACGGATTTACGCCAAACCACAAGGAGCACAATCTGTGCACCTGGATCTAGCTGCCTGCCAAATTTGGTGTAATTTAATGGTTTGGGCATTAGACGTGTCTAAAGACCCTTTAAGAAAATGAATAGGAAAAATGCGTTTTGCCCCCCTTTTTTTTTTCCTCAGCCCCCGTTTGATGGATCACCATGAAACTTTCAAGCTTGATCGACTATTGTATTAGTTTTTAAAATGTTGTGAAGAGTCTTCAAACAGTGCCAATGTTTTTAGCAAAACAAAAAACACTTTACTAAGTCTTAACTGTAACTACCTACTGGCGACCACCAGTAAATTATTTATATATATGTGTGTTTGTGTGTATATGTATATATATATACACATACAGAGTGAGAGAAAGAGAGAGAGGAGGGGAGAGATGCTGAGGTTATACTAGCAGTTAAGTAAAGTTTGAATAGCCTTATTAAAGCTATGACTTTTGGTGACTATTGGTCAAAGCTTTCATAGTTTAAAACACCTTCCATTAAATATATTTTTGAGTCTTTTTTTTTTGTAATATAGTTTTTCCATTGGGATCATTTACAGTATTACAGAAAAGGCATCTAAATTGTCTAAAGTTTTGCGGTCATTATGTGATTCTTTGGCACTTTCAACATAAATATAGATTTACACCATTTGCCATGTAACCCATCAGCTGCGGTATCATCTGCAGATTTTAACAAAAATACATGTTTCTAGCTCAAATGGATCTAAAATTAGAAAAAACTTTTAGCATGCGCTCAGTTGATGGCCATTGGCAAAATTTTACTAGTCATCTTTCAGTTGTTTATTGCTGTATTTGGTTGTTAAACTGGTACTAAAGAAGCGAAATATTTGCCCAGACATTGTTACCATGAGGAAAATGACAAAATAATGACGTAATACTATCACAAAATGTGCTGCATTACGTAGCATAGCTTGCGTTTTCTTCCCGAATAATTTGGTCCTCCGCTGACGCATAGTTCCATTGGCCCTCTTCATAGGGTGCAGTTCAGGCTTCTCTATTTCCCAAAGAGTAACTTTAAATTAGAACTCCCCCAAAGTTTCCCAAGTTTACTGGGCCAATCTCTCCCCTCGTACATTACCTTCTCAGCCGTCATGCCCCATTCACTATTTCTCTGCCGTTGGTCAAGCTGTGGGGTAGAACGACCTCACCATCCGTGTGTATCATATGTCACCAGATTTAACACGCACCTGGGACCGCGGATGTGAGTCAAAAGTGGTGCAAGTGTTCCAGACATTTAAGGGAGTACAAATAAGGTCTATGTGGTTCTGTAATCTGTGTCTGTGCAGAATGAATCGTGGTAGTTTCAGAGCGAATCTGGAAACAAAACAGTGGCTGTGTTCACAGAACCATTCCACGTGTCTATCCGGTGCCTTCTCGGTATTGTTGGAAGCACAGTAGGTGGTGAACTTTATGTGACGCCCTCTTCACTAACTAGCCACAGCACTTGCATCTAAGCGCAAACACATGTATTGTGCTTTCGATCTGTTAAATGTGTATTCCGGCGAAAGTGTTCACTTACACCAATTAAAGTATGTTTGCAGAAATATGTATGTCTTCAGGCGAATACATTCTAGGGGCGAAATAGCAGGTGTTCACCTATAACCAGTTACTTACCAATGCATGAAGGAAAAGTCCATTTGCACCTGCACACCACTAAAAAATGTCAAAATAATGCAGAAATGAGACCAGTCAACTTTGTAAGGTAGGTAGATACTTGTGCTTACTCGCTTGCTGTCAATAACTGACAAATAGAAAGAAATGTACTGAGAACGCAGTTTACCATTCAAGTATTAGCCGTAAAAGTTGTAGGCTACAACATTGAACTAAAGCACTGGCAAAGCCAATCGATCTGGCTTTAATTTGGTAACACCCGCAAATACAAGGATTCACAAAATGCTGTTTGCGTGATGTGACACACATGCTCACATCACCCTTTCTCTTACACAAACAACACTGCCAAACACACAGTGCTCGTGCACATGCAGACACACAAGGATGTAGTGGTGGTGGTGTTAGTAGTAGTAATGGTGGTAGTGATGGGTATGGTGGTGGTAGTAACAGTGCTGGTGATTATGGTGGCATCAGTGTTGGTGTTGGTAAGGGTGTTGACGGGGTAGTAGTGAGGCCTTTCATTTTCAGGATCTCAAAACAATATGCATTGGCACTGTATAACCCTTTGGTAATCAATATCAGGCATGCTCACTGCCAGGCGCTCTCCATAACTGAGTGGCTCAACATCCACACAGAGGGTGTGCCAGATGCACAGTACTGAAAGGAATGGACTGAACATCACTGACAATACCACTTGGTTTCTGCATAGCTGAAGAGTTCTCAGGACTGCATTGATTCCACATTCCAGTTGGCATCTTCACTCATGATGCTTTTTAAAAATCCAGCAGTGTCAGCTGTGCAGCCACAGAGCAAACCATCTTATACTACCTGAGGAAGGCAGAAGCTGAAACGTTGTAATGGAAATATATTTTTGTTCTTTGGTGACATCATCTGTTTGAGTCACAAATTTCTTGGATATTACATTTTCTTGTCACTCATTGCATCCTTTGGGACCCATATATATATATATATATATATATATATATATATATATATATAGTGCCCTAGTGTGTGTCCCTATTTTCTGCACCTCATCAACACAGACTGAAGCTCTCTCTCTGCGTCTCAATGAAAATTCCTCAGCTTTTCGTCAGTGATTAGATCAAATATCTCCTCGAAGGACCTCAGGCTTTACGTCTTGTTGAAGGTGCTGCCAGAAGATTTCCATTTCAGACCCTATAATGACTGTATGTGTTGTCTTGCGTTGCGATATAATGCCACGATCTGCTCCTCCGTGCACTTAAAACTTAAAACTCCCAAGCAGCTTCACTGTCCCAAAGGAAAATCACCATCTAGGGAACATTCTCCTAAGGGATCCCCCCATTCTTCATTTCATATTGACCAGTCTATTACTCTGCCATCTTTTTTCCCTCCTCCAACCAAGGAAGATGAACATAGACCGGACCCCAGTCATGAGTTGCCCTAGTACAACTGCATGTGTCAACTCTTTGAGGGATTTACTGGAACTGAAAAGGTCAAGGTGGTGACCAAAAACATCATTTTGCTTTGGCTCGTTCTTTGTATCATGACTTGCTATTCCCTGGCCAAGAAGGGTCCTCTTGAGGGCATTCATGCTCATTCCATGGCTCTTTCCAGAGGTATCCTAATCGCCAACATCTGCCGGGCAGGCATGTGATGGTTCTTGTATAGTTCTGCAAAGTGCTTCTGCCTCACACTTTAGGCATGCATTGATTGTTACTTTGCTCAAACTATATTACATGGTTTTCTGGGTTAACCCCAACTGCTCAATCCTGCCTCTCAGGGTGATGCTTTGAGACTCATTTTGAAGGTGAAGGATCTGTGGGAAGATGTGTCTTTCAAAATAAAAAGTAAGTGATATTTGATAATGATACATAATCTTCCAGCAGATTCCTCACTGCCCTCCCGCTTGCCCGATGAGCTACACGCACAATTAATAAGATCCAATGGTATGCAAACATATTGTGCTACATTTTTCACTCTTGTGGCTTCTTTGGTTCCCCTCTGCGTGCTTTCATGGGAGCGGAAAAATATAAGGAACTGATGCCAACCTGCTGACCAGCACCTAGTCCGCCCTGTAACATTATGTCCAGAGGTGACGTCGCAGCTGGTGCCACCTGGTGGCACTGAGAGTGATTACTAAGCAAAAAAAAGGTCCAGACTTGTCTGATGCCAGGAAGAAGTACTCTAAAGATAAGAAATTGAAAGGAAGGTTATGTATCCACCAGAGCAGTGGCGGCCGTCCTATAGGGCAGAGGGGCCACCCCCCCCCCCACCTTTTTCCCCTCATGAAGAGTGTCTGTCAGGCTGAACAAAGGTCAGCCTGACAGACACTCTCCATGTTCAGCTCAGGCAGCCAATAGCAGACATGCGTGATTTGCGCACACTCCCGGCTTACTGAGCTGAACTTTGCTGGGTTGAGGAGATCACAGCTCCTATGGGCGTGACCTCCTCGGCTCAGCAAAGGTGCCTCGGGGCCCTCCCCTGGGTGATGAGTAAAGCGTCACCAATTGACACTCTCCCTGGGCGCTTCAGGTTTAAGCCCTGAAGTGCCCAGGGCGAGTGTCAATCAGAGACACTTCGTCACAGAGTGGGGTGGGGTCAGCAGTCTCACTGACCCCATCCCACTCTGTGACGAGGCTGGGACTGCTGCCTTCCCTCATTGAGAGGGAAGGGAGCAGTCCCAACCCTCCTGGGACCTGGAGGCTGAAAGTAAGTGTGTGTGTGTATATGTGTGTGATATTTTAAATTGAATGTTTGGTGCGCGCGTGCATGTTTGAGTGTTACAAGTGTTGTTAATGGATGTGCGTGCGTGCATGCGTGCGTGAAAGAATGAGTGTGCGATCTTTTAAAATGTATGTTTTGTGCGTGAGTGCATGTTTGAATGGTATGAGTGTTGTTAACGGATGTGCGTGCGTGTCTGTGTGAAAGAGTGTGTGTGTGTGTATCCCGCCCTCCCCCCTCTCTCCTAAAGCTGCCGGCCACCACTGCACCAGAGCAGTGGTTCCCAACCTTTTGACTTCTGGGGACTCCCACTTTATCATTACTGGAACCTGGGGACCCCCAGTGTATCATTATTGGAATCCATGGACCCCCCACTGAGTCACTACTGAAAAGTGGGGACCTAATCTGTTAATATTATTTAGTTTTCTAAGCAGTCGCAGACCCCCCTGAGGAGGCTTCGTGGACCCCAGGTTGGGAACCACTGCACCAGAGCATTGCTATTAACGCTAAGTAACTTTTTCTTTTGTGGTGTCCCCATTTTTTAGTTTTTTATTCTTCTAAATTTGTTATATTTGTGCTGAAAGTTTCTGCTCAGTCATTTTGACTAAATTGGGTTTATTTCGAGGAAATAACAGATTTAACCAACTTCCCAGAAGTTCAGGTTTGCTATGGAAAACTAAACGTATTTTCTTGAAACTTGAAACCTCTAGTGTTAATTATCTCCCTTGGGTAGGTGTGTCTTTTGATTTCATCAAAACAGATTTTATCGTTTGATGAAGTTCTTAATTAAAATTGCACATTTTAAACTCGCAGTAATACGTTGCATAACACTTTGTGGATTTATTTTTAAGTAGGCATTTCTATTGAACAGGTTCCTGGCGCCTGCATCAAAGTGAAAGGAAATGTAATTACAAAACATTTCTAACTTAATTAGAGGGCCTGTGTTTGGATCTAAGCAGACTAAAGTATGAAATCAAAACGTAAACGTTGTTCCTGAATTGTCTAAAGTGTTTTTTACTCGGGAGCTCTAAAGTTTGTTATATTTTCACTATGAAATGCGCAGTGTTCTTTAAGTTACCGCAAAGCTTAACATTTTTCATCAAAGTGGCTGTCAATGTTAGCTCCTCCCCCCACAGTGGACACATGCAAAGGCATCTCCTGCTGACAGTTAAGAAGTGAGGTGTGCTCCAGGAGGAGCTAATGTTGTTTCAGTGCTTTAATGTTCCTCTCGTCATTTGCTGCGTGCTTCTGTGTACGTTGTGTAGGCTTGTGCGCATGTGTAGTGGTTTTTCCGTAACTCCGCATCAGGTATTCAGAAATTCCATCGAGATTAAAGCTCCACTTTTACATTTCGTGGAGCTTTTACACACAGAGTCAAAGTGTGAATGCTGTCGTGAGTGCTATTCTGTCCACTATTGGATTCTTGTGAGAGCAACAGGTGTCAGTTGTGTGCTCTTTGGAGTGAGCGTGTGTGAAATCGTTGTTATGCTGACATAATTTATTGTAGTTTCTAAATGTTGCATTAGCTAGATGTGCTACATTTCCGCCATTGCGCACAGCCTGAAATTTGATATGTTTGACGATTTGATTATAAAATATCCCACCTAGAGACGTTTTCTCATTAAACCAGTCACCTGCCGATACCTTGTGTCCGAGATGTACTCTCATCCAGAAAAATGACTTAGGGTACAGACAGGGGAGGCTCCTCTGTTAGGGCGGAAGAGCGTCCCTCCCCTCCCCACCAGCAGGAGCTGCAACTTTTACAAACAAAACGTTAATAAAACGCTGTTTATTGTTGTTTTGTTTCTAAAGGGGCGGTGCCCTGGGGGTGACGAGCGTGAGGGAAGTGCAGAGTACTCCCCTCAGTGCGCATGTGACGACCGGCCAAAACACATTCTCGCGCACAAGGGCTCTCTCCAACCGGTACTGTGGTGCTGAGTTGGAGAGAGCCTGCAATGCAGGATCTGCGCGGCTACAAGATAAGTAGATTTTTAAAAATGTTATATATATATATATATATATGTGTGTTCTGACTCCCCCGCCATCATGTTGAGTCGCCAGCCATGACTGGGTACAGACAAAGAGTATTTTGTGTAGGGTGTGATTTTGTGAAAATTATTTCATATAAAAATTACACACTTCTTCTTTAGTAACTACTGCCGGGAAGGGGTGTCTGATAAAGGGAGAGGTGGCGCACAAAGTACTTGGGGTTATATTAATTTAACACATTAATCTACAACGGTGCACTGCATTGGGGATTACACCCTCAAATCCCCCATATTGATTTGACGAGTCAATCAATTAAACATACAACAATACTGTGACACTCGTTGCTATCAAATTATATTAAGGTGTGTCTGATGTCAGTTATTAACATTGATTAATCTACCAACAGTAGCAAATACTGGCTGTCAACGCCTTTCTTTGGTCATATTACTGATGTATTTTTGTATATAATATGATATTGAGAAGGTTTTTGCTACTGTTGGTAGATTAATCAATGTTAATAACTGACATCAGACACACCTTAATATAATGTGATAGCAACGAGTGCCACAGTATTGTTGTATTTCTTCTTTAGTACTCTGTTTTATCCTCAGTTGTGGAAAACCAGCAGCATCAGTCCAAAACATTGGGGTTGATAATGCAAGAAGAGGAATTTCCTTAACACACAAACACACACCTTATAATTTGTAGGTTATTTTTTGTAAGCAGTTAACAGGTGTTCTTATTTCTTAGTGGATAATTCTGTTATAGATTGTTTCTTCATTTGTTTCACGGTGTTTAAGATTTAGTTACTTTGGTAGCTGAGGGACTTTTTTTCTTACTAGGGTGATATTGCTTTTGACATTCTTCTTCTTAATTATTCAAAAGTCAAATTTACTTGTGTTGGATTACACAATCCTGTGGTATTGGATTGGTTGTGTGTGTATTAACCCTTCCATGTTTATGTATCTTTATTTGGTGCTGTATTAGAGGTTGGTCAAATGCTTTAGGTAGCTTTTTTTTACCTTTCTTATTTGTATTTCTGATGGGTATTTCTAACTGCAAATTCCTCACTTTAGAATTTTCCCCAGGCTCTAGGCTAGACCCAGAGACATTTACCAGTAGTGCTTCCATGCAGCAGTAGGTGGTGTCAATCAGTTGCGCATTGACTTCACACTGGCCAGGAAGTGACAGACAGAGCTGCGTATAAACGCCACTGCTGCATGCTGACATCAGTTCCTTTCTTTCTGCGTCTTCTGACATGAACCTGGAAATCACAAACGTGATGATGATGGTCGCTGCCCATCTTTTGAGGTTGGGAGTTCCTATATTCCTTTACTCCAGTGACTGGCTGCGGAAGGTGGACTTGCTACTGTCAATGGTGGAAAACTTTCGGATCAACATTGAAACTCTGTAAATAAGCCGAAGTCTCACATGACCCTCAAAGAGGCTACTATTCATTAGGGTGATCTTTGACGTGGTGCAGCTCAGGGATTTTACTCTGCCACAGCAATTCCAAGACATTAAGGATATGATCCTGATGTTTTAGGCTTGATCCTGGATCGAAATGAGGGTAACTCCAAGACTTCTTGGCCTCTTAACTTAGTGCATCCTTCTTATCAACCATGTCATGTGGTATTTGCAAGCCCAGGAGTGGAACCTGAAGTCCCAGTGGGCCCAGCATCATGGCTAATACCATCCAGGTTTCAGGGGAGACAGATCAAGAGCAGCAGAGGTGGATTACAAATCACATTCTGTCCTGCAACAGGCTACTCTCTCTCGCCCCACCCAGAGTTGACAGCTTGATGGACTCATCACTACTGGGTTGTGGGTGTCACCTGGAGGTGGTGGTGATCAGAGGCCTCTCATCTCCTGTGGACAGAGAGCTCCACATCAGTCTTCTGGAGCTAGAGGCCATTCGTCTAGCCCTGAAGGCCTCTATGCCTTCCATCAACAGGAGCCTGGTCTATGTTCTCATAGACAACACCACGGCTATGTGGTACTTTTACAAGCAGGGTGGAGTGGGGTCCTGTGCCAAGAAGCTTTCAGTTCTGGAGGCAGCTAGAGTTCCAGGACATCTTTCTGGTCAGCAGCCATCCGACAGGGTACCTGAATGCCAGAGCAGATAAACTGAGTAGACCTCGTCTGGCAGGTCATGAGTATACTTTTTAGGTGTCACAAACAAAGCGGGGGGAGGGACCGGGAGGTTATATGGTCCAGTGTACGATCTCCCAAACTGTAGTCAAATATTTAAGGTACACTGTTCCAAAAATTAAACTATCGTCCTAGGGGACCACTGGTCTCAGGAGCGAGAGCCCTCAAGCATCACAATGGATGACTAGTATCATCATCGGGAAATGCTCCACACCATGCTGGCACTGCAATGCCTGGTGGGCACCCCAAGCGGGGGGCTCTAGACCATATTCATCTAATCATTACTGGTGAAATCTACTGTGCAGTCAAAGATGCTTACATTCAAGCACCAGTACAAAAAAGAGAGGTAAAAATATAATTAAAATTGGTTATAAATCTCACAATCAACATCATAATTTAATCAGTGTAATGAAGATGAAGACCAAGACTAAAACCAAAAAATTGAAAGTCATATGTAGAGTATAATGCTCATGTTACTTTCACAAAATATAATCTCTGAGGAATTTTTATAGGGCCTCTAAGAGCAGGTCGACATGTTTCGCGTCTATCGGTCCAACCGGATCCATTGACGCTTCATCAGGACCAATCAATAAATCACCTCTTCACAAACAAAAAGAGAAGAACCACCTCTATTTAGGGTAGATAAACCGGTCACTTACATTTAAGTACACTGGTTACGTCAGGTCACCCATCCCCAATTCGAGAACAGGCCCCTTGGGAAGCACGTTCCTAGGACTCAGATTGACAGGTTGTGTCGCTGGTTGTTCGGGACACCATTCCAGAGGGTAGGTCCATAGTTTGGACCAGCGACACAACCTGTCAATCTGAGTCCTAGGAACGTGCTTCCCAAGGGGCCTGTTCTCGAATTGGGGATGGGTGACCTGACGTAACCAGTGTACTTAAATGTAAGTGACCGGTTTATCTACCCTAAATAGAGGTGGTTCTTCTCTTTTTGTTTGTGAAGAGGTGATTTATTGATTGGTCCTGATGAAGCGTCAATGGATCCGGTTGGACCGATAGACGCGAAACATGTCGACCTGCTCTTAGAGGCCCTATAAAAATTTGGAGTCCTCAGAGATTATATTTTGTGAAAGTAACATGAGCATTATACTCTACACATGACTTTCAATTTTTTGGTTTTAGTCTTGGTCTTCATCTTCATTACACTGATTAAATTATGATGTTGATGGTGAGATGAATAACCAGTTTTAATTATATTTTTTTGACCTCTCTTTTTGTACTGGTGCTTGAATGTAAGCATCTTTGACTGCACAGTAGATTTCACCAGTCATGATTAGATGAATATGGTCTAGAGCCCCCCGCTTGGGGTACCCACCAGGCATTGCAGTGCCAGCCTGGTGTGGAGCATTTCCCGATGATGATAATAGTCATCCATTGTGATGCTTGAGGGCTCTCGCTCCTGAGACCAGTGGTCCCCTAGGACGATAGTTTAATTTTTGGAACAGTGTACCTTAAATATTTGTATACTTTTTAGGTGGCCTATTCCAGCTGGAATAAAATAAGGGACTTTTGTGGGCGCTCCCTGTTTGGAGTAGCAGTTTAAAAAAAAGGTACTCTGTACTGTTGCCCTGAGCGGGGGCATGTAGCTTGGACTTTCCCAAGAATTATACCCATCACATTTCGTGTTTCTGAAAAGCAACCCCTGCTCAACTCCACAACATTGTGAAGATCTTCTCCACTTCTTTGTATCCTAAATTAAAAAAATCCAGAATGCTATCTCTCAACTCAACAAATTACTCCCCCTAGCTTCCTAATTTGCTATCAATAGTACTATTTGCTACAGTTTGCTTTCTCCACATTGTTACATTTGGACACTAAAGATCAGCTACGTCTGGCCAGTAAGACAAAAGTGTTGAATGCACTATTGTCCCCTGCCCAGTCTCATACTGCAAACAATTCCTTTGCTGTATAAAATTGGAATCAAGAAATGTAGTTAACAGCTTTCTCTTTCTCCCTCTGTCTGTAGGTCATTCCAGATCTACTAAAACCTGGCATCATCACCACCATCTGAAAAAAACCTCCAACTCTGAAAGTTTTGGTTATCTACCAGCCTTTCTTCAAAATCTTCTTCCTCAGCTAGATCATGGCTAGGGGGTGATGAGACAACTCCAAGAATATGTGGAATTCAACAGTCTTCTTTACAACCTTCAGCCTGGATTTGTGAATAGTAAAGAGCACCAAATTAGCTCTTGTTTTTATCATAAAGGAATCTTTCCGCAGGCATCTACCTGTGATACTTATCTCCAAAGATCAAACCTCTTGAGTCTTTTCAGGGCTACATACACATACGGCACAACTAATATATCGTTGCCATATAAACTTTCTAACATATGCTATGACCGTCATATCCACTTCCAGCTTTACATTGAACCTAATAAACTAACTAACGGGGCATTGTGCTTCCACCACGTGCTCCTCTGAATGAAGGGCTGCTTTCTCATGGAAGCAACCAAATCTACTCTCTTTTTCGACTGACCCACATGCCTCAGAACCTCTCACCCAACCTCTCTGAAAGTAGGAACCTGGGGATATTTTTTAACCCTGAACATTTGTTCACTCCTGAAGTAAGTTCTAATTTAGGGTATCGATTTCCATTTCTCCTTTCACTGAAAAAATCCACCTCATTGTGATCAGAGTGGAGTTGATAAGGGCTTTTTTCTTGGTATTTCAGGAATACGGTAACCTCATTTACACCAGCCTAAGGATCGCATTACCAGCTACAAAAACGATAGTACTGGGAAACCAGAATGTGTCTAAAATCTGCACAATTTTGACCACATCAGACCTGCTCTGAAATAACTTCACTGGCTCCTGGTAGAAGCTTGAGTTAAATTCAAGGGCTTCTGCACAGTCCACAAAACATACTGATGCAAACACCCTGTTTAATTGCAGAAACTGGCATCTCGCTGCGCACCTACCTTGAACCTCTGTTCAGCGACAGTCCGTCGACCAACACATTTTCAAAAGGGTAAAACATAGTGGCATATCTCTGAGAAAAGAAACATTTTCCAGCTACCATACTGGAAAGTTTCAGTTCTTTTAAGGACTCGGAGGTGAGGGTTATGCTCATGTCTTTACTTCGCTGACATCAAAATTCAACAGCAGCCATAAACAATTGTGTATAACACAAACTAATATTCCCAAGAGTCCATGGGATTAAAAAAGGACAGTCATTAACCAGTCAGAGCAAGATAGCCATAATAAAGTCCATTTACTCGGTCTGTGATGTCTCTTTTCTTTGTGCGAATCATGCCTTCTGTTGGTGCCCACAAATCCTGTTTGGAGCCATCCGTTCCTATCAGAATTGCAAAAGGAGAGATTCAGAACCCATAAACTAACAGGTTATAAACATCACTGAAAAAGATGCTAATCAGACAGCATAGCATCACATAACACCACTGAAAAAGCAAGACAAGCAATTATGGCATACTGTTTTACTTTCTGAATACGGGGAGGGAAGAACATCTGAGATTATCTTCTTGCCGGGTGGAATAATCCTTGCCTCAGAGTCCTTACTAGAATTGAAACATTCCCTTACAATAGGTAGGAACTGCTTCATTCTGTGTCAGGACCAAAGGAGAGGATTATGCTGGTTCAAAGCTTGTCCACCACCAATTGAGCTATATCCACAACCTTCTTAAAGTAAACACATTTAAAGTTAGAATCAGAGGACCAATATGCTATATTCGTGATATCCTCAAGGCGAGACCCAAGCTGAAAAGCTTTAGATGCCATTGCCACTCTGGCAGAATGAGCCCCACACAAAGCCTCATTAATTCCAGGTTCACTTGTGACCCAGCCAACCCAACGGGCAATCGCTGATGAGGATACCGCCTTATGAGATTTCTGTAAGGGGATCAAAAGTTACCCCTTACCTGGTGGACGGAACTCAGCCGTCATATCCTTATATGCTTTCAAATATTGAACCACATATGACTTACGGTAGTCAAGGAATGCAGGATAAGATATTTTTCTTGTGTTAGACTTGGTTCGCCTGTTAACAGTAATCGAATCCCCCTGAGGGGAAAATACTCTACCTCTAATGTCTAAGGCTCTAACATTCGAGACCCTACTGCAGGATACCAAGCACAGTAACATGGCAAGTTTAGCAGAAAGCTCCTTTTTGGATAAAAATTAATTGGGTTGCCAACAAAGAAAATGATTAAAGACTTGGTTGATGTCCCAATGCACTGAGTATCTAGGCTCAAGACGCAATGGCAGACAAATGTGCTGCAGTAATTTCCTCACAAAGAGGTGCTCTCCCACCAGGGCACTTTCAACAGGCACACGTCAGGCTGATATAGCAGAATGAAAAGCGTTGATAGTACGGTAATCTACTCCTCACTCTGAGAGATCTGACAAATAAGTGAGGGTGCAAACTATATCCAAGTCCATGGGATCGAGACCTCATTGAACGCACTAAGCCAGCCATCTTGTCCAAGCAGATCTGTATAGTTTGAAAGTGCTGTCTGCCCAGGCCTTTGACAAAAAAGATCCCAGCTTGTCTCGAAAGCCCTTGGATTTTCCATCTATGATGGTAATCCGCTGTGAGGCGGATAGAGCCTTTGAGCACCATTCAATGATTTACCTGGTACAGATCCAGGAGAAGAGTCTGAAAATGATGGAGTAGGATTGGAGAATCCCAGGAAAGTTCCATCAGAACCGGGAATCCAACTTGAGACCTCCTATATGGTGTCACTAACACCACCTCCGCCCGCTGTCTGTGGACCTGAGCCACTGTTCTTGTTATCATCGAACAGAGGAAAAGTGTAGCCCTGCTCCAGTCGCCAATCCTGTAGGGAAGCATCTGTCACTGCTGCAGGAGGATCTGACCTCCAAATGAAGAACTTGCACAGTTGATGATAGAGTTGAGTTGGGAGGCTAAAATATCTATGGTGAAGGAACCCCACTTGGTCGTGATCTTGGAAAAGACTTCTGGATCCAATTTCCATAGACTGGTTTCGTGAAGATGGCGAGAGTATCAGTCCGTCACCAGATTAATTTGCCCCAGAAAATACTCAGCTGTGACTGGTACCTTTATGGTCCAGGCAGGACTGCCAAAACTCCTTCGCTAGATCTGACAGAGTCTTTGACTTGCCCCCCCCCCCACCAACTGGTTGATATACCGAACTACGGAGACATTGTCCATATTGAGGAGAACGCACAATTGAATGCTGTTCCTGTCCAGCATCGCACAGCAAAAGAGCATGCCAGTAAATCCAGACAGTTGATATGTAACCTTTGTTCATCTTGCGACCAACTTCCACCTGTTGAAAGCTTTCCACAGGGAGTGCCCCAGCCCAGTCTGCTGGCATTGGACTCTATAATCATGTTGGAACTGGAACCGAAAATCGCTCAGGCATTCCAAGTCTCCATATGCGAGAGCCACCAATTGATTTCCTCCCAGGCTTCCTCTGACAAGGGGCACTGACTGGGAGCAGGTGAGCCTCTGGGGAAGATGGTAAGCCTTGAGGCACTGCAGCACCTGATAATGGACAGGTCCCGGGAAGATCGCTTGAATCCATGAAGATAGGAGTCCCACCAATTGCATAATCTGGTGTAAAAAAATGTTGTATGGCCTAGAAGGGCTCTGACTCAACTTGTGACAAATCTTCGATATCTTCTGGGATGGAAGGCGCAGGGACACCACCACTGAATCTGTGACAAAACCGAAGCCCAGACCCTCCAGGAGGTTGACCACTGTCTGCAGCTTCAGAGATATGGCTCAAGGGCATTGGTTCAAGATGAGGATGTTGTCCAGGTAAATGATAAGTCTCATTCCCTGCTTCTGCAAATGCTCTACCACCAACTTCAGGAGCTTCATAAAGCACCAAGGAGCTGATGACAGGCCGAAAGGAAGGGTAAAAAGCTCTACCACATGGAATCTCCACCGAAACTGAAGGAAACCTCGATGGAGTGAAATATTTGGACTGTCAAATAGGCGTCCTTTTAATCCAGACACACCATCCAGTTGCATGGTTGAAGAATGTCCCTGAGAAGATGGATACCCTCCATCTTGAAATGACAGTAGACCAAAGATTCGTTGAATTCTCTGAAGTTGATGACCGGGCGTTGCCCTCCGTCACACTTGTCAACCAAAAAAGATGTTGCTTAAAAACCTGCCAGGGTGAGTAGATGTGTGGCATATGGCACCTTTGTCGAGGAGTGCCCTGATCTCTGCATCCATAAGGGCGCCTCCGAAGTGGAAAACCGGATAGGATGAGGGGGAAGCTTCTGTCAGGGGGAACCAAAGAATTCTATCTGGAACCCCCAAACCATCTGGAGGACCTGAGCATCTGTCATGATTAATGCCCAGGTGGGAAGAATCTGTGCCAACCTCCCCCTACTTTTAATAGGGAAGAAGGGAAAACACTCACCGTTATTGGAAGCACCAGAGCTTTGGTCTCTAAAACCACCTCTGACATGGAATCTCTGGGCTCTGGTAGGTTGCAAATCTGGTCTGGTCTTGGTACTGACTGTGGTGGAAGCCTTGCCCCTAGGAGAACGACTGGAAGGTAAAACGGCCAGTCGAACGGCCCCTGCCACGACCAACCCCTTGGAAAACCCGAAGGTAGAAAAATATTTTAATGGAGGTCTGGGCCTTGTCCAAACAGGAGAAGGTGGAAACAAATGTCCCCAATTCCTTGATAAAAGGGTTCCCAAACAGATTTACCTGAGCTACAGTACCAGCCTCCGAGGATGCTAGGTCCCCAACTCTGAGTTCCCCTTAATAATAAAGAGCGGTGACACTCTGTGGAGAAAGCACAGTTAGCATTATCCAAAAAGATTATGGCCCCCTGAGCCCAACCAGGCAAAACCTCAGGGGCGATGAGCAACCCAGAAACCTTTGTGTCCTCTGCCCTATCTAGGATTTTGTTTAGGGGCCCCCAATATCCAACAGTTTATCTTGGCAGGACCGCCAAGACCAGTCAATCCCTTTTTACGGGTCTTTAAAAAATTCGGCTAAGAAGGTGGCCATCTCCATATCAGTCTTAGGAGTAAGAGCAACCTTACCGTTCAACGACGGTAGGGGACACTCTCCGCGCAGGCGACTGCGTGGCTTCTTCTCTAGAGGTTTGCGCAAATGGCCGGTGATGTAGTTTGCCACTTTGGAAGCTGGATGCACAATATCATCTGGGTTCAGCATGTCTGAAAGTATCATTAGCGGGATGCTATTGAGTCACTTGGAGCAGGTGGGCGCCCGGACTGGGAACGGCCCGGTTCCCCATCAGAGTTCCCATGGGAGCCATCGCCATCTTCAATGTCTGTGGAGGCTATATAGTTACAGTCCATGAGGTTGTTTAGTGGCTCAGGCGTGACCTCTAAAGGCTGAGTGCGGGCTAAAAAGGCACGTTTGAGCCTAGAAAAGGCATCCTCCTCTGGTAAGTTTGCTCTCAGGGCACGCGGTGGAGCTGGGTCAAGAACATGCTTGGGGGGGGGGAGCAGTTTGACCAAGCCTTTAAAAAAAACTGTCTGTACAGGTGTTGCTCAACTGGAGCCAGGGCCTCCGCCACTGCTCTCTGTATGGAGGCATCCACTGCCTCATAAAGTTCATCTTTGTAAGGGGGAAGGACACATCCTCCTCTTCCACGTACACATTATCTGTGGACTGCATGTCCTGTAGGGAAGGCCTACAGGGTGACGGGAGCTATCAATGTGGCGCTGGGTGGGGGAGGGGGAGCCCAGCTGTGTTATGGGGGACTGGAGATTGCCAATTATATAGGGTAAGAGCCCAAGAGACACCACACCCTAGTAGGTACAAGGGGTCAGCCTGAGACAGTGTACCTAAGATAGGTGAGTCAGCAGGTATGAACATGCTGCCTGAGGCAAAAATGAATACCGACCAGTAGGCGTAGAGAAAAGGGGGAGGCAAGGCACATTGCTATACAATGTTTAGCGGAATCAGAACTAGGTCTAGGACCTTGTTTGTGGCCCTGCGCTGTGAGGATCTCTTTGTTACCGCCAGTATGTAGTGTGTCCCATCCGGGCATGTTTCCTATTCCATAATGTCATTCAGTATCTTGGTTATAGAGTCCTAGAACTTGGCTATGTGGGTGCATTTCCACACCATGTGTAGGAAGTCGGCGTCTCGGGCTTGGCATCTCGGGCACATGTCCTACGCTCCTGGATACATTTTCGCCAATCTCGCGGGAATAAGGTAAGTATGATGCAGGTAGTTAAATTGTGTATATTTGTAGTGGGCATTCATGGAGATAATCTTCAGTACTAGGAGGCCCTGTTCCCATTGTATATACGTGTATGATGTTTGGAATGCTGCGTTCCAATGTCCTCAAAGCGCCCTAAGAGGCAGTTTGCTGTCTAAGATTAATGTGCTGTATATATTCATGACTCCTTTTTTTCTCTCCCCCCGGGATAGTAGTATCTGCAGCAGTACTGACGTTTGTGGTTCCTCGTGTATGGTGTCCCAGTATTGCAAGATGTGACTAGTTAGTGAAGCATAGGTGAGGAAAGTGCCCGGTGAAAAACCATAACTGGTGACCAGAATGTCAAATGCAATTAGCATGCAGTCTTCAAATATGTCTCCCCATTCCGTTATACCTGCGCTTTCCCACGCGGACCTCGTTTGCTCGTGAAGTTTATCCGTGCACCTCGGTAGGACCCAGAGTGGTAAGAGGGGGGCATATGGATATTTTTGATGTGCAGTGTGTGTATATTTGCTCCAGCATTTCTTAGCAGTTTTCATTAATATATTACCCTCATCCACTGGGGTATCTGGGCCAGACTTCATGATCCAGCTCAGTCGCTTAGTCGGAGTCCCTTGCCCAGCTCGTGTAGGTTGTGTACAGCCAGCCAGTGCATTGGCAATGCTCGTAATTTGGCATCCCTAGACTGCCACTCGATATGGATAAGTATAACTTATCCATAGACATCCGATGTCTTCCTTTGTCCCATATCAGTGCTACCAGAAAGGACCGCATATCTTTGATCCATTTATGTGGGAGGAATACTGGGATGGCCGAAAAGTAATATAACAATCTAGGAAGCACCAGCATCTTGAATATGGCCAGTCTGCCCATTGGGGAAAAGGGAAGAGATGTCCAGAACTGTAGGGAGGACCTCACGTCCGACAACGTCCTTCCAATATTTGCATCTATAAGATGTTTTTCCTCTTGATATATTCTGACCCTCAAGTACTAGATAGTGTCACAGGGCCATGTCAATGGGGTAGAGGGCAGCAGTTTTCGCTGAGCTGCAGACAAGGATGTAAAGGGGAATAAACAAGATTTCTCCCAGTTCACTCTGAAGCCTGATGCCCTACCAAATTGTTGCAGCAGTGCCATTAGTTGGGGTAGCACCCCAGCATCGTTGCATAGGTATACCAGAGCGTTGTCCGCGTATAGTGAGATAATGTGTCAAGTACCACCCATATACAGTCCCCAATCAGGCGTGCGCACCTGAAGGGTGTGTGCCAGGGGTTCCATCGCCAGTGCGAAGAGAAGTGGTGACAGAGGGCATCCCTGCCGGGTCCCACGCTCTATAACAAAAGGGTCAGAGATTAGGTTGCCAGTCCTTAACCACCCCAACGGTGCCTGATGGAGGAGGGCGATCCATCTAAGGAAACTAGTGCCTAGGCCCATTTTTTTAATACCCTCATCAAATAGTCCCACCCCAATGTGTTGAATGCTTTTTCTATGTCGAGTGATGCCACCCACTCTCCCAACCCCACCAGTGCGCACCCAGTACATCATTGAGAACAAACGCCGGAGGTTCAGAAATGTGTTTCAACCCGGGATGAATCCAATCTGGTCCGAATGTATTAGCCCTGTAATTATGGGTAAAAGCCTATTCGCCAGTATACCACCTGAGTATTTTGTAGACCGAGTTAAGTAATGACAGCGGTCTGTACGACCTCATCATTAGAGGATCCCTGCCTGGTTTGGGTAAGACCACCAATTTCGCTTCCCCCATAGAAGTGGGCAGGATTCCCTTAGCATACACAGCGTTGTAAGTCGTTAACAGTCTAGAGGATAATACTGTCTGGAATGTGGCATAAAATTTGATCAGCCAACTGTCTGTGCCCAGAGTTTTGCCCCGCACCATTTGTTTGATTGACTCTTCTATTTCCAATATTTGTAGTGGAGTCTCTAGCTTCTCGCTGTCTTCCGGAGCCACACGTGGCATGTGCATGGCACCCAGGAACGTTTCCGGTTCGTCACTCTCCATACCCGACTCCGGGGCAGTGTATGATGTGGAGTAATATGTGCGGAATGCTGCTTTAATATCCGCCTGCGTGTTCAGCAGCTGCCTGTCCCTAGCTCTTATAGGGGTAATTGGTGTTTGGGCAGCCTCTGATCTTAAAAGCCAGGCCTGGAGCTGCCTACTCTGTCCCCCTTTGCATGTTTTCGGGCCTGATATTCCCTGTAATTCAGATGGGGAAGCCTATCAAGTGCTTTTTTATGTGTAATGCGTATTCTTGCTAGTGGCGCGGCCGCATTGTCCTCTGTGGGCAGAAGTTGCTCATAATATCGAATTTTTGAATTCAAGCTCCTGGAGCTGCCTGCGCAGGACCAGCCCGGCACCAAAATTCATCTTTAGCGCATATCCCCGGAGTACCACCTTAAAGGCGTTCATTCAGTCCCCACATCTGATGCTGTGCCCTCATTTATCCTAAAATAAGTATTAATATGCGCTCTGAGGGAATCCCTGTATGCTGCAACCTGCAAGGCTAATACAGGCATCCTCCATGTGGGTATACTTGAAGGGGTTCCACTGTAACCAGATCCGTAGGGGTGAATGGTCTGAGAGTGTGCAACCAAGATACTCAGCGTTAGTAATTTTGAATAGGGCCTCCAAATTACAGTATATGAGGTCAATCCTAGTGTGCAGATCATGCAACCCTGAGTAATAGAAGTATCTGTGTTCTGTGGAGTGGAGGCCCTGCCATGTATCATTTAATTGGATGTGTTTTGCCCATTTTCTTAAGTGTTGTGTTATCGTTATAGACTGGGCACCTGGCACCGGCGGGCGGGATCGATCCAGCTCTATGTCCAGGATGCTATTATAGTCGCCCCGCCAGTAGCATGGCGCTGCCGGGTTGTGAAGTAAAGTTGTAGTGAGTGATTGCAGGAATGTGGCTTGATTAGCATTAGGGGCATAGGGAGATATTATGGATATCAGTGCCCCATCTAGATTCCCTTCTAGTGTTAAATATGGTCCCTCTGGGTCTACTCTGGTATGTAGTACCTCCAAAGGCACCCCTGATGCCAACCAGATAAGTGTCCCCTAGCGTACCTAGAGTATGTGGTCCCTACTAATGTGCCCCGCCAACATTTGCGTACCCTTTCCAGGTCTAGTGCAGTAAGGTGTGTTTCCTGCAACAACGCCACGTGTATTTTGCACCGTCGTAGAAACTGGTATACCTTATATCTTTTACCATAGCCCGTCAACCCCCCATCATTCCATGTCACAAAAGAATACTGTGCCATATATCCAGTTAAATACTAGGTCACCTATGACCTGTGTGCTGTGAGGCAAAACCACTGGGAATTCCAATCTCACTTCGACCGCCCCCCCACTCTCTACTCCTCCACCCCCCTATCACGCACCCCGATATGCACAACCATTTGAAACTATTTATAACCATTAAAACAAACCTCCTAGCATAACATAGGTATGATAATAAACTCCCCATCCCACGCTGTGATGCCAACTGACGATCAGCCAATAGCACTGTAATGCTTATACGTAAGACAACTAACTACTGTTCAACATTGAACACACCTTGGTGTATGTGGGCGGGTTGCGTGGTTGACCAGACAGCGGTGAGTGTCTTAGTAATGCACACAATAGTAGTGCTCAGCCCTTGGGATAGAGATAACAACCACGCCTCTCAAAATGGACAGGATACCACATGTGGTTGGGCCCACACCGGTTCCCAGGATATGACCATAATAGTGTCTTAACTAATAGCAAGTCTTCAGCAGTTTGTGGTGTCACAGGTGGGCCACCGCCCAGTAGCACATGTATCTGTTCGCTGTCCAGTTCAGGGATATCCACGTCCAGCTGTTCTCTGCTCGCTGGGGGGGGGGAGGGAATCCCAGCCCGATGTTCCACCTCAGCCACCGCCTGCGCCCTTTCCATTGCCACCTGCTCTTTCGATGGGCCCGGTCTTGACTGACGTTTATTTGGGACTTGGTTCTCCTGTCTCGTGGTCCTTGGCTGTCATGCATGCGAGTTTTGTGGTGCATGGGTTATGCATCTTCCTTCTAACCATGTCCAGGTTTCATCCGGTGTGGCGCAAAAGGTGATGACGTTGTCCGGAGTGACCCGGAGAGTTGCCGGGAATTGTAGCACATATTTAATATTGTGCTCTCTAAGTGTGCGATTGACCAGGAGGAAAGAGGTTCACTTATGCTGCACTTCCAGGGTGTAGTCTGGATAAATGTGGACCTGTGCGACTGCTATTCTCCAAGGGCCACGTACGCGGGCCACCTGTAGTATATGGTCTCTGTCTCGGTAATTAAAGAGGTGAACCACCAGTGGCTGCAGGGGGGCCCCTGGACGTGGAGGTCTGCCCGGCACCCTGTGGGCTCTTTCAACTGAGAAGAAGGTCGAGAGTTTGCCTTGCAGGACTGTTTGAGATGGCCATTCTTCCATTTAGAGGTCCATGCTGGGGCCCTCCTCGTGCTCGGGAGCCCCACCATGCGTATGTTATTACGACGCAATCACCCTTCCTGGTCCTCTACCCGCAGGTGCAGCGCTTCCTTTTGTAAAGCTCTAATTTGTGAGGTAGCGTCTGTCATCGATGGTGGCATGTCAGATACCGTGTTTTCCGTGGCTTCCAAACGGTCCTTCAACTTCTTATGATCTTCCCGCAGGTGAACCATGTCTATGCGCAATGCATCGACCTTGGGTTCCAAGGTAGCCTTAATGTCAAGCACTGCACTTAGTATGTCATTAAATCTCTGAGAGTGCTCTGCCAATGTGGCCGCCAGTGAGGTGTCCGTGGAGTTCCTGCGTTCTCCCGGCTCAACTAACTTGCACGTTCCTAAGCCAGTCGCGCCGGGCTTTTCTGTTCTGTTGCGACCCATCTCCGTTTTGGCTAGCGTGTCCACATATGGCATGAGAAGATTATTATCAGGCTAACGTAGCCAGCGCAGGTCCAAGCACCCAGTTAACGTTCTGAGTAATACAGTCCGCACTGTAGGACTTCCATACTTTATATGGTGCCCAAGTGCCACATTTAGTGGGACAAAGCGGGGGAACTAATGACGCAGCCGATTGGCAAGAAGCACTGCAGCCCTCCCTCGACATTTAACCTCCTTACTTCATGCCAAGGGCCGATGTGAGCGGCCTCTGGAAACAGTCTCAGGGCCTAGGACGACCGGAGCAGGGAGAGCAGCGACCCAGCAAGTCCTTTGGCTGCTCCCCCGCCTGGATGCTTCAGCCCGGCAGGCTTCTCCGATTTCTTTATGAGGGGTCACTTAGTCCCCCCTATCGCACAGATATTCATTTCCCTTGAGCAGAATTGAAGCCTTCTGGAAGGGTTAGGGTCTTCCGAGTGCCACTGGGCCTATTATGCCTTTGCTCCCAAAGGTAGTCAGACTGCTTTATTTTGTTTGTCCTAGTATTAAGAGACCTACCTTGTTCATGCTTACGTAAAGTCTTATTTGTTTGATTCAGATTAACACTGGCTGAACATTGGGCCCTATTGTGTGTGCTTGCTGTGTCATTCCTGCCTAGACCTGAACCAGCTTCTGCCTTAAGGTTTTACTTTTTGCCCAAGCTACCAATGGAGAGTCAAGTACACAAATTGATTCTTGACTATCTTTGCAATGCAAGTGTCCAGTGTCCTTATTCCCTAATGCCCACAATGAATCCAAACCAGGGATATTTCTCAGTAGGCAGTAACTGCCCCCACACCATGGGTCAAAAAGATGGCTAAGGCACTCTATTTGATTCTACAAGATCACACTCCCCTGGACGGCATCTGCAGAGCTGATGTAATGTTGCACGCCATCACCACTGGGCGACCTGCTCCTGTTTTTGATACCACAGGCTGCCGCCCACTTTTTACAGTCTCTTCTTTTCCTGATGAATGAACCACTTTTATGCTCCCTTTGATGACCAACCGAGAGCAGATGGAAATCGCTTCTCAGAAAAACATGGGGGCATTTTTGTTTCTTTTGAATCCTGTGACTGCTTTTTCTCTGATGTTATTTTCCCAAACGTATTTCAGTTTTCTGGTAGATTTAACAAATATTTGTAATCTGAGACATTACCTTATACGTATGTTAATAAGTGTGGGTCTTAAACCCTCTACTGCTTTTCCTAGATACACCTGAGTAGAAAACATCAGTGGGAGTGTGCCCACCTGAATGCACGCTTACAATACAATTAGTTTATGATTTAGCATTTTAATGCTTGGCATTGCATCTTTAAAGTGACCCACCGACTCTCCATTTTTTATCTGCTGTTTTTATTTTTCGAAGACCTGTTGCATTCTCCTTGTTTGCTTATACCTGACGCCATCTTGTGAAAGCAAAGAATGACTTCAGCAGCGCCATGTGTCGGCCAAAGGTCTCGATGTAATTATATTTTTAGCAGTGAGAAGAAGTGGGATATATAGTAACTACCTTCTGACTCTTTATCAGTTCTGAGAGTCCCCCATTTATCTCCCCACCCTTGCCACCATCCCCACCCCTAAGAAGCCGTCGTCGTATTCAGGCCACACAACCAGCAGCCAAACCAAACACCCCGAGGCAAATCTGCGGCAATCTTTATCTTTGGGCGCGTGATTTTCTTCAGTTTAAAGCGAGCATAAACCCACATGGACTCCTACATCACAGTAGTTGTAATCGTCTCCACAGCTCCTCGTCAAATTCCCTCACTACCACCTGGCAAAAGTGCCCTTCATTTCTCCATAGCCCCACTCTGACCTACATTTCGTTTGTTTTTAAGTGCTGGTCAAGGCTGGCTTTGATAACCACTCAGCTATCCACATAACATACAGATCTGTTCTTTGCAGCAGGCATATTAACCCTCTGCGATACTTTAGGGCGAGTCAAAAGTACCACTAGACAAATCTCCGATCTCGCTCTCTCAAGTGCTTTTAAATCGTAAGTTATTGCCAAACACCCCCTCCCGCCCAGTGCGGCTGCACCAGTCACACTGCCCTAAAGCCGGCCGTGTGTGAAGAGGTGTGAGTTGTACCGCCCCCACGCTCCTCCCGCCTCCGCCTTACACCTCCTGCAAGACATGAGGCTATTTTCACCTGAGATTGCCGAGAGCTTGTTTTCCTCTTTCTGTGCCCCTTGGGGACCGAAGGCAGCGACTGAACATTGCTGTTTGCGCGCGAACACCTCCCCCGTGTGTTGTAGTCCAACTGTGTGTTTTGTCCTCATTCGGTTCTGCGCCTATTTCCTGTCCTCGGATATCACATTCCGCTCTGCTGCATAAATTGTTCTTTCGCTCAAAGAGCGGTAGGTGTGGGCGACCACCCGCAGTGCAAGGGGTCTGGCTTGGCGCTGAGAGCCCGTGCCCTAGCCGAGCCTTGCAAGTATTTGCAATGTCAGATGTGCATCAAACATCGTGTACCAATATGACAGTCTCCTCAAATTATAAAAAGTGTATTCATTTAAAATTCGGAAGCGCTTCACGTTAGTATGTCAGATTATATCGCGACACTGAGTAGTATTTCCTTAAAAGTGAACGCTTTTCAGCATACACCTAAACACGTTCCTGTGCCCCCTCCGTGGTGACAGTGCTATTAGTGACCTAAGGGGCAATGCACTTGTCACATACAACCCAAGAGTGACCTTGATTCTTATTACAGACGGAGCCATATCATAGAGTTATACATCACAGCACACATCCTGCACTTAGGTATCTATCTATGTGAAGGTGCTGTAATATGTGATAAGGAAGAAACAGAAGGCCCTGTGAAATAAACTGGTTTGGATCACACAATTTGCAGGGTGGGTAGCTGGAACTGATCACAGGTTTTCTTGTTTCACGTTGTGCAGTTTGGCCACTAAACATATATTTATGTTCTCTTCTGTTTTACATGAAGGATTAATATTTCTCTTTAATATGTGGCGCCTGAGGGTAGAGCACGGGTGACAGGCAGAAACCACATGAAAGCTATTCTCATTTTGGGCTTGGAGGTCCAAGAAGACCTCGAGCTGAGACAGCGCTCTGGCTCGAGCCTGGCTCAAACTACTGAATTGTATTAATTTTAGGTGTGCATCACTATTCCATTCAGGTGCCCACAGTGCACGTTCCGTCAATGCAGACTGAAATTCCAAAATACGTCTTAAAAATTAAAGCATCACAGCCCTCACATAATTATGGGAAAGCCCTACAACACGTGTAGTAGAGCTGCCAGTTTTTAGGGTCGAGCCTGCAAGTGCATGCACTAGTGCACGTGTCTCGCTTGCGAGACTCTGTTGAGTTCAGTAAAGGGCTTGGAGCCCACCTGTTTCTCACCATTTGTTGGTTTACATGGCTCTCTTTTCTGCATCCTCATAATTCGTCAAGACACACTTATCATCATTTCTGTTTCTCTTTGTGGAGCAGGGATCAAGCACTAATTGATTCAACTTAATTAGTGCCTGTCTGCTCCTCCCAACGTAATTAAGGTACTATTTGTTCTTTTTAACTTCTAGTGCCCAGCAAACAGAAGGCTTGTGACTGGCAAAAACGACCCCCGCAGGAGAAACAAATTGCAAAGTTTTATTTTTTAAAGCTAACTTTTTTATTTTGCCAAGTCGTCTTTTCTCAGTTTTCACTTGCTTTCTTTTGTTTTTTGCACATGGGTCCTGTGGACAAAAGATGACAATTAACTTTTTCTAAATATGCGAGACCTATTGCATTATGAGTGCTTATTTCTTTTGATTAATTGTTTTCGTTTAACATGGTGTACGGCTCCAGCTCTCATACTCACAGTTTTGTCGGTCCGAAGGCCTGATGTCTGATCAAGGTTTCAAACAGAGGAGGCAATTGTGCACCAACCAATTCCCTATTAATATAGGAATGGTGGCCTCCAAGAAACAGCTGACCACCAGCCATGTAACTGAATACCCAATGGGCCACATTTGACAATACCCACTGTATTCATGCAATACGGCTTACACTTGCAAAGTTAAGTATATAAGAAGCACATTCTGTCATTAATATGGGCTAGCACATCACGGTTTGGTACCTTCTCATCCTAATTTCTGGATGCCGAAATAGACAGTCTGATTGGGTTTACAATCTGTAACATCATTTGTAGTGGTTTGATTCCATCTTCTTACCTTTGTGGGCTGTGTTGGTTGGTTGCATCGAGTTGCGTCTGCAGGTATTGGGTAGGAGTTACGCTGTTGTGCGCATAGTGATACTGGCATACCTGTGCAGTGCTGGATGTGTTTGATTTCCCTGAATATGCTATATTTGATGTTTTTGTGTGCATTGGTTTTTGGTGAAAAGTGTTGTTGGGGTCCTCTTGATACTGACCTACCACTGTGTTGGATGCTAACGTGTCATTTTAGGACGTTGGGTTGTAGTTGAGTTTTGTCAGGACACCATGATGGCCATTCAAGCGTCATATTTATGCAATGCGTGAGGCATGTGATCAGTGTATTCAGTTGATTGCAGATTCATCCTATGGCATAATGCAAACAATTCTGGTCTGAAATTCACAACTAGAAACAAAGCATATCAGTTATAAAGTATTGAATAAACTAGAGAGTGTAGAAAGTGTATGGCACACGCCATATCAATCAATCAAGCAATGCAGTTGCTGGGCGAGTAGTGAGACGTTATTTCTGCTTTTGGCCGTGATGAGACATTCACCCTGGCAAACAGGTGTTGTCCTCCTTCTGCACCTGAGATTGTGGGGTGGTGAGGGAAGTGGCCTCCACCCACCCTGCAGCAACATGTAGAGAAGGTGGGCGAAGCAATAGCCACCCCTTTATCCCATATCCTGCGCGAGTCAAAAACATAATCTCGCACCAGAAAACAGGCAATGAGGAGACCAGAACGCTAAACTCACATAATGCCCACATGGTGGACCCAGGCAAAAATCAACCAACAGGAATTCGTAATGGTCAAGCACTAACATCAGCTACCAAGCAGCTACCCACCAAGACAATAGAAATACGTCATAGACCCTCGATATCCTCTCAGCTGCCCAGCATTGCTGCCACGTTGAACAGAATGCTATCACCAAATAAGCTACACCACACAACCACCCAGTTGGTACATAGTAGACAGACCCAGCGCACCTTTGATGTGCCTTCGAATTTACAACAGCACATTTCACCTATCAGTACCCAGTAAAGCACTTTTTTTCACGTGCACCAGTTTGCCTTTCACAAACAGACCTTCATAGACAGAACTCTGACACCCTGATGTACACATAGCGTCAAAGCCATGATTCGCAAAGTGCTGCCAGCTCAAAGCATGAATTTCTTCCGACACCAGCATTCATCTGAGAAGCATTCAGGTAAAGCTAGGTTAAACATAACGCCTCCACATGCACAACATCCCCTCATGGTTTGATTTGTGGCTAGTGATGCCTGTCTAGAAATGTAAGCTGCACAGGCTTGGCAATGGACAGATCAACAAAAAAGGCAATGCCCCTCGGCACTCCAGTCCACTCACACACCACACTACAAACAGCCCTATCTGGATCAAACTCATATTACTTCCACATTAACCAACACAAAGTATTAGAGCACTAGTCTTTTAACAAATATCTAGACACCGCATACAACCGAACAACGAAAATCCTAGGACCGTAAGGATAGGAGACCCAGTTATAGAAAGCATGAAGGTGTCTTAACTAAGGGTGAATACACTTTTTCTGCCGGCTAGTCCCCAGCCGTACTGCCCATCCTTTCTATGAGCATCAATGTTAGAATCAAATTTTATCTGTAGTCTTGTTAGCGAAGCCTTTGTTTCAATAAAACAAGATAACACAAAACTGGTAGTTACAGAAAAGGATAGTTATTTGGTATTAAGAAGTAATTTCCCGTTTCTTGCTTCTATCTTATTTTTTTAAATAAAACGGTAATGACAGACTTGGCGCAAATTCCCCCCCCCCCCCCCCCCTTTGACGTTCTGATTACTCTCACATGCAGACCCTCCCATCCAGTGCTGTTCCTTCCCCGTGCCGTCCAGTGGACGAGCCCATAGTTGAGAGAGGTGGTTGCTTTGAATGGTAGATATGACAGCCCAGCTCTACAGACCAGAAGAGAGTTGAGTACATCCCAGTCTTATCGGGCCAACTTCCTGTTCTATCAGGCCTCCTGGAATAAACATCAGGCTATTAGCCATTAACACCAGGGGCTCTATCCACTAAAGAATGATTAGTGCCATTCCACCGCCATGTAATAGATGGACCTATTTTTATTCACCTGTCACTTGACGCACCACTTTTCAATGACTGTGTTCCGAAACATAGAGCTTTTTGGTCTCCATGGGGGTACGGAACAGTCTTGTGGGACAGAAGGAAGGTGGTGCTCAGTGGCCATCTCCACTGCCTTACCGGGCCATATGTATCGCAAATTTGAACCCTCAGCGCTTTTTGGAGAGCCATTTTGCACTTCTCAATCTGCCAATGTTGAACATAACCTTTTTTTTGGAATAGTGTGTGATGACTAACTTCTTGTGGCTGCCAGTGGTGTTTTTCAGTAGTGTGCGGTTTGCACGTATCTTGTGGCTGCCAGTGGTCTTGTTCAGAAGTGTGTGTGAAGCTCATTTCTGGCGATTCCAAGTGGTCTTGTTGAATAGTGTGTGTGGTTAGCTCACTTATTTTGGCTGTCAGTGGTCTTGTTCAATAGTGTCTGTTGGCTCACTTTTGTATGCTACCAGTGGTCTTGTCGAATAGTGTGTGTGATTAGCTCACTTACTTTTGCTGCCAATGGTCTTGTTGAATAGTATCTGTTGGCTCACTTCTGTAGGCTTCCAGTGGTCTTATTGAATAGTGTGTGGTTGGCTCACTTATAGTAGCTCCCAGTAGTCTTATTGCATAGTGTTAGTTTGGCTCACAGCTGGTAGTTGCAAGTCAGTAGTCTTATTGAATGGTGTGTGGGTGGCTCACTTCTGACAGCTGCTATGATCTTGTTAAATTGAGTGTGGTTAGTTCACTTCTGGCAGCTCCCAGTGGCCTCGTTAAATAAGAGGTGGTGGGCTCACTTTGGGCAGCTGCCATTGGTCTTGAGTTTGGATTTGCAGTCATTTTTGGAAGTCCTATATTGTGTTTCAGTTTCCCACGATCTCTCATTTTTGTATCCATGTTGTCTTTGGTTTAGAGCCTCATATGTATGTTCTGCTATCTCTAACCGTTTATAAATCCCAGTTGTTTGCTACTCTCTTAGATATTGTCCATCTATCATTACTTGATAGCGCTACAGTGGCAGAGAAGTGGTAATTTCTGTGATACACATTAGCATAATGTGCATATATTTTTGTTAGTCCTGGTACCGTAGCCTGAATTATTTCTACATACCAACATTTCGCCTGCTTTTAATGCGCTTGGCTGAGATGCCCTGTGACAATGCCAGCTGAAAGGGGATATTAATGTTAAGGTGAGGTTTAAAGCGGTCCCTTTAGCTAAGTGGAGGACCGTCTTTGAGTTCAGGGACCCTTGGCATGTGCTCTTCCCTTCACTGTTGACCGCTAGACCCTGCAGGTTTTCGGAGGTGCTTCGTGCAGTCGCAGGCTCTCAATGGACTCTTTCATTGCAGTGTTTCTCAGCTTGTGCTGGTTGTTGTCGGTACAGGTGATGTAAGGCTAGCAGCTAGCTGATGCAATCACCTAGGGAACTGATAACCTTAGGTAGCACTCGGATACAAAACACCGGCTGCTGTGCTTTGATAGGAGTCTACCTCAAGCAAATCCATGCAGGGGCTTGAAAAATGTGCAGGCATGTGCCCTTCCACCTCTGTGTGCAGGATACTGTTGTATGGAAAAGCTTGAGGTGCTCCTGCTGGTATCAAAATGTCCTACGGACAATAAACCTATAGCTGCAGAGAGTGCGGACCCTGCTGAGTCATGGAAGCCTGGCCTATTGTATCTTGGCACGGAAAGGGTGTTCTGTAAACTTCGGAACCCGTCATTTCCCATTGGAATAAGAATTGGCGGGAACTCACATGCCCCGAGAGTCTAGGTACCGGATGTACTAACGGGTCACAAGCACTCCGCTTAGGGGCGAGCGACCGTTAATATGCTCTTTTTTAAAATGTTCCACATCCATTTCAGGAGTTGAAAAATGTGTATTGACTCCTAAGATTTCTTTGTAAATGGATACGAGTACGGATCTTTGTAGATAGAGAAGAATATGGTAGATGTCGAAGAGGGGAATGAGGCTTTAAGATGAGGATGACTAACGGGACTGGATAACTTAGATCAAGTATGTAGGGAATAAGAAGGAAAGTTGGATCTGGTTAAGGGGGCATTGGTGGGGTTGGTTGTTTGGTTGGGAAGAATAATACGTGGGTAGACCTGCCTTATTTTGTACTTACTGAAAAAAAAACAAAAAGCAACTGAAACTTAAAATGGCCTGTACAATGGTTGGATCTCTTTGAAAATTAAAATTGGGGCAGAGTAAATGTTCCTGCCTTAAATGTGTCAAATACAGGTCTTTTTTTGTAGAAAGAGGCTGCAAAAGCACAGTGGGGACAGTTCCCACAAAGATAGTGTATGACTACATCCCCATGTTAATCAGGTGACTATAAAGATGCTAAAACAAGCCCACATGACAAACACACATATATGTTCTGCAGCAGGTGTAGTAGCCAACCGAGCTATCTTCACTCACGGATCTGTGAACTGTATGTTGTTACAGGTAGATCACTGCAGCAGACTTTTGACCCTGTGACCAGTCTCGTTGGAATCCTAGCCTGGAGCCTGCAGGGGAGTTTCCTTCAATTGACAGTTCTAAAAGCATGTGCTGCGCTCAGCCTCCTTTTGACAGCTGTCCTTAAGCTCATCCTATACAACACTTAATGCTTTATAAATATTCATGCTATGCAGTGATTAGATACATTGGAAGGGCTTCAAGAATGTTGTTTATTTATCAGAATATCACTGTTGAGCTTATCAGCAACCCTGACAGTAGAATCCTCCAGTCTTCCCATGCCCATCAATCAACTCCCATTCCCCGCTTAACACGCTTAGCGACTGTTGGGATATCTCACGATCACAGTCCCAACCGCCTAGAATGATTCACTGAGAGATTCCTCCTTTGAGATGGCTTGTACTGCTAATGCTGGTAGATGTCCTGGTTTCACCTCGCTCTACGAAACGAGGGAAACAGTTCCTCCCAGAAAGACATTTCAGAACTACTGTTCGAGCCCTCGCACTCTTGCATCTGCACGGTGGCAACACTCTGCTTGATGGTCTCCCATGCTTCACACTGGGCCCCCATAAAGTCTTTGCACAGGTTGCAGCATGTCTCATCCACCACTTGAAGAAATATGACCACAGCACCTCTATTTTACTGGAACGCCACTGTCGCCCCTTATCAGCATGCACCAGCTTCAAAACCAGGTACATAATTTAGAAAGCTGTTGTGACTAGCACCCTAGCTTTCTTGCTGACAAGCTCATGTCTCCTGTGGCTCTTGATAAGCCTGCAGCCAAGGCATAATCAGACTAGAGATGAAGAAGTGTAAACAATTACAAACAAGCAAACAAGCCTTCTCCATCTATGCAGAAGCAATCAGGGCAACATTGTTGAATCCATCAAGACTGTCCATACCCTGCTCCAATTTAGGAGAAACCTGAAGGCTCGGGATCTGGAACAATAGCTTTCTATCCATCAGCATCTACCTAACACAGCTCCAATTTAGGAAACAGCTGAGACGCACCTCTTTAAAGAACTCTAGATCACACAATGCAGTTGGTCCATGTCTGCTCCCGGAACCCAGCTGCCGCTTCAATCACATGTTGACTTTTTCTTTGGCTTGGACCCTGTAGAGTGCTCTGCTGCCTTTCGGATAAGTTGCGCTATCCATATAGCACATACATACGCACCTCATAGATGCTGAATTTGGTTGAGTTTGATCTATCATTAAGCTTTTCTAAGTGAGTTCTGTGTGATACCGCCCTCCTTTGGTGTCATCCCAGCTCGGAATCCTCTAGTTGTTTCTTTTAATCACACTGGAGATTTCACCTGTAACTCTTCTGTCTCTTCGGTGCCTTCTCATGGTGCCCTGTATGCCCCCTTGAACCTTTTCTCTTCTTAGTTTTGAGGGTGTGCATTTTTGTGAGCGTTCAGAAGCTAGCAGTAGCAATTTATTGTGTCCTCCATACTGGTTAGGAGTGGTTTACTGTGCCATCCATAGTAATTCACAATATCATCTTGTGCCAGTGATTGAAAGCAGACGATCACCTAGCGCAATAGATAATATTCCTGATGAATCCAGTTGTTTTGGCCAGGAAGACGCACAACCAATTCCACATAGGCAGCAGCAGTGCTGGCTTCTCCCATGCGTGCAAGAGCAGCAGAGGCTTCAGCAGGGAATGAGTCCCTCACACTGACAAGTTACTGCATAGGCAGGAGTAATGCAGGCGTCCTTCACAATCAGAACAGGCGCAACACAGGCGGCTGCATCAGTGCAGGCGTCTCTCACACATATCAGGTTCAGAAGGCACAGCAATTACAAGCATCCCCCGCATAATTCAAAGCAGCTGCAATACTAGCGGCAGCACTGCATACACAACAGATATATAGCCCTGTAGAGACGGTGAAAGAAGCCCCTGGACTGGGTGGAGAAGCAGTGGAACAATCCTAGCACCAGAAGCGATACTGGCGGCAGCACTGCAAGCTTCTAATGCATACACAACAGATATATAACCCTGTAGAGACGGTGAAAGAAGCCCTGGACTGGGTGGAGAAGCAGTGGGACAATCCCAGCACCAGAAGCGATACTGGCGGCAGCACCGCAGGCTTCTAATGCATGCACAACAGATATATAGCCCTGTAGAGACGGTGAAAGAAGCCCCTGGACTGGGTGGAGAAGCAGTGGAACAATCCCAGCACCAGAAGCGATACTGGCGGCAACACCGCAAGCTTCTAATGCATACACAACAGATATATAGCTCTTTAGAGACGGTGAAAGAAGCCCTGGACTGGGCGGAGAAACAGTGGAACAATCCTAGCACAAGAAGCGATACTTGTGGCAGCACCGCAAGCTTCTAAAGCATACACAAGAGATATATAACCCTGTAGAGACGGTGAAAGAAGCCCTGGACTGGGTGGAGAAACAGTGGGACAATCCCAGCACCAGAAGCGATACTGGCGGCAGCACCGCAAGCTTCTAATGCATACACAACAGATATATAGCCCTGTAGAGACGGTGAAAGAAGCCCCTGGACTGGGTGGAGAAGCAGTGGAACAATCTCAGCACCAGAAGCGATACTGGCAGCAGCACCGCAGGCTTCTAATGCATACACAACAGATATATAGCTCTATAGAGACGGTGAAAGAAGCCCTGGACTGGGTGAAGAAGCAGTGGGACAATCCCAGCACCAGAAGCGATACTGGCGGCAGCACCGCAAGCTTCTAATGCATACACAAGAGATCTTTAGCCCTGTAGAGACGGTGAAAGAAGCCCTGGACCGGGTGGAGAAGCAGTGGAACAATCCCAGCACCAGAAGCGATACTGGCGGCAGCACCGCATGCTTCTAATGCATACACAACAGATATATAGCCCTGTAGAGACGGTGAAAGAAGCCCTGGACTGGGAGGAGAAGCAGTGGAACAATCCTTGCACCAGAAGCGATACTTGCGGCAGCACCGCAAGCTTCTAATGCATACACAACAGATATATAGCTCTGTAGAGACGGTGAAAGAAGCCCCTGGACAGGGTGGAGAAACAGTGGGACAATCCCAGCACCAGAAGCGATACTGGCGGCAGCACCGCAAGCTTCTAATGCATACACAAGAGATATATAGCCCTGTAGAGACGGTGAAAGAAGCCCTGGACCGGGTGGAGAAGCAGTGGAACAATCCCAGCACCAGAAGCGATACTGGCGGCAGCACCGCAAGCTTCTAATGCATATACAACAGATATATAGCCCTGTAGAGACGGTGAAAGAAGCCCTGGACCGAGTGGAGAAGCAGTGGAACAATCCCAGCACCAGAAGCGATAGTGGCGGCAGCACTGCAAGCTTCTAATGCATACACAACAGATATATAGCTCTGTAGAGACGGTGAAAGAAGCCCTGGACCGGGTGAAGAAGCAGTGGGACAATCCCAGCACCAGAAGCGATACTGGCGGCAGCACCGCAAGCTTCTAATGCATACACAACAGATATATAACCCTGTAGAGACGGTGAAAGAAGCCCTGGACTGGGTGAAGAAGCAGTGGGACAATCCCAGCACCAGAAGCGATACTGGCGGCAGCACCGCAAGCTTCTAATGCATACACAACAGATATATAGCCCTGTAGAGACGGTGAAAGAAGCCCCTGGACTGGGTGGAGAAGCAGTGGGACAATCCCAGCACCAGAAGCGATACTGGCGGCAGCACCGCAAGCTTCTAATTAATACACAACAGATATATAGCTCTGTAGAGACGGTGAAAGAAGCCCTGGACCGGGTGAAGAAGCAGTGGGACAATCCCAGCACCAGAAGCGATACTGGCGGCAGCACCGCAAGCTTCTAATGCATACACAACAGATATATAACCCTGTAGAGACGGTGAAAGAAGCCCTGGACTGGGTGAAGAAGCAGTGGGACAATCCCAGCACCAGAAGCGATACTGGCGGCAGCACCGCAAGCTTCTAATGCATACACAACAGATATATAGCTCTGTAGAGATGGTGAAAGAAGCCCTGGACTGGGTGGAGAAGCAGTGGAACAATCCCAGCACCAGAAGCGATACTGGTGGCAGCACCGCAAGCTTCTAATGCATACACAACAGATATATAGCTCTGTAGAGACGGTGAAAGAAGCCCTGGACTGGGTGGAGAAACAGTGGGACAATCCCAGCACCCGAAGCGATACTGGCGGCAGCACCGCAAGCTTCTAATGCATACACAACAGATATATAGCCCTGTAGAGACGGTGAAAGAAGCCCCTGGACTGGGTGGAGAAGCAGTGGAACAATCCCAGCACCAGAAGCGATACTGGCGGCAGCACCGCAAGCTTCTAATGCATACACAAGAGATATATAGCCCTGTAGAGACGGTGAAAGAAGCCCTGGACCGGGTGGAGAAGCAGTGGAACAATCCCAGCACCAGAAGCGATACTGGCGGCAGCACCGCAAGCTTCTAATGCATACACAACAGATATATAGCCCTGTAGAGACGGTGAAAGAAGCCCTGGACTGGGTGGAGAAGCAGTGGGACAATCCCAGCACCAGAAGCGATACTGGCGGCAGCACCGCAAGCTTCTAATGCATACACAACAGATATATAGCCCTGTAGAGACGGTGAAAGAAGCCCTGGACTGGGTGGAGAAGTAGTGGAACTATCCTAGCACTAGGAACCTCCAAGGCTTCTGGCACATTGGGCAAAGGGACCCAAACACCTAGGAGGATAAAGGAAGAACCATCCATGCAGGAAGTGAGCTTCACAGAAGATACGGTTGTGGTGGTGCTCTTCTATATATATATATAAAACCATGCACGAAAAACTGATCTCGACTTAAAACTAGCAGCCGTTGTCGCTCCTCCTCTTCAGTTGAATGACTTTTTCTTAACGCTCCGTTCCCTCCTTGTCTTACTCTCTGTGTAGCCCACCATAGCCCTCACGCCTGTCATCTATTGTATTTCGACAAATTGCCCACACCTCAGTTCATAGTTCACACCCTCCTTCCTTTAAACAGTATCCATGCAACTCAGCAATACCTACTCTCCTCCCTCCTGCCCGCTCATCCCACCAGCCATTGCTTGAAGTCACGTGAGCTTGCATCCCCGCCACTAATTACATCCAGAGCCTATGAAATTGGAGTAAATGGTTTATACCCAACAACCACTGCATTAACCACTAACCAGCCGTTCTGGAGTAGCGTGCCTTCCACGCTTCAGCGCCTCCCCACAGACATATCTCGCCACGTAAATACATTTACAAATACACACACTTCCCCTGAGCGCTCGCCACCACCAGGGCTCTCCTCCCTCCCCTTGAGGAGCAGCAGCGATGCACGTTTCTCTACAACTCTGACAGCAGGAAAACACACAGAGAAGGAACAACATTATAAAAGGAGTCACATTTTTCAAGCACATTAAGAACCAGACCCGGCTTTAGTGCTGGTGGCACCCAGTGCGACAATCTTTTTGGGCGCTCCCCACCCAGCGGCCTGTTTTTCCAAGGATTTTCGACTACCACCCCCCAACAGTGCCCCTCATCTCCCCAGAGCCCCTCTCTCTCATATATTTCAACACTACCCATAGTTCACTTAAACTCAGTTCCGTGATCTGCATAACATACATTCTTTGCTGCAGGCACATTAGCCTTCTGTCACGCGTTTGTGTGACCTGAGAGGGCCCAGACTACATTTCCCAGCGGTTTTGCTCCAAGGAGGCCGCTTCTGCCCACGGAAGCTCTCGGTGGGTGCTCAAAAGGATGCAAAGATTCAGACGAGACAAGTTTGTATGATAGGCGGGGTCTGGACTACCTTGCTCCCAGAAGGCTGCTTCTGCACGGGCAATTGACAGACAGGCGCTTAACAGGACACAGAGACTCCCACGGCGCAGGATGCACCCGGGCGAAGGGCGAGCCCGTCTGCACCTGTCCAGGCTCGGAGGCGGCTGGGCCACCCCTCTTGACTCGGTCATTTCCAACGGTACTGTCTCTCAGCAAATACCTTGACTTTTAAGAACTTTAAATAACTGCCAGTGTCACCATACCCAAGATCCCCTAGCTGCCTCCTGTTTGTTTTGCATGTGCATTGAATTGTCAAGAGAAAGCAAGGGCCCAACATAGAAGGGGGAAAAAAAGCTGGCAAACTGAATGGGCACATAGAAAAGGTTTTGGTGGCTTCAGATAACGAAATCTTGCTGGCTGGAAGGCGGCTGTCTATAGCATCTAAAGCACCTCTGCCAAGTGATGGCAGAACCTCAGCTGTCATTCCTGCCCCGGCTGTGTGGGTGGGGGTGCAAGGGAGTGGCTTCCAGTAACACACAGGCTGCCAAGCAAGCCTTTTTACCTCGCACTAAATGGAAACGTGGCCCAGCTCAAATGCAACCGGTTAACTCACATAAGGCAGCATCCCCTGGCTCCTCAATGCCTGATATCTTTATTACTAATAAGAGAGTATCGGTGGCATCTTGGCTCAGTTCAGCACGGAGGTTGCTGACCTCCTTGACTCTAAGCTATCAGGGCTGTACGATCGCCTGAAGCGCATGGAGGTGAAACTTTGCAAACTGAATGTGAGGGCGATTAAAGGTCCCGTGAGCAGGGGTGGCTTGATAATGGGGGACAGGCCCCTAAGTTTTGGTACGGGGCAACGCTCCCAGGCGAAGGGTGAGGGGAAGGGAGTGTTGCCCACTTGTGCAACACTGGAGCCCCCGTCCCGGGCACAGCTGATGATTGCCGCCCGGGAGAACCTGCAGTGACTGGTCCACCTGTTGGGGACCCTAATACCCTGAGTATTCCACAGGTGGGTATGGCAATGAAATGTGTCTTGTTGTGACCTTCCAACTGCTGCATCCCCCTGTGTCATTATTATGGCAAATGGTCTGATGTTATGCCCGAAGCCTCGACTCTGCCGTGGCATTCAGCAACTAGACTACCCTTTGGATTCATGGGAACAGCAGGTGTAGGGGTAACCTTTTCTCAGAGGTGAGAAGAGTTGATTGGATTGTAGAGATGCATAAAGAACTTTTGGAGACTGTGTTATTGTTACTTTTAGAAGTCCTAGGTTAGCAGGAGAACTCATTTGGGCCTCTAAACATGGGCTAAATAAATCCGGCAATGTTAAGATCCTGCCCCTTGGTTACTTCTGTCGAAGCCTGGTCGAAACCCCCAAGAAAGGAAGAGTTATTTTCACCTTATGCCTGCTCAGCCATTCCCCTAAAACATCCATACTCAAAATCGCCTTTTCCCCTTGGGAGATTTGTCAGAAAATGACTGACTCACTGTTTGCAATGAGATTAAGAAGACACATGTTGAGGAAGTTTGCAGTCCTGAGGGCCCTTTAGGGGTATGGCCCCACCTGCATCATGACTTGTTAAGCTCTGGCCATCTATCGGCTGCTAAATCCACAGAATAGCGCCTTATGATTACCAAAGGGAATCCAGTTATCCCAGAAAACCATGTTCAAGAAATTGACTCTTTTGGAATATTGCCAGCCTGGCAAGTAGAATGTCCTGCAAGGGGTGGGTTAAGTTTATACGCACCTATGATGATAGCTTTTTTCCAAGAGACCTGGGCAAACGAAACCATTAGCATGAATGGCTGCTGATCCCACTCACTTTCTGGGGTCCCAACTACGTTGGGCAGAGCTAGGGCAGAATTAACGCCATGGGCCAAAGTCACTCTGTATTGTAAAATCAGTTTGGTCCCTTCTGGTTGTATCTTATTTAATGCATTTCTACTCACGTGGCCCAGTGGTTTAAATGTTGTTTTTATTAATTTTTGTAATGGGTACTTTAAGATTGATAACATGGTCAATTTCCACAAGTTATATGAATTTATACTTGGCCTGGAAGCCCAACTTGTCTCTTTGCACAAAGGTTATCGGATCATTTTAGGTGGGGATTTTAATACCAAACTTGGGACAAACCAGATGGAAAACGAGTGTGCCATGTTGGCATAACACTGGCATAGTTCATGAATATCATCCCAGGTATCAGGGAGGATATGCACTTTCCCAGTTGATTAAGTCGTTTGATTTTATTAATGTGACTGAACTTTGTGACCTGAGTTATTCTGCCAAGGTCTCTTTTGAAAGAGGAGAGTGCTCCTCTATCATTGATTATATTTTTACTACTCGTGATCTATTGGCTACGGTTTCTAGGACAGCCATAGTAATTAGGGCTTATAGTGATCACAACCCCCTAAGTCTTGATTTACGTCTTCCGGGGAGGAGGAAAGGCAAAGTGTGTGGCCAGGCAATCATTACTTGTCAGGGCTCAAGTTCTGCACGTGTCCTGGAGAAATGCTGTTCTGAATAGCCTCTTGTGTAAACTTCGTCTGCGCCACCTTTCCTTGGTGTCTAATGGTCTTACTCTCTCTGAAGATCACCGGGCTGTGGCCAATCTATTTGTTCAGCTGAATTCAGTCATAAGTGGATTGCTTATGAAGCCAAGTAGATCAGGTTCCCCCAAGGCTAAATGGTTTTAAGAAGGTATAGGTGCTCCTACATGAGGCTTTGAAGGAGACACCCAGGGACCTTTGTAAAATTCAATGACTTAGAGCGGAGTATAAGGCTGCTCTGCGGACTAGGAGTAAAGAGCTACAAAAATAATCCCCCGGGAAGTTGGTTAGAGCATGTAGGCAGAAGGATACAAGGGCCTTTGGCTGGAGGCTAACAACACCAAAACTGTGAGTGTTACATCTTACAGAGTTATTATGACCATTAGTCCTAAAGCATTCCCGTTTGCCCTGAAATTTACTCTTGATGAGGTTATGGAGACGATCAATACGATTCCCTCAAAAAAGGCTCCAGGTCTGGATGGTGTGCCCATGGGCTTGTATAAGCTATCTCTGAAATAGTGGGCCTCACTGCTGTGTAATTGCTTTAATGCCACCTGGACTCCCACCATCGTGGCACACCGCTGCATTGCCCCATCCTATAAGAAGGGTAACCCCTATTTACCAGGGTGTCACAGGCTGATACCCCTGCTGGATTCAGCAGTGAAGTTGGTGGGAGGAGTCATCCTGGAGCATCTTCTAACCTGGGTTAGGGAGACGGACACGCTGTCAGAGGTGCAGTATGGGTTTCATGAAGGGCTTGGCATGTTGGAACAAAGTCTAAACTTGCTTCTGCTGATCACCAAAGCAGGGCTCCATCTGCCTGGCCATCATGGACCTCTCCTGCGCCTTCAACAAGTGGTTAGGTGTAAATTGTTGGAGATCTGAATCAGTTTAGGGGTGGAGGGCAACTTGGTGCAGCTCCTGAGAGCATTACACAGTGACCTGTCAGCTTCAGTTAAGTTTGCCCCATCAAGTGAGCGGACAGAAAGCTTCAAAATAGAGAGAGAGGTGCGTCAGGGTTGTGTCCTGAATCTTTTATTGTTTCTTTTATGTATTAATGGCTTAGGCATTGCTCTGTCTAACAAAGTTTCAGATGCCCCCTCAATTGGGAGGAAAAATGTCTCCACTTTATTATGTCCAGATGATGCTGTCTTACTCTTTAGAACCCTCAATGGCCATAATATTTTATTCCAAGAATTTGTTCCATTCATGGGGACACTGTTTCCCTCATCTTGACTTCAGTGGTCTTTTTGAAAGACCGCTGAAACCGCTGCATCCAGCAGACCGCCAGTGCTAGTGGTCTGCTGACCGCCATATTAGGAGTAATTGGAGGAATTCTTCCCATTTATGGGCGGAAGTCCGACTACAAAGAGGCGGTTGCATTGCCAGCACCGTGCTGTAATACAGCTTGGCGGAGTCTTGCTGGCGTGGTGGTGCTGGCAATGCAACACCGCCAGGACCCATCCCTTCCCAGATGACCTCCTCGACGGAGAAGGTAAGTGATTGTCCAAAAGGGGGTTGGTGGAGGTGGGGAGTGTTGGGTGCATGTGTGTGGTGTGTGTGTGTGCGATTGGGGGTGTATGAGTGCGTGTCTGTGAGTGAGTGAATGGGGGTATCTGTGTGACTATATGCAAGTGAATGGGGGTGTGTGTCTGCATGTATGCAAGTAAGTGGGGGTGTATGTGTGAATGTATGCGTATGCCGAGGGGTGTGGATGTGAATGCATGCGTGTGTGAAGGGTTTGAGGGGTTGTAAGTGGACAGGTGGGGGGGTGTGCGCATGTGTGTTGACATGTGGGGGTGCGTATGACATATACAAGAACGGGGATTCCTGTCACCGGGTGTGTTTCCGCCATGGTTTTCATGGCGGGGTGACCGCCATGGAAAGCTTGGCGGTCTGCAGCCTCATAATCTGGCTGGCCGGCTGAGGCCTGCTGCCAGATTGGAGGTGCTCACTGCCGGCCACAGTGGTGCGAACACACCGGCAGGTCAGGCAGCGGCGTGGAGGTTTGGTGTTTGCCAAACCCCATAACTTTTGATGTGGAGGTCTTTACCACCGGGTCCGCAGCAGTAAGACCGCCTCGGTGAGGCTGACGGACTGATGACCGCCAGCCTCGTAATGAGGGCATGTGTCTGGTCACTAATCAAATGAAAACCTTCATCATAGTTTGTAACCCTAGGCAATATAAGATGCAATGCATATTTTGATAAGGTCTCCCTGTTACGCAGACCCAGGATTTTCCATATTTGGGTGTAGCTGTGGATGCAAGGGGTAATTGGGGATTCTGCATTGCCAAAGTGAATCAGAAATTTGTAAGCTCAGTGGAGTACATTTTTAATTTGGCCAGTCGTATTGGGAACAAACTCGTAGCACCCCTCCTCAAGGTTTATAGAAAAAAATGCCTCCCAATCCTCACATATGGCTTGGAAATGTAGGGTTATTCTAATATTAGTCTTCTTCAGGACGAGCAAAGTAGGCTAGTAAGGTGACTCTTGGACATTCCAACTGCATGCTGTACCTTTATCATGAACCAAGAGTTTGGGGTGAATTGTGCTGATATTATTAAATTGACCCCCTTGCTCTTGTGCTGTTTGGTCTGGCTGAACCCACACGCCACGCTAAATAGGGAGATCATCAATGACTGTCTCTCATATGAGAGAGCCCTGAAAATTCCTTGGCTTAATCACATTAAGTCTGAATTTGCGAACTGGGTAAGGCCAGCTTTATTTTAACCCATCTGCTGCAAATAAAACTGATTTGGCCTGGGTGAAAACCACATTTAAATTAAGGATGAGAGGCCTCAGGGTGGAACATGAATTTAACAAAAAGGTACTGAGTCTCCGCCAAGTAGACGTGAGTGGGAGACAGACCTGGACTGGTGCCGAAGGGCAGAAAAAGTAATATACGAGAGCAGGGGATGCCCCAGGAAGTGGGAGAAAATCTGGGGAAGGTGGGGGGAGGTGGGGGCCTACAGATGTACAGGATGACCTTTGGTGGTCTGTGTGAGGACAGTGGGAGGGCCTGGGATTGGACTGCACCTGACTATGCGACAAGGGGGTTTCTCAATCGACATGTTCTACCCTTGAAATTCGATATTTGCAGTGATTGGTCTCTGAGTAGTAGATAAATGATGGGACTTTTATTGCCATCTGCTATATTGTACAATGGCTGTTTCGTTGTTTAATAAAAAGATATAAAAAAAATGAATTCAACAAAGCCTACCGTTACGGAGAATGTGGAGCTCACCAAACCTGGAACCATATTTGGGAATGATTGATAGCTCCTAGGACAGATTATTATTAACTGGGTTTAGGCTAGGCTTCGTGAGATAGCAACTTGGCTTTCCCCTTGGCCAATTAGATAGATCTAAAGTACTTATATGTCCATGTGATAAATCCTCCCCACAGAGCCTGTTGCTTTCCCCCTTTTTTGTCAATTTTATTTTGATTTTACCAAAAGATTTCCAATGATCAGGGAGCAGGGATAAGAAAACCTGGTTTAGCTCCGGTTTATTTGCAGCAACTTGATTCTCCATCTAAATGTATAAACATTCTCTCCTTTTTAAAATACGCTATCAGTAGAAGGAAATCTCTGATGCTTTAATGGAATGGTACAGTTTGGGTGTGTAATAATACCCCATTCTTTTCGAGATCTGCTGTTAATCTTTATAAGTATTGGCAAGGTATTTTGGGCCTTGTGAGATTCTATGTTATTTGAAACTTGCACTTTATTTGCTGATACCTCATATAGGAGAAGGAAGTGCCCATTGAGGAGTGAATCAACCTTGTTAGTTGTAATTATGGCACTCTGTGGCACTGTTTGCCGTTTGTTTTTTAATTGTGATGTGTATTTGCTGCTGCTTTTTAATTTTAGTGCAATGAACTGTTGTATGTATACCCGAGATGCGTTTTGTGCTTTTATGGCTACTTTTGTAATCGAAATAAAGTGAATTTTGAAGTTTGAACCCTCTGCTGTACTTTATGATCAGTCAAACTTGCCAGAATCAAACTCCAATCCCTTTCCAGCAGGAAAATTATTCATCAGAGTTATTGTGACAATTTTATTATTGCCCTTCAACTGCTGGACATACAAGGAACTCTGCAGCACATGGAGTGCCATGTTACCCTACACTGTGTATCAGCACAAGGATACGTGTTGCTTTACAAAAATAATTTTAAATCCTTGATTTTCCTATGTAACAGTCTGAGGTGAAAAAGATTTTGGTTTCTGTTGCTTTCCAATTGCAGAGCATTGTACAATGTGGTAAGCTTACCATAATCATTGAAAGGGTTTTTCTGTGTCAAAATGGCTGTGCTAATCTCGCACATTTATTTTAGTTTTCATTGTTTATCCAGATTCAACATTGTTAATCACATTCAAGCTGGCATGGCAACCTTCAAGTCTGTTTTTATCAAATCTAATTTCCTAATATTGCTCTGAATGTTTTAGACATTGTACACGTGGTATGCACTGAACTCTGAAATGCAGACAACAGGATGATCTACAACCAAAGCAAGGACATACTAGATTATTCTTTGGTCACAAGCATGTAGATGTGCATATATTCAAGGGATGACAAGTTACAGACGTCCCCTTTGAAGATGGAGAAAAAGCAGCGTGCTATACCCAAAGTGAATGCGCTCACACGCTTTAACAAGGATTATGAAGGCTTGGTACAGTTTCCCTGATGAGAGCTCTCTGTTCCCTGACCTGTGAAGCACTGCTCTAGAAGAGAGGCCTCGCAAAACTTGACCCTCCACATGGACATCGATCGCAGGGGCGGCTCCTTCGCAATGGTGAAGGAGCGTTGCGCCCCTAGCTGAGCCAGGAGCTGAAAGATAAAACAATATTCCTTTATCGTTTTACCTTTAAGCTGCTGGCTCAGCCAGCAGCATTTGAAGGGATGGGCCATGGGAGAGAGGAGGAGAGAGTGCACCTAAGTGCACATGTGTGTTTGGCCGGCAGTCTTAGGCCAGCCAATCACATGTCACTTAGGTTTCTCCAACCCTGCTGTGTTGAACAGCCTGGTTGGAGAAACTGCACAGAGCCCGGGGCAGTGTCTGAGCGGAAGTCCAAGCCGTTCAGACCACTTCTGACGCTGCTTTCATTCTAGGTTTAGCATGAAAGCAGCGCCAGGATTGTTGGGGAGCCTGTGCTGGTGTCCCGGGGAATGCTGGGACACCAGAAGAAGAGGAGCGAGGCGTCAGGAGGTGGCAGCAACGGGAAGAGGTACATTTTTTAAAATTATTTTTATTATTACCCCCGTCGCCACCCCTCCCCTTGAGATTTGCTGCTGCTGCCGCCACTGCATCAATGCAACTATTATTTTAGGTTAAGAGGGGACATTTCATTAATTTCATATTGTTTAAGTCTGTATCTGTATAAGACCAGCAAAAATTACACACACCTTCAACTCAGTTTCACTAAAACTCAAACCATGTACTGACTTTTCCAAAAGCAGTTGTATCTGATTGCAAAAGAACTCGGACGTCCATCATATGAGCAACTATCCTGACCTTTAGCACCTACATTTTAGCCCTAATTACTATGTGATGTAGAAAGGCCTGTATTTCCTCTTATCCTGCGTTTTACAGCTTCTTCTATATAAAAGGCGAAATATTTATTTGAAGAGAAACCAGAGTATACAGCTTTTTGTTTGTAAGCTACCCTCCATCTCAGTCCTCCCCCCTTCTTCGCCAGCAAAGATCATTGCTGTGTTTTTCCTTCTCAAGACACCTTGAGTACGCACTTGCAAAACCATCAGAGTGAAATGGTCAGGATATTTTATTGTCCCAATTCACAGATTCTGCATGGGATGAAGGGCCTGATTTCGAGTTTGAGAGATGGACTACTCCCGTCACAAGCATGACGGATACCCTGTCTGCTCTATCACAAGTGGCTAATATCTTTTGCCAACTGTAATATGACGATGGGATATGAGTCACGTTTCTCAGCTGCCAAACTCTGAATCAGAACCAAAGTATCCCATGCCGTACATTATAAGAATATTACAAACCACGGATGAGTTACTTTATAAGGTCATGGAGCTCCAAGTTGACTTGCAATATGGTTTGAATGCACAACAACGGCTTATAGTTATCCTTTGTGTCTTGCTCTTTCATATGAAAGACAGTAGGGTTGCAGAAATTAATGGCTACTAAAAGAGGATTCTGCAGTGCGAAATTAATAATACACCAAAAAACAGTTGCAAAAAACAAAAAAAAACTCAGTTCGGTGTACATCTGATTAAAAAATAATTTGTAGAAATATGCAGAAAGATTCTGTCTTTTCTATAATGGCTAAGTGCACAAAATAAACATGTTGTTATAAATATCGCCATTCTGGTGATCACTGTTTATTTTCGACAAATAGGTTAGAAATAGTTAAAGCATGTTCTTATTTTTCTTGTTTGAGCTGCAGTTGTAATTGTATATGTGACCTGTACTAGTTCTTGACTGCTGGCAGTGGGAGGAGGTATAGTGAGTCAAAACTCAACTGTAATAAACTACTACAGTTCGGCAGCTATGCAATTTCATCATTACTGGCGACTCGAGACATCACAACTTGAGTGTAGTAAGAAAATTAGAGACATGTTTTTATACAAGGATTGCAGCACCCCAAGTGTTTTTACAGCCAGATTAGAACATTGGAAGGTTGAGAGCTCTATTGAAGACAATGGTGTGGCTCTGGGCTTGTAACAACTCGTATAAGCCCTCTGCTCCAACATTCCGATGTTTGTGTTTCTGTTTCTCTCTTATTAATTTACAACATTCTACCATTAGAATAGCCTAATAGCCCTTCTGCCTCGAGCTGTACATGTTTTTAAAGGCCCCCACCCTCGTTATAGGCCCTTGCCTGTGGCCTGGGGCTACAGCTGGGGTTCAGGGCCTTTAACAACCATATATACCTCAGCCGCCGGCTATAATGTTTCATTGTCGTAAACATTCAATACATTATTTTAATACTCAGTTTACTTCTCACCTCCTTATCTACATATACTGTGCTCTTCACCACTGTGTTATGTATGCAGTGTCCACACACGCAGTCAGAATAATTGTCTGTAAGACGTCCATATCAAATCCTAAAAAAGGGCAATGTTTCAAACTGGGTAGTTTGGGAATGCGAAGACATGAAATGGGTCCCAGTGCAGACACCACCCCCTGCACAGATGTCATTCTGAGTGGACCTGAGGACGTTTAGGCTACCTCCCCTTCAATTCAACATGCAGAGCAGAATTTCTGGTGCATATTGCTCCTGTGAATGCAGACCATAATTTCAACAGTGACAGTGACATCTATGCGACCCAAGGGACTCTCCTTTGACACATCCCATAGTTTTTTAAATCATGTGGTAAAGCCAGCAGAGTGCGCTGGATCAGTGCACAGCTCAGTTGGCCTTCTGCCAAAGAAAGATCCATCACTGAGCTGAGAATGAGGCTTAATCCTTACCCTGACAGCTGATCATTGGGCTCAGAATTTGTGCCATTGACAGATCTCTTATCCGCAACCCCAAAACTCAGGACTGCAGCAGGGGATTTAAGGACTGCTACCACAGCGTATCATTTTCAGGCCCTAATCTCTGCATTTACAGCTGATCAATCAGGCTCGAGGGATTCTGCTTTAGATATTACAAACCTCGACATTAGCTCATAATCCCACCAGCGGAGCTGGCTCCTCAGATTTATGGCCTTCTGGCATGGGCCGATATTTCACAACTGTAAGGCGGGTTTCCCTTCCTCTCTCTACATCATGGATGTACGCAGCCAAAGGTAATGTGTTGCAGATATCAGATGGATCCTATACATCACTGCCAAAGATTTGTGAAATATGGGAGTGCTCCAAAGGGCGATTTTTCATTAATTGTAGTAGTATATTTTTTTCTAAGATGATTTTTAATCCACTTTTCTTGAATAGCTGTAACATTAAAGGTGATCCCACAGAAAATATATTGAATCACCTCTGGTTCCATCTTCAAGATTTTGTTCCAGTTTGTAATATCACGTAGTGACGATACTTACATTTGAAGAATATTTATTGTGATTTTGAAAACCCAGATGTCCTTTTTTTGGTTGCAAATGACGAGGTAATCTTTAGAAGTGATTGGTTTCCTTCTGGCATTGTGTCCTTAGTAAAATAGATGAGTAAATGGTAGTGTCTATATTTATGCAAAAAGATGGGAGGTTTTTATTTCTCATAGCTAAGCGTCTGTCATCCTTTTCTTGGATGCTGATACCTAATTGTTTTTTCTCAGGTAGTTCTCAAGGACCTGGAAGTTTTGGCGGAGATTGCCTCCTCGCCAGCAGGCCAGACGGAAGACCCGGGGTTCTCTGACAGCCCTGACACGCGATCCAAGCCCTCTGGGCTCCAGGTGCCAACAGCAGGGAAGGGAGCGCAGAGCAGCCCAACAGGTGAGTGATGACAGTCAGGCATGGTCTGTTAAGAAGCACTGTGCATACCACATTGACATTTAGTTGTGGCTTTAGTATGGTAAATTATCTAAATTAGATCACCAAAAGCTTGAGGCAATGACATTCTTACATCGGCTCGTTCACATTCTCCACCTGTAGGAAGCTCTCTTCTGAGACTAAAGGACTAGACATTGCACTGTAATGTTTCTATTCACAAAGGCAAAAATACATATGTATGTTCACTCACATTTATATTTATTACTTGATCAAAACAAATAATGTGTAGATCTTTTTTCCAGTTATGCTGTTTGAGCCAAGGAATATAGTTAAATCTATGTGATTATTGGGAGAGGATATGTGACAAGTGATGATCATTTTTTCGAGTGTGTAAATGCGCAGAACCAACACCTGCGATTTTATAAAAATATACCCGACAAGGCACTCCCGTTCCTTGAGCTTACTATCAGGATTGGGAACAGGAAACTCAAGCAAGGACTTTGAAGTTTGTAACAGTCTACTCTGGTTTGACAGCCATCACCCTCGAGCTCTCAGGAGCATCTTCCTTTTGGTCAGTTCCTTATGATCAGGAGGAATTGTAGTGAATTTATCGATTATGATCTACAAGCAACAATGCTGGCAGAAAGACTCCAAGAAAGAAAATAGCCACATCACATCATTAACAAAGCTTTCAAAAGAACTAGGAATAACCACAGGGAAGTATTTTTGGAGCCCAGAGAACACCACCACGACCAAAACACTGGCATGTCTCAATGCCTTTATTTACCCCACTAGTCTGATGCTGTAAAAAGATTAACAGAAGGTGGAGCATCATTAACAGCTGTAACTTGAACTTCCACCACCCACGATCTTCTTTTAAACATACCAGGAATCTGAGAGGTGTACTGATTCATACAAGACATTGGGTAAAACCTCCTATGAATAAAGGAATATTACCCCTCGTAATGGACCCTTATACATGTGGTCAATGTAACGCTTGTAGACTCACCAGACCACAGAAGCACATTGAAATAGGCAATGGGAGGAAATGGTTCCTAAGGAAACATACAAACTGCAACACAAGGAATTGCATACATCTCATCAGGTGACCCTGCTATTTGAAATATGTAGGGATGACAAGAGCTGCAAAAATGTGTATTAATGAACATAGAAATGGCATCAGATGTTAGAGAGTAACAGTGAAGATGAGCGCACACTACCTGGAGGTCGGACACTCAGTTAATGATTTGGGTTGGTGTATACAGGAATCTGTTCAAATAAACATCAATGCATGAGCTCTTTTTCTCGAAAAAGAGCAGAGATGGGTCTTCTGCTTAAACGCCCTCGAAACTGGACTTAACGATGATGTTCAATGAAGCAATATCCACCTTAGCAAAATATAGTTACCTAGTATTTCCCTCTGTCCCCAGTTTCTGTAATACCTCACATCCTGCCTAACAGGTATAGGTCTATGCTGCTTTACATACTTAATGGGGCACTATGAACTTGTTTTCCCAGGTGCATTAATCTAATTATGACCACAGATGACATAATCCTGACAGTATTCCCCGTGATTATCTGTACCCTCCTAACGACTAAGTAAAAAATCCACCTTCATCCAACCGTGAGACTGAACGAAGAGGTCTGCTCTGTTGACACCAATGACGGGCATCCACTCTCGATTATACTCTATATTAATTAATCCAAACAGTCCTCCTGTGATATAGTTGAGGGTCCTGAAAAAAAGCCCCTCAATGTCATCACCCGTCTACATGTATGATTTTTTATTACACAGAGATATTAAAAATATTAAAGTAAAGAAGAAGGAGTTAACTTGATCCTTTCCACTGAGTGAAAAACTTTTAACTCTAGACTATGGAGTACATCATGGTGGGTTCATACATAGAAAGATAAGGGGGTCAGAACTGCCACTTTCTAGAGATTGTGCTTGTGAAGGAAACCAGTTTCGAACTCCTGAATAACTAACCAAATAAATATGGCGCCTAAATATATCCCTGTAAAAAAACAACCATTTGACGGTATATGCACCGAATCACGTGACCTCCACATTTACCCATCACATTACCAAAAGATATCAGCATTGTTAGCAGCTTAAAAATAGGCTCCCATGTTTGGTTTCTCACCTCTGGGACCACAATGACCGGGTAGGTGGTGGTAAAGGTACGGTTTATTAATAATCTAGAACGTAAAAAATAAAATGTTACAGCACATTAACTCATCAAATTAAATGTGTATCAAATAATAATTTTGATGGTCTGTACATCCATTGTTTTCTTTAGCAGTGTGGTGTAGTACCTGTGAGTGGAAATATGCTGTGCTTGATTGATTCCAAGGCTGGCCATGAATATGTTTACAACTGTTCTGACACCTTAAAGGCCTGTAGTACTTTAGAAATAGTTTGTGATTTGCACTGACCTTACTCTTTTGTGAGTGTGTGTTTGTAATAGCATATCCCTACCTAAACCTTTCCTTCCTAAGTCCCCCTATTTAGAAGAAAGCATTCCCAATTTTCCCCAAACCCCCCTTGCCCCTCCTACATTTACTACAAAAATGTATACCTAAATATGTAGAGATCTCTGTCACTGTGGCAGAGATCAATGCAAAAATAATAGATTAACCTTAAGTGTCTAGGGTATGCCCAGACGTGGGTCCCTTGTGTGCTGCACCACTGGATTCAAGCTAGCCTTGCTGATGAAGGGTGACACCCTGAAGCCGGTCCCAGGATGCTTGAATCCTGTGCAGGGAGGACCTGGCTTGGCAGTTCGGGCTGGACTGCTCCCAGAGGGAGCTGGTTCGAGTGTGATTTGCATATAGCTGGGTCCAAACTGGGGTGACGTGGCAAGCAAAATAACGATTAGTTAAACCAAGATCTGTGACTGGGAGTGAGTGTTTCAAAAGTTTTAACACTCTGTCCATAATTTTATTTTGTGATATTGACTGTGGCAGAGATCTCCACACAGAAGAGATGGGAGATTCAGTGAAGCCCTCCAGAGGTATGTTTGTGAATAGGTTTTTGTAGTCCATTAGCAGTACCACTGTACTACTACTTTGTGCAGTAGAAAATGAAATTTATGAATAGGCCCCAAGTACTTGGTTTTATTATAAGGCGGTGTATAGAGCAGTCAGCCTTTGTTACTCTTACCCCTGCATATCCCCTGTGCCTCTCTGTCTGTTGCTTGTCGTTAGTGACTTTCAAGGTTTTCACCCTAGATCTCATTCCAATTTGCGAGAATGCATAAGAAGTCTTCTATAGCATATTTCTGTTTGCATTTTCTGAGTAGAACACTGAACTTGTTTCCTTTTTTTGACAGTTATCCCAATTATCTGATAGATGCTTCGAGTTGCAGATTCCTTACCTTCGAACTTCCCCAGGCGTCAGAGATTTTTGGTTTGAGCAGTACCCCTGCGTGCTGTTAGGTGGCGTCGGTCGACTCCGCGGGCGTCATTGGCGTCTTGGTCGCCGTGATGGTATCTCAATCATATATAGGCACCACCCTGGTGTGCTGACGTCAGTTCTTTTCTTTCCGCACCAGCCTACGTGCAGATCCAGAGAAGAGCTGTCCCAGTAATTTTTTGTCTAACTGCGACATTTTGTCGAATTCATTTTTGATGAGTTTTAGTGCGTCGAGGGATGTCCCGTAAGACCGGATTTAAGCCCTGCCACTCCTGTCACTGCATGATGTCGGTGACGGATCTGCACCTCATCTGTCTCTAGTGTTTGGAGCTCGACCACGGCCCAAAGTCGTGCTCTGAGTGTCGGGCCATGAACCCGAAAGCTTTGTCGGAGCGGTCCCTGAAGCTCATGGCGGCCCGACACTCGTTCCCGGTCCCGTTCGAGAGGAAGATCAGGTGGCCGGTTGCGGAGTCACCACCATTCTTCTTCGTCCAAGTCATCTGGACATTTGGGTAAGAAGAAGAAGTCGAAGAAGGTGAAATGTTCTACAACTTCACCCTGTCACTCACGTGACGCGGGAAGAGCGTTGACGCTCTAGGCTTCCATCCTCGGAGCCCCAGCCTGGGTCCGCTCCATGCCTCCCTGAATTTCCAGGAGCCGGAGCTACCCCTGCCCAACTTACGGAGTTCTATGAGGCCTTGCGCCTCATATTTGGGAAGTCCGACCCACCCTCAGTGCCTTCGGGCCCAGGGGTGTTGGTGAGGGCCTCCTCAGGTTCAAAGTCAGCGACTTCGGTCCTGACCCCAGAGGGCACTTCAGAATCCGCCTCCGGATCCGTCCCGGCGCTGGTCGTGCCAACGCGACCTTCCCCGACGTCTGGTCAGACGTTGACGCTTCCGGCGCCAATTGGGCCCACAATCGACATCGACCCCATACTCATTCCAGACGACCCGGAGCGGGAACAACGTCGCTCAACACCAATTCTGTTTTCCATGGTTCCTGCTGTGCCCACGGTTGATCCTGAACCCTATTACTATGGATATGGTTACAAAGAGAGTGTAGAGGGGCCGCTGGACCCTTTAGAAGACCAGCTTGAGCCTAAACTGGACTGGGTACAGGATTTGGGTGATGCCAGTGGGTTGGACACCTCCCCTGACACTGGCATGTTTTCTTCCCGTACCGTCATTATGGAGGGGGGAGCGTTTTATTCTATGGTAGTGAGAAAGTGCTTCAGCATGGGGCCTTCAACTCGGAACCCCTTCTTCCCTTCAACGAAGCACTTAAGGATGTCCTACTGGGGACCTGGTCCAAATCCAGCACAGGGGCTCCTGTGAATAGAACGACTGCCCGCCGCCATCGGCCTGCGACAAATTACCCAAATTTCCTTAACCAACACCCTACTCCTGAGAGCCTTGTCATTCAGACTTCTTCATCCTCCAGCGCATTCCCTCGGACAGGGAATCGAAAAGACTGGGCAATCTAGGGAAAAATATATTTTCTTTTGCCAGTCTAGCGCTGCGGTCCGTGAACACTGCATGCCTTTTGGGCCGCTATTCCCATAGTCTCTGGGATACGGTTGCACAAATGCTGCCTCAAGTTCCGGAAGAGGCCCGGGAATTCTCTCCCAAGCCATGACAGATGGGAGAGACGCAGCCAAGTTCATGATCTGTTGTGGACTGAATACGACCGACTCACAAGGCAGATCGGTTGCATCAACGGTGGCACTGAGACGCGCCACACCTGGTTGAGGACTTCTGGCTTTTCGAGGAATGTCCAGCCATCTTTGATGGACATGCCCTTTGATGGCACTTGTCTCTTTAGAGACAAGGCGGACTCAGCGCTCAAGCGCTTTAAGGATTCCCGGGCTATGGCTCGGTCTCTTGGTCTCGCAGCCGCTTCTTGCCTCCTCAGTCTGCCTCTCGCTCCTTTCGTGACTACGGAAGGGGCATCCAACTGCGTCCATTTCTACCGGGCCACCGACCCGTGCATGCTCTTGGATCAGAGAGTCAGCTGGCCGCCCAGTCCACCCCCGCCCCCCCTCTGCCTCAAAACCTTCCTAGTCCATTGGGACATCCGGGTCCAGTTGGCGGCAGAATTTGCCATCATCTGCCCCACTTTGAATCCATTACCACAGACAGGTATGTTTTACATATCATTCGAAGGGGCTACTCCCTCCCCTTCGAGACTTCTCCAGCCATGCTACCGTCATTCGATCACCTGTCGGAGGATCATTTGGCACTTCTCCGCGAGGAAGTCAATGCTTTCTTGGCAAAGGGAGCCATAGAGAGGGTCCCTGCACCAGAAGTAGGTTGTTATTGCTATTCCCGCTACTTTCTGGTGCCCAAAAAGGTCAAGAGTCTTCGCCCTATCCTAGACCTACGGTCCCTCAATTCTCTTCCTCAAGAATGAGAAGTTCAAGATGTTAACCATGGCTCAGGTCCTTTCTGCCCTGGAGACTGGATGGCTGCGCTGGACTTGCAGGGCGCCTATTTGCATATTCCCGTCCTACCTGCCCACAGATGTTACCTACGATTTGTGGTAGTTCCCGTGTACTTTAAGTTCACTGTGCTCCCCTTTGGCCTTACCAGTGCCTCTCAGGTGTTCACAAACGTGATGGTAGGGTTTGCAGCTCATCTGCGCAGGTTAGGGGTCCCAGTCTTCCCTTACCTCGGCGAATGGCTGTTGAAGGCGGACACGCCCCAGAACGTTGTCTCCCACCTCCAGACTAAGGCGAACCTCCTGCATTCACTGGGGTTGACTATCAATGTGCCGAAGTCACACCTGACTCCCTCTCAGACGCTCCCTTTCATCTGAGCTGTTACGGACACAGTGCAGTTTCGGGCTTATCCTCCTGAAAAGGGAGTCCAGGTTATTCGGGCTATGATACCGATGTTTCAGGCTGGATTTATGGTGAGAATGACTCTGAGGCTGCTGGGCCTCATTGCCTCCAGCATCCTGCTGGTCCAATATGCCAGATGGCAGATGCGGCTCTGCAGTGGGACCTGAAGTTCCAGTGGGCGCAGCATCAGGGGAATCTCTCCGACATGGTTCAGATGTCGGAGGTAACTACGAAAGACCTTCAGTGGTGGTTGTCGAATCCAGATTGGGTCAATGGCAGATCCCTCTCACTTCCCCAGCCAGATGTCACAGTAGTTTCAGATGCATTACTCCTGGAATAGGGCGGCCACATGGGAGAGGCGGAGATCAAAGGCTATGGCCTTCGGTGGAGTCCGGACTCCACATCAACCTTTTGGAGCTCTGGGAGATCTGACTTGCATTGAAAGCATTTCTTCCCTCTCTCAAAGGGAAAGTAGTGTAGGTGTTCACCAACAACACCACCACCATGTGGTATTGCAACAAGCAGGGCAGGGTGTGGTCGTGCACCCTTTGTCAAGAGGCTCTTCGCTTATGGACATGGATGGAACGCCAGGGCATTTCCCTGGTGGTTCAACATCTGGCGGGCTCTCTGAACATCAACAGACAAACTCAGCCGTCAATGAGTAGTCGATCACGAATGGCGTCTCCATCCAGAGGTCGCGCAAGGTCTCTTTCAGCAGTGGGGAGAGCCTTGGTTAGATCTGTTTGCCTCCGCAGAGAAAGCGCAATGTCAGCTGTTTTGCGCGTTGGAGTTTCCAAGGCAGCACTCGCTCAATGACGTTTTTCGTCACAATTGGAACTCAGGCCTCCTGTACGCCTTCCTGCCAATACCACTTCTGCCCAGAGTTCTGAAGAAGATCAGGCAAAACCGGGCCCAAGTAATCTTGGTATCTCCAGACTGGACACGAAGAGGTTGGTATCCCGAGCTCTCAAGCTCTTGAGCATGGTCATCGATCCTCCGATCAGACTGCCCCTTCGGGAGGCTCTTCTGTTGCAGCAGCAGGGGACTGTTATCCACCCGAACCTGCCCAGTTTCCTCGTACTTGCATGTAGATTGAGCGGCAACAGTTGATGGCTTTTGACCTTCACCTGAAGTCTGTAATGTCATCTTGGCAGCCAGGTATCCCTCCACCAAAATGGTATACGCCTGTCGTTGGAAGTAATTGGTTGCATTGTGTATCAACAAATCTGTTGATCCCCTCTCTGCACCTCTCTCAGAGGTTCTCCTCTTTATTCTCTCTCTTGCCCAGCAGGAGTCTGCTCAGGGCACCCTCAAGGGTTATTTGTCTGCCATCTCTGCCTTCTTAAGGCTACCAGACCAACTTTCTTGCATCAAATCTCCCATTTTTGGGAGATTTCGTAAAGGCTTCACTCATATGTTTCCTCCTTTCCCGTTCATCATGCCCCAGTGGGATTTGAACTTGGTACTCACATACCTCACGTGTGCCCCTTTTGAGCCACCTACAACTGTTCTTTATGGCTCTTAACCCCTAAAACAGCTTTCTTGATTACCATCACATCTGCTCACAGAGTAAATGAACTTCAGGCTGTTCCTTCGAAACCACCATTCCTAGAAGTGCATCCTGACAAAGTGGTGCTTCGTACCAGGGCTTCCTTTCTTCCCAAAGTGGCAACACCTTTTCACGTAAGCCAGTCTATCACCCTTCCTACTTTTTATGTACCCCCACATCCCTCTTATGAGGAGGAGAGACTCCACTGTCTGGATCCAAAAAGAACGTTGGAGTTCTATCTAGATTGTACCAAAGATTTCCGGGTGGACGATCAGTTCTTTGTGGGATATGTGGGTGCGAAGAAAGGGAAGGCGGTGCAGAAGAGGACCATCTCACGATGGGTAGTGCTCTACATCAAGAGGTGAAAAAGCAACCCCCTCAGGGTTTGCACGCTCATCCAACCAGGGCAACTGCTGCTACCACAATGTTAGCATGCAGAGTTCCAGTCCTGGATATCTGTCAGGCCGCAACGTGGGTATCCTAACATACGTTCACCAGGCACTTCTGCCTGGACAGTCAGGTCTGCAGGGATGGCTATTTTGGCTATTCGGTCGTGCAGGACTTTTTGGTGTGATCTTAGCTCACAGCCTACCACCTGGGGTGGTATTGCTCAGGTATCTATTTAAAGGTAAGGAATCTGCATCCAGAAGTCTCTATCAGATGTACAAGTTACTTACCTTCAGTAACGATATACCTGGTAGAGACATATTCTAGTTGCAGATTCCTTACCGACCCGCCCATCCTCCCCGCACTGCAAACTGATTTCTAGAGACAGGAACATTCCCTCTAAGGGCCCTAGTTTTTGGGCATCATTCTCAGTGTTCTTTATGGCTCTGTTCTACTGGTGTGGAAAGTTGTGAAAAGAAGCTGACGTCAGCGTGCTGTGCTGGTGCCTATATACAAGTGTGACGTCAACACAGCGACCTCGACACCTGCAGAGTTGACTGACGCCACATAACGGAGCGCAGGGGTACTGTTCGAAGAAAAAAATCTCCGGATCCTGTCTGACGCTTGGGGAAATTCAAAGGTAAGGAATCTGCAACTAGAATGTGTCTACCAGATATATTGTTACCAAAGGTAAGTAACTTGTACATCACCATTTTCTGTAGCTTGTTAATGTTCACATTTTGTTGGAACTTGTTCCCACTGCTAACATTCAAACGTTCTTCTCAACATATGTGGCTTACAACATTTTCTCTTGGTCGGTTCCTGCCCACACTGCCTCAGAACAGTTTAACATTCACTTTGCTACTGTGTAAGGCAGTGTTTTCATTGCCTTTTAGAACCATGTCCGATTTTTAGAACAACAAACCTTCGAAGCTCACCTACATTTAACAAACATGAGGTGGCGTTAATTTTTTTAATGTAATAGTGAACATGCTTTCAAAATGCTGTAAGTGACCAAAACAACATACCATTTACAAAGTTTTGTGTTCCTGTCTTGCAGTGAAGTTTTGCTTGGGAATACTTGCAAGGGTTTGTTTTAAAACTGGACTTATGTACATGATACAGCACCTTTGCATCAGTGGTGCTGGAACAAGTTTCAGAGTGGGGATGCTGACATAAGTGTTACATCACTGAAGTCATTGGGATTGTGAAACATCCTAGCTTCATACAAAATGTGGCATATGTTCTACAGGAGTGTGGTAAGGGTGTAGCTTGTATCCGGTGGTCCATTTTGAAGCTCAATGTCACAAATATATTACTAAATAATCGTGCAATAACGCACTGCCATTTACAGACTGCAAATTTCTGTTGAAATGGCCACTAAATTTGCACAGACAGTTTTATGGATAACCCTATATATCACACAAATGATAATGTGTGGAAATCGAGTATCAGTGACTATTTATCATTTACTCATCACAAGTAAAAGTATTTTGATCCTATTCAAATTTTTGCTTCCGTCACACTTCATAATTACAAAAACATGTGCTTCATTTTTGCTTTCCTAACTGCTGATATATTCTGCATATGCAGGTATCTAAATATGCAGGTGTCTAAATTTTGCTTTCCGTTACAAAAAAATTACATCCTGCAACAAATCCTTTCATACTCCCTGTGAAGCAGCAAGATTGTTACATAGTTCCTTTAAAAATGTGTCTCACTTAGCACAGAAAGAAAAGTAAACACAAGTGATCGTGTTAAAAGAATAAGCAGTAATTTGTCATTGACAAAGCCTGACATTTGACCTCTGTCTTTGAAGCCCAGCAAATGTGACAAGATCAATACAAAATATAAAGGCATCTTTATTTATTGCTCTTTCACAACCCAACAGATATCAGCCGATGATCCCACCAGTGGGCTGTGACTGGCAGTTTGGGAAATACTGGTGTACGTTATTTGTAGAACCAAATTCTAGTTAACAGGGGACTGAGCATCATATTCAAGAAGTATAAACTCCAGGTTGGTAAGTAGTGCCTGGTATGGTCTATTAACGATGTAGTTACAAATCCTAGCAGTATTAATAGGAAGCATGCTTTCTCCATCTTTGACTCCTTTCCTGTTTCCTAAATAGACTCTTTTGCGGTTAATCGTCTTGCAGTGTTCTTTCTGGTGCTGAAACCACATTCCTGCAAGACCATGTCTCATATCGAATTACTTTTGTACGATCAAAAAAAATTGAAGTACCAGTCACTGCGGCTGTCGTAGTACAGTTTCACTTTGACCAGTTCTTGGCCAAATCCATTAAGAAGGTTCATCGGGTTTCTACCCACTTCATTAGCAAGGGTGGGCCTTCTTCTTTGCTAGCTGTTGATCCGAAAGTTAGAAATTGTGCAGTTAAACCCCAGACACAGCCCCACACCCACTGTAAAGGTAACTCCATACAAAGATTGGGCAATGTCCCATCACGCAAAAAATTTCCCCATTTCGAAGATAACACTAGTAGTTTGCAAAGTTGATTGGTTGTGCACCAGAAGAATATGTGTTTATGATTAATGTGAGACTAGAGCAGAGACTCCAGCCACATGATAGTAAACAATGTTAATGAGAATGTGTTAGTTCCCAAACACCACTTTTTTTTATCAAAGACTTGCACGTATAACTGCCCGTTTAGGGCACAGTCGGTCTCACAGGCCCTTGTAATAAAAACCATGCTACCAATAAGCAGCTAAATTTATATGTGACCACCTTTTGCCGGTATGCCCATCAGAAGCCACTGATGGCCACCATGTGCCTGGGTAGCATTATGCAAGGAATGACTACTACTGGTTGCCCACAACATAAACATGAAGACTAAGTTATATCAGTGCCATCTTAATGCTTAGGCTGTCCACAATGGCCATTATCATTTGAATGATAATAATATGCCAAAATGTTCCAGCTTATTCCAAAGCCAACAAAATGTAAAAAGTGCCCATAATGTAAAAAAAATGGGCATCTTGTGCCACGGTCTCCTTGATACATAGGATGCCCAAAACATGCCACGGACGGCCACTGTTTGTGTGACCTGACACAGTGCTTAGAATACCCACAGTAGTTTATAACAGGCCATTTTATGCCATGGTCACCATAATGTGTGGGATGGCCACACTGCCAAATAAAGGCCACCTTGTTTTTAGAGGTACCATAATGGATGATTTGGAGAAGGGGTTTGAGGGTGGCCAGCAGATGCCAGAGTGTGGTTAGCAGAAACAACCGTAGGCATGCATTTACATACACAAGTGCATAGGCATAAACACATGCGTGCACAAGGACAGGTGTACTCACAATCCTACAATCAACCCTCATCCCACACATTAATTGACCCCCTCCCATTTTCGTCTTCTCCATTCAAAAACCTATCTGGTCTCGATGACTTCACCTCCTCCTGTGTAGTGCTTGCGTTGTTTGGGAAAATGTGGTACCTTGAGAATCCTACTTCGCTGCAGCAAATCCCCGCTCATACAAGACAATATAACTTAGGTCACAGAGCCTGCAATAGATAGCCAATCACAAAACGGGTACCAATAATCTTCACCGTGATTCGCCATAGGATTTAGGCCCACACGCTGTCAGTCACAGAGTGTGTTTACACGTGCATGGGTCTTGTCAAAGCATGTGATTGGCTGCAGGTGTGGGTAGACTCTGCCTCTTACACAACCGCAGTGCCACCCTCGGCCGGCTTTCTGAGCACTGAATACTCCTACCTCACAAAATGGCTGTACAGTGCAAGTGTGACGGGTACCTGTTCCCATTTCACTCACACTCTTTACTCTGACTGCTGCTGTCCTTCAGAGGTTCTGGATGTCTGTGGTGCCACCTCCCGCGGTCTGCAGAAGGGGGCACTGCACAGCTCCAGTCTTCTGTGTGACACTGATGGGGCTTTTGGGAGGTTATTGCTGGGATAGGGAAAACCTTACTCTGACTACGGTATCAGACTTCCTTGCCGTTAAGCAAGTCTCCCTACGCATTAGCTCCTGAAACAGCGAGCGGCGTCCAAGGAGGAGGGGACATACAATCTGTAGGTAGATCCATGAAAGCAACAGAGGTGCAACGTAGAACGTTGTATTTTCTCATCCATGGAAAGAAAAATCAAAGGTGGAGTTATACTTTGCAACCTTTATGCTGTAATAGATCTGAACACCGTCTTTTCTGTATTCCTCTAATGACATTTCCAGTTTCAAAGGTCAAAGACAATGTTACCATTAGTCCATAACAAGAAATATGAAGGGTTTTTAATGTCACTTGGAGCATTATAGTTAGGAACTACATATTTAAGTTTTGAACCGAAATCTCTTAATTGATTCTGATACTAGATGAACAAGAGATTTTGCCCGCTGAAAACCAGAAGTGGTTATATATCTCTGTGCCTCATTTCTGATTACAAGCTATTGAGGGAATACTCTAGTAACTTGATTACTATATAATATGTGCTCCCCTGTGTCGTTAAGAGAGTATCAACGAAGTGCGAATGAGTCTGACCGCTCTCCAAATGTAGCGCTTTGGTCAGCTTTGCTGGGCTTGTATGAAAAGCTCTTTGCCAACAGGGCAGTGGTGCATAGATCGTGCGAAAAATAACACATTTACAATACTACAGGCCCGAAAATAAGACTCATGTGACATAAGTAGAAGAAAACACACTTATTGCAAAGCTGAAAATTGTGGGATATTGCACGTGGGGAGTGACCAGTAGAACAGCCACGCCCTCCCCCCACCCCGCCCCCTTTCACCAGCACCCCCCAACACATTTCTGTTTTCTTTGGACGTCTTCATTGAGGTTGCTCCTAGGCAAGCCATGCCCCACGCCTGGATCCAATTGTGGTGACGGGTTTACTTCGCCACCACCCCTCCTCCCCCCATCCGGTAACCCGTGTGAGATATGTCCTCTGAGCTCAATCCTGCTGCTCCATCAAAGAGGAGAAACCGTACTCACATCGGCCTGACCCCTTTACAAATGGGCATGAATTGCAACGCCACATCCCTTCTGCGCTGACAAGGCGAATCGGGTGCGGCTCTGCCTTTTTGTCGTCGCTGAGGTGTAGTTTGGTCGCCCTCGTGGTGTCCCTATGATGGGTGGGAGGCAGCAGCGCTTTCCTTCAGGGCCTGGATGGCAGAGGGCTTCATTTTGAGTGGTCGGCACCACTCTGAGCTGGGAGAGGGCTTCATTCGACCTGGCAACGCCTCCCGCTGAGATGGAAAGCATTCAATTGGGGGGGGGGGGGGGGGCGGTGTGACTGCTGCTGCCTGTGCTGGCCATGCTGTCCCAGACGCACTTCTTGCAGGTGCTCTGCAGTGTGCGAGAGAAGCTTGCACTACGCCGCTCTGCCAGATCTCAGCACGGGGGTGCTGTTGCCCCTTGTGATCTCCGAAGTGTGCTGTGGCCCATGCTGGATCTGTTCTGGCCATCCGACGCTGATCGATGGGCCGCGCTTATTAGGTTGACATATGGAATCGTTACATGTCCATAGCTTTTAACCAAACCCTTCCATCAGCTGAACGTGAACACTGAGGTATAAAAGACGGTGTTTCAGTGCGTGTTGCAGACCCAGCTGTCATACGCAGATAAGTACGGTTGAGTGCTCTGATGGAGTAAAACAGATTAAACAGACTAAACCTAGATTTATTTCTAATTGAATTCTGAATTTTGCAGCCGTCAACTACACGGGTGGTGTGGCATCCCGACTACACCAGCCCACGTAATTGGAAAGCTCAAAGTTGACTAGCATTCCAATTTGAAAGGCCTCTAGTTACTCACCTCGCTTGTTGATTACTTCCTATTGACGTTGGTGGTGTTGCAAGGGTGCCATGCAGTGCTTAATCTATACAGATGCCCATGGCCTGCATTACCGAATGTTGAGCTGCAGAGTACCAAGTCTGTATAGTTTTGACTCCACATCATCCCTCTATAATCCATCACCAGGCATCCCTGCCTCTTTATCTCACTCGTGCAGGCTCTATTTCACCCCTATTTTCGCACTTTTTTCCCCATCTTTCTCTTCTTCCCTTGGGCCCTAATGCAAGGAAGGAAAATGCCCCTCCATATTCCCTGGTTTAATACTAAAATATAGCAGACATTGGGGTGCAATGTAATGCTGCTGCACCGAGCTTCAGCAATTGTAGCTACTCCCTTTCTTGGCTCTGCCCTGTCTTTGCCACCTCTCTACACACTGCCAGTTCTTTCTCTTCTGCTGTGTGTTTATCCCACGAAGGCTTTGGCAGTTCACGCCTCCTTGTCTCTGTTCAATACAGTTCCCTCACCATTCTCTGACCTCAAAGGTTTCAGGTTTAATTCAGTCTTCAGGAATTCTGATTTCTCTCCCCCACCCACCTTTCCCCTAACCTTAGCAGTTGCAGGTCTCCATGCGCATCTATTTCTACTTTCTAATTTCTGTCCTTCACGTTTTCTTCTTCCTCCTCTCCACATGGTTACTGTGTCCTGGATATTCAATATAGCTCTGGCGCCTCATAAAACATACACGGGTTCACAGTTTGTTGTCATTTACATCATGCACAATCTGTTGAACGGGACATGGCCCATGCCTGCTTTCGCACTCTTGCTAGTTTCTTTTTTACGCTCTTATGTGTAAATTGGAGGCCATTTGCTTCTGCCCAGCAACCTCTTATGTTTTTCTCTATGGCTTATGTGGTGATTACCTACTTTCAGGTCTCCTCTTCCTTCAGCTTGGTTACTTTGCCTCCACCCGCCAGTTTTATTCCATGTGCATTGTGTCTCTGGTGGTTTGCAGCAGCTTGTACACATAACCTCTATTTTTGTATTTCGAGAACAGTCTTTCTCTGCATGCTTGTGCTCTGTTTGCTTCCATCTGCCTGAGGTCTGTCCAAAAGTACCAGGAGTCTATGCAGGTTAAGGTCAAACACTGGTGATTAGAGGGGTAGGAGACAATGGCGCATTCCGGATCACCCTTTCTCTCATTGAGGAAGCCCATTGTACATGGGCTCCAGGACCCCCTCCTCAGGCTTTTCTGTCCTGTGTGGCACAGGACAAGTGGTGAACTAGACCTGAAAACAGATTGAGTACACAGTCACACAACCATAACATGTTTAATCATACCCGACTATCAAAAAGGAGGCACTAAGATCCCAGGTGTCCCTCTAGAGACCCTGACTGTGGCATTGGGAAGCAGAGCGTGGTCTCTTCTATGGATTTCCTCTGTCCTGTCCATCTCCTGACTCTTCCCCCGCTGTGGTTGAGCAAAGCTCCTACTCACTGTAGGAAGCCTTTGAGGGAGAGAATACTGAGTCAGCAAGGAAAGTAAACAATGTCTCCTCGTTCTCAAGTGTGATATTATTCAAGCACTGATCGCAGACCAGAGTCTGGTTAAGAATTCACTTTGACGCCAAAGGAACAGCAGCCACAGTGCGGATCCTGTTGTAACATGTTTGGTGCTAAAGGCGGTACCATCAGTCCATGGGATTAGCCAAAAAAGTAAAACACCTTCCACTTTGAAACGGGTCCCGAATGCCTCCGAGGTAGTCCAAGTCTTCGTCTCTTAGTCTTCATCTCCCCTCCCTTCCCTCCTCATTCCCCATTTATTTCCCCTATCTTTTCTTCCCCCCCCCACACATTACATTTGATTTATTCCCTTTGTTACACCGCTGTCTCTATTTGACTTTCACTATTTTTTTTCATTACCTTTTCCTAGCGTCTTTTTATTTCTCTCTGCAACCCCCTTTGCCTATTTTCACACTCATAGCCGCACTTTAACGTTTCCGACCTGCTAATGTTTTAAAAACACTGCCATTCATCCGAGATTCTGCAGGAGACCTGCGAGGCGTTAGCTTGACATGCTAACTTGCTGCAGGAGGGGGTGACAACACCCCCGCTTAAAGTACCAGAGCGCGGGCTTAACGCCGCCGCCGTCCGTATTTTGAGCGGTGTCATTTCTACTCTGGCAGGCCTCTTTCTAGGAATTCGCATTCTATGGTGACGAGCTGTTCCACGTTAAATCCGGCACAGTTAAGTTGGCTGTCCAGTTGTCTCAGGCTGTATTGATTCTCTCAGAAGCGGTCTTTGAACTCACCTTCTCACTTGCATTCTGCTTTGTTCACACTTAGCTTGGCGTACAAAGTTGAAAGCTAGTAGGACCTCTATGGCTCTGTCGCCATTGCCTCCATTTGAGCCATGTTGTATCTCCCTCCCTTACCGGAGCTCATGCATCCACCCCTCTGGACACCCACCCATGCCTCCCCCAACACTTTTCTTACCTGTTCAGTTAACTGCCTTCAGGTGCACCCCTAAGTGTTCCAGCATGAACATCAGAAACAGACGAGGCCCTTATCAATTCTTGCTGTAAGAGGCCAAGCTTACATATTATGGACATAGACATTTAGGTTGGTACTGGAGACCTCAAACACTGGTTCCAGTAGCAAGCCCCTAGTCCCTGCTAACTAGTGCTTTTGAGGCTTTGTCAATCCACTGGGGTCTACCGTAGACTAGGAGGGGTGCCAAAAGGGCCTCCCTCACAATGGGTTGGGCTACTGCCCTCATCCAGAGTGCAGAATACAAGCACAGTAGTTGCAGCATACCCATTTAGTGAACAGTAGAATGACCAGGCTGTGTCCTGTGTCATAGGAGTGGAGCCTACCAGACCACAGGGTTGAAATTCTGTGGCTTTATTGTTCACAATTTGCTTGGCCTAAATTTAAGGAATGTAGCACTGTGAAGTGCATGCGTGTTGGTGTTCCTTTGGGAGTACATATCATGGAAGCCTGTAGGTTCCATTATGGGAAGCCTAGGGCCTACCTATCTGTGACATGAAGATGTGGGCTGCAGACCCAGACGGGAGATGTGGATTGCTGACTTGGGGTTGTGGGGTGGGGGAGGGGAACTACACTGGGAGGGGAGCACAGCCACTGTGAACATCAAATGTATATCATGGTTTAAAAAGGGTGTTGAGTAGGGAGGCTGAAGCATAGTGTTTATGATAGATGGCGGGACTGAAAATTTACAGACGTCAGGAACACAGAATCATAAAAGATGGAAGGCTTAATCCTGTGAGAGGCTTATGTCGGTGGAGGCTGAAGCCCAGGCGTAACTGCTGCATCCATGACAAGAGTTGTGAGTCCATCGGCTTTGGTGCCACTACTGCAGGGGCAGACAGTCCCATGGACGAAGAACCGAACCAAGGAGTGGGCACTTCAAAGTGCCCAACACCCTCAAAATCACATTTGTGTCTGGAGAGACTCTATAATATGAAAGCTGAAAGCCCATTTGTTGTTCAGAGCTGTGACAAGATCAAAACAACTTGAGCCACTTGCAGCCAGGAGGAGAGATCGAGGTCTGCTGGTCTCCCAGCTTATCAGAGCTTTATTGCTCAAAACACCAAAGACACTTGCCCTAAGCCTGGAGCACCAGCCTGCCTGCCAAGACCAATGTACACATTAAGGAGGAAAGCCTGAAAGGGAGCAATCATTATCTTTATATTCATAATATTTTTCCTTTCTATACATAAACATAACTAGACAACCCACTTTCTTGAAAACATTGTTCATATTTCACTCACATGGCTACTCTTACCTTAATCACCATTCATCTGACATAGATCCACTAAAATAGTAGAATCATATTTCATTTGCTGATATCACAAAACATTCATCCACAATACCACTTTCAGATCGTACATCACAATAAATTGAAAACCATCTGCCCATCATGACTCAAGTGTTTTCTTTGGCAAAATTCATATAAACATGCACATGGTGCTGGTTTAATATATTCTATTACACAATATATATTATATACATTCAACACTTCAATATGTCATTTCTTTTCTATTTCCAATATCCAATAAATATATCTCTTAAACCAAAGTAATAATCACCATTTCATCTAGTAGTGTATATGTATAATCCAATGTTCACAATAACTATATGATACCTTAACCAACACCGGTACGCCTCAAAGTAACCTAAAACCATATATACGTAACCCCACCACCTGTGAAAACAATACACCAAATTGATAAACCCAATCAGATCACCCAACAAACATAGAACCAACACCTACAGCCTGACCCTCAATCAAAGTCAAATCGTACTTTATTTCGACCATAGGTCATAAAAGTTTGCACATCGAACACAAGAACAAAAAAGTGCATTCATTATCATTGTGCTTTACAAAGCACCACACTTACTTAAAAGAAGATTTGCATAAAATGGAAATAACTCTCTGAAGCCATAGTCACTGGGAGTAAAAGGATCAGTCATAGGCCAAGGCCTGCAGTAGTCCACCATTGTCCATGAGGTAGTCAATGCAAAGTTGGGAGTAAAAATTTGGTACAACGATCAAAGATTAAAGTAAGAAAATAAATTAAAAAAACACTGGTTAGAGATTATTATAAAACCATAATTAAAATACCAGCAAAATGGGATATCGGCAAAATAAAAAAACTATTCATAATTTTACATTTGGGTGCCAAAGCTACTAAAAAGTCGGCATCACAAACTTAAAATTATACAAATATTTAAGAACCAACAATACAAAGAGAATAAATATAAACTCAGAATTTCCCAGTTAATACAATCATCCGAATAAAAACAGGTAATCCAACCCAAAATCTAAAATACTGATTTTGTGTTGTGGATTAATACAATGTCATGATAATTCAATTAACATGCTTTAACAAAGGGAACCTGCTAGCTGCAGGGTCATACAGGCAAATGGAAGGCAGGAATTATATTCGAAAAGCACATAATTTAAGCACGATCCAATCTTTAGAAACGTGTACACAGTATAAGAAGAGGCATATGTCATGGCTTAGTGCAACTAACAGATTTGTATTAAAAAAACACACACACAGAACAAATACATGGAGAGAACACCTTACAGCTGACAATAGTAGTAGAGTAACAAGAATAAAAAAAAATAGTTACCCATTTACTGACTAAAAAGTCAGTCCCAAGACCCTATCCAAGCTACGTGATTAAATAGTTCTTTACCCCGCATTGCAGGCTAAACACTGTGACCAAATGCCATGATAGCCCTATGGCGAATAGACCGAACTGCTGACAGATATTTAGTGACTGCACTTACTACTAATGTAGACGGGTTATATTTGCAGATTCTCCCTAGGAGTTTTATATAAGGGACAAAAAAAGCACGTGTTCATTTGACTCCACACATAAATTGCACATTTTGCATTTGTTGGCCTCAAGGCTATTCTGCGACCACCGGGCAGTAAAAGTATTGACTGGTAGAGTGCCATATCTAAACTGGAAAATAAAGCATGGGCATGGGAAGGTAGTTGCAGGTCAAGGAATAGCTCAGGCCATGGCTCCGGTTTAACGAGCAAAAATTCTGATGTTAAAAGACCCACCCCGTTACTGTGAAGGATCTGCTCATTGGCCTTCCCCAATATCGCAGTTTGACCAATGAAGTAGCATTAGCTAGGATCAAGTCGGACCTCTCCCAGAATTGTGGGAAAACCAAATCATCCCAGACTGATTTCATTTCCCTCAGCCAACTGACCTTTTTCCAGCTACTTTGACTCTTAAATAGATCTTTAACTGCCTCACGAAAGAGTTCCAATTCCTCTGTTCTCCAGAGTCGGATCCAGTATAAGGGGCGCCTCAGACCTACTACGTTTTTAATGCTATTCATTCCAAGATCTAATCTAAGGGGAATCATCGGAGTGCCCTTCCCCATCCTGCCTCTGTGTCTGATGATCCCGCCGGATCTACGACAGACCCAGGACCTTCTTTCCTTCAGAAAACTCCTCAAGACTTGGCTCTTCGAGCAATAGCAGCACCACCCCCCCAGCGCATTGAAACCCTCACAGGAATGTAGTGCACTTTAAAAATTGATTGATTGATTACAACCAATATAAATAAGATAAACAACCCCACCATTTTGTATGATTTTAGAAAGCCTAGAGTTTCCTGTCTAAAACATACCTCTAGATCTGAGAGCATAGTCGTTGTAACCCTTCTGCTTGTCCCAATCGAAGGGAGTAACCCCAGCCCAATACCTGAATAATATGGCAAAGGTCTGCCTGTTGTCTGGTTGGCAATCCTCTCGATCAGCAAAGCAGTCTGTGGGGTAGGACGAGTCCTAGGATGGTCATGCCTGGAATGCCCTCTGCCCTCCTTAGGCCTATCGGTTGTTTATATAATATCCAGTACAGAGTTTGTGCAACAGGCCTGACATACTGATGTGTCTAGTGAATAGGGACTGGCTCCTGGGCTCCTGAATTTGCAATACCAGTTAGCATATCATATATTGTACATGACAGCCTTGAGCAGGGCACCGAGTGCACGCTGTACAATGGCTTGATAAAATGTGCAGCACAAACTTTGTCTTACTTGAAAGAAACAGCTGATTAAAATATAAAAAGAACGAGCCAAAAGCGGGGTGTGTTAAAAAAAAAAAGAATAAAAATGTGTCTAAATGTAAAAGGTACAGGCTGCGGGCCTAATGCTAAAATAACAGTGTTCAACCTAAAGACGTCCTACAACACCCTGTCTAATTTCCCGTTTCCCTTTTATATGAGTGGGGTTATAGTAATCTCAAGATTTTGTTGCATGACAACAGCAGACTACTTGTGCGGCCCTAAGTATTAATGTGTGGCATGGTGTATATCTTAATGTAGTATTGTAGCTTTCTGATGGATACAACTACCTTTGGATTCCTCACCTTATGAATTCTTCCAGTGTGGCAGCATTCAATGGAAATTTTCTTCCTAGCTCCTCACGACGACGAGGACGTCACAATTGCATGTTTCCGCACGTGATTCCGTCTGATGTAATCGGAGCCATAAGAAGTCCTCGCTGGTGTGCTGAAGTAATTTCCTTTTTTTTTGCGCCTTCGACGCTAATGTTTTTTTCTCCTACCTCTTGGTAGTTACTGTTTCAAGGGAATTGTTTTAGAGCTCTACAATGTCTCCACCTAAAAAATCAGGATTTAAGCCTTGTAGCGAGTGCGGGGGTCACATGTCGGTGACGGATCCACATGAAAATTGCCTTTGGTGCCTGAGCTCGGATCACAACGTGGAGGGGTGCATGTCCTGCCAGCAGATGAACCCGAAGGCCTTGAAAGAGAGAGAGAGAGAGAGAGAGAGAGAGAGAGAGAGAGAGAGGCTAAGCTTGTCTTGGCAAAAGCTAATAAGGAGCAGAGAGGACACCGAAGATCAAAGGCAAGGGACACTTCATCGCATAGATCCTCGAGGTCTCGTAAGAAGTGACGCTGACGGCATGAATCTCGACTTTGTTCGTCCTGAGATTGGTTTCGGTCTCCTCCGAGACTGCGCCACACGGCATGGGAGGTCAGCCGTACAGTGTCTCCTCAGCCTCAGAGTCCACAGACTTCTCCGGCACCAACTTTAATTGAGATCTCTGAGTCCCCAGCAAGCCCAATAGCTCATTTTAATCCTGCATCCACTCATGATCAGGAGTTGGGTGTACAAGCATTGGATCCAGTCCAGCCATCTCCAGTGAAGCAAGGATTTCTGCCTTCCTGGCTCCAGGAGCGGATCCATCAGCATTTCTCAATGCTATGTTTAGCATATTTAACAGAGCTATGGCCTCCTCTGGTGCACCTGCTGGTCCCACGGGTCGTTGACATTCACGCTGGGGTAGCCGGCACCCTACAAGCAGGCCCCGTTTGGACCCTTTCTTCCATGTGAAGGTACTGGTTCGGCACTAATGACGTCGCCATCTCTACCCCGAATGATGGTGCCAGCGGCGCTCACAGAGTCGATACCGGATGGATCCTGATCGGCACGGAGTGTGGATTCGCCTCCCTCTCCCTTCTCGTCCTCCAGAGCTACCTTCGGCTTGGAAGCCGGTGTCGTCAACGTTGGTTAATTCTCTGTCGATGCCACGTTTGCAGTCCAGACTGAAATTGAGAAGGAGGGCCTTAAGACTTTTGGAGGAGCAAGAGTATCGAGAACAACTATTGAAGAAATGGGGAAATTCCAGAGCCTGCAGGTGAATTTCAGGGCCCAGACTCTGCTATTTATCTGGATACATCCCCTGAGTGGGAATTTTCATCCCCTGGAGGTGAACTCACGGCAGAAGCAGCTTCTTACCACGGTGTGATAAGGAAGGCTGCTGAATTTTTGGACTTACTACTTGATGCATCGGAGACGAAAACAAATATTTTAACTAAGGTGTTGCATCCATCGGCTACATCTTCTGAGCTTCTCCTCCTTTACAATGGTGCCCTCACTGAGCCCATTTTAGAAATTTGGACGAAACCTGTTACAACACTGGTGGTTTCCAAGACTGTGGCTAGGCGGTACAGTGTTGCTGCAGGAGATCCTCAGTTCTTATCACAGCATCCAATACCTGAGAGTTTGGTGGTGCAAGCCTCTTGTTCTGTGCGGTCGGCTCCTGGTTCGTTCCCTACAAGTCCATCTGATAGGGAGTCTGAACGTATGGAGCAGACAGCTAAGATGTGCTTCTCCTCAGGCAGCATGGCCTTAAAATCTCTGAATGCTACATGTGTGCTGGGGAGGTGTATCTATGCATTAATGGACACAGTAAAAGCAGTTGTACCAAAATTGCCACAGGATGTGCAGGGGCACTTTAAGGAACTCCTGCAGGATAGTCAAGCGGCAGCAAAGCAGGTCATTCAATCAGGTTTGGACACTGCAGACTCGGTTGCTAGGGCTATGGGCACTTCTGTAGCAACTAGGAGGAATGCGTGTCTCAGAGGTTCTGGTTTCTCCTCTGATGTTCAGACTACGCTGATGGACCTCCCTTTTGATAGCGAGAAGCTGTTTGTTGCTAGGGCGGACTCAGCCTTGGAAAGATTTTTTAAAAAGCAGGGCTACTGCAAAATCTTTGGGTCTTCAAGCTTCATCTTCTGCACTCTTTAGATCTTTTTGGGGATTCACAGGGTTTGGCCGTAGGTCCTCATTTCGTGAAAGGCTACAAACCAAAGTCCAGCAGCCTACCAACCCTCTCTACAGGTATTATAGGGGCCGTGGGAGAGTTAGAATGCGAGGAGCCACACAGCAGCCTTCCGCTTCATCCTCATCCTCTGGGGGAGTCCACCAAGGAAAGCAGCCCTACTTTTCACTCCATATACCAGCATGTTTTACCCGTAGGGGGAAGGCTGTTAATTTTTCTCCACGAGTGGGAGTTAGATATATCAGACTCTTGGGTGCTGAGCATAGTGGGAAAACGTTATGCCCTTTCTTTTCGGGAATTCCCCATACCCCCCTTCCCTCCACGTCATTCATTTTACACAGAAGAACATCCCCTGTTGATTCAGCAGGAGGTGCATGCCCTTTTGTTGAAAAGTGCACTGGAGTTGGTTCCAGAGCAGTAAGAGGGTCAGGGATGTTATTCAAGTTATTTCCTGATTCCCAAGAAGGATGGTCGATTGAGCCCTATCCTGGATCTGAGGATTTTGAATTGGTTCCTGTAAGGAAATGCCTCCTTGGCATGGTTACCCCCTGACTTTTTGCCTTTGCTGATGCTAAGTTTTGATTTGAAAGTGTGCTTAGGCCTGCTAACCAGGCCCCAGCACCAGTGTTCTTTCCCTAAACCTGTACTTTTGTTCCTCAATTGGCACACCCTGGCATCCAGGTAAGTCCCTTGTAACTGGTACCCCTGGTACCAAGGGCCCTGATGCCAGGGAAGGTCTCTAAGGGATGCAGCATGTCTTATGCCACCCTGGGGACCCCTCACTCAGCACAGACACACTGCTTGCCAGCTTGTGTGTGCTGGTGAGGACAAAACGAGTAAGTCGACATGGCACTCCCCTCAGGGTGCAATGCCAACCTCACACTGTCTATGCAGTATAGATAAGTCACCCCTCTAGCAGGCCTTACAGCCCTAAGACAGGGTGCACTATACCATAGGTGAGGGCACCAGTGCATGAGCACTGTGCCCCTACAGTGTCTAAGCAAAACCTTAGACATTGTAAGTGCAGGGTAGCCCTAAGAGTATATGGTCTGGGAGTCTGTCATGCACGAACTCCACAGCACCATAATGGCTACACTGAAAACTGTGAAGTTTGGTATCAAACTTCTCAGCACAATAAATGCACACTGATGCCAGTGTACATTTTATTGTAACATACAGCCCAGAGGGCACCTTAGAGGTGCCCCCTGAAACCTTAACCAACTACCCGTGTAGGCTGACTGGTTTTAGCAGCCTGCCACACTTGAGACATGTTGCTGGCCACATGGGGAGAGTGCCTTTGTCACTCTGTGGCTAGTAACAAAGCCTGTACTGGGTGGAGATGCTTATCACCTCCCCCTTGCAGGAACTGTAACACCTGGCGGTGAGCCTCAAAGGCTCACCCCCTTTGTTACAGCACCCCAGGGCATTCCAGCTAGTGGAGTTGCCCGCCCCCTCCGGCCACGGCCCCACTTTTGGCGGCAAGGCCAGAGGAGATAATGAGAAAAACAAGGAGGAGTCACTGACCAGTCAGGACAGCCCCTAAGGCAACCTGAGCTGAGGTGACTCTGACTTTTAGAAATCCTCCATCTTGCAGATGGAGGATTACCCCAATAGGGATAGGAATGTGACCCCCTCCCCTTGGGAGGAGGCACAAAGAGGGTGTAGCCACCCTCAGGGCTAGTAGCCATTGGCTACTGCCCTCTCAGACCTAAACACACCCCTAAATTCTGTATTTAGGGGCTCCCCAGAGCCTAGGAACTCAGATTCCTGCAACCTAAGAAGAAGAGGACTGCTAAGCTGAAAAACCCTGCAGAGAAGACGGAGACACCAACTGCTTTGGCCCCAGCTCTACCGGCCTGTCTCCCCCCTTCTAAAGACACTGCTCCAGTGACGCTTTCCCCAGGGACCAGCGACCTCTGAATCCTCAGAGGACTGCCCTGCTCTAGAAGGACCAAGAAACTCCTGATGACAGCGGCTCTGTTCACCCAAGACTGCAACTTTGTTACAAAGGAGCAACTTTAAAACAACTTGCGTTTCCCGCCGGAAGCGTGAGACTTGCTACTCTGCACCCGACGCCCCCGGCTCGACTTGTGGAGAACAATCACTTCAGGGAGGACTCCCCGGCGACTGCGAGACCGTGAGTAGCCAGAGTTTCCCCACCTGAGCCCCCATAGCGACGCCTGCAGAGGGAATCCCGAGGCTCCCCCTGACCGCGACTGCCTGCTCCTCAGATCCCGACGCCTGGTAAAGACTCTGCACCCGCAGCCCCCAGGACCTGAAGGATCCGAACTCCAGTGCAGGAGTGACCCCCAGGAGGCCCTCTCCCTTGCCCAGGTGGTGGCTACCCCGAGGAGCCCCCCCTTGCCTGCCTGCATCGCTGAAGAGACCCCTTGGTCTCCCATTGAAACCTATTGAAAACCCAACGCGTGTTTGCACACTGCACCCAGCCGCCCCCGTGCTGCTGAGGGTGTACTTTCTGTGTGGACTTGTGTGTCCCCTGGTGCCCTACAAAATCCCCCGGGTCTGCCCTCCGAAGACGCGGGTACTTACCTGCTGGCAGACTGGAACCGGGGCACCCCCTTCTCCATTGAAGCCTATGCGTTTTGGGCACCACTTTGACCTCTGCACCTGACCGGCCCTGAGCTGCTGGTGTGGTAACTTTGGGGTTGCTCTGAACCCCCAACGGTGGGCTACCTTGGACCCAAACTTGAACCCCATAGGTGGTTTACTTACCTGCAAAAACTAACTAACTCTTACTCCCCCCAGGAACTGTTGAAAATTGCACTGTGTCTAGTTTTAAAATAGCTATATGTGATTTATTTGAAAACTGTGTATGCTATTTTGATTATTCAAAGTTCCTAAAGAATCTACCTGCAATACCTTTCATTTGAAGTATTACATGTACATCTTTAACCTGTGTTTCTTAAAATAAACTAAGAAAATATATTTTTCTATACAAAAACCTATTGGCCTGGAATTGTCTCAGAGTGTGTGTTTCTCATTTATTGCCTGTGTGTGTACAACAAATGCTTAACACTACTCCTTTGATAAGCCTACTTCCCGACCACACTACCACAAAATAGAGCATTAGTATTATCTCTTTTTGCCACTCTTTTACCTCTAAGGGGAACCCTTGGACTCTGTGCATACTATTCCTTACTTTGAAATAGTGCATACAGAGCCAACTTCCTACATTGGTGGATAAGCGGTGGGGTACAAGACTTTGCATTTGCTGGAATACTCAGCCAATACCTGATCACACGACAAATTCCAAAAAATTTCATTAGAAATTTATTTTTGCAATTTGAGCTATTTTTCTAAATTCTTAAAAGTCCTGCTAGGGCCTTGTGTTAGTCCCTGTTAGCATTTCTTTTAGAGTTAAAAGTTTTGTGAAAGTTTGAATTAAGTTCTAGAAATTGTTTTAGATTCTTAAAAAGTATTCCAACTTCTAGAAACATAATCTCTAGTGCAGAACAGAATGTGATGGAACTCGACCTCACCCCTTACCTCCATCTTAAGATGAGGGAGCTAAGGTCTCTCTGCAAAATAAAGAAAATCCCAGTTGGCTTAAGACCCTCCAAACAACAGCTCCAGGAGCTGCTGGCAGAGTTTGAAAAAGCCAACCCCTCTGAGGATGACCTCCCAGAGGACGAAGCTAGTGACTTGGAGGAGAATTCCCCCCCTCCAGTCCTGCTTAGGGAGAACAGGGCCCCTCAAGCCCTGTCTCCAAATATAATAGTCAGAGATGCTGCTTCCCTCACAGGAGGGTCCAGCGCCTCTATTATCACTGAGGAGAGCCTCAGTGAAGATGACCTCCTGTTAGCCAGGATGGCCAAAAGATTGGCTTTGGAGAGACAGCTCCTAGCCATAGAAAGGGAAAGACAAGAGATGGGTTTTGGTCCCATCCATGGTGGCAGCAACATAAATAGGGTCAGAGATTCTCCTGACATGTTGAAAATCCCAAAAGGGATTGTAACTAAATATGAAGATGGTGATGACATCACCAAATGGTTCACAGCTTTTGAGAGGGCTCGTGCAACCAGAAAAGTAAACAGATCTCACTGGGGTGCTCTCCTTTGGAAAATGTTCACTGGAAAGTGTAGGGATAGACTCCTCACACTCTCTGGAAAAGATGCAGAATCTTATGACCTCATGAAGGGTACCCTGATTGAGGGCTTTGGATTCTCCACTGAGGAGTATAGAATTAGATTCAGGGGGGCTCAAAAAACCTCGAGCCAGACCTGGGTTGATTTTGTGGACTACTCAGTAAAAACACTGGATGGTTGGATTCAAGGCAGTGGTGTAAATGATTATGATGGGCTGTACAATTTATTTGTGAAAGAACACCTATTAAGTAATTGTTCAAATGATAAACTGCATCAGCATCTGGTAGACCTAAGACCAATTTCTCCCCAAGAATTGGGAAAGAAGGCGGACCATTGGGTCAAGACTAGGGTGACCAAGACTTCCACAGGGGGTGACCAAAAGAAAGGGGTCACAAAGCCTCCCCAGGGGAAGAGTGTTGAGACATCCAAAAACAAAAATAGTAAAGAGTCTTCTACAGGCCCCCAAAAACCTGCACAGGAGGGTGGGCCCAGAGCCTCTTCACAAAACAGTTTTGGGTACAAGGGTAAAAACTTTGATCCCAAAAAGGCCTGGAGTCGTAGCTGTAATCAGCCTGGACACCAAACAGGAGACAAGGCCTGTCCCAAGAAAAGTACCACTTCTAACTCCACTCCAGCTAACACTGGAATGGCTAGTCTCCAAGTGGGATCAACAGTGTGCCCAGAGCAAATCAGGTGTCACACTGAAGCTACATTAGTCTCTGAGGGTGGGGTGGATTTAGCCACACTGGCTGCCTGGCCTCCTAACATGCAAAAATACAGGCAGCAGCTCTTAATTAATGGGACAAGTGTAGAAGGCCTGAGGGATACAGGTGCCAGTGTCACCATGGTGACAGAGAAACTGGTTTCCCCTGGTCAATACCTGGCTGGACAAACTTATCCAGTCACCAACGCTGACAATCAGACTAAAGTACATCCCATGGCTATGGTAACTTTAGAGTGGGGAGGGGTCAATGGCCTGAAACAGGTGGTGGTCTCCTCAAATATCCCAGTAGACTGTGTGCTTGGAAATGACCTGGAGTCCTCAGCATGGGCTGAGGTAGAATTGAAAACCCATGCAGCCATGCTGGGTATCCCTGAACTGGTGTGTCAAGACAAGGGCACAGTGCAAGGATCAGGGTGAAAAAGTAGAGTTGGAGCCTGGAAAAAAGGCCCAGCCTACCAAGAGAAAAGGAAAGACAACTGGGAAACCAGCTGCAACACAACAACAAAAAGAGAACCTCTCTTCTCAGGAAGAAGTTCTGCCCTCTGAGGGAAATGAGCCTCTGGAGTTAGAACCTTATCAGGTTGAGCTCTTAGGCCCAGGGGGACCCTGAAGGCAGCAGTTGTGTAAGGGGCAAGAAACCTGTCCCTCTCTTGAAGGCCTTAGGCAGCAAGCTGCTGAAGAGTCCAATGGCAAGAAAACTGGAACACATAGGGTCTATTGGGAAGATGGACTCCTTTACACTGAGGCAAGAGATCCCAAACCTGGTGCCACTAAGAGAGTGGTAGTGCCTCAGGAGTTTAGAGAGTTCATACTGACCTTAGCCCATGATATTCCTCTTGCTGGGCATTTGGGACAAACCAAGACGTGGGAGAGACTAGTCAACCACTTCTACTGGCCCAACATGTCCCAGAAAGTCAAGGAGTTTTGTGTCTCCTGTATCACCTGTCAAGCCAGTGGTAAGACAGGTGGACACCCAAAGGCCCCCCTCATTCCACTTCCAGTGGTGGGGGTCCCCTTTGAAAGAGTGGGTGTGGACATAGTGGGTCCACTGGAACCTCCCACAGCCTCAGGGAACATGTACATACTAGTAGTAGTGGATCATGCTACTAGATACCCTGAAGCAATTCCCCTTAGGTCGACTACTGCCCCTGCAGTAGCCAAGGCCGTCATTGGTATTTTTACCAGAGTGGGTTTTCCTAAGGAGGTGGTGTCTGACAGAGGTACCAACTTCATGTCAGCATACCTGAAACACATGTGGAATGAGTGTGGAGTGACTTACAAATTCACTACACCATACCATCCACAAACTAATGGCCTTGTTGAGAGATTCAACAAGACATTAAAAGGCATGATCATGGGGCTCCCAGAAAATCTCAAAAGGAGATGGGATGTCCTCTTGCCATGTCTGCTTTTCGCTTACAGAGAGGTGCCTCAGAAGGGAGTAGGGTTCTCATCCTTTGAACTTCGGTTTGGCCACCCTGTAAGGGGACCACTAGCTCTTGTGAAAGAAGGCTAGGAGAGACCTCTTCATGAGCCTAAACAAGACATAGTGGACTATGTACTTGGCCTACGTTCAAGGATGGCAGAGTACAGGGAAAAGGCAAGTAAAAACCTTGAGGCCAGCCAACAGCTCCAGAAGTTTTGGTATGACCAAAAGGCTGCAATGGTTGAATTTCAACCAGGGCAGAAAGTCTGGGTTCTGGAGCCTGTGGCTCCCAGGGCACTTCAGGACAAATGGAGTGGCCCTTACCCAGTGCTAGAAAAGAAGAGTCAGGTCACCTTCCTGGTGGACCTAGGCACTAGCAGGAGCCCCCAAGAGGGTGATCCATGTGAACCGCCTTAAGCTCTTCCATGACAGGGCTGATGTGAATCTGTTGATGGTAACAGATGAGGACCAGGAAGCTGAGAGTAAACCTCTCCCTGATCTCCTCTCCACAAACCCTAAGGATGGCTCAGTTGATGGAGTTATCTACTCAGACACCCTCTCTAGCCAACAGCAATCTGATTGTAGGAAGGTCCTGCATCAGTTTGCTGAGCTCTTTTCCCTAACCCCTGGTCAGACACACCTGTGTACCCATGATGTGGACACAGGAGACAGCATGCCTGTCAAAAACAAAATATTCAGACAGTCTGACCAAGTTAAGGAAAGCATCAAGGTGGAAGTCCACAAGATGCTGGAATTGGGAGTCATTGAGCACTCTGACAGTCCCTGGGCTAGCCCAGTGGTCTTAGTCCCCAAACCTCACACCAGAGATGGAAAGAGAGAGATGAGGTTTTGTGTGGACTACAGAGGACTTAATTCTGTCACCAAGACAGATGCCCATCCCATTCCAAGGGCTGGTGAACCGATTGATAAATTAGGTGCTACCAAATTCTTAAGTACCTTTGACTTAACAGCAGGGTACTGGCAAATCAAAATGGCACCAGGAGCAAAAGAAAAGACAGCATTCTCCACACCTAATGGGCATTATCAGTTCACTGTTATGCCCTTTGGTTTAAGGAATGCCCCTGCCACCTTCCAAAGGTTGGTGAATCAAGTCCTTGCTGGTTTGGAGTTCTTTAGTGCAGCTTATCTTGACGATATTGGTGTCTTTAGCTCCAGCTGGCAGGATCACCTGGCCCACCTGAAGAAGGTTTTGAAGGCTCTGCAATCAGCAGGCCTCTCTATCAAGGCATCCAAATGCCAGATAGGGCAGGGAACTGTGGTTTACTTGGGACACCTTGTAGGTGGAGGCCAAGTTCAGCCACTCCAGCCTAAGATCCAGACTATTCTGGACTGGGCAGCTCCAAAAACCCAGACTCAAGTCAGGGCATTCCTTGGCTTGACTGGATATTACAGGAGGTTTGTGAAGGGATATGGATCCATAGTGACAGCCCTCACAGAACTTACCTCCAAGAAGATAAACTGGACTGTAGAATGCCAACAGGCCTTTGACACCCTGAAACAAACAATGTGCACAGCACCAGTTCTAAAAGCTCCAGATTACTCTAAGCAGTTCATTGTGCAGACAGATGCCTCTGAACATGGGATAGGGGCAGTTTTGTCCCAAACAAATGATGATGGCCTTGACCAGCCTGTTGCTTTCATTAGCAGGAGGTTACTCCCCAGGGAGCAGCGTTGGAGTGCCATTGAGAGGGAGGCCTTTGCTGTGGTTTGGTCCCTGAAGAAGCTGAGACCATACCTCTTTGGTACTCACTTTGTAGTTCAAACTGACCACAGACCTCTCAGATGGCTGATGCAAATGAAAGGTGAAAATCCAAAACTGTTGAGGTGGTCCATCTCCCTACAGGGAATGGACTTTATAGTGGAACACAGACCTGGGACTGCCCATGCCAATGCAGATGGCCTTTCCAGGTTCTTCCACTTAGAAAATGAAGACTCTCTTGGGAAAGGTTAGTCTCATCCACTTTCGTATGGGGGGGTTGTGTAAGGAAATGCCTCCTTGGCATGGTTACCCCCTGACTTTTTGCCTTTGCTGATGCTAAGTTTTGATTTGAAAGTGTGCTGAGGCCTGCTAACCAGGCCCCAGCACCAGTGTTCTTTCCCTAAACCTGTACTTTTGTTCCACAATTGGCACACCCTGGCATCCAGGTAAGTCCCTTGTAACTGGTACCCCCTGGCACCAAGGGCCCTGATGCCAGGGAAGGTCTCTACGGGATGCAGCATGTCTTATGCCACCCTGGGGACCCCTCACTCAGCACAGACACACTGATTGCCAGCTTGTGTGTGCTGGTGAGGACAAAACGAGTAAGTCGACATGGCACTCCCCTCAGGGTGCCATGCCAACCTCACACTGCCTATGCAGTATAGATAAGTCACCCCTCTAGCAGGCCTTACAGCCCTAAGGCAGGGTGCACTATACCATAGGTGAGGGCACCAGTGCATGAGCACTGTGCCCCTACAGTGTCTAAGCAAAACCTTAGACATTGTAAGTGCAGGGTAGCCCTAAGAGTATATGGTCTGGGAGTCTGTCATGCACGAACTCCACAGCACCATAATGGCTACACTGAAAACTGTGAAGTTTGGTATCAAACTTCTCAGCACAATAAATGCACACTGATGCCAGTGTACATTTTATTGTAACATACAGCCCAGAGGGCACCTTAGAGGTGCCCCCTGAAACCTTAACCAACTACCCGTGTAGGCTGACTGGTTTTAGCAGCCTGCCACACTCGAGACATGTTGCTGCCCACATGGGGAGAGTGCCTTTGTCACTCTGTGGCTAGTAACAAAGCCTGTACTGGGTGGAGATGCTTATCACCTCCCCCTTACAGGAACTGTAACACCTGGCGGTGAGCCTCAAAGGTTCACCCCCTTTGTTACAGCACCCCAGGGCATTCCAGCTAGTGGAGTTGCCCACCCCCTCCGGCCACGGACCTACTTTTGGCGGTAAGGACGGAGGAGATAATGAGAAAAACTAGGAGGAGTCACTGACCAGTCAGGACAGCCCCTAAAGCAACCTGAGCTGAGGTGACTCTGACTTTTAGAATTCCTCCATCTTGCAGATGGAGGATTCCCCCAATAGGGATAGGAATGTGACCCCCTCCCCTTTGGAGGAGGCACAAAGAGGGTGTAGCCACCCTCAGGGCTAGTAGCCATTGGCTACTGCCCTCCCAGACCTAAACACACACCTAAATTCTGTATTTAGGGGCTCCCCAGAACCTAGGAACTCCGATTCCTGCAACCTAAGAAGATGAGGACTGCTAAGCTGAAAAACCCTGCAGAGAAGACGGAGACACCAACTGCTTTGGCCCCAGCTCTACCGGCCTGTCTCCCCCCTTCTAAAGACACTGCTCCAGCGACGCTTTCCCCAGGGACCAGCGACCTCTGAATCCTCAGAGGACTGCCCTGCTCTAGAAGGACCAAGAAACTCCAGAGGACAGCGGCTCTGTTCACCCAAGACTGCAACTTTGTTACAAAGGAGCAACTTTAAAACAACTTACGTTTCCCGCTGGAAGCGTGAGACTTGCTACTATGCACCTGATGCCCCCGGCTCGACTTGTGGAGAACAATCACTTCAGGGAGGACTCCCCGGCGACTGCGAGACCGTGAGTAGCCAGAGTTGCCCCCCCCCTGAGCCCCCACAGCGACGCCTGCAGAGGGAATCCCGAGGCTCCCCCTGACCGCGACTGCCTGCTCCTGAGATCCCAACGCCTGGTAAAGACTCTGCACCCGCAGCCCCCAGGACCTGAAGGATCTGAACTCCAGTGCAGGAGTGACCCCCAGGAGGCCCTCTCCCTTGCCCAGGGGGTGGCTACCACGAGGAGCCCCCCCCCCTTGCCTGCCTGCATCGCTGAAGAGACCCCTTGGTCTCCCATTGAAACCTATTGAAAACCCGACGAGTGTTTGCACACTGCACCCGGCCGCCCCCGTGCTGCTGAGGGTGTACTTTCTGTATGGATTTGTGTCCCCCCCGGTGCCCTACAAAAACCCCTGGGTCTGCCCTCCGAAGACGCGGGTACTTACCTGCTGGCAGACTGGAACCGGGGCACCCCCTTCTCCATTGAAGCCTATGCGTTTTGGGCACCACTTTGACCTGTGCATCTGACCGGCCCTGAGCTGCTGGTGTGGTAACTTTGGGGTTACTCTGAACCCCCAGCGGTGGGCTACCTTGGACCCAAACTTGAACCCCGTAGGTGGTTTACTTACCTGCAAAAACTAACTAACTCTTACTCCCCCCAGGAACTGTTGAAAATTGCAGTCTAGTTTTAAAATAGCTATATGTGATTTATTTGAAAACTGTGTATGCTATTTTGATTATTCAAAGTTCCTAAAGTATCTACCTGCACTACCTTTCATTTGAAGTATTACATGTAAATCTTGAACCTGTGGTTCTTAAAATAAACTAAGAAAATATATTTTTCTATACAAAAACCTATTGGCCTGGAATTGTCTCTGAGTGTGTGTTCCTCATTTATTGCCTGTGTGTGTACAACAAATGCTTAACACTACTCCTTTGATAAGCCTACTGCTCGACCACACTACCACAAAATAGAGCATTAGTATTATCTCTTTTTGCCACTCTTTTACCTCTACGGGGAACCCTTGGACTCTGTGCATACTATTCCTTGCTTTGAAATAGTGCATACAGAGCCAACTTCCTACAGTTCCTCAAACAGGAGAAGTTCAAAATGCTGACCCTAGCACAGGTGCTTCTTGCGTTAAGCAAGAAAGACTGGATGGTGTCTATTGACTTACAGGATGCTTATTTTCATATCCCTATTCTGAAGTTGCACAGGAAGTATGCCCGGTTCATGGTAGGGTTGAAACACTACCAGTTTGCAGCCCTTCCTTTTGGTCTTACTTCCGCACCTCGAGTCTTCACGAAGGTGAAATTGGGTCCCCAGAGCTCGTGCTGCATCACTTGCAGGTGACAACCCAGTTGTTGTTCAACCTGGGTTTTATGGTAAATGTGCCCAAGTCTCACATGGAGTGCTCTCAGCGCCTCCTGTTCATAGGGGCAGTACTGGACACAACATTCAATCGGATCTACACTCCTCCACAGGATTCAGGACATTCAGGCGATGATACAACTGTTTCAAAAGGGAGCGGTTGTTCCAGTCCTCAAGGTCCTAAGTCTGCTTGGTCTGTTCGCTCCATGCATTCTTGTGGTCACTCACGCACGTTGGCACATGAGGGCTGTACAGTGGTGCCTCCACAAGCAGTGGTTTTAACACAAAGGGCATCTAGAGGAGTCAATAACGCTCTCCTGAGACGCTGCAGTGGATCTGTGATGGTGGACTGTGGATGGTAACCTCTCTCAAGGAAGGCTGTTTTGTCTTCCACCTCTGGTGACCACAGTCATAATGGATGCTTCCACTCTAGGGTGGGGAGCTCATCTGGGGGACCTAGAGATCAAAGGCCTTTGGTCTCCAGTAGAACAGATATCTCACATCAATCTGTTAGAGTTGCTAGCGATACTTCTGGCTCTCAAGGCCTTCCTCTCATTTATTTGCATCGGAATTGCATAGTAGCAAACCATCTGGCCGGAGTTCTCAACGTTCATGCAGACTGTCTCAGTTGGCACTTCTCAACCGATCACGAGAGGCGTCTCCATCTGGACGTGGTTCTTTATGATGTGGGTAGTTCCTCAGATAGACCTGTTTGCCACTCACGAGAACGCACACTGCCCGTCGTTCTGCAGTTTCCAGTATCCGATGCAGGGGGCGTTGGGGAACGTGTTTCAGCTGTCTTGGCGCGATCAACTGCTTTAAGCATTTCCTCCAATACCCTTGATTCCTCTAGTTCTGAGGAAGATTCGCCAAGATCGGTCTCAAGTAATTTTAATAGCCCCTGATTGGCCAAGAAGGGTGTGGTACACAGACCTTCTTCAACTCTCACTGTGGCCTCCGCTCTGTCTCCCTCACAGGGTGAACCTCCTCTCGCAGTCGCAGGGGCAGGTACTACACCCTCACCTCCAGAGCCTGCACCTACATGCCTGGAGATTGAACAGGCCAATCTGAGTTCCTTTTCTCTCCCGCCAGAAGTGGTGGATGTTATCTTATCGGTCAGGCAACACTCCACCAAGACGGTCTATGCCGGCAGATGGGCAAAATTTGTTATTTGGTGTGCAGAAAGACAAATTGATCCTTTAAAGCCCATTTATCTGATATTTTGCATTTTGCCCTTTCCTTGGCACAGAAGGGTTGCACAGTTGTGACAGCGAAAGGCTATATGTCAGCGCTGTTGACTTTTCTTTGCCTTCCTGATCAGCCTTCCTTATTTAAGTCCCCTATAATTCTTAGGTTTCTTAAAGGCTTAACTAACAAGTTTCCTCCCACTCCGTTTGTAATGCCTCAGTGGGTTTGAATTTAGTTCTGATGTTTTTTTTATGGGTTCACCGTTTGAGCCATGCATACTTGCCCGTTGAGGCTTTTAGTTTTAAAAACAGTTTTCCTAACAGCCATCACATCTGGTAGACGTGTGAGTGAGCTTCAGGCTCTTAGTGTGGAACCTCCTTTTTCAACCTTTCATGCAGACAAGGTGGTGCTGAGAACCAGGGCAGCTTTCCTCCCTAAAGTAGTTACTCCCTTTCATCTGGGACAATCTATAACACTCTCGTCCGTTTACCTACCTCCTCATCCTTCAAAGGAGGAGGAAAGACTACACTGCTTGTATCCAAGAAATACTATGAGTTTCTACATTGAGAGGACGAGAGACTTCAGAACTGATGATCAGCTCTTCATTGGATATGTGGGCAAAATGAAGGGCAAAGCCGTCCACAAGAGAACTCTTTCAAGGTCGGTCATTCTTTGCATAAAGATTTTTTATTCGCTGGCAAAGAAGGTTCCTCCTGAAGGTATTAGAGCCCATTCCAGCAGGACTAAGTCTGGCACTTCAGCTTTAGCTAGAGGTGTGCCAGTTGATATTTGTAAGGCAGCAACTTGGATTTCCCTCTACTCTTTTGCAAAGCATTATTGATTAGACTCGGAAGTTAGGAGGGATGCCATTTTGCCCGATCTGTTTTCCAGGACTTCTTGGTTTGACCACTCGGGCACCCACCTCCGAGTGCGGGACTGCTTTAGGATTCTATTCATAAGGTGAGGAATCCACAGGTAATTGTATCCATCAGAAGAACAAGTTACTTACCTTCGATAACGCCTTTTCTGGTGGATACAGTAGCTACCTGTGGATTCCACACAGTCCCGTCCACCTCCCCGTTGCCTGTCTGGTCATACCAAGACTTTGATTATTATCATAGATAGAATGTATATATTTTTGTTTTTATATAAACGGATATTGTGATTGATATATTTATTTGTGTGTGTGTGTGTGTGTGTATAAATATATATATATATATATATATTTATTTATTTTTGTTGCATTTGGCACATGTGCTTATGAGGTCGATATTCACCTGTTCGCCCTGAAGGCACAGTAAAAAATGGTGAAACTGACATCAGCATGCCGGCTAGGACTTCTTATGGCTCCGATGACGTCAGACCGAGTCACGTGCGGAGCCATGCAATTGTGACGTCCTTGTCGACGTGAGGAGCTAGGAAGAAAATTTCTGTTGAAAGCAGGCGCATTGGGAGAAATCATAAGGTGAGGAATCCACAGGTAGCTACTGTATCCACTGGAAAAAGTGTTACCGAAGGTTGGTAACTTGTTCTTTGGGCATATTACGATAAGTACTATATTTTTTTGGAGGGCCAGAAACTACAAAAAAATATATTTTTGAAAAGCGTTTGGCTGCAAGTAATGCAGACAGTAATCCCCAACTACTCTTTTTGGAGGCACCGGGTATTCCAATCAAAGTGTGTAGACAGTGGCTAGATGTGTTTGAAGTACATTTAAGTGCTCTTAGAGAGTCCATATTAAGGCCAGAAAGAAAAAAGCCCTAGTTTTACACTTTTTGGGGTTTTGATGGCTGAGCAATATATATCCACCTTACAGATTTAGGTCCTCATTACAACCCTGGCAGACGGGGGAGAAGTGGCGGTAATACCGCCAACAGGCTGGCGGAAAAAAAATTGAATTATGACCATGGCGGTAACCGCCACTTCTCCACTCCGACCGCCAGGGTGGTGAAGACCGCTGGGCTGGAGACTTCAGTCTCCAGCCCAGCGGCGTCACCAGACCGCCGGCGGTATCAGGACCCTGCATACTGCCATGGATTTCGGGTGGTTTGGAACCGCCACAAAATCCATGGCAGTAGGCACTATCAGTGCCAGGGAATTCCTTCCCAGGCACTGATAGGGGTCTCCCCCACCCCCGCCACCCCCAGAGGTGGCAGGACCCCCCTCCACACCCCCACCCCCAACATGCACATACACACACCCCCATACGCACACATACACTACAACAACACATACAGACATGCACACAGACCGACCTGCACACATTTCTCATACACCCAACACCCCCCGCATACATTCACACACCCCCTTTACATACTCACACGCACACCCCCATGCACGCACACAACACCCCCCTTCCCTAACGGACGATCAACTTACCTTGTCCTTGATACTCCGGGAGGGGACGGGATCCATGGGGGCTGCTCCGCCGCCAGCACCCCGTCACCAGAACACCGCCACACCGAATCATGGGACGTGATTTGGTGGGTGGTGTTCTGATGATGGAGCAGTGGAGGTGGAGCAACCTCCACTTCCCCGCCGGCCGCCAGTATGGCTGCTGCGGCTCTCTGTCCGAAAAAGGACAGACGGCTGCCAGCAGACATAATACGCCGCGCAGAAAACCGCCTGCACTGGCGGTCTTCAGCACGGCGGTACCTCAGCGGTCTTTCAAAAAGACCGCCGAGGTTGAAATGAGGGCCTTAGTGTTGCAAGAGGGCGAAATTACAGGTACAAGTCAAGATGTACCTAAAAAACACAATAGAATTGCTTCAATGTCCAGACCAGAATAGTGTATTAAAGCATAAGTTCTCTAAGAGCTTATCAGAGATTGATTTCAGAATGTTAGTTTGCAAGTTTTGTGTGACTTCTGTAACCTATTTAGGGCATACAATCCAGGAGAGGGGGTGAGTCCAAAGCTGGATTTGGCCAATGGTATTGTGGAGGCACCTATGACAGAGAGTGTTCCTTCCTGGGGTTGGCAGAGTTCTACTCTAAATTTATTCCAAATGTTGCTAGTTTATTGCAGGCTCTGAGGTTGTTGCTAAAAAAGAATTCCAAATTTGAGTGGGTTCAATGAGTGTGCAAAGGCATTTGGCTTATTAAGAACAGCATTGGAAAGTTACCTATTGAGGAACATTTTGATGCTTTTAAGAGAATGGTTTTGTCTACTGATGCCAATATCCAGGGATTGAGTGCGTGTTACCCCAGGTGGTGGAAGGTGAATCAAAGGTAGTGGCATTTGCTTCTCATTCATTAAAGGTGCTGAGGAGAGATGCTCAGTAATTGAGCATGAGGCATTGGTTGTATATTAGCCCATTCATCATTTAAAATTGTATTTGTGGGGTATACCTTTTGTGATACAATCAGATCATCAACTACTTTCCCAGATTTTCACATGTAGAGAAGTGAGGAATGTATCCCCCAGGATTAGATGATGGAGTGAAGGAATATCTGATTTTAATTTCATTTTTGAGTATGTACCAGAGCATAAGAATAGGGTTGCAGACTGTCAAGGTTGCCAGTTAATTGAGATGATGGTTACAATAACACCTCATTGGTTGGTTGGGTGTGTGAGTCTGCGGTCGAGGACAAACAGTGGTTTGACACTAACTCTAAGGATGCAGATTTTGCGACTCCAAAGGAGTACATTGTAAATGGTTGGCCGGATAATAAGACATGCCTAGTTCCTTGAAAGGGTTTTTAAATGTGAAGGATGAGCTTTGTATTGTAGAGAGAATGTTCCTGAGGGGAGATTAGGTAATATCACTGTGCAAGTTAAAAGGCAAACTTATGAATCTGGCACATGAAGGACACCTGGGGAGAAATTTGACTAACGCTAGGCTGGAGGAATGGTATTGGTGGCCAGGAATGGATCGCCAGGTTGAAGAGGTAAGGAGGGACTCTTGGCAGTGTGCAAACAATGACGAAAGCTGGAAGAAATGAACAGACCCATTATCTCCTGTTGAAATTCCGGTGAAGCCTGGGACCAAATGTGGGCTAGACCTTGCGGGCCTTTTGAACTTTTAGCTTGTGATGAACGGTGTGTGGTTACTAAGTGTGTGGTTTCTTATAAACACGATATCAGTGATTACATTTCTCACTGAGGAATTTTTACATTTCTCACTGAGGAATTTTCTCGTGAAGGTATTCCCAAGTGTCTAATTACGGAAAATGGAGTACAATTTGTTTTGCAGGAGATGTCTGTTTCTTAAAGAATTGTCAATTGTACATTTCAAGATAGCTCTTTACTCACCACAAGCCACAAGTGTGGAATATGTCACAGTTGACAAAGTTGAATGAAGACAAACCTGGTTGGAGTGACAACTTCCCTGTGGAGAAGGATTCAGTTAAGCTGGACAGAGCTAACCAGAGTTCTGTCAATGACAACTGTACCCGGAGGTTAAGAGTTAGACCAACCTGGTGCAATGATTATGTGACCAAATAGTCATTAGTATTTAGCCTTCAATGTTTTGTATTATATATTACTGTTTTTTTCCTTTGTTGCTTTTTTCCTTTTTTTATTCCTCCTTATGTATTTGTTAGGTACACGTTGTTCCTATTTAACCATTCAACTTTTCTTTATGTATCATTCAACTTCTTTTTATGTGAATATTGTATGGTGGGAGAATGTGTTATCATTCAGATTGCCACATCATTCTGTGGCTGGAACATTACCTAGGTCACTGGTTGCTTAGGTGACTAGAACATTGTCTAGGTCATTGAAGACAGCACAAAGCACTGCACACTAACCATTATGCTGTTGCTTGCTAAATAACCCAGTGACCTGACAACAACACCTTTTCAAGATAAATTCAAAGTACTTGTATTGTGAGATTCTGTAAAGTATTCATGGTTTGTTATAATAAACACTGAATACGATTAATCACTCTATAATTTATATTGTGCTTTCATCCAGATCGTTTTGCATGGACAATCTGTGTATAAAGCTGATATTACCTGATCGAAATAGTTACTGTAGAGAGCTAGCCGGAGAGCCATCCGGGCTCTCCTATATTTTGTAAGCGTGCTCTGCGCGTTCGGGCGGGGCACCGAGAACGAGTATATAAATAAAGACGGGGCTGCGCTGACGCAGTACCACGTGAGTTAGCAACCACAATCAGTGCACGTGTCGTTATTTCCAAGCCCCGAGACCTTCTCTACATTGGCGATGAGCGGGAGTTACCCGCGTGGCCAAATAACGATGTTGAAACCAGTGAAGAAACAAACATAGGAGAAGCGCCTGACGACGACGCATGAGGCAGCGTGAGTGAGCCTCGTTCATCTCTCACTGTCATCTATAAGCTGAGCATTCTCAGCGTCTTCGTCTCACCTCAATCCGGAAGGGCTGCACGGTGTCCTGAGGTGGTGGCTTTCGTTCGCCCATGGTGCTGTCCCGCCTTCACAACAAGGGCGGTGAAGGCGCTGGAGACTCCTGGCCTCGTTCGGCCGTGACGCTGCCCCGCCCCAGAACAAAGGCGGCGAAGGCGCCGAAGACTCCGGTCCCATGTGCAGAGGCTGCTGTATCGGAGGAAAGGATTCCTACCCCAGAAGGTGAGCCCCACCCTGCGCGCGCCAAAGGAGACGCCATGACACGGAGCAAGAGTGTTTTGTGAGGCACAGCGTCTGTTGCCAGGGAAAGGCAACACTGAACGCCGAGCACGCTGTTACAAAGGAGGCCCAGAGAAGAAAAAAAAAACGAGTGAACGCGCTCGTTCAAAGGAGGCCCAAGGAGTGTAAATAAGTGACGGCAGCTGAGGGGTGTGTCCATCCTGTATAATAAACGGGGAAAAAAAGAAAATAAGGCATTTTGAAGAGGGACATTAGAAGGAGGAAACAATACTCCATATAAGAAAAAAAAAGAATGTGAACACTATGAAACATTACACACAGAGAAATAAAAAGAATGTATAAGGGAAAAGGAAAGTTGAATTAAATAAAAGGCGGAGAAGCAGAGGAAATATAAGACACACACAAGAACTGTAGCCTTTAAGAAAGTATATATCCAAAGTAACAACATGAGTGCGCCTCAACAAGAAAATGCGCCACCCCAAGAAAATCCCCAACTCCCGGCACAGCTTAATAACAGTGTTCATTCCTCCGTCACAATGTTGCCCCCGTTCAGCCAACTGATTGATCCGGCCACAGCGACACCAAGATGGCGCCTATGGTTAAATCGACTAGACAACTATTTCTGTGCCATGAGAGAAACGGATGGAGCGGTGCGCAGGTCACTAATGTTGCTGATGGGCGGGGATGAGTTACAAGAGTTGTTTGATTCACTCCCAGACACTGGGGACAAATCTGACTTTGATGCGGCGGTAACAGCTCTAAACAGGCACTTTGATCCCCAATTGAACTCAGACTATGAGCGTTTCAAACTGCGACATGCGCAAGAGACGGAGATTGAGTCAATGGACATGTTTTATGCACGGTTAAGAAAGTTAGCAAGTTCGTGCACAGGGCTCAACCAGCAAGAAGAGATCAGGGCTCAGATTATCCAGGGGTGCCGGTCTAACGCCCTACAAAAGCTCATTCTGAGACAGCAAGGTATCTCCCTCGATGAAATTCTAATTCTTGCACGCTCTCACGAACTGTCGGCGGTCCGTACAGATGCCATGCCAGCAGTGCGAGGTCAGTCGTTGGCAGCTGCTTCGTCAACACGTCCAATCCAGGTGAAGGAAGAGCAGGTAGATGCTATTCAAGCTCGCCAAACACCAGGACGACGACCAAACCTCTTTAGGCCCAGTGAATGTGTCTGTGGAAGCTGCGGGTATGAACACAAGGCTGCAATGGGATGCCCGGCAAAAGGAAAGTCTTGCAATCGTTGTGGCAAAGGTAATCATTTTGCAAGAGTGTGCCGGTCCGGAAGGAACAAGCAAGCGGATGAAAAGGGAAAGGACGCTAACGTCCGGAGTGTAATCAAGAAGACTGAAGAGTTGGGAGACAGTACAGCATCTAGTGCACCCGTCTTTGAGGAAGACGAGGAGGAGGACATTTTCGTGATCTCATTCACTGGTGGGAGGCAACAAAAGAAGAGGCCGCCTCCGATGAGCAAGGTAAAAGTCAACGGCACGTTAGCATCAGTATTCATTGACACGGGGGCGTCCGTTAATGTAATGGATGAGACCCTGTTTCAACAGCTAACTCCCACTCCATCTCTCACCCCAACTGCCACCAAGATATACAACTATGGAGGACGGGAGCCCCTTCCTCTAAAGGGAACGGTGGAGGTGTCAGTAACCAGTGGAGATCTGTCGACACAAGCCAAGTTCTATGTGGTGACAGGAGATCGGGGCACCCTGTTGGGGTGTCACACCGCAGAAGATTTGGAGTTAGTGTTTTTTGCCCACCAGGTATATGACTCTCAAGTGGAACGCCTTATCAGTGAGTTTCCACAGCTCTATCAGGGGCTGGGACGGCTAAAGGGGAAGTGCATCAAACTTCACATTGACCCGAGTATTGCCCCTGTCGCTCAGAGACATCGCCGTGTGCCATTCCATCTGCGACCTGCAGTTGAAAAAGAACTACAACTGCTCGAGGACCAGGGAGTCATAGAAAAGGTAGATGGGCCAACACCCTGGGTTTTGCCTTTGGTAATAGCTCCAAAACCCAAACAGCCGGGAGCTATTCGCCTCTGCGTTGACATGCGTCTGCCTACTAAAGCCATTCGTGGGGAGAGGCACATAACTCCCACCATGGATGACATCATAGCCGATCTGAATGGGGCGCAATGGTTCTCAAAATTGGATCTCAACTCTGGCTATCATCAGCTGGAGCTGGACCCTGATAGCAGGAACATTACCGCTTTCTCAACACATGTGGGGCTCCGGCGCTATAAGAGACTGAGCTTTGGGGTATCCTCCGCCGCTGAAGTGTTTCCAAATTCCATTAGAGAGACATTGTCAGGGTTGCCGGGGGTAATCAATTTGAGTGATGACATCTTGATACACTCCCGGACAATAGATTAACATCATCACCATCTAAGGGCTACGCTATAAAGGTTAGTGGAATCGGGACTGACTCTTCACAAGAAGAAGTGTGCGTTTTATCAGACGTCAGTAGAATTCTTTGGCTACATCTTTTCAAAGGATGTCCTACAAGTGGATCCGCGTAAAGCGGAGGACATTCGTCAAGCCCCAATTCCATCAAAGCAGCGTTGCTGGATAAGTCAACCATGTCTTATTTTAACCCGCGTAAGCAGACGGAAGTAGTTGTAGATGCGAGCCCCGTGGGGCTTGGGGACGTTCTTCTTCTGGAGCAGAGACATCAGGAGTGGGTTCCGGTTGCATATGCCAGCAGAGAGTTGTCTGCAGTGGAGACATGGTATGCGCAGATTGAGCGAGAAGCCTTAGCGATTCGATGGGCATGCAAGCACTTTCACTTGTATCTTTATGGGCACTATTTTCAAGTTGTGACTGATCATAAGCCTTTAGTTTCACTGTTTGCAGGAAGCACACGCTTAACACCTCCTCGAATTGAACGGTGGACTGTTCTACTTCAACCGTATAGATTCTCGGTCATTTATCGACCAGGTGTAAATAACCAAGGGGATTATCTGTCTCGTCACCCATCCCCGAAAACGTTTGATTCTCATCAAGAACAAGATGAAGAAAGCACCGAAGTCTTTGTCAGTATGGTTGTACAGTCTGCATGCCCCAATGCTCTTATCATAACAGACATTGTGAATGCCACTAAGGATGATGTAGTACTGAATCAGGTTACTGAGGCGTTAGGTCACAGGAAATGGAAACACTTCCTAGAGAAGACAAAGGTATCTAGCCCAGAACATAAGGTGACTATGCAAGGTATGTGGAAGGTGCGTGATGAGCTGTCCACCGATAATACAGGACTGATCCTGAGGGGAAGGAGGATCGTACTTCCTCAGTGCTTGTGGGCTCGAGTGATAGAGCTAGCCCATCAGGGGTATCAAGGTGCTGCAAAAACAAAGGCGAGGCTGCGTGCCAAAGTGTGGTTTCCTGGCATGGATAGTCAAGTTGATGAGATGGTGGGGAAGTGTCACTCCTGTATCATCACGTCTGCGGAACCGCCCAGTTGTCCGATAGTCACAGAACCTGCCACTCTGAAGCCGTGGGCGAAGGTGAGCATGGACTTTGGAAGCTTTCCAGATGGGCGGCTGACAGTTGTTCTGATAGACTCATATACCAAGTTTCCTGCGGTTGAGGTCATATCATCTACAGCATTTGAAAATGTGCGGCCATTTCTCCAAAAGACATTTGCATTATTTGGGCTCCCTGATGAGATAAGTACAGACAATGGGCCCCCGTTTCAGGGGCAAGAAATGTAGTCTTACCTTGATAGGTTAGCTATTCGTCATCGCAAAATCATGCTGTATTGGCCTCAGGCGAATGGCGGTGTTGAAAGGTTTATGAGAACTCTAAATAGAGCCCTCAGGATAGGAGTAGAGCAAAGAGAGGAAGGTGAGCAGTGTCTACAACAGTTCTTGTGTGCTTACCGGCAGACACCCCATAGCACCACTGGGTGTGCACCAGCAGCTTTGATGTTTAAAGTCTCTCCACGTGACTGTATCCCAGCTGGTCCACGTTGGAAACCACCTGTGTTGGATGTGAAAGCCACTCAGAGGCGTCGGGAGGTTACTAATCAGAAGGCCAGCGAAAAACAGCAAACAAAACATAGAGAGTTCCGAGAAGGTGATCGAGTGGTAGTGAAAAATCGGAAGGGAGGAGGGAAGTTCCGAACACCTTTTGAACCTGAAGTCTGGGAAGTCATTGGCATTCAAGGGGCAATGATAACGGCGGCCCGAGGAAGACAAAGGGTTACGAGAAATGTGTCACATTTCCGTAAAGCTGGAGTCTTCGTCCCTGTGGAGGAGGAAGGAGAGATGGAGGAAATGACAGGTGTGTCACCGAGCAGACATGAAGAGACTGTGAGTGTCTCTGTGGCATTGCCTGCTGCGCGAGTCCTGCCGTGTGATGATCCTGGACATGGGGGTGTGCTCGCTAGAAGTGCAAGGTATAACTTACGCCCCAATCCTGCTCCCAACAGTCAACTGAAGGATTTTGTCTGTAAAGCAGACCAGGTGTGAACTGCAGTTCAGCGTCATCATCTACAGTTTAAGCACCGGTGATGTTGGGTATCAGTGATGTAAGGACATGTCCTGTGGTCAAAGTAACATTTTAGTTCTATTTGAAGTTCATCATCCTAGGTTGTCTCTTGTTTCTTTCTTCTCTTTATCCTCTTTTTCACACTCCATCTTTGGGGTCTGTTGTTTGGTTTTGGTAATGTTATATTTATAAATATGTCTCTTCTGTGTGGAGTAAAACATGGGAGGGATGTAGAGAGCTAGCCGGAGAGCCATCCGGGCTCTCCTATATTTTGTAAGCGTGCTCCGCGCATTCGGGCGGGGCACCGAGAACGAGTATATAAATAAAGACGGGGCTGCGCTGACGCAGTACCCCGTGAGATAGCAACCACAATCAGTGCACGTGTCGTTATTTCCAAGCCTGAGGCCTTCTCTACAGGTACTACATTTTACTGACCACGCAGGGATTAACGAGTTGACTTTTCCATAAATCGAATCCAGATCACACACCGAGTCTGATAGTCAGCTCTCAACATGCTTAACTATTTAATAGGTTTGGGGATCATCTGTGTCCAAAATTTAATAAGAGCTTTAAGGTTGCTTTAGAATTTGCTGTTCATCCACTTTATAATTGTGTTCAGCTTCTTCCCTGCTTCAGTGCATAGCCTTATTGTATTTATCTGCTCGTGCATCAGAGACTGCACTGGTGATTTGCAATTTATTATGGCTTTTGTTGTGGTCGCGGTGTTTTCATTTAACAGCCTGAACTGTATCTTAGACAATTGAGGCCCAATGTGAAATAATATGTTTGCCCTTCTTTCCTGGTAAACTTAGTCACAAGGTGACACCCTGAGCCGGCCTGCTTGGCCAGGGTCGCTCCAGGGGGCCGAGGCAAGGCCTCTGTACGCCCTATGACTGGTTTGGCTCTCGGCACCTTCAGGACCTTCCAGTGTGTGCCTAGTGCAGCTGCGCAGGACACTCTGCGCAACTGAGCCAACGAGGGAGGGTTGATCCCCACTCCAGTCCTGGGTGGAGTTGCTGCGCCAAGAAGGAGCCTTGAACAGCCGCTGCCCGGCAGGGATCTGCAGCACAGGGCAGTCAGTTGGTTGATGGTTTATTTGCCCCTAGAGGTACAACAACGCCAGCAGGCACCCAGAGCCGGGACGGTGGCTGGGATACCATCGGTTGCTCCTAAGGGCTGCGGCCTTGGCTGCAGTGAGAGGCCCCGTGCCGAAGCCCTGCTCTGGGGATGAGGGCTGGAAGTGCAGAAGAGCACCTACCGGCCCTCCTGGACAACCCCGACAACATAAAATCTGCAAACTCGGATCTGCCAGGGCTGTGGCTTTCTTCTGGAGGGCGGGCCGCTACATAGAATGCACACACGTGCGTGTATATAGGTTCGGTCTTGCGAGGGACTTCAATGGTGAAACCGCTGTATTATTACTTTTTTTTATATAAATAGATATGCATGCAAAGCCAGTCAGAGAAGCAATTCTATTATTTTTGTTAATTTAGAGGAAATGTGCTTGTTGCTGTGACAACGCCATCCCGCCTGTGCACCTCAACGGTCACGCCAGACTGCAAGCAATGACTTCCATTACTCTGAAATGAGTCCCATAGCAGACCCCGGCTCACGGAGCACTGGCTGTGCGGAGAATCTCGGCAATGCTGCTCTTCCTGCTCTGACGCCTAAATGGAGCCTTTCTCGGGGCTCCGGGCTTCACCCAACACTTTTGACCTGGGGACGGAGATTCGCGGCCTGTGGACACGAGATTGCACCGTATATCAGCACACACGGGCTAAAAGCAAGACTGCGTCCAGATGTTTGTTGAAGCTATGGATGCTCGTTGGAGAAAAGGCATTTTTTATCAACCTCGCCGCTCTTCATTACTCCACTAAAACCAAGGGCAAGCACCTCTCTGAGTGAAACCCTACCTGCTTTCCATCATACGCCCAAACTTAAGAGGGTGCCCTAAACATTTGAATGTGGGTGTCCAGATTAGTGGCAGGCACCCTGCCTAGGAATATTGAGTGTATTAGCTTGAATGCTGCGATGTTGTGATGTTCCCTGACTATTTACTACCACTGTGAGGTCAAAAATCCCCACGACCACGTGTAGCTCACTTTCTGGCTACTTCTGTTGTTACCAATATGCAGGGTCGGATCTGCACTAGAAACAGACCCGGGCATCTGACAAAAAAACTGGCCCAGATACACGGATAGCGGTTATTTGAAGTTCACAACCTTTCGTGAGGCACTCGTTGCTAGTATCAGGAGGCTACGTTGGGAGTTGAACAACCCAAAAATGGTTTATGCACTAAGAAACAACATGGTTGAAGAACCTGCAGTACCTTTGTAGCTCACAAGCAAATGCTCTACCCCATTCATGTTTTTAGTGAACTGAAGAAGGTGTGCTCAAAGAACACCATTAGAATGCCTTTGACTGCTTCCTAAAAGGCAAAAGGCAAGTATTGCCAAATCAACACCTGTTGCAGCTTTAAACTACACATTTGTGATCTTAGGTGGGGTCCGAAACATATTTATACATACAGAAAACAGACACAAATACTTGACTGTAAAAAGGACTACTGCCACTTCCACACTGCTGTTTACGTGAGGACCAAATATGATATCTGGGTTTGCCTTGTCTCACTAAATACTATTTTAGCCATTTTTGATTCCAGCCCTTGACAGGAAACTTCACTTAACCCCTTCAATGCGGGTGTCGGCCACTGACCGATGCCTGCACTACCTCCCTGGTGCGGGTCACGACCAGTGGCCGACACCAGGGAGGGAGTTAATAAATCCTCGGGTGCGTCGCACCCAAGGATTTTTAAAATTTATTTTGGTCCCAGGGAGACACGGAAGCTCTTCCGTGTCTCCCCCGCCCCCCACCCGCCCCTTTGTGCTGACGTAACAATGTTGATTTCCCCATCGGAGCAGGAAGCAGCCTTGCGGCCGCTTCCAGCTCCAATGGGGAAAACGGCATTCCCCACGTTCGGGAAGGCCTCGTAAGAAAGGGGAGAGTCTCCCCTTTCTTACGAGGCCTTCCTGAAAGTGTTTCCTGGCCCCCGATCGCAAACACCACTAGACGCCAGGGATTTCACTTGGGGGGGTCGGCCCCCTCGGAAAACGCCCCCCCCGGGGCATATTTTTTTTAAATAAAAGGTAGGTGCCCCCAGGGGCTAAATTTTTTTTTTTTTTTTTTTAAAACAAACAAAAAGAAAATAAATGGACAGGGGGTAGCCCGTGGCAGGGCGACCCCCTGTGGGGGCAATATTTTTTTTAGTTGTTGTAGGGTTTCCCTGGGGGCCATTTTGGCCCCCAAGGAAACCATACAACAACTAAAAAAAATATATATATCTATATATAGATCTATATAGATATATCTATGTATATATATCTATCTACATGGATATATCTATAGATAGATCTATAGATATATGTGTATATAAATATATATCTATAGATATATCTATGTCGATAGATATTACTTTTGTCAATACGTGTGTGGTTTCCCTGGGGGCTGCGATCGGCCCCCAGGAAAACCAGATCCACATATAAAAGTGATATATATATATATATATATATATATAGATTTGCCACCAGTTGTCTTGCAGCTTGCGTCTTCAAAGCAACGCACATACTTCAACTGACGCTTTTCAACTGTAGCTTTTAGGCAGCAATAAAAAAGTCAAGTAAGTATTGTGATTATGTTTCTGCTACAAAAGGGTCAGACTTGTCTAGTGGCAGTTTTAGTGCCATAAAGAAGCGCAGAAGGTTTATATGCCTACTGCAAAGAGCAAATCTGTATTTTATGTAAATAGCTGAGTACATTAGTAAAGTCAGCCATTACCTGCGCTATAATACAAATGAAATGTATGTGCGGGGTGGAGGGCGGCTATGGAGAGATGAAGGGCACTTTTGCTGGGTGGTAATGAGGGAATCCGAGGAGGAGGGAGTGGGAGCACCAATAATGATTGTTGGACTGGGCGCAGGAGGTGCTAAAAGACTGTGACGAATGGTATGTGACAAGGTGTTTTTTGAGTGTCTTGAAAGAACGTGCTGATTGAGGGAAGAAGCGCAGGTAAGGTGGCCTGTACTGTTGCACGTATCTTACACACACCATCGATTTTGTGGCCGTCTACGTAGGCTAGTGTTTTAGAACAACAGTTTAGCCAATAGCAGAGATGGCATCTTGATGGATGACTGCTGCCGTCACTCAGGTTATAGAGGACAGCTCTGACATAGGATCAGAGACTGAGACAGCATCTGAGGGATAGGACAATGGCGCAGACTCTGGGAGTGATTTTTCAGTCGGAGAAGTCCCATTCGATAACTCCTCTTCCAGTACATTATGAGGGAGGTGATGAGGACAGTCCTGCTGTCCCTTCGCAAGCAGCCTGTGCAACTGGGTAATAGTGGGTTAACCCAACCCAGAGAGCAGGTAAATGCGGCGGCAAGCAGAGAGAGAGAGAGAGTGCTCTCTTGGGAGCTCCCCAATTTAGTTCAGCCCCAAATTCCACTGCCCAAATCGTATTGTGGAGACATCAAAATTATCTATCGCAAAACAAACTGGTTTTGTAAGGCAGGCACCTGTGTTTTTGGTCCTGGGTTCGGCGGCCATATAGAGAAACACACTAAACCCAAACATTTCTGGAAACTAGACATTCGGGGGAGTCCACAGAGGTGTGACTTGTGTGGATTCTCCAAAGTTTTCTTACCCAGAATACCCTGCAAAGCTGAAATGTTGAATTAAAACTCTATTTTTCTCGCATTTCTGTCTCACAAACTACAGGAATATGCTGGGATCCACAAAATTCCTACCACCCAGTGATTCCTCACCTGTCCTGATAAAAACACTACCCCAGTTGCGTGCCTACACCTAGTGCCTGCGTCAGGAATGGATCACACCAGGGTCAACAGCTGCCTCATGTAAGGACCAACATTGACCGTTGTGTGATCTATACCTGTCGCGGGCACCAGGCCTACCCACACAAGTGAGGTATCATTTTTATTGGGAGACTTGGGGGAATGCTGGGTGGAAGGAAATTTGTGGCTCCTCTCAGATTCCAGAACTTTCCGTCACCGAAATGAGAGGAAAAAGTGTTTTTTTGCAAAGAATTCTGGGTAACAGAACCTGGTCAGAGCCCCACAAGTCACCCCATCTTGGATTCCCCTGGGTTTCTAGTTTTCAAAAATGCGCTGGTTTGCTAGATTTCCCCAGGTGCCGGCTGAGCTAGAGGCCAAAATCCACAGGTAGGCACTGTTTTCTATGAAAAAATGTGATGTGTCCACGTTGTGTTTTGGGGCATTTCCTGTTGCGGGCGCTAGGCCTACCCACACAAGTGAGGTATAATTTTTATCGGGTGACTTGGGGGAACGCTGGGTGGAAGGAAATTTGTGGCTCCTCTCAGATTCCAGACCTTTCTGTTACCGAAATGTGAGGAAAACTTGTTTTTTTAGCCACATTTTCAGGTTTGCAAAGGATTCTGGGTAACAGAACCTGGTCATAGCCCCACAAGTCACCCCATCTGGGATTCCCCTAGGTCTCCAGTTTTAAAAAATGCACAGGTTTGGTAGGTTTCCCTAGGTGCCGGCTGAGCTAGAGGCCAAAATCTACAGGTAGGCACTTTGCAAAAAACAGCTCTGTTTTCTGTCAAAAAATGGGATGTGTCCACGTTGTGTTTTGGGGCATTTCCTGTCGCGGGCGCTAGGCCTACCCACACAAGTGAGGTATTAATTTTGGGGCATTTCCTGTCGCGGGCGCTAGGCCTACCCACACAAGTGAGGTATCATTTTTATCGGGAGACTTGGGGGAACATAGAATAGCAAAACAAGTGTTATTGCCCCTTATCTTTCTCTAAATTTTTTCCTTCCACATATAAGAGAGTGTGTAAAAAAGACGTCTATTTGAGAAATGCCCTACAATTCACATGCTAGTATGGGCACCCCGGAATTCAAAGATGTGCAAATAACCACTGCTCCTCAAAACCTTATCTTGAGCCCATTTTGGAAATGCAAAGGTTTTCTTGATACCTATTTTTCACTCTTCATATTTCAGCAAATGAGTTGCTGTATACCCAGTATAGAATGAAAACCAACTGCAGGGTGCAGCTCATTTATTGGCTCTGGGTACCTAGGGTTCTTGATGAACCTACAAGCCCTATATATCCCTGCAACCAGAAGAGTCCAGCAGACGTAACGGTATATTGCTTTAAAAAATCTGACATCACAGGAAAAAGTTACAGAGTAAAACAAAAAGAAAAATGGCTGTTGTTTTCAGCTCAATTTCAATATTTTTTTATTTCAGCTGTTATTTTCTGTAGGAAAACCTTGTAGGATCTACACAAATGACCCCTTGCTGAATTCAGAATTGTGTCTACTTTTCAGAAATGTTTAGCTTTCCGGGATCCAGCATTGGTTTCACACCCATTCCTGTCACTAACTGGAAGGAGGCTGAAAGCACCAAAAATAGTAAAAATGGGGTATGTCCCAGTAAAATGCCAAATTTGTGTTGAAAAATGTGTTTTTCTGATTCAAGTCTGCCCGTTCCTGAAAGGTGGGAAGATGGTGATTTTAGCACCAGAAACCCTTTGTTGATGCCATTTTCAGGGAAAAAACCACAAGCCTTCTTCGGCAGCCCTTTTTTCCCATTTGTTTGAAAAAAAAGAAATTTTCACTGTATTTTGGCTAATTTCTTGGTCTCCTCCAGGGGAAACCACAAACTGTGGGTACCATTAGAATCCCTAGGATGTTGGAAAAAAAGGACGCCAATTTGGCGTGGACAGCTTATGTGGACAAAAAGTTATGAAGGCCTAAGCGCGAACCACCCCAAATAGCCAAAAAAGGGCTCAGCACTGGGGGGGGGGGGGGGAAAGGCCCAGCAGCTAAGAGGTTAATGGAATGATAATGCTTTCTGTTTATCCACAAATGCAGAAGTGCTGGAGAACTTCACCATCTCTGCCATTGGACATATGATATGATATGATATGAGATTAGGCAGCTGCTGTCTTCTGGGTCTTCCTGTCTGCCTACAGCAGGATGCTTCCCAAGACAGACTAAAGTCAGTAGAGCCATCAAATAATGGCCAAGAGATGGACTGGCACTGTTTCCTTCTAGATCTTATTTATAACCAATACCTGATCTGAAGCATGTGTCAAGGGCCAGCTAGCACTAAAGCAGACACACTTAGCTTCAAAGTGCAAGACTAACCCTTTAACAAAACAGGGGACAACTTGGCACAGTTGGTAAAATTAATTGAACTAATCAGCTAATTCATTCAGTGATTTAAGTGTCTGTTGTGAAAGAGCTTTGTATACAAACAGCAAGTTAAACTTTTGGACTCCTTCATTGCCTATTTAGCACTTCATCCTTTGGAGGATATTTCAGTAGGTGCCATTTTGCTGATAATCACAGTATCTACTATTTAATCACCAAGAGAAATTTCATTTTGCGGTGTGCACTACTGCTGTAAGAAAACGTGGTGCGCTGCAGGTCTCGGAGTATGTGCTTTCATTCAGAAAGGAAAAGATGAACTGATGGTCCTCTAGTTTCTAACTGGTTTCACATAATTAAAAGGAAGAAGAAATAGAAGTGTGTGCACCTTTGGACAAGTGGAAATTAAGGGCCTGATTATTAGATCTCAGCAGATGGAATACTCCATAACAAACATGATGGATATCCCAACCGTCATATTTCGATCCCCATAGGATATAATGGGATCATAATATGACGGACGGGATATCTGTCACGTTTGTGATGGAGTATTCCTCTCCGCCAACATCGAAATTGGCCCCTAGGCCCCAAGTCTCTTTGACGTTATTTAGGGCCTTATGTCACCAGCCCACCTTGGACTTACATACTTCTCTTTTTACTAGGGACGTCTGCTACACCTGTATACCTATTGCCTGTCTAGCCTTGAACTGGCAGCAGCTCTGGTAAAGAGATAAGTGTCTCCCATAGGCTCAGCAGTATCTGCGCCCTGAAAAGTATGGGCAATTAGTGCTGTACCCTCTCAGGTGTTCTTTAACAGTAGCCTCTGAATTGCACAAAAGAAGCTAATGGGCTGTTTTCTGTTCTTATAGAGTCACCGTTTTCCATGTTAAACATTTGTCTCCTGCCTTAAGTAGTAGAGCCAGCAGACAAGACAGAGAGGGCCTCCATAATTAAGCAAGAACAATAATAAATCTATCACAATATGCTTGTTTCATAAAAATCCAGTCTTTCAGTGCAGTGAAAAAGGTGGAAGGAGTCTCTTAAAGTAACATGGTCAAAGAAGTATAAGTCACAATCCCTACAAAGAGGTGTGATATATATATTTTTTTAAGGAATGGAAACATGGAACTGTGTTTTACATAGATTGCCACCTGGCAAGCATTTGGGTGCCTCTCTGTGAGTTTTCTTTTATTAAATGTAGACATATAACATAAAGTCTGCCGATGCTCACTAGCAGTGAGACTGCTGACCCCACCCCATTGTATGACGAGGTGTCACTGACTGACAATAGGCCTTGGCCACTTCAGAGCTTACAACATAAGTTCCCAGGTCCAAGGCTATCATTGACAGTCCCCCTTGTCAGGAGGGGTGAGACTTCGAGGGATTTTACTGGGCCGAGGAGGTCACGCCTACAGGCCTGTGAAATCCTCACCCTGGCAATGTTTATCTCATGCAGCCAGACGCCTGCACATTTAGCACTTGCATAGTGCCTGGTCTGAACATAAAGAGTGTCTGTAAGACTGTACATCTCACAATATCTCTTTACTCTACAGCACTGGCTTTTCACTCCTGCATGCACTCCATCACATCTCCTCCACTTCACTACACTCTCACACACACAGCTCAACCACTCCTCTGTAAGCACTGCATTTACTTTTTGTTTGGTACTCCCAATATTGTGAATGTGGTTTAGGTTCTACTATAATAAACAGGGTAACCCAATATTCCCCCCAGAATTGGGTACTTAGAATTCTATTGTAACAAATGTTCAAGGACTCATTTTGATAACTAACTCAATATAGATGAATATCAACATTTCATGTTGTAGTCCAAGCATGGACCAATTCTATATTTGACTAAATCCACATATGGTATGATATAAAATGAATGTCAATTTTATATGATCATCAAGTTTAAACAAGAAATTAGAGCAGCAACAACAACACTGATTAATCATGTGTACAAGCACAGGCAACCTACTCCAGTCCCACTAACTCCACATCTAGGCAACACAACGAGGGCACCAACCCCCTGACTATCTAATACGAACAACAATTAATAGTTAACCAGTCCTGTCTGGTGCCACACAAGCAATCAGAATCCTTCATGAAATTTTCCAACAGAAATGCGATGAGTGTCGTCATGAGGGTCTATGGTCGAAGTTTCGGTCTCCCGGGGCACAAACAGACCTTGAGACCATCTTCAGGAAAACATATCATGAAGGAATTAATTACAACAATTGTTGCTCCCTGTTTCTGAGACACTGTATCACAACATTATTCATTCATCCACCTTCCCATCACAGTCCAAAGATCAGTTCAGCTCAACATAATATCCCTCATACTTGCACCCACAGTGAGGAAAGTGTGGGGAATCCTTAATACTGTTTCTACAAAAAGGTATCCAGACTCTGTTAATTCATCCTGGTTACAAGCACAGTGCTCAGATCCACTCCGTTCGGCAAGCACTGACGGCTGCCTGTGGTGTACTTTCTTCACACGTTTCACCATAGGATTGTATTTACAATTGCCACGTGTGACCATCACTCTGTGTGCTCTGCAGAGGGGCCAAGAATTGAATAAACATTTTATATAAACACTAAAAACAAGCAAAAAAACCATGTCTTTGAGGAACAGTAATTTGAAACCTAGACTGTTGGTAAAATGTTCCTTTATTATACATAATACCTCACCTACCAGAGGTGGTATGCTTCGTCACAGGGATTCTCTTCGCACCATAACAGCAAGTCACGGTGAGGCCTACAACTTCTGCTTTAATCGGGAGAAGCTCTTTGGGTGTTTTAGTGTGTTGTGATGTTCCCTATGGAGTTAACAAAGTAGTGAGGCTAGCAGAGTGTAAAAAGTGTTGTAGTGCAAACAAAAAGGAATGTAAGTGGGATGCTTAAAACTGACTCAAAAACAGACATTATGATTTATTGTAGTCTGTCTGGGCCAGGATTAAATGAGTGAATATGCAGGGCAGCAGTTTGTTAACCCTGCTGATGTACTGTCTCGTAGTCAACATGTTTCTGCCCTGCCAAGAACCCTCAGCTGAGGTGTTGGGGCATTCATCATGACCTCAAACAATTCACTTCTGCTTTCAGAAGGAAAGCTAAATAGTGCATAAAAGGAAAAATAAAATATGAAACCATAAAGAAAGTGATCACCAATGTTTCATCTTCGGATCCACAAAAGTTGGGTGTCACATTTCAGCTCAAAATACCCTGGTGGAAGGCTCAGCCGTGACACTCCAATGGGCCCCTTCAGTGAGTCCGTATTCACTCATTATTTCACCAATGTCCTCAAAAGGACACCAAGTTTTTTCTTGTTTGTGGTACAAGTAACCCACCTAATTTGATGCACTGTTTTTTAACTGTGGTTGAGTGTTGAAGTGAGAGGGTGGGATCTTCATACAAGTAACGTTTTTGCTGCTTTTGTGTATATGTGTGTTTTGGATTGAAGTTTAGATACAAACCTGGCTAGAACACTGGGTATAATGGGAGCGAGAGATTTACGATTGAGAACATAGTTTAGGGTGGGTTAGGAAGGCTTTTATACATAGCTTTGCCCACTGTAGGATGCTAGTTTGTAGTGAGTACCTAAGGTACTTACACCTTATAGCAGGTCTAGAAGCCAGGCTGTCTAGAGGTAGCTGTAGGCAGAGCAGCCAAGGCTGAACTAGGAGACATGCAAAGCTCTTGCAATACCACTGTAGCCTCACAGTACTCACACACAAGAAAGACAATACTTTTAGTGACACAAGACCAACAATCTCTTAGAGGCTATACTCCCTCAGGAGGTAAGCATTATACACAAATATACACTAGTAACCAAAATCAGGTAAGTAAACAGTCATAAAATAGTGCAAATATTTAAAATCACCATAGGCTAGAATGGGCCTCGGGCAACACAACCATAAACTAAAATAGTGGAATGCGAAAGTCAGTTCCCCACCTAGGCAAGAGTAGTGTATAGATGGGCGCTGGGAGTGAAAGAAACCACCAAAGGTAAGGAAAGTACCCCACCCCAGAGCCCAGGAAAGCAGAAGTAAAGTACAGCAAGTTTCCTCAGAACACACTAGGAGTCGTGATAAAGAATTATGAAAAAACCAAGCAAGACTGCAAGACATCAACAATGGATTCCTGGACCTGAAGACCTGCGGAGAGAGGAAACCAAGTCCAAGAACAGCTGAAAAGTCCAGGAGTAACAGGAGCCCCTGCTATCCCGGATGAAGGTGCAAAAGTGGATTCTTCGGTTAGAAAAAAAAAGTCAGAAATGCACTAAAGAAGGCAGCTGAAGGTTGTTGCTTGGTGCAAGAGATGTCCCACGTCGAGTAGAAGAATGCAGGCTGTTTTTCGTCATTGGATTCCGCCAACAAGCCTTGCCTCATACAAAAGACGCGTTTGGCGGGAAAAGGCGCTACCTGGACCCAGGATGGACCTGGGGATCTCAACTCAGTCTGAGGAGACCTAGGGGCCTCTCAGCACTTCAGAGTGCCCTCGGAAGACCAGGCAGCCCCCACAGAAGTCCCAGGACACAGGGACAAAGGAGTTGCAAATCGTGGTCGTCACAGCACTACACTGAGGGATACCACCCTGCCAGAGAACAACTCAGGGAGCTGAGCGTCGCCAGATAGAGTGCTGGGGACCTGGGCTATACTGTGCACAAAGTATTCCTTGGAGAAGCGCACAGAAGCCCTAGCAGCAGCAAAACATGCGGTGCACAGGGGTACTGTCTGGCTCTGGGAGGCAAGCTCTTATCTCCACCAAATTTGGACAGTTGGACCTTTAGACATTCTGGGTCACTTCGGGCCACCACCAGTGTTCCAGGATCCACGCTCGTCGTCAGGAGAGGGGGACCCAAAGTACCGGTTGTTGATGCAGAGAGGTGCCTGCTGAAGCAGGAAAGTGACTCCGTCCCTCCACAGGAGATTTCTTTGGTCCTTCTGGTGCAAGATGAAGACAGGCAGTCCTCGGAGCGTGTACGACCTGGAAACTGTTGCAGTTGCTGGCAGTAGCTGAAGTTACAGAGTTGCAGTAGCCTTCTTGGATACTTTGTTGCAGTTGTAGAGTTCCTGGAGCAGTTCTGCAGTTGATCCAACGTTAGAAGGTGAAGCAGAGGTTGCAGAGCAGTCCTGATGGAATCTTGCAAAACCAAATCTGAGAAAACACCCACAGGAGAGACCCTAAGTAGCCCTCATAGGGGGATTGGTCACCTACCCAAATATGGACCTATCAGGAGGGGTCTCTGATGTCACCTGCTGGCACTGGCCACTCAGATGCTCCCAGAGTTCCCAGACCATCCTGAAAACAAGATGGCAGAACCCAAGAACACTCTGGAGGAGCTCTGGACACCACCCCTGGGGTGGTGATGGACAGGGGAGTGGTCACTCCCCATTCCTTCGTCCAGTTTCATGCCAGAGCAGGGACTAGGGGTCCCTGAACCAGTGTAGACTGGATTATGCAAGTAGGGCACCATCTGTGCCCTTCAAAGCACTTTCAGATGCTCTGGGAGTAAACCCCTCCCATGCCTGTAACACCTATTTCCAAAGGGAGAGGGTGTAACACCCCTCTCCTAAAGGAAATGCATTGTTCTGCCTTCCTGGGATTGAGCTGCTCAAGCCCCACGAGGGCAGAAGCCTGTCTGTGATGTGGCAGCAGCGGGGGCTGCAGTGAAAACCTCAGAAGACTGGTATGGCAGTAATGGCCCCCCAATACCAGAACCAGATTGGAGGTACAATTTCCATTTCCTAGACACCTCACATGACCATATTCGGAGTTACAATTGTGAAGCTACATATATGTATTGACCTATATGTAGTGCACACTTATAATGGCATCCCCGGACTCACGAAGTCCGGGAAAATGGGCCTGGACGACGTGGGGGCACCTCTGCTAGTGCAGGGGTGCCCTCACACACAGGTACTATGCACCTAGCCTTCAGGGTCTGAAGGTTAGATACAATAGGTGACTTATACGTGACCTGGTGCTATGAAATAGTGCTTGCTCTTTTTCACTCAGGCTGCAATGGCAGTCCTTAAGAAGTGTTTGTATAAGTTCCTTATGGGTGGCAAAAGAAATGCTGCAGCCCGTAAGGATCTCCTGGAACACCAATGCCCTAGGTACCATATACTAGCGACTTATAAGGGGGGTCCAGTATACTAATTTGGAGTGGAATACTGGCTTACCAGTATGTAAGTACAAATTTGGAACCAGAGAGAGCAAAAGCACTGGAGTTCTGATTAGCAGGACTCAAGTGAGACAGTCAAGCATACTGACAAAACAGTAAAACATACTGACATGTAGGCCACAAACTATGAGCACTGGGGTCCTGACTAGCAGGATCCCAGTGACACAGTAAAAACACACTGACAAACAGGCCATGCTAGAAAGAGGCTACTTTCTTACACCCAAAGAGCATGGGGAGCCGAAAAGTGCCTTATTGACGGCAGGTGAAATGGCCCTTGAAGCAATGGGCTGGATAGTGAGCCTAATTTGTGTTGGGATGTTATTCTAAATTCTTGGGGTGTGACTTTTTGGCAGTTTGTCTTTCTTTTTCCATCCCTTGAGTTCTGATCTGGCAATGTCTTTTCTTTGGGTGTCTTGGCAAACAACTGACAACTTCTGTATACAGCACTTACAGTCAACTTTATGAACAGCCCTGTGGCATAAGCTATTCAGAATTCACAGCATTAACCAAAGGATGTATATTTAGAATTGTCTAATTAGTCTAAATTTATCTTAAAATTGAAGATTCTTGAAACACCTTCCCTCAGGGCACCCAGAGAAGCAAATGGAATCACTCATGAATGCCTACATAAAGAATCTGCATCTCTAAGATAGCTCAACACTTTAATGTTCCCAAGAAAAAAACTCCCAGTAGCATGAATGAAAAATGTGCTTCCTATGTATCCTGATGTCCCTTAAATTCTACCCAACCCATACTTGTCATCTACCTTGCAGAATGGCAGATAATTTCTACTGGCATGCTCTAGCAGCAGATTTTTTTTCTTTTTTTCCATCCATTAAAAAAACAGTCCAATGGCAACTCCACCGTTACATATCCAATGGGACCTACACATCCTAAAAAGACAATTGTAGCTCTACCTCTCCTTGAGTCTCTGAGATCTCTCCCTCTTCATAATTAGCTGCATCTAGGTCTAACTTGGTGGGTTATCAATAAGGGCCCTTTGGCCAAATAATTTGGTGTATTAAAGCATTTCCTAGTGTTTCTGCAATAAATCTTTTCTCCCCCAAATTTTGAGCTATGTCCCAGTTTTCCCTGGTGTACAAATCCTCCTGGCAACCTCAGTGACATAGGGCCAGATGTATCAAGCCTTTTTGCATTCGCAAACGGCGAGAATGCCCGTTTGCGAATGCAAAAGTGCCTTTCAGTATGTATGAAAGGCATTGGCAATGCAATTTTAAGGAATCGCTAAAAGAGCGATTCCTTAAAATTGCGAGCCCGTTTAGAGCATCGCAAATTGCGATTCTCTAAATAAGAAATTGCAAATAAGGAATCCTTATTTGCGATTTCTTAAGCACATGTATGAAGCTTTTCCTTAATGCGAATTGAGCATTAAGGAATCGCTATCATGTGCAAATTTTAAAAATTCATTTTTAAAATTGACATGTAACGTTGGCATGTGTGCGCCTTACATGCCAGCAACCTGGGGTTTGCATTTCCCAAATTGCGAATTCCAGTTAGGAATTCGCAATTTGGGAAATGCAAAAAAATTGTAGATATGGGACTACAGGCCAGAGGTGCGAATGGGGTCTGTATCGCAATTTGTGATTTGGTAATAGCATTTGCGATTTTTAAGAAATCTCTATTAATGAATCGCCAATATGATAATACCATTTTGCGACTCAGAAATAGCGATTTCTTAAAAATCGCTATTACCGAATTGCAAAAGGGTTAGATGATACATCTGGCCCAAAGTGTCTAAAGAATGTTGATGGTTAAACCTTTCAAAGGGGTGTTTAGAGATTAATCCATCAAAGACCAACCAAAGTTCTAGTAAATCTATGTTTGGCTTATGGATTGGTACACCTGCTCTCAGGACCTTTTGGGGGTATAAAAATACAACATGTCAAACAGCAGTTAAGAATGTTAACAGCAGTTAAAAATAAAGAATTTCAATTCAAAAGTAACTCATTAGCTACCAATCTTAAACAAGCATTGGCAAATCCAAATATGTCTGGTGTTGGTTGCCAACTTTTGATTTTGCTAATGTTCGTGAATGGTTTCAGTAAAACTTTACAGTGAAAGTGCACAGTGTGCAAGTGCAGACTGCTGTCACTTACAGAGTTGTCAGTGATTGGAGTGAGGTGGCCCTGTCCTATGCTGTATGTTCTTGTGGGGTGAATAAAAGTGTGACTGAAATACCTACAGACCAGTGAATGAAGAAAGCTGTCTGAAAGGCTCTACAAGTATGTAAAATTGTATTTATACACTTTTATTAACATCAGTAGGCCTTGGCTAATGCCAGATCTAAATATAGGAGAAATGCAGGGGAAGCAAAAACAAATGTGTAACTATTCTAATGCAAGTTAATTTTCGGAATCATTAATATGAGCTCAGATGAAATGCAATTCAGTATATCTGAAAAGTGATAATGGTGAAAAATGAGTGTCTCCAAAGGACTTTTGGAGTCATTTTAGAAAAGAGTAACACCTTGCAAGGCCATACAGCCAAATGGAGATAGTCTTCTCAATGACTACAAACACAGGAGAATGTTCAATGTACTCATGTTTGTTGAAAGAGGGGCATTGCTCACCACACAAGATTGATAAAGGACAAGTAAATAGGCGAATTTGCTAACAGTTTTAGTTTGACATATATGTTAAGTTTGATACATTTCATACGGAATATTTACTTTGAAATTGTTAACTTTCTACTATTTTATATTTAATTTGAAATCATTCACTTCTGAAAAGGCTTGGGGTAACGAATGTAAAACCTATTTTATACAGCCTCTATCTGGTATTAACTTAGATTTTGGTAATTGTTGCTACTTGTAGTGCTTCAGTTGGTCAGATTAATCATTTTAAATTAATTGCAGGCATAGGTTGGTCCCTTAGTCAAACAGATGTAGATGTACATTGTCGCGATGGTCACAGTTTGCATACCAAACTGGTTTCTCGTTATTAGCTCCATATCGACTGACTCAGTATATCAAATGTTTTTAACCTGGAGTCTGTGGTGCTTACTCGTGGCATCTTTGCCTGTTTAGGAAATTAAATAATATTAGCAGAGTAATAAATTATATGTACATTAAAAAAAAAAAAAATTAAAATTTATGATTTTAAAAGGCTCTTTTAATAAGGTGGAATTTGAAATTAAAGGCTAAAAATTCAATACTTATTTTAACTTGACTTGTGGGAGCTGCACAAGTACAGCAAACAGAACCTAGTATGGAACGTAGGTGGCCTCAATTAAAGCATTAGTATCCCCCAACAAAAAAGAAATATGCATTAAGAGCAAAAACACCAGTGACATGCTAGAGTCTAGCACATCATTTCGTCTCTTAGAAATATAAGCAAATGTGAAAAGCTCTAACCTTTCCATTAAAATTGTATTTTGTGTATATGTTTTCTTGGTGAATTAAAAGGAAAATCTCAGAATGTGTGTATTTAGTTAAGATATTTTTGTTTCTGTATGTTTGTACATTATTTTGCAGTTCAAGTCCACATAAATTACATGTGCCGGGCCTGGCTTCCAATGGTGATTCAAAGAGGGTCCTCAGAAGTCAAATGTTTAACTACCAACTATTCCAGATTCCGGCATATATTTTAGTGGCTTGTATTTGTGAGGCGTTTTGTACACTGTGAGACAGCCTGTTGTCAAGGAAGGGCCACATGGCTCTCTTTACAGATTGGTAGGAGTATGAAGGCAGGGGATGTCTTTCATCTACGTATAGGTGCCCCTGCACTTTCCTTCTGAAGGCTTGCGATTCAGCCTCCATAATGTAGGGCCAGGCTGTTAACTCTTAAGAGTATTCTTTAAAATGGAGCTAATTGGGGGCTGAACCTTTCTGCCCACATGTTAGCTCTTGATCTCTGGTGATTAGAACTTTGGTGGGTCCAGTGAAGGCTGCAAGAGAAAAGAAGGGGATGTGAGATATAAAGCAAGGTGAGACAGAATGAAAAGGTTGGCTGAAAAATGGTTGGCAAGGGATGTAAAGACATACATCTATCGAGCATACAGAGGTCCAGACTATATCTAGCATTGGCAATGCCCATAGGTCTGGATTTACAAGAATGTTGTATGGCAATTTAAAGCATTACAAGCAACTATCATGGGAATAAATATGTATCTGATAGAGACTTCTAGTTGCAGATTCCTTACCTTAGAATTTCCCCAGGTATCAGACTCGATCCGTAGAATTTTCTTTGAGCAGTACCCTTGCGTTCCGTAAGGTGGCATAGGGCGACTCCATGTCCGTCACTAGTGTTGTGGTCACCGTGATGACGTCAGGGTCGTATATAGGCGTCACCTCCGCATAGTGACATCAGCTCTTTTCTTTCGGCACCACGCGCTGATCAGGAGAGAGCTAGCTTGGTTGTTTTTTGACCGACTTCGACACCTTTGCCGACTCTTTTTTGATGACTTTTGGAACGTCGAGGATGTCCCCGAAGACCGGTTTCAAACCTTGCAAGGTCTGTCACCGCATGATGTCAGCAACGGACCTGCATTGGTCTGTTTGAGGTGTTTGGGGCACAACCACGACCCGACGTCGTGCTCTGAGTGTCAGTCTATTCACCCGAAGGCTTTGAGGGAGCAGTCCCTAAAGCTCATGGCGAGCCGGCGCTCGACTCCGCATCGCTCCCTTTCTCACTCGAGAGGAAGGTCTCGAGACCATTCGCAGAGTCACCACCACTCGTCGTCCTAAAAATCTTCAGGTCACTCGGGTAAGAAAAAGAAGAAGTTGAAGAAGGCTAGGCATTCTTTGACTTCACTGCGTCGCTCGCCAATGTGATGTGGGAGGAGCGTCGCTGCTCCAGGCCTTCGTCCACGGAGCCTATTTCTGGGCCCGCTCCGTGTCTCCCTGAGTTTCCGGGAGCGGGGGCCGCCCCTGCCTAATTAAAAGAATTTTATGAGGCCATGCGCCTCATATTTGGGCAGTCCTACCCTGCTATGGCACCTTCAGGGCCTGGAGCTCAGATGGGGGCCCTTCGGGTTCCACACTAGCGGCTTCGGCCACCGAGGGACCCTCCAGAACCGCTATCGGATCCGTGCCGACGCCGGTCATACCATCACGACCTTCCCCGGCACTGGCTAGGACGTTGACACTCCAGACATCGGCTGTGCCCACGATCGATGTTGACCTAATCCTTATTCCCGACAACCCAGAGGTGGAACGTCATTGGCCGGCGCCACTTCCAATTTCAATGGGGCCCACACACCCCAGGTGTGATTTTTACATTTTTTTCTTTGGGGTACGAATACTAGGAGGGATTAAAGGGGTTGCTGGACCCTTATGAATACCAGCTGGATGACCCCAACATTGACTGGACATAGGAATTGGGTGAGGCCAGTGGTCTGGATACTTCTCCAGATGCTGGCATGCTTTCTCAACCTACCGTGGCTACGGTGGAGGGAGGCTCTTACTTTTTGGTCGTCAGTAGGGCAGCTGAGGTCCTTGGCCTCGAGTTGCCCACTGTAGCAGTCAGGATTAATCTCCTGATGGAGGTACTTCAGCCTGGGGCTTCCCCTTCGGAGCCTCTACTCTCCTTCAAAGAAGCCCTCGCTGATGTCCTTCTGCGTACTTCGGACCAGACCCAGCACACGGGCTCCTATGAATAGGACAATTGCGCGCCGTCATCGCCCCGCCCCGAGCGACCCTAAATTCATGTCCCAACACCCCACGCCGGAGAGCCTTGTTATCCAGGCATCCTCATCATCTGGCTCATTCCCTTCTGCTCCCCTGGATAGGGAATCAAAGAGACTGGACCAAATTGGGGAGAAGATGTTTTCTTCTTCCAGTCTGGCGCTAGGGTCAGTGAACACCGCATGCCTTTTCGGCCACTATACCCACTCCTTGTGGGATACGGTCACGCAAGTTCTGCCACAGATCCCAGAGGAGGCCCGGGCTATCGTTTCCCAAGCTGTTGCTGATGGGAGAGGCGTGGCAAAGTTCACTATTCGATGTGGGCTGGACACGACAGACTCTCTGGGTAGATCTGTTGCGTCGACGGTGGCCTTTAGACGCCATGCCTGGTTGAGGACATGTGGTTTTTCGGGGGATGTCCAACAGACCCTTATGAACATGCCCTTTGATGGCACACGTCTCTTCGGAGACAAGGTGGACTCATAATTGAGAGGTTCAAGGACTCCTAGGCTACGGCTGGGTCCCTTGGCCTTTCGACTGCCCATCGACCCCAGAATTCCACCTTTCGGCCCTTTTGTGGCCACGGAAGGGGCTTCCTGTTGCTTCCCTTTTCCAGCCACTGTGCCACCCAGGCTACTCAGCCCCTGCATGGCCGGGGACGCAGAATCCCACGGGCTCGTGGGACAGGGAACCAGAGGTCTGCTAACTCCACCCCCACCCCTGCTGTAGCCTCCAAACCTTCCTAGTTGGTACCCCCATCTCAAATCAGTTGGTGGCAGGATTTGCCATCACCTGCCCCACTGGCAATCCATCACTATGGACAGGTGGGTTTTACAGATCGTCCGGAGAGGCTACTCCCTCCCCTTCAAGACTGCCCCTCCGCCCATGCCTCCATCCTACGGTCACTTACTGGAGGATCATCTGACACTTCTCCGTGAGGAAGCTGCAGCACTCATGGCCAAGAGAGCCATAGATAGGGTCCCTGCGCCAGAAGTAGGTTTTGGTTGTTATTCCTGCTGCTTTCTGGTGCCCAAAAAGGACAAGGGCTTCCATCCTACCCTAGACCTTCAGGCCCTCAATCGCTCCCTCAAGAAGGAGAAGTTCAAAATGCTCACTCTGGCTTAAGTCTTGTCTGCCTTAAATCCAGCAGACTGGATGGTGGCGTTGGACTTGCAGGACTCATTTCCATATCCCCGTCCTGCCTGCCCACAGACGCTACCTACGATTCATGGTAGGTCACGAGAACTTTCAGCAGTGATTGCAGCGCATCTGCGCAGGTTGGGGGTTTCAGTCTTCCGCCTACATCGACGACTGGCTGTTGAAGGTGGACACGCCCCAGAAAGTCATCTCCCACGTTCGTACTAAGGCGAACCCTCTGCACATGCTGGAGTTTACTATAAAGATGCCAGAGTCACACCTGACTCCCTCTCAGACGCTCCCTTTCATTGTAGCTGTTCTGGACACAGTGCAGTTTTGGGCCTATCTTCCCAAAAAGCGAGTCCAGGATATTCAGGCTATGATTCCGATGTTTCAGCCTCTATCCTGGATTTTGGTGAAAATTATTCTGGGGCTGTTGGGCCTCGTGGCCTCCTGCATCCTGCTGGTGACACATGCCAGATGGAATTTGCAGGCTCTGCAATGGGACTTGAAGTTCCAGTGGGCGCACTATCAGGGGAATCTCGCTCACATGGTTCAGATCTCGGAGGGGACTATGAAAGATCTACAGTGGTGGCTTTCGAATCAAGATTGGGTCAATGGCAGATCACTCTCCCTTCCCCAGCCACATGTGACAGTAGTGACAGATGGGATGGGGCGGCCACATGGAAGAGGCGGAGATCAGAGGTCTCTGTCTCCGGCAGAGTCTGGACTCCACATCAGTCCTCTGGAGTTCCTGGTGATCAGGCTTGCATTGAAAGCATTCCTTCCCTCTCTCAAAGGGAAGGTGGTGGAGGTGTTCACGGACAACACTACCGCCATGTGGTACTGCAACAAACAAGGCGGAGTGGGGTCCTGGACCCTCTGGCATGAGGCTCTGCACCTCTCGACATGGCTGGCACACCAGAGCATTTCCCCGGTAGTTCAAAATCTGGTGGGCTCTCTGAACACCAGAGCAGACAAACTCAGCTGTCGATGCATAGTCGATCATGAATGACATCTCCATCCGGAGGTGGCGCAAGGTCTCTTTCAGCAGTGGGGAGAGCCTTGGTTAGATCTCTCCACCTCCACAGAGAACTTGCAATGTCAGCTCTTTTGCGAGTTTCCAAAGCGGCACTCGCTCTCTGACACTTTTTGTCTCGATTGGAACTCAGGCCTCCTTTACGTTTTCCCGCCTATAACACTCCTGTCCGGAGTTCTGAAGAAAATCAAGAACGACTGGGCCCAGGTAATCCTTGTGGCTCTGGACTGGGCACGAAGAGTATGGTATCCAGAGCTATTGAGCATGGCCACAGATCCTCCAGTCAGACTGCCTCTTCGGGAGGTTCTTCTGTCATAGCAACAGGGGAGGGTCCTCCATCCGAACCTGTCCAATCTTCGTCTTCATGCGTGGAGATTCAGTGGCGGCAGCTGACGTCGTTTGATCTTCCAACCTAAGTCTGGGATGTTATCTTGGCGTCCCTCCACCAAAATGGTGTATGCCTGTGGTTGGCATACATTTGTGGCATGGTGTACCAACAAGTCTGTTGACCCCTTCTCAGCTCCTCTACCTGAGGTTCTTTTGTTCATCCTCTTTTTAGCCCGGCAGGGCTCTGGTTTGGACACTCTTAAAAGTTAAATATCGACTATCTCAGTCTTTCTTAGATTTCCAGACCAACCTTCTCTTTTTAAGTCTCCTATTGTGGGTAGATTCCTTAAAGGACTCACTCATTTGTGTCGTCCCAGTCCATTTATAATGCCTCAGTGGGACCTCAATCTTGTGCTTACTTACGTGATGGGTACTCCCTTTGAGCAGTTACACAATTGTCCCTTGCGGCTCCTTACTCTTAAAACTGCATTTCTTGTTGCTATCACCTCTGCTTGCAGAGTGAGTGAGCTTCAGGCTCTTTCTTCAAAGCCCCTGTTTTTGTTTGTCTTCCATGACAAAGTGGCGCTCCGTACGATGGCCTCCTTCCTTCCCAAAGTAGTCACACCTTTTCATGTGTGTCAATCCATCACTTTGCATACTTTTTACGCACCCCCTCATCCTTTGAAGAGTAGAGACTCCACCGTCTGGATCCAAAAAGAGCATTGGTGTTCTACCTCAATCATACCAAAGATTTCCGGGTGGACGATCAACTGTTTGTTGTATATGTGGGTGCGAAGAAAGGGAAGGTGGTGTAAAAGTGTACCATCTCATGATGGGTACTACTTTGCATCAGAATTTGCTACGCTTTGGCTAAGAAGGAACCCCCTGAGGGCTTGCACTCTCACCCCACCAGAATAACTGCAGACACCACAGTGTTAGCATGCGGAGTTCCTGTCCTGGATATCTGTCAGGCAAGCAGCATGGGCATCCCTGCACATGTTTACTAAACATTACTGCCTGGACAGTCCGGTCCACAGAGATGGCTACTTTGGTTGTTCGGTCCTGCAGGACTTCTTAGTATGATCTTGGTTCACAGCCCACCACCGGGGATGGTATTCCTTGGTTATCTATTCTAAGGTAAGAAATCTGCAACTAGAAGTCTCTATCAGATGAACAAGTTAGTTACTTTCGGTAATGATTTATTTGGTAGAGACATATTCTAGTTGCAGACACCTTACCGACCCAACCATCCTCCCCCCCTTGCGAACTGATTTCTAGGGACAGGGATTTCCCTTTCAGGCCCTTAGTTTTGGAGTACCATTTCCAGTGTTCTTGATTGCTCCGCGCTTTGGCACGGAAAGCTGTGAAAAGTGCCTATATATACCCTGACATAATCACAGCGACCACTATGCCAACGATGGACGCAGAGTCAACTGATGCCACCTGACAGCACGCAAGGGTACTGCTCGAAGAAAAATCTCCAGATCCAGTCTGATACCTAGGAAAGTTTTAAGGTAAGGAATCTGCAACTAAATATGTCTCTACCAGATAAATCATTATCGAAGGTAAGTAACTTGTTCATTTGTACAGAAGAAAAGAATAATATTGGTGTAGGTTAAAAGGTCAGGTGACAGCTGCACTGTCAAGCCAGACCTAAATATACACATAGGTTAAGGACCAACCTCCTTCTTCCATTTGTGTTACTGCAAGAGGTAAAAAACATAAATTATTTTGTTATCTTATACACTTGAGCAGCATTACAGGGTCATGAGTGTGCCCCCCAAAGTTCAAGCTCATGCAGCTGGATAAATAAACAAAATGATCACAGCTGTATGGAGAGCAAGCTCTTTTTTGTGGAAGCACACAACCTCTGCCCAATCAAAGCATGTACCCCTGACTCCCAACATGTGGACGGAGCCGAAGCCTCTCTTTAGTGATGCTCACATATTTTTCTGGCAACAGATACGCTATGCAGCAAGACCATAAAGAGCAGGAATGAAAACTGTGAAGTGTAAGGCTTCAGCAAATTCTAACAGAAAAAAAGAATTCCAGATAGATTTCTTGACACCTCTGCCCATTTGAGTATAGTTGCCAGGGGGCCCGCTCTGTTTGAGTAGTGCCTTCGTTGGATATTTCTCATGTGCTGCCTCTAGGTGCATTGGGGCGGGTGGATCTTCTTCCTCTGCAGTAGACCTCTTGTAAGGATGACTAGGGTCATGCCTTAATGACGTGAGAAACACATAGCGTCTCTTCCAGAAACTTCAAAACATCTACGGTGGGCGTCCTGAAATGCAGGAGGTACTCAGTCAAGTGCTGGGCCGTCGCAAATTGAAGGTTCTGATTTCTCTCGTGAGTACGGCAGACTGAGGCGTCTCTAGAATTTACCTAGAACGTTGTAAGTAATGGGTGGTTCTTTGTCACAGCACAGCGGCTCTTGGCTTCTCCCTCGCAATAGTGAAAGGTAGGCCTCGTGGAGTATTGGAGAAGAGAAGGAAGTTCAAAGCATACAACACGTCGCGGTGCTTGGCAGAATGGAAAGGGTGACTGACCAATGAATTGATCAGGATACCCTAAGCAGGTCCACCCTATTAATATTGTACAAGCAAACTAAACTGTGAAGAACATACCAGCCATCTCCTTTGTCAGTAATCTTTTAAAATAATTGCAGTTAGAAATGTCCTCACCCTCACTCTCTGAAACGACACGAGTAGCCCTGCCAGTTCTCTGGCACCTGCAAAGGAGACAGCGGGCTCACTTCGTGTCATGGGGTGGAACTGCTGCCCCAACATCTCTTCAGTCCGAGATGTACCTCCTTCCTGTCTCGTCTCGTGACTTGGCATTCTTTACCCCCCTGCCTGCCTTCCGAAAGTCCAGCGGGTTCCCTGATTGTCCTCGCCTGCCTGTGCCAGGCCGAGACGTTGCCCTTTTAAATCGGCTCCCCGGGCGCGAGGCCTCTGAGGGGCTCACTTCACCCCGGCTGTAATTGAAGACATTCTTCATCAGTATCCCCTGGCAACGGCGCGAGTGTCAGCTCGTGGTTTCTATTGGGAAGCAGCGTCGCTCCCCTCCTTTGCTTTTCCCACCGCTTCCAGTGTGGGAACCTCTTGGACTGCAGTCCTCTTGCCCATCTATCTCTCCTACCAAAAACGTTCACTTCACCCTCCTGTCCATCTTTAACCCACTTCATGCTTTAACTTTGGTATTGCTTTTCTTCTAGATGCTGTTTCATTTCCATGACAGCGTCTCCCACACAACAGCACCGGTTCATGCAGACGCCTGGGCCGGTATGTAAAGTACACATCTATTGTACTGTGCTCCTGGAGACCATGTGTGAGAAAGGTGTCCTTTTGTTCGTGGAGTGGTATGAGGCAGTGTGTGATAAGGGCGTAGTTCATCTTATTGTGAAGATTCTTAGTCTAGAGGAGCAACATTTTCTACAAGTAGATTTGCTCACTCGGTTTTTCCATGTGTGAGAGGAATATACCTGTTTTTTTCTGTGGGCAGTTATTGCAGCGCCTGTGACCACGCTTAATTCTCCATTTATTTCTCTCTTAGTTTTTGTCAGTCCTCCTCCCCTTGCAAAAAATAAAATAGAATCCTTCCTCTTCTCCGCCCTTCTCGCCACCTGTAAGGAAATGCCTTCCTTGGCATGGTTACCCCGTAATTTTTGTGCCTTTTGTTGATGCCAGTTATGATTGAAAGTGTGGTGGGACCCTGCTAACCAGGCCCCAGCACCAGTGTTCTTTCCCTAAACTGTACCTTTGTTCCCACAATTGGCACAGCCCTGGCACACAGATAAGACCCTTGTAACTGGTACCCCTGGTACCCAGGGCCCTATTACCAGGGAAGGCCTCTAAGGGCTGCAGCATGTCTTATGCCATCCTGGGGACCCCTCACTCATCACATGCACACTGCCTCACAGCTTGTGTGTGCTGGTGGGGAGAAAATGACTAAGTCGACATGGCACTCCCCTCAGAGTGCCATGCCCACCTCTCACTGCCTGTGGCATAGGTAAGTCACCCCTCGAGCAGGCCTTACAGCCTCAAGGCAGGGTGCACTATACCACAGGTGAGGGCATATGTGCGTGAGCACTACGCCCCTACAGTGTCTAAGAAAAACCTTATACATTGTAAGTGCAGGGTAGCCATGAAGAGTATATGGTCTGGGAGTTTGTCAAACACGAACTCCACAGTTCCATATTGGCTACACTGAAATCTGGGACGTTTGATATCAAACTTCTCAGCACAATAAATGCACACTGATGCCAGTGTGGGATTTATTGTAGAATACACCCAGAGGGCATCTTAGAGATGCCCCCTGAATTCCAGTCCGACTCCTAGTGCTAGGCTGACCAGTTTCTGCCAGCCTACCACAACCAGATGAGTTTCTGGCCACATGGGGAGAGTGCCTTTGTCACTCTGTGGCCAGGAACAAAGCCTGTACTGGGTGGAGGTGCTTCTTACCTCCCCCGCAGGAACTGTAACACATGGCGGTGAGCCTCAAAGGCTCATGCCTTTTGTTACAGCACCCCAGGGCATACCAGCTAGTGGAGATAACCTGCCCCTCTGGCCACTGCCCCTACTTTTGGCGGCAAGGTAGGAGAGGATAATGAGAAAAACAAGGAGGAGTCACCCACCAGTCAGGAGAGCCCCTAAGGTGTCCTGAGCTAAGGTGACCCCTGCCTTTAGAAATCCTCCATCTTGAGATTTGAGGATTCCCCCAATAGGAATAGGGATGTGCCCCCCTCCCCTCAGGGAGGAGGCACAAGGAGGGTGTAGCTACCCTCAAGGACATTAGCCATTGGCTACTGCCCCCCAGACCTAAACACACCCCTAAATTTAGTATTTAGGGGCGACCCTGGATCCAGGAAATCAGATTCCTGAAACCTACAATAAGAAGAAGGACTGCTGACCTGAAAGCCCCACAGAGACGACGGAGACGACAACTGACTTGGCCCCAGCCCTACCGGCCTGTCTCAAGACTCAAAGAACCTGCACAGCGACGCATCCGACAGGGACCAGCGACCTCTGAGGACTCAGGCCTACCTGAAATGGAAGGACCAAGAAACTCCCTAGAACAGCGGTACTGTTCAAAAACAGCAACAACTTGGCAACTTTTTAGCAACTTCCAAAGAACTCTCTCTTCCCGTCGGAAGCGTGAGACTTCTCACTCTGCACCCGACGCCCCTGGCTCGAGCTCCAGAGAACAAACACCGCAGAGAGAACTCCCAGGGGACAACGACGACGTGAGTACCCCGAGTTGACCCCCCTGCACTCCCACAGCGACGCCTGCAGAGAGGATCCAGAGGCTCCCCCTGACCGCGACTGCCTGGTAACAAGGAACCCGACGCCTGGACCAAGCACTGCACCCTTAGCCCCCAGGACTGAGAGGATCCAACCTCCAGTGCAGGAGTGACCAGCAGGTGGCCCTCTTCCTAGCCCAGTCGGTGGCTGGCCTGAGAAGCCCACCTGTGCCCTGCCTGCATCGCTAAGTGACCCCCGGGACCCTCCATTGCTTCCTATAGCAAACCTGACACCTACTTTGCACACTGCACCCAGCCACCCCTGTGCTGCTGAGGGTGTGTTTTGTGTGCCTGTTTGTGTCCCCCACTGTGCTCTACAAAAATCCCCTGGTCTGCTCCCTGAGGACGCAGGTACTTACCTGCCAGCAAACCGGAGCACCCCTGTTCTCCATAGGCGCCTATGTGTTTTGGGCCCTCCTTTGACCTCTGCACTTGACCGGCCCTCTGTTGCTGGTGCGGTGACTTTGGGGTTGCCTTGAACCCCCAACGGTGGGCTGCCTATGCCCAGAAGACTGACTGTGTAAGTGCTTTATTTACCTGAGAAACTTTACAAAACTTACCTTCCCCAGGAACTGTTGATTTTTGCAGTGTCCACTTTTAAAATAGCTTATTGCCATTTTAACCTATACTGTGTGTACTACTGCTTTAATTCAAAGTTCCATACTTACCTGTGTGATTTACCTTGCTTTTTATGTACTTTCCTCAAATCTTGCATCGTGTGGTTCTAAAATAAATTAAGAAAATATATTTTTCTTTATAAAAACTATTGGCCTGGAGTTAAGTCTTTGAGTGTGTGTTCCTCATTTATTGCGTGTGTGTGTGTACAATAAATGCTTAACACTACCCTCTGATAAGCCTACTACTCGACCACACTACCACAAAATAGAGCATTAGAATTATCTAATTTTGCCACTATCAACCTCTAAGGGGAACTCTTGGACTCTGTGCACTCTATCTCTCACTTTGAGATAATATATAGAGAGCCACCTTCCTACATCACCACTCTCCATCACTGTCCTACTGCACCCACAGGTCTCAGCATACATTTACCACCTGCTCAGAGAAGGTGGAAAATGTATGCATTCAAATCTCATGGAACTGGGAATTCAATGTGCTGTGTGCTTTTACGACAGGAAAAATCGCTCTCATTTGGTAATTCCTCATTCTATGACTTTTTACTCATAATTGCTCAATATTGGTGTGAATTTACAGCACAGTAATGGTGAAATCACAGCGTCTCCTCAGCACCTTTCTGTAACATTATCTGGCGTTTGTACAACGCAGAACCGACATTGGTGTGGCATTCTTACTGCCCATACCGTGTGCAGATGGACCTTCATGATTCTTTGAAGAGTTGTAATATTTGTTGTACAGCCAACATGTGAAAAGCTGGTTTAGTTACATGAAGTCATGACATGCCGTCTGGTCGTGCTGTGGGGAACCAGAGTGCTGTTTACAGATCAATATGCGAGGAATACGGTACACATCATACAGTATTTTAGTATATACCCAACTTAAGGTATAGTATTCAACAAGGTGCACTGCACCTCCTCGTTAGAGCGCTGCTTCAGGCTCGAAGTTTATGGATGTATAAGGTAAGCCTGTAAGAGGTGCACGCTTAGCATGAGAGAAGTGCCCGTGTGCCTCAGTAAAGGGTTGACCCTGAAACAGAGAAAGGCATGATGCAAACAAGTCCATACATGTTTGTTAAGAGTCTTTGGGGCCCCAGAAACGATGTGGCAACAGCCAAAGAAATCAGATAGAGGGTTTATGACTCTGAAGACGTGGGGCAACAACCCATGGGAATTCACGCATACCTCAGAGGGATCTAGGCTTCCAAGGGTTCAAATCAATATTGCTGGTTCAAAATTGACAGCAAGGGCTGATTAGGAGAAACCAAATATGGTGTTCCAAAGAGCGGGAAGAAGAAAACGATTTGCATGGTCACTGGGAAAGAGGTAGAATGTGAGAAAGTGAAAGAAAAGAAGAGTCAGAGGCCGTCACAGTGTGGTGACAGAGTCTGGAGCCAGTGGTTCGCGCCTCTAAACTCCAGCTCTACTCACACTTGCCTTTTCCACTTTATTCTGGGCAGGCTCGATCCTCCTGGGCTGCATTTCCCATGCGTTCTGGGTTGGGGATCAGAAAACAGCTAATTGCAGTGGTGCTTTATATATTAGGGGCTACTGTGGTTACTGCCATTGCTATGGTTCCTAACATGTTATGTTTATTGCAGTTTCAGGCCTGGTTAGGGTGCTTCACTTGCTGGGGATTCGTAGATGCTGATTTGGCAAAGGTACTTTACTTAATAGGGCAATGTGGCTATGGTGCTCTACATGTTTGGCCATGTGGACTCTAGCATCATTGTGGAATCTTTAAGCTTGTATATAATTGTACTGTCTTAAAGCTGCATCGATGAGGCTAATAATATAAGGGTTGTACCCGATTTGTACCACAGGGAGCAATGGTCCTGGCACCCTAAAGAGCCCACTGACACATAGGGTAGTCACACCCTCCATGGGATGGAGGAAGTAGGGATAACACAGAAGCTGTAAGAGTCGGATGAAGAACAGAAAACGCATGGTGTTTGAATAAAGAGGCATGTGGTGGACTTGGTAGCCTTAGTATTTGGCAGCTCCAGAAGAAGGTTCCTAAGAAAAAGTTTAGTCACCTCCACTTCGTTCTTTTACAAATTAAGCACTACATAGAATGCCTATGTAGAGATTCTATGGCTAGGAATATGCCTGACTGAGCAAAGCAACAAGCCATACGAAGAGTAGACCAGGTTGAACGAAGGAGGGTCTAAATAAAACATTAGTCAAAGTTTATTGGCGGATGTGAATTCAAAAACTGTTGGGAGATAAGCAAACAATACTGAAAGCATGCAAGTGGGAAACATACAAGGAAAATATTGAAGGTCTGGCAACAAACCAGTCTTTTAAGTACAAACACAAGTGAACACTAATTGTGAACTCCATCTGGAGTGTTGACAGACGTAAGGCATGCTGAAGGAGTATTTTATAAAGTTCTCCCAGTGGAAGTAGATTGTAAAGGGTATATGTCACAGTGTGACTACAGAATTAACGTGCTACAAGACATGGCAAAAATATCAACAAACAGATTTTCATTGAGCTAAGGACATGGGGGGTCATTCTGACCCTGGCGGCCGGTGGCCGCCAGGGCCACCGACCACGGGAGCACCGCCAACAGGCTGGCGGTGCTCCCGAGGGCATTCTGACTGCGGCGGTTCAGCCGCGGTCAGAAAGGGTAAACCGGCGGTCTCCCGTTGGGAACCGGATGGCGGTAGGGGGGGTCGCGGGGCCCCTGGGGGCCCCTGCTGTGCCCATGCCACTGGCATGGGCACTGCAGGGGCCCCCGTAAGAGGGCCCCTACAAGTATTTCACTGTCTGCTTGGCAGACAGTGAAATACGCGACGGGTGCAACAGCACCCGTCGCACCTTCCCACTCCGCCGGCTCGATTACGAGCCGGCATCCTCGTGGGAAGGGAGTTTTTCCCTGGGCTGGCGGGCGGTCTTTTGGCGACCGCCCGCCAGCCCAGGGGAAACCTCAAAATACCCACTGCGGTCTTCCGACTGCGGTACGGTATTTTGGCGGCTCCCGCCGGGCGCGCGGTGACCGCGTCCGGCGGGAGTCAAAATGACCCCCATAGTGTTTAGTTAGATTTAGTATACTTAACTGTGGGTGCACATCCCTTGACTATACATCTACATATTCCAAACCCCAGCTCTGGCCACACCTGTCAGTGCACAACCAAGTTGGGTGGGATGAGCTCAGAAATAGGATCATCAGCCAGTCGCAGCTCGCGAGGATTAAAAGAGGTGGGGTGGGGTTGCGCAGGGCTTGAAGGGGGAGAGAGTGGGCGAATAATAATACAATTTAAAAAAAATAAAGACGTATCTGCTTTGCCTCACTGCTGCCGCACCGCCGCTTCTCTTTCCCTCGATCACTCCAGGCACAGGCTCCAGCCTTACCTGCGGCTAGTCCTGGCTGGGACTGCCCAGCCAGGGTGCTCTAAGGCAGACTGGAAGCCTGTGCAGAGACTGTCCAGCCCGGGAACACAGTGCCGGGCTGGAGACAGCCTACTGCGCATGTGTTTTTGGCTGGCCCAAGACGACCGGCCAAACATACATGCGTGCTGAGGGGAGTGCACAGTGCACTCCCCTCGTCCCTGTCATACCCCATGGCCCCGCCCCTTTAACAACCAAATGATAATAAACATAGGGGGTCATTTTGACCTCGGCGGTCTTTTTTAAAGACCGCCGAGGGGCCGCCGTGTGGAAGACCGCCACTGCAGGCGGTTTGCCGCTCGGCCTATTATGACCGTTGGCAGCTCTCCGTCCCTTTACGTTACGGAGAGCTGCCAACAGCCATAATGGCGGGCGGCGGGGAAGTGGAGGTTGCTCCACCTCCACCGCCACGCCAACAGAACAGCGCCCAGCGAATCACGTCCTATTATTCGCCGTGGCGGTGTTCTGTTGGCGGTGTGGTGTCGGCGGAGCTGCCCCCATGGCTCCTGTCCCCTCCCGGAGGATCGACGGACCAGGTAAGTCGATCATCCGTTAGGGGAGGGGGGTGGGGGGGTGTTGTGTGCGTGCATGGGGGGGTGCGTCTGAGAATGTAGAGGGGGTGTGTGAGTGCATGTATGCTTGTGGGGGTGATGCATGTTTGGGAATGAGTGCGTGTATGTCTGTGGGTATGTCTGTATGGATGTGTGCGTGTATGTTTGAATGTGGGTGTGCGTGTCTGACTGTGTGTGTGGATGTTGGCATGTATGTCGGGGTGTGTGCGTGTGTGTGTTGGGGGTGCCTGCATGCGTGTCGGGTGTGTGTGAGTTATGTGATGTTGGGGGTCGGGGTGAGGAGGGGGGCCCTGCCACCTTTTGGGGGTGATGGGGGTGTAGGGGAGGGAGTCGGGGTGGGGGAGACCCCTATCAGTGCCAAGGAAGGAATTCCCTGGCACTGATAGTGCTTACCGCCATGGATTTCATGGCGGTTCAAACCGCTGGAAATCCACAGCGGTAAGCCGGGTCAAAATACCGCCGGCGGTATAGTGACGGCCGCCGGGCTGGAGACCCAGGTCTCCAGCCCGGCGGGCGGAACGGAGAACCGGCGGATGACCATGGCGGTAACCGCAATGGTCATAATTCCACAAGGTAAGACCGCCAGCCTGTTGGCGGTCTTTCCGCTGGTTCTCCGCCTTCCGCCAGGGTCGTAATGACCCCCATAGTTTAGGGGTGTTAAAGGGTTGCAGCCGCTGCTGCTGGCGGGAGGTGACGCTCCTCCGCCCTAACGGTGGAGCCTCCGCTGAGAAGGACCAAGAGAGAATCTGAATTTTTTTAGAAGAAATTAAGCACTGCAAAGGGGGAAAGGAAAGAGAGGACAGGGAAATGCACGATGAGGTAGTGCAAGGGAAGGTAAAGCAAAGGCATAAACATGGAGCTGAATCATCAAAGAACATTAGAGGACAAAGATATGTTAATTAACATATACACTACAAAGTTAACACCAACCAGAGAGATTTTAGATTATGGTCTAAGCTTTTGTGCCACCTCAGCACCTGATTATGTGAGTGTTAGATTACAACGTTTACAAGGAAAATGAAGTTATGCAAATACTATGAGATGAAATCCTCAGGACTGCAACCATCTAACCCCTACAAACAAGCAAAAATATCAGCTCTCACTACTGGCGATACACCAGCGTTAAGAGAAATTAGAGATCTCACAAAGAAAAATCATGACTATGGGGGGCCCCAGCCACAAATTATCTTACTGAAAGGGAGTATCTAATATGGGTTTTTCACTGATACCCCCATTTCCAGCAAATGTAAAACTAGTTCTTGGCTGGCAACAAGGTGGATGTGTTGCAGGAACTGAAGATTGAGGACATTAACAAGCTGAGGGCACAAAATCCTGCGCAAAATGAGTAGTAGTTAATTCAAACCCAAAGAAATAAATCCATTATCATAAAAGCATATGACAAAGGTGGCAGCAAGTATGGAAAAGAACTACAGGCGTTACCATCACTGCCGGAATTAAGTTTCCCATCACAGAATTTACTGCCGAAGTGGTGACTTGAAGCACTAGGACACCAAGCAAAATCATCACAGCGATGCACAAGCTCACATCACTCATGAACAGCTGGGCTTGACTCGGATTGGTCTGAAAACATGCACTGCACTTTGCGTTAATGCATGTGTATCTTTGATAACTTCCAGTTGTGTGTGTGTGAACCTTACACAGAGGCAATATTTGTAGGTCCAACAATGAAATCCACCTATTTGCTTATTCTCGATCAGTCTACATTTATTGTCTTCCTATTTCCCTTTTACACATACCCGCACCTATCTACCTCTCTGTTATTAAGCTGCTTATCATTGTACAGCACCTTCCTATACTGTAGCATTGGAGTATAAGATAGAGACTTCTAGCTGCAGATTCCTTACCTTTGAATTCTCCCCAGGTGTCAGACTGGATCCGGAAAATGTTTGTGATCAATACCTCTGCGTGCCAGTAGTTAGCAATGATCGGCTCCTTGTCCGTCATCGTCTGCGCTTGATATGACATTGTAAGTCCTATGTAGGTGCCACCCTGAGATGCTGATGTCAGTTCTTTTTGTTCTGTCCCAGCTAAGCGCTGATCCAAAGAGAGCTACCCCTCAATCACTGTTTGACTGGCTTTCTTTTTTTACTTTACGTTAAATCATTTTCGAGTTTCACTTTTGATGTGTCGAGGATGTCTTCTACAAAGAAAGGATTCAAGTCCTGCAGATCCTGTCATTGAGTGATGTCCATGACGGATCTGCACCTCTTTTGTCTTTGGTGTCTGGAATGCAGCCACAACCCAAAGTCGTGCTCCAAGTGCTGGGCCATGCATCCAAAGGCTTTCAGGGAGCGGTCTCTAAAGCTGATGGCGTCCCAGTGCTCAACTCCATGGAAGTTGAGGTCCCTGTCAAGAGGAAAGTCCCAGGATAAGTTGCTGAGTCCGAAGTCGTCGTCGTCGTCCCACTCCAAGTTCTCGGCAGTTGGGTAAGTCAAGGCACCAAAAAAACAAGAAGTTAAAGCGCTCTTCAACTTCTCCTCATCTGTCGACTGACTAGATGAGGGAGCATCAGTGCTCTCAGTTTCCGGGAGCCAGAGTGACCCCTGCCCAACTCTGAGAGTTTTATCAGGACATGCGCCTCATTTTTTTAAAAACCGACCCTCCTGGAGCACCTTCAGTTCCCATAGGGTTGGAGGGGGCCCCTTTGGGTTTCACGCCAACAGACCAAGGATTTAGTCCTTGATCCAGACCGGCACTGGTCGTGCTACCTCGAACGCCACCAATGCTCCTGGCATAGTCCGTGTCCAGGGGTGGAACCATTCGCATTATAATTCCAGACTCCGGAGCTGGTTGGGCATCATTCGATGCCGGCTCCGGCAAGAGTCTAGGCTCCTCATTTGGATCCGGAACCCTTTTACTATGGCCTAGGCTTCGGGAATGAATCGAAAGGGTCACTGGACCCTTTAGAATACCAGCCCAATGAAGAAATGGACTGGCGTGAAGAATTGGGAGAGGCCAGCAGGCCGGATACTTCTCCATATACTGGCATGCTTTCGCCTCCTAATGCGGCTACGGACGAGGGAACTTCTTACACTATGGTGGTGAGGAGGACAGCTGAGGTCTTGGACCTTCAACTGCCTTGGGTGTCCAGCAGGGCTAACCTCTTGACAGAGGTGCTGAAACCGGTAGCTTCCTTCTCAGAACCCATGCTTCCCTTCAGTGATGCCCTCAATGACATCCTAGTGGGTACTTCGTTTAAAACCCAGCACAGTGGCTCCCATGAACAGGACGATTGCCCACCACCATTGCCCCACACCTGGGGTCCCACGTGTCTTAATGCAACACCCCACCCCTGAGAGCTTGGCTGTCCAAGCCTCTACCTCCCATTGTGCCTTTTTTCTGCTCCCTGGACAGAGAATCCAAAACACTGGCGTCATTTAGGAAGAAGATGTTTACTTTAGCCAGCCTTGCATTGTGGCTGTGAACACCGCACACCTTTGAGCCATTATTCCCACACCATGTAGGATACAGTTGTGCAAGTGCTGCTACAGGTCCTGGAGGAGGCCCGGGCTGCACTCTCTCAGGCTGGTGCCGATGGAAGAGAGGTGGCCAAGCTTACAATTTGTTGCAGATTTGACACGACCAACTCGCAAGGTAGAGCGGTTTCTTCAACAGTGGCCCTGAGGTGCCACGCCTAGCTGAAGATGTCTGGCTTGTTGGGGATGTCCAGGCTTTTTTGATGGATATGCCCTTTGATGGCGCCTGTCCCTTCAGAGACTAGGCAGACTTGGTGCCCAAGCGCTTCAAGGAATCTCGGGCTGTGGCCAGGGCCCTGAGCCTCACGATGGCCCCTCGTTTTCCTCAGTCTGCCTTTCGCCTCTTTTGTGGCTAAGGAAGGGGTCTCCAACCACACCTATTGCCAGGCAACCACCGTGCTGGGCATGCTGCCCAGCCTCAAAACCTTCCTAGACTGCCTGTCCCCACAATGGGCCAGTTGGCTGCAGGATTCAGCATCAAGTGCACCGCTGGCAATCCATTACATCAGACACGTTGGTTTTGCAGATAGTCCAAAGGGGCTACTCCCTCCCCTTTGAGACTCCCCCTCCATCCATGCCACCATCCTACAATCAGATGGCAGAGGATCATTTGTCCCTTTTCTGCAAAGACGTTACAGCTCTCTTGGCCAAGGGAGCCATATAGAGGGTTCCTGTGCCAGAAGTAGGCCGTGGTTGCTATTCTTGCTGCTTGCTGGTTCCCAAAAAGGACAGGGGTCTCCACCCTATACTAGGCCTTCGGTCCCTCAGTCTCTTCGTAAAGAAGGAGAAGTTCAACTTGCTCACTTTGACCCAGGTCCTATCTGCCCTGGAACCAGGAGACTGGATTGTAGCGTTGGACTTGCAGAACGCTTATTTTCACATCCCGATCCTGCCTGCTCTCAAACATTACTTGTAGTTCACGGTAGGCCATGACCACTTTCAGTTCACCGTGCTCCCCTTTGGCCTTACCAGTGCCCCTTGAGTATTCACCAAGGTGATGTCAGTAGTTGCAGCTCATCTGCAGAGATCAAGGGTTTCAGTCTTCCCCTGTCTCGATGACTGGCTGTTGAAGGTGAGTTTGCCCCAGGCTGTGGTCTCCCACCTCCAGGCTATTGCCGTCCTCCTGCTTGTGCTGGGATTCACTGTAAATGTGCCGAAGTCACACCTGACTCCCTCTTAGATGCTCCCTTTCATCGGAGCTGTTCTGGACTCAGTGCAGTTTCGGGCCCATCCTCCTGAGCGGCGAGTCTTGGATATTCAGGTTATGAGAATTACTCTAAGGCTGCTGGGCCTCATGGCTTCCTGTACCCTGCTGGTAACACATTCCAGATGGCATACGCAGGTTCTGCAGTGGGAGCTGAACTTCCAGTGGGTGCAGCATCAGGGGAATCTCTCTGACAGAAGACAGATCTTGGAGGAAACTGCACAAGATCTAAAATGGTGGTTACAGAACCGCAGTTGGATCTAGTGCAGATCTCTCTCCTTTCTCAAACCAGATCTGGAGGTAGTGACAGATGTGTCACTCCTGGGATGGGACTGCCATCTGGGAGAGGTGGTGATCAGAGGCATCTGGTCTCCTGCAGAAACAGGACTCTGCATCAAGATAATGTAGCTCCATGCGATTTGGCTTACATTGAAAGCCGTTCTTTCCTCTATTAAGGGAAAGAAGGTGCAGGTGTTCACCGACAACACAACCGCTATGTGGTACTGCAACAAGCATGGTGGGGTCGTGGACACTTTGGTTAGAGGCTCTGCACCTCTGGACGTTGCTGGAACATCAGTGCATATCCCCGGTGGTTCAACATCTGGCAAGATCTCTGAATGGCAGAGAGGACAAACTCAGTCGAAAATACCTAGCGGATCACAAATGGGGTCTCCATCCGAAGGTGGTGCAAGATCTCTCTATGGAGCGGGGAGATATTTGGTTAGATCGGTTTGCTTCCACTAAGAATGTGCAATGTCAGCAGTTTTGCACATTGGAGTTTCCAGACGCATTTCTTCAGTTTGTAGTGGACCCTTTGTCAAGAGTCTGTGCATCAAATTGACTCTGGCACGACAAGATACTCGGCTGAGCGGTCCTGATCTCTCCAACAGCATCATTGTGATTCTTGGTTGCCATGAAGGTTTACAGATGCCACTTCTGATAAGTTAGCAAATTAAGGGGGTCATTCTGACCCTGGCGGTAGACTACCGCCAGGGCCAACGACCGCGGATGCACCACCAACAGGCTGGCGGTGCATCCATGGGCATTCTGACCGCGGCGCTACAGCCGCGGTCAGAAACGGAAAACCGGCGGTGTCCCGCCGGTTTCCCGCTGCCCTGGGGAATCCTCCATGGCGGCGCTGCAGGCAGCGCCGCCATGGGGATTCCGACCCCCTTATCGCCAGCCTGGTTCTGGCGGTTTTGACCGCCAGAACCTGGCTGGCGGTAACGGGTGTCGTGGGGCCCCTGGGGGCCCACTAAGATTTTCAGTGTCTGCATAGCAGACACTGAAAATCGCGACGGGTGCCACTGCACCCGTCGCACGCCTTCAACTCCGCCGGCTCCATTCGGAGCCGGCTTCCTCGTTGAAGGCGCTTTCCCGCTGGGCTGGCGGGCGGCCTTCTGGCGGTCGCCCGCCAGCCCAGCGGGAAAGCCAGAATGGCCGCCGCGGTCATTTGACCGCGGTGCGGTCATTCGGCGGCTACCGCCGGCCCTGCGGTTACCGCGGCCGGCGGGAGTCAGAATGACCCCCTAAGTTTTTGATGAATTCTTGTCCCAGCTCATTTGGACACTTACCCGTTGGCACTAACAGAAGGATTGACGTAATCTTTGAGTGGAATACCCGTGATGATGTAGGACTACTGCCACAAAGTCCTCTGGTGTCCCCTTCAAACCTTCTGTCCTGATGGATGACCCTTTTCTGATTCATTTGGCATTGCGTGACGGAACGTCAACAATTTTCACATATGGAATGTTTTTAATTTAAATGTGGATTGTGACGCTTGAAAAAACAATTGTCTCTAAAACATCATACTATCCCTTTCAGTCATGTATATATTATTTTCACTTTGCACTGCGCCATCACCGAATATGAGTACCTTTATACAATATTAGTTATTACTTGATTTTGAGATTCATTTTCTGCAATAAAAAAAAAATGTATTAAATGTATAAATAATCCCTAATTGTAAGAAGGGATCTTTAAATTATTGTCGTGGAAGTCAAGGGCTACACTTTCCCCATGGGGACCATTTGTGCCTTTAATTTACCCTTTCATGTAGTTACCCTTTCATGTAGGCCAGTCCATCGCCTTGCCTACTTTTTATATGCTCTCACAGCCTTCTAAGGAATAGGAGAGACTCCATCGCCTGGACCCCAAAAGAGTGTTGCTGTTGTACCTTGATCTTACAAAACAGTTCTGAGTGGATGGCCAGCTCTTTGTAGGGTATGTGGGTACAAAGAAAGGTCAGGCAGTGCAGAAGCGGACCATCTCTAAATGGGTCTGCACTCTGCATTAAGATCTGCTACGCACTGGCCAAAAAGCAACCCAAAGTTCTCTGCGCTCATTCTACACAAGCTAAAACTGTGGCCGCTGCGTTAGCACGCAGAGCGCCAGTCCTTAACACCTGCCAGGCAGCCAGATGGGCATCTCTGCACACGTTTACCAAACATTATTGCCTGGACAGTCAGGTCTGAGGGATGGGCACTTTGCCCCTCCCTTCCTACAGGTTTCTAGTTTGAACTTGCTTCACAGACCCACTTCTTCGCACCTTAGTTTTGACACAACTGTGGTCAGTGTTCTTCATGGCTCTGTGCTTCTGGCGTGGAAAGTTGTGAGAAGAAACTAACTTACTTTATTATCTGAGTTTTAGAAACAAAAACATCTACAGCCCACCTTATTTTTTTATGTGTTTCTCGTTGTCTGTGAATCAATGATGTCCCAGCTTGTCCCAAAGAGCAAAGTCAGATTTCTGATGTATATCCAGCAAGCGAGTAAATAGTGAGCTGTTATCACATTTAAATTTTCCTGGTAAAGAAGGCTTTTACTTGTTTTAGTGCATTGTTACTTTCAGAATTATGGTGAGCTGCTCCTCACTTCTCTAGGAGACTATATTCTCTCTTTTTGTTTTCAAAAACAAAATGTATTGATTTGTGAGGGGAAAACACTGTGATAGCTCACAAGCTATTCAATATACCTTAGTTCAGTATCATTTTTCAATGTCAGAATATCAACCAATAGCCCATCCCAGATAGCTCTATCCCCCTTCAACCCAGCTCCCCCCCAACTTCTCCCCCCTTGTACAGTGCAGTGCTACTCAATTTAACAATAGTCAGCTGTAGGTCGAAACCCTCTTCCTGTATAGTCAATATGTCCAATGGGTGGTAGTTCCCGGTCCAAGCAACCTCCACATCTCTCTTTCCTGCTTTCTCCCAATGTGGATCTGATCGGAGAGATTGCAGGGGGAGAGTCCAGTTGCTTGTGTTCCTCAACCAGGGTCGCCCATCCCATAGTCCCATCAGATGGGCATCCCCGCCTCTGAGCCTCTAAGTTTGACGTTTCCCCTTCATAATCTGCCCATTTCAGGATTTCCTTGCGCCAAACTAGAACCTGTGGGCCCCGAGGAGATTTCCAGTTGCGGGTTATCTCCCATTTGGCTATTATGAATCCCAAGTCCATAAATTTACTGGTTGTTTTTGTCTTGGAGGTATGTGGGAATTCACTTAAGAGGCAATAGGCGGGGTCTCTAGGAACTTCTCTTTCATACTAGTATTGAGAGGGAGTCCACTATTTCCCGCCAGTGGTGAAGGAGTTGAGGACAACTCCAGAACATATGAAGAAATCCCGCCCCGCTTTCATCACATCTAGGACATTTGATCTCATTCACCATGAGCATCTTGTTCAGCCCGTGAGGGGTCATATATACTCTATGTAAAATGCAAAAGTTTATTATTTTAAACCAGGCATTGCGCAAGACTTTGAGTATGCGCTCCAGCACTATGTCCCATCCCTCATCTGTAAAGTGTTTGCCAATATCTGCTTCCCAATTCTGATGTAGGTGTGTTAATGGCTATATCGGGTTATGATGTATCTTACGGTGTAGGTATGTGACTGCCTTCCGAGTGCCCGCTGCTATTGCCATGTACGTGCAGCTCAAGTGGGTGGGAAGTTCTACCCCGTCCGCTTTCTAATGTTGCCTTATGGTTGTCACTAGGGCTTAGCTCAAACTCAATCTGCAGGTCGTTGTAGGACAGCAATGTCCCATCTCTAAACAAGTCCCCTACCCTGTGCACTCCTGCATGCCTGAGTTGATGCAGTCCTCACCAGTGATTATCATGGAGTATGGCTGTTAAATAATCATGTGGGTGCTCAGCAGAATAAGGGCGTTTGGTTCCAGTTCTTTGCAGGCAACGACGCCAGCAGTATGCCACCATCTCTTGCTCCCTCGTCGCCCATGGTTCTGGGTTTCTCAACCCCAGAAGGAGCTGGATGAGCCCAGACCCAGCCGGTGACCTGATCTTCCTGTCTTTAGTCAGGAGTCTGCCGGCTTCTCACTCACTGCGTGAAATATTGCAGCTGTGCCGCAATATAGTAGGCTTCAAATTCGGTGCTGCCAGCCCACCCATCATGGTAGGTCTTTGCAAAGTGGAAAGTGCCACCCACTTTCCACCCATTCCTCATATAAATGATAGTCAGGGAGTCTATTTCCCGGAAGATTACTTGAGGGCTTTTAATAGGTAAGGTGGTAAAGTAATAGAGTAAACGAGGCAGTACAATCATCTTCAACAGTGCCACTCTTCCCATCACTGATAATGGGAGTGTGCGCCAAAAGTCCTCAGGGAGGCAATTGTCTGTCCGATGTTGCCCTCCACAACATTGGAGGGGTCGTGATAAACTCTCACTCCCAGATATGTAATGCAGTGTTGTTCCCAGTGTAATCAACCCAACTCAATGAGTTTGGGGGGGGTCTGAGCAAACCAGGAACAGGCGGGTTTTCTCTCTGTTAACCTGAAGAAGTTTGACCCAACTAAGAACCCATTACATAGGCGGAAACTAGTAATCACCTCAGACAGAAAATTCCATTCCAGGCTGTCAAAAGCTTTTTCGATATTAACTGATAAAATTGCAGCTCACAGAGCTGCAGTGGGAGCTTTTTCCAGCATTAACAACAATTGACAAATTTCCAGTGGTGTTGCAGCCCGGAATGAAGCCAGATTGATCGTTATGTATCAGCCGAAGCATATGGTGTAGGAGTCTGGTGGCACGTATTCTGCTAAAAATGTTGTAGTCTGCATTTAGGATTTTCATGGGGTTGTTTCCCAGATTTCAGCAGGGGAACCATTAGCGCTTCCTAGTTGATGCTGAAAGGACCTTTACCTGCTTGACCTTTCTACTAATTTAGGTGCCTACTGCTCTGTGAAAGCGGAGTAAAACTCATTCGGGAGGACGTCAGTGCCAGGGGTTTTTCTGCGCGCCATATGTTTTATGGCTGCTCTCACTTCTGGTAACGTAATGTCCCCTCCCAACAATTCTGCCTCCTCCTGTGATATTCTAGGAAACCCAAGCGGAGCAAGGAAGGCCTTAATGTCATCTGGGGCTAATTGGGACTTGCTCTTGTACATCCTAGCATAGTATTCATGGAAAACTCCATTGACATCAGCTTGTGTATGCAATGATAGTCCAGAGTTTGTTCGGATCTCCACAATTAGAGTTCCTCTAATATTAAGTGAGGCCAACCAGGCTAGGAGCCACCTCGACTTATCCATAGACGCGTGGGCTGTTATCATATAGTTTCGGTAGTAATGACAGCGGAGGCTCTCCACTAGTTCCGCTTCTTTGTCTTTAGCCCTCAGTAGGGACTCCCTATCGGCCTGGCCCCCCGCATGCACCTGCTCAGTATGCTTCAGTGCTGCTTTGGCAGTCTGAATTTCCCTAAGGAGGGTTTTTGTTTACACCTGTCGATTCAGCTATACTGCGGCCCCGTAGGACCATCTTAAAAGCTGCCCACTACGTACCTCTGGAAGCAGTAGACTATCTGTTTTCCTGGAAATATTGAGAGACACATGCCTATTTGTCCCCTAAACGGGGAGTTCGACAAGGCTTCCTGTCTAAGCCACCAAGTAGGTTTTGAGGGAGGGTCTGCTCTCCAGCTCAAGTGTAGGAGGAGCGGGGTATGATCCAAAATAGTCCTGGTAAGATACTCCTATGTTGTATATTTTCTGGTGCAGAGGCGGCATGCTCAGAAATGTATCTAACCGCACATGCAAATTATAAATGGGAGAATACTATGATTAGTCCCTATCCTGTGGGTGTTAGGTGCGCCAGGTGGCTGAAGACCATAGTATCTTCAAGAACCTGACGCCGGGCCTGTCTGGCCTCTCTGGCCAGGGGGGATCTCCCCTTCTAGGAAAGCAAGCATGTCCCGGTCATCTGTTTTTTCAGGGATACCCAGTATTCGTATATTGTTCCTTCTAGAACAATTTTCCGCATCTTTGGCTCGATGTTCAAGTGCTCCGACTTTGTCTTCCAGTGACAACAGTCATGAGTGCGTTACCAATATAGAGGTTGGGACCTCCACATATCGCAGGTGGCGGTTATTGCCTGCAGGATGTCACCAAATGTCAGGCCCCCAAAATCTGACAGGAGGTCGTCCGCCATCACCTGCATGCGATTTCTTGCCAGCGGCTCATCGCGATCCACTCCCGTATCTCTCTTCTTACTCAGTTTCCCCATGGCGGAGAAAATCAGATCCAGTCAGAGCTCCCGTTATAATTCTTGCCAGGCCCTCAGTAGTTCGGTCCCATCAGGACCTGCCGGGCCCAACAATGGCCAGTGGGTGGTCGTGTCTCCTTCTTTTGGTTGTCCGTTGATTTCGCTATCACCAGTCTGATGTCCGGTTCCTTTGTCGTCTGCCGCCACAGAACAGGACCGGGTCCCGCTGGCCTGCCAGTGATCATAGTTGCAACCTCTGCAGGCACCCAGTGCCACCAGGAGCACAGCGCCCGCTTCAGCAGTGGCTCCCCTCTGCCAGAGGGCACCATGTCGCCATGCACTCGTCTCGGGAAGGGGTGCCTCCAGAATTTTCCAGGGCCGTGACCCCCGCTGCCTCCTCCCCATCTATCGCTCGTTGCCTCCACCTTCAGTTTCCGTCCAGGGCTGTGGCTGCCCTCCAAGAGGGTGTAGGGGGGGGGGGGGTGCCAGTAGCTCTCACCCCCACCAGATTAAGCTGCAGGTCCCCATGGGGAGGGGAGGATGCGCCGTGGATTTGCGCCTCACCCCTGGCCCCCAGACTCACATCCAGTCCAGTGTCGCTGTGTGCTGCTCCCTGCCAGGCCCCCGGTTCTGTGCTCCACCAGGCAGACTGGAAGTGGGGCCACCCAGGTGCTGCTAGTGCCCCCCGCACCCCCCTGGCAATCAGAGAGGGGTGGGCGGAGCACCCAGTGCCACGCACCAGCAGGTCGCGCTAGGCCTCCCCAGGCCTCCAGGCTATCAGCGCCTCCTCCCCCGAACGTCCGTCGCACCATTCAGATCTTCCTTTCCGCCGGCAGCTTCCCTCACTGGTCCCGGTGGTCCATCTGCTCGTCCTAGAGGTGGAGGGGGGTCATAGCTGGCACCGTGGTTCGCCCCAGCCTTTCTGCTCACTCGGCTGGGGCCCATGCCAACAAGCACCACAGGCCTCTCGCATGGCGCCGTGCCTTTTCTGTCCTCACAGCAGGCCATGCTTCTCCTTGGCACACGGCTGCCGATTATCTCTGCACCAATTTCAGACCTAAGCACCCCGGCGGGTCAGATGGACCTCCGCCGAAGCGTTGTGCCATTCCCAAGCGGGCACCAACAGGATCTTGGTTAGTGCGGGGGCCGCGGCAGAGCAGCGTTTTACATGTCTGCTTTCTCTGCCGTCTTGGCCACGCCACCGGAGAACTATATTCTCTCTGAGGTGTTAACTTTGCTGAATGTTCAACTCCTCTGAATGACACAAGTGAAAGTCCAACTATGCCCTTTCAAGCTCTGCCTAAAGTAGTACTAGAAAGATATTTGTTTATATACTTTGAGGAGCTTTGTATACTCTCTATCTACTTCCACTGCCTCTTTCATGATACTGTAGTGTGATACAACCAACACAAGGTGCACAAAGGTCTCGAATGCAGGGGAGCAGGTTATACTACCAGTTCCGTTCTTCAAAGTGCCATCTGAATTGACAGATGGTGCTGATCAGTAGGGGATTTGTAAATGGATCCCCTCCCTCTAATCTCACATTAAAAAATAGGGCCCATGTAAATCCTATGTTAAATTTCAGCCTGGTTATCCAACTATAACTTTTCCTGTACAATTAGTTGAGCAAGGCAGTATTGGCTGCTCTTCAACTTTTTCATGGGACTAACAAGATTTTGGACATGAGGTAGGTGTGATTTAGATCAAATCACAGTACTAAGATAGTCACCGCTTCAATTCCAGATGAACTAAGATTTGGATTATATGGAGACTTTTGTTTTCATAATATCTGTTAGACACAGCTCATTCTTTCCAGGCTGGAAGGCTGTGGAACTGGAGGTAGAAAACTCAACTAGTTCTGGTCCTTTATGTAGGGTCAGTCTTATGGTGTATCTGTGCTCCCATTAGTTTTGAAGCATTAGAAAGTCTACTGAGGTGTACCACGAGGATTTGCATTATTGTATTATTTAACCTGCATGTGCTACTGCTATTAAACCATGTAGGTGGGATGTAATTCATTAACTAAACAGATGACACCTAGTTGATTCTCATGCTGCCTCTAGGAAACAATGATGCAAAGAGGCATGTTTCAGTCTGTTTGTCAAACCTGGATCACTGAATAGCTCAAAAAATCAGTATGCTAAGATTGTTTTAAGTGCTTCACCAGCTTGCTGGTCAACAGATGTACTGATGGTACCCCTTCAAATGCTCAGAGCTTGTCACATCCAGTAATAACGTTTACGTTTGAAGGAATAAATATTTGATATTTTAAATGTAGATCACAAAGGTAGTCAGGGCCAGTTTGTTTTCATCTGTTTTGTAAATTTGACATATCTTTTTGTTTGGGAGAGCAGGCATGATGAGCTTTGCATCAACTGGCTAAATTGTGGGAAGTTGCATAGATTGGTCAGATAGGGAGCTAGAGTTTAAATAATCCAAATTGTTCCCCCAGGAATTGGAAATCGTTTCATGTTTTTGTTTTGGTCATGTTCCTTAGTGTTGTGACCCCCAGTGTGTCCCTTTCCACACACCCCTTCAGAGCCACCATATGTGATAGGAGTGTGCCACTCAGCAACGAAGTTATTTCCTCAACACAGTCTAGTGTTCATCCAGTATCTGCACATATCAGAAATAGCTTTCACCAGGATGCGTATAATTGATGCCCTAGGGCTGTCTCCCCCTCTTCATGCCCCAGAAAATGAAGACAACCATAGTAATTGGAGAATTCCCCTGCTGCAGCTGGCAGATTTTTCAGTACTCAACTTTCACCCATTTTAAACTGACCACTGAGCGCGTTTTGCTCTATCTCTTAGTCTGAGCCAGCACAGCAGTGTGCTTGCTTCAGCCCCATCATGACAGATTCTACATGAGATGATGGTAGGCCTTCTTGGCCTCTCCCAACAGCAGTTGTCGATACTGTATGGTTATGGACTCTCTCATAAAGGAGTTGATTGGCCTCTATTCTAAATTTCTCTCCAAGGGTCAGGTTTTCTGATTTCCACCGTCACCTTGTCTGTCTTTCATTGTTATTGCAATGTAGCCATTACCTGTGCCCGTCACCACAGGGTTGAATGCCGCTTTGAGTTCATTAATGTTCCAAATATTACATTTTTCTCTGTCTGCATAGTGAAGTAGGGTGGTTATGTTCTTGTCTTTGTCTAAACTCAGAGCTGCCTATTAAGAAACCATCCCCACTGCATTGAGGAACATAAGAAGTAATGATGTACAAAACTGAAGCGTCCCCTTTTGTACTACAAGCCTATGTAGACCAGCATGCCCACCCCCAGGCTCAGAGCAAGTCATTTCCTCTCACTTGCCTAGTGACCTAAAATAAACACATATAAACAAACTTAACCGAGGAGATCAGAACCAAACCACCCCCTCACTAATGTTAAGTATCCAAAATTAATTGTATCTGCTCCTTTAAATTCTTCTTTTCTATAGGAGTGTTGTCTTCTTTTTTCTAACTTCACTGTCTAGGTTTGCTCCCTCCTGCATCACTCATCAAACATTTACAGTGTCTTGAAAAACAGCATTACCCCCATCTTGTGCACAAGAGCAGACCAGGAGCATACAAAATGGAAAGCACAGGCCTTTATCATTCTGCTTCAATTATATGTGCAATGTCATACTACAATCGCCACATACACAAACATGTACCACATACACTTGGATAGGAGTAGGTGACAAAACAGGGTATAAATCTATCTGTGCATTAGTGAGATGTTCTCAGCCAGTGACAACACATTGTTAGTGAGTGAGTAAAAAAACTTTAATTACAGAACAGTGAGGGAAGATCTTTAAATGAGACTTTTTTTGGTGCCAACTCCCATCCTAGGCATGGCGGATAATAGGCTAGGGTTCTTAATGTTTAAGTGATATGTACACTCAGAATCACATGTTTAAGCTATCTACCCTGGATATGGAACACTATGTATAATGTTGTTTCTTTCTACAGCTTTCAACCTTCAATGGACTTCTATCTCAGAAAACGTTTCTCCCACTAAACTCCTAAAACCCTGCATGAACATTTGACATTGACTTATGATTGATTCCTGTCTTTTCTTTTCTCAAAGTGAACCTTTTCCTTAAATTCCATCCTCTTCATGCCTTTTATTTCAGAGTATAGCTTCCTCTCAGTCTCAATCCTCTCTGCCTTAATCCTTATTGTAATCCTACAATTGGCTGATACCTCATATTGTAGATCACAGCCTCTTCTTTTTAAAACCCTATCCATGTAATCTAACGTTACCTAATCTTCGCCATCATTCCTGCCTAATTTTCACCAGCATACCTGTCTCAAGAACCATTCACTTGAAACCACATAGATTCCACTAATGATCATACCTAACTGGTATTATATAATCTATCACAAAGGATCTGTAATAAATGCAAGCAATTTTTATTCGGAAGAGCACAAGACTAGTCACAATAACAAACAATAACTATTGGATTAATGGCTAGCTTTGGGTTCTGGAGTAATGGAGTAATGTGCTACTCGACATAAAGCGATTCAACATCCCATCAGGGATAGTAAGGGCTATATAAATACAATTACATGCTGGAATCACAAAGACAACTGAACACAGAAGAACATTATGACATCAGGATTATCAGTACCCTAAAGGAAATATAAAAGGAATATCATTTTACGTTCCAAAAATGGCGTTATACGGGGTTACATTATATTGATGAATATACATATGTTGAGGGCAATCAGCTTATCATGTTGGCAATCAGCTTATCATGTTGAAGATTTACTTCCATCCAGAGACACACAAGGATCAACAAATACCCCCCAAGGAGACAAATGTGATTTTTATAGGACTACAAAACAGATCTAGATATCTAGGATTAACTTTTGTGAGCATGTTATCACATTCCTCTCCTGTGTAAAGGATACAAAAGATTTTTTTAACTAAAGTGAACAACATGCCATGGAGAAAGTATATATTATGTTGTGTCCTTGCACATAGCAGTCAATCATGAGTTTGGAATAGATGTCTATAAGTTATTTTCTTAACGCAAGACCCATTGATTGTTTACAGCACACACTTGATAATGACCATTGTCATGAGATATTGTGTGACCGATACATTTTTCTTTGAAAATAATTTTCTGCAGAAACAGGAGACAGCTATGGGGACCACTTTCGGCCCCACATATGCAAACCACTTTATGGGGTGTTGGGAGAATGACCTCTCCAGGGCAGATGAATATAACAACTAAATGGACAAAGTGGTGCTGTGGATCCGCTTTATCAATGACATTTACTCATTTGGAAAGGTGAGAAATTGACATTGATAAATTTAATGATAGCGTGCTCAACATAAAGTTCACAAGCAATTGAAGTAAGAGCACAATAGAGTTCTTGGATATAGGACTATATGTCGAGAGTGGGAAATTGGAAACGAACATCTATCAAAGGATTATGGCTAGCAATTGCCTATTACATACAAAAAGTGACCATTCCAAGGTATTAAAATGGTGCATTTCATGAAATCAATTATTGAGGACGCGAAGAATACTCTTACCTGATATTGACTTTGAGAAGGGCTCATGAGATAGGACAACAGCAGCTCTGTATCCAAAGCTCCTGTGAGGCCCTGCACATTTTTCAATTTGTCAGCGTTCATGAAAACACAGCCAAAGTTTTTAAAAATAGAGTGATCTCCTGTCTGGTATTATGCACCACCACTTTCAAACATCACCAGCTGCCACTAAAAGTTGATCAATAGATTTTGGAATGAGGTTACCCTAGAAATATCCTAGAAGAAGCATATCAGTGAGTAAAATCAAAACAAAGGGATCAATTGTTTTATGAATATGCAAGTTACAAAATGCAGCGGCAAAAGCAACAAGCAAGTGAATGGACTCACAGATCATATTCTTAATGAAATTCAATATTGAACAACAAAATTTGAAAGCTTTTTGGGGTAAAAACGGGAATGTGCTCCAGCATGATGAATACCTAAAGGCACGGTTAGTGCCCCACCCTAATATTACATATTCTAAAACTAGATCATTCTGTGATATACTTACCAACAGTATATTTTTACAATCAATGGGTAATGTTATGGATTGGCTACCTAAGGACACCAGTTGATTCTGGAAACGTGGAAAGTGCAAGGCATGTACCTATGGCAATAATATGAATAAATGTAAAACTTTTTAAGTAAAAGCACAAATCATCGCTGAAAGGATCACATGCAACTCTGAATTTGTCATATATGTACTGGAAAGTGAGTGCAACGTGTGGCAGCACTGCCAAGAAATTTAAACAGTCGATTTTGCATGACCTAAAGCCAATTAAGAATCAGGATAGAAGCTACCCCATGACCAAACATTACTGGAAAGAACATAATAACTCATTGGGTTCCAGTATTACACACCTTAAATAAAACTTATCAAACCACACGCTAGTGGTGAGGACCAGGAGTTGGATCTACAGAGATGTGGCTCCAGGGTGATCCTCCTGTTAGTTACTAAAAGTCTAAGGGGCATAACTTGGATGCATAGCTCAATGTACACTTGTGATGGAGCAAACAATAATAATAGGCCTAAGACAGTGCAGGAAAACATCAATCATGGTGCACTGTTATGGTTAAAATTGTATTTTCTGCGGTAAAAGGTAACCATACATGCGGGGGGCGTGGCCACGGAGCCGAGCATGGCGCACGCTTAGCTGATCGGCTCCGGAGGGGCCGACTTTAAATCGGTGCCTGGACGCGCTGAAGCGGGCTGTCCGGTGCCCAAAGTGGAGTGGGTCGACTGCTGCGGACGGGGGGACCGAGGAGGTGCGGTCTCGCCCCCCTGGAGCGGGCCCCGAGTGACTGGGGCTGATCGGAGCTACGGGGAGGTCGCAGCCCAGCCGGCGGGCGGGGCCGAGACGCGCTGTGCCGGGGGGCTCCCCGTGTTGGAGGATAGCAGGTGAGCGGCCGACGCTGCCGGGGCGGCTTGGGTGCAGCCGCGGCCCCGGGGGCGGCCTCCGGCGGGCTCGTGCGCCCCGGTGCAGGCCTGGGACCGCGTGGGTCGCCGCTGGATTGCGGCCGCGGCCCCGGACCGAGCGGTACGCTGCGCCCGGCGCTGGCCTTGAATGCGGGCCCGCCCTGAAGGAGGGGTGCAGACCGGAGCGCCTGGTGGGGGCACCTACCGGTGGCGAGTCAGCCTCCAGCTCGGGAGGCGGAGCCTGATGCTCCCTGGCTGAGGGACTACGCACAACGGAGAGACGCGGAGGCGGGGGGCCTCCCGGGGCTGCCCGGTGAGGGCCCCGCTTTGGGTGCGCCCCCCTGGTGAACGCACGACCGGATCTTTGGTGTTTGCTGCCCGGGAGCCCCCGAATGCCGACGACGGGACTTACTGCACCCAGAGCCGTCCAAGATGAGTACTGACTGTCCTTTATGGGGCGGGACAGCGTGGAATCGCCTTGTGCCATCTACCAGTGTTGGGGGCCGGATGCCCTTGTTCCCGGGTGCGGAGCCCCCTTTGGTTGACCGGACCAACCCAGACCGGAAGGCCTTGCTACACCAATCGCTTATACGCACAACAACGCAAAGCTACGAAAGCATACTAGCCCCGGCTTAGCCAAAAACTGGCTTCTTGCCTATGGAGTAGATATGACGCGACCGGGGGACTGAGCGCGGCGTATTCACGATCGCTCGGTCCGCGGGGGGCCACTGGTGGACCTGGGCCTGAGCGCACTGGGCGCTAGCCTCATTGAGTCGCCCCGACCTGCCTGTCCAATGCCCCCCAAGGGCAAACATAAGAGCAAAACCATGGACCCTCTGGCACATACAATACTGGGGGAGAATGAACCGACCACGCAAAGCCAGCCGCAAAGCAAAATGCAAGACACTCTAGACAAAATACTGGGTGCCATTGAGGACACCAAATCCACATTACAGCGCGACATCAATCAGGTGGCGATAGAGGTGGGCCTCCTGAGAGCTGATCATCACAAATTGGCTGACAGAGTAAAAGAAGCGGAGGCAACGCTAGCGGAAGTAGCCCCAAAACAAGATGATGTATCAGCGGCGATGACCTCCTTGGCTGGCAGAGTGGCGAAGCTTGAACAGCGAGCTGAAGACGCAGAAGGCAGAAATAGGAGGAATAACATTTGCGTGGTGGGCCTCCCTGAAGGGGCCGAGGGGCCGAATATGGTGGAGTTTCTGGAGGAATGGCTAAGCACAGTTGTCGCACCAGGATGTCTGACCCCCTTCTACTCACTGGAGCGAGCACACCGTGTACCAGCTAGACCACTAGCTCCTGGCAGGCCTCCTCGGGCAGTAATAGCTAGACTCCTGCACTACAGGGACAGAGACATCCTCTTGCAGAAAGCCAGGGAAATGGGCCCATTTAAAGTAGCCAATGGTGAAGTAACATTGCTCCCTGACTTCACCTTAGAGGTCCAAAACAAGCGCGCCTCCTTCCTAGCCGTTAAAAGAACCTTGCGAGAAGAGGGGATACAGTACTCGCTACTCTACCCAGCAAGACTACGAGTGATTGCGGAGGGGAAAACCACGTTCTTCCAAACCCCAGAGGAGGCATGGGAGTGGCTTGAAAGATCGGGGACACAGCCGACACGACCAGTATCGGAAAACCGCGGGGCGGGCGGGACCCGGCGGACCTCGAAGGGGAAAAGACTCAGAGACCGCCAGAGACTAGCACCAACGCGGACACAGAGGGAAACTGGCAAGAGAGAGGCCCTGGAGGCGGCGGCCAAGGTGGGTGGAGAGTCGTCGCCCCGGGGGATCTCCGAAGAAGAATCAGATAGTACGGTGGTGTCCTCGCCCGATGGCTCTGGGGACTCGACTTACGCACCAAGAGTGACCCCGCAGACTGCTGACGAACTTACATAGATCGTACCCGCGCCGGCGCTGAAAGGCGAGACAAGATAGGAAGCAAAATGGCCCCTCCGGACCTGGCCGCTCCCCCGGACCTGACTCTTGCCTGTCAGTCCTGACTGGCGAGTATTGCGGTGATGTGTTTGAATAATTTGCAGTGTTGCAGAACTTATTGGGCAGCCTACAGTTCCGGAGGTGCCCTGGGGATGGGGAGTTGGGGTTTGCAGTTACTAGTTATATCGGCTACACGTGCGAAATGGTACGAGCATGAGGAAGGTACAAACTTGTGGGGGAATCAATCGGGGCCTTGGGCGTGCCGACCCTTCATACAACAGGCCTTGAGAATAGGATGGCAGACTACAATATCATAACTTGGAATGTCAGGGGGATGGGTACTCCTGCTAAGAGACATAGAATCCTTTCCTTTCTAAAAAGGAGAGGGGTGCAGATAGCTATGCTACAGGAAACCCATCTCGCACCCGGAGAGGGAGAGAAACTAAGGCGGAGATGGAGGGGACAGGTGTTTGCCACAGAATATTCAGCTTACGCAAGGGGAGTCCTGATTTGGATTAGGGCGGGGGTCCCCTTCACGATCGATTCCTCCAACATAGACAATGAGGGAAGGTTTGTCATATTGGAAGGGAAATTACAGGGGCTCCAGTTGACCCTGAGTTGTATATACGCTCCCAACCAGGACCAAACAACATTTATGACGACCCTGTCTAGGCACCTTACACGTCATCGCACAGGGGAATTACTAGTAGGTGGAGACTTCAACGCAGTGCTCGACACTGACCTAGATAGATCTACCCCCCCACTACAGGGAGCAACATCAACCAAAACAGCAAAAAAATTAGTTGGGTGGCTAGACGCCTGGGGGCTGGTAGATGCTTGGTGGTTACAACACCCAGCGACCAGGGATTATTCGTTTTATTCGGGTCTTCACCAGGTACACACCAGAATCGATAGGATAGTTTGCACTGCGGGACTGGCTCGTAGAGTGACCCATGCTGAATACCTTGCCCGCACAATATCAGATCACAACCCTCTATTACTGACACTGAGAGTATCACAGGAAAGACCCCCCATACCGTCATGGAGAATGCTCCTGACAGCGCTTGAAGATCAGGCATACAGGGAGGAATTAAGATGCTTCCTAACAGAACATATAGAAACTAACCAGGGATCCACTTCCGCCAGAGGCATAGAGTGGGAAACTCTCAAGGTGGGGGTGCGGGGTCACTGCCTTGGACAGTCAGTGGGGATAAAACGTACGCTTGAGAGAGAATTAAACGCGCTGGAGAGGGTCATACATGAGGGGGAGCTGAGACAGGGCCCTGCAGGGCAAGTGGATGTAGAGTACGATCGTGCACGTAGAGAGCACTCCCAGGCTGAAGAGCGACTAAGATGCCATAGTATGCAAAGATACCTGGCATCCATACAGTCAGAGGAGGGACGATCTGGTAGACTATTGGCATGGTTGGTGCGACCGAACAGAGATAGTGACCCTATTGCAAGTGTACTAGACAGGGGGGGAACACGCAGACTTAGCCCAGACTCCATTAATGACGCATTTAGAGATTACTACACACACCTATATAGGAGGCCCGCAGACATAGAGAGGGGGACCCTTGACAATTTCCTAACTCGGATACCTTTACCGGTAATGAGCCCAGAGGACAGGGTCGGCTTGGGGGGCCCAGTGACTGCGGATGAGACGATCGAGGCAATAGCACAGTTGGCCCCTGGGAAGACCCCCGGAACAGATGGTCTTCCTATGGACTTTTATAAAAAGTATAAAACCTTACTAGTCCCCAGGCTGATAGAAATGTATACGGAATCGGCAAAGAACGGAGAACTCCCACGTACATTGCGTGAGGCACTGGTAGTGCCACTTCCTAAAACAAACAGCAAAGAGGCATCAGTGACAGACCATCGCCCACTATCAATGCTAAATAGTGACTTTAAGATCCTCAGTAAGATCCTGGCCAACCGGCTGTTGCCTCTTATGCCCACCTTGATACATCCTGACCAGAACGGCTTCATACCTGGTCGCAGCACCTCCCTAAACCTTAGGCGTATTTTCTCTATCATACACATGCCCAGTGAATCGAAGCCACCAACTGGGGCGCTGCTAGCAGTGGACTTTGAAAAGGCCTTCGATTCAATTAGGTGGGACTACCTGAGGGCGACAATGCTAAAGATGGGCCTGGGTGAGGGCTGGGCCGACTGGGTGGACCTGTTATATTCATCCCCACTGGCAAGGGTCAAGACAGGTAGGACAGTCTCTGGTGCCTACCCAGTACACCGAGGAACCAGACAGGGATGCCCCCTATCCCCATTGTTGTTCGCACTGGCGATGGAGCCCCTGGCGGCCTGGGTGCGAGGGGAGGGAGCGGCCAGAGGGATTCAGTGGGGACCAACTGATCACATTATATCGCTATATGCAGATGACATCTTGATCTATCTTAGAGATGGGGCGAGTGGTCTCCCCTGGGCCCTGAACGCCCTGGAGGAATTTGGAGAAGTGTCAGGATTACGACTAAACCGCAATAAAACATATGTGTTCCCCCTGGTGCCTGGATATAGTTGTCTTGCAACTTGCCCAGCAGACCTGAAATGGGCCCCACGGACATTTAGATACCTGGGGATCCAGATCTATCATGACGTGGGAGACTTAAGAGAGGGCAACCTTGGTAATGCGCTCCGATCCTTGAGATCCTCTGTAGAATTTTGGCGCTCTCTGAGGCTGTCGGTGATGGCCAGGGTGTCGCTCTCCAAGATGATCATGCTCCCCCGACTTCTCTACTACTTTGCCAACTTGCCACTGCTAATACCCCGAACCTGGTTCCGCGATCTGAACGCATTACTCAGAGAACTAATATGGGACAATGGGCGCAGGCGAACTACACTTGCAACTATCTGCAGACCACCCAACGCGGGTGGCCTGGGAGCCGCCGACTTTGAGGCATACTATTTGGCATCCCAATTACAGTGGATTCCTGGCTGGCTTGCGGGCCAGGGCCAACTGGATTTATATACAGCCCAAGTAGCAATAGACACGGCGTGGATTGTGACATGCATGACAAACAGAAAGATAACCCCCCCTGGGAACAATATAATGATAAAAGTGGCGCTGGCATGCTGGAAAAGATGCATGAAGAGGGTGGGAGTGGGCCCTCCATATTCCCCAGCTTTGCCACTGGCGGTGCTTGCCATAGAACCCAGGGGGAAAGGGCCGGGAAACACCGGACTTGGCCCCTGGTTGTCATCTGGAATAGAAGTAGTAGGAGGACTCTTCAGGGAGGGAGTGTTGAGGGAATTTACTGAATTAACTGAAGAAGGGGTTCCCGGGGGGCAGTTCCTGCTTTATAGGAAGCTAGTACATACTCTTAAGACCCACTGGGGCACGGTGAACGCAGAGCCTACCACACACGAGGTCCTGAACTCGCTGTTGACATTAGGGGAAGAATCACATCTGATCACTAAAATATATCGGGCCCAAGTTGAGGCAGCCTTGGATCCACTACGGTCGCTGAGAGGACGGTGGGAGGGCACAATTGGGCGGGAACTCACTGAATCAGAATGGAGGAGAACACTGACCTACCCCCGAAAAATATCACGTAATACACGGCTAAGACACATTCAGTATAATTACTTGCACAGAACCTACCTCACGCCTCACAGACTGTTCCGTATATATGGAGGGGCCTTGGGGAATTGCCCGAGATGTGGAGGAGGAGGGGCAGATTTTGACCACATGGTTTGGACTTGCTCGGCGATCCAGGCGGGCTGGAGGGAAATATTGCCCACCCTGTCTGAGTTGATTGAGTCTGAGTTAAGACCCACCCCTGAGCTGTGCCTGCTGGGCCTCAGACCAGCTGCGCTCTGCGGAAAAGTGGAGGGGCGCTTTCTGGACCTTTCCCTTGCTCTTTATAAGAGACTAATCTCAAGGGGCTGGAAGGCCACAGATCACCCCCTACTGTCTGACTGGAAAAGGGATATATCGACATGGACTAGAGCTGAACTACAGGTCCTAAAAGCAGAGGAAGCCAGAAATATTCGCCAGGTTCCTATAGCCCCGGGGTGGGAGAATTTAATGACGAGCTGGGAGAGTATAAATAAGAGGCTGGCAAGCCCAGTAGGAGAAACCAGTGCAACTCAATCCACACCGAGGATGGAACCAAATGGTGGAAGCACATAGACAGGCACCCAAGAACAGACCCTAGGCACACACAGATCGCACCAAGAGTAAAGGTGGGAGGACAGTTGGACCTCTGACTCCTGATCCACTGACAATAAAAGTAAGCAACGTGAGTGTCACGCCACCACCACGATGCGCCGGTGCGCCCTGGATTACCATCTTCCCTCACTCAAACATGGGCACATAATAGTATCTTCAAGCTAGCAATCACAAAAGCCATTTGCACGAAGCCGTAAAGTTGACCGTTTGGGGTCATTTGAATTTCTCTTTTCTCCCCTTCCTCCTTTCCCTACCTCCAACTAACTCAAAACGATTGCCAATAGAAATTGTACATCGCATACCTCGGGTTCTCCCTCCCCCTCACCTTCCTCTTCCCTTCCCACCACCCTTACCTTCCTGTATCCAACCCCGAGCACCACCCTCCCAAGTTACAAGGAAGAAGGGGTCCAAGTTTGTTGTTTGATTGTTTATTACACAGAATAACGAATTGCAGAAAGGAAATATACTTTAACAAGTAAATGTGCATAATTTATTGAATAAAAAATGTTAAGACCAACGATAATAAAGAGTGCAAACATTGAGCAAAAAGAAGAATACAACAGTATAAGCAAAAAATGCATGTAAAATGAACAAATATGAAACTGCGTAAAAACAAAATGTTAATAAAAATATATTTTAAAAAAAAAGGTAACCATACATGCACAAGTAGGATATATGAATGAAAAACAGAAATTGAACTTAGACTGGACCACAGGGACATATATCTCTTAGATGTAATTCTGCTTATATTAACTGTTTATATCAACTGTCAGCTAAGAAACCTGGAAATCGTTGGCTGTAACACCAATTACCTGTTGATAGCTCTGTTGTTTATGATATTACATTTGAATGAATTTCAAAACGAACTTATAACACATTTCACCTTAAGAATTGGGGTAATAATTAACAAATGTTATGGGCTATCTGATCGAATATTGTTTGATGGGATGGCAACTTATTCATGAGTATAAATGCTGGATACATTTGAATGTGAAATAGAAGCTCTTGAGTGATGTATATATCATGGGCATATGCGTAGAACTAACATCAGTATCTTAAGATTGTCAGACATAGTAGATCAATAGCAATTGATGTGGTATGGGTCGTGAATTTTGACCTGTCTTGGTCACTCACAATATGTTGCAGCAAAAACATATGTTTCGACGATTTTAGTATTTATTGTACCAGCACTTTTTATATACACATCTCTTACAATTGTTAGGATGGTCTACAAATGATCGAGTTTTGATGTTAAACCAATAATTGTTGTTATGCCTTTATTGAATTAAGGTACTGTGGTATAACATGCATTGGTATAGTATGATGGTTATCACCACACCTGAAACTTTTTTGAGGAGTTGCAGATGAAATGATAGGACAATATTTAGGGTACGATATTTACTTTTTACCATCAAGTTACTCTGCCACATAGTTGAACAAGAATTGTGTACTATTGCACATTTTTGCAGTTGACACTTTATTAATGTATGGATTTCATAAGCTTTCTATACATATATATATAAATAAATGGGGAAAATGATTTAACAATCCATTTCGGCTGAAAACGTTTTGGAAATATATAAATACAAAAACATTAATGAAATAGATATTGATCAAAGAGTAAACATGGAATCCATATCCTTCCTTCAGTGGTGGAAATGCAGCAGACTAGGCATATGAGGGATATTGAAGAATATACTAAATGTATATGTTTGCATTCATGGTGTTGCTCCAGGGGAAGGCATTGTGCCAAAACCCGTCGCCCACCAATGGGGCTGTTTCGTTTTCTGTGACATGAAATAAATCCTACATTTTAAGAAGTCGGTATCCAGCTTCAGATTGTACTGAAATTGTGGAAATGCTGCTTTGTCTCTGAGAAATGATGGCAAAGGTTTAAGGCTCGTGCAGGTTCAAAGATATATATATTCACTGAAAAAAATAAATAGATAAAGGGCAATAATGTTTATGGTTGGTTAAAAAACGTCAAAGTATGTTTTAAAAAATAATGAGAAATTCACCTAAAGAAATCACAGGTAAAGTACAGTTATGATTATAAATAAAAATTGAAAAATCACAGAAATTTGCAAGTTATCGTTAGTAACACAATCTGTATCTCACACTACAGTTTTGCCAAAAATAACTTTCACAACAAATAGAGGCTAGGACCTGCGTCCTAACCACCCTGGTTAGCCAACCCCACAATTCATATTCTTTGGCCATTCACTGCAGAAGATGGGTTGTAGGGCCTTGCCAGTGGCAAAGCCATGCTCCTAATTATCTATGTGCGGCCAGCCTGCACATGTGACCTTTGATCAGGCACAGCATTAGTGCTCTAAATACTTTGTTTTTTTTCAGTTGTTTTGCAGAATTTGCAGTTCCTATTCTGATTTTACTAATCCTCATTCCAAAGAGTGATCGCGGGACCCTCGGAATGTTCTGGATCCACGAATCTAGCATTACATTTGCGATTCCAAATTGTTTTATTGGCCCCTTCACATTGACCTAGGTCTAAAGGTAGGTTCACCGTTCCCTTTAGGACCCTTTGCTTTTTAGGTTTCACCAGCATGCACGCTGCTTGCAAAATCTATTATGAACAAAAAAATACTTTAATGAGGCTTAGAACCAGCCCCTTACTTACCTGAACTTACCATTGGCTTTTTCCAACATTGCTCGAATTTCCTTGCTTCTGATTGGCCAGTACCTTGTCTGCTTTCACTTCCCGCTCTCTGCAGCTTGCTTCTTTGCTGTCCTGCCATCGTGCTGCCTCAGAATCAAGTATTCCTTCCGGTTACTGCCATTGGCTAATGGTCAGTGTCCTTCAACTGTCCGTATGCTTCCAAAGGTACTTTTTTGTTTACTTCCTCAGTGTACAGGGTTGCATGAAGTACATCCTGGAGGTGCCGCCTGTTTCTTAGTTCCACCTCCCGCTGCTGCGTAGATGGAGACAGTAAGACCTGAGCACCATAACCAGTTAGCGTCTTCACAAGAAAGCTTTGTCAGTGGGCTTGCGTTCTCTAGATGCTGTGTGTTCTTCAGGGTCTCACGGCAGGAAGACGCTGACTGCCCCACTGTCATCCCTGTGTCCTTTGACCCCCTCTGCATGCACCAATGAGACTTTCTAATGTTGGGAGACGGCGGATGCGGACGGGCGATGAGCGCAGGAGGATGGTGTCTGTGTTACTGGGTTCTCCTGGCCCTACTACACAGTTAGTACAGCTGTCTAGAGCTTTCCCATGTTTGCCACTATAGCTGAACCATAGTGAGGTTTCCCAAAACGTTTATTTGTGGAAAAGGGGTGTTTTCTTCACACTGGACAGCCAGCTTCGTAGACACGCTGATGTTTGTATTCCCACACACCCCAAACTGTGCTTTTCTAAAGTTATGACTATGTTTAAGCTGGAAGAATTTTTCTTCTCATTCGGGGGAATGAAAGACTCCGTTCATTTTTAGGATGCTGTACAACGGTACAAACGCTGGTTTAGATTTTGACCCCCGATAAAAGCGTGCTAATGTGTAATGTAGTGATAAGCGTTAAACGCAGTATATCTAGTAACCACCTTTGATGTATGGCTAGTTTAACAGAAAAGCATAAAATGCATGTCGGTCACTGTTTTCCTAGCAGATGCGTTATATGCCTAACAAATTTCTTAAAATATAGTCAAGTTATTTTGCAACCTAACTCAACAACCATGTAAACAGATAAGCTAATGCACCATCATAGATTGTTGGCAGAAACACTTCGATCCCGGAGAATAAAGAGACCAGGCCAATTAGTACCCATCCCACCAGTCTTCTGCGACAGACGGATGAAAAGATGGCGATGTCACGGAGTACACTACAGATGGCTTCCTAATTTACTAGTCAATTTCTTGCGACCAACAACTTTCAAACGCCACTGCTTGCTGGGTAACCTGCTCTTTCCTTACTGCAAGACTTATGCAGCCCTCCAGTCTTGGCTTACAAACCCTGTGAAATGGGTCTTTCATTCATAGAAACATACTGCATATAAGAAGGAGTAAGTCCCACCTTAAATACTACTGAGTTAGGTAATAGTTTTTTACAAGTTACTTATTTCTTTTTTTCCCTATTTCTACGCATTTACTTCTATAGAAAATATAATTGGTGAAGAACAGCAAAAGAGGCAAAGTTCTGGAATGCCACTCTTAAATAAGTACTTAGTTATTTTGTCACTAGAAATAAAAAGTTATAATAATTTTTGTTTTAAATTTGATAAACGTTAATTGTTGTTTATTTTGTGATGTATGTTGAATTAATAAACAACAACACAAACAACTATTAATGGGTTATCAAATCTAAAACAAACATTATTATAGCATTTTTCTAATATTTATAATCCCGTTAGATAGCAAGATAGAATGTGAAAAAAAAAAACAAAGGCTAAATCTATTGGCTTTGCCAATGTTTGTTCTATCACCCAGCACATTGCTCTATGCTTCATATTGGGAAATACCCGCTGCAATATAAATGTTTCTGTGACTGCCAGCAAATCAGGAAGCAAAGGACAAAGTGAAAAAACCCTCCCTAGTCCAATGGTAAGCCTTAATATTTTGATATGTAATCATGATTTCTCTCTGAAGGTGTGCATCCACAGAGGATCCTTAAATTAACAGTCCAGCTCTCTTTAAAAATTTAGTTTTTCATGCCCAAAACAAGCTCTCTTTTTAAAGCTAATTTCTCGAAACTGCTAACAGATTTATTCTAAACCAATAAAAGCACCACCGTGGAGTAACGTTCTACATTTGCCAGTTTTTTCTGTATTAATGTGCAAAGAATCCTTTTTGAATTCAAATTGAAAATTTCACCAATGGGATCCTTTTTTTTTTTTTTTCACCTCTGCTTGACGGATCTACACGAACCTAGTGATGAAGAACCCAAAGTCAATGTACTTTATTTTTTAAAAGCTTTGTACAGATTTGTCCAACGGCACAGATGTTATTAAGAAAACTAAAATGTGTTTCCTATGGCAACTCTGATGTCACCATAACTACATTGACGCTATCACAGCCGGTGTTACTATGAGATATATATGTAACAGAGTGGCAGTAGCCACTCTGTAGTTTGTTAGGTTTACCAGAGGTAGGATTTCCTTGGAATTTTGGTCATTACTAACTTTGCCCTGTTGGATCAAGCCTAACATCACTTTGCAGACCTATTTCTTTTTCTGCACTGGCAGATAATATAAAGTTTTGCAATGATTCATCAAGGGGGTGTAAAGTAAAAAAGGGGGGTCCCAAAACGCATTTTGTCACCAATGCATTTTCCATAGTTGTCACAAAAATGACTGAACGCATTTGAATGGAATTTGGCAGGAATTTAGATTATAGTTTGCAGATAATGGTTTTGGGTATTATAGGTAAGTAGGGTAAGTATTTTTTTTAACTTATAAGGTATTTTGACTTAGTGATAGCTGTTGTTGCTGTAATTTCACTGTATTTTATGAAAGTACCACAGTACCCAGCGATGACATGGCGCATTATGTGATTGGCTAATGGCTGCCTTTAGGAAAGTTAAAGGCAGCCATGTTTTTTAAGGCTACTTTTCCTGTTTTCTGGGTTAGGTGCTTAGATATGGTATAATTATTACATTTTATAATTTCCCCCACCTATTACCACATAATTAAAGTGGTAATAGGTAGAGAAAAATTATAGTTTCTATATATTTTACAAAAATGTTGCAGTACTGCGGTACTTAAAAAAAAATAAGTAAAATATTTACAAAACACTTTAATACACTATATTTCACAAATATAGTGTATTACCGTGTACATGTCTATTCCTTATTTAATTCCATATTTTTAAAAAGTGTACATAGTACTGCGGAAATACTGAGACGTTACTGCACAACTTAAAAACATTTCTAAAAAAAGGTTTATTTCTTTAAAATTATGGTACTTCATAGGTAGTAGTGGTCAATTTATTGTAAAAATATATAGAAAAATATACATTAATTTCCTAACTATTAATACTTTAATATAATGATAACAGGTAGGGAATAATATTAAAAAAATAAAACCTACTACTTACCTTTAATTAAGGCCCTAACACAGGTAAACTGTAACAGAAATATATGCCTGACTTAATTTTGTAAATGCAGCCATTAGCCAATTATATGCTGGCTTGTCATTGGCATGTACCGTGCTATACTGTCAATTTACCGCAATATACTGTGGCACAATATATAACTAAGGGCCAGATGTTTTATTGTGTTGCATTACCGCTGCGCCACACATGGCCTTGCATCATCAACACAATACATTAAGTTACATTTACAAAGCAATAGAAGGCCACCATCAATGGCCCTGTGTTGCTTGGTGAATCTTGACGAATGCAATGTGGTGCAAATTGCTGGTCTGCATTAATCTGCACACCCTATTGTACATTCCTGACCAATTCAATCTGCATCCATGCTTTACTTTATGCCACTCCACTCACCACTCTACAGTAAGCTACTGTACTGTATACCATTCCACTCAACGTCACTCCAAGCTATTTCATTGTATGCCACTCCAGTGTGCGCTACGCCACTGTACGCTATTCCACTGTACACCACTCCACTCTACACTTTTCCACTGTAAGTCACTCCACTCTATGGCACTCCATTCTATGCTGCTTGAATGTATGCAACTACACTGTATGCCCCTCCACTGTATGCCATTCTACCCCATTTTACTGTACACCAATCCACTCTACGCCACTCCACTGTACTTTACTCCAATCTATGCTATCCCACTCTTTGCCACTCCACTGTACGCCACTACACTCTATGCTATTCCTCTGTATGTTAGTCCACTCTATGCCACTCCACTCTACAGCATTCCACTTTATGCTACTCCACTGTATTCCGCTCCAATATATGCTATTCCAGTGTAGACCACTCCACTGTATGCTGTAACACTGTACTCCATGACACTGTATGTCATCATGCCACTCAAGTCTACTCTGCTCTATGAACCTCTACTCCACTGTATGACGGTCTGCACCCCTCCACTCTACCATACTCTACTCCACTCTATACTACTCCCCTATATAACACTATACTTCAATCTCTCACTATTCAACATTGTATTCCACTCTGTGCCACTATACCAGACTATACTCCACTTTACAACACTCTACGAAACTCTCTATTCTACTCCACTGTACTGTACTCCACTGTAATCTGTAACACACTACTCCGCTCGACTTGATTCTACTTCTCCACTCTATGCTACTCCACCCAATGGCCACTCAGGGTCACTCAACTCTAGAACACTGCCACTCCACTGCACTACTCTACTGTACATTATTCCACTCTAGAACACTGTACTCCACTTATGCCACTACATGCTACTCCACTGTATGCCACTAGACTCTACTCCACTCTACAATAGTTTCCTGCAAGGCATACCACTGCAGTGCACAATACACAAGCTATAATACTTTACTCCACTCTGTACTACACCACTACACTATACTCCACTCCATGGCATTGTACTGTGCATTCTCCTCAGGGCTGTGCCACTCTACAACACTCTATTGCACTCTAAAACGCACTACACAATTACCTCTACACCACTCCACTACACTTTACTCCACTGTACTCTGAAACACTACACTACTCAGCCCCACTGGCTCAACTGTATGCCACTAAACTATATGCACCTTTATGCCACTCAATTCTACATCACTCTATGCCACTACCGTCTACCACACTCTACAACACTGTGCTGTACGCCACTCCACACTATACAGCACTCTTCTCCACTTTATGCATTTCAACTGTACTTTACTGTACAACACTTTCCAACACTATTCACCACACCATTCCACTCCACTGTACCACACCACACTTCACTACAAGGTATGATATGCCTGGCCAGTATAACCCACTCTTCTGTACAACATAATACTTCACTGTATTACAATTATCCCACCGACTCAACTGAACTCCACTCTACTCCACCGTACGATAGTTTAGCTCACTGTATGCCACTGTTCAACACTCCACTCTACACTGGTCCACTGTGTGACATCCTAATGTACTATAAGCAATTCCACTCTACAAGACTCCTCTATATATATTCTATGTCACTATATGACACTTTTATTCTACTCAGTACCCATCTACTCTACCCCACTCTACTACATTGTAGCACATGCCCCTCCACTCCTCTCAAAGACATGCCACTGCACTACATATTACAGCACGCTCTTACACTGTACCACTGTACGACACACCATTCTGTGACACTCAAGTGTACCACACTACTTTGTTTGATACTTTCTGCCACTCCACAATACTGAACTGTAACACATTTTACTGTACTCCACTCTATAACACTAAATTGTACAAAACGTCACCACTGTATGTCACTCCACAACACTATAGTCAACAACATTGCCCTCCACGATACTGAAGTCAAGGACACTCCATTATACAACACTCAACCATACTGTACGACACACCACTCCACTGTCCAACACAGAATTCCACTCTACAATACTCCAATCCACTATACCACAGACCAGACCACTTCTCTCTTCTCTATGACATGCTACTGCACTATATAATACGACACTCTCCTACATTGTACAACTGTAGGGCACACTACTCTGACACTCAAGTGTAACACACTACATTGTATGATACTGTCTGTCACTCTAATGGACACCACTCCACAATACTGAACTGTACCACACTTTACTGAACTGTACTCCACTCCGTGCCACTAAATTGTACAACACTTCACCACTGTATGTCACTCTACAACACTATACTCAACAACACTGTACTCCACTACTTTTGCAGTTGATGACACTCCACTATACGACACTCAACTGTACTGTACAACACACCACTCTACTGTCCAACATGCCATTTCACTGATAATTTGGTCATCTGTATTTTTTATAACATATATAGCACGGTATTAAAACTCAATATTCAGTTCTAAAGCATTGCACAAAAGAATTATAAATGTTCAAAAAGTTCAGAATTTAAAGAACAAAAATCACAGCAGGAGTCAACGGGATACAAAGTTATGCTCTTAATGACATGGGGCTATGTGACTGTATTTTGAGACCCGTGAGCGATGTCAGTAGAGCAGAGGATGCTGAGGTGATGGCAAAGGTAAATGATGAATAAGATATCATTCTAAGATTAGGGGATTTATTCCTTGGGCCCATATTTTCTCCCCTAGTGGAAACTGCTTGAAGCAGCAGAACATCTCTCAAGTCCCTCCTTATTCCATTCATGAATAAATCATGGTTCTTCTGACTACCATGTTCTGCTAACATATTCTAGACGTAGATAAGACTTTAAGTGCCTCCATCTCTTGTTTGACCTTTAACACCTTCATCTTCTCATCCAGGTGCCAAAGGTTTGGAGTGCTCGCCATCCACCCCAATTATGAATTCCTACTTCTATAAATTCATGATCAACCTGCTAAAGCGCTTCAGCAGCGAGCGCAAGCTTTTGGAAACTAGAGGAGCCTTTGTAATCAGGTAAGGCTATGCTTTTCCTTGAACCATGGTTGAATTTTGTGTACTGACCTGTCTCTGATCTTCTGCCATTTCCTGTCACCACAGCATGCTGCTCAAGACCGGGGTCACCTCACCCTGAAAATCTATATCTTTATCTGCTATGGAAAGCCTAAGCCTGCAAATTCACAAGCCATTGATTGTTACTTTGCTTACAGTAATTTATTTATTTGCCACTCTGTAATCGGATGGTGAAGCATGTGTTGCGACAGTCATACATGACAGAGGAGCACCTTGAACTATCAGTTCAGCACAGTTGAACATTAACAACACCTGGAGGACTGAGTGCCCCATGGCTGAATTCAATAACACAAAGGTAGCAAAGTATTAAGGTCACTACCCCTACAGCTAAACTCAACAGCACAAATGTATAGGGTCCTACTCATTTGGTTTCACTCACAGGTATAGAGTCCTTGAGCGTCCTAAGCCAACAGCTGAGTTCACTACACACAGATATAGAAGTATTGAGGGTTGCACCCTTATATCTCAACACAAAATACAAATGTTTAGAGGTGTAGAGGGTCCAACCTGCTCATCTGAGCTCACAACATAAAAGCATAGAGGTTGCCGTTGTCCTTGGCGTCTCTGGGGGAAGCATGCTCATACCTCCTACTGTCAGCAGTTATGCCTGACCAGCAGACGCCTTTTTTGTAAGGAATTACGAATGATTCCACCAGCACTGCCTTCTGGCATATGGAAGCTGAAAATCCCTGATCAGCTCAGATTTACACCCACCAGGTACGTAAACATTACTATCAGCTGCTTTCCAGGATCAAATATCTGTTTTATGTTCACTACTGGTGGTGGGAAGCCATCTTACTATACAGACTTCATTTTCCATCAATCACATTATCAGCCGTTATTTCGCTCCTAGAAGCTGCAGTACTACTAAACGGGCTTTTTAGTAGCAAAGGTGGTTTGTGGTATACACTCACAGAAGCGGCCCGGTGCATTCCATCCAGGAACATTGTTGGCTCTTACAAGCAGCTTTACAGAAGATAGAGTGTGTAATGTTTTCATTAACATTTGTAGCTGCCAGAAACAGCCTTCAAGAATACCTAACTTTCTAACCTTGCTAGCGCCTGTGCGCAACCTCACAGAGGAGACCCTGTTTATGTAATTATGAAGGTTTATAGACATTGCAAGCAACTACAAGGTGTTTAGTGTAGGTGGAGGGCTCCTTGCTCATGTTCAGGATATCTGCATGCATTAAATTGACATATAGTGAATCCAAACCAAAATCCTTCCCATAACCTTTGTTCATCTTGAAAATCTGCTGTAGATCTGCTCGGGATGTTTATACTCTGTATTGTATTCATGTATCATTTACATAGCACTTTCTGCACTATCTGATGTACTGAAGCACATTTTCTGACAGGTAGTACGCTACATCATTAGCGGGGTGGACAGCAGAGTGTTGCATTTGTTGTGATCCTGTTTGGGAAGCATTTTGGTGTTGTGTGTGAGCAATCAGCAAGGTTCCCTTGCCTGGAGGTACAGCGTCTGCCACTGTGACAGAGGAAACAGTGTTAGAGATAGGTATGCAAATTATAATTGAAGTTAGGGCAGCATCACTGACCTCGGGGAGCAGTGGGGGGGTGTTTGTGTGTCCCACGCTGTGAGGACCAGCTCGGTAAACACTGTCAATTCCAGACAAACACTATCCTTGTGAGAACTGGTGCATTTTGAGGACCGGTCCCTGTAGTGTGTTTAAGTAGTTTCAAGCGAGTGCATCAACTTTTACTTGCCTTGGTCCGCTTTATAACCTACACTACTATTGAAGTGTGGATGGAGTTACAAAAGTAAATGCACACTTCATTGCAGTCAATGGCAGGGATGATGTTAGAAAAGCAAAATCATGGCTAATGGGCAAGGATGGAAGTGGTGACATGAACAGTAACCATACACCTTTTTATGTGTCAGTAGTTTTATTGACTTTTGAATGCATCAAACGGACTGGATGGAATCACCAAGCATGACACCCCACACCCCCTTCCTACGAATAGCCCCTTCTCTCCCCTTCTTCCCTCCCCACGTTACACCTTTATTAATGAGGCCAGTATTGCAAGCTTATAAAGGCACGTTAAATCCATAAGTCACAGTTTAAATAATGAACACTTGGGTCAGTTTTCTGTGAAATGTTCGATCTTAGTCAAGGGTACTGTGCATCAATTTCTCCAGCCCTCTAATGTCCAAAATTCCTGTATCCACATTTCAGCTGTTAGTAAAATGTTCTTACATCAAAGGGACAACATAGCGTATTTTCCTGCAAGAAGTAATCTCTGTAGGGTGCTCGGTTGAGCTTCCTCGTGCAGCAGATTTATTACTAGCCTCTTTGTTTTGTGCGGGTCTGACAAATTAAAACTTCCTTCTATTGCCTTTTTTTATTCAGTGCAGTGCCTAACTCTTCCCTCACTGATTCTGACAAGCACATTTGTTACCGTCTTGGTTGACATTCAGCAACGTGTTTTAGACCAGATGTTGTGTGTTAGTGAGTCTTTGTAAAAGCGCTCAGTTCCATTGAGGCCTCTGGTTGCTCCCTCCTTCCAGTGTGTAAGGCCAAGTGGTGGAGATTTTTTAGTCCATACAGATCCCAGACCACCTCAAAAGTATTCATTTCTCCCAGGTCTCTTCATCTGTAGCATCTTCCCTTCTTCCAAGCATTGAGTTTGGTCTTCACTTGCGGCAAAGTTATTGTTGCCGAATAATGAGTAAGAGGTGGGAGATGGGTCTTTAGATGTGTCCTACACGTCCTATATCACTAGCATCACCCAAGTGACAGGCTATATATGCGGGTTATGGCACCACTGTGTTCCTAGAATCCAGGTACCTCTCCCAGTAGGCAACTTATCAGGTTCTGATCAATAAAATGCAAAGCTTTATCGGCTTCAAATTTTAACCATTCTGCTATATAATGAAGTTGGGATGCTTGAAAGTACTGCAGTGTGAATGGTACTGTTAAACCTCCATGTCTTGAATGTGTGCCGAATTGTTTGCAATTCAACCTTGGGTGTTTATTGGCCACATACAATTATTACAAACTTCTTAAAGTTTAATGAAAGACCTTTTCTTTCAGCAGAAGATGTAAAGTGTCAAAGTAGTATAATATTTTGGGTCACAATACAGCCTACACAGGACAGAGCATAGTTATGCCATGACCCGATCGCCACACATCCCCACGTGTTAAGTAAACATATTTGTCTTGGGCACTTATTCTCAGATTGGGGATTGGTTTGATTCCCAGGTAGATCAAGCTTTTTACTGACCAAAGTAATGGAGAATTCCATACATCTTTTAGCACCTTGTACACCCCCACTTAGATCAGACCCTCTAGCTTATGAAGAATAATCTTGAAATCAGTATTCCTACAAAGTCCTTCAATTCTACCAAAAGTTCTGTTAGGGATAGTTTCAGGTCTTCTAAACTCACCAGCAGGTCATCTATAAACACTGGTATTTGAAAGATATCTGTTCTCATACACCTGTATTGAAGACATGGAAGCTGCTGATTGTCCCACAAATACATTCCCTGAGTGAGTGAGTGAGTGAGTGAGTCAAGGTTCGGGGCCAGATTCCATCTACCCCTGCTAGGCCAAACGAAAGCAAACACTTTAGGAAGCGTTCATGCCCAAAGCCTCTCACGTTCTCCGGAAGACTCCCAAAATGTGGATGAGATCTTATCTGTTTATGGCTCGGATCCTACACAGACTGGCACCCATCACATGCAAGAGTGAGAGACAAAGCACTTGATACGTTGCTGACATGGCAACCCAAGCATGAATCAGACCATCCCTTGTTACCCTTCTGTCTTCACCTCTCAGGGCAAGCCTAATGTTTTTTATTCGATTCCCAGAGACCCTTGCTCTTTTTCCATTTACATGATGGGGCATACTCCTGCCCTTCTTGTATTTCCTCTCAGACAGCTTCCGCTATTGTTATAAGTAGCAAGTACTATTTCATGCCCAAAAGAAACAGTGGTGTGAAAGGAAGCTTATCTTGCTTACATTGCTTCAACTAGGGCAGTATTAAGACGAGCAGTCGGGTGCCACTTTTGTAAATGATATCGAGGTCAGCAGAGATACAAGCATCAGTTTCTCAGAATGGAAGAAGTCCTGTGCTAAATTCGAGGAGAATTGTTCAGGACAGGGAGGAGCTGCAGGTGAGGAGTGGGAAAGCAAATCCTGAGGTGTGGGAAATGTGGGTCTGAAGACTCTGCAAGCGCTGTACTTAGGAGTATATTTGTTCAAGGAGGACAGGAAAGGAGGGTAGCAAGCCCTGGAGGCAATAGTGGATTTGGACTATGAAGAAAAATGGAATAAGCCGGTATCCGCCTACGATCAGCAATACACAAGCATGTCAGCAATTCCAATCAAACATTAGCAAAGCAAATGGGTAGCGCCTTTTGGCTTTGGCGGTGAATTTATAGATGCTGTTCCTGATCAGCAAAAAGAAAAAAAACAAAGTTATTGCCAATGCTTTTCTACACTGGTGGGAAAAGAAACAACACAATCTAGTGCACATGTATCATAATACACGCTTGTGGATGCGATGACGCTACAGCAGCCTCAGCATAATGACATAGTGTGTGTCTATATATAGATATATATACATCTATATAAACTGGGGTGGGTTAACCTCTGAAAGTTCAAGCCTGGTTGTGGTTGAGCTAGAGGTTCTCTTTGACTCTCGAGCTGAAAACAAGCTGAGCTTTCGTGTGGCTTCTGCTGCCCATTTGCCAAAGCTCTAACCTCATGCAACAAGAATTAACGACAAAGCATGAAGCTTTGCTGTAAAAAACAGAAAGGGAAAAAGATTCCCATCTAGAAACTGAATTGCTTGATGTGAAATCAGAAAACATGTGATTAATCCCGGTTTCCCCACTTTACCACTTGTGTGATTTCAGGTAACTATTTTATTTCACTAGTGTGATTCTTTCTCTGCATTATCACATTTGAGAGCACCTTCAAATACCTAGATTCAGAATGTGCACTGTACAAAAACCTTTTATGCTTGGTTTAACAGACTATAATGTTGCTCCATTTACAACACATATGTAGGACATTTATAAGGTACACTTGACAAGTAACTTGTCTCTTGGTTCACTAATGCCATTGTAGTTAAGGTGGGAAGGGCAGGAATGTTTCTAAGTTCGTTTTAAAATTATTACTTTTAATACATTCCTCACAGTGCATTGATTTAATCTGATAAACTAAGGTGAAATGCTCCCATATGTTACAGAAAAATACTCTTTTGAATTCTGAAGATGTTTTCACATATTTTTACATGATGATTAATCTGCCATATTTTCATTATTTGGCTTATGCATGGGCTCCTATAGCCAAGCCAGACCCTTGACTCGGCTCTGCCTAGGCGCATCTGTGAATTTGTAGCCCCACCACCTCTTGCGTCATCACATCGGCAGGCACATATGTTCAGATGTAGCGGCTGTTTTGTATTTTTTATTGTTTAAAGATGACATTTTCATTTTGGAACTGAAAATAAAAAAATAAAATGTGTTCAAAAGTGCTTTAACAGAAAGGAGTGGGTCAATAGCAAATTGCAGCTTCTCAGCCCTCCTAAAAGGTTAATTTAAAAAAAAGCAGAACTGGGAGGGGAGTGGGGCAGGCAATTGTGGGTGGAGCAATTTAACCCTGATGAGTGGCAGGGAAGCAACTGCGGGTGCAGTTTATATTTTGAAAGAGTGGAGCGGGATGAACGGGGTGGAGAGTGTCACAGAGAACGTTACAGTACAGTGGGGTGAAGGGAGAAGCAGCGCAGAGTTTAATGCAGGAGACAGCAAGGAAACACATGCACTCCCATTGAGTGCTAAAGAAAAAAACAATTTCCTCAATGTAAGCAGTGAAAGGGCACAAGTCATCCAATTAGAAAGAAGTACATAAGAAATGCGCCAGATGCAAGACCAGCAATTAATAGGGAGAAAAATCATTGAATAAAAAGTGTGACAATGGGACAGACAGGAAATCCATCTTATCAAGCACAAGGAGAAGGCCCAAAGCCCAACATATGTGTTATTTTTATTTCAGCTTATTTTTTTATTAAAGTTGTTTTCAAGAAAATAAAAAAAAGAAGCAATACGTGATATAGTGTACAAATAAATACACAGTACTAATACACCATAAAAGCTTAATTGAAAGAACGTGTTTGTTTCTAACCAAAGAGATGCTGCACGTGGCATAGCATGAATATCCTTGGTCCCTGGATTAAATCAAAGGTGTAGAAAAGAGAGGGAAATAGATAAAGAAGCCACACTTACCTAGGATGATGCCTAGAAAGGATATAAGATAAAAAGGAAGGACCCATGCGTTGATATACTACTATAGACAAGCAATATTTACGGGGTTTGATTTTTTTCCTAGGTATAAGTCTAGAGCATCCAGGCCCTCTGCGTGTGAAATGAAATATTATACATTTTTCCATCCTGAAAGAATAGTTTTGAGGCCAATTATGACTAACAGATCCAATAAAAGGAAGCCCCATCTATTTTGTGTAGATTTCGTTGTAATTGTTGCAGAGGCCAGAGTTGGGAATAAGCGTGGTATTGAATATTTCATTTATAGTATGTTCTATATATGCCCAGTAGGAGTGAATGCCTATTTTGTGTAATCTTGTAGGGCCCTGTATACGGTCCAATATTCGGATTGTGAGATCATAGGAGAAATTTGATGATGAGGAATAGTATCCCATATGTGTTCCCATGTTAATTGTGATGGAGGTGGAATATTATTGGTTATGCAACTCTCCATTCATTTTTCCTGGATATGGGGAGTGCCTAAGCGAACATGTTTCTTTAAAAGTTTATAACCTGTAGAGGCGATATGCCCTTTGCTTAAAATGTATTAGAGAAATTTGATGAAATCAGAAGCAAGTGTGGTTACTGGCTTCCTAATTGCAGCTTTAATTTTTAGAACGTTCTAGGACTCTGAAGAGTGGATCTTGACTTTCTCAATGATCATAGCGAATGAGAACGGGACTTAGAAGAACCTAGGTCTTTAACAAGGAAAATGCCGGAATTTGCTCACACTTTACAGAATTCTGATTTAGGGTTTATATTGCTATGCAGATTGAACTAGGTAGAAGAACCATCAGATTTTTTAAGTTTATTATGAAAACAACTGTAAAGTGATTTTAAGGCTAAGATGGTGCTTTCGTTTAGAATTGAGTGAGGTATGTTTAAATGTTTTAGACTGAGTAAGTTTACATGAGATCAGCTTCAGTGTCAACCCATGGAGAATACATGCGTATGTTTCAATGTAATTAGAGACAATAGGCCTTTAACAACAGACAGCTTTAGCTTGCCTGTAGTGGAGACCTAAGAATATATGCTCATTTTACATCTAGTCACTAAAACCAACATGATTGTAAGCCAATATAAACAAAGCCTCTCAGTCCAGGTAGCTGGAAGGAAAGACTTTTGTGTACACTTTCTCCAGTGTACCTCTGGGAACCTGGAACTTCCACCTAAGGTTTGCACAAACCAGTTTGCTATCGCATTCAATAAGGATCCCAAACAGATCTTGTTGAGCAGATTCCTCCCACTTTGAGTCTTGGGCTGCAACAAAGACAACCAGACAGAATAGTAACACTGAGATTTCCTAATGCCCCACGGACAAGAAACGAGGCACGAGTCTCTCCACACCCTACTGCTCTTTGACTAGCCACATGACATGGGCTCTGTGGGTCCTGCACGAATCAAGGATCACAAGGCGAGGTACACAAGGATGGATGGCTCACACATACCCCAACACCATCAGGGGACCGTTGGCTTGTGCTGTATCAATATAACAATGTATGCCATTTACTGTATAGTATAACTGATGTTGGTTACTTTTTTACTATATCTCACTACCGTCTTCTCTCAGTCTTTGATGTACAATTGAATATTGTAATTTGTAATTTGTTGCCTTGTACAGTGCTCTGATATAGCTGTGTCATGTGTATGCTATAAAAAAACTCTTTAAATAAGTAAATAAATAAAATGCAGCTCAGGTCTGGGGGTGCCAGAGACAAGTCTTAAGAGTTGTAGCATTCAAAACGAGCATTGGCAAAGCCCATATGTCCCGGCAATGCAAAGGTTATTTTCATTGTCAATGTGGATGTCTTTTAGCCATGTTGTATAGCAGCACATCTGATGTTCGCCATGGCTGAAAGTCACACACAGACCAGCTCTGGCCGTGTCATATTGCTTTTTTGTCTGGCAGGAGGGATGGGACAAGGAACACAACACTGGTGCTGAATAGACAGTGCATGCGCTGTGTAGCAGAGACCTAAAATGAATGCGTCCTTGTGTAATGTAACTGTTCCTCATGTAAAGCACTCCAATACCATTGGGTTGAGTTTGCACTGTAGAAAACTGCAAAAAAAGTTGTCTCATTGCTGCCCTCAGTAGAAGGGGGAGGCAGGAGGACTTCTGGAGCCTTGACCCTGCGTTTCACTGTCTAATATTATCTGGGCTGTGGGGAGAAAGGCAGAGAGGGGGGTCGAATGGCAGGAGTAAGTGCAAGTGGGAAGGGGCAACTGGTGAATGTACAGGGAAGGGAAACCCTTTATACTACAGAGCTTCAGGTCGTAACTTTCAGCATGAGTGGAGGACGGGGGAGGGGAAAAGAGTGACTGAAAACACGAGCACTCATATTGAGTGCTTAAACACAAAAAAAAGTAGCTCAGAAAACGGGAGCAGTGGGTGGACACAAGTATTTGGTCCATGCTCCAGGGGAGGGCCAAACACAAGAACAGGCATGTGACATGCAGGCCGTGACAAACGGGAACGAAGGATATGAGAGCGATGTTGAGACTAACAAATGGTAAGCTATGGGTGGGCTGTAAGCCTACTGATTGAAAACATGTCTGTAAGAGATCTCGCATGCGCTATCTAGCTGAGACCTAAAAACTGCCCCTGTGCATGCTCTACTGGGCCCATTCAAATCAATGCTGCCAGGAACATGACTTAGTTATGGCTCTTGCAGGTGGCTTTAAGATCAGCAGAGGAAGAGGAACAGCATTCTCTATCCAGCTTATTCAGGAGTCAAAGAAGGCCCGCACTTGGGGTGAGAAGGGCTGACCAGGGCAGGGTAGAGCTGCAAGGGGTGGGCATGTAGTGGAGTCTGGGCAATGTGGGGAGGGACCAGCAGCAAAGAAGGTAGAAGAGCATATAGGAGGGAGGAAACGCTACTTTATTCCACTGCAACACTGAGTACAGGGTTGCAGAGTGACCATACATCCGTCATGGTTTGGGAACTAATGCTCCTGATTTAAGGAACTAGGATACGGAGAGTCCCATCTGCATGCTGGCCTACCCTTCTCTTCGTCCTTTTTTGATTGGTGCATCTGCGTACAGTCAGGTGCAGTTGTTTAACCGGTCATGTTAGGTTCCGTTTGAACTCTTTTTCAGTTGTAATTTCCTTATGTGGATGGCTGTTTGGCAGAGGCGACTGGTAGTTATACGGTCATGTTTATGCTTTGGAATCACAGTCAGGCGTGCTCTCTTTGTGTTCCCAGTGTCTGCCACATATTCCATCCATTGACTGACACCGTTCATTGCTGTAAAGAGCCTTGCAACAGGTGGCCCATGCGCTCTTTCCAATACTAATGTTGGCTTCTATAAAGGTGTTCAGAGAAGACCCTGCCTGGGTAGCTCTTCGCATTTGTACTCTCAAGTAAGCCTTTATAAAGAGAGCACCTCCTACCTGTCTGAGATGCTGTCGGCTACAAAAAAAAGAAGAAAAAAAATTGCCACAGAGGAGGCTTTGTGACTTTTGACGCATTCACGTTTGGAACAGCTAATAATCGCGTGTAAAAAGCCTTTCAGTTCTTGCAAAGAGTGACGGCCGATGGATGGTGGCCCGAGTTGTCACTTTGAGGTTCCACACATTAATTCCTCCGCATGCTGGGGGCTCCGGATGAGGGGGCGACGAGCCCGGGTGGATTGCTGCCTTATTAAGCCTCCTGTCGGTTCCCATTTCCCCGGGGAATAAAGAGAGGGACGCACTGAAGCGCGCGCCGCAGCTACCGCGCGGCTCGTTGGTCGTGCGTCAGTGTTGCTGTACATTGTATGGACCCCGCCTTGTCATGCAAAGACAGTGCTTGTTGTCCGAGTATGCTTTGAGGGGTCTGTTTGTTGAAAGAAGATAGCAGAGCGGTGAGGGCCAGACGCATGCAACACATGACGAAGTAGTCCTACAATAACCAGACAGTGGATGGATTCAAGCGTCTGCAAGTTTAACCACTTGTCTGCAAATACGTGCTGCCAAAACTACACCTGGAGTGGTACAACTTTATTTATATGACTAGTAAAGCGGCGACCTGTCTGTGGTACCTGCTCAGTAATTTGGCCTCAGATGAAGATACAGGTGAACGTCAAGATTCGAAACCTCTGCTGGCGTCAAGAGGCTGGCGGAAGCTCACACTCGCACCGAGGACAGGTACCTGAGACGCTCGTGTACACTCAGAGCTTTGTATTTACGCTACGTTAGTGACTTTTTACCTATCTTGTTACTTGGATGGGTGGGACTTGCCAACTTCAAGTAAAGTCCTGTGATCGCGCCTGTGTTTGCAAGAGGGGGGAGCTCCCGCCATCCCCTTTACATCACCAATTGGCAGTGCCCCACCACCTTCATCCAACAGGACTCTACCACCAGGGGCGGAGGAAGGGCATTATAAGAAGGAGTGCAGCGCCACCGTTGGGGACAGTTCTGGCAGTGGTCATGCAGTATTCGGAACAGATAGTCAGTGGTGTAAGATGGAATCATACTTTGATATTCTGACATGACAGCAAGTTCATGCCTCTAAAGCTGTGAATCGACTGCTCATTATTGTTTAGTTGAGTGAGTTAATAAAGTGAACAACCATGCGATGTAGTTTGACTAATCTTATGGTCCAAGCAACTCTGTGCTCTGGCTGTTAGGTGACGACCTTCACAATTCAGTCCATCTGCTGAGAACTGGGAACTCTCCCTCCATTCATGCGAAGTGTGGGATGTGTAGACAAACACTCTTTTCTTAGAATTTGAATCCATATTTGAGGGATGGATTTCAATGATTCATGTTAGACTGTGCAAAGGGCTACGGCCTGGTGTCACAAGGTGACTTAGCATCCATTTCTTAAATCTTAAACAATGTTCCTTTCAAGATCCATTAGAAGAAGGGAGCCATGCAGATATATTTCAAATCTTCATAAAAACAACTCAGCCCAGCCAACGCGTTTCATCCCAGACTGACTTTGTCAGGGTTTCTTTTACTCCACTGAATTCTTCTTTTCCAGTGTAGTAACAGAAACCCCGATGAAGTCTGTGTGGGACTAAACATTTGGCTGGGCTGATTTGTTTCATATGAAGATTTCAAATAAAGGAATTTGGACATTGCACTGTGACCCCTGTCTTGTAATGGATCTTTAAAGGAACACCAAATTAATCATAATCTACGGATACATGAATAATTAACTTTGGGACTAATGTGTGCATTCCTTCAATGTGGGATTATTGAGTTGGTAGCATATGTTATTGACTTACTTAATGTTGGCACGACAGGAGCCATCTGCTGCCATGCAGCCACAATATTCACACACACTGTGTGTTCTCCAGTAATTCCATTTAGGTGATGAAGCCTATGTCCGCACATACATTTCATTATGAAATACTTGTATCTTCTTTTCATTCTTGCTAGTTAGCCTGGTGCTTTAGAGTCTTCTGAATAGGTTTTTAGAGTTCAGCAGGAAGTATGTTATTTGTGGCGAGGTAATGGGCTCAGGTGCATTTGCTACAGAGAAGGAGCAAGAGTGGCAGCCGTAAAGCTCCTGTCCCATTGAGAGTTGTTCGTGCTGTGGCAGGCAGAGGTACCCTAAACAAATAGAATCCTTTGTTGGGTAGTGTTAGCATGATAAGCAGGAGAAACACAAGAGAGTGAAGTTCATAGAAGACTTGTGAACAAAGCCACTGGGACCAGCCATTGGGTGGGAACAAATGAAGGAGAGGAAGCAGACTGTTGTGAATAAAGGGCATTCATGGGCGGCAGGTCAAGTTGTATTGTGATGGCCAACGAACCAAACTGGTGCACAGGCTGGATTGAAATGCTTGAGATGGCAAGCAAGTGGTTGAACAAACACAGAATGCAAGTATGGGACTTATAGAGGTAGCTAATAAAAGAGATTGGGGGTACCATAAGTAGGAAAAGGGTGAACCTAAAGGTATCAGGTTCCTTCCATACTGGTTGAGTCAGGAAGGTGGGAAGTGGGCCAAGGGAGAGGGGGTGTGAACCTCACCTACTCAGTGCATTGTAGTCTTATCAGGAAGTTGGGTGACCAAGGATGGCTGCAGTATAAAGTGAAATAGAGGCCTTTAAATTTAGATGAAGTTGGATGTGTATTAGGGCTTCTGGGAGATGGCTTGGCTGTTGGAGAAGAAAGGGGCAAGCAGCAGTAAAGGTGGGTAAGGGAAGCAAATATGTTTTTGGGGTGAGGAAAAAATATTAAGTGTATTTCAAAGTACATCTGAAGGCCACCATGGAGAAAAGGTCTGATTGGATAATTGTGAGTATCCAATAGGCATGTGGGCTTAACTTTTGGTGCAGAAGGGTGTGGCACGTGAGGACGTTTAACTAATTTATATGTTTGACAGATACATACACCCTGGTGCTGAAAAGTCGAGGAACTCTTTTTTTTTTTTTTTTTTTTTTACAGCTGTTTGAGACCTTTCACGGAGTTAATTAGCAAAGAAGAGTGAAGAGCCTGGCTGATCGCTTTGCTGTTTATGAGACAGTCTGTGCATGCCTGCGTCACTGATGCAGTAGCATCAGATCCCCTTGCTCTCTACTATGCATTACCTGAGAATGTGTGGAGAATGAGCCCTGGTTTCAAAAGTCCCTAAGTGAAACCCAAGATGATCCTTTCAAGGAGACCATTTCTGTTAATTCACCAGATATTGTCTTTCTGTTTCCGAAGCCCCATTGTAACTGAAACATTGGAAACAGTTATAAAGACTGAAGGCGCAGCTTATACACTGTAGTTAACACCTAACATAAGGTATAATCAAAACAGCCTTTCTGAAGACATTCAGACCAATAATGGAAGAAATGGAGAAAGAGAGCAATGTGCATCATTTGTAGAATTGTCAATTTGAAGACATGCCATTTTCAGATATTGATGATATAGCACTGATATAGCATTTGTGATATGCCGGTGATTCAAAGAGTCTTTAGGTGTGTTTAGATAGTCGTGCCGCCATGTCATAAACCTAAATACCCCGGCGTGATCTACTGATAGGGAATTTACACTATACTTTACCCATGGAAACATGTTTATAATCCTTGGTGGGTGAAACCATGAAGACCTACATACATGGGCTTCTTTTGTTGTGTGTGTAGATTTATAAAAACATTTGGTAAAAGGGCCACCTTTTTGAAGACATTCACCGTGCAGTAGGGTGTGCAGAAAGTTGAGTTATATACCACACCCTTGCTGTAAGGTAAAATGTCTTTTACTTATTTGAAACCATTCCCTTCCTCTTTTTACCGATGCCCCCTACTTTGTACCAGGAGAGTTTGATTGTTGTGAACTTTGGCGAGATTTGTTATTGAGTGGTGACAGTTTAATAGGATTGTTGTATGGTTATAGGTAGGTAACAGGTTAAGGGGACTGGAAGCTAGTAGGAGTTGAAGAATGTTTTTGGGCAAATGTTTCAATACTGTCAATTAAATATAGCGAGAAGTATTTTTTGTGTATTTTGCAACGTAGAAAGTTCCCACTAAATGTTACTTAAAACAGAAATAGTGGCACAAGCCAAGGGTTTACTGGTTAATTTACAACACAGAAAATTAATCCAGTAGCCACACATACATATGCTGATGAGCATTATAGATACAACTACATTAGTCTGGTTGTGTGCGGAGCCAAAATATACCAGGGTAGATTTGGTACCTTAATGTCGGTTTGTAATACAAACTCTATTCCTGCTTTAAAAACAAAAGTGGGTTTTAGGATTGAAGAAAAGTATGTGCTGAAGCCTAGCCTGCATCTCCTGCTTCGTAGAATCTGAAACTTCTATGTTTGTCATCTAGGTTTCTTTCCTATAACTCTTTTGAGGCTACCACCACCCACTTTTGTTTTCGGGGTGAAACACCACATTAGAGATCTGGGAAAACGTCATAGTTTGTTTTGATTAGCTGCTGCTTGAATCAGTCAGTCAGGGGCACCCAATACAAGGCATTCACCATAGATCAGAGTGTTTTTTCCTTTGTTTTTATGGAAACTTGTCCAGCAAACAGAGTCAGCCGTTTCAAAGGTGCTTGAAGCGTAAAGTTTTGCTTGAGGTGTATCCAGGAACCTCAAAGTTTAAATTATCTTGCAGCTTGCCTTTATTGATCAGGAGTGGGAGGAGTGAATAGTGTACTTCAGCCATCTGAACATTGTGCAAACATGGGACAGCACACTCTCAAGGACACCTGGCATTCCCCCCACTGTGTCTGCTGTTCCAGGCAGATAGAGCGGTCAGTGTGGTCTCTTTCAGTGGGCTGTGTAATGCGTGGGAAAATACACAAAAGGATTTCATGAGCTTCCTGGAACCCCTCTCAGGTCCCATTCTGAATCTCTTCCCATAGAAAAGGTAAAAAGTGCTGGTAGACCATGGAACAGGACCAGGTTTGCTGCTGGAAGAGTCCCACGATTCCTGGAAAGGCCCAGTAGCTCTACAGCAGCAGCATTGAAGTTTAGTAAAAAGGAGGCATAAAATATTCAAATTTGTACAACGCTGCACACCATTGTTATGTCATCAAAAGGTATGACATGAAATGGATGTGAAGACAAACTGGTGTAGGACTTTACACTTGGGTAAAGTGATGGGTATTTTGTGGATAGTACTTTGACAATGAACCCTGGTTGAAAGGCTGTGATGAGGTTATAGATATTTTGGGGATACATTTCAGCGGCACAACAGATCTATAGATTGTGAAGTATAAATTGTGAAGGCTAGCATAAACTATCGACCCTCGAGGACGTATCACCCAAAATGTATGGGGGCAAAACAATGGCTAGATGTGCAATTGTGGGTGCCTGTTCATGAAAACTAGTGACCAGAACAAGTGCAGAGGCCTGGGGCGTACAACAGTCTGCAGGGTGATGCCTTTTGGCGACAATGCAAATACTCCTTCAGTTCTGGATCTGAAATACCATCAAGCTGCATTACCTCCCTTTCCCAACTTTTGTTGACCACAACTTCCCATTAGTAACCACACACAAACCGCTTATTAGTATCCAACAAGCTTTTATATCTCTGATTTATCCCTCCTGGTGGCTACTAATATCCTGGACAAGTGAGGCTTTGGAGTGCATTGGAAAGCATTGTACAAGGACAAGCTCCTCAACCCCATCTTTAGAAGGCCAGCATTGTAAAGCCAGTAGATCTCGCCTTTTAGTGACAGCTAAGCTTTTGACGTTGCTAGTGCTTTTACTGATACTGTTCTGTGTTGTCAAAAAGAATAAAAAACGTATTTGTTGATGCAGGACAGCATCGGAAAAAATAAAAAAATAAAAGGACAGCGTTATGATGTATAAGCACGCACTTGACACCAAGCATATGCACCATTCCGCAACACCCGTTTTTTGACTTTGAATTTATATGCACTAAAGTGCATCAAAAAGAGAGGAGCTGCCTGTAGGCAACTGTAACTGTGAACTGGAAATTAAATATATTAAAAAAAGGAATCTCACAGGAAGCCTTGAGAAGCAATGAGGGTGAGGGAAAGCAAGTCAATGTCAAGGAGCAGGGAGAGCAACAGAGAACCTGGGGGAGTAACAGACGGGTTGGGGGGCAGTGATCCAGGGGAATTAGTACACAAGGGACAGAGTAAGAAAACACATGCGCAGAATGCTGAAAGAAGTAGGTCCCTGAATTAAGCAGTGAAAGATACAAGTCGTGTAATCAAAGGTGTGCTAAAGAAACTGTGCCCCAGGCAGAGGATAACAAAAGAAGAGATAGGAAAGCCATTGATAAAAAAACTAGGAAATGAAGCAATGGGCTGACCAAGGCCACTGCAAGTATCAGTATAGTAGATAATATTTCTTGAATACCTGTCTGCTAAAAGCTTCCTGTAGGCGAGATATAAGAACTACACCTGTTATTGCATTTATGCAATAGCGTAATGGTTCCAATTCACATTCCATGCAATCTGCTTATTACCTCAGGAGGCCACATACTCAAAGAGAATGAGCTAGAATTAACATGTAAATGGTAAACATGTTATTACTGTTCTTTCATTCTAGGTAAATGTGTTCATCAGCTAATGTGACCAGTTCACTCCCAAAGACAGCGTTCAGAAGAAAATTCTACAGCTTAGTGCTCGAACCTCTCTGGTCCAGGAAGAAGTGTTTTAATGCGAGGGGGTCCTCCTTAAGGCAGGGAGGGTAGGCCCAAGGAGAATGGGGTAGAGACAGTAGTTCATACTGACGTGCTTACTTTAACATGTTTATTTGATTGAGTGATGGTCCTGATCCAAACCCGACATAACACCATAGAGACCACAGTGCATCTACATGAAGCATCTAACAATACGGATGTTACTTGAAATGCCTGCTAAACCAGTACTCAGGCTCTCTTCCCTATCCTGAAAAAAACATCTGGAGAAAAACATTTATGGCCAAAGTAGGAGATATTGCTTATTATACAGTTCAGATGTGGGCCAGCTGTGTGTCTTCAATACATTGGAAGTGCGCTTTAAGGACGAAGTTCTCAGCAGCCCTCAGTCTGCACCACATTCCCTCTTGGACTAGGCCACACCACAGAAGAAATGATGGACAAGAATATCTTTGTAAATAAACAAAATCTATTAAAACAAACTTCTTTAATGAGAAATGAAAGGAGAGTTCCTGATCTACGAAAGGCTTAATTCCGAAATCTCGTTTGAGCCTTCTCAGGCGTGCAACTCGTTTTTACTAACAACGCAGAGCTGCATATTGAAAAAAGCATTGGCAAAGCCAATAGGTCTTGCCTGTGCAATTATTTTTTAGCCATATTGGAAATGGCTGAAAGTAAAGATAAAAAGCTTTATGACACAGCCAGTGTTGGCTGCATTATAGCGTGCTTTTTATTTTCTTACCTCGCAGCTGTATAATCTATACCAGGGGTCTCAAACCTTTTCTCTAGCAAGAGCTACTTCTGATCAGTGAAAATCATCGTGAGCTACTGAAGGACAAACAAATTGTGCATTATTACCAGAAATCCTCATGCCCAGCTTCCTTGACTCTAAACCTCATGCCCGTAGAGCCAGATACTATGGTTTGAACAAAATACTTTGACTAGGGGCTGCCATGTGTGTCAGTGAGAGTGTGGTCTTTAGGGATGTATGAACATGTGTGCGTATGAATGGAATATATGTGTATGGGTAACTGAGAGACCGTGTCATATGTACTTGTGGTACATGACATACCTTTCACTATATGTGGCACCGTTACATGTATAACACAAACATTAAACCATTTATTATAAATTGGAGAAATTGAAAGTACAAAAATGTTCATAATGAGGAACATTTTTCTGCACTTTAATTTTCTCCGATTTAATAAATGACTATTTTCCAGTTATAAATACGGCACAGTGCTCTAGTGGCCACTGGGAACAAGAGGCCTGCTGTTTTTTAATGCAACATTTTGAAAAGAAATTGAGAAAATTAAAATGAAAATTTAACGTAATCATAAGGTAACTTCATTTTAATTTTCTCCGATTTAAAAGCATTGAGAAACATCATTTTGTTCTCACCTCCAATATTGATCTGACAAGGACTTTTATTTAAGAGTTAAACAGCTTAGTGCTTCAGTTCTTCACCCGTGTGCCCTGGGTCATAAATCTGACTCCAGCATTGCTCCTTATCAGGTCCTGCTACCTGCAGCCTGATGATAATAATGTTAAATAGGCACAGCCTTCCCTTAACTTTAAAAGGAAAAATATGACCATGTGCTTATTTGAAAATTAACTCAAGGCTGTGAGCTACTCTGAAGGTGTCTGGGAGCCACTAGTAGCTCGTGATCGACTGGCTGGAGACACCTGATCTATACTTTAACGTCCCTGTAGATCTGTAGTCTGGGAGCCACAAGTGCACTCCTGACATTTGCATGCGGTCCCCTGTTCAAAACGGGCAAGCATTTATTTACAGGTTAATCAACATGAAAGAAAGCAAGTATCTAGGGTGCCCTGCAGTTTACTTTTGAGTCACCTTCATTTTTAAAGAAATTTTGCAACAAACATGTAAAATATGAAAAAGTCTCTTCAGAAATTCCAGAAAATTATTTTATTCCCATGCAGAACTGTTTCATCTTAGTAGTAGTAGTAGTATTAGTAGATCAGACTAAATCAGTATACATATTTTTTTATAAGGAATAGTTTTCAAACACAAATTTTGAAACGTTCATGCTTTCACCCACCCTGACAATGGCAACAGTGAACTAAGAGACAAGTCGGTTATGTGCACCCTTTGGATGGCCTGGGTTGCTATTCTGCAAAGACTACATTTTAGTAAAATCAAATGTTGGAGACGTTTTCGTACAGCGCACATCCTGAAGGTATGTATTTCAAGATCGTATTATATGTAATAATAAAGAACAAGCGTTGGCAAAGCCTATAGGTTTTGCCTATGCAAAATCTATTGTCTTTGTCGATTTAAAAAAATATATATATATATATGTTGCAGATGACTATAATAAAGATGTGAAGTAAGAGAAAGAGCTGGCGACTTGGGGAATTGGGATTGAGTCTTGGTGTTGGCGCAACATCCTGTGATTCTGGCCAAGTCATGTAATCTTATAACTGGTGCTCTTATTAAGTGCTGAAATAGTTTATATAACTTTTAAGTGCTTTATAAAAGCTGCCCTATCTGTGAACAAAGGTTATCTGTGCACTTTTAAAGTGTGCCAATATTTTAGGAGAGGAGAAGAGGAAGCCTGCGAAGGAGGAAGCATGTCAGGGGAGAGAGGAAGGGTGAGAGCACAGTGATGGAGGAGGCGGCACTCGCTCTGCGCCACAGCGAGGTCTGGGGCGGCAGACTGTTGCTAGGGAGCGGGTAGATATCAGTCATAGCTGGTTCCGAATTGAGAATAGTAGGAAAATATACCAATAATCGGTGTTCAGTGGCTTTCCTAGACCTTTTGGCCCCTGTGCCACTGCATCTGCTGCACCATTCCAATCATGGTCCGAGGGCCTGCAAGGTAACTGCACTTGTGACTCCTTTTTTAGTATTGGTGTTCAGTGGGTTTCCTAGAGCTTTTGGCCCCTGTGCCATTGCACCCGCTGCACCAATCAGACCATGGCCCTAGTGCCTGCAAGTTAAATGCACTTGTGACTGCTTGTTTACTAGTAAAATATACTAATATTCAGTGGGTTTCCTAGACCTTTTGGCCCCTGGGTCGCTGCACCATTCAAATCATGGCCCTAGTGCCTGCAAGGTAACTGCACTTGTGACTGCTTGTTTAGTAGTAAAATAGTAAAATACATTTGCAGATGAAATACAAAATTACTGTGTAGCTAAACATAAACACAAAGGCTTTCATAAAAATTGTTTTTAAACTTATCCAAGTCTCCAACACGAGTAGCCATAGATGTCATGAATAAAGAATATGCTTTAAACATTAACTTGAAAACCAAGCATTGTTAAATTGTGTAACAATGTGGCTGCCTCTTTCCAGTGAAAAGATCTAATCCGCTGCTTGACAGTTAATGGGCCATAAACAAAACCAGACAGCTGCGCTGTGACCTAAAGAAAGGCTGTGTACCATTGATATCAACCTTATAAAACCAGTGATGTAGGGCCTGTGCACAAGCCTCTCCCAGGCCCACATCGTGGCCCAGATTTTCTGAAGTAAGCAGCACATCGCAAACATACTAGATAAATGTAACCAGCTACCACTACCAACTCGTGGGTGCAGGTAGCGCTGAATAAATTTCCTTGAAAGGCAATCAAAAATCCAAAGCTGAAACCTGAAAAATGTACGATTTCTAACGCGGCCATCCAGTAATGGAAACTGTCATGCATCTTTCTGATAGGCAGTCCTTTATATGCTGGAAAATAAAAGACAATCCCAAGGCACTTGATGTGACACCTTTGGGTGATCCAGGTAAGCTATAGATTTCTGAAAAGTAGGAAAAGTTCTGAAATCGGCAAAGGGTCAATTGTCTAGATCCCTCAAGGATTTCCAAAAGAAAATAACTGATTAAATAAAGAAATATTGAAAATAAGTAGTGAAAAAGAGCTATTTGTGACGTTTTCATCTGTAACTTCTTTTCCCAACGGATATATATATATGGTTTGTAGGTACCCAAGGTACCCAGAGCCAACAACTGAGCTGCACAGTACAATGGTGTTTCATTGTGTACAGAGTAAAGCCCAATTCATATGGTGAAATATGTAAAGTGAAAATGAGCATCAAGGCAACCTATATAATTTTGAAATGAGCACAAGATATGGAGTTTAGAAACAGTGGTTATTTGCAGATCCCTGAATTTGTGGATACCATTACTAGCATATGATTTAGATGGTTTTTCCAAATCTCTTCTCTTATGCACTGGCTTATGTTTGGAAGGCACAAATGCAGCGAAATCCAATTGGCAATAACAAATGTTCTTTTATTCTATATGTTTCATTTTTGTGTGAAATGTGATTCCCTAGGGGCTGTGCATGGTGTGGGTTGGCCACAGGGCCTGGCCTGGTTGGGTCTCACCAGCATTTGACAAGAAAGAGCCCACTCATCACAGTCACTACATGAGAGATTGCGCTAAAAAAAGGCAAGGATGCAAACACCGCTATCAAGGAGTACAGCCAACTTTTTAAGATGGAAATGCAGAGAAAACACACTTGCTTTGCCTTGGCCATGCACACAAGGTTAGGCTGTATTATAACTTTACAGAAGTGGAGCTTCAGCGTGGGTAGCTGCTTTGTTTGTAACTTTAAGTGCTTGTCGCTGAGGTTTAAGTTCTGTAAAATGACCATCGTACCAGAATAAATCCCACCATGTGTATTTATCCAACAAGAGACCATGGTCTATGGGACTTAACATGGGGACACACTTTTTTTTACCCTCCCCCTTTTTTTCTCGGCCTCCGCTTGACGGATCACCCCCCAAACATCCCATGCACAACAAGATTCTTGGGCACACTGTTTATGGAAAATTTCTGGAAGATTTGTCAAACGATGCTAACGATATAGGCACGTCTAAAAACTCTTTTTCAATGGAAACTAGGTCCTAAATATAAATACCTAGTGGCAACCGCCAGTAGGTAACATTAAAAAAAAATGTCTATATATATATATATATATATATATATATATATATATATATATATATATATATATATATATATATGTTTGATGGCATGTGTAGCTGCAGATACAAATGCTATGCATATCCATTCCGACATCTAGTGTTGGGCTCGGAGTGTTACAAGTTGTTTTTCTTCGAAGAAGTATTTTTGGAGTCACAGGATCGAGTGACTCCTCCTCTCGGTTCCATTGCACATGGGCATCGACTCCATTGTTAGATTGTTTTCTTTCTGTCGTCGGGTTCAGACGTTGTTTCCTCTCGCTCCGAGATTTAGATTCAGAAAACCTTCCATTTCGTCGGTATCGTTTCGATTGCGTTCTCCATCTAGCATGGAACCGGTAGTACCTTCGAAAACTTACTTTTGTTCGCCCTTCGGGGTGTGTGCACCCAACTCAGGCCTATTTGGGCCTACCGTGTGGAAAGCCTGATGGATCGGACTCCATTTAGATTCTGCCCTCAGTGCCACGCGAAGTATCCCTATACAGACCAGCACTTGGTTTGTAACTTGTGTCTTTCTCCAGACCATCGGGAGGAAAACTGTGAGGCCTGTCGATCGTTTTGTTAAAAAAAGACTCTCAGAGATTGCAGAGCCTGAAGACTTGAAATGGTGTTAAAAAGCAGTGAACATCTCAACGTCACTGAAGAAGAGCAGGTGCAGACAGCAGTCTCCATTCGAGACACAGACTCCAAACAGGAATCTGAAGACGACAGACCCATCACAGCCGGCCAGCATGTGAGTATGTCTGCCCCTAAAACCCTGCACAAAAAAACATTCTAAGGCCTTGGGTACACAGCTGCCGGAAGGCCATGGTTCGGCCCGAAAAAAGACTGTCGGCGACCATCCTTTGGGGCCGGTGCCAAAAAAGGCCACTCATCCGTCGACCTCAGAGTCAAGTAAAACTATCAAAGGCTCCATTTCGGACTCCAGCAGGAAACCCCAAATTTCAGAGTCAAAAATGTGAAGGTCGGCTTCGGAGCCGAGACCTTCCACAACATTTCTGGTACCGAAAAAGCAACAAACTTCAGAACTGAAGAAAACCTCATATACAGAGGAGCAAGGACTTTCCAAAAAATTAAGAGAAAGACATAAAACCTCTGAGGAAGAGTCGTAGATTGAGCCCATTCTGCACATTATGGATGAGAGACAATCCGGGATACACATCCATAAAGACACAGGAAGGATTGTTACTGCACCTCCTTTAAAAACAAAAAGGAAGCTGGCTTTCCAAGAGAAACTGGACACTGTACAGCCACCAGCAAAGGAGCAAAAGGAGATCCAATACCTCCTCATACTTCTGCTCCTCATTCTCCACAATTATCTGTCTCACCCCACACCAGCCCTCCGCCAATGCCTTCTCCAACATACTCATTTTATTCACAAGAAGACATAACAGACCCATGGGATCTTTATGACCCTGATCCCAATCCAGATTATGATCCAGATACTTACCCATCCAAACCATCTCCACCAGAAGATACCACAGCATACAACCAGGTCATAGCCAGGGCCATAGCCAGGGCTGCAGCTTATCATGGGGTAGCAATGCATTCAGAGCCTTGGAAGAAGATTTTTTATTTAATACATTATCTTCAACACATTCCAAGTACCAGGGCCTCCCAATGTTACCAGGCATGGTAAAACATGCAGATCAAATTTTTAGTGAGCCTGTAAAATCTAGAATTATCACACCTAGAATAGAGAAAAAATATAAGCCTGCACCCTCTGACCCAGATTCTATTATTCACCAGGTGCCTCCAGATTCAGTGGTGGTTAGTGCAGCACAAAGAGGGCAAATAGCCAGTCTTCAGGAGATGCACCTCCTCCTGATAAAGAAAGCAGAAAATTTGACACTGCGGGGAAAAGAGTTACTTCTCAAACAGCAAATCAATGGAGAATTGCTAATTCTCAAGCACTGCTAGCCCGCTATGATAGAGCCCATTGGAATGAGATGCAGGGCATTATACAGCATCTCCCAAAAGAACACCAAAAGTGGGCACAACAAGTGGTAGAGGAAAGGCAAGCCATTAGTAACAATCAAATAAGATCTGTCCTTGGTGCTGCTGATACAGCTGCAAGGAGTGTAAACACGGCTGTCACAATCAGAAGACATGCATGGCTACGCTCCTCTGGTTTTAAACCAGAAATTCAACAGGCAGTACTTAACATGTCTTTTGATAAGAAGCACCTCTTTGGCCCAGAAGTGGACACTACAATTGAAAAACTGAGAAAGGACTTAGATACTGTGAAAGCAATGGGCGCTTTGTACACCACACCATGTAGAGGTTCATTTCGCAGGCATCAGTTTTGAGGAGGTTTAAAAGCGCAATCCTCAGAGGCTTCTACCTCACAAACAAAGCAACCATATCAAACCCAGTATCAACAGGGTGGGTTTAGAGGAACATATAGAGGTCAATACTCTAGGAATAGAGGTAAATTCCAAACCTCTAAACAAACAACAACACAACCAAAGCAGTGACTTCCTTACTTCCCTTCCACTCCACATATCTCCTGTGGGGGGAAGACTACAGCAGTTCCACTCTCATTGGCAAAATATCACCACAGACAACTGGGTATTGTCAATTATCCGCAGATATCATAAGTTGTCCCCAGAACATACAGGTCTGTTACAACAAGAGGTTCAATCTCTACTACTCAAACAAGCAATAGAATTAATTCCACAGTCCCAACAAAGAACAGGAGTATACTCACTATACTTCCTAATTCCCCAAAAAGATGGCACCCTCAGGCCAATATTAGACCTCAGGCCCCTCAATCTTTACATCTTGTCAGAACATTTTCACATGGTAACTCTGCAAGATGTTATTCCACTGCTGCAAAAACAAGATTTTATGACTGCTCTAGACTTCAAAGATGCGTATTTCCACATACCCATCCACCCAGCTCACAGAAAATACCTCAGGTTTGTCATAGCAGGAAAACACTACCAGTTCAAAGTGGTGCCATTTGGCATAACAGCCCCAGGGGTGTTCACAAAGTTTCTAGCAGTAGTGGTGGCATACTTAAGAAGGCAACACATCCATGTCTTTCCATATCTAAACGATTGGCTAATAAAATCAAACAATCGTACACAATGCCAAAAACATACACACTATGTGATAGAAACTCTGCATGCACTAGGATTTTCTATAAACTACCAAAAGTCACACCTTCAACCAGCACAAGTACAACCGTATCTAGGTGCTATCCCAAATACTCAACTAGCTCTAGCGTATCCAAATGTCCAAAGGATACAAGCTTTCCAAAATCTAAAAACACTCATACAGCCAAATCAACAATACACTGTAAGATTTATCATGAAGATTTTAGGAATGATGGCATCTTGTATAGCAATAGTCCCACATGCAAGATTAAACATGAGGCCCTTACAACAGTGCCTTGCACAACAATGGTCACAGGCACACAGTCAACTTCAAGATCTAGTGTTGATGGACCGCCAAACACATATGTCCCTTCAATGGTGGAATTGCAGCAATTTAATGAAGGGGTGGTCATTTCAAGACCCTGTGCCTCAGACCATAATTACAACAGATGCATCAATGATTGGTTGGGGAGCTCACCTAAACAATCAGACTATTCAAGGGCAATGGGATGTCAAACAGAAACAGCTACACATAAACCACTTAAACTTATTAGCTGTGTTCCTTGCCATAAAAACATTTCAACCTCTTCTCAAACTGAAGAATGTTCTCATAAAAACAGACAACATGACAACCATGCATTATCTCAACAAACAGGGAGGGACACATTCATCTCAGCTGTCCCTTCTAGCCCAAACAATTTGGAAATGGGCAATTCACAATCAGATTCATCTACTAGCACAATGCATTCCAGGAATAGACAATCAGTTGGCAGATCGCCTCAGCAGATATCACCAACAGACACACGAATGGGAGATTCACCCCCAAGTACTTCAAAAGTACTTTCAAAGGTGGGGAACACCAGACATAGATCTATTCGCAACAAGTGAAAACACAAAATGCCAAAACTTCGCATCTAGACACCCACATCCCCTATCCAAGGGCAATGCTCTATGGATCAATTGGTCAGGGATATTTGCTTACGCTTTTCCCCCTCTTCCACGCCTTCCATTTCTGGTCAACAAATTGCGTCAAACATCACTCAACATGATACTCATAGCACCAACATGGGCACGTCAGACTTGGTACACAACAGTATTAGACCTATCTGTAGTACCTCATTCCAAACTCCCAAACAGACCAGATTTGTTAACACAAAACAAAGGTCAAATCAGGCATCCAAACCCCAATCCTCTCAATCTAGTGATTTGGCTCCTGAAGTCATAGAATTTGGTTACTTAAATCTTCCATCTAAATGTATAAAAGTAATTAAACAAGCATGAAAACCCACTACTAGACAGTGCTACGCAAACAAGTGGAAAAGATGTGTCTACTATTGTCAATGTAAGACCATAGATCCACTTACAGCATCTATACAAGATATTGTATGTTATTTACTTCATTTACAGAAATCAAATTTGGCTCTTTCCTTCATAAAAATACAAGATGGATTGTTAGATGTACACAAACATGTTATATCAAAGCAAAAAAGACAACTTTTGATCACTCATAAAGCACATTCTACAAGAAAGAAGGGTGCAACAATGGCCTTTTTAGGAAACATACCAATGGTTGATATATGTAAAGCAGCTACATTGTCAACCCCTCATACATTTACAAAACACTACTGTTTTGATCTTTTCTCACAGCAACAAGCCACTGTAGGCCAAGCTGTCTTAAGAACATTATTCCAAACAACTTCAACTCCTACAGGCTAGCCACCGCTTTTTGGGAGGACTAACTGCTTTGTAGTCTATGCATAGCATGTGCATCTTGCTTCAGCTTCTAATCATTGAAATGTAACGAGAACAGGGTGCTGCGATCAAACGGTTCACTTCTAGAGGTGAGTTATGCTGTAGTGTATACGCATACTTGGGTTAGGATTGGTGCACTTTAGGAATGCCTCTGTGTAGGGAGTTTCTGTAATTTAGTCTAAAAAAAGACTAAGGTCCACAGTTGTCCTAGCTTTTTTCGTGATGACTGGTTCTATCCCTTTCAAGTGTCTTAGCTGAAACTGTGCGATCCTGGCTGTGTTATTGATGCGAGTGTGGAAGTTTAGCCTCTTATTGACAGGAACCCAAAGAGATTTTGTGCATTCATTGCTCTCGTGGAATATGTCCCCAAGTTGTTAACTTAGAAATTATTCCGATGACTGAAAACCACTTGTTACAGTCGAACTTTGATGACCTTGCTGACACAAGCCTGTGGATTTACACATTAGCAGGGGTTACATAAATGCACCTTCACCATAGCAAAAAATGTGGACGAGAAAGAAGGGGGTACTTGTATAATGGATGAAGAAAAGGAACACGAAAGATAACAGACTGCTTTGATTAAGTCCATAATGAACTGGGGCATCCTGCATGCAGCTGCGGGCCTACACAAGGGCATCCTCTGTGCTTGGGAAAGTGGGAGCTCTTAGCTTTGTGTGCCAGCATGGCTGCCTGGCCCGCCGCCTGCTCCTTCACATGGGTAGTCTTGCTCCTCTCCAGCTGCACAACCCGTTAAAGCTGTAGCGCCTGTTTATGACCTGTGGTTTCTCAGTGAATAGACTTCTCAGACTCCTTCACCTCACTGGTGGTAATAAGTGTTGCTGCAAAATAAAGTGAGGTAAGCTTACCTCTTCTCTGGGTAGTCACTCAGCAACAGAGATAGCAAAGTGCCCAGTGTCAGTTTCTTGTCAGTCCTCTTTATCCATTGGTCTGTTCAATTGTCTTTCATATTTTGCTCACCAGAACATACAGCAGGGTTCAGTGGAATGGCCCAGTCCAGCCATTGTGTTTTTCCAGTGTGAGTGACATTTGAGTTACATTATTTTGCCTGAACGCATATCCATAGCCTTATGAAAAGGACACTTTACAGCCAAGGCTATTGGGCTAGTACTTTGCTAAAGTATTTTTTCTTTTCATACTCCTTTAATTTGTTTTTTTAGTCATAATTGCCAGTTCACACTGTTTTCAGCTTACTAATTCAATAGATAGTCCCTTTTCTTTGCATCAATAAAAATCATATTTTGCTGATATGTGCACTGGAACTAAAAAACACTTTAACGGTTTTAAATACACTTGCCTCATACAAAGAGTCAGCACTGTTGTAATAAAGTTGTATGTAATGTGTTTTTATTTGTTTGTTTTTGAAAGTCTGTGGCTGCCATGCTTGGTGGTACATTTTTGTTTCCTTTTTCTGTTTTGCCCTCTTTTTTTATTTTAGTGTTATATGCTTGCAATTAAAAAGTAAAAAATGAATGTGCCACCAGCTTGCAAAGGCCAGATTTGTTTCACTTTGCCAATTCTTCTTTTTAAAGTCTTATACTTGTAGTTTTTACGATTGAAACTTGTGAATTGGGAAATATGTTTTGTATATCCCCATGCCCAACATGAAGAATTATACATGCTGAATTGGGGTCGTTTAATTGTTGTATTGGAGGCGGTGTCTTTTTATGGCATTGTTAATGGTTAGAATGTGCTGTGACATGCCAGAATATTGATGCTCCGTTTCCCAGAGATAGCCTGGCATTGTAGAATATTGAAGAAGGCCACACAGCCATCTAGCAGTTGTCAAGGACGTTCTTAGCGAAGAACTACGTTTTGAGAGGTCTGTGCTGTGCAAGACATGTTTTTTTCTAAAAGCCGCTGACAGTCAGTCCCATAGCAAAACTGTCTCGACTCCAAAGATCTGGGTCGTATTTCCAGTATTTACAAATGGAGCACTGAGGTTTTGAGTGAATAAAGCCATTGACCGCAGCCACTCGATGAGGGAAGTAGAGGTCTGTGAGGAATGAGTTTCAAATAGAAAAATCTCCTGTGAGAAACTTTACTAATTTGATTGAGTTGAATTCTAACTCGGTGTTACACAAATTGGAATTATGAGTGTTGGAATAAAAATCTCTCACTCATTATATATTTCAGCAGGTCAAACTGCCAGGTAAATACCAAGACATGCGGATTTTGGTGCGGTAAGATCCAAAACCTGTATGTTATTCCCCATTAACTGAGAAAAAACAAGTAATTGGGTGATTTTTATCGAACATGGTGAGTCGAGATGGATTTTATTGGGTGCTGTGTATATTACAGTAATTACTGGCCCACTGATAACAAGGACCTAATGGTAGACTGAAGCTCACCACCACATGATTGGATGTTGGTCAAGTGAGCCTCATAACCATGAAGATGTGTTCGAGTATTGGCAATACCTGATGATGGTCCTTTTATCTTGGGTAAGAAAAACAGAATGCATAGCATGTTACATTAAGTTTTCATCATTTACATTGCACATTGTATGGGCGTGTAGCACTATTCAAAGTCTCGGTAGGCTTTTTCAAACGTTTTCAGGGTTTCCCATTGACCCATAGTATTTGTGGAAGACATATATAGGTCTGGCACTGCAGACAAATCTATTCAGTGTTGCATTTGCGGCTGATTCCTAGTGGTGGAAGCACCAGATATTCCTTGTTGAAGTCTGAGTTGGGTATTTGTGTCAAAGTGAGCGAGCGAACTGCCTTGTATCTCATTTCACGCCAGTGAAAGGTTGTTCATTGCCTGCCTCCACAGCTGATATGGGTTATATCTTTAAGTGGACTCCTAACTATTATGTAGTTTTCATGCTTTTGTGTTTGTGAGGCTGCTGGATGATCTGTTCAAAATAGCTCAGTTGGGTGATGATTGTGAGAGGAGCGAATTTGCATGGCTATGACATATAAGATGCCTTTTATGACATGTTATGCTCAATAACATATGGATGGATTCTCAGTGGTGTTCTCTTGTTTTATGGGTGTTTAATATACGAGGTAATGTGTTGTCTGGGCTAGTTAACAGGCTTTGATGCCATGTTGTGCATGTGAGGGGCTGTTTGTGTGAGATAACACAATTAGAATGCCCTGATGGCAGCGCTGAATGTGTAAAATAATGAGTGCCGGTGCCCAGAGCTCTGCCCAGAAGTCCGGGGCGGGTGCAATTTAAAGTCGGCATGCCAGTTACCAAAGGTGGTAGTCCGAAATCCACCTCAGGCCTCATTAACCCACTAACAGACCATCCCTGCCACTTTCTTAGACTTTTGCAGGTTCCTTCTTTCTCGCTTTGTGACGGTTTTGCCGTCTTTCTCTTCCTTCATCTTTCCGATCTGTGTTTTTTTTTTCCCTCTCATGTGGTCAGTAAATATGTGATGCTGTAAAATGAGTGCCGGTGGGCACCACGGGGACCCACTGGCGAAAATTAAGCACTGCCTGATGGGGATGTAATGATTGATAGTTCAAGGACTGTGGTGAGCTGTTGGGATGAGAATGCTTTGTTAACTGGATATATTTTGAACTTTGCTGTGTGCCTGTGGAAGCAGGAGAGCTGTCTAAAGTGTTTTCTTGTCATTGTGGGTGTTAGAGAACATCCGGACGATGCTGTGCTGTAGGGAAGCTTCAATTTGTTAGATGGATGACTTTGGTGGTATTCTGTGCATGTGAGGATGCAGGTGAGCTGTCTAATATGTTATGGGCATGGCTTGAGGGAGGAAGGAATTGCACCGTAGAGGCAAAAGTGTTTTGCCAAATACATACCTTTAGTAGTAATTTTGTGCTTGTTAGAGTGTAGGGAGGTTTGTCTAATGTGTTCCCGTGTGTGTGTGTGTGTAGATAGATAGATAGATAGATAGATATTCCTACATGCCGTGTATTATATGGAGATTGTGCATCACTGAGGAGCTCCTTTATTATGTCACTAAACTCCGGGTGACTTACAATATCCTTTTAACATACAACTTTGGGTATTTTGTTCCTCATGATATATGATCACACTATCATCCTTCCCTCAAACTGCTTAAATCCTTGCTACGTTACTCTTTCATGTTCTTTGCTTGCAAGAATATATGCAAAAAATAAACACATCAGCCATTATTAATTTTTACACAAAGGTATTAGAAACAGCTTAATGTCTAAGTCAGCTTTAACAAAATTCTGTACCTCAGAAGGTGAGTAAACATGCAGAGACTCTGCCTTTCCTATAATGACATACAGTTTGGAAAAAAGTAAACCAGTTGCCACAAATATCTCCTTTCTGCTCATCACTTTTTCTTTTTAGATCTGGTTTTATAGTGACAAGCTGATCGGTGCAATGTGAAACTTTGTGTTCGATGCCACTGAGCTGGTCTGTTTATTATGAAATGTCATGAAAAAGCAGCTTGTCTAGATTATTAATTGTGAAAAGTATTTGTCAAACTAAGTCTTTAACAGTTGGTTGTAATCATATTGTGTTACAAGCCATCAAGAAGTATCTTGTTACATGTGAACTCACAGATTACTATAGTAGACAAGGGTTTTGGTGTTGGCTATGGCCACCCACTATAACAAACCCTGAGGTTCTTTGCTATGATGTTTTTTGTTAGGCCTTGTTAAGCAAAGCATGTATATTGTTTTATAGGCTCTATTTTTTCTACATATGTGTAATTTTATAACTGAATGCATGATGGTTGCCAGTTTCTGTGTACTTGAATATGCTGGTATTTGGTTAAGTGTAATTCCAATGGTAAAAGGTAAAGGCTTCATCGGTTCATTGGGAAAGGTCATGCCAGATTCCATAAATTTGATCTGTTTATTCTGAAACGTTATGACAAAGCTGTTTGTCCTGACTGGCCTATTTATTGTGAAAAACGTGTTAAAAATCATAGGCTTTTAAGGGTGAATTGTTATTGCACTGTGCTAAAGCCTGTAGGAAGATATTTTGTTACATGGAATACTGTGTTAAACAAGGGATTAGTGTTGGTGACTGAGCTGAACTCTTGTGGATAGAAGATTTGTACTACAAAAATCCTTTTTAGACTCTCTTTGGAGCAATAGTATTTTGCTTCGACAGTTGTAATTGTTTATACATTTGTATTTTCATGACTGTATGCTGGCCTTATGGAAAGCTTACCTTCAGTATAGTAGGTTTGAGTTGGTTATGGTGACCATCTAGAGATAACGGCTATAGGCCTGATTGTTTATTATGAAAAGTTATGATAAAGGTCATAGGCCTGTCACATCGATTGTGAGAAGCATATGTCAAAGTCAATAGGCATTTAAGGGTGGATTGTTATTAGTGTAAATTAAATCCTAGGGATAGGTGTTTTTGTTACGTGGAATCTTACAGATTACCTTAGTAGGTATGGGTTTTGGTGTTGGTTACCCCTGCTGACAACCATGAGCATAGAGGGTTTGCACCATAAGAATGCTTGTTAAGGCCTGTTAGGAGAGATAGTATTTTGCTTTGCCAACTGTAATTTTGTATACATTTGCAATTTTATTATTTTATACCTTATGGTTTCTTTGTGGAAAAGATTATGTTCAGTGCAGTAGGCCTGAGCTGGATATGGTGGCAAGTCAATTGTACCAGCTATAGGCTTGATTTGTTTCTAGACAAACAATATGCCAGATACCAACCTCTGGCCTATTTACTATGAAAAATTATTACAAAAGCAGTAGACCTGGCTTATTTACTGTGAAAGGCATATGGTAAAGGTAATAGGCATGTAACAGTGGATTGTAGTCACATTGTTACAGGCCATGGAAAGGTATTTGGTTACATATAATCTCACAGATTACCATAGTAGACAAGAATTTTGGTGTTGGGCACCCACTCTGAAAAATCCTGGAAGTAGAATTTGCAAGACGGTTACCCGCTGCTATGTTTAGTTTTGTTACTGCAAGCAAACCCATGCCATGTTTAGACAGCAGCATGTTTTCTTTGTTTTACTTGTATTCTACTCATTTATCTTGCATATGTTTATTGCAGTAGTGGCAAAGGGTGAATATAAGAAAGAGTCACTGGATGGATGAGTGGATGCACAAGTGTAAAGATGATCGACAAAGTGAATGTATGGTGACTTACTGAGTGCCTAAACCCATCAGTGACACAAAAGCCACTCTGATTCAGAAGCCAGACCTCTTGGCATTTCCAGTGCCTGGTATTAAAAACGGATTAGAAGAACTAAAATCCAGTTCCTGTTTTCCTTGCTTAAACTGAGGCTGTAAAGATGCCCTGTGACGTGCTGTTTATTCATTGTGACGTCACAACACAACTGTAATGACTTATTACAGGTACTTCATTTGTTTATTACAGGTGATTAGAGAAATCACTAGTCATTTGTAATAAGGCAATTAAAGACAGGTTTTTATACATGGACGGCAGTCACCCATATTGTAGGAAAGTCCCCTCTTTCTGGCATGGTTACTCCCACTTTTTGCCTGATGTCAGTGTGCTTAGACTGTTTTCACTGGGATCCTGCTCACCAGGACCCCAGTCATTGTGCTCTCACCTCCAAATTTAGTTACTTTGGTATCTCTTACACCCCACAGTTGGCATATCGGTGTACCTCTTTAAGTCCCTAGTATATGGTACTTAAGTACCCAGGTCATTGGTACTCCAGGGGTCCCCCATGGGCTGCAGGATGTATTATGCCACCCATGGGAGCCCATGCAAATTGTGTCTGCAGGTCCCTGTGTTTGTGGGCAGCCATGCATGAGCAGAGGTGCCCCTACGAACTCCAGTTCCTATCCCCTGGACTTGGTAAGTGCGGGGAAGCCATTTTAGCTATGTACTGGCCACAGGTGCCTGTGGCCAGCTACATAATGGTAACTCCGAACCTAGGCATATTTGGTATCAAACATATCAGAATCATACCCCAATACTGATGCCGGTATTGGTGTCATGATTCCATGAACTCTGGGGGCTCCTTAGAGGAGCCCCCAGTACTGCTCTTACCATTCTTTCAGGGTCTGCCAGCACCCCACCAGAGAGGATTCTGCCCTCCTGCTGCTTGACCAACTCAAGCAGGGGAAGGCAGAACAAAGGATTTCTTGTGTGAAAGGGGTGCAACTTCCTCTCCTTTTGGAGATAGGTGTTACAGGGCTGGGGAGGGGCATCCTCTTCACACCACCGGTTTGCTTTGGAGGGCACATTTGGTGCTCCCAGCCAATCCTGACTCTGCTTTGAGCAGCGGTAGGATTAGCTGCAGGGCAGGCTGGTAGCCCATGCCTGCCTGCAGAGAGAAGACAGAGGAGCAGAACGGCGCGCTGCAGTAAGGGTAAGTGTTTTTTTTATATATATATTTTCTAATAATAAATGGTAAACCCCTGCCACCCCCCCACCCCACCCCTGTGTGCTTCCCCCCCTGCCCTATGTGACCCAAGCAAGCCCCTACTGCCTCCAATCCTGACATTTCTGTGACTGAATCATAGGGTCTCCCTTCTAAGGGCCTTAGCAACACACACCAGTGTGTCAGCATTCTTCACGGCTTTGTGCCTCTGGTGTGGAAAGCTGTGAGAGGAAACTGACATCAGCGTGCTTGAGTGACACCTATATGAGCACCACGCACGTCACTTCCAGTGCGGACAATGCCAACATGGAGCCGAACCATGCCACCTACCGGAGCGCAGGAGTACTCAAAAATGTACAGATTAGGTCTGACCCCTGGGAAATATTTCACGGTAAGCAATCTGCAGCTAGGTAGAGTCTACCAGATAAAGCATTGTAGATAATAAGGAACTTTTTCTTCCCTTCCTTTCTAGTGTTCCTCCCATGTTATATGTAAACCCAGCAGACCTATCAAAGCTAGCTTGAAATTCAAGCAGGATTTGACAGTGTAATGTCAAAAAGGATGCTTACCACCCTGCCTTGTATATTCTGTCAGGTTCATATGAGTGATCATGTTCTGTTCAGGTCAGCCTATTGTTTGCATCCTGGGAAGCACTTTGCACCTTCTTCACACCTATTCAGCTGCTAGCTACTGACTGGCAGAAGTAGGAGAGCAAATACAAATTTAGTGTCCAGCAATTTCAGGCAGGTAAAAGAAAACTTTCTAAATGTTGGGGGCGTGGCCAAGCAAGGTTGCTGGCAGGACGTGCTCCTAGTGAACTCCCTCTGTCCCGGCTGAATCCTGTCCTAATCCTGGGGTGCCCTTGATATTTGGCACCCCCCCCACAAGCATCACAGAACAGAGCCCTGAATGTGTCGCTTCGACATTGTCTGCGGCTTTATCCGGAGCACGGGGTGCTCCCAGGGCCGCGAGCCGCAGGTGCCGATTCGCGGTGATGGCCTGTCACCGGCTTTTGCTCCCAGAGGGGTGTTCTCTTCCTCCCTTGTGGAGCCCTGGATTGCCGGCGGCAAGTGGAGGGCTTGGTGTGACCTGCAGGAGTCTCCGGGTGAGGAGACAGAACAGCGTGGGGTCCTGGACGTTGTGTGGCCACCGTGCTGGACGTCGGGTGCTCTGAGGGCGCGCTACAGGGATCAGAGGATTGCGGCTGCAATTTAGGAGTCACAGCTGGTCGGGGGCCGCCCTCTGAGCCCTGTGCGGAGGAGGAGGCCTCCTGGAGAGTGCCTGAGCCTGGCTTGGGCCCATCAAGACAGATGGCAGCTTGACCGACCTGGGCATGTGGCGTTGATGGAACCTGGTCGGGCTGGTGTTTGCCCTGGTGCCGCGGGGTGTTGAGTTGCCCTTGCTGAACAGCGGAGGTGCTGAGGAGACATTGGAGGGAGCGCCTGGTTGCGGTCGAGCAGATTGGGACACGGCTCGGTGGGGGGGCACCTCGGAGTCACGCAGGGAGGAAGAGATTTCCAGGCGGCTGCCTGAGGCCTGGTTGTGGGCCTCCTAAGACTCAAAGTGGTGGGCCTGTCGGGGTGCCTGTGTGGGTGCTTAGCCTTCCCTGGTCCGGGGCTACTTACGGGGCATTGGGGTGTGGTGGTGTCCTGAGACTGCAGAGGTGGTCCTCAAGCCTCTGATCCTGTGAACTGTGGGTGCTTTTCATGCCTCGCCGGGCTCATCAAGAGGAAGATATAGGGGGTCATTACGACCCCTGCGGTCGGTGGTATAGTGGAGGTATCACCGTCAACAGGCTGGCGGTACCTACCTCCACTAATATGACATTGGCGGTTTGGCCAAAGCCAAACCGCCAATGTACCACACCGACTGCCGTGCTGGAGACTTCAGTCTCCAGGCCGGCGGCCATCACTAAGCCACACGTGGCATTATGACCCCACCCACCACCATGGTTTCAGTGGTTTCGGTACCACCACTGAAACCATGGCGGTAGGCACTATCTGTGCCAGGGAATTCCTTCCCTGGCACTGATAGTGGTCTCCCCAGAGTCCTCCCCCGCCCTCTCCCGACCCCCCGCACATTTACACACATACACGCACACCCATACACAAATGCATACACACATTCACCCACGCATTCATACATTCATTCACACTCACAGCAACACTCACGAACATACATCCAGGCACACACGCAATCTCACAACATAACATGCACATACACTCACACCCACTTATGCACACATGCATTACACACGCATGCACGCATTTACACACAGTCACACGCACCCACTCACACACACAACACCCCCTCTCCTGTCGGAGAACCCAACTTACCTGCTTGCAGGGAGCCCTCCGGCAGGAGACGGGACGCGGCACTGCTGCCAGAAGCAGCGTCCGCCAGCAAAACACCACTATGCTGTATCATGGAACATGATACGGTAGGCGGTGTTTTTCTGGCGTGGCACTGCTGCTGGCAGCAGTGCCACCTTACCACTGTCCGCTGTCATGACCGTCGACGGAATACCGCCAGCCTTCTGGCGGTATTCCCTCTACGGTCATAATGCAATGGACAGTCGGTAGCCACAGCAATGGTATGTTGGTGGCCGTCGCCGTGGCGGTAGGCGGCATTTGCTGCCAAGGTCCTAATGAGGGCCATATTCTGCTTCTGGGGCTGCTCTGGAATGGGGTGACATTGGCGAACCGATGCCTCGCAGGGGAATACCATGGAACAATATACTCCTCCGGTGCCCCTACCCCAGCATCATGCCTGTCCGGGGGGGTACGAAGATAGCCAGAGTTTGGCGATGACCGCTGAGGAGCCATCGCGACCCGAGATTCTTGCTGCTATTCAGGGTTCGAGGTTGGCTCTTGAAGGCAAGATAGAAACAGTGGCAGTTGAGGTAAACCTCCTCAGGGCGGATCTCAGGAAGGTCTCTGACAAGGTCAAGGTGGCGGAGGGCTCTATTGTGGAGCTGCAGACGGGGGTAGGGGCCTTGCGTAAGCAGATGGTGCAAGCTACCTCCACGGTTGGAAGACTGGAGGCAAGACCAGACGATGCTGAGGGCCAGTGTCAGCAGAATAATATAAGATTGCTGGGATTCCCGGAGCGTGGGGAGGGGTCGGCAGCTGAAACCTTTGTGGAAAATTGGATTAAGGATGTTCTGCAGCCGGTGGGCTTCTCCAGAGTGTTTGTGGTGGAGCATGCTCATAGGGCCCTTGTAGCGCCTCCGTGGCCTGGGTCACCTCCGAGGGCTATTATTGCCCGTCTTCTAAACTACAAAAACAGGGACTGTGTTCTGAGGGAGGCCCGCGACTCTGACAGGGAAGAATTTGAGAACGGCAAAATTTCCATCTATACTGATTACACCAACAAGGTGCAGGCCTCTGGAGCGGATGGCCCAGACTGGAGACCTGTGGGGGAAGCCTACTGGAGAGCACTGTGGCTCAGGGGTCGGCTGTGGACCCTGCCCTCAGGATTGAGATATAACAGGATGGGACAATGGCGGTGGTGTCTGCTGGGTCGCCAGATGGGTCTGGGGGAGAGCTGGAACTGGGATCGGAGACGGTCCCCACGCAGGTCTGACTTTGTTGCTGACATTTGGAGCTGACTGTCGTGCCCTCTATCGGGGGGCCTGTGTCTGAGTAGGAGCAAGTGGTCTGCGAGAAGTGGTGCTCCGAGACAATGATCAGGGTTTTGAAGGGGCGCTATCTAAACTTGGGCTGTATTGGACATTGGGGTGGGTGAGGGGGCAACGCTAATAACATTGAGCAATGATGGTTTGGTTTGCGGGCAATAGTATATTGTACCTGGGGTGGGGGTTGGTCACTCCACGTTTGTGGTAGGTCTTTATAACTGGTTAGTTGGCGATTAGGCTGTTGTCCTGGCACACTTACGGAATGGATCTGCAGTATGGTGGTTTGTTTTGGTTGTTATACTGTATATCCGGGGTGGGGGGGTTGGGGATTTGAGGGGTTTGATTGTCAAAGTTCCCCAACATTTGAGGTTGTTTTCACAGTGCAGGTATAATGGTGAGATATGCATGATGTACCTTCTTTGCCTTCCCATGGTGGGATGGAAGTCAAGGGGAGGCATTAACATGGGAGGGATAGCAATTCAGTGCCAATATGGGTCGTAAGATTAACATGTTGACGGGGAATGTCAGGGAGTTTGTAGGAAGTTGGCTCTGTATATACTATCTCAAAGTGTGAGATAGTGTGCACAGAGTCCAAGGGTTCCCCTTAGAGGTTGATAGTGGGAAAATTAGATAATACTAATGCTGTATTTTGTGGTAGTGTGGTCGAGCAGTAGGCTTTTCAGAGGGTAGCGTTAAGCATTTGTTGTACACACACAGGCAATAAATGCGGAACACACACTCAAAGACTTAACTCCAGGCCAATAGTTTTTACATAGAAAAATATATTTTCTTAATCCATTTTAGAACCACAAGATTCAAGATTTGAGGTAAGTACATCAAATGCAAGGTACTTCACACAGGTAAGTATAGAACTTTGATTCAAAGCAGTAGTACACACAGTTTTAGTTAAAGTGGCAATAAGCTATTTTAAAAGTGTACACAGTGCAAAAACAAAAGTTCCTGGGGGAGGTAAGTTTGGTTTCTCAGGTAAGTAAAGCACTTACACAGTCAGTCTCCTGGGCATAGGCAGCCCACCGTTGGGGGTTCAAGGGAACTCCAAAGTCACCACACCAGCAACACAGGGCCGGTCAAAAGAGGGCCCAAAACACATAGGCGCCTATGAAAAACAGGGGTGCTCTGGTTCCAGTCTGCTAGCACGTAAGTACCTGCGTCCTCGGGGAGCAGACCAGGGGGTTTTGTAGAGCACTGGGGGGGACACAAACAGGCACACAAAACACACCTTCAACGTCACAGGGGTGGCCGGGTGCAGTGTGCATAGAAGGCATCTGGTTTGCTGTTGAAAGCAATGGAGGGACCCGGGGGTCACTTAGGTGATGCAGGCAGGGCACAGAGTGCTTCTCGGGCCAGCCACTGACTGGGCTAGGAAGAGGGCCGCCTGCTGGTCTCTCCTGTACTGGAAGGTGGTTCCTCTCGGTCCTGGGGGCTGTGGGTGCAGTGCTTGGTCCAGGCGTCGGGTTCCTTGTTACCAGGCAGTCGCGGTCAGGGGGAGCCTCTGGATCCTCTCTGCAGACGTCGCTGTGGGGATGCAGGGGAGTCGACTCAGGTTACTCATGTCGTCGTAGTCGCCTGGGAGTCCTCTCTGCGGTGTTAGTTCTCTGGAGCTCGAGCCGGGGACGTCGGTTGCAGAGTGTGAAGTCTCACGCTTCCGGTGGGAAGAGAGAGATCTTGGAAAGTTGTTTCTATGTTGCACAGTTGTTGCAGATTTAGAACAGTTCTGCTGTTCTCTGGTGTGTCTTGGTCCTTCGGGTTCAGGGAAGTCCTCTGAGTCCTCAGAGGTCGCTGGTCCTGTCGGATGCGTCACTGTGCAGGTCCTTTGAGTCTGGAGACAGGCCGGTAGGGCTGGGGCCAAGTCAGTTGTCGTCTCCGTCGTCTCTGCGGGGCTTTCAGGTCAGAAGTCCTTGTTCTTGTTGTAGGTTTCAGGAATCTGATTTCCTGGGTTCAGGGTCGCCCCTAACTACTAAATTTAGGGGGTGTTTAGGTCTGGGGGCAGAAGCCAACGGCTACTGTCCTGGAGGGTGGCTACACCCTCTTTGTGCCACCTCCCTGAAGGGAGTGGAGCACATCCCTATTCCTATTGGGGGGAATCCTCCAGTCTCAAGATGGAGGATTTCTAAAGGCAGGAGTCACCTCAGCTCAGGGCACCTTAGGGGCTGTCCTGACTGGTGGGTGGCTCCTCCTTGTTTTCCTCACTATCTCTTCCAGCCTTGCCACCAAAAGTTGGGGCAGTTGCCGGAGGGGTGTTCATCTCCACTAGCTGGGATGCCCTGGGGTGCTGTAACAAAAGGCATGAGCCTTTGAGGCTCACTGGCAGGTGTTACAGTTCCTGCAGGGGCAGGTGAGAAGCACATCCACCCAGTAGAGGCTTTGTTCCTGGCCACAGAGTGACAAAGGCACTCACCCCATGTGGCCAGAAACTCATCTGGTTGTGGCAGGCTGGCAGAAACTGGTCAGCCTAGCACTAAGAGTCGGACTGGTATTCAGGGGGCATCTCTAAGATGCCCTCTGGGTATATTTTACAATAAATCCCACACTGGAATTAGTGTGCATTTATTGTGCTGAGAAGTTTCATACCAAACCTCCCAGATTTCAGTGTAGCCATCATAATTGACAGACTCCCAGACCATATACTCTTTATGGCTACCCTGCACTTACAATGTCTAAGATCTTGCTTAGACACTGTAGGGGCATGGTGCTCATGCACCTATGCCCTCACCTGTGGTATAGTGCACTCTGCCTTAGGGCTGTAAGGCCTGCTAGAGGGGTGACTTACCTATGCCACAGGCAGTGAGAGGTTAGCATGGCACTCTGAAGGGAGTGCCAAGTTGACGTAGTCATTTTTTCCCCACCAACACACACAAGCTGTGAGGCAGTGTGCATGTGCTGAGTGAGGGGTCCCCAGGGTGGCATAGGACATGCTGTGGCCCTTAGAGACCTTCCCTGGCAACAGGACCCTTGGTACCAAGGGTACCATTTACAAGGGACTTATCTGTGTGCCAGGGCTGTGCCAATTGTGGGAACAAAGGTACAGTTTAGGGAAATAACACTGGTGCTGGGGCCTGGTTAGCAGGGTCCCAGCACACTTTCAATCATAACCGGCATCAACAAAAGGCAAAAAGTCAGGGGGTAACTATGCCAAGGAAGGCATTTCCTTACAGGGTTGAAGAGCTTCACCAAGTGTTATAGGGTACACTCCTTTTTAAAGAGACATAAGGTACATATTGTCTGTCTTCAGGAGATGCACATGACGGAGGAGGAAGCACAAAAGCTGTCCAAAAAATGGTGGGGTCCAATGTTCTCATCCTCCTTTTCCTCTTACGCGAGGGGTGTGACCGTATGGGTGGCTCCAGGGGTTCCTTTCAACCACACATATAGTGAGGTAGATGTTGAGGGGAGATAATGTTCTGGTCGAAGGTATGTTGGATGGATCACCTATCATTATCCTTAACACTTATGCGCCTAATATTGATGATCACTACTTTTACACTAAAATACCAGAGATCCTGGGGGAGAGTGTGGATAGGCCTATTGTTTGGGCAGGGGATTACAACTGTATATTGAATGGGGAACTGGGTCACCATCCTCAGAAGCTGGGGACAAAGCCCCTGATGGTGAAATCTCTTGTGTAAGTGATGAGCCAGTTAGGGTTATGGGACAGCTGGAGGGAGTTGCACCCTGAGGGCAAGACATTTACCTGTCTAGAACACATAATACACATACTTGGTTGGATAGGTTTCTCCTGGCCGGTCTTAACAGCTCTCAGGTTCTGGAAGTTACACATCTGGGACGATTTCTGTCCGATCACGCACCTGTTCTGATGCAATTACAATGGGGGGTAGTGGACACCAGTATAGCGCGTAGTTGCCGTTTGCCTGTGGACTTCCTCATGGATGTGGGGTGCCGGTATGGTGTGGGTGAGGCCATTGATGGTTACATGAACTTGAACTGGAACAAAACAACATCTAGGGGGCTGGAGTGGGAGGCTATGAAGGCCGTAGAGCTAGGGGTTTGCATCGGTACGGCATGCGGGGTACGCAGACGAATGGAGCAGGAACTTACAGTTTTGGAGGCGAAGTTAGGGGATCTGCAGCAGCAGTTACCAGACACAAGAATAGCTGAAAGGGAGGAACTCAGATTATATAAGGAGGTTAACAGTTGTTGGGATACCCTGAGTTGGGTCACTCTCAAAGCATACAGACAGCGCCTGCATCGGGAGGGGGATAAATCTAGCAAACTTTTGGCGTGGATTCTGAAAAAGGAGGTGGGGTCTCCTCCTATTCTGCACATTCGGAATGCTAGAGGCGAAATGTTCACAAAGCGCCCGGATATTCTTCGAGTCTTGGCAGAACATTTACAGAAGGTATCAAGGGCAGGTGCGGTACCCCGAGAGGAAGGCGTGGGGGGGGGGGGTTCTGAAGCGGATGCTGCTTCTGCGATTGGAATTAGAAAGTAGAGAGGCCTTGGAAACGGCTATTACTGTAGAGGAGGTAAGCGAGGCAGTGGCTGCGATGTCCAAGTCTTGGTCCCCGGGTGGTGGCGGTTTTCCTGTCGAGTTGTATCAGACGTTCTCTGTGTCGCTGCGGGAGAGGCTCCTGGCGGTATTTGAGGAAGCCCGTGTGCGTGTTATGTTGCCATAATCTATGCGTCATGGCATTGTGTGCTTGATTCTTAAGCCGGGTGGTGACCTCAGTGACCCTTCATCATATCACCTGCTTACCATGTTAAATAGCAATGTCAAGATACTTTGGAAGATCTTGGCCACTCGACTACGTGGGGCGATTCGGGGTTTGGTACACGAGGATCAATGTGGGTTTATCCCAGGTCGAAGCACGTCTTATAATCTGCGTCGTTTGGCACACGTTTTGCATGAGACCGAGGCGTGGAAACTGAATTGCCGCCAGTTTCCTTGGATCTTGAGAAGGCCTTTGATATGGTTGAGTGGGGCTATCTGCTAGAGGTTTTGTATGGCATGGCGTTCGTCATGGTTTCTGTGCTTGGGTGCGGCTGCTGTACACTGCCACAACTGCACAGGTTCGGGTTGGGGGGGCTATCGGACTCCTGGGAGATTAGTAGGGCTACAAGGCAGGGATGCCTGCTCTCGCCTCTCCTCTTTACTATTGCGGTGGAGCCACTAGCGATCTGGCTTCGAGAGGGGATGGGCCCATGGGGAATCCGGTGGGGCAGACCACCCATGTGGTCTCTCTGTATGCAGATGATGCGTTGGTTTATCTCCGGGAACCCTGTGTCTCAGATCCGGTGTTGCTACAGAGGATGGATGTGTTTGGAGTCGTTTCTGGTCTCAGGGTAATCCGGAAAAAATCGCTCCTGTTTCCCTTGGGGTCCCTCTGCGGTGTTCCCCAGGCTGACTTACCTAAGGCAGGTCTCAGGTGGGAAATTGAGAGTTTCCGGTATCTGGGCATTTGGGTCACTCATGCTATGGCTGCGCATAACAAGTATAATGTCGAGCGAGTGGTTGTTGGTCTGGAGCGTTCGGTCTCATTCTGGAATAGATTTCCTCTTTCTGTAATAGGCAGGGCTGCTGTGGCAAAGATGGTCTTCCTGCTGCGGTGTCTTTACTTAGTCCAGAACTCGCTATACCCGTTGATCGCTCAGCTCTTTCGTCGTCTAGACAGCCTATTGATCTCCTTGGTGTGGGCTGGGTAACGTAGTAGGGTGGCTCTGCCGGTGTTGCAGAAGGATCTCGAGGGTGGAGGGCTGGCGATTCCCAATATTAGACATTATCATTACGCTGCACATCTGCAATATGCTGCCAAGTGGATGACAGATGCCGATAATTGGGAGAAGAGATTGTTTGCAGGCATGTTGCATGGGCAGGCATTGGTGTATCTATTGATGTCGGGTGGTCGGTCTGATCTAGCTGCTCCCTACTTGGTCAGGTCCACTGCAGGGATCTGGGAACAGGCAGTTAAACACATGCTCTGACAAGCCCCCTTCGACAGAGAGCTGAGAATATGGGATTTAGCACCCTTTTGGGATATGGAAAAGTTGCTGTCTGTGGAAGCCTGGAGACTGGGTGGATGTGAGGTAACCAGGGATCTTTAACCCAATGGGGATTCCTTTCCTTTACTGAAGCTAGGGGTTTGTTTGGTTTGGCCTCTGGTCAATTCCTACAATACCCTAAAATTGAAAGTGTGGAACGTAAGATCTGGAGTGGTTTCCCGGTAGCCCCTAGGGCCTCTGCAGTGCTGAATGGCCTGATTAATTGGGGTGAGGAGATGCACTTGATTACCCGGTTTTATAAAGCCCTTCGGGAGGATCAACCAGGTGTGATAAGTGTGAGGCGCAGGGCGTGAAAGAGGGACCTGGGGGGACCCATAGCAGATGCTGATTGGGGTTTGGCCTTATCTATGCTGTGTATGGTATCATGTAATAATAGATTTAAGTTACTGTATTTTAACTTTGTACACAGAACGTACCTTACACCCAGTCGCCTAAACAAGAATGACCTGAGACGAAGAGCGGGGTGTCCAAGGTGTGGTACACTGGGTGCTTCCTTCCTGCATCTGGCTTGGACCTGCCAAATGGTAATCAATTTTTGGCAAGAAGTAGTAGCGAAAGTGGAGGAGGTGACGGGCCTGGGGTTAGAGGCAACGCTGATGACTTGTCTATTGGGAGTGGTGCAGAGACCGCGGGGCAGAGTATTCCATATAAATTAGCACAGCTGGTGCTGGTGTTAGCCAGGCGCAGGGTGGCAGTTGGGTGTATGAGCACCCGGAATTCATTGATCTCTGATTGGATACGAGAGTTAATGGAATGGGGTAGGGCTGAGGAACAACATATGGGCCTAACACGTCGGGATGAGAAAGCACTCCCTGATTTGGCAGCTTGGGGAACCGGTTCACGGGTGTAAAGGATGCAAGCTGTGCAAATAGTACGGAGGATGAGGAGGAGGACATACACATTGAACCTCTCGAACAGGTGACAGCCAACTATGGTCTCAACATCTTTCTGTTTTCCACAAGCTATATAATGTCTGGTCTCATGTGGATCTTGTGTGGGATGGGAGGGTTGGAGGGCACTTCTACAGCAGACATGACTGACTCCTAGCTTGAATCTAGCTCAATAACATTCATTGGTACTATAATGCACTATGACTATTATATCTTGCTATAACCTGCGCTGCACTGTATGTTCATAGTTTATTAAACTCAATAAAAACAGTTTTTAAAAAAAACTTTCTAAATGTTACTTTTCATTAAGATTTATAAAAAATCCAACTTCACTATTGGATTGGATTTTAATGAATATTAAAAATAGTTGCTTGGTTTTACAGCTAGTCCCATTCCTGGGGTACCGTATTAGGATTCTTAATCTGTACTTTGATTTTCTACGTGACAGCTAGGCCTTCAATCGTGAAAAATATCTTTGGGTGCTAGTCACTGTAAGGACATGTTAACATTAAATTTCTACATTTCCTACTTTTAAATACCTTGTGGGTGACAAGGTCTGCATAGAAGTGACTTATTAATATATAATAGGGAGGTTTTGACCTGTCAAAAAAGTTTATTTGGACAGATCGAATTGTAGTTTTGACATTGCTACAGTGAGGCTACACTGGTAGGCCAGAAGCCATTTTTTCACTGTCCCTGTAGTTGATGACACAGTAGGTGCTGCTTTCTACTAGTAACATTTAACTTAAAAGGCCCTCAGTACATTTTTAACCATATACTGCAGGCTTATAGTAAGTTACCTATACTGATTATGAATATGCCAATTCAACCATGTTTAAGGGGGAAGCACAGGCACTTTACCACAGGTTAACACAGTAAAAATACACAAAGTTCTAAAGCCTGCAAAAATGTACACTCAAGCAAAAAGGCAATAAATACGGGGAACCACACAGAAAAGGCAGATTTCCTACAGTCATTCCAAATACGGGCTTCTTGGTATTTTACCTTTTGATGTTCCGTTGTGCAATTGTTTTCCCTTGTTCACCGCCTTTGTGATCTTTATTGATTTGTTCTAGAATTTAAACCAAATCTGGTTGGTAAATTGAATTGCTATGGGTACTTTCTCATTGGCTGAACATATAGTACTTTTGTGCTGTATCCATCTTGTTTTAGCTTTCCGACATAGCTCTTTGCTCAAGGGCATTTAATGGATAATTGCTAAACTATCACATTTAGTAAATTGTTTTAATGGATTTTTTTCTCCGGTCATTGATCGAATTGCCCTTTTATTTCATTTAGGCAATTCACACAGCTAGAGACTGGATAGTTCCTTTTTTCTGTGTCTTGAATGTACTTTGTACTAACTATTTTGATTTTTGAAGATTGGATCTTAAGTGTAATCTTGGGCTGGTGGCCACCATTCTACCGTAACAGTTGTACTTATTTATTGTAGCCACGTTCAAAGGCCCAGAGAAAATGAACAAAATTATAACTCAGCTCAACACTCTGGATTTAGTGTGATTGTGAGCAGGAACCAAGTCTGTCAGTATTACGCGGTAGTCCTTTTCTGAAAACCTCTATGTAAAATGGCAGGCACTATTAGGTGAAGGAGACTACTTGCAGTGAAAATTCCTGAGGTAGAATATTCTGCTTCTCTTAGCCCCCAGTCTCTGCTTTTGTCTGCCTTTACTCTCTTTCCTGCTTCCACGCCAATCTTCTTTAGTCCCTGTGCCTATCCTCTCTTATTCTACCAGTTACTTTTTAGGGTCGAGCCTGCAAGTGCATGCTCTAGTTTATGCATCTCTCTTGCAAGACTCTGTTGTGTACTGTAAAGGGCTTGGAGCCCGCCTGTCGCTCATCATTGGATCGTTTGCATGGCACTCTGCTTTACAGCCTCGTAATTCGTCAAGGCACGACTGGCATCATTTCCATACCTCTGTGTGGAGCAGGAAACAAGCACTGATTGATTCAACTTAATTAGTGCCCGTCTGCTGCTCCCGATGTGATTGAGGTACTATTTTGTTCTTTTTAACTTCTAGTGCCATGCTAACAGAAGGCGCATGGCTGGCAAAAACATGCCCAGGAGGACAAACAAAATTGCAAAGTTTTATTTTTTAAAACCAACTTTCTTTTATTTTGCCACGTCGTCTTTTCTCACTTTCCACTCATGTTTTCTTTTGTTTTTGCTCGTGGGCACTCTTCTTGAAAGATGACAATTAATTTGTTTGAAATATTGCAAAGCGACAGTGTTTCTTTATTATGTGTAATTTCTTAAATGATGCTATAGCACATAATCGAGCAGTACAACCCAATCCAATCCACTCCAATCCACCCTAATCCACACCACCCACCACAATCCAATCCACTCCAACCCAACCCACCCCACTTCAGTCCTCCCAACCCATTCAATCCAGTTTTCCCCACTCTAATCAAACACAGTCTGCACTACTCCAAAACAATGTGCCCCACTCCAGTCCACAACAATCTGCCCCAATCTAAAACAATCTGCCCCACTGCAATCTACTGTTCTCCAATCTAAAACAATCTGTCCCACTCCAGCCTGCCCCACTGCATTCCAAAACAACATGCCCCACTCCAATCCGGCCCACTCTCATCTGCCCCACTCTAGTCCAAAACAATCTGCCCCACTCCAATCCACCACACTCTAGTCTGCCCAACTCTATTCAAAAACAGTCCGCCACACTCCAGTCCAAAACAATATGCCCGCTCCAATCCAATCCACCTCAGTCTATCCCAATTCAACCCACTCTATCCCAATTCACCCCACTCCCATCCAATCTATCCCACACCAATCCACCCCCTCCAATCCACCCTAATAAAATGTGCCCCATTCCAATCTGCCACACTCCAGTCTGATCCACTACAATCCAAAACAATCTGCCCCACTCCAAACCATAACAATCTATCCCATTCCAATCCCCCAATTCCAATTGAAATATAATCTGCCCCATGCCAATCCAAAACAATCTTCCCCACTCCAATTTACCCCACTCCAATCTAAAACAATGTGCTCCACTTCAAATCAAATCAACTTGCCCCACCCAATCCATTTCAATCTGACCCACTCCAATCCATTTCAATCTGACCCACTCCAATCTGCCCCTCTCCAGTGTGTTCTGCTTTAATCCAAAACAACCTGCCCCACTCCAATCCCAAACAACCCACTCCAGTCCATAACAATCTGCCCACTCCAATGCAGGCCACTTCACCTCACCCCAATCCCCTCCATCCCTACTCACCCCACTCCAATCCACCCCACTACAACCAGTCCACCTCACACCCATCCAATCCACCTCAATTCGGTCCAATCTACCCCACTCCAATCCAATACACCTCACCCCAATCCACCACACCCTAATCTACTCCAGTCCAATCCACCCCACTCTAGTCAGATCCATCGGACTCCAATCCGATCCAACCGACTCCAGTGCATCCCATCCCGCTCCAATCCAACCCACTCCACTCCAGTCCAGTCCACCACAGTCCAATCAAGTCTACTGCTACCCTATCGACCTCACTTCAATCCAAACCATCCCAATCCAATACAGTCCACTTTAATCCACCCCACTCATTCTAATCCAGTCCACATTATTCCACCCTACTCCAGTCGAATCTACCCCACTCTAAACCACCTTATTGTACCCCGCTTCAATCCAGTACACCCCTTTCCAATCAATCCACCCCACACCAATGCACACCACTCCAGTCCACCCCACCCCACCCCTATCCAATGCACCACACCATAATCCACCCCACTCAGTCCAATCCTACCCACTCCACTCCAGTACACCCCAATCCGATACACACCACTGCAGCCCAATTCACCCATGCAAACCAATCCAATCCACCTCACTGCCGTCAAACCTAGTCCAATCCACCCCACCCCAATCCACTCCATCTTATCCCAGTTCAGTCCACCACACTCCAAGCCAATCCATCCAGCCTACCCCACTCCAATTCAATCCACTCCACTCCATTCCACCCCAGTCCAATCCAGTCCATCCCAGTTCAGTCCATCCCTCTTCAATCCAATGCATCCTCCTAACTGTGCTCCAATCCTCCCCACCTCCATGCAATCCACCCCACTCCAATCCACCCCAATCCAATTCACTGAAATCCAATCCAGCACACCCCACTCCTGTCCAGTCCACCCCCAACCCAGTCCACCCCATCCCACTCACATCCACCCACTCACTCTAATCCACCACATTCTTCTCCAGTCCACCCACTGAATCCCAATCTAATCCACCCCACCAACCCCAGTTTAGTCAGCCCCACTTCAACCAATACAGCCTACCCTAATCAATCCAGCCCACCCCACTCCAATCCAGTCCACTCTAATCCACCCAACTCCAGTCCAATCTAATCAGCCCCACTCCAGTCCAATCTCATCCACACCACTCCAATCTAATCCACACCATTCTAATCCAATCCAGCCACCCCACCCCAATCCAATCCACCCCGACTCTATCACTCCAATCCAAAACACCCACCCAATCCAATCTAATCCACCACACTCGAATCCACCCCAACCCCATATACCTCACCTCATTTCAATCCACCGCACTCCAATCCACTCCACCCAACTCTGCCCAGTCCAATCCACCCCACTACCTCATTCCACTCCAACCACACTCCACTCTATAACACTCTACCACTGAACCCTACTACTCTCTACTCAGCTCTAGGACACTCTATTCCTTTTACTCCACTCTACAACATTACAACAAATCCACTCTCCAACCCTCTACTCTTCCACTGTACTCTGACACTCCACACCACAAACATTTAGCCATGCTGAACAGGAGCCACACTGGTGTACAACATGGCAATACACATTGCCAGTAGCTCTTATGTAGGCGAGACCTATTAGCTTTGCTGATGCTTGTTGTTATTTTGTCCTCTTTCCCACCTTCTCCTCTTTCTTTCAGTTGGACCGCCTGCCTCTTTTTCCGAGATTCTGTTTTTGTTTTGTTTCCTCCGTGTTTCTAGTCTCTCATTTATCATGTGATCTATTGGGCCTGTTGGTAGGCTGCCCCGCCAGTACTCTGTGCTCAGGAGCTGTTCCTAAACCATGCGTTCCGCTCCCTACTGCTGAATGTTGCACTCGCCTGTAATTGCTTGGTGCGTGGGCAAAGAAGACTTTTCTTTGGTAGTAGAGTTGCTTGACTCTTGGAAATTAAGTTCGATAACATCCACTCAAAATATCCAGAGAATAGAGTGAGTACTCAGGGTAGCAAAGATCTGACCATCTCTCAAGCCCTCTGTCCACGTCTGTACCCGGAAACTGAAATAAACACTTGCCTTGAAGAGTTCTGCCTGATTTGCATAACCAGAATCCATAAAATCACACACCCAGTATTATAAGCGACTGACCATTAAAATGTAAATGTCCAAAAATTCTGGATTATCTTTCCCTGCCCATTGTTAATGGACAACCAGTGTTACTCAGTGCGGCCTTAAATGGACGTGAGGACAGCAGGTGATAGGTGATCCGCTGTCAAGTGTCTCTGCCAGTAGAAAAGGGGTGAGATAGGTGACTGTTAGCTCTAACTCAAACCACAAGAGACACATACAGCAAGTCTACTAGTCCCCTGAAGAGTTTCCCAATCCGATAAGCAATTACATCATAAACAACCAATCAAGAGAGTGCACTGCTTTTCAGCGTCCGCAAAATACAAGACTCCTGGCAGTCTATTTATCACAGTAAAGAGGGCACGGATATTATGGGAGGTTGTTATTTCTGCGACAAACCTTACCAGTGAAGTCTTGCGTCATAAGGGTAAACCATCATCTAACCTAGCACTTTGCAAACTAAGGTCAGAAGTTATATCATTTAATATGATTGACATTTAGGTGATTTTTATTGGGTTTGACAGAATTATTGTTAGTGCCTCACAGCTGGATTGGGGGAGTGAGCCCCATTGCAGTTATGTGCACGTTGCTAGCATGTGCGGACTTAGCAAATGTTTAGATGTCTTTCAAAAACTCAGCAGTGAAGACATCCGACCTCAGACCTTTACTGGTGCTATAAAACGCACGGCTTATTAGATTTTTACCAGGTGTAGGGGAGTTTTTTGGTTTGTCTTTAGTCATTATCTAACCACACTATTGTGAGCTTGTCTAAGTACTGTATAATTTCCAAGTACTTGCGCAGAGTAGAGCGCCTCACATTTAAAATATCTTCAAAGCTAGTCACTCGTTCTACTGTTTCAGCTTGAATTGCTACTACTTCGTTCTGTCCGGGGAGGTTCCTTCATCAGGAAGACTAAAGCGCTCTAGGTTCTCTTCCTCCTCATGCTTTCTCGTCATAACCTGGTTGCTCAGGAAGGTACCACCCTTAAAGTAATCTCCCTAAATTCTACCACTGCCTGATACAATTCTGCCAGCGCCTTCCCAGTGTTGCTTGTCCCAACTTGCTTCTTTAGAAGTGCTGTTTTCCCTTTTATTTGTCTAACGGGCTTTGTAGTGATTTCACTATTCTGGTCTGTTTTGAAATGGCAACCCCTCCTAATACCAGAAGGTGTAATACTATGTGACCATATTCTAGTTCAGCCAGAAATACTCTTTTATCGCTACAAAGATCTTGTGCCAAAATGCTGCATCTCTTGAAGATTGTGGGAACTTACAGGAGCATTTGATGTGGTCGATAGCGGAAGTGAAAGATATAATGTGAGTGGAGAGTGGTTGGACAGAGTACGAGGAAAGTGTTGCAGCTTTGAAACTCAAGGTAACCTGTATCTCGGGTGTAACCATGAATTTATTCCTGGTAGGGTTCCATGCATGATAGCTATACAAGTATGCCTGAATATGCTGTTGTGTAGACATCCACACACCATCCAGAACTTGTGTCTCCATGTAGTATTTTTACTGCTTTCACAGTGTGGTTGGAGTGGTTTGGGACCAGTGTGATCTGTATAGAGCATCATCGATTACTAGGTTGAAATTTTCCCTGCATGCCCACCCCCACCACCAGTTCTATAGTTGTGCATCTAGATGAATAAACAGCCCATATATTTCATCAAATGGATCAGGGGCGCCCATATTTAGTCCATACACACTGATAAATATGGTCGTGATGTCGATACATCTTACTTCTGGGTCAGAGATAACTTTGTTGAATTTAAACTCAATAATTATTGTATAAAATTGGCCACTCTCTTGAAAATAACCTATGGGATATAAAGAACCTATTCATGCCTCACCTGTGTGGAAGCAGCTGTGTTTCCTGCAGTAGTACCACGTGTGTTTTGTGCCTAGATACATTTTCAAAGAAGGGCCAGAAGGGCCCCAGATGGTCGGAGGTTCTTAGGGCTCCGAAGGTTTCCCAACTTTCCACCCATCCAGGAGCCCCTGACCATGCAATCCTTCTAATAGAGCAAGGTGATCTGCATCCCGGAGCTGCATGCAGACTGTACGCCATGGACTTGGATCCTTATTGTTTTTTTCTCAGTCTGTTGTTTGTCTAATATTACACAGAAGGGATCCTCTGGGAATTAGTAAAATCTTTTTAGTACAGACAGCTCCCAATCACTCAGTTACATTTTATATCCTGTTTTGTTTTCATCCCAAATCTTCACTCTTAACATATAATGTCTTCAAGTAAGGGCAAGCCTGTAAGAACTAGATACGAGTGGTCGGCATAGCTAGTAATATGGAGGTTGATGATGCAGTGGCTTTCCTGGATACCTGGCTATGGGAGAAGGTAGCGCCGGAGGACTTGTCCTCATTCTTCGCACTTGAAAGAGCCCATAGGGTGCCAGCATGCCTGCCGCCCCTTCACTTCAGACACAGGGCCCATATTCTTAAGTGCACCAGAACTGTTGGGGAATTGACACTTATGACACTGGATAACAGCCGTGTGCTCCTGTTTCCTGACTACACTGCCGCTGCCCATAAACAGAAGGCCTCATTCTTGGAAGCGAAACGCAAGCTTAGATACCTTGGTATCCAGTATGCTGTGCTTTACCCTGGAAGGCTGCGGGTTACCACTGATCAAGGCACGAAGTCCTTCTTGGAACCGGAAGTGTGGGGCTGGCCTAACCGTCATCCAGAGGCAAGAGGCCGCGGTCAGCGCCCTCTGAGTAGGCTCCGGAATAGGCAGGGAAAGAGTGGAATTCCCTCTTCTGATCACGTGCGCAAAGATCGACAGAATGCCATAGAGACAGCTGCCAATCTAACAATCTCCAGCCCAGACCTTCCCTCACTGGAAGAACAGGATGTATCCAGTGGCCCCGATGCAGGCTCGGACTCTGATTGCACGTTAAACTCTCACCGGAGCCAGACATTGCTCGAGGTCATGCCACGGATCGCAGAAACCATCCACTGATATCTTGGGTCTTCATCATAGCACCTGCACGTAAATATTACGCCTCCTGATCTTCCAACTTTTATCGCCTTCACCTAATTCCTCATCTTGACATTGAGGAGGGAGGGAGAGAGAGTGAGGGGACACATGCCGCAGGTGAGGGGAGGAGAGGGTCGGGTGTTTGCGCACTTTTCATTTATTCACCTTTCTGTGCCAAATATCTGTCTCCTGGTGTACGCCAAGTTATTGATCAACAGACTTTTCGTTGATATACACACATATCTCAAATTGGAATAGTAATTTCCTTTATGTTTACATTATTGGATTTTGGCGTTACAAGTAGTGAATATTAGGACATCATACACTGTAAGTGCATTGATACATATTGTGCACCTTGAGGTGATGCTTTATCCGGTTTTTCTGTAACAATAAAAATCTGTTTGAAAAAATGGACGATATGCGATTCCTACACCTTGTAACCCTCATTGTCTTAAGTAACGTTTCCTGTACATTAATTAATTTATACACTGATTTATTGTTATTTGTGTATGGTGCACACTGCGCTGGCACCCTACACTGGGCCAAGTAGCACTATAAAAGAACGAAGTAAAAAATAAATTAGAATGTGCCAATTAAATCGTTATCAGTATAATTACTCATACTATTAGAAGCTTTCAGCGGCAGAGGCCCACACTACTCGGACACAGGAGATTTTGTCCTCTGCCTCATGATTCAATTCACTAAGTCTTGGGCCACATGGTCCACGCTCACCATGTGTACTTTAGAGGCCTGTAGCAAAGGGGGTAGGTTACCCGGTGCCTTCTGACCTGGCCACTGCTACGTCTCTGCATGCTGATTAAGTTTGAAGACCCCAACGCCACTCACATCTCTTGCCCTATCCCTTCCACTACAATGCCCCCACACCCCTTTCACACCACCACTCCTCCTCACCCCAGAAAAGCATCCAGGGGCACAATGGTGGGTCTCTACATCTCAGGAGCTTGTCAGATGTGGGGATTCCAGCCTGGGTGGCATGGCTCCTCAGACGCAAGTGTGACTTCAGGCTCACCCCCAGCCCCTGTCGCAGCTGGGTCCAAGTAGAAGAGTATTTAGGTGGGAAACAAAAGCCATTTTGGGCTTAAGAAATCTGGAGTTTCCCGTCTGCGCTGGGTCTGGTAGCTGCTTGCTTGCAGAATCACACATCCAAAGATGGGTGCGGAATTTCACTTCCCAAACGGAAAGTGCGTTTCTCTGTCTCCTCACTGCCAGCAAGGTTCAGTCTTCAGAAATGGTTAATTCCTTAGTAGTTGTTAATGTGGTGTTGTGTCGAGGACATGGAGGTCCATTTCACGTGGCCATTTTGAGTTGATTCATCCTATGCGCCCCCTCTTACTTGCAGTATTGTTTGCCATGTTCTTGTATCCACTTGTCTGTCCTATGGTGGAAGTAGTTCTAGTAAACAGTGAGTGATGCCTCTGTCATTCCATCCTTTCAGAGTCTCCGCTCACATCGGGTAAGGGTAGGGAGACTGTGAAGAAGCAGACGAGGGGTGTCGCTTAGATTCCTGACCGCTATTTAATACACATAACAGACCCTGTTCTTATGCTTCGTCTTGCTATGCACATGCCTGGAACAAAGTGCAGTGCTCAACTACACGTCAGTGGGATGCACAAAGGCATACATTACATATGTGGGAGGCAGGAACTTCTTGTTTAGAACAGCAAGGCTATGGAACTATCTCTCTTTGGAGATAAAGAACTGTTCAGACCTACTGTCGTTTAGGAAGGCTCTCAAGACTTGGCTTTTAAATAGTAAAGATGTATCTTTTTTCCATGACATGTAACAGCGCTTAGACGCCTCTGGGTATTTCAGCACTATATAAAAAATCCAAATCAAATCACACAGTTGTCTTCATAAAAACAATTCCTCAGCGAGATCATTGTATTTATGTATGCCACACAACGAGCTTATCCTCTTAATGTCTGCAATGTTACGCAACTGATCCTAATTTCCCTCATTGGTGTATGTGCCACAGGCAGCCTAGTTAACATTTCATAGGGGTTTTATAAAATGTGGACACTCATTAGAATCTGTAACTAAGATTCAACAAAGCCTTGTGAAATATCAAGCATTTGTGTATTTGAGTAAATAGGGAAGATGTAGAACGTTGATTATCCAGTGTCCTCGCATTTTCTAGGCACTGTCAATAATTAGCCCAGTGAGCTTAAGGTTGTTTAGATGCATCAAAAGAGTTGTAATTAGCATAAAAGTAATTTGTGTAATACCTTACAGAGAATGCAAAACGTTCCTTCTCAGTAGAAGACGAAAGAGGAGAAAACACAGGCAAAGCCACATACTAAACCTTATGTTCTATAAGCAACCTGTAACAAAGCCATGGGTCAGGTCGATGGACAACCACCCCACAATCCAGAATGCAAAGAAATGGAGCCCAGCACAAGTAGAGGCCCAAAGTCACTAAACTGGTGACTTGAAGCTACATCCACCTACCATTGTATCTTTTGCATCAAAACATCCAAATCCACTTAGGCCGGTGGCTCCAAGATGTGAGCCTGAAGAGCCCTAGGGACTATGTAGAAGAGAGGAGCTGAACTACAAGACGTGACAAAGAAATGTTCTTCAAGGCCTAGCAGTCAACCAGGCTGGCCCATTGAACCTGAAATGCCTGAATGTCAACCCTTTGAGCAATCGACATACTGATTGAAAAGTTAAGACTATACCCATCCCAGAGGAATTGAAAAGACTAAGTGAAAGTCACCTGCAGAAGCAGTTAAGGAATGCAAAGAACATCACCTCTGGGAAGCTCCAATTGTATGATTCTAAAGTGAAGGGGTGGTGAGACTGCTAGATAACCGCTCTGGGTGATCTTTGTTCGGTATTCCATCTCCCACTTTCAGTCTCCAGACTAAGACACACCACCACCCCAGCAGAAGTAAGACTTCCCCACCAACCTCCGATCCTCTGGCAAGCAATCAGGGATCAAGGGACCCAGTGGAAATGAAGAGTAGCCTCTGAGGCCAAGCCACTGACAAGGTGTCTACCCCACAATGCCCAGGTGACAGTGAAATGGGAAGAAATGCAAGACAGCTGAACACTTTCTGGAAAGACAGACGTTCATAAATGTCAACCTGAACAGCGTGCAGATGTTCAATAAGGTTTTGGGGGGTGGGGAGTGATTCTCTGAAGATGGGAAAATCTTGTTCAGCATGGCCTCCTGGACTTTGTCCAACACGGCCAGATGTGAGTAGCAGATACGGAGAGGAGATGTTAATCTATCCAATTGATCCCCTCTCACTTTATGTAGGCAATTATCACTTGTTCTTGGGTCACACAAGAACATGATAGCCATGGAGATGGAACTGAAAACGCCTTAGTGGTCATATATTGCTCGCTTACAGATCCCACCAGTTCAAATAAAGTCATTCTTCCATTAGGGACCAAGAGGTCGACAACCCCACAAACCCTCCAGTGTAGCACTCGATCCAAATACATTGTCATCTCTGGCCATGGTCACAGAAACCCTATTTGGAGTGGCCAGCGAGGCAGGATCCAACCAGCACTGGAGATGAAATCATCCCCCTGGGGTCACCAATTCCAGGGCCTCAAAATATTGGGATGCAGGAAACCATTTGCTTGGAAATAGTTCTGAAGAGGCCAAAGGTGCTGGCGTGCCCAGGAACTGATGAACTCACATGAAGTGATGTGACTCTGAACCTTCAGCTAGAGACACACCAAAGTTTGCATTGCCCCATCAATGAGAAATGCTCTTGTCATAATCACACAGCCAAGGTATCAGGGAGGAGCATCAGGTCTTCCCGGAAGTAAGTCCCAATGAAGGTCAAATCTTGCAGTGAGCTCAGCCTGAACTTCGTAAGGTTGAGAAAGAAAGCAAGGAGACCGAGACAAGTGCAGCCCACTCTTCAGACGATCCAATACCTTAATTGCAAAAGGAGCATGGTGTAACCAGTCTTCCAAGTAGGGTGCGCAATGCCTGACCCATCAGATGGAGAAGAGCCACAACAGGAACCACCACCTAGGTGGGACACAAAGAGCTGATAGGAGACCAAAGGTCAGCACTCTGAACTGGAAGTACAGAAGTGAAGGAATCACTTGTGCTACAAAGCGGCTGGGGTGTGTAAGGACGCACAAATGAGGTCAGTAGTCACCAGGTAGCACCTGGGTGCCATGGCAATGAATCATTGAAGAGTTTCCATCTTAAAGGAAACCCATCAATTGACCTTTTTCAAGTCGAATTTAAAAACCCCTGTGACCTGGAGAACCAGGAATGTGATGAAGTGTACCCCTGCCCACTTCTCATCTAGACTAACTGCACTGTAGCCTTCTTCGCCAGCAGAGACTGCATTCCTTGAAAGAGAAAGCCACTTTTGTGACAGGACAGCTCGGCAAAAAAGGACTCTGTAGTCCAGAGGGAGAATGCATTCTCAAGCTAATGCTCTCCCGGACTATTTTGAGGATTTAGACATTAAAAATGGATGCCATCCAGCCCTGGCAATGTCCTGTATGCAAAACATCTATGCTATGGCTGACATAATCAGGAGCGCTGCAGTTTTTCAAATAAACCTTGCTCCTTTTTCAGCTGATAACAGCCATAAACCCTTCCTCTGATGTTTGCAAGACTTTGAGAAGAAGTTTGCACCAAGCTACTGCAGGGGCATCTCTGGCAAGGCCAGAGGTGCAGACCATGTCAAAGGGGCCATCTCACAGGAGTATAGCCTGCACTCCAGAGGGGCAGAACTTTCTGGCCCCTCTTCACCGCTTTGAACCATGCCTTCAAGTCTAAAATCATAGAATATGTGGCATATTTCCCATAGATTCCAACTTTCTGAACCAGATTGGCTCTGGAGTATACATTGTTAAGCAGGGAGTCCACATTTTTTCCTTTCACGGTAGCTAAAGTTTTCACGACCATACAATAACACAACAATGCCACTTTTCCACATCACCAACCAGGTCATATCTACCCTATTTGACGGAACGAAAACTGGAGAAAGAAGAAAAAAATAAAAGGTGCCTCTTAGGGGAATTTTTCCCATCACTCACCACTCCTAGGTGTAATAAACCCTGTGCATGTTCACCAGCAGCCCTGGCCAGATCATGCACAAACACATTGCACTGACCACTCAACAAGTTCGTCTGGGCCGGAGAACAGCTGCCCATCAGGAACCGCCACCCCTACCTCATCCCAGTTGCCATGGCATGGGGTGGGCTTGTGTCCTCCCAAGGGGTGGAACACCATATCTAAGCAGCAACATCCTACAAGGCTGTCCATCATGGGCACAAGCAGGCAACAGACATTGGCAAAGCTAATAGGTCTCGCCTATGCAATGGCTATTTGCTTTGTCAATATGTTTTAGCCATGTTGTACACCAGTGTGGCTACTGTTCAGCATGACTAAAAGTAGGGGCGTACATGAGAGTGGCATGGAGTGGAGTGACGTAAAGTGGAGTAGAGTGGAATGACATAGTGTGGTGTAGAGTTGAGTGGAATGGAGTGGTGTGTAGTGGTATGGAGTGTTGTGTAGAGAGTAGAGTGTAGTTGAGTAGAAGGGTGTAGAGTGGAGTAGAGTTGCGTGGGGTACAATGGAGTAGAGTGTCAGAGTGAAGTAGAATGTCATGGAGTGGTGTAGAGCGGAGTGGACTAGGATATAGGGTATTGCAGAGTGGAGTAAAGTGTTGTAGAGTGGGGTAGAGCTGGGTAGATTGTCATGGAGTCGAGTAGTGTAGGAGAGTGGAATGGCGTAGAGTAGAATCAAGTGGCATAGCGTGTGAGTGGAGTGGCATAGAGTGGAGTAGAATGGTGTAAAGTAGAGTTTTATCTTGTAGAACAGAGTGGACTAAAGTGGCGTGGAGTGACATAGAGGGAGTTGCATAGAGCGTTGTAGAGTGGAGTACAGTATTATAGAATGGTGTGGCATAGAGTGGAGTTTAATGGAGTAGAACAACATAGAGTGGAATATCTTAGAGTGTAGTGTTGTAGAGTGGCCTAGATTGAAGTGGCATAAACGACAGTGGTTCAGAGAAGAATGGCGTAGAGTGCAGTAGCATAGAGTGCACTGGTTTTGAGTAAAGTGGTGTACAGTGCATTGATGTAGACTGGTGCAGAGTAGATTGTAGTGGGGTAGAGTAGATTGTTTCAGAGTAGAGTGAAGTGGCATATAGTGGAGTGATTCAGGGTAGAGTAGAGTGGAGTGGTGCAGGATAGAATGCAGAGGTGTAGAGTAGAGTGACAGAGTGCAGTGGCGCAGAGTGGTGTAGTGCGCAATGGTATGCAGTGGTGCAGAATAGATTAGAGTGGGGTGGAGTGATGCAGAGTGTGGTGGCATAGAGTACATTGGTGTCAAGTGCAGTAGATTTGCATAGAGTTGATTGGTGCAGAACAGAGTGTAGTGGTGTAGACTGGCACAGAATAGGGTAGTACAGAGAGCAGTAGCGTAGAGTACAATGGTGGGTAGTAGAATAGTGTAGTGTAGACTGCAGTCACATAGGGCACAATGGTGTAGAGTGGCGTTGCATGCAGTGGCATAGACTGCAGTAGTGCAGAGTAGAGTGGTTCTGAGTTCAGTGGCAAAGAGTGTAGTCTTGCAGAATGCAGTGGCACAGAGTAGAGTGGCAATGAGTAGAGTAGTGTTGAATACAGTGGTGCAGAGTAGAATAGAGTGGCGTTGAGCACAGTGACAAAGCAGAATGGTGTAGAGTGGCGTAGAGTACAGTGGCGCAGAGTAGAGTGGTATTGAGTGAAGTGGCAGAGAGTGCAGTCTTGCAGAGAGAGTGGAGTGGTGCACAGCAGAGGACATGCAGAGTAGAGATGCAGAGTAGAATAGAGTGTTGTTGCGTGCTGTGACGTACAGTGTTGAAGTGTAGAGTATAGTGCTGTAAAGTGCAGTGCTGCAGAGTAGTCGGCATAGATTGCATTAGTTTTGAGTAAAGTGCAGTGGTTTAGAGTAGAGTGGCACAGCGTAGACTGGAGTGGCACAGAGTGCAGTAGAGTAGATTGTTTAAGAGTAGAGTGGAGTGGAGTGGTGCAGGGTAGAGTGCATTGGAGTAGAGTGGCATTGTTTCAGAGTAGAATGAAATGGCGTTAAGTGGACTAGTGCAGAGTAGAGTGCAGTGGCATAGAGTATTGCGGTAAAGTGCTGTAGTGTTGAGTATTACAGAGTATAGTGCAGTGGTGTAGATTGATGGCATAGAGTGCAATGCTGCAGAGTAGAGTGGAGTGGTACAGATTAGAGCGGAGTGGCCTAGACGAGTGGTGCACAGTGCAGTAGTACATAGTGTGGTGTAGAATGCACTGACATAGTCATACAGAGTAGAGAGGAATAGAATGAAGTAGCTTAGAGTGCAGTGCTGCACAGTAAATTAGAGTGGCATAGACTGTATTTGTGTAGAGTCCAGTAGAGTTTTGTAGAGTGGTGCTGAGTAGAATGCAGTGACGCAGAGTGTTCAGTGGCAGAGTGTTCAGTGGTGGAGAAAGCAGTGGTGTAGAGTGCAGTGGTGTACAGTAGAGTGGCATAAAATGCAATGGTGTAGGTGGCATATAGAGCAGTGGCACAGAGTATTGCAGAGTATAGTGGCTTACAATGTTGAGGTGCAGAGTAGATTGGCAGAGTGCAGTGGCATAGAGTGCAGACGCGTAGAATAGAGTGGAGTGGTGCAGGTTGGATTGCAGTGGCATAGAGTAGACTTTTGCAGAGTAGAGTGCAGTGTTGTTGACTGTAATGGTTCAGAGTAAATTAGAGTGGATTGGCATATAGTACACTGACATAGAGTGAAGTGATGCAGAGTAGTGCAGTGGTGTATAGTGCATTGGCTTAGAGTGGTGCAGAGTAGAGTGCATTGGTGCAGAGAAGAGTGGCTTAAAGTTCAGTGGGGGAGAGTAGAGTGGCGTAGAATGGGGTGGTGCAGGGTAGAGTGGAGTGGCAGAGGGTTCAGTGTTCCAGAATAGATTGCCATAGAGTGCATTGATGTGTAGTAGAATGGTGTAGAATGCACTGTCTTGTGGTGCATGGGTGTAGAGTGGTGCAGAGTAGAGTGCCACAGAGTAGAAAAGAGAGGCGTAGAGTGCAGTGGCATAAAGTAATGCACAGTATACTATTGTGGGGGAGAGTGCAGTGGTGCAGATTTGATTGGTGTAGAGTGCATTGGTCTTGAGTAAAGCGGTAAAGAGTGCAGTGACTCAGAGGAGAGTAGTGGCGTGGCGTGGAGTAGAGAGGAGCGCTGTTGAGCCTGGTGGAGCCGAGTAGATTGTTTCAGAGTAGAGTGGAGTGGTGCACTGCAGAATACAGTGGAATAGAGTGCAGAGTAGATTAGAGTGTCCTAGAGTGGATTAGCATAGAGTGCATTGGTGTAGAGTGCAGTGATGCAGAGTAGAGTGGCATAGAGTGGTTGACACAGAGTGAAGTGGTGTAGAGAGGAGCGGTGTAGTGTGGGTAGAGTGCATTGGCATAGAGTAGAGCGGTGTAGAGAGGGATAGAGTGGAGTGGTGCAGAGTAGAGTGCAGTGATGCAGTATAGTGTGGGGTGGTGTAGAGTGGAGATGGGTAAGGTGGAGTATATATGGTGTGATAGCACACTGCCATTAAAAACAACACATCTTCAATTGAAATGTCCACTACATTAGGTAAAACATACAGTTTATTAATACAAGTATACAGCGCACGAACAATAATGTCTGGAAATGTCATCACCTAGTGTATTAATTTGTTTTGCTCGCATTAAAATATTGTTTCCACCACACTTCAGAATTACCAAAAAAAAATGCTTAATTTGTGCTTTTCTAAATCTGACATATTCTTAACTATCCGCACAGTTCCTTTATAGACATTTAAAATGTGTTGTGTGCTATTAAAAGAATAACATTGTCCAGCCTTCCTCAAGCACGACCACAGTATCCAGCATGATTGTCTAATAAATCCACTCACTTTCAAAAGAGAGAAAGAAAAGTAAAGACCAAGCTCCCTTTAAGACAGAGCCTGGCATTTGGCATCTGCCTTTGAATGTAAAGCAAATGTGACAAGGTAAGAACAATTGTTAAAGACCTGTTTACAGAAATCTAGTACTGATGGAAGAAAACAGTAAATAGGGTTTGGACAACAGAATGCACGAACTCTAGCTGGACAGCCTAAAACTAATGGAGCCAGCAAATAGAAAGCAAGCAAAATGAACTATAAACCACAAAGCCAATGGTAAACAATGGGTGGAATGAATTCCCAGGGAAGCTTCTCGAATGCCCCCAAGATGTCATTAGCAAACCAGACAGCTGCTCTGTCTGGTAGGCTTTGATTTAAAGAGGAGTAAGCACCTGGCATGAATGTCAGCACCTACCAATCAGAGGGCTCACATCAAATACTTCTGCGTGCTGTTTGCTCCCACCGAGCACAACTGGATCACCACTTACTCCGTGCAGGAGGACCTCCAACTGTGAATTTAGAGGCCCAAGTCCAGCAGGGACCTCCGTACACAGCCTATGTAGGTCATAGACAAGAAGAACAAGCATTTGCAAAGCAATAGGTCTCTCATGTGCAAGAATTAAAGCTATTAGCGTTGTAAATGATAATGTCTTTTATTTATGTGTTTTGGTTTGAAGTGTAGGGAATGGATGTGGTGTGTAAATTTGTGGTTTGTAATTTAGTTGTTATTTGTGGAATTGTGCAGTGTGGAATTTTGTGGTATGGAGTGTATTTGTGTAGTGGAATTATGTGGCATGGTGAATATATATGAGTGAGAGCTGCATAGAATAGATGGCAAGGAAGCTAGAGAGGGATAGGTAGTTTATTTAGGAACTGATGGAAGCTTCCCTCACACAAGGTACAATGCAAGCTTCTCTCACACAGAAGGTACAATGCAAGCTTCTGACACATGGAAGGTACAAATCAAGCTTCCCTCACACAGAAAGTACAGTGCTAGCTTTCCTCACACAAAAGGTACAATGCAAGATTCTCTCATACAGAAGGCACAGTGCATGTGTCCCTCACAGAGAAGGTGCTATGCAAGCTTTCCTCACAGAGAAGGTACCATGCAAGCCTCCCTCACAGAGAAGGTACCATGCAAGCTTCCCTCACAGAGAAGATACAATGCAAGCTTCCCTCCCTCGGAAGGTACAATGCAAGATTCCCTCACAGAAAAGGCCCAATGCAAGCTTCTCTCACAGATAAGATACAATGCAAGCTTCCCTCACACACAAGGTACAATGCAAGCTTTTCTCACATAGAATGTACCATGCAAGCTTCCCTCACACACAGCAGATACAGCACAGCAGCAGTGCAAGTTTCCCTCTCAGAGAATGTAAAATGTAAGCTTCCCGTACACACGGAACAGATACAGTGCTGGAAGCAGTGCATGTGTCCCTCACACAAAGCAGATACAGCACAGGCAGCAGTGCATGCTCCCTCACATAGAAGGAACAATGCAAGCTTCCCTCACACACAGCAGATACGGTACAGGCAGCAGTGAAAGCTTCCCTCACATACAGAGCAGATACAGCAAAGGCAGCAGCAGTGCAAGCTTCCCTCAGATGCAGCAGAAACAGCACAGCAGCATTGCAAATGTCCCTCACACACAGAGCAGATACAAAACAGGCAGCAGCAGTGCAAACTTCCCTCACACACAGCAGATGCAGCATAAGTAGCAGTAGTGCAAGCTTCCCTCACACACAGCAGATACAGAACAGGCAGCAGCAGTGCAAGCTTCCCTCTAAGAGAATGTACACTGCAAGCTTCCCTACACAAGGAATAGATACAGTGCAGGCAGCAGTGCAAGCTTTTTCACACACACCAGATACAGCATGGAAGCAGGGCAAGCTTCCCTCACAGAGAAGGTACAATTCTAGCTTCCCGCACACAGAAGGTAGAATGCAAGCGTCCCTCACACAGAATGTACAATGCAAGCATCCCTCACACAGAATGTACAATGCAAATGTCTCTCACACAGAAGTTACAATGCAAGCTTCCCTCACACCAAAGATACAATGCAAGCTTCCCTCACACACAGCAGATACGGTACAGGCAGCAGATTTGCAAATATTATGTCCAGGAAAGGCCTAAGGTGTGAGGAAAATTAAACCCCTCCAACAATAAGGACAATTGGAAGCGAACGTGGAGCAGATGAAATGTAAAGTACACCTAACTACTACCTAATGTAGGAAAAACATGTTAAACATCCACACACATTCAAACTGTTGACAAATTCAGCACGTTTGCTGTAAGTTAAAAATATATATATATTTTGGCTAGCAAGTTGTCATCAAAGTGAATACAGCATACTAGGATGTGAGAGCGAAGCAAACAAGCAGCCTAAGAAGTTTTATGGGCCCAATGAAGGAGATTAGCTATGCCCGCTGTGTGGATGTTGTGAGGGCTGGCAGGGAGGTGCCCCTGGAGAGAGATTCTCCAGATGCGAGGCTCTGCAGGTTTTATGTGCATGGGCTTGTTCTGTGCTGGCACCATGCCTTTGGAATGTAGTCAATTTCAACTACCTTTCCTGAGGAAAACTGAAAAAAATCATAAGTTATACACATGTGGAGTGCTTCTTTTTTCACACATACATACATGATGCAAAATATGCAAAAGCGTGGGGTTGACATATAAGCAAAAGAGTAGCTTTCAGATCGAAAACATGGCTTCCTGATGAGGGACGCATGAAAAGCATGCTCTGCTCAAACTATTGTTCTGCTTGTTCGGAAACGGCCATAGCTGCGCCAAAAAATGCCAAATGGGAATGAGAGAGCAGCTCTGATCAGAACACAACAGCTGGTGTGACACCATGTACAAATAAACACAAGTGGAAAACAAAGGGAAGCAGCTGCCTAGTAGGATACGAAAGCTCCTGGACCATAAACACACCAGTCTTGCATGTAGAGAGCACAAGATACGACAGGCAAAACGGAATAGCCATTGTCAGCTTAAAACATCTCCAAAGATGCTAAAGCTACTAGAAACCTCAAATAAAGATACACAGAACTCTGAACAAAACATTAGCAGCCTGACCTAGCAGAAACTGCAAAGTGTACTCCACTGCGCCCAGCAGGGGGTACCACGTGTGATCTTCAGAGTCACCCTTGAAACCTCACCTCGCAAACCACCAGTATCTGAGAGAGAAAGTGCAGACTATCGCACGTCCACAGGTGCAACACCTGCACTCAGAGTACACTGTAGATGCCTAGTGAACATAGCCCTCTCCCCCACCAGCACTATAGAACACATACACTTCATGCTTTTTGTACAATTACCTAAATATGTGCCAAGATCAAACAGTTCAAAACACGAGTCCTGCGCGACCCCACATACGTCTTCAAATGTAGCGTCTCGTTGCACAAACGTGCCCATAGGTGCATTAAATATGCTTTGTGTAAACTTGATCTAACTTCCAGTTGACCGGAGATGACTGGTTTCTACTAGGTCCGATAGTTTATCTGTGTTTTGTTTAACCTCCACTGAACTAGTATAGTGAAACATTCTTGTTAATTCCAGTTAGTGGTGGGAACTGATCATTGGACAGTGGATTACAGTGCGGTTTTCTATTAACCACTAGAAATATTTTCCCCACTGCTCATATAGAGGTCACTATCAAAACGCAAAAGCATCACCATGTCATGATGTGGCACATTTAAGCAATTTGTAACGGATCAAATTGAATTTAAAAATAGGAAATCGAGCTGTGTAACATTTGCCAGATGCCACTGGTACCCAGTAAACTGGCATTTAAACCAGGAAGAGCTGTGTTGTGCAACACCTCCCCGAGGCTGTTGGGAACTAGTGAACCAGGATTTACACCAGGGGAAATCTAACTGTGCACAGGTTTCCCCGAAGCCATTGGTAAACGGTAAACGGTAAACTAGGAGTTACACTTGATAAGATGGGGTTGTGCAACAGTTCCCAGAAGCCATTGGTAACTGGTGACCTGGAATTTGCACTGCTGGGAGTTGTGCTGTGCAACAGTTCTCATTGCTAGTGAAAAGCTTCAGCAGAGCACTTAAAAGCAGACCCATGGGTTTCTCCGCCAGGCCGATGAAACTTTTCTCGTCATACAGATAGGGGCCCCCTGTACACAAATGACAGATAAACACAGCGGACATGACGCTCTTCAGTACGTCTGACTGCACGCTAACAAGCCACAAGGCACACTACTGAAGAAGACCAGAGGAGGGAGGACGAGCTATCACATACTGTGACAGAAGGAAACGTGACACACTGTGATGGCCAACAAAAATGTTCTCTTAGTGAAATCCCCTGGGCAGGAACTTAACACGCTAAAGGAGAGAAATTTAGCAAAATGCACCAATAAAAAATGAATCATTTAAGACAAACACAACACAGAACAAATGGCAAGAGTGGGCGTGATTAAAATCCCATATTCAATACAGCATGCATTGGAGACAGCGCTGCGCGCTGCGAAGCTCAACCTAAAAACAAGCATGCACTGGGAATGCCAGCCCAAATATTGCGCTCAGAAGGTTGGGACGGCATTACATTATTAGAACACTCCTGCAGTTTCCTGTCTGGAGGTGGGATTCACTTCTTAAGTAATTAGTATGAACAGTGACATAGATGTATCACAGTATGAATCACAGAGTGGAACTAAGCTTAGGTGTGCACTCGCGGATGCCTTCCGTACAGGCCAAACTACAATCAATGACGTTGCACCAGCGCCCAGGTACTGTAGAGCAGTACTGTGGGGCGCGCAAAGAGCTGTCAATAGGGACAGCAGACTCTGGCTAAGAAGAGCGCGTAGTCCGTCCCTGGGGAACCGCAGACCAGCCTCAAGCTGAAAAACACTGCCGCGACTTAAGGTGAAGAAGACGGTTTGCCCATCACACTGTGAGAGGATATCAGCACCACTTGTGTTAGGCTTATCATGGCTGACCCCCAAAGTCCAATGTGTCACCTTCTCATTTCTGTTAAAAAATCACCCTGTGGGTACTTTCAGGGAGACTGATCCGCCAATAGCAATGATTCATTTGCGGGGCGTTTTAAAGGGATAGCTGGAAATAACTGCACTATCCAAACTGTTAAATAGCTTCTGAGCTTCAATTTCTTGCGTAACACTTTTAGTCAGCCCTTGTGTTTTAGCTAACAGCGCACTGCATTCTGGAATTTGTAGTTTTGACTTTAGCATTGTAAGAATGGGCTCAGAAATTCAATTTGCAAATTGCTTTGACTGGAGTGGTTGAAAGTGATGCACACACCTTTTTTTTGGGGGGGGGGGGGGCGTTACTACGGAAAATCAGGTTTGTTTATATTTGTTATAGCGTGTGCCCTGAATTTATTTATTTTGTTTGCAATACAGTTTATTGAAAATTTTAGAGAAAACATGGCAGTTTGATTAGGCGTGAGATGACCACTGCTATAGTGGCTTGAAGGTTCTCACCATCTCTGTCTCGCGAGGCTCTCGCGCTGTCTGCCTGAGAGAAGAGGGACTGATTGGCCGCACGCGAAAATGGTCACTTTACGTCATACCTCAAAGTACAGTAGTAAGAAATACAATTGAAAAGGTAGTGTGCGTAGGCACTTGTACTATTAAATGTCTGTTTAAGTGATTATTCTGGTTAATAGTAAGCGACCAGGCGTGCTGTAAAGCAACAATCTGCTCAGTTCCTTCTTTCCAGCTGAGTGTTTCAAGCTGTCTGAATCTAAAAATAGGTCGTCGTGTACTCTTCTCATTTTGACCACATTCCAGTACTCGAGATTTACAACAGAGTAAACTAAACAGGGGAAGAAAGGAGCGAGGCTGCTGGAAACTGGCCCCCAAGCAGTGCTAAATCTAGCTGGCTGCCGCGCGCGGTATCTTCACAGGGGGCGGAGGCACGGCAAATCAACATGCAAGGCTTGATTTATTTTTTCACTAAATATGCACCACATGTGTCCTGTACCACTGGTGTATATTAAAGGCATGTGTGGGAATGGTAGGCAGCTCGGTGCAGAGCCCAAACAAACTGCAGTGGCAGTCATCTTCAAAGCTCTCCCAGGAAACCAGCTCACGGTATACATGCGCACAGCGTGCCCCAGGTCCAGGCCTGATATATTGCTACTGTAAGCTTGCAGTTTGGTGGGCCAATAACTTTGAGGTTTGCTACCATTTCATGTGTCTCTGAACAATATCTGCCAATTTACGTGGTGCCTCCGCCGCCATCACCATGTACCAGACAGCGTTGTCACGAGGCAGTGAGCACACAGCTTAGGCATATTATCACACAATGAACAAAATGGTGAGCTGGAACCTCTAGCACGTAGTAGGTTTCCACCTCGTATGCCTTGTGTAGACTCTTCTGTGTCATAATACATTTTGGGTGTCCTGTCCTACCCAGGGCTTCGGAGGTGGCCCAAGATGTCTTTGTGCTATTGCGGAAGGTACACGTGATTGCTCAGCATCTCATGCAGCGCCTAAACTCCCCCCCACTATAGTGCCCGCTGTTCCCCGCTTCAGATGAACATTCAGTGAATATTATTCCAGAGTTGGTAGGTCTGTGAACACGCTTTGCTAATGTTCATTTTATCACAGTCTTTGTTTTTGCTTTCTCAGCGAAGTAGGTTTTATGTTTTTCCAATGTTTTATTGAAAATAACAATGTAGAGTCGATACGAATATAAAAACAGAAAATAAATAAAAAAAAGCTCACTTTTATGTATAAAGTTTTAACCCCTTGTCGAACCTAATACCAAGCCATAAACAATACGGTTCCCATATGTTGCTTAGGAATAGAAGCACAAATTGAGCGAGGCAAGGTAAGTGAGATTATACCCGTGGGGTGGAAGCCACAGTTCCACAACAATCAGCTGGTGCCCTGTTGAAGCACCAGTGGGAAAGTCAGTGCGTTTACGATACTCTGGTCAGTTGCAGGGGTTTAAGTAATCTTTGCCCACACTATACCGAATTATTCTCCACTGGTTCTGTTGCATCTTGTTTCTAGTGACTCTTGCTTTATCAGCTCACTGACACAGTCACCTGTTGAATGTTCAATCTGATAGAGACTTCTTGTAGAAGATTCCTCACCTTAGAATTATCCCCAGGTGTCTGATTGGCTCCGAAAGTATCTTATGCGCAGTACCCCTGCGTGCCGCTAGGTGATGTCATTCAGCTCTGTGTGGCATTGTCCATGCCGGAAGTGATGTGCACAGTGCCTAAATAGGCGTCACCTCAGCGCGCTGACTGGAGTTATTTTCTTTCCTCGCCAGTCAGTGCAAATCCGGAGAAAGCTTTCCCCATTAAATTTTTAACTGGCCTTTTTCGACTTTTTGTCAACGTTTTTGGACATCTTTCTCCTGGTGTGGCAGGGATGTCCACAAAGAAGGCTGGATTTAAGCCTTGTGGTGCCTGTCATTGACAAATGTCAGTGAGGGACCTGCATCTCGTTTAAAAGTTTAAAAGTTATCAGAGGAAGAAAGAGCTATTGTGGTTCGTTCTGGGAAAGTGACAGGCAAAACAGATTCAAAGAGTTGTATGACATTTTAACCATTTAGATTAGATGACCAACTGAAGCAGCGTGTGGACTAAAATGCGCAGTGTCTCAGAAATTACCTTTTTCAGAACAATGCAAATATGTTGTGACTTTGTCAGACGCTGGCAAGAGAAGAGGTAGACTTAGCATATAGATTGAAGAAACTAGAAATAGATATAAATGTTATGGGAGTGAAGCGTTTTCATCCAGGCAATTTGGTAATAGATGATACTAGTTTTAATAGTATTTAAATTAATTTGTCAGAATTTGTATACTGGTAACGGTTGAAGCAGCATATGTGAAATCCAAGAGTTTCTAGACATCTTAGTAACGCCTACATTTTAAGTAGAGAAGGTAGCTTCATAAGATACAGCAATTAGTTACCAAGCAGTATAAATAATGAAAAGGATGAGACCTTTGAAGTCTGTTACGCTGGCACTTACACCAACGTGCTACCAGCTGAAGCTCTACGGTCTTATGTCATGACCAGTGTTGGTGCCTTTCTCTGGGCTGCCTTGCTCCTTGACATCGTCCTCCTCCTGGTGCATGTATGGGTGTGTGGTTTGTCAGCAGCGGAGGCTGCAGAGTTCTGGCTTGCGCTGTCTTTTTCCTCTGTGCAGGTGCCATCTAGCTTGGTTTCTGCGCGGCACTCCACATTGTTGGGCAGATCTGGGGCTCACACTGTGTTTATGAAAGCTCTGGGTGTTTGCCAGAAGGTTCTTAATCGAATCTATGTCTGATATGTCTGAAATTACTTTCCTCCAATTTGCCCAATCCAAGATGCCTGCCAATATTTTTTCTTGTGGCAATTATCAATCCTTTATGGCGAGTTACTCTTTCAAGTTCTTGTGAGGACACTTTGAAGGTCTGACAAGTCTTCTGACAGGTGCCTCCTCCCAGTAGCCACAATGCCAACCTGGGCTTAATGGTACACCTGTAAAGGTGTTAAGTGTCTCCTTAACCCCTTGCTGCCAGGCCTTTTCCCCCTCAGACGCCAAGCCTTTTTTTGGCTGTTTGGGGCAGTTTGTGCTTAGGCCCATAATAACATTTTGTCCACATAAGCTACCCAGGCCAAATTTGCGTCCTTTTTTTCCAACATCCTAGGGATTCTAGAAGTATCCACACTTTGTGGGTTCCCCTGAAGGAATCCAACAAATTAGCCAAATTACAGCAAAAATTTCGTTAAAAAAAAAAAGGGAAAAAAGGTCTGCAGAAGAAGACTTGTGTTTTTTCCCCTGAAATTGGCATCAACAAAGGGTTTGCGGTGCTAAAATCACCATCTTCCCAGCTTTCAGGAACAGGCAGACTTAAATCAGAAAATCCTATTTTTCAACACAAGTTTGGCATTTTACTGGGACACACCCCATTTTTACTATTTTTTGTGCTTTCAGCCTCCTTCCTTCCAGTTAGTGACAGAAATGGGTGTGAAAACCAAGGCTGGATCCCAGAAAGCTAAACAATTCTGAAAAGTAGACAAAATTCTGAATTCAGCAAGGGGTAAATTGTGTAGATCCTACAAGGGTTTCCTACAGAAAATAACAGCTGAAATAAAAAAATATTGAAATTGAGGTGAAAAAAACAGCCATTTTTCTCCACGTTTTACTCTGCAACTTTTACCTGCAATGTCAGATTTTTTAAAGCAATATACTGTTACAGGGCATTTCTCAATAGATGTCTTTTTACACACTGTCTTACATTTGGAAGGAGAAAATGTAGAGAAAGAACAAGTGGCAATAACACTTGTTTTGCTATCCTGTGTTCCCCCAAGTCTCCCGATAAAAATGGTACCTCACTTGCATGGGTAGGCCTAATGCTTGCGACAAGAAACTCAACATGGGCACATCACATTTTTACATTGAAATCTGGTGTGTTATTTGCAAAGTGCCTAGCTGTAGATTTTGGACTCTATTTCAGCCGGCACCTAGGGAAACCTACCAAACCTGCTCATTTTTGAAAACTAGACACCTAGGGGGATCCAAGATGGGGTGACTTGTGGGGCTCTCACCAGGTTCTGTAACCCAGATTCCTTTGCAAACCTCAAAATTTGGCCCAAAAAAAAAAAAAATCCTCACATTTCGGTGACAGAAAGTTCTGGAATCTGAGAAGAGCCACACATTTCCTTCCACCCAGTGTTCCCCCAAGTCTCCAGATAAAAATGGTACCTCACTTGTGTGGGTAGGCCTAGTTGTAAAATTATCAAATACAAAACTACCTGTTTTTGCTTGGGGAGGGGGTGGGGGGGGGGAGGCACCTGCGTTTTTGGTCCTGGGCTCAGAAGGTAAACCTTCAAAACCCAGATATTTCTGAAAACTAGAGACCCAAGGGAGTCCAGGGAGGTGTGACTTGCGTGGATCCCCAATGTTTTCTTACCCAGAACCCTCAGCAAACCTCAAATTCAGCGAAATAAAATAAACATTTTCCCACATTTCTGTGTGGGATTGTCGCACCGGGACAAATTTCCTACCACACAATGTTCCCCTCAGTCTCCCGGTAAAAATGATACCTCACTTGTATAGTTGGGCCAAGTGCCTGTGACAGGGAAAAGCCAAAAACGTGCCGAAATTGAGGGGGAACCAAAGCAGGTCCAAAAGGGCAGTTTGAAAAAATATATATTTTTAGGCCGACAAGTGCAGCAGAATTTTTATTGGGCTAGATGAGACAATGTTGGGTGGTAGGAATTTTGTGGATTCCTTCAGATTCCGGAAGGTTCCATCACAAAAAATGTGTGATTTCCAGCAAAGTTGGAGGTTTGCAGGGCATTGTGGGTAAGAAAATAATGCGGGGTGCATGTGAAGCAAACCACCCTGGAATCAACCAGATGTTTAATTTTCAGATGTGTCTAGGTCTTGTGGATTTTTCTACATGGCAGCGTCCCAAAGTCAAAAAAGTTGAGGGGGGGCAGATTGGCCTAACAAAAATAGGCGATCTGCACCCATACATATAAACATAAACTAACTAAAAAAATATATATATCCCTGGTGTCAAAAGATTTCTGCCCCCCCGGAAGGGGGTCAGAAATGGCCTAAAAATATTTTGCCCACCTGGGGAGCGGCCCTTGCCCAAGAGGCCGCTCCCCTTATGCCTAAGTATTAAAAAAAAATTCCCTGGTTTCTAGTGGCTTCGGGGCAGATCAGCCTAATTATATTAGGCCGATCTGCCCCTGGGGGGGGGGGGCAGAAATGGCCTAAAAATAATTTGGCACCCCGGGAAGCGACCCTTGCCTAAGGGGTCGCTTCCCACACATAAAATAAAAAACAAAAATGTATTGGCCCCCTGGGGAGCGGTCCTTGCCCAAGGGGCCGCTCCCTTCATGACAATTACAAAAATTAATAAATCCCCTGGTGTCTAGTGGGCATTTCTGTGATTGGGCAGCGGAAATGCTTGCAGAGACATGAAAGGAAAGGAAAGGCCTTTCCTTTCTTTTCATGCCTCTGCCGGCCCCCTCCTCCCGACCGGAAGAGATATGCTTTTGCATTTCTCTTCCGCATCACTTCCAGCGCAATGGGAGGTGACCTCTAATGAGGTCAGCACGCAATCATGTGCTGATGTAATATGATGTCATTTGGGGGGGCCAAGAGGGGTTGGGGGTGGAAGGGGAAGCGATTCCCCTTCCAGCCCTGACCTGGGGCTAGCGCTTCCCCGAGGGCCGGTACCTGGACATAATGGTTACGTTCGTGGCACCTAAGATGCGCAGCCACGGACGTAACCATTACATCCATGGCGGTCAACGGGTTAAGAGGGTCCCAGATATGAAGAAAACACCACAAAAGGGAAAACATCTTTTGCTGTCTTGCAGCTCTTGATTGAAGATGAAGATTATGCAAAAGTTGATAAACAACAATGTGCTTGTATAATTTACTCTTTAAATTGAATAAAGTAAATTTGCCTTGATAAAGCACCAGATTCTTCCTGACATCTGGAGGTAGGAAAGACTCGAACAAAAACATCCACTGGAAGTTGGAAATGGATTTCTTGCGACAAAGAGATAAAATCAAGGATAAAAATATTAGTAAGTGGGCAATGAACGTGATGGAAATTAAAGTAACATATATTTTGCTATGCACCCTTCAATCTTAATGCCTCCTATGTATATTTATATGATTCAATCAGGGATAGACTTCAGAGGCAAAGACTTGACTTTGGTTTGGACTGGGAACCTCATGCAGAAAATGCTGGACTGTACAGACCACCATCTTGGAAACAGAAGTTCATGAGGCTGGACCATGCCTGTATCTTCCAATACATAGCATTAACTATGCATGCAAGGAAGAAGCTCAAGTTTGATATCTTCCATCCCCTGCAGAATTCCAAAGTCCCACCAACACTGTCCCTGCCCAGCGCTCCTTGGAATTCACAGATCTTTCCTGTGGATGATAGTGACTGCGAAAACACCAGAGTGGCCTAGGCTGTGAGGATACCCCCAATGGGCACTCATCATGGCCCTCTGCAATATGGTGCGTTACTGTGTGATAAGTGCACCATTTTCCTCTGAAGACTCACTGCCTGTGGTAAGCTGTCCTCATGAATTTAGCAAAGAAAAGTGATTGCTGAAGCCTTTTCTGAGGTCTGAAGCCTTTTTACTTAAGGCAAAAATGAGATGATAAAAAGTGATGGGTGAAATACTTGAATTCATTTCAGTCGCTGGTAATCACTTTCGGACGAATTTCATTCAGCGACTTTTAGCTTGTCTGTGTCATTACAGCCAGGAATCAACCATAAGTAGATAGGTCTGGCTGAGTCCTAAACGTAATAATATAAAATCAGCTGCTGAGCTATGATCCTTGTGAAGTCTAAGAAAAGCCTGTTTCTTTGTGTTCAGAGTGAATGTGGCCGAGCAGTTGAGCTGGACTGCTTATATTGGAGTAGGACCAACAATGATTTGCCCATGCTTGGCCCCTGTTTGTGATAGCACGGTGAGCAAAAACAACAGACTGGAATGCAGCCCAAAGAAATCTCTGGAGACTGCGATTACTTAAAGCATTTAACACGTCAGTTTTGTTAATCTTTATTTTAGGGACCTTTAAGTCAGACAAAGAATACTTATGCTAATGAACTCATTTGAAGAAAAACATCATGCCAGGTCTCATCATATACTCACTTTTTTTTATCTTCAAACTGGTTATGTTTACTGTGTCTGTTAATAAAGCTTGTATATAAGTGCAGTCCGTTTCTAAAGAGGTGATCAGGTTAAGTTCAAAAACATCTAATGATACTTTAATGTGCTTCTAACAAAACTCTTATAACCTTCTTACGAAAGTCAATTGTCTCAGTCTTATGGTATTTGGTTTCAGGTTACATACAACCCTATCAATATAGCTATGCACCATCCCTAGCAGTTGGTACTCAGTCAGTTTCCTGTTGCATAGATCCACTGAAAACCATGCTGTCCTTGAACATCTTTTCAGTGGAAAGTAGAATAATGCATCTGTTGGAGGAATCGTTTGAGAAAACAGGGAAGGGACAGGGAGAGAGAAACATTGGACTGGATCTCACTCTCAGGATGGATCATCAGAGTGTTAGTGGCATAGGACAAACCTCAATACAAGTGGAGTAGTCCTTCACTGCAGCGTCTAAAAAAATAAACATGAGACCACAGGTATGTGCAGGATATTACTTGGATCAAACTAGATAAACATATGAGCAAAGTAAGCTTACCGGTTACTGCAGCGGGTATTGCTGTGATGATCCCCTGGCAAACCAGCATACCTGACTAGAGCCACAAGACGGCACTACAAACCGTGGGAGAGAGCGGTAGGAGGTGAGAGAGGAAATACCTAAGGGCATCTGTCACAGCCAATAAACACTTGGTTAAGGTGTTAATGAACCTAACACAAGAGTACTGAGAAAGGAAAAAAACAACAATTGTGAGGGTTAAGTAAACAGATGTGAACTGGTATAAAGTGGAGAGCCACAGCAACTAACTGCACATAGCAAGGAACAAACTCCATTTCGAAGTAACGTATATACTGTCGCCACCTTAAGTGCCCTGGAAGTACACTACACCCCAGGAAGTGAAAGTTCAATGGTATCAATAAGTTAGTGGTCTAGCGTTCGTTCCTTTTTAGTTTCCACTGCTCTGTGCTCCACAATCCTGAGCCCCAGTTGGGCCTATGCCTGATTCTCTGCCTTCTGCACCATGCTATAGTGTCTAGGACAACTTAATGTTGTAGCTCACTGTCACATAGGACTCGAGCTGCAATTCACTGTTGAGGCCCAGCAAGGCTAAAACCTGTCTGGAGTTGCTTGTGTTCCATGTTCTCAGGGCATCTGGATTAGCAGATCAGCATACTGGTCATATTGGAGTAGGACCAAGATTGATTTACTTATAGATAGTCTATGCCTTAGTGGCACAGTGAGCAAAAAGGATGGACTCGGAAGTGACCCAAAGTAATTGCCATAGGCTGAGATTTGTTGAAGCATTTCGCCGATAACTCTGAGAGATACTGTGTGTGTGACAGGTGTGCTCAAATGTGTGTCACATAACTCTTTGTGTCATAGCAGTGAATCTGCAGTTCACGTACTATGTCCAGGGAAGCTGAAACTGATCTGGGGTTGCTTGTGTTCCTATTCAGAGGGTGAGTTTCTCTGTCATTTGAGCTCCACAGTTCCTGTTAGAGAACGAACAAGTCTGATTGGCATACTGTTGGTTCATATATTTTATAGAAGAGTGAACAAAATAAGACAACTTGGGATGTAGCCCCGGGTAATTACCAGTGGCTGAGATTAATTGAAGCATCTCGCCTATCAGTATTTTTCTGAATCAACAACCTTTGTGCGAATGGTACACCCAGTTGTGGATCCCTAAGCTCATCGAACTCTCGGACTCAAACTAAATCTTATTACTTAAAGCAATGAAGGTTGTAACTAACCTGGGGTTGCTTGTGTTTCCATTTAGAGGGGATGTGACTTAGCAGTTAGGATGTACTGTGCCTATTCGAGTACGGCTGATAGTGATATACATATTGTTGGTCACTGTCTGGAGTGGTATAATGTGGAATAAATAGTGGAGTGGCAGGCAAGCCGAGTAATTTCCCATGGCTAAGATTAATGCAAGCATTCAACCTATCAGGTTCCAGTTTGAGGTACAACACAGGCTAAAGGAATTGTTTCATAAAACTGGAATTCTCTCTCTTAGCTCTCCATTGAATATAGGTGTGGGGATCTAACAAGACACAAGAATGTATTCTGTTCTCGGGGACTTATAGTGGCCTGGTGTGATATTATGAGACACTGGGAAGGCCAAAATACCCCCACATCGGAACAACTGCAGCAGGGAATGGCTATATGTATGGAGGCTGAAAACAGTTATAAATGAGGTGAGAGATGTGCAAGGGAGTACCATAAGATATGGGAGCGCTGAACATAACCAATGAGGTTAGCAGAGCAGGAGTAGCTCTGGCGATAGAGAGAGGAAGACAAACTGATAGCCGGGCTTTGGTAGGAAGAGGTAGCCGAGTGACGAAGAGGGATTGGAAGGGATGTTCTAGGGTCAGAGGGCTGAGGCTCGTAAACACTTTACTCCATGGAAGGAACAGTATATGTTAACTGGGTTTATGTGGATATCCGTAAGAGAATACTTGTGTTACAAAATGAAAATAAATAAAAATAAGTTTTAGAAAAAGCATATTGCCTAGAGTAGGCATGGAGTGTTTTGCATTAAAGAGTAAGAAACATATCTGAAGACCTGTGAATAATACATGCCTAATTTCAATAATCCGTCTGTATGTTATCTCTGTAAATGTTAATTGTTCCACAACTGAATTCCTAATTAGCTACTCTCCATGTGTGGTAGTGTGTTGCTTGTGATGAGATGATTATGACACAGTTCATGTTTTAATAACAAAATGAATAAAACAAGAACACAATATGGTTAAGTAGATTTGAAGATACTTGTCCTACCTATTTGGTAATGCATGCCTACAATATTAGAGGAATATTGTTTGGGCTGGTGAGACTCCTGGAACATGAGTTTTGGTCTTGTAATGTGCATTTTAAAATTGTTGTGTATTTTGCGCTATGTAGTAGGGCATTTTAACATCAATAAAGTTATGTTGGATACAAAAAGAGGAGGGTGAGAAAAGTGCCGTACCTGTTGATGGGCTGATGTGGGCTTTATGTCCGATGGAGCTTTGTCTGAGTATGCGTGAAAGAGTTCTTGAGTGGAAGACCTTTCTTGTGGGTAAATGATGTAATGCATTGTTACTGTCTGACCATGAGAGCATATGTTGGATGTAGAGTTGCAACTGTGTAAAGGGTGTGAAAAAGTGTCTTTTGGGAAATTAAGTTGATGCCTCCTCGCGGTGTTGGGAACACACAGATCTATTATTTTCACCAACAAAGAATTGCAGGTTTTACTTGTAGTAACTAAAGGCTGTGCTGTCGATTATGGTTTCCAAGATTGGATATGTTGGTCTCGGGTACATGTTGTTTTGCATACAGAACAGACAAAAAATGGAAAAGTCCTGTGCCTCCGGTAGCGTTAACAAAGGGGCCATAGCGTAGTTATAATTATTTAGCCCTTTAAGTTATGAGCCCGAAAATGTGGTACTCAACAGTTACGTTTGATTTCTACAGTAAGTAAGTAAGGTAAGGAGCTGCAGTTTATGCCTCTGTTAATCAGATATAGAGTAATAGCGTTCTTGGGTATGTTTTTAGTGAAGAGGGTTGGCTGCGAATGGTAACAAATGTGTCGTACAGTATCTTGATTACCATGCAAGAGTGTTTTAAAGCAAAGTGACATTTAGCATGTGAAATCTACTTTACACCACCCCCACCGCGACGGATATGTAGAGCAGTGAAGCACATTGTTAAAAACGCTTCACAGAAAGCTAAGGTACGTTGGTATTTCACTCCAAGGGGTAGAATAGACAGGACTTACTGTGCAATGTTTCATAGTAATATACTGACAAAATATCGTTGCAGGGATCTCTGTTGTTGTTTCATTCATGCAGCTACGGGGTGAATGGAAGGAGCTCCACTTAAAAACAAGAGTGCAAGAGGTGAGAGTGCATAAGGAAACAAAAGGCACAGAAGGACTGCTGTGACAAAGTGGTAGGAAGAAATGACTGCGTCAGAAACAAGTAAATGGGATTTGTGTTAACGAAGGACAAAACAGTACTACTGCCTATGCCTGTTCTCTCTTGAGGCATCCAACCATGCATGGGCTGCTTAATTCCAACTGAGTTTGTTCCATTCCATCTCAGTGCATCCTTCTGTCTCGCTACACAATGTATCCAGCCGGTGGTACTTAGGTATGCACCTTGGAGCAGTCAGCCTGGCTCAACAGTGACATTCTGCTGAGTGGGTGGGGCGTGAGGCCTTAGTGTGACAACACTGCCGCAGCCTGCTGGGGTACTGTCTGTAGAACAGCAGGCGAATGAATGAGCAGCATCACGCTCTGTAGTGAGTGGCTAATCAGCAAATGGTATAACCCTGCTAAACAATAGTCTTTCTTATTGCTGAAACCAAAAATAAACCAGCCTCTTAAAAACAAGGAACAACCCCATGTTTCATAAACAAAGAGCAAAGCTTGGTAGTAACCAACGAGCAAACCACCCCTAATAAACAAAGCGCAAACCAGCACCCAATAACTAAGGAGAAATTCACCCCCTGCTAACCAGGGTTCAAGGTTTGGCAGATGAGGAGCAGAATAAATGGTAACCAAGAAGTAACAAACGATTCCCATGCTAGGTTTAAATCAACCCCTGGTAACTAGCAGGAGTGCAAGAGGTGAGAGTGCGTAGGGAAACAAAAGGCACAGAAGGACTGCTGTGACAAAGTGGTAGGAAGAAATGACTACGTCAGAAACAAGTAAATGGGATTTGTGTTAATGAAGGACAAAACAGTACTACTGCCTATGCCTGTTCTCTCTTGAGGCCTCCAACCATGCATGGGCTGCTTAATTCCAACTGAGTTTGTTTCATTCCATCTCAGTGACAAGAAAACGATTTGCAAACAATGAGAGAGTAACCAAGGAGGAAAACAATCTCAGATGCAGAAATTCTCTTGTAAGCAACACAAATCAGAACCTGGTAACCAAAGTTTAAACAGATGCTTCAAGAAACAATGAAAAATACAAGACCTAGTAATCAAGAAGCAAACCAATCTCTGATACCCCAGGAGAAGACCAGCCTTTGTATCTAAGGAGCAAAACAAGTCCTGGTATATAAGATTTAAACAAGGCACTTCACAGAGAAGCATAAAGTAAACTTACAACTCAGGGTAATGAAAAAGCAAAGAAACGCTTGGCGAACAAGAAGCAAACCCTTCCCAGATAACCAAGCAGCAAATCAATGCCTGGCAACCAAGGAAAAAGTTTGATCACTGATAGAGAGAAATTATCCTAGTTGTGTTCTCCCACACAAAACTCATACACACAGAATGGCAACTAGGCTTTGAAAAAGTGTGGGGGGGGGGGGGGGGCAAATGTAGGAGGCCACTACTAAAGCCTCCCTCTAGTATTCAATGAGAATTGGAATAGATGTCTCACCCACTAGTAGTGGCATGCAGGGATCCAGGATAAACTGTTTAAAATACCTTTTGGTACACCCAAAGGAGTTTTCTTGTATTATAGGGTGCCAAGGGTATGGATAAGATAGAATTAGTGTCCCAAACAACCTTTTGTTATGCCAACATGTTTCGGCCCTTGCCAAGAGCCCATCCTGGTCTGGGGCCTCCGTCAGGGCTGTCAAAATGTCCCTGCCTGTCTATGCATGTAATCCATGCACAAGAGTGAGGCCTATTACTCGCACCTTAACTAGATGTGCCTTCTAGTTTGGAAGTACTCTTTTGTTGGGTGGTTCAAAAATGATGCATGTCTGGCAGAGGGCGCCATCCTAAAGTGTAATGTTCGGCAAAGTCCGGTCACCGCTGCCCATACCTACCGATGCTGGTCTGCAGCGGTCTCCTTAAGTATCGGCAGACATTGACAAATGTTTGACTATAGGACTGCACCCCTTGCCTAATTGTTTGAGGGAACTATGGTTCTGAATAGCCTTCCTTCATTATTTGTAGGAACTATGGTTATAAATAGCCTTGCTGCATTATTTCTGGAAACCATGGTTATAAGTAGCCTCTGCTCATTGTTTGAGGGAACTACAGTTCTAAATAGCCTCACTTCATTATTTGTGGGAACTACGGTCCTAAATAGCTTTGCTTCATTATTTGTGGGACTCAATCAATCAGTCAATTCTTGTAAAGTGCAACTACTCACCTGTTAGGGTCTCAAGGAGCTGGTGGGGGGTGGTATAGCGTTCACCAGTGGTTCTTAAAAAAGCCAGGTCTTCAGTTCCTTTGTGAAGCTGACTATGGGACTATGGTTCTAAGTAGGCTTGCTTCAATATTGGTGGGAATCATGGATCTAAATAGCCTTGCCTCATTATTTGTGGAATTACGGTGCTAAGTAGCCTCACCTCATTATTTGTGGAATTACGGTGCTAAGTAGCCTCTGCTCATCATTTGTCGGAACTATGGTTCTAAATAGCCTTGCTTCATTATTTGTGGGAACTATGGTTCTAAATAGCCTCGCTTCATTATTTGTGGGAACTATGGTTCTAAATAGCCTCGCTTCATTATTTGTGGGAACTATTTACCTATGTCTAAGAGCTACTGTTTTTTCAGTCAGATAGCCCCTTCACCACTGCTGATGACGCATGCAACCTAGGTTGGTTGGTGAGGGTTTATCAAAAGAGTCCAGACACACCTGCATCTGTTACCGGAGCCAATTAATTTGCCTCATGTGGTAACAAGTAAACTGTTCACCCAGGGAGTCTTGCTGTTACCTTCATTTATGGTTTGGGGTGATGCTATCGCGGTGCGTCCCGTCCTCTCCTTCTCCTTGAGTTGTTATGGGCTCTAAATAGCCCATTCCTTCCTCAGCCAATTCGATTTGCTTTTTGTGAAATGGATGGGGATCTGAGGCTGATGCTGTGGAGTATTCCAGTGGTGCCACGTTAAGCCTTACTTCCCACGTCTTGAAACTGATCGTGGCTGGTGGCACGGTGTTAAAGTATGGTGTGTGTGTGTGATGTTTTGTGTGAGGCTGTCATACGGGGCCGCCAAGCATTAAGAGACAAAATGACAGCATAGCGCTTACATGTCAGAATGAGGAGCTTTGGTGCACCCCGGAAGGCGGGAGCCAGTAATAGGCGCCAGGGAAGAGAAGCGAAGGAGCCCATGGCGAACAGTTGGGCAAACGTACATAATGTGAAGGAAGTTGGCCGTGGCGCAGGAAGCGAGGAGTGTTTTACTGCGGGGAGCAGCGCGAGGGAAGTGTGGGAGGAAATCTCTAAAGTACTTCTGGGTCCCCATCTTTCAGCGCTGATTGTTTTTCCAGCGGTCCCAAAGCGGAGCACCAGCGCTTGTATAAACAGTCTGCCGTTTCTGGGAGGGAAGTGGGCTGAGCGCCATCCTGGCCGCTCTGAAGTGGGCGCTGTTCAGTGCCAGGGCCCTCTGGGCGGGAGTGTACCGTGGCTGTCACGCAGAGAGCGTGGGCGGACGGCCTGGAGCTTCCATCAGACCACGCTCCTCTGTCGCTTCCTGCTGCCCCAGGAGACGGTTCAATGTATGTCTGGCACTGGGGGCATGGGGCGCTCGCCCTCCCGCGCTCCTCTGCACGTTCATACGCTAATGGAAAGCACAGAGGGTTTATAGATTTGCCGTGTTCTGCTCTCGTCCCTTGAGAGGTTCATGTCACAGTTTGTCTTGGTATATGCTAGAGAGTACCACACAGTAAATGTATGCTTGTCAGAGGCGTGCATCGCGTTCTGTGTTAGCTAAAAAAAAATCTGCACCCGAGGATTGGGGTACATTGGTGGAGCTAAACCTGGCCCCGTTACTTGAATTGCACTGAGTGCCCCACACCAGTCTTGTGACGCGAGTGGTACTGCCCGGCAGTGCTGGGGTACTGTAGCAGCCCTAGTTTAATGGAGTACTGGGACACCGGAAGAAGCGGGCAGTCCTGCAACCATGACGGAGCTGAACAGGGATTTGAAGTCGTTTTTTGAACGTCGCGATATTGGGTGTTCTCTTGCCCTGTGCCCTTTAAAGACGAAGCTGAGCTACTGATAAGAGCATGTGGCAGCCCCCCGTGGAACAGCCGCCCTGAGAAACACTGACTGAGCTGGGCAGCAGTCTGAGACTGCAATAGTCAGGGTCCTGTAACCCACAGTACGGGGTGCAGAACCTTGCAGAAGAGCCCAGAATAAACGGTGAAGCTGCTGCTGGTCAGAACTGAGGTAGATTCGCGGCAGGACATGTGCTTTTTCAAGTACTGGGACATCGGATTAAAAAGGTCTTTATTGTGCTGCATAGATGGGCTTGTACGTCGCATTGGAATGGCTGAAGCGTCTAGCAATCTTGTGTGAGGTGTCTTGGCAGACAGAGGTGTAATGTTGCATAGTACCCTGATAAGCCAGGGCACGATGGCCGTATAGTGAAGAACTAAACCTGGTAGTTGCCAGGCCTGTGTGTGTTGACGGAGTTCTCGGGTGCCTTGGGTAAAGGTTTGGTTGCACCTGCAGTCTCGTGTGAAGGGCTGTTAAAGACTAAGGTTGTATGTCAGCGGCAGAAATCAGCACCTTTTTATGTCGCACTGTAGTTTCTCGTACTATTGTGCTCCCTGTGTTGACTTCTTTCTCCATCTTTTAATGGCCACTCCGAATTCTGCAGAAACTGACTCGAGATGGATAACGGTCGACGTCTGAATGGCAGAATCATTATTTCTACAAGCCTTTCTTTCTCATCTACAAGGCCCAGCCCTCTTTTGCCCTCGGTAAAGAAGAAGAAACATAGCGTTTCTCATGCCTGGCATGAGCTCTCTCTGTCCCCGATCAAACATTTCGTAACCTCAAGCTGCCACACTCATTTCCCACAAGCTCCTTAGACCATTTTTTTCTTGAAAAGCAGGACTAAGGAGCTTGGCAGCTTTCTCAGGAATGAGGCCATAGCTGTCAACCTGAATGAAACGCTCGGGCCATTTCAGGAGAGGCCTGCCTGCCACTGGCACGGTTTATCCACCGCCATACAGCTCCTTAATGCTCACAAAGCCTCGCGCCTGGGAGCACGGCACGGGGTGACTGCTGGGATCCATGAGCTGCACGTGTGGGTCCAAGGCCTAGCCGCGTGTGAATAAGGATGATATAGCGTCTGATTTTTGAGATGTAGTAAATTGTTTTACAGATCATGCTTTTTCCTTTATTATTTCAACTTTAGCATATTCCCCATCGTCCTGTTCTGCAAGACTTTTCGTCTTTTCCCTCCTTGCCACACCTTTTCATTTAGAGTCCTTGTTCTCACTAGGGGTGGACGGAACTCACAGAGTTTTACTCCGCGGAGATACCTTAAAACTGCGACATTCCGCATTGCATGTATTGCATGCAGTGCTGGGGGACATGGCATGTCGTGTTTTCAGTTTTGGGAGCACCTTGTCATGCAGCCTGCAATGGCAGTCTGCATAACGTTGCTGCTCGGTCTTTCAGAGTGGCACAAGTTGTACTGCAGCTCTGAGGAGCCCTCTTCAGTACCCATGCCCTAGGTACCAAGGGTATAATTTAATAGGGCTCATAAGGGGTTGGGGGGCCTGGTCACTTGGGGATCCAGTGACCAGGTGTCTTTGTTTTAGGGAACGAACATTGTCACTGTGGACCTGGTTAACAGGAACCCAGTGCACTTCAGTCAAAGTTGGATCTAAAAACCAGGCAACAAGTGTATGTGTGGGGAAACTGCAATCAGAACCCTGCTCCCTACATATATATACATAGTGCCTCTTACAAGGGTCACACAAATTGTGCTAAGACCCAGATTTATGCCTCCATGTAGTATCTGGAGGACATTGCATGGGTAGAAAAGGTTCATTAAGAGGAATACTTCAAGCAGTAAAGACCGTTTTAGTGTACTCATTACTGCACAGGGAAAATGCTTTATTCTGCCTCAAAAAAACGACCCAATGCTGTACGCTAATGGTATTTGCTCCGATTTACTTTTTTTGCATATGTTTTTTTCTGTTTCATGCAATCAATCAATCAGTGTTTATTAAGCGCAACTACTCACCTGTAAGGGTCTCAAGGCACTGGGTGGGGGGGACGTGAAGCATCTAACAGTGAGGTGGTTCCTCAAAAAGCCATGTCTTCAGCTCCTTCGTGAAGTTGAGTAGAGGGATGGTCTGTCTGATGTGGAGTGGAAGGGCGTTCCAGGCAGTGGCTGCGAGGTGGGAAAAGAGGGCCCCCCTGTTCTTGTTTTCCTGATGCGGGATACTTCGGCGAGAGATAGCTGGGCTGAGCGTAGGGTCCTGTGGGGTACGTGGAAGTTGAGTCACCTGTTTAGGTAGGCTGGTCCGGTGTCCTGGCGTGTTTTGTGTGCCTGGGTGAGGGTTTTGAAGGTGATTCTTTTCTCTATGGGAAGCCAGTGTAGTGTGCGCAGGTGTTGAGAGATGTGGCATGGTCGAGGTAGGTCAAGGACCAGTCTGGTGGCAGCATTCTGGATGTTCTGTAGTTTGCAGGTGAGTTTCTTGTTGATCCCGGCTTAGAACGCTTTGCCGTAGTCCAGTCTGCTGATAATGAGGGCGTGGGTGACAGTCTTTCTGTGTTCAAGGGGGATCCATTTGAAGGTCTTGCGTAGGAGGCGGAGGGTGTGGAAGCAGGTTGAAGTGACTTAGTTGATTTGGCGGTCCATGTTGAGTTTGGAGTCCAGGATGATGCTGAGGTTGCGGGCTTGGTTCGTGGAGGTGGGTGGGTTTCCGAGGGTGGGTGGCCACCAGGAGTCGTTCCACACGTCAGGTTGAGGGCCCATGATGAGTACTTCTGTCTTGTTCGCGTTGAGTTGAAGGCAGCTGTTTTTCATCCAGTTAGCGACTGCTCCAATGCCTTTGCGGAAGTTGTGTCTGGCTGTGTTGGGTTCGTTGGATAGGGAGAGGATGAGTTGAGTGTCGGTGTAGGGGACAGTGTTGATTCCATAACTTCTGACGATGGCAGCCAGCGGGCCATGTAGACATTAAACATCCTGGGGCTGAGGGAGGATCTCTGGGGAACTCCGCAGGTGGTAGGTTTGGGTTCCGAGAGGAAGGGGGCGAGACTCACTCGCTGAGTTCTGCTGGAGAGGATGGATTGGATCCAGTTGAGGGCCTTGTCTCTGATGCCGGCTTTGTGAAGTCTGCATATCAGGGTGTGGTGGGAAACAGTGTCAAAGGCCGCCGCAAGGTCCAGCAGGATGAGTGCTGCCATCACTCTCTTGTCCAGCAGGGATCGGATGTCGCCTGTTGCGGCCAGGAGGGCTGTTTCGGTGCTATGGTTTTCTCTGAATCCAGATTGGGAGGCGTCGAGGATGTTGTGGTCTTCTATAAAAGTGGCAAGTTGGCTGTTGATGGCTTTCTCAATTACTTTAGCTGGAAATAGGAGGAGGGAGATGGGCCTGAAGTTCTTGATTTCGGTGGGGTCTGCCAAGGGTTACTTGAGGAGGGGGTTGATCTTGGCGTGTTTCCAGTCATTGGGGAAGGAGGCGGCAGCTAGGGAGCAGTTGATGGTGAAGCAGAGTTTGGGGCCGATGGTGTCAGCGGCTCTGTTAAAGACGTGGTGGGGGCATGGGTCCGTGGAGGCCCCAGAGTGTATTGACTTCATTGTCATCAGTGTATCTTCTGTGGTGAGGGGGGTCCAGTTGCAATGAGGCTGTATCATGAGACCTGTAAGTGCACCCACTTGATTTGCATTCTTTTTTTATGTTAACCTGCTCAGACAGAGGCATGGTTGTGCCAGCTTCAGCACTTCTTTAATTCCCTCAGTCACTATAAGACGAAGAGTACTCTCCTAATCATGTAAAAATGGCAGGAAATGCATTTCCATTTTACCAGTGGTGATGTGAGGAGAAAATGCAAGATAATCTCATTCTGTTGCCTGAGGCAAATCGACTTGATCACTTTTAACCCATGAGAAAATCTATACAAGTTTACCTCTTCACAAAATAAAGTACCACTACTTCAGCTGTGCCTACTGAAACCCTTTTACATTTACAATACTGGCAAAGGCATGATTCCAAAGTAGGAACAATGTACTCAAAACTTTAACTTAACAGCAGGTATAAACTGGATAATGCTTAAACTGAACACTTTGCTTGACCTGGTACCTTAATATTCTTTAAAGTGTGTATGTTGGCCGTAAGCCCTTTGCAGTCCTTACGTTACGGATATGTTGATTCTTTCAGATGCATTTGTACAACAATTTATGACTCAATGAAAGGCAAACAATTAGTCATTAGTATGCCCAATAAATGGTAGGGAAAGAGGGAGGGAGTTAAAAATATGTATACTTTAAAGTTGCAAGAAGTAGAAACAAGCCGAGATTTTGAGGATTATCGTCTGTATTTATACCTTTGCAGACTTAAGTCATATAAAAATTGCCAGCTCATTTGAACAACCCAATCTCAGTCTGATTTAATCCAATAACTCATTCTTGTAATCAAGCACCTTTTTAATAAACAGTTAATGGAGTACAATCTTGTGTGTTATTTCATTAATTTCCCTTGAATGACTTCCTCGTTAAAATCCCTCAGTCCATCTAGTCAGATTTCTCTTCCTTTAAACAGCAGTGAATAAACTACTTATTTGTTAGCGAGTAAATTTCTCTCTGGGCACTCCATATTCCTCTGTCTCTTCGGTTCTGTCTCCCTGAAAGGACATGCACTTACTGGGGCTACTCTCAGCTATCTTTCCACACAGTTCAATCATTCCTCACTTTCTGTCAGTGCTACAGACATGTCAAGTGTCAAATCAGGAAAAAAGGGAAAACCGTGTTGCCCCCATGCTACCAAAATATCGAATACTGGTGGTACACCTGAGTGCTAGGTATCTCAGTGCCCACCTCTCGACTTGCAGTGCTCAAGCTGAGGAAGAGACTGTAGTCCCCTGAAACACATTTTATCGTATCATGAACCTCGTGCATCTCCTCGGATAAGCCTGAGAGGGCCTGGAGTTAGTGCTTGCTCAATATTTAAGTGCTAACCTGAGACCGCGTTCATGAAGACATCTTCAGTGCCCACCCTTACTCTCTACCAACTAACTAACATTCTCCTTTACATCCGCACCGGCTTCTGCGTTCCAATTGTGATATCACAGGAAGGTTTAGTCCTGTTTGGCGCTGAACCATTGTACTTAACGTAACCGCCACATTTCCCTGCTGTACAGCTAAACACAGTAAAAAGGTGATGAATATATTCTCAATTTATAAAGAAGACAACTGTTGCTTTTAATTGTAGTCTGACTAAATGACACTAAAGATACTGCGCAGTACACCACTATGACTTCTGCTAAACACCCTACTCTAAGCGCTATGCTATGAACTAGAACACTGCATTGTTTTGAACCATGACAGACAACTAGTACCCAAAGGAGACTTGAGGCGCGGATAAAAATGCAAGTCTGGGCATTATGCCCAATGATTTACTGTCTCATACAGTCTGATTGGCATTTCTAGTAGACTTTGTTGGGGTAAATGTATTTGCCTACTCTTAGGTGTTAGAGTTTATTTTCTTTGTTAGCAGGTACCTTGAGACTTCTGTTTACACAGATTCCGATGTCAGAATGAAGGCTTTTCTAAGACAATGATACCTTTATTATCTCTTTCTAGCTTGCTTGGGTGTGGTAAGCAAAGGCTTCATTACAATACCCTAGATACAGGTTTAGCATTTGGCACCACCAGTAACTGATGATACCGTCAAGTAGGCAATTAGCACCATTAAAATAAAGAAAGCGCCAGGCCAGGATAGCTATCAGGTGGTTTCCAGAAAATTTCTGCTCCTTGATTGGCCTAAAATGTAGCTAAATTAAATAAGTATTTTGAAATATCACGATTATGACCAAATATAAGAGCTGTATGGCAGGAAGTGTACTTAATGACTCTATGTCCATACTATTATGTCTAAAAAGGTGAACATGACAGGGATATCCGTTGTAACTGTTACTTAGCATACTTCCCACACAAGGCAAGCCAAGGAAATTTGCTGCATGTTTGGATCAGATGTACAACAAATGTGCCCTTTTTTGCACATGATGTCATCCTTGCACTGGGTGACCCAGCCACTCTCTGATGGGAATTAGTAAGGGACTTAAATACATTCGTTGAAGTAGCTGGTTATGAAATGAACATAGAGAAATCTGAGAGACTGACTTCGACTCTCAGCATGGAGGATATGGTGAGTTTGCAGAACAAATACCAGTTTAAATGGGCTCTTCACTCACAGATCTGGGTGTTGGGATCGTGCCACATGTAGATGGTCTATGTACAGTCATTTTCCCACCATTACTCGATGGAGCTTCTAGGGATCTGCGAAGATTACCCCTTTCTTTATTTCTTGCTTAGGACGAGCAGATGTGGTAAAGATGAGCACTCTCCCAAGGGTTTCGTGCATCTTTCAGGCACCACTGATAAGGGTAAAACTGGATTTTGTTAGGCTTTCATAATATCATTAAACTGTATTATTTTTCCCACCTTATTGTGCCACTACAATTACTGCAAAGTCGTAAACAGCAGGGAGGACTAACTCTACCTCACCTTAAACTGGATTCTTACGATCTCAGTTAAGTGTGATGGAAGGTTGGTCCAAGACTGGCATGGTTCGAATCTGAAGTCTCATGGAGATGGCAGTGCTGATGCGATCGTTCTGGGATTTCATTTGGTTATGAAAGAAACGTAGATGTTCAAATGTTTGTTTATATTAGCCCCTGGTGCGCCTAGTTTAAACTATGAGGGCAACCCTTATGACTGTAAAGCGACTCAATACCTTTAGATTCCCTTATGCTCTGATTCACTTCGATTTGGATTCACACCAGCACTGAGTCTGTACCCTTTTTGACAAATGGCGTGCTGGGGACTGTAGTCTCATTGTGGATTTGATTTTATAAAGGTGAAATTAAATCATTTTCCCATTGTAAACGAGACTTTCAGATTGACGAGTCTTAAAGATTACTAATGATATTGGGCAAGGCACTTTTTGCTGAAGGATGCGGCTATCAGTGAAAAGATATTATTTGGGAAACGTTTTCTTCAATCTCTGCTGCGAGGGACATGGTTCAGAATTGCATTCAATCCTTTTGGGAGTCCAGCTCGAACCCCAATTGGGCATATATACATAAATGAAAAAAAGGAGAGTGGGAAATTGCACCCAAAGAATGGGAAGTCTTGTGGTTGGATTATAATGAGCGCAGAGGGAACCGGGAAGTCAACTATAAGGTCCTCTATGGCTGGTGGTAGACCTTGCTAAACTGTTCAGGATGTACCCTTCAGTGAGCCCTAACTGTTGCTAAGGAGGAGGTCAGAGGAGCACTGCCCTTTATGTGTGGTGGGAACACCCCAGATTATTCATTTTGGTCGTGGGAAACAGATGCACTTATTGATATTCTTGGATACTCCCTTCCTGACGAGCCTCAGTGCTTATACTTAAATTCCTTCTGAAGATTTAGGATCAAACAGTGAGCACAGCGAGGTCACCAATCTGACAAAGTCGGGAGGCAGCCAAATTCGCAATTTAATTTCTGTGGAAGGAGGCTCTGCTGTCACTGTCACAGGGGCATTGGCGGTTATGGAATATAGGTGCAATACTGCCCCTGATTAGCAATCTAAAGGAGGAACAGAAGAGATGTGTGAGGCACATGGAAACCCCAAACGGACTACATATCTAGACCAGTGGTTCCCAACCTGAGGTCTGGGGACCCCTGGGGGTCCACGACTGCTTAGAAAATTAAATAATAACAGATTAGGTCCCCAGCTTTCAGTATTGACTCAGTGGTGGGGAGGGGTGCCCCTGGATTCCAGTAATGATTCAGTGGGGGTCCCCAGGTTCCAGTAATGATAAAGTGGTGCTCTACAGAAGTCAATATTTTGGGAGCCACTGTTCTAGACTGCTGCCAGATTAGGCATGCCCACAGCGGTTAAGAGGTTTAAAGTTGTTTCTGTGTACTGACTTTACAATGTGCTTAGCCTTAGAAAGTGATGAAATACTGATCTGTGTAGTGAAGTTAGTGGACGTGAATTGTCAAGCAAGATGGATGTTATGATTTAAATAATGGAATTGATGACTTTCCTTGAAAATGCAACTTCTTGGGGGAGGAGGGGGTGGGCTCTGATGTGTGGAGGGGAGGAGACTTGTTACTGTTGAAATGTATGGCCTTAAGAGAAAATGCATTATGTATAATATGAGTTTATAAGCCGCATTTCTGTTAAATTCTTATTCAAATTTTCAGTAAAAAGACAATTTATTAAAAATAACTTGTGTAGTTCCCAAATTCCACCTCTGCCAGGTATTCCCAAACGTCGTTGCAATGACGTTACTTGCTCCTTGTGCCATTCCCTTCACATGGTTTCCCTTGTGTAGAAGAATCCACCTGTTTTGTGATTCATTTGCCCCACTAATGACCTAATACCTCTTCCTCTGGGATGTACCACTCGCTCTGGTTTCCTTTTCAGTGTGTATCGCTTCCTCCAGCAGTCGGTTACTTCCCCTCCTCAGCTCCTTGCGTCGCCTGCATCCGTTGCATGGACATCAGAGTTGGAACCGTGGACCGGTTTCTCGCGGGTAAAAGTGCTCGAGTTCCTTTACACTGAATGGGAGACAGTCTACCCCCCTGGTACGATGAAAATTTATCCATCCGAGCTCAGAATCAGGAAGTGACGGAGGATGACTTCACCAGATGCTGCACGTGGCTGCCCAAGGGGGGATTGCAAGGTGTCTCTTCATGATTGAAGTGGTGCTCGCCATCTTCCAGGTCCCAGACACGGGTCAGGCAGACTTCCTGCGTAGAAAGATCAGAGTATTCCCATAGCAGGGTCCACTGAACCAACAGCGCAGGAGTAAAACTGAAAAATATCCTGATGCCTGCGAAAAAGGCAACATACCAGGCTACACCATGTGTTCTCCGAGCGGCAGATTCTTTATCTTGATATCCTTTCACAGGTCTCTCTCACACACATCACACTCTTACTCTGCCACTCACACCCACACCTTCTCACTGTCACACCCTCTCATTGTGCTGACAGATTTGATGCAAAGACAGTAAAGTAATTTCAGTTTTGAGAGCACACCGACCGACCCAGGCTTGCCAATAGCTGTCCCTGCACTATTAAATGTTGTGTTCTTAGTGCTATTTGAAAAATAAAATAGATATTTTGTGTTGCATAATGAACGTATTGAATTCTGTCTTGACCTTACATGACAAAAGACGAAAGTTTCATGTGATTGGTGAGCTTACAAAACTGGCAAAGGCACAATCCCAAAGTCGGAACAATGCACCTTTATTTAACTTAGCAGCAGGCATAAACTGTATAATGCTGAAGCTAACACTGCCTGACTTGGTTCTTCAATATTCTTTAAAGTGTGTATGTTGGCCCTAACCCCATTTATAGACCTATCATGTGAGCTTAATTGTTGGTTACCCCTGCACATATGCCCACCACAGAGAAGACAGATCAAAGTGCAGGCCCAACAGTTATCCCCTATTCTGTACGCCAGGGCTTTAAGGGTGTAAATTATTATGCCAGTACCTTCATGTATGTCTTCGTGGTGTCTCTCAGTGGCCTCGATCGTCGGTTCCTCGGGGACCTGCAGGTTGATGATTGCTTTCCACTATCTAGGCTTGTTAATTAGATAAAAGCAGGCCTGAAAAATGTTCTAAAGGTTGTCTGTTATTGTGCTTAAAGCAGCAAATGAGCTCAACTCTCCCAATCATTTTTTGTGTGTTTTTGGCGGGATGAGGGGGTTTGCATGGTTTTTATGATATTTTTAAGTCTGGCTTTGAGATAGAAGGCTTTCTCACCAACCCCAGGTTTAAAAAAAAAAAATCGTATAAAAATACTTATATACATACATACAAGGGCCTTCGGGCAGTTTTATTCATCCATTTGTCTTTTCAAGACTCATTCACAGTTTGCCTTATGCCAGCACAGCACCCAAGATAAGGCAAAGGGTCAGTCCACCTCATCCATAGGTTGTCCTACGCTGTGAATAATTTTCCCGATCACATGTGCACAGCCCCTTGAAAAGGACTTCTAGGCCACTCCTTGATTTTTAGATGCTTTGTATGTTTGCATTTTTTGCATATTCTTCCAAAATAACTTAAAAATTAAATAAAAAGCCATTTCACTCTTGCCAAGGCCAAACCTGCTGTGGGGGTGGCAATATGTTTGCATGTGTCATTTTACTGCATTGTTTCCCAAATTTCGTAAAGTGATGGATCCAAAAGGCAGTTTTGAAGAGAAACACATATCTCTATATTTCTGCTATTTAGTACACTGTGTGTTCAGGTATGTGCTCTTGAGGCTACCCTAATGGTATACACGCGCTGAGGACTCCTTAGGCTGCCTCACCCTGAAAGCAGCCCACTGTCTCCCAGTCTTTCATATGAATTAATAAGATCTGTCCTGTGTACCTCCTGTGGGGTTACTGGAAACCCCTGTGATTCATCACCTTTAACTTCAATGTTTAATCCTAAATTAAGGCTTGTCAGTTGCAATGTCACTGTGGGGCGGTGTATTGACAGAGCAGATCCGATAATCTACCCTGGTCATTTTTTGACCATGTTATTTTTTTACCTTTTGTTGAACCTTTTTGAGCAGTTGCTCTCAGTGTGCTAGAGACATGTCACTTAACAAACCTATGGATTTTAAACCCTGGGGGGATGTCACAGAAAAATCTCTGTGTATGAGCTCCACTTGGTCTGCCATGTCTGTGTAGGATCCCCACTTTGACTGCCTTTAATGCCTGGGGTTGGACCACGACTCCAGGGCCTGTGCCGACTATTGATCTATCAATGCACCTGAACGCAACCCACGACTCAGGTCACTATCAGGTCACTGGTTCTCTCTTTGGCCCCAAACCAACTATGCTCCTCCGTTCATGGCTATGGTAGGGTCTCCCACCCTAACACCAACCCTACACTCAGAGCCATCAGGCTTCCCAGCCGTTTTGTGGCCGTGGATGCGGAACCCACAAACGATGTGGAACTCAATGCCAGTGGACAGTCCAGCCCCCGTCACCTCTGCTGCCACAGCCTCAAAACCTCTGTAGCCTGCCCTCAACACAGTGCACATACCCTGTTAACAGCAGCATCAGACGTCACCTGCCCCCAGTGACAAGCAATAACCTCTGACAAATAGGTGCTCCAAATCGTCCAACGGGGCAATGTCCTACCATTTCTGCCAACCCCGGCACCCTTGCCACCACCCTCAGATCAGCTTACAGAGGACAATCTTTCCTTTCTATGCCAAGAAGTGCAGAATCTTTTGGCCCAAGGAGCCATCAAGAGGATGTCAGCACCACAAGTAGGACGTTGTTGCTGCTGCTGAAAAAGGATGGAGTCCTTCACCCTATCTTGGATCGTCACCCTCCCAATGACTTCTTGTGAAAGGAGAAGTTCAGAATGCTAACCCACCCACCCATCTACACAAATCTGATCCTTTTAGTGGCATAGAGGCCTCCGACCTTTTCTGTAATGAGAACTACATTGATCAATGAAAATCATCTTGAGCTACTGAAGGCCAAGCCGCTTGCACAATTTTACCAGACACCCCCACACCCAGCCGTATTTACTTTAAGCCTATTATCCATAGAGACAGATAGTATGGTTTGAACAAAATATTTTGTTTGGGGCATCTTGACAGGGCTGCAATGTCTGTCAGTGAGAGCTTAGTCTTTGGGGATGTATGAGCATGTGTGCATGTGAATGAGATATATGTGTATGGGACAGCCTGTGTCGCATGTACTTGTGGCACAGGACATACCATTTTTTAATAGGATACATTTAAAGTGTAGAAAAATGTTGTGCAAAAATGTTCATAATATGGAACTTTTTTTGTACTTTAAATTTCTCCCACTTAAAAAAATGTCTTCATAGTTCAATTACGAATATGACCCCGTGTCTATCAGCCACGAAAGGAAGATGCCTGCTGTGTGTAAATGAGAAACTTTGAAACTGGAGAAAATTAAAACAGTTAACTTTACTTTGTATGTATTCTTAAAACTGATCATTTAATTTTTCTCCCATTTTAAAGTCGCATTTGCATTCAGTAGGCATCTTGCACCATCTAGCCTGTGGACACGGTGCCATATTTATAACAGAAAAATACAACCATTTGTTTAAATGGGGATAATTTAAAGTGAAGAAACATGCTCCATAAAGTATTAAGACATAATTGGCTTAATTGAAAGTGGACGAAAACATAAAGACTTAGGCCCTCATTTTGACCCTGTCGGTCTTTTGACCGCAAGGGTAAATGTGGCAGTCCCACCTCCAACAGTCTGGCGCTGCAGACCGCCACATTATGAGTGTCACAGCTCCACTCATAGCACCACAGCAGTTGGAACCGCTGGGCCGGAGATGATCATCTCCGACCCGGCGGTCCATAGGAGCCAGCTTTCCGCCATGGTTTCTACGATGGTAGCACTGCCACGAAAACCATGGCAGAAAGGCTACTGGTGACAGGGAATTTCTTCCCTGTCACTGGTAGATGGCTCCAGTCCCCCCCCAGCAAGCACTAGATCCTCCCTCCAGCCACAGCCCCCACCCTCAGCCACAGCACCCCCACACTCCCTCCCCGCATACAGACACCCACACATACACACATTCACCTACACTTACATACACGCATTCACTCACTCACATTCACAGCAACATTCAAGCACGCATCCACAACAATATTCATACATGCATCCATACACACATTCAGAACATTCATACACGCATTCAAGCACGCATCCATACACGCATTCACAACATTCATACACTCATTCAAGCACGCATCCAAACATGCATTCACACCAACATTCATATACACATTCAAACACACCTACTCACACCCATCCAAACACACATACTCAACGCATACACACTTACATGCAGACATGCACTCACTTCAACATTCAGATACGCATACAACCACGCGTACACACATGCATGTACACACGCAGACACCATACACTCATACATGCACATACAACACCCCCTCATCCTCCCACCCTCCACCCCTGTCGAATGATCACCTTACCTGTACCGGCGAGAAGGTCGTTCAGCAGGGAACAGGAAGGGGCACTTCCACCGCCAGCAGAACTCCGTCAGGCTGTTTTTATGGCCCATAATACGGCTGGTGGAGTCCTACTGGCGGGGCTGGTGGTGGAACCGCCAGGGCGCCTCCACCCATCAGCACGACTACTGCTGGATTTCCGCCAAAAGTGTGGCTGAAATCCGGCAGTACCCGTGATATGGTGGGTGGAAGACCACCAGCACTTGCGGTCTGGGGCCTGCAGCTTTGGCGGTCTTCATGGAAGACTACCAAAGTCGTAATGAGGGCCTTAATGTTTGATAGAAATATTTTTCTTCACTTCAGATTTCTCCCATTTAAAAAAATGACTGTATTTTTCAGTTATAAATGAGGCACAGTATCTACTAGCAAGAGGCCGGCTGTTTGTTAATGCAACAATTCGCAATGGGAGAAAATTAAAACTAAGAATTAAATCAATTATTAAGTTCACTCTTCATTTTTATTTTCTCCCATTTAAAAACATTTAGAAACAAAATCTTGTTCTCACCTCCACTATTGAGTTGACAAGGAGTATTATTTAAGAAATAAATACCTCAGTTCTTCACATTTGTGCTCCACCGTGGGTCATAAATCTGACTGAGCACGGTTCATTACCAAGCCCTGCTATCTGCACCACAATGAAAATAATGTAAAATAAACACAGCCTTTCCTTTAACCTTAAAAGGAAAGTGTGACCCTGTGCTTACTGGAAAAGGATCTCAAGGCTGCGAGCTACTGTAGCTCGTGATGGCCTGTTTGGAGACACCTGTAGTATGGTGTTGAGATTTAAAGTTAACACACAAAAATCTCAAATATTAGGAATTGACACCGCAATGAGCATGACTCAAGAGTTTACGTTCAATGTTGGATATGTCCTTATGGAGTAAGTGATGCGTGGCCCACTGTTCCCCCAGGCATTGACCCTGTATCGTCACTTTAAATGCATCCCACTCTATTGACTTAGTGGACGCCGCATCATTATTATTGTCAAAGTGATCACTGTGCTCAGAGAAGCCAAGGAAGTGGGGGTCTTCCTAGATCGTTGGCTGTAAGCCCCTGGTCGGAATGGGAGAAAGATATGTGTCCCATGCGAATTGTAAGTACTGAGAGTTATGACCAGAATGGGTGTGACCTAATTAGTCCATGTTGCAAATGATGGGGAGTAAGGAGGATGTGCCAAGGATTCCTTCTATGTGACCATGTAATTGGTGTGGTGAGGAGAAGAAGTAATACATTCTTGTATCCGGGTTGCGAATGTGCCAGAAATCAGTCAATTGCAAGTGTTAGAGCCACTCTTGTAATGTGTGAGCATTGGTGGTAGCGGGAGTGTGCGGCAAAAGGGGCAAAGAGCGGTCAAGTATGATTTTGAGGACACTATTAAAGTCTCCCCCTTTGAACCATGGCAGCCTGTTCCACCACAACAGTATCTCTGATAGGTTGTGAATGAATGTGGCCTGTTCAGTATTAGGGGTATAGATCAAATCTAAAAGGATAAGATGGCTGTCAGCTGGCCCTTAACAAATATGTGAGGGCCCTCTTGATTGATAGCAGTATCCTATGTCTTAAAGGGGGACCCTGGCCTAACCCATAGTAATACACCCCTAAAATACAAGGAGAAATTGGTGGCAAATATTTGGCTGTGTCAGCGGCGTTGTAACTTGGAGGCCTCCGCCGATGTCAAATGAGTCCCTTTTAACAGGGCACTGTAGCTAGAACGACTTTTGAGATATGAGTATACTGAGTAATATCGGGCAAGAGTATGCATTCCCTTCACATGCCAGGTAATAATTTTAAGGTGGGTCATATATATGATGCTGAACAATGCAGAGAACAGTAGTTTGTCGCTGAATAGTGCTCCTATTAGTGGGTAGCATTGACAGTATGGGGGTTCGGGGGCAGGGGCAGTATACAGAAAACTGTAACATAGAGCAAGAAAACATTGTAAGAAACCAAAACTAGTAATAGCAGCCAGGCAGAGAGACAACTTGTATCCACCCAAACAGCCAAACAACGTATGTGGCAGAAACTAGATAGCTTATAATAGAAAAGGCTAGGACGGGAAGAAGCACGGCAGCCAAAGATGCGAGTCCGCTTGTGTGAAGGAAAAGCATACATGAGCCCGTACACTGAACAACATATTAGACAAGTGAGATATCAAGGTGTAGGAATATCACATAGGTGCAACCACTTGCAGTTGTGTTTGTACTGGAGTATAGAATAATGCCCGTGTAGAGAAGGCTGTTACACAAACAAAGACACTATAGCCTGATAATGACAAGCTGACAGTCTGTGCAACTGTACGTAGAAGGAGCCTGATTCAAATAATATCCTCCGCTGTCTGTGGTGTCACATCGGGTGGAACAAGTGAGTTCACTCCAGACGGCTAGGTAGTGGAGGATCTGTCATCGTTCATAGATTTGGCAGGGTCTTCCTCAAGCTCGGAGGCTTGTGTGGCTTTGCGTATTGAGCAAGACATTTGTAGTGCGCCTCTTCCGTATAACTTGCTCTAGGTTGGGGATGCAGTTTCAGTTGCGAGGGTGGTGTGAACGTGGTCGGCTTCCATGACGGCAGGCCACAAAAGAGTCACGGGATGCCCCTCCTCTGAATACGGATTGTCTCGATGAGATTAGACCCTTGGACTCCAACCAGTCCCAAGCTGCTTCAGGGGAGTGAAGGAAGTGCATTTTCAGTATACATCACCATACTGAGACTGTAGCTGACACTAGCCCCATTGGGCTATGAGCTATACTTGCACAGCATAGTGGATGCCCAAGTGAAAGAAGAAATATTGTGGCATAGGCTAGTAGAAGTTTGTCTCAAACAGAAGATGCTTACTCACAGCCCGAAAAGGAAAGTTTGGCTGTAGTATGGGCTTTGAACATTTCCGTGTATTCCTATTTGGAAAGCTTTTTATACTGGTGACTGATCATCAAGCCTTGTTGACGATATTCTGCAGTCCAAAGGCCAAGATGCCTCCTTGAATTGAACAATGGGGTCTACGATTGCAAGAGTATGATTATTCAACTGTGCATCAACGGCGAAAGGATCAAAATCCTGCTGACTGCTTTTGAGAGTGCTCATTCAAGGTCATCCATCTAAAATGGCTGAGGTCTACATCAATTTCATTGTCAAATCAAGTACACCAGTTGCTATATCGTTAGCCCAGATTTTACTGCTACATGCCATGATAGTGGCATGCTCAAATTGAAAGACATAATTACACATCAGTAGTGGAACAAACACATTCACTCCGGAAGGATCCTGATTCCATAGAGTCCATAGAGTCTTTGAGAAATGGTGATAGAAGTGGCTCACAAAGTGCCTAGTGTTATTGTTGCAGCCAGGAGAGCTCTCCAAGACCAAGTTTGCTTTTCATGCCTAGATGAAAGAGTTTGAAAGGAACTCAGTGCCTGTCATATATGCCATTGCCTGTCAATCAAAGTCAATCAGCATATGCTAAACATGTCAGAACTCCCCAAACATGCCTGGGAGAAAGTACCCATTGATTTCTTTGGTCATGGACATCATCTAATGGTGATTAATAGACAAACATTCACTTTTCCCATTGTTTGAAGATCTCTCCTCCACAACACATCGAGTAATCGAAAAACTTGGTGGCATATTTGCAGCATAAGGTTTGCCAGCCTCTGTGAAGTCTGACAATAGACCGCCCTTTAACAGCAAAGAATTGAAAGAATTTCTGGAGCATCTGAATGTAAAGCATCAACAGATCACACTCTTGTGACCACAGGCTTAGTGTCTTGAAGAGCAGTTCTTGGGCACGCTGAAGAAAGCAGTGCAGCGTGCTACTCTTGAGAAGCTCCATTTAAAACCAGTGCTCATCTCTACTTTACAAGCTTATCGTTCGACACCCCACTCAACCACAGGTGAAAGTCCGGTGACTTTGATGTTTGGGAGAGCAGTGGCAACCAAGATACCTCAATGGGCCACAGAGAGAGAAACTAATGAAAACTTGATTTGTATGAGGAACTTGGTTAACAAACAGAAAATGTATGCAGGCAAGAGATGACATGCAAAAGGCCTCTCATTACAAAAAGGAGATTTGGTAATCTCTCGACAGCTACAGAAAAGAAAATCTGATGTTCCTTACGATACTGAACCTTTTCAGGTAGTATCAACCAGTAAACACATGGTGACTGCCTGTCGACCAGGGGCGTCCCTTACGAGATATTCTTCTCACTTCAGACCTGTGTTTCGTTGGGCCTTAACTCGAGATGGTGAAAGAAAGACTGATTTTGAAAAGTCAATGACTTGCCAATTCCTTACCATCATTGGTGACTTTTGACATTGAAGACAACTGTTTGCAGTTTCTGGTAACCCGATCTGGTTAACAGATCAGAACACCAAGAAGACTGATTGAAGATACATAATTGCACGTTTCTGTATATGTGGATATTTGTGTCTGTCTCATGATTTTCTAAAAATGTACACTTTTTCATTTAACAGAAGGGGAGATGTAGTGGCTTGCATGATTTAGAATGGAACCTTTCTGGCTCCCTGAGGACTCTGTATGACATAATCACTAGAATGGAATGTGGAGAACTTACTTTAGAATGGAGGAGTTCACAGGTAGGCGCAGAGCAATAAAGACATGTGATTTACAGCTCCGTGTGTGGCCTAGTCATTAATCCGGTACCAGGCTGGGGAAAACTTTACAGCTGGCACATTTGTTGTCATAATTTTTATATTTATTTTCTGCTCTAGACTGGAATGTTCCTTAGTGGCAGTATTTTGGGCGTAATGACTTTTTTCAGAATTGTGTTATTGTGTTTTTTCTGTGATATCTTGTTAAGACAGAAATTGCTTTCTGTCGGCTATATGCGCCCCAGTTTACCCACCCGATCATAACCAGGTTGAGTCTTGGGGTTTTTATTCTTGGCCCACTGGTGACAATCCCTGTTTCACTGCAGGACGTTACCCCAAATTAGGAAATGGTTCCCTTCCGAGTAAAGGGTGCCTGTGGCAGCTGTTGTTTTTGTGAGCACCGAGTGCTTATGTTTTTCTGACATTTGAGTGTATCACGATGGTATCTATTCACTCAGTTGTGTTTTTTTAGACAAAGTAATACATTTATGGCAGTAATGGTGTATATTTAATTTTCTTTTTTAAGGTTGTAAATAGACATGTCCTTCATCCTTGTCTGATTGTGATGAGGAAACCCAAAGGAGGGGCAACAACTTGTTTACTCTTTATACATTTGGAGTTCTTCCACTTCCTAACAAGAATTGTGTACATGGACACTATTAACTCCGGACCCTTGGGACTGGATTGTGTTTCCCGGATGGGTCGAGAATGAAGATTTGGAAGTACTACCAACTAGATTAACTCGTTCGCATGAATAGCATTATGAGACACCTCAATAATTTTTTAACAAGGACTTGAAATGTGTATATGTTTGGTAAAAGTACTTTTATCTATGTTAGTAATGTGCTGTACAATATAATTCAAAACAGGGATATACTGTTGCAAATTGAATAATTGCAAATTAAGTTTCACTCTTGAAACAATGCTCATTACAAGAGTTAATAAATCGACTACTAATGTACCCCAGTAGAGGCATATGTAAAAACATCCCTATAAGGTTACCCCTCAAATTGCACTTAGAGATTTTTTGCCCAGGGTCACACTGGGGGAATTCGGGCTTCTCCCCAGTAATTCCTGAAAACTACACACACAAATTATGAGTACCTCACAGATGTGTACAGTAGCACTTCTCACTGCTACTTTTATAACTACCTCAAGCTTTGTCACAATGCAGTCTCTTGTGGAAAATTAATTATGGTTTCTACTTGACTTCTGTAAAACAATGTTAATGTTCTGTTCCCTGATATTGGCAATTTGTATTTCCATATAAAACACCATTAAGTTCTACGTGACACTCATATATACACGTGCAATGTACTCTAGTCTAAAAACCTTTCCTGTTTCATCACAGGATAACCTTAATAAAATGTAACATGCCAATCTCAGAATAGTCACATAAATAATCATGGAGTGGTTTATGTTTTCATCAACAGCATAACTTCCTGAATACTTCTCTGTATTCCAAATGTCCAAAAGTACAAATCCATAGAACGATATAGGTCTTGCGAGGAAAACCAAGATCTGTTTAGGCAGGCATTGGCTGCAGCAGTATTGTATCCCCAAAGAAATATGGACAGAGCAGCCACCAGGGCAACCATACACATCATATTCCATCAATTGGCAGCAGAGAAAGATGTGATTTAGGCTCAAGTAAGCTGCAAGATTAAGTACGCAAATTTTCAAAAATAGTAATGTAACAATTCACCCTAGGGACATCTAAAAGATGTGCACTAAATATAACACCCAGTTGCTTTATTGCTTATGCCCACACCTTTCCATAGAATCAGTTTATGGTCATCCTTCAAAGCTCTATGTCTTGCAGATCCAGCTGACATACTCAAACCCCTTAAAGCCTTTTCTTATTTGAAGATGTCTTACCCTTGTCATTCGTCAAAGCTCTCTCTGGGAACACTTTCTCACCCCTAGCCACGATCGTCAATTCCTCCCTTACTCAAGGAATCTTCCCAGAAGCTCTCAAGATAGGCCAGATTGTCCCACTGCTAAAGAAACCTACGCCAGACCCTGATGATCTTGCCAACGATGGCCCATCATTCACCTATCATTCATCAGCAAGTTAATTGAACAGATAGTCCTAATTCGACTCCAAATTCACATTAACGCAAACTCCCTGCAAAACTAATAGCCTGCCTTCAGATCATGACAAGGAGACTGTTATCTTACACATTCTAGAAAATGCCTCTTGACCACAGATAAAAATGACCTGTTGCTGGATCTCTCAGCTACCTTCAACACAATTGACCATGCTATCCTTATACACACCCTCGAGCACTGAATGAGATTCACTGGCGATGTCCTTCACTGGTTCTTATCTTGTCTTTCAAACAGACACCAGTTTGTTCACATAGGCACCTACAGGTCCTAAAAGATCACTATCAACTACAGAGGCCCTCAAGATTCCATACTGTCCCCTGTCATCTTCCACCTCTACATGTAGCTGCTTTGTGCTCTATTAAGAGATGAAAGCATCCGGATTCACCAGTATGCTAATAATACACAACTCTACTCAAAAGTCTCCTCTGCTTCAGACATCCAATGCCTCAACCACTGCCTGCACATAATCCATAGCTAAGTGTCCCGCTCCTGTATGATGCTTAATAAAACCAAAACAGAATTCCTGTTATTTACCAAGCACAAGGAACAGTAGAAACACGTCTCACTGATGTGTACCATGATGGTTTCAACCTCAACTTTCACCAAATGCCAAGTCACCTGGATTTACCCTGGGCACCAGCCTCACCCTAAAGTAACACATTCCTATAAAACAAAGCCGCCTGTTACAATCTATCCCTTCTAAACAAAGTGATTCTGTTTCTTCCAAAAAACAATTTCACAACTGATGTTCCAACCATCACATTCTAATATTTAGATGGTAGTAAAACCCTGCACCATGGCATCGCAGCCTACACACAGGCACCCCTCAAGGCCATTTTATATGTCACAGAACATCTCATTCACAGTCTGAAGTATGGCCTAATACTGATGGAACTCCATTGGCTCCCTTTGCCAATCTTCACTATTTCCAAAAACAGTGGCCTCATTTACAGAGCCATCATGACAAGCATCCCTGCTATCCTGCAGACAAGTTCACCATCTGTGGTGGTTCTCGGCGCACCTACAGGTTGGACACCTGCAGACTAAAAAGTGTAGAACAAACATGGCAGCAGGCCTTTTTCATCTTCTCAATCAGGATACAGAACAGTAGCCCCTTGTCCAGCAGGAACAACCCAATGCTGCTCCATTTTAAGAATGAGTTGAAGACATACCTCTTTAATGGACACTATATCACAATGCATTAACTGTCCACAAACCAGCAGCTTCTCCTATCACTTATTGACTCTGTGCTTGTCTTTGACCCTGTATTGCTCTCTGCTGGTTTTTGGCTAGGTTTGTGCTATAGACATACCACATGCTACTTACACCAAAATCGATTAGGGGCAATGCCTGAATATTTCAGATGTATACATATCATTTGTTCCCTTAAGAAACCCTGTACAATCTGTCTTGATGCACTGGAAAAAAGCTTTGAGCAGATTGAAGGTAGCATGGACAACCTACAATCAAAATCCTCATAATCTCCCATTGCAATGTCAAAATCTTAGGACACGCAAGAGAAAATAAAATATTTATGACACTAAAACAAAACCTGCAAGGCAACAATCTGAGAGCATAGTTTGTCAAAGGTGGATAAAAAGGTCAAAAAGTACTTAGGGCCATATTTATACTTTTCGACGCACAACTGCGCCAACGCAGTTGTGCGTCAAAAAATCTAACGCCATTCTGAAGCGCCATGCGGGCGCCGTATTTATTCAATGACGTTAGCCGGCGGAGCTGCCTGGTGTGCGTAAAAAAAAATGACTTACACCAGGCAGCGCCGGCGTAGGGGAATATGGAGCTTGGGCGTCAAAAAATGGGGCAAGTCAGGCTGAGGCAAAATTTTCGCCTCAACCTGATTTGCGCCATTTTATTTGACTCCCAACCCCCATTGAAATGACTCCTGTCTTAGCAAAGACAGGAGTCATGCCCCCTTGCCCAATGGCCATGCCCAGGGGACTTATGTCCCCTGGGCATGGTCATTGGGCATAGTGCCATGTAGGGGGGCACAAATCAGGCCCCCCCTATGCCACAAAAAAAAAAAAAAATACTTACCTGAACTTACCTTAAGTTCCCTGGGATGGGTCCCTCCATCCTTGGGCGTCCTCCTGGGGTGGGCAAGGGTGGCAGGGGGTGTCCCTGGGGGCATGGGAGGGCACCTCTGGGCTCATTCCGAGCCCACAGGTCCCTTAACGCCTGCCCTGACCAGGCGCTAAAAAACGACGCAAAAGCGGCTGGACGTCATTTTTTTTGACCCGCCCACTCCCGGGCTTCATTTTTGCCCGGGAGTGTAAATACGGCGCACATGCCTCAGAGTCATTTTTTAGAAGGGAACGCCTACCTTGCATATCATTAACGCAAAGTAGGTGTCCACGCTAAAAAATGACGCAAACTCCATGAACTTTGGCGCTAGACGCGTCTAACGCCAGAGTATAAATATGGAGTTTGTTTTGCGTCCAATTTGCGCCAAAAAAAACGACGCAAATCCGGCGCAAACGGAGTATAAATATGGCCCTTAATACTTTTGGGAAAAGTCAGATTTGTGTCAGCATATGTCTTATTAGCAGAAACGTCCAAAGATATGCATACCCTTTCACGAGAAACACTGCAGCTCAGCTATTGAATTTATCAGGTTGTTGAACTGGGAAAACTGAGAACCTGGCAGCCGCAAAACATATCCAAAGCAACCACAGCATACTGAGCTCATGTGCGAACTCATTTCTGGGAGTGAGAGAACAGAAGATATTCATGTAGTAGAAATCTGGAACAGAAGACTGATGTAACTAGAAAATATAGGAATTAATGCAGGGGTCAGAGGGAAGAAGGAAATGCTAGTTCCAGCGGATTAGACAAGGTCGTGGAAGGAATAAAAGGACACAGCTCCCGCAAAGTCGCATAGCAAGGGTTCATGGCGGAACTAAAATCATGGCCGCAAGAGCCCCAGGCTCAAAACTGAAACAGATCCTGGGAAATGAATGTCGTGACGAGGCCTTTAAACACCTGAATATTTTATTGCAGCAAAAGTTGGAACAAAATGCTGTATGAAAGAAATACAGTAAATGATAGCCCAGAATAATATCATCATAAAAATGAAAAATTCGAGGAACTGTCAAGAGTTTATACATAACGCAAAAGAGAAATATTAGAAAAATGTGACTTGTTCGTCAGAAGGGCACTGCAAATCACGCAGTAACAGGACACCCGTGGATAAATCACTTCAGAGAACTATTCCAGGAGGAAAGTCCGTCGAACATGAAAGGAGAGTACACTAAGGAGATACAAAGGCACATGTTATCTTGAGAAGAAAAATATGCTGTGGTAAACGCAACATCAGTAAGTAAACCACTGGAAGACTTTACTTAAAAGAAAGTTCCTGGGCCAAACACAGGCCCTGCCAGGTCAGGTGTCTAGGGCTTGTAGAGCTCAAAGGCAACTGTGCAAAACTTGTGACTAGTGGTGCTGTTGTCCTCCCAACCCCAGGAGCCAGATACTTCTGCAAGCTGAATGCATTGCGAGGTACATTCATTGTAGGCTTCGCCCTTCAGGTAATAGTGAGGTTGAGCTATCAAGCCTTATTTTTGGAGTGCAGATTAGGGCTGTGTCTGGTTAGCACTTGTGGTCACTCCCAATCTATATACTGCCTTAAGAAAAAGCAATAGGAAAAGACTTAATTCACTTTAAGTACAAACATGCTTAGTTATTTCTGTAAGTTTGGTTGCAAACATAAATGTTGTAAGTAATGGGCTGCAAATGATCTCTGTCTTAATCAGTGCTCTTGAGGATCATCTGTGCATTCCTGGCAAAGTTACATTTCAAAAGTAAGATTACATCTAAAGCCAAGTGCAGTGTCTGCTTTGCAGGGCACAGACTCCTAGTCTGTTTCTTACTCAGCTCTGGGTAGAGAACAGATGGCGACCGAACTGCTCAATTCTTATTGTACAATGGTCTCTCTAAGTCTTCTCAAGTGCATAATTTGAGCAGGTGGGTGTCTGTGCTCAGCACCAGCACTTAATTGTCAACACCAACACTATTAACAGTTTGCCACATGGTGGCGCTGTTTGTACAATTCAGAGATGAGCACAACAATAGTTTATTAATTCAATACACATTAAAAATAACTAATACTTGCTGCTCAAGCCATTTTTATAGGGTGTGGAATAGACTGAACCGTCACACTTATAGCAGTGTAATGGTTGTTTCAGTACTGTCATTGGCAGCGTCAGCAGGTGCAAGCTGAAGTGGCCTCCTGATGAGGGCCCTGGCACTTACTGTTATAGAAATTAAGCACTGGTTCTCCAAATTGAAGGGGGACAAAGCAGTTGCAATCGGCATTGAGGTGGGGAGGTGCAGATCTTCACTGGTTCAGTTGCACTGAGAAAACAGGAAGTCCCAGTACAGGAACGCATAAAGCAGCCTGCCACATCTCAGGCAAGTGTGATGGTGTGATGCATACAAGAACACACATGGATCTTCAAAGAAAGGTCAGTACTTCTCATGGAGGAGGGGTTTCCGAAGCACAACAGAGGCTCATGGGTTCTCATATCAAGGTAAGGACTATCAGCCTGAGAAACAGTCGTGCAGAAGGGAAGTGCAGAGGCTTATGGGCACTCCTGTTTAGGGCACCAACCCATATACGGCCAACCAATGAGGCAGCAGCAACCCATAGACTCACGGGCCCTCAAGGATAGTCATTGGGGTGGCTTGGAAGCTCACAATCCCTCAGGTGTAGTTCAGAACTGTCAGTTTGTGGGCAACAGTGGGGGGCAGCACTGCTTGCTAGGGAAAATGAAAGTTTGAGTGCACATACGCAATGAGCCTTTATCCTAACATGAGTGCCACCTGCAACTTAAGTTTGTCGTCTGGCTCGGCAGTTATCACAGGCCTCCAGGCTTAGCAGCCTTGGTCACATCAAACTCCTCACGGCAGCCCACGGGACAACTGTTCTCTAGTTCTGGGCTGATTAAGGCATCTTCTAATCCTGCTGGGCAGTGTACCCTCTTTTACCTTGAGTCTGCAATAGCAACAAAGTCCTGTCCTCAACCCTTGAATACATACCCTATTCTTCAGGGGATAATGCCAAGGTGGCCAGCCTTCCTCTGCACCATTGGAAGAATTTCTCCAAGTAAAAAGGTGAACAGCCAAACAGTGAATAGCATGAGGTGAGAATAAAATACTCCTGTATACATCCAAAGCCCAGTAAATATATATTTTTACCTTCTTGGTAACAATAGGTATTGCAGACAGCTACGGTGTGAAGCCAGCCTTAAAAAAGCCAGGAGCTAAAACAGTGAACCTTGTGGGTATATATCAGAAAATCCATACAAATGGAATGTTGTAAAAGTCATGCCAGTAGGGTTAAAGAAAACAGAAAGTGGAAAGGAATTTTTGCTAGAATTAGATTTGCAGCAGAAAAAAATGCTGTAACCCCACTGTAGAGGGAGAACTCTCTTAGCAAAAAGTACATGCAGAAACATTCTTTTCCCAGAAGCAAATTTCATCAAATTTTGTAACTTTCAGGAAAAGCTAAGTTTGCCAACATCTCCCTACTTGGAAGGCAAAAGCTTTTATTAATTTTCAGTAGAAATGAGTTTTAGTTCAATATAATCACTCTTAGTAAAATAACAAAAAATAAAAAAATGGCAAAGTGTTAGGTTTGTCAGTTTTATTTATTTTTTGCTTTCTTTTTTAGGTCGAGCACAATCGTTTTTTGACCTATTGTAAGTATTCTGTAGGCTGTTAACCACGCCCTTCTCATGTCCATCACTTTCACTCGTTCGTGAGCTTGCCTTTTGAAAATCCCTTGATGTCATTGTAAATGCTTTACGTTTGTCCTTCCTTGGGGCAGTTTTGTTACTGCCTTGCAGACTAACCCTGTTACATAGATTATTGCATGACTGCCAAACATAATTCAGCGTGGGCGAACTATTTTTTTCTTTTGTCTCTCCCCTTTGTGCTCCATAGTGTCCATGGTGCTCACAGCACAGAACAGCAGCGCGAACTCCATCAGCGTTATTGAAGCGCTGGTTACATTGTTCACACTGTTACCTATTCAGAGTCATTTATTTTTGCTCACCCCTTCACGCTCCATAGTTTTCACAAAAACACTTGCAATTGATAAATGCTCTACATACAAAACACGGAAATCATCAAAGCGTCTCTCCAGACACAGCGGGAGAGCCAATAGTACATTATTTACTGCACACCCGAAACTCGCCCCATAATGCTTTGAAAGCATTATTTTACAAAACATGTTTGCCCATAAATCAGCCTGTGATGGTCCTAAGACAATTGGACCACCACCAAAATGTTCACAATAATGTGCTCTTTCTGCCTACATCATCTCTGGTTTCCCACACTAGGTTAGTGTGGACCTCAAAATAATAACCCCTCCCACCATTCAGTGTCTGTTTAATTTCTCTCATGGCTGGAACTTTGTTTTACAGCTGAGAGTAGTTTGTGTTTTAAGTGTCTTGTTTGTAATATCATTTTAGTAGGCCTGCTAGCCTTGAAAATGTGTAAGGCGCCACACCCTCTAGGGGCTAAATATATGGTTGTACTGCATTATATTCTGCCATTCTGTTTTCATGTGGTTATTCCCAGTAGGGGCTAACTATATGGTTATATGACCAGGATTTTAAGACATGCTATTTCTGTTGTCCTCTAGCCCCTAGGGGCCCTCTAGGGACTGTTCTGAGCATTAGGATCAGCATACTACAAAATTTGCGGCACTCAGAAACACTCCCCCCCATAGTGCTTTGCGGGGCATTCCTTTTACAAAACATTTTTGCTCATAACTCAGCCTATGATTTTCCTAAGACATCCTTCAATAAGGGCTCACCACAACGTGCTGTTTCTGTCTAGATCATCTGTCTCTTGGTCCCCTCTCTAGGTTTGTGGGGACCCCAAAATAATAACCTATGCCACCATTCAGTGTATTTGTAAGCTGTCTTATGGCTGGAACGTTTGTTTTGCACTTGAGAGTAGTTTGTGTTTTAAGGGCTTTGTTTGAAAAAATATTCGCTATGCAGGGCCACTGGAATTATGTGGCAGAAAGTACCAAAATATGTGGCAGGCTTGACCAATTAATGTGGCAAAAGAAGTCCAGTTATAGATTTACAATGCCAAGAGTTCCAGCTCAAGTAAATGCGAGACCTATTACATTGCAAATGCTTGCTCATTGTGTTTCATTAAGGCCTGGTGATGAAAACTGGCTGTATTTTATGATAACAATTTCCATGCATTATAAATGAAGATTAGCAGAAGCAGACTAGAGTCCATGGAGAATTATTTTTACATATTTTAAGTGTATGAAATAAGGCTGTTACTACGCATTTCATTGTGAGTGGCACTAGGTGCATTTCGTAACTGGTGCATTAACAACATTATCTCAGTGATGGCATTATAGGCATTTTCACAGTGGATGGTGCATGAAGTATTTCATAATTGATGCTGTTACGAGAATTTCACCGCTGGTGGTTTCCGGGGTGTATGCAGCTGATGACATTTGGGGTATTTTGTGGTTGATTGCATAGGGGACATTACATGCCTTACTGTATGGGATGGCATTACTTAGCTGGTCGCATAGGGATCATTTCAGGGCTTAAAACATCCGACACATTTGGGGATCACAATGTATGTAGGATATAATAGTTGGCAGCATAGATGTCTATTGAATATATACCACAAATATATATAGCTAAGGCTATTAAACCAATTAATCCACTAAGGCATTCACGTCCTGTGGCATTAGTGGCATTTTGTACGTTTTAGCATTGAATGTACTTCCTGGCTGGATGGAATCGGTGAAGTCCGTGGCCTATGGTAATAGGGGCCTTTAATGTCTGATGAGATATGGGCATGAGAGCCAATTCACAAAAAAGAATTGGTGGGGCCCGGAGCACAAGATCAATTTTCAATGTAAATTAGGACGAATTGCAGTTGGGTGCGAGTGCAGTGATCTGTTCACCTTTGATATCTATGTAGTTTGCACCCCAAATCCATTGTCAAATCTCCACTCCTGCCTGCTGTGCACACCCACCGCCAATCTCCTGTTGCAGTACCTCTCTACGCCTTCTCTTTTCACTCTGCCTTACCTGCTCCCTGCAGCCTCTGAAGGCTCACTGCCCTCTCCGTGCCCTGTCATACTGGCATTCTATGGAAAAGTATTATTGGGAAAGGCGTCATGACTTAATGGCATGGTGGGCATTTAGTTAGGCAGTAGCACTGCAAAAATGTCGAGCCTGATCGTAATGGGGCATTTAATAGCTGACTGGCCTTGAGAGGATTGATTCCATGGCCACTGACATGTATGGCATTTCACTGACTGATGACTTTGGAAGCTGTCTCTCGCCTGGTGTATTGATTGGTTTCTGTGGATGATGCCACTGAGGCATTTTATAGTTTGCCATGTTTTTTGACTGAGGTCATTAGGGCCACTTCGTTATTTGATAGCACTGTGGCATTTCGTGTACAGACAGCACTGGAGGCATTTCACTGCCAGAGGAATAAGGACCTTTCATTTTCCCCACAAACCCTTGGTACACGTCAGTATTTTGGTATCCTGCGTCTGGTAGTATTACGAGCATTTTAGGGACTGAAGACATAAGGCGTTTTTTAAAGAATGATGCCGTCTCTGGCATTTCATGACCTGGTGGCACATATCATTGGTTATGTTCTGAGGTCCTTTTCATGAATAATCTCATTAGAGGCATTTTCTAGCTGATGGCTTTATGAACATTGCATGATAGATTGCATTAGTGTCTGTCCTTGGACATAAACAATCAGGCTATTTCTGACCTAATGGCATTGGAGGCAACTGATGATATTGTCAGTCTGGTCTTTCAAGTCATTCATTTTACATAGCCCCCATTAACATACAATAATTTTTGCTGGATACTTCGAAACCTAGACTCCTATCTTTGAAAAGTTCCTCAGGTGCCAGACTGGATACTGAGGATCCAGAACTTTTAATAGTAGTGCCTAAGCATGCTGCTAGGTGGTGCCATCCATCTCTGAATAGGCTTAGTTCCACCCTGGAAGTGATGGAGCAGAACTGCATATAAGCACCACCCCTGTGCTCTGACATCAATTCCTTTCTTTCCATGTTTGAACGTGAATCTGGCGCTCTGCTCCCACTTTTTTTGGTATTCAGTGACCCCCAATACGAAATATAGTGCGAAAGGGACTTGTGTCCCCTCCTAAAACTACAGGCGTCAAACCATGCTATGACTGCAGAAAACCAATATCGGTCACAGACCTGCTCAAGGTATGTCTTTGGCTTGGGTTTGAATACACTCTTATGCACTTGAAGGCGAACAGCTTTAAAGTGAAATGGTCCATCATCAAACACAGGAAGAAGTCACAGGCCTTGCGTAAGTCCTCCTCCAAGTCACAGATGTAGAACTGCCCCTGCAAGAAGTCGTCTTCGTGGTTGAAGTTTTCTGGTAAGTTGAAGTCCAGGCACTATATTAGTGAATCAGGACTCAACCCCATCCTGGCAGGGAGGCATTGCAAAAGTGAAAAGGTGCTGATCGATCTTTTCCCCAATCTTAGATTGAGGAGCCGATTCTACAGTTGATCCTGATGTGCTGGAGTTCCCTGTGCCATTGGCAAAGTCACAAGAGGTTGAGGCATTTAAGGCGGCCATTCTGCACTTGTTTGGTGGCAAAGTCGGCAGTTACCCTTTGGGTATTTTGACTCCTGCCAAACAGTTTCCTCACCAGTTCAGAAAGTTCTGAGGATTCTCCAGGGAGTTGGTGTGAAAGTAGCAACAGTTGCCTTAGTCCCCTCTACAGTCACTCCAGTCATTCCATCGCTGAGGATGTAAATTTGACAGGTTTCACACAAATCCCCCTTTCCTGTGGCAACTGCCTCCAACCTGCTTTAGCTTGCCTTTCGCAACACATGACAACCCTGTGGAATGCAGAATTTCGTACTTTCTCCCAGGGCAGCGAAACATCACATCCAACTGGTGGGTGCTCCAGATCGTTTAGCATGGTTATGTCCTACTATTTCTTTGAGCCCCACTGAACCGCAGTCTCACACCAGGCTGACTCTTGTAGGAGCACCTGCCAATTCTAAAGCAGGAAGTATGAGCTTTACTCTCCAAAGGAGCAATCGAGGGGGCTCTGAACTTAAAAATAGGGACACGTTGGAGGGCTTTAACCCATCTTATATCTTAGCCCTCTGAATGCCTTCCTATGAAAGGACAAATTCAAAGTACTCACTTTAGCTCAGGTTCTGTCTGCCCTAAATCCAAGCAAATAAGCGGTGTCATTTTCCTATGTTTCCCTTTGGCCTCATCAGTGCTCTTTGGGTATTCACAAAAGTGATGGTGGTGGTCGCCGCCAATCTTCAGAGGTTGGGAATACCTGTTTTTCCTTACCTCAGTAACAGGGTGTTGAAGGCAGACTCACCACTGACAGTCATATACAACTTGGAACCTCCTAAGATCGTCGGGGTACACGATACCGAACTGAAGGAGCACCCAACTCCTTCGCAGAGACTTCCTCCTAGTGGAACTGTCTTGGAGATGGTGCAATTCAAGGAATTCCCTCCATTGCAACAAGTCCTGGACACTCGGCTATGATCACTGTGTTTCATCCTCTGTCCTAGATCTCGGTGAGAGCAGCACTGAGACTTGTTGGGCTTTTAGGCCCATGCATCCTATTTGTTGGCTATGCCCGGTGGCATATGCAGTATTTGCTGTGAAACCTAAAGACCCACTGGGCCCAGCACCAGGGCAACCTGTCAGATATCATACAGGTATCAGAGGAAACTGCATGAATCTGCAGTGGTTACTGCTTAGCTGCAATTGGACCAGCAATACACCCTTCTCCCTCCCCTCCTCCCAGATCTGACTGTGGTTATGGATGCATCACTGCTTGGCTCTGGAGGTCATCCAGGGGAGGTAGAGATCAGAATACTCTGGTCTCCAACAGAAGCCTGGCTCCATATCAGTCTGCTGGAGTTGCTGGCTGTTTGTCTGGTGCTAAAGGCCTTTCTGTTGTCCATCACAGGGAGGCTAGTACAGGTTCTCAATGACAACACCACCGCCATGTGATACTGCAACAAGTGGGGCGGAGTGTGGTCTTGGGCCCTGTGTCAAGATGCTCTACACCTCTAGAGTTGGCAGCAGAGTCGGGCATAGCCCTGATCGTAAACCACCTAGTGAGATATTTGAACACCAGGATGGACAAACTCAGCCTGCAGATCGTGGTAGATCAACAGTGGTGCCTGCACGCCATGGTGGCACGGAGCATCTTTCTAATATGGAGAAAGCCTGGGTAGAACTTCTCACTGTCGATGAGAACGTGCAGTGTCATTATTTTTGTGCTTTGGAGCTCTTGCAAAAACTCAGGAGGGGATGCATTTCAGCTGAATTGTAACACAGGACTCCAGTATGCTATCGGGGGGGACGATCAGTTTTTGTGTGGTTCTTCAGGGTGAAGAAAGGGAAGGTTGTGCAGAAGAGATCTCTCTTGAAGTGATTAGTCCTCTGCATTGAGATCTGCTGTTCAATGGCTGAAAAGCAGTCTCCGGACGGTCTGACAGCTCATTCTGCCAGGGCTAAAGACCACTGCATGGACACATAGAGTGCCTGTCCTTGACATCTACCAAGCTGCTACAATGTGAGCATTGGTGCACATGTTCACAAAGCACTACAGCCTTGACAGCCACGTCTGAAAGGAAGGGAATTTCTCCAGCTTGGTCCTGCAAGAGTTTTTGGTTTGAGTCCACTCCACAAACCCTCCACGTTGGGAAGTACTGCTTTGATATATTTTCTAAAGGTGAGGAATCTGAGGTTAGAAGTATCCATCAGAAGAACAAGTTACCTTTGGTAATGCTCTTTCTGGTGAATACTGTGCCTAGCCACTGATTCCTCGCTGCCCTCCCACCTCTCAGTTCTGTGGAGTGGCCTTTTGTTTCCATCTACAAAAGGTACCAAGTTTTTGCTCCCCATCTGAGGGTGCAGAAAGAGTTAAGCAAGAAAGTGACAGGGTTGGTGCTTATATCCGACTTATTTTTGTCACTTCTGTGATGGAACTAAGTCTTTGCAGAGATGTGCGGTGCACAGGAGCCCTGCTGTTGAGAAATTTCAGGATCCAGTCTGGCATCTGGAGAATATAGTGAGAAATTCGTAGTTAGAAAGATTATCCACCAGAAGAGGCAGTACAAAAAGTAAATGTTCCATTCTGCAGAATCTTGTTGGCGCGCACACACCCATTCCCGTACATAAAGCATACACTTGAGAAATGTTTGGATGGGCCACAAAGTTGATAGCGTCACTTTAGTTCTAGGAGACCTTGGAGGGCCTAAGTTTTCTCAGTCATAATGGTTTCATTCATTGAAAGGTACAAAAGGTGCCTTTAGTATAGCCAAGTGTCGGCTTGTTAGCACAACACCATTCTGGTTCAGAGTAAATCAGTTAATTGCCCCATGTGTGAAAAAGAAAAAAATATGACATTTGTCACACTAAAAAAATCCTATCACATAAAGAAATCAATTGTGCCTATGTCTTAGTGAAAGTACAATTGATGCACATAACATCTGTTGTCACAATAAGCATCAATTTCAAAGGAGAAAATTATTGCTTCTTTGAAATGTGTGTAGCACAGTAAAGCATAGGTACAAATGGCAGGGAGGCTCAGCAAGGACAGCAGGAAAGAAGAAAAAATAAAAGTAGTACCTCAATTACAGCATGATTAGTGGAAGGACAGCAGTCAAGCTGACGCAATCAGCACTTGGTCATACTCCAGCCGAAAGAAGAGAAGTGAGGCCACCACATGCTGGCCAATCAGGAGGCAGCAACTAAGAGTGACAATGAAGCCAAGGAATGCTACGCAGTGGGTAGGCTGCAAGCCCTTTGTTGTATCTAATATCTCTTGCAAGTGAGGGCACATGCAGCGCATGCACTGTCGCAGGCAAGATCCAAAAATAGAAAAATTATCTGCAACGATTCCATCCACAACATTGTAATGAAAAGTGTAAAAAACGGCTCTTGGCTGTACTTCCTTGGGTAAAGTTTGTTTTGTTGGAATCTGCTCAGTGACTTAATTGTACTCAGCCTCGAGCCTGAGATAGTTCTATATATGGAGAATTTTCTCGCCTCTGACTTAACCTATATCACCGCCAGCTGGAGACACAAGGGCCATTCCACAGCTGGGCTCCCTTTTTGGTGCATCTGCATCATCAGTAGCCGCATTGCTTATGTTCCACTTTTCATAACAGTTAGTGGGCGGCGGCTTTGAAATGTCACTCGCTATCATGAAGACACAGGGTTAATGGGGCTTTTGACAACCTGTCATTCTATGTGTGTGTGAGAGAGAGAAGCTTTCGGCGTGGCGTCTCGTGTCACCGATGAACTCACGGCGCTCCAGTCTGCTGATCTCTTCTGAGCTCTCCGTTTGTTGGAGTGGTGTCAGTGTTTGATGCTGTCTCAAAGGCTGGGGTAGAAACCTGCGTCCGTGCTGAGGTTCACGAGGGCCCAACAGAATAATAAGCACGGAACCACTCTGCCCCTCGTGCATCTCTCTCCTCTCCATCCTTTACTGGTTTACTATGCTTCGGTATAACGGGGGTCACTGTAGGACGTGCGAGCTGCCACCCGCCACTCTCTGCAGTAAGCACTGTGCATCTGTTGAAGTGCTGTACCTTTGCATCAATGCACCGCCCCCTCTGCCTGGGGGTGTACCATGGGGGCCTCTCATCTATCTCACCAACCTCTACCCTTTGCGTTCTCTCAGTTGCTATGGGTTGTTGCTGTCTGAATCCCACACCTCAAGCGAGGAATCATCGGCGGGGAGACGTCTGATTTGGCCAACACGCTGTGGAGGCTTATTGTCCACTAGCCACCAGACCACAGTGACTTTCCCTCAGTAGCTGAAATGGATTTCCGTTTCTGAGGACAAAGCAGGTTTCAGCAGTGCCGGGAAACGTCCATTGTGAGTGTGCGCTCTGGCCCTTTGCGGTCAGCAAGAGAGGGAGTGAATAGGTGGATAGTGAAGGAAGGAACTGTACAGTGACCAGAGGCCTTGCAGGAAATGCAGGGTGGGGAGGAAGTCGTGGGCAGCACAGACCTCCTTTGTGGAGCGGAAGGCAGAGCTCTGATATGCAGACGCTCTCATCGCAGGACCCGGTCTTACATAGAATTGTGAGTAGGAGGCTGCAACTTTCAAGTCATTTGGTTTTACAGAGCATTTTTCCCCATACTGTGTGAAGGCTAATGATTTACAGTGGAGGTTAGTAGGCCCCACCCTAGTGTTAGCAAGTTTGCAGTCCATTTGAAAGCCAAACCACAGCGTGACAACCTCTAAATAGATGCAAGTTAAGGACTATGTAGAAAGGCTGATTGGTTAAGAGGGCGGTGTAGAAGGAGTGAAAGTGGAGTTAAGGCAGATTGACTTCTGTAGTTTTTAAGTCCCGATCACTACGATTTCCCATTAATAGTCAAATTCTCCAGCTCACAAGAGGGAGCACAACCTGCTTGTTGTTTTTATGAGTAAATGTGAAGTACCGTGGAAGATGAATGCTTAATCTCTTGCATGCATCTTTTCAATCTCCCTGTATGAAACCCACATACTTGAACTCTCCTCAGTTTCTTTTTGCCTCTGAGGCTAATTCATCAAAGATGGATGCACTGCGGTCACAGACCTTGTATCTTGCTAATGGCTGAGCGTTGTACTTTACACTGGATTGTAGGATCCAAAGTATGAAGAAGAGACTGAAGTGTAAATTCCTAGTCGGTTCTTCTGAAAGGCATTAATTTCTTTCCTCTGAAAAGCATAAAAGGAAAAGGAAAGGAGTTCCCATATGCAAATCCCCACTATCAGATTCAGCTTCATTTCCCACCTTTGGTTTAAAGAAACGATTAATCACTGACTAAATAATTTTGTTGTCCCAAAAGTCAAAACCACACTTCCCACCTCTGGGCTTAGAATTTGATTATTCGTCTTTAAAAATAATTTTCACACCTTTACATATGTGATGACTCATAATAATAAAATAAGCTAGTAATAGGGGGAGTTAAGAGCTCTTCTTCAAGCTTGTGTTTCTGTGAGTATGCCCCATTCCGGTTTACGATTTGCCAGGTGTCTGTGCAATCTCCCTGCCTGAAGATATCCATCCCACAAAGGGGTTCCGACTAATACACTGAACCACTGCCCTTAGAGAGGCCTAAAAAAAGGCTAATTTATTTCTGAGGATATTTATCGTCTCTAATGTTTAATTCATGCATACAACTAGCCTAGATTGTTATGCAGGTCATACGCTTACAGAGAGACTCTTACAAGATGGCTCTCGCATAGACTGTGGTCCAAGAGCCACTAGATTTCACAGTCAAGGTGTTTTCCTTCTTATTTGGCTATCACTGTATGGTAACCAGAACATGAACTGTTTTCCTGGCTCCATTAATGGCAGTGGAATGTGTAGGAGCTGCTTGCTCCTGGAAGCTGAGAAGCTTCCCTAATACCAGTGAGCCAGCTGCTCCTTATTACAGTTTGAGGCTTTAATCCAGATCATCCGTTGTAGGGTCCACTCAGCTGTATCACATGTGAGGCTGGGTGTGTTTCCTCCTAACTAGCATACTGGGTACTGAGTGACTGAAACTTGGCCTTTCAAAGCCTCTTTAAGTCTCCTGTGTAGCTCGGTTAGAGATGTGCGAAGTGTGAGCCAGATACAGTATTCCACAGTCCTCATGCACAATAAAGCAAAGTACTTAAAGAGAAATAACACGTGTGACAGAGACTTCTGGCTGCAGATTCCTTACCATAGAATGATCCCCAGGCGTCAGACTGGATCTGGAAAAAATTTATGAGCAGTACCCTTGCGCAACAGTGGGTGACGTTGTTCCGCTGTGCGTGATATCGTCTGCGTGAGAAGTGACTGGTGTTGAACCTGTGTAGGCATCACCCCAGCGTGCTGACGTTAGTTCTTTTCATTCTGTCCCAGTCAGGGCAGATCTGGAGAAGAGCTACCCTTTAGTCGATTTTCGACAAGCTTTTTTTTTTTTTTTTTTTTACTTTTTCAAGTTTTTTTGAGGTTTTCCTCCTGGTCTGGCGAGGATGTAATATCAGGAGGCCAGCTTCAAGCCCTGCAGCGCATGTCACCGCTCGATGTCGGGATAGATTCACATCTTGTATGCCTTTGGTGCCTCAAGTGCGACCACGATCCCAAGGCCTGCTCCGATTGATGCACCATGAACCCGAAGGACGTGTGTGAGTGACCCTTTAAGCTCCTGATGGCTCGACGAGTGACGCTGCGACGAACATGGAGTTTGAGATTCTCGTCACACTCGAAGATGTGGGGTAATTCGGGTAAGTCCCACCACAAGAAATAGAAGTCAAAGACATCTTCGACTTTACCGCATCCAGTGGCCAATGAAATGAGGGAGCATCAGCATTCAAGGCCTGGCTCCGTGGTTGAGCCAGCTCCTGGGTCGTGTCCAAGCCTCCTTGAGTTTCTGCAAGCCAAAATACTATGCACCTCTGCTGTGTCTTTGGGCCCTGTGGGTCGGGAGGGACCCCTACTGGATCCATGCCATTGGCTGTGGCCCCTGGCCAGTCAGGCCCCTTAGATCCACATATGGATCCAGACCGGCGTTGGTCATGCCATTGGCACTGATCCCTATGCTGATGCTTCAGACACCGCCGGCGCACACCGGTTGTGCCATCCCCATTTGGATGCCCGACTCCGACACAGAGCCGATGGGATGTTGTCGGACTCTGGCACCGCCTGGAGTCATGCCTTCCAAAGCCTGAGCCCTATTCTTATGGGCTAGGACTCTGGGAGGTTTGAGAGGGGTGCTGGACCCTGAAGAATACTAGCCTTATGATACAAACGTGGACTGGTGTGAGAATTTGGTGGATGCCAGCGGGCATGTCACCTCTCCAGATACTGGCATGCTTTCTCCCCCTACTGTGGCTATGGAGGAGGGAGCATTATTTGTAATAGTGGTCAGGAGGGCGGCCGAGGACCTAGACCTTATCTTGCTCTTGGTGGCAGTCAAGACGAATGTCTTGACTGAAGTGCTTCAACTGGGAGTGTCCCCTTCAGAACCGCTTCTCCCATTTAATGGGGCTCTTACTGCTGTCCTGCTTGGGACCTGGTCCAAGCCCAACACAGGGTCTCCTGTCAATAGCACAATTTCTCCGCCCCAGGGGACCGCAACTTCCTCACACAGCACCCTACCCCGGAGAACTTGGTGGTCCAAGCCTCCACTTCCCACGTAAGTCCTTCCCCAACTGCACCACCGGATTGGGTATCCAAGAGGCTGGACAACTTAGGGAAGAAGATGTTTTCTCCCACCAGCCTGGCACTGTGGTCTGTGAACACTTGTGCCTTTTGGACCTCTATTTCCACGCTCTATGGGATACGGCTGCACAGGTGCTACCAATGGTTCTAGAGGAGGCCTGGGCCCTAGTCTCCTAGGGTGTTGCAGGTGGGAGAAATGCAGCTAAGTTCACAATAAGATGTTGACTAGACATCACTGACTAACTGGGCAGAGCGGTTTTATTGACAGTGGCCTTACGGTTCCACTGCTGGTTGAGGTCAGCTGTCTTTTCTGGGGATTTCCAAGAATCGTTTATGGGCATATTCTTTGATAGCACCGGTCTCTTCTGCAACAAGGCGGTTTTACCGCTGGAGTGCTTTAAGCAGGACTAAGTCCAGATCGTGGGTTTTTCCATGGCCCCTCATCACCCCCGATTTGCCTTTTGCTCCCTTTGTGGCCACATAAGGGGCTTCCAGCAGTGTCTATACCCTCCCACCCAACACAGTGCGCAAGCTTCCCAGCCTCTGCGTGGCTGAGCACGCGATACCCACAGACCTTGTGGGTCAGGCAGCTAAATGTTGGGCCAGTCCACCTCCCCCCCAGAGCTGCAGCCTCCAAACCCTTATAGTCTGCCCTCTTACCATCATAGGCACCTAGTGGAGAGTAGGATCCACCATCAGCTGCCCCACCAGCAGTCCATAACATCAGACCCATGGGTTCTGCAGATCGTCTGAAGGGGCTACTTCCCTCCCCAGGGTGACTCCTCCTCCTTCCATGCCACCTACTTACAAAAGGATGACGGAGGACCACCTATCCCTTTTTGGCCAGGAAGTGGCCGCTCTCTTGGTCAACTGAGACTTAGAGAGGGTGCTTATGCCAGAAGTAGGTCATGGTTGCTATTCCCACTACTTCCTGTGCCCAAAAAGATGGATGCCTTCATCCTACCCTAGACCTGCGCCCTCTCCATTGCTTCCTCAAGAAGAATTGGAAATGCTCACGCTCGCTCAGGTCCTGTCTGCCCTGGGCCCGAGAGACTGGATGGCAGCGTTGGATTTGGAGAAAGCATACTTTCACATCTCCGTCCTGCCTGCCCACAGGCTTTACCTGTGATTCATGGTAGCCACAAGCATTTGCAGTTCACTTGTTCCCCCTTGGCCTTACCCCACCTCGAGTGTTCACCAGGGTAAAGGCAGTGATTTGAGCTCATCTGCAGAGATCATGGGTGCCAGTTTTCCCCTATGTAGACAACAAGCTGTTGAAGGCGGGCTTGCCCCAGGCTTTCGTCTCCCACCTCTAGACTACAGCTGACCTCCTGGCTGTCGTCTCCCACCTCCAGACTCCTGCATCAGTCTGGGATATTCAAGCTGTGGTACAGATGTGGGCTCTGCAGTGGGACCTGAAGTTCCAGTGGGTGCAGCTTGAGGGTAATCTCTCCAACATGGTCCAGATCTTGGAGGGAACTACAAAGGATGTGCAGTGGTGGCTAACGAACTGCCATTGGATCAGCGGCAAACCCTCTTCGCCTTCTTGCATGGAGGTTGAGTGACGGCAGTTGACAGCTTTCTACCTTCCTCCAGAAGTCTGCAATGTTACTTTGGCAGCCAGGTGTCCCTCCACCAAGATGGTATATGCTTGTCACTGGGGAAAATAGGTTCCCTATCAACTTGCCTGAGTCACACTTGACTCCCTCTCAGATAATCCTTTTCATTGGGGCTCTTCTGAATATAGGGCACTTTTGGGCTTATTATCCCAAATGGCCAGTATAGGACAGCGGTTCCCAAACTTTTGACTTCTGTGGACCCCCATTTTATCATTACTGGAATCTGGGGACCCCCACTGAATCATTATTGGTATCTGAGGACCCCCCCCGAGGACTTTTACTGAAAGCTGAGGACCTAATCATTTAATATTATTTAATTTTCTAAGAAGTCGTGGAGCCTCTGAGGAGACTTCGCAGACCCCCAGGGCTCCCGGGACCACAGGTAGGGAACCAATGGTCTAGGATATTATGTCTATCATTCAGATGTTTCAGCCTTTATCATGGATTTCTGTGAGACTGACCCTGAGTGTGCTGGGAGTCATGGCCTGTTGCATCCTGCTGGTGACACATGCCCGCAGGCATATGTGGGCTCTGCAGTGGGACCTGAAGTTTCAGTGGATGCAGCATGACGGTAATCTCTCTGACTTAGTCCATATCTCAGAGGGAACTGCAAAGGAAGTGCAGTGGTGGCTAACAAACTGCGATTGGGTCAGTGGCAGACCCCGCTCCTATTCCATGACCAGATCTCACAGTGGTGACAGATGCGTCACTCCTGGGATGGGGCAGTAATCTGGGAGCAGTGGAGATCAGAGGACTCTGATCTCCGGCGGAATCCAGATTCCACATCAACCTGTTGGAGCTCCAAGCGATCCAGCTAGCATTAAAACCCTTTCTACCCTCCATTAAGAGACAGCTAGTGCAGGTGTTCATGGACAACAGCACCACCATGTGGTCTGCAACAAATAATGAGGGGTGGAGTCATGGACCCTTTGTTAAGAGGCCCTGTGTCTCTGGACGTGGCTGGACTGTTAGGGCATATTCCTGGTGATACAACACCTGGCGAGCTCTATGAACATCTGAGATGGACATACTCAGTTGAAGTTGCCTAGCAGATCACAGATGGCACCTCCATCCGGTCGTGATGCACGGTCTCTTTTAACAGTGCGGAAAGGCTTGGCTGGATTTGTCCACCACTGACGAGAACGCGTAATGTCAGCAGCACTCGGAGATGCTTTTCATCTTGAGTGGAGCTCAGGCTTCCTGTACACCTTTCCGCCCATACTACTCCTGCCCAGATTTCTCAAGAAGATCAGGAACAAATGGGCCCAAGTCATTCTTGTGGCTCCGGACATAGCACGGAGATTCTGGTATCGCAAACTATTGAGCACGGCCGTCACTCCTTCGATCAGGCTGCTCCTTTGGGATGATCTTCTGTCGCAGCAGCAGGTGAGGATCCATCAGCCGAACCTGTTAGCTCTTCGCCTACTTGCATGGCGATTGAGCGGTGAAAGTTGTCAGCGTTCTACCTTCTTCCTGAAGTCTGCAGCATTACTTTGGCAGCCAGGTGTTCCTCCACCAAGATGGTATATGTCTGTTGTTGAGGAACATTTGTGGCATGGTGTACAGAAAGACAGATCAGTTCCCTTTCTATCCCCCTTTCTCAGATTCTTCTTTTCAGTTTTTTCTCATGCCCAGCAGGGCTCTGCTCTGGGTGCTGTCAAGGGCTACATTTCTGCCTTTTCAGTTCTTCTGTGGTTGTCTGATCAGCCATCCCTCTTGTAACCCCCTATTTTACGTAGATTTTATAAAGGTTTGCAACATTTGTTCCCACCTTTTCTTTTCATTATACTGCAGTGGGAGTGCAATCTTGTCCTAATTTTCCCTATGTGTGCGCCTTTTGAGCTTTGCACAATTGACCTGTAAGGCTTCTTACCATCAAGGCAGTCTTCCTCGTGCATATAACATATGCCCTGAGGGTCAGTGAGCTTCAGGCTTTGTCATCCATGCCTCTATACTTGAACATCTACTCAGCCAAACTGGTACTTCCTACAAGAGCTTCCTTTATACAGAAAGTGGCCACTCCCTTTCACGTAGGCCAATCCATCACCCTGCCTACGTTTTATGCTCTGCCACATCCCTCCAAGAAAGAGGAGCGTCTTTACCGCCTGGACCCAGAAGGAGCATTGTCTTTCTGCCTTGAGCGCACACTAGAGTTCCAGGTAAACAACCAACTCTTCATGGGGTATGTTAGAGCGAAGAAAGGCCGGATCGTGCTCTGTATCAAAATCTGCTACGCATTGGCAAGGAACCAACGCCCTGATGGTTTTTGTGCTCATTCTACAAGATCTAAAGCTGCGACCAGGATGGGTATGGGCTTTTGGGTGGTAAGGGAGTTGTTAGGGTTAGGGTGGGTATAGGTTTTTCGGTGCTAAGGGAATTTTCAGGATTTAGGGTGGGTATGAGTTTTTTGGGTGGTGAAGGACTTTTTAGGGTAGGGGTGGGTATTGGTTTTTGGGTGATAAGGGAATTTTAGGGTGGGTATGGGTTTTTGGGTAGTAAAGGATTTTCTTAGGGTGATTATGGGTTTTTGTGGGTGGTAAGGACATTTTGGGGTGGGGAATGATTTTTTGGGGAATTCAGGGGTTATTAGTTAAAAGGTGTGTGTATATATATATATATATATATATATACATTAATATGTTTTTATATTGTTGAAATATATACAATATATGTGATGTGTGTGTGTGTATATATATATATATATATATATATATATATATATATATATTTATATATATATTCACCACAGATGCTTTTGGACAAAAGAATGTACTTTACAAGTAAATTTACAAGTAAGAAAACACATTATTTATATATATATATATATATATATATATATATATATATATATATATATATATTGTTTATACTTGTTAAATACTTACATTTCATGGTAAAGGCTTTCGTTGTAAAGGCATATTCATTGGAATACATCTCGTAAAAGCCTTTTGTTATAAAGGCATTTTCGTTATAACACTTGCATTATGAAGCCTTTTGTTATAATGGCATTCAGTATTCCATCATAGATCCTGCTTGGGTATCTATTCAAAGGTAAGGAATCTACAAATAGACGTATCTATCAGATGAGCAAGTTACTTACCTTCAGTAACGCCTTATCTGGGGGAACCTTATTCTAGTTGCAGATTCCTTACCGACCCATCCATCCTCCCGCTCTGCGAACTGATTTCAAAGGACAGGGATTCCCTCTTAGGGGCCATAGGTTTGATGTACTAGCAGTCAGTGTTCTTCATGGCTCTGCACTACTGGCGTGGAAAGTCGTGAAAAGAAATTGATGAAAGCATGCGTTGGAGGCGCCTATATACACTACCCACAACATCATAGCTGGCGCAGACGATGCCGACGACGGACTTGGAGCCGATCAACGCCACCTAACGGCGCACAAAGGTAGTGCCCAGGAAATGTTGGGGATACAGCTGATGCCTGAGTGAAGTTTAAAGGCAAAGAATCTGCAACTAGAATATGTCTCTACCAGATAAGGCGTTACTGAAGGTAAGTAACTTTTTCTTTAGGTGCATAGCATTTCCCTCTGAGATGCGTCCTGGTGGACCACTAACAACTGATGTACATTTCCAGGTATAGGTTCTTGGATCATTGACTGAGCTGAGGTGAAATCTAAGGTCAGTGAGGAACAAGCAGATCTTTATTGCTCTGTGGAGTTGCAGATGATTTGAGCACTTTCTGATTTTGATAGGGAGGTGGAGTCGAGTTTGGCAGTTTATTTGGAGAAGATGACCTTATCAGTACCTGACCTTTTGAACTTGAGAATGCTTATAAGATGATCTAGACTTGGTTTGAGGTTCCTTCTTGATTATTTTATACTGATCTTGTTGTGCAGGAACTATGACCCAGCTCCATATGCTATGAGCCCTTCACTATTGCTTTTGCTCTGCCTCTATCCTCATACTACTGTCTGAATCACCCTCACTCACTTCTCTGATTTGCAACTGGAAGTGTGTTTATTTAGGTTCCAAAATCTCTTCTTGCACCAGGTATGAGATACCTTTACAGAGGGGTGACATAAATGGCCAGGCTCTGCAGAAGGCTGCCACAGTCTCTGGGAAGGGGAGGCCCACACTTCAGTCCAAGTAATCACGTCATTCGAGACTCCGGTGGTAAAGAATGCTGGCAACTACCAGTCCTGCTTACTGCACCTCTTCTCCTCACCCGTCTCCTCCTTACTGCACCTCTTCTCCTCACCCGTCTCCTCCTTACTGCACCTCTTCTTTTCGCCCGTCCCCACAGGAGACAACTGAGGATATTAAGGGTGTGTCCCTGGAAGGAGACCACCCCAACTCAGGCTGTAGCAGGTTACTCAGTGTTTGCCCCTAATTGTTGGGAAGAAAAACACCCAAGGATACCACCTGTGGTCAAATGAGGGAGTTGAAGATAAGTAAACCTCTACCTCTTTCCAAAGTCTGACATTGGTTCTGGAAAGACAGCACAAGTCTGGAGCGTTATCAGCCTTTCTAACCTCGAATTTCACTTTGTGGGACAAGTTGTTAATAAGAAAATTGCTGTTTTAAAAACAGGGAAAAAGGAACGCAACTTTGTTTCACATTGGTCCCATCTGGATATTTATTGCTTGTAGTCCCCAGAGGGTTATGGGTAACTGGGCTGCTAATTGTATCCAGAACAACTCAACATGCAACAGGATTACTTACCATACAAAGCAAAATTTTGCCTGCTTATAAGTGGTAGGGGTGGGCCCACGAGGGAGGCGAGAGAGGGATGACTCTCAGCAGGGAGGGGACACTACTACTGTCTACTGCCGTGATTATAAGCAGAGCATTTGGTGTGCTGGTAATAACGTGGTGAGAGAGTAGTTTCAGGCAAGTGGTGAGAGTAGTTCCAGGCAATACTGGTATCGGGACAAAGTCACAAGAAAGTCCAGGAGACATGTAACTAGAGCCATGTTTAAATGCCTAAACATTAGGGCATGGGCTCGTGAGACAAAGCCAAAGTAACATATAAGCCCCTTCTAGCTGTGGCCTGGATGGATACAACTTTCTGAAGCAGGCGTTGATTTCTTTATACAGAACATGTCACGTTCATAAAGTAAGAGTTTGTGAATTAGAGTTTAGTGGCATGAAAAGCCAGCATCTGGGCCTTGCTGACGATGGGAGCCATCAGAGAGAAGTAGCAAACTCACAAGCCAGTCCACTGCAGCTGTAGTGGCCAGGGGCCAGCTCAGATGGAAGAGGCGGGACACAGGAAAACCTAACAGTGCTATAGTTCACAACAACATGACCATGGGCGCAAAGAAGTGATGGAGACAGGGAACTGTTTTGCCAGTTAACATTCAGCTGGAAGGGCAAATTTGGAAAGTTTATAGCTTCATGGTATCTCTGATATAAGGGAAAGTGAGTGAAGCACAACTACTGGAAGTTGAGATCCACCAGAGGGCCTGACTGGCTGAGATACAACCACCGGAAGTGTATAGCCACCCGGCATGCCTGATTGACTGAAGGTGAATTAAACATGACAGCTGTAAGTATGTGACTTTTGAAGCATAGCCACTGAAAGTGAAGCGTTCCCTATGTGCCTGGATAACAAAGGCACGATCACTGCAAGTGGAAGGCCACACGGCATGCCTGACTATGACTGAAGGTAATGAAACATGGCTTGTAAGACTCTCACTAAAGGGCTGTTGTTAATCCTCTGCTCTTCTCTGATATAACACACTTGTTAGGTCTTCTGTACCCAACAGGTCAAGCTGTCTATTTGCAAAAGACCTATTGTGAACGTAGAGTGGGCTTACAGTCTGCCCATTGCATACCATTGGCTGGCTTTATTGTCACTCTTATTCAATGGTATGTCTTCCTGTTCTTGTGTTTTCCCCTCCTCTAGAGCATAGCCTATTTACAATCCTTTTAATTGACTGGCCTGGTCTTCAACTGCTCACACTTAGTGAATTACTTCTTTCTTTTTCATTCAGCACTCTCTTACTCGTGCTACTTCCCCTCTTAATACTCCTATGTGCTTTGTTACTCCCTACCTTTTATGTCTTGTCTCTAAAAGCACAGCAACAGGAATATTTTGCTAGGGTATGACTGAAGAGCAGGCTTTACATATTATTTTTGTTTTATTTGCTGCATTCCACATTTTGCATGAAAGCACACACTTCGGCACACACAGGCATTTATGGCATATGGGCAAGGCTGATCTGCTTCTTTCCCTCAGCTGGTGTTTGAGGCAGCCGATGTACTTAGCATGACACTTGTCCTGGAGACCCATTGTAAGAAATTGGGTCTCTAGTTGGCAGGGGAATGCACAGTCATAGTCTGGGTAAGTCAGATACACAACCAAAATTAGCCTGTGCTCACCCTCTGATATCTTTCCTTAGAGCAGCAGCGCTCAACTTAGAAGGCAATGTGTAAAGTATTTGTGCAAAACAGACATAATAATCACAGTGGGCCAACTGCAAAAAGATCCCACACAGGTGTAGAAAAATAAAGCTTATTTATCTGCGTAAATCAAGACCAAAACAACAACAAATCCAATCAGTAAATTAAGATATATTCACTTTTTAAAGTTATTAAAGTGGTGCTGTTAGCAAAATATGTGGCTTAACATGATGTGAATGTGCTTCTCTTGAATAAAGTTGGTAATCACTCCGGTCGTGCTCTTCTATGTAGAGCGGCCGGGGCTGCAGTTTGGAAAGGTCCCAGCACAGCAAGGTAGATGACGCTTAGGCTGTGGGGAATAACAGTAAGTATTAGTAAAGCATTGCAGAGTCTCAGCACAGTGGGGAGAGGGGCAGTGAGGGGTGCGGGGGCCGCAGTCGTGGGCAAACCGTAATTCCCTCTGAAGTAGCTTAATGCTGAGCCAACCGTACCTGCTGAGACGTTGTTTGTGGTTGCGCAGAGCAGGGTGCTTCAGTGCAACTCCGGGGAGCACTCTGTATGGCGGGATACTGGGTCCGGGTTCATTGCGCTGCTGTTATAGTCAAGCGAGAGTCCTGGGAAGGCTCTCTGAATCCCAAACTGCTGGTGTGTTGATTACCATGCGGGTCGCCTCTTGCCACAGAGTAGGCTGCCTACCAGGATTGCAGGGGAGAGTGGTCAGTCCCACAGCAGTCAGCTGACATGGTGAATCAGAAGCAACAGACACAGATCTCACTTTACGATGTCTGATGGGACGAGGTCTTTGATATCCTGGAGACCCTCAGTAGAACCGGAGGCAAGTAACAAGCCCTTAGAGTCACTCTGGGGTGGTTGCTGGTTCTTCGGTTGCAGGGCAGAGATCAGCAGGCAGCAGGGCAGCACAACAAAGCAGAGAAGCAGTTCCTGAGAACTGTCAATCCTGGCATAGTGGCAATCCTTGCACACTGCAGTCCTTACTCCAGCAGAGGTTCCTTGAGTCTAGAAGTGTATTGATTTTAGGGGGTCAGAGACTCAGTACTTATACTGAAAAGCATCTTTGATATGGGGGCTGACTTCAAAAGGTTTCTCTGAAATGCACGTCACGTTTTCAGCCCAGCCCCGGCTCCAGACTATCAGCTTCTTTGTGTAGACTCTGGCCCACTACCCTTTTGAAATATAAGTGGAGCTCTTCCCAACCTCCTCCCCAGGAAGACCCTTCAGTATGTCCACCCTGTCCTATGGGCTACCTAGGGCCTACATTATGGGTGACTTGTATGTAATAAAGGGGGAGTTTAGGCTTGGCAAGAGGTTTTAAATGCCAAGTCGAGGTGGCAGTGAAACAGCTCTTATACGCTCTGCAGTGGCAGGTACTTGTTTTTTTTTTTTTTAGCTTTTATTTATTCAGCAGGTGGTATTGGCATTGCATGAATTCATCCAACTTTACATCAGAACCTTATATATTGATGCTTGACGTATTTATTAGAACACAAAGTCCATGGATAAACTCTTAGACCTACTCCCTCGGCTACCCCTCCCCCCACCTAATCTACCACCAAAATATTCATCTTTGCCCATATCCCTTGAAATCTTTGCATTGCTCCTATCCGTTGGGAAAGGCTATTATAGTACCCACAAATATCATTTGCCTGGATGAAATAGGAAGATTTGTGATTTGCGTAATGCCCCAAAGTGCCACCAGTGGGCTAGGGGCTATTTCATATGCTATCAAAGTACTCAATCTCTGAAAAATTGGCTCCCAGTAATTTGCCAGAAATGTACATGGAAAGCACATATGTACCCAATCCCCCTGGAACATTTGGCAACGTAGACAGATACCTGATGTCTCTTGGTGCATTTCTCTTATCCTAGCAGGGGTATAATAAGGCAACCATTTAGAGAATAAAGCGATCCTTTTTAAAATTTGCCCCTCTAAGTGCTTTATGTGACACCTTGTTGTGCTTTCTCCAGTGCTGTATCTCTATCTTACATCCTGTCATGTTTGCTATTCGGGTCACAGTGTTGGGAGGTTGCCGTATTAGACCCTGCGTCCTGAAGTAGTTTATACCATTTACCGATACCTATTTGACTGCCTTAAAAAGCCAGAGCAATGGCTTTGTTAGCGCCATTCAGTGGTTGTCTCGTTGCGTGTAAGAAATGCTGCATTTGGCATTATGAAAATAAAAAAAATTCTGGAATATCGCTTCCATTCATTACACACTGCGCCCAAGTTTTAAAAAGATCTGCTAGGTAGAAATCCGCTAAAGTCTTAAAGCCCAGCACTTCCCATTGCTGTAGGTTACTTGATCTTATTTCTACTCTTAACATCCAGATGTCCCTTGCTCGTAGCGCCAAATATGTCTTATCAATTTGGTACTTAGCCTGTGTCTGTAATGTAGCGAACTGAATCATAACTGGTAATTTATATCTAACCCTTTTTGGTAGGCGAGGGAATTTTAGAAAGCGTGTAAGGTGAGTATTGGTTTCTACCTTCATCTGATTAAGATAGAAATTAAGTTTGTTTTTTTGGGCTGCCCTTGACGCCCAATCCAGTAGAGTTGCTTCATAATAAGTTGTAATATTGGGAAGAGTTAGTCCCCCATCTTCCACTGCCCAGGTTAACTTAGCCAGCCGGAGCCGGGTTTCTTATGATTCCATATGAATTGTCTGATTAATACGTCTAGCTTGTCAAAAAACTTTTTAGGTACTCTCAGAATTACACCTGAGAAAACAAAAAGTAGTAGGGGCAGGATCATCATTTTAACCAGTGCAGTCCTTCCTATAATGGTCATAGTAGTTTCCTGCCACTTAAGAAATACTCCTTGAATCTTTTTAAAACATTCATGTGATTCAACTGGAGCAGATCTGCTGAGCTCCCAGACACATAAATGCCTAGATATCTAATGGGGTCAGACGATGGAGATACAACACGGATATCTTTCGATAGGACCGATGTCTCAGCGTTATACAACAAGGCCTCTGATTTAGATTGGTTCATTTTATACCCCCCTAGCTTTGAAAAGGCCTTGATTTTTGCAAACGTTCTGTCGATATTATGCTGATCGGCGCGAAGATTCAAGATCATATTATCCGCAAATAACTTCACTTTGGGGGCCAGAGGGAGTGGCGCCTGAATATGTGAGTCTTATTGAATCGCTGCAGCCAGAGGCTCAGTAAAGAGTGCAAACAACACTGGAGAAAGGGGACAGCCCTGTCGCGTACCACGTGAGATTTATACTGACCCTGCTATTTGAGTATTGACTGAAACTTTGGCTTGGGCCCCTGTATAAAGTGTCTGTATTGTCTGAATAAACTTCCCTGGAAAGCCAAACTTTGCGAGCACCGAAAATAACACTTGCCATTGGACTAGATCGAATGCCTTTTCGGCGTCGAGCATTATAATTGCCGCCTGATGGGAACTATGCGATAAATAGTCTATTGCCTGTACCAAAAAATTAGTATTAGTGGACAATAACCTACCCGGCATGAATACGCACTGGTCCTCATGTACCAGTGCTTGCGCCACCCGAGCTGTGCGAACTGCCAGAATTTTGGTAAATAATTTATAGTCCTGGTTTAACAGGCTAATTGGACGATACGAGCCGGGATATTCACGCGGTTTGTCCTTTTTGATACAGCTAACCACTATTGCTCTTGAAAATTCAGAAGGAAGTTCCGCTCCTGCTAGTATTGCATTGAATAAGTCCACTAATATTTCAGCAATTTGCTCTTCAAGAATTTTATAGATTTCTGCCGGAAGGCAGTCTTCATCTGGAGCTTTACCATTGGGAGCACCCCTTATTATTTTAATAACTTCTTGAATTGTAATTGGCGATGATAATATATTCTGTGCCGCTGCGTCTAAGCTTGGTAAAGTTACTGTATCCAAGTATTGTGCAATTTACGAGTTATTTACTTGTGTCTTTTCTGTATATAGTTTGCAATAGTGTGAAAGAAATAATTTTTCGATCTCTTTGGGGTGTGTGACTGTTCTGCCCTGCTCTTCGTCAAAAATAGCTTTTATCAAATTAATACTGGATCGCTTTTTGATTGACCAGGCAAGCAATCTACCTGCATGCTCGTTTTCTTCATATTGTTGTTGAAAACTAGTATGTCTATTTAATATCTCCCTTGAAAGAAAAAGATCCCTTAGATTGGCCTGAGCCCTTGCCAGCCTTAGTGCTGTCTCCGGACTAGAAATAATTGATTTCTTTTTAATGCCTGTTCTAGCTCATTTTGCAGTATAATATGTCTTTCGCGGGCAATTTTACCTAGATATGCCTTGAAGGAGATTGCCTCCCCCCATATGAAGGCTTTGATGGCCCCCCAGATATAAAAAAGAGGGGCGGACCCCTTGTTTGTCGCAAAACATTTCATAACTAATACTTTAAGGTTTGCTACCCATTCTTCGTCTTCCAAAAGGGATCAATTTAGGCGCCATTGCGAGCGATGCTGCTGGTTACCAGGCTCCTTAAAGTCATTCAAATCGACCCAAGGAACTGAGTGATCCGAAAAAGAGTTTGCAAGTATTCCTGTTTGCTGCCATTCTAATGCGAATTAAACTAGAATATAATTAATTCTTGATGCCGTATTGAACCTTTTGGAAAAACATGTGAATTCTTTAGCATAGAGGTAGTCAGCTCGCCATACATCTACTAAGGGTAGTTCAAGCATCAGTTTTGCGAGCGACTGAGAAGTTTTCGGTTTATTCTGCACTTTGTTCTTCTGTGATGTGTCCCACAAAGTATTTGGTATAGTATTAAAGTCCCCTCCTATTATAAAATAACCTTGGAGGAGAGAGAGGTGCGTATACAGTGCCTGAATTGGCTTTATATCATCTTCTGTCGGGCCATAGTAACTTACAAAGTGGACCTCTTTGCTTGCCAATATGGCAGTAACTATTATCCATCCCGCCTGAGGGTCTCGCACGACACTATTTATTCTCCCTACAAATTTTCTAGAGAACAAAACTGCCACCCCGTACCGCGGCATCTGCTGATGCATAAAAGGAATGAGCAATGCATGTTGGGAGTCTAGGTAGCTTGGCGTTTGCCTTTAGATGTGTTTCCTGTAAAAGGACCACTTGAGCATGTGCTGATTCCAGACAGTTGAGTACAGCTCAAAAGTTTGCATTGTTATTGGCCCCATTTAAGCTACTCTTACCTTAGATCCCATCCTTTCTCAATGTGCCAGCCCTTTGCTGCCACGCCCCATTGTACTAGTACTGCTAATTTGACTAAACTTTTGTTTTGAGTTTGCTCTTCAAATAAATAGTAACGTTGTTTGATCTCCACCTGCATTTTTTGTTCTGACTCCTCTAGACCTTAACCTCGGGTAGCGGATATAACTGTTTCTTTTCCACCTGCTTTTTCTTTTTGATCCAGCTCCACCCTGTGTTCCGCCCCCCAGGCCCCATACCCCCCTCAAACCTCCCCCATCGTGGCCCTGCGCTGTCCTGACCCCCCCTCCTTCTCATGTCCTCCCCCCCCCGGCGGGTCCAACCTGTCATGACCCCACCGGACAATGAAACACCTCTCTCCCCTTCACCCTCACCCATGATCCCAAAATTGGGGTGCAGTGGCATGGAACCCTTAGAGACCTAGTACTGAACGAGCAGTGTGGCGGCAATTCCCTGAACAGTAATCAATCACCTCGCCATTCCCTATTAACTTCTACTGACTAATATTCCCCCCGAACAGCAGAGTTTTTGTCCATAGTAATATCACTCACACGAAAGACACATAGTGTACAATGTCGAGTGGCTAACAATAGCTCTTGCCCCCCTCTCTAGTCCTCATCCCCTTTAACTAATACCCCCTCCTTGCTTTTTTAAGAGTTCCCGTCATGCTCCACGCCTGTGGACGCGCTGCTGAAATTCGCCTCGCCGCCAGCAGAAGATAGCGGCTTTACGGTTCTACGGCCACCGGACAAGGCACAGCACCGAGCTGCAAGCCTTGCAATGCCGCTCGGAGCACCTACATGACTCACGCTGCACTGAAAAGATAGCTGCCCCCGCCTCCTCGATACAGCTACTGACGGGAGGCTATGGGTACGGATTATCTCGTGCCTGCAGGCATGCTGGATTGGGAAACGCACGCCGCTTCCAGGAGAGGTGCCTCAGCGGGGCTGGCTACTGGCTCGTGTTCGTTTTTCTGTTCTGCAGCTGTCTTGGAGGAATGGGGAGAACTCCTTCCTCCCCACGGCCACCGAAAGAGGGAGTGTGCAGCCTCCAGATGTCCAGTTAAGTGCCTAAGGATGAGGGGGGTTTGGAGTGAAGCCCCTATTTTGGTAGGCATGTTGGAAGGGGCTCGTTGACTCCTGGTTTGCATTGCTTTAAGAGCTCTGAAAAAAGGGGGAAAAAAAGAGAAAAAAAAACTCTAGGTAAAACTGCAACAACGCACAAGTTTTCTAAGGGCTTATTAGTCTTCTGGATTGGGTTCTAGCCAATCATATCCTAGCCCACCATTGGGTTACAACAGAAATGGTTCCTACCCAAGTGGTTATGGCAGAATTTCCTCCGGTACCCCCTTGACTCATTCCACTCCACCGTTTTTTATTTATTTTTTCTTCTCCCTCACTACAATGAAACGCATGACACGAGATACAGGGTCTAAATCTCGGACAGTGGGCAGATTCCTGAAAGGATCTAAATCTAAGACCCTGACCCCAGCTTCGGATAGGCTCCGGCGAAGCTCTAGCCAACAGGACCCAATAGCCCTCTCAAGGGAATCTCCTCAGACTCAGGATCTTTTATTGTCCATCCCAGGTCCTACTTTCATGTCTGCGCTTAATACCATGGAGTTCGGGGAACGGTCTGCTGAGTGCTCGGTATGATCTAAGGAGTCATCTCCTCAACTACACTCTCAATCTTTCTCTACCCTCCTGGTAAGTGCAGCCATTGAACCCCCCTCAGTACCACCCAATTCAGCAACACCAGTCGCCCTCCCTCCGGACCATCTTCCAATTCCCTCCCAACCTAAGGCGAATGCGAAACAATCAGCAAAACCTGCATATCCCTTGTTTTCAAGCTCTAATAGCAACCTTAGAGAAGCACCTATATCAAATATGAGGGGGGCAATAGAAGGAGGGATGGAGAGGAGAATTCTCTCAAGCAAAGCAATTTTGTCAAGCACTGGTGAATCATCCACCTTGGCTCTAGACTCTGGGACGGTAGGACCATGTGTAGAAGTCCCCACTTCATCAGGACTGAATTCTAATACAAATACGGGGTCACCTCCTGGCTCTTCCTCTAACCTCTTGAATTCAGCTTACCTAATAAGCGGGACAGAGGGTTCGTCAGCGGTGGAGGAGTTGATGGGACAGATTCTGGTGGATCTTTGTGCTATAAAACTCTCCCAGGAAGAGGCTCGTAGAGAGAGACAAAAGCCCAGTTTACTCAACTGAACACTCATTTAATTCTTCTCTCCTCTCGAGTCTCACAGGTGGAACAGAGGGTCTTGGACCTAGAGGATGCAGAGAATCAAACAGAATCGACAACGTCTCGGATTCAATCTAAACTGGAAGACCTTCAGTTAAAACTGGATGAAGTAGAGAACAGGTCCCGGCGTTCCAATCTCAGATTTGTAGGGGTCTCAGAGGGGATCGAAGCAGCCTCATCGGTGGCTAATATTGTCTTGGAACTCATCTATAAAGCTGTCCTCCCGGATAGGGAAAAAACGGGAGGGGACCTCACTATCATGCAGGCCCATAGGGTACCCTTCACCTGCCCCGTCAACTCCAAATATCCACGCACCATTCTGGTAAACTTTGGAGATTTTCGAATTAAGGAGCAAATTCTCTCTCAAGCAAGGAAAGTGAGGGAGTTTAAGACTGATGACCAGTTTACTTTTCGTATTTTTTCAAGCATGTCAGTGGCAGCTGCACATCGGCGCCGTGAATTTGTTGGACTAATAGACAGTTTCAAAAGTCTGGGGGTGCCGGCTGGTATTGTGCAACTTGCAAAACTTAAAGTTTTACATAAAGGTCAAGCGAATATTTTTCAGAATGTCCAGGAGGCAACTAACTTCTTGGAAATCTTTTAAAAAAAAAAAAAAAAGTTTACAGGGGTACTTAAGTGGGTGGCACAATCAGTGCTGCAGGCCCACTGGTAGGACTCAATGTACAGGCCCAGGATATATGGTCCACCACTTTACAAGGGACTTACAGGTAAATGAAATATGCCAATTGTAAATAAACCAATGTTACCAGGTTTGGGAAGAAGCACATGCACTGTATCACTGGTTAGCAGTGGGAAATGCTGAGCCCTCATGCCAACAAAAAAGATAACATCAGCAAAACAGGAAGTGAAAGGCAAAAGGTCTGAGGTAAGACCACCCTAAGGATGCCGAGTTTAACACCCATAAATCTGCTTCCCGTGCTGCTCAACAGGTCCTAATGGCTGAATCTTGTGGAAAGTGAATTTGGCCTTGGCAAACATTTCTGTTCATATTCTGACTTAATAAGTTCTATTCAGAGTTTCCTGGGTTAAACATTTGAAAAATAATACATATTTGAAAAATAAGCCTTGCCATTTATAAAAAATGAAAACATTAAATTAAACAAACATTGTTTAGATTCCATAAGCTATGTGTTTGCTTTTCCTCCAGTATATGACCTTTTTTTCTGTTTTTCCTTTTTTAACTATAATTTACAGACAAACATTGTTAAAACCAGCAGCTCAATACTTGTGTTATGAAGGCGTTGCCTATGCTTGTTACTTAAGCTGATGCTAACCGTCCTCAATTTAAAGTGCATGCAGCCACTTCTTGGGAGGACCTCGTTCTGCAGTATTTTCTCTGTCACTTTATCTCATTTCTTTGTCTCCAACAATGCATACTTTACCTCTAGGAATAAAATCTTTCTGCTCTCCTCTTTTAGGAAGGCCAAAAGACACTCAGTTCTGCTAAGGTCTTTTTACTGATGTGGTGGGTTGTAACCGCAATGATTCCTAGTGCAAAGATGCTTTTTGGGTGAATGCTATGCTCTACACATGCATTACAATTCATTCCAAGTCTTCTTCCTGTGCTAACTTCTCAAGGAGGTGGTCATTGCTCCTGCCTTGCCACCCTGGTACTCTGCACTGAAAGGGGGCTGACAGTTTTTGTGTCTAGGCCACGCTCTAGCGTCCAGCAACAATAATAAAAATGCAAACAAGAAGTTCAATCAAAAAAACATACATTTATTAAGTCAGATGTAAACATTCATAACTCATTCATTTCATTTCTATTATTGTAAACTGAAATAAATTAGGGAAAATATATCCAGAGGCATATATGTAAAATAAAATGGTTTCCTCATTAAGACAAGAAAACAAGAAATAAAATTGACCAGAAAAAACTGCATAGCTTATTTTCCACCCAGTAGATGATGAAGGGTTTGTGTTTTCTTGCACACAACACTCAGATGACCCTCATTAAGTTGTTTACACTCAGTTCTTTAAATAGGGAGCAGATGAATGCTGGTCCAATCCTGTCAAAAAAAGAGTCTGGTAATCCTTTGAAAAAACCATCCAAGCGTTTTAAGTGGCAGATAGTGAAAACATGTCAATGTTTTGGTCCCTCTTTTAGTTAAGGAATGTATGATGGAACAACTAATGCTAGAACCATGCATGCCTGAACAACGCGGTCGGAACAACTACTGCATTGTTACCATGAATGCCTTTACCACGATTTTTCATTGTAAAAGCATACCTAGTAAAGTGATGTGTGGGAACGGCATGCGTGGTTCTAGCATGCCACCCTCCACCTGCCCTAAGGCCCAGAAGTACCCCACCCCTAATACTAAAACTACCCAACACCCCACTCCTAAAAACGAATCTACCCCAGATACCTCCCACCCACCCTGAGCCCTAAAACCTTCCCCGACCCCCACCCTAAAAACAACCTACCCCCACCCCGCTCCTAAAAATAAAACTACCCTGACCCCCCCACACCCAAAAACAAAAGTACCCCGACACACCCATCCCCGCCCCTAAAAACCAAACTACCCTGATCCCCTCACCCGCCCCTAAAAACAAAACTACCCGATGCCGCCACCCCGCCCCTAAAACAAAACTTCCAGAGCCCCCACCCCCAAAAACAAAACTACCCAACTCCCCCACCCTGCCCCTAAAAACAGAACTACCCGACCCTCCACCGCGCCCCTTAAAACCAGAACTACCCGACCCCCCCAACCTGCCCCTAAAAAAGAGAACTACCCTGAGACCCCACCCCCAAAAACAAAAGTACCCCGACCCCCCACCCCTAAAAACAAAAGTACCCTGACCCCCCACCCCACCCCTAAAAATAAAACTACCCTCACCCCCTCCTCGCCCCTAAAAACAGAACTACCCTGATCCCCCACGCCGCCTCTAAAAATAAAACTTCCCTAACTCCCCACCCTCTCAACAAAACTTCCCCGACCCTAAAAAACAAAACTACCCCGACACCCCCCACTCCCGAAAATAAAACTACCCGATCCCCCACCCCTAAAAACATAACTACCCCGATCCCCCACTCCTAAAAACATAACTACCCGATGCCCCCACCCCTATAAACAAACTACCTCGATCCACCTGCCCCTAAAAACAAACTACCCCGATCCCCACCCCTAAAAACCAAACTACCCGATCCCCCAACCTCCGCCTCTAAAAACCAAATTACCCTGACCCCCCCCCCCTCCGCAACTAAAAACAAAATTTCCCGGCTCCCCCACCCCGCCCCTAAAAAGAAAACGACCCCAACTCCCCACAAAAAACTACCCCAACCCCCTCACTCCTCCACAAAAAAACGACCCGACCCTCCACCCCAAAAAAACAAAACTACCCCAACCCCTCCATCCCCAAAAACAAAACTACCCCGATTCCCCACCCCTAAAAACATAACTACACTGATACCCCGCCCCTAAAAACCAAACCACCCCGATCACCCAACCCAGCCCCCAAAAAAACTAAACTACCCGACCCCACACCTAAAAACAAAATTACCCTGATCCCCCCAGCCCCACCCCAAAAACAAAACTACCCGCACACCTAAAAACCGAACTACCCCGACCGCAGCCCACAATACTAAAACTACCCCAACCCCCCACCCTTAAAACAGGAACTACCCGACCCACCACTCCCACTTCCAAAAGCAGAATTAGCCTGAGCCCCGCCTCTAAAACCCAGAACTACGCTGACCACTGCCCCTAAAAAACAGAACTATCCCAATCCCCGCCCGTAAAACGAACACTACCCCCGACCCCAATCCCTTAATCCACCCCACCCCTAAAAACTATCCCCCACTCTACTTACTTGACCGCGTCCTCTGCCGATCCACTCTGCCTTTTTTTCTGCACATGCGTGGTTAATGCAGAGAAAAAGGCAGTCGTTCCGGCAAGCGTGGTTACGCTTGCATTGCTCGCGTAATCGTTGTTCCAGAGTCGTTGTTGAGGATGTTTCCCTTCAAATACCAGTGTTAAGAAATCCAACACAAAAAGTGGTTAGCCGCACACACAAATCAATTCTCCTTTACAAACTAGAATGACTCCGGAAAGCACAGTGAACACATTTGTTTCAGTACTCTCCTTGATAAATCCATCACTACAAGAGAATTAAAGCATGTGCACCCCTTTGCCAACAGTACCTGCTTAGCCTTTCTTCCTGGTACTGTTTGTGACACCTCAAGAAAACTATTTCCTGTCTCCTCTTTTAACATATATAGAACGTAAAGGGGAAAGGGAAGAGAGAATACCTGTCAACACTACCCCGAGTTGATTTCTGAGGCAATGTAACTCAATCAGGGGATCTGGTCATGTTGTATAGCTGAGTAACTGGCACTCTAAGCTTCTTAAAAGAGCAGGGTCTTGGGGGCGGGGAACAGAGGAGATCGATGATGATGCATACACGGGCATCTTAATCATGTTTTATCTAAAATACCAGAACCATGGTCCCCTCACAAACAGTATGCCAATAAGTGACATATTTGTAAAAAGGGAAAGCCCTGGTGCAGCACTGCTTCGCAGTAGTTAGGCTAACTACTACTAGCTAATCATGAGGCCAACAAAGAAAGGAAAACACTCTCTTAATGGTAGTCAGGTATTGAATAGGGACAATAAATGTTGATGGGTGAAATGCATCAAAAAACTCTTGCTAGCAATTGCTTGGGGTCTTATGCCAGTTCTTTGTTTTTTACCCACTGTGCCACTCCAATGGCCAATCAGCCATATGCAAATCAGCCTTGGTCTTGCTCCAGAAGTTACATTCCATCCCTGTCTGCCCTCTAAATGGGAACACAAAGTACCCCAGGCCAGATCCTCTGTTTTGGGCCTTATCAGTGAGGTTAGCGTGGTGCCCATGGCACAGAGCAGGAGGCCCACATTTGAGCATACCCATCACACTTGGAGCTTCACATCACAACCACAAAAGGTAATGTGTGCAATACTTGTAAAAGTCTTAGCCACTGCCGGTCGTTTAAGGCCAGTGCAGTTACTAAATTGACCTAGACCTCCACCCGCCCGGATCCCACTTTCCTGGCAGAACTCACTCCTACATCAGCCAACACCTAGTAGACAAACTATATGGCCAAAGGCAGTAAATAAACACCACAAACAAATTGCATATATTCCCAGTGCTTCCCAAAAGACGGCTGTTCCAATTACTGACTATTCAAGCTCTCTGACCTAATCAGATGCCTAGCTCCACCTTCTGCAGCAATCACACCGTCAAATTCTGGGGTTGGAAACAGGCTCAGATGAGGTCATATCTCTTTCTCACCCTCCAGTAAGAAGAAGCTGCAACAGCACATGGTTTGAGGCTTTGCTGCCTCTGCCTGAAAAATATGTTTTGTATAAAAACATGCATCACCAATTACTCCAAGTAACTTTCCAACAGTGTACAGCCCATACCCCTCTCAAACAGGAGATGCCATTGGACGCCAAGTCTTATTTCCTGGTTATTCTGTGGGATATGTAAGCAGTGTTTACAAACTGCTCTATTTCTACATCTGACAGATAGTGTGATCCTTGACAGTTTCAGTCGGTTTCACCTTTCTCACATACTCCAGCCAGAGGATGGCCTCAAGGATATTCAGTAAATGTGCAGGGATGTCTAGACTGAGGTTGAATGTAGTCTAAGCTAAGAAAATCAAAAGTTTGTGGTCCTCACAGAGAACCTGTCTGGAAGCAAGACCAGTTGCCTGATTAGGGTGACCACCTGCATGGAGGCAAATTTAGGACAAGACTGTCCACAATTCATGACATAGGGTCAATTTTATAGACACGTCTGAGGTGCGGCCATACCTCACTACATTATCAATGCATTTGTTTACTATTTTTTAAATTGCACTTCTTTACTATTTTTATACACTATACTGTATTAGATTGTCTCTAGATATGGTGCATTCGAATGGCACATTATGTCTTTATTTATCAGTAAATTCATGCCCTTGAGCACAGTGTTAAGGGCATCACCCCTACTCAAATCAACCCAATTTTTCTTGGAGAGAAAGCTACAACAGCATTTTGATGTTATTTCTAAACATTTCAATACCCATAGCAAACAGTTTGGGAAATGTTAGAAATGGGGTCTTTGGTTGGCAATCAGGTTACCCCCTGAAAAGCAAGGACCCTCCCTCTAGTCAAGGTAAGTCACACACAATCCAAATTATCCTGTGCCCACCCTCTGGTAGCTTGGCACTGAGCAGTCAGGCTTAACTTAGAAGGCAATGTGTAAAGTATTTGTGCAATAAATTATACAATACCATCCTAAAGCACCACAAAAATACACCACACAGTGTTAGAAAAATATATAATATTTATCTGATAAGATGCAGGTCAAAACGATTAAAATGCAACTAGTAAATGTTGAGATATCACAGTAAAAGTGATATAAAATGTCTTAAGTCTTTGAAAAACAAACAAAGTCTCTTTCAAGCACAAAGTACCTGGTTCGTGTGAAAAGTCTCCACAAAGAACGGCACAGGAGGAGAAGCGTGGAAACAAATTGGTGTGCGTCGATTTCTCGACCACACACAGCGACGCGTCGTTTAGTTTTCACGCAGGGACGGCTGTGCGTCGACTACCGGCGCTCGGTCGTGGAACGTCTTCGGGTTGCTGGGTTTTGAGACGAGCCGGGGACGATGCATGGATTTCCGACGCTGACAGGACGAAGTCACAGGATCTGCGTCTATCAGGTGGGCGTTGCGTCGAATTTTCTACCGCACGGTAGGCGCTGTGTCAATTCCTCTCTGAAAGTCGGCCGTGTCGTTCCGGCTTGGCTGGGCGTTGATCTGGTGAGGCCCTGCGTTGAATTTCCGGTCGCTACGCTGGCGCTGCGTCGATCTTCTCGCTGTGAAGACGGGCTGCGTCGTTCCGGTGTGCGGTGAAATGTTCACCGCAGTGCAGGCTGTGCGTCGTTTCTGGCAGGCTGTGCGTCAAATTTCCCCGCACAAGGAGTCCTTCTTGTAGAGATTAAGGGGGTCATTTTGACCTCGGCAGTCTTTTGTAAAGACCGCTGAGAGACTGCCGTGCTGAAGACCGTCAGTGGTGGCGGTTTTCCGCTCGGTGTATTATGACTGTTAGCAGCTCTCCGTCCTTTTTCGGACGGAGTGCCGCCAACAGCCATACTGGCGGGCGGCAGGGAAGTGGAGGTTGTTCCTGTGATTCGCCGTGGCGCTGTTCTGTTGACAGTGTGGTGTCGGCAGAGCAGCACCCATGGATCCCGTCACCTCCCGGAGGATCGACGGACCAGGTAAGTCGATCGTCGTAAGGGGAGGGGGTTGGGGGGGTGTTGGGTGTTGTGTGCTGTGTGCGTGCATGGGGGTGTGCGTGTGTGTATGTAGAGGGGGTGTGTGAGTGTGTGTATGCTTGCGGGGGTGTTGTGTGTTTGGGAATGAGTGCATGTATGTCTGTAGGTATGTCTGTATGAATGTGTGCGTGTATGTTTGAATGTGGGTGTGCGTGTATGACTGTGTGTGTGGCTGTTGGCATGTATGTCGGTGTGTGCGCGTGTATGTGTGTTGGTGGTGCCTGCGTGCGTGTCGTGTGTGAATGAGTGATGTGATGTTGGGGGTCGGGTGGGGAGGGGGGTCCTGCCACCTTTGGGGGGGTGGCAGGGGTGCTGGGGGGTGTAGGGGAGGGGGTGGGGGTGGGGGAGACCCCTATCATTGCCAGGGAAGGAATTCCCTGGCACTGATAGTGCTTACCGCCATGGATTTCATGGCGGTTCCAAACCGCATGAAATCCATGGCGTCAGCCGGGTCCAAATACCGCCGGCGGTATAGTGACGACCGCCGGGCTGGAGACCCAGGTTTCCAGCCCAGCGGTCGTCTCCGCCCTGGCGGGTGGAACAGAGAAGCGGCGGATGACCATGGCGGTAACCGCCATGGTCATAATTGCAAAAATTTGACCGCCAGCCTGTTGGCGGTCTTACCGCCGCTTCTCTGCCGTCCGCCAGGGTCGTAATGACCCCCTAAGTCTTTTTGGCCCTGAGACTTCAGGGAACAGGAAGCAAGCTCTATCCAAGCCCTTGGAGAGCACTTCTTCACCACAGCCAGAGAGCAGCAAGGCAGTAGGGCAATAGCAAGGCAGCAGTCCTTCACAGAAAGCAGACAAGTGAGTCCTTTGAGCAGCCAGGCAGGTCTTCTTGACAGGATGCAGGTTCTGGTTCAGGTTCTCTTCTCCAGGAAGTGTCTGTGAGGTAGAATGTCTACCCCAAGAAGTGTCTAAGTTGGTAGGGTCAGAGACCATGCTTAAATACTCAAATGTGCCTTTGAAGTGGGGGGGACTTCAAAGAGTGGCTTAGAAGTGCACAAGGTCCCCTTTCAGTTCCATCTTGTCTGCCTGGGTCCCAGTAGGGTGTGTGGCAGTCCTTTGTGTAAGGGCAGGCCACTGTCCTTTGACATGCAAGTGTCAAGCCCTCCACCCTCCCAGCCCAGGAAGACCCATTCAAAATGCAGATGAATGCAAGTGAGGCTGAGTATCCTGTGTTTGGGGTGTGTCTGAGTGAATGCAAAAGGGAGCTGTCAACTAAATCTAGCCAGACGTGGATTGGAAGGCACTGAAGGATTTAAGTGTAGAGAAATGCTCACTTTCTAAAAGTGGCATTTCTGAAATAGTAGTATTAAATCCAACTTCACCAGTCAGCAGGATTTGGTATCACCATTCTGGCCATACTAAATATGACCTTCCTACTAATTTCAGATCAGCAGCTACCACTTATACAATATATGAGGGTAGCCCCAGTGTTAGCCTATGAAGGGAGCAGGTCTCACAGTAGTGTAAAAACAAATGTAGGACTTTTACACTACCAGGACATGTAAACTACACAGGTATACGTCCTGCCTTTTGCCTACACAGCACCCTGCCCTATGGGTTACCTAGGGCATACCTTGAGGGTGACATATGTAGAAAAAGGGGAGTTTAAGGCTTGGCAAGTATTTTTAAATGCCAAGTCGAAGTGGCAGTGAAACTGCACACACAGGCACTGCAGAGGCAGGCTTGAGACATGGTTAAGGGGCTACTTATGTGAGTGGCACAACCAGTGCTGCAGCCCACTAGTAGCATTTAATTTAGAGGCCCTGGGCACATGTAGTGCACTTGACTAGGGACTTACAAGTTAATTAAATGTCTGTTTTTAGTACTCTGTGCACTTTACCACTGGTGACCACTGCTAAAGTGCAAGTGCTCCTGTGTAAAGTGTATGTGTAATATGCTTTTCCTTGATTGGCATGTTTGATTTACTAGTAAGTCCCTAGTAAAGTGCACTAGAGGTGCCCAGGGCCTGTAAATAAAATGCGACTAGTGGGCCTGTAGCACTGGTTGTGCCACCCACATGAGTAGCCTTGTAAACATGTCTCAGACCTGCCACTGCAGTGTCTGTGTCTGGAGTTTTAAACTGCCAATTCGACTTGGCAAGTGTACCCACTTGCCAGGCCTAAACCTTCCCTTTCTGTACTTCTAAGGCACCCCTAAAGTAGGCCCTAGTTAGCCCCAGTGGCAGAGGGCAGTATATGTGAAAGGTGGGACATGAACTGATGTGGTTTACATATCCTAACAGTGAAATACTGCTAAATTTGGTTTTCACTATGCAAGGACTATCTCTCTCCTAGCTTAACATGGGGGCTGCCTTTCAATATTTTTAAAGTTCAGATTCCCTTTGAGAGCAGATAGAAATTTGGAGTTTGGTGTCTCTAAACTCACAATTTAAAAATACATCATTTAGTGAAGTTGGTTTTAAGATTGTTAGTTTGAGAATGCCACTTTTAAAAAGTAAGCATTTTCTTGCTTTAACCATTCTGTGACTGTGCCTGTTTGTGGATTCCCTGTCTGGGTCAGACTGACAATTGGGCTGTTTGGGAATCTCCTCTAGACAGTGACACAAACAGAGCTGGAGTGTACCTTGCATATCCTGATGAGCCATCTGAGCTAGAGTGGAGGGAGGAGTGGTCACTTACACCTGAATGGGCTGTGCCTGCTCTCACACAATGCAGTCTCCAACCCCCTGGTGTGTGTCTGGGGCCTGGCCTGTGCAAGGCAGGATCTTGTGAACAACAGAGTCTTTCCTTTGAAGTTGTCCTACTCCAAAGTCAGAAAGGGGTATAAGTAGTGGACCAAAGGCCCCAGAGTTTAGATCACTTCTGGAACCAAGAGGAACCTCTGCTAAGGAGAAGAACTGAGGAGAAGTGCTGCTCCTGCCTGTGACTGTGCTTTGATGGGCTATCTTGCAGTTGCTGCATCTGCCTGTGAAAGAGGATAAAGACTGGACGTTGTGCATTCCTGCTTGAAGAAGAATCTCCAAGGGCTTGAACTGAGCTTGCCTCCTGTTTTGAAATCTCAGTGCCATCAAAGACTTCCTCTGCTGAGACTCCTGCCCTGCCAAGTGGTGCCCTATCCAGTCCCTGGGCCTTTGAGAGGTGAAGTTGGCAGAACTGCTGAAATCCACGCACAGAACAATCTGCGGGGAAATTTTCGATGCACCATCTGCAACGCAGCTGATAAACTGCACACCACCCGCTTTGTGGCTGAAATCGACGCTCCGCGTGAATCGCGGCTGGGAGATCGACTCATCGCGGCTGGAGAAAACGATGCAACATCCGCATGCGGCTGCTGAAAACGACTCAAACCCCACACAGTGTGGTTTTCTAACACTGTGCAACTGGATTTACCACGCATCCTCCCTGGGCGTCAGTCATCGTGCACCTGTGCCGATCCGAGGTGCTCCGTCCGGAAATCGACGCATCGCTCTCTTGCGAGGGTGAAAAATGACACATCACTGACCCAGCGGGAGAAGAAACGACACACGGCCTCATTTGCGAGTAAGAAATCAACACATCGCTTACTTTTCCGATGCACGCACGCCCATGCGGCTTTATTTTTGATGCAAACCAGGTACTTGGTGTAAAATCAACATTTCTATTGTTTTCTTTGGAGTAAGACTCTTATTCTTTTGAAAATTCATATCTTGACTTGTGTATGTTGGATTTTTGTTGTTTTGGTCCTGTTTGATTTAGATAAATATTACCTATTTTTCAAAACTGGTGTGGTGTCCATTTTGTACTGTTTAACTGTATTACTGTGTGATTTGGTACAGATACTTTACACATTGCTTCTGAGATAATCCTGACTGCTTGTGCCAAGCTACCAAGGGGGTAAGCTGTGTGTTTCTCCATTGCCCTTACTAGAGTGAGGGTCCTTGCTTGGACAGAGTGCAAAGAGACCCCATTTCCCACATTGGTGATCAGCGGGGAGGATTGGACTTGTATTTGTACCTGACATACAGTGATTAAGTGTACACTACTGTTTTAAGTGCAGACCATTACGTGACCAGATACTACTTGTTTTTGCCTTTTCTCTTTTGGGATTTTTTCCTTTTTACCATTTGTTGGTGATCTTTTTATTGATTTTCTGAAACTTCTCATTGGGAACTCTTTTTTTCTGCCTTGGAACTTTGCACTTTTGACTTGCCATCATATCTCAATCTGGGGATGCACTAGCTGGAGCGGTTTTTGAGTTAGGGAAACTGGAAAGTTACACAGTTGCTCAACTGAAACAGTTCTGTAAGGATCTTGCCTGTCCTGTTAAGAGTTCCACCAGGAAGGAGGAGCTGCAAAAGGCACTGAGGGCTTGGGTGACAGCCAAGGAAGCTGGGGGGCCCACAGAAGAGGAGGATGAGGAGGTGTATAGTGTTCACAGTGGTTTAGTTGATGTACCTGTTATGCCTGGGGGGAGGGTCTCCAGGGCAGGTAGCAGTGTGCCATCCAAAGATCTGGCTCCTGAAGAGGTGCAGGACAGACAAGCAGAGAGAGCACACCTACTTGAATTAGAGAAGCTTAAGATGAAAGAGAGGAGGCTGGCCATTGAAGAGAGAAAGATGCTCTTGCCTCTTGAGCTCAGATTAAAGGAGCTGGACCAGAATAGCCAGTCTAGTAGAGATGATGGCAGTATACCACAGTGCAGCCTGAGAGAAGACTGCTTGGACAGAGTGCAAAATGACTGCCAACCAGAGACCCCATTTCTAACAGTCATTAATTTAAATTTGTGTTACACATAGTATAAGGTAGGCTGCCAAAAAATGTGGAAAGAAATTCAGGTTCTAGACAAAATGTGTTTTCAAAGTGTAGATTTTAGTAATAAGTAGATTGCACGTAGTGCAAACAGTTTTACAATTGTCCATGAAAAGCACCCACTTCACAGCTCAGTTTGGAACACCCTATCAATATCTCTCATAAAGAGAATTCTATCAACCAACACCTATACTGGCATTCAGGCAGCCCTTACATGCATAGATTAACCAGTAGCACACATTTACAGTTCCCTGAGACAGCCGGAACCCTGGCAAGAACGCTGATTTCAAGTTTAGCTGTTTGCCCCTCCCACGGGATCGCTGCACAGGAGACCCCCTCCCTTCCGCTGCAGCTGAGCCATCTCAACCGCTGGAGTTAATATTAGTCCTTTAACACAAAGGCTAAAATTACAGACAAATGCTGTCCATGGGAGTTTTCATCAAGGACTATGAACATCAGAGTAAATTCACAGACATTCCGTGTAAATTACGGATGAGCGGTCACCCTGTGCGTGATGAGGAGGTTTTTGGGTGTGTGTAGCTCATGGAGATGCTTGATAGTGCAAAGTAATGGGTGCTTCAAGGTGGGGGTGGCTTGAAAGTATTAGCTGTACCAAAATAGAAAGAATTATTTTTACCTGTTGTGGAACACTTACAGTGAAATTATTTGAAACCCTCCATCAATGTAGCACTTCTTCTGGCTCCTGTGTCCATGTTTTGAAGTAGAATTTATAGTAGAGTAATTAATATGGAGTCCAATGGACAGGCCACTGTCCAATGACCTGCCAATTTTTAAAAGTTTTTTCTTGTCCTTGGGGAGTCGAGAAGGGGGGTTGTTTTCAAAGGAAGCCCTTCACACTTAAGAATCCTCACCAGGTCGCCATCACAGTTGACTCCTAACATTTTGGCTGCATAGCCTTGTTTTTCTAAAGTCATTGGGCGGAATGTTCTAATTGCTTTATATCCCACCATAGTTGAGCTACACTAGCCATTAAAGGCCTGCTCCCTTGTTAAAGGCCTGAGCCGAAGAGGGCCTTTAATGGACAGTACAGCTACAGCAGGCTATAAAACTATCTTAGTATGTTGGTATGTTGAGAGCTCCATTGAAGACAATAATGTGGCTCAGGGCTTATAATTGCTGGTATACGCTTTCTGCTCCCTCGTTCCAATGTTTGTCTTTCTGTTTCTCCCCTTTTAGGTCGAAGCCTACTACAAATTAGCTTGCTTTCTATTTTTGGGTTTTATTTGTTTTAGGCTGTCCAGCTTAAGTTCATTCCTCCAGTAGAGTGTGGCCTATTTACTGTATTCTTCCACAAGTGCTCGCTCTCTGAGAACAGGCCTTTAAATGTTGTTCCTATCTTGTCACATTTGCTGTGCATTCAAAGACAGAAGTCAAATGTCAGGCTTTGCCTTCCGAGAAAGCTTGGTGTTTACTTTTCTTTCCCTGACCTCAAAGTGAGAGGTTTTATATGACAATCTTGCTTTGAAAGGAAAGGCTTTTTCTAGCACACAACAACATTTAAATGTCTGTAAATGAACTGTGCAGATATTTCAAAATATATCAGAACTAGGAAAGCACAAATGAAGCACATTTTTTTGTAATTCTGAAGTATGGAAGAAACAAATATTTTAATCAGATCAAAACATATCGTTACACTAGGTGATGACATTTCCGCACATTTATCGTTTGTGTGCTGTATACTTTTATCAGTAAAACTGTTGTTTTTTTCAACTGTAATGGTCATTTCAATTGAAAACGTGTCTGCAATGGCAGTGCGCTAACACACCTTGCATCGTCCACCCCTCTCAACTCCACTCCACTCTACGCAACCCCACTCCACTCTGCGACATGCCACTCCACTCTGCCACACACCACCCTACTCTGTGACATGCCACTCCACTCCTCTCCTCTGTAAGACACTCTACAACATGTCACTCTACTCCACTCTACAACATGCCAATCTACCCTACGTCACTCCACTCTGTGCCTCTTCACTCTATGCCACTCTACAACAAGCCCTCCCAGCCTACGCCCTTCCACCCTGTGCCCTCCGCTCTACGCCATGATACTGTATAACATTCTGCTCCACTCCACTGTACTCTGACACTTTACTCCACTCCACGCTATGCCACTCCATTCTACTCCACAGCTTTTTAATCAACTCTGTTCCAATGCACTCTACAACTCTTTACTCCACAATACACCACTCTTCGCCCCTTCACTCTGATACTCTACTCTATGCCACTCCACTCTAGAACCCTCTAATCCACTATTTAACACTCTATGCCACTCCACGTCACCGTAATCAACTCTACTCTTTGACACCCTACTTCACAACGTCACTCTGCACCACTCCACTATATGCCGCTCTATGCCTCTCCACTCCATGACACACTATACCATGCCATTCTACTCTACTCCACTCTGTTTGACGACACTCCACTCTGTCACTCTACTCTAACTCTATGCCACTCCACTCTATAGCAATTTACTTCACTCTGCATCATTCTACTCTACAACGCTCTACTCTGCACCACTTTACACAATCTATGCCATGCCACTCTACTGACACTCTATGCCCCTCCACTGTGTACCACACCACTCTACAGCAATCTACACCACTGTACACAACTCCCTCTACACCATTTCACACCACTTTTGCCACTCCACTCTACGACACTGTCCTTTTTGTCACTCCACTCTACACCACTCCAAACTTCGACACTCTATGCCACTCCACTCACTGTATAACACTCTACTCAACTCTACTCCCATCCACTCTACTCCCTCTATGACATTTTACAACACTCTGCCATTCCATTTCTATGACACTACTGTGCTCGATGCCAGTCCACTCCACAACAATCTACTTCACTCCACACCATGACATTCTACTCCACTGGATGCAACTCCTTCTACTCCACACCACTTTGCTACACTCTGACTATGCACTCTACACTACGACACTGTGCACTATTCCATTATATGACACGCTGTACCACTCTACTGTATTGTTCACTACTCCACTCTATGCCACTCCACTGTACAACACTCTTCTCCACTCTACATCCCTCAAATCTTGGCCACTTCACTCTACTCCACTCTACTCCCTCCACAGCACTCTACCCCATTCCAGTCTACTCTGCTGTACTCTACTGCACTCTACTGTACTGCACTCCACTTTGCACTTCTCCACGACACTTGATGCCACTTCACAACAGTCTGTGCCACTTCATTCAATGACACCCAACTCCACTCTATGCCACTCCTCTCTACGATCATCTACTCCACACCACAACACTCTACTCCTCTGTACGCAGCTCCCATTATGCCACTCCATGCCACTTTACTACACTATGACATTTTACGCTGCTCCACTCTAGGGCACTCTATGCCATTCTACTCTGAAACTCCACTCTACAACACACTACTCCACTCTATGACACCCCACCACACTCTCCTCCACTGTTCTCGCCTCCACTCTACTCCATTCTATGACACCCTACTGTACTTTCCACTCTATCCCCCCCCCCAGCAACACTCCACAACACTCTATGCCACTCCTTTCTATGCCACTCCACTCCAGAACATTCTACAACACTCTACACCACTCCACAACTCTCCACTCTAGGCTACTCTAATGTAAGACACTCCACTCCTCCCCATGCCACTCTCTTCTACACCAATACCTTTCAGCCATGCAGAACAGCAGCACACTGATGTACAACATGGCTAAAACTCATTGGCAACGCCAATAACTCATGGGCAAGACTTATTGGCTTTGCCAATGCTTGTTCATTTATAACATTCTACCGTCAACGGATGGAATCTTCTAATAGCTTTATAGCCCTTGTGCCTTGAGCCATACCAGTTGTTAAAGGCCCTCTCCCTCATTAAGGCTTTTTGCCTGCAGCTTAGGCCTTTAACAACTGGGATAGCCCTCAGCAGTAGACTATAGGGCGGTGTCACAGAGAGGGGTGTACCAAACTGTTTTCCATGGTGGTTGCAACGTTAAAACCATGTCTTTTTGCCGAATAATACAGTTTTGTGGTTTCTAATCACGGCAATTAGCTGGTGTTCAATTCCATAATGAAATGGCATGCTGTTTTATATTGGTTGGCACTCAGTATTCTCACCTCTCAGTGATGAAATGTTGAGTAAGCCTTGACAGGATCTTAACTCATGATGACTTGCATACACACTAGAAATCAGTACCTTGTGCTCAACTCCCTGAGACGGATTGAATGTAATCTTGTTCTTGGACAATGGACAAGACTACAGGGAGTGCAGAATTATTAGGCAAGTTGTATTTTTGAGGATTAATTTTATTATTGAACAACAACCATGTTCTCAATGAACCCAAAAAACTCATTAATATCAAAGCTGAATATTTTTGGAAGTAGTTTTTAGTTTGTTTTTAGTTTTAGCTATGTTAGGGGGATATCTGTGTGTGCAGGTGACTATTACTGTGCATAATTATTAGGCAACTCAACAAAAAAAAATATATACCCATTTCAATTATTTATTATTACCAGTGAAACCAATATAACATCTCAACATTCACAAATATACATTTCTGACATTCAAAAACAAAACAAAAACAAATCAGTGACCAATATAGCCACCTTTCTTTGCAAGGACACTCAAAAGCCTGCCATCCATGGATTCTGTCAGTGTTTTGATCTATTCACCATCAACATTGCGTGCAGCAGCAACCACAGCCTCTGAGACACTGTTCAGAGAGGTGTACTGTTTTCCCTCCTTGTAAATCTCACATTTGATGATGGACCACAGGTTCTCAATGGGGTTCAGATCAGGTGAACAAGGAGGCCATGTCATTAGATTTCCTTCTTTTATACCCTTTCTTGCCAGCCACGCTGTGGAGTACTTGGACGCGTGTGATGGAGCATTGTCCTGCATGAAAATCATGTTTTTCTTGAAGGATGCAGACTTCTTCCTGTACCACTGCTTGAAGAAGGTGTCTTCCAGGAACTGGCAGTAGGACTGGGAGTTGAGCTTGACTCCATCCTCAACCCGAAAAGGCCCCCCAAGCTCATCTTTGATGATACCAGCCCAAACCAGTACTCCACCTCCACCTTGCTGGCGTCTGAGTGGGACTGGAGCTCTCTGCCCTTTACCAATCCAGCCACGGGCCTATCCATCTGGCCCATCAAGACTCACTCTCATTTCATCAGTCCATAAAACCTTAGAAAAATCAGTCTTGAGATATTTCTTGGCCCAGTCTTGACGTTTCAGCTTGTGTGTCTTGTTCAGTGGTGGTCGTCTTTCAGCCTTTCTTACCTTGGCCATGTCTCTGAGTATTGCACACCTTGTGCTTTTGGGCACTCCAGTGATGTTGCAGCTCTGAAATATGGCCAAACTGGTGGCAAGTGGCATCGTGGCAGCTGCACGCTTGACTTTTCTCAGTTCATGGGCAGTTATTTTGCGCCTTGGTTTTTCCACACGCTTCTTGCGACCCTGTTGACTATTTTGAATGAAACGCTTGATTGTTCGATGATCACGCTTCAGAAGCTTTGCAATTTTAAGAGTGCTGCATCCCTCTGCAAGATATCTCACTATTTTTGACTTTTCTGAGCCTGTCAAGTCCTTCTTTTGACCCATTTTGCCAAAGGAAAGGAAGTTGCCTAATAATTATGCACACCTGATATAGGGTGTTGATGTCATTAGACCACACCCCTTCTCATTACAGAGATGCACATCACCTAATATGCTTAATTGGTAGTAGGCTTTCGAGCTTATACAGCTTGGAGTAAGACAACATGCATAAAGAGGATGATGTGGTCAAAATACTCATTTGCCTAATAATTCTGCACTCCCTGTAGTCGTGATAACAGAGCATTCAGCACAAACAACAAACTCCCTTTATCAGACATGGGGTGACTTAATTTTCTCCATCCAGCTAGGACCCCGCTAGTTTTCAGATATTTTCTACTCAATCCTCTCTGTCCATTAGCTCTGGAAGTAGGAGTTTTGGAGTTCGTAAATAGAATGCGCAATGAAGATGCTTTGGAGTTTTGTTATTTTGTTACATTTGATGTGTGTTAAAAGACAGAGGTCAAATGCCAGGCTGGGTCCTCTGACACATTGCTGCTTATTTTGTAGCATGGAGACTGGGTATTTCCTTTCTTTCTCTGACTGCAACGTCAGAGGATTTTGTAAATTAAAGTATGTGACAATGTTGCTAGTGTGAAACAAAAGGCTGTAAAATGTGAATTGGTATAAATGAACAAATATTTCAAAATATATCACAATTACGAAAGTCCCAATTTTCACACATTATCATTTATGTGCTATATAGCTTTATCAGTAAAACTGTACGTTTATGCCAATTTAGTGGCCATTTTCATGGAAAATGTACTTTCTGTAAATGACAGTGCGCTACCACATGATTCTGTAGTAATATATTTGCCACAGTGTACTACAAAATGCACCACCCACTACATACTATGTACATCCTTACCACTGTCCTGCTGAATGGGCGCGGCTCACCTGCTACACTTGTTTTGTGTGCGAAGTTTGGATTGTTCACAATCCCTATGAGTTCAGTGAAGTAACATTGATGGCAGCACCTCCCCCTGAAAATTGTTACATCACCACTTTCTCAATCAACCCTTTCATCATTTACCCAAGTGATCTGATGTAGCCCCAGGATTTGTAGGTGTCTGGCATTAACGATGGTTGGCCCACTGACCAGCACACAAGAAGTTGAAGCAAGGGATTCCAGAGGATGCTGGGAAGGGGCTTGTTTCTTGTTAGGCTTGTTGCCGCATCCAATGATCCGTTTTCAGTAGCCACATCAAGTGCTCGTTTTGTGAGTACATTGGGGGACCATAAAGGTGTTTCCACGTTCATGTAATCTGTAAGGTGTACCATTGACGTGACTGATTAGTTACGTCCTTTTGGAACCATGCTGCCTCGTCTACATATGACTATCCTTACAAAAATAAGGTGACATTTGTTAAGCCCCACAAGCACTGATAAAAGTGTAAAGGTTTTTCCTTGGTGCCGAGACGTGAAGGGGAGGCGGGTCCTAGCCGCCCCCCTCGAACTTGTCACTGAGACAATAAAAGCCATTGTGCTTCACCCATTTATGCTGATATTCTAAATATAGAAGATAATTATGCCTTGCCAAGCTCTGTGCTGCTGCATTTCTCTCCAGGGCTTCTTCTGTCATGTCTACTGGTTTGAGTTTCATGCGCAGGATGAAACTTTCTCTTGTATCGCACAAGAGAGAGAACACACTGTCCTAGAAACTGTAGAAAGTGTTGGGTTTTTTCTTGTTTCCCAGTTTCTGTAACCCATTCTCTGCTTTTCTGCTTTTGTTCACCTTCGGTCCATTAGGATTCATACAGAATGGAGAAAAGGTACCTCCTGTAGTCTGCATTTAGCCTTTCTTGCATAATTAGTAGCTTACATTTTGATTCTCTTCCAGACTTTTGCTATGTTATTGGCACTTTATAGAACACTGTCGGCCTTCAGGAGACCTTTAAAGCGTTGTATGCTATTTTGTGATGTATTTTCCCTGAAGTCCGAGGTTTCAGTCGCAGACCGGAGCCTGAGTCGTCTTGGAATATGCTAAGTGTTCCCAGGTCTCTCTGGGTAGCAGCGTCTTATTCAGTAAACTGTGGGCTTATGTTGTTTTAGTATTAGGAAGGTCTGAAGGGCATTTGCCCTCCAACCACAGAGTGGCTACATGTTGCTTTGCTTACTGTCTGCCATGTTTGAGATGTGATGATACATGTGCAATACTCTTTCCATTATATTCCGTTGGGATGTTTGTTTGTGGCATATCGTAGGGAGTTGTACTATTTTGGGCAGTGTGATAGCCAAGACAAATGTCCCCAATAAATATATAATAAACGTCATGACATAAAGTCTTAGCTCCCTTTAGGCGGTGTTGGAATGGTAAGAGAATTCCTCAGCATGAATGCCCAGATAAAACATTACCAGCAAACGCCAAATTCTTATCTTTGGCTTCACCATCAGGATCAGAAAATCATATTCAAAGTTACATCGGTCACTGTTTTCCCAGTGTCAATGGTCCACCTGCTGTACAAACGCTGAAGCCATATTGGACAGGGCAGATCTCTTTCTCTGATTAAGGATTTTATTTAAAAATATAGGATATTGTTCTGGTACATTTGACTTGCGGAGGCGGGTGTCCATTCATAGGATACACTACAAGGAGATGGGGAAACTATAGGAAATTGAGAAGCTAAATGGTGAATCTTTGACTTACTCTCTTTAGATTTGTCAAAAACAACCCGATGTGTCGTTCATGAAGAGAACTATCCTTGTATCTACATCTTTTGGAGAGGCTTAATTATTTCTTTCTGAAATAAATGTAACCTCTGCATCTCAAGATTGTTAATGTCCTCACCTTGTATTGAAGCCAGATGTTTTGTAAAAGTAGCAGTAGAATTGCTTTTTTGTTGCTTGTGATTATCTCATTTTGCTATCCCCTTTGTTTTGTGTGCTTTCCCATATCATAGTGAGCTGCGGCTTCATGGCAATGAAAATTGGTAACGTACAACATCTTTCCATAGAAGCAAATTTAGTGTTTTTTGTTATATTTCGGTATGCTGATGTTTTTGAATTTGAGATTATGTAGTCCTACATAGAATTGACATGACAGACATAGGAGGGTTTCACCATTATTGACTGCAAGACATATACTTTTATGATTAAGTATAATGGTGAGATCCAACACTGACAAGTGGAGAGAAAATACCAGTGAGATAATGTGAGCAAAAAAAGATAATAGAGAAAGCAACACAAGCTAGAAGTAGATCTGTATTTGTAACTGGTCTGGCGGCTTCAGGGATGTTTTGGGCACGGTTGGCAAAACAAATTGCAGAAAAGCAAATCAGGCAAAATGTACCTTTTGTTAAGCTTTGGAGAGAGCCTAGGCTTAAAAAAACACACTCTAGTCCTTTTTTGAAGGTGAACTAGAGAAACGTGCAGATTTCAAGCACAAAATGACAGAACTCTCGAGTGTGTCTGAAACAGTAATTTTATAGCAGATTGTGGACTACTATTAAATTACCAAAATCAATTTGTGTTCTTTTGCACACTGTTTTCTTCCACGAGTCCTTGCTTTCTGAAAATAGGTTTTTAAATTTCATTCTTGTCACATTTGCTGTGTGTTCAAAGACAGGGGGTAAATGTTGGGTGTTATCTTCCGAGGGAGCTTGGTGTTTACTGCCCTTTCTCTGACTTTAAAGTGAGAGGATCTTGCCAGGTACTGGGAAAGAAAATGTTTTTTGGCTAGCACACAACAAAATTTAAATGTCTGTACATGAACTGTGCAAATATTCCAGACTATATCAGAATTCAGAAAGCACAAATACAGCTTATTCTTTTCTAATTCAGAAGTGGTAAATAAACAAGTATTTTAGTATTATCAAAAGAAATCAGTACACTGGGACATGCCATTTCCACACATTATCATTTGTGTGCTGCGTAGTGTTATCAGTAAAACTCTATCTGCAAATGTAATGGGTATTTCAGTTGAAAATGTTTTGTCTGGATTTGCAGTTCACTAATACACTATGTATACTCAGCTCTAAGCCTCTCCAGTCGACACCACTCCACTCTTCAACACTCCACTCAACAACACTTGCAACACTCTTTGACACAACACTCCACTCTTTTCCACTCTACACCTCTACCCCATTCCACAGCACTCTACTTTATGCCGCTACACTCCATGGCACTTTATTCTACTCTGTGCTTCTCCACTGTACACCATGACACTCCAGTTCGTGACACTCCACTCTTCTCCACTCATCACCACTCTACTCTTCGCCAATCTACTTCACTCATCACCACTCTACTGCACTCATCACCACTCTACTTCACTCATCACCACTCTACTGCACTCATTACCACTCTACTCCACTCTTCGCTACTCCACTCCATGCAACTCTCTTTTTATGCCACTAACTTTTAGCCATGCTGAACAGCAGCCACACGGGTCTACAACATGACTAAGACACATTGGCAAAGCCAATTTCCTTTTGCATAGGCAAGGCCTATTGGCGTTGCTAATGCTTGTTACTAATGGGATACCTGCAGAGGGACACAAATTCTATATAAAGTTCAGCGTGAAATGGCTGGTCATCTACTATGGCCACCATTGTGTGTAGAGTACTCTAGCTGAAAGGTGCTTGACAGAGCCTCCGCTTTTACAACAACTTTTATATCGCCGTAATACATGCTTTAATTCCCCCAAAATAATTTGTCGGTTGGATTCTTCCAAATCAGTACACTTTGGCCATAATATGTGAATTTACGTTTTGAAAATCAATTATTCAGGGCTCAAAATCACACATTTAACTTGATCAAAATTGCAGTTTAATTTCTCAAGTCAACCCTTTAGTTGAATGTCATCCAACCACACATCTGGGTTCCTCCAATAAAAGAGCCATGATATCTGCAAGAAGAGGAGGGTGTCTCTAATTCTATTTTCTCACATGTGGAGTGAGCAGCCACTGTCCTAAAGCAGCCACAAGCCTTCTGTATTTGGGTGGTGTACCTGATGGCAATCTCTGTGCAAGGCTAGCTCAGATTAACAGCTTCTGATGCATGAATTAAGTTGCTCGCACCCTTTACTTAACCGGCTATCTTATGTCACATCCAGCAAGCCCTCCAGGCCCAGTAGCTTGTTTTTAGGTTGAGCGTAAGCTTTCGACCTCATGTATACTTATACTATGGGCTTAAAGCGATTTCATTTTTGGTTGCAGTGTCTTTAAAAATCCCTGCTTGCTAGTGGTCAGTTCTTCCTCTTAATCCCTCCTTTTTCCTGTTTGGGAGCAGTGATCAACTACTGTTTATTTACGCTTTGTTGTGTTTGTTTAGTCTTTGTGGGACTTTTTTTTTCTTGCCTCTCTGCTCGCGTTTGGCAAAGTGGCCCTATTTGTTTGCAGAGCATTTTGTTTCTCTCAGCATACCTTCGCTGTAACGTTGCTCCAGGAAACAGGTCTGAAGATTATGTTATCTTTTGTTATTTTGGTTACTTTTGCTAATTATTGAAATTGTGTCCTAAGCTTTTTGTGGTGTACAGTAATTTTATAAAGTGTAACTTTTTCTGTGTGTGATGTAATGGTTTTATTGTAGATCACTGCCTTTTCTTCGGAATGAAAATGTTGTCTCTTTGGCACGTTTAATAATTTTTGTTGAAAGAAACTTTCTTAATGACATTTAAAAATGTGAAAAAAAAATAAAACAATGCCCAATGTTCAGGGGTGTGGAATTTACTAAAATACCTACTTGTCCATGGGACAGGTTGCTTCTTAAATCTATTTGTCCTGTAAAAAAATCTACTTTTCACTTTGGTGCTATGTAGTGCTGCGACAAATTATGACAGCAATCTCTTTATGTAAGACCTCTGATAATAGCCTCTCTGATTATGCCAGGGCTACTACTATAGTAGGGCTTCAATACTTGAAATTTCAATCCCTGTTATAGCAATTTTCTTATTTTGCCACCTTTCCGCAGATCTACATACTGGAGCTGGAGGAAGCACTAAGTATTAGTTCCAGGGCTGGAATGCCTTTAAGTATGCAAACCTACTAACTTGCATGCTTTAAGGACTTTCACTAGCTCTTCTCTAATCTTTTCCCATTATGAGAAAGGTTGGAAATGTACCCCTGACAATGGCAGGAGTAGAAGTTCCTTCAGGATTGGGAAAAAAGTGGTTGGAGGGAAAGTGAACTTGTAAACACTCAATGGATTTTCACATGAGCAAATGTACACATGGATATCTGCTGGTGCTAAAATACAGTTCACAAATATTTTTTAGGAGTCAGCTTTCCTGGTCTACTTCTGTAAGTTCTTGTGAACTCATGAAAGCCACTAATTCAAAGACATACACCATGGGTTCACTTTTGTGACTTTCTTTAAGACTAGGGTCCCTAATTAGGTCTGGTGTTAACAAAGGCATTTTGTTTTTATTAAACTTCTATTTCTCTCTCTATCTATTGTCTGGCTTTACTGTGAGTGATTGGATTAACTCTTCCAAAAGGAGCATATTGGCAAACAAAGTAGTTTTGCTCAGTGTCAGGAACTACTGTGGCAATCAGTGGCGTAACAAAACTGGAGGGGGCTCTCTTGCAAAGAACATGGAGGGCCCCTCCAGACTCACTCAGGGCAGGTACTGTGCTGAGGGGACCCCTTCGAGGGGGGCTGCGGGGCCTTTGTTACGTCACTGGTGGCAATGTGTGCTTTTTGAGACCAAAAACGTTTTTTTCTTTTTGCCAGTGTCTCTTACAATGGTGAGGGCCTGGCAGCTCCCACAACAGTAAAGTGTTACAAAAGTCATGTCAAAACAAGACATGCATTGACGAAACCAAAAGGCTTACAAAAACATGTTGGATCGGTTGGCTTTGCCAGAGCTTGTTCGTTTTCATGCTTCCCATAATCGTGTTGAAAATGGTTAAACTGTGGTTTCCTTTAGGAATATTTTTGGGAAATACTAGCATACATCAACACATTTAACTAAGTGACGCTTCAAAGAAATAGCACCTAAAATGTCCTACTTGCATTTTTTTGTGAACATTTTATTTTGAAAGCACAGAATCATAACTCTTGCTTACAAACTTCTGCAGACCTTTGCATCTAATCAGAGAGCATTCTGGGAGCATTATACTTGGCCTCAAATTGTTAAACTTTTCAAACATGTGTGTACACTTTTTTTTTTACTGGAATCACTACCAGTAGTGCAGTGTGACCTGAAAACGTTTATTTACAGCACTCACCCGGATAATGAAGGCTTTTTATTAATGAACCATAAATAAAAGCTTGAACAGCATTTTGAATGGACACACATATTACCTGAACTGCACACAGTTCAGTTCTCTGTAAACTGTCAGCCAAAGGGTTTGTGCTGCAGGAGGTTGGGCCTACTTGTCCCAAGGACAAAATAAACATGAAAACTTGTTGCTCTTGGCTCTTGTCCCGGGCATTAGGCGATAGGAATTCCACATCCCTACAATGTACAAAAAATCAGTGCTTAATTTTTGCTGGTGGTTTCCGTTGCGGGGTACTAGTACTTATTTTTGAGGGCCTGTAATTATTTTTCTGTCTCAATAACTTACTGTGAGAAAAGACATATATGGGAAAGATGGAAGAAGAGAAAAAAGAAAAAGCATCATAAAGAGAGAAAGCAGAAAGCTGCTACAGTGAGCTGAAGTGTCAAGGCGTAGCTGTAAACGAATTAAAGAGGCCCAAGATCGCTCCAGGGTTACACTTGTGCTCAAAGAAATGCCTCATGCAAAAAAATAAGAGATGGCCCCCAAAAATACGTCCAAGTGCTCCCCCACAGGCACAAATTAAGCCCTGAATTTTGAATGTAACTTTGTATATAGAGCTGTATAGATAGGTTTGTATGAGTAACAACATGGGTGGCTCACGTAATTGCTACAATAAACAGAGTTGTCAAAACATCCCCCTTTTTCCCAGAAAGCACCACTCCCATCTAGTCCCTTTTAATGAAGCACTCTTGGTGTATTTGGAATCATTTTGGTGGTTGTTTTGGGTAGGGATGTATGTATTGTTAAATTTCACACACCCTAGTCCACTTGTGCTAAAGTTCTCTCTGTCTCACACATACACACCTTCTGTTTTCAGAATCCACGGCTGGAATGTAGTTGCATGCAGACACAATTGCCCTCGCCTAGTCACACACACTGTTGCACACGCATTCAGGGTACCATACCATATCATATATTCTGAAGGACAAATTGCTTCTAGAGAAGATGTGGCATAACAGCCAGAACTGCTGACTAAGGAACTTCAAAATCAGGTTTGAGTCTTGGTGTCCACTTACTATCCTGTGATTCTAAGCAAAACACTTTAATCTCCCCATACCTAAAATCAACAAGCATTGGCAAAGACAAAAAGTTTCACCCACACAAACTCTGTAGTTCAATTGTTTAATTTTTGTGCTTGGGCAATGTCACCTGTACCAGCTGCAAAGTAAATACGTTTTGCACCTGGAAGTAGTTTGTGTTTTAAGGGCCTTGTTTAAAAAAAATATCTCACTAGGCCTACAAGCCCTTTAGTTATATACGGGGCCACTGGAATCATGTGGAGGAAAGGACCGAAATATGCGGGAGAGTTGACCAATTAATGTGGCAAAAAAAGTTCAGCTATGCATTTACAGTGCCAATAGCTCCAGCTCACATAAATGTGAGACTAAATACGAGACCTTTTGCATTGCAAATGCTTGTTTAAGTTTAGTGATGCAATCTGATCATTAAGGAATCTTCCACTGTATTTTTCTGTGATATGCTATCTGGGCACCCCCTACCGGAGCCAATAAGGGTCTTCTAGCTTTATATGTAAGTTAATTTCTTTTACTTTCATTAGACCTGTTCGTCTAGATATCTGCAGGCTTGCTGCTTTGTTTTCTCTGCAACGACCTACAAGCACTCAATAAACTATTCCTGTAGCAGGACTGGTGCCGGGATTTGCATGGCAGACCTTCAGGCACATTGATATTTCTTGCCTCCTCCTGTGCTATTTTGGGAAGCATTCAGAATGGGAAAACCTACGTGAAGAACAAAGTGAACGGGGTGTAGTTTACTGGCTCCTCAAGGGCTTCTGTTCCAGGGATTCTTCATGTCCCATGAGCACAAAAAGGTTTGCTTTATATCTGTCTGTGTCAGAGAATTTGATCTCACGTATACAACAGTCCTGACTGTTCAAGCCCAGAGGTGAATTGTGAAAAAACAATTGTGGACATAAACACAAATTCTTTCTCTCTGTCTCCCCTTCTGTGTTTTTTTCGGTCTTTCTCTTCTAATTGTGTTTCCTGGAACAAAAACAGACTATTTTCACCTGATTATCGTCCATAGTAGCACTTTAAGGAGAACGGCCACCAGTGGCAATATTGGGGTGTCGTTTCGTATTGCTTTTCAATTTAAACTACAAATCATTGGTCGCATTTTCTAATACAGGTTCTTGTACAGTAACTTTTTGTTAAAAAAGTATGTATGTGGTCGTTCTGCGTTGTGCCCCGAGGAGCATAGCACTTAATCATTGTCCAAAGCGTTACACGTCTAATATCGCAACACCAGGGACACCTGGAGAGTAGTTGTGTGGACACATGTCCCCTTTGACGCTGGAAGCAGAATGCAGCTGGGCACATTTGTTATTCATTCTCAGTCTCAGCGCAGGTTACTGGCCAGTCAACCAGGACAAAGGAACGGTGTCCCCTGCCATTAGAGTTCTAAATCACAGAACTGGAAAAATATATGTCCTTCGATTATGAGATTGATGCGATAGGATAATCAGCCAGGTTCTGTTATTTAAGAGGACGAAGGACCTGCATCAGACGAGAGTGCAGGCTCTGGCATTGTTGAGCAGGTCAGTTTCAAAGAGGAGATCTGAATGTTACTCTCCAGCGAATCCCGTGTTGACAACCACATCAAAATGGAATTTGATATATATTTTTACAGTTATTTTGATCTGTCATTTGGCTTCTCGGATGGTGTTGATTCAGCACTGTCTGCGGATCAGTGCTCTCAAGCTTGATATCTCAACATCGAGTGATTAAAATGAGGAAGCAACAATACTAACCTATAGTGGATTCATCCTTGGATCTGATACAAGAGCCGACCTAGCTGAAGAGCAACTGAGAGCTTACATCAACTGGGGATTTACACATTTGCACTTCAGAATGACATTACATTTTACATATTTACAATTACGTTACATTTTTTACGTATTTACGAACTTAACTACAGGGAGAGCGATTTGCTCAGAATCGCACAATTTACACAATGTTTGTTATGTTTTTAGTTACAAGCTGTGGCCACTTTACCTAATTTCAGTGAGTTGCTGGAAATAAATTAATTAGATACTAAGGCTGTTTGGAATTGCTGAAGTGATTTCTACAAAGGTCATGAGAGTTTAGGCAGTGGGAGTTACAGGCAAGATTTTGAACTTATTTTTCCCTAAGAAAACCATTGTGCATATTGCCTTCGTGCAGGAGGTATTACTTGTGAAATTCACCATTAGAGTCCTGAATGTAACCCAATTCAGCAGTTAGGTGAGTTACAAATTATGGGCCTCATTTAGAGTGTGGTGGACGGAGTATGTAATGTCGGCATGATGGAGTACTTTACTACCACCATGCTGAGGGTACTCCACATGTGAATTTAGAGATGTCCACCAGCCTTGCGAATCTCTCTCGTGCATTGGCATGGCTCACCATCATTTTCATTCCTGTCAGTGTATTGTCAATGTAAAGGTATTGAAAGTTTGACCAACGGCTCTGTCAATATAATGGAGTGGTACGGAAAACTTTCAACATTGTTTTTAAACATTTTTAAAACAAAATCCCAAAGCTGGAGTCTGTTTTTGGAAAGAAAAAAAAAGCAATGGCGCCCTCGTCAATGGAGTATTCTCCCATGGTATAGGGGTCACTTTGCAGTTTCTACTGTCCCTTACCGACAGGTTTTACCTGGTGGTGACAAACAGTGACATCTTGCCATTTGTTTGCCCTCTCTAAACTTGCCTTACTCTGTCAGGCTGTCGGAGGTGTATGTCAGTGGCAGAGACGGAGTAGGCTTCGCCATTGGCTTACTGAAGGTCTGCCCGACTTTAAATGAGGCGGGCGGATTTTCAGTGTAGCTGAGGTGGTGCTCCGTTGTCTTTGCGATGGAGTACCCTCTCTGCCAAACTCTAAAACTGGCCCTATGCCTTTTGTCCAATTATAATCAAGTTCACTCAGAGGTCAGAGATCTGTTTAGCTGCAGAGATGTGTCAGTGTGCAGAGATTCTTCACACTCACAAAAACTACAAAGTTAGATAAATGTTATGAAGTTACACATGCGCTGGATTTTGTCATGAAAATCAGAACTTTCGTGAGTATTCACGAGTATAATTTGTGCTGCGGTACCTGCAATGAAAATCTAAGCAAGGTATATTTTCACTCACTACACGCTTGCTTGTTACTGGCACCAACTAACACTTGTGAGAGGAGAAAATATGCAAGTGCATAGCTCTTGGAAAAACAGGAAAGTTCTTGAACTGAGTTTAACCAATAGTTAAGGCTATGCACCCGTAAGAAAACCTTTGCACAACAATAGTTAGCAAAAGTGTGGCGCTTGTGAACTGCAGCTGCATTTTACCGCATGCCGTTGGATACAGACTGTTTACTCCCTATTCCAAGCACCAAGACAAATGCTGTCCATCCTCTTGGAGTTAAACAAGCTCCATATTAGTTAAGATTTTATCAAAGTGTACTTGTCCAACCTAAGAACTTTTGAAGAAGCTTCATAGTACTCATCTGACATATAGGGGTTCTTCACTGGAGAGACACTGGTTCTTCACTGGAAAGACAGTTGGACTGATAGAGGTTAACGGGTATTAATAGTGCAGTGGTTTGAAATTCTAATAAATTCCTGCTCTGTGAGGAGGACTGGTGGAGAAGGTACAATTGCCTCAAATGGTTTAGTTACTCGAACTATTCACAGACGCTCTTTCATTCAGATACCAACAAGTGCTCTGTTGAGCAGATATCTTTCTAAACTTTGTCAGATTTTTAATAACCGCGTATGTATTTCTTGAGGCTATACAGAGCAGTTTGGTCATACTAGACTTGGCGAAGACGGAGCTTTTAACCCTGCTCTACAAGGTAATCCTTCTCTGACTACTGACCTCCCAATCATCTGGCCTTATTTTTCGGGTTCTAACTGGAAACCTTCCTCCTTTTCACACCGTGTGATTGCCTGTCTTGTTATTCGTATGTTGTTACGTGCATGGCGTCTCTTGAGCCTCGCATTAAGACAGTAAGGCCCATATTTATACTTTTATTGCGCCGCATTTGTTTCATTCTTTTGACGCAAAAGCGGCGCAGACTTACAAAATATAATTGTATTTTGTAAATTGGAGCCGCTTTTGCGTCAAAAAGTGACGGAAATGCGGCGCAAAAAAGTATAAATATGGGCCTAAGTGTACGAAAAATGCAACTCTGTCACTTACTCCGCTACACTCCGTGTGTAAGCACACCTGCACGTTCACCGCAACACGACCAGAGAACTGGTGGGGCCTTCACTCAGGACACCAAACCCTTCACACTGGCCACGTTATCACCCCAGGTCCTACCAACCATGCCTAAAAACAGTCCCATTTTGCGCGCCACCAAAACGCACCTCAGGGCCTGGTCAGCGGCGTGCACCGCTGTAGATATGCTGCAGTACAACAAAGCGTGACATTCCCCGTTCAGCGGGCCCGGGCGTCCCCCTCTTTCGCTGTGGGTCTAGGCTCTGCAGGTTTCCCTCTCACGCCCGGGAGGCACAGGACAGCTGGCACACAGCTGCGGGCTAATGGCTTTTCTGCAGAGGCAGGCTATAGCGCTTTTTTGCTTTGCGCAGGTCTTAGTGCCATGCACCTTCGCAGACCCCTGTTGCTATGGAAACCTCTCCTGCTAGTCTACTCCAGGTAGTACTGGGGAGTATAGTGCTGAGTGATGCAGGAGCCCTCTGTCACCATCCCTCCCATCTCTCTTCCTTAGCCTCCATCTCCTCTCTCTCCCTTTGTGCTTTCTGTAGAGCAGTGGCTGCCGATTTCATGGCTGTAGCGGCTGAATGATGTTGGAGCGCGCTTTTTCAAACTCTTAGGTAAATGGAAACTGAATTTCTTCAGCTTAAACAAAAGTGAAACGAATGGCGGGGACAATTCAGAATGTGCGACAGGATCAAAGCTTCTTTCTTTCACGCCTCTGTCTCATAAGAGGATGCTGTATTTTGTGCTCTTTGTTTGCTGCTGTTTTGCTCTTCGGGTGTCTGTCCTGAAATGAAATAGTTAATTTTCAGTGGAAGTACTTTACTAGCTCTTGTATGTTTAGCCTCTTTGTTCAAACTAAATATAATGCTGTGGAGAAGAATCCCAGAGGGTTCTATCCATCACTCCTCTGTTGCTGCATTCCACTGTCTGTTCTCTCTGTATCCCGCGTGTTATTCTTTACTGTTAGTGGCTAATGTTCAGCCTACTGTACGTATTGCCTGACCAGCTGTCCAATCTGCCTACCACAGGTATCCAAGGATTCCTTTGCTGACCAGTCTGCAACATTTTGTAACTATGTGCTTCAATATTTTTGGGGTCTTGGCTCCTCTAGATGGCACGCACTGTCTTGAACCGAGACGTGCTATATCAACTTCGTGCGTTAACAGCTAGTCCGTCGCTTCCCATTTGCTGGCAATGTCGTTGCTCCACTTTGCATTCTTCCTATTTGTCAAGGACATGTATACATCATGCCTTTTCTGGTGTCTATCCGTCCCCGAGAGCACCAGAAAACTATTGTTAACATAGGCAGCAGCCGTTTTTAAAGTTTTGTTTCGGGACCACTTTTTTAGTTTTCAGTGCCATACCACATGTGTTACAGTCGCAGATGTTGCAGCAGAGCAACGACCTTCACGACAGCAGAAAACTCCCTAGTAAATTTTAAATATGTTTACTTTCTTACAAGCGGAGGCAAGCACAGCGTCAATAATCTCGTTCGAGTTATTTTATTCTGTAGGCATATCGAGCGGAGAGTGGTTTGCGGGAGTAATTCATGTCAGCAGAGCTCACGCCGGACGTTCGCATTAGATTTCTATCATCCCATAAAACCTTGCGCTGAGCCTCAAGTGCGCTCTATCGTCCGCAAAAAACAACACAAGTGTGCCGCACGCCAGTGTGTAACTGTGAAGCCCGATGCGTGAAACATTGATTTATACAAAGAACATAGCCATTGACAAGCCAATAGCACTCGCATTGCTGAGGCCGATTGGCTTTGCCACTGTTTTTCTGTTTATTAGGAGTTTGGTAGTTTTAGCTGCGCACATTTGGAAGCAACAGCTTTCCCTTAACTGTACAGGTAGCGCTAAACAAGCATTGCACAAGCTAACAGTTTGTGCTGCTGTATAGTGACAGGTTCTTGGTGTAGCTCCAAGAATGCCTAGGTGTAGGCCGGAAGACGCATGGTCGGGGGTGAGGCAACAGACTGGAGCGCTAGCACAAAACAAAGACGCAAATATTTCTTGCACAGTTAGTTAGGACTGCGTAGGGTTAGACATCCCGACTGCGAGTGTCCTGTGCTGGTGTACAATTTTGAGCATCCAATAAAATTCTGTGTCCCGAGGATTGGATTCAGCGGGCATGGCAAACAGCACCAACTACAAGTTCTCCCCCCCAATAGTAGGAAATAACTTGTGGATGTTGAAGCTTTCTGCACCAAAATCTGCTTATTTGGGTATTACTGTGTAATTTTCACCCGCTCAATTTCTGTGCTTCTTATTTGCTGAAATATAATGAAGGCAAAAACTCAGAGGGGAAAATTTCTTGTAATTGCAATGTCTCCAAACACGGGTTTACCCAGGGATCGAAAAGTAACAATATAATCGTGATCAAGGCCTAAATGTTGAAAACTCGGAAATAATGCATACAGACATAGAATAAGACCTTCGTTTGTCATATTCCCGAAACTTCTTACATGTTTTTTTACCTTTTTCTTTTTATAAAAAGAATATACGGGCGATTACGTATACAATGATTGAATATGTATTCCATGTTAGTCAAAAACCAAAGGCACATTCACTATTTACAAGTTCAAGAATAATATATAAGTATCAAGTTTTTATAACAAAGTAGTTATTTAATCTACTTCTAAAATAACTTCCTCAATGGCAATTCAGTGACCTGCAGTTCATAGGCCTAAATCATGGTGGGTCCCACTTGTAGTTACATCCTTCTGAGGCCAGTAAATTGAGAATCATGAAGTTGGATATTGCTATCATCCCATATTTACAGAGTTCAGAAACACCCGAAGTGAGGCACAAAGCCCTGTAGTGTCATGCTGCCTGATAATGCAATCCTGGTCTAATTGGAACTTTTAATTGCACCACATTTAAAACCAACACACATAAACGATTTTCTTAACAAAGAAAACTGTGAATGCTTTTAGAAGTCTGTACATTGTGATCAGTGATGAAAGTATGGAGACAAGTGCTAAAGAGCAGTTTCACAAAAAAGACTATGGGGGTTATTATGACCCTGGCGGTCGGTGGTAAAGCGGCGGTACGACCGCAAACAGGCCAGCGGAAAAAAAATGGAATTATGACCGCGGCGGTTACTGCCGGGGTCATCCGCCACTTCACCATTCCGACGCCATGGCGGTGAAGACCGCTGGGCTGGAGATTGCGGTCTCCAGCCCGGCGGTCGTCACTAGACCGCCGACGTTATCAGGACCCTGCATACTGCCATGGATCTCGGGTGGTTGGGAACCGCCATGAGATCCATGGCGGTAGGCACTATCAGTGCCAGGGAATTCCTTCCCTGGCACTGATAGGGGTCTCCCCCACACCCCGCTACCCCCCACGAATCCTCCCCCCACACCCCTCTGCCACCCACCAAAGGTGGCACAAGCCCCCTCCCCACCCCGACCCCTAACATGCACATATACACACACCTACACGCACACATACACCCCGACAACACATACCCGCACACATACAGACATGCACACCGTCCGACCCGCACACATTTCCCATATACACAGCACCCCCCGCACGCATACACTCACTCACTCACCCCCTCTACACTCTCACACGCACACCCCCATGCACGCCCACAACACCCCCCCACCCCCTTCCCTAACGGACGATCAACTTACCTTGTCCGTTGATCCTCCGGGAGGGGACGAGATCCAGGGGGCCAGCTACGCCACCAGAACACTGTCACCAGAACACCCCCACACCGAATCATGGGACGTGATTCAGTGGGCGGTGTTCTGTTGACGTGGCGGTGGAGGTTGAGCAACCTCAACTTTCCTGCCGTCCGCCAGTATGGCTGCTGGCGGCTTTCCGTACGAAAAAGGACGGCGGCCTGCCAGCGGTCATAATATGCGGCGCGGAAGACCGCCACCACTGGCGGTCTTCAGCACGCGGTCTTGCGAAAAGACCGCCAAGGTCCTTATGACCCCCTATGTGTCACTCGTGAGCCAGCCTCCTTTGAGGTCTGTCTCAGCACATGCTCAAGGGGCTCATCCAACATGATTGGATCAGCTCACTGCCACCATATATTTCCGGCGGTAGTAATGCACTTCCGCTTTGGCTAACCCCCTGTTGGTAATGTCATGGACGCGTGAGTCGGATTCAGACTTGGGGACCGAGCTTGGAAACTATTATCAATAAGGTTTTATGCCTCGCCTAGCAGCCAGCATTTAGATGTCTGTAAGTGAACCTCTCTAGTGGGCTTACATTATACTTTGATTGTGCAAATTGCTTACCATTGGTTGACTCTTTTTTTAATTGTCACTGTCATTCGCATGCTTTTATGCAATGGCTTTCCATCTCTTCTTGTTCCGCCCTCCTGTTCACCACCCCCACCCCATTACCATAGGCAATACATCGCCCATTGCCGAGACCTGTTGGCTTTGTCAGTTCTTCTTTCTAGTCTGCCTATTGCTTGGGGGCACTACTTAATTGAATTATCTGTGCGGTAACGGTATCTTAGGTTGGTCGCCTTCCCATTGCAAAGCTATTGGAGTCTCTGAATGTTGTTGGCTGTGTTCCATGTTTTTAAGATTTAACTCCCTTTGTACATCTTTCTGTGGAAGGGTAGCTAGTTTGGGCAGCTGATGCCTACCCTAGAAGGATGCAAAAGAATTAGAACTCAGGTACAGAAATGGCACAGTGATCACACAATTAACTCTAAGTCTTGTCAGAGCTATTGGTCTTCTTTAAACATTAGAGCTTTATTTGCAAATAGTAAAGGAGGGGCTGCTAAAATAATAAACATCGAAGTTCTAGGACTTTCTACAGCTAAGTTATTACTCCAACTCATTTCATCATACTTGCACAGGAAGCCAGTATCATGTTTAAAAATTGGAGTGCTTGACTAATATTCTAATAAGACAGAGGATGCAAGTTACCTGCCACCTCTGGAATCCTTCAGATCTCCTTTTTTAGGTCGAGCCTAGCAGCGCACATGCGCTACTCTCTCGACCTGCTGTAATCTACGCTGTGGGCTTTAATAACGCCCATCTCACGCCCATCACTTTCATTTGCTCCTTGGCCTGCCTTTCAAAATTCCCTTAGTTTCATAGGTGAATGCTTTACGTTTGTCCCGGCTTGAGGCTGTTTTGTTACCGCCTAAGAGACTGACCCTGTTACATGGATTATTGCACGATCAGCCATATACCTTAGTGTGGCGCACTACTTTTTTCTTTTGCCTCTCCGCCTTACGCTCCGTGGCCATATGTTGTTTCTTTCTCTACCTTGTTTTTGGTTATGCCGCTGTTTCTTTGTGGTGTTTACACCCAAAGGTTGCAAGCTGGAAGGGGGTTCTTGTTTATTTATTTTTTTATTTTACGTTTTAGGGTTTCGTATAGTGCGAACTTGATCAGAAGAGCTGTGCCGGGAGAGCCACTATCAGGATTTCTGTGTTTTATTCTGTTTTAAATGCTCCTGTTTGCATATTTTACAACTGCTAAACTTCAACAGATGCAGCAATTGCAAAAGTATTATATAATACCATTGCATTACATACAGTACAGGTGATTCCAGAAGAATTTGAAAGGATTCTTTAAAAGAACAAAAGTTTGGTAGAGATCATATGCTAGTCAGAAGTGAGTTTGTTTCTGCACGTCTGATTGACTTCACCCTCATGAGGTTTAGGGCCACATGAACAAAGCATTTTTCTAGTCCTAGAATCGGCCCATTTGCGACTAGAAAAAGGTTTTTGGAATGTAAAAAGCCCAAATTGCTAATCTGTAACTTGTTATCCAATCGCAGGTAGGAAGGGGCATGTTCAAGGGGTCCATTCCAAATGGGGTCGCAAATTGCGACCAACCTCTTGAATATTGATGAGGTAGGTAATTTGCGACCCCATTGGGAATCACAAACAGTGTATTTAACACTGTTGTACATTTTGTTTTGCGATTCACAATTTGCGATTCCCAAACGGATCGCAAATTGCGAGTTGCAAAACAAGAGGACATACGTCTGGCCCTTAGAATCTTATTCATTTTAGTTGGGGATAGTTAGCTTGTTGGAGCCCGATGCTGACTTTCCTTGGTGGATTGCTTTATCTGAGAGGCACATATTTAGAAATTGATCCTTGTCCGACTGGAGAGTCAACTTGTCCTCTTATCAAAACAGTTGTGCATAGAGATATATCAGGCCAGTAAGCAGCGTTCTTCAGCTTCTCTGTCTCCGGTATATTGCGATACACCAGAGTGCTTGCAACATTCTTTATCATCACAGTCTCCAGTCCCACAAACACAAAGTCTGGCTTTGGTGTAACAAAGGTCTGGGTGAACAGGTATTCAGAAGGTATGTTTTACATACCTTGCAAATCATAACAACAAAAGATGACCTGGTGACACTGGTGAACAAAAACTATAATTATTTGGTGTGTCAAATCAAACCCAATCCATATGTGCACAGATGTAGAAAATGGAAAGGGAGTGGGGACAGTAGAATTGTGTAAAATCTTATAATCCACATAATGTAAATTGGAATAGACCTCATCATGACAGCAACAATACTGCAGCTGTACACAGATACCTCAGCCCAAGTTGGGACTGAACTGAATGGAGAGATGTTATGTCAAGAAATGAAATTGAGGAGAACACCCCTCCTTTTCTTAATAACATAACAAACCATGAGAAACTGTAGTCTTCTATACCTATTTAGACATAAAGATCACCAATACTAGCTTCTCGGAGACCATGTAGGAAAAACAGTTAGGAGATCAGAGAATGCCTTCAGGGACATCAGAAGCTTTGCTAGCCAACGAGAACACAACTCAGGGACTCCTCTGGACAAAACTATATGAGCGTTAAAGACCAGGGAATGCAATCTTGTGGACCAGATGCAAAATCTCACAGACAGCAAGAGACTATATCGAGAGAGCTAAAAGAAAGATGTAGAAAGAGATCTTTCACACTGGTGGAAGCCTACCCCCGGTCATTATACTAACTAACAGAGCATGTACTTATATTGAAAACAGAGCACGCATAGCACTTTTTACCAAATCCTTCACGAGAGAAACAAGCACAACTAACAATCTAATCAACATATGCTGGAAAGAAAAATCTGATGGCCCAAGGGAGGCAAAATATGAAGAAGGAGATCTTCAAGGAAGTCGTGAAATTGGGTATTAAGGAGAATTTCCACCCAACTGGGTAAAAGTAATGGTCACTATCAAATCAAATATATGAAAGAATCACATTGATAAAATCCACAATGTATTAGGCACAGTTAAAGACGTTCCCTGTCACAAAGTAATTTACTACAATGGATTTGCAAGAGCATACATGGTAATATTAAGATCGCAAGAGGAGCTTTGACTGTTTTAAGAGCAAAAAGCAATCTCCTACACACAGAAGAAAATATGGAAACAAATGGGACCTAGCCAAGAGCAACAAATGTGCTTTTGAAGTGGTATTGAAAGAATCAGTGTTTCACATCATCTCCCTGGCCCTCTGTGCAAAGTATCCCAGAAGAATAAGTTAGAGCAACTACTGAGAAATACTGGCATTACCATACAAGATGAGAGGGTTACTTACCGACTGTCCGATCAGAAAGGACATCATGGAGAGGGACATAGCTTTTCAAATGTGCTGGTGGAAAAAAGACACATAATTCAACAAACAAATTAGCCACAAATAGCATATCCTCTGCTAAAGCCGGACTTTCACACCAGTTGAAGATTACAAGACTGCCAAAAGACAGTGCAAAGGGTGCCTATGACAAAACAGTCCACATCTTAACTTCAGGGAGGAGCTCCAAATAAGGAGGCAAATTGCACACAAGGAGGACGTTGTCTTTGCTATCAATCAGATCCTCCTTCTGTACTGAATTTAAGTATAAAACCTGAGGGTATCTTCTGTGCACTTTCTTTCCTATGGCCATTTCTTCTGCTTTTTTCCTTTTTTAGACCGAACCCAGGTTTGCTAAATATATCTTTTGGACTTTCTAAAAGCTTCCCTGGGAATGCATTTCGCCCATTGCTTACCGTTGGCTTTGTGTTTTGTAACTAGTAATTGCTTGCTTTCAGTTTGCTGGTTTTATTTGTTTTAGGGTATCCACCATGTCTTTGTCCCTCCCGTGGAGCAAAGCCTGTTTCCCACCACTCCTTGTATTCTTCTATGAGTGTTAACTTTCTGTAAACAGGCTTCAAAAGTTTGTTCCTATCTTGTTACCTTTGCTGTGCATTCAAAGACAGAGGTCAAATGTCAGGACCTGTCTTCCGAGGGATTTAGTTGTTTGCTTTTCTTTCTCTGACTTCAAAGTGAAAGCAGTGTTGTGACAATCTTTTGTGCTACTTGGGAGTATTAAGGAAAGGAAGTTTTCTAGCACACAACAAACTAAATGTCTGTAAATTAACTGTGCCTATATTTCAGAATATATCAGAATTAGGAAAGCCCTGATGAAGCACAATTTTTTTTTGTAATACTGAAGTGTGGTGGAAACAAGTATTTTGTTTCAAAACAAATCAGTACTCTAGGTGATGCCATTTCCACACCCTATCGTTTGTGTGCTATATGGTTTTATCAGTAAAACTGTATTTCTGTGCAAATGTAATGGCCATTTCAATATAAATGGTTTTGTCTTTAAATGCAGTATGCTACTACACCACTCCACAACACTCTACTCTGTCTATGCAACTCTACAACCCTCCACTGTAGGTCACTGTAGGTCACTCTATGCCACGCCGCTCCACGTCCCTCTGCTCTACGACCCTTCACGACATGCCACTGATTTCTACGACACTCCACTTAAAGCCACTACAAAGTGAGTCAACTAAAAACTACTACTACTGTTCCTCTCAGTGACACACCACGTCACTCTACTCCACTTCCCCGTATTCCTGTCTCTAAGGCCCCTTCACTTTATGACCTTCCACTCTGACCCTCCAGGGAATGACACTTCCCTCTCTCACTCCTCTCTGCGACACATCACTCCCCTCTATGCCACTCCAATCTGTGCCACTCCACTCTATGCCACTCCACCCTACCTAGCTCCACTCCATTCCACAACGCTCCATGACACTTTATGATGCTCCACTCTGCGAGACCCTACTCCACTCTACTGTACGCCACTCCACTCTACTCTACACCCCACCACTCCACTCTACGTCACTCCATTCTTCGCCACACTACACCACTCCTCTCTGCACCACTCTATGCCCCTCCAATATATGAAACTGTATGCCCCTCTACTCTGACACCCTACTCCACTCTGTGCCACTCCACTCTGCAACATTCTACTCCACTCTTTGCCACCCTGTTCTACTCTTTGACACTCTGCACAACTCTCTCTACGCCACTCCATGCCACTTTACTCTACAACACTCTACTCTATACCACTCCACTCTACGACACGCTATGCCACTCTGTGACACTCTTCTCCACTCTATGCCACTATACAACACTCTGTTCCACTCTATGCCACTTCACTTTACAACACTCTACTCCACTCTATGCCATTCTTCTCTGCAACACTTTACGGAATGACACTCCACTCTGCGGCAGTACACTCTACTTCACTCTCTGCCACTCCACTCCAAGACACTGTACTCCACTCTACTACTCCACTCCTTGACACTGTACTCCACACCATGCAAGTCCCTCTAGGCCACTTTACTCCACTCTGTCCCACTCCACTCTACCCCACTGTATACCAGTCAACTCTACGACAGTCTACTCCACTCTATGCCCCTCCACTCTATATCCCTCCACTCTGCTACAATCCTTTCAATGACACTCTACTCCACTGCACTCTGTGCCACTACACTGTACAACAATCTACTTCACACAGCCCAACTCCCCCATGCCACTTTATTATTACTAAGCCTTATATAGTGCAGAACTCGCTCCCAAAGGAGCATCTCGGCACTTGCTTTGCAGGCGAGGGCAGATGCTTTCAGAACAGTCAAGTTTTCAGTGACTTCTTAAAAGCCCAGAAGTCAGCGCAGGCGTGGATGTGGAAAGGCAGTTTGTTCCAACGAAATGGTGCTAAGTAAGAGAAGGGCCTGCTACAGTGTCCGGTTGTGCGGCTGTGTGGGTACTGAAGAAGAGTTTAGTTAGAAGACCTAAGCTACCTAGGGGGCAGATAGTACCTGAGCTTAGAATGATGTAAGGCCGGTCAAGATTTATAAAAAGCCTTGTGGTCAGACAACACAGTTTAAAAACTGTCAGTTTTCTGATGGGCCGCCAGGGCAGATTTTCTAGAATAGGCGCTGATGGAGTCAGTGGAGGAAGGTTGCAGATATACCTGGCAGCTGTGTTCTGCATAACTTGCAGCTTGGTCAGCAGGGACTCATTAGCCCCAACCTGTAGGGCATTCCTATTGGCCAGGCGGCTAATGATGAGAGTTTGAATGAGGCTTTTCTAGGAGATGTAAGGCAACCAGGGAAAACCTTTCTTTATAAGTCTTTGTGTCAAAACAGGTGCCACATATAGAATTTACTTGGTCTCTCATAGACAGTGTGTGTCGATATTTACTCCCAGGTTTTTTACTGCTGCTTAGACAAAGGGCTAGACCAAGGTAAGGAGGCCACCAATTTGCTGACCTTAATTCTTGGGCTCTGCCAAATAGCAAGATGTAGGTTTTTGCACTATTGGGTTGGAGGCGATTCAAAGCCAGCCAATTAAAAATTTTTGTCATACAGTGTGAAAATTGTGTTCTTACTTTATCCGGATAAGGGCCGCAGGGAAATAGAATTTGTGTGTCATCTGCGTAAGACACGATCTCTCCACCACATGCTATCACAGTTTGAATCAACAGCGGTACATAGATGTTAAATGGTATAGGGCTCAGGCACTTTACTCCATTCTAGGCCACTCCACTCCACTATATATCGCTCCACTCTACAATCTACTCCACTCTGACACTCTACTCCACTCTGCGTTCCTCCACCGTACTTCACTCTGTTCTACGACACTGTACTCCCTCCATGACACTCCACAGCACTCTACAACACTCCACAACATTCCACTCAACACCACTCCACGCCACTCCACACCCCTCCATTCCACTCTACTCTACGACACTCCACTCCACGCCACTCTCCTCTATGCCACTAACTTTTAGCCATGCCTGAACAGAAGCCATTCTGGTGGACAACGTGGGTAAAACACATTGGCAAAGCCAATAGCTTTTGAGCAGGCGAGACCTATTGGCTTTGCCAATGCTTGTTTAGTCCTTGCTCCATGCTTTCGTGATGACTTTCATGATTTTTAATATTCACTTTTCACCCTTTTCTTTCCCTCTCCTTTTTTTATGCAATTTTATTTTGGCTGTGTGAATAGCAACTATTGAATATAAACAAATGAATCAGTGTAACACACTCACAGTAAGAATACCTATCGTATTTGTGTGGAGTTCATTAGGCACTGCACAAAGAGGATCTGAGAGTTTGACAGGAGGTAATGCGTCACTATGCACTTCATCTTGCCTTTGACTCTGAATTAGCCCGCTTCACCCTAGTTCAGTGCTATATTGCTTGATGTGTGGCTGATCCTCTTGAGGATCATCTTCTATAACATCTGAGAACCTGGCTGTTCCAGAAATAATGTGTAAAGAATTAGAGTGAAAAAGAGGATGGAGCGATGGAAAAAAGTGTGTTACAATTGACTCAACACTCCCTAAAAAAACTCTTTTAATTAATATCAGAGAGCGTTGGTCAAGGTTAAAAACAAAAACGAGTTAAGGGAAATAATGATCCTCTACTCTAAAAAAGGGTGGTTGGAAAAATATTTCTTATACCACTTTGAGAGTCAACATGTTTCGCGCCTTCCAATGTCCTCACAGATCTAGTGGCGCTTCTTCAGGACTGAGGGAAATCTTCTCCAACAAATTAGAAAGGAAACAATGTTCTATAGTTACAAGAACTTTTAACAAAACATCTAATAGTGAGACTCTACTCACAAGAATTCTCAGTAGGCTACTACAACTGAACCCTACCATCCATATTATAGGCACGGCTTTTGCGGGGATGTGCAAGCCAACAATCTGTTGTTGTTCAGCAAAGACTCCTCCTTCTGGCCTCACCGCGTGCCGCCGATCCTCCTCCGGATTGAGTCAGTTTTAACACACTTTTTTCCATCTCTCCATCCTCTTTTTCACTCTAATTCTTTGCACAGAATTTGGGTAAGTGGCCCCTATTAGGGTCCCGTTAGACATTGCAGTGCCAGTCTGACGTGGAGCAAGCCCACTGATGATACATGAGGGCCCTTGCTTCTGTAGTAGCAATACTTGAAGACAGACAGAGATCTTCAGTGGTTGTCACATTTGTTTTGGAACAGTGTACCTTTTTGAGAGATAAAGTATGATAAGGGGGGGTGTACACTGGACCAGTTAACCTTCCAGTCCCCTTTATTTCCCGATATAAGTCACATCTTCTCTGTTTCAACATTATGTGTAGCCTCTACTCTGGTAGGGCTCTGAGTACAATTATCACTGTGAAGCAAAATTATTATAACATATCCAGATTGCGGTAACATTTCTGTCTGTGTTTTTCATTGTCAGGCAGCTCTGTCTCCTCCTGAATGCAGAGAATATCTTCCACTCCATGGCGGACATTCTACTCCGAGAGGATGACCTAAAGTTTGCCTCAATCATGGTCCAGACTCTGAATACCATCCTGCTGACATCGTCTGAGCTTTTCCAGCTGCGGAACCAACTCAAGGACCTGAAGACATCGGTAGGTCCTACGGCACCATTGGTGGGGGAGAAAACTGAAGCTGCCACTAGAATATCTAGTATGCAGCAGCCATGGTGCAAGATTCATCCCTGCCCTCCCTATTGCCAGTCCACCACCATGCCTGTTTCTTTAACTTCAATCCATGTTAAGTTCTCCTTGGGAACAAGTTGCCCTGAACTGAGATTGTAGTTGGATAACACTGCAGCAGTGCTGAAACCACTGTATACAATGACCAGTGGGCTCCTACATGTGGTCTCTCTATTTTGCTGTTGGTGAGAAGGTGCGTAAAGGCCTTCCAGATGCCTAACATGATGCTTCTCCTCTTTTTGAGATACTACATCCCACCATCTTACTTTCCCTAACCAAGCAATGTGTCAGTGCTGGATGAAGAACATTGGGCCCAGTGTACAAAACTGTTTTGCGGTTGCAAAGCCTGTGATTCACTGAATACCTAAGTTCAAGTGCAAGGCAGGGAATTGTATGTGCAAAGGATACATTGAGAGTCAGAAAGGGACTGCTCTGCACTTTGAGTTGTAAACCATTGGTCTGATAGACATCCTAAAGGGAATGGTGTCCCATTCGCACAGTGGAAGCTGTTCATCTGGGCCTATGGTAAACTTTGAACCTTGTGAATGTGTCCATTTCACAATGGGGGAGCAGACAGGGGTTCTTGAGTCTCGGAGCATGCTCCCCCAATGTGATGCAGAAAATACGAACTTTTTTAAGCAAGATTACAGGGACTGTTTTTTTTTATTTGTATTCGGTGAATGTGAATGGAGGGATGGAGGCCTGCTAACCCTTGTAGTCATCTATCCCTTAGCCCTCAGCCATTCATACGGAGTCGCAAAAAAAGATTTCTACTTTTTGCATATTAATGAGGCAGTTGTTTTTGCAGCTCCCTGTGGATGCTGGCTTTGATCTGCAACTTATTTCAGCAGAACAAGTGGAAAACTCTGATCGGGTCACAAACCCATTCTTTGTGCAAAAAACATTGAGTAGTTCGAGACCCAACCTTTGTACAAGGAGCCCATTATTTACTGTGTTTGCTTGCACTGCCTTTGTACTGATGCAACAACTTTTTATAACTTGAGTGCTGACATATCCAGCAACCCATTATGCTGTAGGCCTTCACACAGCTGTCACTTGATGTGCCCCAAATTGGTACCTAGAGTCTTCTGTGACCACCTGGAGATATGTCAGGTCATAGTTGTGTGAATACCAAGATCTTTGGGTTGTGGTTTTGAAGGTTGTAAGAGGGAAGATAGAATAAATAAGAATGTCTCTTTGTGACTTGTCCCACAGTTACATCCAAATTGTATCCCTCTCTCCCTATCGGGCCCTTACACTTGAGTTATGCCTAGCTCCAACATCATTATTGTATGTTTCCTCCCACAGGAGAGTCGTAACCTGTTCTGCTGCCTTTACCGCTCCTGGTGTCACAATCCTGTGGCCACCGTCTCCCTCTGCTTCCTCACCCAGAACTACAAGCACGCCTACGACCTCATTCAGAAGTTGTATCCTTCGGTCATGGACAAACTTTCCCACTTATTCTTGGTGTCATTTCTCACTATTCCAACTTTTTTGTTGCTCTCTCCCTGTATTAAGTGTTTAGGTTTCTTTTACTAGTTCTATATTTTCTGTTGTACTCAGTTCCTTACTTTTCTGCTAGCGCTTTAGTTGCGTTTCGACCTTTTTCTTTCCTTTTTTCATCAACTGAAAAGGAATTTCTCATTCATATATTCCATGCTCTAGTATTGTTTTTTTCTCATTCACGTTAAATTTACTTTTTGTTCCCATTGCCTCCTACATCTAGCCCTTTTTTCTCTGGCAAGCAGTGGTTTCTCTCATCTCTTTTTCCCTTTTCCTCACTCTCTGTTTAGCTTCTGTTAGTCTCTTGATTCTCTCTCCTGTTTTTCTGTATTTTCATTTCTCTACCTTTTTGCACATCTTGCACATGTGTTTCCCCAGTAATCGTATCTTTCTATGATATGTTTGTCTGCGTTATTCGACCTCATCCACTCCTTTTGTTTTGAATGAGATACCGTTTTGTGAGGTTTGACTGAGTGGGAAAGCACCAAAAGGCAGCCACCGTGGATTGGGGTTGCCACAGCCGGGTGTGGCAGGAGTAGAAATGGGAGGTGCACACCTTCAGAAATGACGCACATGAAATGGAGAGTAATTTTACTAATCCATACTGAAAACATTTGTGCTGTGGGATTAGTCGTTCCTAGTAGCGATCATAGGGTGGTGAGAACAGAACTGGGATGCGGACAGAATGCTTGTGTCAGAGGGATCCAATCTAGAAATGGAGAAGTCCTTAGAGACTAGGGACGAATAATTTAGGAAGTGAAATGCCTTGGACTGGAGGAGTGCTGAGAGAGGATGCTGTGTGATAGCAGCTACACAAAGTAACAACAGAGGGATGTGTGGGCTGGAGATGTCAGTGAGCTATGAGTGCGTGTAGAAGTCCGAAAGAACTTCATATGATAGGTAGTCTGTGTTGTGTACAAACATTCAGGCAGATCGAAGCTGGTGAACTGAGAAACTACTTGTGGAGGCCGAGGTATGAAGATGGAGCACCTCCATAGAACTTGAGAAGTGGAACAGCTGAAAGTAACGGTGGGGCGCCGGAAATGACACAGGGACACAGGGGTGGTCATTGAGATGAGTGTGTGGTGAATATAGAAGCCCTGAGACTGAAAGGGAGGGGACCGAGGAAGTCAGCACACCTCCCATTCTCTTCAGGTTGTCATCCTTGACAGATTGCTGCAGTGGTGACCTGGAGGTCACCGTGGATTTCCTCACAGAAGTGGACAAGCTGGTGCAGCTCATCGAATGTCCGATTTTTACATGTAAGAAGCATATTAACTTCTTGTCTTTTCCTTGTCCATAATGGCGTGCCTGGCATTCTGTGATTCTGCATTAGACCGCTCTTGTGTGTGTATAATCGAGCATCGGCGCGTGGACAGGTGCACTCATGCGAGTTGCTGACGTGCATGTGTGGCCCGCACGCATGCCCTGCGCATAGGATAGCCCTCGCTGTAGATGTAAGTAGAGCAGAAGTGATGCCAGTTGGCTGCGGTGCAGAGTGCGCGCACGCTTTCAGAGAGGAAGTCCATCGGGGACTGTAGAGTGCTGCACCTCTGAAGGCAGATGGCCTCACTGTGAACTGAGGCTAACGCGACGTCTTAGCAGCAAAGGAAAGGCTAGTGACTCAGTCAACGTACACCGCAGAGAACGCAGATGCATTGCATGTATCCTAATCTATGTGCCTCAAAACATCAGAATTTAGTTAGGATCGACTGTCAACACGAAACAATTCACCTCAGAACACCAGATGCTAGCCAGGATGCACTGTGAACACCAAACACCTAAGAGCGGGGGCGAACCTCGACCTGTATGCAGCATAAAGCTGTGTGGGTGGTTGGTGTGCTCTGAACTCGCAAGTCTGGGTACTGTAATGCCAACAAATGTCACAAATCTGCGAAAAGATGCAGCCTACAGTTAATATCGCATATTGTGCCCCCCACCCCCCGTGACTCTTAAAATCAATTGAAAACCTATTCTTCCATATCACTTGCTTTTGTTCATATACGTGACTTTGTCAAGCAAGAAGTAAAGACGAAGTAACCATAGATTGCCTTGCAGAGGATTGGTTGGTTGAGTTCTCCTAAGGATTACTAGACGACTAACCCTCCAGCAGAAACAATGCCCCCGTCTTCTTTATCACACTAAACCTTTTTTTTTGGAGCAGTAAGTAGACAGAATGAAAGTTCCTGCTTGCACTGCATCATTAACCATTCACCAGTGTCATTTAACACATTTCCAGGTGAATGAGTTATTTGCAAGAATTATAAATGACCATGTGCGTGCTCCGATCTCCCAGTAACAAACGCTGACCCTCCCTTGGCTACTGGCTCCTAGGTTAACCCACAGTGTATGTGAAAGCAGTGATTCACCTCAGGCTGTGCTTTGAAGGAATTCAACAAACGTTCCCCATGGTGACAGGCAAATCAGTTGTTGGCCAAACACTTTTGTGTGTATTATTGCAGATACATAAACCAAATGACATTGTTTTCTCTAAAAATTAAATACAAAAATCCTCATATTACTAAAAGTAGTTTTATAGGTGGCAATTTAGAAATAACATTTTTATCTGACAAAGACTTCTAGCCGTAGATTCTTTACCTTAGAATTATCCCCAGGCATCAGACTAAATCTGAATTTTTTTTCTTGAGCAGTACCCCTGTGCTGCGTTAGGTGGTGGCTTTCAGCTCCATGTGGGAGTATCTGTGACAGAGGTGACATGCGCAGTGCCTATATAGGCACCACCCCAGTAGAGTGACGTAATTTCTGTATTTCCGTGCCTGTCAATGCACATCCAGAGAACAGCTACCCCCAATCAATTTTTGACTGACCTTTTTTCAACCCTTTTGTCGAAGATTTTAGAGACATTGTCTAGTGTGACAGAGATGTCCATGAGGAAGCCTAGTTTCAAGCCCTGTCGTGCCTGTCACTGGCAAATGTCGGTGACGGATCCACATCTCGTCTGTCTTTGGCGTCTCGAGCGCGACCATGACACCAAGACCTGCATCAATTGTTGCGCCATGCACCCCAAGGCCTCAAGGGAGCAGTTCCTCAAGCTTCTTGCTGCCTGGCATTCATCCGTGTGATGATCTCAATCCCAGTCGAGAAGAAGGTCCCGGGATTGGCCATGGAGCCTTTTCAGGCATTCGTTGTCGCAGTTGAAGTCGTCCTGGCATTCGGGTAAGTTCCACAAGCATAAGAAGAATAAGAAGTTGAAGAGTTCTTCGGCTTCGCCCTGTCTGTTGAAGTCCTCTGAGAAGACAAGGGAACGTCGGCTCTGCGGTTGAGCCTGGGCCATGTCCGCCTCTTCTCCTCCACGAGTTACCTGGAACCAGAGCAACCCCTCCCAATTCCATGAGCTTTATGAAGCCATGCACCTCATATTTGGGTGGCCTATCCCGCTGGTGTGCCCTTGGGCCCCGCAGGTTTGGAAAGGGCCCCTACTGGCCCTACTGGTCTTTCACTGGCAGGCGCACCCCAGGCACCAGTCTGACCCCTTCGATCCCATTGATGGATCCGGCCCGACGCTGGTCGAGCCACCACAACCTTCCCCAGCGTTGGCCCCATTGCCAACATCCCCAGCCTCCACCGGTGGTGCTGCTCCCGTAGTCATACCCGACTCCGACACAGAGCCAGATGGGCGTCGTCCTGTGCCAACAGGAGGCATTCCTTTCAGGCTGGAGCCTGTGCCCTATTCCTAAGGGCTATGACTTGAGGATGATTGGGAGGGGCCACTGTACCCGGATGAATACCAGCCCCTGGATGTCACCGGGGACACCTGATGTGAAGATCTGATGGATGCCAGTGGTCTGGACAGCTCCCCAATACCAGTTTGGTCTCCCCTCCTATTGTGGCTATGCAGGAGGGAGCCTCATTAGCTGTGGTGGTGAGGAGGGCAGCTGAGGTCCTGGAACTTCAGCTGCCCTCTGTGGCTGTCAAGATGACCGTCTTGGCGGAAGTACTTAAGCCGGGAATGATCCCATCCAAACCACATGTCCCATTTAACAAAACCCTCACAGACATCCTACTTGGGGCCTGGTCTAGGTTCTGCATGGGGCTCCTTTGAAAACGAAAACTGCCCGCCACAATCGCCCCACCACAGTAGACTCCAATTTCATCACCCAGCCTCTACTTAGAGTAAACCCTGGCGCATCCCATAGCACTCCCTTGGACAGGGAATCCAAGAGGCTGGATACCTTGAGAAAGAAGATGTTTCCTTCTGCCAGCCTGGGACTGCAGTCAGTGAACACTGCATGCCTTTTGGGCTGATACTCTAATTTGCTCTGGAACTTGGATGCACAGATACTGCCTGTGGTCTTGGAAGAGGCCCGAGCCATACTGTCCCATCCTATTGCTGATTGAAGAGACGCAGCTCAATTTTCCATGCACTATGGGCTAGATACAACCAACTCATGAAGCAGAGCAGTTTCATCATCAGTGGCCATGAGTGATCCCTTCCAACCCCTTCTCACATTTAACAAAGCCCTCACAAGCATCCTACTCAAGGCCTGTTCCAACTCCTGCACCGGGATCCTATGAATACGAAAATTGTCTGCCACCTCCGCCCCAATAGACTCCAGTTTCCTCACCCACTACCCCACCCCGGAGAGCTTGGTAATCCAAGCCTCCACTTACAGAGTAAACCTTTGCGCATTCCATTCCTCTCCACCGGACAGGGGATCCAAGAGGCTGGCTGCCTTGGGAAAGGAGATGTTTTCTTCCACCAGCTTGGCACTGCAGTCGGTGAACACATGCCGTTTGGGCTGATACTTTCATTTGCTCTGGAAATCGGTTGCACAGGTACTGCCTATGGTCTCGCAAGACGCCCCAGCCATACTCTTCCCTTCTATTGCTGAATGGAGAGACGCAGCTAAGGTCGCCGTACGCTGTGGGCTGGATACACCCGACTCATAAAACAGAGCAGTTTCATCATCGGTGGCCCTTCAGCACCATGCCTGGTTGAGAACCACTGGCTTTTTGGTAGATGTCCAGGCCTCCTCATGAACATGCCATTCAATGGTTTCCGTCTCTGTGGAGACAAGGCTGTCTCAGAGCTGGAGTGCTTCAAGAGCAGCAGGGCTGCAGCCAGGTCCTTGGGCCTTTCTATGACCCCTTGCCAACCCCAGTCCACACTTGGCTCCTTTTGTGGCCATGGAAGACATCTCTACCTGCTCAGCCACCACGGCCCGCAAGCTTCCCAGCCCCTGCGTGGCCGAGAATGACCGTACCCACAGACCTCGTGGGTCAACTAGCCATAGGTCAGGCCAGTCCACGCCCCCCCTTCCTTCAGCTGAGCCTCTTTAGTTTGCCTTTTGACCAAAATGGGCATCTAGTAGGAGGTAGGATGTGCCATATCCTGCACCACTGGACGTTGATAACATTCAACTGCTGGGTTCTCCAGATTATCCAAAGGGGCTTCTCCTTCCCCTTTGTGACTGCCGCTCAACCATGCCACCCACTTGCGACAGGCTGATGGAGAACCACAGCTCATTACTCCGCCAGGAAGTGGCAGCTGTCTTGGCCAAGGGTGCCATAGAGAGACACCGACAAATATCTTCAATAAAAGATCTCCGGAAAAGAGCCCCCTTGATGGGCCCATCGGGCATTGCAGCGCCGGCCCGACGAGGAGCAAAGCCCGATGATGAAGCATGTCACCAATTAGTGAGTGAGGGCTCTTGTTCCAGAATTAGGATATCCACAGAGACCTGTTTTCCTCTTTCCCCTATTGGGTGTAGCTTTATTTATCTTTTCTGTGGAACTGTGCATCTAGTAGTTCTGTGATTTATATGGGAGTATCATGCATAGGACAATTTTTTCGCTTTCTTTAAAATCTCCTACTACTTAGGCCCTCTTTTTGTTTTTGTTGCCATAGAGAGGGTGCCAGCATCAGAAGTAGATTGTGGTTATTATTCCCACTACTTTCCGGTGCCCAAGAAGGACGGATACCTTTGTCCTATCCTAGACCTGTGCCAACTCAATTTCTCCTGAAAAAGGAGAAATTCAAAATGCTCACAGTTGCTCAAGTTATGTCTGCCGTGGACCTGGGAATCTGTATGTTAGCGCTCGACTTGCAGGTTGCATACTTCCACATTGCCATCCTGCCTGTCCACAGATGTTACCTGCACTTCACGGTAGGTCACAAGCACTTTCAGTTTGCCATACTCCCCTTTAGCCTTAGAAGCACCCCTCAGGTGTTCACCAAGGTGATGAAGGTGGTTGCAGCTCATCTGCGGGGATCAGAGGTAGTAGCCTTCCTCTATCTCAATGACTAGTTGTTGAAGGTGGGCTTTCCCCAGGTGGCCGTCTTCTACCTCAAGACTATGGAGGGCCTCCTGCACTTGCTAGGGTTCAATATAAATGTGCAAAAGTCACACCTGATCCCTTTTCAGATGCTCCCTTTCATAGTAGCTGTTCTGGACACAGTGCAGTTTCAGGCTTATCCCCTCAAACAGCAGAACCAGGATATTAAGGCTATAATACTTATATTTCATCCTGTATCCTGAGTTTAGGTGAGGCTGACTCTGTGGCTGCTGGGTGTCATTGCCTCCTGCATCCTGCTAGTAACACATGTCTGTTGGCATACATGGATTCTGCAGTGGGACCTGAAGTTCCAGTGGGTGCTGCATCAGGTGAATCTCTCTGACATGGTCCAGATCTTTGAGGGCACTGCAAAAGATCTGCAGTGGTGGCTGATGGACCGCGATTGGGTCAGCAGCTGACTTCTCTCCCTTCCCCAGCCACATCTGATTGTAGTGACAGATGTGTCACTCCTGGTCCTGGGATGGGGCGCCATTTAGGAGGAGTGGAGATCAGAGGACTCTGGTCTTTGGAGGAATCCTGGCTCTACATCAACCTGTTGGATCTCCGTGTGATCCAGTTGGCATTAAAAGCTTTTCCACCCTCCATCCTGTTGAAAGCTAGCACAGGTGTTCACAGACAACACCACCACCAAGTGGTACTGCAACAATCAGGGCGAGGTGAGGTTAAGGACCCTCTGTCATGGCTGGAATGTCAGGACGTTTCTCTGGTGGATTAACTCCTGGCAGGCTCTCTGAGCGCAAGAGAAGACAAACTCATCCCAGGATACCTAGTGGATCACAAATGGCATCTCCAACCAGAGGTGGTGCAAGGTCTCTTTCAGCAGTGGGGAGAGCCTTAGTTAGATCCTTTTGCAACCACCATGAATGTGCAATGTCAGCAGTTCTGCCTGTTGGAGTTCCCAAGCTAGCTATCGCTCTGAGACACTTCATCTTAAGTGGTGCTCAGGCTTGTTGTATGCATTTCCGCCTATACTACTCCTGTCCAGAATTCTCAAGAAGATCAGGAACAATAGGGTCCAAGCTGTCCTTGTGGCTCTGGACTGTGCTCAAAGAGTCTAGTAACCTGAGCTCCAACAATCCTTTGATCAGGTAGTCCCTTCAAGCGGATCTCCTGCTGAAGCTTCTCGGTAGGGTTCTCCACCCAAACCTGTCAATGCCCCACCTTCATGCATAGCAATTGAGCAGTAACACTTGACAGCTTTCGACCTTCTGCCCGAAATCTGTAATGTTTATTTTGGCAGCCTGACGTCCAGTCACAAAGACGGTGTGCGCCGGCTGGTGGAGCAAGTGTGTGGCATGGTGTACAGCTAAACAGTTTGACCCTTTATTTGCACCCCTTTACTACGTTCTTTTGTTTATCCTTACCTTGGCCCAGCAGGGCTATGCATTGGACACATTGAAGGGTTACTTATCTGCTATCTCCACCTTTCTGCACATACCAGACCAGCCCTCGCTTTTCAAGTCCCCTATTGTAAATGGGTTCCGTAAAGGTCTGCAACATGTTTTAACCTGCTCCCTTCTTTATGCCTCAATGAGACCTTAACTTGGTTCTTACCTTTATAATATGCGCTCTATTTGAGCCCCTTCATACATGCCCTCTTACACTCCTCACCATCAAGACGTCCTTTCTGGTGGCAGTTGCATCTTTCTGTAAGGCCAGTGAACTGCAAGCGCTGTCATCTCAGCCTCCATACATCTCTTTTTTCCACAAACAAACTGGTCCTTCGGACTCGAGCATCCTTTTTGCCGAAGGTGGTCACCCTGCTCCACGTGGCCAGTCCATCACTTTGTCTACCTTTTACGCTCTTCCTCATCCCTCTAAGAATAGGATAGACTTCATAGGCTGGTCCCCCCCCCCAAAAAAGCAATGTTGTAATTGTACCTTGACTGCACAAAACCATTCCGGGTGGATGATCAACTCTTTGTAATGTATGTCAGAACCAAGAAAGGGAAGGCCATGCAGAAACTAACCATCTCCCGATGGACTGTACTCTACATTAAGATCTGATATTCATTGACCAAGAAGCAACCCCCAGAAGGTTTGCATGCACATTCCACCAGAGCAAAGACTGTAACCACTGCATTAGCACGCAGAGTTCTGATCCTGTGCATCTTCCAAGCAGCAACTTTGGCCTCTCTGCACACTTACACCACGCACTACTGTCTGTACAGTTTGGTCCATTGGACAGGCACTTTGCCCAGTCGGTCCTGCAGGACTTTCTGGTCTAAATTGGGTTTATAGATCCTCCTCCGGGGATGTATTGCTTGGGTATCTCTTCTAAAGTAGGGCATCTGCGGGTAGAAGTCTCTGTCAGGTGAACAAATGACTTACCTTCAATAATGCGTTATCTGATAGCTGTCTAGCCGCAGATTCCTTACCGACTCACCCATCCTCCCCGCGGTGCAAATCAATTTCTAGGTATAGGGCATTCCCTTTTCAGGGCCGTCATTCCATACACCAGTGGTCAGTGTTCTTCGTGGCTCCGTGCTTCTGTCATGGAGTCTCACAAAAAGAAATTGACATTGGCGAGCTGGTATGGCACCTATATAGGCACTGTACACATCACTTCTGGCGCCGACGACACCACCCGGACCTGGAGTTGAACACCACCACCTACAGGCGCGCAGGTCTAATGCTTATGAAAAATTGCGGGACTCAGTCTGATGCCTTGGGATTATTCTAAGGTAAGGAATCTGTGGCTAGATAGAGTCTCTACAAGATAACGCGTTACAGAAGGCACTTAACTTGCAGTCGTGGCTCGTGGGGAGGGGAAGGGGCGGGCGGTACGTGGCGGGGTAGAGGGGAAACAAAAAACAAAACAAAAATTATTAAAATTGAAAAAAAACTTTACCTTCCTCTCTGCTGTGCTGCTCCTCAGTTCCTCAGTCCTCACTGCAGGCACAGGCTCCCAGACTGCCCTGCGACCAGTCCTAACGCTGCTTTTATGCTTCAGCAGCATGAAAGAAGCGTTAGGATTGGACAGAGCGCCCAGCCAGGGCGCTCCGAGGCAGAGTGGCAACCCCTGCCTGCTGTCTCCAATCGGACAACCCAGTTCTGGGTTGGAGAGTACCTCAGACGGCCGGCCAAACACACATGCGCACTGCCCCTGTCACCCCCCACGGCCCGCCCCTTCTAGAATAAAACTATAATAAACATAGTTTATTCCTGTAATAAACGATGTTGATTATATTTTATTGTAAAAGTTTTGCAGCTGCTGCTGCTGGCAGGGAGGTGATGCTCCTCCACCATAGCAGAGGAGCTGCCGCTGGTAACTTGTTCGTCAGCTCTGTTTCTTTGAAAGTTTGTTGCCTTCAGTTGTGTCCAAAGAATCTTAAAGAGACTAGAGAATTTTAGTGTTAAGAAATAGGATGTGTAGAATTATTTGTTACAAGACGCTGGAACAGGCTTTTGGCCAGTGCATATTAATGGGGAGATGGTCTACTGCCAAAACTAGTTCTGTTTAATGGGGAACTGGTGCAGCAAAAATTAGAACTTTCCTGCAGTTTCCTGTTGTCGAAAAACCTCTTGTGTACCATACCAAATACTTACAGTGGGCCTTCTGCCAGCCATTGCTTACCTTTAGTTGGCTTTTGTGTTACTCTTGTTTGCTTGCTTCCGGAGCACAGTTTCTTTAGCATTCTTATGGTTGGATGACTTGTATCCTTCCACTGCTCACAGCTAGTGAACTACCATTTCCTGTTTGTTCAGCACTCCATGAGGGAGCAGTTGTTTTCTTGCTTTCTCCCAGGTATGTTGCTTCACCCTTCAAGTACCTGCCCTCCACCCACCTGCTTCCTGCTCTCTCCCACATCTACTCATCTATTGTTCCCCCACCCTGCCTGTCGCAATCCGTTAAAAAAAGAAAAAACATTGAATTTTTACAGACCCCGACAGCTTCCATTTGCTGCCAGGCCTCTTCGTTTTAAATAAGCACACCTGCTCCTCTGTTATTCCCCACCCCTAGCATTCCATCCTTTAAACCTTTTATTCTCCAGTTTTTCAGGGCGCAGCTGCTGCAATCTGCTGCCGAGTCGAAGCATTTTAAACACACCTTTTCGTTCACTTTTTTTACTTTATTATTTATATACTTCTCTAAATGTTGTCTGCCTTCTTACAACAGACTTTAAACAATCATTTGCAATGCAATGGGTCTCACATTTGCTAAGGTTAGAGCTATTAGTGTTGTAAATTCCTAACTGGATTTTTCTTGCCACATAAATTGAAAAGGAAATGTAAAACAGTTGACATAAGCGAGCCGATTCAAAGCGCCGCGGCTGATATGAGCGCGAATGAGAGACACAAGAGGAAAAAGAAGTTTTCTTGCAGTCAAACGTATAGGCAAACGTGCAATTATTCATGTAACAGGGGTGATGGCCAAGACAGTAACAAAACTGCCCAAAGGAGGGACAGATGTAAAGCATTTACCAATGATAACAAGGGATTTATTTGAAGCAAGCCCACAAACTAGTGATAGTGATGGGCATGCAGTGGGCATGGTTAAAAGCCCACAGATAGATTACAAAAGGCCAGAGCTGTTGCACGCTCAACCTAAAATTGTTGGGCGCATCAAACTGGGCTGCATACGTTCACATCATTGTGGTATATTTTCATTTTTTTACGGTCTGGAGTTAGCCAAGACCTTTTCCTTTTATTAAAATTATATTTATTGGTCTATTGTTGTGTCATTCATATTTGAATTCCACACACTACAGCATACAACATGATCTAATGGGTCAACCCACTTCAGTTATTCCAAACTCCACTGGCATTCCACACTTTCCCTAGAACACATCTGCACACAAAGTAGTTCCCGTCATTGATAGGGACTGCTATGACAAAGTGTGCTTTTCGAGACCAAAAAAATATTTTTGCCTTATTTTATTTGTTTAGTGCATATTGGTTAGGGTGTGACATGCCATCCACCAATATGTAAACAATAACAAGCTAGACATTGACAACCCAAAATGCACCTGTTGTTTTTCCCAATGCTTATTTTTTGCCAGTGCTGCACAGCATAGGCAAAAAGCATTGGAAAAACGAATAGTCACAAAGGTGAGACCTGTTGGCTTTGGTTTTTTATTTGATGCTAGAGCACAGTTATGTTAATTTTATTTAAATTGGCAGCTGAAGAAAGACTGTGTCTAGGTATTTTTAGAAGGGAGCTGGCACGTGTCTGTGTCAACTGCATTTCATTAGGGACCTGGAGCATGGCTGCATTGATTTCATGTAAATGAGGCACTGGAGCAGTCCAGGAGACTTGTGCCAATACATTTCAGTCAGCATTGATGCAGGTCTTTGCCCAGTGCGTTTCAAAGGAAAGCCTGGGCAGTGGTAAGCCTGGTGTAGCAAGCCCATGGTTATAAATAATAATGTATTGTTGTGGCCTCTTGGCAGGGATGCCCATAAAACAGGCTTGTGCCCCTTGTATTAAATTAAATCATGTGACATCTGTCACTGTACCTATCTGGTAACTTATTTCAATTTTGAGGGTGCTTAGATCTTTAGCTCTCACTTTCTTGTCATTAAGGGCCTCTTTGTATAGTTAGATGTAAATGTGTTGCTCCTCATATTTGGTTCCAAATGTAGGTGGCTGGTAATAATTTCTAAGGGCCCGTGTCATTTTAAGATGAAAGGGCTTCAGATTGAGATTTGATATTGCTGTGTTATCCTCTGAGAAAGCAGGAGCTGGTTGCAGTGGACCTGGCTGATAGTTGAAGGCCTGCCTGAACAGGTTAATTTGGAGGGCTATTCCACCACCATCCAACTGATTATCCAAGGCTTATCAGATTCCTCATCGCCTCCAGTTAGTGTATTGACATTGGCTTTTAGATGCCCCTGGGAGATTAATTTCAGATTCTTCTCCTGCAACAAACACTAGAGAGTCTGTCTTACTGAATGTTTAAATTAGCAGACTCCCAGAATGTGACTCAGACCTTGATGGTACAGCTTCTTCCAGGTACCACAATTTTCTGTATATCCTCAAAGTTACCATCCTGAGGATGAGTCCTGCATAAAGATTTTAGTGATGAAATGCATCAACAGTATAGTGGTATGTTTGTGGATTTGTCTAACAAATATTTTGAATTCGTAATTATATACCCCAGCATGTTTGTTAATTCTGTGCATTCCTTTCAATTCCCAGAAATTGACCAACTGTTGGCTAACTTAGAATAATGTTCTTTTCTGTTTACCATTTTGAAGCACTTTGAAAATGTTATATATATATTTTGTTGCCTTCAAACTATCTCCGGCTAGCACTGCTTACTCAGCTGATTCGTGGGCACCTACCAGAAGTATGTACTCTGGATGTAATGACCTAGGAGTTCACTTCCAGTGTGGGACTCTCTGACAGTTCTTCCAGTCTGAAAACAAGATGTGTCTTTTGCAACAGCATGTTTCTTCTTCGGTGTGTGTTCAACACTGGGTAAAACTATTATACAGTGTGGATCATCACAGGTGATTTCAACCTTAACTTGGCCAATCATGGCAAAATAATCTCCAGAGAAGGTGCCCTGGACCAGTGCCTGGGCATTCCACCTCAAGAATTGCCTTTTAAGGATAAGGACAAATGTGATCACCCCCTGGTCAGGCTCCTAGAGGCAGTAGGACTAAGGGCCATAAACGTAAGATTTCTTAAAGACATCACCATGAACCCGAGCCACACCGCCAAGAAGTCCGCTTCTAACCTAGACTACACTTTTGTCTCAATGGACATCTTCAAGTACTTCCAAGACTTCAGGATAGAGATGAGACACGAAAGTGACCATCACCCTCAAACAATGAAAATAGCAAATAATAACGCTCTTACTGCACCACTACAGAGGATAGGTGAAGAAGACCCAGGAGATCACCTCCATTGCATAAGATGGTCCAGCAAGTGCATGGAGGAATACAAAGTGTGGAAAGCCAGCTTAACATCGGATCAAATGGAACAGGCGGACACAATTTCAAAATGGGAGGCCATATTACCATCATTAAGCAACCAGTTAGAGCCTAATAAACAATTCAAGGATGGACCACCACTAAGCAGAAGAGGTTGGTTCAGACATTAAGGCAACAAAGAAAACAGCTTAATAAAATAACCAGATTACAAAAGACTTAACCACCACGTAACAGCGACCAGAGAACCTTTCATGAGCTAAGAAAGGAATACAAGAAGGCAATATGGGAAGCAAAGCAGGCCCACAGAAATCAGGAATGGATCAGAATTGTGGAAGCCACTAAAGAAAAGAACAGTCAATTGCTGTGGTCTATAGTCAATCAGCTAGAGCGCAAGTCAATTGGGATCCAAAGTAACACGGTCCCAGAGAGAAAGTGGATTGAACACATCTCCAACCTCTACAGCATCCCTAACACAGAGAAGCCATCTCCTGCCGAAGCAGGGAAGCAAAGCCATTATCATTCGAAATACAAAACGTCAAGGAACAACTACGAGGCTGCAGACAGAGTGGGGCTCCTGGGCCAAATGGTCTCCCAGCAGGAATACTAAAACACGACCCTGCCCTGCCCTTTGGACTGGCCTGCTCTACAATGCCAGCAGCACGGAAACCAAAATTCCGGATTTCTGGAAAGGGGCATTTTTCCACCCAATCGACAAGAAGGGCCTCTACGGAAACCCAGACAGCTATCGACTAATATCACTGCGTGACATTGACGCAAATATATTTGCTGGACTCCTACTCGAGGATCTCAAAGAATGGATTAGCAAATTAAATCTAATACCTCTAAATCAAACCGGCTTCCGGCCATCGGCAAGCACCTCTGACAACCTGATAACGCTAGCCATGCTCACTGAAAAGTATACAAATAAAAAATGGCCCTTTACACATGCTTTGTGCACCTGTCCAAAGCCTTTGATTCAGTAGACCGGAACAAGCTGTGGGGGAAAATAGCAAACCTTAAAATCCCACAAGAGCTGCTAAAAGGAATACAACTTCTGTACTCAGAAAACTGGGCAAGGGTGAAAGTTGGAAATAATGGAAGAGTGTCGGCCAGAATCCAGATAGACAGAGGTGTTAAACAGGGCTGTGTGCTGGCTCCAATGCTTTTCAATCTTTACCTGGCAGATCTGTGCACACAACTAAACACCACGAGCTCCCATCCACCCAAACTGAGTAACCATCCCCTAACAGCAATACTATATGCAGATGACATTGTCTTACTGAATCTCTCAGGTACAGGATTCCATAAAGTGCTAAACACCTTCAATCAATATTGCAAGACTAATGAGCTGGTGGTAAATGCAGAGAAAACCAAGGTAATCATATTTGGAAAATGGATAATCAAGAAAAAAAAAATGGTTCTGTGGGAATCAATCTGTGGAAAGAAGCAGAAGCTATAAATACCTTGGCGTCTGGCTACAGGAGCGCTGGTCGCATCACCTGCACCTAAACACCCTGAAAGCGAGGTTGGCATCTCTACTTGCATCAGTCCTAGCCCTGGCCTCAAAATTACAAACTCCGACCTGGTCTCAACTCCTTACAGTGATAAAAGCAAAATTCCTGCCAGCCCTAACATATGGCGCAGAAATATATCCAAGCAAACTGAATGACTTCATGAACATTGCACAAAGCAAGTTCTTTCGCCTTCTCTTCCGCCTTCCACACAGCTCCTCGCCAGCCCAGATTATGTTGGAATTCGAATTGCAAGATCAAACATTAGCACAAGACAGGGCATTGCTCAAATATGCATCCATGCAAAGACAGGCCCAACCAAACACACTAAAGGCACTGATTTGGGAGGAAATCAATATAAATCAGGCAGAAGTCCCAAATCCATGGCTAAAGAGAATTGATCACGCCATAAAGCATCTGCAGGCAGAGCAGCTATGGCAGAAGTCTTTACCCCATAAAAATTTCAAGCAACTTCTAAACAAACAAATCAAGACGCTCTCTTGGAGCAAGGACAAAGACAAATTCAGAAATCGATCTCACTCTTGGATGACCATCAATATATATAAGACTCCAACGGCCCAACCATACACGGCAGAAATAATAAAAATGTCACTAAAAATAAAGGTGCTTACACGCCAGACTTGGACTACTACCTGCATTGGAGGCCGAACCAAAATGGCTTAGACCCACAAACCATAACAGACTTTGCTCACATCACCGGGAACACTTGATACACATCCTTTGTATTTGCTCTGCTATTCTCCCCTGGAGAAAGGTGTATCTGAAAAACATTCTCAATGCTAATGATATCAGAACATGCCGGCAGGCTATCTTGTTTAGTCTAAAAGGATTGACTCTGCAACATATGGCCTGTTTTTCAAAATTTATTTTAAAAACAGAACATTCCTTAAAACTCACCACAAAAAAACAAGAGGAGAAGACAAGCCCTCAAATGGCATAGGAAATAAACACTGTCAGCTCCAGGCTTAGGAGTAACAGCCGCAGCATCAGCATACTTCACCTTTGGACTGAACTATTTATATTTTACCAGTTTAAAAAAAAAAACACTTCCAGAGGTTTATTCACCCGGATCCACTTTGTGAAAAGTCTAATTTTAACAGTCTGCAACTGAGTGTTCCAGTAAGTAAGATCATACATCTCAAGACGATTAACACACAAACAGGACTTACCTGGACTAAAAACCTAAAAAAATGTAAGAAAGTATTAATTGTTTTGTGGTGCTTTTAACTGTCTCTTGTACTGTTGCAATGATCTTAAGTAATTACGCAATAAAGCATAAACTTCATACAGTGTGTCCTGTAGATTTAATAGTATCTCTGCATGCTTCTCTGTCTCCTCAGATTTGCGTTTACAGCTGCTGGATGTGGAGAACAATCCATACCTCATTAAGGCTCTGTATGGGCTCCTGATGCTCCTACCTCAGAGCAGCGCCTTCCAGCTCCTGTCCCACCGACTACAGTGCGTACCCCATCCAGACCTCATGCACAGCACGTGAGTACACAACGATTTTCCAGGTCTGGGGGTTTGGCCTAAGGGAGGGAACGTCTAACTGCATCACACTCTTTTGACATGGTCCAGATCTTCAATGATCATAGTTGGGTCTGACAGCAGAACACTGCCAGGCTGTATTGATTCTCATAATACGGCCGGCGGCGGACTACTGGCGTGGCGCTGCTGGACTACTGGTGCGGCGCTGCTGCTGGCAGGAGCACCACCTTACCGCCGTCTGCCGGCATGGCCACAGCCAGATTTTCGCAATCCTTCTGGTGGAAATCCGGCTGTGGTCATATTATGGTGGACGGCTGGTAGCCGCGGTGAGGGTCTTTTAGTGGCCGTCGCCGCAGCGGTAGGTGTTTTTTACCACCAAGGTCATAATGAGGGCCAATGTGTTGGCTGAAGTTTTTACTTAAGGTGAAGCTGGACCTCTTTGGGCAGTGGCAGCCTGTCGGAAAATTACTCTTTTTTGTGGTCACCCCATTTTTTTTATTTATTTATTTTGTTGCGTTTTTTTTTACTTTGCACCATGGAACACTGCTGTCCCGTGCCCGGTGTATGTGCTCTAACCCCATAAAACATGCCAAGTTGGTATACAGGTGATTGGCATACATATAACTTCCCTATAAGTCCCTAAAATGTGATCTGCTTTTTCTTCGACATCAAGAGGATCTTGTTCTCCAAAGGAGCCTGTGGTTTTGGGTGAGGGTTCTCGCCTTATCTTAAGATGAGCCCATCACCTCTTATTAATACCAGAAGATGAAGTACACGCCACTGGAGGTATTGTTGTGGTAGAGACAAGGGTTTCTAAAACTGTACTGCCCCCGATCAATGGTTTTTGATGCTGTAGAATTGGAAGTGTGTATTTTCCATTGCACTCTTTCATAGGCATTCTCCAAGGATACGACCTGGATTTTGTCAAGGATGTCAACAACTGAAAAGTTCAGGTCGCAGAGCACTAAGGAAGAGGTTGTGCAGAGAAGGTTCGCTGGTTGTCTTTAGAGTCACTGGTGCTGAAGTGTCGAATAGCTGGTCCCGAAAAAGTCAGTGAGAACATGTCAGTTTCTGAGCTCACATTCGAAATATCCGAATGCAGTAGCAGACGAAAACAATCTGAGGTGGAGTCTGTGCCCTTATGCACTGTGTGCTATGTGAGGAATCAACGCTCTTGGAACTACAACTTCTTCAAACGAAAACAAACTTCAAAGTTGAGCGCAACTCTAGATGGAAGAGATTCAAAGCATGTGTATCTGCAGCCACACGTGCTATGAATATTAATTTACCCTAGACTACTAGTTCCTGGGGTATGTTGAAAGATGCCTCAGGGAGGTAGCTGATCAACTCCCTCATTTTAGGAGAGCAAGTTCACAGAAACAGCAGTCCTCCACTTTGTGGCGGCCCCACTACGACATACTTACCAGCAGGATCTGTCTTTTTCTTTCCTTTTTCAGGGGAAAATCATCTTTTATCACCTGTGCTAAGGCACGCTTTCTCAAAACATGCACTCCTTACTAGTTCACCTTGACCGTGGCTCCTGATGCAGACAGGGCGATCTGGAGATGCTTTCAATTTTTTTTCCTCCCCTGGGTAACAAATCTCACTTTCACTGAGGCTTTAAAAATGTCCATAGCTTTCTTAACCATATCACTTAGCATTGTAAAGTACCGCACAGACCTCAGTATTGGAGAGTGTCTCAATGAAAAGGTCATCCTCCTTCTGACCTACAAACATTTTAACATTATGCTGTTGTGCAGCCCTCTGCATTACCATGTGGGACTTGGTAGTGTCATTAAAAGGGGAAAGACTTATATAAATAGAGCATCCTAGTTTGGGTTGTCTTGAAGGTGGATGTAAAAGTCCCATGGATCCTCCCCATCCAAGGCGCTAGGGTTTCATAGTAGGAGTCCCTAAGGTGGTACGGATTGCCTGTTCAGAATCTTTGTGAACTAAATGTGAAGGGAGTCTGCGGAGACTAGTGTGTTTTGGTTCTGCATGAGTATGGGGAATGTGTAGAAACCCATGGGGTAGTGGTGTTGGGCTAATTGTCCTGTCCCTAATCCTATTTGCATTAGGGGAAGTAGTTGGCTCGTACTAGAGCGGTTCTCCTTAAGAAAGCCGCCTCCTTTTGAGGTATGGAATGGAGAAAGTGGGTGATGTTATGAAGGGGGCCTGGTCAGTATTTTCCCCATGGAGGTGTGTATGAACATTTCTGTTTAGGGTCACGGTCCTCCAGGAGCTGCAGCATGACAGACCCCTCACTCGAATAAGACCTTTCAATTGAGGATTCTATGGTGGCAAGCGTGGTTGGTGGTCTCAGTGTCTACTTCTGATCCAAGGCAGGTTTATTGGTTTCTCTGGTTCGTTGAGGCCGATGCTGCAGCTCTGTGGCATTCGCAAGGGCCTGCTCAGAGTTCAGGCAGTCTCTCGGAGTTGATCAGTGTCAGCTGTCAGAGCCAGACCCAAAGGTGAAAGCCTTTTTTAGGCGTGAGTCAAGGCTCGACTTCTTACTTCCTCTGAAGAAGTGCTCTGGCTCACCCTGGCAGTGCTTTTAAGTTCGAACCAAAGGGAGCTGCACGTGTGTGTGTGTGAGGATGGATAGAGGTTCTGGTTGTGGTCTTTGTCTTAGGTTCTGTGGACACAGGACACTGAGCTCTTCTTCCTCATACTCTTCCTCAGATTGATGTGGCATGGTGGGTGAAAAATTATGTCTTGGGATGATACCCGAGCGATTGCCAGTGGCTGAGATTAATACAAGAATTCCAGCCATCATCTTGTTGATTTTTCCATTTGACTCCCTAAGTCAGCTGGGTATGCCCAGATCTGGATCCCGGGCTCAGTGTGTCACTGAAACCAAGCTATACACGGCTGAAGAGCACATAACAAGAGCAAAAACAGTTCTTGGTTGCTTATGATCCAGTTCAGGGAGGATCTGGCCTGGCAGGTCGAGCTGGACCGTTCCAATAATTAACACAGTCACAACTGATTTGCACATAGATGGGTCCAAACTGAGATGGCATGGTGGGCAAAAAATGATGGACTGGAATGTGGTCCAGAGTGATAGCCAGTGGCTGAGATTAATTCAAGCAGTTCCATCCGTCACTTTGTTGATTTGTGCATGTGACGCCCTAAGTGTGTCCAGTATACCCAAAAATGGGTCCCAGGCTCACTGTCCCACTGGAACCAAGCTATCCCTGGCTGAAGAGCCCACAACAAGGGCAAAACTTGTCCCAGGTTGCTTGTTTTCGAGTTTATGGAGGACCTGGCCTGGCAGTTCGGGGTGATCTGTTCCCATAAGAAACAGGGTCAAGACTGATTTGCATACGGCTGGATCCATTTTGAGATGGCATGATGGGTGAAAAATTATTGATTATTGATTGGGATGCGCCCCAAGTGATTGCCACAGGCTGAGATTAATTCAAGCATTCCATCCATCACCTTGGTGATTTTTGCTTTTGATCACCTCAAATAACTACACCAGGCTCGTGAGTTGTTGCGCCACTGGACAGCTCAACAAGTCTGCTTCCTCTCTGTTCTTGCTGAAATGACCAGAGGCTTGGGCAGCTCCTCGTGCTACATCTTATGGTGTACCCAGCACTGAGCACTTTGGTACTGAAGATTCTTCTTTGCACCAAAAGGCCATGTCGGCTGCCTTGTGGCCAAGGGTCAATCAAGCACATGCTCAGAACCATATTGGTCCTCCCAGGGGAATATATTATTACAGCTGGGAGAAAACTAGAAGGGTGTTCACTCCATAATATCTGCCCCATAGTCATTCTCTGAATACATACAGAATCCTTAGGACTGCTTGTGGTCTAGCAAGTTATTGATTGTGGGGCATCAAAGGTGATCAGTTCCTGGATTGGAGTTCTAGGTAGCTGACATTAAAGAAAGTTGCTAGAATTCTCTTCTCTTTGGGATCGAAGTTCTAAGGATGGCACATGTAAGTTCCTAGTGAATTGGTTTTATCTATCCTCAAGCTGGCATCCGAATGTCTAAACCTGATGGTGGAAAAAAAAACTATCTGAGGTAGATTCTTTGTCCTGGTACAGAGTGAGCTAACCGAGTCGCAACTGATCTTGAGTTGCAACAGATCTTCAGACTCGAAAACAACTTCAAAGAGGAAATAAACTTGCAAAGATCCAGACCCAGCACTAGATGGAACGAGCATGCAGAGAGCATGGGCATCTACATACACATGCTACAAACTATTCTACCCGAATCCCACAGATTTTTGACAATTGAACCCTGCTGCGATTGGGTCCTTGAATCTCAGTATCATGATACTTATAGCACTGTTAAAAATGTAACCCAAAGACACTGAATTAAAAATTCCCGGAGGGTCAAGTCTTTTGAAGTTGATAACTGTCTCATCTTGTGAGGAATTGCCCTTTTTGCAGGATTACCTCAATTTTTTGCTAGCTATAGTACTGGGATAGACTCTGAACATTAGGGTGCTGCCATTCAATGCCCTGTGAATGTACTCTGACCCCTAAAGTATACGTACAGTTGACAAATCCCTGATTGGCATATTTAACTTAACTGTAAGTTCCTAGTACATTGTACTCTGGGTACCGAGGGCCTGTAAGTTAAGTGTCAGTAGTGGACTACAGCACCTACTGTGCCACCACTAAAGTGACAATGCAAAGCGTGCCAACAGGCCTACCCTTGCAGTCTTGGTGTGCATTATTAAAACTGTTAGTTAGACCTGGCAAAATACACCTTTTGTCAAGCCTAAATCTTTCTTTTTGTTACCTATAAGTCACCAATGAGGTAGGCCCTAAGTGCCCTTTCGGCAGGGTGCAAGTTACATAAAAAGCAGGACGTGTATTTTATGTTTCACATGTCCTGGCAGTGAAAAAGATCCAAGGTCATTTTTCACTGTGGCAAGTCTGCATCTCCTTCTGAAAAGCACTGGAATACTTTATAACACTTCATAATTCTTAATTTCAGTTTGGGAGTAGCTAGAAAAATGGTTCAAGGGCTCATTTTAATAGTAATTTAATATCCAACTTAGTGGTCAAGTTGGATTTCATGTTACTATTTTGAATATGACACTTTTACAAAGCTGTCATTTTTCTCCCTAAGACAAATGTGTCTCTCTGCCAGTGTTTACTGTCATCCAAAAACTAAATGGCTTGATTAAGTTTGAAGTGGTTCCCAAAGTTGAGATAAAGGGAGAGGGGTTGACCTTCCCCTGACAAGATGGCCATCTGGGCTGTGCCCCGGAACTTAATTAACTTCAAACAATGCCTACACTGTCACAGGCAGATGTATATCTCGCCTGTGCCTACCCCTTTTTTAGATTTCGCCTGCACAGAGCTGCGCTGTGCATGAGAAGTCTTTTGTGAATTAAAAAAATAGTCTTAAAAGGGGCTTAGAACCCTCCCCTAAAATACCTGAACTTACCACTGGCTTATTCCAACTTTGCTTTAATTAACATGCTTTTGATTAGCCAGCATGTCATCATCTTTTACTTCCTGCTTTGCTTTTCCTTCCAATCCGTCGTGTGGAGCCTGGACCAAGTACAGCTTCTGGTCGCTGGCCACTGGCTACTTTCTTGTGGATTTACTAATTTTGACATTGAGGAATGATCACTCCATATGAGTGCACCTGCAGGCCGTCACACGTGCATTTCTGTGCCCCTGCTTTACATATTTTAGCATTCACCACTTGATAAATACAGGCTGTGCAGGAGGCATTCACCTTTAGAATAAGATTTACATTGTTAAATATACACAGTGTTGTATACTGATGTGTGTGTCTCGGAGAGTATGGTGACTTTGCCGCTTTAGTTGCGCCCCTTCTGACCCCGAAATAAAACACATTTACCTAATCCTCGTACCCCCCATCCTTCTCTCTGCAGGAAGGGCTTTGTCACAGAAGCAATCTGAACAAAAGCCCTACTTTCTGCCTGCTCTGTCTGCTGCAATAATTAGCATGTTCAGTGTTATTAAAAATGTGAGCTATATGCAAATCATAATGCAGATACACTGATTTGCTGTGTTTTGTGGCGGCAACTTTCACAGAGTGCTTTGTGTGTACCGTGTGTGTGTGGCTGGTATTGCTTTGCTGCTACGGGACCTGGAGGGGAGTCAAACGTACAAGAAAAATTTCAAAAAATTGTTGTTCTTAGTTACAGTTTAGTTCCAAGGTTTTTTATATTGCCATGATATTTGGATGTTCCTTTTCCAGGTATATTTTGCCTAAAAATACCTGCAAAATGCATTTTTGTTTTAAAACACACAATGTGTCAGGGAAGGTTGTAGTCCTCCTTCTTGCCACACACTGGCACGCCACCAGTCTTCACTTGCTGGTACCTCAGACGAAACTTTCCCCTCCACAGTTTGAAAAGCACTGCTCTGTAGCTATGAGCCTGTGTTGTCCCTGTATGCCTTCCTATATGTTCAAGTTTATTTGAACGGGTAACACTATTTATATAGCTGCTAATACAACATTTTCTCTAGGCTCCGAGTCAGTACGTGTCTCCGTGGCGTCTTTCGGGATGTGTCTGCCCTGCTAAGTGAATGCAAGTCGCCACCTCTTTCTGGTAGTCTGTATCTGTGAGTATGTGTGTCAATGTGTGTGTTTTCCGCTCATATGTATCTCTCTGACAGTTTGCTGGAACTCCTGTTCTCTCTTCTTCCACCTAACAGTGAGGTGCCTCGGCACCAGAGCAGTATGTAGACGATGGCCGTCTTAAAGGAAGTGTGTAAATATTCTAGACACGTTACTTTTCCTATCATTAGTACGCATCATTTAGTTTTCTGGCCATTAGTTCCACCTGGCTCCACACCATTACTTTAACATGACCGTGCCCCAGCTGCCCCAGAAATAAAATGCTGATTTGCCTAACACATATGTTTATCATGATAAGTGCTGCAATCAATAGCTGAATGTTACTGAAACAGGGCATCAATCAATTTTGCTGCTCGTCTTTAAACCATTTTTGGATCTTGCAAATAGCCCACCAATGTTGACTGTTTATAAACAATGGCCATCTCGACTTGGAGGGGCTCTGATGTGTGTGCAATATGTCTAAAACATTGACAAAGCCAATACAAGCGAAACCTGCTGACTTTGCCAAAGCTTATTTGTATTGCTCGCCAGCCAGGCACCAATTCCAGTGGAGGGAGACTGCACCCGGAACTGGTGTGAAGTGACTACAGGGGGAGACTTGCCCATTATCATAGCCACTCCGCTAATAATTTACAGTAAAACACACAGGAAGTGTGGCAAAAGTGGGTAGAGTCACCCCTGGGAACCTCTACCCTTATTGGTTATGGAGTGGTCACCAGTTTCTCCTACGCACAGGCTGGCACTGGGCATAAATTTGGCACCTCCAGTACCCTCTTCAGAACACCTGTTGAAGACTGAAGAAGAAATGCACCTACTGTAGTGACTTGTGAGGAGAACCCCAAAGGCGGGAACTGCTCTTAATTGTACCCAGAAGTGGAATCCAAGTGTCAGATGGCTGACCTCCTGTTCAGCTACAGAAACACAAAAGCTGATAGAAACCCACTTTTCTGATGAGCCCAGCTGACCATTTCCAACTGGACTTGTCATGGGCTCTGCCCATGGCTTCTCTTGGAGTGAGTCCTCACCTCTAAGTGGTGTCGCTAAGGTCCTGGGGCCCTTAGATAAGTGTCAGATTGTACTCCTCCTGTCTAATCCTAAGAGCTGGGACTTTGAAATGTTTTCAACACTTTTTGTCTGGCGAACCGACAGAAGACCGAGACAAACCTGCCAAGTCAATCCGATGGAGGTATGTTGTCGCTGAGCCAAAGATTCAGGTTCCTCCCACTCGCAGCTTTTCCACAGCAGCACATCGGTGTCAGCGGGAACTCGTGGGGAAAGTATCCGGCCTCGTAAAGATCTAATTGAATACAAATTGCAGCCTTGTCCCATCGAAGGAATCTGAACTCCAAAAAAGTACTAAGGGACTGATCTAAATTTCAGCGGACAGGTTACTCTGTCACACCCGTGGCAGATATCCTATCCGCCAAACTATAAATCCCGTAGGATATAATGGGATGTGTATTACGGCAGACGGGATATCTGTCCTGGTTGTGACGGAGTAATCTGTCTGACGAAATCTAAATCGGGTCCAAAGTCTGAAGGTAGAAATCTTCACCTGGGAAAGGCAGCAAGAGTATCAGGCCGGCAAGACATTTTCCTTGGGCGTGAATTTTTAAATACTTAAGCTTTGAGATTACTCATCAAAAAGTCGATTGATTAGTTGGGCCTTTGTCTGTCGACTATTAGGCCTCGTATAATCCATCTCAGCCACAGCATGTTGCCTGGCCCTGATGAAGATTTTGGACTTTTATTTCAGAGATTAAGGGCCTGGTTTAGAGTTTGGCGGAGGGGGTTACTCCATCACAAATTACAATTCCAATATAGCCTATTGAACTTGTAATACTTCTGACGGGATGTCCGTCACGTTTGTGGCGGAGTAACCCCTCCGCCACACTCTACCCAGGCCCTAAGTCAGAAGGTAAAAGTTACAACCGAAATAAACATGGTCTCTATATTTGACCAGCGCTCCATTGTGGACTGCCTTAACTTGTGCCTACGTACCAGTCAAACATAACCAGATGAGTCAGATTGGCACCTAATGCTTCTTGTTGGGAAAAGTTAATTCAAAGTTTTAAAAAGTCATATCTCTAGTCCCCTTTTGGATTTGTGTCGTTTTGGTGTCATTTTGTTCTGTAAAATAGTCTCTGTCCTTATTAATTGGAGTGGGGTTTTTATTGTGTTATGTTTTCGACTTGTTAAATGTTTCTAAATGCATTACACCTTTTTTTTTTTTTTTTTACATTAAGCCTGTCAGATCTGTGGTTTAGCTACTAGAGGTGAACCTCGTGTTTAAATTACTTACTGCTTTACTGCACCTGGTAAGAGCAGTGGCATTATTACATGTAGTGGACTACCATCCACGAAATTAATAGTCCACTTTCTCACACGGCCCTATATGCAGATACTGAAGAGCCATAGTACTGACTTTTTTATATAACAAGTCAGTAACAGGATCACCCCAGCTCCCGTCCTAATAATAAAAAGGATGTTGGGATAACAATTCTAACCGTTTTCAACCCTGAAGTGTGGAAACACCTGACCCTTGATGTCAGGCAGCAACAACATCATCTCGGATTCAGAAAGACCTGACATCAATGTAGTTCCAACAGGCCTTCTGCCATGTGTCCTCCCAAGTTCGTGGCCTTGGACTGAATGGGATGTGGTTTCCTGCCTTAACAGTTGTCTGCTCCCTTTTGATACGCCTAAACTGTTTCTGTACTGTACTAATCTTCCATATTCAATGACTCAAGTTAAATATCCATCTTCCACCCCAGGAATTGGAATGCTTGCTTTTGGGTGCTGTGAATATCTCCTGTACCCTTCTTCTGCATCCCTTCCCACCCTTCTTCCCCTCTTGGCACCCAGGAATGGCCCATTAGCTGCATGTTGCATCTTACAAATCACCAATAAATAAATAACAACCAACCAACTGGGTTTGCGGTAGCAATATTCTATATTGACATTTGTAAGTAATTTCTTCAATCGTTCTGTTTTAAATATATTTTTACTGGCATTTTCCTGTAACATACATGATAAGTGCCAAAGGCCACAAGACCATAAAGTGGGAGGTTTTTTTTTTGTTTTTTTGGCGGGGGTAGCCTGATGCTGATGGAGTAGGCAGCCTTGTTTGGAGCTCCCGTCGGTGACCCACACCTAATGCCATCCTGTACTTTGCCTGGCTGAGGGTTCCCCAAAACAGAGCGAAGACCCCCTGACTCTCCTAGTGCTGATGGCCGTGTTTAAAACTGGCATTGGAGGTGGATTGCCGGAGCAGGACGGGCAAGGGAGGAGATGCACGAAGATGACCTCGAAATGGCAGCCGGGGCCACTGTGACGACCTCGGACCCCTCTGACGTGAAACAGACCTGGAGCGGACCCTCCGGCTGCCTAAGGAGAGGAGGACAGACAAGTGGAGCAGTGCCGGGCGGTGCCACCTGGCAATGAGTGGAGACGCTGCAGCACCTGGAGTGGAGGCCTGGAGTGCCGCTGAGTGGCTCCGGGGTGGCGCGAGGCTGCGGCTGGGAAAGCGGCAGATGTGAGCTATGCGCCACTGTGGAGCTTCTCTCCCACACATGCTTGATCATCGTGCACATTAAGGTGGTGAGCGGGGCCGCGCAGGGTTGCCTGCCTCCTACCCTGCCCCCTATTGACATCAGAGCTCCCCTGGGAAAATAATCGGGCTGCGATGGGCAGCCGAGGAAAGGGTGGCTGGGGGACGCCGCCATTGTGATTTTGCAGCCGGGGGCATGCCAGAGGATCAAGGCCGTGTGCACCCGTCTCCTGAAGGCAGAGGGAACGGGGGCCTGAACAATGGTCATAGGTGACACACCAGGGCCCTGCTGGATCCTGACGGTGGTGCAGGCGGGCTGGTTTCCCAGAGTGGAGTCAATGAAGGCATAGGAAAGCACACAGATTGCGGGGGGCCACCCGGCATTAGTAGTAGTAGCAGCAGCAGGATTGCCCAGTGGACATTCCCTGACAGGGGCGCAGTGGGTGCAGGAACGTCCCACCTTTCTGTCCATGACCTGGGGCCTGCATCACCCGTGGGTCCTGCTGTGAGGACATAGTTATTGACTAGCAGCAGGAGACAGCTGTGCCACGACTTGGGCTTGGAGAGCCGCCAGCCCCCTGAAAACAGTGATTAAGTGGCCAAATGGCCATGACCACTAACAGAGGACGCTGTCACCAGAGGCTCTGGAGAAGCTGGTGGGGAATGCTCAGAGGGCTCTTACCTTGTTGTTACCTGTTAGAAGGGTGGGCCCTTAAAGCAAACTCTGGGCTCAGCGCTCTGAGGGGCTCCCTAGTACTTCCCCCAAAGCAGTAATTGAGGTCGGATATGCCTCGGAGGGCCCCAGCTAGGCTTTCTCTTTGCTATTTCAATCCATTGCTGGGAGGACCCCTGAAACTGTGCCACATAGGAGACCATAATCGGGGCCTACAACGCCTATTCTGCAGAGAGTGTGCCACTACTCCCCCGCCCCCACAGAGTTTATGGAAAAGATTTCTTGGCAGAAAGATCAGGGGGTGAAAGGGGACCTTCTGGGGGAGGCACTTGAATTTTCACTGGATAGAGATGGCAACTATATGCAAGTCAAGCAAGGAAGAATGGTGACCTTATCACCCAGAACCGCATGACCAAAATCTTTCTGGATTTCTTTTGAGAAGTTCACGGACAGTGCTCTACTTTCCTAGAGACCAAGAAAAAACTTAGGCCCTGATATAGATATTGGCGGATCCCATAGGACATAATGGGGTTTCGATTTTGGCAGATTTTGGCTGTGGTGACAGAGTAACCTGTCCACCGATGTCTAAATCAGACCCTTAGGCAATTGGCATCCCATACGCGATGCAGTGGCATAACGAAACTTGAGGGGCCCACCACGCTCCAGACTCAGGAGCTCTCAGCCAGGGACCGCCACCCATGCACAATGCCAGAGGGGCTCCCCCTGCACCACGGGGTCTTTTGTTATGCCACTGATGTGTTCCTGACCCACCTTTGGGTGGTGATGGAGGAGTAGACACGTTTTTTCCAGACTTCGGATGAGATCTGATGTTGGATAGACCACAACCATCCCACTGGCCCAAGTCAGGGATCCTGCCCAGGCCGGCAGCGCAGAACCAGATATTGTCTACGAGCCTCCATTGTCAGTGTGGCCACCCCTTCTCGGGAGGAGGCCCAGCAGGAACATGGAAAAGTGATGGAGGTTTTGTAGTAATGACACAAGCCCCTTATCTCTGCTGGATGAAGACGATGCAAGGAATTAGGACTCCAGTCAAGGATCCAGTGCCTCTGGGGTCTCGATCATTGATCTCCCAGTGGTGACCCAGAGGACTTCCAATGGCATCATCTGACCATGATGTCTTGTTGGTATGAGATAGTGACTATGCATGAGTATCCAAAGGGGTGCATATCAAGGGACACATGCTAAATGGGGCCTACCGAATGTCACATATATAATGTTAGTTTCAGAAGCTGGGTTGGAGGAGCTAGGCGGAAACTGTCAAGTCACTACAATGCCTATTTGCACGTTGTAAGTGGGTACTCCTGCAATCAGTGGTTGATGTTTGACAGTTTGCTCTGGGGAGACAGAGTTGGGGAGAAAGTTGTTGGTTGTTTACAGGGGAACAAAAGAGTCATATACCATTTGGTTTTATGGAACTGCTGGAGGTTGGGTTGCTGAAGATGAGGGAGGAGATGGAGCTGCAGGGTGAGGCGGGTGGGAGAGCTGGACGCTGATTTGATGGCTACACCCATGAATTACAAATGTATTTCATGGAATATAAGGGGTATGCACACCATGATGACATGATATAAGTATTGCTCTACCCGAATAGGAGAGGGATCCATGTAGGACTGCTACCAGAAACACACCTAACAGCCAAGGAGGGGGTGGCGCTACACAGACGGGTATCTCTGATATCAGGCCTTGGTTTTGTACACAGTCCAGTTACCTCAAGACAATCATGCTCGACGTCTTCCTCTTTTTCAATTTCAACAGTATCACTTGGAAGTAATGTTGCTGGATTCAACACTGTACATCTTTTCAATGTTACGTTTGGAGCACCTAATATGCTCGTCTCATACCTTGTCAGTCTTCCACTAGTCAAATACTGTGTTTTTGTCCTTGTCAGTAAAATCTCAACAGAGTGTGGTACCATTACCGTCAAAGGGTATCCCATCACTACTCCCTCACATTGAGAAAGGCTTTGACCAACTGTGGCAACTGCATGCAGACAACCTGGTAAAGCTGCTGCGACTGGGTCCAAGTTACCTGAAAAATAGGCTACTGGGCTATAAGCACCTCCATGGACCTGTGTCAAAACAGACAAAGAACAAGCATCACATGTATGATAAAACAATGTGAATGGCTTTGTGTAATCAGGCATACCCAACGCTGGAGCTCTGCACAAACTCTCTCTCAACTAAGTGAACGGTTTAATCTGATCCTCATCTAGTGTAATTGTATCTGTAACCTCCTTATGTGTCAGTAGCTGCAATAGTTTGGCAATCTCAGCAAAATTTGGAATCCACTGATGACAATAACCTACCATTCCTAGAAACATTCTGACATCTCTCTGTGAAGTTGGTGGACAGAATTATTGTAATCCTCTCTCTGGAGATTCTTCTTGACCCTTTCTCAATCTGGTGTCCCAAGTATTTCACTGATTCCTGACAATACTGCAGTTTCAAAGGTGACACTTTATGTCCAAACTTTCCCAAATTATTCAACGGGGCAATCGAGTCATACTTACACTCGTCCCTTGTCCTGGATGCAATCAGCAAATCATCAATGTATTGCACTCGAGTCGATTGCTACGGTATTTCCAGTGACTCCAGATTCTTTTTCAGGATCTGATTAAACAGAGACAGAGACTCTGTATACTCTTGTGGAAGTCTGCACCAGCTGCAGACTCTGTCTAGGAATTTGAAACTAAAAAGAAACTGACTATCCTCATGAAGAGGCACAGAAAATAAAGCATGTGACAAATCAACCACTTTGAACCACTCTGCATCGCATGGAATCTGAAACAGTATCACAGCTGGGTTTGGCACTACAGGACAACACTTGACCACCATGTAATTTACTTTTTGCAAGTATTGCACAATGCATACTTTCCCACACAGCTTCTTCAAGCCCATTATCGGTGAATTACATGGACTGCTCAACACTTCTTTCAGAACCCCTTGTTTCAGAAAATCTCCAATTATCTGCGCCACTTTCATCAGAACATTTTGTGCATGTTATACTGTGGAAGCTGCGGACACACTACATTCGGCTTCAGAGTAAACTTAATTGGCTCCACTCCTTTGATTAAACCCACTTCTTTACCTGTCAGGTCCCACGCATTTTCCTGTACTGTTCCCTGTAAATCTGCATGCAATTCTTAGCATAGTAAACATCGGGAAAAACTCAGTCAATGGGTATTCTTCGTTAACATTATCATTTGAAGTTTCAGATGTCTGTTCTTCCTCGTCATCGCTATTAGTCTGAACCTCTGTTCCTGAATTTGAACAACTAATGGAACATTTGGTTTTGCACAGCAAATCCCTTCCCAGTAGAGATACTGGACTTGAGTCGCAAACTACAAACTTATGAAGTCCCTGGAAGTTGCCAATCTCAACCTGCACTGGATCCGTGATCGGATTTGTCAACTGTCTGTTTGCTACTCCCACAACCTGAACTGCTCTGCCTGAAAGAGGTAAATTCTGAACTTCTGCACTTCTCACTGTAGAGCGTGTAGCTCCTGTGTCCACTAAAAATGAGACCCTGTGACCCATCACCTTTCCCTTCACCAATAGTCCTCTCTGATCTACCTCTAAGGACACTGCAAGCATACATGGCTCTTCATCCGAACTAATACTCATCCATTCATCATTTATTTCATTCTCACTATGTAATGGGAATTACTGCACTGTGTCATTACTTCTGTCTTGTCTCTGGCCTGTGACCAGCTGAGTAAGCATCATCTGTTGCTGTTCAATCGGGGCTTGGGGTATCTGCATTTGCTGTCTAGCTACCATGGGAACCTGCTACTACATTGGTTGCAACTGTGTCACTTGTGCATGCAGCACTTTCACCTGCTGCATGGGTTGGAAACTCTGCACTTGGTTCTGAACATTCGAATTAAGTTCTCTCATTCTAGGGACTTTCACAGTTTGAAATGTATTGACATCACTACCTTGCTGAACAATGCCATCCTGCACCATCAACAGACACTCCCGCTTCCAGTGTCCCACGTTTCTGCAAAGATTACAAGGTAACATCTTTTTCATCCCTTGCATATCATTCTGAACCACCATAGTACTCAAATCCGGACCACAAGATATATTGACTCCACAACACCTACCTCTCATCTGAGGTTAGAACATGACATTTCCCTGTTGCTGCGGCATCTGTTGTATTAAAGCTCCTTGCTCTCCTGTCTGAGCTGCCTATATCTGCATCACCATTGCTTTCTCCTTCAACTTTTTCTGCTTCAACTCAATCTCATCACTACAGTATTTCGCATACTGCAACACCTCATCAATTGGCTTCGCTTGCCAGCAAATCAAATGACTCTTAATCACCTGCCTTATTTCAGGTCTCAATCCTTCGATGAACCTGAACACAAAATGCAACATGTCTTTCGGCTCAATTGCTTCCTTGCCACTGTACTGCTTGAATGCTTTCAGCAATCTCTCATAATAAGTATGTATCGACTCTTTCGCCTCTTGCACTGACCTGTCAGTTATCTGCCAGTCAATATTCTTAGGCAAGATTCTCGTCTTCAGGAACTCAATCACCTTATAATAATGTTTCATCACTCCAGGTGATGGTGCACCTGTAACTCCATCCCTTTCTGGTCCACTCGTTGGCCAGTCCACTGCTCTCTTGCACTTAACCCACAAGTCAGATGGAACCACTATCTCCAACAAGGTATTCAAATCTTCCCACAGACATTTAGAAAGTTTCACAAATCTATCTGTCTGCTGGTACCACTCAACCGGTTTCTCTCTCAGTTTTGGGTAATCATTTGTGAATGACAGTATATCACTCCTGTGCCATGGGTCATGAACAAACTGCCCTCCTGGAATTTTCCTCATCGGTAAAATCTTTACTGGATCCTTTTCTTTCTGAACACTTTCAGACCCTTCTTGTGGATCTTGTTTCCATTTATCCTTCTTCTTTGCCCATCTGCCTTCCCACTTCTCTAATGCTCCCCAAATCTGGGCTCTCTGCAATAATTCTTTTAGATGTGCCTTAATCCCTGCTGACCTCATGTGCTCAAAATCTTTCGCCTCAAAATCTAACCTATAACTCATTTTCAAATGCTTGGTTCTCTCAATCTCCATGTCATGTTTTCTGCCAGATCTGCCAATTTCTGATGTATCTTACTCACCTCCTTTGTAATCTTTGGACACAAATACATCAGCTCTTCTTTTGTGTAGGATTCTAACCTGTTCACTCCCATCGTTCCTTCAACTAGCTCAGTTATTTATGTAGCTATTCTTACACGATTTATCTGCTCTTCAGCCTTGGATGTATTTTGAGGAGTATTCAAACTATCCAACCACTCGCTCAATTGCTGTGTTGTCAATCCCTGTAACGAGATGTTACTTGCATTCGGCAGTGGCACTTGCTGTACCACGGCACCTGGAGTTTGCGGTGTCAAAAGCTTTAAGCTTCGACTTGCACTTGGGCCATTTACTGCATCTGGAAGCGCAACAAGTGGACTAAGATCTATTAATGGTCTAGATCCATCAAAGGTCTGACCCATAGACGATATCACCTGCACATGATCACTCACTCCCCTCCTCACAAGGCTCTGTGACATCTCACCCTGTTCTTCTGGATTTGATTTCTTTTGTGCAAACAATGGTACCGCTGGACCAACTGTAATCGACAAAGATATTGCATCTGGTGCTGCTCTAATACCTGCATTTTGTGGAAGGGCTACTCCCATACTCTGATTTATCACTGGTGTCATGTCTGACTGTGTCCCTGTCATTGGTGAAAACTTCGGCAAACCCTGAGGCTGTGCCTGAGGCAAAAACATTGAAGTCAGCTCAGTCTGAACTAGCATTGGCCTCAGGAGCACTTGCTCCGACGGCATCACTAAATTTGAAGTTGTCTCAAGAATTGGTACATTTGGATAAATCCTCTGTACTAGTGGTGGGTGCATTTGCACTTGAACCACCAAAGTAGTCACTGCATTAGGTGTACTCTGCACTACCCCCTGTACTTGTCCATTATCTGTCTGCACTGGTCCCACTGTTCCCATCACTTGAGCTGGGGCAGTTGGAGCAGAACTAGTAATTGGACCCCTTTCATGGGCTGCATATGGTGGAGGTCGATCCCTCAATATCTGTGTAATAAGATCCTCAACATCTGAATCTTCTTCGTCTGCATAAGTCTTTTTCTTCTTCTTATTCCCTGAACTCTTGTCACCCTTGTCAGTATCCTCGTTCTCTTCTGACTCATCTTCTTCTGCAATAGCAGTAAACAATCTAACACCTTGTAACATTGTTATTCTCCACTTCTTTTGTTCCCAATCCCATCTTGCCTCTGCCAAAGACTTCTCTACCTTCCTATTCTCCTCTGGATTTTCATCTCTTGCTGCTGTCTGGCTACAAGCTCCCAAACTGCTAAAGCCTCAAACTGTACTGGTCTCGGAAGTGGCTTCGTCTCATATAATGTCATTCACAACTGATCCAAAATTCTGAAATTAAACGTTCCATGCTCTGGAAACACCAAAGCTCCCTGTTTCTCTGTCAATTTGCACCACTGCTTTAACCAAAGACATGGCGCGACACCTCGCTTCTCTATCACAATATATGCTGGAGAATTTTTCGGTGGGGTCGGCCCCCCAACTGTCTCCTTAACGTAAGATTCACCCTTCATGGCACTTCTGAACGCTTTGAAAAACTTCATTTTCGCTATCTTTTGTGTATTCGATTCAATAAGGAAATTACTTTTACTCCCAAGATTCCTTTCACCTGCTTACTCAACCAATTGTCTCTTACGGACGGCTGCCAATCCGCTCACGACTCTTCTTACTAACCAACCTATCCCAGCGCAACTCACTCTGACGTCACATTCACACACTGCCGCTGACAATGTCTTCTGGCTTGTCCTCTTAAACTCCAATTCACATGGAACTAATGCAAAATTATTGTTAGCACTCACCAAAACCAAAAACCTGCTGGTTTACTACAGGAAGGTATACAATCGCTTCAGAGACCTTACAGATTTTCACTGATGATACTTTCACTCATGCAGCTATTCCGCTTTCTCAGTCTCTCACATTCGCAAATAAAATACGACCAGCAAATTTCACTCTCAACTGATCAATGGGCCTGGCCTGGTGCACATAGGACTCGCCAAATCTCAGTCAAAGATTTCTCTTACTCACTTAACTCACACACCGACTTGTTTACCACGCCCGATCAACTTACTTAACCAGACAGATTACATCATATAACCAAGTGCCTCCTACACTTGTCAAAATACTCTGGAGTCTTAGACCACGCAGAGTCTGTACACCAACAACAACCATGTGGACAATTTTTGAGCACAAAGCGCCACACACATATGAAGTTCGACGATTTCCCTACTCTAATACTGCGGAGTACGCACACTCCTACTAAACTTCAGCAGGAGTACGCAAACTCCCTACTTTACCTCTCATACGTCACAATTACCTGCGATTTGCTTAAGCCTTTGCAAGCGCAACCTACCACTTTCATACTATCACAAGAACGCCGAGAACATACCCATCTTTACTAGCGGAATCCAGGGTCTGGGAAAGTCATTTCTGGGCTAAAGGGGACATCATCTTTGCTACAATTGCCATTTCAGAAAAACAAAATTCAAACCTCATAAAAAAATGAACAACTAACCCTAACTTAAACTATCACCATAACCACTAATCACCACATAACTAGTTCTCCAAGGAAACTAACCATCAAGCTGCTACCAAAACTGCTAACACGCCTGGTCCTAAATAAGTAAACTTACAAGGGGACACGTATAGGCCGATTACTCTTTTGGATCTCATGGAGTATCCTAGTCACGTAGAGACCAGTGACATCAATAATTAATGTAATCAAGCGATAACCACTAAGTGAATCATTAGTCAATAAACAATTATAATCAGTGATTCATTAATAACCACAACTCGATAAAGCGTCCAACAATTTTTATTTCCCTATTAGTTACAATTCTAATGCATAAGGTTAATTCAGACTTTATTCAATCCGTTCAGAATTTGTTTATTAGCAACCACGAATAACACAATCTAAACAGAACTTGAGAGAACATATGCTCTAATGCTTCAGCATAAGCCAACAAAGATGAATATATCAACATTATTAGCAGAGTTCAGCAATCCGTTCATCAATCATTTGTCACTGTCAACGTCACCCAAAGGAAACCCTACCTAACCCAGATTACCATCAGCATGTTGGGCTTCATGCGAAAACAATTTAGAAAACATGAATTTGGAAAACATCTAGCTAGAGGAAAAGTCTATAAAACAGCACAGTTGGTACCTAGAAGAAAAGGCACAAAGTTAGTCAGTCACGTTGTCATAGCTACCTATCCACAAATGGTATCAGCAACAAAATCAGTCTTCGTCTTCAGGTCATCAATAGATCATCAATGCATCAGGCTCTCAAGAGTATTAGCCCAATGACAGAATCTCGAACCGCGTCTCTTGATGTCATCAATTCTCCCCTCGCATCTGAAGTTTTAGCCCCTTGTCAAGACTTATTAGAGTTTTTCAGTCCATCCCCCTAATTCCTAATTGGTCAATTAGTCCTCCATATGTGACGTTACCCAATATATTTTATTCTACATATCTATGAGTTCTAATATTTCGTCTTTCACATTTCATGGATTGGTCCTCTGTACGATGTCTTCATCATCCGGCTCTTCAGTTATCGAAAATGTTGCATGTTCCTCTTCAGTCAGTGCTTCTATTGTTCAGGTCCTGGGAAAGTACATTCAGCCTACTCTACACATAATTGAATCAAATAGACTTCATCATCTCCTGTCTGTCAGTACATTGCAGAAACTTCTAGCTAAGCACGCAGTTCACAGTCAGTTCAAATGCACCAGTTACTTCTACATCGTTTGTTTATTAATTCTGCTTCTGCATGAGGCCTGGCAAGTAGGCCACAACTTCGGCTAAGTTAGCTTCTACGATATAATGCAAAACATAGGTCATACATCTCATTATGACACATTACTACATTATTATTACACATTTTCATTATTTCACACATTTGTAATAATTTTAGTATAAATTTGTAAAAGTGGCTACCATTCCCAGTGGGCACAGTTTCAAACGTGCACATTATTTTCGCTACAATTAATTTCTCAACAAACTTTTTGTTATTCAAAACACATAAACACTCATTAATCATTTCTAATTAGCATATCTGCTTTAACAATGTTATGTCCTGCACCTGACCCTCAGGGTAATCGCTTCCCCTTCCACCCCCCCAACCCCCAGTGATGTCTGATGACATCAGCCCGCGATCGCGCGCCGACCTCATCAGAGGTTGCCCCCATTGCGTTGGAAGCTCAGCTTCCAGCGGAATCGGAAGAGAATTGCTTGCGTTTATCTTCCGATTGGGGGACGTCAGAGAGGCATAAAAAAAAAGGAAAGGCTTTTCCTTTCCTTTGATGTCTTTCTGAGCATTTCTGCAGCCCAGTCGAAAAGTGATCGGGCTGCAGAAATGCCCACTAGACACCAGGCTTGTTTATTTACATGACATAAACAATGAAGGGGAGTGGTCCCTTGGGCAAGGGTCGCGCCCCTGGGGGCAGAAGCCACTAGACACCACAGATAATTTAAAAAAAAAACGTATTTACACGTGGGGAGCGACCCATTAGGCAAGGGAGCACCCATGTGGGGCAAATTGTTTAGGCCATTTCTGCCCCCCTTGGGGGCAGATCGCCCTAGTTTTCTGAGGCCAATCTGTCCCCAACAGGGGCATAAACCAATAGACACCAAGGATTTTTTTATTTTTTAAGTCAGTTTACGCAAGGGGAGCAATCCCATAGCAAGGGGCTCTCCCCGGGGGGTCAAATTTCTTTTAGGCCATTTCTTCCTCCCTTTGGGGCAGATCGGCCTATTTTAATTAGGCTGACCTGCCACAAGGGGGGCAGAAACCACTAGGCTCCAGGTATTATTATTTTTTTACCAATGGGAGCGACCCCTTATGCATGTGTCGCTTCCCTGGGGGGGGGGGGGGAATTTATTTTAAACCATTTCTGCCACCTTTAGGGGCAGATCGCCCTATTTCGATTAGGCCGATCTGCCTAAACCACTTAGGCACCAGGGATTGGTATGTGTGTTTTTTTTTGGGGGGGGGCAGCACCTTGTGCAAGGGTTTCTCCTCCTGGGGGCCATTACTGTTGGCCATTTCTGCCCCTCGGCCTATTTTTGTAAGGCCTATCCGCTCCCAAGGGGGACAGAAAGCCCACCAGACACCAGGGAAGATTTGTTTAAAAAAAAGGAGGGTGGGGGTATGGCCATACCCCACCCCAAATAAATGGGGACAAAGTTGTTCTGCCCGGTGGGCAGATGGGGCAATTACCACCGATCCACTCTCCGGGGGTGGGGGGAGGGCACCAACCAGTATGGGCATGGTTATGCCCCCACCCCAACTAAAGGGGGTAACAGTCTTTCAGCTCTCCCTCTGTACACTAAAAGATCTTATGCCAGCAGCAAACAAGAGGACATTCGATTATTTGGGGTTTTGGTTTTACATTTGGGCCATGAGAGCGTGTCTAACTCTTAAAATTGTCCCACTTGGAATGGTGAGGGCTGCACTTTTTGGACTTTGGGACGCTGCCATGTAGAAAAATCTATGAGACCTAGGCACATCTGAAAACTAAACATCTGGGTGAGTCCATGGTGGTGTTCTTCACATGCACCCGCACCATTTTCTTACCCACAATGCCCTGCAAACCTCCAACTTTGCTTGAAATCGCACATTTTCCCCAAAGTTTTGTGATGGACCCTTCCGGAATCTGCAGGAATCCACAAAATTCCTACCACCCAGCATTGCTGCGTCATTACCAATAAAAATTCTGCCCCACTTGGCAGCCTAAAAACGTTTTTTTTCAAACTGCCCTATTGGACCCGCTTTGGTTTCCCCTCAATTTCGACATGCTTTTGGCTATTCCCTGTCTTGGGCACTTGGCCCACCTACACAAGTGAGGTATAATTTTTAACAGGAGACAGAGGGGGACATTGGGTGGTAGGAACTTTGTGCCGGTGCAGTGATCCCACACAGAAATGTGGGGAAAATGTGATTTTAGCTAAATTTGAGGTTTGCTGTGGAATCTGGGTAAGAAAACACTGGGGGATCCATGCGAGTAACACCTCCCTGAACTCCCTCGGGTGTCTAGTTTTCAGAAATGTCTGGATTTGGTAGATTTCCCAAGATGGTTGCTGAGCCCAGGACCAAAAAAATGCAGCCCCCCCCCCACCCTCCACCCCCCAGCAAAAACAGGTAGTTTTTTATTTGATAATTTTGATGTATCCACATAGTGTTCTGCGGCATTTCCTGTCACGGGCACTAGGCCTACCCACACAAGTGAGGTACTGTTTTTATCAGGAGACCTGGCGGAACGCTGGGTAGAAGGAGGTTTGTGTCTCCCCTCAGATTCCAGAATTTTGCATCACCGAAATGCGAGGAAAAATTGTTTTTTTGCCAAATTTTGAGGTTTGCCAAGGATTCTGGGTAACAGAATCTGCTGAGAGAGCCACAGGTTACCCCATCCTGCGTTCCCCTAGGTGTCTAGTTTTCAGAAATGTCCAGGTTTGCTACGTTTTCCTAGGTGCTGGATGAGCTAGAGGCCAAAATCCACAGCTAGGCACTGCAAAAAAACAGGTCAGTTTTCTTTGGGAAAATGTGATGTGTCCATGTTGTGTTTTGGGGCATTTCCTGTCGCGGGCACTAGGCCTACCCACACAAGTGAGGTACCATTTTTATCAGCAGATTTGAAGGAATGCTGAGTGGAAGGAAATTTGTGGCTCCTCTCAGATTCCAGATCTTTCTGTCACCAAAATGTGAGGAAAAGGTGTTTTTGCCAAATGTTTAGGCTTGCAAAGGATTCTGGGTAACTGAACCTGGTGAGAGCGCCACAAGTTACCCCATCCTGGGTTCCCCTAGGTGTCTAGTTTAAAAAAATGCACAGGTTTTGGTAGGTTTTCCTAGGTGCCGGCTGAGCTAGATACCAAAATCCACAGCTAGGCACTTCCCAAAAAACACGTCAGTTGTCAATGTACAAATTTGATGTGTCCATGTTGCGTTTTGGGGCGATTTCTGTCACGCACACTAGGCCTCCCAACACAAGTGAGGTACCATTGTTATCGGTAGACATTGGGGAATGCTGGATGGAAGGGAATTTATGGCATCTCTCAGATTCCAGAACTTTCTATCACCGAAATGGGGAAAAGGTGTTTTTTGGCCAAATTGTGAGGTTTGCAAAGGATTCTGGGTAACAGAACCTGGCGAGAGCCCCACAAGTTACCCCATTCTGATTTCCCCTAGTTGTCTAGTTTAAAAAAATGTGTAGATTTGTACATTTTCTCTAGGTGCCGGCTGAGCTAGAGGCCAAAATCCACAGCTAGGCACTTTCCAAAAAACACGTCAGATTTCAATGTAAAAATGTGATGTGTCCATGTTGCATTTCCTGTCACGGGAACTAGGCCTACCCACACAAGTGAGGTACCATTTTTATCAGGAGACTTGGGGGAACACAGACTAGCGGAACAAGTGTTATTGCCCTTTGTCTTTCTCTACATGTTTTCCTTCCAAATGTAAGACAGTTTGTAAAAAAAAAAAGACATCTATTTGAGAAATGCCCTGTAATTCACAATCTAGTAAGGGGACCCCGGAATTCCGAGATGTGCAAATAACCACTGCTTCTCAACACCTTATCTTGTGCCTATTTTGGAAATACAAAGGTTTCTTTGATATTTATTTTTCACTCTTTATATTTCACCAAATGAATTGCTGTATACCCGGTATACAGTGAAAACCCATTGCAAGGTGCAGCTCCTTTATTAGCTCTGGGTACCTAGGGTTCTTGATGAAACTTCAAGCCCTAAATATCCCCGCAACCAGAAGAGTCCATCAGAATTAACGGTATATTGCTTTGAAAAATCTGCCATAGCTGGAAAAAATTATAGAAGAACACGTGGACAGAAATGGCTCTTTTTTTCACCTCAATTTCAATATTTTTTTATTTTACCTGTTAATTCTGTAGGAAAACCTTGAAGGATGTACACAAATAAATGACCCCTTGCTGAATTCAGAATTTTGTCTGCTTTTCAGAAATGTTTAGCTGTCTGGGATCCAGCATTGGTTTCACACCCATTTCTGTCACTAATTGGAAGGAGGCTGAAAGCACAAAAAATTGTAAAAATGGGGTATGTCCCAGTAAAATGCCAAAATTGTGTCGAAAAATATGGTTTTCTGATTCAAGTCTGCCTGTTCCTGAAAGCCGGGAAGATGAGAATTTTAGCACTGCAACCCCTTCATTGATGCCATTTTCAGGGGAAAAAACACAAGCTTTCTTCTGCAGCCCTTTTTTCACATTTTCTTTTTTTTAAAACGAAATTTTAGCTGTATTTCTTGGTCTCCTCCAGGGGAACCCACACTGTATTTCTTGGTCTCCTCCAGGGGAACCCACAAACTCTGGGTACTTCTAGAATCCCTAGGATGTTGGAAAAAAAGGACGTAAATTTGGCGTGGGTAGCTTATGTGGACAAAACATTATGAGGGCCTAAGCGTGATCTGCCCCAAATAGCCAAAAAGGGCTTGGCACCTGAGGGGGAAATGGCCTGGCAGTGAAGGGGTTAAGATGATTGTCCTCCCAAGACTATTTTATTTTTTCTCTGTCCTGCCAGTGTGGATTCCTAGGGCTATAGTTAAAGACCTAGACACGCTGACAACAACATTTTTATAGGGATGGGGCAGAGGAGGGTAGCCCTCTCAAAACTACAATGCTTGTCGACTGATGGTAGCCTGGCAGTACTGGAATTTGAATCCTACTATAAGGCCGCACAGCTTCATCGGTACACACAATGGCTGGCAAGCAGAGAGACGCTTGACAGGACTGTAGAACCCTTTACCCCACTGTTAACAAGAGCAACAAGAGTATTGCTGGGTGTGGGACGAACCTCCGAAGAGGACACACAAGTTTTTAGAGTAGTGTGTTGCTGCTGGGTCTGATGCCTGCAGAAAGCGCAAATGTGCACCAACTATTCCCACAAACTACCTATGTCTCAGTGGGAAACACTTCCCCACGGTGGGAGTTGGGAGAGGATGGAATATTGGTTGATGGCAGGGGCGATGATAATGTGAGATTTATTCAGGACAGGCAAGCTCTTACAGTTTAAGGATTTCCATGCAACGTTCGACCTGCTGCAGGGCCATTTTCTAATTCATAGGGCTGTCACTGCAGCATTTCGTAAACATTCAATGCCCAGCCTAGCACAACCGTGGCCCTATGCTACCGGCCAATACCTGGCCCTTTCAGCGGGTATGTTTAAAGCAGTCATATGCTTATATAGGGCAATACGAGGGGGAATGCTTCAGCCTCTCGACACTTTGATAGCACATTGGGGCTTTGTATATTGGGCTGGTTCCCCCACATTTCTAAGACAAAGGTCACCATCAGATTTCAGGTTCTAGCATTTCCCTTGGCAAAGAGGGAAATCACACGACACAGAAAAGCACCAGGGGGACCGCACGCAGAGGTTTTGCAGAAGGAACTCGAACCTTGGGCTAGTTATGAAGGCGAGGTGCTACTTAGGAAAGCCAGAAGGGGGCCTCAATCATTGGAAGTACCACAGGCCTGAGAGGCCCTCATGGACTGCCTGAAAGAACCAGAGGTGCAGTACCATGGGTCATCACCAGGGACATTGCCGTCAACCCCCTAATTACACTGAACAAAAAAGAGGCTACTGAGGTCTGGTGACTATCCAGTGCTGCCTGCTCACGCTTTGCCCTACCCCCAACACATAACACACAAACACTTTTCTACAGTTTCTTTCCATTCTTCTGGGATAGACAAAATGACCAGAAGGGGAAGAGTTCATCTAGAAACAAGGTGAAGGGAGAGGAAGTTGTAGTAATTTTGAGAATGTTCAGTTGACTTAATTTGAAATGCAAATACCTCACATGTGTGAAGCATCAGAAGAGATGATTGCACGTCTGAGCTGAATTGTATTGACCACAAAACCTTCAATAAAATTTGTTTAAAAAAAAGACCATAAGAGATCTCACACCTTTCAAAATGAAGATGAGGGAAAAACATCCCACTCAGGCACAATACTGCATTAACACCAAACTGCTTGTTAGAGAACAATGACAAGAAGACACCACAAAAATCAACATTGAAGGGAGGAATGAGTAGCTTGGGCTTCAGAGTAAGGACACTGTAACCATAATGGAGAACCAGATCCCTTTTAAATGGCCAAAGGATGGGTGGAGCAGTAGATAAATATGTCCTGGAAGGACATAGGTCTCTGCTATAGGTGCCCACTGTTCAGGAAGTACGTGTGTTGCAAGGCATACAAATACACGAAGAGCGGCATGAGGAAAGGTGTGTGAGAGTGTAGATACTTTGCATCAGGAAACAAAGGCCCCTGAGGTACGGGTAAGTGAGACTAGACCTTGTTGATGTGACTCACACATTGTAGCCAAAGAGATCTGGAGAGACCACGACCATAAGTACTTCATTTGCCTTGCTTTCTAGACATTCAGGAATGTTGAAACTGCTCAGCAAGTGGAGTTCGAGTACTTTTAAAAACACAACAGGGAGTACGGGGTTCTTTTAATGTAACGAGGGATGGATCAATGGTGCATCAATTGTGACACCAGATCCCTCGTGGTCCTCAATTGGAGGCGGGGTATCAGTTAGCTGTGGTGCTGCAGAGGGTCTGGAAAACGGGGAGGGAAGGAAGGGAATTTCCTTTCCGGACCATGTGGTCTCACACACTATATAGTGTCATGCTTCATCATATGAAGTTTAGCTGGATCCCTCTATTTCCAGAACCAGAATTAATTTACGCACTCCCTCCTGTTCCTTTAACAGTGAGGTTGAGTCTGCCCAGGTGGCACTGTCCTACCTGCGTGGGGCTAGGTGGTCATATGATGAAGCATGCCGCTATATAGTGTGTGAGACCACCTAGTCCGTAAAGGAAATTCCCTTCCTTTTCCCCCCCCCTGTTTTCCAGACCCTCTGCAGCACCACAGCTAACTGATACCCCGCCTCCAATTGAGGACCACAAGGGATCTGGTGTCTCAATTGATGCACCATTGATCCATCCCCCGTTACATTAAAAGAACCCCGTACTCCCTGTTGTGTTTTTGTAGTTATTTTGGGAGCTGAGTACGGTTGTGTTCTTCTTTTGTCTTTCCCCTCTCTCCCATATACTCTCTCATTGTGAATTGGTGGTTCGAGTACTTTTGCCATTATTTTTGGCTTTAATCTAGGAGCCTAGAAATATGGTTTTGAGTATTATTGCCACGGTTTTACCTCGTTTAAAGCAGATTGTCACATGTTTTGTCAACAGATTTGGACTGCCTCTAGTTATTAGACGTCACCTCCTTCTTTCAGCCAAAGCTCCCAGGCACATGTTTTAACTTTCCCTGCTGTCTATATAACCTACCAGTCAGATTTCCATACACTGTCCAGTAGGATTAATTCACTACTGCCAAATTATAATCTGGTCCCAGTGTATGACAGGAACCCGGCAGTCAGATCTATACTCCTGTGTCCTCTAAGCTTTCACTGTAACGAAACTACGCAATTTAATTTACATCCTAAGGAGCCATGCAGCCAGATATGTAGCCCTTGTCTTATCAGCAGTGACTGCTGCGATGCACTGCACATCTTCCAAAGTGCTCCAGTGTACTCTTAAGACATACTTGTAACGCATGTTCTGTCTCTCTCTAAGTAATTATTTCTTATCGGGGCTAACAACTCCTGCTCGCATGAGCTGGACGACACCAGAACAGGAAGCCATGCACACTCACACACCAAACCACAGAACGCCACGTCATAACTTATCACAAGTATTCAGCACCACCAAACACCTTATCACAACGTGCCACACAATACAATCAACAAAAAACTGAAAAGTACTCAAAGATATAGGTGATAATATTTCTCATTATTCTACGCGTTAGTGCATTCTCACACATAACTCATAGAGACTCTGATCTCTTGAATTGAAACATTTCTTAGCATGATCAGCCAACATGTTTTACCATGAGGTCTGTTAACAAGGGCTTTTTCAAGGCTGAAAATGATTTTATGAAAGTAATTATTTAAGGTAGCATAATGTAGTAGAAATATTAAGAATAATATCACAATTAAAAACTGCTTACTTGAGTGCAGCATTCTGGTGAGGCATAACAAACATGAAACACATGAAAAGTAGCCGATAAAGTAATCAGTGCTTATGTTCTCATTGTTAACTCTGCAAGCAAATGAGAAGAGGTTGAAAAAAAAATACTTGAATTCAAATATTAGAGTGTAAATGACAGTGGTAAAACCAATATAGTTGAGACTAAACAAGAAAAAAAAGAAAGTGGTGAGTGCGAGAAAGTATGTATAGAAGATGGTACTAAAGCAAGGGTCATGGTTGGGGAGGGAAATAGAGGCAATTTTGTTATCTGACAAAAGGAGAGAACGAGTTTCAGCAAAGGTAAGGATGCTAAAATGGCTCACGCCAAATGGGTAGGTGGGCTTGCCGGGTGAGGTCCATGTTGTGTTTACAGCAGTCAGGGAGTGTCTCTGTAAAAAGATGGGAAGGGGCAAGAAGGAGAGCAGAGAGCTCCTGGCTTACCTTTATTCTAAGGAAATTAGGATGGTGTGGAGCTATATGACACAGTTGTTTCAGTTTTGGCATTGGTATGTTATTAATAGCTATTGCATTCTAGATGAAAGAAAAATGAATGAGTACATTAAAATAAAGAAAACTTATTCTAATGAAAGTCAGGTTTGTCTGTCTGGTGGCAGAAATCATATTGCAGTCTGGTCGGTGAAGGGGTTGGAGAAGCCTGACCGTTTCTAAGGAAATAGTGTGGGTAACCGGATGTCTCATTATCCATGACATCGAGGCGTGGGAATAATCTTGGTAAGAGAGATCAAATTATAGGAAGTTTCTGGGATAGGAGGATGCATGTTGGAAGTGACATGCATTCTAGATATGTGAACAGTGGGTCGGGATAATCTTGTTAAGGGCAGAAAGCAAGAGAAGTGGTTTAAAAAAAAACGCAGTCATTGGATGTTGTTACGATCTCAAATGCAGAGAGTAATGGTATTAAAAGTAGTGAAAGTCACAGAGAAAAAGGATTAATGGAGAACCAAAAGGAAACAGTATTAGACAGGTGCGAGACAAGCCTTAAAGGTGCATCTCTTAATGTGTAAAGAAAATATATAATCAATTAATGATTCTGAAATATGCAGCATTGGTAGGGGAGCTTTAACTAGGTTTCACAGCTAAATTGTATATATGTACAGCAAAAATATAGCAAATTCTGTTATTATAGAAATATGCAGAGTAGAGAACTAGTGAATTTAGCAAAACAATTTTCTCAGATAATATAATGTGGTAGAAAGTCGCAATAAAAGAGATCTTTCAGAATATATCAGTGGTCTCCTGTACATGATATATCACATAAAGTGTACAATGCATGTAAGCCTATAGTTAATTTAAGGGAAACTAATTATGAAAACGTATTCTTTATGCTGTGAAGAAGTACACATTTCAGGCAAGGAATATAAGGGAGAAAGTTAGTATTTAGGAAGAAAATGATGCCACTGAAAGTAATTACAGTAGTACCATAGGAAGAAAAGTGTTGGAAGTGTTGGTGTAGATATAACTTTAGAGCGTTGTAAGGTACTCTTTTCTGAAAAGACTGGAAGAAATAAAATGTTGCAAAAATTGCCAATACATCTAATGGTGCATCTCAGCCTCTTTACTTAGGCCGGGGTAAACTGTATTCAGAATATCTTTTCGCTCTCTCGTTTTCTGGGTAGAAGTTCAAAGCTATTTCCTCTACATATTTTAGTACATGCTCATTGGTAAGGAAAGTAAAATTGCTGCAGTGCTCATGGGTTTTGGGAAAATGTTCAGATAGTAGTAAACCAGGATCAAATCTGTATAAGTTGAGGTAATGTTTCTAAAATCTAATTTTCAGATGATGTATTGTGTTTCTTATGTATCTCAGTTCACATGGACATTGAATGATGTGTAGATGGTGAAGCTACTTTTGCATTTCATTCAGTGGTGAATGTTAACCTGGAGTCCATTCTTGTATTGGAATTGGGTGGTTTTGTTTTTGCTTAGTTTTCAAATACAGCAGTTGTGATTGGTATAAAATCCATTCGTTTTAATGACGAATGTTCTGGGTTTTGCCCTTAGATCAGTGTATTGAGAAAGACCGAAAATGCCTCTCATGGCATGGTTACCCCCTAACGTTTTGCCTTTGTTGATGCTAGTTATGATTGGAAGTATGCTGGGAACCAGGCCCCAGCACCAGTGTTCTTTCCCTAAACTGTACCTTTGTTTCCACAATTGGCACAGCCCTGGCACACAGATAAGTCCCTTGTAAGTGGTACTCCCGGTACTAAGAGCCCTGTGGCCAGGGAAGGTCTCTATGCCACCCTCGGGACCCCTCACTCAGCACATGCACACTGCTTCACATCTTGTGTGAGCTGCTGGGGAGAAAATGACTAAGTCGACATGGCACTCCCCTCAGAGTGCCATGCCCACAACCCACTGCCTGTGGCATAGGTAAGTCACCCCTCTAGCAGGCCTTACAGCTCAAAGGCAGAGTGCACTATACCACAGGTGAGGGCATAGTTGCATGAGAACTGTGCCCCTACAGTGTTTAAGCCAAATCTTAGACATTGTAAATGCAGGGTAGCCATAAAGAGTATATGGTCTGGGAGTTTGTCAAACACGAACTCCACAGTTCCATAATGGCTACACTGAATTCTGGAAAGTTTGGTATCAAACTTCTCAGCACAATAAATCTACACTGATGCCAGTGTGGAATTTATTGAAAAATGCACACAGAGGGCATCTTAGAGATGCCCCCAGTATACCAGTTCAACCCCTAGTGTTAGGCTGACCAGTTTCTGCCAGCCTGCTACACTCAGACGGGTTTCTGGCCACATGGGGTGAGTGCCTTTGTCACTCTGTGGCCAGGAACAAAGCCTGTACTGGGTGGAGGTGCCTCTCACCTCCCCCTGCTAGGAACTGTAACACCTGGCGGTGAGCCTCAAAGGCTCAATCCTGGTGTTACAGCATCCCAGGACACTCTAGCTAGTAGAGATGCCCGCCCCTCTGGACACAGCCCCCTCTTTTGGCGGCAAATCCGGAGGAGATAATGAGAAAAACAAGGAGGAGTCACCCACCAGTCAGGATAGCCCCTAAGGTGTCCTGAGCTGAGGTGACCCCTGCCTTAAGAAATCCTTCATCTTGTTTTGGAGGATTCCCCCAATAGGATTAGGGATGTGCCCCCATCCCCACAGGGAGGAGGCACAAAGAGGGTGTAGCCACCCTCCAAGACAATAGCCATTGGCTACTGCCCCCCAGACCTAAACACCCCCCTAAATTTAGTATTTAGGGGTGACCCTGAAGCCAGGTAATCAGATTCCTGCAACCTGAGGAAAGAAGAAGGAATGCTGGCCTGAAAGCCCAGCGGAGACGACGGAGACGACAACTGACTTGGCCCCAGCCCTACCGGCCTGTCTCCAGACTCAGAGAACCTGCATAGTGACGCATCCAGTGGGATCAGCGACCTCTGAGGACTCAGAGGACTGACCTGCACCTAAAGGACCAAGAAACTCCTGAGGACAGCAGCTCTGTCCAAAACTGCAACAAAGAAACCATCTTTAAAGAAGACTCCAGCGTCACTCCAGAAGCGTGAGTCTTCACACTCTGCACCCAACGGCCCTGGCTAGTGTTCAGAGGAACTAACACCGCAGAGAGAGGACCCCCAGGCGACTCCAACGACGGGGTCACCCTGAGTCGACCTCCCTGCACCCACACAGCGACGCCTGCAGAGAGGATCCAGAGGCTCCCCCTGACCGCGACTGCCTGGTACCAAAGGAACCTGATGCCTGGAAGAAGCACTGCACCCGCAGCCACCTGGACCATGAGGAACCAACTACCGGTGCAGGAGTGACCAGCAAGCGGCCCTCATCCTAGCCCAGTCGGTGGCTGCCTGCATCGCCAGAGTGACCCCCGGGTCTCTCCATTGATTCCTATCTACAACCCAACACCTACTTTGCACACTGCACCGTGCCACCCCTGTGCCACGGGGGTGTATTTTGTGTGCCTTTTTGGGACACCCCTCCACCCCCCTTGCTCTACAAAACCCCCCTGGTCTGCTCCCCGAGGACGCAGGTACTTACCTTGTAGCAGACTGGAACCGGAGCACCCCTGTTCTCAATAGGCGCCTATGGTATTTGAGCCCTACTTTGACCTCTGCACCTGACTGGCCCTGTGTTGCTGGTGCTGGGTGTTTGAGTTTGACTTGAACCCCCCAACGGTGGGCTGCCTATGCCCAGGAGACTGAACTTGTAAGTGCTTTACTTACCTGAGAAACTAAATATTACTTACCTCCCCCAAGAACTGTTGATTTTTGCACTGTGTCCTCTTTTAAAATAGCTTATTGCCATTTTTGCCAAAACTGTGTACATTACTGTTTTAATTCAAAGTTCCATACTTACCTGTGTGAAGTAGCTTACAGTTTATGTACTTACGTAAATTCTGAATCTTGTGGTTCTAAAATAAATTAAGAAAATAATATTTTTCTATATAAAAACCTATTGGCCTGGACTTAAGTCTGTGAGTGTGTATTCTCATTTATTGCCTGTGTGTGTACAACAAATGCTTAACACTACCCTCTGATAAGCCTACTGCTTGACCACACTACCACACAATAGAGCATTAGTATTATCTAATTTTGCCACTATCAACCTCTAAGGGGAACCCTTGGACTCTGTGCACACTATCTCTCACGTTGATATAGTATATACAGAGCTAACTTCCTACACTTCTCAAAATGCCTTGTTTGTCGAAATCCCAAATCGGACATTGGTGCTATAATCTCACTTATAGATGGATTGCTTTGTAATCGATGCCAGTGTTTTTGACAACTTTTTGAATATGTTGGTGTCCTTAGTGAACGTTTTTTTTTTAAATAAATCTGACAGGTTCATTGTCTTGTTGGGTCTTCTTAATGGTGGTGATAAAAACTGGATTTTTACATTTCTCCATTTTCAGTCCCAATAAGTAATTTGCAGTGTGGACTATGAGAATGTTTTATCTGATTTCCAGAGTTTTCTGCTTTGCCCATAAAGATATAGGAAGGCAGAGGGTGAATTGTGCACCCAGCAGGGTCCTTGAAGCTGAAGGAATAGTTCTTGATTGAATGTGAAGTTGTTATTGTAAAGACTAAATTCTAGCATCTCCAGAATCATTTTGTTAAGTATCCAATAATGGGTGGATCTGGGTGATAAGACCTTTTTTGTGGCCTGAAGACCATTTTTCTTTTCAGACGGAGGTGTATAGACTGGTAAATTCTATGGTGGCAAAAAAAGTATTTTTGCTATTGTATATCATATGGTTCATCCAGTATGCCGGTAGTGTCTCTTATGTATGATGGTGGGGCTTTCATGCATGGCTAATAATCCCCTCCCTTCGAGCAGATGGAATCAAGGCCTGGTATTATAGGGCCAATTGGCGGATGGAAGTCATGGCTTGTGTGTTTAGGAAACATGTAAATTGTGGCTATTTTGGAATGTGCCACAAACAAGAGTGTTTTCTCTTCCAAAGTTACAAAAAAACCTTCTTCATGACAACTGTTTAATTTGGAAAGTAGTTCATTTTGAAATCTGGTGAAGCCTCTGATAACCTGTAATATCTGATGGTTATCCTTATGCTTCTATGATATAATCATCAGGGTGTAGAAACGCTACATTGCCTCCCTTCTCAGCTTCTTCTATTATGATATTCAGATTGTGAAGTTTTTGGATGTCTTTTTTTTGTTCAGCGTTAAGATTGGATTGTAAGTATTTATTTTTCTTATTCGGGACAAAGTGGTGTTCGAAGTTGTTAATGGCATTGTTAGTGCGTCGGTCCTTAGTAAGTAAACTTACAAGGGGATACGTATAGGTCGATGAACCTTTTGACTTGTTTAGGATGTTCTTACTGTGATTATAGAGCAGTAAACACACTGATCAATGCCCAATAATCATTAGTCAATCAATAATCAATGGAGTCAGTAAGATTCACACACCATGACTGGAAGGACATGAATAACCACACTTTGTTTGAACTTTTAGTAAGTTTATTTCCCTATTATTAACAATACTAAAGTCATGTAGCTTAATCACCAAGTCAAATAAAAAAAATTAATAATAATTGTTAATCAACAAGTCATAAGAAACATGATCTAATCAAAGCTTGAATCAAAAGACATTCCAAAGCATCAACACAAATCATTAGTAAAACTAATTTTGACAAGGCTATAATATCCATAGAGTTCAGCAAAATAGTTTGTCAACCATTTGTTTCTGCAATTCGTCAGTCTTCCTGTGAATAGCCTCAACTAACCCAGATTAGCATCAGCATGGGGGCTTCATGCAAAACAATTTAGAACACAAATTTGGAAAAACATCTAACTAAAGGAGAATATTAAGACAGCGCAGTTGGTACCTAGAAAGATAAGGCACATAAATGCAATTCAGTCATTGTCATACCTACCTATCCACGGTATGGGTCATCAAGCAGAATCAGTCTTTGTCCTCAGGTCATCAAACGGTCAGCAAACATCAGGCTCGCAGTCAGAGAGTATGAGCCCAATGACGGAATCTTGAATCTCTTCTAAGTCTCCTCTTCTCGACAGTGGTCTGCCTAAAATCCCTTCAAAATCTGAATCTGGTCCCATCTGTCACGTTGTTATATCAAAGTCACCCAAACTATCCCCCAATTTCCAATTGGTCAATTAATCGTATGTTATTACTCTGTCCAATAATGTCCATATACTAAATCTATGAATTCTAATATTTCACGCTTCACATGTCGTTGATTGTTCCGCTTTACGATATTCACATCATCCGGCTCGCCAGGTATCAAATTTGTTGCATCTTTGTCTCCAGTCCGTGTCTTCATTGTTCGCATCCTGGGAAAGAACCCTTTGCACATTTTGCACACATTTTGTTACTGTATGAGAGACCTCCTCTCCTGTCCGTCGGTTCCCATAGAAAGTTTCTGCTAAGCATTTCATTAAAACAATGAGCAATTCACAGTTAGTTGACTCTGTCAGCATTTTTCATTAACTGCTAAGAAATACAGCTTCTGCATGAGGCCTGGCAAAACTAGGCCAAGACACTCACTAAGTTAAGGCCTACAATTAATAAGCAAGCACATAATTCATAACCCTTAACATGACATATTACTACATTGCTCTAATACCTTTTCAGTATCTCGTAAGTATTAATCATAATTTAGTGCATTTCGTGAATACTGGTGGCCATTCTTCGAGGTCACATTTTCAAACGTGCACATTATTTTTCTATGTTATTCATGTTTCTACATGTCATTATTCAAAAATACGTAAACATTCATTAATAATTTCTAATTAAGACATCTGCTTCAGCAGCATCTGTGCAAAGCACAAAAAACGACAATACCGCGCACCACCACAGTTGACCACGTCAACCTCCACTACACCACAAAATAAAATTCCAAACCATGGCATAATATAGCACATCACACAACACACTACCATACAGTCCCCTTTTGTGGCATGATTAACAAAATAACACCATTCAACAGCACGCTTAACCACACCGTACTACACCCTACTAGAAAATAACATGGATACCTGCAACAGACAGCGCCAAGATACACATTGTGTGCCACACTAATATTTTCCATCATCCACCAAGGGAATCATAATAGTATACAATGCATTGCGACCCGATTTATGCCAAGCCATCCCCACAGCAAAAAGGAGACGTGTGACGAGTCATTTGGCCTGCCAGATCACCAGCCTCCTTTAGCGGCCTGCAGTTCCCTAAACTGCGATATGTACAGTATGTTAAAGGTGGGAAGCCAATTATTTATATGTAGCTTACTCTGCAGTGTGTTGCACACAATCATTGATCATACACCCGGCCATAGTAAACAGTAAAACATAGGGAGGTGGGATTATATATAGGCAGGGAGTCTGTGAGTGCAAGGAATCCCACAGGACAGGAAGCCTTAGAGATATGGAACTTAGTTCTTTGGGGGTGGTAGACTCTTAAACAACTTGGAGAGGTAAAAACTCTGCAGATGCACGAGATTTGAAATCAAATGAGAACGGTATATTAGGAGACAGATCAGACTCAGGCAAGGAAGCATGAAAAATGATACATCAACACCAAAACAATATAGGCATGTAGAAACTGGCGAGTCACGAACACCCCACTATGGAAAGTGCCGGAGATCCATATAGGGAGGCCTGTGACGACTTTGATTACCACAGACAGCATACCTTAACTGGCACAGGTGCAATGCTTTAAAGCCTGGACACCCCTGCAGCGTCCATGGTATATCATGTAATGAAAACTGAGGCACAGTTAGACGGGTTTGTCTCAAGAATGCACGATCTGCTTCCATGAGTGGCCCTAAGAAAATCACTGACTCAACAACTCACATCACCCAAACGTCTTCGGACCAGAGGTAGTTCAGATGAGACACTCCGTCTTCACAGAGAACTCACTCTGTATATAATGAACCCACAAAGCGCAGACTTGTGGCTTCCCTGTGAATCTAACGCAGGAACAGAAGTTGGCAAACTTTGAGCTTCAGAAACTAAGTTCTATAAAATGCAGTTTGAGGTAACCAAGAAGTCGGTAGAGCTCCTGTCTCCGGATCTTTTTAGGTCTGTCTTGACTGCTCATTTGTCCGCAAAACATATTGTTACTCATTTTGTGTTAAAAAAGAGAGGGCTTATGCTCCACACAGAAGAGTATTATTCTTTTCCCAGGTGCTTTTGCTAGTCAGTGAATATTTCCGATTTCCAGGAAGTGTTTACATAGGACTGCATGAGAGGCTATTACAAATCTGAGTATCATCACAAAGTATGACACATTTAATTCCTTGTCTCTCTCATATATTCTATACAGGGAGCATTTTTGCTTCTTTTTCACACAGTAGCAAAACAAATAGGGGAGGTTTTATTGCGATAACAATAGTAATGCTTGTAACGTATGTAAAAGGCATCTGTGAACATATGTGTTTACATGGTTTGGAAAATTAAAGCACGGCCCGTCGGCTGTGCCAGTGCATGTTGACTGGAGTAAGTACGTGCACATCTTCCCAGGGACACTGTGGTTCGATGGGGGAGGTCTGCAGATGAATACTCAGTGATAGGGAATACGGCGCGTGCTTAGAGATGCTGAGGGTGTGCTTACATTTGTCTTCTCTTCAAACAGAATGCGTACCCTGGCCCACACCAGACCCCCTTGCCATGGAAAAATTGTCCTATATTTGGCAACCCTTGGAGGGATCTGCCTCTCTCAGAAGCACTTGGCATCTGAGGTGGAAAACCTCACTGGTGCTGTCGCCATGGAAACGCTGTCGAATAGGGGGGAGATTTATAGTAGAATGGGTGAAAAAGCCTGTGTGATGGCTGCTGTGAGCAGAGGGGCCTGCGACACCCGCGGGAGCAGCTGGGCGCACCGTGCGTGGCTTACTGCCTGGCTGTGGGAGGGGCCTCGGAGCTCATCTTCACCCCGCAGTCTTTGTGCGGCGGATTTCTAGAAATCTGATTGACTTAATGTTTTGTTGCGAGAGTCATTACAGCACTTGTCGAGGGTTTGTTAATGTGTAACATAAACGTTTTTCCCGGTTGTGCAGCTGCCCAACCGCACTGCTAGTCTTGCTCGATGTATGCACCGAGCGAAGACGGCTCGCGACAGTGTCCCACTGTGTGCCAAGCTCAGATGCTTCATCTCGCGCTGTGGGCACGTAGCTCAGAAGGTGTCTCCTGAATGTGTGTGTTTTAAGGCCTTTCATGTGGAGATTTTCTTGCCCCATTTACATGCAACTTTAAGTCGTCCCCTGACGTGTTGTCGCCTCATTTGAGAGGGTAGCTGTAGCCTGTGTTCGTAAAGACCGGTGTTACATAAAGGGTCGAATGTATTCCTACACAAAAACCTTCTGTGTCCAACAAGGGGGCATCATCTGTATTACCCAGTGTAGACAGGTCGAAGCGCTCGTCATACGCATCGTGTGCACACCCATGTTATGTTGCTTGTCGTACCAGGTGGACACACGTGCTGAAGAGTTTGTCAAACCTCCTGCATACATAGGTTAGAGGGGGTTCATAGCTGGTGTGTACACTTTGGTGGCTTGGCGTAGCTTGTGCACCCACAGGCTGTAGGATTTGTCATATCCACTTCATACAAATGTCGGAGGGGATGTTATACTGCGTAAACTTGCAGGAATTGTAGGGGCCAGCGCACATGCACATTGGAGGGTTTCTTATACCCGGTACATATACAGGTGGAAGAGGTTGTCATACCAAGTGCTTACTAATGCAGAATTAGACCGGACAGCTTGCCTTCCTTAGTGCACACTCAGACTGTAGGGTTTGTTATACGTACACTGCGCGCAGGCTATATATTTGTATATGCAGAATACTTGAAGGATGTCTTTCTTTGAGTGTCTGCCCATGTGTCCATAGGCCTACAGTATGTATGTTCTTTCAAGCACAACTTGCAGGATGTCTTTCCGTTTATATAGACAGCTTGGTATATGTCTTGGCAGATTCACACACAACCTATGTATGTCCTACGTTTTGAGTATGCGCAGCTTGCATTATACCATACCCAGATTTACATTCAGCTTACAAAATGGCTTACCCTGGGTATAAACAGCTTGCAGGACACCTAGCCCTCCATACATACACCTTGAAGGAACACGTATTCTGTACACATAAGCACACATGCTTTGTCTGATCCTGCATGCACACATGTTGCAGAATGTCTTACTGTGAGTACACAGAGGCTGTCGCACCTTGGGTGCAACTAGCTGACATGATGGCTATTCTGTACAAACAAGCTGGAGGCTTTTCCATTACACTGTTGTCCCACAGCTTGCAGTTTGTTACCATGTATGTACACAGAATGCAGATTTTCTCTTACCAGTTGTAGATAGAACTCTCTTCTGCTTTACCTCGTGTATAAGTATAAAACAAAAAACTTATTGCCTTGCATCTCTGGAGTCGCTAGGCCACACAGCTGCTTTGAGATATCCCACGCGTTCAGAAATTTCTTCATGGAGGAATCCTTACAGACTTAATTCCAGAAGCAGACTGTTTTCTGCTACGAAGTCTTGGACCATGACAGTATTTCCAAAGCAGACCTATGCAGTTAGTATCTATTTTCTTCCTTCCACTAGATTCTCTGTTTCTTGATCTTTTGCCTCCAGCAGCTGCCCTCCTGTCCCATGTGTTAAGGCCACACGGTGATCTATGCTCATCCGTAATGCCGTATATCTTCCTACCCATGTTCATACTTTCCCCCATGACACATACCCTATGCTTAAGGGAGACACTTATTAGTCATGATATGCCTCTTGCAACAGGCCTTCCATGATATTTGTTCCTTTGAGATGTGTATCTCTCACTAAATACAACCTCTCTGCTTGGGGTCACCTCCTGAGTCCCAGAACGCTCGTCCATTCTCCCCTGCATGCTACGTGTTTTCCTGAGAAGTGTGTTGCTTGTATTTCATCTCTGGCCTCTTGTCCCCTGCAGCCCTGAGCACCGTCTGCAGATTTGGAATGGCCCACGCCACCTGCTCTTCCCAGCATTAGAAAGACCTATTATTTTCCCTTTTAAAAAAAACAAGCATTTGCAATCCAATGGGTCTCGCATTTGCTCGAGTTAGAGCTATTAGCGTTGTAAACTCATAACCGGACTTTTCTTGCCACATAAATAATTTTTTTAAAGTAAAACTGTTTCACATAAGCAAGCTGATTTACAGTGCCACGGCCGCCATGCGTGAAGAGTGACAAAAAAGGAAAAAGAAGTTCGCTCGCAGTCAAACTTATCGGCAAAAGTGCAATTAGCCATGTAACCGGGGCGATGGCCAAGGCGCTAACAATCACCTCACCCCCCAAAGAGGTACCTTCGTAAAATATTTACCAGGGTCATCAAAGGATTTTTGAAGGGCAAGGCTATGAACGAGTGATCGTGATGGACGCGAGGTGGGCGATACATACCAACACGTCGGAAAAGCAGCGCTTGCACACTGCTATGCTCGACCTAAAAAGACAAAAACAAAGTTGTCGGAGTTAGTCTTCCAGTGCATACTATAAATATCTTACCAGGTGTGCTATATCATGCTCACAGAGTTTTGAGTTGATCTTCTGGTGTGTATGCGAGTACCTTGGATGAACTGTGATCCTCTGTGCACATGCTGTTTGGAGGGGTTGTCTGCTGTCTCTGTTCAACTTTTTCTTGGAGAATGTGTGACTTGTGTTTCAACAGCTAAATTGAAGGGTTGCCTAACTGTGTCGTCACACAGCCAAACAAGTACCATTCACTGCAGGTTACTGGAACTGTCAAAGGTCTCCTTGACACAGTCTTAAAGCATTGCTGCCCTGCTCCTGATTTTGAGTTGTGAACTCTTCTAACCCCAGAGTGGTCACTTGTTTTCCCATTTGGCCAGCGTGATATATTACTGTTATCCACATCGTAATAAGCATTACACATCCAGTTCATTGCACGAATTGCTAGCCCAAAAGTAAATGACTAAGCAAAAGAGAAGATCTTAGGAACCAGCAGTTCTGAAAAGTGTGTTTGTCATGCTTGGGAGAACTGGTAGGGTGGATGTTTAACCCGGGGGGTATCTTGGCATTATTGAATCACTAAAAAGGTTAGCATGGGAGCTACACCCTACTGACTGTGGTTAGGAACAGTTGTGTCTTCTTGTAGTTATGCAGTTGGTGATACATTTTCTTGAGAGCTTAAGGCTGTTTCCTCCGTAGTTGCAAGCCTAGAAGTGAGGGTGCAGCCAGAAGTGGCTTGCTTCATGATCCTTGGACCTGTAAACAGGAGCTTGTGTAAAGAACGCAGGGCCCAACACAAATTATATATATAAAATGTCTGAGGTAAGAATGATGAGGCTAAGGCCATTGGTAAAAACGCATATAGCTCAATTGGAATGCCACTCTGATTCTAAAATTAGGTGCAAACATTATTTGTACCCCATACTGTAGGAAATTTGTCCTTTCTGACATGAAACTCCTACCTGTCCTACATTTAATTATCATGCACATTGACTTATGGACAATAAGACCTACATAGAAGTGAATTATAATATTTAACGGGAAGGTTTAGACTTGTAAAAAGGTTTTTTTTGCAGACCCTATACTTTTGCTGGCTGTACAACTCTGTGCACTTTACCCCCTGCTAACCAGTGATAAAGTGCCTGTGCTCCCCACCTTCAACCTGTCGAAATTGCCGTACCCCTAATTAGCATGTTTAACTACCTATAACTAGTCTATGTTACAAAGTGTACCCAGGGCCGGCAAGCTAAACGTCACTAGTGGATTGCAGTACCCAATGTGTTAACCACCACAGTGACAGTGCAAACACGAATGCAAGACTGCCATTCGTAGCCTGGCTGTTGTAGTTTTAAATTGCAATTACTATCCGTCAAATAACTCTTTGACACGTCTAAGCCTTCCTTTTTAATATTTATATCTGATGGAGACTGCTAGTTGCAGATTCCTTACCTTTGAATTATCCCAGGCGTCAGACTGGATTCAGAGATTTTTTCTTCGAGCATTACCCCTGCATGCTGTTAGGTGACGTAAAACCGGATTTAAGCCCTGCGACTCTTGTCACCGCATGATGTCGGTGATGGGATCCGCACCTCGTGTGCCTCTGGTGTTTGGAACGCGACCACTACCCGAAGTCGAGCTCTGAGTGTCGGGCCATGAACCCAAAAGCTTTGAGGGAGCGGTCCCTGAAACTCATGGCGGCCCGACACTCGACTCTTCGTCGTTCCCGATCCCTTTCGAGAGGAAGGTCATGAGACTGGTCGCGAGGCACCACCATTCTTCTTTGTCCAGTTCATCTGGACATTTGGGAAAGAAGAAGTTGAAGAAGGCAAAACATTCTTCGACTTCGCCCCGTCACTTGCACAACGCGACGCAGGAAGAGTGTCAACGTTCTAGGCCTCTGTCTTCAGAGCCTCAGTTTGGGTCCGCTCAGCGCCTCCCCGAATTTCCAGGAGCCAGGGCTACCCTTGCCCAACTTAAGGAGTTCTAAGAGGCCATGCACCCCATATTTGAGCAGCTTGGGGCCTTCGGGCCCAGGAGGAGTTGGTGAGGGCCTCCTCGGGTTCAAAGTCGGTGACTTCAGTCCCGACTCCGGAGGGCACCTCAGGATCTGCTTCCGAATCCGTCTCGACACCAGTCATGCAAACGCGACATTCCCCGGTGTCGGGTCAGACATTGACGCTCCTAGCACTGATTAGGCCCACAATCGACGTTGACCCTATACTCATTCCCGACAAACCCGGAGCCGGAACAACATCGCTTGACGCCGATTCTGTTTTCCATAGCCTCTGCTGTGACCCGGGTTGATCCTGAACCCTATTACTATGGGTATGGATACAGGGATAGTGTAGAGGGGTCACTGGACCATTTAGAAGACTAGCTTGAGCCTGAACTGGAGTGGGTACAGGATTTGGGTGATGCCAGTGGGTTGGACATCTCCCCTGACACTGGCATGTTCTCTCCCCGTACCGTGGCTACGGAGGAGGGAGCGTCTTATTCAATGGTGGTGAGTAGGGCGACTGAGGTTTTGAACCTTGAGCTTCCTTCTGTGGAGGTCAGGCTTAACCTCGTGACCGAAGTGCTTCAGCCTGGGGCCTCCAACTCGGAACCCCTTCCTACCTTCAAAGAAGCACTTACGGACATCCTACTGGGGACCTGGTCCAAACCCAGCACAGGGGCTCCTGTGAATAGGACCGTTGCCCGCCGCCATCGGCCTGCGCTGAATGACCCAAATTTCATTACCCAACACCCAAAACCCTACGCCTGAGAGCCTTGTCATCCAGGTTTCTTCATCCTCTGGAGCATTCCCTACCGCTCCCCCGGACAGGGCATCAAAAAGACTGGACAATTTAGGGAAGAAGATGTTTTCTTATACCCGTCTAGCGCTGCGGTCCATGAACACCACATGCCCTTTGGGCCGCTATTACCATACTCTCTGGGATACAGTCGCGCAAGTTCAGGAAGAGACCCGGAACGTTCTCTCCCAAGCCATGACAAATGGGAGAGACGCAGCCAAGTTCATGATCCGTCCTGGACTGGATACGACCAACTCACTAGGCAGATCGGTTGCATCAACGGTGGCACTGAGACGCCATGCCTGGTTGAGGATGTCTGGCTTTTCGGGGGATGTCCAGCAATCTTTGATGGACATGCCCTTTGATGGCACACGTCTCTTCGGAGACAAGGCGGACTCATTGTTCGAGCGCTTTAAGGATCCCCGAGCTACAGCTCAGGCCCTTGGCCTCGCAGCCGCTTCTTGCCCCCCTCAGTCCGCCTCTCACTCCTTTTGTGGCTACGGAAGGGGCACCCAACCGCATCCATTTCCACCAGGCCACAGATCCATGCATGCTGTACAGCCCCTGCACGGACACAGGATCCACCGAGCTCTTGGATCTGGGAGTCAGCGGGCCACCCAGTCCACCCCCACCCCCTCCTCTGCCTCAAACCTTCCTAGTCCGTAGGCAGAGTTCCCCATCATCTGCCCCACTGGGAATTCATTACCACAGACAGGTGGGTTTTACAGATTGTCAGAAGGGGCTACTCCCTCACCTTCGAGGCTTCTCCTCCAGCCATGCCACCATCATTCGATCACCTGTCGGAGGATCATTTGGCACTTCTCCCCAAGGAAGTCAATGCTCTGTTGGCCAAGTGGGCCATTGAAAGGGTCCCTGCACCCAAAGTAGGTCATGGTTACTATTCCCGCTAATTTCTGGTGCCCAAAAACAACAAGGGTCTTCACCCTGTCCTAGACCTCTGGTCCCTCAATCTCTTCCTCAAGAAGGAGAAGTTCAAGATGTTAACTCTGGCTCACGTCCTTCCTGCCCTGGACCCTGGAGACTGGATGGTTGCATTAGACTTGCAGGATGCCTATTTCCATATTCTGGTCCTGCCAGCCCACAGATGTTACCTATGATTAGTGGTAGGTCTCAAGCTCTTTCAGTTCACCGTGCTCACCCTTTGGCCTTACCAGTGCCCCTCGGGTGTTTACGAAAGTGATGGTAGTGGTTGCAGGTCATCTTCGCAGGTTAGGGGTCCCAGTCTTCCCCTACCTCGACTACTGGTTGTTGAAGGCGGACACGTCCCAGAAAGTTGTCTCCCACCTTCAGACTACGGCGAACCTCCTGTATTCGCTGAGGTTCATTATCAGTGTGCCAAAGTCACACATGACTCCCTCTCACACGCTCCCTTTCATCGGAGCTGTTCTGGACACAGTGCAGTTTCGGGCTTATCCTCCCGAAAAGCCAGTCCAGGATATTTGGGCTATGATACAGATGTTTCAGCCTCTGTCCTGGATTTCGGTGAGAATGACTCTGAGGCCGCTGGGCCTCATGGCCTTCTGCATCCTGCTGGTCCAAGATGGCATATGCGGGCTCTGCAGTGGGACCTGAAGTTCCAGTGGGTGCAGCATCAGGGGAATCTCTCCAACATGGTTTAGATCTCGGAGGGAACTGCGAAAAACTTGCAGTGGTGGTTGTCAAATCCAGATTGGGTCAACGGCAGATCCCTCTTCCTTCCCCAATCAGATCTTGCAGTATTGACAGATGCATCACTCCTGGGATGGGGAGGCCACATGAAAGAGAGGTGGAGATCAGAGGCCCCTAATCTCCGGTAGAGTCCGGGCTCCACATGAACCTTTTGGAGCTCCGGACGATCAGACTTACATTGAAAGCATTTCTTCCCTCTCTCAAAGGGAAAGTAGTGCAGGTGTTCACCGACAACACCAATGCCATGTGGTATTGCAACAAGCAGGGCGGAGTTGGGTCGTGGATCCTTTGTCAAGAGGCTCTTCGCTTCTGAACATGGCTGGAATGCCAAGGCATTTCCCTGGTGGTTCAACATCTGGTGGGCTCTCTGAATGCCAGAGCAGACAAACTCAGCCATTGATGCATAGTTGATCACGAATGGCGTCTCCATCTGGATGCTGCACAAGGTCTATTTCAGCAGTGGGGAGAGCCTTGGTTAGATTTGTTCGCCTCTGCAGAAAACGCGCAATATCAGCTGTTTTGCACATTGGAATTTCCAAGTCGGCACTCGCTTGGTGAAGTTTTTCATCATGAGTGGGACTCAAGCCTCCTCTACGCCTTCCCGCCAACACCGCTTCTGCCCAGAGTTCTGAAAATCAGGCAAGACCGGGCCCAAGTAATCTTGGTGGCTCTGGACTGGGCATGAAGAGTCTGGTATCCCGAGCTCTTGAGCATGGCCATTGATCCTCCGATCAGCCTGCCCCTTCGAGAGAATGTTCTGTCACACCACCCAAACCTGTCCAGTCTCAGCCTCCTTGCGTGGAGATTGAGCAGCAACAGTTGTGGGTGCGAAGAAAGAGAAGGTGGTGCAGAAGAGGACCATCTCACAATGGGTAGTCCTCTGCATCAAGATGTGCTACGCTTTGGCAAAAAAGCAACCTGCTGAGGGTTTGTATGCTCATTCAACCAGAGCAACTGCTGCTACGACAGCGTTAGCATGTGGAGTTGCCGTCCAAGATATCTGTCCTTACATACGTTCACCAAGCACTACTGCCTGACAGTCAGGTCTGCAGGGACAGCTATTTTGGCTGTTCGGTCCTGCAGGACATTTTGGTGTGATCTTAGTTCGTAGCCCACCACCGGGGATGGTATTGCTCGGGAATCTATTCAAAGGTAAGGAATCTGCAACTAGAAGTCTCTATCAGGTGTACAATTTACTTACCTTCGGTAACGATATATCTGGTAGAGACATATTCTAGTTGCAGATTCCTTACCGAACCGCCCATCCTCCCCGCACTGCAAACTGATTTCTAGGGACAGATACTTCCCTCTAAGGGCCCTAGTTTTGGTGCACCATTCCCAGTGTTCTTTATGGCTCCTCACTAGTGGCGTGGAAAGTTGTGAAAAGAAACTGACTTCAGCGCACCTGGGTGGCGCCTATAGATGCCCGACTCCACCTGACACAGGGCTACTGCTCGAAGAAAAAATCTCCGGATCCAGTCTGATGCCTGGGGAAATTCAAAGGTAAGAAATCTGCAAGTAAAATATGTCTCTACCAGATATATAATTACTGAAGGTAAGTAACTTGTACAATAGGCTTTATTGCCCATAAGGCAGTGTGCATGATAGCTAAAAGTAGGATGTGTAGGGAGTTAATGTTAAACGTCCTTACAGTGGAAAAGCCTCAAAAGCCATTTTCACTGTAGAATATCCGGCTGCTCGATTGGAAAACTTTTGGATATATTATTATATTTAATAGTGCTAATTGTATTTAAGAAACAGCTACAAAAATAATTAAAAACCTGTTTTTAATAGGTATTAACAATTAAATTCAGTGGTGAAGTCAGAACTTTAATTTAGACCCTGCTGTTTGACCTCTGCCCTGCATCCTCTGAGTCTCTCAGTGCTCCCCTGAAGTTCTGTGGAACTTTATAAGTCTGCTCCTGTGGTGTATTGTGACTTAAAGGACTAAAGTCAGAAAGTAAAATCGTTGACCAGGACAAACCTGGTTAGTGTATCTGAAAGGCGCTCCTTCGTGGTCAGCGTCCAATTGCGCCTAGGGTCCCAGTCTACCTCAACCATTGACTGTCATTGGCATTTTGTGCTTCTTGGCTTTATTCCTAAGTAAAACATTAAAAATCATATTGTTGGTTCCCCTTATTTTTGTCATGTTTGTGTAATTTTATATATTGAATTTCACTCTATTTTTCAAAATTTAGGCCCTCATTATGAACACAGCGGTTCAGCCCGCTATGCCGCCGCCGGCTGAAAAGCCCACCACCGGCATGGCGGGCAGAACCGCCATATAATGAACAGCGTGGCGGCCCTCACCCACCGCCAGGCTGCCTCCGACAGGCAGCCTGTCGGTGGAAGGCATCATTATCCGACAGGGCAGCGCTGCTGCCTTCGGATAATGATCCCTAATGCCCCCAGCCGGGAAAGGCTGGCAGAAGGGGTGCTCCGGGGCCCCCTGGGTCCCCTGCACTGCCCATGCACTTGACATTGGCAGTTCAGGGACACCTGTGTAGTGCCCCATCGCGGAGGTCGCTGCCCGATTTACAGACAGTGATCTGCGCGACGGGTGCAGCTGCACCCGCCGCACAGAGGCATTGACCGTCAATGTCCCGGCCCAGCAAAATGTTTACTATGCTTCCGGCGGGATCCCAGGGGGGCTGGCGGTCAGTAGAATGACCGCCGGCCTGAACACGGCGGTGAAAACCGCCGTGTTCATAATGAGGGCCTTAGTTTGGGATTTGTATTGTTTTGCATTTCAACTTTATTACTGTTTTGGAACTGCATAGATATTTCACACATTGCCCTAAGTTAAGCCTCTTTGCTCAGTGCCATAAATACCAGGGGTGAGCTCAGGTTAATTTAGTGAACTTTAGGGTTCACCTTGACAAGGGTTGTGATTAATCCTTGAGGTGGGTTGCCGTTCAACTAAAATAGTAATTTAGGGCCAGATGTAGGAAACTAAAATTTAGCAACTTGCAAATTGCGAGTCTGACCGACTCTCAATTTGCAACTCACAAAATTGGATGCAGAAAGGTGTCTCAGACACCTTCTGCGACTCGCTATGGGGTCGCAAAGACCCACCTCATCAATATTCACGAGGTGGGTCGTAGTTTGCGACCCCATAGCGAGTCCCTGCACTCACAGGGATGGTGGCCTGCTGTAGTCAGCAGACCTCCATGTCTGTGACTGCTTTTGCAATAAAGCAGGTTTTTTTTTTCATTTTGCAGCCCGTTTTCCTTAAAGGAAAACGAGCTGCAAAATGAAAACTAAACCAAACCCATTTGGTTTCGTTTTTTTCAGAGTAGGCAGTGGTCCATAGGACCACTGCCTGCTCTGAAAAAATATTTTTTTCGTCATTCACAAAGGGGAAGTTTCCCTTTTGCTAATGTGTTACCACCAGTGTGACACTGGTGGTAACTGCGAGTTGGTTTGCGACCACATCCACGGTCCCAAAGCAACTCTGAATGGCGATGCAGTCGCAAATAGGAAGGGAACACCCCTTCCTATTTGCGAGTCGCAACCCTAAATTGCGAGTCGATACCGACTCGCAATTTGTGGATGAGCATCGCGTTCGACCTTTTGCATGCCGCAAACTGTGTTTTTCGCAGTTTGCGACATGCAAAAGGCTTCGTACATCTGGCCCCTAGTTTCTTGTAGATAAGATACCACAAGTTGTATGCAAATTGTGGTTGGTCCCAGAGTTTTGAACATGCAAATTCCTGTTAGTACTACATGGAAGAATTTGCATAGCGAAACAGTGTGTAAAATGGAATGCCTTCTAGTGTTACAGATGAGGACTGGTAGTGTAATTTTTCCTCATTGTCTTACCTAAATTAGGATTTAGGAGCATAAAACAGTTAGGGATATACCATTACTAAGTGGTAACAGTATTACACCAAGCATCTTTTGCACCCAGTTTTATGAGCCACTGCAGAATGAGGGACATTGTGTGGTAAATTTCACCTGTGTTATCACTGAGAGCCACTTCGAAGTGTGTGAGGTGCCTAAAGTAGACACTCTGTGAGACTGAAGTGGACAATTGTTCTCTATGAAGCTCAGAAAGCATGTACTTCAGGAGGCCTAACTATGGGCCAGATGTAGCAAATCGGCAATTTGCGACTTGCAAATTGCGAGTCCCTGCGACTCGCAATTTGCAAGTCGCAAATTGCTATGCAGTACGGTGTCTCAGACACCGACTGCGACTCGCTATGGGGTCGCAATGACCCACCTCATGAATATTCATGAGGTGGGTCGCAAATTGCGGCACCATAGCGAGTATAGGCACTCGCTAACCTGGAGGCCTGCTGACGTCAGCAGACCTCCATGTTCGTGACCTGCTTTTAAATAAAGCAGTTTTTTTTTTTTAAGTGTAGCCCGTTTTCCTTCAAGGAAAACGAGCTGCACTTAAAAAAAAAAACGAAACCTTTTGTTTCGGTATTTTTTCAGGGCAGGGAGTGGTCCCTTGGACCACTCCCTGCCCTAAAAAAATATTTTTGGGTCCAGTCACAAACTGGAAGGGGTCCCATGGGGACCCCTTCCAATTTGCGAGTGGGTTACCATCCACTTGAAGTGGATGGTAACTGCGATGCCATTTGCGACCGTGTACGTGGTCGCAAATGGTATTGCATCCCACTGCGACTCGCAAAAAGGAAGGGAACACCCCTTCCTATTTGTGAGTCGGAAATGCATATTGCGAGTCGGTAACGACTCGCAATATGCATTTCTGCATGGCAAACCCACGTTTGCGACTCGCAAACGGCGATTTTCGCCGTTTGCGACTCGCAAATGGTTTGCTACATCTGGCCCCATGCTTTGATGTCATAATCAAGTCCCTGGTTGATCAAGTCTTAAAAAGCTATGGTTGAGGTTCAACTGATGGAACCTTCTACACTGAAACATGGAAGTAATCTCTGGAAGCACAGTTAGGGCTTTACCTAGAAGTATCCCAAGATATTTTGCTTAACTTGGGAGTAGGGAGCCAGGAAAAAAGTGTAAATCCAAAGGTGAGGTTTGAGGTTAAATTCAAGCACCTCAGTCTTTGATGGTTTGTGGAAGGAATATGATGATCTGTCTCTGGAATGAAGATCACAAATTTGCCAAGAGAGGTGACATTAGGGCCCAGCAGTCCCACCATGACTTGGTATCATCCACATAAGGGTCTGGAGTATCAAAAGCTAATGTTCTAACAACAAAATCGTTTAGAGACTCGGATTCAGATAGGTAGCCCGAGTTTACAAATTAATTGTCAGTCCTTGTTAGGTCAAGCGTAAGTGTACGACCTCTTGTATACTTTTAAGTATACTTCTTCTATGGACTTCCTGCTATTTCATTTTTTAGTTTGTGTCATTTGAAAATCCTTCTTTGCTAGTGGTCAGTTATGCCTACTTGTCTCTCCTTCTTCTGTGTGACAACAGGGACCAACTATTGTATAATTATGCTTTCTTTATCTGGTCTGTAGGGGACTTTTTTTTTTTACTTTCTTTCCTGCTCCTGTCCAGGGAAGCTTCTGTTTTAATTTGAAGAGCATTCTTGCTTTGAGCTTACCTGTAAACAAGGCTACAAATCAGAATGTTATATTGGTCACATTTGGCCTTTGTGGGCTCTCTGCACCCTCTCTCAGCTGCTTGGCTCCTACCCTTTCTTGGCTTGGATTTCCTTTACCAAGTGTGGGTGCTGAGGGCAAGGGCAGAGGATCACATGTAATTGCTTGTAGCCCAGGCACCCAGCTCTACCAGGGTTCCACAATCCTTAGAGACAGTGCCAACTTTTTCTCCATACTGGGATCCCACTTGCAGCACCATCAATACACCTCAGTTCCCACAATCCAAGCACTCAGCCCTGCTAGTGCCAGGAACCCCACACACACTGGCTGCCAGAGCTCCTCAGTTCTTTCAGTTAGTACACTCTGCTGCTCCAGTACTGGGACCTTGGGTGCAGCTCCATTAGTGCTCCTCAGTTCACAAAATCTAGGCCCTTAGCCGTGCCAGTGCCAGGAACCCCACATGCGATTTCTGCCAGAGCACCTCAGTTCTTGCAGTAAGTACACTCTCGTGCTCAAGTACTAGGACCTCGGCGCAGCTCCATCGGTGCACTTCAGTTCACGAAATCCAAGCCCTCATCCGTGCCAGTGCCAGGAACCCCACACGCGCAGTCTGTCAGAGCACCTCAGTTCTTCCAGCCAGTACACTCTGCTCCTCCAGTACTGGGACCTCGGGCGCAGCTCCATCAGTGCACCTCAGTTCACGAAATCCAAGCCCTCAGCCGTGCCAGGAACCCCACATGTGCTGTCTACCAGAGAACATAATTTCTTCCAGTCAGTACACTCTGCTGCTCCAGTACTGAGACCTCGGGCGCAGCTCCATCAGTGCACCTCAGTTCATGAAATCCAAGCCTTCAGCGATGCCAGTGCCAGGAACCCAACACGTGCTGTCTGCCAGAGCACCTCAGTTCTTCCAATCAGTACATTCTGCTGCTAGAGTACTAGGACCGTGGACACAGCTCCATCAGTGCCCCTCAGTTCACGAAATCCAAGCTCTCAGGCGTGCCAGTGCCAGGAACCCCACACCACTTTCTGCCAGAGCACCTCAGTTTTTGCAGTCAGTACACTCTGCTGCTCCAGTACTGGGACCTCGGGCGCAGCTCCATCAGTGCACCTTAGTTCACAAAATGCAAGCCCTCAGCCATGCCGGTGCCAGGAACCCCACACGCATCATTTTCCTGAGCACCTCAGTTCTTGCAGTCCGTACACTCTGCTGCCCCAGTACTGGGACCTCGGGCACAGTTCCATCAGTGCACCTCAGTTCACACACTCCAAGCCCTCTTCCGTGCTAGTGCCAGGACCCCCACATGCAATGTCTGCCAGAGCACCTCAGTTCTTGCAGTCAGTACACTCTGGTGCTCCAGTACTGGGACCTCGGGCGCAGCTCCATCAGTGCACCTCAATTCACACACTCCTAGCCCTCAGCCATGTAAATGCCAGGAACCCCACACGTGCTGTCTGCAGACCACCTCAGTTCTTATAGTCATTACACTCTGCTGTTCCAGTACTAGGACTTTGGGCACAGCCCCATCAGTGCACCTCAGGTCTACCCCAGCAAGGTCACTTCCTTTCCTATAGTGGGACCCCACTCACATTCCGGTCCATTACAGCAGCTCAATTCTAATATTCAGTCCCACTGTCAAGCCAATACTGGACCGAAAAGAGCAAAACACAGCTCAGCCAGTGCGCCTCAAGTCTAACATCCAACGCCACTGTTGATGGGAACCACGACACCTCCACCAGAATCCATCAATTCTAACATTCTGTACACATTTCTTCTTAGCACTCCTCACTTCTGTGCTTCAGAGGCAGTGCCACTCCCATGCTGGGCCCCACTTGCACCTGCACCAGGGCACCTCTAGGCTAACACTCGGCAACACTGCCACGCCAAAACTAAGTTTCAAACATAATATACCTCACTTCTGACCTTGTGTGCCTGTTACTATTCCATACTGCAGCCCACATACAACTCTGTCAGTGCACCTCAATCCTAACCTGCAGCGCCCCGTTATTCCAATACTAGGAATTACACGATACTCCGTTTCTCATTCCTCACCGCTGCCTTTCTATTATTTCAGCACCAGGCTGGGACGCAGCACTGTCTATACCCACAATCCTGATCTGAAGAGCCCCACTATTGATATATTGGGTTCACATACAACTCTGCTAATACACCTCCTGCTGTTCTGCAGTGCCCCCTGCTGTTCCACACTCTGACTTCTGTTTGAGGACGTAGGGGAGCCAATTATCTATTCTTAGCTGCCATCTTTATTTTGGAGTGTCTGTTTCACCTGTCTCACTCTGGATTTCCTTTACACTGTTTACTCTCAATGTTTTATTTCTCCCCCACTTTTCTCTTCCCAGCTATTAAAATCCACATTCACTCTTTCTTTCAACTATTTTTTTCTACTCCTCTCCATTTTTTTGTTTCCCTCTTCCTCTTGCTACCTCCTCTTTCAAACTCGCAAAATCCTGGTTATTTCTCTCCTTGTTTCGTTTCTCTCTTTTTTCTTCATCAGGCATTCATTCTTTCACTATTTTTTCTCTTCATTCTTTTTTTGCCTTTTTTATTTGCTCTTTCCTTTGATTCAGTATGCGTCCTTTCACTTTTTCTTTTTTAGATCTTTCTTCCTTTCTCTGGTGTTTTTTTTTATCTTTAGATGCCGATTCACTTTTTACTATAAATCCCTCTATTTTCCCCTCTGTATGTGTAAGCCGCTTGTCAGGACCTGAAGTGTCAAAGTTGTTTTCCCATTTTCTGTGTCTGTGAGAAATGTGTCAGTACACACATGTCCTGGTTCTTTTGCAGCTTGTTTCTTTCACCATCTCTTTTTTTTCTCTAATGTTCATTTCTCTCTTGCTTTTCATACTTCTTTCATTATTTTTTCCTCTTTTTTTTTCGTTCGCTATCTTCCTTCCCTTTTTTCTTTTCTCACACGTTTGCTCTGTTTCTTCTCTTAGTTGTGTTTTCATTTTCTCGTTCCTTCTTTCCCTTCTTTTTTTTATTTCTTTGTGACCCCTTCTCTTTCTTCCTTTTTTCTCCTGCCTTTTTTTTTACTTTTTCTGCCCCATACGCTTTATCTCCTGAGGCCTAGTCATCAGTGGAGTAACAGCAGCAGTGGCACCAGGGGCCAGAGACCTACAACCTCACTCAACTCTAATTACTGCTGTATTTTTCTACTGAAATTCCAGTCAGCTATATTCCTTTCTTGCTCTTGTGCCCATGACACCATTACTATGCCACTTGAATCTCCAGCTTTACTCCTGACTCCCTTGTTCCTTTCTCCCTCCAATCCGTCCCAAATCATATTTTTGTCATGGTGTTTTGAGCATTGCACTCTAATACCAAAATTTTATTTCTGATAAAGGTTTATATAATAATTGTATATGTTTAAAGACTGAGGACGAAGGTAAATGGAAGAGCTTTAGTTAAATCCTGATTCACTGTCATTATATGGCAAGAAAAGACGAAATTATGAGGCAGGGTTGACCAATTTATGTGGCAAGAAAAGTCCAGTTATGAATTTACAATGCTAATAGCTCCAACTCAAGAAAATGCAAGACCTATTGCATTGCAGATGCTTATTAGGTTTGGCTTCAAACCACTTGCTCACAGGATACATAGATTGTGCCTTGGGTTCACCCTTCTCAGCCATTTATTTCAAGCAGCCATTAGCTTTAGATTTTTCAATCAAGCCTGGGCTCAGTCACTGGAGTAATCATACTTCACCTACTGCTGTTGTCTGTTTCCACATCCACTTCAGTGCTTGCATTGAACTGCGTGAGGGACTACTTTACAACTACAGCCCTCTCTGCGCTCTCTCCTCCGGACTCCCTCTTGTGTATCTCGCTGTAATGTGCTAACGCTGCATGTGTTACACCCAGACCTATAGGCGTTACCAATACTTGTTTAAATATTGCTACATACCTGTGCTGCAAATAATGTCCGAAAATAAGCTTGAAAACTGTACGAAGATAGTAACGCGACTCCGAAAATACCAGTGTTTGAGGATAGGGCTTACCACTCCACAGAGAGTGCCACGAGCCCCCACTCAGAGCGAGCGGCGAGCCGCTCTGTGTATTCCGCCTCTTTTGTCAGCCATTGTTGTCTGGACTCTGCACTCCTCCTGTCTGTCACCAGCTTTTGTTAAGAACCCCGTCTAGCGCTTCCAGTATTCGTTCGGGGTTTTGTCTGTTGTGGCCATTGGTGTTGGTAACGCTGGAAACGCGCACCTTCAACAACAGAGGGAGCATGCCTACATGAACTGAAACCAGAAAGTGACGAAAAAGAAGCGAACAGAGAAAGACCGGAATATGTAGAATGGAAGAAGATCAGTCAAAGGCGGAACAAGGGAAAAAGAACGGGAGACGAGGAAATTGTAAGGAAGGAAGTGTACAAGAAAAATCTAATAATGGATGCAGTGTGTTAAGACCGATAGTTCATATATTTGCTCCGCCTTAAAGATGTACCACGATTACTGAATCAGTCATTAAAACGTTAATTTCACAGCAGTCATAAGTAAGGTGGGCGACAGTCCATAGATATATGTAGCGCTGACTCTGAAAAGGACTCTTTCTGAAAATCATCAGATAATTTATGTCCTTCCGTGGTGAATATATTTAAATTTATTTTAACCTACAGCTGCCAAAGCTGCATTCCTATTAATCGGTATTGATCCATCTTCTCCCAGAAAACGGCCCACCCACCCACTCAACCAACCTCATCTCGTCTGCGTTACATAGATTATCTCTCTGTTCCAGAGTCACCAAAAAAAGGGAAATTCAATTCAACAGGATCAATTAAGGCTGCATTTGGAATATATTTCCAGAATGTTTTTAAGCCACAAAGGAGTCCAGGGGTACTTCTTAGGCCTCTTTGATAAGTAAGATGGGCATATCGTATTGGTATTCGTGTCATAGGTAGTTTCTGGCTGCAGGAACATGGTACGTTTTCAGGTTTGCTCGTGTGGGTCTCATGAGGAATAGAAAATTGGCCTTGGATTTGGGAACTCTGCACAGAGATCCAGAATCTTGTGTTTGCACAGAGAGGATGTGTGGACAGTGGAGCTGGGCAATCAGGTTCGAGTCTCAGCGTCGACTCAAAATCCTACGATTTCGGGCAAATCAACTAATTCACCCCGACTACCACTTTAATAAAAAAAATCAGTGTTTCTTTGTGCCCATGAAAAGCTCCAAATACCTTCGGGTCTAGTTTGCGCTATATCAAAGTGCGGAAAAAAAATCATCTCATTCACATCACATCAATCTGCTTGTACCTGATGAATTTATTTGGGGCGGTAAAGTATGGGTGTGGTACTCCCTCGTTCTGTGCAATTCTCGATTTGACTAGAAAGCGAGAAATATGGAAAACTTGCAATGAGGGTCTTAGATTTCTTCTTTTTAATTTCTTCTTTTTATGCATAAGGTGCAACAGATGTAGGGGGCTCCAGCAGAAGTGGTTTGCTGGAGTCACTCAACAGCTTCTCAGCTATCTGTAAATCAGCCTACATGGGGCTTTTTAGTGTCTATCCTGTGATATCATGCGCTAGCGAGATGCTGTTGTATTTAGAAAAAGGCTTGGAGCCCGCCCTTTGCTTATCATTTGCTTGCTTTCCCAGCAGTCTGCTTTACAGCCTAGTATTTGGTAATCGCTAGCACAACAACATTTCTATTCCTGTCCGTGGAACAGGGACCAAGCACTGATTGATTCAACTTTATCAATGCCTGTCTGCTGCTCCCGACGTGATTGTGGTACTATTTTGTTCTTTTTAACTTCAAGTGCCCTGCAAACAGAAGGTGCATGACTGGCAAAAACGTATTCAGAAGTACAAACAAAATATCAAAGTTGTATTTTCTATAGTTATCTTTTTTATTTATTTCATCAAGTCTTATTTCCTCACTTTTCACTCATGTTTTGTTTTTGCTCATGGACACTGTTCTCCAAAATTACCATTATCTTGTTCTTAATAATCTAAAGCAGCATTATTTCTTTCTTATGTGTAATGTTTTAAATTATGCTTTAACTCATAATTGTGCAGTACGCCACTATCTACCCCACTTCAATCCAAACCACTCATCCCAGTCCAGTCCAGTCCACCACACTCCAATCCTCCCAACCCACCCAAATCCAATCCTTCCAACCGACCCCACCTCAATTTGCCCCACTCAAGTACAAAACAATATGTCCCACCTCAATCCAAAAGAATAAGACCTATTCCAAATCTACCCCACTCCAATCCAAAACGATGTGCTTCACTTCAACCTGCCCCACTCCAATCCAAAAACAACCAGCCCCACTCCAACCCAAAACAATCTGCCCCACGCTAATCCAAGGCAATCTGACCTACTCCAATCTACCAAACTCCAGTCCAAAACAATGTTCTCCACTCCAGTCCAAAACAATCTGCCCCACTCGAAAGCAGTCAGCCCCACTCCAATCTATTCTGCCACTCTACAGTCCAATCCCCCTCACTCCATTCCAATCCATCACACTCCAGTCCTTCCAACCCACCTCACCACACTCCAGTCAGCCCCACTTCAATCCATAACAATCTGCTGTACCCCAATACAGCAATCCAAAACAATCTGCCCCACTCCAATCCAAACTGGTTTACTCCAATCTGCTCCACTACAAACCAGTCTCCCCCACCGCAGTCCGGTCCACCTCACCCTGATCCATCCTGCTCCGCCCCACTCTGATCTGCCCTACTCCAGTCTGCCCCACTCCAATCCAAAACAATCTGCCCCACTCCAATCCAAAGCAACCTGCCCTACTCCAGTCTTCCCCACATCAATCCAAAACAAACAGCCCACTCTATTCTGCCCCACTCCAATCAAAAACAATCTGCCCTACTCCAATCCAAAATAATCTGGCCCACTCCAATCCACTCCAGATCGCCCTGCTCCAATCCAGTCCACTTCACCCCCAATCCATTTTGCCCCATTGCAGATCGCCCGCTCTAATCTAGTCCACCTCACCCGAATCCAATCCACCCGCTCCATCCCAATTCACCCATCCCCCACCCCAGTTAACCCACTCCAGTCCACCTCATTCCAATCCAGTACAGTCTAATCTACTGCACTCCAATCCAATCTACTCTACTCCATCCCACCCCACTCCAGCCCAACCCACCCGACCACACTCCAACCCATCCCATTCCAATCCACATTCAAGTCCAACCCACCCTACTCCAAGTCAGCCTACCCCAGTCCAGTCCAACCCACCCCAATCCAATGTCATCAAATCCACCCTAATCCAATGCACACGCCTCACTCCAGTTCATCCCATTCCAATCCACCTTAATCCACCCAAGTCCAATCCAGTTCACTTTAATCCTCCCCAATCCACCCCACCACCTTAATCCACCCCACTCCAGTCCACCCCGCTTCACACCAGTCTAATCCATCGCTCTCCACACCCATCTAATCCACTCCACTACAGTCCAATTCACCCCACTAAATCTTGTTTATGCCACTCCAATCCACCCACCTCAGTGCATTCCACCCCACTTCAGACCCCCTTACCACACTCTTTTCCACTGAACCATTGAACTCTATTGTCCTCCACTACACTGTATTCCCCCCACTCCACGCCACTAACTTTTAGCCATGATGGACACCGGCCACACTGATGTACAACTTGGCAAATACACATTGCCAGAACCAATAGCTCTTGTATAGGCGACGTTTATTGGCTTTGCCAGTGCTTGTTTACCCTTTGCAGGTGGAGCGGAGGTGTGCACACACGAGCGCCAGTGACCGTCGGAGAGCGGCATAAAATTCCCAGTGGGCATCTGGGGTTTTAGCATTGCATAATTAGTTTTCCCGGCTCAATGGAAATATAACTAAGGCCACAGGTTAGATGAACCTCTGATTGTGTGTGACATGCTCAGTTTGATGAAAGTTGTGAAGTTTGATCATTTTCTCCCAGTGAACCGAGAAGTATCTGAGGAAGGGTTTCTGTTTGGGCAGCCACTTGATCCTGGGAGGATGCTGTACAGTGTCCACCCGTCTGGAGGCGTCGCCCAGCAGCAGTCTCCCGTCACATGCCGCTCTGAGCGAGAGGCTCAGTCATACCCGGCCTAAGGGACTTGGAGATTATCTAATTACACGGCAATTTAGGACACTTTAAAGCAGCGATGAATTTATTTTTGCAGATGACAATTTGTAGCCTAATTTGGTGTTAAAAGTATGCTTCTGGGCATTGCACTTTAATTGCAGAACTCCCATAGCAAGGAGGTCAAGGTGGGTCCAGTTTGTTTTGTAGTGTTCGCATTAAGTTCAGCCAAGGACGTGACCTGTAATAAACATCTGATGAACTGAGTGCACAAGAGTTACGGTAAACCTTTTTTCTGTCACAGTCTGGCTAGACGATCGCCGATCACACACTAGTGTGGCAGGGGAGGAAAGCGATGAGAGCACAGCTAGGTGAGAGTGGGGGATAGAAGAACAGCATGTGACACCCTCTTATGGATAGGCGAAGAGCTATATAAAAATCCAATTACTTATCAGGGGCTATCCAGACGCAATCAGAAAAGCCATTATGAAAAATAAGCGATTGGCTGTTTTAACACGTCTGCTTTTCTTCAGGAGGCCTCCCTTTGATACATAAGTAATTGGGTTCGGCAGCCTCGTGTCTCTTGTGAGTCCTCTTGCAGCCCCTCCACCTCGGGTGATCGTGCTTTGTTGTGTGAAGCTGCTACAGCAAGTGACATGGGGCATGCATGACATAAATGACATTTGCTGTGCTTGGCTCAACTGGTTACTGACAAGTGTCGCTGGGCTGACCCTAATAGAGCAGGCGAGCAACAGACGTGTAGGTGACATCACTAGGTACCACCAAGAGGCAGAAATGTCACGCAGGCAGGGATCAGCTGTGTCCTGTGAGAAGATAGAACCACAGAGGCAGTCTGTGCAGAAGCGCCATGGAGGGTCAGGCGTGGAGTGGAGCACCGCCACGTCCACGGGCCGCGCAATGAAAGCAGAGGTTGAGCGAGCAGGCATAGCAAGCGATTTAGAAGCTCTGACCAAGTGAGTCAGGACCTCCAGGCACAGGGAGATAGAGGCTATGCAGGCACACTTTGATACTGTTCACGGTTCTGCCAAGTCAGTGCTGTCCATTAAAGGACACAAACAGCGAACAGAAATGGGTGCTTTTGTAATTTAGGACTCTTAAAGACTGTCTAGAAAGTAGCCAGCACACCATATCCGAAGGGGCATCCATGAAGAAACAATAGGGCTTTCTAGTGCTGGGAAGAGCAGGCGCAGGTGGCGTGAGCCTTTCCAAATCTGCAGACGGTGCTCATGGCTGCAGGGGACAAGAGGCCAGATGAAAAACAAGCAACACACGTCTCAGGAAAACACAGAGCACGCAGGGGAGACTGGAGGAGCATTCTGGGACTCAGGAGGTGACTCCAAGCAGAGAGGTTGTATTTAGTGAGAGGTACACATCTCAAAGTAATAAATATCAGGGAAGGCCTGCTGCAAGAGGCATATCATGACTAAGAAGCGTCTCCCTTAAGCATAGGATATGTGTCATGGGGGAAAGTATGAACGTGGGTAGGAAGATCTACGGCATTACGGATGAGCATAGATCACCGTGTGGCCTTAACACATGGAGCAGGAGACAGGAGCGCAGCTGCCGGAGGCAGAAAATCGAGAAACAGGGAATCTAGTGGAAGGAAGAAAATAGGAGATACTAACTGCATAGTTCTGCTTTGGAAAGACTGTCATGGAATGGTCCAAGACCTCGTAGCAGGAAAAAGTCTACGCCTGCAATTAAGTCTATAAGGATGTCTAAATGAAGACATCTCTGAACGCGTGGGCAATCTCAAAGCAGCTGCTTGGTCTGTCGAGTCTAGGGATGCAAGATGAAAAAGAATCAGGATAAATGAGGGCAGGCAGTGCTCAGCGATATCTGCTGTAGTAGAGCTATTTCAGTACTTCTAATGATGACGCTGGCAGGGGCTTATTAATCTACTATACTGCGAGGAAGATCCCCGCTTTGCACTTCCTACGCAGTAATGTTGGCGCCAGTGGCTTTGTTCCCTGTAGGAGTACAAATGAAATGGGTGTCTTCGAAAGAAGGTGCCACCTCTTGCCCTCTGATTTCCATTCAAAGGCTAGGAAGATGTCTCAAGCAGACATATCATTTCCAGCCAGAAGATTTCTCGCTCTCTTGTTTCCCCTTTCCTCAGATGCTCCTAATGAAAGCCTGATTGATTTAAAGAATGAAAAGCATAAGGCTGTGAGGCAGCCAGCGACTCCCCTTCCTGCCTAGAATACCCTATTGCCAGGGAAAGCGCTTCCTTATGCCAGATGATCTTATTTTTAGTTCCTTGCTCTCCCCCGCTTCCTGCTGTTTCTTCCTCTGATGCCATGAGCACTTTGTAGTGGCGGAAAGCCAGAGTGACTGCAGCTGGGCAAAAAACGCAGCATGAGGAGCAGGGAGCCATCTGATCTGCTAGGAAATCTCAGTTTTGCTTCAGATTTCTCCATAAACAAAAGTAGGCAGGCTACAGCAGGCCCTGTGGCTGATGGCTTCAAAGGGCTTGTGCAAGCCTAAAAGCATAAGCTCGCTTGCGCAGTTAGTAGTTCTCCAAACACAGCGCCGCTATACCTTAGCCCTCTCAACCCCATTGTTAGAAATGGGGTCTCTAGTTGGCAGTCGGTTCACACCCTGTCCAAGTAGAGACCCTTACTGTAGTCAGGATAAGGGAGATACCCGCTCAGATAACCGCTGCTCACCCCCTTGGTAGCTTGCCACGAGCAGTCAGGCTTATCTCAGAAGCAATGTGAAAAGCATTTGCACATAACACACTGTAACACAGTGAAAACTTTATGAAAGGACACCACACCAGTTTTAGAAAAATAGCCAATATTTATCTATTTGAAACAAGACCAAATACTATAAAAATCCAACATACAGTAATAAAAATATGAATTCTGCAAGATTTACTCAAAAATACAGTTCCTTTGAAGTCAATAGATCCACCTGGGGCTATCACGGTGTCGTCATCAACAAAACCAACAGTTCAGGCCGACGGCAACGATGCGGGCCAGCTACGGTGTCAGGAAGACATGCAAACAGTACCTTGGATTTGTAGGGAGTCGTGATCCTCTCGGAGAGCTTCGGAGAGTATCGTCGCTGATGTCGCGGTGTTGGTTTCAGAGTCGGTGCAGGAGTCGTCGGGCCCTTGAAGTCACACGCTTTGCAGATCGAACTCTGGACTGATGAAGTCAGGAGCGCTGGCGTGGGGGCTGCAGGAGGATGCAAAGTGCGGTGCTCACAGGTCACAGTGCAGGCAGCGGCTCGGAGACGACGTCCAGCGACATTGGTGAAACTAGGGCTGCGGTGTGAAGCAGGGCAGTGCAACGTGCGGTGTCCATTGGTTACGGTGCAGGCAGCGGTGGCGTCGTTGCGGAGCCGCTGTCGTCGATAGGCCCAAGCCAGCGATGCAGGACGGGACAGTGCTTCGTGACCTTCACGAGCGGTGTCCACAGGCCACGGTGCAGGCAGGGATGCCTGGTGACGACACTGGAGTCGATGGTGCTGGCGATGGTGGACCGGGGCTGCGGTGCGGGACGGTGCTTCCCACTGCTCATGAGCAGTATCCACAGGCCACAGTGCAGACAGCGGTGCTGGTGTCAGCAGGAGCGTCGTCGTCGGGGAGGCCCAGACTACAGTGTGAGCAGGCGATGCCGGAGTGTGGGGCCCATGGGTCACGGTGCGAGCAGCGGCTCGTTGAAGTCATCTGATGACGGCGTCATTGAGACCAGGGTCGCGGTGCCAAGTGGGGCAATGCAACTCTGTGCAGCATAGGCAGGTCACGGTGCAGGCCAGTGGCTTCGTTGGCGGCATCACAGTGGTTTCTCCTCTTGAACAGCACAAAACACACAGTTCCCAGTGCTGCAGGTCGAGTAAACTGAAGTCTTTGGTGTCCCTGAGACTTCCAGCAGGAGGCAAGCTCTACTCCAAGCCCTCAGAGAACTTTTTCAATCAGGAGACACAGCAAAGTTCACCCTTTGCACTCTTTTCAGGCAGAAGTAGCAACTGCATGCCAGTCCAGCAGAGCAGCACAGCAAAGAGACAGTACTCCTCCTCCAGCTCTTCAGCTCTTCTCTCCTTGGCAGAGGTTCCTCTTGATTCCAGAGAGATTCTAAAAGTCTGGGGTTTTGGGTCTTCCTCTTATACCCCTTTCTGCCTTTGAAGCTGGCAAACTTCAAAGCAAATTCTCAAGTGTTTGCCAGATCCTTCCTTGTCCAGGGCAGACCCGAGACACACACCAGGGGGTCGGAGACTGCATTGTGTGAGGGCAGGCATAGTCCTTTCAGGTGTGAACGACCACTCCTCCCTCCCCTTTAGCTCAGATGGCTCATCAGGATATGCAGGGTACACCCCCACCCACTTTTGTGTCACTGTCTAGAGAGGTGCAAAACAGACCAACTCTCAAACTATCCCAGACAGACAATCCACAAACAGGCAGAATCACAGAATGGTTTAAGCAAGAAAACGCCTACTTTCTAAAAGTGTCATTTTCAAACAGACAATTTAAAAACCAACCTCACAAAAAATGTATTTTTAAATTGTGAGTTTAGACTCCACATTTTTATCTGCTCTCAAAGGGAATCTGTGCTTTAAGGATATTTAAAGTCAGCCCCCATGTTAACCTATGAGAGAGATAGGCCTTGCACAGTGAAACCCAAATTTGGCAGTATTTCACTGTTAGGACATATAAAACACACTAGTATATGTCCAACCTTAAACATACACTGCACCCTGCCCCTGGGGCTACCTAGGACCTACCTTAGGGGTGCCTGACATGTAGTAAAAGGGAAGGTTTAGGTTTGGCAAGTGGGTACACCTGCCAAGTCAAATTGGCAGTTTAAAACTGCACACACAGACACTTCAGTGGCAGGTCTGAGCCATGTTTACAGGGCTACTAATGTGGGTGGCATAACCAGTGCTGCATGCCCGCTATTAGCATTTGATCTACAGGCCCTTAGCACCTCTGGTGCACTTTACCAGGGACTTACCAGTAAATCAAATCTGCTAATTATGGATAAGCCAATCAACAATACAATTTACTCAGAGAGCAGATGCACTTTAGCACTGTTCAACAGTGGTAAAGTGCCCAGAGTCCTAAAGCTAACTAAAACTGGTCAGAAAAATTAGAAGGAAGGAGGCAAAAAGATTGGGGATGACCCTGCAAAAACAACCAGGTGCAACACCCATGTTGCCCTAGAAGATATGCAAGCAAACACAGACTGTAAACCATGGAGAAAGACCAGGATACATCAGATTTTGTTGGAGAAAGTTTGGCTGCAGGTTGAGTATATTGTTGTCCTGGTCCTTTTTGCAGGGTTATCCCCAAGCATTTGCTTTCTTCCTACTATTTTTACCTTTTTTTATTGGCTTTAGGACTCTGGGAACTTTACCACTGCTACCCATTGCTAAAGTGCATATGCTCTCTGTCTAAAATGTATTGGTGATTGGTTTCTCCATGACTGTCATATTTGATTTACTAGTAAGTCCCTAGTATAGTGCCCCAGGTGTGCCCATAGCCGGTAAATAAAATATTACTAGTGAGCTTGCAGCACTGATTGTTCCACCCACATGAGGAGTCCTGGAAGCATGTCTCAAACCTGCCATTGCAGCATCTGTGTGTGAAGTTTTAACTGCCATTTTGACCTTGCAAGTGCACCTATTTGCCAGGCCTAAACCTTCCCTTTTACTACATGTAAGTCACCCCTAAAAGACAGAGCTATTGTGTTTCTGTATGCTATACTAAGATTTAATCTTTAAAAATGTGTATCTCTGCTTGTGGAGGTTGGATTTTTGTTGTTTTGGTCTTGTTTTATGCAGATAAATGTTGGCATTCTAAACTGGTGTGGAGTACAGTTGTGGTGTTTTCACTGTTATTGTGTGTGTACAAATACTTCACACATTGTCTCTGAGATAAGCCTGACTGCTTGAGCCAAGCTACCAAGCGGGTGAGCCGGGGCTGTCTTATCTGTGTGACTTCCTTGCCCGGACTAGAGTGAGGGTCTCTACTTGGACTGGGTGCAAAGCATTGCCGACTAGAGACCCCATTTCTAACACATATGTAGACAAGACAAAGGTGGGTTAACGTACGGGCGACCCATGATGGCCAGCAGATGAATCTCCTATTCTGACCACCCACCCAATTGTCCAATGAGCACCTGGACTACACACCATCGGGTGCTATACCTTTTGGGGTCTTTCATCCCATGGACCCCTTAGAAGTGAACTCACATCAGTGGCGGAGCAGTACAGATTGACTAAAAGGACGACATCACTTTTTTCCCAGGGTCCTGTCATAAGGGTTCCCGGGGAGCTGGCCTGGAGCACACCCTCTGTGCTCCCTACTTGGTTGATTTCTGCACCAAACTTCTTTGGAACGCCCCATAACTGCACCAAGCCCCAGAGGCGGCTGCTGTTCGCTCTAGGATCCCCCCCTCCAAATGCTGCGTTGCCTAAATTCCTGCCAATCCCTTTACCTGCATCCTTCTGTCTCCAGCATCTCTTGCAAGCCTAAAAGGAATATATCTGATAGAGACTTCTAGCTGCAGATTTCTTACCTTTGAATTCCCTGGCGTCAGCTTCGAATCCAGAATCTTTTGCTGAGCAATACTCTGCGTGCGCCGTTGGGTGGTGTCGTTCGGATCCACGTGTGTCGTCTGGCTCCACATGGCTTCCTCAGCGTTGTTGGAGCCGTCTGTGACGTTGCGGTCGCCTATAAAGGCACCACCTCAGCGCACGTATGTCAGTTCTTTTCCTTCCATGCTGGTTAAGCGTAGGTCCGGGATCGAGCTACCCTTTGCCTTTTTTTGGCAAGCCTTTTTTCAACCATTTTGTCAAAGATGTTTTCGTGTGTGTGTGTGTGAGGAAATGTCATCTAGGAAGACAAGGTTTAAGCCATATGGCGCCTGCGATCGTGCCATGTCGGTGACAGACCCCCACCAGGTATGTCTCTGTTGCCTTTACAGAGTCCACGACTCAGTCGTGCTCCGACTGCCGGGGCAATGCCTGAAGGCTTTGAGAGAGCAGTCTCTAAAGCTCGTGGCTGCCCGGCAGTCGACTTTGGTTGGCGCGACTCCTAGGATGTCACGGTCCCGCTCGAGGAGGAGATCACGGGACCCAAGTCCTCTTCTTCGCACTCAAGGTCCTCGGGGCACTTGGGGATGAGGCACAAGAAGAAGTCCAAGTGGACTTTGACTTAGCCAAGCCCGTCGGCCAACGAGGCATCACGGGAAAGTCGACGTTCCGAGCACGGTTCCGCGGAACCGATGCCAGGGACAACTTTGTGTCTCCCCTCTTATCTGGGAGCCAGAGCAACCCCCGCTCAAATTAAAGACTTCTATGAACCCATGCGCCTCCTTTTTGAGAGGGCTGCTCCCGTGAGTGGTTCTTTGGACTCTGCGGGGACAGCACGGGCCCCATCGGGGCCGAGGCTGGTGGCTTCAGCACCGTTGGGGTCCCCGGGATTTGATATTGGATCCGGACCGGCGTCAGTTCCACACAGTTGGCCTCCTACGGCGCCGGGCCCGACGTTGATGTCCCCCCACCGCCAGCGCCCACCGGTGGTAGGAGACCCATCCTCATTTCAGATGATCTGGAGTCGGAACGATGTCGTACGACACTGATTCTGTCTTTGACAGCGACGACACTGCCAAGATCAGTGCCTGAGGCTTATTTTGAACAGCCATGCACAGGTAATGCACGGGAGAGGTCTGAGGACCCTTTAGATTATGGAATAGAGGAGCAGGACTGGTATGAGGATCTAGGGGAAGCCAGCGGACTGGATACTTCTCCAGATGCTGGTATGCTCTCACCTCCTTCTGTGGCTACAGAGGAGGGAGCGTCATATGCCATGGTGATGCATAGGGCAGCTGAGGTTTTGGACCTGGGCTTGCCTACAGTGCCGGTCAGGACTAATTTCCTGACAGAGGTGCTTCAGGCAGGGGTTGCTACATCTCGCCGATGTTACCCTTTAATGAGGCCTTTACTGATGCCCCTCAAAGTGTGAAATTCGATTGGGGGGCTCTGCTATCCATCCTTTTGTGATCAGACAGCCCCCAACCCTTCAAAGTGGCTATGAGAGGAAAAGAGGTGGTTTGGTCTGCGAAGCCTTGTAGCTTGCCATGGTGGGCCACTGCTGTAAGGTAACTTGTTTGTTACCCAAGCATGGCTCTTTCCCTCCTCCCTAGTCCATAATACAAAGTCTTGCACTCTTACCACCAACAAGGAGGTGCCACTGTTCCTGGTTGATGTCACTCTTGTGAATGTGTTGACATAATTCCTATACAAAACCTATGTCCTGGGGCAAGCGATAGCTCTCCTAAGTTGGCAAACCGCAGGCCCACTACAGGAGGTGCCATAGCTGGGGCGGGAAAGGTGCCATGTAGGTGTTCCCCTGCGGCCATGGCACCTGGAAACATTGCCACTGGAATTGAGAAAGAGAGTCGGCAGCATTATTCCTAGCCCCTTCTATGAGTTTTTCCCTAAACTCTATATTCCTGTAGAAGCACCACTCATTAATTCCCTCAGCAAGCTCAGTGCCATGGGGCAGGCGACAGGGTGTGAACTAATGGCCTGCACCACTACCATATTGTTGGACCAGAAAAGGACCCTTCTGTCTGCTAGATCATTGGGCCACATATGGAGGGCGGCCACTATGGGGAACAGTTCCAACACCATAAAGATTGCAGTCACCTTCCTTTTACACCAGGCATTGAGCCATTTTTGCTTGCACCAATCTTTACCAAATAGGTTACTAAAACCCTCCCTGCCAGAGGCATCTGTAAATAAGGACAGTTTGGACTTGATGCCCAAGGCGCTCTACATATCAAGGAGCTGTTAAATTGTTCCAGGAGCTGACCCCACATTAGCAGGTCTTCCTTCAGTCCTCTGTTAAGTCTCACTAAATGGTGTTTTTGGGTGACCTTTGATTTCGCCCATGCCAATCTCTTGGCAAAGACCCTCCAAGCTGGGATGACCCTAGCTGCGAAGTTCAATTTACCCAGAAGGCTTTGTGGTCTTCTCCTTTGCCAAAACCATTTCAATACCAGACAGCAGCAACTTGACATTTTGATCAGTAGACTTTGACATGCCCTTGACCGTGTCCAATTCTATCCCTAAATAAGTTACTGTTGTGGCTGGGCTCTCAGTTTTGTCAGGTGCAAGTGGGACCCCCAGCACATCTGCTAGGCATTCTGAAATGCCTGCAAGAAAGTCTCACAGTCTGGTGTGCCAGCCCTGCCTATAAACAAGAAGCCATCTAAGTAGTATGTTGACCGACCCTTCTGGTGTGCTTTTGCCACCACCCATTCCAGGAACGTGCTGAAGGTTTCAAAGAAAGAACATGAAACAGAGCAAGCCATTGGCATACATTTGTTAAAGTAGAATTGTCCAGCCCACTGGAAGTCTAGGAGATTAAAACTGTTGGGGTGGACAGGAATCAACCGCAAAGCTGACCAAACATCAGCTTTGGCCAGCATGGCCCCTTTACCCGCCTGCCTCACCAAGTCAGCCACATCATCAAATGATTTGTATGTGACTGATCAGGCCTCACTGTCAAGCCTAACATTGACCGAGTTGCCCTCAGGGTAAGACAGGTGGTGAATCAACCGGAATTTCCCGATTGCTTCTTTTGGACTACACCTAATGGTGAAACTACAAACTCTAGGAAAGTGGGGATGGGAAGGGACCAGCCACCTGCCCAAAACATAGCTCCTTGTGCAGCTTCTCGTCCACCACCTGTGGTTGGTCAAAGGAGGATTTCAAGTTCTGCGTCCACCTGCTAACCTGGGGACCTGTGTAGGGAATGAAAAAACCGCCCAGAAAACCATTGCGTTTGCTGGCATTTCTTCAGTTGGCTGTATCGTGTGGGCTTTTAACTTTTTGGAGTCCCCTTTCTTGCATGCTGAGGCTGGGTGTAGGTCCCACACTTTCAGCAGTTATGACTGAATTTGCATGCTTTTCCCCAGGAGGAAGTGCCTTAAGCAAACCTTTTGAACAAACCTTTTTGACCAGCCGCCCTCCAAGACACATGAAAGGGCTGCTTGAAGGCTCGTTTTGCCGTCTGAGTGAAGGATTTAAATGGGACCTTTTTCTGTGGTGCCCTGCTGTAGAAATCCCTCTGTGTAGGAAAGAACTTCCCCATGTACTCCATCCAGAGCTGGATCTTCTTCTGGTCGCAGTCTAGGCCGGGACACTTGGCTATTTTTGTCCTGAATTCCCTATCACAATAGAACCACCGACCGCTGCCCCCCTCACCCACCCCTTGATAGCCTCACTATGTATTGTCCTAGAATGTTGGTACAAAGCTGGGTCTTGCTCGGGGTACTTCTCCATGATTACAGCTACCAGTTCACTATAGATTTGTCTGGCCAAGCGTGTCGCCTGCCCTTCTTCTCGTCCTCCTTCCCGTCATGTGTCCGCTCAATCTTTGCTATGCATCAGGAGCATTAATATGTCAATGAATTTCCTCCTCCATAAGCCCTCCTTAGCCGCCAATGGTACCTGCCAGGCCAGTGAGCATCGGCTCGAAACTAACGGTGAGATGGTTACTAGGGGTGCAGCACTTGGACAACCAGTTGGAGGCTGTCTGCCCTGGAGCCTAGCTGGACGATGTGATGGAGATGGGTGAAGTTGCTGCTGCTACTTCTTGTATCAGTGCCTCCACCAAAGGACCATGTGGACCCAGTGTGCTTGTGGCCAGAGGTTGGGGGGTGCTGGTGGAGCTGGGGGGTGATGGTGCTGTGTTCAGCCTGCTTCTGTATGTCTGGCCTATCACTGGTGTGCTACCTGTGATGTTGGGGCGGTGTTCATTGGGTTGGCTGGACTGTGACATTGCTTGTTGGCTTGCCCTGTTGTCCAAGCTGGTTGCTGTGGCAGAGAATGCTGCTGGGGACACTGTGTTTAAGGGGCCTTGCTGCTCAACAACGCAGTTCCAAACCTGGCCCATCTGGGTAGCGGCTGTGCTTGCTGTGACTGGGGCCAGAGGCTGCTGGTACTTCCTGGTAGTCTTAACTAAGGACTTGAATTTGCCCATGATCCCCATCCTTGCTTCCGTAAACTTACCCATCATCTTCAAATTTTCTTGGCCAGGTTCCTCCCTGGGGGTTGTCTTAAGTATTTTTGGGGGATGCTGATAGTGGGGGAGATTTGGACCTCCTTGGCACAGTTCCCGTTGATACCCTGTTTGGCACCTTTGCATTCTTTTTGGTGGTGAGTTCAGCGTTCGCTTTAGATTCCTTCCGTGCCTTCTTGGGTTTGAGTTGTCCGTGCTCTGCCTGTTGGTGCTGGGGGCAGCCGGCTCTTTGTTACTCTCCATTTTTTCCTTCTCCGGTCCCTGAGCCTTCATGATGTCCATCGCCCAGTCTAAACCCCTTGATTGGGCCATTTCCATGGACGCTGCCCAAGCCGCCGTTTGCGATGAGCAGAGTTGCGATTCTTTCACTGATGTCGTCTGGGGAGAGAGGTAGGGGGTGAGCCCTGGCTGTCCTTGGCAGCATGACCGGTACCCTCGGCTGTTACTGGATGTCACTCGCTCGCAACTAACGATGCTGTCACCTGAGAAAGAAAAAGTGTGTGGAATAACCTGCACACTGCTAGGCTCCTTGAAAGAAAATACGTTGTTGTCTATTGTTTTACAGTTAAGCAGCCATGGCGGTTCCCGAACCCTTGACCTGGAGAAGTCAGCGCCACCGGAGGCACTTGGGCAGTAACCGTGCCAAGCCTTGTGAGTCACTTACCCAATGCTAGGAAGCGCCGAGCATTATTGCTAGAATGAGCTGCGCCGGAATGTGACTGCCCCGCGCCACCTTGGAAAGAAGAGGAAAGGAAATCGATTACAAAGCCAGAGAAGACTGTGCATAAATCAGCGCGAGACTGCTACACCACAACCCTGCTCCCCTTATCTGATCCCAGAACAGGCTATTCCTGTGTTGTGTGTGCATGGACTTTGGTCTTGGCTGTGTATAGTCTTGATCCGGACATGACTTAGCCTACAGACCAATAAATTGGAGAATTGGAGGTGATCCTCGAATCAATACACTCCCTAACTGCCAAAAGAAATAGCACGAGCGGAAGTGGAACTGTGGGCACCAGGTATTTATTGCCCATCGCAGCCTCCCTCCCCCCTCCCCCAGCGTATCCCCTGCCCCGGAAGTAGTGATAGAGCGGTCCGTAGTAATAATTTACCTGCGTTTGGACGCTCTTTAGGCCGATGAATCTTTTGACTTAGTGGGAACTCTCTGTACTCTTAACCAATCGATTTCATCAAAATCAATAATCAATAACGAACATAAGCAACCCCTTGAACGACATAACACTTAACAATTAATCCAGAATACATTTCGGCGAACCCTGACCTTTCAGTCAGGAATAACCACACCAGTTTATTGCAAAGTTAGTGAATTTATTTCCCTATATTAACAAAGCTAGCACAATATAAATGTGTCTCAACACCAAATGATAAACATATATGAACATTAATAGCTGTCCATAACGTCGAAACAAGTGTAATCTATGAAGCATTTGAATCACAAGGCATTCGATAATGGCAATGCAAATCACTAATACGATAATCTGTAATGAACTAATTGCATACATTTAGTCAGCATAACAAGATCTCAAATTGCATCGTGCGACATATGGAATCCTCGTCTAATCTCAAATTAGCATCGGCATGTGGGACTTCATGCAAAAACAATTTAGCAACATTAATTTAGAAAAACTCTTAACTAGGGCTCTTACCAAAATCAGCAGTTGGTTACCTAAAAGGAACACAATGCAATTTTACAATTTCCTTTCATATTTACCAATTACGATCAGCATACAAGGAAGTCTTCGTCTCACAGGTACCGTTCTTCGGTCAGCATGGGTACCATTTCTCGATCAGCATGGGACGGGACAAAGGGGCAGGGGTGGACGGGGCAATTGCCTCACGGCGGCAAGGTAAAACTATTACTTCATGCAAAGGGATCAAATCAAAGTTACAGCCTCTAGGGCAAGAATCATTTAAAGTCACTTTCTCTCGATTAGAGAAAGAATCAAAGTCTCTCAAGATGGCGTCGCAGCAAAGTGGGCCATAATAGCTATGAAGTCAAAATGGCGGGATGTCCGATGATAGAGAGCAATGATCTCCAATTTCTTCTCGTGCACCTGGTTTTTATAGACAACAGTTCGAGTCCTGTAGGGTCTCCATTGGAGGGTTCATAGGTTAGCTTCAAATTGACCAATCAAAAACGACAGTTCTCAAGCTTTTACTTAAGCATACATTATCCTTAGAGATGGGTACGCAGGTTGCAACATTGTCTCCCAATTAGCTTACTCTCAGAGCCTCCATTGTCCGCACCTGCAAGTCGACCTTGAATTAAAGAGAAAATATGCCAGGCTGGCACTAACTTTAAGATAAGCATGTGAACAGTTTCTGTGGAAAAGTACAGCTTCAAGCAAAAATACACGTTTAATAGCACAGTGGAAAAATACGAGCATCTAAACCGTGAGACCGGGCAACAATGCCAAAGCCTCCGCTAAAGTAATGCTAAGCTAAAGCATTTCAAACAAGCAAATCGTAGCACACGTTTATGATTATGTCGGATTAGTGCAATTCTAATTCACCACGTTATATAAAGCACGCATATAAATGATAGCAAACTACTCTGAGGGCACATTTTGTCCCCGTACAATCTTTATTAGTTCGGTTAAAGTCACACATGATTATTTCAGCACTACGTTTAAGCGTTAATAAATCAAAACCTTCATTTTCTGCTTCATCAATCCCTCCTCTGATGACTACTTGTCATCACACCAAACCACGCCCACAAATTTTATTCCATTTAAAATTCTGTCAGTTCCCTTTTCCTTTTAGTACCACTAGTTTGCGCTTTGTATTCTTCTGCCATTCTTTTCATAATTTTCTCTTCTTTTCTTCTTTTAATTCTTTCCATAATCATTATTATTCCCCTTTTTATTCCCCAAATTCCAAATACGCAAATTATTACTATTAATATTCCTTCTATTATTTTCAATAATATTCCATTCCAAATTCCCCCAATCCAATGTCCCACTGAAGCAAGTCCTTTTCCAACCTGGTTCTTTCAATTCCTTCAAATCTGCACTTTCTTTTGTTAGATTAGCAAGCATAGTTTTAATCTTCACACTATTATCAGGTATATAGGTACAACAGTGACGTGCACCAATCATTTTGCAAACGCCTCCATCCTTTGCTGAAAGAATGTCTAAAGCAAGCCTATTTTGAAGAGTCATAGATGCTGAGCTTGCAGCGGAAAGAGCTATCAGGATTATAGCACCTGAAAACTTTGTCAACATGTTATCCACTATAGTAGACAACTTTCGTATCTTGATGGAATTCAACACAACTCCCAATGAAGGAATCATGGCTCCAAATATATCACCTACCACAGCAGCTGCGGTCTCTCTTTTCTGGATACGATGGGATCCAGATGTCTTTTGAATCATCGATACGTCATCCAGTTGATAAACCTTTGGGAACACTATACCCAAATAACATCTCCCCCACCATCCCTTTGGAAGACGATAATAAGCATTATGCCCACAAATGTAATATACACCTGGAATGACAGGGTCAAGTCCGTTCATCATGAATGTCCATTTGGCCTTAAAAATAAACGTATGTTTACACTCACTCGCTCCTACAAAAATATTGTCATAATAGGATTCACCTCGATATATACAAAATTTCCCTACATGCCAAGCATCTAAAGCTATTTTCCCTTGTGTCTTTATAGCAGCAAAATCATAATTATCTACTGAAGTCCTCTTACTTAGCTCCTTTTCTAATTTCGCATTCATTTGTGCCCTTCTATCATCTGTGCGATCTAAAAAGCTTATTTCTACAGCAGAGACTGAGCAAGTAAGGTTCTCCCTATGAGCATGAGCCGTTTCAAAAGGTTGCATTGGCTCGAAAAATTCCCTCATTATTTTAGCATCCCAATCTTTAGCAATCTGGCTTAGCTGCACTATTATAGGAACATAAGCAAAGGTAACATCATAATTCGAGTAAAAATACTGTATGTTAGTTTGACCATAGAACCTAGACATTACTATACTACATGTAATCCCATATGTAAGAGGCATGTGGTGATAAGTTACCCCTTCCTTTACCGATGTCGGTATCTGTGTACACACATAACAATCCTTCGCATCCATAGTCTCAACATACTCTGTTAGTAAGCGATAGAAAACGTTATACGAAAGCTCTTTCTTATCGTGCAAGAGCCTCTCATCCAATGCTAGTCTTTTCAATGGTGTTAGTTCAGTGACAGTAACAGGAGCAATAGTAGAAGCCTCGATATTCTCACTTTCACCCTTTCCATGCATTCCAATCACAATTGCCATTATTATTATTACACATGTAATCACCAAGCCTATACACACATATTTACAATATCTCTTTCTATTATTTTGCGTAGCGTACCTAGTCATGATCTGTATAGAATCAGAGAGCTAGAAGCACTTATAAATGAAACTATTTAGCAATTCAGTTACAAAGCTGAACAAGCGCAATGTTCACACCGTCTTCTTCAAAAGGCCAGTCACTTATCGGTTAGCAGCATTTGTCTCAATTCGGCAATAACTCAGTCTTTATCAGTTTAGCAAATGTCTCATCCGGTTTAACAATGTCTCAGCTGGTTGTTTCTCTCACGTTATATTGTAGCAAGCGATATCATTTACTCTTTCAATCGACAGAGTCTATGAAACTTTTCTTTTCTATTGGTATCTCTTCTTCTTCTTCGTTCTCGATGCTTAGAGATACAAACTCGTCAGTCCAATCATCATTGACTGCATATGCCCATTCAGGACCGGAATACCTCCTGTTTGGTATCCTTTTCCTTTTCAATTTTGCTTCTCTTTTCGACTCTGCTTCGCTGGTACTTTCCTCTTTTGTCAAGTCTTTTTCCTCACTTGACGATTGTTCCACAACAGTCACTTCCTTTCTTTTCTCTTTCACTTTTGGCCTTCCTCCTTCGATCAAACTTTCTTTACCCTTTTCTTTTATTGGTGAGATACTTAGTCTTCTCTTTGCACCATGTCCATTTGATGGACCTGCGATCTTTTCTGTGGAAGCTTGAACCTTTTTGTTCTGTTCTGCCTTATCCCCTTCTTCCGGGGAATCGATCACGTTCTCCTTTTCTTTTTCTGTATCGTCTGCTTCTGGGAAAGCCCTCCTCTGATCAGGCTCTCCTGCCTTTTCACCTTTTTCGAGCCCTTCGTCCCCGTTACTTTCTTCAGGCTCTTTATCACTTTCAGCTGCTTCAGGCTCCTTGTCACCTTCAGCTGCTTCAGGCTTTTTGCTACCCTCAGCTGCTTCAGGCTCTTTGTCACCTGCAGCTTCTTCGTCGCTGTCTGAACTTTCCCCTTGGTCTCCTCCAAGCGAGTTGGTGTCTTCGTCGTCAGAGAATATCTCTTTCTCTCCCGCTTCTGCCTGTTCGCTTTCAGTCCGCTTTTGTTCTGTCTCAGCACTGTTTTATCAGGCACTGGTACTTTCAGCGCTTCAACTTCCTCATCTGTGGGACACAACACCTTCTTTGTGTGACTGGCGTGAATCCAGTTGGGAACCCCCGCACACTTCACAGCGGTAGTTGTCGTCAGGATCACTTGGAAAGGGCCTTTCCAACGGGGTTCCAGACACGACTTTCTCACGTGCTTCTTTACCACGACCCATTCACCTGCTTTCAGTGCGTGTCCTGGACCTTGGATCGGTGGCAAGGTGGTCGCTTCCACCTGGTGAGAGAAAGAGCGAACCACGTCAGCCAGTCCTTTGCAGTAGTCTAACACCATATCATCTGTAATATTCAAAAGCATGTTTGCGGGAACTGCAGGAAGTCTCATAGCTCTGCCCATGAGAATTTCATGCGGAGACAATCCAGTTTTTCTATCAGGAGTGTTTCTCATTGACATTAGCACTAAAGGCAATGCGTCAGGCCATTTCAGATTTGTCGATGCACATATTTTTGCCATTCTCGATTTCAGCGTACCATTCATCTGCTCCACCAGTCCTGAGGCTTCAGGGCGATAGCTACAGTGCAGCTTTTGCTCAATGTTCAGCGCTTCGCAAAGTAACTTTATTACCTCATTATTGAAGTGACTTCCCCTATCTGATTCTAAAGAGATCGGGAATCCGAAACGTGGTATCAACTCCCTCAACAATAGCTTGGCAACTGTAAGGCTGTCGTTTCTACGTGTGGGGTATGCCTCAATCCAGTGACTAAAAATGCACACAATCACCAACACATATTTCAGACCCCCATGCACAGGCATCTCAATGAAATCCATCTGCATTCGACTAAAAGGCCCGCTTGCCCTACCAATGTGACTCGCGTTCACAACTGTTCCCTTTCCTGGGTTCATCTGCTGGCAAGTGACACATCGATGGCAAACTGCTTCTGCAGCTTGGCGAAATCTGGGGTTAAACCAATCAGTTTTGAACAATCTTATCATGGCATCTCTCCCTAGGTGAGCCTGCCCATGATAGAACCGCGCAAGCTGTGATAAGAGACTATTTGGCAAAACAAACTTTCCCTCATGTGAAAACCCATAACTCGTCTTGTCTCTTTATACATTGTGATTTAATCCAGGAATCTCTTTCATCCTCCTTGACATTATTTTGCAATGCTTTTAGTTCATCTATTGTATCTACGACCTTCAAGGCAAATGCTTCAGCCGGTTCGAGTTCTGGCTCATTTATCGTATTCCAATCATCCCTTAGTAATATACAGTTCAAGGCACAAAATCTTGCGACTTGATCCGCATATGCATTTCCCAGAGACACATAGTCCTGTCCTTTTGTATGGGCACTACACTTTACCACTACAACTTCAGCTGGCACTTGAATGACGTGTAACAATTCCCTTATCCTCTCCCCGTTCTTCACTGGGGATCCTGAAGAAGTCAGGAACCCTCTCTGTGACCACAGTTGTCCAAAGTCATGCACAATCCCAAACCCGTATTGACTATCAGTGTAAATGGTGACTTTCATCAATGCAGACAGTTGACATGCTCTGGTAAGGGCTACAAGTTCTGCTACTTGTGCAGAATAGACTCCTTGAAGCCATCCCGCTTCCAAGACCCCTGTTACAGTGCATACAGCATATCCTGCTTTCAAAATCCCCATCCCATCTCTTAGACATGAACCATCAACAAAAAGAATTTGGTCATTTTCATCAAGCTTGGTATCCTTGATGTCCGGTCGGGGTTTTGTGCAAAATTCAGTCACCTGAAGGCAGTCATGCTCGATGTCTTCAGCGTTCTCAATTTCGGCATTTTCTCCAGGAAGCAAGGTTGCTGGATTCAACGTAGTGCACCTTTTCAGCTGCACATTCGGTGAGCCCAGAATTATCGTTTCATACCTTGTGAGTCTTGCTCCAGTCATGTGCTGTGTTCGGGAGCGGGTCAAAAGTATCTCAACTGAGTGAGGGACCATGACTGTTACTGGATGTCCCATCACTATTCCTTCACTCTGAGTGAGGCTGATACCAACTGCTGCTACGGCGCGCAAACACCCTGGGAGTGCTGCTGCAACCGGATCCAGAGTAGCTGAAAAATACGCTACTGGTCTGTTTACGCCACCATGTGCTTGGGTCAAGACAGACAAAGAACATGCATCACGTTCATGACAAAACAATGTGAAAGGCTTCGTGTAATCAGGCATACCTAAAGCTGGAGCCCTGCACATGCATTCCTTCAATTCAACAAAAGCATCCATCTCGTCCCCTTTCAGCTCAATTTCATCCAAGGCATCCTTTTGGGTCAATTTCAGTAAAGGCTTTGCTAGAGACGAGAAGTTGGGAATCCACTGGCGACAATATCCCACCATTCCCAAAAACTTCCTCACCTCCTTCCTTGTCTTTGGTGGACTCATTTGGAGTATACTTGTAATTCTTTCTTTCATTATTCTCCGTGACCCTTTCTCTATTTGGTGACCCAAGTATTTCACTTTCTTCTGACAGAACTGTAATTTGGAAGGAGACACCTTATGTCCATTCCTTCCCAAATGGTTCAACAGGGCAATGGTATCGGCTGTGCAGCCACTTTCTGTCTTTGATGCAACCAGTAAGTCATCAATGTACTGTACTAGGGTTGACTCGAACGGCAACTCTAAATTTTCCAAATCTTTCTTTAGGATCTGATTGAATATTGACGGTGACTCAGAAAACCCTTGGGGAATTCGACACCAACTGTACACTCCGTCTAGGAATTTGAAACAAAAGAGGAATTGGCTGTCCTCATGAAGAGGCACAGAGAAGAATGCCTGTGACAAATCGATGACTGAAAACCATTCAGCATCGCAAGGAATTTGGAACATTATCACAGCTGGATTCGGTACGACAGGGCAGCACTTGACTATGATGTCATTTATTTTCCTCAAATCCTGCACGAGTCGGACCTTTCCACTCGGCTTTATTAGTCCCATTATTGGTGAATTACATGGACTGCTTAACACTTCTTTCAGTACCCCTTGTTTTACAAATTCGTCAATGAGTTGGGCAACTTTCATGAGGGTATCTTGTGGCATGTGGTATTGTGGGGTCTGGGGAAAGATTGCATTGGGCTTTACAGTCACCTTCACTGGTTCCACTCCTTTCATCAATCCCACCTCTTTCCCTGCCATGTCCCACACTTCCTTTCCGACTGATTCCCGTAATTCAGCTGGAATATCTTCTTCAGTTATCATCGGGAAGAGACAAATCAGAGGATATTCTTCATCTACAGTTTCCATCTCATCCCCCTCTACACTGTCCTCCTCTTCCCCATCACTGCTCGTCTGGATTGTTATTCCTTCGTTCGAACACATGATCGAGCAACACAATTTGCACAATAGGTCTCTCCCTAACAGTGCTATCGGGCTTGAGTCACACACCACAAACTGATGCACCCCTTGATAGTTACCGATGCTGACTGGAACCGGATCTGTAATTGGGTTCGTCAGATGTCTGTTTGCTACTCCCACCACTTGAACTGTCCTCCCTGAGAGTGGCAAATTTGGTACTTCACTGCTCTTAACTGTTGAACGTGTGGCTCCCGTGTCAACCAAGAATGAGACACGATGACCCATTACTCTTCCCTCTACGTACGGACCCCTTTGATCAACTTCCAAGGATGCCGCAAGCACACAATCTCCTTCTTCTCCTGAACTTTCACTCTCCCATACGTTGTTTATTCCACTCTCACTGTGTAATGGGAACTGTTGTACGGTGCCATTTGTACTCATTACCTGACCCGTTACCTGTGGAGGAACCATCACTTGCTGCTGACTCATTGGTGCCAATGGTATTTGCATTTGCTGATTAGGTACCATAGGTAACTGCTGTTGCATTGGCTGCATTTGCGTCATCTGCATACGAGGCATCTGCATCTGCTGCGGCTGCATAGGTTGTAATCCCTGCAATTGATTTACAGTCTGAAAATTTGGGCTTGGACCTCTCAATTTCGGTCCCCTCATTGTCTGAAATGCATTGACATCATTGTTTTGCTGACCAACACCTGCACCTGCACCTGCACCTACACCTGCACCTACACCTGCACCTTCCTGCACCACCATCGGGCACTCGCGTTTCCAATGACCGACTATTCCGCACACGTGACACGGCATCACCTTCTTCATCGCCTGCACACCCGTCACAACAGTGTTCAAATCCGGACCATTATTCACAAAACCTCCTCTGCCTCTGCCTCTGGCCTGTGGCTGAAACGCCATGTTTCCCTGCAACTGCGGTTGCGGTACCTGCTGTTGGAACCCTTGCATCCCTTGCAAACCTTGCAGACCTTGCAAACCTGTCTGAGCTGCCTTAAGCTGCATCATCACCTTTTCTTTCAGCCTTTTCTGTTTCACTTCAATTTCGTCGCTACAGTATTTCGCATAAGTCAAGACCTCATCAATCGGTTTCGACTGCCAACAAATCAAATGCGACTTTATCATCTGACTTATCTCTGGCATCAGCCCTTCCACAAATCTGAAGACAAAATGGAGCATGTCCTTCGCCTCTATTGTTTCCGTGCCACTGTAATTCTTGAACGCCTTCAACAACCTCTCATAGTAACTATGAATCGATTCTTTAGTCTCCTGGGCAGTTCGATCAATCTTCTGCCAATCCACATTCTTCGCGGGTACCTTCGTCTTCAAATGCTCAATCACCTTATAGTACAAGCTCATCACCAAAGGTGACGGTGCACCTGTCTCCCTGTCCCTCTCTGGTTCACTTGTGGGCCAACCTACAGCTCTTTTGCAATCCTCCCACAAATCTGCCGGAACCACAATCTCAAAGAGAGTGTTCAGGTCTTCCCAGAGACACTTTGCAAGCTTCACAAACCTATCAGTCTGCTGATACCATTCAATCGGCTTCTCTCTTAGTTTGGGAAAATCGTCCGTAAAAGACTGAATGTCGCTTCTGTGCCATGGTACATGTACTAATTTTCCTCCTGCTGTCTCCCTCATTGGTAGCATTGTTACTGTATCACTACTCTGTGGTCTTTTCTCATTGTGCTCTGTAGCACTGTCCCTCCTCTTTTCCTTCCTCTTTACCCACCTGCTTTCCCATTTGTCTAAGCACCTCCACACTTGTGCACTCTGCAGCAATTCTCTAAGGTGTGTCTTCATGCCTGCTGACCTCATGTGTTCAAAATCTGTGGTCCCAAAATCTAACCTGTAGCTCCTGCTCAAGTGTTTCGTCTTGTCTATGTCAACCCCGTTTCTGTCAGCTGCTTCTTGCAAGCTCTTATGTATCTTGTTCACTTCCTTCGTAATCCTGGGACATAGATACCTCAGCTCTTCTTCCGTGTAGGACTCTAACCTGTTCACACCCATAGTCCCTTCCACCAATTCTTGTGCTTCCATGTTCAACCTGACCCTATTCATATAGTCTTCTCCTCTCCCACTAGCTGAACTTTGTGTAGAATTCAGACTGTTGAAGCACTGTGTCAGCTGTTGCGCATTCACCCCCATCAGGGTAGCGTTCACATCGACTGCCATCGATGGCTGCGGCAGCTTTTCAGTGTTCGATGTGAGAGGTATTATCAGTGGGGGGCTCGACCTCACCAGTGTTGACTGAGCACATATGGGACTAAACTCCATCAAGGACCCAGATCCAGTTGGCTGAGCCGCTATCGGAGTTATCCCTGGAGTGTTTTCTATGCACCTTCTTTCTGTCCCATTCTGCAGCATTGATCCCTGACTGTTCAGACCTGAATTAGGCTAACTATACAGAGGTACCGCTGGACCTACAGTAATGGGTAAGGATATCGCGTCTGGGTTCTGTCCATTCCCCATGTTCTGAGGCATGTTCATTCCCACACCATGGGTCATCACTGCCGGCATGCCCATCTGGCTCCCCGTCATCTGAGCATGTGCGTTTCCTCCCTGCATCTGCTTTTGAGGCATCAAAAACTGAGTTGATTCAGCTTGTGCCATTGTTGGGTTGTAACCATTCTGTACTCCCCTTACGGTTGGATCTAGAATCATTCCTGCACTGTTATCACTACTGTAGTACCCTGGCATCTGCGGCTGATAATTTTCTGCTGGTTTCAACACGGGCACATCTGGATATATTCTCCTAACCTGCGGTATCTGCGGGGTGAACAGCAGACTCGGGTCCTTTGGTCCCGATGACGCTCCTGAACTCTGTGTTTCATTGTTCTGTACCGGTGCTGGAGGGGCAGAACTGGTACTTGGACCTTGTCCATTCTCTGCATAAGGCGGTGGACGGTCATTCAGCAATTGCATTATCAACTCCTCATCCTCTAACTCCTCTTCTCTTCTCAACTTTTCCTCGTCCTCTCTATCCTTGGAACACTTTCTGTCTGTCTTACAGGTGGCTTTCTTACCTGTCTCTTCTCCTTCCTTAGTAATTGCGGGGAACAATTTTATCCCCTGCAATACATCTGACCACACCTTCTGTGCATTATCCCACCTAGCATCCGCTAGTGTCTTTTCTACCTTCCTCATTCTGGTCTCGAACTTCTTTTGCTGTTGCTGTCTGGCCATTAGTTCCCAAATTGCTAGAGCCTCAAACTGTGCTGGCCTTGGAGGCACCTTCATGTCGTACATCGTGAATCTCAAATTCTCTAAAATCCTTATATTGAATGTCCCATGTATCGGGAACGCTACGCTCCCATGTTTCTCTGTCAACTTGTGCCATTGCTTTAGCCAAAGGCACGGAGCTACCCCCTTCTCTTCCATTACAATGTAAGCTGGTGTACCCTCGGGCGGCGTCTCTTCTCCTACGCTCGCTTTAATGTAAGACTCCCCCTTCATCGCACTCCTGAATGCTTTAAAGAATTTCATTTTTCCTCGTCTTTTATTTAACCAAGTTTATAATCAATATGTGACTTTAATTCCACAAAATTTGTAATCAATAGGTGACTTTAATTCCCGGAATACTCTTCACCTGCCTTTCCCCTTCCAATCGAGCCCCACGGACTGCGTCCAATCCGTGCGCGACCCTTCTCTGCAACCAACCTATCCCAGCGCGGCTCTTAGTGACGTCACACTCACACACACTGCGGCTGACAAAGCCTCGCGGCTAGTCTTCCTTCACTCACCTCCTCTTGTAACAACTTCTGCATATATTGCGAGCTACCAAAAATAAAACAGATCTGTCGGTTTACTACAGGAAGGGTAACACAGTCGCTTCAGGACCTTAGGGACCTTTCACTAGCCTCGGGACTTTTCACTAGCCTCCGGCCGCTGTTCCGTCTTTCTCAGTCCCCACATTCACAAGCAAATCTGACCCGCAGACCTACTCTCAACTTGTCAATGATCTGTTCTAGTGCACTTAGAATCTTGTCAAAGCCCGAAGTCGAAGTTTCTTTCACTCCCTAACACACGTACCAACTCGTTGACCACGCCCGATCAACCTACTAAACCGCCCATACCACAACATGGATCAACATACTCCGGAGTCTCTTGACCTCGCAGGGCCCGTCCCAACAACAACAACCACGTGGACCTTTTTATGCACAAAGCGCCACACGCACATGAAGTTCGACGACTTCCCTACTCTCACACTCGGAGCCGCACCTCCGCTAACTCTATGAAGTTCGACGACTTCTCTACTTCTACACTCGGAGTCGCACCTCCGCTATCCTTAAAAGAAAATCCTCGCAACCTTTTCACACACCCTGCGGCAATAAGCTGTGCAAGCGCAAAACCCTAACTTCACTCATACCATCACTAGTACCGCCAGCGCTGATTCCACACCTCCGTTCTCTCCATCCGCAAGCTCCGAGATCCCGGGAAAGTCGCGGTGGACCTAGCCCATCATCATCTTGTCAATCCGTTCTTCCCAAGAAAAAATCTAATTCAACTTCTCGAATGGGGTCTCAAGATGCGTAACCGTTAATTCGACACCATGTACTTTAATAGTACAGGGTCCCAAAAGACGAAACCGTCCTCTGCTACCATCTACTGATAGAGCGGTCCGTAGTAATAATTTACCTGCGTTTGGACGCTCTTTAGGCCGATGAATCTTTTGACTTAGTGGGAACTCTCTGTACTCTTAACCAATCGATTTCATCAAAATCAATAATCAATAACGAACATAAGCAACCCCTTGAACGACATAACACTTAACAATTAATCCAGAATACATTTCGGCGAACCCTGACCTTTCAGTCAGGAATAACCACACCAGTTTATTGCAAAGTTAGTGAATTTATTTCCCTATATTAACAAAGCTAGCACAATATAAATGTGTCTCAACACCAAATGATAAACATATATGAACATTAATAGCTGTCCATAACGTCGAAACAAGTGTAATCTATGAAGCATTTGAATCACAAGGCATTCGATAATGGCAATGCAAATCACTAATACGATAATCTGTAATGAACTAATTGCATACATTTAGTCAGCATAACAAGATCTCAAATTGCATCGTGCGACATATGGAATCCTCGTCTAACCTCAAATTAGCATCGGCATGTGGGACTTCATGCAAAAACAATTTAGCAACATTAATTTAGAAAAACTCTTAACTAGGGCTCTTACCAAAATCAGCAGTTGGTTACCTAAAAGGAACACAATGCAATTTTACAATTTCCTTTCATATTTACCAATTACGATCAGCATACAAGGAAGTCTTCGTCTCACAGGTACCGTTCTTCGGTCAGCATGGGTACCATTTCTCGATCAGCATGGGACGGGACAAAGGGGCAGGGGTGGACGGGGCAATTGCCTCACGGCGGCAAGGTAAAACTATTACTTCATGCAAAGGGATCAAATCAAAGTTACAGCCTCTAGGGCAAGAATCATTTAAAGTCACTTTCTCTCGATTAGAGAAAGAATCAAAGTCTCTCAAGATGGTGTCGCAGCAAAGTGGGCCATATTAGCTACGAAGTCAAAATGGCGGAATGTCCGATGATAGAGAGCAATGATCTCCAATTTCTTCTCGTGCACCTGGTTTTTATAGACAACAGTTCGAGTCCTGTAGGGTCTCCATTGGAGGGTTCATAGGTTAGCTTCAAATTGACCAATCAAAAACGACAGTTCTCAAGCTTTTACTTAAGCATACATTATCCTTGGAGATGGGTACGCAGGTTGCAACATTGTCTCCCAATTAGCTTACTCTCAGAGCCTCCATTGTCCGCACCTGCAAGTCGACCTTGAATTAAAGAGAAAATATGCCAGGCTGGCACTAACTTTAAGATAAGCATGTGAACAGTTTCTGTGGAAAAGTACAGCTTCAAGCAAAAATACACGTTTAATAGCACAGTGGAAAAATACGAGCATCTAAACCGTGAGACCGGGCAACTAGGCCAAAGCCTCCGCTAAAGTAATGCTAAGCTAAAGCATTTCAAACAAGCAAATCGTAGCACACGTTTATGATTATGTCGGATTAGTGCAATTCTAATTCACCACGTTATATAAAGCACGCATATAAATGATGGCAAACTACTCTGAGGGCACATTTTGTCCCCGTACAATCTTTATTAGTTCGGTTAAAGTCACACATGATTATTTCAGCACTACGTTTAAGCGTTAATAAATCAAAACCTTCATTTTCTGCTTCATCAGTAGCCACTGCATACCCACAGATTGAGTTGGTCGCATATCAACCAACTGGATCCCCGAAACCGGATGGTCATGGATGGGAGAGAATGGAAGGGTGCAGTGGGGTGGGGGTGTGCGGTGCCAGGCCCCTGCCCGCCAAAGTGGTTGTGCTGCGCATGACACGGGCAGTCCCAGTGTTCAAACCAAGAGTATATTAGCACTTATGTGGTTCTGTTAGGTGAGTGTTCTCAAACCATTGCAGAAGTTAGGTAGTTGGGCTCTGCATGGAGGGAAAGCAAGGGTGGATTTATTTTTAAACCTGGTCCAGCTATCAAAATCTTACTGTGACAAAGCTCTCTTTTTTAGATTGTGTTTCCACTATCAATTAGCAGTTCATTTTGGTGTGTAATACATCATGGATTGGAAGTTTTGCACAGTATGATTACGTGGATAGATGGAGTAATGGGCTAGAAGAGGTGGTAAGCTCAGGCCTTGCATGTCTGGTTCCTTAATCCTCTCAAGGGGGACTGACCATTAACCTCTTGGAGGGTGTAGATGTGTATGTCCACAATTTATTTCAGGCAGTCCTCGCCTACATTATGCGTGACTCAGTGACTTTCCCTTCATTACTCCACACAATCGAACCAAGACAGCGGGCTGGAGCCTTCTATTCATTGGCCCCCTGCCTGTCTTCCTGTTTCCTGCCTCTTGTTCCTGCTTCGATAATACTGCAGTCTGCCTCTGTTCCTGCTGTCTCTTTGCTTTCTCATCCTGATGTCTTTAGAAGGGTAAGGTTCTGCTGTACTGTTTGTTATATAGCATAAGGGTACTTCACCTCTTTTGGACTGTGGATGAAGCTGGCCCGCAAAAGTACCATCGGGGGATTAGTTTAAGGATAATTTTATAGGGTTTAATTTCCTTGACAGAGAAGACTTTAACCCACTTTTTTCACTTTCTTTTACACCTCGTATTGCTTGCTTCTTCCAGAAGGAACTTCAAGCTCCATGGAGGGTCACCGGTTGTTGCGGTCACTCTGTTAATTATTGTTCTGCTGCTCTATCAGCTTGGAAGCCTCCAGTAGGCATCACATCAGTATATTCCAACCACTCACCATGGTCAAAGCCATTTGCTTTGACGTTCTCACAGTTCCCTTTTCCCTTTCTGCAGAATGTGTCTATGAGAGGCCAGGTGGGGTGTTTTCTCTACTTCTACTGTCTTCCTGACAATCCTGCAGCGATAGGTCAGGCATGACTCTGTTTGAAGTGAAGGTAAACATATATGTTGACCCAAGTTGTGCATGACACCTGCTATGCAGTACCAATGCTCCACCTCAGTCATCACCGTCAACTCTGGGAATGAGGACTTCTTTCACTGCGTCTTACAGTGTGGGCACAATGTCACTTAGAAGCTGGCTACAGTCGCAGTCCAGTTCCGCTCCTGAATGATCTGGTTTCTGCTTTCTCTAGCCGTCCTGGCGAAGACAACCCACGAACTTGTTCATGTTGAAAGTAATAATTCTCAGTCCCTATTGCACCTTCATGTGAATATTTCACAAGGGCTAATCACACAATAAGTTGGACTAAATTCTTCCTTTTATGTCTGGCACCAGTGAGTCACTCTACCTAGCTGCAAGGAATCAGCCTATGGCATAAAGGCAGCTTTAAGCAGTCCGAATATCCTCTTGTCAAAAGGGTTGTTAGCAGTAGGTGAGCTGTAGTGTTTTGGGTCGCATTGCACATTTTATATTTGCTTTCCATCAAGTCCTGGTGAGGACTGGCATGCACGTGCACCTGAGAACTTGCAGTCAGAAGTGATGTGTCTTTATAGACAGACCAAGCTCTTTAAATTAGGATTGTCTGAAATGTTTGCTAACTTCCATACAGTTTCTCAAATGTACACTTTTAGAGAGAAATGCCCTTATCTTATGTGATTTTTTTTAATGAATGTGCATACTTCGCTTAAAAAGTCTCTTAACAAACTGGCAGGAGATTGGTTCAATCAGAAAATGTCCATATCCACAGCATTTTCTGTTCAAACACATCTCTGGCATGCAAGAATTACAGGAAATTGAGTAACCTGAAATTCTGAATTTTGTGAATTTCACAGGTAATTAAAATTTCACTCAGGCCTACTCAAAATGCCAATTCAGACTTTGCTCAGTAAACGCAGGGTATTTTGTGTCGCCACACTCATTAACTTTTCAGAAAGCAATGTCAGGGTTTCCTCTCAGTATAACTGTCAATTTCTGGTTTACTGGTAGGAATCTCGTGCTGTTGGCTAGAGGCAGCTGGCGACTGTGGTTTCCGCCTTGACGGAATGTCTACTCACGGCTGGCCGATTGTTTGCAAGACCCAAAGTGAGAGCATCTTTTTCTGCTATTTCTATCTTGAGATGTCTGATTAGAGAGAGCTTGTGGTGTGGAGTAAGATGCCAAGGAAGACTTGTGCAGAGCCTGTGTCTGCAATGTCAGCAGCTCCTATCCAAAAAACCTCTTTGACTCATTTTAGAATCCATTACCGCCTTTTAAGTTTTAGGGACGATTGAATGGTATAGCAATCTTCGGCCTAGTAATGTAAACAGTAAACGTTTACACTTTTTAAGTATAACCCTGGTGTTCTGTACTAATGGTAAAGGTTGAACAGAGAGGTATGGGATGGACGCTTATTTAAGTGTGCCTTGCTTACAGGGCTGTGCTTTGGATTTACACATACTTGCTCAAGACACATGACAACAAAATATAGGCTTCAAAGAGCTCAAACTTAATAATAGCCAAATAAACCCAGTCTAGTTTCAGGGACGTGAACAAGGTGGTCTGAAAGATATTAAATAGTGGTAGGTCTGACTCTGAAACCACGTACTTCTGGGGCTCACTGAAGTGAAGGCTCTCGGCGGCATTAGAAATCTATTATTAAGAAAGTGTCTGTCGAGTGGAGATCACTGAAGGGCCTGCTAATGTGCCAAGGTCACATACAGATTACATACACATCATTAACAAGGGAGCGAAGGGCCAATTCCAGCTACACCCTTAGTATGACTATAACCAGGGCAACAGGAATTATGCGACAGGGGTGGATCACATTATGCAGCAGGGTTGACTAAATTATATGGCAAGAAAAGGCAAATTATGTGGCATAATGCAGCACATTCAGTGTTTGTATTACCTCATTATTTGGGAATTTCTACACACTAAAACTATCTGGGCAAAGGTGTTAACACATAGCACCACCTTGATACGGAGTACAGAAATAAGCAATAGAAAGGTGACCAGTGAACTTTTGCAAAGGGTCTTCAACTGTGCCCACTTCGACCTATTCCACATCATTTTGATTCTGACAAATTTCCTTTGCCACATACATTTTCAGACCCAGAGCCACAGAATGACGACAATGTCGAGGATGAATGAATGAATCAATCAATCAGTGATTTGTTAAGCGTGCTACTCACCTACTCACCCAGAAGGGTCTCAAGGTGCTTGGGAGGTGAGGGGCTACTGCTCGAAGAGCCAGGTCTTGAGGTGTTTCCTGAAGGGCAGGTGGTCCTGGGTCAGACGTAGGTTGACTGGGAGGGAGTTTCAGGTTTTGGCGGCAAGGTGGGAGAAGGATCTACTGCCAGATGTGGTGCGGTAAATGCGGGGAATGGTAGCAAGGGCGAGGTTCACAATCACAAGTATTTGAAGACAAGAATCTATTCTGGACCTCCAGGAGGCATGTGGCACTGACACCTCCCCAGATATTGCATTAATTTCTTCACCTAACCCCTCTACAGAAGAATCTGACTCTTTCGCCTTGGTAACTAGAAGGGCAGCAGAAATCATTGAATTCCAGCTTCCCTCGGCGGAGTTTAAAACAAATGTGCTCATGGAGGTACTGTTTCTTCAAACCACTGCTCTAATTCAACTTAGCCCTCTCAGGCACCCACTTGGGCATGTGGGCGAAGCCAGGATCTTGCCCCCCTGTCAAAAGACAAATAACCAGACAGCACAGACCATCTCCGGGGCACTCATCTTTCTTCATGCAGCACCCAACACCAGAGAGCCTCGTGGTTCTTGCATCCACCAGCTGATTTAGGCCAAATGCATTCCGAACCACTCCCACTGAAAGAGATCAAAACGCAGGGAGGAATCCAGAAAAATAAGGTGTTTCTCCTCCAGCCTTGCCCTTCGCTCTGTCTACTAGTGCCGACTCCTGGGGCTCATTTGTGCGCATTGTGGGAGATGGTGGGTGAGCTCTTGCCCCCAGTCTCAGAGGACCTTCACGCAAACCTTCAGCAACTAATTCAAAATGGTCAGGACGCTTCAAAGTATAACATTAGATTGGGCCTTGCATGACACTACTGACTGTGTGGCTCGGCATGTTGGTAAAAGCATGGTGATTTGGTGTCATGTGGGTGCATTCAACAGGCTTCTCCAGCGATGTCTAACGGTCCCTCTTGGACATGTCACTTTCTGGCACCCATATTTTTCGAGACAAGGCAGACTTTGCACTAGGGTGCTTCAAAGAAAGTAAAGCAACAGTGCCCTCTCTTGTCCTTGCACCTCCCATATTCAAATTTCCCCAATAAAATCAACCCTTTCAAGACTTCAAAAGAGGGTTGCAGCAGAGGCCACTACAAACTCTGCATTTGTAACAACAGATCTTCCATTCCCTTTGAGGTAGAGTTCAGAGGTCCAGTTCCTATGCCCAGGGGTGTACCTTGGTCAGTAAGTTTGGGGGGGGGGAGGGGTGAGCTTCAAATTTCCCAACAATCACACTGGCATATCATAATAAATATATTATTTGAGAAGCAGGGCAGGAGAGGGCTTAAGGGGCAGTGGGAAGGGATAACAGTGCAGATTTTTAGAGTTGTTTAAAAGACAATATGCTGTCAAATAACCAACAATTTTAAGATCTTCAAAGCAAAAGAGTACTAGAGTTTGTGTGTATGTTTTTATCTCTGTGTGCATGTAAAAATCCTAGGTGTAATCCGACAGCCACCTCGCCATAGCCCACTGAAAGCACCTGTACCCAACTATTCACTGAAGAATACATTTAATAGTGTAATGCCCCAAACACCCCCTCTGATGTATGCCCACGCCCCCAGGGGCAATAAACTACCTAGTTTTCTGCCCTCCCTGCTGATTCTGCTAAGCCTCCTTAGATTACCTAAAGTCTCATTGGCTCAGAACCAAGGGATCCTCTAAGATTCCATCCAGGTGTCAAAGTAGACTGTAAAAGACCTACATTGCTGGTTACTGGACTGCAATTGGACTAGAGGCAAGCCCCTTTCCCTACCACACCCACAGCTGAAGTTGTGTTGGATGCATTGTTACTGGGTTGGGGAGGCCATGTGGGAGAGGTGGAGATCAAAGGACATTGGTCTCCACATCAACCTGCTGGAGTTGAGGGCAGTTCACTTCGCACTTAAGGCTTTTCTGTCGTTCATCAAGAGGGAAGGTTGCAGGTTCTCACAGACAACACTAACACCATTTGGTACTGCAACAAGCAAGGCAGGGTAGGGTTGTGTATCCTGTGCCACAAGGCCTTACGTCATTGGAACTGGCTGAGTTGTTAGGGCATCTCATTTGTCATACAACACTTGGTAGGACCTTTAAACGCCAGGTCAGACAAACTCAGTCTGTGTTGCCTCGCAGATCATGAATGGTGGCTACATTCCGAGTTGGCACATGGCATCCTCCAACAATGGGGAGAACCCTGTCTCAATCTTTTGCCACAGTTAAGAATGCACAGTGTGCAAACATTTGCACATTGGTGTTCCCAAAGAAGTTCTTCTTCGGTGATGCCTTATGTTTGGACTGAAGCTTGGCAATCCTATACGCCTTCTCACCTCTACCTCTCTAGCCCAAATCTCCGAAGAAGATCAGGAATGACCAAGCCCAAGTTATCCTCTTGGCTCAGGATTGGAGCAGGAGTGTGTGTTACCTAGAATTTCTGGCCATGAGCATCAGGACCTCTGATCCAGCTACCTTTTCGGGAGGATCTCCTGTCACAGCATTAGGGACTTGTACAACCTACACCTCCATGCTTGAAGATTGAGCAGCAACAGCTGACTGCGTCTGACCTTCCCCTCAACCCCAAAAGTTGTAAATGTTGTTTTGGCCGCCAGGCATCCCTCCACCAAAGCCATTCATGTGGGGCACTGGGGAAAGTTTGTTGTTTGGTGTTCTTCTCTACATATCCAACCCTTAAAAGCCCAGTTGGCTGATGTTCTTCCTTTTTACTTGTCTCTAGTCCAGCATGGCCTTGCAGTGGCACCAGTTGAAGGTTATTTGTCTCCCTCATCTGTTTTTCTATGGTTGTCTGATCAGCCTTCATTTTTTGTCACCTGTTGTGATGTGGTTTTTGAAAGGGCTGGTCCATATGTACCTGGCAAAACCCTTTGTGATGCCACAGTGGGACCTTAGTCTGGTTCTTACCTTCTTAATGTGCACTCTATTCAAGCCTACGGACCACTGCTCCCTGTGATTGCTCACATTAAAGACTATCTTCTTCACTGTGATCGTGATAGTTCAACACATGAGTGTGACGCAAACACTCCTTCCAAATGTTGTACTCCTTTCCACATTGGGCAGTCCATTACCCTGCCGGTCAGACGTCAGAAAGAAACTGATGTTGATGCACAGAAGTGGAGGTTATATGGTGGCCTGACATCACTTCCAGGGAAGGACAGGGCTGACGCAGAGCCACATGACACCACCTACCAGCACATGAGGGAATTGTTGAGAAAAATCACCAGATCCTGTCTGGAACATGGAGGTATTCACAAGATAAGGAAACTGCAGCTAGATAGAGTAGCCATCAGAAAGAGTGTTATCAAAGGTAAGTAATTTGTTCATCTGGTTAAATGAATATTTGTTGATTTAGGACCTGCAAACCAGGAACTGCCATTGAATTCTCTTGATAAATATAAACTATAGATGTGTACGGTAGACATATGTACTGATCTAAGAGGACCCCTTCCCTATGGTCCTTTGAGTTACATCGTTGGTATGAAATCCAGTGAATCTGAACTGTGATTATTCTTCTTATACCTTGGATCGCTAAACAGACTGAACAACTATTAACTTTTCCTCTTGACACTGGTCTGTGTAACATATAAACGTTTGCCTTAAAATGCCCATGTCTGACATTTTGCACAGTGAGCCATTCCAGTGTTAGAGGCTTCATCTTTGCAAGTGAAATATACCAGCGTATAACCTGTGACTTTAAAATGGTTCTTAAATATGAGGGACCACAGTTACTCGGCCTTCTGTATTCTTTTGTCAGGTGGCCACAGATCAAGAGAACAATTGGCTACTTAAAGATTGAAAACTCCTGAAATCGTAAACCAGTTAATTGGGAAACTAAATTTGGAACAGTGTCTCTTAAAATCAATGGTGGACAAACTAATCTTATGTTTTAAGTTGATTCTACTTCTACTTCATCCGGAAGAAATCATGAAGTGTTATCTGTCAGTGTCCAAGGTAGCGCACCTGCACCTCGCACGGTTCATTCACTAAACACTACAAAAAGTTTGGTTTAATGAGTAATTCAGTGGCATGGGGGCAGAGCTGATTACTGCAGTTAGATATGAAAACTGCCTTTTTTTAGGTCAGGCTTGCAGGCAGCGCGCATGCCCTGTCGTTATGACGACAATCTGTTGTATCTGGGGAAAAAAGTCTCCAAAAATGGGCTTTTACCCTGCCTTCCCATTCGTTGGCACCATTATCACTCTTCTTAGCTGCCTTCTAATGCGACAGTCTGCGGTTCAGCCACTTCCTTGTCTTTGTACAGAGCACAGACCAAGTACAGATTAATTTAAGTAGTCTCCCACCATCCTTCGCGCTGCAACTGAGGTACTATCCCTTTTCATTTTTAAATAGTCTAAGTCGACCTTCCGAGCTGGAAGTACAAGTTGGCTGTCCCTTTCAATTTTTATTCCACGTACGCCATCAGGAAATCCAAAAAAGATTAGAAAAGAAAAAACAAAACAAAACAAAATACAGACCAAATCAAACACACCACATAATAACTGTATACCATACACCTCACTACCCCTGTATGTCAATGAGGGTGGCATACATGTAGATGATGGCGTACCATAACATTGGTTACCACCTTGTATACTTAGTTGATAAAATCATGGCTAAACAAGCATTTATAATTAAATAAGGACTGTGTGACTTGGTACGGAACGTTCATTGTAGTTTTTTGTGGAACGTTGCTACCTCACTTTGCATAAGTTTAGTGCGCCTTGATTTTGTTACAGCTGCATCAATAAGGCACATGGAAAAATAGTAATTTTCTGCTGTGTTGAGAAGCACTGTTTTTTTTCCAGAAATGCGACTGGGTGCTCGTTTTCTTGCCCTGATTACCCTTCTCCATGGTGAAAGCTACCTTATTCAGTCAGTTGTTTGGCACAGAAGAGATTAGAGAATTGCTGCTGAAATATATATATTTTTTTGGTTATGCCTCACCAGTGATTTACGCACCACAGAGAAAGTTGTTTAAGTGCAAAATGAAAACCGTCTCCTGGCGAAAATCAATGTTGCAAAACAATTTAAGTACAAAGGCAGCAAATTACATCACTTCCAGGAGAAGGGAAAGTTCCAGTTGTTTTGGTCTTGTAAAGTAGCACCTACTTTCTCTACTATAAATATGCAGCAGTTTATCGCGGCTTCCCCTCCAATTTCTCCACTGCCGAATACTGCAGGGAACAGGCAGGGTACACGTGATGCAGGCAGGATACACGTAGGGCATACGTGGTCTGACAAAGCTAATAGCTCGCCGATAGGTGAGACACATTGGCTTTGCCAGTGCTTGTTTTAGTATACATGCATTCTTGGCAAGAAGTCTTAACCAAAGGTGAAAGGAAAGTTGTAAACGAAGGAGTCGCAGAGGACTTTCTTAAGTCAGTTTTGGAAAAAAGACTTGATCTCAATTTGACAGCGGATGTCTTGGGCTTTAGAGAACATTTGCCCTTGCCCTCGATAGTTCATCCTGGACCAGGTAATTCTGGAAGAGATAGATGTTTGGATTGGACATTACCCACCCCTATTCTATTTAGCAAACTTCCACTCCATGCTAATGCATTAACCTTTAATTGGCATTATTAGCCCAGGCTCTGTCGTTTAATAGCAAGAGATATATATGCGAGCACTGAAAAATGGGAATGAGCTTGCTTGATAGGATAATATTCCAGCTGGTTTTATAAAGAATGGTGTCGTTTTTTATTACTCACTTTGCAAGTGGAAAGTAGCATCCTTGCATCTAGTGACATTTTGGCATTATGGGCTAAGCCTACCATAATATTGATATACAAGAAGGGATTAAAATCATTTTTTTTTTTAACTATGACCTGACGTTCTACTAAAAATATATGTGGGAAAACGGTTTTTGCATGATTACCAGATTTTCTGACTTTTAGCAGGCTGGTTTTCAAACCGTAATTAATGCCAGCAAGCAGGATTTCTGATTTATTGCAGTACTTATTAAATATTACCATTGTGCCCGTGGTTTCCTCTTTATGGCTTTTCAGACTAGGAGGCCGTTCTGATGTGAGGGATCCGTACAGTCTCATACCCTTTCTCAAGTAGGACTGCGATTCCTTGAGCTACGGGTAGGGAGAGGAGTCAGGAGCTATCTGTCTGATTTTTTTGAGATCTAGAAAACCGACGAGCACCGATTATTGTTGAATGTTGCCACCGAACAAGCAATCCTGAGCGCAGTTAACTTGCAGGCACTAGGGCCCTGATTTGGAGGAGGTGCAGTGGCACAAGGGCCTAAAGCTCTAGGAAATCCACCAAGCATGGATTATTGCTACACATTGCCACCGAACAAGCAGTCCTGAGCGCAGTTACCTTGCAAGTACTAGGGCCATGATGTGGATGGTGGAGTAGGTGCATTGGCACAGGGGCCAAAAGCCCTAGGAAACCAACCATAACCGATTATTGCAATATGTTGCCACTGAACAAGAAGTCCCAAGCTCAGTTGCCTTGCAGGTACCCACACCATGATTTGGATGTTGCAGCAGGTGTAGTGCCACAGAGGCTTAACGCTGTAGCCATCTCACTGAGCACCAAATGTTGCTATATGTTGGCACTGATCAAATAGGCGCAAGTGCAGTTTCCTTGCAGGCACTATGGGCCACAATTTGAATGGTGCAGCAGGTGCAGTGGCACAGGAGCCAAATGCTCTAGGAAGCCCAGCGAGCACTGACTATTGCTATATGTTACCAATGAACAAGCAGTCAGAAGCGTAGTTACCTTGTCGGCACCAGGGTCCCAGAATTTGAATTGTGCAGGAGGTGCAGTGGCAAAAGGGGCAAAAGCTCCAGGAAACCCACTCACTGAACTCGATTGTGGCTAAATGTTACCACTAAGCAAGCAGTCACAAGCGCACGTACCTTGCAGGCACGAGGGTGGCCACGATTCAGACGGTGCAGCAGGTGTAGTGGCACCAGAGCCAAAAGTTCTAGAAAACCCACTGAACACCATAATGTATATATTTTACCACTAAACAAGCAGTCAGTAGTGCTTTTGTGATTCTTTTGTAACCACTGCATCCAAAGTAACACATAGCCTAAAGCATCACTGTATTAAAAGTTGTAACCTATTAGACTTTTCTGTCTGTCTACAACTTACGTTACATTCAACACATTTATATGGGACAGTTTTTGTATGGTCCTAAAATGATTCTGAATCTGGACACAGTAACACCTTGACAAGGGCATTGTACTTTCTACAACATTAGCACACTTCAGCCATTGTAAACACTATATAAATGTATAAATACTTATAAATTACCATATGGCATTCCATACCAGGAATTGGCAAAGCTAATAGGTCTCGCCTATGCAAGATCTATTGGCTTTGTCAACTTTTTTTAACCATATTATACAGGAGCATAGCTTCAGTGCAGCATAACTGAATTTTTTATTGAAAAAAAGTTATAAAGCAGACAATGCTGGCTGTGTAATACAGCTATTTTACATTACTTTCTGCCATTTGCAACCTAGCTAAAACATTAGCAAAACCAATAAATCTCACATAGTCAAGACCTAATGACTGTTCCAGTGCTTGTTCATCGTTGTAAGTGTTACGCTCTAGCCTTCATTGGAATGTTCTCTTAATCGGTGCTCTAAATAGAAATATAGAAGTGCTGGTTCTTAGAAGTTCCAGTACTGTCGTATTAAATGTATTGAAGCAGTGTTGAGAAGTGCAGGCACTCTCCCTTTCAAATTAAGGAAGTTTGGCTACCAAATAGCAGACAGTACCAGCCCATTTAAAGCTTTGTCCTTAATTAAAATGTTACGTTTAAACTGACATTTTTCCGCTAACTATATAACGTCATTTTAATCTTCATTTTTCAGTGACTTTCTAAGGTTTGTTTAATGCAAACAATGATATTATTACCACACTTAACTATAATGTCACTTGAACCTATGTGTTTTTCAGTGCATAACTAGGGTTCTTTTGAATGCAAAGTAACATTTCATTACCAGTACATCCTTAAGTCACGCACAGCATGGGATTGGCCACAGAACCTGGCCTGAGCATTGCACGCTGACCTGAAAAATTACAAAAGCCTTTTACAACTCCAGGCACAGTATTACAGGTTTGGATTGGTAAAATATCATCCAAGCCAATCTGGAATGAATAAAAACAGTCCCTGACACATTTCACTCTTATTATAGCTTGTCAGAGAGACATAGCTTTGTCTAGGCACAAGGTAGCATCCAGTATAAGTCAAAGCAACGCCTTTCCAGAATAAAAGTGGCACATAAATTATGCATAAATGGAAGTAGATGCCTCTGGGTAGTTCCCAGGTTTTAGGTGGAGAGCACTCTAAAATGTTCGTCCTCAAATGTCTGTTTTCCTAGCTGAGATTTAAAGCATAGGATTAGTATAGTGCCATCTGTATAGGCGACCTGTGAAGAGTTGGTAATCCACAGTTTGTTAATTTCATAAACCAGGCCCTGTGAGCAGCCCCTGCTGAGCATGGCCAAAGGCAGCGTGCAGCGTAGATTTGGTGCTCATGGTGGGTTAGGTGTTAAACCTGGCTGAAAGGAAGGCTGAGCAGCCAACCCCTGCTATGGCGTGCGCAGCAGAGGTTGGCCGCCATCTGTGGGTTTGTTGCAGGACCTGGCCCTACACCATCCACCACTGAAGAAGGTGGTCCACAGCAAAGGTTGACAGTAATGTGAACTATTTAAAACACTCTGAAAATTCACTGAAAAGAACACAATTAAAAAAAACGAGTTATGCTTCAGACTTGAACAAGCAAAACCTCTGACATTTGCTATATGTGTGTGTGTGTGTGTGTGTATATATATATATATATATATATATATATACAGACACATATATGTAGCAAATAGACATATATATCCACACACACATATATATATATTATTCAACAAAAAAACAAAGGTTAAATTGACGGTATAGTTAGGCAAAGATATATTATAGTGATAAGGTAAAGTTTTTAATGGAAAAAAAAAACACAGGAAATTCACCAATTATCTCTAATAACTACAACTCGTGCCCTAAGTGAACTATAACTTGTGCCCCACCATGCACAGTCAGTGATGATATCAATGATCTCATAGAACATGTTGTGAGTGATTAATATGTGGGGTAATTAGCTGTGCATGGCAGCGGCACAAGTTATAGTTCCTTGAGATAACTATAACTGTTCGAGTGCAGCGTGTTTTTTAGTTTAAAATGTTAACTTATCACTGAAATTTTCTTCTAAGGATCTCCAACCATTTCTTTACTATGAGCTACTTATGTACAGAATAAAACATCCTGAGCCACTATTATTATTAGTGTTGTAATAGTATCACATCAGATGTGATTACGGTAGTGGCTACTCCATGCAATATTACCAGAAGTGATTACGTCAGGGAATCAGGCAGGACTGCCAGTAGTAATGTAAAAAACAGGCTTTATCAATTTGGAATGCCTCTGCATGGGTAATACTTACCATACATAACTGCAATGCCACTGGCCTACCAAGGTAATCATAGCTGGTTATGAGTTATGGAAATACATGATTTTTTTCCTCATACACAACTTTGGTATACATATATTAATTTAACCATGCATAAGCATCTGATTTAGTAGGTTGGGCTGCATACAGGAAAGCTATTTAAAGACAGCTAGAGAGCTACCAGTAGCTTCCAAGCTACTTGTTGGAGAAGCCTGAACAATAACGTCACTTTAATGTTTGTTTTTTTCAGTGAACTTTTACAATATTTTATCACCATATGTAAAGCCAACCCCCTACGAACGCCATGTGCGGCATGTGGAGCAGGCAGGAAAACAGATCCCTGGGGCCATTAGTGGCTCAAAGAGAGGAGGCGTTTGGCCCCCTCCCTTTTTTTAATAGTAGCGGCCCCGGGGGATAGGGACCCTAGGGCCTTTTAAAGGTTCTGGGAGAGGGGATGCATGGCTGCCTTTCTCTTAAGAAGTACAGTGGGCCCTAGGGATGGGTGGCAGGGGCTGAAAGTGGCCTGAGGAGGGGGGCCCATGACCCCTCCCAGTTAAAAATACCCCGGATCCCAGGGGATGGGGTCCCTGGGGCTGAAAACAGCTTTGGAAGATAGGGTTACCCGCCCCCTCTCCAATAAATAGAAACATGCATTGTCCTTCAGGAGCCCTGGCCTCCCCCAGGGGGTTTTAAAAAGAAGCACTTTAAAAAATCTGTTGCTGTGGATTTGCAGATCCCCAGAACTTGCAGCAAACTATTTTAAATGTTTTTGACCCCCCGGTGAGGTCCCTCTAGGATTCGGCTACCCGGCCTAGGAGGTCCTGGTATCTCTACTCTGCCCATTTATGTATTTTCTCACGTTTTGTTAGGACTCGGAACTGGGTCCTAAAATGGATGCCAACACTTCCTGGTTGAGGTGGTGGCAGCCAATCAGATCTCAGTTTGAGGTCTGTCTGTCTGTCCTCGGATCCTCCGCAGCGTGATATAAGCTATTTTTTTTATTTTCATTTCTCTAAAACTAATGGATGGATGTACACCAAAACACAAAAAGCACTCTTTCTGGACCAAGATCTAGCTTTCATCCAAATTTGATGGAAATTCGGTCAGCGGTTTGGGCTGTAGCAGTGTCTAAAATTCCTATGGAAAAATGAATAGGGAAACACGTTTTGAGACTTATTTGCGGCCCCTGACGGATCACCCTGAAACTCTCCAGGTGCAAATTAGTCAAAAAGTATCACTTTTTTACAAAGTTTCGGGGACATTTTTCAGCCGAGGCCCAATTTATTAGTAACACAAAATGCATTTTATATATATATATATATATATATATATATATATTCACTTAAAACACAAAGGTTACAGGGACATTATAGTTAGGCTCACATTTTAAACGTACAAAACCATAGAAATTCACCAGGTATAGTTACAGTTATCTCAAGTAACTGCAGCCCGTGCCCTAAGTAACTATAACTTGCGTCCTCGCCATGCACAGTTTTTTAATAAAAACCTTTTACAGCAAATACTACATTGATATGATCAGTGATTTTTTTTCTTTTTTAATGTATAGTAATTTTCATTACTATATGTTAATCTTTGGCCTTGCACAGTGGCGTTGGCCAGGCCCTGAGGCCAACCCCCTGTAAGCACCCAACCTTGCACAGTGCATGGCCTTCGCCCGTGTGCAGCAGGGGTTGCCTGCATGGTCTGGCCTACAGCCAGTTCCTGCGGCCAACCACCCAACCCTACTCTGCACACAGCCGTTTGGCTATGCACGGCAGGAGATGGCCACAGCATATCTCTCTGGGTGTGATAATAGGTGTAATAAGGGTGTATCTGGGGGTGAAAGTGGCTGTGAGAGCCTTTGTCTGGGTGTGACAGTGCGTGCATCACTGTCTTAGTGGGTGTATACGTGTCTGCACAGGTGTGTGAGTGGCTGCATGAGGGTGTCAGTGGGTCTGCAAGTGAGTGCTTTTAACAGCAGCTCCCTGCAATCCTGCGTGCAGGAAACAGAGATGAAAACTCTGCTTTCTGACAGCGGAACCTGTTTGACAGGTCCCGCTGTCAAAAAGTGGAGTGTTTGCTGTGGCTGCCCACTGAGTATTATCAATATAAGTGTATTTTTTCAAACACGGGATTTGCATGATTTGCCTCAAATATGGGTTTATGCAGTGTATTTTGTTTTAGGGTTTGAAATGAGGGTTAATAGGTTTCCGTTTTTTGAGATGAATGTGGGTATTGTGAAAAGCTTTTTTGTTAATTTTCAGCGGATATGTGAAATTTTGTTGTCCCTCTTTAAACCCACAGATATATTAATAGGAGTGAGAAATATTCTTTAGTTGAAAAGTTAGGCGGGTGGCTCATATAAACCATTCAGCTTGCAGTCTGTAAAAACGGGTAATCGATACTCAGCCAATGGGCTGGGCTTGACAGGCCTTCATAAGTAATGGAGAATAGATTATGTCATTTTGACAGTCTTATGTAAATGCCGTTTGAACAGACTAAAAAGTAAGCTTTTTTTTTTTTTTTTTTTTTTTTTTTTTTTACATATAGGTTGTAACAGTGATCAGTATTTAGGCAATTGAATTTAAAAAGCCACTAGGTTTGGTTATAGAGAATGGAAAATACTGATCGGACAGCCGTAAACAAAATATTAGCCACCTTCTTTAGTTTCTCAAGATATGTTGGCGCGGGGATGTATTATTGTATACAATTGCTGTGCCGTAAAAATTGGGGTGAGGGCAACAAAGTAACAGTGTTAAGAGTTTGAAGTATTTTTTTTCATTTTTATGTTGGAAATGTGCTGATGTGTCTTTAAATGTGGCGACATTGTTTCTACTATCTTTGCTCTGACGAAGACCGTTATGGTCGATATGCATGAGCGTTAAATACATTTCGTAACAGTCTCCTGGAGTGCGGGCTTCTTTCTGGAGTTGAATGCGAAGGAATTTTGTATAATTTATAGCAGGTCCTGCGCCCGCTTGCCCGGTACCTGCCCGAAGGTGGAAGTGATCGGATTAATGCAGGCGCATTACAAATAAAATATCTTTATCTATATCTATTTTTTTATATATATATATATATATATATATATATATATATATATATATATATATATATATATATATATATATATAATTCACATAAAACACTCGGACTGCAGGAACACCACACAGCGGTCCCGGGTGGGCTCCGAGAGGCCCTAATAAATCCTCCAACTCTCCTCCAAATAACAGGAGACCCAGGACACCTCCAAGGTGCAAATCAATTTATTTCAGCACACAAATCCAACGCGTTTCGGCAGCAGCCTTACTCATGGATACATCATTGTTACAGTGCCCCAAGTTAAAAACCATGCAATCCTAGACATAAAAAACAGACAACATCTCAAATCCCCACCAAAAGACACAAAATGTGGCGGCCATCTTAAAGTGCATCTATAAATAAGTTTCACAGTAGTTTGTACCATAGTCCTATCAAAATACAACTCAAATTATTGTTCAAATCCATCAGAATCTTTAAATTAATGTGATATCATAATTCGCACAATAAATAGAGTAAAATTCAATTGCCAAAATACAAAAATTGTAAATAGAATAATTCATTGCATAATAAAAGTTTGTTAACTATGAATGTTTTCAAAATTTAAAATTCAATATATCACTTAAATCCTGAACATAATTGACTATGCTTGAATTAATTACTTATCATCCTATACCATCCAAATAGACCTGTACACCTACATAAAACTTTTGGGGGATCTCATATTTTTGGGGAATCTCATATTGGTATATGGAGCTTCTCTACCCAAGTGGGTAGACAAACAAATTCTTCTATTGTAGAAACCTTATAGACCCCAACACCTGTACCCTTCTACTAAGAATCAAATAGGATTCAAAAAATCACCCCTACATCACATTCTGTATCAGATGACCACCCACCAAACAAAGTATCGATTACCCTAGATGGATGCTCAGCTCCTCACTCGAATTTAGCCCTACAGGTTCCAACGTTTCGAAGTCTATTATATATTTAGACTCTAAAACACGTAACAATCTCTCTCTATCGCCTCCCCTTTTACTCATCCTTACTTGGTCTATAACTACAAACTTCAGCAGATTCTCATTGCCAAAATGATGGCTGAAGAAGTGCCTAGCTACTGGATAGTTTTTATCCTGATTTCTAATGGCTCGTCTGTGTTCTAAAACTCTTTTCTTTGCATTATGTATCGTGCTGCCCACATACAATTTTTCACGCTGCCAGCTGACGCCTGCCCTGGACTTCATGAAAGCAAAATGGTGTAGGCAGTGGAGGACCAGTGCATCTGACCACAGCCTAATGACCTCTGGTCCAGCAAGGTGATCGGCTTACTGAGTAAGCCCCAACTCGACTTAGTCACCAGCTGCCTGGACCATTTACTCACTCGGCCTGTCCCCTTTGCCCACACAGCTCAGTGACTTTTCCAGATTTACGTTTATTGTGAACGAGATGTAGAAATACTGTTTTCAAGAAAGCAAATTCTTCTTTTGGCTAGCACTACTTTGTAATGAGTACTGAATACATTTAGCCAAGGTGCTGCTCCTTTGAAAAGATTCATAACATTTGGCTGCACTCACATTTGAAGTGGAGTCAGTACAATGTAAGGAGAACTGTCATGGTAAACCGTGATGCTATTGCTTCTCCTTCAGGGGATCTCCATTGATAATCATAAGCACTGAATAGTCCAGCCCACATGTGCTAGACAGCCTGCAGCACTTCTTTAAAATATATCTTCTTAAGTGTACATTTTAATCCTACTTCAGGAACGTCACGTTTTAACATATAGTTTAAAAAACGTTATGCAGTCTATAAAAACAGGCTATATTGGCCATTCCTTTAATTTACTTTTAAAAATGCCAAATTAATAATAAGAAATAGGAAATTACTAGAACCAAAATAATCTCTCCAAAAATAAAACACATTCACAAATCTTTTTCAAAAGAAATGTGTGTTAAGGAATAGGGCAATGTAGACATAGAGGCTGCAGCTATGCTGGTATGAAAACCGACACTGCGCGTTTAAGGGCTCATAGCCTTCCAGTATCCCATTATTCCCAGCAGATGGCAGTTACTTCAGTTCTTTTTTCCTGCTGGTAATAGGATCATGGAGCACTGAGCTTTTTTGGCTTTTTAAAAAAATATATACAAATTGGAATCTAAACAAGTTCACTTGGCATCTTGGGACGGCTAGCGTTTTTCTGTTAATTTTTGTCAGGAAAATTGGTTTTGAAACAAGTAAAATGGCATCTTTATTTTCCAGGTGTCCTGTCTGTAGCAGAAAAAAAGGCAAAATCAGATCTCCATGCTCTTTGTATACTTTGCCTTCCTGGCAGTCACATCCCAAACAAACAAATTATGTCACAAACAATGTCATCACTGTAAGACCTTTTCCAGGTGAACCCTGAAGGACAGGGATAAGATTCGCCTACGTAGAAGAGAGGAGATACCAGGGGTGGCTCAACCGCTAAGGCAGAGGAGCGTCACCCCACTGATTTTTCCAAAAAGGAAAAATAAAGTGATAATAACGTACATTACGTTAACATAATTTAATTTTTCCTTGTAGTGTGGAGTGGGGTGGGGCTGGAGAGAGGGGGCCAGAAGAGGGCTATGTGCACACTGTGTGCATGTCTGTTTGGCCAGCCGTGATGGCCGGCCAAAAAGACATGCCCACTTTGAATGTTCTCTACCTGGCTGTTTAGCACAGCCTGGTAGAGATCATGCCCAGGCTTCCATTCCCAGTCTGAGCGGTGAAGCAGGCCACTCAGACCAATCATGACGCTGCTGTCAGCAGCGTCCTGATTGTCTGGGAGCCTGTGCAGCCATGAAGAGTAAGAGGACGGAGGGAAGACGAACGCGTCTCCCCTCGAAGGTAAGAAGTGTTTTTGTTTTATTTATTTTTTTAAACATCCCTTCCCACACTGTAGCGCCCTCCCATCCAACTCCTGTTCAGTGGCAGCCGCCACTGGGAGCTACGCAAACAAAACGAGGTACTGTCTGTAGGTGGGACATCACATAAGCGATGAGAGGGTCCGTTCTCTATCAGGCCTCTCCCTTCACCCTTTACCTCCTGAGGACTCCATGAGACGGAGATCCAAAAAGAGGAGAAATCCAGAGAAAAGACGACCTTCCTATTCAGCGTCTAGAACTTTAACATTGAGGTGTGGTACAGTGGCAGCCTGCTCACTGTTGAGGACTGGGGCGTTTAAGAGGATATGACATTCAACATCATGAAGCACAGAATCTTCCTTTTCTTTCACTAAATCTGATGATCGGGTCAGAAAAATGAAGGCAGGAATACTTCCTACAACATCTGATTCATAAATATTCAAGAGCATATTCTCCTACATCGCCAGTAGTCATTCTAGGTTCTCCTGAACAACATACTTCTCGACAACCTTCAGGATCACAACATTCAGTTCCTCCAGCAACTCCTCCACTTCCCACAACACCTGCCCTGCCTCCTTCTCAGACTACAGTGCTTTGGGGACTCCTTCTCCAGCAGGTCCACCTGTAGCTCCAAGGAAATCCAAGTTTCCATCCTGAAAGTTCCTGGGTTTGTTGCAGATCAAGACCAAGTTCAAGATGTCACTCTCAACATTCTAGAGAAACCTCTTCTGCAAGTTATTCATTTATATACAAGTCCAGGACACGTTTCTACTCCACAATGACATCCTGGGACACAGGTAGGTGTTTCACTTCTTTGACTGCCTCTCTGCCAACAAGAGTTTCACAGATCAATGACATTAACATTTTTCAAGAAGTACTCGTCTTGGGAGCTATTAAGCTGAACATTCCATTACCAGCTTCAACGACGATGTTGGTGATTTTGGAAATTGTTCACCAACGTTCATCATCAAGACTGGTCCTACTACTGTTTCCAGGCCTATTAGAACTGGCTGTAGACTGATTCAGCAAAAGCTGTGCCATCCAGATTACAGGGAAAAATGAAGACCTCTTAAACAACACCCATTATTCTTATGTTCTCATACTCCTCCTGAATCTGTGGAGGTTATGGCTGCAAAAAATGTCCATGCTGCCAATCCTTCGTCTACAGTCCCACCAGACAAGGAGAGTAGGAAACATGACTCTGTGGGGCATATAGTATGTGAAACAACAGCTACAAATATGAAATCTGCAAGTGCAACTGCCCTGCTAGGCAGGTACGACCGATCCTTATGGGATTCCTCCAGCAGTTTGTGGGTGATCTGCTAAAAGATCACAGAGAAGATTTCGTTTTCCTGAATAAGGGCATGATTGTGTCTAATTAATTAACCAGTACTGCTGCTTACTCATCAGTAAACCAGAATCTCCGCAGAGATTAAGCAATGTACCTCACTCTGGTATGACTTCATTTGTATGTCATAGAGACAGTGCAATGGCTCGGATGAAAACCGAGATGGAGACCTAAAAAACTGCTGGTCTGGAAAAAAGTAAAGATCAAAAGAAGAAAAAAATTCTGACCTTATGAATTATTATCCTTAGACAGTTTAACTTGCTCAGTGGCCCCAAGGTCACCAACAGCAGGAGGAAAAGCCTTTCTAATAACAAAGATGACAACCAAAATGGAGAGGTGGCCATCAATAAGCTCAAGCAGGAAAAGCTCCTACAGGAACAAAACAATGATCCTCTACTTCCCCCCTTCTTCCATTACCCACTCCAGTGATTGAAAGCATTTCCTATTTCCAAGAAGGGTGAAGTTTCAGAACAAAAGATGCATGGGTGCTGAATATTGTACAGAATGGCTACTGTCTCATATTAATCCATCCTCCACCAACTGTACCACCAAAAACATTCACTCAACATCTAGAAAAGTTCTCCTGCAGAAGCAAGCTGTGGAGTCTATACTTCTTTCCCAAAAAGGAAAGGGAATTTGCTCCTGGTATTTTTTTTGTAAAAAAAGGATCCAAAGAATGAATTCAGGCCCCTCCTAGTTCTGAAACTCACAAACAAAGAGATACCGAGAGATACATTCAGAATCCTAGTGTTACACTACATTTAGCCTCAGATTACTCAAGAGGGCTGACTATGCTAAACAGAACTTCAAGATGCTTACTTTCATATACCAATAGCCAGAAGGCACCTAAAATTCCTGAAATTAGTGGACGGAAACAACCACTACCAAAGTGCTTCCTTTCTGCCTCAAATCAGAGACATTTTTCAAGGTGTATGGCTGTTGTCGCTACTCATATCAGGAAATGTAAGAGCTTCATCTGTCCATACCTAGACAACTGGCTTATCAAGGCCTCAACAGACCAACAGACTTGACAACATTATCCAATAAATGTCTCTACTCTCAACCTTTTAGGACTGCATTCAATCGGACCTCCCTAAGCAGATCTTTTCAAGAAAACTACAAGTGGGTCCTGAACAACTCCATTGTTCACGGCTTCTGCACCTTTAATTTTCCTCATTCAGACCTCTTTGCTGCCGCAGAGATCAAAAAATGCCCGTACTTCACCTCGAGCTTCTGCTAACCAGGGATAAAGGGGAATGCCCTGAGAATCGGCTGATCCCGCAAGTTTCTCCATGCTTTTCCACCAATACCCGTGATTCCAGCAGTGAACAACAAGCTGTTTTACTCGAGAGCCAGAATGATTTGATTAACTCTGGAGTGGCCACAACAGTGGTACTTCACAGACCTGCTGACAATGTCAGAAAGACCACGCATGAGGCTGCCATGCATACTGAACCTCTTCATCAAGTGTGAAGGCTAGATGTTTCACTCCAAGCTCCCATGTTTGAGTTTAGCAGCCTGGCTCCTAAACTCATCCAATATGGACACTTGAGCCTTCCAGAAGACTGTATGCACATTCTAAAAGAAGCTAAGCGTACATCTTACAAAAGCCTTTTATTCGTTCAAATGGAAGAAATGTTGAATTTGGTGTTCTGGCAAGAACTTCGATCCACCATCTGTCAACAGGAAGCTTTACTATCCTATTTGCTTCAATAGGCCAAATCTGGTGTACATTTCTCATCTATTAAGGTTCTTTTTGGCAGCAACCACTGCCTACAGGAAATGTCCTTCATACACCTCTTTTTTCAAGATCCCGATAGTTAAGGACTCCTTAGAAGGTACTTAAAAAGTTTATCCTCCAATATGTAGACCATCTCCCTCCTGGGAGTTAATCATCATTGTGAGAAATTGGGTTGTTGGTTGACTGGGGTGGGAGCCCTGGTCAAGCAACAGCCACAATCCATTGGAGGGTGAACAACAAAAAGGCGCTAATTTAAACTGTGCTTAACCCTGGTTATCTTGGCACAAAAAGCAGTCAGGGTAAACGTAGAGGCAATGTGTTAAGTATTTATGCAGTACATAAAAAGTGACATTGTGAAAACACAACACAATAAAAATCCCAAATCAATTTAGAGAAACAGAGAAGATTTGAATATGTTCTGTGTCACCAAACCCATCAAAATCCAATTCATAGAACCAGAGTTATGAATTGTTAAGGTTTTAACTATAAAATAGGCTTAAAATAGAAAAGTGCCAACCACAACCATCTGGTCGCTCTAGGTTGAGGCAAAATCAAAACCTTAGGCCAACCGTGATGGAGCACGTTTTGGATTCATGAAGTGGAGTGGGCCGGATAGGCGCTTACCTTCGGACTTGGAATATTTTTTAAAAAGTCTCTGAGAAGGTTGAAGTTCAGTGGGGCAAGGCTGCAGGGGTGCCTGAGGAGGGAGCGTCATCATCGGATCGCCATGGAGCAAAGCCACAGTAAAGATTTTTACCTTTAGACTTAGCCATTGAGATGGAAGTCAAAAATCTCCAGTGGGACAAAGAAGGCTGTAGCCGAAGACAGTTCCACAAGGTCGGATACCCCTTTCGCAAAGGACCACTGAAAAAGATGTGCTACTGCGGAGAAGAATGTAGCTGGAGAAGCCACAAAGTCAATCCGACCGGTGATGCACCTTGGGCTGATAGGCAAGCAGGTTGGTGCGAGTCTCCTCCTGGTTCTCAGAACACTTTTTGGCCAAATTTTGTTTAAATCCTCAGTTTTGGAAATTGTCCATCTGGGCACATTTAGCACCACAGTCAAGGGTACAGGGGTGGATGGATACCTCTTGGGGGTTCAGGACTCACTCAGGCTGGGTCCATGTGTGGTGTCAAGATTATGGGAGCCTGGTATGTCCCTGTGGCTCTGAACAGGAGGCCAGCAAAGATAGCCCTTGGAGTAACTTCTGGAAGTCCTGGGTGCAGATGAAGATGCAGGACTCCACAGCAGGGCAGGCATCTGAAGGTTTAAGGAAGGCTTCAGACAGCAAGACAGTCCTTCCAGGTACAGCAGCAGTCTGGCAGAGTGCACAGCTGATCACAGCAGCAGGCAGTCCTCTCAGAGTCCTTCCACAGATCCAGTAGTGAAGTGAAGTGTGGGTCTGAGAGCCCTATTTTTCTACCCTGCTGCCCTGCTCCTAGAAGTTAGGAGAATATTCCACAAGAGTTCCTTGAAGTTCCAGGAGTTTCCTGCCTCACTTGCCCTGGCTCATAGCTGGCTGCACTGACATTACAGGCTCATTAAGTCTATAGTGTGGTGGCAGAGCTCAGCCTATTCAGGTATAAGTGGGGCTGTGCTCAGCTTCACTCCACTTCCCTCTCCCCCCTCCTCCCATCCTGCCAGTGGAAAGACCATTCAGGCCCTGCTAGTCCCCCCATAGTGTGACTGAGGTGAATTCACAAAGTCTCAACTGTCAGTTACACCCAGTCATGTGACCTAAGGAAGGCTGCAGGCACAGAGGGCTAAGAGCAATAAATGCCAGCTTTCTAAAAGTGGCATTTTCAAATGTTTAATGATAAATCCAACTTAACCATTAAATAGGGTTACCACCTCTGGTTTAGGAATTAAAACTTATTAATTTTAATAAGGAATTTGGGCGTTTTTCACTATTAGGACATGTAAAACTTAAAAGTGCATTTCCTACTTTTTAATTACACGGCACCTTGCCCTATGGGGTACCTAGGGCCTTCCTTAGGGGTGACATATTTAATAAAAAGGGAGTTTAAGGTTTGGCAAGGTGCTTTAACTGCCAAATCGACATGGGAGGGAAACACTGCCTTCAGGCTGCAGTGGCAGGCCTGGGGCAGGTTTTAAAGTGCTACTTAAATTGGTGGCACAATAACTGCTACCGATGCACAGGTGGGATTTAATTTACAGGCCCTGGGTATATGGTATACCACTTTACAAGGGGCTTACAAGTATAATAAATATGCCAGTCAGGTATATGCCAATCAAACTATGTTTAGGGGAGTGAGCACAAGTACTTTAGCACTGGTTAGCCGTGGTGACGTGCACAGAATTCTAAGGCCAACAGAGCAAAAATCCAGACACGATGGATGCAGGCAGACGAAAAGTTTGAGAGAAGGCCACCCTAAGGCTAACAGGTCTAACAATCATTCTTTCATTTCTCATTGATTTTCCATTCAAACCTATCCATGAAGCCTTTTAACAACACCTTTCCTGCAAAGCCACTTTCCTCGTAGCTATCACATCAGTGCGCAGGCTTAGTAAATTCAAGATTTATGCTCCCATGAACTTTATATAGTATTCTATAGCAATAAAGTCATCATGAGAACTCATCCAAGATGTTTACCTAAAATAGTTTTGGATTTGCACGTTAATCAAACCATTAACTTACCAACTTTTTCTCACAACCCAGTATTTCAGCAGAAAGATCTCTTCATGTGTTAGATGTGAGATGAGTTTTACGATTCTATCTTGACAAATCTAAAGATGTTTGTAAGTCCAAACAATTGTTTGTAAATTATGGCCAGTTGCATACTTGTTTGGCTTCATCTAAAGAATCTATATCCAGATGGTTAGTTTCTTGCATTTTCTTATTCTATCAAAAAGCAAACAAAACCTTACCTGGTAAACCAACAGCCCATTCTACCAGAGGTAAATCTGCAACGGCTTTTTTATGAAAATATTCTCATTGTGAAAATCTGTAAGGTAGGGACAAGGAAATCTGTTCACACCTTTATGAGACATTATTATTGTTTTAGATGTTAGAACAGATAAGTGGTCAAGTAGGACAAGCTTCCTTCAGAAATGTCTTTGCTTAATTACTTTTGTTGATCACCTTTCTTTCTGTTCACCGCCCTTTTTAGGGGTGGGCTTGCTACTCTATTCAGTGCTTTTGATTATCAGTGGAGATCGCCCGAAGGAGGAGTACATGTTTATGTACATTGAATGCATTTTGTTTCAGATATCTGATTTGAAATATTTGAATATTGCATAAAAATGGTGAATGTGCAATACATAAAGCTAGCCGGTGGGGCTCCTTTATGTTATAATATTCATTGTCCTATCCACTTTGAAGACAGTCTGCCTCTAAAAAAAAAAAAAAAACGACGAGAAATGTGAAAGTAAAGATGTTACGTTTTGCTTTACTAGTCACAAAATTCCAGTAATTTAAGACAGATCAGGGTGTTGTGGTGCCAGCTCCGTTGATAAATGTATAATCAACGAATCTAATGATATAGCACTGTTATGGTGGCATAGGTACACGATGCCATGCAGCAGAGACCTTTGTGTAATTTGCTGGGTGCAGGTTTAGAGTGTGACCTGCAAGTCACATGTTCATATACTAGTAACACAGCTCAGAAGATTAATGAGCTTTCTGCAGAGATCCTTGATTAAGCTGCAGTGTATAAGTCTCCATCCTAGTAGAATATCTTAGTGAGCTATGTGCCTGCTGCAAACAGCTTTATGAAACCTGAATAGGCATAGTTTTGAATCCTTGCAGGATTTAACAAAATTGTTCATTTTTCTAATGTTGATAAAATGGGTTATGCTTAGTTGAATAGTAATCAGTATGAATTACTTAATTAATATTTTTACATAAATTGACGTTATGAGTATGGTTACTCTGCCTCCAGACACACACAGCCTGAGAAGATATGATAGAACAGTATTTGGGTTTATCTCTTGGTCAGCTTGTGAAGTAACTCAGCTCCATCTTTGCTTCTCTTGTTGGATGGCTGGGTCTGAATGCAAGTGATTGGAGTGTCCAGTGAGGCTACCTTGGACTTCAACTTCAAACACTTGCTCTCAGCCAGGACAGAACTTGAGAAAAAGTAGTCTTTGAAGAGAAATTTCTGATGGATAATTCTAATCAAAGATATCGTACATTGTGAATCCTCCCAGACGTCAGACTTGATCCAGAAAAAATTGAGGTAGCTCCTACACACTGACTCCATTTCGACTCTGCACCACCTTCAGATATAATGACACAGAACCACAGTCATCAGTACTGCATGCTAATGCCCATTCTTATTTTTTAACACCCTTCAATGAGGATTAGGAGCTCCGCTTGCATAGTTCTATTAGTTATTGACTTCCAAAATTCACAGAAGAAACTGTGTGCTCTGACTGCCCCAATCACATGCTCAGAACTGATGCATCGCCCGCCTGCACAATGCATTTTTGTTTTGGACCCATGCAGTGCTCCACAACTAGGGTTTAAGGTACTTTGATTCGGCTGTAGCTGGCCCGAGCTCCAACACGGTCGGCCTGAAATTTTGACTCTGTCCTGGCCCGGTGCGACAAAGTATACCCAGTTGAATCTTCTTGCTTCTAAGGGCAGTCATATAGTTTATTCTTTAAAAATTCAGAACTCGAGTTCTACTTATTAGATTTTTTCGTTTTGGTCTTGTTTTATTTATTAAATTAAGTTCTGTCTTTCGAACCATGTGTAGAAATCCTTTTTTGTGTGGTGTTTTCATTGTTCTATTGTTTTAAATGTTGCTCAAATACTTTACACATAGCCTTCACGTTAAGCCTGACTGCTCTGTGCCAAGCTACCAGAGGGTGAGCACAGGTTAACTTGTTCGCTTGTGCTGTGGCCTGACAAGAATTGTGGTTGCTGCTTGGCCAGGGCTCACACCCCAGTCAACCAACAACCCAATTTCTCACATTCCACATTATGCAGAAGATGTAATCTGCCTGTACCTGCAAAATGCTGTTGGCTTGTGCACTTCACCCAAAATGACTTCATCTTCTATGGGTTCCCCCAAAGAGGATAGTTCATCTTTTGCAGTATAGTTTGCAGGGCTGGCCAGGTCCTGGAATTCGAGCTGCCTACAATGTATACTAAAACCAATTTACTGTCAGATTTCATACAAACCAGACATTCTTCTGAACTCTTCCTTCTTTTCAGTAATGCATTGACCAATTGGCTGAATGGGTGCAGCCTGGTTCACGTCTTGTATTTGTCCACCAGTGAACTGAAGGATTGCCTGTGGACAAAGGCATGCCCCTGGACACCATTTCATTTTAACACTGCACTCGACTCTGGAGAGTGTGGTGGCTCAGGCTTCTGTGAGTAACGTCCACCCAAATGCATTTCCTTTGACTCCCCCTGTCAGGGTATCTAAACTGACGCCTTAAAAAAGATAGGTAGGTAAACCTTTGTTTACTTATTCTTCATTGGCTTTTAACCCTTTGAGCACTGTGTGCCTTTTTGCTCACTATAAAGGAGAAAACTTTTGCCTGCTCTACCGAAAGAATTTAGTAATTTCTTTTGGATAGATGGTGAAAGATGGTCAGGATGTGACCAAGTACGTTTTGCTGGCTGGCTTGGAAAGCACAGTTTCTGAAATCCGTGTTGAGGACACCAGTGTGCTTATCCATTGGATAACAACTGGATGAGAGAAACAAGATTTTTTAAAGACAGTCCAGGTCTTTTTAATGGACATAGCCTTTGATGAGTCCAGCCTTTGGGGAAAAGGGGGATTGTGCACTGATGTTGTTCAAAGATAGTAAGGTGATTGCTTTGTTCCGCAGACTAATTTCCCCTGCTCGACACTATCCTCACCAGCATGAGAAATTTTGGATATTTTTGATTGGCATTGCTTTTCAGCAGAGAAAACCCTCAAAGTCTGTTCAGCAGTCTGCCAAGCCGTTTCATGGATCTTAAGGTGGTACCAGTGGTCACAGCCAGAAGCAAGTACAGTGTTCCTTTTTGTTTTCACTTGCCAAAGACTCTACCAAGCTGCTTTAGTTTCTCCTCCCCTTGCCACATGGGGCCAGTAGGAAGTACAGGAAATTTTAATTTGCCCACTCCACTCGCTATTACGTCAATAAGTCCTTCAGGTTTTTCAAGATGGTTACGCCCTGCATCTGTAATCCACTCCCAAACGTATTCCCCAGTTGTGTCGTAGGTTTTGGTGGACCATGTCACAATCCTGTCAGCAGAGGTTCAATCTTTACTCACCAAGTGTGCGATTGAGGTGGTTACCAAGACAAAAAGGGATACAGGTTTTATTCCTGTTACTTCCTGATTCGCAGGAAGGATGAGGTTCTAGGACCTATCTTGGATTTCATGTTGCTATAGACACCTTCCTGAAGAAGGGCATTCAAAATGATGATGCTAACCTAGGTTTTCTCTGACTTGGACACCGGAGACTGGATGGTATCCATGGACTTCCAGGATGCCTACTTTTAAGTACTGATCCTGCAGTCTAATAGGCGTTACCTCCAGTTTATGATCAGAGTGGAACATTATCAATTCAGCATTCTGTCATTTCACCTTAACTCAGCTCTTCTGGTATTCACAAAGTTATGGTCAGTGTCCTCAGCCCATTTTGGCAGGTTGGGGATACATGAATTCCCATAACTCAGAGGACTGCTTAATGGTACTGAACAAGCAGGTTGGTGTGGAGTCTCGCTCTTTGTCGGGAAGCACTCCATCTGTCTGTGGCTGGTTCCTTAAGGGATTTCCTTGACAGTCAGTCACCTGGAAGGATCTTAAAGAAAAACAGGTCTGTGAACTCAGCTAGCGTCATCTTGGCCTTTTCAACAGTTTTTCACATTTTGCTTGCAACATTAGGCAGTGAAGCCGGCCACCTCAGCCATTGGCTATTTTGTACTTTGAGTGAGAGATTTTTTTCCTGACAACCAGCACTTCCTCCTAAAAAGAAGGGCACTTTAGTGCCAGTGCTGATAAGCCAAAATCCTACTTACCAACACTTTTCCTTTCCATGTTTCTAATTTTTTTTAGGTATGACTTGGGGACAGCTTTAGCTGACCAGTCTCATTTCATCTAAATGAAAATCCTACTAACAATATATAAGTATTAAATACAGGGTCTTTCATTGAGCTCTCTTCGTCACTTTGCCCATTCAGTTGTCAATCACATTTTGCTTCCGCCTGCCACATACAGCATTACACATTTAGGTGGTCATTATGACCCAAGCGGTCAGGTGACCGCCACGCTGGCGGTGATGGCGGCCAAATTATGACCATGGCGGTGAACCCTCCCATAGGCAGCCAGTGTACCACACCAACTGCGGTATGACCACTGAACACGGCAGTAGCCACCTATAGGCAGCTGGAAGACAAGGATCCGCCCACCATATTATGACATAGCACACCGCCAGGATTTCCGGGGCGGTAGCAACAACACCAAAAGCCTGGTGAAAACACATCATATAAAGGAGATACTCCCCTCCAGGGACCCAGAGGAGTCTACGGCCGCCATGGAACCTGAACTGCAAGTCTTCCCGATGCTGTATCACGCCATGGCCGCCCTGGAGCACCAACTCCAACGAAGATGATGACAGTGAGTACAGCCGCCTAGCACACAAAGGAGGGAGGAAAGGAGGGGAGAGTGATACACACAAACAACACACACATCACACACCCAGAACCAGCTGCAGAGTAAATCGACGGTAACAGGACCCAGGAGCAAAGAAACCCAGGACACATAACTCTGTTCCAACCACTGTAATCATGTTGGATGAATATTTAAAATCCTAAAATATACACAATTGCATTTATACATCCATGCCCAAAGGCCAGTCCAAAGTCTCTAATGCCCACAGGGCAAAGTCCAGGACCCATCGGGACTCCACTGTTCAGGGGCATCATGTTGGAAATGGTCAGGCACCTCAGGGGAAAAGGGAGGGGGAATCTTATTGGAGGGGGCTCTTTGCACACTGGTTCTGTAGGTGGCTCCTTGCACACTGGTTCCTTAGGGGGCTCCTTGCTCATTGGTTGCCTAATGGGCTCCTTGCTCACTGGTTACTGAGGGGGCTCCTTGCCCACTGGTTCTGGAGGTTGCTCCTTGCCCACTGGTTCTGGAGGGGCTCCTTGCCCACTGGTTCTGGAGGGGCTCCTTGCCCACTGGTTCGGGAGGGGGCTCCTTGCCCACTGGTTCGGGAGGGGGCTCCTTGCCCACTGGTTCGGGAGGGGGCTCCTTGCCCACTGGTTCGGGAGGGGGTCCCTTGTCCACTGGGTCTGGAGGGGGTCCCTTGCCCACTGGTTCTGGAGGGGGGTCCTTGCCCACTGGTTCTAGAGGGAGGTCCTTGCCCACTGGTTCTGGAGGGGGGTCCTTGCCCACTGGTTACTGAGGGGGCTCCTTGTCCACTGGTTCTGAAGGAGGCTCCTTGCCAACTGGTTCTGGATGAGGTTCCTTGGGCTCAGTCATGTGAGGGGCCTCCTTGGCTTTGGTTCGGGATGGGGCTCCTTGTGCTCAGTCATGTGAGGGGCCTCCTTGGCCACTGGTTCGGGATGGGGCTCCTTGGGCTCAGTCATGCGAGGGTCCTCCTAGGCCTCTGGTTCGGGATGGGGCTCCTTGGGCTCAGTCATGTGAGGGGCCTCCGTGGCCTCTGGTTCGAGATGTGGTTCCTCGGACTTGGTTTTGTGAAGGACCTCCTTGTCCTTGGTTTTGTGAGGGGCCTCCTTTGCCTTGGTTTTGTGAGGGGCCTCACTGGCCTTTGTCTTGGGAGGGGTCTCCTTGGTTTTGGGAGGGGTCTCCTTGGCCTTGGTTTTGGGAGGGGCCTCCTGGGCCTTTGTCTTGGGAGGGTATCCTTGCCCATAGGTTTTGGAGGTGGCTCCATGGTCTTGATTGTCTGTTTTGGAAGGGGCGGCACTTTAGCTCTCAGTTTTGGATGCAGAGGAGTGTCCTTGGGGCGGGGGCCTGGCGTTGCACTTATATGCCCCTTAGTGGCAGCTGGAGACTTTAGGGGTCGAACAGTGTCAGACTGGGTGCTTGAGCTACTGGCCTGGGGAGTGGGGGGCTTCCTCTTACGGGCAGGACAGTGGTGGGGAGGGAAGAGGTCAAGGCAGGCAAGGAAAAGCTTCTTAGGGCCAATGGGGCGGGATGTGGGAGGAGGGATGGGAGTGGAGGAAGAGGAAGAGGGAATGGTTGTAGGAGGAGGTGGTGTGCTGGACTTGGGTGCAGGTGCATGGACAGTGTATGTGTGTGACGTGGATGGCTGTTGGGGGTCTGAGTGTGAGCATTTGTGTGTCTTTGGAGGGGGGCAGACAGGGTGGGGAGGACAAACAGGACGTGTGAATGGATGTTGTGGTGGTGTCTGCAAGTGAGGTGGGTGTGCTGCATGATGTGGTGATGGTGGTGACTGCGTATGTGGGGTGCGTGTCTGCTGTTGTGGCGACTGTGGGCAAGGCTGTGCAGGTGGCAGGTTCAAGGATTGTTAAAGCAGTGCATGCAGATGTGAGTGCGGATGTGACTGTGAGGGAGGAGGAGGAGGGGGAGGCAGTGGATGATGTTGTGTGTGCATTTGTTAGTTGGCTGTGTGAGTGCTTCTGGACTGAAGTGTGCTGCCTGAGTTTGTCTGTGCGAGTCTTGTGTGCTGTTTTGTGTGCTTGCTTGTTTGAATGTGTGCATGGGATGAGTTTGGGGTGAGGAGACTGGGACTGGGAAGTGGTAGTTGGAGGGGGGACGGAAAAACACAGACACTGGCTGCCATCAAAAAGGACCCCAGAGCCTGAAACGATCTCTGTAGGGCCACCGAGCGACTGTGAATGCCCTCCAGGAAGTCATTGCATTGCTGCATCTGGGATGCCAGCCCCTGAATGGCATTCACTGTGGTTGATTGCCCTACAGAGATGGATCTCAGGAGGTCAATGAGGACAGCAGGGCTAACTGGGGCAGGGCCTGAGGTGCCTGGGGTGAAGGAGATGCCCACCCTCCTGGGTGAGCGGGCACGGGCAACTTGGTGGTGGGCTACTTAGAGGGTGGTGCTGGGACGGGGTGGCGGTAAAACCTGTAGCTGGGGTGGTTTCGAAGGGGTCAGCCACCATCAGGGAGCTCCCATCGAGGAGGAATCAGAGTCAGTGGTATCAGCTCCTGTCCTCGCTGTGGTGCTCCCCTCGCCCTCTGTCCCACTGGTCCCCTCAATGTCGGTGGACTCTGCCTCCTGGGTCCCGTGGGCTGCAGCACCCTCACTCGGTGGTGCCCCTGCTCGCTCACCAGATAATGCTAATGCACACATGGACAGGATGACAAAAGGAGAGAGAGGGGGGAGAAAGAAAGGGCGCACAGGGTCAGTCATAGCACCAACAGCACAGATGGCATACACATCACTGTCACACACTTAGACTGAGAATGGGCAGTGTGGACCACACTGGCATACCATTGGCTAAGTACCGAAGCAGGTTGGAGCGGAACACTGCCAGCTACACACCAACTGGGACCAACTAAGCCCTGTCTGACATGGAAAGCCAGCTACCTAGCTATCATAAACAAGCATTTCACCCTCGAAACCTAAGCTGGACCACGCAGCGATGTCTAAACTGGCATATTGGGGCATCTACTGCCTAGTACCCTGCACCCAAATCCCATGCCAGGCAACAGAGATGGTTGTCAAACACACTGTACTCACCCCCCTTTGGCTGCTGTGATGCCCTCAATCACCCATCCAGCTCTGGGTAGGCCATCATCAGTATGCGGGCTATCAGGGTTAGTCAGGTTCAGACAGGCACCTCCCCCTCACTAGGAGGACATCCCCAGCTGGGCCTCCGTGGTCTTCTGGGCCCAGCATCTCAGGTCCTCCCACCATTTCCTGCAGTGGGTGCTCTGCCTGCAAAAGACCCACAGGGTCCGCACGTCCTTGGCGATGTCACGCCACAACCCCTTCTTCTGATGGGCGCTGACCTGCAGAGGAAACACAAACAGTGGGACACCATGAACCAGACAATCCAGCCAGTCACACTAATGGCCTACAAACTGCATTAGCCCCTCATCCGGCACACACATTACCCGTACCCCTACATTCACACTGCCACCAGTCATAACCCTCCCGCCCCCAAATGACACATTGCCAGCACACACACACATCTCCATGGAGCCATGGCGCATGCAACGTACCCATGGTGTACTCACCTGTTGGTCTGGAGGCCCATACAACTGGCCATACAGGGGTAGGACCCCATCCACAAGCCTCTCCAACTCCCCCGACATGAAGGCTGGGGCCCTTTCTCCTGTTGCACATGCCATGGCAGGTTCCAGAAACAGGTCACAGCAGCACACGCATTGGAGTTGTTGTCCTGTGGAAAGTCAGGAATCAAGTGAACTGGTAGAAATAAAATGGCAGTCACATCTGCGGCGAACACTGTCACCGCCGGCTTTGATCATCATTGGTTTCCATACTCCATAGAGGCCCATGTTAGCCAATGAGGAATTGCACGGCAGTACAGACCACCTCCTGTCATGACGCGAATTCCGGCATAGTGAGGTCACTTCCACCTGTCCCTGCATACAGGACAGGCATTGCTATTTTCTAATGCTGGTACACATGTTCAGATTGATAAGTGGGTCATTGTATTCAAATGTACTCACCTAGACAGTTCCAGTGTCCAACTTACAAGCATGCTCTGTGTACACTGCTGTAGTGTGTAAATGGTTCCTGTTGTTATTCCCTTCTTACTTTTGGGTCCCTTAGGTACCAACCACTGCGGAGGAATAGAAGGAGCAGACAGGCACCTGTGTACAGAACCCTTGTGACTTGGCTACACTGGAGGACAGGCACATCATTCTCACCTATCATCTGGACAGGGCCACAATCACAGAGCTGTGTGCATAATTGGAGCTTGAGCTGATACCTGCTATCCGTTGCACCCTCAGTAATACCCCTTCTTGTGCAGCTACTCTTAGTGCTCCATTTCCTGGCAATTGGCTCTTTCCAGGTGACAGTAGGCTTGGCTGCAGGAATGTCACAGCCAATGTTCTCTATTGTGCTTTGGCAGCCTTGCTCAGACACAGTGTAGCTACATCACATTCCCCCAAGTAGATGATTTACCCACTGTGACGGCTGGATTCTATGCAATGGGACATATACCACATGTTATTGGGGCCATTGACAGGACCCATATTGCCTTAGTCCCCCCCAGGGCCAATGAACAAGTGTACAGGAATAGGAAGAGTTTCCACTCACTCATTGTCCAGATGGTGTGCCTTGCTGACCTGTACATCTCCCATGTCACTACCAAGTATCCTGGGTGGGTGCATGATGCCTTTGTCCTGAGGGATAGCAGTGTCCCACAGCTGATGGCACAACTACAGAGGCACAGAGTGTGGCTAATAGGTGAGCCTGAGTCCCCACCCAATGTATGTCAGTGTATGCCTTCAGGAGTCATACCCCATGCCATTGTGCAGGGCTAATGTGTGTGCCTTACTTCTTGCGGGTGATTCTGGCTACCCAAACCTGTCCTGGTTGCTGACCCCTGTTAGTAATCCGAGAACAGGGGCTGAGAATAGGTACAATGATGCACATGGGCGTAGTAGGAGGATTGTTGAAAGGACCTTCGGTCTCTTGGAGGCTATGTTCAGGTGCTCCATCTGACAGGTGGATCCCTATGCTACTCCCCAGGGAAGGTCTGCAAGATTGTTGTTGTGTGCTGCATGTTGCACAATTGGCCCTCAGACGGCATGTGCCCTTTCTGCAGGGGGAGGGGGGTGACAATGCAGCTGTGGTAGCAGTGGACACTGAGGGCAGTGAGGAAGAGTAAGAGGAGGAGGATGTGGACAACAGGACACATATGATCTAGGAGTACTTCCAATGACACTCAGGCAAGACTGTTGAACATTTCTCAATTTCAGTGCTGTGCTGTGTGACTGTTGCATAACGCTAGTCATTACCTTTGCATCCCACTTGACTGTCACCTATGCCTTCCCTTATTGCAGATGTTGGTGTTGTTCCAATAGTGTACTGCTGTAATGTTTACAGACTGCTGAGACACATTTGTTGGATGGATCAACATGTTACTGGACATTTACACCGGATCACACAGTTCATTATAGTTCAATACATTGTACATTACCTGTAGAAAAAACACTATTACTCAAGTTGTGTCCAAGTGTGTTTATTGAAAATTGGTATACAATGGGAAGTGCAATAGTGTGGGGAGATGGTTGGGAATAGTCCACTGTAGTGGCACAGTCCGTTTGTAGCACAGGTCCAGTGTCCAAGGGGGCATAGGAAGGGGAGCAATGGCAGTTCAAAGTGGATAAGGTGACACAGTGGAACACAAGCAGGACATTTAGGAGAGCCTCATTTCCTGGCGGTGGTCTTTGTCTTGGCAAGTGTCTCTGGTGTCTGTCTGGGTTGCAGGGACCGTTTGCGGGGGTGGTTCACCTTCTGCAGGGGAGTGGTGCTGGTGGCCTGTGGGTCCTGTGGCAGGGCTTCCTGTCCACTAGCTGCAGCAGATGTGGAGGGCTGGTCAGTAGACTGGCTAGTGGAAGGGACCTGCTGGTGTGATGTGTAGTCCCTCATGATGTTGGCCATATCACCCAGCACCCCTGCGATGGAGACCATGGTGGTGTTCAGGGCCTGCAATTCTTTCTTGATCTCCTGGTGGTGTTTCTCCTGCAGCCACTGGTTCTCCTGCATGATGGTTATCACCTGACCCATCTTGTCCTGGGATACTTGATAAGCCCCAAGGACATTTGTGAGTGCTTCCTGGGCAGTCCGTTCCGTGGGCCTGTCCTCGCCCTGGTGCACAGCTGTCCTCAAGCCATCCCTGTCCTCCTGTGCCTGTGTCCCCTGAATGGTGTGCCCACTGCCACTGACCCCATGACCCTCATTGTCTTGCCCGTGAGGTGTGGACTGAGGTCCCGGTACAGGTGGGCACACTGCTGATTGACGTGTCCTGTGGACTGAGGTCAGGGGACTTTGTATGGCTGCTGTGGTGTTGGATACTGAGGGGGAGACTCTGTGGTGGACCTGGTGTGGGCTGGGGTAGCCGACTGACCAGTGGTCCCTGATGATCCAAGGAGTTCATCCAGATCCAGAACTCCAGAGTTGCTGTCATCACTGGGGGCATCTTCTGGTAGGGGTCTGGGTAGCCGTGGCACCTCCTCGCCGCTGAGATTGGCTAGGGCACCTGTGGGGATGTAAGTGGTGTATAATGCTACACGTCTGTGACATATTCTGCATCACTAGCTTCCCCTATATCATTGCTTTTGCCCTGCCACTTTTGTTCATGTATGGTGATGGATTGTGGGATTGATAGTTCTCCATGCTGTGCATGCATTGGTGGTGGGTGTACATACAGGGCTGGAAGGAATGTGCATGCAGTGGGTATGGCATGCAGGGCTTGGCATTTGGGTTTGGTAATTGGAGTGGTGCACTGTGTGGGATGGAGTGGGGTGATGGGAGTCAGGGTGAGGGGTCGAGATGGCATGCAGGCATGGGAGGTGATAGGTAGTAAATGTTGACTCATCATTGTCCAGTCCTCCTGCTACTCCAGTGAGTCCCTCAGGATGCAGGATTGCCAAGACTTTCTACTCTCATGCTGTCAGCTGTGTGGGAGAAGGTGGGGATCCACTGTCGTGCTACTGATGGCGAGCTGGTGCCTTGCTGCAATTGAATGCACCGTCCCCCGTAGGTCGTTCCACCTCTTTCTTATGCCGTCCCTTGTGCGTGATGTAGTCCCACGGCGTTCACCCTGTCCACGATCCTCCACCATAGCTCCATCTTCCTGGCAATGGATATCTGCTGGACCTGTGCTCCAAACAGCTGTGGCTCTACCCTGACTATTTCCTCAACCATGACCTGCAACTCCTCATTGGTGAAACGGGGATGCCTTTGCGGGGACATGGGTGTTGTGTGGTGTGTGTAGGGTGCGCAGAGGGTGATGTGTGATGTGGTGGGGTGTGTGGTGTGTGGTCCGTATCAGATGAATTGGTAGTTGTGATATGTGAGTGCAGTTTTCTTTTGGATTAGCGTTGCAAAGCGTAGCCATCTTGTGTTAGCAAAGGATTGTGGGTGATGTGGGTGTGTGTTTTATAGTGCTGTTGGTGGGTGTGTAGGGTGTATGTACTTGTGTCAGGTGTGGGTTTTTGTTCTGGCCAATGTTGTCTTGTTTTGTATTTGGGTGGCCATATCTGCTTTGGCAGTGTGCACCGCCAATGCTTTACTGTTGTTGAATATCCGCTGTGATGATTTGTGGGTCATTTTTCGGAGGGCGTAGTATTGGTGGCATAACAGTATGGGTAGTAGATCCAACAGTTTATCACGTTCAGTGGGTCTGGCGGATTTGTGGTTGTGGCTGTTTTCTGTCTGTTTTGCGTGTATGTGTCATAATCTGGTGGACAGATGTTCGCCTCTGTGGCGGTATGCTGGTGGCAGTCACCGCTGCGGTATTCGGAATTTACCACCAATGTCATAATGAGGGCTTTAGTCTCCCTACTTCAGCTACTGGCTGTCTTCACTGCGACTGGCTTCTGCACCTCCACCAAAATGGAGTGCCAGGACTGCTGGGCCACTCTTATTATTTTTGATGTTTTTTTTAACTTTATTTTGCATTTTAGTAGGTAACAAACAGACACATTGATAAGGTATCCGGCATATATTGATGTGAATCAGTGACCTAAATAAAACAAAAAGGCGGGTATCATTACAAGTTACAACATAGTTCAGTATTGGGCAGTGAAGATGGGATGGAATAGGAGGCGGTCTGAAGTTGTCTGACTGTTCTTTCTATAACAGAGTGAACAAGCATTTGCAATGCAACGGGTCTCTCATTATGTTGAGTTAGAGCTATTAGCGATGTAAACTCCTCACCGGACTTCTCTTGCCACATTAAATGAAAAAAAAAAAACAAGCGCAATCGTGCTACAAAATAAAGAGGAAAAAACTGTCCAGAAACCATACAGAAAACATGGAGCCTCGTATGTTTCCAGTAGTTTACCGGTGCTCTCGAGGAGGTCTAAACACCGGAAACGGCATGATGTATGCATGGTTTTCACAAATGAAAACAAGCGGATTTTAAAAGGCAAGCCCAGGAACAATGAAAGTGACTGATGTAACATGGGTGTGGTTAAAATCCCCCTATAGAGGGATTGGAAGAGAGACGGAGCGCTTTGCGCTCACCCCTAAAAATGTAGGCCTCTGAGAAGTCTGCCATTCTGACATGTATGGTTTACTATATTAAAGAGGATCAATTCACTTTCCTGGAACTGGGTGTGATATAGTCATATTATGGGGAGTCATCCGCAGACTCCGGAGATGAAAGAACCCACATCTCAGAGACTTGGAGTGTCTTAGACATGGTGAGATGTAGACCCCCCTGTTCCACCTTGACGGCAGATGTAAGTTAGCAAGGGGTGCAATATGGTCTCAAACTTGACCTGCTTGTCCCTAAGAATGCAAGAGCTTCTTCATGTCCTATATGTTCCAAAACTTGCTCCAACACATATTAACGGTATAAGCGTTTGTCTGTTTCCACATTTGTGCGATTCAGTGCCACGTTGCTAGTAGGAGGAATGATAGAAATTGGCCTCTGGAAGTAATAGTGGGAAGAGCCCTCTCGGGGCTGGATCTCCCTGGAGGACCAATAGGGGTTGCGTGGCGATGTAATGCTGGTAATGGTGTAAATGTTCTGAAGGATTACCTCCCAAAAGGATTGTAATGAAGGGCAAACCCACCAGGTGTCTAAAAAGGTGCCCCATTCCCCACGCCCCTTCCAGCACAAGTTGGACCTCCCAAACATCCTATACAATTGTACAGGTGTCAGATACCAACAGGTAACTAGTTTGTAGGAGTCTTCTCTATGTTTAAGACATATTGATGAGCCAGACGCTCTTTGCCATATTGAGTGCCATGTGTCGTCAGGAATTTCAGTTCCTAGTTCCCTCTCCCACTGTATCATGTAGGTGTGTTTTTTTGGCGGGCGTGAGTGCAAGAATGTAATGGTAGAGTAGTGAAATGCCTTTCTGCCGAACATTTGAATGGAAAAGGGATTTAAGGTAAGATTTATCCCATTCTATAGCCACACAGGCCTTTGGGAGTCCCGCTTAGTGTAAGGCATGGGCTATTCTGTATGTCGCAGAGCAGGGGATGTCAAATTTCTCCCAAAGGGAGCCGCTAGTTCTCAAAATGCCATCATCGTAAAAAGCTTGCAACCTAGGAGCCTCATTGTTGTCCCAGGCTTATGCGGTAGGGTGAAGAGCACCTGGAGAAAGTCTCGGTTGGGCGCCAAAGGCGTGAGAGGAAAGGGGTAAGAAGGGATGGTGCGTCTAGTGCATATATCCTGCCAGTATTTTAGTAGAAGAGATGTCATCTGGAGGAGTGGGGAACCCAGATTTCTCTTGTAAGAGGGAGCCACAAGAGGCCATCTAGAGGGACTAGAGAGTGGGCCTTTACCACCTGCACCCAAGGTTTATTGTCCAGATTATGATTTCAATCAAGGGAGGGTTGCAATTGTGCAGCGATTGTGTATGTAAATATGTCAGGAAACCCCAGACCCCGTCTGATTTGGTACGGCACATAGTTGCCCTGGCAACCCTTGGGGATTTGTTGCCCCAGACAGACCTAAACAATTCAGTACGAATGTAGATCAACGTTGATTTAGAGATAGAAAGATGGAGGGTCTGGAGGACATATAGGAGGCGAGGTAAAAAAAAATCATCTTGAGTCAGTTGAGTCTGCCCATCAAGGACATTTCTAGTTTGCCCCAATGATAAAGGTCCTTAAATAAGGTGGTTATTAACGGAGGAATGTTGCCCTTGTATAGGTCTGCTGTACTTGAACTAAGTTGGATTCCTAGATAAGTTATGTTGCGTGGTGCCCATTATAACCCTGCTTGTCGTACAGGTTGTTCTAGGTCGCCTCAGGCATCAGTCATTCCCATACCCCAGGACTTTGCAAAGTTTGCTATAAAGCCAGAAATTTCAGAAAAAGAGCCCAGTTCCTTCATTAATGCTGGTATGGAAGTTGAAGGATGGGTGAGAAAGCATAGAATATTGTCGGCAAAGAGAGCCAATTTGTGCTGTCTATCCCTAACCTCAATGCCCTGGACATCGGGTTGTTCTGGATTCTAGCCACCAAGGATTCCACAGAGAGTGCAAAAATAAAAGGAGAAAGGGGGCAACCTTGGCAAGTCCCACTTCTGAGGGAGATAGTTGGGGAGAGGTTGCCATTGATCTTCAGTTTTGCTGTAGACCTATATGGAGTTTAGCCAAGAGTTTGGAAAGGTACGCCCAGTCCACCCTGTTAATCGCTTTTTTAGGGTCTAGCGAAAGGAAGATCAGAACCCGATGGGTGCATTCTGCCACTTCCATTAGTGCCTCAGCTAAACGTTTATTATCGTTTGCTTGGTGTTTGTGTATGAAACCTAGTTGTTGTGGGGTTATGATGGTGGGCAATACATGTTGGAGACATTTCACCAGGATAGATGTGAAAATCTTGACGTCACAGTTAAGAAGCGCGATGGGGCGATAAGATTGACAACTGGTGGGAGGTTTGGTTTGAGAAGCAATGTGATATGGGAGTCCATCATTGTATCAGTGACCGATCCAGTGGATAGGAAATGATGGAAGACTTGCGTCAAAGGTCTGGCCAGAATGTCTGCAAAGGCTATATACAATGTAGCCGGAAACCCGTTGGACCGGGCGCCTTCCGTGTGGGAAGCGCATTGATGACAGATCTAACCTCATTGGGACTAATATCAGACTCAAATTGGATCAAGTCCTCGCTACGATTGGGGGGATTGTAACTGTCTAGATAAGCATCTTGCAAGTGCTGTGATAAGGTTTGAGACTGGTAGAAGACCAAATAATAGTCGTGGAAGATCTGCGCTATATCTGGAGTTGGTAAAAATGAACGGTTCTCTCCATCTCGGATCTTGTGAATGTGATTGTGCGTGAAGTGGAGGCATATTTTGTGGGCTAGCATCTGCTTTGTCCCATCGCTCATAATATGTCTGACCAATATATAGGAGTTTCTTGTCTGCTTCTTCATTAGGAGGTGTTCCAATTCCCCTCTGATGTTACAAAGGTTCCTCAGAGTGCGAACTGTGCCCTGGTTTTCTATGGCACGTTTCTACTTCGGATAGTTTTGTTTATAATTCTTGCCTGTGTAATTTGGCCATTCATTCGAACACCACCGTGTGTGATATTAATTCACCCCAGAGGACCGTCTTTGCCGCATCACAAAGAGTCAAAGGAGACATGTCTCGGTATCATCTGTGAAGTAATGTTCAAGGATGTCTTTGATCCTATTGTGAAGGGAGAAGGATCCTGAAAAGCCACTGCGTTTAGCACCGTTGGATGTGGGAATGGGGGTAAGCTAGCATCGGGACATATATCTAGGCGCGCACAGGTGCATGGTCGGATAAAACTTTAGCTTCGATCTTAGAATCGAGTATCCGGGGAACCAATGTGCTAGAAAACAAAAAATAATTCAGTGCCCAAGTGAAATTTATAGATGTTGGAATAGTCACATTCGCAGGGGTGCAGATGCCTCCAAGCATCAATTAGGGAAAGATTGGACATTCCTTGAAGCAAGGCGGAAGGTTGGTGTGTTCCGGCAAGTGCCTGCAGCGATCTATGCATGGGTCAGGTGTAGCGTTAAGATCCCCTCCTAGAATAATGGTGCTGCATGTAAAGTGTGAAAGGGTGGGGAATAGCTTGTTATAGAATAGGCGCCATCAGTGGTGGGGCCATAGACAGATAGTAATATAATTATGGAGGATCCCAAGGTACCTCTGTATCTCTATGGGTGGCATTGAGATGGAAAGACAGACCTCCGCGGAATAAGAGGGATGGATACTCCTCGTGTTTTAGAGGTGTGTGAAGAGTGATATTGTGTAGGGTACCAATATGAGTGTAAACATTTGGGGCCTCATTACAACCCTGTCTTTGACCGCCAGGGCAAAAGTGGCGGTAGTGCCGCCAACAGGCTGGCAATACTACATCCTGCTTTATGACCGTGGCGGTCCCGGTCATACCGCCGGGACCGCCAGGCTACCGCCATGGCAGTCCCAGCAGTTGTAATCTGCCAAGGCAGCGCAGCAAGCAGCGCTGCCCTGGGGATTACGAGTCCCCATCCACCAGCCGTTCCATGGCGATAAATACCGCCATGGAACAGCTGACGGAATGGGTGACTTGGGGGGGGCCTGGGAGCTCCTGCACTGCCCATGCATTTGGCATGGGCATTGCAGGGGGCCCCATGCACAGCCCAATCGCGCAATCCACTGCCCGAATTACGGGCAGTGGATTAAGCTAAGCACTGCCACATTGCCGCCGGCTAATGGAGCCGGCTGCAATGTTATAGCCATACTCCCCGCCGGCACAGTGGGATGTCAAATTACGGGCTGTGGATTTCAGGCCGCATTGGCATCCTGCTGGCGGTACAATATTAGCGGGCATGTTGTAATGAGGGCCATGGTGTCTTCTCTGAGGAGGTGTGTCTCCTGAAAGAATGTGATATCAATCTCTTGCTGAGGTAGCCAATTTGTCAGCGCCATGCGTTTTATGGGGGAATTTAGACCCTGTACGTTTAGGGTAACTAATTTAAGTGTCATATGTATGGAAAATAGCGAACGCTGCCCTGTGCTGAAGGGGTGCCTAAAGCACCCAGTGTCCTCTTGTGGCTATCCTGGCTTAGCTGTGTCAAACAAAAAATCAAAACAAATACATAAAACAACAAATAAGAACCAACCAAAGGCACCAAGTGCATCAATTTTATAGGCCCAGACTCACTTCCCTGAGAGGGGGGGCTGTGTGGGCCAACACAAGAATAGATAGGAGTGTACCATAGGACAAAAGGAAGCCCCCAAGCAAAGAGGAGAAAACAGGAATTGGGAGACGAGCCCCAGAAATAAGACTCAACCCCCTGTCCCCTCTAGTTAGAAATGTGTATCACAGTCAATGTAGGGAGAGCTCCAGGTATTCGTGTAGCCGTCATGATTGATCCGTAGCCATCTGCAATAGTCGTCTTGGGCCCAACAATAAGCCCTGCGATCAAGCAGGAGTTTCATTGTTCAATGAAGCGGGGCGATGGACCTGTGCGTCAGTTTTTTGTTGTTTACTGGCTTTTTTGTTTGCAGTTTGGGAATCTCCCAACCAACACCCCCCCCCCTACAGTCAACCAAGGAGAGTGCTGATGCTTCCGGAGAAGTCTCCATGTCTTTTGAATGTGGTATGCGGAGCGCCTTGCTGGCCTCTTCTGGGATGAGTGCTGCCACACGTTTGTCTTGGTAGGTGAAATAGAGGCATAGGGGAAAGCCCCATCGGTATGGAATTTTACGTTAGCGCAAGTGTAGGGTGACAGCCTCGAACTCCTGGCGATGAGCACACGTGTGGGCAGGCACATCTTGGTAGATAGAAAGATCGTCGCTCCTAAAGACGATTGCTTCTTGACGTCAGGCCGCTTGCGTTACCTTCTTTTTGATATGAAAGTAGTGGACCCTGCTGAGAACATCCGGAGAAAGGCTTTTTTGATGTTGATAAGTTGAAAATACCACATGTGTTCGGTGCAAAAGCACCGATTGGTCACAGTCTTGGCCCAAGAGATGGGCAAAGAGGGCCTGGATGTGGGTCTCAAAATACGATGTGGCGACAGCTCCGCTGATGCGTATATTGTTACGCCTAGAGCGATTCTCTAGGTCGTCCAACTTGTCTTTGGGTAGGTCATAGTTCTTTTCAGGTTTCTCAATGCGCGTTGTCCGATAGACATTTTTCAGGGCTTGATCAGTAGAAGTTGACTTGACTATAGTTAGGCTGAGTCAAATTGCTGGACAGACTTGTCAAGGTTTCAAAGAGTATGCATAAAGTCTTGGCAGAGCGCATTGATGTGCTTGCAAAACTAAATCAACAAGAGGTGTTTGTCCCCTTTGGTAGCTGGAGTTTGAGTGTCCATCAACGCCTCCAATAGTGGGCCAGAGGGAAGAGGCTTCCCCCCTGCGACCGACTAGTGAGGTCAAACTTCTGTAGCATGTCTCTTATTGATGAATTCCAAGGAGTGTTGGTGTGGTTGGTTGCCATCTTCAATAAAGTGCTTGTGAGAGCTGTAGATATTTGCTGGGGCGTAACGGGATGCCTCTGGCACCAAGCAGGGTTAACAAGAGCGTTGGCAGAAGACTTGCTCGAAGCACTGAAGGGAGAGGGTCAGCGCCCGCTATGTTCCCCTATGTTTAGGGAGGACCATCTGAAACACTCCTGAAGCAATGGTCTTGAATCTGAGTGACTAAGCGTCAACATAAATCATTTTCAGTTTGTGGACTGGAAATATCAGTAGGCCGAGGCGCGGTCAATGGATACGTGGGATTGCGTGAGAGGCCCAGGCCACCAAGGCAAGGTGAGGTGCAGTTATCGTCCTCAGGATCGGCACAGCTTCCAGACGCTCAAAGCTGGAGAGCCAGAGGCCCCCAGGAGGGTTATTGGTTTCTAGGCATCACCCAGGCCTAGGAGTCCATCTTCCTCCCCACCCTCGCGGCGATGTATATGCTAGCGTGCTGACAGGTGGGAGCGCAGGACCATCCACAATGACAAAGGTGATCGATATGCGGTGGAGAATGAATAGAGCCTCTGACAGGGACCGCAGGTAGGCCTTAGGTGTTACAGGGAGGAGCCGCGGTGCAGGGCACAGAGTACTGTTAGGCAGCTGGAGGCGTCGCCGTACCTTTAATTCAAAGGACCTCGGAGCGCTCGCGCTGCGAGTCGCCGATGGTCCGGATCAGGTGCGGAGATTCATGCTCGATGACCCAGGGTGGCATCACCATCATCTTCAGCAGACGCGGCCCCAGCTGCAGGCGATCGTGTCCTTCAGGCTTCTCTCCGGCAGCCACCTCTCGTATGCAAAGGTCCCAGTCCGGCGCAAAGCCCCCACCGGCCGATCACGGGTGGCCCACCCCACGGGGCCAGCCGGAGGCGCACAAGATTGCCCTCGGGTGCCGAGTGAAGAGGGGCCGATACAGCAGCATGACGGTGCCCTGTCGCCCCTCCGAGGTATCACCTGTGATACAGACATACGTAAGGCATTCGGGGTTGCGGGCTCATAACCAGTATCACAATTTTGGAGGGGAAAGGGGGAGCCGAGCAGGAGCTCATGGGAGATTCGTCTTGCTGGGTCTCTGTCTTGGCCACGTACCTACTTTTAATGTTGATTACCCATGTTTAGGGGGGGGGGGGGAAGATATTCTACGATTTGCACCGAGGAAGTGAACAAGCATGATTAATCAAGGGAGGGCCCTAGACGTTTTGTCCTAGAAATAAAACTATGAAAAATGCTGTCAAATAGTGCATCTGCACTACAGTTTGTAAAAGCTGTAAGTTCTTGAATGAGCACTGTTAAAATCTTTCGAAACTTTCATGGCATACCAAGCATGTCTTAGTCTCCCCAGGGGTGTTAAAGGTCCACCTGATCCAATAAAAGTTTGAGAAGATAGTGGTACAGTGGTGCATTTGCCAGTACATTTTCACTGAAAAAATGTAAAATCATATGGTCTTTCCTTATATCTAAATATTACTTTCTTTCAGCCTTTTGGCAGCAGGGCTTTCATAACCTGTAGGCTTATATAGGATATAGCAGTCTCCCTTCTCTCAGGTTACACAATCTTTGAAGGTTCGTTTGGCAGACAGGTTACACCAAACACACAGGAAAGAGTTTCAGGCCGAAGGCCAGCAGTGGTTATAACTCTGATACCAGCATTAGATATGTATTTAGAAAGGTAGGATTTTTGTCTTCAAAATCAAGCTTGTCAGTTTTTAAAGAAATACCTACTTTGCTATCAAATATACAAGTTTCATTTTTGGAAGTACCAACTCATAAACATACTTTGCTATCAAATATACAGGTTTCATTTTTGGAAGTACCAACTCCGTTCCCTGGTTAAAAAGCGTATTTGTCATGAATAAAGACCGTATTGTCTTGCTTTTAATGAATACTGGTCTGGTGCCCAAACATCAGATTGCCATTTCTGTTAATTAGTCAAATGTGCATGGCAACATATCACCATCTCATGCCATGAATGAAAGTGAAATTACCACAGTTGTGCCATGGCCAGAATTATTTCCAGGGACGGGTACCAGGATGCCCATAATATGGCAATAATTATCCCCATTATGCAAAGATAAGCATTCTATCCGGGGTGGTCAGTATCATGCTCTGGATGTCCATGATATAAAATTACCACCATGATGCAAGGGCAAACTTTGTAGTGGGGCGAACTCAGTTCTGGGATTGATGCCTACAGTCTGTTAGTAATTACTTCCATTATGCAGGGACCATATTAATATTATGGATGGGAGTTATCATGCCATGGATGCCACAATACGTCAAAAACTATCACTGATAAAGCTCATCACACATACATCCTACCACTTACCAGCGTGCACTCAAACTTGCAACAACTCGGCTTTATTTTATTTTTTATTTAACCAGTGACATTTCCTCCTCTGTCTGCTTTACCTAATTGCCTGGATCAGCATCTTAGGTCAAATCCCACCTTTTGTCACATGACAAGGCCTTCGCATACACTGACAGTGTGATTGACTGTGCAGAGCTTGCGGACCCTGCTTGAGTCTGAGTCGGATAGTGGGTGGCATCTCCGAGCCTGCTATTGGCTTAGGCGCAGAGCTGGAAGGAAGGAGCAACTTTAGGCCCCAGCTCACTCACAGAACTTGTGCGCCCATGCTCCACACCCCAGAAACCGTGCATGTGTCTATGGTCGAGGTTGTGCGCCAACCCCTCATATATGCACAGTTTATTTTCCCGTTAGTTTACTAACACGTCTGAGGCAGCAATGCACCACACCGGACTCTAGGGGTAACAGCGCCAGAACTCCCACGTGGACAAGAGCTTCCTCCCTTTCTTCTACTTTACAACGTTTGATCTTGGCGCCCTGTGCCAACGCCCTGTTCAGCCAGACTACGATCGGACAAGATTTAACAAGCATGTGATCCTGGTTGGCTGTACCTCATGGTCCTGAGCTACTGTACGAGGTGGCGCCGGCTCTGGGAGGGGGGAGGGGGGCCTATAAAATGCCAGTATTAAGGTAAGGAGGAGGCCTGGCAGCCAGATCCTGCGGAGAGAGAGAGGTGACTAGTTGAGTTCCTCCATTCCCGAAACAGATTGCAAAATACAGAAACTGGGCTGAGGGAGAGCCCAGACTTGTAGGAAATATGAAAACCAGATATCAGAGGTAGAGCGTGCCGGGGAAGAGCATAAAAACAATTCTGCATTCCAGCGCGTGTTGGAGATCACAGCTGTCTCCTTCGTGTAGCGCAGATGGGGGCAGCTGGTTCTGGGCATGAAGGCAGAAAAGGTGCCGCAAAAGCTTCCACCGCTGCCCCACCCCTTCAGGCTGAAATAATGATCACAATAACAATTAACTAAGGGAATGAACTTCCGGCTCTGATAACAGCAGATTGTATCACTCTCAGCTCAGTGGTACTCATGTAACTCTCCTGGGAAGCACGAGTGCCCGGATGGCCCTCTCTGGATTTGAAGTTGTGAGGCTGCCTTTTGATCTTTAGCGCTTCAGATTCTTCAGAGGTTACTTCCCAAATGATAAACAGAAGCTAAATGGCAGTCTACGTTCTGTTGGAAGTGCCAGCTTCTTTTTACTTGGTCAAACAAATAGAGATTACTTTCAGACTGACCTAAAGCTGTGGCCAGACATTGTGCAGATGGGATTGTTTCTTTAAGTGAGCGCTGAAAATAAAGAGGATTTCCAGATCAGCGATGAGCAAACTAGTTTGCAGGCAACCACTCGAGGTTCAACTTAAATTCCATGTTATTAAACACATATGTGTGACCTTAGACTTAGAGCTAGGTCATGAGTCGCCTAACCTAGGAATTCTAAATGAATGCCTTTGGCAGTAGGCTTCTGGTCTCCTTAGTAAGAGTTCAGTGTCTCCTGTTGCTGACTTGGTTCACCTTTGTCTAAAGTCTAAGAATGAGCAATGGCGAGTACCAGGAATCCATGGAGACTGACTCTACAATCTCAGCCACCCTTGCAAGCACTGCTATATACATGCATTTGCACTGGTAGAATTCCAGGTCAAGTGCCAAGGAGAATTTGAAAGGTACTCCAATGACAGACCGAATCCTAAAGAAACAAAAAGTCCAGAAGAATTGGAACTGAAATAATCTTTGACCTGCACGCCAAGACATTTCTTAAGGGCACTGATTTAGATATTGCTCTGCATTTTATTTGTGGGCCTGAACGTTAAACAAGCTCTGTACCATGTACATTGCACAAAGAGAATGCCAACCATTACCCTCCCTTCTTCAAGTGATGTTTTTACAAAGCCCGAAATACTTATTGATTATGACCGAAAAAATGCAATCCAATAGGAAGACTGATACTCCTCATTACAACCGTACTGTCAATTCCTAGAACCACACAACTAGGATTTGGGGGTGATAATACCACAAAGGAATCTCTCTGAAACACTTTCCCCCAAAGCCATCCATGATGATAAGACAATCTACAATTCGGGCTCTTCTAAAAACGACATAGTCCATTAAGTATTCTCCTTTGATTATCAACTCCCATGTTACCCGAAGACTCAGATTTTCCCCCCTGCCCATCACCCCCGCCACAGCTGCACACACACTTAAATACAAAATGTGGTTATCTTTGAACTTGGGAGCAAGTACTGTGGTGTTACAATTATTAAAAAGTAAAATGAAGCTAAAAGCTGCCTTTTTCCATAACTGTCCAACGAATTAGGCAAAAGGCCATACGTTTCCCAGGAGTTCAGAAAGTATCATGTATCAAATATAACAGTGTTTCACGAATGGCAGAGCAAGCTGAACACTCCCCTGTACGTTATGGGGATTATAATGCTAAAAAAATGTCGGGGAAAATGGAGAAAACTAGAGCATTTTAAGCACACCTTGACTAAAACGACAGTTTCATCTAATCTGCACATGAAATTTAACAGGGTCTCCTAATATTGTTCAATGAGTTTAAGGGATAGCCTGCTTCTACCTCCCACTGCCTTTCGTCGTTTCATTCTGCCTCTTCTGAGTTAAGTTTTTGCCATGTAATGATGAGGAACTAAAAATGCAAGCATCCCACAGATCCGGGCTTTAGTAAATAGGGCTGCTCCTGGCGTTAGACAGGATTTACAGGTTCAGGCAGCAGACTTCATAGAGGCTTAGGAGGCCTCGGAGAGCACATTTGTGCGCTGATAATCAGTCCATAAAAGCTACGGCTGTAAATCATAAGCTGCCTCCACTGGGAGCCATGAAACAATGTCGCTGAGGCTAGGGAGTGCTGCCTGTGACCACGGGAATGAATGATGCCACACCATCGGCAACCAATATCTCCGAGTCAACATGAATTATCATTCAAATAGCTGCTGGCAAATACCCTCATTTTGACATTGTCTTGAAATACCTGAATTTGTCATCTTATACCAGCTTTTTGATTTTATTAGTTGTGCATTCTTAAAAATACCAAAACATTTTGACCAATACGTTTTTTTATTTTTAGTATATATACGTGTTTCTTATAAATACTTGGCCTATTATTTTCCGAAAACACACTATTTTTTCTCCCCAAATATCAGCTTCCCATACTCAATAAATATCCTTTTTTTCTACGAGTGCCGTTTTTAATTTTTAGTAAATGCCATTGTGCTTCCAGTAACACGACACTTAACTGGTAATATGGCATCCGTTGTTAATAAGCGCTGCAGTATCACATTATCGCAGTCAGTGCCATTGTGAGCCCAGGTAACCCCCCCAGTAACCCGTTAGTACCATGAAGAGCCCCATATACTAGGTATACCAGCCAGTGCCAAGATGTGCCCCAGGTGGACTCACACGAAAGATATCTGGGGAGTTGCGACGACGCAGGTAGTGCGTGGGGTGCACTGGAAAATCTGGGGCGTTGGGACGACACAGGTCCTGAGTAGGGCGCACTGGAAAATCTGGGGCTCTGGGACTACACAGGGGGTGCACTGGTAAATCTGGGGAGTTGGGGCGACAGAGGTCCTGAGTGGGGTGCACTGGAAAATCTGGGGAGTTGGGACGACACAGGTCATACGTGGGATGCACTGGAAAATCTGGGGAGTTGGGGCGACAGAGGTCCTGAGTGGGGTGCACTGGAGAATCTGGCCAGGGTCCAGAGTGGAGTAGTCTGGACGGGCCCATGCCCCCGCTGAAGTCAGCACGGGCACCTCAGAGCTCTAATGACGGGGGCGCGGCAGGGCAGGAGGAGGGAGGATGTGTAAAGTTGTGTGTATGTTGTTCTCCGGGTCCCATTGATAAAATCTTGCTTTTTGGGTTAGTGGAACAGCCCCGGCTCCTGTTAGCTGAAGGTGAGTTTAGCGAGGATGTGCTGCGGCGGAGCGGTGTGCAGAAGCCCGGGGCCTCCAGAGACATCCGGCACTCAGCAGAAGAGGTGGGAGGTGCCCTGACAGAGCCCCGTGTGAACTCCAGCACTGGCGTGCACGGCGAGATGCTTGCTGTCCAGGGTTAGGGTGCATCGGGCGCAGCTATGTAACAGTATAGGCCTCTAGAACTGGAGTGGCAGCGAGAGCTCTAGGCCAGGTCTGAGGTGCAAGGTCCCAGCAGGAGACGTTGGGGCGCTTCGACAGAGCGAGCCTTACACTTAGCACGCTTAAGCAGAGCCCCAGATATAGACTTCGTATGCTGCAGCAGCAGGCCAGGGCTGAGGCGCATTGGTAGAAGCAGGGCTAGATTCCCAGTACTGGAATAGAGAAAGGGTCTGCAGGGCCGGGCCGCGGGCCGAAGGCTGTGTCGATGCACGGTATTGGAATAGCGGAGGTCGCTGCAGGCTAGGGCCGAGGTGCACTGACAGGGCTGTGGGCAGGCGCACTGAATACTGCACTACACTGATGGAGAGGAACCGTCGGATTCACAGAATGCACGTGAAACCTGCTAAGCATCCGAGACAGGTGGAAGTTAAGGGGTCTCTGTCGTGGTTTTCATGCATGAAATTCCTGCGCTCCCCACTGCTCACTGTCCATCTCCGCTGTGAAGATCAGCTGCTGAAGTTATTTGTCTAATCCCCGCCCCTGTGCCCCCTCTCCCAGCTCTTCCTGGCTGTGCCTAAGGGGCAGAGAGGAAGGCTGTCCTGCTCCGTCCAGAGGCCTGGAAACACTATAGCTGCAGCTCTGGTTTGCGACGAGGCGGCCATTGTTGCTCCAAGGGGAGGAGGCCCACTCGAGGCTCATGGGAGGGGTATCTAGGGGCAGTAACGTCGGTTCATCCTCGTCCATTGACCCGAGGGCAGCTTTGGGGCGGTGCGAGCGGTGCCGTCGTACCGCGTGGTGACCTGGATTGGGGGACGCTGTGTTGACCAATGACTTACGAAACTTTACATTTAAAAGCGGCAGGTGAAAAGTTCCTTCAGGAAGCCATTAAAATGTCAAGGTACCGCTTGTGATTAATGTTAGTGCTAGGGAGAGAGATGGGAGTTGTGTCTAGCAGCAGATTTGACTCGCCAGCCATATAGTGGCGTAGAGGGTTAATATGCCTGCTGCAGAGAACAGAACTATATTTTATGTGGATAGCTGAGTAGACCAGTAAAGCCAGCCTTTACCAGCGCTTTAAAAAAAATGAATGTATGTGAATGGAGAGGTGAGTGGCACATTTGCCGGGCAGTAGTGAGTGAATCTGAGGCGGTAGTCTTGGGTTGGGTGGTGTAAAAAAAGACTGTCGCACAGGGCACACAATATCGAAGACCAAAATATCAATAAAGTGCACAAACTAGATTTTCTATTCTTAAATCCACATCTACATACCCTGAAGATCTATATTTTGTAATGTTAAGTATATGTTACTTGCCTGTCTATAGTTTGGCCTTTGATACTCCGATCACTATATTATGTGACCTCAATATTCTGTCCTTGGGATTCCATAACTACACCGTCCTTGTCCTGCTCTTCAGTTAAAACCTGCTGCTCTAAATACAAGTCCAATCACATAAAACCTCATCCATATGTTGACCAATCAACTAACCACGTTAAGCAATCCACAGGGTCTGAGGAGCAAAAACCTGCTGTAGTCTGACTTACATTAACCAAGCCTTGACTACTGAGTTTAGGCACTCAATTTGTCATCATAAATGCACACCGACTGTCATCCTTGCTCTCATTTATCTGCCCTCTGACTCAGCCATTCTTGCAATCACCTATTCACAATAAAAAGCACCCAAAAGCTTAACAAGGATATGCAAGATGAATTAGAATAAATGTAGAGTAAAGAAAACATGCTGCTGCCTAAATGTAATGCTTGCCATAGGAAAAAAGATGAAACATAGCAGGGAGCACTAAAATTGCAATAATATTGTACTTAGCATACCATTAAAAGTGGCTGCCACATGTAGAAGCAACGTGTTGGCCATCTTAGAACAATAAACATTGGGATAAACATGAGGCACTGAAGCATACTCAAATTCAGGCCGAGGTTCCCATGCTCTATGTTCTCATTTATCAAAGTGGGGTGAGAACAACACTTGGACAGACCACTCACAGAAGATGGCCAAGCCAAAATCCACCTATATTGGAATATAAGTATTTATCTGATAGAAACTTATAGTTGCAGATTCCTCACCTTTGAATCCCCCCCACCCCTGTGGCGTCAGACTGGATGGAGGGAATTTTCTAAGCAGTACCCCTATGCGCCGTTAGGTCATGTCAATCAACTCCGTGTCCGTCATTGTCTGCGCCGGATATGTCGTTGCGAGTCCTATGGAGGTGCCACCTCGGCACGGTGATGTCAGTTCTTTTCTTTCCACGCTAGCTAGCTCTGATCTGAAGAGAGCTACCTCTCAGTCATTTTTTCGACTTTCTGTCAAATATTTTTGTGAGTTTTCTACTCCTGATGCGTCAAGGATGTCATAGAGGAAGACCCGGTTTAAGCCCTGTGGTTTTTGTAATCGAGTGATGTCCATGACGGATCCACACCTCATGTGTCTTTGGTGCCTGGAGCGTGACCACAACCTGAAGTCATGCTTTGAGTGTCGGGCTACGTATTAAAAGGCTTTGAGGGAGCGGTCCCTGAAGCTTAATATCTGCTCGACTCCGTGCAAGTTGAGATCCCGTTCGAGAAGAAGGTCCCTGGATCGGTGGCGGAGTCCTCCATTGTCGTCGTCCCACTCCAAGTCCTCGGGGCAATCGGGTAAGCCGATCCACAAGAAAGAAAAGCAAAAAAGTCGAACCATTCTTCGACTTCTTCTCCTCCATCAGCCAACAAGACGAGAGAGCTTCAACATTCCAGTTCTCACCCTGCAGAGCCTGTGCCACAGGTGACTCCAAGTCTCCCTGAGTTTACGGGAGTTGGAGAGACCCCTACCCAACTCGAGGAACTTTATGAGGCATGCGCCTCATTTTTGTGCAGTCCGACACTGCTGGAACGCCATTAGGGCCCTGCGGAGTCAGAAGGGGCCCCTTTGGATTCCAAGCTGGCAGCTTTGGCATCAAGGGACACCCATAGATCCAGTCCTGGTACTGGACTGACGTTGGCCATAGCTCCCCAACGCTGGTCCCAGTGCTGACGGTCCTGGCGCTGCCATCCCCATTCCCATTGCTGACTCTGACACAGAGTCAGTTGGGCCTCGTACTCCAACGCCGGACCGAGCCTTGCCTCCTATGTTGGATCCTGAGCCCCTTTTTTATGGGCTAGGTTGCAGTGAGGAATGGGAGTGGATATTGGGCCCTTTAAAATACCAGCTCTAAGACCCTATGGACTGGCGTACAGACTTGGGTGAAACCAGCAGACTGAATACTTCTCCAGATACTGGCATGCATTCTCTCCTTTACCGTGGCTAAGGAGAAGGAAGCTTCCTATTCCATGGTGGTGAGAAAGGCAGCTGAGGTCCTCGACCTTGAATTGCCTTAGGTGGCCATCAAGACTTAACCTCCTGACAGAGGTGCTTCAACCTTGGAGCTTCCTCATCAGAACCCATGCTCCCCATTAATAAAGCCCTCACGGATGTCCTCCTGGGTACATTGTCCAAACCCAGCGCAGGGGCTCCTGTGAACAGAAAGCTCGCCCGCCGCCATCGCCCCACTCCAAGGGACTCAAGCTTTCTGATGCAACATCCCACCCCTGAGAGCGTGATGATCCAAGCCTTTACTTCCCCGGGCGCCTTCCCTTCCGCACCCCAGATAGGGAATCTAAAAGGTAGGACACATCTGTGAAGACTTTTTTAGTCGACCAACCTCCTAGCATTACAGTCTGGTAACATTGCATCCCCTTTAGGCTATTACTCCCACATATTGTGGGATACGGTTGCACAAGTGCTGCCATAGGTCCCGGAGGAGGCCCAGGCTGTACTCTCTCAGGCAGTTGCCAATGGGAGGGATGCAGTAAAGCTCACTATCCATTGCAGACTGGACACAACCGACTCACTAGGCATAGTGGTTTCGTCAACATTAGCCCTGAGGCGGCCACACCTGGCTGAGGACGTCTGGCTTTTCAGGGGATGTTCAGGCTACTTTGATGGACATGCCCTTTAATGGCACCGTCTCTTTGGAGACAAGGCAGACTCGGTGCTCGAGCCCTTCAAGGATTCTCATGCTACGGCCAGGTCCCTGGACCTTGCAGTGGCCCCTCATAATCCCCAGTCTTCCTTTCTCCCCTTTCATGGCTACGGAAGGGACTTCGAACCACATCCATTTCCGGCCAGCCGCTGTGCCGTGCATGCTGCCCAGCTTCTGCATTGCCAAGGGTGTGGGATCTAATGACCTAATGGATCAGGGAGGCAGTGGTCTGGCCAGTCCATCTCCCTCCCCCAAATTCTCCCCAATCCCCCCCACCATCACCTGCTCCACTGGCAATCCATCACGTCAGACAGGTGGGTTTTGCAGATAATCTGAACGAGCTACTCCTTCCCTTTAGGGACTACCTCTCCATCCATGCAACCATCCTACGACCTGATGAGAGAGAATCAGTTATCCCTTCTCTGCAAGGAAGTTAACGGCTCTCTTGGCCAAAGGAGCCATAGAGAGGTTTTCTGTGCCAGAAATAGGTCGTGGTTGCTATTCCCACTACTTTCTAGTACCCAGAAGGGACAAGGGCCTCCGCATTAACCTAGACCTTCAATCCCTCAATCTCTTCCTCAAGAAGGAGAAGTTCAAAATGCTCACTCTTGCTCAGGTTTTATCTGCTCTGGACCCAGGAGACTGGATGGTAGCGTTGGACTTGCAGGACTCCTATTTCCATAGTCCCGTCCTGCCTGCCCACAAACGTTAATTGCAATTCACGGTAGGCCACCAAAACTTTCAGTTCACTGTGCTCCCCTTTGGCCTTACTAGCGTCCCTCAGCAGTTCCCCAAGGTGATAGCGGTGGTAGCAGCTCATCTGTGTGGATCAGGGGTTTCAGTCTTCCCCTATCTCGATGACTAGCTTTTGAAGTCAGGCTCGTCCCTGGCTGTCGTCTCCCACCTCCAGACTACGGCAAACCTCCTGTATTCACTGGTGTTCACTATAAACATGCTGAAGTCACACCTGACTCCCTCTCAGAGCTCCCTTTCATCGGAGCTGTTCTGGACACTGTGCAGTTTTGGGCTCATCCTCCGAGTGGCATGTCCAGTATATTCAAGCTGTGATACCAATGTTTCAGCTTCCATCCTGGATTTCGGTGAGAATGACTCTGAAACTGATGGGCCTTATGGCCTCCTGCATTCTGCTTGGTGACACATGCCAAATGGCATATGCAGGTTCTGCAGTGGGGCCTGAAGTTCCAGTGGGCACAGCATCAGGGGAATCTCTCTGACAGGGTCCAGATCTCTGAAGGAACCACTCTGTAGTGGTGGTTAATGAACACTGATTGGGTCAGATGCAGATACCTGTCTCTTCCCCAACCAGATCTGACAGTGGTGACAGATGTGTCACTCCTGGGATGGGCTGGCCATCTGGGAGAGGTGGAGATCTGAGGCATCTGGTCTCCGGTGGAATCCGGACTCAACATTAGCCTGTTGGAGCTCCACGTGATGCAGCTAACATTGAAGGCATTTCTTTCCTCTGTCAAGGAGAAGATGATGCAGGTGCTCACAGACAACACCGCAGGGCAGGGTGGGGTCGTGGACCCTTTGTCAAGAGGCTGTGCTCCTCTGGATTTGGCTGGAACAGTAGAGCATATCCCTTATGGATTAACATCTGGCAGGCTCTCTGAGCCCCAGAGAAGACAAACTCAGCCGAAAATGTCTACCAGATCACAAATGGCATCTCCATCTGGAGGTGGCGCAAGGTCTTTATCAGCTTTGGGGATAGCCTTGGTTAGATATTTTTGCCTCCACAGATAATGCGCAATGTCAGCAATTTTGCTTGTTGGAGTTTCCAAGGCGGCAATCGCTCAGAGACGCTTTTCTTTTCCAGTGGAACTCAGGCCTCTGTATGCCTTTCCACCCATACCACTTCTGCTCAGAGTTTTCAAGAAGATCAAGAATGACCGGGCCCAAGTAATCCTTGTGGCTCTAGACTGGGCACGGAGAGTCTGGTATCCCAAGCTGTTGAACATGTCCATCGATCCTCTGATGAGACTGCTCCTTCCAGAGGATCTTCTCTTACAACAGCAGGGGAGGGTTCTGCACCGAACCTGTTAACTCTCTGCCTTCTTGCATGGAGATTGAGCAGTGACAGTTGACAGCTTTTGACTTTCTGCCTAAAGTCTGTAATGTAATCTTTGTAGCCAGGCGCCCCTCCACCAAAACGGTATAGACCTGTTGTTGGAAGAAATTTGTGGCATGGTGCACAGACAAGTCTCCTGACCCTGTCTCTGAGGTCCTATTGCTTATCCTTTCTCTGGCACAATAGGGCTCTGCTATGGATGCGCTCTAAGGTTATTTGTCTGCTATTTCTGCATTTTTGAGGTTGCCTGATCAACCCTTTTTAAGTCTCCTATTGTTAATATGTTCCCTAAAGGCCTTACACATCTTTCTCTCCCTTCCCCATTCATTATGCCTCAATATGATTTGAATTTAGTTTTGACCTTTTTGATGTGTGCTGCTTTTGGACCACTCCACAGTTGTCTTCTCACTTTGAGAACAGCCTTCCTTGTGGCCATTACAACTGCCCGCAGGGTGAGTGAGCTGTGCAGGGACTGTCAACTAAGCCATCCTACTTTTTTTACCTATCCTGACAAAGTATGGCTTCGCATTAGTGCCTCCTTTCTACCAAAAGTGGTTATGTAATTTCATGTATACCAATCCGTCACCTTGCCTACTTTTTACACCCCCCATGTACTTCTAGGGAAGAGGAGAGACTCCACCTTCTGGACCCAAGAAGAGCATTGGCATTCTGCCATTTTCATACAAAAGAGTTCTGAGTGGATGACCAACTCTGTCGGTTATGTGGGTGTGAAGAAAGGACAGGCAGTACAGAACCGGACCATCTCCAGATGAGTCATACTTTTCATTAAGATCTGCTATGCACTGGCCAGAAAGCAACCACCTGAAGATTTACATGCTCATTATACCCAAGCTACAGCCACGACCACTGCGTTAGCATGTGGATTTCCAGTCCTTGACATCTGTCAAGCGGCATTGTGAGCTTCTCTGCACACACTTATCAAACATTGCTGCCTGGACAGTCAGGTCCGTAGGGATGGGCACTTTGCCCATCCAGTCCTGCAGGACTTTCTATAATTGTTGAGGTTCACAGACCCACTTTCGGGGATGGTATTGCTTTGGGTATCTATTCAAAGGTAAGGAATCTGCAACTAGAAGTCGCTATCAGATGAACAAGTTATTTACCTTCGGTAACACCCAATCTGGTAGTGACATATACTAGTTGCAGGTTCCTGACTGACCCACCCATTCTCCCTGCTCTGCAAACTGATTTCTAGGGACAGGGGCTGTCCCTGAGGGCCTCAGTTTTAACGCACCATTAGTCGGTGTTGTTCTGGCTCTGTGCTTCTGATGTGGAAAGCTGTGAAAAGAAACTAACATCAGTGCACTGGGGTGGCACCTAATATAGGACCGGCAACATCATATCCGGCACAGATGACGCTGGACGCAGAGCCAACCAACACCACATAACGGCGCACAGGAATACTACTTAGAAAAGTCTCTGGATCCATTCTGATTCCTGGGGGAAATTCAAAGGTAAGGAATCTGCAACTAGAATATATCTCTACCAGATAAGGCGTTACCGAAGGTTAAGTAACTTGTTCTTTATTACAAGAGCCTGGCAGACAACTAAACCTTTCCGGTCCACATAAGAGGATCTAGTATGAAGTACCACAGTACAGATCTTCTACAGCCAGGTTTTGTTAAACTAGGCATTTGACACCAACACCCTTGTCTAGTAAGTTAATTAGTGACGCTCCATATAGGAGAATACCTCTCCAGGCTTTGACAGGGTTTAATAACACTCCACCATTAAGGCCACTTGGCTTTAACATATGCTTTTCAAAATAAATAAGTCAGGTCCGCTGCCTTTTTTGTTTATTTGCATAATAGATCCAATATATGACATAATTTCCCAATGAACCAGTAAGTCCTACATTCTTTAACAGTGCCTTGTCACCAAAACTGCCTTCTACGTTGAACATAAGATGTCTTCTAGAAGGCAACCATAAGACATACAATCATATTCAATCATAAAATTATTATATACATCACTACAGTTGGCAAAACAATAGACAACCCGTCTCACAATGCCTAACATGGAAGCTCAGATCCCCTGTTCCCAGGTTTTTTCAAAGGAAGTAATCATCACCAGCATCCTTGATTACAATGTGTCTATAACTTTCCATTTAACAAAGTATCTTTCTACGGTCTCTAACACACTATAATACTTATCCACCCTTAAAGTCCTATTTGCTTTAACAAATACTTTTCACAATAAATAAGGCCTACTGCCTTCGTCATAACTTTTTTACAATACACAGATCAGCCCTACATTATCTGACATAATATTTTCCAATAAAGCAATCAAGCCTTTAACATGTTGCTCTGTGCCCCCAAGCTGCTCAGGCCTCCTGTATTGTGCATAAGCTGGGAGCGATCAGGGATACAGTCCTAAAATTACAAATATATACAAAATTACTTTTGGCAAAATAATGCAGAGCTCTTCCCAAAAGGGCCTAACAAGATTATGACATTGTAGATCTTGATCCCCAGTGGTTTCTCAGAGGAGATGATCAATGGCAGAACATTTGCCTACTATGGGTCTGATCTTTTACAGTCTGTTAATTCCGATGTATTTGTTCTGGTTCAATTTGAAGTGCAGGAATACCATAGGTGCAGTTGTGCTAGTGAGCTCTGTTACATAAATAAACAAGTGCAGCCTGCATGTGAAAGCTGACCAAGGCAGCTGTGCAATGACAAAGCAATAATGTCCTCTGGGCAGACCTGGAAGGGCTGCTACATACCAAAGATGAGGTGCACTTGGAGAGTTGTTCCTGGCACCATAAGTACTACGGTTGTATGGGTTTTGAGGTTCAGAGTTGACTTTGACAGAGTTCTATGTGACATCTGATATTTGGGGCCAGAACGGTTTAATTTCTAAAATTTAAAAATGATACTCAAGTGGTAATTTATGCTGAGTTTGGGATTTTATTTCAGATTTTGATTCCTGTTTGTACGATAATGCAGTTGCTGCTACAGTTGTTATTTTTGACTTGTGTACAGACATTTCATGAACTGTATTAATAAAGATTTTTGAAATTCTCACTACTGTGTTCTGAGGCCTGAGCACATAAGATTCGTTTGGGGCCTGATTTAGAGTTTCACAGATAGGATACTCCATCACAAACATGACGGATATCCCCATCCGCTGTATAACAAGTGTCATGGAATATAATGCACTTGTAATGGAGTGTCCCGTCCGCCAAACTATAAAGCCCTTAATCTACTTTCTGATCCTGTAAGACATCTGCATACATAGTGGTAGCAATGATGTCTGAAACTGAAACATTTCTGTAGCTCTGCTGTTTATGACCTGTATTTCAATGATTTGTGCAGCATTTGAGTTTTCATCTTGCCCCTTCCAAGGAGATTCACAATCACAAATAAAAAGATGTTGATCTTCCTGGAAATGTCTGGGTGGAAAAATGAAAGTAAATGGACTTTATAAATGAAGTAAGATTGTGAATACATTTTTACATGTGAAAGGCCTTGAAGTCAATTTTTAGGGAACATATATTGAGAAGTGCAGTGAAGTGCTACAGTTTTCAAGGTTTTATTCGGGGGAATACAGCCCCAAAAGTCCTAGAGAAAGTAAGGTAAGGCTGGCAAACCACCAGAGTATTGTAAAATTAATGTCTGTATTTTTAGATCATGTTTATGGAAATTGTGGTGCGGCATGTGCCATTTGATCCTCTTCTTAGTTACAACATTTTCTAAGGGAATAACCCCCACCAACAATTCTTTACAGGAAGATAGCAGGAATTTTCGATATAAAGTAATTTGGTTTTCTGGTAGGGGTGCAGTGGTGCCCATGACCCTGTGATACTATTGGGTAACAAAAATACACTTCACACAGTGTTAAGTTAATACGGAATTTCACAGGACCGAGAGAAAAGGCCTCACAACAACCATAATACACAATTTTAAATGTTCCTAAAATATTGCTCAATACACACTTTATCTGGAATATATAGTAAGTCTTTTTCGCACTTGAACATTCAAAAATATATCATGTTCGAATTTTTGTAATTAAATTGATTTAAAGCCCTACTTCATACAGGGGACACTATTATCTCCTTTTGATTTAATTATATGATGTCGGTTAAAGTAGCCTTCTTTTCAATTATCCTGGCACGATAACCTGATTTAAAAACAGGTGCTAGGGGACCATGCCAGTATATTACAGTTTGACCCAGTTCCTGCGGGTAATACTGGCTAGACCTGTTAATTTAGACAAACTAAAAAGCCGTGTCCTGCAGGTTATGGCTGAGCAGGGCTTGAGAGACCTGTGTGGCGTTAACAGTGGTGAAAGAACGGGAACGTAGCGGGTGAGAGTTGAGGTTCGCTGGCAGGGCTTTGTGTAGCACTTCCAGTGCCCTCATGTGGGGACCGGGTTGGATCTTCAGAATTTAGAAGCACTGGTAGCAGAGGTGAAAGTAATCATGAACCAATGCGAACACGCCTACACAGCGTTTTCCACCCATTTTCTCGCTTTTACTACATCTATTTATTCAGCTAAAGTACACCTTTTTAAATAATATTTATTTCTCTTCAGGTAGCAAAATTTTGAGAGATGTCGGCACAATAGAGGAGGTATTAGAAGGGGCTGGGAGAGGAGGGGCGCATTTCATGAAGTTCAAAGATCTGGCTTGGGGATGGTATTATGTAACATTCTGCGTCTGATGGAGCAGAATAGAAGCTTGTGAAACGGTAGGAAAGTAGGGTGGCGTGATGTGTAGACACATAGTAGCAGGTAAAGAAGATAAAGTTTTGATGACCATAAAGGACACAGACAAGATCTGCTGCTGGCAGGAGCTCTACCTCTGTATCGGGGTGGGTTCTCGTATTTTTTCCGATGCAGTGTTCTGCCTTTCCTCTAACAATCAGTATGATCATCTTTTTCAGAAAATCAACAAGTGCTGTGCCTACAGACTTCAGGGGTGCTTGTTGTATTGTGAACAAGTTTACTTTCATCTTTATTGGTTTGACATAAAGAATTTCAATATTGTGATCTAAAGCGTGGTTCAGTGGCCTTGCATGTTGTAGTCCGCTTTGAGCAGAAAGCAATATGTGTTCGATACCTAACCTTTTAGATGACCATGTCTACTAGTGGTGTCAGGAGGTGGGGGTCGTCTAAAAGACAAGGTTTGTGAAGCTTTGTGCCCTGTGTAAGATCAAGTAGATGTGGAAAGGGATCAAAGCTGATTTGCCTCTTTCCTGAACTTGTCCTCATATCTCTTCCAATAAAGAGAGATTGAGTAGATTCAGCCATGGGGGAAGATGAAGTGACATAGTCGCCAGTGATGTATTTATAAATGTCTTCATCTCTAGTTAGAACCTTAAATGGGTATAGGTTAATTTGTATGTGATTGCAGTGGCTTCCCTCCTTGAATGTCTTTAAGTCTATTGCCCTGAAAGTTTGTGGAGATACTGGTTTGTTTTTTCATTGCTGTCAAAAGATACAAGGATCTTGGACATCTACAACCCTTCTTTAAACAGTTGTTCAATGGTTTACTCCTCGTTTAGTTTTTAATTCTACCTGACAGTGTCTTTAAAAATCAGTATTTCACTGGATCACTCTTATACCAGGCAACCTTTTGTCCTCCCTACCTCCCCACTTTTGTGTACCACACTCTTATTACCACTTCCTTCTAAACACCTAATCAGATGTTATTCCCACTATGTTACTGCCATCCTTCTGACCTTATATCTCTAAAAGCAGACCTTAGTTGCACTCCTTTGCTTGCTCCACTTCCGGATTCCGTTTTGCACGGCTTGGTGTATGTTTTAGTACTGGAACAAAAGTTGATGGCACTGGCCAAAATTGAAGTGCAGTGACAGTGCTGTGCATCTCATTTCTAGTGAAGGGGTGAGTGGTGATGCAGGTAGGATTTGAGATTCACAGATAGAGCCGTGTATGGTAGTCCGTGTGCTAGAATAAAGGCGTTTTGCAGGAGAAAAGAAAGGTACAATACAAATTATGTAATAAAATGCATACAATGACAGACATGGTTAGGTATCAATACCATAGTACCATGATATTGGAGGTCAAATCGGAGGTGCCTGTGGTCGTGTCCTGTATACAGTACACATAGAGCACACCCGGTACCTCTTGCTGTCCTTCTGCATCGAAAGTATTGAATCATTTAACAAAATATCCATTAAAAGGCCCTCAACCCAAGTCGGCCAACAGGGCAAAATCATCATTGCATTTAACAGCTTTACTTGCTATGATAATGAAGAATGCCTTGGTTATGAATCCGATTCAAAAGACACATCTTGATAATTCCACTCTTAACACTTTAATGAGCTTTCTCTGTTTCCAAAGTTTTGAAAGTACTTGGGGATTGGCACTTTGGTTGTGAACAACAAGAATTCAGAGACTGCACTAATTGATGGTAAATGGTCAATCCTTAAGATAATGGACTTTGTGAATTTCAACCCCTGAAGTTGCTGGATCTCTCAGTAACTTTCAACATCATTTTTTAAAAGTTCTGTTTATTAGCACATAAAAAACAGGCAAAATTACGGCTTGTCCACTGTGAGTTTAAGCTCAGCACGCAGGCGGGCAGTTATACAGATTGAAACTCAAACCTTGGAAATCATTCAAATATATAATGATGTGAGTCCACCAATCTCTCCAAGGTCTCAGTGGTGCAATATTCTCCCCACTGGGGGCCTCACCTTATATTTGAACTATGTCAGTCTACTGTAGTTCCTCCACGGGCCCCACATTTTTGGAAATGTATGCAGGAATCCTCTCCATTCATATGTAGATCGTGGTGTTTCCATGCACAAGTCCATGTGTGCTCTCCAACAATCCATTTGGGGCAATGTGCGGGAGCCCCTCAATTTCGTGATAATGTGCTCAGATTACAAAACAGGAGCTCATACCTGGTACTTGCCTTGTCCCCTATATGCTCAGGATGCTTAACCTCCCTTCTGGGGTTAGTATAAGTCCCATCACAGTCGCTGGAGTCCACATTACTCTCCTGAACTACGCAGGACAATCCCACAATGTATGCAAAAACGTTCTGCTTTGTCTGGCTTCCACCATCATTAACCAAAATGTGATTATGGAGATGGAGCGACTTATAGAAGTGGCCAGTGTGTTCAAGATGGCGGTAGTCATGTTTTAAGTAACCACACAGTCCGCACATGCATCGGCAAGGGGAGTCACCCCTGCAGTTTAATGTTTATTTTCAGCTTCTTAAATAAACACAGTTTTCATTAGTAAGACGATTATTCTCCAGTGGTGTTTCATCTCACCTAGGCCTCGGCAAACATAGGAAAACAGCAGAAGAAATATTTATCAATACCAAGAAGTGAATGAATCTGAATGACCTCAAAATGGTTGTGTACTGTGAGACTGAGTTTATCCACACAAAGGTAAAAATAGCTGTTTGACATTTACTGTTGGATCTTCAGTACACTGAGAAAAGAAACGGTTAACAATTAGGATAATATGTATATCTGTGAATGCTCATAAGGCATTATGTCGGTGCAACAGTCTAATCAGTAAACTCCTTTGGAAAGCTTGTCCCTACTAGATGTACAAAATACAGTGCTCGTTTGGCCGGTACCTCTTAGGAAAAGGCAAATAGCTCAGAACTAGACACTAGAGCAGCTGTGAAGCTTCCTAGAGAGACCCTTGATGCTCACCCTGAGAAAACCGCACTGACACCTCGATGCAGTGAGGGTCAGATTTAAGGCTTTGACTGTGACACACAAGTTCATAAAGTGGAAAGCACCAGAAGACCTAAAGAGATTAGAAATGTACTATCCTGAGAGAGAACATTGTTTCATTGAAATAAACTTAATAACCTCACCTATTATAAGAATAGCTTGGCTTAGAGGTGCTCCCGGCATCTATGATGTGGAGCAAGCCACTAGATGAGGTGAGGCTAAACTGGCAGCTAACATCATGCAGAAGGACAATTATTTTCTGAAGACTTAGTTGTAAACCTCCGGGTGCGAAGGATTGCACTGTATTTATGAACATTCAGGGACTTTGGCACTGTAAACATTCTCACTGGTTATGGTTCCAATGGTAAACACTAACTGCATACAGAAGGCACGTTGATGGGTACCCCCGTATGCAGAGTAGGTCTCATAGTTGCTCCTTCCACTATTACTACCCTGGTGTAGTTAGAATACAGTATTCACATTTTGATGTATGGAATGCAGAGAGTAAAAAAGAATGTACTACTTTTATCAAGTGAATATATATATATATATATATATATATATATATATATATATATATATATATATATATATATATATATATATTCGATGGCGTGTGTAGCTGCAGATACACATGCTATGCATAGCTCTTCTGACATTTAGTGTTGGGCTTGGAGTGTTACAAGTTGTTTTTCTTCGAAGAAGTCTTTTCAGAGTCACTGGATCAAGTGACTCCTCCTCTCGGTTACAGTGCGCATGGGCATCAACTCCATTGTTAGATTGTTTTCTTTCTGCTGTCGAGTTCGGATGTGTTTCTTCTAGCTCTGAGATTTCGAATCGGAAAACCTTAGAAAACCTATTTACTTGTCGGTATTGTTTCCACCGCGTTTTCCATCTAGCATCAAACCAATAGTACCGTCGGAATCTAAATTTTGCCCTTCTGGGCATATGCGCCCGACTCGGGCCTACCGCATGGAAGCCTGATGGATCGGACTCCATTTCGATTCTGCCTTCGAAGTGCCACGCGAAGTTCCCATATACAGACCAACATCTGGTTTGTAATTTGTGCCTTTCTCCAGACCACCGAAAAGAAGATTGCGAGGCCTGTCGATCGTTTCGACCTAAGAAGACCTTAAGAGATCGCAGAGCCAGAAGATTAGAAATGGCGTCGAAAAGTACAGAACATCTCGACGTCATGGAAGAAGAGCAGGCGCAGACAGCAGTCTCCATCTGAGATACTGACTCCGAGCAAGAATCGGAAAAAGATACGCCTATCACTGCTGGCCAGCATGTGAGTACGTCTGCCCCTACGCCCATATATAAAAAGCTACTGAAGGCCTTGGGTACACCACTGCCGGAAGGCCATGGTTCGGCCCGAAAAAAGACTTGTCGACCGACCTACGGGTTCGGTGCCGAAAAAGGCCACTCCTCCGTCCACTTCGGAGTCAAGCATGTTGGGTAAAAGTTCCACTTCAGACTCCAGTAAACGTCCTCACTCCTCGTAGTCGAAGATTCGACGCCATGCTCCAGAGCCGAAACAGCCGACTTCATTTTCGGGACTGAAAAAGATTCAAACTTCAGAACCGAAAAAATCCTTATACACAGAGGAACAAGGACTTTTGAAAAAACTGAAACAAATTTCAAAACCGATGCAAGAATCTTACAAGCCTTCTGATGAGGACACGGAGATTCGTCCAATATTGGAGGTTATGGATATAAGACAATCCAGAATCCATATTCATAAATAAACTGGCAGAATTATTACTGCAACTCCTTTAAAGACTAAAAGAAAGCTGGCTTTTCAAGAGGAAGTAGACTCTGCTCAACCACCAGTAAAAGTCCAAAAACAAAAGGAGAAACCAGAACCTCACCCTACTTCTCCTCCTCATTCGCCACAGCTTTCTTTTTCACCTCCACACAATAGTCCACCACCATTGCCTTCTCCAACACACTCCCAGTATTCTCATTGAGATAAGGTGGATCCTTGGGATTTATATGACCCGGATCCTATTCCAGACAATGATCCTGACCTATACGCCTCCAAACGTTCTCCACCAGAGGACACTACTGCCTACACGCAGGTAGTCTCTATGGCAGCTGCGTATCATGGGGTGCTTATGCATACTGAGCCCCTAGAAGAAGACTTCCTATTCAACACTCTCTCTTCCACCCACTCTAGATACCAGTGCCTTCCCATGTTGCCTGGAATGGTCAAACATGTGGACCAAATTTTTAGTGAGCCGTTCAAAGCTAGAGTAATTACTCCCAGAATTGACAAGAAATATAAACCTGCGCCTACAGACCCAGACTACATCACTCACCAAGTCCCTCCAGATTCAGTAGTGGTGAGTGCGGCTAGGAAAAGAGCTAACAGCCAGTCCTCAGGGGATGCTCCTCCACCCGATAAGGAAAGTAGAAAGTTTGATGCTGTTGGCAAAAGAGTAGCCACCCAAGCGGCCAACCAATGGCGTATTGCAAATTCGCAAGCACTTCTTGCCAGATATGATAAAGCCCACTGGGATGAGATGCAAGAACTCATACAGCACCTCCTCAAAGAGCATCAAACGAGAGCACAACAGATTGTAGAAGAGGGACAGGCTATAAGTAACAACCAGATAAGGTCTGCCCTCGATGCTACTGTTACAGCTCTAAGGTGTGTAAATACTGTCATTACAATAAGAAGGCATGCATGGTTACGCACGTCTGGTCTTAAACCAGAAATTCAACAGGCAGAACTTAACATGTCTTTTGATTAAAAAAAAAAAAAACGTATTTGGGTCTGAAGTAGACACCACTATTGAAAAACTGAGAAAGGACTTTGATACTGCCAAAGCAATGGGAGCATTATATGCCACACCATATAGAGGCTCCTTTCGCAGGTTTAGAGGAGGATTCGAACCACAATCCTCTGAAGCTTCTACCTCCCAGGCAAAGCAGGGATAACAACAGCAACAATATAAAAGAGTGAGGTTTAGAGGGTCCTATAGAGGACAATATTTCAGAAACAGAGGCAGGTTCCAAGCCCCAAAACAAGCCACTACACCATCCAAACAGTGACTTCTTCCCCACCCCTCCACCACACACATCTCCTGTGGGGGAAGACTACAGCAATTCCACTCTCATTGGCAAAATATCACAACAGATAATTGGGTGTTATCAATTATCCCCAATAACTATTGCCTAGAATTCCTCTCCAAACATTCCACCACGTTACCACAAACTGTCCCCAGAACACATTGTTCTGTTGCAACAAGAGATGCAATCCCTACTAATAAAACAAGCAATAGAATTGGTCCCACATTCTCAGCAAGGAACAGGAGTATACTCACTATACTTCCTCATTCCCCAAAAAGATGGCACTCTAAGGCCTACCCTAGACCTCAGGCCTCTCAGTCTATACATCCTGTCAGAACATTTTCACATGGTAACGCTTACAGGCTAGCCACCGCTATTTTTTGGGAGGACTAACTGCTCTGTAGTCTATGCACAGCATGTGTATCTGCAGCTACACATGCCATCTAACGGAAAATGTCACTTACCCAGTGTACGTCTGCTCGTGGCATGTAGTGCTGCAGATTCACATGCTCCCCGGAAGCCTGTAGTCGTTTAAGTTTATCATTTGTACATATGTAGATACATTTACACTTACATGGACATCTCTTTATTTTCTTATACTCTATCACTCCTTCCTTCACCCTTTGCAGGAAAACAATCTAACAATGCTGTTGATGCCTATGCGCACTGTAAATGAGAGGAGGACTCACTCGATCCTCTGACTCCGAAAAGACTTCTTCAAAGAAAACCAACTTGTAACACTCCGAGCCCAACACTAGATGTCGGAAGAGCTATGCATAGCTTGTGAATCTGCAGCACTACATACCACGAACAGATGTACACTGGGTAAGTGAAATTTTCCATATATATATATATACTTTATTGTTGTGTCTACACCCCCAGGATCCTTTCTAGAGCCCATGAAGCAGGCTCCAAGGATGCCATCCTGCTCATAAGTGCTGGGAGACCTGCATGAGCGAAGACCGTGTCAAGAGCCGGGCCTGTCTCTGCCTGTTAGAGCCCAAAGGAGGGTGGACAACTCCTCTTGGTTTGATCTTCCGAATGTTGTTCTGGTTTTTAGGTCGAGAGCACAAGCGCTTTGACCTGTTGTAAGTATTGTGGGCTTTTAACCATGCCCACTGCACGCCCATCTCTTTCACTCGTTCGTGGGCTTGCCTCTCAAAAATCCTTCATCTTCATTGGTAAATGCTTTACATTTATCACTCCTTGGGGTGGTTTTATTACCGCCTTGCAGACTGTTCCTGTTACATGGATAATTGCACCGACTGCCGATACGTTTGACCGCAAGCAAACTTTTTTTTTTCTGCCTCTCCTTTGCGCTCATGGCGGCTATGGCGCTTTGAATCGTCTTGCTTATGTCAACTGTTTTACTTTTCAATTTATGTGGCAAGAAAAGTCCAGTTAGAAATTTACAACACTAATAGCTGTAACTCGAGCAAATGCGAGACCCATTGCATTGCAAATGCTTGTGGCTTTGTTGTGTTCAGGTGGTACCAATTTTTGGTATAACTAGGGTAAGCAGCTCTTCCTGCATAGGCCGTCTACTTATAATCCAAATTGGAAAAAGGAAAATTACTGGTGCCCAACTAGCATCTACTCCCCCTGTGTAATGTACTTCCATTGGTAGGATGCTGGAAAGGCCCAGTGGGTAATTAGTACTGAAATGTCCCTACTTGAAAGAAGACTTTTTCATGAGCTCGGGCACTACTATGGTCTCCACAGCAGACAGGCTGAACTTTCTCCCCTTATGAACTGACTAAATGCTATTGAGTCACACTTGCATCCTTTCCTTGGCAACTGTCCCAAAATTCGAATGCTATGGAAGTGGCTTCTATGGTCACCCAGACTACATTTGTATGCCAGCCTAATCCTCTTAGCTCTAAGTTATCTGGACTGCCCAGGCGGATACCATTGAGTAGATGTTCTCTTAGCCAAGTTTCTCAGGCACCAGGGCCCAATTCAATCCCTGGGTCACTACTGCTTCCCTCAGAAGAGGTTTCTCTCAATCAAATGAGAGCTAATTCCTCAGTAAATACCCATATGGCTCAAAATGTGCCAAGTAGGACTGTCTGTAACTGGAGATGGACAATCTTTAAGCTTCCTCCCGCAGCCTGCCATTACATGGTGGTTTTTACTGGAGTCCTCCCTGTACGTGAGAACCAGGGGGAGTCCCATGAGGAATTATACAATAAAAGTCGTGGACTGGCTTACTGGACACAGAGGCTTCCCTCTTTCTCTTGCAAGTAGTATTTTGCTGGCTCGTAGGATTGGATGGATGGGGTCCGGACAGATCGATATCCAGGAAGACTGTCATTATGAACTTTAGAACTTCGCACTTGGTGACTGAGTGGGTGGGGGGGATCACAACGCTCTAACTGCAGTAGGGCACCTCCAAGTGTTTAAGGCAAATCTCCTGCTGTAACTGTACCCAACATTCAAGCAGTGGTCTTAGAATTGTTTGGTTTTTAATGGAATCCAGGGCCACTCAGAGTCTTCTTTTAAAGAAACACCAGATGATATTCCTAGGCTACTTGTCAGATGAGAGTGGGGAAGTATGCTAGCCCATTATGAACACTATGTTTATGCATTAGGAACCACTTGCTGAAATCTAGTCAGCGCGTCCAGGAGTGCCCACGTTGGTTAGATAGGCATTGCTCTTTTGCCAGATGCCTTTTGACAAAGGCACTCTTTGCCACCCCGAAAGATTCCTTTGAGGTCTTCGCTGCTAGGAAGTTTTATTAAAGCATCCTAGAGCACGGGAAGGAGATTTTGAACAAAATGGTCTGGGAACACTTGGAAATTGCAGCGGTGAGGAATAATAGTAAAGTGTTCTGAGGCACTGGTAATAAGATCAGGCAAAGGGATGCTCCAGTCAACCCCTTCCAGATTTGAAATGTATCTGTTTCGGTTTGGGTTGAACATTTTAGTTCCATTTACCATGTAGCAGAAGATAAAAGCATGGTGGACCTTCTTTAAGAAAAATTGTGCAATTCTTCCCCCCCCCCCACCCTCTGTATCCATCACTTTACCAGATGCTGTGGATAAGGCAAAGCCCTAGTGGTAATGCCCCAGGACTAAATGGAGTCCTTATGGACCTCAATAAATGTTTATTGATTTATGGGGCCCTATGCTTACCTATCTATTTAACAACTCGCTGTGCAACAAGATCCTGCGATCTTAAGTCCTTTTGGCTATAGCACCTATTTTTTTAAAAACAGATTCAAAGTCGCCAAAATGTTACCACCCAATCTCTCATATTGACAGCACCGTCAAGATTTTAGGAATGGTTATTTTCTGGGATTTTCTTTTCTTTATGTCTGGAGATGCCAGGGATTGAAGCCAGGGCCTGGAAGGGTTATTTTCAACCATTTAAGATCCTTGGCAAACCAAAATAATATTATGTGCCACCACCAATATGGGTTCTGCTCGGACTGGGTACGGTGGAACAATGCCTGAACCTGCTTTTGATTGTTGGCAAGTATACAATCACCAGGCACAGCCCACTGTAACTGGCCTTCATGGACTTATCTACAGCATTTGACTGTGTTAACAGGGCAAAGCTATGGTTGATTCTGTTGGATCTGGTTGGTTGAGGTTGCCATGAGAATCTAGCTGCTAAAGTGCGTTATGTCCCGGCACGAAAAATGACAGACATTTTCCCCTTAACTGCATCAAGGTTGCATCTTGGCCCCTTTATTGTTTATCTTTTATATTAATAATCTGATCCCCTATTTGGCCAGTGCATCCATCAACATCCAAAGAATACCTAATTTGCCTATCCCCGCATTACTTTACCTCAGTAACTGATGTGTGGATATTTAAGGATAAAAATGAAAAATTGAGTCCTGAAAAGAAATTACTGTTGTAGAATCATACAATCAACACTTGAGTAACTGCAAAGGATATAAAGAAGAAAGAAAAAACATTGACAGAAAAAGCAATCAAGTGGTCCTTAAAAAAACTCACCACAACCAGAACAGTCAGACCTCAGTCTTGGGAAGCTGTGCACCACGCACTCTTGACAGCCAGTTACTTAGAGTGAATCAAAGATGGTGGCTGCGCCAAAAGTGCCCCTCAAAAAACAAATACATGGATTGCGTATCATTAAATAAAAAATATATAAAAAGAGCCAAAAAAGGAACTAGGGGTGACTTCAAGGGGGTGCAAATACCATATTTGTATGACGACCTGTGAATCACGGAAATGAAAAACAGACAAGGCAAAAAAAGACTGCTATATGGGAAGCAATCTGAAGCTGAAGTAGAGCGGGCAGCTAACTCCTAAGTTAAACAGTGAAGCGAAGTGAAATTACTGTACCTAGGAGCAAAAAGAGGGAGAGGTTTTGGACTAGCCTAAAATGTTGAAGAAAGCCAGAGATAAGACTCAACTGAGAATTTCAAAATATAACATCACTGGACCCAGACATTTCATACAAAATTTGGCAGATCAAAAGATCGCCTGTTTTCATCCATAAGGAGTAAAACCATGAAATAGAAAATAATTTATGTCATATCAGTATCTACATCAACTGAAAGGGGATCGAATCGAAGAAAAAAAAACTGTAGCAAACTGTAACATCACACTACAGAGATGATCTAAATATTCATAATTGATTCATCAACATGCTTGTAATTGTTCAGCACAAATTACACGAAATGGCTGTACATCTGAATTTAAGGGTAAGCAGGGAGAAAAAGAGGTCACCTTTCTTGGGGTAGGTGGTGATTTGTTCTGGGGTATTATTTGCCTTTGTGATGGATTCGATGTTAAGAGGAGGTTTCATTAACTGATTCAATAAAGATTCTAATTCTTGTTCCTAATTAAACATACGAGACAATGTATATAATTAAGTGATTCTAAAAGGTGCATTACGTGCAACTATCTCTTACAAACATCTTTAGTCAAAAGTTTATTTCCAGGAAGAGTTTTTTGCATAATGCAGTAAATGTCGATCATGTCGGGTCATTTACCTTCTTGGATGCCACGACAACAATGTAAATAACGAAGCCAAACAATGAATGATATTCGTACATATTTCAGAAATCACAAATTGACAATAATTTAATTTCTTCTGCATGCAGCATTCCATTTGAATCACTCCTGCAATTTATCAATAAACATGACGATTTGACAGGGGCGACATGTGATCAACACAATATTACTGGAACAAAGAGATAACTTCTTGATTTGCTGTTCAAAATCACCGCTTCCTAATGGACTGAACCCACGTGACAACAACAGCCAGAGTTGGCACTAAGAATGGCTCTGGTGATATTACTTTGTTTTGAAAAGACATAGCAGCAATTGCTATTGCAAGGAAGATGCCTTAATTAGGTTAACTTGTTTTATTTACTGGCATTCGGGACTACACAAGCTTTCTTTATCATCATACCAATGAAGCAGATATTGATATGGAAGAAGGGTTTAACTGCAGTTCACAAATGTCTAAGGAGTGTAATAACAACACAACTTTAATTAGTACAGGAAAATCACAGAGTACTAATTTCCAACAACTGTTGTCTGCTGCAACCCACAGCAATTTTCTAGCCATGAAAGTTGAGTAAAGTGCAGGCCGACCAAATCATATGCCAGCCCCATTGAAGTGTCTGTATCAAAAGTGTAATTTCCTAGTCAGACATCGAAAAGTGAAGAAAAAAACACAGCTAAAATCGTGTGATTTCCGAATATTGAGGTCACAAATTTGTGATAAGAATTATCAGGGACCAGAATATCGACTGAAAGGTATGTATCCATTTTCTATACCAAACTCCACATTTACATACCTTGATGATTGCTATAGTTAGTTATTTCAAGTAACTATAAGTCTTGCCCTAAGGTAAACATAACTCATGCTGCCGCCATGCACAGGTTTTTTATGAATAATTTTACAACAAATGTTACAGTGATATTATCGATGATGTTATAAAAGATGTAATGAGTGTTGTAATATCTGGGGTAAATAAGCAGTGCATGGCGTGGGTACAAGTTATATATACCTTAGTGCACAAGTTACTTGACATACAAACGGGAATTTCTATGGTTTTGTACGTTTAAAATGTGAGCCTAACTGTAACGTCCCTGTAACTGTTGTGTTTTTTAAGTGAATTTCTATGTTTTTTAAAATTCTGTTTCATAACTATAATGTCTCTGTAATCCTTGTATTTTTTTTTTTAACATAAAGTCATTTTAATTACTACGTTTATCCAACCACTGCTACACACCGCCAACTCTCCTATAACCACCCAACCCTGCGCCACACTCAGCCTTTGGCCGTGCTTGGTGTGGATAGACCACAGAGCCTGTCCTGCTGCTAGGCCCTGCGGCTAACCCCCCTCTAATCACCCAATTCTGTGCCACACACGGCCTTTGGCCGTGCGCGGCGGGGTTGTTCCCAGGGCCTGCAGTCAACACTCCTTGAGGTCCAAACCCCACACAGCTGAATGGGTTTAGAACTTAAAAGGGCAATATTTATATATATATTTAGGGAGGGCACACAAGCCCGCCCCAGGGACCACAACCTCCCCAGGCCTACATAATAATAAAAAAATTAGGCGGGCTGCGCAGCCCGAAGCCAACATTGTTCTTGCACGCAAGCAAGCAGGGAGCTGCTTTAAATAGCAGCTCCCTGCTTGCAGGAGCAATGCTTTCATCTCTTTCCCTGCTTGCCTGTTAGCGTGCATGGAAAGAGATTAAAACTTTGCTTTCAGCCAGCGGGAGCTGTTTCAGAGCTCCCTCTTGCTGAAAGCAGACTTATGTTTGCTTTTGCTTGGTGGGAGCTGTCAGCGCCTTCCAAGCAAAAAAGAAACAGCTACCTCTGGAGATAGCCAGAATTAGACCTCAGCAGGAGATCTCCCTGGATCCGCTGCCCTAGTATACAAATGTATTTTCCCTTTAATGTTTTGAAAACTATTGAGCAGATTTTCACCACATATAGAAAGCATAATCTGCGAACCAAAAGCTACCTGTCTGCCAAATTTGGCATAATTCCGTCCAGAGATTCGGACTGTAGTCCGGTTCAAAACTTCTATGGGAATTAACATAGGAAATGCACTTTTTCTCAGGCCCCGCATGATGGATTATCCCAAAACATTCCATGCACAACATGATTCTTGGGCCCACCTTGTTTGGAAAATTTTATGAAGGTTCGTTAAATGGTAACAAAGATATAGTCAAGTCGAAAATGCTTTTTCAGTGGAAGCTAGGTCCTAACTATAACTACCTACTGGCGACCGCCAGTAGTAATATATACATATATAAACCTTCAAGGTATGTAGATATGTTGTTAAAAATAGTAAATCTATATCACCCTATTTGCACGTGTCTCAATATTCCGGTCACAATATTGTGTGACCTTGATATTCCTTCCTCGATATTCCATACTACAGTTACAACTGAGGCAATATAGGTGCTTTTCCCACTTAATGGCTTCCCGTTAAATCACTGTGGGATCCTTGAGGCTCTTTTCATTCATTAGTGATGTCCTCTGACTTCTGAATGCTGGAAAGAAAATGGATGGTAAGAGAGGTTAAGTTACTGTGCATGGTTATTTTCCATCCTTTTTCTCTGGCACCAGGATTTTACTTACAGTCCTCATATTTGGTTTTGAGGATGCCATTCACACCTTTGCTCTTGTGGGCTACATTGTGCTTCGGAAGCATTGTGGTGCAGTGCAAATGGGTCAACCGCCCTGAGAACAGACACTCCTCTTGTAAAGGTGGCTTTAATCTGGGTTTCATGGTGACTGTCATAAAGAAGGCCAGAAAGCTGCTTCAAAGAATTTGCCTTAAAGATGCCATTTGGTGTTTTTTGTGAACAGCCTCAGAATGATGAGGGAATGGGCGCATTGCAGATTTCTTGTGGCAAAGACTGGCTGATAATAGACTGTAGGGTGTCTCTTCCAAGGGTGTCATAATTTTTATTCAGTGCCTTATGAGTATAGTGATTATTTAATAATCCATTTTGGTAAGGTGTTTGTTCAGTTAAGAGCTCTAGCTGGTGTCAGACTGGATCCAGAGATTTTTCTTTGAGTAATACCCTTGCATGCCTTAGGTGACTTTGGTCGACTCTGCGTGCATCGTTGGCATCGTGATCTCTGTGATGACTTTGCGATAGTATATAGGCACCACCCCGGTGCGCTGACGTCAGTTCCTCACTTTCCATGCTTTTCTGACTGACTTTGACCAGTTTGTTGAGTTTTTGACACTTTTTTGGTGCGTCAAGGATGTCACGAAAGACCAGGTTCAAGCTGTGTGACTCCTGTCACAGCATGATGTCGGTGACAGATCCGCACCTTGTGTGTTTGTGGTGTCTGGAGCGTGACCACAACCCAAAGTGTGCTCCGAGTACCGGGCCATGCACCCGAAGGCTTTAAGGGAACGGTCCCTAAAGCTCATAGTAGTCAGGCACACGACTCCTCGTCGCTTCCAGTCTTGTTCAAGAGGAAGGTCACTAGACTACTCATACAACTGCTACCACTCTTCTTCGTCCCATTAAAGTCATCGGGACATTAGGGTCACAAGAAGAAGAAGTCGAAGAAGAATAGACATTCTTCGACCTCGCCCCATTGCTCGGACGTTGCAAGGCGGGAAGAGCGTCAACGCGTTAGACCTCTGTCTTAGGTGCCTGTTTCTGGGTCGGCTCCGCGCCTCCCCGAGAGCCGTAGCCACCCCTGCCCAACTCAAAGAGTTCTATGAGGCAATGCACCTCATTTTTTGGCAGACCGACCCCCCGGAACACCTTCGGTTCCAGTGGGGTCGGAAGGGTCCCCTTTGGGTTCTGCGCCGCGGGTTCGGCCCGGCTCCGGAGGGCTCCTCGGGATGCATTGTCAGATCCGTGCCTGCACTGATCGTGCCAATGCGACCTTCCCCAGTGCTGGCAAAGACATTGATGCTTCCGAAGCCGGTCGGGCCCATGATCGACGTTAAACCTATACTTATATCCGACGTGCACCGACTTCACTCAATGCTGGTTCCGTCTTTGACTTCCCTATGTCCCCCAGGTTTGATCCTGACCCCTTTTCTTGTAGGTACAGGGAAAGTGCAGAGGGGTCTCTGAACCTTTTAGAATTTCAATTGGATGGACCGGGCACAGGAATTGGGCAAAGCTAGTGGTCTAGATACATCTCCCTACGCTGGCATGCTTTCTCCTCCTACCATGGCTACAGAGGAGGGAGCGTCATATTCTATGGTGGTGAGAAGGATTGCTAAGGTCCTCAGCCTTGAGCCACCTTCTCTGGCAGTCAGGACTAACCTCCTGACTGAGGTGCTTCAGCCTGAGGCTTCTATCTCGGAACCTCTTTTACCTTTTAATGAAGCCCTCACTGATGTCCTTCTGGGTACCTTGTCCCTACTCAGCACAGGGGCCCCTGTGAACAGGACAATTGCCCGCTGCCATTAGCCTGCGCCGAATGACCCTAAATTCCTGACCCAACAACTTACGCCTGAGAGTCTTGTCATCCAGGCTTCTTCCTCATCGGGCGCATTCTCGTCCGTACCCCCAGATAGGGAATCAAAGAGACTGGATCAAATTGGGAAGGAACTGTTTTCTTCCTCCAGTCTGGCGTTGCGGTCTGTGAACACAGCATGCCTTTTGGGCTGCTATTCCCATACCCTATGGGATACAGTTGCGCAGGTGCTGCCGCAGGTCCCGGAGGAGGCCCGTGCCATTCTCCCTCAAGCTGTTGCTGACGGGAGGGATGCAGCCAATTTCATTATACAATGTCGGCTGGACACGACCGAGTCACTGGGCAGATCGGTTGCATCGATGGTGGCCTTACAGCGCCACGCCTGGTTGAGGACGTTTCACTTTTTGGGGAATGTCAAACAATCTCTCATGGACATGCCCCTCGATGGCACCTGTCTCTTTGAAGACAAAGCGGACTCAGCGCTCAAGCACTTTAAGGGGTCCTGGGCTACCGTACGGTCCCTTGGCCTCGCAGCTGCTCCTCGCCCCACGCAGTCCTCTTTTTGCCCCTTTCATGGCTACTGAAGGGGCACCCAACTAAGTCCATTTCCCTCCAGACACTGAGCCACGCATGCTGCACAGCCTCTGGTGGCCTCGGTTGTGGGATTCCATGTACTCATGGATCACGTAGTCAGTGGTCCACCCAGTCCACCTCCGCCTCTGCCGCAGCTTCCAAACCTTCCTAGTCCATTGCCCCAACTTGGACCAGTTGGGGGCAGGATCCGCTATCACCTGCCCCACTGGGAATCCTTCACAACAGACAGGTGGGTTTTGGAAATCATCCGAACGGGCTACTCCCTCCACTTTGAGACTACCCCTCCTACCATGCTTCCATCCTAAGATCAGATGACGAAGGATCACCTGGTGCTTCTACGCAAGGAAGTTACAGCTCTCTTGGCCAAGGGTGCATTAGAGAGGATTCATGTGCCAGAATTAGGTCGTAGTTGTTATTCCCACTGCTTTCTGGTGCCCAAAAAGGACAAGGGCCTCCACCCTATCCTAGACCTCCGGTCCCTCAATCTTTTCCACAGACAGGAGAAGTTGAAAATGCCCTCTCTGGCTCAGGTCCTATGTGCCCTGGACCCTGGCTTGCAGGATGCCTACTTTCACATTCCCATCCTGCCTGCCCACAGGCATTACTTGTGGTTTATGGTAGGCTACAAGCCCTTTCAGTTTACCATGCTCCCCTTTGGCCTTTCCAGCCCCAGTCAGGTGTTCACAAAAGTGATGACAGTTGTTGCAGCTCATCTGTGCCGGCTAAGGGTTTCAGTCTTCCCCTACCTCGATGATTGGCTGATGAAGGTGGGCTCGCCCAGGCTGTCATCTCCCAACTTTAGACTACAAACAACCTCCTGCATTCGCTGGGGTTCACTACAAACATGCTGAAGTCACACCTGACTTCCTCTTGGACGCTCCCCTTCACCAGAGTTGTTCTGGACACAGTGCAGTTTCGTGCCTATCCTCCTGAAAAGCTAGTTCAGGATATTCAGGCTATGACAGCAATGTTTTGTCCTCTATCCTGGGTTTTGGTGAGAATGACTCTGAGGCTAATGGGCCTTGTGGTTTCCTGCATCCTGCCGGGGATACATGCCACATGACAAATGCAGGCTCTGCAGTGGGACCTAAAGTTCCAATGGGCGCACCATCAGGGGAATCTCTCTGACATGGTCCAGATCTCGGAGGGAACTGTGCAAGATTTGCAGTGGTGGTGTAAGGAAACGGCTCCCTGTTGCAGTTACCCCCCCCACTTTTTGCCTGATACTGATGCTGACTTGACTGAGAAGTGTGCTGGGACCCTACTAACCAGGCCCCAGCACCAGTGTTCTTTCACCTAAAATGTACCATTGTTTCCACAATTGGCACACCCCTGGCACAGAGATTAGTCCCTTTTAAAAGGTACCAGTGGTATCAAGGGCCCTGTGACCAGGGAAGGTCCCTAAGGGCTGCAGCATATGTTGTGCCACCCTAAGGGACCCCTCACCTAACACATGCACACTGCCATTGCAGATTGTGTGTGTTGGTGGGGAGAAAAAGGCAAAGTCGACATGGCATCCTCCTCAGGATGCCATGCACACAAAATGCTGCCTGTGGCATAGGTAAGTCACCCCTCTAGCAGGCCTTACAGCCCTAAGGCAGGGTGCACTATACCACAGGTGTGGGCATAGCTGCATGAGCAATATGCCCCTACAGTGTCTAAGTCTATTCTTAGACATTGTAATTACAGTTGTGGCCATATTAAGTATATGGTCTGGGAGTTTGTCAAAAACGAACTCCACAGCTCCATAATGGCTACACTGAATACTGGGAAGTTTGGTATCAAACTTCTCAGAATAATAAACCCACACTGCTGCCAGTTTTGGATTTATTTAAAAATGCACACAGAGGGCATCTTTGAGATGCCCCCCTGTATTTTACCCAATTGTGCAGTGCAGGACTGACTGGTCTGTGCCAGCCTGCTGCTGAGAGACGAGTTTCTGACCCCATGTGGTGAGGGCCTTTGTGCTCTCTGAGGACACAAACAAAAGCCTGCTCTGGGTGGAGGTGCTTAACACCTCCCCCCTGCAGGAACTGTAACACCTAGCAGTGAGCATCAAAGGTTCAGGCTTCGTGTTACAATGCCCCAGGGCACTCCAGCTAGTGGAGATGCCCGCCCCCTGGACACAGCCCCCACTTTTGGCGGCAAGTCCAGGGGAGATAATGAGAAAAACAAGGAGGAGTCACCCACTAGTCAGGACAGCCCCTAAGGTGTCCTGAGCAGAGGTGACCCCTGCCTTTAGAAATCCTCCATCTTGATTTTGGAGATTTCCCCAATAGGAATAAGGATGTGCCCCCCTCCCCTCAGGGAGGAGGCACAAAGAGGGTGTAGCCACCCTCAAGGACAGTAGCCAGTGGCTACTGCCCTCCCAGACCTAAACACACTCCTAAATTCAGTATTTAGGGGCTCCCCAGAACCTAGGAAACTAGATTCCTGCAACCTTAACAAGAAAAAGGACTGCTGATCTGAAGCCCTGCAGTGAAGACGGAGACGACAACTGCTTTGGCCGCAGCCCTGCCGGCCTGTCTCCCAACTTCGAAAAAAACTTCAACAGCGATGCATCCAACAGGGACCAGCGACCTCTGAAGCCTCAGAGGACTGCCCTGCACCCAAGGTCCAAGAAACTCCTGTGGACAGCGGCCCTGTCCAACAACCTACAACTTTCTTGCAACAAAGAAACAACTTTAAAGACTTCACGTTTCCCGCCGGAAGCGTGAGACTTTCCACTCTGCACCCGACGCCCCCGGCTCGACCTGCTGAAAACCAACACTACAGGGAGGACTCCCCGGCGACTGTGAGCCCGTGAGTAGCCAGAGACGATCCCCCACAGCAACGCCTGCAGAGGAAATCCAGAGGCTCCCCCAGACCGCGACTGCCTGTAACAAGGGACCCGATGCCTGGAACCAACTCTGCACCCGCAGCCCCCAGGACCTGAAGGAACCAAACTCCAGTGCAGGAGCGACCCCCAGGCGACACTCTGCCTAGCCCAGGTGGTGGCTACCCCAAGGAGCCCCCCCCTGTCCCTGCCTGCATTGTTGAAGTGACCCCCGGGTCCCTCCATTACTTCCTATCTAAAACCCGATGCCTGTTTGCACACTGTACCCGGCCGCCCCTGTGCCGCTGAGGGTGTACTTTCTGTGCCTGCTTGTGTCCCCCCCCCCCCCCCGGTGCCCTACAAAAAACCCCTGGTCTGCCCCCCCCCCGAGGACGCGGATACTTACCTGCTGGCAGACTGGAACCGGGGCACCCCTGTTCTCCATTGAAGCCTATGTGTTTTGGGCACCTCTTTGACCTCTGCACCTGACCAGCCCTGAGCTGCTGGTGTGGTAACTTTGGGGTTGCCCTGAACCCCCAACAGTGGGCTACCTTGGCCCCAACTTTGAGACTTGTAAGTGTTTTACTTACCTGCAAACTTAACCTTCACTTACCTCCCCCAGGAACTGTTGATTTTTGCACTGTGTCCACTTTGAAAATAGCCTATTGCCATTTTTACGAAGACTGTATATGATATTGCTTTTATTCAAAGTTCCTAAAGTATCTAAGTGAAGTACCTTACATTTAAAGTATTACTTGTACATTTTTAACCTGTGGTTCTTAAAATAAACTAAGAAAATATATTTTTCTATATAAAAACCTATTGGCCTGAAGTAAGTCTTTGAGTGTGTGTTCCTCATTTATTGCCTGTGTGTGTACAACAAATGCTTAACACTACCCTCTGATAAGCCTACTGCTCGACCACACTACCACAAAATAGAGCACTAGAATTATCTACTTTTGCCACTATCTTACCTCTAAGGGGAACCCTTGGACTCTGTGCACACTATTTCTTACTTTGAAATAGTATATACAGAGCCAACTTCCTACAGGTGGCTTTTGCATCGCGATTGGGTCAGAGGCAGATCCCTCTATTCCATCCCCAACTAGATCTCATAGTAGTGACAGATGCATCAGTCCTGGGCTGGGGCGGCCACATGGGGAAGTCCGGGCTCCACCTATTGGATCCAGTCTATTGGAGCTTAGGCGATTAGGCTTGCATTGAAAGCATTCCTGTTATCGTTTGCGGTATGAGACGGTAGTAAGCCAGTGAAGTCGCGCTCTTAAATACTAAATTTATTGAACGATAACAGTGCATATGATGAGCTGATTGAACAAGATTGTATTGGAGCTGCCAGCCTCTGTGTGAAATAAACGACGACCATTTTGACACGGATAAGGCACTGTTTCCGATGTCTTGAGGAGGCCATAAGTTGTAAGGCCAAAACACGTCGACCATTTTTTTGAGGAGCATTGTGTAAATTGTTGAACACAGGAGAGGAATGTGATAGTACCAGATATAGGTGGTCATTCTGACCCTGGCGGTTGACTACCGCCAGGGCCGGGGACCGCGGATGCACCGCCAACAGGCTGGCGGTGCATCCATGGGCATTCTGACCGCGGTGGTACAGCCGCGGTCAGAAACGGGAAACCGGCGGTGTCCCGCCGGTTTCCCGCTGCCCTAGGGAATCCTCCATGGCGGCGCTGCCCGCCAGCCTGGTTCTAGCGGTTTTGACCGCCAGAACCTGGCTGGCGGTAACGGGTGTCGTGGGGCCCCTGTGGGCCCCTGCAGTGCCCATGCCAATGGCATGGGCACTGCAGGGGCCCCCTAACAGGGCCCCACCAAGATTTTCAGTGTCTGCCAAGCAGATACTGAAAATCGCGACGGGTGCAACTGCACCCGTCGCACCCCTTCCACTCCGCCGGCTCCATTCGGAGCCGGCATCCTCATGGAAGGGGGTTTCCCGCTGGGCTGGCGGGCGGCCTTCTGGCGGTCGCCCGCCAGCCCAGCGGGAAACTCAGAATTACCGCAGCGGTCTTTTGACCGCGCAGCGGTATTCTGACGGCGGGACTTTGGCGGGCGGCCTCCGCCGCCCACCAAAGTCAGAATGACCCCCAAAATCTGGTAGGCTGCGAGGCCTTCAGGCAGATATGTGCTATATAAATTCACATAACATAACATTCAACGGGAAGCAATATCCTACCAAAGTTGGTACTTAAATAGGACTACCTCAGGCAGCAATGTGGGTGTCTCTCCACACAGTCACAGAGCATTACTGCCTGGACAGTCAGGTCTGCTGAGATGGCTACTTTGGCCATTCGGTCCTGTAGGACATTTTAGTCTGATCTTGGTTCACAGCCCACAGCTGAGGATGGTATTGCTTGGGTATCTAATCTAAGGTAAGGAATCTGCAACTAGAAGTCAATATCAGATGAACATGTTACTTGTTAGAGACATATTCTAGTTGCAGTTCCCTTACCGACCCACCCCTCTTCCCCACTTGTGAACTGATTTCCTGGGACAGGCACTCCCTTTTCAGGGCCCTAGTTCAGACGCACCATTAATAGTGTTCTTCATGGCTCTGCGTTACTGGTGTGAAAAGTTGTGAAAAGAAACTGACGTCAGTGCTCCACTGTGGTGCCTATAAACTACTGTGATCATGGCGATCACAATGCCAACGACACACACTGAGTCAACCGATGCCACCTGACGGTGCGCAAGGGTACTGCTCAAAAAAAAAAATCTCCGGATCCAGACTGACACCTGGGGAAATTCTAAGGTAAGGAATCTGCAACTAAAATATCTCTACTAGATAATTTGTTACCGAAGGTAAGTAACTTGTTCTTCTGTGCTTCCACTGGTGCCTGGCGAAAGACTGTTCTCAGTGCCACCAATGGTCTTTCTTTGTATTAGGTTGTGTCCAGTGTCTTATTTCATAAGTGGAAAGAACCGGACTGTTAATGCCGCCCGACTGTAGCAATAGGCTCCTGGAGGCTTTTATTTAATGTCTCCCTAGGAGATGCTTTTGTTAAGAAAGTGGATGCAGTTGTATAAGCTTCTATGAACTTTGCTCTCCAAGCTGTTGCCCTGTGTTGTCTGAGCCAGTCATTACTGAAAAAAAGTTCAGGCCTTGTTCATATTTGCTCCAGATGGATCAGATCTTCATTTCTCATGCAATGATATAAGAAAAACATGGTTCCTCTCAGATTAGATATAATTTTCTTTCAGTTCTTATCAGTGACTTTGGAGACAAATGCATTTCTAAGAGAAAGGTGTTAGTACTGTCAGAGAATGGAGGAAAAAAAAAGACGTTGTCCAACAAAAATTTAGCATATTTGTGCCTCAATAATTGTTTGTCTCATAACCCGATTGCCTGATGACAGAAATTTAGGAGAAACCATGCATTGAAGTTGGTTAGTAGGGAAATGCAGCGATGGGGCGTATGGAACTTGGGAAAACTGCAATCAAACAATTACGAAGTGAGGAAATGTGTTAGCAGTGGGGTTTGTTGAAGGCAAAGCAAAACACGTAGGCAGAATGATGGCCAACCCATCCTGCGTTGTCTAGTGCTGTGGCCGTTGTTCGTGTAGCAGGGTTATCTCGCTACTTCTCTTTCAGTATAATATATTTTTGTAGGAAGGTTTTAAGTTTGTTGTTGAAAATACTCAGAATAGGAGCTTTCTGCCTGGCGAGTGGAATTAAGTTCCAGAGTTTAGGGATAGCACGTGTTAAACCTTGTTTATGGGTCCCTTGTTTCAGGGATTTCCTATCAAGTCTTTGAGAATGTTCACATGAATAGCCTTGTTGAGGCATGCAGCTTTGAGTGGTGTCAAATCTAGATTTGGGAAGAACATTTAGAAGTGTTATTCTGTAATTAATCAGGGTAAGATCAAAGGGGGTCGAACTGCTAGTTTTAAGTCATTCCTGAGAATGAACGTTACACTGCTGAAGGTAGCCTAAATATCCAGGATGAAATACCTAAACATGGGATAATCACTTCTCTCAGAAACTGTAATTTTCAGGTGTTGTTCCCCAAAATCCGATAATCAGGAATATTTTCATCCTCCTGAGATTGTATTGCAACATTTATATAGCCCTTACTACCCCTGGGTGGGGCACTGAACCACTAGCCTACATGGGTAGCAATCTATGCCATGTACTGTGTGCGGCCGGAAGGTTGTTGTCTTTGTTTTGTGATCCTATGTGGGACGTTTTTCCATGCCATGTGTGATGACCACCGTGGTGCAGTTATCAAGTTATGGGACCCATTTGCACTTAGCAGTGTGGTGGATGAAGAGGTGTGAGAGATAGACATGCTGTTTATGGTTTTCAAGATGGCAGCTTTAAGCAACTCTCCAGGCCCATTTATGGTATTTCTTAGGGTCATAGTCCACTTAACTGGTTACTGTACTGTGTTTGTTCACCTGAAATTTAGTTTATAAATTTGGCCCTGTTTTGGCACGGTTGGAGAGAAAGAGAAAAAAGTGGAGAACCAACAGGCTCAAATCTCCTTTTGTCAAATACATATGCACACAGTGTAAGTACTGTATTTCATCTGACACTACCAAAAACTGCCCTGCCACATATCTCGTCAGTCCTACCTCACCTTACTGTACAACTTGCTATGTACAATACATACTAATTTTCAAGGGTACCGAACCATACTGAACAAAGTGTGTAAGACAAGTCCACAATTCACAAAGGCAGGTTTTTCATCTTGACGTGCTGTTTATTTCCCAGAAGAGTGACAAATAGGTATGACAGTGTCTTCACCAGACAGCAGCCGATACATGTTTAATCTCCATAGACTTCTTCAAGGCTCCAAAATGTATATATAATAATCCATATCAATCTAAGTAGTTTGTATCACAAAATAATGCCAGCATATCAATAAACATCCAGTGAAACACACTATTGCCAATATAGTGTTGTGTGCAGATATAAAACCAGGAGATAGATATGTGCCATAATCGTGCTACCCCACAAACATACAAATAGGATCTGTAGACATATAAAGGTGTCCAAAACAATTAACAAACTCCACCAATGAAAGTGTGCCGTACCGGAACTCATTGTGAACAGGAAATACACCCATAGGGTGAATAGAATGCAATAATGAAGGGTGAGAAAGTAGAATTAATGACAACCCAGAAATTCATAGGCAAGAGGAGTCAATCAATTACCTGAAACAATGAGTAAAAACTCAGGAAACTGTACTGACTTTTTAATTAGGCAACCACGTACCGGAGAGAAGGCTGGCCAAGATGTGTGTGGAACCGAAGGCAAAAGGTCAAATGGAGTGGACGAACAGAATCAATGAAAAATTAAGGTAGTCCCTCAGTGACCGCCTCCTACCTCGTATAAGGGAAAGTATGTGGACCTCCTCTCAGGTGCAACATAATCCCATTGTAATACCTATTTTTCTCTCTTTTGGAAAATAAACAGCAAGTCACGATGAATAACATGCTTTTGTTAACTATGGACTTTTCTTACACACTTTGTTCAGTGTGCTTTAGTGCCCTTGAAAATGAGTCGCGTCCCCCAAGGTAGCAGGGTGACCTTGTACCTAGTTAGCACCTGATGTTTCATGAGGATGAGACATAACAGAAGTCCTTTGTAAATAAGAATACTCAACTACATCACTTATAACTACTACTGGATGTGCAGGCTCATCAGTATTGTCACCATTTTGTAGTACTGCTATGAATATCTGTTTTTATTTATGGTCTTTCCTCATTATCTATAGTAGGTACCTCTGTGACCCTTGCACTAATGAACATGTAAAGGCCTTGGGGTACTGCAAACCAGGATAACGAGCATGAACGTGATGACAACTACTTCAAGGCAGTAACAGTGATTTAGCAAATTTGCCACCCACTTAACCCAGCAGACGGTGCAACAAAGTATTACATGAAACTATATAAGAAAAATAACACTTTAGTTTAGCTTGACAAACATTCTGGACAAAGGACCCCACTGAGTCTTAGGGAGGAGGAGCCATTGAGCCTAAAGGCATTGTGCCTGAAGGCAGAGACGGATGATGGCTTTGCCAACCCCACCATTAACCAGCGAAAAGTATACACATGCTTACCGTCCCACTCCTGGCACTAAGCTGGACCATATGCTCACAGTCCACACTAGCTCCCTCATGGTGTCAAACTGACCGGGCCGTTTTTGTTTGTTTCTTCATATAGGAATCGTGATCTGCTCTTATAATCTGCCTGCAGCACAGTCACTTGGCGGTTGAGTCTACTTGCAACCTTGGTGGTTGAGTCTACCTAGTACTAAGTTTGTGAAACAATGAGTGCTGGAGCTGGTATACTGCCAGACAGTCCTTGCCCCTTATCTCTCTTTTGCTGCTTTCTCCTTTTTTAGTGCTTTTTCTATCTTTCTTTTCCTTCTTTCCCCCGTGTTTTTTTTTTCTTGCTCAGTGTCTCCTGAGGACAAATAAGTGCTGATGCACCCCACCTGCAAAAACTGGCTCAAATTAAGCATTGAGTCTACCTCTAAGGAGCCTTAAAAGTAATTTTGTTAGGAATCTATGACACCATAAATAACTGGACCTTAAACTATTAGAAACTTGAGTAAATAAGATGTCAGACAATAACATCTAAAAGAAACAAACCATTTGTCAGACGAAATATTACAGCAAATATCTGTGTTTACACAGGTCTTAACAAGGACAGTTAGAAAAAAAATGTAATCAAAGCATAAAATATATGAGCCAAGCTAGAAAATGATTACTTATAACAAGTTTTGTTATGTTTTGTTAATCAGTTTTGTAGAGCGTTCAGCTACCCATCTTGGGCACCCCGACACTGACAAAAGTATAAGCAGAGCGTTGTCTAAGAGGGTGTTAGATGCAGATTTATCTGAAGAGATGGGTTTTTAGCTGCTTTCTAAAGCTTAGCAGTTTGTTGTTTGACCTGAATTGGACGGGGAGGGTGTTCCATAATCTGGCAGGAAGGTAAACAAATGAGCGACCTCTTCTCGCTCTCTTGATTCTGGGAACAGCAAGTAGGGAGAGGTCATTCAATCTCAGAGCTCTGGAACCTGAATGTGCTGTAAAGAGATGCTGCAGGACATGTGGACCGGGCAAGTATTTTAGCCTGTGGGAAAATGCATAAGGCCTTAAATTCTATTTGTTTGTTCTATTTGTTCTATTCTATTTGTTTGTTCTATTTGTTTGTTGATGATGTGAAGTGAAGATGTAGGAGAGCCAGGCATGTGGAATTCGTTTTAGGCAGAAGCAGAGGGACTTGAGCAGCGGCATTTTGGATGACCTACAATTTTTTGTAACATAGGCAGGACTGCCCACGTACAGGGAGTTCTTGTAATCTAGGCATGATATAATTAGGCCTTGCACCACCGTTCTCTGGCATTCTGCAGGAAGCCACTTGAGCGTTTTCATATGAGATCTTAACAGGCCAAAGCAAGTATGCACCACCTTCTTAACCTGGGAGGTCACAGACATATTTCTGTCCAAAGTGAAGCTAAGATTCTTGACTTCAGGTTTATGGGTGGGGGACTCACCCAGACAAGGGGGCCATAGAGTTGTTGCCGACATCTCTGATTTATCCCCATTCAGCTTGAGATAACTTGCTGCCATCCAACTGGCCACCGCTTGTAGGCATGTATTAAGTTTCTTAGAGGTAGATTTGGTGTCCAGTGACATAGAAATGACACCATAGTAAAGACATGGGCACAGATGATGTCTTAGAGAGGTCGAACATAGATGTTGAAGAGCATAAGGTTCAAGGAAGAGCCCTGCAGCACTCTACGTTTCAACTTATATGTTTCAGAGAAGAAGGGTCCTTCACTAATTTGGAACCTTCTATTGTCAAAAAACACTGTTAGACACTTTAATGCCTGTGATCCCTATTGCTTTCATGCATTCATCCTGTCACTCAAGACTGAGGCTCATATTTATGCTTTTTGCCGCAAATCTGCACTAACGCAGTTTTGTGGCAAAAAGTTTAGCGCCAGCTTGTGACATTTAACAACGCCAGCCAGGAGCTGTATTTATTGAATGGTGCAAGCCAGCACTAAACTTGGGCTAGCGTCTTAGAAGAAGACGCTAGCCGGGTGGGGGTGGCGGTAGGGAAGGAGGGGGTTGAGCATCAGAAAATGACACGTGGTTAGAGGCAAAAAAGTGCCTCTAACCAGATTAGCACCAATTCCTGGCGCGCAACCACCAAAAACATGACTCCTGTGTTAGGAAACACAGGAGTCATGCCTACCACCCCATTGGCCAACACAGGGGACAAGTGTCTCCTGGCTTTGGCTATTGCAACCTAGCCCATGCAGAGGTCCCCAAGTTAGGGCCCCTGATGGCACTTTAAAAAAAAAAAAAAATACATACTTACTAATATTTACCCTACTTACCTGGGATGGGGTCCCCTATCCTCTGATGTTCCTCTGGTGTGGGTGGGGGTGTACCTGGGCCTTGAGGAAGGCACCTGTCGACCTGTTCCATTGTGTTTAACCATGGAAATTGGTTCACAGGTCCCCTAATGTGTTCCCCAAAATGTTGTGCGTCCCTTGGCCTGCTGGGGGACGCTTGTTTTGGGCCTGGGTACAGCTTTTGCTGGTGCAGTTTTCCAGACCGGGCCTCTGCTTCCTGGAATGCAGCGCACGTGTCTGTGGTCCTGCTGGGCGGGCCGTATAACGCGCGGTGGAAGCAGGAAGCCTGGAGCTTGCCTGACTTCCTGCTGCGACATGGCGTTGGTGTGCATGTGCCTAGCCATCGGCTTCTCCGGTTACTGGCGTCTTGTGCGGGGCGCCTGGGGCTTCCATGGTCACGACGTCGGGTGCTTCAGGTGGGTTGAGCTACAGATAGATAATCTCAACTTGTGATGAATGGGACAAGGACTAGAGGGACCTGGGAGTAATTTTGACTATTGCCTTGAAGATTTGACGAGGACTCTATTGAGTTCAAACGTTTCAGCTTTGGGGATAACAAATTGGACTAACAGATTATTGGACCACAAGATTGGCAAAGGGTCATATGTTTTCATGGATGTAATGTTTGCACTGTAACATCCTCTACCTTAATGCCTGTCTCCCTCGGTTTCCTCCCAAATGTTCTCCACATCATATAAACCTAACTACATAGTAATGAAGGGTTACATTCACCCAAATGCTCCTTGAAACAAACAAGAGCTGGAAAGGGACAGATCAAGGAAATGCCTCATTTATTTTACCCCATTGTCACAGCCCTTGGCATCTCTTTAAAGAGTAACTTTGAAACCTCTTCAAACATCCCATAACTAAGCCCCCCCCCCTTCATTTTTGTTGTGTTGTGGATGAAATGTCTTTGATATCATGCGCAACAAGACCCTTGCACTCCGGGGTGGACTCTAGAGAGGAATTACATAATCTGATGGGAGGTACTAAGGTGTGGTTATGAAAGTTATGATGCAGTGCGTACACATCACGATAGTACGTTGAAGAAAAAAGATGTCTTTTACCGAGCCCTGTGTGTGGCGTATTCATTTGTATGCTTCCTGGCTGAGGAAGACGCTACAGAGGTCTTACCAGGATCCTCTTTATCACAGTTCCTTGTCTGTCATTTACACCTTCCAGTCTCTGAAAGTGACTAAGAATTAAATTACACCTCACCTCATGGAAGAACCCACCTGTATACCACAGGCAGGTCCTACGTTGGCCAGCATCTCATCCACACGGCTTCAAAGCCAAGCACAATAAAAAAGCCCTTCTGACTCCTCACAGCTCCCGGAGAAGCCTTGTGCTATGAGTTGACAGACTTCTACTAAAAGAAGCTGTGACAAGGCCAATAGTGTTGGCTTTTGTACACTTCATTCAGAGACAAACACCATCCCTGCATACACTGAAATCGAATACATCCTTGCCCATACACTTATGGAACAAATCATCTCTGGGGATCTATGCACGTAAACCACTGGACCTGCATGTACACATGCCACAGAAATAAGCCAACAGAAGCCTGCAGACAGCAGTTCGACAGTGGGAGAAACGGAAGGTATGGAACCCTGCACAGTTGGTACTAGGGATGAGAGTTCCATGTCCCCTTAATAGAGCGACATTTGAAGAAACTACATCCCAGGTGGAGAAAGCAACGTATACTGGGGGTCAGGTGCAGGATACTTATACGGAAGCAAACAGAATGTCAGCAGATGTGTAGCTTCTGTTGGTGCAGCAGGTGCAGTGGCACCGCGGCCCAGAGGTCTGAGAAGCCCATTGAACCCTGGTTATTGTTGTATTTTATCATTCAAAACGGCAGGGGGGTATTCCCTTGCTTACACTAGGGGCCATGACACCCTGGCTATGCTACTGAATGTCGGGTGCTGTGTAATAGGCTAATTAGCTGATCCCTGAGTTTACCAAACAGGCTGCCGCGGGTACACAATGTCCATTCCAGAAACAGGACGCAAATGGCCTCGATAGCCTGCATAGTTTACAATGTTTACGCTCGATTTGGCAGTCCATAAACTTTATCTCGGCAACAGTTTGGATGAGAGACTGGGAGGCACTCGAGAGGAGGCTTTTTCTGCATCCGCCTGAGCTCCTGTAGCTTTAGAAAGCCCTGGGGCGAGGACTGTCTGAGACAAGAAGAGTGGACAAAGTTGCTAAAGAGGTGACAACATGGATTCCATGTTTTGTGAGTGATGAGACCACGAGGCACACATGTGAGTCTAGTTTTCTTTCTTGGGAATCTATTCTTGTCCCAAACATCCTGACCCGTAAGCACAGCAGCAGAGGATGTGAGGCATCAAAGCTGGAGGGGTGGGAAGAGAACACGAGTGCACACGCTTCATATTAAGCGCAAATCAGCCACGAGGCTCCCTGTATTAATTCAGGCTGAGGAGGAAACGATGCAGCCATCGTGCGCTCTGGAGGAGACTTCTCCAGGCTCGCACGGAGCCGATTAATCCACTAACCCATCTTCTCATGGCGCCCGCGGGCCCTCTTGGAAGAGCTGTGACCTTCCTGCGTACATTAACTGACGCTCGGCGAAAAGGGAGCAATGTTAACGCTCTGCCGAGGGCTCCGGTCTGGGGGTTCTGGACATGCAGAGCGAGACCCGCCGTTATGCCCCCGCCACACAGATTGTGGAGTCCTCAGTGACCTTTCCCCAGAACAATATTTATTTGATGCTTTTCTTTTTTCACCGGCGACCCCGTCCTGTTATGGGGCTTACTTCCACGGACTGTAACGCACTTCAGTCGGGACGATATGGGTATAGTCTGACTGCCTCCACACTGGGCCTGCACCCATTCGCAATGTGCTATTTAGAGTAGTTATGAATTCTCCGAAGAAAGATTTTTAAAGATAAATTATGGTTACAGTTAACTTATAAGAAATTAACATTTGTTTACAAAAAATCGCAGAAATTCCCTTAAAAACACAGCTAAGGTGACTTTATGGTTAGAACTGAACCTACAAAATACTGAAATGCCACACCCAGGGTTAGTTGTGCAAACCATAACCCGATCCACCACAATGTACTGCTCACGAATCTAGGTTTACAATACATATTGTGTAAAAAACATTGTGAGCAACTGATGACTGACTGATAACTCACAAAGTTGTTGGGCAGAGCTCCAAGACGGCATCATGGGAACGCAGTGATTTTTAAAAAAATATTAAGTGTATAGTGTGGTTCAGTAAAGAAGCAAAATATATTTATTTCTCAACAGTAAAATGTCTGTTGAAAACAGTTAAATTATGCACGGTATCCTTTGTTATTCTAATTTGAAAATAATATAAGAAATGTCCAGCTGTGTCCTACAGTGTGGCACTTCCCGTTTTAAGAACCACATAAGCCCCTCAGTAGTGTCTTACGTTGACATTACTGAACGCCGGTTCATCCGACGGTCTGGCTCGGTGGGTAAGACAGATGCCCCGAGTCTTCATTTATGCAAGGAAATTATAGCCCCTCCTGGTTGAGCGGTAAAAGACAGCTATGCATTGGGCCCTGGTGCACAGCACCTGTGATAACCACACTTCCGGTCTCTCTCTCACTCCACTCTGCATAGGTTAGGTTTATCTGCAGCGCCTCCCTCTGTTAAGGAACCTCGGCTTGTCTTTCATCTGCGCAGGAATGGAGTCTTCCTAAAGTGTAAGCCTTCTGTGCTTCTAAGTGTGTCCAGAGTGTCGAGTCGGGGTGCATGTTATTCTTTATAATCTCCCTGTGCAGAGAGTTGGGTTCCTTCAGGATGGGCACACTCCTTTTCCACAGAGTGTGGATCCTAAACGCTGCACCGAGAAAACCACATGCCGCAGGGAGGGACTCGGATTCTGCAGTCTTCTGGGCATCGTCTCTTCATGGTGCCATGGGGCCTCCACATGCAGTCTCTGGGATCCAAGGGGACATAGTCCAGGGTCTATGCATGCAAAGGATTCATCCTGTGTAGAGTCCGTCCTTAGGAGAGAGTCTGGATCTGGGGCTCTGTACGCAGGGCATGGCTGCCTCAGGGGCTTTACTCTTTTGCAACTGCTGCACATTTTCTCAATGTTCCACCAGTTGCATGGCGGTGCATATCTCACTCTTTTAGTGTAGCAACCCCCCTGTTAAGGAGCAGTGTACAGACTCCAAGTTAAAGATGAGCACTGGCTCGTGTCTTCACAGTTCACCTGACGCGCTGCTAGAGTGCTGCGGAGGGAGAGTGGAGATTCTACACCTACAAATGGGCGTGCCTCTGACTGTTGTATGGGGCCGAGCACCACAGACCCTCAGTGCATGGGGCATCCGCCATGACCTCGTGCCCTCCAGTCTGAGCCGGAGCGTGCAGCCACGTGACTGCCATCTTTTCAGTCTGACCCTGACTAACGTCCGCCATGCCGCACTTAGTGCGGGCCCGAGAGACTGCTGTCCGCCCAGGTTATGGGTCCGAGTGCCAAACTGTGAGACAGCCGTCATTCAAGTCCTAGATTGCGAGACTGCTGTCCGAATACTGTGCTAAATGTCACACAGCTCGAGACAGCGTTTTACTTCACGTCCCGGTGCTGAGAGCCCCTCCCACCTTATAGTGCAATAGGTCAGGCAATTAACTGCTGTCTTCTAGTTTTCATTACTGAATATCAAGTCCCGAAATCCCTTTAGTGCGTCGCCATTCCATTGACAGACCACTTCATCGACTTCACCGGGAGCACGGCTCAGGCTCACAACACAGTTACTAGAGTTAAGATTAAATTTGCAGTTTAATTCTTGGCAAATTCTTGTAATCGTCATGTCACTGCACTGCCCGTTTGTTATGGGGTTACTGCGTGGTACATGTCGGGTCATGACGGCTGCATTCTTTGTCTGACAGGGGCTTAGGGTGTCTTGCCAGGTGACTGTCATCCGCCCAGCTGGCAGTTCAAACGGAGAGTTTCTGTTGACAGGCATATTTATTTTGGGGTTGTTGTTCCTTGCTCTAAATGAGAAAGAATGCATGTTCTGCCTCCTTCTTTCTCTGCCACCTATTTTCCAGCGTCTCACAGCCAGGGCACTATGGGAACAAACTGTGGTTTTAGCTTCACAGAAAATAAAACCCACAAATGTCAGACGTTGGATTCACTCAGATAAAGCGTCGGAGAAACAAGGAATGCCAAAGCCAATAAGTCTCACATTTATATCACGAGTTGACTTTGCCAATGCTTATAAAGTATTGTTTAAGGAAAGGGAAAAAAACATTTGACAATAATGGAGGCAAAGCAAACACGCATCTTATGGTATCTCAAAACATACACTGAATTAATTGTTTTCATCTTTGTAAAATAGCATGGTTTATTTTTCGTTTAAGGAAACTCTGAGCATGATTTTAAAAGAAAAAGGATGTTTCAAAATGTAAAGGGAAAAACGTTCCAAGGCCTGGTTTATGTAACACATGACTGAGCCATTTGGCCCACTGTAGAAGCCCAGAAAATAAACTTATGAGCCTCCTGGAGACGTGGCATGCTAAGTATACTTTCTGCCGTAGATACCAGCTGAGCGAGTGCATTACTTACAGAGTTAGGAAGGACCAAGCGGGATTACAGTTAGGCGTCAGCACCAGCCCAGTAACTAGGCCCCATGGATACAGGCAATCTAAATAGCAAGCAACAAGGTCTATAGTCAAAACCTCACCTGGTGGAGCTTTCAGTATAGGCGAGCCTAGTGGTGGAACAATGCCATTTAGTGACCACTGGCTGTGTAGGGACAGGGGAGCAGATCAGTTGTATGTAGTGTGTGTAACCCATGACAGAATAAAAACAAATCCTGGCTGGGGCATAACACTCAGACAATTATCTGCACGCACACTGAGTGCATAGGGCGATCTCAAATAATATCATCAGCGGTTTGGGGGGTGTTAGACGGGGGGGACCACCCAGGGGGAGCTTAATTGTGAACTAATTGATTACTTGTCTAAAGAAGGAACGTCAGTCGTTAATGGTTTTAAGGGGGTCAGAGTCAAGTAGCAGGGATGCAGTGGATAAGGCTGCAACTCTCCAACTGTGAATGTTGCTAGTGAAGGGACAATGGTGGCGGAGTGCCTGGAGGAAAGCCTGCTAAAGGTATGCCATCCAAGATGGGCTGACCAGGCCAGGGCGCAAGGAATAGCGCTGTTCCTTTCTGGTGCATTTTGGTGTTGGTCCTTCCAATCCCAGCACCAGCTGGTTCCATGAAGAAGAATGTGCACTGATTTGCCATGACTTCTGCAGGAAATAGTAGACAGTACTTGTATCTAACTTCCTTTAGCTTTCACTTTACAGTCAGGAAAGAAATTTGGCAGCGCAGCAGCCCCTAGTAAAAGTCTTGGAAAATCATAATATGGGAACACGCACAGGATAGGTGTCCTGCTTGTCCAGTAGCACCTAGTATTGCTTATTTGTCCTTGAAGTTTTGGATCCTGGCAACCACAGGTGTAGGGGACAGAAGACTCCGGGCGGGCACTCAGTAGGTGTGCTCAACAGTGAAGATGGGGGAGAGGCACAGAGATGCAAACTGAATAGAGAGACAGCCTTCTATGGATGTTGTGCAGTTAATACCCTCCGGTCCCTCTGGCAGCTTGACAATGCAGATGTTGTATCAATGGGAACACCCCTCCGCGTCCTTCACCCTATTCTCCAAGAAGCAAAGTCATTCCGATAGTTCCTGCATCTGTTTGGGGAGTTCAGTCGTTTGTGGTTAAAGATTATGGAGGGTTGTTTCAATTTGTCCTTACTCGTTCTGATGGTTTCCCTTGGTCATTACTTAATAGTTCCAGTTCTCTGGCAATTGGGTCCACTTTGCCTTCCAGGGCTGATCTCGTTTCTGCAATTGCTTGAAGGATCAAGTCCAGTTTTGCTGTTTTAGGAATATGTTCTTCATGATCCTAGTCTTCTGGTATGCCTGATCTGCCATGTGGGTATTCAGGATGACCTTCCATAGTGGCAGGATTAGACGAGTGAGAGGGGGCTTTTCAGTTCTGCATTTTCCCATCAGCGCCGGCTTTGAGGCGCCCAAGGCATGTCTGAATGATCATGTGTACTGCTGAGATGAAGCTGCACCACTGAGGTATGAGTTTTCAGCCAGGTGCAGCGCTATCCTGGGTGGTCCTGTGCTCCGATTCGGGGAGTGGAGGCCCCGCTTGCCCCTAGCCCAGAGGAGTCACAGGCACTATAGCAGGGGAGGCACACGCAGTTTCACCCTCCCTTGAATGTGACAATTGTGTTGGGTGCTGCAGTTGCGCTGTACAATGGCTCCCTGGTGTCCGACCCTCATTGTGAACCCAGGACCCAGCCGCCAGTGTCCGTGATTCAGTGATGATTCCTCAGGCAGCCTGCTCAGGTGTAGGCAGGGAGTGTAATCTCAATAGGAGGCAACCAGAGACCAAAAGGGCAGCTGTCCAATTGCATGCTTGCTCCTGTTCAATAATGTACAGGCGTGCGGGTCAGCCCCTTGTGCCCGCCACCTTAATGATGAGTAAGAATGTAGGTTTAAGTTGCCACTGGGATTCCCTTCCTCCACAAACCCTCACCCCACCTTGGGGGACCTCTCTCAGGGCACACACCTCTGCTAATTGGTGGCAGGCTGCAAAATCGACACAGGTGCAAGCTCTCCACTCTCGCAGAAGACCTTGTCAGACTGCCCGGTCATGAATTAGGCACTAGTGCCGTTCCTGCAGAGTATCACCAGGCCTGCACAGTGCCAGATGGCCTTGGCATTCATCTTTGAAGCCATGTAGTGGGTGCTGGTTCTCAGTCTGACCATGATGGCAATTATTATACAGGTCTTTCCAGGAGCTCGCTTAGACCACAGCTGCCATCTTTGGGCATCAACCCCTGCCCCCAACTTTGGTCATCTTAAAAATGGTAAAAGTGGCTGGGGTAACCTTGCAAACCTTTACCCCATTGGTTAGGGCTTCTCCAGGGGTATTCCCACCCAGCAGCTCTTCCTAGGCATTAATTTGGCATCTCCAGGCACCCACTTCAGAACAGTCCTGGACTTGCAAAAGATGAGAAAAGGACTGAACTTGCTGTTTGTGAGCTGTGAATATCATAGAAAACTGGAGCTGCTTTTCCTCTTGTACCCATGGCAGAGAAGTAGACTCCAAGGGTGATAAGGCTGACCTCCTATCTGTTAAAGCTGCTGGGACACAACAAGGTACAAGAAGCCTTTTCCTGCAGCTGATCAGTGTCAACTGAACCTGGATTAGACCCTCTTGTGGGCCTCTGCCTGCCACTTTTTGAGTCTTTAAGTTCCACTCCTGAGGTTCTGAGAAGGCTTTAGAAGTGTACTCCTGTGGTAGATTGGGAATTAAAAAGGACTGAACTGAGATGGTAAAATGTTGGACTAGGGTGAGCCTGGTTAGTGCATGAGACCCGCACTCCATCGCAGTCATTGTCAGATGGCACCTAGGTCCTATTCTACTTCGACCACTGACTATCATTTGGGCTTTATGCTTCTTGGCGCTATTTCTACTAAATTCATATCTCTGGTTCCCTTTATTGGATTTTTGTCCCTTTGGCGCCATTTGATTACATTTTATTCTATTTTTCTCATTTGTTTTGAGATTTTTATTGTTCTGCCTTTTGAATGTTTTACTGCTTTAGTACTGCATACTTTATACATTGACTCTTAAGTTAAGCCTGCCTGCCTTGTGCCATAAATACCAGGGGGCTTAGCTCATGTTGATTTAGTATCTTTAAAGGTTCACCCTGAAAAGGATTGCCTTTTTTTATGAGGTGGGTACTTACCCCCCTCAACTAATAACCAAAGTTCATACCCTCCTTATTCAATAGCATAGCTTCCTCTTGTTGTGTTTGTCCCTCCCTGGAACATAGCCTCATTACCATTCTTTTGATTGGCTGATTTGTATTCTTCCCCTGCTCACGTTTGGGGAATGACTTTTTTTTGGTGAAGCACTCCAGGAAAGTGAATGTATTTTTCACCTCTCTTGTTGTGCTTCTTTTTCCTCCATCCACCCTTTGCTCCTCCATTGCCATCCACACCCATGGTCCTTTTCTATTTTTTATTTGTGCTCTTGCTCGTTTTTGTTTTTCCCCATTTACTGATGGATGTGGCATCTGCCATCTTAGAATAGTAAACCCGATGGGCAACAGAGGTTGCATCATGGTACCTTTCTTTTTTGCTGATGCGGTGCAGCATCATGTGACTGTCCTGCCAACCATATTAAGATTTTGTTTTTAGCAATGGGAATAAGTATGCACTGTGTGTGGGTTTTGAGTCAGTACCTTTAAAAAAACTCTTTGAAAAGGACTTGCCTGATGGCTCCAGGAGGTGAAGGCCATACCTCCTCCCACAGACTAAAGAGGCGTCAGGAGACAAGTGTGCAACTGAAGCTGTGTTTTTTCTTTCAGGTCAAGCATTTCGAAAGGGAGCCTTTTTGCAGATCGTGCGTTGAGGTGCTACGATGGGCGTGCATGGCGTACTTTTTCCTCTTCTGTGTATTTCTAATACTTATTATATTGCTTTAGTACGAGGCCAGTTTGAAATAATATTAAGGTTTAGCACCCAGTCTCTGCTCCAGGCTGGACTGTCTGTGATGACATTGTGATCTGGAGTTATTGTGTTGTGTAGTTGCAGTAATTCGTCTGTATTCGGGTTAACACGTTATTCATTTTCGGCTGCGCCGCAGGGTTGTGGTGCCTTGTGCAGCATATGGGCAGTCCTGCAATACTCCTCCTAGTAATGTTAAACTGTACTATTACGCCCGCCTCTGTCCGGGGCCTCTCACTCTCGGGGCTGGACAACCATATAATTGAAAGCCCTCGGACCGGAGACCGTGGCCTGTGAATCTATGAGAGGGCCAGCCATGCGCCTGCTCGGGAGGCCACGTGACCCGACTAGGGGCGTCCAGGCGCCCCCAGCACGTTGCGAGTCATCACGCCTCATTTTTAAAAACGAGTTCAGAATAATCTGCGTGACGTCTAGCCCTCTCTTTGCAACTTGTCACTTCTGCCTGATGTTAAGATTGGCGTCACGCTTGCTCAGACCACTGGTGAATTTAAGGGTGACCGATGGAGGTGGAGTGCCACCACCCAGCGCCATGATGGTATCAGGGCATGTTAGACTTTTCATCCTTGGCGTGGTCTCCCTTAACTTTTTGCCTCTGTTCCCCAGGTTGTTGATGTATGTTGGACTCTGATTTTACTGTTTTTGTTACTCTGGGCACTTTACCGCTGCTAACCAGTGCTAAAGTGCAAGTGCTCCTGTTTAAAATATGTACGTAATTGGTTCTCCATGATTGGCATATTTGTTTTACTGTTAAGTCCCTATTTAAGTGCACTAGAGGTGCCCAGGGCCTGTAAATCAAATGTTACTAGTGGGCCTGCAGCACTGGTTGTGCCACCCACACAAGTAACCCTGTAATCATGTCTCAGACCGGTCATTGCGGTGTCTATGTGTGTATTTTCACACTGTAAATTCGACTTGGCAAGTGTACCCACTTGCCAGGCCTAAACCTTCCCTTTTCTTACATGTAAGGCACCCCTAAGGTAGGCCCTAGGTAGCCCCAAGGGCAGGGTGCAGTGTATGGATAAGGTAGGACATATAGTAATGTGGTTTATATGTCCTGACAGTGAAATACTGCCAACTTAGTTTTTCACTGTTGCAAGGCCTGTCTCTCTCATAGGATAATATGGGGGCTACCTTTAAATATGATTAAAGTGTAGATTCCCCTAGAGAGTAGATGGACATGTGGAGTTTGGGATCCCTGAACTCACAATTTAAAAATACATCTTTTAGTAAAGTTGATTTTAAGATTGTGCGTTTGAAAATGCCACTTTTAGAAAGTGAGCATTTTCTTGCTTAAACCATTCTGTGACTCTGCCGTGTTTGTGGATTCCCTGTCTGGGTCATTTTGACAGTTGGGTTGTTTTTCACCTCACACCAGACAGTGACACAAGGGGAGCTGGGGTGTAACCTGCATTTCCTGATTAGCCATCTCTGCTAAGAGGGAGGGGTGGAGTGGTCACTCTCATCTGAAAGGACTGTGCCTGCCTCTGACAATGCAGACACCAACCCCTGGTGTGTGTGAGGCCTTGCCTGGGCAAGGCAGGATTTCACAAGTAGGTGTGAGTCCCCTTTGAAGAAAGGTGACTTCAAAGACTAAAATGGGTATAAGAAGGGCACCCAAATCTACATACTTTAGAAACACTTCTGGAACCAAGAGGAACCTCTGCCAGGAGAAGAGCTGATAGCTGAGGAAGAAGTGCTGCCCTGCCTGTGACTGTGCTTTGTGGAGCTTTCCTGCAGTGCTGCTTCTGCCAGAGTAAGAGGGCAAAGACTGGACTTTGTGTGCCTTCCATCTTGTGAAGAAATCTCCAAGGGCTTGATTTAGAACTTGCCTTCTGTTGTTTGAAGTCTCAGGGACAGCAAAGATTTCTCTCTGCCAGCTCCTGGAGTCTCTGGAGAGACTCCTGCTCTGACAAGTGGTGCCCGATCCAGTCCCTGGGCCCTTGAAAGAAAAGCTGGTGGAAATCCAAGGAAATCGACTTCGGACGACTCCGGACCGATGCCGCTGGTGAATCCGGTAACGCTGCCTGTACCCGACGCCGCACTCCTTCGCTGGAACACGACGCTCTTCGCAGGCCCGATGCCGCTGCAACCCCGCTGATGTCCGCGACTCCGTGGAAGTCGCCGCACCACGTCGTGACCGACGCCACTCGAAGTGCACGGATTCAACGTTTCGCACAGACGCTGCGATCTCCGACTTCGCGCATCGGCTTGTTCTCATTCTTCACCAAAGGTACTGTACTTGGGGGTCTACACGACTCCGTGTCCGGCGCCGCTGGTGTCGGCTTGTTGGGAATGACTCCGTCACGACGCCGTGTTAACATCTCATCGAAGCATTTTTGTTTCTAAGTGCTATTTTTGAGTTTAATCTCTAAAAATTCATAACTTGACTTGTGTATGTCGGATTTTTGTCGTTTTGGTCTTGTTTTGTTTAGATAAATATTTCCTATTTTTCTAAACTGGTGTTGTGTCATTTTGTAGTGTTTTCATTAAGTTACTGTGAGGGTCATTCTGACCCTGGCGGGCGGCGGGAACCGCCAAATGGCCGCTCCGCGGTCAGAAGATCGCGGATGCCATTCTGGCTTTCCCGCTGGGCCGGCGGGCGACCGCCAAAAGAGCACCCGCCGGCCCAGCGGGAAAGGCCCTGCAACAAGGAAGCCGGCTCCGAATGGAGCCGGCGGAGTTGCAGGGGTGCGACGTGTGCAGTTGCACCCGTCGCGATTTTCACTGTCTGCTAGGCAGACAGTGAAAATCTTTATGGGGCCCTGTTAGGGGGCCCCTGCACTGCCCATGCCAGTGGCATGGGCAGTGCAGGGGCCCCCACTGGCCCCACGACACCCGTTCCCGCCATCCTGTTCCTGGCGGTAAAAACCGCCAGAAACAGGATGGCGGGAAGGGGGTCGGAATCTCCATGGCGGCGCTGCTTGCAGCGCCACCATGGAGATTCAGCCCATGTAGGGGAAATCCGGCGGGAAACCGCCGGATCCCCTTTTCTGACCGCGGCTTTACCGCCGCGGTCAGAATGGGCTGGGAAGCACCGCCAGCCTGTTGGCGGTGCTTCCGTGGTCCCCGGCCCTAGCGGTCTTGGACCGCCAGGGTCGGAATGACCCTCTGTGTGTGTTGGTACAAATACTTTACACCTAGCACTCTGAGGTTAAGCCTACTGCTCTGCCAAGCTACCAAGGGGGTAAGCAGGGGTTAGCTGATGGTGATTCTCTTTTACCCTGACTAGAGTTAGGGTCCTTGCTTGAACAGGGGGTAACCTGACTGTCAACCAAAGACCCCATTTCTAACAAGGCACCTTCCGGCACAGATTCTGATAGGATTGTGTACCGCAGAGAGCTGTTGTGTATGTAGACGAGTTGGCCCTAGATTACTTTCTGCACTTTAGCCACATCCTTTATTATGTTTTTAATAAAATAATAATAGCTCCCTGGCGCTCTTTCTGGAGCTCGTTGTTTTTGGGCAGGGCGGTTGCTTAATTTTTTATTCCTCCCTTGCGAAAATGGCATCGGCGTTTATGGGCCTACTTACAAAATCTCATTACACGTTTATTCCCTGCGCCACTGCCCTCTTTTCCTCCATCCCAGAGCCTAAAGTTTCAGCGCAGCAAACTTAAATTGTAGAACAGTGACTGCAATGCACATGAAGGGGTGTGCACCGAATTCACATTCATTATCATTTATGCACAGAAGTGAAAGACATTTGGATTTTGGTATATGCAGTAAAAAAGCAGACATAAGACCCCGAAATGGACTGCTGAAGAGTTAATGAGCAGAACCTCGGCAGAAGGAAGCAGTCCAGGCAGGCGGGTTAAAATCTCATAAACTGAGGGAAGAAACAGCTGTGTCCCACGGACCTTTGTTTGATGCTCTGCTTTCCTGTCTCATCGAGTGGGGCATAAACCTGTCCCCAGAGGGTCACAAAGTTGGGCAACTTATGAAAGTGGCAGCTGAGTCTCTTCCGAAGCTAAACGTGCTGCTTGCACGTTTAGCTTCTCTGCACGAAATGCGTTTATTTTGGATACTGCTGCGTGACCAGTGCTTAATTTGTAAATAAAACGTGGAGATGCCCAAAGTTCTTCTCTGAAACACGAACCTGCTGCAATTAATTGTGCGAGCACGGAATATTGAGGCAGCGTAATCCTAAAGCCATATCTGCCCTCTTTAATCCAATTACATCCACTACCGCTTCAGCTCACTCTTGCAGTTTTCTGCGTTCTCTCTGTGTGACGCTTTTCCGTCTTATTTTTCTCCGTCTTATTCATATGCGTTTAAGCTCGCAGTAAATGCTTGAAGCGGAAAGTTCGAAAGTTTATACTTAATTGCATAATTAATTAAAATCATTGCAATAACGTTCAAAAGGAAACATTAAAAACACTGTAAAACCATGAATGCTTTCCTGCTTTATGGTTGTTAGGCCAGATAAGCCCTATTCACGTGTTGATCATCTTGAGATGTATAGTCATGCTTACTGGAGCAACACTGAGTCACTGACTGGTAAATTAGACCTGCTCAAAGGGGCTCTAGGTGATAAACATCAGAAAGCGTTCTTTTTAAAGGTTTTTTTTTTTTACTAATAAAATATAAGTTTTCCAGTCCACAGGTGGGGTATCCTAGTGCAGTTGGTGGAAATGCTGCCGCAATTGCTCTTAGAGTTGACAGTGTTAATTTCCTATGCCAGCTGAAGGCTTGTTTCATCATCTTGGTTTTTTGTAGTATGTTTTAAGGATTGTTCAGTTTTTAAAATACATTTTGGTAAACAGGCCATGTGTTGCAGAGTCAGTCCTTTCAGACTAAACAGGATAGCTTGCCGGCATGTTCTGATACCATTGAAGATGTTTTTCAGATGCAGCTTTCTCCATGGTATCAGAGTGGGGCAAATACAAAGGATGTGTATGAAGTCTTCCCGGTGATGTGCGCAAAGTCTGCATCTAATCTTCTGCTGTTTGCGGGTATAAGCCATTTTGGTGCGGCCTCCAATGAAGGTAGTAGTCTGAGTCTGGCATGTAGCACCTTTATTTTTAGTGACTTTTTCATATTTCTGCCATGTAAGGCTGTGCCTTATATGTGTTAATTGTCATCCAAGAGTGTGATCGATTTCTGAACTTATCTTTGTTCTTGCTCCAGGAGAGCATCTTGATTTGTTTGTTTAGTAATTGCTTGAAATTTTTATGGGGTAAAGATTTTTGCCATAACTCTTCTGCCTGCAGATGCTTTATGGCTGAAGCAATTCTCTTTGGCTGTAGATTTGAAAATTCCACCTGGTTTGTGTTGATTTCCTCCCAAATCAGTGCCTTTAATGTTTTTGTTTGGACTTGTCTTATCATGGAGGCATATTTGAGCAATGCCTCTTCTTGAGCTAATGCTTGGTTTTGTAATCTGAATTCCAGCTTAATCTGCACTGGAGAGGAGTTTTATGGAAGGCAGAAGAGAAGGCGAAAGACTTTGCTGTGTGCAATGTTCATGAAGTCATTTAGTTTTCCTGGAAATATTTCCAAACCGTATGTCAGGGCTGGCAGGAATTTTGATTTGATCACTGTAAGCAGTGGACACCAGATTGGGCCTTGTAGTTTTGAAGCCAGTGATCGGACTAATGCAAGGAGAGACGCCAACCTAGCTTTCAGGGTGTTCAGGTGCAGATGATGCGACCAGCGCTCCTGTAGCCGGATGCCAAGGTATTTATAGCTTCTGCTTCTTTCCACAGATTGATTCCCACAGAGCCATTTTTTTTTAAATTATCTATTTGCCAACAATGACTACCTTGGTTTTAACCATGTTTACCACCAGCTCATTAGTTGTGCAATATTGTTGAAGGTGTTTAGCACTTTTTAGAGTCCTGTACCTGAGAGATTCAGAAGGACGATGTCATCTGCATATAGTAATGCTGTTAGAGGGTAGTTGTCAGTTTGAGGGGATGGGAGCTAGTGGTGTTCAGTTGTGTGCACAGTTCTGCAAAATAAAGATTGAAGAGCATCGGGGGCCAGAACACAGCCCTGCTTGACTCCACTGTCTGTCTGAATTCTGGCAGACACTCTTCCATTATTTCCTACTTTCACCCTTGCCCAGTTTTCTGAGTACAGAAGCTGTATTCCTTTTAGCAGTTCTGGTGGGAGTTTGAGGTGTGCTAGTTTCCCCCACAACTTGTTCCGGTCCACGGAGTCAAAGGCTTTGGACAAGTCCATAAAACAGGTGTAAAGGGCCATTTTTTTGTTTGTATATTTTTCCCGTAGGGACCCTTCTTGTAGATTGGTTAAAAAATTGTCCCTTTACAGGAATCTGGAATTTTGTTTTCCGTGCTGCTGGCATTGAACAGATTGCAGAATAGGCCTGCCCAAAAGACGGGGTGTGTTTTAGTATTCCTGCCGGGAGGCCGTTTGGCCCGGGAGCCCACTCTATCTGCAACATCGTAGTTGTTCCTCAATGTTTTGTACTTCGAAGGATAATGGCTTGGACTCGCACCTTGAGGTAGGAAATGGTTTCTCTGTGTTAGGGCTGCCGTAGAGGTTGGAGATGTGTTCAATCCACTTTCTCTCAGGAACCGCGTTTCTTTGGCTCACGGTTGTCCTGCGCTCCAGTTGATTGACAATGGCCCACAGCGGCTGGCTGTTCTTTTCTTTGGTGGCTTCCATGATTCTGATCCATTCCTGATCTATGTGTACCTGCTTTGCTTCCCATATTGCCTTCTTGTATTCCTTACTTCATTCATGACAGGTGCACTGGTAGCTGTTACCTAGTGGTTGTTTCTTTAGGCGTCTGGCGGTTTTGTTAAGCTGTTGTCTTTGTTGCCTTAATGTCTGCGTGAACCATCTTTTTCTGCTCAGCAGTGGGCCGACCTTGGGTGGTTAATTAGGCTCTAGCTGGTTCCTTAGAGATGTTAATGTAGCCTCCCATTTTGAAAATATGTCCTCCTGCCCCATCTGATCATATTTTATCTTGGCTTTCCATACTTCGTATCCCTCCATACATTTGTTGGACCATCTTATGCAATGTAGGTGGCTTCCTGGGTCTTGTTCGCCTATCCACTTTAGTGGAGCCGCAAGAACGTTATTGTTCGCTATTTTCATTGTTTGTGGGTGGTGGTCACTTTCTCATCTCACCTCTATGCTGAAATCTTGGAAGTACATGAAGATGCCCATTGTAACAAAAGTGTAAGCTAGGGTAGAAGCGGACTTCTTGGAGGTGTGACTCGGGTTCATTGGGTTGTCTTTAGGGAATCTCCTATTTAGGACCGTTAGTCCTAGTGCCTCTAGGAGTCTAACGATGGGTGGTCACATTTGTCCTTGTCCCTAAAAGGTGATTCTTATGGTGGGATACCCAGACGCTGATCCAGAGCGCCTTCTCTGAAGCTTCTTTTACCTTGGTTGGCCACGTTTAGGTTGAAATCCCCTGTGATGATCCATGGGGCGTTTCCGAATGCCATTTTTAGAGATAGTAACTCTTTTTCAGTTGTGTCTAGCAGGTGCTGATTACACGTCATGTTAGGGTTGATGTAAATATTTATTATTATGACGGACATGGGTATTTGTTCCAGCAACCAATTTTCAATAATGATAGCTAACGTGAGCTGATTTCAGGTCTATGATCTTGGCATTGGAAGATTTGCGTTTGGTTATGTAGGTTGAGAGGCCGCGTTTGGGGTGCCCTTTGGGCTTAGGTCTTGCAGCCGGGCTTAGGAATTCTTCAAATCCAGTTAACGGATTTTCGGCTACTTTCCAGGATTCCTGGAGGCAGATGATGTCGAAGTCGTTCAAATAGGATTCTAAAATGGGGTCTTGCGCAATTTTGCTGGCCCCTGCAATATTGCACGATATTATGGTGTGACTCCCAACTTGCTTTTAGACAGCATTAGTCCAGTTGGGATTGTTTTGGCAGAGCAGCTTCCAGATCTGACCTTGTGCTGCAGGGTTCCGTCAGAATTGAAAAGTGGGTGTGTACCTGCTGACTCCCTCTTCCTGCAATCCCCCTTCCTGACAATGCCTTATCCGTTAGATGCCCTGGGCGATGGATATAGTGATTTCTCTTGGCCTCATAGTGAAGGTGGGGGATACCCCTTTAGCGTGTTGCAGGAAAGATCGGTGGTTGCCTGCTTGGGAGCTAGTTGTCTAGAGGTTGTCCCTTATTATTGGTCTCTTCCTGCTGGATTAGAAAGGAGGGGTATTTTGCTTTACATGCTTCCTTTAGCTCTATACCCAGTCTTTGAGTAACTCCGATTTGGACCGTACTAACTGTGCTATATCTGTGCTGTTGAAGCAGACTTCGGTACTCTCACTTATGTCGCCCTTTTTTGGTGCTAAGAAGGCCACATATTGTAGATCTTTACTACCTATTGTTTCTAATCCTTGGATAGCGCTGCAGTTTCTCATAAGGTTGCCTCGATTAAGGATGTCCCAAGGGCCCTGTAAGTAAGTGTAAGTGGGGCGTAAAATATGGGTGTGAGCACCCCCAACTTTTGAGGGTGTGTGCTTGTTGATTTTTCGTCGTCTGTGGTGTGCAGGGCCGATTTAACTGTGGCATCTGTGGTTGCCTTTTCTTCAGCTGCGGCGAACACTTGATTTGTGGTATATGTACAATGCTGATGATTTGGAGGGTTTGGGTAGGACCTCATTGGTTTTGGAGTCCAGAGTGTAGTCCCCTCGTAGGTGGGATCACCGGTCTGCTTGCTTGTGCCCTCAGAGGCCTTGCCCGGGGAAGGTTACCTGTGTGAGAGCCTCAAATTGATCCTTGTAGGACTGGTTCTTACTATGCTCTCGTTCACTTGTTCCTTTCAGATGTGTCTTTGACCTGGGGATGAGTCTATGATTTAAGACCTGATCCATCCGATTTCTCCATAGATGGAAGCTGTGTAGTTGCTTCTGGGGGTGCGGATTGTGACTGGGCTTCGGGTCCTGAGCAATTTGATTGTAATCCGTTTGGGTCTGCTATTGTGATTTTCCATCTGAGTGCCCCCTTGATCTTGTGTCCGGTTTGTCCTGTTCTTCCTTCTTCTTGCTGTCTTGGAGGATTGTTCCTAAACAGTGGGGACAGCTGCTGGTCTGTTGTGGTCAGCAGATTTGAATCGCCCAGTTGGGCAGCAGCTGTACATTCTTTTGTTTCTATGAATTGCTTTTGTTTTGCCTTGGGGTTTCCTCTCGTGAGCTGCGATTGCTGTGGCTGGAGGGGTGTGAGTATTTAATTTCTGGATCCATCACTGTTTTATTATGCATTTTCCTGAGGCTTTTCTTGTTTTTCTGGGACCGGACAGGAATGAAGGGACCGTTTGCTGTTGTGTGTTCCTGGTTTGAGCCTTCAACTGAAATCCTAAAGCCTGTACTGGAATTGCTACATCCTGGACGGTATAGATGGATGTTCTTATTTGTGGGCTGTTTGCGCCTTGTGGGCGCTGTGGAAGCTGCTTGACGTTTCTCCACTGGTGCAATTCCTATTTTAGATCTGTCACTATTATGGACATAACTGATGGCAGTTCTTGGAGTTTATCCAAAATTGGGCTACAGTGACACTGGTATGTCTGATTAACCAGGCTGTTGTCGGCCTCCATGTGGGATTGTGCTCTTCAAAAAAGCGCTTTTAATTTGTCCAACTTATTGTCTATTGCCATAGTGGTGGTTGCCAAACTTGGCAGAATTTCGACTTGGATGTCTAATTTGTCTGTATTGAAGATCGTTGCATTTGTTATGGCCGTTGGTGTGTTGTTTAAGGCATCCCATCCAGCCAGCAGGGCGTCCTTCGTGTCAGAGGTGCTGTGGTTTTGTGCTGTTTCCAGTGCCTGTGCCCCAATAGAATGGGACTGTTTTACGCTCTTTTCTGTGGGTGTAAGGAGAGCACCCTCTCCCTCTGCACACTGCTCCTCTTCTTTGCTGAAGACCTCCTCTAGTGATCCTGTCCAAGTGAAACCACACAGCAGGGGGAGGTTGAGTGTCGACCCTTAAAAATAAGTACCGGTGCCCGAGTTTTCTTGTTGTTTTCTGGCGTAGCATTTATACAGTGGGTCCTCATGTCATGTTACAAACTGTCGAACACCAAGGTGCCTAGTTTTAACTCCACCTTACGCCTCTCTTACCCTCATCTTACAAGTTCTGTCTCCTTCTATCACTCTTGCAGGTTCTTGTTGTTCCATGCTTTCCACCTTAGCTAGTGTCAGCCCATCATCCTTGTCTTACTCTCTCTTGCTCTGGATCAAAGCTTGATGTTGAAAAATAGGTTCTGGTTTGCGAAATGAGTTCTGGTGCCTGGCACAGGCTTAGTCCGGTGTTTGGAACAAGTGGTGAAACCTCCGGTACCCACCCCACCCTGTTTCCCTAGCTTGGGCGCTCTTCCACAGTACACAGGCGCTCACTGCAGGCCATTTCAATTCAGCAAACGAGTGCGGAGGCGCCTGGCTGTGCTCGCTGCAGAGTGAGGAGCTGCAGACTGGGGAGGGCGGCCGGTGGTGGAGTGACAGGCAGGACGATGAGTGAGGAGGGGAGTGGCAGCCACACAGAGCTGGGGCCTGGCAGTGATCAGAGCGCTTGCTGTTGTGGCTATTCTCAGTCTGTGTACGTGTTACAACCTTGTAGTTAAAGTTTGCTACTAGGAGGGTTGGACCGGCATTGATAAACTCACACGTTAATTCTACATTTGATTGCCTTACACACTTTGCCGTTGCACCCAAAAAACAACCTGTTCTAATGCGCATAGTACTATAGTTCGAGAGCGTATTCACTTGGGCTCCGAAAAGTGAAAGCTCATCTCTTCCATTTCCGAGGATCCCCTACATCCTATCTGCACAGATGAAGTCCTATACATGAAATACATATCAGCCTAGAACAGATATCTTCAACTTTTTGATGCTGAGACCCCCCTCAACAACTTTTTGGCATAAGGAACCACTTCTCACAAAAACGTCTAGAACCTGGTACTCCTCATCATCAACAACCATAAACATTCCCAATTCCCATGGCAAATAATTTTTATAGTGAGGAAGTAATATTAAACAGTGTTTAGCAAACCAAAGGTAAGTGAGTGAGGGGTCATAGTCAAAGGTGTGGATAAAAACAAAAATTCTCATTTATGAGGATTGAATGTAGGCAGCACCACTAGTCTTTCTGCTACACTGCCCCACACCAATATAAAATGGCAGGAACGCACCATATTTATGAAATACAGTAAATTTCTGTCCTTTCGCCCCTGTGCTGGCGTACTAATTGTTGCCTACCGCCAATGTAGTCAGGATTGTTTTTAATCCAGAGAGGCATTGGAAAGAAGAAAAAACAAGTAGAAATGAAAACATTTTTGCTCATTACACCTGCTCTGGAGAGGCATAAGGTTTTGGCACTGCCTTAGTTTACGTGATTTTGTGAATCTGGGGTAGGGTCAATATCCATGGGTGTTGCGTAGGAGCACCCACCGTAACACCCATGGAAGTCCTCCTTGAAGCAGAGTAGGGCAACGCTGCGGCTTGGGCTGGTTTGCCTTACTCCACATCTATAAGGTCATGCAGAGCCCCACAGGCGGCTTTGCATTGCCTCGTAGGTATGATTGAGAGGGTTGTGCCACCAGAGCATCAAAAAAGTGATGATCTGGCAGCACAAACCTCTCATAAATAAGCCCCAAAGTATAGTGTACATTTTTTTAGGTCTTCACCGTTAGGTAGCTACATATAAAATAACAGCCAGCATAAAAGAAATATAAATAAAAGAAAGTTGTTACTCGGTGGCAAATGCACTGTAGTCCAATATGAAACCTCTATTAGTTTAATGGACTGCAGAAGTCTGTGTGTAACCAGAGTCATATAATTACATCTTTGTTGGTGCAGGGGAGAATAGTGACTTGTGTATTTTTAGTGCTACGAGGTCAGAGCCTGTGACAAAAAGCACTGTGAATATGTAAGTCATTATTTTACACTTGCATTACACACAGAATAAGATAGACTGCTACAAAATGTACAAATAGTTTTATGATAAAATGGTGCTTCCAAAATGTAGATTGAAGTAATACCTGACCATATGTCATACAATTTATTTATAGGTGTCCTTTGAGCACCTTCTCAGGGGAAGTAAGCGCTATGTAAATACAATTGCAATTAAAAGCATGCACTTAGCAGCCCAGTTGTTAACTTTTTGCACTACCGCTCAAAAAGAACAAATCTTTGTCATCACAAAGCTTTGAGTGATTCAATCAATTAAAGCCAGAACCGGCTCCCAAGCATCCTTTACATTTGCAGATTAACTTGTAGCGCACATTTGCATTTCATTCAGGAAGCAGGCCCCCTGGCAGGAAGGCTTTTTTAGCTGTCTGTACGGCTTTGTTTCACAGCACAGGAGACTCAATGAATGAAAGTTCAGCTAAAGCATTTTAACAATCAGAGGGTTGGTTGTCTTTTTCCAAAATGAAGTGAGGCTGGGGGAATGCACACCCCCCTTCCCTGGACTCAGCCCCCCCTCTGGGGGTCGCACCCCACAGATTGAAGACCTCTGGCGTAGGACAAGCCTCCATGCTTACACACCACTGGTCCTCTTATTCAAGAACCTGCTTCTGCTCAAGGTGCCCGCTTCCTTAAGTGTGGGTCAAGGGACAAAAACTTCTGTTTAACAGGACGTAAACTTTGGGAGGGTCACACACCACATCATATCTGCCACTAACCTGTTTTCTTGTAAAAGAAAAGTCCTGCCTGCTATCTATCTGGAGCAGCTCACTTCATATCATATAGTAGCTCACACAACTCTGTCAAAGTGATAACCACACCCACACGATTACACTAGTAGTGTGCACACTGTTAACATTTTACAGATTCTCATTTTATCTGTAGCACTACATTTCTTGGATAAGTATTCACTAGCAATCAGGTGCACACATTTTAACTGTCCTAGACCAAGGGACATTTTGTCACCACCCAGCCCTGGAACACTACAACCTTTTCCGCATTTTGGGTTCCCCTGCTGTTGACACCTAAGGCCATTGACTAGTCTTGGAATCGTTATGCTCACAGCTTTAGAAAATGAAAAACAATAATGAGGATAACCCTCAAAGGCCAAAATGCCTGTATTGTAACTCTTTAGCATCAACGACCTATTTGTTCAAAAAGTTTTTTTTGACTGCTTGCCAAATAAAGTGGAACATGAAATCCATGCAACAAGTTGCTTTATAGCTGAGTAACAGCTTTTTTTTTTTTTTTTTTTTTGCAGGCACACTGGAAAGGGTCCCTCAAATTCAAAGCCACCTGATTCCCTCAACGTTGACTACCTGGAGCTCCTACAACACTTCGAGAATGTTCAGAACAAGCACCTGGAAGTGAGGCATCAGCGCATCAGTCGAGGAGAGCATCTAGACAAAAAACTGGGCCTCTGAATGACGACCCCCATCTCCACAGACACAAAAGATTGGCAATTTCAGAAAGAGCATGTGTGATCATGAAGTGTTTTCACAGAAACAGCACTGTTTCCTGGGGTCAGGCATGCAAGGCACCCAAAGAGGTCAAGAAGTAATTTCCAGGAATGAGGCATGGAGAGGCAAGGCACGAAGAAACCCCTAAATTAGTAATTTGGTGACATGCAGGCATGATTTTGAAGTACACCTGCCAGCAGTCAGATTTACCTTTCACAGAAAAGGAGCTGTGATCATGCAAAGTACCCAGAGGCACAACCACTAATGATCCATAAGGAAGCAAAAAGCGCACTCAAATGCAGCAGGGTCGAGATTACTGTGTACCTCATGCACAGCCATGCAGCTTGCACAGAGGAATCACTACGTTCCTGATAAAGTGGATTGCACCCACCACATTGTTAATGAAAGGATCATTCAAGGAGAGGAACCAATTAGTCCAGATCTTTAGGTAGATAGTATAGTGATCCCCGCAGAGCAGACATGAGCAAGCAGGACACTCACAGTGAGAAGAACTAGAGAAGACTTTGAGATCAGACAGCAAACCCACTGGTGAGAAGACTAGCAATTCCAGGACACCAGGTAAGAAAGGTAGCAAGTCTAGAAATACCTGGAAGAGCCACATGGCAAGGCAACATGGGCATTAAGACTAGTGATGTGGCAAACATAAATACGGAGGAAATGTAGCTAAATTAGGTATGTATAGAGGAGGGGTTCTAACTGAATGATGAGCACTGACCATCTCCAGTCGCAGTGCTGAATCTGCCGAGCAAGCTCATGAGACACGAAGTGTCTCTAAGCTTTTGAAGACTAGGGTCCAAAGCCATCACTTTGGCCTACAAAAAACTAGGACCTTTTGCTTCTGTGCACCTGTGTTGACCACAGGATGCCTAGTAGGACCTTGAAGGAAGCTCTCTATAACTTCTTTCCACAGATTCTATTGTTTTGCTTAAAGGTTTCAGCCATTTGCTAGATAACCTCCCATTGTAAGCATTTGTTCTTGACCGGTCAGTGTTCGATCATCAGTGTATTAATGGCAATGTAGTTGAATGAGAATTAGTCTGACACCTTTCAATAGTCCTGATTTGTACTCCTTTCTGATGGAACACTTTGTGGCTTTGGTAGAGTTGACCTCACTAACAACCTTCGTCTTTATGTGTATGTTTTTCATGTAACCTGTTGTATCCCAGTGGCCCTGTAAACCCCGAAGCTCCTTTTCAAACAATTCAGTAGCCATCACACCCTTCATTCTCTCACACATGTACCCCACTTTTGTGTGTGAAGACAAGATCCTTCCTAAATAATGCTTTGAGAGATGGTTGCATCTGCATTGCAAGAGCCTTCATAACCATCAATCAATAAATAATGGTTTATTACAACATATTTTCTGAGTAAAATATTTTCTGAATTATCTGATTGTGGCATGGTCAACAGCAAGAGTTGGGCAGCAATAAGGGAAGCTGTGTTGAGGTCAATATGGTGGTGAAGAATGATGGTGTATGTAGAATTGATTTGTTGTCAGGCGTTCAACTCAGAGAATGTGTCAGGATCAGCTTTCAGATGCGTTTGAGAATCTCAATAAGGTTTATTATTCTCTCAAAGAATTAGCTGTGTTTGACATTATTATGCGCAGAGGCAAAGTTGTTTGTGATCAGGAGTGAGGTGCACATAGATACTTCTCAGATAGTCAGGTAGGATTGAGATGTATAACTAAGTACGGTCAGGCAGCCAAGTTTAACATTTAAAGTTGACATTGGTGGAAGTGTGTAGAGTCAGCATTAAGATGCATTAACTTACAGTAGTTGTTCAAAGCCTACTTTTGTTTTGAATGTTCTTTGAGCATCTATGAGCGTTGGTCGTTTATGTGGGACCGCTTTCCGCTACACAGTATATAGCACCAGACATAATGAAATAGTACTGTATTAGTATTAGTGTCACACAATCTCCCCTTCCATTCACCAGAGTCTGATCCTATATGTTCCACTTGAATTCTGCATTCCTCAGATCAAATTTAATTGAATGGTAAGATAGCTGGAACTTTGCCATGTTCTGTATTCTTGTTTCTTTGAATGGGATCAGACCTGCAGTACCTGCATATTGAATAGTATATTTTTAGCCCTTTCCTTAAGTTGTATTTTTGCATATCTGCAGAGAAGCATGCATCCCAAGAACCGCTTCAGGTCACAGACCCAATAAGCCATGCATCTTTCTCCTCAGCACTTTACTGTGCAACATAGATAATGCCACAGAGATTCATTTTTGAGAAGCACAAGTCTTAAAAAAGACCTTTTCTAAAAGCAACTTCCAACTGCAGATTCCTCACCTTTTGAATATTTCCCAGGTGCCAGACTGGAGCAGGAACGTTTTGAGCAGTATCTCTGTTCGCCCGTAGGTGGTGCCGTGTAGCTCTGTACTGATGCCATTCTGCCACTGAAATGATGTGCAGGACCTCTATAGGTGCCACGGTGATCCAGAGCTACCTCTAAATCTCTCAGAGACACGTTTACCTAAAAATAAAAATGAAAATCCATTGTGCAAGGGGAATGTCGTCTCCCAAAACAACAGCTGTTAAACAATGCAAGTACTTTCACGAACAAGTGTCTGGGACAGATCCTCATTAGGTTTGCTTGTGGTGCCTGGGATTGAGCCTCAACTTTAAGGCCTGCAGTGATTGTGTGTCGATAAACCCAAAGGCCATACAAGACTGCAAGGCAAAGCTCTGTCACCAATCACCAAAAGAGTCTGCAACAAAACCAGTTCAAGTCGAAACGTCAGTCCAGAAGTCTCAGGAGTAATTCCCAAGGTCGGTCATCATCATGCTCCAAGTCTTCAGGTAAAGCAAAGAAAAAACACAGAAAACTCAAGCAGGACTCAGCACCTTCTCACCACTCATACACTTGTGATAAGGAATGAGGACATCACTATCCCTCTCAATCTCACTCAAGAAGTTGATCAATGTCGGTGCCTATCCCACAACTTGTCCTGGCACAACAAGAGTTTGCAGGGCTGTCTGTGATACCAAGGCAGATCAAAGAGGTCTGCAGGGCAATGCTAAGACACTTTGAACCCCTACCCGCCTCATGAAGCGCACCTTTGGGCTCCTCCGTATGGGATGCTGCCGGTGGGTTCGTCGTCATAGCCAATTGGACCCTCCAAATCCACCACTAGGCCTCATGTGGTCCACAGTCTAACTCCTTTTTCGGCACCACTGGTTCCCGGAGCATCAATGCTGATGCTAACTCCTTTGAGGCTGGAGAAGTTGCCCATTGTGCTCTTTGATTCATTCACTGCTGCCCTCACTTGATTTGTCACCCTCACAAGAAAGGACATATATGCTGCATTTCTTATTTGCCACAGATTCGGACAACGATTGTGATGAGATTGGTCAACTATACCATAAGGAAAAGTAGTATGATGACCTCCAAGAAGCTTGTAGCCATAATACTTCCTCTGAGTTGGGCCTCCTCAGATCCCATGGTCCTGCCACAGAGGACAGCGCTTCTTAAGCCATGGCCATACTTCGGGCATTTGAAGTTGTTGACCTCCAGCTTTCCTCTATGGAGGTCAAAACCAGTGTCTTGACGGAGGTGCTCTAGCCTGGGCATAACTCTTGCCCTTAAATGAGGCCTTTACTGATACCTTTTTGGGGGCTCGAGCAAAACTTTGCCCTGGCCCCCTGTCAATCCCTGAGAAACCACAGCCCTGCCCCGGAAGCCATGCATTTTTATCCAAGGATCGGACAATTCTTGCTGGGTTGGCAGAACAACGTATCAGATAGTTGGGTCCCACAGATAATTAATAAGGGGCACACCTTACCTTTCATTGCCACTCCTCCGCACCTTCCACCTTCCCCAGAGCAACTGACAGAGAACCATCTGACAGGAGGTGCAGACCCTTTTAGCATAAGGGCCATCAAGAGGGTGCCTGCTCAAGATGTAGGTTGTGCTTGTTATTCCTGCTACTTTCTGGTGCTGAAGAATAACAGAGGCCCTCCCCCTATTTTAGACCTGCCTCCGAAAGGAAAAATTCAAGATGCTCACACTTGTCCAGGCTACCTGTACTGTGGAGAGTGGAAGGTGGGTTTGGACCTGCAGGATGCCTTTTTCCATATACTGGTCCACTAGGCCCATTGGCTCAACCTGCAGTCCATGGTGGGATAGGAGCATTTTCAGTTTTCTGTGCTACCCTACCCTCTGGTCTCACCAGCACCCCACTGGTATTCACAAAAGTGTGGGCTGTGGTAGCAGCACTCCAGGTCGGGGTTCCAGTCTTCCCCTACCTAGACAACTGACTGTTGAAGACAGGCTCGCCCCAGATAGTCATCCACCACCTCCAGCCTATGGCAAACCTCCTGTCATCTTTGTTTTACTATCAATGTGCCAAAGTCACATCTTACTCCTTCTCAGACACTCCCCTTCATCGGAGTCATTCTGGGCAGGGTTAGTTTTTTTGTCTTTTCCCCCAGAACGGTCAGTCCAGAACATTCAGACTATGATTTTTTTTTTAAATATATTTTTATTAACATTTTTATTAACATTAACATTTTGCTGTCATACATATATTGTTCATGGCTTGACGGCCACCAGCCACCGTTCTGTCCACCCTCATCCTTGTAGACATCTTATCACTTACTTGTATATACTATTAATTGTTTCGTTATACCTTCTAGCCGTGCTTCATGTTTAGATTTACTACGTACTCGGTCTACTCGGGTCTCCTAATCATATATACATTTTGTGAATGTACCATATTGTCCTTTCTACTGCGATGTCTACATGACAGACTTTAACTAACAAAAAATAGTAACTTTACTTGATGGCGCCAGTGCTAGCGGGTGAGAGCAGCTGCAGGGAAGGATCGTATACTTCTCCACTGGTATGTGGGGTGGGTCTCCCATACCTTCCTGGCTGGTCCCCTGGGGGGAGGGTATCCGACCTGTTCAGCTCCTGCCTATCCCTCGTGTCTGTTCCATACCCCACATTGTCTGTTTTTTATTATTATTATATATATATAGTTTTTTGTGGTTTGGGGTTCTCATCCTCGGCCTGTAGTCGCCCCTGCTTTACCCCGCATGAGTAACTTCAGGTCTTCCCTATACACTATACCCCAGCTGATATAACTTTGTTGCCATCTCTCTTATCCTACTCCCGTACCTGTCATTTCTACATCCTCCCCTCCTGTTGGATCGTCTACCATCACTATACGGTTCCATTTCATCAGTACTTCCTCCCATGCTGACGAGATAGGAGTCTGTCGGAGGCCCCGCGCCTCCTCGCTAATCAAGACCTGCAGTTCTGCCCTCGCCCATTTTGTAACATCCTGTCTCCATACCTTCAGTAGAGGGCATCTGGGCGATTTCCAGCCCAATGTGATCAACCTTATATTAAGGGCCAGGGCTAGGCCAGGAATCGACTACCCACCTTTCCACGTGGGAGTCCTGTTCCAAGACCCAGGAGGCACACCGTCGAGGCCAGGGACAGATCCACTTCAAATAATTTATTCAGGTCAGTCAGTACCGCTCCCCAACCCCGCTGGTGTTCTGGGCAACTCCACACCATATGGTCGAAGTCTGAGTCTATGTCCTCGCATCTGGGGCATGACCTTGTGGGGGCCACCATATATTAGGGACAAACAGTGTGGGGTAAGGTACGTTCTGTGAATATAATTGTATTGGATGTATCTTAGTCGTGTGTTTCGTGAGACCATCCGGGGGTACGCCAGTATTCTCTTCCTTTCCGTGTCAGTTAGGTCCCTACTCACTGTCCTTTCCCATTTCTCCCTTTGTGTTTGGAGCGGGTCCAGGGCGTGCTCATTTTGGGCCCGGTATAGTCTAGTAATTAGGTGGGCCTCGCCCCCTGATACCAATGTAGGTGTAATATCTGGTGGGTAGGGGGTTCCGCATTAACTGTTTCCCAGTGTTCCCTCAGATTGTGGAGCAACCTCTGGTATAGAAGGAATTGCACCTGTGGTACCCCATTACTCTCCACCAGGTCGGCAAAGGATCTTAGCACCCCATCCCTAAATAGGTCCCCCACTGTCTCCATGCCCGCTTTTTTCCATGCTCCCAACCCGGGGCCCGTCTGGCTTCTCTCCTCGACTCCCAGCATCAGCGCCGATAGTGGTAGGGCGGGGGAGTAGGGTGGACCCACTCCCACACGTCTCGCGCACTTCTTCCAGCACGATGCAGCGACTCTCGTCATGAGGCTGTCAGTTTGGTGTGCCACCCGCCGGTTAATCAAGCGTGCAATAATCAGATCCATACTTTTCACTCCGCTGATAGTGCATCTGTCCAATTGACCCTCTCCAGTGAACCATCTGGAGACCTACTTGTAATATGTTACTTGGTTTGTGTCACATTTACTTTGTCTGTGTTCTATATTCTATGTTCTCTATTCCACATAGCATCGGAGTGCTGGTGAGATTCCAGAATCAAGGTCAGTTGGACTCTGGCTCTGGACTTGTCAGGACTTCTTTTGCTGTCGTGGATCTTTATCTTAGAATAAAGAAGAATCTACAATTTGGATGTAAAGTGCTCATTTTGTTTTCGTGTACCCTGCACATCACCCATGCTACAATTTGGTACCAGGAGTGGGGTGAATTGTTTTTGATCCACCGACCGCTATTTGAGGTGAGACTGCGCGGCCTGACCAGAAGCGGAGATTTAATGGTGCTGTTTTGCCAGAGTTTAAAGAGATTAAAGGAAAGGAAAAAAAAAAAAAACGCCTTCTTACCGCGATTTTCTACAGCCAGGTAAGCCCTGGTGAAGTTTGTTTCCAGGTTTTGGAGCGCCCGTGCCGTTAAGCGCTCGAGCGCACAGTGCTGTGTGTGGAAATTCGCGTCCTGCGCGCATGCGTGGGTACGTCCAGTGCGCTGATTGTTGCTGGGCAACGCGCGTCTCTTGTTGTGTGCGTCAGTTGCCGGGGCAACGCACTTATGCCAACGAAAGTGATTGAAATGGTGTCCTACAACAGCGCTCTACTTCCTGTTCCATGCGTTAGTTGCTAGGACGACGTGCTAACGCCACCGTTTTATAAAGAAAAAAAAAAACTGGGAAGCACAGTATTGCTCTTCGTTTAGACATTGTTTAAATGTGAATTCTGACATCTTCAAGCAAGTTTTCTAATTTGTGGATTTATAAAAAAAAAATATATATATATATATATGTATATTTATATATATATTTTCATTTTAGGGACTTATATTTGCTAGTTTTACAACTCTGGACAATCTCTTTTGGGTATTTCTTGGACTCAAATATCGCTGAGTTGACATGGCATCAAATCATCTGGTTATGCAGCCTCCTCCTTTTTTGCAAAAAGGAGGTAAGCCGGAGATAAGATGGAATGAATGGCTGAGAATTTTTTAAAATTATTTATCGGCAATAGATGCTATTAGTTATTCACCATCCAGGAAATTGGCCCTTCTTTTCAACCACCTAGGAATAGCGGGTCAGCGTGTTTTTGACAATTTACCAGTAATTCAACCACCGCAAGGAGACAATGCAACTTGGGATTTTTACATCGAAGGAAAGGAGAGGATCAAAAAACAGTATTCGGATGACTCAAATGTTTTATTAGAAAGATTCAACTTTGCTATGTGCAAGCAGTCTTTAGATGAATCCGTAGATGAATATTTGGCTAATTTACGGGTGCTTGCATCTAAATGTGACTTTGGCAACATGGTTGACACGTATATTAGAGACCAATTTGTTTTTCATTGCTATTCTAAGAAAATTCAAGAGCGTCTCTTAGCTTGTCGCAATCCCTCTTTGGATGAGGTTATTGATTTAGCCAAGGCTATTGAAAGGTCAATTGTCACTTCTAGAGTTGTATGTGGGCAAAGTGTTGCGCATGCGTTATGCGATCATAGCGAGCGTAGTGTCAATCATTTAGTGGAGGGAACCGAAGTGAATTTTGTAAGGGAGAAATCTATTAAAATGAGGAAGGCGCAAAAACAAACAGGCAAGGCCTGTTATCGTTGTGGTTCCAGCAATCACTTAGGGAACAATCCAAATTGTCCTGCTGCAGGGAAAAGGTGCATGAAGTGTGGTAAGTTTGGCCATTTCCAGGTAGTTTGCAGACAAACAAATTCTGGATCCAAAATGAGAATCAGCAATGTGAATGCTGATGAGGTAGAGGAGCTGGATCAGTGTTCTGGGAGAGTTTCTACTCTAGTTCTCACTGTTGATATGGTTAATCAAAGTAAAGGGGGGTGTTCTAAAATTCAGTTTAAGGGTCCTGTGTGTGAGGCAACTATAGACTCCAGAGGAGTAGTCGTTATGGCAGACTCTGGGGCTCCAATCACTATATTGGCAGACAGTACTTATTATCAATTGTGGCCTGACTCTAAAAAACTAAGTGAAGCTGATGTTGCTCCAAAAGCTTTTGGTGATCAGGACATTGATCTTTTGGGTTTTTTCTATGCTACTTTGGAGATACTAGGCAGATCCATTTTTACTAAAATTTATGTCGCTTTCAAAGGCAGGAACATAGTTGGGTGGAAGGATTTAGCACGCTTGGGTATTGTATTATACCCAGGTCAGGAAAATCCCATTAGATTAGGTGAGAGACCACACATTGTTGATAGAGACTCTGTTTTGCATGTGGCTCCTAATAATATTGTTCCTGAGCAATACACACAAAAGTTTCCTGATATCTTTGTCGATAAAGTTGGGTATGTGAAGGGGTTCGAGCACACTATTAGACTCAAAAAAGGAGCTATCCCTGTTGCTCACAAAGTCAGGCCAGTTCCACTCTCCATTAGAGATCAGCTAAAATTGTTGCTTGACAAATTGGTGTTGGACAAGATTATTACGGCAACAAATGCATCAGAATGGGTTTCTCCAGTAGTTATTACAAAGAAAAAAAATGGAGACCTCCGATTGTGTGTTGATTTAAGATCCCTTAATAAGAATATTTTAGTAGATTGTCACCCTCTACCACACATACAAGAATTGATCACCACAGTGGGGAATTCAAAATTTTTCTCTACTCTAGACTTACATTCAGCTTATCACCAGATTCCTCTTAGCAAAGAATCTCAGGAGCTAACAACTTTTGTTACACCCTTTGGTGCTTTCAAATTTCTCAGATTACCTTTTGGTCTTGCCTCTGCGGCGAGTGTTTTTCAGAAAATGATGGATACTTTGTTTGGGCATCTTAAGGAAGTTTGTGCTTTCCAAGATGATATTTTAATTCACACAGCAACCTTGGAGGAACATGAGCAAGTGTTATGCTAGGTAATAGGACTCAAAGTCTGTGGCTCCTAGGCCCCCCGACTGAGCCGGTCTACAAAGAATGGAAAGCGATGTGCGCCTACGGCCTCCGTCCCATATGAGCTCCTGAAGCAGGCTATTCAACTCACGGAACCATGCCGATGGGATCAACAGCGGCAAGTTAGCGAAATAATAAAGGAGACGGGGTAGCATAATCATTTTGGCTAATGATATTCTGGCCATTATAGACAGTTTCAGGGTGCGCCAGAATCCGACAGATGCCCTCAAGGAGCGAAATACCCTTCCGATGTTGCCATCCCTGAGGTCCCCCATTTCATGACACACCCGAATGCCCAGGTACTTAAAGGTGCAGGGTGCCCACACCATGTCCACTGGACACGTGGTGGGGGGCTCACACCTTGGCAGAATGGAGAAGACAAATGTCTTGCGCCTACTGAGGTGCAGTCCCAACAGGGTACCAAATTGTTCTAAGTTTCGCAGGGCCCAAGGGAGACCAGATTCTCCATCCCTGAGATAGATGAGAATGTCGTCAGCTTACAATGAGATGACATGCTCTGTTTGCCCCCACTCCACTCCTCTACCTACTCCGTCCATCCTCAACCTGGCGGCCAGAGGTTCAATGGCAAGGGCGAATAATAGTGGGGACAGAGGACAACCTTGCCTGGTTCCCCTATAAATGGGGTAAGTCTCAGATACCACCCTACCCGTCTTGACCCTTGCCAACGGGGCACCATACAATAGGTCCACCCATTTTACCCAACCCTCTCCCAGGCCCATCCGCAGCATCACCGCCCTGAGGTAGTCTCAGCGGACCGAGTCAAAGGCTTTCTCAAAGTCCACCGCTAGTAACACTCCAGAAGTAGGTCTCTTCTCTATGGGCATGTGTAGGATGGCGAATAACCGCCTGAGATTCAGGGAGGTACTGCGGTTCAGAACTAATCCGTTCTGATCTGTGTGTACTAAAGCCAGTATACATTGGAGTAAGTGGTTGGCCAGAATCTTACTAAGGATTTTGAAATCGCTATTCAGCATTGATAAGGGGCGAAAGTCAGTTACCGATGCTTCTTTAGATTTCAGTTTGGGTAGGGGGACCACCTGTGTTTCCCTGAGTGAGTCTGGCAACCTGCCGTGATGCAATGCCTCTGTGTACATCTCCACTAGTTGTGGGGTCAACAGCGTCGTAAATTTTTTGTAAAAGTTAATTGGAAGGCCATCCGTCCCCGGAGCCTTCCCTGAGGCTAGTTGCGAGATGGCCTCCTGCACTTCTTCCGCTGTCACCGGCCCTCCCAGTCTGTCACGTTCCTCATGCGTCAGGGTGGTCAGGGGGTGTTGGCGTAAGAAACCGTCAAGTTCCTCTGTGTTGAGCTCGCCTCGGTCCCTATACAGGTGGGTGTAGTATTCTTTAAAGGCGTAATTTATAGGGCCCGGTCTACATCTCCGCTCACCCTCACTGTCTCTTACACTCGTGATGGGTTCACTATCCCCTCCTGGTCGCACTAACCACGCCAGCATCCTACCCGATCTGCCCTCCTCGGATTGCAAAGAGGCTAGGCATTTTTGCATATTATGGCAGCGTAGTTGTTCCTCAACCTGTGAGTGGGACCTCCTCACTCGTTCATATTCCTCTAGTTCTGGCCCCTCCCCGCCCCTTCTTCGTTCCCACTCGTGCATATTTTCCTCGAGACTGGTCAACTCCCGCTCCAATGTACGCCTCACCCCCACTGTTTGTCCCATACAGTGACCTCTCGTTGCTACTTTAAGCGTTTCCCACTCCGTGGACCTAGAGGAGGTGGACCCCTTATTAATTTTAATATGGTCTGCCAGATATGAGCGGTGGTCATCCCTGTATGCTTGATCTTCTAGTGAAGCCGGGGACAGTCTCCACGTCGGGATGGGGGGCCTGTCTTTGGATACTCTCCATGTAATCAGTAAGGGGCTGTGGTCAGATAGGGTACGACCAAGATATTCAGAGTGGGTCATTCCCCGTACCACGTTTGCTGTGCATACCACTCTGTCTATCCTGGTGTGCACCCGCTGGAGACCTGAGTAATATGAGTAGTCTCTATCAGAGGGGTGCTGATCTCGCCAAGCATCCACTAAGCCCCAGGAGTCCAACCACTCCCTCAGTCTCTTGGATACCTTGTGTGTTGCCGCCCCAGGCATCGGTGGGGTGGAGCGGTCCATGTCCACATCTAGTATACTGTTAAAATCCCCACCTATTATCAGTTCTTCTGCCTGCTGCCGGGTTAGTTGACTCGATAGGCGCATCATGAAGGTGACCTGATCCTGATTGGGAGCATAAATACTACCTAGGACAATCGAGGTACCATGCAGCTTCCTACTGACTATCACAAATCGGCCCTCACGGTCAATATTGGTTGATACTACCTCGAATGGTACCCCGGTCCAGACCCAAATCAGCACACCCCGTGCGTACGCGGAGTATTCCGTGGCGAACACCTGACCTCTCCACCTGCGTCTCAATTTCTCTGCTTCCCCTATTGCCAAGTGGGTCTCCTGTAGCATCGCCACCTGGATACCCCTTCTTTTTAAATAGGACAATATTCTATGTCTTTTGGCTGGAGACCCCAACCCCCGTATGTTCCACGTTATGAAGTTATACTCTGCCATGATGATGTGTCATAACCATTGCCATTTTCCCATCCCACCCCGGTGGCCTGATCCCTCCCGGATCTTATCGCATGCCCTACACCATCACACCACCGCCCGCAGGCACCATCTGAACTTGTAAGAATAAAACCCAACTCCCCCTCCCCAGGGGGACCCTCAAACAGTAGGTTGCCCAAAGAACTGTGCAACATATTCAACAGTTTAGTGCTAGTTCTCGCCAGACTGATGGATGGTCGAGAATCCGGTAGGGGGTGGCGTGCTCAGGGGGGCCCCAAGCTCATGTAACTCTCCTCACCTAGAGGCCGACTGTACCGTTCAGATATCCAAGTTCATCTGCTGTGTGCGGGGTCACTTTCGGGCTCGCGCCGAGCACCCTGAGCCCCCTACGGAGGACCCCGCTGTGTCATCTGATTCACCTCCTGATCCCTCAGGAGGGGATGCCTCTCCGCTCATGGAGGCCGCCGCTTCTAGGGCCGTTTTCTTTCCCAACTCCCTCTGTTCCTGTGTTGGTGCTGTGCGGTTTCTGCTCCGCTGTCTCCTCGGGTCCCTGCGGGGACTGCCGTCAGCTCGTTCCTCCCTCGTGCGCTGCCCAGGTCGGCATCCGCGTGCTTCCAACCATTCCCACGCCTCATCGGGGGATTGGAAGAATGTAGTCTTGTCCTCAAGAGCTACCCTCAGCCTCGCTGGGAAGAGGAGTGAGTACTGTATTCCCTCATCTCTGAGGGCCCTCTTAACCGCCAGGAACGAGGCACTTTTGGACTGGACTTCGAGTGTGAAATCCAGGAACAGTGTCACTTCCCCATTCGCCACCTTAAAAGGGCCTGCTTCTCTGGCCCACTGCAGCAAGGTATCCCTATCCCTGTAGTGTAGCAGTCTAGCAACCACCACTCGTGCGGTCTACCCGGGGTCAGGGGCCTCGAGGGCACCCGGTGCGCCCGTTCCAATGCAAAGAAGGGGGTCAGTCTGTCCGGTGCCATGACTGTGCGCAGCCACTCCTCGAGGGAATCCACCATATTTGAGCCCTCCACTCCCTCCGGAAGTCCTACGGACCCGTACATTGTTCCTACGGTTTCTCCCCTCCGCGTCTTCTGCTCTTTGTTCTTGCTGGGTCACTCTGTCTGTGAGGTTCATCACTGTGGCTGTTAGGTCTTTTTGTGCCGGTGCTATTACAGTCAGGGCGGATTCCGTTTCCTTGACTCTGTCGGCCAGCTTCTGGTGATCCGCCCTCAGGAGGCCCACTTCAACTGCGACTTGATTAATATCGTGCTGCAACGCTGTTTTTGTGTCCTCAATTGCACTCAGGATTTTGTCCAGGGTATCCAGCACTTTAGATTGCGGTGGTACCTGAGGCTCCCCACCACCGCATTCCACGGACAGGGTTCGATCCATGGTTTTACCCTTGTGCCTGTTCTTGGAAGACATTGGGGATATTGTGGGTCGCGTCCACAGGCTTAAAGCAAGGGCCTGCCTGCTATTTCAACACCTCTCTGCTCCAGCGTTTTTGGTGACCACACTGCTCCACCTTCCCTTCCGCGTTTATGGGTTGTACTCCCAAAGAGCGGCTATACCGTGCTCACCAGACCCCGTCCCAAGTAGGATGAGTGCCCAACAGGGCCATGAAGCTCACCCGAGCCTTATCTCTCCCGTCCTCCAAGGCCCGTCAGATGGCCCACGCTGCCGCTTCCCTGTCTCTGCAGGGTGAGAGGCTGTGTTCAGCTGGGTCTACCTCTGGTGTTTCTGGAGCCGCTCCACTCCCCCCGTCCGTCTCCACTCCAGGCAGCTGCCCGATTTCTCCGTTCTGTTTTCCCCTGGGGGTCGCAGTGGCAGTCCTGTGGTGGTTAGGGAGGGACTTGTCCTCCTTTGTATAGGCAGCGTTATTGCCTCCTTATATTCATTATTTACTTTTTGTTCACCTTTGTTTAATTTATTATTTTCCTTATTTTATTTTACCTCCTTTCTTTTCCACACATTCTACCTCAGGCCATGAACAGGGGTATTCCGTCTGTTCCAGTGTGGAGCTACTTCGAGCCTATGTGCGCTGTCCGAGTCGCCGCTGTTTGCACCCTCGTCCGTGTTGCAGCGTGGCACAGCGCCGTCAGTTTTCACTTCTCCCGAGCTCCAGGGCTCAACCTTCCTTTACCGGACCTCGACAGCGCAGCACGCATGGGTTCTTCTCCCCCCATGGTGGGCTGCACTTGCAGCGCTCCTATCGCGCTGGACCTCCGACCTCGCACTGGGTCCCCCCTGTCTATCTTAGCGGGACCGGAGCACCTTCCTCCCGCGGTTGGCACACCCGGTAGTCAGTCGCACCGCGCCCGGGCGCGCACGGCAACTTTGGTCCCCGGTCACGGGGTGGGGCGCTTGGCCACTGTTGCCTCGTTCCTGTTTCACTTCAAGCGAGCACCCTCGGGCGCTCAAGGCAGCATGCCCGGCTCCTCGTCAGGTCTGTTGCTCCACACCGGCAGCGGTGACGTCCGTGTTAAGGCGTGGCCCGCGCCCCCAGTTTTCGCCTCTCCCGGCCTCCTGGGCTCAGTCTCTCTTTACTGGGCCTCGGCCGCGCCGCGTGCGGGAATTCTTCTTAGTTTCCTCACCTCGTGGTGAGTTGCACTTGCAGCGTTCAGATCGCGCCGGACCTCCGACTACACTCCAGGTTCCCCACTGTTTATCTTACCGGGGATGGAGCAACTTCCCCCTGCGGTTGGCACGCCTGGTGCCCAGTCACACCCCGCCCGGGCGCGCACAGCAACTTTGGTCCCCGGTCTCAGGGTGGGGCGCCAGGCCGCCGGCTCCTCGCACCTGTTTCACCTCCAGCGAGCACCCTCGGGCGCACAAGGCAGCATGCCCGGCTCCTCGTCAGGTCCGCTGCTCCACACCGGCAGCAGTGACGTCCGTGTTAAAGCGTGGCACTGCACATTCAGTTTTCGCTTCTCCCGACCTCCTGGGCTCAGTCTTTCTTTACTGGGTCTCGGCTGCGGCGTGTGTGGGAATTCTTCTTAGTTTCCTCACGTCTTTGTGAGTTGCACTTGCAGCGTTCAGATCGCGCCGGACCTCCGACTACACTCCGGGTTCCCCACTGTTTATCTTAGCGGGGATGGAGCAACTTCCCCCAGCGGTTGGCCCGCCCGGCAGTCAGTCGCAACCCGCCCGGGCGTGCACAGCAACTTTGGTCCCCGGTCTCAGGGCGGGGCGCCGGGCTGCCGGCTCCTCGCACCTGTTCCACTTCCAGCGAGTACCCTCGGGCGCTCAAGGCAGCGTGTCCGGTTCCCCGTTTGATCAGCTGCTCCCCAACGGCAGCGGCAGCGTGGATGGCCCCTAGGTCAGGGTTATTTTTATCGGATAACTTGTGGGCCCCTCCACAGCAAAAGGCTTATGCGGCCGCCATCTTCGGCTGCTCGGCCACTCCCCAACATTCAGACTATGATCTTGATTTTTTAGCCTCTGTCCTAGATTTCAGTGAGGTGGGCTCTGAGGTGACTGGGACTGATCACACATATGTTGGCTTATGCGGGCTATGCAGTGGGATCTGAAGTTTCATTGGGCCCAATATCAAGTGGACCTCTACACCACGGTGGAGACTGCAAAAGATCTGCAGTGGTGGTTATTGAACTGCAATTGGGTCAGCGGCAGACCTCTCTCCCTACTGCAGCTGGTGATCAGTGCTTCCCTTCTAGTTGGGGGCGGCCATCTGGGCGAGGTGGTGATCAAAGGCGTCTAGTCTGCGGTGGAGGCTTGACTCTATATCAACCCCCTGGAGCTGAGGGCCAATCGTTTGTCATTGAAAGTCTTCCTTCGGTCAATGAGAGAAGCTGGTGCAGGTGCTTATGGACAGCATCACCACCATGGGGTATTGCAACAGTCATATCAGTGTGGTATCCAAGACTGTGTGCTAGGAGGCACTATGTCTCTGGAAATGTGTGGACTACCAAGGGATCTTCCTGGTGCTGAAGCACCTGGCAAGATCATTAAATGCCACAGCAGAAAAGCTCAGCTGTCGACACCTAAACGATCACCATTGGCAGTTACACCTGCAAGTGGGGAAAGATCTCTCCTGCGAATGGGGATAAACTTAGATCGATCTATTTACCACTGCCAAGAACATGCAATGTCAGCAGTTCTGCATGTTGGAGTTTCCAATGAGCCACTCCCTACAGGATGTATTCTAATTAGAATGGAACTCAGGACTTCAATACACCTTCCTGCCAATACCACTCATGCCCTGCGTTCTCAAGAAGATCAGATTGGCTGTGCTAAAGTCTTCCTAGTGGCCCCAGATAGGGCACAGAGAGTATGTTATACATAACTTCTGGTCCTGAGCATCCATCCTCCAAGAAGGGAGAGCCTTCTATAGCAACAACAAGGCAGGATTCTACACCAGGGCCTTCACAATCTCCACCTTCATGCATGGAGATTGAGCCGTGACAGTTGAATACCTTAAACTTTCCTTCGGAGGTTGTTGATGTCATCTTGGCAGCTAAGCAGCTCTGTATACAGCTTTCATTGGGTCAATTTTGTTGTTTGGTGCAGAACATGCCAGATTGACCCTCTCCAATTCCAAGTTACCTGATGAAATGTTGTTTGTTTTGTTTCTTGCATGGCAAGACATTGCCTTTGGCACAGTTAAAGGGTACCTTACAGCAGGTGGATGATCAACTATTTGTGGGGTTTGCAGGAGCAAAAAAGAAGCAATGCTTTGCAGAAAAGAACCATCTCTGATCGAATCAGACTCAGCATCAATATCTGCTCCCACTGGCAAAAAAGCAGCCTCTGGAAGGTCTGCAAGCCCATTCCACTAGATTCAACGTTGCTACCACTGCTTTGGCACACAGAGTTCCTGTCCTGGACATCTGTCAAGCCGCTACGTGGGTGTCGCTCCAAATATTCTCACAACTCTACTGTCTGGACAGCCAGGTTTGCCAAGAGGGGCATTTCACCCGCTCAGTTCTACAGGACTTCTTGGTTTGAGCCAATTCACAGACCCACCTCCTAGTAAGTACAGCCCTGGTAACGATTCAAAAGGTGATGAATCTGCAGCTAGAACGCTTAATCAGAAGAACAAGTTACTTAACTTCAATAACACTTTTTCCTTTAGAGACTCTTATCTAACCGCAGATTACTCACCCACCCTCCCATCCTTCCAGTTCTGTGAACTGGGCTCTACCCATTAATAAAATCCCAAGTCTAGGAATCTGCACACTGGCCAGAGCCAATTTGCTGTTCACACTGCAACTGGGGGCACTGACAGCCTCAAAAGCAACTGACATAATTGCGCAGGACAGGCACCAATAAAGACCCAGCATGCTAGTTCCAGAGTTCAACAGCATCAGTGTGGAGTTGCACGGCACCACCTACTGGCGCCTTAAGTCCTGCTCAAAGGTTTCCAGATCCAGTCTAATGCCTGGGCAATATCTAAAAGGTTAGGAATCTGCAGTTAGATAGAGTATCAGAAAGAGAGTTACTGAACGTAAGAAACTTGTTCTGTTCCCCGCCAGGTTATTGGTACCATACGCTATTTCTTTCATGCGGTTTTTTGTGCTTCTTTGTTTTGCGGACTGGTGAAGATCTTTCAACAAACTCTATGCAGTATTGAGAGGAACTCTTAAAGAATCCTATTTCACTGCAGTTGCGTTGCCTTCCCTTGAACTAAGGAACCTCAAAACTGAGTATAACTCCCAGTTACATTTTAACGACCAGTGGGCATTGGATCTGCTTCATTTCCATCTTGTAAAAAGTGAACAAGCTGCTGCACTGCGTAGTAGAAATGACACTTGTTCACTGCAGACGCTGCTCTTAGGTCATTGGTTCCGAGAAAAAATCACTAGCTCAACACTGTAAATGTTTTTCCCAGACCTGTGATGCCTTAGTCTGCATTACGGTGTGCTGCGTTCTTCCGTGAAGTCTACTGAGCTGCAAAAGTGATCTTCACTAAACTGGTTCACAGAATGACAACTTTCAGATTTCTTGGGTCTCTGGTACTAATGCTCTTACCAATCATAGCACTGAGAAGTATCTGCCTTCCTCCAGTCAAAGGATTGTCTGCTGTTGTGAAGGAGTTGACTTCCGATGCACTTCTAAGGCTAGCTAATCAGTCAGGAGGATTGGCCTTCCTTGTTTTACCACCCTGCCTACAAAGCAGGTTGTCCCCCGGTTTTTGATTATGTGTTGGATGAAACCTGTACTTAATTATCAGTATCTCTTTTGATTTGTTTACCATACGTACATTATATCTAGCAATTTAACACAATATCAGTTCCTCTCACATAAACACCCAGTGAAGAGCCGACATTACATGGTGACAGGGAAGCTGAAAATTCCTGTATTCAAGAAGTTCCAGCTCGTCTTTGAAGGCTGTAAGCAGTTGGTGTCCATTAAGGGGTGTGAAACACCCACCAAGGCACCAGTGGTATCCCAATGGTATCCTCAGCAATTTATTTATTTTTTTCTTGCAAGGGATGAGGTTGGTATGGAGTGGGACAGAAGCGCTGCTCAAGGCAGTTTCGACATGAAGCCTTGGCCTCACACCTCTCTTCACAAAGTGATATATGTTTTAAGTTGGCAGATCTGTAGTTTCTAGGCGTTGTGACAAATGACAAACAAATTTTTTTTACACTATATGAATAGCAATAATAAAAAAAAAGCAGCCAGGTGTTTGATGACCACCAATGACGATTAATTTCCAAAAATGCTATATTTTGTTACTAAATATTGGTGGAAGGTTGTTCCAAAGCCTTTAAACTGATAGTCTTTAAGTTTGTCCCTCTAGCCTTTTCTTCTCATATCTTCCAATGACTGAAACAGCGTTATAATATTCACCAGCTCAGACATAATTTCTTCTCAGTGTACAGCTCCATTATTTGAATAAACCATTGCTTAATGTGTGCACTCTGTTGCTCTGGGCGGTGTATCACTGAGACCTTGCTTACTTAGAGCTGCAACACAACCCTCAATAACTTGGTACCAACCCATTGTTATATAAATATGCTGAACAGAGTTGGAGGATTCTGAGATTGACAGTATCTTAAAACTGCCCCCTACAAAAGCCAGGTGAAAGGAACTTCTCTGTGCTATAAATCACATTTTATCACAACTCTTCTTTACTACTGCTTTTTCTCCAACAGTCTGTTTTTTGTGTATTCATGATTTTATTGGCATAAGTTAACTACCAAAGAAAAGAAATATCAGCAAATTCAATAATAGTCACCCCCAGCATAAACCCATAATGATGCAGAATCATGAGTCATGGCGAATTAGGGGGGAATCCTGCATAAAGGTGGAACACACGAGTTCACTGATGTCTCGGGATAGGAAGCAAGTCATCTACTTTTAGTTAGGAATTTCAGCATTTAGTTTGCCTGCCTGTCAACTCTGATATTAAGTTTCAAGAGCTTATGACCGCTCATGAGATTCAACTGCACACCACCAGGACTTCCAATATTGAGTAATTTGTTGGCTCAACATTCTACACTATAGAAAAGGCAAAACATCCTTTACACAAGCAAATCTCTTCTGAAGGGATCCATTTCTTTGGTCACTTTTAGGGGATCCCTCTGAAGCTTGGCCATACATAATAAGAGTTAGCCTATGATTAGCCCACGACCAACCTTTCTGGGGATGGCTCAGAGGAGGTATGGGTAGAACCTATCTGTCACGAGTTCCAAAGTCTCCCCCTGCCTCAATTATAACTGAAAGTTTATCCCAGCTCTGAGGGAAGCTTGTGACCTGTTGGCCCCTCACTAAGAAGGGAAAACCGGCAGTGTTTTTCTTCTTCACTCTGGTCTAATCTCTTTAAAAAAAAGATTGTCAATAATTAGTGACATTCTGGCAACATACCAGGATTCCGTAAGTTGCAGTCATCTTTGCTGTTAAGCGTGAATTTTCTGCACATAAAATATCAACACCATCATTAACAAGTAACTACGTTTATTTCACTTCATTTGTAACCTTTAACTCCCAATTGTAATATTTCTGTATTCGCCTCCTGTGCTTAACCCTGAAAACCTTTTACCTCTTCTTTCAGCGCTAAAGTTAACAAGATCCTAGCGTCACTCCCAGTTGTGACCATAGAGGTTGGTAACACTGTTGAGATTGGATGTGGTGAGGCTATTTCTAAAGGCTATTCTGCCTTTTCCTTTCACACGGTTCCATCGAAAATCTCTTACAACGAGCTCAAACCATTAAATCTACAGCAATGGTGTCCATCTGGAATGATATATATGCACAGAGATTAAGGAGACCGGATCATGTTTGGTCTCTCAGCAGCATTTAACACAGTGCATCTCAGGCTTCTATCAGGTGCCTGAGTTTCTGAGGCGACCTTGAGCGGTTTAAGTCATTTGTGGTGGATTGGGTTCAGCAGTTCATACTGTAATCTTTCACCACGACCTCTGTCCCATTTATCTGCAGTGTGCTGTATGACTTCCCCTGCCAACCACTTTTTGATACTTATCCACTCAAGGCCCTCCTTAGAAATCCGCTGCTCATCGGAACCCTAGGGAATGTAGATTCAGTTCTTTTACTATTAACATCCATGTATATATTGGTCTTTCAGCAAATGGCGGGAGTACTTCCAAGTTGCTAAAAGCCTTTTATGTGGGTATCTAACTGGGAAATGATGGGCTCAAGCCGGTTGTTTTACCACTGTGGATGGCATATACAAATTGGACACTGACCTCTGAATTAAATAGCCCTTATTCCTAACAAATCTTAAAACTCAATGCCATTGGAACTTTTCGGCCCTCAAGAATGGTTCAAAAGATAAAACTATTCTTAGTGTTTAGGTCACTTTCACGTATCAGGAGGCTAGCCCATTGCCCTGGTGGAGCACTGGAATTTATCAGCTGTAACCTGTTGGTGGTGAATTTGGTCTTATAATGCTGAGATACCAGGAGATTCTGGTACTCTGTGAGATCTAACATATTTTGACTACAACCAGGAGGAATGAGGCTTAATAGGGTTTTGTTTAGCACTAGTATATTTTTATGTGCCTTTGCCTTTTTTGAAAAAAATACAGAAAAGGAGCATAACACTGTAGCTTTATTGCAAAACTTTACTAAACTTTGATCTTGGTCAGTTGTATCCTTGGGGCACCCCCATAAACTCTTATGCTAAACAACATTTACCACTCTGGGCAGCAGGACCTTTCCATGTTGCTGATCTCTCATAGAATCGCACTAGGCTGTTACATGCTATGTAAGGGTCTAGGCAGAATAAACCACAAAAGAGCCACAATAAATTTTTTTTGTCTTTGGAAGAATTTGTATTAGAGACTTCTATTTTGTACTGTAAATCTCCATTTCCCCTTTCTAGAATAATGTGCAATTGCAACTGCTCCTGTTCTAATGGAGAGTAAGCTAATCTGCTAAAAAGATAACACTATTCTTATAACATGTTGCTCCAGTTTCCTTCACTGATGCATCAAACCCTCAGAAGCATATGATTATTGTGGGGGGGGGTGTGGCCTGCAGCCGATGGAGCTGCAGGCTTATAGCAGAGCTCCGCGACGGCAAACAGGGCCCGGTCAGCTCTACATCCCTGAACGGCGCCCAAAACCGACACCAATCAGCAGCAACTTCGACGGAGAGCAGTTGGCCTGAAAAGAAACCCTCGCCGATACGAAATCGTCAGAGAAATTAGCAAAAAACAACATTTTGCACCTGCGGCCTCCTGAGGTAAAATGGCGGCCGCGATCGGGTGTTTCCCCAACAGGGACACGGCGTGGTGACGAGTGGATAGAGCATCCGCGACAGGGTTTGAGTGGCCCCCGCGGATCGGGGAGGCCCCCAGATTTGAGCGAACCCCCAGCGGAACACGGGAGAAGCCGGTGAGTGCAGGAGCAGACGGGCGGGAGGAGCCTGGCTCCTCCGCCCAATCGCGGGCTGGAACCTGTGCCCGATCGCCCAGGGGGCTTCGTGAAGCAGCAATCAGACGGAGGGACTCCCAGTAAGGGGGGGAGATGCTGGGGGGAGCGCAGAGGTCCCACCTGCTGCTGCCACCGAATGAGCGCGCTCCCTAGCAGGAGATACTCCAGGATCACCCAAACTGAGGAGCGCCGCGGCCGCGCAGGGGAGACGAGCTACCCGCTGGCTGGCACCTCTGAGCGAAACGGAGAATTGGGGACAACTGGGACAGTAAACCCCCCATCCGATTTGATCAACGAGGCCCCCACCCACAATTTCAAAACCAAGAGAGAGGAGGGATAAAGGACAAAGAAATTCTGCTCACCCCCCATATTTACACCCCGAGGGTGAACAAAGGTGAAACGGAGAAACAGGGGCACAGAGCCCCCCCACAACAACAACCAAACGGCCTCCTTCGCAAAAGAAGGTCCTCCTGCACTGACGGACCCCCTGCCAGACTCCGGGAGAGCAGGTGAATCACAGAGAGAACATAGATTCTCCGCCAGAAGTCATTGAAGAGTCGAGGATAACACGGGGGCTCCCAATTACAAAAAGAACAATAGAGGGAACACCTGCAAATCACTAGAGAGACATTGACTGGGCAGGCTCCCCAGCACTGAACCAAACGGATTGGGAAGCCCCATAATCAAGAGAGGAGTGGGGCACTCGCATCCCTCCAGCTTTGAACGGGACCGGGACAAGCAATTGAAACCACCTCTGACCCTGGCTCCCTCCCCACTTTCACTTAGGACAACGGGGCCCCCGCCAACAACCTAATTGCTGAAGGTGTAAGAAAATAGAGAACAGAGGGCCTTGGCTCCCCCCCGGCGCGCACTCTCCAGAGAAGAGCGACAGACCCCAGAGTCTCCGAGAGGACTCTCCGGACGGGCAACAAGAGACTGAGGACCCTCCATCGCTACAAGTGAAGCACCTTTTCATCTAATCAAGCAACTGTTTCAAACATGGGGAAACCCAAAAAACGAGAAGAACAGAACCAAGACGAGGCTGCAATCGCAAAACCCCCCAATCACCCCACAAAGTCAACCCCCTCAGATGATCTGACACAACAGGAAACAACACTGGACACAGTCCTCCTAGCCATTAGAGAATCCCGCGAAGCACTGGAGCAGAAAATAGACAATTTAGCAACGGACCTGACATTATTACGGGATGACCACCGCAAACTAAAAGATAGAGTGGGAACGAACGAAAAATCTCTCGCAATAGTGACTTTAACACAAAAGTCGACATCTACAGAGCTCGCGGAACTCACCACCCAAATTGAAACCTTAGAAACCAGAGAGGAAGACGCTGAAAATCGCACACGCAGAAGTAACCTTAGACTGGTCGGAGTGCCAGAAAGATCAGAATCCTCAGCAGACAACATGGAATCCTTTCTGGAAAACTGGATCAAGACTACAGTAGCTGCCTCTCGGCTTTCTTTGCAATAGAGAGAGCCCATAGGGTACCCAACAGAATGCCACCCCCAGGAGCTAGACCACGACAAATAGTAGCAAAATTGCTGCATTATAAAGACAGAGACTATATACTCTCACAATCACGACAACTTGGTGAAATCATATGCATCAATCAACGGGTCATGATCTTCCCAGATTTCACCAGAGAAATGCAAGCACAAAGGGCCTCCTTTAACGAGTCTAAGCGTACACTGCGCCACAACGGCATAAAATATGCGATGCTCTTCCCAGCCAAGTTCAGAGTGGAATATGATGACAAAACACACTTCTTTCTATCGCCTCAGCTAGTGATGGAATGGCTGGAATCTCTGAACATAACCAACCTGAACCTTCCTACTAGAACCCCCCGCAAACCGGGCAGGAAACGCAGCAGGTCCTCCAATCGGATCACAGAAGCAGCCCCCCCCAAGGCACCAATCCCTTCAAGAGATGCGGAAGGCTGTAGACGCGGCAGCGGCGCTGAGCGGGGGAACCAGTCCGCGACCTCGAACTCCAGGCAGCGTCTCGGACCTCGGCTCGGACTGCGGGAGCTCCTCAATATCCTCCCGAGACACCGTCACTAGGCTGCCCAAAATAACACCAGGAACTGCAGAGGAGATTATCTGACCATTATCTGTGAAGACCTAACTTTCTGTGAGTACTATCACAAACTTAATTGACGCACACAGAATAATAAGCAGAGATCCCTTAAAACTAGCCGACAGATCAGCAACTTAAGTATATCCTACTGGGACCTAAACACAATGGAGCCGGGCCCCGGGAGCAGCTCGGAGCGGGGGCTATTGGCCTCAGACACGCCACCCACCTATAGGACTCTAAATTAAGAATGTTAAAGGTTTGGACAGGGAAAGTTTTGGTCACCGGTCCTGGGGAGTGGGAGTTGGGAATTCAACTTGTTCACATAGTTATAGGGGTACACAACGCACTAGTCCTCAATGAAACAGACAATTCTCGACCTAGATCCTCAACAATTAAACACAATAGCAGACTCAACCATTGGTCCGCACCCACCAGCAATCAACAAATAAAAAACCACAGACCATGACTACACAATACAAAATTATAACATGGAACGTTAGAGGTCTAAATAATATGTCCAAACGGTATAAAGTATACAACTTCCTCAAACGCAGAGGGATACATATAGCCCTATTGCAGGAAACACATCTACTAGAACAGGAAGTTGCAGCACTCAAGAAAAGATGGAGAGGCCAAATACTTGCCACTAATTATTCAGCATTTGCAAGGGGAGTACTAATGTGGGTCCGACCGGGGGTGCCACTCCAGGCACTACACACAACCATAGATAAAGAGGGGAGGTACGTTGTGGTCAAGGGAAGGCTGGACGGGAAGGAAGTGACAATTGGCGGCCTATACGCACCAAACTTAGATAAAAAAAAAAAACTTTTCAACAAACTGTCGCGGGAACTAGGTCCGACCCTTACAGGCCCGAAAATACTTGGCGGGGACTTTATCTGCATAGCTAATATCCATTTAGATAGGTCGCACCCACCCCTATTGCAATCACAAACTCCAAAAACTGCCAAATCTTTCACAGAATGGCAACAACACTGGCAATTAGGAGACTGCTGGAGACGGCTTAACCCGCGCTGCAGAGATTACTCTTATTATTCGATAGTACATGACCTACACGTTAGGCTAGACACCTTCCTAATATCCCCTGAACTACAAAATGTCGTAGTAACAGCCGAATACCTGAGCCGCACCATATCAGATCATAACCCCCTGTTGGTTTCTCTAGCATGGAGTGGGGAGAGACCACTGATCCCCACTTGGCGACTGAGAACGGATGCACTCGAAGACAAAGCATTCAAACACTTCCTACACAAAAGCATTGAGGAGTTTTTCACACAAAACACAGGGACAACATCCTCCAGATCCCTCAAATGGGAAACCTTCAAAATAGTAACCAGGGGCAACTGTATCGGTGAGAGTATCGGAGTTCGAAAATCTATCGAAGCAGAACCAAAAAGTCTTGAAGACTCCCTCAGAGACATTGAGCGTAGGCACCCAACTCACCCTGAATTGACCCCCCTCCTGATTGAAACTAAAGCCAAAATAACCGAGGCAAACACTAGATTATCTCGCTTCGACTACAAGCAGTATTTGAACAGACAACACGCAGAAGGCGATAAGGCAGGCGCCCTGTTAGCATGGCTTGCTAAACCCCCTAAACAACAAACTACCATAATCGAGATTGAGAAACACTCAGGTGGTAGAGCACACGGTCAGCGGGAGATTAATACTTGATTTTTAAAATACTACTCAACCCTCTATGCACCATCCATTGATACTATTAGTAACATTCAGATCTTGAAATTAGAAGCTCTTACCCTCCCTAAATTAGGAGCCGAGGAAAGTCTGTCCCTAGCTGCTCCTATATCAATTGCAGAAATTAAAAATAGCATTACAGGGCATGGCAAGAGGTAAAGTCCCGGGAGCAGACGGGCTCCCAATGGAGTTTTATCTACTATATCAGGACATATTAGCTCCAAAACTCTGCACAATATATGCAGAAGCATGGCACAGCAATAGACTGCCTCAATCAACCAACGAGGCCATAATGATCCCTCTACTAAAACCCGATAAACCACCCACGGAAGTCCGCTCCTATCGCCCACTATCCATGTTAAACCTAGATTACAAAATATTAAGTCGAGTACTGGCAAACAGACTCCTACCTCTCATGACCTCACTGATTCACCAAGACCAGTCGGGATTTATTCCACAACGCAGTACAGCTCAAAATATCAGATGCTTAGTCTCAATAACACATTCCATGCCCCCAACAATGCCTCAAGCAGCGATAATCTCAGTAGACATAGAAAAGGCCTTTGATAGCCTAAGGTGGGACTACCCACTCAGATCATGCTAAAACTGGGGTTGGGGGAAGAATTCGCACGCTGGCCAAAGCTACTTTACACCAATCCCACAGCAAGAGTTTGCACAGGCAGTACGATCTCCGACTCCTTCCCGGTGGGTAGAGGAACCAGCCAAGGCTGCCCATTGTCTCCCCTTTTGTTTGCTATGGCAGTAGAGCCCCTAGCCCAGACAGCAAGATCCAGAAAGTGCTTTGAGGGTATCCTAATCAACAGCTGGACACACTACATCGCCCTTTACGCAGACGACATGTTACTATTTCTCAAGAATCTAGATGCAGACTTACCAGGGGCAATAGATATGTTAGAAAATTATGGAAAAGCCTCTGGACTCCAAATCAACTGGAGAAAATCCTCAATTTTTCCATTAACCAGTGGCACTTCGGAACCCACAGATACCAAAGATCTACCCTGGTCCCCGAACACATTTAAATACTTGGGGGTCAACATATACCACAAAGTAGAAGACCTACTAGAGGGGAATATACAGAGAGCAATTAGGGGAATCAAAGCTAATATGCTCTTCTGGAGCACACTACCCCTAACAGTCTTTGGGAGAGTTGCCCTACTCAAAATTATAGCATTACCCAGGCTGCTATACTACTTCTCCACTATCCCACTCACAATCCCAAAAAGAGTGTTCAAAAATATAGATTCCCTGATTGCGAATTTTATATGGGGGCTGAATAGACACAGAATCACACTCCACACTTTTCGCAGGCCCACCTCAGAAGGTGGATTAGCCGCCCCAGACTTAGAGATCTATTACTGGGCAGGGCAACTACAATGGATAGCAAAATTAATTAGCAAACCATCAAGCACAAAAGATTTGCAGATCCAGCTAAACTGTCCACTAGAAAATATCTTAAGTATTCTATTGAACTCCAAAAAACCAAAACAACAGCTTCCATTAGAATGGGAAGCGACAAGACACTGCTGGGAACAATTCCTAAAACGCACCTGCACAAACACCCCTTATACACCTGAGATTCCCCCTAATATCTTTAAACCTCATCTCAAAGGGATACGCCACAGCGCATACTAACAAACTGATAACACACAACATTACGAAATTAGGAGACTTGTTTAGCAACGGAAAACGCTGCGCTTAAGCGGAACTGCAAGAGCGGTTCAATCTCCCTTCCGGCTTGTTCCTTACCCACAATGCCTTAATCAAAACTATCCAAAAATTATGTGGCACAAAATCATGCGAACCAGCTATACACGAAGGCTGTAACCTCCTCTGATCAATGGGGGGCCAGAAGGGGGTGGTCTCGGGAATATACAGATCCCTACAGAACAGCACGTGCTTACCAATGAATAAACTCAAATCCAAATGGCAGACTGATCTAGATACTATAATAGAGGACACTCAATGGTCTAGAATCGCCTCCCACATTTATTCAGTATCCAGAAATGCAAGGTTCAAACTGATAAATCTATATATCTATCATAGAGCCTATTTAACTCCACAATTGATAACCAAACTCTACTACACAAACAACTCGAAGTGCCCCCGATGTGCTGAACTAGCAGCGGACCTAATGCACATGCTGTGGAACTGCCGGAAAATTAGTCCGTATTGGACAGAAGTATTCAGGAAAATATCCTCTAGCACAGAAAGATCACTCTCGCCTACCCCAGTAGTAGCAATCCTGGGGGACTTCCCTCGCCCCTCAGCTCAAAAAATAACCAACAGGTACATCGACCTGGCGCTGATACTAGCAAAGAGAGAAATAACCTCACATTGGAAGGACCCAGGAGGTCCCCAAGTGGATAGATGGCAAGAAGCACTAGAGAAATGGGCTGAAGCTGAGAGCGCGGTGTTGCTAAAATAAGCTCTACAGGGACAAAGGCCCAGAGACAATGCCACACAATGGGACTTATTGCTGGAAAACCTAAAGACAATGGACGCTCCCACTTCAGAGGATAACGCCTCCGCCACTGACTCAGAATCCGAGCAGATAACCACAACTACCATATAAAAATACCATGGAACTCTGATTGGCTTCCTGACAGCAGAGAATTGTTGTAATAAGATTATTAGATGATGTACTAAGTGCAAGTTGGGGGGAGGGGGGTTAGAACACACCGTTGGGAACTAGTTTGGTAATTACATTTGTTACATGCTGTAATCCTTTGATAAACACAATAAAAGATATTTAGAAAAAAAAAAAAAAGCATATGATTATTGTGTTTGCTTTTTGGGCCAATCGTCATTTTGGTGCTGTGGTTTCCAGTGACAGTCATTTTGGATGTATTCAGCTAAGAAGTACATTTCATTGCATTTCAGACGGCATCCTCATTATACATTTAAAAAGTGCAACTATCCACAATGTTTTATTTAAGATTGATTTTGAAAACTTGTTCCTAAAATCACAGTAGGTAAATAACATAAGACAGACATAGAAAATCATTTAGACTGCATTTTTGTAATCCATGATGAGATATTGAAAAAGGAAGCTTTTTACCCTCTAAAACGTCTTCCCAAAAGATTTAAAGTGGGTAAATACTAGAAAAAACCCAAGAATTGAAAAATGTGCAACAGTCACACATAAATTAGTTACCAATACAGCAGGGGATCCACCAGGGTACACAATTTAGACTCCATACTGCTTTGCAACGAATCTCAGTCTTGTGTCTCTACGATTCCTGATCTGGAGACTAAAGGGGTGATCTCATCTCAAGGTAATGGGGTTGGGGGCGTTTCTCATGGACACTGTACTGGCAGATTAGGCTTATCATGCCCACCTCTCGTTTTAAGGTAGGGTTTAGGCCTTATTACTAGGAACTGCATATTTCATGTAATTGTAATATGCTGCGGGGGTTTCATATTTTCCACTTTTATCCTCACCATTTTGCATTTGTTATTTCTCATTGTCATAATCACTGCAGCACATGCTTTTTATCTTAGATTGCAGTCTCTTCAATAAATATATTGAGAACTGTCCTGCATCTTTTCTATTCCCTATGTGTGTGTAAGAGACTTAGGCCCTCATTACAACCCTGGCAGTCGGCGGTAATTTGGGGAAAGGTACTGCCAACAGGCTGGCGGTACCTTCTGGGAAGCCAAACCACCAATGTACCATTCTGTCGGCCAGGCTGGTAACGACCGCTGGTCTGGAGACTTTGGTCTCCTGCCAAGCGGCCGTCACAGTCCCACCATCGGGATTATGACCCCGCCTACCGCCATGGCTTTCGTGGCAAGCGTACCACCACGAGAACCATGGCGGTAGGCACTATCAGTGCCAGGGAATTCCTTCCCTGGCACTGATAGGGGTTTCTCCTGCCTCCCACTCCCTCCCCAGAGTCCTCCCCCTCTCTCGCCTGCCCCCGGCACATTTTCACACCCACACGCACACATACGCACATGCATACCCACATCCACCCACGCATGCACACATACATACCCACACACTGCAACACACACCAACATACTCTGCCGCACATATGCATTCACAACACACAACATACACGTACACTCACATCAGGCCTTCACACACTCATTCAACGCGACTCACACCCGCATGCACGCAGTCATAAACAGACACCCCCCCACACACATAACACCCCAACACACACAACACCCCCACGCACACACACACCCCTGCACACAACACCCCCCTAGCCCCATCTCCTGTCGGAGCACCCGACTTACCTGCGTGCAGGGGGTCCTCCGGCTGGAGACGGGACGCGGCACTGCTGTCAGCAGCAGCGTCTGCCAGCTAAACACCACCAGGCCGTATCATTGCTCATGATACAGTAGACGGTGTTTTGCTGGCGTGGTGCTGCTGCTGACAGCAGCGCCACCTTACCGCCCTCCGCCGCCATGACCGTCAGCGGTATTCCTTCGAGAGTCATAATGCGGGTGGGTGGCTGGTAGCCACGGCAACGGTATGTTGGCGGCCGTCGCTGTTGCCGCCAATGTCTTAATGAGGGCCTTATTTTTTATGAGAGAAAAAGGGTAATATTTGTTACACCACAACTTGCCTGAGAGGTCTCCAGTGTCCATACACTAAGCTGCAAGAAATCACCTATACTACTTAGGGTTTGGGTGAGGTACTGCTAGAGAGCTGGGAGGTTTGGGTCGACAGCTTCTAACTGGCGTAGGAGTGACTCAGTCACCTACAAACAAAAGGGTTGCCACCCCTAATCCAGCAGTCTCGCTGATAGGCGACTGTCATTCACGACATGAAGACTTTCAGCCAATTAACTAGCTAGAATAAGCCGATTTTCACATTCTCTATTGGATGGTCCGCAGCACAGTAAGGCCTTCTCTTCCACAACTACTCAGGAAGAAGCTTTTCTGGTAAGTCACCTTTCCATAATATTGGTTAACTTGGCCTCACTATATACCACTCATTCAAAGGACATCAAGTATCAAAGACTACAATGGTGCCCATAGACATGTTTAGTTGCATATCTTTTCACAGGCCATACAAATCACTACCATTTTGGCAACTCTGCTTTCCATACATTTCAGTAGTGCACATGTAAGACAACTAAACCTGAACATCACCCCAAGTGGGAGGGATCCACCACAATCTTGTTTGTAAAGCTCTAAGAGGGCATCCACACAAAGTAATACTTCGGGTCTGTATCCATGCAGTCTGTGACTCTTAAGTTTGGGACGCTACAGAGTAACTTGAGGTCAAGTCTGCTATTGGAAATGTGCAATAACCTTCATACCATTACGCCCTCATCTTATTATCCGGGCACTTGTATTCTGCATTTATTGTTTAAATCTCTTTTATTGATTTTTTAAGGCAAGAACAATACAGTACACCCACCTACAACTTCTGGCCGGTGGGGAAAGAGATAACATGAGAAAGGGGGGAGGTGGTGGAGGGGTGCCGCACCTATATCGCGAAAAGTACCCCACTCAGTGTACGTCTCAAGACGTTCAGTGTGGATTTGAAAGACCTAGGGTCCCAACAGTCAGCCCAGTTAGCGGGAGCTTTGGGGAGAGTTCGTCAGTCAAAGGATGCGCAGGTAGGAAGGGCAGGTTAGTTCCCGAAATTCGTCTGACAGGTACTGTATACATGGTCTCCATGTTTTATCAAAGAGGGGCAGCGAGCTGATCACTGCAGCTGTCAGTTTTTCCATGCCAATAAGAGCCCATAGCCTATGCAGCCAGTCGTTGTGAGTGGGAATGGTCGCAGTACCCCAGTGGGAAAGCAGTAGTTGTTTAGCAGTCTCCAGCGCCAGGGTAATAGCACTACCCTTAGGTGTGCGGAGTGGGTATGTTTGAGGAATGGGAAGGCACAGCAATACGTAACTTGGAAAACGCGGTATGGCTGTGTTATACATGTCATCAATTGCAGTGAGGACGAATTGCCAAAAGGAGGCGATCCCTGGGCAATGCCATAATATATGGGTGAGTGTACCTTTCTGTCCACACTGACACCAGCACTCGCCATCGCCGTGTGCCCTCCACTGGGCTACCCGTGCGGGTGTGTAGTACATGTAGTGGGATATTTTCAGAAACATTTCTTTTTGTTCATAGCATGTGCTGTGACCCGCGTTCGATGAAGGACATCACGCACTCCCAATCCGTAAAAGTGCACTCACATTCCCTCTCCCATCTACATCTTGCCGGTATCATGGAGAGTGTGGGTGTTGTAGTCAAGAAGGTATAAATGTCGGACAAGAGCCGCTTGTCCGTATCTTTGGTCAGTAACCATTGCTCAGATCTCGTAAGGGATCGGCCGCCGTGTGGACGTATCGTGGGCAAGGTCACCCAGTGGTGGATGGCCACGAATTGCCAGTAGGCAGAGGTCGGAAGACAGTACCCCTTTTGGAGGCTGTTGAAGTCCATTCCGCTGTCCTCATCAAAGAGGTCGCCTATCCTCTTGCAATTCACTTCCTGCCAGGACAAGAAGGCAGGTTAGTCAAGTGCGCTGGGGGAAATCCGGGTTGCCAATGATCAGTGTCTGTGGGGACACCGGTGTGGAGAGTCCTTTAATAACCTGTACCCTGTCCCATGCATTCATCGTGGCCCTCAGAATCGATGAGACATATACCCCAGGTGGTCTGTGTTTCTTCTGCAACCGTGGCACCTTCCGGATGTGGACCCCTGCCACCGCTTGGTCAATAAAGCACCAGTATTTCTCGGTCATGGGTCGGTGCCATTTAACCATATAGCGCAGCTGTGCAGCTTGGTAGTATCTCAATAGGTGCAGAACTCCCAGCCCGCCTTCAGACTGGGGTAGATATGCCTGAGGTCTTGACATTCTGGCCCTCTTTCCGCCCCAGATAAATTCCCAGATGAGTGTTTGCATTTTGTCTAAGAGGTTAGGGGGTGGCTGCAGTGGCAGGGTCTGTTTGAGATAAAGTATCTTAGGCAGGAGTGTCATCTTTACTGCTGCTAGACGCCCCATCCAAGAGAGGCCATGTGACTCCCATTTTGTTAAGTCGGAGCAGGTAGTGTCGAGTATCTGGTTGTAGCTACTGTCTATTGTGGCCGCGATTGTGGGGAGGATACATAGACCCAAGTATGTAATCCCCTGTGTAGCCCATCGGAAGGGGAGGGCGGCCTCCAGGGAGATCCTCTCAACCTCCGGAGTGGTAAGATTCAATATGGAAGATTTATTAAGGTTTGTTTTAAACCCTGATACTTTGCCGAAAGCCGTCAGTTCCGCCCTGACACCTGGTAGAGAGATCTGTCGCCGGGTCAAGTGAAGGAGCATTTCGTCTGCATAGAGAGAGCCAGCTTATGCATTCTGCCACCCATTGGCACTGCAGAAATGTCCGCATGTTGCCGTATGTCCTCAGCAAAGGGTTCTATGTAAAAAGCAAATAGTAGAGGCGAGAGAGGGCACCCTTGTTGAGTGCCCCATAGTATGGGGAACTGCCCAAACAGTCGCCCATTCACAGCGATCATTGCTCTAGGTTGGTCATAATTGCATCGAATCCACCCTCGGAATCTGGGGCCAAGCCCAATTTTCTTTAAGACTGCGTGAAGGTATTGCCAGTGCACTCGGTCAAATACCTTCTCCGCGTCAATGGGGAGGAGAAGAGGTGGGGTTTTAGCTTGATGTACCTTGTCCAATAGGTGGCATAGTCTCTTGGTGTTATTGCTACAGGAGCTTTCAGGTATGAATCCAGTTTGGTCTGGGTCTATCAGGTGCTGCATGTACTGGTTCAGCCTGCAAGCTAGAATACCCGTAAAACTCTTTGTGTCCACGTTTAGCAGTATGATGGGGCGGTAGGAGGAGCAGATTTGCGGATCCTTCCCCGGTTTATGAATGACTGTCACTATGCCCAGTTGCATCGTGGACGGAAGGGGAAGAGATGGGCCCAACGCCCTGTAGAGTCTGGCTAGAATTGGGACTAACTGTGTGCCAAAAGATGTATAAAATTCTGCCTCAAAACCATCCGCGCCCAGAGCCTTGCCTGGCTGCAGCCAGTGTATGGCCGCAAGGACCTCCGCAGGCGTGATATCGTTCTCTGATGTGGCGCTATCCACGGGTGGAAGTCGAGCCACCGGCGCAGAGTCCAAATAATCCTCCACCCCCTTATGGTTGACTCCCTCTGCGGAGTATAAATCCGAATAGAACCGTTCAAATTGTTGGTGGATCGGCTCTTCCTGGCCGGTCAGGGTACCATCGGGCAGCTTTAGCTCTCCCTCCCGGCGTTTGTGGCCTGTGTACGGAGTCTGTGAGCCAGCAGTCGTCCCGCCATGTTCCCCCCAGTGTAGAGCTTTTGCTTGGTGCGGAGTAGGGCGTGTTCCGCCTCATCCTAATCTAAAGCCCGTAGCTGGTTTCGCTAGATGGTGAGCTGTCTTTGCACGGCCAGGGACCCAGTCTGTCTATGTGTCACTTCCAAAGCCCGTATGTCACCCTCTAACTGTTGACGCTTATCACCACGTAAAGCGTTCTGCCTTGCAGCTATCGCTATAAACTGACTTCTAACGACTGCTTTAAGGGTCTCCCAAAGGGTCGCAATGTTGGTTTCAGGAGTATTGTTCACAGCTACAAAGTGGCCAACCGTGTCTCTAACTTCAGCCAGCATGTCCTCGTATGATAAAAGCCTTGTGTTGAGACGCCATTGTCGTCTACTTGGTTTGTAGGCAGGTAGCGTAAGAGAAAGCGTGAGTGTGCAGTGGTCTGAGATTGAGGCCACCCCAGTGGCAGAGTTGGTAGACAGGGTGGTAATGCGTGGTGAGGTAAGGAAGAGGTCTATACGGGCATATGTTTGGTGAGCGGCTGAGAAGAAAGAGTACGCTCTGGGTGGTGTCGGCACCAGATGTCCGTCAGTCCCGCCCCCCCCCCCAAGCCAGTCCTGGAAGCCTTGTGTGAAAGCACCCGTCTGACCATATCTCTGGGCAGACCTGTCTAGATGGGGATCTGGTGCTAACTTAAAATCTCCACCCACCACAATATCTTAGTCGGGTGTCACCAGGACCCTACCCAGCGCATCCCTTAGAAAAAATTCTTGGTGCTCATTTGGTCCGTACACTTAAGGTATCGTCAGGTTGTTACCCTGCATGTCAATTTGCAGCAAAAGGAGCCTTCCAGGGATCTCAGCCTGCACACAGGTCACCTTCCCTGGGAAGTTCGTGGCCAACAAGATCGCCACTCCCGCCCGCTGCCCAGGACCTGATGAGTGAAACTGTCAGTCAAACCAGCGCGTCCTCGTCTTTTTCCAATCCTGGTGGAGTAAATGTGTTTCCTGCGGTAGACACATGTCGCACTGCAAGTCTCTAAGCTGTAGCAGGAGAGCTTTCCTCTTCACCGGAGTGTTAAGGCCTCTCACGTTAAGACTAAGGCCCTCATTACAACATTGGCGGTTAATTCCCACGTAGTGCCATGCTGATTGCCACCAACATACCGTGACCGCAGCGGTATACCGCTACAGGTATTACGACCCACACATAGAAATATGCTACTATACAGACACCCACACAAGACCGCCAGCCCAAAGGTCAGTGATAAACTGGCGGTACCAAAACCCACACCGTTATGCCAACAGAAATACGCCCACAGCATCATGACCCACGAATCACCGCTGCAGACATTCAACCGCGGTAAACCATCGGCGGTATAGACTGCCACGCTCAAAATACACACATGCATACGAAACAACACCACATTGGACAATTCAAAGTACACACACCTGACACACACCACACCCACAACATTATAAAACACACACCCACAATCCTTTACTACCCAAAGATTTTGGCAAGTGAGAGAGAGACAAGCCAGAAGCACTCCCTGAATCTGGGCCACAAAACACCATCATCCATTCACCATCCACGCACCTCACAGCACACACCCCAACACATCACCCCGCACACCCTCACACATACCACTCACACTACACCTATGGCACCACAAAGACACCCCAGGTTCTCAGAGGAGGGGCTAGGGGTCATGGTGGAGGAAATCATCCGGGTAGAGCCACAGCTATTTGGATCACAGGTGCAACAGACATCTATTGCAAGGAAGATGGAGCTATGGCGGAGAGTCGTGGACAGGGTCAACGTCGTGGGACAGCACCCAAGAACAAGGGATGACATCAGGAAGAGGTGGAACGACCTACGGGGGAAGGTACGTTCCGTGGTAGCAAGACACCAGATAGCAGTACAGAGGACTGGCGGTGGACCCCCATCTCCTCCCCCACAACTAACAACATGGGAGGAGCAAGTCTTGGCGATCATGCATCCTGAGGGCCTGGCAGGAGTAGCAGGAGGACTGGACTCTGGTAAGTCAAATCTCTACTATTATCACCCCTCCTACCAGCATGCCATCACATACCTCTACCCTCACCCCCATCACGCCACCACCTCACCTATACCCCACCATCACAACCCACCCATCCCAATACCAAGCCCTGCATGCAACACCAATGCATGGACCCCCATCACAGACCTGCATGGACACCAATCACCACAGCATGCACACTAATGACAATCACTTAGCCAAACCAAGCACAACTCACACAAGCCAAAGCTGCCTTGCTAATAACAACCATAGAGGGAAATATATCCATGCACATGATGGCACACGCAGGTACAATAACACTGCATTTACATCCCCACAGGACCCCTACTCGACGTCACCGGAGAGGTGCCAGCCACATCCAGTCCACCCCCGAAGAGGCCCACAGTGCTGACAGCAAGTCTGCATGCCTGGATCAGGATGACCAACCTGGCCCATCAGGGACCTCTGGACAGTTGGTGACCCAGGCACAGTCCCAACCCACCACAGAGCCTCCCCCCTCAGGAAACACCCCCACAGCACCCACCCAGCGGGCCCATACCACTGTCCCCAGGACACGTCAATCAGCAGTGTGTCCACCACTACAGGGACCCAAGGCAACCCCACAAACATAGGACAATCAGGGACCTGGGGTCAGTGGCAGTGGGCACATGGTTCAGGGGACAGAGGCACAGGACAACAGGGAAGCTGGGAGGACTGCTTTGCGACAGGGGGGGAGGACAGGCCCAGGGAACCGACTCTCCACGAGGCACTCACCAACATCCTGGGAGTATACCACCATTCCTGGTCAAGTTGCAGGAGACCCAGCAGCTGCAGGAGGAACAGTACCTGGGAATAGGGGAGGACCTGAGGGACATCCACACCACCCTGGTCACCATTGCAGAGGTGCAGGCAGACATGGCCAACACCATGAGGGAGGCAGTGGCACACCTACGGGCCCATGACACTAGCCAAACCGAAGAACAGTCCTCCACCGGTGCTAGTGGGCAGGAGGCCCCGCCACAGGAACAACAGGCCACCAGCACCACACCCCCAGCAGAAGGAGAACCACCCCGCAAACGGTCCCTGTGATCCAAGCAGAAGCCAGAGAACATTGCCAAGACCCCACCAGGAAATAAGACTCTCCTGATTGTCACCCTTCTGTCCCACTCTGTCACCCTGTCCACCTTGAACTGCCATTGCTCCCCTTCCTATGCCCCCTTGGACAGTGCACCTGTGATACAAATAGACTGTACTCTACCCTGGACTTTCCTCCATCAGCAACCCAGCCCATTGCAATACCCCCTACACTTATTATCACAGAAATAAACACCCTTGGAACAAAATCAAATATAGAGTCTGTCAATTCTTTGACAAATGTATTAGTTTCAGAAACTGTAAATATTGCAATTCAAAGTACTGTAATATTTACATAGATATGACCTGTAGTGGGCAGCAGTAAACACACCAGGAGCCAGAGTGGGGCACAGAGATCTGAAAATAGAGATGCCAAAGTGTACAGTAAGTGGCCATAGAAACAGGGAAATCAGGCTGCCATGTTCAATGTCAAAAGAAAACCTGCATGGAAGATGAAGTTCCACTGGAAGTACTGTTGAATTAGAATGGAGGCACCGGAATCTGGCCTTCAGGAGGCCAAAGGTTCTCTCAATGATCCTCCTTGTTTGCCCATGTGCCTCATTGTAACGTACCTCTGCCCTTGTCCTGGCATTCCTCACTGGGGTCAGTAGCCATGAGAGGTTGGGGTAACCAGAGTCACCTGCAAATATTCGAGGGATACCTGTTAGCCACACACTCACCCTTAGGGCCAAACGCACACCCATATACCTACATCAACTGGGTGGGGACCATGGGCTCACGTATTAGCCACACCCGGTGCCTCTGGAGTTGAGATTTCACATATGGGATGCTGCTATTCCTCAAGATAAAGGCATCATGCACAGAGCCAGACGTTTTCAATCTATACACTCACTTGCTACCTGACTTTCAACAGGAGAGGACCTACACTGGAAGTGCTGCTGTGACCTGTGTCTGAAAGCGACAATGGCTCGAGTGTCTGGGGAAAGGGCCTCTGCCTTCACTTCTGAGGAGTTGGAGAGACTAGTGGATGGGGTCCTACCCCAGTACACTTTACTCTATGGTCCTCGAGACAAACAGGTGAGTATACTGGAGCATGATGCGTGGGCCATGAATGTATGGATTGCTGTGTGTGTAAGCCCCGTGTAGGGTTTGGTCTGAGGGGTCCTGGGCAGAGTGCTGCATATATGTTGGGCAATGTATGTGCATTAGTGGATGGGGGGGATATGGTGGGCCATGAGTATAACAGTCCGGACGGTATGACTAATACCTTTTCTGCTGTCTTTTTCTGCAGGTCAGCGCCCATAAGAAAAAGGGTATTTGGCGTGCCATCGCCAAGGAGGTGCGGACCCTGGGGGTCTTTGACAGGGAGAGCACTCACTGTCGCAAACGGTTGGATGACCTGCACCGCTGGGCAAGGAAGATGGCAGAGGCCAACCTGGGGCTGGCCTCCCAATGAGGAAGGGGTGCCCGTCGTACCCTGACCCCCCTGATGTTCCGCATCCTGGCTGTGGCCTATCCGGAGTTGGATGGGTGCTTGAAGCCATCACAGCAGCCACAAGGGGGTGAGTACAGATTCAGAATCGTGTCTTTGCGTGCGTTAAGGTATTACCTGGGTGGGGGATGTGTGCTGTGGGTGCCCCTGGGCCAGGGCGAACATGGCAGGGTATGTTCAATGATGGGCAACATCAGATGCAATCCAACCCCAATAGTGTTAGTAGGCATCTACTACTGGGCAGGGTCCTATGGGTTTCAGGTGTGCAGCTAATGGCATTAGGCATTTTACCCCATGGGCTGGTGACTAGCAGTGTGACTGGTAGTGCATGGCCTAGTGCATAGGGCTGTTCCATGTGTGTTGTATACGCCAACTGTAGTGTTGTTGCTGGCATTGACCAAGTGTATCCTCTGTCTCTCCCCCCACTTTTTGTTTTGTCACCCTGTCCTTGTGTGCATTAGCATCATCTGGCGGAGGAGCAGAGGCACCGGCGACGGAGGGAGCTGCATCCCACGTGGGCCTGGAGGCCAAATCCACCGACGGTGAGGGCACCAGTGGGACGGAGGGGAGGGGAGCACCACGACTGAGACAGGAGGGGACACTACCGACAGCGACTCCTCCTCCGATGGAAGCTCCCTGGCGGTGGCGGACACCTCTGTGCCCACCCCAACTACAGGTACAGCTACCACCCCCCATACAAGTACCGCCCTCCCAGCAGCCCCTCAGCGTGTTTCACATGCCCGCTCACCCAGGAGGGTGGGCATCTCCTTTGTCCCAGGCACCTTAGGCCCTGCCCCCAGTCAGCCCTGCTGCCCTCAGTGAGGAGGCTGTTGACCTCCTGAGATCCCTCTCTGTTGGGCAGTCAACCATACTGAATGCCATCCAGGGTGTAGCAGGGCATTTGCAACAAACAAATGCATACCTGGAGGGCATTCACTCTGGCGTAATGGCCCAACAGAGAGCATTCCAGGCTCTGGCCAATGCACTGATGGCAGCCATTGTCCTTGTCTCCAGCCTCCCCCTCCAACTTCCTCTACCCAGTCCCAATCCCCTCAAGCCCAGCCTATCCCAAGCACACCTTCAGACCAGCAATCACCAAAATCAACACACAGAAGTGGCTCAGGCAAACACAAGCACCACACTTCATCTCACAGGCTCTTACACAAGCACCATCCACATGCAGACACACCAACATCCACTGCCTCCACTGTGTCCCCCTCATTCTCCTCGTCCACCTCCCTCCCAGTAGCGTCTCCACTCACACCTGCATGCACTACATCCTCATCCACTTCCTCCATCACCAGCACGTTTATCACTACATGCCCCTCACTGGCAGTCACCACCCCCACATCCATGCACACGTCCCCTGTGTCCTCTCCCACTTTGTCTGTGACCCATCCTCCCAAAGTACACAAACGCAAGCGCACACACACACTCAACAGCCATCCACCTCACAACAGCATCCAGCCCATGCACCTGCACCCAAACACAGCAGACTGACTCCTCCTACAACCACTCCCTCTTACTCCACTCCCAACCCTTCACCCTCTTCCCGCCCCAGTGTCCCTAAGAAGCTTTTCCTTGCCAACATTGACCTATTCCCTCCCCCTCCCCCCCCCCGTCCTTCACCTGGGGCCCGGGTGGCTAGAACCCAGCCCAGCACCTCAGCCACCGAGTCCCCGGCCACTGTGGTTTCTGCAGCTACTGCAGGTGTGAGAGATGCTCCAAGGAGGCACTCGTCAGCTCAGCCAGTGTGCCAACAACACCTGCCAAGGCCAAGAAGGGTCCGCCACCTAGCAAGGGCAAGAAGGGGATACCAGCCAGCAAGGGGAAGGAGGCACAACCAGCCAGCAAGGGCAAGACAAAGACACCAGCTGGCAGAATCAAGGAGGCACTACCATCTGCCAAGGGCAGGAAGGGGCACACAACACCAGCCATGGCACTTCAGCCGTCCAAGGCTGCAGGTAAAGGCCTGGAGGCTTCCACCACCACTGCCAGCACCGCCACCTGCACCACTGCGAGCACCGCCGCCAGCAGCAGCAGCCCCAGTGGGCAGCCGTCCAAGGCTACAGGTGAAGGCCTGGAAGCTACCACCACCACTGACAGCACCGCCACCTGCAGCCAACTGGCATCCACTGAGCAGCCGTCACCGCTGGCGAGCAGTTTGTAGTGGTGACTACATGGGCTGCAGTGCGTCCTGGCCCCTGCAAAACCTGTCGTTGTGACACCCAGGTGAGAGACTGTGACCTTGCCCTATCTAGGATGAAGCACACTGGGCACAAGGCCCCCTCCAGAACCAGTGGAAGAAGCCATCCACTCAGCCCCTCTTTGCCAGGATAAAGCACACTAGGCACAAGGCCCCCTCCAGAACCAGTGGAAGAAGCCATCCACTCAGCCACTCCTTGCCAGTATGAAGCACACTGGGCACAAGGCCCGCTCCAGAACCAGTGGAAGAAGCCATCCACTTGCGAGACTGTGGCTTTGCACTCCCCAGGACCAAGCAGTGGACAAACCACCCAATTGAGAGACTGTGGCTTTGCACTCCCCAGGACCAAGTAGTGGGCTAACCACCCACTTGCGAGACTGTGGCCTTGCGCTCCCCAGGACCAAGCAGTGGGAATGGAGTCCCCTCCAGGCCAGTAGCATTGTACCATCTTCCGGCTGAGGTGAACCCCCATTCCCTGTCCCCCTGAGGTGCCTGTGTGTTTTCGACCTGATGCCCCTGCAGTGTTCTCTCCGTATTGAGGCAGGAGTCAAGTGTGGCCTTGGCCTATGTGTTTTGGCCCAGTGGGCCATGGACATTTTGGAGTGGGCATTGTCCCTCCTTTTGTGTACATTGTGTATATTGTACATACTGTTTATTGCTTTAAGCACATATTTCTCAGAATTACTAATATTACATTCATTTTACTCGATTCATTTTGTCCTTGCGTTATTCCTGAGGGTTACGGGGTGTATATGTAATGTTGTTGCATGTGTTTGTGTATATGGTGTTGGGGTGAGGGTGGGGGTGGGGGTGTTGCGTGTGTGTGTCACTCTCTTTTTCCTCCCCCCCTCCCTTGGGTGCTAGGTGCAGTACTCACCGTGGTCGTCTTCGCCGGCGTTTGGGAACACCTGCAGTTCGGGCTTCATGGCGTAGTGATTCTTGAGTGTCGAGAGGTGAGTCGTTTCCCCTTCAGAGTAGTGTTTCCGCTGTGCTTTTGATGGCGTTGGTACTGCCCCGGAAAAGCTGGCGGATAGGTGTGTTGTAATGCAGTGGGCGGTACATTGTCTTCTGCCTGGCTGTTGGCGGTTACCGCCGCGTTGTTTGTTGCTACCGCCTTGGTGGTCGGTGTGTTAAAGTGGCTGTTTGTGTTGGCGGTTTCCGCTGTGGTCATGATTCTAATTCTTTTACCGCTGGCCTGTTGGCGGTATTACCGCCGCTTTATCACCGATCGCCAGGGTTGTAATTAGGGTCTAAGTATGGTTATCATCGGAGAACTGACAGGTGTCGCTATGCTGTACGTCGTCTTGGTGTGTGAAGCATGTGGTGGTTCCCACCTGTGTGTTCAGGAGCAATAGGGTAAGAGGCAAACCCCCCCTCTGGGATAGTGTAGGGAGGTAGGGAGAAATGAACATTCAACGTGGGGTGAACTGTTAACAACGTTCCCCGCCTGGGAACAATCTTCAGCAACGCCTGGGGTCCGTGCCTGTACATCAGTTTGTCAGAAGTTCAACCACTGCTCCGTTGAGGTGAAGCGCCACCAACCGGATATCTCAGTCCGTTATATCTATGGCTGTGTCATCGGATGGGCACTTGCTGAGGCCATTCATGGGGTGCCAGCCTAGGGGGTCGTGTGATGTCTTGCAGGATGGCTTAATTCAGTTCAGTGATCTGAGTCCATTTCGGAGACACTATCCTGGCTGCACAGGCTTCTGATTAATGCCACCCGCTCCTTTTGTTTCTCGGCCGTTGAGGGTGTGTGGGTTTTACGTCATTGATTGTTTGTTTTCGGGCGGTCCTTGTCTGAGCCCGACTGCTGCGCCGGTGGTGCTGCTTTCTCGGCCTGATCCTCAAGATTCTGTGGCAACCCCTCCATTCTCTGAGCTTCTTCTAAGTTGCGGATACTACAGAGTTCATTTTGCCACGTGAAGAGTAATCTGAAGGGATGGCCCCACTTGTACCTGATGCCTTCCTCCCTGAGGAGGTCAGTCACTGGCCGAAGCAGTCTACGTCGCTGTAGTTTTATCATTGAGAGATCCTGGTACAGACCGACCCGATGGCCCTCAAACTCAATAGATGTAGTGTCACGAACTGCCACTATAATAACCTCTCTCTGTTTATAGTAGTGTAAACAAGTTAGTATGTCTTGAGCCTGTCCCGGTGCTCGGGCAGGCCTGCCAGCCCTATGCGTTTTGTCAAGCACAGTGTCCTGCTCTTTCAGGGCCGGTGCCACGTGACGAAAGAGACGCACAACAAAGTCCTCCAGAGGTGCCACCACTGCCTGTGCCGGTACCCCTTTTATTGGAATGTTAGAGCGGCGTGATCTGTTCTCTAGATCCTCTAGTTGGTATTTCAAGTCATGGTTCTTGTCTTGTAGGGTGAGGAGTTCTCTCCTGTGAAAATCCAGTTCTTCCTCTTGCGCATCGTATGTCTGTTCTACCGTGTCCACACATTGTCCCAGGTCGATCACCTCCCTTTTAAGATCTTTGATGTCAGCCGCTATTTCCCGCTTCGGTGGTGCAAAGTCGTTGCGTAAGGACCTGAAGAGGTGTTCTATGATGGCTCTTGTCAAGGGTGCTCTATCACTCTCCGACGGCACCGGCCCCACGACGTCTCCGCACTCCATTTCTGGTGCTCCTGACTGCGCCAGTCTTTTAGCAAGGGTTTTAGTGAAGAGGTCCTTGAGGGAGCCCTCCTTCTTGCTGTGCTTCTGAGATGCCATTCCCAGTTGCCCGTATTCGTCCGAGGCCACCAACAGGCTCGCTGTCTTTCTATTGCCGCTGCGGCTGGTACACTCGCTCCAGAGTCTCTGGCCAGGATGTCAGTCTAGCGTGCGCCGCCCTCTCTCTTGCTCACCGCAGAGGTCTCCTCCATTAACGCGACGGCGGAAGTCCGCACCCGAAAATGTTTTCCCTTCCACCGCCGCACAGCAAAGGCTCTGTGTTCACCGAGCTGCCGCCATTTTCGGGCTGCTCCAGCCGCCGCCTGCTGCGGCTGCAACTCCGGGCTCTGTGTGGCCTAGCGTCGCATCCACTGCCACCAGCTGGTCCCCGGAGCGTCCAGGGAACCCAGGATTCCCCGCTATGCCCTCCAGCAGCATGTTCGGGTGCCCTGTCCGGGTCGCTACTCGATCTGTCGGCGGAGCTCCAATGAGGCGCTCCTATTCGGGGCCATCTTGGCCACGCCCACCTGTATGCTGTATTTAAAGTGCAGCCAACTTTGTCTTTATTTCCCCATGCCTTATGTGACTAGCAGGTTTTCTGGCATTTAATCCGGTACACAATATCATAACACATACTTATAAAGCTCTAGTTTTTATTTATTCCTCTTTTACCGACTGCATTGATTGTCTTCAATGTATTTGAAATTGTAATTGTGCAAAATACCATTTGACAAAGCTGCTTGACGGTCAGGGACAGACAGGTGCAAAGCTTTATCTGCTAGCCTGTGATATATTCCTTTGTTACAGTATGACTTTTAATATCAAGTATTTATTTACCCAGAAGTCATCACCAGCCACCATCCTTTTTAATCCCCCTATAAATAAGCTGTAGGAGCCTGTGACATTCCTCCTTGTTAAAATATGAAATTGAAATCAGAAAGCACACCAGCAAGACCCTTAGGCACATTGTGGAGGATAATCCAGAGAGTCAGGCTTGCAGAGACCTCAGTGAATGCTAGATTCTATGATATATGTCTCCAAGTGCCACTTCACCCAAGGGGAGGGAGGGAGGGAGAGAGAGAGAGAGAGAGAGAGAAAAAAGTGTGTGTGTGTGTGTGTGTGTGCACTTCATCGACTGGAGCAGCATCACTCACTGTTTTAGAGATGTCTTAAAAATGTTTTTTTTTTTTTAAACTTTTTTACAAATTATTGCATTTTAAGTACCCCTAACAATCTACACTCCTCTCTCTTTCTATTGTTTCTTAGTGCTCCTTCATGCCCTGCTTCTCATATAATATATTTTAACCACTGTGATTGTTGGAAAATCTGAAGCTCACACCCCTACCCAATCTTATTGCCCAAGCTACATCCCTGCAATGATTATTGGTTACAAGACCTTTTATTTGTAGAACTAATTCTCCTTATTTAAAAAAAAAACCTGCAACATTACCTACCAGCACATCCGGCTCCAACAAACTCCTACAATTTGATACTGGAAGGTGATTTTAGGAACTCGAGATGTTAGCCAAGTAGGACATACAAGAAGGGTAAGGAAAGGAATACACATGAGGATCAGACATTCCATGGTTTAGATACAGCATTTTGGTGGATGTGTTTCTGTCCATGAATTATTAGAGTGTAGGCTTTTCAGTCAATCAAGTTTATTAATTAACACCTCAAATGAGATCAACAGTTATAAAACTTTTTTTAACATTGTAGCACGTGAATTAATTTCCGTACATCCTCACCACTGATAATTTAAAAAGTTATAAAATTATTTTACTAAACAAAGTAAAAAGATTGTATCATACATACTCAATATTAGAGCAATCAATTAATCAACTCTTGTTATATTAAATTAAAAATACAGGGGAATTAAATAACGGCTCCAAGGTATTCCAACTGCCGTACATACAAATAGTGCATATTTTAAATCTCAAGTCCCTCCATGGTACAGATCACAAAGTCTAGTCTCATTTTTCAAAGTGAGTGAACCAATGGCTTTTGTATGCATTCAGTGGGAGGAGGCCTAACCTAGGTTCAAGTATAATACGCCTAACTCCATGGTCTGGTGTAGATGAGATATACTCTTGGGGATGTATGTATTCTATTTTTAGCTAAAAAAAAGTGTATACTGCTTCAATTTCTTGCAGTAAATACTGTCATCAGTGTACCCCAAACTTGAGATTGTGTTTTTTAAAAATCCTGTTTTTCTAAAGCAAACCTAAGTCTTCTGATAAAGGTAGAGTTTTTGTGAGTACTGCAAATGTTTCATGCTTTCATAAATCTCCAAGAGTGCCGTCCAATGCATGCAGAAGACTGTTAGTCCAATGTACTATATTTGCCATTTCAGTAGCAAAAGAATCAATTAGCACAAGTTCCAAATGCAACCCCTGGACTGGAGTTGCTTGGCCCACTACTGGTAATTTGCACAGGACCTTCCCTTCACATTGGTATAAAGGTATCTATTTGCCAGTTGGAGTGTAATAAACTGCATATCTGATCTTTGGAGGAATTTTTACTCTATAAATTTCTATCAAATGATAAACATGTCTCCTTCCAGAAGCTGTATTAAAGTTATTTAAAACACTAGCCTAAACACCCTAACAAGATATGTGTAAGATTTTACTGTTTCAACAGTGTTTCCTCCTGGCTTCCAGAAAAAGAGACAGCAATGTTTCCTTCCCTTGAAAGCCAAATTTTTGATCTTGGATATATTATTATTTGAGAAATTATTCTCTGTATCTGTGTTTACAGCACACACATTTAATTGGGGGCCTATTGGGGTTAGGTCAAATAAAACCGCATCATCGGTATACATTAGCACATGCAAACCATTAGCTGCAATAAAAGACTGAAAGTTTCTGATGTCCTCAAATTGGACTGTTAAATCACGCAAACAGATGGAAAAAAGGAGTGACGGCAAAACGCAACCCTGTTTTAAGCCGTTCTTTGTGAGAATTGTAAGGGTTAACCCTTTATTCCCACCAATCAATTATCTCCACCATGTGGAAATTGTAGTGCTATTGTCACTCGTCATAACTGTATAGGAATGTCCAACTCAAGTCGTTTCCTCTATACGATTGGCCTGTTCACTTTGTTGAATGCTGTTGAAAAGTCAATTAAGGTAGTATACAGAATCTGTGACTTTCTAGCAACATGCTTATCTATCATAGTTTGAATGATAGCAATATCATCATTGACTGAATTTTTGGGTCTAGAGCCGGCTTGTTCTTGCAGGATAATTCAATTTGCAAGTGCCCAATCCTGCAGCGGCTCCAGGACGCTTGCCGCAAAGATATTTCCTGTCGCACTGAGGAGAACAATCTGATGGAAATTGCGAGGGAGTGTGTGTGTAAGCCTTTCTCGTGAAGTGGTATTATAATACCACCTTTCCAATAATTGTGAATTTGCCCTGTCTGATAGAAGTACTCAAAGAGCGAAGTTAAGAGTTTTCCCCATGTCACAGTCTTCTTTTTTTAGGACTTTTAATGGGATTTTATTGAGCCCATACTGAAGAGTCTCTTGTTCTTTTTATGTATGCTTCTGTCCGGAGGGTGGAAATATTTCCTCTGAGATGTTTGTTGTATTCTGTAAAGAAGTTAAGGTCCCTTTGTTGGTTTCTGTAGTCAGATTTTCCCTGTAAAGGTTTGCCATGTATTCAATCTAAACTGGTCCTGGGACTGAAACTGTAGGCAGGGCTTTTTCAGTTTTACTGTGTGCTGCAATTAACTCCGAAACAGCTTTGAGTTTTTATTTCTCGCTACCTGGTGCACATGAAACAAATTTCTATTTGCTATTTTCCGTATTATGTATAGGCAAATCCTTTCCCCTTTTTTACCCCACATTGCTTGATTTTTTTATTTTTGATTTATGGAGCCAGAGTATTCCACAAATTGAAGGCAAATGAGATTATTTCCGCAGATATTTTCCCATTATTGGCATTCGTTTGTGTTATTTCTTTGATGCAGGGTAAGTGACTTTAAGTTCTGGAGCATATGGATTTAACAGCCCACCCGATCGTTTCAAAGTGGGTTCTAGGGATTGGCCTGTTTAATTCTGACATAGTGGAGGCAGAAGTTTTGTTGTTTACTTTATGTTCTTCCTTTAAATAAAATCTTATCCATTTTGGACCTTTTATAGTGATTCTACGCTATGGTTTTTTTCTATATGTGACTTTTTTTTAACCCCTTGCGGGCCACGGACGTAATGGTTACGTCCGTGGCTGCGCCTCTCAGGCGGCACGGACGTAACCATTACGTCCGATTACCAGCCCTCGGGGAAGCGCTAGCACTCCCCCTGAGGGCAGCCCCCCCTGGTCAGGGTTGGAAGGGGAATCGCTTCCCCTTCCACCCCCGCCCCCCCTTGACAGCAGAGCATGATTGCACGCTGACATCATGAAAGGGTGCAAAGACGCGCTGGGAGCCATTTGCTTCCAGCGTGTCGACCAGGAAGGAGGTACGTTTTACCTCCAGGCTGGGGGAGATCCCTCTGAAAGAGGCATCGAGGGAAAGGAAAGGGTTTTCCTTGCCCTTGATGTCTCTCTGAGCATTCCTGCTGCCCGATCGCGATGCAACTGGGCAGCAGGAATGCCCACTAGACACCATGGAATTAGTGTGTGTGTGTACGGGTGTTTTTATAGCGTGGGAGAGGGACCCCTTGGGCAAGGGTCACTCTCCTTTGGGGGGCAATGTATTTGTAAGCCACTAGAAACCAGGGATTGTTTTTTTTTTTTTTTCCTGCTTTTTTTGTGTTGGGGGGCGGCCCCTTGGGCAAGGGTCGCCCCAAAGGGGCAAACAGCACTATTGGGCAGTTCTGCTCCCCTTGGGGGCAGATCAGCCTATTTTGTTTAGGCCTTTCTGCCCCCAAGGGGGGCAGAATCCACTTAGCCCCAGGGATCATGTGTGTGTGTGTGTGCTTTGTGCGGGGGTGACCCCTTGGACAAAGGTCGCCCGCCAAGGGGGGCAATGTAATCTAGGCTATTTCTGCCTCCCTTGGGGGCAGATTGGCCTATTTTTTGTAGGCCCTTCTGCCCCCAGGAGGGGCAGAAACCATGAACACCAGGGTTTTCTTTTTCTTTCTTTTGCTTTTTGTTTTGTGTTGGGGGGGGGGAGGACCCTTGGGCAAGAGTCGCCCCAAGGGGCAAAAAGTACCATTGGGCAGTTCTGCCCCCTTGGGGGCAGATGGGCCTATTTTTTTTTTTAGGCCCATCTGATCCCAAGGGGGCCAGAATCCCCTTAGCGCCAGGCATCATGTGTGTGTGTGTGCCTTGTGTGGGGGGTGGCCCCTTGTGCAAGGGTCGTCCCCCCAAAGGGGGCAATATAATCTAGGCCATTTCTGCCCCTTAGGTCCTTCTGCCTCTAGGGGGGACGGAAATCATAAAGACGCCAGGGATTTTTTTTTGCTTTTGTTTTTTTTCTGTGTTTGGGGGGCACCCCCGTGGGCAAGGGTTGCCCCCAAGGGGCAAAAAGCACTATTGGGCAGTTCTGCCCCTCCTAGGGGGCAGATCAGCCTATTTCTTTAGGCCCATCTGCCCCCAAGGGGGGCAGAATCCACTTAGCGCCAGGGATCATATGTGTGTGTGCTTTGTGTGGGGGGTCGCCCCTTGGGCAAGGGTCACCCCCCAAAGGGGGCAATATAATCTATACCATTTCTGCCCCCCTTGGGAGCAGATTGGCCTTTTTTTTTTTTTGTTTAGGTCCTTCTGCCTCTAGGGGGGACGGAAATCATAAAGACGCCAGGGATTTCTTTTTGTTTTCTTGCTTTTGTTTTTTTTCTGTGTTTGGGGGTCACCCCCTTGGGCAAGGGTCGCCCCCAAGGGGCAAAAAGCACTATTGGGCGGTTATTCCCCCCTTGGGGGCAGATTAGATTGGCCTATTTATTTAGGCCCTTCTGCCCCAAGGGGGGCAGAATCCACTTAGCACCAGGAATCATGTGTGTGTGTGTGTGTGTGTTTGTGCTTTGTGTGAGGGGGTGGCCTCTTGCGCAAGGGTCGCCCCCCCCCCCATGGGGCAATATAATCTGTGGCATTTCTGCCCCCCTTGGGGGCAGATTGGCCTATTTCTTTTAGGACCATCTGCCCCCAAGCAGAGAAGACTAGACACGAGGGAAAATTTAAAAATTTAACTGGCGAAGTATTTGCATTTATGATAATAACAGTTTATTTCTCCTTTTTGTTCTAGTTCAAAGCTTTTGCTTCCTTTGCTGTGCCTTGTTCCAGTTTTGGCAGTGGTTGTCCTGCGGTTTGCATAGTTGCATATTTTAGGTAAGTAAATAAATTTATTCCAATAGGAGTATTGTTGCCATGCATGAATGACATGTTTGTATGTGGTGTACTGAATGCAGGATTGTGTGAGAAATTGTCCTTAGATTTATACACAATGGTTATTGTGTTGTCTTATGTCTAAATTGCTTTTTTTTTCTCTTTTTAGTGGGATATCATTGGTGATTGCTGTGGCTGTGCAGAGTAGTTGCTGGTGAGTCAAGCTTTTTCAGGCAAGTGAGCGGTATAGTTTTTGAGCTTATAACACTTAGTGATAAAGCTAGACTTTGTTTGTTACTTATCTTACACAGTGCTGGTTGTTGGTGGTACATTTGTCCAGTTAATTTTTGTAGGAAGGATCATAGCTAGCCGTAGGATGACCGCTCAGCAGGTTGTTGGTGTGCTTTTTGAGTCGTCTTCTGACCATGATTATGAGACTGACCCTTCATCTGAGGCAGAGGAGGAAGTGCAAGATTCTGGAAGTGAATTTTCTGTCAGAGAGGAATCATCTGATGACGAAGCCACCCTTCGCGCTGATGAAGGGCCTCTTTTAGAGGAGGACACTGATGTGCCAATGGTGCAGCAGCCAGCGGCCGAAAGGCTTCCCTTTGAAAGACCTGACATGCGGGTTGCACCAAACATGGAGCAGCCACAGTTGCCTACGTTTACTGGTTTCCCAGGGTGTCGAGTTAATACGGAAAGCTTTTTGCCTGTCAACGATTTTGAGTTGTTTATGGACAATACATTTTTGGAAGAGATTATTGAGCAGACTAATTTGTATGCAGAGCAGTATTTGAGGGACAATGCTGCCAGACTTAGGCCACACTCAAGAGCTAGCCGGTGGATTCCCACAAATCTGGAAGAGTTGAAAAAGTTCTTGGGTTTAACTTTGTTGATGGGGCTGATAAGGAAGCCATCACTGTCTTCATATTGGTCTACTAGTCCCTTGATGGCAACTGCTATATTTCCTGCAATCATGAGTCGTAACTGGTATGAGCTTCTTCTTCGGATGTTGCATTTTGTAGATAATGCTTTAGCCTTGCCACAAGATCACCCTGATTCTGACCGTCTTTTTAAGATTAGACCTGTCCTTGATCATTTGGTAGATTGTTTTTTCAGAGATCTATGTTCCGGGAAAATAAATATCTGTAGATGTGTCTTTGGTCCTGTTCAATGGTTGTTTGGTTTTTAGGCAGTGCATTGCTAGCAAGAGGGCACAGTATGGAATTAAGATGAATATGCTGTCTGAAAGTTGTACAGGATATGTTTATAATTTCCGGGTCTACACTGGTAGGGATTCCAATATTGATCCCCCTGGTTGTCCACCCACTTTTGGAGTTAGTGAGAAAATTGTGTGGGAACTTGGTAGACGACTGTTGAACAAAGGTCACCATTTATATGTAGATAATTTCTACAATGAAGTTCAGTTGTTCAGAGTGGACACTGTTGCTTATGGCACAATTCGCTCTAATCGGAAAGGCTATCCAAGAGAGCTTGTCTGTATAAAAACTCGAGAAGGGACAGTGCAGTGCCTTGCGAAATGATGAGCTGCTAGCTCTGAAATTTTTAGACAGGAGGGATGTGTACATGCTAACTAACATCCATGATGAGAGTATTTCACCTGTAGCTGTTTGGGGTCAAGTTGCTGAAGTGCGCAAACTGGTTTGCATTTTAGACTATAATAAGCACATGGGTGGTGTTGATAGAGTAGATCAGAGGTTGGAACCTTACACTGTTGCTTGTAAGTCTTATGTTTGGTATAAACAAATTAGCGGTTCACCTGTTCCACTTGGCAACTTTTAATGCTTTTGTTGTGTTCAAGGATAGTTCTCCAGAGTCAAGGATGACATTTGTGAAATTTCAGGAGTCTATCATAGCGAGCCTTGTTGTGCTGGAACAGGCAAGGGTTCCTGGAGAAGCAGTGGTGAAAAAACTTTCCAGCTAAGAGATGTAGAGTCTGTGCTCAAAGAGGTATCAGGAAGGAGACTAGGGTGTTCTGCCCTGATTTTCCTTCAAAGCCTGGGATGTGTATGGGTGGCTGTTTCAGGAGCTACCACATACAGAAGAATTATTGGGAAATACCGTGAGCGTAAACTGATGTTTTATAGTTTCATATGTTCAGTTTCACGGTTGGCATTACTGTCATGTATTCAGTTAGAGCTTTTGTGTTTGTTGTTTTGTACTTATTTATAATTAGTGTCTTTTTGTTGTTTAAAAACAAAAGTGATGGTGGTGTGTGTGTGGGGTGGCGCTTGGCTGGCGATGTGCGTGGGCTGGCACTTGGCTGGCGGTGTGTGTCGGGTGGCGCTTGGCTGGCGGTGTGAGTGGGGTGGCGCGTGGCTGGCGGTGTGAGTGGGGTGGCGATTGGCTGGCGGTGTGCGTGGGGTGGCGCTTGGCTGGCAGTGTAAATATTGACTTGCTTTTGGATACTGCAACACACTGCCAGGCAAACGCCAGTCCACACACTCCCATCAGCTGGGGTGATTGCTGTATCAGGCATGAGGGCATATGTAAGTGATGGGCCACTGAGTGGCACTGTCTGTCGATGCGAATGTTGTAATGTGCTTGGCGGCATGAATGGTCTTGTGCATGTCATGTCTGAAAGTTATATGACTGGACTGCAAAGCTGTTGGTGCCTTGTCATGGCTTTACAGCTCACAAGCTGGGAATCATTGTTTCAGTTTTTTGGCCTTTCAGTTATTAACCGGTGCATTTCATTTTTTTGAAATCTCTTGTTAATAAAATTTGATCTACTGAACCATCACTCACCCTCGTGCCAAGTCCAACTAGTATGTGTGGTAAAAATAACAAAACCTGCTCCGCTGTAATCAACCATCACAGCACACCCGCGACACGATATGTGTCTCGGGTGGGACCCCGATGAAGCATGCCACCAACTTGGTTGGTGGGTGAGGGGTCTTTTTAACATAACCTAAGTGTGTTTCTTTTCACAATTTTAGTGTTTGGAACATCACATAAGTACGTGGACACATCAAAATGATGTATTGCAAAACTACCTGTGTTGGAGGAGGGGAAAAACCTATGATTTTGGTCCCAGGTGCGGCCTTCATCTAGGGAAACCTACCAAACCCAGACATGTTTTAAAACTAGACACTCCAAGGAGTCCAGGGATGTGTGGCTTGTCTGGATCCCCCAACATTTTCTTACCCAGACTCCTTTGCAAACCTCACAATTTGCTTAAAAAAGCATATTTTCCTCACTTTTCTTTTTAGGATCACCGTTCCGGCACACATTTCCTACCACCCAGCGTTCCCCTCAGTCTCCCAAGTAAAATGATACCTCACGTGTGTGGGTTCCCAAACCAGAGTCAGCCTAAAAGATGTAGAAACGAAAAATATGTGCTTATCAACTTGCTGTGCTCACCCCTTAACCTCTATAGGTTATTTGCATTTTTCTGTTGCAGGTACCTGGGCCACCCACACAAGTGAGGTATCATTTTTATCGGGAGACTTGGGGGAACGCTGGGTGGAAAGAAATGTGTGGCTTCTCTCAGATTCCAGAACTTTCTGTCACCGTAATGTGAGGAGAAAGTGTTTTTTTAGCCAAATTTTGAGATTTGCAAAGAATTCTGGGTAACAAAACCTAGTGAGAGCCCCACAAGTCACCCCTTCTTGGATTCCCCTAGGTGTCTAGTTTTCAAAAATGCACAGGTTTGGTAGGTTTCCCTAGGTGCCGGCTGAGCTAGAGGCCAAAATCTACAGCTAGGCACTTTGCAAAAAAACACGTCAGATTTCAATGTAAAAATGTGATGTGTCTATGTTGCGTTTCCTGTCGCGAGCATTAGGCCTTCCCAGGCAAGTGAGGTACCATTTTTATCGGGAGACTTGGGGAAACACAGAATAGCAAAACAAGTGTTATTGCCCCTTGTCTTTCTCTTCATTTTTTCCTTCCAAATGTAAGACAGTGTGTAAAAAAGACATCTAATTGAGAACTGCCATGTAATTCACATGCTAGTATGGGCACCCCGAATTCAGAGACGTGCAAATAACCACTGCTTTTCAACACCTTATCTTGTGCCCATTTTGAAAACACAAAGGTTTTCTTGATACCTATTTTTCACTCTTTATATTTCAGCAAATGAATTGCTGTATACCCGGTATAGAATGAAAACCCATTGCAAGGTGCAGCTCATTTATCGGCTCTGGGTACCTGGGGTTCTTGATGAACCTACAACCCCTATATATCCCCGCAACCAGAAGAGTCCAGCAGAAGTAACGGTACATTGCTTTTAAAAATCTGATATCGCAGGAAAAAGTTACAGAGTAAAACATTGAGAAAAATTGCAGTTTTTTTCACCTCAATTTCAATATTTTTTTATTTCAGCTGTTATTTTCTGTAGGAAACCCTTGTAGGATCTACACAAATTACCCCTTGCAGGATTCAGAATTGTGTCTACTTTTCAGAAATATTTAGCTGTCTGGGATCCAGCATTGGTTTCACACCCATATCTGTCCCTAACTGGAAGGAGGCTGAAAGCACAAAAAATAGTAAAAACAGGGTATGTCCCAGTAAAATGACAGAATTGTGTTGACAAATTGGGTTTTCTGATTCAAGCCTGCCTGTTTCTGAAAGCTGGGAAGATGGTGATTTTGGCACCGCAAACCCTTTGTTGATGCCATTTTCAGGGGGGAAAAAACACAAGCTTTCTTCTTCAGCCCTTTTTTCCCATTTTTTTGATAAAAACGAAATTTTTGCCTTATTTTGGCTACTTTCTTGGTCTCCTTCAGGGGAACCCACAAAGTCTGGGTACCTCTAAAATCCCTAGGATGTTGGAAAAAAAAGAATGCAAATTTGGCCTGGGTAGCTTATGTGGACAAAAAGTTATGAGGGCCTAAGCGCGAACTGCTCCAGACAGCCAAAAAAAGGCTTGGCACCTGTGGGGTAAAAGGCCTGGCAGCGAAGGGGTTAAAGGTCTGTTCTTCAACTGAGATTTTCGTTGTATTTGACTCTTGTTTCGGTTGCATCATTAAATCGATTTTCCTTGCCCTTTAAATTGAGTTGTTTTTTTAAAAATAGGAAGTGGCAAATGTGTTTGTGATGGTTGTGAAAGTGATTGTGAGACTTGTGTCTCTTAAGAAAACAACTTGCACAAAGAGAAAACAATTTCTGTGTCCTTAAATTCCAGCTTATTTTTTATAACTAGGGCAGGCTTTCTCTGCTTGGTTTGCCCATGGCCACCTTTGCTTTTGATACTTCACTTGTTTATTTTCCTTGCTGAAAACCTTTAGTCATTCTTCAGACCCATATTCCTCACAAGCCTTCAACAGAGAAGCAAACCCTTTCTAAGAGAGTTTAGAACTGCTGTGAAAAGTTCCACAGCATGGTCTGGATTAGCAGTAGTTTTTCAAAGAGTTGCATTGTTGATTCTAAGATGCTTTTAAGAGCTTGAAGTGCCTCAGAGATATGCACATAATTTCCTGTAGGATGAAAATAATTATCTAAGGGGAAATCAGGCGGACATGAAAAATTGTCCATACAAGCAGGTTCCTTATTTAGTGTGCTGTTGAAAAGCTTCGGAGTCTCTTTCAGAATTTAATTCAGAGTTGTATTGTTCATTTAAAAGGTTAGTGTTCTCAGGCCTAGGTCTGGTAAGGTGTAGTCTGAGGGGCCGTGGCTTTAATGTTCTCCTCATTAATCCTAGTGATCTTGGCCATGCTTTCTAGAAATAGTATCTTTTTATCACCCAATTGTAGCATAGATTTTTGCCCAAGAGTAACCTCCACCTCCAGATTCCTGTAAAAGAGGGGTCTTCGGGGATTTCCTGTTTTTGCGAATCTGCTTTATCTGTCACCTAAGATTTTAAGCTTTGGAAAAAAATCGGAGATAGTAGCATGGCCATCCAAAAGCTGATGTGTATGAACTATTTTTTTCTCCTTCTTTGGTTTGTAACGCCACACGTTGCTTTTTCACTTACATGGATCAGTTTCTAAGCTTTTTAAGCGTCATAATTCCAAATGCTTAGATGCACGGTAGCGATGAATAAGGTGCCCACAGCTATATTCAGGGTCAGGTCGAATCCAAGAGTGAGACAGTAATAAACTACTTTTATTTCTTGCTGTCAGAAAACAAATCTAAGATAATACACAGTTATCTCTTCCTTTAGTGTCCGCGGTAGCCGCTTCCATCTACAAGAGCTAACAGCTGCAGCAGAGACAGTCTTAAACAGTAGAAGAACTCTGTCATTTGGCACTTATCCAGGTGTTTATACAGATATATGCGTTTATCGCCCAAATCACTTGGCCGCCCAAGGCCAAGAAGACTGACCGATGTTTTATTGCGAGTTTGTGAGGTCCTTTTATGCCTTTAATGGCCTCAGTGACAGTCCTGCTCCATCCTGCGTTGCCAGCTGACTCCCACGACACAAACCGCGAGTCCGTGACACACCACCAGCCCCGGCTCCCCGCGGCAAGGACAGGCCTTGTCTCAGCGGCCGAGAGCCCTCCTATGGGGGCACGCAAGGAAGCGACAAAAATGAGGTTACTTGCTGTAGTCACAACACCGCCAGCCTTCAATGGCCTTTACTGCCCCCCAGGACCGGGCCGGACAGTCTGGTTACCCAGCTCTGGATTCAGGAGCAGACCCATTTGGTGTAGGGAAAGCAGGGAACACACCCCAGACTGGCCGAGAGCCTGGTGAGACACTGCTCCTGCCGTTGCTTCCTTCGGACGGGCACAGAAGGATCATCAATGGCGCATGTGGGACAAGGCATAAGGGAACAGATTACTACTGCGACCTGGTAACACGCACTGAGTCGGCTTCTCTCTTAGGAGAACGAGGATTTCACAGGCAGAGCTTTTGGTGATTGCAGCCAGAGACATGCGAGTTTTGGGGTTCAGAGGCGTCTGTAGTACTGTAAGGGGCATGATTAAAATTCTTATGCAGATTATATTGTGCGCAGTGATTAAGGTGGGATGCTAATTTAGCATTTACTGATGTGGCTGTAGAGCACAAATGCCAGGGATACATGTATCAAGAAAGGAGCGCACATAGGCAAAGATAGACGACGGTCTGTGATTCTGAGCTGGAAAATATTACCATAGTTGTTCATTTTCAGGACTTAATGTCATAGGTAGTTAAATCTTCTTTTTCTGTCAGGATTAAGGTGCATATGGGAATCTTGTTTTATTGTAGGATTAGGTGCTTGGCATGTGAGAAGCACATTTTGTGTGGGATTACTTTCGAGAAAATGTTCACTTAGGTTGATATAATGTACATTTCCAGGTTCTGTCTGTTCATTCCTGGAGTAAATTCCAGCAGAGATCTTGGGAAAAGTGATGACAGCTTCACTTAGCAAACTTTCTTCCCCATCTGGCTGTTAACAATTTTACATTCCTTCATCCAAGTCACTTACACTCTGGAGAACCTTAAGTACAAGAACTCTTACCAAGCTCTCTGTTGGTAACTGAGCGGTTAACCCTGTTAGTACATAGTCAACTACACTAATATTACATTTTCAGGTTTTCCTGTTTGCCGAATTTTGTTTAATGCTGCAGCCCGAAAATCATCTATGTCCTTGCAACCTTCAGCGATTGTTATGTTCGGTCCCATCACTGCTCGCTGGTAATCACTTTTTTTCTCCTCAGCTGATTTATGTGCTTTGATACAAGCAGTGGGCCACTCTCAGCACCCCCTTCCCGTCCTGAATGTAACTAATGCATTAAAAGTCCCAATGTTCAACTGCCATATACACCCGCTGCCCAATAGGTGTGAAAATGATATATCATAATGACGTGCAAGGTATCCTAGCAACTGGGACATGCAAATATCTGAGGAGCTTTCTCCTTTCTAGAAAGATGCCATTGGCAACAAACACCCTTAATGAATCCTGTAACAGTGTCGCCTGTGCCGAATCAGAGGATGATATATAGGAAAGCTCAGACTATGGGAGATCCTGGGACCTGAGAAAGAATATGGAGATAAAACTTTCAGTGTGGAATTTCCAGTAATGCAGCAATATTTTTTCGTGATAATACTTATGCCCTGAAGAAGTCTATTTTTAGTAGTTTAAGTGATGGCTGGTTGTATCTACTTGTTTTACAGATTCGATTTTCTGATGTGAAGAATATTAATAAAGAAGAAGAATTTTACCCAGTGGGCAACTGTAATTGATATCTTACAGATGGTGCATTGCCATTTCTGGAGTGTAGGATTTATGTGCTTTGGTCACATATCTATTTCTGCCATCATCCTCTTCCTTCGTTCATCCACTGGCCAAAGTGTCTACGGCATAAGTGACAGAATGATGCATATTCACTGTAGAACAATTTTGACAGTGTTTATGTCTGAAAACTGAAATCCATTAAGGCTGTGGCAAGAGTGATAATATTTTTGGCACCATGCATGATAAGGGCATCACTAATTTGCTTATTCTTTTGACCCTGTAAGAGAACTTCAACATCATTAAGAATTAGCTACTTATTTGTACTGTGTCATCCCACTTGAGCCTTGAGGGAATGTTCAGAATAGTTCTCATTATTGCTTTCGGGGTGAACTGAACTAGTTCTAATAGAGCCATCAATATACACCTGTCTGTCCTTGTGTGACACCCACCTGTGTGACAGAGTGCCCAAAGGCTCAGTGGCTTGATGATTGGCAAAAGTAACAAATCCCAATTTTGGAGCGCAGTAAAAGATTACACCTGTCATTACTTACACCGACCTCTATTTTGATCTTCTGGCTATAGTTATCGCTTGACTGGGCCATAATGAAATTCCCCCACAACTAAAGATCTTGATTTCTCTCTTTTCCCTACTAATGGCCATTCTTCATCCCAAGTTGCCTCATAGCAGGCCTAAGGAAACTTAAGAACATCTCTTAATCTTTCAAAAATGTAAATTCTCTTGCATCACCTTCAAGGTCATAGAACTTCAAAAAAGAATGATCTAACCTATTAAGTATCCTGTTGAAGTCTTAAGTCAACATTAGATATTTTTCTTCTCTCAACAATAAATACTCACCTTCTTCTTGAGTTGTTTCCACTACGGCACCAAAGATCTGGGGCCTGCTGCCTCTTGAGATCAATCTAGCACCTGACCACCCCTTCTTAAGATGCTTGCTAAAACACACCCTTTTCGTCAATGTTACTCACTCCCCTTATGTTCTAGCCCCTCTGGATCTCTGGTCTTTTTCTCAGATATCTATTATTTAGTATCAACTGAATACATGTCCCAAACGCAGTACCTTGTATACTTATTTTCCCCTCACATTTGTAGGTCATTACCCTCTATCAGTGTTAATAATATTTTATTAAAAAGAACTTTGATACCACCGGGCCTGGCTGCCTTAAATAAACAAAATCTCAAATAAATACAGATATATAAATACAGAAATAAAAATAACATGGCAATTTAAGAAAAACTGTTTTCTTTCTGCAATTTAAGCTTTTGCTCCAATGTCTTTTTTTGTATGATCCATTCTGCTAACTATATCTGTGTGCATGGGTCTTAGCCTTTTTTGTTCAGCATAGGCTATTACGTGAAAAAAGCATCAGCAGCTGTAGAGTAAGTTGTCCACCACAGGGAAGGGTGGTATTGGTTGTGGAATTGGAACTGGAACTATCAGTCATCTACATTCCCATCAGTTCTACTCTCTTTTTAGGTCTTGCCTACTAGACAGGCTGCCTGTTTGTGAAAAGACCTATTTTCAGCTTAGAGTAGTCTGCCAATAAAGCCAACGAATGGTAAGCAATAGGTGGGTTCAAACTCTCATTTCCTTACGTCTTATTTGTTAACCTGTGGGGGCTTTTCTTTCTCTTGTATTTGTATTCGACTGGACCATGGTCTCATCACTTGTGTCCTTCCACTGCTGTCTTTTCTGGCATTCATTTTTGTCTGTCAGTTAAGCACTCCATGAGAGTGCAAGTGTTTTCCAGCTATCTCTCTTATATAATTCTCTTCCCCCTCTTCTGTGCTCTGTGTTACTCGCTCTCACCTCTGGGCTTTTGCCCTGCCCTTCCTCCGTGCTGCACTCACCCATGTGTAGTTCTTCGCCTCGTGTTGCTTTCTGATGGATACTTCTAACTGCATATTCCCTAACTTTGGAATATTCTCAAGCACCATACTGGATCCAGACATTTTCAAAATAGTGACCCAGCCCACCACTAAGTGATGCCATGTGGTTCCGTGTTGGCTTTATTCTGCTCCAAAGTGACAGAGCAAAGCTGCATATAAGCACCTGCCACTCCTACATGCTGACATCAGTTCCCTCTTTTCTGTACCTTTGAACACTGATCCGGCGCTCTGCTCCCTTTTTTATTGGTTCAACAAGTTTTTCAAACTGAATTCCAGTTTTCAAGGAAACACTATTCCTACCTAAAGTACAGAGTTCATACCATGCTGTGACAGTTGTAAACAGATGTTGATAATAGACCCACACAAGGTGAGCCTCTGGTGCTTGGACTTAGGGCACAATTCCAAGGTGTGTGACATGTACCCTCATGCATGCAATGTGGGACTGGGAAATGAAGCTGTATTTTATCAAATATCAAAAGAAATCACGCTTCCCCACTCTAATTCGAGGGCCCAGGCCTGTTCCAGCTCTTGAGACCGATCTCGCAACAGGTCCTCTTCACGGTCGAGGTCATCCGGTAAGTCAAGTCCAAGTCGAAGAGGAAAGGTGAAGCGGGACTCGAACCCATCATGCCACTAAAGAAAATTTGTGAGGGCACCAAGGTGCCACTTGACCTCATTCATGATCTCTGATTGACCAGTCAATTCTAATAGTATTTATATAGCGCATACTACTCCTGAAGAGGTGTCGAAGTGCTTTTCGGCGAGTAGCACACTACTCCAGAACCCAAAAAGGAATTAGTGTTGGATTAGTATAGGGAGTACAGTATTAGTATTAGTATGAGTTAATTTGAGCAGAGGATATGTGAGTTTGTTAGTTGGATTGACCAGAGTAATGGAGGGATAGTGGAGGGAAGAATCCAGAAGTGTTAATTGGGAGGTTATAGCAATAGGATAAGGCTTGGGATGAGTAAAGGAGGGATGGAGGAGGGAAGAGTCTGTTTAAAGGGTTAGGGAGATCATAGTAGCATGAGGGGTTTTGGGTGAGTCAAAGGTGAGATACATGAGATAATTTAGTAGGGTTGTTTGGGAGATTATGGTAGTAAACTGAGGTTTCAGGTGAGCTAGATGTGGTAGAGGAGGGAAGAACTTAGGTAGGGTTATTTTGGAGATGAAAGTAGTAGAATGGGTTTGGGATGAGTCAAAGTGGGGATGGCGGATAGATTGATAGAGACATAGGTTGATGATGGGGAGACAGAGTAAAGCTTACAAGAGAGTAAATTTATATTTTTGAAAAATATTTATTATTTTATTTATATATATATTTTTTATTAATATGTTTCTTTTAATTTTTCTTTTATTATATATTTTTAACTTTAATTATTTATAATTAACATTTTATTTATAGATTTCATTTTATATTTATTTTTATCTTTTCTCTAGTACGGTAGGACTGGAGTAATAAATATATATGTAAATACATAGTAAGGGAATATATGTGCAAGGAATATAATAATAGGTATAATAATATGAGAAGAAAAGTAGTCTTTTATAAACACACTTTCAAGATTTCTAATATTTGAAGTTAATTAATAAGTGTACTTTTCTGACATTTAACTGTCCTCAATTTTTGAATATCGAAATGCTTATGATAATAAAACATTTGATCAGTGTGATATAAAAACGAAAGAAGGGATTCATAAGTATGTAATATAACAACTTATCTAGGAGCTATGCAATGACCTATGAACATGTTAAGCATAGAGTAATATACACATATATGTATATACACTCACACATATATATATATATATATATATATCTATATATATATATATATATACATGTTTGATGGCATGTGTAGCTGCAGATACACATGCTATGCATAGCTCTTCCGACATCTACTGTTAGGTTCGGAGTGTTACAAGTTGTTTTTCTTTTAAGAAGTCTTTTCGGAGTCATGGGATCGAGTGACTCCTCCTCTCTGTTCCACTGCGCATTGGCATCGACTCCATTGTTAGATTGTTTTCTTTCCGTGCTCGGGTTCAAACGTGTTTCCTCTCACTTCGATTCGGAAAACCTCATTATTTGTCGGTATTGTTTCGATCGCGTTTCCCATCTAGCATCAAACCGGTAGTACCATCGGAATCTTAATTTTTCACCCTTTGGGGCGCATGCGCCTGACTCAGGCCTGTTTGGGCCTACCGCAAGGGAAGCCTGATGGATCGGACTCCATTCTGATTCTGCTCTTGGTGCCACGCGAAGTACCCCTATACAGACCAACACTTGGTTTGTAATTTGTGTCTTTCTCCAGACCATCAGGAAGAAGATTGTGAGGCCTGTCGATCTTTTCGATCAAAGAAGACTCTCCGAGTTTGCAGAGCCTGAAACTCGAAATGGCATTGAAAAGCAGCGAACATCTCGACATCATGGAAGAAGAGCAGGTGAGACAGCAGTCTCCATCCGAGACACAGACTCCGAACAGGAATCGGAAGATGACAGACCCATCACAGCTGGTCAGCATGTGAATACGTCTGCACCTACACCCCTGCACAAAAAACATTTAAAGGCCTTGGAACACCACTGCTGGAAGGCCATGGTTCGGCCCGAAAAAAGACTGTTGGCGACCGTCCTTCAGGGTCGGTGCCGAAAAAGGGCCACTCCTCCGTCCACTTCGGAGTCGAGCAAATCTGTAAAAAGCACCATTTCTGACTCGCAGTCGAAAATTCAGCAATCGGCTTTGGAGCTGAGACTTACTACTACTTTTTCGGGACCAAAAAAACAACACACTTCGGAGCCGAAAAAAATCCTCCCTTGTGAGAACCTGTACCAGCCTCACCTTCATGGACAGTAAGAAGGCTTTCAATGTCAGATGAATCACCCACAACTCCAACAGGTTCATCCTCATACACAGAGGAACAAGGACTTTCCAAAAAATTAAGACAGCTTACAAGACCAATCATGGAATCTCATAAGACTTCTGAGGAAGAACCTGAGATTGAACCAATACTGCAGGTTATGGATGAGAGACCGTCCAGAATCCATATTCATAAGGAGACAGGAAGAATCATCACTGCACCTCATTCAAAAACCAAAAGAAAGCTGGTTTCCAAGAGGAACTAGACTCTGTGCAACCACCAGCAAATGTGCAAAAACAAAAGGAGAAGCCACTATCTCTCCATACTTCTCTTCCTCAATCTCCACAGCTCTCTTTCTCACCTCAGAATAGCCCACCACCACTGCCTTCCCCAACACATTCTTTATATTCACAGGGAGGTACGGCAGACCCATGGGATCTCTATGACCCTGATCCCATCCCGGACAATGACCCAGGCATTTACCCATCAAAACCTTCTCCTCCAGAAGATACCACTACATACACCCAAGTAATATCTAGGGCAGCAGCTTATCATGGTGTAACCATGCACTCTGAGCCATTAGAAGAAGATGTTTTTTATTTTTATTTAATACACTGTCTTCTACACATTCCAGGTACTAATGTCTCCCAATGTTACCAGGAACGGTTAAACATGCAGACCAAATTTTTAGCGAGCCTGTAAAAGCTAGGATTATCACCCCTAGAATTGATAAGAAGTATAAACCTGCACCTTCTGACCCAGATTACATCACTCACCAGGTCCGTCCAGACTCAGTAGTAGTCAGTGCAGCAAGAAAGAAGGCAAATAGCCAGTCTTCAGGAGATGCACGCCTCCTGATCAGGAGAGTAGAAAATTTGACGCAGCAGGGAAAAGAGTTGCTACACAAGCAGCAAATCAGTAGAGAATTGCAAATTCTCAGGCATTTCTAGCCAGGTATGATAGGGCTCATTGGGATGAAATGCAAGATATTATACAGTATCTCCCAAAGGAGCACCAGAAAAGGGCACAGCAAGTAGTAGAAGAAGGACAAGCAATCAGCAATAATCAGATAAGTTCTGCCCTCGATGCTGCTAATACAGCTGCAAGGAGTGTAAACACTGCCATCACAATCAGAAGACATGCATGGCTGCGCTCCTCTGGTTTTAAACCAGAAATTCAACAGGCAGTACTTAATAAGCCTTTCGACAAAAAGCACCTCTTTGGCCCAGAAGTAGACACCACTATTGAAAAACTGAGGAAGGACTCAGATACTGCGAAAGCGATAGGTGCTTTATGCACCACCCCATATAGAGGCTCCTTTCGCACACCACAGTTTCGAGGAGGTTTTAAGCCACAATCCTCAGAGGCTTACACCTCCCAAACTAAGCAAGGACAACAAACCCAGTATCAATGAGGTGGGTTTAGAGGATCCTTTAAAAGTCAATATTTCAGAAATAGAGGTAAATTCCAAACCTCTAAACAGACAACAACACAACCTAAACAGTGACTTCCTTCCCTCCCTTCCACTCCACACATCTCCTGTGGGGGGAAGACTACAGCAATTCCACTCTCATTGGCAAAATATCACCACAGACAATTGGGTATAAAATATCACCAAAGACAGTTGGGTATTATCAATTACCTGCAATGGCTATTGACTAGAATTAATCTCCATCCCTCCAAACATGCCACCCCGATATCACAAATTGTCTCCAGAACATACAGTTCTGTTGCAACAAGAGGTACTGTCGCGTAGGCTCTCATTATCCTAATGAGAATACTGGATTTTGAGCAGCAAGCTCGTCCACAGTGTGGGAGACTGTCTACCCCACGGTGGATGACACTTGTTGCTTCAAATCCGGGCTTTGCTCCAGCTAACTATCAGTGCCTCATCTCTCCCAAAAGGTAGAGACGATTGGGCAGCCGAGCGCATGACATATTGGTACTTCTCAAGGAAGTCGTGGTCACTCAGGTCACAACCGGTTCTCTCATACACAGTGCGGTCTCATATATAAATGACAATAGAAGCAGTATAAGTTTTAAAGATTGGTTTAATAAAACAACTGCATTGTGGATAGCAAAGTGTGAGCTGCAATAACCAGAACTACACAACACAACAATATTAAAATAGTTACGATGAGAGTGAGGCATAAGAATAATGCTATCATAGTGCCACTAGGATCGATGGACTATTCCCTATCTAAATCATATTTCGAGCTCAGCATGTTAAGCTCTAATCCTTCCTTTCAGGTTCCCCGGGAGGACATCAACCCACATACCTGAGCAAAGGCCTGTAATCTGCGTCAGCATCTGCTACGGAGCATTCAGCATACAGTTGTGGTTCCCTGGCTGGAATCTCCCTCTTGAAGTGTAATAGGACTAGAAAGTGTTTTATAACTAACACAGCAGATGTTCTAAGAAAATGTCCCTACGTAAGGATATGTATTTTCTATGAACGTTGGAGACTAAACCTCTACCACGTTTACCGGCAATGTACCAGACTGTAGCCTTGACTGAAGCACAGGGCGATCAAGAATGCGTTGTTTGAGAGCACAGTGCTGAACTAAGCAAAACAGTTTGATAGAAGAAATTAAAACAAGACTGTAAAACTGGTTATTGTAAAAATAACAATGCAAAGCTGAATAAAATATATCTAGGTCACGTTGCACAGCGGCCTAGTGTATTAAACTAACGTGCATGGAGGTATACTTAAAATGGCTACACAACAGTACAATCTCTACCATGAAAACAAGCAATAGAATTAGTCCCACATCCTCAAAAAGGAACAGGAGTATAATCACTGTACTTCCTGATTCCCCAAAAAGACGGCACCCTCAGGCCCATCTTGGACCTCAGCCCCTCAATCTATACATCCTGTCAGATCACTTTCACATGGTAACTCTGCAAGATGTTATTCCACTACTACAAAAACAAGATTACATGACTGCTCTAGATCTCAAAGATGCGTATTTCCACATACCCATCCATCCAGCTCACAAAAAATACCTCAGGTTTGTCATAGCAGGAAAACACTACCAGTTCAAGGTGTTGCCATTTGGCGTAACAACAGGCCCAAGAGTGTTCACAAAGTCTCTAGCAGTAGTAGCAGCCTACTTAAGAAGACAACACATCCATGTCTTTCCATATCTAGACAATTGGCTAATAAAATCAAGCAATCTTATACAATGCCAACAACACACTTGTTACGTGATAGAAACCTTGCATACCCTAGGGTTCTCTCTAAACTACCAAAAGTCACACCTTCAACCAGCACAGGTACAACCTTGCCTAGGTGCTATCCTAAATACTTAACTAGCCCTAGCTTATCCAAATATACAAAGAATACAAGCTTTCCAAAATCTCATACCACTCATACAGCCAAATCAACAGTACACTGTAATATTTATCATGAAGATTCTAGGAATGATGGCATCTTGCCTAGCGATAGTCCCACATGCAAGACTAAACATGAGGCCCTTACAACAGTGCCTTTCACAACAGTGGTCACGAGCACACGGTTAACTTCAAGATCTAGTGTTGATGGACCGCCAAACATATATGTCCCTTCAATGGTGGAATCGCAGCAATCTAATGAAGGGGCGGTCATTTCAAGACCCTATGCCTCAGACCATAATCACAACAGATGCATCAACGATTGGTTGGGGAGCTCACCTAAACAATCCGTCTATTCAAGGGCAATGGGATGTCAAACAGAAACAGCTACACATAAACAACTTAGAATTATTAGCTGCATTTCTTGCCCTAAAAGCGTTTCAACCTCTTCTCAAACAGAAGAATATTTTCATAAAAACAGAAAACATGACAACCATGTATTACCTCAACAAACAGGGCGGGACACATTGATCTCAGCGAACCCTTCTAGCCCAAACAATTTGGAAATGGGCAATTCACAATTAAATTCATTTAATAGCACAATATATTCCAGGGATAGACAATCAGCTGGCAGATCTCCTAAGCAGAAATCAATAACAAACACACGAATGGGAGATTCACTCCCAAGTACTTCAAAAGTACTTTAACAAGTGAGGAACACCAGACATAGATCTGTTCGCAGCAAGCGAAAGTGCAAAATGCCAAAACTTCACATCCAGACACCCATATCCCCTATCCAAGGGCAATGCTCTATGGATCAACTGGTCAGGGATATTTGCTTACACTTTTCCCCCTCTCCCACTCCTTTCATTTCTAGTCAGCAAATTATGTCAAATGTCACTCACCATGATACTCATAGCACCAACATAGGCACGCCAGCACTGGTACACAACACTCTTGGATCTGTCTGTAATAGCTCATTCCAAACTCCCAAACAGACCAGATTTGTTAACACAAAACAAAGGTCAAATAAGGCATCCAAACCCCAATGCTCTCAATCTAGCGATTTGGCTCCTGAAGTCATAGAATTTGGCTACCTAAAACTTCCACCAGAATGTATTGAAGTAATTAAACAAGCATGTAAACCTACTACTAGACAATGCTACGCAAACGAATGGAAAAGATTTGTCTACTACTGTCAATCTAAAAACACTGATCCGCTTACAGCATCTATACAAGATATTGTATGCTATTTACTTAATTTGCAAAAATCAAATTTGACTTTCTCATCCATCAAGATACACCTTACTGCTGCCTGCATACTTACAGACTAGTCAACATACTTCTCTATTCAGAGTTCCTGTTATTTAAGCCTTCATGGGAAGATTAAAACGCATTATTCCACCTAAAACACCACCTGTTCCATCGTGGAATTTAAATATCGTACTTACCTGACTCATGGGACCACCTTTTGAACCCATGCACTCTTGTCAGATTCCATTTTTAACATGAAAGGTCACTTTCCTTGTAGCTATTACTTCTTTAAGAAGAGTTAGTGAAATACAAGCATTCTCTCTTGAAGAACCTTTTTTCCAAGTGCACAAGCATGAAGTTGTACTTAGAACAAATCCAAAATTTCTACCAAAAGTAGTATCTCATTTTCACATCAACCAAATAGTGGAATTGCCAGTCTTCTTTCCACAGCCAGACTCTGTGGCAGAAAGAGCTCTTCATACCCTAGATCTCAAAAGAGCTCTTATGTATTATATAGACAGACCCAAATATTTAAGGAAAACAAAGCAACTTTTTGTTGCTTTCCAACAACCACATACAGGCAATCATATATCAAAACAAGGTTTAGCAAGGTGGATTGTTAGATGCATACAGACATGCTATATCAAAGCAAAAAGACAACTTTTCATCACTCCTAAAGCACGTTCCACAAGAAAGATAGGTGTGTCTATGGCATTTTTAGGAAACATACCCATGGTTGATATATGTAAACCAGCCACATGGTCAACTCCCCATACATTTACAAAACACTACTGTGTTGATGTTTTCTCACAGCAACAAGCCACTGTAGGCCAAGCTGTCTTAACCCCTTCGCTGCCAGGTCTTTTCACCCTCGGGTGCCAAGCCTTTTTTGGCTGTTTGGGGCAGTTCGGGCTTAGGCCCTCATAACATTTTGTCCACATAAGCTACCCATGCCAGATTTGCGTCCTTTTCCAACATCCTAGGGATTCTAGAGGTACCCAGACTTTGTGGGTTCCCCTGAAGGAGCCAAAATACAGCGATTCTTTTTTTTCTTCTCGAAAAAATGGGGGAAAGGGCTGCAGAAGAAGGCTTGTGGTTTTTTCCCTGAAAACAGCATCAACAAAGGGTTTGCAGTGCTAAAATCACCATCTTCACAGCTTTCAGGAACAGGCAAACTTGAATCAGAAAACCCAATTTTTCAATACAATTTTGGCATTTTACTGGGACATACCACATTTTTACTATTTTTGTGCTTTCAGCCTCCTTCCAGTTAGGGACAGAAATGGGTGTAAAACCAATACTGAAAGCTAAACATTTCTGAAAAGTAGACAAAGGCCCTCATTACAACCCCGCCGGTCGGTGATAAAGCGGCGGTAATACCGCCAACAGGCCGGCGGTAAAAAAAATAGAATTATGACCACAGCGGAAACCGCCAGCACATACAGCCACTTAACACACTGTCCGCCACGGCGGTAGCAACAAGCACTGCGGCAGTAACCGCCAACAGCCAGGCGGAAGACAATGTACTGCCCACAAATGTACCGCCCACAATATTACAACTGGCCTATCCACCACCTTTTCTGGGGCAGAACCAACGCCATCAAAAGCACAGCAGAAACAGTACACAGAAGGCAAAGGACTCACCTCTGGAGACTCAAGGAAGACCCAAACCGCCATGGAGCCCGAACTGCAGGTGTTTCCCTTGCTGGGCTACCTCCTCCTACATTAGGAATACCAACGCCGGCGACGACGACCACGGTGAGTACTGCCACCTAGCATGCAGGGGACGGGGGAGGAAAAAGAGAGTGACACACACACGCAACACCCCCACCCCCAACACCATACACACAAACAGATGCAATAACATTACATATTCACCACCTATCCCTCAGAAATAATGCAAGGACAAAATGATTTGAAGAAAGTGAGTGTAATAAGATAAAATACTAGGAATACGTCCTCAAAAATCAAAACAGTATTTACAAATATACAAATGAAGGGACACTGCCCAGTCCATAATGTCCTTTGGCCACAGGGCCGTATCACATAGGCCAAGGCCCCACTTGACTCCTGCCTCAATACGGAGAGAACACTGCTAGGGTATCAGGTCGAAAATACACAGGCACCTCAGGGGGAAGGGGAAGGGGGGCACCTCAGCTGGAAGATGGTACAACACCACTGCTTCTGGAGGGGGCTACATGCCCTCTGCGATGTCCTGGGGAGTGCAAAGCCACAGTCTCTCTAGTGGATGGCTTCTCCACTGGTTCTGGAGGGGGCCTTGTGCCCAGTGTGCTTCATCCTGGCAGGGAGGGGCAGAGTGGCGGCCTTCTTCCACTGGTTCTGGAGGGGGCTTTGTGCCCAGCGTGCTTCATCCTGGCAAGGAGGGGCAGAGTGGCTGCCTTCTTCCACTGGTTCTGGAGGGGGCTTTGTGCCCAGCGTGCTTCATCCTGGCAAGGATGCAGTGAGTGGATGGCTCCTTCCACTGGTTCTGGAGGGGGCCTTGTGCCCAGTGTGCTTTATCCTGGCAGGGAGGGGGTGAGTGGATGGCTTCTTCCACTGGTTCTGGAGGGAGCCTTTCGCCCAATGTGCTTCATCCTGGCAAGGATGCGGTGAGCGGATGGCCTCTTCCACTGGTTCTGGAGGGGGCCTTGTGCCCTGTGATGCAGCACAAGGGGAGTGCAAGGTCACAGTCTCTCACCTGGGTGTCAGATCCACAAGATTTACTGTGGGCAGTATGCATGACACTCCATGGAGGCAGGACTACTGTGTGTAGCCATTTTAGTTATATCTCCATGCACGTTATTTTAACACACTAGGCCGCTGTGCACTTTAACCTAGATATATTTTATTCAGCTTCGTCTTATTATTGTTACAATAACCATTTTTACTGTCTTGTTTTATTTTCCGTTTATCTAACTGTTTTTGCCTAGGCCAGCACTGTTCTCAAGCAAGACATTCTTGATCAATCTGTGCTTTTTCCAAGGCTACAGCATGGTACAGTGCCGGTGAATGTGGTAGAAGTTTAGTCTCCAGCATTCATAGAAAATACACATCCTTACGAAGGGACATTTTCTCAGAACATCAGTTGTATTGTTATAAAAACACTTCCTTGTCCCTTACATGTTAGAGGGAGATTCCAGCCAGTGAACCACAACTGTATGCCGATTGCTGAATGCTTCGCTAAAGATTCTAACACAGACCACAGGCCTTTGCTCAAGTATGGGGGTTGATGTCTTCCCAGGGTAACCTTAAGGGCAGAATTAGAGCTTAACATGCTGTGCTCGATCATACCCTAGGTAGGGATTAGTCCATCGATTATAGTGACAAAGGCCCTGATTCTGATTCTGGCGGGCGGCGGAGGCCGCCCGCCAGAATTCCGCCCTCCAAAATACCGCGCCGCGGTCAAAAGACCGCGGCGGGTATTTCAAGTTTTCCCCTGGGCTGGCGGGCGGCCGCCAAAAGGCCGCCCGCCAGCCCAGGGGAAAACGACCTTCCCACGAGGATGCCGGCTCGTAATCGAGCCGGCGGAGTGGGAAGGTGCGACGGGTGCATTTGCACCCGTCGCGTATTTCACTGTCTGCCAAGCAGACAGTGAAATACTTGTAGGGGCCCTCTTACGGGGGCCCCTGCAGTGCCCATGCCATTGGCATGGGCACTGCAGGGGCCCCCAGGGGCCCTGCGACTCCCCCTCCCGCCATCCGGTTCCCGGCGGGAGAACCGGCAGGAACTGGATGGCGGGAGGGGGAGTCGGAATCCCCAAGCCGGCGCAGCAAGCTGCGCCGGCTTGGAGGATTCCTGGGGGCAGCGGGAAACTGGCAGGAGACCGCCGGTTTCCCTTTACTGACCGCGGCTAAGCCGCCGCGGTCAGAATGCCCCGCGGGGCACCGCCGGCCTGTCGGCGGTGCTCCCGCGTGCCGCGGCCCTGGCGGTTCTATACCGCCAGGGTCGTAATGAGGGCCAATATGATAGCGTTGTTTCTATGCTTCACTCTTCTCGTCACAATTTTAATACTGTCATGTTGTGTCGTCCTGGTTATTGCTGTTCACGCTTTGCTATCTAAGATGCAGTCGTTTTATTAAATTCATTATTGAAACATATACTGCTTCTGTTTGTCATTTATATATGAGACTGGATTGCAAATTAGAGAAACGGATGAGACCTGAATGACCCACGACTTCCCTGAGAAGCTAAGTATGTCATGCGCTTGGCTGTCCAGTCATCACTATCCTTGGGTAGAGATGAGGCACTGCTAGCTGGCCGGAGCAAAACCCGGATTGGAGCGACAGGTGTCACCCGCAGTGGGTTAGAATTAGTCTCCCACACCGCGGGCGATTCTGCCGCTCAAGGTCCAGTAGTCTCATTAGAATAATGAGAGCCTACGCGACACTGCAGTCCATCTGCCGGCGGCGACAGCTGCACAGTGGTGGCAATGCTGGTGCTGGTGTCAGTGCTGCCAGTGGTGGGGGGAGGCTACAGCACTTCCCCTGCAGCCTCGGACGGCTGCCCACTGGGGCTGCTGCTGCTGCCAGTGGTCTGGTGGCGGTGCTGCCAGTGGTGGCGGGAGGCTCCAGCCCTTCCCTTGCAGCCTCGGACAGCTGAAGCACCATGGTTAGTGGTGGGGGCTAAGATCCTGTCACAGCACCAGGCCTCCTGTCCCTCCTGCCCCTGCCCTTTGCCCTTGCCCTTGGCAGCTGGTGGTGCCTCCTTGGCAGCTGGTGGTGCCTTCTTGCCCTTGGCAGCTGGTGGTGCATCCTTGGCAGCTGGTGGTCCCTTCTTTCCCTTCGCAGCTGGTGCAGGCACACTGCCAGTGCTGATGGGTGTCTCCTTTGAGCCTCTCACACCTGCAGTAGCTGCCAAAGCTACTGTGGCCGTGGACTGGGTGGCTGAGGTGCTGGCCTGAGTTCTACCCACCCTGGCCCGAAGTGAAGGACAGGGGGAGAAGGGGTAGGGAAGAGGTCAAGGGTGGAGAGAAAAAGCTTCTTAGGGACACTGGGGCGGGAAGAGGGTGAAGGTTTGGGAGTGGAGGAAGAGGGAGTGGTTGTAAGAGGTGTCTGCTGTGTTTGGGTGCAGGTGCATGGGCTGGATGCTGTTGTGAGGTGGATGGCTGTTGGGTGTCTCCATGCTTGCGTTTGGGTACTTTGGGAGAAGGGGGCACAGACACATTGGGAGAGGACACAGGGGATGTGTGCATGGATGTGGGGGTGGTGACTGCCAGTGAGGGGCGTGTAGTGATAGGCGTGATGGTGATGGAGGTAGTGGATGAAGATGTAGTGCATGCAGGTGTGAATGGAGACGCTACTGGGAGGGAGGTGGACGAGGAGAAGGAGGGGGACACAGTGGAGGCAGTGGATGTTGGTGTGTCTGCTTCTGGATGGTGTTTGTGTGAGTGCCTGTGGGATGATGTGTGGTGCTTGTGTTTGCCTGAGCCACTCCTGTGTGTTGTCTTGGGTGCATGTTGGTCTGATTGTGTGCTTGGGATAGGTTGTGGTTCAGGGGAATGGGACTGGGTAGAGAAAGTTTGAGTGGGGAGGCTAGAGACAGGGACAATGGCTGCTATCAGGGAGGAGGCCAGAGCCTGGAATGATCACTGTTGGGCCGCCACGCCAGAGTGAATGCCCTCCAGGAATGCATTTGTATGTTGCAAATGCCCTGCCAGCCCCTGGATGGCATTCATTATGGTTGACTGCTAAACAGACATGGATTGCAGGAGGTCAATAGCCTCCTCACTCAGGGCAGCAGGGCTAACTGGGGCAGGGCCTGAGGTGCCTGAGGCGAAGGAGATGCCCACCCTCCTGGGTGAGCGGGCACGGGAAACTCACTGTGGGGCTGCTGGGAGGGCGGTGCTGGAACAGGGGGTGGCGGCTGTACCTGTAGTTGGGGTGGCCACAGAGCTGTCCGCCACCAGCAAGGAGCTTCCATCGCAGGAGGTATCACTGTCAGAACTGTCCCCTCCTGTCTCCGCCGTGGTGCTCCCCTCACCCTCCGTCCCACTGTTGCCCTCACAGTCGGTGGATTCGGCCTCCAGGGCCATGTGGGATGCAGCTCCCTCCGTCGCCAGTGCCTCTGCTCCTCCGCCAGATGATGCTAATGCACATAAGGACAGGGTGACAAAACAAACAGGGGGGGGGAGACAGAGGATACACTTGGTCAGTGCCAGCAACAACACCACTGTTGGTGTACACAACACACAGGGGACAGCCCTATGCACTAGGCGATGCACTACCACTCACATTGCTAGTCACCAGGCCATGGACAGTAATACCTAATGCCAATGCACAATACCTGAGACCCACAGATCCCTGCCCAGTAGTAGATGTCCTCTAGCATGTTTGGGGGTGGAGTGCATCAGCCCCTGCCCAACATGGAACCTACCCTGCAATGTCCGGCATGGCCTAGGGGCACCCACAGGCCCACATCCCCCACCCAGAGACCACCCCACCATGCGCAATTTGCAGATTTTGAAACTGTACTGACCCACTTGCGGCTGCTGCGGTGCCCTCAAATGCCCATCCAGCTCCGGATAGGCCATCGCCAGTTTGAGGAACATCAAGGGGGTTGGGGTTCGACGGGCACCCCTGGGGATGGCCTTCCTCGTTGGGAGGCCATCCCCAGCTGGGCCTCCACTGTCTGCCTTGCCCAGCGTCTCCGGTCCTCCCACCGTTTGCGACAGTGGGTGCTCCGCCTGCCGTAGACCCCCAGGGTCCACATGTCTTTGGCGATGGTACGCCATATACCCTTTTTCTGATGGCCGCTGACCTGCAGAAAAATGAAAATGGAAAAAAGGATCAGTCAAACCGTCCAGCCTGTTACAGCCATGGCCCACCATATCCCTCCCATCCCCTTATGCACATACATTGCCAACCATACATGCTGCACTCTTCCCAGCACCCCTCCACCACCACCCCCTTACACGAGGCCTTCACACACATCACACCATGCATTCATTCCCCATGCATCATGCCTACAGTGTACTCACCTGTTGGTCTGGAGGCCCATAAAGCAATCGGTACTAGGGTAGGACCCCATCCACCAGTTTCTCCAACTCCGCAGCGGTGAAGGCAGTGGGCCCTTTCCCTAGTGACTTTAGCCATGGTTGCTTCCAGACACAGTCTCAGCAGCACTTGCAGTGAGGGTTCTCTCCTGTTGAAGGTCAGGTAGCAAGTTAGTGAACTGATAGAAAATGGCGGTCACGTCAGCAGCGGTGCGTACATCACCATTGGCTACTGTAACCCATAAGGCCCAATGATAACCAATGACGAGTTGCACAGCGGTACTCGACCGCCTCCCGCAACGGCGCACAACGTCAGCGGCATTACCTCATTTCCACACAGGACAGGCGTCCGCCATTTCGGGGGGGCAGGCCATGGCACCTAACTGCGTCACAGCCGACATAAGCACATTTTGGGAATTAACATAAACATACTGTTTCTGTAACAACATGCAATGCATTGTACATTGAGGAAATGTTGAAAACTGACCAGATGCTCATCGTTTTGCCCCCTAGAGAACAACCACTAAGGATGAATAGGAGATGGAGACATCCCCCGTGAACAGGCCCCTGGTGGACTTGGCAGCAATGGAGGACAGGCACATTATCCTCACCTACAGATTTGATAGGGCCACAATCCAAGAGCTGTGTGCCCAACTGGAGCCGGACCTGACCTCAGCTATCCGTCAGCCCACTTGGATCCCCCCCTCTTGTGCAAGTCCTGTCTGTGCTCCATTTCTTGGCAAGTGGCTCCTTCCAAGTGACAGTGGCCATGGCAGCAGGAATGTCCCAGCCAATGTTCTCAAACGTGCTGCCCAGAGTGCTGTCTGCCCTGATGAAACACATGCACAGCTACATTGTTTTCCCCCAGGTGGAGGATTTGGCCACAGTGAAAGCTGACTTCTATCCAATGGGACATATCCCCAACATTATTGGGGCAATTGATGGTACACATATTGCCTTTGCCCCCCCCCCCCCCCCCCCCTGGAGAAATGAACAGGTGTGCAGAAATCGAAAGAGCTTTCACTCCATGAATGTGCAGATAGTGTGCCTGGCAGAGCAGTACATCTCCCATGTGAATGCAAAGTATCCTGGGTCTGTGCATGATGCCGATATCCTGAGGAATAGCAGCATCCCATATGTGATGGCTCAACTACAGAGGAACAGGGTGTGGCTAATAGGTGAGCCCATGGTCCCCACTCAGTGTATGTTGGTATATGGGTGTGGGGTTGGCCCTAAGGGGGAATGTCTGGCTAACAGATATCCTTCAATATTTACAGGTGACTCTGGTTACCCCACCTCTCATGGCTACTGACCCCAGTGAGGAATCCCAGGACAAGGGCAGAGGAATGTTAAAATGAGGCACATGGGGGGCCGTGCCCATGATGGCGGAGCGCTAGGACGTTCCTGATTGCGCTCCGCCGCCTCGACCCAATAAAGTGCCTCGCGGCCGGCCTGGGGGAAGCCTGGAGGCTTTCCCTACACTGCGAGGCTCCCCCCGGGTGTTCTGGGCTTCTCGGCGCCAAGCTGTGCCGCTCCCGCAGGAGGAGCAGGGCTCGGGCCAGGAGCTGGGGCGCGGCCGCGGAGCGGCGCAAGGCGCAGCCTGGGCCGCGGAGCGGCGCAAGGCGCAGCCTGGGCCGCGGGACAGGCCTTTCCCTCGGTCGGCCCTTGCAGAGGGGGCGCCGGGGATTGAGGGCCGAGGGCTCACCCTGGGCCCCTCAATAACTGGATACTGGCGCAGGACCCGGCGCCTGGCGGTTGGAGTGCCTGAAGGGAGAGGGGTGCTCCCGCATGCCTGGTTGGGCTGGGGGCTGCTGACGGTGCTTCCTCGCCCTGGCGCCATGGTGCGGTGCCGGTGAGGTGCGGGGCCCCAGTGGAGAGTGGAGGCCCAGCCACCTGGCCCCCGGGTGGCATTATCCCAGCATTTGAACTCTTAAGTAGCCTGGCCCAGCAGTTTTGAGAACAGGCGTACGGAGCGGACCATTGTAAGTGGAGGCTGCGGGGAGCTGGACCTGGGCGCGGTTCTGGACAGAGCGGCACATACTGACCGACCTCGGAAAGTGAACTTGGAGGACCTGCGGAACGGAGCCGGTGAGGTGTGATCAGGCCGGCGCGCCATGGCGACATCAAAGTCCAAACGCGAGCGCTCAGTGAGGGATATGTTGGTGGGGGGGGGTCTTACACCTGGGACTGTGACGGAGGACTTACCTGAGACAAGGGCCTATGAGAGTCGGGTTGAGACGGATCCAGAGGAGAGTTCTTCTGTCACGAAGGGCTTTCTGACCTCCCTGTTTGAGTCGCTCCGGGGTGATATCCAAGAGCTATGAAGGGACATCGCACGGGAGGTGAAGGAGATACGAGGAGAGGTTACCTCCTTGGGTGAACGTGTATCGCAGCTAGAGGACAGTGAGATCCCTCGAGGTGAAGAGGTTGCGGGCCTGCAACAGGAAGTAGTCCGCCTCCGGGAGCAACAGGACCTTCTTCAGATGGCGGTCGAGGAGTTGGAAAATCGCTCGAGGAGACAAAATATTCGTATACGAGGGGCCCCGGTTGGCGCTGAGAAAGAGGACATTGGGGGCTACGTGGTGGATTTGTTTCGCTCCTTGCTTGGCACAGAAGAGACACAGGAGGTAGTCCTGGACCGGGTGCACCGAGTTGGGTGCGCTGGTGCCCCTGGAGACCGCCCCCCAGACATATTAGCCTGTCTCCACAATTTTGTCCTTAAAGAAAAGATTCTACAGCGGGCCCGCAACCTCCAGACTGTACTCTTTCGTGAGCATGAACTCCAGCTCTTTCATGATCTATCTGTGCGGACTTTGCAGAGACGGAGAGAGTTCAGGACGATCACGGATCATTTGAGGGCGCACAATGTGTCCTACTCCTGGGGCCATCCGTTCCGCCTGGTCTTTCGCTGGGAGGAACAGCTTCGACAGGTGAAATCCGTTATGGAGGCTGGCCGCGTCCTGGGCCTTGAGGATATAGGCCGGGAGGCGAACGAGGGTGCGGCTCTATCGGCAGGGGTCCCTCCTAGGTGGCGGAGAAAAGAGAAGAAAAGGAAGCTGCAGCGCCCGACGGCCTTGGAGCTGAGATCGGAGAGAGAAGCCGCTTTGAACAGCGTGGCCGCCGGTACTTCAGCCTAGTTTGGACATCCGGGGGCGCCCGGGATTACTAAAGGCTGCAGCCTTCATATTATGCTGAATGTCGCAGAGGGTCGGGGCGGCGGGGGTAATGGACTGAATCACTGATATGGTGGGATATACTGCCCCGTGGAGACTTTACCTCGCGATGATGGACGATCGAGGACTTTTGTGTCATATGCACCTGTTGTGCTTTTTGGTTGTTTGCTGTTGGATTTCCCTGCAATGCTGGTTCTTTGAGAAGGCATTCTCAGGCCTGAGTACTCTAGGCGGTCTAGATAATATTGTGGGTGGTAGTCCTATGTTGCTTTCTTGTCTTCTCTGCTCGCTTTCTTTAATATAGGCTATGACCATCAAATGTATAAGCTTAAATGTTAGGGGGCTAAATAACCCTACCAAGAGGCTAGCCATCCTTTCAGCCTTGGAGAGATCCGGGAGTCATGTATGTCTTCTGCAGGAGACGCACCTTGTCCTTAAAGATACCTACCGCATGCGCTCTAAGTGGTTTCCCAGGCAGTTTTGGTCCTCGCTACCGTCAAAGCATGCAGGGGTGGCGATACTTTTATCGCGCTCATTTCCGGGGGAAGTGATATCCAAATTGCATGAGGTTCCGGGGAGGCTCTTGGCCATGAGGATTCGATTGGGGGGTTTCTCCTGCACGATTGCTTCCCTATATGCACCCAATTCCCAACAAGAAGCCTTCTTGAGACAGTCTGACTCCGCTGCTCCAATCCCCTGATGGCGCTGTATTGCTGGGGGGTGATTTTAATTTGGTGATGGATGGGGACCTGGATTGCTCAGGCCAACGGTATGGTCAGACTGGGTCTTTGTCGGATGCAGGGCGGCAGTGGCTGAGTGAGTGTGGTTTGGTGGATGTGTGGAGAAGTGAGCACCCCACGTTGAGGGAATACTCCTTTTATTCATCGGCAACCAAAACATACGCTAGATTGGACCTTTTTCTGGCATCCCAGGAGCTTCTCCCCAGGGTTAGAGACTCGGCGATTGAACCGCAGGCCTTGTCGGATCATGCTCCGGTAACAGTTGAGATTCACATGGAGAGGGTCAGTCCGTCGGGATGGCGAATTAGGGACTCGATGCTTCAGAACGGTGCAACGGTAGAGGCGATCCAAAGGGCAATAATAGATTACCTTAGCTTTAACGACAACGGGACAACAAGTATTGCAACACTGTGGGAGGCATTGAAGGCTGTTGTGAGGGCGGAGGTGATGTTGCTTTCTTCTAGGGACAATAAGGCGAGGACTCAACTCAGGGGGGACTTGGAGCAGCGAGTGAGGGTGTTAGAGCGCTCACATAAACACACTGGTGCTCCTAGAATATGGAGAGAGCTCGAGAAGGTCCGAAAGCAGCTGAGGAGTTTGGACTGGGACAGGGCAGAGTATGCGGTAGTCCGCCTCAAACAAAAGTATTATGTAGGAAGTAATAAGTGCGGCAAGCTACTGGCGCATAGGTTGAGAGCACAGCGTGCAGCGTCACTGATAAAAATGGTACGACTCCCCTCGGGGGCAGAGGCGCGTACGAGCGACCGAATAGCGCAGGCTTTTGCGGAATTCTATCGAAATCTGTACATGGCTGAGAAGCCCGGTGACTTATCCCCAGAATTCTTCTTAGAGGACATAGCAATTACTCCTTTGTCTGCGACAGAATCAGCCTCGTTAGACCAGCCTATAAGGGCTGAGGAGGTTATATCTGCGATTGCTCGGTTGCAGACCGGGAAGTCACCTGGCCCGATGGTTTCTCTGCGCTTTTTTATAAATCCTTCTGTGCAGAACTTGTTCCCGTTCTTGTGCGACTTTTTAACTCCTTTCGTCAAACGGGTGTGCTCTTGTCTAGTATGTTAGACGCTACTATCATTGTTATCCCGAAACCGGGGAAGGACCCCGAGGAATGCGCCTCGTACAGGCCGATCTCCCTCCTGAATATCGATGCCAAACTGTTTACTGGCATTCTGGCACACTGTCTTAACTATTATATGCCGGGGCTTGTAGACCCCGATCAGTCGGGATTTATACCTCATAGACAGTGCAGCGATAATACCAAGCGATTGCTCCATCTCTTGGACAAAACTGAACGTTCCCGTAGGGCGGCGCTCTTCCTGTCTATTGATGCTGAGAAAGCCTTTGATAGGGTTCACTGGCCATACCTGTTCAGGGTGCTCGAATGCTTTGGACTGGGTTCAGGCTTTAGGACATGGATTCGATGCATTTATCAAGAGCCTTGGGCAGCGGTCCTGGTTAATGGGACGCTCTCTTTGCCATTCGCCGTCCAAAGAGGTACCAGGCAGGGGTGTCCGCTTTCGCCCCTCCTGTTCGTGCTTTACATGGAGCCACTGGCGCAGAGGCTCCGGGACAACCCTCAGATCACGGGTATGAGGGTTGGGGGGGATGAGCATCTCATTTCGCTATACGCGGACGACGTCATTCTTACTTTGGCAGAGCCCATGACCTCACTACCAGCGCTAATGGGTGTTATAGAGGAATTTGGGCAGGTTTCGGGGTTCCGAATGAACATGCTTAAATCGCAGGCTCTGGGCAAGTTTATCACTGCGGAGCATGAAAGGGACCTGAAGGCCCGTTTCCACTTTACATGGTCCTCTTCGGGGCTCCCATATTTAGGGATTGAGCTGGGCTCCCCAGTCGCCAGTACAGGGAAGTTGAACTATTCGAACCTAACGCGAGAGGTGCAGCGCGACTTGGAGTCATGGGGGAGGCTTAAACTGTCTTGGCTGGCAGGGTTGCGGCGGTGAGAATGACCATCCTACCACGTATACTTTATCTGTTCCAGGTGCTCCCGCTGGAACCCCCGCGAATGATAGTGTCTCTCCAAACGGCGGTCTTAAGATTTATATGGGAGTGGAAGGCGGTGCGGATATCATGGCAGGTTCTGTATTGTCCTAAGAGAAAGGGGAGGATGGCGGTCCCCTGCCTCCTTCGATACATTCAGACAGCACAGTTGCGTTTTCTTTTGGATTGGAGGCGACCGTCTTCTGAGAAGCATTGGTGCTTCATGGACCAGGCAGTTGCTGGCTCTCACATATTTGACGACCTTCCCGTCCCCAATGACTCCACTGGGCGCAAACCCCGATTTTGGCCCTGGCCTACAGCCTGAAGCACTGCGTTGGTGGTACGAGAGGGGCTGCAAAAGGGTGGGATACTTATTTGGTGAGCAGGGCGTTATCCCCTTCGACCAGCTGAGGGAGCAATATGGCCTAACCGAGGCCGACAGGATGATGTATTATCAAATAAGACACTGGGCCCTGTTTCCAGCCAATAGGATATTAATTGATAGGCCGTTAACTCCGTTTGAAAAATTTATTCTAGTGAAAAAGGGTGATAAGCGTGTGGTTTCTGAACTCTATGTCCTCCTGCGGGGAGGCCCGTCCAACCAAGACTACGGGTCAATTGAGATGGGAGAAGGAACTAGAGAGGGAGTTATCGGAAGATGAGTGGGAGAGTGTTTTTTATAGGGCCCACCACACAGCTTATAACTAAGCAGGTACAGAGACAGCCTATAAAGTAGCCTCCTCCTGGTATTACACCCCGAATAGGATCCATGCTTGGAATCATGACAAATCTAGTCTCTGCTGGAGGGGGTGTGGGGGCGGGGGCTCGCTTGTGCACTTACTATGGCATTGTCCCAAACTACACCGGTATTGGAAGGACATAATAGACACTGTGGACAGGGCCTTCGATACTCAAATCCCTAGATTTCCTGCGTATACTTTGCTGGGTCTCCCCAACCCGCTCACTTTTCCTCTAAGATCTTTGAAGGGCCGGCAGATGGCCTTAGCCTTGAATGCTGCTGTTCAGCTGTTGCTACCAGTGTGGGGACAGAGCAGATTCCGTCAACAGTCTCTTGGCTGCACAAGCTCTGGTTTATCCTCGCTATGGAAAAGCTTACCCTGACTTCACAGCAGCAGAGCGGGGACTTTGGGGAACTTTGGCAACCGTTTTTACGTATTCTATCTGGGGAGTTTTCGGAGCTGACATGTCCAACTTATCTGAGGGTTCTGAATTTGATTAAAGGGGAGGTCGCCTAAGAGGGGATGTTTATTCTGGGCTAGAACTATATGGTAATAGAGCCTGAGATCGTTTGATTATTGCATTGTCAACCAGCAGTGGGGAACATAGTTGTGTTAAACATTTCATCTTCTTCTTTTTTTATTGTTTCGCATGGCATAAGCTAACTATGTGCCTGTTATCAACACTGTGTTGTAGTACATGTGCGATGTTTTATAATTGAAAAATTTAATAAACAGATTTGATCCATAAAATGAGGCACATGGCCAAACAAGACAAATTATAGAGCGAACCTTTGGCTTCCTGAAGGCCAGGTTTCGGTGCCTCCATCTAACAGGTGGATCCCTGTGCTACTCACCCAAGAATCATCGTGGCATGTTGCATGTTGCACAACCTTGCCTTGAGACGCCAGGTGCCTTTTCTACAGGAGGATGAGGCTAGAGATGGGCGTGTGGCAGGGGTGGAGTCTGTGGACAGTGAAGAAGAGGAGGCAGAGGATGAGGATGTGGACAACAGAACATCTATCATTCGACGGTACTTCCAGTGACACACAGGTAAGACACTGTAACTTCACCTTCCATTGCAGTTTTGTGTTGTAAATTTTGACTGGCAGGCTGCTGTTCCCACTATTATGGCCACTTACTGTACCCTTTGACATGTGTATTCACAGATATTTGTGCCCTACTCTAGCTCCTGATGTATTGACTGCAGCACAATACAGGACATACCTATGTATACATTACTGTACAGTCTACTTGCAATGTCTCCTGATTGTTAAAGGAATACATACTTAAATCATTTGACATACTACATACTTGTATTTTTTAAAAGGGTGTTTATTTAATTGCTGAAATTTTAATGGGGATGTGCAGTGGGCTTGGGTGATGGTGGAGGAGAGTCCAGGATAGAGTCCAGTCTCTTTGTATCACAGGTGCATTGTCCAAGGGGGCATAGGAAGTGGAGCAATGGCAGTTCAAGGTGGACAGGGTGACAGAGTGGGACACAAGGGTGACAATCAGGAGAGTCTTATTTCCTGGTGGGGGTCTTGGCAATGTTCTCTGGCTTCTGCCTGGATCGCAGGGACCGTTTGCGGGGTGGTTCTCCTTCTGCAGGGGGAGGGGCTCTGGTGGCTTGTTGTTCCCGTGGCAGGGCCTCCTGTCCACTAGCGTCAGTGGAGGTGGAGGGCTGTACATTGGTGTGGCTAGAGTCAGGGGACGGTTGGTATGCCACTGCTCCCTCATGGTGTTGCCCATGTCTGCCAGCACCCCTGCAGTGGTGATCAGGGTGGTGTGGATGTCTCTCAGGTCCTCCCTGATCCCAAGGTACCGTCCCTCCTGCAGCCGCTGGGTCTCCTGCAACTTGGCCAGTATCTGGCCCATCATCTCCTGGGAATGGTGATATGCTCCCAGGATGTTGGTAAGTGCCTCGTGGAGAGTCTGTTCCCTGGGCCTGTCCTCCCCATGTCGCACAGCAGTCCTCCCAGCTTCCCTGTTGTCCTGTGCCTCTGTTCCCTGAACCGTGTGCCCACTGCAACTGGCCCCAGGTCCCTGATTGTCCTGTGTTTGTGGGGTTGCCTGGGGTCTCTGTAGTGGTGGGCACACTGTTGATTGACGTGTCCTGGGGACAGAGGGATGGGCCCGCTGGGTGGGTGCTGTGCTGGTGTTTCCTGAGGGGGTAGGCTCCCTGGTGGTATGGGACTGTGGCTGGGTAACCGACTGTCCAGAGGTCCCTGATGGACCAGGTTGGTCATCCTGATCCAGGCGAGCAGAGCTGCTATCATCACTGTGGGCCTCTTCTGGAAGGGGACGGGATGTTGCTGGCATCTCCTCTCCAGTGATGTTGGGTGGGGGACCTGTGGGGTGGAAATGCAGTGTTATTGTTTCTGCGTGTGACATCTTGTGCATGGGTGTGTTGGCCTCTATTGTTGTGAGTGCCCTGTCAGCTTTGCTGTATGTGAGTAGTTATATTTTGGGCTAAGTGATTCTCTCTAGTGTGCATGCTGTGGTGATGGGTGTCCATGCAGGGCTGTGAGTGGGAGGTGGTGGAGTGATGGGAGTGAGGGTGAGGGTGGGGGTATTTGATGGCATGCAGGTAGGGGGGTGAAAGTAGTAAAGATTTGACTTACCAGAGTCCAGTCCTCCTGCTACTCCTGCCAGGCCCTCAGGATGCAGTATTGCCAAGACTTACTCCTCCCATGTTTAGTTGTGGGGGAGGAGTTTAGGGTCCACCGCAAGTCCTCTGTACAGCTATCTGGTGTCTTGCAACCACGGAAAGCACCTTCCCCTGTAGGTCGTTCCACCTCTTCCTAATGTCATCCCTTGTTCTGGGGTGCTGTCCCACGGCGTTGACCCTGTCCACGATTCTCCGCCATAGCTCTATCTTCCTTACAATGGATGTCTGCTCCACCTGCTATCCGAATAGCTGTGGCTCTAACCGGATGATTTCCTCCACCATGACCCTTAGCTCCTCCACTGAAAACCTGGGGTGTCTTTGTGGTGCCATGGGTGTAGTGTGTGTGTGGTGTGTGTGTGAGAGTGTGTGGAGTGATGTGTTAGGGTGTGTGCTGTGATGTGTGTGGATGGTGTATGGGTGATGGTGTTCTGTGGCTCTGATTCTGTGGGTGCTCTTGGTGTGTGTCTCTCTCAGTTGTCAATTTCTTTGAGTCGTAAAGGGATGTGGGTACTGTGGGTGTGTGTTTTATAGTGGTGTGGGTGTGGTGTGTGTATGAGGGTCAGGTGTGTGTAGTTTGAATTGTACAATGTGGTGTTGTTTTGTATGTGTATATGTATTTTGAGTGTGGCTTTATGTATCGCCAGTGGTTTACCGCGGTTGAATGTCCGCCACGGTGATTCGTGGGTCATAATGCTGTGGGCATAGTTCTGTTGGGGTAACAGTGTGGGTTTTGCTACCGCCATTTTATCACTGACCTTTGGGCTGGCGGACTTGTGTTTGTGTCTATATATGGTGACGGATTGCTATATGTGGGTCATAATATGGGTAGCGGTATACCGCCGCGGTCGCGGTATGTTGGCAGCAGTCAGCATGGCCGTAAGCGGGACTTACCGCCAATTTCATATTGAGGGCCAAAATTCTGAATTCAGCAGGGGTTAATTTGTGTAGATCCTACAAGAGTTTCCTACAGAAAATAACAGCTGAAATAAAAAATATTGAAATTGAGGTAAAAAAACAGCAATTTTTCTCAATGTTTTACTCTGTAACTTTTTCCTGCAATGTCAGATTTTTTTAAAGCAATATACCGTTACGTCTGCTGGACTCTTCTGGTTGCAGGGATATATAGGGCTTGTAGGTTCATCAAGAACCCTAGGTACCCAGAGCCAATAAATGAGCTGCACCTTGCAATTAGTTTTCATTTTATACCAGTTATACAGCAATTCATTTGCTGAAATATAAAGAGTGCAAAATAGGTATCAAGAAAACCTTTGTATTTTCAAAATGGGCACAAGATAAGGTGTTGAGAAGCAGTGGTTATTTGCACATCTCTGAATCCTGGGGTGCCCATGCTAGCATGTGAATTACAGGGCATTTCTGAATTAGACGTCTTTTTTACACACTGTCTTACATTTGGAAGAAAAAAATGAAGAGAAAGATAAGGGGCAATAACACGTGTTTTGCTATTCTGTGTTCCCCCAAGTCTCCCGATAAAAATGGTAGCTCACTTGCGTGGGTAAGCCTAGTGCCCGCGACAGGAAATGCCCCAAAACACAACTTGGACACATCACATTTTCCTGAAGAAAAGAGGTGTTTTTTGCAACGTGCCTACCTGTGGATTTTGGCCTCTTGCTCAGCTGGCACCAAGGGAAACCTACCAAATCTGTGCATTTTTGAAAACTAGACACCTAGGGGAATCCAAGATGTTGTGACTTGTGGGGCTCCCACCAGGTTCTGTTACCCAGAATCCTTTGCAAACCTCAAAATTCGGCTAAAAAGACACTTATTCCTCACATTTCGGTGACAGAAAGTTCTGGAATCTGAGAGGAGCCACAAATTACCCTTCACCCAGTGTTCCCCCAAGTCTCCTGATAAAAATGATACCTCACTTGTGTGGGTAGGCCTAGTGCCCGTGACAGGAAATGCCCCAAAACACAACATGAACACATCACATTTTCCCAAAGAAAACAGAGGTGTTTTTTGCAAAGTGCCTACGTGTGGATTTTGGCCTCTAGCTCAGCCGGCACCTAGGGAAACCTACCAAACCTGTGCATTTTTAAAACTAGACACCTAGGGGAATTCAAGATGGGGTGACTTGTGGGGCTCTCACCCGGTTCTGTTACCCAGAATCCTTTGCAAACCTCAAAAGTTGGCTAAAAAAACACTTTTCCTCACATTTCGGTGATAGAAAGTTCTGGAATCTGAGAGGAGCCACAAATTACCTTCCATTCAGCGTTCCCCCAAGTCTCCCGATAAAAATGATACCTCACTTGTGTGGGTACGCCTAGTGCCCGCGACAGGAAATGCCCCAAAACACAATGTGGACACATCACTTTTTACCAAAGAAAACAGAGGTGTTTTTTGCAAAGTGCCTACTTGTGGATTTTGGCCTCTAGCTCAGCCGGCAGCTAGGGACACCTACCAAACCTGTGCATTTTTGAAAACTAGACACTTAGAGGAATCCAAGATGGGGGATTTGTGGGGCTCTCACCAGGGTCTGTTACCCAGAATACTTTGCAAACCTCAAAATTTGGCCAAAAACACTTTTTCCTCACATTTCGGTGACCGAAAGTTCTGGAATCTGAGAGGAGCCACAAATTTCCTTCCACCCAGCGTTCCCCGAGGTCTCCTGATAAAAATGATACATCACTTGTGTTGGGTGGCCCAGGTGCCTGCTATAGAAAAATGCCAAGAACCTGTAGAGATTGAGGGGTTAGCACAGCGAGTTGATAAGCACATATTTTTCTTTTATACATCTTTTAGGCTGACTCTGCTTTGGGGACCCACACTAGTGAGGAATCATTTTACTTGGGAGACTGAGGGGAACGTTGGGTGTTAGGAGATTTGTGCCGGAGCGGTGATCCTACAAAGAAAAGTGAGGAAAATATGCTTTTTAAGCAAATTTTGAGGTTTGCAGAGGAGTCTGGGTAAGAAAATGTTGGGGGATCCAGGCAAGCCACACCTCCCTGGACTCCTTGGAGTGTCTAGTTTTAAAACATGTCTGGGTTTGGTTGGTTTCCCTAGATGAAGGCTGCACCCGGTACCAAAAACATAGGTGCCCCGCCTCAAACACAGGTAGTTTTGCAATACATCATTTTGATGGGTCCACATACTTATGTGTTGTTCCAAACATTAAAATTGTGAAAAGAAACTTACTTAGGTTATGTTAAAAAGACCCCTCACCCACCAACCAAGCTGATGGCATGCTTCATCATAGAGGTCCACCCTAGACACCTAGCGTGTCACTGGTGTGCTGCGACGCCTGATTACAGCGGAGCAGGTTTTGTTATTTTTACCACACATACTGGTTGGATTTGGCACGAGGGTGGGTGATGGTTCAGTAGATCAAATTATATTAACAAGAAATTTCACAAAAATGAAATGTACTGTTAATAACTGAAAGGCCAAAAAACTGAACCAATGACTCACAGCTCGTGAGCTGTAAAGCCACAACAAGGCACCAACCGCTTTACAGTCCATTCACACACCTTTCATACATGACATGCACAAGACCATTCACGCTGCCAGCCACGGGCCCAGCACATTTAAACACTCACATCGACAGACAGCGCCACTTAAGGACCCATCACTTACATACGCCCTCATGCCTGATACAGCAATCACCCCAGCTGATGGGAGTGTGTGGACTGGTGTTTGCCAGGCAGTGTGTTGCAGTAGCCCACAGCAAGTCAATATTTACACCTCCAGCCAAGCGCCACCCCACGCACACCGCCAGCCAAGCGCAACCCCACTCACACCGCCAGCCAAGCACCACTCCACTCACACTGCCAGCCAAGCACAACCCCACTCACACCGCCAGCCAAGCGCCGTCCCACGCACACCGCCAGCCAAGCGCCGCCCCACGCACACCGCCAGCCAAGCGCCAGCCCACGCACACTGTCAGCCAAGCGCCAGCCCACACACACTGCCAGCCAAGCGCCACTCCACGCAAACCGCCAGCCGGGCGCCACCCCACACACACCACCAGCCAAGCGCAACCCCACGCACACCGCCATCACTTTTTGTTTTTGTTTTTAAACAACAAAGAAACCACTAATTATAAATAAGTACAAAACTACAAATGCAAAAGCTCTAACTGAATACATGATAGTAATGCCAACCACCCACACAGAGCCCAGGCTTTGAAGGACAATCACAGTGGTACATCCTAGTCTCCTTCCTGATACCTCTTCGAGCACAGACTCTACATCTCTTAGCAGGAAAGTCTTATTTTGCCGTGGGAGGAATGTGCTCAGCAAAGTGATGATCTTTCAGTCTAGCCACATCCTCCACCACTGCTTCGCTAGGAACTCTCGCCTGTTCCAGCACCACAAGGCTCGCTATGATAGACTCCTGAAATTTCACAAATGCCATCCTTGACTCTGGAGAACTATCCTTGAACACAACAAAAGCATTAAAAGTTGCCAAGTGGAACAGGTGAACCGCTAATTTCTTATTCCAAACATAAGACTTACGAGCAACAGTGTAAGGTTCCAACCTCTGATCTACTCTATCAACACCACCCATATATTGCCCTCTTTGGGGGGCGACCCTTGCCCAAGGGGCCAACCCCCCCACACAAAGCACACACATGATCCCTGGCGCTAAGTGGATTCTGCCCCCCTTGGGGGCAGGTTGGCCTGAAAAAAAAACTAGGCAATCTGTCCCCAAGGGGGGCAGAACTGCCCAAAAGTGCTTTTTGGCCCTTGGGGCGCCCCTTGCCCAAGGGGGTGCCCCCCCAACCCAAAAAAAAACAAAAGAAAGAAAAAAGAAAAAATCCCTGGCTTCTTCATGGTTTCTGCCCCCCCCCCCCCCCCGGGGCAGGAAGGCCTAAATAAATAGGCCAATCTGCCCCCAAGGGTGCAGAAATGCCATAGATTATATTGCCCCCTTTGGGGGGGCGACCCTTTTCCAAGGGGCCACCCTCCCACACAAAGCACACACGCATGATCCCTGGAGCTAAGTGTATTCTGCCCCCCTTGGAGACAGATGGGCCTAAAAAATATAGGTTGATTAGAACTGCCCAATAGTGCTTTTTGCCCCTTGGGGGCGACCCTTGCCCAAGGGGGGCAGAAGTGGCAAAAAATACATTGCCCCCCAAAGGAGAGAGACCCTTGCCCAAGGGGTTGCTCTACCACGCTATAAAAACACACACGCACACACACTAATTTCCTGTTGTCTAGTGGGCATTCCTGCTGGCAGGAATGCTCAAAGAGACAATGAAGGAAAGGAAACCCTTTCCTTTCCTTTGCTGCCTCTTTAAGAGGGATTACCGCCCGGCGATAAAACTGACCTCCTTTTTAGTAGATGCGCTGGAAGCAAATGGCTTCCAGTGCGTCTTTGCAGATGTCATGGGGGGGTGGAAGGGGAAACGATTACCCTTCCAACTCTGACCTGGGGTTGGGGGGCGGCCCTCGGGGGGAATGCTAGCGCTTCCCCTGAGGGCCTGTACACTGACGTAATGGTTACGTCCGTGGAGCCTGAGAGGCGCCGCCACAGACGTAACCATTACGTCCGTTGCATACAAGAGGTTAAGGACATTATTTCAAACAACTTAAATTCCTAATGGCTAGCCACCACTTTTTGGGAGGACTAACTGCTTTTCAGCCTATACATAGCATGTGAATCTGCAGCACTACATGCCATGAACAGATGTACACTGGGTAAGTGACATTTTCCATATATATGGCTTAAAGAGTATGTGTATAATTTATTATTAAGACATAGTAATGATACATGTTTCCTAAAGAACTATACATATCTAGAATATACAGAAAATTAGACAAAAAATATTTATCAACACAAGCATATGCAATCCATTTCTGTTTGGATATGGTGGTTATGAAGGGAAGAGCCAACTCTTGAGTAGTCTTCTGAAGGCAAGATATTCATTTGTGGATCTTATATTTGGGGGTAATGAATTCCATAGTTTGGCTGCTTGGACGGAGAAGGATGTACCACCTTTTGTCTTTTTCTTGTATGGTGGTGTTCTAAGGCGGGGTGCCAATTTTGAGCAGCGGTTTCTTTGTTGAATGTATTTGGTTATTTTGTTTCTGGTAAAAAAACGGTCCTGTTCCATAAATAGCTTTGTGGGTGATACAAAGCAGCTTGAAGGTGGATCTTCTGGCAATGGGTAACCAATGTAGTGCGAATATGTTACAGAACAACTAGGTCCTAAACAACTATACCCTAAACCACTACTGCTAAACAACTAAAAAGTCTCTACAACTAAGTACTGAACAACTACTGTCTAAACAACAATTGTGCCTGAATAACAATTGCCTGAACAACAAATATATATATATATTCTAAACAACTAATAAATCATAAAAAACAAAAAGAAAACCTTACCTTAAAATTAGTTGTTCAGGCAATTGTTATTCAGGCACAATTGTTGTTTAGACAGTAGTTGTTCAGTACTTAGTTGTAGAGACGTTTTAGTTGTTTAGCAGTAGTGGTTCAGGCAAGTAGTGGTTTAGACCTAGTTGTTCAGGATGTTTCCCATGTAGTGCTCTCAAGGCAGGGGATATGTGGGCTTGTGGCTTTACATGTAATAGTAGCCTGGCAGCGGAGTTCTGAATACGTTGTAGTATTTCATAATAGATAGAGATGATCCATGGTAGAGGCCATTGGAATAATCCAGATTGGATAGTACAAGAGAGATAGTAGCCTGTAACTTGTGTTAAAATCCAAGGTAGGGGAAGATGTGTCACAGAGTCTTCAAGGTGATGAAGCTTGATTGTGCTCATTTGTCCACTTGGGCATTCATTGTTAACTTTGAGTCCATGGTAATTCCAGGGTTTTTAACTTCCTTGGATACTTGAGGAGGTGGTCTGAGATAGTCAGGCTAGGCGCACAGCGGGTCATAATTTTTCCAGTCACCACATGTGAGTATTTCTGTTTTGGAAGCATTTAGTTTGAGATGGCTCCAAGTCATCCACTGATCAACGGCTCTGAGGGAACTGAAGATTTGTGAATTTTCAATGTCTTTGGGGCATTCCAATTTAAGTAATATTTGTGTGTCATCTGCATAGTTGCAGCATGTGAGTTGAAAATCATTTGTCAATTCTGGTAATGACATCATGTAGCTGTTGGAAAGCAAAGGTGAGATGATTGATCCTTGGGGGACTCCTGCTTTTGTGAGATAGGGTTTGGACGAGAAGGGGGGAGAATAGATAATATTAGTTCTGTTTTGAAGGTAAGATGTAATCCAGTCGGGAGCAGTCCCTTCTATGCCGGCTTCATGAAGTCTTTGAATTAGGGTGTCATGGTGAACAGTATCAGAGACAGTTGAGAGGTCCAAGAGAAGTAGTGCAGCAACTCCATTGCGGTCGACTGTGTTTTTAAGATCATCCCATATTGCTATTAGTGCTGGTTCAGTGCCTCTTCCCTTGGCAGAATCCAGTTTGGTAGTCTGAAAGTATGGAATTGTTTTCAATGAATTGTGACATCTGGGTGAATGCTGCTCTTTCTATCAGTTTGCCCAGGAAAGGTCCATTTGTGATTGGCCTGTAGTTGTTGGGGTCCTGTGGGTCCAGGTTTATTTTCTTTAATAACTGATGTATGTATGCCTTTTTTAGGTCTTCAGGAAAAGTTCATGTAGTTAAAGAGTTTTTGATGATTTTTCTTACAGGTGTGGCAGCAGAAGTAGATAAAAGAATGTTCTGGAAGATGTGTGGGGGACAAGGGTCAGAAGAGCAACCGGAAGGCCTGCTTGCTTTGACCAAATCAATAAATTCACCTTGTGATATTTGCTTGAAGTAGTGCAGAGGCTGGGTTGGTTTATTCTTGGAGGGGATTTTAGGAAAGTTGTTGGTGCTGATGGTTTTCTTCTGTTTTAATTAGGAGTCCAATGTGTCTGCCTTGGTTGTGTAATGAGTTGCCAGTCTGTTTGTGAAATCTTGAGTAGTGGGATGACTTCTTTCCACGCATTTAGGTTTTTGAAATTCATTGAGAATTTTATAAAATTCTATGGTTGCAGATTTAGCATTTAGAATTCTGCCTGAGTAGTACCGATTTTTAAGCTTTTTTGATTGATGATTTGTATATTCTGTTAAGTTTGTGTAGCTGAAGTTTGTTTTGAATGTTGTTTATTTTGAGCCAGGTCCGTTGCAACCTTCTGATTTGTTGCTTTATCTTTTTAAGTTCTGTGTTTCTCAAAGGTGTTGGTTTTCTTTTGTCCTTTTTAGGTTTTTCTGAGTGGTATTCGGATATTGAAAGCTTCCTGTAGCCACTCAAAATTTTGGAACAGAATTAATTGTATCTAGATTTGATTTTGGCTTGGTTGTGTTTCTAAGTCTTTAAAATTGAGTTTGCTCCATGATCGAAAGATGCATGTATGTAAGTTGCTATGGGATGTGTTGATTTGTGGTGTTTTATGTATGAAAGTTATCATATGGTGACCAATAGCACAGGTTGTCCAACAGAGACACCGCAACAGGTCGAGGCATGTAAAGATGCCATGCTATGTATTTTTGTCACTCTTTTGGCTCACTCTGTTGCACCTTTGGAGGCACCTGTGGATCCTTCCCGCCCAGCCAGATTACCTCTAAAATAATTCATCCTTTGTGCAGTCTGGCCCATGGAATGCGCCCATGGAATGCACCTCGAGTTCTGCATTGATCCACCACTGAGGTCCCAGTCTGAAACCAGCACACCCAGTTCTGGATTTACATGAGCTTGAGCCATCTTCTTTTAATCCGTATATTGCAATGAGGCCTTAACTGATATATGGCACTGACAAATGGGCACCTGGTTTAAACCTTGCTCTTGAGAACAGGCAGGTGGCCGAATGCCGTAGACCCATCACCTGCTGACCCTGATTTTCTTACGCAGCATCCTACTCCTTAGAGTTTGATGGTCCAGGCTTCCACCAGCAAGGTGAATCCTAATTTGGATTAAGGGGTTTGGGAAAAGTGTGTTCTCTTTAACCAGCCTAGCCTTGAGACTGTTATCTTGGCAGCTGTTCCAGGAAGAAATCAGGGCCTCCTTGACTCAAACCATCCAGGATTCAGCCAAATATGTAATTCAGGCTGGCCGGGATACTACCAATTGTTTAGGGCTTGTTTAGAGCTATCAGCACAAGTGTGGTGCTCCAAAACCACACATGGATGACAACCACTGCCTTGTGTGGAGATGTGTTTAGGCATCCCTCATTGATATACCTTTTGATGGATTCCCACCTTTTAGGCAAAAGAGTTGATTCCACCAAAGAGCGCTTCAAAGAAAGCCAGACCAGAGCATGCTTTTCTGAGTATTGCGACCCCCTGCCAGACAGTTCTCTCATCAGTTTGTCCTTTCAGTTTTAATCCATTGGTTTGGGTATAGGCAACCCTAGGCCCACCCGCTCCAGTCACTTTAGCTCATTTGTGGCCAGGGACATGGATCAGGCAGACAACATACAGGTCACTGATCTTCCCAGTACCCATCCCCTGTGGTAATCAACCTCCAAGCCACCTTAGTTTGCCCTTAGCCACGTACAACCACCCTATGGGAGGCAGGATTCAACATTTTCTCCTAGGGTGGCAGTCCTTCCCATCTGACAGATGGGTCCTCCAAACTGTCCAGCACGGCTATGCTCTTCTGTTTCTGTCTGACCCACCACAGATTCTGCCCACATCAGAGCAGCTATCCATTTTAATGCAAGAGAGCTGTCTTGTTTGACAGTTATTTTTACCTTGACCACTTTTTACTTAATTCCTGCCAGGAGCTGGGCAGAGTCAGCATGCATTGCCCTCTCCCTTTCATAAGCTGCCTACTGGTTGCCATAAAATGGCAGTCGAAGCACGGATTGAAATCTGTGCATAAATACACCTGAGGGCTGGATTATTTTATTCTATTTTACCATCCGCAGTTTTGTACCTCCTTGTACTCAGCCCTCCAGCCGAGTGATGCCTGGCCCTCACAGGCCTTTATTTTAATTATCTTTTATTTCCCTTTTGTATTTCATTTCCTTGTAACTTCAAATTTTGAGGTTAACAGGCCACTTTTTATGTTGGATTCTATTCTTATTTTAGCTCTTTTATTTGGCAGATATCTTTACTTTGGCCACTTTTGGTGGCTTTAACCTGGATCAGGGCAGAGTCTGCGTGCATTCATTTCCTGCTCTCTCCCATGGGCCTGCCTACCATGTACCATATAGTTTGACAGCAGCATCTGTGCCCAGATGCAGCTGCAGCACATCACTATGTCCCTGTGCTCTTAGATACAAGTTACTCTCTGTGAGTTGGCCTCCTAATTCACAATGTGGAGATATTTATGGGTAAGTTTATTTTGAATCTCCGGATAATGATTTGAGTGAGGAATTAAAACAAATCCTCATTTAGGAGGACTTTATTTTCATCTCGCCTTACATAAACCACCCTGCACACTTCCTGCCTGATCAAAAACTCAACCCTCTAACAAAATCAAAGCAGGCTATGCAGCACCTGATCTGCTTGAAAAATAGAGCTCTTATAAACACTTTCATTTCTAATGATCATTCAGTGTTCTATTTTTGATGGAAACCTGGCTCATGGAAGACTGTAGCTCCTTCCTTGGAGACACCTCCTGTTGGGGAACTATATAATATTCAGATGTGATTGACCCAACAGATTGGAGAGTGGCATAGCCATAATATATCACAAGTTCATAGAGTTTAGCCTGAAACTCTGGTGGCAATGTAATGGTACTGAAAGCAGTTTGCTTAGTAGTGAAGCCAATCATATGTCCCCTTTGGAATGCATCATATCCTACAGTCCTCTTCAACCCTATGGTAATTATTTTGCTTGTTTTAAAGAAGTTATCAATTACCCATAGTACCTCTTCAGAGAACTTCTAGTTTTTGGGAACTTCAGTATCTGGGTGGAGGTCAAACATAAATCCCATAAGCTGTAAAGCCACCCTCTCACTCTCTCTTCCCTTGGCTTAACACAAATTGTGTCCACTCCATCACACTGAACAGGCCATTTGTTTGATTTAGTCTTCAGTACTCCAGAGCAAGCATAATTCTGCAAATCCGGGACCGTCTATGATATGGCCACCTACTGGTAACTTTTAATATAGCAAACCTCAATAAAAAGAGCACCCATTCACAAAAGGTAATTATTAGCAACAGTCACCGGAAACCGATTACCCATTCAGTATTCAATATTACTGTAAGGAAATGCCTTTTTTTGCATGATCACGCCAAAGTTTTGGACTGCTTCTGCTGTTTTTTCAACTTTGAGTATGCACCGAGGCCTGCTAACCAGACCGCAGTGCTGGTGCTCTGAACCTTAAAAATATATGTTTGATTGGCTTATACCCAATTGGTGTAACTTTACTTACAAGTCCCTAGTGTATGGTACCAGTATGTTAAGTGTTCCACCAGCACTGCAGTACTTATTGCGTCACCCTGGGTGTGACAATGTGAAAACATGTCTCCCAGCCTACCAGTACAGACTGGCAGAGTATTTTTAAACTTCAAACTCAACATTGGCATTTAAGCTAATGACAATGTCCAAACTCCGCCTTTAAAAAAAACCTATATATATATATATATATATATATATATATATATATATATATATATATATATATATATATATATATATATATATATATATATATACACGTAAACCTTACAGCAGGTCTCTTGAGTCCTAAGGCAGGGAGCTCTATGTTAAAAAGTAGGACATGTATTTTAATATGTCCTAAGAGTAAACACCTCAGATTATCGTTTTTACTATGGAAATCCTAGTAGTTCTATTGGCGAGTACCGGGTTACACACTGACAACACAGTTGTGTTATCTTCTGAATGGGACTACTAAGAATGGTACTTCAAGGTAACAAAATAATTGTTACTTAAACCCGTCTTGATGTCCAAGTTAAATTTAATGTAACTTTTAAAGATATACAACTTTTAGAAAGTTTCCACTCTATTGCCTAAGTTTTCCAGTGACCATTCACAGATGCTGGTTACAAGACAATCTTCTGCCCTCCTGGGGAGAAGCCTGAACAACTCCTAGGAGCACAAATAGTAGAGGCCCGCTGTGGAAGAGGTGTCACCTCTTCCTGGCAGGAAGCCACACAGGGTAAGAGCCCAAAAGGCGAGCTTCAAGAGGAAGCCGCCCTTAAGGGCAAATGAAGGAGACACGCGAATGGGGCTGCTCTTTTGTTCAGGTAGGCTGGTTGGTGTCACGGACAGAGAGGGGAGACCATTTACTAAACTGGTGTTTCTGTGGGCATGTAGCACTTAGGTAGCCACCCCCTAGGGTGGGCTACCAAGCTCCACACACCTAGAGAGAGGGATTCTGCCTTTTTGGGAGGGGGAAGAATAGTGCACTCTGGGTTAGCTAGAGGCCACACATTGCAGGAAGTCATCATTAAACAGGGACGATCCTAGTAGCTCATTGGCTAGTGACTGCTGGATCCCTGAGGGCACTTTGTGGGCATAGATCTGGCACCCAGACCTCAGATCACATCTAGACTAGAGAAAGGACCAAAGAAGGACTGCCCTGCTGTTCCCTGGACCTGGCAAGAGAGGCTGCAACAACTGCTGTACTGCACCTGCTTATCCTTGGACTAGCAAAGAGAAGACATTGCTTGTGGTGCCTGGCTAGTGGAAAATTCACTCCTGAGCCCCAGACAGAGGAGGTGAACCCCAAGAGGCTGCCTTCCTGTTACAGCACCAGGGCCACGAAAATGAAGGGAGCCAAAATCACTTGAAAGCCACTGTCCCCTGACGTGCAGCTAGGGAGACCAAGTCCTGCATTTGAGTCTGCTGGATGTAGGAGAGTTGTTAGAGTGCAGTTTGGTTGCCCAAAACAGATACTAGCCTTCACGAAAGGAAAGCACTGGCCCCCTTGACCTCCTCCCTGCTGGAGTCAGTCTCCCAAAGCAGGCTGGAATAGCCGAACACAACTTTATAAAACTTTTACAAAGTTTCCAAACTTTCCGGTCACCAATGTTTGTTGGAATTTTGCATGCAAAGCAGTGATTTTTTAATTCCCTTCAAAATCTGTATCTCCAGAAATCTCCAGTCAGTTTTGTTAATTTTGGTCTCTAATAATTCATATTCATGGTTTGTGACTTTCTGATTTTGTTGTTTTGGTACTTCTAAATGATTGACATTTGTTCCTTTGTTTAAGCCCAACAGCGCAAGGCCACAGGTACTTAGGGTTGAGCTAAGGTTTAGCAAACAAGCCTGACTGGACCCAAGTTGGTAACATAAGTGTAATACACAGTGTAACACACAACCACATCCTACAATGCCCCACTTTTCTCACAACTACTTTCTTAGAAATGCAAAAAAAAACTGAGCCAGGCATACCCACTAAGGAAGTAAGCAGCAACATAGAAGAGCTTTATGAGCTATTAACTGTAACATCAAATCAGCAAGGCCATACAGAATCCAAACAAATGAAAAAGAAATACCTTACTTGCCCTTGGCATAATGATGCCCTTAAAGAAGGAAACGTTACACGCAAAGAAATATAAAGACTATGCTGCAAAACGAATAGCCCCCCAAATAAACATAGCTACTTCAAACAAATGTTCAAATAGAGTCACCTTGAAAGGAAGACCAAAAAAGAACTAATACTCTAAAAACCAAAATCTGCAAGCTAAGAACATTTCCTTAGAACTATTTTTCGTAGCCTAGCTGTCTCAAGCAACGTCTTCATGCTTACTCAAGAGCTAGTAGGCCTTCTGTTGAATTAGGTTCACTGCAAAATTACATCCAGTAAGTAAACACAGGGTTTTCTCCTATTTAATAACTATCTGAGGAAGACTGTAAGAATCCCGTTATGACTACAAAACCTACAGGATCACCCCTTCACATCTGTCCTGCCTCCAGTCTCAAAGCTTTCCCCCAGCCTATTACTCGTATTATTACACACATCATTAATACATCAGTTACCATTGGTAAAGTTCCCTTTGTCTGCGAAAAAGGTAATTAAGGCAGGCTGATGTTGCCTTAAGGAAGGCTGATGTGGCTCCTTATTTGGGCATGATTATGAAGAAAGCTGAAGCAGAACAAAATCTTACACACAGCAGGTGGAGGTGGCTCTGCACAGACATGCATTTTTGGCGTGTAATTCGATGGTGAGGCATTGAGTAAACATACTAACGAGGACCTGAACGTAATTAAAACTGATAACAGAGACAGACAGCACCCTTGCATCACTGTAGGCCAGAAGAGACTACTCTATTCAAGAAGGCAGGGAAAATGCATCACTGAGATGATCGCATCAGTACACGTCACCCCAGTCCTAGCCACAGCCACTATACCATCAGGGATACAGCTGACAACGGTACCAACAGCAAAACCAGTCTATCAAATACAATACTAGGCACACAGAGTCCAATCCGGCCAGTACCCAGGAATCCTTAAAAAAAAGGAAAACACCCACAAGATATTCAACATACTGTCACCTCTAATTTTGCAGCACCAGCGGGGAGCAGGACGATGGGTGCTATATGCCTTTAATTCAGCCAATTAGTGTAGTTATTAAAAACTGTTATTAAAGAATTCCTTGAAATCCACTAGAAACAAAATTCCTAAGCAAACAAATGTATCTGTGAAAGAGACTCTAGCTGTTCACCTGAGCCAATTAGGAAAGATCCACATATGCCAAAGAAATGTGCTTTCACTCAAGATATGTCCAGTCAGGAAGAAATCAGGAAGTTTATTATGGACCTAGGACTAATGAACAAATATTTTTTTTAAAGGGAAAATAACCTTTAAGTCTTGCCTTCATCATCATAGGAAATGCTTACTTCAGTACCCATCCAGCCCCAGCGCCAGATGTTTCTTGGTTTTATGATCATGAGCCAGCATTGTCAGTTCGAAGTAGTACCTCAAGTGTGCACCAAGATTATTGATGAAGTCCTTGGCCTCTGCGATAGACTCGTCATATATATCGTGTAACCGGCCATGAACAATAATCATCCTACACACTGTAGTAATACAGTTATTTGAGAGAGGTGTCCTTGTGCACACTTCTTGTTCCTCAGTACAAATTCCATGTGAAGCTGATTAAAGGAATGTTTGTGGCATGAAAGAGAAGGACACTTGTTACAAAACGTAAGCTCCCTAGCGCAAAAATTGTCAAATGTCCTGAATGTCACATGCGGTTTGCCCTCTCTGGAACAGGGCTCCACTTCCCAAGCTCTTTTTTGACCAAGGACCCACCACTGGGAGGTTAGGAGATGCTGATTTTAATTTATAATCAACTCAAGGTCACGGGTTTCCACAAGAACTATGATTACATTACAGCAAGCCATCTGATTAGCTATGCAGTTATATCTCGCTTCCATCTACCCCCAGTGACAATCAGAACAAAAAAACATGACCTCTGTTCCTACAGCAGGAAACAATGAGTGCTCAAAGTGTATTGTGGGTTCCCCAAAAGCACAGATGCCGTGGCACTATGAACTTCCCTGTTTAATACCGATGCCCTTTCTTTTCACTTTCAAAGGAGAGTGGCTGGAGGAGCCTTCCTCTAGCAATGCAGTTATGCAGCCCTGCAGGCTCCGAAGACTTCACCAGCCAGTGGGCTTCATGTTTTTTTTCTTTCAGGCGAATGTATTGCCATTTTAATTACCAGGTTGTGTAGACCCCTATCTAGGAACTGCCCTTTCTCGCTGCATGTGGTTCCATCTGGCAAACCAATGAAGGGACTCTATTTTTTTTAAGTGTCGTAATGCTAGCCCTCAGTGCTCGCGCCTCTATATGTATATGGGCCCCTGGAAAGCCATTCGTTTTCAAAATTCGAAATCTGAAGATTCCTTTCTAGTCGCCGTTGTGTCCGCAAGAACGGTTTAAGATTTTTTTTTTTAAATATCCTTTTTAAAGGGAAATGTCATATCAGCAGATTTTTTATTGTACAATAACACAATGTAAATATGATTCCACAAGAGCTACTAGTTCAAATAGGGGATTCATAGTATTATATATTATTTCATTTGAAATAGGACAGTAAAAAGGGTCAGTGTTATCAATAGTGCTGGATAAATTGGATCCCAAACTACAGGCTCCTTTCTTTCATCGGCAGAACTGCTGGAAACTTACCCAGTGTCACCTGGAGTCTGCCCATGTTGTTCCAGAACATCCTTTACATTCTTGCAATAATTAGTATCCTGAAACCAGGCAGTAACCAGGAGTACTATGAACAACCACGTCAAAGCAAGCCCCATGCTTTGGTCAAACGCAGAGCCAGTCCTACCATCAAGCCTATCTACTTGGGGAAACCCAGCTACAGACCCACAGGCCAGGTCCAGATAGCTTCAGACAAGTTAATGACAGGCAGTGTACTAAACACTTCAGTGAAGAACAGTGATATTACTGGGCCGCACCATACTGTACTTATGAAATCTGCTGGAAGTGTTGCAATATGGGAACTGGTGAGAATCCGCTGCCTTAAATTCAGCAGTCATCTGGGGACCAGTAACAAAATGATTAATCTATAAGGTATCTGTTTAAGTTTAAATGACATTGTTAACAACTGGATGTGAGAGTGTGTTATCGGCCACTGCTTATGAAACAGTTTTGTAGTATCAACTTTATCTTAGATAGATAACTTTGTGATCAGATTCCAGACAGGTCAACTCTGTTGTCCTTCACCTACTTCCACACCCTCCGACTCCTACGAAAGATCTTGAGATGGATACCAAACAACTGCCGAAAAACCTTCTCACACACACTAATCACAAGCAGATTTGACTACGACAACGCCCTCTATGCTGGAATCGTCAAGAAGAACCTGAGCAGGCTTCAACAAATTCAGAACGCTTCCGCAAGACTCGTCCTAAAAATTCACCGTCGAGAGCACATCACAAAAACACATGAAAAACCTCCAATGGCTCACCATCTAGAAGAGGATCAACTTCAAAATCCTCGTGCACGCCTGCAGAGCCCTCCACGACAGCCGACCCAGCTACCTCAACCACGGCATCATGTGGTACTCCCCTTCCAGACCTCTCTGCTCATTCCAGCAGTTACTCTCCAATATACCCCACATAAAAAAGTCCTCGACTGGAGGAAGATCTTTCACATACCTGGCAGCAAAAGGTTGGCACACCTTACCCCTTCATCTCAGACAGTCGCCATCACTGCCTCAGTTCAGGAAGGTACTCAAGACTTGGCTCTTCAACTGATCTCTGAAGACACACCCCTAGGCACCTTGAGACCATATGGGTGAATAGTGTGTTTTTAAACATCTGACTGATTGATGGAACTTCCAGAAGTTGTGAACAGCACCTGTTCACCCGTGATAATCCTCAGAGTCCAATAATTCGAAGGTGTTATCTGAATAAAGCTGAATTAATTCCATCATTCTTCCGTGACTTTAATATTGGTTCAGAGTTATCAGAATGAGATTACAGAATTTGACCGTGTTCAAACACAGAAAGAGGTTGATAGTCACTTCCCATCTCAAGTCATGTTTCTGGTATTGCAGTAAACACATACCTGTATTTTTTAAACATCTTTTTATTAAGTAAATAGCAAAGCACCTTCATCGCTGCGCCATGTGCCAAAAGAAAAATCTGCTGTTGCATATCTGGAAGCCTTCACTGGTAGTCCCACAGCAGACAATGGCAAATTTAATGAAAAATTCACAGAATGTCAAAGATCCATGTCCAAACCAGTAGTCTTAAACGCACTAGATGACAGAAAGAAGAAAAGCATAATGAGAAATGAAGAGTCACAAAAACTCAAAAAGTGCTAAATCTCCTCTTTCTGACCATCTTGTACTGCACTATCAGTCCCTTTGCCCCAGCACATACTGATCAAGCATCAGGGTAGATTTGCGGCAAGTAAACCAATAGAAGTATGCCAAGAAAAGACATGGACCCTCAGTGCAGTCTTGGTAATTGGGCATCCCCTATAAGTTTGCAAGAATCTCTTTAAGCATCTGTGAACGTAAGTCTTCCCCTCAAGCATCACTGTTAGCATGCCCAAGTACCAGATGTATAGTCCTTTGAACAATGAAATGTTGCCATATAAAGACATTGAGGAATCAGAGGTTAGAAGTATCCATCAGAATCTCATCTTTTGAATTCGCTCAGTCGCCAGAATGGATCGAGAAGCTTTTCTAGCAATTGCTTCTTCGAGTCGATAGGTAGCACCATTAAACTTTGTAGAGACCTCATCCTGCCTCCAGAAGTAACAGCAAGGAGCCCTATGTAGGAGCTATTCCTGCGAGTTGATGTCTTCATTTGTTTCTGCACCCTTTGAGGCAGATCTGAAGCCCAACTTCTGAACTTTTGTCAGTTCTTTATAGACATCCAAAAAAGTTTGTTGATTGTATGGCAGGGGTGTGTCCACCAAAAACTACAGGTTTCAAGCCGTCCTGCAGCTGCAGGAAGCAGATGTCTTTGACAGACCCACTCCCAGTGCCTATTAAATCCCCAATCCCCACAGGCAGCCACCTCAGCCCATGCAACAGCCACACCCAGCCCTCTTGAGGTGCCTGGGGGGGGGGGGGGGGGGGTGGGGGGTGTCAGAGGCTGGAGCCAACAACAGCATGGTGAATCCTTGACTTCCTCTTCCCATGCTGCTTCCACTAAACCGCTCTTATTCCCTTTAGGGAGCCACTTGTGTCCTTTTACCTGCCCAGCTGGCACACAATTAGCTCGACCAGTGGGTCCCCCAGTCTGTCTGTCAAGCTTTCACACCCTTCCCTTTTTGTCAATCACTCTCACACCTGCACTCCCCCAGCTTCCTATTTTCACCTGGGCCTGGGCAGAGCAAGCCTCCACACTTGCCAGAGAGGATCATTATCTACGGGTCAAAAGGGCAATTGACAGTGTGTTTGCGAAGGAGAGTGGCAGCGGGTGCTATTCCAACTATTTTCTTGAGCCTAGAAAAGATGGTAGGCTGAGGCCCACTTTGGATCTTTCCTGATTTCGTTTCCTTCAGAAGGGCAAATTCCAAGATGCTAACCTTGACCTAGGTCCTCTCTGCTCAAGACCCCGGAGACAGCATAGTGTCCTTGTACTTGCAGAACACATACTTTCATATGCTCATCCTACAGTCCAACAGTTCATCAGATTTGTTGTAGGGAAGGAACATTTTTAGTAGCTGTTCTGTCATATGGGCTCACTTCGGCCCCCATATCTTTACAAAGGTGATGGCAATGGTTGTGGCCCATTTTCACAGGCCTGGAGTGATCATCTTCCTATATCTTGATGCCTTGCTGTTAAAGGCATGCTGGTTACAGTAGGTTGCAGGCTACCGGCAAACCACCATCTCACTACTTTTGTCCCTCCATCAATGAGCCGAGATTCCACTTTCAGCCGGTACAAAAGATTCCAAATCTCCACTACTCATAACTCCATGTGTGGAGGTTTGGCAAAACCAGTGGAATAGCTTTGACCTGCTTGTAGTGGTGGTGGGTGGCCTGCTGTCTGTCCACAAAATCGATCTCACCTACATGTTGGCCAAAGATTGTGGCTTGCTGTGAGGACTGTTGTGTCAAGCTTTTGCAGCCAAAATTTGCCGTTCTACTTTTTGTGGCCCCGCAAGGCCTTGTTGTAGACCTGTCAAAGGCCTTCTCATCCTTTATACATTTGCCCGATTACCCATCCCTCTTTAAGTCACTGGTTGTGATAAGTTTTTTAAAAAAGGGCTAACCTGTTTCCTCCTGCCCTTTTGTTGTGCTGCAGCAGGGCTTCATCTTGGTCCTTGCCTTACTGTGCATGCCTTTTGAGCATTTACACAGTTGATTCTTGTGCCTTCTGGCCCATAAGACAGTCTTGCTCATTGAGGTTACTTCTACCCACACCGTCAGGGAACTGCAGGAGCTGTAGGTACAACCACCTTCTTTCCGGACTAGTTAGTGCTTCAAACCCAGACATCCTTTCTACCAAAGGTAGTGTTGCCCTTCCATGTGTGGCAGTCTATCATGCTTCCAGTTCTTTTCTCGTTGCTGCAAGGAGATGCGGCTTTATTGGTTGGACTGCAAGAAAACACTTAGGCCCTCATTATGACATTGGCAGTGTACTGACCGCTACTGTTAAAGTGGCAGTAATACCGCCAACAGGCTGGCGGTAATTACCGCCAAATTATAACCATGGCGGTGAGACCCCCCCCATAGACAGCCAATGTACCACACCAACCACCAAGGTGTTAATACCATCGACCACGGCGGTAGCCACCTACAGCCAGGCGGACGTCACCTACAGCCAGGCGGAAGTCAAGGTACCGCCCATCATATTATGACATAGCAAACCGCCAGGATTTCTGGGCGTTAGCAACGCCATCAAAAACCTTGCAGAAACATATTACAAAAAAGGAAAGACTCACCTTCAGGAACACAGAGGACTCCGCGGCCGCCATGGAACCTGAACTCCAAGTCTTCCCAATGCTTTATCACGCGATGACTGTCCTGGAGCACCAACTCCGACAAAGACGACGACGGTGAGTACCGACGCCTAGCACACAAGGGAGGGAGGGAGGAAAACACACACCATACACACACACACACAACCAGCTGCACAATACATCAACAGTTACAGGACCCAGGAGAAAAGAATGCAAGGACACATACCTGTAGTACAACCACTGTAATTTGCTGCCAACAGCCACCATAATGAATAAATAAATAACTACATACACGTCAATGTACATATTGGGTCAATGGCCAGTCCAAAGTACTAAAGGGCCACATGGCCACAGGGCATCATCCAAGCTCCAACTTGACTCCTGACATCACCCGGACTCCACTGTTCAGAGGCATCATGTTGGAAAAGGGCAGGCACCTGGGGGAGGGGGGGGGCACCTCAGCTGGAGTGGGTATCATGCCCACTGGTTCTGGAGGGGGCCGCTTGGCCACAGCTCCTTGCCCACTGTTCCTTGAGGGGAGTCTTAGGCCACAGTCTCTGGAGTGGGTATCATGCCCACTGGTTTTGATGGGGGCTTCTTGCCCACTGTCCCTGGAGGGAAGTCTTAGGCCACAGTCTCTGGAGGGGGGGGCTACATGGCACTGGTGGTAGAGGGGGATCCTTGCCCTCAGGTGGTGGATGGGGATCCTTGCCTTCAGTTGGTGGATGGGGATCCTTGGGTTCATTCCTGTGAGGGGCCCCTTTGGCCTTTGTCATGTGACTTGTGTCCCTTCTTCCAGGTTTAGGAGGTGTCTTCACTGGCCCCGTCCTCTGTCTCTTATGTTCCGCCACCCTAGACCTCCGTTTTTGAGGCGGAGGTATGTTCTTGCTGGGAGTGGCTGCCGTCCCACTCCGGGGCCCCTTAGTGCCAGCAGCAGATTTTTGGGTGGGAGCAGTGGCAGACTGGTTGGCTGAGTGGCTGAGGTGCCAGGCTAGGTGGTTAGGACCTTGCACTTACGGGCAGGATGGGAGGGGTAGGGGTAGGGAAGAGGTCAAGATGGGCAAGGAAAACCTTCTTAGGGACTTTGCGCTGGGATGTGGGAGGAAGGATGGGAGTGGAGGTAGAGGGAGTGGTGGTGGTAGTAGGAAGAGTAGCTGTGCTGGACTTGGATGCAGGTGCATGGACAGTGCGTGTGTGAGGTGGATGGCTGTTGGGGGTCTGAGTGCGAGTGTGTATGTTTCTTTCGAGGGGGGGCAGACAGGGTGGGAGAGGACAAACAGGACGTGTGGATGGATGTTGTAGTGGTGTCTGCAAGTGAGGTGGGTGTGCTGCATGAGGTGGTGAGGGGGGTGGTGGTGACTGCGCATGTGGTGTGTGGGGTGCATGTCTGCAGGTCTGCTCTTATGGTGTCTATGGACAAGGGTTTACAGGTGGCAGGGTATGGGACTGTTGATGCAGTGCATGCAGGTGTGAGTGTGGATGTGACTGTGAGGGAGGAGGAGGGGGAGACAGTGGAGGCAGTGGATGTTGTGTGTGCATCTGTCTGTTGTTTGTGTGAGTGCTTGTGGCTCGAAGTGTGGTGCCTGTGTTTGTCTGTGCCGCTCTTGTGATTTTTTGTGTGCATGCTTGTCTGTATGTGTGCATGGGATGAGTTGGGGTTGAGGAGACTGGGACTGGGAAGTGATAGTTGGAGGGGGGACGGTAGGACCAGGGACACTGGATGCCATCAGAGAGGAGGCCAGAGCCTGAAAAGATCTCGGTAGGGCCCCCAAACCACAGTGAATGCCCTCCAGGAAGGCATTGCATTGCTGCATCTGGGATGCCAGCCCCTGGATGGCATTCACTATGGTTGATTGCCCTACAGAGATGGATCTCAGGAGGTCAAGAGCCTCCTCACTGAGGGCAGCAGGGCTCACTGGAGCTGGGCCTGAGGTGCCCAGGGCAAAGGAGATGCCCACCCTCCTGGGTGAGCGGGCACGGGCAACTCAGTGGGGGGCTACTGGGAGGTGGTGCTGGTATGGCGGTTGTACCTGTAGCTGGGGTGGTTCCAGAGGCTCCGCCACCACCAGGGAGCTCCCATCAGAGGTGGTTTCAGAGTCAGTGTTGTCACCTCCTGTCCCCGCAGTGGTGCTCCCCTCGCCCTCTGTCCCACTGGTCCCCTCTGGGTCAGTGGACTCTGCCTCCTGGGTCCCGTGGGCTGCAGCTCCCTCACTCCCTGGTGCCCCTGCTCCTTTGGCAGATGATGCTAATGCACACATGGATGGGATAACAGAAGAGAATAGGGGGGAAGAAAGAAAGGGAGCAAAGGGTCAATTATAGCACCAGCACCACAGATGGCACACACATCACCATCACGCACGGGGACCAAGATTGAGCAGTATACACGCACTGGCATACCATTGGATAGGTACCACAGCAGGTAAGAGCCAAACACTGCCATCTGCACCCCTCCTGGGACCTACTAAACCCTTTCTGACATGGAAAGCCACCTAGCTAGCTATCCAGATTTTGCTATTCACCCAATAACCCTGAGCTGTATCACAGAGCAATGTATGAGCTGGCATAAAGGGGCATCCACTGACTAAAACCCTTCACCAGGATCCCATGCCAGGCAACAAAGATGGCTGCCACACACACTAGACTTACCCCCTTGTGGCTGCTGTGATGCCCTCAAGCGCCCATCCAGCTCTGGATAGGCCACTGCCAGTATGCAGGCCATCAGGGGGGGTCAGGTTCCAACGGGCACCCCTTCCTCATTGGGAGGCTGTCCCCAGCTGGGCCTCTGCAGTCTTCTGGGCCCCTCGTCTCAGGTTCTCCCACTGTTTCCTGCAGTGGGTGCTCTGCCGGCTATAAAGCCCCAGGGTCCGTGCCTCCTTGGCGATGGCACGCCACAAACCCTTCTTCTGATGGGCTCTGACCTGCAGGGAAAACACAAACAAGAGGGACACCATCAATCCGAATATCTTCCCTGTCACACATATGGCGTTCTGACATCATTTGCCCCTCAAATGGCACACACATCACCCGGAGCCCTGCATGTACTCTACCACCAGCCATACTCCCCACTCAAATGACACACTGCCAGCACACACACACACACACACACACACACACACATCTCCATGGAACCTTGTTGCATGCAACGTCCCCATGGTGTACTCACCTGTTGGTCTGGAGGCCCACACAGTTGCCCATACAGGGGTAGGACCCCATTCACCAGGCACTCTAACACCTCTGAAGTGAAGGCTGGGGCTCTTTACCCTGTTGCACGGGCCATGGCACGTTCCAGACATATGTCACAGCAGCACATGCAGTGGAGGTGTTGTCCTGTGGAAAGTCAGGAATCGAATGAGGTTATAGTCAGAAAATGGCGGTCACGTCTGCGGCGGTGTACACCGTCACCGCCGGCGGTGATACTCATTGGATACTGTACTCCAAACAGTCCCATGTTAGGAATTGCATGGCGGTGCAGACCGCCTTCCGCCATGATGCCCAACGCCGGCGGAGTGAGATCACTTCCACCTGTCCCTACATACAGGACAGACGGTTACCATGTTATAGTGCTGGTGCACAATTTTAGAATAAAAACTGCGTCATTGGTGTTGATTGTACATACATAGCCACTTACAGTGCACCCTTCCTCCCCCGGGCCAATGAACAGGTGTTTAGGAAAAGTTTCTACTCACTCAATGTCCAGATGGTGTGCCTTGCTGACCAGTACATCTCCCACGTCACTGCATGACGCCTTCGTCCAGAGGAATAGCAGTGTACCACAACTGATGGCACAACTACAGAGGCACAGAGTGTGGCTTATAGGTGAGCCTGAGTCCCCAGCCAATGTATGATAGTGTATGCCTTCAGGAGTCATCCCCCATGCCATTGTGCAAGGCTAATGTTTGTCCCTCACTTCTTGCAGGTGACTTTGGTTACCCAAACCTGTACTGGCTTTTGGCCCCTGTAAGGAATCCGAGAACAGGGGCTGAGATTAGGTACAATGATGCTCATGGGTGTACCAGGAGGATTATTGAAAGGACCTTCAATCTCCTGAAGACCAGGTTCAGGTACCACCATTGGACAGGTGGATCCTTCTGCTACTCCCCTAAGAAGGTCTGCCAAATAGTTGTATGCTGCATGTTACTCAACTAGGCCATCAGACGACATGTGCCCTATCTGCAGGAGGAGGAGGGTGAAAATGCTCCTGTGGCAGCAGTGGACCTTGAGGATAGCGAGGAGGAGGAGGAAGAGAATGAGGATGTGGACAACAGGACATCAGTTATACGGCAGTACTTCCAATGACACACAGGTAAGACAGTAGAACTGACCATTCCTTTAATACATTATTTTTCTGTGTGGCTGTAGCAGGATGGAAGTCACTTCCTTAGCATCCCAACTGACTGTCACCTATGCCTTACCACTTTGCAGATGTTGGTGTGGTTACAACTGTGTACTGATGTGATGACTACAAACTGCTACCGGCCATTTGTTGGATAGAATCACAAAGTTCTGGACAATTGCACAGGATGATATAGTTCAATACATTGCACATTTCTGTCAAATAAAGCACTATTACTCCAGTTGTGTTCAAGGGTGTTTATTGAAGTGAAATTTATGAAGGAATAGTGCTATGGAATGGGGTGATGGTAGAGGGAAGTCCAGTGTAGTGGTCCAGTCTGTTTGTAGCACAGGTCCTGTGGCCAAGGGGGTCACAGGAAGGGGAGCAATGGCAGTTCTAAATGGACAAGGTGGCACAGTGGAACACAAGGGGGACATTCGGGAGGGGCTCATTTCCTGGCGGTGGTCTTGGCAACTGTCTGGGTCACAAGGACCGTTTGCAGGGTGGTTCACCTTCTGCAGGGAGAGGGGTGCTGGTGGCCGTCGGGTCCTGTGGCAGGGCCTCCAGTCCACTAGCTGCAGCAGATGTGGAGAGCTGGTCACTTCACTGGCTAGTGGAAGGGGCCTGCTTGTGTGATGATGTTGGCTATATCACCCAGTACTCCTGCTATGGAGACCATGGTGGTGTTCAGGGCCTGCAATTCTTTCTAGATCTCCTGATGGTGTTCCTCCTGCAGCCGCTGCTTCTCCTGCATGATGTCTATCACCTGACCCATCTTGTCCTGGGATTGTTGGTAAGCCCCCAGGACATTAGTGAGTGCCTCCTGGGCAGTCAGTTCCCTGGGCCTGTCCTCCCACTAGCGAAGAGCTGTCCTCCGAGTGTCCCTGGCCCCCCTGTGCCTGTATCCACTGCCACTCCCCCCATGACCCTCATTGTCTTGCCTGTGAGGTGTGGACTGGGGTCCCTGTACAGATGGGCACACTGCTGATTGATATGCCCCGGGGACAGAGGTCTGGGGACATTGGGTGGCTGATGTGGTGTTGGATACTGAGGGGGGTAGGCTCTGTGGTGGACTGGGTGTGGGCTGGGGTAGCAGACTGACCAGTGGTCCCTGATCAGCCAGGGAGTTCATCCAGATCCAGAAGTCCAGAGTTGCTGTCATCACTGGAGGCATCTTCTGGTGGGGGACTGGGTACCCGTGGCACCTCCTTGCCTCTGAGATTGGCTGGGGCACCTGCGGGGATGTAAGTAGTGTATTATGCAATATGTCTGTGACATATTCTACAGACCTAGCTTCCCCTATATTGTTGTTTTTGCCCTGGCACCTTTGTTTGTTTATGGTGATGTATTGTGGATTGCTAGTTCTCCATGCTGTGCATGCATTGGTGGTGGGTGTACATGCAGGGCTAAGAGGGATGTGCATGCAGTGGGTATGGCATTCAGGGCTTGGCATTTAGGTTAGTTAATTGGGGTGGTGCACTGTGTGGGATGGAGTGAAGTGATGGGTGTAAGGTGAGGGGTGGTGGTGGCATGCAGGTATGGCGGGGATAGGTAGTAAATATTGACTCACCCATGTCCAGTCCTCCGGCAACTCCAGTGAGTCCCTCAGGATGCAGGATTTCCAAGACTTGCTCCTTCCGTGCTGTCAGCTGTGGGGCAGAGGTGGGGGTCCACCGCCAGTCCTCTGGATAGCGAGCTGGTGCCTTGCTGCTATGGAACGTACCTTCCCCCGTAGGTAGTTCCTCCTCTTCCTCATGTTGTCCCTTGGTTGTCGATGCTGTCCCACGGTGTTCACCCAGTCCACGATTCTCTGCCATAGCTCAATCTTCCTGGTAATGGAGATCTGCTGGGTCTGTGCTCCAAACAGCTGTGGCTCTACCCTGACTATTTCCTCAACTATGACCCGCAATTCCTGATCAGTGAAACGGGGTGCTTTTGTGGGGACATGGGTGTTGTGTGTTTTGCGAAGGGTGTTGAGTAATGTGGTTGGGTGTGGGGTGCTTGGCTAGCTATTGCAGTCTTTTCATGTTAGCAAAGGGTTGTGGGTACTGTGGGTGTGTATTTTATAGTGCTGTTGATGGGTGGGTGTGGTGTGTGTATTAGTGTCAGGTGTGTGTTTTTGGTATTGGCCAATGTTGTGTGGTTTTGTATTTGGACCGCGCCGGTGTGTACCGTCAATGGTTTAAAGACGTTGCTGCTGTGGTGATTCGTAGGTCATAATGTGGAGGGCATTGTTTTGTTGGTGTAATGGTGTGGGTGTTGGTACAACAGTTTAACACTTATCTTTGGTCTGGCAGATTTGTGTTTGTGGCAGTATTCTGTTGGTTTGGTGTGTGTATGTCATAATATGGCGGATGGATGTTCGCCTCCGCGACTGTATGTTGGCGGCCGTCACTGCGGCAAGTAAGTTGTGTTTACGGCCAATGTCATCAGTTTCTCACTGTTTCCGAACTTCGTATGGATACAGTGAGAAACTGGGTTATTAATAGGGAGACAATTGGATATGAACTTCCTCAAAGTTAGTAATCTAGGGCCTGTTGTACTATAATCTGTTTGTTAACGAGTGTGTGGAAATTGCAGTCTGACTGATTTACGAACAGGCATGCGAATCGTCATGCAACCTGGTTATAAAGAAGTCCCATCATAAATTACCCATTTGCTGGAGGTCAAAAAATGTGCATGCCTACCTGTTAAAAAGCAGTTTGCTATTTTTGACCGCAAATGGTTATGAATGTAGGATGGTGTACTTTAATGGACTGCAGACCGCTATCCCTGCATTCACATTCCTAAGTTTAAAGAGACGGGTCCTGCTCTTAAAAAAAAAAAAAAGAAAAAGGAAAAAAGGCTTTCCTATTTGGAAGGCATAGGGGAGCATGCATTGGTAACCTGGGCCACTGCCTGCACCGCCAGTGGCTCTGCCACACTATTCACAAAGTGGAAGCTACCCCCACAGGGACAGCTTCTTTACAGACCAGTTAGTACCCCCAATTCAGGTGTTCATATCTGTGCAGTTGTTCAAAAACGAAACTGTGGTCACAACCATTGCTAATGTGATCATAAATGGCAAATTAGTAGGGGGAAAATCCCTCACATTCCGTCTTCTAATTGTGATTTGTACTGATGTGACCAATCCATTTCACGAGTTAGGAAGACTGTTCAGACTCACAAGAGAGGTTTAGTACTTTGCAAAACAGTTTTGTGGTTGCCAACTACGCGAAATACTGGGTTTTGTAAACTAGGTTCTGAGTGTCATGTTAATTAAAGCAACTTAAATTTGAGGATGTTCACCATTAGTAGCACTGGCTTAAAACAGCATGCCTCTCTCAGAGAACAATTTGTGGAAGTAATTTAGAAGCACCAAAGCAACATTAATGGCAATACATCAAATATACTTTCATCAGTTTTTCTGACTTAAAGATTAAATATTCCCAGGGTCTACTGTTCCAAAGAGCTTCTGTGAGAGAGGGCTTCTTTTTGACATGGTTATCCCCTCACTTTTTGCCTGATATTAATGTGTCCTAGAAACTGTAGTGCCCAGGGCCCCCGCTAACCAGTTTCCCTGTGCCAGAGCGCTTTCCCTAAATCTGTTGTAATGCATTGGCACAATTTGATACACCCCTAACTACCACTACAAGTCCCTAGTAAATGGGCACCTAGGTACCCAGGGCATGGGGTACTAGGGGTAGGCCTCTGAGGGCTGCAGCACTGATTGTGCCACCCTCTAGGGCCATGCACGCAAATGCACCCAGCTCTGCCATTGCAGGCTGAGTGTTCGGGTGCAAACCTAAAACTCAAACTCGACATAGCACACTGTATGTGTGCCTGTCCACCATACACTGCATTTACTATGGGTAAGCCACCCCTCTGGCAGGCCTTGTAGCCCTAAGGTAGTGTGCTCCATATTATATGTGAGACATAGCTGCATGACAATATGCCCCCGCTGTGTCGTTGCAAACCTGTGGCATAGTAAGTAAACAGAACAGACATTTTAATGCATGTAGTGGACACTGGTCAACACGAGTTTCCCAGCTACATGATGGCCACTCTGAACTCTGGGTTGTTTGGTATCAAACAACTCAGAATGATAAATCCAAACTGGTTCCAGACTTGGATTTTCCCTAAAGATATGCAGGGGCCACCTTAGAAGTGCCCCCTGCAAAAGCGAACTATCCTGGCATGATTGCTGACTGGTCTTATCCGGGTGCCACCTCCAGACAGCCAATATACAAACCTTGGGGAAGAGGATTGCCTCTCCGGTTTGTAAGACAATGCCCTTCCTGGGTGGAGGAGCAAATACCCCCTCCCTCAGGAATGTGCACTGTCCTGGCGGTGAGCTTCGAAGGGCTTACCGCCCTTGAAACTTGAACCCCAAGCCTGCTGCAAGGAGCAGATGGCATCCCCCTTTGCACCCCCCCACTTTTGGTGGGAGAAAAGGCAGGAAACTTAACAAAGGGTAAGAGAAGTGGCCTCCCCTGGCATGCACCACCCCTAAGGTGTTGCCTGCGCGGTGGACCCTCTTTTTCAGTTTCCTCCATCTTGGGATAGAGGACACTAGCCAATGAGGCTTAGGGTAATGACTCTTCCCACAGGAAGTGGTCACTATAGTGGGTGTTGCCGCCCAAAGGTAAGTGTCCCGTTGGACACTACCAGTTTCCCACTAAAACACCCACTAAATTCAGTATTTAGTGGGCACCCCTAGACCAAGAAATCAGATTTGAAAGGAAGAAAAGAAGACCACACCAAGAAGAACCAAAGCCCGAGAACTGTGGACCTGCTGCACAAGAAAAAGGCACCAAACCCTCCCTGCTGCACCAAGGACCCGAAAATCACCGTTGCGGAGGAGCTGACCAATGGACTGACCAAGAAAAACCCAGAGGACCTCCAGGCTTCGCCAATAGCCCGAGATCTCCCTTCTTAGTGAATGTACCATTCTGCAAAACGGCAAGAACCAACAAGCCAGCGAGGGTCACTTCACTGACCGGCTGATATCTCCCGAACCGGAAGTCGCAGCCGGACCCGATGACCACCAGGAAAAACCCAGCAAGTGTGCCAAGTTTGGTTGCACTTCGTCCTCCAGTGCCGAGTCATGACAATACCCTGTGTACTGATTAGTGGATATCAGAAACCAAGTAAAACAGCCCCCCCTGAGCTGCAACTGGACCAGACGGAGGACCCAGTCAAGAGACTTCAGGAACACCCCGGACCTCCCGCCAGAGGGCCCCCGTTGTCCTGCAAGCGACCCTGACCAAGACCTGCATCTGGATCAGAGAGGCATCTTTGCACACAGCACTTAGATCAGCAACTTGCCCTGCACCTGCCCGCCCTGCACCCTGCAGTGAGGAACCAGCTGTGCCCCAAGGGTCCCTCAAGGCACCACCTTTAAACCTGCCCCTACAGATAATTTTCCAAGTGTTCCCTCGCAGTGGCCCTCCAGCAGCTCCAAGAGTCTTTCCACCGCTGCTCCTGCCAGAACCGGTAGCCACCCAAACTTCTACTGGCATAGCGTGCCCACCGACGACTGCGACCAACCTGCCAAAGCTGAACGTGGTTAAGCAACAGTATGATTTTATATGCATTTTTATAGGTGGCCTTTCATTGATTCCTATGGTGAGTAATTACACACAGAAAGACTGCATTTATTAAAACTTTAACAATTCATAACTTAAAAAGTACTTAACCAATTTTGATAATCTTGGTCTCAAAAATGATATAAACAGTATTTTTATAAAATGGTCTCAAGTTATTCCTTTGCATTTGTGAGTTGCATGATTGATACTGTGAGTACAACAATTGCTTTTCACTTCTCCAAGATTAGCCTAACTGCTCAATCAAGCCCCCTTAAAAATTAGAGCATTAGGTGATCTAGTGGTTGCCTGGACCCCCTTCAAAGTGAGCCTAGTTTGTACACTCCTTAAAGGGGGAGCTCCTACAGCTTACAAAATGGCAGAAGAATAATTCAGCTGCTGAAGCCTGCCCATGGGGTTGTCTCTTAAAATGAGGTACCTCCTTCTCACCAACAGTAGATAACCTACTGATGCCTGGCCTAGTTCCCTTGCACTACATTGTATGAGAAGAGACACCACGGCTAACAACAAGCCAGCTTCAAAGGCTAGTTGATACCACATCACTGCATTCATATACACAACAGAATCCCCAGGGCTGCTGTTCTTTGAATGGCCGTTTGGTATCAACTTGTCTCCTTTCCCCTCTCTTAATTCTAAAAGCATACACATAGCCAGGGCACGTGAGTTCTTTAAACTGAGAGAATGGTGATAGATTATTTTCTTTACATAGTGCTAGTTTCTCCATTGCCAGGAGATCCCATAGGTGCGGCAGGCATTCCTCCTCTGTGGGCTTAAACATTTTCCCTGGGGGGGTGGGAGATGATGGATTGCTTTGCTGCTGTTATTGCTCCAGAGATCTCTTCCTCATTCTGTGTGCAAATCCCACCTATCGACAGGCCTCAACGAAATACTCCGGGGGTGACTGGAAATGATAAACATCAAGTCCACACCGTCCCGGTGCCTCCTACCAAAATCTCTGCAGTTTTGGGCAGCGCCAGAACAATTGAATCAGGGTTCCTGTGGTGCCGCAGAGTCTCCAACATTTAGCATATTCAGGGGCATATTTATACTCTGTTTGTGCCGCATTCGTGTCATTTATTTTACACAAATGCGGCGCAAACTTAACTCCATATTTATATGTTGACGCTAGACACATCTAGGGCCTGATTTATATTTTTTTTGTGCCTCACTTGCATCATTTTTTGACACAAAAGCAGCTCAAATGCACAAAATATATTTTAGTTTTGTAAGTTTGCACCGTGTTTGCGTCAAAAAAATTATGCAAATGCGGCACTAAAAAAGTATAAATCAGGCCCCTATTGTCAAAATATTGGCGTTTGCACCATTTTTGGATGCGTAAACCTACCTTGTATCAATGAAATGCAAGGTAGGCGTTCCCATCCCAAAAATTGCGTTATTCTCATAGCGTCATATTTATCCCCCCCATGCAAAAATGACGCACGGGTGGGATGCGCCCCCAAATAATGGCGCTAAGCTTGCTTAGTGCCATTATTTAACACCTGGGTCAGACCAGGCGTTAGGGGATCTGTGGACACATTTCCATGGTCAAACACCATGGAAAGGGCCCACAGGTGCCCACCCCAAGCCCCAGGAACACCCCCACACCAGAGGGACACCAGAGGATGGGGGACCCCATCCCAGGTAAGTATTTTGTTTGTTTTTTAAGTGCCATCGGGGGCCATGATTCCTGTCTTTTCTAAGACAGGAGTCATGTTTTAGGATGGTTGTGTACTATAATCTGTTTGTTAACGAGTGTGTGGAAATTGCAGTCTGACTGATTTACGAACAGGCATGCGAATCGTCATGCAACCTGGTTATAAAGAAGTCCCATCATAAATTACCCATTTGCTGGAGGTCAAAAAATGTGCATGCCTACCTGTTAAAAAGCAGTTTGCTATTTTTGACCGCAAATGGTTATGAATGTAGGATGGTGTACTTTAATGGACTGCAGACCGCTATCCCTGCATTCACATTCCTAAGTTTAAAGAGACGGGTCCTGCTCTTAAAAAAAAAAAAAAAGAAAAAGGAAAAAAGGCTTTCCTATTTGGAAGGCATGGGGGAGCATGCATTGGTAACCTGGGCCACTGCCTGCACCGCCAGTGGCTCTGCCACACTATTCACAAAGTGGAAGCTACCCCCACAGGGACAGCTTCTTTACAGACCAGTTAGTACCCCCAATTCAGGTGTTCATATCTGTGCAGTTGTTCAAAAACGAAACTGTGGTCACAACCATTGCTAATGTGATCATAAATGGCAAATTAGTAGGGGGAAAATCCCTCACATTCCGTCTTCTAATTGTGATTTGTACTGATGTGACCAATCCATTTCACGAGTTAGGAAGACTGTTCAGACTCACAAGAGAGGTTTAGTACTTTGCAAAACAGTTTTGTGGTTGCCAACTACGCGAAATACTGGGTTTTGTAAACTAGGTTCTGAGTGTCATGTTAATTAAAGCAACTTAAATTTGAGGATGTTCACCATTAGTAGCACTACTTTTTGTTTTGTGAAAATGTGTTTATCAGACAATGAATAAATCACTTTCATTGCCACCTTAGTGGATAGTTTTGTGTGGTGTAGCTTCCCATGTTACCGGCTAATTTGTGAGGTGACCCATTTGTGGACAAATATCTTTCCTGTCTTTTTTCTGTAAGGAAAACTGCCTATATGCTTAAGGATCACATAACTCAAATTTCCTTTTCCTAAATTTGCATTGTCATCTCGAAATGCTTTGTAGTTTACAAACCCTGAACAGAAGGAATACATTGTTCTTTTCCAATAACTTTATATCTGTTAGAAACTTCTAGTTGCAGATTCCTTACCTTAGAATTTTCCCCCAGGCGTCAGACTGGATCCGGAGATTTTTCTTCGAGCAATACCCTTGCGTGTCAGTAGGTGGCATCGGTCGACACCGCGGGCATCATTGGCATCGTGGTCGCCGTGATGACGTCGGGAGTAGTATATAGATGCTGCCCTCGCGCAGTGACGTCAGTTCTTTTCTCTCCGCGCCAAGCGCTGATCCGGAGAAGAGCTATCCTGGCTATTTTTTGGGCGAATTCGACCATTTTGTCGAGTTTTTTCTGTGCAACTTTGGTGCGTCGAGGATGTCCCCGAGGACCAGGTTCAAGCCATGTGAGGACTGTCATTGGACAATGTCTTTTTTTTTTTTTAAGATCTCTTTTATTGCTTTATAATTGCATGAACGCATACAAAAACAAATAACTTCCCAACTTTTTGTAACTCCCCCTCCCTCTCCCCTTTCGCACTTCCCATCAATTATACAGAGGTATTTGTTCGGTTCACAAATGAATCATTTATTTGGTCTCTTGTACGATCTTCAACAGGAATGTCTTGAACAATTATACATGATCTGTTTCTGGTAAATCTGCCTCCGCATCAGAGTTAGAAGTGTCAGGTGTTCTAAAATTCTCCAGTATCATGTTCCAGTGCTGAGCATTGTCTCTAGTTCCTAGGCCCCTGAGTGTTTCCCTTAGTAATACTGTCCCTTCAGTTTCCGCCCACTTGATTAATGCATTTCTCCAACGATTTATCTGTGGTCCCTTCGGATCTTTCCAGTGTGAAGTTATTTCTCTCCTTGCAAGTATCAAAGCCAGGTCTATGAATCTGTTTGTGATTTTATGCTTGCTGGGGCGAGGGAAATCTCCCAAAACCGCCACCATGGCTGATCGGGATAATTTTCTGCCCGTGCAAGTGGAGAGTGCTTCAAATATCCCCATCCAGTAGTCCCCGATTAGTGGGCAACTCCAGAGCATGTGCAACAACCCTGCTGCTAGTTCTGCACATCGGGGGCAGCTGGCATTTTCTACACCATAAATCTTTGATATCATATAGGGGGTTAAGTAAGCTCTGTGATAAACATATATGTTTATTAATTTAAACCTGGCATTTCTGGAAACTGTATATATGTGTGTGGTTATTCTGGTCCACTGTGTGTCATCTATTGTAACATCTAGTTCCCCCTGCCATTTGGTCTTAAGTTTATTTAAGGGAAGACATATGCTGGTTAGTAGAGATGTATATATCCCTGAAATCAACTTCGCTTGGTCTCCTATAGTGCATATTTGGTCACAGGTGTTATGTCTGGAGGGCTCTTCTAGTCCTGTACCCCATTGTCTAGGAAGAGTCCTAGTAATTGCGTTAAAGGTTAGGAACAGCCCTGGTGGTATCTGGAACCTTTCCTGCAGTTCTGCAGAAGTGCACAGTTTCCCGTTATTATATAGAGCCCCTATGGTGTCGATCTGAAGTGCCATGAATTGGGTGATACCCCTTATTACATGATTACCTGTGACGGTTCCTATACAGATCAGGGAGGCCTCTGGCGAGTACGGTGTTCTAGTGTGTGTTCGTTTTAGGTATTGTTCCCAGCAGTGACGTGATGCTTCCCATTCTATCGGAAGTGTTTTATTCTGTTTCTTGGGGTTTAGTAGAATGCCCAGAATTCTATCACGGGGGCAGTGGAGAGGGGTTCTCAGTGCTTCCCCCACTGGGGGTGCTCTGATGAATCGCGCCAGCCATTGGAGTTGGCTCGCCCAATAGTATAATTCAAAGTCAGGAACAGCCAAACTACCCTCTGCTGTTGTTCTCTGGAGGGTGCGCAATGCTATCCTTTGTCTGTTGGTTCCCCATATAAATCCTGTAATCAAGGACAAAATTGTTTTAAATACCACCCTCGGTATAATGAGTGGGATGGTTGCAAAATAATATAACATTCTAGGTAACACTATCATCTTAATCAATGCAACTCTCCCAGTAACCGCTAGCGGGAGTGTCTGCCAGAATATCATGCTGTTTTTGATACTCTTAATTGTGCTCTGAATGTTCCCTTCTAGTAAATCCTCAGCGGAGTGATAGATATTGACCCCTAAATATTTGAATGTGGACGGGGACCACGGAAGACCCCGATTGTCCATTGGTTCTTCGATACCCCTAGCAGCTGGAAAAATGGACGACTTCCCCCAGTTTATCCGGAGTCCAGATGCGGCTCCTAAGTTGTCTAACATTGTCATTGCTCCTGGTAGATCGGTCTCTGCGTTCCGGAGGAAGAGTAACATGTCATCCGCATAGAGAGCAATATGATGCGTCCAAGCATTGATTGTAATGCCTTTGTAGAACCTCTGGGACCTAGCTGATTGGGCGAGAGGTTCAACTGCCAATGCAAAAAGCAAAGGTGAAAGCGGGCATCCCCTGTCTTGTACCCCTACCTATGGCAAAGGAAGGGGATATTGTACGGCCAGTGTGTACTCTCGCTGTGGGGTTTGTGTAGAGAAGCCTCGTCCATTTGACAAATCCTTCTCCTAGTCCTAGCTGCAGCATCACTCGTTCTAGGTAGTCCCATCGTAGGCTATCAAAAGCCTTCTCGACATCTATCGAGATGATTACTGCTCTATTTGTGTCAGGGGGTAGGGCATGAAGGAGTGAGATCAATCGACGGATATTTTGGGCAGTGCTTCTCTTTGGGATGAATCCCGATTGGTCCTGATGGATTAATGAGGACATATATGGTAAAAGTCTATTAGCTAGTACCCTGCTTAGTATTTTATAATCTAAGTTCAACATTGATAGTGGGCGGTATGATCGAACTTCTGTGGGGGGTTTGGTAGGTTTCAGAAGGGGAATCATTATTGCCTCTGTAGTGGAAGGAGGTAAGCTGTTGTTATTCCATGCCTCTGCATATAAGATGCTGAGCTGGGAGGTTAATGAGTCCTGATATGTAAGGTAGAACTCCAGAGGGAGACCATCTGCTCCCGGTACCTTGCCCCTTGCCATACTCTGGATTGCAGCCTTTATTTCTGTAAGTGATATGGGAGTCGCCAGGGCTATTCTATCTTCCCCTTTCAATGCTGGGAGGTTGAGGTTCCCCAGATCTTGTAATTGAGCGTCGCTGAGTATTTCGGAGGGAGGCGCATACAGCTCTGAGTAATATTTAAGAAAGGTGGTATTGATCTCCTTCTGTCCATATACTTTTATACCCGGGGTGGTCTCCAACTCCACCACTATGGTTTGAAGTTGGGACGGTTTGGCGAGCCATGCCAGTAAGGGCGCCTGCTCTGTCACCCTCTGTATGTTGCTTCTGCAAGAATTGTTTGTAATCGAAACATGACAATCTAGTGTTAGTTTCTATTATTCTAGTCCTTGTCTCTTCTAGTTGTGTTGAGAGGTCGGGTTGTGATGGGTGCTTACGTTCGAGTTCCCTAAGGGAGTTCTCGAGATCGGTTAGTTCTGTCTCTAGCACATTCCGTACTCCCACAGTAGTGCTAATACAATATCCCCTGATCACTGTTTTAAAGGATTCCCATTCGACAGATCTGGATGAGGCAGTTCCAGCATTGTTCTCGAAGAATTCCATAATCTGCGTGCCCAGTTGGGTTCTAAAAGCTTCGTCTTCAAGTGACTCTGCTCTCAGGCGCCAAGTGGGAATCAAAGGTCTTTCGCCACACCAGGCCAAAGAGATCAATAAGGGATTATGATCTGAGATGGTGCGGCCAAGATACTCGGCCTTCGCCACCACAGATTGCACCTCTGGAGAAGCCAGAACGGTGTCCAGTCGTACATGCAGGTCGTGAACTGCTGAATAAAAAGAGTATTCTCTATTGGGGGGATTAAGTTTGCGCCAACAATCCGTTAATTGCCAGTGTTTTTGCCACTGCTGGAAGTGCAGTGCTGTTTTATGAGTTACGGATTGTGACAATGGTGGGTGCGATCTATCCATTGCAGTATCCACTACACAATTAAAGTCTCCTCCTATTAATGTAGTGCTAGTGAGAAGTCTGCTCATGGTCAGTGATAATCTGTCTAGGAATTTTCCCTGTTCGTGATTTGGGGCGTATAGTCCCGCAAGAGTTATCTCTCTCCCGTCCAATCTACCAGATATTACTACGTATCTCCCGTCAGTGTCGATCAAGGTATGAAGAACCTGTAATGGAACGCCTGGTCTGATCCATATCAACACTCCCCTCGCAAATGCTGAGTGGTTAGTGGCGAATATTTGTCCCCTCCAGCGCTTTTTAAAGGCCTTGATCTCCTGCTCCAACAGGTGAGTTTCTTGTACGATAGCTATGTGCACTCCCCTTCGTTTAAGAAAGCTGTGAACTTTGTACGTCTTGGACATGTTATTTAGGCCCCTGACATTCCATGTGATTATCTTGTATTCTGTGGTCATAATTTAGGGAGGGGTGTGGAGACGGTCCGCTAACACCGCTCTATTACTACTACTGGACAAACCTATTGAGTCTCGTAATCCAAGGTGTGAACCGTTTGGGCTGTGAGATAGATGTGCCTGATGAACCCTGAAGACAACACAACCAAAATCAAACCCCCTTTGTAACTCCCTCTCCCCAGGACCGGTACCTACAACTCTCCCCGTCCAAACCATTACAACTATTGTAATCCTAATTATCAACCTATTGGAGGGAGGCGTGCCAGAGACCAAGAGGCAGCGTCCCGGACTCTCCCCCAGGCCCGATTATATGTAATGTGCCGGTTAAGAAATGACATCTAGGTTCCTATAGCTCTATATTTACGGTTGGGTCTTATCAATGTCCCTAAACAGATTGAGATTCCCCCACAATTGTCTGCTCACTTGCCAACTTGTTCTTTTAGCGAGGTCAGATAATCTCGTCTGCCGTTCCTGGGGTGATCAAAGGCAAGCCGACGAGAGTGTCCTGGGAGGATATTGAGGACTGTTCGCAGTTTGAGTCAACGTCTGTATGTGGAAGTCTCCCGCGCTTAATGCTGCTGCTGTTTCCACCGCATCAAGCATCTCCTGTTGTGATTGACGTTTCGATGGAGCCGCTTCTGTGGTCTTTTTCCGGGATCTGCTACGTTTCTTCCCGGGGTTTCGGAATGTCCGGTCGCGGGTTGCTCTGCAGTGGATGTTCAGCGATTCAAGCCATTCCATCACCAGCTGAGGTGTGAGAAAAAAGTGGGTTCTGTTATCGTATTCCACTCGGAGTTTTGCCGGAAAGAGCATGGCATATTTTATACCATGCTCTCGCATGGTTCGTTTTACTGCGATGTAGGATGCCCTTTGCGCCTGTGTTTCTCTCGTAAAGTCTGGGAATATCATAACCTTTTGGCCATCCAATTGAATCTCACCTAGCTGGCGGGATTGTGATAGTACGTAGTCTCTATCTTTGTGGTGGAGCAATCTAGCGATTATTGGCCGTGGCCTGACTCCTGGTGGGGGTGGTCCGCCAGGGATCCTGTGGGCACGTTACACCGCAAAGAATGGTGAGAAGCCCTCTGATGCTATTGTGTCTCTGAGCCACTGTTCTAGGAATACTTCTATATTAGCTGCGGAGGCCTCCGCCCCCTCGGGAACCCCAACTAATCTGATGTTGTTCCATCGGGCTCGGTTTTCTGCATCCTCCGCCCTTGCCTCCAATGTTTTCAGCCGGGTGGTCAGGTCTTTGATTTCTGAGGATGAGCCTTTGTGCTCCGCTAATACTCCTGTCAACGTGGTCTCGTGCAAACCTACTGTTTCTTTTAATTTACGGTGGTCGTCTCGCAAAAGGGAAAGATCTGTGGTGAGGTTATCGATTTTACGCTCAAGCGCTTCCCGGGAATCTTTCATAGCCAGTAGCACAGTGTCCAGAGTTGTTTCTTGTTGTTCGTGCCCCGTTTCCGATTCTCTGGCGGGCGTTGGGGGTCGATTCTCAGTGTGCGGGGAGTCCCCCGCTGGTGATTTATCTTGCTTTTTTGGTTTTACCATTGTAACAGGTCTCAGACGCTTCTCTTCACTTTTTGAGATCTTAGGTTGTTATTATGGCAGTATCTAAGCTTTAGGCCTGGATTGTGGCCCGAGGGCGCTGCCCTACACTGTATTCGCTGATGTTCCGTACTGTTGCTCTCGTCGTTAGTGGCAAAAGTGACTGAGTCCTTTGCACTCTTCAATGAATCGAGGGCCGCGGCTGTAGCTGATTTCCTGCTCCGTCGCGGCCGCCATTTTATGTCGTGGCAGCCGCGAACTTGTCAGGGGGAGTTTTTTTTTGGGGGGGCGATCTCTGCCCCAAAGTGGAGCGCTGCGGTTCCTGCTTGTGCTGTATATTCTCCGATCGCTTCTCTACAATTTTTAAGACCTCCGGTCGTTATTATGGCAGGATTTAAGCTTCGGGCCTGGATTGTGGTTTGAGGGCGCCACCTTACTCGCATTCGCTGATGTTCCGCTTCGTAATGTTGTTCTCGCCGTTGGTGGTGAAGGTGTCTGAGCCCCTTGTATTCCTCGATGGATGGCGTGAGGGTCCCCACCTGCACGAGACCCTCGTGTCCTCACAACCGAGGGCCGCGGCCGCAGCGAGCTCTCTGATCTGTTGCGGCTGCCATTTTGGGTTGCGGCAGCCGCGAAGTTTTCGGGGGGAGCTTTCCGGGTGATCTCTGCTCCAGGGTGGGGCGCCGCGGCTCCTACTTGTGCTGTATATTCTCCGATTGCTTCTCTTCAATCCCCAAGACCTCCGGTCGTCATTATGGCAGGTTTTAAACTTCGGCCTGGATTGTGGTCCAGAGGCCCCACGCTATGCCGCTTTCGCTGATGTTCCGCTTCATACTGTTGCTCTCGCCGTTTGTGGCGAAGGTGTCTGAGCCCCTCGTATCCTCCAACGAATGATGTGGGGGCCCTCAGCTCCACGGGACCTTCGTAACTTCTCAGCCGCTGACTGCGGCTGCAGCGTGTTCACTGCTCTGTCGCGGCCGCCATTTTAGGTCACGGCAGCCGCAGAGTTGTCGGGTGGAGTTTTCTTGGTAAACTCTGCCCCAAAATGTATCGCCTCAGTCTCTACTTGTGCTGTATATTCTCCGATCACTTCTCTTCAACTTTTAAGACCTCCGGTCGTTATTATGGCAGGATTTAAGCTTCGGGCCTGGATTGTGGTCCGAGAGTGCCGCACTACGTGTGCAGCTCCATTGGTCCCAGACCACGCCCCCCCTCATTGGACAATGTCGGTGACGGATCCTCATCGGGTTTGTCTGTGGTGTCTCGAGCGCGACCACAACCCGAAATCGTGCTCCGAGTGCCGGGCCATTCACCCGAAGGCTTTGAGGGAGCGGTCCCTAAAGCTAATGGCGGCCTGGCACTCGATTCTGCGTAGGTCCCATTCTCGTTCGAGAGGAAGGTCTCGAGCTCGGTCGCGGAGTCATCAGCCCTCGTATTCTTCTAAATCCTCAGGTCAGGGTAAGAAGAAGAAGTTGAAGAAGTCCCATCGCTCTCTGACTTCGCCCCGTCGCTTGGCCGACGTCACACGGGAAGAGTGTCCACGCACTAGGCCTGCATCCTCGGAGCCTACATCTGTGTCGGCTCCGCGCTTCCTTGAGTTTCCCGGAGCGACCCCTGCCCGGCTTAAAGAATTTTAGGAGGCCATGCACAACATATTTGGGCGGTCCGACCCCGATACAGTGCCTTCGGGCCCAGGGGGTTCTGTTGAGGGGCCTTCGGGTTCTGCGCTGGCGGTTTTGGCTCCGGCCACCAAGGTCACCTCTGGATACGTGCGCGGATCTGCATCGGCGCCGGTCGCACCCTTGAGACTTTCCTGGCGCCGGGTCGAATATCGGTGGCCACTATCGACGTCAACCCGATTCTTATCCACGACGACTCGGAGTCGGAGCGGCATCGGCCGACGTCACCTTCGGCATTGATGGGGCTTATTCGGCCCCGGTCAGATTCAGACCCTTTTTCTTATGGGTACGAATATGGGGAGGAATTAGAGGGGTCCCTGGACCCTTATGAATACCAGGATGACCCTGCTATGGACTAGGCTCAGGAATTGGGCGAAGCCAGTGGTCTGGACACATCTCCTGACGCTGGCATGTTGTCTCCTCTCACCGTGACTACGCCGCAGGGAGCAACTTATGGTATGGTGATCAGTAGGGCAGCTGAGGTCCTTAGTCTCGAGCTTCCCACTGTTGAGGTCAGGTCTAATCTCCTGACAGAGGTGCTTCAGCCTGGGGCTTCTACTTCAAAACCCCTTTTGCCATTTAATGAAGCCCTCACCGATGTCTTTTTGGGTACATGGTCCAAACCCAACACGGGGGCTCCTGTGAATAGGACTATCGTACGCCGCCATCGGCCCGCTCCGAACGACCCTAAATTCCTGTCCCAATACCCCACAAGTCTAGTTATCCAGGCTTCCTCCGCTTCAGGGGCATTTCCTTCCGCACCCCCGGATAGGGAATCCAAAAGGCTGGAACAGTTTGGCAAGAAGTTGTTTTCTTCCTCCAGTCTCGAGCTGCGGTCGGTGAACACCGCATGCCTTTTGGGCCGCTATACCTACTCTTTGTAGGATATGGTTGCGCAAGTCCTGCCGCAGATACCGGAGGAGGCCCGTGCTATCACCTCCCAAGCTGTGAATGATGGGAGAGATGCGGCAAAGTTCACAGTCAGTTGTGGGCTGGACACGACCGACTCTCTGGGCAGATCGGTTGCTACGACGGTGGCCTTGCAACGCCACACCTGGTTACGTACTTCTGAGTTTTCGGGGAATGTCCAATGGTCACTCATGGACATGCCCTTTGTTGGCACCTGTCTCTTCGGAGACAAAGCAGACTCGGCCTGGGAGAGATTCAAGGATTATCGGGCTACGGCTCAGTTCCTCGTTCTTTCCTCGGCCCCTCGTTCTCCACAGTCCGCTTTTCACCCCTTTCGTGGCCAAGGAAGGGGCTCCCTGTCGTGTCCTCCACACAGCTACTGTGCCTCGCACGCTGGTCAGCCTGTGCGTGGCAGAGGACGTGGAATCCCACATGGCCGTGGGACAGGGACCAAGAGGTCTGTCCAGTCCACTCTGCCCTCGCTGCAGCCTCCAAACCCTTATAGTCCGTCCCCTCACTCCTGTCCAGTTGGTGGCAAGATTCGCCATCACCTGCCCCCACTGGGAACATATCACCACAGACAGGATGGTTTTGCAGATTGTTCAAAAGGCCTACTCCCTCCCTTTCGAATCTGCTCCACCACCCATGCCACCATCCTTCCATCACCTTCCAGAGGATCATTTGGCGCTTCTCCGCCAGGAAGTCGCAGCTCTCTTGGCCAAGGGAGCTATTGAAAAGGTCCCTGTGCCAGAAGTAGGTCGTGGTTGTTATTCCTGCTACTTTCTGATACCAAAGAAGGACAAGGGCATCCTAGACCTTCGGGACCTAAACTTCTTCCTCAAGAAGAAGAAATTCAAAATGCTCACCGTAGCTCAGGTTCTGTCTGCCTTGGACCCAGGAGACTGGATGGTAGCGTTGGACTTGCAGGATGCTTATTTCCACATCCGCATCCTGCCTGCCCACAGACGTTACCTACGATTCATGGTAGGTCACTAGCATTTTCAGTTTACCGTGCTTCCCTTCTGCCTTACCAGCACCCCCTCTGGGGTTCACAAAAGTGATGGCGGTGGTTGCAGCTCTTCTGCGCAGGTTCGGGGTTTCAGTCTTCCCCTACCTCGACGACTGGCTGTTGAAGGCAGACTCGCCCCAGAAAGTCGTCTCCCACCTTCAGACTACGGTGAACCTCCTGCATACGCTGGGGTTCACTATAAAGTGCCGATGTCACACCTGACCCCCTCTCAGTCTTTCCCTTTCATCAGAGCGGTTCTGGGCACAGTGCAGTTTCAGGCTTATCCTCCCGAAAAACGAGTCCAAGACATTCAGGCTATGATTCCGATCTTTTGGCCTCGGTCTTGGGTTTCGGTGAGACTGACTCTGAGGCTGCTGGGCCTCATGGCCTCCTGCATCCTGCTAGTAACATATGCCAGATGGCATATGCGAGCTCTGTAGTGGGACCTGAAGTTGCAGTGGGCGCAGCATCAGGGGAATCTCTCCGACCTGGTCCAGATCTCGGGGGGGACTGCGAAATACCTACAGTGGTGGCTTTTAAATCCGCATTGGGTCCACGGCAGATCCCTCTCCCTTCCCCAACCAGATCTCTCTATAGTGACAGATGCGTCACTTCTGGGTTGGGGTGGCCACATGGGAGAGGCGGAGATCAGAGGACTCTGGTCTCCAGCGGAGTTGGGGCTCCATATCAATCTGCTGGAGCTCCGGGCGATCAGGCTTGTGTTAAAAGCATTCCTTCCGTCTCTCAAAGGGAAAGTGGTACAGGTGTTCACGGACAATACTACTGCCATGCGGTATTACAACAAACAGGGCAGAGTAGGGTCCTGGACCCTTTGTCAGGAGGCACTACGCCTCTGGACATGGCTGCAACATCAGGCATTACTCTGATGGTTCAACATCTGGCGGGTTCCCTCAACGCCAGAGCGGACGAACTCAGCCATCGATGCACAGCCGATCACAAATGGCGTCTCCATCCGGAGGTGGCGCAAGGTCTCTTTCAGCAGTGGGAGAGCCTTGGTTAGATCTGTTTGCCTCTGCAGAGAACGCGCAATGTCAGCTGTTTTGCGTGTTGGAGTTTCCAAGGCGGCACTCGCTCGGAGACGCTTTTCATCTCAAGTGGAACTCCGGCCTCCTTTCTGCCTTTCCGCCTATATCTCTTCTGCCCAGAGTTCTCAAGAAAATCAGGAACGACCGGGCCCAAGTCATCTTGGTGACTCCGGACTCGGCACAGAGAGTATGGTATCCACAGCTATTGAGCATGTCCATCGATCCTCCACTCAGACTGCCTCTTCGGGCGGATCTTCTGTCGCAGCAACAGGGGACGGTTCTTCACCTGAACCTGTCCAACCTCTGCCTTCATGCATGGAGATTGAGCGGCAACAGTTGACGACTTTTGCCCTTCCACCCGAAGTCTGCAATGTTATCTTGGCAGCTAGGCGTCTATGAACTTAAACTGTATACGCCTGTTGTTGGAATAAATTTGTGGCATAGTGTACCAACAAATCTGTTGATCCCCTTTCTACCCCTCTGTCCGAGGTTCTTCTGTTCATTCTTTCTTTAGCCCAGCAGGTCTCTGCTTTGGGCACCCTTAAAGGGTATTTATCTGCCATTCCGGCCTTTCTAAGGCTACCTGATCAGCCCTCCCTTTTTAAATATCCTATTGTGAGTAGATTCCTAAAAGGACTCACCCATTTATTTCCTCCCACTCCATTTATCATGCCTCAGTGGGACCTTAATCTTGTTCTTACTTATTTGATGTGTACTCACTTTGAGCCAATGCATAATTGTCCCTTGTGGCTCCTCACCTTTAAAACTGTATTTCTGGTCGCTATCACCTCTGCTCGCAGGGTGAGCGAGCTACAGGCCCTTTCCTCCAAGCCTCCATACTTCTCTGTGCACCCTGACAAAGTTGTGTTGCGCACTAGGGCTTCCTTCCATCTTAAGGTGGTTATGCCCTTTCATGTAGGCCAGTCCATCACTTTGCCTACTTTCTACGCACAACCACATCCTTCCCATGAAACTCCACCGTCTGGACCCAAAAAGAGCGTTGGCATTCTACCTCAATCGTACTAAAGATTTCCGGGTGGACGATCAACTCTTTGTTGGGTATGTGGGTGCGAAAAAAAGGGAAGGCAGTGCAAAAACGTACCATCTCTCGATGGGTGATCCTTTGCATCAAAATGTGCTATGCTTTGCCCACAAAGCAACCTCCTGAAGGCTTGCGTGCTCATTCCACCAGAGCAACTGCTGCTTCCACTGCGTTAGCACGTGGAGTTCCTGTCCTGGATATCTGCCAGACGGCTACGTAGGTGTCCCTGCACACGTTTGCTAAGCACTACTGTCTGGATAGTCAGGTCCGTCGAGACGGCTATTTTGGTCATTCGGTCCTACAGGACTTTCTAGTATGATCTTGGTTCGCAGCCCACCACTGAGGATGGCATTGCTTGGGTTATCTATTCTAAGGTAAGAAATCTGCAACTAGAAGTCTCTATCAGATGTACAAGTTACTTACCTTCGGTAACGAAATATCTGGTAGAGACATATTCTAGCTGCAGATTCCTTACCGGCCACCCATCCTCCCTGCTTACAAACTGATTTCTAGGGCCAGGGATTCCCCCTTTCAGGTCCTTAGGTCTGGCACACCAATCTCAGTGTTCCTAGCCGCTCTGCGCTTTGGCGTGGAAAGTTGTTAAAAGAAACTGACATCACTGCGCGAGGGCGGCATCTATATACTACTCCCGATGTCATCACGGCGACCACAAAGCCTATGACGTGCACGGAGTCGACCAACGCCACCTACCGACATGCAAGGGTATTGCTCGAAGAAAAATCTCCGGATCCAGTCTGATGCCTGTGGGAAAATTCTAAAGTAAGGAATCTGCAACTAGAATATGTCTCTACCAGATATTTCGTTACCGAAGGTAAGTAACTTTTACTTCCATCTCAAAGAATGCACAGTAAATCAAAGCGTTTTGACAGGTAAGATATGTTGAAAGCCTCCAAAATCAGAGGTCTCCAGATATCATTCTTGCAGGTAAGGCGTCATGACCTATGATCAGAAGTACAGAGTCGCTGACCAAATATGCTGTATTTTAAATTTTAATGTTCAGTCAAGTCGGCATTGTAGTGCCCTCGTCTTCTTCCCTAGGAAAAGACAGATCACACATTTGAGACTGGCATAATTCATAGGGCAACACAGCAGGGTCTCCGCCCACCACTCTGGGTAAAAGAAAGCCACACCTGAGCTGTTGGTACTCTGGCTGCAAGTAACACATGAGATATTAGCTCCTACAATGGTGTGGTTAGGGGAAAGACACTATTCTCCCCGGGTCCCCCAGTAATAATAATACCAAGGTCTGGAGTAGGAGGTTGACTCCCATTATGACTTTAGCGACTCTAATGTGTGATAATATTTAACCTCAGAATGTTTTTATATGAAAGCAAGACCACCAGACGTGAAGCACTGTTCCTCTCAACCCTTAATCCTTTAAACAAGAGTAGGAAGTCCCAAAAATCACCTTCACCCTTGCTGGGTGGGGGTGGACAAAGGCAGAGGAGGGGGGTCGGAGTTTGGAATACTATTGCATCATAAGTTTGTGTGTGTTTTCCCTATGCTGAATGTACATGGAAGATTTCATGATTTGACTGCTCTTATCCAAATTGCCAGCCAGGATTACATTGAAATCTTCACCACCAGATCACTTCCCCAATTCAGTACGTATTGATGTTTTGTTAGTGGCCTAATGGCCTGAATGGATCGATATGTGATGCCTTTATATCTCACATCATCAGTGAATAAGGATTCTAAGTATGTCTTTTCCCTGCAGATATTTTCTTAGTTTTTTTTTGTCTGGTGACTTGAGTGTAGGATCTGAGTTAGGCTGAAGTCATCTTCCTTGGATAAATCTAGCTTTAATGGCCTTATGTGCTTAATTTTCATGAACTCACCCACCCACAGTAGATTGTTCAAGTTCCAGGCGCAGCACTCTGGCATTGAGGGAAATCAGGATTATGCAGGATTGGTGTCAATTTGTATGGGGTAGGTCAAGGAATCCTTACTACAAGCTATTGGTTACCAGCATTTTAGAAGGATAGCAAAAAGCTCGAGGACTGGGTGTTCCTTCAGCCAAATTCAGACGAATTCTGGGTGGGAGCCATAGTGTGCATTGAAGTGGAATTTTAGAAAATTCTTCCTCATTTTATATTTATAATTTGTATTTGTGCATCCTACCCAGCTCACAGGAATGCAGCAAAACACAAACCTGTCAGGGGGATCCTCTACTCCTTGTGTCTTCAAAATGGAACCTAGAATCCTCCATGTAAAGTACCATTACAGGCACATTTGCACTCAGTGTATGCACACAGCACACACTGCCCAGCACTGTTACCTCCATGTATTATGCCACTTTAGGCACACATACATTCAACACACACATTTATTATGTGCGCACTGTTCGGTACTGTAGCCTTTCTGAACTGTGTCACTTGCAGGCACACATACAACCAGCACGCAAATTCACCTTGCACGTGCTGCACAGCACTACACCCTACGTGTACTCACTATGCACGCAATGGAGAGCACTACATCTCTCATGTAAGGTACTTCTTGCAGGTACATATAAACCCAGTATATACACTCACCTTGCACGCACCGCACAATATTGCCTTATCCCCACACTGTACCCTTCTCAGGTACATACAACTAGTCCCAGATCAAAACACCCAGAAACAACTCCTAACCTGGAGAGGCAGGGTAATCAGGTCGGTAAAACTGGTGGGATTCCTGTGACTCAATCTGGCTCAGTGCTCCACTAGAAAGTATAACCCCTTGCAAAGAAATAGACCATCTCAACAACTTGGGATTCTTTCCCTTCATAGCCATTAACAATTTCAGTGAATTATTATCTGTGTACACCACAAACTTAGTGCCAAACAAATAAGGGCGGGACTTAACCAAGGACCATGCTATGACAAAGCTCTCCTTCTCAATAGCTGTCTAGTTCTGCTCTGTCGATAGTTAGCCAACACTGCTCTAACATCTTTGTCTGAGACATCTGTCTGTACAATGAAAGGCTGACTATAGTTAGGTGCATTCAGTACTGGTGCAGTGTGTAATACCTTTTTCAGTTTCTCAAGTGCTTTCTGACACTCTTCAGTCCATGTTACTTTCCTGGACTGCTTCTTAGAGGTCCAAGCAGTCAAGTTCCATAGTTGGCCACTAAGTTTCTGCAATCCCTTGTGAGACCAAAAAAGGCCATCATTCAGTCTGGCTAGTGGTACCTCCCACTCCATCACGGACTGAATTTTGGCATCCAATGGGCAAATCTTCCTGTTCCCCACCTCTTGCCCAAGGCAGAGTACAGAGGGCTACCCCATCTAACACTTTGTTGCTGTAATGGTCAGCTTTGCACGAGGGGCCTCAGGTGGTCATTCCATGAATTGCTGAACACCACAATATCATCTAGGTAAGGCCACACACAACTCTTCCAGTCCTGCAAGAACATGGTTCACCAAAGCTAAAAAGTGTCAGGGCCATTTTCCACTTTACACCAATAGAGAGATAGAGAAAGCAATCTTGCAGTACCTCCAGTAATCCATATAATATATACACCACAGATGCTAGAAAAATGGAACATGCAAATTGTCTTTTAGCCCCTTCTTTTGATTTAGAGATATTCAGAGATATTTGGATAGGTCACCTCACCCACTTGTGTCATGGCATGCTTCATCACAGGTGACATGCTGCACTGTTAGGAATAGTATGACCCCAGTGAACTCAACCAAATTCCTGATTCACTTTTCTGCTTTTAATCATATGTGGGTCACCCAGTTTAAAAGGAAAACCTCAGGGGGATGCTCTGAGATATGTTTAGATCTGGATTCTTGTCTATATCCAGCACCACTTATGTAAAACCTCCCCGAATTTCGTTGAGTCCACCGTGGTAGTATTTTCCATATCACAGTGTAATAGGTCACCTGTGATAAAGTATGCCACAACACAAGTGGGTGAGGTGACCTATCCAGATATCTCTGGATACCTGTAAATCAGAAGGAGCATTTTTCAAACCAAAGGAGGACATCACCTTAAACTGATACAGCCCCACAGGCATAGAAAATGCTGTCTTTTCCGTGGCATTTTGTGCCAAACGAATCTCCCAATATCTACTGGTCAGATGTAAAGTGCCCAGGAACCTAACCGATACACTAGCTCATCCACTCTTGAGATTGGATGGGCATCGGTTTTAGTTAGCTCATTGAGGGGTCAGTAGTCCACACAGAAATGCAGGTCAGTAAACCCTTGGTTTGGTACCATAACTACAGGACTAAATCAAGGACTACGAGATCTCTCCATGACCCCCGAGGTCCAACATCTTGGCAACTTCTTTCTTAATGCATCCCTGAACTCAATCAGACATTCTGTACAATCTGCCCCTTACTGGCAGACTGTTACCTGTGTCTGTGTTATGCACACAGACACATGTCAACCCTGGAGCAGGCGAGAAGACGTTGCAAACCATCCAAACACTTCTATACACTCTCTCTGCAGCTCAGGGGCTAACTGAACCCATTCCACAGTGCCATCTCTCATGTCACTATGTGGTAAGTAAGAGGCTCACTTCCTTCCTTAATGTCCTCTGCCATTGCCATGACCACTGGAATTATGCGCATGGGAGGACCAAGTATGTGGTGGGGTTTAGTATATTATCCAGCAAAAAAGGGCAAATTATGTAGCATAATGTGGTACATTTTGATAGTATTACTTCATTATTCTTAACATTATCTGGGCATTGTTGCACCTTATTAGCACCAGTTTAACACACAAATATAACAAGAAAAATGTAACTAGTCAACCTTTGCAAAGGGTCTTCCACCTTTTTACCCTGTGTCACTGGAGTGAGACCTACAGGCTCACTCACCTTCTTAAACATTCCCCAGCTGTGTGCTTAACTAACACTTGGCCCACATCAGATAGATGTGAAGTACTGTGTAGCACAGGAGTAGTAACTCTCCTCTGGTTGTATGTGTGCCTGATAAGGGTACAGTACAGGGCTAGAGCAGTATTGTATCGTACACTTGACTTGAGTCTATTATGCCTGAGAGGAATACATAGAATGAGAATGTAGTGCTGTGCTGTGTGTGGGCAAAGAGAGCATGTGCTCCATGTATGTGTACTTGTGTGAAGTACAAAATACATGAAGGGTGAAGTGTTGGGCAGTGCGCACACAACGGGTGTAAATAACACATCCTGGTTAAAGATATGAAAGGTTCAGTGCTGAACAACGCGCTAAGAATGATGCCCATATTTATACTTTTTTTGCGCCGCATTTGCGTCATTTTTTGACTCAAAATCGGCGCAAACTTACAAAATACAATTGTATTTTGTAAGTTTGCGCTAATTGTGCGTCAAAAAAACGACACAAATGTGGCGCTAAAGAAGTATAAATATGGGCCTGAGTGTGTGTAGTGACTGCATGTGTACATGTAATGGTACAATGCATGGAGATACTAGTGCTCGACAGCAAGTGTGCTTTGAATGTACACTAAGTAAATGTGCCTGCAATGGTACATGATATGGAGGACACTGGGTTCCGTTTTGGGAAGCCCATGCCTGCCTGATGAAGGGATGAGGAGGAGGGGAATCCGCCAGACACATTTGTGTATTGCTGCATCCCAGTGAGCTAGGTGTGGTACACACTGGAGGGAAAAGGATAAGACTACCTTTATACTTCAAAGGACTGCTCTTTGGTTCATTCTGTGGTCACAAGGAAGAGGCTTGGACACATCTCAGGAAGACAGACAGAGCGGATAAGAGAATCAAAGAGTAGAGATGGGGGTCTGCGATTAACCTTTTGTTGCCCATATCACTGTGGCTGACATCCAGAAGTGAATTCTGGCCACCCTCATGAGTGGTGTTGTGGGACAGTCAACTTCGAAGTCTTGCCTGCTGTGACAGAGAGGTTCCATGAGGAAAGAAGAATTGACAACTTCAAAATAACCAGAACCCAACATAAAACATCAAAGTCTCATACCTTTATTCAAATTTGGGGTCTGGAAAAGAACTATAAGAAGGGGAGGTTGAGTCCCCAAACATTTGTCACCTGCCAAACAGCCAGATGGATTGTGTAAGAAAAGGATGTTCTACAAGACTTCTTCCTGTGACCAGAACTGGGCTCCATGGTTTGCTAGTCTCCTTGCTTGGTGAGAGGACATCACCCAGGGAAACCAAGACCACCTGACCTGAAGCTGGAGCACCAGCGCCTGCCTCCCTGCTTGCCAAGAACAGTGTGACCTGTGAGATAGAAGAGAATGTTGGCTGGAGCATGGTCCAGTGGAGAGCCCTACCATTAGAACTCTCCATGTGATGTGTGAGGATTAGGCTGTACACCAATTGGGCTGTAGCCTATCTGCAGGACTGATTTTGGCAACACTCATATGCCAGGACAGGGCTGAGCTTCAGTTCAGACCGCCTAATGAGAGCTTCCTTCATTTGCTCATAGTTCATCTGGTGCCACAGTCATTCTCCCAGTGACAGCTGTCCCTTCCAATGGCACGTGTCCCATTAAGGCAGCTGCCTTGGACATCTCATTTAAGGCCTGCGTCTTACAAGCAACTTCAAAACTCACAAACTATTTCATAATATCCTGACCTTCCACATGCAAAATATCTTTTGGATCCTTGGCCACAACCGGGCCTGAACTGGATGTAGAGTCACTTATCCCAGGTGGCATGGTCATTGCTGCCACCCTAAATTTCTCTCACTCTTGGGCTATCCTTTCCCTTTCCAGCTCTCTTTCCATTTCCCTCTGTTTCTTCTCCCACTCCTTCTGTTTTATCTCCCTTTTTCTTTGTTTCTCCTCTCTTTCTTGTAGTTTCTCTTCCAAGCCTCATTCCTCCTATTACACCATCCTTCTTTCTTCTTGTTCTCGGTGAGCTAGCCTTAGCTTCTTCCTCTAAATCTCTGGCTTTCTCATCTTCCTCAGCCTTCTGAAGTGTCAACTGCAAGCTCAAGGTCCCTGCTAGACTCAACCCAAATAAGTGATTTACATCTGGAATTGTGAACAGTGGTACTCTAGAAATTCAAGGTAGTGTACAAACCTGAGGTATCCTAGAAACTAAAGTTGATGAGTGTCTTGGTGTAACTTTGGAAAATGGATTAGGGGAAACATGGCATGTGTCTCGGGTATAATTGTTCCAAGGGGATCCTGGAGCCTGAATCCCTAGTGCTCTCTTCCTACCATGCTTCTGTCTCCAAAGTCAACTACAGCCTCCTCTCTTTCACCCAGTGCCTCAAACTAGGCCCTAATGAAATTCACAAGGACTTCTGTGTTCTGAGAATTCTCCCCCCTCTGTTTCTCCATAAATCCTTCATCTGATCTATGGACATGGTGCTGAGGTCAATTCCCAACCCTGTGTTTTCCTTTGTCTATGCATGTCTCCTTTCTGCGCAGAACAGAAAAAAAACTGGACTTAACTGCACTACTGGCACAAACTGGAAATGGCTAATGCCACCCCTGTATCCAGGCTCATAAATGGTAGGCACCCCACTGTTTGCCACCAATTGTCAGACCTCCTTTCAGAGGGCCACAGTGCGCTCAGGGGTTACTGGGCCAAACCGTGGTGGTGGGAGCCTTTTACCCCTGATGTCCTGGGGCTTGAGCATCTGAGACAAGTAGCCTTCTCCACTTGAGTCTCAATGGCAGTTGTGGACGAGCAGCCAAAGGCTCCATCTGATGGGATACATGGATACAGACTAGTGAACAGGACTTATAACTCAAAGAGCACACAGCAGTATCAATAAATCAATGCAAGTCAAATACTCGTTTATATAATAGAAAGTATTTTCTTTCCATCTCTACGGACTCAACAAAGATTACAACCTTCATTAGCAATAACACAATTTCCCTTGGGGTCGGGGCTCTGTTGTTTCACTGGCAAATACCTGTTCCGAGCACTCTTCATAATGTGGTAGGGGTTATTGCCCATTCTCTGGTGGCCACATCTAAGGAATGCTCACTAGTAGGCTTTAACACAAGAGTCCACTCCGATTCTTAGAAAATCATCAAAAGTGTCTTTGGCTCCGCAGCTCCCTTACCAGTGAATCTCCCGAGTACTCAGTAGACCTGTGACCAGTCTTATCCACTTCAGCAGCAAGGAAGTGTGCAGTGTCTCAGTAGGTGCCCTGCTTGCAGGCACTCGCAAGGCTTGATGAGACTGTCAGCATGTGGGATGAACGGCAACACCCATCAAGCGCAGCCTCTTATTGACCTGACGCAGCCAGCTCTAGCAACAATCAGAAGTGCTCTGGTTCTCCTCCTACATGGTAAGCTCCCAAGCAGCAATGTGGCAATGCATCCACATTGGCCTATTCAGTACGAGGGTGCAGGGAAGGCATAATCTTCAATGCTTCATTTTACCCATGGGTCCCACCACTTTACAGTTCTTGGGCGGCGTTGCCACAACACTTCCAAATTAGGCGTCGGCCTTCACAGCATGAAAGACTGCACCATGGTGGCCCCTCCTATCATATGAGGTTGCAACAACAATGCAGCGGAGGCTTCACTCTCCCAGCACAGCATATATCTCACAGCTTTCTTCATGGCTGCCCTCTCCTGGCATACGGGGGTCGCCGACTTAGATCTGCACACTGGCAAAGACCCGATCAGTCCAGCTGCTGTTACTTCACACCTCGCACCAGGAGTCCTCTTGAAAGGGCTTCCCACTGGACCTCACTCCCTCCAACGCTCTTCCTCACAGGGCACACTGTTCTTGGCAAGCAGACAGGCACTGATACTCCAGAACAGGTGGTCTTGGTTTCCATGAAGTGATGTCCCCTCATCCAGTAGGGAGACTAGCAGGCCTTGGCCACCCCAGTCCCGTTCACAGGCAGATGTCTTGCAGAGCTTCCCGTTCTCACACAGCCAGTCTGGCTACTTGGCAGATGACAGTTTTTGGAGTCTCAACCTCCTTTTCTTACAGTCTATTTCTGGACACCAAATGTGATTTAGGGTCTGGCCTTTGAAGGTTTGTGCTAGGGTTCTGCTTCTTTTGAAGTTTACTTCTTCTCTCCTTCTTCCTTGTGAAAGGCCATTTGTTACCACAAGAGATACTCCGAAGCTGATAGTCCCACAACACAGGCCATGGAAGTGACAAAAGTTCACACCTGGATGTCAGCCACAGTGATATGTCCATCAAAAGATGAATCCCATGCTCCCAATCCTGCTATTTATGATTCCCTTCTCAGACCCATCTTATTTGTGAGATGGGTCTCGGTCCCTTACTTCCACATTCACCTTACACGTACTGCACAACACTGCATCCCTTCTTGTATTGTACTTCTTGCAGGTACACATACACTCAGCACATGCACGCGCTGCAGAGCACTACATATTTCATGTAACAAACTTCTTGGAGGTGCACATACACCCGGTACATGAACTCACCATGCATGCACTGCTCTATCTCTGTCCTGTACCCTTCCCAAGCACACATACAACCAGTGCAGAGTGACCACTCCTGCACTGCACAGCACTTCACATCTAACTGATGTAGGCAAAGGGGCGAGTGAAGCACACAGCAGCTGAATTTTAAAAAGATGAGTGAGTCTGTAGGCCTCACTCCAGCAACTCAAGTTATAAAGGACCTGTTCAATACTACTGATCACTACACGGTATGCCACCACCTCCACATTCGTGTTGCTTAGCTCCAGGTGAAGGCAATAGCCTTCCACCACTATCAGAGTAGCGCTTTGGATATCCTCTTTTCCAACAAGACGAAATCAGTGGCACAGACCTATGTCAAGGTGCACACACGAGCTGTGTTCGATTATGACAACAAAAATCAGCATCAGGGATGCAGACAACAGGACAGTTGGGCACTCAGGCCAGGCGTACCATGCAGAGGAACAATAGCATCCTTTTTCATGCCTAAAGACAACAATATATTTTGTAACTAATGAGTTTGGTTTGTCCTAATATTTTCAGGGGTTGTGGAAAGACATTTGAGCATGTGACAATGAAACGAAAATCCCTCATCACACTGAGGCTTCACATCCTACAACCAGATATACTTCATAACCAGAAGAATAATTCATTCATTAAAGTACTAACTCCAAATAATTGAAACAAGGATCAGATAACAATGAGAACGCACGCTTGCCATATTCTTGCCAAGATGTGGTTTCCCTTGTGACCCACACATCTCTTTCCATTCCAACCGTTATGAGACTCCATGACTTCTCCCTGGGCCCTCGTGCACCTCCTATTAGCACAAAACACGCAAGCCCCATAAATGCCACACCCTATGGGCTCAACCACCTTCCAATGAGCACCCACTCATCAATTCCACACGTGCCTTCATCTCCCATCCTCCCACTGACATAACCTCAGTCCAGTGCTGTACCCCACCAAATACCTCTACCCCACCTAAATGATGGTGAAGCACAGCACAGAATCAAATACTCAAGAACTAAACTATAAACTGTCTGGGTCTCAATGCACAATTCATAAACACAAGCTACCAGAAACTCTTCAACTAATCTCAAAAGTGGCAGAGACCTCCTCTTTATTGTGGAAATCTGGCTCAGCAACAATGAAGCATCTCTCTTTTAGACCTATCAGCTCTTGGCATGGTTTCCCCTGTCTTTTTGCTTCTGACCTCCTCTTTTTGATCCTGTGCTGGATTTCGTTTTTGCTGGCTTTAGGACTCTGGGCAACTTACCACTGCTGACCAGTTCCAAAGTGCAAGTGCTCCCTGTGTAAACTGCATTAGTGATAGGTTTCCCCATGATTGGCATATTTGATTTACTACTAGGTCCCTAGTAAAGTGCACTGTTTGTGTTCCCAGGGCCAATAAATCAAATGCTACTAGTGGGCCCGCAGCACTGATTGTGCCACCCACATGAATAGCCCTGTAAACATGTCTCACCCTTGCCACTGCGGTGTCTATGGGTACCTGCTAAATTCGTTTTTCACTATTGCAAGGACTATCTCTCCCATAGAGTAACATGGGAATCGCCTTGAAGTATCTTTTAAGTGTAATTTCCCATTGGGAGCAGATAGAGAGGTGGGGTTTGCGGTCTCTGAACTCACAATTTAAAAACACATCTTTTGCTGAAGTTGGTTGGAAATTGTAAGTTTTTTAAATTCAACTTTTAGAAAGTGTGCATTTTCTTGCTTAACCATTATGTGACTCTGCCTGTCGGTGGAATACACCTCTGGGTCAGGATGACAGTTGGGCTGTTTGTGAATTCACTCTAGACAGTCACACAAAGGGAGCTGAGGTGTACCCTGTATATCCTGGTAGGTCTTCTTGGGCTATAGTTGTGGGAGGAGCCGGCACTTGCACCTGAATAGGGCTTTGCCTGTCTTTACAAAAAGCAGCCTCCATCCCGCTGGTGTGTGACTGGGTCAGGGGAGGAAAGGCAGGGTCTTGTGCACTAAAAAGACTTTTCTTTGAAGTTTGTCTATTTCAAAAGGCAGAAATGGGTATCAGTACTGGACTTCTGACCCCACAAAGTTAGAGTCCTTTTGGACTAAGGACATTCTGCCAGGAAGACGTGCTGGATGCTGAAGGAGGAACTGCAACTCTGCCTGTTGCTTTGCTGTGCTAGCCTGCTGCTTCTGTCCTGGGAGTGAAAGGACTTGAGTTTGCTTTCTATATTCTGCTTTCCTATGTTCTCCAAGCGTTTGGCTTGAGCTTGTCTCAAGCATGTCTCAAGAACATCGAAGACTTCACCTACCAGTGCTTGGGCTCTTCTGCTGAGATTCCTGAATTGCCAGATGGTGCCAACTCCAGTCCCTGGTCCCTTGGAACCTGGTAACCTGAAGGATAAAATCCACGCTCTGAGGCAGAAAAATCGACGCAGCACCTGCCCCTGGCTGAAGAATCAACGCAGCATCGGTCTCACGGCAGAAAAATGTATGCAGCGCCTGTTTCAGCGTGGATCCATCAACAGCGCTCATCTGGATTTTCCACACATTGTCTCTAGGTGTCATTCTCTCATCAACCCAGCACTGCAGTAAGGAACCAATATATCGCCTTTCCTGCGAGGAAAGATTTTATGCATCGCCTCACTTGCGCAGTAAGGAATTTACGCATTGCTTACTTTTCGGACACATCACCTCCTTTGTGGCCTGCCTCGTCTTTGTTTTTTGACGCATTCCATATACTGTGTATTGAAAAGATACAACCATTGATTTCAATGGATTAAGACTCATTTAAACTTTAAAAAAGTGATATATTTGCGTGTGTATGTTGGATTTTTGTTATTTTTGTCTTGTTTTATTCAGATAAATATTGGCCATCTTTCTAAACTGGTGTGGAGTACTTTTGTGGTGTTTTCACTGTGTTACTGAGTGCGTGTGTGTGTATACAAATACTTTACACATTGCCTCTGAGATAAGACTGACTGGTTGAGCCAAGCTACCAAGGGATTGAGCAGGGGTTATCTTAGCTATGTGACTCCCTTACCCTGGCTAAAGTGAGGGTCCCTACTTGGAAAGGATACAAACCACTGCCAACTAGAATCCCCATTTCTAACACTCCCATTATGTCATTCCCCTGGAATACTGCATAAACTGCAGAAGCCAAATGTGAATGACACGGGCCGGTGGTCTCTCAGTAATTTTCAAGAAACCTATGAAAACGTCTTGTGATGAATTCTCCATGCAACTGTGAATCCATGATCAATGATAAGATGCCACCTCCATCAACTTTTACGTTTCTCTTCCTCTTGAAATACAGATAACCTTTTAGCAATATGAAATGTAAACATTTCATATTTACTGAATGCAGCATCAAAGTTAATGTTGAATTGCAATAGCCTGTACAGCTGGCTTGACATAGTTCTACCGTAAACATCACATCAAACCTAGAGGCCCTCAACCTAAACCAAGTTGAAACCAGACCAACTCACTCTGCAGTAGAAGCCCTAAATGCCTTCAGGAAATCAGTTAAAACTTGCCTTTTCAAGGAGACCTTGGATTTATCTTGCCGCAATGCTCCCTGCTAGGTAGTACTAAAGAGTTCTTCAGGTAGTGCCTAGACACCTTTGGGTATTAGTAGCACTCTACAAAAATTCTTGAGGGGGTGTTGATGTGCTGTCTTGGCTAATTTTCAAACCTCATAGCAGCAGGATTTCTTTTGGTGAATATTCTTTGGTGTTATTTGAGATAAACTTCGGACATAGTGCAAGGATCCCAAACATGGACTAAGCAGCCTTGGCTTGTAATGCATACCTAACGCAGTACATTTACCTTTTGTTACTCATTTTGTAAATGTGTTGAGATGATTATTTATACGCACCTGGCGCCCCTTTGAATAATTGCTGTAGAAAGCAGATTAAGCTGCTTCCAGTTTTATTTCCTCTTTTCACAATATAGAGGGCACAGTGTCATTATGGACAGTATACTGCCCTTTTGCCAACCTGACTCACACTTACATGACACTTTTCCAACTGCCATGTTCCTGTGTCAGGTTGGGTTTTGCACCCGCTCTGGATCACGGTTCTGTTTAACAAACTACTGGAATCGCAGCTGTACTGGTTAGTCCAATAATTGTGCTTACGTGACTACATTGGTTGATTGGGCCCTATAAGTGGCTTCCCCTAATATGTGTTCATCCTTGGTTTCCTCCACAGGTGTTTGTTTGATTCAATTATTGGATATTCACCTTCTCCAACATCTAACCAAGATCATTGTTGAGAAACTGGTAAGTGGTATACGACTACCTTTGTGGCTGTGTACATTCTTTATGGATGATGTACTTGAGGTGAAGGGTTGGTGCCCCTTTTGTAGGGTTCAATGTGACCTGGATTGACTTGGGGATCCCCATTTAAAAAAACAAAACAGTTTGGCTTTTTGACCATGAGTTGGTGTTATAAGCAATATAATTACTCTTACTCCTTCTCTTTATGGTTATGAACGTCTATTTTTTGTGTTGACCAATAGGACCTTTTTCTTGGACTGACTCCTTTAATTAGGGTAATACCGTCCATCTTAAATGTCTTAGTCAGAGTGGAATCGGAATATATATCAGGTTGGTGTGTCAGCACAGTTTTGATGTTGAGGTTTTTCCTTATCTTAGCTTTTCCTAAGGTTTCCTATATTGTATTTTCTTTCCTTTCCAGCACTACATTCTCTTGTTTGTCCTGATGTTGATGATCCTTAAATCAAGAAGGATCGAAACGTCGATCACTTCGTACAGCTATAATTGGGGCCTTATGCGTTGATTCATCATGTGTGAACTATGCATTCAACTATCTTAAATTGTATCCAATGACATCACCCCATATGCTGTAGTGTTTGTATATTTGTGTACATAGTTGGTTTATGTGTGATTCACTTGCACAGTTGACCAGCGCAACATGGACAAGCACTTTATGTTCACTTGCACTTTTCGATTAAGAGAAGGGTGGCTGCTATGCTTTCTAATGCTATTTTATCTGCAATAAAAACTTTAACTTGAAAATGTATGCTTCCCTTTGGTCACCTTAGTTTCTAAGGTTTTATAACAGTGGTTTTGAAATTACCCCTGATGAGACATTGTTGCAGATGTTTATTGGTTTTGTTCGGGTATCCCCTGTGGTATTCTTTCTTTCTACCAAACTTCTCAACAAAACATAGCCCTTACAGATTAGGGTTTCAGTCAGCAGAATTATGTCTTATATTGTACTCATCTTGCAAACATATGCCAAGGAGCTTTCTTTGCACGTTGAGATTTCCCCATTCATATGTTTATTACTTGGTGAATTTCTGACTCCTAATCTAATTCACAAAACCTCCAGGGGAACACCAGGGAAAGATATACTTATGTTGCGTCCCTGTATATTCCTGTATTTCCTAACCCATGCCACATGTACAGAATGTCTGCTCCCTTCGAACTAAGATGACATCACATGGTTTATATCATGTCCCTAACCAAAACCCCCTCAACAGATTTGTATTTGCTATTGGTTGGCAAGGCAAACAGTGGAAGATATTTCCTTTTCCTCCTTCAGCCTTTTTAATCCCTGACTAAAACAAAAGTAACCAAGCAAGGCCAGGGGTACCAAAATGCAAGCCTGAGGTAGCAGGTGCAACTCCTCATGGACCTTCATGCTCTGCCTGCTTACCATGTAGATATTTAATGGAGATATATGTTCCCAGAAATATGTGGCCTTAAAAGGTGCCACCTGACAGAGACTTCAAGTCGCAGATTCTTTACTTTAGTATTATCCCCAAGTTTCAGAATAGATCTGGAAATTTTCAAGCAGTACCCTACGCGCTGGTAGGTGGCATCCTATGGCTCCACGTTGGTTGCTCCAGATGTGACATACACAGTGCCTATATAGGCATCACCCCAGCTCGCTGACATCAGTTCTTTTCTTTCCACACCAGACACTGCAGATCCAGAGAGAGTTACCTCCAGTCAATTTTTGACTGACCTTTTTCAACTTTTTGTTGAAAATATTTTTGAGGTTATTCTCCTGTTGTGCTAGGGATGTCCCCTAAAAGGCATACTGGTTTCATGCCATGTGGTGCCTGTCACAGGCAGGTGTCTGTGACAGACACACATTTGCTTTGCTTGTAGTTCTTGAAGTGTGATCACACCTCTAAAACCTGAGAGATCTGCCATACCATGAATCCAATGGCGCTGCAGGAACATTCCCTAAAGCTCCTCAGCCCGATGTCGGACGACCCCCGCGGTGCTCAAGATCCCGGTTGCACGGAAGGTCCTGAGACTGATCACACAGGTGATCTTGACAAGCATCATCACAGTCAAAATTGTTGGGTAAGTCCCACAACCAAAGGAAGTCTTAGAAGATTAATCGTTCTTCGACTTCTCTGCACCTGTCCACGTCATCAGTCAGTCAGTCAGTCATGATTTGTAGAGCATGGCTAATCATCCAAGGGGGGTATCCAGGTGCTGGGATTCTGCTGTAATCACTCAAAAAGCCAGGTCTTGAGTCCCTTTTGAATTCCGTGAGCGAGGATGCTATTCAGAGGTGAATGGGGAGGGTGTTCCATGACTTCGGGGTGAGTTAGGAGGAGTACCTCTGCTGTGGCGTTGATGGATGCATGGAGTGTGGGTGAAGAAAGCAAAGCGCAGGTGTCTGGGGGATTGGTGGAAGTTGAGGCGGTGGCTGATGCAAGCTGGTCCTAGGACGTGGAGAGCCTTATAGGTGTGTCAGCATTTGGAATTGGCATCTTTTCTGGACAGTTAGCCAGTGAAGACTCCTGAGGTGGGGAGTGATGTGGGTCTGTCTTGGGAGGTCGAGGATGAGCCTGGCTGCTGAGTTCTGTATCGTCTAGAGTCTCTTCCGGAGTTGGGTGGTGGTTCGTGCATAGAGCGTGTTGCCGTAGTCGAGCCAGCTTGTCACTAGGGCTTGAGTGACAGTTTTCCTGGTGTGGACCCGGAGCCATCTGAAGACCTTTCCGAGCAAGCAGAGGGTGAGAAAGCAGGTGGAAGGGACAGTGTTGATATTGCGATTCATGGTGAGTTTGCTGTCCAGGATGAATCCAAGTTTGCGGACATGGTCTGATTGTGTGGGTCCAAGTTTGGGGGGCCAGCACGTGTTGTTTCATGGGGAGATGTTCCCAAAGATCAGCACTTCTGTCTTGTCCTTGTTGATCTTCAGGAAGTTGGTCTTCATCCATTTGATGATGTTGGTCATTCAGTTGAGTGGTGAAGGGCCTTCTGAGAGGAAGAGGATGAGCTAGGTGTTGTCTGCGTAGAAAATGATGTTGAGTCCATGGGTTCTCACTATGTCGGCCAAGGGCATCACATAGATGTTCAGTAGCATGGGGCTGAAGAAAGAGCCTTGTGGGACGCCGCATATGATGCTCTTGGGTTTTGACATCAAGGGTGGCAGGCGGATTCTCTGGGTCTGTTCTGTGAGGGAAGAAGTGATCCATTTAACAATGTGGCGGAGTCTCTTGATGAGGGTATGGTGGGATACGGTATCAAATTCCGCTGAAAGGTCGAGGGGGATCAGGGCTGCTGTGTCTCCCCTGCTGAGGAAGGTTCTGATGTAGTCAGTCGCAGTGATCAGCGTGGTCTTGGTGCTGTGGTTGACCCAGAAGCCAATCTGTGATGTGTCCAGCAGGTTGTTGTTCTCCAGGTCTTCGGTAAGTTGTCGGTTGATCGCTTTCTTGAGGACTTCGGCACAGAAGAGGTGCAGAGAGATTGGGCTGTTGTTATTTAGGTCGGTAGAGTGTTTCCTGAGCAGAGGTCTGACTTCTGCATGTTTCCATGGATCAGGGAAGGTGGCTGTAGTGATGGGCTCATTGAGAATGGTGGTGAGTTCACTGCTAATTCCATTGCTACTGAAGTTGAAGAAGTGGTGGGGGCAGAGGTCCGTGGGTGCCCCAGAGTGGATAGAGTTTATGATGGTCATGTTGCTCTGGGTGGTGAGCTATTTCCAAGTGGTGAGTGTAGGGTTGTGGGTGGCGTTGTTTGGTGTGAGGAGGCAATGGCGGTCTGAAGGTTGGGGGCCGAATTTACTGTAGATGGTGGATATCTTGTTGTGGAAGTAGTCCGCCAGGGTGTTACAGAGTTCCTGGGCATGGGGGAAGGGGATTGTGTTCTCAGTGGCTGCCAGATATGATAATTCTCTGTTGATATTGAAGAGTTCCTTGCTGTGGTTAGAGCTGGCTTTGATGAGATCATCCAAGGCAAGTTTTTTAGTGCCTTTTATATGTTGATGGTAGTTGTTGAGTGCTGATTTGAAGGTGGCTCAGTCTGAGGGATCTTTGCTAGGACTCCATTTTTTCTCGACTGTTGCAGATGTGTTTCATGTTTCTGAGATCTGGTGTGTGCCAGCTGGCTTTTTTGTTGGATCTACTGTTCCTTGAGAATTTGACAGATGCAAATTTGTTGGCACATGTAGTGATCCAGATGGAGAGGTTCTCAATCGCCTGATTGAGGTTGGTAGCGGAGTAGGGATGGGTGTTGTTGAAGACATCTGTCCACTGGGTCTCTGTCACATTGTTCCAGCTGCTGTGGGCAGAGCTAGGGGTCTTGATAGAGGTGGGTGGTGCTCCTGCGATGGAGAAATGGATGTCAGTGATCATCAGATGAGGCGTGGGAACTGCGTCACCACTTGAGGCGTCACTCCTCCACAGAGCCTGTCTGGGTCAGCTCTGCATCTCCCACAGTTTCCCAGAGCCACAGTGACCTTCGCCCTACTATGTGTCTCATATTTGTATGGCTGAGATGGTGAAATGGATGAAAGTGGCCATCAGACGAGGCGTGGGGATAGCGTCACCACTTGAGGCCTCGCTCCTTCGCAGAGCCTGTGCCTGGGTCCGCTCCGCATCTTCCACAGTTTCCCAGAGCCACAGTGCCCTTTGCCTAACTATGCACCTCATATTTGAGTGGCTCAACCTCTTGAGTGCCTCCAGGGCCTACAGGTTCGGGAGGCACGCTTACTGTATTGCCACTGCTCGTCTTCCCTCTGCACCAGTCAGGCCCAAGGCATCCAGTGCTGGCTCCAAAGCAGCTCCACCCGCGAGACCATAGCCTTTCTCAGAACCTGTTCCAGTGCAGCCGTTCCCAGTGTGGTTGATGTCCCGCGGCAGCACAGGCTCCATCATTATACCTGACTCCGACGCAGAGCCGAAAGGGTGTTGCCAGATGCAGTCTCCGGCACAGACCGGCCTGTGCCCTTCGAGTTGAAGCCAGTGCCTTTTTTCTTTACAGGACTGAAGAGGGACACAATTGGGAAGGGTCTGAGGACCCTTGTGGATACCATCAACCCCTTAAGGAACCAGAGGACAACCGGTATGAGAATCTGGGGCATACCAGGGGTTTTGACACCTCACCAGGCACTGGCTTGGTCTCTAATGCCACCATGGCTATGAAGGAAGGAGACTCTTTTGCTCTGGTGATGAGGGGGGCAGCTGAGGTCCTGGACCTTTAGCTGCCCTTAATGGAAGTCAAGACGAATGTCTTGACAGAGGTGCTTCAGCTACGAGTTGCTTCCGCCAAACCTTTACTCCCATTTAATGAAGCCCTTACAAATGCCCACCTCGAGGACTGGTTCATGGCCTGCCAGGGACTCCTGCGCAAAGGAGAATTGCTCATTGTCTCTGCTCTTCTCCTGGGGACCCCAGTTTTTATCACCAAGCACCCCACTCCAGAGAGCTTGGTGGTCAAAGCCTCACATCCCATGTTAACCTTGCTGCATTCCCTACCACTCCACGAGATAGGATACAAAAATGATGGATACTTTTGCCAAGAAGATGTTCTCTTCCACCAGCGTGGCACTGCAGTCAGTGAACACTGCGTGCCTTTTGGGCTGATACACCCACACTGTGTGGAACTAGGATGGGCAAATGCTGCCTATGGCATCGAAGGATTCCTGAGCCTTACTCACTCAAGCAATTGCTAACGGGCAAGATGCAGCAAAGTTCACCATAAGATATGGAATGGACATTGTTGGCACTAAGACACCACGCCTGGTTGAAACCACTGGCATTTCAAGGGATGTCCAATCTTCCCTCATGGACATGCCCTTTGTTGGCTCTCATCTTTTTAGCGAAAAGACAGACTCAGCAATGGAGCACTTTAAAGAGAGCATGGCTACAGGCAGGTCTTTGGGTCTATCCAGCCCCTGAGCCCCCACACCTCAGTCTGCCTTTTGTCACTTCCGTGGCTACAGGAGGGGCTATCCACCTCGTTCTTACCTAACTAGCCACCAAGGCCAGTAGGGTTTTTAGCCTTTTTGTGGCTGCAGACACAGTCCCCACTTACCACGTGGGGCAACCAGTCAGAGTTCCGACTAGTCCACCCTCCCCTTCTCCCTAGCATCTTCAGCTTCAGCACTGCTTAAATTTACCCTTATGCCAGCACAACATCCAGTGGGAGGCAGGATGTGTTATCACCTGTCCACAGGCAGTCCATGACATTGGACAAGTGGGTTGTACAAATTGTCCAGAGGGTCTACTCCACCTCCTTCCTGTAAGTCCTCCCACTCATGTCACCCACTTACGATCCGCTGACAGCGGACCACCTCTCCTTGTTTCAATAGGAAATGTTGGGCCTTTTGGCCAGAGTGGCCATAGTGAGGGCCAGCATCAGAAGTAGGTTGTGAATGCAGAACAGAGGCTTCAGTCCTATTCTATATCTGTGCCTCCTCAACCTCTTCCTGAAGAAGGAAAAATTCAAAATCCTCACCATAGCTAAAGTCCCATCTGTCCTGGTTCCTGGATGTTAGTGTTGGAGTTGCATATTTTCACATTCCCGTCCTACTTGACCCCAGACATTATCTGTGGTTCACAGTGGACATCAAGCATTTTCAATTTGCTGTGCTCCCTTTTAGCCTTACTAGCACCCTTCAGGTGTTCACCAAGGTGATGGCGGTGGCTGTGGCACATCTTCGAAGGTCTGTGGTTCCAGTCTTCCCCTACCTCAACGATTGGTTTGTGGAAGATGGCCTCACCCAAGCCAGATGCCTCTCATCTTCAGACTTCAGCAGTCCTTATGCGTTAACTGGGGTTCAGTTTCAACATCCCAAAGTCACTCCTGGCACCATCATAAAAGCTTCCTTTCATCAAAGCTGTTCTGGACACGGTGCAGTTTTGGGCCTTTCCTCTGAATGAGGAGTCCAGGATATTCAGGCTATGATCTGATGTTTCAGCCTCTATCACGGGTTTCGGTGAAACTGACTCTGAGGCTGTTGGGCCTCATGGCATCCTGCTAGTGACACATGCCCATTGGCATATGCAGGCTCTTCAGTGGGATCTCTTTGACCTGGTCCAGATCCCGGAGCGATCTGCAAATCTATAGTGGTGGCTGACAAAGCACGACTGGGTCAGCAGCAGACCCTTTCTCCCTTCCACAACTGGAGTCAACTGTGGTGACAGATGTACAACATAGTAGAAGGGGAGATCGGAGGCCACTGGTCTGCATTGGAGTCCACCCTCCACATCAACTTGTTGGAGCTCCGAGCAATCTGATTGGCATTAAAAGCCTTTCTTCCTTTTATCAAGGGAAGGCTAGTGCAAGTATTCAAGGATAACACCATTGCCATGTGGTAATGCAATAAACAGGGCAGGGTGGGGTCATGAACCCTCTGTCAAGAGGCCCTGAATCACTGGACATAGCTGAAATGTCACGGTATTTCCCGTGTGTTTCAACATCTGGTGGTCTCTCTAAATGCCAAGGCGGATATACTGAGCCGTCAATGCCTAGTGAATCATGAATGGAGTCTCCATCTGGAGGTGGTGCAAGGTCTTTTTCAAGAGTGGGGAGAGATTTGGTTGCATCTGACCACCACCGCCGGAAACGTACAATATTAGCAGTTCTGTATGCTAGAGTTTCCAAGGTGGCCCTTGCTCAGTGATGCTTTTCGTCTTTAGTGGAGCTCCAACCTCCTGTATGCCTTTCTACCGATACCACTCCTACCCAGATTTCTCAAGAAGATTAGGAACAATCAGGCACAATTCATTCTTGGGTCTGGATTGGGCATCGAGAGCCTAGTATCCAAAACTCCTGAGCATGAGCATTTGTCCTCTGATCAGATTGCCTCTTCGGGAGGATCTTCTGTCACAGCAGCAGGAGAGGGTCTTGCATCCAAACCTGCGCATCCTCCACCTTCATACATGGAGATTGAGCCATGACAGCGGACAGCTTTCGACCTTCCTCCGGAAGACTGTGATGATATTCTGGTAACCAGGCGTTCCTCCACCAAGACAGTATTCACCTGCCGTTGGGATCAATTTGTGGCATGGTGTGCATCCAGAAACATTGACCCTCTTTCTGCACCCTTATCCCAGGTTTTACTATTTGAACTTTACTTAACCCAGGACGGCTTTGCTCTGGGCATTGTTAAAGGTTACCCATCTGCTTACTGCTGTTGTCGGACTAACCTTCTTTGTTTAAGTCACCTGCTGTGACACATTTTCTCAAGGGACAACAACATCTGGTCACTCCAAGACCATTAATCATGCCCCAATGCAACCTCAATCTGGTCTTAACTTTTCTTGTGTGTGCAACCATTGAGCCACTGCACAACTGCCTATTTTGCCTACTCACCTTGAAAAACAGATTTTCTGGTGGCTAGAACATTGGTCAGGAGGGTCAGCGAGCTGTGGGCACTCTATATGAACCCTCCCTACAAAACATTCTACCCAAACAAACTGGTTCTGAGGACATGTGCCTCCTTCCTCCCGAAGGTTGTGACACCTTTTCACTTTGTCTACTTTCTTGCTACACCTCACCCCTCCACATTGGAGAGCCATCATTCACTGGATGCAAAACAATTGCTGTACCTTGATTGCACTAGAGACTGGACGATTAACTCTTTGTTGCATATGTCAGAGTGAAGAATGTGGAGAAATGAACAATCTCACAAAGAATAGTGCTCTGCATAAAATTCTGCTACACACTGGCCGAAAACCAACCCTGCTGTAGGGGCATGCACTCTCATTCTACAAGAGCCAATGCTGCAACCATTGCGTTAACTCACAGAGTCCCTATCCTCGACATCTATCAGGCAGCAATATTTGCATCTGTGAACATGTTCACCAAACATTACTGTCTGGACAGCCCAGCTCCAGGGAGGTATTACTTGGGTATCTATTCTGAGGTCAGGAATCTGTAGTAGAAGTCTCTATCAGAAGGAAAAGTTACCTACCTTTGGTAATGCCTTATCTAGTAGGGACTATCTAGCTGCAAATTCCTTACCCACCCTCCCAGCTTCCTTGCTCGGCAAAGTTATTTTCTATATAGGGTTACGCTTCGGAGGCCCTAAGCACTGCCCATGAGTGCAACAGCATTCTTCATGGCTCTGGTCTTCTGGTGTGGAAATTTCTGTAAAGAAACTCATATCAGTGAGCTGGGGTGGGGCACATATAGGCACCACGCATGTTATATCTGGCACAGACAGTGATGCAGAAAGCCGAATGACACCACCTACAGCCATGCAGGAGTACTGCTCAAAAATGGAAGGATTCAATCTGATGCCTAAGGATAAGTCTAAGGTAAGGAATCTGTGGCTAGATAGAGTCTATACCAGCTAAGGCATTACCAAAGGTAATTAACTTGTTCTTTCAATTTCTATAGTTTAAGCTTAGGTTGCTGAGCTTTATACTGATTACACTTTTTTCCTTTTTTACAAGTTGTATTTGTACAGCAGTAAGCAGTATCCCAGCCTTTCAAAAAGGTACTTGCTTACTGCTCATGTCACAAACTCTCACTCGTCATCTTTTTTTTTTTCTTATTTGACAGCATCTCTGCCTTGCGCATGTTGCCATTTGGATTACTGTTCTTTTTGGGTATACATGCGTACGGCACACCAATAACCGTCTGGCTAGGTCAGTGCTCTGTAAATGCCTACATGTTTTAGTCCTCACTATAATGCCTCACACACCTCTCTCCTTCATCAAACTGCTGTGTGGCTGTGTCCTCTCGGATTACTCAGCAAGACACCAAAACGCCTCCCACAGAGCAAAAGTGGGTTTATAACAGTTAACCGCACATATTCAGATTACATGAATACATTGAGACACAAATAGAATAAAAATAAAATGTATTCTTTTTGATCACTGTCATGTTATCTGACTCTTAACAAAGAATAGGCCAGCATGTGTTCACCTTAGGGGAACTTAAGCATGGGACCCCCGACCATACTTTAGCGTATGTAGTGAATTTTGCTACTAGCAATTTTCGAATATTAACTTGCCTACATTAAGCGGTTACCAAGACCGCGCCGCAACCTTTAGCCCCATCCACCTGACATTAAGGCCCTTATTACAACCCTGGCGGTCGGTGATAAAGCGGCGGTAATACTGCCAACAAGTCGTTTTAAAAAAAAAATGGAATTATGACCACAGTTGAAACCGCTCAGACAGGCAACCACATAAACACACCGACCGCCACGGCGGTAGCAACAAGCACTGCGGCGGTAACTGCCAACAGCCAGGCAGAAGACAATGTACCGCCCACAGTATTACAAGAGGCCTATGCGCCACCTTTTCCGGGGCAAGACCAATGACATCAAAGGCACAGCGGAAACAGATCTCAGAAGTCAAAGGACTCACCTCTGGAGACTCAGGGAACAACCACGCCGCCATAGAGCCCGAACTGCAGGTGTTCCCTATGCTGGTCTACCTCCTCCTACGCCAGGAATACCAACGCCGGCGATGATGATCACAGTGAGTACTGCCGCCTAGCACACAGAGGAGGGGGGAGGAAAAAGAGAGTGACACACACACGCAACACCCCCACCCCCAACAACATACACACAAACAGATGAAACAACATTACACATCCACCCTGTACCCCTCAGGAATAATGCAAGGACAAAAGGAAGTGATTGAAGTGAGTGTAATAAGATAAAATACTAGAAATACGTCCTCAAAAATCAAATCAGTATTTACATATATACAAATGGCGGGACACTGCCCAGTCCATAATGTCCGTGGGCCACAGGCCCACATCAAATAGGCCAAGGCCCCATCTTACTCCTGCATCAACACGGAGAGAACACTGCAGGGGCATCAGGTCGAAAATACACAGGCACCTCAGGGGGATGGGGAATGGGGGGGCACCTCAGCCTGAAGATAGTACAACACCACTTGTCCTTGAGGGGGCAACATGCCCTGTGCTCGATCCTGGGGAGTGCAAAGCCACAGTCTCTCTAGTGGGTGGTTTGCCCACTGCTTGGTCCTGGAGAGTGCAAAGCTGCAGTCTCTCTAGTGGGTGGTTTGCCCCCCTGCTTGGTCCTGGGGAGTGCAAAGCCACAGTCTCTGTAGTGGGTGGTTTGGCCATTGCTTGGTCCTGGGGAGTGCAAAGCCACAGTCTCTCAAGTGGGTGGTTTGCCCACTGCTTGGTCCTAGGGAGTGCAAGGCCACAGTCTCTCAAGTGGATGGCTTCTCCACTGGTTCTGGAGGGGGCCTTGTGCCCAGTGTGCTTCATCCTGGCAAGGATGGGGTGACTGGATGGCTTCTTCCACTGGTTCTGGAGGGGGCCTGCTGCCCAGTGTGCCTCATCCTGGCAAGGAGGGGGTGTGTGGATGGCTTCTTCCACTGGTTCTGGAGGGGGCTTTGTGCCCAGTGTGCTTCATCATGTCAAGGATGGGGTGAGTGGATGGCTTCTTCCACTGGTTCTGGAGGGGGCCTGGTGCTCAGTGTGCTTCATCCTGGCAAGGATGGGGCGTGTGGATGGCTTCTTCCACTGGTTCTGGAGGAGGCTTTGTGCCCAGAGTGCTTCATCCTGGCAAGGAGGGGGTGAGTGGATGCCTTCTTCCACTTGTTCTGGAGGGGGCTTTGTGCCCAGTGTGCTTCATCCTGGCAAGGAGGGGGTGAGTGGATGCCTTCTTCCACTGGTTCTGGAGGGGGCTTTGTGCCCAGTGTGCTTCATCCTGGCAAGGAGGGGGTGAGTGGATGCCTTCTTCCACTTGTTCGCTTTGTGCCCTGTGATGCAGCACTTGGGGAGTACAAGGTCACAGTTACTCACCTGGGTGTCAGACCCACACGATTTGCAGTGGTCAGGATGCACCACAGTCCATGGAGGCAGGACAACACACTGCCTGCCGGCGGCGACAGCTGCTCAGTGGTGGCAGTGCCGGTGCTGGTGTCGGTGCTGCCAGTGGTGGGGGGGAGGCTCCAGCCCTTCCCCTGCAGCCTCGAATGGCTGCCCACTGGGGCTGCTGCTGCTGGCAGTTGTGCTGGCATTGGTGCTTGTGGGGGTGCAGGTGGCGCTGCTGGTGGTGCTGCTGGTGTCAGTACTGGCAGTGGTGGGGGGAGGCTCCAGCCCTTCCCCTGCAGCCTCGGACGGCTGCCCACTGGGGCTGCTGGTAGTGGTGCTGGTGGCGGTGCAGGCAGTGGTGGGGGGAGCCTCCAGCCCTTCCCCTGCAGCTTCGGACAGCTGAAGCGCCATGGTTGGTGTTGGGGGCTCAGATTCCCAGCACCAGGCCTCCTGTTCTTCCTGCCTGCAGGGGCAGGCCCTTTGCCCTTGCCGTCTGGTGGTGACTTCTTGCCCTTGCCATCTGGCGGTGCCTCCTTGACCTTGCCAGCTGGTGGTGCCTCCTTGCCCTTCCCCTTGTAAGCTGGTGGTGCCTCCTTGCCCTTGCTGGCTGGTGACACATCCTTGCCCTTTCCCTTGGCAGCTGGTGGTACATCCTTGCCCTTTCCCTTGGCAGCTGGTGGTACATCCTTGCCCTTCCCCTTGGCAGCTGGTGGTACATCCTTGTCCTTCCCCTTGGCAGCTGGTGGAACATCCTAGCCCTTCTCCTTGGCAGCTGGTTCAGGCACACTGCCAGTGCTGATGGGTGTTTCCTTGGAGCCTCTCACACCTGCAGTAGCTGCCGAAACTACTGTGGCCGTGGACTGGGTAGCTGAGGTGCTAGCTTGGGTTCTCCCCACCCTGGCCCGACGTGATGGATGGGGGGGACGGGTAGGAAAGAGGTCAACAGCGGAGAGGAAAAGCTTCTTACGGACACGGGGCTGGAAGAGGGTGAAGGTTTGGGAGTGGAGGAAGAGGGAGTGGTTGTTGGTGTCTATCAGCTGTGTTTGGGTGCAGGTGCATGGGCTAGATGCTGTTATGAGGTGGATGGCTTTTGGGTGTGCTTGTGTTTGTGTACTTTGGGAGGAGGGGGTACAGACACAGTGGGACAGGACACAGGGGATGTGTGCATGGATGTGGGGGTGGTGACTGAAAGTGAGGGGTGTGTAGTGATAGGCGTGATGGTGATGAAGGCAGTGGGTGTGGATGTAGTGCATGCAGGTGTGAGTGGAAACGCTTATGGTAGGGAGGAGAAGGAGGGGGACACAGCGGAGGCAGTGGATGTTGATGTGTATGCATCTGGATGGTGTTTGTGTGAGTGCCTGTGGGATGATGTGTGGTGCTTATGTTTCCCTAAGCCACTCTTGTGTGTTGTCTTGGGTGCATGCTGGTCTGAATGTGAGATTGGGATAGGTTGGGGTTTAGGGTAATGATACTGAGCAGAGGAAGTTGGAGGGGGGAGGCTAGAGACAGGAACAATGGCTGCCATCGGGGAGGAGGCCAGAGCCTGGAATGATCTCTGTTGGGCCGCCATGCCAGAGTGAATGCCCTCCAGGAATGCATTTGTTTGTTGCAAATGCCCTGCCAGCCCCTGGGTGGCATTCACTATGGTTGACTGCCCAACAGAGATGGATCTCAGGAGGTCAATAGCCTCCTCACTCAGGGCAGCAGGGGTAACTGGGGCCGAGCCTGAGGTGCCTGGAGCAAAGGAGATGCCCACCCTCCTGGGTGAGCGGGCACAGGAAACTCGCTGAGGGGCTGCTGGGAGGGCAGTGCTGGTACAGGGGGTGGCGGCTGTACCTGTAGATGGGGAGGCCACAGAGCTGTCCGCCACCACTAGGGAGCTTCCATCGTTGGAGGTATCACTTTCAGAACTGTCCCCTTCTGTCTCCGCCGTGGTGCTCTCCTCACCCTCCGTCCCACTGGTGGCCTCACTGTCAGTGGATTTGGCCTCATGGGCCCTGTGGGATGCAGCTCCCTCCATCGCCGGTGCCTCTGCTACTCCACCAGATGATGCTAATGCACATAAGGGCAGGATGACAAAACAAAAAGTGGGGGGAAGAGACAGAGGATACACTTGGTCAGTGGCAGCAACAACACCACCGTTGGAGTACACAACACACAGGGAACAGCCCTACGTACTAGGCAATGCACTACCAGTCACAATGCTAGTCACCATGCCATGGACAGTAATACCTAACGTCAACTGCAGCATACCTGAAACCCACAGAGCCCTGCCTAGTAGTGGATGCCCACTAGCTTGGTTGGAGGTGGAGTTCATCAGCCCTGTCCAACATGGAACCTACCCTGCAATGTCTGGCCTGGCCTAGGGGCACCACCCAAACCCACATCCCCCACCCGGAGACCACTGCACCACACGCAAGTAGCATATTGGGAAACTGTACTCACCCCCTTGTTACTGCTGTGATGGCCTCAAGCGCCCATCCAGCTCCGGATAGGCCACAGCCATTATGCAGAACATCAGTGGGGTCAGGGTTCGACGGTCACCCCTTCCTCGTTGGAGGCCATCCCCAGCTGGGCCTCCGCCGTCTTCCGTGCCCAGCGTCTCAGGTCCTCCGACCGTTTGCGACAATGGGTGCTCCGCCTGCCGTAGACCCCCAGGGTCCGCACATCCTTGGCGATAGCACGCCATATACCCTTTTTCTGATGGGCCCTGACCTGCAGAGGAAATACACATAAATAAAGGGCATCAGTCATACCATCCGGTCTGTTACACTAATCGCCCACCATATCTCTCCCATCCCCTTACGCACAAACATTGCCCACCATACATGCAGCACGCTGCCCAGGACCCCTCAACCACCCCCCTTACACGAGGCCCTCACATACAGCACTCCATGCATTCATGCCCCATGCATTGTGCTCACAGTGTACTCACCTGTTGGTCTGGAGGCCCATACAGCATTTGGTACTGGGGTAGGACCCCATCCACCAGTCTCGCCAACTCCGCAACGGTGAAGGCAGGGGCCCTTTCCAGAGGGACACGAGCCATGGTCAGTTCCAGACACAGGTCACAGCAGCACATGCAGTGTAGGTCCTCTCCTGTTGAAGGTCAGGTAGCAAGTGAGAGAACAGATAGAAAATGGCGGTCACGTCCGCGGCGGTGCATACCATCACCGCCGGCGTACATCACCATTGGCTACTGTAACCCATAGGTCCCAATGACAACCAATTAGGAATTGCACGGTGGTATTCTACCGCTTCCTGCAACTGCGCACAACGTCAGCGGCATTACCTCATTTCCACCTGTCCATCCACATAGGACAGGCGGACGCCATTTTGGGGGGGGGGAGGGAGGCCATGGCACCTAACTGCGTCACAGCACACACAGGCACCATTTGGGCCTATACAACAACATACTGTTTCTGTCGCAACATGCAATGCACTTTACATTTTGGAAATGTTGAATACTGACCAGATGCTCATCGTTTTTCCCCCTAGATTTCAACCGCTGAGGATGGTTAGGAGATGGAGACATCTCCCTGTGTACAGACCCCTGGTGGACTTGGCAACAATGGAGGACAGGCACATTATCCTTACCTAATGACTTGACAGGGCCACAATCCAAGAGCTGTGTGCCCAAATGGAGCCAGACCTGATCTCTGCTATCCGTCATCACACTGGGATTCCCCCTCTTGTGCAAGTGCTACCAGTGCTCCATTTTTTGGCAACTGACAGTGGGCTTGGCAGCAGGAATGTCCCAGCCAATGTTCTCAATAGTGCTGACCAGAGTATTGTCTGCCCTGATGAAACACATGCACAGCTACAGTGTTTTCCCCCAGGTGGAGGGAGGATTTGGCCACAGGGAAAGCTGACGTCTATGCAATGGGACATATCCCCAGCATTATTGGGGCAAAAGATGGTACACATTTTGCATTTGACCCCCCCACCCCCCAGAAAAATGAACAGGTGTTTAGAAATCAAAAGAGCTTTCAGTCGATGAATGTTCAGATAGTGTGCCTGGCGGACCAGTACATCTTCCATGTCAATACAACGTATCCTGGGTCTTTGCATGATGCCTTTATCCTGAGGAATAGCAGCATCCCATATGTGATGGCTCAACTCCAGAGGCACATGGTGTGGCTATTAGGTGAGCCCATGGTCCCCACCCAGTATATGTTGGTGTATGGGTATGGGGTTGGTCCTAAAGGTTAGTGTCTGGCTAAAAGGTATCCCTCTGTATTTGCAGGTGACTCTGGTCACCCCAACCTCTCATGGCTACTGACCCCAGTGAGGAATCCCAGGACAAGGGCAGAGGAACGTTACAATGAGGCACATGGGCGAACAAGAAGAATTATAGAGCGAACCTTCGGCCTCCTGAAGGCCAGGTTTCGGTGCCTCCATCTAACAGGTGGTTCCTTGTACTAATCGCCCAAGAGGGTGTGCCAGATCATCGTGGCATGTTGCATGTTGCACAACCTTGCCTTACATCGCCAGGTGCCTTTTCTGCAAGAGGATGGGGCTGGAGATGGGCGTGTGGCAGAGTTGGAGCCTGTGGACAGTGACGAAGAGGAGGCAGAGGATGAGGATGTGGACAATAGAACATCAGTCATACGACAGTACTTCCAGTGACACACAGGTAAGACACTGTAACTTCACCTTCCATTGCAGTTTTGTATTGTAAATTTTCACTGGCAGGCTGATATTCCCACTACTATGGCCACTTGCTGTACCCTTTGACATGTCTATTTACAGATATCTGTGCCCCACTCTGGCTCCTAGTGTACTGGCTTTAGCAAAATACAGGTCATACCTATGTATATATTACTGTACAGTTGAATTGCAATGTCTACAGATTGTTAATGAATACATAGTTCAATCACTTGACAGACTCAATACTTGTATTTCTTTTTACAAGGATGTTTATTTATGTGCTAATAAGTGGATGGGGTATTGCTATAGGCTCGGGGGTGGTGGAGGAGAGTCCAGATGAGAGTTCCAGTCTGTTTAGATCACAGGTGCATTGTCCAAAGGGGCATAGGAAGTGGAGCAATGGCAGCTGAAGGTGGAAAGGGTGAGAGTGGGACACAAGGGTGACAATCAGGAGAGTCTTGTTACCTGGCGGGGGTCTTGGCAATGTTCTCTGGCTTCTGCCTGGATCGCAAGGACCGTTTGCAGGGTGGTTCTCCTTCTGCAGGGGGTGGGGTGCTGGTGGCCTGTTGTTCCTGTAGCAGGGCCTGCTGTCCACTAGCGTCAGGGGAGGTGGAGGGCTGTTCATTGGTGTGGCTAGTGTCAGGGGCCTGATGGTGTGCTACTGCCTACCTAATAGTGTTGGCCATGTCTGCCAGCACCCCTGCAATGGTGACCAGGGTGGTGTGGATGTCCCTCACGTCCTCCCTGATCCCCGGGTACTGTCCCTCCTGCAGCCGCTGGGTGTCCTGCAACTTGGCCAGTATCTGGCCCATGGTCTCCTGGGAATGGTGGTATGCTCCCAGGATGTTGGTGAGTGCCTTGTGGAGAATCGGATCCCTGGGCCTGTCCTCCCTCTGTCGCACAGCAGTCCTCCCAGCTTCCCTGTTGTCCTGTGCCTCTGTCCCCTGAACCGTGTGCCCACTGCCACTGACTCCAGGTCCCTGATTGTCCTGTGTTTGTGGTGTGGCCTGGGGTCCCTGTAGTGGTGGACACACTGTTGATTGAAGTGTCCTGGGGACAGAGGAATGGGCCCGCTGGGTGGGTACTGTAGTGTTGTTTCCTGAGGGGGGATGCTCTGTGGTGGTATGGGACTGTGCCTGGGTAACCGACTGTTCGGAGGTCCCTGATGGGCCAGATTGGTCATCCTGATCCAGGCGTGCAGAGCTTCTGTCATCACTGTGGGCCTCTTCTGGAGCGGGACTGGATGTTGCTGGCCCTTCCTCTCCGGTTACGTTGTGTGTGGGACCTCTGGGGATGTAAATGCAGTGTCATTGTTTCTGCGTGTGACATCTTGTGCATGGGTGTGTTGCCCTGTATGGTTGTGATTGCCCTGGCAGCTTAGGTTTGTGTGAGTGGTGATTTGGTTAGATAGATGATTGTCTCATTTGTGCATGCTTTGGTGATGGGTGTTCCTGCAGGTCTGTGATGGGTATCCATGCATTAGTGTTGCATGCAGGGCTTGGTAGTGGGAGGGGTGGGTTGTGATGGTGGGGTGTATGTGAGGTGGTGGAGTGATGGGAGTGAGGGTGGGGGTATGTGATGTCATGCAGGTGGGGGGGTGATAGTGATAGAGATTTGACTTACCAGAGTCCAGTCCTCCTGCTACTCCTTCCAGGCCCTCAGGATGCAGTATTGCCAAAACTTGCTCCTCCCATATTGTTAGTTGTGGGGAAGGAGGTGGGGGTCCACCGCCAGTCCTCTGTACTGCTATCTGGTGTCTTGCTACCACGGAACGCACCTCCCCCATAGGTCGTTCCACCTCTTCCTAATGTCATCCCTTGTTCTGGGGTGCTGTCGCACGGCGTTGACCCTGTCCACGATTCTCCGCCTTGGATCCATCTTCCTAGCAATGCATGTCTGCTGTACCTGTGATCCGAATAGCTGTGGCTCTACCGGGATGATTTCCTCCACCATTACTCTTAGCTCCTCCTCTGAGAACCTGGGGTCACTTTTGGTGCCATGGATGTAGTGTGAGTGATGTGTGTGAGGGTGTGTGGGGTGATGTGTTGGGGTGTGTGCTGTGAGGTGCGTGGATGGTGTATGGGTGATGGTGTTCTGTGGCTCTGGTTATGTCGGCGCCCTTGCTCTATCTCCCTCTAGTGGCAATTTTTTTTAGTCATAATGGGTTGTGGGTAATGTGTGTGTGTTTTATAGTGGTGTGGGTGTGGTGTGTGTATGGGTGTCAGGTGTGTTTTATTCAGATTGTCCAATGTGGTGTTGTTTTGTATGTGTGTTTGTATTTTGAGTGCGGCGATATGTACTGCCAATGGTTTACCGCGGTTGAATGTCCGCCACGGTGATTCGTGGGTCATAATGCTGTGGGCGTAGTTCTGTTGGTGTAACGGTGTGGATACCGCCAATTTATCACTGACCTTTGGGCTGGCAGACTTGTGTGTGTGTCTGTATAGTGGCGGATTGCTACATGGGTGTCATAATATGGGTAGCGATAAACCGCCACGGCGGCGGTATGTTGGTGGCAGTCAGCATGGCGGTAAGCAGGACTTAACGCCAATGTCATAATGAGGGCCTAAATCATCTGCTAGCCTTCGCATGCATGATACTGCTTCTGAAGCAGACCTCTAGGTAAGCCATCATACGAAAAACTCCAGCTCCCTTCGTCTCTCAGAGAGCCATATAGTACGGGTCGCCGCCCTCCTTTTTACAGCGCCCCAGCTGCTCATTGAAAACAACTCTCCTTTACCTTGTAAAGCCTCGGACCCTTTGAATCCTATATTATGGGTCATTTCTGGACTCCTGATTCAAATAATTTTTTTTGTTGCTTTTTTGCTTTGTATCTTCAATTGAACTGTGAGCATGCCGCCAGTACATTTTAAGCTAATCTACAACTGCTTCTTCTTAATTTATTTTCTCTTGCATCCAACTTTGTTCTTTTCACTACTCTGAAAACATCTTATGATCACATTTCTCTGATTTTGCACAAACTATAGATTATTTGAATAAGTAACTGTTCTACATGTTTTAATTTACTTAATTGTTAGGAACACAAAAGCTGGGGACTGAGCTTGCCTGGCCTAAAGATGGCCGCCTATTAGGGGAGCTCCTCTGGCCTCCCATTTAATCCTAAATAATCCCGTGCCCCAATAATGCACAAGCGTTAGCTGCACCCTTTCCCTGCTAAGTACTGGGAGCGACCCATCCTGCTGTGATTCTGCGGCACAAAGGGGCATATGTATAATCTGTTTGTGCTGAATTTGCATGATTTTTTTAACGCAAATTCAGCCCAAACTAAACTCCATATTTATATTTTGCCGCTAGACCCATCTAGGGTCAGAATATAGGAGTTAACATAATTTTTGGTATGCGAGAACCCACCTTGCATCAATGAGATGCAAGGTAGGAGCTCCTGTCCCAAAAATTACTCTAAGTCCATAGCGCCATATTTATCCTCCCGTGCAAAAATGGTGCACGGGTGGGAAGCGGGCCTAAAAAATGGTGCTAAGCCTGCTTAGCCCCATTATTTAACGCCTGGGTCAGACCAGGTGTTAGGGAATCTGTGGACCCATTTCCATGGTCAAACACCATGGAATGGGCCCACAGGTGTCCACCCCCGGCCCCAGGAACACCCCCACCCACACCAGAGGGGCACCAAAGTATGGGGGACCCCATCCCAGGTAACTATGGTAAGTATTGGTAAGTATTTTTATTTTTGTTTTGAAGAGCCATTGGGGGCCCAACAAGGAGCCCCCTGCATGGCACTGGGTGCAGTGGCCATGCCCAGGGGACACTTGTCCCCTGTGCTGGCCATTGGGGTAGTGGACACTGGGTGCAATGGCCATGCCCAGGGTACACCTGTCCACTGTGCTGGCCATTGGGATGGTGGGTATGACTTCTGTCTTTCCTAAGATAGGAGTCATGTTTTTGGTAGTGTGCACCAGGAAATGGCGCTAGTCTGGTTACAGGCATTTTTTGCCTCTAACCAGGCTAGCGTCATTTTCTGACACACAACCCCCTCCTTCCCTTCCGCCACCCCCACCTGCCTAGAATCTTCTTCTGAGATGTTAGCCCAAGTTTAGTGCCAGCTTGCGCCTTTCAATAAATACGGTGCCCGGCTGGCATTGTTAAAGACACAAGCTGATGCTAAACTTTTTGCCGAAAAACTGCATTAGCGTGGTTTTGTGGCAAAAAGTATAAATATGGGGTAAAGTGGAGCGAGGGCTGTGCGAGCCGAGGGGTGGTCTGTGGATTGGAGCTGGGCCTCGCTGATTTTCTGTTCACTGACCCACGGTGCTCTGAGCCCCCGAGCGCCTACATTTATAGGCAGACTGGCACTGAAGGGGGTGCGACTACCTGGACCAGCATCCTAAATCGTGAATCGGGCCTTTCGTCAGTATCCACCGGCTCTACTTGGTGCTGCTTCAGAGGCCTGAGTCACGGTGCGGTCCGGAGGCCGTGCAGTGTCTTGCTTCCCTCGCCGCCAGGAGACACAAGGCGAGGGTCTGGCAGGGTGCTCACTAGGGCTTCATGGCCTAGTGGCTGACGCCTCTGGGGATACTCGGCCTCCCTGGAGTGCTACAACATGGGCAGCGCTCATGCAGCACTGAATTTGAACTTGGGGAGATTTTACTGACACGCAGGGAGGGCTTACATCGCAGGCTGGCGCTGGGAGATACATGAAATTGGATAAGGTGCTCCATGAGCTTCCCGTTAACTGCACAATGTCTGAGAGCACCGCCCAATCTGGCCTCCCTCTCTTTTTATTGAGAACATAGCAACATCTGTCTCTGGTAGAACTCAAGCCCTATCCCCTGCATGGCACCATACCCTGACGTGTCTGTTCCCCCACCTGTGGTGCTCTGAGAGTGCTCACTAGGATGCTGTGACCCTCTATTGGTGTCCCCCTGCTTCAGAGCTGAATCTGGGCCTCTACTCCCCGTCACCACGCAGTGTGCATGCCACTTGTAACCCTGCTGAGGATATTGAACCCTGGGGATGGCGGCGTGGTTGGACCCTGAGCCCCCCCCGGCCTAGTGGCATGCCGCAAGTGGGTGGTACCTGACCTGCCTGTGCTGACACTGCTGCTGGGATGCGTTACGGAGACTGCTTCCTAGTGGAACAGCGGCATAGGGGCATGAACTGTCAAATGTTGGACCTTCTCCCAAGATCTCCCAGCTGAACATGTGCCTAACACTGAACCCTGTCTGGGGCCGACCCGTGCACTGGGGTACCACCATTTGTGGAACAATCACCGACCATAGCAACTGGCTGCTAGCCTTCTTTAGTGCAATACCTCACTCTGAGCTGTGCTGTTGGAACCTACCAGTGACTGTGTGGCCTGTGATCCGCCTGCGGTCCCCCCCTTACAGGCATCTCGCTACTACTGCAACAATGAGGGGTGCTGTGTGGGGCTGCCTGGGGTCCCCTTGACCTGCTCCGCATTGCGACTGCCCTAGCTATACCCGCACCCTGTCGCAAGCCTGGCGCCATCGATCAACATGGGCAAGATAGATAAATCTAAACTGTAGTTCAAGTCACAGAAGACTCCCAGGCCACGCAAGGAGAGCGGCTGCTACAGAGATGGGTCCTGATGACTCCAGTCTGGAGATTTGGGGGGCGGGGGTCGCAGTTTACGCCAAATACTGACCACCTTGCAGATCACCCTCACTAAGATTGATGGCAAAATAGACGTCCTTTTCTATCACATGGACAGGATGTCAGAACATATCGACAAACATGCAGAGCATCTAGATATGGTGGAGCGGTGGGTATCCGAGGCAGAGGATTAGCAGGTCATGGCTTCGGAAGCACAGAAACAACGGGAGAAAGTGCTTACTGCGCTGCAGGCCAACATTGAGTTCTTGGAGGCTTGCTCTCTTCCAAACAGAATAGTCTAGCGGAATCCACCAATGTTGGAAATAGGGAGACCTTTATAGGGCATTCACATTCACTTCTCATTCACTTGGTGGGGCAAGAGACTTTTTACGATGTTTTTGTAGTGGAGCACCTACCGCTCGCTTGCCCCTCTTCCACTGCCAGGGGCCAAACCCCACCCGATCATTGCAAGACTGCTTAACGTTCGTGCCAGTGACAGCGCTGCACCGGTCCTGGGAACTGCAAAAACTCTGCTAAATGAGGGCACTGAACTATCCATTTTCCCAGTGCTTAATTTGTAAATAAATATGTGCCGGTGCTTGCAGCCCTCCTTTTAAACACGCGGCTGCTGCATTTAAATGTGCGAGCACAGAATACTGAGGCAGCGTAATCCTGAAGCAATCCCAGGCCTCTTTAATCCATTTAAAGCCACTCGCTGCCCCTTCAGCTCACTCTGGCAGCTTTCTGCTTTCTACCTTCGTGACGCTTTTTCGTTTTTCTCTTCCTCCGTCTTTCTCATGTGTGTCTCTTGCTCGCAGCAAACGCTTGAGGCAGAAGAATAAGCGCCGGCCCTCAAAAACAAGTGCCAGTGCTCAGCACCAAAACTCCTATAGCAATTCCCTAAGAAACTTGAAACAGCTGGTATCCGTCAGTGCTTGCCAACACCAGGAGACAAAGAACCAGAGGCCTCTCAGGACCTAAAATCATTTTTTTAAATCTCCTTATGTCTATCCACATACCCTCCCCCTTCCACTGCAAACTTTCCTTCTTTTTGTTTTTTACGCACTGTTGCATGTATTTAGGTTACTGTCATCTTTGAGCAGTATATTCTACTGCTTTGGTACTGGGGGGAGGCATGCAGGGAAGGGGCTGTTCTTGATGTCAGGGATGCGGGCCTTCTGAAGCCTATCATGCCCACCACTCCTTCTGGACTGTGTGAGTGCCCTGGATACTGGTAGTCACTGGGTTGGCATTGAATTTCTGTTGTGGGCTACATGAGTGGTTGCATAGCGGCTGTGTGCACAATAGATAGAAGTATGGCAACTGGGTAAGCAAAGTACTTCACCTGCTGAGGTCCGTAAATTCCTATGGCGGGAGAACTTGGCAGGCACTATCTGTCTCCATGTGTGCACCACAGTGATTCTCACAAGGTTTTGTTCCAGGAGTATTGGGCGGGTATGGGGTGGGAGAAGTACAGCTGTGTCATACTTTGGGGGGACTGTATGAGTGGGGGAAGGCTTGAGTTCTATTCAATGACCGAGGGAAGAACAAAGCAGTATTGGTTTATTTGCTTCCAATCGCGATCTGCCTGGTGTGAGTGGTTTCCAGTTACTCGACGCATGCACACAGCCCGGAAGGAACTCCTCTGTGCCCCGGAAGTGGAACTATAGGGTTACGCCGCTACATTCCCATGGCGACAGCAAACGGGGAAGCCGGCTGAACCGGCTAAACTCCTGCCACATCTGGATCCGAGCTGCCACTTGGTCGGCACCGTCTTGGCTGACTTGCGGACCCCGCAACTACTTCACCCTTGGAGGGAGTGTCAGGGAGCTCGGGCGGCGGTGCGCTCCAGGGCAGGCGGCTTCAGAGCGACTCCGGGGAGCTGCACAGCACCAACGCACCAGAGGCAGGGAGGCCTCTGGCTAAACCGGCAGGGGCCAGGGGAAGGTCAGACGCACGTCTGGCTTTGGAAGGGCCCGTCTCTGGCTGGCACAGTTAACCCTTGACAACACTGCCAAAGGAGCTGAAACCGAACATGGGCATTTTCACTTCTGAAAAGAGATGGGGAGACCAAGGCACTTTCACATCAATAATCATCACATAGGAGCTACACATCAACAACCAACGGATCCAGGACCTGCAGAGCAGGCACCCATGAAGGCATCGTGAGCCAGAAAGCACAGCGCTCGATCCTGCGCCAGACAGCCGAGATCTGACGAAAAAGCTCCACGGAGTGCCCCCACAGCCCCTCACCCTCAAGCTCCCCCCAGCAACCCCCTCCCCCCCACCTCCCCTCACCTCAGGGCAGAGCTGTGCACGGCAGGAAGCAGGAGAGGATAGGGTGAGAGAAGGCAAGTGAAGCAGGTGTACAGTGCGAGCGTGGCAGCTGTAGGCGGCTGCTGCCAAGAGTGAGCTCCTGGCTCTCCACGGAAGCAGCGCAGCCAGATCTGGGTGCGGCTTTTGGGGAGGCTGGTGAGACCCACTGGCCAACCACACTCTCTTGGGGGCACCACGCAAGGCACCCCTGCCTCAGGCCACACAGCAAGACCAGGACCCAGCAGGACCCAGCAGGGGCCAACCAGCCCCACCAGATGACCAGGACCACAACAGGACAACCAGTAAGACTCAGTATGATCCGGAAGGGCCTGGACGGCCCTATCAGCTTCCCATCGGCAGCCCAGCAGGCCTACAGCAAGACCGGAAGGGGGGTGCTTCCAGGAATCAAGGTACGTGTGCCGCCACACTACCGAATTCCAATTCCATTTCCCCAATTAGCAGCGACATCGTCAGCCACAACCAACAGACACCTAGAGCGGGTGGGAACAGCAAGGGACTATGAGAACATGCAGCTCCCTCCTCCTGAGTGCCCACAATAGGATCCAAAACCTAATGAAAAAAGAGAAAGCAGCGCCCAAAAAGCATAGTGGGCGAAAGATGAAGCGCGCCAGGAGGCATCAAAACACAAAAGAGGCAGACCACCAGAAGGCCAATGGTGCCGAGGAGCCAAAGGTGTGCACCCCCGGTGAACAAAAACAGATGTATGGGGGATGCCGAAGCACCAGGGGCCAAGGAATAGACAAGTACTTCAAACCACTGGAGCAAAACGTCTGCCGCAAACCCTCTCCTGGAGGAAAATTCTCTAGACTACAGCCAAACGGGAGAACTCAGTTACAGTGGCATTACACTGAGCACGTCCTGGGAAGCTGCCCCCCCAAATAAAACAGCACGGGAATCCATGCCGGACTTGTCCATCCCAAGCGCGTTAAGCACGCAAACCTGCCATATAATTCATGACAATCCACTTGAGCACTCCATCCAGCCTCAAAAGTGGGAATCCCCTGTATCTCCAATCATAGTGATAAAAGGCACCGGTGGTGGCGGGACACCCAGAAACCACTACCCCAAGAAAACAGCATAGAGGAAAGCCAGGAAATACCAGGTCCAGTGTCACCAGCACCAGCCCTAGCAAAATATTCACCCTCTCCCTGCTGGGAGGTCACCCTCACACAGGAAGAATTAGAGGAGGTCTTCAACAAAGAAGAGGAGCAGTGTGGAGAGGGAGAGGACGCTCTCGTCTCACACATAGAAAAGAGCATCAAACATCCTTGTATTATAGGAGAACAGGCACTGGAATCAGCACAAAACCACAGCCCCTTGGACACGAAGGAAACCCCGCTGACCAGATGGGATGCCCTAAACAGCACACTAACGGCCATAACCAATGCAATGATCTTTAACAGACAAATTAGACATCCAAATTGAAATTTTGCAAAGTTTGACAACCACCACAATGGCAATAAACAATAAGCTGGACAAGTTAAATGAACTGAACCCGAAGAGCACAGTCCCACATGGAGGCCGACAAGGGCTAGGTTAACCAGACATACCAGTGTCTATGTAGCCCAATTTTGGATAAACTCCAAGAGCTGCCATCAGTTATGTCCATACTAGTGACAGATCTAAAACAGGAATTGCTCCAGCGGGGAAACGGTAAGCAGCTCCCAAAGTGCCCACAAAGCACAAACAACCCACAAAAAAGAACATCAAGCCACCCTGCCCAGGATGCAGCAAGCCCAGCACAGTATTTAGGATCCTCAGTTGAATGCTCAAACCAGGAACACATAGCCACGAAAGGCCCCTTCATTCCTGTCCCTTCCACGAAAAATTAAAAAACGCCTCAGGAAAATGCACAATAAAACAGTGATGGAGCCGGAAAGTAAATACTCACAACCCTCCAACCACGGCCATCACAGCTCACCAAGAGGAAACCCCAGGGCAAAATAAAAGCAATCCACAGCCGCCCAACCGAGTGACATAAAGTTGCCGACCACATCAGACCAACGGCCGTCCCCACTGCCCAGGACCAATCCTACAATGCAGCAAGAAGGAAGAAAGAACAGGACAATCTGGACTTAAGATCATGGAGGCACTCGGCCCGAAAATCACAATAGGAGACTCAAACGGATTACAATCAAACTACTCAGGGCCCAAAACCCAGACACAACTCGCAACCCCAGAAGCAACCATACAGCTTCCATCAACGGAGAAGACGGCAGGTTCTGGATGAAATCATAGACAAATCCCCAGCTCAATGACACACCTGAATAGAACAAGTGAACAAGAACACAGCAGGAACCTGCTCTACTCAGACCAAGGCCAGGTGCACACACAGGTATCCTTCCTTGGAAAGGACTCAGGGTGCACCAGCAAGCGGATCGGTGTTCCCACCCACAAGGGGTCTACATATCGGACTCCAAAAGTAAGGATGTCCCACCCAAACCCTTCAAATCACCAGCATCATACAATTATCACAAATCAAGTGATCACTGAACCAGAAGAAAAGGCAACCATAGACGCCACAGTTACATCAGTCCTGGACACCAAAAACGTGAAATCAACAATCAAGCCCACACCTCCAAAAGTCGGGGGTGCTAACACCCTTACTTTTTGCCCTTCCTACAAGTCTCAGGGCCCTTGTGACATCCTCAATCGAGGCAATCTTCTGAGAATCTGCAGCGCGATCCAAGGACTAGAAACAATAAGTAGTAAAGATCTGCAATACGTGGCCTTCGTAACGACAAAAAAAGGCGACATGAGCGAAAGTATTGAAGTCTGCTTCAACAGCACAGAAATAGCACAGTTAGTACGGGCCAAATCAGAGACATTCGAAGAATGGGGCATAGAGCTAAAGGAAGAGTGTAAAACAAATACCCCTCCTTTCTACTCCCGCAAGAAGAGACCAAAAAAGGTGCAACTTCTGGACAACTATCTCCCAAGCAGCCAAGCAGCAATCCTTCTGGCAACAAGCTAAAGTGGCATCTCCTATCTTCACCAGGAGCCCAAGTGAGATCACTATATCCATTGCCTGGGGCATCTCACAGATAAGGCATTGTCAGGAAGGAGTACTGCAAGACGAGGGATGCAGCTGGTACAGATCCACTTCTCGATTCTGACGGAACCTTGCAGCATAATGTCAGATCCGGAAGCTGCTCTGCCAAAACAATCCCAGCTGGATTAATGCTGTCCAAAAGCAAGTTGTGGGTCACGAACATAATATCTTGGAACATTGCAGGGACCAGCAAAATCATGCAAGATCCAAATGTGGAAGCCTACTTGAACGACTTCGACATCATATGCCTACAGGAATCCTGGAAAATATCCGAAAACCCGTTAGCCGGATTTGAAGAATTCCTAAGTCCGGCAGCCAGACCTAAACCCAAAGGGCACCTTAAAGGCAGCCTTTCAATCTACATAACCATACGCAAATCTTTCAACGCTAAGATCATAGACCTGAAGTCAGCTCACATGTTGGCTATCATTATCGAAAACTGGATGTTGGAACAAATACCCATGTCGTTCTTAATAATAAATATTTATATCAACCCTAACATGACGTGTAACCAGCACCTGCTAGACACAACCGAAAGAGTTACTATCTCTAAAAACGGCATTCGGAAACACCCCCTGGATCATCACAGGTGATTTCAACCTTAACATGGCCAATCATGGCAAAAGAAGCTCCAGAGAAGGTGCCCTGGACCAGTGTCTGGGCATTCCACCACAAGAATCGCCTTTTAAGGATAAGGACGAATGCGATCACCCCCTGGTCAGACTCCTAGAGACACTAGGACTAAGGGTCCTAAACTGCAGATTTCCTAAAGACATCCCAACAAACCTGAGCCACACCGCCAAGAAGTCCGCTTCTACTCTAGACTAAACTTTTGTTTCAGTGGACATCTTCAAGTACTTCCAAGACCTCAGGATAGAGATGAGATGCTAAAGTGACCATCACCCTCAAACAATGAAAATAGCAAACAACGTTCTTGATGCACCACTACAGAGGATAGGTGAACAAGACCCAGGAAGTCACCTCCATTGCATAAGATGGTCCAGCAAGTGCATAGAGGAATTTGAAGTAGGGAAAGCCAACTTAACGTCGGATCAAACGGAACAGGTGGACACAATTTCAAAATGGGAGGCCACATTAACATCATTAAGTAACCAACTAGAGCCTAATAAACCATTCAAGGACGGACTACCACTAAGCAGAAGAGGTTTCGTTCACGCAGACATTAAGGCAACAAAGACAACAGCTTAATAAAATCGCCAGATTCCTAAAGAATCAACCACCAGGTAACAGCTACCAGAGCACCTTTCATGAACTAAGAAAGGAATACAAGAAGGCAATATGGGAAGCAAAGCAGTCCCACAGAGATCAGGAATGGATCTGAATTGTGAAAGCCACTAAAGAAAAGAACAGTTGATCACTGTGGTCTATAGTCAATCAGCTGGAGCGCAGGTCAATTGGGATCCAAAGTAACGCGGTTCCAGAGGGAAAGTGGATTGAATACATCTCCAACCTCTATGGCAGCCCCAACACAGAGAAGCCATCTCCCGCCGCAAGCAGGAAGGCAAAGCCATTATCATTCGAAATACAAAACGTCAAGGAACAACTACAATGCTGCAGACAGAGTGGGGCTCCTGGGCCAAATGGTCTCCCAGCAGAAATACTAAAACACGACACTGCCCTTTGGACTGGCCTGCTCTGCAACCTCTACAATTCCAGCAGCACGGAAAACAAAATTCTGAATTCTTGGAAAGGGGCAATTTTCCACCCAGCCTACAAGAAGGGCCCCTACGGAAACCCAGACAGCTATCGACTAATATCACTGCTTGACATCGACGCAAAAATATTTGTGGGTCTCCTGCTCGAGAATCTCAAAGAATGGTCTAGCAAATTCAATCTAATACCCCTGAATCAAAATGGCTTCTGGCCTTTGGCAAGCACCTCTGACAACCTGATAACGCTAGCCATGCTCGCTGAAAAATATACAAATAAAAAATGGCCCTTTACACATGCTTCGTGGACCTGTCCAAAGCCTTTGATCCAGTGGATCGGAACAAGCTGTGGGGGAAACTAGCAAATCTTAAAATCCCGCCAGAGCTGCTAAAAGGAATACAGCCTCTGGGCAAGGGTGAAAGTTGGAAATAATGGAAGAATGTCGGACAGAATTCAGATAGACAGAGGTGTTAAGCAGGGCTGTGTTCTGTTTCCAATGCTTTTCAGTCTTTATCTGGCAGATCTGTGCACACAACTAAACACCTCGAGCTCCAATCCACCCAAACTGAGTAACCATCCCCTAACAGCATTACTATATGCAGATGACATCGTCCTACTGAATCTCTCAGGTACAGGACTCCAAAGAAAGTGCTAAACACCGTCAATCAGTATTGCACGACTAATGAGCTGGTGGTAAATACAGAGAAAACCAAGGTAATCATCTTTGGAAAATGGATAATTAAGAAAAATAAATGGTTCTGTTCATTATTTTTAGCAATGTCAGATTTTTTAAAGCAATATACCATTACGTCTGCTGGACTCTTCTGGTTGCGGGGATATATAGGGCTTGTACGTTCATCAAGAACCCTAGGTACCCAGAGCCAATAAATGAGCTGCACCCCGCAGTGCATTTTCATACCGGGTACAGCAATTCATTTTCTGAAATATAAAGAGTGAAAAATAGCTATCAAGAAAATCTTTGTATTTCCAAAATGGGCACAAGATAAGGTGTTGAGGAGCAGTGGTTATTTGCACATCTCTGAATTCCGGGGTGACCATACTAGCATGTGAATTACAGGGCATTTCTCAAATAGACGTCTTTTTTACACACTCTCTTATATTTGGAAGGAAAAAATGTAGAGAAAGACAAGAGGCAATAACACTTGTTTTGCTATTCTGTGTTCCCCCAAGTCTCTCGATAAAAATGATACCTCACTTGTGTGGGTAGGCCTAACGCCCGCAACAGGAAATGCCCCAAAACACAACGTGGACACATCACATTTTTTAAAGAAAACAGAGGTGTTTTTTGCAAAGTTCCTACCTGTAGATTTTGGCCTCTAGCTCAGCCGGCACCTAGGGAAACCTACCAAACCTGTGCATTTTTGAAAACTAGAGAACAAGGGGAATCCAAGATGGGGTGACTTGTGGGGCTGTGACCAGGTTCTGTTACACAGAATCCATTGCAAACCTCAAAATTTGGCTAAAAAAACATGTTTTCCTCACATTTCGGTGACAGAAAGTTCTGGAATCTGAGAGGAGCCACAAATTTCCTTCCACCCAGCGTTCCCCCAAGTCTCCCGATAACAATGATACCTCACTTGTGTGGGTAGGCCTAGCGCCCGCGACAGGAAATGCCCCAAAACGCAATGTAGACACATCACATTTTTTCACAAAAAACAGAGGTGTTTTTTGCAAAGTGCCTACCTGTGGATTTTGGCCTCTAGCTCAGCCGGCCCCGGTGGGGGGGGGGGGGCAGAAATGTCCTAAAATACATTTGTCCCCCCAACCCCCCCAGGGAGCGACCCTTGCCTACGAGGTCGCTCCCCCTGCCTGACAATGGCACAAAAAAAAATCCCCGGGGCCTAGTGGTTTCTGCCCCCTTGGGGGCAGACTGACCTAAAATGGTCTAAATACAATTTGCCCCCCAGGGGAGAGACCCTTGCCTAATGGGTCACTCCCCATCTCTAAAAAAACAAACAAACAAAAAAAAACACATTAAAAAATTTGCCCTGGCGCCTAGAGGTTTCTGCCCCCCCTGGGGACAGATCGGCCTAATAATAGGCCGATCTGCGCAGAAATGGCCTAAAATAAATTTGCCCCCCCACCCCTGGGGGCGACCCTTGCCTACAAGGTCGCTCCCCCTGCGTGACATTGGCGCCAAAAAACAAATCCCCAGTGCCTAGTGGTTTCTGCCCCCCTGGGGGCATATTGACCTCAAATCGGCTGATCTGCCCCCAAGGGGGGCAGAAATGGTCTAAATACAATTTTCCCCCGAGGGGAGCGACCCTTGCCTAATGGGTCGCTCCCCATCTCTAAAAAAACAAACCAAAAAAAAACACACACAAAAAAAATTGCCCTGGCGCCTAGAGGTTTCTGCAAAAAACTCCTTGGTGTCTAGTGGTTCCTGTCCCCCTTGGGGCAGATTGGCCTCATAAAAATAGGCCAATCTGCCCCCAAGGGGGGCAGAAATGGTCTAAATATAATTTCCCCCCTAGGGGAGCGACCCTTGCCTAAGGGGTCGCTCCCCACCTCCAAAAAAACAAAACAAAAAGGAAAATAAAATAAAAAAGATCCCTGGTGCCTAGAGGTTTCTGCCCCCCCCTGAGGGCAGAAAAGGCCTTCCAAAAAAAGCCCCCCCCCCTGGGAGCACCCCTTGCCCAAGGGTTCACTCCCTCATGGCAATTTCACAAAAAAAAAGAAAATCCCTGGTGTCTAGTGGGCGTTTCAAATGCCGGATTGCAAGCAATCCGGCTTTTGAAACGCTCAGAGAGACTTCAAAGGGAAGGAAATTCCTTTCCTTTCCTTTGAAGCCTCTCTGGGCCTCCCCCACGTGATCGGAAGAGAAATGCTTTGCATTTCTCTTTCGATCGCGCTGGAAGCTGAGCTTCCAGCGCGATGGGAGGAGGCCTTCTGTGATTGTCAGCGCGCGATGCGCACTGACATCACGGGGGTGGGGTCAGGGGTGGAAGGGGAAGGGCTTCCCCTTCCATCTCTGCCCTGGGGGGGTGGGTGGGGAGCACATGGGGTGAGCGCTAGCGCTCCCCCCAGTTCCCGGGTGCAGGACGAGGTGATCTCGTCCAAGGCACCCGGGAACCGGTGCCTTGGACGAGATCACCTCGTCCAGGGCACCGTAGGGGTTAAAACATGGCACAAAAAAACAAGATGAGAATACAAGCCCTCAACGGGCATAGGAAATGAACACTGTCAGCTCCAGGCTTAGGAGTAATGGCCGCAGCATCTCTCAAGTCTTTCCAGTGGTTGGTTTGCCCACTGCTTTATCCTGGGGAGTGCAAACCACAGTCTCTCAAGTCTCTCCAGTGGGTGGTTTGCCCACTGTTTTATCCGGGGGAGTGCAAAGCCACAGTCTCACAAGTGGATAACAGTCTCCACTGGTTCTGGAGGGGGACTGGTGCCCAGAGTGCTTCATCCTGCCAAGGACTGAGGTAGTGGATGTGATACTCCACTTGTTCTGGAGGGGGACTGGTGCCCAGAGTGCTTCATCCTGCCAAGGACTGAGGTAGTGGATGTATTTCTCCACTGGTTCTGGAGTGGGACTGGTGCCCAGAGTGCTTTATCCTGCCAAGGACTGAGGTAGTGGATGTGATACTCCACTGACGTTGGGCCAACATGGAAGCTATCCAGGCCCCTGGAACAGACCACCAGCCTCGTGCGACTGACCACTGGGGATGGCAGCCATGTCTGCGGTGGTGCCACTGGCACAGGATGTGGTGTGGCCGCTGGCGGTGCTGGCGGCGGCCTCAGTAGCGACGGTGCTTGCGGCGCTCATTGGGCAGCGGTGCTGGTGGGTGTCTCAGTGGGCGTGCTGATGGCGGCGGTGTCCTGGGTAGTGCTGGTGGGTGGCTCAGTGGGTGTGCTGCTGGCGGCGGTGTCCTGGGCAGCGGTGCTGGTGAGTGGCTCAGTGGGCGTGCTGCTGGCGGCGGTGTCCTGGGCAGCGGTGCTGGTGGGTGGCTCAGTGGGTGTGCTGCTGGCGGCGGTATCCTGGGCAGCGGTGCTGGTGGGTGGCTCAGTGGGCGTGCTGCTGGTGGCGGTGCCGGTGGCGGTGCCGTGGCGGTCTTGTCCGCCGTGCAGGTTGGCGGCGACTTCCCTTTCTGTCTCTGGCCCTTCCCCACCTTGGATGGTTGTGCAGCTGTTTTGCCAGTCCCAACTGTAGTCCTGGGAGAGCCCTTGGTGGCAGGTGTCTTGCCCTTCTCCCTCCGGGCTGTGGCCAACTTCTTTTGTTAATAAGGTGGGGGACTGTCCTTGGTCTGGCTCCTTGGCGCACTCCAGAAGCCGGGGACTGCTGGCACCACTGTTCCAGGTGAGGTGGTGGTTGAGGTGCTGAGTTGGGACCTGGAGAGGCGGGCCCTAGCGGACGGAAGGGGTGGGGGAGGTATAGGGAAGAGGTCAAGGTTTGACAGGAAAAGTTTTTTAGACACACTGGGACGGGTAGATGGAGGGGGTTTGGGAGTGGAGGAAGCGGTAGTGGTTGTAGGAGGTGTACATTTGCTGACTTTGGGTGAAGGTGCATGGGCTGGAGGCTGTCGTGAGGTGGATGGCTGTTGGGTGGGTGTGTGACTGCGTTTCTGTTGTTTGGGAGGTGGGCTCACAGACACACTGGTAGAGGACACAGGGGATGTGTGAATGGTAGTGGGGGTGGTGAGTGCACGTGAGCGGTGTGTGGTGATGGGCATGCTGGTGATGGACATAGTGGCTGAGGATGTAGGGCATGCAGGTGTGAGTGGAGACGTGACAGGGAGGGAGGAGGGAGACGTGGAGTAGGGGGACACAGTGGAGGTAGTGGCTGTTGGTGTGTCTGCATTGGTATGATGCTTGTGTGAGTGCCTGTGGAATGTGTGGTGCTTATGTTTGCCAGAGCTACCCTTGTGTGTTGAGGTGTGCGCATGCTGGTCTGATGGTGTGCTTGGGATAGGCTGAGGTACTGGGGATTGGGTCTGGGTGGAGGAAGTTGGAGGGGGGAGGCTGGACACAGAAACAATGGCTGCCATCAGTGCTGAGGCCAGAGTCTGAAAAGCTCGCTGTTGGGCTGCCTGACCAGAATGAATGCCCTCCAGGTATGCATTTGTCTGTTGCAACTGCCTCTCTACACCCTGGATGGCATTCAGAATGGTAGACTGCCCAACAGTGAGGGATCTGAGGAGGTCAATGGCCTCCTCACTGAGGGCAGCAGGGCTGACAGGGGCAGGGGCTGAGGTGCCTGGGGCGAAGGAGATGCCCACCCTCCTGGGTGAGCGGCCACGGGACACACGCTGAGGGGCTGCTGGGAGGGCGGTAGTAGGGGGGTGGTGGCTGTACCTGTAGATGCGATGGGCACAGAGGGGCCCGCCACCGCAAGGGAGCTCCCATCAGAGGAGGAGACTGTGTCGCTGGTCTCAGCTCCTGTCCCCGCCGTGGAGCTCCCCTCGCCCTCCATCCCACTGGTGAATTCGGAGTCCGTAGTCTCGCCCTCCAGGGCCATGTGGGATGCAGCTCCCTCCTGCTCCGGTGACACTGCTCCTCCGCGTGATGGTGTTAATGCACACAAGAGCAGGGAGACCACAAAAAGGGGGGGGGAAGAAAGTAGAAAGACATGTTTAGTGCATGCAATACCGCTACCGTTGGCGGACACTACAGACACAGCAGCCCTCTGCACTACACCATGCACTTAGAGTTCCCTAATGAATCACATGCCCATGGGGTACAAAGCCTATGCCCGATTGCTGCACACATGGAAGTCACAGAAGCCTGACTAGGGGTAAATGGCTCTTAACACTGGTGGGGTGGGGTGCCACATAGCCTGCCTCACGAAGGGACCTTGCCTGCAAAACTCACCCTGGCCTAGGGGAACCCACTGCCCACCTACCCCACCCAGACACCTCGTAATGCGCGCAGCATCAGATGAATGTGACTGTACTCACCCCCTTGTGGCTGCTGTGATGCCCTCAAGCGCCCATCCAACTCCGGATACGCCACTGTCAGGATCCGGAACATCAGGGGGGTCATGGTGCGACGGGCACCCCTCCCACGTTGGGAGGCCATCCCCAGCTTGGCCTCCGCCGTCTTCTTGCTCCAACGGCAAATGTCCTCCCATCTTTTCCGGCAGTGGGTGCTCCGTCTGGACTTCCTTGGCGATGGCACGCCAAATATCCTTCTTCTGGTGGGCGCTGACCTACAGGAATAGTACGGGGGAAAGGAGAAACTATAACTGTCCTGATCGTCACAGTCATTGGCCCACGTTCCCACCCTTGCCCTGACGCACATGCACTCATCGTCGTTTCATGCACGCCTCATTCCCCCCCTATCTTCCATCCACACCACTCCAAAAAGACATTGCCCATACAGCATACTCACAGTGTACTCACCTGTTTTTATGGAGGACCGTAGAGTAGCGTGTACTGGGGGAAGACCCCATCCACAAGTTTCTCCAACTCCTCTGATGTGAAGGCAGGGGCCCTTTCCCCAGACACTTGAGCCATTGTCGCTTCCAGACTGAGGTCACAGCAGCACTTGCAGTGTAGGTCCTCTCCTGTCGAAGATCAGGTATCAAGTGATTGAACAGACAGAAAATGGCAGTCACGTCCGCGGCGGTGCATACAGTCACCGCCGGCGTACACCGGCATTGGCTCCTGGGACCCATAGGGTCCAATGTTAACCAATGCAGGATTGCGCCGCGGTCTTTGACCGCGACGGTGTACAACGCCAGCGCAGTTACCTCATATCCCATTGTCCCACCTTACAGGTCAGGCAGCCGCCATTTCAGGGTGCCACATGGCATTAATTTTAAATGCGTCACACATATCTAGGCCTTGCATACACACTAGGACAGGCACGTAGCGGATTGACAAATGTGTGCAAGATAGCAGGTTTTTTTTGTACCTCAGTCTGATCACTGTTCTCATCCATAGAGCATGTCCGCTGGGGCAGGTGAGGAGATGGCGGCACCCTCCGGTGTACAGACCGCTGGTGGACCTGTCGACAATGGAAAAGCGACATGTCATTGTGACCTACATACTTGATCGTGCCACAATCCATGAACTGTGTGCCCTGTTGGAGCCAAACCTGATGTCAGCGATCCGCCATCCCACAGGAATCCCCCCTCTAGTGCAGGTGCTGTCAGTACTCCATTTCCTGGCAAGTGGGTCTTTTCAAGCTACAGTGGCCATAGCATCAGGGATGTCCCAGCTTATGTTCTCAAACGTGTTTCCCAGAGTGTTGTCTACCCTGCTGAAACACATACGCAGCTACATCGTGTTCCCTCAGGTGGAGGATTTGCCTACAGTGAACGGTGACTTCTATGCTCTGGGACATATCCCCAACATCATAGGTGCCATTGATGGGACACATGTGGCCTTGGTCCCCCCCTCGCAGGAGTGAACAGATGTACAGAAACCGGAAGAGTTACCATTCAATGAATGTGCAGATGGTGCGTTTGGCAGACCAGTACATCTCCCATGTGAACGCCATGTTTCCTGGCTCAGTGCATGACGCTTAAATTCTAAGGAATAGCAGTATCCCTTATGTGATGGGGCAACTCTAGAGGCACCTTGTGTGGCTATTAGGTGAGGACATGGACCCTATACAGTGTGAATAGTTGTCTGGCGTTGTCCCTAAGGGTTAGTGTGTGTCTAACAGTTGTCCCTCGCCATTTGCAGGTGACTCTGGGTACCCCAACCGGTCATGGCTACTGACCCCAGTGAGGAATCCCAGGACAAGGGCAGAGGAATGCTACAATGAGGCACATGGGCGAACTAGGAAGGTTATAGAGAGGACCTTCGGCCTCCTGAAGGCCAGGTTCCGGTGCCTCCATATGACAGGTGGTTCCCTCTACTACTCACCAAAGAAGGTGTGCCAGATCATCGTGGCCTGCTGTATGCTGCACAACTTGGCTTTGCAACGATAGGTGCCTTTTCTGCAGGAGGATGGTTCAGATGGAGATCTTGTAGTAGCTGTGGAGCCTGTGGACAGTGAAGAAGAGGAGCCCGAAGAAGAGGACATAGACAACAGAAACACTGTGATCCATCAATACTTCCAGAGAGACACAGTTAAGAAGACATCACTGCCTCCTACATCTGATAAAATTGTTCTACCTCTCATCTGTCTGTCACGTTCACTCAGTGTATGGACCCTGATTTGTCACTTTCCCTTTCGATTTCACAGATGTGGGTCCCACTGTGTGACCTCTGCTATGTAACCTCATGGACTATAGCTGTGTGACCTAGGTATGTTGACAATAGAATGGACATTGCTATTTTCCTTAGTTATTGCTAATACACATTTGTGAAAGCACAGACTGACTCCAGCTTGTTTTGTGATTCAAGGGTGTTTATTTAAGTGCAAAAAAGTGGAGGGGGTTGTAAAATGGTCAGGGTGATGGTGGAGGAGTCTAGTCTATTTGTTTCACAGGTGTATTGTCCAAAGGGGCATAGGAAGTGGAGCTAAGGCAGTTTAAGGATGGACATGGTGACAAAATGGGACAGAAGGATGACAATCAGGGTGGTCTCATTTCTTGGCGGGGGTCTTGGCATTGTTCTCTGTCTTTGTCCTGGATCTCAGGGACAGTTTGCGGGGTGGTTCTCCATCTGCAGGGGGTGAGGTGCTGGTGTCGTGGTCCTGTGGCGGTGCCTCCTGTCCACTAGCGCCGGCAGAGGTGGATGGCAGTTCATCATCCAGGCTAGTGTCAGGGGCCCCTTGTTGTGCCACAGTGTCCCTCCTGGTGTTGATGAGGTCCTTCGGCACCCCTACAATGATGCCCAAGGTGATATTGATGGATTTGAGTTCCTCCCTGAACCCCAAATACTGTTCCTCCTGCAGCCGCTGGGTCTCCTGAAACTTGGCCAGTACAGTTGCCATCGTCTCCTGGGAATGATGGTAGGCTCCCATGGTGTTGGAGAGGGCCTCGTAGAGAGTGGGTTCCCTGGCCCTGTCCTCCCTCTGTCGCACAGCAGCCCTCCCAGTTCCCCTGTGTTCCTGGGCCTCTGTCCCCTGAACCGTGTGCCCACTACCACTGCCCCCAGGTCCCTGCTGTTCTTGGGGTGGTGGGTTAGTCTGGGTTCCCTGTAGTGGTGGACACACTGCTGCTTGACGTGTCCTTTGGACAGAGGTATGGGCCCGCTGGGTGGGTGCTGTGCTGGTGTTTCCAAAGGGGGGAGGCTCTGTGGTGGCCTGTGACTGTGTGAGGGGAACCGACTGTCCCGAGGTCCCAGATGGGATGGACTGGTCATCTAGATCCAGTTGGACAGAGCTGCTGTAATCACTGTGGGCCTCTTCTGTGGGGGGAGTGGACATATCTGGAACCTCCTGACAGTGACGTTGGGTAGGGGTCCTGCAGGGGTGTAGAGGCATAGTTTTAGTATGTGTGTGTGCCATGGTGTGCAATGGATGGGTGACCCTGTACCCGAGTGCTTCCATTCCTGTGTAGGAGCCTTTGTGATAATTGTTTAGGGGTCTGTGTGGGTATGTGTAGTGGACATGCATTGGTATTGGGTGTCCATGCTTTGTTGTTGCATGCAGGGCTTGGTGTTGGGAAGTGTGGCTTGTGCTAGTGGGTCATATGTGAGGAGTTGGAGTGATGGGGGTGAGGGCGAGGGTGGGGGTATGTGATAGCATGCAGGTAGGGTGGGGGATGTAGTAGTTAAAACTTTGACTTACCAGAGTCCATTCCTCAAGCTACTCCTGCGAGGCCCTCAAGATGCAGTATAGCCAAGACCTGCTCCTCCAATGTTGTTAGTTGTGGGGGACGAGGTGGGGGTCCGCCGCCAGTCCTCTGAACCGCAATGTGGTGTCTTGAGACCACGGAACGCACCTTCCCCCGTAGGTCGTTCCACCTCCATCCTGTGTTCTTGGGTGCTGTCCCACTGCATTGACCCTGTCTATGATTCTGCGCCATAGCTCCATCTTCCTAGCTATGTTAGTGTGCTGTACCTGTGATCCGAATAGCTGTGGCTCTACCTGGATGATTTCCTCCACCATGACCCTGAGCTCCTCCTCAGAAAACCTGAGGTGTCTTTGCGGTGCCATGGGGTGGTGTGGGTGATGTGTGAGGTGGTGTTTTTTGTGATGTGTGGGGTAAATTTTAGGGGTGTGTAGTGTTTTGTGCGTGGATGTGTATGTGTGATGGTGTAGTGTGCCTGTGTATGCTGGTGTTGTCTTTGCTTTGCTGTCTCTCTGGCCTTCTTAGGATTTTGGGGTAGTAAGGGTTTGTGGGTAATGAGGGTGTCTGTTTTATATTTTATTGGGTGTGTGGGAGTGGTGTGTGTATGTGTATCAGGTGTGTGTATTTCGATTTGTCCAATGTGGTAGTGTTTTGTAAAAGTATTTGTATTTTGAGCGCGGCGTTGTGTACCGCCAATGGAATACTGTGGTTGAAAGACCGCCGCGTGGATTCGTGGGTCGTGATAGTGTGGGCGTATTCCTGTAGGCGTGACGGTGTCGCTTTTGTTATCGCCAGTTTATCACTGACCTTTGGTGTGGCGGACTTCTGTGGGTGTCTAGATTTTGGCGGTTTCTGAGCAGTGGGTTGTAATAGCTGTAACGGAATTCCGCAGCAGTGTGTTGGCGGTCTTCTGCACGGCGGTAAGTGGGATTTACCGCTGATGTTGTAATGAGGGCCTTTGTGTGCTAGGCTCGCTCAATATAGGCACTTATCTCAGATTTGGAGGGGCGACTTTAGTTCCGTACCCCAGACTTCGATCCCTCCGAGGCCCTCCTCGGTGACCTTCAGCCTCGGCCCATGCTATCACTACTATAGTGGATCAATGCGAGCTGATCAACGTTTGGCGCTATCATTTCCCCATGGGCAGGGGATACTCACACTACTGTACTGTCCATGACATACACACATGCGCTGATTATTGACTTTTGCTGGCAACTTGGAGACTTATATCCAGTGCTGTGGGCATCTCCCATGAACATACTCTGACCATCCTCCAGTCCTACTGGTGCTGGAGCTTGAGGGTCGGCGGTCCCCGTCTTTTCCTGGCGGTTCCCACAGTATTCTCTTAGATTCTGCACTTTGAGAGGAACCCTCTCAGGCGTTAGACAAATAATTTAGTACTAACGTAGGGACCGTGGAGTTTGCCACTGTCTGTGAGGCCTTAAAGGCCTATATTCAAAGAATCACTATGGCAAAGCATGCAGGTGTGCTACGCTTGATCCGGGCCCATATGGTGAGACTCAAGACTGCGCTCGCTGATTTGGCACGCACCCACAGTGAGACAGCTGAGCGGAGACTGCTGGGTGACATCCAGGCTCATCTAACCGAATATAATGAATTGGCTCAGAGCAAGATTAGGCACCTAGGGAAATATGCAATGGCTCGGGTGTATGGTGCAAGCGAGCGGCCGCTCACTGCACCTGCAGCTCTTATCAGACCTAACTGACAAGACAGCACAGTGCTATCTATCCAAGACGAGCAGCGTGCATCACTGCAGATCGAGTGACTGATCGGTTTCACAATTATTACTTAGACCTTTACACGTCCTGGGTTGCTTATCCAATGGGCCACAGTAGACGATCTGTCCCATATTACCATGAGATGGCTATTGGTGGTCCACCGAGAGCACCTTATGGCATAGCTACGACCCTCTGAGATCCGGGTGGTATTGAATGATATGCCGGGTGGGAACCGACAGACTGACAGTGCCATTTTGCGAGGCCTACCAGGATAAACTTGTACCGCACCTAGTTAATCCATAGAGGAGATGGTGCGTGACAGACACGCCTCTTACGATGCACGATGCCCTGTTGGTCCCCCTGCTGAAACCTGGCAAATCAACTGATCGCTGCCAGTCTTATAGACCAGTATCATTACTGAATGCTGACAAAACTTTTCGATATAATTCTTGCGAACTGCCTGGCAACACTGCTCTCTGTGGTGGTGGGCCCCGAACAAGCTGACTTTATACCCGGTCGATCATTCATGTACAATTTCCCCACCGTCTTTGGCACGATCTCCCGCATTGAACTGAACGTGCGCGATGCAGCGATTTTCTTAGATGCAGAGAAGGCAGAGATGGCACCGGACTCTGTCCCATGGGGGTGTATGGTTTTGGTACTGCACCTCACAAGGGCCATGTTTTCCTACACGGGGCCACCCCAATCAGGGGGGCCCCGCTTATGGTGGTGGTGCTGGGTTGGACTTGGGGGGTGGGTTGGGGAGAGGCAGGCTCCCCAGCCCCCACACATCTAGATAAACACAGCCGATTGGCTGCGAAGGGGCCTGCAGCCCCAGAAACACCGTTTGGCGGCCCCGGAAGCGCTCTTCGCGCTTCCGGGGTCGCGTATGTAAATGACGTCACGCTGCCAGCCTTGTAAGGTGCCCGCGGTTGGCGAGCACGTCTTTCTCACGCTTGCCTATCGGATCGGGGGCCCCAGTGGCACCAGCAGAAATTTGGGCTATTTTACTTACTTTTCTTTTGTTTGGGCTATTTTTCTTTCTTGGGCTGCTGTTGGGCTGCTTTTGGGCTTCTTTTGGGCTGTTTTGGGGCTACTTTTTTCCTTTTTCTTTCTTTGGCAATTTTAACATTTTAATTAATTTTGTTTTGGTACTCCAGTTTTCAGGTTGCTTTCTACTGCATTGGAAGGGAGAAGAGGACGACGCGAGTGGCCCAGCAAGCCTCACGGGGGCCGTACGGATTTGAGCTTAGCTCACCTGACCTGAGTTACTCTCAGTGGCGGCTCCTGTGGGCTACTGGGTGAGCGGCCACCTGGCCAATATTGTGTGGGGAGCGTTAGTGGTCCTGCTTTGCTTGACAGTGCGGCGTGTGTCGGGGAGGTGCCCTTTGTCATAACTGTTGGGGTTTATGGTAAGGGGGCACTTACATTAAGTCCATTTAGAGGTTGGTGAGCGATTTCGTGTTTAGAGGTGTTTTCCTTTTAGGGGCCCATTTATAGTTTTTGCTGTTCTAGTGGTCATGGCTGAGAAACGGTTGTGAACAGATGAGCTCCTTGAGGCCCTGATGCTTAGGATGGACGCTATGGACCAGGCCATAGCATCCTTGAAGGCACAGACTTCTTCAGGGGCGGGAGCACCATCTAGCGAGGTGATCCCCTAGCTCCGAAGAGGGTGCAGGGACAGAGGAAGGGTAGAGGCTCTGAGGGGAGGCGGGCGGGGGCCACCCCAGCGCAGGTTGGGAATGGTATCAATGTAGATTCAACGCAGCATGAGGTTAGTGCATCACCGGTAGTAGATGCAGGGCACGCTGGGAGTGGGGACCAGAGTCAGGTGCCAGCGCAGACTGTGGGCGTTGTGCTCCCTACAACAAGCACATTTGCGGGTAAAGACACTGGGGAGGCCCGTCAGCGGGATCTTGTGGGCCATTTGACGTCCGTATTGCCATGGTTGTCTGAGATGGGGTTGCTGTCCACCAATTTAGTGGGGGGCCCATTGTCTGGGGCTAATGAGGGAGACGTTAGGGAAAAGGCGCGACAACTGTTTTCCAGGTTGGGCACTGCGAAGGGTGCCCAGGGGTCTCAAGAAAAAGGGACAGAGTCAAATACTAGTGGTGGGTGCAGGGGGCCAGCTTCTTCTCCCCAACCCTTACAGTGGGGAATCGGCTGCCTACTGATGCGTCGTCCCCGGCACAGCCGGTTACTTCTGCGTCGCGCGCACCCGCAACCCAGGCAGGTAATTCCCCATCGGTGGTGAACTCTACAGCAACGACTTCGGTGGCCCAGGAAACCGCAAGTTCGGGTACTGGTCACCCTCCACCCCTTACGGCCTTGGGGGATATTTGCTCAGAACATGAACAGTTAGGCCTACATGTACCAGTTGAGGTGAGGGAGAAGATTTGGAAAGGGGTGTACATCGATATCTTCAGTTTGCTGGTTGACAAAGCTGAGAATGAGGAGGTGTGGCGTTGCAAAGAGTGCGCACATTCGAGAGAGTGTGGACATGGGCCACAAAGAAGGAGAGTGGACGAGTCTTTGTCCAACTGGATTAGAGCGTTCTCCATTTATCAGGACATTCTAGCTGAACGTTTCAGTGACTTAGGTGGCCAGTTAGCTTGCTATCAGAACAGGATTGTGGGGGCACATGACGAATATGGTGGCACGGCATGGAAGGAATATGATAAGGAATTCAGGAGAATTAGGGCGTATAAGCCTGCATTGGCTTGGGAGCAGATGCACATAATCACTTGGTTGCGTTATACTAATCATACTCAGGGGCTGGGTCAGAAGCTTTTTCGTGGGCCTGCAGGGACAGGCTCAGGAGACTCAGGGGTACTGGGGCCAAGAGGGGAGCCTGCTGGGATTGCAACTGGCGAACTTGCTCCTGGTGTCCCGGGACTTGCCGTTTTAAGCACTGCTGCTCCTTTTGTGGCCAGGCCTCCCACCCAGAATTCAAGTGTTTAAAAAAATCAAGAGATAAAGGGGCCAAGAAACAGGATTGATGATTTGGGGTGCGCGGGTCACACAGTATCTTTTGTTAAGGCTTCGTCCCCCGTTAATCTTTTGGCTATGGCTATGGTCCCTTGGCTTAACGTTTACCCCAACCAAGCAGCTGCGCAGGTGTTGTATTTGGGCTTTAAGGACGGTTTCGGGATACCATCTCAGGACTATGTTGGCTCGCCCCATTGTAAGAACCAGCTGTCTTTGCGTTTCAACCCCGGTGTGCCAAGTAGAAAGAACACGAAGGAACTGGATTTGGGGTAGGTGGCGGGCCCTTTGATGAAATTCCCATGCAGGGCTTTGTTTGTTCTCCTTTAGGGGTAGTCCCCAAGAAAGAGCCAGGGGAGTTCAGACTGATTCACAATCCGTCCGCTCCAAAGGGACAGTCGGTGAATGAGGCCATTGATGGGGCATTGTGTTCGGTTAGGTATGCTTCTTTGGATCAGGCAATTCAAATGTTGCAGGAAGCTGGGGCCTGGAGCTTTGATGGCGAAATCGGACATTGAATCTGCGTTTCGGTTGTTGCCAGTGCATCCCAAGGACTTCCGCTTGTTGGGTTTCCAGTGGGAAGGACAGTATTACTTTGATAGGTGTATGGCTACAGGCTGCTCTGTGTCATGTGCCTATTTTGAGAAATTTAGTACCTTCTTGGAGTGGGTATTTAGGGTCAAGGCGCGGAATAGGTGGGTTTTACACTACTTGGATGATTTCCTCTTTCTGGGGCCCGCTGGATCCAATCACTGTGCTGGTGCGTTGGACGAATGTAAAATTTGGGATTCCATTTGCTGAAGGAAAGACGGTGGGCCCCTACTCCACGATTGAATTCCTAGGGATAGAGTTGGATTCAGTGACAGGTGTGTCCAGATTGCCTTTGGAGAAAGTGGTGTCCTTTTCACACGCATTGTGGTCTTGCCTAAGGGAGCAGAAGGTGACGCTTCATCAGTTGCAATGCTTGGTCGGGCAGCTCAACTTTGCGCTGCGAATCATACCCATGGGGCGCCCCTTTTCTCGGTCAATTGCCCAAGCCATGTTCGGGTTAAAAGTCAAGCATCATCACACCAGGCTTTCCAATGAGGTCAAACAAGATATGAGGATTTGGGAAACCTTTCTGCGTGACTTTAATGGGACAGTGGTGTGGCCTAGTACACAGAGGTCCAATGAGGAATTGGGACTTTTCACTGATGCAGCTGGGAGCATAGGCTTTGGGGATATATTTAGTACAGCATGGTGCTCTCAGAGATGGGCCTTAGACTGGGTCTAGGAGGGCCTAGTGGCCAATATTGGTTTCCTGGAGCTGTTCCCAATTTTAGTGGCTTTGTCTATTTGGCCGTTCGGAACCAGTCAGTGATTTTCTGGTCTGATAATATGTCTGTTGCTGAGTGCATTAACCAGCAAGCAGCTGATCCTAAGGCTGCTGAAAGAGATAGTATTATTGTATTTAAGGTTGAATGTGACCTTCAGAGCTAAGCACGTACCCAGAGTGTTGAATAACGCTGCTGACGCACTCTCCCATTTTAAGATGCAGGTTTTCAGGTCTCACCTCCCTGGGGCGGAGGAGTTCCCAATGCCCTTTCCAGAGCATCTGTGGTGAATTGGTGCCAAAGAGTACCGGACCTCATGGCAGCCAGTTTAGCACAGAGGACACTGAAGGCTTACCAGGGAGCATTTGCAGCATTTGTTGATTTCAGGGGTGGGGCGGTATTGCCAATGTGTTTTGATCCAACTTCAATTTTGGCATTTTTAGAAGTTTTGAGGGCTGAAGGGAGGTCAATTGGGTGCGCCAGGCGTTACTCCGCTGCTATTTCTTTCTTCGCGCAACTAGGGGGGCTGTCCGACGGGACAAAATCATTTTTGGTAAGAAGAGTCCTTCAGGGATGGCAGCGCATTCAAGGCTCTAAGCCGGACACTCGGCGGTCCATTGATAGCAATCAGTCAATCAATCAAAAAAATGTATAGAGCGCGCTACTCACCCATGAGGGTCTCAAAGCGCTAGTGGGGGGGGGTTACTGTTCAAACAGCCATGTCTTGAGGTATTTTCTGAAGAGTAGGAGGTCTTTGGTTTTGCAGAGGTTGGTGGGGAGGGAGTTCCAGGTTGTGGGGGCAAGGTAGGAGAAGGCCCTGCCTCCTGTGGTGGTTCGATGGATGCGGGGGACTGTGGCTAGTGCGAGGTCGGCTGATCGGAGGTTGCGGGTGGGAGTGTGGAAGTTCAGTCTTTCATTGAGGTAGGTTGGGCCGGTGTTGTGGAGAGATTTGTGTGCGTGGATGAGGATCTTGAAAGTGATTCTCTTGTCTATGGGGAGCAGGTGAAGAGATTTGAGGTGTGGTGAGATTCGTTCGTAGCGGGGGAAGCCAAGGACGAGGCATGCAGCTGTGTTCTGGATTCTCTGGAGTTTGCGTTTGAGTTTGAGTGTGGTGCCGGCGTAGAGAGCGTTACCGTAGTCAAGTCTGCTGCTGATGAGTGCTTGGGTGACTGTCTTCCTGGTCTCTGGGGGAATCCATTTGAAGGATTTTTTTAGAGTGTGGAAGCAGGAGGAGGTTAGTGCATTGATTTGATGTGTCATGGAGAGGGAGGGGTCCAGGATGATGCAGAGGTTGCGTGCGTGGTTTGCAGGGGTGGGTGCGGGGCCTAGGGCGGTGGGCCACCAGGAGTCGTCCCATGTGGTTTTGTTGGGGCCGAAGATGATGATCTTGGTTTTGTTGGAGTTAAGCTTGAGATGGTTAGTTGTCATCCAGTTGGCGATGTCGAGGAGAGCAGCGTGCAGGTTGGTTTTGGCGGTGGTGGGGTTGCGGTGGATATGACAAAATTGGGGGCCTTGCTAGTCCTGTTGGACCGTGTTTGTACTTCTCCCTGGGAGGTCGCCTTAGTTAAGCCAGCCTTTACCCTTGCCTTTTATGGAGCTTTTAGATTGGGTGAACTGGTCGCGTGCAACAAAAGGGACACCTCGGGGTCTGTAGTTGGCGAATATTCATTGGCCGAAGGGGTCTGGGTGCCTGGAGATTACTGTTCCCCGCTCTAAGACAGATCAGGATGGAAAGGGGGACCACATTATATTGCATAACGCCCCGGGTAATGCATGTTGTGCTATATGGCACTTGGAGGCCTTCCTAGCACTGCGTGCTCCAGGTGCGACAGGTGCGGTTCTGGTGCATGTGGACGGCACGCCACTTACTAGGTACTAATTCTCACAGGTATTCAAGCGTTCCCTTCTAGCAGCAGGTTTGGATGCCTCAGATTTTGGCACTCACCCTTTTAGGATAGGGGCAGCCACAGCGGCTGTGGCAATGGGTTTCCCAGGAGCAGCGATTAAGAGAATTGGAAGGTGGTCATTGGATTGCTACAAGCGATATGTGAGGCTGCATATGCTGTGAGTTCATGTACTTGACACCTCTCTTTCTTTGTACTCTTTGCAGACACCCGCCACAAGTATTTGCGGGTTCCAAAAACTCTGGTGCACGCAGGAGTTGCGGGTATCATCACAGTTTGGGTAATCGGACATTCCCATGTCCGACGTGTAGATGAACTATTTGCAAGGAGTGCCTTTGTGTCACGCGCATCGGAGGATGGTTTCGGCATCTCTTTCTTTGGCCGAGGTGGGCTGCTGTTCTCTCAATTAAGGACATTCCTGGATTCAATGCCCCCTTTAGGCTACTCATCACCGGACATCATTGTGCTGCACCGTGGGGGGTAATGACTTGTTGCGCTAGGACGCCGGCAGGTGTTTGAGCTGGTAATATCCGAAATTGGTTGGTTGGCCAAAAAATTTCCTCAGGCTGCCCTCGCTTGGTCGAGCATGATTCCTCATTCTTTCTGGAAGGGCGAGATCACAGTGAAAGCCCTCAATGACTCAGTAAGAAGAATTAATAGCAAATTGTCCAAGTTGTTTCGGTCTCCAAAGTTGGCTGTGATCTCGCAGGGCTGCATTAAAGGAGACATGTTTTTTCTGCAGGACGGAGTTCATCTTTCGCGAGTAGGCTATGAAATGTTTTTAGAGAATATACTCGCCTGGCTCTCCCAGCTTATGTGACCTCTTCATGGGGGGAGGGACCACATCGTCAGGCAACGATGTGGGCCTGTGGCAGGGTGAGATCATGACTCATGACCCCTAATCCCAAAGTGAAGTGCATCTAAGGTTTTAATTCAAGCTTATGCAGAGGAGGGGGTGAGTGGTGTTTGGTGGTAGGAGGCCTCTGTGATACCCAGCCATATGCACAGGGCCACCCCAATCAGGGGGACCCCGCTTATGGCGGCGGTGCCGGGCTGGATGTGGGAGGTGGGTCGGAGAGCAGCAGGCCCAGCCCCCACCCATCAAGATAAACACAGCCGATTGGCTGTGAAGGAGCCCGCAGCCCCAGAAACACTGTTTGGCGGCTGCGGAAGTGCCACAGCAAAAATTACCCACCCACCTCCCCCCGTTGTTGGGCATCAGTTTCTACGGATTTAGTTCCTTTTCTTGCAGTTAGATTGAATGTTCTAAATAGCCAATTGTGGTCTACATGCTACCGATTTCTTTTTCAGGTGACTTGATTTGTGGTGAATGGACAGTTATAGTTTGTTAGTTTGTTGTATTTTGGGTACGATGGTGGGAGGGGTGAGATCATGTCTGGGAATATACATGGGTACCTTCTTGTTACAAAATTAGGTGACAAGCTAATTAGACCCTTCAAGGGGTGCTGTCCGGGAAGTGTGGATGACACACAGGGGCAAGGGGGGTTGCGAGCGGTCGCTAGCATCTGGCCCCTAGAGCCAAACACCCATGCATGCGCAGAAGGTCCGAAGTGAGCACTGGCCCTTGGGGGGGTTGGAGTCTCAGGGTGGTGGGGGTGCCCGAGGTAGGTATCCTAGCGCGCAGCTGGGCCCCCTCCACAGCAATCCAGTCTGGAAGGTATGAGAACACCCTGATGGAGATCCTACCCCTGGGATTTGTAGCGTAAGGAGGAGTAGCGTTTGGGGTATGGTATGGAAAACAGTCATGATCTTATTCATAGCCACCAACATTGGGTACGCAGGAACAAATGGTTTTTAGTCAGTGACAGGAATGTGGATGTATTAGTGTACTCTGTTAGGGCTAGGCATCCCTTGAACTCTGTAAATACTTTGTGAATAGGATTGTGGTTACTGCGTATAATTTTTTGATTATGTTTAAACAATATTTGGTAAATAAAATACGGTTTACGACCCCTAATCCCAAAGTGAAGTGCATCTAAGGTTTTAATTCAAGTTTACGCGGGGGTGAGTGGTGTTTGATGGTATGAGGCCTCAGCGATACCCGGCCATATGAAATCTTTCAGGTTCTCTATGCTTAGCTGACCGACCGCATCAATGCGTAGTGTCTAACCCTATACCAGTTACAATAGGCCTGTGTCAGGGCTGCCCCCAATCGCCTCTGCTGTGCGCCCTTGGTGGTGGAACCCTTGTCCTGTGTATTTCGAGAATACCATGCTAAGCAGGGCATACGATTGCCACATTACAATGTCAACCTATGTGGGTGACACACTCCTGTACATCTGCAGCCTGGAACGCTATCTCACCCCTGTCCTCAGAGAAGTCCTTCTTTTCGGAGGGCACTCTGGGTTACGTAATAACTGGGATAAATCCCTTATTTATCCCCTACCCGGGACCTGACTCTACACCTCTGGAGTATCCATTGCAATGGACAACAGACCAGTGAGATATCTTGGTAAACAATTGCACAGACCCAGGGGTAGTGTTGCAAGAGAAGAATGGGACAGCGGTGCAGCATTCACGGAGTCCGTCGACCGATGGACACGTCTGCCTCTCTCTGTTTGCGTTCGGATCACCATCATGAAAATGGCGGTGCGCCTCTCATCCTGTTCTTTGCGAATATCCCTCTTCTGCTACCCAATGTCATTTTCCAGACGCTGTGGACTTTGATGATGCATCTGGCATGGGCTGGTAAGCCACCGTGCGTACGTGTGGCCATGCTCGCACTTCCCTTTAAGTTCTGGGGGGTTAAATGCACCGGATCTTGAAGCTTATTACTGCACAGCTCAATGTATGTTTCCTCACTTCTGGCTTTATGGCGCAGCAGACCTACCACATTGGTGGCCGGAATCCAATGCTGCTCTTCCACGGTCTCTGCCCCAATTTTTCCGCAGCAGGATTAGGCGTCGGTATCACACAGTGGACCTTACTGGTACCACACCGTGGCTCTGGAGGAAACTAGCTGATCAGCAGTCTAGGACTCTGCTTTATTCACCCCGGGTCCCACTAGAGTGGGGCTCGTGGTTTCCCCTCGGACATGAGAGAGCCGCGGGGGATGCTCTTCAGGAGCTCAAACTGACATAAATGAGCAACTTTTTTAAGGAGGGCACTCTTCGCGACTGGGCCCAGGTGAGTGCCCAAGATAAAGCACCCCTCGCCCTAGCGCAGTGTCAATATTACAGGGTGTGTCGTGTGATAAGGATACTACTGAACGGGTCTTTGCCCGAGCCAGCGGAGTTACCTGCTTTGACCTGTCTGCTACAAGCGGCATCACCGAGGGGTGCCATCGCTCAGTTGTATGCATACTCGCAAGAGGCTAGTAAACCAGGCGTCTCTAAGGCTCATATGGACTGGCTGGAAGAACTTGAGCTAGTCATCACCAACAAGAGACGGGCCTATTGCTGCACCCCGACTCCTTTATTTTGCTAGGGCTTCCTGCTGCCCTCGTTGCGGTGAGGATAGAGCCGGCTTTGCGCATGCGGTGTGCACTGTCCTGGCTGGCACACAGCTACGTTGGCTTACTGTGGCCGGGGTATTTAGTGAGAATAAGGGTGAGTCAGTTGCAATTTCTCCACTACTGGCGTTATTAGGTTATGATAAGAAAGTATTGAGCGCTTGTCGGTGGCTTGTTGTACTGGGTCTCTCTCCTCTTGGTGTGGCGCAGAACTGCTGTGCATTAGATTGAAGGCCCCCTGCCACAACACAAGATTGGCATACTGATATGACATATTGCAATAGTCAATTAAACGCATACCTTGATCTTATGCCCCTACGCCGCTGTCAGAGTTGATACTTTATTGCGTAACTAATTAAAATCATTACAATTACCACACAAAAAGAAAACGTTAGAATACCATAAAACATTCAGTACATTCCTATTTTCGTTGTCTGGAAGATATCCGGGGGCCATACCTGACTAGTTCGAGCGCGTGAGGGAAGCTGATGACGAGGAAGAAGGCGCGAGTGATCCACAGACGTGAGCATGAGGCAGTGTGGGTGCCTGTCTGTCCCCTGAAAGTGCGTCATGGTGGCTGTGTGTGGGATGTCACTGGGGCAGGGCGACGCACGCTGCTTGTGATGGCGCTGAATGCGGCGGGTATGGACACTGCCTGCTGAACCCGGGTAACCCCTAGATGGACGCTTGCACATATGTAATGTGGCGTGTTCTCTTTATCACAGTACGCTCTTTTAAGTATGGATTGGTCTGCCTTTGTTTTGACTATTCTTACCGCAAACTTGTACTGCTATCATTGTGCTTTCTGTAGCTCGCCAGGAACTGTCAAACTAATGTTTGCTGTTTGGTTGTAATGCAAAATAAAAATAAAGTTTAAAGGAAACAAAAAGAACACAAAAGCTGCTCACCGTCTTTCCACATTCTCCCGCTGTGATTTACGTTTGCTGTGCCTCGAGTGAACAGTACTATATAAAAAAGAATTTATGGTCCTTTTAAATATAAACCTCGCATTGGAAATAGTTTCTTAGATGTGGCGTAGTATGACTAACTTTAAAGCCTTGAACGAATTCAAGGTTCAAGCGCCCCCCAGGGTGGAACGTGTGTTGGCTGATCCTCTCAAGATTCCATGCAATGAAAATAATGCAATAAAAGAGATAAAGAAAAATAAACTTCATCTTCATTGACGCTGCAATGTATTAATGTAATCTGAGTATGTGGTATCAACTGATAATCGAGGTACCTTACACTCCCCTTATGTAATATAAATACTTATACAGAATAACAAGACAGAGAGCCTCACCCATTTTTTAGGTCTCGCCTACCAACCCCCTCTTGTGGACCATGCCAAAAACTCAGAGTGGGCTGAAAGCCTGCGGCTGCTCAACATTGGTTGGCTTTAGTGCCACCAGTTTGTTTGCTTTTTATTGGATGGCTTACCTTCCTCTCCTTGTGTTTGCCCTTCCCCCATGAAGCATAGTCTCTTTACCATGCTCTTGGTTGGCTGACTTGCATCCTTCCACTGCTCAATTTTAGGGAAATACTTTGGCCCATATTTATAGGAAAATGAAAATTGGCAGCGCTGCGCCCCATCATTTTCACAACGGAGGAACTGGCCGTATTTAATTGAATACAGCACACCCCTGTGTTGTCCCCTGCGTTGGCGCTAAATTTAGCTGCCAGCGCCGTCACCCTTGCACAGTCGTGCAAGGATGTCTGCATTGAGGGGTGTGATTGTTCATGTGCGGGAAGGTGTCCCTTCCTGCACATAAACAATCCCTAATGGCGATTTGGCACTTTTGTGTGTGCTGCAGAACACAGCACACACAGAAGTGCCAAAGCTTAATTTTTCAAATGTTTATGTACAGGAAGGGACACTTTCCCGCACATAAACAATCCTGTCTGGCATTTTGCTCTTTCTACAGGGAGTGCAGAATTATTAGGCAAGTTGTATTTTTGAGGATTAATTTTATTATTGAACAACAACCATGTTCTCAATGAACCCAAAAAACTCATTAATATCAAAGCTGAATATTTTTGGAAGTAGTTTTTAGTTTGTTTTTAGTTTTAGCTATGTTAGGGGGATATCTGTGTGTGCAGGTGACTATTACTGTGCATAATTATTAGGCAACTTAACAAAAAAAAAATATATACCCATTTCAATTATTTATTATTACCAGTGAAACCAATATAACATCTCAACATTCACAAATATACATTTCTGACATTCAAAAACAAAACAAAAACAAATCAGTGACCAATATTGCCACCTTTCTTTGCAAGGACACTCAAAAGCCTGCCATCCATGGATGCTGTCAGTTTTTTGATCTGTTCACCATCAACATTGCGTGCAGCAGCAACCACAGCCTCCCAGACACTGTTCAGAGAGGTGTACTGTTTTCCCTCCTTGTAAATCTCACATTTGATGATGGACCACAGGTTCTCAATGGGGTTCAGATCAGGTGAACAAGGAGGCCATGTCATTAGATTTCCTTCTTTTATACCCTTTCTTGCCAGCCACGCTGTGGAGTACTTGGACGCGTGTGATGGAGCATTGTCCTGCATGAAAATCATGTTTTTCTTGAAGGATGCAGACTTCTTCCTGTACCACTGCTTGAAGAAGGTGTCTTCCAGGAACTGGCAGTAGGACTGGGAGTTGAGCTTGACTCCATCCTCAACCCGAAAAGGCCCCACAAGCTCATCTTTGATTTATACCAGCCCAAACCAGTACTCCACCTCCACCTTGCTGGCGTCTGAGTCGGACTGGAGCTCTCTGCCCTTTACCAATCCAGCCACGGGCCCATCCATCTGGCCCATCAAGACTCACTCTCATTTCATCAGTCCATAAAACCTTAGAAAAATCAGTCTTGAGATATTTCTTGGCCCAGTCTTGACGTTTCAGCTTGTGTGTCTTGTTCAGTGGTGGTCGTCTTTCAGCCTTTCTTACCTTGGCCATGTCTCTGAGTATTGCACACCTTGTGCTTTTGGGCACTCCAGTGATGTTGCAGCTCTGAAATATGGCCAAACTGGTGGCAAGTGGCATCGTGGCAGCTGCACGCTTGACTTTTCTCAGTTCATGGGCAGTTATTTTGCGCCTTGGTTTTTCCACACTCTTCTTGCGACCCTGTTGACTATTTTGAATGAAACGCTTGATTGTTCGATGATCACGCTTCAGAAGCTTTGCAATTTTAAGAGTGCTGCATCCCTCTGCAAGATATCTCACTATTTTTGACTTTTCTGAGCCTGTCAAGTCCTTCTTTTGACCCATTTTGCCAAAGGAAAGGAAGTTGCCTAATAATTATGCACACCTGATATAGGGTGTTGATGTCATTAGACCACACCCCTTCTCATTACAGAGATGCACATCACCTAATATGCTTAATTGGTAGTAGGCTTTCGAGCCTATACAGCTTGGAGTAAGACCACATGCATAAAGAGGATGATGTGGTCAAAATACTCATTTGCCTAATAATTCTGCACTCCCTGTATGCATGCTGCTGAATACAGCACACATAGAAAAAGCAAAGAACGAGAAGGAATAAAAGTATTCCTCCTTACTGCGCCTTGCAAACGGCATCCCTGGGGTGGTGTTAGATTTTGCCGCTGCCTCTGGTTAACGAAAACTCAAAAATATGAGGCAGTGTCAAAATGAAATGGGTGTGCACAGCAACACCCATTGCACGCCCCTTCCACGCAAAGGGCTGCATGTGAAAGGGTCATATTTACAAGGTGGCGTTAAGCCACAAAAAGTGGATTAGTGCCACCTTGTAAATACGGCGCAGGGCATAGCACCACCAGAGTGTCACGAAAAGTGACACTGCAGTGGCGCTAGGGGCTCATGAATATGCCCCTTTGTTCTTATTTTTTGAACCCTTTAGGAGAGTGCATGGATTTTCCTGCTCTTTCCCTCATATGCTTCTCTGTCTCCTAATACTCAACTCAGGCACTCCCCTTGTTGGTCTCTCCTTTGTGTTCTGCTCGCTCGTGTGCTTCTCTTCACCGCCAAATACCCTCCCTAGACACTCCATGTTGCTCTCGCCTCTCTAGTGTTGCTTTTCCACTCCTTTATCCCGTCTCCCTTTCCCAGGCTTTTAAAACATTTTATTTAATCCCCCAGCCAAATCTCTATTGATCCCCAACCATTCTGCTCCTCTGTTGCTTACCCACCTCTCAGGATCCCTTAGAAAAAGTTATTTTATTTCTTAAATTTCTTGAAGTGTCTTGGCAAATGTAATTTGCTGCTCTGCCGCTCCATGTGCCAAAATGGGCTTCAGCACAATTGAAAATTAATTGTCTTTACAGAGCCAAGTTGTATCCTCCATTTTGGATAAGTAAATAATAAGTATATAGCATGACATTGCCTCTTTCAGTACTCACGCCCTTGTGTATTGAGGCATGTATACGTCATTATGCACTTGCATTATGAGGATGCTTGGGCAGAGTTCCACGAAGTGACAAGAAAACTCTGCCATGCTACATGGAGCTCTGCAACCGGCAGAGTGCGTTAGATCTTGCTGTTCATACTGATTTTTAGCACCAGGTGTTTTTCCCGCACTGAAAAATCAGTGCGAACTGCACCACGCGCAATGCAAGAGGGTGCTGCTTTTTTGCTGCCGCTCGAGTAGATTTTCTACTCGAGCGGCAACTTCCTCAATGCAAATGGAAGATTTCTCAGTGCAGGCGGGCGAGACCATCTTCGACCACCCACGTTGAGGAATCATGCTGGGAGGTGGTGATTTTCCTCGCTTGCCATCTTAATGTTGGTGAGCGCAAATGAGGAAAAAACTTTGGCTCTACACGGAGTGGGAAAAACTCTGCAAACTCCACGAGTGGAGCGGAGTTCACCTCCCACCCCTAATTATGAGTAAAATGGACACCAGTAGCTTACAATGCATACGTGCTACACATTAGTTGCGTGGTGACACATTTTTCTTTGAGATGCTGCATAGCATTGACAAAAACATTTTGCTTTTTACCAATGCTGTACAGCATCGCCATAAAGCACTGGCAAAGCCAGCAGGTCCCAACGGCAAGGTCTGTTTCCTTGCCAAAGCTTGTTTAGGAGTATTAACTGTACCATAAACTACTCATCCTTTCATCAATTATTGCCAAATTTGTGAGACCGGGCACCTGTGGGCCCGTAAACTTGACATTTACCTCCTAAATCGGATCATAACTAATACAGCATTCTGCCTACCACACACTTCCCCACACACCCAGGGCTATCAAGTGCTATATGAATGCTACAATGCCTAAGGTTTTCCCTTGAATGGGCTGAAACGCTGGTCTGCAGGAACACTGGCAGCCATCATGGGGCAACTCCTGCAGCACAAGCTGCACTAGTGCAAGACAGGGCGTATCATAGTGGTGCTTTCAGCTCTAAACCACACCATCCTCTAGGCCAAGGACAGCTCGGGAAGAAGGGTGCCTGCACACTGTTTTTCCTTTCTGTGTCTCTTAAGGTATGTCAAACTGCTGCTCACATTGTTATCGAAATAACGTTTTTAGCATGTCCATTCTCCAAAATGTGTTAATGTTATCTATTAGCAGTGAAACGCGCTGTTATGTCAAATAAAACCATCAACCATTCCTGTCTTTTCAGGCAACAGCATGTTGCTTTGTGGTACTTCCAGTTTCGCTTTTTAACACTTTAATTTTGGGATGTAAACCCCAGCATGCAGAGTGCTGGCTAAAATACGAAAATTGGCTAACAGGGTTTTACATCCGATGGGGCCACTTGTCAACTATAATTTTACAGAGTTGTCTAGTCCATTTAAAAAAAAACGTCTGTTTTCCTCGTAAAGCCAAAAGTTAACTGCTGGCATATTTTGTGTGGATTCTAGATTTTTTCGCTTCCTGCATTAAAACCCGCGTTGGTAATACAAATCATTTTGCCACAATCCCTGGGATTTCAGTGATGTATCATTGATGTCAGCACCCCAACTAAAACATTGTGACTGCGTCACAGAAGGAAAGGGAGTTAAAGGATGGTTGTATGCTCCCTGTAAACAGACAAAAATATAAGACACACAAACTCCTGGAAGAAAACAGCAAAACCACTTATGGAATTACCATAAATTCGTGTACTCTTAAAATGATGACCCCTCACCTACCTAGATTGATATGCTTCGTCGGTGGATTTCACATCTAGGATCGGTACTCATAAAATAATAATATTTTTCAGTGGCTCTACAGTTTCCAAGTTAAGGGTTCCCTAATTTGTGTGATGTTATCTCCATAATATCAACATTTATGTTCTCCTTTTTCAGACCTATATTAAAACTGAATGTGGGTGAGCCAAAAATGTTTTTTATTGCTGTCTTCTTACCACTGTAGGAAAACCAGGAGGGTCGAATAATAGACCGGATTATTTTTCCATCAACATGTTTCGGTGCTTCAAGATTGCCCCTATGGATCAGACTGCTTCCTCATGACTGTACGTTTCATGCTTCAAATATTGCGAAACAGACCCTGGTTGCTAGGTCATGTTATTCGCTTGCATTCAATATATCCTTTATTTTTCCATAACATGAGGCAGCAGCATTGGAAATACACGTTCATAAGACGGGTACATGTTGGACAGAAACAGTAGCAGCTACTCTCCTTTACAGGACAGATATAGCTAGGGCAGGAGAAAAAGCTTTGCTTCCTCGCAGACCAGGAACAACATGGCAATAGCAGTTCAAGCATCCTCATCTCACAGAAAGTAGCAACTATAATATTCCATTACACGCAGAACAGATCCAACATGGCAGACTAGTACACACTTTCACAAATCCCACAACGTGTACAGTTAAGGCATGAGTGACATGTGGGTTACAGATAGTTCTCTGAAGCAGGTGTTTACGCCACTGTGAGATTCTGAATTAGGTTATATTCTATGTGAACATCATGAAAGCACTCCTGTTGTCACTCTGGTGCTAGCTGCTTGATTTTATTCCTTGGTGTGCCACTCATGGAGAAATAGCCATTACATAATAGATATATTGTTTTTGTAGCAGCCCAGCCACAGTCTAAGGTTCCAATGTCTTCAAAAAAGTTTTAAATACACGTGCATTAGGTGATGTGCAATCTCAGCCTTGGAGCTGCGCTTGTCCAAAATGTCTACATAGCAGCCAGTCTCACCAATTTATTGGTAGCCCAGATCATGGAGAGATGAGATGAAGAGTATGCCCGCAGGATGCCCTTATTTACATGCATGAAGGTCCATGGAAAAGATCTGGGATGAAACAACTTACTCTGTCATTAACAATAAATAAGCTACTTATAAATTTTGTGTAGCACCAACCACGATATGTACCTTGTGCATGGATCTAAATAGTTTATTATCATTTTTTGTTTTTACTGGTGCTATGGAGAGGCCTCCTGACAGTTAGGCACTATAAAAAACAAGCTATGATCCCAAAGGGAACTGTGAAAACATACACGTTATTTTACTTGAGTAAACCACATGCATATTTTTCAAGTATTTAGGAACTGACTGTGAATGAGTCAAAACGACACTTTGAGACAAGGGTACACTTACTTGGTGGATCTACAAGGGCGGTTTTTCAGAATTAAGTAGATGTTACATCATGAATGCTGTAATGATTGGAAGCTAAAAGTATGAGAAATGAGAGACAGCTTTGAACTGCTACCTTGTGTAACCAGAGACACCACGCCTGAGGTCCTTTCAGTAATGCTGATGACTTTCACTCCTTCTGAGTCGTCTTTCTGAAAGCAGGCGCCTGGCAACTGCCTCCGCCAAGAAGGCAGTAAACAAAGTGAAAAGACCTGACCCACCCCTTGGGCGCTTATGATTATTATAAATTATTGTTGGGGCCCAAGTCCCACTAGCCCTTATTGCCTGGCGCCTATGAATGCCGAGGGCCGCCACTGTGCGGGCACATGCTTTCAGAGTGACCCGGAAGGCGCTGCGCACACTGCGCGCGGCATACAAGCAGCCTGTGACAATGCAACCCCGGCGGAACTGAACCGTCCCTTCCTGAAAGGAAAATGAAGGCGGAAAGTCGGAGCTGGGAAAGAGCTGCGCCACAAAGCGGCCCCATCAGTATCCCCTCCGAGAGGCCTGCGCGCGGGCTGTCAGCAGGGCAAGGGGTCCTCAATGCAGGCGTTGTTTGCAGAGGAGCGTCAAAGGGTTGGATTACTAGGCGACTGTGCCAGCCATGATGGCATGGACAGCGAGCCCTGTGATATCTGCTCAAGACAAGGGGCGGGCCTCTTTCAGAACATTTTTCCCACAGGAAGAGAGAATTGGTTTAGAAGGTATTAATTCCATAGGCTTGTAACGGAAGACTTTTATACTTTCTCCTGGCTCTTCCTTGACGCAAGAGCCTATGCAGTCTGATGAGGCAGGGAGTGCACTTGCTAGCAGAGCAAGCTTGGAGGATTGGCGGAAATATATTATGCAGCCAGGTGGATTGGTATCCGTATACATTGGTTAGTTATTTGACTTGCGGTTTGAAGATGTTTAAAAGATAACTTTAACGCAGATCTAATTACAGCCGGACATCTTACCAAGTTAGAAACCATTACTTTTCCAGCTGTTGAGACATTATAATGCTTGAAGGTGCAGGACGCAAGGGACAGAAGAAGGGCTTGGGCCCAACATATAGGGGGCCCCATTAGCAAATCAGACAGCTAAAACGGTGACCACATTTGAAAATCGGGGCAGTTTTGAACATGTAAAGACATGCTGCTGTACAGGTGTTTTTCAAGGTATGGGAGGGAAACTGTATGCATTTGCACTTGCCGCATGAATTGTTTGTGGTATTATCGGATAACCCACCAGTAAAAAACAGCCTACCAGACCATAAAACAAGTCCACAAACATCCATAGAAAACAAGCATTTGCAATGCAATAGGTCTCGCGTTTGCTCGAGTTAGAGCTCTTAGCGTTGTAAATTCCTAACTTGCCTTTTCTTGCCACATAAATTGAAAAGGAAAAGTAAAACAGTTGATATAAGTGAGCCAATTCAAAGCGCTATGTCTGCCATGAGCGTAAGCGCAAAAGGAAAAAGAAGTTAGCTCGCAGTCAAACGTATCGGCAAACGTGCAGTTATCCATGTAACAGGGTCGATGGCCAAGACGGTAACAAAACAGCCCCAAGGAGGGACAAACGTAAAGAATTTACCAATGATAACAGGATTTTTGAAAGACAAGCTCATGAACACGTGATAGTGATGTGCGTGCTGTGAGAGTGGTTAAAAGCCCACAGATAGATTACAACAGGTCTGAGCGCTCAACTTAAAAACCTGCCCACACAGTGATTTCCTGTTAGACTAGCATTTCTGGCACTAACAGATTGCCCCGCAGGCTAGTCCGATCCAGGTGAGGTTTTCTTCATCTTCCAAGACATTATTAATTCATGGTGCATTTCAGACCATGTGCACAAGGTCAGCACTTAACTCCAGATGAAAGCTGCTACGAGATGATTTGCAGTCACCTTCCTTTGATCACCAAAAACGTACAAGTGGGATCTGAAGGCTGTTGCCCAGCCAGATCCCTATAATTGGCACTTGTGTATATTTGTGGAGTAAAGGCTTCAGGTTTTTTGCATGGTTCCATTCAGGTTGGGAATCATGTCTAAAATAAGCCCAGATACAAAGAAACAAGCATCGACAAAGCCAATAGGTGTTGTGTTTCGTCCATGGGCAAGATATTAGCTTAGGCAATTGGGTAGGGTTGGCCAACAAGGGATGGGTGGGGGGGTAGGTTGTTGGGAAACAGGGTAGTTTAAAAAAAATGATATAAAGTGTCTACCACGGGCTGCTTCGAAGCACTTTTTAGGTCGAGACTGCATACACTGGGGCTGGTGGGACGCCTGAGAAGAACCAGGGATAGGGAAGGGAAGAAACTAAGGGAGGGTGGGACTAAATAAGAAAAAAAAATATGGAGCAGAATGGGGGGGGGGGGCAGGGACAGAAGGAAGGGGACAAGAATGGGGGAGGGGGGGAGGGATAAGTTAACATAAAAAGAAAAGAGCTGTGACGTGGCCAGCATTGACTGCATCATAGCTCAGAAATAGTAATTGTAATGATATAGCACTTAATACCCCTGATGAAGTGTTGAAGCGCTTATGGCAAGTAGCACGCTACTCTGTAACCCAAGTTTAATGGTTAAATGAGTGGTTATTGCAATTAATTGTGTGCTCTCAAGAAAAAATTGCGTGCACCTACTCCAGTTACTTTGCGGTACATTACATAATACCAGTTATGTGTGATCATTAGTTTGGGCTATGTGTACACTAAGGCCCATATTTATACTTTTTTAGCGCCGCAATTGCGGTGTTTTTTGATGCAAAATCGGCGCAAACTTACAAAATACAATTGTATTTTGTAAGTTTGTGCCGATTTTGCATCAAAAAGCAGCGCAAATGCAGCGCAAAAAAAGTATAAATATGGGCCTAAGAATCCAGCCATTGCTGCCTCCACAAGATCGGGCAGCTGGGTGGATGGTAATGCCTGTCTTTCTCTACAACCCCGTCTCCCCATCCCGGTCAGTGTGCGCGCAACATTTCAATGCATAAAAAATAACTGGGACCCTGCAATCATGCCAGCCCTATGTTGGGACCTTACAACAAGACATTATATAACATTACATTTGGAAATAAAATAAATAAAATAAGCAAATAAAATGTGGAAATTGTGAAAATAAAAGCTGGGGAGGTCAGATGTATGGGCCATTTCACCCTAAAGGTTCCAGCTTGCCCTCACTCCATCCCCTCACTCCTGCCTTCAGGCAAGTCTTGCCGCTAAGCTGATGTCACTGTGCTCCATGCTCTTGGGTCACTATTGCCCTACACATACCCTGCAAGCAAACCAGTGTGATGACATTACCACCTCTTTGTCTTACCTCATCGCTCGCTGCTTAAATACTTCAAACTGTAAATATAAGAACAAGGCAATTTAAAAAGTATTCCAGAGCTGCCTCAGTGATCCCTGACGTTAATTAAACTAAAGAGGGAGGCCGTGATAAAACTAAAGACAAGGTTTTCTATAAAGTTTTATTTACGTATCATGTCTGGGCGTTTGCAGAATCTAAAACGTGAACACATTGACAGTATTGTTCTCTGGGAAAGATGGCACCCTATTATGAACTGCCTTTCAAAGATCATATTTAACCATTGTGAATAATTAGAAAGGCATCTTCGACATAAAAATATATGAAAAGTACACAATTAAAAGATGAGCTATTTAGTGTGATTTTTAATACGTTCTACATACAGCAAGATAGCTCGGTGAGTTAAATAAACTGCTTGAGAAATAGAACGGTGTCACACACCTGGTGGGCAATAAAAATGCGGCATTTATTTGAGTGAAAGAACCATGAATTACAACGCTGAAGCACAACTCTCGCAGCATGCCCTATAGTGGTCCCCTGCAGCCTCCAGGACAGGGAAGCTCGTGTGACATAGCTTAGTGTGACAATGTACCTACTGCAGAGACCTGCGTGTAGCCTCAGGTTATCATCCCCATTTCACCTGTTTGACTTAGGTTTATCTTTCCAGGATTGATAGTTGATGTCACCAACGCAGGTCTGTTATGATACTGGAAGACGATGGAAGAAAGTTGTGCATCAATGCACATTCTTAGGCCCTGATGTATACTTTTTGATGCAAACCTGCGTTAGGGCAGGTTTGCATCAAAATGTTTACTGCCGGCTAGCGCCATTCCTGGACTCCAGCCGGGTGTCATATTTAAGGAATGATGCTAGCCGGCAGTAATGCTCTGTTAGCGTCTAAATAAATGACGCTAACCGGGTGGGGTTAGGCGTAGGGGAAACAGGAGGTTGTACATCAAAGAATGGTGCTAGTGAGGTTAAAGTCAGAAAAATTACTCTTACCTGGCTAGCGTCATTTTTTAACACACAACCCCCATGGACATGACTCCTGTCTTAGTAAAGACAGGAGTCATGCCTCCCTGCCCGATGGCCAGGCCCAGGGGACTTATGTCCCCTGGGCCTGGCCATTGGGCACAGTGCCATGTAGGGGGCCCATGTTAGGCCCCCCTAAGCACTTTTAAAAATAAAAACAAAAACTTACCTGGACTTACCTGGGATGGGTCCCCCCTTCCTTTGGTGTCCTCCAGGTGTGGGTTGGGGTGTCCCTGGGTTAGGGAAGGGCATCTGTGGACTGCTTCCATGGTCTCTGACCATGGAAATGAGCCCACAGTTCCTGTACTGCCTGCCCTGAACCAGGCGTTAAATAAAGGCACTAAACAGGCTTAGCGCCATTATTTAAGGCCCTCCTCCTCCCGTGGTGATTTTTGCACATGAGGATAAATAAGGTGCTAAGGCCTTAGATTCATTTTTTGCCCGGGAACGACTATCTTGCATCTCATTGACGCAAGGTAGGTTTCCACGGTAAAAAAATGACCTTAACTATAATATTTTCACACTAGATGGGTCTAGCGTCACAATATAAATATGGAGTTAAGTTTGCACCGAATTTGCGTCACAAAAAAATGACGCAAATCCAGCGCAAACATAGTATAAATATGCCCCTTAATGTTTTAATACTATGGCCCATATTTATACTTTTTTTGCAGCGCAAACGTACAAAATATAATTGTATTTTGTAAGTTTGCGCTGCTTTTGCGTAAAAAAAATGGCGCAAATGTGGCACAAAAAAAGTATAAATATGGGCCTATGTGATCTAAAAAGCAGGATGACTTCTTCGAAGTTGAGGCAGATCTGTCTCGGCAGCAAGATTCGCCCCTTTCTAAGAAGTTATGTCCCACGAACTTCTAAAAGCTGACTATTCGAATCATGGACAGATGACACAGAACTAGGGAAAGAATAACTAAAGCGCTTAGATTCTATCACTTCATCTCTAAGTGCTACATGCACAGAATACACAGCGGCATGTGTATGTTCTGCCAAAGCTGATTATTTGTCTAAAGAACTATCTGTCCAAGTACTGCCTGCTCTTTGCAAACTTCTCAACTTTGCCCAGTGTCATTTGAAATTGAGGTGCTAGTGCGCCAAGTAGTACCTAAATTCCAGCACGAGCAGCAGATGGCCAGCAGAGAAGCACTTTATCAAAGCAAATTAATCGGTACAAGCGCTGCCCAATGAGAAGGCAGCAAAGAAAATCAACTATGATACCAACTATTAAGCTATGGGCGACTTCGAAGCCCAGTACTGAACACAAGTCTTGCAAGTGAGAGCCATGCACTGGCACATGCTCTCGCAGGCTCGACCTAAAAAGTGGGTCACATGAATCACGCTTTTTGTGCAACAGTCATTGGTTGGTACAGGATTAAGAGAGGGGCTAAAGAGAATAATAACGTAATGAAAGGGCATACACTGCGCTTGTAGGGATGTCCAGTGCATTGCTGACGATGTGAAGCACGAGTCAGGGAATAGAGGCTCCATTAATTTTATGGGAAGATCAGTTTTATACGCATCTGTGAAAGGAGTTTTGTGAAGACCTGGAAAGAGGGTCAATGTTATAGCGTCGTCCCAAAAAAGCAAAACTCTAAGTTAATTCCCACAAGGGGAAAAACTACAGCAGAAACTGTTGTAGGGATTTTCATGTAACTTAGATAAGCTGAAACACTTTGGTCCAATTTACAACTTTTTCAGTGTTCTTCACAAAACAGCCAAAAAGTAGGGGTCAAATGAGGAGGAATAATAGAAATATCTTGATGTTGGAAGCAAATTTCACAAGCAAACACATCTGATTGGTCAAGAGTATACTATTTTCTCTTTGACTAATGAGAATTGTGCAGTTCCTCTTTGGATCCACCCTCTGTGACTTGCTGCACACAAGCGGTCATTTTTGTGACAGCTGACATTACGCAATGTGAGGAATCCCTGATATCTGCATTTGGGAAACACATGTATTGAGGATAAAGGGGCCGGCGACGAATCTGCTTACCACTGCAGAGTTAAGGGTTCTGTTGGGACCTATATTGCCATAAAAAATGAAAAAAAGTACAGAATTTCCATCACAACATTCTGCCAAAAGGCTATGAGCAGCTTACTTGGGTGCATCACAGAGTGGGCCCAGTCTAAGAGAAACACATCAAACAACTTTGTTAAATGTACGTTATAGTTACCTGTGGTTCTAACAAATGAAAAAGAGAAACTGCATTAAAAAGGTAAGGTTGTAGTTCTGTTATGCTTACAGCATAAAACATAAAAAACAAGGGAGCTAAATTAGCCTATTACTTAAATGGTGTGTTCACTTCCTATCAACCTTAATTAAACCTATTGAAGATTTTTCCTGGTAAGTTAGTTTTTATTTTTGGGGCTTCATATCCAAAACCATAGCGTTCAAGGATCCTGATCTTAATGAGTTTTAATGTCCCCCATTGAGAATGAACCTTAACAATCACATGCATTAATAAACACGAGGGGCCTCAGGCATTGAAGGGAAGAGATTTGTCCATTTTGCCGTAACGAAAGTTGGAAGGGGAGGTAATGGTGCCCCTAAACTCCCTCTCATCCTGGCTGGGCAGTGGGGGGGGGGGGGTAGGAGAGTGTGAAGCACTTCTGCTTCTGTTACCAGGAGGCGAGTTCACAGCACTGCTGCAAAACTGGCCTCCACCTTTCCAGCCCACTGGTAAAAATGGCTGATGCCCGCTATGGCCGGTCTGACCCTGGGCATCCCCCACAAACTCATAACCAGGAAAGGGATTAACATCTTTTACCAGTATGGCCTTGCCGGAGGGCTTAGACTGTTTCCTTAGGGGTGAGACTGTGATTTCTGTCTTTGAATAAGACAGGGTGGGCCTTATTAACCATCCCCAGCCTCCTAGGTAAGGTCAAAAAAGTAAGAATTCACACTCCCCCGCCCCCCCCCCCAAAAAAAGCCATTAAGCAAGTCGAGGGGTCATGATTCAATGGAGGAAGCAATGCTGTCCTCCCCGGCCACTCAGTCAGATTAGAGGGTTCTTTTTGAAATCCAGTCCATTGGGAAGGTTCGGGGTGCATTTGTAAACACCCTCGGTGCTGACTACACCATAGACAGAGGGAATTGGAAGCTGCTTTAGTGTTTGGATCTCTCCCCAACCTGACATAGACCAGCCCAGTTACTTCTAAGTCCACCAAAGTATACATGATACAGCAGCAGGTCTTCAGATGCTGAATTTGCTGTGATTGATGATCCTACTCCAGATATCTTTGTCAGTCAAGACAGAGTTCCTTGTATATCCAACAGCTTTCAGGCACAGTAAAAGTGCCAAGGTAACTCTGGTGAATAATGTACCCGCTGGAGAGAGACCAGTTTTGTCTAGTGGCAGTTTTGACTCATCTAAGGTAGTGCAGCGGGCTAATATGCCTGCCCCAAAGAACGTGTATATTTCAGATCACAGAACAGTATCTTATGTGCAGTGCTCAGTGGGATACTGCTATTGTCACAGAGATTCTTTTGTTACTGTGCAGTTATAAGTTTATAAGCACAGTGAGCTATCTACTGCCATCAATGAGCTGCACGGAAAGTGCATGGTACAGCGTAGAAAGTTATGTTTTTCCCCAGTCTTTGATTATCCTAATTTTGCTAAAAAGGGTTTGTTTGGCTAGATATAAACTGTTATTTGTAAAGTCAACCCTAACCCGTGTTAGGTTCTGATTTCTGAATTTATGTTTCCCCACATCAAACACTCTTAAAAAAAAATGCCTTCCAGTATGGATGACATGTGAACCCTACACCTTGTAGTCCCCTTTGTCTTATGTAATATTTTCTATACAATGATTTACACTCATATGATTCATTGTCTCTGTACGTGTGTGTGTGATGCAAAGTGCTCCAACACCCTACGCTGGTGAAATAGGAGCTGTAAAACAAATGAAATACACGTGAGAAGGGGGCTATGAAGAGATGAGAGGCCCTGTTAGAGAGTGATGGTATCATTAAAAAGCCCCAATAAAGATTACGTTATTCTGGTGCGCTGTAACATCATCATTTACTATGCTTTAAAAGCTAGTACAATTGAATATATAATGAAAAATGTGTTGTCGAATGCACAGTTTTTGCCATTTTGTCCCACATTTAATTTCTTTTGGGGAGCGGGGGAACCCCCAAGCCTCATTGTGGTGGTCAGTCTTGCTCGCTATGCACCCTATGGTGGCTGGTCTGAGAAAATTTGCCAGGGCTGCTTTGGGTTCACAGCCGAGCCCTGTTACCATTGTTAGCAACCTTGCTGTTGCTTCTTTAAGAAAGGCCTCCGCAACCAACCAAAACTGCTGACTTTTTTATAAGCTGTACCACAAAATTAAATTGTAAATGTATTTATATATCGCTTATGACCTCTGGCGAGGCATTGACGCTTTTTTTGTGGTGAAGCACCAGCCAACGCGAGTTGAGTGTTATTCTTTGAGTCATCTGGTCTGTGAGCTCATCAATAAGACGTCACTTGGTGACACTCGTTACTTAATAGTGTCTCCAGTGTATAAACACCATGACTTGATATGACATGTTCAACGCATGGAAATAGCAGATGCACTCCATGTCTGGATGATGATGACGAGTGATTTGTCGCAGTAGCATTCAGAGAGAGGAAGCCACGTGGCCGAGAGGCATGTTGACTTGTAGTTTCACACGACTACTGGAGATGTTCTCAGGCCCACATTCTTTTCGGAATCTGTGTTTGCTCAGCTCGCTGCAGAGCCCTTTTACGGCATCTATCCAAGCCCCCACAGGGGAGAGGTTTGTCTGCCCTGATAGATGGCTGCTGTTTAAAGTTTGCACTGTCATACAAAGAGGAAGAGCCAGATGTGTTTTCACTGTCTGGAGATAAACCTGCCAGTGCAAGTTTCCATAGTTACTGCTGGGTAGCAAATATACGACCAGCACTACACAATAAAAATGTCTGAGCTGAGGCACACGGGAAGAATCTGTGACACATTGCTTATTCTGGTCCTCTTAAAAAGTGATCACTGATCCTAGTTCAAAGGAGCAACGCATTACTGATTCCTGAAATTAAAAAGTAGGATTTGTGGGTCAAAGCAGGAACAAATTACAAATTCTTTAGTCCATCCTCAAAGATACAACCCTAATATGTACGATATATCCCAATTACACGAAAGGCATTAGTAAATAATGCTTCCTGGGTAAGAGGGCTTGATGTACAGAGTACAGATTCCTAACTACAGGAGGAGTTACTTACGGCTCAAACATAGCAGCTATCAAACTGAGTGGAACAGTGACAGCTTCTGCTTGCAGCCAGGGACATTGCAAGATGATTGGGCAAATGCACCATCCTCTGAAGCCTCACATCCACTTCTGCATAAATAAATCTTTCTCAGGTGAGACTGCAATCACAACAAGCAGTTTTATAAGTGTACGGATGACAGGTGCCACAACCATGGTCATCCACAACGGATCCTACTTGGCTCTCATAATTATTACTGAGAGTCAAAATTTAAGGATGAATATCAGAAGAAATCCGCTCCAGCCTTTGCAGAATTTCATTTTTAATGTTTCTGTTATTTACCTCGTTCACTCTCTTATTTTGCTATGATCACGAGGTTGCTGATGCCCTTGAGCGCAGCCTAAACCTTTTGATATTTGCTTGTATATGCGTCCAGCCATTACTTTATGCTTCTAGTCTTTAAGCTGATCAGCTGTTCTTGCTAAGCCATAGTCTAGCGGTAGACATTCATGGGATAGACGTTTGCTCGATTTGAGTGTTTATCAAGAGTGCCTTATTGCAGTGGCGGCTGATTGTTTATTAAAGTGGAGCGGTGATCAGGCGGGCACTCCGGGAATGTTCTTAGTCACAACCCCAGAGCTTTTAATCGTGGTCTGTTATAAACAATGTTTGTAACGGGCCACGATTAAGAGCTCTGGAGTTTAGGATGAAGGCAGTGCGAGTTTCTCACACTGCCTGGCAGTGTGTAGAAATAAATAAAACAGTATAATAAATAATTTAAAAAAAATGTACTTACCTACTCCATTCTTCTCCGATCCTGCGGATCAGCAGCAAGAGGGTCTTTGAGCCAACTCCTCCAACCAATCCAGATACTGCAGCGAGGCACCAGGACTGGTTGGAGTGGGCTGGCTAAGCACGCCTTTAGGCACTGGATGCGTGTCCCTACTCTCCACCCAGATGTCTAAGAGAGCTCAGTTTGGAGAGGGTTAAAGTGTGTGTCAGGCTGGCTGACGCAAGGCAGCTGGGCAAAGCGACATGCACACTTAAAACTTTAAGTGTGTACCACTCCTCCTCCTCTGCTGCCAGTAAGCAGTGATGACCCCAACAATTGAGATTCGCAGGAAATCGCAATTTCAAACTTTTGTACATGCGGCCCGAGTCACATGCATGTTTACCTTAATCCCTTTTATATTATATTTCTGCGATCTTCTAACACCTCTTCTCAAACAATCACTAACTCGCCTTTAAAATTCATACCTCCTGCAACCTAGCAATTCCCAATCTTCTGTAGCCCATCTATTAAGAGCATCAACAGTTTGCTTGAATTCACATACCCCTCACTAAAGATCACACATAACTCCTATTAATTTAATCTGACACATAGAAACAACAGTAAGTGCAGGGAATGGCTGACAAGAGCACAAAAGTAATCTCAACAGCCAATAATAAACACTTGAAAATGAAAAACAAAAAAAATACTAACCTTAGGTTCCAGAGAAGCTTGCTGCCTGGTGTAAAGTGCTTCAACAATTAGGGGTAGAAAGCACTATATAAACATATTCGTAACAATACAATGTATAACCCTCTAATTCTAATACAAGATCGGTCTTCTAGTTAGAAAGCATAATTATCTCCTTATACTGCTTGATACAATCACATAAGACAAATTTGCTACGAGCCCTGTCCATGAATCAGTACTGTAGAGTCCACTGTAATAACCCACTTCCCACCAACTGAACCGGCATGATTTAACTTAAGAAATCTGCTACATACCCCTGGTCAGCGGAGAACTTTAATTTCCACTGCAGGTCCCAACATACCCCTGGTCAGCGGAGAACTTTAATTTCCACTGCAGGTCCCAACAAGCTACATACTATGACCACTTGTTGACATCTAACAATGACTGTTGAATATGGCATATTTTTACAAAATCCATTCTACAAGATCTCGCCACTGTGTCCTCCCCTAACCCATGCCTTCCCAGGGCCAAAAACATTAAACAAGGTATCTCAGAATCAACTCCAGTGCAGTAACCAGCTAAGTGGACTATGATCATAAGAAATGCTATCAAAGCGAGCTGCAGAGCTTTTGGAAGCTATCAGCTTACTTAAAACCATAAACTGTGTGCCTCTCCCTCGCACCTGTTCATCAATCGCATGCTAAGTGGTGCGTCCTATAAAAGGCTAAACGCACCTTGGTGGACATCACGTATAACATGGAGAAACTTCCCACACAGGATCAAAACGAAGACATCACTCTTACAACCATAGTTACTATACAGTGTAGCATGCTACCCATGTAAGCAACCGCTTTAGCACCCAACATAGGGATAATGAGCATATAAATGTGGCTCTATAATACAATGAGACAGGTCTGCACTAACAAAATAATACTTTGGGAGCACTTCTAAAGACTATATCTAGGGTATCTCTAGCAGAACTAAAGCAACTAGCAATCCACCCATGCTTAAAGACTTAGCTGCACATCAATCGCCCATCCCAATAAAACTTTAAATTGCTATCACATCCTGTAGGAGACTGCTTTCCAGTTAACTGTCCTAACGCCTCTCACTCATTTGTAGGAAACTGCCCCTTCCTTGCCCATTGCTTCCCGTACTTGTCCGAAATACTTCCCTGATACAGCATCACAATTCAGTTATCCCCAGGGAGACTTCCATTTATGGTCCATGCCAACACTCTTGCAACCCCTAAAACTATTGACACATCAGCCATCCCTGCAAAAACACAACTATCACCATGTGTCAGCTTGTCCCACCAGTTGCAAGTCATGCAATGCAACCCATGCCCAAACTTTTCCCTAAAAATCAGCATCAAACCCTAATGAAAGAATCATTCAAGATCTACTTCTCCACATCTGAAACCCTTACAAAACAGTAGGTGGGTGGGGACAAAACACAGATCTCTGAAATGTGCAGAGAAGGCAGAGAGAGGAAACCTTCCCCCTACGCTACCAGTCCTGAAGACACCTGTACCCCCTTAACCAGTTCATAATTCCTCATCTCTTGAACTGCACCACTCACCTGAAATGCCAGATGATACTTTAGTAGCTCCAATTTACCAGGCTGCCATCAGACAAGGTGGTGCAATCACAACAGTGATAAGTGTGTAAAAAGCTGATTTAATGATACATAAATGTGATAAAAATAAAAATACCTTGACAATGCCTTTAAGAACAAGTGCTGGCAAATCCAATCGGTCTCACTTACGAGAGCCATTGGCTTTGGCAATGTTTTGTAGCCATACTGTACAGCAGCAAGGATGCTTTGCAGCATATCCAAAACTAATATAAAAAAAAAACTCTGACACAGCAGGGACTAATGTGCTTTTGTTTTTTTTCTTTAAGTGCATTAGTGTTGAATGCATCACATTCCTTTTTAAATTATTACTTTTAGCCATGCTGCACAACAGCCACTCTGCTATACAGCACTGCTACAAATCATTGCCAAAGTCGGCAATGCCTGTGCTGTAACAGCATGAACAAAAGACAAAGACAAAGCCTATAGTCTCAAAGGCACGACCTATTGGCCCTGCCATTGCTTATTAGGTCTCAGCACAACACCCATGTGATTCTGAGCAATTCAATGAATCACCTCATGAGTGAAAAAGAAAACAATAGGGCATTTGGCAAAAAATCCTATCACATATAGAAAGCAACTGTATCCTTCTCCATGTCTTACTGAAAATGTATTTGCAAGCAGATAACATCTTTTGTCATAATAAACATCCAGTTCAAAAGGGAAAATGTCTTCTTTAAAGTGTGTGGGCAGCAGTAAAACATACTTACAAATGGCAGGAGGTTCAACGAGGACAACAGGGAAGAAGGAAAAAAAAAAGAAAAGAAGTACTTCAATCACAGTGTAAACAGCAGAAGCACTAAAGCAGAAGCATCAGTACTTGGTCCTTGCTACAGCTGAAAGAAGAGGAAGTGAAGCCACAGTAGCTGGCCAATTAGAAGGCAGCAAATGAGAGTAACAATAAAGGCAACAAATGTTAGCAATGGGCAGGTTGTACGTCACTTTTGTACAATATCTCTTGCAAGCGAGAGCACGTGCAGCACATGTGCTGTTGCAGGCAAGGATTAAAAAAAAAGCCCTATTTAGAGCTTGGTGGACAGGATACTTTGTCACAAATGTGGCAGATAGCCAGTCCTCCCTATTACAAGCGCATTGTAGCCTATGGCACTTGTAACACGACAAACGAGCTATCCCCATCATTCCTTAAATACTGTCATGCATAGGAAGCTCCTGCCCATGTATAATTTCCCTTAGCAACTACTGTTCAGCTAGTCGCCCTAACGTTTTTTCTACCTAGTATGTCTCGACTCCTTCCTTGTACTCCCAACTCTTGTTCTGTTCCAAGTTACTTCTTTAACTGAGTATTACAATTCAACTGCATGGGGAAAGTGAAGGGCAGCAAAATACTAGGCGGAAAGTTTGGAGCAAAGCAGCCTGATGATTGTGCCTCCTAGTGGTGGGGAGAGGTCCTTCTTTGACAGGCAGTGTTTTATGACCAGTCTCTTGATCAATAGGTATATTAAATAGCAGAATATCAGCATACTCCTCTAAATCCGATAGGGGCGATAGGGCCAGTACAGGTTTGGGTGGGGGTCTGCCACCTGGAGACCTACGAAATCACTGAAGGTGGAAAAGAATCTGATAAGGTCGCAAACTGAATCCAAACAACTGGTAGTCATCCTGTGCAAGATTCAAATGATGAAAAAGAGCATTAAGGAGTCAAACCAGCAATGCAAGATCACAGAAAGGAAATGAGAGAAACTTAACTTCAAACTACTGCCACAGAATGAGAATATCGAAGATAGTGAATGCCACATCAATGCATCTAAAGACAACTGTTCCGCGTCAATGTAATGTCTTGCAATAGTATGTACTGCTGAACTGCTTGTGTTGTTTGGATGTATGTAAAGTTTCAATAGAGAGTAATTCAAATCAAAAAAGGCAGCCGTACCACAGTGGCCAATGAACTGGATATGGGGGATCTTTGAGATACAGCATCTCTCTCCTAGTCTTGAATATAAGGAACATTATGGCAAATTCATCAGTATTTGCCTCATCATAGGCCTCAGGGAAGACGAAGAGGGAATTAATTGTGATTACATCAACCTCAAGCTATGTTTTTAAGATGTGCTTCAGCTGCCACCATGGTTGAAAAGGCAAAATGAAGTCCCATCATGAATCCCAAAAATGGAGACTGGCACAAATCTATCATTGTCTGCATCTTAAACATAAAGTAAACCACTGGTAAGGTTCACCAGGCTGTGCAAAAAACAGGATGGATGTACAATGTACTCAAGATCTTTAAGAACTTTTTGGAAAAGGTTAATAGCCACAGAAGAGTTTCTAGCAGCCTACTACCTCTACCAGATGCAGTTCCGGGTTTCATTTAATGTCCTAACAAAGGCACTTAATAATTATATACCTGTCTCTTTGCAAAACATAGGTTGACCTGCATGTTGGAAACAATACCAGGTTCAGGTGGAAAAGACGCCAACTAGAGGAAAATAAATATGACAAACAGGTCGTTCAAATGCTGGCATGGTTTTAAGTGACCAAAGTCACTCCTGGTATGAGTGACTTAAATCCACCATTATGCACTAAGGGCATTGTTCATGGTACAACTTGGTGCATACAGATGCCTCCAGACAATGCACTCAAGGGCTTGGATGAACTAATTTTATATAGGGATGGAATGCATATGTTTATATTTTCTCAGTCAACTTATTTTCATTACTTTTCTATATGCAGCAGAAGAACTGGAATACCGGAAAATGGGATAAAGTGCCCTCTGTCAAACATTATCAAGCCAATGAATGCCACCAAGGAGTTTTGTAACCACATTTAGGAAAGAGGCCCAAGGCCGTGTTCCTTTATATGGCCATGGAACTCAAAGGAGACTTACCCATTTACCTTCCAGCAGATGCTATTTCATCCCTTATAATACATGGTCAGACCACCACACTTTCCGCAAACCTCGACATCCTTGGGGTCTTGCTTCTTCATATGAAATAGATTGATAGAAGCAGACATGAAAAATAAAAGTGAAATCTGTAGTGAGAATTTAAACAGACCAAATGTAGTTAGTAATTTATGGTATAACATATTAGAATCAGTTTAATGTAATTCAGATTGATGAGTAGTAAGACAGAGATTCTTTCTTTCTCATAATTGACTATGTGAAAATTAAACAGGTTGCCAAGAATCTTTCCTTTCTGTTCATTTTGGAGAGTGAAAAGTCAATTATTTTTCTCTTTAATTAAACTACAGATGCATTGATGTGCTCTGACCACTGTTTCACCCTGCCTCCTTGCTCTGCCAGCAGGTGTTGTGATGGCACAACTTGAATGTAATACGTTATTACAGTTGAGAAGCTACATGATTGTTATTCCAGGTAACTTTAGATGTCACAACTAAACTGCAATAAGGAAATAAGAGACAGATTTTTAAATTCGGATTGCAAGCTTCCATTTATTATAGCAGATTATCTGCCACGAATGGTATTTTTTATTTCTTAGGGGTTTACTTGCTTCTGTGGGTATCATTGTATAAAAAAGGGTATAAACTTGATGTTTATTGTAATCTAAAGGGCCTAATATTTGTCTCTATATTTGTAAGAGTTTTAACTCTATATATTATATTTGTTGACGCAAAGAAGAATACATGGAGGCACATGTGTTGCTCATGAATAGACCCAAATAGTAGCACTGGAATTTTAAAGGAGGTGCTGTTGTGGGTCAGAGCCAAACATCTACAGCCAAAATGTCTTTTGACCTACCCGCTAAATATTAACACAGCAGTTAATCCTACAAAGAGGCATCAAGCACTAACCTTCTAAAGGATTAACAAGCCGATATTACAATACTTCGAGAAAGCAGTTAGATACTGCGGTATCAGTGAAGCTCTGGCTGCACTATGTGGGTCAGGCGGATGATGTGTCAATACTTCAAGTATGGAACAATCAGGACCCCCAAAGCCCAGTTTGTTCTAGTTCTGGTATGTGTAATCAACAGATTATCGAGCGTGAATGATTTGCTGATCTATCTGATTTGTTTTCTGTTGAACTGGTTGACACATGGTTTTTCTATTTGCAGCAGACATTTACCAGCGTGACTCTGCATGCAGCCTTAAAGCCATTGCTAGATAGAGCACCTGCATATTGCTCCAAGACATCCCACTGCTGTGTGAGCTTTATTAGTCCTGACACTTGGGCGTGGATAAGTGGACATTTGGAGAAATAAACTTTTCAATGTACCGGGCTTCAAAGCTTATTTTCCCCCCATAAATTATACTCGCAGTTAGAGCTCTACTTTATCTCCAGATGTTTAATGCACTAGCCTGTGACTGCTCTACTTTTTAAATACTTTATAGGACAAGAACTTTGTATGATTAGATCTACTCTGTTCCAATATCAAGCTCCAAAATGGAAGCTGAACGAATCCCCATTACAAATACAGAAATTCAGTACTGCACTGCCACCATTAAAGAATTTGGAGATCTCAGAAACACAGGAAAAATTTCGTTCCATATGGGTTGGAGATACCCTCAAGGTTATCCAGAAGAATTTATTGCTTCACCGTTGAATACATTAAAATAATTAGGAGCAATGGCAACTGTTTACTTTAGACACTACAGGGAGTGCAGAATTATTAGGCAAGTTGTATTTTTGAGGATTAATTTTATTATTGAACAACAACCATGTTCTCAATGAACCCAAAAAACTAATTAATATCAAAACTGAATATTTTTGGAAGTAGTTTTTAGTTTGTTTTTAGTTTTAGCTATGTTAGGGGGATATCTGTGTATGCAGGTGACTATCACTGTGCATAATTATTAGGCAACTTAACATAAAAAAATATATACCCATTTCAATTATTTATCATTACCAGTGAAACCAATATAACATCTCAACATTCACAAATATACATTTCTGACATTCAAAAACAAAACAAAAACAAATCAGTGACCAATATAGCCACCTTTCTTTGCAGGGACACTCAAAAGCCTGCCATCCATGGATTCTGTCAGTGTTTTGATCTGTTCACCATCAACATTGCATGCAGCAGCAACCACAGCCTCCCAGACACTGTTCAGAGAGGTGTACTGTTTTCCCTCCTTGTAAATCTCACATTTGATGATGGACCACAGGTTCTCAATGGGGTTCAGATCAGGTGAACAAGGAGGCCATGTCATTAGATTTCCTTCTTTTATACCCTTTCTTGCCAGCCACGCTGTGGAGTACTTGGACGTGTGTGATGGAGCATTGTCCTGCATGAAAATCATGTTTTTCTTGAAGGATGCAGACTTCTTCCTGTACCACTGCTTGAAGAAGGTGTCTTCCAGGAACTGGCAGTAGGACTGGGAGTTGAGCTTGACTCCATCCTCAACCCGAAAAGGCCCCACAAGCTCATCTTTGATGATACCAGCCCAAACCAGTACTCCACCTCCACCTTGCTGGCGTCTGAGTCGGACTGGAGCTCTCTGCCCTTTACCAATCCAGCCACGGGCCCATCCATCTGGCCCATCAAGACTCACTCTCATTTCATCAGTCCATAAAACCTTAGAAAAATCAGTCTTGAGATATTTCTTGGCCCAGTCTTGACGTTTCAGCTTGTGTGTCTTGTTCAGTGGTGGTCGTCTTTCAGCCTTTCATACCTTGGCCATGTCTCTGAGTATTGCACACCTTGTGCTTTTGGGCACTCCAGTGATGTTGCAGCTCTGAAATATGGCCAAACTGGTGGCAAGTGGCATCGTGGCAGCTGAACGCTTGACTTTTCTCAGTTCATGGGCAGTTATTTTGCGCCTTGGTTTTTCCACACGCTTCTTGCGACCCTGTTGACTATTTTGAATAAAACGCTTGATTGTTCGATGATCACGCTTCAGAAGCTTTGCAATTTTAAGAGTGCTGCATCCCTCTGCAAGATATCTCACTATTTTTGACTTTTCTGAGCCTGTCAAGTCCTTCTTTTGACCCATTTTGCCAAAGGAAAGGAAGTTGCCTAATAATTATGCACACCTGATATAGGGTGTTGATGTCATTAGACCACACCCCTTCTCATTACAGAGATGCACATCACCTAATATGCTTAATTGGTAGTAGGCTTTCGAACCTATACAGCTTGGAGTAAGACAACATGCATAAAGAGGATGATGTGGTCAAAATACTCATTTGCCTAATAATTCTGCACTCCCTGTAAAAACAGCTAGGAAAATGACACAGAGGGTGTATGGGGATGACTCATACATAAGAAAAGATTCCTAGGAAAAACATTTCAAGTTGAATGACGCAGTAAGACAGCTCTCCGTGAATTCTGTACCTCTTACCTCTTTGAAGAAGGGCATAAGCCTGCTCTTCTAACATCCTCTCTAAAATGTTGAAACGAAGCAACGCAATTGAGATATTAACATGAACTCGTAGGGAATGGATAATGATTCTAAATACATCAAGGATCTGTTTATTTCAAGACACAGCTATGGTCAAACCCCCAGAGGTGATGCAAGACATTAGACAGGGTTTCTTTGGGAGCATCCCTATATTTATGCTAAGGCAAAATGACTTCGCTTCTCTTTGGGCTCCCAGAGAAAAGGTTAATGTGATGTCATCAATTAATCTTAAAAAAGGAAAACCCTGTCCCAGACCACTTTACTAGAGACATCTTACCAGGTAGTGATGGCAATAGGCTATAAACTCTCACAGGTGTTCCAAGGCACGTTGCACTATGTCAATCACACTGACTTTGTCTATGAAGCAATGATGTTTCTATAATTATACATAGTAAGGACTCCACAAATTGAGGCTCTTGAAGCACAATCTCAATGCAGATGTAAGAATTGAAACAAGTGAAATGTTTAGCTAGCTGGATGGAAAAGATTGTGCTTTAACATGTACACTCAGACCAGAAAGACTATCAGAGACAGGCTCTTATATGATAATATTTATAGATTCTACATTTAGGATGCTACCTGATTCTGGACACTGTCACCCGTCCAGAGCTTTTAATCTATAGATCACTGACTAACTGGAAGCAAAACATGCCTACAACACCCACAATGTATCAAGCTACCACACCAAAGTCCAGCTACCACACGAGTCCAGGACAGGAACAATGTCCAAAACACCCTGGAGGAGGGTCATAATCCTATCAACAATGTTCTTGTCTCACCAGCTTCCGACACAGTTTATACAGTTATGCTCAGAATCGATTCAAGAAGCTAGAGTGGAACTTCATGCCTACACTATGAGGGTTTTGTACTGGAAGGGTCATCCATGGAGAGGGTGGAGGAATGATGAGGTCCTCTAGTGTGCATCTAATCTTGAGGGCTCAATGCCATGACTATTCAGTCATTGAGAGCTATTGAGAAGTAGCAGTATATAGGACAGAAATTTCCAAAAATGTTGTATCGTGCCCACTTCTTCTAAGGCACAACCAAATGCAAGACTACTCCTTGCAAACTACGGATATAAATTAAAACACTTGGGTATCTGGTAGCCTGACATTCTTCCTACTTTGTATACTAAACATAGTATGCCAAATAACAGATACTGATGCCTGTTTTAGAAAATGAAGGAAGTGTATTTGGAAGCATCCACAACTACCCATTTTAACTCAAGTAATTCTTGATAGTAGGAAAATACGGACTTCTGGCTATACACAATATATATTAAACCAGCTGGCATCAGAATAGCATATGCAAAGGGTAAATGACAGACACATTTGGAAGGCTGCAGATGAACAATGGCCGTCTCCACTGCCAATATATTTGATCTTGTTTTTGACACTGGCAGACATCTCAACAAAAATGAAAACTCATTCTACCATTAACTACACCTTGAGATGTGGAAAGAAAATTAAAAGCATATGCAGAGTTATGATAAACACCCCCTCTATGAAAATTCCTCTGCAGTATAACAATCTGGTATCTTACTCGATTCCATATACAAATCTGGAAAAACCATGGGACACCAGAGGGGTATATAAGAGTTTTATGTCATTGCGGAGAGAATTTTAAATCCTGAAGCCAGCTGGACTCATTCACTCTCACCAATATTCTCTTTTAGGAAACAATTTAACAAGGAGTCAGACTGAGGAACACTAGCAATTTAGTGCTGAGTAGAGGTGGGTGCCACCAAGAACACAACTTCACCTTTGAGTAACACATCACCAAGAAAACTAATACTGTCTGGTACCAGATATCTCGATTGATGAATGTGAAAGTATTTCTCGTAGAAATCTACTTGAGAACTAGTTTTCAAACTCTAGTAGTCTTGCTCCTTGACAGTGGGAATGCCTTCCGCTCAGCCTCTAAGACACCACATTGCCCTTCCTGAGGGTATCATATGTGCACATACGATGCCACATCAGGAGGCTGATGAAATATGGCCACATTACCACTGCGCAGACGGAACTCTAGTGGCTCCCCTTGCCATCCCACACCATCTTCAGAACCAGCTGTGTCATCTACAAAGCCATCACGAACGGCACCTCAGCCTACCTGGTTGACAAGTTCACTGCCACTGGTTGCTACACCTGCAGCCAGAAGGACACCATCAGACTGGAAATGAATAAGTGTGAAAAAACACCCCTCAAAAAAACAAGGCAGCAGGCTTTCTCTATTAATGCACCCAAGATCTGGAACAACAATATTTTATCCATCTGGACTGCCCTAGCATGCTCCAATTTATGTAACAGCAGAAGTTAAACCTCTTTGAAAAACAGTACATCACATCACTGTCACCTCAACTTTTAGAATGCAGCGTCCCCACCAGACACTCTCTGGCTATATATTGCTTTAACCCTTTACAGCACCTTGTACTATACAAATCATACATAAATACATACGCATCCATGAGAGGAAAGCAGACCACTCTGTTCATACGGAGCATGTGACCTCTGCTTACTATCTCAGAGACCATGGAGGAGGCCGAGAAGTGAAAGACGAGCCTTGATGCAGGAGTGGATCCAGTGACCAAAATAATGACAGTGAATGAGAGTGTGAATTTGCACTGACTGACAGTCAAGCACACACACATCCCTGAACCTACAAAATATCCGTACCTCCACGGTCCACAGAAGAATCCTACTGTGCTACGCCAAGACACCCATGCGCCTCTATCTGGTTGGATGTTGTGTTTTGGGCAAAGATCCCTCTCGTGAACCAGCTGTGAAGGTTTACTGAATCACTACAAAAGCCTTGATGGTCCAGACCCAGCATTGAAAGTCCTAAACAATTGGCTGCTCTGGACCTTGAAATAAAATGTCCTTAGGCCGTAAGCTAATTTCAAGTGTTTGTCCCGGAGTGTTTAAATTCTTGTGAAAGGTGCCCCCGACCTATAGTCACATTGCTCACATACTGACCAATGTTATGACACCAAAAATAATGACAGAGACATTGACCCTTAAAGTTTCCCTGGCAGCCTTAACACTATCTATGATCTCAGGACGAGAGCGGAGGCCGAGAAAGTGCCAACATGGAGATCTAGTTCCAAGATATGGGTGTGTGAAAGTGGACCAGTGCACCAAACACTGACCTTGTTGGACCCTTGGGCACTAAGAAAATTCCACAGTGACCAGCCAGTCTTGAGGTACTGCCCTTGTAGTCCCTCGGTTCAAGAACTGTGAGCCAAACGATGCACTAGAAGATCAATGGACATTAACTTCAAGCAGTTCTCAGAAATCCAGTTGACATTCAAATGATGTTGTAATTGCACTACTGGGTTTTTCTAGACTTTTGGCCCAAAGCTCCACATTAGCAAAGTTGTTGTACTACTCTGAACCAGAGTCTCAGAAAGCGAGTTTTGACAGATCTGTCTGGCACCTAAGTGTACCTTACAATCTGTCATTAACCAGCTGTACAGTAGTAAATCAGTAGTAACACACTGAGAAAGTGCACAACATTTGCTTAGAAATCACTATAATAAAGGATGCCTTTTTGATGTTCATTTACTGTCATTCTGTTTGCCCAAGTTATGCATAGCTTGTACTGCTTTGTCGTCTCACTATTGGGTTTGCTAGTACTAAGCAACGGTACACAAATGATTAGCTCAGCATTTGGAAATTTATATTTGTACATTTACATACACGGGAGAGGTCAGTATTAGATGCTCACTAGCTTGTGGAGAAGTGCTGCTGCTTTGCACAGCAATATCACTTTTCGATTGTTTAGCATAATGAACATGTGCAGACTTTCAATAAGAGTACAAGTGGTCACTCTTATCTTCCATTCAGATAAGGTCTGATCCCCATCACGGCTACCAAATTTTCCCTCCGAGTAGAACATTTGCACATATAAAGTATATGACAATATACGAAAGCCACCATTTTTTTGCTATGTTTTGTTACAGAATACAAACCCATTTTTGGGATTCCGTCTCTGCAACCATTTTTGCTAAGCAGCTTTGTTTTTGCCACCGAGTTTCATTTTAACTTCATTATTGTTCCACTGGCATGTTAAAACACAGGGCCTCAATTTAGTGATTGTAATAACGGTTTAAAAGCATTAGGAACTTCCCATCTGTGAACCCAGCTCCAGTGGACCTTGTAACCAAGGTGGTCAGGACCAAAAACAGTATTTAAATCTAATTCCCCTACTCCCATCCCCCCAGCTGGGAGACAGCTCATAAACTGTAGGGACAGAGGTTGTCTGACTCATGACAATGAATCACTGCATGGACAATCTGTCTTCAGGAATGACACAAGTCATATGTCACCCATGCTGGCTCACCTGCCTTTTTCTTTACCCCATTGAACATAACAAAGCATCTCTCACCATATCGTTGGAAGCTCCTAGGAGGGATACATATCTTCAATAACAGTAAACAACCTTAGATTTGTTGACCTAAGTACCGTAGCAGCTCCCCCACAACAGATGTTCGGTGATTGTACAGCCAATATCTAAATTAGGCCCACAGTTAATTTGAAAGAACTACCTTTGGCCTGACACTGACCCGTATTGAGTGGAGTAACTTTTAGATTACATTTTATCCCAGGCCAAACTCCACATTGCAATCTGTGTGCAAGTCTTGACTTTTCGACCACAGATACATTTGGCAAACCAAGGGCACTAAAGAAGTCTTGGCTAATTTTAAGAAGCAGTACTCAGAAACTCGGAACACCTGCAGATCAGAAGCGAGAAACGAAAAATTAATAAGCAAAAAGTCAACAAGTGAGAAAACAATGTGTGAAAAATGATAAGCAATTGAAGTTTAAAAAGTGATTTAGGATTAAAGTAAAAGTAAGTAAGGGGTTAGGGATAGAACTAGAATTAGGGAGAGGATAAAGTCTGTAAACCAGGGTTATGATTTAGTTCCTTGGCTAGGGTTTGGGAAATGGTTAAAATAATATGGTAGCAAAAGGATTATGATGGTTAGAGAAAGAGTCTAACAGAGATAGGTTGAAGATAAATATCTGATAGAGACTTCTAGTTGCAGATTCCTTACCTTAGAATTTTCCCCCAGGCGTCAGACTGGATCAGGAGATTTTTTTCTTCGAGCAATACCCTTGCGGGTCGGTAGGTGGCGTTGGTCGACTCCGCAGGCATTGTGGGCGTCGTGGTCGCCGCAGTCGCCGCAATGACGTTGGGAGTAGTACATAGACGCCGCCCTCGCGCAGTGACCTCAGTTCTTTTTTTTGCGCGCCACGCGCTGATCCGAGAGAGAGCTACCCTCGGCTATTTTTTGGCCAAATGCAACCGTTTTGTCGATATTTTTTGGTGCGACCTTTGGAGCGTCGAGGATGTCCCCGAAGACCGGGTTCAAGCCGTGCGAGGACTGCCACCGCATGATGTCGGTGACGGACCCTCATCGTGTCCGTCTGTGGTGCCTTGAGCACGACCAAGACCCGAAGTCATGCTCCGAGTGCCGGGCGATGCATCCAAAGGCTTTGAGGGAGCGGTCCCTAAAGCTGATGGCAGCCCGGCACTTGACTACGCGTAGGTCACGATCTCGCTCGAGAGGAAGGTCTCGAGATCGGTCGCGAGCTACCACCACTCGTCTTCTTTGAAATCTTCGGGTCAAGGTAAGAAGAATAAGAAGTCAAAGAAGTCCCATCGCTCTCTGACTTCACCCCGTCGCTCAGTCGCTATGACGCAGGATGAGCGTCCACGAAGTAGGCCTCTGTCCTCGGAGGCTACGTCGAAGTCGGCTCCGCGCTTCCCCGAGTTTCCCGGAGCCGGAGGGACCCCATACGCCTCATCTTAGGGCGTGCCGACCCCGATACGGCGCCTTCGGGCCCAAGGGGCTTCGCTGAGGGGCCTTCGGGTTCCGCACCAGCGGCTTCGGCCCCGGCCACCGAGGTCGCCTCCAGATCCGTGCGCGGATCCGCACCGACGCCGGATGCACAGTCGACACCTTCCCCGGCGCTGGGTCGTTAGCGACGCTCACGACGTCGGTAGTGCCCACTATCGACGCTGACCCGATTCTCATCCCCAACGACTCGGATTTGGAGCGGCGTCGGCTGATGCCACCATCGGCTTCGGTGGGCCCTATTCGCCTGAGGTCGGATTCTGACCCATTTTCCTCTGGGTGCAAACATGGGGAGGAATTGGAGGGGTCCCTGAACTCTTATGAATACCAGGAAGACCCTACTATGGAATGGGCACAGGACTTGGGCGAAGCCAGTGGTCTTGATACTTCTCCGGACTCTGGCATGCTGTCTCCTCCTACCGTGGCTACGGCTGAGGGAGCTACCTATGGTATGGTGGCAGACAAATAGCAACTAGGAAGCAGGTCATAGGCAATGGGCGCTCACAGTAAGTCCATGTAGTAAAGTCCACATATCAATTCTGTCATGGTGCTCCTGACAGGAGGATCTTCCTTACTCCTCCAATGTTTCAAGGGAAACTAACAGTAACAACAGGCAGCTGTCAGGGCACTCACGAAAGTAAATTTCGGAGTTTAGCGATGTAACAGATCTTCAGTATGGAAGGCAATCACGCCAAAATTGGTTCAGGATAAATTTATTTCTTGAAGCAGTTCGTTCATAATTAAAAAACGTCCTCGAAATTCATATACAATTAGCCACCACAGCCAACACATGTTTCGTCCAATGAGAGATCCCTCTCACGGACTTCATCAGGGCTTGAGATCAGGTACGTCCTGTGTTCATTCGTAATCTTTTCCCGGTTTAGACAATCTCGTGTGATGAACACATTTGTTTCTCACATCAGAGTTAGTAAATAGGAATCCTTACACGTAATCTTAATTCCAATGTGCCAGTATCATATGCGGGAACATAGAAGCCGTGGTCAAATCATCTCACGGCGTTCCCAGTAACCGAGAACTGTTATCGTCATATGGTGGTTAGTAGGGCGGCTGAGGTCCTTGGTCTTGAGCTACCTACTGTCGAAGTCCAGTCTAACCTCCTGACGGAGGTGCTTTAGCCTGGGGCTTCTACTTCTGAACCCCTTCTCCCATTTAATGAAGCCCTCACTGACGTCCTTTTGGGTACATGGCCCAAACCCAACACAGGGGCTCCTGTGAACAGGACGATCGCTCGCCGCCATCGGCCTGCGCTGAACGACCCAAAGTTCCTGTCCCAACATCCTACGCCTGAAAGTCTTGTTATCCAGGCGTCCTCTTCTTCTGGCGCATTCCCTTCCGCACCCCCGGATAGGGAATCCAAAAGGCTGGAACAATTTGGTAAGAAGTTATTTTCTTCCTTCAGCCTCGTGCTGCGGTCCGTGAACATCGCATGCCTTTTGGGCCGTTATTCCCACTCCCTGTGCGATATGGTTGCGCAAGTCCTGCAGCAGATACCGGAGGAGGCCCGTGCTATCGTCTCCCAAGCAGTCAAAGATGTGAGAGATGCAGCAAAGTTCACCTTCTGTTGTGGGCTGGATACGACCGACTCTCTGGGCAAATCGGTTGCTACGACAGTGGTCTTACTGCGCCATGCCTGGTCACGTACTTCTGGTTTCTCAGGGGATGTCCATCAGTCACTCATGGACATGCCCTTTGATGGCACCCGTCTCTTCGGAGACAAAGCGGACTCACCCTTGGAGAGGTTCAAGGAGTCCTGGGCTATGGCTTGGTCCCTTGGCCTTTCTGACGCCACACGCCCCCCACAGTCCGCTTTTCCTCCCTTTCGTGGCCACGGAAGCGGCGCCCTGTCGCGTCCTCAACCCAGTCACTGGGCCATGCACGCTGGACAGCCTATGCGTGGCTGGGGGCGCGGAATCCTACGTGGTCATGGGTCAGGGAACCAGAGGTCTGTCCAGTCCACCCCCGCAGCAGCCTCCAAACCTTCCTAGTCAGTCCCCTCACTCCCAGAATCCGCCATCACCTGCCCCACTGGGAACATATCACCACGGACGGGTGGGTTTTGCAAATCATTTGGAAGGGCTAGTCCCTCCCTTTCAAATCTGCACCACCACATATGCCACCATCCTTCCATCCCCTTTCGGAGGATCATTTGGTGCTTCTCCGCCAGGAAGTCGCAGCTCTCTTGGCCAAGGGAGCTATAGAAAGGGTCCCTGTGCCAGAAGTAGGTTGTGGTTGTTATTCTCATTACTTTCTGATACCAAAGAAGGACAAAGGCTTGCGCCCTATCCTAGATCTTCAGGACCTGAACTACCTCCTCAAGAAGGAGAAGTTCAAAATGCTCACCCTGGCTCAGGTTCTGCCTGCCTTAGACCCGGAAGACTGGATGGTAGCGTTGGACTTGCAGGATGCTTATTTCCACATCCCCATCCTGCCTGCCCACAGACGTTACCTCCGATTCGTGGTAGGTCACGAGCACTTTCAGTTTACCGTGCTCCCTTTCGGCCTTACCAGTGCCCCTCGGGTGTTTACGAAAGTGATGGCGGTGGTTGCAGCTCATCTGCGCAGGTTAGTGGTCTCAGTCTTCCCCTACCTAGAAGACTGGCTGTTGAAGGCGCCTTCGCCCCAGACAGGGGTCTCACACTTCCAGACTTCGGCGAACTTCCTGCACCAGCTGGGGTTCACTATCAACGCGCCGAAGTCACACCTGACTTCCTCTCAGACGCTTCCTTTCATTGGGGCAATTCAGGACACAGTGCGGTTTCGGGCTTATCCTCCCCAAAAGCAAGTCCAAGACATTCAGGCTATGATTCAGGTCTTTTAGCCTTGGTCTTTGGTTTCAATGAGACAGACTCTGAGGCTGCTGGGCCTCTTGGCCTCATGCATCCTGCTAGTAGCACATGCCGGGAGGCATATGCGGGCTCTGCAGTGGGACTTGAAGTTCCAGTGGGCGCAGCATCAGGGGAATCTCTCCGACATAGTCCAGATCTCGGAGGGGACTGCGAAAGACCTGCAGTGGTGGCTTTCAAATCCCAATTGGGTCAATGGCAGATCCCTCTCCCTTCCTCAACCAGATCTCTCAATAGTGACAGATGCATCGCTTATAGGTTGGGGCGGCCACATGGGAGAGGTGGACATGCTGGAGCTCCAAGCGATCAGACTTGCGTTGAAAGCATTCCTTCCCTCTCTCAAAGGGAAAGTGGTGCAGGTGTTCACGGACAACACTACCGCCATGTGGTACTCCAACAAACAAGGCGGGGTAGGGTCCTGGACCCTATGTCTGGAGGCACTACGCCTATGGACATGGCTGGAACATCAGGGCATTAACCATGATGGTTCAACATCTGGCGGGCTCTCTCAACGCCAGAGCAGACAAACTCAGCCGCAGACGCACTGTCGCTCATGAATGGCGTCTCCATCCGGTGGTGGCGCAAGGTCTCTTTCTCAAGTGGGGAGAGCCTTGGTTAGATCTGTTCACCTCTGCAGAGATCATGCAATGTCAGCTATTTTGCGCGTTGGAGTTTCCAAGGCGGCACTCTCTCGGAGACGCTTTTCGTCTCGAGTGGAACTCCGGCCTCCTTTACGCCTTCCCGCCTATCCCTCTTCTGCCTAGAGTTCTCAAGAAGATCAAGAGCAACCGGGCCAAGTTATCTTGGTAGCTCCGGACTGGGCTCGAAGAGTGTGGTATCCTGAGCTACTGAGCATGTCCATCGATCCTCCACTCAGACTGTCTCTTCGGGCGGATCTTCTGTCGCAGCAGCGGGGGACAGTCCTCCACCCAAACCTGTCCAACCGCCGTCTTCATGCGTGGAGATGGAGCGTCAACAGTTGACGGCCTTTGCCCTTCCACCCGAAGTCTGCAATGTTCTCTTGGCAGCCAGGCGTCCCTCGACTAAAACTGTATACACCTGTCATTGGAATACATTTGTGGCATGGTGCACCACCAAATATGTTGACCCCCTCTCTGCCCCTCTTTCAGAGGTTCTTCTATTCATTCTTTCCTTAGCCCAGCAGGGCTCTGCATTGGGCACCCTTAAGGGGTATCTGTAAGGAAATGCCTCCTTGGCATGGCTACCCCCTGACTCCACAGCACCATAATGGCTACACTGAAAACGTCTCAGCACAATAAATGCACACTAATGCTAGTGTGCACTTTATTGTAAAATACACCCAGAGTGCATCTTAGAGATGCCCCCTGAAAACATACCCGACTTCCAGTGTGGGCTGACTAGTTTTTGCCAGCCTGCCACACACCAGACATGTTGCTGGCCACATGGGGAGAGTGCCTTTGTCACTCTGTGGCCAGGAACAAAGCCTGTACTGGGTGGAAGTGCTTCTCCCCTCCCACTGAAGGAACTGTAACATCTGGCGGTGAGCCTCAAAGGCTCACCCCCTTTGTTACAGCGCCACAGGGCATCACAGCTAGTGAAGATGCCTGCCCCTCCGGCCACTTCCCCCACGTTTGGCGGCAAGGCTGGAGGAGATAATGAGAAAAACAAGGAGGAGTCACCCCCCAGTCAGGACAGCCCCTAAGGTGTCCTGAGCTGTGGTGACTCTTACTTTTACAGACCCTCCATCTTGTAGAAGGAGGATTCCCCCAATAGGATTAGGGATGTGCCCCCCTCCCCACAGGGAGGAGGCACAAAGGGTGTAGCCACCCTCCAAGACAGTAGCCATTGGCTACTGCCCTCCCAGACCTAAACACACCCCTAAATTCAGTATTTAGGGGCTCCCAGAACCGAGGAAGATAGATTCCTACAACCTAAAGAAGAAGAAGGACTGCTGACCTGAAGCCCTGCAGTGAAGACGGAGACGACAACTGATTTGGCCCCAGCCTCACCGGCCTGTCTCCCTACTTCGAAGAAAACTGCAACATTAAAGACCCCACGTTTCCCGCCGGAAGCATGAGACTTTCCACTCTGCACCCGACGCCCCCGGCTCGACCTGCGGAAAACTAACACTACAGGGAGGACTCCCCGGCGACTTCGAGCCCGTGAGTAGCCAGAGTTGACCCCCATGAGCCCCCACTGCTAAGCCTGCAGAGGAAATCTAGAGGCTCCCCCTGACCGCGACTGCCTGTAACAAGGAACCCGATGCCTGGAACCAGCACTGCACCTGCAGCCCCCAGGACCTGAAGGAACTGAACTCCAGTGCAGGAGCGACCCTCTGCCTAGCCCAGGTGGTGGCTACCCAGAGGATCCCCCCCTGTGCCTGCCTGCATCGTTGAAGAGACTCCCAGGTCTCCCCATTGCTTTCAATACAAAACCTGACGCCTGTTTGCACTCTGCACCCGGCCGACCCTGTGCCGCTGAGGGTGTACGTTCTGTGCCTGCTTGTGTCCCCCCCAGTGCCCTACAAAACCCCCCTGGTTTGCCCTCCGAGGATGCGGGTACTTACCTGCTGGCAGACTGGAATCGGGGCACCCCTATTTCCATTGAAGCCTATGTGTTTTGGGCACCCCTTTGACCTCTGCACCTGACCGGCCCTGAGCTGCTGGTGTGGTAACTTTGGGGTTGCCTTGAACCCCCAACAGTAGGTTACCTTGGACCCAACTTTGAACCCTGTAAATGTTTTACTTACCTGTGAACTTAACATTTACTTACCTCCCCCAGGAACTGTTGATTTTTGCAGTGTCCACTTTTAAAATAGCTCATTGCCATTTTTGTCAAAACTGTACATGCTATTGTGATTATTCAAAGTTCCTAGAATACCTGAGTGAAATACCTTTCATTTGAAGTATTACTTGTAAATCTTGAACCTGTGGTTCTTAAAATAAACAAAGAAAATATATTTTTCTATATAAAAACCTATTGGCCTGGAGTAAGTCTTTGAGTGTGTGTTCCTCGTTTATTGCCTGTGTGTGTACAACAAATGCTTAACACTACCCTCTGATAAGCCTACTGCTCGACCACACTACCACAAAATAGAGCATTAGAATTATCTTTTTTTGCCCCTATCTTACCTCTAAGGGGAACCCTTGGACTCTGTGCACATTATTTCTTACTTTGAAATAGTAAATACAGAGCCAACTTCCTACAGTATCTGTCTGCCATTTCCGCCTTTTTTAGGCTTCCTGATCAGCCCTCACTCTTTAAGTCTCCTCTTGTGAGTAGATTCTTAAAGGGGCTCACCCACTTGTTTCCTCCCACTCCCTTCATCATGCCTCACTGGGATCTTAATCTTGTGTGACTTTCTTGATGTGTACACCCTTTGAGTCTAAGCATAATTGTCCCTTACGGCTCCTCACATTCAAAACTGTCTCATCACCATCACCTCTTCTCGCAGGGTGAGTGAGCTTCAGGCCCTTTCTTCAAAACCTCCGTACTTGTCCATACACCCCGACAAAGTGGTGTTACGCACTAGAGCTTCCTTCCTTCCTAAGGTGGTTACACTGTTTCATGTAGGCCAGTCCATCACTTTGCCTATCTTCTACGCACCCCCACATCCTTCCCATGAGGAGGAGAGACTCCACCATATGGACCAAAAAGAGCGTTGGTGTTCTATCTCAATCGTACTAAAGACTTCCGGGTGGACAATCAACTCTTTGGTGGCTATGTGGGTGAGAAGAAAGGGAAGGCGGTGCAGAAACTTACCATCTCTCGATGGGTGCTTCTTTGCATCAAAATGTGCTATGCTTTGGTGAAAAAGCAACCTCCTGATGGCTTGCAGGCTCATTCTCCCAGGGCCACTGCTGCATCCACGGCGTTAACACGCGGAGTTCCTGTCCTGGATATCTGTCAGGCAGCTACGTGGGCGTCTCTGCACATGTTTGCTAAGCATTACTGCCTGGACATTCAGGTCCGTCGGGATGGCTACTTTGGTCGTTCGGTCCTGCAAGACTTTCTAGTATGATCTTAGTTCGCAGCCCACCACCGAGGATGGCATTGCTTGGGTATCTATTCTAAGGTAAGGAATCTGCAACTAGAAGTCTCTATCAGATGTACAAGTTACTTACCTTTGGTAATGAAATATCTGGTAGAGACATATTCTAGTTGCAGATTCCTTACCACCCATCCATCCTCCCCGCTTGCGAACTGATTTCTAGGGACAGGGATTCCCCCCTTTCAGGTCCTTAGCTCTGGCGCACCAATATGAGTGTTCTTAGCGGCTCTGCGCTCTGGCGTGGAAAGTCGTTAAAAGAAACTGACGTCACTGTGCGAGGGCGGCGTCTTTGTACTACTCCCGACATCATCGCGGCGACCACGACGCCTACGATGCCTGCGGAGTCGACCGACGCCACCTACCGCGCGCAAGGGTATTGCTCGAAGAAAAAATCTCCGGATCCAGTCTGACGCCTGGGGGAAAATTCTAAGGTAAGGAATCTGCAACTAGAATATGTCTCTACCAGATATTTAGTTACCGAAGGTAAGTAACTTGTACGTTAGGCTTACTTTTGGGGACACAGTTAGGATTAGACAGTTTGGTGGAATCTAAGAGATGCTCTGAAAACAAGTCTCAGGTTAAACCAGACTCACTGGTCCTGCAAGGATTTCCACATGGACATTCAATTAGGTTTGAGTTGGAGGTAGGCTTGTGTGCCACAAATCCTGGGGCTTTGGGCTATTTTACTTTTGCTTTCTAACATGCACAACCACTTATTTTGGAACACCTGTTGTAAATTGCTACATCCTGACCCATCAAGATGGTAGCAATGTTACCCAGTTGCCTATACAAACAATTCTACTTCGAGGAACCTACAACAGTGTAAATGTCTGACTGTAATTTGTCCTACTCTTTGAGGAGCAATGGATTAGCTGATTAGGCTGAGCTGTATCTTTCGGTGTACTGTATGTGAGCCCTTTTTAACCCTTTTTAAATCTGATATTAGCCAACACCTCTTGGTATTACTAAAATGATATGTTTATAAAATATACTTCCTTTTACAGACTTTCAGTTAGCCCTCTTCATCCATTAGTTTGTATAATTCACATTTTTCTTACACCCACAAGAGCATAAAGCATGGAACAGTACATCAGCCCACTTCAGCCATTGGCCACCTTCACTGTGAGTGATGGCATTTTGCCCTTTACAAGGACCACATCCATACACAAAGTAATTCTGTTCCATGCCGGGGACTACTAGGGCAATGTGTACTTTTTGAAACCAAAAAAATATTCTTTCTTTTATTTCTTCATCAATAGCATCAACGGTGGAAATATAGTACTTCATTATACTGAATCACTCTATAAATATTTGTGAAATTATATTCCTTTTTTGGGATTGTGGGATTTATTTGGGATTGTGTGGGAGTGCTTTAATTTTGTTAAATACACTTTTTATCATAATGTTAATATGTAATAAAGATAATAATGTTAAAGTAACTTTATAAAATATAATTTATAAATATTAACATTATCTTAAATAGTGCTTTATTTTAATTAACATGAAATGAGTAATATGATATTTTCCGTTGCATTTATTAACTTAAAACTGGAGAAATAAATAAGTTAGAAAATATAAGGGTACATTTTTAAAAGCGTAATAAATTGAAAGGTAAATTATAGAGTTATTCATTTTGAAGGGATTTTGGTTTTATACAATTTCAATGTTTGGAAAATTAATTTATTTATTTTGAGGGTTGTAAGGCATTTATTGTAAATCCATACAATTTGAGTGTTTAATTTAAATTTTAATACATAACACATAAAAATATTAACGTTTTAAAGAAATGGGTTGTTTTATGTTTTAAATTAATTTCTTTCATTTTTTGCAAGATCTAACATGACATGTTACATTTGTCAAACAAGTTGAATCTGATTATTTATTAAAACAATTGAATATAGGATTCCTAATTATTTATACAGTTGTTGATTTTTTTAATTGCGAAAATATAAAAAACGAAGACATAAAAAGCATGCTATACATTTAAGGGCAAAAAGAAACATATAACTACAGCTCCTGGTTTCATGACATTTTTTGTTTTGCATTTTCCTGTATATTTATCCATAATTATTTTATGTTCATTACACCTGAATTTATCTGTATTTATTTTAGTGATTAGTGTAAAAAAAATGAAGCCACAACGGGCACTTTTCCACGTTTATTTAACCAACAAATGTTTACTGATGTATGAAAGAATTTTAGCCATTTACAGCACAATTCGGTCTTCTGAAATCATTTGCATTTTAGAACAGCTTAACCAGCTATACCACTGCAGAACTTTAAGCTTCATTAGAAAATCTTGTTTTCTTTTTTTAACTCCCTTACCCGTCAGTCTGCACAGCTACTGACATAGAACGCATGACTGACAGTAGAGGGAATAGTCCAGAAGAAACCCTTTTTTCCTGTATTTTTCCATTTTTAAAATAAATACAGACAGGAAAATAGATTGTTTTTGGTCTGTATTTATCTATACAAAATGGTGGGGGCCTTAATTAGAACTTCTGATAAAGCAAAAAAAAAGTTAATCCAGAACTAAATTAATTACAACAATTATATGGCCTGAAAATAACTTTATGACCAGTCATATATCGGGCCTCATATATTCTTGTGCTGTCGCTACCCTGGAATTCTGTTTGCCAGATGGACAGCAGCATATTTTTCTATAGGTGTCCCATAGTGTAGCCCACCATATCTCAAACATTTGTGGTTCCTGGCTAATCCAGTTTTCACAATACATGCACACACAATCATGATTGCAATAAGGCAGAAAGCATCTGTCCTTTCTGGGATATTTTCCACAATATCCATAACTACTGCCTGTTCCGTCAGTCAACACAAAATCAAATTCAGTAATAATTCCCATTCGTGGTTTTCCCAAAACCCAAAGTAAAAAATAACATTGGCAAACCTGAATATCTCAAGCATCCTTCACTAGACACCCAGGATATTTAGAATGCTTCAATTAAATGTTAGTGGTATTTAAAAGGTACCTTGAAAATGACCCAAACACTACTAGCTGATCCGTAGCAAGTAAAGCCTCTTTTACTGATGAAGTATGAACCACCACATAAACTGCGTTAGTGGACAGTTTAAACATATGCCATTGATGTCAGCAGCATGCATAGTCTATTTTGTCAGATTCTGCCTTAAATAAGTCTCCAAATAAATGGTGAGAGTAAATGAGAGGCAGGGCATGCCGGGTGTTTAACCCTGAAGAGTTTTACTCATTCCAAAGCAGTACCTGCCATCATGATCCATGAACAGGTATTTTCACATAATACTAGTTTGTTCTTAATGAAGGTTTGACCGAAATCCATATACTGCATTACAGCCCAGAGATGCTACCAGGAGACTCTGTCAAACACTTTTCCTAAGCCTAAAGCAATGTATTCCTGCCTAATACTCCTGTGGTATCGAATAGAGTCACCACATTACTAACATGTCTTATCCAGGCACAAATCCATGCTGCTATGGAGAGACAACTTTTCCAATGACCTTACACTGACACCTAGCCTAAATCTTGAAATATATCTTTGCACTGGCATTAGTCTAAGAAATAAGGCAATACAAATATCTTACCTACTAAGGCAATTTCCTTTTAGGAAATGCAACAATGTTAATGCAGTTCCATGACACTGGTACTTCCCCCAGCCAAAATAGCTTCTGTTACATCCAAGATTATCGAAAGCATAGTAGATACAAATATTTTATGGAACACTATTGAAATAAAGTCCTCACCTGTGGTCTCAATACTTCATTTTCGGTGTCTCCCAAATATCATTTAGAGACACTGGGATATCCAACCCTAAAGACATCTCAAGAGATGATGAATCCACTGGAGTCATCTGACGATAACTCCGGCATTTTGTCTCCATATACAAATACCAATAAGACTACTGTAATTGTACCAATATCTCAAACCTCAATTATTTCTGATTGACTCAATGCTTCCTAAAGTCGTCTCCTCCCTAGTTTAGTAGTCAAGCATCCTTCCTTTACCCACCCATGTATGCTCGTTCACTGGAAGTGGGACTGACGTTAGAATAATGTGATTATGCTCCCCAAATATATTGGGGGGGAGAGTAAATGTCTGTGGTGTCTATGATATTAATCTGAAGTGCTGTATTTAGGATGTCAATTTAATACATCAAAAATATACACACTTTCATGTTGTTTGTGGCAAGGAAGTCATTACAGGTAATGTGACCACCACAAATATTTGTACTTTAATTTTCCACAGTGTTGCTGAGAATGGAGTCAGAATATTAATTTGAACTCACTCCCTACTCCAAATGTATGACGTTTCTTCATAGTTTGAAGGATAGTAGTGAAAATAATAAATCTCACTCTCTTGTTATTGTTGCACTTTCTTAATTTTGTTTGTATTTGTACTACAGTAGTAAACTTCACCTCTTTGCTTTACACACTTCGCACATACTTGAGAGAGTGGAGTGATAATATTGACCACACCTCATTGATTTAGAAGTTAGAATAGAACATCTTACGTCTTTTCTGTGTTCCCTTTCCTCATTGTTAAGTGGTCTGGAGTTGGGATGGGAAACCACCACTCTGATAAATGCAGTTTAACTGTGCTTCTGGTATTGGAGTCAGAATAATAAACGTGACCCCTTCCAATAAATACACTTTCCCAAATGTGTGTTGGACTGGAGTTATAACACTGAAGCCCAGCCCCCAATATTTGAACTTTCCCTGTTGTAATCTGAAGTGGAGTAAGAATAGTGCATCTAACCCAATCCCAAAATGTGCACTTTCCCCACTGTTAGTTGGATTAGAGTTAGAATAGTATATATAATCCCCATAAAATATTCATACGTTCCTTAATACTTCTAGGATTGGTGTTGGAATAGCAAATATGGCTCCCCACAGTACAAGCTTTTCCTATTTCTTTTTTATTGACCCCTTTAATATATGTATTTTCCCCAGTGTTTCATTTCAGGTGGAATAATAAACATTGCCCATCCAGCATATGCATTGCCCCAAATGCTAGTTGAACTGGAGTCAGAAGAGTGAACACAACCACACCTCCATTCATGCACTACCTATAATTTTAGTAGGATTAGAGTTAGATTAGTAAATATAGTCACCTAGAGTAGTTGTACTTTCCCTAATGTTAGCTGGGGAACAGTAAATGTGAGTCAGGATAGTAAATGTGACCCTTCCCAAATATTAATTGCTCCATGTTTGTTTGATGGTAGTTAGAATAGTTGATTTGACACCCCAATATATGCACTGTCCTCAGTGTCAAGTAGATTAGAGTGAGAAACATACCCCCCTCCCGCCCCCGAACCAATTCATCCAATCTTCCCAGTCTTACTTGGTTTCGAGTTAGAATAGTACATAAATATGTAGTTGGCCCAGGTAGAACATTGCGTACTGTAAATTGACTTGTTAGAGTTTTTGCGTAATGATGGCAAAGTTCAGTCTCGTCTCCTGTATGGCAGTGGTAAAATTGGGGAAGAGGGTCCCCTTATTCCCATCAAAGTGCACTATCCATTTCTTTCTGACGATGTGGATTGCAGTATCGTGGTTTCAGAAATTGAATAGACGGGAAATTATGGGTCTAGCTTGTGCACTAGATGGAGGTTTATTGGCCAGTCATCTGTGCACTCTCTCTACCACGAGCAACAGGGAGAGGACATCTTGGCCAAAGAGGGTTAGCAGCATCTTTTCTACACACTCTTCCATTTTACCCCTGTATGTAGATGCAGGGGCTCCCAGAATGCACATGGTATCATGACGCAAGCTTGTCTTCAAATCTTCATTTTTGGCAGCTATCACCTTGAGAACTTTTTTCGATATTGAGAAGGGGCTCATCCTTCGTTGCAATCTCGTCTTCCGTGTTTGATATGCACTGCTCAGCTTCCTGCAGCTGAGCGTGGTGAAACTCCAATTTGTGCAAGATCGTGTGCATTCTAGAACAGAGTGCATCCATTTTGGATTCAATTGATGCCAAGCTACCTTGCACTGCACAGAAGATTTTCACACCTGCTTCATCTTCCCTCCCATAGTGGGTTCTGCAATTGTCATACATTTGCTCTCTCGTGCCTCAAGTTGCTGATTACTGCCTACCTTCCACGTTTCCAACTCGTATTTATCTGTGAAACACTCCAGTACGTAGTGAGGGGGACTCTCAACGGCAGTGCAGCACAGGGTCAGTGGTGTTTGGTTTTGCCCACAAATTTGTTATCTAAGGATGTACGTTCCACAAACTCATGTGCATCAGGCAAGAATCCGGGGCCCTGGAGCAGGGGCCCTCCACTGGACAATGTAAAGACGCTCCCACCTCACTCCCTCACCATTCTGTTCTCACTGACCCTCGAGAGGAGGACACGGGTAAGCCGCCCACTAACCAGATGCCTCACGACCAGGCACCCAGCATAGTCAATTGCTGGGATTCCCCCATAGACTCGACATACACCAAACGCAAGCTTCTGGGATTAATGTGGAACATAGGGGGTTATTCCAACTTTGGAGAAAGTGGTAATCCGTCCCAAAAGTGACGGTAAAGTGACGGATATACCACCAGCCGTATTACGAGTCCATTATATCCTATGGAACTCGTAATACGGCTGGTGGTAAATCCGTCACATTTGGGACGGATTACCACCTCCTCCAAAGTTGGAATAACCCCCATAGTCTTTCATTCTTCAGCTGTTCATTCCAGTTATCCTGGTGCTGATTGAACACCCAGAGAAGGGTAGCCAGATTTGCTGTGCAGCCCAATGGGTGGTCCTGCCTCACCTGCTCACAGCACCTCTCCCTCTGGCTATCGGGAAAGGGACACGAGCAGTCTGCATGTAAGGCCGGTGTATCTGGGCCAAGCACAACTATGTGGGCTGACGCTATGAGTCTCCAACGAGTACATTGCGTACTATCCATAATCACATGGACTTAATTAGGCAATTAGCCTTCCACTGTTTGGTTGTTATTTTTGGTCATCTTAACATGATACAACTGCCCAGTGGTGAGCCACGTAGCAACGAAGAGGGCAACCCCCCACCACGCAAAGCGTTCAGTGTCCACTACGTGGCTCAGCGTTGTTTAGGCTTGCTAACTCACGGACCTCAGTTCAGCCAAAGCAACAGTGGGCGCGTTTCCCCTGACTCAGGACCGTGCCGCCCTTTAGAATTAGCACCCTCTCCCCCTGGCCCAGGCACGGCTCCAATCCCACTAGCCACCAACCAGCCAGGTCACAGGGCTCACCCCAGGAAGGCAGGTTCACCTCTCAGTCCACAGAGTGAACCGGCCAGGGGAGGTCGCTCAGGAAGGAGTTTTTCGTTGCATCCCCATTTAATTTTTGAGATTTTTGTTTGTGAGGGCTTGTGCTGTATACCTATGGTTCAGTATTTCTTGTGAGTGGCTGTTATTGTTTTTGTTGGTAGCTTTAGGAGTCTTTCTTATTCCAATTTGGCTTTTATAATAAAATTAATCAGTATGCAATAAAACATATTTTGGCTTTGAGTTTAATTGTTACATGCTCTGAGGTTAGGTAGTAATTTTTTGGTAGTTGCTTGGGTGTTTATAATTAATTTAAATTATGCTGTAGTCTAGGCGATCAAGGTAATTATGGCATTGTACGTTTTGAAAAGTTTGACTGTTGACAAATATTTCATACATACATTTGGCTTGTTTACAGAGTTTTGATTTAAGGGACTGTGCAAGGGCTTGTTTGATTCTCATGTCATAATAACTTTTTTGAAGAATTTCTATAAATTGGTATAGTGATCAGTGGTGTCTTTCAATAGAAACTGTGTACGAGGTGTAGCCTTGTTGATCCCTGCTTCTTGAATTAGTGTGTTCTGAAACACATTCCATCATTCGATGAGGAATTATGCTTGGAGTCTGTGCCATGATCAGTACAGAAGACAAACCCTGGGCCCATGAGGGGTCCATGTTCTTGTCTCCTTTGATGTAGCTGGTGGAGCCTCCTGTCCTTCTGGCCATGTTCAGAGAGGTGATGGTTGCCCTAGGGTCCGCAAGTTACAAGTACAAGATGGATGGTCCATCATCGCTTCATGAGTGGCAAGGAGGCATTTGTCCAGTCTAGATGTTTTAATGTCCAACGGGCTTTTCAGTTGTAGGATGATTTATGTCTCGTGTACGTAGCTGTAACATGTGAGACTGAATGGTCTGATTAGGTCCAGCAAGGAGGTGAAGTAGATGTTGAACAGGAGTCGAAAGATGATGGAGTCTTGTGGTAAACAGCAATGCAGATGGAAGGAGCAGCGCCGTCAGTTAAAGGAGGCATAGTTATCAAGCTTTGTCTTTTTGAGACAGGGGAGTCGTTTTATAATATTTTCTCCTATGCCAAGCTCTTCTAGACTCTGTAGCAATTGGCTGATGATGATCAGTGTCAAAGGCTGCAGATAGGTCCAGCAGCAATAGTGCAGGCACTGTTTTTATCTGCTGTCAGCTTCAGATTATCCCAGATAGCTACCACTACAGTCTCCATGGCTCTGCAGAATTTGGACTACTGGTAGTGCAGAGCTGGGAAAGAACTGCTTTGTTAGGTTCCCCCAAAAAATGGCCAATGGAGATCGGCCTGTAAGGGTTTGATGGATCAATATTCTCTTTAGGTTTCACCTGGACAGTGAATGCCTGTCTCTTTGAGACCTTTTGCTTTCTGTCAGTGGATATACAGACCTCCCACTCCTTACTACTGATTGGCTTTATTGTCATTCATTTGCTTTCTTATTTATTAAGTGCCAAACACGTCCTTCCTTTTTGTGTGTTTGCCTTTCCCCTGGATCATGGATGCTTTACTCGTATCCTTCCACTGCTCATTTTCTTGGATGCTGCTTTTGTCTTTGGATTTAAGCACTCTACCAGAGTGCGCCCTTTTCAGCTAGTTCCCCTGTGTATCTGTTCACCCTCCTTGTTCCTCTCCTGTCCCATCTGCTTGCCCCAAACCTCTCTCCTTTCCATATTGACTTGCCCACTTCACTCCCCTCCTTCCCTTCGTTTGCTGCCCGCGTTAGGTTGCCCCCCATTCTACCACTATGTCTGTGTTGGCTTGCCCCCCCACCCTCCCTTTCATGTCCAGGTTGCCTTAATCCCCACCCTCCTATGTCCCAGTTGGCTTGCACCCCATCCTCCCTTGCTTATCTGTGTTGTCTTCTCTAACTCTTCCCTCTCTCCGTTCACAGTGTTGGCTTCCCCCCACCTTCCCGCCCTGCGACAGTTGTGCGTGTTGGCTTGTCTCCCCTTTCCCTCCCTGCCCTTGTTGTCTATGGTGGCTTGCCCCCCATCATCCTACCCTATCTTTGTTGTCCATCTTGGCTTTCCCTCTCCCTCCTTCACTCCCTCTGTTCGTTGTCCGTGTTGGCTTGCCCTCATCCTTTCTTCTTCCCTCCCTCATTGTGTGTGTTGGTTTGGCCTCACTCTCCTTCCTTTCGTTGTCTGCTAGCTTGCCCCTATGCGCTCTCAATCCCTACGCTGACCATGTTGGCTTGCCCCCACCTTCCCTCCCTTCATTCATTGTCCACTGTCACCTGTCCATGTTGGGTTGCCCTGACCCTACTCGTCCTCCCTCCTTCCTGTGTCCATGTTGCCCTGACCTGCCCCTCCATTGTCCTTGTTGTCCCACCCATCATAAAAAAGCAATATGACGAGGACACAGCTGACTGTGTCATAGCGCTTTCTGATAGAGACTTACCTTTTGAATAGTCTCCAGCGGTCAAACTGGATTCGCAAACTTTTTTCATACTACTTATGCGTGCCAGGACGCTCTGCGCAGCACCACACTGGTGACGTTCTGCTCCGAAAATACCGTGCAGATACCATAAAGTGGCGCTGATACCTGGGGAATATTGAAAAAGGCATTACCAAAGGTAAGCAAGTTGTTCCTTTTTCTACACACCCTCCACATTGCCTTCACCTCCCTCACTGTTGTCTCCCGCCTAGGTCTTTTTTTTTTTTTTTTTTTACTTTCAGACATGCCCTGCAGCAGCTGAGCTGCTATACAACAAAGCTGGGGGGAAAAAACTGGCAAAGCCAATACCTTGCGTGGGTGAGACTTATTCGCTTTGCCAATGTTTGTTTACTTTGAGATGTGGTCTAAAGAGGGAGATATTCAGTTCCGTTGGGAAATAACCTGTTTCTGCAGAGTTAATCACTATATTTCTAATCATGGATCTGGCAGAAGAATAATTTTTAACATTGCTGCTTGAGCATTGCCTGGGGGATCAAGACTGGTAACTTGCTTTGATTAGCCGTTAAATGGAGTGATGGATTGTGGTATGAAGAAGACGAAAAGATGCTCTTTGGGTTTTTGTTTTGCCAGTCGTGATCTTTGCATTTTGTGGGTCTGCCATTTAATTTTGTAGGTGGTCTTCTAGTTTCTATATTTTAGAGATAGATTAGTTGCTGATAGCATCACAAAAGGCTTGTGAGTCTTGTATAATGGAAGTGGTGCACTGTGGGTCCGGAATTCTGAGAATATTGTTGGCTGTAGCTTCTTTGCCACTTCAGTTGCTTTTTTTGATGCCCTGTAGTGACTTTGTAGAATAAGTATCGCTTTTGGTGTGCATGTTCCCCCATTCCAGCTGTAGAGTGCCAAATTATGTTTCAATTTTTCCTTCCTCTTAGCCTTATGTTTACTTCGTGACGATTTTATAGTGCTTGTGCGCATCTTGTCAAAGCTGCCATCGACTTTTGCCCTCACACACTTGCAGTAGCAGTAGATCCCTTTGCTGAAGACAGACATTAGAAACACATTGCTTTAAAATGGCAAATCGCTTTTACACGCCAATAACTCATTTGGGATGCAGTTATGCAAGACGCACGCGTGACAGGCGCTGAGCGCCAGTAAATGTGAAATCCGTCTCTGGCCTCGCTGGAGACCTGGGGAAGCTATTAGTGAGATCCTTCCTGGAGCTCCTGTCCATGGCGCTTTTATGAGAAGAGCGAAAAAGAGGGAAGAGGCAGCGGGTGTTTTGGGGTAGGGAGCGTTAGGATTGGAGTTGGAGAGTGGAGTAACTGAGAGTTCCATGTGACCCAAGAGTCTACAAGCGTCGCATTAACTCCCTAAAGATTTTACCAGTTTTCTAATTGTGAGTGAGCGCTAATTATCATATTTGGTGACCTAACAGGATATACAAACTTTGACAACATGACAACACTGGATGTCACATCGCTGGAATAATAAATAATTATGAAATAATGTAAAAATGTTACAATAACACCAAAACGTTTTTCTAAACTAATTTGCCTCATTGTTTGTGTTGCGAATGCCAATTGTTTTGCAAGAAAAATGATGACTCCAGCAAACCAAGTATTTTGCCAGCATCCGGTTTATTCTGCACAAAGTACACCGTCCAGTCATTTACTTTATCCCCGCAACCGCCCTCCTCAAGGTTCCCTTTCAAAAGTACACTGCCTTCACGAGCAACTGCTCTTTATTTACCCGAGGAAGGCATTATCTGAAGTAGTCACAAGCATCGCACTGCGCGTCCTGCTCGTGACTATTCCAGTACAACCACCACCTGTGTAAACATCGCACGAGCGCGACATGAGACTTAACCCGTGTCACACTCGAGCGTGTACACATCTTTTACCCTTTATTTTATTATTATTTTTTCGCGTTAAGACAAAATCCTGGTATTTCCTAGTTGGGTGACGTGACCTCACGCTCCTGGGAATATCCTTGACAATATCTGCTTCTCTAGCAATACTATCTTCATTTGTTCCTGTATTCTTGACACATTCTCGTTCAGTCACATCCAAAAAACCATCACTTGCGTGTTTGTTAGAAAAATAAATCTTTTCCCCTGAACAAAGAAACTCTGTTGAGGTTTCAGACACATCCACCTACTCGTACCGCATTTGTGAAAACTTCAATTACCTGTGTGGGATCTGACCAACAAGCAGACCCCTCACCATCCATTCCCCCTTCCTAATATGAACCATATGGCCACATTCACCATTTGTCTACTTACTACACCTCTCCTTTTAAAAAAATCTGGTTTCATTTTAGCTTTGTACTCTTTCACTCTGCTGCGGATTTCCTTAAAATCCACTTCCGCAATCTCGCCCACCAATTTTGTTTTGTTCTTCAACCACCAAGGCACTAGCTTTGTGCTAGATCTAAATCCCCACAATAATTCAAAAGGGCACACATTGGTCATACAATTGGGAGAAGTCAGTATGCCAACAACATAGATTGCAAGGCATTCTTCCAACTCAAACCGCTCTTCACAAATAATTGAATAGCTTCTTTGACTACGCAATTAAATCTCTCAACCTGAACATTCGCTTCAGGATGGAACACCTCGATCCTCTTATGTGTTACCCAACACTTCTCCAAATAGCTTTCCATATATTTACTGAAAAACTGCGGTCCATTGTCCATCATCAACTCTTGGGGAATGCCTTCTCTGCAAAATATTTCATCCAAAAATTCCACTACATTCGCTGAAGTGACCTTTCCCATCTTAATCTCAGGCCATTTCGAATAGTAGTCCACTAACACAATAACAAAAGCCTCTTGTCTTGCTAACACTGCAAATGGGCACAAAATATCTAAGCCTAGCTTCCACCATGGTGCTTCAGGAAATTAAACTGTTTGTGGTTCAGTTGATAAAGCTTTGCCACGTTTATCATTGGAAGCACTTCCCTCACCCTCATACCTGGTGTTCAACAAATGTATAAATCCCTGGCCACCGGAAATGTGCTCTGTCTCGAGTTCTAGTGCCTGAAATGCCCGTGTGCCCATCATGAGCCAAATTCACTATGGTTCTTCTCAGGTTAAGAGGAGGTATGAATTTTTCGCCTCGCATTACATTACCATTCTGTACTGCTAATTCCTCCCTTACTTTGAAATAACTCATTAGCTCCCCTGGAATTTTCCTTTCTCCTGGCCAGTGATTCATAATAAATTGCATAACTGTATTATGCTTGAAATCAATATCCATTTCCTCTTTCATGTAGCTTCCTGGATAAAAGGTTGTTCTACACCAACTAAATTAATATCCTGTAACGTGAATGCTGGCTCACATTTGTCCACATCAACCCTCATCAGAATTGTCTCCTGGTACAGGTAATCTGGACATGCAATCACTATGTACGTTTGTCTCCCCAGGCACATACACTAATTGATATTGGAATATTTGCAGTTTAGAAGCCAATCTGGCTAACCTTACTGATATCGTCCACCCCTCCCCCACCACCTGGTGCCATAGTATATACTAGGGGATTATAGTCCTTCTTGATAATGAAGTTCATTCCCCATAGAAAGGATCTAAAATGTTGCTCCCCACACACAGGCCAACAATTCTCGCTCTATCACAGAATCATTTTTCTCAGGATCTCGTAAAGCTCTTGATGCGTACGACACAATCCATTCCTTGTTTTGATCTCTCTCAATCAACACACCACCAAGTCTACAGTTGCTGGCATTGACCATAACCACACATTTCTTTCCTAGAACAAAAGGTTTAATGCAGGATGCATCTACTACTAACCCTTTCAAGACATTGAAAGTTGCTGTCATATTATCTGTCCATTCAAATTTTGACTTTTTAGTTAATAAACACCAGAAGGCATCCACTTTGCCACATAGTTAGGAATTAACTTAGCATAGAATTCTGTGAACCCAAGAAATGCCACCAATTGCTCTTTATATGTGGGAACTGGCCCGTTAATAATGTTTTCCACATGATTACGCTTGGGTTTAATGCCTACACCACTGATAAGATGCCCCAAATACTCAACTTCGCGTTTCTTAAATTTGCATTTGTCTGCTTGTAGAGTACCAACTTTTGATGATAGAGCCTCCAAAACTTTCATCAAATTGTTATCATGTTCTTCTGCATTTCTAAATACAAGTATGTCATCTTTGAAGGCCATTGCCTCGTTTAAACCTTCAAGCGTTTCTTTCATCACTCTTTGAAATACAGATGCTGGCTTGGTTAGGCCAAATGGCATATGACAGAACCTAAATAGACCCTAAGGGGTAATAAGAGCTGTGCGATATTTGGATTCTTCATCCAGACACACTTGATACTATGCACTTGCTAGATCTAAACATGAGAATACTTGTGCTCCAGCTAGTGTGGTCACCATTTCGTGTAGATTGTGAAGGGGTGGGCATCAACCAAGATAGCACTATTAAGACTGCGAAAATCAACACAGAGCCTCAGTTCTCCAGAAGGTTTGAGAGAAATCACAACTGGAGACACCCATGGTGATGATTCTATAGGCTCAATGATGTTTTTCTCAGACGTATCACGCAGCATCACCTTCAGTTTGCTTCTATAAGACAACAGAATATTCTTCACTATGACGTGCATGCAATCTAGTGCGATGCTTAAATCCTTTGTATTCCTCTAGCTTGTTACTGAAAACATTAGGATATTATAACTGTAACTTGTGGCTGAAATGGGTTGCCTCATCACTATCCACATTGGAAGAAATTCCAATACTGTGCAAAAGAGGATCAGCCCTCAGGTCCAGTCTAAAACCCATTTCTTCCTGGTGTGGCCAACCCAACAAGGATTGCCCACTTCTAGCCACATAGACTTTCCCATACATGCAGCGTTTAGCAAACTCTAAATTAGTCAAGAAGTACCCCAGTAAGTCAATTCTATGGCCTGTATGCCCATTTGGTGCTACATCTGGAGGCAGTAACACTTTATTACGCCATTTCTCCGTAACCATATCATATATGATTGTGTGCCAATCGCATGAATCCACTAGCATCCATAAACTGACACCATCAATCTCAATTTCATATGAAGGGAATTCGGTTCCCTTTTTTCACTAATAGTCAACACAGTGTTAATATCTTGTTCATACATGCCAATTGTGAGTTGCCTATATGTCTATTACTGACACATCTATGACACAAGGTTATATTATTGTTTTCTTCTGGTGTTTGCTATTTAGTCTTTGTTTCTGGTTTGGATGTCACCTGATTTTTTTTAGCTCATCACCACTCTTTGATACTATGTGCACCTCAGTAGTCTCATTCCCCTTCATTTCCTGCACAAACATTTCAGAATGTTCAATGGCTTTAGCAATTTCAATGGCAGCATTGAGTTACATGTCTGTAGTGGTCCACAGTCTTTCCTGTATCTTCTTGTTGTTAGCTCTCATTACAATTTCATCTCTTATAACTTGCTCATACTTAATGTGTTCAAATGCACAAGTCACAGCTAATGATCTAAGTGTAGATACTTACTCCTCTACAGACTCATAAGCAAGTTGTTTTCTACAATAAAAGATGATTCTTTCCATCACAACGTTAGTTTTCCTACCATATCGTATACATAGCTGTTTAGATGCATACTGGTACACATTAATATTACCAGGGTTGACTAAAGCTGGTAAATATTTAAATTCTTGAAACTCAAACACACCTAAACAATGCTTTAAAAGTGCTTTTTTTTTTCTTTTTGGTTTGCACTCCTCCCCCTCCAGAACTTCTACGTAAGCTAGGAATACTGCTTCCCATGTTCCCCAGTGCATGGGTGGTTTCCCAAGTGCTGTGAGAGAGGATGGAGGTGGAACAGTACCTGACATAGGGTATGTAAATAATGCTATGCTGTGATACTCAATATGCAATATTCAATTATGGTGAACACGAACAAAAATATTATGCAGTGCAAATCTGGAAATGAACCGTTATTAAAATATTAGTTAATAATATTAAAAACAATAAAAGTAGTCACCGCTGTCCATGAGGTGTGCGCATCACCGTGGCAGCGCACATATGACTTTACAGATGAGTACCCAAGAAGAGTTTCCCTTTGAAATACTTGGGTAGATGTATTTTAATCCTACACACACCACGGAGAGACCGGCAAGTGCAGGATAATTAGACTCTCCTAGTTTACTGTGATTTTATGACAAGACCGGAGGCTCTATTATGCGTTCTTTTCTTACTTTAATTTTAACAGCAGCAGTCAAGAAACTACAGCTCCCAAGAGGATTAGCTGTCGGCTAACCAATGGGAGTAAAACAGGAACTAGAAGTGAACCAATCGGAAGAGGACATAAACCATAGAGAGCACCCTTGACTGCAAGCAGCCCTCTTTTCTTGCTGCTCGCAGTCAAGATAAGTACTCTCCTTTGGTCTTCTACGTATTTACTGTTTCCTTAGATGTTTTATTACAGGCTATTTATCTTTTGGTATCAATTTACTGTTGTTTAATTTGGGTCTAATACTTTTACTGTTGTTGCTGCTTCGCGGCTTTTATTATCCTTCCCTCCTCCCTCCCCCCCCACTTTTGTACAACCGCTGTTTCCAGCTCGCGCTCCATCGAGCATTCTATTGCGCACTTCGTTGCCCCGTTCATCAGTGCGCGCTATATGCCAACACGTGTCTGATGGGGAACCTCTTACCGGCCTTCGGGACTGCCGCAGCTCCTTTTCAAGCGGCCTGACAGGTCTCCGAGTGCACACGGAGGACAGCGCTCGCGTTGCTGCCTCCTCCTATGCCTCTTCGTCACCGAACTTTCTTTCTCCCGGACTCCGCCTCAGGGAGGAGCTCTTCCACTGTTTTGGGAGCGTGTTGCTCCATTTAACCCTTAACTCACCACAATCGAATTTCTGTCTACAGCACATTTCTAGTGCTTTTTTGTTCTGGTTTTTTGGTCTGTCCTCAATATATATTTTGTTGCTATGGAACTGGAGAGTTCTCCCTCAAGGTCTGCCTCTGAAGAGGAGGACGAATCCTTCAGACAGGATTTAAATAAATGTATACAGTCCTCAGAGAAACATGCTATGAAAGCATCGATGGACAAAATATCAAAAAATATTGAGAATTCAGGGCCAGATGTAGCAAAATAACATTTTGCGACTTGCAAATTGCGAGTACTAGCGACTCGCAATTTGCAACTCGCAAAATGTTATGCAGAAAGGTGTCTCAGACACCTTCTGCGAGTCGGTATGGGGTCGCAAAGACCCACCTCATTACTATTAATGAGGTGGGTCGCAAATTGCGGCCCCATACCGAGTCTAGGCACTCGCAAACATGGAGGCTTGCTGTCGTCAGCAAACCTCCATGTTCGTGACTGCTTTCAATAAAGCAGTTTTTTTTTTTTTTAAGTGTAGCCCGTTTTCCTTAAAGGAAAACGAGCTGCACTTAAAAAAAATAAACGAAACCTTTAGTTTCGTTTTTTTTTCAGGGCAGGTAGTGGTCCCTTGGACCACTACCTACCCTGAAAAAATATTTGTGGGTCCATTCACAAAGTGGAAGGGGTCCCATAGGGACCCCTTCCAATTTGCGAGTGGGTTACCATCCACTTGAAGTGGATGGTAACTGCGACACCATTTGCGACCGCATATGCAGTCGCAAATGGTATTGCATACCACTCAGAATCGCAAATAGGAAGGGAACACCCCTTCCTATTTGCGATTCTGAAATGCATATTGCGAGTCGGTCCCGACTCGCAATATGCATTTCTGCATAGCAAAGAGGCTTTTGCGCCTCGCAAACGGCGATTTTCGCCGTTTGCGAGGCGCAAATCCTTTGCTACATCTGGCCCTCAGTTATGTCCATGGTGTCCAAGTCTATGGCCCATTCTGTGGGGGAAAGCAGAAAACGCTAATTATTTTCTTTTAAGGCACGTAAAGGCGCACAGGCAGAAAGTGAGCTTGCCTCACACCAGACTGAGGACTTGGTTCCTCCCAGGCCTCCTTCTAAGGAGGGGAATTTCACCAAAAATACGGCATCTCAATCAAAATGTAAATCAAAATCAAAACATTTAAATGCGCCAAAAAAGATTGTAATTTCAAAAATATTGGACACGGATGATGAGGACATGGACGATTTATCTGAATCCGACAATCCTGACGATACGTTTTCCCCATCCTCTCCTCCCAAACGTATCAAACTGGCGTCCGGTGGCCCCTCTACCAGTGTGGTCGATTCTGAGGGTGTTCCCATGTTCGACTCATCCCTAATCCATCATCCTAATTCAACAGAGTGGCTTCCTCTGGAGCACGTAGGTGATTATATTGCTTCCCGCTTACGTCTTCCTTTAGACAAACAGACGAGATCCAAATTAAAATCGGAATGTCCCAGACCGTTGTTGGACTCCAATATTACAGTAACACCAACCACTGATGACTCGCTAATCACTTTCTTTACCAAATTTGGTAAGGATCCCCGTAAGGGAGTTGACAAAGCATGGACCACGTGTCAGGACAAACTCCTGGACGTGGTAGGTCCTCTGGCAAGGATTTTTGATATAGCCGAATCAGCCAGATTAGATGAATCGCCTATTGATCCCTTAGATCTTTCCCTTTGGACCCAGAGAGCCTTGTGCCTATTGGGCAACGCAAACTCTGCTATTATTCATGAGAGACGCAAGGGCCTTCTGCTCAGAATGGACCCTAAATTGGCTAACTTGGCCACTCGGGACCCCGGCATCCAGGCCCTCCAGCGCCTCAAGATCCTTTATCTTCGTCGGGGGTTGGCTTTTTCCGACCTCGTCTCCTTGGACCAGGAATCCCTAATGGAAATTCAATGGTGGAAATCCCATTTAGAGGCTTGGAACGGCAGATCCATCTTCCCCTCTGTGCCCGATCTTGTGTTAGAATCAGATGCAAGTCTCACGGGCTGGGGCGCCCGCTGTGGTTCGATATCGACTTGCAGTACATGGTCCGCAGAGGAGTCCAGATTGCACATAAATTGTTTAGAGCTTCTTGCAGGCTCCTTTGCAATCAAAAGCTTCACAAAAAACAGAGTGCCATGCTCCATTCTGCTCCATATGGACAACATATCAGCGGTGCGTTACATCAACCATTTAGGAGGCACCAGATCCAGACCTCTGGCCCTGCTGGCCAAGAGTCTCTGGGACTTTTGCCTGTCCCACAAATTCTCCCTCATAGCCGAATATCTACCAGGATCATTGAACTCCAACGCAGACTGGTATTCACGCCACCTCTCGGATTCTAGCGATTGGAAATTACACCAGTCAGTCTTTTGTCAGATAGAAAGGAAATGGGGTCCTTTTCAAGTAGACCTTTTTGCATCCAGGCTCAACACTCAGCTTCCCAATTTCTTCAGCTGGCGTCCGGATCCGCTAGCCCTAGCTACAGACGCTTTCCTACAAGATTGGTCCAGATCCCTCAATTATGCCTTCCCTCCCTTTATCCTAATCAACAGGGTCCTAAACCAAGTCAGACGTCGTCTCTCGTCCTATTGACTCCCTTCTGGCAATCTCAAGTTTGGTTTCCACCCCTCCTCGAGCTAGCAGTGGATTTCCCTATCTTACTCCCGACCTTTCCATCCCTCATTCTGGATCCTTTTGGTCGCCCCCACAATCTGATTCTCGACCAATCTTTAACTCTCTCAGCCTGGCTCATTTCCGGTCTTCCCAACAGTCCTTCGCTATTTCGTCAGAAGCTTCAGAACTCATTAATAACGCTTGGGCACCCGGCACAAGGCGAGCCTACAAATCAGCTTGGGCTCTTTGGTCAAGCTGGTGTCTGGGAAAATGTTCCAATCCCTTTTCAGCAGATCTAAATTTAATTATTAATTTCCTAGCCGCCCAGGCGGGCTTGGGTAAGTCATATCGCACAATAAATCTTTACAGATCCGCTATATCCATGAATCACTCAAATGTTGATGGCAATCCTATTGGGTCCCATCCCTTGATTTGCCGTCTCCTGAAAGGCGTCAAGCTTTCCAGACCTCCTGCCGCCAAGTATTCACATATCTGGGACGTTTCTCTTGTTTTGAATCTATTCCTTTCCTGGCCAGATAATTAATGTCTTTCCCTCAAAATGCTTTCTGCCAAGCTTACTATGTTGCTATGCTTAATTTCTATTAAAAGGGCTTCGGACGTTAAGTCCTTAGATGTCTGTGCCCGGCAGTTCTTACCTTCAGGTGTTTTATTTCACATTTCCAAACGCACCAAAACTAACTTACACTCCGTTTTCTACCCTTTCTTTCCTGACAGGCCAAAGCTATGTGTGGGTCTTTGTTTAAAAGAATATGAAAGGAGAACTGTTAACCTGAGAATGTCCTCTTCCAATCAATTGTTGATCTCTTTTCGCAAACCCCACAAGCCAGTGACTTCGGCAACTTTGGCCCGCTGGATTAAATGGATTATGTCCCTAGCGGGAATAGATACTTCTGTTTTTGGAGCACATTCTTCCAGGGGGGCCATGGCCTCTAAGGCTTTTGCCCTTGGGTCCAGTTTAGAGGACATTCTCAGGTCGGCAGATTGGTCAAACGATAATGTTTTTAAAACCTTTTATTGTAAACCTGTTAGAACTGCTTCTTCCTTAGTTATTGACAAGCTTTAAACGCGCATAAGAGAGCCTCCGGTCTTGTCATAAAATGTAGATTTTCCTAGTAATTTATGACGGAAAGTCTTAATTTTATTAAAGACACGGAGGCCAATATTATCCCACCTCAGTACTTTTATTAATATGTACTTTCTCTTTCCTCCCAGCGACTCCAGCACTGCCTCCAGCTTCCGGATAACACCGTTGGCTCAATCAGTTCCTTCTTCAAGAAGAGTCCTTCGGAAGCGTCATCACAACCCGTTCCAGATCACCTTTCGCAGCCATCGCCCTCTCGGCTCTTCGCTGTCGTTCAAGACTTGTGTGCCATTTCTTTGTCTTTGGCAATTATTGGACTTATTTACCCTTTGTTTTATGACTCTATTTGACTTGCTCGTTCAAGAAAAGAGGGCTGCTTGCAGTCAAGGGTGCTCTCTATGGTTTATGTCCTCTTCCGATTGGTTCACTTCTAGTTCCTGTTTTACTCCCATTGGTTAGCCGACAGCTAATCCTCTTGGGAGCTGTAGTTTCTTGACTGCTGCTGTTAAAATTAAAGTAAGAAAAGAACGCATAATATTCGCCTCCATGTCTTTAATAAAATTAAGACTTTCCATCATAAATTACTAGGAAAATCTACATTAACACTTCCTGCCGTGCCGGAAGTGTTTGTCACGCAAATAGGATCCCTGAAGACAACATCGAGGATGTACCAATAAGGTAGCTCCGATCACGCGACGCCTCGTCATCCAACTGCCAATGGCGAAATGGCTTAAACGAATAAGCTCCAATGAGCAATTAGCAACTAATCTGAATGCCTCAACATTGATGCTGGAATCCAACCCTCGAAACCGGTTCCGCCAATGACAGAAGTTTATGGAAACATGCAAAAATAGTAGTAGCACAAAGCTACCGAAAACAGCCTCCACACAGGAATCCGTGCCCGCTCGTCCCCCAGTGTAGCAAATGCCAATTGTTCTCTAAGAAAAATTGTGACTCCAGCAATCCAAGAATTTTGCAAGCATTCAGTTTATTCCACACATTGCACATTGTCCAGTAAATTACTTAATTATCCGCGCAACCACCCTCCTCTCGTGTATATATATCAACAAAGGCCCCCTTTTACACCGCCTTCACGATCAGCTGCTTTTTATTCACCCGAGGATGGAATTATCTGAAATAGTCCCAAGCATTACACTACACGTCCTGCTTGTGACTATTCCATTATAACCACCAACTGTATAAACATAAAAATAGCACAAGAGCAACATGAGACACTGTTAACCCATGTCACACTCAAGTGTGTAACAGTTTGCAAAAGTAGTAGAGCAGCAGTGACATATCTAAAACAACTCCTCTACCAACTGAAGGTTCAGGACTGCCCCTGTGGCTAGGGTTACCAGATTTCTAATGGCAAAACTCAAGATATCAAACATAGAAGTAGGACTAAAAATATATATACACATACAAATTAATAAAATGTATATCTAAATTTAATATCTTGTATCAATGTATATACATATATATTACCTACTGGCGGTCGACAGTAGGTAGTTATAGTTAGGACCTAGTTGTCATAGGAAAAGTGTTTTTTGTTTCGCCAATATCTTTGGCGCCACTTGATGAATCTTCACAAAATGTTCAAAACTAGTACGCACCTAAGTTCATCTGCTGTCTTGAAAATTGCAGGGTGATTCATCGAGCAGGAGCTGAGAATAAGGGGGAGGTTGGTCCTAATATGCATTTTCCCTTATGCAGTTTTCCATAAGAATGTTAGACATAACTAAAGCCTGAACCACTAGAAGGAAGTTTTAGGGCTTGCCCTTAAGATAAGAGGGGAGCCACGCAGATCGCCACTCATGAGCCCTAAAGGGCCCCAGGAACTACCAGTTCCACAGGACTGGCCCTTCAAAAACAAAGGAGGAGGGCTGTGTGGCCACCCCCACCTGGAGTCATTAATGGCCCTGGGCACTGCCACCTCCCAGAGTGGGCTCCCTATGCCCCAAGGGGTGGACAATAACCCTGCTTTTTTTTAAATAAAGCTCTATTTTGCTGCTTCTGCAAGCAGATAATTTTTTCTTCAGAAACAAGCTCATCTGCCCAGGATAAACTTGTCCAAGAGCACAAGTTCCCCTCAGGCAGTAGTTTTTTTTAAACAGCTTTTTGTAAATTTTTCTTCTTTTTGGTTGTAAGGAGGTGCTGTTGGTGTTTGTTTCACACCTCAAGTTGTATTTTTTTTTTATTAAATGTGCAAATACCAAAATATATTTGAAAATGTTTGAAAACAGAAAAAATGTATAGCAATTCAAAACTTTTCACAATAGTTCTTTTCAGAACTACCCTACAGATTCATGATCTATGTTGTTTGTATTGGTTCCCTTTTTTTCCTTCTTACAAACTCTTGCGAGAGTGGGCGCACCTGAATGCTTGTTCTCGCCAGCTCTCTCTCCAGGACTTGCAAGAGTCATGCAAGATTGTAACATTTATTTAAAATAAGAATTAACCATCTACTCATCACAGTACCTATTTCTTGTGTACTTTCTCTAAAAAACAAGCACCACAACAGTGATTCCTACATACAGAATGTATTGAGAACTCATCTACTCATTTTAACTTTTCACGATCCCATGAGAGCCCCGCAAGATTGTAAAAATTAGTTATAAACAATATACATTTATAATCTTCACAGTAGTTATCCCTTAGACACCTCCTGTCTAAATCAAGGGTTCTTCTGCTGCCCCCTTATATAGCTTTTCTACTTCATTTCCACAACACCTCCAATTCTACACATTAAACAGTAATGGAGGTAATTTCATTTCTAAGATTCCAACAGCCAGCCAATCGCAGCACTCGCTCTTGCGAGACTCGCACAAACCTCTTGCTCCTGCAAGAGGATGAATGTTCACAGGAAAAACAGGCCTCTTGACCAATTACATGCCTCTATTTTTAAATCTGCACTCTAGCAGGACTCATGCAGGACTCTTGCGAGCCCACCCATCCAAATATACAATTATTTTTTAGCCTCAGTTTCTCAAAAACTACTGAACAGATTTACACCAAATCACAAAAAGCACAATCTGCGATCAAGATTTAGGTTACTGACAAACTTGGTGTAATTCCTTTTAGCAGTTTTAGCTGTAGCTGTGTCTAAATAAGTCTATGGAAAATGCATGGGGATTTTATGTTTTGGGACCTCCCTTTTTTCCCTCTGACAGATCACCCTGAAACTTTGCAGGAAAGAGCTGAGGTGGATGAACATTTTTATTTTTAAGTGTTGTGAAGAATTATCAAATTGGGCCAAAGTTATTTGCAAACCAAAAAAACGCTCTGTCTATGAAAAGCAGACCTAACTCTAATTACCTACTTGTGATAGATAGATAGATAGATAGATAGATAGATAGATAGATAGATAGATAGATAGATAGATAGATCAGGAGGGCGTTTTAAGCAGGGAGAAGGCTCTGCCATAGGTAAAAGTGTTTTAAAAATCAGTGGTACACACTTTGTGAGTGTTCTGTGTGCCACTGATTTTCAAACACTTTTACTTATGGCAGAACCTCCTCTTTGCCGAATACCCAACTCTCCTGTGGTGGGACAATGAATTAAGGGTTCAGCTGATCTCCTGCTGTGCTCCTGAATGAGGCTGATGCACCAAAACACCGGGATAACTAAGTGTATGTCTCACTACAGAGGCACATGTGAAACTGAGATAATATGTAGTAGTTCAAATACTCACTCCACATTCTTTTAAAAAGTGGGACATGTAGTTAAAATTCTTAAAAGTTTCGGGATACTGGGACAGAATTCTGAAAAACTGCACAGCACTTACCGGATAGCTGGTCTCACTACCTGTAGCGGTATTGCTTCCAGATGTCTGCACAGCTCCAGAACCCGCTCTACACACAGAGTTCTGAATATGGTCACACTTAAAGCATAGATTCTAGTCCCACTCACCAAGCATGTAGTGTATTGTAGGAGATAGTAGAAACCAGACATCACATGAGTCTAACTTGCAACGAGTGAGGCTTGAGGTTTCGGTCTTACTGCAATTTTAAAACCCACTGTCCATGATTTCAAACATGTTTAGACGAGGGCCATTAACTCATGAGCTGTTGAAATCCCTTTGCAGTTGTAATTAGCCCATAAGCACTACTTTAAGTAATTACCATCTATGCTACTGTCAGTCTAGAAACAGATCCTGTACAGCTTTTACTAGGGTCGAACTGGAAACCACAGTTAGCCTTGTCAAACATCTTGAAATCAGCCCCAGAACATCCTCTAATTAGAATAAGGCCTGGGGTGGTGTCATGGCAGCCCATAATGTTTTGATTCAGCCCCTTATCCTGCAGTATAGTGGGGAAATGCCAGAGGGCCGCAATAACCTGTCAAACTCCAGCTTTACATAGTCGAATAAAGGGATGACAAGCCACCAAGCCTTAAACATAGCAAGAATGACAACGCAATGGACTGAAGACGAAGAAAGAAAGAGGAAGGTAGAGTGAGTGGAGAAATTAAACATAAGATATGGGATGGACAAATATTCAGAATTTGTTGTCGTCAGAGTATGACTGAGCTTGCTTTATCATGCGTTTCAGAGATGTTTTCACATTGGGGTGATGGAGTCTTGCTGCTCAAGTGTATGCTCTGAGGTGCCATGCAAAAAAAAAAAAACACTGGCAGCTGCTACACTTTTGTGAATCTGAAAAATTAAGAGCTCTACCCATATCTGCACTAAGTCTCTGGTGTCCATGGCCCAAAGCTGCCACCGCCCATTACACAAAGTCTTAATTGGATGTAGCAGCACATGGCTTCCAGAGCCTGAAATACAGCAGCAGCATGTTGATTGCAAGGAAGAGCTGGCAGCTCATGTGTGAGTGAGTTTGCATCTGATTGACTGGCTGCAATATTGACTGCCCTCGAGTAATTAGAAGGTATGAGCAGCTGGATTTTAGAAGTGCAGTGGGTGGCCCTAATATTCCTTGGGCAGTTTTTTCCAACCTGGCTGTCCATGAGCTGCTAGTTTGCTGACATGGCTTTCCTCCTTGTTGACCAGCCAGTCAACACCTCGCTGATAGGCTTCAAAGAGTGGAGAAAACTGATTTAGTGGAGAAAGTGCAACTCTTTCATTATCACACCTGATCAACAAAGAATGTCAAGAACATGGCCCTAACACTGAATAGGCTACAGGATATTTTCAGTGTAGTCGGGGATCACTCAGAGAATGCTATAAACTGGGACAAATCCCTGCTATTTCCAATGGGAGAATGGACGCAGAGGGGGACACTCACTCTGCCGCTATGGATAGAAATGAACAGTTTAAATATCTGGGGATCTGGATAACTAAATGTCCGGACTCCTTCTATGAGGCAAATCTGGGTCATTTGCTCAAAAGTCTGTAGCAAGATGTGAAAAACTGGTAGTCACTGCTGCTTTCGTTATTAAGGAAGGTGGCAATGTTTAAAACGGTGGCACCCCACCCCCCTGCCCCTCCTGGGTTCAAAACACTACTTTGGGCTAAGGGCAGCCTTGAGAATCATTGAGTGAAGTTAGTGTAGTCAATGATCGGGCATACGCAGATTGGTCTGACTCAGCATTTAGGCATGACATGATAAGAATGGGGTCCAAAAGATATCTACCCGCATTATACTGGGGCAGGCAGTTGCCAGAAGCAAGCCCAGCGATGGTGATGTTTGAAGGTGATTGACCAGAGAAATGGGATGGAGCCGAAGGCTGGCCCAAAGAACTCCACTGTGGGAGGGTTCCAAATTGCCCCTCGTCGTGGCCCTTTGAGGGTTTTAGGGTTGGGACAACATCGGCCATTCCAAGCTTACAGATGTGTGGGATGCAAACAGGGTGGTTCCCTTTGTCTTTCTGCGATGGGAATATCGGATGTCTAAGATGCAATGGCTGCACTATGGTCATTTGAGGCACGCCCTGAGGGAATGTGTGTCTCTAGAAGAAGAGACAAGAGGATTCCCGGCTGGAAAGTAGACTCCAGGATGGGTATGTTGAGAAGAAAGATGTGAAATACACAGCCCCCGTCTGTTGAAACATCAGGGGAAACTGGAGCAAGACCTTGGGGAGATGGAGTAGGACAAGTGACCTGAGGGTATTGAGTTCCCAATGGCAGCAACAATTTTTTTTTTAAAAAGATTCCCACTGATCCAGCTGAAGATCATACTCCAGGCGTACTATAGACGCACCTTGCTATGTAGGATTGTAGAGCTGGTGATGTAGATTGCCTCAGGGGTTAGAAGGTACTTTTTTATTTTCCAAACACAGCGTCTGGAGATGCTTTCTCATATGAGCCTTCTGGGAAGCGGTTGGGAATGCTTTGGTGGAGGCAATGAGGTTGCTGCTGGAGCTACAGCTAAGACTGACATTACTGGGTATATAGGCCCCATCAGATCACTCCCGTCACCAGAAACTTTTAGTGAATTTGGGTTGTATGATGGCCAAGCAGGACACTGCATAGAGGGGAGGTTCTGGACTTCCTCCTACACATCAGGATTGGGAGGTTGGTATGGAATATTGTGGAGTGATGGAAAAGGAGATTTACAAGGGGAGATGGCGCCGGAGGAAATTTGATAAAAAAATGGGGCGGTTGGAAGACGAATATGGGGTGAGGAGAGCATCAGATGAGACACAATGTCAATACAGGTAGAGAAGGAACGATAGTCTTTTCAGTGGTCCTTACTCATAAGCCTCGGGAGAATGGGAAGGTCACTGTAGAGGAGTAGATTGAGATACTGATATGGGCTCTGCCTTCATTGGTACGCAGTGCTTGGACTTTGGGACGAATGGGTGAATCTTGTGATCTCAATGTTAATGTCTTTTTGAAATGCAAAAAATAATAAAAAATATATTTTAAAAAACACAATCAAAGAATGTCAAGGAGTGCTGAAGCTGTTCTCCTGGCTGACCTCATGGATTCCTTGAGTGATGCCAATGTGCACCCAAGAGACTGATATCAAAGATAACATCCTAGTATAAATCCAAGACATCTAGGATGACAGCAAATGTCTAGGAAGGAATGCACAATGGAAGAGAAGGACAAAATATAAAATATTGTGGGGTGAGGGTGGGAGGTAATGCAACCCACTTCAAAATAAGTTCCAGGTCATTCAGGTCTTGGAGGTTCCCACTGCCTCAACTCTATGGGAGACATTTTTACAGTCTTACAAGTTATTATTGTAACTTCCACACCATTGTCTCTGATGGTTAATATAAAGCTGATCTTTATGTAAAAACATGGATCCATCATCATAGAAAGATATCTGAAGGAGAACCACAAGTAAAATGTTACACAGCTGGGTGTAGCATGACATTTTTAAAATAGTGATACAAAAATGAATTCCAGATATCAAAGTGGTTTTGTTCACGGAGGTTACTTTAATATCTGAATTAAAGGTTACTGCACGCTACCATAATGAAATATTTGTCAAAAATTACAATAATGTAAACCTATGCATATGTGTTTTAGATACGAATAAGAATACATTTTTGGTTTAAGGGGAGATTAATTAGGGGAATACTTGTGGGATGATAACATGACACTTCTCAGCAAAGACAGGTTACTCTGTATTTATCATTTTGGAGTTGAGAAAACAACTAATACTTTAAATATGAACAATATTTTTTGTGAAGGAACTCAAGACTCGTGCTTCCATTACAAATTAAGGTTTAGCTCCAATGTAACTGGTGTCCATTCCTGCAGAGGCTAGCATACGTTTAGGAGGCACACCAAGATATACAAGTATTTTTTTTAAATAAAGCTGTGTGTGGGATGATAGTTTGGTGACAATACTCACTACACAGGCAATTTGAGAAATCATGATCCTTAACGACCAAGGAGAAGGAGGTCTTAATTTCTGAGAAACAATGTGAGGTTCATCTTTAAAATTATTACTACTTTCAAACTGGAGCCAACTGGAACATATGATGAGGCAGCATACATCAAAGGCTACATAAGGTGACTTGGAGACTATTAAAAAGTGAAATATATACTGTGCAAATGTTGGTTTTGTTTCAACACAAATGGTACAAAGACAAAACTTAATCATAAAATGGTATATGTATATAGCACTTAACATATGCCCTTTTGATAAGATACTATGGAGAAATGAGGAACCAACCAAAAAATAGCAGGGGATTTACTTTAAAAACAAAGTGGATTAGCCCGGCGTGTTCTCCCTGTAAGTAAGGACTACATTTCCTGTCCTGGTCATGCCTTGCATGGGGGAGCCAGACCGGAAAAATAAGCAGTGGAAGTGCAGGCTTTATATAGCATTGTTGCTGGACCCTTTGACGGATTGGCCACCGGTCACACCCAGCTGAGTCTCTGCTGTCACAAATCTGGCAGTTTCCCCACTCCAAGTGAAGTGAGGGAACCGAAGGTTTGATGGAGAGGAAAACTGCAGATTTAGTGTGAATCTCCAACAAACACCAAACCCTAAAAAAAAGTCCTTATTGATGAATCGTTCAAACAAGCAGTCATCATATACGACACAAGCAGTGGCTAAAGGTTTGTCTTTTGTTGCAAGTAATGACTCAAATCGATTAAAACCTTTTAAAGTATTTACTTTTATTAGAATATTATATTTAAGTGCTGAATTTCAGGTAATTAAAATACAAATGTGGTACAAAAGGAAGAAATCACTATATTTCAACAAAATAGTACATTTCAAACTCCCATATTAAGTATCACAGTGCAAGTAATTGATAACTTCAAAGGAGAACCTGGTGAAAATATTGATTAAGAGTCCATAAACAAGAAGACATTTCACAAAATTGGAATTAAGGGCAATATAGTAGTTATAGAGAGAGGGGACACAAACCGTGAAAAAGATGGTTGTATTATAATCATGTATTCAGATTGGTATATACTGGTAGACTAAGATAGAGCAGGACCCACTCTTTGATATTAGTCACTATACTGAAGAGTTTTTAGAAATTGCTTTAAAGTATAGAACAATAACATAACTTTGTATCTATTATTAATCTACGAATGCCTGTGTTATATTGTGTACCAAAAGACACATACATATACACAAAGCAGCATATTTATGAGTGGTTTGTGCCATGCTTTACAAAACATTTTTGCCCATAACTCCCCGTGCAATGTGCTCTTTCTGTTTAGGTCATCTCTGGATCCCACACTAGATTAGTTGGGGGAGCTCAAAATAATAATATAAAACAATAAACTCTAATTTAAGCAAATGCGAGGCCTATTGCATTGCAAATGCTTGTTTGGATAGGCTCCGGCAGTTTAACGGTCAGAGATTGCATTTAAAAATAAATTCACATGTAGATAATGAGGGCCGTAGTCTGATGGCCCTCGCAGGCCTCCATCCCTTCAGTCGCTGGCATTCACAGGGGGTTGCAACATGCCTCCTGCCTCATACAAATTAATGAGGAAAGAAGTCTTACTGTGACTGTGCATTTTACAAAAGGATTGGAACAATTTGTATATGTGTTATTACTTATACATTACTGTGTTCATTTGGGTTTAGAAATTGTAATTCTGGGTGTATATGCATGAGGGTTTGTAATGTGGCATATTTGAAACTATCTACACATAAAAATGTATAGGAATAGCCAAATGAAGGCCATGAAACAAAGGCTAGCTTACAGGCAATTATTAGAAATTAATGAATTGTTTCTGATACCGTGCTACAAAAGGCTTCAGAATTGAGAAATTGATGCTGTAAACATTTAGAGAAAAACAATATTCAAAAGTGATTAAAAAAAAAACGAAGCTAAAGACAGAGGCCCTGATTTAGATGTTGGCTGTAACAGTCTCACCATCAACTGACGGAAAACCCGACGGCTGCCGTGATGGTTCGCCCACTGTATTTAGATGTCAACCAGAGCATACGTGAAAGACTGTCGATGGTCTGCCATCACTGCCAAGAATCTTCTCCCACGTTGACGGCACCATAAGCAAAAGCGGCTGGCGGCGGAACTCCAGCATCTTTTACGGCCGAGCCAATCATGATGTGCAGTCCCACATATGCAACTGTGGCAGGTAATCCTCCTCACCGGTGTTGGTGGATTGGCAACTATATAAACATGAAACTCACCGTTTGAGAGCTTTCCACGCATCCTGTCGCTATGAACCCAATGCTACCAGTTCTCCTGTTGCTCCTGGGCTACGCCCAAAATGGAAATCAACCACGCCATAGCCGGAACAGAAGGTAAGTCACTGACATTCCTGTTACCCTCTGAGTTGTAGCTGCATAGTAACACTGGACTTGTGCATGGCTCAATAATTTGTGTAGACACCATACTGTTTTGCACGATGCTGAAGTGTGTAATGTAGAATCCTAAACATTTATCAGAACAGACAACGAGATATAGGTAGCACCCACCAATTTTGTACGCACTGCCTTCATGGCAATGGACACCTACACAAAAAGTCTCAACAATCACAAATAAAAATGTGTCATAAAGGTGTGTGCAAGACTGTATCGAAAATAACTTAAGTATCAACTGTAACAGTATCCCCAATTTGAACCAAACAATCCCATGATAATGTAGCAAATTACCCTACAGCATGCTACAGGTGGGTTTACACAGAATGTAACAATATTCATTGGTTACAAACAAACATGTCAGAAATGTATGAAGGTCTCATGTCCCCTTGGTATGTGCAATAAATCACAAACATAAGATCACATTCAATTGTGCCAGGTCATCTGTATAATGCATATGTGCATATTATTGAAAAAATTCAAAATAAATACACATGCATTCTCCACTCACAAAAACAGAAAATATAATTGTGGTAAGTGTCCAGTAGCAACATGAATGCCTGCACCAACATAAATATGTTCATCACTAATATATGCATTACAAAAAAAACCTGAAACATATAGCCTATGTTTGTCACTGTCACAAATGAGCATAAGTGTATACCTCACACATACTCAGAAATAACATCAGCAAACAATTTGTAACAACAGAATAATAAGGCCAGGACAAAGGTATACTCAAAATAAAATACTTCATACAGTGATCAGTTTAGTCACTCAATGATACGTCATAGGTCCATCCAATGTGGAAAATTAATGTCACAGACCATGTGGGCCACAAAGGCTTTCAGGCCTATCACTTTCCTCCTAAATTCCCAGCCAGAATAAACCTCCTCTGGAAGAGGCATCTATGGGGCAGAGAACAGGCACCTCAATGATCTTACTGGCTTAGGGGGGGAAGGGGTGGGAGCTTGGGTTTGGGAGGGGTGGGTTTGTTATTTGGGAGGGTTGGTTTGGGATTTGGAAGGTGTCAGTGCCGGGGCAAAAAGAAGGTCTTCTTTGAGAGCAAGCACCTCAATGATTGTAGTGGAAGGGGGAGTACTTGGGTTTGGGAGGAGGTGGGTTTGAGACTGGTCTTCATTGGAGGCCTCTAAGGAAGATGTCAAATCACTTGTGGCTCCTAGTCAGTACTCTCACCCTCTGTGGTGTCCACACCCGATACTGAGTGGCCAGCTTCATCCCCTCTGTTGTGGCCGCTGTCACCTTGCCCAGTTGATGCTGAAACAAAAGCTACAACAGTTATAGTGTATCTGTGAGAATACAGTTGGACATCACACAACATTTGCAACAGGTTCAGTTACCCACCACCCTCAGCTCGATATCATGTATGCCTTTGTCACTTATACACTTGTAGTTCACTCCATAACAAAGGGTTCCAACAGCATGAGTAAACACATAGGCCTGGCTACATATCTGAACCACTGCAATAAAGAGTTATAATTGGTTGTCTTCTCCTAAAGGGTAAGTTTTTTGGATGGAAATTGTCAGCCCAAAATGGGATACCACAACATGTGTGATGTTACCTTCCACATGCAAATACTTTCATCATCACATTGCTCTCCATCATCATTTTCTCCCCTGGGCAGGCCTAGGAACACAAAAATGGTGTCTGTGGGATGCACAAATCTCTGGCTTATGTGGACACATTCCTGTCTGTTGCTTACAGTACAGTTTAACATAGAAATTCACATTGACAATCACAGAGTGACTTACATGTACATGCACATTTGTGAAGGACTAAGGACTCGGGTCCACCAGCTACTGTCCACGCAAAGTATCATAAGTTTGCTTGAGAAACTGCTTTCAAACGTGTCAGATAAGGAATGATGCCACTGTACAAAGAATATCAAAACCTTTGGTGCAGATGAACATGCTCACATTGTCATAGCACCAACTTAACAACGTCAAGTCTGATATATCAGCTGCTTAATATTTGTGCAGTTTGCCACAGTCACCAGTAATGAAGCATACATTCACTACACATATTTGTGATGTACCATTACACCTAACCTAATTATGACATGGGGCATGTTTTGTGAAATTGTCCCTCATGTCATTGTGAAAATGCTAGCCATCACTTTATTTGAATGTAGCCATGTGTCTGCCTACAACAGTATGGGCCAGATGTACAAACCATTTTGCATGGCGCAAACTGTGAAATTCGCAGTTTGCGCCATGCAAAACGGCCATCGCAATGCACATTCCCATTTTGCGAGTCGGTACTGAGTCGCAAAATGGGAATGCGACTCGCAAATAGGAAAGGGTGTTCCCTTCCTATTTTTGATTCGCACCGCGATGCAGAATTACTTTGTGACCGCGAACGCGGTCGCAAAGCAATTCGCAGTTAGCACCCATGTCAAGTGGGTGCTAACTCATTCGCAAAAGGGAAGGGGTCACCAGACCCCTTCCCCTTTGTGAATATCGCACAGAATATTTTTTCAGAGCAGGCAGTGGTCCAGTGGACCACTGCCTACTCTGAAAAAACGAAACCAAATGGTTTCATTTTTTATTTTGTAATGCAACTCGTTTTCCTTTAAGGAAAACGGGCTGCATTACAAAAATAAAAAAAACAGCTTTATTGAAAAAGCAGTCACAGACATGGAGGTCTGCTGTCTCCTGCAGGCCACCATCCCTGTGAGTGCAGGGAATCGCAAGGGAGTCGCAAATTGCAACCCACCTCATTAATATTATTGAGGTGGGTCTTTGCGACCCCTTTGCGATTCGCAGAAGGTGTCTGAGACCCCATTTTGCATACGATTTTGCAAATCGGAAATTGCGAGTCGCACCGACTCGCAATTTCCGATTCACAAAAACGCATCTTGCTACATCTGGCCCCATGTGCCTTGTGAGGAGGAATCTAGTGGCATGCTACAGCACAAAGCAATACACCACACACCGCATCAGACAGTGCCTGATCAACTTACACCTCCTGAAATTATCATGGGTTTTGGATGTGTGCCTTCCTCCAAGTTGAATGCATACAACATAGCCGGAAAGTAAAGAGGTCAAACCACAACAATGTCTACATACAATGACTTACTCCCATGTTGCTGGTGTTGGGCCCTCAACTGTCCATCAAGCTCCAGTTAAGCCACTGCAAGGATGAGGGCCATTCGGGGATGGGAGTCCTGGTGCCGCACACCTGCCTGGATCACTGGGAGGATTGCCCGACTTGCCTTTCTGCTGATTTTCTGGTAGCCTGACGCAGGTTCTGCTACCTCTTCTGACAGTGCAGCCTATGCAGCTTGTTGACCCCTCCAGGGCCCGCACCTTCTTATCGATAGCCTTCCAGATATCCCTCTTCTGATGGGCGTTGACCTATATAGATGACATAAAAGAACAGGGAAAGACAATTCAGTGTCACTGTTGGGTGTTACTGCTGTAACATCACTGTTCATAAATTCACACTTACATTTATAAAACAGTTACTAGATTATTTTGCCATAAAATTGTCATAGTTAGAGTGGAAATACTGATTTGCAGTGCTGTCACATGTACCGTCAGTACTTGCTAGCTTCCCATGTTTCCTAATCAGACCTACAAAATCATCTTGGCCAGAACTATGCAACCAGTCCTGTTGTGAGAGCCACTCCTGATTATTCACAATCATTTTGTGAGCCACTGAAGGCTAAACAATCTGTACAATCCTCACACATAATCATACTCACAGCTACATTGGCTTCCTGCCTAAACATCCAAGAGTCAGAACCCCTGGTCTGCATCACATACAGTGACTGAGGGCAAGATATGAGGGCTGCTATGTGTCAATGAGCACAGGGATTTGTGTTTGAACAAATGTGATTTCTAGTGGAACAGACTGGGATGGATGATGTTGAGTCAGTGTCATCTGAACTTGTTGCACCTAAAATACGTCTACCTATATGTGGCCCCAAGACAGGTTTAAACCATACAGGACAAACTGATACACAATATGTGCTGCAATCCCACATGACAGTACAGGATCAGACAACTCCAGACCCTCCACATTTTTCACTCAACATCACTGTCATTTCACCATTGTTGTTTCACCATATATGGTGAGTCATACTACTGGTGCGCGGTCTACTAGTCACTGGTAGTCAGTGGCCTGCAGTTTATGTGATGAAATAGGATTTGTGTGTTACATGGGCATCCATCACAGATTTCATTGTCAGGTGACTTAACATTGCAATGCACAGACATTTCAGACATTGGTCACAAAAATATGTCCCAGCTACATCATTCGGTCAGCTCCAACCACCGACATTACCAAAAAGGAATCACGTACCCTGTGAATCAGAAAGGAAGGGGTTACTCAGTCAGACATTTTCCAATCAGACATGTACCTGTTCCTCTGGGGTCCCATAGAGTTGGCTGTACAGGGACAGAACCTTCCTGACAAGGAGCTCCAGCACCTCAGTGGGGAAATGCAGGGGCCCTGTCACCTGCTTTGCCAATCATCCTGACTCCCAGAGGTCATTAACAGCAGCAGAAAACGAGGTGGTCTTGATGGCTGCAGCGTTAGGAGGCAAGTACGCGTTTTTTCACAATGTGGCGTACAAGTACACAGAGGACGAGATCCTTGACTGACACGGAAACAGCCATTGGCTTTCGTGCATAGCAGTAACAAGTTGGCCTATGGCAGAGCCCGTCATGGAGGTTAACACCTACTACGCGGTCAGCTCCCGCTGACGACCGTTGGGTAGCCGATGTCCTGACAGCAAGGTCAGGCAGCCACCCTTTTAGGGTGTGAAGCTGCACATATTACAAATATCCTTGCATCACCAACACTCAAAATGAAGACTAATACATTTCTAAATGTCAGATACGAACTACACTTTTCTTGGAAACATATGACATGATAAAATGTGAACCGTGACTGTCTTTGACCATGATAGTTGACCATGATAGTTACGGGGTGCTACCTCAGTGGACGGTATTTACAATAAACAATAGGTGCAAATAATACAGTACAGATGTATCATTTGCACATGATGACCAAAAAATCCTAAATATGTATTTTGTAAGATCTTAGTGGACCACATATTTGATGTCAATGTGTGTACATGTATTACCCTATGACATTTCTACTGTTAGCCAGAATTCTGATGTATATTGACATTAAAAGTATGGAGTGACCATTTCACCTGATCTTTTCTATTCCATACACACATGTCTGAACCCAGCCATAGATAGGAGACAACAGCTCGAGGTGTTCCAGCCCTTTGCAGACCTTGCCACAATGGAGGAACGGGACGTCATCAAGCAATATCATCTAAATATGCAAACTATCCTGGATTTGTGTCAGCAGTTGGAGCTTGATCTCCTGCCTCACAATAGAAATCCCACAGACATAGCACCAATAGTAAAACACAATGATATGGAATTCCTATAGCCTGACGCCCAGTACATATTGTTTTGGGTCAAGGGCAACAAGTTTTCATATTTATTTTGTCCTTGGGACAGGTAAGCCCAACCCCCTGCAGCACAAATCCTTTGCCTGCCAGTTTAGAGTACCACATTATGGATCAGGGAAGGTCATTGTCTACAGTAAAGGTAACATTTGTGTCCATATGTTAATGCTCTTAAACTTGTATTTATGGTTCATTAATGTAAAGCCTTTATTATTTGTATGAGTGGACTAAGGAAATGCTGTAAGCTTGGACTGAACTACTGATAGTTCCTTTATTAAAATGTGTACACGCATTTGCAAAGTTTAACAATATGAAGCTACATATGATGCTCCCAGAATGCTCTTTAATTCAGTGTAAATATTTGCAGAAGCTTGAAAGCAATATTGGGGATTCTTTGCTTTCAAAATCAAAAGGTTCATTAAAAAAATGCAACTAGGAAAAAAAGCTTTGTTAAGCTACTATGAAATTTTAGGTACCATTTCTTTGCACTATCATCTAGTAAAATATGTTGATGCATGCTAGTATTTCCAAACAATATATCAAAAAATCAGTGTAAGCATGTTAAACAATACTATGGGAAACATGAAAATAAACAAGCACTGGCAAAGCCAGTAGATTCAACCTTGGTCATCAGCCTTTTGGCTTTGTCACTCTAAGCTTTATTTTGACATGTTTTTTGTAAAACTGCTGTGCCCTCAATATTATAACAAACACTAGTAAAAAGCAAAACTATTTATGGCCTCAAAAAGCACACATTGCCACAGTAGTTCCTGACATTGACCAAAACTACTTTGTGTGCCAATATGCTCCTTGTGAAGCAGCACAATGCTGTCACTCATAGTGAAGCCAGCCAATAGACGGACAGAGACGTCATTTTAATAAAAACAAAAAGATCTTGGTTAATGCCAGGCCTAATCAGGGGCCCAATTCTTAAAGGAAGTAACAAAAGTGCACCCATTGTATACATTCTTGCATTAGTGCAGATTTACGGAAGTAAGCCAGGAAATGTGAACTGCATTTTAGCTCAGGCAGATACATATGTGAAGATTTGCTCATGCGAAAATCTATTGCGCATGTACAAGTTTACCTTCCCTACAATTACTTTTTTCCCCAACTTCTAGGAATAAATTTCCAAGCGTGCTCAGCATGGGAAAAGATTAGAGAAGAGCTGTCAAAAACTCTTAAAACATGCAAGTTCGTAGGTTTGCACAGACTCAAAAGGGTATTCTAACCCTGAAGCTATTGCTTACTGCTGCTTACAGCCCAAGTACATACATTAGTGAAAAGTTGGCAAAAAATGGTTTTCTTAGTATTCAAATCCTACTATAGTATGAGCCCTGACATTGTCAGAGAGGCTATTATCAGAGCCCTTATATAATGAGATTGCTGCCATAATTTGTCGCTGTACTACATCGCACCAAAGGGACAAGTGGATTTTGTTACAGGACAAATAGATTTATGAAACAACCTGACCCATGGACAGGTAGATATTTTAATAAATTACACACACCTGAAAAAGCATAGCAATACTGCATTTTCTAGTCACTGGCACCTTTCAATACAATGTGGCAGTATCTGGGGGGGGGCATGTCCAGCCAACATTCAGTGGTGGGCTACAAGAAGTCCTTGCTTCCCTGATGCAAAACATCAACAGCTATGTCCAATTCCCATGTCCACAGTATTTGGCCATCTTGAAGGGAGAATTTTATGCTTTGGATGGAATACCACATGTGGTTGGAGCAATAGATGGCACGCATAGTGTCTCGGTGCCACCATACAACAGAGAACAGGTCTACTGCAATCAGAAGAACATCACCCTGAGGAGGGACATCCCTATAGTTGCAGAGGATTGAGACCAAGATGAGCCCCCAGGTGAGGATGTTGAAATGCCTAATGCAGATGACAATGTTGAAGAAGGAGTTGACTTAACTCAAGATGTGAGTGCCCTCTTCCGCACCTGAGTGTAAGTACCCCTCTACAAATTTTAAGCTCCAATGTCAGTACAACTTGTGCTCTAGAAAATATATCTGTCTGCTATGGTAATCTGTTAGAAATGGTCAGTGCAGGAAAGTCAAGGCAAAGAAGTTAATGGATCAGAGTTTCTCTACATTGGATTACATGGTCACTGACAAAGATGAACTGTGCTTGTGCTACGTATGTGACTTGTCAAGTGATTTCAATGTAATATGTGGTCAAATTAATATTCCTTGTTATTTTGTTTCAGAAGCCTTCACCAGGTCATCTTCATTTGGACATTTCAATGTTCTACACGTTGTACTTCAAAACAGCAACATATCCCACCAAAGCCACATGTGTTGCTCCTGGGATAGACACCCACTCTGGACAGACAAATCTTTTCCAAAGATATATCTTAAGCTCTGATAGCATAGAAGTTCTGAAGATTGTATCTGACCTGTGATCTGTGTAATGCTGCCATCAAGGTAATACGTACCACTTGAGTTGCTCAAACCACACATGTATGTCAAGCTCTATCATACTGTTCTCCCTTCACATTGGCTAAATCTTCAGTTTGCTGGCTGTAGAGGTAGCTGTTGATGTGTTTCACCATAGGTGATAAGACGTTGTTAGCACACCACTTAATGGTGAATGTGTCATTGCGCCAGATAGTGCCACGGTGTCCTGTGCTGGTTGTGTGTCCTGAAATGTTGTCACTGCCATGATGTAGACTATTGGTGTTATTGATCTAAGATTCCTGTTGTGAGGGCAGGATGTATGGTTCCAACTGAGGTCATGCATCGCTCATAGTCTGCCTATTTAAATTGTTCCCATTGCATGTTCCCTTCCCTCTATGGTATCAAGGCAGTGAAGCATATAACCCTGAATGTCACGGATATTGGGATTAGGAGTGGTTTTTGTAACCCTGACTACAAAAACCTGTTTGTAACATTAGTATTTTCCACATACATTCACAGTAGAGTTTACTTTCAATAAAGTTGTTGACACTTTTCCCATTTGTAATTGCAACATTTTGTCCTAAATGGAGGTTCAATAGTTTCCCCAACATGATGGTGGAGATATACATGACAAAAGAAATGCCACAAATATCCAACCAAGAGCCTTTTACTCCATGTCCATTACATTTATTCTGATGAAAAAAACAAGTGTGCGGTGAAATAAAATAAGGTGAAATAAACTAAGAAGTGTCTATCATGGTGAATGGAAACATAGTACTAGAGCCAAATGGAGTTTGAAGTCCAATGTCAAAATACTACTGTCCTCCGAAAAGGTAAATGTGTTCATGAAACAGTCTACATAGTAAATGGTAGGCACACAAGGAGGAAATTAGGTTTGGCATCTGTTGGAGGTGATGGTGTTGGTCTTGCCATCCTCTGCTGCTGGTCCAGATGACCGTCCTCTCCAGGGAGAAGGGGGGGCACAGGTGCAGGGACTGGGGTGGTACGGGCAGGCACATCCTCTGGCAGGGCCTCCTTGTCTGTGGCTGGCAGTGTTGTACTTTGGCCAGATGTTTAGAGACCACAGACAGGGCCAGATGGTCTGGGAAAAGCTGTGTGCATAATATTATAAATGTCATACATCACCCTAGGCAAGAAACACAAACTGGAATTGATGTTCTGCATCTTCTCATTGTTCTCCCTCTGCACCTGCTTAATGTTCGGGAGCTCGTTTAGGACTTGGCCCATCACGTCTTGGGATTGCTGGACTGATTTCGAACAATCAGTTGGGCACAGAATTTGTGTGCTGCTTCTCGGTGCAAAGGAAGCTGCTGCAGCTGTGGTGGGAGGTGTAGCTGTGGACTGGGTTTGACTCACTGGAAGTGTGTGGACAGACAGACCAGATGGACCAGCTTGCTCCTCATCATCCAGACTGGGAGCCCTAACTGGGGGATTGCTCCTGGGGTGGAGTAGAAGTGTCTTGGCTGGCAGACAATGGTCCACTGGGTCAGGTGGTTGGACCTGTGAAAGATACAGAGGATTTGTGTTTATGGTTTAATTCTGTTTATTAAAGTTTTGATTCTAAAGAATAAATTACAACATCTCTGCATCCATCCACAGGCGGGCAGGCATAAACAATCAGCAAGCACTTGTCAGAGAGCTGCAATGGGCGGGTTAAGGGCTAGATAGAAATAACGGGGTTAACAATCGGGGAGGTCCACCATGCACTTATCTGAACATTAAAAAACGAAGCATGAGCTTCTTACATAGTGGCAAAACAAAGATGAAGGGGGGTGTTAAAATGTGTCTATCTGTGTGAGGCGCAAACCTGTCAGTACCGAGGGCATGTAAGCTCCCAAAAACTGAAGTGCGGGAGAGTACGGTCTACTGCAGCAGTTATTTTCTCCATTCCCAGTATACCCCACAGTTTATACTACTAATCCAGGAGGCGTGGGACGTCATCAGTGCCCCATTGTGCCAATATATATTGATGAGCGGCGCCAAGTGGTAAGGATATAGCCCGGCCTTGTGCGGATCGCAAGGGGTACATTAAGGTATTGGCCAGGACCAGTATGATGTAGCTTGGGAAATGTGGTAAATCTGTGTCATATATTTTGTCAGTGTCTGACAAAACTTCTTGCCAAAATGTCCCCAGTTTGGGGCATTGCCAAAGTATGTGTGTAAGAGTACTTTGCTGCCCACACTGTCGCCAAAAATACGTCACTTGCACATGGTTTCCACTTGGCCAGTCTAGCTGGGGTGTAGTGCCAATAATGCACTACTTAAAAAGTGTTTCAGGTCGTCAACACTGCGCGTCATTGTCCAGGCCCGCTGGAAAATGTCAGACCACTCATTAGACGTAAAGGTCCTTTCGCATTCTTTTTCCCATCGCCTCTGCACTGGTGATGTCGTCTTTCATGTAGGTGTATTGAAGAAGGTGTATATGTCCGATAGTAGGCGTCCATCTGCATCCCTAATGAGCAACCACTGCTCAAATGATGTGAGCGGGCAGCTGACATGTGGCCGCACATGAGGCTGCTTGAGCCAGTGAGAAATCGCTAGATACTGCCAGTTGGCACTGGAGGCTAGACCAAATTCGACTCGTAGGTGTGCGAATTCCCAAAGCCCAGCTTGGTCAAAGAAGTCCCCCGCTCTTTTGCAACCTGAAGCTTGCCAGTGTCTGAAGGAGGACCAGTTCATTGCTGGGGGAAAGTGGGGGAAGCTGCATTGATAACAATTTTGTAATCTGTACCCTGTCCCACGTACCCACTGTAGTTTGCAGCACTGGCGATAAACATACCCCTGCTGAGCTAGATGGTCTAGGAAGCAATGGGATCTTCCAAATATGAATTCCCCTATCGCCTGATCTATAAAGCACCAGGACTTCTCAGTCACAGGCCTAGACCATTCCACCATATATCTAATCTGTGCGGCTTGATAGTAATAGAGTAAATGCGGGATCCTCAATCCACCTTCCTTCATTGGCCAATAGGCCTGTTTCCGTGAGATGAGGAGTTTCTCCCCCTCCCCAGATGTATGCTTCCAGCATTGTTTGCATTTTTTCTAGACTTTGTGGAGGGGAGGTAGGGGTAGTGACTGCAACATGTACAGGAGTTTAAAGAGAATTGTCCTTTTTATCGCTGCTAGTCCCTTCCAGGAGAGAGTAGCCACTGCCCATGTTTGGAGGTCCGCTCTCACGATGGATATTAACCTTGCATAATTTCACTCAGCCATCCGTTCCAAAGTAGAATGTATCTGAAGGCCTAGATATCTGACCCCTGAGTTGCCCAGGTGAACAGGAATTGCTGAGCAAGGTTGCGCTGGTCTTCATGTGGGATTGGTAAGCTCAATAAATATCTTCTGAAGATTAACCTTGAACCCCAATAGTGGTCCAAACTCTCCAAGTTCCTCTACGAGTGCTGGGAGCGAGATGTAAGATTGCGTAAGGGAAATCATTATGTCATGTGCCTACATTGCCAATTTGTGTTCCCTGCCCACCATAGGGATACCTCTTATTTGGGGATGCTGCCCTGTTCTCTCCACTAAGGACTCCACATAAAGTGCAAAAGCAAAGGAGATAAGCGGCATCCCTCCCTCGTGCTTTCTAGAAGGGTTGTGATAGCACTCCATTCGCCTGGACTTGTGCCCGTGGATTCTCATAGTTACACCATAACCATTTACAGTAGCGTGGCCCCAAGCCAAACATCACGAGTACTGCGCGGAGGAATGGCCAATGTACTCTGTTAAACACCTTCTCGTCGTCGATTGTCATCAAGAGTGCCAGTGTGTGTGAGCAGAGTACTTTATCTATAAGGTGACACAGACGTTTGGTGATATCGCTACACACGCATTCTAGAATGAATCCAGTTTGGTCCAGGTCTATGAGCCCTTACATATAAGGGCCAGCCGTGCATCCAGAATACTCGTAAAGATCTTGGCGTCCACATTCAGCAATGAAATGGGCCCATATGAGGCACAGTGTTGTGGGTTTTTCTTAGGCTCAGGACTTACAGCTATGGTGGCATGGCACATGGGGCCTCATTCTAAGTTTGGCTGGCGGCGGGCACCGCCAGCCAAACGGGAACCGCCATATGGCCGCTCCGCGGTCAGAAGACCGCGGATGCCATTCTGGCTTTCCTGCTGGACCGGCGGGCGACCGACAAAAGGGCGCCCGCCGGCCCAGCGGGAAAGACCCTGCAACAAGGAAGCTGGCTCAGAATCGAGCCGGCGGAGTTGCAGGGGTGCGACGGGTGCAGTGGCATCCGTCGCGATCTTCACTGTCTGCAAAGCAGACAGTGAAAATCTTTATGGGGCCCTGTTAGGGGACCCCTGCACTGCCCATGCCAGTGGCATGGGCAGTGCAGGGGCCCCCAGGGGCCCCACGACACCCGTTCCCGCCATCCTGTTTCTGGCGGTGAAAACCGCCAGAAACAGGCTGGCGGGAAGGGGGTCGGAATCCCTATGGCGGCGCTGCAAACAGCGCCGCCATGGAGGATTCCCTGGGCCAGGGGAAAACCGGCAGGAAACCGCCGGTTCCCCTTTTCTGACCGCGGCTTTACCGCCGTGGTCAGAATGGCCCTGGAAGCACCGCCAGCCTGTTGGCGGTGCTTCCGTGGTCCCCGGCCCTGGCGGTCATGGACCGCCAGGGTCGGAATGACCCCCATGGTCTCCACAAGAGTTCCAGTTTTGCTAAATGAATTATAGAGGCAAGTCAATACGGGAGTGAGTAGAGATGCAAACCACTTATAGAAGTCTGGGAGGAAGCAGTCCTGTCCTGGCGCTTTACCAGGGACTAGTTTTTTGATTGCTGTCATAACTTCGTCCTCCTGTATGTCTCTATCTAAGTGTGCAGCGTCGCTAGCGGGTATGGAGTCTAGCTGGATGAAATCCAGGTAGCAGGACATATCAGTGTCATGTAAAGTCTCTGTAGAATAGAGGTTGCCATAGAAGCACTGGAATGACTGAGTAATGAGATCATCTTGGCGGAGCTGCTCTCCCTGATCCCCCTCTAGCACTGTTATTCTTTATCCGGTCGCTTGGGGTTGTAAACGGTGTGCCAACAGTTGATCAGCTCTATTGCCCCTGTGTATTATTTTTGTTTCAGTCGTAGTAGGGCATACTCTGCCTTACCATGTCCAACGCCAGGAGCTCCACCCAGACTGCCATCAGTTGACGGCGCGCCTGATTGACTGTGCTGTGCTTCCAGTTCCGGCACTAGGTCTTCTAAGAGTACTCTCTTGTCCCTACGTTGTTTATTATATTGGGCAGAGACTGCTATGACCACCCCTCATAGCACTGCCTTCAGTGTATCCCAGAGGAGGGTGACTGGAGTGTCCGGAAGGTCATTAGTAGCTAAGTAGGTATGATTGGAGTTTGTCATTTCTGTGGTCACCGCTTTGTGTTGCAAGAGCTTTGTACTGAGACACCAGATGTTTGCTGTGCATGAGGGCAATTAAGGCACAGTGCAATGGTTATAAGAGAGTGATTCGATAGGGCTGTCGGCATTATGTCTGCTGTAGTAATGGTTGCCACCATCAAACATGAAGAGGTGTAAAATAAGTCCAATCGTAGGTAAGTTTGGTGTGCTGCTGAGTAGAATGTATAGCCTCAATCTTTTGGGTGTCGTGCAAGCCATATATCTAACAGGCCCATGTCTGTAAGCCACCTTAAGCCCCCTTCTGTGAATGACCCATTCTGTCCCATCCGTTGGGCCGAACAGTCCATGATTGTGTCTGGAACTAAACTGAAGTTTCCCCCTACCAATGCATCCTGATCGGCAAACGCCATTACTAGTCCAACCGCCTCTCTGAGGAATGTTTCCTGGTGATCACTGGGGCCATAAATCATTGCTAACAGGAAGGTATAAGTGTGGAGGGCAATGCGGAGTGACAAGATTCTACCTTTAATTTCAGCATGGGTCTGGAGCACGCGGCCTGGGAAATGTGTGGCTGAAAGGATGGCTACCCGCACGCGGTTCTGAGTGGACGAAGAGAAGAACTGCCAGTCAAACCACCGAGACCTCAATCGTGCAAGACCTTCTTGAGGAGATGCTTCTCTTGTAGGAGACATATATCACATTTGGACTCTCTCAACATGGACAGCAAGGCCAATCGTTTTGCTGGAGAGTTAAGGCCTCTCACATTAAGGCTAATATTTATAATTTTTTTGCACCGCATTCGCGTCATTTTTTGACGCAAAAGCGGCCCAAACGTACAAAATACAATTGTATTTTGCAAGTTTGCGCCGCTTTTACGTTAAAAAGCGGCGCAAATGAGGCGCTAAAAAGGTTTAAATATGGGCCTAAGTATTTTAATCATGGAACCAAAGTGGCGCCACCGCTAATCTAAGGGTAAGTGTAATCTGGTTCTGGTCTCGAAAGATGCCCACATCCCACCTTCCTCCCATTAAATTACCACCCTGCTGAATAGCATGCGAGGACCGTAGTAAGGACCTATAGGGGAACAACAAACAACAATAGAATCATAACAGATCTTAAATCCACTGGTTGAAGAACGGTCTAGAAGTTAGCGAATTAGCATCCTGTCATAATAGTCTGGGCTAAATCATTAGTGCGATCTATCAAGGACATAAGACTGTATCTCCGAGCATGTTGTCTAGTGGGTTACCCCAATTGAAGTGACTCATAAGCCCCTTGGCGCATATAATTTTATAAATGGCAAGATGCAATTTTATCTGATCAACTTATTTAAGAGAACTGACTAACTTAGGGCTCCATTTTCCACTGATTGACTTCTAACTTTTGTAAACAGGACCTATTGTATGTAGTTTCTATGTCTTATCTTATGTACAAATCCGTCTTAGAATAGTTTATATGTTTTTAACAATTGATTTGTATTATTTTAGCATTTAGCTTCTTGTATAGGGCAAGATCCAGACACTATTTTAAGAGTCTTGTCTTAATTATTTATGAAACTTTTTATGTAGTTTTATGAACCCTTTTTTTATATAAGCAGTGTACTAATTGCTAATGTCTCTTTTTACCTGATGGTCTATGGTTTTTATCCTTCTGTATATATGATTATTTTTTAATTTCTCAAATGGTCCAAATCTGGACCGAATAAACTATTGATTGATTGAACAAACAACAATAACATAAAATCAAACTATTTCCATCTGTGCACGCAGAAAACACCATATGGTAGGGGATCATGTTGCTAGTGGGCAGTCCAGTCCATGGTTATATTGTAGTAGAGGAGGTCCGCCTCATCTATAGATGTAACAATTTCCACCTGGCAGCAGCTCTCCAGTGGTAGTGAAAATATAGCCAAAGCAGTCAAATCGCTAGTAAGAACCCTGGTGGATGCCACCGCCTGTGACTCCAAGGAGCGATCAATCGTTCTGTGTCTTAGAGGCAGCAGTGCAGTTCGTTCCTTAACACTGTCGCTCACTGAGGCCTTTATGGAGAGCTTCTTTCTATTGCTGCAGTGTCTTTTTTTTATTTCTAGCCTCCGCTGCAGAGAACTGGACCCAGCGGAGCCACCCTCCCCTCCTGTTGGGTTATCAAAGCCCACTAGCAGGCCCATGTCCGCTCTTGCGGAGTCTCCAGTTGGAACACCACCCCTGCCACTCTCCTGGCTTGGAGAAGCAAGAGCAAGACTCCTCTCAGCGCTGCAACACCTCTGCTTTCACTGGTGCATTGTGTTTATCTCCCTCCTCTGCTTCCGCTCCAGCGACACTTCTCTGGTTCTGCAACTCACCAGTGCAGGGAAATTATTATCACTGCAGCGCCATCCCATAGAAGTGCCAGGTGGACGTTCCACCCTGCACAGCCGCCACCTTAGAAATCCTCAGGAGCCACGTCATCCGTCCACGGTGTTAACGGGCAGTGCAGTGGTCCGCTATGGACTCCTATGACACACTGTGCGCTTTGGGCAGTGTTCCATGCTGGCCCCAGTGGTAGTCAATGCCCCTAGGCGCTACTGCCACCCTTAAACTTTAGTGTTGCAGCAGAGCTCCGTAAATTCCCTCCTACGCAGCCGCCATCTTGCCCACGCTCCAGGATGTGTGTTTAAAATATAGTTTGTGCATTTCATGCGTCTTTGTCTACATAAGGGCCAACTTAAAACCTAGAAAGAGTGATATTGACTGATTGGGACATGTGTTATTTTCATTGTTTTACCTATGCAGCCTGATTTACACAGATGGCAATTCCAGTGCTGAAATTGTAGAGATGTCCTGAAATGCCAAACTGTTAGTTCAGATTTGTAGGTTACATGTGACAGACACTGAACCCAGTAGATTGGAGTACTGGATCATTCCAAGGCCTACAGGCTGCAAAACATTGGATACAAAGTGGTGCATAATGCACATGTTACTGCAATTGACCATCATATGGACAGTGAATTTTTACTTGTGTAGCTACTGATTCTGTTCAGCATGCTGCAACATAACTTGGATTCAACAGACAATGAATACTGTAAGTATTGTCATCAATGTTGAGTAGCTATGAGCAGGGGTCAACAGGGTTGAGATACATAAAAGGTGATTTTGTAATCAATAGCATGACATGGTGACTGACAAATGCTCTAGTTTTTTAAATGTGTAGGTATATGGAAGTACAGAACAGTGTAACAACATTACATTCCACTATTATTTTTCAGATCCATTAACAGAGCATCATGGTAGTTGTAGCCATCTGTTGACACCATGGACAATACTTGTTTGAGAAATAAGATACACATATCAATTTCAGAGAGTGAAAACATGTTTGCAACTGGTACACACATATGAATTTAATGTGACTAGGACAAAATACAATTTAGGAACACCATACTCTCCGGTGAAAATGGATGCAGTTTTTTGACCTGTTTTTGTAAGCACAACAACGTATATTGATGTATTGTAATGGGCAGAACCCATGCAAGAGATGATCCATGGGGAACTACACACAATCTGACTATCCATTTTGAATTATGTTAGAAAGAGAGCTACACCTATGCTGCTGGTAATTTGTATGACACAACAGATTTTGTTTATTCAAAATTAGCTATATCTGTGTTGCTAAGGTTGTTGCAACATTCTAATAGTCTACCTTAAGGGCAGGGCTCCATTGGTGATTAGGGAGAAATACACAGGTCTGACTTACCAGTCTGCACTCCACCATTGATTCCAGTCAAGCCTTCAGGATGGAGGAGTTGCAGGACCTTTTCCTCCCAGGAAAAGAGTTGTAATTGGGGGCGTGGGGGAACACCCACCAGTCCTCTGGGACTACAGGTGATGCTTGGAGGCCAGTGAACAAATCTTCTCCTGTAGATGGTTCCACATCTTTCTAATCTCCTCCTGTGTGCATTGGTCATTGGCTACTGCAGTCACCCTGTCAACCATTCTGGTCCACATTTGCCTTTTCTGGGAAATGGTAGTATTTTGGACTTTTGCTCCAAACAATTGTAGCTCTACCCTAATGATTTCATCCACCATGGCAGATAATTCTCCCCCCTCTGTGAAATGTGGATTTCTTCTCCCTGCCATTGTGAAATGTATCCAAACAACACAACTACTGCTAACAGAAAATGAAGGTTACTGTAAAGAAATTGATTTAACAAAAAAAACAAAAAGACAGAGGGAGTGGTAAACAGAATCAAAACCTGTCTCCTATGTTGTGGATTTGGATGGCTGTCTGGTCTGCTGCAGTGGTATGGCAAGGGATCATAGTCTGAAATGGAGTGTGTTTTATTGTGTGTTTTGCAGGTGTTCACAATTTTCCAATTTCCAACAGGTGTGGGCTATTGGCATCCAACCATTGGCCACAGCCATGATACTATTCTGAAGAGGTCCCAGGATGGACTCCCACCATCATAGGCCCACCGCTGACACACCACCAGCACAACTGTGTAATCTAAATAGGCTCTGCAGGGTGCTAATCAATGGCATTGGAGTCCTCCACATTGGCTGCTGGCGCGACAGAGTACACTACATCGTAGCGGTCTTTGGCTTAGCCACAGTACATCTAAATACAGCGGGCGGGAGACCGCTGATGTGATGGTGTTTTCAGGCCCGATGTGGCTTGGCGGCCAGACTGCCAACATCTAAATCAGGCCCAGAATGAATATAATACTAAGTGGGACCACATTTAACCTAAAGTGACACAGAAAACAAAGCAGAAAGAAGTTCCCATTCAACAGATAGCTTTACAAAATGACTAAGATCGCTTATAAACACGTGAACTATCGTTAACAACGATAAATCTCTTTTGGTATTGAAAAAAAACAATGATTGTAAACAATCAAACATTTTTTTAACTTTTCCTAGTTTAAGCAGAGTGTGATCAATAAACATGTAAAGCTTACTTGCTCCAAACAATAAGGATCTAAGCATCTTTGTGTGGAGTAACTCAATTGATGCGGTTAAGGGAAAACATACTGCACATCCCCAAACTGGCCCAAAAGAATTATTGAAGTGTCACGCAACAAGAGACTCTGCAAATATTATTTGCTTTATTAAGTGCCCATGTGAAATTATGTGTAAAACAAATACAGGGAAGACTGGAACACAGATTAGAACACAAATAAATGAGCAGAAATCAGCCATCAGATTTAAAGACGCATACAAGTGCCCAAATTTGGCAAAATGTTATATAAAATATCAACACTGAGTTTCACAGCCTTAGTATCAGTTTTGTTAAATTTGTTACAAATTGACATGTGAAGGACATAAGACTATGTTACTGTTGTTGGACAATTAATCCATTAAACAACTATTCGGATTAAGTGCTACACAGGATTATAGCGGTTTCCAAATTACCACTGGATGTAGACTTTAATGTGAAAATGAAGAAGTGACATCTAACCACCACAGACTTAACACTCAAGGAGACTGATTCACAGGTGTGACCATATTTAGGTGTGAGATAAAGAGTATTAAAATATGCCACATCAAAGATACTAATAAATAAGTTTGGATATTTTTTTTCAGATTAGGATGTTCATAACTCTCCAGGTGAAGGACAGCACTCTTCAGCAAACATAAACGAAACTGTAATGTATTTATTAATTTGGAGTAGAAAAGAAACTAAATCTGAAAAAAAAAATCTGTGGAAGAATTTCAGTGTAATATAATGAGGCAAAGAATCTGGTGCAAAAATATGACATATGCAGTAGGCCCTTACTATAGCTAGTAAAACCTTATAACAGGAACTATCTTCCACCAAGAAGAAACAGGAGAATGCCACAGGGGTTGAGAGGGACGATGGTAATGATTTCTTGGACTATTTCTGAAGGTTGAGGCCACCCTCTTACAATCTAGTTCCACCCACAGGGCACTCCAGCAGAGCTCTCTAGAAGTAGTAGTATTGACAAGCCCCTCTACAATGGTAAGTACATCCTGATATACACTGATCCCCATACCAGAGGAATCAAAAGCGTGTCCCTTACACCAGTAACACAAATGACTCCCAGACTCCGACTACTACGAGTATTCCCCCGGTATACTTGATATCAAGCACCCCACAGGTTCAGGAAATTTCAAGCACTCCAAAGACGCCTGGTGAACACCAACATTCCCCTAGCACCAAGGGCTTTAGAGGGAGAATCCACCAAAGTGCTTAGCAGTGGAGGGCGCACTGTGGCTGCATTCCCTGAATCTTCACTACAGCATAGCGGAAATGTTCCCCAAAACATAAACATCACAATGATAAAAGCAGAGCTTGAGGAGATCATGAACGGAAATCTGTCCATACACTTTCTTTGAAAGTATGGTGAGGATGAATTAATGTTTATGAGCAAGGAAGCTGCGAGGGTTGGCATAAGGTATAAGCTAACATGGAGGAGTTGACAAGTGTGGATTAGATTTGAGAAAGAATTTCAGAAAGACAAAGAGTGACAAGGACGTGAAGGCAATGAAGTAGTGAAGATTAAAAACACATGCTAAGTAGTTGACAGGTTGTATCAGAGAGTGGCGAGAGTTAAAGAAATTCAGGGAGCAGTGGTTGAAAAAGGAAATGTCAAAAGTGAGAAAAAAAGAGTAACAACAGATGGTGAGATGGGCAAGAGCTCTGATCGAGCAGAAGAGAAGTAATACCTCTGATGGAGGTGCAGGGAGCGTATGTGTATCAACCCCGGACTCTGGCACTCTTTTTCCATTTCACAGTCTCCTGACACTGAAAGAAAACCCTGACATATAGTGCACCCAAGTAGATAGAACTGTGACCATTTTGAAGGTTTAGTGGGCAAATTTACACATGCTCTTGAAGAGGTATTCGGGGGGATTTTTAGACAGAGTGTAAGAGAGTCATAGCTTGGCCTACCCATTGGCCCCCAAGGGTGGCGACTATGAATGGCCCTTCTTCCTTGGCAAAAGCTAAATATGATGTGGTGATCATGCATTAGAAAACAAAAAGGTATTCCACAGGGAAGTGAACTTCCCAAAAAGGAGTGACCCGACTGCTGAGAATGATAGCAAATTCGTTGTGACCTTTGTTCTTGGTTTACACTCGGAGATTAATTCGCAGATACAGCAGAAAGTGATCTGTTAGCAGATGACGTCCCTGATAAGATCCTACAGTATGCAAAATATTGTGTGACACTCAAGATCCGAAGCTTATGAAATTGATGTAGAGGTACATAATTACGCAAAGTTGGCACAGAATGGTGGTCCTAGAGATTTGGATGTGGTAGACTCAGGTCAGGACCCTGCTCTTTGTGTGGGCACCAATATGTTGGGAGTTGCCATTCAGTATGGGCAAGGAAGGAATGTGGTCCCGGAGGGGAGAGGTCAAGGAAATGGTGGTGGTACAAACATTAGTGCTTTGAAGAAAGTTGCCCTTTACTACATATGTAATAAAGGTTCCCACTGGAAGAGGGAATGTAGATACAATCCTGACCGAGTGCTATTTGATGCCCAACTACAAAATGTCATGTCACAGAAGGGGGCAATGCAGGTAGAAATCCAGTTGTCAACAGCTCCAATGCACCATATGCAGAAACACCTGGCACTGAGGCCTTAAGGCTGACTGCATGGAGATGGGTTTCACCTGGAGTCAGATTGAAAGAAAAGTCCAGGACAGAGATGGCTTGAGAGTCCTGGTTGACAGCCTATACCCCAGGAGGGGTAAGTAAGTGCTTCAGCTCTCTACGTTCACTGAAAATCTGTACATTGTTCAGTAACATGTTTGAGACTGTCTTGCTTTCCTCTCTGCGTGGTTTATCCAAGTGAATCATTCTGGACTCGAGTACAGTGCCTGGCAATCTCATCTGCATATCTGTTTCCAGTGAGACAAAATCATTACCTTCTGGTTAGCACATTTCACAACTTGTATTTCCTTGGGCAACCGGACAGCATTTTGCAGGTTCATTACACTATGTACAGGGGAACTTGAGGAGGTCAGGAAACTGTTCTGTGACCACAACTGCCCAAAATAGTGCACCACAGTGAATCTGGCTATCAACATAAATAGTAACTCTGACCCCATCAGATGCACAGCATGTCCTTATCAGAGTTACCAACTGAGCCACTTGCACAGAGGTTGGGTTAGACCAGAGACTTCCACAACTCCAGTCGTAGTGTAGACGGTATATGCTGCTTTTAAGATACAGCATGTGTCTATCAAACAAGCTCCATCAACAAATAATGTAATGTGTGATCAAATGTCTGGTCTCAGCTGGTGCATAATTCTGTTACATCAACACAACTGTGGTCACATTAATAATTGTCATTGTCATCTTCGGGAGTGGTCAATATGGTGGTGGGATTTAATGTAATGCACCTCTGCAACAAAACATTAATTAGCCAAAATTACCTGCTCATACAGAGTGAGATGGCTAGTTGTCATGTGTAGTGTTTGGGTCATGACAATTTCAGCTGAATGAGACCATGACAACGAGGGTATGTTGCATTACAATACCTTTACTCTGCTGTATGGACAAACTGACTGCACAGGCTGCTTTAAGGCAACCAGGAAGTGTGGCAGCCACTGAATTAGGTGTAGCTGAAAAACAAGCTACTGGTTGTTTGTCCGTGCGCCTGTATTAACAAAGACAGTGCGCATGTGTCACATTTGTGGAAATACAAGTTGAATTCTTTGATGTAGTCTGCCATTCCTAGAGCTGGCGGATTATAAGGTAAAATTCTAAGCTCTAGGAACGTTTCTATGTATTCTTCATCAAATGGTATCAGGTCACTGTTGTGCGTAAGCCTCTGTATGAAAGGAATCTACTGACCATAGTAGCTCATCATCCCTAAAAAAAAATCTCACCTCTCTTTGTGGAAGGACATTTCCTTTTCAAGACTGTGGAGAAGGGCTCATGCAACACTCTTGTTCCTCGTTTTTCAATTTGCTGTCTTAGGGAAAGGACTTCCTTCTGTCAGTATTGTAGTTTGTCAGAAGAGGCCTGGTGCCCATTCTCAGCAAGGTGGGGCAATCAGGTCCTGTCTGCAGACTTATTTAGTTACAGATGCCATAGGCAGATCATTGATGTACTTGACTGATGTTAAACTGCAAGGCAAGTGTAGAGTCTACAGGGTTTTCTTTAATATCTTATTAAAGTATGAAGGGCTTTCTGTATACCCCTGAGGAGTTCAACACCACACAATAATTTTATCTTAGAACCTGAACGGGAAAAAGTACTGGCTGTCCTCATGCAGAGTGCTGGAAAAGAATGTGTGACATTGAATAATGGTTGTAAACCACTCAGCCTCTACAAGGAATTTGGACAAGAATTACAACATAGTTCGGTACAACTGGGTAGCATGGAATTACTATTTTGTTGATTTTTCTCCGGTCTTGCACTATCCTCTATTTCTTGTTTGATTTCTGAAAAGCTATAAATGGAGAGTTGTATGGACTCCTGATGACTTCTTTCAGAACGCCCTAGTATAACAGGCTTTTGGTGAGTGGGGTCATGACATCTATGGTTTCTGGTGAGAGCTTGCACTGGGGTGTCTGTGGAAAGACTGCGCTTGCCTGAAAGTAATCTCTAGGGGTTTCGCGTTTTTTGATCAGCCCAATTTCCTTTCCAGGGAAATCCCACACCTCTTCATTCACTGTCTCCTTTAGGTCAGGGGCAAATATTCCTTGGTGAGGGCAGGGTGTAACCTGGTTACATACTCTTGGGACTTTATTTTTAATTCTGCATCAGTTGCCTGAGTTTCCATCTGTGTACCCTCCGGAGTGCAGTAAATCACATAGTTGAGTTTGCAAAGCTGGTCCCTTCCAACTAGGCTGAGGGCACTTGAATCACAAATCACAAATTGGTTATTGCCCCTAATTGAACCTACTTTTACTTGCCTGGGGCTGGAATCTTAGTTTTGCACTGTTGGATTGTAATACCTATGACTTAGGTCTCTCATCCAGAGAGTGGTAGGTTTGAGACCTTGCATTCTCTTAACAGTTGAGTGGATACCTCTGATATAGATCAGGAATGATACAGTGTGAACATTCACCTCTCCTTCCATGTATGGGCCACTCTGGCCTACCTCTAGAATTGCACAAAGTACGCAACCCTGCGCCCCCTCTGGCACTGTCATTGTGATTGATCCAGTCCGATGGGACTCGCAAACATCATGGGGACTTGGAGCCAGTGATCACTGACCATGAATGGGTTCTGGGACAGGACTAGAAATTTGGAACTCCATTCTGCATCTGTGGTTGGATCATAGAGGCCTGAGGCACATTCAGCCTTGTGTATCGCTGATTCCTGGCCTTCCTCTTTTCCTTTTCCCTTGAGGGTTCCAGGTTAGGGCTTGCCAGGTTGTGTTTGATGAGGGCTTTCAGAGGGTATGACCTGTCCAGCCCCGGTGTCTTCATGAATTCCTCATGAGCAGGGTGTTGGAAAGTCTACTGCCATAGGCCTTTGTTGCTGATGATTTCTGGCCAATGGATTTTGGATGATATTCCTCAGACAGGTGTTAATGAAGGTCTGGACTTTGTTGGTGGTGGTCACTGTTGCCCTCAAAATTTCTGCTCCATACAGAAGGACTGATTATACGTTGGTGTTACAAAGCCTGATCTTTTTTTGTAGCGTTAACTCCTTAGAGCTCCAGATCTTCTTTAGCTGAATAAAGACAGCCCTTGCTCTGCTGGTTCTTGCCTTTATGTCAGCATCTGTGCCACCCTGCTTGTCTATGACACTGTCCAGGTAAATGTAGGCCTGAATCTCTTCCAGTACATCGCCTGCAAGTGTGACTGCAGTTGTGCTGGCCGTGTTAGCCTTCAGAATCCTGGATTTTCCCCTGTGGATATTAAGGCTAAGTTGTGTTGATGTGACTGTCACATTATCAGTCTTCTCCTGCTTGTGAAGATGGGTATGGGAGAGTAGGGCCAGGTTGTCTGCACAGTTCAGGTTGTTGAGCTGCATTCAAGATATCCACTGGATCCCATTTCTTCTCCTTGCTGTGGATGTCTTCATGATCCAGTCTATGGCTAATAGGAAGAGAAAAGGCAAGTGCAAACAATTAGGCAGACTCCCTTCCTCACTTGGAAGGCTTCCATGAGTTGTCCTCCATGGACTATCTTGCATGTCACTCCCTCGTAAGAGTTCCTCATGACTTTAATGAGTTTATCTGGCACACAGGAGTGGCAGAGGAGTTTCCAAAGGATCTCTCTATCCATGCTGTCAAATGACTTCTCAGTGAATGAAGTTAACATAGAGGTAGTGGGGGCGAGGTTCCATTCCATCAACTGCTCAGTGATGATGCACAGTGTTGCCAGCTTGCTTGTCTCGCAACAAAGTGTCGACTTGTTCCTTCATTCTATTCAGGATTACTATCTTCAACACTTTGCCTGGGGTTGATCAAAGAGTTATCCCTCTGTATTCTGCAGAGTTACTCAGGTCACCTTTCTTGGGGATTGTAAGGAGATAGCCTCCTTCCAGTCTCGCGGCTCCTTTTCCTCTTCCAGATCCTTCCAAACATGAGGTACAGCATGTCTACTGATGTTTCAAAGTCTGCCTTCAGTGCCACTGCAGGAATGTTGTCAGGCCCTGCTACATTTCCACTTCTCAGGTGTTTGATGGCTTGCTATATTTCTTCCTTGGTTGGTCTGCTGTAGGCAAATGACAAGTCTTTGCCAGATGGCTGTATGTCCGACGGAGACTGCTGTATGGGCTGGTTCACCAGTTCTTCACAGTGCTCTACCCATCTTCAAGTGTTGGCCTTCATTACCCAGGCTTGTTTGCCAGCTTTGTCTTTAACAGATCTTTTTGGCTTTCTTATCTGCTGGAGAGTTCCCTTGTAATTTTGTAGAGTTATTTTAAGTTTCCATGGCTTATTGCATCTTTGGATTCTGTGCAAGACCACTGATGAGTCTTCTCTTGTCTGCCCTTAAGCTTCTCTTTGTTTCCTTGTTGGTTTTGGTGTACTTGCCTTCAGCTTTTTGTTTTTCTGCTGTTTGGCTGGTGTTGATGGCAGCTTTCTTTTCTTAACTCTCTTTGATTTTGCAGTGAGTCTCTGTTCTTTATGCTTGTGTTTTTTGTGAGCCAGTACCAACTGGCAGGTTGATGTTGGTGTTTCTTTGATCTTCTCCCACTGGCTTTTTATTGGGTCTCTGTTGTCTTTCAGTTCTAGCAGGACTTGAAACCCCGCTGTGGCCGGTCCTAAGCCCAGCTGCGAAAGGAAGAGGGTTATGTGTGGGGCTAGTTACCCCAACCATGTAAAAAAAAAAAAATCGCTACAGAAACACAAACCAAAAGACATTACAGGCTTGGGGAGAGAGAAACCTCCTTCACAGAGAGCTATGACACCTTGTGGTGAAAACCAGATATCCCTGGAAGTCATATAGCTTAACCGACCAAGACCATCACCATCAAGACATGGAACGTGAGGACCATGTACAAGACATGCAAGGCAGCCCAAGTGGTAGGAAAGGTGAACAAAAATACAACCTTGCCTTCCTTGGCATCAGCAAGACCAGATGAACACAGCCTGGACAGAAAAGACTGGTTCCAGGAAGAATGCTGCTGCATTTTGGACACAAGGAAGAGAGTTCCTCACACTCAGGGAGTAGCCCTGATGCTAGCGCCAGCAGCCAACAGTGCTTTGAATGGATGGAAAGCCCACGGTCCCAGAATCATCACAGCGGCCTTCCGCACAAAGAAAAAGAGGGTAAAAATGATAGCGAAGAAGAGGAAAAAGAACAGTTTTACAACAGACTCCAGTCCATCCTGAAGAAATGTGCTGAGAGACATCACCATACTGACGGGGGACCTCAATGCCAAGGTTGGAAGGGACAACATTGGATACAAAAAAATGTCACGGGGAACCATGGCCTTGACGACATGAAAAGAATGGTGAATGGCTTGCAGATTTCTGTGCCCTGATCAGTCAGGTGATAGGCAGCAGTGTATTCCCCCACAACAGAATACAGAAAGCAACATGGGTGTCGCCAGACCATTCAAAAGAGAATTAGATTAATCATGTCTGCATTACCAATACGTTCTGGAGGTCCCTGCAGGATGTGCGAGTGACAAGAGGAGCAAACATGGCGTCAGACCATCACCTTGTTGTGGCCAAGCTGAAGAAAGCATGGACCAAATCAAGGCTAGCAATATACCACCACCCTCATCAAAGAAGCTGTTGCGTGAGGCTCCCTGAATTGAGAAAGAGAAGTGTGAGTAAGCAGGATGTGTGAAAGATTCCAATTATATTTCGATGGCAAAGGATGGCAAACCAGTTCTGCCTGATTCCAAGTTGCCGGCGACCACCCAACATTTACATGGCCTGACCCAGGTCCGTCAAGTTAGATTGGTGCAGACCTTCCAGCATAACCCACACTTCTGTTTCATGGCCAAAAGTGTATGCCAAAGATGTATAGTGTTTCAGAAATTAAACGCAGGAAGAAAGATTGTTCCGACCATGAGTCCTATAGGGAAGTCAGATGGAGATTTCAGTCGGCTCCAGATTGATTTCTTGGAGATGTCCCTGTAATCAGCTGTGGTATATCCTAACAGTCATATGTTTGTTTTCAAGGGGGTGGAGGCATAACCAATTAGGAGATACGCCAGTCTGACTGTGGCCAAACTAGTCTTGAGGGAATTGATCATGAGGTTTGGAATGCCAGTTTATCTTGAATCAAATCAAGGTAGTCACTTAAACTGGGGGTATGTAGCTGTTGTGCGCAGCCTCTGATATCAACCAGAAATTCTGTTGCAGTTACAGACCAGAACCATCAAGTAGTGGTAGAGAGGGTGAATGGGACGACCAAGGCTAAGCTTACAAAGGCATGTGCCTCCACATCTCTTAAATGGCCAGGTACATTCCTATCACAAAAGGAAGAGTGCATCAGGAAGATAAATGTGCAGAGAGTGAACGTACCGACAAAAGCAAAGAGGCCAGAGACCAATAGAGAGGAGGGGGAGCTAGAAGAACAAGAGGACACAGAAGAAGGAGACCTAAGTGGCACGACTCTCACAAAAGAAGAGAGATGAAGAGGTCAAACGGACTGAGAAAACTGAACCAAAAGTACTCAGGGCCAGACTGGATTTACTTCATGAAGAGTGACACCGACATAGATGACTTTCAAAGTGACGCTGATGATTTTCTTTAATGATAAAACTCAAATTAGTTGGGGAAAGGCAATTTTGACATATCGAAGACTTCAGAGCCTCACTCAAAGGAGGTTTAAAAGTTTGAGATTATTTTACTTTAGCTTAGAGCCCATAGGTATTCAGATGACTGAGACGACTGTCACTGCAGATTTTGAAATGAGGTAGAGATCATAGGGTAGAGTGCTTCAAACTAAAAAAGTAAAACTGAACCAAGACACAGATTTTTCTTTTCTGCCGTGAGCTGTAAAGAGACTAACATGGCATTTAAGGCACATTTGTGTGGCAAAACTGTCCTAGTAGCTCCAGCCATTTCCATTGTAGTCTCTCTAGATGGCTCTCTGGCAGACTTCTATATCTTCTGGAGGGGGATGCCTTGCCTAAAGCAGAGTAAACCACATGCTGATAAATAATTAAACAATGAATAACTAAGGAGAATTTCACAAACTCTGGGCAACATAGAGATTTTAGGCCTCAGACTTCATCTTGCTATGATGTTTCATTGAACCATGTGGGTAAACGTGTATTTTATGCCTCAGTAGAATAACATTTGAAGGACTTCATGTGCAAGGACAGTGACTCCTGTTTTTTTTGTAATTCAAGGTTGCAATCAGCTGTGCTGGCAGAATCACATGCATTGTAACATTTGTTCTAGCACAGGTGGTGTAGAATTATGGAAACCTTCCAAATGTATTCACCTGCCACTATTTCTCTTTGCTTTATTCTCATTGTGTTTAGACTATGAGAACCACACCCAACTATAGTAAATGTATGAAATTATTTGTTTAGAACCCTATGAAATTGTGCTTGTTTGCAGTGGTAGCTGGTTTGTATTTACGACAGAGGGCGGGTGGGGAATGCAATAATAATAATATATATATATATATTTATTTTTTTAAAGGCACATACCTCACACAACGGGTCTTCTGCTCCTCACAGCGTCGTCCTCTCGTCTTGGCTCCCACACGGCTCAGGGACCAGGGAATAGCGCTACCAAATCCTGATGCTGGTATCATGCTGGTAACCAGCATGGGGACTGGTGGTACCGGCCTCGCTCAGCGCTCATTAGAGCGCTGGAGGCCTGTGCTTTCTCTAACCCAGCTGTCTTGATTTAGGCCATTTCTGCCCCCCCCTTGGGGGCAGGTCAGCCTATTTCTAATAGGCCGATCTGCCCCCAGGCGGGGCAGAAACCACTTAGGCACCAGGTATAGGTGTGTGTGTGTTTTGTTTGTGGGGGAGCTCCTTAAGCAAGGGTCGGTCCCCATGGGGACACATCACTGTTTTCCATTTGTGCTCCACTTGGGAGCAGATCGCCTTTTTTTGTAAGGCCCATCTGCCCCCAAGGGGAGGGGGGCAAAAAGCCCACCAGACACCAAGGGCAATTACCCCTGATCCTCTCCCCGGGGGGGCAGAAAGCCTACTAGATGCCAGGGAGTTAAAAAAAAATAGTGGGGTGGCGGCTACCAACCAGTATGGGCATGATTATGCCCCCACTCCAGCTGAAGGAGGTAACAGTGTTTCAGCTCTCCCCCTCACATAAAAGATCTTATCTCAATGGCAAGCAAGAGGACATTTGATTATTTGGGGTTTTGGTTTTACATTTGGGCCATGAGAGCTTGGCTAACTCTCAAAATCGTCCTACTTGGAATGGCGAGGGCTGCACTTTTTGGACTTTGGGACGCTGGCATGTAGAAAACTCTACAAGACTTAGACACATCTGAAAACTAAACATCTGAGTGAGTCCAGGGTGGTGTGCTTCACATGCACCCAATACCATTTTCTTACCCACAGTGCCGTGCAAACCTCCAATTTCGCTTGAAATCACACATTTTCCCCACATTTTTGTAAAAATCTGATGTGTCAATGTTGCTTTTTGGGGCGTTACCTGTCGCGGGCACTAGGCCTACCAACACAAATGAGGTACCATTTTTGTCGGGAGACTTGGGGGAATGCTGGGTGGAAGGAAATGTGTGGCTCCTTTTAGATTCCAGAACTTTTTATCACCCAAATGTGAGGAAAATGTGTTTTTTTGCCAAACTTTGAGGTTTGAAATGGATTCTGGGTAAGAGAACCTGGTGAGAGCGCCACAAGTTACCCCATCCTGGATTCCCCTAGGTGTCTAGTTTTAAAAAATGCACAGGTTTGGTAGGTTTTGCTAGGTGCCATCTGAGCTAGAGACCAAAATTCACAGCTAGGCACTTTCCAAAAAACACGTCAGTCGTCTATGTAAACATTTTATGTGTCCATGTTGCGTTTCCTGTCGCGGGCACTAGGCCTACCCACTCAAGTGCGGTACCATTTTTATTAGGAGACTTTAGAGAACACAGAATAGAAGAACACGTGTTACTGCCCCTTGTCTTTCGCTACATTTTTTCCTTCCAAATGTACGATAGTATGTAAAAAAGACGACTATTTGAGAAATGCCCTGTAGTTCACATGCTAGTATGGGGACCCCGGAATTCAGAGATGTGCAAATAACCACTTCTTCTCAACACCTTAACACAGAGGTCTTCAAACTGGGGGGCGGGCCCCCCTAGGGGGGCCTGAAGTGATCCCAGGGGGGGCCCCAGACTCCGGCCAAAATAAATATTATACAGATAACAGGCCTTTGTTTTAAGCAGAAGCATGTTATTGAAGTTTTTTAAAAAGGTAACAGTACTTAACTGCAATGTTTAAATAGGTTTAGACATATTTAAACATTGCCATGTTTATAAAATAATTGTGAAAAATTCTGAGGGGGGCCCAATGATTTTTATTTTTCAATTGGGGGGGCGCGGCATTAAAAAGTTTGGAGACCTCTGCTTTAACACCTTATCTTGTGCACATTTTGGAAATATAAAGGTTTCCTTGATACCTATTTTTCACTCTTTATATTTCACCAATTGTAAATCCGGTATACAATGAAAACCCATTGCAAGGTGCAGCTCTTTTATTGGCTCTTGGTACCTAGGATTCTTGACGAACCAACAAGCCCTATATATCCCCGCAACCATAAGAGTCCAGCAGATGTAACGGTATATTGCTTTCAAAACTGTGCCATAGCTGGAAAAAGTTATAGAAGAAAATGTGGACAGAAAAGGCTTTTTTTTCACCTAAATGTCAATATTTATTTTTATTTTAGCTGTTATTTCCGTAGGAAAACCTTAAAAGATCACCACAAATGACCCCTTGCTGAATTCAGAAGTTTGCCTACTTTTCGGAAATGTGTAGCCTGGGATCCAGCATTGGTTTGAAACCTATTTCTGTCACTAACTGGAAGGAGGCTGAAGGCACAAAAAATAGTAAAAATGGGGTATGTCCCAGTAAAATGGCAAAATTGTGTTGAAAAATGTGGTTTTCTGATTCAAGTCTGCCTGTTCCTGAAAGCAGGGAAGATGATGATTTTATCACCGCAAACCCTTTGTTGATGCCAATTTCAGGGGAAAGAAAACACAAGCTTTCTTCTGTATTTTGGCTAATTTATTGGTCTCCTCCAGGGGAACCCACAAACTCTGGGTACCTCTCGAATTTCTAGGATGCTGGAAAAAAGGGCGCAAATTTGGCATGGGTAGCTTATGTGGACAAAACATTATGAGGGCCTAAGTACGAACTGCCCCAAATAGCCGAAAAAAGGCCTGGCACCTGAGGGGGGAAAGGCGTGGCAAGGAAGGGGTTAATCTCTATAAAACCTGGAGTGTTCAACCTTTTAGACAGGACTCAAATAGGGTTCAACCTTTCTTTGTCAGTATTGAGCCAGAATCATTTACCAAGACCAATTTGGTGAAATAAATTATTCATCTTTCTACAACTGCACTGGTATCTCTGTTGCTGTGAAGAAGCAAATGGGTAATATATGCCATTATTCTGACTAGCATTGATATCACCTTAATTTTCTCTAAAGAAACAATGGTCCCTGAATTAAATAAGATGAACATAATAATCATAGAGTTGCAATGAAATCTATGAAAACAGGTGAAACACTGTGATTGAAGGAACCGCCACCACCTGGTGGCCCCCCTACTTTTCAGCTTCCTCAAGCCATATTGGCCTGGTCTGTGGCTCCTTGTACAGCATTCCCCAGTCTCTCAGGCATATCCCATGTCCTGATGTTGACCCTGGTACTAATTGTGGGAGCAAAACGTTGTCGGCTTAAGTTCCCTGACTCACAGTGTTGTAACTAACTTAATGTGTAGGAGCATGGCCAACCTATGTATGTGCCCATTGTAAGCATGAGGTTTTATTGTTTATTGTATACCTTGTTAACAATGATTTAGGATGGCGTATTTATCGTTCTTGAGAATTTCAACAGCACCCTGTATGTACATTTTTAGTAATACAAACTGAACACATACCAAGATGGTATGTTTTTTTAAACAGCCACTTCCCAGAGTGTTTTTACATATAGGAAGACCAGTAGCTGAAAAAGCTAATAGAGTGCAGAGTTTTCAGTCGGGGTCTCGTTGTTATCAAATTACGTGTGAAATGATTTTGATATTATGAAATCACAGCTACTCAATAAAAAAAATAGATAAAGAAAAACACCTGTAACACTGTTGCTGGTGCATTATTATCACCGATGCACACTGATTGTAAGAGGCATGTGATTACCTATCATAAGAAGTTGTATGCAGATTAAATGAATGCTACAATTTTTATAAATAACTACTGGCTATAAAAGACAGTGAATGCCGAAAGATTATCTGCAAGATAAAAATAGCAATTTGCAATTAATACTGACGAGCAAAAATTAGCTTAGCTAAAATAAATGAATGTGCAAATTAGTGGCAGGTTTGATGGGTGTTATGTTCCTCGGGTTTCGTTTTAGAATCATACTGCTTCTAGGGTCAATAAATAGTGAATCATCGGCATTTGTGCCCAGAGGCAGACGCCTATATGATACGTAAGTGTTTACAGAGTGGTCCTCTTGTTAATGAATTTGAACTTATTAATGAAAAAGAAAAACTGTTTTGGTTCGGAAGAAATATTAAAGAATGATAACTATATTTACTTCCTAAAGTTAAAATTCCTCTACCAATTGTTATATGTATGTGTGTGTGCGTATGATTGTTGTGGATATAAGGCAACAAAAAAATGTGTTGATAAGATTATTGACTGGTTGCGGTGGCCTGTGGAACATAAACATATGGAAAAGTATGTTTGGTTATGATCAATGTATGCTCAGTCAACAGTGACTAATGAAATGTTACGTTATCCACTGCATTTGTTCTACGTCATCCAAGCCCTGGAATACTGTGTCTCTAGATTTTATGACTGAATAAGAAATTTAAAAAATGTTGACAGTTAGGGAAAAAAGTTTATTTTTCTTTCTTGGGCCAGTGATGAAATTATTTTCTTTGACCTATTTGTCAACATGTTGGTCACAATTTGAAAACCTCTATTAATGACCAAGATAGATCCGTAATTGTACAGCATGGAGGTTCGTTAAGCTTTTGTCTGATACTGTTCCTTTTGTTAACCCATTCTGATTTCTTTCTAACTGTTCTGGGTGTTTCAGTGTGGTCAGTAGTCTTCTAGCATCATTCCCGTCCAATCTAATCTAGCGCCATCCTCCAGCTTCTCATTCAGTTTTGTCCAGATACCCTAATTGTAGTTGCTCAGTCTAACTAGTTTCTATTCTCTGTCTTCCTCTGAGGTTAATAATCAAAAAACATAGAACAGAATAAACAGTTGCAAACAAAGGTCACAATAAATAACCGTGAAACTAAGGATCCACACTATATATCTGTTCTACATCACACTCGTATGGTCCATTATTCGTTTTATTGGTCGCTCTTAATTATCTCTATTAGTTTTGACCTTACATTTGCCATGCATAGAATATTATACCTGCCATCAAAAGGATTAATCCATCTATAAATATCGGGAATACTTTATTGTATTCGCTTGAAACTCAGCGATGGTACTATTGCTTGCTTTCACTTAAGACTGTTGTTGAAATCATTTTTTGAAATTGTCTTCAGTTTATTTTCGCAATACAAACATTTATTACATTTATCATGTCATTATTTAATTGAACTCTCATGCCAGTGCTTTCTGAGAACAGCCTCTTATGCTGTGGAATAGGTTGCAGAAAAAATGGTATACTTTACTAAACACAATAGGCATCGACTTGTTACATGAAAGACTATTTTTTAATCTAATTCAATAGGATGCCCTATATCTCACACCTACTGATTGAATATCTGTGACTCACCCATAGATATTTCATTTGAAATGTATCCCCGCAATGTCCTGTTGGAAATGTGCCCTTTCTGTGGGGTCAACTGGGATTTCTTTTTTGCCTTTTTAGTGAACCCTATGTTTATTGGCTGTAGACCTCTGTGCACTTTACCTCAGGTAACCAGAGCTAAGGTGCTTGTGCTCTTCCTACTAAGCCTTGTAAAATTAGTATACACCCGATTGGCATATTTATTTACTTAAAAGACTCTAGTACAATATACTTTATGTGCCCAGGGCCTGCAAATTAAATGCTACATGTGGGCTGTAGCACTCATTGTGCTACCAACTACAGTAGCACTGCAAAACATGCTTCCAGCTGGCCACTGCAGCCTGGGTTTGCAGTTTTTAACTGCCATTTCGACCTCCAAATTTTCCTTTTTAATGCTTAAAAGTCATCCCTAAAGTAGACTTTAAAGGCCCATAGGGCAGGATGTATGGTATTAGAAGAGTTGGACGTGTATATTTAATGTTTTACATGGCCGGGCAGTGAAAAACCTCAAAAGTTGTTTTTCACTGTGGCAAGGCTGACTCTCCCACAGGTTAACACTGGCTTACAATATTACATTTAATAAGTGCTAAATCCACTTTGGGAGAAGCTATAAAAATGGTTCACAAATTAATTTTACTAGTAATCTAAATTCCAACTTAATGGTCAAGTTGGATTTTATATTACTATATTGGAAATTACGCTTTTAGAAAGTTGTCACCGGACCTGACCCCAGGTGGCTCCCCTGTGGTGAGATCTGTAATGCTCCCAGAAAGTGAACAAAGGGCTCCAAGTGGGGGGAGGGGGTTTCATGCTTGGTGGGATATCCTGGGAGCTGTACCCAGCCCCTGTCTGAGCTTCAAATGATACCTACAGTGTCACAGGCAGATGAAGTTTGCACCTTTCCCAGTCTGCCTTTTGTCTTTCCAGTCAGGCTGGCTCCAAACCCAGATGGAGGGGTGGAACTGATCAGAATTGGTTAAGGGGATGGACAAAGGCTTGCCATTCGCCCACAGACTGGCACTGCACATAAAAGTGGATCCCACAGGCCTGTCCTCAGAACACTCTTGAACCAGTGAAGAACCAGAAGGAGGTTTGCCCTGCTGTCTGAAGAACATGAAGGAAGAATGGACATGCTTGCCTTGAACCCAATACCTCAGAAGTGACTGCATGGGTCAGTTGGCCAACCACCTGTTTGAGCTACAGGAACACAACAAGCTTCCAGAGGCCTCTCTCCCTCCAGATGCCCAGTTCCAACTAAACCCTGCTGCTGGGACCTGGTGGAGTAAGTCCTAACCCCCTCCAGGTTCTGGACCCTTGGCTGGTGTTAGAGTGTTGCACTCCTGTCCCTAAATTGCAAAAAGTGGGACTTTTTGGCAAGTTTCTGCCTGGAGAATCGACAAAGACCAGGATCGCCACTGAACTGCTGTTCAGCCTCCACTTGTCTATTTCCCTCACTTTAGGAAATCCGACTTTGGGAACATTTGCTATGTCTAAATGTAGAGGGCTTCATTGAAACAGATGCAGAGCAGCATCCAAAAGATGTCCAGGTCATCCTGAGCACAGACTTTGCGTGCTCAGAGGTATCCTGCCTTTGTCGCTTACTGGACCAGGACCCCACTCTGCAGGAACCAGCTTCATCAAGTACCACCTCAGATCAAGCTTGCAGCCTGCGTCAATGACTACCACTTTTTCTCCATAAAAGTTTCTAGGTCAGAAGGTAAACTTTCCACCAGGAGAAACGTGGTCCCTTTAGCTGACCAGCACACCATCACGATCGACCTTAACCTTTGACTTTCCACCAGTGTAGCACGGCCAGACACCAGCGGATTGCCCTTTGTGCTTTTTGAAGCCATTTTTTATTCAAACTGTTAAAATTCATATCCCCAGTTCTACTTATTGGATTTTTGTTGTTTATATGTCATTGTATTTATTAAAATATTCTCTATTTTGTATTGTATTTTTCCTGTGTTATGTTTTCACTTTGTTACTATCTGAATGCAGCATACATTCTTTGCTATGGTTTGAATAGTGACTTTAGTGGTTCGCCCTGACAAGCATTGTGATTAATTAAGGGGAGTTCTCACCCCCTCAACTTCTTACATGTCCCAAATTATTTGCTGCTAGGATCTTAAAGTTCTCCTTGCTAGATATTATTCATCACATCTATAAAAGTCAAGATCTATAAATTGAACATTACCCAATAGAAGTTAACATGGTTGGCTTCCAAAGTACGTACTTTTGTATTATCGCAAGATTTCCTTTCCTGAATGATGTGAGTGATTTTAAACTAGTGATAGGGAAAGGTAAAAGCAAATGTGTTGTGTTCATAGTTTCCTGCTTTCAAAGAAGGTGCATGAATCTTCCTTCAAAGCCAGGTTGCTAAGAACTCCATGTCAGACTCAAACATGAAGAGAAACCAAAAGTAGCTTTTCAGCTTGGAAAATTAATGAAGAGGGATATCTCATTCAAGGCAATTAGTACATTGTCATTTGGGCATGTTTAGGTTTTGTTATTCCATGAGTTGCTGGTTTGGTCTGGAATCAGGTTTACTATGCCGAGGGAGAGCAATCATCAGTTAACTGCACTCACTGAAATGGGGGGGAGAAAATTTATTTCTAATTCCAAGAAATAAGAAGGCAGTTAACTGTGGAACCCTTCTTTGAATTGACTGAAAATATGGGAGAGAATTCTGTAAATGAGAAATGATATATGTCCTTTAATTAGGAAAGCATATTAAGTTCATGATGGGCCAGATGAGAGCATTTGCTAACACTATGCCAGAGAGAGTTTTAACAAACATTTATGACTGCGGAAAGAGCTCACTCCCTAACCAGAAGTTGCGGAGCTCCATTTGCTGAAGATAGTAGCTCAGTTGACATTTCCTCTAATGTGTCAAACATTTTTAGGAGACCCAAACACCCCCCTATTATCTGTAGCACAATACATGGTCCATTGCAGGATCCAACTCACATTGAATACCATAGGTAACGTGTAGAAATATTCTTCCTAAGAAACCTAAAAGTCAACTACAATCAAGCATCGCATTTTTTTTTTACCAATGTTTGATAATACGAACCTGGTTAATCTTGTATGTCTCAATATAATCCTCTGATAAACAGGCAAGTCCAACTCATAATATTTTGTTACGTTTTGTATTAAAGTTTATTTGATTATACAAAGTTAAAATGCCTTGAAACTGTCAGTTTTTGCCGAGCTGCTTATTGTGAAGGAACGCAAATAACACAAAAAGAAAGAATATGTATGAAATGCTGGGATATTTTTTTAGTCACCAGGAAGCTGATCTGTTACATTTAATATAGCTTACAATTTCATATATATGCTTATACTAGGTAAATCCCAGACCATAGTATTTTGTACCAAAATATAGTTAAATGACAAAGAACAAGAAGATATAGAGTCTACCCACATCACTGTCAATATTGAACAGATTTGTTTAGATTTAAAGAGCCCCTCGCTACACAATATTGCATCTAGGATGGGCTTAACAATTGGTTTGCATTGGTCCAGGAGATCTGGGAAAGACCGTCTGTAAATCACGGTTCTGTCATTATTTAAACATGGTAATGCAGCTTACATTAAGGGTGACCTACCTTTTAGCTACATAACACCATGCCCTATAGGCTACCTAGGGCCTACCTTAGGGGTGACATATGTAATAAAATGTGAATTGAATACTTGGCAAGGGGTTTTAAATGCCAAGTCGACTTGGCAGTCAAACTGCACACACAGACTCTGCAGCGGCAGGCCTGAGACATGTTTAAAGGGGCTACTAAAGTAGGTGGCACAGTCAGAGCTGCGGGCCCACTGGTAGCATTTAATTTACAGGTGCTAGGCACATACAGTGCACTTTACTAGAAACTTATAATTAAGTATGCTAATTGTGGATACACCAATGTTACCATGTTTTTAGGGAAAGAGCACATGCACTTTATCATTGGTCAGCAGTGGTATAGTGCACAGAGTTCTAAGGCTAGCAAAAATGGAACTCAGCAAATAATGGAAGGGAAAGGGCAAAGGCTTTGGGGGTGAGCCTACAGAGAGAGCTGTTTCCAATAGTTGTGAATGTCCTATATGTAGTTCCCTCCTTAACATTTCTGATTCCCATTCAGCAGGAAAGGGCAGTACCATTCTTTTCTCAGACTTTGAGACAGACAAATAAACGCTCAGCACTTAAAACAAGGATTCCCTTTGACAGGTCTTTTCCTTTTTTCCACTGCTAGCTAAATCGGAATTACAGCTCTTTTTTTCCATCTTCTTATAGTATGGCTTTGTCACGCCAGTTCTCTTAGACGAATTGCAGTTTGCTGTGTTCTTTCCACAGTCCAACACACACAATCTGGGCCATACAGTTGTGGCCACTTTCAAGCTAAACTTACTTCCCAATGTAGTCTCTAACTGTTCGAGTCAGCGTGGCCAGGTTATTAGATTTTCATGCGAACTGAGACTGTTCTGCCTGCGTTTTGGATGACCCGATGTGAGGAAGATAGTGTTGATGTTACCGAATTAATTTTACAAGATTTAGTGGCAGCGTTTGACACTGGATCGATCAATCCGGCACATTTATCCCAGAGGGCACCAGGTCAGGTGTGCTGGTCCTCTACTTGTTTAAATCCTTCATGGTTAATTGCAGTTAGATGAGCTACCTCTCTTCTCTTGGAACCTCTGCTCCCTGCATTCTGAGGTCTTTGCAGCTCTTCACTCACCTCCAACATCTTCGGTGTTTATGTAGAGATGGTAGTTGGTCTCATCCAGTCCTGTTTTCATGTCTTCATGTATGCTGCAGGCACCCTGTGCCTTGTCAGGTTTGATAGGGACCTGGGAGCATATTTATACTTGTTTTGCACCGAATTTGCGTCAATTTGTTTTATGCAAATTCGGTGCAAAACTAACTCCATATTTATACTTTGGCTTTAGGCCCGTCTAGTGCCACATTTATGGAGTTAAAGTCATTTTTTTGGACGTGGAAACCTACTTTGCATCAATGAGTTGCAAAGTGGGCGTTCCCATGCGAAAAATGACTCTATGGCCTTAGCGCCCTATTTATCTCCCCTGTGCTAAAATCACGCATGGGGGAGGATGGGTCAAATAATGGTGCAAAGCTTGCTTTGCACCATTATTTAACGCCTGGGTCAAGGTGGGCGTTAGGGGACCTGTGGGCTTATTTCCAAGGTGGAACACTACGGAATAAGCCCACAGGTGCTTTCCCCAGGCCCCAATGACACCCCCACCCACACCAGAGGGACAGCGGAGGATGGGGGGCCCCATCCCAGGTAAGTATAGGTAAGGAAGGGTAAGTATATTTTTGTTTTTTTTAAGTGCCATTGGGGGCCCTGAAATGCCCCCCCTTCATTGCTCTAGGTGCAACGGCCATGCCCAGGGGACCCTGCGTTAGTGCAGTTTTGCACCAAAAAGTATAAATCAGGGCCCTGGTTCATAAGCCCCTTATTTCCAGCAGTGTGTATGGCAAGTTCAAGACTGCAAACAGTGCTATTGGTTCAGATTAAATGCAGGTCAAAAGAGACGTTCTGATAATCGGAATAGGGAATGGTGTATTTGAACTTGGGCTTGGTTACTGCCATTAGTGAAGAGGAGACAGTCTGGCTTGGTTGGGTTGGTTTAAGTTATGTTTTTTGCCAGATTGAGATCCGTGAAAAGGGAAGAGAGGATGATGACTACAGTGTTTTCTAAATAGCATATTGTATGCCCACACAGAAAATCTTTTGAGGGGAATATTTTTTAGGAATAGCAAGTGACATTTGGGCTGGGGGGCATGGAGAGGGTGAAGGAGGTGTGGCATTGTTGGAGGAAAAATATGGGCTGCTTGTGTAGAAAATGGAGAGGATGTGCCAGCAAGCCATTTGGGGAAACCGGTTGTGCATTTTGAGAGCCAAAGATTGATTTTTAAGGGCACTCTTTTAAAACATACCAATGAAATGTAGTCATGAATTTTAGTTCTGCATAAGAGAAATAGCGTAAAACTCTCCTTCATTGGCTTTATTGCTATGACAGCTTGCAAGCCCACTGTTGCCAGCTCCTAGACTTTGTCAGCGGAGGAGTCCTCACATCCTCCGCAGACAGTCTGCATTTTCATTCAGTTTATGTTAGGAGCTTATAACCTACACACACACACACACCATGATCCGTCTGTCTGGGGGTTTACAATTGAGTGAAAGTCATGAAAAGAGTTCAATCATTTAATCCATCTGTTGGGATAGAGCAGAAATCTCTGTGCAGCGTTTAGGATACAGGTTTGGGTTACCGTGTCTATCTGGCAGGTTAATGCACCGAATGTAGTATTCATTGTGTAAATGATAGATGCGGGTTTGAACCTTTGTAACTCAGCAGGATAATGCACCAGCTGCTGAGATGTGTTGCCTGCAGGATACTAGTTCGAACTCTTCGAGTCGCTTAAACCATTAAACCCTCTGAGACGGATTTTTAAAAAAACACCAACTATATTGTGGTTAGTGGTCGTGTTACAACCTGTTGTAAAGTCTCTCCCAACAAAGTCCCACTACATTCACTACCCATGTTCAACTTTACATACTGTTTAATGCAATATGCTTTTAATGTATGGTGCCTCATGCCACCCAATGTCCACTTTGATCTTGCTGCTTGGCAGAATTGCTTTACCAGTCTACCTCGCTAAGAGCAAAAAGAAGCATTTCCCTGTGCACTCATTTATTTTATTCTTCCAGTTTTCTAGAAGGTGAACTTGCCTCATGGCACCAGGAGTGCTTCACAGGAGATTATGATGAGTTTTAGTGCCATATCCTGAAAGACTGAATACACACAAAAACGATAGTCCAGAGTTACACAGTCTTGCAGAAGCAATGGAAACTGGGGGTGGAATGTGGCACAGTCATTAGCCAAAGTGTGTGTTTTTTTCCCCAAGAATTAGGTTTTTAGTTATTTTAAAGCTACCAACATGGCAGGGCGCAGGACTGAGGTGGGGTGGGGAAGAAAGCTCCAAATCCTAGTTGCATTGCAAGAGAAAGACTGTCTCATGTACTGATCTTGCTTTAAAGGGGGAGGCTCAAGGAGCAGAGATTCTGCCTTCCTCGACCCCCTCTGGGCACCTGAGATTCTCGGTCTCTTAGCCGTGTAGGTGGGTGTGGGGTCATGAAGGGCTTTTGGAGTGAGTTGAACTGCGCCGTTGCTTCCATGGGGAGCCACTGGTGAGCGATCACTGCAGGAGAGGTGTGGTCGAAGTGTTTACAACGTGAGACAGGTGTCTGGCTGCACGGAGCACAGCTCTGAGGCAGGCGGGCGGGATGTTGGCGACCGCAGAGGCGAGTTTCTGTAGTCTAATCTGGAAAGGACGAGTGTGCGCACTAGGGGCTTTAGCTCCGGGTCAGGGGTGAACATCCTAATGCCCCAAAGTAGCCGGAGTTGGTGTCCTCCTTCCTGGCTGTAGGGTTAGTGTGTTGTCAAGCGGGAAGTGATCTGGCGGCTCCACCAAAGCCGGTTTGCGACCCAGTTGAGAACAGAGTCAAGGCTCAGTCCTTGGAGTGGTGGATTGGATTATTTCCATAAAATTAGTAGGAATTTAGTTTTTGCTGGGTTTGTTTTCGGGGGGGTGGTTAGACATCCACTCGTCAATTATGATTAGGGGTTTGAGAGCAGGTAGCAGTAGTTCCTGGAAGGGATGGCAACCCCGGATAAATGAGCCCCTTACAACGGAGTTCTGTCATTGGGGATTAGCAGTTTCCCAGGATTAGAGGCTAGCGTCACGGTTGCCAAACCAATAGCAGGCTCGGCACCCCCTTTCTCTTGAGCAGCACCCCTTTCTCCGTGCAGCACCCCCTTCCTGCGTGTCCCTTCTCAGTTCATCGGCTGGAGCAGCCCCCAGGGCTCTCGGATTTCAAAGGCACTGAATGGGCATCCCCTGCGCCCTGCCTTTCCCACAGCCCCTGCCTGCCCGCCGGGTCACTCCCTCCGCATGGTCCATGTGACAGAGCCCCAGTCCCCTCCCCCTCTGCCAGTCTGATCAGATTACTGCCTGCTGCACCGGCTGCCTCCACTGCCCCTGGTGTGAGGCTGCTGCAGCTGCAGTGCACAGCGTCCCTCGCCCCCTCCCCCGGCGCAGAGCAGGATTTCCTACACCCCTCCACCCCCCCAGTCCGCAGCATCGCTGCCTCCCCGGGATCGCATCCAGCCCGTGCCCCTGCCTCTTGGGACTGCACGGACAGCGGTACTGCACACCCTGCGTGCACCGAGGACTGCTCGCCCTTCTCCATCAGCGCGCTCCCCGGCACACCTCGTCTTCCCGCCCGCCTGCCACCAGAAAGCTGAGGGTCCGCCCGGCTCCTGCTCCTGCTGCGCTCCGGCTCGGCTCCGCACCGCCTGCCCGGCGCCTCCCTCTGTTGCGCCAATGCCGACTCCCAGGAGCAACCGGGGTGCCCAGGACATGGCGCTGGCAGCCAGGATTACCCCCTCCGTGGAACTGGGTGCATCTGTGTGGTGACAGACAGGCGATCTTCCACGGTCCACCCTGGGTGACCGGGACACCCGCAGACCCTCGGTATCCGGACCCCTGAGACCCAACAGCCTGCACCCCGATGGACCAGTGACGGATAGTTCTCCTGCCTCCACCCGCCGTGGATTGCGTTTTGATTTGATCTTTTCTGTGGCTCCGTTTCCAGCCCCTGCATCTCTGCTCCCCTGCCTGGCGGATCTTATCTAGCTGACCATGGAGACCGTGGACAAGGAATGTGGGGCTCTTGGGGGTCTCTTCCAGGCCATCATCAACGACATGAAGGTAAGAGCAAAGGGGTTTCACCCATGACAAGAACAGCCACCCACTATACAGCGCGCACCATGCGCAGGACTACCTCTTGGCGCTTTAAAACCACACCCCCCTTTAATCTACCAGGCTTTATAAAGCCGCCCAGCCCTCCTTTAGTCTGCCGGGACGGCAGGTGGGCGGAGGGGGTGTGAGACGGGGGTTCATCTGTGGCATTTTTCCGCATTGCATGGAGTGGACACGTTTGCCCGTGAGTGTGTTTGTGTTTTGGGAGCACTGCATCCGTCTGGCGGGCTGTCATGTCAGTGCAGTGCATGCTGCAAAGCACTGCACGCAGACGTCGCTTTCGTTGCATCTGCTGCAGACATGCCCCCTTAGCACCCCACTAATCGTACATGTCCATGGACAGCGGGTGTTCTCTACGAATGACAATTCAGGGACATTTTTGATGAAATTGTGCCCTGAGAAAATATAAATGTGTGGGAATCACTAGAAAGACGCGACACCTCTTGAAATGTTTTTTTTTTAAAATATAGCATTATAAACAGAATGGTCACCCAGCTGCAGGGCCCGTGTGAGAACTGCACACTCGAAAGGTGAGATGTCTCCCCTTGTCCCAGTAGCGCCTATAAATTACAAATTGCCCATTAAGACGGACCTTTCTGGTTGGAACGTATGCTTTCTTTAAAGCGCTATATGCCACGAGCATGGCGTCCTTGAGCCCTCGCGCAGACAAAACGAATCCGAGATAACTGCTCTTGACGTGTCCTTGTCTATGCAATCTTCAATATCGTATTTTTAATATACTTTACTACAGCATTATATTCCACGCGCGTGACATAATCATGCTGTGATTTGTGGGCTGTGCGCGTGAACGTTTTGTTTCGTATTTTCCTCAGAACCATGTCTCCCAACTGTGCTCAGAAACCAAGGTGCTTGACGTGGATAGCACATATCTCTGGCGTATGTTTTGTCTGTTATTTTGTAAGTGTGCAATGTGTAAAGCATCCCTCTGGGCTTTTGCTTGGCTCTCCCTCTCTTCCCAGAGCGCCCTCAGACAATGCTGTCATTGCCTAGGCTAGAAAAAAACCTGAAACGCTGGGAAGGAATAGGGTTAACCCTTTATCAGCCGGTGACTAACGGCGTTCTCTTACAACCTCCCATGAAACCATCACTGCGGAGAAGCCAAACAGGCTTTCTATAGGTCCGGGCCGCTCAGTATCAGAAATAAACGTTTTATTTGCACAGGTTAGTTTTTAATAAGACGAAAGGCGATGTATTATACCTCTGAACAAAAGATCATTGAAACCAAAATCAGCGTTGGATAGCGACAATCTCGTTGAAATGCAGAGTCTTGGCCTGATCTGTTTAAGGCAAATCTTTAGCTAAATACGCACAACAGAGGCAGTTCTGGGTCGTCCGAAAAGGTACTATCCAATGAATGGAGGCGGAGAGGCAGCCATGAATTCATGGAGAGAGGACAGGTTGAGAGAAACGGGACTCTTTTAAGAGGGAGCGCCTAGCAGATTGTTTGAGGCATCACTGACAGAGACAAATCTTCTCTTATAAGGATAGGATGTACAAAAACAACTAAAAGAGAGGGGGCTCGGGGTTGCATATTAATTCTGAAGAGAACAGCGGGGATACTGGGAAATAGCCTGCTGGAGGGGGACAGCAGGGTAAAGAAACCCCTAAACGTGATTAGTAAAGATGGACATAAAAGGTGCAGATCTCTGCTGTAGTCAGACTTTGAGAGGTCTGTATCCCTCCTCAGGAATGCTTGGCTCAGCGCCTGTGAGCTGCAACCCGCACCTGGGCTGCGGCACTGCTCGGCGCGTGTCCGCCGAGGGCAGATGGCAGGATCTGTCGAGGCTCCTGTTTGCCATCAGTGCCGGGTCAGGTCAGGGTGAATGGATTAATGTCCGCACTGAGCAACTGGCAACTCGCTCTGTCACTGGCCTGTCAGGCCGGCCCCGCCCCCTCAGAGCTCAAGGGGCGGGGCTCTCTCCTGCCGGGGAGTGCATAAACCACGCGTTAGGCCAGAGGGCGCACAGCTGTTGTGGCGGGCACGAAGCTATCTACAGTACAGCCGGTGTGGGCACTAGGTTCAGGGTGCACCACAGTTTATTTAATGCCAAGCGCCAGGCCGGGGCCCATGGAGTATTTCTGACTCGTATTATGCCTCGGGAGTAACGCAGTCCGGTAAAGGGTCCCATTTATCCTAGGTGTATGAATGTGTGTGAAAGAAAGAAGTGTCCGGTGTCTCTCGACGCTTTCTGTAGCAGGACATCAGTTTTCACCAGTCCACTGGTTATGACACAATGGGTATTATGCTCCCCAACGCCCGCGCCTCCACCCCCCCCCCCCCCCCCCCGCCCCGCCCCGCCACCAAAAGCCGATTCAATGCACCCACAGTGCGAATACACAACAGTGTGGCAGGCTGAGTCTGTTTAGTTTGTAGTGTGCAAGGATGGCAGGAGCAACCAGTTTATGCAAACTGTTGATCTGAGATGGGGGGGGGGGGGGGGGATTACAGGCATTGATGTAAATTGAGCTGTCATTCGGTGGTGCCCCTGGGCCTGACAGTGTGACAGGGTAAACACAACCAACACGCAACTAGAGATGTGATTTGTAGTTAATCTGCGAGTTGCAATCATGACTTTCTCCAGTAGTCAGGGCCTGTTATCTTTGGCAAATCGCCTTATGCATGGGCCTGAGCCCCCTGCTCTACAAATAGGCCTAAATAACACAAGTACTGTCAGTAGTGTAAACACCAGGATGTTTACATTTGTGTATTCCGATGACCCCGTGGCACCACCCAGGGCAGCATTTTCCATCAACACCCCGAAGGCTCCTGGAAGTTGTTGTCTTGGTTTAATTCAAATCGACCAGTTGGACATACACAAAGCAAGGGTCTGTGCAAGGAAGCCCAGGACTGGCGTCCTGTAATATCATGCCGCTGTCTAGTAACCTTAAAGCCATTTACATAGTGCACACAGGCAGACTATCCTTTGCAGGCATGTCTGCAATAGGGGTGCACTGAGTCTGCCTGAGATTTTAGAAACACAAGGCCTCAAAAACACACCTGCACAATTTTTAAAGAGCACTTCAGCAGTAAAACGTGTCCATATCCCCGGAATTTAAGTGCGATAAAAAAAGTGGTGGTGGTTCGGGAAGAGGCGGGGGTGTTCTAATGGTGCATGTCCTAAGAAGTATATCTAGAAATCCATTCCAAGAGACGTAGCATGTGTAATTAGGGGCATGGCTTAAAGCATGTAAACTACCATCCAGTGCTTTTCATAGTTTGCCATCCGACCAGTATTTTGGGGCCTCTTTGAGCTTCGTGTTACTGCTTTCAGGCATATCACACAATAACAGACATGCAAGTGAAATAAACCAGACCTGTTGGTTTTGTCAATGCTAATCAGTTAGCAGTATCAGATCAATGGGAAGCAACGATTTCGTTGTGACTAATTAGAATTGAAAATGTTTCACTTCTGAAAGTATGAGACTGTGATTTAAATGTTTCTAAGGTCTGTGGAAAGGGTGGTTTTCTTTAGAGTGTCACAATCAGACCTGTTCTTCCCTTCATACCACTTCCCTCTCTAGCCTCTCTGCAAGTCACCACCCTTTTTGTCGCCACATCTTTCTGAAATCTTTTATCTGCATATTTCACACATCATCTCTTTCCTCTCCTGCACCCTCTTTTCAACCTTCTCTGCCTGTACTTTCTTCCATCTCCTTCACTTCACTATCCTCCATACACAAACACACTCAGCAATTCGTTTTCACTTTCTTTCGCAATGTAAATGCGCTGTGTGGAAAACATGAAAAACGACTTCCTGCAAAAGGCAAATACTCTTAGGAAAGTAAAGTAAGTTAAAAAAGTAAACAGGAGCTACACCTCTGACGGGAATTGTCTTTATGGTTTGTACAGTCCCTGTTCAGAAGTCGATTGTTCTTCCCAGTAAAGTCAAGGATAGGAACACAGAGCCCGAGAAAGGCCATTTTCAATATCAGCTCTCAGCTACTGCAGGGTCTCAGACCCGGAGGGACCCACTCCACTTAAAGCCTTTCTCTATCTCCGGAGTATTGTTTCCGTCCTTAAAAGTATCTAGCAAGCAACCAGGAGCAATGAATGGTACGAACATCTGTGAATAGCACATTAAAAATACATTACCGTGTTGGTAGAGTTAGAAAATTTGACAGAACCAAGGTAACACAATAGAAATATTGTGCCAAAAGACAAGGACTTGTACCCACTAAAAGGACATGTGACAGCCCTACCTGGTAAGAGACAGGCTGTTTGGCAGGGAAGGGAGCAGCTCACGCCCATGATTATTGCCATCGCCCTGTCCATGTAATGGGAAGCCCGTTTTAAAGTAACATTCAAACATCAGAGAAAATATGTTGAGAACCCACGTTTTAAGTGTGGTTTCGTTGCTCTCTGCCCAATCCCACCTGAAAAAATAACGGAAGGAACATGGTGATAACAAAATTTACAAACTTGTCCACAGAACTAACTCTCAATCTAGATAGACACATATAGACTACAGAGCCCCAAGCGAATATTTGTCCTAAAAATCAGATCTCACGTGTTTGTTTAATGCAGTACAGCTGCAGGTCCTCTCTCTGTTACAGGGATCAGCTGCATGAGACACAGGTGTTACAATTCAGGCAGCATACCTACCCCCCCCCCAACTGCAGGATACGCTTGTCCTGAAAATGACCGATTAAATATAGTTTACATTACCCGAGTTGCTCAGAATCGTACTTTGTGTCAGAACTCTAAAATTGTTACTTGAAGCACAGTTCCTGTGTTACCTAGGCATCCACTGCCCTTTCCCTTCTACGAGAGATGCTGCATCATGGACTTTAGAATTCAGATGAATTACTTTAATTTATTTTATTCGTTTAAACTGAGTAGCAAAGATGGGTTGTGTCGTGCATCAATGCAAGCAATTCTTCAAAATCTCTCCCTAAAGATGTCAACCCTCCCTTCCTTTTTCCCTACCTTTACCTCTCACTCACTTTTTAACCAAGGCCTTATAGGCTATGCTTAATATTAACACAGTGGTGGGGGCTCTTTGCAACTGGAACTTGCCACTCAACCCAAGTACAGTTCCCGCAGTTATAATAAATTAGTCACACAAATGTTGTGCTGTCATTTGATAAGCTTTAGATATAGATTAGTATTTTAGAGAAAAGAAACCTACCTCTCGAGAGACCCAGCAGGCAGCATTTGTCCATATCCTGTTTCTGCGCAGACGCAGAAGGGCGTTGGGCTACGTCTGATGTTCACGAGCCGTCATGTCTGTGACTGACGTGAGCGTCAGGCTGCAGGTAGTGGGGTCCTCTGTCTCTTCCTCCGAGCCTGACAGTACTCTCGTGTCTCTGTCAACGTTGTGCCGTGACAGTGTGTAGTGGTATTTTCATTTTTTTGTATTTAATAGAGCACATAGCATGATCACTAGAAACAATTTGCATACATTCTTACGAGAGGTAAAGATTGTTAGTTTAGTGCAAGTGGACAGATAATATGTGACCAGGTGTGTCGAGTGCAGCGGGTAACCTTAAAATCGACATGCAGTACAACAAAATGTGTTTAATATCAACCAGTGACAGGTTGCTGCCAGTTCCCACTTTGTTGGAGGTTGATGGGGGCTATGGAGGAGGTAGGACCTGGTGGCTGCTTTGAGTCTTCATGAGAGGCCAATTACCTGTGCCGGTGGTTGTGGGTGTCCGTGAAATGGTGAGAATGCGTACGGCAGGACTGACACTGAAGGGTCTTGTGATGCTCAAAGGGGAAGCGCAAATCAGCCCGCCTGCATCTTCCATGTATTGTGGGGGGCTGTGCCATGAACTGACAAAACACACAAAAGGTGACGGGAGGCTGCTTGCAATAAGTCTAACCACTGCCAATACTTCGGGGTAGCATTCCAACCTATCGTTCTTTTGCGCATTATGCCACCAGTGGTGGCCGACAGTTTTAACAGGGAGGGGGCGGGCAGGAAGCACACTCACGCTTTCACACACACACACACACACGCACATCCATTAACAACACTCATCAACATTCATACATACACGCACGCACTAAACATTCATTTAAAACGATCACACACACACTTACCTTCAGCCTTGGAGGTCCCAGGAGGGTTGGGACTGCTGCCTTCCCTCCATGGCTGACCTAAGGTCAGTCAATGAGGGAAGGCAGCAGTCCCAGCCTTGTCACAGAGTGGGATGGGGTCAGCGAGACTGCTGACCCCACCCCACTCTGTGACAAAGTGTCACTGATTGGCACTCACCCTGGGCGCTTCAGGGCTTAAACCTGAAGCGCCCAGGTCAAAGTCAATGGATGACGCTTCCCTCCTCACCCCGGGGAGGGCCTCGAGGCCCCTTTGCTGAGCCGAGGAGGTCACACCCATAGGAGCTGTGACCTTTTCAGCCCAGCAAAGTTCAGCTCAGGCAGCCAGGAGTTTGCGCAAATCTCGCATGTCTGCTCCTGGCTGCCTGACCTGGACATGAAGAGTGTTTGTCAGGCTGACCTTTGCTCAGCCTGACAGACACTCTTCATGAGGGGCAAAAGGTGTGGGGGGGGCCCTCCGGCCTAAAGGACGGGTTGCGCCTGTATGCCACCTCAAGTTTGGGCCCATGTATGTGCAAATCAGTATTGACCCTGCTCCACTGGGAATAGTCCAGCCCAAACTGCCAGGTAAGGTCCTCTCAGGACCTGAAATGAGCATCCTGGTACCGGTTATGGTATGCCCAGACACGGGTCTAATGCTCACTATGCCACCGGTTTCAAGCTGGCCTGGCTCATTAGGGGTGATGCCCCAGAACCTTTACTGGGATGCTTGTTTCCTGTTCAGGAAGGACCTGGACCGGCAGTTCGGGCTGGACTGTTCCCCTGGAGAACAGGTTCAAGACTGCCTTGCATATGGCTGGGTCCAAACTGGAATGGCATGGTGAGCAAAATAAAATGATTTAGGTCCAGATCTGTGACTGGGGGTGAATGTTTGACATTGTTCAGCATTCCGTCCATTATCTATTCTTTATGTAGGGACTGGCAAACACTAGGCTTATTCAATTAAATGAGGACCTTTGAAATATGCTGAGCTATTCCATGTGGTATTCATAGGCACACTTTGGAGTGGATTGTGGGAGGTTGTAGTGTCCATGTGGCAAAGTGTAGAAATCTGTGGAGCAGCTGGAACCACTACCCGAAAGATCAAAGTGAAAACAGCCTCAGTAGTACAGATAGCTGATGAATGAGGTAACTACTGTGTTTTTGGCAACATGATATGTGATTTTGAGGTACATTTTTCAGTTATTGCACAGAGAAATGCGTATTGTCTAGGCCTTGATGTATGAAGCTATCCCACTGTCAAATTACACTCCTCGATTTTAGGCTGAGGAGTGGAGGGGTTATATTGTCAGACAACATTTTAGGTGCAATAGAAGATGGGAGGCGGATCCTTGCTGTTTTGGACTGCTTGGACATCAAAGCTGCCATTCAGTGCTGGATCACATTGATCCAGTCAGTGATGTGTCTAAGGTTGGAGGGGTATAAAGTGGGTAAAGAGAGGAAAAACATGTCATTTGCAAATAAATGGTAGGAAATGCTACCTGTACGTCTAGATACAGAACCCTGCAGGCGCCCTGCAAGTGAGTGGCCGTTAAGGTAAGTTTGAGTACTCCATGGCACTGAGAATGAGTGGTTGAAAACTTTGGAGGGCAACCATGGAGAATCACTGTCAGCAATCAGTATGTTGGGGTGAGCGTCTATGCAAGTCTTTTGTCTACAAGTCTGATGTCGTTGAGCAGTCTAGGAGAAGTACAATGTCATGCAGGGAGGTATGGTGAGTAGAAGTGATGACGTTAGAGGTGGGCAGAGTAACTGTCTCAGTGACGTATGTGCCGGGGGAGCTCATTTGTCAGAGGAAGAGTGCTAATGAATATTAAAGATAGTTTACATACTCTGAATAATTTAGGAAGGATAAGCAGGCGGGTCTCTAGTTTGAGTTGTTTTTGGGTCTACTCCAGGGGTTTGCTTGCATAAAGTAATTAAATTGTCTATAAGAGTTACTGTCAGCTATCCTAACGTTCTCATTAACCAGATGCAAATGGTTCCTAACAAATTAATTGCGTTCACATGGCTTTTAGGGATCTGCTGCCTTTATTACGACATGATTACATTTGATTCCAGTTACATATTGGAAGTTTATTGGTGATACATGGTTTAAGGTGGTATTTTCTTTTAAAAAGTACAACCGTCAACTGTATTTTTTATTGGTCAAATGTAGTTCAGTGTCTAAAAACTCAAACGCCCCTAGTGGATCCAGTAGCCATTTCTACCCGGTCAACTGGAATTTCACTGGGAAACAACTGACACTGACATTTTTATATTTATTTATTTATTGGTCAATTCGTTTTATTAGGTTATTGTGAAAACAAACAAACAGGCGAATAACATTTAATCAAGAGGATAAACACTAGTGAATAGCGACACTGATAAGTAAGGATTCGAGGCCATCATGACATAAATCCACCTGGTGATCAATGGGTTGTATTACTGAACTGCGCATTCCATTGCAGTGCATGTCGTTACCACGCATGCTTCACAACGAGAATGCCATTACTACACATATCCTTTCCAGCGCATGCTTTTACAACCAATTATGTTGTAAAAGCATGTTTTTTAAAGGCATATGCGTGGTAAAGGTCCCAGCGCAACCCTCCTTCCACAGACATTCTAAAAAATACCCCTCCCTCACCCTGCACCCTAAATGAGTACAGCCCTGAGCCCTAAAATCGTCTCCCCACCCTTAGCCCGAAAACCGTCCCTCTGCCCTAAAACCTAACCTCCCACCCCCCTCCCTATGAAATTACCCCCCCCCCCCACCCCGCGAACATATCACTAAACTGACAGTGCCTCCCGCTCCAAGCCTGAAAACCATCCCGCCCTAAAACCTAACCCCCTGCCACTCCCTAAAACAGTAGCCCTCACCACCAGGCCCAATCCCCCTTACCTGACTCTAAGCCTGAAAACTGTCCCCAGCCCTAAACCAAACCTCCCACCCCTGCTCCCCCTCCCTAAAACAGTACCTAGCACACACCACCCCCACAGACATATCACTAAACTGATGATGTCCCCGTCCCAAGCCCAAAAACTGTCCTCGCCGCCCCAAAACCTAACCCCAGCCCCTCCCTAAACCAGTATCCCCCCCACCCCTAGGTCCATTCCCCCTTACCTCACTCTAAACCTGAAAACCTTTGCCCCGCCCTAAAACCTAACCCCGCCCCTTCCCTAAACCAGTAGCCTTCCAAAAACCATCCCCGTGCCCTAAATCCTAACCCCTCCACTCCCTCCTTAACACAGTAGCCCACCACCCGATGCCCATTCCCCTTACCTCACTTTAAGCCTGTCCCCGCCCTAAAACCTAACCCTCTAACTCTGCTCCTCCCTAAAAGAGTAGCCCCCCACCCCCAGGCCATATTCCCCTTGCCTCCCTCCTAAGGTGCGGTGCAGCTCCTTCTGAGGAAACAAAAGGATCTTTCTGTTTCTTCTAGTGACGATTATAGCCTTTACCAGCATTACTACGCATAGCCCTGACCATGCATACCATTACAAGATAATTAGTTGCAATGGTATGCACGGTAAAGGCTATGCGTGGTAATGACGCAGGCATTCTAACGCATGCGTGTTAAAGGTTAGTGGGGGAAACATCCACATTGTAATGGCTGTCTCCTACACCAATTAATATCTCGCAATATCATGGGACATGCAATAAGCAAGTTGGCAGACTCGTCTGGTATAGGATTGATTTCTTGACCGTGATTTGTTCTAGTGTAACCATCAGTCGTTCATTATTGTATTTTGTGTCACTTCTAGTTTGAGTAATACATATGGGAGTGTGCACCCCCCAGTTAAAACTTGGGAAGGGTTAGAGGAAATGATGGGAAGTATGAGTGGTCAGATATGACTTATTGGATTGTCCTGCCGTGGGGTGTGTGAATCAGTTGTCAGAACCACTGAAGTCTTTTCCTTCATTTGCCATAAAGTGGTCTAATGTGAGATATAGGGCCTGATTACAACTTTGGAGGAGGTGTTAATCCGTCCCAAAAGTGACGGTAAAATGACGGAAATACCACCAGCCGTATTACGAGTTCATTATATCCTATGGAACTCGTAATACGGCTGGTGGTATATCTGTCACTTTACTGTCACTTTTGGGACGGATTAACACCTCCTCCAAAGTTGTAATCAGGCCCATAATGTGTTTGAGGTCTTGGGTTTGAGATGAGTCGACTCAACTAGCTTATTCGCGCCTCTAAGGTATGTTACCCAGGTCCACCATGTATGGGGGGAAATATGTTTAGAAGATTTCCAATCTGATAGTATAACTTTGGTCGCAATAGATAGAAAGAGATCTAGTAGGGCCATGTCATTCTCATCAAGATTGAGCGTTGCTGGGTTGCTCAACGGGCCTAATATAATTAGTGAAAAGATTAGAGTGATCGAGATGCCGAACATGGAGTTGAGTTGGTTTTAAATATAAGACCAAAAGGAGGATAGAAGGGGCAATGAAATATCATATATTCGTAGGAACCAGGGGCTGAGTCGCAGTTCCATCATTTATCACTGTCCCTTAGTTTCATCCTGTATGGTCTAGCTGGGGTCCAACGAAGGAAGTTTAGAGAGAAGAATTTAGATTGGATCAGTGTAGGGGCAACTTTATTCTGGAGAGCATTTTTGTCCACATTTATCCAGTCCTCCTCGGAGATATGTGATAGGTCAGAGCTACCCATATGTTTAGTCCATTTAGTGCTAAGAAGTGATTTGGTTTGTGTTATGGGGCCATCTAGGGCCTTGTGTGTTTTGGAGCAAAGATGTCCAGTGGGATACCATAACTTCAGACGCTGGCAGATGGTTGCGTTTTTAGACCACCCAAGTTTAGAAAGTTTAGCTTTAAGTTTTAAAAAACTATAGAAGTCGATTTGGGTTAAGATTGTGATTAGCAGCTAAGGATGCAAAGGGGATACGCTCCCCTTTGTCGTCATATAGGTCTCAAATTACATTAATGTTTTTTGTGACCCATGATAGGGGTAATTCTTCTGCGGTGTCTGTTCTGAGTTTGGGGTTATTCCGAAACAAGGTCATTAAGGATCTGTGCAGTGGAGTTTGTGACAATTTATCTAACTTTGTGAGAGCTGCAGCAGTATCCGCAAAAATCTTTTGTAATAAAGGGGGTGTGAACTTTGTCATAGATAGGTACGCCGCAGTAGTGAAGGGTGAGCAAATGGAATTTTCAGTTTCAAGCCATCTGGCAGGATCTGTCTGATCTTGGAGCAGCCAGTAAGCTCTCTGTGAAGAAAGGCAAGCTGTTAGGTATAAAGCCAAGTTTGGTAGTCTGCATCCTCCTTCATGGGTGCTCCTTCTTAGGGCATTGAAGGAGATTCTAGCCCTTTTGCCCTTCCTCAGAAAGGGTGATGTTAGTTTATCTATATTATGGAAGAAGGAGTAGTAGATTTGCAGAGGTAGCATAGAGGTGGTGAAATTAATAATTGGGGTGACCATCTTTTTCAGGTTTGAATCCTACCCCATCAAAATATATGGTTGGGTAACCAGGCGTCAAATACATTTTTGACTCAATAGATGGTTTTGTCTTCATTTAGTTGAAGTGTTTCAGACACGTCTTTGGCAAACCAAATACCTAGATATTTCAGTTGCTTTGGTTGCCACTTTAGGCCCGAGTTCCTCAAATGTGCAGCAAAACGGATTAAGGGGGAATACCTCAGTCTTATCCTTATTCAGTGTGTAGCCAGAAACCAGAGAAAAATCTTTTATTATACTGGTTAGCGCTGGGATCGCTTGCTCTATATCTTCTGAATATATGATTATATCATCAGCGTATGCTGAGGTCTTACAATTTTTGGGGCCGAATTGAAAGCCTGCGATCTTGGGGGATGAATCAGCTAGTAAGAGAAGAGGATCTATTGCTAATAGAAATAGGAGGTGAGACAAGGGGCAGCCTTGTCTCGTGCCCTGATGAACATCAAATGCTGAGGAGAGTTCACTGTCAATCTGAGAATTTGCTCTAGAGTTTGTGTAGAGGGCCACTGTCATATTATTGAAGGATTTGCCCAATTTGTCGGCTTCTAGCACAGCATGCAGGAAAGGCTAGTATACCTTGTCAAAAGCATTCTCTGCATCCAGTGCAGTTGCTGCTGCAGGAAGTAATGCGAGTTTCGCCTTTTCTATGAAGTGGCAAAAGGTACAGATGTTATCTCTTGTCATTCTCCCCTTCACGAATCCTGTTTGGGAGATATGTGTGAGTTTTGGGATAAGAGACTCGACCCGTTTTGCTAGGATTTTAGCAAATATTTTTGCTTCCATATTAAGTAAGGAAATGGGGCGTTAGTTCTCTGGGCCTGTGTGATCCTTATCCTCTTTCGGTATAACTACAATTGTAGCTTCCGCAGTGGTCTCCGAGACATTCCCTTGTTGGGCAAAACAATCTAATGTGTTTTTAAGGTGGTCGGTCAGTAAGCTCTGAAAGGTTTTGTAGAAAGATATACCATCAGGGCCCGGTGCCTTGCCCGATTTGACAGATCTAATGGTATTCATTATTTCAGTAGAATCAATGGGCTTGTTTAACAGGGCTTTCCACGCCTCTGGTATTTTTTTAATAGGGAGATTGCTAAGGAATGCTTCGCATTCAAATTTCGGACAATGGGCTTGAGGACTATAGAGTTTGGCGTAGAAGTCCCTAAAGATGTCTAGGATCTCGTTAGTTTTGTATTTCATTGTTCCATTTGAAGCTTTCACATGGGAGATCTTATTAGATGTGTTTCTGAAATTGAGTGTGGCCACAAGTATTTTCCCAACCCTATTTAGAAGTAGAAGTTCTTTCAATTTCTGGGCATGGACCCAGAGGTAAGCTTCTTTACTGACAATGGTGTTGTATTTATTTTTCAGTTTTTTGATCTTAATCAGAGTTTCTTTATTCCTTGTTTGTCTGTAAGTGGATTCTTTGTTTTTGATTTCTGAGGTGATCTTTTGAAGAGTCACATTAATCTGGTAGTTTCTATTGGACAAGCATTTAAATATTTGTTCTCACATTGAATACTTGAACGCATCCCATATTCCATAGGAGAGGAGGCAGAGTGGATGTTATCTCCTTCTTGAGGTCAGCTATGTCTTCAGGTTTATCTAAAATTTCCTCATTCATGCGCCAGATTTTATTGTTCGCCTTAATTGGTGTTATTTGGATGGACCTAGATAAGTCAGCATGATCAGACACCAGGATAGGGTGAATTGTATTTACTGTGGTAAATTGGAGAAAAGGATCAAAAACCTGAAGGTAATCAATATGGGAGAAACTAGAGTGTGGGGGTGAGAAGAATGTAAAACTATTACTGGTTGGATTGTGGATTCTCTGCACGTCTTTGACTCAGTGTGTTTGACAAAGATTATTCATATCTTTGTGACATTTAGGGACTCTAAACTGGAAACCTGAGTTGCGATCCAGGATAGCATCCATTGGGAGATTAAAATCTCCACCTACAATCAGTTTCAAGTTGGGTGGTACTTTGGCTAGTTTCTTGTTTAAACAAACCCAGAAATCAGTGTTTGCGGCATGGATGTTGATTATGTATATCTCTTGGTCGCCATTAGTCACTCCATAAATAACCATCTCCCTATATTGTGGTGCTCAGACGAAATCACTGACAGTCACAAATTCTTGGAGATGAGACTGAGGGTCCCATTTTTTCTTCCCTGATGCCTCGGAACATATCACCTCCATCACCCAACCTCTCCTCATAGATAGTGCCCCTCTGTAACCAATCTTCATCTCCTGGAGGAGTACAATATCGCCTGCCAAGGTCTTACAGTAGTGTAGTATCTTCGTTCTCTTCACTGGGTGGTTCAAACCTTGAGTATTTAATTGACGTCATGGGAAAATATTCTGATGATGGTTAGCCATTTTTGTCTGGAACCTGGGGTTTGGGGGAGGATCAACCCTTAGTCAATATGAGTGTATAGCTGGACGTCCCATACCATCGCTAGGTAGTGGGGGGAGGGATAAAGGGTTGCGGGGACAACCAACAAGTAATGTAACAGTTGATCATTGGTGTTAAGTGGGCTACAGTTGTTCCCCTTCCCACCAGGGGGAGTCTGTTGAGACAGTTATCATAGGGTGGGAAGAGGGCAAAACAGGTAGGAACATAGCCCGAGCTCACTGCATGAGGCTCATTCATTAGTCTTTATAAGCATACTAGGCAGCCTTTACAACTGAGATAACCAAAAGGAGCTATTGGTCCTTATCTGTACTAAGTGAGGCAGGGGAATGAATGCCTATAGTTAGACGTCAAAATCTGGGTGTCAACTTTAAACATATTATACAGCATACCAGGTATCGGTTTCATGAAGCTCGATAACATAATCTTGAAGTATAATAGTATTGGTGAACAATAAAGGTAACATTCCTAAATTATTCAAACATACAATAGGAACACTTTACTTAGACAACATTAGCATAATGTAGTAATAAAGCAATTAGGCATGCAATGAGAAAAGGACAATTCTACTAAAGAGCTGGAGCTCCCATGAGAGCCATGGTAGTAAGCATGGTCAAATGGTTTTCATATGAAACAGTATTATGACGGTAAGTCCTAAGGACATGGATCGCAGACGTGAGAGATAAAGAGTATATACATTTGGTGTAAGGGTTGTATAGTATCATTAATAGACACATGATAGAGTCAGCAACAGAGAAAGGCTATAACGATAGTTATGGGTTGTGGCATCAAAAGTTAAGTTATCATGGTGGAGTATAGTTTGGAGATACATTGTTGGAGGGTTCAGCTTCCATTCGTGACTCTGACTTGTTGTCTAGGATCCTGGTTAGCTCTGCAGGGTATGAAAGGTTTTTGATCTGCCCTTTGTAGGTGATGTGGAATTTGGACAGTCCAGTGAAAGCGAATGGGATCTCCATCAGCATAAGTCTTTTCCTTAACGCTAGGAAGCCTTTCTGACGGATCACAGTTTCTATTGGGTAGTCTTGTGAGATGGATACTTTTTCATTCTGCCACATGACCACTTTAATTTTCCTCATCTGAGCTAGGATTTGTTTTGTGAGTTTTGGTCTTAGTGGTTTGAAAATCAGAGCTCTTGGTGATGTAGTGTTGCTAGATTTGTAGGTGGGAACCCTATGGGCCCTCTCGATCTCAAAGTGTTTGTCAAAGGCCAGTTGTAGGGCAGATGGAATCCAGGAGATAAGAAAGTTAGCAACCGATTTGTAGTTGGATTTGATTCCTTCGGAGATTCCAAAGATGCAAAGATTGCTTGTTCGGTTTCGATCTTCCTGTTCCGTTAGTTGTGATTGTACAGTTGCTAAAGTCTTTTCCAAAACTTATATCTTCTGAGATTGACCATTGTGAGTCTTCAACCCTACTGATCCTTGATTATGGGGCTGTAACACTTAGTTTCAGATTTTTAAGATTGTTACGTATTTGTGCCACCTCCACCTAGAGTAAGTCAGCATTAGTTTTAGTACTTTGGGCCACATCATGCACTGCGTTTAATTTGTGCAAAATTGCATTAAGTGTGGAGAAGGGGTCTGGTTTATCCTTCACAGGTGACTCAGGGATAGGAGGTGAGTGTTTTCTTTTGAAGGTGGCTTTGGAGTCCCTTTCCTTTTTGATAAACTCTTTGGATTCTGCCATGTTGAGACTAGATCACTATATAACGGTGCAAGTGGACTAACTGAGCAAGGAGACCCAGACTTAGAACTGAATATCCAATAGGAAAACTATGTGTCAATCTCACAGGCTTTCCACTTACTTTCACACATGTAAGTTCACGTACTCCTGGACTAATCAGGCAAGAGATATACTTAAATATACATCAATGTGGATTGATTGGAGGTTCTTAGGATATATGTGCACTTGCTTAATTTGCTGCTGTTTGGATACAGATGCTAAGGGAAGGTGTGACTTTCACTCATGAAAACCTTGGTGGCACTATCTGAGCCAAAAGGATGCCTTAGGAAGTAGAAAGCGCACCTTATCACATTTAGGCAATTAGGGAGGCTGATCATGTCCTTATATGTAATCGAACTGCTGTTGACATTGATAATCGGAGCTAGAAGATTGCATTCTTCTGCTAAATATTGTCCACTCATTTGCCAGGTTATGAAATGCCCCCCCGGGCGGCCTCAGGAGCTTCAGGAGAGAGGGATAGCAGACCTGACGGAGTGCGCACTGGATGCGTTCTTCTATGTCCTTCTTTCAACGTTTAAAGTTATTATGTCCGTATCATTGATTATTTGCTTGAATAAGCCACAGAAAAGCATCAATCAGTCTGGGCAGCAGGACACGCGGGCGGCATTTGCCAGTGAGGGCTCACAGTTGGAGTCAGGGGGCCACTTGCACTGATTGTACATGCTGCGGATGGCATAGAGCATTTAGGTTCGCAAAACACACGTGGGAGGCCTCAAGCAATCGCTACAGCAGATCTCACGGTGCACTCATGTCAGGGGAGGTGTACGCTTCATGCATGTCATGCCTTAAAGGGTTGAGAAGAGAGTGTCCCCAATGTTATCTGTGGTCTCCACAGATCTGGTAGTTTAGGTTGTGCTCACCAGCCTACCACTTCATTCCGAGCTGCCGGGCCGCGATGTGCAGGGTGGACCCTCCATCTTGGGTATGGTCGTGAGATGCCAATGAAGTGGCTGTGGTGGGTCAAGTGTCGAAAGAGACTCCGAAGTGATTCAATCTAAGTCCTCAACGTTACCGGAGATGAAGCGCTGACTTTTGGTGTTCAGCGAATGCGTATGCCATTGGTTTTCCACTGGTTCATGCGGCGAGCTCGCTGGAGCTCAAAGACGAGCCACCATCTTGCCATGTGCCAGACTACGCTCCCCCAGACCCCTCCCACCACAGTAATTGACATTGACATTAGTAGTGTGACATAGAAGACAATCAGAGACTCACAATGAGAGAGAAAAAACACTACCTGACAGTGGGATCCCCATGATAATCCTGAGTGCATCTACCTCTAAGTCCTGGAATCCATGTGTTTCCAATATTGAAGATGTTTATGCCGAGTTGTAAATTTAACCACAAGTCCAGTGTCTTCAATTTCGTTAACTAGCTTTTATCTCGCCGTATCCCACTTAGACAGAAAATGGTAACCTGCTGCTACATCTCTTTCCAAGGAGCACCAGAATGACTGAACTGTGGTAACTTCATCTAAATCAGAATGTCATACTTCAGTCCCCGACATCACAGCTGCCAAATTTGTTTTTCCCCTTCTCTAGGCGGCTTCCTGTTCGCAAGGCCACTTTTGTGCCCCAGGCAAAGGTATTTTTTGGGGTCACATTAAAAATATTTAGTCTCAATAAGAGATAAATATTCCACATACTAAGGCCTCATTTGCCTATGTGGATAAACGGAGGAGATTGCTCTGTAGGCCCATTCTGAAATTCGTGGGGAATACCGCTGCTTTCAGTAACCTTTTATGTTAACAATGTGCTTTAAAAAAACTTTTATAAGTTAGAGTTTGGGGACTACACAGGTGTCATACTTTTAAAAATAGAACTGTTGCTCAAGTTACACAGATGGAGACAAACCTTCAGCAGCAAACTAATCCCTCGGGTTACACAGACCTTTATGCAGGTTCAGACTTCCGATAGAAAATCTATCTATCAGTCAGTTGTTTTTAATATAAGGTCACTGGAAGTATCTGGTTCCAGCGCTGCAGAATTTTCCTTGTAAACATAGATTTTTCGGCACTTGTCACTTAATAAACATATAAAAAGTTAGACTGTTCTGGTGTTTCTGTCCTAAACAGTCCAATTTATTAACATATACCAGTCAGCGTGCTTGCAATGCCGTAACAGATGCGTTACAAAAGGTAACTTGTCATCTTTCAGGTTGTATTTGACCTTTGAAGTGCCCGCAGTTATATCCCAACTGCATTATAATTTACAATTGATAGGCTGATGGAAGTGCTTCTGACCACAGCAGAAAACAAAATCCTTATTTGTATGTATGTGATGCAGAAAGGGTGGAAAGAATGAATTAATCTTTGCCGTAAAAATGCCTGGCTTCATTATTCAAGCAAATTGATATTCTATTCTCAAAGTAACAGTCAATTCAAGAGGGCACTCATATTTTAGAAGAATACCAAGTATGCTGTATGGTTTAAAACATAACCGGAATGCACAGCATAAAGGAAATACAAGTTTACTTTCTGCTCAGTATAAACATTTACTTTATCGGTAGAGAGAACGGATTAAATAAAATAGCGTTACCTGTTCGTCCACTTCATAGTATGAGGGGAGTCTGTCTCCCCAGAGAGATACTCCATTGGCCAGTCTTTTTCTACCAGAATATTCTCCACCGACACCATGCAGTGGGCATGTAAAAGGACCACGTATCCAAAATCCACTACCGTCAGATCGAAATCGGACAGCCAGAGAAGACGAACAGAAGAATCCTGTTTTGCCTGTCTTCTGAACAGAGACCAAGGCCCACATGTTTCCACGGCGGCCCTACAGGTTTTTGAAAAAGATTGCTTTAAAAAAAAATGTAATCTAATTTTATAGTCATTCTGTTGGTTTCTGCTTGCATTGGGACACAGGTTGCCTGGTGGTGGAACAGGCATGTGGCTTAATGGCATGGAGTTTGTTGCTTTGTAGGTTGGGCTGGGTCTGGTGTTTCAAGCTGGAACTTGTGGCATGGGGCCGTTGCAGGTGGTGTATGCGCTGAAAACCTAATTGCAGAGTATGGATGAAGGATTAGCTGAGCACAGGCCAGGGTCTTCAGAAGGTTTATTTTTATTCACTTACCAGTCACTGTGAAGCTCGAAGGTGAACTGATCAATAAAAGGGGGGCCGGGAATAAAAAACGTATTACATTTTTGGATCTTCAGGGTCAGCAATCTGGCAGAGAGATCAACTGAATAAAATCAAGCACTCAGGAAAAAAAACTGATCGATGCGGTCTGGCGGGTCGATCTGTTGTGGCTGCAGCATGAAGTATGTTCTCGAAGTAAGGCCGTCTACTAGGGTGACAATCTAATCCGTGGCACGGGTTTCTTCTGTGTTGCTTGGCCGAGCTTGATTTTGGACCGGGGTGCGATTTCAGGACTGCTTTGGGTATAGTCTTCCCTTTCTGTAGGTCCTGGGATCTGCAGAGCTGGCCTGTTGATAGGTCCAAGAGCATAGGATTGGAGCTGTGAGAAGGAAGACAGTTACACAGCATGGCTCCAACATGACTGGGCATCTTCGCAGCACCACTGAGTTATATGCTGATGCGCACCTTAGTGGCAGCTATCTGATAGCGGAGGCTACTGGGTATCATGTTGGTGAGGTGGATTCCCCGTGGAGGATTGGCTCAAGGAATCTGGCTACAACTTTTTGTTCTGGTAATTCTGGATGCTCGCTCATGACCTGATGGTTAAAGTCTCTGACTCTCACCCAGAAAGTTAAGGGTTTAAATCCCACTGTCACAATGGTCATGTGTCTGCTTAAAAACCTATTCTTTGGCAAGGAGTTTAAATGGGCTCTATGTTGAGAAAAAAATAATAGATTTATATTAACCATATTGTTTTAAGTTCGGGCCTATCCCAAAGGATAGCAACAAGAGGGGCAAGAAAATCTCAGTTTGTTTTATTGTTTTCTCTTGCCTGAATATGGATAAAGCGCTAGGCGCAGCAGTAACTTTGACCCATGATTTTGGTGGTCCCATTATTTTGGATTTTGTTTGGATACCACATCATATTGAGATCCATTCTTGTCCGCCTTAGAGCTGTTTTAAGGTTTCTAGCTCACAAAGCTGATTGGGTCCGTAATTTCTGCATTTCTTTTTCCTATGTTTAGATTCAAGTTTAATGTGATCTTCTGCTAACTTAAATGCAGGCTCTGCTCCTACAGGTAATGCATATCTCGAGACATTTCCATTTTAAGGGTCAGACTATTTGAACTCATCCTTCCTCAAATCTAGCTATATTTTCGTAAATTAAATGCTTTCTTTAAAAAAGTCTCTCCTTTTAGTTCAAGGGAAACTCGTTCAGGAACTAGTCTTTCATTATCTTTCTCCCCCCCCCCTCTCGCTCTTTCTCTCAACTTATTTCCTTGCCAGATGTTTCTGATGCACACACATACCTTGAATTATGCTGAAATGAGGACCCTGCAAACAAATACCTTGAATTATGCTGAAATCAGTACCGTACAAGCCTTAACGTTCCTGATGTCACTTGATCTCAGAATGTATGTTGGCTAGTACCTGGATGGGAGACATCAAGGACATCCATGATATGGGAGTAAGAGGTCGTGGCTGTTAAGGTCTGTGGCACATCATATCTTTTTTGCTCTTTCTTATCGTTAAGCTGGATGCTCTTATGGAGATTGTAGTAGTATATGACTGAAAACAGGCTGTGGCAATTCGATTCAAGTGATGGATTCTTCAAGGAGATTTCCAAGTCAGGTTGGCATGCCTCTGTTTATGATTTTGGCAATTCGGTGGTGACCACAGACACTGTTTGATGAGTGGTATGAGTGTTTGGAAATGTAAGTTGTCGATATGTTTGAGTGGGTCTTTTTTGGTCTCTGGATATTTTGACGCTCAATGTCTTTGGAACTGTTTTGGTGTCATTAGGTGTAGTTTGATACCGCGTAGTATACCTGGTTATTAGGATAAGACATATTTCTTTCCATTCCATTCCTCAGCTATCCAGCAGTGTCTGATTAGTCTGCAGACAGGTTGGGTGTTTGTGCAGGTTTAAGCTTCCGTATCTAGAATTTCTTGCTCTTTGCTTGCCCATGTGCCAAGTCAAGACAACGGTTTATAAGGAGCTTGGCGTTCTTGTCCTTTTTTCTGTTTTTCTTGTCAACACAAGGATAAAAAGTCTGTTCGGGCCAGACTTTCTAAATTTACACTATTGGCCTTTAGGTGCTTCTGATAAGTGGTTCCCTCAATGAGGATGGTTAGCGTTCTTCTTGTTACAGGATCTGCTGGGTTCTATTTTGTAATGTGTCAGTTAAAGAGGGTTACGATCACCTTTAAGTGACCTATGATTTTTTTAGTTGTTACTGGTTCAGTATTTTTCTAGTAATCCTGCGATACCTCAGGGTTTGCCATCCGATGTGCGTATATATCTTGTTGGCCCATTTCCCCGACTTCTGTGTCTTTGTCCTCTTGGGTTGGATGTATAGTGGTTATGTGTAAGAAAATGCCTCTTTTTGTACTGTCACCACTCAGGTTTTTCAACTGATGTTGCTGGTTTTTAGGTTGAGCATAGCAGTGCGTAAGCACAGCTTTTCCAACATGTTGGTATCTATGTGGACTTTTAACCACGCCCATCACTATCATTCGTTTATGGGCTTACCTTTCAAAAATCCTGGGTGCAGCATATGAAACAGACATGACATGTGCTTTACATATCCTGACACCAAAACACACAAAACTACTGTTTTACTGTGGAAAAAATTGGTTGCCTTATTGGCAAGTGCAGGGTTACACCCTGAACCCTCAGCTGTGCTAATTCCTGAACGGTATGAAACAACTTGTTACATTAAGCCCAACTTGTACCTCAAGTCTACATTAATGTAACTTGCAGTGAGCAGCTTTAGCAAAGCTGACACTGTGTTGCCTTTAAAAGTTCTGTGCCTTTGCCAGACACACAAGAAACCTGCTACACAAACGTGTTAATGGCTCCCAGGAAGGAGAACAATGAGGGATTACAAGCCAGGGCAGTGTCTTCTCCCTTCTGCAGGAAACCACTTGGGTAGTAGCCCCAAAAGAAAGGCTTCAAAGGTGAAGCAGCGTTTTAAGGGTAGATGTGTAGCCTCAAGGGAGAGGGCTTCCTCATTTTGAGGTAGACAGGCTGGCACGGGAGGCAGAGAGGGGAAACCAGTTACCAATCTGGTTTCCCCAGTGGCGTGTAGGCCTGAGGTAGCCGCACCCCTGTGGTGGGCAAGTTAAATCTGTACCCCCTTCCCCAAGAGGAGTCTTACCATCTTAGGAGTGGGCAGAATGGTGCATCCAGGTGCCACATTCCAGAGGAAGTGGTCACCAAGAGGGAGGGAACCTGTAGCCCATTGGCTACCAATTGCATCCTGCCCAGAGGGCACCCCTGACACCCAGACCTCAGATCTTGACCGACTTGGAAGGAGGGCCGAAGGAAGACTGCCCTGCTGCACCAAGGGACCAGCAAAGAGAGGCTGCTCTGCTGAAGACTGCAATTGCTACACCTGGTGGCTAGCAAAGAGAGGGACTGTGCCTTTCATGTCTTGTTCAAAGAAGGAGTTGTCTCCAGAGCCCAATCAAACCAAGAGACTCAAAGGGGCCAACCAATTGGCCTCCTGTTTGCAGCTCAGGAGCACAACAGCTGAAGAGGCCTCTTGGGGCAGATTGGTAGCCTAAAGTCTTCAAACCATTACAATTGCTGCCATGTAGCACCAAGGATCAAGAGCTGCAGCACAGAGATGCACCAGAATTGGCTAAACCCAGAAGTGTTGTCAGTGAGTTGCTGGGTCCCTCAAAAGGAGAGTTATTGACTCAAGAAGGATTGTCCTGTGACAATGGGCAACTGGTGGTCCAGGGGAGACTGGACTTCAGTCAGAACAGGAAGGACTTAATGGAACATCAACCCTACAGACAGGACCCTCTCACCATGTTGGTGGATCGAGGTATCCTGGCAGGAAGACCACCGTCAACCGGGTCTTGTCCACAGCATCCTTTGCTATAGACAGTACAAAGTCTTTTGCAGCTCTTTATCAAGAAAAGGGGATCCTAAAACCGAGATGCAAACACAGCTACTTCCCAAGAAAGAATGTCACACCAAGTCTTACTGAATTGGCAACGGCTGAGCTGATTAGTGAAACATCATACTAACGTCAATTTTGTAAATAAAGCACAGAGAAATACATATGATTGTGTATAAGTTATGCCAGCCCATCCACTTAATGTGATAGCTACAACATTTCTAATAATAATAATAGTGTATCTTATAGAGCACATAGCTACTTCAGAACTAAGTGTCCCAGCACTGAAGGGCCAAGACCCCATTTGCACTACTCACAGAAGTTAAAGAATCAATTCAGTCTAAACAACCAAGCTTTTATTTTTTTCCTTAAAAGGAGTTCTGATGGGGCCTGTTGGACAGAAAGAGGCAGCAAATTCAAAAGTTTGGAAGCCAGAAAGCTTCTACCATATCTTGTAGAGACTATCTGTAGCTGCAGATTCCTTACCAGCCCACCCATCGCCCCAACTCTGCAAATGGATTTCTAGGGAGAGGGCTGTATTCCTTTCAGAGTCCTATTTATCCATGCCAGTGTTCTTCATGGCTCCTCGTTTCAGGCATGGAAAGTCGCGAAAAAAACTGACATCAGCGATCCTGGGTGGCACCTATATAGGTGTTTCAGATGTCACTTCCAACAATGTCGATGCCGACAACGCTTGCGGAGCTGATCTATGTCACCTACTGGCGCACAGGGATACTGCTTACAAACAATCTTCCAGATCCAGTCTGACACCTGAGATAATTCTAAGGTAAGGAATCCTTAGCTTGATATAGTCCCTACCAGATAAGGTGTTACAGAAGGTAAGTAACTTGTTTTTTAAGCAAAGTTAACAATCTTTGGGCATCATGGTAACCCTTCACCCAAACACCATCATAATTATGAATTTTTAGCCATTTCGGTCGCCAAATGCACCTTTCAACATCTACACTTGTAATATGGCTTCCTTACCTTCCTGCTGTTCCCTAAAAGATTGTTAGGCCTGGCCATGGTGTCATCTTACATGGACTATTACTAAATATTTCTTAGAAATCTTCTAGGAACTCACTCGAGAATCTGCTAAGAGTACAAAAACATGCTGCATGTTTTTTTTTTATGCCTAAGGAACAAAGTCCTTACAATGTTCTCCTACTGACCAGTACACTGGCTGCTGAGCAAAGAGAGAGCCCATTTCAGAACACTGTGCATTGTACACAAATCTGTACATAGTGCAACATTTGACTCATTCAATCCTTTGCATTCATCAGGTATCTGAGATTATCCAATGGAAACCCCCCCTGCTAATATAGAAAAATCAGGAGGTGACTATCTCCATGTACAGGGCTCCACCCCCTGTATCACCAATCCTCCGTCCTTGAGAAACAAAATGCACCTTTTCTGTTAGTACAGTCTGGACCCCAAGACTTGTACTAAGGATTAATGCCTTGCTTCCAGCTAGAATCTTCATCATGTACATATAGAATTATATAATAGTCATGCGGCTGGTATGTAATTGTGTAGACTTCGTTTGCACTGAAGGAAACATTTTAAAAACGTTTCACAACAGAATTCACCTCAGAACATATTCAACTGGTGTTCCCACCTCTCACATATCTGATGAGATGAGAGTTTACTTCCCCAATTCTTTTAATCCCCAATTACAGTGCTTTGAGACAGCATTTGTGGTTTACAGTGCTCTACAAAAATGGTCAAGGGGGGGCATGGCCTTGCTGAGAATGGATAAGATGCGTCTTGTCTTGTCCAAACCCCAACAGCCTTCCAGTGCCATCTTGGACACTGGGACTATGTATGAGAGGTACTAGCCGCGGCGGGGGTACTCAAGTCCTCCCTAAGCATGTGGGAGAGGCTGTTACACCCCATGGCGGCAGTCCTGTCAATGGTATTGCAGACGCCTTAGCGCACCCTGGTCTGGCTTGGTCTGGGCGGTCATCTTACAGCATTGACACCGCGACCCGCCAGGTCTGTAGTGACGGCACGCTGCGGGTTGCTTAGGGTGCCACCGGAGAGCGGAAGAGGGAGCTAATGTTGCAGGACTGTCAGAGTGCCTCGGCCCCGTCTAATGCAGGTCGCTGGCAGGAACATCCCGAAACCTATGGTGCAGCCTGACGGGGTGGAGGGGCATATTTTCCTGAAAACTGTACCACACGCTGTGTATCTTGAGACTAAAGCACAACAGCTTCACAGCAGAGGGCTAGATTCAAGCTAGCCTGGTTGTTGAGGGGCAATACCCCGAAACTGGTCCCAGGATGCTTGTTTCCAGTCCAGGAAGGACCTGGCCTGGCAGTTCAGGCTGGACTATTCCCATGAGGAGCAGGGTCAAGACTGAATTGCATATGGATGGGTCCAAACTGAGGTGTCATGACTTGCAAAAAAAACAATGGATTTAACCCAGATCTGTGACCGGGGTGAGTGTTTGAAAAGTTTCATTGCTCCGTCCATTGTCCTTTTGTGTTTCTAAAGTCGCCTTTAGTGGCCAGGGTATGCCAGAACGTGGGTCTATTGTTTACTATGCCACTGGATTCAAGCATCCTGTGATTCTGGGCAAATCACTTAATCTCCCCTTGCTACCAAAAATTAATGTGTTCTTGTTTACTGTAAACAGTGCTCATGTAAAGCGCTGTAATACCTTTGTATTGAGTTCGCGCTAACTAAACTCTATTTGAAGAGGCCCAATTTACATCCAAAGGCTAGATGTTTTTTGCTATCAAGCTTGAGGCTGAGAAGTGCTTGGATCTGGAGTCACGCCTCCTTTTCCACCATTTTGGCGACAACACATTTCGCCATATTCTTGCCTAGAACTAACCTATGTGCTTGGTTGGTGACCCTCCGGACGTTATCAAGAGCACCTGCTGTTGCCTAATGTTAAGCTCTAATCAAGTCAGTTGGTTAATGCACCCACTGCAGAGGTCTTTATAGAATGAGAATGTCACAGATTGCAATCCTAACATAACTTTTTCATCTTATCTCTGAAAGGTTGATGCAAATTAATTTTGTTAAGAATGGCACCTGCTTTCCAGGGCTATGAAATGGCAGAACCTGTAATACAAAGGGCTATATAAAAAAAACTTGAGTTATTCCCAGACTACCCCAACACCCGCCAGACAAAGAACCCTAGGGGAGAGAATGTGGTGTAAGGGCCAGAGCTGCCGACTTTGGAGCTGGGGAACACGGGTTGAGTCTTGGGTGCTAGCTCAACATCCTGCGATTCTTGAGAAATCACTTAATTTCCCCTTGCTACCAAAAATTAATGTGTCCTTGTGTATTGTAACCTTTGCCCATGTAAAGCTCTGTAATACCTTTGTATTGAGTTTGCGATATATAAAACTGCAAAAAATAAATAAAGCGATCCAATACCTTTGTGTCGAGTTCATGGTACATAAACCTGCAAAAAAAATAAAACACCCCCGCAGACTTCTCAAAGAAACAGCACGATACCTGAAACCAAGTAAAATGAGGAAGCAACATACCACCCAAGAGTGAAGGAGCGAGGCAAAATAAAAAATAGGGCTCCACTCTAAGGTATCTTGCCGATCGTGCAATAATCCATGTAATAGGGTCAGTCTCCAAGGCGGTAACAAAGCTGCCTCAAGGTGGGACAAACAAAAGCGTTTACCAACTACATCAAGGAATTTTTGAAAGGCAGGCCCAGGAATGAATGAAAGTGATGGGCGTGGTTAAAGCCCACAGAATAGATTACAACATGTCGAGAAGAGAATAGCTATGCTCGACCTAAAAAGGCCACACTGGACAAAAATGACGGCTCTGCTGGAATTCTCAGTCCTTGTGGACGTGCTGATATGAGTTGACAGCGTGGAGGCTCAGTAACAAGTGTTGGAGTGAGTCTGCAGCTACCCATGACATATTGAATGTGGGTAAGCTGCCTCCTTCTTTGGGTCTTAGGGAATTTTAAACATGCTTTCCAAAGCTCGACACCCTGCTGGCTTGAGTACATCAGCCCCATATGTCTCCAGGGAAATTTGAAAAAAAGACAATACTGATAGTAATGTCTTCACTACATTAAAGGATTTAATTAAAACACGCAGGAAATAAAACATAAAGACTCACCTGGGAGTTATTTAAAAGATGTGTTTGTGAAAGCAGATGTTTACTACGGCCTGAGAGGACACCCAGGCCAAACCTGGAAAGGGGATGATCACATGGAGAAAGAGAGACGAGCTGAAAAATGGGAGGGGAGAAGGTGAGAGAGACAGATTGAGCACATAGAGAAAAATACGGCTGAGCACAGGAAGGGAGAGAGGTGCTGAGCATTGGTGATAAAATACAGGCGAGGAAAGTGAGACAAAGGCAACCTCAACCCAGTAGGAGACACAAGGTAAACACAAGAAATGAAAGGTGGGCTGAAAACAAAGAGACAGAGCGAGAGACAGGCTCAGCAGAGAGAGAGAAAGACTCAGTAAAGGGAGAGAAACAGACTCAGCACAGAAACAGGCTTCCCCAGCAAAAGCTTAGCTTAGAGAAGGAGTATGGTCCGAGGAGGCCGGTGGCATGACAGGCTCACAACAGGAAGGGGAAGCAATGCACAAGGTTGATGAAGAGACAAAGTAAGCACAGTTAATGAGGAACAGAGCATTATAGGAAACAAATAACAGACTGTGTAAGCACCGGTACATGAGGTCATTTCTTGAGATGATTTCTGTGAAAACAGCACAAACGCAAGTACGTCTCTCTTTCACAGCTGCTAGAAAGGCATAATGACTCTAGTTCTTCTTTTTCGACTCACTGATAAAATATTATAAATTAATTGTTATTCCTGATACGCCATAAAAGTCTTCTAACAAGCAAGAATTTGGTTTGCCGTTAGATTTATCCTTTTTATCTGGCAGTAATGTTGCTTTCACAGAAATTGACAATCCAAAATGTTGGAACCAAAATCAGTGCCATTGGTAAAGTGTTGTAGGCATCTGGGCAGAATATCCCCCATTGGACGTAGGATGATTGTAGCGGTATGGGTATCCTTGTCACCATGTGCTTGACTGTGCAACCTTTTCAATCCCTCAGACCAGTCAGTGCAACATTGTACTACTTGGCATATGGCAGAGGCAGGTAGCTGCGGTGTCCCGCTCACAGTATACACCTTCGTGCATGTGGCTATACTCATTACCTTTCTATATACAGAACACATCAGTAATAACATGGTTTCTACTTGCGTGGTGGAAAATGGCCATACTACTTCTGAGGTCAACTCACATATAGCTTCGTAGCAAGACTGTAAATCCACGTGATACCCACCAGTATAAATCTGCTAAAAACAAAAAGTACCTTTTGAGTGGAATTTCTGACATTTGCAGAGGCATAAGAAGCATTTGGGGTTGGGGGGAGACAATTTCTCCAATACGCTAAACGGACAAATATGGTGCAAGAGATTTGGAAGGAGTTCCCGACAGCCCCTGGAGTAATTGACACCCTGCAGCTATTTCTAACAGTCGGGGCGATGAGACACATGGTGACACATTTATATGAGACATTGAAGGCGGGCAGGGTATATGGAAGGAGCCGGTTGCTCGGCGGACATGGGTGGGAGTGCTGGCGACACCCTTCACTGACTCAGAATGGAGTGCGACGTAAGCTAGTGAAGACAGTGTGAAGAAGTCTTAGATTTAAACTGACACCTTTTCCTTCCCTGCACCAATCAAACATAGCAAGAAGTACGTGGGTATAGGAGCGACCTGTTCCAGGTGCTTGATGGACGGGGACTGCTTCTTACATATGGCATGGGACTGTCCGAGAGTGCACCACAATTGGTAGCAGGTGGCAGAGCGATTGGGAGAGGCGACAGCGCTTTTCCTCGAGGCCCCCCCACAGGTGTGCGTGCTTGGAATCATCAAAAAGCCCAAGGGAGAAAAAATACTCTGGAGGTTCCTACATCTAGCCTTGGTAGGGTGGCCATCGGGTGGTTGAGCACAAGGGCACCCTCCATCTCATTGTGGTACAGGGATGTGGCAGAAAGGGCCATTGGGAAGAAGTCAACATGAACCTTAATCGTAGGGACAACAGACTTGAGGAGGACTTAGCGATATGGGCTGCACTGCTGGATAACATGCGCTTGGGACGAGAAGGTAATGATGAGCTGATGTAGCCCATGCAGGACGCAGAACCACCTAACACTCAAGGGCAAGACATGGGGAGTGAAGGGATGATGGTAACCAATGCCAATGCGCAGTGAACGGAGGCGGCTGGGAGGGAGAACATGAGGAAGCCCCATTGGAAGCGTGAGTGGGAGGATATGAAGGGTTATGCCATGGTTGCTGGATGAGACCGACTTGAGAGTACGGCCGGGAACCTCTTGGGAAGGGACAGATTACAGGGGGAATTGAGAATGGTATCTTTGCACTGAATCACTGATGTAACTAGGGCTGCAAAATGGCCTTCACAATTTATGGTTTAGAGATAGTCTTCAGTTATTGTTGACCTAGTATTAATTATCGGTGGAAAACTGCATGTATGTGTACGCTACTGATGTGATACTGTGTTATGCCCAGTAACGGGCACTGACTGACCAATGGCTAATAAGAAGAATTGTCTCCAAAAAAGAGAGTACTTTTTAATAGTATACGGTTGTTTTATTTAATATAAAATAAATCGTACCCTCAGATATATATATATGTATAAATATATATATATATATGTTTATATATATATATATCCATCTAGCATCAAAATATTACAGGTGTCCCAAAATCATGTTTTCTCACATTCAGCCTGGTTTCTGTTGCGCTGAACATGACATGCCCAATACTTTTGACCTTATGTGTATTAGTACAAGATTAGGTGTCTTGCAATTTCAGTTCCAATCCAGACAGACCTTCATCCTGACAACATTTTGTTTTACGACCTTGAACTTTTCCATGTAAGAGCGATTCCAACCACGTAGTTGATCATATCATCCCGTGGGAGGCTGGTGACTTTTTGGGCAGACTAGGTCTGAGAGCCACAGCATAAAGAGAGTCCTTTGTGCCCTAGGCAGCTAGTGCTGGCGCATTATAGGCTCTTCACGCTCTAAAGCAGAGCAGAGATTAGTGAAAACGAGACACCTCCCCAACCCACTCTTAAATTGCAGTCAGCGAATGTCCCTGGGTAGGTGTCAGAAGTTAAAGAAGAATACACGGCTGATACTCACACTTTACCTGCAGAGGAGATCACCCGGGGAAAAGGATGCAGTCTGCATTGCCACTTCACAGTTTGGCTTAGAGACCGAGGTAGAAACCAAAGCATTCTACTTTAAGTAACACAAAATACTACGGGGCCAATTACAAGGGCAAGAGTATGGGAAGTGGTCCTTGTGTAGCCATACTTCACATACTAATAAATGCATTTGTGAATCGGCTCTATACGATGGATTAGAAATGAAATACAGCCATGTAGGAAACATGGTTTTCACTTGTGCCAAAAGAGTAGTCATTGAAAATGAAAGCCATCAAATCGGAAACATTCATTTAAGATTAGGTTTTGAACTACGGGACTGATTCACGATGGCATTTATGAGTAAGGCAGGTAGTACTACAGAAATACCACTTCACGTGTGTGATTTGACCCTTGGAGATTTAAAAGACAAATGGAGACAATGTGTGATGGTACTAGAATTATATGTTGAGAAATATTGTGTCATGCTTTCATTATAGAGACGGAAAGAATCATACCCATTCATGTATCATGCATCATGTATATGTTTAATTCACTCATTGTTCATTATAGCCATAATATATAGAAGAAAATTTATTGTATTTGGCACTCAACCAAAATTACACAAAATTCAACTGCACTTATTTTGCCAGCAAGTAAATTTGATTTACCTCATCATGGTTTTTAACGTTTGATAATCAGGTCAGAATCAGCTGTTGGTGGTACGACCATACAACACTGGACTATGTCCCATGAAATCCATGTCAGGTTATACAAGGAACTCTGCAACAAGTACATTAACCTGCTCTGATATGTACAGGATGACCCTAGTGCTGTTGAAAAGTCACACTAGCATTTGTACAAAACTTAAATAATGTAATAATAAGTTTCATGTGAAAATTAACAAGTACAAATAAGTGAGAATGTCAAGGAAAGAGGGTCTTAAGTCCTAGGTTTGCTTGAAACAAAGAGGGTGTCCTAGGAGCTGCAGACACCCACAGTAGTTGGCCGCTCATTGAATGCAGTAGCTGGTGCCGCCGTGGGCCAAGCAGCTGAGGGATGTCTAGCAGGGATTCATGCTGGCTGTGCGGATGGATCAGGGACTCCACTGATTGGTGGAGGCTGTCTTAATGGCTCTGAGAGCCGCAAAAGGATGGCTTTTGGCCTCTAGTCTGAGGGCTAGTAGAGATAATTTGATGATATCTGAGGGTAGGAAGAGTACTGAGGCAGGCTCAGTGGGTCTGGCAGTCTGTGGGGTCCAGCAGAGGGCCTGTGAGGGCCCTGTAAGTATTTGACTGCTAACTGAGTGAAATGCCTCTCTCTCTGCTGTTTAAGGGTCTCATGCATTCTGATGTCATGTTGAGACCGTGTACGGGAAAACAGAGTCTTGATAAAGGAGATTTGCCAGGCTCTGAGCGCTGGCAGAGCGGGCCTGCGCACCAGCAGAGTGGGTCTGAAGGTCTATTGAGGGTGTTCAAGGGCCGTGGAGGGCACAGTGTCAGCTGCAGGTTTCTGATGGTAAATTGCAGGTCCGTAAGTACTATCTAAGGGCTGGCTGAATGTGTTTTCAGAGTGACAGAGGGTCTCAGAGAGGCTGACGACTAGCATATTGTATGTGAGGTCTAGCATGGAATCTAGTAAGGTTAGATGGGAGTTCATATAGGATGGCTGAGGGTCTGTGAAGACCGGGAGAGTTACTTTTAAGACTGGGTAGGCGTCCTGAGAGCCAGGAGACAATATGTGCTGTCAATACGGGAGCCCTCTTAACAATTACCTGAGGGTGACTGAGAGCAGATTCAGGGTCTTCCAGGAGCCAGTAGAGCTTTAAGGGGTAGATGGACTTCAGAAAGGCTCAGCGGGATGACGCAAGAGTTTTGGGGCTGCTGGGGCCCCAGCACACTAAGCCGCCCCGTCCTGCTGTCTCTTCTGGATACACAGAAGCACGCGGAAGTAGGAACGTTCTTCCACCCTCTTTCTGTGCAACACTGTCAAGTTCAGAAGGCTCTATGGTAAGCTGCCCCCCCATACACATGTGGGTGTGTAGGCGGCCACTGAAGGCCTCCACATCCACTTTTAATATTCTTCTGTCTGTTCTATACTTTTGTCTGTTAGCTAAGCTTGAACTGCTGCTGCCCGTGCTGTGCCTGTTCTTTGTTTGCTCTGCTCCTGCCAGTGCTGTGCCTGTTCAGTGGGTTTGAGGATACCTTATGCTTCTGTGCTTTATACGATGTTGCCAGACTTAGGCCCTCATTATGACAGTGGCGGTAAAAACCGCCCACTGCCAGGGCGACGGCTGCCAAAAGACCGTCGCCATGGCTACCAGCCGACCATCATATTATGACTGTAGCCGGAATACCGCCAGAAGGATGGCGGAATTCCGGCTACGGTCATGGCGACGGACAGCAGTAAGGTGGCGGTGCTGCCAGCGCAGTGCCCAGCAGTACACCGCCGCAGACCGCATCATGACCCATGATACAGCCTGGCAGTGTTCTGCTGGCGGGCGATGCTGCTGGCAGCAGCACCCCATCCCGTCTCCTGCCGGAGGACCCCCTGCAATCAGGTAAGTTGGATGCTCCAACAGCGGAGGGTGTTGTGTGTGTGTGGGTGTGTGTGTGTATGTCTGTGTGTGCGTGAATGCGGGTGTGCGTTGCATGTGGTATGTGTGTGCATGTGTGGATGTGTGAGCACGTGTATGTTGTGTTGTGTGAATGCGTGTGTGCTTGTTTGTATGTCAGTGTGTTTGGATGTGTGTGTGAATGGATGAATGCATGCGTGGGTGCATGTGGGTATGAGTGTGTGTGATGGTGCATGTATGTTGAGGGTGGGTCTGGAGAGGGTAGGGGTGGTGGGAGGGACATCCTGGCAGGGTGAGGGGGCAGGGGAAGGCCCCTATCAGTGACAGGGAAGGAGTTCCCTGTCACTGATAGTGCCTACCGACATGGTTTTCCTGGCGGTAAGGAGGCCACGAAAACCATGGTGGTAGGCAGGGTCATAATCCTGCGGGCGAGCTAGTGATGGCCGCCGGGCTGGAAACTGAAGGCTGTTACCGCCGTGGCGGACGGAGTGGTACATAAGTGGTTTGGCTAGAGCCAAACCGCAATGTCATATCATGGGAGAAGTACCGCCAGCCTGTTGGCAGTACTTTTCTCCATAATACCGCCGTCCGCCAGGGTCATAATGAGGGCCTTAATGTTTATTGTTTGGATGGGAAGTGACACTGAATATCACGTCTGCTCCTCTATTTGAACAGAACTTGCAACACTCATGAACTTCTAACGTGCTATGATGGCACTATTCATCGAGTTATACCTCCCATAGTGCAAATTTCTATTTTTCTTTCATTTGTGATATTGTTGACTCTGGGCCATAAATTATACCAAAAAGCAAATTATACTTAGTCATAACAATGATTTCAGAACGATTGCAACCTTTATCTGTCAACTACAGAAACAATTTCAGCATTAAGCAAAGAGATTTTCTATTGAGCGGCACCTGTCAAACAAGAGATACTCCTTAGCAAAAAGATGCACTCTTATTAATCCAAAGTTTAAAAACCATGTCACTGTGTGGCTCACTGTATAATAAAGCTTAACCCTTTCACAGCCCACAGATTTATTTCTCCTTCTCCACATACGAAATGCCATAGAACCAAAGAAAGATGCCACCTTTTACTCAGAAATGTAGTATCGAGGTAAACCAATTCTTAGTCACCTACAGAACCCGTGCTATTCCCAGTTTAGGAATACTGGAAAAGTGTTCTTATCGTGTTAAACCTATAGATTATATTCTTTCCCATTCTCTTTATTTGTTTCTTCCTTGACTGACAATTAAGTCAATTGAACGGAATTTAACGGTATTATCATCACAAACCTGTATTTTTACCCATGTACCAAATATTATTTTGCAAAAAAAAGCTCCATGGATAAAGTTTAAAAAAAAGTAAACACAACCTGGTTCAGTGGAAGAAAAAAACACAATTTTAGCAGCACTCTTTGGAGTATAGAGAAATGGTAATCCATTCAGTTTCACTATGTGCTAAAACTGTTCACTTGCCACAGTACGGTATGCAAAAATCCAGCAAAGTGACCACCTCCCAGGAATTTTGCAAGGAAAGTATTGTATTTTTCATTGATAAAATAGAAATAATTAGGGAAAGCATTCCTAAGTGTGCATTAACTCATGGTGAATTAAATAATGAGTGTATCTGATGAAGACTTCTAGTTTCAGATTCCTTTCCTTCGAATTTCCCTCAGGCATCAGTCTGATTCTGGAGATTTTTCTTCGAGCAGTACCCCTACGCACCGTCAAGTTGCGTCCGTCGACTCCTCATCCATTGTTGGCATTGTGGTCGCCGGATATGACGTTGGGGGTGACATCAGTTTTGGGGGGTTTTGCGCCAGTCAACCTGCAGATCCGGAGAGAGCTACCCCTACAAATACTTTTTGACTGGACTTTTCAACTTTTGTCAAAGTTTTTTTTTACTTTCTTGGTGCGTCAAGGATGTTGTCACGGAAGACCGGCTTCAAGCCCTGCGACTCCTGCCACCGGATGATGTCCATGAGGAATCTAAAACCTTGTGCGTCTGCGGTGTTAGTAGCGCGACCACAACCTGAAGTCATGCTCCAAGTGCTGGACCATGAACCTGAAGGCTTTGAGGGAACGGTCCCTAAAGCTACTGGCGGCCTGGCACTCGGCTCCATGTTGCTGCCGGTCTCGGTAGAGAGGACAGTCCAAAGACCTTTTGCGAAGCCCTCTCCACTCATCGTCATTCCATTCAAAATCTTGGGGACACTTGGGTAAGCATAAGAAGACATAGAAGAAGCACAAGCATTCTTCGACTTGATCCCGTTGGTCGGCTGACGTGACGTGGGTGAAGGAGCATCAACCGATGTCCTCGGAGCCTACCACTGGGTCAGCTCTGCGCCTGCCCGAGTTTCCTGGAGCCACCCCTACTCAAATGAAAGAATTTTACGAAGCCATGCGCCTCATCTTTGGCCCGTCCACCCCTGTTGGAGCGTCTTTGAGCCCCATGGTGTCAACAAGGGCACCCTCGGGTTCCGTGCCGGTGGCTTCAGCCCCGACTCTGGAGGGCACCCAAGGATCTGCTTCCGTATCCGAACCGGCGTCAGTAATGCCATTGAGACCTTCCCTGGCGACTGTTCCAACGTCCATGCTCATAACACCAGCCGAGCCCTAAGTCGGCATCAGTCCAGTACTTACTGCCGACATGAAGCCGGGCCGTTGTTGCTTGATGCAAATTCCGACTTCAGCATGGACCTGGCTCCCTAGGTTGGAGCCTGACCCTAATTCTTCTGGGTATGAGGTCAGTGAGAGTATGTAGGGGATGTGGGACTCTTTAGAATACCAGCTTGCAGACCCAGTGGACTGGACTCATGAACTGGGTGCAACCAGCGGTCTGGACACCTCCCCTGACGCTGGCATGCTTTCTTCCCCTACTGTGGCTACAGAGGAGGAAGCGTCCTATTCACTGGTGGTACAGAGAGTGGCTGAGGTCCTGGGCCATGAGCTGCCTTCTGTGGCTGTCAGGACTAACCTTCTGACTGTGGTGCTTCAGCCTGGGGCTTCCACATCCAAACCCCTTTTACCCTTCTAGGAAGCGCTCACAGATGTCCTGTTGGGGACCTGGTCCAGACTTAGCACAGGGGCTCCTGTAAACAGGACACTATCCCTTCGCCATAGGCCCTGCGCCTTACTGACCCAGTGTTCCTGACCCAACATCTTACCCCCTGAGAGCTTGTTTATCCAAGCCTCAACATCCCATGGTGCGTTCCCTTGTGCACCCTCACACAGGGAATCCAAGAGGCTGGATCATCTTGGGAAGAAGCTGTTTTCTTCCTCCAGCCTGGCATTGCAGTCCGTGAACACTGCATGCCTTTTGGGCAGCTGCACCCAGACTTTATGGGACACGGTTGCATAAGTGCTGCCACGGGCCTCGGAGGCGGCCCACACCATTCTCTCCCAAGCTGTTGCTGATGGGAGCGACGCAGCTAAAATCACAGTCCAATGTGGGCTGGATATGACTGACTTTCTAGGCAGATCGGTTGCATCGACGGTGGCCTTGAGGTGTCACGCTTGGTTGAGGACATATGGCTTTTTAGGGGATGTCCAATCCATTCTTACGAACATGCCCTTTGATGACACCCATCTCGTCGGAGACAAAACAGACTCGCACTCAAGCGTTTTAAGGAGTCCCATGCTACAGCCCAGTCCCTAGGCCTCGCAGCTGCCCCTCGCTCCCCACAGTCTGCTTTTCGTGCCTTTCACCCAGCCATGTCCATTCCCTGCCAGCCACTGTGCCGTGCATGCTGTGTGCAGCCTCTATGTGGCTGGGGATGTGAGATCCAGCATCTGTGGGGATCACGGAGCCAGTGGTCTAGCCATTCCCCCCCAACCCAGCTGCAGCTGCCAAACCTTCCTAGTCTGACACTTTCCCTCCAGGGGCCAGTTCGAGGCAAGATTCACCATCACTTGTCCCGCTGGCACACCATCACATCAGACAGGTCGGTCTTGCAAATAGTCCAAAGGGGTTACTCCCTCCACTTTGAGACTACCCCTCCATCCATGCCACCATCCTACCATCACATGACGGAGGATCAGTTGCCACTTCTCCACAAGGAGGTTACAGCTCTCTTGGCCAAGGGAGCCGTAGAGAGGGTCCCTGTGCCCGAAGTAGGTTGTGGTTGCTGTTCCCGCTACTTTCTGGTACCCAAAAAGGACAAGGGCCTCCACCCTATCCTAGACCTTTGTTCCCTCAATCTCTTCCTCAGGAAGGAGAAGTTCAAAATGCTCACCTTGGCTCAGGTTTTATCTGCCTGGATCCAGGAGACTGGATGGTAACGATGGACTTGCAGGATGCTTATTTTCACATCCCTGTCCTGTCGGCCCACGGTAGTTACTTGCTGTACATGGGGGGCCACTAACACTTTCAATTCACCATGCTCCCCTTTGGCCTCACCAGTGCCCCTTGGGTGTTCACCAAAGTAATGGCAGTGTTCCCAGCTCATCTGCGCAGGTCAGAGGTTTCAGTCTTCCCCTGCCTCAATGACAGGCTGTTGAAGGCGGACTCACCCCGGGCTGTCTCCCACCTCCAGTCTACAGCGGACCTCCTGCATTCGCTAGGGTTCACTATAAACATGAGGAAGTCACACTTGATTCCCTCTCAGATGGCCCCTTTCATTGGATCTGTTCTGGACACAGTGCAGTTTTGGGCTTAACCTCCAGGTCGGCGAGTCCAGGGTATTCAGACTATGTTACTGATGTTTCGGCCTCGGTCCTGGATTTTGGTGAGAATGACTCTGAGACTGCTGGGCCTCCTGGCCTCCTGCTGGTCACACATTCCAGATGGCATATGCAGCTCTGCAGTGGGACCTGAAGTTCCAGTGGGCGCAGCATCAGGGGAATCTTTCCGACGAGGTCCAGATCTCGGCGGGGACTGCCCTAGACCTGCAGTGGTGGCTAATAAACCGCGATTGGGTCACAGGCAGATCGCTCTCCCTTCCCCAACCAGATCTGATAGCAGTGACAGATGCGTCACTCCTGGGATGGGGCGGTCACATGGGAGAGACGGTGATCAGAGGGGCGGAGTCCGGGCTCCACATCAGTCTTTTGGTGCTCCAAGCGATGAAACTGGCATTGAAAGCATTCCTTCCCTCTCTCAAAAGGGAAAGTGGTACAAGTGTTCCCGGACAACACCACCGCCATGTGGTATTGCAACAAGCAGGGCGGGGTGGGGTCATGGACCCTTTGTCAGGAGGCTTTTTGCCTCTGGACATAGCTGGAACAGCAGGGCATATCACTGGTGGTTAAACATCTGGCGGGCTCTCTGATCGCCAGAGTGGACGAACTCAGCCGACAATGCCTGGTGGATCACGAATGACGTCTCCACCCGGAGGTGGTGCAAGGTCTCTTTCAGCAGTGGGAAGAGCCTTAGTTAGAGAGAACGTTCAATGTCAGCAGTTTTGCGCATTGGAGTTTCCAAGGTGGCACCCGCGGCAACGCTTTTCATCTTGAGTGGACCTCAGGCCTCCTGTATGCCCTTCAGCCCATACCACTTCTGTCCAGAGTTCTCAAGAAGATCAAGAACAACCAGGCCGAAATAATCCTTGTGGCTCTGGATTGGGCACAAAGAGTTTGGTATCCCGAGCTATTGACCATGGCCATCGATCCTGCGATCAGACTGCCCTTTTGGGAGGATCTTCTGTCACAGCAGCAGGGGAGGGTTCTCCACCTGAACCTGTAGTTTCTGCCTTCTTGCATGGAGATTGAGCGGCGGCAGTTGACAGCTTTTGACCTTCCGCCCGAAGTCTGTTACGTTATCTTGGCAGCGAGGATGGAACAAATTTGGGGCATGGTGTACAGACAAGTCTGTTGACCTCCTCTCTGCCCCTCTTTCTGAGGTCCTTCCATTTGTTCTTTCTTTGGCCCAGCAGGGCACTGCTCTGGGAACCCTCAAGGGTTATTTGCCTGCCATTTCGGCTTTCCTGAGATTACCAGACCAAACGTCTTTGTTAAAACCTCCCATTGTGGGTAGATTCCTAAAGGGTCTTACCATATCTTTCTTCCTTCTCCGTTCAGAATGCCCCACTGGGACTTGAACTCAGGGCCATATTTATACTCCGTTTGCGCCGAAATTGCGTCGTTTTTTTTGACGCAATTTCGACGCAAAACTAACGCCAACTAACGCCATATTTATACTATGGCGTTAGAGGCGAATAGCGCCAAAGTTCCCGGAATGTGCGTCATTTTTTAGCGTGAACCCCTTCCTTGCGTTAATGATATGCAAGGGAGGCGTTCCCGTCTAAAAAATGACTCCCAGGCCTTTACGTGGTATTTATACTCCCGGGCAAAAGAGACGCCCGGGAGTTGGCGTGGCTAAAAACGGCGCATTTGCGCCACTTTTTAACGCCTGCTCAGGGCAGGCGTTAAGGGGCCTGTGGGCTCAAAATGAGCCCACAGGTGCCCTCTCATGCCCCCAGGGACCCCCCCTGCCACCCTTGCCCACCCCAGGAGGACCCCCAAGGATGGAGGGACCCACCCCAGGGACATTCAGGTAAGTTCAGGTAAGTATAATTTTTTATTTTTTATATTTTTTTTTGGTGGCATAGGGGGGCCTTATTTGTGCCCCCCTACATGCCACTATGCCCAATGACCATGCCCAGGGGACAGAAGTCCCCTGGGCATGGCCATTGGGCAAGGGGGCATGACTCCTATCTTTACAATGATAGGAGTCATGTTGATGGGGGATGGGCGTCGTTAAAAAATGGCGCAAGTCGGGTTAAGACGATTTTTTCGACGTAACCTGACTTGCCCCATTTTAAGACGCCCATGCGCCATTTTCCCCCTACGCCGGCGCTGTCTGGTCTACGTGGTTTTTTCCCACGCAAACCAGGCAGCGCCGGTCTGATTGCGCCGTCTAACGCCATTCCATAAATACGGCGCCCGCTTGGCGCTTCAGAATGGCGTTAGACGGCGCAAAACTTTTTGACGCTAAACTGCGTTAGCGCAGTTTAGCGTCAAAAAGTATAAATATGGGCCTTAGTTTTTACATACTTGATGTGTGCTCCCTTTGAGCCCCTTCGTAACTGTCCCCTTCACACCTTCTCAGCTTCTTACTCTAAAGACAGCCTTCCTGGTTGCGATCACTTCGGCTCGCAGAATGAAAGAACTGCAGGCCCTTCCTTCTAAGCCACCTTTCATTTCCTTCCATCCTGACAAGGTGGTGTTTCGTACCAAGGCTTCCTTTATACCAAAGGTGGGCACGCCCTTTCATGTATGCCAATCAATCAGCTTTGCTACTTTTTACGCACCCCAAATCCCTCTAACCAAGAGGAGGGACTCCACCGCCTGGACTCAACAAGAATGTTGGCATTCTATCTTGATCGTACTAAAGAGTTCCAGGTGGATAACCAACTCTTTGTGGGTCATGTGGGTGCGAAGAAAGGCTGGGCAGTGCAAAAGAGAACTTCTAGATGGGTTCTTTTCTGCATCAAAATGTGCTATGCATTGGCTAAAAAGCAACCCATGGAAGGTTAGCCTGGTCACACCACCAGAGCCACAGCTGCAACCACTGTGTTAGCACATGGAGTTGCTGTCCTGGACACCTGCCAGTCAGCAACGTGGGCCTCTTTGCACACGTTCCCCAAACACTACTGCCTGGACAGTCAGTTCCGAAGGGACAGGTACCTTGCCTGTTCAGTCTTGCAGGACTTCCTAGTATGATCTTGATTCTCAGACCAACCTCTGGGGATGGTATTGCTTGGGTATCTATTCCAAGGTAAGGAATCTGCAACTGGAAGTCTCTATCAGATGAACAAGGTATTTACTTTTGGTAACAAATTATCTGATAGAGACATATTCTAGTTGCAGATTCCTTACTAACAAACCCATCTTCCCGCTCTGCAAACTGATTTCTAAGGACAAGGACGTCCCTTTCATGGCCCTAGGTTTGGCGCACCAGAGGCAGTGTTCTTCATGGCCCGGTGCTTCTGGCGTGGAAAGTTGTGAAAAGAAACTGACATCAGCGCTCTGGTGTGGCGCCTGTATACGAACTACGACGTCATATTTGGTGACCGCGACACCAACAATGGACGAGGAGTCGACCGACGCCATTTGATGGCACGCAGAGGTACTGCTCGAAGAAAAATATCCAGATCCAAACTAATGCCTGGGGGAAATTCTAAAGTAAGGAATCTGCAACTAGAACATGTCTCTACCAGAGAATTTGCCCTTCTTTTCTTGCAGACAGCACACAATCGGTCACTTTAGGGACCTTTACCTCTCTGGCAAGCAAGTTGGATTGTGGGGTTCCTCAGTGATCCTTGCTGTCCCCACATTTATTCAGTTTAGATATCAGACCTCTTATTGTAGAATTGGTAGTTGGAGGTTGCAGTGTTTATAATTACGCTGATGACTCAACTACTGTTCCAGCTGGATGGCACTCGCGCCACATATGTACACTTTCAAGACACAATAAGAAACATTCCATATGGATGGAAATAAATCAACTGAAATTAAAATCAGACTAGACGGAGGTGGGCCAATTCAGTTGTGGCCTTAGGAATTAGGTCTGCTACCTCCTTCATCAGCAGCTAAGAGTCTAGAGGTTGTGATCGATGGCAATCTCTAAATGCAGACTCAAGCGAATTCCCTGGTGTCAGAACGCATGTTTTTACTAAAAATGACAACAAAATAGTGCAGATGGATAGTGATAGCATCCACTTCTAGTTGGTTAGATTCTAATGCTGTCTATGCTGGCCTCCCTAATGTCACCCTACACAATCTTCAAGTTATTCAGAATGAGGCAGCAAGGGTCTTTTTCATCCAGTTGAGATGTACCCATGTTACACCTCTGCTAAAGAAGCTTTGTTGGCTTCCAGTGAAACAACAAATAACATGCAATGCTTGTTACATGGTGTTTAAAAGCATAAATGGAATAGTGCCCAAGCCTGTGACAGATATGATAAAAAATATGTACCTTCACGTCATTTAAGATCTGCCCATGTGAACAAACTGATTGTTCCGAAATATTGAGAAAGTCTGGAGGCAGAAGTTTCTCAGTGGTAGCTCCTCCCTTGTGAAACTCTCTACCTAAAGAAATTAGTCTGCCCATGGATTTCAACTCTTCCTGAAAGTGTTTATATACATGGATGTTCAAACAAGCTTTCGAAATATAAGGGAGCAGTATGACCTTCCAAATGCAGCAGAATTACAGCACCAAGAGACCTTATGGTGAACACGCGCTTTATAAATTCCCCATAACATAACAACCTAAGTATACCCTGGTTTGAGCAACTATTCTGTCAGCACTTGATTACAGCAGAAGTAGACCATTTACTGCCAGTGCTAAGAATCATTTTCAATATCAACTGCCCCGATCCTGGAACAAGCCTCTTCAATCAATTTTCTGCGTATTACTTGCTTTTTGACTAATTTTATTTTTCACTGTTCCATTTGCTTATCTGCCAAGACTAGGATATTAACACTACTTAGTAATTCACATGCCCAGTTACTGGCGAATACTAGTGATTCAATCTTCCATTCCCTAACCTTAAATCCTCTTATTTGTGGATACCCAGAAAGCAATTAAAAGAACAATGGAAAGAGCTGATGGGCTGCATACACATTGTACTCATACACAGGACATCTCCAGACATTCCGGAGCATGCACATAAGGTCTGTTATATGTTTAGGTACTCGAGGCATTCACTTCTGAGAGGTGGCCAGCTATAAAGAATTGGAAATAAGACTTTTTAGGAAGCCAACACAAAGACAAACACAGCGCTATGTATTCAGGCTTGTTCTCTCAACCGCTTAGGAGCAGCACTTGGTTGGACTCTGATCTATTCAGTTCATTACTTGGCTAGGTCATCTCATGGCACAGATGCCCAGGCATGGAAGTCACAGTGTGGTAGAAGTGCTACCATTGCACTGCCTCGCCGAATGCCGGTCACTTTGGCAGCCACCCTTGTCTAGAGAGGGGCTGAAGTTAAAGAGACAAGGAGCTGAAGGAGGACAGGTTCCCTTTTGGTTACTAGGGACAATGGTAAACCCATATTCATCTTACTCAAACCCTGGCTAATAATCAAGAATGTGGACAACTCTTTCAATAGTCTCTCTGTTTCCAAGGAGACGTACTTGCAGTCTGTCACAATGAATGCAACATCAGACACCCAAAGACTGACACAACCTTCTTTCTCCCCCAGGTTTCTTCCACCTCAAGAGACCATCCTGAGCAGTATTACACGATTCTGCTACTTTTCTATTGAGAACGGCCCTTCAGAGTATGTTGATGCTGTGTCCTAGAACATTGTAATCAAACTACCACCACAGGGCGGGCTATCTGTCCTGTGAATACCAAAAATTGATTGTAAGCTCCACCCTGAAGTATTGTGTTTTCTTACGCGATTTATCACTGGAAAGATATCAAATCTCTTCCACTCCTTAAAGCTTAATGAGACTACTTGCTCGTATATAAAAAAATATTCTCAGTAGCAGCAGTTTTGAAAAGCTTTGCAGTAAAGTGCCCTCGCGTGCTCTTTTTGTGGCATTTAACTCTCTAGAAAATCTCAATACAACACCTACATTTATTTCATCTTGTGTTTTTATTTTATTTCCGACAAATGTATTCAGTGAAAAAACACATTATAACGACTTTATGGTATAAGAACATAAAAAACTAAAAAAACACTTGAGTTACCAAGATTTGGTTATCAGTACCACCTCCTCTATAACGCACTGCAAATATATGCTTCTTTCTCTTATAGTGTGTCGGTGGGTACGTTATGGTTGGTGTGGTGCTGGTCATCAACCAAAATATCCCAGAAGTGTTTTTTTTTTCATTATAATTTTCTAAAAGCTTACAAACGCTATATAGAGATTTGAAACCCATAATTGATAGCAGTCACATTAATAAAACTTTTGGATCAGTAACCTGGTTTTCTGCTACGTGAACCGCCAGCTTGATCACTATAAATGTGGCATCAGTTTGTGAACAGGATGAAATAGATTTTTAACCTTATGTGACATGTTTTTTAAACTCTCTAAGGTATTATCAGATATGCCACGGATTGGGGGCAGATTTAAGAGTCCCTTGCGTCATATATTGCCACATAAGCATCATTTTTTTACGCTAATGTGGCGATATAATGGCAAAAAAAACTGTGCCATATTTATAATGTGGCGCAGTGCATGCATTGTGCCACTTTGTAACTCCTTGTGCCACGTTATGCCTTCGCCAGGCATAATGTGTGCAAGGGGGGCGAAAAAATGGCGCAAAGAAATCTATAAGATTTCTTTGCAACATTTTTTCGCCATTTTAACGCCTCCTCAGTGTGGTCGTTAAAAGGGGACACACCATTGGTTACAATGGGCCCCTTTGTACTGTTCAGGGCTACTGCCAGAATTTTGGCGCTAACCCTAAACAGTACATCATTAGCGTAAACAATTCTGATGCTATTGCCCTCTACCATGCACCATGGTGTGCCGTATTTTAAATATGGCGCACACATGGTGGCGGTAGGGGCGGTGCTAAGGGGCACAAAGAAAGTGCACTTTTCTTAAATCTGCCCCTAAGACTGGTAGTCATAAAACGTGCTCAGTTTCTGAGGGGTTTTCTCTTGGAATAAGAGCATTTTCCACCTTTCTGAAGTGACCTCCATCTGACTTGGGCTATTTTGTGACCAGTGTGCCCCATATTGTTTATTTAAAAAGCTGTTGCAGTGGGCTCTTGCACTGGCGTAACACAGGCACCTGCAGCCCCCGAGGTGCAGCAGGTCCCCCGAGCTCCAGGGGGCTCCCTCAGCTCAGTACCCAGAACTGAGAGCTCCTGAGTAAGTCCAGAGGGGTCCTCTCCATATACTTTTTAGGGGTGTTCTTAAAGTTTCGTTACGTCACTGGACTCTTCTTCAATTGTAGGTCCCAGTATGAGAATCACATATATGTAATCAGCAAAGAAAAAGCTCATTTCTACTTGTCCAGCGTAGAAACTGGTTGGTGAACCTAAGACTAGCAAACAAAACACGAAAGTAACTCTTTTCAAGCCTTGATTGAAGATTTAACAAAACACGAAAGTAACTCTTTTCAAGCCTTGACTGAAGATTTAACAAAACACAAAAGTAACTCTTTTCAAGCCTTGATTGAAGATTTTTTAATAGCAAACCTCTGCAGAAGAACTGAGCAAATTTACCGCAAAATCTGCTTTAGGACAAACATCATCTTTGTGCCAAGTCTAGTTTAAATCTTTTCAGTAGTTTTTGCATAGCCTTTAGCAGGGGGCAAAAACGTAGATGAGAATTTTGTATGTTTACCCCCTAAAGTAATTTTCTTAATAACTATTGAATTCTTGACCTATACGCACCAAATTTAGAATGATCCATCAGAACAATAGATATTGTGGACCTAATGTTAGGTATCACTGTCCGGTTGACAAACTGCCATTGTAGTTATCCTGATGGTTAGGCCTGTAGTGGTTTTACTATTAGGTACGCTGCAGCCAGCCAATGTCTAAATGTGGGCAGCACTGCAGAGAGAAATGCAGATAGGCGTATGTGACTTCCACACTTTTCTTTTGTAAAAAAAAAAAAAAGCCCTGTTACCACCCTCCACTTAAAAAGCCCCCTAGCCCCTGCTAAAGTTGGTGTGCACACACACACACACACACACGCAATCTCATCTCAATATAGACTTTTCCATACTTTGAAACTGTTAACTGTTCCTCGTAACTGAGTCTTGAAAACAGACACATAGAGACTGCATTTTTGCCTTTGGTAAATAAATAGGACTGTCTTTAATCCTCTTCTCCAGTACAGCAACCTTGCTTAGTTCCCCAAATCATATCTAATTTGGGTAAATACATCAATCATCCTGTGCTGTAATGTCTGTCTTTCAGAGTTCATCACCAGATTTACCTGTTCATGTGTAACAGTGACGTGATTAGCCTTAGACTTTTAAGTCGTCCTATGTGAAGGAAAGAAACCCTCGAAAACTATATTTCCAAAATGTAAGATTTCTGGGGTCTGACTTTGCATTATGCATGGACATCAGCAACACGCTCGTTGTAAATCATTCAGTACATCTAAGGCCTTGTATGTTTTCTTTTTCAATTGTAATTTCCCAGCACATTTCTCTTCTGCGGAGGTATTTTAAATATATTCACTAGATGGTGGCCATACCAAAAAAAAGTAGATGAACCTTGTCATAAAATTGCAGTTGAATCAAGCTTCAGATTAAGTGGCTCGCATGCTTAAAGTGTGCTCACAGTGGACAATAGGGTCTTGTCTCCAACAGTGCGCATGTGCTCCACACGTGGCCCTTTACCCTTGTTTGCCTTTCGGAGTCAATTGTTACTTAAGCCATTTGATGGCTGGAAGAGACTTGTGGAAATTTAGTTTAAAGGACAGTAGTAAACATTGGAATTGTCTCGGGCTGATTTCAGCTTACCTGTTTAGACAATTATTGATCCCTCTGCAAAGGTCAAATTCCATGTTATTAGCATAGTACTGTCTAACCAGCTTGGGAAATGGCTGCTTACTGCCTGATAAATGTCCTGTTACAATCACTCTATAGAGGATAACAACCGAACTAATGGTCACAAGGCTTATTTAATAGGATTTTATGTCTCTGCACAGAATTAAAACATGTTCTGGTTAAATGCTTTTGTGTATGACCTATAAACATAAAAAACAAAATGCATAAGCCGTACATTCATAACCACTGATTGTATTAAGCCACGTAAGTCCGTTGTTGAGAGGTGTAGAGGTTTTCTTTATGAGTCCTGTCTTCTCCTTTCACTCGACAATAGTAATAACAAGCATATGCCAATCTGCGCGCCTGCACTTAGACTATATATTCAGAGCGCTGACATCCCTGGAACCCTCGGCGTCTTGGCTTTGGCTCCTGACACAAGAGATGCGGTGCCAAGAATACACACTTGAGGGTGAGCTGTATGACAAAGGGGGTTTCCTACGCCTTTAACATGAGGGGTTGCACAGTGTCTTTTTGTATAGAGAGACCCGAACCCACATAAACATCCATCCTGGGAACACCAAGGTCCTCCTCATGGTGAAAGATTTAAGACTGAAACATTTTTAGAAGCAACTTACAGGGGGAGGCCGTTTCCCAAAGATGTAGCTATAGCTAGGTAGACAAAATCTTTAAGAATCAGGTCCCAGATCTCTTCCTAATGCCACGATATGGAAATGCCGGAGCAAAAGGAAGGGTTTTAAGGGGTTAGTGAAAAACTCTACTTTTACTCTCTTATTCGTCCATATGCCCTGGATTCCATACTGCCCTGTACCCTATGTTCTCTGTTCATCTCCCATACCATCTGTGTACTCTCTGTCAGTGTTTTGACCCGAGCAAGATGGCGTACAGCTGGGACATTCCAGAAAATAACTGTAGACTTGCAGTAGGCAATAATCAAAACGACTGTGCGCAATCTGCTATCGGATTCTCTGCCACCTAAACTATGGCCTCCAAAGCATCTCTGTACACTACAGCTTGTAATGTGATGTCAAACCTATCCTTTGTTTGGCAAATACAAGTGAGTTTTCTCCATGTTTTAGTACATATTGTCTGCTCACTTCCCAAGCAAAACACAATACAATTGTATTGATAATTGCCTTAATTTGCTTTTTTAATGACACCTCCAACAGAAATTGGTAAATGCTAGAGAAAGTAAAATGATTGAAGAATTGAATTTGCAATTCTGATCCAGACTGGATGTTTTTACCCCGCTAAATGTGCAGGTTTCAGTGCTTGCATGGATTCTCGTCAGAGTTGCTTTCTATGCTACACGCTTGTGTTTTGATTACTCCAAATTTAACCACGCCCTCTTATGAAAAACAGATCTAGAAGCCAGTGCTAGAAGGTAGGTTATAGAAATTGTTTAGTAACTAAATTTAGCCAAAGGAACCATTTTAATCTTTGTATTACATCTAGAAGGTAAATTGGCCATTACATTTTCCCTATAGATCAGTCTTTACCTCTTTGCACCTTGAAAGCTGACAGTGAAAATATGTACATCAGGCCACATGTCAAAATGACAATATGCTTCACCTGCATAGAACAACTGGTGCCAAGCCACCACTCCGGCAGGTTACCCATACAACGAGGATGGACTAGCATCATCATAGAGTTTGTTTACATTATTTCATTTGATGACACTAAGCCATCAGAATTTTTGTAAAACTATGGGATTTTTTTGGCCTGACTAGAACATCAAAATAAAACATTTAATACACAAATCTTGTTTTTGTTTCCACCTGTTTGTTATTTTTTTAGGTCTTTTTTATCTTTGAAATAACCAGATTTGTCCATGCTTACCTTCTTTTCTTCATCCTGCCATCGCCTCATACTTCCTGCTCCTCCCACTTTTCACTTTTTGTTTTACCTCTCCTCACTCATCCCCACACTCGCAGTGGACTTTCGCAGCAGAACTGCTGAATCTACTGCTAACTTATGCCATACCTTGCCACCTCTTCAAGTGGCACATCTGCTGTCCAGGATGCCATTCAGATTTTGGCACATTGACACTGTGACTTAGTTAAAGCAATTGTATTCCATTTATTTTGCATGGGAATTGCACAACCTGTTTTTATGCTAGAAAATTGTTTGAATGCTAATTTTAGCTACAATGAGTCTGGCAGGGCCAGAGCTTCATGTGCTTCTGACTGCACAGCAGTTATTCTGTTGTCAGTCAAGAGTCCTGATCTGTGCATTGTGGCCCGATATGTGACTGTACTTCCTTTAAGATCACCATCACATTAATGTACCTGGATTCAGTTAAGGGAGAAGGTAGCACTAGGGCAAACGCCCCTTTACTTGGTCTAGTCCAAATCTGTTGCGCTGAACAGATGCTTACTAACTTGGGGGTGGAGGCGCTCTCAGGTAGCACACCTGTGGCAGTGCTGGAATTGGAAAAAAGATGCTCCGGAAAACGATAAACTGGCGGACAAGGTGTTGCAGGGGAAAGAGGGTTGCGTCACGACGGGCGCAGCTTCAAAGCAGAGTCTGTCAATTTATACATTTATTGATTCTTGCACCTTACAATCCTCAACATTTCCTGTACATTGATTTACACACTTCTGTGATTTACTATGACTCATTGTGTAATGTAAAGTGCTCTGACACCTTAGCGCTATAAGAGAACTAAATAAAAAAAAATTTGTGGGTGCTATTTAAATCATTATTAGTGTAATTGCATTTAAACACATATAAATCTTGCATTCCTACAGTGCTTGCACAGCTCTTACATAGCGGGTTGAAGGAAGTCAAAAACCTGCATGCAGGTTAGAGTTTCTGTAAAGTACTGGTGAAGTGATAAGCTGTGCGCCTATGTTCCCTTCCATGGCCTAGGCATTTAGGTATTGGGCTCCAGATGGCTTCCAGCCAAGATGACACTTAAACAAAAGAAGAGCTGAGGGCCCCTTAATCAGGCCTCTATTTGTGCTTGGCTGGAAGCGAAAATAAGAAAGCCCCCTTGCTGAGCGCAGGTTGCTGCAGCAAACAGAATGCAGCGAATGTGCTGTCGCTGGTGGAATGTGTCCGGGTGTCGGAAAATGACTCCAGGACAAATTCAGATTATTTCACCGGGTCGGACGGAACCCAAATGCGGCCCAGAAATAGCTACTGGGATCCAGGGCAATCCCCCTGCTTTCCAGCGCTAACCGGTGTTTATATAGGAGACTCCACTCCCCATCTTTACCCAACTAGGACTGTCTTTTTCCATTGGATAGCAGTGCTACTGTAAATCACACACTTTGAGTTTAGGGTTTGAGTCACAGTAAGTGTATAAAAAAGAGGGGACTATTTAGCCGCAAGCTTTGAGGTGTTCACCTGCTGTGTTCAAGTTTTTGGCATGTACTTCCACTTAACTCTTTCTGGGCTTACAAAGAGAGAATCGCCCTCTTCTCTGTGTCCTTCAGCTGCCTGCTCGCTTGCATCCTTTTGATGGGGATAACCGGGGGTCCTGTGCATCCCTCAGCCTGTTTTACCCAGTCTGGTCTCTCCTTGAGTACTGCCCTGTTCATGGTAGCTGCCTTTCTACAGCCACGGGCTGGGAGACAGCTGTGTTTCTTACTGTGTTGCAGTAACAAGCTGCTTGGGTCTTTTAGACAAAGTTGTAATTATTCATTTATTATTGGTTTTGCATCAGTTTTAGAAATGTTGGTGAATATATTATGTCAATTTCATTTAGGCAACATTTTGATCCCTTACTGAAGTTTTTAAATTAGGACGATGGTACAAAATGCTCAATTTAGGTTACATTTTTGTAACCTCCAATGTGACCGTCTCCCTTAATCCAGAAAGATTGACATGTTGAGTGGATGGAATATTTGGCACCCCAACGGTTTGCCAGGTGATTCAGTGGTGTACGGTATTCTGTGATCGGTGCATTAAAAATGATGCCTTGCGTACTTCATGATGGGTGTCTTAGAACAGCTATGATTCTTCTTCGTAGATACTGACAGACCAGAAGCCAATCAAAATTAGGTACTTTGGTGTGGCACTCTTCTGATTTACAACATTCCTTCATTTGGCATAATGATTTCTCTTGCCCTCATGTTCAGATTATCTTTGTACTGTCCAGGCTTTCCTTCCAGATAGTCCAAGCTCACTAATAGTTATGTGGTGGTTTCTTGGCCTAAAGCAGTTTGGTTTCATTTTCACTTCTCATTATGAGCATCGCTTGCCCAATTATAGATTTGTTTTTGACTGTTCTTCAGGGAAGCCAGGTCAGTTGGCACTGGATTGCTGTACATATTGTTTGTCATGCAATGCCCTCGTGTTGTTGACAGGAGGAGTGTCATTGCGCTCATATGAGCTGTAAGTGTATTATCAGGCTGTTTCCCCAAAAATAATGAACGCTTTGCGTACGCTGGTGTATGTTTGGCTGCTAAAATGAATTTTCCGGTCCTAGTGATTTCTCTTTTCAGAGCACCTCTTAGATTCCATCAGAGGGCAGGCAAGGGTGGCGCCCACGGTCTTAAAAAATTAGCCACTGCTTGCTGAGCCAGGGCTTTTGAAGACTTCTTTTGTTTTTTTTCTGCGCAGGCCTAGGGGGAGGAAGAGCTGAGAGAGAGGTCTAGGGACCAGTTAGGGGGGCTAAAATGGCCGGGTTAGGCACCTGGGATTTGCAATCATTTATTGCGTGATTTTGAACCATAATCTACTTTTTAAGTCTGGTTTGAAGACAGTTTTACTATCATCAAACCTCATGTAATAAAAAAATCATAAACAAAACAAATTATGTATACATAGGTAGAGGGGCTATAGATCGGCCCTTTCAACCGTTAGTTTGTACAACAGACATTCTCATTTATCTTTTAACAATCACAACAAGCAGCATGGGGCAGCGTGTTAGCCCACTTCAGCCATTGGCTCCTTTTCACTTAGTGAATGCATTATTTGGATCTCATGTGCTCATTCGCCTGAAAAGAAGTGCACTCTTGTGCCAGAGCTGGTCTGGCAATTCTTTTTCAATCCATTCTTCATCCTTCTTTGTTTTAGTCACTCGTGTGTTTAAGCCATGTCTTCAGGGCAGCTGTAATTCAAAGCCACTGCTACATTTTCTTTGCATGAATAAGAATAATATTTTCCAGTGAAGTGCATTGAAACTAAATTTGGAATCGATATATGTACACCTCCCTGCTAGTAGTTGTACTTTCCTATTAAAATTATAAATGCATTAGCTACAAAGTAACTGCCTATGCAGATGATATCCAGCAATTGGCTTCCAAAGTAGATATGTATGTCCCTTGAATACTCAAAATCATTTGTTTCTACTAAAAGATTTCACACTACACGTTCAAAAAGAAACTTAAATATAGCCTGTATCCCTGTGAGATAGAGGCAAATGGGGTTAAGGTGGCAGACTGTTTACCTGAAACTCATAGAGATATGTTTTAATGACAACATCAGAGAGTCATGGAAATTTAAGGGTAAATATTTCATTAACAAAATAGATAGCATTCTGGAAGATTGGTCTCCGAAGTACATTTTCTGGGAGAGTGGGGCAAATTTGAAACTGACTGAATATTTCGTTGCGGGCCTTGATTAAGTCATCAATACATTTTTATGAGAATCTAAAAAAATAAGAATTTTGATTAAAAAATTATTTAAAAATACACCAAAGGGTATCAACATTCAATTATTTTACAATTACAAAACTCCTTTCCTAATACCTCAAGGCTTTATGTAGTTTCTCCAACATAGCCTAAGCAATCCAGGCCGGTTAGCAGTAGAGAACAGCGTCATAGCTACTTACCAAATCCTATCTGTATTAAATAGATTTTAAGTAAACGTAGTATACTCAACATGTGTATAGGTAAATACGCCCTCCTCCCATAAAATGCACAGTCTATTATGATAATGGAAAAACTGGATTTTTAAAAAGAGGTATTATTAATAGAAGATCCTGAAAAATCTGAAGCCCCTTTCCATACTCGGATCTCTAGGTTAGATATGGCTTGAGCAGCTTTTGGTTCTGTACCTTCCTTGAACTAAAGGCAATATCGTGATCTGCTGAAACTGTTAGAAAGACTGGCATTTTGAGGGCGCATTGGCTCAATAATATATAAATTAATTTCTCCTTGTAGTATCCAAACTGAACGTGAACAGCCAAACGCAATGTGAAAATTCCTCAATTAACAACGGGGCCACTCACTGCTCAAAGTAATTGCCTACAATTTTGGTCATCTCCATTGAACTCCAAAATAGCCCCACCTTTAGCACAGTCTGTGAACTTCTTTTTACTATTCAAAGAAAATATTGGACAATGGCTAAACTTAATAAAATAGTAATTCTCCCAACAGATACATGCTGGAACTGCCCAGAGTGGAGCCTGTAGTGAATCTTTTACACATGATGTTCGCTTGCAAATATGCAAAATCAGATGAGCTTGAGATCAATAAATCCATTTAAGAAATTTTCAACATAAACATCTTGCTTGATTCCAACATAGCCCACCTAGAAGCTAAGCCCTAACTGCCCCCACACCTAGAAAAGAGAGGCCAACAACTGCTAGCTCTCCCTTTTTACCCACAGCATTCAAATATTTTTTTCAGAATGGAAATCCACATGCAAGATTTCTGTCCATACTTGGTGGACATGGTCAGACTTCCTAAGCAATGTAGACAACTCAACTCTCAGACAATCAAAACGTATTTTCAATGTTTGACCCATGTGGAACATTAATGATTCCCTACCAAAAGTAAGACCTCCTTGGCCAGCTATTGAACTGTCCACACTCCTCATCCACTGAATGAATTAAGCTTATTGAAGGGTGATTTAAAGCTACTAAAAACGATAGAGTTAAATTGCAATGTAACTTCATTCTAGGTCACATAGTTGATATCATCTTAATAAGCGCAACAAGGCCCGTATTTATACTCCGTTTGCGCCGAATTAGCGTCGTTTTTTTCGACGCAAATTCGGCGCAAAACTAACGCCATATTTATACTTTGGCGTTAGACGCGTCTAGCGCCAAAGTATGGGCAAATAGCGTCATTTTTTTGCGTGAACGCCTTCCTTGCGTTAATGAGATGCAAGGAAGGCGTTCCCGTCTAAAAAAATGACGGCGACGCAAATGCGTCGTATTTATACTCCCGGGCAAAAGTCACGCCCGGGAGGTGGCGGGTCAAAAAACCCCGCATTTGCGCCACTATTTAACGCCTGGGTCAGGGTAGGCGTTAAGGGGCCTGTGGGCTCAAAATGAGCCCACAGGTGCCCTCCCCTGCCCCCAGGGACCCCCCTGCCACCCCTGCCCACCCCAGGAGGACACCCAAGGATGGAGGGACCCACCCCAGGGACATTCAGGTAAGTTCAGGTAAGTATAATTTTTTATATTTTTTAATTTTTTTTGGGTGGCATAGGGGGGCCTTATTTGTGTCCCCCTACATGCCACTATGCCCAATGACCATGCCCAGGGGACATAAGTCCCCTGGGCATGGCCATTGGGCAAGGGGGCATGACTCCTGTCTTTACTAAGACAGGAGTCATTTAAATGGCGTCTGGGCGGCGAAAATAATGGCGCAAATCGGGTTGAGGCGATTTTTTTGCCTCAACCTGACTTGCCCCATTTTAAGACGCCCTAATGCCATTTTCCCCCTACGCCGGCGCTGCCTGGTCTACGTGGTTTTTTTCCACGCACACCAGTCAGCGCCGGTCTGCTAGCGCCGGCTAACGCCATTCCATAAATACGGCGCCCGCATGGCGCTTCAGAATGGCGTTAGACGGCGCTAAATTTTTTTACGCTAAACTGCGTTAGCGCAGTTTAGCGTCAAAAAGTATAAATATGGGCCCAAATCTTTATGTTGATGCCACCGTGGCCACTACTTCCCAGAAATTAAAAACGAGATTAATCATGGCTGCCTGTGCCTTTGCAGCACATCTTTGTGCAAGTAAATCTCAAACATTCTCTGACAAACAAACCGGACTTTATTTACTCCCAATCACTAATAGACCACAGAATAACATTTAAAACACTGGACACTACAATAATAAAAAATAAATCAAATCAAATAACTGAGACGGTTTGAGTCAGCCTCTCATTTAACCTACTTCTTATGGATTTTCATATTGATTTAAGTTCATTTGAACAACTTCTATAAATGTAATAAATATTGTCACTACATGGACTCCTCACCTTTAGGTATTAGTCTCCTTTCACTACAAACTGGAATCCTGACCCTCTCTTAACTCCCTAATCTGTTCAAGGGGAACCGATGAACTTCTGAAATGAAAACATTATTATATGCCATGGTTACGTTCTTTAAATGTAAAATGTTTATTGCAGCATGTACACAACTGCACTTTCTTTTTATACCATGTAACCACAGAACCAGCTTCCCAAGGCCACACCCTTTGGCTTTACAAATACATATTCAGCGATAGATGAGAATTGGCATGGCTTTCCAACACCCCTGCCCCTTGCGTTGGGATGGAACCTTTGAAGACAGACTTAAGAACCCAGGGGTAATGAGCTCATATTAATGTCACCATTTTGTTTACTCTTGTTTCTCTCCTTACCAACAGCAGAAATTCTCAATTTGTCCCGGCGCACTCTCCAATCTTCACCCCTGTTCTCGTCTCCTTATGTTAGACTAGCATACCTATCTTATTCCGACCCCACAGTCACAGTGGGTGTTGGTACCAGACTTGTAGATCAATAATTCCACTGCTGAATTTCGACTGTTTTACCTCATCGCCCTATTGCATTACACTGGGGCGAGAGGACGGTTTCTAGCATATTTTCCTGCCTTAGCTGCCTTTGAATCTACTGTTCTCTAGAAAAACATCACCAGAGACCTCCCTCATTGATCAACAAAGAGAGGAAACCAGGGTTTCAGCTTTTACACCCCTCTCAGGTGGGCTTTTGTTCAGCCATCTCAGTGATCTGACTGCACCGTTAGCCCTGGATGAGTAACAGTTTTGTGCTAACACCTCTGCTGCTCCAATTTTACTTGACCTCTCGGCACCATCTGATACTGTAAAACATTCAATCCTGGTTTCAAGACACTGTGAACTGAGCATTAAAGATCTAGCTGGTGATTGGCTGTCTGATTTAGTAATCAGATCACACTCCTGCTTTCTCTTCACCTTATACTTCTTCTACAAGAGGGTTCAGTATGGGTGCCTCAATGCTCTGTTTTATCCCACCGCTGTCTTTACATGACCCCTCATGCTTTCTTTATTGAATCCTTTGAATTTGGGGTCTATCTACGTGTGTATGATACTCAGATTATAATGCAGTTATCTGAGGGCTTACAGCGCACTGAAAATCAGCAACAGGATTGTTTAACCAAGGTACAGTATTAGATAAACGGCGACCATCCCAAATTAAATGCAGACAAGACAGATTTTATTTCGAATTATTTTGTCACCCTTATGGAATCTGCATTTCTGGGCAGTTACTTTGGGATACATCCCAATATCCTGTCCCCTTAGTAGAACATCTTGGTATTAGAATCAACCTCCAACTAACCTTGGCAGACCAAATCTCTAAGGTGGTGAAATCCTGCTCTTCCAGCACCATTTCCTAAAAAGTATACTTTACCTGGTCTGGATTGTTATAATTCTATTTATCTTGGCCTTCCATTTTATCAGGTGCATAACCTTCAATTAAATGAGAGCAATGCTGCTAGGATTTCATCTGGGACACTGACCATATGTCTGCCGCTCTCAACTCTCCACTGTATTCCACTGAAACACTGCATCCTTTTCAAAGGGATGTGCCTGTTACAAAAAGCATTATATACTCAACATCACTCGTCGCTGCATTCAGATTTATAAGGTATCACACTTCCGGACACCACAGATCAGTAAATCAAAAACTACTAACGGTACCCAAATTACGAAGTAAAACGGTCAGAGGCAGGTCATTCTCAGTGGCTGCTACCACGCATTGGATTGTTCTTCCTATGTAGCCGAGAGTGGAGCCCATATGCCACTAAAGGTTTGCTAAATGTTGAAAAAGTTGTCGTTTCCCTTTTATTTAGGTTTCTTTAGCATGCTAACCGATAGGTAAAGTGGGGAGCAAGTTTTTTCTACTTCCCCGTCGCCAATAAAACCTGTCATGGAATTATGTAGTGCTTAGCTAATAACCAAAATAGGATAGATGTTGTTATTTTTTCCTGTGTCCTACTAGGCAACAGGATGGTTGGTGAAAGAGGGTGAGCACCACCCTACCCGAAAAAATGTCCCCAAAGAATGCACAAACTACCTAACCATCTAACCTTCAGAAGCCCACTTAAGAACTGTCTGTTTCCACAACAAACATTTTAGCATCGAAATAGGTTCTTGGAGCTTCAAAACTACAAGTCTTCAGGTTGCTCCAACGGAGGTAGGGGGGTATAGTATATCATCTTAGCCACTGAATATTATGTGATCTGCATAATTAGCAGATTTTAACAAGTAAAAATGTTTATTAATCAAAAAGTTCAAAAGTTACGAGAAAGCAGCAACACGTGTTGCTGCACAATGGAAGACGCTTTTCAAAGGTTAACTGGTCACCTTTCTGCTGCTTATTGCTATATTTAAGTGTTAAACTGGTGCTAGTGAGGTGCAACCAATTCCCAGACAGTGTAAACAAGTATTAGCAAAACAAATAGGTCTCACCTATGCAAGAGCTATTGGCTTTACCAGTGTGTTTTAGCCATTTTTAACATCATTGTGGCTGCTGTTCCGCATGACTAAAGGTTAGTGGTGTAGAGGAGAGTGGCGTGGAGTGTCATAGAGTGGAGTAGAGGGTTGTAGCCTTGAGTGGGATAGAGTGTTTTATATTGGAGTGGCATAGTGTGGAGCCACTTAGAATGCCATAGTTGAGTGGACTGGTGGAGAGTACATTAGTGTAAAGTGTGCAGAATATAGAGGTATAGTGTGCATGTGTATTGAGTGCAGTGACATTGAATTCAGTGGTGTACAATGCAGCATCATAGACTGCAGTAGCGTAAATTAGAGTGGTACATAGCAGAATGGACTGGCGAAAAGTAGAGTGGCACAGAGTGGAGTGGTGCCGAGTAGAGTGCCCTGGCATAGAGTGGTGCATTGTGGAGTGGCGCAGAATTGAGTGATACAAAGTGCAGTGGTGTAGAGTAGGGTCAAGTAGCATAGAGTGCAGTGGCATAGAGTAGGTTTAAGTAGCATAGAGTGTAGTGGCATAGATTGGTGCAGAATAGAGGGGAGTACAGATGTGTAGAGTGGAGTAGTTCCGAGCAGACTGGTGTAGAGTTCAGTGGCAGCGAGTGGAGTGTTGCAGAGTAAGTGTCAGAGTGCAGTGGTGTAGAGTGGAGTACAGTATCATAGCTATGGCGTAGAGTACAGTGATGCAGAGTAGAGTGCAGTGACACAGAGTGCACTGGTGTAGAGTGCAGTAGTTAACAGTACAGTGGTGTAAAGTGCAGTGACATAGAGTGGAGTGGCGCTGAGGGGAGGAGAGAGGCGTAGACTAGATTGTTTCAGAGTAGAGTGAAGTGGAGTGGTGCAGGATAGAGGTGTAGAGTAAAGTGGTGTAGAGTGCGGTGGTGCAGAATAGATTGGAGTGGCGTACAGTGGATTGGCGTAGAGTGCCAGGCATAGATTTGAGTGTTACAGAGTAAAGTGCATTGGCATAGAGTGTGTTGGCATAGATTGCAGTGTTGCAAAGTGGCGTAGAGTGGATTGGCGTAGAGTGCCAGGCATAGATTTGAGTGTTACAGAGTAAAGTGCATTGGCGTAGAGTGTTGGCATAGATTGCAGTGTTGCAAAGTGGCGTAGAGAAGAGTTGTGCAGAGTAGATTGGTGTGGCTTAGACTGGAGTGGGATAGAGTACAGTGCGAAAAGTACATTGGTGTAGCGTAGAGTGGCAAAAAGTGCATTGGCATAGAGTAGAGTGGCACAGGCTAGAGCAGAGAGGCACAGGGTGAAATGGGGTGGTGTAAAGTGGAGTGGGTCAGATTAGAGTGCAGTGGTGTGGAGTGGTGCAGAGTAGAGTGGAGGGGCGTAGAGTGGAGTATTTATGGTGTGGTAACACACTGCCATTACAAAAAGTTTCAAATGAAATGACTACTGAATTTGCACAAACATAGTTTTACTAATAAAACTAGACAGCACACAGACAAAAATGTGTAAAAATTGCATCACCTAGTGAAATGATTTGTTTTGATAAAATTTACGTATTAGTTTTCAACACACTTCAGAAATAAAAAGTTATTTGTTTGTGTTCCTAATTCTCATATATTCTGAAATACTTAAAATTAATGTAAATGTTGTCTTGTGCTAGAAAAAGCTTTCCTGCCCCCAGTGTCAGCAAGATTTTCACATAAATCCCCTCACTTTGAAGTCACAGAAACAAAAATAAACAAATGCCCTCAGGAGACAGCACCTGACATTTGACCTTGGTCTTTGAATGCACATCAAATGTAATGAGATAAGAACAGAAAAGGAGCACTGGGAAGGGTACTGTAAATAAGGTTTTGGCAAGGGAAGGTACAAACTCAAGCTGGACAGCCTAAAACATATAAACTCCTGAAGTGGAAAGCAAGAATATGTGAGTTACAAACCACAAAGCCAGTGGCAAGTAACGAGCAGAATGCATCCCCAGGTCAGCTGTCTGAATGTTCACAAGATGTTTTTAGCAAAACCTGACAGCTGTGCTGTCTGGTAGGCTGCGACCTAAACAAGCATTTGCAATGCAATGGGTCTTGCGTTTGCTCGGGGTAGAGCTATTAGCGTCGCAAATTCCTAACTGGATTTTTCTTGCCACACAAACTGAAAATAAAAAATAAAACAGTTGACATAAGCAATCTGAGTCAAAGCGCTGCCTTGAGCGCGAAGAGAGAGACACAAGGAAAAAGAAGTTCGCTCACAATCAGAGTTATTGCCAAAAGTACAATCAGCCATGCAAAAGGCTCGATGGCCCAGGTGGTAACAAAACTGCCCTAAGGACGGACAAAAGTAAAGCAGTTACCAACAAAAACAAAGGATTTTTGAAAGGCAAGCGCACGAGCGAGTGATAGTGATGGGCGTCCGGTGGGTGTGGTTAAAAGCCCACATACATACTAGCACATCGGAAAAGCAGCGCTTGTGCGCTGCTATGCTCGACCTAAAAAGGACAAAATAATGAAGTAATACGTTCAATGTGCTGCAATATGCCACATAATTTGCTGTGCCGGTTGTAACATACCCCTTTCGTGCTCCCTCTCTTTATTCCAACCAACCTCAACGCCAACAGCCCCCTCTTTTACTCCCTCCCACCACATTCACACACAGAAACACTCTTAGACGAGCCGTCCAGCGCGCTGCATGTCAAGGACAGGCCTTCAAAGCCCTTGAGACTGATAAGAAACGTCCCGGGTCTGAGGTTTATCCTGGCAGCTCAGTCCAGTGCATTATATCGGGCTCAAGAAGTCTGTCGACAGAGGAATAGTGAGCAGTAAAAAGTCGATAACGGGAGGAGGGCATGGGTTATATCACCGAAATCTATTATCTTGTTTTCAATTACCATTGCTGCACGGCACTTGGAGCATGTGTTGGGACCCCGCCTGCTATGCGCAATGAAGCCTGAATGCCCCCTCCCCCAATACATCCATCCACGCGCAGCAGCAGAAGCGGCTTCCCCATTCACAGGTACGCAGACATTCAACCGTCGTAGCTGCCATTTTGTAGACAGGTGAATGGAACTCTGCCTACCTGTTATGGAGATGGAAGATATCTGCGTGAAGCCCTGCTTCCTCAGCAGTCACAGCAGGGAATATGTGACTGGCACAGTAACAGACCAATAGATGAAGAGGGCTGCCTGTAAATTCCCGTATGTATATTATTACCATACTTTTGGTTAAATGAGAAGGTCTTGGTTGCTCTGTTTAGTCGAGGTACATGTGCCCCAATTCATACTCTCTCAACTGCTCTACTACCTGTAGTGCAAACCTCCCTCACACATAAAACACAGGCAGCCACGCTCGAAGGTTCCTTCACATGCAGGATTCCTCGCAGGCAGCAGCAGTTGGCGCTTTACTCACATCACTGGTACAATGAGTACAGCAGCAGTGCAACATTTACTCATACAGGAAGGGCTCAAGCGACATCACTGCACGTTTCTCTGACAGACAGTTCCTGCGAGGGCAGCGGCATAGCAAGCTTCACTCACTTAAAAAAACTAAAATGCTAGCAACCTTAGAGCAAGATTCCCAGAAATACCGAACAGATGCTCGGAGTGACGTGAACACAGCAGATTAAAACCTAGGTATTAAAGTGCAAACTCGTATATCTGAACACAGAGACCTGGAGTGTTATATGGGACATACTTACCGTAGTGGATCACCTCAAAGTAGTGAAACTATGAGGCGCTGAGATAGGCAGAAAGCTATATCAGGGTGAATCGAAAGAGATAAACTCAGCTGGCAAGGGAAATTGTGTCTGTCACTGGTCACATCACTAGCAAGGTCTTATATGGAGCGTGTGCTCCAATTATGCAGTGACATTTAAAAGTCTGGAGCCAGAACGGATAGAAAGATATTTGGCTACCACATTCTGTATCCTTTTAAATCACTAACATGCTTACCCGAGACATTCATGTTCCGGAGAGGACACAACGAAACCGGTTTTCAGTGAAACAGTCTTCCAAAATGGTAATGTGTGGAAACGTTTTTGTCCCATTAAAAAATCAAATAGCACCATATTACCTTCATTTTAAATCAGCCAAAGCTAATGTGTCATTATAAATTCGAGTGCAGACGTAACCATGCAAATGAAAACAGCAGCCACAACTATAAACCCATTTAGTCAGGTGCCAGTGCACGCTACAGTTCGAAAAGAGAATCAGTAACTAAAGCAATCCATTAAGCATGAGAACTGGATGGAGGTATTACGAAGAAAGAGCAGGAAAATAGTTAAGCAGCATTAGATTAGTATTGAAAGATAAACCGAATGTGCTTCTTGGCACATTCGAGACAGACTGTAATAGGGAAAACGTCTGAAAATTGACATTAATGACAACTTTAGAAAAACCTGTAACGGTCAAACAAGCATATTTTCTGAGTACCCTTTTCCTACTGGAGGAAACAAGGGTAAAGTCCACTTCAATTAGACAGGGACATTGGAAGAAAGGGGGCATGAGCTGAATACTCAAACACTATTTTCTAAACGTTACTGATCCAGCGACAGAACTGTAGCTGAGAAGCGAACATGTGTCTCCATTTTGGACTGAAGGCTCCTCATCTGCTTTAACCATTACACTACCATTAGTAGTGATTTTCCAACTGGATGCTTTGAGCTTCCCAACTGTTACCAGAAGGTAATGCCCCAAGGTAAAAAGTTGGACCATACACCTTAGAAGCAGGACAGACGATTTAGTGAACATAAATCACCAAGGAAAAAGCAAGGCCGTAGTCTAGAGTTGTACTCCTTTCCAGAAACTGCGCCGTGGAATATCCACCTGCGCATAATATTGTCAAAGTTACAAAAAACGGAGATAATTTTCAGTTTACTATTCCTAGCTCCACATCTGCCTACCCTGAGGATCAGTTGGTATTCAATATTGTGGAGCTGATATAAGTGTATGCCAGTATGGTGGCAGAATCTTGAATAGTCACCAAGAAACAATATTCAAAGACAGTGTGCGTGAAGTGAAACGAGGAGCGCGGTGAAACACTAAAGTTAGGAAGTGTTCTTATCACAAAACTGTCCTTCAAACACAGAGCTGGTGTAACCGATGCAACAGCAATTAGGTGCTGGGTCTGTGCTATATCTCTTGTGTCGCAGCACAAAATAGGCACAGCACAGGCAGTGGTAATACAAGCTTGCCTCTCTAATGAGTCAGATAGAACACGGGAAGCAACAAGCATTTGCAATGTGATAGGTCTCACATTTACTTGAGTTGGAGCTTTTGGTGCTGTAAATGCATAATTTGACTTTTTTTGCCACATAAATTAGTCAATCCTGCTGCATATTTGGTCCCTTCTGCCACATAATTCCAGTGGCCCTGCATATAATAAAGAGCTAGTAGGCCCACTGGAATATTTTTTCTAGCAAGGACCGTAAAACACAAACTACTCCCAGGTGCAAAAAAAGTTCCAGCCATAAGAAAGCTTAAAAATAGACTGAATAGTGGGATATGTTATTATTTTGGGGACCCCCTTAACCTAGTGTGGGGATGCAGAGATGATCTTGACCGAAAGTATGTTGTGGTGAACGTTTTGATGGTGGTCCCATTGTACTAGGACCACCATGGGCTGAGTTATGAGTAAACATGTTTCGTAAAAGGAATGCCCTGCAAAGCAGTATGGGGCGAGTTTCCAAGTGCCACAAATATTGTATTATGTTGACTGCAATGCTCAGAACAGCACATAGAGGACACCACAATGAAAATAGCATTTCCAAGAAACATGGTCATAACCACATATAAACAGAATGGCAGAAAGTAATGCAGTGCAACCACATATTTAGCTCTGGGGAACGTAGTACATCACACATTTTCAGAGCTAACAGGCCTACTGCAATGCTATTACAAACAAGACCCTTAAAACACAAACTACTCTCAACTAAGAAATAAACATTCCAGCCATTAGAGAGGTTAAAAAAGACACTTAATGGTGGGAGGGGTTTTTATTTTGAGGTCCCCACTAACCTAGTGTGAGACCCAGAGATGATATGGACAGAAAGGGCACATTGTGGTGAACGTTTTGAAGGTGGTCCCTTTGAGCTAAGACCACCACAGACTGAGTTATGAGCAATAAATGTTTTGTAAAAAGAATGCCCTGATTTCCGAGTGCTGTAAATATTATAGTATGTAGACCATAATGCTCAGAACAGCCCCTAGAGAACACCACAAAAAAAAGCATATGTAAGAAACATGGCCATGTAACCATATAGTTAGCCCCTAGAGAGCATAACCACACATAAACAGAATAAGCAGAAAGCAGTGCACTGCAACCATATACTTAGCCCCTGGAGCTCATAGTGCATTACATACTTTAAAGGTTAGCAGGCTTATTATAGTGATATTACAAAGTTCTTGTAACACCAGACTACTCTCAGCTGTTAAACTAAAGCTCCAGCCATGAGAAAAGTTAAAAAGGCACAGAATGGTGGGAGGGGTTATTATTTTGGGATCCCCACTAACCTAGTGTGTGGACACAGAGCTGACCTAGACAGGAAGAGTGCGCTGTGCTGAATGTTTTGGAGATGGTTCCATTGTCCTAGGACCATCACAGGCTGAGTTATGGGCAAAAATGTTTGGAAAAGAATGCTTGCAAAGCATTATGGGGTGAGTGTCCCCATATGCAGAGAATGTTGTAGTATTGGCTCTTCCGCTGTGCCGGAAGAGCCGCTTTGTTGATTTCTGTGTTTTTATTTAGGTAAAGCATTTACCAATTACAAAAGATTTTTGAAAGCCATGGAGCACGCAGGAGAAAGACAAAAGCAAAATTGAAATGACTCCGATTAGGTAACAATGTCAACAATGTGACAAGCGCTCCAATACTGCTGATCGAATTCACACGGTTCGCACTCAAAGCACCATGGCCGCCACGGAGAGCGAAGAGGAGAGACAAAAGAAAAAAGTAGTTCGCCCTGACGAAAATATATTGGCAAACATTCAATAATCCATGTAGTAGGGTCGTCTGCAATGCATAACAAAAGAGTCTTGAGGCATGACAAAAGTAAAGCATTTACCAATGACATCAAGGGATTGTGAAAGGCAGGTCAGGAACGAAATAAAGTGATGGGCGTGAGATGGGCTTGTATAAAGTCCACAGAATAGATTATAACGGGTCGAAAAGCAGCACTTGTGCACTGCTATGCTCAACCTAAAAATTTAGGCAGGGGGTTAGGGCTTGCAGTCACCAGTGGCCCACAGCACAGACAGCCTTATTTGACTTTCAGACAGAGCTCCCACTCAGTCTGCCTTCACTTACTTTGTATCCCCTTTCTACTGGACATGAGCCTTCCCAGAACCAGAAACACCCTAAACCTTCTTTTCACTCTACTTCATCTTAATCTCAAATCCAAAGAATAATTCCATATCACAAATGTAGTTCTCTCGCAGACAATTTGATCAAGAGTGTAGAAAACGTGTTCTTGCTTTGAGAATGACCACAAGATTAATATGGTTAATTTACTACAAGTCTAACGGTGTTATTCTTGTGGTCATTCTGTGATGTGGAGTTATTCTTTGGAGTTGAGATTAAGATGAATTTCAGTTAAGAGAATCATTAGAACACTTTGGCCTTGAGAAAGAGGACATTCCTTGAAACCTGTGTGCGCTGTTCATGCAATATTTTCTTGGGACGTGTAATGAATGAAGAATTTAAAGCATCTACTTCGGCTGTTTTAAATTCTTTGAAATTTGGAACCAGCAATGAATTGAAGGAATCTACACTATCAATAAAGATTTTGTTTGAACAGCACAGAAAAATAGATGGGACTAATGATTTTATAACAAATTTGGCTTTATTAGGGAGTAGAAACTCTTTTTAGTATTTTGGCACATTACAGGGAAATACGATTAATTTTGGCAAAACGAATATGCTCTATTGGTTTGAATTACTGTAACCTGAAGACACAGTTTGAACACTCAAGGAAAACTAAAAATAAGGATAAAGAATATATATAAAAAAGAATTAGCAAAGTAAAGCATTGGCTCACCAACCCTGACACTGAAGTGCCTTTCAATTTAGTTGGATGTGGTCACTGATCAGGGAAAATACCATCACTCTGTGCAAGAGAGTCAAAGACAGAAGTGGGCTGACCCATTCAGCCTGCCTGGTGGGTTTAAGCATAATGTAAATAACAGTTGAACCTACCAATAGTACCAATAGATGGAGAGTGCTGCAGTGAGGGCCCGCTATGCATGTATTTTTATCTACAAAGTCATTTTGATTAGACAACCCAGTTGGGAACGTTAAACCTGCCTCTAGGCTAGACCTAAAATTCAGTTTAAAGTACAACTACATGTCAACATCTGCAAACATCTGCTCTTTATTAGTAAAGTGTGCTCCTTTCTGTAACTCCCTTCAGTCTGTACATCTGTATTGCTGTGGGACTGTCGATCCTGTTTGTTACATTGACACTGATTCAAAAAATCTGTTTTCAAATTGTGTTCTATTTTTAAAAATAATAACAGACAAAGAAAAAGATGGCTTTCTGTGTAAATGTATGTGTATAAAGCAGTAAAAACATAAAAAGCAGAGTCTTAACTATAATTTGCAGGCATTCTCTGTCTGGCTTCATCTTCGAAAAGACTCTCAGAGACGCAGTCTCAGACTGACCCCTCTGCTCGTGATCATCCTACCGCATGGACCCTGGTGCGTCAGTCAGTTTCCCCAGCCATGCCTATGCATCACGAATGAGTTCCCACCGTTACATTTTCTGTGTCTTGTTTGTTTTGCTGCTGCCAGTGCTTTATTGAAATATTCGAGCTGCTTAGGGTAATATAAATTAATAACATATTGGGAATGTTGAGAACAGTAACCGGGTCCAGTGGCGGTTTCTTTGACAGTAAACAAAGAAAGAGCACTGTTTAAACCTCTGCTATTGACATACACAAGCCCTGATGCTAAAAAACACTTATTTGAAAATTGTCCTTTTATTTTGCTCTTACTGTCAAGGTAAACAGGGGATTCTGACAAAATATGCTTGTAACTAAATCCATATCCGTCAATGTTTAGGCCAGACCTCCATTTGTGGTGAAATAACCCACAATGCAGTTTAGAACACTTGGCTTTCCAGCTACAAAAGAGGCGCCTTCTACCTTAAAAAGAGATTTTATATATATATATATATATATATATATATATATATATATATATATATATATATATATATATTTTCATATAAACAAGTTAATTAACCATTATATAATTAGGTGTAACATTTCTGATAAACCCTCTAGTTTTCAAACAAAAGTTGAAACGTGTTGAAAACTAATGGCTCATATTGAAAATGACTTTATATTTCAGGGCACGACACTTGTGAAATAAATTTAAATTTGTGTTTCTAAACCTAGAAGAGAAGGTTAATTAGTGTTTAGGGAGTCCATTCTGTGAAACAGATTTTCTTTAAGATTAGTTTTGGAAATCTGCAGATTAAGTTGAAGCAACAAAACAGCAGCTCACCAGGTAGTTTTTTCCAGTAGCTACAAGAACGTTTTTCTACTTATGTCTCCATGTACTGGGGAACGTTTGGGCCTTAGAGAGTTGGTGCTGTTCAGTTCTTTCTGAGGGCGAAACTGAGATTTGGACAATATACTCACTCTGAAATACTCCCTCTGTTCTAGCAAAGTAAAAAAAAAATCTTTATTATAGAGTTTTCAAAAAAGATAATACAAACACAGTACCCAAAATGGGGATATCATACTGCTGACTGTTCGTATGTGCCTGGAAGGAACATATGCATTTAGAGTATCAGCAGAGATAATACACAAAGCCGAACATTCGAGGGTGGTGCGGGCTCAGGAAGCAATTATGATTGGGGCAAGCAAGCTACAAAGCTGTGCGGCCATTGGTTCACAACCGCAGTGAGGCAAGCCTAGGCATGGGGGTCAGTGTCAATGGTCAACAGATAGTCCCTGGGAGGTTGCCAAATATCTCTTGGCCGTGAGGTAGGCGGTTGTAGTGTGGCAAAGATTTCACTAGTGGTGTCACAATAAATTAAGCTGTTAATCCAGACTAACAGTTGGACGAACCCTACTACCCCAGTGTATCGATCTCTCTCTTTTGGCCAGCAACAGTGCAATGGCTGTATATCTGCGGATTGATTTGGGGGTGTCTGCCACATGGCCAAGGAGTGCCATAAGGAAGTCTGGTCGAAGCTCAACATTTGTCATTAAGGAGAGGCGCTCAAATATCTCATTCCAGTAAGTCCCAATGTGTGGACAGGTCCAGGTAAAATGTACAAAATCGGAATTGGATGCCCTACATTTTGTGCAATTGGAAGATCTAGTGGGATCTGTTTTGGAAAATGTGCTAGGAGTGACTTATGCCCTGCGCAAAAATGTAAATTGGAGCAGCTTGTGTCGTGGTTAGGGGAAACTAGTTTAATCTGTGTGCAGCAGTAGTAGTACCACTCCTTGCTCCCTTACCTTCCTGTCACGGGCAGGTTTCAGTGACATGCAGGCTTTGTATAGTTTGGAAATCAGTCTACCCTCCTTGGAGTCCGATATTAGCAAAGTCAATGGGGAATAAGATCCAGCCGCATAGCCTGAGTGAACCTAGAGTCTTCAGTATGTGATAGGACATGCCGATTAGGGAAGATATCTCCCATTGTGCGCAAGTTGAATTTACTAAGAGTGCGTTGCCTCACTCACTTCCAGGTAGGTGGGATCCATGGGTTGTTAGACACTGGAAGGAGCGGAGAGTATAGGGGGCTTCTCTCAAATAGCTGATTAAGTTTCTTCCAAGCCCAGCATCAGGTGGATAACGTTTGGATATCAGTGGGATTAAGTTTGATTCCACTCTGTAGGATGGATGACAGTGGAGTGTCCTCTGCTTGATCCCTCTCTGGGATGGAATAAGGCAGTCTAGCATCTGTGTGGAATCAATGAGAGGCAAACTGCCCCTGCACCACTAGATAATACATTTGAAAGTCAGGGACGCTAAATCTGCCTCTATCATAAGAAAGTACAAGGGTAACCAGCGAATCCGTGGCCTTCGGCCAGGCCAGGTGAGGCGAAGTAGCAGATCCCCAAGAGTGTGAAAAAATGTGTTGGTTAGAGGTAATTAGATATTGAGAAAGAAATGAAGAACTCGGGTAAGTCAACCATTTTCATAATGGCTGCCCATAATGCCATTAAGAGTGGTAGACGTATCCACCGCTCGATCTGGACTGTGAGTTTTTCAATGAGGGGCCCGTAGTTCAGATGGATCACCTGTTTCTTATCTCTGTGGAGTATAGTACCAAGATATTTAGTGGAGTCACCGCACCATTGTAACAGATATTCACACGGTGTTGCTGAGGAAGCGTTGGTTAGAGGAAACAGTTCTGACTTCACCAAATTGGTATGGAGTCCCGAAAACCCCCCAAATTGAATAATTTACTGATTAACCAGGGTGAGATTTTGAGCGGAGTTACGAAGGAACAGCTAAATATTGTCTGCATACATAGAAATAAGGTGGGACCCCAGTCGAAAACGAAGTCTACGGTGCATATGTTTTTCTTGTAGGTGGCGTACCAGTGGGTCCATGGCAATAATAAAAAGTAACAGTGACAAGGGGCACTCCTGATGCGTGCCCCTGGTATTCGTGACCTGTCCAGTTATTGATCCATTCACACGAAGCTGTGCCACTCGTTGGGAATAGAGGAGCATAATCAGTGCAGTGAAGCCTTTAGGGAGCCTGAGTTTCTGGAGCATAGCTCAAAGGAAAGGCCACTCCAGAGAGTCGAAGGCTTTTTCCTCGTTGAGTAAAGCAGTGACTGCAGGAACCTCTGGTGAGATCTTATTTAGTACTGCAAATAACGTGCAGAGGTTAAAGGTCGTTGACCCGTGGGGAATGAACCCCGTTTGGACTGGGGACATGATCTGATCCAACAATGCCATTCTGGTACATTGTACTTTGGCCAGAATTTTATTACTGAAATTTAGTAAGGAAAGGGGCCAATATGAGGTGCTAAGGAGAGGGTCCTTATTAGATTTAAGTAAGAGTGTAATTACCATTTTCCATAGCAAGGGTGGCAAAATGCCATCCTCTAGGACTTCAGCATACATATCCAAAAGATGGGGGATAAGGATGGATTTAAATGTTTTATAGAAAAATGCCAGTTAAACCATCAAGGCCGGGGCCTTGGTGCCATTCAAGGCATCAATGGTCTGTGCTGTTTCCGTCCCCTGAGATAGGCTTACTCAAATTGACGCTGTGTGTCTGTGATCCACATCATTGCAACTTCCTCAGGGTAAGCCGATCTGGTGTCATTGTCACCCGTGAGTTTGGTGGAGTACAATTGCTCAAAATGAGGGAGCAGAGCATCAGTGATGTCCACATTACGAGTGACTCACCTGCTGTTGTGAAGTAGAAGTTCAGGTATGTAGTCTGAACTGTGTAGCGACTATGCAGATGGGCCCCTCCAAGCCTCCGCATGTTGGACCCATTGAGGTCTTTAAGTGAAGTGTTTACCCTTTTGATGCTGTCTGGGATGTCTCGAAGGACATCTGTGTGTTTCGAGATACAGACGCCCTGGATGTATGCCTTGAAGGCACCCAAAAGGGTGGCCTGGTGGGTCACAGAGCCAGTGTCCAAGTTAATGTATTCTATTATCGCCCCTGAATATTCATCTATGTGCATCATCAGTCAGACGCAAGGCAGATGCTCAGCCAGGAGGGAAAAGGTCTGTGCTGTTGGAGACTAGTAGATTGGCAGGCGTGTGGTCCAGTGTAGACCGTGGCAATGTAGTGCCATTAGGATGGAGTGTCTTACAGAAGTATAGCGCATCTGCTGGAGAGTTAAAAATACGGGTCTTCCCATCTACATCTGTCCGGAGCCTGGCAGGGTACAACAAACCATATCTAAGACCCTTTTTGCAGAGGAGACCTTTGACAGCCTGAAACGTGCGACGCACCTCCTGAATCATCAGTGTAAAGTCAGGGTATAAAGATGTGGTGGAACCCTTATATATCAGTGAACCCTGCTTGTGGACCAGATGGAACACCAGTTCTCTGTCCCTAAAGTTTAACAAACATGCAATTATGGAAAGAGGAGATGCTACAGGTGGTGGCCTAGGTCACAGCAACCTATGGCCATGTACCACTACAAAGGTGTCAGTAGAGATTTGGGTGTCAAACAGTTCCACCAGCAACCATTCTATAAATTGATCCAGCTGCCCCACAATGGTGGATTCTGTGATGCCAGTGATGTGAACGTTGTTCCTAGACAATTTCGCTTCAAGGTCTTAATTTTTAAAGGACACAGTCTTTAGGAGTCTTTTCATCTTGTCTAGGTGTTTGGCAAGGGAAGAGGCGTTGTCTTCCAGGACTGGGGTATGTTCCTCTGCGCCACCCAGACAGGTACCATGATGTTCAGTTCTTTCCTCCTATGAGATCCAGGTGGCTCCTCAGTGTAGCAAAGTGGATGTCAGTGGAGTGGAACACAGCTCTTAACTCTGCCATGATATCATTGGTCCCATTAAGATGTTCCTTGATGGCAGGGTCAGATACGCGCTTCTCCATGTCTGATGTGGATTCGGGTCTACCTGACTGCCAAGTCCTCTGGAAGGGGAGCTTACGTTGCTTAGGTCACCTTCCTCTATAATGGTGGTCCAGTGGACCAAAAAGGAGACCACAATCAATGCGTGTCCGGGCCAAGCAGAGTCACTCTCGGAGCAGCAGGCTAGGCATACCGGAGGTGGCAGCTCGCTATTCAGTGCTCCAAACAAGCGGGTGGTGGTGACAGTTATGGTTGCAAGGGGCCCAGGCGCCCCAAGCCATGACACGGGGACGGCCTAGAGAGACCCCTCAAGATCCTGCACGTGGTCTGAGCCAGTTCAGGTGAGCAAAGGGTGCAGTAAAGTGGTGATGCAAGTAACGCAAAGTCTCCACAAGCGCTCGATCCCCAAATAGTGGTGAGGTGAAGACAGGAAGGGTCCCGGGGGCCGCAGCAGCAGGTGCGATGAAGCTGGAGCGTGCTCCCCTGCAGTGTTCGAGATACAAAACACCTGCCAGGCCGCTGGTATCATAAGGCAGTCGAGAAGGCCACACTCCTGGGTCCAGGCTGTTGGGAAGAGGGCTCGACGTAGCTTGAGCAAGCCGCCACGTATGTAGATGTCTTGCCTCCAAAGGCCGAAAAAACTCACCAGCGGTGGGGGCAGGCCCTCGGGTGCTTCGGCGAGGTTAGCGGCACTGAGCCCCAGACCGCAGGGTGTCCAGAGGCGGCAGCTGGATGCACCCCATCACACAGCGTCCTTCAGCCGCAGGCCGCTCGGCCTCGTTTTTCGGCGCCTCGTTTTTCGGCGGCGCTTCTCCAAGGGGTCGGCAGCGAGTCAGGGCTCGATAGCCCAGACCACAGGCGCGCCCGCAGCCCCTGTCGCCGCGGGGGCTCCGAGGAAGCGGGGCCCATTCAAAACACCCTGGGGTTTGCGGCCTCCACTCTTCATTCTCCGGTCCAAAAAGCAGGATATTAAGGAGCAGGGACGGGCCGATGCATTCAGGCAGGATGGTGGTGGTGGGGGTGGGACTGGATTAGGATCGGAGCCTGACCACAATAATTGTTGGCCCGACCTTCACTGCTGCACGGCCACATTGGACGCTGGCGTGGCCACGCCCCCCTGTTCTATCAAAGTTTGAGTGATGGTAATTTATTTAATTTAACGTTTCTACTGCAAGCCTATGGGAGCCACGATTAAAGCGTGTTTTTTTTCTTTTTTCCTTTTCTTTTTTTAGTTTGTGTGGCATATGCTCCCAATAAAAAATAAATATAACCATAGCCCTAGACCCATAGTGACTGTGTGTGGAATCTGAGCTTTGTTAAATGAATTGTGCACGTTTACTAGGTGACATTGAAATAAATATGTATGAAAAAAACAGTAGTGCTTGAAAAGCTTTACCATGTGTGATTGTGGGTTAAACAAGAAGCCCTAGATCTTTAGGAAGCTGACAGATCACCTGGCTGTTCTGTGACACTGTCTCTAACAATTCTGGCCTTTGCACAGAGTGTACTGCTTAAAATATGTCGTGGTTGTAGGAGGTGGGCAACGGCACTCACTTTAAGTGACAGGGAGCTTAATTTCTCATCAGACTTGGACCCAGACCAAGTGAGAGAAAGAGGCAGAAAAGAGAACATATAAAAAAAAGTTGCAGAGGAAAAGTACGGGGTGAAAAAGAAACTCCAGGTGTGCGCTAAAGAGACAAGAAGTGCAGGATGGCAGACAAAAGAGCAATGGGTTGGAGTCAGAAATAGGCAACCTTTTTACTTTGTTAGTTAAAAAGGAGTGTTGAGTTGAACCTATTGCTTTCATTACGCACCCGGCTTTAAAGCAGCCCAATGGAAGCCCATTGGCTAGAGGACCATTTCAGCCTATGTGAAGTATAATTTTAATTCATCCATCTACGAACTCTGGAAGGGTCAGCTGGAGGAGCGGAGAAGACATGAAGGATCCCTGCCGTGGGGCGAACCTCCACACCTCAAGTCTGTTTCCGCCATCACCTGGCTCAACCAGCAGGCGTTTTGGTGTCATTATGCCTAAGTGTAAAGCAGTTCTTGAGACCGACTAGAAATGTTGAGGCACCTGTTTGAGAAGTGTCCCATGTGGAGAGGCTGTGGATCCCACCGCTACCAACCACCTTTGGTGGTCACCCCAGACTGAGGGAGTGCAGCCGCCAGGACCGCGTGTCCTGGGCCAGACTTGACTGGCAGATCTGGCTCTGCATAGCTTGGCTCTGGAACAGGTTGCAGGTCTGCTGTGAAAAGCACTGTCAGAAGTGCACCCCATTTATACTGTCCAGAAAACTGCAGTCTGTAATTAGATCGGTTTCGTTGTTTAGAAGGGCCTTTTTACTACGCCAGAGTTCTTCTGAGCCAAATACAAGTCATATCTCTCACCATCTTGAGGTATCATGTCTCCTTACGTATCACCAACTCACCTTTCAGTTAAAAAAGAACTGATATACCTTCTGTCCTGGCACAAGATTGTGCTTAATGTGTTAGTTGTCACTGAGAAAGTGATCCTCATAACTAACAATTGAAAACCAAGTTCCTTCCTTCCCTGATTTGTAAGACACTACGTGTGCCAGATCACCATATGAAACCTCCACAAGATGAGGCGTGGAGAGGGGTCCGGATAAGGACTTTATCATGTCTAGAGGGGCTTAAACAAGCTGTTGCTTTGTGCATCTCTAGCAACAAGGCTTACTAAAATGTGACCTTCCAGTCATAAGTTTGAATCCTGCGGCAGTCAACTCAGCTTTCCATCTTCTAAATGGAGTAACATTTACATGAGCTAATAGTGACAGTTGGTATTAAAGTGCTGTTAGACATCCATGGCAGTGCAAAATGACTAAAGATTCCCCATGTAAATGGAATACATTTGCTCTACTTGAAAAGTGGAACCATATGGGCCGAAGGAAGATGTTGCCCCTCTAGGTTGGCAACACCATATTCCAGGGCACATTTATTTTGGAAGAATTGATGTTTCCCTCTCAGAGACCCATGTGTTTCACCCTCAAGACCACACATGTTTGAGTCCCAACTGGAATATATCTATAAAAGGCATGTCAATTAGGTATGTAACTCTGGAGTTTGTTAACAGTGCTTAGAGATGATTCACTTTGTATCATGCACTCCATAATTGTAATAGGCTTTCTTGTGATTATTCCCAAACACCTTGCAAAGCAACTGCCAAACGTATGACATTAAAAAAAGAATTGCATCAGAAAAATGCAACCACTCCACTATACGTTTATGGGTTCAGTAGGGTTGTTTTAAAATAGGGTCAAAGGGACCGCAACTCACCCCCATGTGTCCAGTGCTTTAAGTGGGATGGACAAAGTGGGGGATTTCTAATAGGGGGATGGCAAAAGAAGCATAATTAAAAATCCTTTCCAGACTGGTGGCCTTTGTAGTAAAGATCTGGCCTAAAACATGTAAACTGAAGTTGAGTGCTTGGCACAGCATGCCACTTGATTGATTTTCACTTAATATCAGATAAATATGCAACAACGATACTATTGTGAATATGTAGAATTATAGATGGATAACAGTGAATAGCTAGCATATTTTTCATCTAAGGTTTCTGAGTGACATCAAGTAGACACCAAGAGTGACACAAGAGCAGAGTTGTAATGGGGTAGCTATACACAACACGGAATCTCCTCCCTGCCCCAACTGTATAAAAATACCTGGCCTCCTGCCACCCACCCGCCGCGCTCTGCCTTCCTTCTCCCTCCCCTCCTCTCCCGAATCAGTGCTCTTTGATCTCCATCACTCACCAGAGAGCCAGTTATTTCAGTGAATAACCAGATTTAGAATCTGCTGTTCACAAAAGTGTGACATTACAAGGATCTGTAAAGGGGAGTGTCCTTATGAGTGTCTCAATTCCCCCCATTCTCCCTTTCATCCTTCTTTCCCCTGCAATCTCTCTCCCTGTATTAGGCACTTACACCCCTTTTCTCCCTGCACTTCTCTTTGTGAAGTCCTTTTTCCTGCCTATCGACACGTTGTCTCTTTCCTCCTGGTCACTGTATTTTCAGGGTCTCTTTCATGAACGTGTTTTGTCTCCCCTACGTCACCATCGCCTCTCTCACACACCCACACTCTCAACCTCTTTCATTTGATGCTATTGATATTTAAACATCTGCGTATCTCAGTCACACACTTGTCCTTATAATCATAATTACCGTACCATCATTTTGTGTACTCAGCAGAGAGTACAACGCTTGAACGAGCTTGCAGTCTGGACCAGAGCTTGAAATTTAGACTTGTCCGACTTTAGTAAAGTCCTACTATTGGAAGGCGTCCCTTATGCAACCATGCTAATTAGAGAAGCGCAGACGCTAAGTACCTGCCCATCTAAAGCCGTGGTCTCAACACATTTATACCTCAGTAACAGATGCTATAAGAAACGTGCACTCTCTTTAACTTCAAAGCCAGAGCTCAAACCGAGCCCCATTACGAATAACCAGCCGGAAGTGGAACTTACCGAGACACCTAGATGCAGTGCTTAATTTGTGCCGGTAGTTTCCGGTGCAGGGCACAGGCACTTATTTTTCTGCCTCAAGCATTTACTGCAGCAAAGGACACATATGGAAACGATGGAGGAAGAGAAAAATGAAAAAGCTTAATAAAAAGAGAAAGCAGAAAACTGCAAGGGTGGGCTGAAGAGGCAGGGAGTGGCTGTAAATGGATTGAAGAGGTCCGAGATGGCTTCAGGATTACGCTGTCTCATTCTGTGATCGCACATTCAATTGTAGGAGCCGCGTGTTTCAGAGGAGAGCTTTCGGCAAGCCGCACGTTTTTATTTACAAATTAAGCACTGCCTAGAAGCAACTAAGCTAACTATGTTCCATGCCTGCGCTGCCTTTACCAAAGTAATGCTGTGCATGAAAAACAAAATATCATCTGAGAAAAGGAAATATTCGCAGGATATTGGGATACATATACCATGCAATGTGAAGCAAAATGTGTGAAACTTAAATACTTCTTCGCTGACTTGGATTACCTTTAAGGGTTCTTGCACGAGTTGTCGAGAAAGTGATCAGTGTTTGTGCTTCTAAAGTTAAACATAAAAATGAAGGCCTCCTGTAGCTACTCGTTTCCATAGTTATGTGTTGAATTTCTGCCGGTGCTGAACACTGGTAGGACCCGGCCCACTTAAACCCCTGCTTTTTTCCGCACCTTGCCGCTCTCCCACATTATGCGCAGGGCCCTGGAGCTACGATGGTATTAGCAAACAGCAGCAGCCACCGTGCGTTTTGGTTTCAGTGCAGACCCGAGCCAGCACCCGCCCTACCCTTGACGGACTACGTGGCGGAGCCAGGGCGGCAGTGCGGAGGCCCGGCAGGGCGCACAAAGGCCTTCTTCACATCTGAGAGAGCCGAGCACTGCGCACGTGCCGGTGCCCTGTCACAGGCCTAACCTTGTTCTCGGGGCCCACTGAGAGTCTGTTTGGCTCCAGTGATATCTTTTCATCTGTGTGCGTGATTCTAGGGCAGCAGGGGAGGTAGAACTCGTGAGAGGCATGGTATGGAACGGGACACACCGTGGCCACTACGGGCCGCGTTCGAGGGCGCTGCACTCTCTTGGTGGTAGAGCAGTGCAGGCTTCAGCGAAATCTCATCTATTCAAGTGCCATGCGGACAAAAATACCACACTCTTCTTTAAATCAGTATTGGTCATTTTTGGAAGGTTGTTTTAGAGCGATGCTTATTTAACTTTTCTGTGGCACTTGGCATTTCCGTTTGCTGTTTTACACAAGGTTTTAACAACACCTAGTTGTAGATTTTTAGGGTCGAGCGCGCAGGCGCTCCGTCCCTGTTGCAATCTAACTGTGGGCTTTTAACCACTCCCGTGTCACGCCCATCACTTTCGTGGGCTTGTGGGCTTGCCTTTTAAAATTCGCTTGATTTCATTAGTGAAAGGCATGCATATGTCATGCCTTTTCCGGCTTTTAGCCCTCCTCGAGCGCACAGGCCAACTACTGAAAACATATGGGGCTCCTTGTTTTCTGTATGTTTTCTAGACTACTTTTTCTCTTTATTTCGTAGGCAGCGCGATCTTGCTAGGCAGTAATCGAGCTCTTTTCATGACTACCAAATTTACTTCTATTGTTTATCCATGCACTCCTTGCCGAATTCAAGGTTTTACACAGCGCGATGGTGCTCGTTTTTTTTTTTATTACTATGCAAAGGCAAAACCGAACCAGTCTTTTTGTTCTGATTAGTCACCTTCACGCTCATGGCGTGGCACTTTAAATCAGCTCCCTTATGTGAAATTGTATTACTTTTCATTTTCAGTTTATGTGGCAAGAAAAGTCTGGTTAGGAGTTTGCAACGATAATAGCGCTAACTCGAGCAAACGTGAGACCATTGCATTGCAAATGCTTGTTTTTTTTCCATTGGACCACATATGTCGGGGGAAAACAAGTCACATACTATTGGACGCTGACAACTATTTTCAAGGTTCTGCTGGAGTCATTTGCAATTTTCTCCACAGTGGTTTGGAATATGTTCAAAAACCCAAACGCCATAAATTAGATTAAAGAGAAACCATTTGTAACTGGTGGACTGAAACTTCCATCAGGCTCTTCCATCTGTTGAACCTTGTGTCCAAGCCCTTTGGGGTATCTTGAACAAAGGACACCAATGTTGTACTTTGTTATCGCTTGGCAACCACCAACAGGCATCAAGGGACCATGCTCAGGACATCTGCACCACCTGGGCTTGATTAAGGATGTGCGCATCCAGTAGTGGAGTTGAGACTTTTTTAGCTTTGGAGAAAGTCCACCTGTCATCACGTATTCACCTGCCCCTAAGCTTATATGAAGAAATTTGTCCCCATTCTGATTTTGTGGTTGTCAGAGACAGAGAGTTTAGAGAGCCAGGGTTTAGACATCAACCACCATTTTCTCTTTTTACATAATTTATTATGGCTTGCGAATTACTGCACAACTGTGCTTTTTGAAAAATTGAATATGTAGTACTCATACTTTAGAAGTGCATCCGCCATGAGGAAGCACCGCAGAGATAACCAGATTCATTTTCCAATGATGGGAGATTCAGGGTTTTCTGAAGCCTTGTGCATTTGTGACTGTGATATGTGCCTCATGTTCATAGACAGCAAATTATACTAAAAAGTGATGGATGGAATGCTTCAATTTATCTCAGCCACTGGTCATTTCTCAGGGTGCATCCATGTTCACCGTTATTTTGCACATTATGGCACCTCAGCTTTGACCTAGCCATATGCAAATCAATCTTGACCCCCCTCCAATTTGAACAGTCCAGCCCAAACTACCAGGCCAGATCCTCCCTGAACTGGAACACAAGCCACGACGGGTTACACCTTAGTTAGGGCTCAACAGCCAGGTACAGCTTGGTTCAAGTGACCTACCCCTGGGCATTCCTGTCCCACTAAGGGTGAAACACTAAAATATACAAAAATGTGAGGGACGGAATGCTTCAGTTAATCAAAGTTACTGGTAATTACTCAGGCCACATCCCAGTCAAGTTCAGAGATAAGCACAGAAAAGTCTCACAGTGATATTTGACTGTTGCATTTAAATTCAGTATGAAATGGTTTCCATTATGAGGTTCTGTTACATATTAAGTTATGTGTATATCATTCCACACCTTGGAGGTGCTGGCTTTCTTGTTTATGATCTCTACTATGGGGAATCGTTGCTGTGAAAGGGCTAGCTTACATGTTATTGAGGGAACATTAAGAGGTTTCTCCCTCGTGTGCAAGTGTTCAAACCATAAAATCTCTGTGATGAACAGTGTCCTTATTACCCCAATTTTCAAGTGTGTAAGACTAAAGAGGATACAGCCTTTAGCATGTGCATTTGGAGGTCCCACATTGAGGGTCCTTGGGAAAGGCCCTAGTTTGTGGCCTTTTGCCTATGAAGAAGTTACCACGCCCACGTATTGCAAGATTGCACATCTCAGGAGATTCAAGGTTCGATTGGACCCTATTCAGTTGCCATCAGGCCAGTAGGTTCCAATATAAGTTTTTTTTCAACATTCTACAACTGCTTTTGGTAAGTGATAGGTGTAAAATCATACAAATGGTACATGATAAACCTTGGTAAGAACAATGAGTATTTCTATCTAGGGAATTCAAATTAACTAAAGACTATATGTTTGCTTGTCAGGACTTCACTTGGATAAAGATAGAAGGATCCCCGTTGGAAAAGTGGAATCGTTAATGGAGTGCAATATTAGTGTTAAACTAGGGAGCAATGGAGGTGATAGACCTTCTTATCAGTTCAAGCACCCAGGTGTGGCAGGGAACTTGTTCGAGATGCAGAAGAGGAGGCAGATGGAGACCTCGGCACATTCAGTAAGCTTAGTCCTTCAAATTCTTCAGTATTTCCTGTGGAACTTTTATGTCATGTTTGGTCAGGAGTGGGTCGCACTAATTTATCGTCAGATAGTGGTCTGGCTTTACATTTCTGGTTGTTTCAAAAAGCCTTTGATGGGTTCCTTGTGGTAAGTTGAGTGTTGTTTTGATCTTTAGTTATGTTACAAATCTTGTCAGTTAGACCTGGCACATCCTCTGTGGCCCTCATACCATTTCCATTGTTTATTGGATTCTCACTTGGGTTCTTTTTTCCTTGGTTCTTTTGCGTGTGTTTTAGTCCTTACAGTTCTACACAATTATGGTGATTATTTTTACTATGTTTACTTATGGAGGGAGTTTCTGCAGCACACCTTAAGGTGAATTATAGTAGTTTTGATTTTTGTTATCAGACAAACAGTATAGTTCAAAACATCCAAGTAAGAAAGTATTTAGCAATAAACTTTCAGTTGAAAAATCATTCAATTTTAAACATTTAGTTGAATAGTGGGACTTTAACAATTACCGCAAATAACCATTACTAAAACGTGGCTATAGCACCCAAATTACTAGTTAGAATAGTAAATCTGACCAGTTAAAGTAATAATGAAATCATTACTTACCGGTAATTCTCATTACTCCGAATATCCTGTTTCTCGCACCAATACTTACTTACATGAGGTGTTTCCCCTCTACCCAGGCCCACTTGCCCTAGCCATAACCAATCAAAAAGGTTTTTGCGCAAATAACCCCCTCTTAATCTCAAATCACCTTCCACCAATCCTATTGATAAAAGGATATGGAGCCCAGAAAACATCCTGTACATTCCGATGCCCACGAATCCAAGGGGGACAGGTTGTGATCTGTGAAAGGAGCTGGGGGGGCAGGACATAAGTATTTGTACGAGAAACAGGGTATTTAAAGTAATGAGAATTACCAGTAAGTAATTAATTCATTACCACCTCAACCCTATTTCTCGTCCCAATACTTACTGACATGAGGATATACCAAAGCAAACTCAGAACAACCTGTTCCCCCTCCAGAAAGCAAATGCCACAACCTCTGGATACTGCAAAAAACAACTTTATTGCAAAACCGCACGGCATCAGACAGGAGAACAATTTGATCACTGGGTAACAGCAGCCAAAACTTGAGACCCAAAAGACAAAGATTCTGTCACATCCAACCTGTATTGGGCAACAAGGGTAGAGGGAGAAGCCCAAGTGGCTGCTTGACAAATGTCCAAAAGGGAAAGACCTTGAACCTCTGTCTAGGAAGCCGCCATGCCCCTCGTGGACTGCTCCTGGACACCCCCAAGCAAACAGACATGCTGAGAATCATATGCCAGGGAAATCAAAGAGCGAATCCAATGACTCCAAGTCGGTGTAGAAGCCTTCAGGCCATGACCGAAGTTCACAAATAGGCTCTCACACAGACTAAAATCCTTGGTGCGAGAAAGATAGATTGTCACAGACCTCAAAGCATCTAAAGTGTGCAAGTCGACCTCCTCAGGAGTAGCAGGTGCTGGGAGAGTAATCTCCTGGTGACAGTGAAAGGAGTAAACAACTTTAGGGAGAATGCCAAGACCTAAGGAAAGGACCAGCCGGTCAGAAAAAACCTGCAAATAAGGAGACTGGATCAACATTGACCCTGGCTCACCCAACCTCCATGCAGAAGTGATGGCTACCAAGAAAAAAACATTTAAGGTAATAATTTTCAAACTCACATTGTCCAGGGGCTCAAAGAGAGGAGACTGAAGGGCCGTAAGGACCAGAGGCAAGTTCCAGGCAGGAATCACAGATCAAACTTGAGGCTTCAGCAAGGAAAACTCCTTAAGAAGACGTGGGCAGATGAAAAAAAACGGATGTTTTTTGGGCTCCATGCTCTTTTATCACTACGATTGGTGGCAGATGATTGGAAGTTAGGAGGGGGGAGGTTCTTTGTGCAAAAACCTTTTTGATTGGTTATGGCTAGGGCACATAGGCCTGGGTAGAGGTGAAACACCTCATGTCAGTAAGTACTGGGACGAGAAATAGGGTTGAGGAGGTATTAAGGCAACTACTTTGCCAAAGTTTTAGTTACACACAAGTTGAGGTTGTACATAAATACAAAAAATAACTCATTATTTTTAATTTTAAGTACATTTTGTCAAACTAAATGTAAAATAAATGGGTATTTAAGAATTAGAAGCTATTTCTCACTGAACATTTCAAACTAAACGTGTTTCGAACAAAAACATTCAGATCACATACACCTATAAAGTTTGCATAGTTGTGAATTGTCTTGTGTTTTGGAGCTCTGTCAGTATTAACTTTGTACACGTATTCTGTCTGCACTGTAAACTTTGTACACGTTTCAGTGAATCTTAAATTCAGTGTACTGTGTATGTCTAGCCATGGATTTTTAAGGCTGTAAAAACCATTGTGTGCTAAACACTGTGGCACTCATCACGAGTCTGGCAGGCATTAGACCGCCAGACTTGCCGTGGTGGTCTCACCGAAGACCGGCGTATTACAAGTTGTGGTGTTCGGCTGAAGCAAAACCTCCACAACTCCGCTTGGCCCATCGGTACGGTCGCACCACCGCGGCCGGCGGTGACCACCTCCAATCTGGCAGCAGGCCGCCATCCGGATTACCAGGTTGCACACCGCCAGGATTTCCGTGGAGGTCGCCCTGCCACGAAAACCCTGGCAGTCATGCACCCGGTGACAGGAATCCCCATTCCTGTCGCCGGCACAAGCACCCCAACACATTCACACACATTCACACATGCACCCAGACACGCACCTCACTCATCCGTGCACTCGCTACATGCACCCCCAATCACTCGTACACTGGAACATGCATACACGCACTCACATGCACTCAGGCGCACCCATTCAAACACGCACGCACCCCCCCCATTCACACGCACACAAATATTCACATACATTCACACTCCCACACGCACACAAAAGCACCCCCAATCACAGACATACACGCACACATACACCCCCATTCACAGACATACACGCACACACCACACACCCCAGCCCGCCTTGCGGATGATCCACTTACCTTTGCCGGTAAGGTGGTCGTCCGGGAGGGAATGGGTCCTGGCAGTGTTGCACCACCATCACCTCTATGCCAGCAAGACTCCGCCGAGCCGTATTACGGCTCGTAATATGGTGGGCGGAATCTTGGTAGTGTGGTGGTGCTGGTGGTGCACCTGCCTCTGCACCTCCGTTGGCCTGGCTGACGGAGTGGGACTTCTGACCATTCACAACTCCTCATATGGCGGCCTGCTGGCTGCAGTGGCTTCGGCAGTCTTTAGAGAAGACCGCCGAAGTCGTAATGAGGGCCTTTATCTTTTTAAAAGTTCAGTTGCAGGTCCAGAATTGTATCCATCTGCTCCGTGGTTCCCATTGGTGCACTATTTTACCTGGGCAAAGGCCAAATGATTTGGGAGAACACCATTGCTGCTTTACTTGTCTTCCTGACCACACTTGTGTGCAGCTGTGCTGGCGCTGCCCTTCATGCCCTGCTAAGCTCTTCATTGCGTTAGTCCAGTCTACTTTACAGTACTTAGTTCCCAACTCATGTCGGAATGGACAGGTGCCGCGCTGTAGGGGGGCTTGGAGCCTTAAGTTGTTTGCCTAGGTTCAGACTCCAGCCCCGGCCAACTAAAGTCTCGTGGATACAAGGATCACTTTTGTGTGGGAATGTGTTGCTTTTGTACATAATTTTCTCATTGTAGCCTATCTTCGAACTGATCTGCATCCTGCTTTATGAATGGCTCTGGGTGAATAGATACTCCCAAGAGAGCGTCCACCATTGTGAAGTATAAAGGCTCTGCCTACAAATATGCTGTTGCTAGGGTAAAACCTGACTCTCACTCCCGCCAGGAGAATTAAAGAACCACCTACAAGATCTGTTTTCACTGCTAAAACCCATAAAAAACATAAGTGCAGGTTTAGGCTGGCTTTGGATTCTGCTGCTAAATGCAGACAATTTGCATCACTGTCCTAAAATCTTTCAAAATAGACATATTATCCTGGATTCCCGAAGTATGCTTTTACTTCTATGCTGAAAGACAGCTGGACTTTAGAATCATTTTTCTGAACCCGTCTTCTGAGGAACCGCTTTTATTTTTGTCACATATGTAACCCGCGAGATGTTCAGTTGGTGCCATAGCAGTTTCCTCCCTGAAAGCTATTTCTTTCTTTTTTGGTGCCACATTCGCAGTTTATTCCTGATGTTTTTATCCCAGCGTGTATTCCTTTAGGCCCAAAGATCTGTCCAGATTAGGTCCCACATTCAGAAACCATCATGCTAAAAAGCGTTATCCAATTCTGCCCCCAATCACTGCTTTACTAGTTTTGGACTCATTGAGTGACCCTGTAGCTGCGTTGCTGTTCTGGATGTTATTCTCTCAGTCCTGTAGCAGTTTAGTCATTGCTACAGCGATGGAAACTCACACGTCAGTGGTGTTGTACGAAGGCTACAAGATCCCCAAGTCTCGTTTTGCTGAATCTCGGTGCCATTTGAAACACCACATCATGGGGACCTGCTGACCATTCTGGGAACCCAGGTGGGTTTTGGCAGGTAGGGTTCTGGTTCGGTCCTCCACCTCCCCAAGTGTTTGTAAAGAGGGCGGAATGTTCTCAACTGGAACTTACATGACCTTCAGTATACCCAGTGCTTTAAATGGGCCGGTACTGTCCGGAGCTCAGTACCGGCACTTTTTTATCTTGAGAGGTAGAGCACCGGCACATCTCAAGAAAAACGTAATACTTTTAATTGAAGAGTACCGGCACTTATCAGAAACAAGGAGGTACTACGGTACAGAATACCTGTACTTCTGATGTTCCATTTCAAGCACTGAGTATACCTATGGTTTGGTAACTGCTCCAGTTTTAACCTATGGATGGGAGATTTTGAGAAGGAATTAGGCACACACGTGCACTACTACCCCGGTGATACTGCACTTTTCCTGCAGGTCCTGTCTTTAACAATCTTCAGTTGCTGAAGTGCCACGTTTAGATGATTGAAATGTGCATGCAAGACCATCTGTTAAAAGTCAGCACTTTAGAAATCAAAGGTATATGATGCTCAATAAAAGCTGCCCACAAACTGTCTGTAATGGGATGCAGGAGCTGGCAGTGGATTGTGCCCGACACTTGTTGGCCGTGTAAGCTGCGCCTCTGGATATTTTATTGGCTCAAGAATTCATTATGAAGCTTCATGCGTCAAGTTGTCAAGGAGCTGAACCACTCACGGACCTTCGTCTTGCTGTCCAGGCCTAAGTACCTTCTTCATAGGCTCTGGGAATAACATCCTTACAGGTCTGTCGTAAGTCACCGTTCCTCCTCTGAAAGCAGCTATTCATGCTGCAAACAGGTTAGTTGTGTGTGTCAGGAGACTACGTCATGACATCTGTAATGTCATAGTCTAGCCACCCAGGTCCAGTTTAACATTGTCTATTTGATGCTTATAGCCATACACCTGATCTACCATGCTATCTGGCCTCCAGATTCCGGATATCTGGAGGTACGTCTGGGGTGAGGAGGAAAAGACGTTTGTCTTAAAGTTTGTTAGTTCTTGAGGTCCTTAACCCATGCGTTCTTTGCTGGAAATGCTGCTAGCATTTGGAATTTGGTCCCAGTTGCTTTTTAATCTTTCCTCATGCACGTACTTTCTGATATCACTGTAAACCTGATTATGGAATACATTTAATCTGAAAGTATTTGATCAATCCCCGTTTACCATCCTTTCATTACTCATTGGACTCTATAAATCATTTTTTATGAAATGTTGAAGTATTATTCTCTTACCACTCACTCACTTACACACTCCTGATCAGACTATATCTGCTTTGCTCCCACTGTCTTAGTAGCCTTGATACTTGTAACGTTCTCTAGTCTCTGGGGCAAAGGTATGTTTGTGGATTTGGACGTAGACAATTTGTTAAACTCCTTATATCATATATAAATAAAATGTTTGCAGGACCAAGAACCATTAGCAGGTGGTTCCCTTTATTTTACAAGTTTGACTGCCAGCTAAAGCTGGTGGAGTATATGGACTACTCAGCTCCGTGGCTGTAAGACCAGGGTGTCCTCTCTGGATTCTTTGACTTCCTTGCTCCATCATTCAGACTTGAGTGAAGCTTGACAGCGCCATTATGGCCCAGAATTGTTGGTTTCCTCACTTACTCTTTCATGGTGGGTGAGGTAGAGTGAGTATCTAGGTAGAGAATGTGGTAGTGTGTACCAGTGAGAAAAGTGTGTTGGGGCGGCTGTACCCGGCTTCTTGCTCTACAGGGGTGGCATCCAAGCAATGAGCCAACTTTACCCTTCCTCAGTGCGCACATTTGTAATCAACCACGCCTTTATGTTGATCACATCAAGAGTTTGTCCTTCGGTGACCGTGCTGCTCTCTTCCAGAATCATCTGAGCCATGGGTTAGATAAAACCTCAAATCCAATGAAGAGCAGCAAGAATTGGAGGAGATACAGATAAATGCTGGGCAGCCCACATAAGGTGATGGAAAGGCCTTGACTAGGAACGCTTCTTCGGGCTCTAGTGCTTGAGCAGCAGGGGACTAGCTGATCATGTACCACCTCACCTCCAAGTTATACCTTTAATATTTATTAGTAATTGACACACAGTTGCTATTCGAATATGTTGAAGAATTGTTTCGCCAATAGTTAGTGATTGATGTGTCTTAGTTGCTACCTATATTGTGCCTGTGACTCAGAGAAAAGTTAATATTGCTGTGATTAAATTAGCGCTCTATAATCCGTTCATGTTTTTATTGCAGTTTACAGTTCAGTAGAATGGGATATTAATACACATGACGAGAAATCATGAAACCAAAGCGATTCAAATTATACAATGAAATCTTCAGTGGAATACATTTGGCTCTGCAGGTATTTCTGATTTCTGTCAGTAGAGTGCTGGGACTCTCGGAGGTGACCACTAAGAAGGAATTGGACGCTAGCATCAAATGTGCCACCCCAGGTTGGGCGTCTTTTACTAACCCAGCAGATCTCAGTGACTGCCCCTCCAAGGGCACGATGAGAAGACAATATTGCAACTAATCAGTACCCAATGTGGGCGCTGTTTTAAATGGTGCTAAGTACACCCTGTATTACATCTGCATCCTCATTGGTAGTAACCGGCTGAATCGACCAAAGGGTGATTGAGAGAGATCAGCTTGTGATCAGGTACTTAATGGTACTAGTAGTGATAGGTTAATTCATTTTAAAAATGTGAAAAGGGTTGAAACCACTGTTTCAGATGATCACTTCTCACATCATAAGATGCATGCTGAATACCAGTGCTGAGAGCAGAGTGCTCAAAACGAAACCAACGATTATAAAAGCAAAAAAAGAAACGCACAGTTTATTTTTGCGCTTGGAAAATTAGGCCCCACTTTCAGAAGAAAGCCTACTAAACGTCAGAAAAAGTAGATGTGGTAGCAGCATCAAGAGAGTGCTCGGTGCCCATTTCAGATCACGAGGAAGTGAGCGCTCCTTTAAGAAATGGTATCCACTACTACAGCTCAATTCCAATTTTGGGCAGGATATGTGTCAGATGTAGTATGTTTCAGGGTTCTTAAGATTAGTAGGGGCCCACCTACACCTGGTTCTCAGGCACATGGGTAACAGCATTCTGAGTTGGTCTATGTTTGATCACTGCAGTAAGCTCTCCAGATGATGCCCTGCGGGGATTTGTTGATGTTTTTCAGTCTCACCATGGTGATCATCTTCACCCATGAGATCTCTGAATTCTGGTCACCTAGGAGACAATGCCGCCCTTTGTAATCTCCGCTATGGCACAAGCTTCAGCTGGAAAACTGCATTATTGCCAAATGAGTATGTATGCCAGCGAGAGTAAAAGCTGGCATAAAAATGCATCCATCAGAACGATTCCACATGTTTCAGAAGGACCACCAGTAAAGGATCCATTTGCGCTCCTGATCAGGAATCAAAACGCATAAAAGGATGGAACATGGACATGGCTGAACAATGGTGAAAGAAATAAGATGGCTAGACTTTTAAAGGTTAAAAAGGAATATGTTACAGCCTTCCTGAAACAAAAGAGGGATATGTGGCGCAAATCTCCAAGGGCAGCTCCTTCTGTAGCTGTGGACCTTGGACCAATAATATCATGTCTCTGCACATCTTGAAATGTGATGTCCGAATTTTCACAAGTGCTAAACTGCTTTACCTCAGATATAATTCAGGGAAACATGGGCGAATCTTATCCATGAAACATTGTGGAGCGACCCCATTAACATACTGAAACTCAATCATAATGCCTTTAAAGTTAATCTTTTGTTGACTCATAAATGCGGTGTCATAATAAGCACCTGTGCCTTAGTGTCGAATATTCCCAAACTACAACCTGATTTGACACAGGAATTTAAGTGTGTTCTAAAAACTTGTGAACACAGGTAAAGAGATTACGCGCTTTCTAACCTACCATCAATTGGGCTCCCGCCACCACTTGTGCAGCTCAAGGAGAAACAAGGCTTGTGCGCTTACGCTGAATTAGGCAAGAAAGCCCCCCGCGATTAACCCTTCCGATCTTAGAGCTTATTTTGAGTCTACCATCCTTTGAATACTTTGCACAGGAGGAAAACGTATTTTTTGTCCAAAGAACAGAGGAAGCAGGCCACAAACCGAAGCGTCTTAGTGGGTCTGGGTTCTGAAGAGAAGGACCTCCTTCTTGGCCCTCGTCAGCTTCAGTCCCCCGGTTACACCCACTCTGTCGCCCTCCTGCGGTAGATCCGCGCGTCATGTGCGTGAGAGGGGCAGCGGAGCACGGACAGTGCTAAGGGCGTTGAGTAGCAGAGGGGAGGCCTGCGGCCGCCCCCTCCGGGAGACATGAGAGCTCCGAGTCCACCTCTGCTCGCTCCCACGCACTCAGGCCGCGGATGGGAAGTCCCTTTAAGGGTATGTTTCTCCTTCCTTTGAATCACAGGGGAGGTCGGTTCATGGGGGTGAAGAACCCTTAACAAAACCTGTACCCTTACACTGCCCCTTTGATAAGAAGCTGAGAACGCAGCCTCCCCATTATGACCCTGAATAGCAGGTTGCCTGGGAGCTCTAGGGAATTGCGCGCCTTTGCACAGATCTTTTCCAAAAGGCTTGAAGCATATTCATTTTTAATTGGCGGCCTGAACTGATCGCTCAGTTATCGGTGGGATCGCACGTACGTGTCTGATGGAGCGGAATAAACCTCAGCGGTATTCTCTGGCCTCGGGACAGCCTGCTGATCTCTCACCCGCGTCTCACACCGACCACCTCCACACGCATGCCAGGGCCCGTGCCCTGCATCTTCAGCCCTCTGCTTCTCCCTTATCACAGCTTAATGTCTTTGGGGCCTGCCAGGGCCCGACTGGGAACCCAAAGCAGCACATTGGGCCAGACCAGTCCCTATAGGGTGCATAGTGAGCAAGCCTGACCACTACAATGCGGCTTGGGCAGTTCTCTCTCCTCTAGCAAAGTTTGGGAAAATAACAGCAAAAACGGTGCATTCTACGACACATTGGGCCAGATGTAGGAAACAGTTTGCAACTCGCAAACGGCAAAAATTGCCGTTTGCGAGTCGCAAACCGGAGTTTCCTATGCAGAAATGCATTTTGCGAGTCGGAACCGACTTGCAAAATGCATTTCCGACTCGCAAATAGGAAGGGGTGTTCCCTTCCTATTTGCGAGTCTGAGTGGTATGCAATACCATTTGCGACCGCGTACGCGGTCGCAAATCGTATCGCAGTTACCATCCACTTCAAGTGGATGGTAACCCACTCGCAAATTGGAAGGGGTCCCCATGGGACCCCTTCCACTTTGTGAATGGACCCAAAAATATTTTTTCAGGGCAGGGAGTGGTCCCAAGGACCACTCCCTGCACTGAAAAAATACCGAAACTAAAGGTTTCGTTTTTTTTTTTAAGTGCAGCTCGTTTTCCTTTAAGGAAGGAAGGAATATTCATGAGGTGGGTCATTGCGACCCCATAGCGAGTTGCAGTCGGTGTCTGAGACACCGTACTGCATACCAATTTGCGAGGTGCAAATTGCGAGTCGCATGGACTCGCACTTTGCACCTCGCAAATTTTTACGTTGCTACATCTGGCCCATTGTTCTTTAAATATTCAATCGTATTAGTTTTCAAAGCATAGTAAATGGTGTCATTACAGTGCACCAGGGTACGGCGATCTTGGGGTTCTTCATTGATTCCCTCACCATCATCCTCTAGCAGTGCCTCTCTTCTCTCCATAGCCCCTCTCTCACATGTATTTCATTTGTTTTATAGCACCTATCTTACCAGCTAGGGTGTTGGAGCAATTTACATCACATACAGAGACAATGAATCATACATGTGTAAATCAGTGTAGAAAATGTTGCATAAGAAAGAAGGAAGCACACAGTGTAGGATTCACATCATCCATACTGGTAGGCATTTTTTAAGAGTGCTTGGTCTGGGGAAACATAAACTCAGGGTTCAGAAGGTAACAAAGTGGTTAGAGTTGCCTGTGGCAATAATTTATTTCTACCCAAACAAACCTTTTTTTTTTTAGCAAAATTAGGATATTCAAAGACTGGAAAAAACATAACTTTCAAACCTGTGCCACGCAGTTTGCATGCAGCTCTTTGATAGCAGTACATAACTCACTGTGCTAGATTATGATTGTAACTTGTGAACTGCACAGTAACAAAAGGGTCTCTGTGACAAAAGCGATATCCCACTAAGCATTGCACATAAAATATTGTTCTGTGATCTGCATAGTACACATTCTTTGCAGCAGGCATATTAACCCTCTATGCTACCTTAGATGAGTCAAAACTGACACTAGATACAACTCCAGTCTCTCTCCAGCAGGTACATTATTCACCAGGGTTATCTTGGCATTTTTATTGTTGCCTGAAAACTGTTGGATATACAAGAAACTCTGCAGTGCTTTAAAACTGTTGCACTGCTACAAAACCGCCCCCCCCCTGTAACAAAAGCGGCCCCCGCCCTTCCAGCCTCCTGGGCAAACGCCAGATGCCCAATACAGCCAGTCCAGCCTTGGGGCCTGATGCAGAGATAATTGCTCAATCTGCAGATGGAAGGGCAGACTGTGCCTTCATGGCTTCAGAGCAATATACAGATTATTAATGAGTTAGGTCAGTGGTTCCGAACCTGTGGTCTGTGGACCCTGGGGGTTCGCGAAGCCTCCTCAGGATGTCCCCAACTGCTTAGAAAATTAAATAACATTAACAGATTTGGTTCCCAGCTTTCAATAATGACTCAGTGAGGGGTCCCTGAATTCCAGTAATGATTCAGTACGGTTCCCCAGGTTCCAGTAATGATAAAGTGGGGGTCCGCAGAAGTCAAAAGGTTGGGAACCACTGAGTTAGGTAATAAAACACCTGTTGATAAAGAAAGGAGAAATGTGTGAGCTATGTCAGTAGTTAGTCATATTGATAGCAGTAGGCCAAAATATAAAATAATATTAAAAATGTAAAAGGTGCCCTATTCTCACGTCTATTTTACAGCATGAGATGTAGTGAAACGTCTTCCCTAACTTCCTTCACGTCTTCTTCTTGGGTGTGCTAAATTTGTGTAATTTGTTTTTCGTGTAATGCCTTGAAATTCCGTACAAATTACATTACATTTTGCACAGTGCAAAACTGACATTTAGCTGTGTATTTTAGTGTAAATGCGTCCTCGATTCCATTGGGATGCAAATATGCATTTCACACTAAATAAAAGGGCAAACAATACAAGTGTATTAGCGCTTGTGTTCTACTCATTTGTGTTTTCCTTGTGCCCCTGCTCTAAAATTCGGCAGTATAATTGCGAAATTTCAGGAATTTAATGTACAATGCATATCAATATCAGATTGCCTTCTTAACCATCGGTAAATTCCGATATAATGAATTCGAAATGACACACAAAATTGGTCTTAAAAAAATACACGAGTCATGAAGTCAACTCTGATTTCAGTGACCACTTGAATATGGCGCATGCACGTACATGTTTATCTGTGGGGCCGCCTAATCCCCCTCCCTTTCCGTCCTAATAGGTGGAAATGGGAAATAAAGATAATGATTGCAGTCTTTGAGTCCTGACTTCCTCCGAACATACCCAACCAACATTATAAATCTGGAAACATGGCAGTTCTTAGACCCCGTTTAACAGTAACGCAGGATGAGTTGTAAGCAGGAAAATACCAAATGAGAATGAATGCTAAAGCTTAGCTGTTTGCCTCAAAATGACGACTGCACCCAGGAGCAGTGAAACTAACATCACATCCCCAGGGATGGTTCCTTAGTGATATAACAGAAAGTTACATCGTATGATCTTTTACCCTGCTGACAGGCCATTGTCTGCCACTTTTGGTATTCAGAACTTATGTCTGCAGCATGTTAATGAGCACTGAATAATACACGACTCAAACATTTGCTAAAACTAGCAAAAGCTAAAGCAGGTTTATTTTTTAAAAGATCGGTGGTCAGATTGGTTGCATCACCAGGACTGTAAACATCAGCATAGGAGTAGCAATTGCTACTCCTACGTAAGCTTAAAAAGATGAATATAACTGCCCTTCCTACCTTAGTTCCTGCATATTCCCTTGTCCTCCTCTCTGTTTAGATCTCGCTTGTGACAGCATGCATGTGCTGTCGCTTGCAATACACTATGTTTACTGAAAAAGGGCTTGGAGCTCACTGCTTACCTTTTTCTGGCTTCGTTCTCACTCTTATTTGCTGCTTCCTAATTGGCCAGCGTGTGCCAGTTTCACTTCCTTTTCTTTCATGTGGAGCATGGATGAAGTACTGCTTGCTTCGTTTTGACTAGCGTGCTTCCGTTGTTCTTGTGGTGACAGAGATACTATTTTTCTTTCTTCTTCCCCCCTCATGCGTCCTTCTCCATGTTGTTTCTTCCTTCTTGCATAAGCGAGTCCTATTGGCTTTGCCTATGCTTGTTCCTCTTCTTTCTCCATCCTCACCTTTACTTTTTGTTATCTCCTCTCTTTATCTCATCATTCTTATTTTATATATTGTCTTTCTCCCTCCTCTATTCCTCTGCTTCGCCTCTCGATTTGCTCTCTTTAATATCCTGCCTATTTTCATAGTCTTTATGTGCCGAGCTACTCACATTCTCTGTCCATGAGCCGCAGGCTGCTTTTACTGTCTGCCCACTTGCTCCAACCTCCCCTGATGTGCTGTCCATGTGCCTCAGGCTCCTCGTGCCATTTTTCCAGGCGCCTTAAGCACCAGACTCTCTTCCCAGATTCCCAAATGTAATCAAGCCGTCTCACCCTGTGTGATAGCTCCTCACACCAACTCTCCAAGTGCCTCAAGGTTCACACTCTCTTCCCATGTTCCAAAAGTTCATTCAGCTGTCTCACAGTGTGTGAAAGCTCCTCGCATGGTCCAGTGTTCCCATCTCGTCACAGCGCCTGTCCAAGTGTCCCAAGTTCTTCCTGAAACAGTCAAACCATGTGACCCACACTCCTCACTCTGTCTGTCCAACTTGTCGGTCCTCTGCCTGTGTCTCCGAAGTAGATAGTCACAATGACTATATGCAACCGACTCCTGGCGTTAGGTGTGTCCAATTCACTCGCACTGTCTGTGCATCCAGCTCCTTGCACAACTGTCTATGTGCATCTACCTCCCCTTACAGTGTGTTTCAGCTCCTCTCATAATGTGCATCCAGCTCCTTGCACCACTGTCTATGTACATCTTCCTCCCCTTATAGTATGTTTCAGCTCCTCACATAATGGGCGTCCAGCTACTTGCACCACTGTCTAGGTGCATCTAGCTCCCCTTATAGTGTGTTTGAGCTCCTCACATCATGTGCATCCAGCTCCTTGCACACCTGTCTATGTGCATCTACCTCCCCTTACAGTGTGTTTCAGCTCCTCACATAATGTGCATCCAGCTCCTTGCACCACTGTCAATGTGTATATACCTCCCCTTACTGTGTGTTTCAGCTCCTCACATCATGTGCATCCAGCTACTTGTGCAATGTGCTTGCAGCTCCTCCTATTGTCTATGTGCATCTGTCTCCTTGCACTAAGTGCTTCCAGCTCCTCTGACTGTCCTCTGACTGTCTTTCCACAAGGCCCTACCACCCCCACCAACTGTTTTTATGTTTTTCATCTTTTCATACTGTTTGTATACGTATGGTTCCTCACGCTGTTGGTTCATGTTATTTACTCTCCACACTCTTTTGGTCCTTGTAGTTACACTCCTTGCACTGTTGGTCCATGGACCGTAATTTTTTTCTATGTACTTAAGAGGCGCCCACTGTCTGCCGCCCATGGGCCTCAAACTTCATGCAGAGCATGTGGGCGTTACGCTTCACACACTGTCCCTCCATGTGGCCAAACTCTTCACAATGCCAGTCTGTCCTGCACTCTTATCACTTTCTAGCCACGGGTCCCAAGATCCTCACATGGTCTGTATGTTGTCTGCACATGTGCCTTAAGGTCCTCCTCCTTTGTTCCTTCGGTTCTAAGCTCCTCACACAGTATGCCCCAGTGGACAAAAGGGGGCTTTGATTGAACTCAGACAAGGTGCCTCCTCCTTAAACACCTAAGTTCCACAGGCACCAGATCCGAACAGGTTGGAAGACACTCTCAGATGATGGAGGATCCCAGTTTGCAGGGCACAGATGGTGGCACCTGACTCCTGCTAGAATCCTCAAGGTGGTGCTTGAGGCACTATGAAGAGGCAAACCCTCTTCCTATATCATCTTACATACATTACTCTGGTGGCATTCATGTTACTAACCAATTTTTCTGCTTCAGTTCAACAATGGTCCTTCCTGTGGGTTCTTCTGCTTTCACCTGCAGTGTTATTTTGCATTATCTTTGTCCTTTAAAAATCCCTTTGTGTTAGCCGTCCTGGTTTGGATGAAAAGAAGCATCTCCCTGGACCTTTACCGCCTCTGTGGGCATGGCATGCATTGCGTACCCTCCATAATTGTCTTCATGCCAAACTGCAGCTCAATGGTCATTGGCCTCATATATGATCTGTTACATCCTCTAGCACAGCCGACATATTGTCCCCTGATCCCTTCTTTGTCCTGTGGAGCTTTCATTTCATCTGGCTGCGGAGTTGGCCTTCGGGTGACCGCAGTGTCTTTGGCTGCTGGCTTGAAAGCTATTGTTATAGCCGCCATTTTATGAAATGTCGCTCTCACTGCCGCAGTTCTGTTGTTGCTGCATCACCTTTGAAAGATACAAACTGATGTTCCTTTGCTATGAAAATGTGCTTTATCTTGGATGTTTTTGTCAGCCGTCATTTTTGTGCGGTGCTTCTTTTGTAAAAGATGAGTACAGGAGCCCGCAGTCTTGCACGGAAGCTCGCCACCACCGCTGCCGAGAGCCAGGGTTGTTGAATACAAAAGCTGCCTAGATTGATTCCACCTCATTCCTCTTTCTTCCACCATCCTGCACTTCCTGTTGCTCTATATCTCCCTGGCAAATTCTCCGTTTCCTGTCTTTCACTTCCTTTTCTGCCTTTCTCTGTCTTGCTCTGGATCAAAGTCTGATGAAGAAAAATTAGTTCCATCTCCACAAAAATGAGTACGGTGTCCATCACCTGCATCTAGTACCAGAAAGTAAACTTTGCACCATAACACTGTCTCGGAGCCTCACCTCGGTTTGAGGTCTGTGGTGATTGGTGCATCTCTGCAGTGTCCCTTTGTGTAGTGCATAGAGATACCTTAACATGGTTATGTGTACTTAAAATGTCTCTACTTCTTCCAGGAGCGCACATCAATATTCAGGGTCTCATTATGTCGGTGTTTTGACAGCACAGCCGTCATACAGACCTGTTGCTATCGATAGACATAGAGTGGGTTTTGGGTCTGCCTCTTTCTACCATTGGCTTTCTTCGAGCAGCTTCTTACACCCATTTGCTTCATACTCAGTCATTCACACCTTGGCTCAGCCCAGTGGCAGTATTTTATCTCACTGATGCTATTGGCTGTCTGGCTATATCCGTCAACCTCCACTCGAATGCTCCTATGGAACAGCATAACAAGCTACTTTACAACTCTAGGCCTCTGTGCTCTCATTTTGGCTTCCTCCCATGTGTCTCGCTCTAATATGCTGGTAGTACATGCGTTAGCACATTAAAACGGATCTATTGGCTTTGCCAATGCTTGTTTTGTTTGTGGCGTCCTGCAGTGGATCTGCCTGAGTATAGCCGGACTGCTCTTTAGGTCCTGGGGAAGAGACAGGTTCCTCATCGCTTCCTTATGCATAGTGGGTTGGGGAGACACCGTCCGGTTCTCTATGCGTACTGTAGTCTAGGCATTTGCAATCAGCACTGGATGCCTGGGTGGAAATGCTTCCGCAGACGCGAAAGCAGATTGTTAAGCCCTTTTTCCTGCAAGCCAGTCAGATAAGAATTCCCCTTCTTAACCCTTTTCTGCCCTGTCATTACTGCACACCTGACTGAAACCACCATCTCTGTAGATAGTGTTTGCTATGCAATGAATGTTCGCTACCATCTATGGACATTCCTGTCACTTATTGGTTAACATATACATTCCCAGAACTTAATTTGTATTAGAATGAGTGCCAATGTGAAAAACTCTCATCAGACCTCACAGCAGGTGCAAATAACTGTTTGTGCTCCAAGACTGCCTACTCTTTATTCCAGTCGGGTCTTTTCAATCCACTACAGACGCTCCCTGCCCCTTTATCCCATTCTTGCAGGTTTCTGCTCTCTGCCTTTATGGCGATTTTTATGTTTTTCTCTTCCTTCGTCTTTCTGTTTTGTTTGTTTTTCTCTCGCTTTCTCTCGGTAAATGTCTGAAGCAGAAAAATAAGTGCCAACCCCCAGCAAGCATTGGCAAAGGCAAAAGGTTAGACCTCTACAAAATCTATTGGTTTTGTAAATGTTTTTTAGACATGTCACAGAGCAGCGCTAGCTGCTGCTCAACATGTCTTAAAGTTAAAAAAACACTATGATGCAGTCACTGCTAAACTTTTATTCAGTCATCGCTGGCCACGTTAGAGCGTTTTTTTAAAAGACTTTAAGACATGCTGCACAGCAGTGAGCGCTGATGAGCGACATGTCTAAAAAACATTGACAAAACCAATAGATTTCGTAGAGGTGAAACCTATTGGCCTTGCCAGTGCTTGTTATATTTTCGCTGTTGCTTCTTCACACCTTATCCTAGTGACAATGAAAGGTCGCAGAGGCATTAAAATCTCATCAATAGCATCATATATTAATTAGGCTTACGCATTGTCCTGTTCCACCTGTCTCCGAATATGCACAAAGACTCAAGCATGTACTTTAAGGCAAACTTAAAATAAAACATTGATCATACAGTGCAATAAAGTACTAGTGACATGCAAGCACATAACATTAACTGTGCTCCAGATCATGGATGCACACAATTCTCTTTATAATACAGCACATACCAGCTGAGCTTTTGAAAGACAAAAAGGGAGTTTTGCACAGTAGAGCGTAGAATGTACTTGTCCACTGGCAATGGAATTTTAAAAAGGAGAAGGAATATAAAGTAAGTGGGCAATCACGAGTCGTTCTATTTAAAAGGCCACTCCCAGAACAAGGGTGGGCACATAAACAAGTTTTTGAACATTCACTTTTCTTGGGATGGTTCCTCTTCAATTTCATCCACTCAAAAGGGCTCACGGCCTGGGCTCCATGGGCGGGGTATGCGGGGGGGGGGGAGGGGTAGTATCACTGTATGTAGAATAGAGGAGGTACTGTAAGCACTTGTTGTCAAGTGGGGATGTATGTTCGGGTCACGGAGATACAGTGGGGCCTCGGGGTCCAGGATAGTTAACTGTTGTACAGAGATGTGATCTGGGGCGCAGGTAACGTTGCTAGTGCACGGGGAGGTGGGCGTGACTTAATTGGTGCACTGTGGTGCCAATGAGTGAGTAAACTTAAGTGCAATATGCACCCGCCTCCCCTGCAGGCAAAAATAGGCCAGGTAGGGCTGCAGTTAAAAGAATGATGACAGCGTCTACTCAGATTCTTTGAGACCAGAGTTACCAGCATTTCTAATGGAGAACAAGCCTTAAAAACAGATGTCACACATTTTCTTCTTTTCAATCTGTTCGACACAGATGGACTATCGGTGCATTTTCATTGAGTGTGAAGACAAATAATTAAAAAAGTACCTTCAGGGCATTTAGACACCGGATGGACACTGGCCAGCAGCCAGTGGCCAGTGTCTGGAAATGAGCGGAAGCTGTGTTTGGTCCAAGAGCCAAGCAGTCAAAGACTAACAGCAAGCGGAAGTGCAGAACTACGTGCTGGCCAATGAGAAGTGCGTAAGTTAGAGCGACTTTGTAAGAAACCAATGGTAAATTCAGGTATGTAAGGGGTGGGTTTCTAAGCCCCTTTTGAGATTTTTTTATCATTTACAAAAGACTTCCCAAACACAGCGCACAAGAGTGCGCCGTGTAGGCGAAACCTAAAAACTAGTGCCGCTCTTCCCCACTGACAACCAGCAGCTCAAATTAAGCACTGCACATTCCTGAAAAATTCTGAATAGCCTAAAATGAAGTTCATTGAAAAGCTGATACAACCTCAGTGACTTAACACTGCTTGACAGTTGCCCAGGCAAAATTTGCTAAGGACCTACAAACGCTCCACACAGCAGTGCAACTGCCCAGCAGCCAGCAATGAGCACCAGTCGCTCTTCTGGTGGATCAGGAACCCAAGGAGCTGTAGGCACTTCTGGTGCATTCTGCCGGCTGGCGGAAGGCGCTATCCACTCTTTGTAACCTGCGCACTGACACTGACGTAGTCAGAAGCCTTAGCTGTTCGATTTTATAGTTAGGGCGTGGGAAGTTCACATAATTGGCTTTTGTGCAATTGTGCCATAGCGCTAAATTTTCACAGGAAATCCACATTTCACTCTAAACAAACAGAGCGAAAAACAAACACCTGTGCCGCAAACAACAGTCACTTGCGTTGTTCCTGTGCTTCTGTACTAACATTTTACAGGGAAGGCAGCATGATTACATCACATGGCATAATATCATATTTCAAGAAGTTTCACTTAACTAGCTTAATACGAAATTCTTAGAATTACACGAGAATACACCGGACTGACGGAAATTTCCCCTGGGTTTAATTGTAGTCATTGAAATGTACACCTGAGGACATCTAGCTGTTATGTACCTATGGATGGGCCGGAGTGCACACCCAGACTTAGTGGTATCACTGTATGTAGAATAGAGGAGGTACTGTAAGCACAAAGGGCCAGATGGAGCAAACTTGGAAATTGCGACTTGCAATTTGCGAGTCGGAGCGACTCGCAAATTGCAAGTCGCAATTTCCAATGCAGAACGGTGTCTCAGACACCGTCTGCGAGCCGCTATGGGGTCGCAATGACCCACCTCATTAATATTAATGAGGTGGGTCGCAAATTGCAGCCCCATAGCGACTATGGGCACTCGCAAACATGGAGGCCTGCTGTCGTCAGCAGACCTCCATGTCCGTGACTGCTTGTTAATAAAGCAGTTTTTTTTTTTAAGTGTAGCCCGTTTTCCTTAAAGGAAAACGAGCTGCACTTAAAAAAAAAACGAAACCTTTAGTTTCGGTATTTTTTCAGGGCAGGTAGTGGTCCCTTGGACCACTCCCTACCCTGAAAAAATAATTTGTGGTCCATTCACAAAGGGGAAGGGGTCCCATGGGGACCCCTTCCAATTTGCGAGTGGGTTACCATCCACTTGAAGTGGATGGTAACTGCGACACCCGGTCGCAAATGGTATTGCATACCACTCCGAATCGCAAATAGGAAGGGAACACCCCTTCCTATTTGCGATTCTGAAATGCATTTTGCGAGTCGGTCCCGACTCGCAAAATGCATTTCTGCATTGGAAACTGGAATTTGCGACTCGCAAACGGCATTTTTTGCCGTTTGCAACTCGCAAATAGTTTCCTGCATCTGGCCCCAAATGTTGCCACATTAGTGGGGGCGATCACAAACGTCTTTATTTTACCCAAACCCAATCTGAGCGCCTTGAATGCACTGATCTGCAAATTCTAGTTGATCTTTCTCAGTGCTTTAAACTTTCAGATAATTCGGTGGTCCTTCACCATATTGCTGGGCAGCACTTGAATACATGCTCAGGAAATGAAAAAGCATATCACCAAAAGAACGTGGTTGTGATGGTTGTGGAAGGCTGTGGAAGGCACTTGAGATGCCAAAGCCAGCAGGAAGGTGTCTGCATTGGTTAATCATATGTAGCTAGCTGTCCTTTGTCAGGGAAGGAGAATACAGTGAAGGGGAGGGGTGGGGGCGAGTCTTCGCCCAACAGCGGAGGCAAACGAACAAGCACACCCCTTTCAAGTGGTGCTTGCAAGTAAACCCCAACACTACACCTTATTAAAACAAATATTACTTTTGAAATCCATTTGCAAGTAAATAACTAAACTTGTAGGCTGCACAGTTAGTATGCAATACTTCCACATTTTCCTGCTGTACCCATACATATTATTAGAAGTGCATTTATGTATCCTCAAGGGGTAGCATTGCTCATTGAAACGGGAGAGACATATCAGACACATGCCGTGGGCCAGACTGAAATAACATCGACCTTAAATGTTTTGCCAGGAGAGATTACTGCAATCCTAAATACACAGCGAAGAGAAATAACAGAACATAAACTCAGTGCAGAGGATATAACACGTATGAAAGGCAGAGTTTCAAGACACATATTAACCGGCATCAACATTGTGCTAGGAGCAATAAACACATCATATGTAATGTGAAAGCAGATATGTTACCTGTTTGAAATATTGTGCCTGGACTAAGTCCCAACTTGAAAATAGTCCTCAGCACAGGTAATCATTTTTCGTAAACTTGTGCCCTCGAGAAATAATACCAACTAGGAAGAGTGGACGCGTGGAGTTTACTCCAATCATAGTTAATGTGCCTGGGGATATTCATTGGTCAGACACTGAGCTCCAGAATTATTTTTCCATTAAGGTTTATGTCTGATGTATTAGATATATTTCCTACAGAGACTGGAGAAAGAAACATTGGGGATTCAAGTAATGTGATTTAAATACAGTTTAGCGGACCTTTGTGAGTGGGACATATTCCTTGAATTCATCTGAATAGGAAACATTTGGTGTGGAAATATGGGCTGTTGTTTTTTTTTGGAGAGTTTCATATTTCAGAAGCCATTGTTGACTTACCTGAAGTCGTGAACCGAAGTGTGTAAAAATAGCTACTTGGAATGTGCATGGTAATTGCATAAATATGTTGCAACTATAGGTATGTTCGTATGATGGTTTAAAAAAACATTTAGGACCTTAGTTAGAGTTGGTTTGGTGGGAGACTCCATCAGAAAGTGAGAGATATCCTGTTTTTTTGGAAATGACATTTTTTTGATTTTACAATCACAGTCCAGCACTTCACATTAGTTTAAGAATATCTTTCCCTAGAGGTTATTGATTTTTAGGCCTCACCTACAGACAACTTTCAGCTGTCTATTGTGAAAGGACAATTGCGTATTACATCAATACTTTAATTGGGCTTTAGATCTGCCCATTACTTCTCTGTGCGCACCTTTATTGTCATTCTCATTTGCTTGGTTCATATATGATGGCTTTTCTTACTCATCTTGTGTTTGTCCCTCTCCTGAAGTATAGCTTTTCTGCCATGCTTTTTTGATGGATGACTTCCATACTCCCACTTCTTACAATTGAGGAAGTACTTTTTAGGGTAATGCGCAAAGCTCTCTGTCCCTGGTTTCATCTCTCTTTGGGCTTGTAACCACGCCCATCAGTTTGGTTGGGTTGTGGGCCTGCCTTTTAAAATGTGCTTGATTTAATTAGTGAAAGGCATGCATACATCATGCCTTTTCCAGTGTTTAGCCCGCCTCGAGCGCACCGACCAACTACTGAAAACATACGAGGCTCCATGTTTTCTGTATGGTTTCTGGACTACTTTTTCTCTTTAATTCGTAGGCAGCACGATCTCGCTGGGCAGTAGTTGAGAGCTTTGCAAGACATCGACCCTGTTATATGGGTATTTGCACTTTTGCTGGTTACATGGATAATTGTACTGTTGCTGATACGTTTCACTGTGAGCGAACTTCTGTTTCCTTTTATGTGTCTGTTTTGTGCTCATGGCGGCCGTTGGCTCGCTTATGTGAAACTGTTTTACTTTTCATTTTCAGTTTATGTGACAAGAAAAGTCCGGTTAGGAGTTTACAACGCTAATAGCTTTAACTCGAGCAAACGCAAGACCCATTGCATTGCTAATGCTCGTTTCTTTTTCTTGCAGCACTCCAATGGAGTACCTACGTTTTCTCACTCTCTCCCTTTCGTGCCCCTTCTCACTCAAATGCCAACCTTCCTTGCGCTGTTTCTTCCGTCTCTACCCAGCATGACCATTGCTTCCCCTGCCACTCAGCGTCCGGCTGTTGCTAATTGCTCAAATCCCCTCACTTCCTATTGCTCCTGTCACTTAGCCACATTGGCCTGATTCCCCTCTGAACCCTCAACGCACTTCTCTGTTGCACCCACAGCCTTCCTCATCACTTTTTAAAAAAAAATTGGAGTGCTGGCAGCTGCAGTTTACTTCAAGACTACTCCTTTCTCTTTGATGCACTTGCATGCATATGTATTTTAATTTACTGTTCCAGGAATAGCATCTGCCATCTTGGAATGGTAAAGAAGTAAAAACAAATAGCCACCATGTCATGTCACATATGTTTATGCATGGTGACCCACAAATTGGTATTCGTCATCACACTGCGGAAGGCATTTTTTTGTTTTTTCCCGATGCTGTGCTGCATTGGCAAAAAGCATTTTTAAAGTTTTCCCGATGCCAAACAGATTTGGATAAAAAGCGTTGGCAAAGCTAAACGTTTGGGAATTACATTGAAAAACAAGATCTTTGTGAATGCTTGTTCTTTGTCACTCAGCCGACACTTACTCCGTTCCCACAACATCTCTTTTAAGTGATAATTTTCTCAGAACAATAAGCACGGCTTCCCCACCCTTTGAAAGTACCTATTAGTGGCGGGACTGTTGTTGCACTGCTGGAATTATAGGCTTTATATAGTATATCCTAACCATGACGAGGGCAGCAGGGGTCTGGATCAGTATTTGCCAAGCCCAGTAAAGACATGCATTATGCAGTTAATGGTCCAGGCCCGGTACTCCACCCTGTCCGCCTCTTAAAAAGGTTACACCCGACCTTTGGCTGTATGCAGCATCCGCTGGGCGCATAGAATAGCCTACTGCAATGTTAAAGTGTTGGGTCAAAGAGTTTGGGGATTTTATGCCCAATTTAGGTGTTTCAAGCTTTCTGCTAGTTTGTCAAACGGCCTCAAAACTATTAGCAAATCAAAGTTTGTTTGACCCCTCTCCCGCTTTACCTCTGTCCTCCTTGACTGATGTAGCAAAACTTGAGATGCCAGCACTGGGCTGAATGTGCTGTAGTCTGCCATATTTTGTTCAGGTTCAACAAAACACCGCCGTGGTTATTAGCAAATTAACAAGTTTGTCGTCCCCCCTTTTTCCCCCGTCCACGGGAAGTTCTCTGTGAAGAGCCTGCATCCTAGGAAGCTGTGCTCTAAGTATCGCTACGGGAGGCGGGAGAGGTCAAGAAAGATAGCAACAGCTGTTGGCAGTAGAAACATATTAATCATTTTAGTGCCTGGAGATATTTTTCCGTATGATATCAAAATAGTTATTATGATTCTTAGACCTGTTAAAAGTTAACTCACCGCCCCTAAATCAGGGTGCATCCAGTTAGTCCAGGTATAGAGCTAAACTAATCCGTATTTTGATCTCATAATCTTCTTCTCAGACCTGCACAAAGCAACCTTACCATCACCGTCACTGACTCCATGTGCTGCCCTCTGGTGGATACACTTGGTATATGCTCCTGAGAAGGGATGGCTCCTCATTCAGCAGTTTTACCAATGAGAAGTTTAGCAGTGCTTCTTGAGTCTGATAAACAGGTGTGGATCTATTCTTGAATGCAGCTCCTATGAGCTTCTGCAGGGGCACAGGCAAGCTAACAAATGGAGGTGGCCTTTGCTCCCCCGAAGCATGGACGTTTGTAGCCCATGTTTTCCACTCTGTCATTTCCATCATATTGTGAAATGTAGATTCTTCGCTGCTGTTTCTAGTGTCCCAGACTATACGCCTACGGCTCTGGTTTGTATGCCCTGGGGGTCCATACAACAATCCACAGACGTGGTCACTGTGCATCTCGACACACACTGCACTCTGTTGCTTTGGCCTCTGTGCCTATGGACTCATACACCTCACTGCTTTGGTCACTGTGCCGATGGACTCACGCACCTTATTACTTTAGTCATTGTGCCTACAGACAGATACTACATCGGTCACTGTGTCTGTGGACTCTTACATCCCACTGCTTTGGACGCTGTGCCTGTGCGCTGATACCACAACAAATTACTTTGGTCACTGTGCATTCGGACTCATACAACTATTCATTGCTTTGGTCACTGTGCCTATAGACCCAAACCGCACCCCTTTACTTCAGTCACTGTGTCTTAGGACACAAACTGCACCCCATTGCTTTGGTCACTGTACCTATGGACATACTACATCCTACTGCTTTGGTCACTGAGCCTATGGACTCATTCACCGTACTGCTTTGGTCACTGTGGTTATGGACTCAAACTGCAAAGCAGTGCTTTGGTCACTGGACCTATGGAAAGACACAAGACCCCAGAGCATTGGTCAGTATACCTGTGGACTCAAACTACATCCCACTTTGCCTGTGGACCATACAGTACCCTACTATTTTGTTCACTATGCACATGGACTCATGCACACTTTACTGCTTTGGTCACTGTTCCTAAGGACACAAACTGCACCTCACTGGTTTGATCACTGTGCCGATGGACAACTACTACACCCACTGCTTTGGTCACTGGGCCTAGGGACTCACTGCAGAGTCCCATTCACAGGGCTGTGTGTGGAGAGGTTTCGCTCATTGTAGGTATTGTGTTTACGTTCATATGGGCAATATTAAAAGACATGGTGGACTGCTGTACCTTGGACATAAAACAGCCCGCGAGGTTACAGCCGCAGACTCAATACTTTTCCATTTTTCTTGAAGCATTGCTAAGTTCACATACTTTAGAGTGCAAAAACAGTAGTATGGATGCCAGTCCACTGGCCTTATCAGGTTCATCATAAGGGAATTCAATTTAATAAACAACAACACTGACTTATCATAAGAAGAAATAACTATTTTTCAAAGGGTGATCATGGACCTTCTTTCTCTACCATACAAGGAAACCACTGACTGCTCCCGCCGTTGCTTCCAGGTCATTATGGACAGTTTCCAGTCCTCTTATGCGTGTTGGGTCTTGTAGGCTTGCTTTGCATTCATTGAACTAATACGAGGAAGACACCTTGGACAAAATGATTTGCAGGTGGAAAGGTCAGGACTGGAGACAGTGTCCATAACGACCTGGTTTGCAGTGGTCAAGATGACCACAGTGGACCTCTTTCCACATGCCTTGGGTGCGCATACTGCACACCTCTATAAACTGCTTCTTTAAACCCACCCTGCTGCCTGATGTCATCAGCGTGGGATACTCCACCAGAAGGTTAGGGTGACTGTTCTGATTTCTGCCTGTATTGGGTGGGTCACTTATTTTATGCAATTCCATGTTGAAAGATCAGTCTGAACATGATTAAGACAGAGACAATGCAGCAGGGCTGCTGTTGTCATTAAGAGACCAATTCTGTAATGTAATCTGGTACCAGAGTTCCACTTTCTGCCCAGCGCAATGTAGCTCTATGCGTTCTAAGACACTCAACACTTAAATAAACAAGCATTTGCAATGCACTAGGGTCTCGCATTTGTCCGAGTTACAGCTATTACCAGTTGTAAACTCCCAACCAGATTTTTCATGCCTTGTTCAAAGAAAAAAACAGCACGATCGCGCTGCTACAGTTCACTCGTAATGAAACCTATCAGCAAAAGTGCAATTATGTACGTAACCGGCAAAAGTGCAATCAACACTGTAACAGGGTCGATATTATGCACAGCGCTCGACTTCTGCCAAGCGAGATCGCGCTGTGAAAATAGAGAAGAAGTAGTCCACAAACCTGACGGGAAACAGCGACCCTCGCATGTTTTCTGTACTTGGTCGCTGCGCTCGAGGAGGGCTAACCACCGGAAAAGGCATGACGTATGCGTGCCTTCCACTAATGAAAGCAAGCCGATTCTAACAGGCAAGTCCGCGAACCAATGAAAGACACTGAAGTGGAGTGTACGGGGCTCCAAACCCTTTTCTAATTCCTAAAGCGTCTCACTAGCGATACGCGTGCGCAAGCGCATGCGTCTCACTAGCGATACACGTGCGCAAGCGCATGCGACGCAGGCTTGACCTAAAAAGTCGCAGAATGTCATTATGTGAAATATTTGCATCAGAAATAGAATGCTGAAATTGGCACAATTTTGCCTGTGCTAGATAAGATTGGGAGGATTGCCCACATGCTGTCAGGTAGGTCTGAAGTTATTTTTCGGGAAATAACATGTGGTAAACACCCTCAGCAAAGGATATTAATGGTTAATGCTCCGAATATAGGACAGTAACACAGTGTACATTTTAGTCAGGACTTAACCTTCTCAGGGAGTGAGAAGTGGTAATTTATGGGATGCTTAGTACCGGACCTGGGAGCAGCCTTACAATAGGCTGGTCTAATAGAAGTTGTCAGAATTGAGAGAGCTCTTAACCAAACCTGTGCTGGAAAGGAGGTGCTTACGTCAGGGGAACATTAATACTGTAGTGGAAGCCAGCAGCCAGCCCCATGCCGCACAAGAGCCGCAATTGGGAGCAGGAGCAGCTTGTGGGGCTTGGCGGGGCGGAGGGCGCAGGAAAAAAATAATTGGAGCAGCGTCAAGATTGGCTAGGAGTGCCCAGCCAGGGCACTCCCAGGCAGACTGGGGGCTTGTGCAGGCTCTCTCCAGCCCAGCAGCCGTGTTGCTGAGAGCCCTGTGCTCATGTGTGTTTGGCCGGCACAGTGCACTCCCCTCAGCTCGTCACCCCCAATGCCCCGCCCCTGTTACATGGAAAGGATAATAAACAGAGTTTATTATTCTTTCCATGTAAGAGGATTTGCAGCGGTTGCTGCTGGCGGGGGTGGGACTACGCTCCTTCGACCATACAGAGGAGCCGCGCCTAATTGTGAGTCCTTCATAGGGTACAAAGTAACATAGTTTAGACCGAGGAGAAACATGGACATGGGGTAGGTGAGGGAGATACACTGATATGCAGTTTTCAGGCCATATAACTGCCTAGCAAAAAAATATATAAGTCCAATACAAATTAATGTAAGGATATTACTTGGACTAGTGTATCATGGGCATATAGAATAACATATACACATAGACTTAATAATGCAAAGTTGCATTCATCGTTGTGAGCTGTCCGGACTCTTGACACACAGCATGAGCCACAATGAAACTCCAGGCAACACAGATACTCGTGACACGGAGGAACAGCAGGAGAAGTAATACACTTTCTACTGATGGTCAGAAAGTTGCCACTCTGTAGTTATAGTTAGGACTACCTTCCTGTAGGAAAAGCATTTTTTGGGGTTTGCTAATAACAGTAACTCCATTTGACAAATCTTCACAAAATATTCGAAAAAAGTGCTCTTTTGTCTTCAGCTCCTTCATGGAACGTTTCGGGCGATCTGTGTAGCAAGGGCCGAGAAAAAGTGATGGTCCTAAAACACAGTTTCTCCATGCAAGTTCCATAGGGATTTATGGAACACACTACAGTCAAAACAGCTGGAGAGAATTACAGCAAAATTGGCTGGTAGCTGCATCTTGGTCCAGAAAGTGTGCCTTTTGTGATTTCATGTAAATCAGTCAAGTAGTTTCTGAGAAGTTAAGGTTCGAAGATATATCTATATATCTGAACGGCTGGGTTGTCAAGAGGCTCACGAGTCCCCCAGTTGTGGGAAATCAAATAGACTGATCTGATTGGATGAGAGAGCTTTTTTTTTTCTTCTCCAGGCATCTTGCACCTATAGGAGCTAAATGCAATTGCGTACTCCCTTAGGAACATGTGCTGTGATTGACTGGCTGCTACATCAAGAGAAATTTTGCGGCTGTGATTTAGGGACACAGAAACTTGGTCCCCATGTCTTGCATATTGACAAATAATAAAGGTGTAAGAGGCAGTGTAGGGTACCCTGACCTCCTGGACTATGTGTGACCAGTCCAACCCCCTGGGCACAAATTTTGAAAAACAAAATATTTAGTTTTTTTTTTCAATCCCATCAGTGTCATGCTGTAGCGAAAAAGGCCCCCTGGAGTCCTGTGGGAGTCCCAAGGGCACGCACTGGGGTAAAATAATATTTTTAACAAGCATTTGGAATGCAATAGTCTCGTGTTTGCTCGAGTTAGAGCTCATAGTGTTGTAAATTACTGACTGGACTTTTATTGCCACACAGAGTGAAAAGAACGAGGGAGAGAGCGAGAGCGAGCTGGCCCTGGAAAAGCCCCCCTCTGATGTTGGTTTATGTTTACAGAGGGAGCTGGTGGGGAGGAGGGACTGAACACACACCCACAGTGCAAGGCAAACAGGCCAATACTGAAAGAAAAAGTTCCCTTCAGAAGAGATAAACAGGACAAAGCGTAATTACACAGTACTTTGTGCTGCTCCCAAAGTGAAAAAGGGCAGGACAAAGAGGCAGAACTGACCACTAGCAAGCAAGGATTTTTGAAGGACACTGCAACTAACAAATCAAAACATTGGAACTCACTCTATTATATACTTTAGTATACAGCAGGCTGAATGCTAACACTCGACCTAAAAAGGGGGTACTGGGCCTGAGGTCTGTAGTGGCTTGCTGTGGCCAACAATACGCCGCATACAGCCGAAGGCCAAGAGTGGCGGGGTTTTTTTACTGCCCGCAGCGGGTGGTCCGCAGGGGCTGGATGTAGTCCATTCCTTGCAGCCAAACCCTTGCTGCACAAGTGCAAATTCATACTTGGTGGGGGGTTGGCTGTCTGTGGGTGTTGTACAAAGATCCTGTGTCTAATCCCATTCTGCGTACAGCCAAAGGCTGTGCGTGGCAAATAGTTGCCACGTGTATGGTAATAAAATATCACTTTACGTTTAAAAAAAACCTAGAAATTCACTGAAAAAGCCAACAGTTAAAGTACCATTATAGTTAGAAACTGTAAGTAGGTCTTACTTTACTTCGGAAAAAAAAAACTTAGAAATTCACTGTAAAAACACAAAGGTGAAGGGAATATTATAGTTAGGTGAAAATGTTAGTTAAAAAATACTGGGGGTCATTACGACCCTGGCGGACGGCGGAGAAGCGGCGGTAAGACCGCCAACAGGCTGGCGGTCTTCACCGTGTGTATCATGACCATGGCGGTTACCGCCATGGTCAACCGCCGGTTCTCCGTTCCGCCCGCCAGGCGGAGACGACCGCCGGGCTGGAGACCAGGGTCTCCAGCCCGGTGGCCGTCACTATACCGCCGGCGGTATTTGGACCCAACTGACCGCCATGGATTTCCTGCGGTTTGAACCGCCATGAAATCCATGGCGGTAAGCACTATCAGTGCCAGGGAATTCCTTCCCTGGCACTGATAGGGGTCTCCCCCACCTGTCACCCCACCCCGACTCCCTCCCCTACCCCCCACCCCCCCTGCCGCCCCCCAAAGGTGGCAGGACCCCCCTCCCCACCCCGACCCCCAACATAACATCATTCATACCCACACAACACGCACGCAGGCACCACCAACACACATACACGCACACACACCGACATACATGCCAACATCCACACACACAGTCAGACACACGCACCCACATTCAGACATACACGCACTCATTCCCATACACACAACACCCCTGCAAGCATACACGCACTCACACACCCCCTCTACATACACACACACACACACCCCCATGCACGCACACAACACTCAACACCCCCCCCCCCTCCCCTCACGGACGATCGACTTACCTGGTCTGACGATCCTCCGGGAGGGGACGGGAGCCATGGGGGCTGCTCCGCCGACACCACACCGCCAACAGAACACCGCCACGCCGAATCACAGGACGTGATTCGCTGGGCGGTGTTCTGTTGGCCTGGCGGTGGAGGTGGAGCAACCTCCACTTCCCCGCTGCCCGCCAGTATGGCTGTTGGCGGCTCTCCGTCCGTAAAAGGATGGAGAGCTGCCAACGGTCATAATAGGCAGAGCGGCAAACCGCCCCACTGGCAGTCTTCCGCACGGCGGTCCCTCGGCGGTCTTGAAAAAAGACCGCCGAGGCCAAAATGACCCCCACTGTTTTAAACTAACAAACTACTGAAATAGACAAGTTATATTTTTTCTGAAGTAACTATAATTCGGGTCCTAAAGTAACTGTAACTCATGGCCTCACCATGCATTGCTTATGATCTCTCCTATGCTACACTCATGACATGTTCTGTGACATCATTGATAACAGTATTGATGACAACAAAGCTGATATTCATTGATGACTGTGCATGGCAGGGACGCAAGTTATAGTTACTTTAGGGCTTGAGTTATTTTTTTAAACAGTGTGTTTTAGCTAACATTTTCACCCAACTATAACATTCTTTTAACCTTTGACTGTTTTCCTTTAGTTAGGACCAATTTTCCCATAGACAAAACATTTGTCAGGTTGACGAAGGCAGCAATGTCGAAACGCGTTCCTGTGAACCGTTAATAAATTCTATTACAATTTGCCTTGGAGTGCCGATCTTCTGTGAAGCAAAGAAGAAAGTGTTTGTCTATAGGCGCAGTGGCGTGCGTTATATATTCTGCACCACTGGCTTTCAGGAGCGGAGTGACCACGCCGCACGAGTGTTGATATATATATCTACATATAGACACACACACAAAAGTCCCAAGTGGAGTGCCGAAATGTATTTATTGCTTGAGAGGATCAGATGTAGATTTTCAAAAGGCACGGGGCGCTGGGTCATTATTGGCACTGCGAGCAACGTGGAGCCCGTAGGCAAATGCGCCACCTGGAGAGAAAATATTTATAAAAAAAACAGTAACAGTCTCCACTGGGTAGCTATAGGTAGGTCAGCTGTTCCATCAGAAAAGTGTGTCTTGTGTTGCTAATAACTTTGGCACTGACTCACGAATCTCCACAAAACTTTCTAAAAAGGTGCTGCTTTTTTGCAAATTTCTTCATAGAAAGTTTCAGTGGGATCAATGAAGCGGGGGCCAAGAAAAAATGGGAGTTCCAAAATACAAAATCCCCATGCATTTTCCATCGACTTCTTTAAGAAGTGCTACTTCAAAAACTGCTGGATGGAATTACACCAAATTTGGCAGGAAGGTAAATGTTAGTCCGCAGATTGTGCTTCTTGTGATTTGGTGTTAGTCTGTTCAGTAGCTTTTTTAGACATTAACGGTAAAGAATATTGTATATCTGGACAGCTGGATCTGCTAGAGGCTCAACAGACTCTAACGGGAGCTGCAGTTAAAAAATAGAGCATTCTCATTTCCCAGGGAGCTTTATTTCCTGGGGGGAATTTGCTCGCCACAGGAGTCAGATTCTCGTCGATGAGAGCGCTATGATTGGCTGTCAGCAACATCAGAAAAATGCTGCTGGCAGCAATTATAGGACTCAGGGACTTAGGGCCCGATTAAGAGCTTGGTGGTACGGAACAGCAGTCTGCCAAAATCCCGACTGGGTGGTTGCCACCATGCTGGCTACCACTTGGCCGCCCCCATTAAGGCTTTCCCGCTGGGCTGACTGGTCAGCCTGTCAGGAAAGTGGTGTCAGCACCCTCGTAATGCGTACTGTCTGCACAGCAGACAGTGCGCTTTATGAGAGTGCTGGGCAGGGGGACCCCTGCACTGCCCATGCCGTGGGCAGGGCAGGGGCCCCACTGAGGCCCCCTGCACCTGTTCTCTGCCAGCCTTTACATGGCGGTTTAACCGTCATGAAAAGTCTGGCAGAGAACCAGATTGTAATCAGCAGGGCGGTGCTGCATGCAGCGCCACCCTAGCTGATTGCAACCTGCACCCGCCGTCATCCTGTCAGGATAATGCAGTCGGACCGCCACATCAGTGGTGGTCCAGACAGCCATTGCGAGTCTGGCGGTATAGTGACTGCCAGACTCGTAATTAGGCCCTTAGTCCCCTGTCGTGAAGTTTGAAAAAAATATATATAAATCGGCAGGGTAGGTGCCTCTATAGGCCTCATGGGGAGAACACAGAGGGGCTCCCCTAGGGTCAAATAGAAAAAAACACATTTTTTTGCAGCAATCCCACAGGACTCCTGAAGGATTGTAAAAAGAATGGTGGCCCTGGGGCTGCATGATTTTAATAAGAGGAGGGGACTGTGCAACCTCCCTTCCCCAAGCCATTATAAGCCCTGGGGAGCATGGCACCCCTTCCAGAGCCATTATAGGCCCTGGGGTGCGCACCCCCAGGGCCAGAATGTGTACAAAAGGAGAGAGGGTCTTGCGTGGCCCCCTCTTCCTGAACCATCAAAGGCCCCAGGGAGCTCATGCCCAGGGCCAATTTGTTTAATTTAAAAAAAAACAAAAAAAAAACATCCCTCGGGAAAATGGTCCTCGGGCCTTTTAAAGGCTTGGAGAGTGGGGTCGTGCATTCCTCCTTCTCTTTCATAAAAAGGCACCAAATCACCCACAAGGCCCGCCTCTATGTCCCAGCCCTTTCCACATTAGTAGTATGCAAGAGTGTTCCCACCTTTTTCCAGGCTGAGGACAGTGTGTTTCCTCTACAATTGAAGTTGAAAAATGATCTGAAATCCTTGATGAAGGCAAATACATTGTTGATTTATTGGAGCACAATCTCTTCTGTAGAGACTGTCCAAGACAAGTGGGTTCTTGCTTGTCATCTTTGTCATCTTTGTCTTTGCTTGCTTCACCTAAGCGTGTTGTATCTGTGATGGCATTAATGGTTCTTCATATTATTGTGAGCTATTTTATGCTTATTTTCAGGTCTGTAATGCCACACTAGTTTATATTGTAATGTGTATAAAAGAAGCTTGGATGATGTCATGAGTGATGTCATAGATCATGTCATAAGTGATGTAATATACGAGGTCATAAGCAGTGCATGGCGGGGACGCAAGTTAAAGTTAGCTCTGCTAACTAGAACTGGCGAATTTCTGTCTTTTATTTAATTAAAAATGTTAATGTTGTCACTGACAACTTCATCTAACTATATCGTTACTTTGACCTTTGAGTTTTTTCAGTGAATTTCTAAGGTTTTTTTTTTTTAATCAAAAATAGATCTTTATATCACACCTATTTATAATGTTACTTTAACCTTTATTTTATTTCTCCATTGAATACATATGCACATATATATATGCTCAGGCTGCTTTCCTGTGTTTATCTGACCACATCCACTCGCCGGGGTCAGTGCAGATCAGTGGGGATAACATGACCATGACATGACCATGACTTTTATGGGCTTATGAGACAGAGGAATCCCCAGATCGGAACCATGGCACTGCATTGTCGGCCCAACACAATTTTTCACCAAAAAGGTGTTAGATAAAGACACACACCAGCGTAACACATTCAGATGTTTTGAGTGACTGTTTGATGACACCACATAACCCTTTGCCCTGTTGTGAAACATTGTGGATGAAGCCCTAGGGGCAGAGAGTATCTTGGATGAGTCAGAATAATTCCTTGGTGGTGCTAACGCCCCTTGAGTGCTACACTTTGTCCAGAGCCACCTCTTCTTCACATCATTTGGGACATTTAACATCTGACTGGCTGTCCGATGGCAAAAGAGGCACTTCTACTTCCAGATGAAAATGCTTTTTCTCCTCTGATACACCTAAATCTTTAAGCAAGCATCCGGAAGTTCAGATGGGGAAAAGGAGGCATTGTTTTTGGGCCTCATCTAAGACAGAGCATATGCTGTAGTTTATAAGCTTTTTGTTTCCTTAAAGAGGGCTTAGAGTCTGCCCACTGCTTATCAGTATTTAACTATATCGTCACTCTCTTTTTGTTGCTTCTCTTTGTTTAGCCCATGTCAGCTTTACATCCTTTACGTGTGCATGTCCCTCACTTGGAGCATGGCCTAAGCACTGCTTCCTTGTCCAGTGAGTGTCCTTCAGCTGCTCATGATTTTGGTCCTGGTCACCTTTTTTCATACATTTGCTGCACTTCCTATGAGTGCATATTTTTGCAGTCCCTCTCCCTCCTTGTCTTTCCCTCTCCGTGATTTTGCTTCCCCGCGTCCACCCTCCTCCTCCTGTCTCCGATTTTACTTGCCCCCTCCTGCCCTCCACCCCCTGATCCTCATGTTGTTTGCCCCCTCCCACCACCCTTGGTTTTGTTTACCCCCCTCCTACTTTTCTTCCGCTGACCATGTGTTCACGCTGTTTGAAAATTTAAATCCTGCTACTCAGCTTAAAAAAATTGACAAAGCCATTAATTCCCGTAGGCGAGACCTATCAACTTTGCCAATGCTTGTTCTTTTTGGCCAGAGTTTATTTCGTCGTAACAACGGATAAGGCGTGGGCAGTCTAGAAGTTAGCCCTCCTTTCCTGACAGTGCTTCTTTATCTATGAGTGGGTGCCCTCCGGCCCCCACCACTTAAGCCTGTCTGCTGCTTGCACTGCAGGATGCCTGCGCCCAGCACAGGAGCTCTTATCATCACAGCAGTGTCTGCCACTTTCCTTATCACCGTCCGCCCTCAGATGTTTCCAAGGCCTTTCTGACTCACTCAAGATGTCTGTCTGGACCGCGAGCAGCCATCGCCTGGACCTGTTAGCAGCCTCGGAGCAAGGGTGCCACGGCTCTGGTGTAGGCAAGGAAGGAGAATGAGCTCCTTTACTAGTGAAACAGTAATAATCAGGGCTCAGTGCGACCCTCAGACATCTGGGCTCCGGTGCCACTGCACCTGCTGCTTTATTGTTAGATACCTCCTGCCTGTTAAGACAAGTAAAGGCTTGTAGGGGTGTTGGGGGTAGTAACGTGGGGGTTACTTTGGTGCAGGAAGTGTAGGATGCACTAGGGTAAAATCCTGCAGTTTTGACCTCAATGCACAAGAAAGTCCTTTTGTTAAAATCGACAGAACCCCTTCTCGGAGAGTACAATACCTGATGGATGACACAGACCCCGGACCCAGCTCACTCCGTGACCCTGTTCACGAGGACATCAGCCTTTTCATTCACAATTGGAACTTGGTTTCAGTCACTTGTAATGCAGGTATTTCTGACTCACTATATTGCGGTCCTCGAAGAGGGCGCTGCTCCGGTGCCCGATTGTGGACCTTGGCCGGAGGTGGCATAGGTCTAGAAGTAGTGCGTGCTCAGCACACGCCAGTACCGTCCGCAGCATGGCACGCTGTGAGGCCGGTCAGAGCGCGCACGAGGCCGGCGTCCGCGCGCCACCGGCGCACTTACAGAGCTGGCTGCTTTGGGGCGGGCGTAATTGTGAGCGGCGAGGACCCTGGCATGGTGTGAACTGGGCACCCGTGAGAGGGAACACGCCACGTGTGACTTGAGGAGGGCTTGGACCAAGGGCACCCGGTATGTTTTAATCTGGGCTCAGGGCAGCAGGTATATTTTGGGTGAGGTAAGGGGTAGTACCAGGTCACCAGGTATATCTTAAACTAGGGTGAGCGCAGGGCACCAGGTATATTTGGGGTTGGTAAGGCACTGGGTATGTTTTAAGCTGGGCTGAGGGCAGGGCACTAAGGCCCATATTGATACTTTTTTAGCTCCGCATTTGCGTCATTTTTTGACGCAAAAGCGGCGCAAACTAAATGACGCAAATGCGGCGCTAAAAAAGTATAAATATGGGTCTAAGTATATTTTGAGTGAGGTAGAAATAGTGCCGTAGGTATGTGTGAAGCTAGGGTGAGCGCAGGGCGCCAGATGTATTTTGAGGGGGGAGGGCAGTGGGTATGTTTTATGTCTGGGGTAGGGTGTCAGTTATTTTTTGAGTAGGGGTCAGGGTAGGGCAGTAAGTGTGTTTTGAGCTGGGGCGGGCTCAGGGCGCCAGGTGTAGGGATGTTTTGATTGGGGCGGGGAGCAGGACCCACGATGTGCTTGAACTGGAGCTGTTTGAAGGACACCAGGCATGTTTTCAATGGTGGGGGACAGGGCATTATGTATATCTTGAATTAGAAAGGGTCAAGAAGCCAGGTATGGTTTCAGGGTGTCTGGGAGTTGAACACTAGGTATTTTGGGACGCGTTAGTGGGCAGCACACCAGGTGTGTTATAGATGTGGTATTGGCTAAGACTCCAGTTATTTCAGGATGAGGCACGACACTAGGTGAGTCTCACATGGGAGTCTCATAATGCGATCGATGCTGGGATCCAGGTATGTGTGTCAGCGGGGCTGGGTGGAGGGCAGTATATAGTGTTTGAATGGGGAGAGAGCAGAAGAGGAGGTGTGTTTTCGATTTGAGAAGAGCAGCACCGTTCTTAATATGTGACTTGGTTTCCAGGAGCGGCTCTCAGCAAGTAGAAGGGGCAGGGCGGCGCATGGGGCGGGGGTTGGGAATTAAAATTAAATTAAAAATAAAAATAAAAATCACTTATATTAACGTCACGCGCCGCTCTGCTCCTGCTTCTCCTCGCTGCAGGCACAGGCTCCCAGCCTGCCCTGTGGCCACTCCTGACGCATTGCCTGAGAGCGCCAAGCCAGGGCGCTCCCAGGCAGACTGGTAGCCTGTGCAGGCTTTCTCCAGCCTCACAACTGTGTTACTGGGGTGGAGAGAGCCTACAGCGCATGTGTGTTTCACTGGCCTGAGATGGCCGGCCAAACACACATGTGCTCTGAGGGTGGGTGAAGTGCACTCCCCATCTCTGCTCGTCACACCTGTGGCCCCGCCCTTTTACCAAACAACGATAATAAACACGGTTTATTATCGTTGTTTGGTAAAAGTTTTGCTGCTGTCGGGGGTGTAACCCTCCTCCTCTCTCATGGAGAAGCCGCCCCTGGTGGTTTCAGGTACTGGACACCAGCACTAATTTTTGGGAACCAGAACTTACTTTTCACCACTAACTTTTGAGCACAAGCAAAAAAAATGAAGGTAGAAAAGGAAGAAAGTAGAGAAAGATACAAAACAGTCAGAAAGGGGGAAAGGAGGGGTGGAAAAAAAGCTTTTGAGAGTGAAATAGACTGGACGCGTTGAGGGGTAGAAGCATGAAGCGAAATCAAGGCCAGATCCTGGGCCTTCAGCACCCCCAGCAAAGAACTCCTAATAAAAACTAAAACTTTGGGCCCTGCTGTTTAAATATTTTTGTTAATTAAGCACTGGGCAGGGATTATTTCTCATTCAGTAATTGCCGCCTTCCATATCTGATTCTTGTAAGATTTGCACTACCATAGATGCAACCTCTACCCTCCTAGGGGTTTGGCAGAGACGAGACTTTAGGAAACTAAATTCAGTGGTGAAAGTAAGGGGGGACTATCGGAAAAAACACTCCATCTTGTTTTTAATTTTATAAAAATAGTTGCCCTGCTTTTTGTTTAAAAACAAGCATTCCTGAAAGGTTAATGGGGACCTTCAAGTGCCTCTTGCTAAAAGAAGAGAGCGGGCGTTCTGCACTGTGAAGCCAAGGAGAAACAGAGAGAGAAGGCGAAACAAGTCTTCTCACCAGGGCACCACTGGCTGAGGGAAATGTAAGTGCCCGCAATTGGTTAATCAACAAATCTAAAGAACTGTTGTTTAGCAGACAGCATATGGTTTTAATTGATGGAGTCACTTGAAGCTTCATGCTGACAAAAACCTATTCTTTTTGAGAGGTAATGTAAGAGTGTTATCGGCTGAGTTCTGGAGTGCTTTCTTTAAACAGAAACATACAATCGAAGGTTTGCCCCAGCTGCAGTCCGATTGTGTATTACTAAGCATATATATTTTGAAAACACTTTTAGCATAAACAGCACATCTCTTGACATATTTTGTGCAAGCCTCTTATACTGTGTGTAATACAAATTTAAAATAATAGCTTGCATATTCAGTGTTTTTAGTCGCAGGCTGGTATCTCGTTGCTCTGTAAGTACATGTCACAATTACCCTCTGTGCAACCAGAGCTGTGACTGGCTTGTTTCATACACAAACATCTATGGTGATCACACTAACCAGCTGAGCTTACATGAAATAAAAGATTATATTTACCAACAATTTAACTTGCATTTATTTTTCATTTAAAGTGTGCGTGTTGCATTATATATGTATTTACCAGAAGGAGAAAGTCCGACAAAATAATTGGAGAATACTTTGTTATTGTTAGCCATGTCTCTGGCTGCACCCTCACCCTCACTGATCCCCCACATTTCACCGCTGCCATCCTGTTATTACACACTTCCACTGCTGGGTTGGATACGGCTGTGTACAGTACAACTGCATGTTACTGTAGGATTAGGTTCTATTAAGTTACTAAAGAGTTCTTCGGCATCAGAGGCTGAGACTGAGACAGTGTAAAGTAATGGAAAACCGTGTTAACTGATGCGGCTTGATATGTACAGACACACATACAAACACACACTAAAACACTTCATAATGTTGGCATACAAAACAGACGTGAGTTTACAATAGTGCACCTGGTGAAACAGACATAAACCCTGCGGCAGTTTACAGGGATCAAGGGTGCGGTGGGGCATTTAGGGACCAAAGTAAAGAGGCAGAGAGACAGCTGTATTTTGTTTCCATATCTCACCAGAACCTGCCTAGAGGAAGAGAGTAATGCAACCTAAAAAAGTAGATCATAGTGAAATGACTGGCGGTATAAACAAAATAGATCTCTGTGGCATCAGAATAAGAATGAGATAATATACTGACCTGTTTGTAATGTCACAGCTTAACTGAGATCACTTTTTACCAGCTGTGAAAATAGCACCAAATTAAGCTTTTCTGGTATTCCACACGGACGTTACAACATTGCATAGAGCCTTTGTGCCTCAAATGCAATTGGTGGATTCGGTACCTTTAATCTACCAGTGGCAGGCGGTTCTGTTCGAAGCAGGAAGCTTACTGCAGCCTTTGCTTTCTATAGATACTGGCGGCTCTACCAAAGAGACTGTCAAATAGGAGGAACTTTTATGAGACCTAGCATGTTGCAGTGGCGGTTGGTGAAGTTTGAGAGTGGTGGGGCTGGGCTTGGCCCGGGGTCGGGGGAGGAAGAGGTTCACATTGTGGGGGGTGGGGAGCATGGCAATTTTTGGGATGCTAGTCACCATTTCAGTGTTTTCAATTTGGCACCAACCCATTTTTCTAAGTACAATCCAAGTTATTTCCACATTATTGTGGGCTACTTAACACTGATCAGCGGATGGGGGCTAGTGAAGAATCAGCTTTCCTTTGCAATATTACGTTATTACTTTAGTACACCCACTACATGTTATCCTATAGCGTATTATGTGCACTACATTGGTTAGCCTGGTTTTAAGTCACATATATCATGTTAATTGTACTGTCTGTTTTTACACCAACACCAAGATGGTGTCTGGAGAGATTCTGTCTCCCTGGCCACACAACATGTTTGCACTAATGGATGAATCCATCACTGCCCCCTAAACATGTTAATGGGCAGTTTCAACATATACCGTGTTTGGCATGTTTTTCGGTCACAACTGTGCGCACACTTGGCACCTTCCCCTACAGGAGTTTTAATGGGTTTGCATGCCCTTTGGGGACTTCTGGCCCAGCGTTCACTATATCTGCTCTGTGGCTGGTTCAAGGGAGAAGCCAGAAAATTGAAACACCACACACTTCGAACAAAAGCTCTTACTATATGGCACCAAGCAAACAAAGCAAGTCATCACATCCCTTCCCAAAAGAGCGCTCCTGTTTTAATTGTATCCATTCCCCATTTCCTCCTTCCATTCGCCTGCTGATATCCACCATTTCATTCTGTCATTCATTCATTCTTTCATCCATCATTCAGTCTTTCACCATTCTTTGCGAACACCCATACATTTCCAGTCTATCCATTCATCTCAATATGTAGCCATCAAACCTATCCATCCATGCACCTATCATTCATCCATCCTTTCACACATCCATCTTTTCAGTCACTCACTCATTCATCCATCCACCCTTTCATCAATCCATCGACCCTACCTTTCACTCATCCATCCGTTATTTCCCTCATCCATCTATCCACCCTTTAATCCATTTATCAATCCACCTTCCCTTTCACTCATCCATCCATACTTTCACTCAGCCATCCTTTCACTCATCCATCCATCATTTTATCTCTCATAATCTTTCCATCCATCCATCCATTATCCATCTATCCATCCACCTTTCACTCACCCAACAATTCACTCTTTAATCCATCTATCTACCCTCCCTTTCACTCATCTATCCATTTTTTAACTCATCCACCCTTTAATCTATGCATCAACCCACTTTCACTCATCAATTCATTCTTCTACTCATCCATCCTTTCACTCATCTGTGCATTCCTTCGTTCATCCATCTATCCACACTTTCACTCCATCCATCCATACCATCACTCAACCTTCCATACCTTCTCTCATCAGCCATCCACCCTTTCACTCATCCACCCATGCATACATTTACCCTTTCAGCCTCTCTTTCATTCATCCATCCATTTTTTCATGTATTCATCCATCCACCATTTTATCCATCCATCCACCCATCCACCCTCTCTTTCACTCATCCATCCTTTCTTTACTCACCAATCCATTCTTTTACTCACCCATCCTACATCCATCCTTTCACTCATATACCCACCCACCCTTTTACTCACCCATCCATCCACCCTTTCATTCATACATCCATCCATCCTCCCTTTCACTCACACATCCATCCATCTGACTTTTCACTCAACCATCCATACTTTCACTCACTCAAGCATCCATAATTTCTCTCATCATCAATCCACACTTTCACTCATCCATCCTCCTACCCTTTCACCCTCTCTTTCATTCATCCATCCATCATCCATTCTTGAACTTAATCATCCATTCGCCCTTTTACCCATCCATCCATCCTCTCTTTCACTCATCCATCCATTCTTTTACTCATCCATCCTACATCCATCCTTTCACTTTTACCCTCCAACTGTTTACTCACCCATCTATCCACCCTTTCACTCATACATCCATCCACCCACCCACCCTTTCACTCACACATCCATCAATCAGCCATCCATCCTTTCACTCACACATACACCCCTTCACCCTTTCACGTTATTTATGACCCCCAGCTGACATTTTTGTTGCCTCACCTGGTGACATGGAGGGAAGCTTCAAGCCAGGCGAGTCGGGACTGACTAATTAAAATAAACACACGCACATGCAATGTGCAACACCTTGCTCTTTGCTTCACTGTCCCCACGAGTCTGCTTGCTGGCAGTAAATCTAAGGCATACCGGAGCTCAAACGGCATCCAGCATGAACTGCAGCGTGGGAAGCAGCACTTCGAGTCTGCGCAGTGTGTCTTCAAAAGTCCAGCTCACACACTGCGCACACTCGATTTCGTAGCTTCCTGCTTGTAGTCTCACCCCACTCGTCACAGGGTCTGATACCACCCCAACCTGTAACGAGTTGGAAAAGGGTGTGGTGACAATGGTCCCCTCTCACTGATTGACGTGGAGGCCGAGAGCTGCAGGGCTTGAACCTGAAACGCCCAGAGCTAACTCTACCTCCACGTCATCAGGGGGTGGAGACTGAACCTTGATGCAGTGTCTTTGCCGAGTTGTGACCTCACAGGTCTCAGGGATGTGAGATTGTCAGCCCAGCAAAATTCTCTAGACTTTGTGCCTGCCCAGGAAAGCGTCACTCCACTGTCATCACTGCAAGGAGTACAGTTCGTAGTGTAGAGCAGCCTCAGAAATATAATTCAACATGTATATACACTGTGTTCACAAGTTGTTTTAAGGAAGCAGTTTCAGCTTTGCTTCCATGCATTATTTTTCACCGAGAATGTAAAGGGGGCGGAGCCCCGACGCCCTTGAAGAGAAACCGCCACTGGCATGTTGTCAACGGAGCCACCATGGGTTCTCTGATATCAACCACAGAACTATTGTTTTCACAAGAACTCTTTGTGTGGAACTTTCACTGGGATAGGAAAGACACAATGGGGGTGATTCTAACTTCGGCGGGCGGCGGAGGCCGCCCGCCAAAGTTCCCCCACCAAAATACCGCTCCGCGGTCGAAAGACCGCTGAGGGTATTTTGGGATTTGCCCTGGGCTGGCGGGCGGCCGCCAAAAGGCCGCCCGCCAGCCCAGGGCAAATCAACCTTCCCACGAGGACGCCGGCTCAGAATTGAGCCGGCGTAGTGGGAAGGTGCGACGGGTGCAGTGGCACCCGTCGCGTATTTCAGTGTCTGCATAGCAGACACTGAAATACTTTGTGGGGCCCTCTTACGGGGGCCCCTGCAGTGCCCATGCCATGGGCATGGGCACTGCAGGGGCCCCCAGGGGCCCCGCGGCACCCCCTACCACCATCCTGTTCCTGGCGGGAGACCCGCCAGGAACAGGATGGCGGTAGGGGGTGTCAGAATCCCCATGGCGGCGGAGCGCGCTCCGCCGCCATAGAGGATTCTGCAGGGCAGCGGGAAACCGGCGGGAGACTGCCGGTTTCCCGCATCTGACCGCGGCCGAACCGCTGCGGTCAGAATGCCCTGCGGGGCACCGCCGGTCTGTCGGCGGTGCTCCCGCCGACCCTGGCCCCGGCGGTCTCTGACCGCCGGGGTCAGAATGACCCCCAATGTCTTGTTTGTACACTTTTCGGGCTTTCAAAGACTTCGTACTATCATGTGCCAGATAGCAGTTAAATGTTGGCGAGTAGAAACAAGTATTTGTAAAGTCATTAGGTCTCACCTATAAAATGTAAGAGCTAAACCGTTGGCTTTGCCAATGCTTGTTTTCAAAACACTGTTCACAAATGAAAATAAAAATACTGAATGAAAAGCAATCACATATATATATTAAGGTATCTACATTGAAGTCAGTATATTTCCAATGATCATAAATGGTATAGTTATTTTCAGATTTCACATAGCCAGCTATACATACTTTTAGAGACCCTCTTGCACTGGATTAATCTTAAAAATAATGCGGAGGGTTACTTGCAGGTGCTCAGAAGATAACACACAGCTGTCTGAGGCAGTGATTAAGGAACTTTCACAATTTACAGCAAAACCCTTGTCATTTACTTCTCCATAACTAGGAGCCAGAATAAATGCTCAGGCCATGTGGTGCTCTGCAGCAGCCAAGGAGACGTGTGCCGCAGCAGCCTGCCCTTGAATTCCCCGGGTGCAAAAATGCTGCCCTGGCGTGTCAAAGCCTGCACTTTCATGTGGCACACAGGAGATAAAGGAATACCAACTCGATAAAGTCTGCTTTTTAGCTACGTCTGGCAGGATATAACGGTTGCTGTACATTTACAGATGTTCTGGTGTGATGGTGTGGAAACAGAGAGCATAGGAGGGGCAGGAATGTGTGGTGGGAATTAGCATATGAGTTAAAAGTGCAAAAAAACACATGCACTCGTATGGAGTGCTGATGTGAGCGGTGAGAAGATACAAATCACCCAGTCAAAGGGATGGTAAAGAAACTATGCTTCTAGTGTCGACAAAAGAAAAAGGGAGGAAAGAAAGCCATTGAATAAGAAGTAAGCAAATGAGATAGACTGACCCTACAAATCATACGTGTGGACTGACCCCAAGCCAATTCGATAAGTATTGGTATTGTACAAAATAAGCAGAAAAAAAGATCTCCCCTTGGAAATTAGTAACTCTCCAAATATTCCACCATCACTTATACTCACTTCTCACACATACCCCACCTCACCCCAGTTTTCACAAGAATCAGTGCGACTACAATTTATAGTACAAAACCACTTGGAGTGCGCATTGTGGGATTATATAAAATATGCAAACTGTATGAATTAGAAGTGTGCTACAGTGATGTTGAGTAATGTAATGAAACATTGTTGATTCTTATGTGGGCTTATGTTTATGTTACATTTTGGGTCACAAAGGTTGGATTTTATTGTGGGGGAGTTTATGTTGTTTCGTCCCGAGGAAGGCGGTAAATCGACAAGTCAACCACTGAAACGCGTTGACGCGTTAACTAATCTGAATCTGCCGAAAGACTCGGACACAATTGAATGTTTCAGGGTGTTTTACATCGGGTATTCGAAGGAACAAAAAACAGATCAGCGCCACTTCCCCGGTGTGCCTGTGAGTTGTCCTGTTGTTCTCCCTTGGTGTAATATCTGTTTTCATTTAGAGGTTTTATTTTATTTGTGCGTCGGATTCGGAAGGAGGATGTGTTTAGGTAAACGTCTTTTTGAATGGTTAATATATTTATGAAGGGCTTTGCTATCTGGAATAAATGTAAAGCGAATAGTGATTAGTAAAATTGTTTTGTATAATTTAAGGGAAAGTGGTTTTGCACTGTAGATGGTAGTATTCTTGTGAACACTGGGGTCAGCGTGGGGTATGTGTGAGAAGTGAGTACAGGAGATGATAGAATATTTGGAGAGTTAACGTTTTCCAAGGGGAGATCTTTTTTCTGCTTGTAAAACGTGGTGCTCTGTTCCCTTGGCTCGCGGGGCCCTTCCTCTTATTCTGATTGTACAAAATAAGTCTTTATCAACCCACAACAAAAGCTGTCTGTAGCGAGACCTAAAAAGTAGATTTCTGTGGACCTTCTGTTTGCTTTGAACAACCTTCATCATGTTTATCTGTACATTTGTAGGAGCGTGAACATTTGAAAAGAATCATTCCCAATGCTGCCTACACCCACGATATCACCTTTTTATGAAGCTAGAGGTGGATCTGTGGCTAGGAACCTTTGCAGAGAGGTTTAATGCTTTGCTGAATCCTAGACAAAGCTCTCAATAATGCACAGTAGAAAGTGAAGATGCCTTCAATACAACGTCGTGAGCTGAAGGCAGACATCCCTTAATGATAAGTAGGAGAAGGTGATAGCACATCTACAAAAAAGTTACAGTCCTTCTGACCTCTGCACCTTTCAAGCATTCTGCAATAATCAATACCTACGCAACCCGCGTCCCCGGGGCTGTCTGGAAGTAAGCTGTGCAGTGGAAATGTTTGCATCACCCAAGAAGCCTACTTTGCCATCGGCCAGGAGTTGAGAGATCAACAACTTGGAACTGGGGTAATTGTGGCAGAACCCACGTGAAGATGATTTTCAACCTAGACAACCAGACAGCACCAGAGGTGCCAGTCTAAGACAATTTGAATTTCCCATCAGACAGTCACAGAGGGAGATGTGCTTTTATATGGTCTTGCATGAGAGCGGAGCTGTCACCACAGTTATGTGAGCATCACTAGAGAGGGGCCGTGGCTCCACCCACATGTTGTGAGCCAGGAGTACATGTTTTGATTGGGCAGATGATGTATACTTTGACAAAAAGGTGCTTTCCCTTCAGGTTCACCCTGCCGTGATCATTTTGTTTATCTAGCTGCCTAAGCTTGAACTTTCAGAGGCACACACAATCACAGCATTGGAATGGAATTTAAGTGTCTTATATAATTAGGAAATGTATCTTGGTTTTCTCTGGCACCAGCACAGATGGGAGGAGGACAGTTATTAACCTACATGTTTTTTTATGTCTGGCTTGATTGTGCAACTGTCACCTGACCTTAACCTAGAGCAATATTTCCTTCAGTTCTTTGCTTCCATACCAATAAGTATCTATTCCCATGGGATTTACCTGTAATGCTTCACTTTACTATGTAACATTAAATTAAAGCCAGGGCTATTGGGTTTGCCAGTGTTAGATGTTGTTTTTGTGTCTGCCCTTCACATGGTATTTAGGCATCTGCATGATTTACTAAGTGGTGAGTAAACTTCCACACAATAAATGCTTTCAATTAGGAAGTTGCTGATTAAATGTTTGGAATGCGCTATTGATTAAACTATGCATTCGCTGTTAGTTTGAGAAACTCTTGCTTGTCTTATTTCACTTTATCGATTTGTTGTTGTAGCTTTATTTCTTTATTTCTTTTTTAGTGTCCCCCAATAAGGCACGGTGTTTCATTATATGACTCCCTGCAACAATTATGCTTGCAAAAGAAAACCCACATTTTATTATGTGACGAAAAATAATAAAGTATCCACTCACAGCCACACTTGTGTCATTGTGCAGGGACAAGAACTGGATCATTCTGGGCTTCCATCCTCCAGGTAGCAATACCTAAAACCAAACAGCTTGATTTGACAACCTGCAATAGAAAAGCCAGGCTCCATCCCCTCCTTGGCTTAACATTCTGGGCAAACCATGTAATCACCCTGTAGCTAACAGGAAACAATGTGTCAGCTTAGATTCTCTTGTAAATCACTCTACTGCCCTCTGGCCTGGTTTGCACTGTAAAAAACTGGAAACAGACAAGCACTGGCAAAGCCAGTAGGTCTGGCATTGGTTGCAAACGTTTTGACTTGGTTAACAGGTGGTTTGTCCTGATGTTTGCAAAAACTTTGTGGGGGAAGTGGCTGAGGCATCATCAAACAAAAACAAAATGGTGGCTAATACCAAAAATAATTTTTGGTATCAAAAAGCACACTCGCCAAAGTAGACACTGTCATTGAAGTGCTTTGTGTGTGGATACACTTATTATGAAAGGGCAGAATGCTGTCCCCTACAGGAAGTTAGTCAATGGCTAAAGTGGCTGATTCTTTGTGCCATGCTGTAATTGACGGAAGAAAAAATGAGTGATTCAATAATGGAGGAGTTGTGGCCTAATGGTCTGAGCTGCTGTCTTTGTATCTGCAGAACCTTGTTCGCATTCTTGCATTGGCTCAGCTTCCTGTGATTCTCGACAAATCTCCCTGTACCTTAAAAAGTTAATCTAACCTTGTATTCTGTGATCTGGTGTTCATATAAAGAGCTCTTATGCCCATGGTCCAAGTTCACAGTTCACATTATAAAAAACAAAAAACAAAAAAAGACAGGCCAATGGATGAAAATAGGAGACAGAAACTACTATAAGTATACTATGCAAGCCATTTTAGTAAAATCGAATGGTCTTGGCTAACACCAGAGCTGAAAAAAGCTAATTGTTGTATAGATCACAATGTGGGGCAGTTCTGGATGACTATGAGTCTGGCTTATAGTTAAAATACCGAATGACCTGTGCTCTCCTACGGCAGTGCTCTTGAAGATAGCAGGTTCTGCCATGGGGTTTGGATTCAGAGGTTCTGATTTCATGACCCGTTTCCTTGTGAAGGCACATTCAGGATCTGAGGATACTAGCTTTGTTTTTTGTGCACTTTTAGAATGAGACATTACTGGGGACACTGCTTGCCATACACTGTTATAAAATATATTGAAACCAAGTAGCGACCTTCTAAAGACAAGGCTACCTTCTCCCACAAAGGGCTGTAACATGGGAGATGTTATTGTTTCGGGCTGTTAGGAGATTTCCTAACAGGCATGTTCCTCTCCGAGGTTGGAAGAGTTGAGACTCAGGCAGTCTCTCACGGGCATTACCTCGCTACAAATTAAGCACTTGCCCCATTGCTAACCCTGAATATAGGTCGCACCTGTAGTCAAGCGGTACCAAGACAAAAGCATTGTTTACCAACAGTGCACAGAACCCGTTGAGGTTGGCTAGCTCCAATGTATCTGGAGATCAAAATACATGGTTTGACCCTCGCCAGGACCTGCCATTATAAACTTGGGCCCTACTTAAAAAGCACTAGAAGATTGTACACTTTCACAGTCTTGACAAGGGGAGTATCTGCGGACAAACTCCGTTAATTAATGGGGCCAATATATCTGGCCTTGTATTAATACTGAGCTCTAACCAGGTCTTTGCCATCCAGTCCACAGTCGGAATGGAGAGAGTAAATTGTGTCTGTGTACGATGAAGAGTGAATGCTTCACAGGGTGAGCATCTTTGTCTCACAAAGGAGAGGGGCACCTGTGCACTACACAGGAAGTGAATAGCTCATCACAACACAGAGTGAATGTCTGCATTACACAGACGGTAGAACGTCACTGCATCACACAGACAGTGAATGTCTCTGCATGGCACAGGAAGTGAATGCCTCTACACCACACAGGGAATGAAGGCTTCTCTATCACACAGGAAGTGAATTTCTCTGCGCTATACATGTGTGAATGTCCACATCACAGATGAGTGAAGGTCACTGCCTCACACAGGAAGTGAGTGACTGCATTACAGACAACTGCACGTCACTGCATCACACAGGAAGTGAATGCATCACACAGGTAGTGAACGCCTCTGCAAGACTCACGAAGCCAATGTGTCTGCTTTACAGAGAAGTGTCTCCGTCACACAGGTAGTGAATGCATCTGCATGATGGAGGAAGACAATGTCTCTGCATCACAGAGAAGTGAATGTCTCTTCATCACACAGGGAGAGAATGTCTGCATCAAAGAACAGTGTTCACTGCATCACACAAGTAGTGATGCCGCTGTATGACGCAGGGAGCCATTGTCTCTGCATATAGAGAAGTGAATGTCTCTTCATCACACGGAGAGAATGTCTGCATCAAAGAACAGTGTTCACTGCATTACACAAGTAGTGATGCCGCTGTATGGTGCAGGGAGCCATTGTCTCTGCATCATACAGAATTGAGGCCCATATTTATACTTTTTGACGCACAACTGCGCCGACGCAGTTGTGCGTCAAAAAATTTAACGCCGGCTAACGCCATTCCAAAGCACCATGCGGGCGCCTTATTTATTGGATGACGTTAGCCGGCGCTGCGGACTGGTGTGCGTCAAAAAAAATGACTCACACCAGGCAGTGCCGGCGTAGGGGAAAATGTAGCTTGGGCGTCAAAAAATGGGGCAAGTCAGGTCTGAGGCAAAATTTTGGCCTCAACCCGATTTGCGCCATTTTTTTTTTACGCCCAACCTCCATTGAAATGGCTCCTGTCTTAGCAAAGACAGGAGTCATGCCCCCTTGCCCAATGGCCATGCCCAGGGGACGTATGTCCCCTGGGCATGGTCATTGGGCATAGTGGCATGTAGGGGGGCACAAATCAGGCCCCCCTATGCCACAAAAAAAATACGAAAAAAAATACTTACCTGAACTTACCTTAACTTCCCTGGGATGGGTCCCTCCATCCTTGGGTGTCCTGTTGGGGTGGGCAAGGGTGGCAGGGGGTGTCCCTGGGGGCATGGGAGGGCACCTCTGGGCTCCTTCTGAGCCCACAGGTCCCTTAACGCCCTGCCCTGACCCAGGCGTTAAAAAACGGCGCCCATCAGGCTGGGCGCTGTTTTTTAAGGCCTGCCCCCTCCTGTGTGTCAAAATGACATCACAGTATAAATATGGGGCACAGGCCTTAAAGTCATTTTTTGGAAGGGAACGCCTACCTTGCATATAATTAACGCAAGGCCGGTTCCCCCTTCTAAAAAATGACGCACATGGTGGAACTTTGACGCCCGCGGGGTCGGAAGTCAAAGTATAAATATGGGGCAGTGTTTGCGCCGAATGTGCCTCAAAAATTTTGACGCACATTCGGCGCAAACAGAGTATAAATATGCCCCTGAATGTCTCCATCACACAGGTAGTGAATGCATCTGCATGACGCAAACAATGCCTCTGCATCATAGAGAAATGAATGTCTCCATCACACAGGGAGGGAATGTCTCTGCATCACACAGGAGTGAATGCATCACAGAAGAGTGTTCACTGCCTCGAACGGGGAGTGAATGCCTGCACAATAAAGAAGGGAACGACTCTGCATCCCTCAGGGACTGAAAATATGCATCAAAGAAGAATGTGCACTGCACACACAAGAAGCCACTGTCTCTGCATCAACGAAGGAGTGAATATCTCTGCACGCCAGAGAAGGGAAGGTGTCTGCATCACACAGAGTAAACACCTCTGCATCACATAGAGAGTGAAGACTTGCTGCACTTATATGGAATTTGGTACATCATGCAGGGAGTGAATGTCATGCCTATAAATTGAGCAGTAAGTGAAGCCTTCTTCAGCCGAGGACTAAATATCTCCACCACAGGGAGGCAGAAGTTTAACCCGAGCAGATATCTCATCGCTGTCTATCAACGCTTACAGTTGCTGTACCACACCTTTCTTGTCGGTGTATTTTCCAACCTGTGGTACTGTATGTTCGCCATTTATGTGCACAGTAGACCTGAAAACGTTGAAGGGCATGGGACCGTGCACACATCAAAAGCTTCCCTCACCTATGAGTCTTGGAGAGGGTTCACTGTGGAGCTCACCATCTCTCCACAAGATCCCTCTCTCAGCTTCAATCACATGTAAACTGCCATGTGTGATCTACGTATGCATGTTATGACATGTTGCAAACTTTTTACATAGCACACACTCACCAGTCACTTCAGCACTTGTCGCTTAGGTTGTCTTCAGTTGTGAGTTTGACCCAGGGAGTGACTTGGGGGGGTGTGTCTGTTTACGTGCCCTGCCCCTGTAAGTCGGTGTGGTGTGCAAGGAGTGTAGGGTTTTCCCTGCGGATGATAAGTGTGTCTCCACCACCATTCACCGATAGTAAAGTCAATGAGCGAATCCCGCAGCGTCATTTCAGATCAGCTCCCAGAGTCATATTTGCTCCAATAAATAGAAACTTGCTACTGATGGAGGGATTTTTGTTCCAAGGCCCAATTATCTGGAATGTATTACCCATTTCTTCGACCCGAGACACAGAAAGATCCAGAGCTGCTAAAAGACCTCTGTTTATTAGCATAAAGGCTGGGCGGGCTGGGATCAGGGCCTAGAGTCGGTTCACTATGTGGAATGAACTGTGTAACTGATCTCACTCACACTCACTCTGTCCCTTTCTCTCTCTTTCAGAGCTCATACCCCATCTGGGAAGACTTCAATTCAAAGGCCACAAAGCTGCACTCCCAGCTCCGGTGAGTACCCTCCCTGCAGACGCAGGTCCTGTCATTGGCAAGCATTGACTCTTCTCCCTGTGTTCTGTAGCCCATGAGAAGTGACTCCCCGGAACTTCAGGTCCTCTGGCCTGTAGATAGTGACTCTCCCTATAACTATGCGTCCTGTGGCTAGAGAGTAGCGACACGTCCTCTAATCTTGGCTTCCTAGAAAGTGGAGAATCTCTCTGTAATTCCTGATTATGTAGCTGGTGAAACAGACTCTCACGTTAACCATGGGCCCAGTAACTGCTCAGTACGAACTGTCCCTGTACGCTAGGGTCTTGTGGCTAGCGAGGATTGTCTGTCCATGTAACTAAGCGACCTTCCCGGCAATCGCCATTATTTTTGAGTATACCAAACCCACACTGGCCTTCAATTTGCCAACATTATAGATCACCAATACCTTAATTATGATACACCCATTAATAAATGAGAATGACTTAGATGTTGTCATAATGAAATTGCAGAATTCAAAACCCCTTCATCAATGACCTTCAGATTTCACATTCTGTTTACAATAATGTTTAACAAACATGTCAGATGGGTGGAACTCTGTCCTGCTGCCCCTAGCCACCAAGTCCGACGACAGGCTGCCATAAAGTCAAATAGCCCGAGAGTGCATATTCTTGCATCCTTCAGGACATCATGTACTGCTCTGCAGCTAGCCTAGCTTATACACTGTACACTGACTGATACTCACTGCTGCGTGAGCCCATTTACCAGGACAAGAGTGTGGCTCAGCAGCTCTGCATGGTAAATGCACTTGTAAATTTCTGAACCTTAATGATTTTCAATGTTGAAGCTGTTTTGTCGACTGGGCAGCTACACTAGTCTGTTGGACAATCCTTTCATGTAAAGAGTGTTGTAAAATATACAGTTGTATACTGATGTAAATGAATAAACCCAATAAAGAGCTATTAATTAATAAACACAAATACAAATGGGTCAGAAGAAGCCAATGATGCATCTCGGCATGTGTCATTCAAGTGAACTCCCTGTGCATCCACCCTGCGAGTAGTGACTCCTTCCTGTGGTAGATATACCTTGTATTCCTTCTGAATAATAACTTAAGAGAAAGTGTACAACATAAAAATAGTGGAACGAATCCATCGAGTTGCAGTTATATTGGATGTTTTGTGACCCTGATTCGAACTACTGAAACTTTAAAAAAATGTTCAGATTTTTTGTACATCCTGGAGCGATCCAGATAAAAAGGGGATGTTTAACCTCCCTTAAGTGTAACCTTTTGTCCTTTTTTGAAATGGGAGAAGAAAAGAAAGTAGGTAAGAAATGTTTTTGCTCTTTATGCAACCTCAGTACAACTTTAGGAAGACAAGACGGATTAGGTTTTAACACATGATGTAATTTTCCAGTATACAGACAACACCAAGTTTTCCAGTCCTTCTAGCAGATGTCATTGCCACCAAAAAAGACAACACTGTGGTTAAATATTTAAGATCTACTGAAGTTAGGAACCACATTCCACAACCTCTAAAAGTAAGGGAATATCCCAAAGTGTTACAGAAGGTCTATTAGAAAGTGTAGAAACAGAAACTCTTTAATGATCTCATCACTAGAGGGTCATCCCTTCCAAAACTTCACCAAGGTTCTCAGAATTCTCTGATCGCAGACCATTGAGCTCTCACCGGCTTTTCTGAAATCCATTAAGCAAAAACTGGAGGCCAGAATCACAGGGAATGTTTGGAGTTTGATTTCAGTGTGGCTGGGCATCTTGATCCCTGTAAAATCTGGGCTAGATGTTCAGGGATTCCTTTATGTTGAAGCCCAACCCACTTACCTTCCAGACTGACAGAGACAGTTTGACAGAGGAAGACAGCCCGGTACTCACAAAAGACAAGGCGAGGATGGAATTTTCTAATGAGGAGCTATCACCAGTGAGGAAACCAACAGCAGCATGGTCAGAAGGAAGCACTACAATCAGCTTTGCTGCGGCTTTATGAATCTTGAGCAGCACCTGAGGGATAAGAGGAATAGGTGGGCAAGCTTAGGCATGTTGAGGAAGCCAAGGTAAAGATTGGGTGTGAATTCCCAAGATTCCTTGTACAGGAAAGAGTAAAAATAATCTCAGGAGTTTAGTATCTTCTTGGGGGGCAAAGAGGTCTTTGAAATGCTTCTCAAACTTTGTGTATTAGAGAGGACACCTGTGTTGTAAGAAATAGATGTTAAGATTAACAAAACACCCTGCTTAGGAGATCTGCTGTAACATTCTCAATGCCCTCTTTTAAATTGTTTTCAGAGACAGTAGATGATTTTCTATTTTCTCCAGAGCCTTCTATCTGCTGAGCAACCAGATTTGGAGGGTGGTGGGGGGGAGGGGGGCAACCAGATCTTTTACCCCCTTGTCTGTTTATATAAGACATAGGTCTGGTGTTGTCTGTCTGGTTGGCGCATGTTGATTGTAGATGATTGGCTGAAAAGTGCACTTATGTCCGGTGGAACTTCTCTCTAGTTTGAGGATTTCTGACTCTCTCTGAGAAACTGCCTCCCGAGAGCTATTCCACATGTGCAGGTTGCTCCCCGTCCGTTCTCACAGGCATTCATTGATATCACCACATGTGAGGGAGGATGGATAGGAAACCATTTTACTGAGAGAGCCTGGATTCAATCACCACTGTAGTAGTTGTTTATCTGAAAAGTTACCAGAATTTCTTAATCCCAAACCGTCCAGTATTTTAGAAGGTGGATCAGAAGGGGTCTTAGGTGTACAAGGAACACTCACAAAGCCATATGTCCTTGGACCCTGAACCACAGATGTGCTGGAGTTTTCTGTAGGTATAAGCGAGACATCGGAGCAGTTGTTTGTTGCTCTGTTCTCTCTTCTGGGAGGAAAACCATTCTTATCTTGGTTTTGAACAGTGCCCCAATGAGGAACATTTTCTGTTGAGTCACCAACTTGCATTTGTCATAATTGATCAGCAGTCCATGCTCTTCTAGGCAAGTTCTCTTTGCCCTTAATCCTTCTACAGCTGGTTCCCTAGACCCCATAATGTCTCTGTACCCCAACACAACCTCTGCCTCTCAGAACTAAGAATCTAGGGATTTATTAGAGTTGGGTTTTAATTCGTTCTGCCATGGCAGTGGCGAGACATATTCTGCGGCCCTTGCAGACGACCGCCTGCCATATTTAGAGATCTCCAAATGACTGGAGAAAATATCTGTGCGTTTTGAGAGGAGACGCCACCAAAGTAGCGCCTCTGAATGCACTGAAGCTTTTCCATGCAAGCGATATATTCTGTGTGTCTGAAAAGCAGAATATTATGTTTTTCAAAAACAAACTCCTAAAGTTGGGATATGTTTAAAATGACCCTGTCACCCTAGGAATTAGCTTTCTCACAGCCTGTAGGGGTCGTATATTTGCTTTCGTGGTCTGTAAATAGAGCTGACAAATCTAGAGTTCGGCAGACAGGGTACTCCACCACGGTTGGGTTGGAATAGCCTGTTTGTCAAACTGCAAATAATCTCCTTAGTCTGTCCAGAACCTCTTTCAAATAGCGTCCAAGTCTGAGCCATTCAAGTAAGCCCTGGTTGGGACAGTCTTTGAGAAAATGTACCCCTCCCACCCCAGTTGTGTTCTTCTCACAGTCGATCTGGGAAGCCCACTGAAGCTCTACGCAATGATGCACCTGTCTCCTTCTTCACTCCCATCAGTGCTTTCATCTGCACCAGTGCGCCAGCACCCAGTTCAGGCTGGAACAACAACGTCATCTGTCAACTATTATCATGTTTTTAGAATTTAAATTAGCCAGAACCTTTTGATTTCACTAACTGATATCTATAAAATACTTACTTTGGGGCTTTCTGCTAGCCCTCTTCATCCATTGGTTTGTTGTTATGTCATTCACATCTATCTTCCTCTCACCACAGCATACAGTATGGGGCAGTAGCTTTGCCCACTTCAGCCATTGGCTGACTTTACCATGAGTGACATCATTCTGCATTTTTTCAAAGAACACATTCACACAATGTTGTTCCTTTCAAGTGGCAGGATGTGCAAGGCAATGTGTGCTTCTTTAAACCAAAAAAGTATTCTGTTTTTTGCTTTTAGCCATTGTGTATTTTTTATAACGGTGGGGGCCTAACAGCTTTGCTACAAATGACGTTTTACTCAAAACATGGCAAAACAAAGCAAGCGTTGACAAAACAAAGAGGCTGACAGCCAATCCAGACACGTTGTCTTTGTTAATGCTTTCTTTGTTTTGTAGTTCAGAGAAATTGATCCTTCCAGTCCTTTGTTTGTACTGTCACCATCATAGTGACTCCTGCTTTAAGTTTCCCTTGCCTGGTATCTGGAAGGCAACCTGTGGGTATTCCAGAGCACTGGACAACTGTCCTGCTGCACTTGCAGCAGCTTTCGTAATGTAGCGTCCATCCCTGCAGGCAGGGAGTGAGGCAGAATCTCCAATGGATTTCCCAGCAGCAGTGTGGTACCCAGTTCTGTCACAGCCTCTGTGGCACACTGGTTGAAGGGGGTTAGTTCCTTCACCTCTGCTGCAGATGCTGACTTAATGGACTCCAGGAACGCAACTTGTCCTACATTTTCTCAGGAACCTGCTTCAACTCCAGAATATTCCTAGGCGTTCCAGTGTTTTCTCCACTTTTTGAACGACCATTTTAATCTTACCATTCTTTTCTGCTATGTCTGAGGGTATGGCTGCAGTAGGCTGAGCAAAGCCAATTTCCCCTGGCTTAGACCCCCTTCTTCTGTAGCCATCCATGGCTGTTCCTGGGATTACAGCACAAGGCATGAAAAAGTCCCCTTTTTTTCTTCTTTGATGCCTTGGTGGTACTAGCAGAAGCTTGGTTAGGTGATAGTTTAGCTACACCAGTAGTAGGTTTGCTAGTTCACAGATATTAGGCCAGGGCGGTCCCCTAAGGGTATCACCCGTGAAACAGAGGGCTACAATACAGACCAGTTGCACTGCTGCCTCCTCCCTAAGTGACATGTTCGAGGTAATCAGCGGTGCAAGCTGTAGTGGCTTCCTGACGAGGGCCATGGCACTTACGTTGTTTTACAAATTAAGCACTGCGTGCATCAACCCCTTTGGTGCTGTGAGCCATCAATGCTTGAGAGCCGTACACATCGCAAGAAGTTGGAAGCCAAATTGGAAGTGCCAAGTCCCAGCTGCCATCTTAGGACCCAGTGTAGCCCACTCCTCCCACCTCCAGATGCAGCAAAGGCCCTTAGTGGCTGGCTTGAAATACAGCTGCATGTTGTTCAGCTTCATGTAGTACAAGTATAATAAATAGCTGGGCCTGCTTTATGCAAACCCTATACTCGTGCCCTGTACATAGATGACTAGTAGTTCTTTGCATGATCTAGACCATAAAGGACAAGGTGGTATAGAACTTCCCTTATCATGTATGGAGATGTTGGATCTGCACTTTCCACCCAGCGGGTCAAGAGGCATCAAGCCCCAATGGGATAATCACTTGATTGGATCTGTGGAAAGGGTGACTCTGGGTGGAGCAGACTCCCTGAATGTCGTAAGTGTTCTAGTGGCCCCAGGAACACCGCCATCCATTTAAAGAAAGTAAAAACTCCTCTCTATTGCAAAGATAGCGGGTTAGATCCCTCTTCCTGCAGGCCAATCTTATTTGTGGACGTAAGAGCAAAATTGTATGTATGATATATTTTGGGAGAATCCAGGAAGGCTTGGAAATGTACAAAGTCATGGCCTCGATCCTGGAAGGCTTTCTTAAGGAGTGAGTGCGGTCACTCAATGTATTTTCTCTTTAGAAGATCCTGAAACTCGACTGTTTTGGGAAAGTTGTTTTGCGCACAACCATAGCAGGCCTCGCTCGTTCTCAGATTCATAGAGTGAAGCTTTGGATCCTTCGGGAACAGGAGGAATAGAAACAGTCCGCTTGGCCTATAGTGGGAGCCTTTATCCAGCAATGAGGCAGGTTTCAGACACCGACTGTTGAGATAGTGTCGTCTCCACTGCCCGAGAACCGCGGTACCTCGTGTTTTCCAAACTTATTAATAGGCGTCACATCCAAACATACAAAATAATCGCTTATAGTCACACTCAGGGTACATCTCCCTGGAACGAAATATAGTAGCTATATTCACTGATACTCCCCTCCAAGATGTATCTGGCCTAACCTTAACCTAACCCTAAACTCATAAAAGCACTACTTACGTTATACGTTTGTTTAGGAAATGTTAGCTCTAAAGATGTTGTATAGTCAGAAAAACCTTCGTTTTTCGAGTTATTTTCAAGATGTCTTCATATATTATTGCTGCGTAGTGTTCCTTCTTATTTCATGCCAATCTTCTGCAAAACAAATTAAAAAAATCTACTTAATATGACAGATATTCTAAATAATATATATATATATATATATATATATATATATATATATATATATATATATATATATATATACCCTGTTCAGCTATGTGCTTCTATTTTCTCCCTCTCTTTACCGTTAGGTTTAGAGCTGTTACTGGAATAGCGCCATTCCAAATAAGAGTCTGCAATCTCAAGCTACAGAATGTCTATACCTTTAAGGGCGTTTCAAAATAGATCCTACCTCATGTAAGGGAGTGTTCTATAACTCCACTGGTGCAGACTGTATTCGACTGTATGATGCAAACACTCAGGGAGTCTGTAATCCGTATTATAAAATGGCAGATCGCTGTATTTCGGGCATTCCAAAAATGGCTGATACCTCGTGGAAACAACGTTTTTCAGCTCTGTGGTACCAACCTACTACATTCAACTCCATGTGCTCTTAAGTTATCTAGTCCAGTGGCGTCGCACCCCCACCCCACCAGCAGCAGCTGCAAAACATAAAAAATAAAACAATAATAAACCATGTTTATTATGGTTTTATTTTTCTAGGGGTAGGGCCGTGGGGATGACAGGCACGAGGGGGAGTGATCGGTGCACTGTTGTCAGTGTACCTGTGGCTTCAGCCAGCGGCTCAGGACGGTCAAACCGACATGTGCACCGAGGTGTCTCCAACCCGAGCTGCGTTGCCAGGTTGGAGACAGGCAGAGGCTCAAAGTCTGTCTAAGAGCGCAAATCGAGGGCACACAGCCCAATCCTGCCCAGGTCTCCTGCTGCCAGCACTATGAGAGCAGCGTTAGGATTGGCTGCAGGGCAGTCTGGGAGCCTGTGCCTGCCTGCAGTGGAGCCAGAATAGTGACGAAGCGGCGATGCGGAAGGTACGATTTTTTAAAATATTTTTTTGTGTGTCTATCTTTTTTGTTTTGTGCCGCACCGCCACTTTGCCCCAACACCAGCTGCAACTGATCTAGTCTGCAAACCCGTGCTAAAAAAATGACGTATCTCTGTGCTATGGGTGTTCTAAGAAATGACCCTTACTTCATACATACTACGTTTTTCAGCTCTGCAGTAAGAAGTGTATGATTATGAACAGAAGAATGTTCCGTCATGTAAGATATAAAAATTAGAAACTCTCAGGCTCGTTGCCAATACTTAGTTATGCAGTTGAATCATTGCTAAATAGTTAACTGTGTATACACTCAGGGCTGGCTTTAGGGTGGTGCAGCTGCCCCGAGTGCTGCCCTGGATTGGCAGGCGCTGAACTAAGGTGGACACTGTGCTTAGCAATAAGTTTAAAACTTGCATTTTAAAAGCACCTGCTGAAACGTTCTGTGTGTCCAGCCTTCAGGAATCAATTAAAATGTTAAGATACCTCTTGTGATTATTGTTCCTGCTAGGGAGAGAGATGAGAGTTTTGTCTAGTGGCAGCTTGGACTCGCCATAAAGTAGCATAGAGGGTTGATATCCCTGCAGCAAAGGACAGAACTATATTTTATGTGGATAGCTGAGTGGATTAGTAAAGCCAGCCTTTACAAGCGCTTTAAAACAAATTCATGGATGCAAAGGGGGGCTATGAAGATACGAGGGTCACATTTTACGGGTGGTAGTTAGGGACTTTGAGGAGGTGGTCATGGGGTGGGTGCAGTGCGTAATTTGAGCCAGTGGTTTCCGCTGCGGGGCACCGACACTTATTTTTGAGGGCAGGCAGTAATTTTTCTGCATCAGGCATTTGCTGCGAGCAAAAAACAAGTATGGGAAAGACAGAGGAGTAGAATACGAAAAGGCGTCACTAAGGGAAAAAGCAGGAAGCTGCAATAGGGAGCTGAAGGGGTAGGGAGTTGCTGTAGGGCTCGTTTTTATTTACAAAATAAGCACTATAGGTGGGGGCGCCAAATAAGAGTGTCGCAGAGGGTGCCACCAGGGCTAAAGCCGGCCCTGTATACCCTTGAGAACGGTCTTGCAATATACATTTCATAGTGTTTTTGAATACGTTGATAATATAACCCTTCAGACTTTGGATACATGGCAAGGTCATGCTAATTACGAGAGTATGTAATTAGACTGATTATATGTCTGTAAGAATGTGTTAATTTTTCTGAAAGCAGAAATAATTTTACGAACTGTACTATTGTTTATGTACATGTTGGTTTTATGGCTGTGATACAGTGTATGTGATATTACATTCTGTGACCCGAAGAACGCGACAAATTCGTAAAACACGTGCTGGCCAAGGATTATAAAGTAAAACACCCCTTGGTTTACAGCTCTGGTGCCGTTGCCACAATAGGACTACTTAAGGTTGAGAAGAACATTTTCCTCAAGACGAGCATTTTAGGATTGGCGTGCGTGCACCCCATTCTAGTCCTTGAAACAACAAAAGCGGAGGGGTGTAATTCTCGCAGAAGTTTCAGTCACTAATAGTCTCTAAAGGCCGCATTCCCAGCCATTGATTCTTTGCTCACTGTGCCACTCCAGACATGAAGCAACAGTATGCAAATCAACTTCGTCCTGCCATAAGGGACTCAGTTCAGCCCGAAATGGTTGGCCATGTCTCCTCTGAACGGGAACATAAGCTGCCTTGTTTTGCTTCCTGATTGGGCTGCTCCTTGGATCCTATCGCACAGCAAGCATAGGACTCACACCTAGGCATACCTTTTGCTCTTAAGGAGTGACATTAAAACAAAATGTGTAGAAATGCAAAAGTCTATACCAATGGCTTCATTCCAGCCCATTGCCACTCTTTGCCCACTGCCACTCTCTAACCAGTGAGCAACCTTTGCTCACTGAAACCGGACTTTGAAGACCGAAGATCTTGTGGCTGAACCACCGTTTTGTGGAAGGGAGCATGGCACAATTGTAGCAGTCCTCTTGAGAAATCAATTGATGGGTCAGTTGACTACTAATATTCTGATTCAGCTGCTTGCTTGTGATACATCTGGATAGAGGGGGACATAATGGAGTTCCATGAGCGCATGAGGAGCCGCGTGGCCTGTTAATGCTCCTGAGGGCAGCCTTGGTCATGACCCACGATGCTTTGCTCTAGTATATAAAGCTAGGTTTACCTATTCAATTTTAGAATCCCAAACTACCCCTAACTTCCTAGGTTTAGAACCCAATCTGAAGGTCCCTTAAGCTGAATTTCTGGCCCACCGGCCGCAATAGGTGCCTAATGGTTTACGAGTCCATTTAGGACAGAGGTTTTTCTATGTTTCTTCTGCTCTGCCCTTGGTCCAGTAATATGGACATAAGTTGTTTGGTTCCTCTGTGGAAAGAGGAGATTCAAGTTTCCAAAGAAGAATCTAGGTTTTTAGTAACGGATCCCTCAGTTGACGGCATGGCATGCACTAAAGCAGAAGTGACTAGACGTTGCAGCAGCACTATGAGGCACTTAGCCTCACTCTGCTCCAGAGTAGCATAGGGAGCAATCAGGTATCGCGCCCTGTGAATACACAAGTGGGTGGTCACATTTGGGGAAGCATCATATAATTATTGTTTTTTTAAAGAATGCACCACGATTGAGTACTGTTTCAATGAGAACCTTCATGTTCACATTTTCTGACTTTTATGGATGTTTATATTCTTCTGATGGACAAGGGAAGTTCCTGTATAGAGTGAAGAGTCACTGTCGGTGTAGACGTACGTTGTGAAAAAAGTGATGGCAGGGTCTCTTGTTGTAATTGTCCGTCCTCTAAGATAAGAGTTGTGCCTCTTTCTTTAACTATGTCTCCTTGAGACACTGATTGGTGAGCCTTCCGGTAACCTTGGGTCTGATAGCTGGTGAGTTGTCACCCTCAGTCAATGGTGGTTTCTGTAAGTGTAAGGTGTAAACAGTGACTCTTTCAATCATCATGCACAAGCTGCCAGGCCTGACCCTCAAGATTAACATGCATTGACAAAGCCAGTAGATCTCGCCTATGCAAGAACTATTGGCTTTGCCATGTTGTACACTAGAGTGGCTACCGTTCAGCATGGCTAAAAGTTAGTGGCATGAAGTTTTGTAGAGTGGATTGTCCAAGATTGGAGTAGAGTGTTGTAGAGTGAAGTGGCAGAGAGTGTTGTATACTGGAGTGGCATAGTGTGGAGTTGCTGGAGTGATTTCACTGGAGTGGCATAGAGTAGAGTGGACTAGTGTGGAATGCATTGGAGTGTTGCAGAGTATAGTGGCGTAGAGTGCAGTGGCATTGAGTGTAGTGGCATTGAATTCAGTGGCGTACAATGCAGCGTCACAGAATGCAGTGGTGAAGGTTAAAGTGGTGCATAGTAGATGGAGTGGCACAGAGTGGAGTGGAGTGGAACAAAGTAGAGTGGGGCAGAGTGGAGTGTCGCTGAGTGGCGTGGCGTAGAGATGATTGATGCAAAGGGCAATGGTACATAGTAGAGTCGAGTGGCATAGAGTGCATTGGCACAGAATGCAGTGGTTAGGAGTAGATTTGCATAGAGTGCAGTGGCATAGAGTAGAATGGTGTGGAGCAGAGTGGTGTAGAGTGCAGTGGCATAGAGTAAAGTGACGTGGCGTAGAGTGGAGTGGTGCAGGGTAGAGTGCAGTTGTGTAAAGTGGCATAAAGTGTAATGGGATTAGAGTGAAGTGATGTAGAGTGCAGTGGCATACAGTGCAGTGGTGCAGAGTAGAATGGATTGACATACAGTAGATTAGCGTAGAGAGCAGGGCCATAGGGTTGAGCATTACAGTGTAAAGTGTATTGGTGAAGAGTGTATTGGCATAGAGTGAAGTGGTTTAGAATGCAGTGTTGCAGAGTGGTGTGGAGTACAGTGGCGTAGAGTGGAGTTGTGCAGAGTGACTAGTGTGTCCTAGACGCAAGTGGTGTAGAGAACAGTGGTGAAGAGTGCTTCATTGCATTCCTAATTCTGATATATTCTGAAATGCTTCAGTTCATTTAAATGTTGTTATGTGCTAGAAAAAAACTCTTTCCTGCCCATCAGTATCCAGGAAGATTGTTACATAAATCCTCTCACTTTGAAGTCAGAGAAAGAAAAGTAAACAAGCACCCTTGGTAGACAGAGCATGACATTTCACCTCGGTTTTTGAATGTCCAGCAAATATGATGAGATAAGAACTAGATTTACAGACCTGTTTACAGAAAGGAAACACGTGAAAGGATACTGTACATAGGGTTTTGGCAAGGAAAGGTACAAGCAAGTTCAATAGCCTAAAACACATAAAGCCAGCAAACTGAAAGTAAGAAAATTAGAGTTACAAACCACAAGCGGGCAGAATGCATTCCCTTATCAGTTGTCTGAATGTCCCCAAGATGTCTTTAGCAAACCAGACAGCTGCGCTGTCTGGTAAGCTGCGTCCTAAAAAGGGAACAGTTTGTCAGCGCTGCTTTGCTGGGTAGTACAGCTTTGTGTCTTGTTCTCGGGTCATAAAGAGGATTACTCATGTGCCTGATAAAATACTCTCCCTCGCTCTGTGCTGGTATCACACAGCTAGAGTGGTCTTCCAAAGTCTATGCTGGTATCAAACAGCAGTGCCTTCTTCAGTATTTGATGATATCCCACAGGTAAAGGAGGGGGGCTTTTCAGTCTCTGGTGCTCTCATAGAGTGTCGGGTGTCAGTTAATGGGTGCTTCCTCAGTGTTGCCCGACTACAGGCCTGCTGAAGGGCCTCCCACACTCAGTGTGCTGGCGTCAGGCTCTGCTTCTGTCAGACAGGACATTATCAGATAATTTTACTACCAGGTAAGAAGAGGCGGGTAGGGGTAAGGCGTTAATTGTTTTTTTGCAGAAAGAGGAATCCCTTAGTCTGTACTGGTCTCCTGAGTTTATGAAGGAGGTTCTGGTTCATGATTCTTTAGTTACATGTTTCTGCTGTGTCTTGAGAGTCACACGTGTTTTTGTATGGCCAGGTCTCAATGAGGCTTCAGCTAAATAACGTAATGTCTCACTTTTCCATCTTCCTCCGGCTGTACCTCTTTTCACCTGACCCTTTTCTGTCTTCCTTTCAGGACCACTGTGCTTGCCGCAGTTGCCTTCTTGGATGCTTTCCAGAAAGTGGCCGACATGGCCACCAACACGCGAGGTAAGGTGCCATGGCATGCGCCTTGTGCCTTCGAAGATTAAGGAGCATTGGGAAAGCAAATCATTTGGCTTTTATATTGAAAAAGCTATTCTTAAGCTTCAGTAAGACATGCATAACATTAAGACACTTTGGAGAGGTAAGAGTTTTCCTTTAGCAAACCTCCCTCCATACTGACTTGTTGGTCAGCGGGTTTCTCTCCATGCTAATCTTACCTGTTGGTCGCAGCACGCTCTTCAGGACCGAAGTGGACCCCTTTTCCTTAACTTCCTCATATTCTCTACCTGATGCATATTGCAGTATGCAAGGAATCAAAAGTGAAAAGCAAAACCCTGTGCATGTGGAATACAGGTGGATGTCTTGGACCTTGGATACTTTCCTATGGGGTCAGACCAAAAGATGATTAAATACATTTAACCACACAAGTTACTTGTATCTTTACTTGTTTTGTATGCTATCACAGTATGGAGTAATATACTTACTCTTGGTGTCGGCTGCCCGTAGTGACGTTAACCACCAATTTACACACCACCACAAGTGTTATCACAACAAACCAAAAGGTGTTGTCTCAAAGTATAAATGTTTGCCTTGTCGCAGTCAATGCTAACCAAGCCTTATCCTTTGTTAAGTGTAAGCTTACAACAGAGGTAATGTAAGATATTGTTCTTCCCTGATCAGGGTAAAAGTAATGCGCTACAGTGGACAGAGGGGAGACATCAGATATGACAGACGTAACTTAGGTCAGCGGGAAAGGCAGAGTGGTGAAAATACCTTTTCCAACAGGAAGTATGCCATTTCAGCATATCTCTAATATGTTGTGATTTGTACTATTGTTTTTATATTTCATTCTTTTTCAAGAATTTATATGAGCATGGTGTCAGATATTCTTTTCGCAGCGTTGGTAATTAACACCAGCCAGTCACTACTGTGCTTCCATGACATATATGACCATTCTTTCCTGAACACTTGATCTCCAAGAAAGTCCTGGGTTTGTCGGTCACTATTAAGCCCTTAGGTGCTGTTGTCTCTCCAGATATTCGGCCAATATAGCTCCCTAATGTGCTGTGATCGGTTATGTTTTCAAAGTAGCTTAGCCATGCCTTTTATCTACAAGGCTGAGTACGTTTCTTATTGGTTTGTCCTAGTAAGGAGGGTGTTTCATCAGTGAATGCTAAAGTATTTATTTCAGCCATTTTGGTAAGTGAGAGGTTAGTCAAACTCATCATAACAATAGGGGATGAAGGGTAAAAGGTATTTTTGAAGTGCCACAGTAGGTCCTCCATAGGGAACATGAAATACCTACAGATCTGTGTCCCTCAGGTTGCATTGAGGTGCCCCTTCCATGCTGGTGAGGAGTAATCCTGATGTTGAAGCTTTCCACTATATGTGGGTGAAGGGGCAGCATCCTTTTTTACCCAAGACAGGGGACCCATCCCTCATAGTAAGCCAATCTTTGCATGGAAGAAGAATCTTAGTTTGACATCGTACCTAGGGTATGTCATGTTCACCTGGGAGGACGTACCGTGGTGCCCCACAAATCACTTTTACTCCCCCCTATTGTTATTTAGGTTCTGATTTAGAGTTTTGCGCATGGATTACACCATCACAAACGTCACAAATATATTTTGTCTACCTTATTACAAGTGCAAAAAGATATGGGCTACTTGACAGAAAGGCAGGTGGGATGTCCCTCAAATTTGTGACACAGTTTCTCATATCCAAACTGGTATAGAAACCCTTAGTCTCTTTGCTTCACAACGAAGAAAATGTGAAATTTAAAAAAGTTGTGAATAGATATTGTTTATTTGTTGAAACTCCTACTCAGTATTTACTGTATGTAAAAAGTAGCAACTCTCCCATCAAACTTTATGAATATGAGTTGGTTGTCTTGGAAGTACTCCTCTACCTTCTACGTTAAAAAAACCTAATTTCCGACATACAGTGTCTGTGGGATAAGTATACCCTACCATCAGTTCCCTAACCACAGACTTAAAGTTTCTATGAAGGAGTCTCCTTTTCGTAGCAAATCGCCCAATGTCCTAGAGAGTTTTGAGGGCTGGGCCTTTTTCTTTAGCAGCCAGTTGATTCCTACATCAAAGAGTAGCGCAGCTGTACCTGGGAAAACCTTATCTGAAGACCTTCTAGTTTAGCATACAATTTCCCCAAAAACCACAAAATATGTATCAAGTTCAAGTCAAACTTTATTTCGGGTTACTGAAGGAACCATAACAATACATTACAAAAATTAAAACATGATGATAAAACATTCCAGATAATTAGTATCCAGTACATAGGATTAAAAACGTAGAAGGCAGAAATGCACCTAACACAACCCAAAAGGCAAGGCTTCAGTCACCAGCATGTCTCCGGGCATACATATAGCCCGCTTTGTGGAGGGCTTTCACCCTCAGGTCGAGTAAAGTGTAAGTGCTAGATTATGAGAAGAAAACCATGGTTGTGGGATACCAATGGCCACAATACATTCAAATTAAGCAAAGGAAATATCTACTACAGATAAAGCAGCATTAAATTCCTTCTATTGACAGCACACTTTAAGAAAGAACAAATAGTAACACAATTAGATGGAGAACCCAGTAATCGCAGATATTCCAGTGCCTCCTTCGACCTTCTGATGCCCGCATTTCCTTAGAATTGGGAGTGAAAACCGTTTACTAAAATAACAATAAAAGTTACAAATGCAGCAGACTCCGAGGTGAAGATCCATCACATGGACACAACGTGGTTTTAGAGGGGTCGAATCGGCCCAGAGGAAAACCTTAGTGCCAATGCACAAATCGCAATCTAAAGGGGGTGAGGAGCATTCTGTCCCAAGAGCAATCAGTCCAGTCCAGATACGGTTCCAGACCGGGGGTTCAGCATAGAGAGGCGTATTCCATGACTGACGTTTTAGTGCGCTCAAGGGCTTCTCTGCGATGATGTCTGTACGGTATAAAGCAGGTTTTTAGCCGTCATGGACTCAGGCTCAAGGAATAAATGCGTCTCACCTGAGTCTGCCAAGACAGTCTTAATGTAATGAAACCAGGGAGTGCTTACACCTCTTTCACAAGACAGACAATCTTTGACAATTTACCAATTAAAGGAGGCATGTGGATTAGTCCTTATCGAGGACCGCAGGAGTAGAGCGGCCAATTTAATAGAGTCTTCCACATAATATACCCCAAGCTCCTGGTGCAGGATAAAGTTTGAACATGCTAGTGGGACACCCGGTAGTCTCCTCAACACTCTATTTTGTTCTCCCTGAAAAGGGTATGGGTTGATATAACCTCACATACATGACCCATACATTAAGATGGGAGGTCGTTTCTTCTATGGATCTCTAACAGAGGGGCCACAGGCGTTTTGCCAATACAACTGGTAAAATTGAAAATATATACAACTAGCAAATTTCCGGCGAACTTTAGTGGTACAAGGGCCCCAATTGCCCTTAGCATCAAAAATAACACCCAGATAAGGCAAATCCTGCCCGAAGGCCGCTGGATGACCTTGTAGCGAAACATCCCACAACTTGGTTTGCTTGGGATTGCATGCCATTATAAAAGTTTTAGTGAGATTAGTGGCCAATCCACGCTAACCCATTAATGAGACAAATTCTTGAAACAGGTTGTTGAGGCCTTTGGGGATTCTTGATAACAAGACTGCATCGTCCACTTATAGAGCTACATGGGCCTGCAGGGGGCATCAGAAACTTTAGCAGGGGACGTTAGAAACTTTAGCAAGCAAGGGTGAACGTAGGCCGTTAATGTACCAGAAAAACAACAATGGGGCTAGGACGATCCCCGGCGTACCCCTCTCCCAATCGTGAAACTATCTGTTCGCTCTCCTGCGGGACCAAACCTGACTGAGGCAAAGAGATCACAACGGAATGCTTTCAAGAACTGGACCAAGTCCTTCTCGACCCCTGTATCAAGCAGAAGGTCCCAGGAAAGCACTGATTGTCAGGGCCTACACACTTGGGAAACATGCCTTTTAGGTCTACACCATAGGTTGAAGACACAAAAAGCCACCACTCGATTTTAAGACTTGGGCTTCATAGTTGCCAAGCGTCTCATAACAGGACGATGGAAATCACTCCAACCCACATCACTGAAGGCTTGGTATACACCTTTACTCACATGGGCCCAGGCAGAAACCGTAGCATTGCATAGAGAACACACCCTAGACCTCTGCAAATATCCAATAGCCTCTCATTGGGACACCATCCTCTCTGAATTTACTACTGCCCTTAGCTCAGACACCTCTGCTCCGACATAGATACATAACTCTACGACAGCGCAAAGCCATACCCTGTGTGGCATTTGAGTTGAACTATTCTCGTCACAATACACTTCGGCCGAGGCACTGATAGTAATTCTTAAAGAAATAACCCATTGGTTAACACCCCTTTGTATGCAGGCATACACCAATTAGAAATATCGTACTATGGCTATTAAAACAGCATACCTATGTTTATAATCTTATATTTTAACTGTTCTTCCTTCATTTTGGTTTGTACTGGCAAACAACTGTAGTAACCTTAGCAGTGGTGTATTTACCGATCAGCTGGTGCAAATTAAGGCTTTGCTCCAGCATACCTAGACCCTCATGAAACCCATACTGCACCTCCGACAGAATTTCAGCCACCCTGACCCAGGCTAAGAGGGTTCCAGCACCACTCTCCCCGCCAGCTTAACCGCAGAGTCCAACAGGGATATCGGCTGGTAGCACTCTGGGGAATGAGGTTCCCCTTTTAAAATATTGGGGCAATATCCGCTGTGCTCCATGAGTGAAGAAGGCCTGTCTTGCAGACAACGTTGAAACAATAACACAGGAGGTGGGAACACAGATCTGGCGCAGATTTATACAGGTCCATGGGAACACCGTCTGGGCCTGGGGCCTTCTTAGAAGTGCTTTCGTTGGTTGTGTCGCTCATTTCGTCTTGGGTGAATTCCAGACCTAGGGGAAATAACACCTCCTCCTCATCAGCAGCCAAAACGGTGCTTAGTGCCCCATAAACTGCTGTACAATGGTTTACCCAGGCTTCTTGACTAATAGATGTAATTGCGGTATTTGGGTTTACACCCACAGATGTAACATTTACTGCAACAGTGCAGAAGGTGGTCGAATCTTTTGACTTACAAGCCATAGCCAGCTTTAACCACAATTTATCCTGGATTTCTTTGCGTCTTGCCCTTTTGTATCATCAAAGCCTCTGCTGTGCTATGGGTTCCTTGCAGGTAAATGAAAAACCTCTTTTTAGAAGTGTGATCTGCAGATTTGGCCTCAGAGAAGATGTGGCTGGTCATGTCATGGGAGCCTGTAAAGCTCAAGCTAAGGAAGGGAGCAGTGAATGTCTTGTGTTGGTCACACTGAGGGTTGGTGATTTTCTGGTTTGAGGTGCAGAACAATTAAGTGAGGTCTGTTGTTGGCATTCTTGTAGACACCAGGATTAGAGGGAAGGCAGTCTGACAGAAGTCAGGATTTAGGTGGTGGACAATCTGTAAAATGCCAGGATTGGGGAGGCAGTCTTGTGGGCGAAAGGTTCTTGGGATTGGGGGTGCTGCTGCCATTTTGTCTCATTAAGTGGCGGTTTACTGTATGTTTATAGTAAGAATGATGTTAAGGTGTGGATTGTGGTTACATACCGTCTCATACAAAGGAGTTGCCAATCTGTGCTTCCTGTGCAGCCTTCAGTCCTCGGTGGGTGTCTACAATCCTACTTCAAGGCCAGCAGTGCCAAGTATTTAATTTGTAAGAAAAAAATGTAGAGCCCCAAGGTATTTCTTGGGGTCTGGTGTGGAATGGCAGGATTTCTGAATACCAAAGCTGCCTGATCTGCCCTGTCTCTTCATCTTACTCTTTCGGGTTATTTGTCTTCCCGAATTAAACCTTTCCTCACTGTTTTAATATCTTTCTCTTCCTTCTTCTTTCTCCTTTTCTGCATTCCTCTCTCTTGCTCTGGGCCAAAGTCTAATGATGAAAAATAAGTCATAGTACGCAAAGTGAGTTCTGGTGCCCATCACCCGTAACAACTTGCAGAAATTTAGCATCACGGCCACTTTATTTGTAAGATTAATTCTAAAAATATTTCTATATGAGGAAGCATCCTGGAGGAAAGAGAGTAGGTGGTATTCTGTGACGTTCTATATTATTTGTGTAGGGCCCAACGTCAGAGGAGCTCAGCATAACATTAAAGGGTCAGTCCTTCGGTTCTCTACAAACTGACAGGAAGCAAGCGGAATCTCGCTCAGGCTTTGCCTCTGTCAGCCTCTCGTGTATCTGCAAGTGCGCTTCATTCTGTGGAACTTCAATCTTTCCTCGTTCTCTCACCCCAGGCAACTTTCTAAAATTGTGCCCAACTTTGTGGATTGTCCCGCAGAATGAAAATGCCTATTCTGGCCACGCCTAATCCCGCCTGGACGTTTGCTTGCATATGAGCATTGCTCATATTCTCCAATGCTGCGACTGTCCCAGATACAATTAGAGCATTCTCTATGTCCGCACCCAGCAGCATAATTCACCCTCAATTGACCTTTAAGTACTCTGCCATCAAATCCTTTTTTGTCCCTGTACTGCCAGCTCCAAGTCCATCCTAAGTAAAGGAAGGCGGTCTCAGGTTGTCTCTATTGATGATTGGTTGGATGGTGTAAGCCTCACCGGCAATTGGCTACATGACACCAGTATTGTCGTGTCTCAGGCACTGTGGTAGTGGCCTGTGTTGCCGTGTTCTCAACATTACTGTTGGGACTGTGTTAACCTGCGTCAGGTTATGCTGTTAGAAGCGCTGTCTTGTGGTCTTTGTTGTCAAGGCCCAGGCTGTGAGGTCGCCGGCATCACCAATGGGACTGTGCTAGCTTCAGTCAAAGTGTTCTACATTGCTCTGCTGTAGGCTGTGCTGTTACAAAAACCGCCGCTGGGTCTATGTAAATTGTGTCTCACACTGCAGTGGGTAGCCCAAGTGGAAACTGTTTTGTTGCTGTGGCACACCGTTTGGGTTGCAACATTCTGCAAGGCTCCTTATATCTCTTTAGCGCTTATACCACACAATGAAATGTGCATCTGACAACTTCCTAAAGGTGGTGCGCTGGCAGGAAGAGCGCACATCCAAGAGAAACCCTGTTTCTTGCTGGCCAGGCACCTGATTTGAGTGCTTCATTAGTCAGCCCGTAGCTCTGAGCTAGTTGGCCTGTCTTCCTGTGTTCTCGGATTCACAGAGAGCACAATGGCTGCTTTGTCGTCCCAGAATGGGAAGGTTCCTGAGGGAAAGAGTGGGTCCATTCACAGTTCCGCTGGCTTTGGCTGCAGTTCTCATTCCTAATACACATCGCTTGGGCTACGGGCCATGCCTGCCCCCAATCGCAACGAGCGAGTTTTCTGTGAGTTGTGAGATGCTGGCAGGAGTTCTTCCCAGTTTGCCCTGCTGTCCCCTGTAACTATTCCTGCTGGGAAAAGGGATCTAATCCCGATTGCCATGTACCAATGCTGACCGCAGACCTCCTTTCTCTCAAGGGTCCATAGGCACAACACAAACCATTGCTTAGACCCATTTGCCCATCACTCCAGGCGTCTGATGGTTTTTAGGGGTTGCCTAGCAGACAGCACCAGTTGCCTGGCTGCAAAATACCTTTTGTGAGCCTCCCTAAAGCCTGCAGTGGGCTTGCCCCCCCCATTGCTTACTTTGGTTGGCTTTAGTGCCACTCTCATTTGATTGCTTCTTTTTCTGTGGCTTGCCTTCCTCTTGTGCTTGTCCCTTTCCTGGAGCGTAGCTTCTTTTTCATCCTTTTAATTAGCTTCTTCCCATGCTCACTTTCAGGAAACTGCTTTTTTCATCATGGTTAGGCACTCCATGAGAGTGCATGGGCTTTCTAGCTCTCTCCCTCGTGCTTCTCTCTCCTTGCCAAGTACCCTCTCTCTCTTTCCTTGTGTTCTCTCCCCCTTGTGCTGCTCCCTCCCACTCTCTAAGTTCTGGCCTCCTGCCCTTCACTCCATGTTGCTCTCTTTCACTCATGTGCTTCTATCACTGCCCCATGTAGCACTCTCTCACTCATGTGCTTCTATCACTGCCACCCGTTTTGCTCTCTCCCTCATGAGCTGCTTTTTCCCTCCTCTTCCAGCCAGCTTTGTTTTATTTTATCTTGCCCGCCCTGTTGTTTCTCCCCACCAGGCTCCGCCATTCACCTAGCAATATATATATATATATATATATGGTCGATGGCACGTGTAGCTGCAGATACACATGCTTTACATAAGTCCGCCATCTAGTGTTGGGCTCAGAGTGTTACAGGTTGTTTTTCTTCGAAGAAGCTTTTTTGAGTCACAAGATCGAGTGACTCCTCCTCTCGGTGATAGTGCGCATGGCCATCCAGTCCTTTGTTGGATTGTTTTCTTTCTGCCGTCGGGTTCGAACGTGTTCCCTCTCGCTCCAGTAGATCTTGGTTAGGTACTATCTGAACTTCTCTATCTTTCCTTTAAATGTCTGTATTGTTTTTGAACGAGTTTTGCATACAACACTCGATCCGATTGTAGCGTCAGGATCAATTGAAAAGCCCTTTTCGGGTGCCTGCGCCCTTCCCAGGCCTTCTCGGGCCTACTGCGTCACAGGCTCATGGGTTGGACTCCGTTTCGATTCTGCCCTCGGTGCCACGCCAAGTTCCCCTACACCGACCAGCACTCCGTGTGTAACCTCTGCCTCTCTCCATACCACAAGGAATAAACCTGCGCGGCGTGCCGATCCTTTCGCTCCAAGAAGACTCTGTGGGATCGAAGAGCGTGTCGGTTAGAGATGGCATTGAAGTTGGCCGAACAAACACCCAACATTTTCGATGAGGAACAGGCGCAGACTGCAGTTTCCATTGCAGACTCCGATTCCGACCGTGACTCAGATGGGGACAGCCAAGTTGTTCCTGTGGTGCAGTACCTGAGTACGCCAGCCCCTTCCCATCACCAAAAACATTTCAAAAAGTCAGCACAAATTGTCTTGGGTCCCCCGCTGCTTGCCGGCCATGGTCGGACCCAAAAGTTACATCTCGACGACCGGCCCTTGGGTTCGACGTCGAAGAAGACCAAAATGCATTCGACTGAACAGACTGCCACACCTGTTTCGGCATCGAGTCGTAAAGTGGAGGCTTCCACTTCGGAACCAAAACGTTTGCATACCACCTCGAAGCGGAAGCAGCCAATCTTCTCTTCGAAACCGAAAAAACTCCCATCTGTTTAGAGTCCACATTTTCGGCCCGATTAAAGCAGACAGTCACCATGCTTTCGAAGCACACAACTATGGGAAGCAAATATGTTCCAACTGCAGAGGAATCAGCAGACATTAGGCCCATTCTTGAAGTGATGGACCATAAACAACGAAAAATACAGATTCAGAAAGACACTGGGAAAATTATTGCCTCGACTCCTTCAACAACAAAAAGGAAACTGTCTTTCCAAGAAAGTTTGGAAGATGGGCCTTCACCTACAAAAATATTTAAACACAAGAAGAAACCAAAGGCAGTACCACAGCCATCTCCACCACATTCTCCTTTGCTTCCCACTTCTCCACCACCTCATGCTCCACCACCCCCACCTTCACCTACACAGTATTCTATGCAATCTCCTGTCTCTTCGCATGGGGATTATATGGGTGACAATACTTATAATGAAGACCCATGGGATGTATATGATTTAGACCCTATCCCATCTAATGACCCTGATCTATATCCCACTAGGCCATCTCCACCAGAAGATACCACAGCCTATAATCAGGTGATGGCTAGAGCAGCCACATACCACAATGTGCAGCTGCACTGGAGTCGTAAAGTGGAGGCTTCCACTTCAGAACCAAAACGTTTGCATACCACCTCGAAGCGGAAGCAGCCAAGCTTCTCTTCGAAACCGAAAAAACTCCCTTCTGTTTAGAGTCCACATTTTCGGCCCAATTAAAGCAGACAGTCACCATGCTTTCGAAGCACACAACTATGGGAAGCAAATATGTTCCAACTGCAGAGGAATCAGCAGACATTAGGCCCATTCTTGAAGTGATGGACCATAAACAACGAAAAATACAGATTCAGAAAGACACTGGGAAAATTATTGCCTCGACTCCTTCAACAACAAAAAGGAAACTGTCTTTCCAAGAAAGTTTGGAAGATGGGCCTTCACCTGCAAAAATATTTCAACACAAGGAGAAACCAAAGGCAGTACCACAGCCATCTCCACCACATTCTCCTTTGCTTCCCACTTCTCCACCACCTCATACTCCACCACCGCCACCTTCACCTACACAGTATTCTATGCAATCTCCTGTCTCTTCGCATGGGGATTATATGGGTGACAATACTTATAATGTAGACCCATGGGATGCATATGATTTGGATCCTATCCTATCTAATGACCCTGATCTATATCTCACTATGCCATCTCCACCAGAAGATACCACAGCCTATAATCAGGTGATGGCTAGAGCAGCCACATAACACAATGTGCAGCTGCACTCTGAACCCATAGAGGATGACTTTCTATTCAACACGCTGTCTTCTACACATAAACAGTACCAATGTTTGCCAGTGCTACCAGGCATGCTAAAACATGCTGATTATATTTTCAAAGAACCAGCAAAGACTAGGGTACTCACACCAATGGTGGACAAAAAATATAAAGCTGCACCATCAGATCCACTCTTCATAACACAGCTAGAAAGAGGGCAAATAGTCAGTTCACAGGGGATGCTCCTCCCCCTGATAAAGTAAGCCACACATTCAATGCAGCAGGCAAAAGAGTGGCAAATCAAGCTGCAAATCAGTGGAGAATTTCCAACTCCTAAGCTCTTTTAGCCAGGCACAACAGGGCTCATTGGGACGAGATGCAGGAGTTCCTCCAGTATCTCCCACTAGAACACCATAAAAGGGCACAGCAGGTATTGGCAGAAGGACAAGCTATTGCCAACAATCAAATTAGATCTGCCCTAGATGCAGCAGACACCGCAGCTAGGGGTATAAATACTAACTTTATGATCAGGCATGTTTGATTGCGGTCCTCAGGATTCAAACCTGAGATACAGCAAGTGGGCCTTAATATGCCATTTCACAAACAGAAGCTATTTGGACCAGAGGTAGATACCTCCATTGAACAATTAAAAAAGGACTCAGACACAACAAAGGTCATGGGTGCCCTTTACACAACACCTTTTTGGGGTACTTTTTGCAATCCCCAATTCCGAGGGGGTTTTGAACCCCAAACATCAGAGGCCTCTATGTCCCACAAAAGCAGGAACAACAGTATTATTCTAGAGGGTCTTTCAGAGGATCCTATAGAGGACACAACTTTAGAAGTAGGGGCAGATGCACTGCCACAAGAGGTGCCTCCACCTCATCAAAGCAGTGACTTTCTCTGCATCCCCACTCAGCACACATCTCCTGTGGGAGGAAGACTGCAACATGTCTACCATCAATGGAACAACATTACATCAGATCAATGGGTACTGTCAATTATCCACAATGGTTACTGCCTAGAACTCATCTCCACTCCACAAAATATTTCCCCTCGCTCACACAGGCTTTCTCTGGAACACATTGTTCTGCTAAAACAGGAGGTACAATCACTTCTACTCAAAGGTGCAATAGAGGTAGTACCTATAACTCAACAAGGAACAGGAGTATATTCTCTATACTTCCTCATACTAAAAAAGGATGGCACGCTCAGACCAATCCTCGGTCTCAGACCCCTCAATCAGTACATTTTCTCAGAGCATTTCCACATGGTCACTCTTCAGGAAGTCATTCCTTTGCTACAAAAACAAGACTGCATGGCAGCATTAGATCTAAAAGATGCTTACTTCCATATTCCCATACATCCAGCACACTGCAAATACTTAAGGTTTGTGATAGCAGGCAAGCACTACCAATTCAAAATGATACCCTTCAGAGTAACAATAGAAACAAGAGTATTTACCAAATGTCTAGCAGTGTTTGCAGCATACCTCAGGAGACAATATATACATGTCTTTCCCTATCTGGACGACTGGCTCATAAAAGCCAACACGATTCAAATCTGTCAACAACACACACAATACACAATCGATCCCCTACACCATGAGTACTCGCAAACATTTTCCCAGGGGCCAAAAAGTTTGGTCTGTGATGTGGCTGGGGGCCGCATTGATGCCAGGGCAGTGGCGGTTGGGTGGGGTGCCTGGGGGGATTGTGGCAAGGTAGGTGTAGGAGAAGCAAAAGATATATATATCTTGTGGCTGAAATGAACAATGGGAAACCAGAAAACCTGGAATTAATCCTGGCTTCCCCACTTTTCCAAATTGTGTGATTCCAGGCAATTGTTTAACTTCACTTTCCCTCCTTTTTCTGCATTATCACACATAAGAAGACCTCGAAATACATGTTTTCATGGTGTGCGCTGCACAAAACCTGCTTCTATGTTTGATTTAATAAACTATAATGTTGTTCATGTATGAAATGAACCCAGGCCACCCATAAAGTGCACATAACAAGTGACATCCCTCTTTAATTTTACTATTGATGGTGTTCACAGGGTAAGGGGAAGAAATATTGTTTCCAAATTTATATTTGAAAACTATCACTTTTACATGAATACATCTCAATGCACTGATATAACAAATTGTACTAGGGTGAAAAGGTTCTGCATGTTAACTAAATACACTTTTTTTTAATTTTGAAGAGACTGACATCGTTTTATATTTATACTGCAAGATGTCTTTAAAAATGAAGGCGTTTCTAAAGTTAAGTGCAGGAGTCCCTAGTTACGTCCTTTCTTTAACACCAATTAAGTTTGAAATAAATGATTGTGTGTCTATTTAATATTTTTATTGTTAGTGCTAAGTCCAACAAACAGCTGCCCAGTGCTCCTGCTGCCCAGGGGGCCGCATGTTAAGGTCAGAGGGGCCGCATGAGGTCCGCGGGCCGTACTTTGAGTATCCATGCCCTACACTGTCGAGGGTTCACAATCAATTACCAGAAGTCTCACCTTCATCCAGTGCAAATACAGCCATATCTGGGAGCAATTCTGAACACTCAGTCAGCATTAGCTTACCCAAACCCACAAAATAATCAAGCGTTCCACAGTCTCATATCTCAGCTACAATACAATCGCACTTACACAGTAAGGTTTATTATGAAACTATTGGGAATGATGGCATTGTGCATATCAATAGTGCCCAATGCACGTCTAAACATGAAACCCCTACAACAGTGTCTTTCACAACAATGGTCTCAGGTACAGCATCAACTTCACGATCTAGTGTTGTTGGACCGCCAGACTCACAACTCTCTGCAATGGTGGAATCACACCAACTTATCAAAAGGGCGGCCATTAAAGGACCCTGTGCCACAGACCATAATCACCACAGATTCATCAATGACAGGTGGGGGAGCCCATCTCAACAATCTCACTATACACGGAGAATGGGACTCAATCCAGAAGACTTACCACATAAACCACTTGGAATTGCTGGCAGGGTTTTTAGCACTCAAAGCATTCCAGCCACACATCACACACAAGACAGTGTTAATAAGGACAGACAACATGACAACAATGTATTATCTGCAGAAACGGGGGGGGCACTCATCCCATTTGTCCCTTCTAGCACAGGCAATTTGGAAGTGGGCAAATCACAATGAAATTCACCTATTAGCAGAGTATATTCCCGGGACACACAACCAACTAGCGGACCTCTTAAGCAGGACACAGCAACAAACACACGAAAGGGAGATTCACGCACAAGTAATTCAACAGTACTTTCACATGTGGGAACACCAAACATAGATCTTTTCGCAACAAGCGAAAACGAAAAATGCCCAAACTTCGCATCCAGGTACCCACACCCTCGATCCAAGGGCAACGCTCTAAGGATCAATTGGTCAGCATTATTTGCTTATGCTTTTCCTCCCTCTCCCACTAATTCTGTTTCTGGTCAACAAGATCTGTCACACTTCCCTCACTATGATACTCATAGCTCCCACATGGGCATGTCAACACTGGCACACAACACTATTGGAGCTATCTGTAGTACCACATGACAAGCCCCAAATAGGCCAGGCCTATTGACTCAAAAGAAAGGTCAAATCAGGCATCCCAATCCCAGTATGCGGAACCTGGCGATTTGGCTCCTGAGGTCATAGAGTTTGGATATCTAAAGCTTCCATCGGAATGTATGTACATTCTAAAGGAAGCACGTAAACCTACAACCAGGCAGTGCTATGCAGCTAAATGGAAATGTTTTGTATATTACTGTCAACCCAAAAAACATTCATCCACTTAAAGCATCAGTACAGGATATTGTATGTTATTTGCTTTATTTACAGAAAGCAAATCTTGCATATTCATCTATTAAAATTCATTTAACAGCAATATCAGCCTACCTCCAAAACAGACAGCATACTTCTCTGTTTAGAATTCCTGTCATAAAAGCTTTATGGAAGGCCTTAAAAGAGTTATTCCACCTAGAGCTCCACCAGGTCCTGCCTGGAATCTTAACATTGTGCTCACAAGGCTTATGGGTCCACCATTTGAACCCATGCATTCTAGCGCTCTTCAGTTTTTCTCTTGGAAAGTTGCTTTCCTGGTAGCAATTACTTCCTTAAGGAGAGTTAGTGAAATTCAAGCATTCACTTTAGAGGAGCCTTTTTTCCAAATTCACAAACACAAAATAGTACTTAGGACGAATCCAAAATGTCTACCCAAAGTGGTTTCACCACTTTACATCAGTCAGTCAGTGGAATTGCCAATCTTCTTTCCACAGCCAGATTCAGTTGCCGGAAGAGCGCTCCACACTCTTGATCTCAAACGAGCTCTCATGTATTCTATGGACAGAACAAAATATTTCAGAAAATTGAAACAACTTTTTGTGGCTTTTCAACAGCCTCATAAGAGTAATCCTATTTCAAAACAAGGATTGGCCAGATAGATAGCAAAGTGTATTCATACTTGCTATCTTAAAGCTAAAAGGCAACTATTAGTAACTCCTAAAGCACATTCTACTAGAAAGAAAGGAGCTTCAATGGCATTCTTAGGAAATATACCAGTGGCAGACATATACAAAGCAGCCACATGGTCCACACCACACACATTTGCTAAATACTACTGTGTGGATGTGCTATCTCTCCAACAAGCAAATGTTGGTCCAGCAGTACTTAAAACCCTATTTCAAACTACTCCAACTCCTACTGGCTAGCCACCGCTTATTTTATGAAGGGACTGCTTTTCAGTCTATGCAAAGCATGTGTATCTGCAGCTACACATGCCATTGAGCGGAAAATGTCACTTACCCAGTACCCATCTGTTTGTGCATGTAGTGCTGCAAATTCAAATGCCCCCTCCCTCCTCCCCGGAAGCCTGTAGCTGTTGTGGTACTTTTTTTTATGTATATACATTGCATGGACATCTTCTTTTCTTACTATATATATGTACATATACATTTCTTCACTCCTTACTTCACCCTCCTGCTGGAAAACAATCTAACAAAGGACTTGATGCTCATGTGCACTATCACCGAGAGGAGGAGTCACTTGATCTTATGACTTGAAAAAGCTTCTTTGAAGAAAAACAACTTGTAACACTCTGAGCCCAACACTAGATGGTGGGCTTATGCAAAGCATGTGAATCTGCAGCATTGTGTGCCACGAACAGATGTACACTGGATAAGTGACATTTTCCATATATATATATATATATATATGTGTGTGTATATATATATGTTTGATATCTATATATATATATATATATATATATATATATATATATATATATATAATTTATTTATTTTTTGGGGGAGGGTGCAGCAATTTGCTGCTGGCTCCTGCAACACACAAAAAAGTATTTTTGTGGTAATTAATTCTTTTTTTTTTTTAATTTACAGATTCAACTTGGATTGGTAATTTAAAAACAAGCATTTCCAATGCAATGGGTCTTGCTCGAGTTAGAGCTATTAGCATTGTCAATTCCTAACTGGACTTTCCTTGCCACATAAATTGAAAATGAAAAGTAAAGAGCTGACATAAGCAAGCTGATTCAAAGGAGAGACACATAAGGAAAAAGAGGTTCACTTGCAGTCAAACATATCGGCAAATGTGCAATTATCCATGTAACAGGGTCGATGACCAAGGCTGGAACAAAACTGCCCCAAGGAGGGACAAACGTAAATCATTTACCAGTGATAACAAATGATTTTTGAAAGGCAAGCCCATGAACGAGTGACAGTGATGGGCGTACGGTCGGCGTGATTAAAAGCCCACAGATAGATTACAACAGGGCAGGAGTGCTTGCGCGATCGACCTAAAAAGGATGCCAGCATCAACTTGTAGATGTGCTAATGTAAGGTGACTCATGCACATGCTTGGTTTATGACGCATCCGATTGTATACGTCATCATGCCCTTATAAAATGACCTGGCCATCACCTTTTATTTGTTTATCTTTTCTTTTGGCCAATGTGCACAGCCCTGAGAATGCCAACATATCCCAAAGGCAAAACCTTTTGGCTTTGGCAATGTCATCCTGGACGGGTTAGTAAAGCAGAGGGACTTTTCTTAGAGTTTAGGGAATGCACTGGGACAACTAAGGAAATTAACTTAGTAGCACTTGGGAGTTCTATCAACTCTGGTGAAATAATTGGCTAGGACAAGAGTGATTAGAACAGACAGACTAGAAACCTGAGCTGGATCGAGGTGACGCCTGAAATGTATCTGTGAGCAAGAGGACAAGGTGTTGGACTGGAGTTCTCTCTGTTCTCACTTTTTCACATTCTCGATCGTAAAGCATCTTACCCTCCAATGCAAGTCATTAGTCAAATATAATTCGCACATGCCCCAATACACTCCCTGTAGAAGACAGTGGCCCTAAAACATTTTCTGGGGGCTACCACAGGCGTTGGCGACAGGTAAAGAAAGCTGCCTAATCTGATAGCTTGAAAATGACCAGATGTAGGTGGAAACGTTGAGTGGAAACTCTGAGTTGTAGAGAAAGAGGACACTTCAAGAACGTTATCCTTCCAACTGAAAAGAGCTGTTTTAGGCTTGGATCTTTTTGACCACTGCTGAAAGAAGCATCTAGAGAAATGGAAGGAAACTCTCATGCCGAGCGACAGAAAGGCAGAAGAAGGGTAATGGTTTCATGGGCAAGGATCTGACAAAATCCTGTAGATGGGTAGTTTGATCCTTTGTAGAGATGTGTGCACTAGCCGAAGCAGGGTATGAGGGTATGGCATAGCAGATGCATGGGAAACAATTCAAAGAGGCTTTGAGGGGAGGGACAGGTAGAAATATCAAAAAAGTATGAGAAGTGGAGGTTGCATGTTTGTTAGCTCATCAATAAATGTCATTTTGGTACATTGAGGAGTGGGCACACAAGTCTGCTACTGTCCCTCAGTTCTACTAAGGCAGTAGAACTGAGTTGCAGGTAACTTGTGGGAGCATGAAATGGAATGCAAGTTATCTTATAGTGTTATGTTGTTTAGCTGTTAAGTATTCAGTAATCATCTGTTGGTGTGGCCTCCAGGAGGAAACTATGAGAACTGAGGCTGACAGGCTGAGAAAGAATAAACAAGCATCCAGTCTGCATGTGCTATTTGCTTTAAGACCATAAGCTGGAGGACTGTGTTTTGTTCTCTAATTTGAAGCCGAAAACACTAGTTCACAGAGACAAAATACTTAGCGCACATTTGGCAAGCACAGACATGACCGGCATGTCGGAAATTGAAAGGCAAAGAAGGGGTACTCAGTCGATAGAGGAAAGGGTTCCTCCAAGGACAATGAGATTTAGGCGCAGAAGGACCAGGGGGAACACCAAGACCAAGAGATATTCAAAGTCAAAAAGACACATTGTAAAGACCCTGTATACACAGTTCCACATGCCCGAAAACAATCTGATCGGTCGAAAGAGAAGATAGTCAAGCATACGCCCAAGACGCTGAAGCCTGGTTCTTCGAGTGATGCTTCAGAGTCACTTAAGACGAAGCTCTCAATGCTGAAAATATCAGAAGTCGAAGGAGCTCCCACCACTTCCCATCCTACCAGGAAAGAGAAACTCACTGGAAATGATACACCAAAAGGAAGCACCTCGACTTCCGAGTATGACCGAACCCAAAATAGAAATGAGGGGTGGCCTCCCTCAAAGGAAAATGCTCAGAGGGAGCTTAAGATTTCACATATCTGTGACTTTGAGAGAAAGAAAAAGGTTTTGAGGTCTAAAGAGAGAGTCTTTTTGAGGAAAAAGAGGGCTTTCATGGAATCCATGAGTCCCTTCAAACAACCTCAACCAACAGACCTTAATTGAAACATACAGGACACTCTAACAGAGGAACAGGAAGAAATCACAGAAGAGGGTCAGGACACAGAGGTAGGAGAAGAAGAGGAAGGTACAATATTTTGACGTAAACCCAGAGGATATTGAGATAGAGGAGCCACAGAAAGAAATGTTACAGGAAGAGGTTGAGACCGACTCGCCTTTGGAAGAGTTAGAGTCTTATTCTTCAAGGCCCTCTCCCCTTGCTGAAATCTCCACATTCCAACTTCTGGTAACACCTTTGGAGAAGAGACAGAGGTAGAGAAGGAGAAGACATGTTTTCTCCTAAGACATTTACACTCAACACTCACAAACAATATCGCCCCATGCTTCCTAACATTATACTGCAAGGCAAGTACGTTTTTGCTAAAACAGCAACATCCAGGACTCTTACACCATGGATAGAGAAAAAATACTCAGCCTCAACATAGGACCCTAAACATATACAGAGACAAGTTGAACCATATTCGCTGATTGTCTCCACAGCAAGAAAGAGCATTGTTCCCAGCTTCCATGGAACCCCCCCCAGACAAGGGAAGTAGAAGAATGGAGGCAGTAGGAAGGAAGATGAAGAGAGCTGCAACCACTCCGTGGCGGCTTGCCAATTCCAATGTGCTGCTAAATAGACATGGTCACCAACTCTGGGAGGAAATGCAAAACCTTATGACGTATCTTCCTGAAGAATTCCATGAAAGAGCGAAGATCATTATTGAGAGGGGGAAAACATTGCAAATCCATGCCTAAAGTCAGCTTTCGATACTGCTGATACAGCAAGTAGGCAGCTGGCTACGGAGTTGGCCATGAGGAGACGCACATTGTGTTTAGGCCTAAGGTACAATCTTCAATCTTTCATAGATCATTCACAGGAAACCAGCTCTTTGGCCCAGTGGATCAAGTGCTTTAGGACAACAAAAAGGCAAATGAAACTGCCAATGCAAAGGGGGAACTTCAGGTCTTTAGGCCTTCCTCTAAAAGATGTGCCTTTCAAGATAAGAGAGGACAAGGAATGCAAATTTTTACTTCACGGAACCAAAAACAGCCAGTCAGTTTCAAGGCCATGGACAGTGACCACAACAGCAGGCAAAATATCCCTTACATGACAGGTGGAATTCAAGGGGGCGTAAACTCTAGAGTTTCTGCCTCAGGCACCTCAGAATGACTTGAACTTCCCTTTCCCTATTAACAATACACCTGGAGGGACAAGAATGAAGGACTTCTAAAAAACTGGCAAATCATTTCCACGGACCAGTGGGTTGTAAACATCATTTGTTTCGGATACTGTACACACTTTATTCGGAAACCTACAATAAAAAAAAACAAAATGCCAGTACTACAAAAAGGGCTAGCTGTAAATTCTATGCAGGGATGTCCAGGAACTCCTTGCTAAGAATGCTGTAGAAAAAGTACCACAAGACAAGAGAAACAAAGGTGTGCACTCAGTTTCTTGTGCCAAAGCAAGACCAACTAGGCACCCTATCTTAGACCTGTGCTTTGTAAACAAGTATATAACGACACAAAGATTTCAAATGATAACACTGCAAGATGCAATCCCTTTTCTAGACGAAGAGGACAACTTAACAACTATAGATCTCAAAGATGCCTAATTCCATATACCCATTCACATATCACACAGACAGTACCTCAGATTTGTACTGGAAGGGTAAAATTACAAATTCAATGTCCTGCCCTTGGAAATAAAGTCTGTGAAAAGAGTCTTCCACAAGACACTGGCAGAGGTAGCTGCACACCTCAGAAGACAGGGCATACATGTCTACCCATGCCTAGACATGTGGCTGGTCAAGGCAGACACCCTACAACTTTGCCAGAGACCATGAGGAGGGTAGTGTCTCTTCTGCACATGCTGGAATTTACAGTCAATTGGGAGAAATTATCCATAAATCAAGAAAACATTCCCGTGAGCAGATCTCGACACTCAACTGACAATGGCTTACCCTACAACAAAGAGAGTTCAGGCCATACCCGCTTATACTCTTCTTCATCAGATGTCACAAGCTCTGACAGAGAGGAAGGTAATGAAACTTCTAGGGACGGTGGCTTCCTGCATCCACCTTATTCATCATACCAGGCTTCACATGAGACAGGTCCAGAGCCCAGAAGATTTGTAAGTCTGCTATAGCCGAGCACATATCACTCCTAGTGAGACATGTCCCAGGAGTAGAAAACGTTCAAGCAGGCGACCTAAGCAGACAAACTGCACACACGAAGGGGAGGTACAACAGTCTATAGAAGACACAATTTTCAGTCCATGAAATACTCTAGAAATAGATCTCTTTGCAACAGAAGAAAACAAAAGAAAAAGGTTGTTTTTTCACATCTTGGCACTACCATCCAGAATCACTGGGGAATGCCCTTTGATAAGTTGGTATGGGATCTTTGTGGACACTTTTCCACCAATACCACTGATCCCAACAGATCTAGAAAAGTTCAAAATCTCAAAACCGGCAATGATCCCCATAGCGCCTCGCTAGCCCTACCAACCACGGTTCTCACACCTAATACAACTATCAAAACAACAACTCATGGGACCCCCCCTGTACACAAAGACACCCTAACCATGCAACAGGGAAGGGTATTCCAGCCAAACCGCAGGGAGATGCAATTGACAGCATGGTTCCTGAGTTAGCAGAATTTAAACACCTGCTTCTACCAAAGGTTACAGTACGGATTATCAGAGAGGCTCGTAAGGTTGACTTCCAGGACGTGTTACACCATGAAAAGATAATTTACTAGTTAAAAATCCAAAAAGTGGAATGTAAGATCCATCAGGACACTGTAACAGTCCAGTACTTGACCTATCTAACAAAGTGTAAACTGTCATATGCCTCGCTAAGAATACATTTATCAGCCTTTGCAGCATACCTTAAGGTCCTACACAGACAGAACAAGTCTTCAACGTCATTGATCAAAAGATTTATGGAAAAGACTAAAAGACTTTTCCCAGCAAGAGAAGTGCCCCCATAGTGGATTTCAAACCTAGTGTTGGCAGGGTTGACGAAGTCACCCTTTGAGCCAATACATAAAGACATGCCTGTTTATGTCCCACCGAGAATATTGATTACTGTCTAGTTTAATTTTTTGCATGGAGACATGCAGGCCATGTAATGTGTCACTGCATGTTCTGAAAATGGTAATCCCTGATCTTGTGATGTTCATGGCCGACAAGGCTTCCAGGATACTGTGGAATTCTACATACAATACCATTACGCACAGCATAAACTTTAAGGGATCTCATTTAGAGAGCAAAACATGGGGCAGACTATTTCTGAGCCTGGTATGTTGTACCAGCCTGATGATGAGTTGAGCTCCAATTGTACTCATTTGAGGCTAGCACCCAGTTTTAGAACTTCCTCTAAACTAAACCAAGCACTAAGTTAGTTGCAAATGGACGTTCTTAAGCACCTGATGCAAAAACTCAGAGATAACCTGATACATATATTATTGACACCATGTAGCCCCTTCCTCTAAATGAGATGCTCAGTGCTGCTAGGCTCCAGACTCTGCTATGCCTATGTTCTCCTGAGGGCAGACTCTGGGAAGGTTGTTGCTATGTATCTGTGGTTTTAAGAGTGAACGACGACAATTAGTATTCACTCGAGCTTTAACTGGTCATAAACTGTTGGGTACAGAGGACTCGCAATCTTGAATGCGAAAGGGATAGTACCACCACCTCTCGCCGGGGGACAACACCTTTATGGATCAAATCTGTTTATTGGCTTTTCAATTATGGAACATCGCATACGCAACACATCAGAATATTTCAATTACATTAATAAGCAGCTTACTCCATGCGCAGCGATAGAAAACCTTAAGTACAAAATACAACTTTGTTTCCCCACAGCTGGCTTATAATACAAGAATCAAACGGTCCCTGGCCCCATTACAGTACAGTCCTGGCCCTATGTGTATATCTCTAATATAGGTTCGCCCCCATACACTCAATTCAAGTTCAGAACCCTCAAATAGGTCGGACATGTCAATTCTGAAAACTCCCCAGACAGAATTCGTAAGAATGGTTGCCAAAGTTCTTTAAAGTCCCCGCCCCGCTGCTGTGAAGTCAGAGTAAGCTTTTCCATAGCGAGAATAAACCAGAGCTTGTGTAGCCATGAACCTACTGTCGGGATCTGGTCAGTACCCCACACTGATAGCAACAGCTGTATTGCAGCATTTAAAGCTAAGGCCATCTGCCATCCCTTCAATGATCTCAGGGGAAAAGTGAGAGGGTTGGGAAGGCCCAGCAAAATATACGCAGGGAGTCTAGGGATCTGAGTGTCAAACGCTGTGTCTATAATGTCTATTATGTTCTCCCAGTACCGATGTAGTTTGGGGCAGTGCCATAATAAATGCACAAGCGACCCCCTTCCCCCACACCCTCTCCAGCAGAGGCTAGATTTAGCAGGATCCCAAGCATGGATCCTTGCTGGGGTGTAATACCAGGAGGAGGCCACTTTATAGGCTGTCTCTGTGCCTGCTGCATGGTAAGCTGTGTGGTGCGCCCTATAAAAAATACTCTCCCACTCCTCGTCCGAGAGCTCTCCCTCCAGTTCCCTCTCCCATCTCAGTTGGCCCTTAGTCTTAGGTGAACGGGCCTCCCGCCGCAGGAGAGCGTAGAGCTCAGAAATCATTTTTCAAACGGTGTTAACGGCCTGTCTATTAATGTCCTATTGGCTGGAAGCAGGGCCCAGTGTCGTATTTGATAATACATCATCCTGTCAGCCTCGGTTAGGCCATATGTCTCCCTCAGCTGGTCAAAGGGGATCACCCCCTGTTCATCGAATAAATATCCCACCCTTTTACAGCCCCCCTCGTACCATCGACGCAGCTCCTCCGACTGAAGACCCAGACCAAAATCAGGGTTCGCACCCAAGGGGGTCATTGGGGACGGGAAGGTCGTCAAGCCCACCCTGCTGGCCACCTGATCCCACACCCTCATCGAGAACTCTGTGACCAGGGATACATATAACCACTGCGCACTGTGGCGGCGCCTAAGCCAGGGTTCCTTCCATATGTGAGAGCCAGCCACTGCCTGGTCCATGAAGCACCAATGCTTCTCGGAAGACGGTCGGCTCCATTCCAAGAGGAAACGCAATTGTGCTGCTTGGAAGTATCGAAGGAGCCGGGGACCGCCAGCCCGCCCTCCTGCTTAGGGAGGTACAGCACCCGTCGTGGTAGCCGCGCCGCCCTCCCGTCCCATATAAATCTTAGAACCGCGGTTTGGAGGGTTGCTATCGCTTGCGGCGGGGGCTCTAGCGGAAGCGCCTGAAACATATACAGAATACGTGGTAGGATGGTCATCTTCACTGCCGCCACCCTGCCCCACCAAGACAGTTTGAGTCTCTCCCATGTCTCTAAATCACGCTGCACCTCCCGGATTAGTTTTGTGTAATTCAACGACGCCGTACGGGCGACCATGGAGCCCAACTCGATCCTCAAGTACAGAAGCCCAGAGGAAGACCATATAAAATGGAATCAGGCCTTCAGGTCCCTTTCATGCTCAGCACTGATAAACTTGCCCATAGCCTGCGACTTTAGACTTTTCATCCGGAATCCCGAGACCCGTCCAATTCCTCTAATACACCCATTAGCACCGGCAAGGAAGTCGCAGGCTCCGCCAAAGTATGAATAACGATATGATATGCTCATTCCCCCCAAACTTCACACCCGTGATCTGAGGGTTGTCCCGGAGCCTCTGCGCCATAGGCTCCATATAAAGTGCGAACAAGAGGGGCGAGAGCGGGCAACCCTGCCGGGTCCCTCTTTGGACAGAGAATGGTAAAGAGAGCGTCCCATTAACTCGGACCGCCGCCCGAGGTGACTGATAGATGCAACTAATCCATGCCATGAAACCTGGGCCCAGCCCGAAGCGCTCTAGCACCTTGAACAGGTATGGTCAGTAAACCCTATCAAACGCCTTTTCAGCATCGATAGATAGGAAGAGCGCCTCCCTACGAGAGCGTTTGGTTTCATCCAATAGATGAAGCAGTCGCTTGGTATTATCCCTACACTGCCTATGCGGTATAAAACCCGCTTGGTCGGGATCCACAAGCCCCGGCATATAATAGTTGAGACGGTGTGCCAAAATGCCAGTAAATATTTTGGCATCAATATTCAGGAGGGAGATCGGTCTGTACGAGGCGCATTCCTCAGGGTTCTTCCCCAGCTTCGGGATAACCACGAAAGTAGCATCTAACATGCTAGGCGTGAGAGCCCCCGTGTGTCGAAAGGAGTTAAAAAGTCGCACTAAAATGGGTACCAGTTCCATACAGAAGGACTTTTAAAAAAACGCTGAAAAAACATCGGGCCAGGTGACTTCCCGGTCTGCAGCCGTGCGATTGCTGATATAACCTCCTCTGCCCTTATAGGTTGATCTAACGAAGTCGCCTCTCTTTCAGTTAAGGGAGTAATGGCTATACCCTCTAAGAAGGATTCCGGAGTTGAGGTGCCGGGCTCCTCGGCCCCATATAGTCCCTGGTAGAATTCCGCAAAAGCCTCCGCTATTTGGTCACTCGTACGCGCTTCTGCTCCCGAGGGAGAGCGAACCAGTTTTATCATTGACGCCGCGCGCTGCGCTCTCAACCTATGTGCCAGTAGCTTCCCGCACTTATTACTTCCAGCATAGTACTTATGTTTAAGGCGGACTACCGCATACTCTGCCCTGTCCCAGTCCAACCTCCTCAGCTGTTTCCTCACTTTCTCAAGCTCTCGCCATATTCTAGGTGCGCCGGTGTGCTTATGTGAACGCTCCAACACCCTCACTTGCTGCTCTAAATCCTCCTTAAGTCGTCTCCTTGCCTTATTGTCCCTAGCAGAAAGCGACATCACCTCGCCCCTCAGCACAGCCTTCAGTGCCTCCCACAGCGACGCAATGCTTGTTGTCCCATCATCGTTAAAGCTGAGATAGTCTATTATTGCCCTTCGAATTTCCCTGAATCGCCACCCCGATGAGCCTACCCACTCCGTATTCATATGAATCTCAACTGTAACCGGGGCGTGATCTGACAGGGCTCGCAGCTCAATCACTGCATCCCGAACCCGGGGGAGAAGCTCCTGCGTTGCCAGAAAAAGGTCCAACCTAGCGTATGTTTTAGTTGCTGCTGAATAGAAGGAATAGTCTCTTAACGTGGGGTGCACACTCCTCAACACATCCACCAGACCACATTCACTCAGCCACTGCCGACCTGCAGCTGTCAAAGACCCTGTCTGCCCATACCGTTGGCCTGAACGGTCTAGGTCCCCGTCCATCACCAAATTAAAATCGCCCCCCAGCAGGACAGCACCATCAGGGGATTGGAGCAGCGGGGTCAGAGCCTGTCTAAGAAAGATTTCCTGCTGGGAGTTAGGCGCATATAGGGAAGAAATTGTGAAGGAAAAAAACCACAGTCCCAATCTCATGGCTAAAAGCCTACCCGGAATCTCGTGCAGTATTGATATCACTTCCCCGGGGAATGAACATGCTAGAAGTATCACCACCCCTGCATGCTTTGATGGTGACGAAGACCAGAACTGCCTGGGGAACCACTTAGAGCGCATACGATAAGTATCTTTTGAAACAATGTGTGTCTCCTGCAGGAGGCAAATATGACTCTCCGATCTCTCTAAGGCAGACAGAATGGCTAGCCTCTTGGTAGGGTTATTAAGCCCCCGGACATTCAAGCTAATACATTTAATGATCATATCCTATAATGAGGGCAGCAAGCAAGAGAGAGGGGAGCACGCAAGAGGACCACCCCCGTATAAAGATCTAGACCGCCTATAACACCCGGGCCTGAGGATATCTCTACAAAGAGCCAGTATTGCAGGGAAACCCAACAACATTCAACTAATACGCACAACAGGTGCATAGAACATAGAAGTCCTCGAACGTCCATCTTCGCGAGGTGAAGTCTCTACGGGGCATTATATCCAACAATGTTTAGTAACCAGGTCCATCGCCCCCGCCGCCCCGACCCTCTTCGACGATCAGCATGCTGTTAGCAGCGCGGCCAAAAGCAATCCGGGGCACCCCCGACTACCCTCCCTAGGCTGAAGTTCCGGCGGCCACGCTGTTCAAAACAGATTCTCTCTCCGACCTCAGCGCCGAGGCCGTTGGGCGTTGCAGCTTCCTTCTTTTCTCTTTCCGCCGCCAATGCAGAGGACCCCCGCAGGCAGGATCGCCCCCTCGCTCGCCTCTTGACCTATATCCTCCAGACCCAGGATACGGCTGGCCTCCAAAATGGATTTCACCCTCCGGAGCTGCTCCTCCCAGCGGAAGACCAAGCGGAACGGGTGTCCCCAAGAATAGGACACATTGTGCGATCGCAAGTGATCCGTGATCGGTCTAAACTCTCTCCGCCTCTGCAGGGTCCGCACAGATAGGTCGTGAAATAGTTGGAGTTCATGCCCTCGAAAGAGTACCTGCTGAAGATTCCGGGCCCGCTGTAGGATCTTCCAAAGTTATGGAGAAAGGCCAGGATGTCCGGAGGGCGGTTTCCATGTCCGACATGATGAACCCTATCCAGGACCACCTCCTGTGTCTCGTCCGGGCCAAGCAGAGAGCGAAACAGGCCCGCCACATAGTCCCCAATGTCCTCCTTTTCAGCACCAACCGGAGCCCCTCTGATACGAATATTTTGTCTCCTCAAGCGGTTTTCCAAATCCTCGACCGCTATCTGGAGGAGATCCTGCTGCTCTTGGAGGCTGACTACCTCCTGTTGCAGGCCCGCCACTTCTTCACCACGAGGGATCTCACTATCTTCCAGCTGCGAAACTCGCTCTCCCAAGGAGGTAACCTCTCCTCGCAACTCCTTCACCTCCTGTGAGATGTCCCTACGTAGCTCTTGGATATCGCCTCGGAGCGAATCAAACAGGGAGGTAAAAAAGCCCTTCGTAACGGGAGAACTCCCATCTGGGTCCGTCTCCACCCGACCCTCCAGGGCCTTCTCCGCAGGTAAGTCCTCCGCCATACTCCCCGATGTCAGGTGTGCCCCTGTAAGCATTTCTCTCACTGAGCGCTCCCGTTTGGATTTAAATGTCGCCATGGCGCACCGGCCCAATTTCGGTTCGCCGGATCAGTCCTGCAGGTCCTCAAGAGTCTCCGTCTGAGACTGATCACCAAATGCCGCCGTGTCAGAGACCGTGTCTGGGCCCAACACCTGGCAGCCACCGCCTGCGAAGATCCGCCTTAGCTGCCTCTTCCACTGTATATGCGGGCCCACACTTAATTGCACTCCCGGTGATAAAGTGCAGCAGTATTGGGGCAAAGCAGCAGGGCCCCCGTCTTCTATTGGGGCCTTGATCTTCTACTCAGCCCTGCGCATTGGTACCTCCAAAGCACTCGGGCGTCCTAGGGCCAAAGCCCTCGCCACAGTCCCGCTGCTCCCGGGGCCCAAACTGAGCCCTCAAGGCCCTCTGACCCCCCGGCGCCGAGCTCAAAAGGCCTCCGGGGGAGGGACTGCCTCGCGGCCCAGGCCACCTCCCACGCCGCTCCGTGGCCTCGCTCCAACTCCGGGGCCGACCGCCGCTCTCAGCGCGGGAGCAGCGCGGCTCAACTCAGGGCCACAGCCGGGCAGCGCACAGCCCACGGAGGTACTTCACACTTCGGGGGGGCCTCCAGGCGCCCCCCGCCGGGCCGAACAGCAGTTTTGCGGGCCAGGGCGGCGGAGCTCAGACGGGCACGTCCTAGCGCGCCGCCATCTTGGACACGCCCCTGGGACCACACCTTTAATGAAAGAGTACATGCTCTCCTGTAGTGAGCACCTTCACTTGTATACTGCAGTACTGGTACTCTCGCAGGGCGGAGGCTTTCTGCCCAGGCCTCTCTGTAGCCTGGAGCAGAGCCCAGAGCCCTTGCCAGATTATGTCGTAGGTGCCTCTGCTGGAGAAAGAGCCTCGCCACTGGCCAAACAGAGCTGGCAGTCTTCATTCTTGCCATCTCCCATTTACAGAGTTGCACCACCATGGGTTGGCAAGGTTGCCGTGGGTTGCAGAAGACTAGGACAACTAGGTGTCTAAGCCTTTCATCAGCTTTTGTGCGGCCTGGGTCACACACCTCATGCGGGGCCTCTCTCTAGTTTTACATTAGCACGAGCAACTGATTCAAAATAGAAACAACGGAGAAGCATTTGGACACATGATTCACTATTCGTAGGATCAGATCTTGCATGAGGCGCACAGAACTGGACAATACTTGGGAGTTCAGTTGAGTTTTGTGCGGCAGGTTAGTTGGAGGGCTTAGCTGATTACAGAACAGATTCCTCGCCACTAGGCAGGTTTGCATCGGGCTTTCACAAGCACAGAAAGGGTTTTATTTTAGATGAGAGTGCCAGGAAAGAATACTCGAGAACTGTCTTGCTGCTGTTTGCGCATTCACAGTGTGTACCGAGGACTGTCTCACGCCCTCGAAAAAGGTTGGCAAAGAAAAGCAACTCTGAAATCTTAAAATAGTTCTGTTTTCCTGGAACCTCCCGAGTTACTGGGTGCTGCAGGCCCACGGCCTGCCCAGCTCCGTCTTCTCTGACCTGTTGGTCAGGCACAGCTGGAGAAGTCAGGGTACAGGCCAGCCTCTGCCTTTCCTGTCTCCTGGGCCAGGACCAGCTTCCTCGGAGGAGGAAGGGACATTCTCCTCTGGCCATGGGGTCATCGCATCATCCAGGCAGGATACGTGAACTTTCTCAGGAACTGGTGACCTAGGGTGGGAAGAGGAATTCAGTGTTTACCAACACACTAAGAGAGGAGCCAAGATATGGAAGGAGGGGAGGGATTGGGGTAGGACTTGAGGCAGGGAATATGATGGAAAAAAGGTTTAAGAGGATTGGAGGGCGAGGAATGGGAGGGGTGCAACTGCTCTTAAGTATGAGGACCATGCACAAAGGTTTGCATTCAGTGGTAATGCGGTCTCCAGATTGACTCCCTCTTGACTTTTGTATCTCTTTCTGCGAGGAGCCAGAATCCAGGACGAGGAGGGAGATAGTGTAGGGTCAGAAATATGTATGCTTAAGGCTAAGTTATCAAATAACTGCTTTTCAACAGGGACGCCATGTCCCAGCCCTAAGCTTTTAACAACCCAGGGCATTATGGGAGATGTAGTCTTGGTTACCTCATTTGGACGAGAGTTCAAGATCACGTGATTTGTAGAAAGTAAAGCTGGATTGGAATTGTCTATCCCTGATGACATGCAGTCCTCATTTGAAGTTACTTGAGGCAAAAAGTGATAAGTGACTGAGGGGCCGACCTGTGTTCTCAGCATAAGAGCACAGCATAGTAGTGCCCATCTGATAGTTTGGAAAGCTGAAAAACTACTTGTTTAAGGTACATGAATGATGGAGAAGATCGGTCACTCAACTGGCAGCATCACTGCTGAGAGTTGCAGGTTGGGCACAAGATGGTGGCCACGGTAGTTAAGAGGGGTTGTGCTGCTGATTCATGCTAGTGTTTGGGCCGGGTATGTTTGATGCCAGCCAGATCTCTCAGAGATGATTGTGTACTAGCATTGCAAGTCGCCTTTGACCCTCACTGCTCTGCCAAAGATGTGTTTCCTCTTGATGTACCATGACTTTGCTAGCACGGGGGCTTTGCACTGAACCCCGTGCTGAGATCAGATGGATGGCTGATTCAGAGTTTTTGTTGGTAGAATATCTGTTGTGAGCATAGCAATTCTACTGTCTCCGCCACTCCGGCTGTGAATAATCTCCTGTATTTTGAAAAGTCCTTGATGGCTATTGTGGTTTCTCCCTCAAAGTGGCTACCCCCACCATGAGAAATGAGACATTGGACAGAGAATCATTGACTGAAATTTTGTGATGGCCAAACTCAGCTGAAATCAGAGCCAGCTAATGTGTACACTAGAAGTGCACCCTCAAAGTAGGGGTCTTTTAGGGTCCCCACTTCCCTCCTGGACACTGCAGACACTGCTTCCAGTCGTGGACTTTTTGTGTGATGTACTAATGTATTCTAGATGTATTAGTTTGGTTTGATTCCATTGCACTAATAAATTAGATTAACACACCATAATCAATGTTTTGTAAGTGAAAACTTCAGGGCTGGTGAAGGTGTCTCTAATAATCGTAATTTAGGTGGTCATCCTAGAGCAGTGGTCTTCAAACTTTTTAATGCTGCCCAAAAACCCCAATTTGAAAAAAAGTCTTCAGGGCTCCCCAGAATTAAAACATATTTTCACAATTATTCTATAAAAAAGCCAAGGTTTGAGTGTGTCTAACCATATTTAAACATTCCTGTTAACTTCATTTAAATTGCAATCAAATACATGATTGCCAACATACTATTCTGATCAGCCAGGTCTTACTGAGATGTAAAAATATCCAATTACTGAGGTATAAAAGTGTGATTCTTTATTAGTAATGGAGGGGGAGGGGGTTAAGGATTATTTAAAGTCCCTTCCCCTTTGATGCTTACTCCCAGCCAGGTTATCAATAAAACAAATGTTAGCGATCAATTTGATTGATTTCATTGTCAGGGTGATGCTTCTTTTGGGCAGTTCCTACCTCCCACCCCACAATCAGTTAAGCCCTACAATTTGAAAATCTCTGCCCCAGAGTCCTTTGTTAGTGTTCATGGCTCTTGTCTCCCCAGCATGATCCGGTATACAGTATGTTAGGGATACAAGGCTCAGCTTTTGGAGTAAAGGTATGCCAACTTTTGCAGGGCAGTCATTCACAGTGCACTCAACTCTAGATCAGTCTGCTGATTCACCACTATCCTTGACGGTGTGAGCACCACACCTTGGGAGACCCAATGGGTAAGGGGTAGGCATCTAGGCGATGGGAGGCCCGTCATCGAAAAAAACTCAAAATTAGCTCGTTCAACTGACTTGAACAGCCGGCTGATGCGTAGGCTTTTTAAAAATGTTCTTCAACCATGTTAGTCTGCTTCAGGGATCTGTACAGACTGCTAAAAAAATTGGCAAAGTGAGTAGGTCCTATAGGCGAGACCTATTTGCTTTGCCAATGCTTATGATTTTTTGGTGCATCCTCTGTAGGGCACAGGTCGGGGGTACACACGGGTACACAGTGTCCACCAACGATTTCCACATGATGAACCCTACAAGAAGCGGGCCCACTGAAATATGCTGAACTTGTGCTGGTGTTATTTTCGGACGCCGAGACACAATCAGCAGCACCTGCACCTTGTGCAGCGGAGGGGAAACAAAGGCTCAAAGCTTATTGTTATCACTTCACAAATACTTAAGAGAGGAATGTTTTTTACGTTGTTCAATCCCTGCTGTTTAGAAGACATTTTCATGCACTGTAAGAATGTCAGATTTGCTGCTCTGTTCCAGTATTTGCACAAATAACAATTTAAATTCCACTATTTTGTTTTATTTCTTTTACAGTGCTAATCATCCTACTACAGGGTGTCAAAGTGCTTTACATCTAACGTACACACTTTACATTGGCAATAAATCCTACAAATGTGTAAATCATTGTACAAAACGTGTTACCTAAGACAATGAAGGTTACCAAGTGTAGGAGTCACATCCTTCATAGCTTGATATATTAGAAAAATTACCATTTACGAACTGTGAGTAACACAAAGATCTCTGTGTTAATATCAGTAACTCACTTACCTAGCGACATATAATAAAAAACAGGCATTTGCAGTTAGATGATGTGCTTTGAAGCAGGCACCTTAACCCTCTATGCTACTCTGATTCAAAACTGGCCCTGGAGAAGAAACACAGGTTTCTCCATCAAATGCATTACCCCCAAAAGTTATCTTAACATTATTATTATTATTCCCTGAGATTTACTGCGAACACAAAGATTTCTGCAGCAGGTGCCTTAACCCCATAAGATATTTTTTAATGTAGACTTTACAACCAGGTAAGCAGAACAGATTTATTGCCACGTTTCTCCTTGTTTCCAATTTCTTTGTGGCAGTGTTTTAAAAAAATAAATGTGTAAGTTGACACCCAGATTTTTGCATTGGGTTGTGTCACTTTTTGGCACAAGCCCAACACAAATTCTCATTTGTTAAATATTATAATGAGCTCAAATGTTACATTGGTAGACCTGCTAAACCTATGCGAGGTCTTAAGATTTGATGTCACTTCATGTGATGTCACTTCTTGTGAGGTCATGGGTTGTGATGCCAATTCCTGTGATGCTACATGTGATGCCATGCGCTGTGAGGTCACGCACTGTGATGTCACGTGCCATGATGTCACTTGTGTACTGCCTAACTTGGGTAGTCCCCCCACTTATGTTTTTTAGGACTTGTGCCCTGATCCTCTGTTGCCGTCCTCTAAATCATTGAGCAGCTCAATGTGCATTATGGACTTCTGTTCCCTTTGAAAGAAGCAGCTGGATTTTATTTACAAAACTATGTGAAGCGCCTGGCTTAGCAAAGAGTCCTAAAAGCTGCAAAATACAAAACATCTTTAAAGGTTTTGAACTGCAAAATAATGAAGAAACATTCCCAGATACCCTGTTCCTGTTTACAGCACACAGGCGCAGAACGTGCTAGTACTAAATTACGAACTTGTTGACGCACAATTTTCATTACTCTGACAGTTTTATGAACAGAAGCTAAGATCAATGTCATCGTTTGAAGGCAGTTTCTCTGCTAAAAACCGAGTTTTGTCAGTATTCTCTGAAAAGTACAAACATTGTGTGTTCACTTACTCTGGTATTAAAACGTTGTGTTATACTTCTTGTGTGTTCTAGTACATCCAGAGGTGGCTCCTCTGCTAAGGAGGAAGAGCGTCACCCCACTGCATTGTGGGGAAAATAAAAATAAAATGATATTAACAGAATGTAATTATCATTTTATTTTTCCTGGGAGAAAGGGCGGGGCTGGACTGGAGAACATACACAGGCTCCCACTCCCAGTCTGAGCAACGAAGCAGGCCTGTCAGACCACTCACAACGCTGCTGTCATGCTGGTGATGCGTCTCTGGAATGGAGGAATTTTTTATAGCATTGCTCATCCAGAGAGTGGCAGTGCTTTGAGCCCTCTTAAGAGAAAGCACCTTAGGCAAAATTGGACTCTTGAATACTGGGGCCAGTCGTCAGTAAGAATTGGACTCTCTGTTTCTTGGAAATATACATCTGTGGGACAAGGTCTCTAGAATACCTGTTACCCCATTTCCCACTAGTGACAGCACTCTGGATCTGGGCTAAAGCATCCCTGGGATGGAGGAGACTCTGGAATAACCATGCCAACCTCTTGGTCCTTTTTGATGCATCTGTGGGACAGAGGGGCTCTGTAGCCCTGCATCTTCAGGGGATGAAAGGGCCCTGGCACAGGTTCTCAAGCTTAGAAGCATCCCTGGACCAGATGGCACACTGGGAACAGAGTATTAAATGCTGAAGGGGCCAGAACCCTCCATCTGCAAAAAAAGATGGATCTCTGGGACAGGACTCTGGAACGCTTTGGACACATCATCAAGAACTGAACGCTCTGTTTCTTGGAAATATATATCTATGGGACATGGCCTCTAGAATGCCAGTTCACTTCATATACCTAGAGTGGCAACTCTCTGGACTTGGGCTAAAGCATCTCTGGAACAGAGAAAGCTCTGGAACAGCCATGCCTCTTGGTTCGATGAAGCTGTGGGACCGAGGGTCCCTAGAATGGCTGTATGCTGCCTCCTCTGGGAGTGATAGGGTTGTGAGCATCAAAAGTGGAACCATCTCGGGGTCAGAGGGCCATCTAGGATATCAGTATCAATCTCCAAGGGGACCAGAGTCCTTCATCTCCTGAATAGATGGGTCCATAGGACAAGACTGTAGAATAGCAGTGCACTCCCTATTCTGGAAATTATAGGCTCTATGCCCCTGGGTTTCTGTGGTAGCAGCATCTCTGGGGTAGAGGGTATTCTGGAATAGGAATGTCAGTCTTCAGACAGAACAGACCCTCTTCATCTTTGTTTAATTCTTCTCTGGCCCAGTGACACCTAGGCTCGCAGTGGCCTACCTGTGAGTGACCGAACTTTGGAACAATAGAAGCAAACTTGGGAAAGAGTGACATTAGAATGACATTCTTCATCCAAAGACAGACAAAGAGTCTACATCTCGAGGTGTCATTTGCCACTTTATGATTACTCTCTAGTGAGCCACCATGGAAAGAATAATGTCAGAGTTGAATTACCTTTCCAAACGTTAATTTTTCTGTTGGGTTAAGTGCACTCTCCATTTTGCTTTTGTACTTGTGTACTTTCCATGTTAATTTGTTGCCCAGGGGTTTCTCCCCACCTGCTTCCCTGTCAACCGTTTTTTCTCCTCCTCATCTGTGCGTCTGTGTTGCTTCTTCTACCTGCACCCTGCTCTCTCTCCCGTTGCTCCTTTTGCCCGCCCACTCCCTACATGTTGCTTCTGTCCCGCTGCATTGGTTAACCGCAGCCACGCCCTCGGTGTTGCTCCCCTCAACCGCACTTTAAAAAAACAAAAAGACAAAAAGCACTTTAAGGCTGCTTACTTTATTTACAGATCCAACTTGGTAAACAAAAAAAAAACACTTCTGTCATTTTGTAGGTGCGCAAATGCTTGTAAAGCGTCTACTTACAGATGCAACCACTTTGTTTTAGCACCTTTTTGTAAAATGTGTTTTCTTTAGCTGTGTTGCACAGCATCAGAATGGCTTAAACCCATCAACAAATCCAATAGACCCCAAAGGTGAAACCTATTGGCTTTGCGAATGCTTGTTCTTACTCCCACTGCACTTTACAGCGTGAGACAGTGGTCCAGGCCACTTTAGCCATTTGCTAACTTCACAGCGAGTGACGGTGTTGTGCCCTTTTACAAGGCGCACATCTATATGCAAAGTAGTTCCGTTTGACGCCAGGGACTGCGGTAGCAATGTGTGCTTTTTCAAAACATTTCTGCTGGTCATTTTTTTTAAATATCATTGTGGATCTGACAGTTATAAAAGCAAAACAAAACAAAGTAAGCATTGGCAATTACCAATACTTGTGTTTGTGTGGAATGTAGTTGACAACAGAAAAGCGCATATCACCTGCTAGAAGCACATCCGAGGCACAGTGAAAAGCAAGCTACGCCTTGGAATAGAAGATATTCGGGGGCATTTGGTACAGCGTTATACCAAAAAATAATATGACATTGAGATAGCATTGCTTATTTCTGGACAAGGAGGATTCTGGGTAAGGACCATTCATTGTGAGGAAACTCAGGTATAGTACTGTCTATTTCTACAGCAAAGAGGGCTTACAAAACACCTTTTGTTCTAGGAAAGAGTGAACTCTCGAATAGAGTCCCTCGTGCTCTGTTCAGAGTAGCCACATAGGTAAAACCATCCTCCCTGGATCAAAACAGCACCGGTAAATAAATGCAAATCCTTGGAGCCTATTAGGCATAGTGACAGATATGTACATGTGTATGTAAGTTTTTTCTTGCTATTTTTATGTAGGGTGAACATGGTCCAGGGCCAATAAACCACTTTGCAACATTTGTGTTTTTTAGACATGGGAAGATTAAGGGCCACATGTACAAAGCTTTTTTCCAGTTGCAAACATGCGGATTCACAGAATCAGCCCGTTTGCGACTGAAAAAATGCAATTTGGGATGTACAAAGCCCAATTGAGAATCGGAAACTTGTTACTGAATCCCAATTTGGTTTTGCGATTCGGTTATAGGACAGGGCGGGTGAAGGGCGTCCTTTCCTAATCCCGAATCAGAAAGTCATGTATGAAAGCTTTGCGACCGAATGAGGTCACAAGACATTCGCATTTCACCACCTCCTAAGCATGCGGCTGCTGCAATTAAATGTGGGAACACGTAATACTGAGGCAGCGTAATCCTGCAGCCACCTCGGGCCTCTTCAGTACATTTAAAACCACTCCCTGCCCCTTCAGCTCACTCTTGCAGCTTTCTGATTCCTCCCATTGCGGCGCTTTTTCGTTTTTCTCTTCGTCTGCCTTTCCCGTATGTGTCTTTTGCTCACAATAAATTCCTGAGGCAGAAGACTAAGCGCCGGCCCTCAAAAATAACTGCCAGTGCTTAGCACCAGAAACAACAAGCACAAATAAAGCACTGGAAGTAGATAGTTGCCAAGTCATGGTAGAGGAATGAGGAGACGAAATCATGTAAAGGATTGGGAGAGATTTTGTGAGAAGGTTTGAAGCTGCTGCGTGTGAGTGGAATGTGTGTAACGTGTGTTTGTGCGCACACACACACACATGCACGCGCACAGATTTGCATGCACACTTACACACACATGAATGCATGTACAAGCCAGGGACTCCCTGGCAGGGAGGGTGACAGGTTGAAACAGGTTGGGGGGAGCGTTAAAGAGAGGGACTGGAGCTACATGGAGTGCTCAGATGTGCAGTGTTGGTCTTGAGGAATGTATCGCTTTACCCATGTCCCAGTGAAGGCGGGAGGGGGTTTGGGGGTGAGTGGCAGCGTGATAGTGGGACGTTAAATACACCCCACTGGAGCCTGCTTTTGGATTCGAGAAGCCAGACCCCGTAACCCCTCGGTCACTGGAGAAGGAAAGGGTGGTGGAGATTGGCATCTATGACTGTTTCCGGGACAGCTGGCCGTCTGACCGAAACTAGGAGATACAACAGAATGTACTGTAATGTGCCATGTTTCCAGGACAAAATAGGTCTTTTTGACAGAGGAATCTATGAGGGTAAAAGTAGCGTTTCTGTCATTCTAGGGACAAGGAGAATTGCCTGCTTCGAGAAATTGTCACCCTTACATCTCATGAAACTGCCAATGTAAACTCGTCTCCCAACAATGAATCCTTTCCAGTGCAATGGACTAACCTTACACTAAACTGCAACCTGCCCTGACAAATGGGCGCCTGCAACTGGTGACCGCAGAGTTTCGGAATAAACAATTGCCCTTTCTAGAAAAAAAAGTGTGAGGCTTCTATCAAATTGTGTTTTGGATAACATTATTAAACTAACTCATAATGGATGGGAACAAAACAGGAAAACTACACAGAGACATGTAGGGTTTACATGATCTCCAGTGTATATTGGGGTCCTCAGGAGCAGGTAACCTGCCCTTTCTGTCACTCTAACAGCGACAACACCTGAGAAGACCCGCCTGTTCTCTGCTGGTGCCTTTTGTTTGAATTAGTTATCGGTAATTCCATTAATCTGAGCCCACGGCCCAGGTATGATATAATGAGGCGAGCTCACTTCTCTAGACAGGCTTATCTTGCCCTTCGTCCATTTGTTTTAGCTCCGCCCACATCCTGCTATAGGCTTACCTAAAGCCCGCCTATCCAGAAGACACCCTGCACTGTCACCAAGCCCTCGGACAGCCTAACTCAGCAAGTCCCGGAAGGGAGGGTTTCAAAAAGACTTGTGGAGACTAAAGAGTCTGACAGCCCATCCGTAGCACCAAAGAAGCACAACGAGCTGTGGTGCAGGAACGGACAAGGCCGCAGGTGACCTCCCTTGGACTTTGCCAGATAGGGAATCTGGTGAACAAAGAAACTGATAAAAAAACAACTGAACCCTGTGACCCAACCAGAGTGGAGACGACAACAGGTCACAGAAGTCAGCAGCAGAAATATAGGCAGAGGGAAGCAAGATGTTTATCTGAAAGTCTGCCATACTTGAAATGTCCAGAATGATGGTAGTGGACTCAGAAAGACCACCCACGAGAAAATAGTGAGTGAGTCCAGCCCTTAGGCAACTGAACAACCACCTGCAAAGTGACAAAACCAGCAGCAGAACCCAACAAGCTACCCAAGCCCTACAAAGAGAATGGGGCAGAACCAAACCCTTCCAAACATCCGAACAAAGGGCACAAGGGCATTGAACCCATCCCTCCACAAGGGATAACAAGGGGGACAAGAAGCCCAGAAAGGCAGCAAGCATGGAATGCACCCAGCCTTGCAGAAGCCAGAACCGCTGCCACCCTTCCCCCAGTCACACCCGGGCCCAGCTGCCCCACTCCTTCATCCCAGACCAGCAATCGAAGGAGACAGGAATAGACAACTGAGAGGCAAAGAGCAAGCTGAGAGTACCGTCAACTGCAACTGTAGAAGATGCATACAAAGAACAAGTGTAGCCGACTAGGATGGCCAAGTGGAACAGAGCAAGGTGCAAGAACAGCCCCCAGATTGGCAGACCTGCCCAGACAGGAAGTCACAAAATACACATCATCCCAAGGACTGCCACAGTCACAAAGAAGTCAAGGTAGGGTGAACACCGAGCTGATCCTGACACCTATCACCCTGCTGATGTTTATTGTATTAAGGGACAGCAACAGCTAGTCACCCCTGAACATGGAGATGCCCAGAGTCAACAGTACCCAAAGTGAGTCCTATAGCCAAGGAAAGGAGGTCCCTAACCTATCTGAAGTCCTGCAAGCCCTGAAAAGCGGAACCCACGAGCTCTAAAACAATCAAAAGTAGATGGCACCAAAACCTGTAGGACGTAGAATGGCTTGGACCCAAGGCAAAAAGAAACAACAACTCCTGGCTCAACAGAGTCCCCACCTACAGTTACAGGGGTCCACATACCGACAAATCTCAACAGGAGGAGCCGGGACAGCCTCTGCCCGTAACAGCAGTGGAGCCACACCTCTAAAGACCCAGGCAAAAGGCGGTCCATCCACAGAACAAGCCAAGTCCACAACATAGGAAAACCCATCAAACAGAGCCAGGCCCACTGGACCTCTACCAATCCCTGCCACACTACAACCAGAACCCACACACCAAAAAAGAACAGATGATAACTCCATTGCAGAGCAATGAAAGAGTAGCCATCACTCTCATGTAGGGTAACTACCTCAGTCCATGTCATTACCAGCACTGTTTCCAGTCCTGGGCACCTCTGTGAAAATTCTGTGTATTCTGTTTTGTGCATGGTTAATGTGTATCCATTGACCTAATGAGACCCACACACCAGTTGTAGTTATTTGAAGGTGTAAAGCTGAGAACTGGAAATAGCGTCAATAATTACATGGAGTGAAGTGGTCACCCTCCTCCAGAGCGAGGTGGTCAGCCTTCTACAGGACTAAAACCCAGCAGCAAGAAACACAACTGTGACTAAACTAACCCTAATAGCAGGCAGCTTTATGCCTGGAGCAAGACTAGTTCAATCAGTCCTTCTGGAAGTTCCCTGGCCTTACACCATCTAGAAGCCTGGGCCCTGCAAGGACTCGAGGAGCAGTCATGATATACAAAGCCACCCCTGTCACACACACAGTAGGTGGAAATGCAAAGAATAGTCCCCGTAAGAAATGGTAAAAGGAAGCAACACAGCCATGAAACAATTGATGAAGACACAAAGTTATGTCATGCTGCAGTCCAAGGATTAAAGCTTTCATTTGAAACAATTATCTTCCTAGCAAAAACTAGTTCTTCAATACATTCTTAAGATTTTTTTTTCCAAGCTTCCACACTTTTTAGAGTACCTGTTTTGGCATTCAGTAACTTCTTGTTTATTTTGCAGACTTATCGGTCATTTAATTTTGCTGGTCCTACCCTTCATTTTTAATTCATCTGCACTTCCACCTGGTGGAGCAGTCTTGTATTAGTCTAGGTTGACACTAAATTTCCCCCATGAATGTTGATCCCACAACGTGTGGTTGTTAGTCAAATTTGACATGTACATCTCTTAAACAAAAAAACTAATTTTCAGCATAATGTTCTTGCCTGGGTCCATTTCTTCCCTTGTTACTCTGCTAATAGAAATGGGGATGTTCTCTCTCCATCTGCGACTGTCCGTCTCTCTTTCCACAGTACCTCTATACATTTGATCACTCTACGCATGTTCACTTCCCGCTGATCTTTAATCTTACAACATTTTCTAAAATCTCTAGGACCTCTTCAGTGGCTGACAATTTGGGTAATCAGTAACGAAAGTGCAAAGAAGAGATTTATTGAATTACTCAGTTATACTGATTAATCATATCCGGACTGGATGACGTTCATCCATACCATCACAATTCAATTGAGCAAGAACTTTATACAAAATATAGTTTTTCAAATAATCAAATAAATCACATAGACAGGTGTATATATTTAATATAGATGTGTATTAGAAAAACAAAACATAACCATTAATATGCGCTGGTAAGCTGGGCCGCTCTTGATTTAACCACGATCCGACGGCATGTTTATACATTAGTCTGTCCCGACTCATATTAAATGGGGTCCTTTTACATCGACATACAAGTACCATTGTCCTGAAGATGGTCTCTTGGATTGTTTCCACAGGAGATCGAAATGTCGACGCACAGTCCGTCTTCCTCTTTGGATTACTGTTACCACCCAAACAATTGTTATCTTCCTTTGAAGAGGGGCATCTTCTTATTCGAATTAGCAAGTGGACTTTGAGTATGTTGGCACATGTTCCCAATAATTAGGAGCTTCAAAGTACTGGAGGCATCACATTGTCAATGTACTACAGGGTACATTTATGATAAGACACTTTTCTAGCACCCCATTGCGTCCCCCTAACAACACCATGTGTTTGCCGTATTTACAGTACGGTGCACAGTGGCAGTTGTGACCACATTAGCGTAATAATTTATGGAACTAATGTGGCGCTTTGCGGATTTGCATGATAAATTATGGAGCTAATGCAGCAAAGCACAGGGAGGTCCATTGTTTTCAATGTGACCGTCACCTTATTATGATGGTAAACATGGTGCAGTGAAATATAGTAAATTTCACTGCGCCATGTTTCTGGGCTTCCCTATGTGGGAACGCTCCCTTGCATACATAATGCCAGGCGCAGGCATAATGTGGCAATGGCACAGTTCTTGCCATAGCGGAGGAGTCGTCCCTGCGTCCATAACTGATAGGTAAACCTTTACAAACCAGCACATTTCTTTTTACTAACGAGGGCCGTAAAGATCACTAAAATGTCTCTTGCAAGGTCACTTATCAAACTGAGGATGAGACAAGGATAACGCTCCAGGGACGTAATTTATGCATCAATCAAGTGTATGTACTTGTTTAGTCATCTGATAATGAAAACTCAACTGACAGATTATGGATTGAAAGGGAATCTAGGGATGTGAAGTTCCGGTCCCTGGCCATGTCCCTCCCCTCTGTAGGTGTCTCGTAGTCCTTCCTCTCTCAGACTATTCACAGCCGGGATCCCTTACACTGTATTTCAAAAGTATCCAAGAACAGAGACAGGTGAGCGCTGAAGCTATAATAGAGATCTCGGCCCCGCAGCCCAGGAGTGCGGCGCTGAGAGAGCCAGGGGCCAGTCTGGGCCGCGCTCGCAGCCTGGTTCTCCCGGCCTCTGAAGGGAAGCCTGCAGCCTCTGTTCACGGGGATCCCCCAGCTCAGAGTCTGCACGGGGGCGTTCCCGGGGCCCTTGGGTGGGGTAGCGCGACGTTTAGAGAGCAAAAAGCCGAGCCCTTCCAGATCTACTCGTGTTGGAGTTACTGTCCGGTGTAGGTCATATTCTGGGACACCCACGTCAGATGACATGCACATTACTCCTCTTCATATTAATTGTATGTGCATTTAATTCGTGGATGTATTCTGAAACTCTGGATGTTCACGTTCTTGAATACTGGAGATCTCGGCGCTTCTGCAACTGTGAAGCCTGCTTGAATATCTACTTTCAACTCTCTCTGAACCGAATACAAAGCACGGGTAGTAATAATAATAGCTCTTTATATAGAGTATTTGCCAAAATCATTTACATCACTTCACATACAATATTTTGACATCCAAATACGTTTTCAGAAATATTTCTTTATTTGCATGAATTGCGATATCCCAGTTCACGCAAATGCATGCGCCTTACTCACCCTCACGCGTGAGTAGAGCTCTTTATAAATTCCTGATTGATTGATATCGAGCAATACAACGTCAGAAAGGGTCAGTAGTCCAATGTAAATGTACAATCTCGTTTGATGAAACAATTGCGGGTACTTAACACATCTGGCAGAGCACAGTCTATCACAATGTCTGTATATGATCAATAGTTTTTACAATCGTAGCATTGAGTACTCAGTATTCAGCGAACACAACAATAAAACAATAATGATGGACTAAAAAAGGTATGCAACCACCCAAACCCGTCTGGAGAGGGAGGCTAGATGGGGGAGAAAACAGGGAAAAAAAGCTTGCAAGAAGGCCACTGATCAGTGAATTGAGCAAGGGAATTGGTTATGGGTAGCAATAGGGGACAGGATAAAAAAATGAGAACAAAGGAAGGAAAAATCTGGTATTGAAGGCGGGGACCAGTGTCTTTCGCCGGTTTGTGTGGGGACGTTTGCCAATACAGTCACTAGGTAACCAGCGCCTACCCCGGGGGCCGCCGCCAACAGCATGCGTCATCACCAACATGGAGGGGGTCGGGGATTAAGGACATGTTTAATACCACCAAGTCTGAGGGCGGTAATCTAGGTGTTCAGGGCGGCCTGTCGTCAGACTTAGCCTCCACCATCTCCAAGTAATTTTGCCACTCCAGAGGCATGGTCAGTCTCGAGCACCCCTTTCCACCACTACGCAGTGCTTCCTGCTCAGCCAGTATGCCAGAGCACAGGTCAGACAGCCACAGTCGAATGTGGGGGGGGTTTGGACGGGGGGTTAAGGGCAGATTTCCAGCTCATGGCTATCCTGCTTTTAGTAAGAACCAAAGCTAAATGTGTACATTTATTGACAGGCTTAGGTGCTGCGGAATGGAGGTAATGCCCAGTAAACAATCCTCACCCGGGAGCAGGGAGCCCAAGGCCTCGGAGAGAAACCTTAGTATCTCACCCCAGCAGGGACTGATCTGAGGATAGGTCCAAACCATGTGTAAAAAATCTGCCTCAGCAGCTTGATTGCGTGGACAGCTATCCATGACCATTGGGGACCTACTTGCCAACTGCTCGGGGTAAGATAGGTATGGTGAAGGTAATGAAATTGTGTATATTTTAGTCTGGCGTTTGTGGAGATGAGTTTTGGTACCTCTATACACTTTGTCCACTGTTGGTCTGTGAGTGTAGTATTGAGTATAGAGTCCCAGTGAGCCAGAAGGGAATGGAGTGGCACCCCACTGTGCGCAAGGGGCTATAAAGGCATGTAACAGCCCCGCGACCACCCCCATGTGTTAGTAACACGTGGAGGAGCAATGAAGTCTCAGGTTCATCATGTGTTCTATGCCAAACCCTGTGTAGTTGTTGTGTGAGTGTAGCATAAAGAAGGAATTAGCCTGGTGGCATATCTCAGTCGTCCACCAAGCTCTCAAACGTATTAAGGATCTTGTCATTATAATAGGTCATCCCAGTTAGTGAGGACAGCCTCTGTCCATGAGGTCGCATCCGGTCTCGAACCCAACTGAGCAGTTCGGCATAGCCCGGAGGGGTAATTCAGGTGCATATGGAGGATGAAGGCGGCGCTTAACAATGTAAGAAATAGAGCATGCCTTATCTGCTCGCATAAGGATATTCCTATCCCCTCTGGGAACCTCCCTGTCAGAACCCTGCAGCCACCTCAACAACAGACGCAGCACTGTCCTACTGGGCCAGTGTCCCAGGTCAAGCATGTTCAGCCCCGCAAAGAGTGAGAGGGCCACTGTAGCTGAGCCATGACATAACAATATTTGCAGTTCGGAGCACCGAGGCCACCCCCCATTTTGACATACAATTATGACAGCTTGAATTAGTACATATTTTATCAACTTTGGAAGGATAGAAACCTGAGGTAACCTTGTCTGAATCTCAATGTGTACAGCACAACACACACACATCTCAGCAGCAAGCGCTTAACTCACTGATCTGTGCTACTGTCCTTCCTTGATGAACCTGAACAAGTGCCAGCTGTGGACCATCCTGGACCCTCAGACTTTCATTCCTGCCAGCAAATGCTCTAACCTTCCACCTGCAGATGACAGGGGAAAGGCAGATGGACCAGCTTGAAATAGCCAGTGTGGGGCGACTTTTTGTCCCATGGGCCATGAGCCAAAAAAACACTGACCGTACATTGGTCCTTTCAAACTGGCCCACCTGGCAGCCAACAGGCCTGTCCAACACTGTTTATGCCAGCAGAGTGGGGTGCTCAGAATTCATGGGGAACTCTGTGTTGTCCACCATTTAAACCATATACTCTCTTCACGCCTGTGACAGTGCAAGCTTCTCTACATTGAAAGCAAAACTGCCCAGAGACAAAATGTGAGAGGGGAGCAGAATGTCGGAGTGGGGGAAGAAGTTTATTCTTAATAATTACCAGCCTAGTCCATTAGACCTTTGGGAGTTTTTTCCAGTTTAAACATGAGTGTGATAAGAGTGTACCATGTTAACACGAAGGGGCATATTTATACTCTGTTTGCGCCGAATGTGCGTAAAAAATGTTGACGCTCATTCAGCGCAAACCTTGCCCCATATTTATACAATGACGCCCGACCCCGCGAACGTCAAAATCCCTCTGTGTGCGTCATTTTCTGGATGCTGGAAACTCCCTTGCGTTAATGAAATGCAAGGTAGGCGTTCTCATCCAAAAAATGACTTTAAGGCCTGTGCACCTTATTTATACTCCTGCATCATTTTGACGCACAGAAGGGGGCAGGCCTTAAAAAAGGCACACAGCCTGATGTGTGCCGTTTTTTAACGCCTGGGTGAGGGCAGGCGTTAAGGGACATGTGGGCCCATTTCCATGGTCTCTGACCATGGAAGCAGTCCAGAGGTGCCCTTCCCTGCCCCCAGGGACACCCCCTGCCACCCTCGCCCACCCCTGGAGGACACCCATGGATGGGGGGACCCATCCCAGGTAAGTACAGGTAAGTTGGGGTAAGTATAATTTTTGTATTTTATTAAAGTAGCATGGGGGCCTAACTTGGGCTCCCCTACATGCCAATGTGCCCAATGGCCATGTCCAGGTGACAGAAGTCCCCTGGGCATGGCCATTGGGCAAGGGGGCATGACTCCTTTCTTTACTAAGACAGGAGTCATTTCAATGGGGGTTGTGCGTCAAAAAATGGCGAAAGTCCGGTTTGAGCCATGATTTTTTACTCAAACCTGACTTGCACCATTTTTTGACGCACAACCCCCATTTTTCCTAACGTCAATCCTTAAATAAGGCGCCCGCCTGGCACGTAGAAATGGCGTTAGTTGGCAGTAAATTTTTTGACGCAAACCAGCGCCGTCGCTGGTTTGCGTTAAAAAGTATAAATATGGGCCCAAATGTATTGGTGGAAGGGATCTCTTATTTACTGCATACCCTGTGATGGTCCCTGCAAAAGCGAAAGCGATGTAACCTAGCCATAAAATGTTTATGGCAGCTGAGAAATAATTGTACGGTTCCAATCAAAATACAGCTGATATGCAAATAACTGCTGCTACTACCCACTAAAGGAATAGCGTCCCTGCTGAGAAGTCTTAATTCTGCCCAGTAAAGTTATCACAGTGCCGTCAAGAAACGATGGTACCCTCTATGATATGCAGCTTTGGTAAATAGTGTTACAATAACCACTAAAAGCATGGCGGCTACACAGAGAAATAAGCATGCTTTCAAATAAATGGCAGCCTTGCTGAGAAGTCTTGGTGTTGCCACATTAAAGCATGTCATGCCTGCTGAGAAGTATTGATGGTGTTATATAAAGTACAGCATCCCTGCAGGGTCGTGCTCCTAATATCCACCTCAAGTATGGCATACCTGCTGAGAAGTGTTAAAACATTCTACTTTAAGTACAGCATGCTTGCTGAGAAGTGTTGATACTGTTCACTTAAATTCTGACATGCCTGCTTAGAATTGATGTTGTCCCATTAAAGTATGGCATGCCTGCTGATAATTGTTAATACTTTCTACCTAAAATATGGCATGCCTGCAAGAAGTGTTACTACTTTCCACTTAAAGTGCAGCAGCCTTTTGATGCCTGCCAATACTTTCCAATAAAAGCAGCGCCGCCAGCTAAAAAGAGTTGATATTGTCAAATAAAATGCATTAGTCCAGGTGTACTCGTAGGGCATTAAAAAAGTGATGGATGGAATGCTTGAATTGATCTCAGCCACCGGCAATCGCTCAGGGCTGCATCCCAATCCATTGTTTCCCGCCCAACATGCCACTTCAGTTTGAACCCTGCTATATGCAAATCAGTCTTAACCCTGCACCATTGAGAACAGTCCAGCCCAAACTGCTAAGCCAGGTCCTCCCTGATCCAGAACTCAAGCAACCCAGGACAAGTTTCATCTTTATTAGGGTTTATCAGCAAGTTATAGGTTGGTTCCAGTGGCACAATGAGCACTGGATCCACGTCTGAGCATACCCGTTAGACTTAGGCCATCAAAAACAAGAGGATGGATGGAATGCTTGAATTAATATCAGTTACTGGCAAGTACTCTAGGATGCGTCCCTATCCACCATTTCACCCATCATACCTCAGTTTGAACCCAACCCCATCTAAATCAGTCTTGACTCTGCTCGTTCAGCCCAAATTGCAAGACCAGCTCCTGTGTGAACATGAACACAAGCAACCCAGAACTGTTTTTGCCCTTGTCAGGGCTCATCAGCCACGTTTAGCTTGGTTCCAGTGGCACGGTGAGCATGGGCCCAATTTAGAGCATACCTATCACACTTAGGGCATCGAAAATAAGGTGATGGATGGAATGCTTGCATTAATCTCAGCCAATTGCATTGCAGTCCAGCGTTTTTTACCCACCATGCCACCTCACTTTGGACTCTGCCATGTGCTAATTAGTCTTGACCTTGCTCAATGGATTGGAATGTTACCCCAGCGATTGCCAGTGGGTTACACTTATCGCAAGCATTTTCCTGTCACTTTTTATGTATTTAATGTAATGGCCTAAGTGGCCAAGGGTCTCCCAAGTGAGATGGAGCTGTTGTAGGATTGCCTTTGAAGGTTCAGGCAGGTGCCTCTGTCACTTTCTCTATCTTCCTGATATTAGTTGTAGCAGGTAGAAGAGAAAGAGACTTGAGAGAGAAAAGAGAAAGAAAGAGAAATCAGAGTGGAAGGGGGTGAAAGTGAGACAGAGAAGGGATGGGTAAATAAAAATAGACATGGTGGTGGAGGGAAGCAGGCTGGTTTCAACATTTTGCCAGGGCTGCTTTAGATTTTCAGTCCAGCCCTAAGGTTCTACTCTGAGGTGTAATGGTGGGCATGAGAAAAATGGGTAGGAATGCTATCCCTTGTAATTGCCAATGGTTAGACGTATTGCAAGCATCCTCCCACCACCTTTGGTGTGTTTCTATGATGAAAATTGTTGGTATGAATATGCTAGTGGCTTCAATGGGTGCCAGAAGGAGTGCCGTTAGGGCATTTCATCTATCAGCCTGCCAGCTGTCTGATACTATGAAGCCTCACCTCCGTCCTTTGGAACGTCTGCCCACAACTTTAAGCGCTCATGTATAATGTTCGAGATTTCTGCCTCTGCCACCAGGCCCCATTGCATCTCATCAAAGTTTAGGAGGGTGAACTCCAATCATAGCCTGACAGCGCGTGATGTTCAAGCACAGATGAGCAGCTGCTTCAAAAGCGCCACCATGAGGAGGTCAGGAGCTGAGCCTCCTGCTTAATAAAGACGGGAGTGGACCTCCTCCCTGCATAGGACCACTTCACCACTTCAGTTAGATTACCCTGAACACCATGTACACAAACAGAAGCAGCATGGGGTGCAGCACAGTGAGAATTGGGGTATAATTTGTGGCATCCTCACTCTGAGGCAAAGCCTCAGGGATAACTTCTGTCAGGGCTGGCTTTAAGGCAGTGCGAGCGGTGTGGCTTGGATTGGGGGGCGCTGACCTCTCAGGGGCGCTGTGTTTGGCAATAACTTATGAAACTTGCGATTTAAAAGCACCTGCTGAAAAGTTCCTTGTGCGTCCAGCCTTCAGGAAGCAATTAAAATGTCAAGATACCTCTGATGGTTGATGTTCCTGCTAGAGAGCTCGCTCGCAGTTTTTGACTCGATATAAAGTAGGACAGAGGGTTAAAGAGCCTGCTGCAAAGAACAGAACTATATTTTATGTGGATAGCTGAGTGGATTAGTAAAGCCAGCCTTTACATGCGCTTTAAAACAAATGAAGGTACGTGAAAGAGGGGCTATGGTGAGAAGATGGGCGCATTTGCCAGGCAGTAGTGAGGGAATCTGAGGAGGTGGTCATGGGGTGGGAGGGTCCCAAAAAAGACTGTCGCGCAGGGCGCCACCAGCGCTAAAGCCGGCCCTGGCTTCTGAACTCCGGGATAAGGGATGGGGCCTGATACGTCGCCAAATCCTGCTCCAAGACTGAACATGAACCTCAATGTCTTCACTCAGGGTCACGAAATGTTTGGATACTGTTCAGCATTAATCTGAACTTCATAATACTTGAATTGTACCCACAATAACCTGCTGCAGTTTCTATATTGTCAGCTCAAGGTCATCCTTTTTAAGTTGTTCTTCAGCATTTTGTTTTAGAACATGATTGGGGTTCGTTTTTGAAGTTAAAGGTAGTATATTTGTGTTTTTCATAGTGTTCTGCCTGTTGTACATCACACAATATTCACTGGAGAGAAAAAAAACGTATACGGTCCCAGCCATCTTTGGACAGTTGTGTAAAACCTGCCAGTTGCCTCTAATTCTAACTCATATTCCTGGGAGGAATAATAAAAATACTCAAAAAATACCACAAAATACTTTGCACTTCCATGAACATTTCACCGTAGTGTACCGCATTCCCTGAACATTACCAGGAATTTAGAACCAAGGTCCATAGAGGTATCAGTAGTTCTTGTGAGTTTGGATGCGTGAAAGGAGAGAGAGTGAGGGAGGGGGAGCAGAGGAGTGTGAAAAGGAGGCAGAAAAGAAGCTGAAATGGGGCGAAGCGAGAGTGAAAAGAGAGAACAAACAATGGTAACAGAACAGGTTGGACAGGGTAAGCAAAATGATGAGAGAGGCAGTAATACAAAAGGTTCAAGGGACTACAATGGAAAGAGAAGAGTCGTAAAAAAGAGAGAAAGGGAAGACAGAAACAAGAGCGCGAGCAGTAGGAGAAGAAACTAAGAAAACTCCCAAATAGTTTCTTGAAAAATAGCGATGCTCGTGTTTTTTTGGTTTAGGCCGTGGTTTGGGAGCTACAAACAACCATTTATTCCTGATCTGCCTATTACAATTAGGGTGCCCCTTGTATGAACATGAGAAAAGTCTTTCCGTTTCCGTAGTTCACATTTAGTCTTGTGAGCAGTCAACGAGTTTCTTCTTGAGAGCATCTTCTCCAGTCAGCATGTCTCCTGCAAAAGGAGAGCATAGAGTACTATTCTTATTGAGCCTTTAGTGAAATAAAAGTGGACTGAGGGCGCCATCTAGTGGTCACTAACAGGATGTGTCGGTGATAGGCCGCCGTTTACAGATCTGTGCTATGCGCCGTGCCACTCACGTCTGCACTCTCTATACTAGAGCATCCCAGACAGGGGTTTGCGCCGCGCGTGCATGTTTGCAGTTTTTCGTAATTCTTAAATGCACTTCCGGTGTTTGTCCATGTCACGTCTTTCGTTATTTATTTTCTGCCTCCGCTCACAGAGCTCTCAGTTGTCCTCCGATTTATGATGTAGTGGTTATAAATCATTTAAAGTTTTCCACTCCAGCTGCTGCCTCTGACAAACGATATCGCATGTATGCCAACATTTTTAAACTGGGAAGTGGGAGATTTTGAAAAAAAACGGGGGATATATTTTCCTCATTGACTTATATTGAAGCTGAAGCAATTTTAGGCCAGAGAAAGCTAAAATACCGCCATATTAGACTTCAGAAATTGCGAGTCACGTGTTTGAATGTGTGTGTTTGGCATGCATGTTACCCTCCCATGCTCACTGATGTGGTTCCGCTTTGTCTTGCAGGGGCTACGAGGGATATCGGCTCTGCGCTGACTCGGATGTGTATGCGGCACCGCAGCATCGAAACAAAGCTCAGACACTTCACAAAGTAAGTTTCTGACCAGGGCGTCTTTCTAAAGCAATATAATGGCGTCTCCTCCAGGCCCCATTTTAGGTCTCGTGTACAAGGCAGCTTAGGCGGCACCCTCCTGTGGACCATATGACAAAAGTACAGTGGCCTTAGAGCTTGCCCATTTCTTCCATTGCTTGGCTTCATACGCACTCCAGTTTTCATACTTCTTATTCATTGGCTTTCCTGCCTCTTCCTCTGTTTGTCCTTCCCATAGAGCAGAGCTTCTGTACCATCCTTTTGATTGAAACAGGGAACTATTTTTCTCCACTCAGTACTCCATGAGAATGCGTGTTTTCTTGCTCTCTCTCTCGCTTGATGCTTCCCCCTCAAATACCTGCCACTGAGTTTGGTTTTGTACCTCACCCCCCTTCCAGCTTGTCTACGAAAGCACAGCAAAATATATATTTATTTCCCATGGTGTGACTAAAGGACAGACTTTAAGAGACATTTTTTCTTTTATCTCCTGCATGCCACATACTGGACAAAAGGTCAGGCCTTGGGACACAAAGGCTTGTATGGACCAGATGCTGCACTCACTTAGCAGGCATTTGAGGCAGAAAGAGTAAACCAAGTCTTGAGGTGGGGACATCACTAATGACTCGCAGCGGGGAAGGAGGAGTTGTTAACACTTAAATTTTAAAGTGGGCATGCCACTTTGGCCGGTTGTCTTGCAATGGCCAGCCCGACATGCGCAGTTTAAACCTCTCCAACCCGAGTTGTCTTAGAGAGCTGGGTGAGGAGCAGGCCCAGACCTCCAGTGCTTGTAGGAGCGCTGAGTCAGCCTGCTCCAACCAATCCTGGCACTTCTCTCATGCTGGTTAACAGTATGAGAGTAGCATCCGTATTGGTTAGGGGAGTTGGCTCAGAGACCCCTTGCTGCTGAACTGCAGGACCGGAGAGTAATGGAGTAGGTAATTGAGTTTTTATTTTAAAATGTATTATACTTTTTTTTTTATTTCTGCACACTGCCAGGCCATGTGAGAAACTCACACTGCCTTCAGCCTCAACTCCAGAGCTCTTAATCATGGCATGTTATAACACTGTTTATTAAGGGCCACAGCTGAGACCTTTGGGGTTGCACCTAAGGGCATTCCTGGAGTGCCCATCTGATTGCCCCACCACCTTAAGAAGGAATCAGCAGCCACCGGTTGTAGCACTTGCATTTTTTAGTACCTTTGTGTTCTGCCAGCTGGTCTAGCTTGGCCTTACTCACTTCTCTCACTTGATTTTGGCATTGTGTTTCTCCTCTTGTTTCCTTAACAATTTCTTGCTATTATTTCTGCCCCCCTTTTTAGCTTACTCCCTCCATTTTTACCAGGACGTGCTTCCACTTTTTTGTCCTGGGACCAGTACATTCATCTGTTACTCCTCCTCTTTCTTCCTGTCTTCCATTCTCTACAAAGTTTGTACTGTCCTACTTTCTTTTCTTGTTCCCCTGTCTGCTAGACGCATCTTTCCTTTCACGTTTAGACTTCTTTTATTTGCAAGTTCTCTGCTAATTGACCACAATTTCCACCTTGTATTCTAACCATATGAACGGTTTCTTCCATTCTCAGTGCCTTGATGGAAAGTCTGATTAACCCGCTCCAGGAGAGAATTGAAGACTGGAAGAAGACTGCTACTACCTTGGATAAGGACCATGCAAAAGGTAATACAACAGCATGTGACTGCGGAGCTCTTATTCAAGGGAAGCCACTGGCATTGTTTCTTCAGAACCATAGGACATAGTGGAAGTGACATCAGATGCCCTTGGGCCCCCATTTAACATCACAGTAAGTGACATCACATGACCTTTGAATCTGAGGGTAATATCAGTGACATGACAGAGCCTTTGACTCTGGTGAAACCAACAAACTGTCTATTAAATACAAGACTAATAAATTATCTAGAAAACTCACAAGGAGCAGTTAAATGATAGGCATGTGAATCAGAAAGGAGCCAAGTAGCCTTTATTGCCATCTCTCGAGACGCATGAAAATTACCTGCCTTCATTGACTATGAAACAGGATGTCTGCCCATCAGTTTCATGCTAGTTCCTGTGTGAGGAGCTGTACACAAATACAGCCAACATCGTTGCCCCCTTAAGTGTAGGAGGCATTATAGCACCTTTAGTAACATGTTAGTTGTTGTGATTGCCATGAGTAGGGTGAAATTGGGATGCCATTGTGAGCACTAGAGGAGGTTCATGAAGGAAGTACTTATAGGTACACTGGATTCCTCTCAAATAGCCGAACTTTATTCCTGCCCGAGAATCTGTTACTCAAGATAACCACTGCATGCTTCCAGGAATCCATTTTCTGCCATGTATCCTTTCCAGGAGAGAGCTGCTAAAGTGAGCGCTTTACCCAAAGAGGCACTTTTGCCTCTTAAAATGTCTTACATTTACTACTGCTTCCTTCCCAGAAGGACAGATTTCAAAGTACTTGAAGAAAGTCTTTGAGTGGTTCTTATTTAGGCACCCCAAGAAGGCCCCCCTCGTGATCGCACAGTAGTGTTCCAGCCTTCGTGGGTTCTGATGGAGCGCTTATGTGGGATACCCACCAGTGGTGCCCTTTCCGAGAAGCTCCAGAGTGTTCCTCCATTGAGGCCTCATGTCTCATGCTGATGGAAATCCTTAGGTGTGAAATGGAGCCACACAGAGAGACGTTCATAGCTTACTTCAGACTATGGTGTTAAAAGATCAGAAAGAAAATATTCCATAGGATAACAGCAAACACAAACATCACATTTCCTTTAAGTGTGTAATTTCTTTCATGTTGAGTCATAGCATGGCAGCTTCCTGACGCAGAAGAAACTGTACCACAGTTTGTAGATGTGTCTAGCTAAGAAACGTCTGCGGCAAATAGATGGGTCTTCAAAGCACTTCAGTAACTTATGATCTCTCACTAACATTAGTGTAAGAGGTAGCATGATCCAGGAAACATTGTCCTGCAGGGAGAAGGATCTACTCATCAGTCTGTCTATGAAATCTAGGTACTGTCAACAAGGTAGGGACAAAAGATAGGAGAGGATGACCGAGAACTTACTGATGGAACCGCCAGAAGACAAGGGGTCATTCTTTGCCAGTCTTTCCCATGTTGACCACAGGGAGGTATTAAATACTAATGCTTGGCTCAGTGGAAGACCGTGTGAAAAGGTTGAAGCGGGGCAGACTGGGTTTCTGTGCAAAACTGAACACCTCCTCTAGATTCTGCATTCTGGAGATGTTGGAAGCTCTGGAGACCAATGTTTTTCACATAGTTTGTACAGGCCACCAGTGGGTCAAGTGGTTTGGTATGTGAATATCACAGCTTGAATATTGTCTGGCATCACTATAGCGTCCGAAATATCTTTTACAAAAATATCACCCTCTGCATTTAATAATATAAAAGCTACAGACAGTGGAGCAAAATGTTTGAAACTAATACTCAGTCCACAAGATTTGTGACCCAGGATATTTTGATATGCAGACTGACAAGTACTGTGAGGATCGTGTTAGAGTGAACCGGCAAAAGAAAGGTCCTTTGAGATCCTGTTAGGAGAGAAAAGCCAGTCACGGTGACTCCTAATCTGTGGGAGAAGAGTCCACACAAATCACTAAAGACTCCCAAATGTTTCAAGGGGCCCAAAGGACTCTCGCATTGGTGTCATACTTCAGAAGGCCATATCTCGGCGCATGACTTGTTGTGGCCACCATGATCTCCATTTCTGAACCTTTAAGTTTCAAGTTGTCAAGCGTGATCCATCAGTCAGCACCAGATGTAGACAGCAGGGGAGATTCCCCCCAAGGCTGAAGCCAGCAGGATGTAGTCCAGCCGCCATGTAGGTATCGACTCTGCACTTATGACTCTGACGCAAAACTGACGTAATTCAACAAAAACACAGATTCTTCTAGTCAAGGCCATGTTATAGACGTGAGGAGGGACATTAGCTATAAATACATAAAACCAATGCAAACAAGGAATGTGCCCCGTTTTAGAAAAAAGATACCGAAAGACAAATGCACAAACAAGATTTGAAAGTGAAAATTTTGATGTCAAGCAACATCACGATTTGTTCATCAATGTTTTATCTTGAGCTTGTGTCGTATTACCCACTCCCAGACTCTCACCAACATACAAACCAGAAGGCAGTGCAATGTTTTTGCTACTGATTGTTTTTAATGGAGAGTTTGCACTTTATATCAAACTGTAATTTTTTTACCCCCACGTCTGTCGACAGTTCCTTCAAATGTTTTCCGGCTGTTCAGTCATCCCATGGTCAGTCCTTTTCGCTTAGTAAGAAATCATCCATTGACTAAGGGAAGTACTGGGAATAGCTGTGGGTTCATGCTGGTGATAACAGGGCTGTAGTAACATTCCTATTCATATTATTTTATTATTAGCAGTAGAATTCACATAGAAAGCAGTAGTGTCTTCTGAGTGTCATGGCAATTAAGGGTGTGACAGAACTTCTATTATTACCCAACAGAGCTGGTGCCTATATTATTGACCTCATACAACAAGGGCTTTCCCAGGTCCTTTGAATTCCAGCCCGCATGGTTTTTTGCCGATCTCTGCAGCAGGCACATGAACCCCGTGTCTTACCAACTTAGTCAAAGTATGGCGTGCGCATTATAGTTGCAAATGCGTAAACACCTCTGTTCCAAAGTTCAGGGTGACCGTGGACTCTGGGCCCTAGATCAGTGGTAGGCAGCCATGTATGAGGCCATGATAGACACACTTCATTACCCACATACTTCAACGTTGTATGTGATTTGCATAACGTAGTCCTAGCTGTAAAACAACTAAGTATGGTACATTATGATGCTATGCATTACCTGTTTGTCCATTCTTGCAGAGTACAAGCGTGCACGAAGCGAGATCAAGAAGAAGACTTCGGACACTTTGAAACTGCAGAAGAAAGCCCGGAAAGGTAGGATCTACTGTGAAACCCTTCATTCCCTACTCAGCCTCCCCCCTCCCCTTGGATCTCACCCATTATCTTGCAGCACTGTCCCTCACTTCCTGGTCTCCGCCCTCCTTTTGTGATACTGCCAGGCCCCATGCATGATTTCTGCTCCTGTGAAGTGCCCCCTGCTTGCAAAGAATCTGCAGGAGAAGGTGAAAGTCCTCGGGGGTGTCTACTCAGCCGAGATTCACCACTCCGAAAAGTAAAAGTGAGGAGGCGTGTGAACTGTGGTGTTAGTGTTTGAGCAGCCACGTTGGTGTGATCCATATGTGATTAAGAAGATGGTGGTACTTTTTATAACCAAAGATCATACACCCTGCAGCACCCATACCCGCATACATGTATTGATGTGTTAAGGGTGATTTTCAGACTGCCGGTGACCCTGCGAGGCCAGTAAGTGTCAGGCAGAGTCAGCCACGTTTCATCCTCCCGTGCAGCTCCTTTGCAGTGCAGGGCAGTTTTTGAATCTCCTTCGTACACATAGAGTTTGTATCAACAGGTTCAAATAGTACTTTTCAAAAGGACTCTGTACATGTTCTTTAGTTTCAGGAGGGTTCCTAATGATCCTTACCCCCTTGTTTGTCAGTGTCACCTCAGCTCTCATTGGGCTCATTCCCTAACCAAACAAGCAATGGCAAAGTCAATTGGTCTGGCGCTGGCAGCCATTCTTTTTAGCTTTGACAATGGTTGGTTTGTTATTGCTTTTGTAAAACGTTAGTGTTAGGTGTGCTTCCGGGTCATTGTCAGTATAAAAAGGACATTGGCTGATCTCAAACATATTTCTGATCTCAGAGAGCACACATTACCTTATTAGTCCCTGGCACCAAGGAGCAGTCATTAGTGTGCAGATGCGCACCAGCGAAAGAGCAGTACAATTAACCAGTCGCTGAAGTGGGCTGACCCACGGCTGTATGCCGTAGTGGCATATTAATGCCTGACGAGGACACTCTGAAAGCCCCTGTAAGTAGGCATATTATACATATAAAGTTATATAATCATAAGGTCTTGATTAACGGCAGACCTAATAAAACAGACAACATTTAAATGGTGCTCATACTCTCTGAAGGAGCCACTGTCACTTTAGCACTTATTGTATTGACCTCTGAAGGGTAAAACGCTGGGTCTGCCCACTTAGATGCAACCTGTGAACTTCAGAGGTAAATAGCTCTACAGCAGTTGCATTGACCCGGCCAGTTGTAGAGTCTTCCTCCATTTCAGAGCTTTGTCCAGCTACAAAAGCAGGAGGAGCGCCTGTAATCTGGAGGGAGGGAACAAAATTGGAGTACTGAGGACAGGAGGAACCTCTACCACTTTTCAGCATTGCTTGGGAATAAAGATGGGTGAGCCATTGAAAGCTCAAGAGAGGCTGGAGCCTGAAGCCTGACTCTGGTTCAGCTCGAGCTCCTGTTGGAAACTCAAGCTCAAAGCAAGCCAAGCTTTCATCTGACTTCTGCTTGCCATCCTCCTTCTACTCATGCACAGAGGTAAAAACAAAACACTAACATTTGATTTAAAAAAGGAGGAGCAAATAGATACCCATTTAGTGACTGTTTTGTACAAAGTAAATCAGAGAACCTGGATTAATTGCTCATTCCTCACTTAACTAAACTCTGTGATCTTAGGCACGGATTTTAGTTTACCAGTTTTCCTTTTTCTTCATGATTGCACGTGAAAGCACTTTAAAATATGTGAGTTCAGAATATCAACTGTACAAACACCTATTGTGTTGTATATAATAGATTATAATGTCACTCTGTAAGAATCTGGGCCACATACTGGGTTCAGATGTCACAGGCTTGCCTGTTAGTACACTGATTGCACTGTCGCCAGCGTGAGGGAGGAGGCATATATGACTTTAAGTTCATGTTTAGAAACTATCAATTTTATTAAATACTTGTCATTGCGGTGCTATAATGTGACATATTGATATCAAAACTTCCACATGTTAAAAGAATGTATTTTTTTAATTTTGAGGACCCTTTATCATATTTATGTGATATTTGTTGTATGATTAAATGCCAAACATTTTCAGGGCTCAGCTCGTGAATGGGCTCTTAGAGCCCTCTCAGGCCTTTGGCACGGATCTGGCTCGGCTCTCCCTGTTCATGTGATGGCTCGCCCACCTCTGCTAAAGAACCATGCCTGTCTGTCACATGTTGTGAATTTAAAAAACGTATTGCTTCCTTCAGGAAGGGTCCACAGGAACTGAAAACAACTTTTGTAACACAATACCTTTTCACATCTTAACCCCTTCGCAACTAGGCCTTTTCCCCCTCCTGCGCGAAGCCTTTTTTGGCTATTTGGGGTAGTTCATGCTTAGGCCCCCATAACTTATTGTCCACATAAGCTATCCACGCCATATTTATGTCCTTTTTTTCAAACATCGTAGGTATTCTAAAGGTGCCCAGGATTTGTGAACTCCCCTCCAGGGAACCATGAAATTATCCAAAATGTATCTACATTTTGTTTTTTGGGGGGAAATGTGAAAACAAAGTGCTGCAGAAGAAAGTGTCAGTTTTTTTCCCTGCAAACGACATCAACGAAAGGTTTGCAGTGTTAGAATCACCATCTTTCCAACTTTCAGGGATAGGCAGACTTGATTCAGAAAACCAAATTTTCTATCACAGTTCTGTCATTTTACTGGAAGATAGCCCTTTGTCCCTATTATTTGTGCTTTCAACCTCCTTCCAGTTTGTGGTGGAAATGGGTGTGAAACAGGAGAGCTATACATTTCTGGAGACAAAATTCTGAATTCAGCCAGGGGTTATTTGTGTAGATCCTTCAAGGTTTTCTCAACGAAACCAAGTGTTGAAATAGAATAATATTTAAAATTAGTAGGAAAAAACATGCATTTGTGAAAACGTTTTAATTTGTAACTTCAGTTCATGATGACCGATTCAGAAAAGCTTTATACCAGTACATTTGCTACACCCTTCTGGTTGTTGCGATATATAGGGTTTATGGGTTTTCCAAGAACCTGAGGTACCCAGAGCCAATAACTGAGCTGCACCTTGCAGTGTTTTTTCACTGTGTACCGGTATAGAGCAATGTATATGGTAAAATATAAATAGTGAAAAGTAGGTATCAAGGAAACCTATGTATTTCCGAAACGGGCACAAGACATGGAGTTTAGAAGTAGGGATTATTTTCACATCTCTGAATTTGTGGGTACCCTTACTAGCATGTGAATTACAGGGTACTTATCAAAACTGCTTCTTTCTTACACATTGTCTCACATTTGGAGTGTGCAAATGCAGAGAAATACAATTGGTAATAACACTTGTTCTACTATCCTATGTTCCCGTAAGTCTCCCAAGGAAAATGGTACCTCACTTGTAGGGGTAAGCCTGGTGCCTGTGACAGGAAACCCACCAAAAGGCAAAATGGATACATCAAATTTTTCTACACAAAACTGACCAGTTTTTTTAAAAGTGGTTAACTGTGGTGTTTGGGCTGTACCTCAGCCGGCACCTAGGGAAACCTTGCAAACCTGTACATTTCTGAAAACTAGACACATAGGGGAATCTAAGATGGGGTGGCTTACATGTCTCTAACCAGGTTGTTTTACCCAAAATCCCATGAAACATTCAAACTTTGACTCAAAAAACACATTTTCCTCACATTTATGTGAGGGAAAGTTCTGGTGTTTGCACAGAGCCACAAACGTTATCCCACCCAGCATTCTCCCACATCTTCTGATGAAAATGGTACCTCACTTGTGGGGGTAGGCCTAGTATCCGCGGCGGAAAACTGTCAAAAATGCAACATGGATAAATCACATTTTTCTACGCAAAGCTGACGCGTTTTTTGCAAAGTGGGTAACTGTTATTTTTGGGCCCTACTTCAGCCAGCACCTAGGGAAACTTTGCAAACCTGTACAGTTTAAAAAACTAGACACCATGGGGAATCAAGGATGGGGTAACTTGTGTCGCTCTCACCAGGTTGTTTCACCGAAAATCCCTTGCAAACCTCAAACTTTGACTAAACAAATACAATTACCTCATATTTCTTTGATGGAAAGTTCTGGAATCTGCGCAGAGCCACAAACTTCCTCCCATCCAGCATTCTCCTAAGTCGTCTGATGAAAATGGTACCTCACGTGTGTAGGTCCCCCTAGTGTCCGAGTCAGGACTCGGCCCAAAATGCAACATGGATACATCACATTTTTTCATGCAAAGCTGACACATTTTTTGCAAAGTGAGTAACTGTGATTTGTAAGCCCTACCTCAGCCAACATCCAGAGAGACCTTGCAAACCTGTACATTTTTGAAAAATTTGACATCTAGGGGAATCTAAGATGGGGTGACTTGCGTGGCTGTCATCAGGGTGTTTTAATTTGAATCCCTTGCAAACCTCAAACTTTGACTAAAAAACACACATTTTCCTCATATTTCTGTGATGGAAATTTCTCGATTCTGCACAGAGCCACAAACTTCCTTCCATCCAGCCCTTTCCTAAGTCTTCTGATGACAATGGTACCTTACTTGTGTGGGTAGGCCTAGTGCCCGTTACAGGAAATGGCCTGAAACGCAACATGGCTACATCACATTTTTCTATGCAAAACTGACCTGTTTTTTGCAAAAGTGGATAGCTGTGGTTTTTGGGCCCTATCTCAGTCGGTACCCAGGGAAAACTAGCAAATATGTACATTTTGTTAAACTAGACACCTAGGGGAATCCAAGGGGAGGTGAGTTGCATGGATCCCATGATGTCTTTTTACCCACAGTAAGTACCCTGCAAACCTCAAACTTTGCCTGAAATCACACATTTTTTCTTATATTTCTGTGATAGAAAATTCTGGAATCTGCAGGAATCCACACAATTCCTACCACCCAGCATTGCTCCACTTGTGCCAATAAAAATGCTGTGCCACTTGTGTGGCTGGGCCTAGTGTCAGTGTTGGAGGTGCTGCATCAACAAGTAAAGGGGGTTTGTAAAATGACACCATAGAGTCATTGGTACACTGGTTTAGGCATTGCATTGAGAATCCCCAGTTATAGGGCCTTTGGTACTAAAGACTTAAATCACCAAACAACAAATCATAAGACCATAACGAGCTATAAGTTGAGTGGCATACACACGATTCCCAGTCAAATCCATAAAGGGAATTTTACAGTGTCAGGGGGCCTACACAATCTGGCAGGCACTAGTCCTGACTAAAATTGTGAGGCGTGATAGTTATATAATTTTATCCACCAACATGGCACAGCAAGATTGTAGACCAGTTAATAAAGTGTACTGCAATTTCATTAAGCAGCAAAAATCAGTCGGCGACTGTTCTTGGGCTAGATCAGGTGGGCAAAATCAGCCTGTAACTTTAACCTCTCTCAGAACTCTTGTTCATCATCTTGAAGTCTTCCCTAAGAAATGTCACAAATCTGGCTGAGGGTTGTGCTTCTACTCTATTCAAGCATGAAGTTATAGCTTTTTTTACAATGGTTTATGCCCAAATGTCAGAATATTGGTTTTAACCAGTAACACCTTAAACTTTTGAAGCTAGGGCAAAGACAGACATCGTGCATTGGCCATTCTTGCTTATAATTTCACAGACTACAGTTAATCAGGAGAACCTTTTACGCTTCCAAATTTGTACGCTTTTAAAGGGATTAGTCCACATCTCAGTCTCATGAGTTCTTTTGTAAGCCAAGTTCAAAGGGCCAGATAAGTATGAAGATTTCCCCTGGTCTTGATAGAAAGCTATGCTCAGTTCTGCATGAGCCTTTTGTGCTATCCCTTGCCGAGTGTCTTCGCCCAATTTTATTCTTGCATTTTTGACAGAGTTTAGAGCTTAATTGTGGCTGCAGGTTTTGTGCAAAATGACTCTGTGCGCCCAAAGGTTTAACTGAGTCCCTCACATAGGGCTTCCATTGAAGCTTTTTATCCTGGACGCCTACACCTTATTAGATCCTTGAGAGATCATGTGGGAGCCGCATTAAGCTTAACATAATATCCCAAAAACGGAGCGTTCAGCATAATTGATTGATTACAGAGGACAAATTCCAGTCGTATTTGGGAAGAAAGGGTGGCTGCATCTGTAACATCAGGTTTGTGCTTTATCTAGCTGTGTGGGAAGGTGATCTTTAAATGTTAAAGGGCCATATGTTAAAGTTGGCATAAACATGGCATTGAATACTCTATTCTGGGCCATGCATCTTTTTAAACAATTTTTGAAAGCTTGTAATTCTGGATAGGGAAATTTCTTTTAAGGTGGACAGATGTGCTTTGTGCAATCCACACTGATTAAAATGGATGCCCTGGTACTTTATACTTGACACTTGTTCCAGTCGTGCATCATTCATGACAAATTTGACTTTATTGATACTTCTGGCTCCACAGACCAGGATTATTTTTTGAATGATTAACTGATAGCTTATTTTCCTAAAAATACAGTGAAAGGCATCCAAGGATTGTTCCAGCCTAAAAGCAGTATGATCGAATAGTAACATATCATCGGCATACTGAAGGCTTTGGATGTGGGCACCCACAAATGTAGGGGGGAAATGCTGTTACTATGGCTAGTGTATTGTTTATGTCAGCCAAATAGAGATTAAATAGTAGGGGGACTAAAACACACCCCTGTTTAAGACCTGTATTATGCGTTGTGACCTTATTTGATATTTTAACTCTCACCCAGGTCCTTTTATATAGGCTTATGATAACTGTCAATAGGTTTTCCGGAATAGCCCAATTTTGCAGCTTCAGTCATAGCCTCAATTGATCAACTTTGCTGAATTCAGTGGCAAACTAGATGAAAGCTGCCATTATATCCATTTGATTGTTTCTCGACCAGTCTCCAAAATGGAGCAGATTTCTTTGTTTTGAGTCCTCATGGAGTTCAATTACCTGTTTATCTTCGTTTTGTCTGGCAATTTCCCATAACTTGGCTCTATAGGTCTTCCTTGCATTCCAAATCTCCTCCCCTCTTGAGAAGGAGATGCTGTTACTGCAGGCTTTCCTCAAGAGCTTATTCAGTTTTTGCTTAAAAGGTCTCAATTCAGGGATTTGATGCTTGTTTGCCTACTTTCTGTGTCTCCCTCCTTGTGGGAAAACAAGTTGAGTAGCTGCTCCGCGTGAACGCCGACCAGTGTGAGGGTGAAGATGACTGCTCACTTGCCCCCATCTTTAGGGCTGCATTCAGTTTAAATTTTTTGAGGCTGTTGGCAGTGGATACTATTTTATTTTTTGCAGAATACAAATGTCCTTCTGGTAGCCAGTTGTTTGGATTGGTGGGAGTCTGATGGCCATCACAGAGAGAGAACAAGTTAATCTTGCGTGGTCGCTGATCAAACTGAGTTGCACTTGGAAATTGCTTACTTGGAAGTAATTCTGCGGGGATACCCAAATGTGATCAATTAGTGAGGAGCTGGAACTTGTGATATATGTACAGGATAGAAGCTGATTCAATGTACTTCTGCCATTAAGGGTTGTGCAACCCACCAAATTAAGAGTGGTGGCAAATTTTTCACCAGCCGTGTCCTTCTTGATTTTCCCTAAGGCGATCTCCGGAATATACCATGCAGTGTCTTTTTCATGCTGCCATATTGAGGATCTCGCTGTTCCTAGTACATGCATATTGAAATCTCCCGCCATTACCCACATGGCTTCATGATATTATTGCCTTAGGATTTGAATCGTTTTTAGGATTTCTCTTGCAGCAGTTCTTTTCTTGGGTTATTTTGGATTTATGCATATTCGTGTGATAACAATTGTAGGTGCATTCCAACAGTGCGATCTATTTGCTGCAGTTACTTTCATTAAGATATAAGCCCCCAGGGCACTTGCAAGCTCTTTTGCTTCGAGCTCCAGGATTTTGTGTATCGCAATTTCAGAGGAATGGCCCCCTTGACAGATAGTTCAGCTGGTGTGAAAAATTCAAAGTATCCTGCCATGTTGTAGCCACCAACTGCCAAGTCTTGTGCAAGCATACTATGTCTTTTTTGCTAACTTTCTCCATCCATCAGTGTTTGTCGTGAGGTTGTTTAGGCCTCGAATATTCCATGACCAGAATTAAAGCCTAAGTGGGTGGGAGGAGGAAATGTTACAATGGGGGCAGAGTTAGCTTGACCTCCGTGGTGGCTTGTCGCCATTCAGTGCAAGCTAGATGTCAGCCAGCACATTCTTTTATTGGCGGCAAGACCCTTCTTGATTTGAATTGGCTTTATTCCTGACCTCAGGTTTTGTGTGCCCTTTGAATAGCAAAGGAGAGATTCCTGCTGCAGATTCCGGTGGTTCATTTTGGCCAGGATCCATTGGTATTTTGCTTTTGTGTCTTTACTGATACCCATCCCCCATTTTGCCAATGTTTTAGAGTGCCTGTCCACACATCTTGCTATCTCAGCTTCATGAAACAAAACTTTAGTTGCCCCCTTGGAGTGGTCCTTTGTCCCCAGGATAAATGCTATATAGTCAAGTTATTTAGATTTGAGGGTATCCTGGCCAAGAAGGGCCATTGGTAGTTTGAGTAAATGATGTCCGATCAAGCTATCTTTGTGCCCGCAAGAGGTATATTCTGGGTGAAATATAAGAGCTGCTGCGAAGCTCTCTACTTCCTGATACTCACAATCTTGCTTGGAGAGGACAGGTATGTCACCCAAATTTGCCTTTCTGCACCAAGCTCCTTTTGACAAACTAGCCGCCTTGTGGTGAAGGATTCCTTTAAGACCTGCATAAAGGACAGACTGCTGTTGAACATTTGTAAGCGGGGGCCGGACCACAGTCTCTCCATCCAACCACATCTGTCTCTGGAATCTGAGTTGTTGGAGTTATCATATAAATGTAAGCCTATTGGAGGCAATTGTGCAACTGTTGCTTGCAAAGTGCTTTTGATACAAGCAACCTGTGATGAGGTCAGGTCCAGACATTCCTTTACCTTTTTGGTAGATTGAATGCCTTGGGACAACCGTTCTATATTGTACATTTGCCTAGTTTTCTGCGGGTTAGGTTTCCCCATCCCATTTATTTGTTTGTCTGTTCCCGTATTTCTTGGATTGGTCTCAGCTCCAGAGGTATAAGAGCTTAGACCGGAGATGGTTTCCTCTGCCTGTGCCACAGTGATCATCATAATTTTTGGAGCACTCTCTTAATGGCATTTTATCTCATTGGCCTCGACCCTATTCTCTGTGAGATTGATCATTCCACTGCTAAGGAAGGAGGTTGTAGCTCAGGATAAGGCTTCTGTTGCCCAGTAGTTTCTCCTTACTAGGATTTGTACTTGATTTCTTGTTCCCCTGCAGTGGAATTTGGAATATGGGGTACATTTTTTGATTTAGTTTTGTCAGATGTTTTCTATTACGTTTCTGCAGGCATTTTCTGTTCTTCTTCTTCGACATTGGCTCTTTTCTCAAGACATGGACACAGGGTCTGGCTGCCCATACCGCCATATCTTAAAATATAATCTTGTTTCACTTATGTATTTGCTAGTGTCACCCACTGACAGCCTCAGAGTGGTTTACATACATCCCATACCATTTTGGTGCAAAGGTGACATCGCAGGAAGTAAATTATATTTCATCGTTTTTGCCCTTGATGAAATACCAAGTACTGGATAGTAAATCTAAGTGTAAAAATGATAAATGGCTTCAAAATAGCGCAAAAACAGACATACAGCAGGCATAGGTGGCTCAGCAGGTGGAGCAGATGGGTTTCAGATGCTGCCCCCTAGAAACCTGTTACTAATGCCCATGCCATAATAACACAGGTGCCATAAATGTGAACTGTGAAAATGCCACAATCCCAGCTTCTTGAGGATGAAATTATGTCTTCAAATGGTGAAATTATGTTTTATTTGAATCATTCCCTTATCACCATCAAATTGAGGCACATACTACATTTTATGACGTCAAGCAGATCAGCACTATTGAGAAACACTGCAGCACATATAACATTTTTGTGGGTATCAGATGTGTTTTTGCATCTGATCACCTGTCTTCCAAAAATGGATGTTAGAAATTCGGTCTCTAGTTGGCAGAGATATACACCCTGTCCAGTAGAGACCACAATACTAGCCAGGGTAAGTCAGATACACACCCTAAATTAACTTATGCTCATCCTCTGGAAGCTTGGGCCTTATCAGTCAGGCTTAACTTAGGAGGCAATGTGTAAAGTATTTGTGGAACACTCAAGTACAGTAACACAATGGAAAACACCACACAAAGACTCCACACCAGTTTAGAAGAATGGAGAATACCTATCTGATTAAAACAAGACCGAAATAACAAAAGTCCTATTTGTAAAAGTTAAGATATGATTTTATAAACAATAAACTGCACTGTATTGCTTTAAAGTAAATAGCACTAAAAGGTTACTTGAGGTTGCACTAGACCGGGGTAAATCCAAAGTTCAGGCCACCAGCCATGGAAGGCAGGCCGGCTACAGAACCCACACACGGCCCGCTGAAACAGTACCTTGGATAGAGCAAACGTTGGCGTTGAAGACTCGATGCATCAGTTCAGATCAGCACAATCGGATAGATGCATCATCGTCGAGCCTCGCAGTCGGGTCCAGCGTCGGTGTTGAATCCCTTTCAATGCAGGTGCTGCGTCGTCGTCGAACCTTGCAGTTGGGTCCTGTGTCGATGTTGAATCGTCACTGTGTCAGCATCGAAGAGCACTACGGTGGTTCTGAGCGACGCAACAGCCTCAATGTATTGGTTTTTGAAGAAAAGTGGCTGCAGAGTCCCCTTCAAGGCCAGAACTATATTGACATCTCTTGGCATGGCAGGACTCACAGTGGCAGAGTCCAGATGCTGCAGTAGAGTTCAGGGAAGTCTTTGATGGCCTTGAGACTTCCAGAACAGGAGGCAAGCCAGCAAGCCCTTGGAGTCACTTGGTTCTGCAGAGGATGTTGAGAGCAACGTCCAGTCCTTCTCACTTCCAGGCAAGAGACAGCTGGCCAACACAGCAATGCAGTTGAGAAGAATGTCAGTCACTCCTGGCAGAACAGCAGTCCTTTTCCTGGAAGAATGTCTGCAGATTCAGAAGTATACTGATTTGGTGGGATTTGGGGTCCAGTACTTATAACCAGTTGAGCCTTTGAAGTGGGAAAGACTTCAAATAGAGGCCATTAATGTGCACACTGTCTCTGCCCTTCCTTCTCTGGCTCTGGACACTCTACAGGGGTTATGCAGCTCCTTGTTTGGGGACAGGCACAGCCCTATTCAGGTGTAAGTGTCGGCTCCTCCCTCCCATCTAGCCCAGCAAGGTCCATCACCTGATGATGGGCCATCAGGATGTAAATGTCACACCCCAGCTCTCTTTATATGTGACTGTCTAAAGGGAATACACAAAGCCCAGGCTGTCACCCACCCCAAATGTGTATTCGGAGACAGGCAGAGGTACAGCATGGTTAAATTACAAAAGTGTCATATTTCTAAAAGTGGCATTTTCAGACTTACAATTTAAAATCCAACTTACCATAAGTTGTCATTTTGAATTGTGAGTCCAGACACATCAAGCTCCAAATTTCTGTCTTGCCCAACTGGAAATTACACTTAAAGGCTGTTTCAGGGTAACCCCAATGTTAAGCTATGGGAGCGATAGGACTTGCAGTAGTGAAAAACGAATTTAATAGTTTTTCACTACCAGGACATGTTATACTGAAAAGTACATGTCCAACATTTGTAATGCACTGCAGCCTGCCCTCGAGGCTAACTAGAGTCTACCTTAGAGGTGGCTTACATTTAATAAAAAGCATTTGCTATACAATAGGTCTTGCATTTGCTTGAGTTAGAGCTATTGGCATTGTAGATGTGTCACTCGTCTTTTCTTGCTACACAAATTGGTCACCCCTGCTGCATGATTTGATCCTGTCTGCCACATAATTCCAGTGACCTTGCATATAATTAAAGCACTTCCATTTACCTTCTTCCTCTGTCTGCAGCAAAAATTGAAAATATTGCTATTATTTATTATATTTTTTTATATTATTATTTTGCCTCCCCCAAGCCTAGTGTTGGGACCCAGAGATGACCTAGACAGAAAGAACACATTGTGTGGTGAGTTATGGGCAAAAATGTTTTGTAAAATGAATGTCCCGCAAAGCATTATGGGGCGAGTTTCCGTGTGCAGTGAATATTTTAGTAGCTTGACTGTAATGCTCACAACAGCCCCTAGCAGGTACCACTATAAAAATAACATTTGTAAGAAATGTGGTCATGTAACCATATAGTCAGCCCCTACAGATCATAACCACATGAAAACAGAATGGCAGAACGTAATGCAGGGTAGCCATATATTTAGTCCCTAGAGGGCGTAGTGCATTACACATTTTCAGGCCTTTCAGGTATAGAAGGGGTACTAGAATAATATTTCAAACAAGGCAGTTAAAACACAAACTCCCAGCTGTAAAACAAACGTCCCTGCCATAAGAGAACTTAAACAGACATTAACTGATGGGAAAGGTTAATATATTGTGCCCTCCCCCCCCCCAACCTAGTGTGGGGACCCAGAGATGCCTTAGACATAAAGAGTGTGCTCTGTTGAACATTTTGATGGTGGTCCCATTGTCCTAGGACCACCATACAGTGAGTAATGGGTAAAAATGTTTTGTAAAAGGAATGCCCGCAAAGCATTATGGGACAAGTTTATTAGTAGCGCATATTGTAGTGTCTTGATTGTAATGCTCAGGATAGCCCCTAGAGGAGCCTGTAATAAAAATAGCATTTGTAAGAAACATGGTCATCTAACCATGTAGTCAGCCCCTTGAGGGCATAATGACATGAAAACAGAATGGCAGAAAGTAATGCAGTGTAACCATATACGTAGCCCCTTTAGGGTGTAGTGCCTTACACATTTTCAGGCCTAGCAGGCCTACTGCAATACTACTACAGACAAGATCCTTGAAACACAAACTACTCCCAGCTGTAAAACAAAAGTCCTAGCCATGAGAGAGCTTAAGAAAGACTGAATGGTGGTAGTGGTTACTATTTTGGAGTACCCCCAACCTAGTGTGGGGACACAAAGATGACCTACACAGAAAGAGAATGTTGTGCTGAACGTTTTGAGGGTGGTGCTATTGTCCTAGGACCACCACACAGTGAGTTATGGCTGAAAATGTTGCAGTAAATGTTATAGCATATTGATTGTAATGCTAAGAACAGCCCCTAGAGGACACCATAATAAAAATAGCATTTGTAAGAAACATAGTCATGTAACCATATAGTCAGGCCCTAGAGGGCATAACAACATGAAAACAAAATGGCAGAAAATAATGCAATATAACCAAATATGTAACTCCTAGAGGGCGTAGTGCCTTACTCATTTTCAGGCCTAACGGGCCCACTGTAATACTATTAGAAACAAGGCCCTTAAAACACAAACTACTCCCAGCTGTGAAACAAATGTTTTAGCCATGAAAGAGCTTAAAAAGACATTGAATGGTGGTAGAGGTTACTATTTTGGAGTCTCCTTCACCTAGTGTGGGGAGCCAGAGATGACCTGGACAGAAGCAGTGTGTTGTGCTTAAGGGTATTGGGATGGTCCCATTGTTGTAGGACCACCACAGGCTGAGTTATGGGCAAAAATGTTTTAAAAAATAAATGCCCCTCAAAGCATTATGGGGAGAGTTTCCTGAGTGCAGTGAATAGTATAGTAACGGCTCTCCCACTGTGCTGGGAGAGCCGCTCTGAGGATTTCTGTGTTTGTTTCTGTGTTAAATGCTCCAGTTTGTATATTTTTTAACTGCTAAACTTGTTAAATAGTACTCATCGAAAGCGCTGCTCAGATCAAGGTTGCGCTATAGGAAATTTCACATAGTCATGTAAAGCGCCCCTCCGATCGAGTTTGTACTATGTGAAAGTTCACGTCCTTAATTAAAGCACTCCTCCGATTGAGTTTGCTCTATATGAACCTTTTTAAAACAATTTATTAAATAAACTAAAAAGAACCCCCCTTCAGCGTGCAGCCTTTGTGCGCAGACACCACAGAGAAACAGCGGCATGCCCAAATCAAAGAAGAGGAAGAAACAACATACGGCCATGCAGCAGGGCGAAGAGGCAAGTGCACAGAAAAAAGTAGTACGTTACACTGAGGTATATGACCGATCGTGCAATAATCCATGTAATAGGGTAAGCCTCCAAGGAGGTAACAAAGCAGCCTCAGTGCGGGGAAAATGTAAGCACTTACCTACGAAATTGAATTTTTTAAAGGCAGGCCAAGGAACGAATGACGTGATAGGCGTGAAATGGGCGTGTTGCAGGTCCACCCGATGTAGATTACAACATGTCGAGAGACAGTGCTTGCGCACTGCCTAGGCTCAACCTGAAAAAGGAGGGTTTGGGCCTTGCAAGTCGGTGCACTTGTCAGGTTGAAATTGCATTTATACACTGCACAGACAGGCTCTGCAGTGGCAGACCAGAGACATGTTTAAAGGGCTACTGGAGTTAGTGGTACAATCAGTACTCCAGGCCCACTAGTAGCATTTAATTTACAGTCCCTGGGTGCATGTAGTGCACTTTACTAGAGACTTACAAGTAAATTAAATGCTAATTGTGGAGAAGCCAGTGTTACCATGAGTACAGAGCACCTGCACTTAAGCACTGGTTAGCAGTGGTGAAGTGTTCAGAATCTTAAAGCCAGCAAAAACGAATTCAGCAAAAATTGGAGGGAAAAGGCAAAACGTCTGGGGATGACCATGCAGAAAGGGCCAAGTCAAGAGTGGCAAATAAGGTTTTGCATGTGTGATTATCCCTGGTTTACTGGTTACAAATGGAGCTGATAACTAAAGGATTGAAGACATTTTCACTCATCTGCACAAGCCTTTAAACAGGCTTTAAATATATTTTCACTCCGTTTTTTACCAACAGAGGTCAGGTGTAAATGACCTCTTCGTGTATGTAAGGGACGTCCAAGTTCAGATTGCCAGGCTGTAACATTTCAGCCCCCAAAAGCTCTAGTTGAATGCGATAAGCCCTTACTGAAGACAGTTTCAAGGAATAAACAATACCATCCCAAAGCAGAGTATGTTTGGAGAATAAAACGTTACTTAATTTGGGATTTAAGCTACCCTGGTAATTGTAATTGTATAAATGAAACAGTGGAATTGTATTCCTTTATAGTAACATTATTTTGATCGCTGGCATAGACAACACAGTCATGGTTTCACAAATAATATACGGAAAGGTATAGTTTAGAACAGTGGTTCCCAATCTTTGGTCCCCGCAATCTTTGGCCCGGGAACTCTTGGGGGTCCGCGAAGCCTCCTCAGGGGGTCCGCGGCTGCTTGGAAAATGAAATAATATTAATAGATTAGGTCCCCATTTTTCGGTAATGACTCTCTGGGGGATTCCCGGATTTGACTTATGATTTAGTGGGGGTCCTTTGGTTCCAGTATTTATAAAGTGGGGGTCCACAGAAGTAAAACGGTTGGGAACCACTGGTTTAGAAGAAACCAATATTTGTTTGACACTGTGTGACCCATTAACCAACCTTAGTGTTGGAACAATTTTGTTGACAGGCTTTTTTAAAGATTGAAGTAATACAGATTGGGGTGCACCACAGACAGGTAGATGCTGATAGATAATAATATTTAAGTGCTAAAACATTATTACAAATAAGCATTCATAATTGTAGTGGTGTCAACGATGTTCTAGCTCCATGTGGGTGAACCGAAAAGTTTGTTTCACAGCCTTTACAGAGACAATATGGCGCCACCCTTCAAAGCGACATTTTGTTTTACCCTTAAGAAACGCAACAGAATTCTACCGGGCCGTGCCGTGGTATGGGGTTATTTGAATAGTGTGTATTCTGCTCTTGTATGGGAACAAAAGGAGACATGAGCAAGGAGAAAGAACCGAGAATGAGAATCAGACTATTTCATAAAACATTTCAACATTCTTCTTCCAAATAAAGAACTCTGTGAGAGTGGAACAGCAACGAGCTACATGAAAAGCTTCACGGAAACTAGAAACGTGGGCGCGGGCCAGCTTCCGGATCTGCAGTCTTTCTTACACAGTTGTGTCCTGGGGCTGCGTCTGCTTGGATGGAGGACACCGCAGCTGTGTGAGGCTCTGTGCCCACTTGGCTGAAGGTATCTGCCTCAAATGTGGTGGGTGGTTCACGAAGTGAGCGAGCTATGGTATTTGTAAAGCATTCACTCAAAACGCGAACCCTTTAGCCCAGTAAACCCAGGGTGCAGAGAGATGAAACCCCCTAAATCGAAGAAACGTGGCCATCCTTGAGTGGGATGGCTAGATGGCTCCGTGTCACCACGACACAACAGCTCCGTTCCTGGACTTTGCTTTTACATATTACTGCATTCTGGGAGTTGTAGTCTTGGTTCATTCCGATTCAGCTCATTGGACCAGCGCACATGATAACAACAATATGTAAAAGCAAAGACCACGAATGGAGACATGGTAGCTCAGTGACATGAAGCCACTGAGTCACCCTTTCTTTGAGGTATCATAAAATATTCTGATGTGAGGACAAACTGTCTGGTAATCCTGGACAGTTTTAAGGATGACAAATAATATTTTCTCCAGGCTGCAATAGCAACCTTGTCCCACAAAGGGTAAATGCGACACTCTGGAAGCCAGTGTTGTTGGAGCGGCATTCAGATGCATGGAGTGATGGCAAACTCCATGTTTATATAAGGGTCAAGCACAACCAAATGCACTTCTAATACTCCGTTTTCGTGGTCGCACTAAGTAAAGTCTCAGTGTGAGCCAGCACTCCCAGGCCCGACCCAGGCCCTGCTTGGTCAACCAGCACTCCAAAGAACACTCACCTATACACCAGCTGATTACCTTCATTTGACCTCTGCAGAGTTTATTTGCCAAATATTTTAAAAGAAGGGTTTGTCTGAATTATTGCTGAGGTTGTTATTCGCTTGCCCTGAGCAGCCTGATTGCTGGAAAGGACCAAGAGAGAAACCACAGCCTGACTGACACTTTGGCCCAGAGTCTCTAAGGCCCTGCGGCAGCAGAACGGTGCATGAACGGTGAACGGTGCAGAACGGTGCATGTGTTATCTTCAAGGACAAGGGAATGTTGCACTGGAAAAGGCCCTTGACTCAGTGTGAATAGAGCTCTGCCCTGCTTCCTGTTCCTGGTCGCCAAGAGAGGTTATTGGGCAGATCAGTGCAAGCACCTGCAGGTTTTGCTTAGTATGCAAATTGTATCAAATTTGCAATCCCAATCCAATATTTAAAAAATATATGCCAATACATATGAATTTGGGGGTAACTCAGAACTTGGGTCAACAGAAGTTGCCAGGGACTTGAAAACGTTCTTTGTGGGTTCTGTGGTAACCCACACACACCCCGACCACCAAGGCGTAAGAGGCAAAGGTAGTCTCAGTGTTATTTGATTGTATGTCAGTGTTTGTTCTGTACCGTGGGTCACAATTAAGTGCAGCCCACGCATTTTACTTTCAGTCGTTCTACCACGCAGTGCTTAATAATTCTGAAACTGGGCGTTAGCTGCAATTTACGAAAAAGCTGGCAAGACTCTAATTGTATATTCAAGAGGACGGCAGTAGCAGCAGTTTGCTACCATCATGAATCAGGCTGGATTTTGGAACCCGTATTATAAAAAATACTACATCTACAAAATTACCAATACCAATATGATCTTTCTTTAGACTGAGAGCTCTTTTCCTTGTAGTTCTCTTAAGGAGGTGGCCCATAAAGATGTGCGAAGCATATGCTGTGATCTGCAGGTCATAAGTTTGAATCCAAGCAAGGCTGACTAAGCGTTTCATTCTTCTGAGATCGATGAATTGATTGTGAATTGAGTACATTAAATACAGTAACAACAACACCTGTTCTTTGCAGGTTTTAAAAACGGCAGAAGTGGGCTATGAAGCTCTGTATGAAAAATCTCAAGTTTGGAAGGGACTAGAGATTCCTTTATATTTATAATCTAATGACCCACACACCCGGTTTTGAAACAAAAATACTTTTTAATTATGAATCCCCAGTGGATGATGTCACCGCATATCCTTTCCTTCCGCAACCAGTCTGCAACACCAGCGACATCCTCTGTTTGTGGATTCCGGGGTACAGTGAGAATCAGTAGTCCAGAGGTGACAACATCTCTGTTTGGACCATCCAGTGAAAAGATGGAAAGTGCATGAAATGAGAGGTTTGCTTTCCTCGTGGTGATACGTAAAACATGTACCGTGTGTGTTTGAGATCTGTGTTGACATATCTATGGAGTTCATCGATACTGTAGCTGGTCACGATGGCTAACCTTCCTGCCCTCTTTTCAGGTCAGGCCGCTGACCAGAGAGGTGTCATATGAGGTCTGTCAGAGAGCAGGGGACAGAACCAACTCATGTGGTCCACAAAACACTAGCCCTGCCAGGGCAAGGTTGCTGGAGTTAGCCACCCCTATTTCATGCTCACTGCTTGAAGGTCACTTGTGAGCCCCTTTACTCCGGTGCGTACATCGGCATATTTTTTTCTAGCGTAGAAGTTAGTGTTCCACCAAGATTGTCACGAAAGACTGGTTAGAGCCCCAATGAATGTCACCTTCGATGCTACCTTCGAGGACCAAAGACAGTCACAGACAGGGTTAAGTGTGGTCTGGCACCCATCAAACTGGTCATCATGGAGATGGCCCTAGGTCTGTGTAAACTATTAATTTTATGTATAGTTTTGTTTAGGTGTAAACCAGGCCAGCAGGTCAGTATAAGATCCTAGGCAGTAAGTTGCACATTTTATTTTTGAAAGGCAGAGCAGTGCATATGGGTCTTGGACATTATATACAAATGGCTTAAGAACACAGTGCATTATTGCAGCACATTTCAAGTATTAGAAGAAAGAAAAACTATGTATTTGATGTACTTGGGATTTTTTCTGATGTGAGTGCCTTATGTCCTAGACATTGAAATATGACTTTAAAGGGGTGATATATGTGCAGTGGTTTTACGCAGCTGAAGTATTCAGTTTAGTGCATGTTTGCATAGAGCTGTGCACATTTAAGCCATCTGTAAGGAAATGCCTCCTTGGCATGGTTGCCCCCTGACTTTTTGACTTTGCTGATGCTATGTTTACAATTGAAAGTGTGCTGAGGCCAGCAAACCAGGCCCCAGCACCAGTGTTCTTTCCCTAACCTGTACTTTTGTATCCACAATTGGCAGACCCTGGCATCCAGATAAGTCCCTTGTAACTGGTACTTCTAGTACCAAGGGCCCTGATGCCAAGGAAGGTCTCTAAGGGCTGCAGCATGTCTTATGCCACCCTGGAGACCTCTCACTCAGCACAGACACACTGCTTGCCAGCTTGTGTGTGCTAGTGAGGACAAAACGAGTAAGTCGACATGGCACTCCCCTCAGGGTGCCATGCCAGCCTCTCACTGCCTATGCAGTATAGGTAAGCCACCCCTCTAGCAGGCCTTACAGCCCTAAGGCAGGGTGCACTATACCATAGGTGAGGGTACCAGTGCATGAGCATGGTACCCCTACAGTGTCTAAACAAAACCTTAGACATTGTAAGTGCAGGGTAGCCATAAGAGTATATGGTCTGGGAGTCTGTCAAACACGAACTCCACAGCACCATAATGGCTACACTGAAAACTGGGAAGTTTGGTATCAAACTTCTCAGCACAATAAATGCACACTGATGCCAGTGTACATTTTATTGTAAAATACACCACAGAGGGCACCTTAGAGGTGCCCCCTGAAACTTAACCAACTATCTGTGTAGGCTGACTGGTTCCAGCAGCCTGCCACACTAGAGACATGTTGCTGGCCCCATGGGGAGAGTGCCTTTGTCACTCTGAGGCCAGTAACAAAGCCTGCACTGGGTGGAGATGCTAACACCTCCCCCAGGCAGGAGCTGTGACACCTGGCGGTGAGCCTCAAAGGCTCACCCCTTTGTCACAGCCCAGCAGGGCACTCCAGCTTAGTGGAGTTGCCCGCCCCCTCCGGCCACGGCCCCCACTTTTGGCGGCAAGGCTGGAGGGAACAAAGAAAGCAACAAGGAGGAGTCACTGGCCAGTCAGGACAGCCCTTAAGGTGTCCTGAGCTGAGGTGACTCTGACTTTTAGAAATCCTCCATCTTGCAGATGGAGGATTCCCCCAATAGGGTTAGGATTGTGACCCCCTCCCCTTGGGAGGAGGCACAAAGAGGGTGTACCCACCCTCAGGGCTAGTAGCCATTGGCTACTAACCCCCCAGACCTAAACACGCCCTTAAATTTAGTATTTAAGGGCTACCCTGAACCCTAGAAAATTAGATTCCTGCAACTACAAGAAGAAGGACTGCCTAGCTGAAAACCCCTGCAGCGGAAGACCAGAAGACGACAACTGCCTTGGCTCCAGAAACTCACCGGCCTGTCTCCTGCCTTCCAAAGATCCTGCTCCAGCGACGCCTTCCAAAGGGACCAGCGACCTCGACATCCTCTGAGGACTGCCCCTGCTTCGAAAAGACAAGAAACTCCCGAGGACAGCGGACCTGCTCCAAGAAAAGCTGCAACTTTGTTTCCAGCAGCTTTAAAGATCCCTGCAAGCTCCCCGCAAGAAGCGTGAGACTTGCAACACTGCACCCGGCGACCCCGACTCGGCTGGTGGCGATCCAACACCTCAGGAGGGACCCCAGGACTACTCTAAGACTGTGAGTACAAAAACCTGTCCTCCCTGAGCCCCCACAGCGCCGCCTGCAGAGGGAATCCCGAGGCTTCCCCTGACCGCGACTCTTTGAATCCAAAGTCCCGACACCTGGGAGAGACCCTGCACCCGCAGCCCCCAGGACCTGAAGGACCGGACTTTCACTGGAGAAGTGACCCCCAGGAGTCCCTCTCCCTTGCCCAAGTGGAGGTTTCCCCGAGGAACCCCCCCCGTGCCTGCCTGCAGCGCTGAAGAGATCCCGAGATCTCTCATAGACTAACATTGCGAACCCGACGCTTGTTTCTACACTGCACCCGGCCGCCCCCGCGCCGCTGAGGGTGAAATTTCTGTGTGGGCTTGTGTTCCCCCCGGTGCCCTACAAAACCCCCCTGGTCTGCCCTCCGAAGACGCGGGTACTTACCTGCAAGCAGACCGGAACCGGGGCACCCCCTTCTCTCCATTCTAGCCTATGTGTTTTGGGCACCACTTTGAACTCTGCACCTGACCGGCCCTGAGCTGCTGGTGTGGTGACTTTGGGGTTGCTCTGAACCCCCAACGGTGGGCTACCTTGGACCGAGAACTAAGCCCTGTAAGTGTCTTACTTACCTGGTTAACCTAACAAATACTTACCTCCCCTAGGAACTGTGAAAATTGCACTGTGTCCACTTTTAAAACAGCTATTTGTGAATAACTTGAAAAGTATACATGCAATTTTGATGATTGGAAGTTCCTAAAGTACTTACCTGCAATACCTTTCGAATGAGATATTACATGTAGAATTTGAACCTGTGGTTCTTAAAATAAACTAAGAAAATATATTTTTCTATATAAAAACCTATTGGCTGGATTTGTCTCTGAGTGTGTGTACCTCATTTATTGTCTATGTGTATGTACAACAAATGCTTAACACTACTCCTTGGATAAGCCTACTGCTCGACCACACTACCACAAAATAGAGCATTAGTATTATCTATTTTTACCACTATTTTACCTCTAAGGGGAACCCTTGGACTCTGTGCATGCTATTCCTTACTTTGAAATAGCACATACAGAGCCAACTTCCTACATTGGTGGATCAGCGGTGGGGTACAAGACTTTGCATTTGCTGGACTACTCAGCCAATACCTGATCACACGACAAATTCCAAAATTGTCATTAGAAATTGATTTTTGCAATTTGAAAAGTTTTCTAAATTCTTAAAAGACCTGCTAGGGCCTTGTGTTAGATCCTGTTTAGCATTTCTTTTAGAGTTTAAAAAATCGTAAAAGTTTGAATTAGATTCTAGAACCAGTTGTAGATTCTTAAAAAGTATTCCAACTTTTTAGGAGCAAAATGTCTAGCACAGATGTGACTGTGGTGGAACTCGACACCACACCTTACCTCCATCTTAAGATGAGGGAGCTAAGGTCACTCTGTAAGATAAAGAAAATAACAATGGGCCCCAAACCTACCAAAATACAGCTCCAGGAGCTTTTGGCAGAGTTTGAAAAGGCCAACCCCTCTGAGGGTGGCAACTCAGAGGAAGAGGATAGTGACTTGGAGGACAATTCCCCCCTACCAATCCTATCTAGGGAGAACAGGGTCCCTCAAACCCTGACTCCAAAAATAATAGTCAGAGATGCTGGCTCCCTCACAGGAGAGACCAACACCTCTGAAATCACTGAGGATAGCCCCAGTGAAGAGGACATCCAGTTAGCCAGGATAGCCAAAAGATTGGCTTTGGAAAGACAGATCCTAGCCATAGAGAGGGAAAGACAAGAGATGGGCCTAGGACCCATCAATGGTGGCAGCAACATAAATAGGGTCAGAGATTCTCCTGACATGTTGAAAATCCCTAAAGGGATTGTAACTAAATATGAAGATGGTGATGACATCACCAAATGGTTCACAGCTTTTGAGAGGGCTTGTGTAACCAGAAAAGTGAACAGATCTCACTGGGGTGCTCTCCTTTGGGAAATGTTCACAGGAAAGTGTAGGGATAGACTCCTCACACTCTCTGGACAAGATGCAGAATCTTATGACCTCATGAAGGGTACCCTGATTGAGGGCTTTGGATTCTCCACTGAGGAGTATAGGATTAGATTCAGGGGGGCTCAAAAATCCTCGAGCCAGACCTGGGTTGACTTTGTAGACTACTCAGTGAAAACACTAGATGGTTGGATTCAAGGCAGTGGTGTAAGTAATTATGATGGGCTGTACAATTTATTTGTGAAAGAACACCTGTTAAGTAATTGTTTCAATGATAAACTGCATCAGCATCTGGTAGACCTAGGACCAATTTCTCCCCAAGAATTGGGAAAGAAGGCGGACCATTGGGTCAAGACAAGGGTGTCCAAGACTTCAACAGGGGGTGACCAAAAGAAAGGGGTCACAAAGACTCCCCAGGGGAAGGGTGATGAGACAACCAAAACTAAAAATAGTAAAGAGTCTTCTACAGGCCCCCAAAAACCTGCACAGGAGGGTGGGCCCAGAGCCTCTTCACAAAACAATGGGTACAAGGGTAAAAACTTTGATCCCAAAAAGGCCTGGTGTCATAGCTGTAAACAGCATGGACACCAAACTGGAGACAAGGCCTGTCCCAAGAAAGGTTCCACTCCAAACTCCCATCCAGGTAACACTGGTATGGCTAGTCTCCAAGTGGGATCAACAGTGTGCCCAGAGCAAATCAGGGTCCACACTGAAGCTACTCTAGTTTCTGAGGGTGGGGTGGATTTAGCCACACTAGCTGTCTGGCCGCCTAACATGCAAAAATACAGACAGCAACTCTTAATTAATGGGACTAGAATAGAGGGCCTGAGGGATACAGGTGCCAGTGTCACCATGGTGACAGAGAAACTGGTTTCCCCTGGCCAATACCTGACTGGAAAAACTTACACAGTCACCAACGCTGACAATCAGAGAAAAGTACATCCCATGGCAATGGTTACTTTAGAATGGGGAGGGGTCAATGGCCTGAAACAGGTGGTGGTCTCCTCAAATATCCCAGTGGACTGTCTGCTTGGAAATGACCTGGAGTCCTCAGCATGGGCTGAGGTAGAACTAAAAACCCATGCAGCAATGCTGGGTATCCCTGAACTGGTGTGTGTGAAAACAAGAGCACAGTGCAAGGCACAGGGTGAACAAGTAGAGCTGGAGTCTGGAAGAATGGCCCAGCCTACCAAGAGAACAGGGAAGTCAGTTGGGAAACCAACTGCAACACAGCAAAAGAAAGGGAACCTCTCTTCTCAGGAAGAAGTTCTGCCCTCTGAGGGAACTGAGCCTTTGGAGCTTGAACCTTATCAGGTTGAGCTCTTAGGCCCAGGGGGACCCTCAAGGGAGGAGCTGTGTAAGGGACAAGAAACCTGTCCCTCTCTTGAAGGCCTTAGGCAGCAAGCTGCTGAAGAGTCCAAAGGCAAGAAAAATGGAACACATAGGGTCTATTGGGAAGATGGACTCCTGTACACTGAGGCCAGAGACCCCAAACCTGGTGCCACTAGGAGAGTGGTAGTGCCTCAGCTGTTCAGAGAGTTCATCCTAACATTGGCCCATGACATTCCCCTTGCTGGACATTTGGGACAAACCAAGACGTGGGAGAGGTTAGTCAACCACTTCTACTGGCCCAATATGTCCAACATGGTTAAGGAGTTTTGCCTCTCCTGCCCCACCTGTCAAGCCAGTGGTAAGACAGGTGGGCACCCAAAGGCCCCCCTCATTCCACTTCCAGTGGTGGGGGTCCCCTTTGAAAGAGTGGGTGTGGACATAGTTGGTCCACTGGAACCTCCCACAGCCTCAGGAAATATGTATATCCTGGTAGTAGTGGATCATGCTACCAGGTATCCTGAAGCTATTCCCCTTAGGTCGACTACTGCCCCTGCAGTAGCCAAGGCCCTCATTGGTATCTTTACCAGAGTGGGTTTCCCTAAGGAGGTGGTGTCTGACAGAGGTACCAACTTCATGTCAGCATACCTAAAACACATGTGGAATGAGTGTGGAGTGACTTACAAATTCACTACCCCATACCATCCACAAACTAATGGCTTGGTTGAGAGATTCAACAAGACATTAAAAGGCATGATCATGGGGCTCCCAGAAAAGCTCAAAAGGAGATGGGATGTCCTCTTGCCATGTCTGCTTTTCGCTTACAGAGAGGTGCCACAGAAGGGAGTAGGATTCTCACCCTTTGAACTTCTGTTTGGTCATCCTGTAAGGGGACCACTTGCTCTTGTTAAAGAAGGCTGGGAGAGACCTCTTCATGAGCCTAAACAAGACATAGTGGACTATGTACTTGGCCTTCGCTCTAGAATGGCAGAGTACATGGAAAAGGCAACCAAAAACCTTGAGGCCAGCCAACAGCTCCAGAAGTTTTGGTATGACCAAAAGGCTGCACTGGTTGAGTTCCAACCAGGGCAGAAAGTCTGGGTTCTGGAGCCTGTGGCTCCCAGGGCACTCCAGGACAAATGGAGTGGCCCTTACCCAGTACTAGAAAGGAAGAGTCAGGTCACCTACCTGGTGGACCTGGGCACAAGCAGGAGCCCCAAGAGGGTGATCCATGTAAACCGCCTTAAACTCTTCCATGACAGAGCTGATGTGAATCTGTTGATGGTAACAGATGAGGATCAGGAGGCAGAGAGTGAACCTCTCCCTGATCTTCTGTCATCAGACCCAAAAGATGGCACAGTAGATGGAGTGATCTACTCAGACACCCTCTCTGGCCAACAGCAAGCTGATTGTAGGAGAGTCCTACAACAGTTTCCTGAACTCTTCTCCTTAACCCCTGGTCAGACACACCTGTGTACCCATGATGTGGACACAGGAGACAGCATGCCTGTCAAAAACAAAATCTTTAGACAGTCTGACCATGTTAAGGAAAGCATCAAGGTGGAAGTCCACAAGATGCTGGAATTGGGAGTAATTGAGCGCTCTGACAGCCCCTGGGCTAGCCCAGTGGTCTTAGTCCCCAAACCTCACACCAAAGATGGAAAGAAAGAGATGAGGTTTTGTGTGGACTACAGAGGGCTCAATTCTGTCACCAAGACAGATGCCCATCCAATTCCAAGAGCTGATGAGCTCATTGATAAATTAGGTGCTGCCAAATTTCTAAGTACCTTTGACTTGACAGCAGGGTACTGGCAAATAAAAATGGCACCTGGAGCAAAAGAAAAGACAGCATTCTCCACACCTGATGGGCATTATCAGTTTACTGTTATGCCCTTTGGTTTAAAGAATGCCCCTGCCACCTTCCAAAGGTTGGTGAATCAAGTCCTTGCTGGCTTGGAGTCCTTTAGCACAGCTTATCTTGATGATATTGCTGTCTTTAGCTCCACCTGGCAGGATCACCTGGTCCACCTGAGGAAGGTTTTGAAGGCTCTGCAATCTGCAGGCCTCTCTATCAAGGCATCCAAATGCCAGATAGGGCAGGGAACTGTGGTTTACTTGGGACACCTTGTAGGTGGAGGCCAAGTTCAGCCACTCCAACCCAAGATCCAGACTATTCTGGACTGGGTAGCTCCAAAAACCCAGACTCAAGTCAGGGCATTCCTTGGCTTGACTGGGTACTACAGGAGGTTTGTGAAGGGATATGGATCCATTGTGACAGCCCTCACTGAACTCACCTCCAAGAAAATGCCCAAGAAAGTAAACTGGACTGTGGAATGCCAACAGGCCTTTGACACCCTGAAACAGGCAATGTGCTCAGCACCAGTTCTCAAAGCTCCAGATTATTCTAAGCAGTTCATTGTGCAGACTGATGCCTCTGAACATGGGATAGGGGCAGTTTTGTCCCAAACAAATGATGATGGCCTTGACCAGCCTGTTGCTTTCATTAGCAGGAGGTTACTCCCCAGGGAGCAGCGTTGGAGTGCCATTGAGAGGGAGGCCTTTGCTGTGGTTTGGTCCCTGAAGAAGCTGAGACCATACCTCTTTGGGACTCACTTCCTAGTTCAAACTGACCACAGACCTCTCAAATGGCTGATGCAAATGAAAGGTGAAAATCCTAAACTGTTGAGGTGGTCCATCTCCCTACAGGGAATGGACTTTATAGTGGAACACAGACCTGGGACTGCCCATGCCAATGCAGATGGCCTTTCCAGGTTCTTCCACTTAGAAAATGAAGACTCTCTTGGGAAAGGTTAGTCTCATCCTCTTTCGTTTGGGGGGGGGTTGTGTAAGGAAATGCCTCCTTGGCATGGTTGCCCCCTGACTTTTTGCCTTTGCTGATGCTATGTTTACAATTGAAAGTGTGCTGAGGCCTGCTAACCAGGCCCCAGCACCAGTGTTCTTTCCCTAACCTGTACTTTTGTATCCACAATTGGCAGACCCTGGCATCCAGATAAGTCCCTTGTAACTGGTACTTCTAGTACCAAGGGCCCTGATGCCAAGGAAGGTCTCTAAGGGCTGCAGCATGTCTTATGCCACCCTGGAGACCTCTCACTCAGCACAGACACACTGCTTGCCAGCTTGTGTGTGCTAGTGAGGACAAAACGAGTAAGTCGACATGGCACTCCCCTCAGGGTGCCATGCCAGCCTCTCACTGCCTATGCAGTATAGGTAAGCCACCCCTCTAGCAGGCCTTACAGCCCTAAGGCAGGGTGCACTATACCATAGGTGAGGGTACCAGTGCATGAGCATGGTACCCCTACAGTGTCTAAACAAAACCTTAGACATTGTAAGTGCAGGGTAGCCATAAGAGTATATGGTCTGGGAGTCTGTCAAACACGAACTCCACAGCACCATAATGGCTACACTGAAAACTGGGAAGTTTGGTATCAAACTTCTCAGCACAATAAATGCACACTGATGCCAGTGTACATTTTATTGTAAAATACACCACAGAGGGCACCTTAGAGGTGCCCCCTGAAACTTAACCAACTATCTGTGTAGGCTGACTGGTTCCAGCAGCCTGCCACACTAGAGACATGTTGCTGGCCCCATGGGGAGAGTGCCTTTGTCACTCTGAGGCCAGTAACAAAGCCTGCACTGGGTGGAGATGCTAACACCTCCCCCAGGCAGGAGCTGTGACACCTGGCGGTGAGCCTCAAAGGCTCACCCCTTTGTCACAGCCCAGCAGGGCACTCCAGCTTAGTGGAGTTGCCCGCCCCCTCCGGCCACGGCCCCCACTTTTGGCGGCAAGGCTGGAGGGAACAAAGAAAGCAACAAGGAGGAGTCACTGGCCAGTCAGGACAGCCCTTAAGGTGTCCTGAGCTGAGGTGACTCTGACTTTTAGAAATCCTCCATCTTGCAGATGGAGGATTCCCCCAATAGGGTTAGGATTGTGACCCCCTCCCCTTGGGAGGAGGCACAAAGAGGGTGTACCCACCCTCAGGGCTAGTAGCCATTGGCTACTAACCCCCCAGACCTAAACACGCCCTTAAATTTAGTATTTAAGGGCTACCCTGAACCCTAGAAAATTAGATTCCTGCAACTACAAGAAGAAGGACTGCCTAGCTGAAAACCCCTGCAGCGGAAGACCAGAAGACGACAACTGCCTTGGCTCCAGAAACTCACCGGCCTGTCTCCTGCCTTCCAAAGATCCTGCTCCAGCGACGCCTTCCAAAGGGACCAGCGACCTCGACATCCTCTGAGGACTGCCCCTGCTTCGAAAAGACAAGAAACTCCCGAGGACAGCGGACCTGCTCCAAGAAAAGCTGCAACTTTGTTTCCAGCAGCTTTAAAGATCCCTGCAAGCTCCCCGCAAGAAGCGTGAGACTTGCAACACTGCACCCGGCGACCCCGACTCGGCTGGTGGCGATCCAACACCTCAGGAGGGACCCCAGGACTACTCTAAGACTGTGAGTACAAAAACCTGTCCTCCCTGAGCCCCCACAGCGCCGCCTGCAGAGGGAATCCCGAGGCTTCCCCTGACCGCGACTCTTTGAATCCAAAGTCCCGACACCTGGGAGAGACCCTGCACCCGCAGCCCCCAGGACCTGAAGGACCGGACTTTCACTGGAGAAGTGACCCCCAGGAGTCCCTCTCCCTTGCCCAAGTGGAGGTTTCCCCGAGGAACCCCCCCCGTGCCTGCCTGCAGCGCTGAAGAGATCCCGAGATCTCTCATAGACTAACATTGCGAACCCGACGCTTGTTTCTACACTGCACCCGGCCGCCCCCGCGCCGCTGAGGGTGAAATTTCTGTGTGGGCTTGTGTTCCCCCCGGTGCCCTACAAAACCCCCCTGGTCTGCCCTCCGAAGACGCGGGTACTTACCTGCAAGCAGACCGGAACCGGGGCACCCCCTTCTCTCCATTCTAGCCTATGTGTTTTGGGCACCACTTTGAACTCTGCACCTGACCGGCCCTGAGCTGCTGGTGTGGTGACTTTGGGGTTGCTCTGAACCCCCAACGGTGGGCTACCTTGGACCGAGAACTAAGCCCTGTAAGTGTCTTACTTACCTGGTTAACCTAACAAATACTTACCTCCCCTAGGAACTGTGAAAATTGCACTAAGTGTCCACTTTTAAAACAGCTATTTGTGAATAACTTGAAAAGTATACATGCAATTTTGATGATTGGAAGTTCCTAAAGTACTTACCTGCAATACCTTTCGAATGAGATATTACATGTAGAATTTGAACCTGTGGTTCTTAAAATAAACTAAGAAAATATATTTTTCTATATAAAAACCTATTGGCTGGATTTGTCTCTGAGTGTGTGTACCTCATTTATTGTCTATGTGTATGTACAACAAATGCTTAACACTACTCCTTGGATAAGCCTACTGCTCGACCACACTACCACAAAATAGAGCATTAGTATTATCTATTTTTACCACTATTTTACCTCTAAGGGGAACCCTTGGACTCTGTGCATGCTATTCCTTACTTTGAAATAGCACATACAGAGCCAACTTCCTACACCATCACATTGTAGAGGCACATTTGTGCACTAGAGCTTTCACGTTTAGATGTATGCGCGCAAAGGTTTTACACATTTGTACATTAGAATCCTAAAAGTATTTGCCTGTTTGTCCACTGAATGGAGGTTTGAGAAAAGTCTCATTTTGCCTGGGTTGACTAGGGACAGATTTGCCATTTTCAGAGGTACAGTCTCTGTTAGTGTACGATAGAGTAGTTACTAAGTGCCTGTCCAGTAGGGAAGGAGTAAGAACATTTCATAGAGAGCAATGCAGCTAGTGCTCAATGTGGAAACTGAAGAAATTCCTTTTGACAGTGCACTCAGTTGAGAAGATCAGTTTTATGCTTTGCAATATTTTATTATTTCTTGTAAGCGGTGCCTAAGTTTGGCTTGACAATGAAGCAGTCTGCAACACGTTTTGTTACAAATGCTTTGAAATATGCGTAAAGTGGGCTTTGGCTGCCTTTATTAGTCTCTCACCCAATGGTATTATCTTGTTGATGTAACATTCCAACCTTCCAGGGAGTTCTTTCATTGGAATGCACTAGGAGCTATCTTACATCTGAAAATTACACTCGGTTGTCACATTGTTGGCCACATTCAGTTATTTTTCCTACATGCATTCTGTACAGAAAGCATTCCTTTTTTGCTACTTTTTTCTAGTACTGGCAAAGCCAATATGGCAGGCCTTAATGTGATTTGCAGGCAAGACATGCCAATAGCTTTTGTGAATGCGTATTGTATTGACATGCTTTGGCACAATACATCCAGATCTATTGGTTTTGCTAATGCTTAATTGTTTAGTTCTGACGTGGCCGTAGCAGTTAGTGGACACGTCCTAATGGTTACATAAAAGAGCTGCTCCCCAAGGAAGTGCTGATCAGTATGGGAACGAAGACCTGTATAGGGCCGTCATGCAGAAAAGGTGCTGCTTTGCGCCCTTTAAGAATTTAAGGGTTTCAGATTTTTCTCTCTCAGACACTGTTGTTAAGGGATCTGTAGGTGTAACATAAAGGCAGGTCTTGAAAGGTGGTGGGCTTGGCAAAGTGTGGCAATTCTATACGTGGAAGCCAGAGTACGAGTGTCTAAACTCTTGCCGTCTTAGAGGGCAGACAGCACAATTTCAACATTTCCTGTTTTCCATGTGGTCGATATTTTACATGTTTTTGTTATGTCCATCGGTTACTGAAAGGGATCCCTGTTGTAGAATTTTCAAATTTGTCTTCGAAGGCAGTCCCGTGTTGTGAGACCAGGAGGTGGCTAATGTGATCAAAACACCTTTTCGCATTAATGAGATGTTCCGCGGCAACGAGCGTGGCAGCGAGCAGGACGCGGGCTTATCTTAATATAGCAGAAAGGAGAGCACCGTTTCTGCAGGCAGTGGGGATGAGTGTTTTGACCTTCCTAAAGCAATTGAATGTTTTTTTTTTAATCAAACATTAGTTTTTGATGTAAACTGTGAGAAATAGCTTTGGCACTTAGGGACCAAACTCGACCCCTCTGTCCTGGACAACTACAGACCCATTGCTCTTCTCCCTATCTTAGCTAAGATATTGGAGAAACATGTAAATCTGCAACTGATGAGCTATCTCGAGAGTAATGCGCTTCTCCACCCCACTCAAACGGGCTTTAGAGCACAACACAGCACTGAGTCTGCGCTCCTGACGGTGACTGAGTCCGGCCGTCAATTATTAGACCAGGGTGGACATGCCGCCATCATTCTCCTTGATCTAAGCGCAGCCTTTGATACGGTGGACCACTTTCTTCTCTGCGACAGACTTTCCAAGGCAGGCGTAGGAGGCATAGCGCTCTCCTGGCTTTCATCCTTTCTCACAGGAAGAACTTTCCAAGTTCTGGACCGTTCCTTCCTTTCGGATATCGTTCCCCTAACTTGTGGAGTCCCTCAGGGTTCCTCTTTAAGTCCTACTCTTTTTAATGTCTATTTATCCTCCTTGGCCAAAGTAGTCACTCCCCACAATCTTTCATTGGTCACCTACGCCGATGATACTCAACTAGTGGTTTTCCTTTCTAGCTCTGGGAATTCTCCCTCCGTCAACCTAGCTGGCTGTATGAGGGACATCGGCGACTGGATGATTCAATCCAAACTTAAATTTAACGATGGCAAATCTGAGGTACTCATTTTAGGTAATGGCTCTCCTGCTTCCCCTTTAACATGTTACTCAGAGGCCTTTACCAGTCTGCCTCCTCCTAAAGGTCAGGTAAAAAGCCTAGGTTTTGTACTGGATTCCCGCCTTACGATGGAACCACAAGTTAAGAAAATTTCCTCGGTCTGTTTTGGCTTCATTAGATCTCTCAGGAAGATTCTCAATCTTCTTCCCATCTCATCTAGAAGAATCCTGGACCAGACACTGGTTCTCTCCAGACTGAATTATGGGAATTCTCTTTATCTTAGTTCCCCGGAATATGTATTAAGGAAACTGCAGATTGTACAGAACACGGCAGCTAGGCTCCTTATGAACTGTCCTAGACATCTATCTGCCAAGCCGGCTCTTGCAGCACTCCATTGGCTGCCAATTAAACAGCGTATACATTTAAAATCCATGTGTATCACCCATAGGGCCCTACACAACAAAGGTCCATATTTCCTCAGAAAATGTATTTCCATCTACGCCCCTTCGCGACACTTGAGATCTTCTTCCACCTGACAGATTCATATACCTCGCGTCAATAGATCATGGGGAGGAAACTCTTTCAGTATTAAGGCTGCCCGTCTCTGGAATACCCTACCTCCTGAGTCTCCGCAATGAATCTTCGGAATCTCTTTTTAGGAAGAAGCTGAAAACCATTCTCTTCAGTCGTTAACCTGTCCTCCTGCTTTCCTTATAATCTTTCCTGTACCCTCAGCGCTGGGATGCCCTAGGGTAGCTACGCTCTCTATAAATGCATAAAACTAAACTAAACTAAACTCCGTCTGTAAATTTCGCCCTACCGTCAGTTGTCCATGATGAAAGGCGTAACGGACGGCATTTGTCGGTAATTTTAGCCTTTCACCAGAAGGACAATGGATGGCAGGGCGAAATTACTGGCAGATCAGTTTCCCCGAGCTGGATTGAAAGGCAAGGAGTCTCCTGTGCTTGGAGGGAGGGGCAGACAGATAAGAAGAGGCCTTCTTGACACAGTGTCATCTTCTCTAAAGAAATGCAAATGTGGGCAACTTTTAAATCTGTAAATGCAAAGGGGCTTGAAAACCTGCATTGAGGTTAATCAAAGGAGTCACTAGAAGCTTTCTGATGGGAAAGATATTTTCTTTTAGAGAGGTACTGTAATGGTGTTCCAAGGCGAGCTGTGGAGTGTGTGGTTTTAATGGAGTGTTATTAAAAAATGTTAGTACTAGGTATAAATTATATTATTCAAATCTGTATTTGAGAAGCACTTTTTTTAATCAAACAAAATGTATTTGCACATTTTCCAGCAGCCTATATTACGATGTAATTGTATTCCATGTTATACACCAGAGTGGCGGCTGTTCAGCATGGCTTAAAGTTGTGTGTAGCGGAGTTGAGTGGCATAGGAGCAGCGACGTAGAGCCCAGTGGTGCAGAGTAAAGTGCAGTGGGGTACAGTGCAGTTGTTTAGAGTGCACTGGCATAGAGTGCAGTGGCATGGAGTGGGACAGAGTAGAGTGGCATAGAGTGCAGTGGAATAGAGTGGCATACAATAGAGTGGCAGAGTGTAGAGTGCAGAGTAGACTCGCTTGACAAAGAGTGCAGTGGCGTAGTGTAGAGTGGTGCAAAGTAGAGTATAATGCTGTAGAGTGCAGTTGCGTGGAGTGGAGTGAAGATAAAGTGGCATAGAGTGCAGTGGCGTAGAATGCAGTAGTGCAGAGTAGATTGGTGTACAGTACATAGGAGGAGAGTGCAAAGTTGCAGAGCAGAGTGTCAGTGCAGTGATGTAGAGTAGAGTGGCACAGAGAGCCGTGGCATAGAGTACAGTGGTGCAGGGTAGAGGGCAGTGGTGTACAGTGCAGTTGTTTAGAATGCATTGACACAGAGTGCATTGGCATAGAGTGGCATACAATAGAGTGGTAGATAGTGCAGTAATGCAGAGTGGTGCAGTGTCAGGGTGCACAGTAGACTCGTGTGGCATAAAGTGCAGTGGTGTAGAGTGGTACAGAGTGGAGTATTGTAGAGTGGTACAGTGCAGAGTAGAGCATAGTGCCTAGAGTGCAGTGGCATAGAGTGCAGTGCCGTAGAGTGCAGTGATGCACCGAACAGTGGCATAGAGTACAGTGGTGCAGAGTAAAGGGCGGTGGCATACAGTGCAGCAGTTTAGAGTACACTGGGGTGAAGTGGCATAGAGTGGCAGGGTGTTAAGAGTGGAGTGGCATAGAGTGCAGTGAAATATAGTGTATTGGTGCCGAATGTAGTAATACAGAGTAGAGTGGTGAAGAGTATAGTGGCAGCCAGTGCAGTGTTACAGAGTAGAGTGTCAGCATGCAGTGGTCAGAGTTCATTGAACTAGAGTGCAGTGGTCAGAGTTGCGTAGAGCGCAGTAGCATAGAATAGATTGTTTCAGAATAGAGTGCAGTTGCATAGAGTGGAGAGGTTCAGGGTCGAGTGCAGTGGCATAGATGCAGTGGCACAGAGTGCAGTGGCGTAAAGTAGATTGTTTCACAGTAGAGTGAAGTGGCTTAGAGCGGAGAGGTGCAGGCTAGAGTGTAGTTGCATAGAGTGTGATGGCCTAGAGTAAAGTGTTGTAGAGTGCCGTGGCATAGAGTGTAGAGGTGCAGAGTAGATTAGAGTGACATACAGTGTATTGATGTAGAGTGCAGGGGCATAGAGTTGAGTGTTACAGAGTAAAGTGCACTAGCATGAGTGTATTAGCTTAGAGTGCAGTGGCGTACAGTGCAGTGTTGCAGAGTGGTATAGAGTGGAGTTGTGCGGATTAGATTGGTGTTACCTAGACTGGAGTCGTATAGCATACAGAGGCGCAGAGCACAGTGGTGTAGAGAGGTGTTAAATGCATTGGCATAGAGTAGAGTGGTACAGATTAGAGTAGAGAGGCATAGTGTGAAGTAGCATTGAGTGCAGTGGCATAATGTGGAGTGGTTCAGAATGGAAAAGAGTGCAGTGCAGTGGCATGGAGTGGTGAAAAGTGGAGTGATACAGAGTAGGGTGCAGTGGTGTGGAGTTGTGCAGAGTAGAGCAGAGCAGAGTGGAGTGGAGTATGCATGGTGTGGTAACACACTTCCATTACAGACAACACATTTTTGATCGAATTGACCATTACATTTGCAGACATACAGTTTTTCAAATCAAACTATACTGTGCACAGACACTGATGTGTAGAAATTGCATCACCTAATGCAATGATTTGTTTTAATCATATAAAGGTACTTGTTTCCAGAGCAGTTCAGAATTAACTAAAATGTGCCTCATTTGTACTCCTAATTCTGATAGATTCTGCAGTTTATTTAAATGTTGTCAAGTGATAAAAAAAAGTATTTCTTAATCCCAGTATCAAGCAAGATTGTCACATAACTCCTCTCACTTTGAAGCCAGAGACAGAAAAGTAAACACTAAGGCCCTGATTTATACTTTTTGGGGCAAAACTGCACTAACGCAGTTTTGCACCAAAAGGTTTAGCACCGGCTTGCACCATTTCTGTGCACCAGCCGAGCACCATATTTATGGAATGGTGCTAGCCGGTGCAAAGGGTAGGCTAGTGTAAAAAAAAATGACGTTAGTTGGGTGGGGCTGGCGGTATGGAAGTAGGGGGTTTTGCACCAAAAAATGACACTAGGCAGGTTAGAGTAAAAAAAAAAAGACTCTAACCTGTCTAGTCATTTTCTGACCTAAAACCACCCATACCACATGGCTTCTGTCTTAGAAAAGACAGTAGTCATGCCCACCACCACAGTGGCCAGCACAGGGGACCAGGGTCCCCTGGGCATGGCCATTGCACCCTGCGCCATGTATGGGGGCCCATTTCAGGGCCCCCTATGGCACTTGAAAAAATAAAATAAAATACTTACCTGTACTTACCTGGGATTGGGTCCATCATCCGCCGCTGTCCCTCTGGTGTGGGTGTCCATGGGCCCTGGGGAGGGCACCTGTGGGCTTATTCCATGGTGTTCCACCATGGAAATAGGCCCACAAGTCGCCTAACGCCTGCCCTGGCCCAGGCTTTGAAAAATGGGGCAAAGCAAGCTTTGCACCATTTTTTGACCCCTCCTCCCTCCCGTGCACCATTTTTGCATAGGAGTATAAATATGGCGTTAAGGCCATAGAGTCATTTTTGCATGGGACGCCAACCTTGCATCTCATTAAGGCAAGATAGGTTTCCACGTCCAAAAAAGGACTTCAACTCCATAAATTTGGCGCTAGATGGGTTAAGCGCCAAAGTATAAATATGTAGTTAGTTTTGCACCGAATTAGAGTAAAAAAAAAAAAGCTGATTCGGTGCAAACAGAATATAAATAGGCCCCTCAGTTCCCACCAAAGACAGAGCCTGACATTTGACTTTTTCTTTGAATGCACAGCAAATGTGATGAGATAAGAACAAGATTTACAGGCCTGTTTTCAGAAAGAGAGCACTAGCAAGGATACTGTAAATAAGGTTTGGGCAAGGGGAGGGACAAACTCAAGCTGTATAGCCTAAAACAAATAAAGCCAGCAAATTGAAAGCAACAAAATGTGAGTTACAAACCACAAGGCCAATGGCAAGCAATGGGCGGAGTGCATTATGAATGTACAAAGTATCCCACGGGTGTACCGTGGGATACTTTGTGGGGAGAGTGCAGTATTTTAGCCCAGTCCACATCTTGCAGAGGTTTGACCACATCAATCACCCAGGTAGTATGACAAGAAGACCTGGAGTGGTTTTCATATCACAGGACACCCATTCTATCAGCTTGCCACCAGTTCCTATGGTGTAGAGCTTCTAGCACACCTCTTGTAGGGTTAGTGCTAGGTGGCAGACATGAAATAGGACATTTAATGATTATTTAAGGTGGTTGTCAGTAAGGAGTTGACTGGGGTGAAGATGGTAGTCTGCCACAAGGGTTTGGAAATTTAGTAGTTCACCATCCAGAAACAAATACCCCAATTTTAAGACACCTGCTGCATGCCACTGATGGAGTTGCTCTGAGCACAGCTGTCCTGTGCGAGTGGGAAAGCTTAGCAAGGGTAGTGCAGGAGCACTGGGTTTCTTCGTGTCAGTGAGTCTACAGGTTCTAGCAAGGCAAGAGAAAGCTGTGCATGTTAACCCCGGATGGTTATCCGTAGAATAGTCAGTAGGAAACAATGAACAGCGCATTAAGCTTTCCTTAAAAGTCTTTACTGATAAACCCCATCTCATGCAGGGAGGTGGGCAGAAAGTCAGCAAGCCACCCATTGGACCTGTGCAGCTGAATAATAGCATTCTAAGTCAAGAAGACCTAATCCACCCACATTCACGGGTAGCTCTAGAGTGGAAAGAGCTACCTGACGGCAGCGCAGCAACCAACTCAGCTGTGTGGCATGTCTGAAGAAGGAATGAAGGGCAAGCAGGGGAAGGTTTGCAAAATAATACTATCATTGGAGTAGCACACCATCTTTACTAGTGCCACGTAACCCATTACAGAAAGCTTAAGAGGAGACCAAAAAGCAAACTGGACGTGGAGGGACCATGACGCTCTGCAGATTTCTATACTGCAAATCAGTGAGAGAATGGTAGATATTAATCACTAGGTATCAAAAAGGTAACTGGTTACCAGTTCAGTCTGCAATCTAATTGTATATAAAGGGGAAACAATGCCATATGTTAAAGAAACACTGATTACATTTTAAAAATTTTACATTTTGTTTGTGCAATTTACATTCTAAATATTTTGAAGACTCTATGTGTACTTGACACTTAGGGAGAACCCAGATCACTAGTTTGGCTTTTGCCCAATTTCAAAACCATTTAAAGACATGGACAAAGTGGGCAATTGCCTTGCACAACCTTGCAAGGGGTCTGGCCCCTGCTCACCCTTCACAAGCACGAACAGCGGACCATTGCACCAGAAGAGTTTGCCAAGGTGGATGGGTGTTGCTTGTTCAACCACTTGACAGAGCCTCTTCTGTTTCTCTCCTGTGTGCAGAGACAACTCCCCAGGTACCCAATACCTTCCGATAGTCTTGGTGGACCCATCTTGTCTGGTTTTAGGAATTGTCCCACCTTGTTCTTCTCTTTCTTATTTATCCAGTTCTTAGCAACAACCTTTTGACTCACTTGCCGTGGATCTCCCATTTGATCTCAATTTCATCCTCTTCTTTTATTATCTTTGATTCGTAGTCCGGGACCCCATTTCTGAGATAAATGTAGAGTCCCAGACATACACTCTAGTGCTGTGAGACTACAGACAAGTTGTGGGTACCTCACATCCTGACATTAGGTGTGAGACTGTTGAACACACCATCTGCCTTGCCTCATTAACTTATTTTTAGGTTGAAAGTCCATGGGCCGTTGGGGAGAGCTAGATGCTTTTGTTCAGTTTGTTTAAACTAGCAGAGGGTTAATTACTTTAATCTTTTCCAAACTGTTTGGCAGGGATTTTAAAATGTTCAGAAACATAATCAAAATGTTGCTGTTACTTTCTCTTCAGGAAAGATTGGGTAGATTTGGGTAGGGGTAATGGCCTAGACGCAGTACTGAAGGGAATTAATTTACTACTGAACAAGGACGTAATGTGTCAACTGAATGTCGTATACCAGGAGGCAGTCACAAAAAGACCACAGTAAATAAAAAGTGCTATGTTAAAAAAATGGTAAATAGATGCACTAACAACATAGTAAGGCATGGCCTCTCTTGGGTGTTTCTGTAAAACTGACTTTTGGTCTTGAATATTTGTCCTGAATTTTAACCCTTTGTCCTGAATTTTTTACAGTCTGTCCAGAATTTGCCTCAATGTGTTAGACTGAGGCAATTTGTAATATATTTTAGAGGAATCCTCGGACGCCATAAGGGTCAAAGGACATTGAGCTGTGCATGTTTCAATGAGCTTACAGATCGTTCCCCTTTCTTAGTTAGACAGGTTTGCTGGCTCTTGGTGGCTCTGCTCTGAAACTGATTAGAAGATCTGGTTTCCTTCCGGCGTTGAAGTATACTGTTTCTCCAAAGGGCTTTAGCTTTGCTCCAGTTGGTAGAAAGAAGAGGTTGACACAAATCTCTCACCCCACGCAGTGCTGGTGCTACAGAGCAAACCTCCAAAATTAAGCTAGATTATTGATACCCATTAAGGAAGTTGCCATCACTCGGCTTCTGTGTGGATGAGCTTATCAAGAAGGAGGGAGTCTGTTTGCTTCCTTACTAGACCCATCGAGACATGAGGTAAAACTATGTTGGTTCGACTAGCAGCCAATTCAACTTGGCTAACAAAGCTGGTCTGTTTTGTGCGGAAATCAAGAGGTTCCTCCATAGAACATCTGCCTCAGGGATTCTGGGAATGCTGGGACAAAGGTCAAACAAATGTGCAACTCAAAGAGCATGTTTCTGATTCTTCCTCAAAACCCTCTGACTTTTCAAAGGGCCCAGGCTGCTGGGAAATATGTGTTTTTTACAAATAAGCTAACAATAAAGGCTCTTTGTTGGAATCTTTCAGAGAGATACAGTATGCACAGATTACAGCTGGAGAACAGTGAATTTTGAGTCTTGCTTGTACATAGACATGAGACCTTTAAAAGAAAAGACTGAACTGAATTAATTCATTGTGTCTTCGCTGAATGAGATTTGTGACCAGTGCATTTAATTAAAAGTCTCCATTAAATGCCTAATAAGTTGGCAAAGTTTGGTAGTTTTGCGGCTAATCTCTACCAGACTTCGCCTAAGCCACCACACTGTGCTACCCACAGGACATACCTCTTTGGCTGTTGTACTCTTTCCCAACACATTGTGTTTGCTGATGAGATGGTTTCTCTGTAGGTGAGCAGACGTTCACATGTGCTTTCTTTCTCTTTCTTTCCATTTTCTTTCTTTATCTACCGTTTTTCTCCTTCCTGCATCCTTCCCGTAGAGCTACTTGGTAAGTCAAATATGTCCCATTCATCATGCTCCTTGCTCTGCTGTTCCAGAGTCATCCTCCTCACTTTCCTGACGTGTTCCTGGTGTTGGGCTTCCCGCTGTTCTATCCCAAGTTTTATGCTCCTGATTTTTCTGCTGTGCTCCAGATGGCCCAGTTCTTGCTGTCCTCTCCCTTGTGTCACATTTCACACTGTCCTCCTATAGTCATAGTTCTTGCCTCCATATCCCAGAACCCTCGCTGCTCTCCTTGCCCAGAATAATGCTTTGCGCTTTCCTGTCCCACTGGCATGCATCTTTGATAGTTTTGTTTTTCCCTGCTTTTTGCTCTCCTATCATAGAGTCCTGCTTCCCACTCCCCTCTTCCTGGACGCATGCTTCTTGTTCTCCAGAGTAATGTGCTTACAGTCCTGTCCCACAGTAATACGTCTCTCTCAGAGAATCATGCTTCTCCCTGACCTTTCCTAACGTGAACCATCTTGCTCTCCTGCTCCAGCGTCACCTTCCTTCCACTGATGTACTGTATTGAGGCTGTCCCAGAATCACCTTCTTCCCAATCCTGTCCCAGAATCACCTTCTTCCAAATCCTGTCCCAGAATCACCTTCTTCCAAATCCTGTCCCAGAATCACCTTCTTCCAAATCCTGTCCCAGAATCACCTTCTTCCCAATCCTGTCCCAGAATCACCTTATTTCCTCTCCTGTTCCAGAATCACCTTCTTTCCTCTCCTGTTCCAGAATCATGCTTCTCGAGCTCCAGTCCCAAAGAAACACTTCTCCTGTAGTCCTGTCCTCGTTGTTATGCAGTTCCCTCTCTTGACATTCCACTCGCCTCGTGCATGCCACTCTCTTGTCTCAGGGGTAATGTTCTCACTCTCCTGTCCGAGAGACACATGTTTCGCTCTCCTGTCCTGTCAATAGTGTCATCAATCTCATTCTTTATTCGCCCTGGAGTCATGGTAGAGTCCTTCCGGGTCGTGCTTCTCCCTCTTCTAATGTGTCCCCACTTTCATTTGTATCCCTCTTCTGCATCTCCCATGGGAATCATTTCCCACTGCCTTCCAGATCTCTGTGCCATCCTTTTCCAACCCCTCCCATGCGCTGAGGGTCATGCTCTTGGTCTCCTTATGAATTCCAGTTTACATTTCAATCTCTTTAGCTGACTTTCCCAGTCTCTTCAGCTGCCTTTCCTAGAGTATCTTGTGTCTCACATCCTTAGGTCCTCAATTAGACTCACAGCTGTCTCCCCTGATACTTCACTGCAACCCCTGACATTTCACCAGTGTCATGATTCTGATCCTCCCCCGATATTCACTGGTGCCATCCTTCTAACCCTGTCTTGATATACACTAGTGTCACGCTACAAACACTTTTCCTTGATATTTCACTGGTATCATGCTTCTCAACAGAGGCTGCAAGCTTTTAAATAATACATTTATTTTTAAAATAACTTAATGAAGAAAGCAAATTATTCAGAGCATCGAACCTAGTCTGTATATTTGGTATTCCCCCATTACATTGTGTACTCAACATCAGTAGTCAGTAGATCGCAGGTACGTTTTTCAATTTGTACATCCGGAGTCACTAATGTCCATGAGACAGTAGATCAAAGGTAAATAGTAATTAAAAGTTCTACAACTGAACCTATATACATAAAATATATAAAATAAGTTTTTCCACTGGAAAACCCAAAAGTGAAAGTGAAACATATAATTTAAAAAACCTAAGCTATTGTCCGTAAAAATCAAAGGTACAATGCAGTTATGGTTACAAAGTAAAACCGAAAAACCACAAGATTTTTCTGGTATGGTTAGGACCACAATTCGCAACTCACACAACAGCCATGTAAACCATTAGTTGCAGGCAAAATGCAGTACTCATAACCTTACTCTTAGTGAAACAGATGCAATTACTAGTGTTGTAAATCATTTTACAAATGTGATTAATTTTAAATTACATTTATCACTTTCAGAGAGACATCTATGAATGTGCTAGCATTTATTGAGTTATTTATGTCTTGTTGTTTAATTTCATTTTGATTGTTGCTGTTGTTATTTATTTGTATAAATACTGTGAGGCCATAAGCACTCCATTTGATATGCAAGTTATGGTTTGCACAGCTGTTGCAGGAGTTATGAATTGTGTTCCTAACCATAACTTGTACATTTCAGTGTTTTTGGTTGGAAATTGTAACCATAATTGCACTTTAACTATTTTTTTAGGTGAGTTTTTTTTATAACAGCTCTAACTATAACTTCAATTTAACACTTTTCAATGAATATTTTTTTAATGTATACCACATCAAGACATACCATGTGCCCAACAATCATTGGGCAACCACAGACGCGAACAGCCTTCAGATGTGTTCAGCAGGTTTTGGAGCATGGCTTGGCCTTTGGCCAGGCCCTGCACCCAGCACTCAGCAGGCAACCAACCCCCACAGCACACAGCTTTTGGCTCTACATAGCAAGGGTTGGCCTCAGGGCCTGACCTCCAGTCAGACTTTGTACCCAACCCTGTGTTGGTGATTTTACCCCCGCTGCACATGACCTTCAGTCTCATATCTCAGGCCAAGTCCCTCACCTAATTTGTTAAGGTCTGATAACGCCCGCTTAACATGGCTGCCCTTTACTCAACATTCTGCTGGCGGACAACCTCTGCTGCACATAGCCTTCAGCTGTGCACAGCACAGATTGTTCAGGGCCTTTGGCTAAATTCAACAGGGTTGGCTACAGGGACTGGACAGCACCTACGCTTTGCTCCAACCCCGCCATATGTGGACATCGTCTTGTGTGACCATTGACAGCAGTAGGGCACAGAATATTTTATTTCCCCAATTCTTTACTGGATTAGTGTATACAGTGATGAATTTGTGAATCTTTGACCCTTCCTGCATCTGGGATTTGCAAATCCCAAGATAAAAATATGCATTTTATTGCTGCAGGTCCTTTTGGTGCTACCTACATGTCCCCGTGAACCAGAGTGTACTCACCCTGCCCCCTTATGCTCTTCTCCTTTTGATTTTTCCTAACACGGTGCTCCGTGCACCCTGTGGGGTAATGATGGCAGAACACAGTAGATTTGGCACATCCTGGATTCTCAATGTAGGATGGTTAAAAAAAGATCCCTTTTGTTGATTTATAGTGCTCAATGGAATTAACAACCCAGAGATCACTAATATTAAAGCTCCTCATGCCTAACCCAAGCAATTTGTAAAATGCTAATTTCTCGAAAAACCTCTGAACGGAGTTATGACAAACCAGACACTTCCTTGTGTAAAGGTCTACCTTTATGCCAAATTTGGTGCAGTTCTATTCAGCCATTGTTTCTGTAATGAAAAACAAAGAATCCTATGGGAATTAAAATGGGGAATGGCACTTTTGGGACCACCTCTTTTTCTTGGCCCCTGCTTGATAAATCTTAGTAAAACTTGCCATGATGAAGCCAAAGACATTTTTTATGGAAAGTTTCATGCAGATTTGTCAAACAGCTCGAAAGTTGGAAGAAAATAAATGCCTTTTCTAAAGAACTTCTGATTGAACCATAACTACAAAAGCATTATCGTCCCCAGTGCTGAACTGAACTGCTGAATGGAATTACAACAAATCTGACAGTAGCTAGATTTTGGTCTGTAGATTGTGCTTTTTGTGATTTGGTTTAAATCCGTTCAGTAGAAATTAAGGTCCAAACATATTTGTATATCTGGATGGTTGGGTCCATGAGAAGCTTGTGAGAGTCTCGTTTGGGCGCCAGTTCAAGCACAGACCATTCTGATTGGCCCAGGGAGCTTTTTTTCCCTTGGTCTAAGTTGCTCCTGTGGGAGTCAGACTTCTGTGGGAGCAAGCGTTCTGGTTGGCTGCCAGCAACATCTGAAAATGTTGCTGGTAGCCATTACAGGACTCAGAGACTTAGGCCCATATTTATACTTTTTAGCGCCGCGTTGGCGTCGTTTTTTTTTTACGCAAAATCGGCGCAAACATCCAAAATGCAATTGTATTTTGGATGTTTGCGCTGTTTTTGCGTCAAAAAATTACGCAAGTGCGGTGCTAAAAAAGTATAAATATGGGCCTTAGTCCACTGTCTTAAACTTAAAAAAAGATATAAGGGGACAGAGTAGGGATACCTTGCTCCCCCAGGCCCCATGGGGAGGACCCAGAGGGAGCCTTCCTGGGCCAAATTTTGGAGGGAAAAAAATTGAAATTTCTGGCCACAATCCTGCAGGACTCCCTCTGGATCAAGAAAAAAATGGATTCTGGGGATGAATTGTGCAGCCCCACTCCACTTTTAAACAAAAAAATGCCCGGAGAAAGGGTCCCCAGAGACTAAGAAGGCTTGGGGATGGGGAGCATGTTTCCACTTCCCATTTTCGATTGGTTGTGTCTGTGGGGGGTGGGATCCCAGGGCATAATAGGCTCAGGGACAGGGGCTGCATGCTCCCCTCTCCTTAGATTTTGGCCCCAGGGGAAGGCATACCCAGCCCCCAGAAAGCTTGGGGAGGGGCTGCTTGCCCCCCTCCCCATTTTTTATTGTATTTGGCCTCGGGGATGTGATCTCCGGGGCCAATTAAGAGTCAGGAAGGGGACTGCATGCCCTCCCTCCCCTTAATGTGTATGGCTTGGCCCCTGGAGATGGGATCCCCAGGTCCTGTAGGCCAAACCTACTTTGCATACGCCAAAAGCTGTGTATGGTGTAGGGTTTGCAGCCTGCTGGCAGGCCAAGCCCTGTGACCTACCCCCCTCTGCACACGGCCAAATACTGTGCACAGCGTTTGGTTGACTACTTGTGGTGAGTTGGAAGCAGGGTCTGGCTACAACGCAGGCCCTGCAGCTAACCCCACACCACACGTGGCCAAAGGCCATGCGTGTTGCGGGTTGGCTGCCTCTGGTTGGTTGCCTGCGGAGAGATGGACGCAGCACCCGCCTGCCAGCCCCATGCTGCACATGACAAAAGGCCATGCACAGCGTGGGGCTGACTGCTTCTGGGTGGGTTGGCCACAGTGCGTGGCCGCATCGGAGAGCACCCCTCGATTCACTGCCGAAGGTCATGCACAGTGGGTGTTGTCTTTACATATGATAATAAAATATTACTTTACGTTTAAAAAAAAACTAGAAATTCACTGATAAAAAACAAAGGTTAAAGTAAAGTTACAGTTAGGTGAATATGTCAGTGACAACATTAACATTTTGAACTAAAAAAAAAAAACTGAAATTCACCAGCTATATTTAGCAGAGCTAGCTATAACTTACACCTCGCCATGCCCTGCTTATGACCTCACATATTAAATCACTTGTGACATGTTGTATGATATTATTTTTGACATCATTGATGACATCTCAAATGACATCATTGAGGACATCACTGATGACATCATCCAAGCTTCTTTTGCACACATTACTCTATAAACTAGTATGGCATTAGAGGCTTGAGCATAAGTACAAAATAGCTTGGAATAATATGAAGCATCATTAATTCCATCACAGGTACAACTCCTAAGCATGTGCTATGTGCAAAATTGACCCTATACCATACACTTCACTGAAACCTAGTTCACATTAACAGTCAACCGTAGATATATGGGAAAATGTTAAACCGTCAAAACACACTGGCCCTCCGGCGGGCGGCCACCAATGCAGCCGCGCTCCCACTGCGGCCATCAGGAGATCCCCGCTGGGCTGGCGGGTGGAAACCTGGTTTTGGCCCGCCAGCCCAGCGGGGATCTTGGCCGCAACACAGGAGCCGGCTCCAAATGGAGCCGTTGGTTTTGCGGCCGTGTGACTGGTGCAGTTGCACCCTGAGCGCTTGAAAAACTGCACGGGCTGTGGCAGGAGGGCCCGCAACTCCCTGTACCGCCAGCCTTTTCCTGGCGGTTCAAACCGCCAGGAAAAGGCCGGCGGTAGGGGGACTCGTAAACCCCTGGACAGGGCTGCAAGCAGCGCTGCCCTGGCGGATTAAAACCGCCGGGACCACTGTCCGCAGCGGTCGGAATGCCCTGTGAAGCACCGCCAGCCTGTTGGCGGTGATTTCTCCGAAACAGCCCTGGCTGTCTTGGACCGCCAGGGTTGTAATGACCCCCACTGTGTTCAATGTGTATACAACTGTTCAGAGAAAGCCAAGTTCATCAAGATACTTAATGTCTGTTCCAAAATGAATGCCCTATTATGAACAGTTTTTTTCTGAATCAAACTCTCACAGGTCACTGAATCTACACTGAGAAATTACGTCGATATGAGTAGAAAAGTGCATATTGTAAACAGTGTTTACTCTATGGAGAGTGTTTACAATGTCTGCAGACAGTGAAGCTGTCAAGAAAAATACACCAAAGAGTATTTAAAAAGTATTTATTCAGAACGGTGTACACTCTGTGCAACACTTGTAAAAAAAAGATACTATTCGCTTAAAATAACCAAGGTCTGAAGGTGCTAAAGATCATACTACCAGCGGCCTTAGTACTGTGGTGAAACCTTTACAGATAGCCCATCTTTTGAAGCTGAACAAGAACATCATAGATAGATAGATAGATAGATAGATAGATAGATAGATAGATAGATAGATAGATAGATAGATAGATAGATAGATAGATAGATAGATTGGCTGTCACACTTTTCATTGAAAATAAATTTTTTGTTTTGACTGTAATTTGTTTCCCCTGGACAGATTATCTTAAAACCCATGTTGTGTCTGTAAAAAAGGAAAGATTTTTTAACAAAAAATCCTGATTTTCATAAAAATAGTGACTTTTACCCCAAAAATTGATGTGGTCGAGAAAAGACCTTGTTAAGATGTCCAAGCAGATTCTGCGGGTCTTGTGGCCCACCTCTCCACCCCTGCTGAATACTGCTGAAGGCTGTGCACAGCACCTTTTGGGTACATAGCAAGTAGAAGAAGTACATTATAAAATCTAGAAATGCAATTAAAAAAAGCAACAGTTAAATGTTAGTTATAGTTCTGCAAATGCAAATCCCCAAAACCCATGATAGTCACTGGTTATGGAATGCAATGTCCAACAATAACTCAGGCCACCTAACATGCTCAATACAACACTTTCCCATGGTATATGAAAAAATGGACTACCAAGCGCAAAACATGGCAGGCAGTGTTAGTTCATGACAACGTTAGTTATGATATGCACTGCATGCCATAACTAGCGAATTTCTGGGATTTTCCTGTTTTGCTTTTCTTGAACCTTAACTAAATTTTAACTGCTTTTTCGGCGAATATATATATCTGTAGTTGTGCATAAAACATAAAAAAATGAACTGACCTATGAAGTAATAGCACTCCCAGCATCGTGACTCCTGATGCAGCGACTGTCGATGTAGTGACTCCCACTGCATTAAACTGCAGTGCAGTGACACACACCTGCATGTTAAGGGGTGAATGCACAGTCAAATGATTATATACTGCACTGGAACGGTTCAGAGGTAGGATTAACTTATCGCAGAGCCATGGTGAGAACAAAGTCCAGTACCACTTTGTACACACTAGCGGGCAGCCCTAGGCCAACCCAGCGAGCCTGTGCAAATATTGAAAGGTACCGGTACAAACCTGTGCTATGGTCTCTAAGGAGATTCTCAGGAGGCTGGAAGCATGTGTGCTTGTGCATCACATGGGGCCTACACTTTAGCTAAGAACCTTGGGCCCTATGAGTATTGGCAGCAGGTCTCCCTCGCTTGCTGTCCTAACTTCTCACTCATTTCAGGTTTCCTTTCACTTGTCGATTCCCTTTTCAGCCACTCATTGTGAGCTGTCAAGTCCATTCAGGAGCTTCTACACGTTACCTTGCCACAGTCACTAACACAGTACCCATAAATGATACGGGAGATCCCAAGTCTCCGACACTGGCATTGCCATATAACCTAGTGGGGGCCGCCGTAATGCAAACACTGCGCAGAATCCAACAGCCAGGGGGAATGTACAAGTGCCAAGTGAGAAGTAAGGGCCAGATAACGGAAGGTATCAACAGACCGAGCAGGATACCACACCCGAGCACCATTGCCCTGTCCCCTATAGCATCTCACACCCCGAGACCTAAGATGCCAGAAGAGGAATTGTAACAAAACTGGATTCTCCAGATATGCTTCTTGCTTCCTGACTGTGCTAGCCTTGTTCCTGCCTCGCCCTCTACTCTCATGTCCATGCTCTCATGCTTTGCTGTTCCCTGACATAAGAGCTCTGCTGTTCGAGAGTTTTGCTTCCCTCTCTTTTTTAATTGGGTGTTTTGGGACTGTATTAATTGCTGTCAATGTAATGAGTGGGGTGGAGGAATGTATGACCATAGGCTGCAGAAATAACATAGCACATAAATGACCCTCAAGTATAATAAATCTGACATTGAAGATGGCGTGAAGAGCTCTGCAGACACCATCGTAGGTAAGTGAGGGAGTGAATGAATGTGTGTTTTCTCTGCATCACCTATAGATGTTTTGCTAAATTAGTTTGTGGATTCATTGCTTGTGATAGGTGGCTACTTGCACCATAAACACTGGTGACAGCACCTTAATTGGTTAGGGTGCCCTCAATGTATCAACCCACCCTTTCACCCTAGCACTAATTAAGAAGTAGAACAAGACTGCCTCTGACTCTTTTTCAGTCATATGGTTGTTCTTAGCTTGTAGTGTTAAAAAGTAAAACTGAACAAGGCCTATGGTCACTCTTGCTGGACTTTTGGCACTTATGATTTCTGACTATGCAGGGTATGACGTCCCCATTGCATTGGACCTGCTGGAGATGCTACAAGTCTTGCCCGTCTGATCATGAGTCTGACACTCGAACAGTCCACTATGGGGGCAGTGGTCACTGTGGGAAGGGGTGATTAGAAAGAACTGCCAGTAAAGTTTCACATCTCTGCAAATGTGACACGATATCTGTCCTCTAACATGTCGCAGTATCTCTGACCATTTCAGTTGGCTCTCTTTCTGCCCCTCCCCCTCTCTCAGGAAAGGGGGACCTGCAGCCACAGCTAGACAGTGCTCTCCAGGACGTCAACGACATGTACTTGCTGATGGAGGAGACGGAGAAGCAGGCAGTGCGGAGGGCTCTGATTGAGGAGCGGGGTCGGTTCTGCACGTTCATCACGCTCCTGCAGCCGGTAGTGGTAGGTACAGCACTCCTTCCCCTCGTCTGTCAGAAGACTGAAAGTCAATAAGAGGATTCAGTGTCAGTTTCATTCATGTGGATATCCAGTTTGATGTAGAGCCGTCCCACACTGACCAATGTTGGACATTCCTGTGGCAGAATGTCAAGATACTTGTACAGGGTGTGATGTTCGCTTCTTGCTGTCTACAGACATAGCTGGTCTGGTTTCTCCCGCACCATAGGATTCCACCATCTCTGGCTAAACCTATTCTATTGAACCCTAAGTATGTCTCCTGGGAGGAAGGGGGGGGGTGTGCTACTTTGCAGCCTAATTTTCTCCATATCCCATTCCAAACCCTACATTAGCAACATGTTGCATCGGGCATATTAGACGTTTTCGTAGAGCCATGGACAAATATTTCATTCAAGGCTCTGCTTAGCATCAGTACCTGTTTCCAAGTTTAAAGAATATCCTCAAGAGAAAGGAAAGACAAGGCCTTCCCAATAACTAGCGTCATCCAGAGGGTATAACCGTGTTAGCTGCCTCATCATTAATAAACGGGGCGGGTTTGCTTCTTTCCATTTTGCAGCACGAGCAAGAGGCCCTGAAAAGTGTAGGGGTTGGGGAATAATGGCCTTCCGCCTCTGTGCCCCTTCTAATGGCCGTGTGGTACATGGTACGTGGTGACGGCTTCATAAGGAATGAGGACGAGGAGGGGAATGGGCAGAGGACATGAGGAACTTCAACAACAGAGACCTCAGGAGCAGGCTGAGGTTTAATGAGACTACAAACTTTCCACGGATTTCATCCTTTCTTTCATGGTAACGTTTGACCATGGCTCAACTTTTGTCTTTTCTATGTCATCCCACAGGGAACTGCAGAAGAAACGGGCATTAGCAAAGCCTCTAGGCCTTCCACTTGGGACCTTTTAGCTTGACAGCGCTTTTTGGCAGTGCTGTACAGCATCAGCAAAAAACATTTTTTGTCAATCTTTTAAAGAACTAAAAAAAGGAGGCTGAAGTAACTGTTGCTAGCGCATGTGTGATGAGGTATGCATGTGCATGCGTCATGACCCAAGTTAATGAACTTCACCCATTTTTTTATTGACCAGTCTAAGATGGACCTGTAAATAAAAAATAATGAACAGCGTAACAAGAAAATGCTTTTTCGTAAGACGGAGAGGCTGGCTGCAATTAGCCGCACCAACTCAAATAACTAACAATTACAAAAAGGACATTGGTGATATTGGAGGAGCAGATGAGGGGGAAGCAATGGAGAGAGGGCAGGGGTTAAAATAAACAGGTGAGGGAGGAGGGGAAAAGCAGCACACGAAGGAGAGCACAACATGAGGGTAATCGGGAAGCACATGAGGGAGAGAGCAGCACTGTTCATCAGTGTGCAGGGGAGTTTGATGAAAGGAGAAGCACACAAGAGAGAGAGGCAGGAGCAGCACATGAGGGAAAGAGAAACAATGAGCACGGGGCGATATTTGGACAGGGAGCAGTGAACAAAGGAGAAAGGTAGAAAACATATGCACTATCATGAACTACTTAACGAAAAATGTAAAAGTAGTTCCCTAAAAGTGAGCTGTGGACGGATACGCGCCAGCCAATAAAAAGTAGGTTAAAGATGCTATGCTTCATAGGAGAGACTAACACAAAAAGAAGAAGGCAAGCCACAGAATAGAAAGCAAGCAAATGAGACGAGAGTGTCAATAATTCAGCCGCTGGTAAACAGTGGACAGGCTGGAAGCTTGCTGTAAGTTGTTGGTAAGCCCACAAAAGGCCTTTCACAACCAGACAACTGGTGCTGTGTGGTAGGCAAGACCTACAAAACAATTAAAATGCTAAACTAAATCTTACATTTTAGAAATCTTTTCAGTTCATATCAGATCCCTGCTCTCTCACAGCCTGGATTTCGAGTACAAGAAAGCAGGGGTTGAATCAGTTGATACTTGTTGCTGAAGTTTCAAAGTCAACTCTCAGTTTCTCTGAATACAAATTTTGCAAAACTGATAATCCTGGCATGCAGCAAACCAGTTTCCTTAGAACTGGAGCAGCAGAATATTAGACTTATTTAAGAGTTGGAAAGTAATGTGCTAAATCCAGGTGAGATTCCCTCCATCATACCATTGTATGTCTAACATGGTGGGCACTGCAAATTCTCCTTGTGATTCAGCATTCTTCCATTGCCAACCAAATCTAAACAAGCCATTCTTGTTTTCCATTAGGCCTTCTTAGCATGGAGGAGTTTTGTTGCCTGAAAGCAATTCATCACAGGCTGTCTAGGGGGAGGCCAGACGTCACCCGGCTCATGATTGGCAGTGTAGAGTTAACTTCATTATTAGAACTTTCCTCTCACTCCCTTTTCAGAATGGTGAGATCCACATGCTGGGAGAGGTAACACACCTACAGGGCATCATTGACGACTTGGTTGTGCTAACAGCAGAGCCCCACAAACTCCCCCCGGCCAGTGAACAGGTGAGCAGGTTCTTTGTTCTGCATGACTATGGCAGTAGAATGGCCTGAGAAAGTGAATTGCATAGTTGCGTGTGGCGTTGGGACTACATCTTCTTTCAAGTCGGTGGAGCTGTAGGAGAGTGACACCTTCCTGATTTACCGTCACAGGTCATTAAAGACTTGAAAGGCTCCGACTACAGCTGGTCCTACCAGACGCCACCGTCCTCTCCCAGCAGTTCAGGATCCAGAAAATCCAGCATGTCCAGGTAAGTGTCACGGAAGGAAGTACTGGTGGATGGAGGCAGAGTTTATGAACTGGTGAACTGAAAGAGAAAATGTCATGCGTGATGAATGCTACAGCAAGAATCAGCTGTCCTTGTCCCCGTCTCTCCTTTAGTGAATACTAGCCCCATCTCTTCCGAAGGCAGCGTTCAGTTTGTCACCCAGGCATAGCATCTCTAGCTGCCTCGGAGACAGCTGAGGCAGCAGAGGGGGCCAGCTATTACAGGTAGCCTGGACCAATGTCCAACACCTCTTAAATGCTGATAGTAGTGAAAGGCAATCACACGTATGGCACAGACGACTCTGTTCTAATCCCACCTAACTTGTCAAAGTAGCTGATTTTCTTACACACCACAGTATCTTTGGCACCACCCTTTAATACTGAGAGGTACTAGATCCTCCCTGTCTCTTAAGTTGGTTCTTCTGAAATAGCACCACATACCTCTGCCCTTCCCATTATCCAAGTAAGTTCTGTCCTGGGCTCCCTGAAAAAGCCTCCAAAGCAACAAAAGGCGGATCTGCAACCTACCGTGGTGACTCTGCGCATGCTTCTCCCCAGATGCATGCCGGTTCTACAACTGATTGTGTGTGACTGCTCAGTAACAGCCTCTGTGTGGCAGTTCTATGAATGGGTCTGTCCGTGTGTGTGTGGCTGGGTTGCTGTTGCCTGTGCGTGTGATTCACCTGCCCTTGTGAGGATCAATCATCCTTGGCCTCTTCTTGATTTGAAGTCTACTCTTTCTCTTCCGGATGCAATACTGCTTCAGTTTGCTGCCTGAGAATGGCTTCTCGATGACTTAGGATGCTCGCGTGTGCATCAGAAGGACCAGAAATTATCTGGCTGCTCTTGGATTTCCCGCTGCTCTATAAAAAAGGAAGAAGCTAGGTTGGGTGCAGAACTTCTGAAAAAGATCTTGTGTGGGTGCATGTTTATGTGTGTCTGTGAGTGTGTCCAGGTGTGTGTACCTGTGTGTGACCACGTGGGTGTGATTCTGCTTGTGCATGTCCACAAGTCTGCATGCATGTGTTTGTTTGCATGTGCACAGCCACACCTGTGCGTCTGTGTGTGTTGGTGAAGGGGCGGACAACGTAATTTACTCTTGTTACTAGTTATGTCAGTACTTGTATTGCTCTTCCTATGCCACCTCCTCCTTCCCGGCCCTTTCTTCCCTATTATTTCCAATGCACTGTTGGTGAGCCAGGGCCCTCGCTGTCAGCCTATGAAAGTTGCTTCTAAGCACATTTTCTGTCCACCCAGTGAAGAAAGCGGTACTTCCGTACTGTAAAGCACACAGGCAGACTATGTGGTAGGGTTCATATACGAAAAGAGGATTTTACATCAGTGCTGGACATTACACCAAGGGCAGCACTTCCTGCCAGAGGGCTCTATTAAGAGTCATGCCCATCGAATCAAGTTCACTTCAAAGGTCTCCGTGACCTCTCCCTGCAAAGTGTCAAATCAGAGTGTAGGATGCCTCATTTTGGGGGGAAAATGTGCCTTTTAGTTCCGGGTTTTGACAGAGTATATGTCAAACTGACCTATTGCTAATAATATACTGAATTGCGTTTGGGGTTGTCCCTTTTAACCATTTGTTTTTTTAGCTGTCTGTTTCAGCCTTTGCTTTAGTGCTGTTGCGGTTCAGCCCAGCGGAGTATTGATCTCTCACCTAATGCTATTGGCTGTTTAGGTGCATTCTTCCACCTCCACTCAAGAGCTTGCATTCAGTTGCATGAGGGACTGTATTCTGCTCATGCTGGCTCTCTCCGCTGGGTCTCACTCTAATGCGTTAAAGCTGCCTGCGTTAGCACTTTGAACCCATACCTATTGACTTTGGCAATGCTTGGGTGTTTTTTGGCAAATCATTGTTCCGACTGACCTTTTGTTAAAGATCACAGTAAATAATGGAAATATGTTTTATTTATTTAGATACGCACCCAGCAAAAGATTCGTCACCTGTACCTCATAGGTACTCACAATCATTTTCTCAGGAGACAAAATGTCCGGTTCGTGGTGTGACCTAGGGTGACATTACTCTCAGCTGGAATTGAGTGTGTAAAACTACTTGTTCATAGGAGGGACTGAGAGTCTGAACCACATTTTTTGGAATTTCATTCTGTTCCTCCCTCCTCTAAATTAGGCTGCTGCCCTCTTTGAGAGATATCGATCTCTTCCGACACTGAGGCCTATGTTTATACTTTTTTAGCGCCGCAGTTGCGTAATTTTTTTATGCAAAAGTGGCGCAAACGTACAAAATACAATTGTATTTTGTAAGCTTGCGCCGCTTTTGTGTCAAAACGTGACGCAAATGCGGCGCACAAAAGTATAAATATGGGCCTGAGTTTTCAAGGTTAATGACTGAGTGTCAGTCCCTTTAATGCCTCTTGACATTAGCCTTGACTGATTGTTGTCACCAGTCTTGAAGAATCAAGTGTGCAAAGAAAACACCTTGGTTACCCAATTGGAATTAAGTCGTATTGACTTTGTCTTTATTTAGAGTCTGGCAAACAAGATACTGTGTCAAAACGTGGTAGATATCATTCTACCATATTACAAGTGCACTATAGTCAATGGCACTTGTAATACGGCGGACAGGATGTCCGCCACATTTTGACGAGGTATCCTGCCTGCCAAACTCTAAATAAAACCCTTAATCTGTAGATATTAGAAGCACTTAGAAACAAGCTCATTTAAGTTAGTAAGTGCTATAAAAACACATTAGCAGGACCTCCAACAAAGTGGGCACTCCGCAAGTATGCCGACACTAGTCGGAACTTTTAGCCATGGTATTGGGGAACTTGATGTCTAATCCTAGCTGTACTACGTTTCACAACTATCCTGGTATTAAATATGGTATTAAAAATATGGGTAAGTCCCCCAACACAGTGGTATTTACACCAGGAGGAGGGTCATGGTTTACCCAGAAATATAAACAAGGGTGTACTTTTATTTCAACACTATCAGACCTTCTCTAAAGAACAGCAATTAGCGTGGGGATTATTTACTAAAGTTTTGCATTGGTGCTCGCATGTGCAAAGAGATGCAAAGGGACAGAAGCATTGCATCAAATTTACTTACCTTTATAGAAGACTGTGGACGCAGCACAAAACTGTGCAGCGCAACTTGAGCACACGTGCAACCCTTGATAAATAACTTCTGTAATATAATGGAACATGCACTCCTTTTTCCTGTATAAATTTATGTGTGAACTTTTTTTTGCAGCAGTCCTCGTATGTTTCGAGTGTTTTTTCCTTAAAGTGTGTATCAGCACAGGCTGGGGTCGAATGGGTGCATAGTTTATCCTCACAGCTGGGGGATTTTGCTGGGATTCAAACCAAACATTTTTCCCAGAAGGACTAGGGAAGGGACCGCTTCTGGAAGGGCAGCAGTTGAAGAAAACATTAGCGCCTTAATGTTTCATATGGCTGGTCCAGCAGGGTCATGGCTCACTAGGGCTTCCTTTGACTTGTATGTCCGATCATATATAAACTCGTCTGACTTGCACCTTTGTCTTAAATTGTCTTTTCCTTCCCACGCCCCTTAAAATTCCCCCAAACCCCACACATCCTCTGTCCTGCTCTATACCCATTCCCATATCTCCATCTGTGTTCCAAACCACTTCCTCCCCAACTCTTTCATTCCCTCTCACCCCTGCCCCGCCGTCTACTTCACCCTCCCAGCAGTGCTAGTAGCACAAAGGGTGGCACCTCTCACTCATACTCACCAAGTTCCACCTATCGCCACCGCAGCATGGCGCAGCCGGTCAACGCCAGCACTCGCCTGTCCAGCGTCTCATCGCACGACTCCGGCTTCATCTCGCAGGATGCCATGTACTCCAAGCCTCCTTCACCGATGCCCTCGGACATCACCAGCCAGGTATTGGGAAATGACTGCCATGGTGTGGTGACCACAGGCAGGGGCTGTGCAACAGGTACCTTAGGTGAATTGTGCATCGGGCTGGAACCATGAAGGATTATGGTGAGATTGCGGCCAATTGCATGACATGGGGTAGGGAAGGCACGACTTGGGGGGAAATTAAGGGAAAATGCTCTTCATAAGGAAGAAAACGTTAAAAAAGTGCTGCAAACTGGTGCAAAGTGTTGTAATCTACTTTCTACTACTTTACACGAAGGAGGCACACCATGGGTGTTACATGGATGTCCCTGTGCAATACTCATGGTTTTTTATGAAAATCCATGTTTACTAAAAACGGTAGATAGATTTGCACAAGGATTTGCACCGCAGCAATTACACACAAGCATAACTTGTGAGAAGTTTTCTTTCTCAAAACGTTTCTGAATGCGCATGTGTGCTGTAATGACTTGGCGCCTGCAGTAAGAAAGACTGCAGTGTCTCACTCGGCTGGCCATTCTCCGGAGAAACATCAAAATACTATAACTGAACTCATATTTCCCTAAACTAATCCACCACTAATTCCTCTTGGGTTCCAGAGTAGATTGCTGTTCGCCAGAAAGCGCTTCGACGCTGCGTCAGGGGTAGTAAGCGCTATATAAATACTATTTCAATACAATTCAATAAAGTAAGGTGAACTTTCACAGTGACGTGTTTGGAGGGGCACGTATCTAGACGTGTCCATTTCTGATAGGTCCTAAAGGTGTGACGCTGCAGCATTAATGCATTTTCTGCTGTATTTACTTTGTTAAAAGAAATCACTTATGAGGCACTTACTAATTTTCTTGAACACGCATGATTTTGTTTGTCTGAAAATTGATTCCTTACAAAGCACACATTTTGCTTCCTGTAGCAGGTTTTTAAACCGCATTGCTGCTTACTCCTGTGAGTACTTCCCTGGTAAGTGCCACTGATGACGTTATACATGCACAACGACGTCTGATTGGTCCATTGCAGAGTGTGGCACACCAACAATGTTCTGGATGAGACAAACTATAAACAACAGCCAGTGCTCGCAATAGCCAGGAAAGTGACTTGTTTTTATTGTTATGCCGCCGCCTCCTGTCCTCTATAAAAACAAATTACTAAAAAATTTAAGAAAGCTTGCACAGAATCTGACTGCTCTGTGGCATCAAAGCTTCTCCGTCTTGCTATTCCTGTGTCCGCCGTCATTCACCAGGTAGGAAAATGCAGAGCTCTCGAGTTTTCCGGTTCCATTCGTGGGTAGCAGTAATTTGTAATCTCGTTTAACCAACTGTAAAACCAGGACCGCAATCCCAAAAATGTAAATAACATAACTATGCAGGATGAACTCGGGCATGAAACTGGGAATCTAGAGAGCTCCGAGTATGGCATAAAAACCCAGTGTTAAACCATTTTACCTTCTGTCTTTGAATGAGGAACTTAGGCCCATATTTATACTTTTTTTAGCGCCGCATTTGCGTCATTTTTTGAAGCAAAAGCAGCGCAAACTTACAAAATACAACTGTATTTTGTAAGTTTGCACTGATTTTGCGTCAACAGCCAATGCAAATGCGGCGCTAAAAAAGTCTAAATATGGGCCTTAGTGTGCAAAAACAATCTATCAAAAATGACTCTCAAAGTGTTTGACATGTACGTGATTCGGACATTAGGCACATATGCACCCCAAAGGTACCTGATACACTGCAAAGTGCAACACAATAGATCACCACCAAAGGCACAAAAAACATATGAGCTAAGAACAGGTTAAGGCGCTTGGCTTTAGTATACATTTTGCCAGCAAAACATAGGCCCATATTTATACTTTTAGCGTCGCATTTGCGTCATTTTGTAACCCAAAAACAGCGCAAACGTACAAAATACAATGGTATTTTGTAAGTTTGCGCCAATTTTGCATTAAAAAACTACGCAAATGCGGCGCTAAAAAAGTATAAATATGGGCCATAATTTGATTTGCAGGTAGGTGACACTGCAAATACTAGCAAATGATACAACAAAATGTCAGAAGGAAATGCTTGTGCCAGCCTTTCCTAACCACTGAGAATTCATCTGAGCAGCTTCCTGTCCCTTCATTTTCTATAGACATGCTGCTTCTTTGGAAAAAAGGGCCCAGCCCTACAGAAGTCAGCCTTCCCTTGCCATTTATTCACCATACTGCCGACTACCTACCTCACTGGGACAAAAATGACATCAACCCCAGATCCATTCAAGCATCATCAGTGAGGTGCAGCGTGTACAGTGCTTAATTTGAGCCTGTGGTTTCGGTGCGGAGCACCAGCACTTATTTTTGAGGGCTGACACTTATTTTTCTGCCTCAAGCATTTACTGTGAGTAAAAGACACATATGGGAAAGGCCGAGGAAGAGGAAAACTAAAAAGCATCACAAAGGGTGAAAGCAGAAAGCTGCAAGAGTGAGCTGAAAAGGCAGGGAATGGCTGTAAATGGAATAAAGAGGCATGAGAAGGCTTCAGGATTGCTCTGCCTCAGTATTCCATGCTCGCACATTTAATTTCAGCAGCTGCTTGTTTCAGAGGAGAGCTTTGGGCACTGGCACATTTTTATATATAAATTTAGCACTGAGCTTGTACCTCTAGGAACATCGTATGTGAGACGTACATTTGGGCACACTCATTATTACACTTATGGGGGCTCCAAAAAGGGATGCATGAAATTCATAACAAGGAATGCCAGCAAAAAATACTATGCATATCTTCGAAGCCAAATGGTTTACGACATTAAGGGCCATATATCTCATTCATTTTTGTGCTCGCAAACGGCCCGATTGTGGCGTTTGCAACCACAAAAATGCATTTTGGTATGTAGGAATTCCAGATTGTGATTCGGTAACATGTTACTGAATCACAATTTAGAATTGCAAATAAATACCGATTTGGTATTAGGAAGGGGCTTGTGAAGGGCGTCCTTTCCTCATACCAAATTACAGCAGCATGTAGGAATGTTTTGTGACCAAAATGCAGTCGCAAAACATTCGCGTTTTGCCACCTACTTCAATTAGTTGGTAACCCATTCACAAATGGGAAGGGGTCCCCAAGGCATCCCATCCCCTTTTTGAATGCATGCAAAAACATTTTTTAAGAGCAGGCAGTGGTCCCACGGCCACTGCCTACTCTTAAAAAAAAATGAAAAGAAAACTTGTATTGTTTTAATATTTTAAACGCATCCTGTTTTCCTATAAGGGAAACGGGCTGCATTTATAAAAAAAAAAGGTTGCTTTATTTAAAAGCAATTACAGATATGGTGGTCTGCTGAGCCCAGCAGGCCACCATCCCTGTGATTTTAGCATTTCCTTATGGGTCACAAATTGCAACCTACCTCATGAATATTAATGGGGAAAGGCTAAATGAAACTCATGGAGTTTCATACATTCAAATAGCGATTACTTAATTGCGATTCACAGGATATCACAATTAGATAGTCGCTAGTCAAAGTAATTATACATCTGGCCCTAGATTACAAGACTGACAACACAGGGCAAAGAAAACAATTGTTCATCACCTGTAGCTCACAGACATAGCTAAGGTCATTACAAAGGCTGGCATTGATTGTAAAGGTTGGTGAGCAAGCAGCTGAAACTACTACCCACAGGTCACTCCACTAGACATGATGCTGCCCCAGTGAATCTAATAGTGCCTCACCGTAGTCCCAATCAGTGGATATAGTATGTGCAAGGTATATGTGAGCAGGCAGCCTATGCTCAATGTATTTTTTCCGGTTCACAGGTACCTTGACCTGGCATACCATAAGATTTTGCGGAGCCAGGGTCAGTAACTTCAGAGGGTCCCTCAGTAGGCTAAGCACTTACATCAAGGGCCACTGAAATTATGCAATTCTGCGGGTGTGGCGTTTTTCACGTGATAGATAGATTTGTTGCATTTCCACATAATCGTTCATCTGCTGCATAATTTGCAGGTTTTAACAAAGGAAACATTTTGTTTCTAGCTCAAACAGATAAACGGTTACTAAAATGTGGTGATGCTTGTTGCTGTCCAGCGGGAGCCACTTTACAAAGGTTATCTGTGTACCTTTCAGTCACATATTGCTGTATTTGGGAGTTGAAGTAGTACTAATAGGGTGAGACCTTGGTCCAGACTTTAACATATGTGAAAATGACAAAATAGTAAACTGATAACACAAATTGTACCACAAACACTGCATAATTTGCAATTTTTTGCCTCATAAGGTAGTAAAGCCATAACAAAAAAATGAACGGAGCACTCTTTAAATAGTTAATTTAAGATCCTAACTGTGTACATGAAATCAAATGTAATATCATAGAGTATCATAAATACTTATACAGTGATAGATAGGGATAACATAAGTATGTGATGGTTCCAAAAATAGACTGTTTCAGTTATCAGTTTTAATACAAACGTTACCAATAAATATGAAGCAATAATTATAAAACAAACACAAAAAGAATACATAAATATCACAAAAATATCACAAACACCTTAAATAACAACATATATATACCACACATTTAACATAAACAATCTAATCCAATTAGGGACAGAAATTCTTCCAAAGAAAAAAGCTTAAAGTCCAAACGCCAAACAATCACAATCAGTTCATGGGAAGTGATGTACAATGTCCAATCAATTAGCTTTGGGCAGTGTAGGAAGTTGGCTCTGTATGTGCTACTTCAAAGTAAGGAATAGCATGCACAGAGTCCAAGGGTTCCCCTTAGAGGTAAAATAGTGGTAAAAAGAGATAATACTAATGCTCTGTTTTGTGGTAGTGTGGTCGAGCAGTAGGCTTATCCAAGGAGTAGTGTTAAGCATTTGTTGTACATACACATAGACAATAAATGAGGTACACACACTCAGAGACAAATCCAGCCAATAGGTTTTGTATAGAAAAATATCTTTTCTTAGTTTATTTTAAGAACCACAGGTTCAAATTTAACATGTAATATCTTGTTTGAAAGGTATTGCAGGTAAGTACATTAGGAACTTTGAATCATTTCAATTGCATGTATACTTTTCAAGTTATTCACAAATAGCTACTTTAAAAGTGGACACTGCAATTTTCACAGTTCCTGGGGGAGGTAAGTTTTTGTTAGTTTTACCAGGTAAGTAAGACACTTACAGGGTTCAGTTCTTGGTCCAAGGTAGCCCACCGTTGGGGGTTCAGAGCAACCCCAAAGTTACCACACCAGCAGCTCAGGGCCGGTCAGGTGCAGAGTTCAAAGTGGTGCCCAAAACGCATAGGCTTCAATGGAGAGAAGGGGGTGCCCCGGTTCCAGTCTGCCAGCAGGTAAGTACCCGCGTCTTCGGAGGGCAGACCAGGGGGGTTTTGTAGGGCACCGGGGGGGACACAAGCCCACACAGAAATTTCACCCTCAGCGGCGCGGGGGCGGCCGGGTGCAGTGTTAGAACAAGCGTCGGGTTCGCAATGGAAGTCAATGAGAGATCAAGGGATCTCTTCAGCGCTGCAGGCAGGCAAGGGGGGGCTTCCTCGGGGAAACCTCCACTTGGGCAAGGGAGAGGGACTCCTGGGGGTCACTTCTGCAGTGAAAGTCCGGTCCTTCAGGTCCTGGGGGCTGCGGGTGCAGGGTCTTTTCCAGGCGTCGGGACTTAGGTTTCAGAGAGTCACGGTCAGGGGAAGCCTCGGGATTCCCTCTGCAGGCGGCGCTGTGGGGGCTCAGGGGGGACAGGTTTTGGTACTCACAGTCGTAGAGTAGTCCGGGGGTCCTCCCTGAGGTGTTGGTCCTCCACCAGCCGAGTCGGGGTCGCCGGGTGCAGTGTTGCAAGTCTCACGCTTCTTGCGGGGAGATTGCAGGGTTCTTTAAAGCTGCTTCTTTGGATAAAGTTGCAGTCTTTTTGGAGCAGGTCCGCTGTCCTCGGGAGTTTCTTGTCGTCGTCGAAGCAGGGCAGTCCTCAGAGGATTCAGAGGTCGCTGGTCCCTTTGGAAGGCGTCGCTGGAGCAGAGTTCTTTGGAAGGCAGGAGACAGGCCGGTGAGTTTCTGGAGCCAAGGCAGTTGTTGTCTTCTGGTCTTCCTCTGCAGGGGTTTACAGCTGGGCAGTCCTTCTTCTTGTTGTTGCAGGAATCTAATTTCTAGGTTCAGGGAGAGCCCTTAAATACTAAATTTAAGGGCGTGTTTAGGTCTGGGGGGTTAGTAGCCAATGGCTACTAGCCCTGAGGGTGGGTACACCCTCTTTGTGCCTCCTCCCAAGGGGAGGGGGTCACATCCCTAATCCTATTGGGGGAATCCTCCATCTGCAAGATGGAGGATTTCTAAAAGTTAGAGTCACCTCAGCTCAGGACACCTTAGGGGCTGTCCTGACTGGCCAGTGACTCCTCCTTGTTTTTCTCATTATCTCTCCTGGACTTGCCGCCAAAAGTGGGGGCTGGGTCCAGGAGGCGGGCATCTCCACTAGCTGGAGTGCCCTGGGGCATTGTAACACGAAGCTTGAGCCTTTGACGCTCACTGCTAGGTGTTACAGTTCCTGCAGGGGGGAGGTGTGAAGCACCTCCACCCAGAGCAGGCTTTGTTTCTGTCCTCAGAGAGCACAAAGGCTCTCACCGCATGAGGTCAGACACTCGTCTCTCAGCAGCAGGCTGGCACAGACCAGTCAGTCCTGCACTGAACAATTGGGTAAAATACAGGGGGTATCTCTAAGATGCCCTCTGTGTGCATTTTTTAAATAAATCCAACACTGGCATCAGTGTGGGTTTAATATTCTGAGAAGTTTGATACCAAACTTCCCAGTATTCAGTGTAGCCATTATGGAGCTGTGGAGTTCGTTTTTGACAGACTCCCAGCCCATATACTCTTATGGCTACCCTGCACTTACAATGTCTAAGGTTTTGCTTAGACACTGTAGGGGCATAGTGCTCATGCACATATGCCCTCACCTGTGGTATAGTGCACCCTGCCTTAGGGCTGTAAGGCCTACTAGAGGGGTGACTTACCTATGCCACAGGCAGTGGGAGGTTGGCATGGCACCCTGAGGGGAGTGCCATGTCGACTTAGTCATTTTCTCCGCATCAGCACACACAAGCTGGCAAGCAGTGTGTCTGTGCTGAGTGAGGGGTCCCTAGGGTGGCATAAGACATGCTGCAGCCCTTAGAGACCTTCCCTTGCATGAGGGCCCTTGGTACCAGGGGTACCAGTTACAAGGGACTTACCTAGGTGCCAGGGTTGTGCCAATTGTGGAAACAATGGTACATTTTAGGTGAAAGAACACTGGTGCTGGGGCCTGGTTACTAGGGTCCCAGCACACTTCTCAGTCAAGTCAGCATCAGTATCAGGCAAAAAGTGGGGGGTAACTGCAACAGGGAGCCATTTCTTTACAGGCAGTAAGAGTTCTTGTCCTCCAATGTAAGCAGATTAGTTGGTAAATTTCCGATCACACTCAGCCGACACGTGTTTCGTCCTCTGAAGGACTTTATCAAGGCTGACAAAAACAAATCATATCACTCTATATAATCACTTGTTTTAAATTATTACTTCAAATAATCTCAACCAAACTTTTAAAATCAAAGTCTATAATCAATTTCCCTGAGAACCACCACATGCAAGTGAAATTGTTAAAACCAAAAGCAAGTGCAATTATCGTGACTCCTATATCAAAATGTCACACTTACCCCATCAAAACATATGTATATTAGGGACATACCAAAATCAACATTCCAAGTTTTACATATTGTTATTTCAATTGTTATGTTCCAGGAAACATGTTCATATGGTTTTAATAACCAACAAAAGAAGTAATAACTGTAATGCATTCATGCAGGTTAGTATTACTGACTTAAACCTAAAAAGTGAACGTCACACGTGTCTAAAAGATTAGAGACTCAAAATGGTTACATGAGTCAAATATAACATAGTCCAGTTTCCAGCTCCCCGGTGATGAAAAATTGTTAAATAATGTACCTTATCTTCCTGTACTCAATATAAACTATTTCGGTAATGGTTGAACAATGGAATGCCGAAAAACTGTGCATCTGTAAAAGAGCATAGTAGATCTCCAATGTACAATGGACCAAATCACATGTACTAAGCACACATTGGTCAGTCTGAATACTACACCAACCTGTGTTCAATCGTCTCTAGTCCGAATGTATCCAGTTGGATATGTTCAGTTGTGATAATGTAATCATGGTGTAGCTTCCATATTTAATTAAAAAATCCAAACATTCTTTTTATCTGCAACATATTATGAAATAAGAGGATTTGTAAACATTAGCAGAACATTAACCTCCTACGAGTGAGTCCAGTCACAATAGCTAGTACCTAATCCTTATAGATGTCCAACAGGTATACATATGTATGCTAAATAAACCTCATATCTATAAAGCCTTGTCCAAGTATCTCTTACCCTGTTTGTGCCGAATTAGACCGCAGTTACGTGCCCTTCCGCATCGCTTTCGAAAAACTGATTACCTCTCGGACTCGTCCTTTTATGTTTGATGAACATAGAAGTAGGACTCTAATATGTGTGCGCCTTTTGTTGTTCGTTTGACTCGCCAAATGGCCGTGATTGAGCAACGGCCACCATCTTGGAGTATCAACCGCAATGATATATGCATACAGCAACAGAAACACGCTTACCAATTATGGCTGAGACACACTGAAACCTCTAAAGTACTCAAAAAAAGAAAAGTCAATTACATGAGCTAACAATCATATTAAACCAACTACTCCATTCGTCATATATTCCTAATTTAAACAACCAAGTTTCTACATGTGTCTGTGATTGGTTCCACAGTGTAAGCGCCATCTTGGTGGAATTCGCAATATGCTTATTGATGTACTAGTTCTCAAATACAGAACGCACCTCTCTTAGAATAGAGGGAGGTGCAACCCGTATATTTACACTGATATACAAAGTTTTGATTTATATACAGATCCACATTTATTTCCTTATATTCCACTCCATATATCTATACAAATCGCAAGTCCCCAACACACAGAAAGATAATGAAAACTGAACCATCTCATATATTGCTTTTGGCGTGCTTGTGAAAGGTTATATCAATGTGGTCAAACTTGTTAGCCTATGTTCTTCGTGCAACGGGCAAGTAGTCTTATAATCATGCACATTAGTAGATGTGATAGTGTATCATGCAATTTATAAGTACACTATACTGCAACCTGTAGTACATGTTCCCAAATTTGTACTTAGCTATAACAATATCATTGTCACATCCCATAATGGAGCAAGGATATCTTCAATGTTTTTATACAAGAGCATATAAGATCATAAAAAATGATACATTTCGTGATCTACATTCATCCCCAATTGAATGCTCTTGAACCTCAGTATCCATCTTGAATCATTTTTTCTAAGTTCTAATTCTCGATTACCCCCTTAAAGGAGAGGATCCAAGAACATGTACGGGCCTTAAGAAACAACGATGCACTATCTCCAGTAGTGCGCCATGTGCTCAAGGAACACTCCTCAGTTGAGATTCCCATGTTTAAATACATGGGTATTAGCCAAACGCGAGCACATCCCAGAGGGGGTAATCGAGAATTAGAACTTAGAAAAAATGAATCAAGATGGATACTGAGGTTCAAGAGCATTCAATTGGGGATGAATGTAGATCACGAAATGTATCATTTTTTATGATCTTATATGCTCTTGTATAAAAACATTGAAGATATCCTTGCTCCATTATGGGATGTGACAATGATATTGTTATAACTAAGTACAAATTTGGGAACATGTACTACAGGTTGCAGTATAGTGTACTTATAAATTGCATGATACACTATCACATCTACTAATGTGCATGATTATAAGACTACTTGCCCGTTGCACGAAGAACATAGGCTAACAAGTTTGACCACATTGATATAACCTTTCACAAGCACGCCAAAAGCAATATATGAGATGGTTCAGTTTTCATTATCTTTCTGTGTGTTGGGGACTTGCGATTTGTATAGATATATGGAGTGGAATATAAGGAAATAAATGTGGATCTGTATATAAATCAACACTTTGTATATCAGTGTAAATATACGGGTTGCACCTCCCTCTATTCTAAGAGAGGTGCGTTCTGTATTTGAGAACTAGTCCATCAATAAGCATATTGCGAATTCCACCAAGATGGCGCTTACACTGTGGAACCAATCACAGACACATGTAGAAACTTGGTTGTTTAAATTAGGAATATATGACGAATGGAGTAGTTGGTTTAATATGATTGTTAGCTCATGTAACTGACTTTTCTTTTTTTGAGTACTTTAGAGGTTTCAGTGTGTCTCAGCCATAATTGGTAAGCGTGTTTCTGTTGCTGTATGCATATATCATTGCGGTTGATACTCCAAGATGGCAGCCGTTGCTCAATCACGGCCATTTGGCGAGTCAAACGAACAACAAAAGGCGCACACATATTAGAGTCCTACTTCTATGTTCATCAAACATAAAAGGACGAGTCCGAGAGGTAATCGGTTTTTCGAAAGCGATGCGGAAGGGCACGTAACTGCGGTCTAATTCGGCACAAACAGGGTAAGAGATACTTGGACAAGGCTTTATAGATATGAGGTTTATTTAGCATACATATGTATACCTGTTGGACATCTATAAGGATTGGGTACTAGCTATTGTGACTGGATTCACTCGTAGGAGGTTAATGTTCTGCTAATGTTTATGTAAGGAAATGCCTCCTTGGCATGGTTGCCCCCTGACTTTTTGCCTTTGCTGATGCTATGTTTACACTTGAAAGTGTGCTGAGGCCTGCTAACCAGGCCCCAGCACCAGTGTTCTTTCCCTAACCTGTACTTTTGTATCCACAATTGGCAGACCCTGGCATCCAGATAAGTCCCTTGTAACTGGTACTTCTAGTACCAAGGGCCCTGATGCCAAGGAAGGTCTCTAAGGGCTGCAGCATGTCTTATGCCACCCTGGAGACCTCTCACTCAGCACAGACACACTGCTTGCCAGCTTGTGTGTGCTAGTGAGGACAAAACGAGTAAGTCGACATGGCACTCCCCTCAGGGTGCCATGCCAGCCTCTCACTGCCTATGCAGTATAGGTAAGACACCCCTCTAGCAGGCCTTACAGCCCTAAGGCAGGGTGCACTATACCATAGGTGAGGGTACCAGTGCATGAGCGTGGTACCCCTACAGTGTCTAAACAAAACCTTAGACATTGTAAGTGCAGGGTAGCCATAAGAGTATATGGTCTGGGAGTTTGTCAAACACGAACTCCACAGCACCATAATGGCTACACTGAAAACTGGGAAGTTTGGTATCAAGCTTCTCAGCACAATAAATGCACACTGATGCCAGTGTACATTTTATTGCAAAATACACCCCAGAGGGCACCTTAGAGGTGCCCCCTGAAACTTAACCGACTATCTGTGTAGGCTGACTAGTTCCAGCAGCCTGCCACACTAGAGACATGTTGCTGGCCCCATGGGGAGAGTGCCTTTGTCACTCTGAGGCCAGTAACAAAGCCTGCACTGGGTGGAGATGCTAACACCTCCCCCAGGCAGGAGCTGTAACACCTGGCGGTGAGTGTAAGGAAATGCCTCCTTGGCATGGTTGCCCCCTGACTTTTTGCCTTTGCTGATGCTATGTTTACAATTGAAAGTGTGCTGAGGCCTGCTAACCAGGCCCCAGCACCAGTGTTCTTTCCCTAACCTGTACTTTTGTATCCACAATTGGCAGACCCTGGCATCCAGATAAGTCCCTTGTAACTGGTACTTCTAGTACCAAGGGCCCTGATGCCAAGGAAGGTCTCTAAGGGCTGCAGCATGTCTTATGCCACCCTGGAGACCTCTCACTCAGCACAGACACACTGCTTGCCAGCTTGTGTGTGCTAGTGAGGACAAAACGAGTAAGTCGACATGGCACTCCCCTCAGGGTGCCATGCCAGCCTCTCACTGCCTATGCAGTATAGGTAAGCCACCCCTCTAGCAGGCCTTACAGCCCTAAGGCAGGGTGCACTATACCATAGGTGAGGGTACCAGTGCATGAGCATGGTACCCCTACAGTGTCTAAACAAAACCTTAGACATTGTAAGTGCAGGGTAGCCATAAGAGTATATGGTCTGGGAGTCTGTCAAACACGAACTCCACAGCACCATAATGGCTACACTGAGAACTGGGAAGTTTGGTATCAAACTTCTCAGCACAATAAATGCACACTGATGCCAGTGTACATTTTATTGTAAAATACATCCCAGAGGGCACCTTAGAGGTGCCCCCTGAAACTTAACCGACTATCTGTGTAGGCTGACTAGTTTTAGCAGCCTGCCGCAAACCGAGACATGTTGCTGGCCCCATGGGGAGAGTGCCTTTGTCACTCTGAGGCCAGTAACAAAGCCTGCACTGGGTGGAGATGCTAACACCTCCCCCAGGCAGGAATTGTCACACCTGGCGGTGAGCCTCAAAGGCTCACCTCCTTTGTGCCAACCCAGCAGGACACTCCAGCTAGTGGAGTTGCCCGCCCCCTCCGGCCAGGCCCCACTTTTGGCGGCAAGGCCGGAGAAAATAATGAGAAAAACAAGGAGGAGTCACTGGCCAGTCAGGACAGCCCCTAAGGTGTCCTGAGCTGAGGTGACTCTGACTTTTAGAGATCCTCCATCTTGCAGATGGAGGATTCCCCCAATAGGGTTAGGATTGTGACCCCCTCCCCTTGGGAGGAGGCACAAAGAGGGTGTACCCACCCTCAGGGCTAGTAGCCATTGGCTACTAACCCCCCAGACCTAAACACGCCCTTAAATTTAGTATTTAAGGGCTACCCTGAACCCTAGAAAATTAGATTCCTGCAACTACAAGAAGAAGGACTGCCCAGCTGAAAACCCCTGCAGCGGAAGACCAGAAGACGACAACTGCCTTGGCTCCAGAAACTCACCGGCCTGTCTCCTGCCTTCCAAAGATCCTGCTGCAGCGACGCCTTCCAAAGGGACCAGCGACCTCGACATCCTCTGAGGACTGCCCCTGCTTCGAAAAGACAAGAAACTCCCGAGGACAGCGGACCTGCTCCAAGAAAAGCTGCAACTTTGTTTCCAGCAACTTTAAAGAACCCTGCAAGCTCCCCGCAAGAAGCGTGAGACTTGCAACACTGCACCCGGCGACCCCGACTCGTGGCGATCCAACACCTCAGGAGGGACCCCAGGACTACTCTGATACTGTGAGTACCAAAACCTGTCCCCCCTGAGCCCCCACAGCGCCGCCTGCAGAGGGAATCCCGAGGCTTCCCCTGACCGCGACTCTTTGAACCTAAAGTCCCGACGCCTGGGAGAGACCCTGCACCCGCAGCCCCCAGGACCTGAAGGACCGGAGTTTCACTGGAGAAGTGACCCCCAGGAGTCCCTCTCCCTTGCCCAAGAGGAGGTTTCCCCGAGGAATCCCCCCCTTGCCTGCCTGCAGCGCTGAAGAGATCCCGAGATCTCTCATAGACTAACATTGCGAACCCGACGCCTGTTTCTACACTGCACCCGGCCGCCCCCGCGCTGCTGAGGGTGAAATTTCTGTGTGGACTTGTGTCCCCCCCGGTGCCCTACAAACCACCCCTGGTCTGCCCTCCGAAGACGCGGGTACTTACCTGCAAGCAGACCGGAACCGTGGCACCCCCTTCTCTCCATTCTAGCCTATGCGTTTTGGGCACCACTTTGAACTCTGCACCTGACCGGCCCTGAGCTGCTGGTGTGGTGACTTTGGGGTTGCTCTGAACCCCCAACGGTGGGCTACCTTGGACCAAGAACTAAGCCCTGTAAGTGTCTTACTTACCTGGTTAACCTAACAAATACTTACCTCCCCTAGGAACTGTGAAAATTGCACTAAGTGTCCACTTTTGAAACAGCTATTTGTGAATAACTTGAAAAGTATGCATGCAATTTTGATGATTTGAAGTTCCTAAAGTACTTACCTGCAATACCTTTCGAATGAGATATTACATGTAGAATTTGAACCTGTGGTTCTTAAAATAAACTAAGAAAAGATATTTTTCTATATAAAAACCTATTGGCTGGATTTGTCTCTGAGTGTGTGTACCTCATTTATTGTCTATGTGTATGTGCAACAAATGCTTAACACTACTCCTTGGATAAGCCTACTGCTCGACCACACTACCACAAAATAGAGCATTAGTATTATCTCTTTTTGCCACTATCTTACCTCTAAGGGGAACCCTTGGACTCTGTGCATGTTATTCCTTACTTTGAAATAGCACATACAGAGCCAACTTCCTACAGTGAGCCTCAAAGGCTCACCCCTTTGTCACAGCACCGCAGGACACTCCAGCTAGTGGAGTTGCCCGCCCCCTCCGGCCCGGCCCCCACTTTTGGCGGCAAGGCCGGAGAAAATAATGAGAATAACAAGGAGGAGTCACTGGCCAGTCAGGACAGCCCCTAAGGTGTCCTGAGCTGAGGTGACTCTAACTTTTAGAAATCCTCCATCTTGCAGATGGAGGATTCCCCCAATAGGGTTAGGATTGTGACCCCCTCCCCTTGGGAGGAGGCACAAAGAGGGTGTACCCACCCTCAGGGCTAGTAGCCATTGGCTACTAACCCCCCAGACCTAAACACGCCCTTAAATTTAGTATTTAAGGGCTACCCTGAACCCTAGAAAATTAGATTCCTGCGACAACAAGAAGAAGGACTGCCCAGCTGAAAACCCCTGCAGAGGAAGACCAGAAGACGACAACTGCCTTGGCTCCAGAAACTCACCGGCCTGTCTCCTGCCTTCCAAAGAACTCTGCTCCAGCGACGCCTTCCAAAGGGACCAGCGACCTCTGAATCCTCTGAGGACTGCCCTGCTTCGACGACGACCAGAAACTCCTGAGGACAGCGGACCTGCTCCAAAAAGACTGCAACTTTGTTTCAAGGAGCAACTTTAAAGACCCTGCAATCTCCCCGCAAGAAGCGTGAGACTTGCAACACTGCACCCGGCGACCCCGACTCGGCTGGTGGAGAACCAACACCTCAGGGAGGACCCCCGGACTACTCTACGACTGTGAGTACCAAAACCTGTCCCCCCTGAGCCCCCACAGCGCCGCCTGCAGAGGGAATCCCGAGGCTTCCCCTGACCGCGACTCTCTGAAACCTAAGTCCCGACGCCTGGAAAAGACCCTGCACCCGCAGCCCCCTGGACCTGAAGGACCGGACTTTCACTGGAGAAGTGACCCCCAGGAGTCCCTCTCCCTTGCCCAAGTGGAGGTTTCCCCGAGGAAGCCCCCCCTTGCCTGCCTGCAGCGCTGAAGAGATCCGTTGATCTCTCATAGACTAACATTGCGAACCCGACGCTTGTTTCTACACTGCACCCGGCCGCCCCCGCGCTGCTGAGGGTGAAATTTCTGTGTGGGCTTGTGTCCCCCCCGGTGCCCTACAAAACCCCCCTGGTCTGCCCTCCGAAGACGCGGGTACTTACCTGCAAGCAGACCGGAACCGGGGCACCCCCTTCTCTCCATTCTAGCCTATGCGTTTTGGGCACCACTTTGAACTCTGCACCTGACCGGCCCTGAGCTGCTGGTGTGGTGACTTTGGGGTTGCTCTGAACCCCCAACGGTGGGCTACCTTGGACCAAGAACTGAACCCTGTAAGTGTCTTACTTACCTGGTAAAACTAACAAAAACTTACCTCCCCCAGGAACTGTGAAAATTGCACTAAGTGTCCACTTTTGAAATAGCTATTTGTCAATAACTTGAAAAGTATACATGCAATTGAAATGATTCAAAGTTCCTAATGTACTTACCTGCAATACCTTTCAAACAAGATATTACATGTTAAATTTGAACCTGTGGTTCTTAAAATAAACTAAGAAAATATATTTTTCTATAACAAAACCTATTGGCTGGATTTGTCTCTGAGTGTGTGTACCTCATTTATTGTCTGTGTGTATGTACAACAAATGCTTAACACTACTCCTTGGATAAGCCTACTGCTCGACCACACTACCACAAAATAGAGCATTAGTATTATCTATTTTTACCACTATTTTACCTCCAAGGGGAACCCTTGGACTCTGTGCATGCTATTCCTTACTTTGAAATAGCACATACAGAGCCAACTTCCTACATTGGTGGATCAGCGGTGGGGTACAAGACTTTGCATTTGCTGGACTACTCAGCCAATACCTGATCACACGACAAATTCCAAAATTGTCATTAGAAATTGATTTTTGCAATTTGAAAAGTTTTCTAAATTCTTAAAAGACCTGCTAGGGCCTTGTGTTAGATCCTGTTTAGCATTTCTTTTAGAGTTTAAAAGTTTGTAAAAGTTTGAATTAGATTCTAGAACCAGTTGTAGATTCTTAAAAAGTATTCCAACTTTTAGAAGCAAAATGTCTAGCACAGATGTGACTGTGGTGGAACTCGACACCACACCTTACCTCCATCTTAAGATGAGGGAGCTAAGGTCACTCTGTAAAATAAAGAAAATAACAATGGGCCCCAAACCTACCAAAATACAGCTCCAGGAGCTTTTGGCAGAGTTTGAAAAGGCCAACCCCTCTGAGGGTGGCAACTCAGAGGAAGAGGATAGTGACTTGGAGGAAAATTCCCCCCTACCAGTCCTATCTAGGGAGAACAGGGTCTCTCAAACCCTGACTCCAAAAATAATAGTCAGAGATGCTGGTTCCCTCACAGGAGAGACCAACACCTCTGAAATCACTGAGGATAACTCCAGTGAAGAGGACATCCAGTTAGCCAGGATGGCCAAAAGATTGGCTTTGGAAAGACAGATCCTAGCCATAGAGAGGGAAAGACAAGAGATGGGCCTAGGACCCATCAATGGTGGCAGCAACATAAATAGGGTCAGAGATTCTCCTGACATGTTGAAAATCCCAAAAGGGATTGTAACTAAATATGAAGATGGTGATGACATCACCAAATGGTTCACAGCTTTTGAGAGAGCTTGTGTAACCAGAAAAGTGAACAGATCTCACTGGGGTGCTCTCCTTTGGGAAATGTTCACAGGAAAGTGTAGGGATAGACTCCTCACACTCTCTGGACAAGATGCAGAATCTTATGACCTCATGAAGGGTACCCTGATTGAGGGCTTTGGATTCTCCACTGAGGAGTATAGGATTAGATTCAGGGGGGCTCAAAAATCCTCGAGCCAGACCTGGGTTGACTTTGTAGACTACTCAGTAAAAACACTAGATGGTTGGATTCAAGGCAGTGGTGTAAGTAATTATGATGGGCTGTACAATTTATTTGTGAAAGAACACCTGTTAAGTAATTGTTTCAATGATAAACTGCATCAGCATCTGGTAGACCTAGGACCAATTTCTCCCCAAGAATTGGGAAAGAAGGCGGACCATTGGGTCAAGACTAGGGTGTCCAAAACTTCCACAGGGGGTGACCAAAAGAAAGGGGTCACAAAACCTCCCCAGGGGAAAGGTGGTGAGACAGCCAAAAATAAAAATAGTCAAGAGTCTTCTAAAGGCCCCCAAAAACCTGCACAGGAGGGTGGGCCCAGAGCCTCTTCACAAAACAATCCTGGGTACAAGGGTAAAAACTTTGATCCCAAAAAGGCCTGGTGTCGAAACTGTAGTCAGTCTGGACACCAAACTGGAGACAAGGCCTGTCCCAAGAAAAGTTCCACTCCAAACTCCAATCCAGGTAACACTGGAATGGCTAGTCTCCAAGTGGGATCAACAGTGTGCCCAGAGCAAATCAGGGTCCACACTGAAGCTACTCTAGTCTCTGAGGGTGGGGTGGATTTAGCCACACTAGCTGCCTGGCCCCCTAACATGCAAAAATACAGGCAGCAGCTCTTTATTAATGGGACAAGTGTAGAGGGCCTGAGGGATACAGGTGCCAGTGTCACCATGGTGACAGAGAAACTGGTTTCCCCTGGCCAATACCTGACTGGAAAAACTTATACAGTCACCAATGCTGACAATCAAACTAAAGCACATCCCATGGCAATGGTAACTTTAGAATGGGGGGGGTCAATGGCCTGAAACAGGTGGTGGTCTCCTCAAACATCCCAGTAGACTGTCTGCTTGGAAATGACCTGGAGTCCTCAGCATGGTCTGAGGTAGAGCTAAAAACCCATGCAGCCATGCTGGGTATCCCTGAACTGGTGTGTGTAAAAACAAGAGCACAGTGCAAGGCACAGGGTGAAAAAGTAGAGCTGGAGTCTGGAAAAATGGCCCAGCCTACCAAGAGAAAAGGAAAGTCAGTTGGGAAACCAACTGCAACACAGTCAGAAAAAGGGAACCTCTCTTCTCAGGAAGAAGTTCTGCCCTCTGAGGGAACTGAGCCTTTGGAGCTTGAACCTTATCAGGTTGAGCTCTTAGGCCCAGGGGGACCCTCAAGGGAGGAGCTGTGTAAGGGACAAGAAACCTGTCCCTCTCTTGAAGGCCTTAGGCAGCAAGCTGCTGAAGAGTCCAAGGGCAAGAAAAATGGAACACATAGGGTCTATTGGGAAGATGGACTCCTGTACACTGAGGCCAGAGACCCCAAACCTGGTGCCACTAGGAGAGTGGTAGTGCCTCAGTCGTTCAGAGAGTTTATTCTGACATTAGCCCATGATATTCCCCTTGCTGGGCATTTGGGACAAACCAAGACGTGGGAGAGGTTAGTCAACCACTTCTACTGGCCCAATATGTCCCAGAAGGTTAAGGAGTTTTGCCTCTCCTGCCCCACCTGTCAATCCAGTGGTAAGACAGGTGGGCACCCAAAGGCCCCCCTCATTCCACTTCCAGTGGTGGGGGTCCCCTTTGAAAGAGTGGGTGTGGACATAGTTGGTCCACTGGAACCTCCCACAGCCTCAGGAAATATGTACATCCTAGTAGTAGTGGATCATGCTACTAGGTATCCTGAAGCTATTCCCCTTAGGTCGACTACTGCCCCTGCAGTAGCCAAGGCCCTCATTGGTATCTTTACCAGAGTGGGTTTCCCTAAGGAGGTGGTGTCTGACAGAGGTACCAACTTCATGTCAGCATACCTAAAACACATGTGGAATGAGTGTGGAGTGACTTACAAATTCACTACACCATACCATCCACAAACTAATGGCTTAGTTGAGAGATTCAACAAGACATTAAAAGGCATGATCATGGGGCTCCCAGAAAAACTCAAAAGGAGATGGGATGTCCTCTTGCCATGTCTGCTTTTCGCTTACAGAGAGGTGCCACAGAAGGGAGTAGGATTCTCACCCTTTGAACTTCTGTTTGGTCACCCTGTAAGGGGACCACTTGCTCTTGGTAAAGAAGGCTGGGAGAGACCTCTTCATGAGCCTAAACAAGACATAGTGGACTATGTACTTGGCCTTCGCTCTAGAATGGCAGAGTACATGGAAAAGGCAACCAAAAACCTTGAGGCCAGCCAACAGCTCCAGAAGTTTTGGTATGACCAAAAGGCTGCACTGGTTGAGTTCCAACCAGGGCAGAAAGTCTGGGTTCTGGAGCCTGTGGCTCCCAGGGCACTCCAGGACAAATGGAGTGGCCCTTACCCAGTGCTAGAAAGGAAGAGTCAGGTCACCTACCTGGTGGACCTGGGCACAAGCAGGAGCCCCAAGAGGGTGATCCATGTGAACCGCCTTAAGCTCTTCCATGACAGGGCTGATGTGAATCTGTTGATGGTAACAGATGAGGATCAGGAGGCAGAGAGTGAACCTCTCCCTGATCTTCTGTCATCAGACCCAAAAGATGGCACAGTAGATGGAGTGATCTACTCAGACACCCTCTCTGGCCAACAGCAAGCTGATTGTAGGAGAGTCCTACAGCAGTTTCCTGAACTCTTCTCCTTAACCCCTGGTCAGACACACCTGTGTACCCATGATGTGGACACAGGAGACAGCATGCCTGTCAAAAACAAAATCTTTAGACAGTCTGACCATGTTAAGGAAAGCATCAAGGTGGAAGTCCACAAGATGCTGGAATTGGGAGTAATTGAGCGCTCTGACAGCCCCTGGGCTAGCCCAGTGGTCTTAGTCCCCAAACCTCACACCAAAGATGGAAAGAAAGAGATGAGGTTTTGTGTGGACTACAGAGGGCTCAATTCTGTCACCAAGACAGATGCTCATCCAATTCCTAGAGCTGATGAGCTCATAGATAAATTAGGTGCTGCCAAATTCCTAAGTACCTTTGACTTGACAGTAGGGTACTGGCAAATAAAAATGGCACCTGGAGCAAAAGAGAAAACAGCATTCTCCACACCTGATGGGCATTATCAGTTTACTGTTATGCCCTTTGGTTTAAAGAATGCCCCTGCCACCTTCCAAAGGTTGGTGAATCAAGTCCTTGCTGGCTTGGAGTCCTTTAGCACAGCTTATCTTGATGATATTGCTGTCTTTAGCTCCACCTGGCAGGATCACCTGGTCCACCTGAAGAAGGTTTTGAAGGCTCTGCAATCTGCAGGCCTCTCTATCAAGGCATCCAAATGCCAGATAGGGCAGGGAACTGTGGTTTACTTGGGCCACCTTGTAGGTGGAGGCCAAGTTCAGCCACTCCAACCCAAGATCCAGACTATTCTGGACTGGGTAGCTCCAAAAACCCAGACTCAAGTCAGGGCATTCCTTGGCTTGACTGGGTACTACAGGAGGTTTGTGAAGGGATATGGATCCATTGTGACAGCCCTCACTGAACTCACCTCCAAGAAAATGCCCAAGAAAGTGAACTGGACTGTGGAATGCCAACAGGCCTTTGACACCCTGAAACAAGCAATGTGCTCAGCACCAGTTCTAAAAGTTCCAGATTATTCTAAGCAGTTCATTGTGCAGACAGATGCCTCTGAACATGGGATAGGGGCAGTTTTGTCCCAAACAAATGATGATGGCCTTGACCAGCCTGTTGCTTTCATTAGCAGGAGGTTACTCCCCAGGGAGCAGCGTTGGAGTGCCATTGAGAGGGAGGCCTTTGCTGTGGTTTGGTCCCTGAAGAAGCTGAGACCATACCTCTTTGGGACTCACTTCCTAGTTCAAACTGACCACAGACCTCTCAAATGGCTGATGCAAATGAAAGGTGAAAATCCTAAACTGTTGAGGTGGTCCATCTCCCTACAGGGAATGGACTTTATAGTGGAACACAGACCTGGGACTGCCCATGCCAATGCAGATGGCCTTTCCAGGTTCTTCCACTTAGAAAATGAAGACTCTCTTGGGAAAGGTTAGTCTCATCCTCTTTCGTTTGGGGGGGGGTTGTGTAAGGAAATGCCTCCTTGGCATGGTTGCCCCCTGACTTTTTGCCTTTGCTGATGCTATGTTTACAATTGAAAGTGTGCTGAGGCCTGCTAACCAGGCCCCAGCACCAGTGTTCTTTCCCTAACCTGTACTTTTGTATCCACAATTGGCAGACCCTGGCATCCAGATAAGTCCCTTGTAACTGGTACTTCTAGTACCAAGGGCCCTGATGCCAAGGAAGGTCTCTAAGGGCTGCAGCATGTCTTATGCCACCCTGGAGACCTCTCACTCAGCACAGACACACTGCTTGCCAGCTTGTGTGTGCTAGTGAGGACAAAACGAGTAAGTCGACATGGCACTCCCCTCAGGGTGCCATGCCAGCCTCTCACTGCCTATGCAGTATAGGTAAGACACCCCTCTAGCAGGCCTTACAGCCCTAAGGCAGGGTGCACTATACCATAGGTGAGGGTACCAGTGCATGAGCATGGTACCCCTATAGTGTCTAAACAAAACCTTAGACATTGTAAGTGCAGGGTAGCCATAAGAGTATATGGTCTGGGAGTTTGTCAAACACGAACTCCACAGCACCATAATGGCTACACTGAAAACTGGGAAGTTTGGTATCAAGCTTCTCAGCACAATAAATGCACACTGATGCCAGTGTACATTTTATTGCAAAATACACCCCAGAGGGCACCTTAGAGGTGCCCCCTGAAACTTAACCGACTATCTGTGTAGGCTGACTAGTTCCAGCAGCCTGCCACACTAGAGACATGTTGCTGGCCCCATGGGGAGAGTGCCTTTGTCACTCTGAGGCCAGTAACAAAGCCTGCACTGGGTGGAGATGCTAACACCTCCCCCAGGCAGGAGCTGTAACACCTGGCGGTGAGCCTCAAAGGCTCACCCCTTTGTCACAGCACCGCAGGACACTCCAGCTAGTGGAGTTGCCCGCCCCCTCCGGCCCGGCCCCCACTTTTGGCGGCAAGGCCGGAGAAAATAATGAGAATAACAAGGAGGAGTCACTGGCCAGTCAGGACAGCCCCTAAGGTGTCCTGAGCTGAGGTGACTCTAACTTTTAGAAATCCTCCATCTTGCAGATGGAGGATTCCCCCAATAGGGTTAGGATTGTGACCCCCTCCCCTTGGGAGGAGGCACAAAGAGGGTGTACCCACCCTCAGGGCTAGTAGCCATTGGCTACTAACCCCCCAGACCTAAACACGCCCTTAAATTTAGTATTTAAGGGCTACCCTGAACCCTAGAAAATTAGATTCCTGCGACAACAAGAAGAAGGACTGCCCAGCTGAAAACCCCTGCAGAGGAAGACCAGAAGACGACAACTGCCTTGGCTCCAGAAACTCACCGGCCTGTCTCCTGCCTTCCAAAGAACTCTGCTCCAGCGACGCCTTCCAAAGGGACCAGCGACCTCTGAATCCTCTGAGGACTGCCCTGCTTCGACGACGACCAGAAACTCCCGAGGACAGCGGACCTGCTCCAAAAAGACTGCAACTTTGTTTCAAGGAGCAACTTTAAAGACCCTGCAATCTCCCCGCAAGAAGCGTGAGACTTGCAACACTGCACCCGGCGACCCCGACTCGGCTGGTGGAGAACCAACACCTCAGGGAGGACCCCCGGACTACTCTACGACTGTGAGTACCAAAACCTGTTCCCCCTGAGCCCCCACAGCGCCGCCTGCAGAGGGAATCCCGAGGCTTCCCCTGACCGCGACTCTCTGAAACCTAAGTCCCGACGCCTGGAAAAGACCCTGCACCTGCAGCCCCCAGGACCTGAAGGACCGGACTTTCACTGGAGAAGTGACCCCCAGGAGTCCCTCTCCCTTGCCCAAGTGGAGGTTTCCCCGAGGAAGCCCCCCCTTGCCTGCCTGCAGCGCTGAAGAGATCCGTTGATCTCTCATAGACTAACATTGCGAACCCGACGCTTGTTTCTACACTGCACCCGGCCGCCCCCGCGCTGCTGAGGGTGAAATTTCTGTGTGGGCTTGTGTCCCCCCCGGTGCCCTACAAAACCCCCCTGGTCTGCCCTCCGAAGACGCGGGTACTTACCTGCAAGCAGACCGGAACCGGGGCACCCCCTTCTCTCCATTCTAGCCTATGCGTTTTGGGCACCACTTTGAACTCTGCACCTGACCGGCCCTGAGCTGCTGGTGTGGTGACTTTGGGGTTGCTCTGAACCCCCAACGGTGGGCTACCTTGGACCAAGAACTGAACCCTGTAAGTGTCTTACTTACCTGGTAAAACTAACAAAAACTTACCTCCCCCAGGAACTGTGAAAATTGCACTAAGTGTCCACTTTTGAAATAGCTATTTGTCAATAACTTGAAAAGTATACATGCAATTGAAATGATTCAAAGTTCCTAATGTACTCACCTGCAATACCTTTCAAACAAGATATTACATGTTAAATTTGAACCTGTGGTTCTTAAAATAAACTAAGAAAAGATATTTTTCTATAACAAAACCTATTGGCTGGATTTGTCTCTGAGTGTGTGTACCTCATTTATTGTCTGTGTGTATGTACAACAAATGCTTAACACTACTCCTTGGATAAGCCTACTGCTCGACCACACTACCACAAAATAGAGCATTAGTATTATCTATTTTTACCACTATTTTACCTCTAAGGGGAACCCTTGGACTCTGTGCATGCTATTCCTTACTTTGAAATAGCACATACAGAGCCAACTTCCTACAGTTTACAAATCCTCTTATTTCATAATATGTTGCAGATAAAAAGAATGTTTGGATTTTTTAATTAAATATGGAAGCTACACCATGATTACATTATCACAACTGAACATATCCAACTGGATACATTCGGACTAGAGACGATTGAACACAGGTTGGTGTAGTATTCAGACTGACCAATGTGTGCTTAGTACATGTGATTTGGTCCATTGTACATTGGAGATCTACTATGCTCTTTTACAGATGCACAGTTTTTCGGCATTCCATTGTTCAACCATTACCGAAATAGTTTATATTGAGTACAGGAAGATAAGGTACATTATTTAACAATTTTTCATCACCGGGGAGCTGGAAACTGGACTATGTTATATTTGACTCATGGGACCATTTTGAGTATCTAATCTTTTAGACACGTGTGACGTTCACTTTTTAGGTTTAAGTCAGTAATACTAACCTGCATGAATACATTACAGTTATTACTTCTTTTGTTGGTTATTAAAACCATATGAACATGTTTCCTGGAACATAACAATTGAAATAACAATATGTAAAACTTGGAATGTTGATTTTGGTATGTCCCTAATATACATATGTTTTGATGGGGTAACTGTGACATTTTGATATAGGAGTCACGATAATTGCACTTGCTTTTGGTTTTAACAATTTCACTTGCATGTGGTGGTTCTCAGGGAAATTGATTACAAACTTTGATTTTAAAAGTTTGGTTGAGATTATTTGAAGTAGTAATTTAAAACAAGTGATTATATAGAGTGGTATGATTTGTTTTTGTCAGCCTTGATAAAGTCCTTCAGAGGACGAAACACGTGTCGGCTGAGTGTGATTGGAGTGTAATCTGCTTACATTGGAGGACAAGAACTCTTACTGCCCAAAGCTAATTGATTGGACATTGTACATCACTTCCCATGAACTGATTGGGATTGTTTGGCGTTTGGACTTTAAGCTTTTTTCTTTGGAAGAATTTCTTTCCCTAATTGGATTAGATTGTTTATGTTAAATGTGTGGTATATATATGTTGTTATTTAAGGTGTTTGTGATATTTTTGTGATATTTATGTATTCTTTTTGTGTTTGTTTTATAATTATTGCTTCATATTTATTGGTAACGTTTGTATTAAAACTGATAACTGAAACAGTCTATTTTTGGAACCATCACATACTTATGTTATCCCTATCTATCACTGTATAAGTATTTATGATACTCTATGATATTACATTTGATTTCATGTACACAGTTAGGATCTTAAATTAACTATTTAAAGAGTGCTCCGTTCATTTTTTTGTTATAGTTTATTGGGACAGGCTAGCCTGTCCCTTAATACATGTGTGACGACAGGCATGTTTGGAATGTGTGAGCACCATTACTAGACTCTACATTAAGGGAATGTGAGGCTTTCCAGTAATATTTTCTGTTGTCAAGTCTTCGTGGTATTAAGGTAGTAAAGCCTGCCGAATAATTTGTTCCTCTTGTGCCTTGAGTTCCAGTGGCTCCGCTTATGTCTGAGTCTACAAAGAGACGACACAGCAAATTACACATCTGGCTCCATCTACTGTTATTGGCAATGTTAGCTTTCGCATTATTAATAAACAGTGCAGGCTTTCTTTAAAATATGTAATTGGATGTAGCCCTGAAAAGTCAAGGGTTCGAGGAATAATACCTCAGAGCAGCTTGGAGACAGTTACTTCTAAAAATGCAAACCGAGCTAAGTCGAGGAACATTCTAGGGTGCCCGCTTTACTCATGGCTGCAGTATTATTGCATTCATAGTGGTGCACGGGCCCGCCAGTAAGATAGACTCTTCTCTACTCACTACCTTCGCTCACTGAAATATTTTAGGAGCCCACTCATGTAAAAGATCAATACCAACATGCTGCTGATTGCGTGTTTCTGCCAAAGTCTGGCACTCAGCCGTGTATATCCAAATGGTATGATTTAGGCTGTAATCTGAACCAGCCTGGCTTGTACGTTCCTCAATTCTCAGGTTTGCAAAGGAGATGAAGAAATAATTTGTGGTCTGCTAAGTTTCCAAATGACCTTTTAATTGTGGTTTCACAATTTGAAAAACATATTTTCACCCAGTAAATTTTGGCAGCTCTCACCTACTGAAATTTGTCTGGGCAAAACTTTGGTAGATGAGTTATACTGCATTATTCAGAATTTCGATCCTGTGCAAGGTACTGTTTGCACATTGTTTGCAAATTGTCCCCCACCTCGGAATCGGGACCACTGTTTTCTTCTTGATGTCTAAACAGAATCAGTCCGTAATTTCTGATCTCTCCTTGTTCAACTGCTGGGAAGGCAATGCCCAATTTGGTATTTAACTCATAATGGAAGTGTATGGACCAATCAGACGTGGTGTGTGATGTCATAAGCAGGCAACACTCTTTCCAAATAATTGCTTAAAGGGGAACTCCAGTCTTTCCAGGGAATGAGCCCCTATTCCACCACCCTTGCGATTGCTTTTTTATTATCTTGCTGTTTAGTAGAACATTGTTATTTGAAAACTGCACCATTGAGAATGTTACTTCCTGCTACGTGCCTCTCATGAGCCTGCAGAGTTCAAGAGACAAGCATTCCACGGTCACATAAGGGCCGGCTAATTTTAAGGCAATTTTAAAGCGCTTTTATATCACTATTGTGGCAGAAGAAACAGAATTGAACAGCCCCACCGAAGTGCCCCAAGTAGGAACTTTAATTGCTAAAAAGACACCTGGAGTTCCCCTTAAAATGTCATGAACGTTATAACTGTGTCCCCTTGTTCAAAACTAATTACTACCAAATCATGTACGTTTTAAGCTCAAGCCTTTGATCCCCAAGAATGGACTTTTCTTCCTGGTATGTGTCTTATCCTCCAGCATGCCTGCGCTCAGCCCTTTTATTTAACCACATTTCTCTTTTCCCCCTTTCTTTGATCGCATTGCTGCGGCCGGCCCTTCCCTCCGCTTGGGTGCGGCAGAAGTCCTCCAGCTCCGCGTCTTCAGAGGCCTCCGAAACGTGCCAGTCGGTTAGCGAATGCAGCTCCCCCACCTCGGTTAGTTCCGCAGGGGCGTGGTCTGCTGGTGAAAAGGTGAAGCCTTTGTCAGCATTGCCATCTCACTCGAGCTCATCCGTGCACATTTCTGATGGTCCTCCCACTTTGTTCACGGGGCCGCTGGTGCACACTGGGGTAAAACCATTCAAGTGGCTTAGAACGGCTCTGAATCCTGCCTCAGTTTCCTCGTGATGGCGATGTGCCTCATGCCCATGAGGGGGCACATAGGATATCCTGTGGCACTGTCAATAGAACTTGCACCATAGAAGTAGTATTAAAATGTGTTTCTTTTATGGTACATCGGATTTGCAGTTTGCTTTTCTTGAGATTAAATGACTTCTTGTGCAATAGTTTTAAATTGCACACATATGAAGCTTTTTTACTTTTTTCTGTGGATATGCACAGAGCACCAATAGTTATCTGCAGTGGCACCATCTGTTTTCAGCAAGTCCAAGCTTCCATCAGAGAGGAGGGGTCCTTTCTGACTATCGAGCAGGGAATATCCTTATTCTTTACTATGATACCCATAATATCAAGGGCAGAAATAATGCCAGGCAAGTATACATAGATTTTCTATACCTTACTTCTCATATATGTACCTTGACAATATATACATAAGTTACTTAGATGTGGAGTTAAGGATAGTAAATCTATACTTCTCTATGTGCATTGACATTTCGATATTTTTGTACTCAATATTTTGGCTATAATACTAAAGTAAAACACTTTTCCTGCCCGATATTCCAGACCACAACCCATCAGAACAGAGAAGGTTTTTTCTTTGAATCTGGCCACGCTTTTATTTTGTAAAACATGTGCTGGGTTTCTGGTCTTGCTGTTTATTTTTTGATGACCCCTCTGTTACTCTGCTTGGAATAGCTTCCAGTTCCTCTTATCACTGCAGAGGAGGTTTTTGGCTCATGTTTTTTGCATGAAATTTACTCAGGCACTCAGTAGTACGGTTCTCAAGATTTTATTTGTAGTGGCCCATATGCTTCTTTGCTCATACTTCCAACTGCATTCATCCTGGGTTCTGATTGGCTGTCTTCCCTGGGTTTGCCCCTCCCCATCATGGCAACTGATCTATTTGGACTATTTTTATCAGAGTACTAGATTTGTGGTTGGTCATGTTTCCTATTGCTATGTACTGAAACTCTTTGGGATTCTCCGAGTAAAGTCTGTTAGTACTTGTTGAATAAGACACATTTTTTACTCGGTACCCTCTTAGTACAGTGTGTTTGTGTTCATTGGACTCAACCACTATGTTATTCTGAGCCGTACTTCCATGAGCTTCAAATGACTGTATGCATGGGTGCCCATAGATACAGTTCTCAACAAACCACTTTGAACTTTACCCCAGTGTGCCGTCCAATCATTTTCACTCAACTGTCAATTTCATCTCGGCCTTTAGCACAGCTGTCCAAAGGGAGGGGTTTCTAGGAGCAAGCTGGCTGCCCATCTCTCGCCGTAGCATCAGTTGTAAACTGCATGTGTGGTGATTGGTGGTGAATAGTATTCATTTGATGGTCATTTTTCAAAAGCACTTCCATAGTTTCTTTAACTAACAGGAGACAACACTTTTAATGTTTCTTCACTTGAAACAAAGTAGATGACATTGTTGTTTTAGTTAATACATTTCTTGTACCTTTGCCTACAATGAAGATGTTGCATGAGTCGGCTGAACACATTTCAGTGCTAACGCTTAAAGGTTCAAGCATTTTCTGAAGCAAGTAGTACATTTTTTCAGACCTACAAATACTTACGGTAAAACTGGAACACCTGTTGAAATAATTACTAGACCCTGTAGTTCGAGCTTTCCGGTCATTTACGGTACCTGGTCCATGATTAAATTGTTTGTGCTCTCTTTTGAATGGTTTGCTTGAAACAAGCCTTGCTTTTCATGCTTTGTAATTTCCAGGATTGGTCCAAGGCCAGTCCTTATGACCAGCCCATGCTGGCCTCACTACAACGCCGGAAGGACCGCGTGGAGCACCTACGCGAGTCAGAACTTGGACCTGGATACCAAGGAATGAACACTGAAGACCCGCATCGGCCCAGGATGTCTCCGGCCACTATTGCTGCCAAGGTATGGGATCATAAATGAGCACAAGTGTGGACTTGAGAGTTGAAGGTGAAGGGTTGCTATTGAAAAGCTTAAGGCTTTGAGAATTGGAAAAAAGTGTTCTGTATCGAGATGTGCCTTGGCCATTATGAGTTAATGAATACAGAAGTTGAGCGAGAAGTGTCTCAGCCTTTGAAAGATACAGACGAGGGATCGGTTGTGGGAGGCGTTGTACTGTTCAAGCAGTTGTGGATTGAAAAGGTAAATTCTCTTGATTGAGAATGTCTTATCTTTAGCTAGGCACAAAATATGGTTCTGTGTACTGAAGTGGCATACCCTCTTCAATCGGCATAGAAGTGTCTTTTCATTATTGAGGTATGTCCTTAACTTTGATGTTGGGGCGAGCAAAGGAGGATTTGAAGTAAGAAATGTTTTATTCCCTAGGGCTACAGAAGAGTCCTGTGGATACAAATGTGCCTTGTTTTCTAATATGTACAGAAGAGGTATACTCATATAAAGTTGTCTTAAACAGGTCCCGAAGAGGGCTCTGGACTGGCACATCCTGTCATTTGTAAGATACAGAAAGGGTTTTGACTTCAATAGTGTATCAGCCTTTGGGGGATATGAGGGAGGGTTCCTGGGTGGGGAAGCATCTAAGCCTTTGGGGGATAGAGAGGAGGGCTCTGGATCAAGAAGCATCTCAGCTTTGGGGTAACACAGAGAGCAGCCCTGTATCAAGAAGGAGATCAACCTTTGGGGAATATGGAGAAGGGCTCTTAGTCAAGAAGTGTATCAACCGTTGAGGGATACGTCAGAGGGCTCTGGACCGGGAAGTGTCTCAGGCTTTAGGATAATACAGGGAAGTGCTCAAAATTGAGAAGTGTCTCTGCCTTTGGGGAATATGGAGGAGGGCTCTTGATCAAGAAGTGTACCAACTTTTAAGGGATATGGCAGCGGGCTTGGATAGAGAAGTGTTTCAACCTTTGGGCTGATACAGGGGGGGCTCAAAACCGAGAAGTGTCTCGGACTTTGGGGACTATGGACAAGGGATCTTGATCAACGAGTGTTTCGACCTTTGGGGCACACGGAGGACGGCTGTAGGTTGAGAAGTGTCATAGCCTTTGGGGATACAGAGGAAGGTTCCAGATCAAGAAGTATGTCAGCCTTTGAAGGGCACAGAAGGTCAATGAATACGTGTGTTCTACATTTGCTAGGTACTGAATGCCTTATTTTTTGTAAGTACAGAAGGGGGTTCTGGATTGATACATGTCTTAAACTTTGAAGGTGATAAGAAAGAGCTCTGGGTTAAGAAGTGACACATCCTTTCTGCCTTAAGGAAAATAGCTCTGTCTTCAGAGGTGTAACAGTTTTCTGAGAAACAGTTCCATTTGTGACCTTCTCACCTTCAGTCACTGCTAACAGGTTTCTGTCAAAATTCAGTTTTTCATACACTACAATTTACTTTTTCCATTCCACCTACATTCCCTCATTTCTGGATCAACTATCCTTGACTCACTCTTATTCTCTCCCCATGCACGCCACACTCGTCTTTACACTTTATACACTTTTACCACCCATCCGTCTTTCATTCCTGTTTCTCGCTTTACCCTTCATGTTCTGTCTGTGCCTCACTCAACTCTATTCTTCTCACATGTAAAGTATTGCCCTCTCTTAGGGGCCTAATACTTTCATCCCGCCTATTGACAGGTGTTAATGATTCTCTCCAGCTCTACTTATTTTGCTGTTTTCTCTTTTTATTCTTTCTTGCTTGCTGTCCCTACCTCTCTCCTCCATGATACACCTCTCTGGCCCCTATTTCTTTCTTCCCCTCTTTCCTTTTCCCCTCTCTGATATGTCTCACTTACTCATATTTCTTTATGTACTTCTTTCCCTTTATGTTCCTCCCTGACATTTCTCATTACTCCCACTTCTATTGCTTACCCCTTTTCAGTATCTTATTCCTTTATATATGCCCCTGGTTTCCTTTACTTTCTCACCTCCTTTTCCATTATCCTTCTCTCTAGTTAACTCCTGTTTCTTTCCTCATGCTTTTCTCATTTTCATTAGTTGTTCTTCTTTTCCTGATGCATTCAAATTTTCCATCCACTGTCTGCTATAAACTTCCTTCTGTCCGCTCTGAGTACCTCTTCAAGTATTGGATATAAGGAGCTTGGGACACAAATCCTAAAAATGTATGGTCTCGGCTAGGCTTCTCTGTGCCTAATCTTCTTAGTTCTTTGACAGCACGGTGAGGAGGTGTCACCTGCCGCCAGTGACCTGGCAATGGTGCTGACCCGCGGCCTGAGCCTGGAACACCAGAAGAGCAGTCGCGACTCACTGCAATATTCTAGTGGCTACAGCACACAGACCACCACACCTTCATGTTCTGAGGACACCATCCCCTCCCAAGGTAAAAAAAACAGACTTTGATTAATTATTTTATATATTTACTTGCATCATGTTAAGAAAAACTGTACATAAATGGGGAAACTTTGATACATAAGAAATAATAATACCTTTGCTGGTATACGTAAATCGTGGATTGGGGGAATGTAGTTTCCTTTTTTCCCCAGGAATGTTTGGCCACAACAGTAGTTTTACAAAGGAAACAAACTTCATATTTTCATGAAGTTGGCTTGTTGTCCTTCTGAGGTTCCACCCTCTCCCCAGTGCAGATCATGTCTTCTTCACCAGACAATAATTCGGAAGATGGTCTTGCAGTTTCTTGCTGTGCGTTGTCTGCAATTGCAAAGAGATGGAAAACAGAATCTGTTGGCGCGCCTTGTCCTTAGTAAGTAAACTTACAAGGGGATGCGTATAGGTCGATGAATCTTTTGGATCACATAGAGTATCGTAGTCAAGTATAGTGAGTAAGAAACATCCACAATAATAATTCAACTCAACGCGTAATACCAAAGACTAGTCTAATAAGAAAATACCATCACTCATATGAAAGTTAGTTCATTTTATTCCCTATTAATTACAATTCTAATTAAAAAAACGTTATTCAATAATATCCATGATTACCAAACCTTATTAGCAACATGAGCAATGAATTATCAAGGTTTTATTAATATACAACCAACATTAATCGAAGCATAGCAATTCATGAGCAATTGAATAATTCAGCAATATAAGTCAGTCATTCTAAGTCAAAGTCACCATTAGTCACCCTTGTCAGCCTACCTATCTCCAATTGGCATCAGCATGTGGGTCTTCATGCAAAAACAATTTAGTCAAAAATCATTAATTTGGAGAAAAAAAATCTAACTAAAAGAGAAAAACATTTTAAAAACAGCGCAGTTGATATCTAGAAAGAAAAAGCATTCATTAATCAGTCAAGTTATAGCTACCTATCCAAGATAGATCAGCAACGAGTCAGTCTTCCTCTCCAGGTCATCAGTCATCAGCAAGGCTCAGGCTCACAGGAAGCAAGCCCAAGTTTCAGCACTTCGGACAGCGTCTCCTGAAGTCACCAACTTTTGCCTCTCCGTTCTGATTTCATGACTTTTTATTAGGGCCTCTCAGTCCGTCCTACAATTTTCCAATTGGTCAACCTTTTACGGGGGTATGACTCTAACCTATAATTTTTGTTTACCACTTGTCTACGTTATTTTGAGAGTCAAGTTCCATTAACATGATTGGTTCTTCTGTCGATGAGAACATTATCCGGTTCTTCAGGTAACAAAATTGTTGCCCCAGCTCTTAGTAAGTAGCTTCATTGTTCAAGTCCTGGGAAAGTACATTTAGCCTACTCTACACATAATTGTATCAATTTGTTCTCCTGTCCGCTGGTGAGTTTGCAGATTTCTCTAGCAGAGCTCGTCGCTGAACTCTGTACAGTTCAAGGTTCCTTTCTCCAGTTCCAGTCCTCGGCGGCTCATCGCGTCTCCACGTTTAAGCAAGCAAGGCCCAGCGCCGACCAGGCCTCTAGCTAAGTTAAGAACATGAAGCATCACATCATAGATTATATCTTTGGTTATGGTATATTAATACAAAATTTTAAACTTTTCACATTTTTTAGTACTGTTAACACAGATGGTGACCCCTCCCCGTGGGCACATTTTGCAAATTACATGTTATTTTCCTTTATTAGTTTTCAAATATCGTTTTCCTCATTAGTATGTATACGCAAATCATTAGAATATTTTCATATTAGCATATCTGCTGCAACAGTCCCTCCTCTGATGACTAAATATGTCATCACACCTTTCCTTGTCACTTGTTACAAATTACTTTCAGCTACATTTTGGACTGTTCTATTTCTATTTTCCCTATAGATTCTTCTTCTGGGCGGTTCTTCCCTCCTCTGTTTATTTTTAGCTCTTTTTAATTGAATTTTGTGCCATAAATTGCATGCCCCCCATAATCCTAATATAATAATTGTAGGACGTTGGCTCTGTATGTGCTATTTCAAAGTAAGGAATAGCATGCACAGAGTCCAAGGGTTCCCCTTAGAGGTAAAATAGTGGTAAAAAGAGATAATACTAATGCTCTATTTTGTGGTAGTGTGGTCGAGCAGTAGGCTTATCCAAGGAGTAGTGTTAAGCATTTGTTGTACATACACATAGACAATAAATGAGGTACACACACTCAGAGACAAATCCAGCCAATAGGTTTTGTTATAGAAAAATATATTTTCTTAGTTTATTTTAAGAACCACAGGTTCAAATTTTACATGTAATAGCTCTTTTGAAAGGTATTGCAGGTAAGTACTCTAGGAACTTTGAATCATTACTTTAGCATGTATACTTTTTACATAAAACACAATAAGCTGTTTTAAAAGTGGACACAGTGCAATTTTCACAGTTCCTGGGGGAGGTAAGTTATTGTTAGTTTCAACAGGTAAGTAAGGCACTTACAGGTTTCAGTTTTTGGTCCAAGGTAGCCCACCGTTGGGGGTTCAGAGCAACCCCAAAGTTATCACACCAGCAGCTCAGGGCCGGTCAGGTGCAAAGGTCAAAGAGGTGCCCAAAACACATAGGCTATAATGGAGAGAAGGGGGTGCCCCGGTTCCAGTCTGCCAGCAGGTATGTACCCGCGTCTTCGGAGGGCAGACCAGGGGGGTTTTGTAGGGCACCGGGGGGGACACAAGGTAGCACAGAAAGTACACCCTCAGCAGCGCGGGGGCGGCCGGGTGCAGTGTGCAAACACGCGTCGGGTTTCCTTCAGGTTTCAATGGGAGACCAAGGGGTCTCTTCAGCGATGCAGGCAGGCAAGGGGGGGGGGCTCCTCGGGGTAGCCACCACCTGGGCAAGGGAGAGGGCCTCCTGGGGGTCACTCCTGCACAGAAGTTCCGTTTCTTTAGGGGCTGGGGGCTGCGGGTGCAGGGTCTTATCCAGCCGTCGGGAAATGGAGTTCAGACAGTCGCGGTCAGGGGGAGCCTGGGGATTCCCTCTGCAGGCGTCGCTTTGGGGGCTCAGGGGGGACAACTTTGGTTACTCACAGTCGTAGAGTCGCCGGAGGGTCCTCCCTGAGTTGGTTGTTCTCCACCAGTCGAGTCGGGGTCGCCGGGTGCAGTGTTGCAAGTCTCACGCTTCTTGCGGGGAGTTGCAGGGGTCTTTAAATCTGCTCCTTGTAACAAAGTTGCAGTTCTTTTGGAGCAGTGCCGCTGTCCTCGGGAGTTTCTTGTCTTTTTCGAAGCAGGGCAGTCCTCAGAGGATTCAGAGATCGCTGGTCCCTTGGAAAGCGTCGCTGGAGCAGGTTTCTTTGGAAGGCAGGAGACAGGCCGGTAAGTCTGGGGCCAAGGCAGTTGGTGTCTTCTGTTCTTCCTCTGCAGGGGTTTGTCAGCTCAGCAGTCCTTCTTCTTGTAGTTGCAGGAATCTAATTTCTAGGTTCAGGGAGAGCCCTTAAATACTAAATTTAAGGGCGTGTTTAGGTCTGGGGGGTTAGTAGCCAATGGCTACTAGCCCTGAGGGTGAGTACACCCTCTTTGTGCCTCCTCCCAAGGGGAGGGGGTCACATCCCTAATCCTATTGGGGGAATCCTCCATCTGCAAGATGGAGGATTTCTAAAAGTTAGAGTCACCTCAGCTCAGGACACCTTAGGTGCTGTCCTGACTGGCCAGTGACTCCTCCTTGTTATTCTCATTATTTTCTCCGGCCTTGCCGCCAAAAGTGGGGGCCGGGGCCGGAGGGGGCGGGCAACTCCACTACCTGGAGTGTCCTGCGGTGCTGTGACAAAGGGGTGAGCCTTTGAGGCTCACCGCCAGGTGTTACAGCTCCTGCCTGGGGGAGGTGTTAGCATCTCCACCCAGTGCAGGCTTTGTACTGGCCTCAGAGTGACAAAGGCACTCTCCCCATGGGGCCAGCAACATGTCTCTAGTGTGGCAGGCTGCTGGAACCAGTCAGCCTACACAGATAGACGGTTAAGTTTCAGGGGGCACCTCTAAGGTGCCCTCTGTGGTGTATTTTACAATAAAATGTACACTGGCATCAGTGTGCATTTATTGTGCTGAGAAGTTTGATACCAAACTTCCCAGTTTTCAGTGTAGCCATTATGGTGCTGTGGAGTTCGTGTTTGACAGACTCCCAGACCATATACTCTTATGGCTACCCTGCACTTACAATGTCTAAGGTTTTGCTTAGACACTGTAGGGGCACAGTGCTCATGCACTGGTGCCCTCACCTATGGTATAGTGCACCCTGCCTTAGGGCTGTAAGGCCTGCTAGAGGGGTGTCTTACCTATACTGCATAGGCAGTGAGAGGCTGGCATGGCACCCTGAGGGGAGTGCCATGTCGACTTACTCAGTTTGTTCTCACTAGCACACACAAGCTGGTAAGCAGTGTGTCTGTGCTGAGTGAGGGGTCTCTAGGGTGGCATAATACATGCTGCAGCCCTTAGAGACCTTCCCTGGCATCAGGGCCCTTGGTACCAGAGGTACCAGTTACAAGGGACTTATCCGGAGGCCAGGGTGTGCCAATTGTGGAATCAAAAAGTACAGGTTAGGGAAAGAACACTGGTGCTGGGGCCTGGTTAGCAGGCCTCAGCACACTTCCAATTCAAAACATAGCATCAGCAAAGGCAAAAAGTCAGGGGGTAACCATGCCAAGGAGGCATTTCCTTACAATAATGATTACAATCAGTATCTCTTGAGCAATCTTCCACAATATCTCACCCCAAATTTGACTAAACCAATTGCCTAATGTGACAAATCCATTTTCTACTTTCTCCCAAACTCCTGGTTCTTTCAACTCCTTCAAATCCTTACTTGCATTAGTTAGATTAGTAAGCAATTCTTTTACTTCTTTCTCATTTGCAGGGATGTATGAAGAACAGTGCCTTTCATTAATCATTTTGCAGACTCCTCCGTCTTTCGCCAATATTATGTCTAAAGCAAGCCTGTTTTGAAGCGTCATAGCTCTATCCACAACGAATTCAGTGTTTAGTAAAAGTATAGCTCCTGTAAAGTTAGTTAACATATTATCTATTATAGTTGACAACTTTCGAATCTTGTTTGCGTTTAATATAACTCCTACTGAAGGAATTACTGCTCCAAAAATATCCCCTACTATTGCAGCGACTGTTTCTCTTTTTTGTATCATTCGGTGTAACTCAGTCATTTTCGGTATCCTTTTCAAATCATCTATTTGATAGATTTTAGGGAAGACTATTCCCAAGTAACATGTCCCATACCATCCCTTAGGGAGACGGTAATAAGCATTGAGTCCACAAATATAATAGATCCCAGGAATCACAGGTCAGCACCATTCAACATGTACGTCCACTTACTCTGAAACAAAAACACATGCCTGCATTCAAATGTCAGTGCGTGATTTTGGCCTATATATACAAAGCTTCACTACATGTAATGCATCTAAAGCTAAATTCCCTTGTGTTTTAATAGCAGTGTAAGCATCATCATTTTTGTAAGTCCTTTTCTCTAATCCTTTTTCTAATTTTTCTGTTAATGCTTTTCTCCTGTCATCAGTATGCGCAATAAAAATATTTTCCATGGGAGTTAATAAGCAGGTCAGGTTGTTACGATGCGCATAAGCTGTGCCAAATGTTAGTGTAGGCTCAAAGAATCCTCTAACTAATACTATAACATGATCCTTAGCTATCTTACTCAAATATCTAATTATAGGAACAAAGGAAAACACTAGGTCATAATTTGAGTAAAAATACTGAATATACTCTTGGTTATAGAAGCGAGTTAGTAGCAAACTACAAGTATACCATAAGTCAGAGGTAAACTATGATAAGTAACCCCTTATTCCACAGATTAAGGTATTTGAGTACACATAAGACAATCCTTTGCATCCATAGTTTCCACATACTCACTCAATAAACGATAAAAGACATTAGAAGACAACTCTCCCTTCGCGTTAGTATAATCATGCAAATATTGCACATCTAATTGAAACTTTTCTAGAGCTGTTAGTGTAGTAGTTTCATGAACAGATGTAACTCTTGCTTCTTTCATCTCATGTATTGACATTCCCACAATCATTATTATAAACAATATTCCACACACAATCGCCATTCCTACACTCAAATATCTACAATACCTAATATGCCTCACGTTATTATCTAAACTAGCCATGATCTGTAAAGAAGCAGAAAGCAAAGTTTCAACTCTTAATTAATATGCAACACAAAAATAAAAAAAATATATATACTTCTTTTCTTCACACTTCAACTTCTCACAACAAGACCCCTTCTTCCTTTGTCAAAATCGATTAGTAGCTGGTCATTTCCAGGGTTTAAGTTTCATATCAGGCTATCAATGTATTTTCCGGTAAGTCAGTAATCTCACTCTCGTTTCTTTATTCAACAAAACAGTCTATCATTTCCTTCCTTCAGGTTGCATCAAAATACTGGTTTGGAACTTCTTTATCAAAACAAAAGGACATAAACTCGTTCTGCCAATCACTTGTTGTGGCATATGCGCACTCTGGTCCTACGTATTTTCGACTTGCCACTCTCTTTCTTTTCAACCTCCTTTCCCCTGTCAGCTCTCCATCACTCAGTTCATCTTTCTTTGTGGTGTCTCGTTCTTCCTCTATAGTTTCATTTATTCCCAAGTCCTTTTTCTTGCTTATTTGAGATTCAGGCCGGTGATCTCCTTTTCTTACTCCTTCTGTCAACAATCTCTTCAAGATCTGACTTTTCTCGTTCACCTTGTCTGATGTGCCTTTTCTTGATGGACCTGCAACGGGTTCAGGAGGAGTCAGGTCACTTTTGCTTTGACTTGCCTCAACTCTTTCCCCCTCAGTCTCTGACACTGGATCTTCTTGCGTTTCAACACTTTTTGTTTTTGTGAGAACCTCTCCTGTGCATGGATCTCTGATTACTTCTTCTGCATTGGTTTCTCGTTCTGCCTCTGTATTTTCTACACCCTCATCTCTCACTGGGGTGATCAATCCTTCTTCTGCCAATTCTGGGTCCACTTCCGGCTCAACTTGTTCTGGCTCTGGTTCAGGCAGAATTATTTGTTTTGCTGCTGCTGGCGTCCTCAGCAACACCTCTTCATGATCCTTGGGACTCACAACCATTTTTGTATGGCTTGTATGTATCCAGTTAGGCAATCCTGCACACTTCACAGCTGTGGTAGCTGTCAACACCACTTGATATGGACCTCTCCAACGCGGCTCTAGGCAGATTTTCCACACCTCCTTTTTGATCAAGACCCAGTCTCCGGCTCTCAGGTTGTGACCTGGGTCATGGATAGGTGGCAGAGTAACAGCTTGTACCTGCTGAGAAAAAGATCGAACCACATCAGCTAGACCCTTGCAGTAGACCAATACCATATCATCTGTAATATTGACAAGCGCGTTGGCTGGTATTGCTGGCAGTCTCATTGCTCTCCCCATAAGAATCTCGTGTGGGGACAATCCTGTTTTCCTGTCAGGTAAATTTCTCATTGACATCAACACTAAAGGCAATGCATCTGGCCATTTCAGATTTGTGGCAGCGCACATTTTTGCAATTCTTGATATCAGGGTACCATTCGTTTCTTCTACCAATCCTGATGCCTCTTGACGATAGCTGCAATGTAGCTTCTGTTTAATGTTTAGTGCTGCACATAAGAGTTTAATCACTTCGTTATTAAAGTGCGTTCCCCTATCTGATTCTAAAGAGATCGGGAATCCGAACCTTCGTATCAATTCTCTAAGCAGTAGCTTTGCAACTGTGAGACTATCATTTCTACGTGTGGGGTATGCTTCAATCCAATGAGTAAACACACACACAATCACCATCACATACTTCAATCCACCACATGCAGGCATTTCAATGAAATCCAATTGCATTCTGCTGAATGGTCCTCCTGCTCTTCCAATGTGGCTCAAAGTTACCACTGTCCCTTTTCCCACGTTTAATTGCTGACAGATCACACATCTATGACACACTGCCTCAGCTGCTTGTCTAAATTTTGGATTGAACCAATCAACTTTGAACAATCTAATCATGGCATCCTTTCCAATGTGTGCCTGCCCATGGTAATACCGAGCCATCTGAGACAACAGGCAATTCGGTAACACCATCTGGCCCTCCTCAGATACCTAGATCTCATCTGGTCTTTGTACACATTTCAGCTTGATCCACATCCTTTTCTCTTCCTTGTCTGCATTTTCTTGCAATGTTTTCAATTCCTCTAGAGTGTCAATTTCTTTTAAAGCTAAATTTGCACAACTGGTCTCTTCTTCTTGCATTAGTTCCCATTTGTCTTTGAACAATATACAGTTCAGGGCACAAAATCTTGCTACCTGATCTGCATACTCATTTCCCAAGGAAATGTAGTCTGGTGTTTTTTGGTGTTCACTTCATTTTACTACAGCAATTTCTTCATGCAACTGTATTGCGTACAATAACTCTTTTATTCTGTCACCATTTCGTACTTGGGTTCCACTGGAGGTCATGAACCCTCTATGTGACCACAATTGACCAAAATCATTAACAATTCCAAATCTATATTGGCTATCTGTGTATATTGTCACTCGCAGCCTGGTAGAGACATAACATGCTCTAGTAAGAGCTACCAATTCCGCCACTTGTGCTGAATGTACACCAGGGAGCCAAGATGCTTCCAGGGTCCCTGTAATAGTACATACAGCATATCCTGCTCTCAATGTGCCTGTTCCATCTCTGAGGCATGAACCATCAACAAAAACAATTTGATCATTTTCTTTTAGTCAGGTGTCGCTGATATCAGGTCTAGGCTTGGTGCAAAGATCCGTAACCTCAAGACAATCATGCTCTATATCTTCCTCCTTTTCAACTTCAACAGTATCACTTGGCAATAATGTTGCTGGATTCAACACTGTACATCTTTTCAAAGTAACATTTGGCGCTCCCAATATGTTTGTCTCATACCTTGTCAGTCGGGCTCCCGTCAAGTGTTGTGTTTTTGTTCTCGTCAGCAAAATTCCAACTGAATGTGGCACCATTACCGTCACTGGGTATGCCATGACCACCCCTTCACATTGGGAAAGACTTTGACCAACTGCGGCTACTGCTTGCAAACAACCTTGTAAAGCTGCTGCAACTGGGTCCAAGGTAGCTGAAAAATAGGCTACTGGGCGATAAGCACCTCCATGGACCTGTGTCAAGACAGACAAAGAACAAGCATCACGTTCTTGACAAAACAGTGTGAAAGGCTTTGTATAATCAGGCATTCCCAATGCTGGAGGTCTGCACAAACTCTCTCTCAATTCAATGAAAGCCCTCATCTGATCTTAATCTAGAGTAATGGGATCCGTAATTCCCTTATGAGTCAACTGTTGCAAGGGCTTGGCAATCTCAGCAAAATTTGGAATCCATTGTCTACAGGATCCTACCATTCCCAGGAACATGCGCTCATCTTTCTGGGAAGTCGGTGGATTTCTCTGCTATATCATTGTAATCCTCTCTCGGGAAATTCTCCTCACCCTTTCTCAATCTGATGGCCCAAATATTTGACAGACTTCTGACAGTATTGCAGCTTTGCAGGTGAGACCTTGTGACCAATGTCTCCCAGATGATTCAATAGGACAATCGAACACTGTTTACACTCATCCCTTGTTCTGGATGCAATCAATAAGTCATAAATGTACTGTACAAGAGTCGATTGGCAAGGTATTTCCAATGACTCCAGGTTCTTTTTCAGAATTTGATTAAACAAGGATGGTGACTCTGTATACCCTTGTGGGAGCCTGCGCCAGCTGTAAACTTTATCTAGGAATTTGAAACTGAAAAGAAACTGACTATCCTTGTGAAGTGGCACTGAAAAGAAAGCTTGTGACAGATCGAGTACTGTGAACCACTCTGCCTCACATGGAATCTGAAACAGTATAACTGCTGGATTGGATACAGTCGGACAACACTTAACCACCATGTCTTTCACTTTTTGCAAATCCTGCACAATTCGCACTTTCCCACAAGGCTTTTTCAATCCCATTATCGGTGAATTACATGGATTACTCAACACTTCTTTTAGAACACCCTGTTTCAGGAAATTCCCAATTATTTGTGCCACCTTCATCATCACATCCTGTGGCGTGTTATACCGTGGAAGTTTTGAAAACTCAACATTCGGCTTTAAGGTGATTTTAATTGGTTCCACTCCCTTGATCAAACACACTTCTTTCCCTGTCAAATCCCAAACTCTCTCTTTCACTGTTCCCTGTAAATCTGCTTGTAACTCTTTCAAAGTGATCATTGGAAAAAACTCAATCAAAGGGTACTCTTCAAATGCTTCATTAAGAACCATAGCTGACGCCTGCTCTTCCTCATCATCACTGTTTGTCTGGACCTCTATTCCTGCATCTGTACAATTTATAGAACATTTGGTTTTGCACAGTAAGTCTCTGCCTAACAAAGATACAGGACTTGAGTCGCACACCACAAATCTATGCAGTCCTTTATAATGTCTTATTTCGATCTGTACTGGTTCAGTAATAGGATTTGTTAACTGCCTATTCTCCACTCCCACAACCTGCACTGTTCTTCTGGAAAGGGGAAAATCTTGTACTTCTACACTCCTCACTGTAGAGTGTGTAGCTCCAGTGTCGACCAAGAATGAAACCTTATGTCCCATTACCTTTCCCTTCACAAAAGGCCCCCTCTGATCTACCTCTAGAGATGCGGCAAGAATACAGGCTCCTTTATTCGAACTGTCACTCATCCATTCATAGTTTATTACATCCTCACTGTGAAATGGGAATTGGTGTACTGTATTGTTACTGTTATTTGATCTCTGACCATTGACCTTTTGAGTAAGCATAACTTGTTGCTGGTCCATTGGGGCTTGGGGTATGTGCATTTCCTTTCTAGGCACCATAGGAATCTGCTGCTGTACCGGTGCTAAGGAAGTAAATTGTGCTCGGGGCACCTGCATCTGTTGTACAGGCAAAAAGTTTTGACCTCGGGTTTGAACATTCGAAACTTGGCCCCTCGTTCTGGGGACTCTCACTGTCTGGACTGTACTGACATCACCTTGCGGAACCATTCCTTCCTGTACCATAAATGGGCACTCCCGCTTCCAGTGTCCCACGTTTCCGCACAGGTGACATGGCAACATCCTTTTCATGCCCTGCATGTCATTCTGAATAACCACCGTATTCAGATCAGGACCACGCATCACATCCATACCACGTCCACTACCCCTCACTTGGGGCTGAAACGCGATAGCTCTCTTTTGCGGCGGCATCGGCGGCACTAAAGATCCTTGCACTTTTGATTGTGCTGCCTTAATCTGCATCACAATTGCCTTTCCCTTCAATTTCTTTTGCTTTAATTCAATCTTATCACTAAAATATTTGGCATACTGCAACACCTCATCAATCGGCTTTTCCTGCCAACAAATCAAATGATTCTTAATCATCTGTCCTACTTCATATCTTAACCCTTCAACAAATCTGAACACGAAATGCAACATGCCTTTTGGTTAGACTGCTTCCTTACCACTGTACTCCTTGAAAGCCTTTAACAATCTTTCATAATAAGTATGTATTGACTCCTTGGTTTCCTGAACTGTCCTGTCAATCCTCTGCCACTCAATGTTTTTCGGAGAAATTCTAATTTTCAGAAACTCGATCACCTTATAATAATTTTTCATTACCTCAGGTGATGGTGCCCCTGTAATCTTATGCCTCTCAGGTTCACTTGTTGGCCAGTCTACTGCCCTTTTGCACTCGACCCATAAATCAGCTGGCACAACTATCTCAAACCACAAACATTTGGAAAGTTTCACAAACCTCTCAGTTTGTCGATACCATTCAACTGGCTTCTCTCTCAATTTAGGATAATCATTTGTAAAAGACAATATATCGCTTCGATGCCATGGTACATGAACAAACTGCCCTGATGGAATTTCCCTCACCAGTAACATTTTAACTGCTTCTCCTTTCTTTGGTCCCTCTGTTTCCCCTTCTGAGTCCCTTTTTAGTTTTTATCCTTTTTCTTTGCCCATCTACCTTCCCACTTTTCTAGTGCTCCCCAAATCTGAGCACTCTGCAGCAAGTCTCTTAAATGTGCTTTCATCCCTGCCGATCTCATGTGTTCAAAGTCTTTTGCCTCAAAGTCTAATCTGTAGCTTCGTCTCAAATGTTTTGTGGTCATGGTTTTCTGCTACTTCCGCTAATTTCAGATGTATTTTCTCAACTTCCTTTGTAATCGTCGGACAGAAATACCTTAGCTCTTCTTCGGTATAGGATTCTAACCTATTCAATCCCATTGTTCCCTCAACTAATTCATTTGCCTCGATATTTAGTCCTACTCAATTCAGTTGCTCTTCCCCCTTTAAGGCACCTAGCGAAGAATTTAAACTATCCAGCCAACTAGTTAACTGCTGTGCTGTTAACCCTTGTAATGAAATGTTACCTGCATTAGTCGCTGGCAGCTGTTGTATCCCTGTTCCCAAAACTTGTGGTGTCAAGAGTCTCAGACTTTGATTGGCATCTGGCAATGCTACAAGAGGACTACATCCCACAGGAGACTTAAGCTCACCCGGACAAGTATTTGTGGATGATGTTGACTGTACTGAGTCTCCCATTCCCCTTCTCCCTAAGCCCTGTAATGTCTCAATTTGCCCCCTGCTTCTGATTTCTTCTGAGCATATAAGGGTACAGCTGGACCAACAGTAATCGGTAGCGATATTGCATCTGGAGCTGCTATGGAACCTGCACCTTGTGTAAGTGGTACGCCCATCGCCTGACTCATAACTGGTGTGAGATCCATTGAAGTTCCTGTTAGTTGGTTAAACCTCGACACATTCTTCATCTGTTCTGGTGGCAATAACATTGGAGTAGGGTCAGTCTGAACTAGCATTGGCTGTGGATGCACCTGTTCCCTCTGCACCACAATATTTGAAACAGTCTCAAGAGCTGGTATGTTCGGGTAAATTTCTGGTGCTGAAGTTGTAGGTACCTGCATTTGAGCTTCCTCTCTTGTTCCCGCAACTGGTGTACTCTGCATTGCCCCTGGTAACTGTCCTCCCTCTGCTTGTACAGCGCCCGCAGCTCCCGGGGATGTTCCAGGAGTAGCAGGAGGGGCTGTAGCACTAGTCCCTGGACCCCCTGCATAAGTCGTCATAGGTGGAGGTCTATCTCTGATGACTGCGTGATATAATCCTCAACATCAGAATCGTCATCATCTACATAAGACTTTTTTCTTTTCTTCTTTTCCTCGTTCTCCCTTTCCTTGCTATCATCCCCTTTGTCTGAATCATCGCCTTCTGTGATTGCAGGGAACATCTTATCTCCTTCATGGTTGCCATTCTCCATCTCTTTTGTTCTCAATCCCACCTAGCTTCGGCTAGTGACTTTTCTATCTTCTTTATCCATCTGTCAGTTTTCAGCTTGTGCTGCTGTCTGGCCACTAGCTCCCAAACTGCTAAAGCCTTGAACTGTGCCGGTCTCGGTAATGGTCTCATGTCGTACAGTGATAATCCCAACTGATCCAGAACCCTCAAATTAAACGTTCCATGCTCTGGAAATGCTAAGGTTCCTTGATATTTAGTCAATGCACTCCATTGCTTTAACCAAAGACACGAAGCTATGGTCTTCGCAGTCATTACAAGATGTGCTGGACTATCCTCCGGTGGGGTTGGTTCCCCTACCGAAGCCTTAATGTAAGATTCACCCTTCATTGCACTCCTAAATGCCTTGAGAAACTTCATTTTGCCTGTTTTATATATTACGATTCAATAAATGAAATTACTTTTACTCCCAAGATTCCCTTCACCCGTTCTCTCAACCAATTGCCTCCTGTGGACGGCTGCCAATCCGGTCATGGCTCTTCTCAGTATCCGACCTATCCCAGCGCGGCACACACTGATGTGACACTAACAAACAGCGGCTGACAAAGTCTTGTGGCTTCGCCTCCCTCAACACAAGTTCATTCAACTAATGCAATTAATTTGCGAGAGTCTTCACCAAATAATAACTAAAACAAATCCGCTGGTTTACTACAGGAACGGTCACACTCGCTTCAGAGACCTTACAAATTTTCACTAAAAGGCACTCTCTGGGACCATAGCTATTCCTCTTTCTCAGTCCCCCACATCCGCAAGTAAAATTCGACCCGCAAACTTTACTCTCAACTTGCCAAATTTTAGTCGAAGTTTCTTTCATTCATCTAACATTCACTCAGACTTGTTGACCACGACCGATCAACCTACTAAACCGACAGATTACAACATATACCCAAGTGTCTCCTACACTTATCAATATACTCCGCAGTCTTAGACCACGCAGGGTCACCAACAACCACGTGGACAATTTTAGACCACGAAGAACCACATACACATGAAGTTCGACGACTTCCCTACTCTCACACCTTTTGGAGTACGCACGCTCCTACTTACCCTAAACTGGAGTATGCAAACTCCCTACTCTTTACCTCACATACATCACAATTCACCTGCGGTCTGCTTAAGCCTAGGCAAGCGCAGTCTACTACTCTCATACCAAAAATACGCCAGGAACATACTCAACATTATCTACGGGTTCCAGGATCTGGGAAAGTCATTTCTAGGATTAAGGGGACATCATCCTTGCTACTGTTGATATTTTAGAAAAACAAAATTCAAACCTCATAAAATCAAAACAACTATACTCAATTTTAAACTACTACCATAACCTTTACTCATCACTTAACTAGTTACCTAAGGAAACTACCCACCAAGCTGCTACCAAAAACTGTTGGCGCGCCTTGTCCTTAGTAAGTAAACTTACAAGGGGACGCATATAGGTCGATTAATCTTTTGGATCGCATACAGTATCCTAGTCAAGTATAGTGAGTAAGAAACATCCACAATAATAATTCAAATCAACACGTAATACCAAAGACGAGTCTAATAAGAAAATGCCATCACTCATATGAAAGTTAGTTCATTTTATTCCCTATTAATTACAATTCTAATCAAAAACCTTTTGTTCAATAATATAAATGATTACCAAACCTTATTAGCAACATGAGCAATGAATTTTCAAGGTTTTATTAATATACAACCAACATTAATTGAAGCATAGCAATTCATGAGCAATTGAATAATTCAGCAATATAAGTCAGTCAGTCTAAGTCAAAGTCACCATTAGTCACCCTTGTCAGCCTACCTATCTCCAATTGGCATCAGCATGTGGGTCTTCATGCAAAAACAATTTAGTCAAAAATCATTAATTTGGAGAAAAAAATCTAACTAAAAGAGAAAAACATTTTTAAAACAACTCAGTTGGTACCTAGAAAGAAAAAGCATTCATTAGTCAGTCAAGTTATAGCTACCTATCCAAGATAGATCAGCAACGAGTCAGTCTTCGTCTCCAGGTCATCAGTCATCAGCTAGGCTCAGGCTCACAGGAAGCAATCCCAAGTTTCAGCACTTCGGACAGCGTCTCCTGACGTCATCAACTTTTGCCTCTCCGTTCTGATTTTTCCTCTCATGTCATGACTTTTTATTAGGGTCTCTCAGTCAGTCCCACAATTTTCCAATTGGTCAACCTTATACGGGGTTATGACTCTAACCTATAATTTTTGTTTACCACTCGTCTACGTTATTTTGAGAGTCAAGTTCCATTAACATGATTGGTTCTTCTGTCGATGAGAACATCATCTGGTTCTTCAGGTAACTAAATTGTTGCCCCCAGCTCTTAGTCAGTAGCTCCACTGTTAAAGTCCTGGTAAAGTACATTTAGCCTACTCTACACATAATTGTATCAATTTGTTCTGATCGTCTCCTGTCCGCTGGTGAGTTTGCAGATTTCTCTAGCAGAGCTCGTCACTGAACTCTACAGTTCAAGGTTCTTTTCTCCAGTTCCAGTCCTCAGCGGCTCATCGCGGCTCCACATTTAAGCAAGCAAGGCCCAGCACCGACCAGGCCTCTAGCTAAATTAAGAACATGAAGCATCACATCATAGATTATATCATCGGTTATGGTATAGTAATACAAACTTTTCAACTTTTCACATTATTTAGTACTGTTAACACAGATGGCGACCACTCCCCGTGGGCACATTTTGCACATTACACGTTATTTTCCTTTATTAGTTTTCAAATATCGTTTTTCTCATTAGTATGTATACGCAAATCATTCGAATATTCTCATATTAGCATATCTGCTGCAACAAATCCATATAAAATTCCAAGTGCTGAGGTCTCCTGTTCCTCACAAAATGGTGAATGTGCCTCCTGGTGCCATGAAACATGCACTTTTTGATGTGGTGGAGGGTCACCTCAACTGTCTCCTAATAAAAAGCACAGAATTGTCTTTTCCTTGGCAAAAGGTTCTTGGACTATAAGAAGTCCTGTTCTCTTTGGGAGATGTGCCTGCCTCACAGTCCTGCGCTTCAGATCCCGGACCCAGAGCACTTTGGAAAAATTTAGTTCACTCTGAACACCTCCTCCCCTTAAAATTAAGTCTAATGCGAGGTCAAATCTAAGTGAAACATTACTTTCTCATTTTTAAATGGTCCCAAAATGTGCTGGTAGACTCTGGACTTTTTTTGAAGACCATGGAACCAGAACACCTAAAATGGGGATTAGATGTGACCCAACACACATCCTTGAGCTTTATAGTCTGGGGACTCAGTACCAAGACAATGGAGTATGGAAGGGGCCCCTATGCGAATCCACTAGATTTAGAGTCTGTTGCCTCAGTGCTGAGGCTGTTTTTTGTGAAAAAGGATCCAACACTAGTCAGGATGCTTCATAGTCTGTGGGTTAATGGTACAGAGACCCAGGGACTATGAACTGCAAACACATGGCCCCTGTTAGGAACCATGAACCCCATTAGGGGTTCACTGACCTTGAAACACCAACACATTACATTTTCTACTTTGTTGGAGTCTTTTGGAAATCCATCCAATTTGGCCTGGGGGTCACCTACCCCTTTATATGTCCTTTTTTTTTTTTTCAGATACATGGACTTTAACCTGCCCACTGTAAAGGTGTTAATAAGATGCATATTTTCCTGCAGCTAGCCAATTAAAGCTTTTAGATTCGCAACCTGACTTAGAGTTTGTGAACCCAAAATTGATGCCTAGGAAAAAGCTCTCTTATCCAATGAAATTAGACTTTTAAAAAAAAAAATCATGTCTGTGGACCCTGATTTGAGAACAGTGAACAGTCCCCAGACTAAAAGTCCAGATGTCTCTGACTTTTAAACCTATCCATCACTTTCTTATTTCAAATTTTACGAAAACTACTGAAAGCATTTGCACAAAACCAAGCAAAGACACATCCTTGAGTAAAGTTCTATTTTCATACCAAGTTTAGTGTAAATTTGTTCAATGTCTTTCTGTGGTTGACAAAGATTCCTAACACGTTAAAAATAGGAAATGTTCTTCTTTTTGCTCCCGTCTATCCCCTCCCTTGCCATCCTCCACTTTGGAATTTCATGTAACTTGTCATGCCAAACCCAAACCGGATGAGTTTGAAAAATAATAGGTTTTGTGCAGATTTGTCATACAGCTCCTACATTATTAAGGAAACAACATATGGCTTTTCATTGGAAACTCCGACACAAAAGAAAGTAAAATACAAAATATTCAAAACTATTGATATAAATTAAAGGAGGGGGGCCGAAAAAAACACAAATGTACATAACGTAAATAGGTATGGTTTGTGGTTTATGTCATTCATTCAATAAAGAGTTAAAAATAAAGTAAATGGATTAAGAAATAAATGTTCAAATAACTCACATTAAAAAAGTCAGAGATTTAATGATGGAAGATGTATTGGTACAATTACTTACCAGGTGTATTAGTAGTAGGAGGTCGATGTCATGGGGACAATGCAGTGATAGGAAGATGTAATGGAGGTCAACATAGTAACATACAGCCAATCTGTTTTTGGACGTTTATTCGGCTGGTATGTTGTATTGGTGTGGTTCTTCTTGGTAATCTTGAATCATTAAAGGATGCCCTAATTTTTCAAGGTGCAAGAGGGGCTAAGAATCCAAATCTTGAGTTTGCTTGTGAAAGTCTGGTGTTAGTAAAGTGGCACAGGAATAGCGAGAAAAGTGATCAATTAAGATTATTAAAGAAAATGGTGCAAAAGAGAAAGTGACTATGTCAGACCATGAATATAGTCCATCACCAGTGTGGGGAGTCTGGACTCCGTTTGCAAAGTTGAAACGTTTTTCAAGTAGGAGGCCAGTAAAGAGGTTATAGTCAAGTTTTATCTGCATTGGAATGTTGAGTCGTGGCTGAATAGAATAAGACTTGGGAAACAATTGTTTGGATATTGAGGAGCCACACAATTATTTTGACATTGTCTGCGCAGACTTCCCATACCTGATAAGCAACCCTTAACATTGGCCTACTCACATTGGATGATTTTAAAATCTGTGGTGGCCCACCACTGTGATTCGATTCAGCTTGTTTTCTTCATTCTTTGTCTCCTTGGGATTGTCATAACATTGTCACAGACCCACACACTCCACAGGACATGTCCTCTACCCAAGATTTTCTTCATTCCCCAGAATTACCTGTTATAAAGTTATGAGATTACTTTCAAAGGAGTATTGTGAGGTGCCTTTGTCTGTGCATTTCCATATGTCAGAATGTCGGGGACTCTGACAACGACTGGTGGCAGGGTAGACAAAGTTAACACAATATTGGATACATAGCTGGCCAAGACCACATAGGGAGGGAGTCAGCAGAGACTAGATCCTATATGAGAGCACTGCACAAGGTAACAAGAAGTTGAAGCTCAAAGAGAACATGATCTATTCAGCATTCAGAATAACTAACACGCAGGGTGTGAAAGACATGTATAGAAGAACATTAACTCTAAAGGGAGTGTGGGTAAAGCACTCAGGAGCTCCACATGGTAAGACTGATGCTCAGTAAGCTCCTTACACACAATTGCTATGACAGATACTGACTGCAAACACCCACATGTCAGATACAAATTCAAATGCAGGGTCTGTAGAGCCTATATCAATGGTGATATTATAAAAGTTGCATAAAGACAGTACTCACTGAGCAGCAACCCATGTATGCACCGACATTGCCACTGTTGGATTTACCCACAATAAGACAAAGAAGGTAGATAAAATAGTTTGCAGTTCTAGACATATGGAACAATAGTGAGTTCTAATAAAAATGTCGGGTGTCCAATCGATCAGAATCACTGACCCATCATTTGTTACCAGTAATATTGATATTTGGTAGGGGTTGCAAACTTATTTTATGGCTATATCGCATGGATCTTGCAATGATGGCGCAATTGTCATCCCAGAGAGAACGATGGGAGAAGGGGCTCAGCAGACGACTCACTGATAGGGATTGGGATCAGGTGACAAAACACTCACATAAAACATCCTGAAAACTGGGTTCCGTTATTCACAGTTCACAGGGGTGTAGCTTAGTGAGTGAAATTAGGGGGTGTGAGTCTGAAATTTCCCTACAAGCACCATTGAATTTCCAACTGAAAAGAACAAGCAGTGGACACTGGCATGGCTTCAGAGGGCATAATAAAATGAAGTAAAGGTGGGACGTGGCTGAGGAGAGATGGTGGGCGATGCCGATCCCAAGCCAAAAGCCCCCCACTCTTTGTGCTATAGTAAAGGGCTCCTTAAGGTGTCGCAAAAGAAGAGAGCAAGTGAGGGGGTCAGGATTAAAGAAAGGAAATCCAATATGATCAGTGGCAATTGGCGGTAGAACCACTCCCTCTAGGAGAAAATGTTGAATGAGAACATATTAGTAAAGTGCACATTTATGCTTTGGGTCATTTTGTTGCTGCCTGAAAGTTGTATATTATTACCCAACTTAGTGTTACTTATTTTGTCAACTTTAGAAGGGTGAAAGGCTAAGTGAACCTGCTGGGATTTCCAGCCGAAACCAAGAGGTTAAACACACATTGTTGAAGTGGATGCATTAGGCCACTCAGCAACCACACCCCCACCCTACTGCCTGAACATCTAGCAAGGACTATCTAATCGTGGGGAAGGCATGCTTTCATTGCTCTCCCTTGCTTCTGCCATTGCTGAGCTATCCTCCCTTGGGCACAAGCCACTGGTAGTGCTGCTTTAATAGCCACAGTTGCCCACTTGGGTGGTGGGGCGGTGGTAGGGGTGAGTAGAGCAAGTATGGCATTGGAGCACACTTAGGCCAATATTTATACTTTTTTAGTGCCGCATTTGCGTCATTTTTTTATGCAAAAGCGGTGCAAACTTACAAAATACAATTGTATTTTGTACATTTGCGACACTTTGCGTCAAAAAGCAGCGCTAATGCCGCGCTAAAAAAAGTATAAATATGGGCCTTAGTTTAACTGGTTTGACCTGACTTTCACTGGCTGCCTGGACCAGTGTCTGTCCTGAGCCCCTACATGAGAGGCACCACTGTGAGAATAAATGCTGCGTGCACAGCTCCGACGTGTAGTTGAGTGTTGGAAAAATTCACCAGGGTCATCCTATCAGAACAGTATGAGGGAGAGGCAAGGGCCCATGGCACCTTGCTGGCCCTCAAAAGTATTTGCCACAGGCTATGCATTCCACACCCTGGGCTGTCGGTATCATAGTCTTTAATATACTTTGGGGGTCATTTTGACCTCGGCGGTCTTTTTCCAAGACCGCCGTGCGGAAGACCGCCAGTGGTGGCGGTTTGCCGCTAGGCCTATTATGACCGTTGGCAGCTCTGTCCTTTTACGGACGGAGAGCCGCCAACAGCCATACTGGCGGGAGGCGGGGAAGTGGAGGTTGCTCCACCTCCACCGCCACACCAACAGAACACCACCCAGCGAATCACGTCCTGTGATTCGCTGTGGCGGTGTTCTGTTGACGGTGTGGTGTCGGCGGAGCAGCCCCCATGGCACCCGTCCCCTCCCGGAGGATCGTCGGACCAGGTAAGTCGATCGTCCGTGAGGGGTGGGGGGGTGTTGTGTGCGTGCATGGGGGTGTGCGTGTGTGTATGTAGAGGGGGTGTGTGAGTGCGTGTATGCTTGCGGGGGTGTTGTGTGTTTGGGAATGAGTGCATGTATGTCTGTAGGTATGTCTGTATGGATGTGTGCGTGTATGTTTGAATGTGGGTGTGCGTGTCTGACTGTGTGTGTGGATGTTGGCATGTATGTCGGTGTGTGTGCGTGTATGTGTGTTGGTGGTGCCTGTGTGTGTGTCGTGTGTGTATGAGTGATGTTATGTTGGGGGTCGGGGTGGGGAGGGGGGTCCTGCCACCTTTGGGGGGTGGCAGGGGTGGTGGGGGGTAGGGGAGGGAGTCGGTGTGGGGAGTGGTGGAGACCCCTATCAGTGTCAGGGAAGGAATTCCCTGGCACTGATAGTGCTCACCGCCATGGATTTCATGGCGGTTTCAAACCGCATGAAATCCATGGCGGTCATCCGGGTCAAAATACCGCTGGCGGTATAGTGACGGCTGCCGGGCTGGAGACCCAGGTCTCCAGCCCAGCGGTCGTCTCCGCCCAACGGAGAAGCGGCAGATGACCATGGCGGTAACCGCCATGGTCATAATACAAAAAAAAAGACCGCCAGCCTGTTGGCGGTCTTACCGCCGCTTCTCCGCCTTCCACCAGGGTCATAATGACCCCCTTTATCTTTCTGGTTATGGACTTATAGAATAGAGCTACCAAGGGTCTGGCTCAGATTTTAGAGCCGGTGCATGAGCCAAGCCTTGAAAATATGTGTCTTGTGAATCATACAACAAACCACGAAAAATATGATAAAGTCTCTTCGAAGCTCACAAAAGTGTATTTCTTTAACTTTTGGAAGCTTTGACATTAATAGGGCACAATCTAGCACTGGACTGAGAAGTACTTATTAAAAGTGATAGTTTTGTACAACTGGTAGCCTGAACTCACATATTCTTGTTTTCATACAGGATCATGAAGAAAAAAGATTTTTGGTGAAATGAAATAGATCACACAGTTTAAGCAGGTTTTCTGGTTTCACTCTGTACAAATCAGCCAGCAAATGGGTGTCTATTTGTCTTTCCTTATGTTAAGGCTTTGTTCTGCCTCTTAGTGTATTCTGTATATTTTTTAAATACAGAGCCACCTCTACCCAACGCTACTGGAGCCCTTCACATGAGCACCAGTTGCATTGTACAAGGCCACATTCATTATTTATAGGCATGGGGTGAGTAAGTGATTTGCCCAGAATCGCATGATTTTGAGCCAACCCATAGAATTGAACCTAGCCCCGACTTCCATAGTCGGCACTTCTGTCATCCTGGGTAGCGGGAGTGAGGCAGAAGCCACATAAAAGCTCAGCTTTTTGTAATCTTGAGGTTCCAACAGGTCCTCAAGCTGAGCCAAAGCCAGGCTTCAGGCTTGAGTCTGACTGAGCTTTCAATGTCTTGCCCACCTCTATTACAGAATGGTATACACACTACTCTGCCTATCTGCGACAGATCTACACAACACTTCCGATGTATGTTTGAGTACGAGATACATTACAAAGAAGGCCTTCAAAATGCCAAAATACTACAGTCTAACTTCACCTTCAAGGGCCACAGAAAGGAAAAATCCCATCCTAATCTCAGCAGCAAATGTCGTAAAAGACACTTCCATCTGTAATATTTCAAAGGTCTGCTGTGCCACATCATGTAGTCTCTGCCGCCCAAATGCTTTAACTCAACAACTCCCTTCCTGAATGCCATGTACCCGGTTGAGCACTCACCATTCGCGACCCAGGCAGTGTAAGTACTGTATGGACTAGCACAGCTAGATAGGACTGACCCGAATGTAAAATATGAGTGGAGGGTGGAGGAGGCGGTGTTCCAGCCCATAACCTCCCCTGAACATACGCCCCTGACAGTTTAACTGTTAACACACAGCCTACCTTGCACCACTAGATTGAATATAATCGTCGGAACCAACGACAAAGTATGCCCTGCAGTCACACGTTTGATGCTAATTTTTTTGCATAGGTTATAAATGTGAACAGGAACGCTTCATTTTTTGACTCAAGTAACTGGAGAACTGAAAGGACATTAGAAAGAGGTAATCTATATAAAACTGAGATCTGCTTGCTGAGCATCTGTAGCAGAATATGTCAACTAAATATGAATTACTACAGTTAAACTTTACAAACTCAATCTACAATATATTACATATGTGATTTCAAATGCCCAGTTAACTAACAATTTCACAAAATGTCTCAAGCGTAGAAAAATTGAGGAATCAAGTTGAAAGGAGATTTAAACCTAGAATAGGGATCAATGTTACACTAACTTCAGTAACAAACTATTGGGTATTTTAGTGACTACATGCTTGATAAAAAACATATTTCCTTTTATTGCAATGCCAGTAGTAGGAATTTGTGGTTTTCGGAATTTAAGTTGTTATTATTTTGAGAAGGCTACTATAACTTTCAGGAAAAAACTCAAGTTCAGGGAAATCTGGATCCATTTACTTTTTGACTAAATTCACTTTGATTCAATACCTCTGTAGAGGGACTATTCTGACTTAATATATTACGATGTTCTTGTTGTAGGTACAGAATGTGATTATTAGACCATTACTTGTCAAAGGCGCTGGAGTTATATACAAAATCTTGTTTATTTCCCCTCCCCCAAAATTAAAAAAGTTCTACAAGTGCCTTTATTAATAGAGGGAGACTTCATGATTCTACTTCATTGCCACAGCGTTAAAAAAACGACAAATGCCTGCGTTTGTTGAACATTTTTATTTTCCCATCAGCAGTCTGACAAAAATTACTAGCATTTAGTGAGGGTTACATTGCGCAAGCTAACACCAAATCTCATGTCCATCAGCAGCTTGAAAATAAAAACAACAAACTCTGGTATTCTCTGAGAATGACCTCATCAGCCTGCTACGATACAGTTTAAGGATAAAAAATAAAACCCCTTACATTCACTGTAGATTTCTGTAGCCAACAGAATTCAGGGAACAAACATTGTACATCCCAGCATTCATTTACCTCTTCCATTTGGAATTAACAAGTCTTAAAAAGAAGGCATGACTGCAGACCTTAATGTCCATTCCTCAAAGCAGGTCTGCCAGACATATTTATCTGTTGTTTGATTAGTGTAACAGAAAGATTGTGAGTCTTTTACATCCAATGTGGTTTCTGTATAGCTTGTGTGGGATTCCTTTTATTCTAAGAAAACATAACATGATCTCTTTTTTCCCTCCCAGGCTCCGATTATGACTGCTACTCTGTGAACGGAGATGCAGATGGTGATGGACAAGTCGAGTTTGACAAGTCTTCTACCATCCCTCGCAACAGCAACATTGCCCAGAACTACAGGCGGATGATTCAAACCAAGCGCCCGGCCTCTACTGCTGGGCTACCAACTGGAGGCTCTTTGCCAGGGGCTACCAGCAGCTCGACCCCTGGTGTGGCTACTATCCGCCGCACACCATCGACCAAGCCTTCGGTTCGACGTACGTTATCAAATGCAGGCCCAATTCCTATTCGGCCACCAATTGTCCCTGTCAAGACCCCCACTGTGCCAGACTCGCCAGGCTACACTGGACCCACTCGAGTGGGTAGCGAAGAGTGTGTATTCTACACTGATGAGGGGTCACCTAGCAGCTTGGATTTTACCAAGGCCTCGCCCAAGAGGTTAAGCCTGCCCAACACAGCCTGGGGCAGTAATGCCATGGAGATCTCTGTCTATGCTAGTGGGCCACACCATTCGACAGAGGAGGAGGATCAGCAGCTGGCAGCTAACCGGCATAGCCTGGTGGAGAAGATTGGTGAGTTGGTGGCCAGTGCCCATGCCCTTGGGGAAGGGCAGTTCCCCTACCCCACTGCACTTTCTGCACCTGGGGCCACTCCAACCCCGCCAACCTCAATTGATGCAACATCTGGGGAGCCACCTGCAGAAGATATGCTAGTGGCCATCCGCCGTGGAGTACGGCTGCGCAGGACCATCACTAATGACAGGTCGGCACCCCGGATCTTGTGATGAAATCCTTCTTTGCACCATCCCTCCACTCTTTCAACATCAGCAGAGCTATGGATTGGCAAAGGGAAACACCTGAATTCAGCAGGATCTGAGTGGGTCAGTCCAAGGAAGATAAGGAACCCAACATGACATTTTGACTACGGGCAAAGATGGACTTTATAGTTTAATAAATGCAACCTTGCAGACGTCTATTAATGAACTTTCTTGGGCGAGGGGAGTGAAAAGATGTTGAACTTGGCATGGTGCCTCCTTTCTACTCCCCACTGAACGTCACTCCTACTCCGCTCAACTCCCATATCCTGTGCCTCATGAGCACCAACTGTGCCAGAGACCAACCTTCTTCTGCATTGCAGGAGGTGGGGAAAGAAGGGAGTGGGCACTTGGAGACTGGACACAAAACCAAGTAGCACAGAAAACGGACAAAAAGAAAGAAGACAGACACACACTACACATGACACAACTAAAATAGTGGGACACTTGCTACTGAAGCTCTAAAAACAGCGCTTCTCTTATTAAAAAAAAGAAAACAATGCTTTTTGAGCCGGTTGGTATATTTTTTATTTCACAAACAGGAAACATCTGTGCTAAAACACCTTTGCTTCTGCTTTTTTCTCACCGTGGATGCCATCTATCCTGCTTATCACACATGAGACAATGATACCTTGTAATTCTACAGTAGTGACCGTGCCTCCCCAAAATGGTTACATTTTTCAGTGAAGGATTGGGTCAAAAGAAAAGATTAAATATGAGTTCAGCAGGGTCTACTTCCTGTCCTGTTGTGGATACAGACATGCCTGAAGACTGCCCCAGCAATGTTTTGGATGAAGCCTGGAAGAGTGGCCAGCGGCTGTGAGACATTGGGATAATTTTAAGTTCTGTTGTATCCCTTCCATTTAGTTTTGCTTCATCCTCTTTTTTCAGTCTTAATTCACTCCCACTTCTTCTCCTCCTCTTCTTACCATTGATACCCCAACTTTGGATGAGGTACACTTAAAAAATTAGAGCATAACGTAGGTGACTCATTGGGTGCACAGCCTTCTGAAGCCACGTGTGATTCTTTTACAACAGAACTTTGAGAACGCACCACTCGACATTGATCCCAACACGTTTGTTTCTCCTGACCCTTGGCAATGGCCCGAGTCGTATTCTAGGAGGTTTCTGATATCCTTCTGGCCCACACACTGGCCATTTTAAGCTAGCCCAACTAGTAGTGCCTCCTTTCCCGAAAGGCCAGTCCAACACTGGGTTAGATGCATCAGCAAAGAGGGATGCCTTATGACAGGATCCCTAGGAGAGTCCCTACATGCAGAAGTGAGCCTTTATGAAAAAGCCCCAATCCCAAATCAAAAACTAATATAAGATGCCCCAGATAGCAAGCAGGGCCTGATAAACATATTCCTTACATTTCAGAACCCTCATGAGATGGTCCTCAAACCACACAGAGGACCTTCATGAAAGGGTATGTTTAACACGCCACAGAAGAGTCTTCATTATTGGATGACCCAAACACTCATGAAAGGCACCTCATAAAAGGGGTCTCCAAACAGAAAGTGTGTCCAGCGAAAGGATCCTTCAAGCACCCCAATACTGTAGGCTTAGCCAGAGGGGTCACAGAAACAGGCACATCTTCCCCAGTCACCCAGAGCAACTCCAGTGATGTGATATGATAATGCTTGCAAGCGTTTGCCTATAAGTACTCAAAGTCTCCCTCTGCTGGTTGGAAATGGGATGTTGCTGTTTTTCAAATTCTATCTGATGTATCAATTGATGAGTCGGTTTTTATTTAACGGGAAATAATCTTGATATAGTCCATCTGTAAATTGACACTTTTCTGAGGGGTGACCTAGTTGTGACAAAAAACAGAATACCTCATTCTGTGCTGTGTTATATCTGGCCATAGGAAATAAGGAAACTCCTCAAGAAAAGAAGAGTGGAGAATCACAAAGTGATGGGAAACCAATGGAGAGAGGCTTCTAAAGAGGCTGCTTCATTATGGCAATGCAAATATGGCCTGGCATAGACCTTGACAGTGGTGCAGAGGGCACAAAGTACAGAATCGAAGAGTGGCCACAAGGCCCCTTTCTTACGAAAGATTTAAAGACTTAACGTTAAGCAGGCCTCTGGCTGTTTGTAACTATTGAGACCTGGGGGCAGTCGAAGGCGGCAAAGCCCTAAAGAAAGGAGGAGCAGAGATGAGGGTGGATTTACAGAACAGCGAACAAGGAGATGGCCCTCTGGTAACTGTAGGGCATGTGGAAAAGAGGGGCAGCCAGATAGTGACAACTTAATGGGAATGAGGTTGATACGATTTTAGGGGCACCCAGACCACCGGGGCAGTTGAATTAGTCAGTAGGTGAATACCCGACACCGAGTGGCTTGCAGAACTGTTCAGCCACATTTAGAGTTCTCACCCTGCATGGTGTACCCCTTGACAGCTAGCTATTGGGTCTCCTGTCTCAGGCTGCCCTTTCTATGCACTTTACTATGAGCATTTGCTACTTCTGTTTAATAGCCCCTAAGTATCTGTATAATATGTATTTATGTTTGTGGCAGCAAAGCAATATTTGTTAGCAGACAAATCTCTTGTCTTTCTGAGTAATAATTATTACAGTGTTTTGGGAGGTATATTCATGGGCATGGGAGGAGGGTTAATAGAGAACTGTGGCTACCTAGGGAAACTTGAAAAATTAGATCCATTACAATACTTCGGACCAATTTTGTGTCACTTACCTGGTCCCAGTTGCGCTTTCTGCAAAGAGATGGACTCTTTCGGAGTGGGATACAGTCTACTCTGGAATGGCAATCTCCACTTTACGCTAGGTCGAGCACCACTTCATGTTGATATTTTAACACCATTATAAATTCTGTATCATATCCATAATGTCCAGATAATAATGCCTACTTGTCGATTCAGAATCTGAACAGGCAGTGGGTGGCACATCTCTCTGGCAGAGGCCTTTCACCCCAGATACTGTAGCTCAAACCGAGCCAGGTCTGCAGTGTATTGTACTTTACCACCTGTTGGCTGGTCTGGAGTCCTGTTTGAAAACGCTTGCCAAGGTACAGGTCCCCACGCCCTGTACAAACATACACCATCAAACCTTCATTGGCTGGCAGGCTCAGCAAGAGGAAAAGGAAGAGGACTGTCTGTGGGCACACCCCACAAATATGGAAAGTTTCACACATCTGAATGGAATAAATAGCCAAGGAAGAAAGTCAGATTTCTGAACCTTAAAAAAGTGGAATGGGGAGGATCAGGGCCTTTACTGAGAGGCATAGAGACTAGATATAGCGAAGCATTGAGCAGATTTAAATGGCACAGGTCAAGACAGATTGCAGCAGCAAGTTGTTTATTTTATAATGCGAAGATGAGGATAGGGGACAAATACGGGGACGTCTTGAGAATGTGGACTGCATCCATGCAGGGAATGCATTCTTAATCCTGTTTGGACTTTAGGTCCTACTACACTGTGGTGGAACATACTGCATGTATTGCCCAAAAGACCTCGTGGGATAACCCTGAACAACTTTTGTAAATCAGTCTTCAAAACTACTAAGTTTTGATCAATGCAGTACTGGTAAATTAGCCTTTCATACCAGGTTTTGACTGGTGTTCCTGGCCTATTGTGTTTACAAATGACTATTTTCCACTGCATTTGCCCCACACCCACTCCTGTTCATGTGCGCCAGGGGTCCGATCAACCCCCCTTCCTGAAGAGTACTAACATAGTTGACCTCCCTTTCTGGCCCTGCTGGTTTCCAAAATGACCAAGAGCATATATCTCAACTTGTATGCCCCTGTGTAGACTTTCTTTCTCAGCGGTGGGTTGCCCCATATTGCCTGCTTCCCTTCGCCACTGTTACAATGTAACTCTCTCTTGAGACCCTGTTTTGATCCTTCTAGTGATCAACTGACTCCTCATTTGTGGGACGGACTGCGGGGTGCCTTGCCACATACGTTAGTCACCTCGGTTTTGGGCTCCAGCAACGCTCTGCCCTCTTCATTCTAATTATTGACAAATAAAGGCAAGCTAAAAGTCCAGAACAGAGTCTTTGATGAGTCATTGAGAGTTGAAAAAGTAGATGAATCTCTTTTAATAAAGTAGAAATTACAGAATTTGGTAGTTGACAAATCTCTGGAAAGTCTATGCAATGAATCCATAAACACATGGCTCCGAAACCTTTTTCTCAAAGACAGGCCTCTTTGTGTTTGGTCACAGGGTCAGAAGAACAGTAGTCCAATCTGCTCATATAGCTGAGATACCTTTGATAGAACATGGCTCCCATATTCCACCGGGGCATTTGAATGGCACATTAAATAATATTGAAAAGCAGGGCATGTCGGGCTACTCCTCATTTTGTCTCCTGTTCCAGCAGGGATAATGACTTTCTGCAGATGACAGACGAGAAATAGTACAAATATATTTTTAGGCTTTAGGAAGCAATAAATGCTAATGCACACTAGGTCTATACTGCACTTGGGTATCTGAATTTTGCTTTGTGTGCTCCGTGCCTTCACTTGAGCAGCCAGTGAAAGCTTGCTGTGGCATTTATGAAGTATTGGCCCAAATTTGGTTGAGGTATCCTCCAGTAGCAGCACATGTACTTGTGCCTGTGAATTAGAAACAAGCTGTGATTGGGGCTCTCCCCGCCACAGCTCTGGTTACTGCTACCCAGTCACAGATCTGGTTTCTCTTGGGAGAGAACTGTAAACAGGATTTGCCTGTGAGCAGATCTCTGGCTGAGCACACATGAGGGATTATTAACCAGCACTTTATGCGGGGTTTGCATTACAGAAGTGACATGAACCAGCGCAGAGTGTTGTGTTAGGGTTTATGTGTCTGCACAAAACTTTGTGTCTTGCACTGAAAAGTAGCCTTAAAATACTCCTAAGTAGCGCTGTGTACTACTCTGTGCTTCTTTGAAGCAAAGGGCCATGCTATGGGTGGTACATAGGCGTTCCCATGCAACCACCCATGGGCTCTCATGCAAATCCTTAGCTACTAGCATTGGTGGACATTCGAGGCAGGCGTAATGTTAGGAATGTGCACGCATGCAGTACTGTTCACACATGCCCAGCTATCCAGCACACTTACAAACTTGGAAGAGTATTACGCTATGCCTAAGCACAGTATTTTGTACTGCGAAAATTCCTGTATAAAACCTGTGCTAGACATCATGCACTCTATGGTGCAAAGGTGTGTGCCTTGGCACAAGGCAGTGTAAATTGCGCCAGAAGAACAAGCTGCTATGCCACATCTTAGTAAACACAGCACTGCTCTGATCTCTCCCTTTCAGGCAGTACACCACAGAAACGTTGGTTTCTGCACTGGGTTGTGTTGCATGGAAACGTAGTAAACCTTCGCATTGCTGATTACTGATACCACGCAGATTGTGAGTTTTTACAAATGTGGATTCCATAAGTGATGCTATTGAATTGATATGAGATTTGCCCCCCGCTGGTCTTGCCCTATAGTTTACCTGTTAGTCACCAAGAGGTGGCGGATTCTCTCAGCCTGGACAGGCAGGTGCCAGAAAGGCCTGTATTTCTTTCATACGGGGTTTTACGAGGCTCAAACCCGAGAATACTTTCACAGATGTCTATCCAGTCCTTTTAAAAGGGCTGCAGTTAGGCACGGAAGATCCCGAACCTCCTGTATCTGCTGTGCTATTTCAACAGCCGATACCTTGATGTCAGAAACGTTCAATAATCCTCTCACTAAATTCACTAAATTATGTGCTAACTGTAGTATTCACAGTCAGGACACAAAATGGCACACAGATCTGAACTCATTTTTTTTTTTTGCAAAGAGACATTCCACCACCATATATACCCCGCTGCGAGCAGTACTGAGGGAGGGTGGTAATGCAAACCAGGCGTCTCTCTCTTACGAGTCTCACCAGACAGATTTCAAAACGAGAGTGCGCGGTGCAGACTTATCGCGAAGGTGCCTGCTGAGATCCAAGGACAGACAGGGAAGGTGCAGGGGCGTCGCTTGGCCAGTAACACTGGGGGGTGGGCTTCAGATTTCCCAACAATCAGGCTGGCACATAATGTTGAACACATTATACGACAAGATCGGTAGTTGCACTAAGTGAGAGAAAGCACATTATTTTGTGAAATAGCCAGCATTTTTTAGATATTTCCAAACACAGTGAGGAAGGGAGTGTGTGTGTGTGTGTTTTGTGTGTGTGAAATTCCTGGTGCAAACCGACAGACCCTTTACTATGCCCGGCTTAAAGCATCTGTATTTATCACAAGATGCATTTGTTAGGGAGGTGTAACCCCCACTCATTTGTGGTACCCAAAACTTACATTGTCTCATCAGACTCTGACCCAGAATAAGAGAGAGAAAAACACCAAAGGGCGAAAGGATGTGGAAGGGGGAGACACAGAAAATAGATGTAAAGAAAGCAGAAATGAAAACGAACATGAAAGAGGGAGGCATGGGGGCGGGGCGTGTTTGGGGTGGATGAAAGAGGCACGAGGTGGAATGAAGCCTGTGCAAGTTTGATATTCGTCGCATTTGATGTACCAGACCACAGGGTTCCGAGCAAAACAGGGGGGCTGGCACTTATTCTTTTTCGTAAGCAGAGGCCACACCACACAGAGGCCGGTTGTGCCACATACGTGAGGGCCAGAGGATAAGATGGGGAAAGGGCAAAGTCTGCCATGCGTTGGAATACCAGCCTTGCTGCTACACAAAGCAAGGGTTTGGAATGAACGGGCTGGTTGTGGCTTATACATTGCAAAGGAGTGGGTTTATCACTGACGGTTGTAACTGCAGCAGGAGTTGGGGAAGTGAAGTGTGCGAGTCTGTATGTCGAACGGAGGGAGTAAGCAAAGTGGTCGATGTGTTGTGAGGTAATAGAAGTAAAGCAGCTACATGCGGAGAAGGGCATTTGGGAGCTGTTTTACTGCGTCACGTTGAGACAGAGGGGCAATGCAAGGTCATGTCACTGAGAATGAGAAAGCAAAGCGCTGGGCATGCCATGTAAGAGGACAAGGGACATTGGTAGATGTGTCATGCAGGAGGGGAGAGTTTAACCAAAGAAGAGAAGGAAGTGCGCCTTTCTTACTCCGCGCGCCAAGAAACAACAACAACCGGTGGGGAAAACATCTGTTTGTGGCGCTCGTGCAGGAGACGGGGCCGAATGCGCACTTTACAGGAGTGGAAACACGCGCCTCTCACAAGAAGGCGTTGGCGCTGCACTGTGAAAGAGCAGAGCGCTGTGTGTGCCACTTTGAGAACGGGGAAGTGCCAGGTCTGCCAATCAGAGGGTGTAGAAAGTGCCGCTCATACACAGGAAGGTGCCGGTGTGGCACCCAGCGAGTGTGGGAGTGCGTAACCCAAGCAGTGGTGAAGTAGTGGGAGAGGAGTGCGGAGATGGCACCCGGAGAGGGGGAAAGACCTGTGTTTGCTGGAAGGGAGAGAAGGGAGGCCGGCACGCGCTGCTCCCGCAGCGGCTGATGGCTCTGTCGCTCTGGGAAAGGGCTGAAGTGCTGGATGTGTTGCTCAGGGTGAGTGTGAGGGAATTGCCGTGTACACCAACCAGGGAATGGACGCGCCGCATTTGCGCCGCTTTTTGACGCAAAACGGCGCAAACCTACAAAATACAATGGCATTTTGCAAGTTTGCGCCGTTTTTGCGTCAAAAAACGACGCAAATGCGGCGCAAAAAAAGTATAAATACGGAAGTGTTTGTTGCTCCACTGAGTGTGGGAGAGTTCTGGGTCTAGCATGTCGCGGAGGGAATGCGGCAGGTGGTGGGGAGGAGAACAGGGGTGTGAGGTTGCAGGCTTGAGCTGTGCTGCACGTGAAGAGAAGGGGATGTCCAGGTTCACACAGGAGGGTGGATGAGAAAGTGCCAGTACCCCACACAAGGTGAGAAGGAAGGGACCCTGTGTGCTGCGAGAAGAGTGTAAGGTTCCAGAGTTACCACCTCGGAGGGGTGAAGAGAACTGTAAGTAGCAGGTGATCTAAGAAGCTTTCTCAACTAGAGGTAAGGCCCCTTAGATCTTCAGGGGGCAAGAGAGTAGTGCCACACTTTTGGGGTACCATACGGCTTTATATCTGTGGAAGGCCCTGGCCCCAGTCCTTCGTTTTCCTTTGGTAATCCTTTAATTTGTTATTTATGTAATCCACCCCATGTCATAGAGAATCAGGAATGAATTTTCTGGAACGCATGAGTTTGTTAAATGAAAATCTAATCATGAATGTGTCATGGATCCCAAGTCACAAAGTTTTATCCAGATATTTAAAAAGTAGCATTTTTTTGTATGCGTAATCTACACATGATTAATAAGCACACAGTACATGCGCATAGTCTGCAATTTCTAAGCAGTTTATATTCACAACGTGCTCATGTATTTTTCAAATGGTTGTGCAGACTTTTGCCTTTAGAGCACTGTAAGACTTTCTTAGGGGCGTCAAAGGGCAGGATACTAAATTAAGTAACCACCAACAAAATACATCTTGAGACTTCACATTTACCTAGGCTCCTTCCATGCACCCAAATGGATCTGGTGTGGAAAGCGCTAAACGTGTAGGAAGGGGCACAAATCCATTTCTAGGTCTGGCGTAAGCAAAGACCTTTTAATTTTACTAAGATTTTATGTATAATATACTTACATATATGGGCTTTCAGTCTGCCCTTTTCATCCATTGGATTGATCTTGTGCCATTTACATTTTCTTCCACCCACTACAGCATGCATCAAAATACACGCTCTTTTCAGCCATTGGTTAGCTTCACTGTGAGTGCCATCATTCTGCACCTTCACTAGGTGCACATCTACACACATAATAGTTCCCTTAAGTGCCAGAGTCTGCTATAACAATATGTTTTTAAGTCCAACAAATCATTTGCATTTAGCCAATGTTGTTTTTTAGATTGACAAGAGCCAGGCAACATCACTAACCGTAAAGGTTTGTAAGAACCACGACAAAACCAAACAGTGACAAAGCTAACATCAGACTTATTGGCATTGCTGACACTTGTTTCAGGATGTTTTTGGAAGGACAGGTCGTTCCTGGAAACATATTTTCAACAGAGAAAACACCAAACTGTTATAAAAAACACATTTATATTTTTTTCAAACGTACACTCGCAACTTAAATGCATTGTATTTACTCTGCCCATGCAGGGTTAGGCAATCGGTCATCAGTGTACAAAAATATCTGACATGTTCTGTTTCTATACAGAGCTTCAGTTAACTTTTTGGAAGCGGAAGAAAGATATTTTAGAAGTCATTCCATCGTTTTGAAAGACAAAATATGTCCACAGTTACCATTGTAAAGGTGACTTGACTGACCAGAACAACAAAATAGAAGTCATAAGGTTTGGTGCTAGGAGGAAATCTTGTTTCCAATTTTCAATACTAAGAATAAAATAGATGCCATCACACTCAATGGGAGTTGTAAGACTCGGAGTGTCAGCCCTTGAAGTTTCCTAAATTGGAAGAGCATGAAGATAGACTGGCAAGATTTTCCAGAATTTCACTTCTGCCACTGAGAAGGGTCTGTCACCAAACCTAACAGAGTCTTCGCTATAGTCATAAGCGACTAATGGTTCGAACAGAGCAGCCATGTGGTGGAGGGATGCAGAACTGTTTTGCCAGTAAATCTGGAGATTGCTGGTAGAGTGCTCTATTAACAGCTACCTTTGATTTAAAAGTCACCTGAATGGATGGTAAGCCAGTAAACCTGTTATAATGGAGGATAAATATGTAAACCTCTAGGCATCTTTGTAAGGAGACAGGATTCGGCTCTCCATACTAGCTGCAGATGTTGAAAAAATGATTCTGCTGCGAAGAAGTACACGGTATTTCCATAATCCATTTTAGATTGGATAAGGGAATTCACTACTGATGTATGACATTTGTCATCGCTGAAAAGGGGGAGAGATCTCAACATCTTTAGCTACCAGAAGCAAGGATTGGACATCTTTGCCACCTAGGCTTGCAGTGATTGATCATTGTTAATATCAATGCAAAGATTCTGAACAGCTTTAGCGGGTACTGGACACGTCCCCATACCTAAGGGCCAGTTGAAATGTTTGAGTATTTAGGGCTCCTCTGAAGTGAAGAATGGAACTAGCTTGAAGAACTTTTTTTGTCATTCACCATCAGGTAATTGGCAAGGATTCTCTAATAGAGGGGCAAGGTGATTTCAGGAGTGCTGATTTTCCATAGCTAGACTGAAAGTGAGCTACATATATGTTAGCTCCCGCTTGATGAAACAAAATAGCCAGGGGATGCATACAAATATTAAATAACAACAGAAACTCAGTAGATCTGGGGTGGAAGCGAAAAGGAGGAAGTGCTGCAGATTGCTTCCTATCCTTCAAAAAGAAGGCCAGTTATTTGAGAGAAATTCCGTGATGCCAATATCTTGACATAAGAAGATATTCATAGAATGGTCAGTACTGTTGAAAACCACAGAGAACTCAAATAGGACCAAGACTACTACACCAAAATTGTCTGATGTTCTCCTTTGGTCACCCAGTACCTTTCTAAGCATACTTCTGAGCACCCAAGTGTGGAGCCATATCTTAAACACTGTGAAATCGACACTCGTTTTTGACTTCCTGGCAACCTGTTTTTGGAGGGTTTTTTTGTTTGCTTTTTCTGGACTCCCAAAGAATCCAAATAGATCTAAGCTGAACCACCGATTGCAGCATGCTACATTACACAAGATCAAAGGGGAATGTATGTAAATGTCCAAACACTAGAAAGCAAGGCACATGCGTAAATCAGTGATTTTGTGAATGGGCGAGTCATGTGGCCACTCAAAAGGCGTGCAACCCAGAAGGAGGCTGCATTGGACCAGGGAGTCAATGGATGCACCACAACCTAAGAGATGGAAAGCTGCCAGGCAGGGCAGGATTGTAAAGTGTTGAGTTGGCACTTGTCTAATTAGAAAAAAAACATCAGAAATGTGCAAAGACAGCGTTCAGAGAATAGGCTTTCATTGTCATAAAGTTTGCAGGAGACCCAGTGGACCTCGAGGAGACAGGGAGATGCTGCTTCCCTTGCCCTCCATCCTTGCAATGTGTCAGAAAGCACAACATTGACAAACCCTGACGCTCTTTTGTATGCACTCCTTCGCTTCCCAGCCACACCACTTCTTCAAAGCACAGATTGCCATGTTGTACATAGACCTGAACCAGTGACCACCCCTCCCCCCCCGTCGCCCTCACCCTAAATGTATTTGAGAACGAGAACAAGACCCAAACCTGTTAATTTTCCAGTCTTTTGTAACCCTTCTCCCCCTGTACTGTGATCAGAAAAGATATGTGGGTTTGGTAGTGATGGGGACAGGGAAACGGGCCATCTCGTTTGCTTTTATGGGAAGGGCATCCAGTTTTATTTATTTGATTTTTTACCACTTTGTGCAGAGAAAAATGTCAATTAAAAAATAACTCATATTTGGACTGAAGTAACTTTTTGGTGCTGCTGTTAACCTAATTCTCTTGGTATTTATGTTAATTTCTTCTCCCAGTGTGCCTGTCTCTCTGCGTCTCTTCTGTTGGTTTATTTTTTACACTTACCCCTGGCTGAAATAGTCACTAATAATTAATGATCACACTGTGAAGATTTCAGTATTAATAAAAGTTGTACTGTAACTAACTAATCGCCTTTTCTTGGGTTTCAGCGATTGTTACACATTGTTTTTCTTGGCATAAACAGGTGAACAGAAAGAAGGGCATTGTGTGGTTATGGTGGAGCAAGGGGACAGGCTGTTGCTTTTCATTGTGGCTGGTTGCATTCTTTGTGTGACTGGTGACTGGAATGGGAGGATGCATAGTAGGGGGTAGCAAGTTAGTCAGTGGCACTAGTTGGGCCTCCAGTTAGGCAAGGGAGGCAGAACTTGGCTAGGTCAATATGGGAGCAGCTACTAAGAGGCTTCTGGACCATTGTCAGGTCTATCAACTATGTGGGCAAATCCCTGGAGGAAACTGCAGTTGGCCAGTTACAAATCCTTTCTGCTACATTCGGCTGTAGCATGTGGGCTTTTTGAGATACCCTTCTATATAACCCAGCATGAAAATCAAATGGGATTCTTCTGGTGAAATAATTATACAACCACCATTAGACAGGAATAACAATTCGGAAAAATCAAGTGGAGCTTTTTCTACAGGGCTTCAATAGATATATAGATATCTAAAATAACATAACCGTAGTGAACTTATTTGTGACTGGTTAGTGGGAAGTTTCTGCACTGAAAAGAGGAAACGTAGTGGTACTGAAAATGTGCAAGAATGTGTCAAATTGTGTCTGGAACGTTATGGTATTCGTACACAAGTGGATTATGCTGACTACTCCTGCATGCCCATATCATATTCAAGACGTGCTGTAGCAATCAATGCACTATCCAAACTAGAAGAAAAAAAACGCATCTCACAGGAACACCAGGCGACTGACAACCTATGAGGGCCGATTCACAAAGGTAAACTTAACCCTGAAGTCTAATTTAAACCTGACGTCTAATTTTAGACCTGAAGTCTGAGTTAGACCAGACGTCTAACTTTAGATCTGAAGTCTAAGTTAGACCCGAAGTCTAGCTTAGACTTGAAGCCTAACTTTAGACTTGCAGTCTAAGCTAGACCTGAAGCCTAAGTTAGACAGCAACCATGCCTTGGCATACTAGTCACACTTGGGGATTCACACTGAGAAAAACCAAGAAGAGATAGGTAGAATGCTTCAATTAATCTCAGCCACTAGTAATTAGTCTTGGCAGCATTCCAGGCCATCATTTGTTTTGCCTAACATGCCACTTCAAGACAGGAACCAGCTATATGCGAATCTGCCTTGGTCCTGCTAAATGAGTCCACCCCTGAGAACTTCACATTTTAAAACAGCACTCGACTCCTTAGAGCTTGGTAGGTTAAGATTCATCTGCACGATGAATCCAAACACAACCCCTACTGTGCCACACGACAGGGAATGAAAGTGCATTCAAAAGGAGTTTTGTCTTTGCCAGTTTGGCTCCAATGTTCCAGAAAGCTTCCTGCTTGCTGGCACGCTATGCTCATGCTCTGTGGGTTATAGCTAGTGAGATTTTGCAGGCCACCTCTGATTAATTCAGGAATACCTTTGCCCAGACAGTCCACAATGGACAGCACTCAGTCAAATATGTCTTGAATGCTGGCTTGAAATTGCAGGACCTTGTGGTCTGCACCCAGTTTAGTGATCAGGTGTCATGTCTGGATGCACACCAGAAGATTTTCTAGTGATGTGCAGGCATCAGTTTGTTGCTATTGCACTTGATTGCCCAGACATTTTGGTGAAAAGGCAGACTCTGCACTAGAGTGCTTCAAGTACAGCATGCCTCCAGCCCACTCTTTAGGGTTGTTATCACTGACACCTCAATTCTATCCGCAATACTGGAAGCATACGGGCTAATCCCAGGGATTTGCCTATCACATCAAGCAGCCCTCTCCACCCACAGAACAACAAGCACAGCCCCTTAGCTGCTCTAGAGGACAAGGTGTCAGCAGAGGCCATGGCCATCACCAGGAACAGAAGCCTTCCTCCTCCTTGCCTACCGCAAATGCATCCAAGCTGTTCTGATTCCCTATTCAGTAGTCATGCACAGCTGGTTAGGGACAGAATATATTTTATCTACCCGACTAGTACGCATTTACTTCAGACCAATGTGCCCCACGGGATGTTTAACATGGTTATAAATTCCCCCTTTCGTACCTTCTTCCCCTGCCAAAAGGGGTAGAGGACTCAGGCCAATACAAGAGCTTTGACTTCTGATTCTGAACACCTTCCTTTGGAAGGATAAGTTCAAGATGCCGGCTTTGGCCCACAGTTTTGAAACCTAGATCCAGGGAATAGGATAGTGTCCTTGGACTTGCAGGATGCTTACCTTCCTTCACCTGTTACACAGTCCAACAGATGCTTCCTTCGGTTTGTGATAAGATTGGAACACTTCAGTTCTCCTTTACTTCACTTCTCACTTCAGCCCCTCACATGTTTACAAAGGTGATGTGATGGTTGCAGCCCATCTTCGCAGGTCGGGCATACACATATTCCCATACTTTGATAACTGTCTGTTTAAAGCAGGTTTGCTGCAGTCAGTCACAGACCACCTACAGACTCCCTTCTGTCATAGCTGGAGTTTTCCAACAATGAGCCAAAATCCTACTTGAAGTCTTGGTAGAGGATTCCCTTTGTAGGTACCACCCTGCACACAATGGCGTTCAGGGCCTTTCTACACCTGCAACAAGTTCAGGACATTCGGTCCATGAACTCAATCTTTTGGGGCCACTCCTGGGTTCCGATTCAGATGGCCCTGAAGCTTTTTGGCATAGTGACCTCATGCATTGTGTTTGCCCACCATATCTGGCGACACACCCAAACACTGTTGTGGAACCTCCTCCTGCAGTGGGCACAGCACTGGGACTGCCTCGCGAAGGACATCTGTATCCTTTAGTGGTGGCTGTCAGATATTAATCTGGCATGCAGCAAGTAATGACAGATAGATTGTCCCTGGGCTGAGGCAATCACCTGGGAGAGATAGAGACCAGGAGTCTTTGGCTCCCAGCAGGGCAGACTACACAACCACCATGTGGTACTACTGTAAGCAGGATGGTGTGGGGTCACTGGTCCTGTGATAGGAAACACTGCAGCTCTGGATGTGGCTCTTTCTCCAAGGGAGCTCTTTGAAAACTAATCATTTAGTGGGCTAGACGAATGCTAGGGGTGACGAGCTAGGCCGATATGATCTGGTGGACTACAAATGACATTTTCAGTCTTAGATTGCTCAAAGCATCTTTGCCCAGTGTGACGTGCCTTGACTGTACTTTTTCACCACTGCCAAGGAAGCGCGGTGGCACTATTGTTGTGCTCTGTTGTTTCGGCCTCAAGCTCCTGAGAGAGACACATTCCACCTTCTGTGGGACTCTGGTCCCGTTTATGCCGTTGCATCTCCGTGACTCCTGCCCTGAGTTCTGAAGATCAGGAGGCACTGAGCTCAGATCGGGCCAGGAAAATGTGCTACTCTGACCCCCTGAACCTGCGCATCTTTTCTCATCCACCTAACTCTTCAGGAGGATCTCCTGTCTCAACAACAAGGCTGGATCCCACACCTTTCTCCACAACCTACACCTCCATGCATGGAGATTTCTTGACACTAACTGAGTGGATTTGATCAGTCTGCAGAATTAGTGAATGTTATTTTTGTACCTAGATGCCATCTGCCAAAACTATTTATTTGGGCCAGTTGGTAAAGTGTATGTCCTAGTGTGGCTCCTCAAGTTGATCCTCTTCAGGTCAAACTGTCTGAAATTTTGATGATTGTCCTCTCTCAGGTTGTGTTACCAAGAATGCGTCCCAAACCTCAAACTTTGACTAGAAAAACACATTTTCTTCAAATTTCCATGGTGGAAAGTTCTGGAATCTACGGGCAGCCATAAACATAGTTTCATCCAGCATTGCCCCAAGTCATCTGCTAAAAATGGTACCTCACTTGTGTGGGTAGGCTTAGTGCCTGCAACAGGAAATCGCCCAAAATGCAAAGTGGACACATCACATTTTTCCACTGAAATGGCCTAGCTGCGGATTTTGGGCCCTAGCTCTGCCGGCACCTAGGAAACTCTAGCAATCCTATACATTTTTTAAAGCTAGACACCTAGAGGAATCCAGAATGGGGTGACTTGTATGGCTCTTACTGGGTTGTGTTACCCAGAATTCTTTGCAAACCTTGATTAAACATCACATTTTCTCACATTTCTGTGATGGAAACCTCTGGAATCTGTGGGGTGCCACCAACTTCCTTCCTCCCATTTTTTGCCAAGTCTCTTGATAAAAATGGTACCTCACTTGTGTGGGTAGGGTTAATGGGCGTGATAGGAGACAGTTGAAAACGGAATGTGGACATATCACATTTTTCCACTCAAATCTGACCTTCTTTGCAATACGCCTAGCTGTGGATTTTGGGCCTTGGCTCCACAAGCACCTGGGAAACCTAGCAAATTGATACATTTTTGAAAACTAGACTCCAGAGGAATCCAGTATGGGGTGACTTGTGCTGCTCTCACTAGGTTCTATTACCCAGAATCTTCTGCAAACCTCAAACTTTGACTAAAAAACACATTTTCCTCACGTCTGTGATGGAAAGTTCTGGAATCTGTGACGAGCCACAAACTTCCTTCCACCCAGCATTCCTCCAAGACTTTTGATAAAAATGGAACAATGGTACATCACTTGTGTGGGTATACTTGGTGCCCGCGACAGGAAACAGCCCAAAAATGCAACATGGACACATCACATTTTTCCACTGACAACTGACCATTTTTTTGCAATGTTCCTAGCTGTGGATTTTGGGCCCTGGCTCAGCTGGCACCTAGGGAAACCTAGCAAACCTATACATGTTTGAAAACTAGACACCTAGAGGAATGCAGGATTGGGTGGCTTGCATGGCTCTCACTAGTTTGTGGTACGTAGAATCCTTGGCAAACCTCAAACCATGACAAAACACTTTTTCCTCACATTTCTGTGATTGAAACTTCTGGAATATGCTGGTAGCTACAAACGTCCTTCCACCCAGCATTCCCCCAAGTCTTCTGATAAAAATGGTACCTCACTTCTGTGAGTAGGCTTAGTGCCCACTACAGGAACCGGCTCACAATGCAACATGGATACATCACATTTTTCCACTGAAAACTGACCCTTTTTTGCAATGCGCCTAGCTGTGGATTTTGGGCCCTGGCTCCACCATCACCTCGGGAAACCTAGCAAACCTATGCATTTTTCAAAACTAGACTCCTTGAGCAATTCAGTGTGGGGTGACTTGTGTGGCTCTCACTAGGTTTTATTATCCAGAATCCTTTGCAAACCTCAAAATCTTTCCAACAAAACACATTTTCCTCACATTTCTAATATTGAAAGTTCTGGAATCTACAGGGAGCCACAAACTTCCTTCCACCCAGCATTCCCCCAAGTCTTCTGATAAAAAATGGTACCTCACTTGTGTGGCTGGGTCTAGTGCCTGCAACTGAACAAATCAAATGAAGGTCAATGAGAGTCCTTTTGTGAGGACTCCGATTGATGTTAGTTTCTGTTCCTGTTGCAGGCACTTGGCCCAGCCACACAAGTGAGGCAACATTTTTACTGGGACAAGTGGGGAAATGCTGGGTGGTAGGAGTTCTGTGGTTTCCCTCTGATTCTGGAAGAATATGACACAGAAATGCAAGGAAAATGTGTGATTTTAGTCAAAGTTTGAGGTTTGCAGGGCACTGTGGGTAGGAAAACTTGGTGGCATCCATTAGAGGCACACCACCCTGTACTACTCTGTATATCTAGTATATGAAAATGTATTGAGTTGGTAGATTTTTCCTAGAGCCAATGTACACACTGGCAGAGAAAGACAAAAAAGACACATTTTATTGCACAACAATCTATTCCTCAAGTACGTATACATACTGATTGGATTTGGCACAAGGGTGAGTGAAAGTTTCAAAATGTAAACGTTATTAACAAGAGATTTCATAAAAACGAAATACACTGCTAATAAATGAAATTTCAAAATAACTGAATGAATGACTCACAGCTCGTGAGCTGTAAAGCCATGACAAGGCACTGCCTGCTTTATAGGCCATTCACACACCTTTCATGCATGAAACACACAAATCCATCCACATCGCCAGCCACGGGCCCAGCACATTACAACACTCACATCAACAGGCAGCGCCATTCAAGGACCTATCACTTTCATACACCCACATGACTGACACAGCAATCAAACCTGCTGAATACGTATGTGGACTGACAGTTGGCTGGCAATGTGTGTGTAGTGACCAGCAGCAAGTCACTACACACACACATGACCAACAAAGCACCAGTGCACACACACCGCCAGCCAAGCAGCAGATCACCACACCGCCAGCCAAGCGCCATTCCACACACACATGACTGGCCAAGTGCCGTTCAAGCACACCGCCAGCCAAGCGCCATACACTTACACTGCCAGCCAAGCACCACTACACACACGCCGCCATACCACACTGCCAGCCAAGTGCCAGTACACGCACACCACCAGCCAAGCACCAGTCCACACCCACAGCCAGCCACGCGCCAGTTCACACATACCGCCATCACATTTCTTTAACAATAAAAACACAAATCAATTTGAAGGAGATGAGAAAACAACTATGACAACAAAAACAACAGATCTGACAAAATACATCATACTACTGCCAACCGTGAAACTGAACAAAAAATATAAAATGATACAGACCAGTCTGTTCGCTTTTACACTCACAGATTCTTCCAATACTTCTGTTGCATGTGGTACAATTTAAAACATGCGGGCACACATAGGCCAAGCTTAGAAGGACATGTGCATACAACTCTTCTTCTGCATGCCTCTTCAGACACAGACTCTACATCTCCCACAGGGCAAGCTTTACTTTTGGTGTAGGAGGAATGTAATCGGTTACGTGGTGATCTTGCAATATAGCCTCTTCCTCCACCACTCCAACTCTAGGAAGACTTGCCTGCTCCACTACAACAAGGCTGCCTATCACAGAGTGCTGAAACTGAACAAAAGTATTCTTTGAATCTGGAGAACAATCCTTAAATACAACAAAAGCACTGAAGGCTGCTAAATGAAAAAAATGGATAGCCAACTTCTTATACCAAATGTAAGCCTTACTTACAACAGTGTATGCCTCCAACCTCTGATCTACTCTATCTACACCACCAATGTGCTTATTGTAGTCTAAATGCACACGTTTGTGTGCTTGTCAGCATGTGGACTTCTGTCTGAAAATGTCACTGCTAGAAATTCATCACTATGCAAGGCACTGCACTGTCCCCTCTGAAGCTTTTAATATACAAGCTCCATAGGTTAACCTTTACAGTTAGGATGGATTGTGCCACAAGCAATAGTGTCCACTTTGAACTATTCCTTGAACAATTCCACACCAGTGTAGAAGTTAACTACATATAAATGGTGACCTTTGTTAAAAAGTCCTATACCAAATTTCCACACAGTTTTCTCACTGACTCCAAAAGCAGATGGACAAACAGGGGGGTCAATAGGGTAATCTCTGCCAGTGTACACCCTGAAATTATAGACATATCCAGCCCTACTCTCAGACAGCATATACATCTTAATTCCATAACGTGCCCTCTTGCTAGGAATGTACTGCCTAAAAAACAAACGGACCTTGAACAGGACCAAAGATTCATCCACAGCTATTTCTTTCCCTGAAACATAGATCTCTGAAAAGCGATCTACAAAATGGTCAAGGACAGTCTGTATCTTCAAGAGACGGTCATAATCAGGGTGATCTTGTGACAATGCTGAAGCATTATCAACAAAAGGCAGCATCAGAAGAAGAAGCAAATACCAATCACAACTCATGGTTGAAGGAAATATAACTGTTGCCATCAAGGGGCTAGTAGACCCATATGAAGACCGCACCAGCTTCCTTATCAAGCCCATCAAAACAGTTACACCGAAGAACTTCTTCCACTCATCCAGATTTGTGGGAGTCAACTGGCTAGCTCTAGAGTGGGGCTTAAGTTTAGCACTGTTGTCCTTAAATTACGGTTCAGCATAAAAATTAGTCTGAACAACGATCTCATCCAAAAATACATCATTCATAAACAACTGAAAGAAATATAGGCAAAATGTTTTCAGTATTCACTTTACACCCTAAGACACCAGTAAAGGCAAGCACCACAGGCTCCACCTTGTTTGCCTTTCAGCCCCAGGCTGAAATCCAGATGCCTCTTGCTGTGCTAGCAGCATACCAGTATCCTCCTCTAAAAGAGGCACTTTCTCCACACTGAAAGTGACTTCATCTTAAGATGATTCCTCTCAGACAGAAAATCCACTGCCAGAATCTTGGACTTCCTCATCTGCCTAAAATGCAGAGTCAGTCCCAGAATCATGGTCAGAGGAAGATTTGAAAAGCAAACAAACACCCTGCTAAACGGCAATAATCTTGCAGCTAGCCATACTCCTTACCAGTAAAAGTAACACAACAAATAAGTCAACAATAATCAACACTGTGTAAAATAAGTAATAAATAAAGTGTGGCTTCATCAAACAGATAGTAGAACTACTGGCATATAGTAACCTGGAAGGAAAAGTCAATCAGTGCTAGCACACAAAGACATATATACTAAAAAATGATAACACTCACTTGCTGGAGACAGCTAGATTCAGGATCACCTGCACCTACTCTGCACAGTAAGCACCTTTGATATCCCGAAAGAAAATAAAAATAAAAGAAAGCTACACACAAGCCAATACAATAGACATTTTGCAAACCTCCAAGGACAATTTCACACACAATACACAGAAGCTAAATATGCTATTATTATTACACCATTTACAAAAAATACATTCATGCAGGACAGTGATACTCATTTGGAGTAAACACTACAAAAAAGTTTTACTTACCAAACACATGCAACAACACAAACTGCTAATCTACCAGTGCCATTTGCTAGAGCTATTGCCATTGTTATTGTACATGACAATGGGCCTCATTTACAACAAACTGGTGCATAGATAACAATGTGTCAGTTTGCTTACGCCACCCTGCGCCCCCCTAGCAACAATGACGCTCGTTAGCACAGATGCATCAGAATTTCTGACACAGTTGTGGCGCTTTGCTGGACTAGCGTGAACAATTTTGACGCTAGTACAGCAAAGCTAGGGGAAGCTCATTTGAAACAGCTTAGCATCACTTTAACGCCTGCCCTTGAGCAGGTATTAAAAAGTTACGTTAGAATGACGCAGTGAAGTTTTGTAGACTTCACAGGGCCATTCCTGCAGGCCTCCTAGCAGGGGAACGCCTCCCTTGCATACAACATACCTGGCAAAGGTATAATGTGGCACAAGGGTTTACAAACTGGCGCAATGGTCCATTTGCGCCACTTTTTTTAATATGGTGCAGGGTGGGTTGACTGTTCTGCGTTGCTGTAGCGAGGAATTACTACTGGGATCAGAGAAGCAGCACTGCGTAGAGGACTTTGAATGAGTAATTGCCTACAAGATCAGAGAAGTTGCTTGCAGCATTGTTTAGAGGGCTTAGAATGAGGAATTACCAATGGGACCATAGAAGCAGCTAGCAGTACTGTCTACATTTTTTAGAGTTAGAATGAGGAATTACAGACGGGACCAGAGAAGCTCCTGTGAGCACTTCCTTGAGAACTAAGAATAAGGAATTACCACTGGGACCAGAGAAGCAACTGCAGCATTGTCTACAGGACTAAGAATGAGGAATTGCCACTGGGACCAGAGAAGCAGCTAGCAGCACTGTCTAGAGGATTTAGAATGAGGAATTACCAGTGGGATCAGAGAAGCAGCACTGCCTAGAGGACTTTGAATAAAGAATTACCGACGAGATCTGAGAAGCTGCTTGCAGCATTGTTTAGAGGGCTTCGAATGAGGAATTACCGATGGGACCATAGAAGCAGCTAGCAGTACTGCCTCTACAGGGCTGAGAATGAGGAATTACTGACTGGACCAGAGAAGCAGCAAACAGCACTTCCTAGAAGACTAAGAATGAGCAATTACCACTGGGACCAGAGAAGCAGCTGCAACACTGTCTCGAGAACTTAGATCAAGGAATTACACTGGAACCACAGAAGCAGCTGCAGCATTGTCCACAGGACTAAGAATAAGAAATTACCACTGGGACCTGAGAAGCAGCTAGCAGCACTGTCTAGAGGACTTAGAATGAGGAATTTCCGCTGGGACCAAAGAAGCAGCTACAGCATTGTCTACAGGACTAAGTTACCTCTGGGACCTGAAAAGCAGCTAGCAGCACTGCCAAGAGGACTTAGAATGAGGAATTTCCGACGGGACCAGAGAAGCAGCTTGCAGCATTTTCTAAAGGACTTAGAAAGAGGAATTACCGACAGGACCAGAGAAGCAGCTGGCAGCACTTCCAAGAGGACTAAGAATGGGGAATTACCACTGGGATCAGAGAAGCAGCTGCAGCACTGTCTAGAGGCCTTTGAATGAGGAATTACCACTGGGACCAGGGAAGCAGCTGCAGCATTGTCTGCAGGAGTAAGAATGAGGTATTACCAATTGGACCAGATAATCAGCTAGCAGCACTGTCTAGAGGACTTAGAATGATGAATTACCACTGGGACCAGTGAAGCAGCTAGCAGCACTTCCTTGAGCAGTGGTTCCCAACCTGTGGTCCAGGGACCCCTGGGGGTCTGCAAAGCCTCCTCAGGGGGTGCGTGACCGCTTAGAAAATGTAATAATATTAACAGATTAGGTCCCCATCTTTCAGTAATGAATCATTGTGGGGGGGGGGCTCTGGATTCCAATAATGATTCATTGGGAGTCCCCAGGTTCCAGAATGATAAGGTGGGGGTCCACAGAAGTCAAAAGTTTGGGAACCACTGTCCTAGAGGACTAAGAATGAAGAATTACCATAGGGACCAGAGAAGCAGCTGCAGCACAGGAATAAGAATGAGGAATTACCACTGGGACCCGAGAAGCAGCTGGCAGCACTGTCTAGAGGACTTAGAATGAGGAATTACCACTGGGACCCGAGAAGGAGCTAGCAGCACTGTCTAAAGGACTTAGCATGGGGAATTTCTGACAGGACCAGAGACGCCGCTTGCAGCATTTTCTAAAGGACTTAGAATGAGGAATTACCGACTGGACCAGAGAAGCAGCTAGCAGCACTTCCAAGAGGACTAAGAATGGGGAATTACCACTTGGACCAGAGAAGAAGCTGCAGCACTGTCTACAGGGCTTAGAATGAGGAATTACCACTGGGACCAGAGAAGCAGCTGCAGCATTATTTACAGGAGTAAGAATTAGGTATTACTACTGGGACCCGCGAAGCAGCTGGCAGCACTGTCAGGAGGACATGGAATGAGGAATTGTGTCTGGGACCCAAGAAGCAGCTAGCAGCAGTCTCTAAAGGACTTAGCATGAGGAATTACCACTGGGACCACAGCAGCGGCTAGCAGCACTTCCTAGAGGTCTAAGAATGAGGAAATCCCAATGGGACCAGAGAAGCAGTTGCAGCACTGTCTAGAGGTCTTAGATTGAGGAATTACCACTGGGACCAGAGAAGCAGCGTTGTCTACAGGAGTAAGAACGAGGTATTTCTAATGGTACCAGAGAAGCAGCTATTAGTACTGTCCAGAGGACTTAGACTGAGGAATTACCACTGGGACCGAGAAGCAGCCAATAGCACTGTCTAGAGGACTTAAAATTAGGAATGTTCACTGGGACCAGATAAGCAGCTAGCAGCACTGCCTGAAGGACTTAGAATGAGGAATTACCAACAGGACCAGAGAGGCAGCTAGCAGCACTTCCTAGAGGAGTAAGATTGAAGAATTACCACTTTGACCAGAGAAGAAGCTGCAGCACTGTCTAGAGGTCTTCGAATGAGGAATTACAATTGGCACCAGACAAGCACCTGCAGCATTGTCTACAGGACTAACACTGAGGAATTGCAACTGGGACCAGAGAAGCAGATAGCAGCATTGTCTAGAGGACCGAGAATGAGGAATTACCACTGGGACCCGAGAAGCAGCTGGCAACACTGTCAGGAGGACTTGGAATGAGGAATTGTGTCTGGGAACCAAGAAGCAACTAGCAGCAATCTCTAAAGGACTTAGCATGAGGAATTACCACTTGGACCAGAGCAGCAGCTAGCAGCACTTCCTAGAGGTCTAAGAATGAGGAAATCCCAACGGGACCAGAGAAGCAGTTGCATCACTGTCTAGAGGTCTTAGAATGAGGAATTACCACTGGGACCAGAGAAGCAGCTGCAGCATTGTCTACAGGAGTAAGAACAAGGTGTTTCTAATGGGATCAGAGAAGCAGCTAGCAGTACTGTCCAGAGGACCTAGACTGAGGAATTACCATTGGGACCGAGAAGCAGCCACCAGCACTGTCTAGAGGACTTAAAATTAGGAATTTTCACTGGGACCAGATAAGCAGCTAGCAGCACTGCCTGAAGGACTTAGGCCCATATTTATACTTTTTTAGCGCCGCAATTGCACCGTTTTCTGACGCAAAAGTGGCGCAATCTTACAAAATACAGTTGTATTTTGTAAGTTTGCGCCACTTTTGCATCAAAAAACGGCGCAATTGAGGTGCTAAAAAAGTATAAATATGGGCCTTAGAATGAGGAATTACCAACAGGACCAGAGAGGCAGCTAGCAGCACTTCCTAGAGGAGTAAGATTGAAGAATTACCACTTTGACCAGAGAAGAAGCTGCGGCACTGTCTAGAGGTCTTCGAATGAGGAATTACAATTGGCACCAGACAAGCACCTGCAGCATTGTCTACAGGACTAAGACTGAGGAATTGCAACTGGGACCAGAGAAGCAGCTAGCAGCACTGTCTAGAGGACTGAGAATGAGGAATTACTGTGGGACCAAAGAAGCAGCTTGCAGCATTGTCTAGAGGACTTAGAATGAGGAATTACCACTGGGAGCAGAGAATCAGCTGCAGCATTGTTTACAGGAGTAAGTCTGGGGAATTTTCACTGGGACCAGACAAACAGCTAGCAGCACTGTCTAGAGTACTTAGAATGAGAAATTACCTCTGGGACCTGAGAAGCAGCTAGCCGCACTGCCTAGAGGACTTAGAATGAGGAATTTCTGACAGGACCAGAGAAGCCGCTTGCAGCATTTTCTAAAGGACTTAGAATGAGGAATTACCAACGGGACCAGAGAAGCAGCTAGCAGCACTTCCAAGAGGACTAAGAATGGGGAATTACCACTTGGAGCAGAGAAGAAGCTGCAGCACTGTCTAAAGGGCTTAGAATGAGGAATTACCACTGGGACCAGAGAAGCAGATGCAGCATTATCTACAGGAGTAAGAATGAGGTATTACCACTGGGACCCGAGAAGCAGCTGGCAGAACTGTCAGGAGGACTTGGAATGAGGAATTGTGTCTGGGACCCAAGAAGCAGCTAACAGCAGTCTCTAAAGGACTTAGCATGAGGAATTACCACTGGGACCAGAGCAGCAGCTAGCAGCACTTCCTAGAGGTCTAAGAATGAGGAAATCCCAACGGGACCAGAGAAGCAGGTGCAGCACTGTCTAGAGGTCTTACAATGAGGAATTACCACTGGGACCAGAGAAGCAGCTGCAGCATTGTCTACAGGAGTAAGAAAGAGGTATTTCTAATGGGACCAGAGAAACAGCTAGCAGTACTGTCCAGAGGACCTAGACTGAGGAATTACCACTGGGACCGAGAAGCAGCCAACAGCACTGTCTACAGGACTTAAAATTAGGAATGTTCACTGGGACCAGATAAGCAGCTAGCAGCACTGCCTGAAGGACTCAGAATGAGGAATTACCAACAGGACCAGAGAGGCAGCTAGCAGCACTTCCTAGAGGAGTAAGATTGAAGAATTACCACTTTGACCAGAGAAGAAGCTGCAGCACTGTCTAGAGGACTTCGAATGAGGAATTACAATTGGCACCAGACAAGCACCTGCAGCATTGTCTACAGGACTAAGACTGAGGAATTGCAACTGGGACTAGAGAAGCAGCTAGCAGCACTGTCTAGAGGACTGAGAATGAGGAATTACTGTGGGACCAAAGAAGCAGCTTGCAGCATTGTCTAGAGGACTTAGAATGAGGAATTACCACTGGGAGCAGAGAATCAGCTGTAGCATTGTCTAGAGGACTTAGAATGAGGAATTACCACTGGGAGCAGAGAATCAGCTGCAGCATTGTTTACAGGAGTAAGTCTGGGGAATGTTCACTGGGACCAGAGAAACAGCTAGCATCACTGTCTAGAGTACTTAGAATGAGATATTACCTCTGGGACCTGAGGAACAGCTAGCCGCACTGCCTAAAGGACTTAGAATGAGGAATTTCTGACAGGACCAGAGAAGCAGCTTACAGCATTTTCTAAAGGACTTAGAATGAGGAATTACCGACGGGACCAGAGAAGCAGCTAGCAGCACTTCCAAGAGGACTAAGAATGGGGAATTAGCACTTGGACCAGAGAAGAAGCTGTAGCACTGTCTAGAGGGCTTAGAATGAGGAATTACCACTGGGACCAGAGCAGCAGCTGCAGCACTATCTACAGGAGTAAGAATGAGGTATTACCAATTGGACCAGATAAGCAGCTAGCAGCACTGTCTAGAGGACTTAGAATGATGAATTACCATTGGGACCAGTGAAGCAGCTAGCAGCACTTCCTTGAGCAGTGGTTCCCAACCTGTGGTCCGGGGACCCCTGGGGGTCTGAAAAGCCTCCTTAGGGGGTGCGTGACTGCTTAGAAAATGTAATAATATTAACAGATTAGGTCCCCATCTTTCAGTAATGACTCATTGTGGGGGGGGGGGGGGGCTCTGGATTCCAATAATGATTCAGTGGGAGTCCCCAGGTTCCAGAATGATAAGGTGGGGGTCCACAGAAGTCAAAAGTTTGGGAACCACTGTCATAGAGGACTAAGAATGAATAATTACCATAGGGACCAGAGAAGCAGCTGCAGCACAGGAATAAGAATGAGGAATTACCACTGGGACCCGAGAAGCAGCTGGCAGCACTGTCTAGAAGACTTAGAATGAGGAATTACCACTGGGACCCGAGAAGGAGCTAGCAGCACTGTCTAAAGGACTTAGCATGGGGAATTTCTGACAGGACCAGAGACGCCGCTTGCAGCATTTTCTAAAGGACTTAGAATGAGGAATTACCGACTGGACCAGAGAAGCAGCTAGCAGCACTTCCAAGAGGACTAAGAATGGGGAATTACCACTTGGACCAGAGAAGAAGCTGCAGCACTGTCTACAGGGCTTAGAATGAGGAATTACCACTGGGACCAGAGAAGCAGCTGCAGCATTATTTACAGGAGTAAGAATTAGGTATTACTACTGGGACCCGCAAAGCAGCTGGCAGCACTGTCAGGAGGACATGGAATGAGGAATTGTGTCTGGGACCCAAGAAGCAGCTAGCAGCAGTCTCTAAAGGACTTAGCATGAGGAATTACCACTGGGACCACAGCAGCGGCTAGCAGCACTTCCTAGAGGTCTAAGAATGAGGAAATCCCAATGGGACCAGAGAAGCAGTTGCAGCACTGTCTAGAGGTCTTAGAATGAGGAATTACCACTGGGACCAGAGAAGCAGCATTGTCTACAGGAGTAAGAACGAGGTATTTCTAATGGTACCAGAGAAGCAGCTATTAGTACTGTCCAGAGGACTTAGACTGAGGAATTACCACTGGGACCGAGAAGCAGCCAATAGCACTGTCTAGAGGACTTAAAATTAGGAATGTTCACTGGGACCAGATAAGCAACTAGCAGCACTGCCTGAAGGACTTAGAATGAGGAATTACCAACAGGACCAGAGAGGCAGCTAGCAGCACTTCCTAGAGGAGTAAGATTGAAGAATTACCACTTTGACCAGAGAAGAAGCTGCAGCACTGTCTAGAGGTCTTCGAATGAGGAATTACAATTGGCACCAGACAAGCACCTGCAGCATTGTCTACAGGACTAAGACTGAGGAATTGCAACTGGGACCAGAGAAGCAGATAGCAGCACTGTCTAGAGGACTGAGAATGAGGAATTACCACTGGGACCCGAGAAGCAGCTGGCAACACTGTCAGGAGGACTTGGAATGAGGAATTGTGTCTGGGAACCAAGAAGCAACTAGCAGCAATCTCTAAAGGACTTAGCATGAGGAATTACCACTTGGACCAGAGCAGCAGCTAGCAGCACTTCCTAGAGGTCTAAGAATGAGGAAATCCCAACGGGACCAGAGAAGCAGTTGCATCACTGTCTAGAGGTCTTAGAATGAGGAATTACCACTGGGACCAGAGAAGCAGCTGCAGCATTGTCTACAGGAGTAAGAACAAGGTGTTTCTAATGGGACCAGAGAAGCAGCTAGCAGTACTGTCCAGAGGACCTAGACTGAGGAATTACCATTGGGACCGAGAAGCAGCCACCAGCACTGTCTAGAGGACTTAAAATTAGGAATTTTCACTGGGACCAGATAAGCAGCTAGCAGCACTGCCTGAAGGACTTAGGCCCATATTTATACTTTTTTAGCGCCGCAATTGCACCGTTTTTTGACGCAAAAGTGGCGCAATCTTACAAAATACAATTGTATTTTGTAAGTTTGCGCCACTTTTGCATCAAAAAACGGCGCAATTGAGGTGCTAAAAAAGTATAAATATGGGCCTTAGAATGAGGAATTACCAACAGGACCAGAGAGGCAGCTAGCAGCACTTCCTAGAGGAGTAAGATTGAAGAATTACCACTTTGACCAGAGAAGAAGCTGCGGCACTGTCTAGAGGTCTTCGAATGAGGAATTACAATTGGCACCAGACAAGCACCTGCAGCATTGTCTACAGGACTAAGACTGAGGAATTGCAACTGGGACCAGAGAAGCAGCTAGCAGCACTGTCTAGAGGACTGAGAATGAGGAATTACTGTGGGACCAAAGAAGCAGCTTGCAACATTGTCTAGAGGACTTAGAATGAGGAATTACCACTGGGAGCAGAGAATCAGCTGCAGCATTGTTTACAGGAGTAAGTCTGGGGAATTTTCACTGGGACCAGACAAACAGCTAGCAGCACTGTCTAGAGTACTTAGAATGAGAAATTACCTCTGGGACCTGAGAAGCAGCTAGCCGCACTGCCTAGAGGACTTAGAATGAGGAATTTCTGACAGGACCAGAGAAGCCGCTTGCAGCATTTTCTAAAGGACTTAGAATGAGGAATTACCAACGGGACCAGAGAAGCAGCTAGCAGCACTTCCAAGAGGACTAAGAATGGGGAATTACCACTTGGAGCAGAGAAGAAGCTGCAGCACTGTCTAAAGGGCTTAGAATGAGGAATTACCACTGGGACCAGAGAAGCAGATGCAGCATTATCTACAGGAGTAAGAATGAGGTATTACCACTGGGACCCGAGAAGCAGCTGGCAGAACTGTCAGGAGGACTTGGAATGAGGAATTGTGTCTGGGACCCAAGAAGCAGCTAACAGCAGTCTCTAAAGGACTTAGCATGAGGAATTACCACTGGGACCAGAGCCGCAGCTAGCAGCACTTCCTAGAGGTCTAAGAATGAGGAAATCCCAACGGGACCAGAGAAGCAGTTGCAGCACTGTCTAGAGGTCTTACAATGAGGAATTACCACTGGGACCAGAGAAGCAGCTGCAGCATTGTCTACAGGAGTAAGAAAGAGGTATTTCTAATGGGACCAGAGAAACAGCTAGCAGTACTGTCCAGAGGACCTAGACTGAGGAATTACCACTGGGACCGAGAAGCAGCCAACAGCACTGTCTACAGGACTTAAAATTAGGAATGTTCACTGGGACCAGATAAGCAGCTAGCAGCACTGCCTGAAGGACTCAGAATGAGGAATTACCAACAGAACCAGAGAGGCAGCTAGCAGCACTTCCTAGAGGAGTAAGATTGAAGAATTACCACTTTGACCAGAGAAGAAGCTGCAGCACTGTCTAGAGGACTTCGAATGAGGAATTACAGTTGGCACCAGACAAGCACCTGCAGCATTGTCTACAGGACTAAGACTGAGGAATTGCAACTGGGACTAGAGAAGCAGCTAGCAGCACTGTCTAGAGGACTGAGAATGAGGAATTACTGTGGGACCAAAGAAGCAGCTTGCAGCATTGTCTAGAGGACTTAGAATGAGGAATTACCACTGGGAGCAGAGAATCAGCTGTAGCATTGTCTAGAGGACTTAGAATGAGGAATTACCACTGGGAGCAGAGAATCAGCTGCAGCATTGTTTACAGGAGTAAGTCTGGGGAATTTTCACTGGGACCAGAGAAACAGCTAGCAGCACTGTCTAGAGTACTTAGAATGAGACATTACCTCTGGGACCGGAGGAACAGCTAGCCGCACTGCCTAAAGGACTTAGAATGAGGAATTTCTGACAGGACCAGAGAAGCAGCTTACAGCATTTTCTAAAGGACTTAGAATGAGGAATTACGGACGGGACCAGAGAAGCAGCTAGCAGCACTTCCAAGAGGACTAAGAATGGGGAATTAGCACTTGGACCAGAGAAGGAGCTGTAGCACTGTCTAGAGGGCTTAGAATGAGGAATTACCACTGGGACCAGAGCAGCACCTGCAGCACTATCTACAGGAGTAAGAATGAGGTATTACCAATTGGACCAGATAAGCAGCTAGCAGCACTGTCTAGAGGACTTAGAATGATGAATTACCACTGGGACCAGTGAAGCAGCTAGCAGCACTTCCTTGAGCAGTGGTTCCCAACCTGTGGTCCGGGGACCCCTGGGGGTCTGAAAAGCCTCCTTAGGGGGTGCGTGAAAATGTAATAATATTAACAGATTAGGTCCCCATCTTTCAGTAATGACTCATTGTGGGGGGGGGGGGGCTCTGGATTCCAATAATGATTCAGTGGGAGTCCCCAGGTTCCAGAATGATAAGGTGGGGGTCCACAGAAGTCAAAAGTTTGGGAACCACTGTCATAGAGGACTAAGAATGAATAATTACCATAGGGACCAGAGAAGCAGCTGCAGCACAGGAATAAGAATGAGGAATTACCACTGGGACCCGAGAAGCAGCTGGCAGCACTGTCTAGAGGACTTAGAATGAGGAATTACCACTGGGTCCCGAGAAGGAGCTAGCAGCACTCTCTAAAGGACTAAGCATGAGGAATTACCACTGGGACCAGAGCAGCAGCTAGCAGCACTTCCTAGAGGACTAAGAATGAGGAAATCCCAACGGGACCAGAGAAGCAGTTGCAGCACTGTCTAGAGGTCTTAGAATGAGGAATTACCACTGGGACCAGAGAAGCAGCTGCAGCATTGTCTACAGGAGTAAGAACAGGTTTTTCTACTGGGACCAGAGAAGCAGTTAGCAGTACTGTCCTGAGGACCTAGACTGAGGAATTACCACTGGGACCGAGAAGCAGCCAGCAGCACTGTCTAGAGGACTTAAAATGATGAATTTCCACTGGGACCAGATAAGCAGCTAGCAGCACTGCCTGGAGGACTTAGAATGAGGAAATACCAACAGGACCAAAGAGGCAGCTAGCAGCACTTCCTAGAGGAGTAAGATTGAAGAATTACCACTTTGACCAGAGAAGAAGCTGCGGCACTGTCTAGAGGACTTCGAATGAGGAATTACATTTGGCACCAGAGAAGCACCTGCAGCATTGTCTACAGGACTAAGACTGAGGAATTGCAACTGGGACCAGAGAAGCAGCTAGCAGTACTGTCTAGAGGACTGAGAATGAGGAATTACTGTGGGACCAGAGAAGCAGCTTGCAGCATTGTCTAGAGGACTAAGGATGAGGAATTACCACTGGGAGCAGAGAAGCAGCTGCAGCATTGTTTACAGGAGTAAGTACGGGGAATTTTCACTGTGACCAGAGAAACAGCTAGCAGCACTGTCTAGAGTACTTAGAATGAGAAATTACCACTAGGACCAGAGCAGCAGCTAGCAGTACTTCCTAGAGGACTAAGAATGAGGAATTACCACAGGTAACAGAGAAGCAGCTGCAGCACTTTCTAGAGTACTTAGAATGAAGATTTTCCACAGTGACCAGAGAAGCAGCTGCAGCATTGTCTACAGGAGTAAGAATGAGAAATTACCACTGGGCCCAGAGAAGGAGCTAGCAGCACTGTATAGAGGACTTGGAATGAGGAATTACTACTGGGACCAGAGAAGCAGCACTGCCTAAAGGACTTAGAATGAGGAATTATCACTGGGACCAGAGAAGCAGCTTGCAGCATTGTCTAGAGGACTTAGAATGAGGAATTACCGAAGGGACCAGAGAAGCTGCTAGCAGCACTTTCTGGAGGACTAAGAATGAGGAATTACCACTAGGGCTAGAGAAGCAGCTGCAGCACTGTCTTATGCCCTCACTGCACAGTGCATGAGTGATGAGCTGGTTTAAACACAGTTTTAAATTTTGAAGGAAAGTAATAACACTGAAAAACAAAGCATTTTCAACATTGGGAGCCTCGCTCATTCATTGATGTGCTACTTACCTCACTTTGTTATCGGACACCATTTCCTGGGGCACAATATAGATGTAATCAGCGCTGAGCACAAAGGCACAATGCTGGGGTGCACGCAGCAGTGCTAAATGACTGACAAACTAGTTTTCTGCTGTCTGTTCGACACCGTTTACAACTGCCTCTGAAAATACAGGCTGATTTCATACTTGGAAGGGGTCTGGGAGAAAGTTTATTAACAGGTATTGACAAATTGACAATTATAATATGTTTAGTTAAGTGTCTTTAACGAGTAATTATTTCATAAAATGACTTTGATATTGTTATGCTAGTAAATGGATTGTTAATTATTATAAAAACCTACATTGCGTGATTTCGTTACAGTAATCTGTCATGTAACAGTTGGAATGGAACGCATATGCAGAAATGATTAGCCATCTGTGAAGTTTTCCCCCACTCTGAGCTCAGCAGTGTATCCCCACAATCACTCACAGGAGCAGCAGCATTTGTGACCAAATAAGAACAAGACTTGCAGCTCTGTTTACAGAAATGGACCAAGGGAGTTTGGGGATGAGGACTGGGGGAATAAACACTGAAGTCAAAAGCTGAATGAGACAAACCTCTTGCAGTTTATCACACGCACTGGCGAACAGAAACCTCATGTTGCAACACTGTTCTTAAGAGTCTGAAAAATAAATGTTTTTGTAAAGTGGAATGTTTGTATCTATTTTATTTTTTTTAACTAATGAAACGCCACAGGCATGTTACAGAACCAGTGGCGTAGCGTGGGTTGTCAGCACCCGGGGCAAGGCAAGTAATTTGCGCCCCCTAACCCGTGGATTTTAGCACTCGCGAGTGCGAGCGCACCCCCCCCAGATGTTGCGCCCGGTGCAGCTGGCCCCCCCTGCACCCCCCACGCTACGCCACTGTACAGAACTGAACAGAAACGGCACGAGGAGATGAATAATAAAATGGATCTGTGAAGGAAAAGAAGCACCAGGGTTGGGGCGGGTGGGAGGTAGCTTGTAAAAACAGGAGCACTTGTGCCAAGTGCCCAAACACAAAGAACAAAGTAGGCCCTAAAATGGGAGGGGTGGAAGGACACAATTACTCTGGGCAATCCCTGGGGGACGGGCTAAACACAAGAAGAGGCTTGACCATGCTTACCATGGACAAATGGGCACAAAGTATACAAGAGCAACAATGGAGTGAGCAAAAGGTTAGTCTGTGGTTAGTCTGTGAGTGGGCTGAAGCCCACAGATTGAAAACTACATGTCTCTTCAAGACAGCACATGCTCTCCCTAGCCAAGACCGAAAAAGGAGAAATAAAACATTACGATCACAAATAAAAATTATGACAAGAAATAAAACAGTTAACATTATAAAACACTATGAAGTCTGCCCATCCCTATCCAGCCACACACATCGCCATCCAGAAGCCTTATATCAGCCAGATGCTGGTCGATACACACCGCCAGCAAAATCCCCACTTAAACACACCGCTAGCCATGCGCCAGTCCACACACACTGCCAGTCAAGGGATAGTCTACACACACTGCCAGCCTAATGCCAGTACACATGCAGCCAGCCAAACTCCAGTTCACACACACACAGAATATTTCTCTGGTGTCTAGTGGTTTTCTCCCCCTCTAGGGGGCAGATGGGTCTAAAAATGTCACTGATCCACCCCCAAGGGGGGCAGAAATGGGCAAAATATGTGACCAAAATAAAGGAAAGCGACCCTTGTCTAAGAATTGCTTTAATTGCGTGAAATCTTTGTGCTTCCGGCTCCCCCCAGAGATCAGATTGGCCCAGAGAATGCCGATCTGGCTTCTGGGGGGCAGCGTAATACTAAAAAATGCCCCCAGGTGGCATGACCCTGGCCCAAGGGGGTCACTTCCCCAACAACAAAACAAGCCTTGGTAGTCTAGTGGGCTACCCCTCCCCTCTAGGGCAAATCGGCCTAAATATGGCCAATCTGCCCCCTAAAGGGGTGGAATTCCCAAACAATTCTCCCCCAAGGGGCACAACCCTTGCCCAAGGGGCTGATCCTCGTAATAAATGCCAAAGAGATAAAATCCCTAGTGACGTAGTGGGTTTCGGCCCCCTAGGGGAGATTGGCCAAACAAAATGGCTGATCTATCCCCCAGTGGGTCCGAAACATGGATAAATATTTTGCCTCCAATGGAAAAGAAATCCTTGGTGGTTCAGTGGTTGGATTACTGCTGCACAATCATGGCCCTCGCCACGATCATAGAGCACAAATCCACCCAAAACAGACCCGGGGAGAGGAAAAACTCTCTTTTTCTCCCTGTCTATGTTTTCCAAATGACCCCCCTCCCTAGGAGAAGGACTTACCTGACGGAGGTACTCTCTTCCGTTGCGCTGGAAGCAAACGGCTGCTTTTAATGACGTTGGTGCGCCATGCGGAAGCTGACATCATCAGATCACCAATAGGGGGTTTGGGGGGTGTGGCAGGGGTTTTAGAGTGTTGGCCCACAGGAAGAGCACCAGCGTTTTCCCTGTGGGTGGGTGAGAGGACGGCTCGGAGCCGTCCCTAATACACACACACCATGACTAAGGACGGCTCCAAGCCATCCTCAGCACCAGGGGCGTGGCTTGGTCAGCAAGATTGGGGGGGGTGTAAGCTTCAGATTTCCCAACAATCGGCTTGGCATATCTTGCAAGAAGCAGAACACAGGGCCTTAAGAGGCTGTGGAAAGAAAGAGGAGTGTAGATTGTTTGGGTACTTAAAACAAAAGTTTTTAAACTAAACAAGTTTAAGGCAGAGAAAGAGAGTGTGTGGGTGTTTGTTTTTGTCAGAGTGGGCATGTAAAGATCCAGGGTGAAATCTGACTTATACTTCTCCATGTCCCAGTGAAAGCACCTGTACCCAACTATTTACTACAGAATACATTTTTTAGGGGGTATAACAACCCAACCCCCCCCCCCGAAGCTACGCCTTTGCTCAGCACAGAAAGGGTTAATGCAGGCAGGAACGAAAACCTAATCTGTGCTAATATGCTCAACGAGAAAGAACTACGAGAGATCTGGTTCAAGTTGGCAAATTACCTTATAAGCACTATGTTGATTTGATGGTGTATGTAACTGTAAACACACATGCATAGGTGTAGCCAATTATTTAGTAGCAGACAATAGAGAACACCCATACAGAGGTGGTCAGGTGCTTCTGGGTCGTTTGAAACTTCTGGGCCTCATGTAGGTTTGCGCGTGGACGTGTTTTGCTATCATTTTTTGTTTAATAACATGTTTCCAGCATTTCGCAAAGTAATTGTATATTTAGAAAGTGTGTGTCAGTTTCATAAATAATTATTGTCCTTTTTTAATTTTCCTGGAAAAATTCCAGAGTCATTATTCAACGACATTTCTGGAAAAAGAAGCTTTATATTCCTTCTTTGGTTGCATTTAGATGTCATTATTAGGGGTGTTCAAAATTTGTCTAATTGCCTTTTGCGTAAATATGTGAAATTTTGGGAAAATTATGCAAAATACAAATCTAACCTTCAGTATTATATTTTAGGCCGATATGCGAATGTGAGGACACATTTTACCCTAAAAAAGTGCGTAACCACATGTGCTATTCATAACAGATGCTCATGATCTGTCAATTTGCATTTTTCCGTTACCTCTGCAATTGGATTTTTATCCGAATGGACTTGCAATTGCGTGACAACGTATAATGTTGTAACCTTGGAAATTTCATGTAAAAAGTGTAATGTGAATTGCTGAAAATGACCTTGGTCTTACAAATATTTCAGCTGGGCCTTGTGTTTAGTCAACTGATAAGAAGTATTGACAATGCCAATACGTCTGGCTATATAGAAATGTTGTATGGTAATGTGAAGCATTACAAGTAAATAGCATTGGAATAGATAAGTATTTCTGTGGAAGCAAAGAACTGTAGAATAATATTGGCGTAGGTTAAAAGGTCAGATGACAGTTTCCAGACCTAAAGATCCATGGACTGTGCTGTTGCCAGAAAAAAACCAACATAAATTATCTAGTTATCTAAGACACTTTAATAGCCCATTGCATGTGTTTGCCCCAGAAAATGCATGCTTAGGCAGCTGGATAAATAAAGAAAATTATCACAGCTGAGTGAAGAGCAAGCACTTTTTTGTGGAAGCACAAACGTCTGCCCAATCAAAACATATACTCCTGGCTCCCAACATGTCGGCGGAACAAAAGCCCACTCTCTAGAGACCGTCACATAATTGTCTGGCATCAGCTGCGCAGTCAAGCCAGACCATTTATTTTATTAATTACACCTTCCTGTTGAGAGGCTCAACCAAGAGTCATGGCTGCAACTGGATTTGTTCTGAGGATGAGAAAGAGTAAAAAGATGCAACAGGGTAACAGGGTGCTCCTCCCGATGGAGGAGAGTGCATTGACTAACTCCATGGTGAATTACCTCAGGGCAAAAGAAGAAAAACAACAATTTACACAATATGTGACTTTATTTAACATGTCTGCAGAGCAAGTACTGGCTAACTAGTGCTTGGAGGAGGAAAGCATTTTACACATGCTATCGTGGATAATGACCAAATTGGAGCCCTGCAGCAGTATCTAGACAGCAATTCCTCATCTGGTAAAATTTCTATCTTTGCTGCATTATTGTGTCACAAGCTCTTCCCAAGAGTCTGCTGGATTTTCAGCTGGTGAAAACCGACCTCCTTCATGTATTGCAGCGAGGCACTGATGCGATGATGAGTGAGATTATATTAAGCTTTCACAAACTAACGCAGAACTGACTGGTGCAGACAGCATTTTACTCTGCATTTTACTTTGCTTTCATTGCACATGTGCGCATTGCATCCCCCAAAATCCTGAAAACAAATTTTCTAAAACAGGAAAATGACGTATTCCTTAAATATCAAGACGGTCTGTAATGCAGAACTCATTATCTGATGCTGTATGCAGCAATCCTTGCCTTCCCATGACACGTCATGCGAACAGCAGCATCCTTTGGGTCATGGCAACATTACAACACGAGCGGAACTGGCTTTTCCACTTCACATGTGTTGTGACGTTTCGTTTGCAGAATGAATGCACTTACTGAGTTTTGGCTTATGCAGATGAGACTGCTTACAACCCAAGAAACCGTGGCTGATGAGTCCGATCCTGCCCGTACCGTAGCCAATGTGTCATGGACCTTAGGGCAGTGGTGGTCCGAGGACCCCTTGGGGTTTGGGAGGCCTTTTAGAGAGTCAGCGAATGTCTTACAAAAATAAATAATCTTAAAATGAATACATTAAAATTATTAAAGTATATACAAGAAGAAAAACGGAAAATGTTAAAACTTTTTATGTATTTGATTGCAAATTAAACAAGATATTTTAATATTTGAGTATTTTGCGCATACTTGTTTTTTTTTTTCATTTTGTGTATTTTTTTTAGATTGAAATCATAGAAATTGCATAGGCCGGAGGTCCTTCGCTTCCAATAATGACTCGGCTGGTGTCCCCAGATTCCAGTAATGATGATCCAAAGAAGTCAAATGGTTAAGAACTGCTGCCTTAGTGCAACGAAGGGAACGGGCCCTGACCGTGTACAACAATAATCAAGGTTGATCTGGCGCCTCTGGGCCCTTATGCCACCACGCCTGCTGCACTACTGAAAGTCACGCTCTGGACCCCAGTCCAGCAGGCAGATGAACAAGTGAACTCACGCAAGACCAATGAGAGAAGGCTTGGGGTTTGTCTCTTATCCCGTATACCTAATACGACGCAGGCGCAGAAGCAAAGTGGTTCCGTATTTGCATGGAGCAACACCCCCTCTGAAGATGCGCTGGTGCTATATGTATGTCAACACTAACACCGTAGTGCCCGGGGACGCGAAAAGCAGGCGCATAGGCCCCTTGCACACCGAGGGCAGTGTGCATAACAAGGAGAGGTGAAACACAGAACAACATGAAAGCATTGGTCTTAGTCCTCCCCCTCTCCCCAAGGAGCCGCACAAGGCTCCACCCTGACCCCCATAGTTTGCAAGCTCTACTAACTGCAAGGCAAAAAACTAAGAGGTATCACCTGAAGGTCCTCAGAGAATTACACACAACCCCTCTGAAAGGAAGCTCCGAACCATAGACTGATTTGTTGACACTGGACCTTATGAGGTCTAATCGTGGATCTCAAACAACCTTGTAAAACTAAACCGGGACAAAAGAGTTTCTGCTGCTTGCTCCTGATCGGAACTGCACTCTTGCTCATAACCTGGTCGTTCACGCGAGTCCGACAAGACAGTTTTCTTAAATCAAGTGGAATCTTCAGGCTTCAATCTCACATGAGACCTACACCCAGCAATGATCAGTGGCTACTCCGTTAAGTAATTAGTCCAGACGAAGGGTTTATGACACTCCCTGCTCACAGGAATTCCCAAATCGAGCCCTTCACGACTAAACGTTCTCCTAAATGTTGCAGGCAGGCTCATCTCCAGCGCGAAAGAGACAGAACACTTCCCCCACTCCTAAAGTATCTGAACTGGAAGATGATCGAGCGTGACGTGTAGTTGGAAGAAAGTGTCCCTTTTATTGTTTGTTACTATAACTTTACCTCTTCTTTTTAGACTAAATGACATTATTCACATTGTCATTCTACATAATTATTATTATATACTGACCCCTTCTCAATGTGACGTTTAATGAATATTTATTTTTCAGTCTTCTCTGTGAAGTTTTCTCTTGTTTTGAGTGACACGATCCACGCTATATAAAACTTAACAAAAAAAATTTAAAAAACTTGAAAAAAGGCTTTTCGGGCTGAAAAGCAGGATCACGTTGCATGGAAATTTCAAGGGTGGAGACAATCAATATAAGTGGGAGACATGTCCCTCTTCACTGCGAGGTGCTGTATGTTCTACAGTGTGGCCGCCCAGCGGAACATGCCACTCACTTCCTGTTGGTGTGAATGATACCGGAAGTGGTGCTGATGAAGAGGAAGACATGGCAATCTAGGAAGACATGCTGCCCAGTAATGAAGGCACAGAGCTTCCTCACCATGTGGTTAACAATTTTTTTTTTTTTTTTTTTAGATATTATTACACTTTTGAGAAACATTTTCAACTGTGTAAAGGCAGTTCAATCACTGGTTGAAAGTGAGAGAAGGTTTAATGTATATATGCATCGAAATACAATTGAAAAGTCAAACCTCGAACCTGATTCTTTTACTAAAGTGTACAGCAAATCTTGTTGAAATAGTCATGCTCGGTGCACTGTGGAAGAAACATATCCAGACAAAAACAGTAATACAAGTGAAACAAAAATGTCAATGATTATTTGAGGAGACACGCTTATTTTCTCCTTTCGGTAAAAATCACATTGCTCTGCGATTGTTGCGTCTGTGACTTATTTGTCCCCTGCACTGTAGGGTAGAAGCTCATTAAAACAAACAGCACAAGAAAAGAATGCCCCTGAGCCCACATTCTCTTCTCTGGCACCTTCTCTTTGGGAATCTGTTACTTCTGTGATGTCCCTCAGGACCTTCTGCAGGCTTCATTTTCAGGACAGAGACATCCTCAGTTTTCTGGCACTACTTTTCCACCTCCTGAACATCGGCACCAAAAGCCTTTCTTAAGAGCCTCACTCCCTGACATAAAGTCACTCCTTAACGAGCTATGGCAGTGTCTACTTTTAGAGAATTGGCAGTGTGTTGAGTAATTCTTTGATTTGAAGACACAGTCATTTTACACCGTCGAGTTGTCAGCAAGTGCGCTTCACTAACTGAGGTAGTGTCAAAGACAGGGTCATTTGCTGGAGCGTTTGGGCATTCTAATGTCTCTTCTGCAAAGACGGGCAATAAACAAGCTGGGGATCGTTTGCTACATTGGCCTGTTGTACTTCACTGTGCTTTGTTGCTGCTTCTTCTTCATGTGTCTTTTGGAGATGTGTCTGTTTCTGCAGATGTTTCTTCATTCTCTTCTTCTTCCACTGTGTTCCCTGCTGCCTCATGCTCATCTACATGCAGGGTACCGTGGCTAAGTAGGTCACCAAACATGGCTGCTCTGGCATCACAATCACATACCACACTGTGGGACAAGAAAGTATGCATGTGCAGGATATACCTCTAATTTTGCATGTGGTGTCAACTCAGTCAATCCCTTTGTTGGCACCTATGTCTATACTTCGAAAACCTTCTCTTGGATGGGAGTGAATTACAGATCAGCAGGTGAGTACTCTACTGTGCCTTTGCTGCATTCTTTAGCTTCTATTATCTTCTCCTTAATTAGCCTTTTTAAATCATACCATTTGTTTTTGAAGTCCTTATTAATTCAGACTGTTGCAGCAGCATTTGCTTGTGAAAGTATATTGTTCCATATCGTTTCTCATTTATATGGATGTCCATTGTGTGCGTGGCCAAAAAGCTGGGACTCACTCAATATGATGTTGTCAACCAATACTTGCATCGACCAGATTGTGCTTTCCTTTTGAGATCTTCTATATTGGACCCTCTATGACTCAAACGATATATGGCTTCATCGAGACATACTCAGGATATGTTACTTCGTACATATGTTTTCAGTTCCTTACTGTTATTTTCATATGTACATTTACATCTACATATATTTATATCTTGCACCATGTGTATCGTAGCGTGCGAAAAGCCCTAACATGCATGTGTGTGCCTTGTCATTAGTGGGATCCTTGAGACGTACTTTGATGCCCTGACCTTTCTACCGGTTTCTACCCTAACACTCATGAGAAGGACTTCTACCCCCACAGCTCAATGGGTGTTACACCTGCCACACAATGTGCGGCTGAAAAAGGCTTCATGAAAGACATGTCAAAAAGGTGACTGTATTCATGGAAAGGCATAGCACAGCAGTACTAGTAGTATGCCAAAGGCAAACATTATTATTATCAATCATGTTTTTAAAGCACACGATTGTCCATACGGCGTCCTGGCGTTAGCCATTATGCATGGTTGGTTAATCTAATCTCCTGTCTTACCTTGTAAACACCCAAGTTTTAAGGGATTTCTTGAAGTGCCTGGGATCAGGAGACCCCTGCAGCTCCGATGGTAAGGTATTCCACAGGTGTACTGCCTGTTTTGAAGATGCTCTGTCTCCATGTCTGGTGAGTTTAAATGTATCCAGAACCAGAAGGCCTGCTTCAGTTGACCTTAATTGGCGACCTGGTTGATAGTTCTTAAACTTATTTCTTAGGCAGACCGGGTCCATCATATGTGCAGCCTTATACACACTACACAGAGATTTTAAAATGTTCCTTTTTCTGACTGGTAGCCAATGTAGCTTTTTTAAAGCACAGGAGATGGAAGTTCTATGTGGGAGATCTCACGCCAGCCGAGCAGATGCATTGTGGGTGCGTGCTAGTCGTTTCATCAGTTTACCAGGTGCGGCCAATAAGAGTGCATTACCTTAGTCTAAGCGACTAAGGAGGGTGGTCTGGACACTCAGGACTCTATGATCCACTGGAGTGAAAGGCGATGAATCCACTGGGGGCCAATTCAGTGCTTTCAGGGGGTCACTGAATCTACTGGAGGCCAGTGGAGTGCTTTCTGGGGGGGTCACTGAATCTACTGGAGGCCAGTGAAGTACTTTCAGGGGGTCACTGAATCTACTCGAGGCCAGTGGAGTGCTTTCTGGGGGTCACTGAATCTACTGGAGGCCAGTGGAGTGCTTTCTTGGGGTCACTGAATCTACTGGAGGCCAGTGGAGTGCTTTCAGGGGGTCACTTAATCTACTGGGGGCCAGTGGAGTGCTTCCAGGGGGTCACTGAATCTACTTGAAGCCAGTGGAGTGATTTCTGGGGGTCACTGAACCTGCTGGGGGCCAGTGGAGTGCTTTCAGGGGGTCACTGAATCTACTGGAGGCCAGTGGAGTGCTTTCTTGGGGTCACTGAATCTACTAAGAGGCCAGTGGAGTGCTTTCTGGGGGTCACTGAACCTGCTGGGGCCAGTGGAGTGCTTCCTGGGGGTCATTGCATATACGGGGGCCAGTGGGGAGGTGCTTTCAACACTGGCTTGAAGTGGAGATTTCTTTGTGGGTTAAGGCACATCTCAGCACTCTGAATATGGAATCATTCAAGTCTGTCTATAAGATTCTTTGTATGCATGTCCTTGCCAATGAAAACTCCAGGGACGGATCTACCAATGATACGGATCTACCAATGATACGTGTCATCTGAAATTGAAACAACTCTGCAACTGGTGCTCACAACATGGCTTATGTCTGTTGCTTAGCAAACCTCATGGACTGTCACTGTTCTTGCGGTATTTGGCCTAACTGGACTACAACATGCGTCCATTATGGTGCATCAGGCAGCACTATTGTAAGGAAATGGCTCCCTGTTGCAATTACCCCCCCACTTTTTGCCTGATATTGATGCTGACTTGACTGAGAAGTGTACTGGGACCCTGCTAACCAGGCCCCAGCACTAGTGTTCTTTCACCTAAAATGTACCATTGTCTCCACAATTGGCACAACCCTGGCACCCAGGTAAGTCCCTTGTAACTGGTACCCCTGGTACCAAGGGTCACTGAACCTGCTAGGGGCCAGTGGAGTGCTTTCAGGGGGTCACTGAATCTACAGGAGGCCAGTGGAGTGCTTTCTTGGGGTCACTGAATCTACTAAGAGGCCAGTGGAGTGCTTTCTGGGGGTCACTGAACCTGCTGGGGCCAGTGGAGTGCTTCCTGGGGTCATTGCATATACGGGGGCCAGTGGGGAGGTGCTTTCAACACTGGCTTGAAGTGGAGATTTCTTTGTGGGTTAAGGCACATCTCAGCACTCTGAATATGGAATCATTCAATTCTGTCTATAAGATTCTTTGTATGCATGTCCTTGCCAATGAAAATTCCAGGGACGGATCTACCAATGATACGGATCTACCAATGATACGTGTCATCTGAAATTGAAACAACTCTGCAACTGGTGCTCACAACATGGCTTATGTCTGTTGCTTAGCAAACCTCATGGACTGTCACTGTTCTTGCGGTATTTGGCCTAACTGGACTACAACATGCGTCCATTATGGTGCATCAGGCAGCACTATTGTAAGGAAATGGCTCCCTGTTGCAATTACCCCCCCCCACTTTTTGCCTGATATTGATGCTGACTTGACTGAGAAGTGTGCTGGGACCCTGCTAACCAGGCCCCAGCACTAGTGTTCTTTCACCTAAAATGTACCATTGTCTCCACAATTGGCACAACCCTGGCACCCAGGTAAGTCCCTTGTAACTGGTACCCCTGGTACCAAGGGCCCTGATGCCAGGGAAGGTCTCTAAGGGCTGCAGCATGTCTTATGCCACCCTAGGGACCCCTCACTCAGCACAGACACACTGCTTGCCAGCTTGTGTGTGCTGGTGGGGAGAAAATGACTAAGTCGGCATGGCACTCCCCTCAGGGTGCCATGCCAACCTCACACTGCCTGTGGCATAGGTAAATCACCCCTCTAGCAGGCCTTACAGCCCTAAGGCAGGGTGCACTATACCCCAGGCGAGGGCATAGGTGCATAAGCACTATGCCCCTACAGTGTCTAAGCAAAACCTTAGGCATTGTAAGTGCAGGGTAGCCATAAGAGTATATGGTCTGGGAGTCTGTCAAAAACGAACTCCACAGCTCCTTAATGGCTACACTGAATACTGGGAAGTTTGGTATCAAACATCTCAGAATAATAAACCCACACTGATGCCAGTGTTGGATTTATTAAAAAATCCACACAGAGGGCATCTTAGAGGTGCCCCCTGTATTTTACTCAATTGTTCAGTGCAGGACTGACTGGTCTGTGCCAGCCTGCTGCTGAGAGACGAGTTTCTGCCCCCATGTGGTGAGGGCCTTTGTGCTCTCTGAGGACAGAAACAAAAGCCTGCTCTGGGTGGAGGTGCTTCACACCTCCCCCCTGCAGGAACTGTAACACCTAGCAGTGAGCCTCAAAGGCTCAGGCTTCGTGTTACAATGCCCCAGGGCACTCCAGCTAGTGGAGATGCCAGCCCCCTGGACACATCCCCCACTTTTGGTGGCAAGTCCAGGAGGAGATAATGAGAAAAACAAGGAGGAGTCACTGGCCAGTCAGGACAGCCCCTAAGGTGTCCTGAGCTGAGGTGACTCTGACTTTTAGAAATCCTCCATCTTGCAGATGGAGGATTCCCCCAATAGGATTAGGGATGTGCCCCCCTTCCCTCAGGGAGGAGGCACAAAGAGGGTGTAGCCACCCTCAGGGCTAGTAGCCATTGGCTACTAACCCCCCAGACCTAAACACACCCCTAAATCGAGTATTTAGGGGCTCCCAGAACCTAGGAAACCAGATTCCTGCAACCTAAGAAGAAGAGGACTGCTGAACTGAAAAACCTGCAGAGAAGACGGAGACACCAACTGCTTTGGCCCCAGCTCTACCGGCCTGTCTCCCCACTTCTAAAGACACTGCTCCAGCGACGCGTTCCCAGGGTCCAGCAACCTCTGAAGCCTCGGAGGACTACCCTGCATCTAGAAGGACCAAGAACTCCAGAGGACAGCGGCTCTGTTCCCCAAAGACTGTAACTTTGCAACAAAGAAGCAACTTTGAAACAACACACGTTTCCCGCCAGAAGAGTGAGACTTTGCACTCTGCACCCGACGCCCCCGGCTCGACTTGTGGAGAACAAACACCACAGGAGGGACTCCCCGGCGACTACGAGACCGTGAGTAGCCAGAGTTGACCCCCCTGAGCCCCCACAGAGACGGCTGCAGAGGGAATCCTGAGGTTCCCCCTGACCGCGACTGCCTGCTTCAAAGACCCGACGCCTGGTAAAGACACTGCACCCGCAGCCCCCAGGACCTGAAGGATCCGACCTCCAGTGCAGGAGCGACCCCAGGTGGCCCTCTCCCATGCCCAGGTGGTGGCTACCCCGAGGAGCCCCCCCCTTGCCTGCCTGCATCGCTGAAGAGACCCCTTGGTCTCCCATTGATTTCTATTGCGAACCCGACGCCTGTTTGTGCACTGCACCCGGCCGCCCCTGTGCCGCTGAGGGTGTACTTTTTGTGCTAACTTGTGTCCCCCCCAGTGCCCTACAAAATCCCCCTGGTCTGCCCTCCGAAGACGCAGGTACTTACCTGCTGGCAGACTGGAACCGGGGCACCCCCTTCTCCATTGAAGCCTATGTGTTTTGGGCACCACTTTTACCTCTGCACGTGACCGGCCCTGAGCTGCTGGTGTGGTAAGTTTGGGGTTGCTCGGAACCCCCAACGGTGGGCTACCTTGGACCCAAACTTGAACCTTGTAGGTGGTTTACTTACCTGCAAAAACGAACAAACACTTACCTCCCGCAGGAACTGTTGAAAATTGCACTGTGTCTAGTTTTAAAATAGCTATATGTGATTTATGTGAAAACTGTATATGCTATTTTGCTAATTAAAAGTTCCTAAAGTTCCTACATGAAATACCTTTCATTTGAAGTATTACTTGTAAATCTTGAACCTGTGGTTCTTAAAATAAACTAAGAAAATATATTTTTCTATACAAAAACCTATTGGCCTGGAATTGTCTCTGAGTGTGTGTTCCTCATTTATTGCCTGGGTGTGTACAACAAATGCTTAACACTACTCCTCTGATAAGCCTACTGCTCGACCACACTACCACAAAATAGAGCATTCAAATTATCTCTTTTTGCCACTATCTTACCTCTAAGGGGAACCCTTGGACTCTGTGCATGCTATTTCTTACTTTGAAATAGTACATACAGAGCCAACTTCCTACATTGGTGGATCAGCGGTGGGGTACAAGACTTTGCATTTGCTGGACTACTCAGCCAATACCTGATCACACGACTAAATTCCAAAAATTGTCATTAGAAACTGATTTTTGCAATTTGAGCTATTTGTCTAAATTTTTTAAAGTCCTGATAGGGCCTTGTGTTAGTCCCTGTTAGCATTTCTTTTAGAGTTTAAAAGTTTTGTGAAAGTTTGAATTAAGTTCTAGAGATAGTTTTAGATTCTTAAAAAGTATTCCAACTTTTAGAAACATAGGGCCTGATTCTAACTTTGGAGGACGGTGTTAAACCGTCCCAAAAGTGGCGGATATACCACCTACCGTATTACGAGTTCCATAGGATATAATGGACTCGTAATACGGTAGGTGGTATATCCGCCACTTTTGGGACGGTTTAACACTGTCCTCCAAAGTTAGAATCAGGCCCATAATGTCTAATGCAGAAGAGAGTGTGATGGAACTCGACCTCACACCTTACCTCCATCTTAGAATGAGGGAGTTAAGGTCTCTCTGCAAATTAAAAAATATTAAAGCTGGTTTAAACCCTACCAAACTACAGCTCCAGGAGCTGTTGGCAGAGTTTGCCAAAGACAACCCCTCTGAGGATGACCTCCTAGAGGAAGAAACTAGTGATGTGGAGGAAGTCCCACCTCCAGTCCTAGTTAGGGCAATCAGGGCTCCTCAAACCCTGATTCCAAATGTGATAGTCAGAGATGCTGTTTCTCTCACAGGAGAGTCCAGCAGCTCTGAAAACATTGAGGACAGCCTCAATGAAGATGACCTCCTGCTAGCCAGGATGGCCAAAAGATTGGCTTTAGAGATACAGCTCCTAGCCATAGAAAGGGAAAGACAAGAGATGGGTTTTGGTCCCATCCATGGTGGCAGCAACATAAATAGAGTCAGAGATTCTCCTGACATGTTGAAAATCCCAAAAGGGACTGTAACTAAATATGAAGATGGTGATGACATCACCAAATGGTTCACATCTTTTGAGAGGGCTTGTGCAACCAGAAAAGTAAACAGATCTCACTGGGGTGCTCTCCTTTGGGAAATGTTCACTGGAAAGTGTAGGGATAGACTCCTCACACTCTCTGGAAAAGATGCAGAATCCTATGACCTCATGAAGGCTACCCTGATTGAGGGCTTTGGATTCTCCACTGAGGAGTATAGAATTAGGTTTAGGGGGGCTCAAAAATCCTCGAGCCAGACCTGGGTTGATTTTGTAGACTACTCAGTGAAAACACTGGATGGTTGGGTAACTGGAAATGAAGTGCATGACTATGTTGGGCTTTATAATTTGTTTATGAAAGAACACATTTTAAGTAACTGCTTCAATGAAAAGTTGCATCAGTATCTGGTAGACCTAGGTCCAATTTCTCCCCAAGAATTGGGAAAGAAGGCAGACCACTGGGTCAAGACTAGGGTAACCAAAACTTCCACTGGGGGTGACCAAAAGAAAGGGGTTACAAAGCCTCCCCAGGAGAAAGTGGGTGACACTAGAAACAAAGAAAAAGAGTCCTCTGTAGGCCCCCAAAAACCAGACCAGGTGGGTGGGCCCCAAGACACAACCCAAAACAAAGATGGGTACCAGGGTAAGAACTGGGATGCCACTAAGGCATGGTGCCAAAACTGTAGACAGACCGGGCACCACACCAAGGACACTTCTTGTCCCAAAAACAAACCCCCTAGCAAAATCCCAGGGGTGACCAGTGTAGCCATTGGGGATGACTCCTCAGATGAGGAGGTCTTCATAGCCTTCAAATGGAAAAAGGGCCCAACAGGTGAGTTGGAGATTCCAGAGGGAAGTAGACACTTCCACCACCTACTGGTGAATGGAATCTCAGCCACTGCCCTGAGAGACACTTGTGCCAGTCACACTATTGTAAATGACAGGCTGGTGTTCTCAAACCAGTACATCCCAGGTGAGACTGCCAGAGTAAGAGTTAGCCCAGACAGGGTCACTGATAGGCCTGTGGCTTTTGTGCCCATAGAAGTGGGTGGGACTTTTAGCTGGAGAAGGGTGGTAGTCAGTACAGACCTCCCCCTTGATTGTCTCCTTGGAAATGACTACCCAGAGGTTAGTCAGAGCCCAAGAGAGGAACTGGTCCAGTGCCAGTCCTCTCCCAAGAATTCTGGAGGTCCTGCCCCTGCAGTAACTGCAAGCAAGCCCCAGAAGAAAAAGAAAAGAAAACGGTGTAGGAAGGGTGCACAACCTTTATCCAAGGTTCCTGCAAGCCAAGGAGATTCTGCTCCAGTAGTGGAGAAATCCAAAAGTGGCACTGGTAAGGTCCAACCTGACCCACAAGAAGTCCTGGCTAGTCAGGCAACTGTTAAGCCTGAGTGGGTGGCTCCTCAGCTAACAGAAGAAAGAGTGGAAGAAGGGTGTTTACTACAAGATGTAGTAACCCCCCACTCTAATACAGCAGGCTGGCACCCTGAACCCAAAGAAGCCTGTAACTTAGCCCCTTCCCTTGTAGGTGAAGAGCTAAAGGTGTGGTTCTGGGCACTGACAGCTGTCAGTGGCCTCTGCTGGGTGTTAGCCTTTATGGCTGCACTATCCTTGGCATGGTGGTCTGACCCCATGCCAAATAGCAAGTTAGGCCCCCTGACCCTATTGGTCATGGTGGGATTACTCCAGCTCTGGGTAACCTCTTTGGGTAAGCTAGGGGTGACCCTGGCTAAAATAAGATTAGCAGAGGTGGATACCTCTAACCCCAAGATAGAGAGAATGGGTGAAGACATTAAAGGCACAGACAAGAGGCAATTCAGACTAGGTCCTATCACTGTGAAAGTGGGTCAGTTCCCCAGAGGGAATGACCTGAACAGGAGGATGTAAGGCAGAGTAGGCCCTGCAACAAACCAGCCTATTTCCTCTACTCTTCCTCGCCTGACAGACTAGGAAGACTCTCCCAGCTTTGGCTGAGTCTCCTGGCCTGTGGGCTGAGGGGGGCTTGTGTAAGGAAATGGCTCCCTGTCGCAATTACCCCCCCACTTTTTGCCTGATACTGATGCTGACTTGACTGAGAAGTGTGCTGGGACCCTGCTAACCAGGCCCCAGCACCAGTGTTCTTTCACCTAAAATGTACCATTGTCTCCACAATTGGCACAACCCTGGCACCCAGGTAAGTCCCTTGTAACTGGTACCCCTGGTACCAAGGGCCCTGATGCCAGGGAAGGTCTCTAAGGGCTGCAGCATGTCTTATGCCACCCTAGGGACCCCTCACTCAGCACAGATACACTGCTTGCCAGCTTGTGTGTGCTGGTGGGGAGAAAATGACTAAGTCGGCATGGCACTCCCCTCAGGGTGCCATGCCAACCTCACACTGCCTGTGGCATAGGTAAGTCACCCCTCTAGCAGGCCTTACAGCCCTAAGGCAGGGTGCACTATACCCCAGGTGAGGGCATAGGTGCATGAGCACTATGCCCCTACAGTGTCTAAGCAAAACCTTAGGCATTGTAAGTGCAGGGTAGCCATAAGAGTATATGGTCTGGGAGTCTGTCAAAAACAAACTCCACAGCTCCATAATGGCTACACTGAATACTGGGAAGTTTGGTATCAAACTTCTCAGAATAATAAACCCACACTGATGCCAGTGTTGGATTTATTAAAAAATCCACACAGAGGGCATCTTAGAGGTGCCCCCTGTATTTTACCCAATTGTTCAGTGCAGGACTGACTGGTCTGTGCCAGCCTGCTGCTGAGAGACGAGTTTCTGACCCCATGTGGTTAGGGCCTTTGTGCTCTCTGAGGACAGAAACAAAAGCCTGCTCTGGGTGGAGGTGCTTCACACCTCCCCCCTGCAGGAACTGTAACACATAGCAGTGAGCCTCAAAGGCTCAGGCTTCGTGTTACAATGCCCCAGGGCACTCCAGCTAGTGGAGATGCCCGCCCCCTGGACACAGCCCCCACTTTTGGCGGCAAGTCCAGGAGGAGATAATGAGAAAAACAAGGAGGAGTCACTGGCCAGTCAGGACAGCCCCTAAGGTGTCCTGAGCTGAGGTGACTCTGACTTTTAGAAATCCTCCATCTTGTAGATGGAGGATTCCCCCAATAGGATTAGGGATGTGCCCCCCTCCCCTCAGGGAGGAGGCACAAAGAGGGTGTAGCCACCCTCAGGGCTAGTAGCCATTGGCTACTAACCCCCCAGACCTAAACACACCCCTAAATCGAGTATTTAGGGGCTCCCAGAACCTAGGAAACCAGATTCCTGCAACCTAAGAAGAAGAGGACTGCTGAACTGAAAAACCTACAGAGAAGACGGAGACACCAACTGCTTTGGCCCCAGCTCTACCGGCCTGTCTCCCCACTTCTAAAGACACTGCTCCAGCGACGCATTCCCAGGGTCCAGCAACCTCTGAAGCCTTGAAGGACTACCCTGCATCTAGAAGGACCAAGAACTCCTGAGGACAGAGGCTCTGTTCCCCAAAGACTGCAACTTTGCAACAAAGAAGCAACTTTGAAACAACAAACGTTTCCCGCCGGAAGCGTGAGACTTTGCACTCTGCACCCGACGCCCCCGGCTCGACTTGTGGAGAACAAACACCACAGGGAGGACTCCCCAGCGACTACGAGACCGTGAGTAGCCAGAGTTGACCCCCCAGAGCCCCCACAGCGACGCCTGCAGAGGGAATCCCGAGGCTCCCCCTGACCGTGACTGCCTGCTGCAAAGACCCGACTCCTGGTAAAGACACCGCACCCGCAGCCCCCAGGACCTGAAGGATCCGACCTCCAGTGCAGGAGCGACCCTCAGGTGGCCCTTTGGGAAGCATGGCAAACATATCTCTATGGGAAAGAGACAAGAAACCTGGGCAACACAGATGCGTCCTCTATGTCCTGCCATTTTGGAGCACTGCGTGGGGTTCGGTGACTTAAGGGACTCTGATGAAGGAAGGGGAGGCAGGTCAGTACTGGTGCCCCTTCACGCTCTGCCATTCTGGGCATTTTTGGGGAGGGAGGTGGGCTCAAGGGACAGTGCGGGATCAGAAAAGCCCAAAAGCACTGCTGCCTCCTCCATGCTGCCTTGTTTCAAGCCACCGCCAGAGGGAATGGGATTCAGAGAACTGTCAACTCACCAGAAAGAGTAAAGCTCCAGCCAGCTAAGCAGGATTTGAGGGGCATCAATAGCTCCCTTTTTCAATGTAGATGCGCACATACAGCCAGTTGGTGGAAAGGCCCCAAAAAAGCAAAAAAATTGTTACGTGCAAAAAAGGTATTGTAAGGCATGTAAAAACCAGCTCATTGCGATGGCAAGCAGCGTTCAAAGGAGATTATGGAGGCGTGGTGAGGTAAATTTAAAGCATCCCCAGTAGGCCCACTACCAGGAATTGCAGCAAAAACTTGACCCACTCACCTCCACCAATGTATCTATTTAGAGAAGGTGCATATGTCTCAGGCATCATCAGGCTTGCAACGGTAATAACGATGACCAGCCCAGCAAGACCAATGTTAAGTTCACAAGAATGGTGAAATTGTGAGGTTGTCCCTTATCTGTGGGTGTTGGGATGACAAATGCAAGTGCCACGTGAGAGGAGATTGGAGTTTTGACTGGGGTGGCCATGGTGCAGATATGGAACTTGCATCCCAAGCATAGTTGAAGCCTGTTCCAGGACAGATACAAAGTAGCAAGGTAAATCTAAACACTGCAAATGGTAGATGCAGTTCAATTTTCTATACCTTCTGGGACTGGTGTAGTCATCAAACAAATTGCGACACTGGGTCTATGGACTATTGGTTACTAACTGAAAGTGTATTCTGGGAGCTAGCATCAGAACATCAATTTCACTTTACAGAAAAACCAATTTGGCTCCATAAGAATGACAGGGAGGATGGTTTCAAACGATTAAGGTTTATTAGCAAATTAGTAAAAGTTACAGATTTCATTCATTTAGTAAATCAGTCAGTCAAGAAAGCATAAAATTCAGTGAAGGGCAGAAACGTTTAAGAGTCTAACTTAAAAAATTAAGAATATCGAGTCTCAGGAGGCAGAGTTAAGGAAAGGTCTTCCCTCAGCAAAGTCAGGATGGGATCTGCTGTAACTAAATTAAGACACACAGTTAAAATAATAACGTTTGTCCAGAGCTCTTTCCTTCATACTCTCCAATGATGAGGCCAATCTGGTTTTGCCATCTTCCTTCTGCAGGTAAATTCCCCCTGCTCTGATTGTAAAAACAAAGGCGCACATAATTGCACGGCCCTGAAGATAGCAACAGTCCACTCTGCCAAGTACAAGATGATCTTCTCATTCCCCACAAACAACGTAAATCACAGCAGACTACATTGTAGCCCCTGCTCCACCTGTAAACCTACACACAGCATTTTGAGGACCTCATTATTGAAATGGGTCCCCTTGTCTGGCTCAGCAAAAACAGGAGTCCAAATCTAGGAATCAATTCCAGCTTCAGTAGCTCGGCTACAGTAAAACTGTCATGTGTCCTAGTTGGTTACGCCTCCACCCAGCGGGAGAGGATGTACACCACAGCTAAAATATATAACAGCCAATTTCACACAGGGGTTTTCAATAAAGTCTAACTGCATGCTGTTAAAAGGACCTCTTGATCTCCCTACATGATTGAGTGTTACTGGTGCCCACCTACCTAAGTTCAAATGTTGGCATGTCACACACAGATGACAAAGATTTTCAGCCATCACCCCAAAGATTGGTTGAACCAATTCTGCTTAAAGAACCATATTATCGCATTGCTCCCTAAATGTGCAGGATCATGAACATGTCTCATCATGGGTGGCCTTGCATCTCCATAATCCAGATCTCATCCTCGTTCTTTGCACAGCCTGCTCTGACCCATTCTTGCTGCTCACTCTCTGGTGCCTCTTCTGCAGTCTTTTGATTCCCCCCACGTATCAGCGACGGTTAACAATAGACTTACAGCAGACTCACTCTCAGATTCATTTAAATATTCCTTGTTTAAAGCTCAGGACCCATGAGCTCAATATAGGGCAACTTTAACAGCATACCACTTTTGGACAGTGACATAATCATTTCTGCTCCTGTGTCCTGTGAAGTTCACAACAGCTACGTGGACAGGCATTTGTAAGGCCTTGAACAGGCACATGACATATTGCTCAATGAGGATAGGAAATTGCAAAGATGTCATAAACCCTCTTTGTGACCCCAACTATCCAAACTGGACTCGTGTGTCGAGTGACACACGAGTAGGCTCCTATGTTTTAACCTTGATGATTGTGATGATAACTGTTTATTGAATTTGACTGCTTTTTCAGCATGTCAGAAAAACTATTTAGGGCAGAGCAACGCTGGATTTGGAGATTGCACACTGACACGGTTGGATTAAATGACGAGATACCTTGGTTCTCTCTTTATAATTAGAACCCTTCAGTTCCCCCTTCTTCTTTTTTCGCTTTCTCTGGCCTTGCCCCCCCCTTTCTTTCTCTTCTTAACTCTGTTCTTCTTTCACTTCCTCTTCTCACTTTTTTTCTCTCTTTCTCTCACTTTTTTCTTTACTTTTCTTCTTTTCTTTGTCACTCTTCTGTCCCTCACACCTTTCTTACCCCCTCACTTTCTCTTCTCTCCTCTTCTTTGACCCCCGGACTCCCCTTGGTCCCCCCCTTTCCCTTTCACATTTCTTTCCCTCTCTGCCTCCCCTCTCTTTCCTCCATTTCTTTCCCTCTCTGCCTCCCCTCTCTCTCCTCTGCTTCCACCCCTCCTGCCTTTTTTTCCTTTTCCCCCCCCAAACCCCCTTATCCCCAACCAACCCCCCTTCCCTTTCCTCCCCCCCTCCCCTTTCCTTCCACCCCGCACTTGTTCCGGCCTCCCTTATCCATTGCAGCCTCGCTCGCCACTGGGAAACTATGTTTCCCAGCGTCGCGAGTATAGGCAGCTCACAGGGCTGCCGGGAAACTACGTTTCCCTACAGCACTTGCGGGTGGGCGTATCCGCCCAAACAGGGGATCTCCCTCAGCCGCGGCCGCCGATCACAGCGGCTCCGGCGTCCAGAGAAGGTCCAGCTCGTGAAGGCAGCACCACCCACTGGCGCCCCCTTGCTCTATCGGCCATTTCCGGCCCCCGGTACTTCCGGGGAGGTCATAATCACTTCCGGCTCACGGAAACGTAAGCAGCTCGCAAGACTTCTGGCCCCCGGGCCGCGGCGGTGATTGTCTGCAGCTCAAGTATTTTCACCCTATTAAGACTATTATATCAGTTACCGACTATCAGGCCACTTTATCCAAGCGGTCCTGAAGGAGAGGTCGGTATAGGCGCACAGAGAGCGCCCACCTTTGATGCAGTGAGTCGACCAACGCTGGAAACACAGATAAGAAGCCTCCCTGCTCCCTTATCTTTTTGTCCTCCTTTTTCCCCCTTTTGTTTTTCTCTCCTCCCCCTTTTCTCTTGCTTTCGCTCCTTTTCTCTTGTTTTCTTTTCTTCTTCTCTTTCTTTCTCATTCCTTTCTTTGTTCTTTTTTCCCCCCTCCCTTTCTGCCCCCTCCTCCGTTTTTCCCCCTTTTTTCTCCCCCTTTTCCTCCCCTTTTTCTCCCCCCATTTTTTTCTCCCTTCTCCAGTGTCCTCCTTCTCAGATTTCTACAGTTTTTTCACTCTATTCTTGGCTTCTACCGTCTTTTTCTTGACTACCCCCGGTATATATATTTTTATCTCTACTCTCCCCTTTTGCTCTTTCCCTCCTAACCCTAGAGTCTGACTATAAGGGGATGCTCCCTCTCCAGGATACCAGAGGCTAGTAGCCTCCATTGCTAGGGTAAGGAATTGTCTGCCCTTACCTACCATTCGCCTTGCATAGCCAGCATTGATGCGACCGTTTTAATTGCAACCAGTACTCTTGTGTTCTGCATGAAATATGTCACGTGTGCTGTGGTTTGCTGTGGATTATCTTCTCACCGTCAATTTTGGTCTGTTTTATTTTATTTATTGTAGGTCCTCCCCAGGTATTCCCTTGGTTAAGGTAGGCCCTTCCTTCCCCCCCCCTTTTTCCTACTGCGATTATTTCTGCAGCGCGTAATAAGCATTTGCAACAGGGATCCCACGCCCTGATGAATGCCCAGAGACCCTCCATAGCTCAATCATAAGGGCAGAAACATGTCGGCTACTTCTTTTAGATAGGTGACCTTGTGAGTCATTGCTCTCACACTGGTTCCCCACTTCTTTTAATCACACCACACAGAACCTTCTATTAAAATCACCCGGGTATCTGAGTAGGTGTTTTTATTCCCATAGCACAGCTGGATCCCTTCTTTCCAGAAATCAAATTAATTTACGCACTCCCTCCTGTTCTTTTAACAGTGAGGTTGAGTCTGCCCAGGTGGTATTGTCCTACCTGGGTGGGGCTAGGTGGTCATATGATGAAGCATGACACTATATAGTGTGTGAGACCACCTAGTCCGTAAAGGAAATCCCCCTCTACAGACCTCATACCACTTCACATTCCATTCACATTTTTACCTTTAGTCGAGGTACAAGATTGGTCTAGTGTCGCAACTGGCACACTAGTAACCTACCTATAGTTGCCGAAACCCCGTACTCTCTTTTGTGATTTAGTATTATGTTTGGGGAGTCGAGTACGGCGTGTGTCTTCTCCCGCTCCCTTATACTCTCCCTTTGTGTATTATCATAGTAGAGCAGCCTTCCGGTTGCGAGAGTCGTTTGCTCTTCACCCCTTTTTCCTCTAGCAAGCGCATTGCTTTGCTTGCGCCCCCCAGCACTTTAGGCCTTCTCCTTTTTCTAACGTTCCCTCTTATTGTGGACCCAACCCCTTACCTACCAACCCCCCTTTTTCTTTATCCCCCCCCCCCCTCCACCTCATCTGCCACATTATGGCAGAAGGTCTCTCCTTCAACGACGAGGAAGTATCAGCTATCCTCGCAGCCCCCTCACTCCTTGGGGACACGGCTCTGTCAAAAAGCTTATCCCAACTTGGGGACTGGGACTCCCTAGTGGAATTGAAACGCTCCCAGGTAAAAACCATATTACACGGAGCTGTCCTCACTGAATACCTGCGCAGTAACTCTGCACCAAATGGATTACTTGTCACCAATGAGCCTCGCATATTCCTAGACGACCTGGAATTTCGTAAAGATTGGTCGCTCATAGCATGGAGATGCACACGAGATTGGCTGATATTAATTATAAAAACCGCTACTAGGCTATCTGAAACCCTACTGATCCAGATAAAAACCAGTGAAAATAACCTGAAGTCAGGTGTGAGCATTCTCTCCTTCAAAAAGAAACTGGAGGAGGTAAACAAAAATATAAATGAATACAAAGAATATTTAACCCAGCAAAAAATAGGAAAGTTTCAAAAAGACCTTAATCGTTTTTCCCTAGAAAAAATATACCCCTACACAAAACCTGACTATGTAGCAAAAAATTCCACTAACACATCTGACACTTCCTCAGGGAACAACACCAGCTCAGATAGTGATAGCAACTCGTCAGGGTACACACGACAACACCGCGGACGACGTGGCCAACGTCGAGGAGGATGGAACTATCCACCCTTACCTCCCCAATACCCCCCATACTTGAACCAACAATGGGGTTGGCCTAACCAGTATGGCCCCCCTCCACAATACCAAGCACCTTACTTACAACACCCTGCCCAATGGTCCTTCTCTGAACCCCCACCCCCTTTTTTAGACAGAGGTCATGGGAGGGACAGAGGGAGGAGAAAAGAAGTACAGTGGTGTCCAAAAGAGGATGTTTTGGAAAACCCAATGCACAGGGACGCCACACCAGGGACAAGCAAGGCAAAGTGAACCCCGATTCAGAGAATACAGTTAACATCATTAATCTAACCAATCGGACCCTGAGTCAAATCGAAACCCAAGCATTAAATAAAGGCCTGAATTTCGTGCCTACCCCTAAAGTAGACCTGTTCAGAACCAGAACAGAACTGGCAGGTCTGTTTCGTAAGATCCGCCTAAAAACCTTTTTTCTCGGGAAAGAATATGATACTCCCGTACAGAACACAGGACTACGCCCGAAATCTACCTTTTGCCCCCCAGCAGGGCAAATGCCCCCGGAGGTACTGGCTTTCGAGAAATCAGTATCCCTTAAGATCAATGGGCTGACTAAGTCATCCAACAAAGTATTCCATAATATGAGTAAAACCGAAATAGAGTCATTGAAGAGCCTGACAGCCGACCCTAATATTATCATCAAACCAGCAGACAAAGGCGGGGCCACAGTGATTCTCCCACAAAAAATGTATAGAGACGAGTGTGAGCGACTGCTGGGGAATACCAGACACTACAAGCGTCTGGCACGTGACCCTACAACTGATGTCCAAGAAGAGATCACCTTCCTAGTGTCAAAAGGGAAGGAAAACAACTGGATTACAGATCATGAGGTATCATATTTGATACAGACCAACCCAAAAATCCCGTACTTTTATATTCTACCAAAAGTACATAAAGAGAAGATCCCTCCCCCCGGTAGGCCCATAGTTTCCGGGATAGGCTCAGCATTAGAGCCCTTATCAAAATTTGTGGATTTCTTCCTTCAACCGTTAGTTAAAAGGATCCCGACCTATCTTAAGGACACCAACCATGTCCTCCTTTTACTGGAGTCTATAGCCTTTGACAAATCTAAGGAACTTCTAATTACTCTTGATGTGGAATCACTCTACACAAACATCCCGCAAGAGGCTACCTTGGAAGTAATAAGCAACCAGCTAGACATACATATGGGTGAATCCCAAACCCCCCCCTGGGTTCATACTGGACTTAGCACATCTCGCTCTCACCAGAAACGACTTCAAGTTTGAAGATAGTTTCTTCTTGCAGATACAAGGCACATCGATGGGTAGTACATTTGCCCCTAGTCTAGCATGTCTATATGTTGACCATTTTGAAAGACATATGGTCCTACATGAGGACAACCCCTACCGAGATCAGATCAAACTCTGGAAGCGATACATCGATGATGTACTGCTAATATGGACTGGTAGTAAAGAAGAGGCCCAGGCATTCGCTGTTTGGCTCAACGGGGCTAACCCCTTTCTAACCTTCACAATGAACATAGGTGAAAACAAACTACCTTTCCTCGATCTACTAATCTATGAACAAGATGGCGGGTTAGCTACTGAAGTTTACTATAAACCAACGGACTGCAACAATTTATTACAATACCAGAGCTTCCACCCACGAGCCCTAAGAGATAACCTCCCGGTTGGGCAGTTCCTACGGTTAAGACGAAACTGCTCATCCGTCACCGATTACCGCAAACATGCAGACAAATTGTCTACCAAGCTACACACCAAGGATTATCCCCCACATCTGGTTAATAGGGCACAAAAACGGGCACGCAACAATAACAGAGACCAGTTGCTACAGCCTTGAGCACAGAAACCAAGTCTGGACAAGATCGTATGTGTCACCACCTTCAATCCCCTATCCAATGAAATCCAGAAGATTATAAGAGAGAATTGGAAAATTTTGACATCGGGTGGTTTACCCTTTGAACCACCATTACACGCATATAAGAGAGCAATCAACATACGGGACATGGTGGTCCACACTAGACCAAAGGAGAAGCGAGGTTCCACACAGACTACACTTTGGCAAATGGCCCCCCCGCAGGTCATCACCCATGTGGCAACTGTAGCGTTTGCCCTTTTACCCATAGATCTACTACCATTGATCTTGACCTCAAAACCCCATGGGTGCAAAAATCACTTACAAATTGTAACAGCAAAAACTTAGTTTACTTAATCAAATGCCCTTGCTTACTTAAATATGTGGGTATGACTACGAGGAAGGTTAGCACCAGAATTTGTGAATATAGAAGCACGATTAGGTGCAAACGAGACGCAACGAAGCTCACTAGCCATTTCCTACAAAGAAACAACTCCCCAGATGACGTCTTGGACGGTCCTGGAACATTTCTCTCCTTCGACCCCTAGCATGTCAGAAAAACTATTCAGGGCAGAGCAACGCTGGATTTGGAGATTGCACACTGACACGGTTGGATTAAATGACGAGATACCTTGGTTCTCTCTTTATAATTAGAACCCTTCAGTTCCCCCTTCTTCTTTTTTCGCTTTCTCTGGCCTTGCCCCCCCCTTTCTTTCTCTTCTTAACTCTGTTTTTCTTTCACTTCCTCTTCTCACTTTTTTTCTCTCTTTCTCTCACTTTTTTCTTTACTTTTCTTCTTTTCTTTGTCACTCTTCTGTCCCTCACACCTTTCTTACCCCCTCACTTTCTCTTCTCTCCTCTACTTTGACCCCCGGACTCCCCTTGGTCCCCCCCTTTCCCTTTTCTTTCCCTCTCTGCCTCCCCTCTCTTTCCTCCATTTCTTTCCCTCTCTGCCTCCCCTCTCTCTCCTCTGCTTCCACCCCTCCTGCCTTTTTTTCCTTCCCCCCCAACCCCCCTTACCCCCAACCAACCCCCCCTTCCCTTTCCTCCCCCCCTCCCCTTTCCTTCCACCCCGCACTTGTTCCGGCCTCCCTTATCCATTACAGCCTCGCTCGCCACTGGGAAACTACGTTTCCCAGCGTCGCGAGTATAGGCAGCCCACAGGGCTGCCGGGAAACTACGTTTCCCTACAGCACTTGCGGGTGGGCGTATCCGCCCAAACAGGGGATCTCCCTCAGCCGCGGCCGCCGATCACGGCGGCTCCGGCGTCCAGAGAAGGTCTAGCTCGTGAAGGCAGCACCACCCACTGGCGCCCCCTTGCTCTATCAGCCATTTCCGGCCCCCGGTACTTCCGGGGAGGCCATAATCACTTCCGGCTCACGGAATCGTAAGCAGCTCGCAAGACTTCCGGCCCCCGGGCCGCGGCGGTGATTGCCTGCAGCTGCAAGTATTTTCACCCTATTAAGACTACTATATCAGTTACCGACTATCAGGCCACTTTATCCAAGCGGTCCTGAAGGAGAGGTCGGTATAGGCGCACAGAGAGCGCCCACCTTTGATGCAGTGAGTCGACCAACGCTGGAAACACAGATAAGAAGCCTCCCTGCTCCCTTATCTTTTTGTCCTCCTTTTTTTTTCCCCCTTTCGTTTTTCTCTCCTCCCCCTTTTCTCTTGCTTTCGCTCCTTTTCTCTTGTTTTCTTTTCTTCTTCTCTTTCTTTCTCATTCCTTTCTTTGTTCTTTTTTCCTCCCTCCCTTTCTGCCCCCTCCCCCATTTCCCCCCCTTTTTTCTCCCCCTTTTCCTCCCCTTTTTCTCCCCCCCTTTTTTCTCCCTTCTCCAGTGTCCTCCTTCTCAGATTTCTACAGTTTTTTCACTCTATTCTTGGCTTCTACCGTCTTTTTCTTGACTACCCCCGGTATATATATTTTTATCTCTACTCTCCCCTTTTGCTCTTTCCCTCCTAACCCTAGAGTCTGACTATAAGGGGATGCTCCCTCTCCAGGATACCAGAGGCTAGTAGCCTCCATTGCTAGGGTAAGGAATTGTCTGCCCTTACCTACCATTCGCCTTGCATAGCCAGCATTGATGCGACCGTTTTAATTGCAACCAGTACTCTTGTGTTCTGCATGAAATATGTCACGTGTGCTGTGGTTTGCTGTGGATTATCTTCTCACCGTCAATTTTGGTCTGTTTTATTTTATTTATTGTAGGTCCTCCCCAGGTATTCCCTTGGTTAAGGTAGGCCCTTCCTTCCCCCCCCTTATTCCTACTGCGATTATTTCTGCAGCGTGTAATAAGCATTTGCAACAGGGATCCCACGCCCTGATGAATGCCCAGAGACCCTCCATAGCTCAATCATAAGGGCAGAAACATGTTGGCTACTTCTTTTAGATAGGTGACCTTGTGAGTCATTGCTCTCACACTGGTTCCCCACTTCTTTTAATCACACCACACAGAACCTTCTATTAAAATCACCCGGGTATCTGAGTAGGTGTTTTTATTCCCATAGCACAGCTGGATCCCTTCTTTCCAGAAATCAAATTAATTTACGCACTCCCTCCTGTTCTTTTAACAGTGAGGTTGAGTCTGCCCAGGTGGTATTGTCCTACCTGGGTGGGGCTAGGTGGTCATATGATGAAGCATGACACTATATAGTGTGTGAGACCACCTAGTCCGTAAAGGAAATCCCCCTCTACAGACCTCATACCACTTCACATTCCATTCACATTTTTACTTTTAGTCGAGGTACAAGATTGGTCTAGTGTCGCAACTGGCACACTAGTAACCTACCTATAGTTGCCGAAACCCCGTACTCTCTTTTGTGATTTAGTATTATGTTTGGGGAGTCGAGTACGGCGTGTGTCTTCTCCCGCTCCCTTATACTCCCCCTTTGTGTATTGTCCCCCACTTTCACCTGTTCAGGAATTTTGCTCTATCGACCTCCTGGACCTGTGCCACGCTTCCTGGATTCTCTTCCTGAGGTTGCAGCCAGTCATATCTGCAATCTCTCCAACGTAACTATTTTAGGAGATTTTAATATTCATCTCGATAACTCCGACTGCCCTTCGGCTAAATTACTGTCAACCTCTCTTGCAGCACTCCAACTAACTCAGCATGTATCTGGCCCTACCCACCAGAAGGGTCACACGTTGGATCTTATATTCAGCAATATTGCAAATTTGCTGACGGCCCCTCCCCTGCCATTACCCTGGACCGATCACTCCCTTCTCTCTTTCACTTTCCCGTACAATGCCACTCAAGGGCACCTCCCCAGCACTACTACATCCGGACGTATTTGGTCAAAACTGGGCCCGGAAGAATGGCGTAAGGCCCTCTTGACCCATGGCAAAACCTATCACCCTTCTGCCCCAGAAACTGCAGACTCTTTTGATAAATGGGTCTCATCCTCTTTGGATGTTGTTCTACCCATTAGAACCAGAGTAGTTCCTTCACCCCACAAATCTAAACCCTGGTTCTCCCCTTACCTGCTTGAACTCAAAAAGAACTGTAAAAAACTTGAGAGACTGTGGCGTAAAAACTACAGTCTCTCTAACAGAGAGATCTACAAGCAATCAATCAGAACTTATCACCACAATATTAAAATTGCTCAGTCTACCTTTTATGGTGAAAAAATAGAATGTTCTTCATGTCCTCAGAAAGAAATCTTTCAAATTTTTAGAGATCTGACCTCCCCTCCCATTTTTACCCCCATGACGGAAGCCTCCGTCTCCCACAGTGATCTACTGGCATCTTTTTTTCAGGACAAAGTCATCAGTATATACTCTGGGTTCCCCGCCTATATGAATAATCCCTCTATTTGTAAAGACACTGACTCCCTTCCTGTAGGAGTCTCTCTAACCTCCTTCCCCCCTCTCACCGAGGAGGTGACCATTAACTTCCTGTTCCAAAATTAAATCCGGCTCCCCTCTGGACCCTGCCCCTCCCTATGCTCTCTTGCAGGTACCATTGCTCCTCCTCTCACTAAAATTCTCAACAGCTCCTTATCCTCGGGCTCCCTTCCCCAGTCATTTAAACATGCTGTTGTTAAGCCCCTTCTGAAGAAACCCAAACTTGACCCCACTTTATTGGAAAATTTCAGACCTATTGCCCTCCTCCCTATCTCCGCAAAGATCCTTGAGAAGCATGTCAACACTGAACTAACCAACTATCTTGAAAGCAATGAACTTCTTCATCCCACCCAAATGGGCTTTAGAGCCTTGCACAGTACTGAGTCAGCTCTCCTTACAGTAACTGAGTCGGCCCGCCAACTCTTAGACCTAGGGTCTCACGTAGCCATCATCCTGCTTGACCTAAGTGCAGCTTTCGACACTGTCGACCACGATCTTCTCTGTCGGACACAATCAGATATAGGAGTCGGAGGTTCCGCCCTCTCTTGGTTTTCCTCCTTCCTTAAAGATAGATCTTTCCAAGTTTTGGACCGGACCTTCTTTTCTGGCCTTTTCCCCTTGGCATGTGGAGTCCCCCAGGGCTCGTCCCTTAGCCCCACTCTCTTTAACGTTTACTTGTCACCTTTAGCTAGAGTAGTTGCCCCTCACAATCTGTCCTTGGTCACCTATGCAGATGGCACTCAGTTAGTGGTATCCCTCTCCAGCTCTGGAGACTCGCCGGTGACCAATCTCTCCCGTTGTATGAGTGACATCGGCAAATGGATGACCAAGTCCAAACTCAAATTTAATGATGGAAAATCGGAAGTCCTGGTTTTGGGTAACTGTCCCCCGCTCTTCCCCTTCCCTTGCTCTCATATGCCTTCAGTACTCTTCCTCTCCCCAAATCTCAGGTTAAAACTCTAGGTGTGATGCTTGACCCTAGGCTTACTATGGACTCCAAAGCCAGTAAAGTCTCTTCTACCTGTTTTGGCCTTATGTGCATGTTCAGAAAGATTCTCTCTCTTCTCCCTCCTACAGCCAGAAGAATTCTCATTCAAGCCTTAATTCTTTCCCGACTGGATTACGGAAACTCCCTGTTCCTTAGCTCCCCTCTTTATGTTATAAAGAAGCTGCAAAGAGTGCAAAATGCAGCTGCCAGGCTTCTTACTTACTCCTCAAAATATTAATCTGCCAAATTGGCTATTTCCACCCTCCACTGGCTCCCCATCAAAGAACGGATCCATTTTAAATCTCTCTGCATTGTCCACAGGGCCCTTCATGGTAAAGGTCCCATCTCTCTAAGGAAACGGATTTCCTTGCATACTCCTACTAGGAACTTACGTTCCTCCTCTCTTAAGTATGCACACATTTTTCGATCTAAGAGAGCCTGAGGCAACAATTCTTTTTCCAGTAAGGCCTCCCACCTTTGGAATACCCTTCCTTTGGAGCTCCGCTATGAACCCTCCGAGCGCCTCTTTAGGAAAAAGCTCAAAACTTTTTTATTCTGTAATTAGTATCGATTCCCCCTCCTATTCGTGTTTTGTTGCTTTTAGCGCTGGGATGCCTTTGGGTCGCCATTCGCTTTATAAAAAAAAAAAGAAACTCGTGGACCACACCAAAGCTATATTGACTATCATAATAAATGGCAACACTTAATTGGTCGGCAACACAGCAAGCTCTAATGACAGTGACCAATTCAGCCACCTGGGCAAAGATTACATCACACAACCAAGAGGCTTCCACTATACCCTCTAGGGTGCAAACAGAATATGCAGCTTTCAAATTCCCCTTATCATCTGTCAGGTAAGAGCCGCCCACAAACAATACATAACCCAATGCTGTACGGGGGTAGTCTCTGATGTCAGGCCTTGCTTTGGTGCACAACTTGGTAAGATCAAGACAGTCATGTGCAAACCACCACCCTCGTCCATTTCAGTTTCTGATAAAGGTAACAATGTAGCAGGGTTTAAACACAAATACGGTTTCAATGTAATGTTTTCTGCTGCCAGTATGATAAGCTCATACCTGGTCAGACGGCTATGGGTCATTAACTGTGCCTTAGTGCTGGAACTCAGATCGCAAAGAGAAACTGTCTCTCTTTGTGCAGTGGGATGGAAAACAAAGCTTGACATAAATCAACCATTCGGCTTCACAGGGTATCTGAAACAGTATTATGGTATGATTCAGCACCATAGGACAACATAGAACAATGTGATTGATTTTTCTTAAATTCTAATTTATGTGGTACTTCCATTAGGTTTCTGCAACCAAGCCCATAATCAGGGAATTACATGGACCCCCAAGATCTCTTTCAGTATCCCTTGCTCTTTCATGGACTCCATCACTGAAGAGATTTTAGCCACTGTATCTGGTGAGAGATTGTACTGGGGCATTCGGGATACTCTGCACTTGGTTTAACTGTGATTTGCACTGGCTCTACACTTTTTAATAAGACCAGTGTCCTTACCTGATAAGTGCCAGACTTCAGGTTTAACTGTATATGGGGAAATAATCTGTAGTCCCAATGTCCCCTCTAATTATTTTGTTTGGTGAGCAGCAATGCAATGTCTTTGTGCACACTATTCTGAGAAGTGTGCACAAATGGAAGTAACCATGAGTCATTATGCAAGCAAACCTGCTACCTCTTGGGTGACTGGGTAAAAGAACAGTTGAATTTTTTACACAGATGAACTAAATGGTAAATTATATGTTTAGATGTTATTATTGAAACTGTACTGTCTAAAGGCAAATAGATAGCAGTGAAATTTCGGACAGGGTGTGGTGCAGCTCATGTGGTAACCTAATCTTGGCTGCCCAACAGAACATCCAAAGAGCAGTTTTGTTAAATGTAATACACTCCTTTCCTAATTCACTGCAGCTTGTCCCCTGACCAGGCTTCTTTCTGCTGACACTCCCAGAGCATAGGTTCAGTTTCTCATTCTCTTCTCCGAATAACCCCCTACACCGTCTACCAACCAATTACTGTGGGCAGCACCACCAAGGTGCAAACTGAATCTTAGATGCTGCGTTTAATGTGTTAAAAAATATATATATAAAGGTGCAGATGCCCAATTATTTGGGGTGTACCCCGATCACTTCTCTCACTGACACAGACCATTTATCACACTGGCACTGCTTGCTGCCTGCATGGACAAAGTCCCACACCGGATTACAGTGAATAAAGCCAGTGAGCCTGTCTTTTTTAAAATTTTTGCTTCTAGGCCTCCCCTTCCCACTCCCCACCAGTGCAGAGCCATTTTTTGGCTATTTTGGGTAGTTTGCACTTAGGCCCTCATAACATTTAGTTCATATTAGGTATCCACGCCAACTTTTTGTCCTTTTTTCTCACATACTGGGAATTTTAAAGGTACCCAGGGTTTGTGGATTCCCCTGAAGGGAACTGAGAAATTAGTTAAAATACAGCTAAATGTCGCTTTTTTGGGAAAAATGGAAAAAGGTGTTGCAGAAGAAAGTGTCTGTTTTTTTCCCTGCAAATAGCATCAACAAAGGGTTTGCAGTGTTAAAATCACCATCTCCCCAGCTTTCAGGAACAGGCAGACGTGAATCAGAAGACAACATTTTTCAACACAGTTTTGGCATTTTACTGGGACATAACCCATTTTTCCTATTTTTTGTGCTTCCAACCTCCTTCCAGTTAGTGTTAGAATTGGGTGCAAAAACCATGGTGTATCCCGGAAAGCTATACATTTCTGAAAAGTAAACAAAATTCTGAATTCAGCAAGGGTCATTTGTGAAGACCCTCAATATTTTCCTAAAGAAAGCAACAGTTGAAATAAAAAAATATTGAAATTGAGTTGAAAAGAAACGGTCATTTGTGTCTACGTTTTCATCTGTAACTTCTAACTATAGCATATTTTCAAAACCAATATACTGTTACGTCCGCTGGACTCTTTTGGTTATGCGGATATATAGGGTTTATAGGTTCACCAAGAACCCTAGGTGCCCAGAGCCAATAACTGAGCTGTACCTTGCATTGGTTTTTCATTGTGTACCTGGTATACAGTAATTGATTTGGAAAAATATAAACAGTGAAAAATAAGTATCAAGGACTATGGTCCAGATTTAAGAGGGCCTAGACTTCCTTGCGCCACATTAGAGTGATTTTTTTTAATGCTCCAAAGTGGCACAATGCATGCATGTGGCCCAAAGAGGCCATAATTGCTGCACCAAATTTACAAAGTGGTGCAATGCATGCATATACATCAATAGCGTCAGAAATATTGCTGCTATTGCCCCTACCCTGCGCTATGGTGCGCTGTATTTTAAATATGGGACACACATGGCGGCCGTAGAGGGGCGCTAAGGGGCGCAAAAAAAGTGGCGCTGCAATGGGTGCAGCACCACTTTTCTTAAATCTGCCCCTAAGTATTTTCTGAAATGGGCAAAAGATATGAAGTTTCGAAGCAGTGGTTATTTGCACATCTCTGAATTTGTAGATACACACAGTAGCACGCGAATTAGAGGGCTTTTCTTAAAATTACTTCTTTCTTACATGCTGTCTTTCATTTGGAAGGCACAAATGGAGAGAAAGACAATTGTTATTAACACTTGTTCTATTATTCTGTGTTCCCCTAAGTCTCCCGATAAAAATGGTACCTCACTTGTTTGGGTAGACCTAGTGCCCACAACAGGACATGGCCAAAAACATAACATGTATGCAGCGCATTTTTCCACCGAAAACTGACCCTCTTTTTCTGATGTGGGTAGCTCTAGATTTTGGACCCATGCTCAGCTGGCACCTAGGGAACCCTAGCCAACCCGCAAATTTTTTAAAACTAGACACCTGGAAGAATCCAGGACATTGTGACGTGTGTGGAACCCATTATCTTACCCACAATGTCCTGCAAACCTCGAACGTTTCCGGAAATCACCCATTTTCCTTACATTTCTGTGATGGAAATGTCCGGAATCTGCAGGAATCTACAAAATTCCTAAAAACAATGCCCCACCCGTGTGGCTAGGCCTAGCAGTGCAACATAAATGGATCAAATCAAGGAGAATGGAAGCGCTTGCATGGAGACTCCTTTTGACCTTGGTGGGATCAGTTCCTCTTGCTGGCACTAGGCCCAGCCACACAAGTGAAAAATAGATTTTATCAGCACAGGTGGAGCAATGCTGGGTTGTAGGAATTTTGTGGATTCCTGCAGATTCCGGAAGTTTCCAACAGAGAAATGTAAGGAAAATGTGTGCCTTCAGGCAAAGTTGGAGTTTTGAAGGACATTGTGGGTAAGAAAACGGTGTGAGCTGCATTTGAAGCACACCAACCCAGACTTCCCCAGATGTCTTCTTTTCAGAAGTGACTGGGTCTGGGAAGTTTTTCCAGGTAGCAGCCTACCCAAGCCCAAAATGTGCAGCCGCTCACCTTTGCAAGTGGGACAATTTTGGCAGTTAGCCAAGCTCTACTGGCCCATATGTGAAATCCACACCCAAAAGAGTTATATTTCCTTTTCCTTGCATTGAGATGAGATGCTTTGGTTAGCGGGCGCAGAAAGATTGTGCTCATTTTGAGGGGTGAGGACATTGCCATACCCATTCTTGCCAGCCCCCACACCTAATAGTCCCTAGTTCCTAGTAGGCTTTCTGCTCCCAGGGGTGGGGGGTGCAGATATGGGACTATTGCCCCAATCATCCACCACAGGGGGCAGAAAGACTGTGCCCATTTTTTGAGGGTGGGGGCATTGACATACTCATTCTGGGCAGCCCCCACCCCTACAGTAATAAAAAGAAATCCCAGGTGCCTAATGGGCTTTCTGGGTATACTGAATAGAGCAGTAGCTGCCTTCCCCCAGGCCACAGGGACTGGAGTTTAGTTAACTTGCTCCTTATATAGGTTCCTCGTGGTTGTTGCATATGCTGTTGTGATTGGTTGTTGGGAAATGGTGTTTCATTGGTTGCTAGCTCCAAGGATGCAGTTATGATTGGTGGATAGGGCTAGGATTCTGATTGGCTGTTGGTTCTAGGGCTGTGATTGGTGGATAGGGCTAGGATTCTGATTGGCTGTTGGTTCTAGGGCTGTGATTGGTGGTTAGGGCTAGGATTCTGATTGGCTGTTGGTTCTAGGGCTGTGATTGGTGGATAGGGCTGGGATTCTGATTGGCTGTTGGTTCTAGGGCTGTGATTAGTGGTTAGGGCTGGGATTCTGATTGGCTGGTAGTTCTAGGGCTGGGGCTGTTATTGGGGGTCAGGAAATAGGGCTGTGAGTGGTGATTAGGGCTGGGTCTCCCATTAGTTGGCTAAATCAGGGTTTAAAATTGGATTGGCTAGGGTTAGGACCAGCTTCTTATTGGCCGTTAGGGCTATAAAAGGCTAGGATTCAGGGCGTCTGAGCCCGGGCGTCGAGGCAAAGGGCGGAGAGGACAAGGGCAGTTGCCTGTTTGGGCCTGTTCGGGACAGGTAGGGACTAGGGCCAGAAATGCTGCCCAATACACATTCCACCAGGAGTGGTCTCTACCCCAACACATCCCTCAACATGCAAACGCATTATCTGCAAAGATATCCGACTCATGCATCACAAACTGACCACAGACAGATTGCATTGTCCCATCACCCATCACAATACCCTACATACAACACATATACAGATACCCCCCATAACTACTACAGTCAAACACCTTCATTCTCACAACACCCACTACTCTGTCCCCTCCCACTAACACTACCTGCCACCACCCACACAATACAAAACTACAACATACAATTCTCTCAGTTTCAGTCTCCCAGATACACACTCTCTACTCATACTAACCAAAAACACTATCCGCTGTTCGCTCCACACAGACCGCCTTTCTTCATAACAATGCCCAAACCCTGCCTTCAAACACATCATCTACAAACACTCTTCCCCTCTCCTCACCAATTACACACAACCATACAATCCCCACATTTCACTCCAGCACACATATTACCCCTTCCAGTCATCTCAACTAATACTTATTTCCCTGACACATACTCCATCCACACTAAATAAACGCAAACAAAATAAAATACATGCCACTCATAGCAACCTTGCATCCCCTTGTTTGTTACATAATAAAACTACCCTACAAAAAACACTACACTCCTCATGGCTCTCTGAACCACCAAGTCCACCACCCACACACACAGACCCAACAAAATGCCTCCTTAACCTGCTGGAAGAGGAACACTATGTTGAAAAGCAAGACTATTGTGAGCCTCAAACAGTTAACACAACTAGCAACACTCCTGCTTCAAGCCCACATTATACTACTTACCCTTCTACTAAACAAAACAACACTACCACTAACACACCTTATCTAAACTGCCAGCTCATAAATGCTCGATCACTCTCAAAAAACAAGCACCACATCTACGACCTGCTCACAGACACACAACCTGACTTACTATTCATTACGGAATCCTGGTTGGGAGATGACATGGCACCAGTGTTGCACGAAGCCCTTCCTCCGGGCTATCAAACCATCACACAAAACCGTATAGGCAAGAGAGGAGGTGGACTAGCTATTATATTCAAACAGGCAATAAACCTCAGTAAAACAGACAACATCTCCATACAAGGTTGTGAAGCCCTCCTTACCAGATGCCACCCTACTCCAACTTCCACCTGTAACTTTCTCCTCCTTTACAGACCTCCACCTAACAACTCCACTTTCCCAGATGCTTTTCTTGACACAGTCTCAAACCTTATTACACTATACTCCAATCTATGCATTCTTGGGGATCTAAACATTTGGTTTGACAAACCCAATATGCCCCATCCAAAAGCTATCACCGCTGGCCTACTCGCATTGAACCTACATCAGATTGTACACAATCCCACACACATCGCTGGTCACATCCTAGATGTCATTTTTGCTAAGCCTGAACTCGTTACTATTCATAGCATCACACCAACCACCTGGTCAGACCACCATCTGATAACTTTCCGACAGACAACTCCACAAATCAACACACCCCACAACCACTTACATACATACACCTATCGACCATGGAGCAAACTCAATTTGGATCACTTAGAAACACAACTAACAGCAAACACAGATCTAGATACAATCAATTCTGTACCAAAACTTTATGAGTGGCTACAGGAAGCTTTTGATGTCCTAATACCACTCAGAAAAACTAAACATGACAAAAGAAAACCAAGACCTTGGAGAAACACAGAACTTAAAAAGATAAAGCAACAAATCAGAAAGTTGCAGCGGACCTGGCTCAAAACAAACAACAGTCAAGACCAACTGCAGCTACACAAACTTAACAGGATATACAAATCATCAATCAAAAAAGCTAAAAAAAGATACTACTCAGACAGAATTCAAAATGCTCAATCTACAACCAAGGAATTTTACAAAATTCTCAATGAATTTCGAAAACCGACATGCATGGAAGGAAGTCATCCCACCACTCAAGATTTCACAAACAAATTGGCAACTCACTACACAACCAAGGCAGACACATTGGACTCCTATTTAAAACAGAAGAAAACCATCAGCACCAACCCCTTTACTAAATTACCCTTTAAGAATAAACCATCCCAACCTCTACAGTCCTTCAAACAAATATCCCAGGATGAATTTATGGATTTGGTCAAAGCAAGCAGACCTTCTGGCTGCCCTTCTGACCCTTGCCCACCACAAATCTTCAAGAACATCCTGCTATCTACTTCTGCTGCCACACCTGTAAGAAGAATCATCAACAACTCTTTAACTTCAGGAACTTTTCCTACAGACCTGAAAAAGGCATACATACGACCATTATTAAAGAAAACAAATCTAGACCCGCAAGACCCCAACAACTACAGACCTATCACAAATGGACCTTTCCTGGGCAAATTGATAGAAAGAGCAGCATTCGCCCAGATGTCACAATTCATTGAAGACAATTCTATACTTTCAGACTTCCAAACTGGATTCCGCCCAGGAAGAGGCACTGAATCGGCACTCATGGCAATCTGGGACGATCTTAAAAACACAGTCGACCGAAATGGAGTTGCTGCACCACTTCTCTTGGACCTCTCAGCTGCCTTTGATACGGTTGACCATGACACCCTAACTCAAAGACTCCACGAAGCCGGCATACAAGGGATTGCTCTTGACTGGATTACTTCCTATCTCCAAAAAAGATCGAATATCATCCACTCGCCCCCCTTCTCGTCCGAACCCTACCTCACAAAAACAGGGGTACCCCAAGGGTCAATCATCTCACCTTTGCTTTTTAACATCTACATGATATCTTTACCAGAACTGATCAATGATTTCCATCTCACATGCTACAACTATGCAGATGACACACAAATACTACTTCAATTAGAAGACCCCAAAAACATTGAAAACTCACAAATCTTCAGTTGCCTCAGAGCCGTTGATCAGTGGATGACCTGGAGCCATCTCAAACTAAATACCTCCAAAACTGAAATACTCATATGTGGTGACTGGAAAAATTATGACCCACTGTGCGTCTGGCCTGACGATCTCGGACCACCTCCTCAATTATCCAAGGAAGTGAAAAACCTAGGAATCACCATGGATTCCAAACTAACTATGAATGCCCAAGTAGACAAATTAGCACGCACAAGCTTCATCACCTTAAAGACTTTACGACACATCTTCCCCCACCTCGGATTTCCACACAAGGTGCAAGCTACTATCTCACTTGTATTATCCAAATTGGATTATGCCAATAGCCTCTACCATGGATCATCTCTATCTGTTATGAAAAAACTACAACGTATCCAGAATTCCGCAGCCAGGCTACTACTACATGTAAAGCCGCAAGCCCACATCTCCCCTGCCTTGAGAGCACTACACTGGTTACCCGTTGCCAGAAGATGCACTTTCAAGCTGCTTTGTATCACCCACAAAGCTATACATGGAACAGGACCGCTTTTTATCAGAAAGAAAATTACCAAATACATCCAACAAAGAACCCTCCGCTCAAGACTGGCACCCCGCCTTAGAACACCACCATACAAGAAAAAGACTGTAGGTGGTACATCCTTCTCCGTCCAAGCAGCCAAACTATGGAATTCATTACCCCCAACTATAAGAGCCACAGATAACTTTCTTGTTTTCAGGAAACTACTCAAGAGTTGGCTCTTTCCTTCATAACCCCCTTTTTCAAACAACTATGAACTGCATATGCCTATGTGGATAATTATTTTTTTCAGATTATACGTATATTTCTATTTATTTATAGTTTCTTTGGAAAATATGTATTTCTATTTATTTATAGTTTCTTTGGAAAATATGTATTGCTACTGTCATAACAATAAAATACACACACACTCTTTTAAACCTGTCTGACTAAGTATTTTTTACCCATGATTCTAATTATGTATTGTATGTGCATATGTGTGTGTATTCATGTGTGTGTGTATAAATATATATATATATGTGTATATGTTGTTTCTGTGCCTGGCATGTTTGTGGATCATTGCATGGCTCCTGGTTTTTGGGTTGTTATACTAGATATCTATGAATTTCTGCTCTCATTTTATCACACTTATCTACTCATCACTCTTATGTCATGTCTCTATCAAACTATCCTCCATTCTCACTCTATCTCATCCCAAATCCCTTCGACCACTTTCATCTCCTAAATACCTCTGCCTAAGCTCTTCCCTCCACCTCCACATCTAACTCACCAAACCTCACTCTACCTCTGTGACCTCCCACACAACCCTACTAAATTCTCCTGCATTCATCTCACCCTGCTACTATGCTCTCCCTAACCCTTCCACATCCTCTTTCCCCTCCGTCCCCCTTTTATTCATCCCAAGCCTTTGGATTGAGTAAATGAAGGATATACTCCCAATTAACACTTCTGGATTTCTTTCCTCCTCCACCCCTCCATTACTCCAGTCAATCTAACTAACAAACTCTCATATCCGCAACTCAAATTAACTCATAATAATACTAAAACTGTACTCCTTATTAAATTATACTAATCCATCACTAATTCTTGTTGGATACCGGAGTAGCGTGCTACTCATCGAAAAGCGCTTCGACGCCTCGTCAGGGGTAGTAAGCGCTATATAAATATGATTACAATACAATACAATACAATCTTTGTCACTGGCATGCCATTTATCCCACTTCTATGACCATTCAGTGTACCCTTTGGTAACTTGTTTTGGAGATGTTGGTGCCCCACTATCGCTCTTGGTGTGATCACTGCAGCCAACTACAGGTCTTCCAATGTGAACATTATTGTACATTTGAAATGCAATGTTTAAACCTGGTTAAACAAATACATACTTAAATCATCTGACATACTCCATACTTGTATTTTTTCAAAGGGTGTTTATTTAAGTGCTAAGGAGTAGAGGGGCAAATGCATTGGGCTTGGGTGATGATGGAGAAAATTCCAGGGTATAGTTCTAGTCTATTTGGTGCACAGGTGCATTGTCCAAGGGGACATACGAAGGGGAGCAATGGCAGTTCAAGGTGGACAGGGTGACAGAGTGGGACACAAGGGTGACAATCAGGAGATTTCCTGACGGGGTCTTGGCAATAGTCTCTGGCTTCAGCCTGGATCGCAGGGAACGTTTGTGGGGTGGTTCTTCTTCTGCAGGGGGAGGGGTGCTGGTGGCCTGTTGGTCCTGTGGCGGGCCTCCTGTCCACTAGCGGCAGCGGAGGTGGAAGGCAGTTCAGATGTCTGGCTAGTGGCAGGGGCCCGCTGTTGTGAGGCTGCCTCCGTCATAATGTTGGCCATGTCTGCCAGCACCCCTGCAACAGATACCAGGGTGGTGTTAATGAGTCCTCACTGATCCCCTAGTACTGTCCCTCTCCAGCCGCCTGTTCACCTGTACGTTGGCCAGGATCTGGCCCAGCGTATCCTGGGAATGTTGGTATGCTCCCAGGATCTCGGTGAGTGCCTCCTGGAAAGTCGGTTCCAGGGGCCTGTCCTCACCCTGGCACACAACAGTCCTCGTAGTTTCCCTGTTGTCCTGTGCCTCTGTCCCCTGGACCGTGTGCCCACTGCCACTTGACCTCAGGTCCCCGATTGTCTTGTGGGCGAGGTGTTCCCTGAGGTCCCTGTAGAGGTGGACACACTGCTGATTGACGCGTTCTGGGGACAGAGGTCTGGGTACACTGGGTGGGTGCTGTGGTGGTGTTTCCTGAGGGGAAGCCTCTGTGGTGGTGTGTGACTGTGGTTGGGTAACCGGCTGTCCAGCGGTCCCTGATGGGCCAGGTTGGTCATCCAGATCCAGGCAACCAGAGTCACTGTCATCACTGTGGGCCTCTTCAGTGGGAGGACTGGATATTGTTGGCACCTCTTCTCCGCTGACATTGGCTGGGTTACTTGTGGGGATGTGAGGGCAGTGTTATTGTTTCTGTGTGTGACATATTGTGCATCAGTGGGTTGCCCCATTTGGTTGTATTCGCCCTGGCAGCTTTCACTTGTGTGAGTGGGCTAGCTTATTCTCTCTAGTGTGCATGCTTTTGTGATAGGTGTCCATGCAGGGCTGTGAGCGGTGTCCATGCATTGGTGGTGCATGCAGGCTTGGCATTGGGATGAGTGAGATGTGATGGTGGGGTGTGTGGGAGGTGGTGGAGCGATGGGGGTGAGGGTGAGTGTGGGGGTTTGTGATGGCATGCAGAGAGGGGGGGTGATAGTAATAGAGAGTTGACTTACCAGAGTCCAGTCTTCCTGCTACTCCTGCCAGGCCCTCAGGATGCATGATTGCCAAGACTTGCTCCTCCCATGTTGTTAGCTGTGGAGAAGGAGGTGGGGGTCCACCGCCAGTCCTCTGTACAGCGAGTTGGTGTCTAGCTGCAATGGAACGTACCTTCCCCCATAGGTCATTCCACCTCTTCCTGATGTCATCCCTGGTTCTTGGGTGCTGTCCCACGGCGTTGCCCCTGTCCACGATCCTCAGCCATAGCTCCATCTTCCTAGAAATGGATATGTGCTGCACCTATGCTCCAAATAGCTGTGGCTCTACCCGGAGGATTTCCTCCACCATGACCCTTATCTCCTCCTCTGAGAATCTGGGGTTTCTCTGTGGTGCCATGGGTGTTATGTGAGTAGTGTGGGTGAGGGTGTTTAGGGTGATGTGTTGGTGTGTGTGATGTAAGGTGCGTGGGTGGTGTATAGGTGGTGTGTGTCTCTGATCAAGTCTGTGGTCATGGTGTCTGTCTCGTGCCATTGGTTTGTATTCGTAAAGGGTTGTGAGTAATGTTGGTGTGTGTTTTATAGTGGTGTGATGTGTGTATGGGTGTCAGGTGTGTGTAGTTTGAATTGTCCAATGTGGTGCTGTTTTGTTTGTGTGTGTATTTTGAGCGCGGCAGTATGTACTGCCAATGGTTTACCGCCGTTGAATGTCTGCCGTGGTGATTCGTGGGTCATAATGTGGTGGGCATAGTTCTGTTGGCGTATCGATGTGGATTTTGATACCACCAGTTTATCACTGACCTTTGGTGTGGTGGACTTGTGTGTGTGGCTGAATAGTGACGGATTGGTGTGTGTGTGTCATAATATGGTGAGCAGATGTCCGCCGCAGTGGGGGTATGTTGGCGGCAGTCAGCTTGGCGGTATGTGGGATTTACCGCCAATGTCATAATGAGGGCCATAAGCTTCTCGAGTGCTGTGCAGATTTTAGCATATTTACGTGATGTGTATTAATGACACATCCCATGTTAAAAGAAAAAAAACTATGTGGAAATTAAAATCTCACTGTAATGTGCAGTGAAGTTGAAAGGAATCAGAAACGTTTGACAGACCTTTCTGTGTGCATTCAGTGAGGAATCTTGCAGCCACCTATTCCAAAAATGTCATAATTTAACTTGTATTTTTAAAAAATAGAGCACAAAGACAAAGTATGACATTTTTGGAAAAAGCGGCTGCATGACCCCTTAAATGTATGCAGAGAGGACGGCCAAAATGTTCTGATTTCTTCCGTTACAGTGAGATTTCCATTTCCACATAGTGTTTTTTTTAACATGGGATGTGTCCTTAATACCCAATGTTTTGAACAAGTAGGGGAGCAAATAAACTAACTTGGAGAGCCCCTGAAAATATTTAAAAGCAATCATTTACATCTGTGAATATTGTGTTCTCCATCGTATTTGGCAGCGTTTGTCTTTGTGTTCCGATCTGTTGGCATTAAAAGTTAAATGCTGCCAAATACGATGGAGATCATCAATCCACAGATGTAAATGATTGCTTTTCAGGTTTAATTAGCCTGGTTTGTTTTCTTTTCTCATCTGCCAGATTTCTCCACTTGGACCTTAAAGGTCTCTCCTTTGAAATGCGCTACTGTGTCTCCTGTGTGGAGACCGATGAATGCGCATGAGGCCACTCAGGCCAGCACCATAGAGGGAACATTGGTCATCATGAGAGACAGCCCAACGGTTGTTCCGTTTGGCTAATCTAAACCAAATCTACATCTTCATCATGAGTCTGGAACTCAAGACCCTCCGGTGTAAAAATATATCATACACTTTAGCTTGCACAGTAAATTCCTGTCCAAAAGATTAACAGGACTTGAATCACAGACTATGAATTGATGGTTCTCTTCAAAAGAACTATACTAATGGAAACCATTACTGACACAGAGTTTACAATCTGTTGATTAGCAACACCTACAGCTTAGACATGCTTTCCTGAGAAGGGTATGTTTGGGACTTCCATTGTCCTGACAGTAGAACTGGTAGTGCTGGTGTTCATCAAAAATGACCCCTGGTGGCCATTTACCTCACCATCTACCAAAGGGCCACTCTGGTCTAAAGCCAAGACTATGCCAAGTATGCAATCTTACACCCCTCTCAGGCACTGTCATTTTGACTGATTAGACCCAAATTATATAGAACAGGAGTCTCCAACGGGTAGCTCGGGAGCTAGTGGTAGCTCACCAGCACCCTGAGGGTAGCTTTCAGAGGTGAAGACAAGCCAAGTCCATCTCAGAGAGTCTATGCATATTAAAGAAGGCAGCACAGCTCATCTCAAAACCCTTAAAGTGAAAGCCAACCAACCCAGTGGCAGAGCCTTATAATAAGACTAAACACAAACTATGTTGGGTTATAGGGTCTGCCACAGAACCATCTGTATACACTCTAAATCTAAGTCACAAGGAGATTGGCCATGGTATACACATGACTGTAGCAATTAGTTCTGACCCACCAAAGTGTGGGATTGCAAGAACCAGACTGAAAATGTGTTAGATGGGAGCATGATCAGACCAAGAGCTGAAATGAGCAGGGTAAGGATCCAGAGCAAAGAAAAAATAGGAGCCTCATCTGAATTAATTTATGTGTGTGCGTCTGTCTGACATTGTGTCCCTCCCTAATAAAAAGTATTGCTTACTGGAAGCTAAGCCTACTGTCAAGGCCGACCAAATATGTATGCTGGCCCACATCATAAGGGTTTTGTTTCTGGTGCAAATGTGTCTGTTGATGGCATAATAGTGCCCCTGGCTGAATAATGGTCATCCTTGACTAATACAGGCATTTTCTAGTCTAGTAGTGCTGTACAGGCTGCCATCATTGAGATATTAAGAGCATGACTGGCCTAAGTCTAGTTTTAGCCACCCCTGACAGAATAGTGAGTATTCCTCTATAATAATGACCACGGCTGATATACCATGGGCATCCTGGATGTTAAGGCATCCCGCTTTGGCACAATGGTGGCCCTGGAATAACCCTGGGCATTATTGGCATGACAGAGGTATAATTGGTGTTCCAGTGAGCATCCATGACCTAAAATTGTAATACCTGGGCCCTTTAAGCAGAATGTGTCCACATGAGACATTTTTACATTGTATTACTGATATCTGGGAACTGTGCCTTTTCAAAAAATGTAAACTGACATTTTAAAGGCAAAAATTATATTTTTTCAGAAAACGTTTTTCTTACAGAAAACTGAATTTGTTTGTCCAAAATGCAAAGTGGTATTTGATAGAAAAACATGCGTGTTTTCAAAAATTAATAAGTTAGGTCTGCAGTACTATCACAAAGGGGGATGGCATGCAGATGCTACCCGTAGCGTGTTGCATGCAGGTTTCCCTCGCCCTGCCCTGATGTCTCCCACACCCAAGCTGAGCAAGGACGCAGCACAATGGAACGCAGATATGGTGCATGTCAAAATATAACAGGTACAAAAGATTAAAAGGGCTATTAAATATAGATGAGCTCTGCCTACAAACCTGCTTAAAGGGAGAACTAAACATAGAAAGGCTGCTCTGATTTGTAAACAAATCTGCTTGACTGGGAGCAATTCAAGAGACAGTAGAATGAATTGCCAAAGGAATTTAAAAGAGAAAAATATGGAAAAGTCACAAGAGATTGTGCAAGTAAGGAGGCTGGACCCAGAGGTGGGTGTGTTTTCCCAGTCAGCAACACTGAGTGACCTATTGGGAGTACCTTTACAAGCAAAGACCTGAGCACAGGATGAGAGTGGAAAGAGCACACAAAATGGATCAGCACAGGAAGTTTCAGCGATGGAAGGAGGGAAGCAGCCCCTGGGAGAACAATGAATAAGGCTGTGGGGAAGAAGAAGAAAAATAGAAAAGCACGAAGGGGCACCCTCCAACCTCTTACCCCCAATAAGACTGTTATGATGTAAAATTAACCTCAAGAAACATTGGGACCCATATTTATACTTTTTTAGCGCCGCATTTGCGCCGCTTTTTGACGCAAAAACGGCATAAACTTACAAAATACAATAGTATTTTGCAAGTTTGCACCGTTTTTGCGTCAAAAAATGACGCAAATGCGGCGCTAAAAAAGTATAAATATGGGCATGGGTGTGTTGATAAACAGCAAAACCATGGAACGTTTCCTTCTTTTCTTAAGCAGATCATACACCAATAATAATATGGAAGACTGCAGATCCAATTTAACTCGCCCTAGAAAGTGAAGGTCGGATGTTGCCCAGGGAGGTATAGTTTTAGTGAATGCTGGCTCAAGAACTTGAAAAAAAAAGCCTGAGGTTGCTGATGAGCCAGCAGAACTACAAAATATGGAAAATAAGTAAAAGGTAACCTCAAGGAAACACATAGCAGGAAATAAAAATTCCAGCCACCCTGTAAGACATTCTGTAGAGATACTCGGGGAAATGAAACAGATTAAAAATTCACTGTAAGTAATTGCAAAACAAACAGCAAATCCGCTATCCAGCTTAGAGGGGAAATTTACCCTGGCACTTGACAGAATGGAAGAAATGGAGCAACGAATATCAGACCGTGAAGACAAACTTTTGCAGACTACTGGAGTAGTGGAGAATATTGAAAAGCAATTGCAGGAGGAGCTAGAAAACCACTCCAAAAGGTTAATCTTAAGAATTATTAGAATACCCGAGCACAAAGAAGACGCTGTGGGACCGATTTCATCCGCAAATGATTTGATTAAAAAAATTGTCCTCCTGGTTCTCACACAGGACTTAACTATTGTACGTGCTCACCATTTACTTTTTCAAGCCCCTGCGAGCACAAAGTCCCCCGCACACTCTTAATTAACTTTGCAGATTTTTTAATCAAATAAAAAAATGTAAGCAAGGCAATTCATAAGAAAACATTCAAAATCAATAAGTAATTTTCTATTGAAACCTTCTCTGGCATAACAATTGGCACTTTGGGGGTCATTCCTACCCTGGCGGTCCGAGACCACCAGGGTAGGGGACGGAGGAAGCACCGCCAACAGGCTGGCGGTGCTTCTGGGGCTATTCTGACCGCGGCGGTAAAGCCGCGGTCAGAAAAGGGAAGCCGGCGGTTTCCCGCCGGCTTCCCGCTGCCCCTGTGAATCCTCCACGGCGGCGCTGCAGGCAGCGCCGCCATGGGGATTCCGACCCCCTTCCCGCCAGCCTGATTCTGGCGGTGAACCTGGCTGGCGGGAACGGGTGTCGTGGGGCCCCTGGGGGCCCCTGCAGTGCCCATGCCACTGGCATGGGCACTGCAGGGGCCCCCTAACAGGGCCCCACATTGATTTTCAGTGTCTGCTTGGCAGACACTGAAAATCGCGACGGGTGCAACTGCACCCGTCGCACACCAGCAACTCCGCTAGCTCCATTCGGAGCCGGCTTCCTCGTTGCTGGTGCTTTCCCGCTGGGCGGGCGGGCGGCCTTTTGGCGGTCGCCCGCCAGCCCAGCGGGAAAGTCAGAATGACCGCCGCGGTCTTTTGACCGCGGTACAGTCTTCTGGCGGTTCCCGCCAGGCGGGCGGCGACTGCCGCCCCTCCAAGGTAGGAATGACCGCCTTTGACATTTTGGCACTTTGGTGTGCGGCACTTTAGGTTAGTAATAGAAAATGCAATTTAGAGACACTTTAGATGCACTTTAGATCAGGTACATAACTATTTTTTGCATGTACTACTAAGAAATACCGGAGGGGAAAAGACAGCAAAAGAGGCACTATAACTGGTCAAGATTGGGAGGCGCATCATTCGGGTTAGCTAGTATCGCCAACACTAGAATATGATGGATAAGATTTATGTCATGTCTAGGAGTTTTCACTATGCTAACAGAAATATTGATATATCACTTTAGACTCTAAACATCCTTAAAAGACTACTATAAAAAGAAAAGGAGCAGTCCCAGTGTATGATACCCCAGAGCATAGCACTATGCAATACTTTTGATTTGAATATGATTGAAGAGATGGCTACCTAAGTATGTATCCAAGTTTCACACCTTACACAGCACTTTATGTAATGAAAGATATAAGTCACTTTACATATCATGGTACTCTTTCTTCTGGAGTACCCATGTAATTATAGGTATTGTATTCTCTTTTTCTGTTACATTTTCCCTGGGTTTCTGTTAGGCTGATATTCTATGAACTCTACATTTTTAGAACTCTAGGAAACCCAATAGGCGTGTTTGTTATAAGCAGTTAGCAATCTACAGAGATAGAGTAAGGTGGGGACTCAAAGTGAAAATTTATATGTGTTTTTTTCAATGTCAATGGCCTAAATAATAAGTGGAAGGCCAAAGCAATTGAAGATTAGATAAAACGTCACTCTCCAGATATACGGCTTCATTACGACCCTGGCGGTCTTCAGCCCGCCAGGGTCGCGATGGCAGCGGTCAGACCGCCACATTACGACCGTGGCAGTTGCGCCATGGTCAGACCGCCAGCAGAGCCAGTTTGCCTCCGCAGGAGGGACAGGGCAGCACTGGCGGTCCTAAACCTCCAGGGCGGCGCTGCGAGCAGCACCACCCTAGGGGTTATGGTCCCCCTCTCCACCAGCTTTTACATGGCGGTAGCACTGCCACGTAAAAGCTGGCAGAGACAGGGTGCAGGCGTCCAGAGGGGAGCCCATGCACTAGGCATGGGCAGTGCAGGGGCCCCCATGGCCAGCCCCGTCATGATGTTCACTGTATTGCAGACAGTGAACAGCGCAACGGGAGCTGGTGCACCCTATGCACTCCAACATTGCCACTGGCTCAATTATGAGCCAGCGACAATGTTGTAGGCTGTTCCCCGCTGGGCCAGCAGGGAACTCCTAATGGGGCCCACGGGAAGGTGGCGCCACTGGCAGCAACCTGACTGCAGGAGTTTTCCTACCACCAAACTCATAATTACACCATTAGTGTTAATTCAAGAGTCTCATTTCAGGGAAGGTTTAAAACAAACCTAAGCAATATTTTAAAAATGAGCTGGGTTTGAATGCATATCTAGAGCTAAGGGAGCTCACAGGGGAGTGGAAATGTATATAAATAATCATCTTAAGTATGACATTAGCAGTTTCCAAACAGATAAAGAGGATAGGTGGGCGTGGGTCAGTGGGCAAAAGAATGGCGTTAGAACAACATTAGAAACTATTTATGCCCCCCTCACTGAAGACCTGACCCCTCTGATCAAATTATTTCAATCATTAATGATTGTTTCAGACAAATTCATTCTGGAAGGGGACATCCCAGAGCTAGATTCATCAACAAATACCCAAAAACAAAATAAGCCCCGAACTGCCCAAACAAATATCCAAATACACGGAAGCCCTAAACCTAACCGATCTAAGGAGAAATAAATACTTGCATCAGTGAGATTACATCTGCATCTCAGAAAGATATAAATCAGCCGCAAGATTAGACTACTTCTTACCCTTTTCAGATCTATGTCTACTCAAATATAGTCACATAACTAATGTTTTTTGGATCATTTACTAGTTCAAATGTCTGTGACTTGGTTAATGCTTGATAGGTCTATCTGTAGATGGTATTTCAATAAAGTGAATTTAGAAGATTAATCCTGGACTCAAGAGATTGAGGTCGAGATTGTTAGCTCTTTCAGCTTAATAACAAAACACTGCTAGTTTAGAAACAGTATGGGATGCATTCAAGGACACAATGCGTGCTTTTATAAAATCAAGAATCATAGCAGAAAAAAGGTGTTTTACAGAGAAGAGAATGGATCTAGAACATGAATTGAGGCATGCCACTGAAACGTTTCTGTGCCATAAAACATCCATTAACAAAGAAGTGCTTAGGAAAGCTAAACAGCAGATGCAAGATTACTATGATGAACAAGGCAACATGTCTAATAGTGCTTACATGCAAAAAACCTACAAGGAGAGTGAATATGCCGGTAGGTTTGTGCCTAGCAGGTGTGGGAGAGGAGGGTACAGAATATCATTACATCACTGTATGATGAAGAGACAAAGACTTGGATCACTGACCCCAAAATTATACACATTAGATTTTGGAGGTACTACAAGTATATTTATAGCATGGAGCAGGCGGTGGCTATAGAACAGATGTGATATTTTCTTGGCAAACTCCTCATCCCTAAGCTGAGACAAAGACAAGCCCAAGCTTTGGTGACTTTATTTACTTTAAATTAAGTAGATGAAGCAATCAAATCCTTAGCTCGTGGGAAGGCCTGTGGAGAGGATGGCATTCCTGGTGACTTTTTTAAAGAAGTTTTTAACTGTCCTGAAACAGCAGATTCTGATAATTGCTAACTATAGCAAATACTAAATAAAGAGGCAATATTCCACCATCAAACAATACAGTCATTGTAGTAAGCGTTCTTAAAAAAGACAAGAATTTGGAAAACATCAACTCATACAGATAAATCAGGCTTTTAAACACTAACTACAAAATAGTAATTCAATTATTCACTAATCAAATGAACAAGGCAATCAATAGAAATCAGTGTGGTTTTACAGGCAGGCAATTATCCACAGATCCATTTTTTTTTTAAATTGAAGCATTAGATTTTTTAAGTCCCTACCCAAGTTCTACTATCAGATGCCAAAAAGGCTTTCAATGTGGTCAATTGGAAGAGTCTTTTTTATACTTCAGAAACGTTTGGTTTCCCCATACAATGCACACAGGCTTTATTAAAAATGTACCAAAGGGCACTAGCAGGATTAATAGTGAATTTGGTCAATATAGGTACGTGCAAAGTAAATTGGGGCACAAGAAAGGGACACAATCTTTCTCATATACTATTTGCTATTTTTATAGAGCCACTTGCTATAACTTTAAGAGAAGATAGCAAATTAGAGCCAACTGTCAGCGGGATGTCTAAAATTAAACTGTACACAGATGATGTTGCACCTTTTTGAAAAACAGGCTAGGCAATCCAGCCAAGGGTTTTTAATGATTTTAATTGTTCAACTGTTGGGTGGATAGCTTATCAATAAATTAAAAACAGAAATTATTTGATGTAGTTGCACTGCAGACACTCTATCTTCAGTGCTCCGACCCCTTATGAATCAGAAACCCAAAAGATATTTGGTATATTCAACAGAGGACATAGATAATATTTGCACTAAATTATACTCCACTAATTGGGAAGATTAAAACTTTATATTTGAAGTGGACGTATCTATCTATATCCTCAATGGCAGAATTGTGCTGATTGAAATGTCAGTCCTACAGCTATTTATCTTTTTATTCACCGCTTTGCCTTGTGTTTTGCAGATGAAATAGAAGAACTGTTTTCTACTTTTATCTGGGCCAATACAACCCCTAGAATAGCATAAAGCATTCTCTACAGGCCAGTAAACAAATGGCAGCTTGGCATTACCAAATTTGAGAGAGTATTACTTTGTGACCTTTGCACACTTTTCTTATAGTTTTTTTTAACTCCCAAGATGCTGGAAGGCCAATTGATAATTTCTTTTTAGGCTCAATCTTGCAGGAATATAAAATAAATATTTTTTTATGCCTAAATCACCTAAAAAAATCTGATATACGTTTCTGCTGAGGTAGTTAAAAAGAAAAGAACAGCAGTTTAAATATTATGCCATACCAGTTATTACGGGATCTACCGGATCTCATCCCCTTTTTGTAAAAAATAAATGTCAATGGATGAGAAATTAAAGGATACCAAACGATTGGCAATTTTTTAATTATAATACATATAAAGTATGGGACCAATATAGAACCATGCATTAGGTATTCTAAAGTACCCGTTCAATGGTCTTTTATCCAAATTGCTCACTTTTTAAAGTAGTTGGATCCTAAAATAATGAGGAAAAGATTAGCTCTAGTGGAAGACCTGATAGAAACAAGCACATGTAGATCGCAAAGTATTGGGAAGCTAAGGTTCTAAAACACAAAGTCGATGTTTTCAGTAAAGCTCGAAAAAGATGGCAGTCAAGAGAAAGATTGATTATTGTGGCAGAAACCTGGAATAAGATAAACCTGTACAATATCTCTTCATTTAAGGATGCGAATCCCAGCCACATGCAGTATTTCCTCAAATGCTGCCATATAAATCGCCAGCTCTTCCTTAATCCCCAGATACAAAATTAATCCTCAGATACCAATAAAATGTTTTAGGTGCTCGATGGAAGCTGAGGGCAACTGGACTCATATTATCTGGAACTGCCCGAAGATTGTGGAACATTGGACTTCCTTAAAGGACTTCTGTTGGTCTAAAATTTACATTGATTTCCCGAACGACCCGCAGTTAATGTTACTGGGTTATCCATCAGATGCTAACTTCAATACAGAGAATAAGAAAAACTTTTTTGGTTACACTTATTGTTAGGTCTATAATCGTGCAAAATTGGAAAACAGAGTCAGCTCCCACGTTTGAACATTGGCGATCTAAAATGTTAACGACAGTGGTATGCGCTAAGGTCAGGCTCATACAGCAAGTTCTTGAGGCTGTGGGAAGGTTTTGAATAGATAAAACAATCATTAAAAGTCGCATTTGAGATAAGAATATTGTGTTCAAAAGTAAAACCAGTAAATAAAATGTGAAAAAAAGGTTTTATTCTGTATAGAACTGCTGCTAAAGTTTGTATAAAAATTGGTTATTTGATCTGTGTAAATCCACAGTATTATGCATGAAAGTTAAGTTTGTGTTTGAAATTTTGAACATCTTTGGCAACTTATAAAATTATTACCTCACTCGGGGTAAACGGTGATTGTTTGATGTGGTGTCATAAACTGAGCTGTATAATGTTCTGAAAGATGGGTGCTGTAAAGGATTGAAGTTACTATGTCATAGTATGACTTGATAGATTTTTGTAAATTCTTCCAATTAAAAAAACAAATATGCTGACAGACAAAATATTGTAGTTGTAAAATATGTTTAAAGTTGATGGTCGAATGATAGTTCAAGCTGAGTTGGAGCTTTGGTTATGTCCTTTGTGCCCCAGAGCATGTAATGATTTGAATGTTACTTCATTAGTGAGGTGGAGGCATTTAATACTGAGAAACGTTTTCCTGACACTTCTGCGGTAACCTTGTCTGGAATGCTTGGGTGGTCACTACTGATAACCTTGCTTAAAGTGATCCTAGTATAATGTTAACAAATGCTGTCACTATTTTACAGTGATAATATATGAAAGTAGCTTGGCAGGGCTTTCCGTGAGTGGAAATCGCTCTCAATACAGAAAGGGTTGGAGACCCTTGATTCAGAAATATCAAAGACAGGGAACTCTTTGAATCTGCCATGATTCTTAAAGGAATTCAGATTAGCTCTAGGAGTTGAGTTTGCAATAAGCCTCAGATTATCTAGGTTCTGCTGTGCCATTAGGGTCTGGGGCATCTGTATTATTGGGGATTGGGACATGTTAGGGTTCTGAGGCCTTTGCATCTGCATGTTTTGTACTGACACTGAATTATCATTTTACTATCACCGGTCATTCTATTTGGATTTAGCCAACACTCCCATTTCCGGTGGCACAATTTATTTTAGTAATGGCACATATTGGTCGTTCTGAGAGCTGTCACATCTATTCCAGTGTTCAGATCAATCAGCACACCATGGGATCTACCTCCAGGAACTACATTTGTCATCCGTCCTCAACCTTGAAACCTGATGCCTTGCAGTCCACTACCAACCAACACCCTAATTGTAACCTGCATTTACTATGTACAGACCATTCTGAAATCCCTTCCGTGTGAACTTTTTCTGTGCCACCATGAACTTCTCTTTAAGCTTTTTCCTGCTTCATTTCCAATTCACCACTGCAATATCCAAATATTTACTCTGCCAATAGATAACATTATGTTGAATAAGGGAACTGATCTCCAGATGCAATCCAAGAACAAACTGAGACACAAATTGCTGGAAATTCCCTCTCAGAAAATGTTCAGGTATGCTGTCTGAACATTTGCATGACACATTCATAATAGCATGCGCTCACTCCTTAGCCTCCTGAGTACTTTAACTTATCTTGAACTAGTCAGTTTCTTTCTGTAGAACCTTAGTTTTCAAACAGTTTATTATATGCTCATATTTCCAAAAAACCTCAGGAGAGGGAGCATTTGTCGCGCCACCATCGGGAGTTCTGCATTTGGCCACCGTATCACCACCTTGCATTCAGCACACAAATCACTAGGAACTACAATGTCGAAAAACATCTTGGGAATCTTCACAAACCACTCAACCTAAGAGTACCACACATTAGGATGGATTCTCTCTCAATTTTGGAAACTGATTTGTAAATGTAGCAACAACACTGAGACTTCAGGGTACATCCACATAACCTCCTCCAGGCACCTCTCTCCGAGGTGAGCACAAACTCCAGAGTCACTGTGGTTACCTCTTGTCAGTGTTGCCCCAAATCTTCCTTGTCTTTCCTTTTCTTTAGGCCCACTTATCCTTGATTTTTCCCAGATTACTCCATTTCCGCATACTGAGCACTAGTTTCCTCAGATGTGCCTTTAATCCAGAGGCTCTCATACTGTTAGTGTGTCATGTCCTACATGTACTCTGAAATTGTTGTACAGGGTCTGACTTTTAGTGAAATCAACATTTAGCTCAGCAGCTGCTCCTTTCAATATACTATTGGCTTGAATGGCATGTCTGGTAATCTCCATACACAGGAACCAATGTTCCTCTTAATGGTACCCATCTGCATATCTCTCGCTGAGGTTTCTTTTGATAAATGCATTCAGCTCTACATTTAGCCTAACAACATCTAGGGTTCTTGGGACGGCTTGCATAGTTTTGCCTCTATAGTTTTGCTTCCAACTGGTGTTCCCTATACTTCTGGGTGGCCGGGCAACCATATCTATAAATCCAGTAACACCTGGAGTACCTGATGTTGAGAATACTACAGATACCTCTGGCCACGTCCTCCAAAAATTCATCGCTAGAATGTCTATCTATGCCTGCCTCATACTGTGCACCTGCATTACCCTCCATTTATGTCTCCTTCTTCTTTCTGTTTTAATATTTGTCAACACAGGGTACACCTTAACACTGTCAATCGTTTCTCTCCTCCACACCTGTTATTCAGCATCCCATTTTGCTTTCATCCTACTCTGAACTGTTCTTTAAGGTCAAGAATTATATTTTTCTTTGTCTTTTGCATATGCAGCTCACTCTTATTCTTGACTACAATATTCCTCTCAAATTCTCTAATATATTTATGTCAAAAGTACCATATCTAGACAATTGCAAAAACTTTTTTTTCTCTGTGATCTTGTTCCATTGTTGGAGCCAAATACATGTGTGAAGATTGACATTTACGGTCATGTGATGACCAGGTGTACCCTCATGGGGATCCTCCTCACCCTCACAGATAGGCACCATTACATCACCCCTAAGGAAATCCCTCAGTGTCCTAAACCATTTCATTGTTAATTTGTTTTCGATGTCTGAATACCGAACAACTGCAATTCAATCAGCAGTTTTTAGAAACTCGCAGTGTAATACGTATAGTAGCAGTGTCCAATATCAGCACTGCACACTTTAGACTAATCTCTCACAGCATGGCACTTGCTGACATATTGACCAATCCAAGTGTGGCACGCACACCAACCGACCAAAACCATCGTTGCACCTTATGATGTGGCTTGCAGCACCCCACAGCAGCTCTCCCTCCTTAAAAATTATCTTTGTTCAAGCAATACTTTACAAATGCAAGCGAAATACAGATGACTCTTGTCTGTTCTACTAAAAAAATTCAAAGTACCACTCACGCATGCGGCTAGACAGGGAATAATACTTTCCAGATATTATTACAAACATAAGTGAAATCTTGACCAGTGGAATGTAAACTTAAATAATTTACTTCCTCCTCTGTGCAAAAGGATCCACCAGCACCAATTGCTATTAGTACACTCTCACAAGAGTAGTTTAATAGTTACCTATCTTAAATGTGCGGCCGATGGTACTTCACAGACCAACACTGCAACGTTAACAGACAAGTTAAACCACAATATGCTTATTATCTATTCCGGGATCTTAGACTATGTTGAGTCTGATAACCAACCACAACTTAACAACAAGCGCATGTACATGAACAAGCGGTTTGCACAAATAAGCACCTTAATCTTAATGTAACAACCTGAGACAACACGTCAGAACAAATACTGCAGATCTTGACGGTTCACAATCAGCGACGCATAACCCTGTTTATACTCACTCCTAGGGCAGGGCAAGCACTTTCAGAAACACTGGAATGCTGCAAATATTTCCTCTGAACTGGACCATGGGCTTCAGGACATGGGCTGGGCTTGGGCAAATTTGAATTGTTACTATGGTATTTTTCTAGCTAATTACACTTCTGTATTAAATCATCCTCATTTGCTAGCAATTGATGCAACACAATTTTCTATACCTTCTGACTCTAGTGTAGTCATCAAACAGATTGTGCCACTGGTCATATGGACCATTTGTTATTAGCTAAAAGTGTATTCTAGGAGCTAACAACAACTTCAATTTACACTGAAACCAATTTGGCTCCACAAGATCAACAGAGAGGATGGTTTCCAACCATAAAGGTTTATTAGCAAGTTAGTCAAAGTTGCAGATTTTATTCATTTAGTAAATCAATCAATGTTGTTACTCAGTCTTCCTAGGTATATCAGGTGAAGGGCAAAGTAAATCATAATAAAGTACAAAATCCAAAATAAGGTGAATATCAGTTCCATAAAGGAAGTTAGCCTAGTCTAAATAAAACATGTGATAGTAGCAAAGGAGAAATCCTAAACAGAATGTGTCAGCCTGAGATGAACCAAGTTAAGGTTCAGAGTAAAGGGCTGAAACTTTCAAGACTTTAACTCAAGAACTTAAGAATACAGGGTCTCAAGTTGCAGAGTTAGGAAAAGGTATCCCCTCAGCGAAGTCAGGATAGGATCTGCTCTAACTAAATTAATACACACAATTAAAATAATGAAGTCCAGTTAGAGCTCTTTTCCATGTGCTCCCCAAAGATGGGGCTAATCAGATTACGCTGTCTTCTAGGTGTAAGTAAACTCCCCTCTTGCCCATCATAGAACAAAGGCACACACGGCTGCACGGCCTTCAAAATAACAACAATCTAATATGCTGGTACACAAGGATCTTCTACTTACCTACACACGTTGTAAATCAAAGGAGACTATCAATTAAAACTATGTTTTCTACAAACAAAACAATAAGTTACTCTTCTTAGCTATTCGAGGTTATCACATTCCTGCAAAGGAAATTAAAACGTGGAAGCACATTTTCATACTAACTTTAAATCGGCAATGAAAGCTTCAGGCCTCAGACGCCTAGTCGCAGTTTGGATAACTTAAAATGATCATGTAGTTAGCATGGGTATACAACAAGCTAATGATTCATAAAATTGAGGGTTCTTTATACCCATGTAGCCACACATTTGCACAGAGTTTAATATACGATTAATAAATATAGGGCCATATGTACTAAAGCATTTTCCCATAGACACAGAATGGGTAAAACCCTTTGATACATCTGGCCCATAATGAAATAAACATTTGCGCTGCTCCACGGTCACCCTCTAAAATGCTGGGCAGCCAGCAAACTCAAGTAAATACTACATTAACAGTGGTCTTGGACTTTACTAATGCTTATTGTGAATATTATTTTTTATTTATTTATATTGAACACAATGATGACCCACCTGCAAGTGAATACATTAAAATGAATAATAAAACGCAGCATTATAACTCCAGGAAGCGTCTCTACCAAATTATTACTGGTATAGGGCTGTGTACCTCGAGTACCTCGGTTAATAAAGGATGAGCTGCGCAGGTGGGGCCTAAGAGCTGGGGAGGAGGAGCTTTGGCTGCAGAAGGGCAAACAGAGCTCAGTTGAAAGGTTGATATGTTGGATCCTGAAGACACCAGAGGGGTGCTCTGTTGGGGGTTAAAGGAGCAGAAGAGGAGGCGCCATGATGGAAGGAGAGGAGCAGCAGTTGAAGCTCAGACTAGAAAGAAAAGCTGGAGGTAAAAAAGTGAGAGGTGGGCTGAGTTGAGGGTAAGTGGGGTGTACTCAGAGGAGAGAATAAATACTGGATGAGGAGAGCGGAGCTCATGTGAAGTAGGGTTAGGGAGGTCTGGATGAAGTAGGAAGAAGAGAGATAATTTAGGAGGCTAGAAGGACGAAGAAGGATAAATTAAGGGAGCTGGAGAAGTGGAAGAGAGGATAATTGCTGCTGTTAGGGTTGAAGGACAAGAAAGGAGGATGAAGAAGGAAGTTAGGAGCTGAGCGGGAGATATGGAAAGAAGGGGCGGGATAAGGAGGAAGTGGGGACCAGGTGTGAGGAAGTGGGGACCAGGTGTGAGGCAGCTGCTTAGCTGGGGCAGAAGAAAGGAAGAACCAGGAGCGAAATACAGAGAGAGTCTGTGGGCCGAACTGTGAGACAGGGTCTGAGAGCGCTCTACCTAATGCGGGCAGAGGCTCTATACTCTGCTTCCCGTTCTACTTTGTAGATATTTTTGGTGTTGATTTAGCCCTCAGTGGTCTTTACTGTGTCCATCATTACATAGGTCACCCTGATGGACAGCAGACTGCAATGTTCTGAGTTCACCACCAATGCCCCCACACCATGGGAGTTTTCTTTCAAGGTGTGGGGTAGTTTTCTTTTTTCGAATAAAAGGACATCAGACCCTCTGGACTATATAGGGCGGGTGGTCTGATGCCCTTTCTCGATGGCCCTGGCCGTCATAACAAGTTTTCTAATGAGAACCATTGGAGCCAATGGGGGGCCCTGCCATCGGAAAACAGAAGGTTGGACCAACTCAAAATAGAGGGGATTTGGTGAAGAGGGTACTATGTTACGTTTGTGACTAGGTACCACGTCTGCCAGAATTAAATATGAACATACCCAATACTCATTTCAGACACCAGTTTGTATCTAAAAGACTGATCAACAATTAGCATATCATAATTAATTCTCAAAACATATCTATCAATCTTTACTTCCTCTCCATCTGATGGTTCACCCCCTTCACTCTCCAGTACACATTTATCTTGTAAAGTTGCATGCAAAATGCATTAGTCGACTGTTATAATCACAATGCTAAAACAATAATCCAGAATCCTAGGTTGTGGTGAATCCAGACTCCACGGTTTTCTTGTGGTTTTCTTCATGTACATTGATTATTAATTGTATTGGACAAAGCTACTTTGCCAAATCTTGTTGATCAATCTGCTTTTTTGACCATTACTATAATTTGCTTTAAGGGGAGTCTCCATTTACCTATACTTTTTTCCTGAACACATACGTTATTTTTTTCATCGAGGTTATTTATTTAGTTTATGAACAATGGTAGTTCAGTCTCACAAACGTATATCACCCCATCCCACAGATCAAATAGTAGTTACACTCATTCGCTGTTTGCAACCCAGTCATCTGTATCTGATGGCAGCAGGTGTCAACTACAATGTGTGAGAAAATACACCCATTATTAACAATAAACTCATAGCTCAACCTGAACACATGCGTTAATAACAGTTTGGTCCTGAATGAATTCATCATGCAAAGTACCAAATCTGCATGGAATAACTAGTTTTTTTAATACAGTCACAAGGTCACCAATCGGTTTTGGGATACACTGATTTTCTCAATAAGATGGCAGACCCTGAAACCTTCTGAGCATAAGGTATGAAAGTATTTTTTCTCTTTGATTGACAAAGGCTTCTCGTCCACAATTGTGGAAATATAAATCATAAAATATACTCTCCACTCTGGCCAGTTCATAACTGGTTCTCCTGGACCAGGTAGAAATGCCCGAGAATGAATAAGAGAAAGGTTCTGTGCCGCACCCATGATGTACATTTCCACTGGCAGTAACTAGTGTTCACTGTGTTCCACCATCAAGGGATTGTAGTGTGGTGACAGTGAGAAATCACCACAATTGTTGCTACTGCATACTATGATTGATTACCAAACTATCGCCATTAAAAGTCCCAATCAATGATGATCTGGGAAAACAAATATGCAGGGACTTTGATGGCACACTGCGTTACCAGACCCTGTCACCTTCAATGCACGTGTCACAGATACGTAGGAGCTGCCTTTGTGTCATGAGCACATCGTGGCTGGGTGATGGTGCGCTGGACAGATGCTCAGCCTGTAAGGATAACCATTGCAGAAAAACAGGGGAGTCACTTGAACTGAACTGCAAATGTTTCACAACAGCTCTAACCCTTGCAGCTCAGAATTTTGTTATGCAAATTCACATGCAAATTTACTGCACCTTAAATACCATTAAGATGAACTAAATGCGAAGCTCCACTCTCAACAGCTGCAGAGCACAGATTTATTTATACTTATTGGCAGGACCAACAGGTTATGACTCCGAAACCCCCTGTGTGAAAGAAGGGCGCTGGCAGGTTTTTAGTTCTCGCTCCTCATTAAAATAGGACCAGGAGTACCACACTGGGCGGTGAGGAGTGAGCTAGTACTGTGTGCAGTAATATTTACCTGAACAAAGACGAAGAAGGTTCCCACTTGGGGTGTCTTACCAGTACATCTTCAAATGTTCCACATCCTCAAACACTAAGGCCCATGTTTATCAAGGTGCTGAGCTGCCCTTGCACCACGCAAAGGAGCGCAAGGGCAACACAAAACCTAATGAGATTATCAGACCATGCACGGCCACTATGCGTGGCCCTGCGTGACTTGATAAATCTAGAGTAACGCAAGTCGGAGCAAATTGCAGCCTTGCGTTAGTCTGTGGCAGGGAGGCATTCCATGGGTAGAGCGTGGGCGTTCCTACAGACCCACCTATGGACTCTGACACATTCCCAGATTTAACAAAACTGATAGATATTGGAATGAGCCCGAATTGCACGCCTCCCCACCAGAGGCACACCAAGGAGAAATATCTTAATTTCTCCTTATTGTTTCCTCTCTAAGTGTGCTGCAGAAAGAGGAGTGCACTGGTCCCTGAGGCCTCCCTGACTCTAGCTACCCTCAATAGAAATGGAAAGAGGGGAATAATATTTCAGTGATGACAGAAAAGGCATACGCTATTTGGAGAACATTCCCCCATTCCTCCTCTATAAGGGACCAACATGAAGAATGGGTTATCTGTGATGCCTTGTCCAAGGGCATTTAGGAATCACATCCTGGCCCAAATCTTTTCAGGCTTGTGCCTTGCTCATCAGACGAGGGGGGAGCCAAGACAAAAGCTATTGTTGGACACACTCCCTTGGTTGGTGGCATTAAGAGAGACCTGCATGTCTGAATCTCTTTTGTTCTCTTCTTATTGTCCTGGTGCCTTGTCACTTGGCAGGTTCAGGGACATTCTGTCCTCCCAGGAATTGGAAAGAGTCTCCTACTACACTCTCCACTGTGGTAGCCGGCCTGGATGCTCCGCCACACATTCGTTCGTCTTTTACATGTCTGGTCTTTTTCACCTGCCACAAAAAAATGGGAAGATTTTTGGAACGTGGAGTGAACAGGATTCAAAAATGTAGAAGATTGTTATTCACCAGGGACATCTTAACTAGCGGGACACATAACTGACTTCCTTAGAAGAATTGATCCACCCCTGAAACTTCATTTCACCCTGCTGGATCTCAGCTATGTGTGTGTATGCGCGTGCCAGTGTGTGTGTGTGTGTGTGAGAGAGCGTGTGTGCGCATGTCTAGGCCCTAAGACGGCCCGGAACGCCCTACATAGGGGTGAACAGGGCACTTTCCGAAAGAGCCATGGAACTTACCTGAAAGCCCTCTTGTTCCCTTTCCATTCTTCTGCTCCACCAGAAAAACGTGAGCGTCGGTGGGAAGGCAGAAGAGGAGGTATCTGTGGCCTGAACTGGTGTGTGTGCTGGCAAAATAAAGTACACAGAATTGTCATGAAAATAACTCTACCACAGATCGAGTTATTAAAGCTTTCTTGGAGTTTTCACTTCTTCAATCAAGTTGTCGCGGTCCTTCTTTTTCCAGTGTGCAAAGGCAGCCAATTACTCCCTTTATAATTTTTCAGACAAAAAAGACGTTAATAAATCAGTTTGGAACACTTTTGAATAGTAAAAATGTTTTATGACCGTCCCCTTTTATTTTGTTTATCAAATATTACCAGAGTCTGCAGTGCATGTCAATGGTACTACAAACACTCGAAGCAGGAGCACCTCTCCAGCTACACCCAATGCATTGTGGCTTAGAGAAATGTTAGCACCCACCTTTTCCTTCTCACGCCTGCCCCCACCCCAAATTCCCACACCACACTCACACATTATTTCTGCGCCAACCCTTGGGAAACTAGAGCGTTTCAAAAAACCCAGAAAGTCTCACTGTCTGAGTCACACCCACCATTGCAAAGGGGAAAGCAACAGTGATGCTGCTAAGCTGTATTTGTTTGGGAATGGTAAGATGGGACAAGAGAGTGTTTGCACTGATAACAACTGCCTAATATGGAGGGATTTCTAAAAACAGGGCGCAGACTTATTGACTCTAACATCTCAGTCCCCAACCCTACATGTATTAAGCAGCCATGCGACGACCAAGGTGGTCAGAATCATTAAGGAGGGGTCTGAAAGTCATGGACTGGAAGGTTTCATATGTGGACTCTCGGACGTATCCTATTTAACACATGCAAGCCGGAGAGATGGGACCAGTGGAAGCAAATTAACGGCAGGTTCCTGTGGTGAGGGTGATCTGCAGTTGTATGACATGTGCATCGAAGCTGCCTTCCAGGAGACCTAAGTGTCTCTCTCCTGATGTGACCCTAGCTAAAGATGAACTCTAGGTAAAGTGCAGCATGGTTAGGGTTTCAGGATTTTGACCAAAAGAGAACGGTGTACCAGTTAAGTGTTGGTTTCCATGTGTGAAACTGGCAAAGTCATGGGCACCACCAAAACTGGTCCGTAGTGAGACCATGCTCCAAGGTGTCAACTTACACATTTCTCATTCCTTCTTTTCAGGTCTCTTGGTGGCCTACATGTTCTTGCTTTTCATGTCTCCTACGATTGAGCGCAGTAGCTCCTTAGTAATCTCCAGCCTATAGTAGTACAGGGCTCTTCCTCACCACCTCTGTTTATGCACTGAAAAGAGAAACAAGAGCCTTAAACCGCAGCCGTCAGACACCATCTGGGGGCGTACTCATCTAAGAGTGACTTTCAGTGGAATATGTGAGCTGGTAAGGGTCTGCTCTACCCCCTCCATGGCAATGTACCTTGTTTACAAATGACACGCTGAGTTCAGTGACTTTTCCACCAGTCACCCTCTTCTACAGAAAATGGTACACATTGCTTAACCTTCAGTCTTCATCTGTGATACACGCTTCCAGCTTTCTGATCCCTGAAAGGTAGAAATGTTCAGTTTTGGCAATGGATTCTAGGAGGATAGATCTGACATCTGGACAGTTCTGCCTAGCAAGGCCATCTTCACCAAGGGTCTCCACAAATACCAAAGTTACACTAGCTTAAAGTCAACATGGAAAATAAAGTTGCCACAATCGTCTTCTCTAGTTTATTTGATTTCAAGAGATAATGCTCTCCCAAAAATCTAGAGGCTTGTTTTTGAGCCTGTTCTGGCACAATCCTGTGGCATAGAGAGAGACATTGTTGCAATGCAAAATTCCCTATTTTTCCCCGGAGACTGTCTTTGTACCTCCGTGAATCTGGACAGGATGCTAGGGTGCGATGTAGACAGGTGGTAGGAGACAATAGAAATGTTGGATCACTGGAGCATTAGAAACAGCTATGTTTTAAATTGCAGTGGGAGTGGAAGGTGATTTTGACCGAGCTGGCACCAGGGGTCTCCGACGTGAACTGGCATCCTTTAAATTACCTGAAAGAGGCCAAAGAAAAAATGAGAGTGAAGAGAACAAAAGAAGAAAGAGAGGAAGGAAGACAGAGAGGCAAAGGAGAGTTCAAATGAGGAATGTGAGCCAGTGAAAGAAGTTGAATGAGAGAAGACAATTGGATGACAGAAAAGAAGGATAAAAATGGAAGAGAAAGGAGTAGGACTGAGAAGGAGAAAATGAATGAACTGAGTGAGGAAGACAGTCAGAAGAACAAAAAGAAGAGGTACACGACATTCAAAGTGTTATGTTTAACTTTTGACTATATCTCAATACACCCAATTAATTACTGAATATTCATAGGTTCTTCTTTGTTAAATGACAATGAGTGAAAAGATTATTCTGAGACATTAAGGGAGGCAAAGAGAAAGCCCGGCCATCCACGCATCATCTACATAATTAAGGAGAATACTGCCAGGTACAGCTGGATGAGCAAGGCATGTGGATCTATCAACAGCATGCCAGAATCCTGGAACTCACTGGAGAGCAAGGGGTAGAGGTTTAGCCAATGTCAATCTGCAAAGACCAGGGTCTAGCCGGACTATAGGCTTTTGGATCAATTAAAGACTGGAATGGAGTCACTTGGCAAGTAGGCAAATCCGGATCCAGCTAATCCTGCCACAGGGGACATTCTACTGAATGGAATGGAAAAAGGCAAGGCAGGTTTGTGTGTAATAATTGAAGCTCATATAATTAGCCTGAAGAACCACAACCACCACAACATGGATAGATAGTGCAGCATCCAACTTATATCCTACAGTTTTGAAAATGACGTTACACTTTGGCCAGTTTCCAGGTTCCTGCTGCAAAAAAGATGGACCAGACAAGCTCTTGATGCGCTTTAACATAATTAATTAAGTTTTATCTGAGTTAAGTTTGATCCTTATACCGCCTATCTGTTCTTGGAAATCCACCATACATTCTTGAAAATTAGCTGCAGTAGCACCAGGGCTCCCATTCAGGCAGAAGGGAATCTTAGTACCTCAGTTACTACAAACTGGTGCACCCCTTACGATGCACCAGTTTGCTTGCGACAATCTGCATCCCCTAACAACACCATGGTAACACTATATTTACAATGCAGTGCACCATGGCGCTCATTAGTGTGAGCGCGTCTGGCCTTATTCGGTCTTTTATAATTTATTTATAAGGGGACGCATTAGAGGTTTGATGGATTTTTGACTACACTGAGAGTGATTCCACCATATTTGTCATCAATACTCACAATCTAATCAATAGCAATGTAACATGTTCAACAAATCAATTATCCGAATCTTTGAGCCAGTAATCTTCACGCACCATGACCCATGTGGCCATGAATAACCACGCCTTTTGGTAAAAGTTAGAAAGTTTAATTCCCTATAGTAACAATGCTAACATAACGTAAATTAGTCTCAATACCAAATGGTACACATATTTGAACGAATCTCAGTTTGACTAAAGCATTAATAATCAAGCACTCAAGAGTCACAGTACAAAGTAATAGCAACAATAACTGAACAACAGAAGTAGCATACATCTAGATTCAACAGGTGAGTAAAATCAATTCTTGGTTAATAACATTTGTCATCAGTTGGGCTTACTAAGTAATCCTCCAATTAGAATAACATGTTTGGACTTCATGCAAAAGCAATTTAGTCAATTTAGTCAAAAACATTAATTTGGAAAAACATCTAACTCGGTTGCTATCAAAGTAACGGTTGCTACACAGAAGAAAGAACAAAATCTACAAGGCACATTTACATTTCGTATACCTCTCCTCAAGGGAACAGCAAGCTGCGATTTTCTTCGTCAGTAGGACATCCATCTGGTCAGCTTCAGCAACGGGACAGTGAAGGGGATGGTTCAGCTAACTGAACCATTTAGAAATCATTTACTAAGGAACCAGCATTCACCATTAACAAACTAAGCAATGAAGTTAGAGTTAGAAAATAGAAGCCATCAGGAACTGCTCAGCTCCTCGAACGGGGCTTGATCATAACAAGAATAGGAAAGAAGAATGGCTGTCCTCTGCAAAGTGTAGTCTGGATATATCAAAATCCCTAAAGCATTTTCTCATGCCATCATTGCAAAGAATATCATACATTCAAAGTAGACCCAATTTTCTCTAAACTTTAAATCTGAAGTATAACTGAACAGTCTTTCACAAGTTGATGATTAGCTCCTCTCCTCCTGTTTCCATCCTCAAACAGGTAACTTTTTAGTTGGAATCAGTGCGTCCATTGTGCTTCTGGGAACATCTTCCTCACAGACATCAAGTTTTAAAAGTAGCAACTTCTAGTACAGAACGTCTCAACAAGCAGTTCTCATGAGAAAGTTTAGGACAAATCGCTTGGTCAGCTCTATGTGAGCAATAATATTAATTCTATATTTTCACAAAACATTTACAAGCATTTATTAAGCAGTGCAGCTTAACATGAGGCTCTGCTGATAAGACCCAAACCTCGAAATGTAACCAATGCCTAACATTAGCTAAACAAATACATAACATCAATTTATTAATATGATCCATTAGTACACATTCGTCTACATGTGCACATTATTTAAACTATAAGTGTGAATTATTTAATAATTAGATACATTTACATTAACCTAATTCATGTAACTTCTTAACCAATAATGAATACAAATTAATTAGTAATTGATTTAGCTCACAATCCCTCCTCTGATGACTAAGGTGGTCATTACAACCCTGGCGGACGGTGTTAAAGCTGCGGTAATACCGCAAACAGGCCGGCGGAAAAAAAGGGAATCATGACCGTGGCGGAAACCACCAACATAGACAGCCACTTTAACACTCCGCCTGCCACGGCGGTACAGACAAGCAGCACGGCGGTCACCACCAACAGACAGGCGGAAGAACAATGTACCGTCCACAGTATCACAACCCGCCAATCCGCCACCTTTTCTGGGGCGGATTCACCGTGGATAAAAACACGGCGGAAACAGCTTTTGCACTGGGAAAACGCTCACCTTAACACACTCCACGAGGAAGGAGGCCACCATGGAGCCCGAACTACAAATACTCCCTGCGCTTGTCTTTCTGCTCCTCTACGATCACCATCTACGTAGGCGGCGAAGACAACGGTGAGTACTGCACCTATGACATAAGGGAGTGGGGAGGCAAAAGTCAGGGGGACACACACGCAACACCCCCACCCCCAACCCGACCCTCACCCACTACAACACACACACCAATGCATGTCCAAACAGCACAGTAACAACCCCCCCCCCAGAAAATTGCAAAGACAAAAGGAAATTAGTTCAAACATTGTAATGTATCAAAATACAGTAAGTTAATATATACAGATATATATATATATATATACACATTCCAGAATTGATACATTACGAATAGTAGTGCAGGTATGCACATATCAATGTCCGTGCACCACTGGGCCCAAAATGCATGGGCGAGGCCCACACTAGATACCTGTCCACAAACTGAGAGAACACTGCAGGGGCATCAGATAGAAATACAACAGGCACCTCAGGGGGAAGGGAAGGGGGGGCACCTCAGCCGGATTACAGCACCACACCAGATCCACAACGGGGCTCCATGCCCATTGATGTATCCTGGGGAGTGCAAAGCCACAGTCTCTCAAGTCTCTACAGTGGGTGGGTTGCCCACTGTACCATCCTGGGGAGTGCAAAGCCACAGTCTCTCAAGTCTCTACAGTGGGCGGGTTGCCCACTATACCATCCTGGGGAGTGCAAAGCCACAGTCTCACAAGTTGATAACAGTCTCCACTGGTTCTGGAGGGGGACTGGTGCCCAGACTGCATCAGGCTCCCCGTGGCGGTTCCTGTTCCGACACTGTCCCAGCTGCCCAACGGGCTAACGATGCTTGATTTGGCGGTCTTTTCCCTGTCCAGCGGTGCTTTGCCATGTCGGTCTTTGCCCTGTTCAGCGGTGCTTTGCCCTGTTCAGCGGTCTTCACCATGGCGGTCTTTTCCCTGTTCAGCGGTGCATTGCCATGGCGGTCTGTGCCCTGTTCAGAGGTGCTTGACCTTGCAGTTTCTGCCCTGTTCAGCGGTGCTTTGCCCTGTTCAGCAGTCTTCACCATGGCGGTCTTTTCCCTGTTCAGCGGTGCATTGCCATGGCGGTCTGTGCCCTGTTCAGCGGTGCTTGACTTTGCAGTTTCTGACCTGTTCAGCGGTGCTTTGTCCTGTTCAGCGGTCTTCACCATGGCGGTCTCTGACCTGTTCAGCGGTGCTTGCCTTTGCTGTCTGACCTGTGCATTGGTGTGTGGCATGACGGTCCCTCATTGCCCTGCGGGGCTGTGGCTGCCGGGGCCCTCCAGGGCACTGACACTGGCGGTGGTCTCCGGACCAGTGACTACAGTGCTGCCCTCCAGGGCACTGACTCTGGCGGTGGTCTCCTGACCACTGACGATTGTGCTGCCCTCCTGGGCAATGACTCTGGCGGTGATCTTCGGACCAGTGACGATTGTGCTGCCCTCCTGGGCAATGACTCTGGCGGTGGTGGTCTCCGGACCAGTGACGACAGTGCTGGCGGTGGCATCCCGGCTGCCGGGGAGGATGGCGCCCTTCTCCGCCGTGCTGCTCTTCCCAGACTGTGCAGACTTCTTCTGGCCCTTCACCACCTTTGGAGGAGTCACAGCTGACTCGGCACTCCCCCTGGGACCCTTGTGAGCAGTTTTGCTGCCAGGAGTCTTCACCCTTTCCCGTCGGCCACTTTCCAACTTAAGGTGCTTTACAGGGGGTGGACTGGCAGTGCTTTGGCGCCGTGTCACACTGGCTGCCCTGGTGGCCGGTGCACTCCACACACCTTTAACACGCACCACTGGTACTGGACTTTTTTTGGCTGAGGTGCTACTACGGGACCTATGAATTGGAGTGGTGGGGGTGGTGGCAAAGAGGTCAACGTTGTTGAGGAAGAGTTGCTGACGAAGACTGGGATGGGTAGCTGGAGGGGGTCTGGGAGTGGAGGAAGAGGAGGTGGTTGTAGGAGGTGTAACTTTAGGTGATTTGGGTGCAGGTACTGGAGGCTGTCGTGAGGTGGATGGATGTTGGGTGTGTGGGTGTCCGCGTTTGTGTACTTTGGGAGGGGGCGTCACAGACACACTGGGAGTGGACACAGGGGACGTGTAAATAGTAGTGGGGGTGGTGAGTGCAGGTGAGCGGGGTGTGGTGCTGGGTGTTCTGGTGCGAGTCCTAGTGCCTGTAGATGTAGTGCATGCAGGTGAGAGTGTAGATGACACTAGGAGGGAGGAGGGAGACGACGACGAGGGGGACACAGTGGAGGCAGTGGATGTTGTTGTGTCTGTATGTGGGTGATGCTTGTTTGAGTGCCTGTGGGTTGTGTGGTGCTTATGTTTGCCTGAACTACTTTTGTGTGTTGAGGTGTATGCATGCTTGTCTGATGGTGTGCTTGGGATAGGCTGGGGTACAGGGGACTGGGTCTGGGTGGAGGAAGTTGGAGGGGGAGGCTAGACACAGGGACAATGGCTGCCATCAGTGCTGAGGCCAGAGATTGCAGGGTTCGATGAAGGGCAGCCTGACCAGAATGAATGCCCTCCAGGAATGCATTAATGTGTTGCAACTCTCCTTCTACACCCTGGATGGCCTTCACAATGGTAGACTGCCCAACAGTGAGTGACCTGAGGAGGTCAATGGCCTCCTCACTGAGGGCAGCAGGGGTGACAGTGGCTGAGGTGCCAGGGGCGAAGGTGATGCCCACCCTCCTGGGTGAGCGGGCACGGGGCGAAGGCTGAGGGGCTGCTGGGAGGGCGGTGCTGGTAGGGGAGGTGGCGGCTGTACCTGTAGAAGTGGGGGGCACAGATGGTACCGCCACCACAAGGGAGCTCCCAACGGCGGACAAGTCCATGTAGCTGTTTGGTGATCCGGTGACCGGCGTGAAGCTCCCCTCGCCCTCCGTCCCACTGGTATATTCAGAGTCTGTGGTGTGGCCCTCCATGGCCATGTGGGATGCAGCTCCCTCGTGCTCCAGTGCCACTGTACCTCCGCCTGATGATGCTGATGCACACAAGAACAGGGAGAGCACAAAAAGGGGGGGGACGACGACAGAAGAAAGACAGGTTGAGTGCATGGCTTACCGTTACCGTTGGCGGACAATGCAGACACAGCAGCCCCCTGCACTAAGCCGTGTTCTTGGCCTCTACAGATGCAATTCCTGGGATCTGCCCTACATGGCTATGTTGGTCATCTGCACACATAGATGACACAGGGGCATGTATACCTGTACTTGGCACTCTACAGAGGTGGGGTGGAGTGCCACATGGCCTGCATTACGGAGGGGCCTAGCCTACGGAACTCGCCCTGGCCTAGGGAAACCCACAGCCCTCCTCCCCCACCCAGACCCCTCCACTGCGCACAAAGTCCGCAGAATGAGAGTGTACTCACCCCCTTGTGTCTGCTGTGATGCCCTCAAGCACCCATCCAACTCTGAGTAGGCCACCGCCAGGATCCTGAACATCAGGGGGGTCATGGTTCGACAGGCACCCCTCCCACGTTGGGAGGCCATCCCCAGCTGAGCCTCCGCCATCTTCTTGCTCCAGCTGCGAATGTCCTCCCGGCAGTGGGTGCCCCGTCTCTGGTGGACCCCCAGGGTCCGGACGTCTTTGGAGATGGCACGCCAAATATCCTTCTTCTGGTGGACGCTGACCTACATGACATGTACAGGGGAAGAAGAGAAGTCATTAACAACAGCACCGTCTAAGTGGGTGCCCCCCATCCCTACCCTTGCCATGTGGCACATGCATTCACAGTCCTTCATGTTCCCTTCACGTGCAGGTGCTATCAGTGTTCCATTTCCTTGCAAGTGGGTCTTTTCAGACAACAGTGGCCATGGCATCAGGGATGTCCCAGCCTATGTTTTCCAACGTGTTGTCCAGAGTGTTGTCTGCCCTGCTGAAACACGTAAGGAGCTACATAGTTTTCCCTCAGGTGGAGGATTTGGCTACAGTGAAAGGTGACTTCTTTGCCCTTGGACATATCCCCAACATCATAGGTGCTATTGATGGGACCCATTTAGCTCTGGTCCCCCCGCAGGAGTGAACAGGTGTACAGGAACCGGAAGAGTTATCATTCCATGAATGTACAGATGGTATGTTTGGCAGACCAGTACATCTCCCAGGTAAATGCTATGTTCCCTGGCTCTGTGCATGACACCTACATCCTGCGGAATAGCAGTATCCCGTATGTGATGGGTCAACTCCAGAGGCACCAGGTGTGGCTATTAGGGGACTCTGGTTACCCCAACCTGTCATGGCTATTGAACCCAGTGAGGAATCCCAGGACCAGGGCAGAGGAACGCTACAATGAGGCCCATGGGCAGACTAGGAGGGTGATCGAACGCACCTTCGGCATCCTGAAGGCCAGGTTCAGGTGCCTCCATATGACAGGTGGTTCCCTATTCTACTCACCAAAGAAGGTGTGCCAGATCATCATCGCCTGCTCGATGCTTCACAATCTTGCTGTGCGACGCCAGGTGCCTTTTCTGCAGGAGGATGGTCCAGATGGCGGTGTTGTGGAAGCTGTGTGGAGCCTGTGGACAGTGATGAGGAGGAAGCTGAGGAAGAAGACATAGACAACAGGGAGTCAGTCATACAGCAATATTTCCAGTGACACACAGGTGAGAACATTTTTTTTTACTATTGCATTCACTTTCACACTTCTACCTCTATCCTGTCTGTCATTTAGTAGCAGTATTTGGTAACTGAGTTGTACCTTTCCATTACGGTTTCACAGGTGTGGTTACCAACGTGTGTCATCTGCTTGCATCCTTCATGGACTTGTGATATGTGAGATAGGTATGTTGTCATTACAATTGAAAACGCATTTTGACACTGTCATTGATAATACAAATTTACCAAATCACAGACTGACTCCAGATTGTTTTGTGCTTCAAGGGTGTTTATTTAAGTGCTCAGAAATGGAGGGGGGTTGTAAAATGGTGATGGGGGATGATGGAGGAATGTCCATGGCAGAGTCCAGTCTATTCTTCTCACGGGTGCTTTGCCCAAAAATTGGGCATAGGAAGTGGAGCTGGGGCAGTTCCAATCTGGACAGGGTAACAAAGTGGGACAGTGGGAGGACAATCAGGGTGGTCTCATTTCCTGGCCAGGGTCTTGCCATCTTGCTCTGTCCTGTTCCTGGATCTCAGGGACCGCTTGCGGGGTGGTTCTCCGTCTGCAGGGGGTGGGGTGCTGGTGTGGTGGTCCTGTGGCGGGGCGTCCTGTCCACTAGCGCCGGCGGAGGTGGTGGGCAGTTCATCGTCCATGCTAGTGTCAGGGGCCCCTTGGAGTGCCACGGTGTCCCTCATGGTCTTTTGTATGTCCTTCAGCACCCCTACGATGGTGCCCAGGGCAGAGCTGATGGTTCTGAGCTCCTCCCTGAACCCCAAATACTGCTCCTCCTGCAGGCGCTGGGTCTCCTGAAACTTGGCCAGGACCGTCGCCATCGTCTCCTGGGAGTGGTGGTATGCTCCCATGATGGAGGAGAGGGCCTCGTGGAGAGTGGGTTCCCTTGGCCTGTCTTTTGTAAAGACCGCCGAGGGACCGCCGTGCGGAAGACTGCCAGTGGTGGCGGTTTCCGCTCGGCCAATTATGACCGTTGGCAGCTCTCTGTCCTTTTACGGACGGAGAGCCGCCAACAGCCACACTGGCGGGAGGCAGGGAAGTGGAGGTTGCTCCACCTCCACCGCCACGCCAACAGAACACCGCCCAGCGAATCACGATCTGTGATTAGCTGTGGCGGTGTTCTGTTGGCGGAGCTGCCCCCATGGCTCCTGTCCCCTCCCGGAGGATCGTCGGACCAGGTAAGTCGATCGTACGTGAGGGGAGGGGGGTGTTGTGTGTTGTGTGGGTGCATGGGGGTGTGCGTGTGTGTATGTAGAGGGGGTGTGTGAGTGCGTGTATGCTTGCAGGGGTGTTGTGTGTATGGGAATGAGTGCGTGTATGTCTGTGGGTATTTCTGTATGGATGTGTGCGTGTATGTTTGTATGTGGGTGTGCGTGTCTGACTGTGTGTGTGGATGTAGGCATGTATGTCGCCGTGTGTGCGTGTAAGTGTGTAGGTAGTGCGTGCGTGCGTGTCGTGTGGGTATGGGTGATGTGATGTTGGGGGTCGGGGTAGGGAGGGGGGCCCTGCCACCTTTGGAGGGTGGCAAGGGTGGTGGGGGGGTAGGGGAGGGAGTCGGGTGGGGGTGAGGGTGGGGGAGACCCCTATCAATGCCAGGGAAGGAATTCCCTGGCACTGGTAGTGCTTACCGCCATGGATTTCATGGCGGTTCAAACCGCTGGAAATCCACGGCGGTAAGCCGGGTCAAAATACCGCCGGCGGTATAGTGACGGCCGCCGGGCTGGAGACCCAGGTCTCCAGCCCGGCGGTCGTCTCAGCCCTGGCAGGCGGAACGGAGAACCAGCGGATGACCATGGCGGTAACCGCCATGGTCATAATTCCATAAAGTAAGACCGCCAGCCTGTTTGCGGTCTTACCGCCGGTTCTCCACCTTCCTCCAGGGTCATAATGACACCCAAAGTCTTGCGATTTCAGGGTTGCACTGCATTGTACCACAGCAATCTTTCCAGGCATTTGTAAAGCTTGTAATAAATCATGGATTCTTTGCCCATTTCTAACTGGTGAACCAGAAGAGGTCAAGAAACCTCTCTGTGACCATAGCTGACCGAAGTAATGGACTATTCTAAATCCGTACTGGCTGTCTGTATAAATGGTAACTTTAAGTTGGGCAGAAACATGGCATGCTCTAGTAAGAGCTATCAACTCAGTAACTTGTGAGGAATATACTCCTCAAAGCCAAGAAGCTTTGAGTATACCAGAAATTGTGCACACAGCATATCCTGCTCTTAATGTTCCTGTGCTATCTCTTAAGCAGGAACCATCAACAAAAATAATTTGGTCATTTTCTTCCAATCGAGTATCCTGAAAATCAGGTCTCAGTTTTGTGCACAAATCGGTAACGTCCAGACAATCATGTTCAACCTCTTTCATTTTATCAATTTCAACATTTTCTTTTGGGAGCAAAGTTGCTGGGTTAAGCACTATACACTTTTTCAGAGTAACATTTGGTGAACCCCAAATTATAGTTTCACATCTAGTCAGCCTTGTATTTGTAAGATGTTGGGTTTCGGTTCGGGTAAGCAAAACTTCAGTGGAGTGAGGGACCATAACAGATAAAGGATGTCCCATCACAATGCTCTCACTCTGAGTGAGGCTCAGTTCAACCGCTGTTACTGTTCGCAAAGAGCCAGGTAGGTCAAAAATATGCTACTGGGCGGTTTACATAACCATAGACTTGAGTTAGAACAGACAAAGCATATGCATCACACTCATGACAAAACAACATGAATAGCTGTGTGTAGTCAGGTATTCCCAAAGCCAGAGCTTTGCACAGACTCTCCCTCAGCTCAGTAAAGGCTTTCATGCAAGCTTGGTCTAATTCTAATGGATCAGTAACATCTTTGTGAGTCAGCTTCTGCAATGGCTTTGAAATGATTGAAAAATTTGGAATCCACTGGCGACAGTAGCTCACCATTCCCAGAAACATCCTGACATCTCTCTGTGTGACAGGGGGATGATTCATTTGCAATATAGCTGTGACACTCTCTCTGGAAATCTTTCCAGCCTCCTTTTCAATTTTGGTGTCCCAAATGTTTTACTTCTTTCTGACAATACTGTAATTTGTAGGGGACACTTTATGTCAGTTCTTTCCCAAGTGATTTAACAAAGCAATAGTATCATGCTTGCATGCTTCTCTTGTCTTTGAAGCAACCAACAAATCATCAATGTACTGTACTAATGTTGATTGGAAAGGCATTTTCAATGACTCCAGATTCTTCTTCAGTTTCTGATTAAAAAAATGGTCAGTGACTCTAAAAATCCTTGAGGAATTCTGCACCAACAATAGACTCAATCCAGAAATTTAAAACATAAGAGAAATCGGGCTCGAGTCACAAACTATGAATTTGTGTAAGCCTTTGAAGTTTCCAGTTTTAACTGGAACTGGTTCTGTAATCAGGTTTGTCGAATACTAATTTGCAACTCCTACAATCTGCACTGTTTTTCCTGAAAAGGGCAAGTTTGGAACTTCTGGACATCTCACTGCATAGCGTGTGGCCGCTGTGTCAATTAGAAATGAGACTTTGTGACCCATCACTTTTCCCTTCACATATGGACCCTTCTGATCTACTTATAATGAAGCTGCTAACACACATTCTTCTTCATCTGAACTCTCACTCACCCAGTCAGCATTCAATTCATCCTCACTGTGTAATGGGTATTGGTGTATTGTGTTATTTCTCATGTTAAATCTTTGACCTCTGCCCTGCTGAGGAAGCATCATCTGTTGCTGTTCCATTCGGGCTTGAGGTATCTGAATTTGGTACCAGGTGGACTTGGGGTTGCATTTGCTGCGACTGTGGCATCTGCAAATGTGGCATTTGCATCAGTTGCATAGGCGGAAGGTTCACATTATTTTGGAAATTTGGATTTTGATCTCTCATTCTTGGTCCTCTCATGTTTGGAAAATAATTGATTTAATTCGTCTGTGGAACAACACCTTCGTGTGCTAGCATCGGACACTCCCGTTTGCAATGTCCGAGGCCTCCGCAAGTGTGACAAGGTAACAAACTTTTCATTCACTCCACATCATTCTGAGTGACTACAGTATTTAAATCGGGACCACGGTTCACATTTCCAACTCCACCACGACCTCTACCTTTCACCTGGTTCTGCAACCACACGTTTCCCTGCTGTTGTTGCGGAAAACTCCCTTGCATTTCTGATTGTGCCGCTTTAATCTGCATCACCATTGCCTTCCCTTTCAACTTTCTTTGCTTCAATTCAATCTCGTCACTGCAGTACTTAGCATGTTGCAATACTTCATCAATCGGCTTCGCTTTCCAACAAATCAAATGACTCTTAATCATCTGGCTAATTTCAGGTCTCAATCCTTTGACAAATCTGAACACAAAATGAATCATGTCTTTCGGCTCAATTGTTTTTGTACCACTGTAATTTTTTAAATGCCTGCAACCATTTCTCATAATTAGCATGTATGGACTCCTTTCCTTCTTGAGCTGCTCTGTCTATTCTCTGCCAATCAATGTTCTTGTGAGAAATTCTTTATTTCAAAAATTCAACCACCTTATAGTAATATTTAATTACTTCAGGAGATGGTGCACTTGTAGCCGGATCTTGTGGAGGTTTCTTTGTCGGCCAATCTATGCTTCTTTTGCATTCAACCCATACGTCTGCTGGAACCACTATTTACAATAGGGTATTCAAATCCTCACACAGGCATTTTGCAAGTTTCTCAAACCTATCAGTTTGCTGGTACCCTTCAATTAGTTTTTCTCTCAACCTAGGGTAATAATTTGTGAAGGACAGAATGTCCCTTCTGCTCCAATGGACATGGACAAAATTTCCTCCTGGAATTTCTCTCATTGGTAATATCTGCACTGGGTTATCAGTCTACTGCACATTAGCAGTGATATTTGCAGAATCCCTTTTCTTCTTATCTAATTTCTTTACCCCTTTGCCTTCCCATTTATCTAATTCCCCCCATGTTTCAATGTTCTGGATTAATTCCCTAATGTGAATTTCCGTTCCCGGTATTCTAATGTCTTTTGAGTCAAACTCAAAAAACTTCTTTTCAAATGCTTTGTTTTCTTAATTTCTATGTCGTATTTCTCTGCCAGATCTGCTCATTTCTGCTGTACCAATCCTGCCTTGTTGGTAATTAGTTTGCACAAATAGCGTAACTCCTCTTCAAGGTATGAATCGATTCTGTCTGACCCGATTATTCCCTCAATTAATTCATCTGCTTCTATTCTAAGCCTGGTCAGATTCAGTGAACTTCCACTACTGGAATCTCCATGTGTGCTACTCAGCTTCTCCAGCCATTCAGTTAACTCCTGGGCTGTCAAACCTTGTAAAGAGATGCTGTTATTACTTACACTGGGTACTTTCTTAACGTTAGACACGGAGGCCCTCATTTCGAGTCGACTCGTGGTGGCAGTCTTACTGTCGCAGGGCCGCCATATTACAACTTGGGGGTTTGGTTGAAGCCAAACCGCCGAGACGCCACCCGTATTGCTAGGGCGGTGGGACCGCTGGGCCGGAGGTGAACACCTCCGGCAGTAGTTGCAATACTGCCATCGGCATTACGGGTCGGCAGACCACCAGCATTTTCGTGGCAGTCGCACCGCCACGGAAAGTCTGGTGGTCATGCACTCGGCAACAGGAATCTCCATTCCTGTCGCCAGCAGACACCCCCCCACACGACCACACACCTACATTCACACACCCACACTCACCCACGCATTCACTTACAAACACTCCCATACACTCGCACCCAAACACTCACTTAGATACACCGATTTACTCACACACACTCATCCAACCATCCACTCGCATGTATGCACTCAACATACACATTCACTCGCATGCAAGCACTCAGACATACACATTCACTCACATGTACGCACTCAGACATACACATTCACTCGCATGCATGCACTCATACACACCTTTCTTCCCACATTCACACATACATGCACTCACACACAACATCCCCAAACCCCTCAGCATACACACTTACATATACACAGAGACCCTCCTCAGCCTACACGCACTTACACACACACACACACACAACTCCCCCCTCAGCATACACTCACTTATACACACACACACACACACAGACACCCCCCTCGGCATACATGCACTTACTTACACACACACACACACACACACAACACCCTCCTTGGCATACACGCATTTACACACACACAACACCCCCTCATCCCCTCAGCATACACGCACTTACACACACACACAACACCCCCTCCCCACCTTGGCATACATGCACTTACACACACACATACAACACCCGCTCTCGCCATACACACATTTAAACACACACACATAACAACCCCCTCCCTCCCTCGGCATCTCTCAGCATACATGCACTTACACACTCATCCAACACCCCCCTTGGCATACACCGACTTACACACACACAAACACCTCCCTCCGCATTCACACACTTACACACACACACACACACCCCTCCCCCCCGCATTCATGTAGACATGCAGACACCACCTACCTTCACACAACACCCCCCCCTTTCGGGCAATCAACTTACCTGCTTCGGAGAAGTGGCCGTCTGGGAGGGGAAACCGAGCAGAAATTGGCACAATGTCGTAATATGTCGGTCTTCAGACCGCCAGCACTGGCAGTCTTTTGCCGCCAGCGGCTTCGGCAGTCTTACGACAAGACCACCAAAGTCTAAATGAGCACCGGAGTCTCTGCTGCCACCAAGCTTCAGTTAGGACCTATGTTTGATCTCCCTGGATTATTCAATGAAGTCCTGGGGCAACTCAATTCAATTAGCGGACCTGTCCTATCAAATGTTGGTTTCTTTGGAGTCATCATTCCTGCATATTTATGGAGCCTTTCCATTGCTACGCTTGGATTCAGAATTTTCTGTTCACTGCTCTTAATATTTTTGGTATAACTGGACCAATAGTAACAGGTACTGATACAGCATCTGGACTCAGTCGGACTCTTTGATCTCTAAAGTATGTTACTCCTCTATCCTGACTTGTAAGTGCAGCTATCTCTGTCTGTGACCCTATAATAGGGATGTATATCGGGACCATATGTGCTTGCATTGGAGACATTAAATTATAGGTAGACCCCATCTGGATCAGTGTCAGCTTCTGATAAACCTGTCTCATGTGGGCTGTTGTCCTGTCGGCACCACTAAACTTGTTGCAGTATCTACAATAGGTACATCTGGATAAATCCTTGGTATGTCACCCTGCAGCATAGGTATCTGGGAGGTAGAGGTGGTAGGATCACTGTGGCTAACCTGTATCTGTCTCTGTGCAGTTTCAATGGATACTGGAGCTGTTGGGTCTGTATAAGAACTTGGACCTGACTCATGTGCTGCATATGGTGGGGGATGACTTCTCAATAATTGCAAAATAAACTCATCATCTGAGTCTTTATCAAAAGTCAAAGATATTCTAGACTCCCTTAAGTTCTGCTCTCTTTCCTCAGAAGGGTGTGAATCTCTCTTTTTGGCCTTGCTCTCGTTCTCTTGTGTAATTGCAGGAAACATCTTAATTCCCTGTAAAGTCTCAGTTCTCCAAAATTTCTGCTCACTATCCCATCTCGCCTCAGCTAAAGTTTTCTCAGCTTTTCTAATTCTCCTCTAAAATTTCAGCTGCTGTTGCTGTCAGGCCACTAACTCCCAAATAGCTAATGCTTCAAATTCTGCAGGTCTCGGAGGAGGTTTTGAATCATACAATACTCTCCTCACATTCTCTAAAATTCTCAAATTGAATATTCCATGAGCAGGAAACGCTAAGCTCCCTTCTTTCTCTGTCTTTTTGCACCATTGTTTTAACCAAAGAGGCAGTACTGTGTTCTTCTAATGCAACATATGCAGGTGTACTTCTGGTGGTGTAGCCTCTCCTATTCTAACTGAAATTAACACATCTCCCCTTAGGGCACTCTTTAATGCTTTGAAAAATGTCATTTCTGCGCTTTATGCTACACTTCAATCAAATCAGGAAGTAAATTTCAATCCCAAATCCTTTTCGTCAACCTTCTCAACCAATTACGCTTCATGGGAGTCCACCAATCCGTTCGCGGCTTTTCTCACTAGTCCCAGCGCGACTCTAGTGATGTCACTCTCACACGTACAATGGCCAACAAAGCCCTCCGGCTGGTCTTCCTCAATTCAGATCTGCGTCAAACTAAATGCAAATACTGTGAGCACTAAATAAAAATCAACACACAACTTGTCTGTTTACTACAGGTAGGTAACACAATCGCTTCAGAAACCTTACTGAATTTCCAACTGTGGCTTTTAGCTCTAACAGATACTCCTTCTATCTCAGTTTCCCTGACTCTCAAGCAAAATTCGACCAAAATTCTGCTCTCAACTGATCACTGGATCCTCCTGGTGCACATAGGACTCACCAAAACTCAGTCGAAAACTATCATTCACTTTAACACGCACTCTGAGTTTGTCAACCACACCCGATTGACCTATTACACAGACAAATCGCAACATAAACCAAGTGTCTTATATACTTATACAATACTCCGGAGTCTTAGCCCACGCTTGGTCCGTATACCAACAACCATGTGGGCAATTTTTTAGCACAAAGCACAACACACGTGAAGTTTGCCGACTTCCCTACATGCACACTTTGGAGTACACAAACTCCCTAAACAACTTCATTGGAGTACTCAAACTCCTTAAACAACTTCACTGGGATTACGCAGACTACCTATTCACTCACAAACATCACAATTCACCTGCAATTTGCTTAAGCTGTGCGAAACACTAAGGACGTCTTCAAAGAAGCATTGGCAAACTGCAAGTTTCTGGGAAAACCATGATAGGCTCCTAGGGAGACATAGGCCCTCATTATGACATTGGCTGTCTTTTCCAAAGACCACCGTTGTTACGGCTGCCAACAGACCACCGCCGAGGCGGTAATCTGTCTGCCAGATTATGACACACAAACACAAAACCGACAGAAACCAGCCACAACCACAAGTCTGCCAGACCCAACGAAGGTAAAAAACTGTCGGCCCCACTACCGTCCCCGCTACACCAGCAATACACTGCCCTCCAAATTATGACCCACGAATCACCACAGCGAACATTCAATGGCGGTCAGCCACTGGAGAAGCACACAGCCGCGGTGGAAATGGGCACTCAACACCACTTGAAGCCAACAGATCATAAAACCCACACCTGACACATATACACACACCCACCAACAGCACTATGAAACACCCTCCCACATAACCCACAATCCTTTGCAAACACGAAAAGGCAGTTACACCTTGCCAGGCCAAACCCTTAGGGAGATGCTCACTCATACCACATCTACCTATACACCCATCACGCACCACACACCCTACCTCAACACCGAACAACCTCTGCACAACACAAGCACAACACACGCACCACACAATAGGCATGTCCCCACAAAAGCACCCCCATTTCACTGATGAAGAGTTGTGGGTGATTGTGGAAGAAACCTGGGGGTAGAGCCACAGCTGTTTGGTGCACAGGTCCAGTGGATCTCCATTGCCAGAAAGATGGAGCTATGGCGGAGGATCGTGGACAGGGTGAACTCCGTGAGGCAATATCCACACACAAGGGACGACATTCGAAAGAGGTGGAATGACCTATGGGGGAAAGTGTGTTCCATTGCATCAAGGCACCAGGTCGCCATCATGAGGACTGGTGGTGGACCCCCACCTCCGGCCCCACAGTTGACAGCATGGGAGGAGCAAGTCTTGGTAATCCTGCATCCTGAGGGCCTCACAGGAGACACTGGAGGGCTGGACACTGGTAAGTCACAATTACTAACCTATCTTCACCTATATCTGCATGGCATGTCACCCCCTCATCCTGACTCCTTACACCCTACTCCATCCCATACAGTGCACCACCCCAATGACCACACTCAATTGTGTGCCTCTGCATGCCTTACCCACTGCAAGCACACCCCTCCTAGCTCTGCATGCACACACAACAGCAATGCTCGGACAGCACGTAGAACTACCAATTCCACAATCCATTACCATACTCTACCAAAGGTGGGAGGACAACACCAAACCCATAGTGAAAGCCAGAAATGTGGAATATGTGACAGACAATGATCTTATCAAATCAGTTACATCTCCACAGGTGCCCCAGCCGAAGTCAGCGGGAAGCAGGTGCCACAGCGACCCAGTCCTCCACCAGAAGATGCCCTCCGTGATGACAGCAACTCTGGATGTCCCGAGCTGAATGAACTCCCTGGCCCATCTGGGACGACAAGTCAGTCGGCTTCCACATCACACAGTCAGTCCACCACAGGTCCCCCCTCCAACTCCTACACCACAGCAGCCACCCAACATCCCCAAACCCATGTCCCCAGGACACGTCGATCAATAGTGTACCCAATTGTACAGGGACCCGAGTCGACACCACACAGGCAAGACGGTGAAGGTCCTGGTGTAATTGGAAGTGAGCACACCGTTCAGGGGTCACAGGCACAGGGGGCCTGGGACAGTTGAGGGTCAGCTGTGTGTCAGGGGGAGGCCAGGCCCAGGGAACCGACTGCCCAGGAGGCACTCACACATGTCCTGGGGTCATACCAAAAATCCCAGGACAGGATGGGCCAGGTGATCACCATCATGCAGGAGAACCAGCGGCTGCAGGAGGTACACCACCAGGAGGTCATGTAGCAGCTGCAGGGCCTCCATTGTAGGTATGCTGGGTGACATGGCCAACGCCATGCGGGAGAACAGAGCAAACCAGGGGCCCACTTCCACTAGCCAGTCCACTCGCCAGCCATCAACATCTGCTGCAGCTAGTGGACAGGAGGACCTACAACATCACCCACAGGCCAACAGCCTGACCGCCCTAATGGCCCGCATACTGGCGGTGGCCAATCCTGAGTTGGATGGGCGCTTGAGGGAAGCATAGAAGCCACAAAGGGGTGAGTAAAGACTGTGTACTATTTTGTTTTTGTTGCCTGCCATGGGGTTTGGGTGCAGAGTTCTAGTCAGTGGATGCCCCAATGCCAGTTCTTGTGTGGTCATGCTTAGCAAGGTAGGGAGGTCTGTATATTTGGTATTGGTAAGTAGCTAGCATATCATGGCAGACATGGCTTAGTGAGTCCCAGTAGGTGTGCAGATGGTAGTGTTTGGGTTCTTTACTCCTGTTGTACTAAGGTAATGGTTTGTTATTGTGGTCCATACTGCACAGTGTTAGTCTCAGTGAGTGATTGTGATGTGTATGCCATATGTGCTATTGTTGCTGTGACTGACCCTGTGCTCCCTTTCTTTCTCCCCCACCCTCTCTCATTTAGTCATCCTGTCCTTGTGTGCATTAGCACAATCTGCTGAAGGAGCAGGGACACCCTCAAGTTGGGGAGATGCACCCCATGGGACCCAGGAGGCAGACTCCACCGACGCCAAGGGGACCAGTTGGTTGCAGTGCAAGGGGAGCACCTCGGGAGAGACAGGAGCAACGACAACCGAATCAGATTCCTCCTCTGATGGAAGCTCCCTGTTGGTGGAAGACCTCTCTGGGATCAGTCCAGGTACAAGATCTTCCGCCACTCCCGTACCAGCACCGCCCTCCCAGTAGCCCTCCACCAAGTTGCCTGTGCCCGCTCACCCAGGAGGATGGGTGTCTCCTTTGCCCCAGGTACATCAGACCCTGCCCCAGTCAGCCCTGCTAACCTCACTGAGGAGGCTATTGACCTTCTGAGATCCATCTCTGTAGGGCACTCAACCATGGTGAATGCCATCCAGGGGCTGGCATCCCATATGCAGCAATGCAATGCCTACCTGGAGGGAATTCCCAGTGGCTTGGCTGCTCTATAGAGATCGTTTCAGGCTCTGGCCTCCTCTTTGATGGCAGCCAGTGTCCCTGGTTCTTCTGTCCCCCCTCCAACTACCTGTTTCCAGTCCCAAAGACCTCTCCCCAACCCATCCCAGGCACACAATCTGACAAGCATGTACCCAAAACAACAGACAGGACTCACACAGACAAATACAGGCACCACACTTCACTCCACAAGCACACACAAAGTCAACACACAGAAGCAAATACAACAGCCACTGCCTCCACTGTCCCCCCCTTCTCCTCCTCCCTCACATCAACACTCACACCTGCATGCACTGCATAATCAGTCTCGGATCCTGCCAGCTGTACAGCCTTGCCCACAGTCACCACAACAGCAGACAAGCACCCTACACACCACATGTGCAGTCACCACCACCATCACAACCTCATGCAGCACACCCACCTCACTTGCAGACACCACCACAACATACATACACACATCTGTTTGTCCTCTGCCACCCTGTCTGCCCCCTCCAATTACACATAAATGCTCCCACTCACTCAACAGCCATCCACCTCACACATGCACACTGTCCATGCACCTGCACCCAAGGTCAGCACACCTACTCCTCCTACAACCACTCCCTCTACCTCCACTCCCATACCTCCTCCCAAAACCCCACCCCATTGGGCCTAAGAAACGTTTCCTTTACCGCCTTTAACCTCTTCCCTCCTCCCCCGATCCTGCCCGTAAGAGAAAGATCCCTCTCTCCCAGCCCAGTACTTCCAGCTCCCAGTCCACGCCTGTTACTCCCCCAAAGCCCCCTGCCAAGAACAAACCCTCCCCACCCGACCCCCTCCTGTCCCCTTAGGTGCCTGCCTAACATCACCATGATGCCCCTGCCCAGTGGAGTGACTTGGGCTGTCAGGATTCAAGTTGGGCTTTGGACGTTGTGGGCGTTGCACTGTGGCCATTTATTGACTATGGACTGGCCAATGGCCCTTGCTGTATATTTGTAAATATGTATATATATATATATATATATATTATTTTTTTAAGTTAGGTCGCTGTTCCCACATAATTACAGTGGTTGGACCAGAGGTATGTGTCCTGGCTTTCTTTGTTCCTGGGTTATGTTGTTGTTGATTAACTCTGCAGATGGTTCTTGGTGTGTGGTATGTGTGTAGGGTGTGTGTTGTGCTTGTGGGTGTGTCACTCTCCCATCCCTCCCTTGTGTGCTAGGCGGCTATACTCACCGTCGTTGTCGTCGTTGCTGCTCCTGGACTGCCACCGCGTGGTACAGCATCAGCAGGACTTCCAGTTCGGGTTCCATGGCGGCCGTGGACTTCTTTGTGTCCCTGGAGGTAAATGTCTCCTTTTATATGTGTTTCCGCCAGGCTTTTGGTCACGTGGTCCCGCCCCAGAAATCCTGGCAGTCTGCTGTCATAATATGGTGGGCGGGTTGTTGTCTTCCACCAGCCTGAAGGTGCCTACCGCTGGGGTCAGCTATGGGAGAGATCACTGCAATGATCATAATTTGGAAGTCTTCACTGCCAGCCTGGCAACGGTACTACCGCTATCGCTGGCGTGGCGGTCAGCTGACTGCCAATGTCATAATGAGGGCCATAATCTTTCGTTTCTACTACCAATCTGAAATATTATGGCTGTTATATCTGGGGAAATCATAGTGGTCTCTTAAGTAGACGCAATGCTCAGTTACTGCTACCAAGATCTGGAAAAACATCACAGTGGCCTTTTAAGGAGCCATGACCATCCAACTCCTTTATCAATAACTGGAAAATGATGGTGGCCTCTTAAGGAGACTAACCATCCTCTGCTAACAAGAACTGTGAGCACGCCTGTCCTTATTTGGTATTTTATAATTTATTTATAAAGGGACGTGTTAGAGGTTACATGGACCTTTTGACTACACAGACAGTGATCCCACCATGTTTGTCATCAATACTCATAATCTAATCAACAGCGATGTAACATGTGCAACAAATCAATAGATACTTTAAGCCAGTAATCTTCACCCACAATGATCCAGGTGGCCATGAATAACCACACCTTTTGGTAAAAGTTAGAAAGTTTATTTCCCTATATTAACAATGCTAACATAACGTAAATTAGTCTCAGTACCAAATGGTACACATATATGAACAACACAGGCTGACCAAAGCTTCGAAAGAATCTCAATTTGACTAACGCATTAATAATTAAGCACTCAAGAGTCAAGGTACAAATAAATAGCAACAATAACTGAACAACAGAAGTAGCATACATCAAGATTCAACAGGTGAGCAAAATCAATTCTTGGTTAATAACATTTGTCATCATTTGGGCTTATTAACTAATCCTCCAATTAGAATAACATGTTTGGACTTCATGCAAAAGCAATTTAGTCAAAAGTTAATTTGGAAAAACATCTAACTAGGGTGCTATCAAGATAGCAGTTGGTACAAAGACGAAAGAACGAAATCTACAAGGCACATTTACATTTCATATACCTCTCCTCAAGGGATCAGCAAGCTGCGATTTTCTTCGTAAGTAGGACATCCGTCTGGTCAGCTTCAGCAACAGGACAGGGAAGGGGATAGTTCAGCCACAGTTGGGCTCTAAGCTAACTGAACCATTTAGGAAGCATTTACTAAGGAATCATCATACACCATTAACAAACTAAGCAATAAAGTTAAAGTTAGAAAATAGAAAATAGAATGGGTCTTGATCACAACAAGTAAAGGAAAGAAGAATGGATGTCCTCTGCAAAGTGTTATCTGGATATATTAAAATCCCTAAAGTATTTTCTCACACTGTCATTGGTCAGAATATCGTACATTCACAGTAGATCCAACAGTCTCTAAACTTTAAATCTAAAGTAGAACTGAACAGTCTTTCACACATTGATGATTGGCTCCTCTTCTCCTGTTCCTACTGTCAGATCCGTCAGGTAACTTTTTAGTTGCAATTCTTGCTGTACTCAATACGTCCATTGTTAGCTCCTGGGAATATCTTCCTCACACATATCAAGTTTACAAAGTAGAAACTTCTAGTACAGAACGTCTTGACAAGCAGTTCTCATGAGAAAGTTTAGGACATTTACAAATTGGTTGGTCAGCTCTGTGTGAGCAATGAATAATATTAATTCTCTATTTTCACAAAACATTTACAAACATTTATTAAAGCAGTGCAGCTTAACATGAGGCTATGTAGACTAGGCCCAAACTTCGAAATTAAATCAAAGCCTAACTTTAGCTAAACAGATACATAACATCAGTTTATTAATATGACCCATTAGTATCCTTTATTCTACATGTGCACATTATTTAAACTAGAAGTGTGAATTCTTTATTAATTGGAGTACATGATGGTGGCCACTCAAGTGGGTACATTTTCCAATACATAAATCTTTTTCAATGTTAACTTAATTCATGTAAATTCTTAACCAGTAATAAATGCAAATTCATTAGTAATTAATTCAGTTTCACATTAGCACACCTGCGTCAGAATTTCTGATGCAGTTGAGGAGCTTTGCTGGACTAGCACCAAAACTTTTGATGCTAATCCACAAAGCGCAGGGAGGCCCACAGGACAAAGCACAGCATCACTTTAACGCCAGCCCTGAGCAGGCATTAAAAAATTATGCAAGAATGATGCAATAATTTCACTGTGCCATTCCTAAGGGCCTCCCTGCAGGGGAATGCCTCTCTTGCATACATTATACCTGGTGCAGATACAATGTGGCGCAAGGGTTTACAAACTTTGCAAATATGCACAGGATGGGGGACTGTTCTGCATCAACAAAGCATCAGAAAAAATTATGCTACAGCGGCGCAAGGGGTTCGTAAATGAGCCCCTTAGTCTTGTTGGCATACAAGTAAAGGTGACTACCCGTGAAATGACCATGTGATACAATTTCTTTGCATGTATGTTAAAAATGCCCGGTGATAGAAAGGACCATTACATGACAAGACCTGTAGCAGGTCAAATAGAGCTAAAGAATCAGGATGAAGGCTGGTTGACTCTTTCCAGACAAAATGAAACTGAAAAAACTCAGTGTTGAGCTGCCCAATGCAACAGAGTGAAGGCTGTTCATCAAAAAGACATGGTCAACTGTGTCAAATTCCGCTGAGAGGAGGTCCAGCATGTCCAGAACATTGACACTGCCACTCTCAGAAACCCTGCAAACATCTGCAAGAACAACAGAGTCAGGCCCTCCTTCTTCCAAACAGGTTTCTGACTCAGGTAGCCATCCAGCTGGGTGGCAACATTTGCCATACCCTTTGTAGCTCATAGGAAGAGAAAAAGGATCCAAAATGTGTGGTATCTTCTGGCCTAATTATGATTTTTCAAACACGGGCAAAGAATACAGCATGTTTTAAGGCAGCTAGAAACATCCCTACAGAAATGGAGATATCACGTACTGGAGTCAGTATTGGCGCCACCAGCTAAATGTTTCTGGATGCAAAAGAGTACAATGTTGAGAGGAGTCTGGCCTCTACTCAGAGAAGGACGAGTGCCCACTATATAATTCTAGAAAATGAAAATTACAGGAGGAAGAAGATGGGTCAGAAACATCAAAATGGAAAACGCAAATGAGGGTGATTATGCAAACTGGTAAGAAAGCCTCTGTGGGGCATGGCTTGGGCCTAGAGACTTGCTTGTCGATGAGGAGAATCTCTTTTTAAGGGTTGATGGATATAACAATATCTTTAGAGAAATAAAGACTATGGGCCTCATTCCAACCCTGGCAGTCTATGACCGCCAGGGTGGATGGCCACGGAAGCACCGCCAACAGGCTGGCGGTGCCTCATGTGGCATTCCGATCGCGGCTGTAAAGCCGCGGTCGCCCAGCCGGGTCCGGCAGTTTCCCGCCGGATTACCCCCGGCTGGGAGAATCCTCCATGGCGGCGCTGCATGGGGATTCCGACCCCCTTCCCGCCAGCCTGTTTCTGGCGGTTTTCACCACCAGAAACAGGATGGCGGGAACGGGTGTTGTGGGGCCCCTGGGGGCCCCTGCACTGCCCATGCCACTGGCATGGGCAGTGCAGGGGCCACCTAACAGGGCCCCAGCAGGATTTTCACTGTCTGCATTGCAGACAGTGAAAATCGCGACGGGTGCAACTGCACCCGTCGCACCCCTGCAACACCGCCGGCTCCATTCGGAGCCGGCTTCAATGTTGCAGGGCCTTTCCCGCTGGGCCGGCGGGCGCTCCCTTGGCGGGCGCCCGCCAGCCCAGCAGGAAAGTCAGAATGGCCTCCGCGGAGCGGCCATTTGGCGGTTCCCGCCAGGCGGGTGGCTTCCGCCGCCCGCCCGGGTCAGAATGACCCCCTATGGGCCTCATTATGAGGCTGGTGGTTTTGAGAGCGTCAGCCTCGCGGTGGCGGTCAGGACTGCCACTGCTGTGGTGGTCTGACCACCACATTAAGACCCTGGCAGTTAGACCACCAGCACTGCCGGGATCCATGATCCGGACTGGCTGGCGATGGCAGAGATCGCAATCAGCCAGGGCAACACTACATGGAGTGCCGCCCAGCTGATTACGACCTTGTTCTCTGCCAGCCTTTTCATGGTGGTTTTACCACCATAAAAAGGCTGTCGGAGAACAGGTGCAGGGGGCCACAGGGGGGGCCATGCACTTGCCATTTTTCTTTGCATTTTTGGGGGGAATTCAGGGTGGCTATAATTGGTGGCTCACAACGCTTGGTTGGTGTTTCCCCATTGGTGTTTTCTGGTGTTGTGTTCTTTATTTAAAGTGAGCACTGATGCTTTAGGGCATTTCATTTACATCATGGAGGGGAAAAGAACTGCTAAGAGGAGGCATGTCTTGTCAACTACTTCGTCCTTGGTGGAGTAGGAGGTTTCTGTCCCTCAGAAGAGGTCTCGGGACTCACAGAGTGCAGGACAGGGAAGCGCGCCTCTCATGTCCTGGGAGAAAGTACAGGAGATGTTTGAGGTGGTGGTGTCAAGGGCGCTTCAGATTCGTTCTGCTCAGCCTGGGAAGTCCTATGATTCTCAATCATTGAGGGCCGAAGCTGGGTCCTCTGCTTTGGATTGTGAGGCTCCGTCTTCTTCCTCTGGAGGTAAGTATGTGTTTTATGGGAGGAAATGTGGGACATTCTGGCTCATGTTCAGGAGAACCTGGGGTTTCCTTCTTTCAGTCTTTGGTGATGGAGTCTACTTTCCACAGTATGTTACTCCTTTTTGCTTTGCCATGCCTTTCCAGGGTCCCATTAAAGATATGGTCCTTCGAGAGTGGAAGGAAGTGGATAAGGTTCAGGTCTCTAGGTTCCTTCAGAAACTGCATCTGTTGGAAGAGGAGGATGTCTTTCCCCATACTTTTTGGCTAGATTCGATCCCGGCTACTTTGATTGGGTGATGGCAATCAATCCAGAGGACTGTAACCCGGCTGATGCTTCTGACAGAAGGTGGACTCTGGTCTTAAGAAGGACTTTGCGGCTGAGAATTAGGCATTGAGTGGCAGTATGTTCTCTGCCTATTCTGCCCAATCCCTGGTGCAAGACTGTGATAAAATGGCTGTGACAGTCCAGAATGGGTCACAGTATTCAGACTTATTGGCAGTGATGGAGCAGCAGGCGAGGTTACTAGCTGACATTTCTTCTAATATTCTCAACACCTCTGCTATGGCTTCAGCGGCTTTGATTGCTGCAAGACGATCCCTGTGGTTGAGGCAGTGGAAGGCAGACCCTGGAGAGAAGGCCGCTCGCATGAGGGTCAGGCGCTCTTTTGGGGACCAGTTGCCAGCCATGCTCTCTAAGGCTTTTAAGAAGAGGAAGCATGCTTTGCCTTATAAAGGGGATTCCTCGGCTGGCATGGGTTGGAAGAGAGCTTGTAAGTCCTCCCCTAAATATGAATCCAGATCTTCCTCCTCTAGGTCTGTTTTCCTCCCAAAGTTGCTGTCCCCGCACTGAAGGGGGCCTCTAAGAAGGGCTCCTGGCTATCTCTGTGCCGGGGAGCTTTGCCAGTTGGAGGGAGGTTGCGTCATTTCCTGCACATATGACTGCAGGATGTGTTGGATCACTGGGTTCTGAACATTGTGACAAATGGCTACGCTATAGAGTTCAACCAGATTCCTCCAGATACTGGTGTTCAGCTGACACTGTTCCAGGTTTCCAGGGTAAAACGGTCAGCCATTCTCAAAGGTGTCCAGGACTTATTGGTGAAAGGGGCCATCTCCAGAGTTCCAGTGGCAGAAGGGGGAGTAGGGATTTATTCAAGTTCTCAAGTGGGTCAATTCTTGGATCAAGACTGTTCATTTCTGAATGTTGACTGTTCAAGCAGTTATTCCACTGATTGGTGTCCATGGATCTTCAGGTTGCCTCTCTTCATGTCCCTGTGGCATTATCCTGTCAAAGATTCCCCAGGCTTGCGGTAGAGCCAAACATTTCCAGTTCTGTGATCTTCCCTTTGGGCTCCTGTCCTGTCCCCAGATGTTCACAACGATTCTGGCACCTCTGATGGCGATCCCTCATGCGGAAGGGGTATTTGTGCATCCTTATTTGGACAATCTCTTAGTTCAGGCCCCAGATGAGACCCTGTTGCAGGTTCATGTAACCAGAGTTCTGCAGGCCATACAGGAGCACGGATTTTTGAAAAACTGGTGGAAATCAGATTTAGGACCCTCTCAGTACTTGGTGTTCATCGGGGTTCGCTTTCTGACTCAGAAAGGGTTGGTGACCTTGTCAGATAGACGTTTGCTCAGCCTGCAGGGGCAGATTCTGTCCTTGCTGGCTAAGTCGTCTCCCCGGGCATGGGAATGGTTGAGGGTGCAGGGATATTTGGCATCTGTTGTGTTTCTGGTGCCATTGGCCAGATTTCACCTGCTCTCTCTAGCCAACTTGATGCTCTCCCTTTGGTCTCCTGGCATTCTTAGTCTTCAGGAGCATCTTCCTTTGGCGGATCCAATGCGCAGGGAACTGTTGTGGTAGTTGGAGAGAGCTCATCTGCTCAAGAGGATTCCCCTGTCCCTCCAGCTCCGGTGATTGTAACGACAGATGCCAGTCTCTCTGGGTGGGGGATGTGGCTGGGGTCAGAACAGGTTCAGGGGTTCTGGTCTCTACAGGAGTCTTGGAGGTCCTCAAACTGAAGGGAGTTGCAGACGGTCCTGCTTTCAGGGGCTCTTGCAGGGGAAGGCAGTGCTGGTGCAAACGGACAACCTTGTTGCCAAGGCATACATCAACTGGCAGGTGGCAGGGGTACAAGATCTCCGTCTCTGAATCTGATCGCTCAGGCCATTTTCTTGTGGGCTCAAGTTTGAGTTCTGTCCCTTCAGGCGTTGTACATTTGGGGGGTGGACAATGTCCGGGCAGATCTTTGAGCAGGGAGATTCCATCCTTCAGGGATTTCTCCCTGCACCTGTCTCTGTTCAATCTGCTGGCACTGAGGTGGGGACTTCCAGTGGTGGATCTATTTGCTTCTCCCGGGGGATGCAAAGGTTCTGTTCCAGAGGTCGGTGTCCTCTGGCCTGGGCCATGGATGGATTGACTTATCGCTGGCCTTAGGATCTTCCTTATGGGTTCCCTTCCTTTCAGTTGATCAGGTCTTTCCTGGTTGATCAGATCTTTCCCGGTGCAAGGGGGCTCAAGTGATTTTGGTTTCTCCTCATTGGCCTAGAGCAAATTGGTTCCCTTGTGTGCTGTTGTTAAAGAGCGAGCTGGAGTGGGTGCTTCCACTACAGCCCTCTCCTCTGTTTTTTTTAGCCTAACACTGGCCTCATTGAGGCGGCTGCATTTGACGGCATGGAGGTTGAACGGAAAGATGGATATGGGGGTTCTGGAGCAGCTAGATGTGACTTTGAAAGCCTCTTCGAAGTTGTCCACTGTACATTCTTATGCTAGGCATTGGAAGGTATTTTCTTCTTGGTGTTTGGGGAAACAGGTTGGTCCTACAGCAGCCTCTTTGTTTTTGGTGATTCAGTTTCTGCAGGATGGGCCCAGCATGGGTTTGTCGGCGGCCACATTGCGGGTGCAATGTGCACCGATTCAGACGTTTCATGGTCCTTGACAGAATTTGAAGGGTGGATTGATGAAGAGGTATTTTCAGGGTCTGGGGAACTTGTTCCCTCTGCCAGTTGAGTATTTTCCTAGTTGGAATCTCCAGTTTGTATTGGATGTTTTGACTGGTCCTCCCTTTGAGCCCCTGGAGGGTATTGATTTGAAGCTTTTGACTTTTAAAAACTGTTTTCTGGTGGCTATTATATCTGCCAGATGGTTAGGGGAGACTTTAAGGCTTTGTCTTGTAAGTCCCCTTTCTGCAAGGTCTTTCCGGATAGGACTGCGCTGGTTGCGGTTCCTTCCTTCATCCCTAAGGTCAATTATGCTTTCCATATGAGTCAGGAGATGATCCTCCTTGCCTTTTGTCCTGAGCCTTCCTCTGCGGAAGAAAGCAGATTGCATTGTTTGAATGTGCGGCAGTCTTTGTTTTGGTACCTGGAGTTGGTTAAGTCCTTGCGAAAGGGGGACTCTGTGAATTTTGGTCCTGCGAAAAAAGGGGAGAAGCCTTCAACTGCTACTCTGAGTAGGTGGATCTGGTCTGTGGTCCTGTTGGCATATGGGGTGAAGGGTGTGTTTCCTCCTCAGGGGATTCAAGGTCTGTTTACTCATAGTATTAAGGCCACAGTGGCTGAATGGCAGGGGCTTCAGTGGCTGAGATTTGTAGGTCTGCGACTTGGTCTGTTTCCTCTACCTTTGTCCACCACTATCGGATTGCTGAGGTGGAACGTTTACATACTGTGTTAAGTCACAGGCTTTTATCCTCTATGAGGGAATAGAGGTGTTTTTTGTGTCTGTTCGGTAAGCTTTATTAAAATTTGATGATTGCAACTCAGTTGTCTGTTCTGTTTTACTTGCTATGTCTCATTGCTGTTAAGGATGGCGCGGGAGGGACAGGAGTTAACGCTTCCGTTACTTACCGATAACGGCATTACTCCTAGTCCTACTCCCTCACCTTCCTTACAGTTCCCTTCCCCCCTCCTGGTACGGGACAGCTGAATTTCTGGTTAGCTTGTTTACATACAGGAGGCAGAAGGAGGGGGGCATTTTATATATGGGAAAGGAGGGGTCCAGGAGAGGCAAGGGGCCTCATTTGTGTTAAGGAATGCGGGGGAGTAGGGCTACGAGTAATGCCATTATCAGTAAGTAATAGAATCATTACTATCCATTAATCCAACAACCTCAGTGCACAGCCGAAGGCCATGCGTGGCTGCGGTTGGCTGCAGGTCCTGTCCAACCCCTGCAGCCAACCACTATAACTACGCAACCTTGCATGCCCCCCCACTCCTCAGGCTATGGGCCCAGGGACCCCATCCTCCGGGGCCCTGCGTATATCTTTAAATTATTTTTGGGGGGTGGGGCTGTGACCCCACCCCCCCAGAGCCGGGCATAAACATTTATTTTTTTGGGGGGTGTAGGGCAGTGCCCCCCACCTCTCTGGGCCAACCTTGGCCACAGGGAACCCATCCCCTGATGTAAGGGCCTCATTTATTTTTTTTTTGGAAAGTGGGCCGCAAGGCCCCCCCTACCCTAAGCTGATCTTTGCCCTGGGGACCCCATCCCCCGGGTCCTGGGATAATTAATTTTTTTTTGGGAGGGGCGTTGCCTGGCCCCCTCCTTGGGCCAATCTCAGACACGGGGACCCAATCCCCTGGGGCCTGGCCATGTGACCTGGGTGACCCCAGGGCACCCAATCTCAATCCTGGGGACCGTGGGGGGTCCTGAAGGCCTCCCTGGTCCAGGCTGGCTCCCCATCTCCTGTGGGAGCCAGCATTGCTGTCACGGAGCAGCTCCCTGTCTGTGAGAGCAATGTTTCCTCTGTATCCCTGCCTGCATCTCCGTGGACAGGTTGACAGAAGAAACCTCCGTTCTGATGAAGGGAGAGCTGTATAAAAGCTCTCCCTTCATTGGAGCAGAGTGTTTGCTGTGGCTTGGTGGCAGCTGTCAAAGCTGCCACCAAGCCACAGCAATCAGCTATGTCCCGTGGGTGGGCACCCAAGGATTTTTTTGGGGGAAAATCTCATAAAGATTTGTCAACCGGCACCAAAGATATAGGCAAGTAAAAAAAATGCTTTTTCTATGGAAACTAGGTCCTAACTATAACTACCTAGTGGGGACCGCCACTAGGTAATAGGTTTCCATAGTCATCCATTTAAGCTATTATAATGTAATATAAATATTTTTATTAATTAAGCGATATTTTTGACACAATCTTTTTGTCAGTGATCTGGCATACTGGTCACTCTTACTGTTGCACTGATCTCAATAGAACCGACAGTTCAAGACTTAATTACAGCAACTGATACTCACACATTTATAAATCGGTTCCGCTCTCATTCTTATTAGACAAAATGTGATTTCTGGTTCAACAGGTTAGAACCTGCACTCCATACGTGATTCACTTTAGAGCTGTGCTGTGTGCAGAGCAGGTTTTAGGAATTTAGACGCTTCAGAATGCCAACCTACCATAGGAGGGGGTGATGTACTGAGCCAGTCATCGAATGGAAGAAGCTGTTTTGGACTCCTCAGAGGGGAGCTCAGCTCCTTTCGTATGCTATAGGACTGCAATACGATTTTGGTAGTCATGAGACTACAATAAATGGAATTATTTTATTTGAAATGTATTTCGATTTTTAATTTTAATGATTTCAATACTCATGTTGTCATTAATGTCATTGCTTAGCTCGTACTTCGGCAGGCTTACATAGTCACCCTTGAGCATTCGGGCACTCTATAAATTTCTCTCATCATCATCATGTCCAAGATTGTGCGATATCACTTGTGTTCTCATCATATATGCTAGTTGGTTCTCAAACCAAAAACATTCAAAATTATACACGCTTTGCAGGGGCTGAGATCTCATCCCACCCCAAAAAGCCATTCAGACCCAATAGCCACATGAGACCTTCCCCGATAACAGTACACCCAGCCATACCTGTGTCCCGCTTGGGAATGTGTAGCTGTTGTTAACACCTCAGGCACTAGGTCGAAACCAGCCACCCTCTCAGCCACACTGGTTGCTTCCCTGGACAAACCTAAGTCTATGCGCTCAGCACACCAATAACTTATTATACAAAATATAGACCACTAACTGAAGCATCACACTTCCTCTCAGTCTCCATTTTAGGATTCCACAAGACATGACTTGAAGTAAAGTAAGGTAACGTAACATAAGGATTTGAAGAACAAGGAGGTCTCTGTGTAACTGGGAGAGAACTATACGTTGACACCACGTGTGCCTCATAAGCACCCCTCACCATGTGCACTCTCTCTCCCCCGCCTGTACCTCATTCTCACCACTGAAGGGTTCAGGCCCAGCCTACGTACGCCTCCCTTTGCAGTAGTACTCACAGGCGTCTTTGTAGAGCACCAACAGGACCCTGTAGCAGTTGTCCACCAGTGCTTTGGGGTGCACAGACTTTATAGCATCCGCTGGCTTCGGGTTCAAAACTCGCTTTATTCTCTGGATGACAAACTCAGACTGTAAATACAAAAGATCACACTTTGTTACATCAAACAGTTCGGGAAAGGCGGCGTGATGAGGGCAAACGCAGAATGGGAAAGGTGGCACAAGACGGAGGCAGTCGGGATAGGAATGGGGGCATAAGAATGCTGCTGAGGCAATAGGAATGGAGGTACTAGGGAGTGGTATAGTGAATATGAAATATGGCAAAGGGAGGCAGCACTGGAGCAAACATTATTATTAATAAAAATTTGTAACTAAAATGAAATGTTTAATGTGTATTAAAAGGCCTAACTGAAAACGTGTGTCAGATAAATAAACATGCAACTTTAAAAGTGATTGCCATGGTGTCAGCCACATCGAGTTAAATGAGAAATTTATTAAATGTTTGTGAAAATGTATTTTGATTAATTATAACTACATTTACTGACAAAACATAAATAATATTATTCTACTACAAAACTAATGGTTTGAAATTATTTGAACTGTTTTATTCTTCATTTATTAGCATTAATGAACAGGAATACATTTTAGTATTTTTCCAGAAGCACAGTGCTGAAATATTATGTTGGTTTACTGAAACAGTTGGCAAACATTGTTTATTAGATATCCTGTACAGTGGAAAGCTACTGTCATACTCATACTGTATTTCCTTGTGATAAATGTTGCAATTTTTAACAATGAACGTTAGCTAAATCTCATTGTGGAAGCTGCTGCCCGGAGAGAAGCGTGAACGTGAGCCTATCTTGGAAAAGTAACGAAAAGAGATACAACTGAAGCCCAGTTAAAGGTTTATTGGCTGTGCACTAAGCCACCTCAGAGTCTTGTCCAATAGAGGCTTAGCTAGCAACTTTTTGAGACTTTAATATAGCAAGTTTTAGGTGATGCAAGTTTAGTTTAGTTTGTCTTTCAGCCCCATGCAGATCAGTTTTCCATTCAGCTCTTTGAAGTCTGCTCTTGTTTAACAGTTCAGTTACTTTAGGCCCAACATTACTGAACTGTTGCCCTCCAATATTCCTGATGATGATCTCTGAAGACCTGCAGTTCCTGTGCTCCGCTGTTGAAGGCTCTGCTGACTGCTGATTCATTTAGGAGAGGAATAACCAATGTGCATTTATTTTTCTTTTGCAGGTCTTTCCTTTAGAAAATCCAATTGCATGTTTATGGTTAGCTGGTTTAGTTAGATGTTTTCCAAATTAATTTTTGTCTTATTTTTATTTTTGCATGCAGCCCACACATGCTTTCTGCATTAGATTTTAGTTGCTAGGATGTCTGGCCCAAATTTTTATTTAAATGTATATTAATTGATTGTGATTAATTCAACTGCACAAACTAACTAAATGTAGTAAATGTATGCTGTTTCTATCATTCACTTAATTCTGTTGTTATTCTGTGTTGTCCTTTTGGAGTGTTTAATGTTAAATGCATTGGCAAGATTGAGATTCTTTAAATGTTTTGGACAACCTGTGTTGTTTTTGTACTGCTATCATTTGGTCCTGCACATCATTTACGTGACCTTAGCATTGTCGATTTAAGGGCAATAAATGTGTAAACTTTACTAAACTGGTGTGGTGATTCATGGCCACATAGGTCATGGTGTGTTTAAATTACTGACTCCTCATTACATATTGTTATTGTTTGATGGCTATTGATTCTCATTGTTTATTTGGATGATCTCAATACTCCTGTCTGAGTCAAAAGATTTGAGTAGACCTCTGAGGGTAGTAGATGTCACTCCCCACTTACGTGTCACTTTATCATAATAATATAAAATAATATAAGGTCACATGCCCACAGTCCCATGGGAAACTTGCAAGGGTGGCAGTGGATTAATCAGTAAGGAGATATGGGGCAGTAAAGTGCTACGAAAGGTCTCACATGAGAGCAGAGTCTCTGTAGGTCGCACAGGGGGGTAAGAAGAGCAAAAGTGAAGTGGGCCAGCAGAGTGCCAAGAAAGGAAGGAAGCGGAGAGACCAAGAAATGTGGCACGGAGTGAGGGGGTAGTAGAGTGAACTGAAAAGTGAGCGCTATGAGGCTGCACTGTGAATACAAATAGGGGCACAAAGAGGCAGGAAGGTGCCCAGAAAAAATGAATTGTAGCACATGGCAGTATATTTCTTAAAAAGGGGTTATAAGGCAGGAAGCTACCAGGAAAAGTGTAAAAGATGAGCGGCGAAGTGCAGAGGAAGAGATACATGATGGCAGCGGGCCAGGAAATGTTTGAGGGAAAGAGAGTAGTGCCCAAGGGCTTTGACACACAAAGGCGGTAGAATTCCCAGGAGAGGCGGCACAGGAGACTGCACAGTGCTCGAGGGTTTGCACCGGCTGACAGCAATGTCAAGATAAGGTACAACAGATCAGTCATAGCGAGCAACCATAAAAGGTGACACAGGAGGCCAGGACAGTGACAAGAACTGTAGCAATGAATCAGTGAATGGTAGCAGAGTGCCTAAGGAATGTGGCATAGGAGAGTGGGATAGACGTGGGAGATTGGTAGATGGATGTCCTGAAAAGGGAGCAAGGGTTTGCAGCACATTCCAGAGAAGGTGGCACATAAAGGCAGCAAAGGACACAGGCATAGGGAGAGAGATGTCATAAATGGGCAGCATTGCATGCCATGAAAATGACTTCAAAAAGCAGCAAAGTGCCCAGGGGTTTGGTACATAAAGTTAGTAGAGTGTCAGGAAATGGTGGTACTGGAGGACAGCAGAGTTTCAGAAAAAGTGTCATCTGATGGCAGTGCACTGCCCATGGAATGTACAGCATGAGGGCAGTGGAGTAACCAGGAAAGGTCCAGATGAGAGCAACCAAGTGCCATGAATAGTGGCAAAGGAAAACATCAAATTTACTAGAAAAGGAAACACCAAAGGGAAGCAGACTGATGAGAATGTAAGTATGTTACACAGGGAAACTTAATTAGGTCATCCCAATACCAGTACCTTCAAGGGTGTGGATTTATGGGGACCTTCGTACACAGTATATTTAACAAGGTAGCCAAACTACAATAACTATAAGTCGTGCCTTCTCCATGCACTGCTTATAACTTCATATTATATCACTTATACCATCTAAAATATTAGAATTTACAACAGCAGAAATGACATTGCAAATCAGGTCTTGTGTGAGAACACAGTGCACAGTAGATTGGTGAGTTATAGGTAATATAGTGCGGATACTGAGTTCAGTGTGTATGGAGGTGAGTAAGGTATAATAATTTGAAGGTGTTGCATAAATTAAATTATTGGTATAAGTATAACTTTAACATTTCTAGTTTAACACGAGCCCAGGGAAGGCGGTGTCTCCATTCAACGGAAAAAGCCTAACAATAACTATGAGACCAAACAGGAAAAACATATTAAGGTCAAATGAGGATGAACCTTATATGAGTGTACCCAGTCAAACCTGGTTGTCATCACTTAGCACGTTCTTAAACCCATCAGTTAATGACGCTATACCCCTCCTGCATAACTTTAATAATTTGCTATTGCAAACAAAAAAGGAAAAGATCAAGCATCCTCAAATCAACCCTAAAATGATGGAGGGCTGGTTCGATGAAGAGTGTTTGAAGCTAAAAAAGACCTTATCACAAGCATTGAAGAACCGGCACTTGAATGATTCCAATGAGCAACATTTTTATGGATGTAGGCAACAGTACAAAAAATTATTAAGATACAAAAGGAAGATATTTCCACATAAACTTTGGAAAACTTTACTGCAAGCAATAACGGCAGGGAACTCCAAAAAGTTTTGGGAGATAGTCAGGTGGGGATGCGAAGGTCCCCCGAAAAACCTAGAACTGAATATCAACCCTCAACTTTGGGTAAAGCATTTTACTGCCTTGTATCAGGAAGTGGCCAAGACAGCACCAGGGATGACCAATAACCCAAACATCCTCACTCAAGGGCTGGCAGGCAGAAATCAAAGATTAAGTAAAGTATTTCCTCTTCAAAAGACTCACGCAGCATCTTCAAATCGGCTTGTTAGATTGGTAAACGAAACCCAGAATGTACTAGTCTCCAACGAATTTTCCAGCACAAATTCCACGCAAGTAGCCCATGTCATTCCACGTGCAATGAAGTTAATATCGGAATTCAGTGAAAAAGAGATTAAACAAGTCATCCTCCTCCAAAAGCCGCATAAGGCTGCAGGCCCAGATGGTATCCCTTCAGATGCTTACCGTAACCAGCTAACGTTATGGTTACCTGCTCTAGCCCGTCTATTCAACAGTGTTTGGCATTACGAGGTAATCCCTCCTTCTTGGAAGGAATCAATAATCGTTCCAATTCACAAAAAAGGGCCTCGGGACATGGTGAGCAATTATAGACCTATCTCACTGCTTGATAGTGTTGGAAAGATTTTTGCCAAATTGATTCAGTCGCGTCTAGACCAATGGCTAGAGGACAGAGATTTAATATCAACACACCAAGCTGGTTTTAGGAGAGGCCAAAGTACAACAGATCAACTTTTTAGGCTAAACATGATCTGCGCTAAATACGCCACCCTTAAAAACTGTCCATTATACCTGGTCTTTGTGGATCTCCAAACAGCCTTCGACAGCGTAAATCGCCAAACATTATGGCAGTTATTGTCGGACATGGGCATACAGGGAAAAATCTTAAGGCTGCTAATTCTATTGCATACAGGAAACACTGCCAGGGTCAGATATACTACGAGAAATGATTATACGGCTGAAATTCCAATTGAGCGAGGTGTAAAACAAGGCTGCGTTTTGGCCCCAACCTTATTTAATTGTTATATAAATAAAGTAAGTCAAGTTTTGAAGGAATTAAATCTGGATGTGCCAAAACTAGCCAATGAAAGTATACCTATCTTGCTCTTTGCTGATGACGCTGTATTACTGGCAAGAACAGAGATAGCAATGCATGGACTACTTAGGGGCTTCAAATCTTTTTGTACCTCAAGGAGCATGGTAATCAATGAGGGGAAAACAAAGTTTATGATTCTCAACCAAAAACAGACGTTGCAATCGACTTTTAGGGCAAATAATAAGCCTTTGGCCCGAGTGGCCACCTATGATTACCTGGGCTGCAGACTAGATGAAAAACAGACATGGAAACCACAAATCTACAAAAGTAGAATTTCCTTGGCCCAACAAGCTGGAGCAGTACTCAGATTTGCAAAAGCTACAGGCAATCACTCCATGAGCTCTGCACTGCTTGCATACAAAACAAAAGCAAGAGCCGCAGCACTTTACAGCGCAGAGATCTGGGGATTCAGAAAGATTCCATCAATACAAGTAACCGAGAACAAATTTTTACGCCGATTACTTTGTCTAGGTAATGCCACACCAATGAATGCAATAAGAATTGATCTACAGATGAGAAAGGTTGAGGACTACATTGCTCTGGCTCCAGTAAGATACTGGATCCGTATTTGGACAAAAGAGGCTCTCAAACCATTTAGAGACGTACTTAAGGACATCATGAAGCTGCAAAACCATCGGAAACTGCCCTGGTTCAAACATATCTCAACTATCCTGGCTGCTATCGGCCAGGATGACTTTTGGCTCCATCCAGAAAAAATCGGAAGGCCTAGTCTAGCTGTTATAAAAAAGGCATATTGGGAGCGAAAGACTGAGATTATGTGCGAGTCATTTAGCCCTTTATTCAAGCGGTACATTTTGTTTAACCAAGAGCTTAAACCAGCAATATTCATAGACAGTATTTATCCGGAGGAAAAAAGGGCTCTCTACTTTAAATTCCGTATGGGCACACTACCAGTGACAGCGGTGGTCAACAGATGGCAATCCGCTCCTCCGGGTAGATTAGAATGCTGTCCATGCCTTCATGGTGGTCCGGAAACACTTTCCCACTTCCTCTTATTATGCCACTTTACGCTCAAACTCCGTAAACTGTACCTTCGTCCACTTTTCAGATCTTACCGAGTTAGGAAGTGCAAGGAGGCGGAAGCGCTATGTATGCGTTCAGATGAGAAATACATTGTGACAAAGGTCTCAACTTATATCTTGGAAGCATGGAAATTACGTCTATCAATGCACCCACAGTTGGCATAGGCACAACAGCCTATGTTATCCCGTAGCTATCTAGCTTGGGAAATCGGTGCAGGGTAGTGTAAAACTGGGTCAGGCCTCGGGCTTTTATTAAATGGTTGGAAGGCACTGCAAGGTCCCAAATGATTCGTCCCAGAATAAGACATTTTAAATATTAGATTTATAATGTTTTTCTAGAATAAGTTAAGTTTTTATGTAAATTATGGTCATATCAGGTTTTACGATAATGCATGGTAAATTGGACACATTTTGGTACATGTTAAATCAAAAATTCAAGTATAGTTTCCTTTTTACTGAGATGTTTTATTCAATGTGATTTTTATTGAGTTTGATGGATTGATATCTATTGTGTGATTATTGTTAAGGCCGGATAGGCTAATAACAATTAAATAAATGGTAAAAAAATGGTAAATAACTTTAACATTTCTCATTTTTATGTAGTTTTAAGGTTGCTTTGTACCTAAAAAATAAATCAAGTTATAGTAATTTAAAGATAATTATAAATTTAAGGTGCAGCTATAAAGTTTGGGTTGTATAAAATAATACACTACTTTTCCTAACTATAACAAAGTCCAGTGTCGTTGAGTGGAGTGCAGTACAGTAGAGTGAAGGAGAGTGTCGTACAATGTACAATGTAGTGTGGTAGATTGTAATGGTAGAGTGCAGTGTGATAGAGTGAAGTAGATTGGAGTAAAGTGGAGTGTGGTACAGTAGAGGGGCATCCAGTAGAATAGCACAGACTGAGTGGTCTAGATTGGGGTGATGTACAGTACAGTGAAATAGCGTACAGTGTAGGGAGGTAGAGTGGAGTGGCGTAGGTTGGAGTGGCTTAGAGTGGAATAGTGTACAGTACAGGTGTAGAGTGGAGTGGTGCTGAGTAAAGTCGCATAAAGTGGAGTGAGGTATAGTGTAGTGGTGTACAGTGGAATAGCATAGGGTGGAGTGGCACTGAGTGCAGTGGCATACAGTGGAGTGGCATAGATTGGAAAACCATACAGTGTACTGGTGTGCACTGGAGTGGCTTAAGGTGGAGTGACATAGAGTGCAGCTGCAAAGAGTGGAATACCATGGAGTGGAGTGCTGTAGTGTGGAGTAGGGAAGAGTGGGGTAGGGTAGGGTGTAGTAGCGTACAACAGTGGTTCCCAACCTTTTCACTTCTGTGGACCCCCACTTTATCTTTACTGGAACCCGGGGACCCCCATTGAGTCCTTATTAGAATCCAAGGACCCCCTACTGAGTCATTACTGAAAGCTGTGGACCTAATCAGTTAATATTATTTAATTTTCTAAGTAGTCGCGGACCCCCTTAGGATGCTTCGCGGACCCCCAGGGGTCCCAGGACCACAGACTGGGAACCACTGGCGTACAATGTAACAGTGGAGTGGAGTAGCATACAGTGAAGTAGTGGATGGAGTGGTATAGAGCAGAATAGAGTTGAGTGTAGTGGCACTGAGTGGAGTATTGTACAGTGGAATAACATACATTGGAGTGGTGATAATGGAGTGGTGTCGAGTGGAGTGGCATAGAGTGAAATAGAATAGACTGTAGGTGCGTAGAGTGGAGTTTTGTATAGTGGAGTGGCATGGAGTGGAGTGGCGCAGAGTGTATTATCGTAAAATCCAGCTCATGGGGTATGTCAATGGCTCGGACTGGGTGCGGTGTAGTCTCTATACAGACTTTGGTGCTCACCAATTGGTTCAGTCAACATTGTCAGTATGTCAGGATCAATAATAAATGCTGCAAAATTCTTGTAAGAATGACAGTCAAAGGTTGTCATTTCAAAGGTTTATATACAAAATAATAGGATGTTACATTAAGCATGCCATAAGTAATTTTAGCAGCAGAGCATAAAATCACGAGTAGAAAGAACTCATAATAGTTCTAAGTAAACCTGCATAGATTTGCCTTCTAAAAGTGGGGAAAAGAGTCTTCTTCATACAGAACTCTTCCTGTCCTTTAAAGGACTTCAGACAAAGACATTCATACATTCTGCACAGGTACATGGTTCTTATGATAGACACCAATAGGGGACGCGCAAGAAGGAACAACTTTCTACAGAATACATTTGAAGATTCTCTCATGGTAGTGATACATTTGGGTTTCAGACACTCTCATTGTTTATTCAAGCATCTCAGTTGACACATTGTATGGAAGTAGTCTGGGATAATTGAAATGCTCTTGGTCAAGTACTATAATGAGGGAAAGTCTCTGTGAACACTCTCTTTTTATTAGTGTAAGTCTCGCAATTCTTTATTTAGAACAAGAAGATAAGCAATTGTCATCACATGATATATTATAATGGTGCAAAATGAAGGCCAGTATAGGTTTTACGTCAGATGATGAAAAATGACTCCTGCAACCCCCCTCTGATGATTTCTAAATCATCACCAAGGCCACTGGAATTATTCAATAGTGCGGCCATGGCGATTATCATATAATTATAGATATGCCGCATTTGCCACATAAGCCATCTTCTACCACATACTCTGCAGATTTAAACAAAATAAATTGTTTCTAGCTCAAACGGTTTAAAAGTTACTAGATAATGAAGTGACCACACAGTGTAAGGCCCTTTGCAAAGCTGGACATGTCACCTTTTTGTTGCATATTACTATATTTGGGGCTTAAAATGGCACTAATGAGGTGCAACCACTGCCCAGACAGTATTACCACATTTATAACTAATGAAATAATGAAGTAATACTATTATAAAATGTGTCACATTATGCCACATAATTTGCCTTTTCTTGCTGCATAATTTACTCAACTCTGTCACATAATTTATCGCTCTCCTGCTGCATAGTTCCAGTGGCCTTCACCATCACTCTGGCTCTTTATTACATAACAACATTCATTACATTTGGATTCTTGTTTTTGATTCTCTCACATCCTTCAGGGTGTCATAGAGTTCACCTTGCATTTCTTCAACCTTTACGTCATCTCTGTCTCTTTCTTCCTCACGAGCGGTTAAAAGCAATTTTAGTACTCCTCCACCTAAACTACCAAGCCACTCTCCCACCTTAGCAAATCCGGTTCCAATATATGCAAGATAGATCCTAACCCTTCCCAGGCTCCTGACTCTTCCAGCTCAGTTAAATGTATGTGCTATGTTTGTAATGCTGGTAATATGTGCGGTATGCAGGTGCAGCATTCCCGAGCATGAATGCAAACTCTGCCTTCCTTCCCAAGGAATAAATCCAACACAAGGCGATTCTGAATAATCATGGCTCTCATTGCAAGAAGTTCTTTACTAATTATGTTTAAAGCACCTGCTGTGTTAGTGGCAAGACGGTCAACTAAGAAGGACAGCTTTCTGATCTTTACATCGTTTAATGCCACTCCCATAGACAGAATAAGAGCTTCAAAAATAATGCCAAGAATCTGTTTAAAGCTACGTTTACTCTTCCATATATTGCTCAAGAGGAAAATCTAACTAGAGCTGCATACCAATTACCTGTCCAGTTCTGTGGTTACTGAAAATAAACTGACTTGCCACACACGTAAAAGATACCATTTATGTTTACCTCTAAATTTGAGAAAGTGTTTCCCTTAACTAAATAATTGTGGTCACATTTGCTCCATCCCTATTTCTCAAAAGTCTCATTTCCGTCTGACAGCAGTACTATCCATTAAGATCCCTTCTTGATGACATCAATACTTAACCTTGAGGGTGGTTCCTTTAGAATCTCTTCGCCTTTCCCAATGATGTGTTCTGCACTTGCCGTTCTTTCCCTTTTTTCTTCATCTAACCTTACACAATCACTCAATTCATCTACAAATACCCTCTCATCCTTGTTAATTTTGCAGGTTAAATCATGCATGCTCTGATTAGTAATAGTCACAGGGGTAAATAATTTCATCATATACTCACAATGATCTTGTTTTAAACCCTTTGTATGAGCAAGACTCATGTTTAGTAGCCCAGAAATACAGATTCTCCCCACTGACAGCTGACACATTTCTAATGGATCATCAAAGTCAGAATAAAACAGTTTAATTGTATCTTTCTGACAGAAAACATTTTAGAAGACAGAGCAAGAGAAATAAGTGGCTATTTGTCAGGTGTTGAGTTCTGGTACGGGTCAGGAGAATTTCAATACAGTGTGGTACCAATACAATTAAAGGGTAACCCATCACAATCCCCTCAGTTTGCTGAATGCTAAGGCTCACTGCTACAAGTGCTCTGAGACAACCAGGCAACGCGCTGTCGCCAGGTCAAGAAAAACTGAGAAGTATCCCGTGGTCTGGTGGTTGTACAGACACAGCATACCCATCTCTTTTGTGACAAAAGAGTACAAATTATTTTGTATAGTCTGGCATTTCAAGAAATAATAGGATGAAGATTCTTGAGCTCTCAGAAAAGCTTCCATGCTTTCATTATCCTATGGCACCAGGTCATTGACATCAGTGTGCATCAGCCTCAGTAAAGGCGTCGCCACAAAGGAAAAGTTTGGGATCCATTGTTGGCAGTGTCGACCATGCCAAGAAAATTCAAAAGTTCTCTCTGGGCAGTTGGGAACTTCATCCTAAAGACAGTCTCTATGCGGTCGCGGGACATTTGCCTCACTCCCTCCTCTATCTGATACCCCAGGTACATGACCTCCCTCTGACAGTACTGTATTTCTCTGGAGAAATCTTATGCCCATTCTCACCCAAATGGTTGAGCAGAGTTATTGAGTCTTGTCTGCAAATGTATTGTATTAAGGTCAAACTACATGGTAACTAGAGAGACTCCAGGTTCTTTCTGAGTATCTCATTGACATAGCATGGACTTTCGTTATACCGTTCTGAAGCAGGGCACCGTATGAGTGGCTTCTCTCTGAACTGGAATGCGAAGAGAAACTGGCTCTCTTTGTGTCATGGAACTGAGAAGAAGGCTTGTCAATTACCATGAACCACTCAGCCTCTAGGGGATTATGGAACAGAATAACAGCAGGGTTTGGTACCACTGGTTAGCTAGGAATGACAATTTGGTTATTTTTTCAGAGGTCTTGAACGATCCTCCTCTTTTTATTTGCTTTTTGTAAGGTCATGATTGGGAGTTACATAGACTCCCAGTTACTTTCTTTAAGATGTCTTATTCTATCATGCTCTGAATCACAGGGGTGATCTCTATGTAATCTTATGGGGTAATTTTACAAGGGTGAGTCTGTGGAAAAACAGCTTTGGGTTTGAGGGTGATCTTTAGGGTTATAGCACCTTTAATTAACCCAATCCCTCTTCTTGTGAAATCCCAGACTTCCTTCCTGACTGTCTCTCTCTGATCCACTGGCAAGTCCTCCTTTGTAATGGATGTGGACTGCAATTTAAATATGGCATCAGATGCTTGTTAAATTCCGACCCCATCCTGCATGCAATAGATGATGCAGGTGAATTTACAAAGAAGGTTATGACCCAACAGGTTTACAGGGCTAGAATCACAAATCAAAAACAGATGTTGCTCTCTGATGTCTCCTATTTTTCCTGGGATGAGGGAAGTAGTTTGGTCAGTACGCTGTTAATTTGTAATGTCTACAACTTGGGTTTATTTTCCCAAGAGGGGTAGGGTAGGGACCTTAACTACTCTAACCATTGAATAGGTCCGGTATCTGTTAGGAAAGATACAGTATGTCCTTCGACTGCTCCATTCACATATGGTCCACTCTGATCCGCTTACAGGACTGCACAAATTATGCACTCCTTCTACCCCCTGAGGCACCATCATAGGTCTTGGTTGAAATCGAAGGGAGTCTCGAACGTCATGGGGACTGGACCACCTTGAGACATCAATGGGTTTTGGAGTAGCCTGTGGTTTGGTTGGGGATGTGGAGCGCCATGCTGTATCTGCATTGGATTGAAGAAATTTGTCAATAAGCCAGATTTAGGAACTTTCTGGGCAGCTATAGGGGATCTCTGTATTAGGGGCAGCTCTACCTGCCATGTTGGACTCACACCCTGGGGATCCTTCATGATTTAGTCTTGATTGTAACAGTACTGCGGCTTCCAATGCCCCACCTTGTTGCAAAAGGGAAAGACAGTAACATTCTTTAGAGGATTTATGAAGATGGGTTCTGCCCATTTAATCCTCCTGGATGTTTTGCTTTTTGATCACCTGGTTTTAGACCTTTTACTCTGGTGGAGCCTCATAACCTATGATTCACCCACAGTAAACTCATGGTAAATGGACTGCGCATGTCTACCGCCAACATCCGCCTTTTAAGTTAAGGTTGCTCTGGAACAGCAAGGTTAAGAGCCACTTGTTGGTTACACATGAACACGTATGCACAGATGTGTGATGGCTGTGCGTGGGAGACTCCTGTTGTGCACATCTCAGCAACTGCGCACAGGTATCCTGGCACAGAAGGAACTCTACAGGACTGGGTGTTGACCTGGGATAGGCCTTATAATGTTAGTGTACACATATAGGGAAAGTCAGTGTGGGTTTACTGTCTTGTCTGCAGTGACACCCCATTATACACTTAAGGGGAAGGCTGCCTCAGAGTGCAGCCCCACTTCCCATGCTCTACAGACACCAGAGTTGTACTGATGTACAGTGTAACCTGTGTGAAAAGAGCAATGCTGCACATCTGTACAGATTAAGGGTCAACCAGGAATGTCATATTTCTCCGGCTCAGCTCAGGATCAGAACCCAAGCCTTCTGTCACCCTGCTAGTCTGGTTTAATTACCTTCCTCTCGAGCTGCAGGAAAAAAGGCCTCCCCCACAAAGGGTACAATTGACAGTGCTTCAGTCAGCTCCTGAGAAGGAAAGGGGGGAGAGGACTGCTCTGCATCTATCAGCCAGCTGTTACCTTGTGCAAGGAAGAGGGTCTGCCAAAGCCCACTAAACAAAGGCGGGAGCCCAGACCTCTGGACCCAAACCATGAGGGGGGCTCCTTCAACATTTTGCTGGGGAAGGCTCTGGCAGTGATGTCAGTGAGGGGTGGAGCTGAGACCTCTGGAGCAGATGTGGCAAGTGACTACGGGTGACACCATTTTGAAATATCCCAGCAGGCTATGCAGGAAGGTTGGGACAGGGGTGGAGAGGTGATGTGGTACATCAGGATAGACCATAGAAACATCCCTGCTGGACACTCCCACCCCCACTTAAAAGGTCCTGTGCAGGGGAGAGAGCTCTCTCTTGGGTGTGTTTTTGTGCTGGGCACTGGAACTGGAGGTAGGCGCCGTGGACAGCTGAAAAGAAGAACCCCCTGGCTGCCATCTGGACTAAGGACTCTGACTCTAATTGAACTCAGGGCCAGTGGGGCACTCCCCAGGACCAGGGAAGCTGGTCCCCTTAAACCTACTGAGGACTAATTGGGAAAAGAGTAGGCTTCTGCTCCAAGAAGGAGAGAAGCCCAGAGGAAGAGCAAAGAGAAAAGCCGCTGCAGGGAGCCAGTGAGGCCTAAAGAAAGTGCTCCAGGTGGCTAGGGCTCACCGCCAAGAGCAAAATAAGACCAAAAGCAAGAAAAATTGCCCAGTAGGACCCGAGATCAACATAAGGAGGGTTTTGACCTTTGACCGTCCCAGCACCAATACGGAGTGCGTGGGGGTCCTTTGCAGGGTTGATTTCAGTCCCCTGGAGTGGCTCAGAGGGGTTGCCTCCATGGAGGAAGAAACAGCGGGGAAGTGCCATTGCACTTTACCCGTGAGAGCAAAAGGGGTCCCGAACCGCATCCCTGTGTCCTGAGAAGAAGTCTAGTGCGAGGGAGTGCCATTGCACTCAACCGCTCATGGCAGGAAGGGGCCTAGGGCCCCATACTTGGGCCCTGAAGAGAAGACGTGCGCAAGGGAGCACTGTTGCGCTGCCTCGGTGAGCCAGCAGGGGCAGCCGGAGTTGGGAAAGGGCATCCCGAGGAAAAAGAGAGTGGCACCAGGCGACCAATAAAAAAAAGAAAAGAAAAACAAAGAAAGGAGAAGACATGTCTCTCCTCTGCACAGCGGGAGGGTCACTGATAGACTATGGAAGCGCCCCAATGCCCTGTAGTGCTTGCATGCTTATTTTAAAAAGGGAATCACTCATTTCTGGCTTGTGGTGGCCCCAGGATGACGGGGTTAAAACCAACTGTCATCTAAAGTGAGGGGGAAGCTGCAGGAGCAGCGCAGCCTCCCCCCGAATGTTTTTTTATTATCCCTAGAGTCCCCACCTTAAACCAGGTGACACTCAAAACAGACAACCTCTCAAGGGTTTCAAGGTATTTCCAGGCACTCCCCAGGCTGAAGCATGTGCTCTGTTTTCAGCTGGGCGAGGTTAATTCATTTTGTGGTTTGTCCTGCACTCAGTGAGTTAAATGATAAGTCTGTACTGGTTGTTTGACCTCCTGTCCAACTCCTGACTGAGTTTCCTCCTTGGAGAAGTATTAATGCTGTACTTCCAGGCCCTGGTGGTGGGTCCTGAGGTATATTTGGGATAGGTTGACTCTGGATGGTACTAACAAGTGCTTCAGCCTGGGAAATTATTGCAATACTTGGCAAAGGCAGGATACTTATTACTATGGGCAAGCGGGTCTGAGCAAAGGATGTATAACTTAGGGGTGCGTGGACTTCTGTAGAGGATTCTGCAAACGTTTCTGTATCGTTCATTAGTGAGGCTGTAGGACTTGCTGCAGCAGTCGCCGCATTATATGGGAGTGGTCTTGTGCTAAGCAGTTCATCTACAAAGGCATCTTTTGCCTCTCTATCCATATGTTTCCTTCTTTTGTTTCTCCTTTTTCCTTTTCATTGCTTTCTATTAGGGGATAGGCCCCAACAGTTCCAATGACTTCCTCCCTCCATTTCCTCTGTCCTTCTCTATCCAGGGTGCTTCTCCATGAATTAGCCCTACTGCATATTTTCTTTTCACTTGCCATTTGCTCCCAAAGACTTAAGGCTTTGAATTGTGAGGGCCTAGGCTGTGGTTCTAAGTCCTACATTCTTCTTCTCAAATTCTTTATTCAAGGGATGTGGAAAGTGCTAATCAATGGGAATTGAAGTTCCTCATCTTTGAATGTGTGTTCGTGCCACTGACTGAGATACAGGCAAGTTTGCAATCCTTTCTTTGCTGCCAATACCCTAGCTGGAAGACTTTTGGGAGGAAACTTCTTCTTATTTACGTCCTTCTCCTTTTTTGACAATGAGTTCCTCATTTTAGCAACGTCTCAGCCACTCCCTGTTTCAATCTCTCACTTACTCTGCACTAACAAGCTCATGATCCATCTGCCAATAACAGCAAGTCTCTGTCAAAGGTGACCCTATGACAGCGCAGCTAAGGCGTGTGACAACCAATCCCTGTTTTGGCACCTTGATGACGCAAGGCTCCAATACCATCAGATCACTTCTGAACCACTTTACAAACCTTTCATTATTTACCTTCGTCAACTAAACAAGGATTTCTAAAGCAATAAGAATGCTACCTATTTTCATACAACAGTGAGCTCGTGCCATGCGAAAGTTACTATAATTAGCGCGTCCACCCATGTGCAGTACGGAATGAACTGCCACTGAGCGCAGTTAGTACACTTGTGCAAGAAAAGATTATGGTCCTAATTGTGTTTGGTGGTAATTACCGGTGACCGCCGTGCTGGCACCCACCAAAAGACCGCCACTTTGTACTTATGAGTACAAAAATACAACCCGCCAAAAACAGCCAATTTCTTGAAACCACCAGGACCAACGATGGTGGAAAGCCAGAGGTCAGCAACCTGCCACCGCCATGCCAACAACAGACTGTCTACCAAATTATGACCCACAAATCGGCATCGCTGTCATTCAACAGTGGTCCACCATTGGCGGTACGGACCGCCATGCTCAATAATGGCACCTACCAATAACAAATGCACACATAGGACATTACGAAACCCTCACACCTGAGACACATACACACACTCGACACAACCACAAAACACCACCATAAAACACACACACACATCCACCATCCTTTGCAACGCCAATTTGACGCCTGCCAGCTACCAGACACTCACTACGCCCAAGGACCATAAACCCATCACACACAAGTGCACACCACACACGTATCACACAAGTCTCACACACAAATCAACACGCTCTAAGCAACAACCAAACATCCACATTCCAAAACCACATGTACACACACACTGCACAACCTCAACTAACTCCCCTTCACACTACTCACATCACACACCATGGCACCCCCCAAGCACCCCCTCTTCACTGACAGGGAGCTGTGGACCATGGTGGACGAAATACTCAGGGTCCAGCCACAGCTGTTTGGAGCACGGGTACAGCAGACACCCATCACCCGGAAAATAGATCTATGTCAGAGGATTGTTAAAAAGGTCAATGCAGTCGGAAACCATCCACACACAAGGGACCACATAAGAAGAGGTGGAACAACCTCCGGGTGAAGGTATGTTCCATAGCATCACAAAACCAACTTGCAGTACACAAGACTGGTGGTGGTCCTCCCCTCCTCCACCCCAATACAGCGACTGGGAGAAGAAGGTCTTAGCTATCATGCACCCAGAGGGCATCAATGGACTCACTGGAGGACTGGACTCTGGTCATTCACATATACTCACCTACCATTTGCTACGTCTGTAATGCATATCTCACCCTACCCCGGTCACTACCACTAAACACCCTATCCTATACACAACACCCATACCCCCTGCATGCCCACACCTCCCCGACAACCCCCAAACTATCCCTGTATGCACAATGTCCATCCCCGGCATGGAATATTGGCTACACTACGTTACCCACAATGCACCACCAATCCCTCAACTAACAATGCATGACACCCATCCCTAAGGGCCCCTGCATGCAGATAATTGGGGATGTAAGCACACCAAACAGGTGGCAAGTGCTGGAAGGGATATGGAAATGACAGGATGGGGTGCAGAAGACAGGAGATGTACATGCCAATGGCAACAACCATTACATTAACTCATATATTACGTCTATGATACAAAGGGACAGTACTGTCAATGCCATATCACTTCTAACACTACTACAACACCATCATCCACTAGCCACACTGCCCATATATTGCAGGAGTCACAAAACAATATTTTTACTACCACACAGGTACCACTGCCCATGCCACCCGCCAGAGGTGCTAGGAAGTACCACTCCACCAGCAGAAGAAGGCCCCAGTGATGACAGTCCAGCTGGATGTCTGGACCCAGATGACTACCCTGGCCCATCCCACAGCCCTGGACAGTCACCCTCCAGAAGCCCCAACCAGGGCATCACTAACACCCCCACCACTCAGCCACCACCAACAGCTGTGGACCAATGCCCCCACACCAGTGTCTCCAGGCCACTGACGGTCTGCCCACCTGTACAGGGACCAGAGTCACCACCCATCGCCAGGCAGGACGATGAAGGTCTCAGTGCAAGTGGGGCTGGGCGACCTGTGCTAGGGACACAGGCACAGGGGCCTAGGGCCACTGGGAGGGTATCAGTGGCCCAGGGGGGTTGTTCAAGGAGGGACTCAGATGCCCATGGGGCCATCTCAGAGGTCCTGGGGGCATACCACCACTCCCAGGACAGGATGGGCCAGATCCTGCCCATGTTGCAGGAGAACCAGAAGCTGCAGGTGGCACACCAGCAGGAGGCCATGGAACAATGGAAACAAGTGAATGCCAGCATGGCCTCCATTGCAGAGGTGCTGCTGAGGATGCCCAACATCATGCCTGAGTCCTCTACCCACCAGCAGTCCACTTCCACTAGCCAGGATACAACCCAGCCCTCAACATCAGCAGCAGCTAGGGGAATGGTGGCCCTGCCAGAGGACTCACAGGCCACCAGCACCCCTTCCCCTGTAGCCCAGGAACCCCCTCGCAAATGTGGCCGGAGACCCGGACATCCCAGTGACACTGTAGCCAAGACAAGTCACACTGCCAGGAAGTGACTCTGCCCTGAACTGTCTCAAAGGTGTGCCATTGAGCCACCTTGTTGACTATCCACTGCCATATCTCCATTTTCCTATGGCCCCATGAACTCTGCCCCTGTGCTACCAGCAGCTGTGGACATTGAACTGAGTATATCGTTCAACATCTGCCCACTCCCTTGCACTGTCCCATGCCTATTGTTTCACTCCTTTAATAAACACTGTTTGATTACACAAACAGATGTTGTCATTTATTCAAAATGCTTGCAATTGGAAAGTATCATTCATTATCAAATATGTACATATGCAGGGAAATGTTGCAGGGCTCCAATGTTGAGAGAGGGGTGTGGTAAGTTCTTGTCACAGCTTTGGCCAGGAGTGTCCACAAACATCACCTTTCCCTCCATGATGTAGCCATAGCAAAGGGGTAGGCACCATTACAACACCTGTCAGCAACAGACATTTAACACATATTTACTGCAATATGCTCATACAACACAAGCCTCATATGCAGTACGATATAAACACACAGCCCATTGGAGCATCTGATGTTAGAAGATATGCAATAACATACACAATTGTGCCCTACTCACTACTCAAACCTGTAACATTACACTTTGTCCAACATGATCAGGTACAAAGGGCAGTACAAAATGAAACATATCAACAACGACAATACTGTCTAGCCATTCCAGTAAGTGAATATTACTGTCACTCTTTGCTCGACCACCAGTATTGTATCCACAGCAACTATATACATTAGACCTCCACACAAAATCCTTGTCATGAATCCATGGTAAAATAATACATACTGTCTAATGTAGCAATTGTTGCAGTGCAAAACAACAGTGAGCTGCCTGAATATCACGCAGCAGATGGCCAACAGTGGGTCCCCACAAAATCTGATGTATGCACACTCCTGCCCACACACCACAGTGTAGGTACAATGTCCACCATCAAATGAACTACTGCACAGTGTAGTCATATACACAGTGCAACATTTACCTGAGACTCATTGGAAATAGAGCTGAATCAGATGATTCCTGGAGTCCACATCTTCCCCTCTCCTTCTCCTTTACTGTCCTCCATCCCCCGAGTCCCACAGGTGGCGGTGCCCCATCCTCCACTTCCAGTAGTGAAACATGTCTCCTGAGGGCCAGATTGTGCAGCATACAGCAGGCTACTATGATCTGACACTTTCTTTGGGGAGTAGCACATGAATCCTCCAGACATATGCAGACACCTAAATCTGGCCTTCAGGAGCCCAAAGGTCCTCTCAATCACTCTTCTGGTACGACCATGGGCATCACTGTACCGGTTCCCCTCCCCCCCACGTCCTGGGATTTCTCACAGGTGTCAGAAGCCACTGCATGTTAGGATAGCCAGAGTCACCTGGGAAGACGGGAAAAAGGTAGCACATGACACACGTTGTACAATGCCAAACATGAGAAAGTCATGTAGCACTGCAAATCTGTCACATGCACACTCACCTGCTGGCAAGGCTCTCTCTCCCTGTAGTTGTGCCATGAGTTGTGGGACGCTGCTGTTCCTCAAAATGTAGGCGTCATGGACTGATCCAGTGAATCTTGCTGCCACCTGTGAAATGTATTGATCTGCAAGACACACCACCTGCACGTTTATGAAATGGAAGTTTTTGCAGTTCCTATACACTTGCTCAGTGGCTCTGGGGGGCATAAGTGGAATATGTGTGCCATCAATGGCACCAATCACATGAGGGATGTTAGCTATAGCATAAAAATCAGACTTAACAGTGGTAAAACTTGATCTTTGTGGAAATTGTATGTAACTATGGAGGTGTTGCAACAAGGCAGTCAGGACATTTGCCAAGATGTTGCTGAACATTGGTTGTGACACACGGGATGCCAAGCCCACAGTCGCCTGAAAGGACCCAGTAGCCAAAAAATGTAGGACAGATAGTATCTGTACTGTAGGAGGGATAGCATAGAGGTTTAGTTTGGCAGGCAGTAGATCAGACTCTAATTGTGAACACAGCTCACAAATTGTGGCACGGTTCAGCCAATAGCTGAAGAAAACGTGGCGCTCTTCCATGGTAGCCAGGTCAACAAGGAGTCTGTACACTGGTGTAGCCCTCCCCCTCCACATGGGTCGATGGCTATGGAGGAGCAAACACAATGATGTGTAGAGGTCAACTGTCTGAATACAAGTATCATATACATTCATACACAACTCTGCACATGTATTACTGTTGAATGTTGAGGGCAGCCATTGCCCACATTTATGACATGTGTAGGGATTGGTGTGCCAGGGACATGTACACCTGTAGGCATAAGTGCTACCATTATATTGGTCATGGCATGTGTAATTTCACCATTTGGATACTCATAGGTTTCATTATGACACCATAAACACTGTCCCTGTACTGTATATCCACAAGTTAAGCTCTTAATATGGCAGCCGCCTGTCCTACATGTGGAGGACAGTTGGAAGTGACATTATTCTGCTGGCGTTAGTCTTCACAGCGGTAGGTGGTCAGAACCACAGTGCAACTTCCCATTAGTTAACATTGGTGTCTATGGGGAACAGGGGCCAATCATGATCACCTCTGGTGGTGATGGTGCTCACCGCCGCGGTCCTCACCGCCATTTTGTGTAGCCCTTGCTACTTGACTCCTGCACTTCAAGACGGCCAATACTCCACTGCGTGTGCTGCTGTGTCCTGCCTCTGGTTGAAGTAATGGCACGTGCTACAGTGGAACGGGCTCCGGCCTTCACCTCGGATGAGCTGGAGAAGCTTGTGGACGGGGTCCTATCCCTGTATGCCAAGCTGTGTGGGCGACCAGAGGACAACGTGAGTGGCATTATAGCATCCTAGGAGTGTGTGCCAATGCAGCGGATGCATGTGTGACTGTTGGATGTCCCAATGGATAGGTGTAGTGTGTCAGGCCGTATGTGTGTAGGGGCATGATTGGGAGTCATTGTCAGAGGTACAGATACAAGGCTTGTCGTATCCCATGTGTTAATGTGGCAGCTAAACCTACAGTAATTTCTTCTATGTGTCTCCCATGCAGATTAGCACCTATCAGTAAAAGGAAGTGCGGACCCTGGGGGTACTACAGCCAACATGGCGCCCACTGCTGGAAACAGCGGGGGAACCTGAGACGCTGGGCCCGGCAGACCGCAGAGGCCCAGCTGAGGATGGCCTCCCAACGAGGAAGGGGTGCAGGTCGGACCCTGACCCCCTAATTGCCCGCATTCTTGTGGTGGCCAATCCGGAGCTGGATGGGCGCTTGAAGGCAGCACAGCAGCCACTAGGGGGTGAGTACCAGCACTGTTCTGATTTCTCTTTGTACAGTCTGGCTGGGTGCAATAGGTTGGGTAGCAGGTAGTTTCAGGGTCATAGACAGGTGTGAGCATGCAGCTGGCCCCCTAAGTCACTAGGATTGTGCAGTAATCTGTGTGTGGGTGGGAATGTGGCCAAGTAACGGGTCCTATGGGCGGGCCAGTTGATCTGATGTACCACCTCTTTGATTTGTCACATTGCAGTGGAATTGAATCACTCCACAAATTGCCATTGTCTGCCTGGATGGGAATGTAGGAACTGGATGGTGATGTGGTTGGCCAGTATAGCGTCAGTATGTCAGTGTAGTGTAGGTGGATTTTCTATCATAGGTACTTTCCTTCATGGAGTTGGTAATGGTGAGGGATAGGTTTTGGGATGTGAATGACTGCATTTGTACCTACATTATAAATGTACAGTTATTGACAGCCTGCATCCCTTTCTTTTTCCACCCCACCCTCTCTGCCATCTTGTCTCCTTGTGTGCATTAGCATCATCAGGCGAAGGAGAAGGGGCACCAGTGAGTGGGGATGCTGCAGCCCATGGGACCCAGGAGGCAGAGACCACGACGCCGAGGGGACCAGTGGGTTGGAGGGCGAGGCGAGCACCATGGGGGAGGAGATTACTACTGCTGGTAGTGACTATGATACCTCCGCCGATGGCGGCTCCCTGGTGGTGGCTGACCCTTCTGGGAGCACCCAATCTTTGTCATCCTTCGCCACCCACCATACCGGCACCGTCCTCCCAGTAGCTCCCCCCCTGAGTTGCCCCTGCCCACTCCCCCATGAAGGTGGGCGTCTTCTTCGCCGCAGGCACCTCTGCCCCTGCCCCAGTCAGCCCTGCTGCCCTCACTGAGGAGGCTATTGACCTCCTGAAATCCATCTCTGTAGGGTAGACACCCATTGCGAAAGCCATGCAGGGGCTGGCATCCCAGATTCAGCAATGCAATACCTACCTGGAAGGCATTCATGGTGCCATTCCTGGCCTACATAGATCTTTTCAGGCTTTGGCCTCCTCATTGACGGCAGCTAGTGTCTCTGGTCTTTCCGTTCCCCCACCCACCACTTCTGCCCCTTCCAGCACCCCTCACCCATCCCAAGCACACATGCAGACAAGCATGCACCCAAGACAAGACACAAGAAACACAATGAGAAACACATGCACCACACGTCCCACAACAAGCATGCACACACTACACACACAACTGCAAACACAACAACATCCACTTCCCCCACTGTGTCCCCCACCCCTACTCCCTGTCTGTCACCTCACCATGCACACACACATGCACTGCACCCTTAGTCATTGCTCCTGCCCCGATTAGCACAGTCACCACAACAGCAGTCATTCACACATGCACCCCAGACACCACACCTGCACTCACCACAACAACTTTCACAGACACTTGCAGCACACTCACCACACCCACAGATACCACCACAACAACCATCTACACTAGCTGCCTGTCTTTTCCCACACTTTCTCCCCCCCTTCTCCCAAAACACACACCACGCTCACACTCATCCATCAGACATAAGCAGACTCAGCATGCACCTGCATCCACTCACAGCAAACCTACACCACCTACGACCACTCCCTCTAACTGCACCTAAAAAGTTTTGCCTTTCCCATGTAGAACCCACTGGCCATCCCCGTCTTGTGCCCAAACGTTCCTGTGGCCTCCCCAAATCCAGTCCTTTACCTTCAAACTCCTCACCAGTCCTCCCTTCCCGGTCCACTGCCCCTTCTTCAGTGTAAAAGAACCCACCCCAGGTAAAAGGCCACTCCCTCTCCTTCCAAGGGCAAGCCCAAACACCCAGCCCCTCCGACTCCTAAGCCCAAGTCCCCCCCTTCTAAATCTGAATCCCCAACCCAGCCACTCCTCCCCATGTCCCCTCAGGTGCCTGCCTGCACCACTGATGTCCCTGCCCTGTGGAGGCCGTGGTTGTGGTAGGAGTCAAGTAAGTGTCTTGTTGGCACAATCAGACATTTACTATGAACTGGCCCATGGCCTTGTTTGTACATAGTTAATTGTTAGTTCTCATTTAATGTATCTGGCCAGCAGGTTGGTGCAATGATATTCCGTTGTCCTGCATTTTGATATGGGAGGGTGTACACAGGTATGTGCATCCACTGATTTATGTCTCTGCATGTGTCAGGTAAGTATATTTCTGTACGGAATGTATACCTTGTTTGGCCGGTGTGTGTGTGCGTTAGGGTGGAGGATGTGTGTGTGTGTATGGGTGTTGATGTGCGTGTATGTGGGCGTGATAGTGGGTGTGGGGGTTGCGTGTGGGTGTGTAATTGTCCCCTTCCCTTCCTTGTCTTCTAGGCGGCTGTACTTACCATTGACGTCTTCGTTGGCGGTCACGGTCCTGGAGATAAACCGTGAGGATTAGCACTGGGAAGATCTCGAGTTCACGCTCCATGTCGTCGTCGGCCTTGTCTGTATCCCTACAGCGAGTGCATCCTTTTATATGGCTCCTTTCCACCAGGCTTTGTCTGACGGTGGTTCCACCCCAGAAATCGTGGTGGTGTGGTGAATCGTAATATGGTGGGCCGGATGGGCCTTTCTGCAGGCCTGAAGATGGCCACCGCTGTCGGTGGCGGTCGTACAGCACTGGCGGTACAGACGGTGAAGTAGATGTATTGCTCACAGTACACCACCGCACTCATTTTAAGGCCGTCCGCACCGCCACCGGGGCGGTCCAACACCGCCACACTCATAATGACCATCTATGACCCTAGCTTGGTGTAGCTGGTAGCGCCTCACAGTACACCTCACATAGAATGCAAGATCAACGATTCAATGTTCTATCTTGAGGTACCTCTCCTTAACTCTACAAAGTATATTAGTACTTATATATTTATCAATTTCAAAGTCAAAGAACATCATCAAGAATAGAATAACTACTACTAGCGCAAATCCAATGATCAAAGCAACATTAGTTGGTCTTGAAACCCATACACTGCATTCCGCCACAATGCACCCACTTCTTCTCCCAAAATGCACTGCTCAGTAGCTAATTATTTTCCACATGCTGTGTAGGAAGTTGCCCATAATGTGGTATGTGAATACCGTGTTAAGGGTCCAGGGATTCCCCAGTGAGTGGACAGGGCTTGCTATGCAATCCCAAAGTGCTCTATTTAGGGGTAGTGTGGTCAAGCAGCCTTAGGCTTAACACAGAGTAGTGCATGACATCTACAAATACACACAATAGTTAACAAATGAGACACATGACTCAAGAAGGAGAGCCGCAGAAATTTACAAAAATAGCAGATATCTTTATATATGTTTAGGCATCAGAGAAAAATCATTCAGGTAAGTACATTTTTAAATAGGAATTCTTTACACTTTAAAAAGTGGACACGGCACAATTTTTGAGTTCTGTAATGTTATCCTATGGGAGAAAAAAACGTTCTGCAAAAAGGTGGAGTACAGCGACTTAAAAGTCCAGTCTCCTGGGGTTAAGGTGAGTGTGGGCACATTTTTCATCCTTTGCAGGAATCAAATGTGAAACGAGGTCGATGGACCTTTGGACCCAGAAAGATGTGTGGTGAACCATCAACAATTACTTCAACACCACCCCAATAATTTAGACACATGACCAATGTGGTCACGGAAGAAAAACTCCAATCAGAAATAAAGTTAAAAGCTTTATTACAAACACAAACTCAAAGTCATGTAGACAATGTGCAAAACCCACTTATGGAGATACATAATCAGCAAGGGTTGCCCAAGGCGACTAAATAAATGTAGGCGTACTAACATCAATAAAACTAAGCATTCAAGAAGAATGATACAGAAAGTCAATAGAAATATCTGTGACACAGAAATCACACGGTGCTCACAATCATTTAGTCAATTAAAATTTAGCAGAGTCAATAATCTTTGGCTGGGCATAGGTCAACCTTACAGCTAACCAAATCAGAGAACTACACGTGCAGTGAGGAACAAATGCGGGCAAAATACAAAAATACAAAGAGGACAATAATAATTTTGAAAAATAGAATTAACTCGGGGTAGGGATTAAAAAGTAAAAGTAAAAAATTAAAATATAAAGCGTCAGCATAATGGAGTCTCTAACCTAAAATGGGCATTTCAAAAGGCAATGACAAATGTCAGAGAGGAAAGTACCTCTCCAAGGCATACAGCATGCAGGTAATCTCCATTAGCAAAGCATATGGTCAGTAAGGTATCTGCAAGCATCAGGGACGTGTCAGTCTCTCACCATGACAAGACTGCTCTGCTCCAGATCTCAGACTGGACTGCTCTCAGCAAAGTTCGAATGCTGACTGCAATATTAATTCACATAAAGGGTTCAGATTTGTCAAAGCTGTCAGTTCATATTACGTTTAAGGGACATCATCCAATTAAAATTGATCACCAGACCTCAGTATCCAACAGTTTGACAATTTCCCAAGTATGTCAGGGGAACATCTCGTTTCCATGTGACTTCAAAAAGGCTGAAACAATTGTATACAATCTCAGTCCATGTTCCTGCACTTTAACAATCTCAAGGACAAAAAGGTATGACTTTCCAAAGTTAAACAATAGACGTTTTACAAGTGGGACTTTGTTTCTCAGGGGAACAAATCTGAAAGAAGACTTCACGTTATGAAAAAATTATTCAACACTTTTACATGACTGCAAATGCAAGCTCTGGAGGCCACAGTTATGCTGACACAAGAGAAACATAAAATGCATTTGATTTAATACTTTTTAGTAAAACACATATCATATGCAAACTTATAACTTCATCATTAATAATATATCCTCAGTAAAAGTAAAGCATTTCATTTAAATGGAAAGGCTTTGTTATTGCATTACATTAGGCAGAACAGAGAACTACATTTTTCTCACTTCCACATATTTTCAAAGTAATTCATCTTTCATTAACCGCTTCACTGCCAGGCCATTTCCCCCTCAGGTGTCAGGCCTTTTTTTGGCAACTTGGGCCAGTTCGCGCTTGGGCCTTCATAACTTTCTGTCCATATAAGCTACCCATGTCAAATTTGCGTCCTTTTTTTCCAGCATCCTGGGGATTCTAGAGGTACCCTGAGTTTGTAGGTTCCCCTAGAGGCTACCAATAAACTAGCCAAAATACAGCAAAATTTTCGTTTTTTAAAAAACAAAATGGGAAAAAAGTGCTGCAGAAGAAGGCTTGTGTTTTTTCCCCTAAAAATGGCATCAACAAAGGGTTTGCAGTGCTAAAATCACCATCTTCCCAGCATTCAGGAACAGGATGACTTGAACCAGAAAACCACATTTGTCAACACAATATTGGCATTTTACTGGGACATACCCCATTTTTACTATTTTTTATGCTTCTAGCTTCCTTCCTGTTAGTGACAGAAATGGCTGTGAAACCAATGCTGGATCCTGGACAGGTAAACATTTCTTAAAAGTAGACAAAATTCTTAATTCAGTCAGGTGTCATGTGTGTCAATTCTACAAGGTCTTCCTACAGAAAATAACAGCTGACTTAAAAAAAAAATTGAAATTGAGGTAAATAAACAGCCATTTCTCTCCATGTTTTACTTTGTAACTTTTTCCTGCAATGTCAGATTTTCAAAAGCAATATACCGTTATGTCTGCTGGACTCTTCTGTTTGCGGGGATATATAGGGTTTGTAGGTTCATCAAGACCCCTAGGAACCCAGAGCCATTAAATGAGCTGCACCTTGCAATGGGTTTTCATTGTATACCAGGTATACAGCAATTCATTTGGTGAAATATAAAGAGTGAAAAATAGGTATCAAGGAAACCTCTGTATTTTCAAAATGGGCACAAGATAAGGTGTTGAGAAGCAGTGGTTATTTGCACATCTCTGAATTCTGGGGTCCCCATACTAGCATGTGAATTACAGGGCATTTCTCAAATAGTCCTCTTTTTTACACACTGTCTTACATTTGGAAGGGCAAAATGTAAAGAAAAACAAGGGGCAATAACACTTGTTCTTCCATTCTGTGTTCCCCAAAGTCTCCCGATAAAAATGGTACCTCACTTGCGTGGGTGGACTTAATGCCCGTAAACGCAACATGAACACATCACATTTTTACATTGAAATCTGATATGTTTTTTGGAAAGTGCCTAGCTGTGGATTTTGGCCTTTAGCTCAGCCTGCACCTAGGGAAACCTAGCAAACCCATTTTGAAAACTAGATACCTAGGGGAATTCAGAATGGGGTGACTTGTGGGGCTCTCACCAGGTTCTGTTACCCAGAATCCAGAAACCTCAAAAGTTGGCAAAAAAACACTTTCCTCACATTTCGGTGACAGAAAGTTCTGGAATCAGAGAGGAGCCACAAATGTCCATCCACCCAGCATTCCCCCAAGTCTCCCAATAAAAATTGTACCTCACTTGTGTGGTTAGGCCAAGTGTCCGCCACAGGAAATTCCCCAAAACACAACATGGACACATCACATTTTCCCAAAGAAAACAGACCTTTTTTTCGCAAAGTGCTTAGCTGTGGATTTTGGCCTCTAGCTCATCTGGCACCAAGGGAAACCTACCAAACCTGTGCATTTTTTAAAACTAGACACAAGGGGAATTCAAGATGGTGTGACTTGTGGGGCTATGACCAGGTTCTGTTACCCAGAATCCTTTGCAAACCTCAAACTTTGGCAAAAAAAAAAACACCTTTTCCTCACATTTCGGTGACAGAAAGTTCTGGAATCTGAGAGGAGCCACAAATTTCCTTCCACCCAGAATTCACCCCCAAGTCTCCCAATAAAAATGGTACCTCGATTGTGTGGGTAGGCCTAGTGCCCATGACAGGAAATACCCCAAAACACAACATGGACACATCACATTTTCCCAAAGAAAACAGACCAGTTCTTTGTAAAGTGCCTAGCTGTGAATTTTGGCCTCTAGCTCATCCGGCACCTAGGAAAACTTAGCAAACCTGGACATTTCTGAAAACTAGGCACCTTGGGGAATCCAGGATGGGGTAACTTGTGGTGCTCTCACCAGGTTCTGTTACCCAGAATCCTTAGCAAACCTCAAAATTTGACAAAAAACACTTTTCGCTACATTTCAGTGCTGCAAAGTTCTGGAATCTGAGGGGAGCCACAAACTCCATCTACCCAGGGTTCCCCCAGGTCTCCTGATAAAAATGGTACCTCACCTTGTCTGGGTAGGCCTAGTGCCCATGACAGGAAATCTCCAAAGAACTATGTGGACACATCAAAATGATCAAATACAAAACTATCTAACTATCTGTTTTTGCGGGGGGTTGAGGGGGTTGCACCTGCGTTTTTGGTCCTGGGCTCAGCAGCCATCTAGGGAAACATACCAAACCTAAACATTTCTAAAAAATAGACACCCGAGGGAGTCCAGGGAGGTGTGACGCGTGAATCCCCCAGTGTTTTCTTACCCAGAATCCTCAGCAAACCACAAATTTAGCTACATAATCACATTTTTCCCACATTTCTGTGTTGGATCACTGCACCAGCACAAATTTCCTACCACCCAATGTTTCCCTCAGTCTGCCGGTAAAAATGATACCTCACTTCTGTAGGTAGGCCAAGTGCCTGTGACAGGGAAGAGCCAAAAACATGTCAAAAATTAGGGGAACCAAAGCGGGTCCAAAAGGGCAGTTTAAAAAAAACACGTTTTTAGGCTGACAAGTGGGGCAGAACGTTTATCGGTATAGATGCGACAATGCTGGGTGGTAGGAATTTGTTGATTCCTGCAGATTCCAGAAGGTTTCATCACAAAAATGTGGGGAAAATGTGTGATTTCAAGCAAAGTTGGAGGTTTACAGGGCATTGTGGGTAAGAAAATGGTTGGTGGTGCATGTGAAGCACACCACCCTGGACTCACCCAAATGTTTAGTTTTCAGATGTGTCTAGGTCTCGTGGATTTTTGTACATGGCAGTGTTCCAAAGTCCAAAAAGTGCAGCTCCCCACCATTACAAGTGGGATGATTTTGAGAGTTAGACAAAACCCCAAATAATCAAATGTCCTCTTGCTTGCAGTCGGATAAGATGTTTTAGTGTGCAAGGGGGAGCTGAAAGACTGTTACCCCCTTCAGTTGGAGTGGGGGCATAACCATGCCAATACTGGTTGGTAGCCACCACCCCACTATTTTTTTATTTTTATTCCATGGCATCTAGTAGGCTTTCTGCCCCCCCTCCCAGGAGTAGAATGGGGGTAATTGCCCCATCTGCCCAAAGGTAGGCAGAACAACTTTGTCCCCATTTATTTGGGGTGGGGGTATGGCTATAGCCCCATCCTAGTTATTTAAAAAATAAATCTTCCCTGGTCTCTGGTGGGCCTTCTGCCCTCCTTGAGAGCAGATGAGCCTTACAAAAATAGGCCTATCTGCCCCAAGGGGGGCAGAAATGGCCAACAGTAATGTGGGGGAGAAACTCTTGCCCAACGGGCTGCCCCCCCAAACAAAACACACACTCCCTGGTGCCTAAGTGGTTTCTGCACCCCCTGGGGACAGATCGACCTAATGGAAATAGGCTGGCCTAACATAATCCCCCCCAACCAGGGGAACAACCCTTGCCTAAGGGGTCACTCCCCATCTGTAAACAAAAAAATTAATATCCCTGGTGGCTCGTGGCAGAAAAGGCCTAAAATAAGTGTGCCCTCCAGAGGAGTGACCCTTGCCTAAGGAGTCGCTCCCCTTGAATGAAATTGGCGCAAAAAATAAATCCCTGGTGTCTAGTGGTTTTGGCCGCACTGGGGGCAGATTGGCCTAAGAAAAATAGGCCGATCTGCCCCCAAGGTGGGCAGAAAGGGCCTAAAATAAAATGTCTCCCCAGGGGAGTGGCCCTTGTCTAAGGGGTCGCTCCCCATCTGTAAAAAAAAATAAAAAAAAAAATCCCTGGTTTCAGGTGGTTTCTGCCCCCCTTGGGGGCAGATCAGCCTAATTAATGTAGGAGACTGGCCTGGTTGGTAGTGGGTACCCAAGGTACTTATACCTTATACCAGGTCCAGTTATCCCTTATTAGCGAAATGCAGTCAGTGTCTAGAAGCCAGGCTGTCTAGAGGTAGCTGTATGCAGAGCAGCCAAGGCTGAACTAGGAAACATGCAAAGCTCTTGCAATACCACTGTAGTCACACAGTACTTACACATATGAAAGACAATACTCAGTGTTACAAAAATAAAGGTACTTTATGTTAATCACATAATGCCAAAAATACTTTGTAGGCTATACTCCCTTAGGAGGTAAGTAAATCACACAATATATACTCTAGCAACCAGAAACAGGTAAGTACACAGTAGGAAAACAGTGCAAATAGTAAAAATCACAACAGGTTGCAATGGGCCTGGGGAAACACAAACCTTATACTAAAACAGTGGAATGTGAAAGATGGGTTCCCACCTAGGCAAGTGTAGTGTGTAGATGGGTGCTGGGAGTGTAAGAAAACACCAAAGGAAAGTAATGTACCCGACCCAAGAGCCCAGGAAATCAGGAGTAAAACACAGCAAGTTTCCTAAAACACACTAGAAGTCATGACAGAAGATAATGCAAGAACCAGAAGTGACTGCAAGACACCAATGACGTATTCCTGGACCTGAAGACCTGTGGAAGAAGGGGACCAAGTCCAAGAAGCACTGAAGAGTCCAGGAAGAACAGGAGCCCCTGCTAACCCAGATGAAGGTGCAAAAGTGGAACCACCGGTGAGAAGACAAAGTCAATATTGCACCAAAGAAGACAGATGCGGGTTTCTGGTTGGTGCAGAGGATGTCCCACGCCGGATGGATGAATGCAGTCTTGTTTGCGTCGCTGGATTCCACCAACAAGCCTTGGCACATGCAAAGCTCGCGGTTAGCGGAAAATGGCAGGGACCTGGTGGCCTCTACCCAGAAGGGGGAGGCAGAGGGGGCTCTCGGCAACTCAGAGAGCCCTCAGAAGACCGGGCAGCACGCACAGGAGTCCCACAGCACGTGGACAAAGATGGTGCAAGTGGAGGCCCACGCAGCATGACACAAATGATTCTCACGCCACCGGAGAACCACTCAGGAAGCTGTGCGTCGCAGGAAGGAGTGCTGGGGGCCTCAGCTGTGCTGTGCACGAAGAACTTCTTGGAAGATTGCACACAAGCCTTAGCAACTGCAAGTCACGCGCTGCAAGGGTGTACTGTCTTGTGTGGGGAGGCAAGCTCTTACCTCCACCAAAGTTGGCCAGCTGAACAGTGGGACTGCCGGAGTCACTTTAGTCCACCACCCATGTTGCTGGATCCACGCCTGTCGTCTGGAGAGGGGTTCCAAACCACCGGTCGTTGTTGCAGAGAGGTGCCTGCTGAAGCAGGGAGGTGACTCCGTCACTCCCCAGGAGATTCCTTTGGTTCATCTGGTGCAGGCTGAAGACCGGCAGTCCTCGGAGGATGCCCGACCTGGAAACTGTTGCAGTTGCTGGCAAGAGTTGAAGATACAATGTTGCAGAAGCCATCTTTGCTTCTTTGTTGCACTTTTATAGAGTTCCTGGCGCAGTCAGCGGTTGATCTGTATAAGATGAAGTGAAGGATGCAGAAAATTCCTGCTGGAGTCTTGCAATCCGAATCTGAAGAAACACCCAGAGGAGAGCCCCTAAAAAGCCCTGAGAGGGGGATTGGTCACCTAACCAGGTAAGCACCTATCAGGAGGTGTGCCGGACGTCACCTGCTGACACTGGCTACTGAGATACTCCCAGCATGCCCCATCACCTTGGAATCCAAGAAGGCAAAACCCAGGGATACTCTGGAGGAGCTCTGGGCACCACCCCTGGGTTGGTGATGGAGTGGAGAGTGGTAACTCCCCTTTCCTTTGTCCAGTTTCACGCCAGAGCAGGGACTGGGGGTCCCTGAACTGGTGTAGACTGGATTATGCAAGGAGCATTTCCAGAGGCTCTGGGAGGATACCCATCCCATGCCTGTAACACCTATTTCCAGAGGGAGAGGTCAAAACACCCCTCTCCTAAAGGAAATGCATTGTTCTGCCTTTCTGTGATTGAGGTGCTCAACCCCCAGGAGGGCAGAAGCCTGTCTGTGGGGTGGCAGCAGCTGGGGCTGCCTGGAAAACCTCAGAAGGCTGGTATGGCAGTAGTGGGTGTCCACTGTGGAGCCCATAGAGTGCATGGAATTGTGCAACCAATACTAGAATCAGTATAGGGGTACAATTCCCAGTTGTTAGATACCTTACATGGCCATATTCGGAGTTACCATTGTGGATCTGTACATAGGTACTGACCTATGTATAGTGCACACTTAAAATGGCGTCCCTGCACTCGCGAAGTCTGGGAAAATGGGTCTGGACAACATGGGGGCACCTCTGCTAGTGCAGGGATGCCTCACACACAGGTACTTTGCACCTAGTCTTTAGGGTCTGAAGGTTAGACATATAGGAGACTTATAAGTGACCTAGTGCAGTGAAAATGGCTGTAAAAAAGTGCATGCACTATTTCACACAGGCAATGGCAGTCCTGTAGAAGCCTTTGTATGGGCTCCCTTTGGGTGGCAAAAGAAATGTTTCAGCCCATATGGATCCCCTGGAACCCCAATGCCCTGGGTACCTAGGTACCATATACTAGGGACTTATAAGGGGGGGCCAGTATGCCAATTTGGAGTGGAATACTGGGTTACCAGTATGTCAGTACAAATCTAGAACCAGAAAGAGCATTAACACTAGAGATCTGATTAGCAGGACTCCAGTGACACAGTGAAGCATACTGACAAAATTAGTGAAACATACTCACTAATAGGGCACAACCATAAGCACTGGGGTCCTGACTAGCAGGATCCCAGTGACACTGTCAAAATACACAGACAAACAGGCCAAAACTGGGGGTAACCATGCTAGAAAGAGGCTACTTTCTCACAATTAAAATAGGCCGATATGCCACCAAAGGGGGGCAGAAATGCTCTAAAATAAATTTGCCCGCCCCAGGGGAGCGACCCTTGCCTAATGGGTCACTTCCCTTGCATGCAATCAACCTAAAAAAATCCCTGGTGTCTAGTGGTTTGTGCCCCCCTTGGGGGCAGACTGGCCTAATAAAAATAGGCTGATCTGGGCCCAAGAGGGGCAGGAATGGTCTAAAGACAATTTGACCCCCTAGGGGAGAGACCCTTGCCTACGGGGTCGCTCTCCACGTCTAAAAAATAAAACAAAGAAACAAAAAAAATGATAACTGGTGTCTAGAGGTTTCTGCCCCTGGGGGCAGATTGGCCTAATTAGAATAGGCCGATTTGCCCCCGGGGGACGAGGGGCAGGAAAGACCTTAAAAACAAATGCCCCCCAGGGGAGAGACCCTTGCCTAAGGGGTCGCTCCCCTTTATTGTTTACAATCACCAAAACAAAGTCCCTGCTGTATAGTGGGCATTTCTGCAGCCCGATCGTGAAGCGATTGGGCTGCAGAAATGCTCAGAGAGACATCAAAGGAAAGGAAAGGCCTTCCCTTTCCTTTGATGGCCGGCCCCTGATGAGGTCAGTGCGTGATCGGCCGCTGACGTCATCAGACGTCACTGAGGGGGATGGGGGGGCAGGGGTGGAAGGGGACATGATTCCCCTTCCAGCCCTGCCCAGGGTGGGTTGGGGGGAGGCCCTCAAGGGTCTCTACCAGGACCTAACGGTTACATCCTTGGCGCTTCAGTGTCACAGCCAAGGACATAACCGTTACGTCCTTGGTGGGGAAGAGGTTAAATACAAGAAATTTTAATTTGTTTCCACAAGTGCTACTAGTTTAGAGTCTAAATTACATTTCAAAATCAGCATTAACCTTCCAGCATGTGATTTAATCAAAAAGGCTCCTATGTCAAACTTCGAAATACAAGCAAATTGCACAAATTTTAAAAGCATGTCAGTGCAGCTTTCAACGTTAGTATTTCCACTCTTTACATTCATAAACTTAAACTTGTCATAGTCTGATGACTTCAGTGACACGAAAGGGCAAAACTAAAATGTACGCTCTATCAGTCCCTCCTTTGATGGCAAAATAGGCCATCACAAAAAAGCCAAATTCTCATTTCAGTGAGCCAATTCAGAATTTCATTGTATATTTCGATAAGGTCTGCTGTAATTTTCCATTTTCTTGAGGTTACAATAATACATTCTTCTCCTTTTCTCCATTTATAGCTCCACTTTCATATACTTATTTTTTGTTCTTCTCTCTTTCATTATTTTTTACTTTTTGTAAAGTCCAAGGGTACCTGTAACACACAGTCCCGCCGTCAACAGGGTTCTAAATATGGTTCATATTATCCCCTTTCCCATGCCCCCAAACCATTTTCCAATGGCTGACAACCACTTCCAAAAGATTACCATGCACTGGTGGCTGTCAGACTTTTCAGGTCTCTTTTCAAGTCAGTCATGTTTGCAATGTGCTTCCTTATCTCCTTGCTATTGCCAGGTATGTACGTACAACAATGTTGCGCAGGTAACATTTTACAGACTCCACCATCCTTTGCGAATAAGATGTCTAACTCAAGACGATTCTGCATAGCCACTGATCTCACAGCACCAATCTCCATGTCCATTAATAACATTGCTCCTGCAGTGTCAGTAGATAGCTTATCTACCATGGTTGATAACTTCTTAATCTTGAGATCATTCAAGATTACTCCTACTGATGGAATTATGGCACCAAAGGTATCTCCCACTATCTCTGAGGCACTTGCTAATTTTTTTATTTTGATTCTGGAGTTTGATTTCTCATCCCAAACTGGTTCACTGATGCTGTCTACATGATAAATTTTCAGAAAAACTACTCCCATGTAACAAATTCCATACCAGACTTTCAGCAGCTTGTAATAAGTTTTTTTTCTCACAAAGAAAATAAACACATGCGCCCATATTTATACTTTTTTAGCGCCGCATTTGGACCCAAAAGCCGCGTAAACTTGCAAAATACAATTGTATTTTGTAAGTTTGCGCCGTTTTTGCGTCAAAACGCAGTGCAAATGTGGAGCTAAAAAAGCATAAAAATGGGCCATGGCATCACAAGATCCTGTCCATTTAACATAAATGCCCATGTGCTTTTAAAAACATGTGTTGCAAATCTAAAGCTAAGAATCCTTGACTCTCTGACATTGAATGTGTCACATAGTTTCTTAATTTTGCAAAAACTACTACCTTTTCTATTTTGGCTTTCACTGCACTCCTTCTGTCATCAACATGTCCAATTAACACTTTTTCTATTGAACTAAGGGCCAGATTTAGGAAAAGTGGTGCTACATTACATGTAGCGCCACTTTTCTAGGTGCACCTTGCGCAGGGTAGGGGGCAATACTGTCAGATTTTTGGACACTATTGATGTACTGTTCATGGTTAGTGCCAACATTTTGGCACTAACCCTGAACAGTACGTAGGGGCCCACTGAAAACAATGGCATGCCCCCTTTTAATGTCTGCTCTGAGCAGGCTTTAAAAGTGCCAAAACAAATATGCAAAGAAATCTCTTAGATTTCTTTGCGTCATTTTTTCAGACACCCTGATGGGGGAACGCCTCCTCTGCATACATTATGGCTGGCACAGGCATAATGTAAGCCAAAGGGTTACAAAGTGCCACAATGCATGCCTTGTGCAAAGTTATAAATATAGCGTGACATTTTAGGCCATCTAACGAAACATTTGCATACAACAAATTACGCTAATGTGTCGTTAGATGGCGCTAGGGGCTCTTAAATATGCCCCTAAGTATGCAGTTCAAATTATTCTTGTGTGCATATGCTGTTCTAAAAGTCACGGTAGGCTAAAAAAATCTTCCCACAATATCAATGTTTTTCGCTTTAGTAATACTACTCAGGTGCTTCATGATAGGCATGAAAGAAAACACCAGATCTCCCTCAGAATTATCTGTGTTTAAAAGACTCTCATCCTCATATAGGGGACCTAGATTTGTGAGTGAACCTTCTAGATTCAGGGCACTTGTGACTGAAACTTTCTCACTCTCATCCTTAACAGGCAAACTCAATCCAATAATCATCAAAATTATTACAACCACACATGCTATTGCTAAACTTACACACACACATACTTACATGTACTCTTCTTACCTCAATCAAAATTCATGGCTTGTCTGGATTCAGACCACAATATATTTCCAATAAAAAATAAATAAATAAAATGCAAAGGTGGCTTTCAATCATTTTATTGTCTCTTTCAGTCTTTTCTTTGCTTGTGAAAAGGAAATTCAAAAACAGCCTGTTCAAAAACAAAAATGCAAAAGTTCTTCGAAAGTCTCTCTCATTTACAAAAGTTGCAAAATATAAGTTCACATGTCTCTAATATTAAACTGTCTGGTAATCACTGATTAGTACTTCCAGCATATAGGGGGAGATTCTGATTCTGGCGGGCGGCGGAGGCCGCCCGCCAGAATTCCGCCCCCATTATACCGCTCCGCGGTCAGAAGACCGCGGAGGGTATTATGAGTTTTTCCCTGGGCTGGCGGGCGGTCTCCAAAAGACCGCCCGCCAGCCCAGGGAAAAACTCCCTTCCCACGAGGATGCCGGCTCGTAATCGAGCCGGCGGAGTGGGAAGGTGCGACGGGTGCAGTGGCACCCGTCGCGTATTTCAGTGTCTGCAAGGCAGACACTGAAATACTTTGCGGGGCCCTCTTACGGGGGCCCCTGCCGTGCCCATGCCATTGGCATGGGCACTGCAGGGGCCCCCAGGGGCCCCGCGACCCCCCCTACCGCCATCCTGTTCATGGCGGCTTTCCCGCCATGAACAGGATGGCGGTAGGGGGGGTCAGAATCCTCATGGCTGCGGAGCGCGCTCCGCAGCCATGGAGGATTCAAACGAGCAGCGGAAAGTCAGCGGGAGACCGCTGACTTTCCGCTTCTGACCGCGGCTGAACCGCCGCGGTCAGAATGCTCGTTGGAGCACCGCCAGCCTGTTGGCGGTGCTCCCATGGTCGGTGGCCCTGGCGGCCACCGGCCGCCAGGGTCAGAATGACCCCCATAGTGTCTCTGCTAATCAAGCAGCAATGAGATTTCAAAGCAATCTCAAGTTCCGAAATGCTGGAGGCAAATGTTTAACACGAAAGGCAACAAACTCCTTCTCCCATTCATCAGTAGTGAAAAAAAGTCCATTCAAGAGCAGAATATCTGCGACTTTGCACTCTTTTTTTTCTTTGATCTCCTTGTCACATGACCTTTAGTTTCACTGCCACTTCGATCTGATTCTTCATTTACTTCAGCTATGGTAGGAGGCACATTTATCACTGGCTCTGGCACTATCTCAGGCAATTGATCACCGGTAACAACTCTGTTATCTTGCACGACTGGGATTTCAACATAATCCGAGCTAGCAGGAGTCACCTGACTCTGTCTCAACCCTTCTGTATCTTGAACTGCTGTTGCCGCACTATGATTTTCACCAGACTGTGCATGCTCTGCATTAACCACTTCTATAGTCCCCACAGCTTGGCTAATCTGGACCCCTTCTCTCACTGTAACCAACCCTTTGGGAACAGGTGCTGTTTCATCAAGAGGACTTAGAACGTTGCGTGTGTGGCTCGCATGAATTCACTGTTAAAATGAGTTCCTACGTCTGATTCCAGAGAAGTCAGCAAACTGAATCAAGGTATCAACTCCCTCAATAGCAGTTTTGTAACTGTGAGGCTATCATTTCTTTGAGTTGGGTAAGTCTCTTTCCAATGGGAGAACACACACACCACCACCAAAATATACCTCAGCTCATTGCTCACTGGTAATTCAATGAAATAAAGTTGCATTCTGTTGAATGGTCCTCCTGATCTGTATATGTGACTCAATGTAACAACTTTGCATTTCCCTATGTTCATCTGCTGAGTCGTTACACATCTGACATACTGCTTCTGCAACCAATCTAAATCTGGGATTGTGCCATGTTTGTCTCAATATTCTAATCATTGCCATCTCTACCAATATTTGATTGTACATGGCTGTAGTTATCGGGGACAATAAGCTATTGGGAAACACTGCAACACCATTACTCGACACCCTAACATCATCCTCATTTCTCTCAACCCATCTTGCTGTAATCCAATCCTGCTTCTCTTCTTCTGTCACTCCATTCTGCAATCTTGTCACTTCTTCTCAAGTATCAATAGCTGTCATAAGGACATTTTAACTTGTGTCATAGTCACTTTCATAGCACAATTCCTCATTAAAGGAAGTGCCATGCAAAGCACAATACCTCGCAACTTCGTTGCCATAGGTGTTTCCCAAGGATATGTAATCACTTGATTTCTGGCGAGCTGCACATTTTACAACTGCAATTTTTAAAGGTAACTGTAAAGCTTTCAGCAATTGATAAACTTTGTCACCATTTCGGATAGGTGATCCAGGAGAGGTTATGAAATCTTCCTGAGACCACAACTGTTTAAAGTCATGAACGACACCAAATCTATATTGGCTATCAGTGAATATGGTCACTTTGAGCTGTTCAGAAACAAAGCATGCTCTGTTAAGAGCAATCAATTAGGCTACTTGGGCAGAAAAGACTCCTCAAAGCCAAGAGCCTTCTATCGCACCTGAGACTGTGCAAACTGTATAACCAGCTCTCAGGGCACCATCAGAATCTCATAAATAGGAGCCATCAACAAAAAGGACATAGGCGGTCATTATGAACACAGCGGTAAACTCTGCCGACCGCCGTGGCGGCGGTGAACAGAAGACCGCCGTTGGCGGTGAATAGAAACCTGCCATATAATGAACCAAAATCCCAACCCCGCCAAATATCACCAGTCACCGCCATGACCTTGTCAGCGGAAATGCTGGACTTTCCACCCCACCACCGCCGAGCACACCCACATCCCGCCCTGCAAATAATGATGCACAAATTACCTTGGCGGACAGTGGAGGCCGGACGACCATTGGCGGAGCCGACCGCCACGGGCGGCAAGTAGACTTAACAGCAAGAAGTGCACATAATGGATAAGCTTGAAACCCACACATCCATAACCCCATAACACACTCATAGACACACCCCACAATCCTTTGCAACGAAACCAGGCCAAAGAAGACGGAGAGCACCAGAAGCAGACACCGAACGCCACAATACATGAGACGCACACCGACCCACAGAAGAGCACCCTCAACCGCATTTCCAGCCTGACACCATTCAACACACTCACGATGTCACCCCCCAAACATCCACGCTTCACAAAAAGGGAGCTAAGGACCATGGTGGATGAGATCCTGAAGGTGGAGCCATAAATATTCAGGGCTCAGGTGCAGCATACACCCCTCGCAAGGAAGATGGAGCTATGGCAGACCATTGTCAACAGGGTCAATGGAGTGGGACACCATCCACACACCAGGGACGACAACCGCAAGAGATGGAACGACCAGCGGGGGAAGGTCAGGGCCATGGCATCCAGGCACCATATTGCAGTCCAGAAGACTGGGGAGGACCGCCACCAACACCACCCGAATACACCGACTTGGAGGAAAAGGTACTGGCCATCTTGCACCCTGAGGGACTCACTGGAGGAATGGATTCAGTTAAGTCATCTACAATTACCCCATATTCACCATACCTGTAATGCATACACCACCCCACCCACACCCACCAGGGCCACTGAATCCACCCCCCTCTGCATGACCACAAACCCACTTTCAGGCCCATATCCCTCCCCCTGTGCACAGCCACCTACCCCTGCAAGGATTCACAATGGAATTAACCCCCCCCCCCCAAAGCAACTCCACGCCATAAGCAAAATGCAGTGAAAACCTCACAAAGGCACCCTGGATGGCTACAAGAAGTTCCAACAGCACAAAATAGCCCAGTCTTGTGCACCCCAACTGTTCATGCATTTGTAACAGACATGCTATGTCCCCCAACAGGCACCACCACCCATGCCACCCTCACGGACAGGATAAGGAGTGCCAGTGCCCCCAGAGGCACCTCACAGGACACTGGGGAAGGATCCCTGGACACTGATGAGCGGGCAGGCCCCTCACACAGTCCTGGACTGTAGCCATGCAGCAGCCCTACCCAGGATACCACTGACACCCCTACCACCCAGTTAAGAACAGCAGCACAGGGCAAGCGTCCCCACACCAGTGTATCCAGGCCACAGACTGGTGGGACACACAGGTACAGAGGCCACAGTCACCCCCTCCCAACATGCAAGAAGGCGAGGGCCCAAGTACAAGTGGTACCGCCAGACCTCTGCAGGGGAAACAGGCACAGGGGGCTAGGGCAAGTGCTAGGGCCTCAGTGGGCCAGGGGGGAGGCCACAGGATGTATGCAGCAGCCCAGGACGTGATATCTGAGGTATTGGGGGCCTACCAGCATGCCCATGACAGGTTGGCATAGATAGTATCCACCCTGGAGCACAGTCAGAGGATGCAGCAGGAACCCCACCAACAGGCCATGGAGCAGTGGAAACAGCACAACGCCACAATGGCCAGCATAGCAGGAGCACTGCTGAAGGGGTACAAACCCAGTCTGAGAGCCACACAGGACAGGAGGCCCCCACTACAGCACCGGACACAGACTGGACAATTACACCATCATCAGCAACATCCCAGGAACTACACTCAGAGGAAATCCAAGGGCCAACCATGTCATCTCCGCAAGGTCAACAGCAGGCGCCCCAATGGACCCTCAGGCCAAGATATGGCACTGGAACCCCTGCAAAAAACAAGGCCCCCTTCAAGAAGTAACTCTGCAACAATCTGCACAGCAACCATCCCACTCAATCAACCTCCACACAGTGCGAAGAAGCAATATAAACTAATGTAAGCTTTGATGGACCCATCAATACTACCAACAAGGCTGCCACCATGTTGGCATTGAGGACAACTACCCATGACCACTTGCCATCACTGTAAATTGCAATATGCACTCCCTGCCACCAATAAAACACATATCACACCTGTAACACTGTCCCGTCACAAAATGTGAACAAAGTGAAGTATGGATGCAGCTGGCTGATAAGCCCTTTATTGGCAAGGTGTTGCATGAAAGGACTCCAGTGTGCCTAAATGTGGCCCCAAACTAAATGCACTAAATTGTATTCTGTACCATGCAGACCTGGACCCAGTTTCACATAGAAGATTCAAACCCCCCCTAGATGACAAACCGCACTGACAGTATGTGTCACAAACCCCAATGTCAGCCCTTAGTCCCACATAGTTACTGGAAGTAGAGTTGTATCAGTTGGGTCCTGGAATTGACATCTTCCCTTTCCTCATCATCACCATCACTCTCCTCACCTCTCTGAGGTAACTGGTCAGGACATACAGCACCCTCCACCTCCAAGAAGGGGCTAGAATTTCTCACTGACACATTGTGCAGCATGCAGCATGCTAACACCATTCTACACACCTTTTCAGGCCCATATGCCAGGGAACCCCCAGAGATATGTAGACAACAAAATCTAGCCTTCAGGAGACCTATTGTTCACTCTATCACCCTCCTAGTACGTCCATGGGCCTCATTGTAATTCCTCTCTGCATCCGTCACAGGATTCCTCACTGGTGTCAGGAGCCAACGCAAGTTTGGATAGCCAGAATCACCTAGAAAAAGGTGCAATACAGAGTAGTCACTGTCAAGCCGCAGAGTCAGACAGACTGGCTGTCTGCTAGGTGTCAGTTAGTGACAGAAACACTTACCTATGATCCACCCTCTGTCCTCTTGTAGTTGTTCCATCTTGTGTGGCACACTACTGTTCCTCAGCACAAAGGAATCATGGACTGAACCTGGGAACATGGCATTCACATATGAGATATACTGGTCTGCAGTACATACCAACTGAATGTTAATGGAATGAAAGTTCTTTCTGTTTCTGTAAACCTGTTCACTGACTCTTGGGGGTATGATTGGTATGTGGGTGCCATCTATGGCACCGATCACATGGGGAATGTTCGCATAAAAGTGCGACTTGAAGGCAGGGAGGTCAGTACTTTGGGGAAAACTCACATAGGACTGCAGGTGTCGTACAAATGCATTTAGGAATCTTGTCAGTACCATGCTGAACATTGGCTGTGAAAATCCAGCACCCATTCCCACTGTCACTTGAAATGAGCCTGTGGCCAGGAAATGGGGTGCGGAGAGCACCTGCACTTTAGTAGGGATGGCATGCTGATTACGATTTCCCAGAGTTAGTGCAGGATCCAGTAATGCACAAAGTTCAAGAATTGTTGCACGGGTGATTCTGTAATTGATTATGATCTGATGCTCCACCATGGTCTGCATATCCACAAGTGGTCTGTACACTGATGGTGCCCTTCCTCGCCACAACGGTAGGAACCTAAGAGGGATTTCAAACATGTGTGAGGAACACACATACATTGGCACACATTGTCATTAATTGTGCACTGTATACTTGATTGTAGGGACTCAACAGTAACATGTTCTTGACAGATCTCCATCTACATCTCAATGAGGGAACAGTGTTTGTCATGTATGTTGTTTTTAAATGGTCACATGCATAGGTGCGTTATGTGGAAAATAGGGCCTGCTTTGTGCACAAATATTTTTATAGATGCGTAGTTAATGGCAAAATGTCTGCCCCCTGTAATCCAGGACTGTAGTTGTGGAAGTGACCTCATACCGCTAGCGGTTGACGTAACGTCGTAAGACAGTGTTTCCTGCCGTTCGCACCGTCATTGGTTAACATGGATGACAATGGGGAATCCTGCCGTATCATGATCGCCGCCGGCATTGACGGTGCACACCGCCGCGGTACGTATGCAAATTCGTCATCTATACTTCACTTGACTCCCTGATCTCGTGCGAACAGGCACTCCACTGTGTGTACTGCTGTGTCCTGCCTCTGGTCATGGAAGTGGCTCGTATTGCAGGGGAAAAGGCCCCGGCCTTCCCCCAGGAGGAACTGGAGAGGCTAGTGGACGGGCTCCTGCCCCTGTACGCCAAGCCTTATGGACGGCCAGAGGTACAGGTGAGTCAGGGTTTGGGGTGCACTGTTTGGGTGTAATGGATGGTGTTGTAAGGACATATGTGTGCACCTCTGTGCCTGCATGGGTCATGGTTCATGGCATCCTGCGTGCATATGTCCTGTAAGTCTGACAGTACTGTCCGTCCCATAGTGGACGAATAGCTAGCTGTACCAATTTTGCAAGTGCCTGACCTTTGTGTTCCATTTCTGTGTCACCCTTTTAGGTCAGCGCCCACCAGAAGAGGGCACTTTGGCATGCCATCACCAAGGACGTGCGGACCCTGGGGGTCTACAACCGGCAGAGCGCCCACTGCAGCAAGAGGTGGGAGGACCTGCGGTACTGGGCGTGAAAAATCTGTGAGGCCCAGCTGGGGAAGTCATCCCAATGTGGAAGGGGTGCCCGTCGGGCACTGACCCCCCTCATGCTACGCATCCTGGCACTGGCGTACCCAGACTTGGATGGGCGCTTGAAGGCTGCACAGGAGTCACAAGGGGGTGAGTACTCATGTCACAATCTTAAGCCTTGATGGATGTCTGTGTGTACATTAGGTTTCATGCTGCTTAGAGGCAGGGACTCTGACTGTTGTCCATCTACATGATGGCCCCCGTAGGGTGTAGGGGTGTCTTGGTCAGGTCACCTACACATCGGGTCCTTAGGTAGTTCAGGGGATGGGTGTAGAGCAGGGTTCTGGTCAGTAGTCAGGGGCATGGCCATGGGCATAGTGAACAGTGCTGCCTGTTGGGGGTGTCTTCTGGGTGGGTCTATGTCTGGCCACTATGTACCTCCAGTCATCTATTTACAAGTGTCTCTCCTGTTTTGTCTCCCCATCCCTGCTGTCTTGTGTTGTTTTTGTACATCAGCAACATCTGGCGAGGGAGCTGAGGCACCGGCAAGTGGGGAAGCAGCGGCCTACGGAATCTCGGAGGCAGAGTCATCTGACGCCAAGGGGACCAGTGGGTTGGAGGGTGAGGGGAGTACCACGGGGAGGCAACTACCACTGGAGGTAGTGACTCCGATACCTCCTCCGATGGGGGCTCCCCGGCAGTGGCGGACCCTAGTGGCCACAACACTACAGTGACATCTTCCGCCACCCCCCATTCCATCACCGCCCTCCCTTTTGCTCCCCACCGAGTTGCGCGTGCCTGCTCACTCAGAAAGGTGGGCGTCTCCTTCACCCCAGGCACCTCCTCCCCTGCCCCTGTCAGCCCTGCTGCCCTCACAGAGGAGGCTATTGATCTCCTGAGAACCATCTCTGTAGGGCAAACAACCATCGTCAATGCCATCCAGGGGCTAGCATCAGAGGTGCAGCAGACCAATGCCTATCTGGATGGCATTCACAGGGCTACAGAGATCTTTTCAGGCTCTGGCCTCCTCTTAGACGGCAGCCAGTTTCCCTGGTCATTCCGTCTGCCCTCCAACCTCCTCTACCCCTTCCAGCACCCCACTCCCTTCACCCGTCCAAAGCACACAATCTGACATGCAGTCAAGCACCTCAACACACAAGAAACACACTTCTAAACACAAGAACCACACCCCCCCACCAAAAGCATTCACACAGCCAACATACACATGCACACAGAGCAAAATCCACTTCCCCCGGTGTGCCCACCTCTTCCGCCTCTCTGTCTGTCCCCTCTACATGCACACCCTCATGCACTGTACCTTCAGTCACTGTTGCTGCTCCTCTTACTGCTGTCACCACAATAGCAGACATCCATACATGCACCCCAGACACCACAACATACATTCGCATTGGCAGCCTGTCTTGTCCCACTGTGTCCACCCCCCTCCAAAAACACACAAACGCACCAAGACACCCACCCATCACACATCCACCACACCTCAGCATACTGTCCAGTAACCTGCACCCACTACACGCACCCCTACACCACATACGTCCACACCCTCTGCCTCCACTCCCACGCCCTCATCCAGGACCACCCCAATTGCTTCGAAAAAACGTTTCCTCTCCCGTGCTGACCTCTTCCAACCAACTGGCCCACCCGGTCTTGTCCCTAAGTGTGCACACCTCCTTGCCCTTTCCACTCCTTTCGCTTCACAGCCCACACCTGTCAGTCCTTCACATTCCTGTGTCCCTTCCCCAGAGAAGAAGAAGCCCCGCACAGAGCAAAGTCCATCTGGCTCCACCTGCTCGAACCCCCCCCCCACCTTCCAAAGCAAAACCCACACCCCCTCCAACTTCCAAGCACAAATCCAAGCCCCACCCACGTCGCAAATCCCCACCCCCACCACCCCCTGCCCCCGTTCCGTGAGGTGCATGGATGCCCCATTGGTGCCCATTGGGTGGAGTACCCTGCACTTTTGGGAGTCAGGTTGGGGCCGTAGTGGCTCATGGGACTTCTTGCGATACGGACTGGCCATTGGCCTTGTTGGAAATAGTTGGCTTTGTGAGCTGTAATAAATATTTATGTGTGGCCTGTGTTTTTGCGGCACACTATTGAACCCTGGTCTTTCGTTTCATTGTTTGTGGGTGTGGGGCATTTGTATGTACTATGGTCACGTTGGATTTGCCTTGTGTTGGGTAAGGACCTCTTGCTGTGGGGTGTATGGGTTGTGCCTTTGTGAAGGGCTGGGGGGGGCGTTGCTGGGTGGGTGGAGTGGGTGGGTACGTACATGTGCCCTTTCCTCCCTTGTTTCGTAGGTTGCAGTACTTACCGTCATCATCTTCGTCGGCGGTCTCGGTCGTGGAGGTATATGGCAAGGAGCAGGGCTGGCATGATCTGCAGCTCTCTATCTGCTTTGGCGCGTTGTGTCGGCCCCCGGTGAGTGTTTCATTAGATTTGGTTCATTTCCACCTGGACTTGCGTGGTGGTGGTTCCCGCCCCGGAACTGGTGGCGGACTAGTGCTTCATTATTTGATGGGCGGGTTGTTCCTTTCCATCGGCCTGTGGGTGGAATCTGCCGTTGTCATCTGCACTCCTCTACTGGCGGTGGGTGGTTTTCTGGATGCCTGTGTTTTGATTGGTTCATTATTTGGCGGTCCGGACCGCTCCTCTGTTGGCGGTTTTTACTGCCACCACCGGCGGCGCGATAGGGACCGCCATGTTCATAATGAGGGCCATAGTCATTTTCATCTAGGGAGACATCTTGAATATCGGTTCTTGGTTTGGTGCACAGTTCAGCAACATCAAGACAGTCATACTCAACCTCATCCTCACGGTTACCTGCATTTTCAACAGGATCTGGCAAAAGAGTAGCCCCATTTAGAACACTACATTTCTTTATATTGACATTAGAAAAACCTAAGACTATTTGCTCGTAGTAGGTCAAACAGGCGTTGGTCAGCTAAAAAATATGCCACAGCCTTGTTGCCATTTCCATGTAACTATGTCAAAACAAAGAGAGCAGACCCATCCGGCTCACAGCAAAATAAAGAAAAACTGTTGTTGTAATCAGGTATTCCGAGAATTGGGGCTTGCCACAAGCTTCCTCTCAGCTCAGTAAAAGCTTTCATGCATTCTTCAGCAAACAGTGCCAGATCAGACACCTCTGTGTTTGCCAATCTCTGTAAAGATTTGGACAAAAGGGAAAAATGCGGAATCTATCGGAGGCAGTAGCCAACTATTCCCAGGAACATTCTGACTTCCCTCTGAGTAACTGGGGGATTCATCTGCATGATTGCTGAAATTCTCTCATATGACTTCCTTCTTGCAGCTTTCTCTGTGTGGTGACTTAAATATCGTACTTCCTTTTTACAGTACTGAAAATTTGCTGGGAAACATTTATGTCCATTTTCTCCTAAATGAATTAAGAGTGCTATGGTATCTCTTCTGCAGGCTTCTTGAGTATTTGACACAACCAAAAGGTTGTCAGTATACTGCACTAAGACTGAATGACAGGGCATTTTAAGAGACTCCAAGTTCTTCTTCAAAATCTGATTAAAGATTGATGGTGATTCCCTATACCCTTGAGGAGTACGACACCATGTTAAAATATGACTGCTGAATTTAAAGGCAAAGAGGAATTGACTTTCCTTATGCAAAGGAATGAAAAAGAAAGCCTGGCACAGATCAACAACGGCAAACCATTCTGTTTCACGCAGGATCTGAAATAAAATCACTGCTGGATTTGGTATCACAGGACAACATAGAATGACAATTTCATTCACTTTTCTCAAAACCTGAACTATGTGGTATTTTCCATTGAGCTTCTGCAATCCTAAAATAGGGGAATTACAAGGGCTTTTCAAAATGTCCTTCCGAACACCTTGCTCAATCTGACTCTCAATCAAGAGTGTTGTTCCTGCAACTATTTCGGGTGTCATGTTGTAAGGTGGCATCCTCGGATACACAGCATTTGGCTTCACTGTTATTTTGACTAGCTCAGCTCCTTTAATGAGACCGATATCTTTTCCTAGAAAAATCCCAAACTTCAGGAATGACTGTTTCTCACAATTCTTTGGGCAACTCATTGCATGTCATTACTGGATATAGCAAGACAAGTGGGTACTGTTTTACAATTTGACAAGGGACATCTTTTTCCTCATTTGTCTGTTTTTCTATTCCTTTGGGTGTGCTGCCAAGGGAACAGTTTAGGTTACACAACAGATCACGTCCTAACAGGTTACTGGACTTGAATCGCAAACCATACATTGGTGCTTATCTTCAAATGAACCTATTTTTACTGGAACATGTTCCGTAACAGCACTGGTCAATTGTTTATTTGCTACTCCTATAACATGAATTCTTCTTCCTTGTAGGGGCAAGCTTGGCACTTATGCAGTTCTTACAATGGAATGTGTAGCTCCAGTGTCGACCAAGAATGACACATTGTGTCCCATAACGTTAGCGTTTACATAAGGGCCACTTTGATCTACCTCTAAGAGTGCAGCTAGCATGTAATCCTCATCATCAGAACTATCACTGTGGAATGTTTCTAAGAATTCCTCATCACTCAAATCAATTAAGGGAAGTTGTGAAGCTATGTGATTCACATTTGCCAATTGATTCTGATTTGCATTTGCCATCCGATTCATGTTTTGCTGAGAAATAATCACCTGCTGCTGTGTCATCGGGGTTGTGGTATCTGTATCTGTTGTACTGTGGACACTTGTGCTTTCAGGATTTGGGGTCTTTGGACTCTCCTAATTTGAACCTGATTATCACCTTGAGTCTGAGCATCTCCAGCATTCTGTACTAAATTATGCACATTATTATAGGGACATTACCTTGCCAATGACCTAAATTTGCACAAGTATGGCATGGACTTGTTTTCTTCAGTGACTGCACGTCGACCACATGTCCACTCTGATCCTCATGAACACCACGTCCTCTACCTCTAGGCTGAACCACACTGCTAACCTGCTGTTGCACACCGTGCATTCTGTATTCACCATCATTGTGGGATTCTGACTTCCTCAATGTGCAGCTTTTAATACCATCACCAATAACTTTCCCTCAACTTTTCTGCTTTAATTCAATTTCATCATTACATTACTTTGTACATTGCAGGATCTCATCAATTTGCTTGTTTTGCCAACAAATCAAATACTGCTGAATCATTGCACTAATGCCTGGCTTCAATCCTTGCACAAATCGAAAGACAAAATGTCCCATATCTTTTTGTTCTCTGTTTTTTGTACCACTATGCTGTTTGAAAGCTTACTGCAATCTCTCATAATATGATTGAATAGACTCTTTAGTTTCCTGTGCTATCCTGTTAATTTTCTGTCAATCAATATCTCTTGGGGTTACTTTATTCTTCAGGAATACAATTACTTCATAATACTTTTTCAGCACCTCTTCAAGACAGTGCACCTGTTACTGGATCTCTTGGAGGTTCACACTCTGCCCAATCAACACTTCGTTTGCACTCAGTCCACAAGTCAACTGGAACCACAATATCAAACAATGTATTCAAATCTTTCCACAGCCATTTTGAACGTTTCACAAATCACTCTGTCTGCTTCTATCACGCCACTGGCTTCTCTCTCAATCTTGGGTAATCATTTGTGAATGACAGTATATCACTCCTATTCCAAGCAACATGCCCATAACCTCCACCAGGTATTTCTATCATTGGCATCATTTTCGCATTGTCCTTAGCTTGATTTGCTCCTGTCAAAGACAAATTTGGCTTTGCTTTCTTCTGATCTCTTTTCTTTGCCCATCTGCCTTCGCATTTATCTAATGCCCCTGATATTTGAATGTATGTAATTAATTCCCTAATGTGCATTCTCTTTCCAGGTGATCTAATGTTCATAACATCTCTGTTACTGAACTCTAATCTGTACCTTCTCTTTAAAGGTTTAGATTTTTCTAAGTCCACTTCAGATTTCTCAGGCAATTCTGCTAACTTCTCATAAGTCAGTCCTGCATGTTGAGTAACATCCTTGCACATGAATCATAATTCTGTGTATGTTTCCAATTGCTCTATCTCTAGCGTTTCCATAATTAATTAATTTATTTTAATTTAAATCTGGGCACATTCACTGTCCTAGTCTTCTCTGGTGTCTCTTTGGATCTAACGTTACCATTTGATGCACCTGTTGCACCTTGCGGACTCAGATTGTTTAACCAATCCATCAACTGTTGTGCTGAAAGACCTTGCAAACTAATATTATTTCTCTGGGACACATCCTGTGGGGTACTGCAATGTGCACTCGCAATCTGATCTGATATAGGCATGTGAGGAAGTGAGGTTTCCTGAGGAAACTGGTCCTATCTGATTTAACCTGCCTGATGAGGTTCTGCAATTAGCTTAGGGGTCAAAGGTAGGACAAAAGAAGCTATTTTCTCCATTACTATTTTAATATACTGATCTCTGCATACCAATTGGTGATAACCCAGCAGATGCAGCTGGCATTTCAGGTACTGCTGAAGCTTTCATTGAATGGGCATTACTTCCAGGATTACCTGAAGTATACAAAGGAACAACTGGACCTACAGGCACAGGAACTGTTCAGTGCATCGGGACCCATCATATTTGTCTGACTCTGTGGAATTGTCATTACAGTACTTTGACTTGTTAAAACAGTACTGACAGTGTGTCCTGTTTGCTTCAAGGTAACATTTGACATTGTCTGCCCTAGTGTGCATAGGCATAGGTTCATTCAGATTACAGTCCTGCACAGTCGTAGTCACATTAGGTGCCTGCGCCTTCTGATTCACATTAGGACTTGGCATTGCCTGGTTTATAACTGGACTTGAAATGAACAGTGCTGTATTAACAGTTGGGACGGGTGGATAAAACACAGGCACTTGTGCCACTGAATTTGCTGGTGTACCTGGAACTGTCTGAATCAGCGTCTGTGCAACTGGAGCAGTTGGCACATTCGGGGCTACATTCTGTGCTGCTTCATTACTCATTTCTACCTTGACTGAATGATACTGTGATGGACGATACATTAAAAGCTGAAATATGAACTCATCATCCAAATCCCTTTCATGTGTGACTGCCTTTTTACCCTCATCTTCTATTGTCTGCTCTGCCTTTGCTGTCGATTTCTTTTGAGTCTTAAGTTTTGTACTCTCATCACATTCATCTGCGATAGCTGGAAAAATTCTCACTCAATCTAATATATCTGATCTCCACCTGCTTTGTTCTGCATCCCACCTAATTTCCGTGAATGTCTTAACTGCTTTCTGCATTCTATTCTCAGATTGTGTTGTTGCTTTCTGTCTTGCAACAAGTTCCCAAATAGCAAGATCTCCAAATTGTGCTGGTCTTGGAGGACGCTTTAATTTGCACACTACTCTCCTCAAATTGTCTAGCACTCTGAAATGAAAGGTTCCATAATGAGGAAATCTAATGAATGGTCTTTCTCAGTTATTTTACACCACTAGCCATACACATGCTGAAGCTTTTCTTTTGTTTCTGACACTTCATAAGCTGAAGTTCCCTCAGATAGGACTTTGTCACCCTCTCTAACTCGAATGAACACATCCCCCTCACTGCACTTAATACTTTGAAATTTTTCATTTTTAGACAAATTCTATTAACTACAATTAGCCACAATGATTTTTCAATCAAATCAGGAAGTCAATTCAATCCCACAATCCTTTTTGCAAGCTGTACTCAACCAGTAGCAACACAGTACTGACCACTAATACCAGTGCAGATTCACCCTAACCAACCTATCTCAGAGCAGTATAGAGCGCCATCACACGCACTTCTCTCAGCAGCTGCAATCACTTTGCAATTGCCTCTCACACAATCACCCACTCACGCCTAATGCAAAATATTGCAAACAAAAACCAACAACCTGTCTGCACACTATGGGTAGGAACACAAACACTTTGAAAGCTGTACTGGCTATAGCTCCCATTGTGGCTTTCACAATTACACAATGAGTAAAACTTGACCAGCAATTCTCACTCCTGTTAATATAGATCGTTCATGTGCACCCAGGATTCACTAAATAACACCCAATAACTCCTGCTCATGAAGGAAAAACTATTGGCACCATCAACAACGTCGCATGACAAGTACCTCACTGCCGACAATAAATTAGCCAAGTGTCTTATGCATTATACCGGGATCTTAGGCCACCATGGACCCGTCAACAACAACAGTGGACATTTTTTAACACTAAGCACCACAATCACTGTGAGTACAATGACTCAGCAAAACTGTTCAATACATCACACGTCACACAATCTTCAAGCAAAAAGCATTGCAAGTGCAAAACTCTATGTATACTCACACAGCACTTCACTTTTAGTCACAACGCTGGAAGTCATCAGTCTCTGGAATGGGATGAATTGTAGGGTAGACAAATCTTGGACTGGGCAATGACATGGAATCAATACTAATTCCCTAAACAAAAATATGGTTCCCCCTCTTATGAGACAAAACCATCAGTCTGCTGCCAGAACTGTGGACACATTTTTCATCCTTTGCAGAAATCAAATGTGCAACAAGGTTGATGGACCTTTGGACCCAGAAAGATGTGTGGTGAACCATCAATAATTACTTCAACACCACCTCAATAATTTAGACAGACACCATGACCAATGTGGCCACGGAAGAAAAACTCCAATAATGAATAAAGTTAAAAGGTTGTATGACAGAACCAGGAGTGCAATTACCACGATTGCCTTTACAACACGGTAATTACAATGCAACGGTCATTACAACAAATGCACTTACAAACAAAGGTTTTTTACCACAAAAATGCCTTTACCATGAAAATGTTGTTGTAAAGGCATGGTTGGTAAAGACATATGCGTGGCAGAAAATAAAATGGTAAGTATAACCCCTACACACACATATATATATATATATACATATATATATATATATATATATATATATATAGAGCGAGAGAGAGAGAGAGAGAACTCTGAATTTAGGTGGAGAGCAACTGCAGTAAGGAGCAGCCTGCAACACCAGCAACACTCTAGGTTTGCTCACCTCAATGTCTGTTTATCTAGGAAAGTTTTTAAGCATAGTATTAGCACAATGCTACCCATACCCACCCTAAAACCGAAAAATGCCCTTACCAACCCAAAACCCATACCCACCCTAAAACCTAAAAATGCCCTTACCAGCCCAAAACAAATACCCAGCCTAAAAATGTCCTTACCACCCCAAATCCCATTCCAACCCTAGAACCCAAAAACCCTATATATAAATATGGAAAATGTCACTTACCCAGTGTACATCTGTTCGTGGCATTAGTTGCTGCAGATTCACATGCTGTGCACATCCCACCATCTGGTGTTGGGCTCGGAGTGTTACAAGTTGTTTTTCTTCGAAGAAGTCTTTTCGAGTCACGAGACCGAGGGACTCCTCCCATTTCGGCTCCATTGCGCATGGGCGTCGACTCCATCTTAGATTGTTTTCCCCCGCAGAGGGTGAGGTAGGAGTTGTGTATGCTAGTAATAGTGCCCATGCAATGGAGTAATGTACATAATGTAGTTTAAAGTAATATATTTACAAATATACAGATGTTCAAGATCAACTTCTAAACGGCTACAGGCTCCTGGGGAGGCGGGTGGGCGCATGTGAATCTGCAGCGACTAATGCCACGAACAGATGTACACTGGGTAAGTGACATTTTTCGTTCGATGGCATGTGTAGCTGCAGAAACACATGCTGTGCATAGACTAGTAAGCAGTTATCTCCCCAAAAGCGGTGGTTCAGCCTGTAGGAGTTGAAGTTGTTTGAAACAATGTTCGTAGTACTGCTTGGCCTACTGTGGCTTGTTGTGCTGTTAGCACATCTACACAGTAGTGTTTGGTAAATGTATGAAGCGTAGACCATGTAGCTGCCTTACATATTTCGGTCATTGGAATATTTCCTAGAAAGGCCATGGTAGCACCTTTCTTTCTAGTTGAGTGTGCCTTTGGTGTAATAGGCAGATCTCTTTTTGCTTTAAGATAACAGGTTTGAATGCACTTAACTATCCATCTGGCAATGCCTTGTTTAGAATTTGGATTTCCTGTATGAGGTTTTTGGAAAGCAATAAATAATTGTTTTGTTTTTCTAATTAGTTTTGTTCTGTCAATGTAGTACATTAACGCTCTTTTGATGTCTAATGTATGTACTGCTCTTTCAGCTACAGAGTCTGGCTGTGGGAAGAACACTGGTAATTCTACTGTTTGATTTAAGTGGAACGGTGATATGACTTTTGGTAAAAATGTAGGATTTGTCCGTAGAACTACTTTATGCTTGTGTATTTGAATAAATGGTTCTTGTATGGTAAATGCTTGAATCTCACTTACTCTTCTTAAAGATGTGATGGCAATTAAAAATGGAACTTTCCATGTTAAGTATTGCATTTCACAAGAGTGCATGGGCTCAAAAGGTGGACCCATGAGTCGTGTTAAGACAATGTTGAGGTTCCATGAAGGAACTGGTGGTGTTCTTGGTGGTATAATTCTCTTTAGACCTTCCATAAATGCTTTTATGACTGGTATCCTAAATAGAGAAGTTGAGTGCGTAATTTGCAGGTAAGCTGAAATTGCTGTAAGATGTATCTTAATGGAAGAAAAAGCTAGCTTTGACTTTTGCAAATGTAGTAAGTATCCTACAATGTCTTTGACAGATGCGTGTAAGGGTTGAATTTGATTATTATGGCAGTAATAAACAAATCTTTTCCACTTATTTGCATAGCAATGTCTAGTGGTAGGTTTCCTAGCTTGTTTTATGACCTCCATACATTCATGTGTAAGGTCTAAGTGTCCGAACTCTAGGACTTCAGGAGCCAGATTGCTAGATTCAGCGATGCTGGATTTGGGTATCTGATCTGTTGTTTGTGTTGCGTTAACAAATCTGGTATGTTTGGTAGTTTGGCATGGGGCACTACTGAAAGGTCTAGTAGTGTTGTGTACCAAGGTTGTCTTGCCCATGTTGGTGCTATTAGTATGAGTTTGAGTTTGTTTTGACTCAACTTGTTTACTAGATATGGAAGGAGTGGGAGAGGGGGAAAAGCGTAAGCAAATATCCCTGACCAACTCATCCATAACGCATTGCCCTGAGACTGATCTTGTGGGTACCTGGATGCGAAGTTTTGGCATTTTGCGTTTTCCTTTGTTGCAAATAGATCTATTTGTGGTGTTCCCCAACTCTGGAAGTAAGTATTTAGTATTTGGGGGTGAATCTCCCATTTGTGGATCTGTTGGTGATCCCGAGAGAGATTGTCTGCTAACTGATTCTGAATTACTGGAATAAATTGTGCTATTAGGCGAATGTAGTTGTGAATCGCCCAATGCCATATTCTTTGTGCCAGGAGACACAACTGTGTTGAGTGTGTCCCTCCCTGTTTGTTTAGATAATACATCGTTGTCATGTTGTCTGCTTTGACAAGAATGTGTTTGTGGCTTATTATGGGTTGAAATGCTTTTAGCGCTAGAAATACTGCCAATAGTTCTAAGTGATTTATGTGAAACTGTTTTTGGTGAGTGTCCCATTGTCCTTGGATGCTGTATTGATTGAGGTGTGCTCCCCACCCTATCATGGAGGCATCTGTTGTTATTACATATTGTGGCACTGGGTCTTGGAAAGGCCGCCCTTTGTTTAAATTTATACTGTTCCACCATTGAAGCGAGGTGTATGTTTGGCGGTCTACCAACACCAGATCTAGAAGTTGACCCTGTGCCTGTGACCACTGTGATGCTAGGCACTGTTGTAAGGGCCACATGTGCAACCTTGCGTTTGGGACAATGGCTATGCATGAGGACATCATGCCTAGGAGTTTCATCACCATTTTGACTTGTATTTTTTGTTTTGGATACATGGCCTGTATTACATTGTGAAATGCCTGAACCCTTTGTGGACTTGGAGTGGCAATCCCTTTTGCTGTGTTGATTGTCGCCCCTAAGTATTGCTGTGTCTGACACAGCAGAAGGTGTGACTTTGTGTAGTTGATTGAGAAACCTAGTTTGTGGAGGGTTTCTATGACATACTTTGTGTGTTGTGAACATTTTTCTAGCGTGTTGGTTTTATTTAACCAATCGTCTAGGTACGGGAACACATGTATTTGCTGCCTTCTGATATGTGCAGCTACGACTGCCAGGAACTTTGTAAAAACTCTTGGCGCAGTTGTTATTCCGAATGGCAACACCTTGAATTGGTAATGTATCCCCTGGAATACAAACCTTAAGTACTTTCTGTGTGAAGGATGTATCGGTATATAGAAATATGCATCCTTTAGGTCTAGTGTTGTCATGTAGTCTTGTTGTTTGAGTAGTGGAATTACGTCTTGTAATGTCACCATGTGAAAGTGATCTGATTTGATGTAGGTATTTAATGTTCGGAGATCTAATACAGGTCTCAGAGTTTTGTCTTTTTTGGGTATGAGAAAGTACAGAGAGTAAACTCCTGTTCCTTTCTGGTGTTTTGGTACTAATTCTATTGCTTCTTTTAGTAGCAATGCCTGAACCTCTAGTCCTAGAAGATCTATATGTTGTTTTGACATATTGTGTGTTTTCGGTGGGACGTTTGGAGGGAATTTGAGAAATTCTATGCAATAACCATGCTGGATAATTGCTAGGACCCAAGTGTCTGTTGTTATTTCCTCCCAATTTTTGTAAAATTTGGTTAGTCTCCCCTCCCACAGATGTTATGTGTTGGGGATGTGTGACTTGGAAGTCACTGTTTGTTTTGAGGAGTTTTGGGACTTTGAAACTTTCCTCTATTCTTTTGGAATTTTCCCCCTCTATATTGTCCCCGAAAACTTCTCCGCTGATACTGGCTCTGGTAAGTGGGTCTTGTCTGTGAGGTTGTGGGTTCTGGTGCTTTGTCCTCGAAACCCCCCTCTAAACTGTGTTTTTCGAAATGTGCCTCTGCCCTGTGGGGAGTAGAGTGCGCCCATGGCTTTGGCCATGTCAGCGTCTTTTTTAAGTTTTTCGATCGCAGTGTCCACCTCCGGCCCAAACAACTGCTGTCCGTTGAATGGCATATTCAGCACAGCTTGCTGTATTTCTGGTTTAAATCCTGATGTACGCAGCCATGCATGTCTCCTTATTGTTACTGCTGTGTTGACAGTTCTAGCAGCTGTGTCTGCAGCATCCATTGCTGACCGTATCTGATTGTTGGAGATACTCTGTCCTTCTTCTACTACTTGCTGAGCTCTCTTTTGGAACTCCTTGGGCAAATGTTCTATAAAGTGTTGCATTTCGTCCCAATGGGCCCTATCGTATCTGGCCAACAAAGCCTGTGAATTGGCAATACGCCACTGGTTTGCTGCCTGTGCCGCCACCCTTTTGCCTGCTGCGTCGAATTTTCTACTTTCGTTATCTGGAGATGGTGCATCTCCTGAAGTATGTGAGTTCGCTCTTTTGCGCGCAGCCCCTACTACAACTGAGTCCGGTGTTAGCTGTTGTGTGATGTACACGGGTCTGTTGGTGGCGGTTTATATTTTTTCTCCACTCTTGGGAGTAATGGCCCTTCCTTTTACAGGCTCTTCAAACACTTGTTTGGAGTGTTTTAGCATTCCGGGTAGCATAGGAAGACTTTGATACTGGCTGTGTGTGGACGACAGTGTGTTAAAAAGAAAGTCGTCTTCAATGGGCTCAGCATGCAGGCTGACATTATGAAATGCCGCTGCTCTCGACACCACCTGTGCGTAGGCTGTACTATCCTCTGGTGGCGACGGTCTAGCTGGATAACATTCAGGACTATTATCTGACACTGGTGCGTCATAAAGGTCCCACGCGTCAGGGTCATCTTGACTCATTCCTGTATGAGTTGGGGATTGCATCATTGGTGGAGTGGCTACCGGTGATGGTTGCGGAGAGCATTGTGGAGATGGTGGCGGGGTTACTTATTTAGCCACCTTTGCCTGTGGCTGCTTGTCTTTGTCCTGAAAGGCAAGTTTGCGTTTCATTTTAATCGGAGGGAGAGTACTGATCTTCCCTGTTTCTTTTTGGATATGGAGCTTTCTTTGTGTATAGTCTGGCTCTATTGTTTCCAATTCCTGTCCAAATCTATGTGTCTTAATTTGTGTGGACAGTCCTTGTTCCTCAGTGTAGGAACTCGTTTTCGGTTCCGAGGCCGGATGTTTCGGTATCGAAACCTTATCGGCTGCTTTTTTCGGTTCTGAAGAAACCTTCTTTACTTTCGGCGTCGTGGTCTCTCGGTGCCGACCCATTTCGGTGCCGCTATCTCGGTGCCGAACCTGCTCGGAGCCACTATCTCGAGCCCGAGATTGCTGTGTGGCGGTATCTCGACCGGAGTCGGATGACTTTGCCCCCAGCGTGCCCTTTTTCGGTGCCGATGATCGGTCACCTATTTTTCGGGTTAAGCCATGGCCTGTTGGCGGTGGCGTCCCCTGGGCTTTAGTGGTTTTTTCGTGAGTTTTATGTTTTGACGTCTTACTCACGGTTTTCGGCGTTTCTTCGGGATCGATCTCATCCGAGTCCGATTCATGGATGGAGAATGTTTCTTCCTCCTCCTCGAAACGCTCTTGTCCTCTCGGCGCCGAAGCCATTTGCAGTCTCCTTGCTCTTGGGTCTCTTAGTGTCTTCCTGGACCGAAACGCTCGACAGGCTTCACAAGTATCCTCCTTGTGTTCCGGCGACAAACACAAGTTACAGACCAGATGCTGATCTGTATATGGATACTTGTTATGGCATTTTGGGCAGAAGCGGAATGGGGTCCGTTCCATCAGCCTTGAAGAGACACGTGGCCGGGCCGACCAGGCCCCGACGGGGGATCGAAAAAAAACCAAAGGGCCACCGGAGCTTTTCAAAAGTCAGTGTCGATCTGTTGTAACTAACCCGATACCGAACGCAAACAATACCGACGATTTTTCAGAGATTCTAACTAACTTTCCGACCCGAAACACGGAGCGAAAAGGAACACGTCCGAACCCGATGGCGGAAAAAAAACAATCTAAGATGGAGTCGACGCCCATGCGCAATGGAGCCGAAATGGGAGGAGTCCCTCGGTCTCGTGACTCGAAAAGACTTCTTCGAAGTAAAACAACTTGTAACACTCCGAGCCCAACACCAGATGGCGGGATGTGCACAGCATGTGTATCTGCAGCTACACATGCCATCGAACATATATATATATACACCACTTAATACTAACCTGTACTTACCTGTGAAACCTTTACCACGCATACACCTTTACCATTCATGTCTTTACAAAATAAAAAAAAAGAATACTTACCTTTAAAATATTTACCACACATATACCTTTACCATTCATACCTTTAGAACGAAATTTGGTGTAAAGGCATATGTGGTAAAGTTATAGTTGTAGTAAAGGAATGCATGGTAAGGCATGCGTGGTAAAGGCATAGTCAAAGTAATTGCATCATTGTAAATGCATTTTGTAGTAAATGCAACAATGTAGAGGATGTTTCTCAGTCAAAACCTTCATTACAAACTCAAGCTAAAAGTCACATAGACAATACACAAAACCAAGTTATAGAGATACATAATCACCAAGGGTTGCCCAAGGTGACAAAATAAATTAAGGCGTCCCAACATCAATAAAACTAAGCATTCAAGAAGAATGATATAGGAAGTCAATAGAAATATCTGTGACAGGGAAATCACATTGTGCTCAGACAGCACAATCATTTAGCCAATTCAAATTTAGCAGAGATAATATTCGTTGGCTGAGCATAGATCAACCCTATAGCTAACCAAAGCAGTGAAATACATGTGTGGGGCGGAACACATGCGGGCAAAATAAAAAAATACAAAGAGGACAAAAATAATTTGGAAAAATAAAATAACTCGGGCTATAGGTCACTAACTAAAAGTAAAAAGAAAATATAAAGCGTCAGCATAATGAAGTTTCTAACCTAAAAAAAGGGCATTTCAAGGGGCAATGGCAAATGGCAGAGTGGAAAATATCTCTCCAGGGGATACAACATTTAGGGAATCTTCATCAGCAAAGCATATGGTCAATAAGGCCTCTGCAAGCATCAGGGAAGTGTCTGTCTCTGACCAAGACAGGACTGCTCTGCTCCAGCTCTCAGACTGGACTGCTCTCAGCAAAGTTTGAATGCCCACTGCAATATAATTCACATAAGCTGTTCCAATTTGTCAAAGCTGTCAGTTCATATTACGCTGAGGGGGCATCATCCAATTAAAATTGATCAACAGACAGGTTGCAACCATTCGACATTTTCCCAAGTTTGTAATGGGAACATCTCCTTTCCACATGACTACAAATGGGCTGAAACAATTGCATATGATCTCAGTCTATGTCCCTGTACTTTATCATTCTAAAAGACAGAGGGGTATGACTTTCCACGGTTAAACAATAGACTTTTTACAAGTAGGAATTTGCTTCTCATGGAAACAAATCTGAAAGAGGACTTCATATTTTGAAAAACAAATTCAACATTTTTGCATGACTGCAAATGGAAGATCTGGGGGCCACAGTTATGCTAACACAAGAAAATCATAAAATGCATTTGATTTAATACTTTTTTAGAAAAACACATATAATATGCACTTTGTTGTTAATAATAAATCATCAGTATAAGTAAAACATTTCATTTAAATGGAAAATCTTTGTTATTGCATTACATTAAGTATTACAGAGAACTGCATTTTTCTCACTTGCACATATTTTCAGTAATGAATCTTTTATTAAACACAAGAAATTCAAATTTCTTTCTGAAAGTGCTACTAGTTCAGAGTCTAAATTACATTTTAACATCAGATGTAACCTTCTAGTGTGTGATTTAATCACAAAGGCACCTATGTCGAACATAAAAAAACAAGCAAATTGCACATTTAAAATGTGTCAGTGCAGCTTTCTATGTTAGTTTTCCTACACTTTACGTTCAAAAACTTAAACTTGCCAGAGTCTGATGACTTCAGCGACACGAGGGACAGAGCTAAAATGTATACTCTATCATGATTAGTGGGCAAGGTCCAACTCGCACCCACATTACACCCTCAGCGGCACGGGGGCGGCCAGGTGCAGTGTAAAACAGTTTTGGGTGCATTCCTATGGAGTTCGGTCACTGTGAAAAGAGGCTGTAGACTAGAACTGGTAATCCAGTTTGGGTGAGCTACAGAGTGTGCTCAGGTCTTGCGATGCTCAGTTCGTAGGGACACCAGTGGTCCACTTCTCCTGGATCTGGAGTGCCCGGGTTCACAGGAATCTTGGAACGTCAGTTGTCTGTCACCGCTGGTGGTCACAGTGAAGGGGAGTTCAGGCTGAAGGAGTGGAGTGGGGAACCAGTACAGGTGTACCAACAAGTGGGCTAAAGTCTCACAAGCCTGGGGGACACAGGGACACCGGTGGTTCTCTTCTCCTCAGTCACGGGCATCCAGGTGCAGTGGACCATCGGGGCTGCTATCAACGGAGGCGGTCCCGGTTGAGGGAGGCCTGCACAAAGAGACTTCAGGCATCGGCACGAAATGTCACAGTGGGGAAACCCACTATGGACTTTGTCTCTGGAGAGGCTGGGGACCAGATTGGCGCAATTGCCTGACTTCAACACAACACAGGCTGGGAGGATCAGGTTCAGTGGTGTTGTCTGATGGAGGTTTTGGAGTTCTGGAGTCCTTTTCAGCGGTTCTAGGGTGCCTGCAAGGTTGCAAGAGAGCAGCTCCACTACGCCACAGGAGTGCCTTGTGCTGGGGTGAAGGCTGGCAGTCTTTCCTGGCTTCTGGAAGATTCAGCAGATGAAAGATGAGGCGTCTTTCTAACAATTGTTGAAGTCCACAGGCAGACTGGGAGGGTTGGCACCAAGTCTGTCATGGATCTTCAGTTCTTGCCTTTTGCGTCTCTAGAGTGTCCTTCAGCTCAGCAGGGATCTGCTTCTCTGGTGCCGGGGGCTCCCCTAAATACTGAATTTAGGGGTGTTAGGGGTATGTATGATAGTAGCCAATGGGCTACTGACCCTTGGGGTCACTATGCCCCCTATATGACCACTTCCTTTGGGAAGTGGGCATAACCCTGTCCCAGAATTCCTAGGTATGCCAACTCAAAGATGGCTATTTTTGAATAGTAGTGTCCACCTCGCAGTAGCCAACCTTAGTGATGGTACTAGCCTGCGGGTGGCACACCTACCTGACTAGCTAATTTTCCCACCTATCCAGGTGCCAAATGGGCTTCTGGAAGGGGTAGGCTTCCTCACCTGTGAGGAGAGCCATACTTGCATTTCAAAGGCGGCAGCCCTTTGAGGCTTGCCTCCTTAGGAAGGCTAATCAGCGGGCTATCCTGTGGGAGGGGGTGTTACATCCTCTTCCCAGACAGGCTTTTGGTCTGGGCCTCCTAGGAACAGAAGGCTCTCAACCAAGGACTCCAGAACTGTGTCTCAGCTGGCTGCTGGCAGAAAATGGTCAGCAAACACACCACAGGCTAGTAGGGTTTCAAGGGGCACCTCGAAGGTGCCTTCTGGGTGCATGTATTGGTAAATCTAACACTCAAATTAATGTGGGTTCCCCAATTTGAGATGTTTGATAGCAAACACCTCTATCTACAGTGAAGCCATCATGTAGCTAGGGAACTCATGTTGACCAGTGTCCAGCACATGCATTTAAAATGGCTCTCCTGGTCAATTACTTTGTCTGAGGATTGAGAGAAACATAGCAGGGGCTATTTCTGCTTGTGCAGATATGCCCTCACATGTAATATAATGCACCCTGCCTTAAGGCTGTAAGGTCTGCTGTAGGGGTGACTTACTTATATTGCATGCAGTGTTAGGAGACATGGCACACAGACTATGGGGGTCATTCTGACTCCGGCGGTCAAGGACCGCCGGGGCCAGGGTCGGCGGGAGCACCGCCAACAGGCTGGCGGTGCTCCGCAGGGCATTCTGACCGCGGCGGTATGGCCGCGGTCAGAACAGGAAAACCGGCGGTCTCCCGCCGGTTTTCCGCTGCCCTGCAGAATCCTCCATGGTGGCGCAGCTTGCTGCGCCGCCATGGGGATTCCGACACCCCATACCGCCATCCTGTAACAGGATGGCGGTATGGGGTGTCGTGGGGCCCCTGGGGGCCCCTGCAGTGCCCATGCCAATGGCATGGGCACTGCAGGGGCCCCTGTAAGAGGGCCCCACAAAGAATTTCAGTGTCTGCTTAGCAGACACTGAAATTCGCGACGGGTGCAAATGCACCCGTCGCACCTTACCCACTCCGCCGGCTCCATTCGGAGCCGGCTTCCTCGTGGGAAGGGGTTTCCCGCTGGGCTGGCGGGCGGCCTTCTGGCGGTCGCCCGCCAGCCCAGCGGGAAAGCCAGAATGGCTTCCGCGGTCTTTCGGGGTCCCTTAGGGTGGCACAATCTGTACTACAGCCCTCAGGGATCCTTCTTAGTACCCCATGCCCTAGGTGCCAGGGGTACCATTAAATAGGGACTTTTAGAGGGTGCTAAAGGTTTTGCCAATTGGAGAAACAATTGTGTGGTTAAGAGGAAAGTGATCTGGTACTGGGGACCTGGGGGCCAGGAACCCATTGCACTTTCAGTCAAAATCACATCATGTACCAGGCAAAAAGTGGTGGGTAACTATGTCAAAAAGTGGAACTTTCCTACATGTGTTCAATGTCTATTAATACTCAAGTTGTTCCCTTTCAGCCTCCTCATCTTTCCAGAACCAGAATCAGGTTGAGGCTGGGTCAATTTAAATCTTGGGGAAAACCGTCTGGGCCATGGAGGTGCCGGACTCAGTTCAGTAGCCAATCAGTTGGTTGATTTCTGGTACGCTCCAAAGGAAACTATCAGCACTGCAAACAGATCTGTTGGCGCACAAATCTTAACAAAAAATCCAGCTCATCAGGTATGTCAACAGCTAGGACCAGGAACGGTGTAGCCCCTAAACAGACTTTTGTGCTCCCCAATTGGATCCGCCACTATTTCCAATAAGACAAGCTCAGTGATAAATGCTGCAACATTCTTGTAAGAATGACAGACAAGGGTTGTCATTTCAAAGATTTATTTAAAAATGAATAGGCAGTTACATTAAGGATGTCATATGTAGTTTTAGCAGCATTGCAAGCACATCATGAGTAGAGAGAACTCATTATAGTTCTAAGTGAAATCCGACATAGAATTGCCTTCTAAAGATGGGAAAAAGGTTCTCCTTCATACAGAAATTGTCATGTCCTTTTATAGGACTTCAAACAAAGACATTCATACATTCCGCACAGGTGAATGGTCCTCTGGATAGACATCAAGCGGGAACAAGCAACAAGAAACAATGTACTACAGAATACATTCAAAGATTCTCTCATAGTTGTAATACATTGGAGTTTCAGGCATTCTCACAGTTTATTTGTGCATCTCAGTTGATATCATTGTATGGAAATAGCCTGTGATAGCTGAAATGTCCTTTGGCAGGTACAATGAAAGAAAGTCTCTGAAAACACTGTCTCTTTACTAGGGTGAGTTGTGCAATTCTTTTTTTAGAAAAAGAAGAAAACCTATAAGTTGTGCCTTCTCCATGCATTACTTATACCCTTCCATATTATATCACTTATACCATCTAAAATTATAGAATTTACAACAACACTAATGACATTGCAAATCACATCACATAAGAACAGAGAGCAAAGTAGAGTGGTGAGTTATAGTTAATGTGGTGTGGCTGCCGAGTTAAATACGCTAATTATGGAGGTGCGCGAGTTATAATAACTTGAAGGTGTTGTTGAAATTATAAATTAACAGTATAGGTATAACTTTAGAATTTCTCATTTTTGTGTAGTTTAAGTTTGGTTTGAATACAAAGATGAAATAAAGTTATAGTAGTCTATTGGTGGTGCATAAGTTATATATAAATTTAAGGTGTAACTATAACTTTAACATTTCCAATGTTTGTGTAATTTAAGATTGGTTTGAATAAAAAGAATACATAAAGTTTCCCTAACTACATCAAAGGTTTACTCTTTTATTTTCCAGTCCAGTGTCGCCGAGTGGAGTCTCATTAAGTGGAGTGTCGTACAGCAGCGTGGAGAAAAGAGTTGTACAATGTAGTGTGGTGGAGTGTAATGTGGTAGCGTGGTGTAGAGTGGAATGAAGTGGAGTGTGGTACACTGAAGTGGCATACAGTGGAACAGTGTAGACTGGAGTGGTGTAGAGTGGAGTGTGGTACAGTGGAAAGGTGTACAGTGGAATGGCTTACAGTGGAGAGGGGTAGAATAGGGTGGCGTAGAATGGAGTGGCTTAGAGTGCAACAGCATACAGTAGAGTGAAGTGGCACTGAGTAGATTGTCGTAAAGTGGAGTGAGGTAGAGTGGTGTACCACTCTACACCACTCCATGGCTGTTCAAACAGTGACCCTCCTGCCCCCCCACCAAGCGCCTTGAGACCCTCACAGGTAAGTAGCGCTATATAATTTGTTTTGATTTATTGATTGATTGATTGGTGTAGAGTGGAGTGTTGTTCAGTAGAATAGAGTAGAGTGGAGTGGCATAGAGTGCAGTGGTAGACAGTGGAGTGGAATAAATTGGAATAGTGTACAGTGTAGTGGCGTAGAGCGGAGTGGCGTTGAGTGGAATAGTGTAAAGTTGAGTGGAATTGAGTGTTGTTGCATACAGTGGAGTGACTTAGAATGGAGTGACACAGAATGGAGTGATGTAGAGTGGAATGCCGTCAGGGGAGTATCATATAGTGGAGTGGCATATAGTGGAATTTCATACAGTGAAATAGCGTAGAGTGGAGTGGCAAAGACTGGAGTGGCATAGAGTGCGGTGGCATAGAGTGGAATAGTGTAGAGTGGAGTGTTGTAGAGTAGAGTGGCATTGAGTGCAGTAGTACTGAGTGGAATAACAGAGTTTAGTGGCATAGAGTGGAGTGCTGTAGAGTGGAGTAGCGTACAGTGGAGTAACGTCGAGTGGGGTAGTGTAAAGCGAAATAGGGCTGGATGTAGTGGCATAAAGTGAGTGGGGCAGAGTGGAGTGGGGTGGCATACAGTGGAATAGCGTACAGTGGAGTGGTGTATACTGGAGTGGTGCAGAGTGGAGTGCCATAGAGTGAAATAGCATAGAGTACAGTGGCGTAGACTGGAGTTCCGTACAGTTAAGTGGTGTATAGTGGAGTGGTATAGATTGTATTATCCCGAAATCCAGCTCATGAGGTACGCCAACGGCTGGGACCAAGAGTGGTGTAGTATCTGTATGGACTTTGGTTCACCCTGATTGGATCTGTCACTATTGTCCATAGGTCAAGCTCAATAATAAATGCTGTAACATTTGTAAGAATGGTAGACAAGGGGTGGAATAGTGTGGAGTGGAGTGGTGTAGAGTGGAGTTGTGTACAGAGGAGAGGCATAGAGCGTAGAGTGGAATGGCATAGAATGGAACAGCGTACAGTGGAGTGGCGTGGTGTGGAATGTGGTACAGTGGAGGGGTGTTAAGTGGAACAGCGTACAATGTAGTGCCATGCAGTGGACTAGGTTAGAGTGTTGTAGAGTGGAGTGGCATATTGTGGACTGAGGTACAGTGTATTGGAGTGGGGTAGAGTGGAGTGGTGTACAGTGGAATAGCAAAGAGTGTAGTTGCATAGAGTATATTTATGTACAGTTCAGTAGTGTATAGTGGAGTTGCTTAGAGTGGAGTGGCATACAGTGGAGTGGCATAGAGTGGGGTGACGTACAGTTGAGGGGTTTAGATGGGAGTGGGGTAGAGTGGTGTGGCATGAAGTGGAATAGCGTAGAATGGAGTGGCGTAGACTAGAGTGTATTTCTGTATCGTGGATAGCGCATCAGAGTGGTGTAATTTGGAGTGATATACAGTGGAATAGTGTACAGTGGAATGATGTAAAATAGAGTGGCATACAGTGGAGTGGGGTAGAGTGTAGTTGCATAAAGTGTAGATGCGTACAGTTGAATACCACATAGTGGAGTGGCGTAGAGTGGCTTGCGCCCCCTTGTCAGTTTTTTTACTGCATTGGTTCCATTGTTAAGAAAATCACCTAAAGTTGTTATGTTACCCCTTATCAGAACATATTTAAAACAAAAGGCTATAAGATAAAAGCACTTTCAAATGTATCCTAGAGTTGCCTTAATGATCCCTAATAGATAACTAAAGTAAACAAAGACAGAAAGGCAATGTTAAGAATGAATACATACTATTTTATATAAAGTCCTCTTTATATATCACTTTTAGGTCTTTGCAGAATCTTAAAATGTGAACTTATGATTGATATATTTTTCTGTGGCAAGTGTCAACCAGTGTGCCAGGCACCAGCACTAAGAGTATCCCTATTGTTTATGTCTCGCATATGTCAGCACAAGCGCTCTCCCAGGCCCAGCTCTGCCCGTGCTGCTGCATCACTCTTGCTCCTATCTTCTTCTTGCTTTCCCCCCATTTTTGAATGCCTTCTCCCTGCTTTTCCCTCATTTTCACTGCTTTTTCCTTGCTTTTCACTGTTTTTTCTGTGCCTCTACTTGCTTTTCACTAATTCTCACTACTCTCTCCTTGCTTTTTCCCCTGTTTTTTTACGTGCCTGCTCCTTGCTTTTCCCTCCTTTTTGCTGCTTTCTCCTTGCTTTTTCACCTGTTTTGTGTGCCTTCTCCTTGTTTTTCCCTTGTTCTCACAGCTTTCTCCTTGTTTTCCCCCGTTTTTGTGTGCCGTCACTTTGCTTTTCCCCCCGCTCTCACTACTTTCTCCTTGCTTTTCCTATGTTTTTTGTGTGCCTTCTCCTTGCTTTTCCCTATTTTCACTGCTTTTTCTTGCTTTTCCACTCATTTTTTGTGTGCCATCTTATTACTTTTCCTTTGTTTTCACTGCTTTCTCTGTGAGCTGCAAGCGCCTAATATCCTGTTGGGTGATTAACCACGCTTTACAAATCCTGATTAATTGATGTGCTATTGCTTGCAAGAGATATTGCAGTCAACAAGGACTTGGAGTCTGCCCACTGCTTACCATTTGTCAGCTTCATTGTCACTCTCATTTGCAGCCTTCTAATTGGGCAGTGCAAGCTGGCTTCACTTCCTCTTCTTCTGGTTGGAACATAAAGCAAGTACAGATTGTTTCAGCTGGAATAGGGTCCCTCCGCTGTAGGTGCTTTGATTGAGGTACTATTTTTTATTTATTTTCATTCTTCTTTCCCTGCCCACCTTGTCCATGTTGTTTCTTCCCCTCCACTCCCTTGTCCTTGTTACTTCTTCCTTTTCTGCCCCGATCCATGTTCTTATTCCCTTCCCACCTACATCTGTGTTGCATATTCCTCTCACAGAGCTTTTTTTAACCCGTCCGTTCCCTCCTACATACATGCCAATAGATCTGATTCAAGGTGGAAATGCCCAATTTTCAAAGCTACAAATGGCTATATTTGAGCTATCTCTGCCTGTAGGAAAGTACCATCTTGCCTGGCATGTTACCCCCATATTTCACTGTATATATGTTGTTTTAGTCTATGTGTCACTGGGACCCTGCCAGGCAGGGCCCCAGTGCTCATAGGTATGTGCCCTGTATGTGTTCCCTGTGTGATGACTGTCTCACTGAGGCTCTGCTAACCAGAACCTCAGTGGTTATGCTCTCTCTGCTTTCCAAATTGTCACTAACAGGCTAGTGACCAATTTCACCAATTCACATTGGCATACTGGAACACCCTTATAATTCCCTAGTATATGGTACAGAGGTACCCAGGGTATTGGGGTTCCAGGAGATCCCTATGGGCTGCAGCATGTCTTTTGCCACCCACAGGGAGATCTGACAATTCTTACACAGGCCTGCCAGTGCAGCCTGAGTGAAATAGCGTCCACGTTATTTCACAGCCATTTACCACTGCACTTAAGTAACTTATAAGTCACCTATATGTCTAATTCTTCACCTGGTGAAGGTTGGGTGCAAAGTTACTTAGTGTGTGAGCACCCTGGCACTAGCCAAGGTGCCCCCACATCGTTCAGGGCAAATTCCCCGGACTTTGTGGGTGCGGGGACACCATTACACGTGTGCACTATACGTAGGTCACTACCTATGTATAGCGTCACAATGGTAACTCCGAACATGGCCATGTAACATGTCTAAGATCATGGAATTGTCACCCCAATGCCATTCTGGCATTGGGGAGACAATTCCATGATCCCCCGGGTCTCTAGCACAGAACCCAGGTACTGCCAAACTGCCTTTCCGGGGTCTCCACTGCAGCTGCTGCCAACCCCTCAGACAGGTTTCTGCCCTCCTGGGGTCCAGGCAGCCTTGGCACAGGAAGGCAGAACAAAGATTTCCTCTGAGAGAGGGTGTAACACCCTCTCCCTTTGGAAATAGATGTGAAGGCTGGGGAGGAGTAGCCTCCCCCAGCCTCTGGAAATGCTTTGATGGGCACAGATGCTGCCCATCTCTGCATAAGCCAGTCTACACCGGTTCAGGGATCCCCCAGCCCTGCTCTGGCGTGAAACTGGACAAAGGAAAGGGGAGTGACCACTCCCCTGAACTGCACCTCCCAGGGGAGGTGCCCAGAGCTCCTCCAGTGTGCCCCAGACCTCTGCCATCTTGGAAACAGGTGTTGCTGGCACACTGGACTGCTCTGAGTGGCCAGTGCCAGCAGGTGACGTCAGAGACTCCTTCTGATAGGCTCTTACCTCTCTTAGTAGCCAATCCTCCTTCCTAGGTAGCCAAACCTCCTTTTCTGGCTATTTAGGGTCTCTGCTTTGGGGAATTCTTCAGATACCGAATGCAAGAGCTCACCAGAGTTCCTCTGCATCTCCCTCTTCATCTTCTGCCAAAGGATCGACCGCTGACTGCTCAGGACGCCTGCAAAACCGCAACAAAGTAGCAAAGACGACTACTAGCAACCTTGTATCGCTCATCCTGCCGGCTTTCTCGACTGTTTCCTGGTGGTGAATGCTCTGGGGGTAGCCTGCCTCCTTTCTGCACCAGGAGCTCTGAAGAAATCTCCTGTGGGTCGACGGAATCTTCCCCCTGCAACCGCAGGCAACAAAAGACTGCATCACTGGTCCTCTGGGTCCCCTCTCAGCACGACGAGCGTGGTCCCTGGAACTCAGCAACTCTGTCCAAGTGACTCCCACAGTCCAGTGACTCTTCAGTCCAAGTTTGGTGGAGGTAAGTCCTTGCCTCCCCACGCTAGACTGCATTGCTAGGTACTGCGTGATTTGCAGCTGCTCCGGCTCCTGTGAACTCTTCCAGGATTTCCTTCATGCACAGCCAAGCCTGGGTCCCCGACACACTAACCTGCAGTGCACAACCTTCTGACTTGTCCTCCGGCATCGTGGGACTCCCTTTTGTGACTTTGCGTGGACTCCGTTCACTCCTCTTCTAAGTGCCTGTTCCGGTACTTCTGCGGGTGCTGCCTGCTTCTGTGAGGGCTCCCTGACTTGCTGGGCACCCTCTCTGTCTCCTCATCCAAGTGGCGACCTCCTGGTCCCTCCTGGGCCACAGCAGCATCCAAAAACCCTAACCGCAACCCTTGCAGCTAGCAAGGCTTGTTTGCGGTCTTTCTGCGTGGGAGCACCTCTGCAAGCTTCTTCACGACGTGGGACATCCATCCCTCCAAAGGGGAAGTTCCTAGTCCTCTTCGTTCTTGCAAAACACCAAGCTTCTTCCATCCGGAGGCAGCTTCCTTGCACCCTCAGCTGGCATTTCCTGGGCTCCTGCCCACTCTCGACACTGTTGCGACTCTTGGACTTGGTCCCCTTGTCTTACAGGTACTCAGGTCCGGAAATCCACTGTTGTTGCATTGCTGGTGTTGGTTTTCCTTGCAGAATCCCCCTATCACGACTTCTCTGCTTTCTGGGGGTTGTAGGTGCACTTTACACCTACCTTCTAGGGTCTTGGGGTGGGCTATTTTTCTAACCCTCACTGTTTTCTTACAGTTCCAGTGACCCTCTACAAGCTCACATAGGTTTGGGGTCCATTCGTGGTTCGCATTCCACTTTTGGAGTATACGGTTTGTGTTGCCCGTATACCTATGTGCTCCTATTGCAATCAATTGTAACTTTACACTGCTTGCATTACTTCCTTTTGCTATTACTGCATAATTTTGGTATTGTGTACATATATCTTGTGTATATTTGTCATCCTCATACTGAGGGTACTCACTGAGATACTTTTGGCATATTGTCATAAAAATAAAGTACCTTTATTTTTAGTATATCTGTGTATTGTGTTTTCTTATGATATTGTGCATATGACACCAGTGGTATAGTAGGAGCTTTACATGTCTCCTAGATCAGCCTAAGCTGCTTTGCCATAGCTACCTTCTATCAGCCTTAGCTGCTAGAAACACCTCTTCTACACGAATAAGGGATAACTGGACCTGGTACAGAGTGTAAGTACCCCTTGGTACCCACTACAAGCCAGGCAAGCCTCCTACACTGCCTGAAACTGTTTCTGTTTTAATAGAAGTGAAAGGGGGAAATCCATTTACTCTAATTTTTTTCAATTTTCCTTCTTCCCTTTTTAGGTCAATGGCGCAAGCGCTCTGGCCTTTTGTAATCTATCTGTGGGCTTTTAACTACGCCCACTGCATGACCATCACTATCACTCATTCATGGGTTTGCCTTTCAAAAATCCTTTGTAATCATTGGTAAATGCTTTATGTTTGTCCCTCCTTGGGGCAGTTTTGTTAACACCTTGGCCATTGACCCTGTTAATAATTGCACTTTTGCTGATACGTTGGATTAAGAGCGAACTTCTTTTCCCTTGTGTCTCACCTTCGCGATCGTGCTCATGGGTGCGTGCCGCTTTGAAACGGCTCGCTGATGTCAACTGTTTTACTTTTCATTTTCAATTTATGTGGCAAGAAAAGTCCAGTAAGGAAATTAAAACGCTAATACCTCTGACTCGAGCAAACGCGAGACCCATTGCATTGCAAATGCTTGTTTAAATTGTTGACACGTATGCACCTACCACCCCCCTCCTGACTTCCACAGTCCTACCGATTGGGAAAGCCAATAGCTCACCCAAAGGTGAGACCTATTGGCTTTGCCAATACTTATATGTGCCACATCAGAAACACCTATCAAAGTCTTGGAGAGGGTTAATGGGGATAGCAGATTCCCCGAATTACTTTCGTTCCCGCCGTCCATGTTCACAAATTTTGGATGAATACATATCCTGCTGTAAACTATACGACGTGAAAGACATTTTTGACCTCATAATATCTGCCACATATCTTTACACCGAGTAAACGTGTAGTAAGTGCTGTGCCCCCTTTTATTAGTGAGGAAGGGGGGAGACAGAGGGTGAGCGAGTGTGTTAATATGCCTGCTGCGAACAGATCTGTATTTTAAGGTGGATAGTTGAGTGGATTAGTAAAGCCATCCTTTGCCATAGCGAGGTATGAATTTGTAATAGAAATCTGTTTTATGCACAGTGCTCCCATTTTCGCCAAGAAAACAGCAGCCATTTTGTCATATCGTCTCATATCATTAAAGTTCTAAAATGTGCAACCTGCGCTTTGTAGAAGCAAACATAGGGCACAAGGAAAAAAATGGAAACAGTAAATTAATTGACATAACATTTTATTTAAATATTAAAAACGAAAAAAAATATTTGCTCATGCATTGGCCGGGAATCGAACCCGGGCCTCCCGCGTGGCAGGCGAGAATTCTACCACTGAACCACCAATGCTTCAGCTGACAAACGAGACACAGATAGCCTTGATATAGTCAATGCAACGTCAGTGTCTACAAATATGAAGGTAATTAATATTGCAGTGAAGCCTTTGCAGTACGACTGAAATAATTCATTTTAAACGGGATGTTGAACTGGAAGAAGGCGGTGAGAACGCACACGGGACCACAAACTACCAACAAAATTAAGTCTTTTCGTGAATCCCATAAATGTGATAAGGAGCCTGGTTATGTAGGGTTTTTCGAAAAGCGCTACATAATGAAAACATTCCGCCTCAAAGCACACCAGAGCTGCCTCAACGGGCAGGGTTTAGGGTATTAACGAAGACACAACTGGGCGGAAATAAGCAACTGGTAAGCTTCGCGGAATCCTCAGTGCAATAGTAGATCTTCAGGAAGTGGGCCACGTGACCCGCCGCTCGGTAGCTCCTGCTCTCACCCAGGAACGCGGCAGAGTACATCTAGCGCCGTCACTATCCCCAGAGTTATCTATATGGTACTGCAGTCACCTCATACTTCCCGGTATTCTGTGACAAACAAAAGGCAGGATTTTAAGATTTCTGAAATGTAGATAAACTCGGAAGAAATTCGTTTTTAAATTGTAGATCTCGAAAAAAAGCGGTGTGCCACCACTGTCGTAAACAGTTTCCTGGTTCCATTTTGCACTGTAGCAACAGTGGTATTACTGCTGTGGCGGGAATAATAGGTTCGTATAAATGTGTTGCACAGCTCTCAATTTTTTAAATAATTCTTAAGAGTGAGAGCTGATTTGCATATGCTAATAATTAGGTCTGGGTGAACTTCGCAAAACTTGCTTTTACATAATTATGGAAAATTTTGGGAAAATTCAGAGAAATTCAAATCTGACATTTTGCGCCATATTTTGGCACGAAAAGCATCCACACTTCAATGTTTGAAAGAGGACGCATTTCACTGAAAAAACACAACACAAAAACCTCAATGGCAAGGGCAGAAGGCGCTCACGTTCGAACGTATTCTCAATGTAAAATTTAGCCCCGACTTTTTTTTTTTTAGGCATGAAATAACGCAATGTGTTTCGATAGCATACTTGTGGGAATAACGCACAAGGAGGGGAAGTGAAATGACCAGCATTACGCGAATTACACAGTCGTAATTAAAATTCGTCCTGGCCTTTAAAATTTATAAAATTATATCATAGAAAGTGACATCACTCTTCCAAATCAACAACATGAAAAGAGACATCAGTAAAACGGTATTAATATAACAACAAGAGTAAAATAAGTAATATTGCATCCAAGTTTCAGTGAGATAGACAAATGGTTTTCGAAAATTGTGGAGCACACTGTGTGGTAGGATTTCTCCCCTAAGACCTCTGAGCTCACAGTAGTAGAGTTCTGACTATAGACACATTATAGTATAGCTTCTATTCCTTCTCAGCAGGTGTGAGATTTAGGCCCAGATTTAAGAGGGCCTAGCACCTCCTTGCGCCACATTAGCATAATTTTTTTTACACTAATATGCATTGCGCCACTTTGTGACTGGTTGCACCACACCATGCCTGTGTCAGGCATAAAGTATGCAAGGGGAGCGTTCCCGCATTGGGGAAGCCAAAAAATGCGCAAAGAACTCTAAAAGATTCCCTTGTGCCATTTTTTTGCAGCATTTTTAATGCCTGCTCAGAGCAGGCATTAAAAGGGGTCACACCATTATTTATAATGAGTCCCTAGGTACTGTACAGGGTGAGTGCCAACAGTTTGGCGCTAACAGTGAACAGTACATCATTAGCATCAACATTTTTTAGGCTACTGCCCCCTACCTGTGCCATGGTGTGCCATATTTTAAATAAGTAATTGGGACTTGATGTCTCTAATGTTACTAGGTCATATATTTCCCAGGAACAGGGGTAATTATTTCTACGTCCCCTGTCATCGTCCCAGTCATTACAAAAAAGATGTCTCCATCTTTTGCAGGAGAAAGAAACAGAAAGTATGTTACAGCTCTGCCCACCCATAGGGCACTTAAGGATCATTGGAACAGTACAACTTCCTGTTTTGTTCTTTTGCCTATGACTAGGACAGGAATAGGGAGTTCAGGTCTTTGCAAGGCTTAGACCTGCTATGCTAGTGTTTAGGATCCATCTGTGCCTGGCACAGAAGAGAAATGGGCAACATGAGGGTTTACCTCAGGAGGATGAAGATACCCCCAGAGGAAAGTGCAGGCAGTCCTAGAGGGGACAGCAACATGTCTGGAGGATCAACCAGGTAGGTGAACGGTGTTCTCCCCAGGCTGACGTGGGGAAGAATTTCTTAAAAAATGAGGAGAGCAAATGATGTGTTTTTGGCCTTGTGCGAATGTCCTAATGTGAGTGCTCCTTCTCTTGTGCATGAGCTCTAAAGGGTTCTGTGATGTGCATGTGCAACCTTTCCTTTTCTATTAAAAACACAAGGAAGTATGCAAGAAGGTTGTTTTGGTGCCTGGGGACAGAGGTTGCTGGGTGTTCTTGGTGGTGATCTTCCTGATTTATTATGGGCAAGTACAGCAGATAGAGGCATAATTTAGAGGGGCCTCTTCCTCTTGATGTTCTTCAAATTCTCCCCCTGGGAAAAGACATAAAATCTCCAAGTGCTTCTGTAGAGCCTCTGTTAAGGTAGTTTCAACAGACTCCAGACATGGATCTACCTATTCATCACCATGTGACCAAAGTCATCTTAAAAGAATATAAGGACCCGCATAAGAAATGCGTATAAAGATTAATGTCACAATTATATTCCTTAGAAGAAGTAGATATGTTTCTGGAAGTAGTCTCAGTAGATTCCTTTCTGGCAAGGTTGCCCAGAAGAACCTCTATGGCTAAAGAAAGTATTTCAAAGGACCAAACTGACAAGAAGATTGATGCTTCACTCCAAAAATCTTATGCAGAGGTCCACTTGGAAATGAAGGTACTTATGGAGCCTGAACGTGTCAGTCATTGAGCTCAACATTTAAATCCTCTTTAAAGTGATACAAGAGAGGGCAGAACGCTCTGTACGTGTGTAAGCTATGGAGAAAAAAAGTTGAGTTTATTTCTGATATTACCTTTGACATTGTAAGGGTGACAGAACTTCCTCAAGGAGTAATACAAGCAGCAAGACAGAATCTTCACTTAAGAGCATGGAATATGTATTTAGCCCAGAACTCTCAAGCTCTGAACATACCTTTTGAGGGCTTGAAGCTCTTTTGCCCTCAGTTAGAAGGTAAACTGCATCGTCTTTTTAAAGAGAAAAAACATTTCTCTCCATTTTGACAGTCTTCTTCTACATTCAATACCTTTTTGCAATCATCTAAGTTCCTTCTTTTGACAGCCTTTAAAGAGAGCTTCAAACCATTCTCAGTTCAGCTTTTCTAAAATGCAAAGAAGAAAAGGTGTTAAGCCTCTGGGAGACATGAAAACCAAAGCTCCTTCACCATAAAGAAATCAGTGCTTCATATTACGCAGAAGATGGCCACAACTGACCAGCAGGAGTTCAAATATTTTACTTTAGGAAGGCTTGGGGAAGACAGAGGGATTGGCCTCAGCATCCCCCACTTGAAACACTGTGATCATGACATGCCTAACCTAAGTCACACCAACAACAGAGAGGCTAAAGCAACTAACAGCACTTCCTGGATTTTTCTGTTTTGTGGTAAGACACATATATGCCTACTCCTTGTTTTTGGTGCATACCAACAAAGTATGTATGTGGCGTTAGGATCCACCCCCAGCAGTGGTTGTATTCTGTGCATTGGTTCACGTATGTTGTTACTGTGGCCATTTGTGCTAGCCATTTTCCTGCTGAATGGGGAAAGAAGGATGCTAATTTGTGGTTTGCACCCACTGCCTTTGCCTGGTCCTCAGATGGTGGTGGTGCCGCAGGTTTCGGGAGATTATGTGAACTAGTTGCTACATAAACCAGCCAACAGAGAAGTATATCAAAGTTACATCATGACTAAAAAAAGCATGGTGTACATATAGCACACTTAAAAGAGCACTCAATCAGACGTGGGGCAACCTGTTTCTTCTGGGCTTCCTTCATTGGCATAACTGCAACAGATTAACAATAATGTTGTTGCTGCTGCTATTTAGGCCATAGAAGGTTCTCCCATTGTTAAGCCATCTATATGGGAGGAGCAGTTTGATTTTCATGGTGGTGGACACACAAGTCTTCAACTCTACAGTGCTGTTCATTTTTCCTAGATTTTTGTCCAAAAGATACCCATGGCGTGCTTTCCATGCAGAGTTGCCATCTGTTTTAAAAGTTGACTGCCTTATGGCTGGTCTTTCCTCCCAAGGTTCCATTATTTCAGAGGATCGTTTCCTTGCTGAGATGGTTAATAAAATGGAGGAGGTTGAGATAAAGAGACATTACTCTAATTCCAATTTCCCCAAACATGCCAACACTTATGCCACTTTTTCAAAGGAAACCAAAAACGTGATGGGTGTGCTTGAATTAACCTCAGTTACTGGTCATTACCTGGGGCTGCTTCCCAGCAATATAGGCTGATAGGAAATCTGGCCTGGCAGTTCAGGGGGGGCTGATCCTACTGAAGCAACAGCAAGACAGATCTGCATGTGGCTGGTTCCTGTCTGCGGTAGCATAGTTGAAAAAAAAAAACAATGGACTGGATTGCGGTCCAGTGTAATTACCAGTGTCTGATATTATTCAAGCAATCCACCAATCACTTTCTTGTTTTTTAGTTATGTTGTTCAGTCCCTATTCATAGCCTTTCAACCGTGGCTGAAGAGATGCAAAAGGGTAATGATAGTACTGCTACACTGTTGATGACTAAGCAAGAGGCTACAGTATTATCAGAGATTAATTTTGTTGTGGCGAATCACCAAATTTGGATGATTAGGATAATTGCAAAAGTCTTGGTAACTGCATTTGCACTACACAGGATCAAAACAGTTTGTCACACAATTGGAAGAGATGAGCAAATGATCTGCAGAAGGTTGAAATTTGATGAGTTCTATGTGTCCTGCGGGCAGAGGCTGTGGAGAGGAACCAGGAGAGCTTTTAGGCCTGGTCCTGCACCAATGGGTCTGAGCCAGCCTTTTTAAGGATGGGTTTGAGGCCCAGGTGCCCCTTTTTCTGACAATTTCCTGTCACTGTCCTTCTCAAGTCCATTCCTCCATCTCCATATCATGACTATCCATTGGCTCTTCTGGTTGCGGATGTGCATTGGGAGGGTGTCTTCAGAATCTTATGTGTATTTGGGGTTCCTTAGTGTTAGACAGAAAGTTGGTTTATTTGAATAGTCTAGAACAGCTACCAGATTCGGTTCAGAGAACTTCCTTTGGAATTATCCCATTCCACTTGAAATCCTTAATGTCCTTTGTAGTGAAAAGGTCTCACTGAGGAAATACAGTACCTGCTATGAAAAGCTGAAATTGTTCCTATGCCTAGGCAGGAAATAAATCCGGGGTGCTATTCTAATTTTAGTACAAAAGGGATTAAGTGCCTTCATTCCTCACATTTCCTTTTAGATAGTAATTCCCTTAGTCCATACTTGCACTGGTTTCTCCAAGATATTTTCTAGCCTTGTTAGACCTCAGAGATACTTTCTCCATATTCTAATGCACTGGGAGGTGCATGTGTTTCCTTGTTTTTTTTGCCCTAAGCCACCATCATCAGTTCCTTGTGTTACATTTTGGACTAGCATCTGCCTCGAGGATCTTCACAAAAGTTCTGAGCCCTTAATGGGTGTCCTGCATTCTATGGGCATTTGCGTTTTTTCATACTTAAGACGACTGGCTAGTTTGTGCCTCCTCTCTTTCCAGTGCATGCAGTAAGCAACGTTCCGTCGGTCTGCCAGCTGACCCAGTCCCATGGGTTTATCATCCATTGGAAGAAGTCGCACCTCTCCCCCACTCAATGTTTTTAGTTTCTCAGGGCAGTCTTTGCACAGACTTGGGGTGAGTGTTTCTTCACCTACTAAGGAAACTGAAGTTAACATATTCTCTGAGGGCAGAGACGTAACACAGTGCCATGCATCTCCCCACGGTGTGTAGGAGCCCTCGGGGTTCCCCAGCCCCTCAGCTCAGGTGCAATAAACGTACTGGCTGGCATGGTAAACAAAACAAAAGCTTGGGGAGGCCATCTGCTTTCCCGAGCAGAAAGTAACACAGTTGCAACAATTTTTTTAATGTAATGTTTCAGGTGGATATGGCTGTGAGAGCCTGCACCTTAATAATTCAGATACCCCAAGATTTACCTCTGACGGTTCAGCTCCAGTTCTCTTGATCTTGCAGCAAGAGTCATCATCCTCACAACATTAAACGCACCGAGTTAGCAGATACACTGTGCTCAGCCGAATCTGCGAGAGAGGACTCACAGCGAGCAATGATTTTGAGAGGGAACGGGCAGGAGCAGAATACGCAAAACACAAGAGAACTGCATCCATTTTAACGAAATGGTGTCTCACCCGCAAATGTGACCTAACTTAAACTACATCAATAAAACTCCTAAACATTAAAATCAAATTGTTCAAAGGACAACATCATTAATTCATCGGTTACAACTATGTTGTAATTGAATATGTATTTATATAGAACTTGCTACCCCTAGAGAGATGTTGAAGTGCTTTTCAGCGAGTAGCACAAGCCTCAAGAACTCAAAGTGTATTACTGGTTATTATAGGGAAACATGAGGTGGTAATTGGAGCGGTGGCCATGTAAGCCTGTTAGTTAGATTGAAAAGGATAAAGTAGGGCTAGAAGGTGGTATTTGGAGGATCATAGTAGTAAAATGATGTTTTGGATGAACCAAAGGGGGGAATAGAGGAGGGAAGAGCCCGAAAGGATTATTTAGGCGATCATAGTAGTAAAATGAGGTTTCGATGAGTCAGAGAGTGGAGATGGAGGATATATTGAAAGAGGAATAGGATGAGACACAGAGTAGCGAGCTGGAGAGAGTTGAACGTTTTTTTTCCTACAGTGAGAGAAAAGTAATACATATATTAGATAACTACATTAAAACGCAACACATTCATATAGAAAATAATAAAGATATATAAAGTTGTATTATATAAAGTCCCATATGTACATGTATATGTAGAAACTCAGACTTTCATGAGTTGCTGTACATTAAAACTTATTTATTTATTTCTATATATTTTGTATTTGATATCTTTATATTTATTTTATATTTTTCCAAATATTACAGTGAAGCACTTCTACATACAATAGTTGTGATCATATTTAAGCATTGTGATAAACACAATACAACGGAGACCCATAAGCATATATTCAAAACAAATACATGTAAACTAAGCGGTAACCTATATACACAATAAGCATAAAATATTATATATATTTATACATAAGTAATACATACATATGTTAAACAGACCTATAAGAGTATCTATATATGTTTGAACCATAAGCAATAATTATATTTTTACAAATAAATTCACACATCTAAATATATACATATAATCAAATCATACATGTTTACATACATAAGAATATTCTGTACATTTGTGTTTTGAGTATGGTGGTCATGTAGTAAAGAGCAAGAAGTCTTCTGAAGAAAAGATAGTTATTAGTGGATGTTATGTTTAGGGGTAATTAATTCCACAGTTTAACTGCTTGAACTGAGAAAATACCACTCACGTTTTTTCTTGTATGCTGGGGTTTTGAGAAGGGTGCCATTCTGCAGCTGAGGTTCCTTTGTTGTATGTACTTGGTGATATTATTCCTGATAAAAAGTGGTCCTGTTCCACAGATTTAATTTGTGGCTTATACAAAGCAGGTTGAAAGTGGCTCTTCTAGCAACCAGTAACCAATGTAGGGCCCTAAAGGCAGGGGACATGCGGGCTTGTGCATTTACATGTAGAAGTAGTCTGGCAGCAGAGTTCTGAATTTGTTGTAGTCTTTTCATAGTTGGTAAGATGGTCCATGATAAATGCCACTGGCGTAATCAAATTTATGAAGTACAAGAGAGATAGTAAGTAGCTTGGACCTTGTATGGAAATCCTATGTGATGTCGCAGAGTCTTCATAGTAATGAAGATGGACCTTGTGTAAGGAAATGCCTCCTTGGCATGGTTGCCCCCTGACTTTTTGCCTTTGCTGATGCTATGTTTACAATTGAAAGTGTGCTGAAGCCTGCTAACCAGGCCCCAGCACCAGTGTTCTTTCCCTAACCTGTACTTTTGTATCCACAATTGGCAGACCCTGGCATCCAGATAAGTCCCTTGTAACTGGTACTTCTAGTACCAAGGGCCCTGATGCCAAGGAAGGTCTCTAAGGGCTGCAGCATGTCTTATGCCACCCTGGAGACCTCTCACTCAGCACAGACACACTGCTTGCCAGCTTGTGTGTGCTAGTGAGGACAAAACGAGTAAGTCGACATGGCACTCCCCTCAGGGTGCCATGCCAGCCTCTCACTGCCTATGCAGTATAGGTAAGACACCCCTCTAGCAGGCCTTACAGCCCTAAGGCAGGGTGCACTATACCATAGGTGAGGGTACCAGTGCATGAGCATGGTACCCCTACAGTGTCTAAACAAAACCTTAGACATTGTAAGTGCAGGGTAGCCATAAGAGTATATGGTCTGGGAGTCTGTCAAACACGAACTCCACAGCACCATAATGGCTACACTGAAAACTGGGAAGTTTGGTATCAAACTTCTCAGCACAATAAATGCACACTGATGCCAGTGTACATTTTATTGTAAAATACACCACAGAGGGCACCTTAGAGGTGCCCCCTGAAACTTAACCGACTGTCTGTGTAGGCTGACTAGTTCCAGCAGCCTGCCACACCAGAGACATGTTGCTGGCCCCATGGGGAGAGTGCCTTTGTCACTCTGAGGCCAGTAACAAAGCCTGCACTGGGTGGAGATGCTAACACCTCCCCCAGGCAGGAGCTGTGACACCTGGCGGTGAGCCTCAAAGGCTCACCCCTTTGTCACAGCCCAGCAGGGCACGCCAGCTTAGTGGAGGTGCCCGCCCCCTCCGGCCACGGCCCCCACTTTTGGCGGCAAGGCTGGAGGAAACAAAGAAAGCAACAAGGAGGAGTCACTGGCCAGTCAGGACAGCCCCTAAGGTGTCCTGAGCTGAAGTGACTCTAACTTTTAGAAATCCTCCATCTTGCAGATGGAGGATTCCCCCAATAGGGTTAGGATTGTGACCCCCTCCCCTTGGGAGGAGGCACAAAGAGGGTGTACCCACCCTCAGGGCTAGTAGCCATTGGCTACTAACCCCCCAGACCTAAACACGCCCTTAAATTTAGTATTTAAGGGCTACCCTGAACCCTAGAAAATTAGATTCCTGCAACTACAAGAAGAAGGACTGCCTAGCTGAAAACCCCTGCAGAGGAAGACCAGAAGACGACAACTGCCTTGGCTCCAGAAACTCACCGGCCTGTCTCCTGCCTTCCAAAGATCCTGCTCCAGCGACGCCTTCCAAAGGGACCAGCGACCTCGACATCCTCTGAGGACTGCCCCTGCTTCGAAAAGACAAGAAACTCCCGAGGACAGCGGACCTGCTCCAAGAAAGGCTGCAACTTTGTTTCCAGCAGCCTTGAAAGAACCCTGCAAGCTCCCCGCAAGAAGCGTGAGACTTGCAACACTGCACCCGGCGACCCCGACTCGGCTGGTGGAGATCCAACACCTCAGGAGGGACCCCAGGACTACTCTGATACTGTGAGTACCAAAACCTGTCCCCCCTGAGCCCCCACAGCGCCGCCTGCAGAGGGAATCCCGAGGCTTCCCCTGACCGCGACTCTTTGAATCCAAAGTCCCGACGCCTGGGAGAGACCCTGCACCCGCAGCCCCCAGGACCTGAAGGACCGCACTTTCACTGGAGAAGTGACCCCCAGGAGTCCCTCTCCCTTGCCCAAGTGGAGGTTTCCCCGAGGAATCCCCCCCTTGCCTGCCTGCAGCGCTGAAGAGATCCCGAGATCTCTCATAGACTAACATTGCGAACCCGACGCCTGTATCTACACTGCACCCGGCCGCCCCCGCGCTGCTGAGGGTGAAATTTCTGTGTGGGCTTGTGTCCCCCCCCGGTGCCCTACAAAACCCCCCTGGTCTGCCCTCCGAAGACGCGGGTACTTACCTGCAAGCAGACCGGAACCGGGGCACCCCCTTCTCTCCATTCTAGCCTATGTGTTTTGGGCACCACTTTGAACTCTGCACCTGACCGGCCCTGAGCTGCTGGTGTGGTGACTTTGGGGTTGCTCTGAACCCCCAACGGTGGGCTACCTTGGACCAAGAACTGAACCCTGTAAGTGTCTTACTTACCTGGTAAAACTAACAAATACTTACCTCCCCTAGGAACTGTGAAAATTGCAGTGTCCACTTTTAAAACAGCTATTTGTCAATAACTTGAAAAGTATACATGCAATTTTTATGATTTAAAGTTCCTAAAGTACTTACCTGCAATACCTTTCGAATGAGATATTACATGTAGAATTTGAACCTGTGGTTCTTAAAATAAACTAAGAAAAGATATTTTTCTATACAAAAACCTATTGGCTGGATTTGTCTCTGAGTGTGTGTACCTCATTTATTGTCTATGTGTATGTACAACAAATGCTTAACACTACTCCTTGGATAAGCCTACTGCTCGACCACACTACCACAAAATAGAGCATTAGTATTATCTCTTTTTACCACTATTTTACCTCTAAGGGGAACCCTTGGACTCTGTGCATGCTATTCCTTACTTTGAAATAGCACATACAGAGCCAACTTCCTACATTGGTGGATCAGCGGTGGGGTACAAGACTTTGCATTTGCTGGACTACTCAGCCAATACCTGATCACACGACAAATTCCAAAATTGTCATTAGAAATTGATTTTTGCAATTTGAAAAGTTTTCTAAATTCTTAAAAGACCTGCTAGGGCCTTGTGTTAGATCCTGTTTAGCATTTCTTTTAGAGTTTAAAAGTTTGTAAAAGTTTGAATTAGATTCTAGAACCAGTTGTAGATTCTTAAAAAGTATTCCAACTTTTAGAAGCAAAATGTCTAGCACAGATGTGACTGTGGTGGAACTCGACACCACACCTTACCTCCATCTTAAGATGAGGGAGCTAAGGTCACTCTGTAAAATAAAGAAAATAACAATGGGCCCCAAACCTACCAAAATAAAGCTCCAGTTTCTCCAATTTCCTACCAATTTCTCCCCAAGAATTGGGAAAGAAGGCGGACCATTGGGTCAAGACAAGGGTGTCCAAGACTTCAACAGGGGGTGACCAAAAGAAAGGGGTCACAAAGACTCCCCAGGGGAAGGGTGATGAGACAACCAAAACTAAAAATAGTAAAGAGTCTTCTACAGGCCCCCAAAAACCTGCACAGGAGGGTGGGCCCAGAGCCTCTTCACAAAACAATGGGTACAAGGGTAAAAACTTTGATCCCAAAAAGGCCTGGTGTCATAGCTGTAAACAGCATGGACACCAAACTGGAGACAAGGCCTGTCCCAAGAAAGGTTCCACTCCAAACTCCCATCCAGGTAACACTGGTATGGCTAGTCTCCAAGTGGGATCAACAGTGTGCCCAGAGCAAATCAGGGTCCACACTGAAGCTACTCTAGTTTCTGAGGGTGGGGTGGATTTAGCCACACTCGCTGTCTGGCCGCCTAACATGCAAAAATACAGACAGCAACTCTTAATTAATGGGACTAGAATAGAGGGCCTGAGGGATACAGGTGCCAGTGTCACCATGGTGACAGGGAAACTGGTTTCCCCTGGCCAATACCTGACTGGAAAAACTTACACAGTCACCAACGCTGACAATCAGAGAAAAGTACATCCCATGGCAATGGTTACTTTAGAATGGGGAGGGGTCAATGGCCTGAAACAGGTGGTGGTCTCCTCAAATATCCCAGTGGACTGTCTGCTTGGAAATGACCTGGAGTCCTCAGCATGGGCTGAGGTAGAACTAAAAACCCATGCAGCAATGCTGGGTATCCCTGAACTGGTGTGTGTGAAAACAAGAGCACAGTGCAAGGCACAGGGTGAAAAAGTAGAGCTGGAGTCTGGAAAAATGGCCCAGCCTACCAAGAGAACAGGAAAGTCAGTTGGGAAACCAACTGCAACACAGCAAAAGAAAGGGAACCTCTCTTCTCAGGAAGGAGTTCTGCCCTCTGAGGGAACTGAGCCTTTGGAGCTTGAACCTTATCAGGTTGAGCTCTTAGGCCCAGGGGGACCCTCAAGGGAGGAGCTGTGTAAGGGACAAGAAACCTGTCCCTCTCTTGAAGGCCTTAGGCAGCAAGCTGCTGAAGAGTCCAAGGGCAAGAAAAATGGAACACATAGGGTCTATTGGGAAGATGGACTCCTGTACACTGAGGCCAGAGACCCCAAACCTGGTGCCACTAGGAGAGTGGTAGTGCCTCAGCTGTTCAGAGAGTTCATCCTAACATTGGCCCATGACATTCCCCTTGCTGGACATTTGGGACAAACCAAGACGTGGGAGAGGCTAGTCAACCACTTCTACTGGCCCAATATGTCCAACATGGTTAAGGAGTTTTGCCTCTCCTGCCCCACCTGTCAAGCCAGTGGTAAGACAGGTGGGCATCCAAAGGCCCCCCTCATTCCACTTCCAGTGGTGGGGGTTCCCTTTGAAAGAGTGGGTGTGGACATAGTTGGTCCACTAGAACCTCCCACAGCCTCAGGAAATATGTATATCCTGGTAGTAGTGGATCATGCTACCAGGTATCCTGAAGCTATTCCCCTTAGGTCGACTACTGCCCCTGCAGTAGCCAAGGCCCTCATTGGTATCTTTACCAGAGTGGGTTTCCCTAAGGAGGTGGTGTCTGACAGAGGTACCAACTTCATGTCAGCATACCTGAAACATATGTGGAATGAGTGTGGAGTGACTTATAAATTCACTACACCTTACCATCCACAAACTAATGGCTTAGTTGAGAGATTCAACAAGACATTAAAGGGCATGATCATGGGGCTCCCAGAAAAACTCAAAAGGAGATGGGATGTCCTCCTGCCATGTCTGCTTTTCGCTTACAGGGAGGTACCACAGAAGGGAGTAGGGTTCTCACCCTTTGAACTTCTGTTTGGTCATCCTGTAAGGGGACCACTTGCCCTTGTTAAAGAAGGCTGGGAGAGACCTCTCCATGAGCCTAAACAGGACATAGTGGACTATGTACTTGGCCTTCGCTCTAGAATGGCAGAGTACATGGAAAAGGCAACCAAAAACCTTGAGGCCAGCCAACAGCTCCAGAAGTTTTAGTATGACCAAAAGGCTGCACTGGTTGAGTTCCAACCAGGGCAGAAAGTCTGGGTTCTGGAGCCTGTGGCTCCCCGGGCACTCCAGGACAAATGGAGTGGCCTTTACCCAGTGCTAGAAAGGAAGAGTCAGGTCACCTACCTGGTGGACCTGGGCACAAGCAGGAGCCCCAAGAGGGTGATCCATGTGAACCGCCTTAAGCTCTTCCATGACAGAGCTGATGTGAATCTGTTGATGGTAACAGATGAGGATCAGGAGGCAGAGAGTGAACCTCTCCCTGATCTTCTGTCATCAGACCCAAAAGATGGCACAGTAGATGGAGTGATCTACTCAGACACCCTCTCTGGCCAACAGCAAGCTGATTGTAGGAGAGTCCTACAACAGTTTCCTGAACTCTTCTCCTTGACCCCTGGTCAGACACACCTGTGTACCCATGATGTGGACACAGGAGACAGCATGCCTGTCAAAAACAAAATCTTTAGACAGTCTGACCATGTTAAGGAAAGCATCAAGGTGGAAGTCCACAAGATGCTGGAATTGGGAGTAATTGAGCGCTCTGACAGCCCCTGGGCTAGCCCAGTGGTCTTAGTCCCCAAACCTCACACCAAAGATGGAAAGAAAGAGATGAGGTTTTGTGTGGACTACAGAGGGCTCAATTCTGTCACCAAGACAGATGCTCATCCAATTCCAAGAGCTGATGAGCTCATAGACAAATTAGGTGCTGCCAAATTCTTAAGTACCTTTGACTTGACAGCAGGGTACTGGCAAATAAAAATGGCACCTGGAGCAAAAGAGAAAACAGCATTCTCCACACCTGATGGGCATTATCAGTTTACTGTTATGCCCTTTGGTTTAAAGAATGCCCCTGCCACCTTCCAAAGGTTGGTGAATCAAGTCCTTGCTGGCTTGGAGTCCTTTAGCACAGCTTATCTTGATGATATTGCTGTCTTTAGCTCCACCTGGCAGGATCACCTGGTCCACCTGAAGAAGGTTTTGAAGGCTCTGCAATCTGCAGGCCTCTCTATGAAGGCATCCAAATGCCAGATAGGGCAGGGAACTGTGGTTTACTTGGGCCACCTTGTAGGTGGAGGCCAAGTTCAGCCACTCCAACCCAAGATCCAGACTATTCTGGACTGGGTAGCTCCAAAAACCCAGACTCAAGTCAGGGCATTCCTTGGCTTGACTGGGTATTACAGGAGGTTTGTGAAGGGATATGGATCCATTGTGACAGCCCTCACTGAACTCACCTCCAAGAAAATGCCCAAGAAAGTGAACTGGACTGTGGAATGCCAACAGGCCTTTGACACCCTGAAACAGGCAATGTGCTCAGCACCAGTTCTAAAAGCTCCCGATTATTCTAAGCAGTTCATTGTGCAGACTGATGCCTCTGAACATGGGATAGGGGCAGTTTTGTCCCAAACAAATGATGATGGCCTTGACCAGCCTGTTGCTTTCATTAGCAGGAGGTTACTCCCCAGGGAGCAGCGTTGGAGTGCCATTGAGAGGGAGGCCTTTGCTGTGGTTTGGTCCCTGAAGAAGCTGAGACCATACCTCTTTGGGACTCACTTCCTAGTTCAAACTGACCACAGACCTCTCAAATGGCTGATGCAAATGAAAGGTGAAAATCCTAAACTGTTGAGGTGGTCCATCTCCCTACAGGGAATGGACTTTATAGTGGAACACAGACATGGGACTGCCCATGCCAATGCAGATGGCCTTTCCAGGTTCTTCCACTTAGAAAATGAAGACTCTCTTGGGAAAGGTTAGTCTCATCCTCTTTCGTTTGGGGGGGGGTTGTGTAAGGAAATGCCTCCTTGGCATGGTTGCCCCCTGACTTTTTGCCTTTGCTGATGCTATGTTTACAATTGAAAGTGTGCTGAGGCCTGCTAACCAGGCCCCAGCACCAGTGTTCTTTCCCTAACCTGTACTTTTGTATCCACAATTGGCAGACCCTGGCATCCAGATAAGTCCCTTGTAACTGGTACTTCTAGTACCAAGGGCCCTGATGCCAAGGAAGGTCTCTAAGGGCTGCAGCATGTCTTATGCCACCCTGGAGACCTCTCACTCAGCACAGACACACTGCTTGCCAGCTTGTGTGTGCTAGTGAGGACAAAACGAGTAAGTCGACATGGCACTCCCCTCAGGGTGCCATGCCAGCCTCTCACTGCCTATGCAGTATAGGTAAGACACCCCTCTAGCAGGCCTTACAGCCCTAAGGCAGGGTGCACTATACCATAGGTGAGGGTACCAGTGCATGAGCATTGTACCCCTACAGTGTCTAAACAAAACCTTAGACATTGTAAGTGCAGGGTAGCCATAAGAGTATATGGTCTGGGAGTCTGTCAAACACGAACTCCACAGCACCATAATGGCTACACTGAAAACTGGGAAGTTTGGTATCAAACTTCTCAGCACAATAAATGCACACTGATGCCAGTGTACATTTTATTGTAAAATACACCACAGAGGGCACCTTAGAGGTGCCCCCTGAAACTTAACCGACTGTCTGTGTAGGCTGACTAGTTCCAGCAGCCTGCCACACCAGAGACATGTTGCTGGCCCCATGGGGAGAGTGCCTTTGTCACTCTGAGGCCAGTAACAAAGCCTGCACTGGGTGGAGATGCTAACACCTCCCCCAGGCAGGAGCTGTGACACCTGGCGGTGAGCCTCAAAGGCTCACCCCTTTGTCACAGCCCAGCAGGGCACTCCAGCTTAGTGGAGTTGCCCGCCCCCTCCGGCCACGGCCCCCACTTTTGGCGGCAAGGCTGGAGGGAACAAAGAAAGCAACAAGGAGGAGTCACTGGCCAGTCAGGACAGCCCCTAAGGTGTCCTGAGCTGAAGTGACTCTAACTTTTAGAAATCCTCCATCTTGCAGATGGAGGATTCCCCCAATAGGGTTAGGATTGTGACCCCCTCCCCTTGGGAGGAGGCACAAAGAGGGTGTACCCACCCTCAGGGCTAGTAGCCATTGGCTACTAACCCCCCAGACCTAAACACGCCCTTAAATTTAGTATTTAAGGGCTACCCTGAACCCTAGAAAATTAGATTCCTGCAACTACAAGAAGAAGGACTGCCTAGCTGAAAACCCCTGCAGAGGAAGACCAGAAGACGACAACTGCCTTGGCTCCAGAAACTCACCGGCCTGTCTCCTGCCTTCCAAAGATCCTGCTCCAGCGACGCCTTCCAAAGGGACCAGCGACCTCGACATCCTCTGAGGACTGCCCCTGCTTCGAAAAGACAAGAAACTCCCGAGGACAGCGGACCTGCTCCAAGAAAGGCTGCAACTTTGTTTCCAGCAGCCTTGAAAGAACCCTGCAAGCTCCCCGCAAGAAGCGTGAGACTTGCAACACTGCACCCGGCGACCCCGACTCGGCTGGTGGAGATCCAACACCTCAGGAGGGACCCCAGGACTACTCTGATACTGTGAGTACCAAAACCTGTCCCCCCTGACCCCCCACAGCGCCGCCTGCAGAGGGAATCCCGAGGCTTCCCCTGACCGCGACTCTTTGAATCCAAAGTCCCGACGCCTGGGAGAGACCCTGCACCCGCAGCCCCCAGGACCTGAAGGACCGGACTTTCACTGGAGAAGTGACCCCCAGGAGTCCCTCTCCCTTGCCCAAGTGGAGGTTTCCCTGAGGAATCCCCCCCTTGCCTGCCTGCAGCGCTGAAGAGATCCCGAGATCTCTCATAGACTAACATTGCGAACCCGACGCCTGTATCTACACTGCACCCGGCCGCCCCCGCGCTGCTGAGGGTGAAATTTCTGTGTGGGCTTGTGTCCCCCCCCGGTGCCCTACAAAACCCCCCTGGTCTGCCCTCCGAAGACGCGGGTACTTACCTGCAAGCAGACCGGAACCGGGGCACCCCCTTCTCTCCATTCTAGCCTATGTGTTTTGGGCACCACTTTGAACTCTGCACCTGACCGGCCCTGAGCTGCTGGTGTGGTGACTTTGGGGTTGCTCTGAACCCCCAACGGTGGGCTACCTTGGACCAAGAACTGAACCCTGTAAGTGTCTTACTTACCTGGTAAAACTAACAAATACTTACCTCCCCTAGGAACTGTGAAAATTGCACTAAGTGTCCACTTTTAAAACAGCTATTTGTCAATAACTTGAAAAGTATACATGCAATTTTTATGATTTAAAGTTCCTAAAGTACTTACCTGCAATACCTTTCGAATGAGATATTACATGTAGAATTTGAACCTGTGGTTCTTAAAATAAACTAAGAAAAGATATTTTTCTATACAAAAACCTATTGGCTGGATTTGTCTCTGAGTGTGTGTACCTCATTTATTGTCTATGTGTATGTACAACAAATGCTTAACACTACTCCTTGGATAAGCCTACTGCTCGACCACACTACCACAAAATAGAGCATTAGTATTATCTCTTTTTACCACTATTTTACCTCTAAGGGGAAACCTTGGACTCTGTGCATGCTATTCCTTACTTTGAAATAGCACATACAGAGCCAACTTCCTACACCTTGTTAACGTATTCACTTGGACATTCGTTGATATCTTGGAGTCCATGATAATTCCAGGGTTTCTTACTTCCTTGGATACTTCAGCAGGTGGCCCCAGATTGTCAGACCAGGCGCAAAGTAGGTCATCATTTTTCCAATCGCCACATGTGAGTATTTCAGTTTTGGGTGGATTCAATTTGAGATGTCTTCATGTCATCCACTGATCAATGGTTTGGAGGCAACTAAAGATCTTTGTGTACCAGCGTCTTTGGGGCTTTCCAGTTTAAGAAGCATTTGTGTGTCATCTGCGTAGTTATAGCATGTGAGCTGAAATTCATTGATCATGCTGGTAATGACTCAATGTCGATGTTGAAAAGCATGGGTGAGCCTTGTGGGAACCCTTTTTTTGTGATGTACAGATTGAATGAGACCCCTTTCTCCCCCTTGAGGATGTTAGACATTTGTTCTGTTTTGAAGGTAGGAAGTCATCCAGTCGAGATCCTCTCTGCCAGTTTGTGGAGTCTTTGAATTAGAGTGTCATGATTAACTGTATCGAAAGCAGCCGAAAGGTCTAAGAGTAGTAGTCCAGCAACCATGTTCCAGTCTACTGTGTTTTTAAGGTCAATCCAGATGGTGATGAGGGCAGATTCTGTGCCTCCTCCTGGACGGAATCCTGTTTAAAAGTCAGAAAGTGTGGAGTTATCTTCAATGAATTGTGACATTTGGGTGAATGCTGCTCTTTCTATTAGTTTGCCTAGGGACGGTCTGTTTGTAATTGGTCTGCATTTGCTTGGGTCATAGGGGTCCAGGGCTGTCTTCTTTAATTAGGGGCGTATGTATGCCTTTTTTACGTTTTCTGAAAAGACTCCTGATGTTAAAGAATTACTGATGATTGTTCTGACTGGTGTGGCAGCAGAGGTAGGTAAAATAATGTTCTTAAAGATTTGTTGTGGTCAAGGCTCAGCAGGGCAGCCGACTGGCCTGCTTAATTTTACGAGATCCAGAAATTCAGTCTCTGATAGATGTTTTAAGAAATGCAGGGGCTGGGTTATCCTACCCTTGGAGGGAATTGTTGGAAATGGGTTGATGCTGGTGGATTTTCTTTGTTTTAAACTGGAGACCAACATGTCTGCTTTGGTTGCATAATGATTAGCCTGTTTGTCAGTATATTATTGAGAAATGGGATGAGTTCCTTCTGTGCATTTAGGTTTATGAAATTCAATGTGGATTTTATACATTTCTTAATTTGCACATTTAGCATTCTGAATTCTGTTTGTAAGTCCCATTTTTTCGAATTTTTGATTGTTGTTTTTTACATGCTGTTAGGTTTGTGAAAGCAAAGTTTGTTTTGAGCTAGGTGAGTTGCAGCTTTGCAATTGATTGTTTTATCTTTCTTAGTTCTGCATTCACCCAAGGTGCTTGTTTTTGTTTGTCCTGTTCTGTTGTTTTCAGTGGTATTAGGATATTAAAAACTTCCCAGGGCCACTCATGGAGTTTTTGCACTGAATTTATTGTGTCTAGATCTGTGTTGAATATTATTTGTGTTTCTAAGTATTCAAAACTTGAGTTTGCTCCACGGTCAGCACATGATTGCATGTAAGGTGGTCTTAGGTGTGGTGAGTTGTGATATTTTGTGTTGGAAAGATACCAGATGATGGTCTGACCATGTGACTGGAGTAATCCTTTGAAAAGTAGCTTGGTCTGGATTTGCAAAAATGACATTTAGGATAGGTCCATTGATGTGTGTGAGTTTATGGAAGATCTGATGTAGGTTCAGTATCTCTAGGCCAGTGATGCTACATAGTGCTTGGATAGGGCATGTTGGGTTTGCCAAACCATATGTTCAGGTCACCAAGGATGCACAGGTTGCAGTGTAGTGTCATAAGTTTTGAAACTGTGTCCAGAAAAGTGCCAGGGAATGCTGCATTGCTAGGCGGTGGTCTGTAAAGAAGGAGGAAGTTACAGGAGGAAGTTGGTATTGGGTTGCATCTAGTGATGAGGGCCTCACAACCTTGTATGGAAATATAACAGCTAGTTCACCTTCTCTTTTTCCTACATGATTTTGAGAGGCAGGTTGATGGCCTGGAGCTTCATGCAATACTGGAGCCATGTCATCTCTGAACCACGGTTCAGTGATGAAAATGTCAGGTTGTGTCTCAGTGAGTAGGCTGTAGATGTGGTGCTTGTTTTTAGAACATGATTGAGTATTTATTAGTAGGCAGAATAGAGATTCTGTTTTGGTAATGGTGTAACTGTTTTCTACAAGTGTGAGTAGTATTTTTTGAACTTGTAGCAGGTGTATTATTATTGTTGATATTAAATGTATCAGGATAGCTATAGTGTTGTTTGTCTATATCGTAATCCTCATCCAGCGTGCTTAGAAGGCATTTTGTTGAGTTTGGGTGTGCTGGTCGTGGAGATATTTTGAGAGTGAGTTGGTGGGGTGTGTTGTTTTTGTAGATTAGTCTTATTGTGTAACAGACAAGGAGATGCGAAGTTGTGAGGAGTGGTATGTTATTTATTTCATTGCGTATGTTTGGGATGGAAGTTGTGTTTGTTAGTGGTAGTGGTGGATCACGTGGGGCATGTTTTAAGGCTCTAAATTGTGCAATGGATGAGAGGGGGTGAAAGAGTGTTGTTGTGTTGGGGTGTTTGTGGAAGGTGTTGGTGAAGACAGAAAATGTGGGTGTAAAGTTGGTTTTGGATTTGTATTATTTGTGTAGTCCTGAGGGTGGGAATAGGTGTTTGTTTCTATTTTGTGATGGAATGTAGTATGAAATGGAGTGTGTGAGAGGTTCTGATGTGCTGATGTGTGTGTTTTATGTTTTTGTGGAGTAGTGAGATAAGATATTGATGTAGTGAGTTTCTATGAAGAATTTGGATGTAAAGTACTGTTGGTGAGTAAATGTTGAATGGTTAAAAGGGTGGTGATATGAGTTGGAGGAGAATGTATGTGGTGTGAGAAGGCATGGGCAGTTGGTATAAGTGTTTACATTGGATTTGGTAGCATGAAGAGGTAATATGTAGGGTGAAGTGGAGTGTGAGGATTGTTTGGTTGTGTGTTGTTTTGTAAAAAGAGGAGGAGGTGTTGGTGGATGATATGAGATAGGGTTGAGTACAGGGTTAATGATGATGAAATGGAGTCTGTTAGGAGTAAGTAGAGTGTAGAGCTCATGTTTTGTATGAACAAAGAGTATGTGTTTGAAGGCAGTAAGGTTATGTATAATGTGGGTTTGTGTTGTGTTTAGGATTTGTGGATTGATAGTATTATAGGACAGAGTGGTGGTTTGTGTGAGGGTAAGGGTGCCATTGTTTGGTAGTAGGGGTAGAAGGGTGGGGTTTTGTATTGGTTGTTGAGACACTGAAATGTGGAGAGAGTTTGATTTTGTAAATGAGAGGTGTGCATTTGCCAAGACTGTTATTATGTTTGAGGATGTGGATGACTTAAAGTGGTGTCTAAGAAATTAAATAAAAGGGCAACATCTCTGGCCCTAGGCCCGACCTGGCCAGAACAGGCCCAATCAGTCAACTGCCCTTGTCCTTTCCACCCGGCTGAGACGGCCTGAGCCCTAAGGTTGAATAGCCCTAGAGATCAGGCAAACTTTGGCCAATCGGAAACCTAGTCCTAAACCTTAGAGCCAAGGGGATCCCTGGATCTATTAAGCACTCACAGCCCTAACCCTAACAACCAATCAAAACCCACACCCTCAGCCGTAAGTCCAATAGAAACTCTACCCTAGGAACCAATCAGAACCCTAGCCCTATCAGCCAATCAGAACCTATACCCTAAGCCCCACATCCAAAAGAAACACTAGCCCTAGGAACCAATCAGGGCCCTAGCTCAATATGCCACTTAGAACCCAAACCCTAAGCCCTAAATCCAACAGAAACCCTAGCCATGTGACCTAATCAGATCTCAAATATATTAGCCAATCAGAACCCAAACCCTATGTCCAATAGAAACCCAAGCCCTAGCAACCAATCAGAACAAGGATGCAACAAACAGAGTGGCGTGGGCAGCATCCAATGGAGAGAGGCGTAGTCTGCCGGAGCTCCCAACCCCCACATCCTGCCTCAGCCTGACAGTGATATTGACCCCCAGGGCTGTTAATGCCTAATACTGCTGGCGAACTGTTGGGCCCCCTTGTGACCAGAGATTCCCCCAAAAACGGCCTGCTGCTACAGGAGGAGACCACTGACATTGGCTGCATTGCATGGCTTTCAAAATGGCAGCTGTTGCAGCCACTGGTCTTCATGTGCCTCCCTGGCTGCTGAGGGAGTGACTGTGGGGTGCCAAAGAGGCTACTGCCCATGCATGCACTAAGGGAGAGCTGTGCGGGACCCCCCTCCCACCAACCTGAAGATTTGTCAGTAGTGGCTCGTGGCCATTGGGTGCTGCCTCCTGCCTCTAGCCATGTGGCCCACCTTCCTGTAGATAACCTCCGTGACACAGGTGCGGTGTTGATTGGCTGCTTCTCCTTACACTGCTGAGGAGTGTCTGCGGAGCTAGAGACTTGTATGCTGTCACATAAGCAAGTCAATGTGGGAGGATTTAGCGGGGATCACTTTGTTGATCACCGGTGATATAGTCTAAATTTTAATAGAGTCCCTTGTTTCACAAAGGTCATCAGAATGTGTCAATTTATGTTTTATGTTAGTTAAACATTAGTGATTTGAATGTAGAAGCTGCATTGACACACAATTTAAATGTGCACTTGTTTACATGCCAGAGTTCGACTTAGGTGGTATTTGAATTAAATCACGTTAACAGGATTACCTTGATTTTATAATGTAATTTAGACTGTAGACTAACAGAATATATTGAAAGAATATTGAATTTCTAATGATTAATAAATTAAATTTGAAAGTAAAGAAATGTACATCTTTGTCCTATGTTATGAAATGCAGTAATAAAGTTTTTCTGTTTAAAATGAAATGTATTACACATATTAATGAAGTATTCATATTATTGAATTCATAAGTTTGCCTAATTAAAAGTGTGTTTATTTAAATGTATTAATTTAATGTATTGCTGTAATTTCTTTTCATTAGCACAACTGAGGACTGTTAAAGTCGTATTTTGTGACTGTGCAGGAAATGCTGATTCATTTTCTAACATGAGTTTTGTTTCAGATTTCGTTCCCATGAGAAGATTTTGGAAATAGGTCCTATTGTTTAGACATTGTGAGAATGTATCTTAGCGTCCTTGAGAGCGGAACGCAGTGGAACATGAACTGCCATAATATACAATTGTTTCAAACTTTTGTGGAGTCACACAGAAGGAAAATGGTCCTGTGACAGACTTGGGAAAAGATGTGGATGCTGCGATTGGAGTTGTGTGATCGATTTTTATTGGATGATGCCCTTTCAATGAAATGTTGACTCTTTCTTGTGGAAAATCAAATTGTTTTATGAACTTAAATTTATCACTGATTAGTTGGACTTTGAGCAAATTGAACTTAAATTTATCATTGATTAGTTGGACTTTGAGATTCCCTGATGTTTGAAGATGTCCAGATGCCCTGTGATCAGACCTTTGCTGATGAAGAATCCCATATGCTGAGTCCCTTGGAGAGGTAGCTCCCTGTCTGTTTGCCCCTTTGAGAAGTCCATTTGAGACTTAGAAACTTTTTCAAACCCCTTCAGAAGACTCTTGATCAAGCTTACTTCTTCCACCCATCATGCACATACTGCATGTGCACCTGGACTCCTTTCTCTGCTCCCCAGACCTGCTCCGGGCTATACCCTCTATCGAATATCTCGCCTGCACTCTCTTCGATCTCAACTCTCTATCGATGCCACTTCAGTGCGGGCTCATGCCAAATAATCTTCGCTTGTACACTCAAGGAGACACAAATGGCTCTATTGCATACTTCTACTCCTGTTTATATGCTGCTTATCCGGCTTCACGAGATTGCACTGTTACTGAGTGGCTTGCCGCCCTGCCGAGAAGTGAGGTGGCTCAAGACAAAGTGAAGGCATTAGGGGGATACATCACTGAGGGGAGATCAGGGCCAAAGTCTGATGCATGGCTCGTGGAAAGGTCCCAGGAATGAATGGGCTACCAGTGGAGTTTTATGCCACATACCTTGATATTCTTGCCTCTGCCTAGTGGAACTGTACAAGCACGCGCTCACTGCTGGGGCTCTGTCCCCCATGCTGTGTGAAGCACTTATCATCCCTCTTCATAAACCAGGGAGATATGCCACTGACATGTTCACATATCAACCCATGTCCATGCTCAATATGGATTACAAAATCCATGTTGGTGTGCTTGAACACCGCCTTCTTCCTCACATGGCTGGGTTGATCCACCCTGATCAATCTGGGTTTATACCTGGCTGTAGTAGTGCTCTCAATATCAGATGGCTTCTGGCAATTCTGAGAGAAAACACAACACTTCTGAGATGGGCGGGGTGCATGTTTGTGAACATAGAGAAGGCTTTTAATAGTTTAGAGTGGTGCAATCCTCGCGCTGTTATGCTTTGGATGGAGCTTGGGCCTTGTTTTGTGGTCTGGACCTTTTTATTATATATGGGCCCCGTAGCCAGGATCTGTACCGGAAGCATGATCTGCGATCAATGTAAGGGGGGCTGGGGTACACAACAAGGCTTCCCACTGTCCTAGCTACGTTTTGCCCTTGCTGTAGATCTGTTGGCATGCAGTGCCCCCCCTTTTTGCGTGTTCATATCCACAGGACAACACCTTTTATCTCCCTCTATGCAGATGCCAGGGTACTCTTCCTCTACAACCTAGCACGGAACTGGCAAAGCCAGCTCTTCTCCTTTTGGTCTTTGGTGAGGCCTTCGGCCTCAATGTGAATTGGCTGAAAAACAACCTGTTTTTGATGTGCAACAATGTGGAGGGGCCCCTGTATCTGGGAGGCATGCGCTGGCAGCCGACAGTGATACACTATTTAGAGGTACGAGAATACAAATTACTTCCTGATCTCCTGGAGGGCAATATAAGTGTGGCGGTTACCTCTATGCATAGGAGTGTGGTGTTGTAGTTTGGACTCTTGCTCTGGGCAAGACTGCTGGTTTAAGCATGACAGTACTTATGTTTGTAGGCGACTATGCCCATCCTACAATAAGTTGCAGCTGTCATCCCAACCCTTCCTGCTCACTAGGAGCACCTCACCAAAACCCAAATAGTAAAAGATGATTTGTGGCAGTCTTCACGCATGGACTGGAGAGTATGACATCTGAGAGAGTGTCGTGGTTAAACGGAGATTACCCCTTTCTCACAGATATATCATGTCTCACCCAAACCCAGGCAATAACGAAGATGCAGTAAAGTTTCAATTGTTTTTATTTAACACAACTGCAATCTGCGATAAGTTGTGTGGGCTGCAATGATTAGGATAATGAACAGTGCAAGGAACAGAATTGGGTATGAACTCCTGTCCCAGTTTACTGGACTTCGTGAGTGCGGAGACACCATTTTATATGTGTACTGGACATAGGTCACTGCCTATGTCCTGCTACGTAATGGTAACTCCGAACCTGGGCATGTCTGGCATCAAACATGTCGGAATCATACCCCAATACTGTTGCAAGTATTGGAAGTGTGATTCCATGCACTCTGTGAGCGCCTTAGAGGACCCCCAGCATTGCTACCATCAGTCTTACAAGGTTTTTCCGGGCAGCCCAGCTGCTGCCACCCCTCAGACAGGTTTCTGGCCTCTTGTTGCTTGAGAAGCTCAAGCCCAGGAAGGCAGAACAAAGGATTTCCTTTGGGAGGGTGGTGTTACACCCTCTCCGTTTGGAAATAGGTGTTATAGGTTTGGGAGGGTTAGCCTCCCCAAGCCACTGGCAATGCTTTGAAGGGCACATTTGGTGCCCTCCTTGCATAAACCAGCCTACACCGGTTCACCCCAGAGGTGGTGCTCAGAGCTCCTCCGGAGGGTCCCTGGGTTCTGCCATCTTGATTGCAAGGTTGGCAGGAAACTCTGGGAGCATCTGAGTGGCCAGGCCAGGCAGGTGACGTCAGAGGCACCCTCTGATAGGTAGTTACCTGGTTAGGTGACCAAGCCCCCTCTCTGGGCTATATAAGGTCTTCCTCTGGGGTGGGTCCTCAGATTCGGCTTGCAAGATTCCAGCGGGACACCTCTGCAACCTCTGCTTCAGCTTCTGGCCTCCGGAACCGCAACTGGACCCTCCAGGAAACTACAAGCTGCAGATCCAGGAGGACGACTCTTCTGCAACATGGTATCCAGACTTCCTGCCAGCTTCGCAACATTTCCTCAGCCGTGCATCCTCAGAAGACTGCTAGTCTTCAGCCTGCACAAGAAGAAGAAGGAATCTCCCTTGGGGTGAAGGCATCACCCCTCCTGCATCCGCAGGTACCTGGCTGCAACGACGACCAGCTGCGTGGATTTCCCCTCATCCTGAATGGCGTGGGTCCTGCATCACGGGTGGTGGTCCAGAGGTTTCCCCTTGGTCCTCTCTACTAGCTGTCCCACTTTTGGTGGTGGTAAGTCCTTCCCACTTCACGCAAGACAGCACCCCCTTGCACTGTGTCTTTTGCAGCTGCCAAAGCTTGTTTGCTTTTCCTCCAAGGGGAACTTCAGGTGACATGTAGCCCAGCCCCCAGCACTCCCTGCTGCAAATCCTGGTCCTCTGCGTGGTCCGACGATGACTTGGGAGCAACCTCTGTGGTGCTGCGTGGGCTGCTTTAGCAATTTATGTTTCCCTGTCCTGTGGGACACTTGTAGGTGCTGCCTCTGCTCCTGTGGGCCTCCTGCAATGCAGAGTGTCCCCTGTGGCTCGCTTCCCTGGGTAGAGTCCTCGTAGGCTTGCTGGTCCCCGGCAGAACCTCAATTCCTTCAACCGCGAATTTGCCTTTGTCAAGGCTTGTTGGTTTAAATCCTTTACCAACACCCATCTGCAATCCAGCTTCCAGAGTGGAATACCTTTTGCATGCCTCAGGAACTCGTCTCCAGCTTCTGTGCTCCAGTGCTGACCTGTCTTCCTTCTTCGTCGACTAACTCCAAAAGGTACATTTGGGTGGGTAGTATCTCCCACTCCCTCTGGACTCCAAAGACTCTTCTGGACTTTGTCCCCTCTCTCCACAGGTCTCCATCTTCAGTAATCCACCACTGAATTATTGTAGGCTGTTCTGGGCGTCTTCTTTTCATCCTTTGGGTGGTTTTGGGAAAATCCAGTGTTTTACTCCTGCATTCCCGGTCGCTAGCGGGGGGGGTGGGGGGTTACTGCATTACTTACCTGTGTGGTTTCCAAGTACTCCCAGCTTCCCTCTACATGATATACTTACCTAGGTGGGGGCCCTGTGTTCGAATTCCACTTTCTTAGTATATGGTTTGGGCACCCCCTAGGGCTACTATTGCTTATTGCTATTTTACACTGTTTTCTAACTTTTTTATGCCTCTTACTGTTCATTAGTGTATATATACGTAGATTGCTTACTTACCTCCTATTGGAGGGTTGCCTCTCTGGTATTTTCTGATACTGCGTACCTTTATTTTTGTACAACCAAGTGTTTTCTTTCTTGTGTGTAAGTTTTGTGTGACGGTAGTGGTATTGTATGAGCTTTGCATGTCTCCTAGAAACGCCTTGGCTGCTCATCCACAGCTACCTCTAGAGAGCCTGGCTTCTAGACACTGTCTACACTTCACTGAGAGGGGATACCTGGACCTGGTATAAGGTGTAGGTCCCATAAGTACCCACCACACACCAGGCCAGCTTCCTACACTACCTGATCAGGATTATTGGTAACTAATAATATTCCTAGATCACCATAATCAAACCATCCTAACAAGCATGCATCATCCCTTGCTACACACACAGTGCCCTGAGCTATATTTTCCTTAAAAGTTAATTCTGCATCGAATTCTCCTAGTACTTCAATTGGTTTTCCACCGTAACCTATTGGTCGAATAGTGCAATTTCTTAATTCTCCTTGTTTTATAAATATGTCTTTCCATTTCTTCTCACTCAACAGTGTAAAGGGAGAGCCCGAGTCTGCCATTACTTTAACCTTCACTCAGTTTATATTTATGGAACTAATGGGTCTTTTTGTTCTTTGTCCTGTTATCCCTCTCACGCTCTCCTCCTGATTATCATAATAGAATTTATTATAGTGAACACTTCGTCTTCCTAACTAGATGAAGTAATCCCCTTCTCTGGTTTGTTAGATTTGATTCTATGTATTTCACATGCATTTTGTTTCCCTATTGGTCGGCAAACTCTCACGAAATGTCCTTTCTTTATAAATTTGGCACACATTTTGTCAGTTGCAGGACAAACTTTTGCATTAACTAGAAGAGATGAGCTACCACATCTGTAGCACTCTAGACGTTTGGATAGCGGTTTCTTCTGTGATATTCTAGATGTTTAAGTGAGAGCCTCATTTTTTAAGGTCTCTTGTATCTTGTTCTTTTTGTACTTGCTTTAAACACTTAAAACATTTGGGACTGAAATTGGAGTCAGACAGTGACATTTGTTTCATGTATGACGCTGTGCTCTCCATTCTGGTATCTGTCTCTCATGCTTTTTGTAACGTCAAGTTCAGAGTGGATAATAGTGCTTCCTGCACTTTTTTACTGCTAGTTTTTTTCTACTAGCTAGTCTCTGATCACTTCTTCTTCAAAGGTATTATATTTGCAAAATACCGCAAGTATACATAACACACCAATATAACTGGATGCTGATTATCCTGGTCCTTGTATTCTTTTGTAAAATTTGTGTCTTTCCAAGGTGACGTTTTTACATGCTTTAAAGCGTGTATCCAAAGATTTGATTGCTGAAGCAAATTCGTCGACTCCATCTCCTTCGCCTTCTGTCATTAGTAGTACTTATTTGGGGATATGTTTCAAAATTTTACCTCCTTCTGTTCCTACACAGTGTTTTTAAATGGCAATTTTTTTTTGCGTGAATGACTCTCCTTCGAGAGCATCCAGGTACGATTCAAAACCTACCTTCCATTGCTCCCAATCAGATACTGAGGCTGATGAATTAGGTAGAAAGGCAGAAGGAGGTGCAAGTGATTGATGCATGTTGGCGGTAGTTCATATGTCCGTAAAGGATGACGTACAAACTCACCTAATATAATGAGTTCAAAATGAATAATGTAAGCATTAAGAAACTGGAAGAAATGTGCTAGAATAGATTGTTGAATTATGATATTTTGCCTTATTTTATACTATTTGCTATGTATAGTGTGCGCATCACTGGAGCAATTGCCAAGAAGTGGATATGTCACAATTTGCATATGTAAAAGGTGTGCAAAAAAAAGTTAGCTGTGCATAACAACGCTTGTACGCACAAACAATGCAGAATGAGCTCAATGCAAGTTATTCGGTGTGTAGTATGTTCATGAATGAGGTGTGTGCACCCACTTGTTGTAATATATAACAAAAGTAAGATGGACAACTGAAAAACGCTCAACGATGATGTGGGAAATGGTGTGCATGTCTCCGTAGTTGAATGCATCGTAAGCTACTTTAAATGAAAAGGCGCAGGTGAAACTGAAGAACATTCCAAAATGACCCTGCAAGGAGTGTTGAAGTATTATAATGGAGACTGTTCAAAGATGGCCGCTATACATCTGTGCATGTGTATGACGGAATGCACTGTTGATGAGACTTGCTCGCACAAGTGACAGTTGTCAGTGTCTTAAATATAAACCTTGAAACTGCAGCAATTACAACTCGTATAGCCGTCCGACGGAGAATAGTCAACAGTACCTGAAAGTTGAAATGTCCAAAGAATCCACAGCTTCACGGATCTTTGAGACAAGTTCTGCCAGCAGGGTGGTTGTCTGAGTAACGCACATGTGGGAGGTCCTGCTGTTACAGGAACGCTCGTCGCCAATATTAAGTTGACTGGCACCGGTAAATTTATACTTTTATTGAGTAACAGCAGGATAAACATCGACATAAGCGCCAACCACGCCCACTTCCTTTTCTCTCCTCCAACCCGTTTCAGATGGTTAAGCCCATCGCATTCCGTGAGCGCATGCGGAGCAGCGCGTCTCGTGGAATGCGATCCAACGAGATCATGAAATCCAACAACAGACTCACAAGACAGCGAGTAAGACAGCTGTGAAAGAGATGAAAGCCATGAAAGAGAGAGAGAGACAGAGGGAGAGAGAGAAGCAAGAAAGACGGAGAGGGAGAGAGAATGAAAATGAGGGAGATAAATGGATGAAAAGACAGGGAAAGAAAAAGAGAGTGCTACAAATAAGGAGAGAGGGGAGAGGTTAGAAAGACACCATAGAAACAGGTGATAGGTCAATGAGAGAAAGCGAGTGAATAAGATAGGAAACAAGAGAACCAGAGAGGGAAAAGAGGAGAAGACAATGCGAAAGAGGTGGAGTGAGAGAAAGAGAACAAGAGAGCCAGGTGAGAGAGACAGGAGAGAAGGAGACATTTAAGAGGTGACTCCAGCAGAGTGAAAGAAAGGCAAGTGATATAGGAAAGGGAGAAAAAAACATTAGCAGATATCAGAGACAGGCAGAAAATGAGAGAAAACAGGGCATGACATGAGGAGAGGCAAGGCATTTTCGGGAAAAAAGCCTGAGAAGAGACCGGAGAAAGTTGACAATACGACAACAGCAAGATGGAAAAAGATATTTTGGGAGACAAAGAATGAGAGAATGAAGCGAGGCAGTCAGAGGAAAGAGACAGACGCAAGTAAATGGACATGTCTTTGTGAAATGTGTCAGCATAACCTGGCACAGAATAATGCTCATGGGGGTTTTCTTATGTAATATCATGGGTGATATGTGATATATACATGTATTCTGTGACAACTATAAATTACATTTACTCTGTAGAAAAATCAAAGCATATGTGAAACAATGATTGATCCACATTCAATGTAACATGATTGATATGTTCTTTGACATTTCTACTAACTTTCTTTTAGAATTAAATTGCTTTTTTGGAAGAAACTAAAGAAGATGAAGTTTGATGCAGAAGAAAAATAATTGGTTCTAAATAGAATTCAGCACTTTAAAGCGCCAAGTAAGATAAGAAGAAAGGAAATCGTGGGTGAATTACTTCCATTAAGCATAAATAAGTTATGGTGAAGTCTGAAGATTCTATAAAATAGCAGTATTTTATGCACAGAAATTATATTTCTCTTGGAGGATTCCTGAATCTGCTAATACATACAAAGAGCTTGTTAACATTGTGAAGTACTCGACTACACCAAAATAGTGATTCACACAATCTCTCCTTCACAGGATATGTGTAACACATTGTCTAATCATCTTTATCAAAAGATTAAAAAACTTGGGGATCTCGTTATCAACAAGAAAATACCAGTTGGGATCGCCACAGCTGATGTCAAAAACTCACAGCAAACCTGTACTACTAAAAATGCCTCCTTTTTATGGAAGTCATGAGGATACCCACCTCGGGCATCTAGACATGGTTGCTACCATGATTTACCTTATTCTTGATGATAGCACTGGATTGCATGCTTGCACATTGTACTGAACCACGCATGTTTTGTACGCATTGTTTGCTCTATGGTAAAATAATAAAAATACTTCTAAAAAAATGCCTTATTTTCCTTTCAGGAATCCTACCTGCTGAAATAATTCTGAAAATTGAGGAGACAAAAACCCTCAGGTTCACCTAAGGACTCTTGCCCGATGGCAATCCTAAAAAAGATAGTTTTGTTATTTCTACCAAAAATAGTCTCCTTATTTTATTTATCACTAAAGGAAGGGGTAGTCCCTAATAGCTGGAAAGCCAACCTAGTACAACCTGTACTGAAAAAAATCTACATTGTCATCTTTAGACTCTAATAACTACCGTCCAAGTTCACTGCTACCCTTCTTCGCAAATTTATTGGAAAACTAGTCTTCAAACAATTTCAGCCATTTGGAGAAACACAATCAATTCCACATCCCCAGCAAGCAGGTTTTAGAGTCAGGTACAGCTCAGAGATGTTAACTATCTGTGTTGGTTGATTTTAGACGGGAAGCAGATGGGATGAGGCAGGTGTCCTCGTACTTTTCGATTTATCTATTTATCTACATCATTTGTTACTATTGATCATGCTTTATTGATATGCTGTCTTGAGGAAGTGGGGTGTTACCATCAATTTCTAAAGTGGTTACCCCCTTTCTAATGAACCAAACCCTTTCTGTCACATTGTCTTCTTCTGAATTAGAATCTAAAACAATTAAGTATGGTGTCCCACAAGGCTCCATTTTATCACCTTTGCTGTTTAATATATACATACAACCATTAGCCAAATTACCTGAGGGCATTTAAGTGAATTTCTACATGTGTGCACATGATACTCAGATCCTTTTTGATCTACATTGGTTGGGAAATAAGCGCTGGAAGTCCTAGATCGGTGCCAGCATGGAACCCCGTTCTTATTCAGAAGATGACTGATTGGGACTGATTCATTAGAAAGGTGGTGAACCACCAAGGGCTTTATTTATGGCCTTAATATGGCCTTAATTAGAGTCTGGAGGATGGTATTTTTTTTTTAGGTTTGGATACTCAGTCAAAAAATGGCAGCTATCCTGTCCGCCGTATTGCAAGTGCCAAAGCCTATAGTGCACTTTTAATACAGCGGATGGGACATTGGTGATGGAGGATCCTGTTCTCCAAAGTCTGTATACCAGATATACACATAGTTGGGCACACTGGGAAGAGGCAGACATGACTAGAACACCGTTTTTGTTAGGGGTAAAAGGATAGTGTGATGGTCAGGGCAATCTAGAGAAGTGGGTTTTTAGAGGTGACAGAGATAAAGAAGGGGAGGGTGAAGTCTAGTGCAGTGGTTCTTCACCTGTGGTCTGAGGATCCCTGCAGGTCTGTGAGGCCTACTCAGGAGGTCTGTGACTATTTTACAAAATTAAATAATAACATGAATAAAGTATGTAAGATATTAAGAACAAAATTGAAAACGTGAAAATCTTTTTTAAAGTGAACAATATTTAAATATTTGAGCATTTGTTTAGTGTATACTTGTTTTTGTATTTTTATGTATTGTTTTGAGGCTCAAACCACAAACATTTCTCAGGCCGGGCAAGCCCAGCTTTCAATAATGACACAGTGGGGGTCACCGGATTCCAGTAATGATTCAGTGGAGGTCCAAAGAAGTAAAAAGGTTTAGAACCGTTGGTTTAGTGTATTTAGTGTATTTTGATTGGGTAGCTGATTTGGAAGATACAGGCATTTGGTAAGGACAAAGGGTAGCTGCCAACACAGGGGGGGACTCCACCTCCCACCCTGCACCACATAGTGGACTATCCAGAGTAAGGAGGAGGGGCTTCTTGCACCTGTTGTGCCGCCACGCAGCCCTTCATAAAGTGGACTTGTATCCACAGCACAGGATGCCTGCCATCATGGGGGGCTCCATATCCCACCCTGCACCATATTGTGGACTGTCCAGAGCAAAGAGGAGGGACTTCTGGCACCCGTTTTCCACCATGCAGCCCTTCATAAAGCGGCACTTGCAGCCGTGGCGCAGGACACCTGCCAACACAGGAGGGACTCCATATCCCATCCTGCACAGTATTGTGGACTATACTGAGAAAGAAGAAGGGGCCGTTTTACAGACCACACAGCCCCTCATAAAGGGGCGCTTGCACCCTCAGTGCAGGACCTGCCTAGGCATGTGCCCGGGCCAGGACCGGGTCCGTCACTGGCTAGAAAAGGCTGGGCTGAGCTGTCCCTCCTTCTTCCTCATCCAAGGGTACTGAACAGTTTGTTTTTCTTACCTGGTTTTCACAAAAATAAGTCTGTCTAATCTCCTGGCTGCTGGATTTTCAGCACATACAAGCATTGTTCTAGAGCACACTAAGGGGAAACGCAGGGTTACTGGCACAAAATACACTTCAGGGTCACCCTAGATGGTTTATGTTAGACCTGGCATCTTTTGGCATGTTTCCCCTGTCTTTTTGTCTTCTGATCTCCTGTGTTTATGGCATGCCGGACTTGTTTTTTTCTGGTTTATTGTCTCTGCACACTTTACCACTGCTGATCAGTGGTAAAGTGCAAGTGCTCCATATGTAAACTGTACTGGTGATTGATTTATCCATGATTGGCATATTTGATTTATTGGTAAGTCCCTACCTAGTAAAGTACACCAGAGGTGGCCATGGCCTGTAAATCAAATGCTACTAGTGGGCCTGCAGCACTGGGTGTGCCACTCACATGAGTAGCCCTGTGAATGCCACAGACCTTTCACTACAGTGTCTCTGTGTGCAGTTTTAAACTGACAATTCAACCTGGCAAGTGCGCCTACTTGCCAGGCCCAAACCTTCCCTTTTCCTACATGTAAGGCACCCCTACGGTAGGCCGTAGGTAGCCCCATGGGCAGTGTATTTTGAAGGTAGGACATGTACTGATGTGTTTTACATGTCCTAACAGTGTCATACTGCCAAATACGGTTTTCACTATAGCAAGGCCTATCTCTCTCATAGGATACCATGGGAGATGCCTTTAAATAACTTTTAAGTGCAGTTTCCCTTTGGGAGCAAAAGAAGTTTTAGAGTTTGGGGTCTTTTGGGGGTTTGGTGAACTCACAATTTAAAAACACATCTTTTTCTAAAGTTGTTTTTTAAACTGTCTGTTTGAAAATGTCACTTTTTGAAAGTGGGCATTTTCTTTCTTAAACCATTCTGTGCCACTGCCTTCTTGTGTATTCCATGTCTGGATCAGACTGACAGTTGGGCTGCTGTGAATTCCCTCTAGACAGTCTCCTGATGGGCCATCTGGGCTAAAATGGAATGAAGGGAGGAGTGGTCACTTACACCTGAAAGGGCTGTGCCTACCATCACACAATGCAGTCTCTGACCCCCTGGTGTGTGTCTGCGGCCAGGCCTGGGCAAGGCCGGATCTTGTCAACAATACAGACTTTCCTCTGAAGTTTGCCTTATTCAAAGGCAGAACTGGGTAATAAGTAGTGGACCCAAAACCCCAGACAAGTAGAACAATTCTGGATCAAGGGGAACCACTGATAAGGAGAAGAGCTGAAGAGCTGGAGGAGGAGTAATGCCCCTTTGCTGTGTGTGCTTTGCTAAGCTGGCCTTCAGTTGCTGCTTCTGCCTTAAAGAGGGCAAATAATAGACTTTGCTGTGTATCCTGCTTGTGAAGTTTCTCCAAGGGCTTGGAGTAGAGCTTGCCTTCTGTTGGATGTCAACGGATGCAACAGAAGAAAACCCACTGCGACGCCGTCAACGACGCCGCTGACTGCACTGTGACCTGGCGACGCCACACGGAGTCGTGTTCCATGTTGCACCGCAACCCTGGTCTCACTGACGACGCCACCTGATGCGTCATCGAGCCGCTGCTTGCACCGTGACCTGTGGGCCCTGCACTCTGCATCACCTTGCTCACACCGCAGCCTTGGCATCCCCGATGACGGCACTCCATGCTGACACCGGCACCGCTGCCTGCACCTTGGCCTGTGGACACCGCTCGTGAGGTACATGAAGCACCGTCCTGGCCCGCACCGCAGTCCCGGTCCACCGGCGCCAGCGCCATCGACTCGTGTCAGCAGGCGCCCCGGCCTGCACCGTGACCTCTGGGTGCTGCATGGAGCCCGCCCCGTGCCGCACCGCTGCCTTGGGCCTACCGACAACAATGCTTCAGCAACGACAATGCCACTGCCTGCACCGTGACCTGTAGACACGGCAAGTCGCACTGCCCCGCTTCACACTGCAGCCCTGACCTCAGGATGCCATCACGAGCAGCTGCCTGCAGTCCGACCTGTGGACACTGCACGACACATCGTCCCACTTTGCACCGCAGCCTCAATGCCATCCATGCCAGCGCTCCTGACTTCGTCATCAGCCCGGAGTTTGATCTGCCACGCTTATGACTACAAGGGCCCAAGATGGCCCTCTCACCGACCTCCGGAACCAACGCCTTGCGACACCAGCAACAGCGCACTCCAGATCTCATCGCGAGGATCACGATGCCCTGCATTTCCAAGGTACTGTTAGCAGGTCTTCCAAACACCGTAGCTGGCCCGTGACGCTGCAGTCAACCTGAAATGTTGGATTTGTTATTCAGGATGCCGTAATAGCCCCAGGCGGAGCTATCAACTTCAAGGAACTGTATTTTTCAGTTAATTCTTGGTCTTGTTTTAAATAGATAAATATTGACTATTTTTCTAAAACTAGTGTGGTGTCCTTCTGTAGTGTTTTTACTGTAATACTATGTGTTATGTGCAAATGCTTTACACATTGCTTCTGAGATAAGCCTAACTGCTCTTGCCAAGCTACCAACGGGGTGAGCAGAGGTTATCTAAGCTGGGTATCTCCCTTATTCTAACTAGAGTGAGGGTCCCTACTTGGACAGGGTGCAAACGACTGCCAACTAGAAACTCAATTTCTATCAGTTTCTTACAACACACAGTGGGAGTAATCAGCAAGGAGACAGAACTTGAAGAGCCGCCTTTGTCACTATCTTCATCCTGGGACTCAGACCCTAGGCCTCTTCTTATGACTGTGATAGCTGCTCCAACCATCACAGTTACTTCCCCACGCCTATTGAAGTGTCCGGCTGTTTTGGAGGCCCTTTGCAGTCTGCCCCCCACTAGCTCCTCGATTACCTTTGAGGCTACAGCGAGAAGCTAAAGAACCCTGCAACGGGTCATTACTTTGTAGCAATGCATGCAACAGGGAAAAAGGGAAGTCAAAAGGCACTGGGGCAAACAGAAAGAGAGTGGAGAGGGGAACCAAGACTAAAAGACAGTGTTCAGGCTCCTTAATAGCCTACCCAGCCCCAAAGTCTAACTCTGACCCTCATAGCCATCTGCTGAGCAACTCTGCCCTAAGTATTTCTGATAGCCTGGGCGAATTCGGCGAGAGGGTCGTGTCTACCATTATGTGTGCACTTGGTCCAATATTGGATTGTTTGGAGAAAGTGGACGCAGCCCTGAGAGTTCTGTGGAGTGGCCTCTTAGCACAGCATGCCACCAGTGTGCTGCCAGTGGGTTTGATCTGGGCGGAGCTGTTGTTGCTCTTTTTCAGCAGATCACAGCCCCACAGCCATAGCAGCCACTTCTTTTGGAGGGTCCAACGGATCCTGGCAGGACTCCCTGTTAGAGGGGAGGTTGGAGGTGCCGTTGCAAACTACAGGGAGCCGTGACCCCAGGTAGACTAAATTGGGGCCATGAAGCCCCTGAAGCCCTCGACTTGTTTTAACATTTCTACACTTCAACTGCCCCCTCAGGCAACCCCATATGTGGTCATTCTGTGCCCCCGCTGAGAGGTGACTTGAGGGAGAAGCGTGACCAGTTAGTCAACAAAGTGGTCCACTGGACTAACGGCAGTCTAGGAGGGCGGGAGCTGTCACACAGACAGATCAATCTTGTACGCAGGGTTACTTGGGTGCGTAATTCACCGAAGCCTGACGGAAATTATCAATCACATAGTGATTAATTTTGAAAACAGAAGGGTGGCAAAAGAGATCTTGCCGAAGATAAATTTTGCAATTCCGTCCCCTTCAGCCATTGAGACCCTTCTTCTTGTTTTTTTTTTTACAAGCCACAAAGTGGTCTGAATGTTCCACCACTGTCTCGCCAGCCCATCACTACCACCAACAGGTTTGCGCCTATCTCACATTTGGGCCAGCTGGATTGACTACCCCCTGCTTTGATCATCTCTGCTCAGTCAACTCAGCTGGCAGGGCATCTCTTGCAGTGGGGATCAGACCATTTCAGCTGGGTAGAGACGCTACATCGTCCTTAGCGAATGTCACCAGTAGAATTCCTGCTGTGGACTTTACTAATCGGGGGGCCAGACTTTTTCAATGGCCTCATGGAATGTTGCAGGTCTTATAAGCAACTGGAGTAGCAATGACGGGTCATAATTTTGTTAAACTGCATGCGGTTATTTGTCTTCAGGAGACATGGCTGACCGAACCTGTGTTTATGGATGAATGTGTAACAGATTTTACACCTGCTCTTCCTTGTTCCGCAAGCAGGGCGAAAGGAAGGCTCATAAGCTTCATCTCCCTTACATTTCCCACCCAGGACACACGGCTGAACCTCAATTCTTCATACTATCAACTTATACTTTTGTAGTGTCTAACAGCCCAAGTGCTTTCACTCAGTGTGTACAATAACGTGTTTGATACCTCCAAGGTAGATCTGCCCAGGTCACTGCTCAAAGATGTTGATGAATGTATAAGCAACATACACGGGAACTATGTTGGGGTGCTCATGGGGACTTTAATTTGAGATTCTGTCAGCTCTCTACGTCTATGGCCTGTGGGTTGGTGGACAGCGCAGGGGATCTGATTACTCATTTTTCCCATTGTACGCTTGGGGATGAATTTAATCAAGTCATTATAAAATACCATTTACTGTTCTCTTTCACTGACTCTGAAACCCATTGTGCTACCCACTTATGTAGGGAGGGGGACTCCCAGCCAAATAGACGTTATCCTCGTCTCTCAATCTCCGAGGAACTGGGCAACAAATTATAGTTTGGCAGATTTGCCGCTTAGTGGTCGCAGCCTCCTGGCACTTTCTTTGCATGTTTCCTTTCTGGCCAAAGTTCCCATTGCGCACAATCCTTTCCCTCTACAATTAATCACAGAATAAAGGGATACTCAAGAGTTGACCTGCGGTGGATGTAGCCTCATTCATGACAAGCTTGGTAACTTCTCCACTGCCTGATTTTTTAATTTGTTTACTTGATGATTGTATGCAGGGGGTGGACAATAGGTAATCAAGTGCTTTGACAGGATCTGTCGTTCTGGGCACAACTTGCTCCTAGCCCTGATCAAGTTCGGGCAAGGAGAAACCTGTTAAGTAGTTTGATGCCAATTGCACAGTAGTGGATAATCAGCTGCTGTCTGCCTTAAAAGAGTCCCCTAGAGATTAGGAGGTGAGGGAATGTAGGGGGATACAATAGGCATGCCTTGAGAGTGAGGAAAGCCACCATAAGGGAGAAAGCTTTTTCTTCCCTCCTTCAGGCCTTTGAGTTGCGTGACAGCAAGGCATTCTGGGTGACAGTCAACCGTAATCACTTTAGTAACAACAGTGACTTGGGAATCGATATGGTGATCTCTCCAGACACCTGGATGGCAGACACCTGGAGGACCCCGATGTTAGGGCTGTCACTGTTCCTGGGGGTGCAGGGGAGAGATTGTTTTTGTCTCCCCTAGAGAACCTTTTGTTTGCCTAGCCACAGGCACCATCTCCGGCCGGCCCAGAGATCAAAATTAGCAAGGTCTTGATGGCATTAGATAGTTGTCCATCCGGGAAAGCCACAGGTCCTTATGGGATCCCCTCCGACCTGTTTAAGGCTAACATCGAGTTGCGGGCTCTACTTCAGACAAATGTTCTTAATGTTTTCTTAGCCACAGACTCGCCTAAATCTTGGGCCCATACCACCATAGTCCCCATATTTAAAAATGGTTTCAAAATTGATCCACATTGTTATCGCCCAATATCACTGATTAATTCCACCGCTAAAGTTATAGGGAGAATCTTGTTGGAATGGCTGCAGACATAGGCTGGTGAACATAACGTAGCGTATGAGCTTCAGTTTGGTTTTAAGCCCGGCCTGCGAATGGTGGAGCAGGCCCTCAACTTGTACCTTTTAATTGGCAAGAACACCGTTTCTAAGAAAGGCAAATTGCATCTGGCATTCATGGATTTAAGCTCTGCTTTTGACACTGTCAAGAGCTAAATTGTGGAGCATTGTGTCAGATATGGGGGTGGAGCAGTACACAGTCAGCTTTCTGAAGCAAATTCACAATGACGTCACAGCTAGTGTGAGATATGGCCCGGGGGAGACCACAGCAGCTTTTAGCCTCGCCAGGGGCATGCGCTAGGCCTCTGTGATGGATCCGTTCTGGTTCTCCTAATATATAAACGGCCTAGAGAATCAGTTCGTGCACCCTGGGCCAGATTGTCCCCAGGTCTGTGGCCGCAGTGTCCTAGCATGAATTTGCGCTGATGATACAGTTTTATAGCCAGAACAGCTAACGGGTTGCAGCATTTGTTGAACCGCTTTTGCAATTATAGGACGAGCTTTGATCTGAGGGTTAATCAGTCAAAAACTCATGTCATGGTTTATAGGGCCAAAAAGAACGAAAACCCTGTTTTTATATTCAATAGTGACAGAGTTTGTACGGTTCTCACATTCGTCCTACTTAGGTGTCCTCTTCAATAAACATCTCACTTAGAGACCTCTGAAGACTAGTGAAGCTGCCACCTTCTCAAAAGCGGTTGAGGCTGTTTTCAGTTTTGCCAGCAGACTTGGCCAGAAGCCTGTTAAGGAAATTATAGCCATCTATAGGGCCAAGTGTTGTGCTGTTGCATCCTATGGAGTGTTTGTATAGGGTATCAGTGAGCAAGGGGGATTGGAAACTATAGAGAAAAGCTTCCTTAAAAGGTTATTTTCTGTTCTCACTAGCATAAACTCTTTTGTCTGCAGCATAGAGGTAGGGCTGGGCTATATTGAAGACATCATAAAAATGCAGCCCCTGCTACTGTGGCTCGGAATTTGGACAAAGGATCAGACCCTTTTTAATAGGGCTATCCTGACCGATTGCCTGCAACTGAACCGCCGCCTGGAAATTCCTTGGATAGAGTATATCCACAATATCACCTGCAGCCTCTGGCTTGATGACTTATTCAGTACCCCTGGCAGTCTTCAAACAGGCTTTGCTGCCAAACTGCAGAGTAAATGTCTGGCTCATTGCTGGGACCATGGAATGTGGAGAGAGATTAATAAGCAAACTGTACAAGCATATGCAGAGATTCCCAGGAACCCTGGCTTGGCACCCCTAACGTGGGTGGGGAATCAGCATCATAGGATCCTGTTGGTCAGGCTCAGGCTAGGCACTGGTCATTTCCTTGCCGCCTTCCCTGCTCAGGGCCCTTATTTTAAGAATTTACCTGCTTGTCCCTGTGATGGTTGCTCCATGCAAAGCACTCTGCACTTTATGGGTTTTTGCAAATTTTATGTTTTTCTGAGAAGATTTTATCTTTCACCTTCTAACCGCAGTGTATATTGAAAGGGCCATGAGGCAGAGGACTGCTATGATTGTTGAATAAAAATAAACTTTTCTCTTTCCTTCTTATCGACATCTGGCGATGCTAAGATAACTTTGTATCATGGGGAACAGTTTTCATTCTGTATGCGTTTTGTGCTTTTTTATAGTTTCTTTTATGATTATGATTTTGGTCGAATAAAGAGAATTGAACAAAATAAGGCCAAAGTTATTGTTTTGAAAGATGAGTCACCTGGAAGTCTGAAGTCCCTTAATTAATATTTATTTTCTATGATCATGTCACTGATCCATGTGGGCATGTTTTTGGGTATAAACTTCCTACTACTCTGTCACTGCACTATCCAAGGGAGGAAAATAGGAAAGCAAACAATGCAGTCCCGTGTAAAGCAGAATAGATGACCTAATGAAACCCTCCCCCTGCCTTTCCTGTAGCCCACTTACGACTCAGACCTACACTGTTACTTGCTTCTGGGTGTATGAAAAGCACGCCACTGCACTTGCGATTAAGGTCACATATAGAAATATATCTGCGTGGACAAATAATTTCCAAGAAATACTAATTGTAAAATAATTTCTGTGGCAAGGCTCCATTTATGATACACAAGGGGGACTTCAAAAAGTGTTTTGTTACCTGTGGCGGAGCCATATCGGCCACCATAGCATTGATGATGGCCAGTAATTCATGAGTGAAATTCCACGAGGGGTGCTTTTCTGGAGTTAACACTGCTAGGATCTTCTGAAGGACATTTCGACTCACTGATCCCCATAACAGACGCAGGTCTTCCATATTCACTTTCCAATTCCTCTGTAAAAAGAGAGAATCAAGAGAGAAGATAAGCAACATACAATAACATCACAGGGAAGAGTGATAAGAAGTGCATCAAAAATGTTTACATCATTAAACAAGGACAGGGGTTATGCTCTATCAGCTGCGACAACGCGCGATCAGTGACATTCATTAAACCATCCCCGCACTTCCTTGGCTTTACCAGAGCACCCATCAGACGATCAAAGGCAGACCTCGGCCACTGGGATATTGACAGAGACAGGAACTGAGTACTCAGTGTGAGTAATTACTGGTGAGCAATCCAAATATACTACAGTTGATCCCTCCTAGTTCACCAGGACCAAAAATGAAACAGGAACTTCAAAGACTATCAAGTAAACTTGTAGCATAATGATGATGAATGCCTTCGCTCCAAACAAAAAAGTGCAATCGTAAACAATCATCGTTAAAGCAAAATGTTTCGCCTATGCGAAATCTACTGACTTTGTCAATGTTTTTAGGACTTGTTGCAAAGCACCGCAGGCCGCTGTATAACATGGCTCTAAGTAAAAAAAAATTGCTACGATATATATATATATATTTTTTGTTTTACTTTCGGGCAATTTACACAGCAGCCCATGCTGTATAAAAAAAGACGGACACAGCAATAGATCTTACATACGCCAAACCTATTGTCATTGCCAATGTCTGTTTGGTTTGTGAATTCACACCACATCTGACCAATCAACCATGTACGTCTGGCGCCCAACATGTGGGCGGAGCCAAATACCCTCTCCTGGTGATTCGCACATAATTGTGTAGCTGACAACTAGGGCATTCCATAGTGCAGCACCTTTTTTAACGAAGTTTTTGATCGACTTTTTGAGTGCAGTGCAGCTAAGGGTGTGCCTAGCACAAAAACTTAGATTGGACTTCGTAGTGAGGCACAATGGTGTTCAAGTATTCAGACTTTTTTTGTGATTTTTCTGCTAGAACCAGATACATTTCAAGCTGACTGTGTTCGACCGGCGGCTTTTATTTAATACAACAATGCATTATCTTAGTTATAAGCTGAAAAGCGCTTAACTCTGCAGATGTGTGTCTTCTTTTGGATAGCCCAGGAGTAAGGTGACCTTGTAAAATGTAAAATTGTACTTTACAGTGTGTGTACGCAGTGTGTCGATGTAACTGGTGGCCTGATAATGTTCCTTCTCCACCAATACGGATGCGTGCTTGAGTTAATGCACTCTCTGCACAAATGTGTGGGAAACGTCAGTTATTTTGAGGGTCGAGCCTGCGTGGCATGCGCTCGCGCATGCGTTTTGCAGCAAGATGCTTTAGTGTTTAGAAAAGGGCTCGGAGCCCTGTCAACGTCACGTCAGTGTTTTTTATTGGTTTGTGGGCTTGCCTAATAAAATCTGCTTGCTTTCATTAGTCGAAGGCATGCATACGTCATGCCTTTTCCGGGGGCTAGCTCTCCTCGTGCGCAGCTACCAAGTACAGAAAACATGCGAGGCTTGCTGGTGTCCATCGGGCTCGTGGACTTCTTTTTCTCTCATTTACTAGCGCGATCTCGCTTGGCAGAAGTCGAGCGCTTTATATAATTAATTTCACTTTTTTGGGTTATGTACATAAATGCACTTTTGCCCGATAGGTGAAAAGTCGGGTTAGGAGTTTACATCGCGATCAGCTCTAACATGAGCAAACGTGAGACCTGTTGCATTGCAAATGCTTGTTTACCTTATGTTTGTCCCGCATACAGTGTAAGTTGTAAGGACGGTGGGTCACCTGGAGCACCTCGAACATGGAGTGCTGTACATGAAGAAGTGAACTAGATGAAAAACTTGTGGCTTAAATCAGGTTATTTAGGAACCTAGCTAAGATCCAACATTGGGGTGAAGGAGGGTGCGTACACCCATGTCTAGAGTGCTGTCGATGCCAGTGAAACACCACAGACACAGCAAACCCAACTTTTGGAGAGCCAGCTACTTAACCAACAAAACATTTATTGGGAATGTGTAAAACCGTAAACTCCCCTGAAGCCATGTTTAGGCCAAACCTAACAGACAGAGCAGCTGTCTGGTTTGATAACTACTTATTGGGAACATTCGAAAAGCTTCCCTGGGAATGTATCTCACACATTGGTTACAATTGGTTTTGTGGTTTGTAATTCACATTTGCTTACTTTGTTTTGCTGGCTTTATTTGTTTTAGGCTGTCCAGCTTGAGTACGTCTCTACCCTAAACCCTGTCAACTGCATTCTTCCTCCAGTACTGAATTTCGGTAAACATACCTTTAAATATTGTTCTTTTCTTGTCACATGTGTTGTGCATTCAAAGACAGAGGTCGAATGTCAGGCTCTGTCTTCCAGGGAAGTTGGTGTTTACTTTTCTTTCTCTGACTGAGAGGATTTGTGTGACGATGCTATACGGGTGTGCTACACAATTTATTTTACTAGCACAAAACAAGATTTAAATGTGTAAATGAACTGTGCAGATATTTCACAATATGGAAAAAACAAATGAAGTGCATTTATTGGTAATTCTTAAGTGTGATGGAATTTCTTAATACGATCAAAACGAATCAAAGCACTAGGTGATGACATTTTCATACATTATTTACTGTGTGCTGTATACTTTTATCAGTAAAACTGTATGTCTGTGCAATTGTAATGGCCATTTAAATTGAAGATGTGTGTCTGTCACACCATGCATACTCTACTTTACCCCACTCCACTCTACTCTCCACCACTCCACGCCACTTCACTCTACTCTGCCCCACTCCATGCTACGCCACTCCACACTGCATCACTGCAGTCTACACTGCACCACTTCACTCAGTGCTTCTATACTCTTACCCACTCTGCATTATGTCAGTGTACTCTACCCAAAGTACTCTACTGTGCACATGGCACTCTTATCCACTGCACTCTATGCCAAACCACTCCAAGCCACTCTAATCTACTCTGCACCAGTGCACTCAGCACCCCTACACCTCAGACAAAGCCCATCACTCACCATCTTCAGGAAGAACCTCAAGACGTGGCTCTTTGGATGAGGCCCCTTCCCCACAGCGCCTTGAGACCCTCACGGGTGAGTAGCCGCGCTTCACAAAAACTGATTGATTGATTGGCTCTATGATACTTCATTCTACTCTGAAGCAATTTACTCTACGCCATTGCACTCTATGCCACTCCATTTAATTCTGGGCCATTCCACTCTACACTACTGAAATCTACCCTGTGCCTCTCCACTCCACTACCCCACTGCATTCTGTGCCATCGTATTCTATGCCGTTGTACCATACACCAGTGCACTGTACACCACTTTACTCAAAACCAATACACTATGCCACTTCACTCTACACCAATCTGCTCTGCACAACTGCACTGTACGCCACAATACTCTACTCTGTAACACTGACACCACTGCACTCTACCTCACTTTCACTTTACTTTGCACTAGTCTATGCCACTGCGCTCTACACTAATGAACTCTACGATACTCTACTCTACACCACTACACTGTACAACACCGTACTATGCAACTGTGCACTCTCTGCTACTAAACTCTACGTCACTCTGCTCTGCACCATTGCACTCTATGCCACTGCACTCTGCTCTAATCAGTGCCACTCTACTGCACTCTACACTTATGCCAGTCCACTCTACACCACTCTAATCTACTATGCGCCACTGCACAATGACACTGCAGTCTACACCACTTTACTTGACGCCTCTCTACTCTACACCACCCTACTCTATGGCAGTGCATTCTACCCCACTCTACTATGCACCACTGCATTATTTGCCACTGCACCACTCTGCTAAAAACCAATGCACTGTATGCCACTGCACTCTATTCTGCAAAACTGCATCCTGCCACTAACCTCAACAACACTGTACTCTTCATCACAGCACTCTATGCCATTGTGCTCTACTCTACACCACTCAACTCTACACCACTCTACTGCACTCTACGGCATGCATTCTATGCCACTACACTCTACTCTGCATCATTCCACTCTACGCCACTCTAATCTAAGTTGCACCACTGCACTCAATGACACTGCACTCTACACCATTCTATTCTATGCCACTGCACTTTACTGCACTCTACTCTATGTCTCTGGACTCTACCTCACACTACTTAATTCTACCCTGCACCACACCACTCTATGCCACTTCACTCTACTCTGAAATAATCTGCCCAAAATCACTGCATTCTACACCAGTCTACTCCACTCTACGCAACTGCACTCTTCATCACTGCAATCTACTCTGCACCACTCTACTGTCAGTTACTGCACTCTACACAACTTTACTCAAAACCAATGCATTGTGCACCAATCTACTCTGTACTATTGTACTTTATGCCACTTCCCTGTAGTTCACTCTACACAACTCCATTCCATGACACTACACTCTATGATACTCCATTCTATGACACTCTACTCCATTAAACTCTACTCCACTTGATGACATTCTACTCCACTCCACTTTACTCCTCTCTGCTCTACTCTGTGTCACTCTAGGGCATTACTAAACTCTAGGATGATCTATGGAACTCCCCATGCCACTTTACTTCACACTATTTGATGACACACCACTCCACTGCACTGCTCTACTCTACGCTACTCCACTGCATTCTATGCCACAGTATGTCACTCCACTCTACTCTACACCACTGGACTCTACAACACTGTACTCTACACCATTCCACTCTCCTACACTACTCTACTCTATGCCACTCCACTCTATGACAGTCTACTTCGCTCTACATCACTCTACTCTACATCACTCTACTCCAATCTACGCAACGCCCTCTACTGTGCTCTTTACCACTCTGTGACACTCCACTCCATAACCATCTACTTCACTCTGGCCCTCTATGACACTCCATGCCACTTTTTCTATAACACTCTACTCTGGCACTCCATTCCACTCTATTCCCTACCACCACGCTTCACAAAACTCTACCCAGTACTATTCCATGCCACTCAACTCTACTCTCCACCCCTCTATGCCACTCCAGGTCACTTTATGCCATTCCATGACTCTCTATGTCACTACATAACACTCCACTCTACTCCACTTTACGACAGTCCACTTCACTCTCCTTTACCCCACTGACTTTTAGCCATGTTGAAGAGCAGCCATACTGGTGTACAACATGGTTAAATCATACTGGCAAAGCCATTAGCTCTTTAATAGGCAGTACCTACTGGCTTTGCCAAAGCGTGTTTAAACTAACAATTTAAACATGCTTAGTCATCTGCTTACACCTCCTACCCCTTTTGACTGTCTATGAGTACATTTGCATGGCATACCCTTACCCCAAGAACACAGAATTGCACATTGGGTGCAAGCCTCACTTGGAGTGCAGTTTAACTCAGATGCCTCAAACCACGTTCATTTGATGAAAGCCTCCACTTTGCCTGCACTCTTAAACACAGACACATGGACCATGAGCCTCTCAGAATAAGTCTCAAATATTTCATTCGAGGACACTGAGTCTCATGACAAAAGTGAATTAAAAAAGCGCTACGACACGCTCAGCGTTGACCATGTTTCTATACTTTCAGCCATGTTGAACAGCAGTGGAGTTGCTGCTGTGCAGCACAACTAAAAAGTATACAAAAAACACAGTGAAGAGGTCATCGCTGACCGTATCATGTCGCTTTTTTTTTCTGGAAGGAGGGAAAGAAGGATGCTAAGTGGGGTGTGAGTGATAGGGGCAAGCAAAGGTTGCAGGAAGGCCTAGGAGGCATGGCCCGAGCAAAAAGCTTGTGGAATAGGGTGAGAAGGACTGGGCAAGCAACAGTTGGTAGGAGGGACGGGGCAAGCAAAAATGGTTGCAAGAAGGGCAGGGCAAGCAAAAAGATCACAGGAGGAGAAGGGAGGAACGGGGCCAACAAAAGATGTCATAGGACAGTGTTGTAGAAACAGAGAGGGGGTGCAAAGTATGGGGAGGGGTAGAGAGAGCCTGCAAATACATGCACTGTTATGGAGAGCATGACCAAAAGTAAAAAAAGAAAAGCACCTGGAGAATCTCGTTGCCAGCATAAAGATACAAGCCACAGACAGGATGCTGTACTTGGGCCATGCTCTATGGCAAGGACAAAACTGAAGCTCTAGGAGGAAGCAGGAAGCACTGACCAATAAGAAGCAAGGAAACAAGAGTGATGCCGAAGCCAACCAATAGTAAGTAACAGGCAGGCTCTAAACCTGTTTTAAAGTTTTCTTTGTATTTAAAAAAAGATTTTGCCAGCAGAGCATGTGGGCTTTCTCAGGCGAAACCTAAAAGGTACAAAAGTAAAAAATAGTTGGAATGATAAAACAACCCAAAATAAAGAGAGCGGAACACTATCATCGATAGTTTCTGCTCACTTCGACCCCTGACTTTTGGGCTCTATATAGACTTATACTACACCCAACAATGTGGTTTTACTGTATAGTTTAATACAACTTCGGATGCAAAATACATGCAACATAGCAGACACAGATCTAAAGCCCGATTCCAACTGGACTGTATTTGCCTGCTACCCATACTGGAAAAACAAGTCTATCTATAAGCTGCCCAAATAACCATCCTCTAATCATCAGAAAGGGAAGCTCCTTCAGCCTCTGCAAGAGAAGCTGGCATGTCCCTGGTCGAACTACCTAATGTCACAGGTGGTAAATACATTTCTGCCAGAGAATACGTTTCTGAAGTAGCCATTCTGATACATCTCTTAGGGTTCTAGAATATTGCAGTGCCTTCTTCATAGCCTCAAAGGCGACAAACAAGGAGTCGCAATACCAAAACCCCACAGAACTGTACAAGTATAAATGTTGTAGATGGAACCCGGGGGCAGCAGGGAGAAATAAAATCAGCCATTAAGGGATACATTTAGGTAGGGAACTCTACAAATAGTAGATCCCATTTCCTGTATTCGCCCGGCTGAAGTCCCTGCCATTCGAAAGAGCACTTTTGGGAACTGACACCTAACATTCTTCATGTGAAGTCACAACATCAAACGAGGGAAACTGAAGGCCCTGTGTGACTAATGGAAGATCCAAGAAGTAAACCAAGACCTTTCCAGGGGGGCAGAAGAGGAGAGGCTATATCAAAGTCCAGCAGCCTAGGGTTCCATCCTCGACTCTCTACTTCGCTGATGGCCTCAGAGGCTTCCAGAAAGACTCTATGGTAAACCACTTTGGCTAAAAATTACCTATTCTGGAAAAAACTGTAAAATGAGAAGGATGTTGCACTCTCATTGTCAGGCTTCATTCTGGGTACCAGTGTAAAATCCATTAGTGTGGGCCAACCACAGGTCTTATTTTCTCATCCACTGAGGCTATACAACAAGCGTGTTCTGTGAGATGCTTTTACTCAAGCCCTGTGGCTCATTGACTGGACTCAAGAATGACGACAAGAACCCGCCACAGAAATGTGATCTTTAGAGCTCACTGTGCTGAGATGCAAGAAGCAAAGGACATAACTAGTAGGCCCATTTATAATGTGGCTCGTGGCACCATGAACACAGCAGCTAACATGTCCCAACTGAACTTTGACTAACTCTTGAGTTACAGTTGTATTAATGTGAGCAGTGGTGAAAGACAGTCTTGTTATTAGCTGCTCAGTTCTATGAACACAGGACCCCCATTCCACAAGTAGTCCAAAAGTGATCCTCATTAAAATATGTTTTTTTTTAGCAAATCTTTATTAGATATTTTGTGTTTACAAAAAGCATTACATCGTGCCCAGCAAATGACACAGTAACTGGTAAATCAGACTAGAATCCAGTGTCTGTATCCGACTTTGAGGCGTTATCAACCAGCCACATACAGTACAAAGGGGCACACAATACATAAAGAAAATTGTGTGAAACAATGCAGCAAACTAATAAAACCCTTCAACTATCAATCCTCCTCCACACAGGCAATCAGAAACATCAATTGCCAACCCGGTCAGATTTCAATACAATTAATTTGTCCATGCAGTGTATCTGTCCTCCCTACACACCGCACAATTTAGATATTTCTATAGTTCCCCCAAGCAGAAGGGCCTCCCACCAGCAGTTACTCAAAAAAGTTAAATGCTCGTCATGAAAGAGGAAGCGTAGTATTTGGGAGGCCCGCTTACAACGGCCTCGATTTAGTTGCAAAACCCAATGAAGCACTATTCTTATTTCTAATCACTTATTCCATGACCAGAATTGACCAAAGCTTGTGCACTACTCTTTTTCCAGTGCAAAGCTATTGTAAGCTTAACTGCTCCCAGGCACTGTAAGACAATGTGCCATTTTTACATAAAATGTCTAAAGTAGGGGGCTTCAAATCAAGCAACAGGACTTCAGACACAAAAGACGGTGGGTACCAAAAGGCTGCCAACTCTTCCTAAAAGGGACTGACCAGAGAACACTCAGACTAAATATGCATAGCGTCTCCTCTGGCTGTACAACACCTGCAGCAGTGGGGATTTGCATTCGGAAGCATTCTGTGCAAACGGGATAGATTGTCAGCCAACCAAATTTTATAATTAATCCCTCTCTTTGTCATAGATTTAGATCACTAACGGATAGTCCTGTCCCGCTGCTGCCACCAAATTGATAATATCTGATTATCCTGGGTCTGTTCCCTGTATTTATTATGGCGCCAACTCTGGGGAGTCTCTAGGGCAAGCAAGATTTGATACAAATAGGCCATGGTCCCCTTGGAGCCTATTAGGTTAAGGAACTGAGCTACAAGCGTAGTTTTATCCCACATCCCGAATTCCCTGGTTAGTAAGCCAGTGTCTAAGTTGTGCATACTGTAGCTAGTCCTGCTCAGAGAGACCAAAATCAGTCTTACATTAGAGAAACAACTTTGGTGAAGAGGTCTCAAACATATCCACCAGTATTATGCATGCCCCTCCCGCCAGACCAGGAAGGCGGTGCCTGCTAAACCTCAGGTGAAATCGTTTTTATAGTGAATAGTGGTATTTGGTTAGGGGTAGGTTGCTAATCCAGGAGCTGCTAAAAGGTCATCCCACAACCAAAGTGTTATGGCTGCCGGTATACTAAGGTATGTATTAGGTGGCCTGAGCCTTATATCCAACCACTCTAAGGCCCAGATTTAAGAGGACCCAGCGTCATCTAACGACACATTAGCGTCATTTTCTCTACACTATTGTAGTGTTAGATGCCCAAAAACGGCGCACCATATTCACAAAGTGGCGCAATGCTTGCATTGGTAACCCTTTCCGCCACATTATGCCTGGGACAGCAATGATGTATGCAAGGGGGTATTCTGGCGTTAGGGGGGGCGAACAAATGGGTCAAAGAAATCTAAGAGATTTCTTTGCATAATTTTTTCCTCCATTTTTAATGCCTATTCAGAGCAGGCATTAAAAGGAGGCTCCCTTTCAATGGGCCTCCGGGTGCTTTGCAGGGTTAGCGTCAACATTTTTGACGCTAATCCTGCAAAGCACCCAACTAGCATCAAACATTATGATGCTAGTTCTTTAACTACCGCCATGGTGAACAGTATATTAAATATGGAGCGTGCATGGTGGCCTTAGGGGGGCACTAAGGGGAGCTAGAAAAGTCGCGCTGCACTAAGTGTAGCGCCACTTTTCATAAATTTGCCCCTAAATCCCACAATGACCTCCGAGCAATGGCGTGGTCCATGCGCCTCCAAATCTTTTGTGAACAGCTGCTACGCACCAATCCACCACAACCCTTAGCAGTGAAGCAGGGTAAATCAAGGAGATATCAGGCATGACCAACCCTCTTGCCCCTCTCTCCTGTATCAAGAACCTCTGAGAAACTCTGGGTGCCATCCGCCTCCAAACAAAGCATGATAAATGGTGTTCTGTTTGCCTCAAGTACCTTTTATCGAGCCAAATTGTGAGAGCCTTAACCAAATAAAATAAATGCAGAAGCAAATTAATTTTGGGGACATTTACCCTGTCCAACTAAGAGATACTCAAGCAGCCCCATAAATTTTTGTTTTTATAAACTGAGGACAGTAGAGAGGGATATTTAGCTTGGAACAACTCCCCAGTAATCTGCACTTCCACGTAGCTAATAGATTGTGTGACCTAGATAAAAAGGGAAGGCCCCACACTAGAAGATTATCTCTTCAGCTGGTAGGGTTAGGTTAAATTTATCAAAGCTGATTCTGCACCCAAAAGCTGACTGAAAAGCCCCCAGGAGGGACAAAAACACACTAGAGACCTCAGAGTCAGCGTAGAGGGAGAGTTTGTATTCCCATGATCCAAATCGATACCTACACTCCCTCAGAATCCCAAATCTGACAAGCAAGGGGCTCTATAAAAAAGGCAAATAAAGATGGAGATGGGGCACCCCTGTCTCATGCTCTTGAATAGGCGAAAACTATGAGAACTCTGCCCTCTCTAGTGCCTCTATATAGGCAAAACTTATGGGAAACCTGAATAGTCACGATGACTTTGGGGATAGCGGCAGCATAGTTGGAAAAGACCATATTTAAAAAATGCAGGCCAACAGCCATCTGCTGAGGTACAAGGTGCAGGTACGACCAATCCACAGAATCAAAGTCTTTTTCTGCATCTAATGACAGCAGAATCACAGGAATTGCCTTAAGCACAGCCTTTTGAACAAAGTGAATGGTCGCCTTTATATTTATTATTGCGGGTTTGTCACCCTTGTGCAAAACCACTTTGGTTCAGGTGTATTAGGAATGGGAGAACCCCATTAAGGCAAGTAGCCAAAATCTGTGTCATCATTCAAGAACTGAATGGGGCAGTAGAACCATAGTTCTGTATGTCCCTGCTGGTTTGACAAAAACAGAAATTGTTGCCTCTCCCATTGTGGAAGTCATGCAGCAAACCTCAGAGCAAAAGGTAAATAGACATGTTAGTTTAGAGATTAGCTTGCTCAAGAATAGTTTATAGAAATGGGCCGTCTACCTATTGAGACCTGGGGCTTCAATATTTTTCAGGGTATTTATAACTTCACTAACTTCCTCCTGCTGTATGGGTCTGTCCAGGGACTCCCTTTGATTTCTGTTAATCCAGGACACCTTTATGTTGTCGAGGTGTGCCCCTTGTTGGGACAGCAGACATACCTTCCCAGAGTATAAATCAAAATAAAATGGTGAGATTCGTCAAGCCTTGACACATTGTCAGAGAGAACACTGCCAGTGAGACCAGTTCCTTAATATAATCCTTTTCATGTCTGTTCTGCAACAATCTTGCTGGGTCCGGACCTCCCAATCATGTCCCCCGTGACGTAAGACCTCAATCAATCAATAAGGATTTGTAAAGCGTGTACAATTATCCTTGAGGGTATCTAGATGCTGCAAGCTATGCTGCTTCAGGGGATTTGGCGGGGGGGCTGTTTTGTTGAACAGACAGGTTTTGAGTCCTTTCCTGAAGATAGTGTGAGGCCCTGAGATGCATGGGGAGTCTGGAGGGCTGGTGAAAGTTAATGCAGTGGTTGATATAAGATGGTTCCTTGATTGTGGAGGGCTATGTAGGTGTGAATCAACATCTTGTATTGAGAGCTCTTCTGAATGGGCAGCCAGTGGAGCTTCTTGAGAGGGGGAGTGATGTGGGTCCATCTAGGGTGTTTGAGAATGAATCTGACAGCAGCACTCTGTATGGTCTGCAGTCTCTTCAGCAGGTGTGTGGAGATCCCTACAAAAGGGTGTTTCCATAGTCCCGTCAGCTGGTGATAAGTGCTTGAGTGACTGTTCATCTGGTGTTGTAAGAGAGCCATCTGAAGATCTCACAGAGCATGCAAAGTGTAAGGAAGCAGGCAGAGGAAACTGCATTGATCTGGTTATTCATGGTGAGCTTGTTGTCCATCATAATGCCAAGATTGAGGCTGTGGTCTTTGGGAGTCGGAGAGGGTTCTAGTTCGGGAGGCCACCATGAATTGTTCCACAGGGAGGTATTGTACCAGAGGATCAGTACTTCCGTTTTGATGGTGTTTAGTTTTAGATAGTTGAGCTTCATTCATTGATGATGTTCCTCATGCACCTGTGGAAGTTGGCCTTTCAGGTGGAGTGGTCTTCTGATACAGACAGGATGAACTGGGTGTCATCTGCATAGGAAATAATGTTTAGCTTGTTGGTTCTTAAGATGTTGGCCAGGGAAGTCATGTAGGTTTTGAAGAGTATGGGGCTGAGGGACGATCCTTGGGGAATGCCACAAGTGATGTTCTTAGGGTCTGGCATGAATAGTGGAACCAGATTCTATGGGTTCTTCCGGTGAGGAAGGAGGAGATCCATTTGAAGGCATCTCCCTGGATTCCAATGTGATGAAGTCTCTTGATGAGGGTGTGCTGAGATGTGGTATCAAACACTCCTGAAAGGTCAAGGAGGATCAGGGCCCCTGTTTCTCATCAGTCCAGGAGGATTCTGCTGTCATAGGTGGCAACGAACAGGGCAGTTTTGTACTGTGGTCGGAGCAGAATTCAGATTGGGAGAAGTCCATAAGATTGTTGTTCTCCAGGTGTACCGTCAGTTGGCAGTTGATGGCCTTCTCAATGACTTTGGTGGGGAAGGGGAGCAGAGAGATGGGATGGTAGTTATTGAGTTTACTGGGGTCGGAGGAGGGTTTCTTGAGAAGGAGTTTAACTTCTGCATGTTTCGAGTCTTCGGAGAAGGTGGTCAAGGTGATGGATGCGTTGAAGATGGTGGTGAACTCCTTGCTAGTTATCTTGCTCCTGGGGTCGAATATGTGGTGGGGACACGGATTCGAGGGAGCTCCTGAGTGGGTGGATTTCATGATGGCAGTGGTGTCTTGTGTGAAGTTTCTTTTAAATGTAAGAGGGCATGCTCTGTTCTGTTGGTATAATGCAAGCAAAAGTGTCCTCTTGCTACAATTAGTTTACGTGTATTCTGTAACATGGGGTGTTCTGCCTTTACCTGCTTTAACTCTTGTATCTCATTTTCAACTGCATGGACCTCAAGTTTCCAGAGACGCTGACGATCTGCTGCAACTGCTCTCATATTGCCTCAGATTACTGCCTTAAAGGCATCCCAAACCACCCCTGTAGGCCCCTCTGAGCCCTCATTCAGGGTGAAATACTCTTCAATATGCTGGCTGATGTCTTCCCAGATCACCAGATCTCTAAGCAGTGAGGGGTGGAGGTGCCAAAGGAGCAGGGGAGCCCTGTTCAAAACACCAAGCGAGCAGACACTGGCGCATGATCAGAGATCCCCACCTCCCCTATCAGCACTGCATGAACCTCTGGAAAATGGGAGGCAGTAACCAATATGTGGTCAATCCAAGAATGGGTCTTATGGGCATGCAAGTAATATGTATATTTACTTTCCTCTGGGAACTTCTCTCGGCAAACATCATGAAGGCCACTATCAGTCACGGTATGTTTCATTCGCCTAGAAAAAGCGACCAGTATTCTCAGCCGACCTGCCTCCATATCAATCCGGGCCCCACATGCAGCATTGAAATCCACACTAAGAGCAATGTGCCCCTTTGCCACTCCTGCTAGAGTCAATAGAAAATGTAAAAGGTATTGGAGGGGTACACTGTAGCCAAACTGATCAAACATCCATGAAGAGTCCCAATTAAAAACAAATATCTACCCTCCTTATCTACTCTGGTCTCCAAGAATATAAAAGGAGAATTACGCATGATCAGAATTGCTATCACACACTGTTTAGAAGGCACAGAAGCGAAGAAGGTAACAGGATACACCCTGTACCAGAAATGAGCCAGGTCCCTTTTCAATAGGTGAGTTTCCTGGAAGCATATAATATCTGGCTGTTTATCCCTGGGAGACCTCCAGATTAACCCTTTCTTGTTGGGGGAGTTAAGACCCTATTGTTTAAAGTAGTAATAGTCACACCATTATAATCACAGAAGGTAACACATGTACAGGTGCAGGTAGACTAATGAAGTACAGAAATGGGTAGGAACAACAAATACACATTCCCTGTTTCGAAAAACAAATCCAACCAAGAAAACAAGCAGAACAATCATAAAGAGAATAACAAGACCAGACCTCCATCATAAGTGAGACTCAGGGCCTCCCAACTGTAAGGCCTTTGAAGGCAAAGGAACCACTTCTCTCCTCCCTGGTGCAAATCTCCTGCAGATCCAAAACATGGAAAGGATCGAACTAGCTCCCCACTGGACTCACTCCACCACACTCTTGGCCAAGCCAAAAGCCACAAGAAACTAATGAACCCCTCTTACCATCCCCGGGCCATTGTTCAAAATATAGTGTAAGTATAGGCCACCCAGCCAGCATCTGATAAAGGCCCAAGCCTCCATTCTCCATGACCTGGGCCAAGGGGCCTCGTGGGCACTAGGACTTGAGTACCAATCCGAGCTGGGACCTCAAAAGACACTACATGGAAGTTCAGTGCAGCATCCATCAAAGATGTTCTTGATCTCCTAAGCCAGGCCTTGGAGAGGCCCAGCTCCTTGAGTGGCTCCAACCGTCCCGTCCCACTTTCTGAAAGAGATAGCAGTAAGATTTTACTGTCGCTGAGGATCCGAAGTATCCCCAGGGATGACTAACACTTCGCAAGACTGAGATTTCTCTGTTGCATGATCTTGTTTATCACCCAGTTCAAAAGTGAGGCCAAAGGGATGTGTCCAGCAGTACCTGACTTAATCACCTAGAAGCTTCTGTGTGATTTCCCCGAGCTTCACTCTGTGCTGTAGGGTGGCTTGAAAGACATCCTGGTATAACCAGCACTTGAAATCCTGGAAAGAGTCATCACAGGTCTCCCTAGTTTTCTTTAGGACTTCCTTCTTCTCAGAAAAGTAATGAAATTTAACCAAGATATTCCTAGGTCATTGCATCCGATCAGACTGCTGAGGGGCCACCCTATGAATTCTGTCCTTATGTACCTCTCCATGATTGTCTCCCAACTCATTAGAAAACAAGACAGTAACAAAGACTTCTTCACCCAAGCCATGTACCCATAAGTTCTCCCGTCAAGAGCGATTTCCCAAGTCCTCAAATTTGTCCTCTGCAGATCTCAGTTATTTAATTAGTCGCTGAGGACTTGGATGCTTGCTGCTCCCGGATGGAATCAAAGTGCCCCTCCACATCCAGGATACATTGGCCCACTGGATCCCTATCCCTGGGCAGTTCCTGTATTTTGGATCCCAAATATATGTCAAATGAGCTGAACTTTTATCCAGGTCCAACACAGTTTGTCTCTCAATTCAGATTTAAAAGTAAGGAGGCTGTCCATGAGGCCTTTTGTCATAAACACCGTATCTCCCTGGTCTGGAGGCAGTTGTTGTGCTTCTAGAGGTGTCTCACCACCAATATAACACACCACTCTATGTTGGGAGGCAAGTAGGCTCTCCCCACCTGTTTTCTTTTAAGAGGGCCCTCACGCAGGTCCACAACGCCCGAGAAGCAATAATGAAGACACCACCAACCTCAAAAGAATATTTAGGTGGGTACTGTTAGTCACAAATGAGAGGGGTGTGGCAAGTCATACTACCAACGTTGGATGGAGCACTCGCCAGGAACTCCCAATGCAGTTAGCGCTAGCAAGGGCCACCTCAATCAAGGACCCAAACACATGCAGTTGGTCAGGCAAGGCCCAAGAATGGAAAATTGTAGACCCTGCCTGCCAGAGAGACCAGATCTCAACATGGGCTGTCAGGCTCCACTCAGTGCTATCTCTGATGGATTCTTATGACAACCGAACCACAACTTCCAAATAATTATAGCAATTAAGAAAATGCTGATGAAGTCTCCATACTTGTGACCTGCAGATATCTACATTATAGAGAAGAATCCATATTCTCACCTGGGCTTTATGTTTTATGTCCATGCACCCTTGTCTGGAGTAGATATACATATGTAGTCTGCACCTCTCCTCCCTGTGTGTCGGCCCTCAGCACCCACCGCCTTAGGACACAGTTACCACGGACATCCAACCAGGCCGCAAGGATCAGAGGCGGCTGTTGAAAAAAGGAACTGCCCCACACCAGGCCCAGCCTCACGCCAGCTGATCCCAGAGCCCAGGGACTCTGTGTTACATGCCACGAGCCAGGGGCCAAAACTGCTTCCTCATCAGCCGTCTGAGGCCCCTGGGATAGGGACTACCCTCCATTATCAGCAGAAAACCCCAGGGCCATCAGGACAGGTTCCAAAGAAAGAGGCCAGGCTAGAAGCTGTGATGGAAAGTGTCCAACTAGTCTGCATCTTGGCCACACCCCCCCCCAAAAAAAATTACAAATTTTAATAAGGAGTAATTGTAGCTTCTCCAGGATCAATTTGGAGTGTTAACACACAAATTTGACCACAAGCTCAATGTTCTCCCTAGCCTTATTCCTGCAGTACTACAGCATGAACAAGTGTTTAGAATTAAACATTCCCAGAAGTGGTAAACCGCTACCAGAGGAGCCATAAGGAGTTACTGTGGGTTTAGTGGCCTCATTAAAGTTGTCCTCCTTACTGGTGGACATTTCCCCCTGAAGCAGATCTTGACTCCATGGCATGAGTCATTTTTGGGTAAAGGGGCAGCAAATGTGCAGCCATGTCATGTCAGCTTGGTAAGGACAGTGTCACGTAGATTATCTATGGTAATAGAGGCCCAAGTTGGGAATCCATACTCATGGAAATGGATTACATAACTAATGCCCCGCATGCACTGGGTGTTGTCTCCTTGTGCTTGGAGGACATTTAAGGGCTTTTCTGTCTGGGACTGCCATAGATTATTTGACAGGCCCAAACACAAAGGATGCAGACCGGCATGGCTTGGAAGGGCTATCCTGAAGTGAGCAGCCACTATGACACCATTTCCATTAGTGTCAGGCCTGATGAAATGGAGTTTCTGATGGTGGAACCAAAGGGAATTTCGTATTCCTCTGCACTCTAAATTACATGGGAGAACAGAGAGGAGGACAGAAGGGCCATGTGCCAACTTTCTTTGCTCTAACCAAGTCTTTATAATTTTGGAGAAGGCTCTGAGAGACCCGGAGATGGCAACCTGGAAACCGTGCGCCAAAACACATGAGAAATCTGTGCGATCTGTTCAGTAGGACAGAGCTATGTGTACTCGAGGTCCACGGACACCCAGTGCTCTCGCATACGAATGGTGAGGCTGACTTGCTGCAAAGTAATCCTTCAGGAACTTTATGGTTTAGACATACAGGTAGACATTTTTTAAATTTGCAGTCATCACAGAGTATTTAATTTATCTAAAGGAGAAGTAACATCAGTGTGTTTCCTCGTAAGAAGTAAATCTGTTTTTGGAATGAAGTGAACGTTTGGAATAATGTGAATCCTTTCTTTTAGCTAAGTCGGTGTACCCCTCGTTCTAGTTCTCCTTCCGCACTACAACCCCCTAAATCCCATCCCATCTTTTGGCACTTTGACCCTGCGTTCTGTCATAGGCAGAGATGGTGTTGCTAGAAGGAGGGCTGCTGGGGGGGGTGCTGTTCAGTGACAGCCAGAGGGACACCTGGAAAGGAAGCTTTTATTGAAATGTGCTTGCTGGATAGGCTTATTTTGGAATCACTTTGTATGATACCACATAAAATAAAAAGTTTGAAAAATACCTTGTTAGCACTAACCCCACTAAAAAATCTACACAGTTGAGTTCTCGTGTATTTTTAAAATGGGGGGAGGGGCAAAAGGGAGAGGTTTAAAGGTAATAGAAGTATGCTACAAGTGCAAAGTAAGACTTTTTATAGTTTTATTAGGCAACATAAAGGCGAATGCACGGGATGTTCGGTACTTACATTTAAATAATGTCCGAAATGAGTTTTAATGCTGTGTCCGTTTTACATAGAGATACAAGACACATCACGCTGTCAACTGTTGAAAAGCGGCCCTGCATTATGATGTCGCGAGCCTGAAGAGAAGTGAAGGTCTCACAGCTTGCGCTGGGAGATCCAACATTGGAGTGGAAAAAAGAAGACGTTCTCAGATTTTGGGTCTAAAGCAGTCCTCCAGAGTTACTGCCAGATTTATTTAGTGCTTTATAAGTGATAAATCATTTTAGGATACCAGTTTCGACGTGTTTGCCTTGCCTTTACCTTTCAGTCAAGAGGCAGATGGTATCACCCGCACTGTTGTGACATGTGATGACGTGGGATGACGGGGTAACTACTGTGACGCACGCCGGGCACAAAGTGCCGGTCAGCAGGGAGCTGCAGCATTGCAGAGCAGGACGCCAGCCGGGCAGGACTCCTGCTAGAGGCTGCTGGTGTTCTGTGAAGGGGACAGAGGATTCAAGGGGTGACCTGGCTTCTTAAACTGAAGGGGCTACTTGTGCACGCGAGAAGTAAGTGAATAAATATATTAAATTAAACAACCTGAAGCTGAGCTTGAAACCAAACTGTAAATATTTAAAAAATCCCAGCTCAGTCTAATCCACTCTACCCTTTCTTCAGATTCCTCGCACCCAATCTCAATTCTGAAACCTTCATATTCTAACTTAATTTCCAAACTTCCTACGTCAACCCGTCGTCGTTTTAAATTACACAATCATCACTTTTTAATTTCAAACCAATTTTATTTAGTTTTTGATAGTATAAAATTTGAGGTCTGCATCTTCTTAAGTACCTGCTCCTTAATGTTTCAATTTTCATTTGTTCCCGAATTCCAGCCGCCTGTTCCTAAACCTGTCACTCTGTCGGGCCATCACTGCCATGCTCATACTCCCTTTCCTCTCCCACAATCCAGTACTCTCATAATCCAACCATTCTTCCCAGTGCTTAATTTGTAAAAGAATAAGTATGGGGGCCCAAAGTTTTACTCAGAAGCCGGCAGTCAGCGCTGTCAAATGTATCCACACAAGACACTCTGGGCCATATGTACGAACACTTTTCCCATAGACACAGAATGGGTAAAAACGTTTGCTACATCTGGCCCCCTGTTCCTTTATCTCACTTTCAGGGATTTTTTCATGCTTTCCTTCGGTTCTCTGTCTTCTCTTGCTCCTTTCTCCCTTTCATGTTTTTCTCTCTCTTGCTGTGGATCAAAGTCTGATGTGGAAATATAAGTGCCGGTCCCCAAAAATGAGTGCTGGTGGGTCCACCTGCAACCACCAGCTCAAATTAAGCACAACACCTTCCCTTCTTATGCTCTTATCCGAACCTTACACTATTGCAAACCCGTTCCGTCCTCCACACCCGCCCAAATTATTTTCTGCTTCCCATATCCGGATCCCACTGCTCTCCCACTGCTCCCTTCACACCCATACCCCCTTGCTCTACAAATCTCAACTTCCATTCAAGTATCTCAGTATCGTCCCTGTGCTCCCAGAGACATTTTAAGGGTTGATGGGGCCCGGGCACGGACCTTTTTGTGGCCCCGTGTTTAACTGAAATTTGTATTTATGTATTTACGGTTTATTTAAGCCTCGTGATGCCCAGGCACCGCAGTGACTTACAAGTTACCCTGTCAGACACGGAAGAAGAAATCAGATATGTGATTACTTATATCTAAGTGATGCAGCGTTTATATTCATTTAGTGTTTCAGTTTGTGAGGAGGCAAGGTGCGAGGAGCACCGCATTCATCTGATTGTGCTGGGCTGTTTCCAGTTGGGTGTCTGGTCCACTCAAATTCTTCATCGCATTCGTGGGAATTCTTTGCAAATTCGGCTACTTTTCCTTTCACTTCATAGCAACTATCATTTAACTGACTGAAGCACACCTCACAGACACTCCCTGATTCATGCATTCGTTTTTAGGTATGGCCTATTGAAAGCTTTAGTGTTTTATTTAACAGCTTCATGTAATAAAAATGTAAATAAAAATACATCTATACATGAGAGCTTTGGGCCAAGATTATCATCAAGTGGTCTGTTACCTGTCATTTACATTTTGTTTCCCATCAAAGCATACAGGTCAGGTTCACTCAAGTTCTTCACCACACTCATGGGGATGTTCTTGATACTGAAAGTGTTTGTTTCACCCAGAAATTAGGTTATTTTTTCCTATCGCTTTACAGTAAATGCCACTTAGCAGGTAGAAGGGCATCTCTTAGGCATTACTGACTCGTGATGAACTTATTAGTTGTTAGGTCTGGCCTAAAGACAACTACAGCTTGTTCACCAACCTCATGCAATTCTTGCAAAAAAGAAAAGAGTGAATTTACATATTTACATATATACGTTCATAGAGAGCTTTGGGTCCAGCTTTGCATCCATTGGCCTGTTCAACTGTCATTCAGTTTTGCTTACATCCATCAAATCATATGCCAAGCAGCATAGGATCAGCCCACTTCAGCTATTGGCTTACTTGCACTGTGAAGCATTCTTCCAGCTTACATGTGCCCATCTGCCGAAAAGAAGTGCACTTCAGTGCCAGGGCTGGTGGGCCAATACTTTGCTTTTCTTTCTATTGTTTATCCTTTTTTATTATTTCTTAGTGATTTTTGAGTATTTAATTTATAGGCCTTGTAGAGCGTTCGATACTCTGTCACAAATGCGGGAAATATCCCTTCTGTTGTATTTCAAGTCTGTTATAGACTATGGCACGTGTAGTGTGGCAGACGAGGTATCAGCCATGTTTGTGACGGAGTATGTAGTCTGCCAATGTCTAAAAGACCCATTGTCTTTAAGTTACAGTAATTCAAGGTCTATAGTACATTTTATTTGGGCTAGTAAACAAATCATAATTTCTTGTGCTGTACATTAAAAATAAAAAAGTTTTCTATATCTGTTCAAAGTACATTTTCCTATTTGGAAGCACACATCCTGTTTGCTTAAAATTATATGCTATTGTGTTTTTTTATTTAATATTTTAATGCAAGCATATGCCAGCCATATTTAGTCTGTGTCATACTTTTTTTCTTCTTTGTTTGGCACAGGCTTCTAAAAATACAATAGACCTGTTAGCTTTGCCATTTTTAAAAAAACATTTTGAACCTACATTTTTTGCAGTTAAGACGAATCTATGAGAATGTTCTAGTGAGTCCTTCCATTTCAGGCTGAACCTGCAGATATCGCCTTGAATCATGTTCCCAGTGCAGCTTAAACAGCTCTTCATGGCGCTGTAAACAGCAATGGACTCCCCGACATAATTTCACGTAGGCTATGAGTTGGTGTACCGTTTGATGGCGTTACGTCATTTCGTATCTGGTGCACTGCTCCGGGTGTCTGGAAGTGCAAATCTGCTTTTATGAAATGGGGAAGGCCTGCTTTGGTAAAACACGGTAGGCATTTCCAAGTTTTACTTACGAATTGCCTTGACTCTTGTTAACACGAGTTTTTCTGTAACACGTGTTTTTCTGTGCCTCGAAGTTCTCTTTCTGTCTTCTCCATATCTTCTACCCCTGATCTTTTCTGTATTCTAATCCAGAATTTTAATTCCTTCTCTGTCCTCGCTGTTGCTGTTTTTGGTGTTCAGTTTCTCCCACACACAGTTTCATTACCATTTTCTTTAGAAATACTTAAATTGAAGACAATGTGGTAAATTCCCAAATGGAAAAGTAATTTGTGATTGATAGGCTTTTATCTGCCGTTTCCATAAAATCAAGATGTCACGCGAAGACACATGCCTAAACTAACCAGAAGCAGAGCATTTTCCACCAGCAGAAAATCTGGTTTATGCTTAGAGTTGTTATAGTGCACCTTGCCTTGTTTGTTTCTTTTCCAGGTGGAGAGATCATTCTACAATAGCCTCACAAAATATGAGCATGTCGCATTGATTTTATGCTCAAATGACACACTTAAGTAAATCTTTTTGTGCACTACCTTTATATGCACAAGTTGTTGGTGAAGACAAGTGGGTCTGCATCTTCTCTACCTTCAATAATGGTCGCCTGCTTGTCCCTCCCCTGAGGACACCCATGTTACTAGCATAACCCTAGCTATGCTACATGGTCCTTCACCAGGGGAACAAAGGGCATGCCCTATGCTGTGCTGGCAGTGCCTGGCCTTGGGTCTAAATGACCCTGAGTTGACTGTTGCTGGACTTGTTTCCTCTATCCAGCAAGGGTGATAAGAAGGGCCACAGTATTCCCGCTTCAGAATAAATGCATCATGTTCAATTTTGCTTTGCATGCCTGCTTAAGGTTAACTTCATTTGAATTGAGCAGCGCACAATGACAATCAGACCCTCCCACAGCTGCCAGAGGGTTAGGGGAGCACAACTGAACAGTCACTGAAGGTGGTCTACAAAGCTTGAATTGAGTTGATGGGTCGGTGAAATACAAGTCACTTTTCCTACAGCCCTCATTCTCAATGGCACCTCACCTGGCATCTTTGTTCAACACCAAGACCCTTAATTAGCCTTTTTGTGAACTGAAAATCCCCCAATCTGTGGAATAAATTCTAAGGAATACAGTCTGCCAGATAAATGCTCACTGCCATAATATCACTGTGGTGGAGGAAATTCAGCCGTTGGCTTGAACTCGGAAATTACTTGAGAAATTGAAGCCATCCGAAAGCCCCACATTTCTACCATCTAAAATCAGAGGGCTCTTTCCAAGTCTTGCACCCTTCTCTGTTCTCAACGCCCTACCTTTCCCTTACCAATGCTGCCTTGACCTCCCCATTCTCCAGTCTGCCCCTTCCTCCCATAATACAACCCTTTCTCCATACTTCAACCCCTTATCTGTCAAAACTCAGCTTTCTTCCCATATATTCAAAGTCTTCCCATAATCCATCCCACTTCCTGTACTCCAAGAGTCAATTTTCTTTAGTCCTCCCCTTAAATACTGTAACTCCCTCTCCTTACAACAGACATTTACTATCTTCCCAATATGGACTCCTCCCGTATTTCAAATCCCTTTATATTCCAGTTCAATTTCCTTTTTATACTGCAGTCTACCTTAAAACTTTAAATCTCATACCCTTCTGCATCCTAAGCAACATCTCTCTCCAACACTAATGGTCAGACTCCTCCAATACACTATCCTCTCGACATTTCTATGTTCCAGTCCCCAACCCATACTTAAATTCCCCCATTCCTCCATACTCTATTAAGCCTTCCACACTTCAACCGACTTCATACTGTAGCCTCCTTTTACAGTCGAGTCCTTCTCCGTATATTGCACCCCCTCCCATAATGCAATACTTCCTTCCATCATACTCCACCCTCCTTCATCACATACTACGAACAGCGCTCCTCCTTCCACGCTTCACTCTTCTACAACTTTGTTGTCTCTTCCCTTTCTATTCTTCAGAATCTCAATTTGATTTTTCTCCTATTCGCCTATTCCCGCTCATATGACTATCCCCATGGTTGCAGCCACTGGAATTATGCTGCATTGGAGAAACTCATTATATGGCAGAGTTTACTAAATTATGCAGACAATTTAACCCATTAGGTCTCTTTGACATTTAAACACCATAATCATTTTTTAAGCAAACGTTTCATCACAGTTCAGCAATTAACTGAAGCGTAACCAGTCACCCTTTACAAGGGATCTATCACTGTGTGGTACAAGATATGCTTTTTTGAACTTTTGATCGTTTTATCCTAGAACATAAGGGCCTGATTTAGAGTTTGGCGGATGGAGTATGTACAGTCGCCACTGCAGAGTACTTTCTCGTGCCATGGCGAGGGTACTCCATCTGCCAAATGCAGATATGTCCACTGGCCCAGCGGACACAGCTTGCATTTCCAGGAACCGCAGGCAGTTCCTGTAAATGCACTGAAAGTTTGATGGAATGCTCCGTCAACATCAGAGCCATACATCCTACTTTCAATGTGTTTTTTATTTTAAACAAAATCCCAAAGCAGGATTTTGTTTTTGAAAATAAAAAATGTAATGACCCTCTTGCCAAAGGAGTTTTCTCTAATTTCCTGGGGAGCATTTTCCAGTTTTCACTGTCGCTTACTTCCAGGTTTCACCTGGCTTTGACAGACAGTGAAAACGCACCATTTGTCCGCCCACTCTACACCAAACCTCCAACGGCCCTTACTCTGTTGGGCCATCTGAAATGCATGTTGGTGGCAGAGACTGTAAATGAGGCAGATGACCTTCAGTTTGGCAGTGAGGGTACTCTGCTGCTGTTGTGATGGACTTCTGTCTCCACCAAATTCTAGAGGGGGTCCTACATTGTTTTCTGAAATCTGCAAATTATACATCAGAAGTGCATAATTCCAGTGTCAATGTTCCCAGTATACTACACTCCTGTTCCCTCACACCAAGGAACCCCAATACTCCAGCCGCCTTTCATATCCTTCAACCCCTTTCCTCCCCCCATACTCCAGATAATCATGCTATAATCCCACACGTCTCATGCATCAATCCCACCCATACCGTTGACATCCCTCCACAGTTCACCCCATCATGTACCTGGCGCATCTTGATTAACCCTTAAGTACATCTTGAACTGAAATGTAGTGAATAATTTAGTACCCTTTCGCAAATTGAGGTATGGATGTGAAGAAGCTCGTTACAGCTTCACCTACTAAAGCTGGTAATTTTCTGACTAGCACTAGATATTTAACTCTGAACCAGTGGAACAATTTGGAGTTATTGTTTTTTGGGGAAATTGCAATAGTTTAAGACAATATTGAAAATGAGATCTCTTTGATAACGGTAGTCAATGGTTCTACAAAGCAGTGAAACTTTTAACGACCTTTACCAGCAGGTGCATAAGCTAAAACACTCTGCTTCCATCAAAAGACTGGATTGCACCTTAGGTATATGGGTGACAACTAACTCACAATGTGACTACTATAAATATTTATTTTCTGGTTACCACTCCAAACTTTTTCAATGCCCACAGACCGAGGCACAGACGGCTACTTGGATTCATCTGCAGCATTTTAAATGAAGCACTTTCTTTTTGATGGCTAGAACCTTTACACTGACTACCCCAGGTTTTCAAGGACTTCTTAGGGTACTCACAGGCCTTATAAATCGGTTCCTCTTGTCTGGTTGACCAATTGTACCCAGCACGCCATTCGTCCATCCTCTGTGGATCTGGACTTTTCCACGCTTGAGCAATGTCCCTTTTTACCACCAAGGCTGCAATGCCCACCAAGGCTCTATTCCCCTGAGGAACGCCCATTTTTCCCATGAAACCCAACAATGCTAATTAAGGAGTCAGTTGAACGGGGGCTTCCAACACTGGCGACAATGTACGTTCTATTTTAGACCAGGAACAGATTATTACTGGACATTACCATACTGTGTGAAAAGAATCAGCTAGATGGGCCCACACTGCTTATAGATGGAATCGGGAATAAAGGCAGTTCTGTGTAGATGTTTAGGAGACATGTACGTGTGGTGCAGGTAGTGCAGTTGTATCAGCTGCAGGTCAGCTGATATCGCTAGTTCGCATGGGGCCATGCATGTCTCCTGCCATTCAACCTTGTCAAGCTGTCCGATCAAGTCCTCCCATGTCTGGCGAAGCTGCTCCAATGTTTTGGGGGTATTATTGACCTAGGAGCTGTATATCTGGGAGATTTCACCCGTCCCATCCTTCCCATCAGCAGCTTTACCTCAAGAGGACTGAATTCCGGCAGATCCTGGAGTTGTGATATATAACAGCTCGGGATGTGTTGCACCTGGAGGAACTCGTGTAATTGTGTTTGTGAAAGGGAGGACTGGGACTGAAGGTCAGTGAAGGAATACATATTGGATCCTCACCAGAGGTCAGTGAGCATTTTGATACTAAATAGGTCCAATACACGGAAGCCCTCCAACCTCGACAGTGATCTAGCCAGCGACCATGCCAAAGAAGAGCCTGGCCCGTCAGGTGACCCTCCCATCCCATAAAGCAAAGGTCCTGCCTCCATATCAAAAAGATGACCCTGGTTACCTCCAGGAGCACCTGGGATATTGGACCGCCATATAGATACTCCAGCACGCCGTCTAAACTGAGGTGTTCAAGCTCCAAGCGATATGTGGGGTCACTCCAGCCGCCCATCAGTCAGTCTTTCAATTCCAGGAGATGGGATGCCCAGTAATACAGCTGGATATCTACTGCAGCAATCCCTCCATCATAAACCAATCTGCGGCATTTAGCATGGGCCATTATGGGGGCACGTCCTCGTCAAAGAAAAGACTGCATAAGCGCTGCCACCTCATGGAAACATGCCTTGGGATATAAGTAGTTCTGTAGGGTATACAGAAAGCAGGCAGCACCATCATTTTGATCTGGGCAACTCTACTCAGTAAGTTAAGGGGGAGGGTATGCAATGCCGTTAGACTAGTCTTGGATTTCTTTATGGGGGACATTGGGTGTAGGGCATGGGCCCGTTCGGGCATCGTGGTGACGTGGATCCCCATGTATTTGAATTTGAGGCGGCGTATAGGGATATTCACCTGCTTGAGGCATTGTCTCCTCTCAATGGGACCAAGAGGGATTTTTCTGCATTCAGATGAAGGCCAGAGGCCTCAAATAACTGAAGAAGCTTCAGGGCTCTCAGGCCTGAGGTGTCAGGTTCTGCCAAATATAGTAAAACATTGTCAGTATATAATGCAATTCTGCCCTCAGAAGCGTACTCCCAACACCAACCCCCCATCTGTGCAGCGCATCTAATCAGCCTCACTAGTGGCTCTATAGCAGGGCATAGAGGAGGGGAGAGAGGGGGCAGCCCTGATAAGTTCCTCGTGTTATAGGGAACAATTCAGACAGCACCCCATTAATGATGACCTCGGCTTTCGGATGTGAGAAAAGCAGAGATATAATTCTCCAGAGGTGAGTACCAAACCTCATTCGTTAAAGTACCTGCCCCAAGTAGTTCCAGTCCTTGGTGTTGAAGGCTTTTTCAAAATCGAAGAGCAATAGGGTGAGGTCTGTGGAAAGTTTAGCTCTATGGGCAAAAGCGACCTATAAACAGCATATGCAGTGTCTTGTGGTATAATTAGGCATGAAGCCACATTGGTCGGGGTGGATTAAAGACGCAATGACCGTTTGGAGTCTTGTTGCTAGAATTTTTGCGAATAATTGTATGTCTATGTTAGGGATATGGGATGGTACGTCCCATAGTCGACAGAGGGCTGGTCGGTCTTGGGGACAATGACTATGGTAGCCAGGTCCAATTCGCGGGAGAAGGCTTCCATCTGTAATGCTTCAGTATAAAGACAAAGAAGCTGGGGGGAAAGCATGTCACAGCAGGACAAATAATACTCAATGGGAAGGCTAGCTGGTCCTGGCGTCTTCCTAGGCTTCAGACCGTGTGTGACCTCTCGGATCTCCTCAGTTGTGATGGGTTCATCCAAGGAGGTACTCTGGGCTTGTAAGAATAGGAAAGGGTATGTCTGCCAAAAGTGGTTGAGCGCATGCCACCAGGTGGCGTGTGTGACGAGCGTTCTGGTCTTTGTGCGTGTCTTCTGCCTTAGTTACCAGATCAGCCGATCCAACCCTCACAGCTGATAAGAAGTGTGATTCTAGGCGTTTAGTGGCTAGTCTGTAGAGCAGGACACTGTTTTATCGCCATTTTCATATACCCGCTGGACAGTCGTACATCAGCATTGAGAGGCTTCAATGGAAAGAAGGTGACAGAGAGGCGTTTTATCTAATTGTAGTTGGCGAGCAAGGAATTTAGTCAGAGAAAGAGTGATCACCTTTTCAGTGTTTAGTATACATGTCTCCAGGTCAGTCATTTCGCACTGTCGTTCTCTCTCCTTTCGTTCCAAGAATCTTTTTGACACCCACCCGGATCCTCATTTTGCTTGCTGCCCGTAGTTTGCCTGCCCTCTCAACTGTGCGGACATTGATGTGGAAGTATGATTGAAGTTCATCTTCTAAATGTGTGAGTAACTGATCATCATTAAGGTACCACATAGGGCATCTACAAGGGGCGATGGATCCCAGTTGGGGGAGCTGTAGGCAATGGTCTGAAATGCCCTGGAAAGCACTGTAGCTCCCGTTGTCACCAAAAAATCAATGGCGGGGAGCAGAATGTAGTCTATGTGAGACATGATGTGGTGAGATGCTGAGGTATGTGAGTAGGCAGTGCACTTGGGGTCCATGTTCGCCATACGTCACAGAGTCCCAGAGTAGATTTGGCGCATCAGTCTCGAGTAATCGGCCCAGAGATATCCAGTGCTGGAACTACCATCGCATTAAAGTCTCCCCCAAGGAGGAGAAGGCTGTGCGGGAGGGTTGCTATCATATCAGTTAGGTCTTGAGGAGTGCTTGCTTGTGCAATTGGGGGGGACAGACGTAAAGGCTGTATAAGGTATATGACATCTCCCCAGCATGCCTATCATCCCCAGATACCTACCCAAGGGGTCATGCAGGCTTTGGATGTTCATTAAGAGAAAGGAATTATAAAAGAGCACCGCTACACCTCTGGAACCTCTGGCAAAACCTGCGTGAAAGACTCAGTTATAACTGTATCTACCTATGATGAGTTTCCTGCAGCAGGGCTATCACCGACTGAAGGCACTGGAGAAACTTAAGGACACTGGTATGCTTAATGTGGTATAGTACACCATTGACATTCCATGAAACAATAGGGAACTTCAACGGAGGACCAGGGAGTGGTAGGTGTGAACACCCAGTGGGAGCAACATCAGTGGGGTTTTGTAACACTTAGGGCGGTTAGAAAAGCATTTCTATATGGTAGAAAACATTGACAACCAGAGAAAACCAAACATATTTCCCCCAAAAGATCATTTCCTCCCGACCCAACACTTCTACCCATGAAGCATCTTTTGCCCACAAAATACCCAACAGAAGCAAACAAACACATATCCTAAGGCATTCAAAAGAAAGCCTCCCTGTATTATGGTCATGGAATAAACGGATATAGCAAGTCAGCACGGGGCACCCTGAGTCAAGGGAATGTTCTGCAAATATGACTCAGTGACCCAAAGCGAGGTCTGCGGCGGCAACGGCTACCCCATTGTCAGAGTTCGCCAAGGTCTCGGAATACATGGGAGTGGATCCGTCCATGGATTCAGGTTGAGAGTCATTGTGTTCAGGCATCAAGGTCGCGGGGACTGCTCTCTCTCGCTCTCTCCTTGTTTCTGGATTTGGAGCAGTGTCAGGACTGGGAATGCTTGCCAGACGGATTCAGGATCTCAGGGGTGGCTTGTGAGCCTCCCCGCAGGAGATCATGTCTCCTTAGTGAATGTTGTCCAGTGGCACCTTCCCATGCCACCTCAAGGGTGTCAAAAAAGATTAAGAACGTGAGTTGTGCACAACTCACAAGTCTGGCGGGGAAGGGCAGTGCATACGGAACAGACACCGCCTTAGGCTTCTGTTTGACTGGATCACATGATTTCTTCTGGGCCTGTGAAACCTTGGTATAGTCCAGAAAACTCATAATACATGAGGACTGATAGATTCATTATTATGGCTTCTGGCCTCCCTAAAAACAGCATCTCAGTCACAGAAGTTGATGATTTTGATGATCATTGGTCGTGGGGAGCCTTGGAGACGGTGGGGCATAGTGTTAATGCAACGTGTGCCCATTCAACCACAAAGCACACTGATAGCGATGTCTACCCCATCCAAGTTCGAATCCTTGTCTCCATGAAGACAGTTGGATGGGGGGGCTCAACTCCCTCTGGAAAGCCCACTAATCAGAGATTGCTATGCCGGGATCGATTCTCTGAGTCCTCCTCCCTGGACTCTAGGGTGGAAACTTTTGCTATCAGTGCTGCCAATTTGAATCTGAGCTCTAAGGGTTTGTCCTCCAAAGTAAAGACACCCCCTTCCATCTCAGTTACCTGGCCTGCGACAGATCTAAGGTCTTAGTGCAGTAGACCAACCTAAACACCCACCTCACCAGTCTTATTCTCAAGGATCTCTCATAATGTCTGAATTACTTAAATAATGTATTGCAGATCTGAGGGCATCGGATTGGAGACTCTGTCAGGCATTTATTTATTCATTTCGGGAGCACTGGTGGTAAATTTGTCTATCTTAGATTGGGAGGTAGAGGCCGGGGGTTTGCCCTTACCCATGTTGGCCAGAGAGCGGGAGGGCCAGGAGTTGGAAATATCAAGGTGCTCACAATTGGTAATAGTCCTTCCACAGGATTCAGGCTGGTAGAAGATGAGTGATCAGGGACGATAGTCACGTTAATCCCAGGCAGGGGCTGACGAATGGCAGTCTAGAAAAAGCACAGCCAGTCCACCTCAATCCACCTGCCCCCGCGGGGCTGCATGAGCAGTCAGGAAGAGCAATCCAGCAGCCAAGCAGAGTGGGCTCACAAATCCAGATGCTGGGAGCCTCGGGGTAGCAGCAAAAACCGCATCCACATCCACCGTCTCCAGGAGTCGCAGCTCGGGAGGAGACCAGAACCATTGAGGCAGCTATAGGCCCATCAAGGCCCCACCAGCAACCAACCCCCTCCCGCCTCAGCTCAGCCGCTCCATGTCAACGTCCCCAAAAGAAAAAAGGGGGGGTGGGTGGGGAAAAAACGGGGGTGCCTCAAGGTAAGGTAAGGCACTGGCCAAGTTGTAGTTGCTGGGTCTCCTTGGGATTAAAGGGGAAGGCAGAAGATCTTTTGGTCCAGCTCCATAGGCCGATGGGTGGGGTGAGATGACCTGTCGAATTTGCCAGCTTTGCATGGAAGGCCCCAGCTAGGCGCGCATAGACCAAACATAAAGCAATCTGTCAATAAAGAGTGTTGGCCATCACAGTAGCACCCGGCGACCCCGGGAACGGTGCGCCATGTTCCGAAAAGGGCCCACACTTCAGGTGAGGTGTATGAGTATTTACGTCAAAACCATCAAATTAGTGCTGGGGCCAAGACTCCATCGCCTCACCTCAATGCTGGATTTGCTGTCCATCAGGGATATGGGCTGTGGCTGCCCCTTGCCACAACCAACGCCTCCACATCAGGTCAGGGCATGTCCTCCAATCGCACAACCCCTGCACAGTCGCGACCAGGTTGCCATCTCTGTCCTGGGTTCAGCCGCATGCACCACAAGGCGGGGCTGCTGCTGAACAATGGGAGTAGAGAGGGTCAGATCCAGACCTAGGTAGTCAGCTCCCCAGCTGAGGTGTCCACCCCAGGCAGCGTTCACACAAGGCCTCCCGGTCTCGTGCCAGGCAGGGACACATGCAGTAGTCTCTCTCCCGCCCTGCAGGCTCAGCAGCAGCAGGGGAAAAGCAGCACCGGGGTGGGCCCAATGCGGATCGGCTGTGCGGTCAGCCACGGCCACCAAGGAGCCCCCAGCCTGAGGCAGATGGGAGAGGCCGTTCGTCCCAGGAGACCTCGGGGACCACAGGGAGCTTCAGTTAGGCTCTTGTCTCTTGTTCCATCTGGGGCTGAAGCAAGGTAAATATGAGCACCATTGTTATAAAGAGGTGAGTAGGGGATGTGCAGGCTCACTGTCTTGTTTTGTGTTTGAGAACTGGACATCAAGATTAGGTTTCTTTGAAGCTTCTCACTTTTAAAGCTAATTTTTTTCATGGCAGTTACAGGAGCTGGGTGTTTTATAAGTTATGGGAACTGTTGGTGAACCCACTATACCTGCACATGTTCCCAGACCGTTAGATCCTGAGAGAAGGTCTAGGACGTGTGTTCAAGAGCTTGACCTTTTATAAGGAAAGGGGACCATGCTTACCTCATTTTTCCATCTCTTTCTTCAGACGTAGAAGGAACACAGCATCCTTTGCATCTTACCCTGGCTGTCCACGTCTACATTTCAAGGTATCAGTAGTTTTGCAAGAGGGCAACTTCTTTGTTAATTTTGGGACTTTCGACAGGAGGAAGAAGGCAACTTTATGGTTTTAGATAAAAATCAACACCTGCTTATGACTTAATAAGGATTCATGCACCTGGTGGAGATTAGGGACAATCAGTTACAGGTGTCTGCCTCTTTGGTGGAGTTTCATCATGGCTTGATATTTGTCTACTGGCTTCCTTGACCATGCCCACCAGATAGGTGATAAAGGGGCTATGGACATCAGGAACAAAATCTTCTATACCAAAGTAGTTATTCAAGTATGCCCTTTTCTCTTGTATCCCTAAAATTGGATTTGTGGCATTCATTATGGAGCTGACTTGCTGTCTATTCGTTCTGAGGACTGGGCGAAGGTATGCCATCTTGTCACAGCCTCGATTTTCTAGGACAAGTACAAGGAAGGGAAAATAATTGCAGTAGTACGCTGATTCGTTTTTATTACTAAGTTTCTTTGCTCGACCTAGTACTTACAATCCAATATGACCCCCCGCCGCCATTTTGGACTTTGATCTTCAACTTGGTAAGTTGATAAGAAGCAAGGGTATTCTTTTATTACCAACTTTCTACATTTTAGTGGAGCATATACTGTAAATCCCTTTTTTGAATGTACAGACATATTATTGCATCATCATAATAACACTGTCAACACGTAAAAACATACCTGCCATCTTTACCCCTAAGGGAGGATGATACAGTTTATATAATATTTTTACGACTGGTAATTGTAAGGGGAGAGACATTCCAGCCATTTAGGATCACCTTACTATTTTGGGCACAAACAGCTCCAACTGGCACTGGGCGATGTTGCACATAGCAGATGATTGGGGACAACAGTCTTTTTAAATTATGAAAAGTGTTGTGTCCAGTTGTTAACTCGTTGTTAGCATTTCTATGATAAAAACATTCCATATTTTAATCCACCATGCACTCAAAGGTGGTGCCACATGTGCCTTGCAGTAACGTATGATTGAGAGCTTTGTGGCTAAGGACATTTGTATTAGCAATTATCCAGTAGGTGTTGCAAGGTGATAAGGAACCTTGCCGCACAACAAAACAATCAAGGGATTAGGGGTTAAAGTGTTGCCTGTGATGCCTTCAATTCAGGACATAATGGTTTTCCAATATGTGCGGGTGCATTGTCACCACGCGTGCCATTGCGCCAATATCCTGGCATCCCCTCCAGCACAATATCAAGGTCCCAAACATTGTGAAGTATGACATACTATCGCATTTAGAAGTTTGTTTGAGTTTGCCATATGTTGGGAGCATATTGATGGCTTTGCAGCTCTTCTTCATATGAGTGCCCATATGTTTTCTGCTGCCTCTTTACCAAGCAGCTTTGGTATAGTTTCCTGCATTGGGCATGTCTACACCCCTACCCTCTTGGAGCATATTGATGGCTTTGCAGCTCTTCTTCATATGAGTGCCAATATATTTTCTGCTGCCTCTTTACCAAGCAGCTTTAGTATAGTTTCCTACGTTGGGCATTTCTACACCCCTACCCCCTTGGTTCTTTGATTTGTATAGGGTATTTTAGCTCCTCTAGGTAATTTAACCTCACAAACATAGGTCAAGATCTTTGGTTGTATTGACTGATCAATAGTCCAGTTTGAAAGGAGCAATTAGAGAATGGATAAGAGTCAGGGTATAAAGTTAATTTTGATGCAAGTTATCTGTCCTAGCAAGGAAATTTACAGTTTGCCTCATCTGGATAAGTCTTTAAACAATATACCTAGTGGGTTGGACATCCAGTGCATGTAGTGAGGATATCGTTTTGGGAAGATACACACTTCAGTATTTGATAGGGCCATCAGTGACACTAAGGGCCTGATTCTAACTTTGGAGGACAGTGTTAAACCGTCCCAAAAGTGGCGGATATGCCACCTACCGTATTACGAGTTCCATAGGATATAATGGACTCGTAATACGGTAGGTGGTATATCCGCCACTTTTGGGACGGTTTAACACCGTCCTCCAAAGTTAGAATCAGGCCCTAAGTCTATACGTGTTGGTATGGTTTCTGTCTGCGTGGGTATAGTTGGCCCCTTTGGAGATCCTGGCTTGGGGAGACAGAAGGAGGGAAAAGAAGAATGACTGGAAGATTTGGGTGTTTTTCAGTGGACTATACGGTGGTCTGCAATGAGGTGAGCACAGGTGGACAGTCTGTACAGACTGGGACCAAGAGGGGAAAATCAGAGTAAGATGGCTGATTAGGAATCGGCGTATTTGTGGTGATGAACAGTGACAATAGTCTGACCACATTATTTTGGAAAAGCTAGGTTCACTCTGCAACAAAAAGGTTTTTGTAAGCACACGCTACAACCACCGAGAGCTATACAAGGCCACAAGTTTCACTCATCATAGTCACTGGATCAGCACCACAGATCTTACCAGCAGTTGAGTCACGTTTCTCTTCCGGAAAATCAGAATGCGAGGCACATCAATGGTGTAGTTAATCGGGAAGTTGTACTTCTGTGGAAAAAAAGGGAAGGTGAAATGCTGGGGTGCAAAGCAGGATATTTATTTAGTACCAATCCTGAGCAGCATGGCAATGCTGCCACACTGGTGTGTTTGGACACCTCAAGGTGTGTGCCTTACAACAGTTGCCTATAGTCAGCCTTGAATCAAATAAACTAATTTGACCAGGGGTTTGCCTGTTCCGTGGCTCTCACCTGTCGGTGGTCAGACACACAGGTATAAAAAAAACACAAATAGAAACTAATTTAAGTGCAAGCAATCATGCAAGGTCCATCTCGTTCTTGTACTGTTAATCTGCCACAATCTGAACATTTTCCTGTTGGTGAATCTAAAGAAAAAGGACCCCTAAACCCCCCAGAAAAAGTCTCCAAGAACTTAGCCTACATTTTCATAATGAAGGAAAAACCACTTGCTCTAAATAGGTATAGCTCTCTACATTCGCACCGGAAATACTCGTCTTTCTGTTTTAGCTGCATGGTTGGAAGGTACACCCAAGAGGCCAGCATACATTGCTTCATATGAAATACTGTGTTGAACTACATATAGGACACCTGTAAAATGTTGTTAGAGCTTCTGTAATGCCTCCTGATTTTCCAAACATTTTCAGAGGGAGGCTATATAGTTTAGCCTGCAATACGCAGATAGTCCTCAGCAAATAATCCACACTGCCTACCAAGAAATAGGAGCAGTAAGCATATTGGGCAAAAAGGTGTCTCAGATATTATGGACTAGTAGATAGCAAAGGTTATAACCCAATGTAAAGCCTTGCAAGGTGTATCTACCTTAAGGAGGTCATGTATGGAAGCAGCAAATGAGTGATTCAACTTGGAAAAGATGGAGCCATGGGTCACAGGAAAGTGCTCTTAGACAACATCCAGGACATAGCTCTTCCGTATGCCTCCTGCTAGACTTACAAAAGAGTCAAGGAGACACTGGTCTCACTGACAAACTAACTATCAGGTAGCGCTATGGTATTCTGGAGAACATGGGTCACAGCCATATTATCTTTTCCCTGGAGTAATAAGGATGCACTCTGTAAGGATTCAGGTATGGGCGCTGCACAGCTCAGCTAGAGACACAACCAGAAAAAAGGATTTTTGTTAAAGACCTGCCACATATAAACTTTGGAAAGGGACAGCTATAAAATATTTATAAGATATGATATCCTTTGGAAGATATATGGTAACTGTGACTTGCTCCCTCTTGCTAAAGGAAAACAGAACCTACGTCCAATGATGGACTCAGATTTACCTATAACTCAGGTTCAGGGCCTTTAACAACCGGCATAACCCTCAGCAGCAGGCTACAATACATTGGCTCAGAAAGAACTGTTAGTCTTAACCTCCTAAGACATGTACCAACGAGTCACTGAAACTGACAGGTTCTGTCACCTGCTCCGTTGTGGTGCTTTGGGGGCACCCCTGATCTCTCAATGATGCCTCACCACAGCTGTTGGGTGGCACACACTTGTGAGACCCAGTAATACAATGGCACATAGGCTCCAACCCAGCCAGTCCCGCAATTCTTTTAAACTCCTATTAAAATAATGTATCCTAACTCTTGTTCTTTAAATATGTAAACTCAGCTAAGAGCAAATTATTTAAAGTTTGCTGAAAGATTAGAGGAGACACCCAACAACAGGAAACATGGGAGAGTAAAGCCTTGCGAAGATGTTAAAACAACAGTGTTGGTTGTTGCTCAAGGATGTTCTGTGGTTTGCTACAAAGGATAGTTTTGGAATTGTACAAGGTATGCAGTATAAAAGAGAAAGGAAGTTTATAAATATTTTGAGAAGTATTCCAAGGTCAAATGTCTGCTTCTTTTTGGCACATTTAAACAGTTAGGGCCAGATGTATCATACAACCGATTTGCGATTCTCAAATAGCGATTTTTAAGAAATCGCTATTTCAGAAATGCAAAAAAAGGTATGTATGATTTTTGCGATTCAGTAATAGTGATTTCTTAAAAATCGCAAATGCTATTACCGAATCGCAAATAGAGAATCTGTCCCCATTCGCACCTATGGGCCTGTTAACCCATATCTGCAAATTTTTTGCATTTCCAAAATTGCGATTTCTTAACCAGAAATTGCAATTTTGGAAATGCAAAACCCCAGGGTGCTGGAGGCCTAAGGCCCCCTCTGCTGCACCCCAAACAATTTTTGGGGGACATGTATGGTGCAAACATGCCAAAAGGGCATGTGTGATTTACATGTACATTTTAAAAATGCATTTTAAGTGCATTTTAAAATTTTGCACATGGTTACCATCAGGTTCAACCTGGTGGTAAATAGCGATTCCTAATTGCCCAAATCACATTTAGGAATGGCTTCATACATGTGCTAAGAAATCGCAAATAAGGAATCCTTATTTGCGATTTCTTATTTAGAGAGTCGCAATTTGCGACTCTCTACACAGGGTCGCAATTTTAAGGAATCGCTATTTTTGCGATTCCTTAAAATTGCGTTCAGAATGTCTTTCATACATACTGAACTGGCTTTTTGCATTCGCAAACGGGCATTCGCACCGTTTGCAAATGCAAAAAACCTTGATGCATCTGGCCCTTAGTCCACTAAATCCAAAAAAGTTTAAGGAACTAATTAGGTGCTAAAGTGTTTTTATCTATAGAAAACCTCCTGGTAGGACTTCTTAAACATCAACTAAACTTGTCTATAAGTTCCAGTAAGGAAAGCAACTAGAGATGTTGCATCTGACATTCTTTACCGATTGCTGACATTCAATAGTCATTGGGCTTTCTACGCTTCTTCAGAAATAATTGTTACTTGACTATCATCTCAGAAGAATACAGACACTGCATAGACCAAATAATCTCCTGGGAGCTGTGGAGCAAGGACAGTTGAAAAGGTAGCATTTGGACTGGGCATCAATGCTCCTGGGCCTACCATCAGAAATTACTTGCTAGTTGGAAGTGCCCTCAGTTTACCCATAGAGTTGGCTGACATTCATGGTTGGACATTTCATGCTACTGGCTCCTGTGTCTCAAACCCAGCAATAATGTGAGAAGCAAATGATGTTCCTAAGGAGCAAATTTAGGTCGAAATCCTCTATCTTTTCAGCCATTTCAAGTCCCCTTCGTAGTTGGTCCCACCCAGTGAAGTCAGAACAATGTAACACAGCTCCCAAGAGAATCAACAATAAAACAATTAGTAAGAACAATAATCTGACATGAAACCGGGTGTGGACAGTTCAACAAAAACATGAACAAAAACATGAAAAACCTAATGCTTGTTACAAATCTTAATGTTATAGCAGTGGGACCCTGGTTGCAGCAAGACTCTAATACCAGAAGAATGCTCTTTTTTGTAGCCCTGCTCAACAGCCATACAACCTCAAACTGTGGATGGATAATGCTCTTTATCAGTACTGAGACTTGAGTGGGAGTATAATGATGTAACCCCAACAGGGGACTCACTGGTAGCTGACAAAGCAGGGAAATCCACAACCTCCATGGTCATTATGGAAGCAACTGGACCAACTCTGCCAACCCTCTTGATCTTAATGCACACCTGACAAATGACTGGAATGTGAGAGAATGCATACAGAAGATCCATTTTCCAAGTCAGGGACAGAGTATCCAACTCCCAACTCCTAGTCTGAAGAAAGTAAGTGCAGAACACTGAAAAGGGTGCATACTTCTGCAAAATGTAGCTGAACACCTGGCTCAGTGCTAGAGTGTTGGACAAGAGGAATTCTCTAGTGCAGCTGTCTTTCTGTTTGTTGTCCACTCCCCTTCCATGCTCACTGCTGGGGCAAGTAATGCTGACTTAGGACTACCCAAAGACCTAAGAAGAATGCCTGGCGTGCCAGGAACTTCAGTTGTGTGCCCCTTCTCCTGTTAATATAAGTGTCTAACAACATTACCTTCCTTTACAGAGTGACTCAAAAAATTTGGAGCACATGAGGTACTGCCTTCAACTTTCTCCAGTTAAATGACATTCTTCTTAAAATTTGATCACATGCTGAGGTTTCCTGTATACTTACCACAAGCCCATCCCAGGCTCCTGACATACAAATTCAGAGCAACTCCCCTTGATTGTTTCTTAGTCCTGACCTTTCTTGTCACGACTAGGATGTCTGATGGGGTCCTCTAAGCGATATCAGCATCTTCTTGCCCAGATCTTGGTATGCCAGAGGTAAGGGTGACCCCTCCTGGTACCAGTTTCCACTGGCAGTTGTGAGTACCCAGCAGAAAAGTGTTCTCCAGAAGGAGCCGCATGGAGGGAAAAAACGGCAGCCAAAGAAACCTAACAAGATATTACTCCAGAGGCAATTGTTAGGTCTCAGAAGACAATAGTAATCAGTCAGACTGCAGCAGCAATGACCAGGGACAGGGAAGGAGAAAGGGCAAAGTACTGGAATGGAAATAACAGCTAAAGCTTAATCCAGGAGCAAAATAACACTACGAGGAAAACTAAGAGTTGCGACGCACTGAAAGGCAGAAAGAACCTCTCTTATTTAGGCCTCACCCAGGATGAGGAAACAGAATCTAAATATAACAAAAAAATGATAGCCCCTGAAATTACTATGCTCTCTAGGGCACAACAACCAGTGGAAAACATACACAAAATACTGAAAACACCTCCTTGTAATAGAAAAAGCAGACTTTTTTTTATATGTATAGGTCTATGGTACAACTCATAGGAGCAATATTGATACAAAGGAGGCAAACATCAATAGTGCACTATTTTATTAGGGGTTACATCCAGTTCACCAATATTCAATATACAAAACTATATAGAATTTTACAAGCATGCAATCAGCTTATTCTATCAAAGGCAAAAACCATACATATGTGTAACCGGGTCACAGAAATCACTCCTTCCAAAAACCACCAAACATTCAAACATTCATACTCAACCACATAAACTCAGGACAGTATCACACTATACACAAAAACTCTAAAAGCGAGGGTATAGTAAGTTCACTTATGACACATCAATAATAAGATACCACTGAAAACATCTGGTAGGTTCAATAGCAGTGATGTTGTTCCGAAGACAATAGTTACTTTCAATGATAACCACAAAAAAACAACACCTCAACACATTCCAGTAATATATATATATATATATATATATATATATACATATACTACTCATTCTGCTATACATTATCAAAATTGTGATCCTTCCATTCCATAAAATGTGCCGACACGCATTTCGATGTGACCGCACAGAGGGGGCCACCTTCTTCAGGACGCAAAGCATGTGATGAGAGTCGAGCCTTGCAGGCCTGTGATCCAGCGCTGCTCTGCTAAATATATATATAAAAACAGCTCAGAAAAAGAAAGCAATATCTGATGAAAACTATACATGGCACAATCTCCATAGCCAGAGTACGCAAAGGCCTACCCAACAGAATATGATGAAACGGGACCGTTGCCAATGAGTGAAAAAAGTAGCTGCCCCAACTTGCTGCTGATACGCCAGATGCTGTGCCGGAATTATAAAGGAACCGGATAAATCCTATTGGAAGCAAGCAGGGCAAAAAGGAAAAAGTAAGGGGAGTGAAACAATCTACCTACCATCGTAAACTGTGAGACCAAACTAAAAAAGAGAAGATACCTCCCCAAACAAAAGCCTCCCAAACATAAAGTACATTTACATCATGACTCAGTCGCCCCCGACTGGGGATTCACACCTCTGTACACTCAGGACTAACAGTAAATAAGCAAACAGATACATAGATAACGAGAAAGCGCCGAACGCCAAGAGTACCACAGTGTAAGTTAACTACACCCACAGTCCGCATACATGAGAACACAAACAGATTTTAGAACCAGCGACATCAGTAAACCAACAGACGGGACCCCAGGAGGATAAACTAGAAATCTTAAAGACAGAGGAAGAAATCTAGCCTGCCGAGAAAGAAAATAAGTATGAAAAGGAAATAAGCTAAAAGCCTCCTTCTCCTCGCACGAGGCCACATAATAGCATAATGAAATACTTAACCTGGCTAGTCGGACACCTTGTGGGGGCCCAGAGGGTCGGGGTAGCTCAGATCGCCATATAGCCACAGGCACGGAGAAGCTGCCGGGAAGGATGCGTCACAGGAGGATTAGAACTCGACATACAAAGCAGACAGGAAGTGAGAAACCACACCAAAACACCATGTTGAAAGGAAAAATTAGTATTGCTTGGAGAGCGCCACAACCTGCTAAGCCTAGAGCAAGCAGGGGCATAAGCACCAGTATGAATACAAAACGTGAAACAGCCCTGACTGGAATTTGGCCGACTCAACTCGCAAACCAAAAGCCTGCATGGATTCAAAAAGGGAAAGAGACGGTGGGACAAAAAACACAAACTATCTGCCAATGATAATCCCACAAATAGGGCGAACTAAGGATGGTGGGTAAATAGAACAAGGTGACCAAACTTGGGCAGCTAAACTAACTCAGGGAACAAAATAAAGCTACAATGTAACAAACAAATGACATAAACAACTACTGGCACTAAAGACACGAGGTAAAGGTTGTCTCGAGAAGACAACAGTGAACTAAAGGCTACGGGTCCCGAATGGAGCCAGGTAAGCCAGAACCGGTATCATCCGGAAGTTATTACTTTACCACATTCTCCCAAGGGATAGACTCATTCAAGCCTTTATCATATGTCTTAAAAGTGTAAAGCCAATACACTTCTCTCATTTTCCTTCTCTTGTTGGTGTCTTGTCCTCTGATTGAATCCTTTCCAGGATAATCCAATTCTACTCTTTATCAGTAGGTGTCTCCTGTGCACAATGTAGGACTAGTGGAGCTCCCCTCTTCTAGTTAAGTATAGCTGACTTGTGTTCACTATAGCATTGTCTAAATTCTCTGTTCGTTTCTCCAACATACCCAAGTCCACAAGGCCACAGGATAAGATAGATGATGTTATTTGTTCTGCAATTAGTCATGGAGGTCAGTTTGATAGCCACAATGAGCCACAATGGCATCTTCACACTCGTGGCATGTGCCACATTTGTGGTCGCCTTTAATTGGACTGAGTCCTGTGATAGATCTCTGACTGTCATCCACTAGTCCAGAAATACAGAATTTAATCAGTGTCCCTCAGGTTGTGATTCTTCCTAAACGCAAACAAAGGCTCCTCAAGTGGAATTTCATCTGAATTAACTTTTAGAATGTGCCAGTGTGAGTTAATGATCTGTCTGATCTTGTTGTTCAAAGTCGAGTGCTGCATCACACATACTAGTCTGTTGTCCTGTTGTTTATTTCTACCCGCAAACATGCGGTCTCCGTTGCAAAATATCTTGCTTTCTTAAGCAAGTCCTTCACCAATCTGCCTGGATAACTCCAATTCAAAAGTTTCACCATCAAGGTTTCTGAATGCTGGAGGAATTCCCTGGTACTGGTGCAGTTCTGGCGTAATCTAAGAAATTGGCTAAATGGAATACCTTGCTTCTGGCATTTGGGGTGGTAACTATCGAAATGAAGAAGTGTTCTGGGCAGTCGGCCATGTGTGAAGGGAGACCATAAAACAATTGTCCTGATGTTTAATCACAATATCTAGGAACTCCACCTGAGTGCAGTTTGAATTACTGGTAAATTTCAAGGTTTGGTCACACAAGGTTAACCAGGCAAGTAACTCTCCAATAATGCTTCTTCTCCTCTCCTTATGAAGAAAATGTTGTCTATATGTCTAGGCCACTGCTTCACATTTTCAAAAAAAGGGGGCAATCTTTTTGTAGATGTCTCTCTCCTTGAATTCCCACATATACAAGTTTGTTATACTGGGGGTACAAGAGGCCCCCATGCTGACTCCTTTTATTTGGCGGTATATCCCACCATTAACGTCAAAAATGTTCTTGTAGAGAACTATTTCCAAACATTGTAGAATATACTTTTGTTGGGGATTCCTACCCTGTTTCTTAAGGATATCCGCAACAGTGGTTAGTGCTTGTTATTGGGGGATATTCATATACAGTGTTGTGGGTTAAGGTCCAAACCTTCTATCTTGGTGATCATAAGCCCAATATCTTGTATAAAAGAAGGCAATTGATAGACAAGAGGTTTTAAGAATACATCCACATATTTGGAAAGAGGCTCAGTTGAAGCCCCAATGGTAGACACAATGGGGCTAAGAGTCCATTTCGTTCTTTTGCGGGTCTTAGGGACACCATAGATCACAGAAAGCCAGATGGGTGCCTGATTCAAATAGCAAATTCTTTTTTTGCATATAATACCCTGTTGCAGGGCCTCCTGACTATTGGTTTGGATACACTGAATGAGTTTCTATTCTGGGTCTCTCACAATTTTCTGGTGGTATTCTGTAACATTGTTTTCATTTTGGACTTATACATTTGTGTGTCCAAAAGTACAGTGCCTCCTCCCTTGTCATACGGCTTCATTGTTATCTCATGATCTAAACTGAGTTTCTTGAGTTCAAGATTTTCCTTTTTGGTCAGGTTGTACAATGGCTTTGGTATATGTTTAGACATTTTCAGCATCTTCTTGAGAATCACCTTTTGAAAAATGTCCACCTCAGGACCTAATCTATGTTGGGGTGGTATGAAGGTGGACGGAGCTTTTAATCATGATATATTTTCCTCACTTGGATCATGTTATGACATATAGTAATGTTTCAATCTAATCCTGCGAAAGAAGGCAAATAGGTTGTTTGTGAGCTCAAATTTGTCACATTTACTGGGAATAACAAAAGTCCTTGGAAAACAGAATCACCAGGATCCCTCAATAATAGTTTGGGATGGTATGGGAGTTGGAATTGTGGTGGCCATCTGGGGTTGAGAAACTACACACACTTCCAGAATCCCTACTGTGGGATTTGGGGAAAAAGATTTGCACAGGAAAATGGCCCCAAGAAGGTGTATGTTCCTAGAACAATAGCTGTCCGTGCCCAAGAAGGATCACACCATGGCGACATCTTGTGGGGGACTGGTGGCTGATAGTGTTCACAACTTTATCAGGATCCGGAGTCATCTCTCCATCAGAAAATACGTACCCAAAAAAACTGAGTTTTGTTTTGTAAAGTTCACACCTTTCAGCATTTAACCTGAGACCTGAATCTGTAAGCAGCTGACACACCTGTTTGAGAGCCTTATGTTCCTTCTGCGTTGTTCCAGTATATCATCACCGTAATTGAAGGGATGTGTAACAGATTGAATAATTCTATGTATAACATCTTGGAATATGTCTGCAGCAGATGACACTCCAAAGCTCAATCTTTTGTCTCTGAACAAACCAACATGAATTGCAAAAGTGGTAATGTACCTGTATTTTTCATCCAGCTCAAGGTGTTGGTAACCTTTATTCAGGTCAAGACAGGAGAAAACTTTGGCTCTATTCAGCTGCATGATCATGTCCGCAATATGCAGACCAGGATGTCTCTCTCTCTTGATTGCTTTGTTGGCTTGGTGCATATCTACACAGATGTGCACTGCACCTACACTGTCCTTGTTTTGGCACCACCATTGCTATGGGCGACACCCATGGTGTGGGACCAGTCGAGTGCTTGATTATACTGTGTTTTAGCAGGGTTTCTAGTTTCTTCTCGACCACTTCTTGCTATTCTGCGATGTCTCTTTGCAATAGGCTGGATGTCTTTATTAATGTGGAGTTGCACCTTCATTGTTTTGAGCATTCCTAGACCATGAAACAGAGATGGGATCTGACAGACAATTTCAGGTTGCATATTTAGGTTGTAATTGATAGATAACCAGTCGCTTGTTAGCTTCGGTTGCAAAACTATAGCATGAAAGGGAATGGGGTAACTTGAAGAACGTGAATTGGGGCCTGAACAGATTCTGATGCCACAAGTTTGCCGTGAACAATCCTTGACTCCGCAACGGTTTGGAAGCATCCCAGGTGTACACTTTCGTACTGGATGCTGTGAGTCATGGTTTAGGTGCCAAACTGTTATTCAACTGGCATGATTTTGTTCAATGCACAACTGTCAATTACAAAAGTTATGGGACAAACGTTGACTTTTAGTTTGATTTTTGAGCAAGGGTAGGGCTCACAGATGGCAGAGTCCAGCAGTACCAGAAGAGCTGCAGGCAGTCTTTGATGTTACAGAGACTGTAGAGAACAGGGGTCAAGCTAACAAGCCCCTGGATAATCTTGGGTTCAAGGATGAGGAGAATTAGTCCAGTACTTCTCACTCCAGGCAAGAAGCAGCCAATCAACACAGCAAAGCAAGTAACAAAGTGGCAGTCCCTCCTACAGCACAGCAAGCTGTATGCCGGCAGAGTAATACAGTTGCAGAATGGCAGTCCTTCCTGGCAGCACAGCAGTCCTTCTTCCTGGTAGAATGACCTTGGTTCCTTGGTGGGGTCTGAAGTCTATTACTTATACCCAAATGTGCCTTTGAAGTGGGGGAGACTTCAGACAGGCCTTTGAAGATCACAAGGTCCCCGCCCTTCCTTCCCTGGCCCCAGACACTCTACAGGAGGTTATTACAGTCCTTTGTGTGGGGAGAGGAACAGCCCTATCCAGGTGTAAGTGAGGTAGAGCTACCCCCCTCCATCAAGCCAGTGTATGGCCCATCAGCCTTCTGATGGGCCATCAGGATGCAACTGTCACACCTCAGCTCCCTTTGTGTGTGACTGCTAGAGGGAATGCACAAAGCCCAGCTGCCATCCACCCCAGACATGTATTCAGAGACACGCAGAGGCACACATGGTTAAAGTTAGAAAATGCCACCTTCTAAAAGTGACATTTTCAGACTTACAATTTAAAATTCGAGTTCATCATAAGTAATGATTTTGAATTATGACTCCAGAGACTCAAAATTCCTATATTTTTCCAATGGGAACTTTCACTTAAAGGCTGATTCAAGGTAACCCCAATGTGATCCTATGGGAGGAATAGGCCTTGCAATAGTGAAAAATACATGTAAGAGTTTTTCACTACCTGAACATGTTAAACGTAAAGGTACATGTCCAACATTTTAATACACTGCAACCTGCCTTGGGGCTAACTATGGCCTACCTTAGGGGTGACATATATCCAATAAAAAGGAAGGTTTGGACCTGGCAAGTGGGGGCACTTGCCAGGTCGAAATGGCAGTTTAAAACTGTACACACAGGCTCTGTAGTGGAAGGCCTGAGACAAGTTTGAAAGGCTACTTTGGTGGGTGGCACATTAGGATGAGCGTTGAGTTATAACAGTGTGCACTTGTATACTTTATATTACTTTTTATATCCTTGTAGTTATAGTCAGGCTAGCTGTACCAGTGGCAAGTGTGCTACATTTAAGATGTCTGAGAAGGACATGTACCATCCTAAACCACTGTGAGATGAGTCATCCAACTCCACTGTATTTCTCTATTTCTCCCCATTTTTCACAAGAACTTGTAGGCTGGATATTGTCAATTTCTAAGCCTGCAGCTCTTATTTGGTGAAGTGGTAGACTAGCATTGGACTTGATTCTTTCCTCCTTTCCCACAGCCCTCCCTGGTCATGACTTCCTGCCACTGTATGTCAACAGAACACCCACCTGTTGAACACCCAAAACATTGGTTATTAGCTCATTGATCTCAGAGTATTCTCTCATGAATGTTGCACATAATATTTCACACACTGGACAGTGGGATAAAAGAGATTCACTTTTGATGGCTTGGAAATCCATAGCAGGATGTAGATGGTCCACTCATATAGAATAATAGTAGGAAGCCATATGTTTACTTGGAAAGAGTGGTCAGATAAGGGTATATTGACTAACCAAGATCTACTGCTGAACAAGACAGGAAAAACCATCAACAATCTATGCACTGTGTGCCACCTCCCATATTCTCAGCAATAGTGGTACAGGAAACTCTGCCTTTGCCTAAAATCTGTTTCTGATGAAAAATTCGAACTTCAGATCTGTCAACTTGTGAATATGCCCAAAAGCAAGACTTGGGGCCAATGTACGATGCCTTTTTGAGGTCACAAAAGGCACAAATTGCCATTTGCGACCGGAAAAAGGGCAGGTACGATGTACCATCATCCCTATTTTGCGAGTCGTTACACAGTTACCAACTCGCAAAATAGGGACTGCGACTCACAATTAGGAAGGGGCGTCCCTTTGTGACCATGAAAGAGGTCGAAAAACAATCACAGTTAACACCAATTTCAAATTGGTGTTAACCCATTTCCAAACAGGAAGAGGTCCCCACAGGATCCCTTCCCCTTTGTGAATGCATGCAAACATGCAGGCAGAGCATGCAGTGGTCCCACGGACTGCTGCCGTCTTTGAAAAAATGAAAATAAACTTTTCATTTTTCTTACTGAAACGCATCCCATTTTCCTTCAGGGAAAACGGACTGAATTTAGAAAAACTGCTTTACTGAAAAGCAGTCAAAGACATGGTGGTCTGCTGAGACCTGCAGGGCACCATCCCTGTGAGTACGGCCATTTCCAATGGGGTCTCAAATTGTGACCTACCTCATGAATATTAACTCCCTAAATCATTTGGCACCCCATTGAGACACATTTGTACATTTCATTTAACTCACAGTGAATCGCAATTAGAGACTCGCAAAATAAAATGGTCATACATCTGGCCCTAGATCTGTAAACTCTTGGACTAGCCCCTGCATGCTGGCAATTTAAGCCACTAACCTCTATTGTGACAGTTCCACCTATAGAAAAAACAAAACTGAGCCACATAAATGCACCATCTCTGCACTCTTTTATATAGAACTGAAACTCGTCTCCCATTGATTTTGATCACCAACTCTTTTTTGGTTCAAATTATTTTGTTTGTGGGAATGTCTCCCTAAAAACGATGGGCTTCAACCCAATTTGCGCATACCAGAAGTAGATGTTGGCCACAACTCTAGATGACATCGACCTGTGGTGCTTCGGTACCAAACATGACTCCAAATCCTATGACACGTATTCCCTGATGCATCCAAAAACCATCAAAGATCAGGAAATAAAACACTGTGTCACTGAAAATAAGAAATGGTTGACATTAATAATCAAGATCGCAAAGCTGGTACTGGTCCAGGAAACATGTAAGTCAAAGACAAAGCTGAGTTAAAAAAAAATAGAAAGTGTAAACAAAGCTGGTTCAACATCAAGGCACACCCGTTCTCAAGACAGGTCCAGCAATGAGCAGACTAGAAACCGGGGTCAGCTTTGCCTTCTTGGTTGGTCCCATTGGAAATCTGAAGCCAATGCACCCCAGTCATTATTTTTTCTGTCCCTCGGCGGTGACAGCCAGAAAAAAAAAACACATCAGACTGTCCACTCTATGTAGAGTAGGCGTGTAATGGCTTTACTCCAACAATCCCTACTCATGTCCCAGCGGGGGCTCTGTTGAGGGAAAGCTGATGTTCCATTTTTCTCTAAATGAGGCAGGCTGACCATCAGTTTGACGGACATGGTCACATTTGCCCATGCAAAGTGAGCCCTAACTCCTTGCCAGGACCCCCATGTGGATATAGGTGTAAGAGAATTGATGCTATGTGCAAGAATGTTTTTTCCTCAGGCAGTCTGGCACAGTACTCACTGACCGCTATCTATCTGATAGGGTGCAGGGGTCACACAATATGGGACATGGCATGTGAGGTTCTTTCTGTAGTTTGTGAAGACCTGTCTTTTCACAAAGCATCAAAATGGACATGATGTCCCTAAGCAGATTCTACATTTTGGACTGGGAACCACTGACTCAGGTGCTGGTGCACTGGGACCCGGTGTCATTATCAGAATGCATGCCTAGAAGCAGGCCACCAGATTTTCCGGTGACATCCACGCATCACTGCTGGGCATGTGCTTCGATGGGCCAATTTCTGGAGAAAAAGCAGATGCAACTCTGGAGCATTTTTAAAACAGAAGTATAGCACATTTCTTGAGGTTGCTATCTCTGGCCTGTCAATATCATCAGCAGTACTGGAAGTTGTTTAAACTAGGGGCCTCACCTTCTGCAAGAAGCAGTTGTCACAGCCTAGCCAATAAACAGTGCAGACTTTTTGTGGCACTAGAGCTGGGGTGGTGACAACCGTCAAGGACAGCAGCAGCAGAATCTGTCACATCCTCGTCTCCAGGCAACTCTTCCAAATCCCTTTAATTTGCTCTTGTGCATGAAACTGGGGCCGTTAGAGGGCCGGATATGACACTGACTACCCTATTGGCACATAATCATTTGGGGCATCTTGGTCCTTTAAATTTGTGGCACTAGAGGCAGGGTGGTGACAACCTTCAAGGACAGCAACAACAGAATCCTTTATATCCTCGTCTCCAGGCAACGCTTCCAAACCCCTTTAATTTGCACTTGTGCATGAAACTGGGGCTGTTAGAGAGACAGATATTGTACTGACTACCCTATTGGCACATAATCATTTTGGGCATATGGGTCCTTTAAAGTGTCTAACTTGATTATGGCCCTTTCCCTTCAACCGGGGTTCACATTTTCACCATTGCATCCAGAGATCGGCTGGCCACAACACTATCCTTTCCAAAGAAGTGTTGGTTTTGCTCGCCAACAAGGGTATCAACCTTGTACTTGAGTTAGAGGGTGGAGTGGAGTCTTATTTGCACTACTTTGTCAATCCTGGATCTCAGATTCCTGAACTCATTACTCAAGAAGGAGAATTTCAAAATGACAACCCTCACATGAGTTTTGCTAACTTTGGACGATGAAAACTGGATGGTCTTGGTGGACACATACTTTCATGTACCAGGACTGCAGCCCAACAGAGAGTACCAATGTTTCATGGTGAGGTAAGAAAACATTCATTTCATCATCCTCCCTTTCCACCTTGCTTCAGTCTTTTGAGTCTTTACAAAGGTGTCAGTGGTTGTGACCCATCTTCCCATGTCAGGGATACTTGTATTCCTGTATACCTCGATGACTGGCGGTGAAAGGTAAATTCACTTTATCTAATCTTGGACCACCTACAGAAGGTTATGTTGTTGACTGCCCTGGAGCTACCGGTGGGAAGAGGTGGACTGGGGGCGACGCCTTTTGAGACATATTTCTTAGCAGCACAGTTACAGTGGCTGGCACGCTGGGGAGCGGGCCAATATATGGTTGAGGCTTGTGGTGACCAAGGCACAATCTCGCCAGCAACATTGCGTAACTTGCTATTCCCCAAGGTCCTTCCCTCTCCCCCCTCGCCCCTTCAAATGCCAATGGTGCAGTTCTGCATGCTTTGTGTACACTGCCTTTCACTGGTTAAACCAGCCTATGCCAAATACATCCCCCTTGCTGAACTACCCTGCTTCCCCAGATATACTACAAAAATAAGGAGTAGTTGGACGTCATCCTCACTTCGCACCATGTGTGACCTTCATGTTGAGGGCTTTCTGGCCCCATTTCAGCAGCTGGTTGCTGACCACGATTTACTAGTTGGGCAATTCCTTACATGCCGGCAATTATTGAGCACATCACATATGCTGCTGAACGAAGTAGAAACAGAGCAACCTACACACACAGTCATACACACAGTGTTCACTTTCAGTACTGGACGACACCTCACCTGGATCTACAGGGCCATCCACAAACTCTTTGATATCCCTCTCCCAGCTCTACGTCGGCAGTGGGAGGAACCTCCAAGATAAGGAATGGGACTTGGCCCTTCAACATCCCCAGCGTGTTTACCGGAATTCCAGATTCAAGAACATTCAGTTCTACCTCTTACACAGAGCGTATCTTACTCCAGCTCATTTGAACGGCTACCATCCATCCACGATGCCCCCTCATGGGTGCAGATTTCCAGCATGTGATATGGTCCTACCCCGCGCTGCAACAATACTGGCACTTGGTACACCCAACCATATGGGAAGTGACAGAATTGACTGACTTGGATACATGGGAAGCGACTGCACTGGGTATCTTTAGGTGCAGGAAGAGTCACAAAGTACACATCTGCTTTGCTGCCCAGGCACTGTTGCTAGCAATTCACACTTTAACACTCCACTGGCGCTCTGCAGCCCCACAGCTGGTGGAGGCTTGGCAGGGAGCCCTACGCAAAAGGGGTTCGGCCGAAGAGGAGGCACTTCATGACGAAGAGCTACATGGCCTCCATAAATGCCCCATCTTCATTAATTAGGCTACGATACTTTCCCATTTTCATCAACACACACAAGATGATACCATGCCGCTCTGATAAGTAGTATCATGTGCCACGCCTTTTCCCTAACCTACTCATCATTTTATTTTCTCCAGATCCCGTTCCCCCTGGCCTCTGTCCCCAATCCACTCCTACCTGTTACTCAGCAGAGTTAACTCCTTCACACTGGCACCAGTGTTCTACAGCAACCTGTTTGCCACAACCATAACTGAACTCACATATGACTCGCACAACTCCCTACATGTTTGTTCACTCCGATCCGTTGTCCCAGTTCTACCCAGTTCATGCTTTATTCCAGCAAAATGTACACTCACAAGCCAGCACCATTATAGGATTACTCAGTATACTGAGCATTAATAATTGCCTCATTGTACGTATGTGCTTGACCATTACAGCGGACTGTATGGCTCATGTACTGTAAACTCTCATATACACCAATGTGAACAATGCTGAATTGATGGCAATGTATGTTTTGACCCCTTCAATAAAAATACATTAAAAAACAAATGTTGTGAACGTTTGCTGTGAGTGGTAGAGACTCTGGTGGAGGTAGACCAATCGGTGTTCATGCCCGACAGAGCAGCAACACACATTTTTAGACAGCTGTTTGGGTGCTTCGCCTGCCGTTCCAGGATTGTAGAAACAGTGATGCTCTTTTTGTCAGATGCAGAGAAAGCTTTTAATTCCCTAGAGTGTCCCTATACGTTTGTGATGTTGGAAAAGATGGCTTTTGGTCCATCCTTTCTGGGATGGGTTAGGCTGCTGTATTGAGAACCTGTGGCTCGGGTCGGCGTCGATGGAATGCAGTCAGAGGCCATACTCATAGACTGGGGTACTAGGCAGGAACTCCTGCTATTCCCGCTGCTGTTCGCGGTGGCCTTCGTGCTGGTTGCACACTGGATATGGAGGAATGCCCAGTTCAGGGCCCTGAGATGGGACCCAGAATGAGAAGACAAAATTTACATGTACGCAGATTGCATCCTCCTGTACATGGCAGACAGAGAGAGATCCCTCCCCAAATATGGCAGATCCTGCACAGCTTCAGCAACCAATTGGGAATATGCATCAAGTGGGTAATTTGGTGGTGTACCCGCTGACTGCCTGGCATCCACAGAAGGGTCCTTTCCCAGGCAGGTGGGAGCCAGTCAGGTTTCGGTACCTTGGGAAATACGTTACGACAGAGATCGGTTCTTCTGCTAAAAAGTAGACAGGGTCCTAGAGGCGTGCATACAAGATATAGGTCATTGGGGCTGCATCCTGCTGTCACTATTGGAAGAGTAGCACTCTACAAAAAGATATATCTGCCCAGATTCTTCTACGTCCACAAGAATACCCCAAATGTGGTACCAGCTAGATTCTTCAGACAAGTGGACATGATCACCAGGATGCTGTTCTGGGATGGCAGATCCCCAACGATCGCCCTCACAAATGACACGAAATCCCTGGGATGGGGCCATCATTCGTGCTGAACTGAAATTACTGGGCAGCCCACCTGGTGGTGGTGAACCGCTGGGTTTATGTGGGCATCCCAGAGCCATCCATCATGGCGGATAGGTGGGTACAAGTCCCAGTGGGCTGCCTGCGCCAACTCTATGGTCGTGGTAGGCTGACGGGGCTCTCGCCTCAGATGGCCATGGTGGTGGCCGTCTGGAGGAAGGTGATACAGGCCACAGGCTTGCAGGGGAAGAGCACCCTTGTGACACTGTTGTGGGAGACAGAAGCTCTGAAGAGCTCAGGGAGATCCAAAGACACAAAAGAGGGACATCCTGGGGATTACGAACAAGGGGGATGTTTGGAGAGAAGATAAACTACTGCTCTTTCCAGTACTATAATCCAATTACGAATTACCCAGCAATCAATACTTTAGGTACCTCCAATTACAGCATATCCTGAAAAAATACAGTGATGCCCAGATGCAGAGGAGGAATCACCACTGTGATACAGGGTGCTGACCTGGCCCCTCCACGTCCATGCTCATGTGGTCACGCACGTGTACACCACACTGCCCGTACATGGTCTCCTCCCGATGGCTGCCCTTAGGCACAGATCGGAACAAGATCTGGGCAGACTAGAAAATGATGCCTGGGGAAAGGCCTGCAGGTACTTGAGGGAGGCAGCAACCAGGGAGGGCTTCTAATTGATTCAGTATAAACTACTCCACAGAGAATACTACACCAGGGTGATGTTGCAAAAAATGGGTTGTAGTGCCTCAGACCACTGCCTGAGGGGTTGCGGCCAGTGAGACACCTTACTAGATACGGTTTGGGGATAACCAGCCACACAAAGGTAGTGGGAAAGGATAGCAAACAAGCTCTCCTACATGACAGAAGTACGGCTACTGCTCACACCCACGGTTGGCAGCATTGGGCAAATGGAGGGAACAAACACTTAATGATACATGCTACTCTTCTGCAATGTCACCCCTGCTGTTGCATGGAGAAACATACTCAGGCGTTGAGGGAGCCCATCCACACCCACACAGTGAGAATGGGAGTCAGAGTTAGGCTGGTGCACGAGGGCAGAATAGCTGGTGTACAAATCACAAAAGTTTTGAGAGAATATGGAATGCCTGTAGAAGTGAAGAAAATGGTCAATAGGGTGGTAGACCCAATGAGGTGACCTGGGGGGGGCAGAAAAGGGAAGGGGGGCCTGCTGGAGCAGTCTATCCCAAAGGAGTGGATTGGCAACAAGTGAGACCAGCAGTTGTGGGGAGGCAATGCTGTACAATGGACAGAACCTGGGTGCATGTCCAGTAGCACGCCAGAAGCCACTTATGTATGGAAAGTGGACCTTTTGTGAAGTCACAGAACCAAGACTGGCGATCTAAGGGGAGCATCTGGACCCCATGCAGCCTCATATGGCAGTATGCCGACAGTCTGGAGTTAAAGTTAGGGGGCCTCTACTGGACTGGGGAACACAGGATGTCTATGTAGAGAATGGCGTTATGTTGAAATGGCAATAAAAAGATTTACAACAACAAAAAATACAGTCCCATTGGGTGTGAATTTTCTATTATTAACCCCAATCTTTTTGTAGACAATATTTTGTTTTTGTTTTAAGAGTTGCCCAAATTAATTCTACTAACACCTTGCCCTACTGCACCACTTTCACAAGCAGTCACCACTTGTGGTCACCAAGATGATACCAGCTGAGTTTGTCCTAAAATGTGAGGGATCCCAACAGATTACTTACCATCAGGGAGAACTTGTAAAGTGCCAGCTAGTGTCACAACTTCAACACCTTCAGACATCTTGATCAAGCTACCCTGTTTATTGCAGTCTGATATGTCTATTGTGTTGTCCGTTGGCACCTGGACTGATCAGTCCCTGACAAAGACAGCAAGGCTTTGAGAGACAGCTGGATGGCAGCTAGTACCCCAGTCTATGAGTATGGCCTCTGACTGCATTCCATCGACGCCGACCCGAGCCACAGGTTCTCAATACAGCAGCCTAACCCATCCCAGAAAGGATGGACCAAAAGCCATCTTTTCCAAGATCACAAACGTATAGGGACACTCTAGGGAATTAAAAGCTTTCTCTGCATCTGACAAAAAGAGCATCACTGTTTCTACAATCCTGGAAGGGGAGGCGAAGCACCCAAACAGCTGTCTAAAAATGTGTGTTGCTGCTCTGTCGGGCATGAACACCGATTGGTCTACCTCCACCAGAGTCTCTACCACTCACAGCAAACGTTTCACGATCTGTGCCAGTGCCTTGACTTCCATATTCAGCAACAAAATGGGACAATATGATTTGCAGTCTTCACACAGCTTACCCGCCTCATGAATAGGTACTTTGAGGGCCTGGCGTAGATCCTGTGGCAGCATTCACTCCCGCTTCGCAGCCCTGAACATCTCCCTCAGGTGAGGGACAAGGTGGGTCTAAAGGCGTTTGAAAAATTCTGGCTGGAATAGATTCAAGCCCAAGTCTTTCCTGCGTTTCAGGTTTGTCAGGGCCTTCGCTATCTCGGCCTTTGTAATTTAGGGCCCTAGGGATTCCCGGGCCTCGTCCTCAGCTTGGGTGTGGAGAGTTCCCGAATTAATATGGCCAGACCCTCGCCTCCTGTGGGGAGGTCCGTCCTCTAAACCCCCTTCAGGTACATCGTTAGCTGTCGGGCTACGTCTGCAAGCTTCTCTATTAAAGCCCTGTCTTGCCCCCACAGATGATGGATCCATATCTGCCCCTACTTTTACCCTGCCTGCCACTCCGGGAGTTTCCCTACTTTATCTTCCAGTCCATACACTCGCCCCTATTTCGCCCGGTATCAGGCCCTGGCTTCCTGTGGTCTCAGGAAGTTGTAGTCTTCCTGTCGGCGAGGCAATAAAGTCCTTCTCCCAATCTTACCTCCAAATCTGTGGCCTTCTGGTCTCTCCTTTTCTTCACTATGTGGGTGATTAGTTCACTTGAATGACAGTTTTGTATGCCTGCCACAGAACCACCCCAGAGTCCACTGACCCCGCATTTTTCTCGAAGTGGCACTCTGTCACATACTACCAGTCCATACGTTCCCATGGATCTAGCTGCTATCCCAACCTTGAGCTATCATTGGTCACCAGATAGGTGTGATCATCAAGGAGTGGTTCGATATCCCCCTGGGTAGGTATCTAGTGGCCCTGAACCAGCCCTGTTTGTGTTGTGGGGCTAGGATGTGATCAAGGTCAGATAGGCTGCATATTAGTATTGCCTCTGCTCTGAGTTCTGGGTCCTCCAGAGGTCCACCGAACCTACTGAATTTAAAACAGTGGCTAGTCAAGTGTCCGTCGATGGGGTGCCCCCGCAGTGTATTACTATTCAATTTTTCCCTCTAAGATCATGTTGAGGTCTCCCCCCAGAATTATGAGTCCTTCGGGTGCATTCAGCAGCCAGCCCCCAGTTTTAATAGCCCCTCCGAATGCAATCCCAGTGGTAGATACCAGAAGACTACAGCAGAGGTATCCCATTCCATGTACCTACCTCATCTGCCTTCAAGCCATCGGGGTTTGCCTATGTCTGTGTTATGTAGAAGGGGACTGTTTTCTGTACCAGAGTCATGTCTCCCCTGGAGCCAGCCAAGTATCCTGTGTGCACCATCTTTGTATATTTCCCCCCAAGTGTCCGTCGACGGGGTGCCCCTGCAGTGTATCACTATTCAATTTTCCCTCTAAGATCATGTTGACGTCTCCCCACAGAATTATGAGTGCTTTGGGTGCAGTCCGCAGCCAGACCCCAGTTTTAATAGCCCCTCCGATTGCAATTCCAGTGGTAGATACCACAAGAGTTCAGCAGAGGTGTCCATGTCATGCCTTACTAGGAAATTCCCCACGCCTCCTTTTAATCTGTTGCCCTGTCCCCCTCTCCCATGCCCTGGAGGTCTGCGCCCACTATCGCAGGTGTGCCACCCCTCAGTGTCCAGTTGCCTTCTTCGCTATTCTCATTGCCAATGTCTGGGTACATGTTGCCCCCCTCAACCTGAATAACCCCCCTCCCTACAGCCTTGTGCCCAATGTGTCTGTCACATACCCCACATTGTCAACTGGCCTCCTTGGCCTCTCCAAATATCATAGCGCCTGCACAATATGTGCGATGTGGGCGCGGCCATCACCCCTCAGAAACTGCTTATCTTATGAGATGAGGGTGTCCGAGGTCATGGGGGTGACCCTCCGGCAGCCTACCTTCTTCCTGTTCATCCCTGGTTGTGGTTTCCCCATCTGTGGTGTCCCTGTCAACAGCCAGCGCCTTCCACTTACTGCATGTGGTCCAGGCCCGGCGGCTTTGAATTTCTGCGACTATTTATGCCCTCTCAGATTCCATCTGGGTTTTCATGGGGGTGGAGCCTGGTCGATTTTTACGCCGTTGCTGTGGTCTTTGTTGTTTCGATCCTTCCGTCTGATTGCCCTTGGGCTACCTGGGTGCATGATGGCCTTATGGCCTCTTGCCTCCAGTTAGTCGCATGCCACCATTGCAGACTCAAAGGAATGAGTATCATCGCCATCTGTTATTCGTAGTCTAGTAGTCAACAGTAGTGCGTACTTAAGGTTTTATTGGTGCAGCAAGCGTCTTACTTCCATAAACATCTCTTTTTCTTTCTACACTTTGAAGGTGTAGTCAGGACAAATGTTTACAACGCCCTCCTTCCATCTGCCATGGTCCATGGGTGCGCGCCACCTGTAATATGTGGTCCCTGTCATGAAAATTAAGGAGTCTGTCCATTATGGCTCGTAGCCCCGGGGAAGAGACCGGCCCGGCACCCTATATGCTCTCTGCACCATGAATAGTCTTGAGGGCCGGCTGTCCAGAGCCAAGCCACTCTTTCATAAACAGTTGGGGTGATGGGCCCTCTGCCCTCTCCGGGACACCAACTATCTAGACGTTGTACATCTTGAGTGGCCCTCCTAGTCTTCTAACTTTACTGCCTTGGCCGTATTCTCTTTTCCCTGGGTCCCCAGGCAGCCTTGTCCCTACTTCACTGTGGGCGTCGACTGTGGAGGTATGTTCAATCATACCCACTCTCTCAGTCAACTTCTGGGAAAGTAGTTTAGAAAGCACTTTTAATTTTAAGGACATAATATTCACATTTCCTGTTTATCGCTACCTCCTCAGTTGACCAGATTTGCTAAGGTTAAATGAGGGCTTCATGAATAGCTGTGTCTGAATACAATATATCATTGATGCTTGGCTGCATCCTTCTACCTTTCCTTCATTCTCAATGCCCTGGGCTCCCTTCCACCTAGCACCTTTGATGAAGCTTACTAGTACAGATATCATCCTCCCTTGTTGTTACATGAGCCTCCACACTCAATAAACAGTTGCACCATTTTGGAGTGAGGATCTACTATGCCTACAGCCCCCAACCCACAAGTTGTCTGTCCTGAGCAGCAGACTGGTATATTTTAGAGGCTCCAATTGGGTATGGGACCATGTTTTGCCATATCACCTAATTGGATTCTGTTGTCCCTATGGTTTAGCAGTGCCGCTTTGTTTAGCCCGTGGAAGAGTGGAATTCCTTTTCTGATAGCCTATGTTAGATATGCACAACTTGTATAAAACAAAATATTCTTCATAGCTTCAAGATGTTGTTTATGTTGTTACTCACTATAGTATGCATCAAACAAAACTTACATAATTGGATGTGTCCCAAACTTGAAAAAGCCATTGAAAGACGTTCTCATTTTTGATGATTATTACAGATGTTGATATTATTATTGTATGTTATTCAATATGTCAATAACATATATTGTTTGAACTTAATCTTCCTTGGGCAAGCTCAGGAGAAATTTAGAATTCAGGCCCATTCGTTTTCCTTGGTAAATACCCCACTAATACCACCTGGGCTATGGAATTGACTTCAGCTTACAATGCCTGACTACACATCAAAATTGCTGCTTAAAAGTCGGCTGTATTTTCTAGTTTTTAACCCTGACAGTCTTCATTAGGGTAACCTCGGAGATCAACTGAATTATCAGTTGTGGCCAATAAATATTAAGTGATCTTATTTGGCAATACTGATGTTCCCTGCAATGACTAATCACAAAGCTCCTTTAAAGACTTGATGTAGAAATTAAAACTTGAACAGTTTAGCCTAAACCTGAGTATCTCATTAATCGTCCAACGATTTCTAACGGTTAATTCCCTTCCCAATCTCCTGTGTGCCTATAAGTGACACAATCATCACTGATGTAAGTAGAATGTGATGAAAATCTAGATTCCATACCAAGTTTCATGTGGTGAGAAAAATGACCAGGAACCAGGATCTTATTGAAACCATTAAATACTGAATTAGACAACTATGACGTCTGGGTTGCCTAAGGGCACAGCACCCTAATTTTCTCTATCTCGTCTGATCTTTGAAACTAAGCATGGTCAGGCCTCTGTAGTACTTGGAAGGGAGATCCATGACTTCTGGATTTATCACAAAGCTGCCTGACTGGTGACTGTCAAAATATGGAAACAAAAATATTACTACTTAACCTGGACACTGCTAGAACCAGGGCCAAATTTCACACTGAACTGGTTTAATTTCTGTTCCTTACAGCACACTTCCATCAAAGTTCCGTTGGTCCTCTTAATCCAACAGCCCAAAGCCCTATGTTCTCTGGCTATATGGATCAAAAGTACTGTCATAAATGGAGGGATACGAGTTTTTATAGATTCCCAAATGTAAGTGCTCAGGACCAACCTTTGGAATTTCCTCAACTTGCTTTAAATTTTGGACTGGCTGCAGAAAACCCATGCAATGGGCCTATCTTCATGAGGTCCTTCTCGAAATTATAAGCTGTTTCCTCTTTGTGTAGCATCTCTACTGTGGAAAACAATACCCCATTTGTAAAGAAGATAAAGAGGCAGAGATATTAATTCAGTATTTATCTTGATAGAATTACTGTCTCTCTTTCCTCTTTCCAGTGTGAGCCGGTGGTTGCTTGTGGGGGCCCCCAGCACTTATTTTGGGGGATTGGCACTTATTTTTCTACATCAGACAATATACTGTTGAGAGAGGGAAAATCACACCAAGCAGAAAGACAGATGAAAAGAAAGACAGATAACACATCACAAATGGAGGAAGCAGGAACCTGCAAGAGTGTTATAAAGAGACAGTGATTATCTGGCAGTGTATTAAAGAGGCATGGAGTGAATTGAAGATGATTTGAAGTATACACAGTGTCAGTATTCTGTGCGGACATTTAATTGCACCGGCCGCAGCCTTCTGAGCAGAGCTTTAGGCATCAGCACTCATTCTTCTCCAGCATTGGATCTTTCACAGATTCAGATTCTTGAATAATTCTGGGAACCCTGTTTTTTTCAACAGTGCATATATCATGACAGCACATACTCAACCTATAACATACCTTAGTAATCAGCAGGCATCTTTTGCAACCCATCATCATCTTTATATGACTCAAACTTCAGCCAGTTATAATGCTAAACTCCAGCTGCTCTCCCACTGGACCTTCCAACTGTCAGATTTTCTACTGCACGTTCAGAGTTCAGGAACCCTTCTGACAGCTCTTCGCAGGAAAGATGTTTTAATTATGGCAGAGGCAATATTGAAGAAATCTCTTTTCATATAACATGTGTCATGGTAAAAATATCTATGCTGAAGATACACATGAAAACTGTCTATATTGCCTACACCCATAAGCTTGATGACTGTGAAATATGTCAGACTTTCTCAGTAAAGATATTAAAGGACAGAGACAGGTGACTTGCAGTTACACTCTTGGATAGACAGATAAGTGCAGAGAATGCAAAAGATAAGAATGGCAAACAATCCTCTGACTGTGCCACTAAAAGTCAGACAGTAGGTCATAAGGTCAAACATCACTGATGTTTGTGACTTTAAAAATGGTAAAGAAATGCCAAAAATGAAGTTTAAAAATGACCCCAAAGCCTTTAAGTCAAGCGATGTTGACAAAAGATAAAAGGCTGGGCACTTTAGCAGAGTGAATGCTGTGTGAGGTGGCTAAAATGTTTCATTCCCCAAGAAAAGAGAGTCAGTCGGGGAGAGAAACAGACTCAATCTGAGAAGGGGAAGTATGAAACAATGTGGCCTTCACTGATGAAGACAGCAGATACATTAGTGAAGGAGAGAATTGGAATAATATTGCTTCACCAGCCTGGAGAGAAACTCAGTCGGCAAGGAACATTGTGATAACAATGTTGTCCTCGTCCATGAGGCAAACTTCAAGACGTATCTCTATGGAAACAGATATGCCATTGATGAGCAGTTTTCATCGTCAGCAGGATATAAGAGGAATCAAGCATTGGCAAGTGCCAAAAGAAGTGCTAATATTTTACTGTTCTTTTTTCTATTTCTTGTACGGTCTTTGTTTTTACTCTCTACACTGCAATACTCTACGATGAAACCTCTGAATATCGTTTCATTGAATATTAATGATTTAACACATTTTATCAAGAGAAAGAAAATACTTACTTTCTTGGACAGCAAAAGCCTGATATTGCACTGCTGCAAGAAACTCATCTTACTGTGTTGGAAAGTGAAAAATTGAAGAGATTGGATTGGTCATGTTATACGTTCAAGTATCATTTCTATCAACCTTTCTAGAGATAATACTCCTACTCGTAAACGTGGTGTTGCCATCCTTTTTCATAAAGAATTGCCGTACAAAGTTATTCAAATGTGGACAGACACTGATGGTAGATATGTTTTTGCCAAAATTTGTATTCAAAACTCTTTTGTGATTGTTGGTTCAATTTATGCACCCACTGACTCCAAAATGAAATGTATTTATAAGATTAGTAGACTATCCTCTTTTGGATTGACCCGATTAATAGTAAGGGGAGACTGGAATGTAACTATTGATCCACTTATAGACATATCGGGTAAACCAGATACTCACCATACCAGTGATAGACATATTTTATTTGATTTTATTAAAGACTTTGCGTTATAAGAACCGTGGAGATTTCTACAGGTAGACGAAAGGGAATATACTTTCACATCATGCTCACATCTAATTCAATCAAGAATAGATTACTTCTTGATCGCTCCTTCACATACTGGAATTATCCCATATGGCCTTTCTGATCATGATTTAATAGATATTTATATAATTGTAGGATTATCACAAACCCCAAAACCTACTTGGAGATTTAACATTTCTTCATATAAAACACCTTACGAGAAACTGAAGTTATGCCAACAATTCCCTAAAGAAAACTAGAACTCTGCAATTAACGCCAGTACATTATGGGGTGCTGCAAAGCTGTAATTAGAGGTATGATTATGAAAGATTCGGCCCTACTCAAAACAATTCACCATTGATAGGAAATCTCTAGAAAGAGAAGTCTCACATCTTACAGTTATAATCAAACTGATTTCCCAGAGATATTAAAGAAACAACTTTCTTTAAAGTTCAAACTTAACAATATTTATGCCTCTCATGCTGAAAAAATGCCTCTTATTCTCCAGCGTCATTATGAAAGAGGAGAGAAAGCTGGAAGACTATTAGCATACCAACTGTGTCAGCAAGAGTCCTATGGAACTATTCCTGCTGTTAAAAACTCAAATGGGTAACTTACTCACACTCCCTTCCGAAATACTTTCACAATTTCTGACTTATTACGAAACACTTTATTCTTCACTAAATTGTTTAGATACCAAAGAGGAAGATGTTTTGTTTGCAAATATAACTATTTCAAAATTATCTCAAGAACAAAGAGACAACGTATAGGGGAAATTGCAACAGAAAAATTACAAAAGCTATTGTTCTGCTACCAGCAGGACACCAGGGGAAGATGGTTTCCCCATTGAATTTTATACAATTACCAAAACTCGCACAAAAAAAGTTACAATCTTTCATTAATGAAGCATTAAAATTAGGGCATTTTCCTTCTGACTTTTTATGCACCGGTATTACTGCTGTTCCTAAACCTGGTAAAGACCCACTTGAATATTCCAGTTACAGACCCATTTCATTATTTAAATCTGATGTTAAAATCCTCGCAAAAATTTGGGCTAATCAACTAAATTAAGTTATTACCTCGCTTATTCATCCACCTGAAGTTGGTTTTGTCCCATTCCGTTCTTCTTCGAATCATCTTTGTAAAATTCTACATTTATTATGGCATCAACAAAACAAAAAATAAAGTGTTTTATGTCTTTAGATGCAGAAAAAGCTCTTGATAGAGTGGAATGGGGATATTTGTTTGGAACTATGGAAAGAATGGGTTTTGGAGAAAACTTGATTACTTTAGGTAAAGGAATTATCATTCTCCAACTGCTGCAATTACATATAAAGGTTTCACATTTTCTTATTTTAAGGTTCACTGTGGCGCAGGACAAGGGTGCCCACTATCTCCCTTGTTATTTATCCTTGCATTAAAACCATTGGCTATTGCCATTTGACAGAATACCAACATCTGGGGTATTGTATATCCTACTGGTGAAATGAAAGCATTTTATTATGCTGACAATATTTTATTGATTCTTTCAACTCCTGAATCTTCGGCTATCTGTTTAATTTCTCTTTTAAATAATTTTTCAACTTTTTTGGGATATAAGATTAATTGGTTTAAATCTGAAGCTCTAACAATGAATGCTAGTACCTCTATAGATTCTCCGGGAAATCTGCTGTTTATCTGCAGCAGATAACAACAGACAGGTGGCTGTTAGATATTGCGAGGCAGGGTTATGTCTTGGAGTCTGTGAAGGAGCCACCAATTACTCTTTCAGAAAAGGAAAAGCACAAACATTTGAGAGTTACAAAAATAAATATTGAAACTCTTCAAGAAAAGAGCAATAGAGAGAGTGTCTATGAAGGACTTTATTTGCGGTTCTTTCTCATTTTGCAAAAAGCAGAAGACTGGTGTTCAGTATTTGATCTAAGAAAATTAAACAAGTATATAAAGCAACAGAGCTTCCGTATGGTCATGTTGCCTTTCTTAAAGGGAGATTTCCTCAGCTACATGAATTTCAGGGCTGCATATTTCAATATACCAATTCACAGGAGTCACAGGAAGTACCTCCATTTGATGGTGGCAGGGCAACACTACCAGTTCAAAGCCCTGCCGTTTGGATTCAGGTCAGCCCTGCAAATCTTCACAAAATGTATGCCTCTGGTGGCAGCATTTATAAGAAGGAGAAGGGGTATGGTATATCCATATCTGGGTGTTTGGTTGATAAAAGCTGGCACGTGGAACCAAAACAAGGAGATAATGGAGATTACTCTGAAGGTTCTTCTGTTTTTGGGACTTGCTATAAACATCAATAAGACAAAGATGAAACCAACCCAAGATCTGGTGTATTTAGGAGCAAGATTGAAATTAGAGAAGGTAATGGAATATCCGTCACAAGAAAGAGGAAATAAATTGATAAGTCAGATGAAGGCACTGGCAGAAAAAGTGAAAGTGTCATACGACTAGTGAAGGCAGTTTTGGGAACAATGTCATCATATATCCTATTGATGCCCCAATGCAGATGATCAATGAGAGTAATCTAGGAGGAGTTGGCCAAGCAGTGGCCAAAAAGAGATGGAGGTTGGGACGTGGTCGAAGTCACTCGAAGTATGAAGGAGGTGCTTCAATGGTGGACAAGAAGCAGCAATATTTTCAAGGGTCAAGCTTTACAGAAAAGAAGACTGCAGAAAATTCCGACTACTGAACACTGACCTCTGGTCACTGTTTACGTTGATCTCCCATGCAGCAACACCTGTTGCTGCTGCTGCCCTGTGTCCTGTGAGCCTACCTGGCTCTGCATGTTTAAAGTCCTCCTCCACCCACAGGTACCCACCCGCCTGCGACTCAGCCCTGGTGGCCAGTGGTGGCCTTCTGTCTCACTCGTTGCTGCCTTTCTGCTTTTCTGTACCCTTTCTCTTCCTTTTTGCTCTTTCTTGTTTCTGTTCCTCTTTTTGCCTTCTTTTCTATCATTTCTGCTGATTCCTGGGTTTTTCCTGCCAATGCAGCCCCGTCCCCTCTTAGTGGAGCGTTTCCCACCCTCCTGCCTCCCAACTGAGTGACCCCTCCCACCTCCCTCTCCTTTTTAATGGCGGCCTGTGCACGGTGAAGGGGCGACTTCACTGACCTCTGGTCATCGCTTACGTCACTCCCTGATGCAGCACCACATGCTGCTGCCCTGCAATCTGTGAGCCTGCCTGGCTCTTCGTGTTCGAGGCCCTCCTCTACCCACAGTCACACCCGCCTGTACCTCATCCCTCGTGGCCATTGGTTACCTTCTGTCTCTCTCGCTGCTGCCTTTCTGCCTTTTTGCTTTTCCTTGTTCTTTTTGCCTCCTTTTCTGTCATTTCTGCTGATTCCTGCATTTTCCCTGCTGCTGCTGCTGCCCCTGAAGCCCGCCCCCTCTTGTCTTCGCCAGAACCACATCTCCTCACAAACCTCCGAACTCCACTGGACCAACCACTACTGCGTCCATTTTTTCTTCACCAAGACCATTTAACTGCACCACACCCTCCGCCCCCTGTAGAAACTGGACCAAGGTCACTGAAGCCCAGCTCACTGCCGCTCTCTGTCACTCCCCATCACCAGGCACCACGGACGCCAATGCCTCACCTCACAACCTCCACCAATGGATCGCTAACTACGCCAACACTCTAGCCCCACTAATGAATCCCGCCAGCATTCAACACCAAAGGAGACCCAACTAGTTTTCCCCCGACCTACAAGAATCTAAGAGCACCTGCAGAGAAATTGGAGAAGCAGTAATAGCACGACAGACCACAAAGCCTTCAAAGACACTGTCACATCGCACCACGGCTCATCAGATCAGCTACAAAATCAACCGTTCAGGAGTGCATCAACGCACACAACAGCAAGGAACTCTTCACCATAGTCAAAGAATTAGCGAAACCCGGCATGGACACTACAGACCCCCCCACCCCCCAAAAGAAACCTCTGCGACAACCTCACCATCTTTTTTCACTGAAAAATTCAGGAAATCTACAAAGGATTTGAAAGCCCACCAGCACCACCACAGATTCCAACCCTCGGCCGACCCTGAACTACTGGACTCTCCTCACACTGGAAGCTCATGAGTACCATCCACTCTGGGGCACCCTCCGACTCATGCTCCCACCACATCTTCAACCAAGCCGGCACCACTATTGCATCCGAACTAGGCCATACCATCAACTGCTCCCATCAAGATTGCCACCTTCCCAGATGACTGTAAACACGCAGAGATAAAGCCCCTACTGAAGAAGCCTTACGCAGACCCAACAGAGCTGAAAAACTACAGACCGATCTCACTGCTCCCTTTACCAGCCAAGGTAATCAAAAAAGCGATCAACACAGCTCACTGAGTTCGAGGCAAACCACATCCTAGATCCCCCCAATCCGGATTCAGGAGCAACCACAATACTGAACCCACACTCCTAGCAGCCACGGATGACATCTTCACCCTACTGGACCACAGCGAGACAGCTGCCCTCATCTTCCTTGACCTCTCCGCCACATTCAACACCGTCTCCCGCACCATCTTGTGCACCAGACTACATGACGCCGGCATCCGCTGCAAGGCACTAGAGTGGATCCACTCCTTCCTCACCAGCCGAACTCAGAGAGTCAGGCTCCCACCCTTAAACTTGGAACCAACGGAAACCAGCTGTGGAGTACCCCAGGGCTCCTCTGTGAGCCCCACCCTCTTCAATGTCTACATGACCCCGCTCGCCAAGATCGTCAGACACCACGGGTTTAACATTGTCTCATACGTTGACGACACACAGCTAAATCTCCCCCTCACTGACAAACCATTGACAGCCAAAAGCAACTTTCACAACGGAATGAAGGCAATCGTCGACAGGATGAAGGACAACCAGCCCAAGCTCAACTCTGATAAAACGGAGATGCCTATCCTGGGCCCCACGGCCTGAGATTACTCCTGGTGGCACACTGCCCTCGGAACTGCCCCATCTCCCACCGACCACGCATGCAACCTTGCCATCATCCTCGACTCCTTGCTGTTCATGGCCCTGCAAGTAAACGCCATCGCATCCTCGTGCTTCTACACACTCCGTCTGCTCCTACACACTCCGTCTGCTCCAGAAGATTTTTAAGTAGATCCCCATCGAAGCGAGAAGAACAGTCACCCATGCACTCGTCAGCAGTAAACTTGGCAATTCACTCATTCCGGCATTAACAAGAAACTCCTAACAAGACTCCAGAGAATACAGCACGCTCTGGCAAGACACATCCCCCACCACAGCCAGATCTCCGCCTACCTGGGAGACCTACAACTGCTCCCCGTCAACAAACGCACTACTTTTAAACTCCTGACACACACCGACCAGGCCCTTCAACCAACCTGCCTATCTCAACCACTGTGTCTCCTTCTACACACACCCCCCCGGCAACTCCACTCTGTTCAACTTACCCTCACCACCATCCCTAGGATCCAGAAGAACACGACTGGAGGAAGATCCTTCTCCTACCTCGCAATGCACACCTGGAACACGCTGCCGCTTCACCTCAGGCAGACCCCCTCGCTGTCTCAGTTCAGGAAGGACCTCAAGATCTGGCTCTTTGACTGACCCGCATCCCCCAATCAGCGGCTTGAGACCCCAGGGTGATAAGTCACGCTATACAAATATTTGATTGATTGATGCATCAATGATAGGTTGGGGTGCATGTGGCAAACAAGCTAGTTCATGGAACATGGTCCAAAAGAGGAAAAAGAGTTACACATCAACGTGCCGGAGCTTAGAGCTGTGCGATTGGCAGCTTTTCAGCAGCTAGTAAAGAACAGTCATTTGATGGTGATAGCCACAATGTATTACATTCAGAAACAAGGAGAAACAACATTATTGGTTCTATCGAAGGAAGTACAGAGGTTTGGAAATGGGCCATTGCCAATAATGTGTCATTGATGACAGAGCATGTGCCTGGGAGAGACAACATACAGGCAGATCATCTGAGGAGGCAGCTTCACAATACTCACAAATGGGGGATAGACACAGTGCAATTAAGCGAGGTATCCCAGAGATGGGGAAAACCCATTTGGGATATGTTTGCCAAAAATCAAAACAACAAGTGCAGGAAGATTGCAAGGTGGTGGTATTATGCAGGATCTCAGGCAATGATTTCACAATCAATTGGAGGGGAAATTCATGTATGCATTTCCACTGATACCATTGATAACAAGAGTTTTGTGCAAGATCAAACAGGAGAGTTGCATGATGAGTCTTGTGGCACCTGCATGCCACAACAACATTGGTATGCGAATCTGCTAGCAATGTTCATAAGCAAGCCAGAATGGTTCAGAGTGCACACAAACATGCTGACCAAGGACAAGGGCTAAGTGTTCCACCCCAATCCAGTTGTTACCCTTGAAGGCATGGCTCATCAAGACTTAGGGGGTCATTACGACCCTGGCGGCTGGCGGTATGTTGGCGGTAACACCGATTATGACCGTGGCGGAATTACCACGGCCATACCGCCGGCCCCTCCATTTTCCTGCCAGGATTCCGCCTGGCGGTCATAATCCCCAGGGCAGCGGTGCAAGCACCGCTGCCCTGGGGATTATGAGTCCCCGACCGCCGGCCTGTCCATGGCGGTACACACCGCCATGGAAAGGCCGGCGGTAAGGGGACTGGGGGTGCACCTGGGGGCCACTGCACTGCCCATGCACTTGGCATGGGCAGTGCAGGGGCCCCCAGGCATAGCCCGTCGCGCATTTCACTGCCTGAATTTCGGGCAGTGAAATGTGTGACGGGTGCTACTGCACCCGCTGCACATCAGCATTGCCGCCGGCTCTATTACGAGCCGGCTGCAATGTTGATGTGACATTTCCGCTGGGCCAGCGGACGGTAACGCTGTTACCGTCCGCTGGCCCAGCAGAAATGTCATAATAGGGAGACAGAAATACCGCAGGCAATGGCGGTATTCTGTCTCCGGCGGCATCGGCGGTCTTTTGAAAAGACCGCCGAGGTCGTAATGACCCCCTTAAAGTTCAGACACTTGAATGTGCCAGAAGATTGTAGAACGATATTGAAGAAGGCAAGGGTGTGTTTGACAGTAAGAACCTAGGAAGTGAAGTGGAAGTGTTTTGTGCGTTGGGCACAAGACCATCAGCTAGACCAAATATGCATGGAGGCACAGGAATTTTTGCGTTATTTGTTGCATTTAGCTAAGATTGGGTTAATGTACAGATCAGTGAAAGTTCATCTGGCAACAATCTCACATTATCTTAGGAGACCGAATACAACTTCATTCTATTCTCAGGATAGTGAAAGAGAGGTTTGTTAAGAGAATTTTCTCTGATTCAAAGGTTGGCACCTGAGTGGGAGCATAATGCATTGCTAGCAAGATTCATGAAAGCTCCATTTGAGCCAATACATAGAAAATTGTTAAACATTTAACGTGGAAAACATTTAAATGCAGGCATTAAGTTGCAGAGAGCACCATATTTAAAGTTCACGAAAAATAATCTGACGCTCATGACAAATCCAAAACGTATACCTAAGGTACCAACAGTTTTTCATTCAAGACTGAAGATAACATTACCAGCGTTCTTTGAAAAGCCTGTATCAGTAGCAGAAAAGGCATTACATTCCTTAAACATAAAAGGGTATCTAAAATTGTATTTGCAAGCTACCAAGGACATAAGACAAACTGAACAGTTACTATACAGTTTAGGAAATAAAAGAAAAGGTGTATCTAAACAGACAATAGTGAGGTGGATTGGTTCATGTATTACTACAACTCACATGTTTGTGAACAGTGCATGGAGGCACAGGAATTTTTGCTTTATTTGTTGCATTTAGCTAAGATTGGGTTAATGTACAGATCAGTGAAAGTTCATCTGGCAACAATCTCACATTATCTTAGGAGACCGAATACAACTTCATTCTATTCTAAGGATAGTGAAAGAGAGGTTTGTTAAGACAAAATTTTCTCCGATTCAAAGGTTGGCACCTGAGTGGGAGCATAATGCATTGCTAGCAAGATTCATGAACGCTCCATTTGAGCCAATACATAGAAAATTGTTAAACATTTAACATGGAAAACATTTAAATGCAGGCATTAAGTTGCAGAGAGCACCATATTTAAAGTTCACGAAAAATAATGTGACGCTCATGACAAATCCAAAACTTATACCTAAGGTACCAACAGTTTTTCATTCAAGACTGAAGATAACATTACCAGCGTTCTTTGAAAAGCCTGTATCAGTAGCAGAAAAGGCATTACATTCCTTAAACATAAAAGGGCATCTAAAATTTTATTTGCAAGCTACCAAGGACATAAGACAAACTGAACAGTTATTATACAGTTTAGGAAATAAAAGAAAAGGTGTATCTAAACAGACAATAGTGAGGTGGATTGGTTCATGTATTACTACAACTCACATGTTTGTGAACAGGCCACTGGCAAGGAGAGTCAGGGCACATTCCGCAAGAACAATCGCAGCTTCAACAGCTTACTTTGCATGAATATCCTTGAAGGACATTTGTAAGGCGGCAACTTGGAAGAGAACTCATGCCTTTACAAGGCATTATTGTGTAGATTTGCAAGTAAGCATCAATAAGGTAAGCAGTTTTGCTTAATTTATTTGTGTAAGATAAGCCTTAGTGCAAACTAAGCTTCATTTTTGTTTAACACCGTCCCAATGTAAACATTGACAATTGTGCACTGCTATATTACTCGGTTATTCTAGCATGTGAATCTATGAAAGGTCCAAAGCTAGAGAAGGAAAAAAGTTACTTATCTGTAACTTAGGTTCTCCAACTTTGGTATCTTTCATAGATTCACATGCAGCCCTTCCTCCTCCCTTTAAATGAGGCTTTCAAATGCCACGAGAAAAATGGTAGGAACTGCGGTTCCGAAAATCTCACAGTTAGAAGGTTCAGTGGGATATCAAATGGTAGCAGAGCATTATAACTGGTTGAAGTTTGGGCCATATAAAGATGATGGTGGGTTGCAAAAGATGCCTGGTGGTTTTCTGAGATATGTTATAGGTTGAGTATGTGCTGATGGTATTTTATTGGTACTGCTGTTGAAAAAAAAACAGGGTTAACAGTCTGAGGACGGGGAATTATTCTTGCATGTGAATCTATGTAAGATACCAATGCTGGAGAACCAGAGTTACAGGTAACCTTTTTCCATTTATAAACTAAGCACTACCTCTTCCAAATTCAATAAATAGGTGTGAGAGGTTGTGCAAAAATGAGGAGAGCTTGTATAGATCTAAAGAAGAAAAACAAATGCAACACAAAGATGGTGGGTCCGTGATGCTGCTGTACAGAGAAGAAAATATAGGCCTTTTTTAGGCCTTGTCTGAGATAGCACATGTGCTGTTGCTTGTAAAACATTTTTGTTAGCTTACAGTGGGCTTAGAGCCTGCCCATTGCTTACCATTGTTTGGCTTCTTCGTCAATGTCCTTGCTTCTCTTTAGTCAGCGCATGTCAGGTTCAAATCCTCTTTGTGCTTGTCCCACCCCTAGAGCATGGCCCAAGTACTTGGGGCCATATTTATACTTTTTGACGCACAACTGCGCCAACGCAGTTGTGCGTCAAAAAGTTTAACGCCGGCTAACGCCATTCCAAAGCGCCATGCAGGCGCCTTATTTATGGAATGACGTTAGCCGGCGCAGCTGACTGGTGTGCGTAAAAAAAAATGACCCACACCAGGCAGCGCCGGCGTAGGGGAAAATGGAGCTTGGGCGTCAAAAAATGGGGCAAGTCAGGGCTGAGGCAAAATATTGGCCTCAACCCGATTTGCGCCATTTTTTTTTACTCCCAACCCCCATTGAAATGACTCCTGTCTTAGCACAGACAGGAGTCATGCCCCCTTGCCCAATGGCCATGCCCAGGGGACCTATGTCATTGGGCATAGTGGCATGTAGGGGGGCACAAATCAGGCCCCCCTATGCCACAATTTTTTTTAAAAAAAAATACTTACCTGAACTTACCTTAAGTTCCCTGGGATGGGTCCCTCCATCCTTGGGCGTCCTCCTGGGGTGGGCAAGGGTGGCAGGGGGTGTCCCTGGGGGCATGGGAGGGCACCGCTGGACTCCTTCCCAGCCCACAGGTCCCTTAATGCCTGCCCTGACCAGGCGTTAAAAAATGACGCAAAAGCGGCTGGATGTCATTTTTTTTTACCCGCCCACTCCCGTACGTCATTTTTGCACGGGAGTTTAAATAAGGCGCACATGCCTTGGAGTCATTTTTTAGACGGGAACGCCTACCTTGCATATCATTAACGCAAGGTAGGTGTCCACGCTAAAAAATTACGCAAACTCCAAAATTTTTGGCGCTAGACGGGTCTAACGCCAAAATATAAATATGTTGTTAGCTTTGCGTTGGATGAGCTACTTTTTTCTTTTAGTTGAAGCACTCGTAAAGAGGGGCATCGGTTTGCAGGCCATCACCCTCAGGTGCTTCTACCCCCTTCTATGCCACTGCCTGTCTTACCCATGTGTGTTTGTCCCTCTAGGTGTTGTTGCTTGCCACCACCCGCTATCAGTGTTGATGCTTTCCCCCCACCCACTGTCCATGTTGTTGCCTGAATCCCCAACCCACCTTCTGTTGTGCTCCATGTTGTTGCTTGGCCCCACCCACCCCCCTGTCCTACTCCGTCATGTTGCTTGATCCTTTGTGCTCCTTTTTGTTGCTTGCCCTCCCATCCATGTTGTTGCTTGCCCCTGTTCCCTGTTGTGTGTTGCTTGATCCTATCCCACATTGTTTGTTCCTCCCATCCCGCATTGTTTGTTGCTAGGCCCTCAGTCCTGTGTTTTGGTGCTTGCTTCCCTGTCTCCCGTTCTTTGTTGGTTGCCCACCCATCCTGCATTGTTTTTTGCTTGCCTTCCTGTCCCATACTGTATGTTGCATGCCCCTGCCCCAGGTTGTTTGTTGCTCGACCTCACCCACTTTCCCTCCCATCTGACCAGCAAAATAAAAGCTATGACGGCATCATAGCACTTTTTTTCTAACTTTCAGCCATGTAGCACAAGAGCTGCACTGATGTACAACATGGCTAAAAGACACTGGCAGATCCAATAGCTCTCGTAGTCGTGACCAAGTAGATTTGCCAATGCTTGCTTCTATTTTGTGCCTCTAGCGGTGCTTGTGCTGCTTTGAATGTGCGTCACTGGGAGAGGAATGAGGCCCATATTTATACTTTTTGACGCTAAACTGCGCTAACGCAGTTTAGCGTCAAAAAATTTAGCGCCGTCTAACGCCATTCTGAAGCGCCATGCGGGCGCCGTATTTATGGAATGGCGTTAGCCGGCGCTAGCAGACCGGCGCTGCCTGGTGTGCGTGGAAAAAAACCACGTAGACCAGGCAGCGCCGGCGTAGGGGGAAAATGGCATTAGGGCGTCTTAAAATGGGGCAAGTCAGGTTGAGGCAAAAAAATCGCCTCAACCCGATTTGCGCCATTTTTTCTACGCCCAGACGCCATTTAAATGACTCCTGTCTTAGTAAAGACAGGAGTCATGCCCCCTTGCCCAATGGCCATGCCCAGGGGACTTATGTCCCCTGGGCATGGTCATTGGGCATAGTGGCATGTAGGGGGGCACAAATAAGGCCCCCCTATGCCACCAAAAGAAATTAAAAAAAATAAAAAATTATACTTACCTGAATGTCCCTGGGATGGGTCCCTCCATCCTTGGGTGTCCTCCTGGGGTGGGCAAGGGTGGCAGGGGGGGTCCCTGGGGGCATGGGAGGGCACCTGTGGGCTCATTTTGAGCCCACAGCCCCCTTAACGCCTACCCTGACCCAGGCGTTAAAAAGTGGCGCAAATGCAGGGTTTTTTGCCCCGCCCACTCCCGGGCGTGATTTTTGCCCGGGAGTATAAATACGACGCATTTGGGTCGCCGTCATTTTTTAGACGGGAACGCCTTCCTTGCATCTCATTAACGCAAGGAAGGCGTTCACGCAAAAAAATGACGCTATTTGCCCATACTTTGGCGCTAGACGCGTCTAACGCCAAAGTATAAATATGGCGTTAGTTTTGCGCCGAATTTGCGTCGAAAAAAACGACGCTAATTCGGCGCAAACGGAGTATAAATACGGGCCTTAATCTCCCCACACTCCCACTCTTTTGTTCGCTGCTCCTATATCTTTCTATCTCTGACTCTCTCCTTTCTCACTGTCACTTTCTTGTCAAAGATTCTCCTGGGGAGGAGGAACCATCAGTCAACAGTGAACAGTTCTGTGACTGGAAGTCTTGGAAAGGCCGTGTAGACGGATCACAGAGAAAAACGTGGAACTATTCTTTCTGTATATGTAGGTATACAGTTACTCAGTTTTTGATTTTATTCCACAGATCTCCGCTTTTCTTCTGCATCCTCATCCATTACATTTTGGTATGAAGTTCCACAGAGCTCTACAGAACATGCAGCCCATGTCCCTTTCCTTTATGGCACCACGTAAATATCTAATAAAACACATATTCTCACTTCACAAAACTGTAAAACTAAAACTCGTAACTCTGTAAATTGGAGTCTTGCCTCACAGTTGCAGTCACATTTTCAAAAGCATCTCCGGCACCAGCATCATGGCTGGATTAGGAATGGCTACAGTGGAGCAAAGAAAATGCAGAGAGACTTGAATTTCATCATTTTACTGTATATCACAGCAAGTCTCAAAGTACCCTGACGGAAGCTGATCTCTGTCAAATAAGACAAGCAGTCATGGTGGGGATCAATCTAGCATCATTTGTGCACGATGCACTGGTAAGCAGTGCTTTAAATGGACCGACATTTCTAATGGGAGAGTACATTTAAAACACTGCTGGTAATTTAGCTGGTTCCTGTGCTCTTAATCATCTTAATCTGGACTGTAGTCACCAATGTCTCCAAACAAGATAGCCTAATTCATTGTTCATCGGTATAATGCCAAGGTCCATTGTGGGAAAAGCCAATTTGTGAACATCAGTTGGTGGGAACACCCTCTTTCCAATCTGAGTGCACTGGTAGTGCCAAAAGCTCTGTCGGCATGCAGGCACCAAGTGTCTTCATTGATACACGAACACACTACAGGTGGCACTTGTATTTTTCCATTTCAGTCGGGAAGGAACACTGACTATAACAATACAGTGCTTGCTTTGCTTGTAAGTCCCAGATATGTTGCGGTTCTTCAGCCACTTACGCGTGGCATCATGTTTCCAGTGCTGTCAACCTGGCCTATTTTTGGGACATTAGCAGGTAGAACCACTCTTGCTGCAGCTGTCATCACTACAGCACACACTACCTCTAACACCTTCATCACCAACAGATGTAATATCATCTTGCTACATCCTCTAAATATAAGAATGTCTCAGATAAATACCTGCCGAGAACCTTTGTATTGCTGACACTCCACCTCCCTGTGGCCCATGAGCTAGTTACAGAAGTTTGGTTCAGAGGATGCTATCATTGTCCTTCAGTGTCATGATGTGGGAATCCATTTTGAAAACGTAAGCATCCTCTTGACTATCAACTTCTCTAGCCTGACCCACTTGGTCACTGTCCGAGCTATATCATGTTGACAAGGCTGCTATCTGGTAAACTGTTCACTGAGTAAGACTTAGCTCAGTATCCTCCTGCCTCACCTTCTCGGATGCCTCCTAAAAACCGTAGCGGGCTAAACTTTATTTTTAATACAGTGCCTATGCTTTAAAAGACTGTGCTGCCAAGCTGTGTAGTCTCTGTCATCGGAAAAAAGGAATATTTATTGAAAGAAGATTTTGAAAATCAATACAAATATAAGCTTTCTACAATATCTTCACAGCTTGTGAAACAGTATGTACAATAGGTTCCCTAGCCCATCTCAACGTACATTGAAAGGGGCAAAAAGACAGAATATTTATTGAAGGAAGATTTTGAAAATCAATACAAATATAAGCTTTCTACAATATCTTCACAGCTTGTGAAACAGTATGTGCAACAGGTTCCCTATCCCACCTCAACGTACATTGAAAGGGGCAAAAAGAGAGAATATTTATTGAAAGAAGATTTTGAAAATAAAAACAAATTTAAAGGTTCTACAATATCTTTACAGCTTGTGAAACAGTATGCACACCATGTTCCCTAGCACATCTCAAAGTACATTGAAAGGGGCAAAATGACAGGGATTGTTCCACGGGAAGGCTGTCCATCTCAGGCGTTTAGAACCTTTACAAAGACTTATTTGGATTTTTGCTCATCACTCTATTCTCCAATCTAGCCAGATTCGAAGAGACGTATGGCAGCCAGTCGCAGGTAGAAATAAAAGAAGTGTTTTGTTTCATGCATTACGCAGCTGCCAAAGTTTCTACCAGGTATGCAGTGCCAAGTCGGGTTGTACTTTTTGTCAAACTCCTTTTTATGTGAGTTGCAATGTCTTTCTCAATGTTTTACTTCTCCAAGGCCTGCTTGACACTTTCCAAGTCAACCCGATGCATCTCCTCGGACGTCTAAATTTTTTATGACTGTTTTTCTCTCATATGTTTAATACCTGGCTGTTCTCCCAACATAAGGCTGCTTGTCCTTTGTCCCTATCACACGCAGACTGAATACAAAATCTGATTCCATCTACTTACTACCTCGAGACTGATGTCAGTCTCCAGCCAGTCAGTGTTTTCCTATAAATCGGACAAAGCATTATTGTGATCGCTTGTACCTCAACCGTTATCTCCTATTGACGGCATGCCCTTTCATCAGTACCCCTCTGGTAAAGTGTACCCCCACCTCCAAAGATGCCCCTCCTCTTTTGATGCCACTGTTCTTACCACCATCTGGAGGTTGGTCCAGCTCCTCATTCTCTGAAAGATTATGCAAAATTGAGTTAGCTCCCCTCACCCTAACATGGACGTCTTCTCTTTGTGCAAAGCAAGTTTTGGTTTTCTGACCAGTCCTGAACAATTATAGTTGTTGGGTGTATATTCCTAGAGCAAAACTAGCCAAAAAACACCCAAATGTCCATACCCAGTTCCTTCAAAGGCATGAACAGACATCATTGTTCGACACCTCATCCACTTGTACTTTCCTATCGTGAAGGAGTCCGAATAATACTTTCATGTGTGGCAATCCCTAACATAGTATTAAGTCTCACTTGAATTTAATGTTGTACAACATATTGCAAGGTAATGCAAGAACTAAAGCAAGAACTAAAGCAAATACTGTACATAAAGTATTGTACTATATTACAATACAAACATATACCTCATTTAAGTAAATGATGATAAATCTTATGTGGTCTACGTTTCCAGTCACTGTACATGTATCAAACACACAACACCAACAGAACATATTAGACCAACCTTCTGGCAACCCTGTATGCACAACAAAGCATCAATGTCATATACTTGACATAGTGATGACACTTCAACAGCAAATGACTCAACTCAACTTCAACCACCTTCACACACACAGCAAAACGCAAAAGACATATTGCTGGCAAACAAATGCACACCAACAGTACAAGTTCTTATCCTACACATCAGGTCCACAATAATAGCATATACACACAGCCTTCCTGTAGAATCGTGGACACAGCACCTTATCCATAAAGAAGTCGAAGCATGCCATGCCAGAAGCACATCCCTTTTGTCACACGCTCATTGCTATCAAAGCCAACAGTTAAAATCTGCATCACCTTCGCACCAACACAACTTCAAAGGTATATTGCTGGCTTTGGGATGCCTCCTAACTGTAGTGTCTTTGATATCACACATACTAGGGCCCTCAAGGTTCTTGGTGGACTCTAGACAGGAATTATGTAGTTGGATGGGAGGTGTTAAGGTGTGGTTATAAAAGTTATGATGCAAAGCGCAGAAAGAAGAGCACGATAGTATGTTGAAGAATAAAGACGTCTGTTAAAGAGCTCCAAAATGTTGCGTGTTCATTTTCATACTCCTGCACTGGGGAAAATGCTACAACTGGCGAAACAGGTGGGATAAGTGCCATAAATAAGCTGCTCTCCCTGAGAGTTTGCAAAACTACAGTACACTGCTTGTCCATGCCACGGGCACCCCAGAATTAATGCAAAGTGGTCTCCGAGTGGCGTATGTGGAGTCAATGCTCCACTCCAGCCCGTACATGGCCATCGCAGAAGTCGAAGGCCGTGCAGAGAAGCACATTAAAAAAACCTGCCAAAACCCGCTGGTAAAGCAAAAAGAAGAAATACTGTGCTGGTCCATGCCACAGAGGCATCATCAATGTGAAGCAAATGCTAAAGGCAGTGACAACGAGGTAGGAAAACGGAAACATACTGACTGGCACATGAGAGTAAAGTGCTAAGCAACCTCCATATTAGGTGTGAAGACCAGGCCCCAAGCAATGAGGGTTTCGTAGAGAGGTTGCCAATTCTGCTGTACAAGGCAAAAGCTGCCTGAACAGCACATTGCCCTCTATGTCAACCAAATTACAACACAGCTACATTCTTTAAGACACCACCTTGTTTGATGTCGCTAAGAACCAAAACATTGCTGCTAGGTGGACTGCATGGATTGAAACATTCGAGGACTTCATAGATGCACTAGGAGAAGAAGACAATAAGAAAATCTGTAAATAGTTGAATATTTGAAAAACCTTGCTGGTGATGGAGTGAAAGAAGTGCTAAAGAAAGTCTCACAAGCTATTGCAGCACCATACCAAAAGATAAAAGAAGCACTGTATGCCAAGTTCAACCCGACGCTGAATGTTGACTACAAAAGGTACATCTTCCACCAAGCACGACAACAAGCTGGTGAAACGATGGATGAATTTGTTGGGGGACTTTATACACTTCTGAAACACTATAAGTTCGGTGACTTTAATGATGAAGAAGTCATGCACCTCTGTTTTCATTGGTAGCTACCTTTCACATTCTTTCAGAAGATACATGTTGAGACACTCAGTTTAAAGAAAATGCTAATGGCTGCAAAGGCAGAGGAACGAGCATGTCAATAAGCTGCTGAGATGGAAGCAGGAACATTGCATAATGAATCAGTGTTGATCATGAGAAGCAAGCAAAAGCGCAAAACAGATACTTGCAAGTTGACGTCTCCGAAGAAGAAAAAGTTATGCTTCCAATGTGGGTTTTAATTTACCCAGGAAGGTAAATGTCCAGCCATAGGACAAATGTGCAAAAGTTGTGGATAAGAAACCCACTACATAAACGTCTTCAATGTGAAAGAGAAACTAAATAGAAAAGTTCAACAGCTTGTCTCTTGTGCCACGCCTGACTCCGTCAAACGTGAAGGTATACATGTGAGCTGCTTCTCAACCGTAACAGTGTCTAGGGTCATTTATGGCACTTTTGTGACACAAAACAACGTCAGTGCAAGCGCCAATTCATGTCCTTGAAGGAACTTCATCTAGTACGTGCTTACTTACATTTGGCAGTGCTGCTGATAGGGGACTGATATCTCTCAACTACAACATCTATACTCAAGTTGAAATTGTGAGGCAGTTTCCATTGTTTCATGGCCCAGGAAAACACAAGCAGGTGAAAGCGCAACTTCATTTTAATGAGGACATTCGACCTGTTGCCCAACAACACCGCAGAATCGATTTCCGCTCACAAGCAGTTGTTCAGAAAGAACTAGAAACACTGGTGAAACATGACATCATTGAATGCTTCACTGGTCATAGCCCATGGGTTTCGCTCATAGTTGTGGTGCCATTAAAGAACAGTGGAGGTGCGGTACGCTTTTCTGTCGATATGCGCCAGACCAGCAATAGAGAGAGAAAGATATCCTGTTCCCCACATAGGGGACATGATCATGCAACTGAACGGAGCTAAAGCCTTCTGCCTTGACCTGAACAAAAGATAGCATCAACTCAAGCTGGAGGAGAACTGTAGGTACATTGCTACTTTTTCGACTCATGTTGGTTTGCTCAGATAAAAAACACTGACTTTTGAGGCACCTTCGGCTGCAGAGATATTTCAGGATGTTATTCGCCGAATTATTCAACATATTACGAACGCTTTTAATTACAGTGATGACATACTGGTATTTGGGGCAACACAAAAGGAGCATGACTGGGCTCTTATGCAAGTGTGTCAATTACTTGTTGATGCAGTCTCACTCTGAGTGCAGCAAAGTGAGTTTTACCATGCTATGATCCTCCTTAGGCATGGACAGTTACTGCTCAAGGTACATTTGTGACTTTGCTACAGTGTATGCCCCACTGAGAGACTGAACAAAAAAGAATGTCCTGTTCAGTGGTCTCCTGAATGTGATAGCAGTTTCAACAAAATCAAATATGTGATTGACAATGCAACAAAAGTTGCCTATTTTGATGATGTCACATACTGTGATCACAGTAGATACGAGCTTGGTGGAGTTGGGGCAATCCTTGCTCAGCAGAAATTCCATCTGAATGCCCAGAAACACACTGTGGCCTAAGTCAGTCAGAAGCTTGTCTGAAACAGAACATGCCTACTCTCAGCCAGAGAAGGAGAGTCTGGCTATAGTGTAGGCTTGTGAATATGTTCATGTGTTTCTTTATGGAAAATTTATCACTATCATCACCGACCACAGGGCGTTGCTCACTATCTTTGGAAACCCAAAAGTCAAGATAACCCCCCTTTCATCAAGAGGTGGGGGTTGTGACTGCCAGAGTATGACTATGTGATTGTACACAAGCTGGGGCAAGACACAAACCCCGCAGGCTACTTTTCACGAGTGCCACTACATCGCCACTGTTCAGCATCAGAGTGGCTGAAGAGTATATCAATTTTATTGTGAGGTACAGCATACCAGCAGAAAAAATCCATTGAACTTATTATTTTTGCCAATAAGTCTACGTAGGCAAATAAAGATATACTCACCCTCAAAAGGTGTCATTACAATGCAATCTTGGAAGGCAAGTGTTCGACCTTTTGCTGATGATATTGAACTCCAAAATTAAAAAAATGTACAGGATTAGTTTTGTCACTCAAGAGGGTATCATATTTATTAAGAGGCTTGAGATTTGTCATACCTGAGAGCCCGAGGAAGCAAGTTATCGAGCTTGCCCATGAAGAACATTGTGGCATTGTAGCCACCAAAAGAGCCATAAGAGACTGGGTCTCTCATTATAACATTGGCGGTAAGTGCCGCCAAAAGACCATCACCCCGGCTAACATCCGTCCGCCATAATATGATCACAGCTAGATTTCCGCCACATGAAGGGTGGAAATCCGGCTGTGGCCTTGATTCCCTCTGCTACCCCAAGAGCGTACTATGTGCAGACTTATCAGAAAACTGGACTTCTCATGGTCTGTTGCACTATTACTTGTATCTAAAGATTTTGAACGTTGGACTCCTACAGACAGTGTTACAGAACACATTACTTTTGAACCACGTTGCTTATAAAAGACCCCAATACAGCTTACTCATCTCTGACGTTATCCTAGTACATAGGAACCCTAGATTTTGCTTCATTGGCCTTGAAAACGTCACTGTGTGACGAAACAAATGTTGGCTGTTGTATATTGGACCTCATACGAGACGTTACTGCATGTACTGTTTATACATTTTTGGATACAAATAAACCAAGAAGATAACAAGGAAAACAAGCATTTGCAGTGCAACGGGTCTCGCATTTGCTCATGTTAGAGCTGATAGCGTTGTAAACTCCTAACCCGACTTTTCACCTATCGGCAAAAGTGCATTTATGTTGTAGTGAATCCTAGTTTGTTTTAATGGGATAACAGGGGTTAGCTTAGCCGTAGGCTTGTAAACTTGTGCCCCCGTCACCTAGTGACTTTTAACCTACTTAGCTTGCTCTGTCTTAGCCCATTTAATTATTTATTTCCTTTAAGATGGCGGCCTTGTTTATAGTTAGGCCACTTGTTATGAGTTTTATTATCAGTGTCACTGCGCCAAGGCGTCAAGATCAAGCATGAAAGACAAACAAACAGTATGTGTTCACACTTAGGCATTTTCCCTCTCTATACTTTAGAGGGATTGTTGATATCAATTGCCGTCCCAAGCATGCCTGTTATCTATTGTTTTGGAAAACACATACGTCAGGGGACCTTGTAGATCTGTATAAATACATCACACTTTTAGACAGATAATCAGAGGGATTCCGACCAGAGGGCATCGCCACCATCGCTGATACCGATGCTGCAGTCATCTTGACGCTGACCCAGTCTTCGTGTCCCTGCGGAGTCTGAGATAGAGACCTCATTCCAAGGTAACAAGGGTTGGGGGCTCCTCTCATGGACACGGCTTTGGCAGATTAGGTTTAGCAAACCCAGCTCTCCTTTAGGTAAGAGGTTAGGCATATTCTCATTAGGGTATTAGGGCATATTCTATCTTATATATATATATATAAACATATTTCTTTCATATATTGCAAAATGGTGGGGGTCTTCATAACAATGACTCTCTTCTTCACAATACTGTTGCTTGGTATATTCATTATCCTAATCATTGCAGTTCATGCAACTTATCGCAAATTGCAGTTATGTTAAATAAAAAGCTATTATAACTTTACTGCATCTGTGTCATTGCCTGTGTTTGTATGAGACAGAATATATCTGTGAGAAAAGGGTAATCTCCGTTTAACCACGACAACCCTGAGATATCTTACTTTGAGTCCATGCGTAAGCGACTGCCATAAATCACCTTTTACTATTGTGTTTCTGGTGAGGTGCTGCTAGTGAGCCAGTAAGGTTGGGACAACATTTGCGACTTGTTTTAGGAAAGACTCAGTCGCCTGCAAACAAAAGTACTGTTATCCTTAAACCAGCAGTCTTGCTCAGAGCAAGAGTCTAAACTACGACATGGCGCCACCAACGATGGTGTTTAGGCACTAATTTACGGTTACCCTGACTGTCACTGTCTCACAGACAACAGGTACCCTAAGTACCATTATATGGAGACGTCCGTGGTATTTGGGAGGATCCTCCTCAGCTGAACAGGTAACACCTAATTAAGCTGTAGGTTGTTCGAGCTCGAACTCATAAAAAGGAAAAAACTTCCCGTATTTTGGTGTTCCGTTTCTCTAAACAACTATGGCTAATACCATAGACATTCCTGCAAATGCTAGACATGCACTTACACAACATTTATAAGCGCATGGCCTTACAGAAGAGGGCGGGGATGTTACGCTGATAATAGAGGCAACTGAAGCATACCAAACAGAAACATTTTACTGTTGGGTCACCTTTCCTGAGGCTGACCAACGAATGCATACATTTCACACATATGAAATTGCAAACGTACCTGTACGATACGAAGCATACCAGTATCATGAAATATCGCTCACATATCAAGAGCATCAGAACTGGTTTGAAGGCGCCCTACCGCATGTACTACGACGAGTGAGGCTAGGTCCTTTGAGTAATGAGGGACCTACATGGCCTATGTTTGCCACATATTCACCTCACCCAGGCATACAGACCATGCCGATCGCAGAATTACGAGTATTATATAATGAATTAGTGGGATTATATAGACGATTGGTTCAGTTCGTAATGCGAACGTTGAACACTACACCAGCGCGTCCAGCACCACCAGTAGCTGGTGGTTATCAATTGGCTACTGGGATTAATCCACACACAGTGCATGATATTATGGGTAAAGTGCCCACGGAACGGGAAAAAATACTGTTCTGGATTGCCCAGAAAACTAATCAGCTGGAAGCTGTGTTTCCCCATACGGGACCACAGGAAAAACATAAACTGCTCACTATGTGCTTGCCGTTTGGGATGGTTCCCTCGGTGGATGACTGTGCCACATGGGGTACGGTCTTCGCTGACGTTTATACTACCACACATGGTACCCCGACACTTGCCAATTTACCAGAAGTGTTAAAACAAATACAAAATGAACATGGGGCTGCACCGGCCCTGGATTTGGGGATGAAATTGATGCGTAACTTTGACGCCGTCTCCTCAATAATACTAAGTAATATTAAAGGGGAAGCGGTGGCACTGGCAATACGCCAGCGTCTCCGGGAAACTTCAAATATGGAACAAGAGAGACAGCTACCGAAAATAATTTCCAATACCTATACTAGTATAGGACAGGATAGTTTGGGAGCCAAACCTAAAAAATTGGAGTTTCAAAGTACCGCCCATAAGGAAGGTACAAAGCAGGCACAAGAGGGCTCTAAAAAGCGCTGGGACAAACAAAAGGATTTAAAAGACAGGAGAAATAAGAGGGCTGATTCTCCACATCCGGAGTACTCCGAAAGGAGGTATAATCTCAGAAATAGGGAGCACATTAGAACTCCAGACAGATATACTGATTCACGTCCCTCTCGTTCCTTTCAGGACGCACCGGATAAACGTAGGGAGAGAGGGGGTCGTCAAGATCGACGTCCGGAATACGTGAAAGAAAAGAAAGACTCACCACAGTCTACCATTAAAAAAGAAGAAAAGACTCCTCAGCAAAAGCCACAGTTTAAAAAGAAGAAGGTGGCAGCACTGACAGTTAAAAATGCCAGTAGTATTGAGAACACTGTTGAGGAACAAGAAGTGGGCTGTGACTCTGTTGGACAGCACGGCAGAGGTCACGATATGTCGCCAGAGTCTGAAAGATCATCTGGATGCGACAGCAACTAGCGATTACATTGCAGTTGAGACGGCGGATGGCCGCGTTCTCCCACCCGATCAGGTTTATGATTTGACAATTCAGATAGAGGGGGACGTGGAACGAGTTATTAGTGTAATATTTTGGAATGAACTTACTAGTGATATCCTATTGGCTGAGAGAGACTGGCCCCCTGAACACGTCCGCAAGCTCCCGCATGGGGAAGATGTCATTTTGCCTTCTTTCTCCGATCTTGTTCCAGAAGCAGCCAAAGAAGCATATGCTGCTGAATGGGCTTTGGCGCAGGCACCTGCACTATACGGTAATCATGTAGATTGGGACAAGGACTCTCCTTGTCATGTTATTCCCGTTAGGTCTACACCCCAACCGCAGCCACAATACCCTGTTAAGCATGAAGCAAAAGCTCCGGTGACGGAGATACTGTCACAACTTCAGTACCAGGGAGTGATTGAGCCCTGTACATCGGCAATGAATAATCCATTATTTCCCGTTGCAAAACCAGATCATTCATACAGAATATTGGTTGATTATAGACACTTAAATAGTCATACACACACATATGCTATACAAAATTCACACAGCACAGCACTGATAAACAATATAGTGCGTAAGAAATATAAAACTACATTAGATATATCTAATGGGTTTTTCTGCCAGACTTTAGCACATGAAAGTAGGGACCTAAGTGCATTTTCATTTGGCTCTCAGAAACGCTTTTGTCGTTTGCCTCAAGGCTATAAAATAGCCCAGGACTGTTTTCAGCCCGTGTGACATCAATTTTGCACGAGCTTGATTCTGATGCATTGTCCTATGTGGATGATATCTATCTCACTGACGACGCCCTCGACATTCATCTTGCGAGGGTTGATCGGATCATTTTGGGATTTGCAGACCTCGGTTATAAATTTAATTTTAAGAAAAGCAATATAGCTTTTCTTAGTGTATTGTTCCTGGGATATGAGCCATCAAACGAGGGGAAGAGCCTGGCCCCGCACTTCCTAGAAAAGTGTGCTCAACTACAGCCTCCGAACACACTTAAGAAATTACAGTCATTACTGGGTTTCTTCAATTTTGGCAGAACATACATTCCAGATTATGCAGAACGCATCAAACCACTTTATGACTTAATTCAGCCCAATTTTTCTGGCAGACGATGGACGATTGAACACACACACATCCTTAGGGACATACAACGGGACATGCTAGAAGCTCAACACTTATACACATGTGACAATAAAACAAACTTGGTCATCAGAATAATTGCTGGTGCCCTTGGGTTTACTTATGTCACCTTTAATGAGGGTGACACGGTGCCGATAGCATATAAATCACACTTATACTCAAATGCTGAAAAACGTTTTGCACCTACAGAAAAGATTCTGACAGCAGTTCAGATGGCCGTCATTAAGGAGAGGCTACTTGCCCAGGGGAAACGCATTATTGTTGTCTCCCCGGTGCCGGCCTTAGAGGCTGTTACTAAAGCGAGCGTTCCGAATGCTAAGGCATTACATCCACGCTGGATTCAATGGGCAACGTCTCTGACCGCCACTGATCTTGATTATGTGTTTGACCCAAGACTTCAGACACAAGAATTTCTCCAGTATGAACAGGAGTACCCCGCTCCTCTACATATCTTGCAAAGAATTTCTCCAGTATGAACAGGAGTACCCCGCTCCTCTACATATCTTGCCACTAGACAGTTATAATACTATCATTTATACTGACGGTTCGGCACAACCGGCTGTAGGTACTAAACATCAATACATGGCAGCTTGCGCAGCCGTGTGCGGGGTAATGGAAGACGGAGTTTTCCATCCTTACAATACCTACACGCAGACCTTGGGGGACTGCACAGCCCAGTTGGCCGAGCTTAAGGCTCTTCTTTTGGCGCTCGAACATACTGAGGCAGGAAGCCAGACTTTGATAGTCTGTGATTCATATTACTGCGTCCAGTCATACAAGCTTAAGGCTCTTCTTCTGGCGCTCGAACATACTGAGGCAGGAAGCCAGACTTTGATAGTCTGTGATTCATATTACTGCGTCCAGTCATACAATGAATATCTCAATCATTGGAAACTGAACCGGTTTAGAGATTCTAAAGGGAACACCATTAAACACAAAATGTTGTGGGGAAGGGTGGCTGATCTTAAGGATGTTACCATGTGTCCATGTAATTCATACATTAGGACACCAACGTGTAGGAATACACGTTGCTGGCAATACATTGGCTGATGAAGCGGCCAAAGCAATAGTAGCTACAGCTTCTGTAGCTGCAGTGACTCGTTCTCGGACGAGGTTGGATAATGAAATACTGATTGCCGTTAAAGCTTCGGCTGCAGGCAAGACCCTTCCGAAAGCATACCCTACGAACTTTACTTACCATATCAGTGCACACAATATTGCTTATGCAACGATTCCTGGAGTTGGTGATCGAATGATCCCCAATGAAGACCAGAGATTAGAACTGATTACAGCCGCACACGAGGGTGTCGCTTCTGCACATGCTGGTATACAGGCCACTATAACAATTCTACAGCAGCGATACTGGTGGCCTGGTCTATGCAGACGGACTAAACGATATGTCCTTTGCTGTGACATTTGTCAGCAGATTAAGGGCTCAAATATCAAACGCCCTCCGCAGACATCCCTCTTAGTGTCAGACAATCCACTCCAATGTGTGTACCTGGACCATTGTGGTCCCTTACAGCCTGATGGTACATACAAATACATTTTAGTGGCTGTGGATTCCTGTTCTAAATTCCTGTGGGTATGGCCACAGCGGTTGGCTGACGCCCGGACTGTTATAAAAGATTTGCTGATCTTTATCGGTACATATGCAGTTGCAGCATTCCATTCGGACCAGGGCCCTGCATTTTCCTCTAAAGCTTTCAGGGACACCATGGGGACGATGGGTGTTGAACTCCATTACTCCTCACCATACCATCCCGAGGGAAATTCGGTCGTGGAGAGGCGGAATCGTGATCTAAAGCAGTCCTTAACAGCTCGAGTATTAGGTTCAGGCCGCAGTAGGTTACATCACTTATATGGGGTCCGGAGAGCACTGAATAATCTGCCAAGACGGTCCTTGGGAGGAAAGTCTCCATATGAGGTTCTCTTTGGGATACCTATGTATGTCCCCGATCTAGATGCCCCTGGTATGGTGGCAGCAGACACACCATTTGACATAAAAGAACGTCTCACTGTTTTACAGGAGCTTCAACAATTTTGTGATGATAAATCATCTGCAAGTGCTGCCGCCTTAGGAATAAGGGAATTGGCGAAAACTTCGACTGGCTGGATTCCTAACGTTGGGGATCTGGTTCGTGAGAAGATCGCTGTGAAAAAAGAGTTTGGTCCATCATACAGAGCACCTGTACCGGTCTTGGGAATAAAAGGCACCAGGACTGTCATCCTACCACCATTGCCTGGTTCTAAATCTAATAGATTCATCTCCATTGATGACATCAAATTACACCATGTGGCCGATTCGGCACAGTAGACCAGGCGGTCCCTTGGGTGGTTCCCGATCCCCTCTCACTACCCAACAGGACATCCATCTACATAGTAGGATGAACATCACTGCTACTGACTATGCGACTATGTCAACTACTGTTCCAGACTCTTCCTCGACCATGGGGAGGGCGGAAAATTTACTTTTGTTGGTTCCAGTCACATCTTCGGTGACCACCCCGCTTCAAGATTTGGCTGTATTTTATACGAACACTTCCACGACTGATGTCATTGTCTATCCAGAACTTCCACGAGCGGTGGATCAGAATGCAGCGGGTCCTGTGTTTGCAGAGACTTCCTCTGGCTATTTCGTAGACATTGATGATTTTTCTTCGGATTCATCCTCAACTGTGACTGACACACTTTCGAAAAGTAGCAAGCTGTATCGATGGCTTAAAAAGAACTATTTGATCTACCCATGGAACTATCTATGGTTCTGTTTGACATTTATTGCATTATTTTTATGGATTGGTTTTGTGACTTTTCTTTTTGCTGATTAATGGTCACTATATTCCTGATCGCTCCTCTGTGGAGCCTGTTGATGAAATTTTAACACCACATCATTCTTCACATAAGGTCTGACGAGATTTGTCCCCTGTAAATATTACTGCTATACCAATTACTGATGGGATTGTGTGGGACAAAGTTCCATTTGATATATATAGGCCTACGGAGATTATTCAAGTACCATACGTGTTCAAAATTTCGATGTCTGATGTTATTACACCTAATGTTGTCTCTGATGATTGGGATGTCCAAACAGTTGATTCCATGCTGGCTGAAATGAAGGACTATTCCACTTTTGGAAGTGATGATGTATACCATTATACAATTAATTATGGGGAAATGTTCTGCTATAATAATTGGGGACATCACTACCTACACTGTGCAACTAGATATAGGCCTCTCTTAAACTACACACAGTGGGAACACTGTTCAACACCATAGGTGGGGAGTCCAAAGTATTACAGCGATACATTTACATACTTTTCTCGGCATGATACAAAAAAAGCAGAGTTGTATTATTTTAAAATACCTCCAACACAGATTAGGAAACTTTTGCTAACAGATACGAAATTGATTTATTCAGATCCCTTTGTTTCCTGGCTCTCGCTTGAGGGTTACGAATATTGGAAAGATACTATTGATTTGAAAAGTGTATGGGGAACACAAGATTGGCAGATACAGGGTAGGGAGGCTTTGTTTCGAGCATGCCTGATTCCTGTGCAAATGATTTTCTTAAATGACACTATTGAGCAGACATCCTGAATGGGGTTAGCAAAAATGAAAGACCTGAACACGCCCAGTATCCCTACTCCGACAAAATTTAGAGATTGGTAACACTTTCTTAATGTCACAGAAGACAGGCTAGATGCAATGGTTAAGGCTGGTACCTATAATTCTTCACTTTCCCGTTCCGGCGGGTGGTTGGTATGGCCCACCGACACTGATGAGTATCAAAAGCGTTTCTTGAACTCTTCAGGGGTTTTTTCCGTTCACAGGCCTGACCCTCGCTTTCTGTCAGGTCAACATACAGGTATAATTACAACATACAGTGTGGGTAAGCTGTGCCAGCAATGGGTGCAGACAAACACGTTAACAGTGGTTAAGAAACACCTGAACACTCTTTCTGACAGTATAGACTTACAGGATTTCCTGTTAGGTCCTAGGAAACAGCGCTCGAAACGTTTTTTATATGCTATGTACAATGAAATTTGGAAACTTGGATAGGGAAAATTTAGGAAAAACATTAGCTGTTGTTGACAATGGCATGAACACGCTGTCCAACAGGATTTATTCACTATCAAATATAGTGTCGTCTGCTATTGATATCACTCAGACAGACTTGTCCCGATTGTATCATGGGCAAACACAGCTACGTTGCATCATGCAGCTGGGTTGGACATTACAGACACTGAAAAGTGGGCACATTCCATGGAGGTACATTAATGGGAGTGAATTATTCACTGCTTTTAATTTTTCCAGGGAACAAGAAACAATGGCTAAAAGGGAGGCTCGTTTCACCCTGCTTCAAGTAGAGAAATTAGATAAGTTGCCCTTCACGGTAGCAGAGAGTCCTTCAACTATCTGGCTCTTGCACGGCATTATTAGTTTACCAATTTCGACCTTCCATTTCGTGAGCTGCCTGAAACATCTTGCAGTGGGATGATATGAGCAGCTAGGAGATAGCTTTATTAAGGAAGAGTGGGAGTTGCCCTTTGACTATAGATGTCTGAACGGTGAACAGGAGGTCTTTCTTAGCGGAAGTGAATGTGAGACTGCTGTTCGTCATTCTATGATATGCAAACAGGTGTCTCTTCACGTTCTTTGCAATGCGGGGGTCGCGAATTTGGCCTGTTTTCTGAAGGGTACTCCCGTCCCCTTGATTTGTCCAGTATTTCATGTTCTTTCCAATGGCAGTTATGTGGTGCTGAACGATGAAAGCTGTTGCGGTTTGCGACCTGGAATTGCCTATGCAATCTCAGTCACGAAGGTCGTTACGTGTTGTGGACATGTTTTGTTTCCTTCCACACGAGAGATAAAAGTATCTGAAATGTGGCCCCACATAGATACTATTAATGTGAACTATGACAAGTTGAGTAGACTAAAGGCGCTATTGTTTCAGAAACAGGTCGCCTTGACATCCGCAAAAGAGACGTGTGCTCTCCAGATTGCGAGATCATCAGCTGAGATACAATCCCTTTTAAATACTGATTTCCCCAAACACTTTGGAGAGCTGGTATCGAGAATATTCAAGGCTTCGATCACAACTGTGATTGTTAATTTCTTTAAGGCTGTCGGTCTGGTTTCGTGTCCATCTTCCAGACTGTCTTCGGAGTCATCCCATCAGCCATCCATTCTCTCTTTTCCAGTGTGGTTGGTGGCTTTCCAATTATTTTGGCTTTAATTGGCAGACTTCTACTGCTATTTCTTCTTATTCGCGGTGGTTGTTTCTTTCCATCGACGCAGAGCAATGGAGCCGCTCCCGCAACTCCACTGTGCCGTGAGCGCATGGTTCGGATCTTCGGTACACCTTTGCTGGTGGAACTGGAGTTTGACTGGTCGTTGTCATTCCGGCCTCTACTCTGGTGTGTACAACCGGTCTTCCGCTGCATATGGTGTCTCTTTGAACATCTGCCTATGGTTTGTCTTGCTGTTGCACCGACATCTCCTGTGGACCACGAACTGCTGATGTCCCCGATGAGGGTTCATACACGGTCATGCCCCTTGAGACTGAGGTTGCTCCGCGAGGCCACCTATGAGCCTTCCGTTATAAGATCTAACATGGATGAGGACGCTGCAGCAAGTATTGATACACCGGTGAATATGGCTCACTTCTGCTCTGTGGATCCGTTTGTCCGCCCAGCACTAGATTTCACCTCAGACGATGTTGACTCATTTTTGAGGTCCTTGACTGGTGACTTTGATGACATTCTTCAAGATCCTGCGTATAACACATCATTTGATGAATTTGCTTACCATTTCCCGGTTCCAAAATATGCAATTATAATAAACATTTGCTGTACTTGTCATAGTTGATATTAACATCTCTGTATGTATTTTTAGACAGATTTGTTGTAAACATATTTTGGCACACAACAATTGTTTTATTATTAGCTTCATTTCTTAGCTTGTTTTTTGCCTTAGGCTTTTAGTTCAGAAGCAGCTTTTTTAGCGTTTTGGGTTCCTGTACCTTCATCATACCTGTTACGGCAATGGGGAGGGTGTAGTGAATCCTAGTTTGTTTTAACAGGATTACAGGGGTTAGCTTAGCCGTAGGCTTGTAAACTCGTGCCCCGTCACCTAGTGACTTTTAACCTACTTAGCTTGCTCTGTCTTAGCCCATTTAATTATTTATTTCCTTTAAGATGGCGGCCTTGTTTATAGTTAGGCCACTTGTTATGAGTTTTATTATCAGTGTCACTGCGCCAAGGCGTCAAGATCAAGCACGAAAGACAAACAAACAGTAGGTGTTCACACTTAGGGATTTTCCCTCTCTATACTTTCGAGGGATTGTTGATATCAATTGCCGTCCCAAGCATGCCTGTTATCTATTGTTTTGGAAAACACATACGTCAGGGGACCTTGTAGATCTGTATAAATACATCACACTTTTAGACAGATAATCAGAGGGATTCCGACCAGAGGGCATCGCCACCATCGCTGATACCGATGCTGCAGTCATCTTGACGCTGACCCAGTCTTCGTGTGCCTGCGGAGTCTGAGATAGAGACCGCATTCCAAGGTAACGAGGGTTGGGGGCTCCTCTCATGGACACGGCTTTGGCAGATTAGGTTTAGCAAACCCAGCTCTCCTTTAGGTAGGAGGTTAGGCCTATTCTCATTAGGGTATTAGGGCATATTCTATCTTATATATATATATACATATTTCTTTCATATATTGCAAAATGGTGGGGGTCTTCATAACAATGACTCTCTTCTTCACAATACTGTTGCTTGGTATATTCATTATCCTAATCATTGCAGTTCATGCAACTTATCGCAAATTGCAGTTATATTAAATAAAAAGCTATTATAACTTTACTGCATCTGTGTCATTGCCTGTGTTTGTATGAGACAGAATATATCTGTGAGAAAAGGGTAATCTCCGTTTAACCACGACAACCCTGAGATATCTTACTTTGAGTCCATGCGTAAGCGACTGCCATAAATCACCTTTTACTATTGTGTTTCTGGTGAGGTGCTGCTAGTGAGCCGGTAAGGTTGAGACAACAGTTGCGACTTGTTGTAGGAAAGACTCAGTCGCCTGCAAACAAAAGTACTGTTATCCTTAAACCAGCAGTCTTGCTCAGAGCAAGAGTCCAAACTACGACAATGTACGTAACCCGAAAAGTGCAATTAACTATGTAAAGTGCTCGACTTCTGCCAAGCGAAATCGTGCTAGTAAATTAGAGAAAAAGTAGTCCACGAGCCGGACAGAAAACAGTGAGCCTTGCATGTTTTCTGTACTTGGTCGATGCGCTTGAGGAGGGCTAGCCACCGGAAAAGGCATGACGTATGCATGCCTTCGACTAATGAAAGCAAGCAGATTTTAATAGGCAAGCCCACGAACAATGAAAAACACTGACGTGACGTCGACAGGGCTCCGAGCCCTTTTCTAAACCCTAAAGCGTCTTGCTGCGATACCCATGCGCTAGCGCATGCAACGCAGGCTCGACCCTAAAGAACGAATATTGTGCTGCAGTTACTACTGTGTACCTAACAGTGTGTTTTCAAACATTATCATATGTTTAGCGATTTACTTACCCTGCTATACAATTTTTTGAATGAGTGCTGTGGTTTTTATTCAATTATGCTGGCAGATGGTGTTAAGGTGGCGCTGCTACCACCAGCAGCGCCACGCCAGTAGACCGCCGCCAGATGTATTATAAAAAATAATACGGCCTGGCGGTGTTCTGCTGTTGGGTGCTGTTCCCGTTCCCCTACCGGAAGACCCCCTGGATGCAGGTAAGTCAGGTTTCCGACGGGAGGGGGTGGGGGGTGTTGTGTGTGTGTGGGGGTGTGTGCATGAATGTGTGTGCGTGAATGTGTCTGTGTGTGTAGTGTTTGTGTGTGTGCATGTGTGAGAATGCGTGTGAATGGAAATGTGAATGCGTGTCAGTATGAATGTGTACGGATGCATGCGTGAATGAATGGATGCATGCATGTATAAACGCGTGTATGCCTGTGTGAGTGAGTGTGTGAATGCGTGGTGTGTGCCTGCGAGTGTGCATGTATGGGGGGGATTGGAAGGGAGGAGCGTGGAAGGAGTGGGTGTGGGGGGCGTCTGGGGAGTCCAAGGGGGTGGGCCTTCTACCAGTGACAGGGAAGGAATTCCCTGTCACTGGTAGGGCCTACCGCCATGGTTTTCGTGGCATGAAAAGCAAGGCGGTAGGCAGACTTGTAATGCTTCCGCCGGTACAGTAGCGGCCGCCAGGTTGGAGATTCTTATCTCTAGCCAGGCAGCTGCTACCACCATGGCAGTCAGTGTGGTCTATTGGAGGTTGGCTTCAGTCAACCCGCCAATGTCATAATGTAGCAGTTTGTACCGCCAGCCTGTTGGCCGCACTAGTGCCACATTTACACTGACCGCCGGCGTCGTAATGACCCCCTGAGTGTAGTTCCCTAGCCTAGACGAGCAAGTTGAGAAATAGCTACAAGCATGCCATCTTAGCAACTGCTTATCCCCCAAGGTGATGCAGTATTCAGTGATGATATCTGACCTCCCAGCACATGCCTGGGAGAGAATTGCAGCTGATTTCTTTGGGCCCCTGGAAATGGACATCCTCTCATGGTAGTCCTCGATGAATACTTGCGTTTTCCTTTGGTGGAAGACTTGTCATCGACAATCCATGATAAAGTCATCGAGTGGCTTGATAATTTTGCAGTGTGGGGCCTCTCCACTATTTTTCAAATCTGACAATGGCCCGCCTTTCAGTAGCAAAGAATTCAAGGAGTTTCTTTATCAACTCAATGTTAAGCATCAAAAGAATACACCTCTCTGGCCCCAAGCCAATGGTGGTGTTGAACGATTTATGGGCACCCTTGAGAGTAATTCAGTGAGCATCAATGGAAGGAATCAATCTAAGTCAAGTCCAGTGTACAGCGATTCGTGCCTATCGATCGATTCCTCACTCCACAACCAGTGAGAGCCCTGCCACCCTGCTATTTGGGAGAGCCATTGGAACCAAACTACTACAATGGACATCAAGCGAATTGGTGAATGCCGATAAGGTTTGTGTCACAGACACTTCTCATGAAAACATATGTCAATCAGTACAGACGTGCTCAGCAAACAGTCTTCGAGAAAGGGAAATTTGTGCAGGTCAAACAGAAACTGAAGTGAAAAACAGACACTGTTTGCTGTCGACCCTTTGACGGGTCGTGACTTGCAAAGGACACATGGTGACAGCGCATCGTCCCTGAAAATTCATCACATGGTACTCGTCACACTTTAAACATCTACCTCAGAGTTCATCAGCTTCTGAGATCACAAATGAAGGGACCCGCCTGAACGTCCAGATCTCACACCTGAGCCTGTGCCCTTGATGCCTGATTAAGCTGCATGTCAGCTACCTCATACCACCCGATCTGGCAAATCAGTTCGAGCACCTCGGCCCCTTATTGAGGAAATATGATGCTAATGTTGTTTGTACTTTATATTTAACAAGGGGGGATCTAGTGTCTAGGGCCCTTGAGGTCCTGGCAGGCCTCACAACAGGAATTACATAGTTGGACGGGAGGGGTTAAGGTGTGGTGCTAAAAGTTATGACGCAATATTTAGAAAAGGAGAACACAATGGTATGTTGAAGAATAAAGACGTCTGTTACAGAGCTCTGCATGTGGTGTGTTCATGTCTGTGCTCCCAGGATGGGGAGGACACAACACTAACAACAATATCCAACTAGCCAAGCAATGGACAACTGTTAACCTTTACCAGACCTAAATAAACAGCTAAGTTCTGAGGCTTGTTACCCAGACATCGCCAACCTTTTTAGCCTTTTCTGGTTCCCCATTGGATGGTCTCCGGTCCTCCCTTCATATTTTTTGTGAAAGAGAAGATGACTCTTATTTTCTGCTACTCATATTTGTCCTCACCACAACGTGTCAAAAGTGCAACATACACCCACCTGTGTCGTCATCCACTACTTGTTGTTGTGGCAGATGGCTGTTTGTGGGCAGTGAGAGGTCACAAGCACAGGAATCATGACAAGCCAGATTCTACAATGTGTCTGAGATAAGGCACACTTGCATGGGTGGAATCCCTGCCTTGCTTTCCACACTTGGCCATCCGCTGCACTGGCTGTAGCATCCTCCCCAGCCTGGGAACCCACCAGTGACTACACAACACACGGAACTGAATATTACACATCTTTATTCTTCTGCATGTAGCTGTGAAATCAACATTCTTAACCAAGCTTTTTATTACATTCCACTCTAACGATCTCTCCGCACTGCTATGGAGTCTGTTAAGAGCCAAAAAGGTTCCATTATAAAACTCACCACGCCAAATCACAACTCGGATATAATTATGGAGGGTCCATGGAGAGGCCTAAGTGGAGCAGAGAGGGCTGGATGGCAGGGGTCTAGGCTTGAACAAAGACCACATGTAAAGCTGAATGGAGCTCTGGGAGGACCTATTATCTTTCCATACATAACCAGGGCTTCAGGTAGCTTGTCTCAGGCATCATGTTTCTAGATCAAGGCTCATTCATTAAGAACAGGAAGATTGCAGATTAGCTCCTGAACTGTTGAACTTGTGGTCTGAACACTTGATTTCTGTACTACCGCACCTGATCTTAATTTTAGCTTTTCTAGGGCATTTAGGCCTATATTTATACTTTTTTGTGAGCATTTGCGTAATTTTATGACGCAAAAGCGGCGAAAACTTACAAAATACAATTATATTTTGTGAGTTTGTGCCGCATTTGCATAAAAAAATGATGCAAATGCGGCCGTAAAAAGTATAAATATGTGCTTTAATGTTTTCTGTTAACTGGTCTTGTTCCCTCTGCCTTCCAAACTGCTTCCTCTGAGCCAATGTGCTACCTCCACATTCCCAAGCCTCTGCACTATTGTATCCTCCTGAGTCACTTTTCAGACGTGTACCACTTATCATATATCATATATCATATATCAATGACACTTATAAAGCGCGCTACATACCCGTAGGGTCTCAAGGCGCTGGGGGGGGGGGGGGGGGGGGGGGGGGGTGCCGCTACTGCTCGAATAGCCAGGTCTTCAGCTTCTTCCTGAAGGAGAGGTGGTCTTGGGTCAGGCGCAGGTCGGGAGGGAGGGAGTTCCAGTTCTTGGCGGCCAGGTAGGAGAAGGACCTTCCTCCTGTAGTCGCTCTTCGGATGCGGGGGACGGCGGCGAGGGCGTGGTTGGCTGATCGGAGGTGGCGCGTGGGAGCGTAGAAGTTGACTCGGCTGTTGAGGTAGCTCGGGCCTTGGTCGTGTAGGGCTTTGTGTGCGTGGGTGAGGAGGCGGAAGGTGATTCTCTTGTTGACGGGGAGCCAGTGCAGGTCTCTCAGATGTCCGGAGATGTGGCTGGATCGTGGGATGTCGAGGATGAGTCTGGCTGAGGCGTTCTGGATCCGCTGGAGTCTCTTCTGGAGCTTGGCGGTGGTACCGGCGTAGAGGGCGTTACCGTAGTCCAGTCGGCTGGTGACGAGGGCCTGGGTGACGGTCCTCCTGGTCTCGGTGGGGATCCACCAGAAGATCTTCCGAAGTGTGCGTAGGATGTTGAAGCACGCCGAGGAGACGTTGTTGACCTGCCTGGTCATGGAGAGGGAGGAGTCCAGGATGAAGCCCAGGTTGCGTGCATGGTCTGTCGGTTTGGGTGCGGTGCCCAGGGCGGGAGGCCACCAGGAGTCGTCCCAGGCGGAGGGTGAAGAGCCCAGGATGAGAACCTCCGTCTTGTCCGAGTTCAGTTTCAGGCGGCTGGTCGTCATCCACTCGGCTACCTCTTTCATCCCTTCGTGCAGGTTGGCTCTGGCGGCGGCGGGGTCGTTGGTCAGGGAGAGGATCAGCTGGGTGTCGTCGGCGTAGGAGATTATGCTGAGGTTGTGTTTGCGTACGATGGCCGCGAGGGGGCTCATGTAGACGTTGAAGAGGGTGGGGCTCAGAGATGATCCTTGTGGGACGCCGCAGATGACTTCGGAGGCCTCTGACTTGTACGGTGGTAGGCGGACTCTCTGTGTTCTTCCGTCGAGGAAGGAGATGATCCATTCCAGCGCCTTGTCCTTGATTCCGACGTTGCTGAGGCGCCGTACTAGGGTGCGGTGGCAGACCGTGTCGAATGCCGCGGAGAGGTCTAGGAGGATGAGGGCCGCTGTTTCTCCATTGTCCATCAGGGCTCGGATGTCATCGGTGGCGGCGATGAGGGCGGTCTCGGTGCTGTGGTTGGCTCGGAAGCCGGACTGTGAGGGGTCGAGGGATCCGTTCGTCTCGAGGAAGGCGGCCATCTGCTTGTTGACGGTCTTCTCGATGACTTTGGCTGGAAACGGGAGAAGCGAGATGGGGCGGTGATTCTTGAGGTCGGTGGGGTCCGCTGTTGGTTTCTTGAGTAGAGCGCTGAGTTCGGCGTGTTTCCAGCTCTCGGGGAAGATGGTGGTGTCGAAGGATGTGTTGATGATGTCTCGCAGGTGGGGTGCGATGACAGCGTCGGCCTTGTTGAAGACGTGGTGAGGGCAGGGGTCGGTCGGTGATCCGGAGTGGATGGAGTTCATCGTGCGGATGGTGTCTTCGGTGCTGATCGGGGTCCAGGCGTGGAGGGTGGTGGTGGGGGGTGGTTGTTCGGTCATGGTGTGCGTTGGTTGGTTGTTGAAGCTGTTGTGTATGTCCGCGATCTTGTTGTGGAAGTATGAAGCGAGGGAGTTGCAGAGGTCTTGTGATGGGGTGATTTCGTTGTTTCCTGCGCTGGGGTTGGAGAGCTCATTCACGATGTTGAAGAGTTCCTTGCTGTTGTGTGCGTTGTTGTCCAACCGGTCCTTGAATGCTGTTTTCTTGGCGGCGCGGATCAGCTGGTGGTGTTTCCGGGTGGCAAGTTTGTAGGAGGTCCTGTTGTCCGGTGTTGGTTCCCTTTTCCAGACTTTCTCGAGGGCTCGGAGGTTCTTCTTGGAGCACTTGAGTTCGTCGGTGAACCATGGGGCCTTCTTGCTGCCGGGTCTGCTAGGCGGGGTCCTCAGCGGGGCGAGCTCGTCCGCGCAGTTGCTGATCCACTTCGTGAGGTTGTCGGCGGCCTGGCTGGGGTTCGCTGAGCTGGCAGGAGGGTGCTGGCTCAGGGAGGTGGCGAGCTGGTCTGCTGTGATCTTGTTCCAGCTTCTGTGGGCGGCTTGTTGCTGGTGTTGGTGGGTCGTCGTTCTCTTGAAGGTGAAGTGGACGCAGCTGTGGTCCGTCCATTGAAGCTCTGTGGCGTGGCTGAAGAGGATGTCTGTGCTGGATGAGAAGACGGCGTCGAGTGTGTGTCCGGCGAGGTGGGTGGGGGTGGACACCAGTTGCTTGAGTCCCAGGTTGGCGAGGTTGTCGAGCAGGGTGCTGGTGTTGTGGTCGTTGTTGTTCTCCAGATGGTAGTTGAGGTCTCCCAGGAGGATGTAGTCAGCGGAGGGGAGGGCATGCGGGCTGACGAAGTCGGCGATGTCCTCGCTGAATTGCGTGCGTGGACCAGGGGGTCGGTAGATCAGGGTGCCTCTGAGGGTGGTGTTCGGGTTGGTGTGGATCTGGAAGTGCAGGTGTTCGGCGCTGGTCAGGGTGATGTCGGTGCTGGTCGTGATCCGGATGGTGTTTCTGTGGATGATGGCGATGCCTCCTCCCATCTGGTTGGCGTTTCGGTCCCTCCGGACGATCTTGTAGCCCTCTGGGATAGCGATGGCGATGTCGGGAGCTGAAGAGGCGTTCATCCAGGTCTCCGTGAGGAAGGCAACGTCCGGGGCGGTGGCGTCTAGGAGGTTCCAGAGTTCGATGGCGTGTCTGTGGACGGAGCGGGTGTTGAGCAGGATGCACTTGAGGTGGGTGCTGCTGGTGTTCGACTTGGCGGGTGCTGGTGTGCGTCTGGTCTGGGTGCGGGAGAACTTGCAGGCGTGGCAGCTGAAGGGTCCGTGGGTGCGTCGTGGTGTGGCTTGGTGGCAGTCTGGGAGTCGGCCGGTGTTGAGAGCGATGAGGGTGGCGGCGGAGTACGTCAGGCGGGTCGGTCTGGATCTTCTTTGGCCAGGGGTCCTGGCGCTGGACGCGATCCGGTCGCGGACGGGCGCAGACGGGCTTACCTTTGGCGCGCCTTCGGCGCACCATCGGCGCGCCCGCTGCGCGTGACCGCTGCGCGTTCGCACGGTCGCCATATAAGGCGAAGTGCGCGGGTGGGCGGGGCAGCTGGGAGGCGGGAGCGGGGAGGGAACAGAAAGGAAAAAGGGGCGTGGTCAGCGGTGGTGGCGGGAAGCGGGGAGCGGGGAGGGAGGTGGGCAGACAGGCAGGAGAACGCAAAGGGCTGAAACTGACTAGAAAAAATACAGGCACAAAAGTCAGACAAACGCTGGTAACCCGGGAGGAAAATGAAGAAACTGATTAGAAAAAAATACAGGCACAAAAGTCAGGCAAAAGCTGCTAACACGGGAGGAAAATGCAGTTCAAACAAGCACAAATGCTAGACAAAACAAGCAAAACCGACGCCAGCGGCGTCAGCCGGCAGCGAGGCAGGCAGCGAGGCAGGGGCAAGGCGAGGGGGCACACACAGCAGCTGGTGGCCGTGCGGCGCGGGGGTGTCCACCGCTGAGCCTTTGTGCTGCCTGACAACCTCTTACCCTGTTTGCTATCTCCCCTCCTCTGAGCCTGCGTGCTACCTTCTCACCCCACAGCCTCCGTACTATCTGTCCACCCGAGCCTGGATGATACATTTCTACTCCTTAGTCTGTGTGATACATTTCCACCCTGGAGCCTGTGTGCTACCTTCCCACCCCTGAGCCTGTGTACTGTCTTCCCACCCCTGAGCCTCTTTGCTACCTTCCCACCCGAGAGCCTGGGTCCTACCTTCCCACCCAAGAGCCTGTTTGCTACCTTACCACCAAAGAGAGCCTGTGTGCTACCTTCCACCCCTGAGACTGTGTACTATCTGTCCACACGAGCCTGTATGATACATTCCCACCCCTGAGCCTGTGTGATACATTCCCACCCTGGAGCCTGTGTGCTACCTTCATACCCCTGAGCCTCTGTCCTACCCTCACACCTCTAAGCCTGTGTGCTACCCGCCCATCCCTGAGTCTGTGTGCTACCTTCCACTTCTGAGCCTGTGTGCTACCTTTCTGCCCCTGTGTCTGTGTGCTATCGGTCCGCTCATGAGTCTGTGTGCTATCTGTCCACCCATGAGTCTGTGTGTTACCTTCCAGTTCTGAGCATGTGTGTTCACCCCGAGCGTGTCTCCTGCCTGTCAACCTCTGATCCTGTGTGCTACCAGCCCACCCTGAGCCCACCTTATGTTGCTGGTGTAATCCATGTATGTACTTGCTTTTTCTTGCTCTAAAACAACAAACATTCTCTTCCTTATTGTGCAGTCACGTAAATTGCCTGTCACAAAGTCCTTTAAGGTTGCCAGTTGAATTGTGTTATCTGCACAACTATAAGCTCCAGGATCAAAATCTGCACCTGTTCTCATCACTTGATGCGGTCCCTGATGTTTGGCGGAGGTCCGCACCCGCAGGGTGCTCAGAAGGCCGGCACAGTGAACAGCGCCAAGGCCCGGCAACGGTGGCCCGAGGACGCGAGGTCAAAATGGCAGGGGCAAGCAGCAGCCCCCCAATACCCCCCCCCCTTCCCAAAGCGGGACCGGAAATGAGGGTGTGGCGCAAGGCAACGCGCAAAGACAAAGTGGCACAAACTCGTAGTTGGGAAGGCCACCACAGGGTGGCAGACCGGTCCCTTGCCTTGGGATGTCTCACGGCAGCGTAAGACGATCAGAGAGGAAAAGGGATCAGGACAGGCACTCGCAGCCTGGGCCGCCAGATGGCAGAGAAACAACAGACTATGGAAGATAGCAAGTTGGGCCTAAGACTATGAGATAATGCATCACCCCTCCTCTCGGTACAGACAGTAAACTCCAGCTCAAGAATCAACCAACACCGAACTGGCGCAGGCACTAAGCCTTCAGCTAGCAATGTCAGGGGTTTTATGACCGGGGAGTCAGTGACACTGACTGATTTATAGCATGTAAGATGAGTTATGACGTGTCTACAGTGTTTTATGACTGACGCTATAATTTATGACCCAATACAAGTTGATTTATGACCTGTCCACAGTGATTGATGACTGACGTTATGATTTATGACCTGTGACAAGATAATGGGGGTCATTCCGACCCTGGCGGTCCATGACCGCCAGGGCCGGGGACCGCGGAAGCACCGCCAACAGGCTGGCGGTGCTTCCAGGGCCATTCTGACCGCGGCGGTAAAGCCGCGGTCAGAAAAGGGCAACCGGCGGTTTCCCGCCGGTTTACCCCTGGCCCAAGGAATCCGCCATGGCGGCGCTGCTTGCAAAGCAGACACTGAAAATCGCGACGGGTGCCACTGCACCCGTCGCACACCAGCAACTCCGCCGGCTCCATTCGGAGCCTGCTTCATCGTTGCTGGGGCTTTCCCGCTGGGCCGGCGGACGGCCTTTTGGCGGTCGCCCGCCGGCGGCCATTTGGCGGTCGCCCGCCGGCATGCGGGAAAGCCAGAATGGCCGCCGCCAATGTGTTTGTTTGGGCCATATGAGCGGCGGTACTGTAACAAATGCAAATAAAGCTGCAGCCAAATGGCTTCCACATACGAAATGTTGGTATTCGAATGGCATGTCATGTGAAGTGGGAGTGGCTGCGTGCGAGGTTTATTTGAGTTCTTGCATGAACCCAAGTTTCCCGCGTTCACTCCTACTAGCTCGTTTCTTTGCGCTGGTTCTCTCTGGGTGCGTAGATGGCTCGGGTAAGCCATAATTCTTTCAGAGCTTTAAAATAAACCAGACAACATACCCCACAACGACTTCAAACAAGTTCAGGCAGAATTTAGCCATCGCATTGAACCTACACGGACTACCACATGTCACTACAAAGATTTGATCCGCCGCTGCAGACCAAACGTAGTGGTACAATTCACCACGACTCCGGTCCGTGTGAAATCCAAAAACCACAAGCTATAAGGCGCACTCAGACTGCAGACAGTACATGGAAGACTTTAAAAAGGCAGACATTTGCTATAAAAATGCTTTGCAACGGAAGATCAATGTCAATATGTATTTTGACGATGGTTCATAAGTTTTAAATCACAGAAAGACATTGTATGTGACGTGTCTAGATGTCAACCACCCATCTGACGCCCTTCCGTGTAAAAGGCTCACAAGGACTCTCTGTATCCTGTGGTGCACCTGTCAATGGGGAGCCAGATCAGGAATAGACAAAAAGGATAAATGTGCTGGTCAATGTAGGTTGCCATGGGTACGGTGGAGTGGCCAAAGGAGTTGAGTGACTACAACAAAAGTGAAGCTCCTCTGACAATGGCTGTAAGATGAAAAAAAGACAAAACACAAAGTTGTGCATTGTAGTTACCGTTGTGGAGCAGCACAATATGAGCAATAGTATCAAGGGCTTGTGATAGAAGTCAGGTAAAAGGTTCACATGCCGAGGGTGGGCTTGATAAGAGTGCTAACATGTAAACAGGGTCTAGAATATTTCTCTTGCTCCTGTTTCTTACTATAAAGGAAGGAAATGAGCCTCTTTATGCAATGGACGCAATAAGATTCTTCCCACATGGAGAGTGGGGGGTCTTGTGTACTGATGGGTTTGGCACAACTTTTATTAGTTGGACAGAGATTATAAGCAATCTCCTTTTGCTGTGAAGGGCGTGATGTCTTATGTGAAAAGGGGCGCATAAAGAGCCTTGGGTGCGATATAGAAAGGTAAGTGTGTGTCTAAGGCATATTGCATAGCCAATGGATCAGATAGACATCTTACCATAAAGGTCGCTCGGTTCTCAAACTTCAGTTTCCCGTGTAGAGTTGCTGGAGCAACACAATCCAAGGAAATAGCATCCACCTTGAAACTAACTATCAACTGCGCAATGATTCCTATGGGAAAAATGAGAGGAGTGTCAGAAACTAAAATAGACCAAAGATCTCATACCAGCACCACTTGTGAAGCCATGTGTGTAATATTTAGAGTAACTCTCATATAATAGTCCACCAATCCCAATAAATTACTACCTTAAATGACAGGAGTTATTATTACCCATTGCCTTACAAACAGAGGCCATCACTCCTTACTATGAGCAACACATCTGTCTATGACACTATTTAATTTCTTGGGCAAGTAATAAACTTCAGTGGACTTTGTGCCAGATCGGTCCATTTTGGCAGCAAACCTTTGTAAAGTCAAGGGCTTTAATTTCATAAATGAGTGCAAAAGTAGCAATTCTGCTGCACGCAGATGATTGTTCTAGTGACTAGGGTCCTAAACGCTCTTTTGAACTACTGTCAATGACCCTGGAGTACAAGAAAATAAATTAAAGTCTAGATTTAAGAGAGCCTAGCGCCATTCTGACAACACATTAGCGTAATTTGTTTTACACTAAAGTGGCGTTATATGGCCAAAAATTCAGCGCCATATTTACAAAGTGGCGCAATGCATGCATTGTGCCACTTTGTAACCCTTTGCACTACATTATGCCTGCACCAGGCATAATGTACACAAAGGTGGCATTCCCCCTTTGGGAGCTGTTGGGGGGGGGGAGATTTCTTTGCGTCATTTTTTTCGGCACTTTTAATGCCTGCTCTGAGCAGGTGTTAAAAGGAGGCTCAGAAAAAAACAAAAAAGGAAGCACTTTGCCTCACACCCCAGCATACAGTCAGCCCCAATGCATCATGGTAAATAGCAGTACAAGTTTGGTTTATATGCTTAAAGTAATCTGTATTTTTTCACCTTAGTAGGTGCAGCAAGTGCTGTGTATCTCTGGACATGTGTTTATGGGTTTAGCCCTTCATCAACAGAGAGAAGCTTAGTCTGTGGGGTTGCTGGAAATGTTGCCAAAAGTCCTCTCAGGTTTATGTACCACTCATTGGCGTGCAGGTGTTTCAACCACAGCTTGTTAGCTCATTGGCTCAAGGGAGCCTTCTTACACAGAAAAAAAAAAAAAGTGAGCTCTCTGCCTCACCGTCCAGCATACAGTGAACCCAATGTATCATGGTAAATACAGTACAAGTGCTTTTTATAGCCTTAAAGTAAACTGTCGTTTTTCACCTTAGTAGGTGCAGCAGGTGCTGTGTATCTCTGGACACGTGTTTCTGGGTTTAGCCCTTCATCATCAGAGAGAAGCTTAGTCTGTGGGGTTGCTGGAAATGCTGCCAAAAGTCCTCTCAGGTTTATGTACCACTCACTGGCGCGCAGGTGCTTCAACCACAGCTCGTTGGCTCAAGGGAGCCTTTTTACACAGAAAACGTACACATGAGTGTCATTTTTTTAATGCTAATGTGGCATTAGATGGCCAAAACGCAGCGTCATATTTCCAAAGTGGCGCAATGTATGCATTATGCCACTTTGTATGCCTGCGCCAGGCAATAATGTACGGAAAGGCGGCATTTCCCCGATTTGGGAGGGGGGGGTAGGGGGGTGCGTGAAAAAATGGCGCAAAGAAATCTAAGATTTCTTTGCATCATTTTTTTCGCCACTTTTAACACCTGCTCTGAGCAGGCATTAAAAGGAGGCTCCCATTGGTTACAATCGGCCTCTGGGTGCTTTGCAGGATTAGTGTCACAATTTTTTAAGCTAATCCTGCAATGGGCTGAGCTAGCCTCAGTAATTCTGATGCTGGTTCCTTAACTACCGCCATGATGTGCCGTATATTAAATATGGCACACACGTGATGGCATTAAGGCGACGTTACTCAAAGTACGGCCCGCGGGCCGCCAGTGGCCCCACGGACCGACCTTGGCGGCCCGCGGAGACGCACAACAAACGGCCTATGATAATGGCAGCAGTATGTAAACATAGAAGAGGGCCGCAGGAGCATGCGCAACAGTGGCTTCTTTGCGCATGCTCCCGCGGCCCTCCTCTTTGTTTACTACGGCGGCCATTATTTATGGCGTTTCCGTGGATCCTGGAAGCCAAAGCCCCATAAAAGTCAGCGCTTGCAGCTAACTTTTCCGGGGCTTTGTCATCTGCTTCCTGTCGCCGGCTCCACGTCTGCTGCCCGCCTGCCTGCCTGCCGTTCTACATTTGTGGCATCTTTACAGTGCTTTGAGTCAGGTAAGGCTCTTTGGTTATTTATTTGTTTTTAATGTAGTGTGTGTGTTACTGGGGTAGGGGTGAGAGTAGATTGCGCTGTGCGTGTGCGCTGTGTGTGTGTGTTACTGGGGTAGGGGTGAGAGCAGATGGCGCTGTATGTGTTACTGGGGTAGGGGTGAGAGCAGATGGCGCTGTGTGTGTGCGGTGTGTGTGTGTTACTGGGGTAGGGGTGAGAGCAGATGGCGCTGTGTGTGTGTGTTACTGGGGTAGGGGTGAGAGCAGATGGCGCTGTGTGTGTGCGGTGTGTGTGTGTTACTGGGGTAGGGGTGAGAGCAGATGGCGCTGTGTGTGTGTGTTACTGGGGTAGGGGTGAGAGCAGATGGCGCTGTGTGTGTGTTACTGGGGTAGGGGTGAGAGCAGATGGAGCTGTGTGTGTGCGCTGTGTGTGTGTTACTGGGGTAGGGGTGAGAGCAGATTGCGCTGTGTGTGCGCTGTGTGTGTGTTACTGGGGTAGGGGTGAGAGCAGATGGCGCTGTATGTGTTACTGGGGTGGGGTGAGAGCAGATGGCGCTGTGTGTGTGTTACTGGGGTAGGGGTGAGAGCAGATGGCGCTGTGTGTGTGTTACTGGGGTAGGGGTGAGAGCAGATGGCGCTGTGTGTGTGTTACTGGGGTAGGGGTGAGAGCAGGTGGCACTGTGTGTGTTACTGGGGTAGGGGTGAGAGCAGATGGCGCTGTGTGCAGATGGCGCTGTGTGTGTTACTGGGGTAGGGGTGAGAGCAGATGGCGCTGTGTGCAGATGGCGCTGTGTGTGTTACTGGGGTAGGGGTGAGAGCAGATGGCGGTAGGGGTGAGAGCAGACGGCGGTAGGGGTGAGAGCAGATGGCGCTGTGTGTGATAGACCGGACCTTGCAAGGGTAAGAACTGTGCTGCAGCATTGTTTAGCAATGTTTTGAAAAAGGGGGCGGGGTGGTTGTTCCCCCTCTAAACCCCCCCCCGCTGTCACTTCAGTGCGGCCCTCGGCCGCAAACCATACTGCAATTTTGGCCCCCGAGAAAAAGTTTGTGAGTACCCATGCATTAAGGGGTCGCTAAGGGGCGCAAGAAAAGTAGCGCTACACTAGGTACAGCGCCACTTTTCATAAATATGCCCCTAAATTCTAATCCTTAATGCATACTCCAAAGTAATGGCATGTGGTCACCAGACAAACTTAAGAAATATCTTGGAAATACTCTTCTACAGCAGTGTGGAAAGCCTACTTTAGGGTACTTTGTGAGGGAGAGAGACAGTCTGCAGAAACAAATGAAAGAAACATAGGATGTGAATAAGTAGGCTTGAGTTTTGCAAATGCAGCAAGCTGGAGACCAACATGCTTCATTACATATTCACAGCCTGTACCTAGTAAAAGCTCATACATTTGATCAAGAGGCTGGCCTAGCACTACTATACTCTAGAGCTGTTGGACAAAAGAGCCATTGTCATAGTTCCATTCCACAAACAGGAACTGGGGCTATTCGTTCCATTTTCTCATATTGAGAGCATCAGGAAACTAAAGGATTTCAAGGACTTGAGGGAGATCAATAAGGTTGTAGCTTACAGATCATTCAGGCAACATCCAGGTCAACTTGGGTCTTCTAGATGCGTATCTTCACAACCCCGCCTGTCACCAGTGCTAACTCTTCCCTTTGATCCTTCATGAACTCTAGGAGTCTACCGAATTCCTGGCTCTAGATGGGAGATCCTTACATTTGCAGGAGAGGCATGTATTTCCATATTTTGGCGATTGGCTAAGTAGTGCATCTTTTTTAAAGGACGAGACCAATGTTGGGCATGTCTGCAACACACTAGTTCATTTGGGCTTCTTAATAAACTGAAAAAGATCCCTCAAACAAAACAGGGATCATTGATTGATTGAGGCCAGGTTCCGATTCAATCAAATAGAAGCCGTTCTTACTTAGTACACAACAGTTCCCAGTAACTCCTTTTAGTAAATCTCAGAGCGCAGAAAGCATGGGTTGACTTTAAGTTCAGTGTCTCACGGTTGCCACAGCAGCATCTAAACCCTTGGTGAGGCATATGTGCCTCTTTAACCAGAAGTATAAAACAAACAGACGTCAGGTACCTTGCATTATTTATAGAAATTCCGAATGCCATCAAATGGGATAAAAGAACATAGGCACGATACAGGAGTCACTGTTTCTGAGCACAGGTGAGATGATGTGTTAGCTACAGGGAAGGAAATGTTAGGGCATATTTTTCACATATTCTGTAATTGATATCAGGCTGCTGTGAATATGATGGTTATAACTGTATCCATGTTCATTTAACAGTTGATATGTAGCCTTAGGTTGCTCCGCAGTTACTACACCTGGGTACCTTTGTCTCCCTTTCTGACAGTATTCATGTAAAAAGTTTCCAAGCATTGACATATATCGTCAAGATTCCTATATTTGGAGTTAAGAACAGTACAGTTACCTATATATATACTTCACAATATTGTGGTACTCGATATTCCAACAAAGACATTTTTGGAGGCCGTATTTAAACCCCCACATTTTGTTAGAATACTGCAAAGTAGGAGCCCTGCAGTGGTATCCGGCTCCCATTATAGCACTCATGTCCAGAGGCCTCTCAATAGTGACAGGTTACACATAAGATATCCACAAGGTTTACTCCAGTTCACTTCCAATCCTGAAAACCCACCAAAAACCTCAAGTGTCACCATTGTTCTCTGTTGATCTTCTTTCTCCAGTGCCCCTTTTCCCCTGGTAAAGAGGAGCAGGTCATCTGCATAGAGGGAAATATAGAGAGTTTCACTGTCCATGTAAACCACCTCCGGTGACAATGTCCCTGTTGAACAATGGAAGCCAACAGCTCCACTGCAATGGCAAATAGAACAAGGAGAGGGGACAACCCTGTCTCGTATTCCTCCCTGTATGGTAGACCTCAGAGATGAGATACCCCCGTTTTAATAGGAGCATGCGGAGTCAAGCACAGTAGCTCAGTCCACTTCATGAACCCCTGCCCCAGTCCTAAGGTATCCATAACAGCATATGAATATTCCCATGTAAGTGAGTCAAATGCCGTTTGATGTTGATAGATAACACTAATACCTTGGGCAGTCTGATACCCCATGATCAAGAACCTGCAGGAGTCGTTTGGGGATGAACACAGAGTGACTGGGGTGAATGAGGCCGCTGGCTGTGGACAATAGGCAACTCACCAGCATCTCACTCAATATTTTATAATCGACAAAGGTCTATATAAAGAAACCTGGGTATGGTCTCTCCCTTTCTTGGGAATGGAAGCAATACCTGCCTCTCATTCTGTGGAGGAGTTCGTCCTGCGAGATTTGTTAACAATGTCACTTAGTTTAGGAGCCAGTGTCGGCGAACATTGCATAAAATTTAACAGGCTACCCATCTGTCTTATCCAAGTGACTGGGTGACACCTGTTTGGTATAAGTTAATAAGGACGCTCAAAGAAGGACCACACACCAATTATAAATACAATTTAACTTTACTAGAATTGCAGGTAAATGTAGGCATTTAGCACATTAACAATAGTAGAATAAGAATAGCAATGAAAAGCATCTATTTATATATAAGTACACTACAAAGAGCATCTATGGATATATATATAAGCAAAGAGTTCATTGACAGATATAAGTTTTGATTAACTGTATACCAAAATGCATCACACTACGATGTTCAGGAAGCAGAATATAAATGAGTTGAATACTTCAGATAAGCTTTGATTTACTGTACACCAAAATGCATGTTTCAATTACTGCAGCAGGCTCTCACTACGATGTTCAGGAAGCAAAATATAAACTAACTGAATACTTCAGATAAGCTTTGATTTACTGCACACCAAAATGCATGTTTCAGTTACTGTGGCAGGTTCACACTACGAGGTTTAGAAAGCAAAATACAAACAAGCTGAATACTTCAGGTTATAAACACAGTGCAAGCATAAATAATCAGTCATAATAATAGAGCAGAGAAACAAAGGCCTTTCATCCCTGTATGGAACTTAACTTAGTCCACGAAATGCTGGGAAGCCCTCTACCGCCTGCTTCGACCTCTCTCCCCCTCAAGCATCACGGTCAGCAAAACAGGGAGGCAGCGCTGGGCCATGGCAGTTTTCACAACTCCATCTGCGAGTTTCAAATTCCTCACCCACACTTCGGTGCTTAAATAACTCGAAGCTTGGATTCTATCTCATTCTGGCATTTTCTAGCTATGTTACCAGTACTTGGCTGCTCTGCCCTTCTCCAGCCTTTGTTTTCATTCCATCTTCTCCCTGTACTCTCGTTCTCAAGTTTGAGACAGAGTCTTCTACACAAACAAGCTTGAAAATAATATCAATAACTTTTCCACGTTGTTTGGGGGGGGAGGTTCAGCAGGCATCACACTCATCTACACTGCTCAAGCTAATTAACCCTTCGCGTCACAATGTCTTCCGCACCTTTCCCTATACTGATCACCATCAGACCCAGAAGTCTGGTCCTTTCAATCTCTTTAATTACGGCACAGATCTCTTGCACAAGGATGCCAAAAAAAAAAAAAATCAGCATTGATCGCTGGTAAAGCAGGCATAGCAGCATTGCAAATATATTCCTGCAATCCCAGTATAGGACCCGTCCCGTTTACGGAGTATAGTTTATCAAAGAATGATTTGAATACTCCATTAATTTCAGGCAGCAAGTGGACCAAGGCATCTGTCTCATTCCGAATACCCAGTATAAGAGAGCATTTCTTATCAGGATTGACAAGTCATGCCAATACTCTACCAGCCCTGTCTCTCTTGTCCTGCATCTTGAAAAGATAACTTTTATAATTGTACCCTTTAAGCCTCTCAATTAGAGCAAGTAGGCTCTCTCTTTCTGGAGCCTAGCACAGCTGCTAGGTGTGTGCTGCCTTGCTTTCCTCACCATTGAGCATCTATTCTTACTGGCAGATCTCCCTGTGGAATTGGTCCCTAATGCCCACTGTGTCAACTATAGTGTGATCTCTGACTACTGATTTAAAGGTCTCACATTCAGTGAGTTTGGAAAAGGCTGTGCCCTCCTTTACCAAAAAATAATGATTCATGATTTCACCCAAGTCAGATCTAAAGATTAGGGCTTCAAGCGCCTCTACGATGTTTTCAACTCAGGGTAGGGTTCTACAGATTATCCCATGTTAGAGTGGGAGGGGATACTGTGATCCCAGAAGGTTTTAGCGAGATATTCCACACCAACAATTCTATCATACAATGAAGGACTGCACAGAAATATTTCCAGATGGATGTGTTAATCATGTGCAGCTGAGTAATAAGAATACTCCCTGAGTCGTGGATTATGTGCTCTCCAACCATCTACTCCCCACTGTTCCATCCATGCCTCAAATGCATAGCAGTTATATGTGTTACTGAAGAGAGAAGTGGATGGCACCTGTTAAAATCTTCATAAATTAAAATCTCCCAAAAACATGAGCGGGTAGTGTAGAGTTGAGGTTAGCTGATGTGCTAAACCATCAGGAAGACATGATGATCCATGTCTGGTGTGTAAATTTTCACTAGTGCAATATTTTTTCACTCCGTAGTGCCGCCCAATATGATATATCGGCCCTCCTTGTCTATGTTGACCAGCTTGAGCTGGAACAGAATACCAGGTCTATTCCAGATAAGTACACCACGTTCAAAAGCAGAGTAGGACATGTAGTAATCTAGCTCCCTCCATGTCCTCTGCAGCACCTGACCCTTGGCCACAGTGAGGTGGGCTTCCTGAAGAATCATATGCGCTCCACACTGTTTAATATATGGCTGCTAAGTATAGCTGTTACTGGGAGAAGTGAGGCTCAGTAAATTCCATGTTGGGACCTTCAGGGGCCCCGTGAGTATGTGTGCCAGCCAATAATTATCATAACGTGTTAGTAAGCACCCCGTCCTCTGTGCCTTCTGCACCACGCCTCAGTTATAGAAGCCTCTCTCCAGCAGACAAATGGTAAAACTTCTGCAACACTTACCATATCATCAATACCCTTTAACATCTCCCTCCCTGGGAGTCCAAACTGTGAATGAGCAAACCTATATCACACCACCAGAAATTACCCTAGGAGCCCTTATCAGTAAGTGTTATTGGAGGAGAGGATCAGGCAAGGAGAAAAGCAAGTAAACTATGAAGTGCCACCCTGGGCCACCCAAAAGAATTGGCAGAACCATAATACATGATACAATAACGTTCATATCAGGAGCCAAAACAAAGTGAACATCAAACAGCTGCAATAACTAATAAAGTTCACTTTATCTCATCTGATGTGCCAGAAGTAACTGCAGGACACCATCACTGCCATCTGACAGAACATTACTGTCACTGTCCGAGCGAGAATCCAGGCTTGAGAAAGCGTCCCTCTCCTGGGTAATCACTGCATATTGCAACAACAGCAACTGCCTGTTCTGTCCAGCATTCACCTACTGAGAGGCAGAACGTAACCCAGTCAATCTATGGGATTGCTGTCTTTCCGCTTTGGAGGCTTAGGGGGAGTTTTCTCTGCCCCCGATAAGCTCCCACCTGCCTCCTAGCCATCGAGCTGGGGGGGGAGGGGTGTGTGTGTGTGTGTGTGTGTGTGTAGGAGGGGGAAGAGTGGGGGAAGAATTCAAACTTGCAAATGATCTGTACCCTGAGGGCAAAAGTAGCGCATATTGAAGACCAGCATCCCACATCTTTTTCTTCACAGCCGTGAATTATGCCCTTTGTTTTTGAACCACTGCAGTGAAGACCGCAAACACTAAGACCTTGGCATTGTCAACATTATGTGGGACCTTGGTACTCGCATGTCACAGAATGTAATCACAAATCCTATATTACAAACTTCTGGCCACTACTGGCCTCGGCGGCATGCCAGGACTCAGTTGGGCACAAAAGCAGCTTGTGCACCCTCTCCAAAGCATGAAATTTAGGCAGACACTCTGAGGTGACCATATCCTGCAACCAGTCCTCAAGAAAGGAGATCATGGAGGCTTCCTCTACCCCCTCTCGCAGGCCCACTATACGTAGGTTGTTTCTCCAGTCCTACCTCTCTTGGTCTTCATCTCTGGCGCCCAGGGCACAGACCTGATTAGTTGTATCGGAAAGTAGCCTGCTGAGGTCCTCAGTCACCGGGGCCATCTCTGTTACAGCAGTTTCCACATAGAGCAGGAACTTTCGCATTTTCTTATGGTCTTCATGTAAAAGGCCAAAATCAAGAGTCAATGTGTCTTTTTGCAGGTAATGACTGCAATAATGGTATCTAGTTTGTTTGCATCTGACCTACCTGGGGCGTTGAGTGCAGATCCCCTACTTGCTGTCATGCATGGGTCCCGCAGTCTCTGTCCAGGTCTTTTCCCTTTGCCTTTGAATTCTACCTATCATCATGCACAGCTCTCAAATCCAGCTCTGCAAGACCAACCAACTTCATTTGTGATTTATGCAATGACAGCTCACCAGACAAGGCAAATAATGCAGCAGGCCGCCACTGTACCAACACACACAGGCACCGGATTGATTGCTGAAAGAGCAGGAAATATCTGATTATGTACTCCAGACCTGCCTTTATAGAAGAAAGGCGCAGTAGTCCCCGCAACTCAAGCTAGGGCCCACAGTACTTCCTCTACCACTACAGGATGAAACAACTGCAGGTGCCAGAAGCAACCCCATCTCAACACCAGGTCTCCAGCAACAATAGAGGTATGGGGCCCTGCAGTCTTCTGTATGTGGAACATCCCTGAAACATTTTGGGTTCTGTTTCCTACTGTAAAGTACTCTACACCCTTCGTGTCTGGTATGCACTATATAAAATTGAAACTAAATAAAATAAATTAAATATATACATGGAAATAGTCCACTTTTTGTGTAGCAAAAATGGTAACAGTAATGAAATAACCAATGTACCTTTTTTTCATTGGTTATATAGGAGAATGTTATACCGTACAATACCACTGCATGACTATAACAAGCAACAAACCAGTCATGTCCTCAGTGTCACAGCTCTCACAGGATACCAGGACATTCCCACACAAACAAATGAACAATCACTAGTGAAGTTGTGTTACTCTCCAGCAAATTAGTAACTCATGCAAATACGTTTTAATTTGTATCTCATTTCCAGCATTCACAAGGTATGGTACCGGTTGTTAAGTTGGTACCATGACTGGTTGTAAGTTGGTACCGTGACTGGAATTTGCCAGAGTTTCAGGTTTTACATTGTGTCTAGATTTCACCAATAAACGTGTCTAGTGTTTACCAGTCCACTTTAAGAACTCTAGCTTTAGGTTTCCAGGGAATTTCATTGTTTATTTATGTGTTTATAGCTTTTAAGGTAATATACAATATATTTGTACTAACATCAGCATCATGGTGAAAGCAAAACAAGTAGAACAATGGAGATTTTCTTAGCTTTAGTGAAAGAAAGTTTTTATTTTATTAAAGACACTGAGGCGAGTATTATGCTATCTTCTCTTGCTTTAATTCAAACAGCAGCCAAGAAAAAACTACAACTCCCAGCATTCATAGCTGGGAAACTACAGAAAATATGTCACGAAGAACCAACCAATCAGGATAACAGGTAAGTATAAACGTCTTGACTGAGAGCAACAAGTCCTCTTTTCTTGCAGAGCAGTTAATAGACTCTGAATAATGGAAAAATGAAAATCAAAATAATACAGGCCAACACAATGGAGAAAAAAGCTTCTAGACGATAGATAACACTGAAAGTCTTTTCATCGAGGTCCGGAGTCAGCATGATATTCTGGAACCCTTGAAAGAAGGGCTGCTTGTGGACCTTTCCTGTTAGACCAGCAGGAGCGTTGAACTGTAGAGGAAGATGCCTTTTAGGACGTCAGGTTAGGAGTGGCAGTTGTACCTGATAAAACAAAGGGAGGGTTAAAGAAAGTGGAGGGATAATACTTGCCTCGGTGTCTTTAATAAAATCAAGACTTTCTTTCACTAAAGCTAAGAAAATCTCAATTTATTACAATACACAGAGGCTCCTATTATGCTAGTTCAAAGCATAGAAATTAACGAACTGGCCACATGAGAAACCGGTTTACAATAAAGCGTTCCGAAAGTTGAAACATTTGACCAATCAGCCGATTTGAGAATGTCAACTAAACTCAATCCTGCCCAAAAGGCCTTGGATGTCATAGCTCCTCTGGTGGAATGAACCCCAAAAACAGAAATGTCAATGTCTGCCAAATTCATAATCCATTTTACCCAACGGGCCAGAGTAGTGGAGGAGACAGGGTTATGTGGGGACCTAAACAAGACGAGGAGTTGAGTTTCAGATGACTTTCTCAAATCATTGGTTTGTGAAATATACTCTCTCAAACAACTTCCCACACATAAATTTGGATGATCCGGAAAATACGGATAAAACACCGACATCAGATTAGTTTTTGTTATTTTTCGTACCTGAAAGAAAACACCTGCAGCAGTATACTGCACAGAGGTCACATCTAAAGCTCTAACCTCCAAAATACGTTTTGAAATTGAAGGAAAGTAAGCTTAGAAGAAAGGAATTTGAGGGATAAAAGAGAATTAGGTTGTTGTGAAAGTAAAAATTGCAAAATGACATGAACATCCCACATAGTGTTGTACTTAGGTAAAGGAGGCTTAGCAAAACGTACTCCCTTTAAAAGGTGACATTTTAAAGGATGTTCTCCGATGGTTTATTGTTAACTCAAACATGTTCGGCGGAAATTGCAGACCTATACATATTAACAGTTCTATATGCTCTACTCCAAGCTGCCAGAGAGGCTAAGAAATTAACAATCAGAACTACATTTGCTGAAAAGGGATCGGCACCCCTGACCAAACAGCAACTATGCTGAGCTGACCAGGCTGACTTGCAAGCCTTGGTTGTTCCGGGAGCCCCGGCCTGGCGAATGAAGCTTGCAGCCTCCTGAGAAATTCCTTGGGTTCTCCAGGAAGACCCGAAACCATCCATGCCACAAGTTGAAGAGAATGATTGATTATTAGATCGTGAGGCCTTCCCATTGGATTCAACAGGAGGGAGGGAAAATGAGGAAGGATAATTGGTAAGTCTATTAACAACTCTAGAGCTCAGGGGAACCATGGTTGACCCTGCCAAAAAGGAGTGATTAGCAAAATCTTCATGGATTGGCGTTGGATGTGCGCCAAGACTCTGGAAATCATAATGAAAGGAGGAAATGCGTAATTCGTTTGATTGGACCAGTCCTGTTGAAAAGCGTTGGTAGCTAACGCCTGAGGGTCCGGTCTCCAGCTGTAGAACTGAGGGAGCTGAGAATTTAAACGGGAGGCAAAGAGGTCGACAGAGAAAGGACCGAATCTGGAAGAAAGATTTCTAAAAACCAAAGGGTGAAGATGCCAATCGCTGGAGTCCTGAAGATATCTGGAACACCAGTCTGCGATCGTATTCATGTTTACCGGAAGGTATTCTACTTGAAGGGAAATCTGATTCTGGAGACAAAACCTCCCATAAACTCTTTGCTAACTCGGCCAGAGGTTTTGACCGTGTGCCTCCTAGATGATTTATATATTGGACCGCTGAGAGATTGTCCATCTGGAGGAGAATAGAACAACTGACCTTGTCTTTGGCAAATGTTTGGATCGCAAAGGAACCTGCAAGAATCTCTAAACAGTTTATATGCAACGACAACTTCTCTTTTGACCATAGACCTCCAGTCGAGAACTGACCACATCTTGCGCCCCAACCAGTCTGACTTGCATCGGATTCTAAGACAAGATCTGGTGCTGTAAAGAAAATTGCTCTGCCGTTCCAGGCATCTAGATGATCGAGCCACCATTGGAGTTCGACACGAGAATCGTGATCCAGAGAGATCAAGTCCTCGTACCCGAAACCTCTGTGAAGAAGTTGAATTTTTAATCTTTGGAGCACCCGGTAATGAAGGGGAGCTGGAAATATAGCTTGGATAGACAAAGCTAGAAGACCGATTATGCAAGCTAGACATTTGATTGTAAGCTGCGCCTTGTTCAAAACCAATAGGATTTATTTCCTTATGTGAGAAATCTTCTGGGTTGGAAGGTGAAGGGTGGCTTTGGACAGAATCTATTAGGAAACCTAGAAACTCCATCTGACGAGAAGGAATGAGATTGGACTTCTCTTTGTTTATGCGAAAACCTAGGCTTTGGAGGGGAGAAACAAAATTATCTAATTGCTCTGTGAGAATGGACCTATCCTGATGAAAAACGAGAATATCATCTAAATAAACCATAATCCTGACACCTTGATTTCTCATGTGCGTCACCACTGGCTTCAACACCTTGGTAAAACACCATGGAGCTGAAGAAAGACGGAAGGGGAGGCATTTGAATTGGAAGAATTGATCCTTCTATTGAAATTGAAGACATTTTCTGAAAGACTGATGAATTGGGATGGAAAGATACGCATCTTGGAGATCTAGACGAACCATCCAATCATTTTCCAATAACGAGTCCGAAGATGAAGAATAGTTTCCATCTTGAAATGATGGTATACTACAAACCTGTTGAAAATCTTCAAATTTATCACTGGGCGATATTTTTTGTTCTTTTTTTGGACTAGAAATAAAGTACTGACAAAACCTAAAGGATGAGGGGAGCAAACTTCTATAGCTTGTTTGAGTGTAAGGGAGTGAATCTCTTAAGAGAAGTTCCTCTTGATCTTTGGAAACAAAACAAAGGTTTTGGCCGACAATGTTGGACCGGAGTGGAACAGAGCTCTATGCAATAACCTGACACAGTTTGCAACACCCATGGGTCTGTCGTTAACATCTGCCAATTTGTTAGAAACAAAGCTGTCCGTCGTCCCACCAACAACGGACCAGAAGACTGATCTCTTAACTGAGTTTTGGAAGCCTCTACATCTGTAGCCACGTCTGAATGAGCAATTCCTCTGGGGATAAAACTGTGGCTTAAACTCTTGTTGATATGGAGCGGAGCCTCTGGTTTGATTGACTGCACCTCTGTGTGCAAATCGGCCGGCAAAGTGACTTCTGCCTTTTTGGTGGCCCTGCCAAAAACACGAGAATGGAAAATCTTTTTCATGGACGATTGCGCCTTGTCTATGGATGTGAAGGTGGCCACATATTTACTGAGCTTCTTAAAGAAGGAGTCCCCAAAAAGCAAACCATTAGCTTCCTGTCCCATTTCTTTGGCAGCAAGATTACTCAATTTCGGGTCAATTTTTAATAGGAGACTCTTCTGTCTTTCCTGTGCCATGGAAGCATTAGTGTTACCTAGAAGACAAATCGCCCTTTGAGCCCAATTTGGTAAAATAACTGGTTCGACTATGGTACCCTCCATTCTGGCCTCTTCCACCAAATCCAAAATTCTTGTCAATGGACCAGAAAGATCCAATAATCTGTCCTGACAATTAGTCCAAGCCCTGTCCACACCTTTTTTGGGATCCTTGCCATATTTTGTGAAGAACATTAGCATGTTAGGTTCAATCACTGGAGTGGCTGTAACATTATTGGAAAGGGAAGGTCTGGGACATTCATGTTTTAATCTATTAAGCGCCAGTTTGTCCAACGGTTGGCGTAATTTATTGGAGACGTATGTAGCAACATGCTCACAAGGTGTCCACTCAGTGAAATTCAGGTGACGGATAAGTGCAGGATCAAACATCGGTTGACCTGAGAAATCTAATATGGCTTCATTGGCATTAACAGCTTTTGATGACTCTCCCAGTTTGTTAAGAGAACTTTTAATGCCTCTTCTCCACAGGCCCTGACCAGATCATTATGTCTGGATCATCCTTATCCATACCTGAGTCACCCATATCATCATCTGTATCATCCAAGTGAGAAATATGAATGGGAAAGGAAAGATTAGTGGACGTACCTGGTTCAAAAAATGAACTTTTTGAAGGAGAGTCTGAATTAGGGGCCACATTGTCTGCCCTTCATTTTTTGGGCTTTTTGGAACCTGAGGAAGAAATATCGAAGGTCAACAGTTTCTTTAACGAGGCCTCAAAGGACTTAGAAAAATCACAAATAGAACTAGAGACAGATTTTTGGACTGAGTCCTTAATAAAGAAATCTAAATTGTCCTTAAAATTTTGAGCCTCTTCATCTTCAGAGAAATTTTCCATCATAAATAACTTAAAAATAACTTAAAGTAAAAATATGCAGAAAGAAAAGATAATTTAAGGGAAAAATAATTATTTTAGGGTTAAAAAAGGCTCTCCAGAGACCCACACAGAAAAAACCCCACTAAACCTGACAGGAAAGGGTTAATTTTTTCCTTCGAGGAGGAATGATGAAGTGAAACTAATAAAGCAAATGTTTGTCAGTTAGGGAGGCATGGCCGGCTCTCCGGAACAGGCGGAGACTTGCCGGCTTGAGACTGAAATTGGATATTCCCTCAGGGGAGAGGCTGCTGAGTAAACAACGCGCTAGCCGGCGTGTCAGGGAAACAACTGCCATTAATCGCGCTACGGTCTAGGGAAATGACCGTTATGCCGCTCGCGTCGAAGGGGCTCAACATAGAACGCTGGGGCAAAGCAGAAACGATAAATTAGCCCCGGGTGACAGAAAGTATGTAACTATAAAACAAAAATAAAGTTCATAACAGACAAGCACAGTGAAATACGTAAATTGAATATGACAAAAAAGTAGTACTTATCTTGACTGCGAGCAGCAAAAAAAGAGGACTTGTTGCTCTCAGTCAAGACATTTATACTTACCTGTTATCCTGATTGGTTGGTTCTTCGTGACATATTTTCTGTAGTTTCCCAGCTAGGAATGCTGGGAGTTGTAGTTTTTCCTTGGCTGCAGTTTGAATTAAAGCAAGAGAAGATAGCATAATAGGAGCCTCCGTGTATTGTAATAAAATTACTTGTCATAGTCCTTGTTCTCTGATACAGGAACCTTGTTCCTTTACCACTAAAAGCTGTTTTAATTAGACCCACAACTACGGCTTAGGTTATGTGAAACACTCCCCCACTCTGTTTAACCCAATTTCAGTGTTTCTGTACACTTGCCTCTAGATGGGAGAGGCCAGTGAAACTACTAATGTTCTCCTTGTGTTCTTCTGTTGTAGGGGACTGTGACGGGACGGATGCCGTCCATACCACATTTGTGTGCTACGCTGGGCAGGCTGGTAGGATGGCAGAGTTGTGGCATTCTTCACCGCAGGCTGCCTGGATACAGTCGCCAAATAACCCCACCCTTAGTCAGACAAACCCAGATGTCGCTTCTTGGAGGAGGCTGGACAATGCCTGGAAACTCCACACCCATATCCTTGATAGGCCAATTAAGGCTGATGTCCGGATGGTCGCTCGGTCTGCTGCAGAAGAAACCATCGCAGAAGCCCACGACTCCACCAAAGAAGGAACCACAGCAGCCCAAAAAGCCAGAAAAAAAGGATTCATCACAGCAGCCCAAAAAGCAACCGAAGAAGGAGCCATCAAAGCCCAAGAAGGCAAAGATGATGGAATCCTTGCACTGGGAAGAGGAGACCGCACAGCAGTTGAAAATCCCATTTGTGGGATCAGCTGTCTGAGAGATAATGCTAAGAGACAGAGACTCCTCCAGGACCTGGATCCTGAGTTCCCAGGTTCCGCTGTCCCAGCCAAGGGCCGCAAACTACTTCCATGGTGGGAAAAGAATGGGAGGGCAAAGGGGTGCAAAAGTGGGAAGTCAAACTCAAACAGCATTGTCATGGGCATAGATTGGTGTTTGGGCACAAAAAACATGAGGAGAAATGGTACATGTACACGAGGGTGAAAGTAAAGTTATTGAATGAACCTCCTATTGTTGTGATCACCTGTGTATCATCCACAGACTAGACCCTTGGATTAACAATTAGTCTACCTGTTCCTAGGGGCACAAACACACAGAACCTTATACCATATGCCTCTTATTCTTCTGGAAGAAAGAACACGGCTACTCACATGGAATACAACAATAGTTAGTTCATCCTTCTAGCAGTTTTCCTCGCCCATCATCCACAACCTTAAAGAAGATATAAAAGACAATACCGTATGTTGCCAACTTTTCTTCGGCAAAAGCAGGTCTAAACATCTCTTTAATAAAATATTGGGGACATCACATATTTGTCAAAATCTGTTTCCCAGACTCTAGTAATCACACGTAAAAGCTCCATAGCCTGCCTCTTTTACTTCTTTGATGGGAGCATGCCAGGGGTGGATTGGGGTCACAGTGAGGCGTGGGCACTCCCCATTTCCGGATTGTTCCTTTAATTGAACACCATCTGATTAGTCTCACTGGACTAATTTTCTTTTTTAGAGTAATGTTTGGTAAATTAAGTATTTAAAAGCTTATAGTGCCAGTGACATTGTTGCAAATCACCCAAAGCAGGTAATTTTTCCTCCGATCAGTATTTACTTTCAATAGTAAAAACAAGCATTTGCAATGCAATAGGTCTCACATTTGCTTGAGTTCCAGCTGTTGGCATTGTAAATTCATAGCTGGACTTTCCTTGCCACATAAATTGGCCAACCCTACCTCATAATTTCATCTTGTCCTGCCATATAATTCCAGTGGCCCTGCATATAACTAAAGCACTTCCATGCTGGAAGCAAAAAATTAAAATCTTGCCATTTAGCATCCTAATTTAAATCTGCCATGCTAATTCCAATAGAATAACACTTTCACCACCCCACCATCATAGTTGCTGGTTGGCTAACACCATTCTCCCCAAAAAGACACAAGACAATCACAGAGGAGAATTAAACTAGAAGGACCACCCAAACATATCAAGAGTGTTCAAACAGTCATAGTGTAATAAGGATGTTAGGTTTGCCTGAATGATGGTCATATTTGTAATAATGAGAGATTATTAAAACATATACAATTATCATATAAACCTTTATCAGAAAGAAACTTTTGGCATTAGACTGTAATGCTCAAAACAGCCCCTAGAGAACACTGTAACAAAAATATCATTTGTAAGAAATATGTTCATGTAACCATACTGTTAGTCCGGGCATAACCCCATGACAAAACAATGAGAAAGTAATGAAGTGTAACCATATACTTAAGGGTGTTTTTAGGGTTAGCACACCTACTGTACTGATATTACAAACAAGGCGTTTAAAACAAAATTTCTACGAGTTGTGAAAAAAATAAAAGTTCTAGAACTGAATGTTGGAAGGGGTTATTATTTTCAGGTCCCCACTAACCTAGTGTGGGGACCCAGAAATAATGTAGGTAGAGCGTTTTGAAGGTGGTCCCACTGTCCTAGGACCACCACAGGCTGAGTTATGAACAAAAATGTTTTGTAACAGTAATGCCCTGCAAAGCATTATGTGGCGAATTTTCGTGCCACAAATATTGTAGTATGCTGCAATGCTCTGAACAGCCCCTAGAGGACACCACAATAAAAATAGCGTTTGGACAAAACATGGCCATGTAACCATACAGTCAGCCCTTAGAGAGCATAACCACAGGAAAAAAGAATAGGAGTAAGTAATGCAGTGTAACCATATATTTTGCCATAAATTTATCCCCTAGAGGATATAGTGCATTACATATTTTCAATGCTAGCAGGCCTAATGCAATATTACAAGATAATAAATGGAGGTAGGGGTTATTATTTTGGAGTCCCCACTAAGAGTGTGGGGACCCAGAGATGATGTAGACAGAAAGAGCACATTGTGGTCGATGCTTTGAAGTTGGTCCCATTGTTCTAGGGCCACCACAGGCCGAGTTATTAGCAAAAATGTTTTGTGAAAGTAATGCCCTGCAAAGCATTATGGCGCGTGTTTCCTGAGTGCAAAGAATATTGTAGTATTGGCTCTCCTGCTGTGCTGGGAGAGACACTTTCGCTTTGATTTCTATTTTACGTAAAACATTTACCAATTTCAAGTGTTTTAAGGTGAGAGCCACAAGAAATGCCACTGATTAGGTAACTTAACAATGTGATCAGCGCTCCAATACCACTGATTGAGTTCAAGCTGTTGTGCCTGTTCACTCTGTGAGCACCATGGCCACCATGCAGCACAAAGGAGAGAGACAAAAGAAGAAAAAAATAGTTTGCCCACGCTGAAGTATATCGGCAATCATGCAATAATCCATGTAATGGGCAGTTTGCAAGGCGTGACAAATACAGCCTCAAGGCGAGGCAAACATAAAGATTTACCAATGACATCAGGTGCTTTTTGAAGGGCAAGCCCAGGCAGGAGATACAGCCTCAAGGCGAGGCAAACATAAAGATTTACCAATGACATCAGGTGATTTTTGAAGGGCAAGCCCAGGAATGAATAAAAGTGATGGGCCTGATTAAACGCCCACAATACTTACCACAGGTCAAAGCACGTGTGCACTCAACCTAATAAGGCAAAAACAAAGTTAAGCAAAACAAAGGCAAAAAAGCCATTTTAAAAAGGACAAAGGACTTTTTTCAATTTAAAGAGACCTCTTTAATTATTGAAATTGGGCCTTTCAAGATCTGTCAGGTTATTATTATTTTTTTTTTTTTAAAGTTTATATAAAAAGAAAAAGAAAAGTAATAATTAAAAATAACCAGACAGATTCTGCAAAGGCCCGAACACGATACTTAAAGGGTCCTCTTTATATTAAAAAAGTCCCTAGTACTTTTTAAAATGTTTTTTCTGCCTTTGTTTAGCTTAACGGTGCTTTTGCCTTATTTCTACTACTGAAATACCAACTTTTGATGATTTGCTTTAGTTTCATACCGTGCCCAGGACATTAAAATACTGTGTGAATTTGGCCCAAAGGTATTGCAGCAATTCACATGAGCACCAGTTACATTACACAAGGTCGCATTCATTTTTATTTAAAGTAGGGAGAGTAAGGGTTTCACCCATAATCACAGGCTGTTGTTGCTGACGCCGGGACTCAAACCAGACTGCTTCTACTATAACGCTACATCCAACTATTTCTTTTTCCTCTGGGAGAGGTGGCCTCACAGCGAGGCCTATGCAGATCCCCCTCCACATACCCTCCAAAGCCCACCCAAAACAAGGCCTAAAAGACATTGGGGCCAAGGTGACAACGCCTGGCCCTTAGGGTTCTCTTACCCCCTCCCCAGCCCATTATAGCCTCAGGGCAATGACCTGCCATGGGAGGGCTCAAGAAAGGCGTGCAGCTGCTGCTGCTCTAGGGGGCTTAGGTGAGAATAGCCCAAGGGCCACAAAATCACCTGGCCTTAACTATCCTAACCGCCCTTTGCCCCTGTGAACCTCACTCCCACGCCCAAGTCAGCTGTATCTCACGCGTTTCTCCTTTTACCTGGACACACTGTGACTGGTTGCTAGTGGTCACAGGTCATCTGCTGTGGTGTTTGCCAAATGTACTTCTTATAGCCACAGAATAATACAGTACCAGTTGGGACAAGCTTTTGCTTACTGCAAACTATCTGCTGATGTGATAGTTCAGTGTGCTTTTTGTGTCTGCATTTCTTATCCTAACACAAAGCCCCCTCAGACCTACATCCCAAGGTATTATCTTTATACTTCTTGAAATAGGTCGAAAGTCAAGGGAGGTTACCTGTGGCAATGCTCTGGCAGCAGAAACCCAGGTATGTTGCAGTGTAAGATGTAGATTGTCAGGATGAGCATTAGAGAGATGGGCATCTCTGTGCTATACTGTAACTTTGTTTCTGGCTGCCTGTTATCACTACCATATTTCTGTATTGTCCTGATTCCCTGAGACTGCCAAGATGGGTAACTGGAACCATGAGGCTAACCTAATAGTGTTTAGTCCTCAAATAAAAATAACTAAAAGGTGTAATTCGAGAGAGACGGTCACTTTCCACCTCCTCCCATGATTACAGCGGTAGAAGCAGGCATACAAAGTAGATCTCAAAGTGCTGCACACTACTCTTTTATCCCTCCCAAGTGTGTGGAAGAGCCTGGGATTGGTCCAGCTCCTGTCTCTGTGTCTTTCCCAGCACATGAGGGTGAGAGCCTACTCTTCTTTGCTGTGATTCTGGCTCTGCTTCTGCTCTCCCATATGGGTGGGACATCATTGGCAGCCAGCATTCCAGAGTGATTTCTGGTCTTGTGCCTGATCAGGGAAATAAAGGGGTGTCATAGAGGAGACATCAAAAGGGGACTCAAAGACAAAATATATACCACAGCAAATCCTATAGCAACTGTTGCAGGGTAGCTAAAAAAATAAAAAGACAAACTCTTCTTGGCAATGTAAAAACAGCTCTTAACTTTTGTGACAGAGAGAGTGGCAATTCCACACCATTAAAGAGACGGTCTCAATTTGTTGCTTCACAGGCAGCTTCTTTTATACAGAGTCAGGCAATACTTTATTACAAAACATCATCAATGAATCACTACATAGTTATAGATTAGTTGTGGAAAAACATCATGCCACCTGTGACCCTACGACCCTAAACTTTAACCTAAATTACTACACATCCTTTATTGCTGGTCTAGCAATGCCTAACAACCTAACCATTTTTATGCCTAAACAAATGTGTATTAGTATATGTTGTGCCTTATCATTCAGCGCCCAAAACTCTTTATCACATGTTGTATACCCTTTGGCTAATTCAATCTCCTGCTCCTATTCTTCAGTCACCTTTAATCACATTCTTGTTTACCTGCATAAGAGAATACATAAATTCCTTTAAGCTTGCCACCCATTAACTGCAACCTTGTAAGTCATGTGTTCTACTTTCAAGTGAACTCTTCACTGTTCTCTCTTTAACATAGGTTTGTGGTCTCAACTGTTCTTTCGCCACATATAGCTGTGTGACACTCTCTACTGTTGTCTACTGTTGCACCATGTTTTCATATTTCACATTTCCCATAACACAGAATAGGGTGCAAACTTCCTTCCACATTGAGCATGGCTACATTATAGTGACATCACAAAGCTGGCAACAGGCTTCCCTTTTCATCATCATAAGGAATTTAATCCATCAAAACAGGAAAGACTGACAGAAGACCTTTGTCTCTAGGTATTGTGCCACATTGTGCCCTATTCAGAGCTTTGAGTGAATTCTCCGACAAGCTGAAAATTGACTCTCCCCAACTCTGCAGGTAGGACTGCTGTGGCCACTGAAGATGCATCCCCTGCTGGGTATATTGATAAAAAGGTGGAAACATAATTGAAGGAGGCACGGTGTTTTGGCTTTTCCATGAGGGCTGAGTCTTACGTGATCTACATAATGTCTCACTCAGGGCTTCCTGGAGCTCCTAGCGGTGCAGAAAAGGGATGCCGGTCTCAGAGCAACATCCTTGGCCATTTGTTTCTGCCGCTATGGCATGCTGTCAGCTATTGACTGTGCAGATGAAATGCTGACCCTTTGCAAAAACAAAATACTGTTGAAAATCTGTTCATGGAGACAGAATCTCATTGGTTCTTGCCTTGGGGAAAGAGCAGAGAAAGCAGACAGTTGTGGGTGGATAATCTGGTCATTCGGTTCAGGCAAGAATTCATGAATCATTCCTGAACACAATCAGATACCTTTTATCCCTCATCCCTTTTATCCTCAGGTCCCATCAATAGATCATGGTTTGAAATTGGAGTCCAGTGTGCTGGCGTGGGGCTACTTTTACCCTTCTTACATTCCTCTGCCATCCTGACTACATTTGTTTTACCCCTTATTCTGTGGCATCTGGAATTGTTTCCATTAGGGCCTGATGAGGGGAGTATGAAGGTGGTCCATGTAGCATGTCTTGGATACTCCACTGACTTAATTCATCATCTTTCAAATTCATTTAACTTCTTGACTAAAGGCTCAACAACACATTATTGATAACTCTTTGCAATTTTTAAGGGACGTCTTAAATGTCTTAATGGGTCAGAACAGGTTGCTAGTGAACAAAATGTCACCAGGGTTTATGTGAGCCATCAGGGGGCAATGGGCCATATCAAATGTAGTTAGTTGCCTTTTTTGTTTGATTCAGCATCTACTCAATCTGGGTGTCTTACATTCTTAAGGTGAGGAATGTCTGCAGTGACTTCAGAAGCTTAGTTTTAATTTTCTTGCATTCCTGCACTTTTCACTGTTATTTAACATGTTTTCGAGAATTATTTAGGACTTCTGTGTCGCACCTTTTCATAGTGAAGAAAATACCATTGTATTGGCCTATGGTCCCAGGACTTTAGATGCTCAAATGTAGACGGTGGATAGCAAGTATTCCCCCACTCTCAGGGAGCTTCTTTTTGTCTTTTCTCCACTCTCTCAGATTGGCAGAAAGCTACTGATGAGAAGACAGGACAGTGCTCTGACCTTGCTGGTGGTTACTAGTGGGCGAGAATGTCATGACTCATTGTCCTTCGCCCATGTTCAGTGGTCTGCTCTCTCCCTGGCAGGCCTCCTCTTCTGGAAGCTGATTAGCTGTGTCTCCAGCTAGGAGGTTTACTGGCAGCTGTAGCCTGAGCCTTTTAGCAATCTTTGGGTTTTCAACTTTCATATCTTATCCCTTCACTGTGAGTCATTTTGTTCTTGGTGTGCTGTCTGACTGAACTCTCCTGTGAGTTTCTGGGAACATTGGGTTTCCATATGAAATTGTTTGTGACAGATTTCTCTCTGTAACTGGGGTGTGGGTAAGCCAAGGACCAAGATGGACGCTCATTAATTACTCGGCTCCGGACACCATGTAATTTTCATACTTTAACCACCAATATGTCATGTATTTGTGCCTAAAAAGGCCTCTATTTTTGTGTTTAAACACCTGAGTAGCATGCATGCTGGATTATAACACCGATACCATTCCCAGGAACTTCCACTTCAATACTGACAGTAGCACAGACTCCTCCAACTTTGAGTTTAGCATGATAGCTGAACACGCAACGTCATAAGCTGTTCTGTCACAAGGTAAATAACCCCTACTGCACAGCACTTTCTCATAAACCCATGCAACGCCTTAATCACTCTGCCTATACTCAACCCAATGTCATTGCAGCTCAGCTGGTGCCAAGAACACCACCAGGCTTGCTGCAGAGTATTTGATTGGCGCAGAGGCTCAAAAGGGGGGCCTTTCCAGCACCATGCTTCATCTCAGAATTACTCACCAGGAGTCGATCTGCAGTACAGCACGGCCTCTCTCAGGCCCCAGTGGTGCTGCTCAGACAGTCACTATTACAGTGCCCAGCTCTGAACTCGGAGAAGAACATGAGGAACAAAGAACGAAGCCCCTTACTCCACTTCAGTTCAGAGAAAATTACACATTGTTTTACAGCAAAAAAACACTGTCACAAAAAGGCAAAGCTGATGATGAAAGCACTGAATTAGCAAAATAATTGGGAAAGTGAAGAACATTCTGGATCAGTAGTGGCAGAGTCTGTTACAGTGGCGGCCACTATGATGGTATTTCAAAACCCTTCACCTTCAATAACAAAGTGGACATGTAATACACCTGGAAAATGAAACATTTGTGGTTGACACTTTTACACACACATGCGCACATACATATGCCAAGTTTAGTGAAAAAGAGTTGATTTTCTTGTAGGTATATCATTCCCAACAACTGGAAAGCAAACACGCATTGGCACAGCTAATAGGTCTCGCCTATGGACTTTGCCAATAGGTTTTAGCCATGTTGTACACTAGTGTAGATGCCATTCAGTATGGCTAAAGGTTGTGGTGTAAAGGGGTGTGGAGTGAAGTATTCGAAAGTTGAGTAGAGAGTAGTGTTAAAGAGTGGCGTGGAGTAGAGCGGTTTAGAGTTGAGTTGAGTGATATGATGTGTTATGGAGTGGCATGTAGTGTTGTGAAGTGTAATGTAGGGAGTATTCTGTACAAAACAAAAAACACTGTGGCGGGCATGCACGTAAGCACACTGTTTGCTAAAGATGTTGTAAACGTTGTTTAAGAAAAGGCAAATCTATCATGAGGAGGAGGCAGCCTGATTTAATTAATAACTAAAATGGTTATGGTAGCTGTGGACTTGGGTCTACTCTTATTCTCAAGATCACCAACTTATTTTGAGGAGCTACATTTTTTGCCATATTCAGGAAAGAGAACAGCTGTTTCATATGTGTGACAAATTAATCGTGATCTCTTGTATGTTTTATTCATTTGGGTAGTCAAAGATGGGAAACAGAGCTACAGACGTTCCACTGAGGAAACAAGAAAGCGGCCTGTATTTTTTTTCTGTTGGACAAAACTATTTTTACATCATCTTTAAAAACAAATGCGGGTACCGATGCTGCCCATGTCCCAAGGACTATCACAGACTTCAGATTTTCTTCTCCTGCAGTATATGGACCCTGATCACGCCACAACAAAAAATAGCATTTGCATTTTTAAATGTTCACTCCTTGTCACCCAAGGGGCCCTTCCCGGGTACAGGAAAGCAGTCCAGTTGGCCTCCATGGTGTGTCACTGTAGTTCTAAAAAAAAAAAAAAAAAACTTCCCCCGAGAGAGTGTACTGGATTCTCCAAATAAGCGCCCAACATGGCAGCGCCACAACTTCCGGTAACCTCTGCAGGCCAAGCCACTGTGGCAACGGGGATGGGTGGAATGCAAGGTCACGGTGGTTCCTCCTTCAAGAGCCAAGAAAAGCACTGTTGCGACTCAGGATTACACAATGGCCATGTAGTAAATGGGAGCAAACACTTCTTTGCCACAAAACAAATCACAACTGGTTATTTCAAAGTGGCAAATGGAAGGGAACACCCTGCGGTGGCAATGGAGCAGCCCACAAAGGAGGGGAATGGAGGGATTAAGAGAAGATGGCCCCTATTTCTTCAGTTATAATGAGCGGAATTACCTCACAAGCCAAATTACTCCCGCAACTGTTGAGATAAAGGTAACTTTTCTTTTTATTATAGCAAATTTCCCTCATCTTTTTTTAATCAAGAGGTTGGGGGTATAACAGAGCGACAAACAAAATTGATGCATTACAGTGTTTAATCATGTTGCGCAAGGCCTATGGGGAAGTGTTCCCGATAATAACAGAGGTGCAAGTTTATAATCGCTCTGTACGGATTCAAAAATAACGCTTCCAAGCTCCAGCCTGCCCTTCCGCAGCAAGGGATTAAAAAACATAAAGAAGGACTGATGTGTGGTGAGGCAGGGACGGGTGCAGACAGAAAACCATGAGCAGGCAACAAAGAAAAAAATAGTTCCCCAAAACGAGCACAAACAAAAAAGCTTAAAGATACCAGTAATTGGGCAGGGCTCCATGGTAAAAAACAACACAAAAAGAAGGGGCAAAAAGGATTAACCACTAGCAAGTAAGTCAATTACAACTGAAGTAACAAATAACAAGGCAATGGGCGGGATGTAAGCCCACAAAGTGTATACAACATGTCTTGAAGAGAGCTCAAGTGCTGTCTAAGCTCAACCTAAAAACTACTCACATAATACTGTCCTCCTGGGCAGGAACCAAAAAAACAAATAAAGGGTACCCAAGTACATAAATTGAGAGGCTCTTTCAAAACACCTGCCTTGTTTCTTGCTGCTCACAATTATAGTCAGTGCAAAACATGAACAAGTAGAAATATCAATAGAAATCCAACAGGAACAGAACTTCATCTTTCGTATAATCCTCAGTCAAAAAAGGGTCCATCTCCTGGTAGACAAGACAAATGTCTGAGGAGCTCTACGCCACCACTTCAGGACACTGCTGGGGTAGGTGAGACTGGGACTAAGGAAAATAAAGAAAACATGTACAATTCTTTACCTGGGTGGGTTCTCACTTGAGCAGAGGGATAATATTCACCTCTGTGTCTTCAATAAAATAAGGACTCTCCCTCAGTAAGTAGTTAAAATCTGTACTTTGTTACAAGATCAGGGGCTCTATTATGCATGCTCAAATCACATCTGCTGCTAGCAGCAAAGTGTGATCTACTGGTTTGCAATACAACATTTTAAAAGTAGAAACCTGAGTATGTCTTCCAACCTCGCACCAGCCCAGAAAGCTTTCGAGACCATAGAACCCCTGGCAGAATGGGCTGCAAAAGAGCTTGTATCTACACCCACCAAGGACATAAGCAACAACCAAATGTAACTAAGGTAACCCGGCATAAGGCTTGCAAAAAAATAAAAATCAACTGAGGAGAAGAGGTTCTCAGGCCCCTTGTAACAGAAATATATTGATTACTGCAAGGAACCACACTTAACGTGGGGTGTAAGGGAAAGGAAATATTCTCCACAACTGTAGTATTCTTAGTTCGTTTAGTGATAGTGAAATTAAGACCAGATGAAAAAAATAACATTTTGCACCCCACCACCGGGAATACTGGTCCTTGCTGTTAGGGTGTGATCTACTACCACCAGCAGACTAGGTCAATAGATTCGCAACACCTTTGGCAACTGAAGTGCCAGTATCAGAAGCCACATGGTTTAAGGGGTGATAATGCTTCGGTAATGGGCTGAGACAAAAGCATCTAAAAAATCACAGTTTTTTAGTGAATGCATCCTCATCTGTGTCAGCACTCGGACTCTTGTCATTTAAATTATTTTCCATAATTAGAAACTCTATAAAAATCCAGTTTATTTAGAAAACTAAGGGGGTCATTACAACCCTGGCGGACGGTGTTAAAGCTGCGGTAATACCGCAAACAGGCCGGCGGACAAAAAAAAGGAATTTATGACCGTGGCGGAAACCGCCAACAAAGACAGCCACTTTAACACTCCGAGAGGGTGGAAGGTCAGTGTTGGGCTGTGCCTGTGCAAGGGGAACCGACTGTCCCGAGGCCCACGACTGTCCAGGCTGGTCATCAGGATCCAGTAGGGCAGAGCTGCTATCGTCACTGTGGGCCTCTTCTGTGGGTGGAGTGGAGTTGTCTGGACCCTCCGGTGTGGTGACGGTCCTTCGTGATCCTGCAGGGGCATAAGTGCATGATTATTGCATGTGTGTGTGTCATGGTGTGCAATGGGTGGCTCACTGTGTACACCAGTGCAAGCATTCCTGTGGGGGGGGTTGTGTGATGATGGTTGGGGGGGTGTTCTGGGTATGTGCAGTGAGCATGCTTTGGTGAGGGGTGACCATGCTTAGCTGTGTCATTGAGGGCTTGGTGTTGGGTTGTGTGGTTTGTGTTATTAGTACATTAGTGAGGAGTTGTAGTGATAGGGGAGGGTGTGAGGGTGGGGGTGTGTGAGAGCATGCAGGTAGGGTGGGGGATATGATAGTTAAGATTTGACTAACCAGTGTCCATTCCTCCACCGACTCCTCCGAGGCCCTATGGATGCATGATGGTCAAGACTTGCTCCTCCCATGTTGTTAGTTGTGGGGGAGGAGGTGGGGGTCCGCCGCCAGTCCGCTGAACCGCGATGTTGTGCCTGGAGACCGCTGAACGCACCTTCCCCCGTAGGTCGTTCCACCTCTTCCTGATGTCCTCCCGATTTCTTGGATGCTGTCCCACAGCGTTGACCCTGTCCACGATTCTGCGCCATAGCTCCATCTTCCTGGCTATGGATGTGTGCTGCACCTGTGAGCCAAATAGCTGTGGCTCTACCCATAGGATTTCCTCCACCATGACCCTGAGCTCCTCCTCGGAAAACCGGGGGTGTCTTTGGCGTGATATGGGGTGGTGTAGGTAATGTGTGGGGTGGTGTATGTGTTGATGAGTGTGGTGATGTGTAGTGGTGTGTGGTGTTTTGTGCGTGGATATTGTGTGGGTGATGGTGTTGTGTGCCTCTGTGTGGTGGGGTTGTCTATTCTGTGCTCTCTCTCTGGCCTTTGTCTCTATTTTTTGGTCGTAGGGGTTTGTGGGTGTGTGTTTTATATTGTGTTGGGTGTGTGGGAGTGTTGTTTGTATGTGTATCAGGTGTGTGTATTTCGAATTGTCCAATGTGGCGGTGTTTTGGAGATGTGTGTGTATTTTGAGCCCAGCGGTGTGTACCGCCAATGGAATACAGCGGCTGAAAGACCGCCGCGTGGATTCGTGGGGCGTAATAGCATGGGTGTGTTTCTGTTGCCGTGGAGGTTTTGTTTTCGCCAGTTTAACACTGACCTTTGTTGTGGCGGACTTGTGTGGCTGTCTGAATTTCAACGGATTCCGAGATGTGGGTCATAATAGCTGGGCGGGATTCCGCGGTCGAGACGGTGTATTGGCGGTCTTCTGCACGGCGATAAGCGCCTTTTACCGCCAATGCTGTAATGACCCCCTAAATTTCTCAAGCAGGTCAACCAGAGGATTAAATTATGCCCTCAAAAACGCAAAGGCTTAATATGAATTAAAGCATCACATATGTGCTGCTCTTACATCTTGAATCAAAACTCTTCGAAGTGAGAAGGGTTATATATTTTGGCAGCAAAGTAAGAAGGCTTGCACTGAACCTCAAAGACACACTGCAGAAACAGCAATATATCAGATTAACATGCTTTCCCTGTAAGAGAGAGAGCATGGAAGGGGGATTAAACACATGCAAGCTAAGTGAATAAACTTTCAGGAAAGCACTTACCAGTGTAAGCAGCAATAAAAGAGGCAAGCTGTTTGATAGAGCCTCTATATATGTACTGTGGTAGTCTTATGTATTATGGGAGATGAAGTCCCAAATTGAAACTTTTTGATGCAAAAATGCACTAATGCAGTTTTGCGTCAAAATATTTAGCATTGGCTTGTGCCATTTTTTAGTGCTGCCTGGGTGTCATATTTATACTATGACGCAGGATGGCGCTAAAACTAGTTAGAGTCAAAAATGTGACGCCCTGTCGTAAGGCAAACCGACGTTAACGCTGCAAAATTGACTAGCCTGTTTTATGGTGAGTAAATATGTCGCAAACGGATATGTACCATTTTAAGTCCGCATTTGCATCAACTTTAGACGCTAATGCAGAAAACATTGCGAAGGAGAGGGGAAATGGAACCAGCAGGCCAGGAGAGACCCCAGGGTCCCCCCTACAGCCAGAAACCAGCCAGGATGCCACACAGAAGTCCCAGGGGAGGAGAAGAAAAAGCGCAGGTGTCGGTTTAGTGCGGAGGAGCATGAAATACTTGTGAGAGAGGCAACAGAGCATCAACATCAGCTATTTGTCACCTCCAAATTGCCAATTGGTAGGAGAGCACCAATATGACCGGAAATAGTTGAAAAAATTAACAGTGTGGCAGAGGTAAGAAGAACTGTAACCGAGTGCAAGAAACGCTGGCATTATTGTAAGTGAGGTACTAAGGAGAGGATGGCAAGGAATAGAAAGGCAGCACTGCAAACTGGAGGTGGAAGTCCAGCACCACAGGAGGACCTGGATGAGATAGAGGAGATGGTTGCAGCGGTCATCCCAGAGGAACATGGTCACTGGAATCGCAGGACAGCGCAGACTACCAGGAACTACCACAAATGCAGGGTAAGTTGCATGGCGAATAGAACTACAAATGTAACAAATGCAAGAAGGGGGGCACATAGGACACACACAATGCATGTGTAAGGAGTGCAAAGAGACACATTGCCCATGAATCAAGTTGCACCATTCAGACATAAACAACACATGTAAACATGCCTTGGTTGTGCCATGCACCACAACACATATACAAAATGGACATACGTCAATCACCAGGGCTACATACCAACATGTACATATGCAGCACATAGGATGGAAGGCACGTCTAATTACTGTGCCTGTGGCTGTGTCATCACAACATCCCTTGCATATAGTCAAACAAACCCTACCAACACAACTAAAACATCAGAGACTAGGAAATCAATCAATAACCATTTTGGGGTTTACGTCATGGTGGTGTCACTTGCAGTAACACTTTGCAACTGCCTTGTCACATTGCTGAAACACGTGTGCTGCATCTTATAGCACACATTAAAATGCACCTTAGCTAACATTACTCAGACATGTGAAGGAAGCACCACCACCCTGCACATAAACAGCACGTCCTCATAAGGCAGCCACTTCTCCATCATGCAGTAAGGAGGCCTGTCTGGGTGCAGGGAAAAGTAATCTGGGCAGCTGCTGGGGGAATTGCAGGGTGGTCCTGTATCATAGGAAATGTGACACAACCCAGTGTAACTGACCTGGTGCAGTGTGGAGCCACACATATTGATGCTGATCAGAACTATGCCACTAGAGAAAATAAGAACTTCAGATTGCAATCTGTAGGTCACAAAACATATAGGCTGAGCCTACAATTACTCTGAGACAACCATGTGAGCCACATATTAATGGGGAAACAATCACACAAAAACAACATATGGTGTACATCTGTGAAGATCATGGTGTACTATTTCACATTGACGGGCGATGGTGCATGGGCAATACTGGCGTTGGTAAGACTGTTAGAGCAGCGTACCCTCCGTGGGTGGCAGTATGGGTAACACGCTGGGATGGTGGGAGGAAATCTGTATCATGTCAGCTCTGTGGTACAGTTACCACAAAATTTTTGATGGATCAAATGGAGTCAGCGCCAATCTTGGGGTGTATTGGGTGTGACAGCACATGCTGCAACTGTCACTGTAAATCAGGAAGTTGAAAGCGCAAAGGGCCTGAGCATGGGGCCCCCAGGGACACACCACACCACATAACCACCAACCTTTGCATGGGGGTTTGAAGGCCATGCAAAGGCTGGTGAAAAAGTGGGAACATACCTGGAGGGTATCGCTGATTGTAATACTGGTCTGGTGCCACAAAACAGGTGGTATTGCCAGTCTGTAAGCTGCTGGCAACCTGCCAGTGCCAGGCCATAGGCCCATGGGGCATTTCCCATGGACAACATGTGGTCATATTGTCTGGTGGTCAAAGGACTGCCAGACTTGTAATGAGGTTCCATGTATGCACAAGTACAACTACCTGCAAAATCTCCATCAAACTGGCTAGAGGCCCTGATCTAAGTTAAACAGTAGTCAACTGGCTATGTCCATTATTTTGTGGCATCAGGCACTGTCATATAGAAAATGATATTCACATCACCAAATGAAACCCATGCTGCCCATCCCTGGGTCCACCCCTGTGCCACTGTCAAATCAGTTGCACTGCCACAATGCTGCACGTCTTGCACCATAGTGAAAGGATGGCTGCCTATAGGGGGAGACCATAGGGTGTGTAGGAGGGAACATCTCCCTGCACAACCAGAAACTGAAATGGCAATATGCTAGGTCCATGTGTGCTGTGAAATGTAGCACACATACACATACATCAACATGAGGAGTAAGCAAAGGAAACAACAAAGTAGCACCTTGGTAATGCCATCCCTGGGGTGGGGTAAGGTTTTGGTTTGGCCCTGGGGTATGAAAAACACAGAAAACTGGGTCAGGGGCAAATTGCAATGTGTGTTGCTGATCACTGCAACACCCATTGCAAGGCCCAACCATGCAAATGGATCAATAGGAAGGGGCCACAATAAGAAGATGGTGTCAAGCCACCAAAAGGAAATACATCACACCTTGTAAATCTGACGCAGCCAATTTAGCCACCTGAGCTTTCCATGACACTCAGGTGGGGCAAAGGGCTGGGCAATTGCACCCATAATGGACAAGCACAATGTGTGGGCTGTAAGTTGTCACTTAACCACCATTAGCAAATCAGTGATGTGACATGTAAACTGCCACAACATAGAGTGTTTGATTTTACACCATCTCATTGCAGAGGATGATGGCTCTCCTGCTGATCTGCCTGTCCTGGACTTCTCTGATGACCTGGAGGACCAGCCGACAACCATCGGCCAAGAGACTCTCCAGGAAGTCCTGGTAACCCTCCAGACACCACCTCCAGTTGCAAGGAGGACAACCAATGTAGCAGCCATCCCAGATGACCCACCCAACACCTAAATATTACAACCTTCCAGCACCCACACAGCTCAGGACTCCGAGGACCCACAGACAAGCTTCCAGAGGACAGTGGTAGGATTCCAGTGGGAGCTGGCCAACAAGGTGCGGGTGGGGATGGAGACTGTGGCAGCCAGCCTAGAGGGAATGCGCACGTGCCTCGTGACAGCTAATGAACACACAGCTGCCAAAGGAGGCACACACACCCCACTGCTTGGAGTCCAGCAGTGTTGTACAGACATAGCTGCTGCCACGAGGGAGAGGCTACAACAACGGCCCTCCTAAACTGGCAGCAGCATGACAGACAACAAGCTGGACTCCATTCATCGTGAAGTGGCCTCCCTCTGGGCAGACATGGCTGCCTACCACCGGGATGTTGCTGCCATCCTGAAAAAAAAGCAGTTTGTCCTTGCTGCAGTGATGCCATATGTTGTTCCACAAATGGCAGCTGCCGGGAATTGGGATTCCACATCTTCAACCACTGATGTGTGTGTGGTCCCCTCTACCTCCCCACCACCAATACCAATGGCACAGGATACACCACACACATCGGAGGATGAAGATGTGGAACAGATCACCTTTACTCGGAAGAGTACCCGGTAGCACCAGCCTATGCCACATGGGCAGTGTTCTCCTTAGTTCTGTGCTAGAGATCATGCCAGTGTTATCACAGTAGGATATGTGCACTCTTCACCTCCACACTGTTGACCTGTCTGCTATGGACTGTCATTGTCTCACACTTCCCAATTGGCAATTACTGTTCTTACACATCAACCGACACGACGCTGCTGCACGTTTCAGGACATGTCCCTCAACCCTGGACTTCTGTTGTGTCAAAAATGTATGTATTTCACAAATGGGGTCACCGACCTGGATATTGTAAATATCACACTACAACACTTCCACTTGTAAATAAACACCTACTACACAATCAGCATGACTACGTCTATTGTGATCCATCAACTCTGCTAAATGATTGTAATGCGTGAATCCATGTCATTGGTCAGAGAATGTCAGTACAAGAGTGCAGGACTGTGGGGGCACGAAGTTACACACAAGGTTCCTAACATGGCAAATGTGTATGCTGGTCCCATCACCTACAAGCAATTCACTGAGTATGGACACATATATGGTACCCTCACCATATACGGCAGGTATGGCTGAAAAGCAAGCCCAGGGCAAAATTGTCAGCTTAAAGTACCAGAAAAACTCACTGGTGTGATACAGAAGTAGCTAACCTCATTAGTGATGGCCACCAGTCAGTTTTGCAGGCTAGAGTTCCCATTGAGGCTATTGTCAGATGTGCCACAGTTCCTGACATTCCTAACACGACCCCAACACTACCAGACCAATCTGTACAATACAAAGTATACATAGTCATCATTAGTGGTGGGTACACTTGATGGCAGATGCATGGACTACTAGATGTGATGTTGCAATCAACGTGACAGCTCCGTTGTCTATAGGGAGCACACATGGTAAATTAGGCTTTCGTAGGCAGGATGGATTCCATGAGGCCGTTTACCCAATTTGGCCTGTACACAAATGGGAGAACCCTGAGACCTACACTAATTACACAAACTGGTTTCAATGATAACGGGATATTTATTATAAAAATGATCTACTCAACAAAACACTAAAACCCACCCTAAACTATACTAACCTATACTAACTATACTTACATACAACCAAACTATCTAACCTATGGTAAACTTAACTTAAACATAAAACACCGCACTCTAAACATTGTCCCCCCACCCCCTTAAGAAACAAGAAACAAGTAGGACAACGAAGACTATAACTACACATGTACTAACTACACCTATCACCTAAACATATATATATTACCCAGTGTACATCTGTTTGTGGCATGTTCCGCTGCAGATTCACATGCTGTGCACTGTTCCTGCCACCTAGTGTTGGGCTTGGAGTGTTACAAGTTGTTTTTCTTCGAAGAAGTCTTTTCGAGTCAAGCGACCGAGTAACTCCTCCCTTTCGGCTCCATTGCGCATGTGCATCAACCCCATCTTAGATTGTTTTCCCGCAGAGGGTAAGGTAGGAGTGATAGAGTGAGAATAGTAAAGATGTCCATGCAATGGGATAGAGATGTATGTACAAAGTTGAGGTAGAGGAATGTTTATTTACATATGTACAATTTCTAATTGCAACTTAAACAGCTACAGGCTCCCGGGGAGGTGGGAGGGCGCATGTGAATCTGCAGCGGAACATGCCACGAACAGATGTACACTGGGTAAGTGACATTTTCCTTTCGGTGGCATGTGTAGCTGCAGATACAGATACTGTGCATAGACTACCAAGCAGTAACCCTCCCCAAAGCGGTGGTCAGCCTGCAGGAGTTGAAGTTGTTTGAAATAATGTTCTTAGTACAGCCTGTCCTACTGTGGCTTGTTGTGTTGCTAACACATCTACACAGTAATGTTTGGCAAAAGTATGAGGTGTGGACCAAGTGGCTGCCTTACACATTTCTGTCATTGGTATGTTTCCTAGAAAGGCCATTGTAGCTCCTTTCTTTCTAGTGGATTGTGTCTTTGGTGTAATGAGTAGTTGTCTTTTAGCTTTCAGGTAACAAGTTTGTATACATTTCACTATCCATCTGGCTATGCCTTGTTTGGATATAGGTTTACCAGTATGGGGTTTCTGGAATGCGACGAACAATTGTTTAGTTTTACAAAATGCTTTTGTTCTGTCGATATAGTACATTAGAGCTCTTTTATATCTAATGTATGCAGTTCTCTTTCTGCCACTGAGTCTGGCTGTGGGAAGAACACGGTTTGGTTTAAATGAAACGGTGAGATGACTTTTGGTAGAAATTTTGGATTTGTGCGGAGAACAACTTTATGTTTGTGTACTTGTATAACTGGTTCTTCTATAGTGAAAGCCTGTATTTCACTAACTCTTCGTAATGAAGTGATTGCTACTAGAAATGCCACTTTCCAAGTTAAGAATTGGATCTGACAAGAATGCATGGGTTCAAAAGGTGGAACCATGAGTCGTGTAAGTACAATACTAAGATTCCACAGGGGTATTGGTGGAGTTCTTGGAGGTATGATTCATTTTAGTCATTCCGTGAAGGCTTTAATGACTGGTATCCTAAATAGGGATTTTGTGTGTTTAATTTGCAAATAAGCCGAAATTGCAGTGAGGTGTATTTTGATGGACGAAAAGGCTAGATTTGCTTTTTGTAGGTGTAGTAAGTATTCTACGATCTCTTGTATGGACGTATCCAACGGCGTGATGTGTTTTGCTTAGCAGAAGAAAATATTTTCCATTTGTTAGCATAACAATGCCTGGTGGTAGGTTTTCTTGTCTGTTTAATGACTTCCATACACTTGTTTGGAAGATTTAGATAGTCAAACTCTAAGATTTCAGATTCTAGATTGAGCATTGCTGGATTGGGGTGTCTGATCTTCTGTGTGTGTGGCGTTAACAGATCTGGTCTGTTTGGAAGCTTGACGTGAGGTACTACTGAGGGTACCTGGACGCAAAGTTTTGGCGTTTTGTGTTTTGGTTTGTGGCGAACAGATCTATGTCTGGTGTCCCCCCACTGACTAAAGTGTATTTGTAGTACCTGGGGATGTATTTCCCACTCGTGAGTTTGCTGGTGATCCCGACTGAGATTGTCTGCTAATTGATTGTGAATCCCTGGGATGCTTTGAGCTATTCGGCAAATTTTGTTGTGAATTGGCCAATGCCAAATTTTTTGTGCTAGGAGGCAAAGTTGCGATGAGTGTGTTCCCCCTTGTTTGTTTAAGTAGTACATCGTTGTCATATTGTATTGTCTGTTTTGACAAGAATGTGTTTGTGAGCCAGAAGAGGTTGAAAAGCTTTGAGTGCTAGAAAGACTGCTAGCAGCTCTAAGTGATTTGTGTGTAGCTGTTTTTGCTCGCTGTCCCACTGTCCTTGTATATATACTGTGATTGTAGAGGTGTGCTCCCCACGCAATCATTGATGCATCTGTTGTGAGAATGGCGTGAGGCACAAGGTCTTGAAAAGGCCGCCCTCTGTTTAAATTTGTGGGATTCCACCACTGAAGCGAATAGTGTGTTTGGTGGTCTATCAACACTAGATCTTGGAGATTACCCTGTGCTTGCGACCATTGTTTTGCAAGGCACTTCTGTAAGGGCCGCATGTGTAACCGTGCGTTTGGGGCAATTGCGATGCATGATGCCATCATGCCTAGGAGTTTCATCACAAATCTGACTGTGTAATGCTGATTTGGTTGTATTTTTGGCACTATGGTGTGGAATGATTGCACCCTTTGTGGGCTTGGACTTGCAATCGCTTTTTGAGTGTTGAATGTAGCTCCCAAGTACTGCTGAATTTGGGATAGTTGCAAGAGTGATTTTTGATAATTTATCGAAAACCCTAGTGTGTGTAGGGTATCTATTACATAATGTGTGTGATGTTGACACTGTTCTTGAGTGTTGGCCTTTATTAGCCAATTGTCGAGATATGGGAATACATGCATGTATTATCTCCTTATGTATGCTGCTACTACTGCAAGGCATTTTGTAAATACTCTGGGGGCTGTTGTTATCCCGAAGGGTAATACCTTGAATTGCTAATGTTTTCCTTGTAAGTGTTCTGATAGGTTGAGAGTCCTGAGATCTAATATAGGCCTTGGTGTTCTGTCCTTTTTGTGAATAAAGAAGTACAGGGAATAGACCCTTGTTCCTTTTTGTTGATTAGGTACTAGTTCTATGGCTTGTTTTGTTAATAGTGCTTGTACTTCTGTTTGTAACATTGTTAGATGTTGCGACAATAGTTTGTGCATTTTTGGGGGAATATCTGGAGGAAAATGTGTAAATTCTATGCAGTAACCATGTTGGGTGATTGATATGTTTGACCATTGATTGTGGAACCTTTCCAGTCTTCCTCCCACAGGGGATGTGTGTTTGGGGAAGGTGATGGCAAAGTCACTGCTTGTTGTTAGTGGCTTGCTTTGTAGATTGGAATTTTCCCCTGGATTTGGGAAATTGCCCTCTGAAGGACCCTCGAAACCCCCCTCTTTGATACTATGATTGGTATGAGGGCTTTGTCTGTGAGGTGGATGGTTCTGATGGCTGTGGCCTGAAAACCCCCCTATGCTGCGGCTTCCTAAATGTCCCTCTGTATTAGGATAAATAAAGCGCTCCCATCGCTTTGGCTGTATCCGTATCCTTTTTAATTTTTTCTATGGCTGTGTCCAATTGTGTGCCAAATAGTTGTTGCTGGTTGAATGGCATGTTGAGGACCGCCTGCTGAATCTCAGGTTTAAAACCTGATGATCTAAGCCATGCATGGCGTCTAATTTTGACTGCAGTGTTTATTGTTCTTGCAGCAGTGTCAGCTGAATCTAATGCAGACCTTATCTATTTATTTGTTATTGCCAGACCCTCCTCTACTACCTGCTGAGCTCTTTTTTGGTATTCTCTAGGGAGATGTTGAATTATGTTGCTCATCTCATCCCAATGAGCTCTGTCATCTTGCGAGGAGGGCCTGAGAGTTCGCTATGCGTCACTGATTGGCTGCTTGTGACGCTACCCTCTTTCCTGCCGCATCAAACTTTTTACTCTCTTTATCTGGAGGGGGTGCATCTCCAGATGACAGCGAGTTGGCCCTCTTCCTCACCGCACTGACCACTACCGAATCTGGCGGCAGCTGTTGCGTGATGAATACCGGGTCAGAAGGTGGTGGTTTATATTTCTTTTCTACCATTGGTGTTATGGCCCTTCCTTTAACCGGCTCCTGAAAAATCTGTTGGGCATGTTTAAGCATACCTGGGAGCATGGGTAGATTTTGGTAAGAGGTATGTGTTGAGGACAATGGCGGAAAGAAAACAATCTAAGATGGAGTCGACGCCCATGCACAATGGAGCCGTAAGGGAGGAGTCACTCGGTCCCGTGACTCGAAAAAACTTCTTCGAAGAAAAACAACGTGTAACACTCCGAGCCCAACACTAGATGGCAGGAACAGTGCACAGCATGTGTATCTGCAGCTACATGTGCCACTGAACATATATATATATATATATATATATATATATATATATATATATATTTTTTTTACATTAAAACAGATATAAACCCCAACATGACCCCATCCACCCAACAAGCCACCAACAAAAACCTAAGAATAGAAACTTACCGCCCTAACTACACTTATCCTAACTAATGGCTACACTACACTAACCTACCACTAACTATATAATACCCAAACTAAAATATGGTAAAACTTTAAAAGGGACGGGAAGGTACTGGGAGGTGGTCCATCATAGTATTTGTTCACTTGTATGACATCTTAATCTTCTTTTTGATGTATTTGAGGACTTTGCGATCCTCTGGCAGTGCCTTTTCCAACCTGTCCAAATGCTGTGGTATGAGGGTCACGTCCTAACGTAAGTCCTTGTCCAATTGTGAAGGTGGATGGGGTAGGTGCACCTGGGAGCCTCTGCTGTGATGATGGCCCTGCTCCATCCTTTCATTTGGGTGGGTGAGTGAGTCCCCGTGTGGGAATGCCCGCCATTCCCCAGTTGCCTTCTCCAAACGCGTGCCATGCATCGGGACCCTGTGTGCACCTCCAGAATGTGGCGGTACCTTTCTGACCAGTGGCTGAACTGAAGCCGTTCCTCATTGGTCATGTTGGCAGCTGCAAAATGAGGACAAGCAACCATCAGTATCAGCATTGGGTAGAGTATGTACAGATTTGTAACTTGCACTGCTACAGCTGAGTACACATACAGTCCTACACACATGCCTCAAAAAAATTGTTTTGCAGCTCATGTGCCTCAATATACAACTATACAGCACCAGTATCTTGTACATGTCAGTGGGATGACTTCAATCCATTGGAAACATTGATGCCCCAGAGCTGATAGGAACCGACTATGGACCAGCAAACATCACCCTCATCTACACTTTGAGCATCAGATGTCTCAACATCTTGCAATCTATCAGCTCAACACCCCTGGCGATACCCCAAAGCCTGAGCACCTATCATTTAGTGTAGGAGTGGACCAAGTGGGGAGCTGCCAACTACAAAGCTGTATTCTATGTTGTAGTACATCTACATTCATGTGTCCAGGTGTAAAACCTGGCCTGAACCTACAGAACTGGGATCAGCTGCATTTCCCATGCTGTGGCCACATGTACAACTGATGCTACCTTGATATGTGTAAGGTTGCGCAAATGCCAGCGAAAATCTTGCTTCCAGTACTCAAACCAGCCACCCTTACACCATGGTGCTTAGCTGGCTGCTTTGAGGGGGAGATAGTCTTTGTGCATGGAGGGACACCTTCCAACACATACAAATTCTACAACAGGACTCTGCACTTTTGATGTGTGCTGCCAAATGCAGCACCCATTGAAAGAGCAAAGTATGGAAGGCACACCAACATATTTGTTAGCCTATTGTGGCCTGCTAAAGCCACGCCTTGGTCTGTTTGCAGGATTTGCTACAGCCTCTAGTGTTATGAAATAGGTATGGGACACTGTCTAATTGGTATGGGTGTTGCTATGGCACAGCCACTGCAACACCAATTGCACACTCCTTCCATGCAAAGTCCTCATGTGAAGGGGCCGTACTGGCAAGTTGATGTGAAGCCACAAAATGTGTATTAAGGTTACCATGTATAGACAGTGCAGGTCATAGCGTCCCCGGAGCTTCTCAAATATTAAGGCTGCAGTGGTTCTTGGGCCTCTTACACATGCCCCATGATGTCACCATCCATCCTCCTATGATTTTGTATCATTGGTCCAGAAAACAACATCTCTCATTGCATTCCACTATTCTGACTAACTCTCACCAAATCCTGGAGTAGCTAACATGAGCCACAAAATGGCACTTACTGGATTCATCTGGGTCTTCAAATCTTGCTGCCTCTCCGATAGTGTAAGGGGCAGGTCCACCTATAAGACATGTATGTAGAACATTGCTTAGTGTACATCCTACTTAATGCAAATGGACAACATAGTTCAGAGTACAATACTGACTCTGGTACACAATGCAGAGTTTAAATGGAACTGCCAGTAGTCTGGACCCTGTGCATGGACAGGCTCCATGACATGGCCTAGCAAAATTACACCATGAGGCCGATAGCACTACAGTATTGCAGAATCTATTGCATCCATACTGTCCTTGTGGGCCTTAGTGCACCCCTTACTCACATCCTTGTGTGTGCGCAGTCATTATTAAGTCACAGCATGCTGGCAGCGTGGGCCAACATCATGTTTACATGTGAAGGCCAATGATGCACTCAGCAGGAGCTGCTACAGATCATGGACCCACCTGCTGAGTACATAGGGGCCCTTCTCAAGCATTTCCATGCACAGATTTCACACCTACACTCAGCAGCCCTACAGAGAGTTTAGAATTCATACTTTGAAACATTTGTCGTGACACTGAGGCCTGGATTTTGCTCTCCCTAACTAATTGTTACACACCCTTTCATGCCTTTTTAATGGCACATGCGTCATTCCTAGGTGTATAATTGGAAAGTTGCACTTTTATGCATCACGACACTTGGGGCCAAAGATATGGAAGTGGTGCAGCACCTAGTGCTGGCCCTGTTGAAGTGCGGGCCTTAGCGCACTCCTGATTCCACCATGTGTGCGCCGTCTCCAATAGACTGTGCACCATGGTGGTAGTTAGGGGGAGTAGGGTCAAAAATGTGTGACAGTAGTGTGGCACTTTGCAGGACTAGCATCATTATTCATATACCCGACCCCTGCTAAGTGCCCAGGGGCCCATTGATCATGATGGTAGCTTATGTTTAACGGCAGCAAAGAGCAGGAGTTAGGAAATCTACCACAAATGGGGTGCAGCAGTCTCATTTACTTTTCTTTGCTAATATGAAGGCCCACTTTGCGCCAGAACTGCCCCTTTGCATACATTGTGGCTGGCACAGCCATGATGTGTGTCAAGCCTTGCAAACGTGGTGTGATGCATGCATTGTTCCACTTTACACAGACTATGCGGGCAAAATGGTTGGTCAGCGGCGCATTACCGTCAATCACATGACACTATGGCAGTGCAAAGGTTGCACTCAGGGCACTCGTATATGCCCCTTTGTGATGGTTATGTAGGGTTCATCATACATGTGCCCTGCATGGTCTAAAATATATGACATTTGATCTGCAGGCCTCAAGTGGGGCAGAGACTCCTCATACAGGTTGCATGCAACATGTTCACAACCATTACAAGCAGCACTCCTACTTATCTGATACTGTTAGTCATATGATACATGCAGCCAATTGAATGGCAATGGGTGACTTACCAACAGTTCCGCCAATTTCGATCCCCAAATGGTCCAACTGATACTGCTCCCTTGCCACCAGATCTGCCCACTGATGTTTGAGCTGGTGCTCATTGCGTCCAGTTTGGAAGATCCTCCCCAGATGGTACATGACCTTGTCCCACCACAGACGCCTTTCCTTGGTGGGGTAGCCCAGGATCAACCGGCCACCCAGTTGCAGCATGAGGGGCAGGTAATGGCCCACCAACCAGATGAACCCCCCCAGTTTATCCGGAGACATTCTCCCCATCCTACCCTTCCCAGACATAAGGTACAGTACATGGAAAAAAGAATATGAGAATGGAAACTTAAACCCAAAACCTAACCCAAACCCCCAAAACTACCCCAACAACTAAATTACCCCAGACACCCCACAATACAATGACAAAAAACAGTACACCAATCATACAAATGACAAGTAAAATTACAATTTATACAACAAAAACACAGGATACAGCACAAGGGACACAACAAGACCTCCACACACACTACTAATCCACCATTACCTCCAAAACACAACCACAAACAGTCACAGGGGAACAGACTATGAAGTGAAAGTGAAACTTCACTTACAGTACCATGCTTGCAGGCAGGATATCCTTGTACATCACTTCCTGGGCGTGTAAATCATGTTTATTGCATCATGCGTGTATTTGTTTGACGCATGGGAGTCATGTATCAAATTTTCTACAAGGTGCACTGATGGTAGTAGTAACATTGGATTGCCTCTCAGGGCCCAGGCGTCATTTTTGCAACGTTGCGGTATGGTGTTAAAGCATTAGCGTAAATTTTGGGATGCTTATTAGAATAGCGTCATTTTTTCCATTGAAGCCCTTGAATGCACCCTGAGTAATATCACCTGTTACATAGCCTGTACTACTATGTGGTATATGTCTTTTGTTACATGTTCAAGTCTATGCATGGCTGTAATATGTGTTATCATGATGCAGCTTTAGGGACTCACTCATGAGTTGGGCATATGTTCATGTGTCCTACACTGTGTCCACATGTATAGTGGCACATGTGTGCTATGTGTTCACATATGTGTATGACTAGTGAGTAGCAGGTGGAGTACATAGTTATGTCTGTGGGTAATATATGTCTACATAACTACATACATATTGTTATAATGGTCCTGTGTCATTCACATGCTAAAGCATGTGTCAACCATTACATCATATACTCAGAGTATGCAGTGGACTGGGACTGCATTGACATCACATATCCCTGTCAAGTTGAGTGTGTATGTGTGTCTACTCACTGGTTATTTACCTAGTTATAGGCCAGCCACACATGTGCCATGTATTCTATTCTTCTGAGTTGCTGTAGATGTTATGGACAAGTGTTGGTGGAGAATGCTATATGCCATGTGTCTGTATGGACATGTGTAGTGTCATTTGTGTCATACGTAATGACATTGCTGTGTCACGGGATGTGCAAGCTCACATTCACATCTTCCTGCATAGACAGACGTTGTCCTTTTCACTATTGCCTGTGTTGTCACATCACTGGCACATATGTACTGTACGTCAGTGCACAATTGATGGGTGCATTCATACTCTCACAGGTTTTGTGACACCTATGCCATTAAGTTGCTGCTAGGTTAGCTTTTGTTGCAAATCTATTCACATTACCATGTCTGGCCAACTGTGGTGATACATGTGTGCTGAGATCTTTGGGATATGTGTGCCTGCCTCCATTTGTGTTTTATGAATTGTCAACATCATGTCAGTCATGATTGTCACATATAATGCCGTACCACTGGGTTGCAGTGTTGCAGTGTGGCATAGATAGCAGGGCTACCCATCTACATCACTATGGTAGTGTGTGTGGCTACACAAACCCATGGTTGCATGTGGAGGTGCAGGTTGATGGTGGTCCACTTCACTCTGCCCCCTGTGCACGTGCATCAAGCATCTGACATTATCATATGTTGATGTTGTCAGAACAGTGGTGCGTGGGTTTATTGAGCTGGTATCTCTACCATTTATGATATCTAATTTCCAACCTGTGCACACTCCCTAGTGGATGGAGACATGCACAATTGGGAACACACAGCCATGGTTGTGATGAATTGCAATGCAGTATGATATGTCAGCCTTCCCTTCTCAGGTACAGAGGTCATGTGCTTAAACATGTAGGACATGTATGGTTGTTTAGGAGTCCAAAGTTGGGTCCATGTTCACCCTGCTTGGGACTGCATGACTGATATGACGTAAAGGTTGGACAAATGATATGGTTAAGACTGAACTGTATGTGACTCCTGTTCTGGTATCATGCGAAGGGCAATTACCATGGTATGTTGGTGGCACACATGTCATGGTCATGTACTGACGTGCCCTCCCTTTCTGTGCATCAGTTAGAGTTTGACATGTAGACATTGGTGTCTAACAGTGTCTTTTGGTGTTCGTCTGATCATTATCCCTTTTGTCTGCCATGACTGGTGAGGTATGTTTGTGTCCTCTATTGCTCCCAGTCTTTTCTCTGCAGCACCTTGTACACATCTTCTATAGCAACATTGTCAGGTGATGTTGGGACAGGATAATACATGTGACTAGTGTTACATAGGAATATTCTCTCTTCCACTGTCAACTCAGTTGTCATTGACCCATTGGCATCATTAGTGAGATGGAAGGAGTACCAGACACACATGACATTGCACATGCCACAGCACTTGAGTAGTTTCCACGTGACATGGCGTGTAGTATCAGCACTAATTTGTGGGTATCTAAGAGTTGTCATCCACATCCACCGTTGAACATGGCAATGCAATTCTCCTAGCATGCCACAAACTAGTTGACTCTTACCATGACTGACTGATGTTGAGGTGTATAATCTCCTTAGTGCTGACGATATGGCTGTGTCTACTCCCTCTCAGTGTGATGTGGGTCCCTGACTGTATAGAAGAATGCTGCACGTCACACATGAATGTGAAATTAGAGGCCAGTAGAGGCCATTACATGTATGAGCAAGTTAGTTATATTTGGTACCATGCAATGGATCTGTCATGTAAGCGACAATGAGTGGTTTGTATTGCTATGTGCTATGTTATGCTGTTGTACAGGGCATACTGTACAGAAATTCAGACACAGGTCATTCATTGTGGACAATGGCATACCCATTGCTACCTAGGATGGACACCCATACATTTGTCAACATGTATTTATCATTATTAGCAGTGGGCATGTGTAACTCAAGCCCATTTGTGTGACCGTTGTGCATCCTATGTAGAAGGGTGTGTCACATACTCTGTCTACATTCCAGCCAGACTATCATTTGGCAGATGCATTCTCCCATCGTAAATCATGATCTATACAATATGTAATGTGTTTGTATATGGATTCAGCACAACTAGCTGCTTCATGTCACTGCCAAGCCATTGACCATTCCCTAGCCAATGTGTATGTGCATACATGAGTTATAGTCTTCCATGTGTCAGGGATGCAGCCTATTGTAGTGCCAGTACATATTCCCATGGACACACTGTGCAAGCTCATCTTCCAACACTGACTAATTACCATGGGAAATTACTGAAGGAGCAACATTACTTATGATGTCCCCCCCTTGACACACATGTATGGTGCAGGCCAAACTGCTCTCACACAGTGTTGTGACAGTGTTCAATTCTGACATTACTTTACCTCCCTTTCCTGACAGCCCCTACCTTATGTTTGGCCCCCTTGCATGCACCCTATTCGGAATGGTGTTGTGCTGGTGAATAGCTCATGGAATTGCACATTGCCCACATGCTATAACAATATATATAGTGGTGCATGGATCTTAGCCTTCAGAAGTCACATGCTAGGGATTTGGCCGTCACTGATATGTGAGTTGGAGTCTGTAGAACCCCCTACATCACCAAAGATGTGCATCCCATACTTGTTTCCGTGTTTCTGACACACTCCCTGAGGTTAGATTCACATTCCAAAAATGTATCTATTGGACAATGAGGAGACAAAGATTTGTGTTGTTGAACAAAATTTATTTGAGGTGTTTACAGAGTACTTTATTGGTTGACTATGTTTAAAAATTATCAACAATTGTCTGTCTCCTGCGGACTTCTGCTGTTGTGTTTGATAGCTCCCCCTCAAGGTCCTCATCATCCATCATCCCCCTCCTCCTCACTGTGGACATCTACTTGTCCATCCCAGAGGATATTGTTTCTGACACAAATGTTGTGCAGGATAGCACATACCAGTATGATATAGCATACCAGCGGGGGTGTATACAGGAGGCTTCCTCCTGTCATGTCCAAGCACCTGAACTGGAATTTGAGAAGGACAAAGCTCCTCTCCACCACATTGCGTGTCTTCTGGCGTGCTTCATTGTAGGCACACTATTTATTGGTATCTAGATTAGCAAAGGGGATCAAGACCCACGGCTGTATGTTACATGTTATGTGTAGTCCATTTTAGTAGCAGGGTACTCATATTGGATGAAGGCTACCACCTCCTTGCAGCACAATGGTGTCTGATGTGTGGTCAGCATAGTTGCCCTACAAAGCCAGCCTATTCCTTTGATGTCAGCATGTGGCATTAAGCATGCAGTGTAACACTTAGTGGGCCTTGTCGGCAGATTGGGGTTGTGTCAACCATCTTGGCCCTCATTACATATCTGGTGTTCTCAAGTGTGCCAGACTCACAGTGGCAGTTGGACTGCTGCGGTTGTGGCAGTACAACCCTCACTTTATGATCGTGGTGGACCTACCATGTTTGGACCGCCAACATTGGCAGGTTGCCACCAGCCATCTGGCTGGCAGTCCCAGCAGTCTTCACCTGCTAGGGCAGCGCTGCAAGCAGCGCAAGCCTCTGGATTTGGACTTCATTTTCTGCTAGCCTTTGCGTGACAGTTCCACCACCATGCAAGGGCTGGCGGTATGGGGATGTCAGGTGCCTCCCTCGAGGCCCCTACACTGGTCATGAACTTGACATGGGCAGTGCTGGGTCCCACATGGACAGTGCTGTAGCACTTTCCAGTGCACAAATTACATACAGTAATAACCGCTACCAGTGCTGCTGCACCCACCATAGCACCACATTGCAGCCGGATCACTTACAAACCGGCTGCAATGTTTTGGGCCTCTTTCCAGCTGGCTCGGCGTACGGAAAATTATGTTTCCCCTGACATGTCCAGTAGTGAACTCCTAATTGGGCCAGCAGGGTTTAGACCACAATGGCGGCCTTACTGTGGTGGAAGTTTGACAAGTGGCCTCTCCCGGTCAACAAACTCATTATGAGTGTCCAGCTGTCCAAGGGTGTGTATCGTATTTTGCCATTATGATTACATTTGGTACCGATGTATGTCCTATCTTCATGGTAATTGGATTTTCTGCCTGAGTTACTATACATGCACAGTGCAGATCTTAGGAGGGGGGCCTGCTATATTTATGTTGGGTCACTTAGTACAGTGTATGTATGGCCAGTGATGTCCTCCATACTCCTACAGGGGACTACTATGGCATTCATGTACATTCCAGTTTAGCAGTGAATCTGCGCCATGGTGTACTATTGTTAGTCTACAGTACAGGCATAATGGGTCTATGTGCCACTAAGTGGGCATGTGAAGTGTCAGTTGAGTAGTTGTGTCACTATTTTTCATGATTCGCCCCCATTGTCTATGATGGCAGGTACATTAGTCTTCTGAAGTGTGCAGTTGATGCACTTGACAGATGTATGTGAAGCCTACAGGTATGTCAGGCATGTGCAGATGGGATGTAGTTGTGGTTCACACCACATGGGTGTGATTTGATGTGGCTTGTGCCTGAGTCTTGCACACCATGAATGAGGTGGGGATGTGCCTAGGTGTGACTTTCTTTCCATGCTCATGCAAAAGGCCATTGACATTGCAGAGCTATTGATGGTTTGGTCTAATGTGTGTGAAGTATAATTGGTAGTCAACCAGTGGACACTTGTAGTGGTTTGTGGTCTTTTTCTGTATGCAAAGCGTACATATCTCTTCATGTCCTTCATGTGGTGTGGCTGTTAGTTTGTGGCTGTGTTAGATGCATGTGGGTGTCTGCGTTTGTGATGTCCAATCTTTGTTGTGTACTGCGGCATGTTGCATATGTGTTGTTGCCAGTAAGTCTGTGGTCCCATGCCCATGCGTCTTTGTTGTGGTGTATATGTTGTTTTTCCTACAGGGTTGGTGTGTTGTGTGTGTATGGCTTGGTTGTTTGACTTACCGACAAGTAGGCCATTGCCATATTGTACATCGTGGAACTGCTGGTTGATGGTGGAGTGCCGGAATATGTAAGCATCATGGACGCTGCCGGGGTACTTGGCTGAGATGTTGGTGAAGAACCCGCGTTGTCCACAATGGCCTGCATATTTATGGAATTGTGTGCTTACGGTTCCTGTATAGGTGTTCCGCAGCTGCAGGTGGCACCAGTCGCACATGGGTGCAGTCCATTGCACCTAGCACATGCGGAAACCCAGCAATCAGACAGAATCCTTGCTTGGTTTCCTGCTGCAGTTGATGGGTGTTTGGGAAGCAAATGTGGTGGGGTGTGAGGCGGATGACAGCATCTAGGACCTTAGGCAGGTAAACAGATATTGATGGCTGTGAGACACCAGCCACTAATGCCCCTGTTGTCTGAAATGATCCAGAAGCCAGCATATGCAAGACAGTGAAGAGCTTAGAATGGACTCCCGGTTGAGACGGTAAGTCCTGATGATGTCTTGCTCCCTGAGGCCAAGGAGGGTTGTCCTCTGCCGAAATATCCTCTCCTGCCTCCTGCGCTGCCTTTGTGGGTGCTGTTGTGGTGTTTGGGGTTACTGTTGTGGAGGTGGAGGGAGCAGCTGCTGTTGCGGATGTCTGCGGCGTGTGCCTAGCTGAAGCAGTACAGCGTCCATGTTGCCCTGGAGGTAGCAAATGTTCCTTTGGTTAGTTTTCCTTATATAGTGGTGTATGTGCCTCCTTTTAACGCCTGGTCAGACCCAGGTGTTAAAATTTGAGGCAAAATGGAGTTAACATAATTTTTTGGGTCTGCCTCCCACCTGTACGTCTTTTTTGCGCGGATGGATAAATATGGGCTAGGGGCTTAGAGTCATTGTTTGGACAGGAATGCCTACCTTGCATCTCATTGATGCAAGGTGGTTTCTCGCATCCAAAAACTGACGTTAACTCCTATAATTTGACGCTAGACGGGTCTAGTGTCAAAATATAACTATGGAGTTAAGTTTGCGCTGAATTAGCGTCAAAATAAATGATGCTAATTCAGCGCAACCATAGTATAAATATGCCCGTAGTGTTGTACTTTCAAGTTGAAAAGACAGCATAATGATTCTTTTGGTCTTGCAATACAATTAAGGTCATTGGATCCTTACAGAGGTCAATAATGGCGCTGAAAGGTTATGAATCATGAATGTTTGCTGCTGTTCGCGAGACTGCCAGACATTCAGGAAAAATGTAGAGAGAAAACTGACTTCCACACCTGTAAGCTTAAGACTACTGGTGGGATAGGACTTTATCCTCATTGTGGAACTAACATTAGAAAGCCAATTGGAATCCGCGAGGGCTCATAAGACGCTTAAGTCACTCTGTAAACCCACTGCCTTTGAGACCATGGAGTCTGCAATAACCCAATCGGCCAATAGTTCACCTTCTATTCATTCCCCATCAATCCTGTTCCCACATCGACTACATCCTAGTAAAGTGTTCAAGTAAGCCAGGCTGAACATCAAAAATGAAGAAAATCTCTGTTTGGATTATGCCTGTATTACATTCACTAAATCTTAAAGAGGTTGTGCCCAAAGGGAAATTCGGGCATTTAAACAAGGACCTACTTTTGGACCATGATAATGTACATAAAGTAATTTCCAAAACAGTTTCAATGAGAACTCCAACCTCAATATCAAGCTGTCCCACATATCTCCTCCAGTAACCAAAGCATTTACATCCAACTCAAAAACTGCAAATATGATAATCAGTTGACTTTCAGAAAGCAAAACACTTCTATGGGGCCAACAGAACAGCTAGGTAAGGGAAACAATTCTTAAAGATGAAAAAACAAGGATCCTGAGGCACAAAAAAACAAGTTGCAAATAGTAAGTACAGATTGGGAGCTGACGTCGAAGCAACCTATGTGCTAAAAAGTTGCATCACAAAATGTCCAGCTGGAGGGGGTCGCAAAATGACGTGCCTAATTATTATTAATTAGATAGGTAACAATTTGCGATCTCCTCTGATTAGCTACGAATACATGGGTGGTGACCTGCAAGGAACAGCTAGCCACCATCCATGCGTTCGCATTACCACATTTTAAAGCACTCCATGTTCTTTTTCAGTTGAAGTCTATCAGACAGAGTAGCTGTCTGGTTTGCTGAAGACATCTTTGGGACATTCAGAAAGCTTCCCTGGGAATGCATTCTGCCCATTGCTTACCATTGGCTTTGTGATTCGCAACTCCTATTTGCTTGCTTTCTGTTTGCAGGCTTTATTTGTTTTAGGCTGTCCTGCTTGAGTTGGTCCACTCCTGTTTACTGTATCCTTCCACAAACTTGCTTTATGTAAACAGGCCTTTAAATATTGTTCATATCATGTCACATTTGTTGTGCTTTCAAAGACAGAGTTCAAATAATATGTGCGCTGTATAGTTTAGTCAGTAAAACTGTATGTCTGTGCAAATGCAATGGCCATATCAATTGAAAATGTGTTGTTTTAATGGCAGTGCGCTATCACACCATCCATACACTACACAACTCCACTGTAGAGCACTCTACCCATTCTACATCAGTCCACTCTACGACACTCCACAATATACTATGACACTCTATTCCTTTCTCCGCTCCGCCACTCCACTCTATGCCACTTCACTCTATGCCATTCTACTCTAGGCATGACAATCCCCTCTAAGACACTCTACGCCACTTTACTCCACCCTCTGAGACTTTACTCCATTCTATGCTACACCACTCCACTCCACTCTATGACACTTCACTCCAAAACACTGTACGCCCCTTCACTCTATGACACAACACTCTACTCCACTCTATGCCACTCCAGTCTACTCTATGCCCCTCAACTCTAGGTCACTCCACTCTAAGACCCTCCACAACACTCTATGACACTACTCCACTCTAAAACAGTCTACTCTAAGACACTCTATGATACTTTATGACACTCTGCACCACTTTATTTGATGCTATCCCACTTCAATCTGCAAGACTCTGTGCCACTATACTTGATTATATGCCACTCCAATCTACAACACTCTATGCCACTTTATTCCATTCTGTGCCACTCCACGGTGCACTACTCCACTTTATGACACTTTACTTCCTTCTATGCCACTCCACTCTGCAGCACTTCACTCTACTCTACTACACTTCACTCTACTGCACTTTAGGACACATTACTCCACTCTGTGGTATGCCACTCTACGTCACTCCATTCTATGAAAGCCTACTCCACTCAATGCAACTCTATGCCATTCTACTCCACTCTATGACACTGCACTCTACTCTGCTCTAGGACCCAACACTCTACTCCACTCTACAACACTCTACTTAACTCTACGCCATTGTGCACCACTCCATGACATTATAACCCTCCACTCTACGACCCTCCAGACTCTCTACTACCCTCTACGACACTCCACTCTACCCCACACTACTCTATGCCAAAATTACTCCACTCTATCCCCTCTACCCCACTCTATCCCACTCCACTCTATGATACTCTATTCCACTCTACAAAACGTTTCTCCACTCTGTAGTAGCATTTTACTCCACTCTACAACACTTTACACCAAACCATGCTATGCCACTCTACACCCCTCTATGACACTCTAGTCCACCCTACAACACTCTACTCCACACTAAGCCACGACACTCTATTCCCGTCTACTCAACTCTACACCCTTCCATGCCACGTCCCTCTATTCTACATCTTCCACACGACACCACTCCACTCTACTCAACAATACTTCATGCACTCCACTCCACTATAATCCACAACACACCACTCTACTCTACTCTGACACATCACGCTGTGAAACTCCACTCTACAACATTCCACAACACTCTATGCCACTCCACTCTGCACCACTCCACTCGCCAAACTTTTCCATGCGATAAACTTTTATTCATTCTGATCAGCAGCCACACTGGTGTAAACATGGCTAAAAACATTGGCAAAGTCAATAGAGGTGCTGTTTAGGTCTCGGCTAGACAGTGCATGGTCGGTCTCTTCCAGAATATTGTAATATTATAGTGAGATTGGAGTCCGTCTGGTTCTTTCCATTTGCTGGCTTACGTGGCACTCATCTTTACCGTCTCATAATTGGTCACTGCAGGCCTAGCATCATTTCCATTCCTGTCTTTGGAGCAAGGACGAAGCACTGATTGATTAAACTTAATTCCTGCTCTCAACGTGATTGAGTTACTTCTTTTATCTTCTAAGACCCTGCAAACAGCCCAAAACATGTCCAGCAGGACAAACAAAATTGCAAAGTTCTATTTTCTATAGCTAACTAATTTCTTTTATTTTGCCAAGTCTTCTTTTCTCACTTTGCACTCATGTTTTGTTTTTGCTCGTGGGCACTGTTCTCAAAAGATGATGATTATCTTGTTCTGAAGATTGCAAAGCAACATTGTTTCTTTCTTATGTGTAATTTCCAATATTATGCTTTAACACATAATTGTGCAGTACACCCCACCCCAATCCAATCCACCCCACTCCAATTCACGCCGGTCCACCCCACCTCACCCACACCAATCCAGCCCACTCAATCTAATCCACCCCAACCCAATCCAAACCACTCACCCCAATCCACTCCAAACCACCACACTTCAATCCTCCCAACCCACTCCACTGCACCATATGCACCACTCCAATCCGCCCCACTCCAATCCAAAACAATCTGCCCACTCCAATCTAAAACAATTTGCCCCACTCCAAACTGCTTCGTCCCAATCCAAAATAATCTACACCCCTCCAATCTGCCTCACTCCAAACCAAAAGAATCTGCCCCACTCCAGTGCAAAACAATCTGCCCGACTCCAACCCAAAACAATCCACCCCACTCCAATCCAAAACAATCTGGCCACTCCAGTCTGCCCCACTGCAATCCAAAACAATCTGCCACACTCCAATAAAAACAATCTGCACCACTCCAATCCAAACAAAAAAATCTGCCCCACTACAATCTGCCCTTGCCAATCCAAAACAATCTGCCCCACTCCAATCTAAAACAATCTATTGCACTACAATCTGCCCCACTCCAATCCAAAACAATCTTCCCCACTCCAATCCAAATCAATCTGCCCCTCCAATCCTAAACAATCTGCCCTACTCCAATACAAAACAATCTGTCTGCCCTACTCCAATCCAAAACAATCGGCACCACTCCAATCTTCCCTACTCCAATCCAAAACCATCTGCCCCACTCCAAACCAAAACAACCGAGCCCCACTCCAACCTGCCCCACTACAATCGAAAACAATCTGCCCTACTCCAATCCAAAACAATCTGTCTGCCCTACTCCAATCCAAAACAATCTGCACCACTCCAATCTGCCCTACTCCAATCCAAAACCATCTGCCCCACTCCAAACCAAAACAACCGAGCCCCACTCCAACCTGCCCCACTACAATCGAAAACAATGTGCCCCCCTCCAATCTGCCCCACTCCAGTCAGTTCCACTTCAACCTGCCACACTCCAATACAAAACTATCTGCCCCACTCTAATCCAAAACAATCTGCCCACTCCACTCTGTCCCACTCCAATCCAAAAAACATCTGCCCACCCCAAACCAAAACATTATACCCCACTCCAATCTGTTCCACACTAATCCAACAATCTGGCCAACTCTAATCTTCCCCTCGCAATCTGACCCACAAGAATCTAAAATATCTGCCCCACTCCAATGTGCCTCACTCCACCCTGCCCCACTCCAATTCGTCCCACTCCAATTCACCCACTCCATCCCACCCCACTCTGTTCCAATCCACATCACCCCAATCCCATCTGTCCCATTCCACCCCAATCCACTCCACTCCAACTCACCACAATCTATCCCACTCCAATACGAAACAATCTGCCCCACTCCAAAACGATCCACCCCAATACAAAGCAATCCGCTCCACCCTAATCCAAAAAATGTGGCCCACTGCAGTCCAAAAAATCTGCCCCACTCCAATCCAAAACAATCTGCCCTACTCCAGTCCAAAACAAGCAGCCCTATGCCGATCTTCCCCACTCCTATCCAAAACAATCTGCCCCACTCCTTTCTGCCCTACTCCAATCCAAAACAATCTACCCCACTCCAATCTAGCCCACTGCAATCCAAAATAATCTGCCCCACTCCAATCCAAAACAGTCTGCCCCACTCCATTTTTATCACTCCAATCGAAAATAATCTGCCCCACTCCAGTCCACAACAATTTGCCCCACTCCAGTCTAGCCCGCTCCAATCCAACCCACCTCACTCAATCCAATCGATCCCAATCCTTATCTACCCCACTCCAATCTAATCCACCTCACACAAATCCAATACACTCACCCCACTCCACCCGAATCCACCCCACCCCAATTCAATTCACCACAATCCACTCTCCTCCATTCCAGTCCACCCCACATCATTCTACTCCACTTCACTCCCACTCCAATCCAACACAGCCCACTCCAATACACCGCACTCTAGTTTAATCCTCCCCACTCCAGTCCACCCCATTCAAGCCAACCCACCCCACTACAGTCCAATCCATCCCACTCCACTCCAATCCAACCCACCTCATTCCAGTCTAACCTACCCCACTCCAGTCCAATCCAACCCATCCACTCAAATCCATTCCACCCCATTCCAATCCATTCACCCCACTCCAATCCATCCCACTAGAATCCAATTCACCTTAATCCACTTGACTACAATCCAATCCACTCCACGCCAAACTACTCTAATCCAAACCACTACAGTCCAGTCTACCTACCCTACTCCAAAAAGTCCACCCACTCCAATCCAATCCACCCCACTACAAGTCACCACACCCCACCCCAATCCACCCCACACTCCAGTCCAATCCACCACAATCCACCCCACTCCAATTCAGTCCACTCCACTCCAATCCACCCACTCCAGTCCCCCCTATGTAATCCACTCCATTCAATCCAATTATTCCTACTCCAATCCACCCCATTCCAATCCACCCCAACCCGGTTCAATCCACCCTAATCTAATCCAATCCACTGCACCCCACCCCACTCAAATCCAACCCACCCCACTCCAGTCTACTCTATCGCAACTCACCCAACCCCAATTCAATCCACCCCACTCCAATCCAATGCACCCCATCTAATCTACCCCATCCAGTCCACCCCACCACACCAATCCAATGTATTCCAATCCACCCCTATCTACCCCAATCCAATCTACCCCAACCAATTCAGTCCACCCAACTCCAATCCAATCCACCCTCTCCGGTCCAATCCACTGCACTCAGTCCACATCACTCCAATCCACCCCATTCCAGTTCAGTCTAATCCACCCCGCTCCTCTTACCACATTCCAATTCACTTCACTCCAATCCAATCCATCCAATCCAATACACCCACCCCAGTCCTATCACTCCAATTCAATCCACCCACCCCAATCTAATTTAATCCACCCTGTTACAGTCCACCCCACTCCAATCCTCTCCATTCCACCTCATCCCATTTCAATCAACCTCCCTTCAATCCACCATATTCCGCTCAGTCCATAATACTCTACCCCAATCCAATCAACCCCACTCTACTCCAATCCAATCCAGCCCTCTACCTCAATTCACTCCAACCTACTCCTCCCTGTTCCACTCCACTTCACTCTACACCATTCCACTCTATGACACTGCACTCTACTACACTCTCTGCCACTAAATTATTGAACTCCACTCCCCTTTAATTAACTCTACGACACTGTACACCTACAAATCCACGCTACAACACTACTCCCCCACTCCACTTTATGACACTCCACGCCACTAACTTTTAGCTATGTTGAACAGCAGCACAGTAGTGTACAACATGGAAAAAAACACCCTGCCAAGCCAATAACTCTTGTATAGATGAGACCTATTGGCTTTTTCAATGCTTGTTTTTATAAGTTTCCAGTTGGGGAAGATGCTGGGGGAGCAGACACTAACCACTGAATCACTGCCTACTCTCTCAAAGACCAGGCAAGAAAAAATCACAGAGGAGAAGCTATCCAACAGGGATGGCTTTTCCTTTACAAATCAGTTACCACCTTCTTTGAGATGTTGGTAAGTTTTCAATGGTTACTCACATACAATTGATACATCTCATTGACAATCATTCCTGTTTAAGAAAGCCAATCAAAACTTTGCTGTTTTCCCTAAAGATATGAGAGTACCCCCCCTTCTTGTTTTCAGGGCAGGGTTTTTTCTAGTACCATGAGAGTGCTATGTACCTACATATAGCGTATCAAATAGGAGAGAATGCCCCTTCACATGCGTTCCTGGTTCTGGAATGAGTCGCAAAACCCCTTTTAAACACAAAAGAACTTTCAGTAAATTGTAAATAAACATTTTGTAGTCGCAAACCTTGGGTTTTGCCAATCTCAGAGATTGTAAAATGTTTTGTACAGTCGGTCCAAGAATGTTTATTAGCACAATTAAAATAAAATGTGGAAGCATCTCCACAAATGCCAAAGTAATAATCCAAACTACCGAAGGTTTCTTTGAACAATTATACACCTTTGATACAATACTGAGCAAAGCCGCCATACAAACCAAATAAACCAAAGCTACCTAAAATATCAAAGGTTAAAAAAAAGCAGATTCAGTGCTCCGATGACCAAGTAGGAAAGTGTTAACTGCTATGGCCTACCAGATGGTAAGACCCCAGGCCAAGATGTGCTGCCCTGACTGTTCCACAAAACCTTTAATTACATATTTACTCCAGGTATGTATGAAAATCCTTTTTCACTACTTCATATCCACGGGCGCTATGTCTGGCACAGTGGATGCGGACGCCTTCACCTGAGTTCATAAAGAGTGACAAGCCACCCACACATCAGTGACTTATCACTTAGCATCCTACAGAGTAGACTCAGAGGTTTACTGCAATCATTTATCGGCCCAGCTCAGACTCAATTTATGAAAAATTGACTGTCAATCCGAGGGCTGCTATCATGATATACCTGGCACAGGAGCAGCATCAGGATTGGTCTGAGCAGCTTGGTCTGCCGCTCAGGCAGTGAATGGGAGTCTGTGCAGTTTCTCCAACCTGGCTGTTCAACACTGCCGGGTTGGAGAAACCGAAGTGTGCATGTCAGTTTGGTTGGCTGTCTAACATGTGAACTTAGGTACATTTCGCTCCCCCTCCCCTCTTTATTTTGGTAAAATAAATTACCAAAGTTATGTGATTTTCTTTATTTATGTACCGGTTTAGACATTAAAATACTGGTCATGCAGATGAAAAATCAGCCAGGTAGTAACCCTAATATGCGTAATGAGATACCCCAGTTCAGCTTATTTTCATTGAATTCTGGGACTAGTAGTCCTGGTTTTACAATGGAATAAACAAGACTACAAGTCCCAGAATTCAAAGAAAAAACTTGCACTGGAGCAACCAGTCATCCATGGACATGGGAAGCTTGTCAGGGCTGAATCTGACAAAGTAGCATCATAATTGATGGGTTCTTATTAGTCTCATAAGGTAAACATTCAGTCCAAGCAATCCTGATAATTATAACACTGCTCTTTAGCTTCTTATTGTAGAAACAAATATGAACACATACCTCTAAATGACCACTGCTTTTGTGATGTGATTAAGGATTCAGGTCTCAAATAGCAAAAATGTGCCATGACACTGCTGGGCTTACTATTCCTAAGCAAAATGGGCAAAACAGTAGAAAGGCGGATGACAGTATTGACAAAATCAAGTGGGAAACAAAAATGTCCGCACACCTTTGTTAAAACAGCATTCATAAATGCCGAATGATTAATGTTTCCAGTTAGGAGCAGAGTTTAACGGCCTTTCTCTCTTTGTTAGCCTTGAGGATGGTTTCCAGGTAGAAGCTAGCCTCGGCAGCAAAGCTTTGTTTATGGGTGAAGAAATATGTTGTTTTCACGACTGGGAGATCACCTGGGGAAATAGCTTTAGGGCGCTTCATTTCAGGTTTGCAAATCTTCCTTTTGTTGGCACTCAGTTTTGAGTATACCAAACGCCAGAGAGTTTAGCTGTGAACTTTTTCTGAAAGCAGGGAGGCATGTGTGTTTATCAAGGTCTTAGGGGTAATGTACACTCTGGAGCTCAGTGGGGGTAGTACGAGGGAGTGAGATCAGTTTTTTTTGCAGTTTTCTTTCTAGAGTACAAGCTTGGCCAAGGGCATCAGAGCCCTTTACACGAGCACCCGATTACATCACACAAGGTCATATTATTTTAAATGTATTTTGTAGAAGGCATTGAGAGATCTAGGGTCAGATGTACAAAGGCCTTTTGCATTTCTTAACGGGCCGAATCGCAATTTCGGCCCATTCAGAAATACAAAACAGCCTTTTCCTATGTACAAAGGCCTTTAGGGAATCGCAAAGTGTGATTTCTACCCTGTAGAAATCATATTTTGTGATTCCCTAAATAGGAAATCGCAAATAGGGATTACTTATTGTACAAAGCAATTCCTAAATGCAAAATGAGCATTTAGAAAATGCAATTACCACCGACTTCGGGTCGATGGAAGCCATTTGGCAATTTAAAAAAAGCACCCGAAAATGCTTTTTTTAAAGTGCAATAAAGCACACACATGCTACTAGGGCATGTGTGCACTTTACCAGTGCACCTCTTTTTTTGGGGTGCAGCAAATGAGGCCCTTAGGCTGAATGTCACCCTTGCTTTCGCATTTCCTAATGTGCGATTTCCTATTAGGCCTTTAGGCCCATAATAGTTTGGTACTACCTAAATAGTGATTTCCTAATAGCGATTCCTACACTGTGGAATCACTGTTAGGGAATCTCTATTTTTGTTAATACCATTTTGAATTTCCTAAATAGTGATTTTCAAGGAGTTGCTAGTTAGGAAATGCAGACTAAGTATTTCGTACATTTGATCCTAAGTGCTTTGCCCAGAATAGAATCACGGGGTGTTGGGCGGAAGCCCTGACTCAAACCTGGCTCCCCAGTTCCAAAGTCAAAAGCTCTAGTGTTTGGCAAAGTGTGTCTAAGAATATTCTTTTTTTTGTTAAACTTTCTTTATTGGCATTTTGTGATACAGTAAAATATGCAAATCCAAGTTACGAATGGGATAGCTTAACTCACAAACGGGGTCATTATGACCCTAGCGGAAGGCGGAGAACCGGCGGTAAGACCGCCAACAGGCTGGCGGTCTTACTTTGTGGAATTATGACCATGGCGGTTACCGCCATGGTCATCCGCCGGTTCTCCGTTCCGCCCGCCGGGCTGGAGACCTGGGTCTCCAGCCCGGTGGCCATCACTATACCGCTGGCGGTATTTTGACCCGGCTTACCGCCGTGGATTTCCTGCGGTTTGAACCGCCATGAAATCCATGGCGGTAAGCACTATCAGTGCCAGGGAATTCCTTCCCTGGCACTGACAGGGGTCTCCCCCACCCCGACTCCCTCCCCTACCCCCCCACCACCCCTGCCACCCCCCAAAGGTGGCAGGGCCCCCCTCCCCACCCTGACCCCCAACATCACATCACCCATACCCACACGACACGCACGCAGGCACCACTTACACACTTATACGCATACACGCCGACATACATGCCTACATCCACACACACAGTCAGACACGCACACCCACATTCAAACATACACACACACATCCATACAGACATACCCACAGACATACACGCACTCATTCCCATACACACAACACCCCCGCAAGCATACACGCACTCACACACCGCCTCTACAGGCAGACATGCACACCCCCATGCACACACACAACACACAACACCCCCCCATCCCCCTCCCCTCACGGACGATCGGCTTACCTGGTCCGACGATCCTCCGGGAGGGGACAGGAGCCATGGCAGCTCTGCCGACACTACACCGCCAACAGAACATCGCCACAGCGAATCACAGGACGTGGTTCGCTGGGCGGTCATCTGTTGGTGTGGCGGTGGAGGTGGAGCAACCTCCACTTCCCCGCCTCCCGCCAGTATGGCTGTTGGCGGCTCTCCGTCCGTAAAAGGACGGAGAGCTGCCAACGGTCATAATAGGCCGAGCGGCAAACCACCACTACTGGCGGTCTTCCGCACGGCGGTCCCTCGGCGGTCTTTAAAAAAGACCGCCGAGGTCAAAATGACCCCCAAAGTGTTTTGGCCTCCCCCTATCAGTCCCTGAGCATGACTTACATTAACAACTGGTAGAAAAGCAGACATTATGTATTGCATGATCCCATCTGGAACTAGCATGGTGGCTCAATTAACAAATAATATATTGTAAACATGAAAAACAACACATAACAACATAACCATGTGACCTATCCCAGCAGCACGGTCAACAAGTTCTGAGATGCAGCAGCCAGGGAGTCGCTCCACTGTCCCCAGGTGCCTCACACCTAACCATGCCCACCTCCTTTCCCAGTGTTACTGCCTCCTACACATGAAAAAGATGCAGAGCCCTGCGGTGTGGGCTACAGACTGTAAGAGGTAGACCCCAGAAGAGAAACCACACCAGGGGGTCCCAAATATTGTCAAAGCTTCCTCTAGAGTCGTCCATTTTCTGTTAAACGTTCCATGGTGAGGTCGTGCCATAGTCTAGTGTGCCACAATGCTATTGGAGGTGGCTCCATTTTTTTCCAGAATGCCTCTAAGGCCGTCTTCGCAGCCCCCAATGCTACCCACATAATAGAGCTGTCTCCAAGAGTTTGTTGTTGCAGTTCCAGGGCACGCAGGCCCAGCAAGATGTGTGCTGGAGATGTTGGTATGGTGTAGCCCAGGATCTCTTTTAAGTGTGACAGGATTTCCTCCCAGTAAGGGCGAACAGTAGGACAATCCCACCAGATATGTTGAAAATCCCCCAGCATACCACAGCCCTGCCAACAGCTATCGGACACCTGGGGATATATTTAAGTTTTTTTGGGTAGAGGTACCAATTGTAGAGTATCTTATAGTGTGCTTCTCTAGCCCCCATTGAACAGTTGTATTTAGTTGTATCGTGAAACAGTTGGTTCCATAGACCCTCCTCCAACGTAAAGCCCAGCACCTGCTCCCAAAAAGGAATATGCCGGGAGGCAAACGTGCGTTGCGCTGAAGTCAGTAGTTTGTACAATGTGGAGATGCTCCCTTTCGTCACCCCTCCCTGCTGGACAAACTTCTCAATCGGAAGAAGATCCCTGGTGGCGGCAAATCACATGTGAGGCTGAGTAACCCAGTGTTTCAATTGAGTGGAATGGAAGTGTTCAGATTGGGGTAGCTGAAAGTCCCTGCAACAGTTTTCAAAAGTGCATATATTTTCCCCATGATACAAATCTGCGATCCGCAGACATCCTCCCTCGCTCCATCTATCAAATGGTCCTGGTGTCAATACGGGAGGGAAGGCCATATTATAATGAATGGGGGTATGCGTTTCAGGAAAAGTTGTCATCTTGTAGACTCTTGTCACTGTGTCCCACACCTTAAGGGTGGTAGCAGTAGGGGTACTGAGTTACTTGTTCTTTGGTCGTTCCCCTCTGGGTTTCCAAAGTACATCCCATAATGTCCGTCCCATCACTGCCCTGTCCATGTGCAACAACAACTTGTCCGACTCTCGGAGTGACCACTCAGCGATGATACAGAGTTGGGCCGCTCTAAAATACATGAGAGATCTGGGAGTGCCAAACCTCCCCTGTCTCTGGGGCACATAAGCAATTTATTGGAAAGCCTGGCCCTAGTACCTTGCCATATGGACCGGGTGATCATTGTACGGGTCTCTATAAAAAAAGTCTTTAGGGATGTCGATGGGCAAGCTTTGGAACAGATATTAAAAACGTGGGAGTACCATCATCTTAATGGTATTGATACGACCCAGCCAAGTAAGCCAAAGCGACGACCATCTCGTAAAGTCTGTTCGCAGGGTCCTGAGAAGGGGCGGGAAGTTGGCTCTGAACAGGTCAGCGACCCCAGGGGTGAGTTTGATGCCTAGGTATGTAATTTCTTTTTTGGCCCAAACAAATGGAGACGCTTACGCGATCTTCCCATCTCAGCTGTGGGCATTGTCAAATTGAGGATATATGATTTCCCTTTTTTCACCTTAATGCCTGCCACCTGCTCATAAAGAGCAAGCTCCTCTTGGACTGTCGGGAGGGTCATGCGTGGTTCAGTAACAAAGAGCAAAATATCGTCCACAAACAATGAGATTTTGTGCTGGTCGGGGCCAAGCCGGATTCCCTGAAAATCAAGACACGCCCTCATCCTTGCCGCCAAAGGTTCCACACTAAGGGGGTTATTCTAACTTCGGAGGAGGTGTTAATCCATCCCAAAAGTGACGGAAAAGTGACGGATTTACCACCAGCCGTATTACGAGTCCATTATATCCTATGGAACTCGTAATACGGCTGGTGGTATATCCGTCACTTTACCGTCACTTTTGGGACGGATTAACACTCCTCCAAAGTTAGAATAACCCCCTAAGTGTAAAAAGCAGTGGGGAAAGAGGGCAACCTTGCCTCGTTCCCCGTGTCATGTCAAAAAATTCAGATACCACCCCTTTTACCAGTATTCGGGATCAGGGACCGGAGCAGTTGCTCATCACCATTGCTATAAACTGGTCCCTGAACCCAAACCGCCGCAGAGTCACTACCAGGAAGGACCACTCCACCCTGTCAAAAGCTTTTTCGGGGTCTAACGCCAGTTACAATGCCGGTACCTGTTTCTTTGTCACTTTTTCCATCAAATTAATGATTTGTCTTCACTTGTCATGCGTTTGACGGCCCTTGATGAAGCCTGATTGGTCAGGATGAATGAATCAATCAATCAATCAAAAAATGTATAGAGTGCGCTACTCACCCGTGAGGGTCTCAAGGCGCTGGGGGTGGGGGAGGGGCAGGGTCAATGTTCGAACAGCCATGTCTTGAGGTTCTTTCTGAAGAGCAGGAGGTCCTGGGTCTTGCGGAGGTTGGTGGGGAGGGAGTTCCAGGCCTTAGGGGCGAGGTAGGAGAAGGATCTGCCTCTTGTGGTGGTGCGTTGGATGCAGGGGACTGTGGCGAGTGCGAGGTCAGCGGATCAGAGGTAGCAGATGGTAGTGTGGAAGTTCACTCTTTCGTTGAGGTAGGTTGAGCCGGTGTTGTGGAGGGATATGTGTGCGTGGATGAGGATTTTGAAGATGATCCTCTTGTCGATGGGGAGCCAGTTAAGGGATTTGAGGTGTGACGAGATGTGTTCATGGCAAGGGAGGTCCTGGATGAGGCGGGCGGCTGTGTTCTGGATTCTCTGGAGTTTGCGTTTGAGTGTGGTGCCGGCGTAGAGGGGGTTTCCGTAGTCTAGCCTGCTGCTGATGAGTGCGTGGGTGACGGTCTTTCTGATCTCTATGGGAATCCATTTGAAGGTTTTTCGCAGCATGCATAGTGTGTTGAAACAGGAGGAGGTGACGGCGTTGATTTGCTGGGTCATGGAGAGGGAGGGGTCAAGGATGATGCTGAGGTTGCATGCATCGTTTGTGGGGGCAGGTGCGGGGCCTAGGGCGGTGGGCCACCAGGAGTCGTCCCATATGGTTTTGCTGGGGCAGAAAATGATTATTTCGGTTTTATTGGAGTTGAGCTTGAGGTGGTTTGCTGTCATCCATGTGGCGGTGTCAAGGAGTGCAGTGTGGAGGTTGGTTTTGGTGGGTTACGGGTGAGGGAGATGATGAGTTGTGTGTTGTCTGCATAGGATATGATGGTGATTCAGTGTGGTTGGAGGATATTGGCGAGGGGGGTCATGTAAATTTTGAAAAGGGTAGGGCTGAGGGAGGACCCTCGGGGGACTCCGCAGATGATTTTGGTGGCTGTGGAGTGGCAGGGTGGGAGGCGGACTTTTGGGGTTCTATCGGTGAGGAAGGAGGTGAGCCAGTCTAGGGCTTTGTGTCGAATCCCTGTGTTGTGGAGGCGTGTGCTGAGTGTAGGGTGTCAGACAGTGTCAAAGGCAGCGGAGAGGTCCAGGAGGATGAGTGCGACGGTCTCGCCCTTGTCGACTCTGGTTCTGATGTCGTCAGTACATGCGAGGAGGGCGGTCTCCGTGCTGTGGTTCTTGCGGAACCCAGACTGGGAGGGGTTATGTGTGTTGTTTTCCTCAAGGATGTGGGACAGGCGGGTGTTCACTAATTTCTCAGCGACCTTGGCGGGGAAAGGGAGGAGAGAGATGGGGCGGTAGTTGGAGAGGTCGTCAGGGTCAGCTTTGGGCGTTTTTAGGAGTGCAGTGACTTCTGCGTGCTTCCAGGGGTCTGGGAAAGTGGCAGTGTCGAATGAGCTGTTGATTATGTCACGAAGCTTGGGGGCGATAGTTGGACTGGCTTTGTTGTAAATATGATGGGGGCAGGGGCCTGAGGGGGAGCCAGAGTGGATGGAATTCATTGTTTTTTCAGTTTCGTCATCGGTGGTTGGGGATCAGGTGATTAGTAGGTTGGGGGGTGTGTGTGGGGGGTCTCTGTTGGACGAGTCGGAGGTGTGTGTGGTGGGTGGGTGTGGTTTGAAACTGTTGTGTATGTCTAAGATTTTGCGGTGGAAATGGTTTGAGAGGGAGTCGCAGAGGAGTTGTGTGTGCGTGGGGTCTATGTTGCTGGCTTTGGGTTTGGAGAGCTCTTCGATGATGGCAAAGCGTTCTTTGCTGTTGTGAGAGTTACTTTCTATGCGTTCCTTGTAGTATGCTCTTTTGGTGGTGCATATGAATTGGTGGTGGTTGCGAATGGAGGTTTTGAGGGTGGAGAAGTTGGTAGTTGAGGGTTCCTGTCACCAAGCTTTCTCTGCTTTGCGGCATTTACACTTGGATTCAGTGGTGTACCAGGGGGCATTCTTGATGTTGCGGTGGTGGTGCTTTTTCTGAGGGGGTCGAGTGAGTCTGCGCAGGTAGTGATCCATTTTGCGAGGTTGAGAGCAGCAATGTTGGGGTCGCTGGTGTGGGGGGTTCTGCGCAAGTTGGGAGTTCAGGTGTTCTGTGGGGATCTTGTCCCACATGCAGTAGGGTGTGGTGTGTTGGTGGTGGTGCGTGGGGGTTTGGAGAAGAAGTGGACGCAGTGGTGGTCAGTCCAGTGGAGTTCGGTGGTGTGAGTGTAGGTTATGTGTTGGCTCGAGGTGAATATTGCGTCTAGTGTGTGTCCTACTGAGTGGGTGGGTGCTGTGATCAGTTGTTTGAGTCCGAGGTTGGTGAGGTTATCTAGGAGGGATGAGGAGTTGTGGTCGTGCGGGTTCTCCAGGTGAAAGTTGAAATCACTGAGGAGGAGGTAGTCTGTGGAGGAGAGGGCGTGAGGGCTGACGGTGTCTAAGATGGTGTCACAGAAGGCAGGGGTGAGGCCCTGGAGGCCTGTATATGAGTGTTTCTTTGAGGGTGGTGTTGTTGTTTATGTGTATTAGGATGTGCATGTGTTCTGCGCTGTCTAGGGTGCTGTGTGTGTTGGTAGTGACCTTAATGGTGTCTTTGTGCAGAATGGCGATGCCACCTCCTGGTTTGTTCAGGCAGTCTTTGCAATGGAGTTTGCACCCGTCAGGGGTGGCTGTGGCTATGTCAGGCTCAGATGAGTGGTTCGTCCAGGTTTCCGTGAGGAAGACGATGTCAGGTGAGTGTGGTGTGATGAGGTCCCAGAGTTCTATGGCATGCTTGTGTAAGGAGCGGTGTTTAGGAGTAAGCAGTTGAGGTGGTTGTGGTGCGCGATGGTGTTGGTGTGGGGGGTTACGGTGCTGGTGTGGGTTGTGGTGGTGTTGTGGGGTGTGTTTGGGTTGTGGGTTTTTTTGGGGTGGGGTCTGTTGGGGTGGGCGGGGGTTGTGTTGGAGTCTGCTGCATTGAGATTGTGGTGTTTGATGTGGGGAGCGCTGGGGTTGGTGTGGGTGTTACTGGTGTAAAAAGTGGAGCAGGAGAGTCAGCAGGCGTCCCTGTGTGTGTGTGGGGTTGGTTTGGGTGCAGGCAGGGTGTGGTCCTGGGTTGAGGGAATGGAGTGTGTTTGTAGAGTAGTGTTGTCTGGGGGTCTGGGCTAGGGGGATCAGGGGGCCTGGCGCTGGGCGCGGTCCAGGCGCAGACGGGCGAAGACGGGCTGGACTCTGGCGCGCCTCCGGTGCGCCAGCGGCACAGCCGTGCAGAGGTCGCCATTAAGAGGTGGGGTGGTGTGGGAGGGTGGAGCAGCTTGAAGGAGGGAGGGAAGGCCAATGGGTGTGCGTGGGGGGCGGGGCCGCAGGGGAGACAGCGGCAGGGGAAACAGAGACCGTCCGAAGCCGGTGCTGAGGAAACGGGCGGTGGGAGACCAGAGAGCGAAACGAGAGATAAAACGGGGGGGGGGGGTTTCAGGGGGGCAGAGACATGCTGAGCAACACGGCAAAACAACTAACGGCAAGAAACTAAGGCAAGAAACGAACGGCAATATAAATACACAGAAGCACAATGTGAAACACTGAACACAGCAAAAAACAAACTAGCGACAATATGAAAAACACAGAAGCAGATGAAGGTAAAAACAAAAGGAATTATTTACGTGAGGGCAGCAGGAAAGCCTACCACTAGGCACCAGGGATGAGGCACAGGCGGGTGCCTGCGGGTGGAGGAGGGCCTCAAACTGCTGTCCGGGCGGCAGTCGACAGTGTCAGGGGCACGGGCATGCTGGTGGAGCCAAGTGAAACTCCTGGCCAAAGTCGGTCAAGTCCGGCAACACTTCCTCAAGTCTCTTGGCCAGGATTATAGAGTATTATTTTGCGTTGAGATTGAGTAGGGCAATGGGCCTATAAGAGGCACAGAACCGAGGGCCCTTCCCCGCCTTGGGGATAAGTGTGATCAGGGCTTCTCCCATGGTGGGGGATAGTGTATGCTCTGTTCTTACATAATTGAACAAGTCAGTGAGGTGCTGTGTTAGCTCAGAACTAAAAGATTTGTAGAAATTAGTATTAAACCCATCAGGATCCGGCGCTTTGTGTAGAGGAAGAGAGTCGATTGCCGCCTGCATTTTGTCCACTGTGAAAGGGGCTGTCAGGAAGTCATTGGTATCCTGGGACACCTGCGGAAGGTTTGTTTGCTGTAGGTAACTATCTTGAGTGAGGGTGTCTGGCCTATCCGATTTATATAGTCGGGTATAAAAATCCCTAAAGGCTCGAGCTTTCTCCTCGTCTGAATAGTGTTCCACTGACTCATCATGCTTGAGCTATATAATCTTTAGCTTGTTTAGCGCGTAATTGCCTTGCCAGAAGTGTGCCTATTTTATTCCCCTTTTCATAATGAGTTTTCTTAAGTCTCAACAATGCAATTTCTGCTCTATTCGTGTATATGGATTGCAATTTCCCTTTAATGGAAGTCACCTTTTTCCAGGACTGCCAAGTAGGGGAGAGTTTATGGGCCTGTTCCGCTATCTTTAGTTCGCTTTCTAAAACCTGTCTTTCTTTGATCTTTAAATGGTGTAGCAAAGTCGCTAGTGAAATGCATGTACCCCTGATGACAGCCTTGAACGTATCCCAATTATTGCGGGAGTAGTGTCCGCCGCAATATTATTCTGGAAAAATTCTCTAATAGCTCTCCGCAATTCATCTCGGGTTGTTGGGTCATGGATTAAAACGTGTGTGAAATACCATTGTCTGAATTTCGAGCGCAAGATGGATCAGTCCAGACCCACACCAACCGGGACATGATCAGATATAATAATTGGGTGGATAGTTGCCGATCTGAGAGTCTGCCGAAGGGGTCTACTCATAAATATATAATCTATCCTTGAGTAGGATCTATGAGAGTGGAAGAAGAAGGTATAGTTGTAGGAAGTTGGCTCTGTATGTGCTATTTCAAAGTAAGGAATAGCATGCACAGAGTCCAAGGGTTCCCCTTAGAGGTAAAATAGTGGTAAAAAGAGATAATACTAATGCTCTATTTTGTGGTAGTGTGGTCGAGCAGTAGGCTTATCCAAGGAGTAGTGTTAAGCATTTGTTGTACATACACATAGACAATAAATGAGGTACACACACTCAGAGACAAATCCAGCCAATAGGTTTTGTCACAGAAAAATATCTTTTCTTAGTTTATTTTAAGAACCACAGGTTCAAATTTAACATGTAATATCTTGTTTGAAAGGTATTGCAGGTAAGTACATTAGGAACTTTGAATCATTTCAATTGCATGTATACTTTTCAAGTTATTCACAAATAGCTACTTTAAAAGTGGACACAGTGCAATTTTCACAGTTCCTGGGGGAGGTAAGTTTTTGTTAGTTTTACCAGGTAAGTAAGACACTTACAGGGTTAAGTTCTTGGTCCAAGGTAGCCCACCGTTGGGGGTTCAGAGCAACCCCAAAGTTACCACACCAGCAGCTCAGGGCCGGTCAGGTGCAGAGTTCAAAGTGGTGCCCAAAACGCATAGGCTTCAATGGAGAGAAGGGGGTGCCCCGGTTCCAGTCTGCCAGCAGGTAAGTACCCGCGTCTTCGGAGGGCAGACCAGGGGGGTTTTATAGGGCACCGGGGGGGACACAAGCCCACACAGAAATTTCACCCTCAGCGGCGCGGGGGCGGCCGGGTGCAGTGTTAGAACAAGCGTCGGGTTCGCAATGGAAGTCAATGAGAGATCAAGGGATCTCTTCAGCGCTGCAGGCAGGCAAGGGGGGGCTTCCTCGGGGAAACCTCCACTTGGGCAAGGGAGAGGGACTCCTGGGGGTCACTTCTGCAGTGAAAGTCCGGTCCTTCAGGTCCTGGGGGCTGCGGGTGCAGGGTCTTTTCCAGGCGTCGGGACTTAGGTTTCAGAGAGTCGCGGTCAGGGGAAGCCTCGGGATTCCCTCTGCAGGCGGCGCTGTGGGGGCTCAGGGGGGACAGGTTTTGGTACTCACAGTCGTAGAGTAGTCCGGGGGTCCTCCCTGAGGTGTTGGTTCTCCACCAGCCGAGTCGGGGTCGCCGGGTGCAGTGTTGCAAGTCTCACGCTTCTTGCGGGGAGATTGCAAGGGTCTTTAAAGCTGCTCCTTTGGATAAAGTTGCAGTCTTTTTGGAGCAGGTCCGCTGTCCTCGGGAGTTTCTTGTCGTCGTCGAAGCAGGGCAGTCCTCAGAGGATTCAGAGGTCGCTGGTCCCTTTGGAAGGCGTCGCTGGAGCAGAGTTCTTTGGAAGGCAGGAGACAGGCCGGTGAGTTTCTGGAGCCAAGGCAGTTGTTGTCTTCTGGTCTTCCTCTGCAGGGGTTTTTCAGCTAGGCAGTCCTTCTTCTTGTTGTTGCAGGAATCTAATTTTCTAGGGTTCAGGGTAGCCCTTAAATACTAAATTTAAGGGCGTGTTTAGGTCTGGGGGGTTAGTAGCCAATGGCTACTAGCCCTGAGGGTGGGTACACCCTCTTTGTGCCTCCTCCCAAGGGGAGGGGGTCACATCCCTAATCCTATTGGGGGAATCCTCCATCTGCAAGATGGAGGATTTCTAAAAGTTAGAGTCACCTCAGCTCAGGACACCTTAGGGGCTGTCCTGACTGGCCAGTGACTCCTCCTTGTTATTCTCATTATTTTCTCCGGCCTTGCCGCCAAAAGTGGGGGGCCGGGGCCGGAGGGGGCGGGCAACTCCACTAGCTGGAGTGTCCTGCGGTGCTGTGACAAAGGGGTGAGCCTTTGAGGCTCACCGCCAGGTGTTACAGCTCCTGCCTGGGGGAGGTGTTAGCATCTCCACCCAGTGCAGGCTTTGTTACTGGCCTCAGAGTGACAAAGGCACTCTCCCCATGGGGCCAGCAACATGTCTCTAGTGTGGCAGGCTGCTGGAACTAGTCAGCCTACACAGACAGTCGGTTAAGTTTCAGGGGGCACCTCTAAGGTGCCCTCTGGGGTGTATTTTGCAATAAAATGTACACTGGCATCAGTGTGCCTTTATTGTGCTGAGAAGTTTGATACCAAACTTCCCAGTTTTCAGTGTAGCCATTATGGTGCTGTGGAGTTCGTGTTTGACAAACTCCCAGACCATATACTCTTATGGCTACCCTGCACTTACAATGTCTAAGGTTTTGTTTAGACACTGTAGGGGTACCATGCTCATGCACTGGTACCCTCACCTATGGTATAGTGCACCCTGCCTTAGGGCTGTAAGGCCTGCTAGAGGGGTGACTGACCTATACTTGCATAGGCAGTGAGAGGCTGGCATGGCACCCTGAGGGGAGTGCCATGTCGACTTACTCGTTTTGTTCTCACTAGCACACACAAGCTGGCAAGCAGTGTGTCTGTGCTGAGTGAGAGGTCTCCAGGGTGGCATAAGACATGCTGCAGCCCTTAGAGACCCTCCTTGGCATCAGGGCCCTTGGCACTAGAAGTACCAGTTACAAGGGACTTATCTGGATGCCAGGGTCTGCCAATTGTGGATACAAAAGTACAGGTTAGGGAAAGAACACTGGTGCTGGGGCCTGGTTAGCAGGCCTCAGCACACTTTCAATTGTAAACATAGCATCAGCAAAGGCAAAAAGTCAGGGGGCAACCATGCCAAGGAGGCATTTCCTTACAATAGTCCTTTAACGTGGGATTAAGGGTGCGCCAAGTGTCAAAGAGACCTAACCTGTTGAGGGCCTTTTTGACTGATTTTGCAAAAGCACTTGTTAGCGTTCCTCTGGGGGTGAGTTGTGTCCTGAGTGGTATCCCATATCAAGTTGAAATCACCCAGTAATATATTCTCCACCTCGGCAAAGCCCTCCAACCCCTCCAAAAACCCCAAAAGAAACTGCGTTTGTCCACTGTTGGGGGCATATATAGTAGCCACCATACAAGCCCTCCCTCCAAGATTGCCCTTGACCAGTAAGAATCTGACCTCTTTGTCTTGTTTCGTACCCGAAATCTGGAAATGGATGAACCTATGGATCATCAGGGTGACCCAACAATGTTTTGTTGTCGCTGAAGCGGTGTATACCTGGGGGTATTGTTTGTGGTGTAGTCGATGTCCCTCCCCCCTCTTGAGATGCATTTCTTGCAGGGCAACAATATCGTAATGATGATCATCAAAGAACTTCCTCAACTGCAACTGCTTATTGGGTGAGTTTAGCCCCTTAACATTCCATGATAGGAATTCTAACATCTTGTAGTTTTGACCGGTACCTTCTCGCCTGTGTTAGCACCTCCCTTTGGTTGACACACGGACACCCCACCCCCCACCACAGGCCCACAGAGACATCATGGCCCTCCCAGACAGCATGCCCACGATAAGTAAGGACAACAAACAATAACAAAACAAAAAAAACATCAGAACAAAGATAAACCCATAAACATCAAGTCGCTGGTTCTCAAACCTCCCTGTGGTCTTCATGGAGGTGAAGGAGTATCCATCCACTCCCATCCCTCATATATACCTCTTATGGGAGCCATGACAGCGTCAAATGTGAGGTCCTCCACTATATCTTGTCCGTGGTGCGATAAGGAGCACGTTGTAACTATTCATCTTGCAGTCCTACATGTCTCCAATCGTAGTTTCTTGGGCTCCCTTCATTTGGGGTCCCTCCTCCCCGGACTCATTAAGAAATTCTGTGTGACTTCTGCCTGAATTTCACTCTTAGCCCACAGCCTATCGTGCTCGTGACCTCATGCCAGGTGGAAGGTTTTATTTCTTGGGAGTTTTTTTCCCCCTCTTCGATTGCTTCCACTGATCTGTGGAGGTAGAAGGGTCCTCCCGTCGATGTGATCCCCCTGGTGCCGTGGTCATGTCCTCTGCGCTTTTCTCCTGTAGACCCAGCGAGTTCTGTGAAGGGTATGACTTGTTGTTAAGCTCAAAGGCCAAGCCAAAGGGGAATGTCCATCTGTACCTAATATTTTTCATTCACAGTACATCTGTAACTGGTCGGAATTGCAGTCGATGGGTCAGCGTTGCTAGAGCAATGTCCTGGAATAAGGTGCATTGTGCCCCCTGGAAGGAAACGGAATCCCACTGTCTCGCCTGCTGGAGGATGCGTTCCTTGACTTTGAATGAGCTCAGTTTCACAAGGATGTCTCTGGGCCTCTTTCCCTCGTTGGCGGAGCGGATCCCCATCCTATGCACCCTCTCCACCTATACTTCTGGATGATCATCACCCAGGAGGATGGAAAAGAGACCCACCACAAAAGCCTCCAGATCTGCTCCCTCGCTGCTGTCCTCCAGCCCCCTCACTCTAATGTTGTCTCTGCGGGAGCGTTTTTCCAAGTCTTCGCGTTTAAGAATTGAGTGCTGGAGTTGCGACTTGAGGTGTGAAACCTCTCTAACCATAGGATTTACTTGCTGTTTCATCTCCTGGTCTTGTGCTTCTAGATCCAAAGTACGGGTCCCCACTGAGTCCAAATCAGCTTGGAGAGAGGACATCCGAGTGTTAATGTCAGTTTGGAATGCATACAATGTAGCCTTAATGTCGGCCGTGAGCTCTTCTCGCAACTCCGCATTAAAAGTACGAAGGGATGACAGGCGGTCCTCTTTCATTAGCGCCATCTCACTTGCATGCGTCGAGGAAGGCCCACCTGTTCTGGCTGGGGCGAATTAGTTGGAGACCCTATTAGTTTGTGGCTTCCGTTGAGGCACAGGCGCCCCCCAGGGTCTTGCCGCCCTCTTGCTTCTCTCGCCGCCACCAATCTCGTCGCCCATCACTGGAACTGCAGCTCCCTCCGCTTGAGTTCGCCTTACCAAACAGGGCCTGCTAGTTGAGTCGCTGTTGCAGGGGAGGGCGCCATCTTAAAGTCAGGCAAGAGTTGCCGGCAGGCCCCCCTCTGGGTGTCAGGGGGCCCACTGTCACCCTCCCCCACTCTCCTCCACGGGGCAGCAGGACGGCACCCCACCAGTGCACACCAGGTGGGTCCTGGCCGCCTTCCTCACCAGGAACGCGCCCGGCTCTCACACAGGCCAAGTGGCGGCTGTGCCGCACCCTCTCCGCGTGGCTGCCTGTCATCCCGGGGGAGACTCGCTGACCCCCACCAGTCATCAAAGGAGGGCTGCTGCGCTCCCGGTCCAGGCCTTCTTCCATTTCTCCCCCCACCATTCTCCTACAAGGTGTGTGCCCCATGTCCCTCTATACCCCAAAAAAGTGTCAGGTGAGGAGTGTTTTCACTGAGGCGCCCCCCGGGAGAGGAGCGGGGTCGTTTCCCTCTGAAGTGGATTTCATGCCATTGTCATAAATATGGTAAAAGGAGTGCAGCGGATCCTATGTGATTTTTTCACCTCACCATACATCATAGAAACGAAGCACAGACATGCTGTTCCTTTCACATAGAAGGTGCTGTTGGTAATCCTGGCAGACGTTGCAGTTCCCTGTATTATTCTGCCCTCCCTTGTCTCTACATTTGGTTTCATGACCTGAGAAGGTCATCTGCTGACTTGACCTTGTTTGGGTGACATACATATTGTTGTATCTGCATCATATGCACTGGAGGGGATATGGTTTGGCATGACGTGTAGTGAGGGTAATGTTTCCCACTTTCCCTACTGCTGTTTCCTTGAAGTGGAATAGTATATACGACTCCTCCAAAGTCCAACACTTTGCTGTTGCTTAGGTTGGAGAGGCACGAGTAAACCTGTCCCCTCCAATGTTTAATACTTTCTTTACTATTGCTCATGTTTAAGTTTGAACAGTAAATCTGACCCCACCAAAGTCCACAACTTTTCCCAATTGTGTTACTTTTGGAGTGAGAAAAGTACACATGAACCCTTCAAAGTCCAACACTTTCCTTAGTGTTGCTCAGTTTGAAGTGGGAATACTAAGGCCCTCATTATCACATTGGCAGTAAATGCCGATTACCGCCGCGCTGACGGCCGCCAACTTACCGCCGTGCTGGCGAATATCTGTTCACCATATTATGACACACACACCAATCCGACAGAATACAGCCACATACACAAATCCACCAGACCAAATGTCAGTGATAAACTGGCGGTCCCAAAACCCACACCGTTACACCAACAGACCAACGCCCATCACATTATGAACCACGAATCACCACGGCGGACAGTCAACGGCGGTAAACCACTGGCGGTACATACCGCCACGCACCCAATGGACACCCACATACAAAACAACACTACATTGGCCAATTCAAACAACACGCATCTGACACCCATACACACACCACACCCACACCACTATAAAACATACACCCACAGTACCCACAACCCTTTGCCAACAACTGTTGCCACCACGAGACTGAGAAGAAGAGCACAGAGACAACTAGACACACACACCACTCACACCCATTCACCCCTCATGCATTCCACATCACACACCCCACCACATTACCAAACACACTCTCACCAACACACATCACACAACACCCATGGCACCACAAAGGCACCCCCGTTTCACTGAGAAGGAGTTAAGGGTCATGGTGGAGGAAATCGTCAGGGTAGAGCCACAGCTCTTTGTAGCACAGGTGCAGCAGATATTAATAGCAAGTAAGTCGGAGCTATGGCGGAGAATCGTGGACAGGGTCAGCGCCGTGGGACTGCATCCAAGAACAAGGGACAACATCAGGAAGAGGTGGAACAACCTACCGGGGAAGGTACATTCCACTGCAGCAAGACACCAGCTCGCCATAAAGAGGACTGGCGGTGAACCGAACCCTCACCTCCTCCCCCACAACTCAGAGCAAGTCTTAGCATTACTGCATCCTGAGGGACTCGCCGGAGTTGGAGGAGGACTGGACACTGATAAATCAACATTTACCACTTATCACCCCCCATACCTGCATGCCATCACACACCCTCACTCCCATCACCCCACCACATCCTACACACTCCACCATCACATCTCACTCATCCCAATGCCAAGCCCTGCATCCTGTACCAATGCATGGACACCCCTCCAAGCCCTGCATGGACACTCATCACCAAAACATGCACAGCATAGAGAAACTACCATAACTACAATACACCAACGTACTCAAGCAATAGCTGGCAGGGGAACAACAACTATAGAGGGGAAGCTACAGAAGTACAAATGTCAGACACCTGAAGCATAATACATCATTTACATCCCCACAGGTACCTCAGCCAATGTCACTGGAGAGGAGGTGCACCACTATCCAGTCCCCCAACAGAAGAGGCCCACAGTGATGACAGTAAATCTGGACTTCAGGATCTGGACCATCTACCTGGCCCATCAGGGGCCACTGGACAGCCGATCACCCAAGCCCACTCACAGACCACCACAGAGCCTCCCCCTCAGGATCCAACACCACAGCACCCACCCAGCATACCCACACCTCTGTCCCCAGGACACGTCAATCAGCAATGTGCCCACCTGTACAATGACCCCAGGCCACATCTCGCACACAAGACAATCAGGGAACTGGGGTCAGTGCCAGTGGGCACACCGTTCAGGGGACAGAGGCACAGGCCAACATGGACACTGGGAGGACTGCTGTGCGCCAGGGGGAGGACGGGAGCAGGGAACCGACTCTCCAGGAGGCACTCTCCGAGACCTGGGAGCCTATCAACATTCCCAGGACACAATGGGCCAGATCCTAGACAACGTGCAGGAGAACAGGAGGCTGCAGGAAGGACAGTATCAGGGGATCAGGGAGGACTTGCAGGCCATTACCAACACCTTGATCTCCATAGCAGGGGTGCTTGCAGAAATGGCCAACATCATGAGGGAGACAACAGCACACCAGCGGGCCCCGCCACTAGCCAGTCATCTGAACAGCCCTCCACTTCCGCTAGTGGCCAGGAGGCCCCGCCACAGGAACAACAGGCCACCAGTACCCCTCCCCCTGCAGAAGGTGAACCACCCCGTAAACGTTCCCTGCGACCCAGACAGAAGCCAGAGACACTTGCCAAGACCACCACCAGGAAATGAGACTCTCCTGATTGTCCCCTGTGTGTCCCACTCATGTACCTTGTACACCTTGAATTGCCATTGCTCCCCTTCCTCTGTCCCCATGGACAATGCACCTGTGCTACAAACAGACTGGAACAATACCTTGGACTATCCTCCATCATCACCCCCATTCCATTGCACTTCCCCCCCATATATTAGCACAACAATTCACACCCTTGGATAAAATTTGACAACTAGTATTTCATGTATTGCAAAATTGTATTGATTGAAACAGCTACAACCATTACAAATGAACTGTAAGTAGTATGAGCATATAATTAATGACCAGTAGCTGGCTGTTGTGATCACACCAGGAGAATGTTGTCATTCACCAACATCTGCAAAATGAATATCCATAGGTAACAGTAAGTAGGGGAAGGAAGTGGGTAATGCCAGCTTGCAAATGACACACAGACTACACCAATACTCATAGAAATGTGAAGTTGCACCGTCTCACCTGTGTGTCATTGGAAGTACTGACGTATCACTGATGTTCTGTTGTCCACATCCTCATCCTCTGCACCCTCATCTTCACTGTCCTCAGGGTCCACTGCTGCCATAGGGGCATCTCCAGTCTCCTCCTCCTGCAGAAAAGGTACATGGCACATGAGGGCCAGGTTGTGCAACATGCAGCATGCCACTACTATCTGGCAGACCTCGGGTGAGTAGCACAGGGATCCACCTGTCAGATGGAGACACCTGAACCTGGCCTTCAGGAGGCCAAAGGTCCTTTAAATGATCCTTCTGATTTGCCCTTGTGCCTCATTATAACGTTCTTCAGGCCTTGTCCTGGCATTCCTCACAGGGGTCAGCAGCCATGATAGGTTTGGGTAACCAGAGTCACCTGCAAATATTGAGGGACAACATTTAGCCACACACTATCCTATATGGCCAACAGCATGGGCGTACACCAACATATACTGAGTGGGAACCAGGGCTCACCTATTAGCCACACCCTGTGCCTCTGTAGTTGGGACATCACATTTGGGATGCTGCTATTCCTCAGGATAAAGGCATCATGCACTGATCCTGGATACTTAGCATTGACGTGGGAGATGTACTGGTCCGCCATGCACACCATCTGCACATGCATGGAGTGGAAACTCTTACGATTCCTGAACACCTGTTTATGACGGGAGGGTACAAATGCAATATGTGTTCCGTCAATCGCCCCAATTATATTGGGGATATGTCCCGTTGCATAAAACCCGGCCTTCACAGTGGCCAAATTCTCAATCTGTGGGAAAGCAATGTAGCTGCACATGTGTTTTATCAGGGCAACAAGACTCTTACTAGCACGATTGAGAACACTGGCTGTGACATACCTGCTGCCGAGCCCACTAGCACTTGGAAAGAACCAGTTGCCAGGAAATGGAGCACTGATAGAACCTGCACAAGAGGGGGGATCCCAGTGGGATGACGGATAGCTGATATCAGGTCAGGTTCCAATTGGGCATACAGCTCTGTGATTGTGGCCCTGTCCAGTCTATAGGTGAGTATGATGTGCTTGTCCTCCAGTGTAGCCAAGTCCACCAGGGGTCTGTACACGGGAGTATGTCTCTATCTCCTATTCATCCACAGAGGTAGGTATCTACGGGGCACAAGAGTGTGTAGGCTGTCACAAACTGGACAATGGAGCCACAGCAGCAGTCCACATCGTGCAAACATGTTATGGGACAGTGTAATTTATAAAGTATGTGCTTATTGATCCTGTGATGCAGCAATTATTGATAGACCTGTTCCCCCCCAAAATGGCGACCACCTGTACTGAGTGGAGGGAGAGGTGGAAGTGAGGTAATGCCGCCAACGTCGTGCGCCATGGTGGTAGGCGGTTGTGAACCGCCATGCAATTCCTCATTGGTTAATATTGGTCCCTCAGGGGTACAGTGGCTAATGGGGATCTACGCCGGCGGTGACGGTATGCACCGCCGCGGAAAGAACTGCCATTTTCTATCTGATTCCTCACTTGTTTCTTGACCTTCCAAAGGAGAGGACCCACACTGCATGTGCTGCTGTGACCTGTGTCTGGAACCTACCACGGCCCGTGTGACCGGGGAAATGGTCCCAGCCTTCACTTTGGAAGAGTTGTAGCGACTGGTGGATGGGGCCTACTCCAGTACGGACTGCTGTAAGGGCCTCCAGACCAACAGGTGAGTACACTGTGGGCACAATGCATGTAGCATGAATGCATGGAGTTGTGTGTGAAGGCATTGTGTAAGGGGGTGGGTAGATGTCCTCTTGGCGGTGTACACGTTGTGGGCTGGGGTATGTGTGTGCCAATGGTGATGGAAACGGGTATGGTGGGTCATTTGTGTGACAGGCTGGACTGTTTGCCTAATGGTGTTCTCCTGTTTGTATTGCCTCTGCAGGTCAGCGCCTATCAAAAGAAGGGAACATGGTGTGCCATCGCCAAGGAGGCGCGGACCCTGGGAGGACCTGACACGCTGGGCATGGAAGACCACGGAGGGCCAGCTGGGGATGGCCTCAAAATGAGGAAGGGATGCCCATCAGCTCCTGACCCCCCTAATGGCCCGCATACTGGCAGTGGCCTACTCTGAGCTAGATGGGGCTTGAGGGCCCCACAGCAGCCACAAGGGGGTGAATACAGTGGTTATCATTACAACTTACAGCTGGTGGGGTGGTATCTGGGTGGTGGTTGGGTGTCCTTGGGTGCCCCTAGGCCAGGCCAGACATAGCAACGTAGGTCCTCTGGTGCTAAGGGTTTGAATGTAAAATACTGCTTACCTAGCTTGTTAATATTCACTTCTGTGCAGGGCTGCGTGGGTCCTAGGTGTGCTGCAGTTGGCGGTGTGTGCCCCTCCTCATTCCTTGGTGACTAGCCATTTCACTGGTAGTGCTATGCATAGTGCGTAGGCCTGTTCCCTGTGTGTGAGGGTGCTGTGTATGCCAACGGTGGTGTTGGTGCAGTCATTGACCCAGTGTATCCTTTGTCTCTCTCTCCCCTTTCTTGTTTTGTCATCCTGTCCTTATGTGATTTGGCATCATCTGTCAGAGGAGCAGAGGCACGGGCGACTGAGGACACCAGTGGGACGGAGGGCGAGTGAAGCACCACAGCGGAGACTGGAGGAGACAACACAGACTCTGATATGTCCTCCGATGGGAGCTCCCTGGTGGTGGAGGACACTTCTGTGACCAACCCAGCTGCAGGTACAGCCGCCACCCCCATACCAGCACCACCCTCCCAGTAGCCCCCCAGCGTGTTGCCCGTGCCCGCACACCCAGGAGGGTGGGCATCTCCTTCGCCCCAGGCACCTCAGGCCCTGCCCCAGTGAGCCCTGCTGCCCTGAGTGAGGAGGCTATTGACCACCTGAGATCCATCTCTGTAAGGCAATAAACCATTGTGGATGCCATCCAGGAGCTGGCATCCCAGATGCATCAATTCAATGCATTCCTGGAGGGCATTCACTGTGGATTGGCGGCCCAACAGAGATCAATTCAGGCTCTGGCCTCCTCTCTGATGGCAGCCATTGTCCCTGTTTCAGCTGTCCCCGCGACAACTTCCACTTCCCAGTCCCATTTTCCTCAACCCCAACCCATCCCAAGCACATAGACGGACACCCATGCACACAAGACAACACCCAAAAGTGTCACAGGCAAACACAAGCATCACACTTCATCCGACAGGCACTCACAGAAACACCATTCAGTTGCAGACACGACAACATCCACTGTTTCCACTGTCTCCCCCTCCTCCTCCACCTCCCACCTAGTTACATCCACACTCACACCTGCATGCCCTATATCAATATCCACTACCAGCATCATCACCACGCCAAGCAGAACACACACCTCACTGGCAGACACCTCCACAACATCCATGCACACGTCCTGTGTCCTCTCCCACCATGTCTGTCCCCCCCTCCTAAAGGAAACAAATGCAAGCACTCAGACACCCAACAGCCATCCACCTCACAACAGCTTACACTCCATGTACCTGCACCCAAATCCAGCAGACATACACCTCCGACAACCACTTCCTCATCATCCACTCCCATTACTCCTCCCTCTTCCTGCCCCAACGTCCCTAAAAAGCTTTTCCTTTCCACGATTGCCCTCTTCCCTACCTCTACACCCCCCTTGTCCTGCACGTATGGGCAGGGTAGCAAGGACCCAGCCCAGCACCTCAGCCAAACAGTCCATGGGGACAGTGGTAGCACCACCTACCCGTGGCGGTAGGGATACCAGACCAACAATACTGAAGGGGAAGGAGGCAGCACAACCTGGGATGAAAGGGAAGAGTTCGGCACCAACTGCGAAGAAGAGAAAGGAGCCTGCACTAGCTGCGAAGAAGGGGAGGCAGCCTGCACCAGCTGCGAAGAAGGGAAAGGAGCCTGCACCAGCTGGAAAGAAGGGGAAGGAGTCTGCACCAGCTGGAAAGAAGGCAAAGGAGCCTGCACCACCAAGCAGAGGGGGGAAGAGTCCATCCACCCCTGACAGGAAGGGTAAGGGATCCCCAACCCATGACCAGGAGGAGAGGAGGCAATCTACACCAGCGGAAGCTGTCAGCCAAACACCGCCACCACCAGCAGCTGTCAGAGGGCCCCCACCACCAGCCGTGGTTGTGCAGCCATCACAGAGTGCAGGGGCTGACCAAGAGCCTCCCCCACCCACCACCACAGTGCAGCCATCACAAAGTGCAGGGGCTGACCAGTAGCCTTCCCCAACCACCACCACAGTGCAGCCATCACAGAGTGCAGGGGCTGACCAGGAGCCTCCCCCAACCACCACCACACTGCAGCCATCACAGAGTGCGGGGGCTGACCAGGAGCCTCCCCCAACCAACACCACCACAGTGCAGCCATCACCGCCCGCGGATGCCATATAGTCCACCCTCCAGGGGCTACTGTGCGGGTTGCCCCCTCCAGAACCAGTGGGCAAGACACCAACTTGAGAGACTGTGGCCTTGCACTTCCCAGGACAAAGCACAGGGCACGTTGCTCCCTCCAGAACCAGTGGGTAAGACACCCACTTCAGATACTGTGGCCTTGCACTCCCCAGGACAAAGCAATGGGCATGTTGCCCCATCCAGAACCAGTGGGCAAGACAACCACTTGAGAGACGGTGGCCTTGCACGCCCCAGGACAAAGGACAGGGCATGTTGCCCCCTCCAGAACCAGTGGGCAAGACACCCACTTGAGAGACTGTGGGCTTGCACTCCCCAGGACGAAGCACAGGGTATGCTGCCCCCTCCAGAACCAGTGGGCAAGACACCCACTTGAGAGACTGTTCCCTTGCACTCCCCTCCAGAACCAGTGGGCTTGTTCCCGCATCCGGTTGAGGTGCCCCCCGAGGTGCCTGCCTATTTGACAACTGATGCCCCTGCAGTGTTCTCTCCGGATTGGTGTAGAATTCGAGTAGGGCCTTGGACTGTGCCCTGTGGCCATATGTGCCCTTTGAACTATGGCCTGGGCATTGTCCTTTTTTGATACAATAGTACATATCTGTTTCATGGCCAAATGGGATTTTTTTTTTGTTTTTTTTATTACAATCACTTTCGTCAATTCCTGTTGTCCTTGCATTATTCTGCAAATTTTCCGGGTCTAATTGTTTTTGTAATGCAGCTGCTTGTGTGTATGGTGTGTGTGTGTGTCAGGTGTGTGTTGTGCGTGTGTGTGTCACTCTCGTTTTCCTCCCACCCTCCCTTGTGTGCTTGGCGGCTGTACTCACCGTCGTCGTCTTCGCCAGCGTTGGTGTTCCAGGTGGAGCATAACGTAGAAGATCGTCAGGAAAACTTGCAGTTCGGGTTCCATGGCGGCGTGGATCTTTCCTGTGTCTCCAATGGTGAATCCTTTGACTTTTGTCCTCTGTTTCCACCAGGCTTTTGAAGGCGTTGGTACCGCCCTAGAAAAGGTGGCAGAATGATGTGTCTTAATATGGTGGGCGGTACTTTGTCTTCCGCCTGGCTGCAGGCGGCTACCGCCGTGGTGACTGTTGTTTCCACCCTGGCGGTCGGTGTGGTACATTGGCTGTCTATTGGAGATATCACCGCCATGATCATAATTTGGCGGTATTACCGCCACTTTATCACCCACCGCCTGGGTCGTAATGAGGGCATAAATGTCTTCTCTCCAAAGTCCAACAAGTCCTTTTAGTTGCTCAGTTTGGAGTGGTTATAACAAATATCACCCCTCCAAACACCAACACTTTTCCAAATTGTGTTACGTTTGTAGTGTGAATAGTACATCTGACCTCTCCTGAGTCCCACTCCTTCCCTACTGTTACTCAGTGTGGAGTTGGAATAATAAATCTGATGCCTACAATGTGCAATGCTTTCTTTACTATTGCTCACATTGAATCAGGAATAGTGCAACAGATCTCACCTAAGCCCAGGGCTTTCCCCTACTTCCCTACTGTTCCACAGATTGGAGTATTTTAAAATATTTTTTAGATTGGAGTTAAAATTGTAAGTATTTTTACCTTTATTTTAAGTTGTATCTTTTTTCATTAAAGTTTGTTAGATTTAATTTAAATTAGCATTTGAATATATTTTTAATTGTTCTTATTTAATTTTTATTAATTATTTTGCATTTGTTTTAGTATTTTAAATATATATTTTTTGAATGTTTTTAATTTAATTTTAAAGTTTATATTTACTTTATTTTTTATGTTACATATTTAGGGCCTGATTCCGAACTTGGCAGGCACATCGTCAGCCTGCAGCACTGGCGGGTTAGACCAGGCCAACAAGCCGGCAGCATCCCTACCGCTGAATTCTGAGTTGCCCACAGGGCTTGCAGAGTGTTGGCACTGCAGTCATGGCGACGGCACGCTTCGGCTCTAATAAAAGTCCGAAGCCAATGCCGGCTGTACTGCATGGCCGCCAGCCAGTCAGGCACACTGTGTTCTTGCAGTGTCCCTAGCAAGTGACACAGTGTGAACACCTGACCAGCTGGCACTGGGAAGCTGGGAGTGAGCAGTAGCTCACATTACAGAGGGGCATACTTGCCCTAAGGCAATTGTTGTGGCCCTTTACCTGCCTTTCTGCCTACCTTCACCTGGTGGGGACGCAGCTGGGTGAAGTTCGGTGGAAAGGCAGGTCCTGATCAGCCAGGTGGCTGATGTTGCGGGCCCGTCTCCATTAACGCCCTCCACTGCCACCGCCGCTGTAGCAGTAATGTCGGTGGTGGCAGCAGTCCTGAGGCGGTGTCACCACTAAAATCATGATCAGGCAGTCAGACCACCGAGGATGCAGTGGTCCGACCACCAAACACTCAACAGAGGAACACTGCCTGCCAAGTTCGGAATGTGGCCCTTAGTTTTTGGTATATATTTTTTTTAAATAGTTTAATTTATATTTATATTTAATTTTAATGATGTAACAATTATATTTTACACTTTTAATGCTTTATAATCTATTTATTATAAATATTGTGCTTTTTATAATGTAAATTATTTGCATATTTTATTTTCATTGTTATATTTTGTTCAATAATTGTATTTATTTATATATTAGTTTTAGTATATCTTCCATTTTTTGTTTACATTTATTTTAAAGCTACTATTTATTGTTTTTAATTTATTAAATGTATCTCTATATGTTCTTTATCATATATATATATATATTTCTAAATTAATGTTTATATAGTTAATAATTTATCATTTTAAAATAGTTATCATAATGCTAACTTTTAAATATATATATGTACTTATTTATATAAAGTCAATAATTTTGTCATCTAGTTCCATCATATTTTTGGATTACAATATGTTTTACCTTGATATCATGTCATAGAAGCTGTTAACAGCTATTGAGGCTGAGATCACCACTTACAGATGCCCCCCCCCCCTCGAGCTCTCAGGCCAAGTTCTCGTTAGCACCATTTTTTGTGCTACATGCAATGACTTTGTAAATATCCCCTGTTGTATTCCCAATGTATAGTAGTGGTGTAGCTATTGTTAGTGCACCAGGTGCAGTTGCACCTGATTCCAGTCTTGTGAAGTGGCCAGTGCACCCCAATTATGGGTCTTGTTTTTTGCCCAGTCGAGAATCAGAGGGCCTATGTTCGTCGCTTGCATTAGGGCCTGGCATCCTTGCCAAGCCATGGGTTCTGGCCTCTGGATCATCGAGAGTGGGAAGGTGTGCCACCTCAGGTTAGTATTTATTCTGGCTTGAGAGGAAGGGTATAAGTAAATGCTTCCATGCTTTAAAGGTGTTTGTGTCCCTCTCACGACTGGACATGCCCAGAAAGCACAAACAGAAAAGTATAATAGTAGACACTCTGGGCACCCGAGGATGCACAGGGAGAGCCCACACCCTCTAATCACCAACCTGTGCTACCTGCTGCAGCTCTGGCATCTGTTAAGGTGGAACTTCTGAAGGTGATGGTTAAGTGATCGGCATACACTAGGCCTGGTAGTGAAATACACACAGGCATACATAGATATCTCCAGAGAATCTAGTGAGGGTGGAACAGAAAATAGCAAATACATCAAAAGAAAGCTTATGCATGAAGTCCTAGCACATCCATGCTCACTGTAAAAATGGTTTGAAAAAATTCGAATCCCTTGTGGTTCATTGCACTCTCTTTGGCAGATTGTAGAACACACTTGTTAAATATCCCCAATGATTCTCTCCATAGCGCCCTGCTCATGGGGAGGGGGAAGAGTGACAACATAGTATGGTGACCAGATTTTGAGAAGCAAAAACCTGGACAGGTCAGACATAAAGTAGGACTTAAGTTTTTTTTCCACTTTCATTTCTAGACTGCCCCTCCTCAATCTCTCCTTTTACTCATCCCAAACCTCATCTTACTACTATGATCTCCCAAATAATACTTTCTAGACTCTAGCCCTCTTCAATCCCTCCATTATGCTATTCAATCCAATTAAGTGACACCGCTCAAATTAACTCACATTTCCCTATACTAATCCACCACTAATCCTTTCTGGGTTCCGGAGTACTGTGCTACTTGCTGGAAAGTGCTTTGTCAGGGGCAGTATGGACTATATAAATACTATTACAATTATTTTTATGTTTGGCCTGTCCCGAATTCTGCGTAGGCATGTAAAGTTTATATATATATATATATATATATATATATATATATATATATATATATATATATATATATATATATATATATATAAATAAACAGGCACCTACGTCCTTGATGCCCGAAAAAACGCATTCCACTAGGTGATGGTACTGGCATGAATTACAGCATCCCTTTTGGGGAACTGCTACCACCAAGGAGGACTTTGATTAGGAAAGTAAGATCATGCAACAGAGTTTTATAGAAAGAGAGTACAGTAATAAGGTGGTTGCCCAGGCCTGTACAAAAGTAGAGAAGGTCTCTAGGGACTAGTTACTACACCCCGACAATACTCCTAAGCCAGATAATCAAGATTCAGTGACATTTATAACCATTTATTCTGATCAGGCATTCAGTGTTAGAAAGATTCTTGATAGGAGTTAGCATATTTTGAAAATCAGTGATATTCTGGATACATTCTTACATGAGACTCATATTATTTTCAGAAAAAGCAGGTCCCTAAAAGACAACTTGAGTCATACCATCATTACACAATACGACAAGGGTACTGGACACCGAGGGCTACCCAATGATTTCTTTTGTTGCATGAAATGCAATCCACGTGCTAACAGTGTCAATTGCACTAGCATTAAGGTCTGAGATTAAAGGGTACTACAGTTGTAATAAAGAACACTGTATTTATTGTTTGATTTGCCCTTTGCAAGAAGCTCAATGGGGTACCACCACACATAAAGCTAAGAAAAGAGTACTTGAAGCCAAGAGAGCGAATCACCACAATGACCACCATTATCCTGTGGCAAGACATTCAATAACTACCATTTGGGTAATGAAGGTTGTTTAAAATTTGTTGTAATTGACAGTGTGGAACCTGAGGTAAAAGGAGGCTACAGGGAATGTGAGCTAAGAATTTTGGAGTCCAAATACATTGTGACATTTGATACTTTAGCCCCTATAGGGCTTAATTGTAGTGAGGAAATGGCTGTACATTTGGGTGAGTAATGGCAATGTCATGAGTATTTATACCTTTCTTCTAGTTTCTGGATTAATATCTTTTTTTTGAGTATTTTTTATCTGCACTGACACAGGATTTGTTTGGTGACACCTGACGAATCTTCCTGAAATTTTCAAAACTTATACTTTGGTCAGTTCAGCTACTTTCTAGAAAGTTCCAGGGTGACCTGTCAATCGGGGAGTGAGAAAAAGGGGGCCCCCCAAAACAATTTTTTCCCCATTTTATGTCAATGGTATTTAAAAATGTTTTAACATGACTACAGCCCGAACTGCTGAACGGAATTACACCAAATTTGGCAGAAAGCTAGATCTTGGCCCAGAAAGCATGCTTTTTCTGATTTAATGTAAATCTGTTCAGTAGTTTTGGAGTAATTAGAGTTTAACAAATATAGATATATAGGATATATAGGATTGCAGATCCTCCAGAAAAAAAGTAAAAAGACCAGGCGCCAAGGTAGGGACACCCTGATTCCTTAGCTCTAGTTTTGGGTCCCTGGCGGACCCTTCCAGGTCTAAAAAGCATTTTTTTTAAAGTCAGCAAATCCGCAGATACGGAACCACAAATTTTTCCAATGTTTTTTTTTTTTAAGAGCTGTCTCCCACCCTTTTCTTTTAATTAGCCCCCAGGGTGAGGTTGCAGGGGCATTGGGGCCTTTAATTAAGGAGGGAGGCGCATGGGGCCCCTACTAGGGCTTCCATTAGCCCTGGGGTCGGCTACTTCCCCGGGGTGATCAGTAATTAGAATGTGGGTGGCGGGGGGGTGTACGGTTACGCCACACCCACGGGACCAATACCTCCCCGTGGCAAAAGTTTATTTTAAAATGGAGAGGCCCTATGGCCTTCCCTGGAGCACCGGAGCACCGGAGACCGCCACCTCGCCAGGGCAAATTAAATATGGAATGCAGGCAGCTGCGCACCGCCCCGCCCACCACCGCAGCTCTGGGGACCTCCACCTCCCTGGGGCTTCAGTTAAATGTGATGCGAGGGGGCTTGGCCTGGCAGTTCGGGCTTGACTGTTCCCAGATGTGGGTGCTGTGCTCACTGAGCCACTGGATTCAAGCTCGCCTGGCTGATGAGGGATGATGCTTGTTTATGGTCCAGGGAGGACCTGGGCTGGCAGTTCAGGCTGGACTGTTCCTTTCTTGCTTTCTTTCTCTTGCCTCTTGTCCATTTTCTGTCCTTCCTTACAACCTACTTTCTCCCCTGCTTTGTTTTTGCTTCCATTTCCCTCTGCTTTGCATTTTTTCCTTATTTGTTTCGAGCTCTCATTTAATTTGTCCATCACTTACATTTCCATTTCACTTTTTATCATTACTCTTCTCTCTGTAATCATGTTTCGTTCCTTTGCCACCTCTTGGCCCTAACATAGAAATGAGTCATATTATCTTCCTTCTGTTATTTATTAGTTTCTGCTTCTCTCGTGTGACCCTGTAATCACAGTTCAAAGTTAAGAGCCTTTAAATCAAAGTGAATCTGCCTACCTGACAAGCTGGTGTAGCAGGTACTTCACTACACACTTGCGGGGTGATTTAACGAGCGATTAAATCCATATATAAAGAGAAAAACAGATCATTTCACTAATACACCAGCTTTAGGCTCAGCTGAAGAACAACTACAGTAGAGGTATTAGCAGCCTACACCACCTCTCTGATCAAAGGCACAAACACCTAGAAACACAGAAAAGGCAGTAATTAGGCAATACACTAATAGGGATGGTTAGTCCCCAAGAGGCAGGCTAAGCTTTAATACCCAACAGGGGTTAGAAGGAAGGTCACAAGACTCCCACTCTCATGCATCTCACAAAGTCTCCAAAATAAATATCAACTTCACATGGGTTTGGACAGCAGACCACAAGGTCCAATGCACCCCCGTTCTATCTCCTCCAACTGATGGACTGAGGCCCATATTTATCATTCTTCCACGCAGTGCAATGCGCTGCGTGACAGACAGAGGGCAGGAATGTGCCATACCTATCAAGATATGGGACATTCTGACCTCTGCCTGCGCAGGTGCATTATCAGTAGCCTACTGCCAACGCAGGCACCGTTGCACCATGGGGCAAGGATGTCTGCGTTACAGGAAGGATGGTTTTTGTGCAGGAAGGATCAACTTCCCACACAAAACAATACTTAGAGGTGTTTTTCTCTTTCTCAGTGAGCCTCAGAATGCAGCACACTTAAAAAGAGGAAACGACGAGGAGAAATAAAGATATTCATTGTTGCGACTTTGGTGGAAAGGCATACAATTCTGACACATACATAGGTCTATTAGTTTTAGTAAGTACTGGAATGCTTCAGAATACATGAGTGGATGCAGAGAACACCCTCGCTCCAATGATGTAATACCCCCACCACACAGAGTAATGCAAGGCAGCAACTTGCATTGCCCTGCTTTACTCCAGATTTACCAAGTCATGCAGAGCCATGCAAAGTGTACTTCTGTTGCCTGGTAAATGGCATCTAGGTTCTATGTTGCCTTTGTATTACACTGCATGGCACAAGGGCAACACAGATCTTTGATAAATATGCCTCTCAATCTGCAGGAAAACCCCTACAGTCCTTGCATACCACACATACTTCTTGGACCAAAGCATGTCCATGGACATCCCCCAGGATATGTTGTCCCAGGTCGGTAGAAGGGGAACTACAATGGCAGACAAGCTCTGAACTAAAGCACTGAAAGAACAAGTAATTGGTGAGAGTACACATTACAAAATGCAAATGCATTATATTACTTTGCACAATGTAGAGACTGATTCACTGAACAAACAATTATAAAACATTCTGTGGTCTTTTTCATTTTAAGCCAGTAAAAATACATAACCAGGTTGATAGTCATATTCCACCGTTTCTCCCCTTGATTTTTCTGATGTAGACAGTGTGATAATGGATAACAGCATTGCAAGGTGAGAGTGTGAGTTACAGTCACTTTAGAGCACAGGTTACAGTGACCTAAGATAACTGGTGAATTTCAGTGGTTTTGTCTGTTTAAAGCTGTACGTCTTAACTGACATTTTCACCTAACTATAACATCCTTATAACCTAGGTTTTTGCAGTGAACTTCAGAGATTTAAAAAAAAATACCTAACTATAACTGTCACTTTAATCTTTGTTTTTTGCAGTGAAATCCTATGTTTTTTAACGTAAAGAATATGTCCATCACAATGTGTGGCAAGATGTTGGGCGAAGGGCCTGGTCGGCGGCCAGGTCCTACACTCAATACCACCCGACACCCAGCACATGCCTGGATACAGCATGTAACTATATAAAGGTTTAATTTTGAGTAAGAGAGACCTACTGGCTTTGTCAAAAGTTAAAAAAACAAAATAATAGCGACAAGGCTAGGGGTCAGCACATTAACATATAACAAGCAAATCTATTGACTTTGTCACAAAGTCACTAATAAAAATATTCAAATGTATATTTAAATAATGCATACCGTGCATTGCTCAATAACAGTGATCGTTACCAAATATTTTCAGCAAAGCCCTTTAAAAAACCATTAACATGTGTTTGAGTCGTTTAACTTTTTTAGGTCACAAAGTGCCATCATAAGACCAGCCACTACAGCTCTCTGGATTACAACTTAAAAGCATACAGCTCCAACTTGGAATGCTTAAAAAAATTATGGTAAGCGCTCCTGGTGTCGTAGATTCAATGACCGAAAAGACTTACTGGGTTTATATTTAACATTGTTGGGGGCTGGTGCATTCCCTACAGCCCCCGTAACATTACTAAAAAATGTTTGGTGGTGCTCCTGCCCCTTCTAGGAACACCAACAGCAAGAAAATAAATAATTGATCAAAGCCCTAAGGCATTATGGGGCACTTCTTGCCGAAACAGTGAATAATAAATGAGTGACTTCTGCTGATAATTTATTATTATTTTTTTTAATATAATTTTCGGTGTCCCTGTTCCCACCTGGGACACCCACATCTTTAATTTTTGTTATCCTTCTTGGGGAGGCTCATGGCTCATGGGGCCCCTGCTAGGTCACCTGGCAGAAGCCTGTCATTTTTCAAATCTTTGGTAGGTGCCCCAGTGCACCAACAAGCTACCTTTTGCTGGGGAGTGTGGGAGATACCCAGGTCCTCTGCAGCCCTCACAATTTCCCTAGCGGGAACCAGACGCTTTTTCAATTTATGGTGTGAGCCCCAGTGCCCACATGGGGCAACCACAAGCAAATTTTTGTTGGGCGCTGAGGGAGGAGCCAAAGGGCCCCCACAGCCAGAGCTGGCTCCCCAACCAACATTATACTGGGTGCGGGTTGGAGTCGGCTCACTAACTTTCTTCCCACCTGGGCAGGAGCAGCTGTTTTCACTGCTCCCTCCGGGCTAGAGCAAAGCTGTGTTTTCTGCCTGTGAGAGTGCGGGTAGGTATGACCCACTCTTCTGTACATGAAAACAGCCTCGTCCTGGGGCATGGGGTCCCCAGGACACTGCTCAAATGTGGCTCCTGGGGTTAAGGTTCCCATTTTTAAGCCCCAGAGAATGGGGTCCCTCAGGTCTTTTCAAGGCTCTGGGAGGGGCGCCGCGCACCCTCCTTCTTTAATGATAGTGCTGCGGCACCAAGGAATGCAGTCACCTGACCTGTGGAAGGCTCTGGGAGGTGGGCCTCATATCCCTCCCCTTATCAGCCCTCTGGGATAGATTCTCTGGGGCCTATAAGAGTTCCCCTCCACATTATATTATTATTGGCCCAGGAGTATGGGTTTTCCAGAGCCTTCTAGAGGCGTTTGGTGGAGGGGGGTGCACACTCCCACCCCTTAAAGCAATAATGCGCTGCCTCCTGACCTTAACCCACCTCAGGGGATTTTCTTGTTAAAGGCAGGAGACCATCAATTTTGTTTTAGATCCACAGATACACAAATCCTCTGTTGATTCTCTGTGGATCTGCGGTACTGATAAAAAATGCTATTTGGGAATCTATCCCCTTACCAAGCTTAGTGTGGAAGGGTATCCCTATCCTGCCTTCTTCTATCTTATTACGTTTTTTCCTGGGCAGGGGACTCGGTCCCTGAGATCTAAAATGGCAGCTGCAGCATCTTTGTTGATGTGGTGTAGTCAATCAGATCTTATCTCAAGATCATGTGGATCCGCGGATCCTCTGTGGCCTTAAATATACAAAGTTTTCGAGCCTTCATTTCTCAAAAACTACTGAATGTATTTACACCAAATCACAAAAAAGCATGTCTTGTGAATCAAGATCTAGCTTGCTGCCAAATGTGATGTAGGTCTGTTCAGCCGATGTAGCTTTAGCTGTGCCTAGCTGTGTCTAATTTCCCTAAGGAAAAATGAATGGAGAAAATGCATTTAGAAATCCACCTTTTCCTGGACCCCCGCTTAATGGATGACCCTGAAACTTTCCAGCTAGGAGTTAAGCCGGAAGAACATTTCTTTCAGAATATTTGTCAAACTGCAGTAAAGTTATAAGCAAACCCCAAAATTATTTTTCTATGGAAAGGTGGTTCTTACTATAACTACCCAGTGGGTGGTGTTATATAAAATATTCACTATAAAAGTTTACAGGGACATTATAATTAGGTTCAGGTTTTACACACATAAAAACATAGAAATTCAGCAGTTATAGTGAGAGTTATCTCAAGAAACTATCACTCGTGCCTAAAGTAACTATAACTCATGCCCGCCATGCACAGATCTCTCATCAATAATCTTATAGCAAATGTTGCAGTGATATTATCAATGATGTCAAAGAAGAAGTCATGACTGATGTAATATGTGGGGTAATAAACAATGCATGACGAGGGCATGAGTTACAGTTACCTTAGGTCATGAGTTATGGTTTCTTGAGATAACTGTAAGAGCTGAATTTCTATGGTTTTATGTGTGCAAAATCTGTACCTAACTATAACTTTCCTTCAACCTTTGCTTTTTTAGTGAATTTTTAAGGTTTTTTAAATTCTATTTCCTAACTATAACGTCCCTGTAACCGTTTTTATTCCAGTGAATTTCTATGTTTTTTTAATGTTATTTCCTAACTATAATGTCCCTGTAACCTTTGTTTCTTTCTGTGAATTTCTAGTTTAAAAAAAAAGTAAAGTAATATTTAAATGTATTAATCCAACCACCCGTGCCTGGCAGGTTGGCCGCAGGGCATGGCTGCTGTGAGTGGCTGGAAGGGTGTGTGGTTGTGTAAGTTTGTGTGTGAATGTATGGGTGTGGGAGTGTGGTGAATATATGTGTGAGTGGCTGTGTGGGTCTGTGAATGGTTTTGTGGGTCTGTGAGTGGGTGTGTAAGTGGCTGTATGGGTGTGTGAGTGGCTCTGTGAGTGGGTGTGTGATCAGCTTTGTGGGTCTCTGAGTGGTGTGTCATTGGTCTGTATGGGTCTGTGAATGGATGTGAGTGTGTGAGTGGTTGTGTGGGTGTGTGAGTGTGTGTGTGAGTGGGTCTGTGAGTGGACATATGCTTTTTTAATTGGAATCTGGATCCCCGGATCCGCAGCAGATTCACACAGGGAGCCACGCTGAGCACTGAGGTACGATCCATGGATCCTTGCGTGCCACAAAAAACATTTTTGGCCAATGTATCGCTCATGAGAGGTCCCTCACAGACCCCTCATCAGTCCCATGGCATCAGGATACCTCTATCCTGACCTCTTATATCTTATTTAAAATGTTGGTTGCAAATCTTTTCCCAGGTTGCGGCCAGCCAATCATGGCATTGCTGTTGGCACGTGGATCCGCCACAGTGGATCTGCCACTGTGTATCCGCGTCTCTAGATAAATGTACATTTTTTTTCTTTAATACATCCAAAACTACTGAACAGATTTACACCCTCTTTTTCTCCTGCTTGACGAATCACCTCAAAACTCTCCAGACACCATCTGAAGTGACTGGCACACTAGTTTTGATCATTTCATGAAGAATTGTCCAATGGCACCAAAGTTCTTAGCAAAATAGGAAATTATTTTTCTATGGAAATTAGGTCCTAACTATAAATACCTCCTGGAGATCTCCAGTAGGTTACTGTAGGAAGTTGGCTCTGTATGTGCTATTTCAAAGTAAGGAATAGCATGCACAGAGTCCAAGGGTTCCCCTTAGAGGTAAAATAGTGGTAAAAATAGATAATACTAATGCTCTATTTTGTGGTAGTGTGGTCGAGCAATAGGCTTATCCAAGGAGTAGTGTTAAGCATTTGTTGTACATACACATAGACAATAAATGAGGTACACACACTCAGAGACAAATCCAGCCTATAGGTTTTGTATAGAAAAATATCTTTTCTTAGTTTATTTTAAGAACCACAGGTTCAAATTCTACATGTAATATCTCATTTGAAAGGTATTGCAGGTAAGTACTTTAGGAACTTTAAATCATAAAAATTGCATGTATACTTTTCAAGTTATTGACAAATAGCTGTTTTAAAAGTGGACACAGTGCAATTTTCACAGTTCCTGGGGGAGGTAAGTTTTTGTTAGTTTTACCAGGTAAGTAAGACACTTACAGGGTTCAGTTCTTGGTCCAAGGTAGCCCACCGTTGGGGGTTCAGAGCAACCCCAAAGTCACCACACCAGCAGCTCAGGGCCGGTCAGGTGCAGAGTTCAAAGTGGTGCCCAAAACACATAGGCTAGAATGGAGAGAAGGGGGTGCCCCGGTTCCGGTCTGCTTGCAGGTAAGTACCCGCGTCTTCGGAGGGCAGACCAGGGGGGTTTTGTAGGGCACCGGGGGGGACACAAGCCCACACAGAAATTTCACCCTCAGCAGCGCGGGGGCGGCCGGGTGCAGTGTAGAAACAAGCGTCGGGTTTGTAATGGAAGTCAATGGGAGATCTCGGGATCTCTTCAGCGCTGCAGGCAGGCAAGGGGGGGGGTTCCTCGGGGAAACCTCCACTTGGTCAAGGGAGAGGGACTCCTGGGGGTCACTCCTCCAGTGAAAGTCCGGTCCTTCAGGTCCTGGGGGCTGCGGGTGCAGGGTCTCTCCCAGGCGTCGGGACTTTGGATTCAAAGAGTCGCGGTCAGGGGAAGCCTCGGGATTCCCTCTGCAGGTGGCGCTGTGGGGGCTCAGGGGGGACAGGTTTTGGTACTCACAGTATCAGAGTAGTCCTGGGGTCCCTCCTGAGGTGTTGGATCTCCACCAGCCGAGTCGGGGTCGCCGGGTGCAGTGTTGCAAGTCTCACGCCTTTTGCGGGGAGCTTGCAGGGTTCTTTAAAGCTGCTGGAAACAAAGTTGCAGCTTTTCTTGGAGCAGGTCCGCTGTCCTCGGGAGTTTCTTGTCTTTTCGAAGCAGGGGCAGTCCTCAGAGGATGTCGAGGTCGCTGGTCCCTTTGGAAGGCGTCGCTGGAGCAGGATCTTTGGAAGGCAGGAGACAGGCCGGTGAGTTTCTGGAGCCAAGGCAGTTGTCGTCTTCTGGTCTTCCTCTGCAGGGGTTTTCAGCTAGGCAGTCCTTCTTCTTGTAGTTGCAGGAATCAAATTTTCTAGGGTTCAGGGTAGCCCTTAAATACTAAATTTAAGGGCGTGTTTAGGTCTGGGGGGTTAGTAGCCAATGGCTACTAGCCCTGAGGGTGGGTACACCCTCTTTGTGCCTCCTCCCAAGGGGAGGGGGTCACAATCCTAACCCTATTGGGGGAATCCTCCATCTGCAAGATGGAGGATTTCTAAAAGTCAGAGTCACCTCAGCTCAGGACACCTTAGGGGCTGTCCTGACTGGCCAGTGACTCCTCCTTGTAGCTTTCTTTGTTCCCTCCAGCCTTGCCGCCAAAAGTGGGGGCCGTGGCCGGAGGGGGCGGGCAACTCCACTAAGCTGGAGTGCCCTGCTGGGCTGTGACAAAGGGGTGAGCCTTTGAGGCTCACCGCCAGGTGTCACAGCTCCTGCCTGGGGGAGGTGTTAGCATCTCCACCCAGTGCAGGCTTTGTTACTGGCCTCAGAGTGACAAAGGCACTCTCCCCATGGGGCCAGCAACATGTCTCTGGTGTGGCAGGCTGCTGGAACTAGTCAGCCTACACAGACAGTCGGTTAAGTTTCAGGGGGCACCTCTAAGGTGCCCTCTGGGGTGTGTTTTGCAATAAAATGTACACTGGCATCAGTGTGCATTTATTGTGCTGAGAAGTTTGATACCAAACTTCCCAGTTTTCAGTGTAGCCATTATGGTGCTGTGGAGTTCGTGTTTGACAGACTCCCAGACCATATACTCTTATGGCTACCCTGCACTTACAATGTCTAAGGTTTTGTTTAGACACTGTAGGGGTACCATGCTCATGCACTGGTACCCTCACCTATGGTATAGTGCACCCTGCCTTAGGGCTGTAAGGCCTGCTAGAGGGGTGTCTTACCTATACTGCATAGGCAGTGAGAGGCTGGCATGGCACCCTGAGGGGAGTGCCATGTCGACTTACTCATTTTGTTCTCACTAGCACACACAGGCTTGTAAGCAGTGTGTCTGTGCTGAGTGAGGGGTCTCTAGGGTGGCATAAGACATGCTGCAGCCCTTAGAGACCTTCCTTGGCATCAGGGCCCTTGGTACTAGAAGTACCAGTTACCAGGGACTTATCTGAATGCCAGGGTGTGCCAATTGTGGATACAATGGTACATTTTAGGTGAAGGAACACTGGTGCTGGGGCCTGGTTAGCAGGGTCCCAGCACTCTTCTCAGTCAAGTCAGCATCAGTATCAGGCAAAAAGTGGGGGGTAACTGCAACAGGGAGCCATTTCTTTACACAAGCCCCCCCCAGCCCACAGGCCAGGAGACTCAGCCCAAGCTGGGAGAGTCTTCCTAGTCTGTCAGGCGAGGAAGAGTAGGAGAAATAGGCTGGTTAGTTGCAGGGCCTACTCTGCCTTACATCCTTCTGTTCAGGTCATTCCCTTTGGGGAACTGACCCACTTCCACAGTGATAGGACCTAGTCTGAATTGCCTCTTGTCTGCCTCTTCAATGTCTCCACCCATTCTTTCTATTTTGGTCTTAGAGGTGTCCACCTCTGCTAACCTTATCTTGGCCAGGGTCACCCCTAGCTTACCCAGAGAGGTTACCCAGAGCTGGAGTAACCCCACCATGACCAATAGGGTCGGGGGGCCTAACTTGCTATTTGGCATGGGGTCAGACCACCATGCTAAGGATAGTGCAGCCATAAAGGCTAACACCCAGCAGAGGCCACTGACAGCTGTCAGTGCCCAGAACCACACCTTTAGCTCTTCACCTAAAAGGGAAGGGGCTAAGTTACAGGCTTCTTTGGGTTCAGGTTGCCTGTCTGCTGTATTGGAGTGGGGGGTTACCACATCTTGTAGTAAACACCCTTCTTCCACTCTTTCTTCTGTTAGCTGAGGAGCCACCCACTCAGGTTTAACAGTTGCCTGACTAGCCAGGACTTCTTGTGGGTCAGGTTGGACTTTATCAGGGCCATTTTTGGAGTTCTCCCCTACTGGAGCAGAATCTCCCTGGCTTGCTGTAACCTTGGCTAAAGGTTGTCCACCCCTCCTACTCTGTTTTCTTTTCTTCTTCTTCTGGGGCCTGCTTGCATTTACTGCAGAGGCAGGATTTCCAGAATCCTTGGGAGAGGACTGGCACTGGACCAGTTCCTCTCTTGGGCTCTGACTAACCTCTGGGTAGTCATTTCCAAGGAGACAATCAAGGGGGAGGTCTGTACTGACTACTACCCTTCTCCAGCTAAGAGTGCCACCCACTTCTATGGGCACTAAAGCCACAGGCCTCTTAGTGACCCTGTCTAGGCTAACTCTTACCCTGGCAGTCTCACCTGGGATGTACTGGTTTGAGAGCACCAGCCTGTCATGCACAATAGTGTGACTGGCACAAGTGTCTCTCAGGGCAGTGGTTGGGATTCCATTCACCAGTAGGTGGTGGAAGTGTCTACTTCCCTCTGGAATCTCCAACTCACCTGTTGGGCCCTGTTTCCAGTTGAAGGCTAGGAAGACCTCCTCATCTGAGGAGTCATCTCCCATGGCTACACTGGTTACCCCAGGAATTTTGTTCTGGGGTTTGTTTTTGGGACAAGAAGTGTCCTTGGTGTGGTGCCCAGACTGTTTACAGTTGTGGCACCATGCCTTAGTGGCATCCCAGTTCTTACCCTGGTACCCACCTTTGTTTTGGGTTGTGTCTTGGGGCCCACCCACCTGTTCTGGTTTTTGGGGGCCTACAGAGGACTCTTTTTCTTTGTTTCTAGTGTTACCCACTTTCTCCTGGGGAGTTTTTGTAACCCCTTTCTTTTGGTCACCCCCAGTGGAAGTTTTGGTTACCCTAGTCTTGACCCAGTGGTCTGCCTTCTTTCCCAATTCTTGGGGAGAAATTGGACCTAGGTCTACCAGATACTGATGCAACTTTTCATTGAAGCAGTTACTTAAAATGTGTTCTTTCATAAACAAATTATAAAGCCCAACATAGTCACACACTTCATTTCCAGTTAACCAACCGTCTAGTGTTTTTACTGAGTAATCTACAAAATCAACCCAGGTCTGGCTCGAGGATTTTTGAGCCCCCCTGAATCTAATTCTATACTCCTCAGTGGAGAATCCAAAGCCCTCAATCAGGGTACCCTTCATGAGGTCATAAGATTCTGCATCTTTTCCAGAGAGTGTGAGGAGTCTATCCCTACACTTTCCAGTGAACATTTCCCAAAGGAGAGCACCCCAGTGAGATCTGTTTACTTTTCTGGTTACACAAGCCCTCTCAAAAGCTGTGAACCATTTGGTGATGTCATCACCATCTTCATATTTTGTTACAATCCCTTTGGGGATTTTTAGGATGTCAGGAGAATCTCTGACCCTATTTAAGTTGCTGCCACCATCGATGGGACCTAGGCCCATCTCTTTTCTTTCCCTTTCTATGGCTAGGAGCTACTTTTCCAAAGCCAATCTTTTGACCATCCTGGCTAACAGGGGGTCATCTTCACTGGAGTTATCCTCAGTGATTTCAGAGGTGTTGGTCTCTCCTGTGAGGGAACCAGCATCTCTGACTATTATTTTTGGAGTCAGGGTTTGAGGGACCCTGTTCTCCCTAGATAGGACTGGTAGGGGGGAATTTTCCTCCAAGTCACTATCCTCTTCCTCTGAGTTGCCACCCTCAGAGGGGTTGGCCTTTTCAAACTCTGCCAAAAGCTCCTGGAGCTGTATTTTGGTAGGTTTGGGGCCCATTGTTATTTTCTTTATTTTACAGAGTGACCTTAGCTCCCTCATCTTAAGATGGAGGTAAGGTGTGGTGTCGAGTTCCACCACCGTCACATCTGTGCTAGACATTTTGCTTCTAAAAGTTGGAATACTTTTTAAGAATCTACAACTGGTTCTAGAATCTAATTCAAACTTTTACAAACTTTTAAACTCTAAAAGAAATGCTAAACAGGATCTAACACAAGGCCCTAGCAGGTCTTTTAAGAATTTAGAAAACTTTTCAAATTGCAAAAATCAATTTCTAATGACAATTTTGGAATTTGTCGTGTGATCAGGTATTGGCTGAGTAGTCCAGCAAATGCAAAGTCTTGTACCCCACCGCTGATCCACCAATGTAGGAAGTTGGCTCTGTATGTGCTATTTCAAAGTAAGGAATAGCATGCACAGAGTCCAAGGGTTCCCCTTAGAGGTAAAATAGTGGTAAAAATAGATAATACTAATGCTCTATTTTGTGGTAGTGTGGTCGAGCAATAGGCTTATCCAAGGAGTAGTGTTAAGCATTTGTTGTACATACACATAGACAATAAATGAGGTACACACACTCAGAGACAAATCCAGCCAATAGGTTTTGTATAGAAAAATATCTTTTCTTAGTTTATTTTAAGAACCACAGGTTCAAATTCTACATGTAATATCTCATTTGAAAGGTATTGCAGGTAAGTACTTTAGGAACTTTAAATCATAAAAATTGCATGTATACTTTTCAAGTTATTGACAAATAGCTGTTTTAAAAGTGGACACAGTGCAATTTTCACAGTTCCTGGGGGAGGTAAGTTTTTGTTAGTTTTACCAGGTAAGTAAGACACTTACAGGGTTCAGTTCTTGGTCCAAGGTAGCCCACCGTTGGGGGTTCAGAGCAACCCCAAAGTCACCACACCAGCAGCTCAGGGCCGGTCAGGTGCAGAGTTCAAAGTGGTGCCCAAAACACATAGGCTAGAATGGAGAGAAGGGGGTGCCCCGGTTCCGGTCTGCTTGCAGGTAAGTACCCGCGTCTTCGGAGGGCAGACCAGGGGGGTTTTGTAGGGCACCGGGGGGGACACAAGCCCACACAGAAATTTCACCCTCAGCAGCGCGGGGGCGGCCGGGTGCAGTGTAGAAACAAGCGTTGGGTTTGTAATGGAAGTCAATGGCAGATCTCGGGATCTCTTCAGCGCTGCAGGCAGGCAAGGGGGGGGTTCCTCGGGGAAACCTCCACTTGGTCAAGGGAGAGGGACTCCTGGGGGTCACTCCTCCAGTGAAAGTCCGGTCCTTCAGGTCCTGGGGGCTGCGGGTGCAGGGTCTCTCCCAGGCGTCGGGACTTTGGATTCAAAGAGTCGCGGTCAGGGGAAGCCTCGGGATTCCCTCTGCAGGCGGCGCTGTGGGGGCTCAGGGGGGACAGGTTTTGGTACTCACAGTATCAGAGTAGTCCTGGGGTCCCTCCTGAGGTGTTGGATCTCCACCAGCCGAGTCGGGGTCGCCGGGTGCAGTGTTGCAAGTCTCACGCCTTTTGCGGGGAGCTTGCAGGGTTCTTTAAAGCTGCTGGAAACAAAGTTGCAGCTTTTCTTGGAGCAGGTCCGCTGTCCTCGGGAGTTTCTTGTCTTTTCGAAGCAGGGGCAGTCCTCAGAGGATGTCGAGGTCGCTGGTCCCTTTGGAAGGCGTCGCTGGAGCAGGATCTTTGGAAGGCAGGAGACAGGCCGGTGAGTTTCTGGAGCCAAGGCAGTTGTCGTCTTCTGGTCTTCCTCTGCAGGGGTTTTCAGCTAGGCAGTCCTTCTTCTTGTAGTTGCAGGAATCTAATTTTCTAGGGTTCAGGGTAGCCCTTAAATACTAAATTTAAGGGCGTGTTTAGGTCTGGGGGGTTAGTAGCCAATGGCTACTAGCCCTGAGGGTGGGTACACCCTCTTTGTGCCTCCTCCCAAGGGGAGGGGGTCACAATCCTAACCCTATTGGGGGAATCCTCCATCTGCAAGATGGAGGATTTCTAAAAGTCAGAGTCACCTCAGCTCAGGACACCTTAGGGGCTGTCCTGACTGGCCAGTGACTCCTCCTTGTAGCTTTCTTTGTTCCCTCCAGCCTTGCCGCCAAAAGTGGGGGCCGTGGCCGGAGGGGGCGGGCAACTCCACTAAGCTGGAGTGCCCTGCTGGGCTGTGACAAAGGGGTGAGCCTTTGAGGCTCACCGCCAGGTGTCACAGCTCCTGCCTGGGGGAGGTGTTAGCATCTCCACCCAGTGCAGGCTTTGTTACTGGCCTCAGAGTGACAAAGGCACTCTCCCCATGGGGCCAGCAACATGTCTCTGGTGTGGCAGGCTGCTGGAACTAGTCAGCCTACACAGACAGTCGGTTAAGTTTCAGGGGGCACCTCTAAGGTGCCCTCTGGGGTGTGTTTTGCAATAAAATGTACACTGGCATCAGTGTGCATTTATTGTGCTGAGAAGTTTGATACCAAACTTCCCAGTTTTCAGTGTAGCCATTATGGTGCTGTGGAGTTCGTGTTTGACAGACTCCCAGACCATATACTCTTATGGCTACCCTGCACTTACAATGTCTAAGGTTTTGTTTAGACACTGTAGGGGTACCATGCTCATGCACTGGTACCCTCACCTATGGTATAGTGCACCCTGCCTTAGGGCTGTAAGGCCTGCTAGAGGGGTGTCTTACCTATACTGCATAGGCAGTGAGAGGCTGGCATGGCACCCTGAGGGGAGTGCCATGTCGACTTACTCATTTTGTTCTCACTAGCACACACAGGCTTGTAAGCAGTGTGTCTGTGCTGAGTGAGGGGTCTCTAGGGTGGCATAAGACATGCTGCAGCCCTTAGAGACCTTCCTTGGCATCAGGGCCCTTGGTACTAGAAGTACCAGTTACCAGGGACTTATCTGAATGCCAGGGTGTGCCAATTGTGGATACAATGGTACATTTTAGGTGAAGGAACACTGGTGCTGGGGCCTGGTTAGCAGGGTCCCAGCACTCTTCTCAGTCAAGTCAGCATCAGTATCAGGCAAAAAGTGGGGGGTAACTGCAACAGGGAGCCATTTCTTTACAGTTACACTTAAAAAAACAACTCACATTTTAACCATACAAAACCATAGAAATTCAGTTGTTATAGTTAGAGTTATTTCAAGTAGCTATAACTCGTGCACTCAGGTAACTTTAACTTGGGCCCCCGCCATGCACAGTTATCTCATCAATAATTTTACTGCAAATGTTACAATGACATTATCAATGGTGTTATAAAAGATGCCATGGGTGCTGTAATATCTGGGGTAAAAAGCAGTGCATGTTGAGGGTGGGAGCAATGTTTTAATCTCTTTCCCTGCCAACGATAGTCTGCAGGACCCCCTAATAATTTCTTAATGTGTTGCCACAGGGAGTTGGTGGTCCAAAGGATGTATGGGGGGGCTGTGTGGTCCCCTGCATACTGTTTACATATAGCCTTGGGAGGTGGTGGTCCCAAGGCCCGAGGGGAGTCTGCAGGACCGCCCAATTCATTTTTTAATAGGTTAAAGAGGAGGTGGTGGTCCCCAGTACTACTAGAAGCCTTAAGGGAGGAGAGGGGGGGACTCCTATTTGTAGCCCATATTGCCCCCCGGACTTGACCGACCCAGGGCGAGAATAACAGAGAAGCCATTTTTTTTCGAAATCTTGGCAAAATCCGCAGGTCAAGCTGCGAATTTCGCCATGACTTAAAAAAATGCTTTGAATCCTTTTGGGGGTTCGAGGGGGACCCATGGACCAAAGCTAAGAGTTAGGGTATACAGACCCTGCCCCCTTTTCTTTTTCAAATTTTAACTCGTGCCCTAAGGTAACTATAACTTGCGCCCCCGCTGTGCACATGTTTTTCTTTAAAAATGTAACTTCTAATATTTCATTTATACTTTTAAGGACGTCATAGAAGTTCTCATGACTGCCGTAATTAGCAGTGATTAGAGCTTGAGTTATAATTACCTTTGGGCACAAGTTCATTTAAGAAATGGCCCAGGGAGGGGGTGGTCCCAAGGGCAGCGTAGGACCGGAGGGGCCTCCTATATCAAAATGTAAATGCCCCCAGGACCTGGCCCACATGAAGGCCTCACAGGAATAAGTGCGGGAGCCCGTTCTTGTTAAAAAAAAAAAAAAAATGCTGCGACTTTCGCAAATTTGTTCCAATTTTTTTTAAATGCTTTTTAGCTGGGGGGAGGGGCCCCGTCACCAGAGTTAAGGGTCATGGTGTCCCTAACTTGGCCCCTTTTCCTTTTTTTATCATTTTTTAGTGGGACTAGGCTTCAGCCGAGTCCCAAGATGACTGCCAACACTTCCTGATTTGAAGTGCTGGCAGACAATCAGAGCTCTGCATTTGCTGTGAACGAGCTCTTAATATTCGCAAAGTTGTCACGGCTAGAGATATACAAATTTGTTTTCTCTTTAATAGTTCAAAAACTACTGAATGGATTTACACCAAATAAGTGACAGCGTAATCCGCATACAGAAAGCTAGCTTTCTTGCAAATTTGGTGTAATTCTGTCCAGTGGTTCAGGCTGTAGTTAGGTCTAAAGGTCCCATGGGAATTAACATGGGGAATGCAACGTTTTTGAACCCCCTACTTTTCTTGACCTAAGCTTGACGGATCACCCCGAAACTTTCTGTGGCAACAAGAGGCACCGGCACACTTTTTTTATTTCATGAAGATTTGTCAAATGGTGCCAAAGATATAGCCAAATCAAAACTTTTTCTATGGAAACATGGTGCTAACTATAACTGCCTAGTGCCCCCGCCACTAGTGTATATATATATATATATATATATATATATATATATATGTGTATGTATATATATTCACCCATGCCCTAAGGTAACTGTAACTTGTGCTCTTGCCATGCACACTTTTCTCTTCAATAATTTTACTGCAAATGTTACAGTGACATTATCAATGATGTCATAGAAGATGTCATGAGTGATGTAATATCTTGGGTAATTAGCTGTGCATGTAGAGGGTGCGAGTTATAGTTACCTTAGGGCGCGAGTTATAGTTACTTGAAATAACTATAAAAGCAGAATTTCTATGGTTTTATGCGTGTAAAATCCGAACCTAACTATAAGGTCCCTGTATCCTTCGGTTTTTTAGTAAATTTCGTAGGTTTAAAAAAAATTCTATTTCCCTGTAACCTCCTTGTTTTTTTAGTGAATTTCTTGTTTTTTTCAATGTTAAGTAAAATGTCCATTGCAATGCACAGTGCGGAGGGGGGTGGGGTTGGACACTCCCTTTGGCCCTCTGTGTTCTGTTGTGCTGTGACTGCTCCTCCTACCTGCCCTGCGTGGTCTGTCGTGAAGCCCCTTCCCCTGCCCTCTCTTGTCTGTGTCCAGCTCCTACCCCTCCATCCTGTCCTCAATGGTGCTTTGTACATGTCCCTGCTCCTTCTTCTTAACCACCATGGCCGTTGTGCTGCCACTAACCCTCCCGCATGCTATGCATGGTCTTCTGTGCTGACACAGCCCCTCCCACCTGCCCAGTATGGTCAGCTTGCTGTCCCTGACCCCCTCCCAACTTCCCTTCGTTGTCGGTGTGTATGCCATAATAGTCTCACTGTTGCCCTCCATGGTGTGTTGTTCTTCCCTCTGTTTTCCATGTGCAGGTCCCTATCCCCTCCCTCCTGCCTTGTCTGGTCCATTGTTGTACCCCTGCCCCTTCCCTCCTGCCCTTCATGGTCCTTTATGCTGCAACTGTCCCTCCTGTCTGTCCGGTATGGTCAGCTTGCTGCCGTTGCCTCGTTCCCTTCTGCTTTCTGTTGTCAATGTGCATGGTCGTGTGCCCTCCCCATTGCTTTCCATGGTCCACTGTGCTGCACTGCCGTCCCGCTTGCCCTGTGTGGTGTATTGTGCTGTTGCAACCCCTGATGCCGGTCCTGTAAGGTCAGTTTGGTGGTTCTTCCCATCTCCCTCCTGCCCTCTGTTATCCAAGTCCATGCCACTACCCCATTCCTCCTGCCCTCCATGAGCTAATGTACTACACTTGCCAACATTTTAAAATTGCTAAGAGGGAGATTTTGACTTTAAAAAACTGGGGAACTGATTTTCCCCATTGATTTTCACTGAAAAAGCAGAGATTTTAGGTAGGAGACAAGAGCCTCCTGCCTGAATCGGGTCTGTTGGCATGTATGGTTGTACTGCCACTGCCTCTTTCTTCTGCCCTCAATGGTCTGTTATACTGCCACAGCCTCTCATGTCTGTCCTGCATGGTTGATTTGTTGCACCTGCCCCCTGTTCCCATCCCCTCCATTGTCCGTTGTGCTGCCTCTGCCCCTCCTGCCTGCCTAGTGTGGTCAACTTGTCCCCTCTGCACCCTCCTCCCTGCCCTCAAATATCTGAGGCCATGCCCCTGACATCTGCCTCCCAACAGTATTTTAATGAATAACCTTCTATATTTTTTTACAAAAGTGGGGCACGCCGGACGTCATCTTGATGTATTCAAAACTGTAATACCTAAAGCATTTCATTTAGAAATTATAAAAATTAGAGTGTCTTATTCCCATAGAAATTATGGCTAGTGCTCTAAAAAACTAACACGAGGACATATTTTCTGAGTTCTTGAATAGCGATAAAGCATTTTTAAATTATTTGCTATCGTTATGTTTTTCTATCCAGATGATAACTTGATTATATGTTGCACTTAGGGGAGAGGATGTGGCATTACAGCCAGAGATGCAGACTTTGGAAATGGGGAACCACATTTGAGTTTCGGCATCAGCTCGACATCCTGTGATTCTGGGCAAATCACTTAATATCCCCATGCATAAAACCAAAATGAATGTGTCCTTATGTAATGTAGCTGATGCTCATGTAAAGCACTCCAGTACCTTCAGGGCAAGTCTGTTTTGTGCACACTTCTGTCATTGGGCTATACTTGGGACACAATTGGGTGATAATTGTGCTACATCTGACCTCTTTTTTCTCTGGTGGCCATCTTGGGAGATGTATTTGTTATGAAGCTCCCTATTTTCTTCATTTACTGCAGCATCCTCAGTAGAAAATGCTTTCAGTTTTCCACTTCAATTCCATCAAGATGGCATTATGGCATAATTTCAGAATGCTAGCACTCTAATTGCTCATTAGAACAGTGCAGTAAAGCTACTGCTTACTAGGGAGTTAACTGGCAGTCTGCTGCTGTTGTTGATAGTGCATGTTTCAGTCTACATGTCAGAATGTTTTAATGAAATCGAAGAGGAAGATATTTGAGAACTCAAAACGTGTCCCAATTTTTCTTTCGACAGCACTAACCATAATTTCTCTTTGTGTCATTATTATTGGCCCTTTAAACGCCTGCTCAGAATAGGAGTTAAAAGGAGGTACACCATTGTGTACAATGGGCCTCAATGGGCTTTGGAGGATTATTGTCAAAAAAAATTACGCTAATCCTGGAAAGCTCTGGACTAGCGTCAAAAATATTGACGTCAGTTACCTAAATACCCGCATGGTGCTCCATATCTTAGATACAGGGCACACATGGTGGCGTTAGGGGGGGAGCTAAGGGATGCAAGAAAAGTGGCGCTGCACTGGGTGCAGCGCCACTTTCTTAAATCAGTCCCTAAATGTTTTAAGTTTTACCAGTTTGATTTAATCAAGATGGCTTCAGGTGTGTCACACTTTTGTCATAAGTAAAACTGTTAGCGCTCCATTTGTTCTTTAGAACACTCTGGGAGGCTGCAGTAGAACATAAGGGAATCAACTGACAGTCTGCTCCTGTTGGAAGTACATGTTTTACTAAGAATGTCAGACTTCATTCTATATGGCTGAGAAAGAGAGTGTGAATTTACAGAAAATATGCTCTGATTTTTGGTTCTGGAGCACCTTCGGTAGCCTCTATAAGAAAATCATGAGAACACAGTTTTCTATCAAACATGATTCAGGAAATCCCAGCAGGCTTTTTCACAGAGCAAAATCACCTTAGAAAACACCACAATTCCTAAAATGAGTATGGTACCATCAACAAATGATTTATATTGTAACTAAAAATTTGTTATCACCGTTTATGCTTCCTCCTTTTTGTGACCCTCAATAGCTGCCATTCACTAGAATGCATTTCAATAGGGACCATGCCTCAGTCCTGTAAGTGTTGCCACAACATGCCGGGCTGGTCCTAGGACTTCTGGGGTCCCGGGAAGAATGGGAATATGTGAGCCCCGTCCCCCAATTGCATACAACATGAAAGCACAGAAAATTACAACCTAGGAAGTGCCATCAATTGACTATTGTTGAGCAACTTTGCAAGAAGCAACTTTCTTGATGCAGAAATCAGTAAAACAAAAATATAGATATTAACACTAATAAAATAAGCACATATATTGTACATTTCAAATAACTGGAAATACATTATATTAGTCACACTGGATAAAAAGGTTTGGCCTGGGTCTCTCCTAGGCTAAACCCTAGCCAAAAGGATGCAAAGCACTCTACGGGTCAAAGACACAGTCAACATGTGATAGGAAGAGTAGATGGTTTGTGGATCGTGACTCCATTATGATTTATTTATTTTTTTAAAGTTGAGTATTCGCTGTTTCCTAAATTAGAGCTGGGTTTTGTCTGTCCAGACGGTTATAACATTCCAGATACTTGGTGCAAAGATGGGAGAGGCCTTTTTCTTCGTCTTTGGTCTGAAGGTATCCTCGCTGAGGTTTGGTGGAGAGCCACTGTATATGGTGAGCTTGTCATCCAAGAAGGCAGTGGTCTCAGTCAAGTAGTGCAAACCTAGCCAAAAGCAGTGGAGCACTGTACATGGTCAATAACAAGCATAAAGTCAAGGAGTGATGGGAAAGGTATCTGGTTTGTGAACTGTTAACGCACTGTGACAACCTTGCAGATAATGCAGCTGAGCTTGAAGATGGAGTGGGCCAGTCAGGAGGACCTGTGGAGTTCCATCATGGTGTTATGATATGGTCATATTTTTTCATGCCTAGTGAGGTGTGCTACAGCATGTAGAATGGCCTTAAGGGGGCCAGCATGGATTAAAATTCCATGATGATTTCCCACATACCCAGTGCAAGATAGAGTATGTGCAGAAATATATAAAAGCAAATAAAACAGTTGAACATAGCATGACTACTATTAAAGGCATCACCCTAGTCACAGATTGCAGATGCAGATTCAGTTAACAGATTTGAGATATATCTCCTCTTATTTTGATAAAGACAAATGGTGTAAGGAGAGATCTTCAAATTGGGGCAAGGCTTCTCTGGTGGACCTCAACTGATCATAGTGGGGGCATCAGCCTGAGCAATGGCTGATATCAATACAACTCCAAGATTGAAGAGAGTCGTCTTTATGTGCCAAAAGGGACAGGGTGGGTTATACCACAAACAAACTCCCTTTTGCACAAAAGAGGTTTGTTTGTTTGCTTGTGAGATTAATTCAACAATTCCATCCTTCACTTTTTTGTATACTTTATTGAGTTGCCCTACGTGGGGCGGGTATGCTCAGATGAGTTCCTGTGCACACTGTGTCACTGGCACTAAGCTACCTGGCTGATGATCCTTAACTAGGGCGACACCTACTGTGGGTTGCTTGTCTTCTGGTTCGAGGAGGACCTGGTCTGGCAGTTTGGTCTAAACTATTCCCACTGGAGCGGGGTCAAGACTAATTTGCATATTTCTGGGTCCAAACTGAGGTGACAGGGTGTGCATAATAACAAGTGGGATGCAGTCAGAGTAATTACCAGTTGCTAAGTTTAATTCAAGCATTCCATTCCATCACTTTTTGTATACTTTTTTGTGGACAGTAAAATACAGCCATAATTTGGGTGCATAGGACCCCCAGCAGCACAAAGTCACGGTCCCACTGCACTTACTGCACTATTGCTAGCTATGCCCTTCAGAGGAGCCTCTTGCCATGGGCCTTGTAGCACATCAGAGGGGTCTCTTGCCCAGGGCCTTGCAGTCATAGACCAGTGTGAAAGTCATAGACCAGTGGGGCACAGCCCACAACAGCAGGATTCTTCCTTTAGGCCTCTCGGCACTGGACCATGACTGGTAGGCCTAGGGAAGGATGGACCTTTCCTGACCTTCACAGCCCTGGATCACAACTGTGCAGTGCATGAGAATGGACCAGTGGCATAGTAATGTAGCCATGGGCTCTGATGCACAGAAAGTATGCTGCACAATGAAACCCAGCTATAATCTGAGTGCATTGAGTCCAGAATCCATAAGCCCTGGTGCCACTGCACCTGCTGGACTACTGATAGCTACACCCCTGAGAGAGGCCCCCAATACGCCTCACAGCCATACTCCTGCTCTACTAAGCTCATGTGTTGGCGCCTCTTCCCCTGAGTGTCCAACCACAGTCGGCTGCAGTGCCCAGGTGAGGGAGGGCCTCTCCCAGGTCCCACAGCTCTAGAACATGGCTGCAATGCCCATGGAAGAAAGGCAAGTAGCACAATAATGGTGGAATGGGTGTTTTCGCAAAGTAAAAGAAACCCCTCACTTGTGCCCACTGGCTGCACAGTAAAATAAAGCCATATTCTGGGACCATTGGGCACTTAATACCCCTTGGCTCAGTGCCACTGCATCTGCTGCACTACTGATGGCCATGCCCTTGACTGATGGCTATGCCCGGGCAGAAAAGGAATGTGTTAGGCCCCTCTAATTGGCATAAAATGTGAAATCACAGGAAATGACGTCACAGGATATGGACCTTGACATCGACCCATGCACAAAGTGATGGTACAGAGCAGTAAGACAGTTTCAATGGGGCCCAGGGGAGGGTCCCACACGAGACGTCCACCCCCCCCACACCCTGGGCTTCTAAGACATGGTGTAGCGCTGAGAGGACTAGGGGAGGGAGCCCAGTAACCCATGGCCTTCGCTGCACATAAGCACTGAAGCAAGGCCCGGGGGAGAGGGGGGCCTCCCCATGGCCTGGCAATCCTACATTATGGCTATGAGGTATAGGGTAGGGGTCTGCAACCGCCTACATCTCGCAACTATGGTCTAATGCTACGAGACCCAGGAGAAGGGTCCCAGAATAGGGGAACCCTCTACCATTGGCCTCACAACAATGGTGTAATACTGCTATCCCAGGGGAAAGGTGTTCCTTTCCGTGGACAACCCCACCATGATCCATCACTGTGAGGCCTATGAGACTGTTGTCCCATCCTCTGGCCTCACAGCTATGATGTAGTTCTGCATGGCCCATGGGATGTGGCCCCAATGCCCTGGGATTCACATCCATGGTCCTGGTGAAGCAAATCCCAGGGAAGGAGAGTCCCCTTCCCTGTGAAGCAGTGGAACTAAAAGTCACCTAACAGATTTTTGGACTTTCATTCTAAATCCCTCCTCTAAAACAGGTCCTGTTCAAAGATAACTCAGCTGGAGATTGAGAGTATTAAGTGTGATTACTCTTCATACTATATCGTTCTAATCCCTTTACAACCTCCTGGAGTAAAGCTTGACTGCTCACTACTGGAAATTTTGAGTGACAAGTTTACATAATTAACTCTAGTATTCAAATAGAATTAAATAGTCTAAAGCTTTGAAACACCAAGTGAAAATACCAGTATCTACCAAGTATACTGGTGCCCACTGCCACAGGACCTTATTCAACTAGTACGTTTTAACCATGGCACTAGGATATTTGATGTCTAATCTCAGTTTTATGATGGAAATAAACACCATGTTCTAAATCTGGGCTGGGCCCATATCAGTATAATAATTCCTAGGAAGGGGCAGACCCTTCACCTTGCCATCGGAATCACTGACACCCTAGTTGTGGTCTAATGGACTAGTTGGAGATATGGAAGCAGGAGAAACGTTTTTTAATTCTGGCCTCCCATTTGGACAAATTATGTGCTCCTGGGCAATCACATTTCTAATTTATTGCCAGGGCAACTGAAATTATGCGACTGTGTGGCAGCTGCATTTTTGCATAATTAGGTTTGCCGCATTTGAAACATAATTAATCATCTGCTGCACAATCTGCTGGGTTTAACAAAAACAATTTGTGTTTCTAGCTCAAATGGTTCAAACGTTCCTAATAACACAGCAAAACATTTTGCCGCACAGTCGAAGGACCGTTGCAAAGCTAGACTGGTTATCTTTCAGTTACTCATTGCAACATTTGGATGTTAACCTGCTAGTAATGAGGTGCAACTAATAACCGAGTAGTGTTAACGAGTGCAATAATGGCAATATAGTAAAGTAATACTATCATAAAATGTGCCAAATTATGATGCATATTTTGCCTTTTCTTGGTGCATAATTTACTCATCTCTGTCACATAATTTGACCTTTCTTCACACATAATTCCATCGGCCCTGCTTATTGCTCTGCTTCTCCCTTTTTGGCAAGATTGGGAGTAATGTGACTCAATGCAAAAACTGCTAGTCACCACGATTTAAAAAAATGCACTGAATATTTCCTGAGAAGAGGGAGGTGGCCAGTCATATGTTATAGTCACCCTAATGAAGTACAGTGGTACATATATAGCCTTTGTACCAAGTAGCAGTGTACTGAGGTCCTGGGTCTACTCATTTAACAGACTGTTTGGTCCTGGGCAAATAATATTCTCCCTGTACCTTGTCCACTTATCTGACAATACAGCAGCACTCTGAAACACGCTTAATGTGAGAAATACACAGAAAAATTGTACTCCCTGGCTATGGCTCAGCTCAAGGTCCATTTGAACCATAAGTCCATTAACAGACAAGCTTTCCTGTGCAATTGCCTGCCACCCTCCATCTAAACAGGATATGACATTACTGCTAGAGCTGCCAACTTTGTAACTGAGGAACCAAGTTCCAGTCTTGGCATCAGCTAAATATCCTGTGATTCTGGGCAAATGACTTAGGGCCTGTTTTAAATCCTGGCGGAGGAGGTTATTCCGTCACAAAGTGACGGATATCCCGTCACCCGTTTTACGATCCCATTATATCCTATGAAGATCGTAATACTGCAGACAAGATATCCATCACATTTGTGATGGAGTTTTCCCTCTTCCAGGATCTAAAGCAGACCCTTAATCTCCCTGTGCCTTAAAAAAAGAATCTGTCCTCGTGCAATGCAACTGGTTCTCAAGTAAAGTGCTCCAATACCTTTGGATCGAGTCTGCCCTATACAAAAATGCAAAAAATGGGTTTCCTTCCCTCATTAAAGACTGTTTGCATCTAGGGATGCACGCTGCCTGGTTTTCTGTCCAGTTATGGTACAAAAAGAAGCAATGATCCAAAGCTGGTATTTTTAAAACTAATCAGTAATAATCAAAACAACAAATATAAACAGCAAACATATTTAAATATGTTCTAGAACTGCTTTGGCTCTCTGAGTAATAATTAATGTGAACAATGACAGAAACGCCTAGTTTTTCTCTTGGAAAGGTGGCAACCCAATTTGTGATCCTGAACCTGCATACACCAGGACCCCTCTTCTGCCGCTACACTCCTCTCCCAGACACTGATAAGAATGTGTTTCACAGCTGATCAAGGGCTGAAAAAGTGAGAGTTGCTTGTCGTTTGGAAGAGCCTGCGAGGCCCAGGAGAGAAATGCCCCACCTCCGGGCCTTGGAATGCTACAACACAGGTGTGAGACCCAGATCAGGGTAGACACTGGTGCAAGGCCCTGTGTTGATGGGCTGAGTGAAGGGCCGTGGGCAGCTGCCCATGCCTAGCACCGGCCCTGACAGCATGTTGTCCATGTTGTGGCCAGACTATAAAGAGGGGTGGGGTCCATTTGGGACCCCCAAATACGCCCTTTGGGGGCTGGATGTGCATACCCTGCCCACTTACATATTTTTTAAATTTATTTTGAGGACTCAGAGACCAACTCCCGCAGTCTTGTAATGGGTGCCAAAACATATTGCCCAGGTTGTCACCAAACAATCAGGATTGACAAGCTTTCTTTAAATTGGCGAATCAGAGCATATCTGAACACCAACTGTCCAGAAATCTATATTTCGTTTCCTTTAATATCTAAAAAACTACTGAACGGATTGACACCAAATAACAAAAAGCACCATCTGCGCACCAAGATCTATCTTCCTGCCAAATTTGGTGTAGTTCCGGTCAGTGGTCCAGACTGTAATCATGTCTAAACACCCTACGAGAAACTACATGGGGAAGATGCATTTTGCCACCCCCCCCTTTATCTCAGCCCCGCTTGACAGATCACCCCAAAACTTTAAAGACAGCAACTCATAAAGATTCGTCAATATCGTCAAAGTTTTTGACAAAACAAAAACTATTTTGAGATAGATAGATATATATATGCTTACCCAGTGTACATCTGTTCATGGCATGTTCCGCTGCAGATTCACATGCTATGCACAGTTCCTGCCATCTAGTGTTGGGCTCGGAGTGTTACAAGTTGTTTTTCATTCGAAGAAGTCTTTTCGAGTAACGCGACCGAGTGACTCCTCCTTTTCGGCTCCACTGCGCATGGACATCGACTCCATCTTATACTGTATTACCGCAGAGGGTAAGGTAGGGGTGATAGAGTGGGAATAGAAATATGTCCATGCAGTGGGATAGAGAGGTATGTCCAAATCTTAAGTAAAGGAATGTTTATATACATATGTACAATTTTTATTCTAACTTAAACGGCTACAGGCTCCCGGGAAGGAGGGAGGGCGCATGTGAATCTGCAGCGGAACATGCCACGAACAGATGTACACTGGGTAAGTGACATTTTCCGTTCTGTGGCATGTGTAGCTGCAGATACACATGCTATGCATAGACTACAAAGCAGTAATCCTCCCCAAAGCGGTGGTCAGCCTATAGGAGTTGAAGTAGTTTGAAATAGTGTTCTTAGTACAGCCTGTTATACTGTGGCTTGTTGTGTTGCTAACACATATACACAGTATTGCTTGGTAAAGGTATGAGGTGTGGACCAAGTGGCTGCCTTACAGATCTCTGTCATTGGTATGTTTCCCAGAAAAGCCATTTTTGCTCCTTTCTTTCTAGTGGAGTGTGCCTTTGGTGTAATGAGTAGTTGTCTTTTAGCTTTCAGGTAACACATTTGTATACACTTCACTATCCATCTGGCTATGCCTTGTTTGGATATAGGGTTACCAGTATAGGGTTTTTGGAATGCGACGAACAACTGTTTGGTTTTACGGAATGCTTTTGTTCTGTCGATGTAATACATTAGAGCTCTTTTTATATCTAATGTATGCAGTGCTCTTTCTGCCACTGCGTCTGCCTGTGGGAAGAAGACTGGGAGTTCCACTGTTTGCTTTAAATGAGATGACTTGTGGTAGAAATTTTGGATTTGTGCGTAGTACACCTTTGTTTGTGTACTTGTATAAATGGTTCTTGAATCGTGAAAGCTTGTATTTCACTAACTCTTCGTAATTAAGTGATTGCCACTAGAAATGCTACTTTCCAGGTTAAGAATTGGATCTGACAAGAGTGCATGGGTTCAAATGGTGGGCCCATAAGTCGTGTAAGTACAATATTAAGATTCCACGAGGGTACTGGTGGAGTTCTTGGAGGTATGATTTGTCTTAGACCTTCCATGAATGCTTTAATGACTGGTATCCTAAATAGGGATTTTGTCTGTCTATTTTGCAAATAGGCAGAAATTGCAGTGAGATGTATTTTGATGGATGAAAAAGCTAGATTTGCTTTTTGTAGGTGGTGTAAATATCCTACGATGTCTTGCATGGACGCATTTAACGGAGTTATGTGTTTTGTTTGGCAATAGAAAACAAATCTTTTGCATTTGTTCGCATAACATTGCCTAGTGGTAGGTTTTCTTGCTTGTTTAATGACTTCCATACACTCATTTGGCAGGTTTAGATAGCCAAATTCTAAGATTTCAGGAGCCAGATTGCTAAATTGAGCATCGCTGGATTGGGATGTCTGATCTGCTGTCTGTGTTGTGTTAACAGATCTGGCCAGTTTGGGAGCTTGGCGTGAGGTACTATTGAGAGGTCCAATAGTGTGGTGTACCATGTTTTGCGTGCCTATGTTGGTGCTATAAGTATTAGTTTGAGTTTGTTTTGACGCAGTTTGTTGACTAGAAATGGAATGAGTGGAAGAGGGGAAAAAGCGTAAGCAAATATCCCTGACCAGTTGATCCATAGAGCATTGCCCTTGGACTGAGGGTGTGGGTACCTGGACGCAAAGTTTTGGCATTTTGCGTTTTGGTTTGTGGCGAACAGATCTATGTCTGGTGTCCCCCACTGGCGAAAGTGTTTGTGTAGTACCTGTGGATGTATTTCCCACTTGTGAGTTTGCTGGTGATCTCGACTGAGGTTGTCTGCTAATTGATTGTGAATCCCCGGAATGTATTGAGCTAGTAGGTGAATGTTGTTTTGAATTGCCCAATGCCAAATTTTTTGAGCTAGGAGGCAAAGTTGTGATGAGTGTGTTCCCCACTGTTTGTTTAAGTAGTACACTGTTGTCATATTGTCTGTTCTGACAAGAATGTGTTTGTGAACCAGAAGAGGTTGAAAGGCTCTTAGTGCTAGAAAGACTGCTAGCAGCTCTAAGTGATTTATGTGTAGCTGCTTTTGCTTGCTGTCCCACTGTCCCTGTACACTGTGATTGTTGAGGTGTGCTCCCCACCCAATCATTGATGCATCTGTTGTGAGAATGGCATGAGGCACAGGGTCTTGAAAAGGCCACCCTTTGTTTAAATTTGTGGGATTCCACCACTGAAGCGAATAGTGTGTTTGGCGGTCTATCAACACTAGATCTTGGAGATGACCCTGTGCCTGCGACCATTGTTTTGCAAGGCACTGTTCTAAGGGCCACATGTGTAACCGTGCGTTTGGGACAATTGAGATGCATGATGCCATCATGCCTAGGAGTTATCACAAATCGGACTGTGTAGTGATGATTTAGCTGTATTTTTGGCAACATCGTGTGTAATGATTGCACCCTTTGTGGGCTTGGACTTGCAAGCGCCCTTTGAGTGTTGACTGTAGCTCCCACGTACTGCTAAAATTGGGATGGTTGCAGGTGTGATTTTTGATAATTTATCGAAAACCCTAGTGTGTGTAGGGTATCTATTACATAACGTGTGTGATGTTGACACTTTTTTTGAGTGTTGGCCTTTATTAGCCAATCGTCGAGATATGGGAATGCATGCATGTGTTGTCTCCTTATGTATGCTGCTACTACGGCAAGGCATTTTGCAAATACTCGGGGGCTGTTGTTATCCCGAAGGGTAATACCTTGAATTGGTAATGTTTCCCTTGTATAACAAACCTGAGGTATTTTCTGTGAGCTGGATGGATGGGTATGTGAAAATACGCATCTTTTAAATCCAGTGTTGACATGTATTCTCCCTGTTGCAGTAATGGGACTACATCTTGTAGTGTCACCATGTAGAAGTGTTCTGATTGAATGTAGAGGTTGAGAGTCCTGAGATCTAATATTGGCCTTAGCGTTTTGTCCTTTTTGGGAATGAGGAAAAACAGGGAATAAACCCGTTCCTTTGTGATGATGAGGCACTAGTTCTATGGCTTGTTTGGTTAATAGTGCCTGCACCTCTGTTTGTAACATTTCCAGATGTTGCGATGATAGTTTGTGCACTTTTGGGGGAATTTTTGGGGGAAAATGTGTGAATTCTATGCAGTAACCATGTTGGATAATTGATAGTACCCATGTGTCTGTTGTGATGTTTGACCATTGATTGTGGAACATTTTCAGTCTTCCTCCCACAGGGGATGTGTGTTGGGGGAAGGTGATGGCAAAGTCACTGCTTGTTGTTAGTGGCTTGCTTTGCAGATTGGAATTTTCCCCTGGATTTGGGAAATTGCCCTCTGAAGGACCCTCGAAATCCCCTTCTTTGATATTATGTTTGGTATGAGGGCTTTGTTTGTGAGGTGGATGGCTCTGAGGGCTGTGGCCTGAAACCCCCCTATACTGAGGCTTCCGAAATGTCCCTCTGTATTGGGATGAATAAAGCGCTCCCATCGCTTTGGCTGTGTCGGCATCCTTTTTCATTTTTTCTATGGCTGTGTCCACCTGTGTGCCGAATAACTGCTGTTGGTTGAAGGGCATGTTGAGGACAGCCTGTTGGATCTCAGGTTTAAAACCTGATGATCTGAGCCATGCTTGGCGCCTAATGGTAACTGCCGTATTTATGGTTCTTGCGGCTGTATCAACTGAGTCTAACGCTGACCTTATCGGGTTATTTGTTATTGCCTGTCCCTCCTCTACTACCTGCTGAGCTCTCTTTTGGTGTTCATTGGGGAGATGTTGAATAATGACCTTCATCTCATCCCAATGAGCCCTGTCGTATCTTGCGAGGAGGGCCTGTGAGTTCGCTATGCGCCACTGATTGGCTGCTTGTGACGCTACCCTCTTTCCTGCTGCATCAATCTTTTTACTTTCCTTATCTGGAGGGGGTGCATCTCCAGAGGACTGCGAGTTAGCTCTTTTCCTCGCCGCGCTGACCGCTACCGAATCTGGGGGCAGCTCTTGCGTGATAAATACTAGGTCAGAAGGTGGTGGTTTATACTTCTTTTCTACCCTTGGGGTTATGGCTCTTCCTTTAACCGGCTCCTGGAATATCTGTTGGGCATGTTTGAGCATACCCGGGAGCATGGGTAGACTTTGGTATGTTGCGTGTGTTGAGGACAATGTATTAAAAAGAAAGTCATCTTCGACTGGTTCAGTGTACATGCTTACATTGTGGAAAGCTGCAGCCCTAGCCAAAACCTGTGTGTAGGAGGTGCTATCTTCAGGTGGAGAGGGGTTAGATGGATAGCATTCTGGACTGTTGTCTGACACAGGGTCATCATAAAGATCCCACGGATCTGTGTTTTGATGTGACTGCATAGTGTGTCTGGGAGACTGTGCAGTAGGTGTAGTAGGTGGTGAGACAGTTCGTTGAGGAGAATGAGGAGGAGACTGGGCTGGAGAAAATTGGCGTGGTGGAGATTGCTCTCCTGGCACTTTAGCCTTTGGCTGCTGGGTGTCCATACGTCCATGAAATGCCAGCTTTCTTTTAAATTTGAGGGGAGATGCTGTGAGGATCTTGCCAGTATCCTTGTGGATCTGCATCCTGGCTTGTCTATCATCAAATTCCTCCATTTGTTGAAGCTCTTCCTCAAATCTTTGGCTTTCTTTAAGCTGTTTTGAAAGTCCATGTTCCTCAGTATATGATTGTCTTTTTGGCTTCGAAGCCGTTTTTTTCGGTACCAAAATGCCTGGGGTAGTAGTAGGCCTCGGTTCTGAAAGTGACTTTCGGGGTCTCGACTCAACAGGTCGGTGTCGAATTTTTTCAGAGACTGTGTCTCGACTCGAGCCTGAAGACTTCGATGCGGGTGTGGCCTTTTTCGGTGCCGAAGGTGTTAATTGGTCACCGCTTGATTTTTTCCAGCTGGAGCCATGGCCTTCCGGCAGTGGCATCCCCAAGGCCTTTTGTTTGGTCTTGGTCTGGGTCGGGGCAACCGTACTCACATGCTGGCCCGCTGTCGGTGGTCGGTCAACGTCGGATTCGTCTGATTCGGATCCTTGAACGGAGATGGCAGCGTTGATCATCTCCTCTTCTTCCGCGTCGAGGTGTTCGGTGCTCTTGGACGCCATTTGTAGCCTTCTAGCCCTTCGGTCTCTCAAGGTCTTCTTGAAACGGAAGGATCTGCAGGCCTCACAAGTATCCTCTCGGTGATCTGGTGACAAACACAGATTACAGACCCGATATTGATCTGTGTAGGGATACTTGGTGTGGCACCGAGGGCAGAATCGGAACGGGGTCCGGTCCATGAGGCTTCGACGCTTCTTGCGGTCGGGCAGACCAGGCCCAGGTTGGGCGCAGGTGCCCCGAAGGGCAACCGAAGGTGTGTGTCTGCCGGTACCGAGGTGTTGATGCAAGATGGGGCGCAATCGAGAACAATACCGACGAATTTATTGAATTATAAGTTTTCCGAATCGAATAGCAGGAGTGAAGAGGAACACGTCTGAACCCGATGGCGGAAAAAAACCAATCTAAGATGGAGTTGATACCCATGCACAGTGGAGCCGAAAAGGAGGAGTCACTCGGTCCTGTGACTCGAAAAGACTTCTTTGAAGAAAATCAACTTGTAACACTCCGAGCCCAACACTAGATGGCAGGAACTGTGCATAGCATGTGTATTTGCAGCTACACATGCCACTGAACATATATATATATAAATCAAGGATTTGTAAAGCACGGCTAATTGCCCGTAGGGCCTCAAGGCTATCTAAGGATCTTTCTTCTGCTGTACTTTTCCGGATCTTGGGGACGGCTGCAAGGACGAGCTGGGAGGAACAGAGACATCTGTTGGGTATGTAGAAGGTGAGGCAGTGGTTGAGGTATGCTGATGCGCTTGTTGACTGGGAGCCAGAGTAAGTCTCTGAGGTGGGAGGAGATTTGTCTGTGTCGGGGATGTCCAGGATGATTCTGGCTGCTGTAGTCTTGATTGAAGTTTCTTGGAAATGTTGGCATATAGGCCCTCATTATGACATTGGCGGTAAATCCCAGTTACCGCCATGCTGACGGCCGCCAACTTACCACGGCGGCGGCGGATATCCATTCACCATATTATGATACACACACACCAATCTGACAGAATTCAGCCACAGACACAAATCCGCCAGTCCAAAGGTCAGTGATGAAGTAGCGGTCCCAAAACCCACACCGTTACGCCAACGGAACAACGCCCATCACATTATGACCCATGAATCACCACGGCGGACAGTGAATGGCGGTAAACCACTGGCAGACAAAACAACACCACGTTGGACAATTCAAACAACACCAGACAGACACCAAGACCACTGACACAACTAGAGCCATAAACTACTCACACCTATACACCACTCACGCACTCCACAACATACACCCCAACACATTACCCAACATATCCTCACCAACACACCACACATAACACCCATGGCACCACAAAGACACCCCCGTTTCACAGAGGAGGAGCTAAAGGTCATAGTGGAGGAAATTGTCAGGATAGAGCCACAGCTGTTTGGAGCACCGGTGCAGTAGATATCAATAGCCAGGAAGATAGAGCTATGGTGGAGAATCGTGGACAGGGTCAGCACCCAAGAACTAGGGATGACATCAGGAAGAGGTGGATTGACCTAAGGGGGAAGGTACGTTCCATAGCGGCAAGACACCAGCTCGCTATCCAGAGGACTGGCGGTGGACCCCCACCTCCTCCCCCACAACTCACAGCATGGGAGGAGCCAATCTTGCCAATACTGCATTCTAAGGGCCTGGCCGGAGTCGGAGGAGGACTGGCCTCTGGTAAGTCAACTTTCAACAATTATCACCCCCCATACCTGCATGCCATCACACACCCTCACTCCACCACATCCCACAGACTCCACCATCACATCTCACTCATCACAATGCCAAGCTCTGCATGCTGTACCAATGCATGGACAGCCCTCATAGCCCTGCATGGACACTCATCACTAAAGTATGCACCCCATAGAGAACTAACAATCCCACCATACACTAACCAACACAAGAAGTGAAAGCTGGCAGGGCAAATCCAACCATAGAGGGGAAGCCATGGATGTACAATATGTCAGACACATAAGCCATAACACATCATTTACATCCCTACAGGTATCCCTGCCAATGCCAGCGGAGAGGAGGTGCCAGCACTATCCAGGCCCCCAACAGAAGAGGCCCACAGTGATGACAGTAACTCTGGTCTTCAGGATCTGGATGATCTGCCTGGCCCATCAGGGACTACTGGACAGCCGGTTACCCAAGCCCAGTCATACACCACCACAGAGCCTCCCCATCTGGAAACACCACCACAGCACCCACACGTCTGTCCCCAGGACACGTCAATCAGCAGTGTGCCCACCTCTACAGGGACCCCAGACCACACCTCGCCCCCAAGACAATCAGGGACCTGGGGTCAGTGGCAGTGGGAACACAGTTCAGGGGACAGAGGCATAGGCCAACAGGGAAAATAGGAGGAATGATGTGCATCAGGGGGAGGACAGGCTCAGGGAACCGACTCGCCAGGAGGCCCTCTCCAAGATCCTGGGAGCCTATCAACATTCCAAGGACACGATGAGCCAGATCCTGGACAACATGCAGGAGAACAGGTGGCTGCAGGAGGGACAGTACCAGGGGATCAGGGAGGACTTGCAGGCCATCAACAACACCTTGATCTCCATAGCAGGGGTGCTGGCAGACATGGCCAACATTATGAGGGAGGCAGTCTCACACCAGTGGGCCCCTGCCACTAGCCAGACATCTGAACAGCCTTCCACTTCCACTGCTGCTAGTGGCCAGGAGGCCCCACCATAGGACTCACAGGCCACAAACACCCCCCCTGCAGAAGGTGAACCACCCCGCAAATGTTCCCTGCGATCCAGACAGAAGCCAGAGACACTTGCCAAGACCCCCGCCAGGAAAAGAGACTCTCCTGATTGTCACCCTTGTGTCCCACTCAGTGACCCTGTCCACCTTGAACTGCCATTGCTCCCCTTCCTTTGTCACCTTGGACAATACACCTGTGCTACAAACAGACTGGAACAAAACCATGGACTTCCCTCCATCATCACCCCATCCCATTGCACTTTTCCCCTATATGTTACCATCTCAATAAACACCCTTTGAAAAAAATCCATTTGGAGTATGTCATGTATATCAAATATGAAATCTTTGAAACAGGTACAAACATTGCAAAGGAACTGTACATAGAATGAGCATAGATTAACAACCTGTAGCTGGCTGTAGTGATCACACCAAGAGTATTTCTCAATTCACCAACATCTGCAAAATGAATTGCCAGGGGGAACAGTAAGTGGGCATAGAAGAGAGAAATATCAGCATGCCATTGCCACACAGATTACAACCAAAGTCATTGAAATGTAAAGTTACACTGTCCTACCTGTGTGTCATTGGAAGTATTGTTGTATAACTGATGTTCTGTTGTCCTCATCCTCTGCTTCCTCATCCTCACTGTTCACAAGGTCTACTGCTGCCACACAGGCATCTCCAGTCGCCTCCTCCTGCAGAAACGGACATGGCGCAGAGGGCCAGGTTGTGCAACATGCAGCATGCCACTACTATCTGGCAGACCTTGAGTGAGTAGCACAGAGATCCATCTGTCACATGGAGACACTGGAACCTGGCCTTCAAGAGGCCAAAGGTCCTTTCAATGATCCTTCTGGTTTGTCCATGTGCCTCATTATAACGTTCTTCTGCACTTGTCCTGGCATTCCTCACAGGGGTCAGCAGCCATGATAGGTTTGGGTAACCAGAGTCACCTGCAAATATTGAGGGACAACATTTAGCCACACACTATCCTATATGGCCCACACCATACCCATGCACCAACATATACTGGGTGGGAACAAGGGCTCACCTATTAGCCACACCCTGTGCCTCTGTAGTGGGGCCATCACATTTGGGATGCTGCTATTCCTCAGGAAAAAGACATCATGCACTGACCCAGGATACTTAGCATTGACATGGGAGATGTACTGGTCTGCCAAGCACACCATCTGAACATTAATGGGTGGCCAAATACTCAACCTGGGGGAAAACAATGTAGCGGCACATGTTTTATCAGGGCAGACAATACTCTTGTCAGCACTATTGAGAACACTGACTGTGACATTCCTGCTGCCAAGCCCACTGTCACTTGGAAAGAACCAGTTGCCAGGAAATGGAGTACAGATAGCACTTGCCCAAGAGGGGGGATCCCAGTGGGGTGACGGACATCAGATATCAGGTCAGGCTCCAATTGGGCACACAGTTCTGTGATTGTGGCCCTGCCAGGTACATAGGTGAGGATAATGTGCCTGTCCTCTAGTGTTGCCAAGTCCACCAGGGGTCTGTACACGCTCCATCTCCTATTTATCCACAGCGGTAGGTATCTAAGGGACACAAGAGTGAGGAGGCTGTGTGATATGTCCAGTATGTGCCTATTTCTCCTGGGGCGCAGCATGAACCCATAGGGCTGCCCCACCCCCATGAAATGGAGTCCACCTGGCCTGTGTGGAGGATAGGTGGAAGGGTAGTATTTCCGCTGACGTTGTGCGCCATGGCAGGAGGCAATCGGGAACCGCCGTGCAACTCCTCATTGGCTAATATTGAGCCCTATGGGTTACAGTGGCCATTGGTGATCTGCGGTGACGGTATGCACCGCCACGGATGTGGCTGCCATTTTCTATATGATTCCTCACTTGATACCTGACCTTACATAGTAGAGGACCTACACTGCATGTGCTGCTGTGACCTGTGTCTGGAACCTACCATGGCCCGTGTGACTGGGGAAAGGGCCATAGCCTTCACTTCGAAGGAGTTGGAGAGACTGGTGGATGGGGTCCTACCCCAGTACAGACTGCTGTATGGGCCTCCAGACCAACAGGTGAGTACACTGTGGGCACCATGCATGTGGCATGAATGCATGGAGTTGTGTGTTTGAAGTTCTCGTATAAGGGGGGTGAGTGGATGTCCACTTTGCCGTGTACACGTTGTGTGCTGGGCTATGTGTGTGTCAGTGGTGATGGAAACGGGTATGGTGGGCCTTATGTGTAACTGGCTAGAATGTTTGTCTAATGGTGTTTTCCTGTGTGTATTGCCTCTGCAGGTCAGCGCCCATCAAAAGAAGGGTATATGGTGTGCCATCGCCAAGGAGGCGCTGACCCTGGGGGTCAATGGCAAGCGGAGCACCCACTGTTGCAAACAGTGGGAGGACCTGAGACGCTAGGCACGAAAGACGGCAGAGGCCCACATCACAGCAGCCACAAGGGGGTGAGTATAGTGGCTATCATTACAACTTACGGCTGGTGGGGTGGTATCCGGGTGGTGGATGTGTGTTAGTGGGTACCCCTAGGCCAGGCCTGACATAGCTGCGTAGATCTTCTGGTCGCTAGGGTTCTGAAGGGATAATCCTGCCTACCTAGCTTGTAAGCATCCACTACTGGTCAGGGCTGCGTGGGTCCCAGGTGTGCTGCAGTTGGTGGTGTGTGCCCCTCCTCATGCCTTAGTGGCGAGCAATATCAGTGGTGGTGCAATGCATAGTGCGTAGGCCTGTTCCCTGTGTGTGAGGGTGCTGTGTACGCCAATGGTAGTGTTGGTGCAGCCACTGACCCAGTGTATCCTTTGTCTCTCTCTCCCCTTTCTTGTTTTGTCATCCTGTCCTTATGTGCATTGGCATCATCTGGTGGAGGAGCAGAGGCACCGGCGACGGAGGGAGCTACTTCCCCTAGGACCCAGGAGGCAGAGTCCACCAACGCTGAGGGCACCAGTGGGACGGAGGGCAAGGGGAGCACTACGGCAGAGACTGGAGGGGACAATTCAGACACAGATACCTCCTCTGATGGAAGCTCCCTGATGGTGGCAGACACTTCTCTGACTACCCCAGCTACAGGTACAGCCACCACCCCCGTACCAGCACTGCCTTCCCAGCAGCCCCTCATCGAGTTGCCAGTGTCCGCTCACCCAAGAGAGTGGGCATCTCCTTCGCGCCAGGCACCTCAGGCCCTGACCCAGTGAGCTCTGCTGCCCTGAGTGAGGAGGCTATTGACCTCCTGAGATCCATCTCTGTAGGACAGTCAACCATTGGGAATGCCATCCAGGGGCTGGCAGCCCAGATGCAACAATCTAATGCATTCCTGGAGGGCATTCAGACTGGAATGGCGGCCCAACAGAGATTGATCGAGGCTCTGGCCTCCTCTCTGATGGCAGCCATTGTCCCTGTTTCTACTGCCCCCCCCCTCATCTACCACTTCCCAGTCCCAGTCCCCTCAACCCCACCCATCACAAGCACACAGCCAGACGACCATGCACACAGGACAACACCCAAGAGTGTCACAGGAAAACACAAGAAACACACTTCATCCCAAAGGCACTCACACAAACACCATCCAGTTGCAGACACAACAACATCCACTATGTCCACTGTCTCCCCCTCCTCCTCCTCCTCCACCTCCCACTCAGTTGCGTCCACACTCACACCTGCATGCACAACATCATCTTCCACTACCTGAATCATCACAACACCAAGCAGAACACACACCTCACTGGCAGACACCTCTATAACAGCCATGCACACGTCCCCTGTGTCCTCTCCCACTGTGTCTGTCACCCCCTCCTAAAGTACACAAACGCAAGCAGTCAGACATGCAACAGCCACCCACCTCACTACAGCATACAGCCCATGCACCTGCACCCAAATCCAGCAGACAAACACCTCCAACAACCACTCCCTCATCCTCCACTCCCATTCTTTCTCCTTCTTCCTGCCCCAATGTCCCTAAGAAACTTTTCCTTTCCACCAATGACCTCTTCCCTACCCCTCCCCTGCCCCCCCCCGTCCTGCAAGTATGGCCAGGGTATCACAAACCCAGCCAAGCACCTCAGGCACACAGTCCACGGGCCCAGTTCCATCCGCACCTACTCATGGTGGAAAGGATTCCAGGCTACATTTACTGAAGGGGAAGGAGCCTGCACCAGCAGGCAAGAAGGGCAAGGAGCCTGCACCAGCAGGCACGAAGGGAAAGGAGCATGCCCCAGAAGCTGTCACGGAGCCCCCACCACCAACCGTGGTTGTGCAGCCATCCAAAGGGGCAGGGGCTGTGCAGGAGCCTCCCACCACCACAGTGTAGGCATCCGAGGATGCAGGGGCTGTGCAGGAGCCTCCCACCTCCATCACCACCAGCACCACCACAGTGCAGTCATCCAAGGGTGCAGGGGCTGTGCGGGAGCCTCCCACCACCACAGTGCAGCCATCCAAGAGTGCAGGGGCTTTGCAGGAGCCTCCCACCACCCCCACCACAGTGCAGCCGTCACCGCAGGCGGACGCAATATGATCCTGCCTCCATGGGCTGCTGTGCGGCCTTTCCACTCCAGAACCAGTGGTCAAGACACCCACTTGAGAGACTGTGGCCTTGCACTCCCCAGAACCAAGCACACGGCATGCTGCCCCCTCCAGAACCATTGGGGGAGACACCCACTAGAGAGTCTGTGGCCTTGCACTCCCCAGGACAGAGCAATGGGCATTTTGCCCCCTCCAGAACCAGTGGGGAAGACACCTACTTGAGAGACTGTGGCCTATCACTCCCCAGGACCAAGCACAGGGCATGTTGCCCCCTCCAGAACCAGTGAGAAAGACACCCACTAGAGAGACTGTGGCCTATCACTCCCCAAGACCAATCACAGGGCATGTTGCCCCCTCTAGAACCAGTGGTGTTGTTTTCACTCCCGGCTGTGGTGCCCCCCACCCTCCCCCTGAGGTGCTGCCTATTTGCCAACTGATGCCCCTGCAGTGTTCTCTCCGTATTGATGCAGGTGACAAGTGGGACGTTGGACTTTGCCATGCGGCCCATACAAACTGAGAACTGGGCAGTGTCCCTTTTTCTGAACATTTGTAGATATCTGTTACATTGGCTAAATTATTTTTATGTGTTGATCTTATTACAATCACTTTAGTAAATTTGTGTTGTCCTTGCATTATTCGGCCAATTTGGGGGATGAACTTGTTTTCTTGTGCATCTGGTTGTGTGTATGGTGTGTGTGTGTATGGGTTGTGTGTGGTGCGCGTGTGTGTGTCACTCTTTTTTTCCTCCCCCATCCCTTGTGTGCTAGGCTGCTGTAGTCACTGTTGTCGTCTTCGCCGGCATTGGTGTTCGTGGTGGAGCAGAACATAGAATTTCATTGGAAATACATGCAGTTCGGGTTCCATGGCAGTGTGGTTCTTCCCTGTGTCTCCAATGGTGAGTTCTTTCACTTCTGAGCTCTGTTTCTGCCAGGCTTTTGATGTTGTTGGTACCGCCCAGAAAAGGTGGCGAATTGTCTTGTCATAATATGGTGGGCGGAACTTTGACTTCTGCCTGGCTGTAGGCGGCTACCGCTGTGGTGCCTGTTGTTTCCGTCCTGGTGGTCAGTGTGGTACATTGGCTGTCTTTCGGAGATCTTTCCGCCATGGTCATAATTTGGCGGTAGTTACCACCAGACTGTTGGCGGTATTATCGCCACTTTATTGCCGACGGCCAGGGTCGTAATGAGGGCCATAGTGCGTTATCATAGTCCAGGTTGCTAGTCACAAGTGCATGGGTGACTGTCTTCCTCGTGTCGGGGAAAATCCAGTCCAAAATCTTCCACAGAAGACGGAGGGTGTGGAAGCTTGATGAGGAGACAGCGTTAACTTGGCAGGTCACCGACAGAATGGAGTCCACGATGATGCCCAGGTTGCACGCATGGTCCGTGGGGGCAGGGGCGTTACCCAGAGTGGTGGGCCACCAGTAGTCATTCCAGGCAGAAGGGGTGGAGCCGATCACAAGGATCTCTGTCTTGTTTGAGTTGAGCCTGAGGCAGCTGGCCTTCATCCAGGCGGTGACTGTGCTCATCCTGCTGTGGAAATTCCTTTTGGCTTGCACATAGTCCTTCGACAGAGAGACAATCAGTTGGGTGTCATCAGCATTGGAGACTGTGTTTAGCTCATGTTGTCTGGTGGTGTTATTGAGTGGGCCATGTAGACGTTGAAAAGCGTTGGGCTGAGTGAGGATCTTTGTGGTACTCTGCAGCAAGTGTCTTTAGGTTCTGATGTGATTGGTGGTAGTCTGACCCTTTGTGTTCTTCCAGTGAGGAAGGACCTGATCCAGTTCAGGGCTTTGTCTCGGATGCCGGCGTCGTGCAGTCTGTCACAGAGGGTGGAGTGGGAGTGGGAGAGGGTGTCAAATGTTGCGGAGAGGTCGAGGAGGATGAGTGCAGCAGTGCCTCTGTGGTCCAGTATGATGCGTATGTCATTGGTGGCTGCTAAGAGTGCGGTTTCAGTGCTGTGGTTGCTTCTGAAACCGGACCTGGAAGGGTACAGGATGCAGTCTGTCTTGAGGAACTCGGTGAGTTGCTGGTTGACGGCCTTCTCCGTTACCTTGACTGGGAAAGGGAGCAGAGAGATGGGTCTGTAGTTCTTCCGCTCCCTAGGGTTGGCAGTGGGTCCCTAGACTAGCAGGCTGATTTTGGTGTGTTTCCAGTCTGAGGGGAATGTCGTGGTCTTGAAGGACAGGTTGATGGTTTGGCAGAGCTCAGGTGCTATGGAGGCGCTGGCCAAGTTGAGAATGTGATGAGGGCATGGATCCAAGGGTGCTATCGAGTGCATATATGTATATATATATATATAGACACACACACACACACACTGAAAAAAACAAAGGTTACAAGGATGTTATAGTTAGAACACAGAATTTAAAAAAACATAGAAATTCGATTAAAAACCAAAGGTTAAAGGGACTTTATAGTTAGGTTTACAATTTAAACGTACCAAACCAGTTATTTCAAGAAACTATAACTAGCACCCTAAGGAAACTATAACTTGCGCCCCCTCCATGCACAGTTTTTTCGTCAAAATGTTTTTGTGAAAATATTACATTGATATTATCAATGATGTTATCGAAGTTGTCATGAGTGCTGTAATTTGTGGGGTAATTAGCAGTGCGTGGCGAGGGCAATGTTTCCTCTGTTTCCCTGCCTGCATCTCCCTGTGCTGGATAACAGAGGAAACCTATGCTTGCAGTGAGGGAGAGCTGTCAAACAGCTCTCCCTCACCCTCAATTCAAGTGTTTACTGTGACTTGGTGGGAGCTGTCAGCAAGTTATAGCAAGCACCCCGGGACATAGAAAGAGCCGGTCCCGGGGAGTTGCTGTCAGCAAGGCCATTATTGTCTCCTCAAGAGGGGCACAGGCCCACTCAAACATCAGTAGCCCCTGGGTGGTTCTCGGGCTCAAAACTGACCGCCTATTTGTTTTAAAATTAGGCCTGGGGAGGTGGCGGTCCCTAGGGCTGTGGGGGAGGGCAAGGTGGCCTCTGTTAGATTTGCTAAAGCCCCAGGAAAGTGGTAGTCCCCTGGGCTGCTGGGAGGCGGGTGGCCTCCTATATTAGATTTATTTAAAGCCCTGGGTAGATGACGGTCCCAGGGCTGTATGGGGGCTTGGCGGCCCACCACTTTAGATTTGTTAAAGACCTTAGGGAGGTGGTGGTCCCTGGGGCTGCGGGGTGGGGGCTGGTGACCCCCTTTAGAATTCTTTAGAGCCCTAGGGAGGTCCCTGGCTCCATGGCTGCAGGGGGGCTGGGTGCCCCCCTGCATTTTTACTGTTCAAAGCCCCTGCGTGATGGCGGTCCTCGGGCTGCGGGGGCTGGGAATCCCACATTTCATAATGGTAATGCCCCACTCAGGGCTGCAGTTAAACAAGTGCGGGAACCCATGCTTCTTTTTTTTATTATTTTCAGCAGATCCGCTACGGCTCCTGCCGAAATTTAAAAACAAAATGCTTTTTTGGCTCTTGGGGTGGGGGTCCCTTTGGTACCTCAGCACCAGAGCTACGGGGTCAGGGTACTCTACAAGGCCCCTTTTTCTGATTTTGTAAAAAAAATTCAGGGACTTGGCTGAAGCCAAGTCCCAACATGGCTGCCAATACTTCCAGGTTGAAGTGTTGGCAGCCAATCAGATCTCCACACGAGATCAGGAGGGTTCGCGTCCCTATATATACTAATTTAGATTTTATTTAGTTTCTCAAAAATTACTGAATGGATTTAAGCCAAATAACAAAAAGGGCACTTTCTTAACCAAAAGCTACCTTTCTGCCAAATTGGGTGTAATTCCATCCAGAGTTTCGGGCGCTATCGCTGTTCAAATTCCCTATGGAAAAACGAATTCTAATTTGGCAGGGTCTAACATGATGTTGCCCTTGGAGGAAATGTGTTTTGGGACCCCCCCTTTTTCCCAGCTCCTACTTGATAGATTACTACGAAACATTCCAGACAGCAGCTGAAGTAAGCGTCGTATTTTCTTGAAAAAGTTTGTGATTCATCAAACTGCGCAAAACAAAAAACTATTTTTCTATAGAAATTAGGTCCTAAATATAACTACCTCAGGGTGACCGCCAGTAGGTAATAAATATATATGGCCAATGTCCATCAGAGAAGTTATCATGAGATGTTGAAAAATTGGCGTAGGCTCACTGAGAACTCCCTGCATCTGTTTTTTACCAAAGATTCATAAAAATAAACGTCATCCTCCTGGCAGACCTATTGTCAGTTTGATAGGTTCCCTCTTGGAAAATCCATCTAGATATTTAGATCTTTTCCTGTGTCCCTATGTCACAGAGCTCTCTTCATATCTATGTAACACCACAGATTTTCAATCTAAAATTGACATCATTCCTTGGCAGAACATGTATCTTTTGGTGACTATGGATTTAACATACCTATATACATCCATTAAACATCAATTTAGTATGGAAGCATGCAGATATTTTTCAAGGACGCGCTCCATAGAATGTGCACAACATATTGAGATGTTGATGACCATGTTATCATTTTGTCTAACACACTATGGGCCTCATTACAACCTCAGCGGTCTTCTCAGAAGACCGCCGAGGCTGCGGGCGTCAGAATACCGCCAGTACTGGCGGTATTCCTGGCTCTCTATTTCGACTTCTCCGCTGGTTACCATCCGCTGGCCCAGCGGAAAAGTCACATGAACAATGCAGCCAGCTCATAATAGAGCCAGTGGCAATGCTGATGTGCTGCGGGTGCAGTAGCACCCATCGCGCATTTCATTGCCCGACATTCGGGCATTGAAACGCGGGATGGGGCTCATTCATCAGCCTTCTAGCAGAGACGTTATATAACAATGGCTAATGCAGCATCAGTTCACAGTGAAGGAAAAGAGAATACATTAAAATGCCAAACACAATCCTGGCAGCTTGTTGTTTCTGTACACCATCAGACACTGAAAGAGGATATATGTAAATCCCTACTGCATACATTCTGGAATCTAAATTATATCAATTTGTGGAAGGGGTAAGCCTGAGAATCTATGGTGATTTAAAGGTCAGACTTACTGTTACTAAGACAGGAATGCAGAAAAACATGTTAGCACCAGCATGTTTCACTACCTCAAAAGAGAGTAAAATATCAGCAATATTCCAGCAAAGTTGAGAGAATGCAACAATAAAAACAAAACTGGGTCACCTTGAGTTTGTAGGGCAGAGGTACCATTCTTCTAAAAAACCTGCACTTTTTGTCTGGATGAGGTGGCTTACAAAAGAGGAAACACAGATAAGTAGAACTAAAGCTGTCCTTCAGCAATAAAAATGATGCAACTAGAGCTGCGGTTCCGAAGTCTAGAAATCTGTGCTCATACTGGCATCTGGTGGCTATTACAGGAACTGCCGGTCAATTAAATGATCTGCAAAGGTTCACTGGTGAACAATGTGTGCAGCATTGATACTTTTGCAGTGACCGTGGCGCCCTTGGCTGAGATTGGTGGCGTACCGGGGTGCCACGGCGCACAGTTTGGGAACCACTGCTCTAGGTAACAGGGAAATGTTGAGTCTTCCTAACTTAGATTCTTTCTGGAGCTCAGCAAACAACACAAGGAACTTAAAACTATCCTGACATGTAATTGGCATGTTTTGCAACAAGATTAACATATTAGGACAAGGATTGGCCTGCACCCTCAGATTAGGTATCGAAAAATGTGATAACTTGGAGACATGTTAACCAAAAGTTTGTTTATGAAAAAAGGATAATACAATGTGGTTGGCAAAAGAGTCTGGAGTTTTGCAGCTGTGGTTATTGCAACGCATGCAAATATACAGTGAACACACAGTCTTTTGTGACATTTGAGGGGAGACTGTGCCATATCACAGAGAGGATCACATGCAAAACCGAATTTGTAGTGTATGTTATCCAACATGCATGCCAAAAACATAGGTTGGGAGTACCATTTACAAGCTCAAGATTTGATTCTTGCAACACCTTAGAGCCATCAAGATTCACAACAGATCATATCCCATGGCGAAACATTTTTGGGATGTACACGAAGGAGCCTGCAAGAGTCTCACTTTTTATGGTATTAAATATGTTAAGATAGACCCTAGCAAGGGAGACAGAGCACTGGAATTAAGAAAAATAGAGTCCAGGATGATTCTATCATTGGGGACAGAGACACCATGGGGGCACAATTTAGATGCCGAACTACATGTGCATATTTAGGGGACATGATGGGAACCTATTAGAACTGGATTAAGTTGATAATGATACAGTGAATTTTTCATCGGAGGTCTCCCTATCTGGTTAGAGTTAATTACTTGAATAACTGCTCTCGTGTGTGACCGACCAGAATTTGGTATTTTTTAAATCTGAAATGTAATATATTTATGGAGAAATAACAGTAATGGATGGTGTAACTAGGTATTCGCTCACGTGTGCAGTAATGGGTTGTATGTTTTGCACTTTGCTGGTAATATAGGAGGCTAGCCTGCTTTGTAGTTGGTACCTAAGGTACTTACACCTTATACAAGGTACAGTTATCCCTTATTAGTGAAATGTAGGCAGTGTCTACAAACCAGGCTGTCTAGAGGTAGCTGTAGGCAGAGCAGCCAACGCTGAACTAGGAGACATGCAAAGCTCTTGCAATACCACTGTTGTCACACAGTACTAACATACAAGAAAGTCAATATTCAGTGTTACCAAAAATAAAGATACTTTATTTTAGTGACAGAAAACCAAAAATATCTTAGAGGCTATATTCCCTTAGGAAGTAAGTAAAACACAGAAAATATACACTAGTAACCAAAATCAGGTAACTATACAATCACAAAATAATGAAAATAGTGAAAATCACCATAGGCTAGAATGGGCCTAGGGGCAACACAAACCATATACAAAAATAGTGGAATGCGAAAGTCGGTTCTCCACCTAGGCAAGAGTAGTGTCTAGAGGGGCGCTGGGAGTGTAAGAAAACACCAAAGGTAAGTAAGGTACCCCACCCCAGAGCCCAGGAAAACAGGAGTAAAGTACAGCAAGTTTCCTCAGAACACTCTAGAAGTCATGGTAAAGGATTATGCAAAAACCAGGCAAGACTGCAAGACACCAACAATGGATTTCTGGACCTGAAGAACTGTAGAGAGAGGAGACCAAGTCAAAGAACAGATGAAGAGTCCATGGAGAACAGGAGCCCCTGGTAACCCGGATGAAGGTGCAAAAGTGGATTCTCCGGTTGGAAGAAAAAGTCAGAAATGCACCAAAGAAGACAGCTGCGGGTTCCTACTTGGTGCAACAGATATCCCACTTCCGGTCGTTGGTTGCAGGCTGTTTTTTGTCATTGGATTCTGCCAACAAGCCTTGGCTCACGCAAATGTTGAGGTTGGCTAGAAAAGGCACTACCTGGGCCCAGGAGGGACCTGGGGGTCTCGACTCAGACTGAGGGGACCGAGGGGGCTCTCAGCACTTTAGAGAGCCCTCAGAAGGTCAGGAAGCACCCACAGGAGTCCAAGGACACCGGGACAAAGGAGCTGCAGAACGAGGTAGTCGCAGCACTACACAAAGGGATCCCACGCCGCTGGAGAACAACTCAGGGATCTGAGCGTCGCAGGATAGAGTGCTGGGGACCTAGGCTACGCTGTGCACGAAGGATTTCTGCAAGAAGCGCACAGAAGCTCTAGGAGCTGCAAAACACACGGTGCACAGGGGTACTGTCTGGCTCGGGGAGGCAAGCCCTTACCTCCACCAAGTTTGGACAGCTGGACCTTTGGACAGTCAGGATCATTTTGGTCCACCACTTGTGTTCCAGGGATCACGCTCGTCAACAGGAGAGGAGTCCCAGACTTCCGGTACTGCAGAGAGGTGCCTGCTGAAGACAGGCAGTCCTCAGAGCGTGCAGAAACCTGGAAACTGTTGCAGTTGCTGGCAGGAACTGAAGTTACAGAATTGCAGTAACCTTCCTGGATACTTTGTTGCAGTTGCAGAGTTCCTGGAGCAGTTCTGCGGATCATCCGACGGTAGAAGGTGAAACAAGTTGCAGAAGAGTCCTGCTGGAATCTTGCAAAACCTAATCTGAGGAAACACCCACAGGAGAGACCCTAAATAGCCCTCAGAGGGGGATTGGTAACCTAACCAGGTAATTACATATCAGGAGGGGTCTCTGACGTCATATGCTGGCACTGGCCATTCCGATGCTCCCAGAGTTCGCAGACCATCCTGAAAAAAAAGATGGCAGAACACAGGAACGCTCTGGATGAGCTCTGGGCACGGTGATGGACAGGGGAGTGGTCACTCCCCTTTCCTTTGTCAAGTTTTGCACCAGAGCTGCGACTGAGGGTTTCTAAAACCGGTGTAGTCTGGATTATGCAAGGAGGACACCGTTTGTGCTCTTCAAAGCATTTCCAGAGGCTCTGGGAGGATACCCCTCCCATGCCTGTAACACCTATTTCCAATGGGAGAGGGTGCAACACCCCTCTCCTAAAGGAAAGGCATTGTTCTGCCTTCCTGAGATTGAGCGTCTCAGTCCCCAGGAGGACAGAAACCTGTCTGTGAGGTGGCAGCAGCTGGGGCTGGATTGGGAACCTCAGAGAGCTGGTTTGTCAGTATTGAGGGTCCATGGTGGAGCCCCCAGGGTGCATGGAATTGGCCCCCTAATACCAGAATCGGACTGGGGTACAATTTCTTAATCTTAGACACCTCACATGGCCATATTCGGAGTTACCATTGTGAAGCTACATATATGTATTGAAATATATGTAGTGCACCTTATAATGGTGTCCCCGCACTCACAAAGTCTGGGAAATTGGTCCTGGACATGTGGGAGCACCTCTGCTAGTGCAGGGGTGCCCTCACACACAGTAACTTTTCACCTAGCCTTCAGTAGCTGAAGTTTAGACATATAGGTGACTTATAAGTTACCTGGTGCAGTGGAAATGGCTGTAAAATAGTGCTTGTACAAATTTGGAATCAGAGAGAGCATAAGCACTGGAGTTCTGGTTAGCAGGACTCCAGTGACACCGTCAAGCATACTGACAAAACAGTAAAACATACTGACATGTAGGCCACAAACTATGAGCACTGGGGTCCTGGCTAGCACGATCCCAGTGCTACAGTAAAAACACACTGACAAGCAGGCCAAAAATGAGAGTAACCATGCTAGAAAGAGGCTACTTTCTCACGGTGGTGTAACAAGGTATTCGCTCATGTGTACAGTAATGGTCTTTATGTTTTGCACTTTGTTGGTAGCACATTGTAAGCAGTAGTCCTCGAAGATTATCCCCTTATCTCTTTTATTTATGGCAGCACTTAGCACTTTACACAATATGCAATGAGGTATGGTTATATGCAATCCAGGAACACTGACAACTGCCATGGTTCTGCAGTGCACAGCACACGCCACTTGAATATCTGGTATCGCTGAGTTGCCATATCCAGACTAATCTGCTATTTCAGTTTTTATTTGATATATGCTCTATATTTATGGAAGCACTTGACACTTTATACAACAGGCAATGAGGAATGGTAATGTGCTATTCAGGAATATTGATAATTGCCATGATTTTGCAGCGCACAGCACACATCACTTTAATATTTGGTAACATCGAGGTGACATATAGAGACTAAGGGCCAGATGTAGCAACCGTTTTGCATGGCGCAAACTGCAAAATTCGGAGTTTGCGCCATGCAAAACGGGCATCGCGATGTACATTCCCATTTTGCGAGTCGGTACCGCAAATAGGAAGGGGTGTTCCCTTCCTGTTTGTTATTCGCACCGCGATGCAGAATTGCGGTCACAAAGCAATTCGCAGTTAGCACCCATGTCTAATGGGTGCTAACTCATTCGCAAAAGGGAAGGGGTCCCATGGGACCCCTTCCCCTTTGTGAATGTCGCCAAAACTATTTTTTCAGAGCAGGCAGTGGTCCAATGGACCACTGCCTACTCTGAAAAAATGAAACCAAATGGTTTCATTTTTTCTTTTCTATTGCAACTCGTTTTCCTTTAAGGAAAACGGGCTGCAATACAAAAGAAAACTGCTTTATTAAAAAAGCAGTCTCAGACATGGAGTGCAGGGAATTGCAAGGGGGTCGCAAATTGCGACCCACCTCATTAATATTATTGAGGTGGGTCTTTGCGACCCCTTTGCGATTCGCTGATGTCTGCATATGATTTTGCGACTCTACCTACATCTGGCCCTAAACTACTAGTAAGCATTTTATTTCATATATGCAAAGCCAGACATACAGAAATCAATTATAAAGAAACGAAGTTCCGCTTATCACAGATTATCATGAAATTTGCTAATTTAGCAATGGAACACACTGCTCCATATTTGCCAGACGTATGCACTTCTATTTTTAGTAGTGTAGTTTGCATGGCACAAGCCACTTTTATTTTTGGCCTTGTATGGGGTCATCTTAAGGGATTGATGAATTGTGCAGCATTTGCTTTGGCATTACAGATGTGATTTAGAAACACTGACTGTCACTTTGCAGTTGGCACAACATACGCCATGTCTGATTTTAGAGACACATAGGTGTTGTATTTGAGATACTGACAATCTGTACGGTACCAAACAGGATATTTGCTCTTGATACAGTAAATACACAAACTGTATAGAAATGTAATCATGTACAATACATATTACCAGGATGAATGCCAAGTGAGCGCTGAATTTAGTCCCGAATATTAGGCAGATGTTATGCACTTTAATATCAAGTACGGTAATTTATATGGCATAAGTCACTTTAAATTTTGGGTTTTGGATGGATGATTGTTATTTATAGCCATATAGGATAATGTTTCATTGAATATTATCAATAATTTGCATAATAATACAATTAGTACAGTATGTAAATGAAACATTGGTATCTTATATTCACCACAAGGAATGCTATATCATGCATGAACAATAATGCTCTTAATAGATCAACGACTGAATTTAGAGAAAATCAAAATGAGATTTTGAATACTGAAGTTGTTTTCCATGCATTGTACTCTAAATGATTGAGCACGATTGCAGTAAATTACTTTCCAAGATGGCGCACACATTGTCTTTGGGAACAACAAGATGGCAAGTAAGGTAGTGAGGGGGCATAAAAAGAAACAATGGACAACAAGCTTATATTGAGAAGTTGATTGTATGTGAGGGATTATCCATATAAGGCGCTCAGCCGAAATGCGTCAACATTTTTTATGAGGGAGCATTTTGAACAAATAAATTAATAGTTTGTGTGCTGCTTGGCTGTTTTTCAATTAAAATGGTGGCACTGTAAATGGCTGCTGTGGTCTGGCTACCTGCGGTGGCAAGAAGCTCACAATACCAAGATAACTTTATATATGAAAAACTCAAAGATGAAAGTAATGTTATAGTTAGGTGAAATTGTCAGTCAGTGACAACATTAACATTTTGAACACAAAAAAAACACAGAAATTCACCAGTTATAGTTGGCAGAGCTATAAGGATGTCATCAGCGATTTCATCAATGCTGTCACTGGAGATGTGTAAGGAAATGCCTCCTTGGCATGGTTGCCCCCTGACTTTTTGCCTTTGCTGATGCTATGTTTACAATTGAAAGTGTGCTAAGGCCTGCTAACCAGGCCCCAGCACCAGTGTTCTTTCCCTAACCTGTACTTTTGTATCCACAATTGGCAGACCCTGGCATCCAGATAAGTCCCTTGTAACTGGTACTTCTAGTACCAAGGGCCCTGATGCCAAGGAAGGTCTCTAAGGGCTGCAGCATGTCTTATGCCACCCTGGAGACCTCTCACTCAGCACAGACACACTGCTTGCCAGCTTGTGTGTGCTAGTGAGAACAAAACGAGTAAGTCGACATGGCACTCCCCTCAGGGTGCCATGCCAGCCTCTCACTGCCTATGCAAGTATAGGTCAGTCACCCCTCTAGCAGGCCTTACAGCCCTAAGGCAGGGTGCACTATACCATAGGTGAGGGTACCAGTGCATGAGCATGGTACCCCTACAGTGTCTAAACAAAACCTTAGACATTGTAAGTGCAGGGTAGCCATAAGAGTATATGGTCTGGGAGTTTGTCAAACACGAACTCCACAGCACCATAATGGCTACACTGAAAACTGGGAAGTTTGGTATCAAACTTCTCAGCACAATAAATGCACACTGATGCCACTGTACATTTTATTGCAAAATACACCCCAGAGGCCCTGAAACTTAACCGACTGTCTGTGTAGGCTGACTAGTTCCAGCAGCCTGCCACACTAGAGACATGTTGCTGGCCCCATGGGGAGAGTGCCTTTGTCACTCTGAGGCCAGTAACAAAGCCTGCACTGGGTGGAGATGCTAACACCTCCCCCAGGCAGGAGCTGTAACACCTGGCGGTGAGCCTCAAACGCTCACCCCTTTGTCACAGCCCAGCAGGGCACTCCAGCTTAGTGGAGTTGCCCGCCCCCTCCGGCCACGGCCCCCACTTTTGGCGGCAAGGCTGGAGGGAACAAAGAAAGCAACAAGGAGGAGTCACTGGCCAGTCAGGACAGCCCCTAAGGTGTCCTGAGCTGAGGTGACTCTAACTTTTAGAAATCCTCCATCTTGCAGATGGAGGATTCCCCCAATAGGGTTAGGATTGTGACCCCCTCCCCTTGGGAGGAGGCACAAAGAGGGTGTACCCACCCTCAGGGCTAGTAGCCATTGGCTACTAACCCCCCAGACCTAAACACGCCCTTAAATTTAGTATTTAAGGGCTACCCTGAACCCTAGAAAATTAGATTCCTGCAACAACAAGAAGAAGGACTGCCTAGCTGAAAACCCCTGCAGAGGAAGACCAGAAGACAACAACTGCCTTGGCTCCAGAAACTCACCGGCCTGTCTCCTGCCTTCCAAAGAACTCTGCTCCAGCGACGCCTTCCAAAGGGACCAGCGACCTCTGAATCCTCTGAGGACTGCCCTGCTTCGACGACGACAAGAAACTCCCGAGGACAGCGGACCTGCTCCAAAAAGACTGCAACTTTATCCAAAGGAGCAGCTTTAAAGAACCCTGCAATCTCCCCGCAAGAAGCGTGAGACTTGCAACACTGCACCCGGCGACCCCGACTCGGCTGGTGGAGAACCAACACCTCAGGGAGGACCCCCGGACTACTCTACGACTGTGAGTACCAAAACCTGTCCCCCCTGAGCCCCCACAGCGCCGCCTGCAGAGGGAATCCCGAGGCTTCCCCTGACCGCGACTCTCTGAAACCTAAGTCCCGACGCCTGGAAAAGACCCTGCACCCGCAGCCCCCAGGACCTGAAGGACCGGACTTTCACTGCAGAAGTGACCCCCAGGAGTCCATCTCCCTTGCCCAAGTGGAGGTTTCCCCGAGGAAGCCCCCCCTTTCCTGCCTGCAGCGCTGAAGAGATCCCTTGATCTCTCATTGACTTCCATTGCGAACCCAACGCTTGTTCTAACACTGCACCCGGCCGCCCCCGCGCCGCTGAGGGTGAAAATTCTGTGTGGGCTTGTGTCCCCCCCGGTGCCCTACAAAACCCCCCTGGTCTGCCCTCCGAAGACGCAGGTACTTACCTGCTGGCAGACTGGAACCGGGGCACCCCCTTCTCTCCATTGAAGCCTATGCGTTTTGGGCACCACTTGGAACTCTGCACCTGACCGGCCCTGAGCTGCTGGTGTGGTAACTTTGGGGTTGCTCTGAACCCCCAACGGTGGGCTACCTTGGACCAAGAACTGAACCCTGTAAGTGTCTTACTTACCTGGTAAAACTAACAAAAACTTACCTCCCCCAGGAACTGTGAAAATTGCACTAAGTGTCCACTTTTGAAATAGCTATTTGTGAATAACTTGAAAAGTATACATGCAATTGAAATGATTCAAAGTTCCTAATGTACTTACCTGCAATACCTTTCAAACAAGATATTACATGTTAAATTTGAACCTGTGGTTCTTAAAATAAACTAAGAAAAGATATTTTTCTATACAAAACCTATTGGCTGGATTTGTCTCTGAGTTTGTGTACCTCATTTATTGTCTATGTGTATGTACAACAAATGCTTAACACCACTCCTTGGATAAGCCTACTGCTCGACCACACTACCACAAAATAGAGCATTAGTATTATCTCTTTTTACCACTATTTTACCTCTAAGGGGAACCCTTGGACTCTGTGCATACTATTCCTTACTTTGAAATAGTGCATACAGAGCCAACTTCCTACAAGATGTCATCACTGATGTCATAAATGATGTCATAGAACATGTCATTAGTGATGTCATATGTGAGGTCATAAGCAGTGCATGGCAGGAGTGCAAGTTATTATTAGCCCTGTACCCAGCGGGAGCAATATTTTGATTTGTTTTCCTGCCTGTTCAGTGCAGGCAGTGAAAAGATCAAATTCCTCTCCCAGCAGGCGGCAGCATTTACAAAGCTCCCGCCTGCTGGGAGCAGACTTGGTGTTTGCTCCTACTTGGGAGGAAGTTCAAAAATGCTCCTGCTAGTAAGAGCAAACGCAGGTTTCCCTGCCCATGCTACTGCGGATCCCCGGACATCACTACTAAGCCAGCTCTGGGGGATAGGGTCTGTGGGGCCATTAATGACTCAGGGAGGGGAACCCTCCCTTAAAGTAATCGCCCCTGGGGGTGGGCTCCCCTGGGTCTTGGGGAGGGGGACAGCGTAGCCCTTCTCCCCATTTTGTTTTTGGAGGCTCAGGAAGGGGGGGTCCTGTGAACACCCTCCCCATATAAACAAACTTCAGCATCATAGGTGGGCATAAGATACAAAAATGCTACCTGGTGCCATTTTGATTTGTTTTTTCCCATTCCTGCAGAAGTCCGATCACTCCTCAATGCTGCTGTTGACATCAGGAGACTAAGACCAAGCCAAAAGTACATCCCAAGTACCGAGCCAGCAACCCTGTGTTGACGAACATGCATACGCACTAACCAGTGTGCAGCCTCACCGTCTGCCATTGATTATTCAGCAGGATTCTGGTTGTTTCAATCCAGTGCTGCCACCACAAGCGTCGCAATATCACTTACTTGAGAAGACTTCACTCTGGCACCGTGAAAATTTAGGGAATGGCCGTCTGACTGCACCACTGGTTACTCTGAGCTACCTCCTAATCCTCTACTTCTGTCTGAAAAGGGTGCAGATGGCACGATTACATCACTATCAGCAGCCGGGATGCGAAGTCTTCAGCAGCACCTGTGCAACAGTGCAAGACACAAGGAACGCTTGCGAGGCTCCGGACTTTGCACACTTCTGCCTGTGCCTGTTCGCTGGAGAATGAATGAGACGAAAAAGGGTGGGGGTCAGCATAAGATGGAAAAGTGCTGATTAATTTCACTGGTGGAATGTATTAGTAATTCCACGTTACAAGAGTAACACAGAATTACAAAATTCCTCCAATTCCATCAGTGGAATTAAATATTCTGCCCACCGCTGGTTTTAAGGCTACTTTCCCTAGGTTCTGGGTTAGGGGCATAGATACAGGTAAGTATTAGGTCTTATAATTTTCCCGTACCTATTACCACTTAAGTAAAGTGGTAACAGGTAGGGGGGAGTCAATATAGTTTCGATATTTTTTAATCACTGTTCACGGAGTACTGCAGTACTACCTAAGGAAACAAAAGTTGTATGGAACACCACGGAAACACAGAGAAATGACCGTGCAACTTTTTTAAAAAGTGTTCTAAAATACTACTTTTCTTAAAAACATGATACTTCCTAGGAACTAGGGCGGTACTCTGTAAATGTTTAAAAAAAAATATTGAAAAATATAAATACATCTCCCTACCTAGTAACACTGTAATTTAGTGGTAATAGGTAGGGAACAACAACAAAACATACTACTTACCTATATTTAAGGTTCTAACACAGAACACAGCGAGTGTAGTAAAAAAAATATGGAGGCCTTTTAATTTTGTAATGGTAGCCATTGGTCAATTATATAATGCCTTGTCATCGGCCTGTATCGTGGTATACTACGAAGATACCACAGTATACCGTGGCACAGCATTTCACAGAGGGACAGATTTATCACTGCATTGCCTTACCATCATGCATGGTGTCAAAAGGGCAACGCAATGCTTAAGTAAGACTACCATGTGTCACTCTGCGTTGCTTGGTAAATGTGGAAAAATGCAAGGCAGTGCAAGTAACCTTGCTTTACTCTGCACACCATATTCTACATTCTTAGAAACTTTTATGAACACTCATTCAGCCACTTCCACACTACGTCTCTTTAAATTAGGCTCCATGACTCAATATTCCACTCCACTGTATGATACAACATTCCACTGTATGAGACACCACTCCTCTTCAATGTAGGGCACAACACTCCATTCTATGAAAAGTCACTCCACTCTTCAACACGCCACTTCACTCTATGACAGTCCACTAGACTCTATGACATTCCAATGTACGCCACTACACTGTACACCACTCCATCATATTCAACTGTATGCAACTCCATTTTAAGCCAATCCACTCTATGCTATTTCATTGTATGGCACTCTACCGTACTATACTCCAGTGTGCACCATTTCACGCCACTTCACTCTACACTATTCCACTGTATGCCACTCTACCACATGCCTCTTTACTTATGCAATTCCAGTGTACAATACTCCACTCAACGGCACTCCTCTCTATGCCTGTCCACTATATCCTATTCCACTATAAGCAACTCCATTCTATGCCACTCCAGTATATGCTATGCAACGTTTTGGCACTTCACTCTACACCAGTCTCGTATACGCTATTCCACTGTATGCCACTCCACTCTACACCACTCTGCTCTACGTCACTCCACTCTACTGCAGAACATACTATTCAACTCTGTGCCAGTTCACTCTATGCCTCCCCACTGTATGCTGCTCCACTCTACTATACAACACACCACTCCACTCCATGCCACTCCACTCTTCTCTACGACATGCCACTCCACTGTACCCTACTCCAGTCAATGCCACTCCTCATCTATACGTTATTCAACTGTATTTCACCCCACTCTACACCACTCCACAATACGGTATTCTATGGCACGCCACTCCACACCACTGACTCAATGCCATCCCAATTCCACTGTCTGCCACTCCACTCTATGCAACTTCACTCTAAGCTGTTCTGCTGTATGCAACTCCACTCTACGTAACTCCACTATAAACCACCCCACTGTATGCTATTCCACTGTATGCCAGGCCACCCTATGCCACGCCGCTCTATGTCACTCCAGTCTATGGTATTCCACTTACGCCACTCCTTTCTACACTACTCTATGCCACAACACTCTATGCCACTCCAAAATATGCCCCAACACTATGCCACATCACTCCACTCCATGACACTCTATTCCATGATAGTCTACCATACCACACTCTGCGACACAACACTGTACAATAATGTACTGTGTGCCACTCCACTCTATGCCACTGCAGTGTGCTCCGCTCTACTACATTGTAATCCACTCTACCCCTCTTCAGTGTAACAAACTCTACTCCACTCTAAGCCACTCCACTGTACAACACTATGCCCCAGTCCATGTCACTGTATAACATTCTAGTACACCTCTATGTCAATGTACAACACTCTGCTCCACTCCTCGCAACTCCCTCTACGTCACTCTGCCCCAATTTACTCAATCTACTCTATGACACAGTACTCCACTCTACTTCACTAACCACTCTGCACCACTCCACTCTATACCACTGGAATCGTCAACACTCTATGCCATTCCACTATACCACACTCTAACAGACTGTAGTGTACTGTGCATCACTCCACTGTAGTCCACTCCATGTCACATGACTGTACTGCATTACGTCTCAGTTTCTAACACTCAACAACACGCTGCACCACTCCACTCTATCACCCGTTACTATACTCTGTCTTAAGCCACCCCACTCCACAGCACTCTACTGTACGAAATGGCACTCTACTCTGACACTTTACTCCACTGTAGGACACTTGCCCCACTGTACCCAACTCTATGACACTCCACTCTATTCACTGCACTCTATGACACTCTACTGTACAGAACTCTGCTTTATAACACTCTACTACACTCTATGCCCCTACACTCCACAACACACTACTCCACTCTATGACAATGTACGACACTCTAATCCACTGTATGCCCCACTACGACACTTTCCTCCACTCTAGGACACACTACGCAACTCCCTCTATGCCATTACACCCTACTTTATGACACTGTGCTTTATGACACACTACTCCACTGTATTCCACTACTCCACTGTATGTTACTCTACTCCTTGAGACTCCACTCTACTCTGCTGTATGACCCTCTACTCCACTCAGTGTCACTCTACACCCCTCCACTCTACCACAGAATGCTCCACTCTATAGAACGGCACTGTACAACAATGTACAGTAGTCTATGCATGTATACAGCACTCTAGTTTACTGTATGCACTGTATGACACTCTACTCAACTGTACAATATTCTGCCACTCCAGCTCACTTTACTGCACTCGACTCTGTGACACATTACTCTACACCACCCTATTCTACGCTACTCTATACCACTCAATCCTACTCCACTCTGTGCCACTCCACTCTACCACACTGTACCATACTTTACTCTACTCCATGCCACTCCACTGTACAACACTCTAATCCACTCTGTGGCACTCTACTCTACAGCACTCTACGACACTTTCCAAGACTTTACGACACACCAGTCCACTCCACTGCACGACACACTACTCCACTCTATGACATGTTACTGTATGCTACGCCAGGCCACTCTACTCCACTTCACGCCAGTCTACAACATAATATTCTACTCTACAACTCTCTACGCCACTATTCCACACTGCACTCAATACTGCTTCATTGCACAACACTCTCTTCCATTCTACACAACTCCACTTTGCAAAACTATACTACACTCTATGCCACTCTACCAAACTCTACTTTATCTCCGTACACTCCACTGTACAATTGTGTACACAATATCCTGCTTGACCCCACAGTACAGAACTCTACTCCACTCTAAAGAACTTTATGACACAACACTCCACTGTACTCTATGAGACGCCATTCCCATTTATGACACTTTGCTTCACTCTGCGCTACACCACTCCACTGTCCTGCACTTCACCTCTCTCTACTTTATGTGATGCCACTGCACTGGATGACACCTTACTCCACTACGCATCACTGTACTCCACTCTACAACACTATCTACGACACTCCACTGTATGACACTGTCCTCACTCTACTTTACGACACTCCACATTATAACATTCTACTCAATGGCAATGGATTGGACGATTTGGATTTTTTTTTTATTAAAATGAAAAAAGAATTGAAATTCAATTAAAAAAACAGAGGTTACTACGCAGTTATAGTTAGGAAAATGTTATTTCTTCTTTCAAACAAATGAAGCTTAAAAGTACACAAACATTAGAAATTCTGAAGTTACAGTTATGCCTTAAATTTATATTTATGCACAAACTTCACATTATTATTACTAGTGCACTGCCAAACAAACTTTTCAGCTCCCTAACCACGCAACTATAACTATAACTCGCCACTCTATTGTACGCTGTGTTCTCAATGATGTGAGTTGAGATGTTATAAGGGTTATTCTAAATGGTATGATTTCATATGGTATAAGTGATGTAATATAAAAGATATAAGCAGTAAATAGAGAAGCAGCGAGTTTTAGGTATAGTTGTGTCTTTCGGGAGCTAAAAACAGTGTTTGCGGAGGCTAGTAATCATAATATGAAGGGAACATGGATTGGCTGGCTTTCCATGGTCTCAGAGACCAAATGTGAAAACATATTGGCACTGGGAGATAAGTACACATTGCTTCGTGGTGTACACACAGACATGTCTCTGTGATACACAGCTATTGGTGTTAATTGCTTCCTGTCTGAACCTATTTCTTGTCATTTCACTGCTTTTTGAAATACTGCCTAAAACAAAACAAAAACCTAATTTGCTCAGAATAACAGTGCTCAGTAACAAACTAAAGGTGCTCAAAGCTGTGTCACAACAAATGTTGAAGGGTTTCCTCCAAACAGTCACCCTGCCATCTTTCGTGTGGTCCTATTTTCCCCCTGCCTCAATGATATATGCTGGGGCTTAAGCAATTTGATTACGGTCTAAGGAAAAACGGATAAATATTTGACATCTACATGTCCTGAGGAAAGAGTGTCAGTATCGTACACTGCAGACACGGCTCCCTTCCCTAATGAGGAGGGGGTGCATGGGGGGTGGGAGCGGCGGGGGGAGGGGGCGGGCGGGAGCGGGTCTTAAAATAGTGTTTTTTAAAATAATAAAATGGAAACCTACTTGTCCTCGCGCGCTCCTCCTCTCCTCCATCTCCTCAGGCACAGGCTCCCAGCCTGCCCTGCGGCGAATCCTGACACTGCTCTGAGCTGGGAGCGACCTGGCTGGGCACTCCCAGGAGCCTGTGCAGGCTCTCTCCAGCTCAGCAACCATGTTGCTGGGCTGGAGGGAGCTTACAGCGCATGTGTGTTTGGCCAAACACACATGCTCTCTGAGGGGAGTGCACTCACCTCGGTGCTCGTCACCCGTGGCCTGCCCCTTCCAACATGATCCCTTCGTGGTGAAAAGTTTGCAGCTTCTGCTGCTAGCGGAGGGCGACGCTCCTCCGCCCTTATGGAGGAGCCACCCCGGTACACTGTAACTACATTTTAGCATTACTTTATTACCAAATTGGTAGTATACGTATGTGCTCCTCCAGTCAGAAAAACGTAAGTCAATGCAGCCCTCAAGAAAAGGATACTTAAGATCACCACATGGTTAGCAAATGTGAAAATCAGCTTCACACTAAATATATATGGAGAATAAATAGGCTATGCAAGCCTCACATGTGCAAAATAGGTATAGGATTGAAAGAAGTAGTGTAGACTGTACTGCCCCGCCCCGAAAGGTAGGGCAGCAAAAGCAGTTTTGCAGGCCTCCATCACACAAAACCGAGAAAGCCTGGGAAGCAGGGCAAGTGTCCCTCACAAAAGAGGTACAGCAAGAAACCAGCTGTGCATTCAGCATCACGAAAACCGGCACTACTTGGAAAGCAGCACTGGAAGCCTCCATCACAAAGCAGGCAAAGGATGACTGCTTTGTCTTACTGTATAGCATGAAAAAGAAGCTTCATTCATAAAACAGAATACGAATGAAAGTTGTGCTGTCCCCCCCGCCCCCCCACACACAACAGTTACAACAGGGAAAGAAACAGTGCATGTTTGTTGCACAAGGAAAGAAGCTGTGCAGGCTGCATAAAAAAGACAAGCACGACTAAAAACACGTAAAGCAGGGGCAGCGAAAGCCCACCCTCACACAAAACAAGTGCCTTACAGGCAATAGTAGAACACGTTTATATCCCAAAAGAGGTACACCGTAGTCAATTGCCAAATAGAAGCTCATTGAAGGATAAAAGTGCACAGCTCCCAAGCTGTCTGTGTTATATCTCACACCTTCAGCCAGTCTTTTTGTAGGCATAATACTATGCAAGCTCTAATTTTGAAGACCTCCCTCCTAAAGTCGAAAAGAAGACTGCAAATTCCAGCCAGAATGCAAGCTACAGTTACTAAAAATACAAGTATTGGTCGAAAGCTACGCACTGTATAAAATGTGCCAGGCGCACATACTTAAATGTGATCAACTGCACCACAAAGTATATTTAACGTGAAAGTAATTTCAAGTGCAGTTCGATTCTAATGTTGAAATGTGGTTTTGAGCCCAATACTGAGATTTTAAGACTCCTTTGAGCGATCTGCTAAATGCTGTGGACACCATAAAGATATTTTACGCCGGAGTGTTTTTTAAACTCTTCCCCGCGCATACTGTATTCTGAGCTGGCTGTAAATCCAGAAGATTTTAGCATTTGTTCATGTCTAGCCCAGTAGGCGGCTCACGGACATCAATTTTAAAAATATAATAACGATAAAGTTGGGGTACACTGAAAATAAGTTAGCCTGGGGCCTCACATACAAAGCTGCAGGATCTGGTTCTCCACACCAACACATGCCAAGAAAGTGAGATCGAGGGAGACCAGCTCTGTGCAGCTCACGAACTTCCAGCAGCTGAAAAAAGCAAAAACAGTTCTACTGTATCAGCAGCCAGAATTGCCTCACCTGGAAGGGGTCCCACATCGCAAAGCCTTAACTCGGGAGAAACCCATACCTTCCAGAGACAAAGGCCCTAAGTATGTAATTGGCGGTAAAAAACAGCTACCGCCACAGTGACAGCCTCCAAAATACCGTCACCACGCCTACCATCCGTCAGCCATACTATGATCACTACAGGACTTCCGCCACAAGAAGGGCGGAAATCCGGCAGTGATCATAGTGGCGGATAGTGGTAAGGTGGCGCTGCCACCACCAGGAAGCCCACGCAAGCAGACCACCACCAGCAGTATCATGTCCTGTGATATGGCCTGGCGGCGTTCTGCTGGCAGGCGCTGCTGGCAGTAGCAACGCCCCTTCCTGTTCCCTGCCAGAAGACCACCTGGAAGAAGGTAAATTGGGCTTCCGACAGGGGACGGGGGTAGGGGGTGTTGTGAGAGTGTGTGTGGGGTTGTGTTCATGAATGTGTGAGTGTGTGCGTGAATACTTCTGTGTGTGTGTAGTGTTGTTTGCGTGGATGTATGCATGTGTGTGAATGCGTGTAAGAATGGTAATGTGAGTGCATGTCTGCATGTCAGTGTGAATGTGTGTACGAATGTGTGCGAGCATGACAATGTATGCGTGTATGAATGCATGTATGCCAGTGTGAGTGAGTGGGTGTATGCATGGTGCGTGTCTGTGGGTGTGTGCGTGTATGTTGGGTGAGCGGATCAGAGGGGGAGGGAGTGTGGATGGAAAAGGGGTGGGGGGCATCTGGAAAGTGTTGGTGGGGGTGAGCTGCCTACCAGTAACAGGGAAGAAATTCCCTGTTACTGGTAGGGCCTACCGCCATGGTTTTTGTGGCATTGCTAACGCCACGAAAACCATGGTGGTAGGCTGGCTCTAAATGCCGCCAGCAGTACTATAGTGGCCGCCAGACTGGAGATTGACATCTGTGGCCCGGCGGCTGCCACCGCCATGGCGGTCTGAGTGGAGAAGTGGCGGGTTGGCTGCAGCCAACCAACCATTCTAATAATGTGGTGGTATGTACTACCAGCCTGTTGACGGTACTGCTGCCACACTACCACTCACCGCCGGGGTCATAATGACCCCCAAAGTGTTTTAAACGCAAGCACTAGTGCAGCCAAAATGCACGCTTCTCTCAGGGAACCTTGTTTCCTGTTACCTGCAGGGATGATCACTGAGCTAGGGGGTTGCAGAAACTGCCAAGGCTAGCAAAGGGCAAATGTGCGTGTGAGAAGCCAGCCTCCCTGAGGTAGTGATCCTTGAAGAGATGAGGGTTGCTACTGTTCTGAAGTTGGAGGGTATGTTGTTCCAGATTTGGAGACGTTGTTTTCTTCTTCCTGCAGTCTTTAGTCTCTAATCTGGTGATGTCTAAATTCCTCGTCTGCTACTGACTGCCAGGTATCATGCTTTGTAGCTATTTCAACAGGAGTCTTTGTGGAGAGGGCACTGTAAGTGAAGGAGCTCGCACTGACGATGATGCAAGCTTGTAGGGGAGAGCCAGTGCAGATCCTTTAACGTGTAAGTGATGTAGTCGGACTTCTTCAGCTCCCTAATGAGTCATGCTGCTGTGGATGCCTTTCAGGAGAGCAAGGGTGTTCTCTGTGATGCCACTGAACAGCACGTTGCCACCATCTAGGTGGTAGAGGACTAGTGGTAGGAATGCTGTTGCGAAGTCTTCTCCTGGGAGAAAAGATTTCACTTTTTTCAGGGGAGGCTGTTTTAGCCTTGGCAATATGTTTTTTGAGTGAGAGGTTTGGGTCGACAGTAAATCCAAGGGATTTGGCCTCTTTTACCAGTGTGAAGCTTGTTAGGTTAATTTGGAGAGCCATGACTGAGTCAAAGAATGTTTGGAGTTGTTGGCAAACAACAGGAACGCTGTCTTTATAGGGATTAGCATCTGTAATTTGTTAATATCTAGGACAAGATGTGCAGGAGGTGTTCTAGTAAATGTACAAAAGAGAGAAGGCCCACTCTTGCTAATGCACGGATCAGCAGAAAAAAGTGCAGAATTTTATGGGGTCAAGATTAAACACAAGACCAAACTCTTTACAATGTCAGAATAGAGAGCAAGAATAGAGTGGGAGCCTGAAGGGAAGGCAGACATGAGATGTAGTGGATAAACATAACTAGTAACACAGCAGAAATGGAAGGTTACAGCACGCACCACAGACACGAGTTCAATGCATGTCTCTAAGAAAGAAGGTATATCACAGTAGTATGAGGGAACAAGATAAGCCTTTTGGTTACACATTGTAGAGAAGCAGGCGAGTAGGAAGAAAAGTGCTGATATGCTTCAGAGCATGAGGCCGAAGGACACTGTGGTTACAACTAAAAAATGTATCAATAGCAGGTGTGCTTCAGTCACATTTTTGTAACATGTGGTTAGAAATTTTTGCAGAAACTATTGCTTCTTGCTGAAATTATTAGAAATAACATTGTGGTAGAGCAAGCGCTTCATTTAATATGCATGCTGATGATTAAGACATCATTGTGGTTTTGAGACTATATAAGACACTCTCTGTTATGTTGCAGTTTGAGGTCAGTTTCAGTTACAGACCTGATCTGACCTCCTGGCTGTATTTATAAAAACCTATACTATATTGCCAACCAGAATTGTGTTGCTTCTTTGTTTCTTCTCTGACAACATTTGGCGTAACGAGCCAGGAGCCACTTCCTGTTCCCAGACTGCTGCTGAAGGAGACGCTGCCTGCCCCGACTGAATAGAAGACTGCACAAAAATCAAGTGAGCAGGCACTGCACATTGAAACTAAAGTCTGCATTTTCAAACAGATGGGTGGGGTTTCCATAGGTTTCCACCTTAAGGGGTGAGGAGAGGTTGTATCTTAAAATTCTAATTGCATGATTCTGTGGCAATCACAGTATGGAGAGATGAGGAAATGCATGCATGATTTATGTGTTTGTTTTTAAGGATGCAATGTTATGTTTAGAGAAATGAAGTGTGGTGATTTCCCAGTTAGACCGGAAGACTAGTGTGAATCTCCTTTGAAATCGAAAGGAGGAATAACAGGTAATAGTGTATTACACAGGGAACAGCTCCTGGAAGAGACATTCCTTTGGGAGTGGCTGATAGGTATTCCGGTTAGATGTGAATGGCCAGAGTAGAAGTAGTGAGGCAGACCGGAAAACAGGTGTGAAGTCCTACGTTGCAAAGAGATGATCATTTGACCCACTCAGGCAGGCCTTACTCTAAATAAGTCAGATGCCTGGTTCCCAAATTCCCAGATTTAAGATATCTGGAAGGCGTCTTTAAGCGAGAGCGAACAAGGCTGAGGCATCAGTGGAGAGTCTAATGCTTAGGTATGCAGACAACCGGATGGTTGATGTCAATTGACTTTGCCCTGAGCACGGTCAGACCCTTGGTTGCAAACCCGAAAAACACAGTAGTAGCAAGTGGATATTCCCCATGAATAAGGAGGATGACGTAAAGAGTACAGTACTTCATAATCATAAGGGGTACAATATAGAGAAGTGGCAGGGGTCCACACTGGCCGTCATACAGTCTGATATAAGATAGGAAGAAAGGGTGCAAGATCTTTGCCATATTTTTGATATTCCAATAGAACCCTCTAAGTGTCCTGGAAGTGGGGAAACATTATTTCAGATAAAAACACAAGGAGCAAAAATAAAATGTCTGAAGCCAAAGGTAAAGATAATAATAATTCTCTAAGAATGAGACTGATGATTCACTGTGGCAGGAAGCAGACACTATTGAAAATTAAACTAATATTTCAGTGGGCCCCAGGAGAACCACTGTGCCCATGTAACACTCCTAGATTAGAAAAAATAATAGTCACCCATTATGTTAGAGGCTCTCCTTAATGCATTTCTCACAGACATTCACAATTCAGGAGCTTAAAACATGAGTGGGAGACCACAACCCGAGCACCCCAAATAGTTATTTACATCCATGATAATGTTGTAACAAAAAGGGAAGCCACCCTGTCATTACGATGGGTATTCTGTGATTGAAAAACAAACGTAGAACCAACAGCACCCAAATAGGCAATAACACAGCCCCCAGAGAAGCCCCCAGGGAAGCCTTCAGGGAAGCTCCCACCTTACGGTCTTTATCCCATTCTGCCAGCTGCAGGTTACCAGGATCCCGTTAGAGTTACACCTAAAGAGGAGAGACAAGAATCACTGGGAGCCGAGGCTACTTCGGACCCCACCTCTGCAACTCCTCGAGCCAGTCCAGAACCAGACCGAAGAGACAGACTAATAAATGAATTGTATAATTATAAGGATGCCTCAGTTGTATGCAAATAAATTGTTATTTTATGTGTAAGTTTGTAATGTTGTTGTCTTGTGTTTTGTATATAATTCACTGATGAGCCACTGCAGGCCTTGTATAAAACTAGTTGGAATAAATAATGGAAAGTAATTGATCCATAAGGACAGTATTGAGCACTGGTCTTTAAAAATATTGATTGACTTTATCCCTACCTTTGGACCGTATTGCTTGTGATTGTTGTTGTTTACCCCAGGTCAGGTTAGGGTTACAGGGTTCCCTCTTGTTTGTATAATAAATCAATTGTAGCATACCAGGCAGACAGGCAGAATGATATAGAAGTCCTGCCTTCCCTTTGAGGGCAATGGAGTAGGGGACATTTTGTTCTTAGGCTGGGAGACAGTTCTGTAGAGACTCTGAGAGAGGCAGCTGAGGAATGGATAAGAGAAGAAGAAGGATGGGAAAGGGATGTAGAGACGCCACAATATAATGGACCCCAGACTGAGTTACAAGACTTAGTAGAGGAAGAGGGTGAAGGGGAGTGGAAAGAAAGGCCTAACAGGGGTGCAGATGAACAGGAAACTAACCAGAGATCATATAATTTACCCATGCGTCCTACACAGGAATACTAATGGCAGTAACAGACACCTAAGACATGTGGAGGAAGTCAATCCTGAAAATAAGCAGGTCAGATTTAACACCCTTAGAGATAATAGAACAAAAGGAGGGTAGTTACTATTACCATCCCTTTGCAGATAAATTGGCAAGGTGGAATAAAAAGGAAGGGAGAAGGCCATGGCCCCAACAAGGGTCTTTTCAACCCTTTGACTTAGCAACTGCAGAAGATTATATATGGCAGGGACAGGGCACCCAGACTGGAGCTACCCTTAAATGCAAGAGTGCCTTGTGGTCTGGGAGCCGTATGCTATAGACAGACCAACTGAAGTAATATGAAATAATAGATCAGATCTGAGGTTAGGCTCAAGGCCAGTAAACCCTCAACCAATAACTCAGTTACCCCTCATTTTTAAAGGTGGGCAAGTACCAACATATGTACCATAAAATTGCATTCCCCCCTGTTTTTTCCCAGTTACATCTTACTTTCTGTACCCACTATTGGATGGATAAAGAGAGTTTAAAGAGAGCACTACCCTGCTGTCTGAGAGAGCAGGAAAATGGATAGGATGCTTTGAAAAACACACTGTTGGAGTGAACCTTGCCTTGGGCGATGTTAAAAGTTTGCTAAGTTCTTTAGTGGGAGATAAAGTAAATACCATTTTTGCTAGAGCAGAGTTCCCTCAAATAACATTGATAAATGCACAGTTTGATAGGTCATCTTTTAACAAAGTCCGTCAATATGTGTGGGGTGCGCTTGGAAGGACAAACCCAGACAGACCAGACCTTATAGCGCAGAGCATAAAACCGACTGAGGACATTGTAGAATTCATCCCCAGAATAAAAGAATGATGGGTACAGAAAGTAAGATGGAACTGGGAAAACACAGGGGGGAATGCAATTTTATTTTATTATGCATTGAAACGGAGCCTGCCTCAGATATACAAGCAAGCCTAGATGGGAGTAGTGGGAATAGATGCTAAAACGTGGCCAGAAATACAAGCCCATATAATACATTATTTTAAGCAAAAACAAGAGAAGAATAAGGAGAGGTAAGTTGGTGCAACAGAAACCTAAGAAACTAAGTACAGAAGGGGCACTTGTGACAGCAACAGCTGTAGCAACGCAAGGTGCAGGTGTAGGCACCAGGAGGGCAACCAGCAACCAGCAACCAACACAGGAAAGGGAGGAGGAGGCTTTTTGGGAGGCCAACGGACAGCGCAGGGAAGAAGACAAGGAGGATACAGGGTAGGACAGCAGTGGTATTATTTTGGTTATATGGGTCATTTTGCAAAGGAATGTAGAACAACAAAAAAACGATGACAAACACAAGGATGGATCACTCCGCAGAGGCAGATGAGGCCGAAACAGATGCAATGGGTGTCCCAACAAAAGGCAATACAGGGACCCCGCAGGTCCCTCAAGTTCAATGGACCGCACAACAGGGGCCAATACCACAGACTGGATCCCAGGTTGGCAAGAACACTACAGGAGGACCAACACAAGTGCAGAAGGGAGAAGTAATGGTACAAGGAGGCAATCCCTTTTACGCACAACCCCAAATGTCCGGAGGGACACCGACCACTAATTATACTCAATGAAAGAGCCCAGAGACAAACACTATGTGGTAACCCACATATCAGATGAGGAGCCCACAGTGATGGTAGCCACAGAAGTTGACCCCTATAGTTTTCTAATTGACACTGGGCCCACCAAATCGTGTATAAATGAAGAACGCTGCCACTTTCTCACAAGTCAGTGGACACACAGGGGTTTTCTGGGGCTGTCAGGAGGGTTCCTTTTACTGAATCAGTGAGCATGATTGTAGGAGACACACAAATCGAAGGACCATTTTTATATTCCCCAGAGGCAACGGTCAACCTTCTCGGAAGAGATCTAATGAATAAGCTCAATTTGATCATCTCTCTTCTGGAAGAAGGGTCAATAGTATGTTACATACCTGGTGTCACATGAGGTAGGATGCTGTCACTCATAGCTTATGAGGATTTTGGCCAACAGGTCAGAGCAATTCCTATTGACACCGAGGCCTTTTTGCGTGGCTAATATGTTTTGACAGCGCACACACCTGCGCTGCTAAGGAAGACAGTGCAGATACCAAAAGAACTGTTGTTCAAACCTGACAGGCCTGTGGATTCTATAGCAGAACCTGGTATGATATTTGAAATATCAACCCTGGAAACAAGGCCAATGTATGCATTGCTGATACCATTTGAAAAGAGGGAGTAAATGTGGGCATCAATGGTATTTACGGATCCAGGGGACTAATTGAGAGATATATAAGATGAAGAAATATTTGTTGACAGCCCACCATTTGAGACAGTGTTTTTTTAAATGGATATCATCATTAGAATACAGTTGCAATATAGGACAGTGCCAAAACACACACAAGACAGTACAATAAGAGAAAAAGATTTGGCAATGGTACCAGAAGGTCTGTGGGCAAAGGAGTCATACAACGTGGGACTGATTAAAAGGGCAGAGCCTATGAAAATTAACCAGAAACCTGGGGCGATACTGCCCAGGTACGTCAGTATCCCTTGTCCAAAGAAGCAGAAGAAGGTACCTTTCCCGCAATTCAGGTGTTACTTGAGCAGGGAGTAATATATGAGGAACTTCACCATGCAACACCCCAATTTTTCCAATAAAGAAGGCTAAGGGGGGACTTGGAGGATGAGTCAAGATTTCCACCCTCTAAGTGATATAGTAATACCAGAGTTTCCAATGGTACCAAGCCTGTCAGTCATACTGACAAATTTTCCTACGGATGCCACCCACTTTTCTGTAGTTGATTTGAAAAATGCATTTTCAGCATTCCATTGCACCCTTTGCATGCTTGCAGAAAAGGGATACAAAGTGGATAAAGACAAATTGCAATATGTGCAGACAGAAGTCCACTATTAAATATCCAAAGATGGCAGGAGGGTGATACTTGACAAAGCAGAGAGCATCAGAAACACGCCTAAACCCACCACAACAGAAACAATCAAATACCCACTGTCTCACTTAATTACAGAGTCCTAGGACTCTGTAATTAAGTGAGACAGTGGGTATTTGATTATGTCACCCTTACCAGTGAGAACAAAATAAATTGGACTGATGAAAGAGAGACAGCATTTCAGGAGCTAAAACAAGACAATCACAAATGCTCCAGTGTTAGGTACTCCGAACTACAGTGAAAGATTCTACCTCTTTTGTCATTGTCACGAAATGACAATGACAGCAGTATTGACTCAAAAGACATCTATGGGACACAAACCAATTGCCTACTACAGTGGGCGGCTAAATCCCGTCATGAAAGGTCACTAACCATGTGAGCAAGTGCTGGCTACAACAGCATTTACAATGCCGAAAAGCACCGCCATAGTGATGGGATCACCTTTAATACTGTATGTAGAGCATGCAGTATTTGCTATCTTACAAAGAGGCAGGAGCACCCTCACAACTCAGAGAGCATCTGGATATGAAGTAATACTTTCAGTACCTTCACTGCACATGGTTCGCGGTCACACAGATAATCCAGCGACATTCGTTGCACACAGTTACTGACGATGAACAAGTACATGACTGTGCTAATTACACACCAGATGAAGGAAGTAAGGTGGGAGAAGACCCCGTCGACCTGGTCCTGCATCCACAGACGGGTGGGTAGTAGCTCCTGACACTACCAGACACTCCAACATGAACTAGACTTGGTCCCCTTCCTTTACAGGTCTTCCTCTTCCAGCATCCACTTTTGGTTTCTTGCAGTCTTATGTGGGTCTTGCAAAATCCTTTTCTGAAGTCCTTTTGGTGTGTTTGGGGAGAATCAGGTACTTACCTCTTTTCTCCTGGTTGCTGGGGGGCACTCTGGTACTTACCTTTTGGGGTTCCTAGTTCCTCCAGCTCACTTCTGCCAATTCCACTTCCTTGTGCAAGGCCGACTTTCGCATTCCACGTTCTTAGTATATGGTTTGGTCCTCCTTAGGGCCTTCAGTACTCAGTTTTGTTTTCACTGTTTTCTTTAGCCTTTTATGCTAATCACTGACTTCTAATGTGTATATAATAGTGTATTTACTTACTTCTAGTTGGGGGATTGCCTATATAGTATTTTGGTAATTGTGTTACTATAATAAAGTACCTTTATTTTTGTAACACTGTGTGGTTCTTTCATGTGTTGTGTGACTACAGTTGTATTGCATAAGCTTTGCATGTCTCTTAGGAAAGTCTTGGCTGCTCATCCACAGCTACCTCTAGAGAGCCCTAGCTTCCTAGACGCTGACTACACCTCACTATTAACGGATACTTGAACCTGGTATAAAGTGATAACCCCATAGGTGCTCACACACACTAAGCCAGCTTCCTACAATGAGTACTTCCACTGCAGTGAAAGTGGATGGCAGAAAAACATGGATACACTTGTCGGATGTTCAACTGGCCCTGCTTTGTGCCAAGCATTGCCATCATCAGAGGAAGAATTATATGAGGAAAGAGAGAAACGAGAGTAGCAGAGTCTCCCTTCAAAGAGTGAGTGGAATATTCATTCGACTCTGCTAGGGGACAGTTATGTATTTCTGTTTTTTTATTATTTTTATGTTTTCTTATGTTGGAGGCTGCACTGCAGTGGTATTTTAGCCCCTGTACGGCACTATGTCAGCATATCACACACTTGCAGAGAGCAGTATATGAGCACAGAAATGTATCTCGTATCCATGCTAGGTTATTAGATAATATGTGGTGCCAGCACATGACGGAGATAGGCATGCAGTCTTCTAATTAATTATGTTTTGTTTGTTCCTTAATGCCATACGCTAGTGACTCAGACAGGTTACACTCGTCCAAAGAAGTACCCCCGAATATATTACCCAGTGTCTATTACACATTTTCCTTTGTAGAATATGATCGCCGATGCAGCCCCCTGCAGGTAAAACAGGGAACACCCTAGTAAACACCACGCTATATGAGAAAGAGTTAGCAGACATATTGAACATCCTGACAGACCGCCTGGAACTAGTAGTGAAGCTAGACACAATGGCCAATACAGGAGTTTTGAGGTACAAAGGGGAAACGTGGACAGCTAAAATATTGCATCGGAAATTTTAGGGGTATCCCAACATACACGCTTCTGTAAACTGCTCTGCCACACCTTGGCCCCATGATTGTCAAGAGAGATAATATTTCAGAGTAAATGGATAAGTATACATTCATGGTCACTAGCATCATGCAGTGCCCTTTCCTTATGGAAGGGAAACCAGAGTGATAATATTACATGACAAAAGTGTGAGGCAGTTTAGTATGAGAACATATCTAGACAAACTTGGATAGAAACACTACAACTCTTCGAGTAGGAAAATAAACCAACATTTTTTTTATGTTTCAGGGGGAATAGAATGATCCCAGTGGGGAACAACATCAATTGCATCACCACAAGGTATAATGCTGACATGTAATGGGGCACCTCCAGTTTAATGGACTACTACTAGCATAGTGGAAAGTGGTTGTATATGCGACTTTCTTCAGGTTGGAGAGGCCTCTGTTTGGTCAACGTGCAAATCCCCTCCTTGGTGATTCCAGGAGTGGACATTTCAAAGTTACATGACCATCCCATGAGCCGTCCAACTACCTTGCTGTACCATCATAGGAGGAAGAAAGCTCCAGATTATTTTGGCACTACAACCTGGAAAAATGTCCAACAGGAGCACAGGTTGTTCAGCAATGCCCTTTGAAAGCAATTTTCCATTCGTCCAAGCAAAAGTGGTTGCAAATAACTCGCTGGGAACTCATGAAGGCAATCAATGCCACTGAAGATGGCTTTAATGCTGTCAAAGAAGAGTTGCAAGCTATAAGAGTAATTATTGCTCATTCAGCACAGGTACGTGCTGTACTTAATGACAGCCATGGAAGGGGTATTTTGTGCCAAAATTGGCACTGCCTGCTGTATGTACATCCCAGCCAACAATGTGGAAAATGGAACATTAACAGAGGTCTTACAAACTCTGCATACCTTTCAAAAGAAGATGGTGGACGAGGAGGGAGTCCCCAACAAGTGGTTTTTGGATGGTTCACTTGGATACCATCGTGGATGTCAGGACTGTTTAAGGCCTTGTTACCCATACTTGAGGTAGTTAGTCATAGAATGCTACAAGAGGGTTAGCCAGGAGTTGGGAGGGATGTTAACCACTAGATTGGTCTATAAAATGCAGGACGTTGAGGAGAACATATACACACTGATGGATACACGCAAAAGGGAAGGTGAGGAAATAGTTGAAAGATCAACTAAAGGGGGGAATGGTATAGTACATGTAGAAAAGAGAGAAGGCCCACTCTTGCTAATGCACTGATCAGCAAAAAAAAGTGCAGAATTGTATGTGGTCAAGGACAAACACAAGCCCAAACTAGTTACGATGTCAGAATAGAGAGCAAGAATAGATTGCAGGCTTGAAGGGAAGGCAGACACGAGTTGTCGTAGATAAATATAATTGGTAACACAGGAGAAATGGAAGGTTACAGCATGCATCACAGGCACAAGTACAATACATGTCTCTGAAAAAGAAGGTAGATCACAGCAATACGAAGGAACAAGATAAGCCTTTTGGTTACACACTGCAGTGCAGCAGACGTGTAGGAAGAAAAGTGCTTATATGCTTCAGAGCATGTGAGTGAAGGACACCATGGTTACTACTAAAAATGGGTAAATAGCAGGTGCACTTCAGTCACATTTTGGTAACGTGTGGTTAGATGTTTTTGCAGAAACTATTGCGTCTTGTTGAAATTATTAGAGATAACAATGTGCTAGAGCACACACTTCATTTAAATATGCATGCCGATGATTAAGACATCATTGTGGTTTTCAGACTTTATAAGACACTGTCTGCTATGCTGCAGTTTGAGTTCAGTTTTAGTTACAGAGCTGATCTGACCTCCCGGCCATATTTGATAAAAACCTATACTATATTGCTAACCAGAATTGTGTTGCTTCTTTATTTCTTCTTCGCCAGCAACAGAGGCAGGCTTTGGTTCTTTTAAAGTTATTTGTTGAGCACATTTTGAGATAGAATTAAGTTGTGCATGCAAATACGCATGTGTAGATTTGCTCATTCGAAAATCCATTGAGCCTTTACAGGTTCACTTTCCCTCTAACCACTTTTACCCAACCCTGGATGAAGTTTTATTTCTGCCCGTATCAGGAGTAAATTCCAACCTTTCTCAGTATTGGAATAAATTAGAGAAGAGCTGGTAAAAAACTCCTAAAACATGCAATTTAGTAAGTTTGTGGAGAATCAAAAGGGAATTCCAACACAGGAACTATTGCTTACCCATATCTCCAGTCCCAGTATGTAGATGTGCTGAGAGGTACAATCTAAGGGAGTTATTAATATTCAAACCCTATAACAGTATGAGCCTTGGCATAATCAGAGAGACAATTGTTAGAGCTCTTATATAATGAGACTGCTGCCATAATCAGCCGACCCACTACATGGCACTAACAGCACAAATGGATTATTTTACAAGACAATTGAATTTACGAAGCAAACTGTCCCTAGGGCAAGTAGGCATTTTATAAAATTCCACACCCATGGGCATGATTTATGCTACAGGCTTTTTCCATAATTTTAGAGGATAATTAAAATGCAAATAAAAGTACTGCTCAATTTTTTTGATGCTGTTGCACTCTTTATCAACTAGCTGCACAGTTATTCAGATTGCTGCTCAACATGAAAGATGATTAAGTGTAATCACTGCAGATCAAATAGGCCAATGGTGTTCACTGTGCTTGGGAGGAATCATGTGTCAAGCATTCATTCAGGACGCTAGGGTTGTCAATCACTTTGTTTTAGGTTTTTAATACACTCAGATTACTGGTCTTTCAGAATCTGTCCCGATTATGTAGAATTATCCACCTGTAGTCAATGTCATGATGCCATTGTTCTCATCACCAAGTTCCAATGTTCAGCGCATTGGTATGTACTGCACCATAACATATCAGTTTTCATAATCCTTCAGTTATGTTAGTAAAACCTCATAACATTACCTATATCAAAATTGATTCATTGCCTCTCTCTCTCTCTCTACCTCTCCTTTCTCCATTTCATGTCTTTCTCCTGCCTCTTTGTCTTGTTGTGTCATCTCTGACCTTACCCTTCAACATATCCTTTCCTTTCTCCCTACAGCACTTCTCTACCTACTTCTATCTCTGACTATGCCAACTCTCTGTACCACCTCTCCTTCTCTTCCTCACCTATGTTTCTCGCTCATGTCTCTCTACTTACTTCACCATACCTCTTCTACCTCAGTCCTCTAGCTGTACTTCTCTCACTTTCTCTACATCTCAATGTACCTACACCATCACTAGTGAAACATTATCTACTTCGCTTCTTTCCATAGCCCATCAGACACTGTACCTTTCACAACCTCTACTTTCCTGCCTAACATCTCTTTTTACCTTATATTTCTTTCTACACTTTACTTCTCATTTTGCCCTTCTCTGTTCATGAGCACTCTCTAGCCTGCATCTATGTATTTCTCTCACTACTAAATGTAATTTCATATTGGATCACTTGTACCTCAACCCCCTGCATACTCCACCCACTCTCTAAATTCCGTTCTCCCTATTGCTAGGCCTCTCTCTACTCCACTGTATAACCTTAAGGGGCATATTGAAGAGCCTCTAGTGCCTCCTTGTGCCACATTAGCGTCATTTTTTTAACACTAATGTGGCCCAACGAGGCCTAAATGGCCTTGGCAGATTTACAAAGTGGTGCAATGCCTGCATTGCGCCACTTGTAACCCCTTGCGCCACATTATGCGTCTGCCAGGCATAATGTATGCAAGGGGGGGCGTTCGCTCATCGGGGGGGCGAAAAAACAGCGCAAAGTGATTTCTGTGCAACATTTTTATCAGCATTTTTAACGCCTGCTCAGAGCAGGCATTAAAAAGAGGCTCACATTGTTTTCAAAGGGCCTCTGGGTGCTTTGCAGGATTAGCGCCAACATTGTTTACACTAATCCTGCAAATCGCCAAACTAGCGTCAACATTTTTGACGCTAGTTCCCAAACTACGGTTATGGTGCGCTGTATGTTAAATACGGTGCACACATGGTGGAGTTAGGGGGACGCTAAGGGGTGCAAGAAAAGTGTAGCTGCATTAGGTGAAGCACCACTTTTCTTAAATCCGCCCCCAAGTATCTCCCTATTTCTCTTTTTCTCCCTACCTCTGTATCCTTATTTTTGGCTACCTCAACTTTTTCTTGTTTCCTTATACCTCTCCCTAAATATCTCTTTACCTGAGTTCTCTCTTCACCTCCATTCACTACACTATGGCCCTCATTATGACTCTGGCGGTGAGAGATAAAGTGGTGGTAATACCGCCAACAGGCTGGCGGTAATTAGTGTCAAATTATGACCATGGCGGAGAAAACTCCCATAGACAGCCAACGTACCACACCAACCGCTAGGGCGTTAATACCACTGACCACGGCGCTAGCCAATAACAGCCAGGCGGAAGACAAAGTACTGCCCACCATATTTTGACCCTCCAATCCGCCAGGACTTCTGGGGTGGTACCAATGCCATCAAAAGCCTGGTGTAAACACATCACAGAAGAGCAAAGACTCACCATCGGAGACACAGGGAAGAACAATGCCGCCATGGAACCGGAACGGCAAGTCTTCCTGATGCTAATCTACGTCATGCTCCACCTGGAACACCAACGCCGACGAAGATGACAACAGTAAGTACAGCTGCCTAGCACACAAGTGGGAGAGGGAGGAAAACGATAGTGACACACACACGCACGACACACACCGGACACACACACACCATACACACAACCAGCTGCAGACAAAAAACAATGGCACACGATACACAGCAGAATAATGCAAGGACAACAAGAACACAGTAATGAGAATGTATTGATATAAACAGCTACCAAATGAACCAATTGTACGAAAAATAGACATGTACAAATGTACACAAAGGGCCAATGCCCAGTCCAATGTACTAAGGGCCCACATGGCCACAGGGCACAGTCCAAGGCCCAACTCGAATCCTGACTTCATCCGGATAGAACTCTGCAGGGGCATCAGTTTACAAGTGGGCAGGCTCCTCAGGGTGTGGGGAATGGGGGGCACCTCAGCCGAATATGGGAACAAGCCCACTGGTTCTGGAGGGGGCTCCATGCCCATTTCTCTTTGCAGGGCAGTGCAAGGCCACAGTCTCTCAGGTGGGTGACTTTCCCACTGGTTCTGGAGGAGGCTCCATGTCCGTATCTCTTTGCTGGGGAGTGCAAGGCCACAGTCTCTGGAGTGGGTGATTTTCCCACTGGTTCTGGAAAGGGCTCTGTAGGAAGTTGGCTCTGTATGTGCTATTTCAAAGTAAGGAATAGCATGCACAGAGTCCAAGGGTTCCCCTTAGAGGTAAGATAGTGGCAAAAAGAGATAATACTAATGCTCTATTTTGTGGTAGTGTGGTCGAGCAGTAGGCTTATCCAAGGAGTAGTGTTAAGCATTTGTTGCACATACACATAGACAATAAATGAGGTACACACACTCAGAGACAAATCCAGCCAATAGGTTTTTATATAGAAAAATATCTTTTCTTAGTTTATTTTAAGAACCACAGGTTCAAATTCTACATGTAATATCTCATTCGAAAGGTATTGCAGGTAAGTACTTTAGGAACTTCAAATCATCAAAATTGCATGTATACTTTTCAAGTTATTCACAAATAGCTGTTTTAAAAGTGGACACAGTGCAATTTTCACAGTTCCTAGGGGAGGTAAGTATTTGTTAGGTTAACCAGGTAAGTAAGACACTTACAGGGCTTAGTTCTTGGTCCAAGGTAGCCCACCGTTGGGGGTTCAGAGCAACCCCAAAGTCACCACACCAGCAGCTCAGGGCCGGTCAGGTGCAGAGTTCAAAGTGGTGCCCGAAACACATAGGCTAGAATGGAGAGAAGGGGGTGCCCCGGTTCCGGTCTGCTTGCAGGTAAGTACCCGCGTCTTCGGAGGGCAGACCAGGGGGGTTTTGTAGGGCACCGGGGGGGACACAAGCCCACACAGAAATTTCACCCTCAGCAGCGCGGGGGCGGCCGGGTGCAGTGTAGAAACAAGCGTCGGGTTTGTAATGGAAGTCAATGGGAGATCTAGGGATCTCTTCAGCGCTGCAGGCAGGCAAGGGGGGGGTTCCTCGGGGAAACCTCCACTTGGTCAAGGGAGAGGGACTCCTGGGGGTCACTCCTCCAGTGAAAGTCCGGTCCTTCAGGTCCTGGGGGCTGCGGGTGCAGGGTCTCTCCCAGGCGTCGGGACTTAGGATTCAAAGAGTCGCGGTCAGGGGAAGCCTCGGGATTCCCTCTGCAGGCGGCGCTGTGGGGGCTCAGGGGGGACAGGTTTTTGTACTCACAGTCTTAGAGTAGTCCTGGGGTCCCTCCTGAGGTGTTGGATCGCCACCAGCCGAGTCGGGGTCGCCGGGTGCAGTGTTGCAAGTCTCACGCTTCTTGCGGGGAGCTTGCAGGGTTCTTTAAAGCTGCTGGAAACAAAGTTGCAGCTTTTCTTGGAGCAGGTCCGCTGTCCTCGGGAGTTTCTTGTCTTTTCGAAGCAGGGGTAGTCCTCAGAGGATGTCGAGGTCGCTGGTCCCTTTGGAAGGCGTCGCTGGAGCAGGATCTTTGGAAGGCAGGAGACAGGCCGGTGAGTTTCTGGAGCCAAGGCAGTTGTCGTCTTCTGGTCTTCCTCTGCGGGGGTTTTTCAGCTAGGCAGTCCTTCTTCTTGTAGTTGCAGGAATCTAATTTTCTAGGGTTCAGGGTAGCCCTTAAATACTAAATTTAAGGGCGTGTTTAGGTCTGGGGGGTTAGTAGCCAATGGCTACTAGCCCTGAGGGTGGGTACACCCTCTTTGTGCCTCCTCCCAAGGGGAGGGGGTCACAATCCTAACCCTATTGGGGGAATCCTCCATCTGCAAGATGGAGGATTTCTAAAAGTTAGAGTCACTTCAGCTCAGGACACCTTAGGGGCTGTCCTGACTGGCCAGTGACTCCTCCTTGTTTTTCTCATTATTTTCTCCGGCCTTGCCGCCAAAAGTGGGGCCTGGCCGGAGGGGGCGGGCAACTCCACTAGCTGGAGTGTCCTGCTGGGTTGGCACAAAGGAGGTGAGCCTTTGAGGCTCACCGCCAGGTGTGACAATTCCTGCCTGGGGGAGGTGTTAGCATCTCCACCCAGTGCAGGCTTTGTTACTGGCCTCAGAGTGACAAAGGCACTCTCCCCATGGGGCCAGCAACATGTCTCGGTTTGTGGCAGGCTGCTAAAACTAGTCAGCCTACACAGATAGTCGGTTAAGTTTCAGGGGGCACCTCTGAGGTGCCCTCTGGGGTGTATTTTACAATAAAATGTACACTGGCATCAGTGTGCATTTATTGTGCTGAGAAGTTTGATACCAAACTTCCCAGTTTTCAGTGTAGCCATTATGGTGCTGTGGAGTTCGTGTTTGACAAACTCCCAGACCATATACTCTTATGGCTACCCTGCACTTACAATGTCTAAGGTTTTGTTTAGACACTGTAGGGGTACCATGCTCATGCACTGGTACCCTCACCTATGGTATAGTGCACCCTGCCTTAGGGCTGTAAGGCCTGCTAGAGGGGTGTCTTACCTATACTGCATAGGCAGTGAGAGGCTGGCATGGCACCCTGAGGGGAGTGCCATGTCGACTTACTCGTTTTGTCCTCACTAGCACACACAAGCTGGCAAGCAGAGTGTCTGTGCTTAGTGAGAGGTCTCCAGGGTGGCATAAGACATGCTGCAGCCCTTAGAGACCTTCCTTGGCATCAGGGCCCTTGGTACTAGAAGTACCAGTTACAAGGGACTTATCTGGATGCCAGGGTCTGCCAATTGTGGATACAAAAGTACAGGTTAGGGAAAGAACACTGGTGCTGGGGCCTGGTTAGCAGGCCTCAGCACACTTTCAATTGTAAACATAGCATCAGCAAAGGCAAAAAGTCAGGGGGCAACCATGCCAAGGAGGCATTTCCTTACACAACCCCCCCCCAAACGAAAGAGGATGAGACTAACCTTTCCCAAGAGAGTCTTCATTTTCTAAGTGGAAGAACCTGGAAAGGCCATCTGCATTGGCATGGGCAGTCCCAGGTCTGTGTTCCACTATAAAGTCCATTCCCTGTAGGGAGATGGACCACCTCAACAGTTTAGGATTTTCACCTTTCATTTGCATCAGCCATTTGAGAGGTCTGTGGTCAGTTTGAACTAGGAAGTGAGTCCCAAAGAGGAATGGTCTCAGCTTCTTCAGGGACCAAACCACAGCAAAGGCCTCCCTCTCAATGGCACTCCAACGCTGCTCCCTGGGGAGTAACCTCCTGCTAATGAAAGCAACAGGCTGGTCAAGGCCATCATCATTTGTTTGGGACAAAACTGCCCCTATCCCATGTTCAGAGGCATCAGTCTGCACAATGAACTGCTTAGAATAATCTGGAGCTTTTAGAACTGGTGCTGAGCACATTGCCTGTTTCAGGGTGTCAAAGGCCTGTTGGCATTCCACAGTCCAGTTCACTTTCTTGGGCATTTTCTTGGAGGTGAGTTCAGTGAGGGCTGTCACAATGGATCCATATCCCTTCACAAACCTCCTGTAATACCCAGTCAAGCCAAGGAATGCCCTGACTTGAGTCTGGGTTTTTGGAGCTACCCAGTCCAGAATAGTCTGGATCTTGGGTTGGAGTGGCTGAACTTGGCCTCCACCTACAAGGTGTCCCAAGTAAACCACAGTTCCCTGCCCTATCTGGCATTTGGATGCTTTGATAGAGAGGCCTGCAGATTGCAGAGCCTTCAAAACCTTCCTCAGGTGGACCAGGTGATCCTGCCAGGTGGAGCTAAAGACAGCAATATCATCAAGATAAGCTGTGCTAAAGGACTCCAAGCCAGCAAGGACTTGATTCACCAACCTTTGGAAGGTGGCAGGGGCATTCTTTAAACCAAAGGGCATAACAGTAAACTGATAATGCCCATCAGGTGTGGAGAATGCTGTTTTCTCTTTTGCTCCAGGTGCCATTTTTATTTGCCAGTACCCTGCTGTCAAGTCAAAGGTACTTAAGAATTTGGCAGCACCTAATTTATCTATGAGCTCATCAGCTCTTGGAATTGGATGAGCATCTGTCTTGGTGACAGAATTGAGCCCTCTGTAGTCCACACAAAACCTCATCTCTTTCTTTCCATCTTTGGTGTGAGGTTTGGGGACTAAGACCACTGGGCTAGCCCAGGGGCTGTCAGAGCGCTCAATTACTCCCAATTCCAGCATCTTGTGGACTTCCACCTTGATGCTTTCCTTAACATGGTCAGATTGTCTAAAGATTTTGTTCTTGGCAGGCATGCTGTCTCCTGTGTCCACATCATGGGTACACAGGTGTGTCTGACCAGGGGTTAAGGAGAAGAGTTCAGGAAACTGTTGTAGGACTCTCCTACAATCAGCTTGCTGTTGGCCAGAGAGGGTGTCTGAGTAGATCACTCCATCTACTGTGCCATCTTTTGGGTCTGATGACAGAAGATCAGGGAGAGGTTCACTCTCTGCCTCCTGATCCTCATCTGTTACCATCAACAGATTGACATCAGCCCTGTCGTGGAAGAGCTTAAGGCGGTTTACATGGATCACCCTCTTGGGGCTCCTGCTTGTGCCCAGGTCCACCAGGTAGGTGACCTGACTCTTCCTTTCTAGTACTGGGTAAGGGCCACTCCATTTGTCCTGGAGTGCCCTGGGAGCCACAGGCTCCAGAACCCAGACTTTCTGCCCTGGTTGGAACTCAACCAGTGCAGCCTTTTGGTCATACCAAAACTTCTGGAGCTGTTGGCTGGCCTCAAGGTTTTTGGTTGCCTTTTCCATGTACTCTGCCATTCTAGAGCGACGGCCAAGTACATAGTCCACTATGTCCTGTTTAGGCTCATGGAGAGGTCTCTCCCAGCCTTCTTTAACAAGGGCAAGTGGTCCCCTTACAGGATGACCAAACAGAAGTTCAAAGGGTGAGAATCCTACTCCCTTCTGTGGCACCTCTCTGTAAGCGAAAAGCAGACATGGCAAGAGGACATCCCATCTCCTTTTGAGCTTTTCTGGGAGCCCCATGATCATGCCTTTTAATGTCTTGTTGAATCTCTCAACCAAGCCATTAGTTTGTGGATGGTATGGTGTAGTGAATTTATAAGTCACTCCACACTCATTCCACATGTGCTTTAGGTATGCTGACATGAAGTTGGTACCTCTGTCAGACACCACCTCCTTAGGGAAACCCACTCTGGTAAAGATACCAATGAGGGCCTTGGCTACTGCAGGGGCAGTAGTCGACCTAAGGGGAATAGCTTCAGGATACCTGGTAGCATGATCCACTACTACCAGGATATACATATTTCCTGAGGCTGTGGGAGGTTCTAGTGGACCAACTATGTCCACACCCACTCTTTCAAAGGGAACCCCCACCACTGGAAGTGGAATGAGGGGGGCCTTTGGATGCCCACCTGTCTTACCACTGGCTTGACAGGTGGGGCAGGAGAGGCAAAACTCCTTAACCATGTTGGACATATTGGGCCAGTAGAAGTGGTTGACTAACCTCTCCCACGTCTTGGTTTGTCCCAAATGTCCAGCAAGGGGAATGTCATGGGCCAATGTTAGGATGAACTCTCTGAACAGCTGAGGCACTACCACTCTCCTAGTGGCACCAGGTTTGGGGTCTCTGGCCTCAGTGTACAGGAGTCCATCTTCCCAATAGACCCTATGGGTTCCAGTTTTCTTGCCCTTGGACTCTTCAGCAGCTTGCTGCCTAAGGCCTTCAAGAGAGGGACAGGTTTCTTGTCCCTTACACAGCTCCTCCCTTGAGGGTCCCCCTGGGCCTAAGAGCTCGACCTGATAAGGTTCAAGCTCCAAAGGCTCAGTTCCCTCCGAGGGCAGAACTTCTTCCTGAGAAGAGAGGTTCCCTTTCTTTTGCTGTGTTGCAGTTGGTTTCCCAACTGACTTTCCTGTTCTCTTGGTAGGCTGGGCCATTTTTCCAGACTCCAGCTCTACTTGTTCACCCTGTGCCTTGCATTGTGCTCTCGTTTTCACACACACCAGTTCAGGGATACCCAGCATTGCTGCATGGGTTTTTAGTTCTACCTCAGCCCATGCTGAGGACTCCAGGTCATTTCCAAGCAGACAGTCCACTGGGATATTTGAGGAGACCACCACCTGTTTCAGGCCATTGACCCCTCCCCATTCTAAAGTAACCATTGCCATGGGATGTACTTTTCTCTGATTGTCAGCGTTGGTGACTGTGTAAGTTTTTCCAGTCAGGTATTGGCCAGGGGAAACCAGTTTCTCTGTCACCATGGTGACACTGGCACCTGTATCCCTCAGGCCCTCTATTCTAGTCCCATTAATTAAGAGTTGCTGTCTGTATTTTTGCATGTTAGGCGGCCAGACAGCTAGTGTGGCTAAATCCACCCCACCCTCAGAAACTAGAGTAGCTTCAGTGTGGACCCTGATTTGCTCTGGGCACACTGTTGATCCCACTTGGAGACTAGCCATACCAGTGTTACCTGGATGGGAGTTTGGAGTGGAACCTTTCTTGGGACAGGCCTTGTCTCCAGTTTGGTGTCCATGCTGTTTACAGCTATGACACCAGGCCTTTTTGGGATCAAAGTTTTTACCCTTGTACCCATTGTTTTGTGAAGAGGCTCTGGGCCCACCCTCCTGAGCAGGTTTTTGGGGGCCTGTAGAAGACTCTTTACTATTTTTAGTTTTGGTTGTCTCATCACCCTTCCCCTGGGGAGTCTTTGTGACCCCTTTCTTTTGGTCACCCCCTGTTGAAGTCTTGGACACCCTTGTCTTGACCCAATGGTCCGCCTTCTTTCCCAATTCTTGGGGAGAAATTGGTCCTAGGTCTACCAGATGCTGATGCAGTTTATCATTGAAACAATTACTCAATAGTTGTTCTTTCACAAATAAATTGTACAGCCCATCATAATTACTTACACCACTGCCTTGAATCCAACCATCTAGTGTTTTCACTGAGTAGTCAACAAAGTCAACCCAGGTCTGGCTCGAGGATTTTTGAGCCCCCCTGAACCTAATCCTGTACTCCTCAGTGGAGAATCCAAAGCCCTCAATCAGGGTACCCTTCATGAGGTCATAAGATTCTGCATCTTTTCCAGAGAGTGTGAGGAGTCTATCCCTACACTTTCCAGTGAACATTTCCCAAAGGAGAGCACCCCAGTGAGATCTGTTCACTTTTCTGGTTACACAAGCCCTCTCAAAAGCTGTGAACCATTTGGTGATGTCATCACCATCTTCATATTTTGTCACAATCCCTTTGGGGATTTTTAACATGTCAGGAGAATCTCTGACCCTATTTATATTGCTGCCACCATTGATGGGTCCTAGGCCCATCTCTTGTCTTTCCCTTTCTATGGCTAGGAGCTGTCTCTCTAAAGCCAATCTTTTGGCCATCCTGGCTAACAGGAGGTCATCTTCACTGAGAGCATCCTCAGTGATTTCAGAAATGTGGGACCCTCCTGTGAGGGACTCACTATTTCTGACTAACACAGTTGGAGACAGGACTTGAGGGGTCCTGTTCTCCCTATTTAGGACTGGAGGAGGGACATTGGCCTCCAAGTCACTAATTTCTTCCTCTGTGAGGTCATCATCAGAGGGGTTGGCTTTTTCAAACTCTGCCAACAGCTCCTGGAGCTGAATTTTGGTAGGTCTGGAGCCAATGGTTATTTTTTTGATATTACAGAGAGATCTTAGCTCCCTCATCTTAAGATGGAGGTAAGGTGTGGTGTCGAGTTCCACCACCTGCATCTCTGTATCAGACATTATTATGCTAAGAGTTGGAATACTTTTTAAAGAATCTAAAACTGTTTCTAGAATCTAATTTCAAACTTTTAACAAACTTTTAAACTCTAAAAAGACAATGCTAAACAGGGACTTAACACACAAGGCCCTAGCAGGACTTTTAAGAATTTAGAAAAATTTCAAATTGCAAAAATGAATTTCTAATGACAATTTTGGAATTTGTCGTGTGATCAGGTATTGGCTGAGTAGTCCAGCAAATGCAAAGTCTTGTATCCCACCGCTGCCACCAATGTAGGAAGTTGGCTCTGTATGTGCTATTTCAAAGTAAGGAATAGCATGCACAGAGTCCAAGGGTTCCCCTTAGAGGTAAGATAGTGGCAAAAAGAGATAATACTAATGCTCTATTTTGTGGTAGTGTGGTCGAGCAGTAGGCTTATCCAAGGAGTAGTGTTAAGCATTTGTTGCACATACACATAGACAATAAATGAGGTACACACACTCAGAGACAAATCCAGCCAATAGGTTTTTATATAGAAAAATATCTTTTCTTAGTTTATTTTAAGAACCACAGGTTCAAATTCTACATGTAATATCTCATTCGAAAGGTATTGCAGGTAAGTACTTTAGGAACTTAAAATCATCAAAATTGCATGTATACTTTTCAAGTTATTCACAAATAGCTGTTTTAAAAGTGGACACAGTGCAATTTTCACAGTTCCTACGGGAGGTAAGTATTTGTTAGGTTAACCAGGTAAGTAAGACACTTACAGGGCTTAGTTCTTGGTCCAAGGTAGCCCACCGTTGGGGGTTCAGAGCAACCCCAAAGTCACCACACCAGCAGCTCAGGGCCGGTCAGGTGCAGAGTTCAAAGTGGTGCCCGAAACACATAGGCTAGAATGGAGAGAAGGGGGTGCCCCGGTTCCGGTCTGCTTGCAGGTAAGTACCCGCGTCTTCGGAGGGCAGACCAGGGGGGTTTTGTAGGGCACCGGGGGGGACACAAGCCCACACAGAAATTTCACCCTCAGCAGCGCGGGGGCGGCCGGGTGCAGTGTAGAAACAAGCGTCGGGTTTGTAATGGAAGTCAATGGGAGATCTAGGGATCTCTTCAGCGCTGCAGGCAGGCAAGGGGGGGGTTCCTCGGGGAAACCTCCACTTGGTCAAGGGAGAGGGACTCCTGGGGGTCACTCCTCCAGTGAAAGTCCGGTCCTTCAGGTCCTGGGGGCTGCGGGTGCAGGGTCTCTCCCAGGTGTCGGGACTTAGGATTCAAAGAGTCGCGGTCAGGGGAAGCCTCGGGATTCCCTCTGCAGGCGGCGCTGTGGGGGCTCAGGGGGGACAGGTTTTTGTACTCACAGTCTTAGAGTAGTCCTGGGGTCCCTCCTGAGGTGTTGGATCGCCACCAGCCGAGTCGGGGTCGCCGGGTGCAGTGTTGCAAGTCTCACGCTTCTTGCGGGGAGCTTGCAGGGTTCTTTAAAGCTGCTGGAAACAAAGTTGCAGCTTTTCTTGGAGCAGGTCCGCTGTCCTCGGGAGTTTCTTGTCTTTTCGAAGCAGGGGTAGTCCTCAGAGGATGTCGAGGTCGCTGGTCCCTTTGGAAGGCGTCGCTGGAGCAGGATCTTTGGAAGGCAGGAGACAAGCCGGTGAGTTTCTGGAGCCAAGGCAGTTGTCGTCTTCTGGTCTTCCTCTGCGGGGGTTTTTCAGCTAGGCAGTCCTTCTTCTTGTAGTTGCAGGAATCTAATTTTCTAGGGTTCAGGGTAGCCCTTAAATACTAAATTTAAGGGCGTGTTTAGGTCTGGGGGGTTAGTAGCCAATGGCTACTAGCCCTGAGGGTGGGTACACCCTCTTTGTGCCTCCTCCCAAGGGGAGGGGGTCACAATCCTAACCCTATTGGGGGAATCCTCCATCTGCAAGATGGAGGATTTCTAAAAGTTAGAGTCACTTCAGCTCAGGACACCTTAGGGGCTGTCCTGACTGGCCAGTGACTCCTCCTTGTTTTTCTCATTATTTTCTCCGGCCTTGCCGCCAAAAGTGGGGCCTGGCCGGAGGGGGCGGGCAACTCTACTAGCTGGAGTGTCCTGCTGGGTTGGCACAAAGGAGGTGAGCCTTTGAGGCTCACCGCCAGGTGTGACAATTCCTGCCTGGGGGAGGTGTTAGCATCTCCACCCAGTGCAGGCTTTGTTACTGGCCTCAGAGTGACAAAGGCACTCTCCCCATGGGGCCAGCAACATGTCTCGGTTTGTGGCAGGCTGCTAAAACTAGTCAGCCTACACAGATAGTCGGTTAAGTTTCAGGGGGCACCTCTGAGGTGCCCTCTGGGGTGTATTTTACAATAAAATGTACACTGGCATCAGTGTGCATTTATTGTGCTGAGAAGTTTGATACCAAACTTCCCAGTTTTCAGTGTAGCCATTATGGTGCTGTGGAGTTCGTGTTTGACAAACTCCCAGACCATATACTCTTATGGCTACCCTGCACTTACAATGTCTAAGGTTTTGTTTAGACACTGTAGGGGTACCATGCTCATGCACTGGTACCCTCACCTATGGTATAGTGCACCCTGCCTTAGGGCTGTAAGGCCTGCTAGAGGGGTGTCTTACCTATACTGCATAGGCAGTGAGAGGCTGGCATGGCACCCTGAGGGGAGTGCCATGTCGACTTACTCGTTTTGTCCTCACTAGCACACACAAGCTGGCAAGCAGAGTGTCTGTGCTTAGTGAGAGGTCTCCAGGGTGGCATAAGACATGCTGCAGCCCTTAGAGACCTTCCTTGGCATCAGGGCCCTTGGTACTAGAAGTACCAGTTACAAGGGACTTATCTGGATGCCAGGGTCTGCCAATTGTGGATACAAAAGTACAGGTTAGGGAAAGAACACTGGTGCTGGGGCCTGGTTAGCAGGCCTCAGCACACTTTCAATTGTAAACATAGCATCAGCAAAGGCAAAAAGTCAGGGGGCAACCATGCCAAGGAGGCATTTCCTTACAGGCTCCATGCCCATTTATCTTTGCTGGGGAGTGCAAGGCCACAGTCTCTGGAGTGGGTGACTTCCCCACTGGTTCTGGAAGGGGCTCCATGCCCATTTATCTTTGCTGGGGAGTGAAAGGCCACAGTCTCTGGAGTAAGTGACTTTCCCCCTGGTTCTGGAGGGAACTCCATGCCCATTTCTCTTTGCTGCGGAGTGCAAGGTCACAGTCTTTCAGGTGGGGAACATGCCCCTTGCTTCTGGACGGTACCCCTTGAACAGCAGTCCCTAGAGGGTGGCCTACATGGCTTCCGCTGGTGATGATGGCTGCACTGTGTCATCTGGAGATGAGGGCTGCACAGTGTAAGCAGGTGAGGGATGCACTGTATTGGCCGGTGGAGGTGCCTCCTGGGCAGCCTCTGCTGGAGGTGAGGGATGCACTTCCTCAGCTGGTGGTCAGGGCCCCGTGACCACTGGTGGTGGTAGTTTCACCCTGAACAGCCTCCGCTGGAGTCGAGGGCTTCTTCCTCTTCATGGCAGGAGGCGTTGAAATCCTTACTATTCCTGGCAGGGGTTGAGGGCTTCTTCGCCTTCATGGAGGATGTGCAGGCTCCTTACCCTTCCTGGCAGGAGTCAATGGCTTCTTCCTCTTCATGGCAGGACGTGCAAGCTCCTTCCCCTTCAGGGCAGGAGATGTGGGATCCTTAACCTTCCTGACTGGTGGAGTGGGATCCTTCATTGACCTGCCACCACAACTAGGTGGTGCCACCACTGTCCTCGTGGACTGTTTGGATGAGGTGCTGGGCTGGGTTGTTGGGACCCTGCTCTTCTGGGCATGGGGAGTGGGAAGAGGTCAAGTTGGGCAAGGAAAAGCTTCTTAGGGACGGTGGGGCGGGATGAGGGAGGAGGGATGGGAGTGGAGATTGAGGGAGTGGTTGTTGGAGGTGTATGTCTGCTGGACCTGGGAGCAGGAGCATGGGCAGTATGCTGATGTAAGGTGGATGGCTGTTGGGTGTGTGAGTGCTTGCGTTTGTGTCCTTTAAGGGGGGGGACAGACAGGGTGGGAGAGGACACAGGGGATGAGTGCATCGATGTTGTGGAGGTGTCTGTTAGTGAGGTGTGTGTGCTGCTTAGTGTGGTGATGCTGGTGGTGGATGGTGATGCAGTGCATGCAGGTGTGAGTGTGGGCGAGACTGTGAGGGAGGTGGAGGAGGAGGGGGAGGCAGTGCATGTGGTTGTATCTGCAACTGTCTGGTGTTTGCGTGAGTGCATCTGGGATGACGTGTGGTGCCCATGTGTAGGAAGTTGGCTCTGTATGTGCTATTTCAAAGTAAGGAATAGCATGCACAGAGTCCAAGGGTTCCCCTTAGAGGTAAAATAGTGGTAAAAAGAGATAATACTAATGCTCTATTTTGTGGTAGTGTGGTCGAGCAGTAGGCTTATCCAAGGAGTAGTGTTAAGCATTTGTTGTACATACACATAGACAATAAATGAGGTACACACACTCAGAGACAAATCCAGCCAATTGGTTTTGTTATAGAAAAATATCTTTTCTTAGTTTATTTTAAGAACCACAGGTTCAAATTTAACATGTAATATCTTGTTTGAAAGGTATTGCAGGTAAGTACATTAGGAACTTTGAATCATTTCAATTGCATGTATACTTTTCAAGTTATTCACAAATAGCTGTTTTAAAAGTGGACACTTAGTGCAATTTTCACAGTTCCTAGGGGAGGTAAGTTTTTGTTAGTTTTACCAGGTAAGTAAGACACTTACAGGGTTCAGTTCTTGGTCCAAGGTAGCCCACCGTTGGGGGTTCAGAGCAACCCCAAAGTTACCACACCAGCAGCTCAGGGCCGGTCAGGTGCAGAGTTCAAAGTGGTGCCCAAAACGCATAGGCTAGAATGGAGAGAAGGGGGTGCCCCGGTTCCGGTCTGCTTGCAGGTAAGTACCCGCGTCTTCGGAGGGCAGACCAGGGGGGTTTTGTAGGGCACCGGGGGGGACACAAGCCCACACAGAAATTTCTCCCTCAGCAGCGCGGGGGCGGCCGGGTGCAGTGTAGAAACAAGCGTCGGGTTTTCAATGTTAGTCTATGAGAGATCAAGGGATCTCTTCAGCGCTGCAGGCAGGCAAGGGGGGGCTTCCTCGGGGAAACCTCCACTTGGGCAAGGGAGAGGGACTCCTGGGGGTCACTTCTGCAGTGAAAGTCCGGTCCTTCAGGTCCTGGGGGCTGCGGGTGCAGGGTCTTTTCCAGGCGTCGGGACTTAGGTTTCAGAGAGTCGCGGTCAGGGGAAGCCTCGGGATTCCCTCTGCAGGCGGCGCTGTGGGGGCTCAGGGGGGACAGGTTTTGGTACTCACAGTCGTAGAGTAGTCCGGGGGTCCTCCCTGAGGTGTTGGTTCTCCACCAGCCGAGTCGGGGTCGCCGGGTGCAGTGTTGCAAGTCTCACGCTTCTTGCGGGGAGTTGCAGGGTTCTTTAAAGCTGCTTCTTGAGACAAAGTTGCAGTCTTTTTGGAGCAGGTCCGCTGTCCTCGGGAGTTTCTTGTCGTCGTCGAAGCAGGGCAGTCCTCAGAGGATTCAGAGGTCGCTGGTCCCTTTGGAAGGCGTCGCTGGAGCAGAGTTCTTTGGAAGGCAGGAGACAGGCCGGTGAGTTTCTGGAGCCAAGGCAGTTGTTGTCTTCTGGTCTTCCTCTGCAGGGGTTTTCAGCTAGGCAGTCCTTCTTCTTGTTGTTGCAGGAATCTAATTTTCTAGGGTTCAGGGTAGCCCTTAAATACTAAATTTAAGGGCGTGTTTAGGTCTGGGGGGTTAGTAGCCAATGGCTACTAGCCCTGAGGGTGGGTACACCCTCTTTGTGCCTCCTCCCAAGGGGAGGGGGTCACAATCCTAACCCTATTGGGGGAATCCTCCATCTGCAAGATGGAGGATTTCTAAAAGTTAGAGTCACCTCAGCTCAGGACACCTTAGGGGCTGTCCTGACTGGCCAGTGACTCCTCCTTGTTATTCTCATTATTTTCTCCGGCCTTGCCGCCAAAAGTGGGGGCCGGGGCCGGAGGGGGCGGGCAACTCCAATAGCTGGAGTGTCCTGCGGTGCTGTGACAAAGGGGTGAGCCTTTGAGGCTCACCGCCAGGTGTTACAGCTCCTGCCTGGGGGAGGTGTTAGCATCTCCACCCAGTGCAGGCTTTGTTACTGGCCTCAGAGTGACAAAGGCACTCTCCCCATGGGGCCAGCAACATGTCTCTAGTGTGGCAGGCTGCTGGAACTAGTCAGCCTACACAGATAGTCGGTTAAGTTTCAGGGGGCACCTCTAAGGTGCCCTCTGGGGTGTATGTTGCAATAAAATGGACACTGGCATCAGTGTGCATTTATTGTGCTGAGAAGTTTGATACCAAACTTCCCAGTTTTCAGTGTAGCCATTATGGTGCTGTGGAGTTCGTGTTTGACAAACTCCCAGACCATATACTCTTATGGCTACCCTGCACTTACAATGTCTAAGGTTTTGTTTAGACACTGTAGGGGTACCATGCTCATGCACTGGTACCCTCACCTATGGTATAGTGCACCCTGCCTTAGGGCTGTAAGGCCTGCTAGAGGGGTGTCTTACCTATACTGCATAGGCAGTGAGAGGCTGGCATGGCACCCTGAGGGGAGTGCCATGTCGACTTACTCGTTTTGTCCTCACTAGCACACACAAGCTGGCAAGCAGAGTGTCTGTGCTTAGTGAGAGGTCTCCAGGGTGGCATAAGACATGCTGCAGCCCTTAGAGACCTTCCTTGGCATCAGGGCCCTTGGTACTAGAAGTACCAGTTACAAGGGACTTATCTGGCTGCCAGGGTCTGCCAATTGTGGATACAAAAGTACAGGTTAGGGAAAGAACACTGGTGCTGGGGCCTGGTTAGCAGGCCTCAGCACACTTTCAATTGTAAACATAGCATCAGCAAAGGCAAAAAGTCAGGGGGCAACCATGCCAAGGAGGCATTTCCTTACACAACCCCCCCCCAAACGAAAGAGGATGAGACTAACCTTTCCCAAGAGAGTCTTCATTTTCTAAGTGGAAGAACCTGGAAAGGTCATCTGCATTGGCATGGGCAGTCCCAGGTCTGTGTTCCACTATAAAGTCCATTCCCTGTAGGGAGATGGACCACCTCAACAGTTTTGGATTTTCACCTTTCATTTGCATCAGCCAATTGAGAGGTCTGTGGTCAGTTTGAACTAGGAAGTGAGTCCCAAAGAGGTATGGTCTCAGCTTCTTCAGGGACCAAACCACAGCAAAGGCCTCCCTCTCAATGGCACTCCAACGCTGCTCCCTGGGGAGTAACCTCCTGCTAATGAAAGCAACAGGCTGGTCAAGGCCATCATCATTTGTTTGGGACAAAACTGCCCCTATCCCATGTTCAGAGGCATCTGTCTGCACAATGAACTGCTTAGAATAATCTGGAGCTTTTAGAACTGGTGCTGAGCACATTGCTTGTTTCAGGGTGTCAAAGGCCTGTTGGCATTCCACAGTCCAGTTCACTTTCTTGGGCATTTTCTTGGAGGTGAGTTCAGTGAGGGCTGTCACAATGGATCCATATCCCTTCACAAACCTCCTGTAATACCCAGTCAAGCCAAGGAATGCCCTGACTTGAGTCTGGGTTTTTGGAGCTACCCAGTCCAGAATAGTCTGGATCTTGGGTTGGAGTGGCTGAACTTGGCCTCCACCTACAAGGTGGCCCAAGTAAACCACAGTTCCCTGCCCTATCTGGCATTTGGATGCCTTGATAGAGAGGCCTGCAGTTTGCAGAGCCTTCAAAACCTTCTTCAGGTGGACCAGGTGATCCTGCCAGGTGGAGCTAAAGACAGCAATATCATCAAGATAAGCTGTGCTAAAGGACTCCAAGCCAGCAAGGACTTGATTCACCAACCTTTGGAAGGTGGCAGGGGCATTCTTTAAACCAAAGGGCATAACAGTAAACTGGTAATGCCCATCAGGTGTGGAGAATGCTGTTTTCTCTTTTGCTCCAGGTGCCATTTTTATTTGCCAGTACCCTGCTGTCAAGTCAAAGGTACTTAAGAATTTGGCAGCACCTAATTTATCTATGAGCTCATCAGCTCTAGGGATTGGATGAGCATCTGTCTTGGTGACAGAATTGAGCCCTCTGTAGTCCACACAAAACCTCATCTCTTTCTTTCCATCTTTGGTGTGAGGTTTGGGGACTAAGACCACTGGGCTAGCCCAGGGGCTGTCAGAGCGCTCAATTACTCCCAATTCCAGCATCTTGTGGACTTCCACCTTGATGCTTTCCTTAACATGGTCAGACTGTCTAAAGATTTTGTTTTTGACAGGCATGCTGTCTCCTGTGTCCACATCATGGGTACACAGGTGTGTCTGACCAGGGGTTAAGGAGAAGAGTTCAGGAAACTGTTGTAGGACTCTCCTACAATCAGCTTGCTGTTGGCCAGAGAGGGTGTCTGAGTAGATCACTCCATCTACTGAGCCATCTTTTGGGTCTGATGATAGAAGATCAGGGAGAGGTTCACTCTCTGCCTCCTGATCCTCATCTGTTACCATCAACAGATTTACATCAGCCCTGTCGTGGAAGAGCTTAAGGCGGTTCACATGGATCACCCTCTTGGGGCTCCTGCTTGTGCCCAGGTCCACCAGGTAGGTGACCTGACTCTTCCTTTCTAGCACTGGGTAGGGGCCACTCCATTTGTCCTGGAGTGCCCTGGGAGCCACAGGCTCCAGAACCCAGACTTTCTGCCCTGGTTGGAACTCAACCAGTGCAGCCTTTTGGTCATACCAAAACTTCTGGAGCTGTTGGCTGGCCTCAAGGTTTTTGGTTGCCTTTTCCATGTACTCTGCCATTCTAGAGCGAAGGCCAAGTACATAGTCCACTATGTCTTGTTTAGGCTCATGAAGAGGTCTCTCCCAGCCTTCTTTAACAAGAGCAAGTGGTCCCCTTACAGGGTGACCAAACAGAAGTTCAAAGGGTGAGAATCCTACTCCCTTCTGTGGCACCTCTCTGTAAGCAAAAAGCAGACATGGCAAGAGGACATCCCATCTCCTTTTGAGTTTTTCTGGGAGCCCCATGATCATGCCTTTTAATGTCTTGTTGAATCTCTCAACTAAGCCATTAGTTTGTGGATGGTATGGTGTAGTGAATTTGTACGTCACTCCACACTCATTCCACATGTGTTTTAGGTATGCTGACATGAAGTTGGTACCTCTGTCAGACACCACCTCCTTAGGGAAACCCACTCTGGTAAAGATACCAATGAGGGCCTTGGCTACTGCAGGGGCAGTAGTCGACCTAAGGGGAATAGCTTCAGGATACCTAGTAGCATGATCCACTACTACTAGGATGTACATATTTCCTGAGGCTGTGGGAGGTTCCAGTGGACCAACTATGTCCACACCCACTCTTTCAAAGGGGACCCCCACCACTGGAAGTGGAATGATGGGGGCCTTTGGGTGCCCACCTGTCTTACCACTGGATTGACAGGTGGGGCAGGAGAGGCAAAACTCCTTAACCTTCTGGGACATATTGGGCCAGTAGAAGTGGTTGACTAACCTCTCCCACGTCTTGGTTTGTCCCAAATGCCCAGCAAGGGGAATATCATGGGCTAAGGTCAGAATAAACTCTCTGAACGACTGAGGCACTACCACTCTCCTAGTGGTACCAGGTTTGGGGTCTCTGGCCTCAGTGTACAGGAGTCCATCTTCCCAATAGACCCTATGTGTTCCATTTTTCTTGCCCTTGGACTCTTCAACAGCTTGCTGCCTAAGGCCTTCAAGAGAGGGACAGGTTTCTTGTCCCTTACACAGCTCCTCCCTTGAGGGTCCCCCTGGGCCTAAGAGCTCAACCTGATAAGGTTCAAGCTCCAAAGGCTCAGTTCCCTCAGAGGGCAGAACTTCTTCCTGAGAAGAGAGGTTCCCTTTTTCTGACTGTGTTGCAGTTGGTTTCCCAACTGACTTTCCTTTTCTCTTGGTAGGCTGGGCCATTTTTCCAGACTCCAGCTCTACTTTTTCACCCTGTGCCTTGCATTGTGCTCTTGTTTTTACACACACCAGTTCAGGGATACCCAGCATGGCTGCATGGGTTTTTAGTTCTACCTCAGCCCATGCTGAGGACTCCAGGTCATTTCCAAGCAGACAGTCTACTGGGATGTTTGAGGAGACCACCACCTGTTTCAGGCCATTGACCCCTCCCCATTCTAAAGTTACCATTGCCATGGGATGTGCTTTAGTTTGATTGTCAGCATTGGTGACTGTATAAGTTTTTCCAGTCAGGTATTGGCCAGGGGAAACCAGTTTCTCTGTCACCATGGTGACACTGGCACCTGTATCCCTCAGGCCCTCTACACTTGTCCCATTAATAAAGAGCTGCTGCCTGTATTTTTGCATGTTAGGCGGCCAGGCAGCTAGTGTGGCTAAATCCACCCCACCCTCAGAGACTAGAGTAGCTTCAGTGTGGACCCTGATTTGCTCTGGGCACACTGTTGATCCCAGTTGGAGACTAGCCATTCCAGTGTTACCTGGATTGGAGTTTGGAGTGGAACTTTTCTTGGGACAGGCCTTGTCTCCAGTTTGGTGTCCAGACTGACTACAGTTTCGACACCAGGCCTTTTTGGGATCAAAGTTTTTACCCTTGTACCCAGGATTGTTTTGTGAAGAGGCTCTGGGCCCACCCTCCTGTGCAGGTTTTTGGGGGCCTGTAGAAGACTCTTTACTATTTTTAGTTTTGGCTGTCTCACCACCTTTCCCCTGGGGAGGTTTTGTGACCCCTTTCTTTTGGTCACCCCCTGTGGAAGTTTTGGACACCCTAGTCTTGACCCAATGGTCCGCCTTCTTTCCCAATTCTTGGGGAGAAATTGGTCCTAGGTCTACCAGATGCTGATGCAGTTTATCATTGAAACAATTACTTAACAGGTGTTCTTTCACAAATAAATTGTACAGCCCATCATAATTACTTACACCACTGCCTTGAATCCAACCATCTAGTGTTTTTACTGAGTAGTCTACAAAGTCAACCCAGGTCTGGCTCGAGGATTTTTGAGCCCCCCTGAATCTAATCCTATACTCCTCAGTGGAGAATCCAAAGCCCTCAATCAGGGTACCCTTCATGAGGTCATAAGATTCTGCATCTTTTCCAGAGAGTGTGAGGAGTCTATCCCTACACTTTCCTGTGAACATTTCCCAAAGGAGAGCACCCCAGTGAGATCTGTTCACTTTTCTGGTTACACAAGCCCTCTCAAAAGCTGTGAACCATTTGGTGATGTCATCACCATCTTCATATTTAGTTACAATCCCTTTAGGGATTTTCAACATGTCAGGAGAATCTCTGACCCTATTTATGTTGCTGCCACCATTGATGGGTCCTAGGCCCATCTCTTGTCTTTCCCTCTCTATGGCTAGGATCTGTCTTTCCAAAGCCAATCTTTTGGCCATCCTGGCTAACTGGATGTCCTCTTCACTGGGGTTATCCTCAGTGATTTCAGAGTTGTTGGTCCCTCCTGTGAGGGAACCAGCATCTCTGACTATTATTTGTGGAGTCAGGGCTTGAGAAGCCCTGCTCTCCCTAAGTAGGACTGGAGGGGGGGAATTTCCCTCCAAGTCACTATCTTCATCCTCTGAGTTGCCACCCTCAGAGGGGTTGGCCTTTTCAAACTCTGCCAAAAGCTCCTGGAGCTGTATTTTGGTAGGTTTGGGGCCCATTGTTATTTTCTTTAGTTTACAGAGTGACCTTAGCTCTCTCATCTGTAGATGGAGGTAAGGTGTGGTGTCGAGTTCCACCACAGTCACATCTGTGCTAGACATTTTGCTTCTAAAAGTTGGAATACTTTTTAAGAATCTAAAACTGGTTCTAGAATCTAATTCAAACTTTTACAAACTTTTAAACTCTAAAAGAAAGGCTAAACAGGATCTAACACAAGGCCCTAGCAGGTCTTTTAAGAATTTAGAAAACTTTTCAAATTGCAAAAATCAATTTCTAAAGACAATTTTGGAATTTGTCGTGTGATCAGGTATTGGCTGAGTAGTCCAGCAAATGCAAAGTCTTGTACCCCACCGCTGATCCACCAATGTAGGATGTTGGCTCTGTATGTGCTATTTCAAAGTAAGGAATAGCATGCACAGAGTCCAAGGGTTCCCCTTAGAGGTAAAATAGTGGTAAAAAGAGATAATACTAATGCTCTATTTTGTGGTAGTGTGGTCGAGCAGTAGGCTTATCCAAGGAGTAGTGTTAAGCATTTGTTGTACATACACATAGACAATAAATGAGGTACACACACTCAGAGACAAATCCAGCCAATAGGTTTTGTTATAGAAAAATATATTTTCTTAGTTTATTTTAAGAACCACAGGTTCAAATTTAACATGTAATATCTTGTTTGAAAGGTATTGCAGGTAAGTACATTAGGAACTTTGAATCATTTCAATTGCATGTATACTTTTCAAGTTATTCACAAATAGCTGTTTTAAAAGTGGACACTTAGTGCAATTTTCACAGTTCCTAGGGGAGGTAAGTTTTTGTTAGTTTTACCAGGTAAGTAAGACACTTACAGGGTTCAGTTCTTGGTCCAAGGTAGCCCACCGTTGGGGGTTCAGAGCAACCCCAAAGTTACCACACCAGCAGCTCAGGGCCGGTCAGGTGCAGAGTTCAAAGTGGTGCCCAAAACGCATAGGCTAGAATGGAGAGAAGGGGGTGCCCCGGTTCCGGTCTGCTTGCAGGTAAGTACCCGCGTCTTCGGAGGGCAGACCAGGGGGGTTTTGTAGGGCACCGAGGGGGACACAAGCCCACACAGAAATTTCACCCTCAGCAGCGCGGGGGCGGCCGGGTGCAGTGTAGAAACAAGCGTCGGGTTTACAATGTTAGTCTATGAGAGATCAAGGGATCTCTTCAGCGCTGCAGGCAGGCAAGGGGGGGCTTCCTCGGGGAAACCTCCACTTGGGCAAGGGAGAGGGTCTCCTGGGGGTCACTTCTGCAGTGAAAGTCCGGTCCTTCAGGTCCTGGGGGCTGCGGGTGCAGGGTCTTTTCCAGGCGTCGGGACTTAGGTTTCAGAGAGTCGCGGTCAGGGGAAGCCTCGGGATTCCCTCTGCAGGCGGCTCTGTGGGGGCTCAGGGGGGACAGGTTTTGGTACTCACAGTCGTAGAGTAGTCCGGGGGTCCTCCCTGAGGTGTTGGTTCTCCACCAGCCGAGTCGGGGTCGCCGGGTGCAGTGTTGCAAGTCTCACGCTTCTTGCGGGGAGTTGCAGGGTTCTTTAAAGCTGCTTCTTGAGACAAAGTTGCAGTCTTTTTGGAGCAGGTCCGCTGTCCTCGGGAGTTTCTTGTCGTCGTCGAAGCAGGGCAGTCCTCAGAGGATTCAGAGGTCGCTGGTCCCTTTGGAAGGCGTCGCTGGAGCAGAGTTCTTTGGAAGGCAGGAGACAGGCCGGTGAGTTTCTGGAGCCAAGGCAGTTGTTGTCTTCTGGTCTTCCTCTGCAGGGGTTTTCAGCTAGGCAGTCCTTCTTCTTGTTGTTGCAGGAATCTAATTTTCTAGGGTTCAGGGTAGCCCTTAAATACTAAATTTAAGGGCGTGTTTAGGTCTGGGGGGTTAGTAGCCAATGGCTACTAGCCCTGAGGGTGGGTACACCCTCTTTGTGCCTCCTCCCAAGGGGAGGGGGTCACAATCCTAACCCTATTGGGGGAATCCTCCATCTGCAAGATGGAGGATTTCTAAAAGTTAGAGTCACCTCAGCTCAGGACACCTTAGGGGCTGTCCTGACTGGCCAGTGACTCCTCCTTGTTATTCTCATTATTTTCTCCGGCCTTGCCGCCAAAAGTGGGGGCCGGGGCCGGAGGGGGCGGGCAACTCCACTAGCTGGAGTGTCCTGCGGTGCTGTGACAAAGGGGTGAGCCTTTGAGGCTCACCGCCAGGTGTTACAGCTCCTGCCTGGGGGAGGTGTTAGCATCTCCACCCAGTGCAGGCTTTGTTACTGGCCTCAGAGTGACAAAGGCACTCTCCCCATGGGGCCAGCAACATGTCTCTAGTGTGGCAGGCTGCTGGAACTAGTCAGCCTACACAGATAGTCGGTTAAGTTTCAGGGGGCACCTCTAAGGTGCCCTCTGGGGTGTATGTTGCAATAAAATGGACACTGGCATCAGTGTGCATTTATTGTGCTGAGAAGTTTGATACCAAACTTCCCAGTTTTCAGTGTAGCCATTATGGTGCTGTGGAGTTCGTGTTTGACAAACTCCCAGACCATATACTCTTATGGCTACCCTGCACTTACAATGTCTAAGGTTTTGTTTAGACACTGTAGGGGTACCATGCTCATGCACTGGTACCCTCACCTATGGTATAGTGCACCCTGCCTTAGGGCTGTAAGGCCTGCTAGAGGGGTGACTGACCTATACTTGCATAGGCAGTGAGAGGCTGGCATGGCACCCTGAGGGGAGTGCCATGTCGACTTACTCGTTTTGTTCTCACTAGCACACACAAGCTGGCAAGCAGTGTGTCTGTGCTGAGTGAGGGGTCTCCAGGGTGGCATAAGACATGCTGCAGCCCTTAGAGACCTTCCTTGGCATCAGGGCCCTTGGTACTAGAAGTACCAGTTACAAGGGACTTATCTGGCTGCCAGGGTCTGCCAATTGTGGATACAAAAGTACAGGTTAGGGAAAGAACACTGGTGCTGGGGCCTGGTTAGCAGGCCTCAGCACACTTTCAATTGTAAACATAGCATCAGCAAAGGCAAAAAGTCAGGGGGCAACCATGCCAAGGAGGCATTTTCTTACACCATGTTTGACTGTGCCACTCTTGTGTGTTGTCTTGTGTGCATGCTCGTCTGTATGTGTGCATGGGATGGGTTGGGGTTGAGGAGACTGGGACTAGGAAGTGGTAGTTGGAGGGGGGATGGTAGGAACAGGGACAATGGCTGCCATCAGAGAGGAGGCCAGAGCCTGAATCGATCTCTGGTGGGCCGTCAATCCACTGTGGATACCCTCCAGGAATGCATTGCATTGCTGCATCAGGAATGCTAGCCCCTGGATGGCATTCACAATTGTTGACTGCCCTACAGAGATGGATCTCATGAGGTCAATTGCCTCCTCACTCAGGGAGGCAGGGCTCACTGGAGCAGGGCCTGAGGTGCCTGGGGCGAAGGAGATGCCCACCCTCCTGGGTGAGTGGGCACGGGCAGCTTGCTGAGGGGCTACTCGAAGGGCGGTGTTGGTACGAGGGTGGCAGCTGTACCTGCAGCTACAGAGGTGTCCGCCACAACCAGGGAGCTTCCATCGGGCGGAGGTATCCGAGTCTGTGTTGTCGCCTCCTGGCTCCGCCGTGGTGTTCCCCTTGCCCTCCGGCCCACTGGTTCCCTCAGCATCGGTGGACTCTGCCTCCAGTCTCCTGTGGGAAACACTGGGTCAATTACAGCACCAACACCACAGTTGGCATATACAGCACTGTCACACACAGGGTTCAGGCTTGAGCACTATGTATTGCACTGCCAGTGATTTGTCTAGATGCCATGGCAAAATGAGGGCCACACACCGCCACCTGCACCCCTCCTGGGACCCACAAAGCCCTGACTGACGTGGAATGCTAACAAGCTAGGTTACCTGCATTTGCCATACATACATTACCCTTGAGCTGGATCATGCTGCAATGTCTGGCCTGACCTTAGGAGCACACACTAACTCACACCCACCACCCAGATCCCATGCCACCTGCTAATTATTGTAGTAATGCCCACTGTACTCACCCCCTTGTGGCTGCTGTGATGCCCTCAAGCACCCATCCAGCTCTGGGTACGCCACAGCAGTAGGCAGGCCATCAGGGGGGTCAGGTTCCGATGGGCATCTCTTCCTCGTTGGGAGGCCATCCCCTGCTGGGCCTCCGCGGTCTTCCGTGCCCAGCGTCTCAGATCCTCCTACCGTTTCCGACAGTGGGTGCTCTCCCTGCCATAGCCCCCAGGGTCCACACGTTCTTGGCAATGGCACGCCATAATCACTTCTTTTGATGGGCGCTGATCTGCAGAGATAATACAGACAGGAGGACACCATTACACATACAATCCAGCCTGTCACACATATGGCCCACCAATCCCGTCTCCGTCACCATTGGCACACACATCGGCCGGCGCACACCATGTACACCACAAGAGATTCCCCCTCCCCGATGACACAATGCCTGCACACACATCTCCATGCATCCTTCCCACATGCATCGTGCCCAAGGTGTTCTCACCTGTTGGTCTGGAAGCCCATACAAAACTCCGTACTGGGTTAGGACCCCATCCACCAAACGCTCCAACTCCTCCGAAGTGAAGGCAGGGGTCCTTTCCCTGGTCACACGGGCCAGGCACAGGTCACAGCAGCACACGCAGTGTAGGTGTTCTCCTGTTGAAGGTCAGGAAACAAGTGAGGAATCAGATAGAAAATGGCGGTCACGTCCGCGGCGGTGTACACAGTCACCGCCGGTGCAGAGCCCCATTGGCCACTGTACTCCATAGAGCCCCATATTATCCAATGAGGAATTGCACGGAGGTGCAAGACCGCCTTCTGCCACGACGCCCAACGTCAGCAGAATTACCTCACTTCCACCTGTCCCTACACACAGGACAGGCAGTCGCCATTTCAATGTGGCGGACAACGGTCATATCAACCTTAACTGCGTCACATCCTAGATTAGCACATACGTCACCATTCCCACTGTACCAGCACATAAATGCACTATGTACACTAAGGTTGGGGGTTCCATTGCTCAAATTGTGACAACCTACTCACTCTTGTGTCCCTTAGATACCTACCGCTGCGGATAAATAGGAAGAGGAGACATACCCACATGTACAGACCCCTTGTGGACTTGGCTACACTGCAGGACAGGCACATTATACTCACCTATAGACTGGACAGGGCCACAATCACAGAGCTGTGTGCCTAATTAGAGCCTGACCTGATATCAGTTATCCGACCGGGATCCCCCCTCTTGTGCGAGTGCTATCAGTGCTCACTCTCCTGGCAAATGGTTCTTTCCAAGTGACACTGGGCTTGGCAGCAGGAATGTCACAGCAAATGTTCTCACGCATGCTGGCAAGAGATTTGTCTGCCCTGGTGAAACACATGTGCAGCTACATAGCTTTCCTCCAGGTGGAAGATCTGGCCACTGTTAAGGCCGGATTCTATGCAATGGGACATCTACCCAATATTGTTGGGGCCATTGACGGGACACATATTGCATTAGTCCCCCCGCCAGAATGAACAGGTGTTCCAGAATTGGAAGAGTTTCCACTCACTGAATGTGCAAATGGTGTGCCTGGCGGACTAGTACATCTCCCATGTCAATGCTAAGTATCCTGGGTCAGTGCATGACGCCTTTGTTCTGAGGAATAGCAGCATCCCAAATTTGATGGCGAAACTACAGAGGTACAGGATGTGGCTAACAGGTGAGACATGGTCCACACCCACTGTATGTTAGTGTATACATTCAGGTGTCATCCCCAAATCCTTGTGTGAGGCTAAATGTTGTCCCTCAATACTTGCAGGGGACTATGGCTACCCAAACCTATTGTGGCTGCTGACCCCTGTTAGGAATGCTAGGACAGGGGCTGAGAAACATTATAATGAGGCACATGGGCAAACCAGAAGGATCATCGAGAGGAAGTTCGGGCTCCTGAAGGCCAGGTTCAGATGCCTCCATCTGACAGGTGGATCCCTGTGCTACTCACCTGCAAACGTCTGCCAGATAGTAGTGGCATGCTGCATGTTGCACAATCTGGCCCTCAGACAGCATTTACCTTTTCTGGAGGAGGAGGAGACTGGAGATGCCCCTGTGGCAGCAGTGGACCCTGAGGACAGTGAGGTTGAGGAGGCAGAGGATGAGGATGAGGACAACAGAACATCAGTTATACGTAAATACTTCCAATGACACACAGGTGAGACAGTGCAACTGACCACACCTCTGACTATTGATGTTTTCTGTGTGGCTGTAGCATGATGGCATTAACTTCCATTGCATCTCAACTTACTGTCACCTATGGCCTGTCACTTTACATATGTTGGTGAGATCACAATTGTGTACTGATATGGTGAGTACAGCCAGCTACAGGTCATTATTTGAATGCTATCACAGTGTTCAGATCATTTGCACAAGATGTGACTGTTTCCATAAATGCACATTTTCAACACATAAAATACTAGTAGTCAAGTTGTATTCAAGGGTGTTTATTGTAGTGCTATGAAATTGAGGGAAAAGTGTAATGGAATGGGGTGATGATGGAGGAAAGTCCAGGGTACTGTTCCAGTCTGTTTGTAGCACAGGTGCAGTGTCCAGGGGGCCATAGGAAGGGGAGCAAAGGCAGCTCAAAGTGGACAAGGTGACAGTGTGGGATACAAGTGGGACAATCAGAAGAGTCTAATTTCCTGGCGGTGGTCTTAGCAAGTGTCTCTGGCTTCTGTCTGGATCACAGGGAACGTGCTGGTGGCTCTGGGTCCTGTGGTGGGGCATCCTACCCACTAGCTGCAGCGGACGTGGAGGGCTGGTCAATGGACTGGCTAGTGGTAGTGGCCCGCTGCTGTTCTGTTGCTTCCCTCATGATGTTGGCCATGTCAGCCAGTACCCCAGCTATGAAGATCAAGGTGGTGTTGATGGTCGGCAAGTCATCCCTGATCCCCTGATACTGTTCCTCCTGCAGCCGCCTGTTCTCCTGCACGTTGTCAAGGATCTGACCCATTGTGTCCTGAGAATGTTGGTAGGCTCCCAGGATTTCGGTGAGTGCCTCCTGGAGAGTCGGTTCCCTGGCCTGTCCTTCCCCTGGTGCACAGAGGTCCTCCCAGTGTCTATGTTGGCCTGTGCCTCTGTCCCCTGAACGGTGTGCCCACTGCCACTGACCCCAGGTTCCTGACTGTCTTGGGGGTGAGGTGTGGCCTGGGGTCCCTGTCAGGTGGGCACACTGCTGATTGACAGAGGTGTGGGTATGCTGAGTGGGTGCTATAGTGTTGGATACTGATGGGGAGGCTCTGTGGTGGACTGTGAGTGGGCTTGGGTGACCGACTTTCCAGTGGTCCCTGCTGGGCCATGTTGTTGGTCCAGATCCTGAAGTCCAGAGTTAATGTCATCACTGGGGGCATCTTCTGTTGGGGGGGCTGGATAGTCGTGGCAAATCCTCTCTGCTGACATTGACTGGGGCACCTGGGGGAATATAACTGATGTATTATGCTTTATGTCTGTGGCGTATTGTACATCCCTGGCTTCCCCTCTATCGCTGCAGTTACCCTGCCACCTTTGTCTGTGTATGGTGATGTATTGTGTGATTGTTAGTTTTCCTATGCCGTACATGCTTTAGTGATTGGTGTCCATGCAGGGCTGGGAGGGCTGTCCATGCTTTGGTATAGCGTGCAGGGCTTGGCATTGGGGTTAGTCATATGTGTAGGTGCAGTGTGTGGGATGGAGTGGAGTGATGGGAGTGAAGGTGAGGGGTTGTGATGGCATGCAGGTATGGGGGTTGATAAGTGGTAAATGTTGATTTACCAGTGTCCAGTACTCCCGCTACTCCAGCAAGTCCCTCAGGATGCAGTAATGCCAAGACTTGCTCCTCCCATGCTGTGAGCTGTGGGGGAGGAGGTGGGGGTCCACCACAGGTCCTCTGTATGGCGAGCTGCTGCCTTGCTGCCACGGAATGTACCTTTCCCGTGGGTCGTTCCACGCATCCCTGATGTTGTCCCTTGTTCTTGAATGCGATCCCACAGCGTTCAACCTGTCCACGATTCTCCACCATAGCTCCATATTCCTGGCAATGGATATTTGCTGTACCTGGGCTCCAAACAGCTGTGGTTCTACCCTGACTATTTCCTCCACCATGACCCTTAACTCCTCATCAGTGAAACGGGGGTGCCATTGTGGGGACATGGGTGTTGTGTGGTGTGTGTTGGTGAGAGTGTGTTGAGTAATGTGGTGGGGTGTGAGATGTGGGGTGCGTGAGTGATGTATGGGTGTATGTGGTGTGTGTGTCTAGTTGTCTCTGTGCTGTTCGTGTCAATCTTCTGGCAGTAATTCTTGTTTGTAAAGGGTTGTGGGTAATGTGGTGTGTGTTTTATGGTGCTGTGGGTGTGTGTGGTGTGTGTATGAGTGTCAGGTGTGTGTTTTTAGTATTTGCCAATGTAGTGTTGTTTTGTATGTGCATGTACATTCTGATTGCGGCGGTATGTACTGCCGATGGTTTACCGCCATTGAGTGTCCGCCGTGGTGATTCGTGGGTCATAATGTGGTGGGCGTTGTTCTGTTGGCGTAACGGTATGGGTGTTGGTACCGCCACTTTAGCACTGACCTTTGGACTGGCGGATTTGTGTATGTGGCTGTATTCTGTCAGATTGGCGTATGTGTCATAATATGGGGAACGGATATTTGCCACTGCGGCGGTATGTTGGCGGCCGTCACCGTGGCGTTAAGTGGGATTTACCACCAATGTCATAATGAGGGCCTATGTTTCTCTTATTGTACCACTGTACCATTCTCTTTTATCTGTCCTTCTCCTGTCATACAACCCTCTCCCAATTTTTCTTACTGAGCAGAGTAGGTGTCTACTCTCTAACACATAAAGTGTACACATTCAAAGAGGACAGGAGAGACAAGGCAAGTTAAGAGAATAAAAGTGTAAATTATGGGGTTTCACTCCAATAATGTGATTTTCACTGCTGTAGTGAGAATGCTATTTAGAAAGGCAAATGTACTTGTTATTACAAGTATGCAGCAATCAAAGTAACTTTTAAAGTTCTATGTGCATATGTCTTATTTTAATATTATGCACTAGTGTGCTAAACAACCACCAATCACTGTTACCCTTTCTTTCCTTCATAGGGAAGGACAGGCTGGATAGGCACTGAATTGCACATACAATGAGAGACAAAAAACACACATGTACGAAGCGATTTTGCTGTCGCACAGGGCAATAATCACTGCGACCGCAAAATGGCATGGTACAATGTACTATCCCTATTTTGCTAAACGGTATCCAATTAGTGATCGAGGGCCTCCCTTCCTACTAGCGACTCGCAGGACCTTGTATGATTGTTTTGTGACTGTATATGCGTTCCCAAAACAAACGCAGTTAACACCAATTTCACATTGGTGTTAAACCATTCGCAAACAGGATGGCATCCCCGCGGGACCCCTTTCCCTTTGTTAATGGCAGCGAGAATGTTTTTTCAGAGCAGGCAGTGGCCCCATGACCACTGCCTGCTCTGAAAAAATGACAAGAAAACTTTTCATGTTCATTTTTTAAATGCATCCCATTTGCAATCCATTAGGTCTCGTATTTGCTCCAGTTAAAGCTATTAGTGTTGTAAATTCATAACTGGATTTTTCTTGCCACGTAAACTGGTCTACCTTCCCTTATAATTATATGTGGAGAAGTAATTAAATGCGGAGCCAGATGCCAGAGTTTACACATGCAACAGCTGCATTCTAAAAAAGTATTCAAGGAGCCCGCTAATAAATACAGGATACTTACTACAAATGTAAATTAGTTCTCTACTTAAGAAAATTATTTTCTTAATTGACCTATCTTTTTGTATCAAATTTTGTGACGCTTCTTACTGATGAAGCTGGGCTTGTCCTGCCCCTTTTTAACGAAATATGCAGACATTTGGCTGGAGTCATCATTTGTTTGTTCATCTTCATGCAACAGTTCAACAAAGCTAACAACCTGTATCTAATTTCTAGTGAAACAAAGCAAGGTGCATTAGATCGGATAGTTTAATCAAGAGTGGAAGGTGGGATTACACCATGTTTCTTGCACTAAGATCTTGACATCTTAGTCACCAACCAGGTGTCCACGTCTCCTTACGCCTGAACTCTATTCCACTGATGTACCATATGAATGCTCAAAGCATAAAACATAACTCCAGCACATAATCAACTGTTTTTTGTTTGTTTTAAACTTTATTTTTATGTTACATAACAACCAGTCAGCATACAATGACATGACAATTACAGACGAGATACAGAAGGCATGAAAGTAGACTTCGCAGGTTTTCATTGCGTCATGTGTTAGAAGATTTAGACAGTGCAATGCAGATCAAGCAAAGATAACACAGGCATTTCCCATTACTGGCATGCAATCTTCCCTGGTAACCAACCCCGGGGGCCCATTGTACAGCTCATGGTACAGGGGCCTCTGCATCATTTCCTAACGTCAGGAAGCACAGCAGGCACACTAACACCCGCCCAAACAAGCACATGATATAAACTGGATGATGCATCTATCACTCAGCTGCACTCGCTTCCAAATCCCCGGTGTCGTCACTTTGTGTGTGTGCTAGATATGTTTGGTAGGGACCCCAGATATCTCTTGGATGATTGCCAACTGGCATGAGTTAATAATATGCCTCTGAATATTGCAGTACATCATGTTGGTATGCCACTCTTACAATCCAATTTCTCCTACCAATCCAGGCGAACAGTGGGGATACTGGGCTGCCTGGCCTCTTGAGGGTACACAAATAGTTTGGCAGTCACTTGCTGCGGTGTTGCGGTCAGCCGCAAATGAGTGAAGGCAGGTAACTCAAAGGGTCCCCTAGCGACTCACCCAGCAAGGCCAGCATCTCCTGACATGCGCGATAAAAATGAAACTGCATTAGGGTAGTTGGAGCCGACATTCTGCGCTCACATGGGCCCAGTCGTGCAGGACTCCCTCTACAAAGAAGTCGCCCATGTGCCGTACACCGAGCTGCTGAAGAGCGCTTGCTGCAGCCCTCTCTTGCCCTAGTGGGAACCACATACAACACTCCAGTGGTAGCTGAGGTGAATAGAGCAGGGTTCCAGGTTGCAGATCCGCCACGTTCTTTCTAAGACATTATGTAGTACCAGGAAGATCAACAGTGTGAAAACGACTCGCAGGCTTGCTAAACAGAAATTGGGGTAGAGATAAGGGAACAGCAACGTCTCGCTCCAGACAGATGTTGAGAAGGTCCACTGGACCACAAAGTCAATTCTGGACAAACATTCACCGAGTGGCTCTATCATAAGCTTCGAGATCTGCGGCATTCAGCACCCATCACATTGGGAGCGCAAGTGTATCCCATCGTAGCCACAGTTGTTTACCAGTCCACGTCAGGCGCCTAATCAGGGCACGCAAGGACAACCTCACTAAGGACTGGAGAGAGGTCATGTTCCGGGTTTCTGACATACAAGAGTATATCATCTGCATAAGCAGACACAATCAGATTATAGCATGGTAAGCGTATACCCCAATATGCTTCATAATTGCAGAGCACACTGGCTAGAGGTTCCACTATGAGTGCATACAATAGCAGGGGAACTTGGCATGTGCCTCTTGTAATAGGGATGGGGTCAGATATAATGCTGTTGACACAAACCTGTGCCGTCGGCTTAGTGTACCGGACTTGGACCAGTTTTAGAAAGATTTCACCCACTCCTAAATGCTAAAGCACAGAGGGCATAAACCGCTAATCCACCTAGTTGAGTGCCTTTTCTACATCTAAGTTGATCGCCATGGCACGCACGTCAGCATCGATGCGGGAGATTGCGCCAAAGAAGGTGCAGAGATTGTATAGGAGAGATCGACCAGGTATGAAGCCAGACTGCTCCGGACCCACAATGCCTGGAAGCACTGGCCCTAAGCAGTTAGCGACTTGTTTTTTTCGAAAAATGCTTGTATCAGTCTTTAAGAGTGACAATGATCTGTAGGACAAGCAGTTATCAGCTGGTTTACCTTTCTATGAACAAGGTGACTAACAGTGCTTCCTGCATGTTGATGGCATGCCGCCATCTTTCACCATCTCTTCAAAAAGGCTGACTATGTACAAGTCTGTCCTGGTAGGTTCTTATAAAAGGAAACCGTCAGCCCGTCCGTGCCTTCCCGCCCTGCATATTTTTCAGAGCCACTACTGTTGCTGAGGGGCACAGCAGCACGATAAGGTATTCCCTATGTGCCGTTGTCAGCAACTTCATGGTAATATGCGAAAGGTAGTCCGTCGTAGCCTGTTCATTATGAGCTATCTGTGAGGTGTAGAGGTCAGAATAGTAGTGGTGGAACCAATCCGCCACATGAGCAGGTGGGGCGATGCCTGTTGATCGACAATAGTGAGCACTGTACTGTCTTCACAGCTAGGTCGAACAAGAGCAACTAGCATAGTGTCTGGCCGTTCACCCTCACCATATACCCGCACCATTGCATACCTGCACAAGTGCATAACCTCCCTCTGAGCCATGTCATTGTATTCGTCCAGTTCGGCCCTGCTCCGCTGATTCCCTATGCAAACACTCCATGGCCGCTATCTGTTCCCAGCCATGCCATGCGGCCTTAAATTGAATGGAGCACACAGGAATGCTTCGAGATGGTGACTCCCTGTATGTAGATCTTAAAGGCCTCCCAGGTAGTGGTGAATTTGTCAAACGACCCCAGATTAGTAAGGAAATAGTCAATCGTCTCAGCACGTTCTTCGCAGAATGCAGCGTCAAGTAGAGTACTGTGGAAACCACCAAGAGTATGCAGGTGGTCGTAGAGCAGCCAACTCCAAAACCAATAACAATGGGGAATGGTCAGAGTATGTTTGTGGTAAGTGCTTGCAGCATTGGACCCATGATGTCAGGCACCGTGACAAGAGTCAGTAATCATTGCACATGTGTATGTTGTGGATAGAAGAATACTGCATATATCCTCTGCCCGTAGGGGAGAGACAGTGCCACACATCTAACATTCCACAGAGATCAGCTATGGCTGATATAGCACGGGCCACAGGAGCGATCTAAGTCCAGAGACAGGACGCAATTAAAGACAATGCCCCAGACCTGGGGTAGGTCACCATATTGTGCAAGTTTGGCATGCAGTGTGTAGTCATAACCAACAATTTTAACCACACTTTAATCTCCCCAGCTACCACCATCCACTCTGCACCCTTTCTCTCACTGACAACTACATTGTGACATATGCCTTTAACTGTTCAATGGGGTGCCATTTTAATTCATGTCACTACAGACACTTTTCACATTTACTGCCTTTCATATCATGCCTTTCCAGGATCCTCCAAAATATCTGCTATCCACACAACAGAGAATTTCATACCACATCTTGTCTGTCACACGTGGTTTGTTAATGTAATGCTAATAAATTGCCCTACGTCTGGTGTGACACATTCAGCCATATCAGTCTTTTTAGTAGCAGTACTTTGCTTTTTAGGATTCTTATATTACCAAAAACTGACTACACAAATTCCAGAGTGCAAACTAATGCAGTCCATAAGCAAAGACCGATTGAAGACGTCCCCTTGACAGGATTGAAAATGGTCTTACTGACTAAACTTACATAGCACTCACTACCCTGAAAGGGACTCTTGAAATGCATCCATCAGCCAGCCTCTTCAACTTCTTAAAGGGTGTAGGAAGTTGGCTCTGTATGTGCTATTTCAAAGTAAGGAATAGCATGCACAGAGTCCAAGGGTTCCCCTTAGAGGTAAAATAGTGGTAAAAAGAGATAATACTAATGCTCTATTTTGTGGTAGTGTGGTCGAGCAGTAGGCTTATCCAAGGAGTAGTGTTAAGCATTTGTTGTACATACACATAGACAATAAATGAGGTACACACACTCAGAGACAAATCCAGCCAATAGGTTTTGTTATAGAAAAATATATTTTCTTAGTTTATTTTAAGAACCACAGGTTCAAATTTTACATGTAATAGCTCTTTTGAAAGGTATTGCAGGTAAGTACTCTAGGAACTTTGAATCATTACTTTAGCATGTATACTTTTTACATAAAACACAATAAGCTGTTTTAAAAGTGGACACTGCAATTTTCACAGTTCCTGGGGGAGGTAAGTTATTGTTAGTTTTCACAGGTAAGTAAGTCACTTACAGGTTTGAGTTTTTGGTCCAAGGTAGCCCACCGTTGGGGGTTCAGAGCAACCCCAAAGTTATCACACCAGCAGCTCAGGGCCGGTCAGGTGCAAAGGTCAAAGAGGTGCCCAAAACACATAGGCTTCAATGGAGAGAAGGGGGTGCCCCGGTTCCAGTCTGCCAGCAGGTAAGTACCCGCGTCTTCGGAGGGCAGACCAGGGGGGTTTTGTAGGGCACCGGGGGGGACACAAGTCAGCACAAAAAGTACACCCTCAGCAGCGCGGGGGCGGCCGGGTGCAGTGTGCAAACACACGTCGGGTTTTCAATGGAAGTCAATGAGAGATCAAGGGATCTCTTCAGCGTCGCAGGCAGGCAAGGGGGGGCTCCTCGGGGTAGCCACCACCTGGGCAAGGGAGAGGGTCTCCTGGGGGTCACTCCTGCACAGAAGTTCCGTTTCTTTAGGCGCTGGGGGCTGCGGGTGCAGGGTCTTTTCCAGGCGTCGGGAAATGGAGTTCAGACAGTCGCGGTCAGGGGGAGCCTGGGGATTCCCTCTGCAGGCGTCGCTGTGGGGGCTCAGGGGGGACAACTTTGGTTACTCACAGTCGTAGAGTCGCCGGAGGGTCCTCCCTGAGTTGGTTGTCCTCCACCAGTCGAGTCGGGGTCGCCGGGTGCAGTGTTGCAAGTCTCACGCTTCTTGCGGGGAGTTGCAGGGGTCTTTAAATCTGCTCCTTGTAACAAAGTTGCAGTTCTTTTGGAGCAGTGCCGCTGTCCTCGGGAGTTTCTTGTCTTTTTCGAAGCAGGGCAGTCCTCAGAGGATTCAGAGGTCGCTGGTCCCTTGGAAAGCGTCACTGGAGCAGGGTTCTTTGGAAGGCAGGAGACAGGCCGGTAAGTCTGGGGCCAAGGCAGTTGGTGTCTTCTGGTCTTCCTCTGCAGGGGTCTTTCAGCTCGGCAGTCCTTCTTCTTGTAGTTGCAGGAATCTAGTTTCTAGGTTCAGGGAGAGCCCTTAAATACTAAATTTAAGGGCGTGTTTAGGTCTGGGGGGTTAGTAGCCAATGGCTACTAGCCCTGAGGGTGGGTACACCCTCTTTGTGCCTCCTCCCAAGGGGAGGGGGGCACATCCCTAATCCTATTGGGGGAATCCTACATCTGCAAGATGGAGGATTTCTAAAAGTTAGAGTCACTTCAGCTCAGGACACCTTAGGGGCTGTCCTGACTGGTCAGTGACTCCTCCTTGTTGCTTTCTTTGTTTCCTCCAGCCTTGCCGCCAAAAGTGGGGGCCGTGGCCGGAGGGGGCGGGCAACTCCACTAAGCTGGAGTGCCCTGCTGTGACAAAGGGGTGAGCCTTTGAGGCTCACCGCCAGGTGTTACAGCTCCTGCCTGGGGGAGGTGTTAGCATCTCCACCCAGTGCAGGCTTTGTTACTGGCCTCAGAGTGACAAAGGCACTCTCCCCATGGGGCCAGCAACATGTCTCTAGTGTGGCAGGCTGCTGGAACCAGTCAGCCTACACAGATAGTCGGTTAAGTTTCAGGGGGCACCTCTAAGGTACCCTCTGTGGTGTATTTTACAATAAAATGTACACTGGCATCAGTGTGCATTTATTGTGCTGAGAAGTTTGATACCAAACTTCCCAGTTTTCAGTGTAGCCATTATGGTGCTGTGGAGTTCGTGTAAAACAGACTCCCAGACCATATACTCTTATGGCTACCCTGCACTTACAATGTCTAAGGTTTTGCTTAGACACTGTAGGGGCACAGTGCTCATGCACTGGTACCCTCACCTATGGTATAGTGCACCCTGCCTTAGGGCTGTAAGGCCTGCTCAAGGGGTGTCTTACCTATACTGCATAGGCAGTGAGAGGCTGGCATGGCACCCTGAGGGGAGTGCCATGTCGACTTACTCATTTTGTTCTCACTAGCACACACAAGCTGGTAAGCAGTGTGTCTGTGCTGAGTGAGGGGTCTCTAGGGTGGCATAATACATGCTGCAGCCCTTAGAGACCTTCCCTGGCATCAGGGCCCTTGGTACCAGAGGTACCAGTTACAAGGGACTTATCTGGATGCCAGGGTGTGCCAATTGTGGAATCAAAAGTACAGGTTAGGGAAAGAACACTGGTGCTGGGGCCTGGTTAGCAGGCCTCAGCACACTTTCAATTCAAAACATAGCATCAGCAAAGGCAAAAAGTCAGGGGGTAACCATGCCAAGGAGGCATTTCCTTACAAAGGGTAATTATTATTATATAATTGTAATATAAACTTTATATTGCAATTTGTAACTCTAATAAAGCTGCAAAGTGCTCCCATTCATTTCAGGATCTTGGGGAAGTCTCAGAAAACATGCTTGTTAGGGTGTGGGTTGAGGTTTGGCCTCATGCATGGGTTACAAAAGGTTTGTCAAGACACCACTTCCTTCCCAACTCCTCCCGCTTTTTCTCTATTTACCCTCTCCCACTCACACCTGCCTTATTGGCTTTTAAGAAAGTGGGTCACATAGGGCCTGATTTTAAAAAAAGTGGTGCTGCACTTGGTGCAGCACCACTTTTATTGTGCCCCTTAGTGTGCCCCTAACACCACCAAGTGTGCGCAATATCTAAGATACGGTGCACCATGGCGGTAGTTAAGGAAGTAGCTCCATAATTTTTTATGCTCGTTCGGAGATTCGCAGGATTAGCGTAAAAAATGATTATGGTAATCCTGCAAAGCCTATTGAGGTCCATTGAATCAATGGTGTTTCTCTTTTTAACACCTGCTCTGAGCAGGCATTAATACTGCAGAAACAAATGACGCAAGAAACCTCTTAGATTTCTTTGCGCCATTTTTTTGGCCTCATTAATGGGGGAACGCCTCCTTTCCATACATTATGCATGGTGCAGCCATAATGTAGCACAAGGGGTTACAAAGTGGTTCAATGCATGCATTGCGCCATTTTGTAAATTTGGTGCGGTGATTTTGGCCTCAACATTTTGGCCACATCAGCGTAAAAAAATGCTGCTAATGTCGCGCAAAGAGGTGCTAGGGGCTCTTAAATCTGCCCCATAGTTTGTTAACTATGTAGAGCAGGTAGATGTGGTGAAATACGGAGACCTCAATGCAGGACAGCTGTTTGTGAAAGGTTGGAGGGACTGAAGTATAGTAATTCAGTTGCAACCTTTTAGGTGCAATGGCCTGGCTTCAAATATCACAATTTAGCATAAGACTGCCAACACAAGATATGGTCTCTGAAGCCCTTCGAACACTTGAGAGTACTGTTTGTCGCAAATAATTTGCTTACTCTCGCTTTGTGTCTGTGCTGAATTCTGTGGAGAAACCCTTTGCTATAAACGGCTGCAAAAAGAAGTGCCATGTAGATTATCATGCAAGTTGCACCTTTTATACTGCTCGAAATTGTGTATATGCTTATATTCCATTTCTTCTACTAAACACAGCTATTGCAATTGTTTGGTATGTGTGAAACAGTAAAAAATAAATGAGAGAAATATCTAAGTTTGTTTAAAAAGAAATTACCAGTTTCCCAACTGATAAGACCCATACACAGTGTGCAAATAATCAGTGATAACTTAGGGATTTGTGGGGCCCCTGTAAAATATGTTTTGTGTGCCCCCTGTTTGAAACAACTTTGAAATAATAAACCATTTTCAACTCATTCAATCCCCTCTGATGCTAAACAATATGAAGGTCCTGATTTAGATTTCAGCGGATGGGTACCGTTGTGACGGAGTAACCCATCCACTGAAATCTAAATCAGGCCCTAAATAACATGCAGGACCCCTAGAACTATGTAGCAGGGGAGGACTAAATTATGTTGCTCAGTTGATTGAATTATGTGTCAAGAAAAGGCCATTTATGTGGTGTATTTCATCATATTTGGTGATCCTATAACTTAATTGTTTTGTATTTTGAACATGTTAATACTGTCTGGGCAAAGGTTTCACTTTTCGTATACCAGTTTATCACCCATATATAGCAATCAGCAACTTGACCAATTAAATCTCTGTGAAGAGCATTTGACTGCACAGCAATATGTGTTGCCATGTTTTCTGGTAACTTTTGATCCTTTAACCTAGAACCAAAATATATTTTGATAAAAATCAGCAGATACCCTTGCACCATGTACTGGTGCATGGCAGCAATTTCTGCGCCAGCGCAGGGGGAGAAGACAGGAATGCGCTGTATACTGTAGACACAGCGCATTTCTGCCCTTTCCTGGTGGGACAAGGTTGCACAGCAGGGACTTGCCGCGCTGCCCTGTGCCAAGGGGCTTTGTGGATATGGCCCTGAGTGTCTAACCAGTATGTTACTACCATTGTAGGGAAAACATGCTTGGGATGACTTGGTGGATGCTTAATGGACTAGTGCATTATTTTAACATAAGACATACAGACAAAATGCTAGAAACTGAAGCTTTAGTAGCCAGATATCTGTAATGACAAGTATATCCATCTTCACTACTAGTGTTCTTGCTGCAACAGTGTAAATTACATAACTGCTCTGAGGAATTTCACGATTCATTGGTTAAAATCTGATAATTGCCTCCTAATTTATCTTCTCCTGCCCTGTCTCTCTTCTCCTCTTTGTATGTATGTACTTCCCTGGCTAAACAGTTACCTGTGACCCAGCTGAGTAAGAGATATGGAATGGGGTAGGATATGAGAAAGACAGAGGTATAAGGGGAACAGTATAGCGAGACACGTGAAGCAGAGGGACAAGGGGTAGACAGAGATGTACAAAGATATGTGAGGTAGGAAGCGAGGTTAAGTAAATAGAGAAAAGTGAGATATCCAGAAAGAAAGATTAAGAGAGACAGAAAGAGGTTGATGTGGACAGCGAAAGACAGGTAGTGAAATAAATAAGGTTTCGAGTGTGGTAGAGAGGTAGACAGAGATAGTAGGAAGGAAATGTACAAAACGTCAGAGGAGTACATTACTCAAAGGGGTGAAGTAGTGAGAGAGGTGCTGTGGAAAAAGAGCTGAATTAGAAAGAGTTAAAGCAGCAAAAGGTAGAGGTAGACAGAAACAGAGAAACGAGGAAAAATAAAGAAACACAAGGTAGTGAACAAAATGAAAAGAGGTATAGAAAAATGGGTGTGGTAAAGAAAGTACTTGGGGAAACAAGAAAGGTAGAGAGAGGGGGTGAAACGTAGAATCAGAAATGGGGTGTAGAGCGAAAAGAGAAATTTGAGTGATGTAAAATGGCGAAAGAGAGGTGAGGTTGAAACAGGCACAGTAGTGTGCGACATAAAAAGAAGTGACTATGAAGTAGAGAGATCTGTGAAGAAAGAGGTTCAGAGCGGTAGTTGAAGTCGAGTGTTGAAATGGAGAAGTAGGTCCAGGGAGAAGTATGTGTTTATTTGAGAGAGAGAGTGCTGGAGAGAAAGAGGAAAAGATGGAGAGAAATATAGGTAGCAAGCAAGCAGTAAGCTGTTTAGATAGGTGGAAAAGAGGGAACAGACATGGAAAGAGGAACTGGAGAGGTGACGCAGTGAATTAATGGTGAGCTAAACTCATAGGTTAGGTAGTTAGAGAGAGAGCGGGGATGTAGAGAGAGGCGGGGAACTGTAGGCGATGTTAGGCAAAAGTGAGAAACGAGATGGAGAGGTGAGAGGTGATGTAGGAAGTTGGCTCTGTATATACTATCTCAAAGTAAGAGATAGTGTGCACAGAGTCCAAGGGTTCCCTTTAGAGGTAAGATAGTGGCAAAATTAGATAATTCTAATGCTCTATTTTTTTTTAGTGTGGTCGAGCAGTAGGCTTATCAGAGGGTAGTGTTAAGCATTTGTTGTACACACACAGGCAATAAATGGGGAACACACACTCAAAGACTTAATTCCAGGCCAATAGTTTTATAGGGAGAAATATATTTTCTTAATTTATTTTTAGAACCACAAGTTCAAGATTTGAAGTGCATACATAAAATGCAAGGTACTCCACACAGGTAAGTTAGGAACTTTGAATTAGAGCAATAACATATACAGTTTTTGTTAAAATGGCAATAAACTATTTTAAAAGTAGACACAGTGCAACAATCAACAGTTCCTGGGGGAGGTAAGTACTGGCTAGATTGTGAGGTAAGTGAGACACTTACAAGTCTCAGTTTCTGGGCATAGGCACCCCACCGTTGGGGGTTCAAGGCAACCCCAAAGTTACCACACCAGCAGCTCAGGGCCGGTCAGGTGCAGAGGTCAAAGAGGTGCCCAAAACACATAGGCGCCTATGGAGAACAGGGGTGCGTCGGTTCCAGTGTGCCAGCAGGTAAGTACCTGCGTCCTCGGGGGCAGACCAGGGGGATTTTGTAGAGCACTGGGGGGACACAAGTAGGCACACAAAACACACCCTCAGCGGCGCAGGGGCGGCCGGGTGCAGTGTGCAAAGCAGGCGTTGGGTCTTGCATAGGAAACAATGGAGGGACCCGGGGGTCACTCTAGCGGTGCAGGCAGGGCACAGGGGAGCTTCTTGGTCCTGGGGTTCAGGGCAGTCCTCTGAGGCTTCAGAGGTGGCTGGTCCCTATTGGATGCGTCGCTGGTTGCAGGTTTTCGAGTCAGGAGACAGGCCGGTAGGGGTGGGGCCAAAGCAGTTGTCGTCTTCCGTCGTCTCTACAGGCTTCTAGGTCAGCAGTCCTTCCTTTTAGTTCAGGTTGCAGGAATCTGATTTCCTGGGTTCTGGGGTGCCCCTAAATACTAAAATCAGGGGTGCGTTTAGGTCTGGGAGGGCAATAGCCAATGGCTACTGTCCTGGAGGGTGGCTACACCCTCTTTGTGCCTCCTCCCTGAGGGGAGGGGGGCATATCTCTAATCCTATCGGTGGAATCCTCCAAATCTAAGATGGAGGATTCCTAAAGGCAGGGGCCACCTCAGCTCAGGGCACCTTAGGGGCTGTCCTGACTGGTGGGTGATTCCTCCTTGTTTTTCTAATTATCTCCTCCAGCCTTGCCGCCAAAAGTGGGGGCAGTGGCCGGAGGGGCGGGCATCTCCACTAGCTGGGATGCCCTGGGGCGCTGTAACAAAAGGGGTGAGCCTTTGAGGCTCACCGCCAGGTGTTACAGTTCCTGCAGGGAGAGGTGAGAAGCACCTCCACCCACTAAAGGCTTTGTTCCTGGCCACTGAGTGACAAAGGCACTCTCCCCATGTGGCCAGCAACTCGTCTGGTTTGTGGCAGGCTGGCAGGAACTGGTCAGCCTAACACTAGTAGTGGGGTTGGTATTCAGGGGGCATCTCTAAGATGCCTTCTGGGTGCATTTTACAATACATTCCACACTGGCATCAGAGTGCATTTATTGTGCTGAGAGGTTTGATACCAAACTTCCCAGATTCCAGTGTAGCCATTATGGAACTGTGGAGTTGGTGTTTGACAAACTCCCAGACCATATACTCGTATGGCTACCCTGTACTTACAATGTCCATGGTTTTGCTTAGACACTGTAGGGGCATAGTGCTCGTGCACATATGCCCTCACCTGTAGTATAGTGCACCCTGCCTTAGGGCTGTAAGGCCGTCTAGAGGGGTGACTTATCTATGCCATAGGCAGTGTGAGGTTGGCATGGCACCCTGAGGGGAGTGCCATGTTGACGTAGTCATTTTCTCCCCACCAGCACACACAAGCTGTGAGGCAGTGTGCATGTGCTGAGTGAGAGGTCCCCAGGATGGCATAAGACATGCTGCAGCCAGAGACCTTCCCTGGCATCAAGGCCCTTGGTACCAGGGTTACCATTTACAAGGTACTTACCTGAGTGCCAGCGCCAATTGTGGACGCAAAGGTACAGTTTAGGGAAAGAACACTGGTGCTGTGGCCTGGTTAGCAGGGTCTCAGCACACTTTCAATCCTAACTTGGCATCAGCCAAGGCAAAAAGTCAGGGGGTAACTATGCCAAGGAGGCATTTCCTTACAGGTGAGGTAGAGTGAGAGGACTGAGCGATCGGTAAGATAGCAGAGACATTGACAGAGAGAGCCAGGGTGTGAGGATAGAAATGAGGTTGTGTGGGAAGTGAAATAGGTGGAGGAGAAATCTTGGGAGGTCAGATGGAAAAAAAGCAGTGGGAGAAGAGGTAGAGAGAGAGGATCCAGACTGACAGATATAGAGGTAGGCATTGAGAGTGCGAGAGAGAGAAGCAAGATTATGAAAAAGAGGTAGAGAGAGCTGAAGTTGAGTGAGATATGTTGGGTATATTGAGAAAGTGGTAAGGTACTTAAGAGTGACGTAGACAGAACTAGGATAGAGAGCAAAGGCAAATGTACAAAGTATATAGAGATAGTGAGAGACATTCAGGGATAGGGTTAAGGCAGAAGTTGTGAGGTGATGTAAGTAGAGAGAAATGATGCAAAACAATTATTTTTCAAGGTAGTTGCTTCCACTTGCCTGAGAGTGTGGGGGCTGAGCCTTGGCAGGCCAGGCATGCACACTAATGGCTGAATTAATCAATGCTTTGCACTACTGCAAAGCTACCAAACATGATGCATACTATAGCAAAAAGTTAATTTTTGAGATTTACATTCCAGCACAAATCATTTTTGCACTGGAAAGTTGCTAAAAGGTAAAGCAAAGCAATGCTTTATGCTGCTTTGCGTTACTTTGCTTCATGGAGGCGTCCTATGGGTGGTTCTTGTGCATTGCCATGCCACAAACAATGATTTTGATGGAAAGCCTTTTCTACTACAGGGGTGTGGAATTTATTAAAATATATACTTGTCCAGGGGACAGGTTGCTTCTCAAATCTACTTGTCCTGTAAAAAGATCTACTTGTCCCTTTGGTGCCATGTAGTGTGGCGACAAACTATGGCAGCAATCACATTATGTAAGAGCTCTGATAATAGCCTCTCTGATTATGCCAGGGCTACTACCATAGTAGGGCTTGAATACTTGCAGTTTCAATCCCTACTGTAGCAATTTCCTTATTTTGCCACCTTTATGCAGATCTGCATACTGGGGCTGAAGGAAGCAGTAAGCAATAGTTCCAGGGCTGGAATGCCTTTGAGTCTGCAAACCTACTAACCTGTATGCTTTAAAGATTTTCACCAGCTTCTCTCTAATATTTTCCCATATTAAGAAAGGTTGGACATTTACTCCTGACAATGGCATAATTATAACTTCTTCAGGGTTGGGAAGAAAGTGGCTGGAGGGAAAATTAACTTGCAAATGCTCAATAGATTTTCACATGAGCAAATCTACACATGCTTATTTACCCATGCTAAAATACAGTTCACAAATATTTTATAGGGGTACGACATATACTATGGGTGCACTTTTGTGACTTTCTTTAAGAATTTGGGGCCACATGTAGGTAGGTTCAGATTAGCGACCCGCAAACCCGAATGTAGGATGGTGTCCCTGACACCATCTGTGATTCGCAAGGGTTTCGCAAATGCACACCTCATGAATAATCATGAGGTGGGTCGCAATTTGCGACCCCCTTGCGAATGGCGGCCCTCACAGGGATGGTGGCCTGCTGGAGACAGCAGACCACCATGTCTGTGACTGCTTTTCAATAAAGCTTTTTTTTTTTTTGTAATGCAGCCCGTTTTCCTTAAAGGAAAACGAGATGCATTACAAAAACGAAAATGGACCACTGCCTGCTCTGAAAAAATGTTTACAGTGACATTCACAATGGGGAAGGGGTCCCATGGGGACCCCTTCCCTTTTGCGAAAGTGTTAGCATCCATTTGAAATGGGTGCAAACTGCGATTGGTTTGCGCCCGCGTTCGCGGTCACAAAACAATCCTTCATTGCACTGCGAGTTGCAATTAGGAAGGGAACACCCCTTCCTAATTGCGAGCCGCAAACCCGTTTTGCGATTCGGTAACCAGGTTACCGAATCACAAAACTGGGTTTGTGCATCGCAGTGTGCTTTTTGCACGTCGCAAACAGCGAAAGTCGCTGTTTGCAACATGCAAAAAGCTACCTACATGTGGGTCTTGGTCCCTAATTAGGTCTGGTGTTAACAAAGACATTTTGTTTTTATTAAACTTCTATTTCTCTCTCTTTCGGCTGGCTTTACTGTGAGTGATCGCATTCTGCTCTTCCACAAGGAGCATATTGGCACACAAAGTAGTTTTGTTCAGTGTCAGGAACTACAGTGGCAATCAGTGACGTAACGAAACTGGAGGGTGCCCCTTTGTAAAGAACATAGAGGAGCCCCCCTCTCCAGACGCACTCAGGGCAGGTGCTGTGCTGAAGGGGCCACCTGGAGGGCGGCTGCAGGGCCTTTGTTACGCCACTGGTGGCAACGTGTGCTTTTAGAGTTCCAAAACCTTTTTTTTTTTTTTTTTTGCCAGTGTTTGTTACAATGTTGAGGGCCTGGTAGCTCCCACAACAATAAAGTGTTACAAAAGCCATGTCAAAACAAGACACGCATTGATGAAACTAAAGGACTTATAAAAATATGTCAGATCAGTTGGCTTTGTCAGTGTTTGTTTATTTTCATGCTTCCCATAATCGTGTTGAAAATGGTTACACTGATTTTCCATTAGAAATATTTTTGGGAAATACTAGCATGCATCAACACATTTTACTAAATGACACTTCATTTGCATCTAATCAGAGAGCATTCTGGGAGCATTATACTTAGCCTCATAGCCTAAACGTTTCCAACATGTGTATACACTTTTTTTTTTTTTTGTACTGGAACCAACGTCAGTAGTGAAGTGTGACCTTAAAACATTTATTTACAGCACTCACCCTAATAATGAAGGCTTTCAAATAATGAACCATAAATACAAGTTCGAACAGCATTATCTTTTGGAAACACATTACCTCAACTGCAGAGAGTTCCACTCTCTGTAAACAGGCAGAGGGTTGTGCCTACTTGTCCCAAGGACAAAGTAAACATAAAAACTTGTTGCCCTTGACCCCAAACAAGATGTCCCGGGCGTCGGGCGATAGGAACTCCACATCCCTGCTACTAACATCATAAACAGGACTTTGCTCAAGGAAAATGCCTCCTCAAGGCAAACAAGGAGAAATATATTATTTTCTCAAAAAATTTCCAACTTTGTAAGTTTCCAACTTTGCACACATGAAGTGGGAAAAGTTTAAATGAAAGTCTAAGCATGGTATTTTGCACTGGGGCTAGCATACCAGTACAGAACCTATGCTAGACTCACACAGACATCATTGCACTATGGTTCAAAAATACAGGTGTTGCGCTTGGCAGCCTGATCGCCAGCGATGGCATAAAAGAGCAGCAGTGCCCTGACTTAATAAATAAAGCTCTGTCCCTTCTCGGGACAATGCAGTACAGCAACTTTGGTTGCTGTGTTGCATTGCACAAAAAAATGATAAATGTGCTCCTAGGTTCGTGTTAAGCATACTCAGTTGTCAAACAAGCTATTTTTAGGAGAACTCTGGCTATAGCAGGTATTACGACTGTCCCACTCCTTTTACCACGGGGTCTGTCAGAAGGTGGGAGCTCTGGGCAATTGCTCACTTTGCCCATGACTTAAAACACCTCTACAAATAATAAAGTAGATGTGTTATAGTGCCTTCAAGTGCTGCACTTAACCATCTCTATTATTCACCTTTCACATTACAAATTGCCACTTTGTATGATTCTGTTTAGCCCTTGTGTCAGTGCCTCAACTTTTGTCTAATTACAGTATTGAGGCTAAGGCAGGTGAAGTGATTTGCAGGGGATAACAAAAATTCAAGCACCCGGATTCAAAGAATTTTGTTTCACTCAAGTCTACATCATAACAACGGATAGCCATATGTTATAGATGCACTAAATGAAATTTGCCAGGATCAGGATTTCACAGCTCTGTTGGCATGACTTCCTCAGCCTGGAAAAGCGCTTGGAGGTCCTCCGTCTCAGGACGATGGGATGCGTCACTAATAGACTCAGCCCTGGGCACCTCAGTTTTAAGCCGTAAAGTTCCCAGGGCTGATTGTCAATCAGTCACACCTCTTCACAGAATGTGGTGGGGTCAGCAGTCTCAATGACTCAATCCCACTCAGTGACGAGTAAGGGACTGCTGCCTGCTCCAATTGGCTGACCATAACAAGAAGGCAGCCATCCCAACCCTCCAGGAACCTCACAGACTTCCCTCCCACCACCTGAGATCACTGCTGTATCCCATTAACTTTTTCTTTAATGTTTGGTGCATGCGTGCATGTGTATGCATGAATGAATGTGTATTTCTGCATGTGTGCTGTGAATGTGTGTGTGTATGTGCTTGTAAATTGTTGGTGTATCTGTGTGTCCTTGTGAATGTATGCGTGAGTGAGTGCGCATGTAGATGGGTGAGTGCAAGTATGTATGTGTGTGCGTTTTTGGCCCGCCTCACCTGCTCAAACTACTAGCTGCCACTGCAAAGACGCTTTTCATACCTGATTCTGGCAGGATTCTGGTCAAAAGCTGGATAGCAGACCTGAACATTCCTGTTAGTGGGGTGCGCTATAGACAGCCCAGACACTTTGTTTCTCCTTCATTGTGTACACTTTAAAGCCCTCAGAATGCCTTCCCTGTCTGCTTTCTGTGCCGGGTAATAAAAACTTGGCCAGGTTTACCAAAACTTTTCACCAATGCAATGTCACCAAAAGTAATACCAATAGGCGCAAAGTAACAATTTGGTATTTACTTTCAAGCCCAAAACATTTACTTTTTCTGGTTGAAATCTGCCTGAAATTAAGGCTTGCACTATTTTGCATTTATTAGCATCAAGGGAGTGCACAAAAAGTGATCCATATGCCTTTCTATGCTGCATCCCATGTGTTTTAATGCACCAAAAATAATGACCCCTTGATGCAGGTGTTAACTTGGAGAAATCTTTTAATCTCCAAACATCCGGCTTTGCATGTGTGCTGCACTGTACAGCAAACATAGGTTTGAAATGTTTTAGTCTAAGCATCGTATTTTGTACTACACGAGTACTGTCCCAGTAGAAAACTATGGCAGACATCACGCACACAGTTTTGCACTATGGTGCCAAGATGTGTGCATTGCTTGTGGCACTGACAGCACTGGAGAAAAGAGCATCAGCGCCATATTGAATAGATTTTCAGAAGATCCGAGCACTCAAAAGTAAATCCACGCTACCTACTTGGTATTTATTTGAACTTCATTCTCATTTAACCAAATCACCATTGCACATGATTCGTCAAGTGCGACTTCTTCAAGGCTACAAGTCTTGTTCTCTTTGAATCGGGATTAAATATCACACTGGTACAAGTCTCCTACCCTTGTCAATTTCAGATATGTTATATATTCTTCTTCATTTGGTCTGTTATCATGTAGTCCCTGGGCGAAGGCTCCTGACACACAGGTACAAGTTTCCTACCCTTGTCAATTTCAGATCTGTTATTTATCCTTCTTTATATGGTCTGTTATCATGTAGTACCTGAGTGAGCGCTCCTGAGTCGCGGGCGAGACTACAAGAGTGGGTGCGCAGCACTTCCCAGCCACCTCTATTCCTGAACTTCAAATCCATATTTAATGTATGTAGTACTGGCCTGCTCTCCACTAGCACATCACAATGCAGCATCTGTGGTTGCAGTACTGCATTGCACTACGTTTTAGTAAATTTCCCCGCTTGTGTTATGCCCCCGGCTGGGCCCCTTCAAGGAAGAAAGGAAACCGGAATTATGAAACGCAAACAATTCTTTAGAAAAATTAGCTAACTGGTGTGCTACTTAGATAACTGACGTGCATGTTTTTCAATTGTAAGACGCAAGCCACTATCCTAATCATATCAGGAACCAGGAGAGGGGCGCCTCGGGAACATAAGAACGAGCCTGGGCGGCAATCTCCTATTAGCTTCTCCACTGGGGCGCCTTCCAGAGACCTGCACTTCTTGGAGTGGGTGTATGCACGTGCCTATCCTCCCTGCTGGGCCCCTGCACACGTGTTGCCTCTGCAGTACCTGTCCTGGGTATGAGAGTGAAGCTTGCGCCCCGGCTCCCTGTGCCGTGTTCCGTCTGTGTGCGCAAAGCAGATTCTAACGCCGCCGTCCTCTTTTTCACTGTTCTGAGCGCGAGGGTCGCTTGCACTGCAAATGACTGTACTGTGTTTAAAGCTTTCGTCGTGAGAAGTGTATGGTGGAAAGCTGAGCAGCTAGCCCTCTACTTACCGAGGAGCAACAGGTACTGCAGCCAGGGGAGCGCACGGCCGTCTGTGCTCCGGAGAAGGGTCATGCTGCACTCTAACCCCGGTCCAGGTCCTACATACCAGCAGGGACAGGAAACAGGGCTCCCTCGGATCTGCGGCAGTGACAGTTCCTGCAGCACATGTCCTCGGTGTGAAAAGAGCCCCGTCTGCCACGGACGCCGAGAGTGCGCGAACCCGTCCTGCGAGCTAGCGCGCCCACACCCTGCAGGCCGACTCCCTCCAGCCGCAGTCGAGGCAGAGCAGCCGGAAGCAGCGTCCGACAGAGCATAGCACACTCCCAGCTCCTTCTCCAGTTACTGGCTTTATTTCACTGTGTATCAGTGTGTATTGTACACTTCCACTTCCATGATCTGTCGTGCTTTCCTTCCTCTTAGCTTTTCATGTCTCGATTGTTTATTTAATCTTTCTATTTTTAATCTTGTATTCGATATCGGTTTCTTTAATCACTTATCTACTTTTGTTTCACTTTCGTTATCCTCTTTGTTTCGTTTTCTCCTGCTGTCAGTAAGGGCCTCGTCACTTGTATCTTTTTTTAATGATTTTTTTGCATTTCCAGTTTCTCGATGTTTTAGACACCCTTAGATGGCCCAAGTTCAGCTGCAACCCTACCGCCGGACTCCCCCGATCCCACTGAACACACAACGGGATCAACGCGGCAGTGAGAGGAGGCGACAGCAGCACAAAGGGGGGGAGGGGGGGGGGGGGCTACAAGGGCACAGGCATATCACAGACAGAGCAAGTCCGGAGAGTCAGTTCCTGGCTCGTGGATGCTCAGGACTGCATTGTCAAGATCCGGAGAAAGCTTGTGTGAAAAGATTTCTTGCCTGAAGTAGAAATGCCAGGAGGGCGGGGGAGCACTCTGTCAAATGCAAAATAATGTGATTTCGTGGATTCCCTGCACGTCTGTCTATATCTAATGTATATGATTAAGTACTGCAGTAAACATACCCAGATCCTTAATTATTCTGGGAAGGGTTGAGAGATTTTGTGGCGATGTAGAATACTTTCTTCCAATTTATAACTGCCACCTTAAAGGTATCCTGTAGCCGTGGTGTGTCTGTCAGATAACTGACTGGGTAGCAATGCTGGTTTGAGCAACCCTGCGTTCTTTTGTTGACCCTCACACGACCTACTAGTGTAAAGCTTCATCAGCACGACTCATCCTGGTCCCTATAAACCGGGATGGGCTCTACCATGTTCCAGGGAGCACTGGGTTCTATTATAGATTAGATAACAAGCATTTGGCAAAGCTAATAGGTCCCACCTATGCAAGAGCTATTGGCTGTGCCAATATGTTATAGCAATGTTGTACATCAGCGTGGCTGCTGTCCAGCATGGCTAAAAGTTGGTGGCGTCGAGGAGAGTCGCATGGAGTGTCGTAGAGTGGAATAGGGAAGAGCAGAGTAGAATGTTGTAGAGGGGAGTGGCTGAGAGTGTCGTGTTTTGGAGAGGCATAGTGTGGAGTCACGTAGAGTGGCATACACTCGAGCGGCATAGAGTAGAGTGGACTGGTGTAGTGCATTGGCGTAGAGTGCTGCAGAGTATGGTGGCGTAGAGTGCAGTGGCATTAAATTCAGCAGCACACAATGCAGTGTCCCAGAATGCAGTGGCACAGAGAAGAGTGTCACAGAGCTTAGTGGTCCAGGGAAGAGTGGCCGAGGGCTGAGTGGCGCAGAGTAGAGGAGTGGTGTAGAGTTGAGTGTTGCAGAGCGCAGTGGCACAGAGTAGCGTACGGTCGAGTGGCATGGAGTGCATTGACATAGGGGGTAGAGTAGAGTCGAGTGGCATAAAGTGCAGTGGCATAGAGTAGAGTAGCGTAGAGTGGTGCAGAGCAGAGTATAGTGTCGTAGAGTGCAATTGCTTAGGATGCAGTGGCGTAGAGTGGAGTAGTGTAGAGTGCAGTAGTGCATAATAGAGTGGCATAGTGTTCAGTGGCAGAGAGTGCAGTGTTGCAGAACAGAGTGTCAGAGTGCAGTGGGGTAGAATGGTGTAAAGAACAGTGGTGTAGAGTACAGTGATGCAGAGTAAAGTGCAGTGGCCTAGAGTGCATTAGCGAAGAGTGTAGTGGCATAGAGTAGATTGTTCCAGAGTAGAGTGAAGTAGCATCGAGTAGAGTGATACAGGGTAGACTGCAGTTGCGTAGAATGGTATAGAGTGTAATGGCGTAGGGTAACATGGTGTAGGGTGCAGTGGCATAGAGTGCAATGGTGCGGAGTATATGAGAGTTGCATACAGTGGCCTGGTGAAGTGTGCAGTGGCATAGAGTTGAGTGTTACAGAGTAAAGTGCATTGGCCTAAAGTGTATTACCGTAGAGTGCAATGTTTCAAAGTAGCGTAGAGTACAGTGGCATAGAGTGGAGTTGTGTAGAGTAGATTGGTGTGGCCCAGACTGGAGTGCAGGTTGTAGCATAGAGTGGCAAAGAGTGCATTGGCATAGAATAGAGTGGTACAGGGTAGATTAGAGAGGCATAGAGTGAAGTGGCCTGGAGTGCAGTGGTGTAGAGTGGTGGTAAACTGCAAATGTCTTGTGATCACATTCCATTAGCAAAACAACCATACACCCCCCTGCGACTTGCTATTAGGAATGAACGCCCCTAACACGCTCCTTCCTAATACCGACTCGCAAACCCATTTTGCGATTTGGTAATAGGCTACAGAATCGCAAAATAGGGTTGATACATGTCAAAAGGTTATTTAGTGGTCACAAACGGCCCATTTCTCAGTTTGCAACAGCTAAAACCTGTTGTGCATGTGGCCGCAAATTATGTGGCAGGAATGAATAAAATTGTGTATCAAGAAAATGCAAATTACACGACGTAATGTGGTACATTTTGTGATAGTATTACTTCAGAATTTTGTCATTTTTTAACAGAGTAACTGCCTTTGCAAAGTGTTGACCTCATTTTACTAATCAAACCTACAAATACAGTAAAAGACAACAGAATAAGGTGACCTGTCAACTTTTGCATAGGGCCTTCCACTGCATGGCAACATGTGTCACTGAGATTTTAGTAACTTTCTATCCATGTGAAGTAGGAACAATATTTGTTTTCTAAAAACTGTAGCTATTGTAGAAGAAAATAAGTTATGAGGCAAATGCAGCAAATTCATAATAACGTGGAAAACAATGCAGCCCCAGAATTGCATAATTCTGGTGGCCCTGTTTATTACCCACAACAGCAAATACCGAGTGGATATCACATACATCTGAATGGTTTTCTCTATGCGTTTTTATTCTATGCAATTTTGAAATACCACTAACCAAACTATCAGTGGTGTTCCTTGAAGTAAATTTTAGGAGGGCACACATTAAGGCCCATGTTTATAAATTTTTTGCGTCGTATTTGGATAATTTTTTGACGCAAAAGCAGCCCAAATTTACAAAATATAATTGTATTTTGTAAGTTTGCGCTGCTTTTGCGTAAAAAATGATAAAAAAGTATAAATATGGGCCTAAGTTCCATATAAACTGGTACTACACTTGGGCTCTCAGAATAAGGCATTAAAGGTAAAGGGGACCTGAAAGTCTTTAAGAATCGTAGCTCTGCAAATCTATGGAAGATTAGCTTGCTCTGCCAAAATGTTAATAAATCATTTTATCTTCACCTTTTGGTGGCTAGACTTGATTTGCATCTGCACATCCCTTACAAACCTATTTGCTTATTTAAGCATTGGTGAGGGGAGCATTGACTCAGTCCCTAAAGTTAAATTTTGTTAATAAAAATATTAATAATAATATTATAATAAGAAAATATGGACAAGACTTGGCCTTTAGTGCGCATGTATCTAGAGCATGTTCATCCTATAAGGATAACTTTTTTCTCTTTGATGCTAAATGTATCATGGAAACTCCTGCTGATGTCACGTGGATTCAAGAGGCAATGGTGAAGCCCTTCTACAGGGTTGTTGGCAACAGCAAGGAAACAGGCGTTATGGGTGGCCTCCTCACCCTTCCTTGCAGGGAGCCCACTAAGGTTTTCTTACACCTCTGCTTTTTTCACAGGATATTTTATTCCTTATGATACATGGTCACAGCATCACCCATTGTATACACTTCTTAAATCCTTGGGGCCTCATTTACGAGGCCCTAGTGGCACACTGCAACACTGGAGCGCCTTTTGTTTAATGCTCTGGTGGCGCAGAATGCCAGCCCATATTTACAATGCCCGCAAAGCCACCTTGCATGGCTTTTCATGGCCATGTAAATATGGAAAACTTTCACACATAACACTGCATGAAAGGGGCGTTCCATGGGTGTTACTTGGGGTGTTCTCAAGCAGCACCCATGGAACCTGAAGGAATCTGACTCATTCCCAGATTTACAAGTCTGGAAATACGTCAGATTCCTACATCGCCTCAGAGGTGGCATAAGAGTGATGCAACAAGGAGAAATATCTTTATTTCTCCCCTTTTTTCCTCTTTCTATGTGTGCTTCCTCAACTCTTGTAATTGTTTTTGTGCAGGAAGGTGTCCCTTCCTGCACAAAAACCATCATCCCACAACACAGGCACCCTCGCACCATGGTGCAAGGGTGCCTGCGTTGGTGAATTTCAGCATTTTGTGCTCCAGCACTTGCTGCACTGCCATGCTCCACAGGTCTTGTAAATGAGGCCCTTGGTGTCTTAAGAAGGAGATTGTATGGTTCCAGATCAGTGACGTAACAAAGCCCCCCCACAGCACCCATTGTGCGGGTGGGCCCCGAGCTCCAGGGGGTCCCCTCAGCACAGTACCCTGGCCTAAGAGCTCCTGAGTGAGTTCAGAAGGGGGCCTCCATGTACTTTGAAGGGGGCCCCCTCAAGTTTGTTATGCCACTGTTCCAGACATGAAGAATGAAAGCAGAATCTGTCGGGTGAAATGAAACACACCAAACAGCAATTTGTAGTGTTGCATAAAATATATTAAATGAGTTTAATTAAAATCAGTTAAAAAAATAGCTCAGAATAGGTAGTAGTATGCAGAGACAATCTAACTTTTGTATGATGAATTTTAGCAGGCAAAAGTTAAACATGTTGACATAAATATCTCTTTTCTGCTAATCGCTGTTCATTTTAGAGAAAACAGATCAGAAAGACGAAAAGCCAGATCGTGTTTACCATGTGAAAAGTGCAATTGCAATTATGCTCTATCATCTGCCTTTTACATTGATTGCTGAGTGGAGCAGGTATTATGTGGTCACAGCTCAGCTGTAATAAGTTATTATAGTTGGGCAGCGATGTCATTTTCTTATTTCAAGTTACTAAAGCTGTCACAACTGACCTGAAAAAAGGAAATTAGAGACACGATTTTACACGAAGATTGCAGATTTCCATGTATTTTAAGACTACAAATAAAGATGAGCATTTTTCCATTTAAAGCCCTCTGCATTACTCATGTTGTACCGAAATGGGACCCTCCTTCATTCACAATGGTACAATTCCAAAAGCCAGGGCTGCTTTAGCATTACATATCTACGTATTTACAAGGGCTAACTTAGCTTTATTGTATGAAGATGCAAATTTGAAATTACTGGCTCATAAATGGATCCAACCATGGGAGTATACAATTGCAAATATTCTGTCAACATTTTTGTGAAATGTAATTTGCTGGTAACATACAATACTTTTTTATGAGTGACATTGCATTGCCTCACGTAATGAAGTCACACTTGGTAGACGCAGAACACTGGTTCAATTAAAGAACAAACCTGAACCACTTTCCCAAGGATAAAATATGGTACTAAATACCGTAAGGTGAAATTTAGTGAATTTAGTAAGGAATACACATTTTCAAATTTCACCTGCATTACTACAATCAGTTTTGTTCAAGCATACCAATTATGCCCTAAAACTAATTTTCAGTCCCTAGTCAGATAGAAAAAATAATGCAACCACGTTTATGGGAAGCTGTTCATGTCAAAATTACAGATCCCCATATAGAAAACCTCCAGAAATGCATGGTGTACTGCAAAATGAAAATGGCACATATAAAATTGAATGTAAAATGTGTCAAAATAAATATGATACCCAGCAGAATTAATCTGACTTGTACCAGAACAAATATGAAATATGGCAGAGAGCATAGTGATTAATTTGAGTAACACACACTGAATTGAATAAGAGATATACTGAAATACATATCAATTATATATATCAAATATACTGAAATGAATATGGCACTCACTGTAAACAATATAGCAAGCACTGAAATTCATGCAACATGCATAAAAAAGAATGGGATATTTCTTGAAATTGAAGACATTTAGGAATATGACATGAGTTGAAATTATTATTAGAGATTGAAATGAATATCAGTTACAGCAGTGAATATATTGTATTCAGAAAGGAATATATTGTAGACTGAAAATAAGATAACATACCTTAAAATGGACATTACACATGTTGTAATGACTAGGAACTGCATTGAAATGAACATTACTGAGATCGGAATGAAAACTAGATACACAGAAATGAATATGAGATGATTTAAAATGAATATTACTTGTTGAAATGAATGTAAGCACCATTAAAATGAATTTGACATGCCTCAAAATGAATATGACTAATGCTGAAATTCTCATGACATTCCTCAAAATGAATATGACATGCATTGAAATGAATATCATACATATTGAAATAGATATGAAATAGGTTAAAATGGTTATGATGAATGGCAAAATTCATGGCAATTGTTAATATGATTATGGCATCAGTTGAAACAAATATAAAATGGATTGAAAAGTATGTGATATCTTTATTAAAAATTATGTTTATTGTTTTTTTCTTACAAATAAATCAAAGAAAAACATTACAGTGTAAAACTTGTGAGACCTCCTTCGGAGTGGCATTCTAGAAGGATACCCACACAGTCTGAAAGAGATATCAACCTTGTCTTGTCAAGAGGAGCATCATAATAAGTCTCAACACATGATAGTACTATATGTAACCAAGTCGCAAGCATGGCATGCACACCACAATTTCAAAATATACACAGTTGGTCGCCACACAAATTTGGCTCATAAGCGGACCCCATCCATCAATCTTCAGAGTCTGTACTTGTCTCAGAACTCAATTCCATGGCATCACTGAACCTCTCCAATAATTGTCCCCATGCCATAAGATCAGTGGATGCACCCTCATCCGTGCACGCCAGCCTCATATGTTCCTCTGCTATACCCCACTACAGAAGATCCTGTAGACAACCTAAGGGCTCCTAGTGCTCATCCAGCCCATGGCCACCCTGCGCTTTGTGTGCTAATTTGTATGGGATTTTCCACCCCCTGGTTTTTACCACCACTACGAGTATACATGTCAATGGTGTCAGAGCCATAAACAAGCCCAGAGCCTCCACAATCTTGGCAACTACCTCACTCCAGAATTGCTGTTCTCCTCTGCAGGACCACGCCAGGTGCAACAAGGAGGCCTCTCTTTCACCACTGCGAGCGCACCTGGCTCCCCTAGTCGGGTCGATCTTGTTAAGACGATAGGGTGTAACATAGGTACGATGTACAAAATTAAAGTGTAGGAGCTTAAATTTATTATTGCACGAGACAGTGAGCACTAAGGACAATGCCCAAGCCCAATCGGAGTCCGCCAGCAGTTCCCCCAACTCTCGCTCCCACACCCAGCGTGCTGCGTAAACTGTACTAGGGATATCTTCTCGAAGAGCCCTATAAAACAAGGTAATTAAATGTCTCCCCCCAGTTTATCAGTCCCCCCAACACCTTTAATGATAGTGGGGCCACTGGGAAATCCCTCCAGACTTCCCACACAACACTTTCAATCTTTGTGTATTGTAGGTATTGGCGTGGGCCCAGACCAAACATATCCTGCGCCTCTTGAAAGGAGAGGAACCTCTCATTAGGAAATAAATCCCCCACCACAAGACATTCACCCTTTCTCCAGTGGTCCATAGACATGTGGTTTTCAATATCACGAAATGGAGACAGGTTGCATACCTTCAATTCCCTATCAAACCGAGCACCTTCTTGACAAACTGTTCCCAGATCCTTGCAGTATTATAAACCAGGTGAGGGATTGCTCCCTTCGAGCGGCCACCCTTCATCAGAATCCACGCTATTGTATTTGTGCCCAGTATACCCTCAAAAAGTTGCGCCTTCCATGTGTCTGACTCAACCAGCCATTTCGCAGCATGCTGCAGATGTGCATCATAATAATATAGCCGATTATTGGGGATAGCCAACTCTCCATCCTCCATATCTCTCTGCAGTGTGGACAGAGCCACTCTGCTGCGGTGCTCCTCTCAAACCAAAGAAATCAGCAAACTAGCCAGTCTATCAAATAACGAGGGGCCGTGGAAACAATGAGTTTTGTACCAGGTAAAGGCAACGCAGGAGGAACACCATCTTAACGATAGCTGCCTTACCCATTACAGAGAGTGGCAACTTGTTCCAAAACAAAATCGAGCATTCCAGATCCGACACGACTCTTTGCACATTAAAGCCCTCATTACAAGTTTGGTGGTTTTTACCGAAGACAGCCGTCATGGCGCCCACCAGAAGACTGTAATGGAGGCGGTAAAATGGATTTATGCCAGAGAATCGTCGACAGGGTAAAGTCAGTGGGCAACCATCCACACACAAGGGAGGACATCCAGAAGAGGTGGAACGACCTATGGGGGAAGGTGCGTTCCATAACATCCAGGCACCAAATTGCTGTGATGAAGACTGGCAGTGGGCCCCCACCACCTCCCCCAGAGTCTGCTTCGTGGGAGGAGAAGGTCTTAGAGATCCTGCATCCTAAAGGCCCAACTGGAATACCTGAAGGACTGGACTCTGGTAAGTAACTAACACTCCCCTAGCACTAATTTGTCCGGTCCAGCATGCTACCCCACCACCCTATCACTCCCCAAGCCACCCTATCTTCCCCTCCACCTCCCACACAATCATCTAAAGCCCCTCCCCTGCATTCCACACCAACACCCAGCCACAATGGCCAGACAGTCCCTGCCCAGTGCATGGATAGCACTGCCAGTAACCTCACTACAACTCCCACAATGCACCTGCGCATCCACATGAAAAGCTGATATGTCACAGTGAAACGCCTGCATGTACAACTATCGCACCTGCTACACCAACAGGATGCTATGACTGAGGACCTATACATGGCAATGACAGCAATGTAATCCTCATTCATCAACCCTCAATGGAACATGGTTCCCATTTTACCATCTATTACCCACAAACAATGTCTGCAGTGCTGCATCTATCATTGCCATAACTAGGAATCAAGTTAAGCCACTGTATTTATCAGACAAAGAGACCAACATTCACACCTCCACCATGTGCCACTCTCCCATTGCATTCACAGGTACCCCTGCCACTGGTACCATGGAGAGGATGCTAGAGACAGACAACCCTCCCCAGGATGAAGGCTGCAGTGAGGACAACACCTCAGGATGTCTGGACATTGACGACTTACCTGGCCCACCTGGGACACCTGGTCAGTCCACCACTTCCAGCCTCACCCTGCCCACATCCAACCCCCCCCACCCTGTGGCATCAACATCACAGTCAACCCCTCATCCCCAAACCAGTGTCCCAAGAACTGGTCAATCAGTAGTGTGCCCCACAATACAGGGACATGAGTGGACCCCTCACACCCAAGACAATGAATGTCCTGGTGTAACTGGGAGTGGGCACCCAAGCCAGGGGCACAGGCACAGGGGGTCAGGGGCCGTGGGAGATCACATGTGGTCCAGGGTCTGAGGCCACCAAGGTTCTTGACTGGACAGGAAACCATCTCCCTAGTCCTGGGAGCATACCAGCAATCCCAGGGCAAGATGAGCCAAATACTCACCATTTTGGAGGAAAACCAAAGGCTGCAGAGGGAATAATACCAGGAGGCCATGCAGCAGTGGCAGGCACACAGTGCCACCATATCTTCCATTAAAGGGGTGCTGAAGGAGCTCACCACCATCCTGACGCTTCCTCCATCCACCTGCAGGCCCCTTCCACTAGCCAGATACCAACAGAGCCATCAACATCAGCCTCAGCTAGTGGAATGGAGGCCCTGCCATAGGAACCACAGGCCACTGGCACCCCTACCTCTGTAGTTGAGGAAACCCCCCGCAAACGTGGTCATCCGTCCAGACATCCTGCAGGAGCAGATACCAAGACTAAACCCACTGCCAGGATGTGACCCCCTCCTGAACATTCTTCCTTGTGTGCCACTGAGACACCCTGTTGGCTGTTCAATGTCATGTCTCTATTTACCCATGGTCCTTGGATTCTGGACCTGTACTACCTACAGCTAGGCCACCTACTCTGATGATTACTCCAACCATAACCCCACTTATCGACTGTTCGACACATTGTGCACAATAAACACCAAAGAACATAGAAACCTCCCTTGTGTCTTTATTATTACATGCACAAATGTATTTTTTACAAAAATGTAATGTGTGTTTATTCCTCCTCACCAAAAGTCTGTTACATGGACAGCAGAGGGAGACTTTCCCTGAAGGTGACACAGTACATCAGACGTGTTCGGAAATCCAGTTGCAAAGGAGGTACTAGTCCATTCACACACCAGAGTAGATCCACAAATCCAACCTGCAAATAGACAAAGACAGGGACTCACATCAGGATAGTAGACATGGTGGCAGCCACAGCGCATATGCAGTACATTGTTGTCATGCCCAGTGTGGATTGGCAGCAACACAGGGGAAAACAGAAGACAAAAACACATCCACAGTAACAGGGATCACATGACTATTACGCTGTAGCTCACAGCTGACATGGGGTAAAAACTACACTTACTACGGTTCAATAAAGCCAGTGTCCATGAATGCCACAGCCAACAGGGCAGGGAGTGATACACATTACTCAATCTATAGTTGGGAAAACATCTGCACAGGAGATTGCAGGACAAATGACACACCACATGCCTGAACATAGGAAATGTCAACCAGCAACCTGAATTGCCAACACATGTCAGAGATGACATTAGTAACACAGCTCCTGACAGGCAATCTGTCTCCCACCACAAGTCACCCCGAGAGACAGGTACACTGAACATCTCCACTGATGTACCTAACCAGGGGGAGCACTGTCAGAAGGCAATTTGGAAATAAGAGACCTGACAATACACACACTACATACCTGTATGTTACTGGAAGTAATGATTGATCAGCTCAGTCCTAAAATCAGCTGCATCTTCCCCATCAGCCTCCTCATCACTTTGCATGTCACCATCATCAGCCACTGGTCCAGCTGCCTCCTCCTCATCAGCCAGTAATGGAATCTGACATCTCAGAGCTAGATTGTGTATCATGCAGCAGTCAACTATCATCTGGCAAACCTTTTGTGGAGTGTAGGGAAGGGCACCTCCAGAGACGTGGAGGCACCTGAATCTGGCCTTCAGAAGGCCAAAAGTTCTTTCATTAACACACCTAGTCCTGCCCTGGGCCTCAATGAAATGGTGTTCCCCATGCGTGGTTGGGTACCCCACTGATGCCAGCAGCCAGGGAAGGTTAGAATAGCCAGAGTCACCTGTGTGCACAAAGGTAGGACCTGTCACAATACAGTTACAGGCACAAGGCAGAATGGGATGACAGTTGACATTACAGTGACACACATCCTAATGCATACATACCAATGAGCCAAGCTCTCTCTCTCTCTGTCCTTGTGCCATCATTTGTAGAACATTGCTGTTTCTCAGAATGAAGGAGTCATTCACTGATCCCGGAAATCTGGCCATCACTTGGGAGATTTACTGGTCCGCAAGACACACCACCTGTACATTGATAGAGTAGTAGTTTTTCCTGTTCCTATAGACTTGTTCATTGGCCCTGGAAGAGGCCAAAGCAATGTGGGTGCCATCTGTGGCCCCTCTCACGTGAGGAATGTGTCCATTACGATAGAAGTCAGCCTTAACAGTGGGCAAATCCCACGCTGGGGGAACCTGATGTAGCTGTTCCTGTGTTTCAGTAAAGCAAACAGTACATCTTTCAACTCAACATTGAACATGGACTGTGACATTCCTGCTGTCAAGCGCACTGTAATCTGGAATGAGCCTGAGGCAAGGAAGTGTAACACAGACAAAACCTGTACTGTGGGAGGGATAGCATAGGGATTACGTGTGGCAGGCAATAGATCTGTCTCCCAATGGGTACATAGATCCATTATGGTCTGACGATTCAGACGATAGTTCTGGATGATGTGTTTCTCCTCCAAGGTTGCAAGGTCTACTAGGGTGCGTTACACTGGTGCATGTCTCATTCTCCCCATTACAGGGCATCTAAGATAGAGAGGAGAGAATGTACAATTTAATGAGCACTCTACACATGCTAGCTGACAATATCCTTGTTGCACACAACAAACAATGTAGACATGCCCCAACAGTTGCCACATACCAGATTGGCCATGTAGACGGGCCTTGTAAGCTATCCTTGCTGCCCATTGCAGGCCCTGACCAACAGCATGTCGCACACATTACACGTGTAATGTTCATTTAAAAGTTGCATATTTCCCCAGCACGGACCATCTATGTACTAATGCCAGTGCCCTATATGGTTACACCGCCTTTGAGTCGCTGGACATGTACTGGAATTGACATCTGCCCATCGAACACCAGTGTGGCACATGTGTGGGCCCAGCCATGATGGCAGAAAATAGGCCTACACAGCAATCTGAACATATGTCTACCATGACGCACTTATTTTTTATTTACAAACCATTAAACATGCCTAAATGGCAGCCGCCTGTCCCACGTGCACTGGATAATTCCCCCAGTGTATGTTGTCATGGCGGTCGCTACCACCGTGCAACTCCTCATTGGATTATATTGCTGCCTATAGGAGACTAAGGCCAATGATGATCGCCGTTGGCAGTGATGGTCATGTACGCGGCGGCCGTGACTGCCATTTTCTGCCGCCTAGCTGACTTGACTCCTGACACTCCTGCAAGCAAGACCTCCATGATGTGAGCTGCTGTGTACTGTCTCTGGGAGCCAACATGCCACATCCTGCAGGTGATAGGGCCCCAGTCTTCACACAGGAGGAGCTGGAGAAGCTTGTTGATGGGGTCCTACCCCTGTATGAACAGCTGTATGGGGCACCAGAGGAGCAGGTGAGCCTAATGCATTTATCCTGTGTGATAGGGGTGTGTGTGAGGGTAAAAGGCATTGCTACACCAGACAGGGAGTAGATGCATGTCGGGTGCATGGAGTACAAGTGTCTGTACCGTGACATGTTTGTGTGGGCATGTGGTATGTTTGATGAGTGTAGTCCACTGCTGATGCTGTGGTGCCAGTCTACATGACTTTCTTCTTCTGTCTGTGTCACCTATGCAGGTCAGCGCCCATCAAAAGGAGGGGATTTGGTGTGCTATTGCCAAGCAAGGGCAGTCTGAGGGTTCATATTTGGCAGAGCACCCATTGTCGCAAGCAGTGGGAGGACCTGAGACGCTGGGCCCGGAAGATCGCAGAGGCCCAGCTGGGGACGTCCTCCCAATGAGGGAGGGCCATCGGTCGGACACTGACCCCCACTAATTGCTCACATTTTGGCAGTGGCCTGCCCTGAGGTGGATGGGCGCTTGATGCCAGCAGCCACAAGGGGGTAAATACTGACTGTTACCTCACACATGACAGGCCTTGGTTGGGATTGGGTGGCTTACCAGTGGCACGATGTGCTTGTGATCAATGGTATATCCAAATTGACAATGGGTATCAGTCACCCTAGCAGGCTCACTATCGTTGATGTGTGACAATACTATGCTGTCAGTGGATGTACTATTCAGATTTTCCATTGTTGGGTGGGTTTGGAAACTCAAAGCATTGTGTCTGACCATCCCCATCCATCTGCATCAGTGTATTAGAGGTGTAAGTGCTATCCCATCTGTAGCGGTCTTCTGCAATAACTGAGAGAATCTGGATATTGTACTGTAGCTGCTATTGACTGATTGTGGGGCTGGCATCACAGATCCACCACAAGAAGGGCCTCAATGGGACAGGAGTATTGCCATGATAGCTAACTATGCAATCATATGTTAACTTCAGAGTGTAGGAAATGTGCAGGGAAACAACAATGGGATACTGCTACATGTGATTAAATGAGGGCAGATTGTACAGCAAAATCTGTTTTTAGAACCCATCATTGTCAGGACTTGCCATTTCAACAATGGGATGGTACTAGATGTGATAAGTCCCCCGGGAGGTCCCTGATGTTTCACCATTGTGTTTACATGTCATGTATGACATAGCCCTGGCAATTACAACGCTGCCATGAAGAGTCACAGACTTCATCATGTCACTATGTCGACTTGTGTGCACATCTGTTGTCCAACTACCAGTATAGCTTGCCTTGGCCAATAGGTAGTAGCCGACTTGGAGTGTAATTGTAATGGCATGCCCTGCCTGCCATATGTTATGTCAGAGAAGTAGATGTTGATATGTGTGTATGGGAGATACATATTGACCCTTATCCACCCTATCTTTCTCTCTCTCCCTCCCTCTCTTTCTCTCTCTTTGTGTGCATCAGCATCATCAGGCAGAGGGGAAGGAGCACAGGCGAGTGGGGAAGCAACAGCCCACGGGACCCAGGAGGCTGAGAGCGAGGGGAGTGCTATGGGGGACGCCAGATCAACCACATCATCTTCAGATTCCTCCTCCGATGGACACTTCCTGGCAGTGGCGGACCCATCCGCCACCCCTCTTACTAGCACCGCCCTCCCTCTAACTCCCCACCCAGTTGCCCATGCTCGCTCACCCAGGAGGGTGGGTATCTCCATCACCACAAGCACCTCTGCCCCTGCCCCTGTCAGCCCTGCTGCCCTCAGTGAGGGGGCTATTGACCTCCTGAGGTCCATCTCTGTGAGTCAGTCGACCATTGTGAATGCCATCCAGGGACTGGCAGCTCAAGTCCAACAGAGCAATGCATTCCTGGAAGGCATTCACAGTGCCTGGCTGGCCTGCAGAGATCCTTTCGGGATCTGGCCTCCTCACTGACAGCAGCCAGTGTCTCTTTCTCTCCCATCCCCTCTACACCTACCTCTTCCCAATCCCAAACCCCTCTCCCCACACCCATCCAGAGCACACATTCACACAGGCATTCATCTACCTCAAGAGACACGGTTCGCAGTGACAAACCAAGCCACCACAAGACCCACCACCGGCATGCACGCAGAGAACACCCACTTGCAGACACATCATCCACTCCACCCCATCCATCACAGACAATACACCACTCACACCTTCTGACACAAAACCAACACTCCCTGATCCAGCCACATGTCCCATCATACCCATAGTCAGCACAATAACAGACCTGCATACATCCATCCCATTCGCCACATATGCACTCACCATAGCCACTGACACCCCCACATGTAGCATATGTACCTTACCTGCAGACACCACCCTAACAGACAGTCACTCATCCAGCATGGCATCTCCCACACCTTCTCCCCCCTCCTCCCCCCTCCTCCCTAGACACCTAAATGCCTGTACTCACCCACCCAACAGGCAGCCAGCACACACATTCAACCAACGCACATACATGCACCCAAAACACTGACTAAAACACATCTAACAACTACTCCCTCTCCCTCCCAAACGCTTTTCCCACGACCGCCCTTGTGTCCCTAAGAAACATTTCCTTTATGAGTTTTCCCTGCTCCCTACCCCTCCCCCACCCCATGGTTCCCCAAAGTGGCCCGGTCACTTCCCAAGTCCAGCCCTTCCACCTCCCAGTCATCCACTTTCACCTCTGGTGTTGGCATGCCCGTCCCTCTGCTATGAGGTCAACCCCCCCCAAACCCAAGGTCCCCCTCCCAAGGCAAAAGCTAAAGACCCTCCTACTAAACCCAAACCCAGGGCCCCCTGCCAAAGCCCCCAAAGCCAAGTACCTCCCACCCAAACCCAAGGAACCTCCTCCCATGCCCTGACCCCCACCTCCGCCACCCACAAACACCCCTGAGGTGCCTACCTGCCCCCTTGATGCCCCTACACTGTGGAGGTAAGTTTGAGGTCAGAAGTCAAGTTGGGGCACTGTGTTGTGCCATGGGCACAATTGACTATGGACTGGCCAATGGCCTAATTTTGTATATAGTTTATCTAACATACTGAACTTATTTGATTACATCTGAACCAATCTGCTGTTGGTATCGATGGTGACATACTTGTCGTGCCTTTCCTTCAACATGGATGTGTTGTGTTTGTGGGATTTGGTATGTATGTGTGTGTGAGTTGTGTGTGTTGTTTGTGCTAGGTGTTGTGCCTGGGCTTCATGTGTGTATGGGCCTGCCATTGGTCCCACTGCTATTGGTATGTTTTGTGTCTATGATATGATTGTGTAGCTCCATGTATGTTGCAGAGTTTTGCATTGTACGTAGTGTGATGTGTTGTGGTGGTGTGTGCCATTGTGTGTTTGTGTGTGCATCCGTGTGTGTGGTATTGCTATGTCATATGTGTTGTATGTTGTGTGGGCGTGGTGTGTCATTTGGTATGTTGTATGGGTGTGTTTTGTTGTTGATTGGCTGTGAGTAGTCTTAGCGTGTTGTTGTTAGTATGTGTTGCCATGTGTTGGTGTGCAGTTCTGTGAGTTGACAATGCATTTGTGTAGATGTGATTGTGATGTTGTGTGAGTTGGTGGTGTTGTGTACATGTGTGTTAGCCTGTGACGGTGATGTGTGTGTGGGGTGGGCTGTTTGGCACGTGTGTGTTGGGCATAGTTTCTGTATTGTTGATGTGCATGTGTGTGTAGGTGTGTGTGTCTTGGTATGGATGTGTGGTTGCGTGTATGTATGTGGCAGTCACTAGCCATCCCTAATGTGTGTGTTGTGTGTGTTCCAATACCTTTCCCTCCAGTGTGTGTAGGTGGGTGTACTTACAGTTGTTCTTGTCTTCGTTGTCACTGATTCTGGAGATGCAGGGCAATCAAGGGCAGTGGGAAGACCTCAAGTTCTGGTTCTATGACGGCTCTCAACATGTCTGTGTTCCTGAAGGTGAGTGTGTCCTTTTATAGCGTTCGGTTCCGCCAAGGTTTTGGTGATGTTCCGACCACAGCGGAAATCCTGGTAGGGTGCAAACTCGTAATACGTTTGGCGGAAACAAGGTTCCCGCTGGCCTGGAGATGCTACCGCCGTCCACGGTGGCCCCTCCACACTGGCGGTGAATTGGCTGTGTTCCGTTGAGAACATCGCCATGGTCATGATGTGGCGGTCTGCACCGCCGGGCTGGCGGCGGTGCGACCCCCACCGCTGCCATGGCAGTACTCAGACCCCCAAACTCATGATGAGGGCCTTAATGTATCATGCGCTGCCGCGGTATGAGTGACCCAAATGCCCAAGTACCGAAAGCTCTCCAATTCCCAATGAACACCTACCACAGACAAGTCATCCGAGGTTTACCACAGAGCGTACCCAGACGGAACAGAAGCGACTTATGTGGATTTACCCGTAAGCCCGAAATACCCCCGAACTCTGTCAACAGCCACAATAATAGGGGAACCACATTGTTTGGCAAGCAAAGATACCAGGACATTATCCGTATAAAGAGAGATGATGTGAGTAGAGAGGCCCACCCGTATCCCCCAGGGAGCCAGCTCCCACGCAATAACAAAGCCAATGGCTCCACTGCTAAGGCAAAAAAGGGCAGCGAGAGAGGGCACCCTTGTCTTGTTCCCCTGACAGCCACCCAGGAATCTGAGAGCTCACCCCCCACCTGAACTCGTACTATGGGCTCCGAATAAAGGAGGCGGATCCGGGCACAAAACCTGGGGCCTAACCCCTTTCCCCGCAATACAGCCATCAGAAAACTCCATTCAACAGTATTGAAGGCCTTTTCAAGATCCAGAGATAGCAGTGCAAATTCTTGCACCACATCCATGGTTTCATGTAAGATGTGGGCCAAACGACGTAGGTTAAATGTTGTGCTGCGAGCCAGTATGAAACCACATTGATCCTTGTGGACATATGACATATGTTAAGATGATTATGACATGTACTAATATGAATATGAGCTTCGTTGAAATGAATGTGATATGAATTTAAAATGAATATGAGTAACGTTGAAATTAACATTAGATTTATCAAAACGAATACGCCTTGCATTGAAGGTTATATGATGCACATTGGAATGAATTTATATGTGTTGAAATGGATGTGACATTTGTTAAAATTAATATAAGAGGTTTTAATATGAATGCAACATCCAGTGAAAGGAATATGACACATGCTAAGGCATATGACAAATGCTAAAAGTACAATGACACTCGTCAAAATAAATATGGCATGCTCTGAAATTAATATATACATCGGAATGAATAAGACATGTATTAAAATAATTGTAACATATGTTGAAATTTATATTACCTTTGCTAAAATGAATATGTCAAGTGCTAGTGTGAATATGACATCAATTGAAATGAATATGACATTCATTGAAAGGAATATAACATGTTAAAATAAATGTGAACCACTTTTGAATGACTATGACACTTTTGAACTTAATATGGCCTATATCAAAATTAATATGGCATTCATTAAAATTATTTACACTTTTTTAAATGAATATGAAACCATGTGAAATAAAATTTGGTATGCATTGCAATGAATAAAGCATATTGAATTAAACATGAGCCATGTTTGAATGATGAATGATGAAAATGACACGTTTAAATGAAAATGGCATGCATATGCTTTAAAATTAATATTAGATACTGAACTTCATATCAAATATTCTGAAAGTATATGATATGGACCAAAATGAATGAATTAAAATGAATATAACAACAAATATTTAACTAAACATAATAAAAGGAAACATTCTTCACCACCCATTCATTACCACACACAGGTTTACTATGTAAGTACCACAAAGGTAAGTATTTCTGTCTTTACCAGACAGTACTCTACTACGCAGGTAAGTATTTTTTTAAAATAATTTTTTAAGATGCAGTTAGATGCAAAGAGAGGTAAGGGTAATTTTAGGGTTTAAGGGTGGGTAGAGGTAAAGGGATGTAAGGTAATTGTAGGATTTAGAATACAGCACAGGTGTACAGTGGAGAGGTGTAGACTGGCCTGGCCTCCATACAGTGAAGTGGGGAAAAGTGGAATATCATACAGTGGAGTGACATAGATTCCATGGACATACAGTGGAGTAGAGTGGAGTGGGGGACAATGGAATGGCATGGAGTGGAATGTCATACAGAGGAGTGGGGTAGGGTGGAGTGGCATACAGTGACATAGAGTGGAGTGGCATATGCATGTAGTTGAAATATAGGATGAATGTAGGTTATGGTGTGCAGAGTAACCCAAAACAGTGAATTGTGCTGCTTTACATTACTCCAGATTTACCAAGCAATGCAGGGCCACGCATGATGGTCTTGCATTGCTTTGTGTATTTGACTTAAGTATTGTGTTGCCCATGTGACAACATGTGTGACATAAGGGTAATGCAATACAATATTACTGCTAGGTCTTAATTATATATTGTGTCCTGGACTACCAGTGTGGCAATATATGATTTGCTAATGGCTGTCTTTGAAAAATAGCCATATTGTTTTTAATATAGTTTGGTTGCATCCTAGATAAGGGCCCTAGATTTAGGTAACTTGTAGGTTTTATTGTTGTCCGCTACCTTTGACCACTTTGTTAAAGTGGTAATAGGTAGGGAATTGTTTTAATATATTATACAACTATTTTTAAAACAAGTTTAGGGAGTACCATGTTAATAACCACCAAGTATGTTTTTCTTTTTAAAAATGTTTGTTGTTTAAAACTTTGTAAATAGCACAGTAATTTACTACTGTACTGCATAGACATTTTTAAAGGATAAATATTTCCAAAATTACACACAATATACACTACATACACTATAGTACACTATGGCCCTTATTACAACCCTGGTGGTCGGTGTTAAAGCGGCGGTAATACCACCAACAGGCTGGTGGTAAAGAAAATGGGATCACAACCACAGCGGAAACCGCCACCACAAACAGCCACTTTAACACTGCTACCGTCACGGTGGTAGCAACAAACACCGCGACGGCCACCGCCAACAGACAGGCGGAAGACAATGTACACCCCACCCCATCACAACCAGTCAATCCGCCAGCTTTTCCGGGGCGGTAACAACGACATCAAAAGCACGGCGGAAACAGTGTTTAGAAGGGAAACCACTCACCTCTCGGCACTCAACAAAGAACCAGGACGCCATGGAGCCCAAGTTACAGGTCTTGCCCATGATGGTCTACCTCCTCATCTACCAAGAATACGAAAGACGGCGGCGACGACCACGGTGAGTACTGCACCTAGTACACAGGAGGGGGGAGAAAAACGAGAGTGATACACACACGCAACACCCCTACCCCCACCCTCACCCACAACACCATACACACAAACACATGCAGCAACAGTACATTTACACCCTGTTACCCCCTGGAAGAACTCAAGGACAAAAGGAATAGAGTTAAATCACTGTAATTTTAGAAATAGGTAGATCTACGTAACAATAATTAAAACAGTATTTACAAAAATATACAATATGTACATAAGGCCGTACATTGTCCCTTCCAAATGTCCGTGGGCCACTGGGCCAAAAATCATGGGCCAAGCCCACACTTGACTCCTGCCTCAATACAGAGAGAACACTGCAGGGGCATCAGGTTGAAAACACACAGGCACCTCAGGGGGACGGGGAAGGCGGGGGCACCTCAGCCAGAAGATGGAATAACGCCACTGCTTCTCGAGGGGACTCCATGCCCACTGCTTGGTCCTGGGGGGTGCAAAGCCACAGTCTCTCAAGTGGATGGTGTGCCCACTGCTTGCACCTGGGGAGTGCAAAGCCACAGTCACTCAAGTGGGTGGTTTGTCCACTGCTTGGTCCTGGGGAGTGCAAAACCACAGTCTATCAAGTGGGTGGTTTGCCCACTGCTTGCTCCTGGGGAGTGCAAAGCCACAGTCTCTCAAGAGGATGCCTTTCTCCACTGGTTCTGGAGGGGGCCTTGTGCCCATTCTGTTTCATCCTGCCAAGGATTGGGTGAGTGGATGCCTTGCTTCATCCTGCCAAGGAGGGGGTGAGTGGATGCTTTTCTCCACTGGTTCTGGAGGGGGCCTTGTGCCCAGTCTGCTTCATCCTGCCAAGGATTGGGTGAGTGGATGCATATCTCCACTGGTTCTGGAGGGGGCCTTGTGCCCAGTCTGCTTCATCCTGCCAAGGATTGGGTGAGTGGATGCCTTTCTCCACTGGTTCTGGAGGGGGCCTTGTGCCCAGTCTGCTTCATACTGCCAAGGATTGGGTGAGTGGATGCCTTTCTCCACTGGTTCTGGAGGGGACCTTGTGCCCAGTCTGCTTCATCCTCTCAAGGATTGGGTGAGTGGATACCTTTCTCCACTGGTTCTGGAGGGGGCCTTGTGCCGAGTGATGCAGCACTTGGGTTGTGGCAGTTCACATTCCCTCACCTGGGTGTCTGAGGCACGGGATTTCCAGGGACCAGGTTGCTTGATAGTCCATGGAGGCAGGGCTAGACTCCATGCTGCGGCGCCTAAGGCCTCAAACTGGTGGTGTTGCCGGTGCTGGTGGGGGTGCTGCCAGTGGTGGTGGGAGGCTCCAGCCCATCTCCTGCAGCCTCGGGACAGCTGCCCACTGGGGATGCTGCTGCTGGTAGTGGTCCTACTGTCCACGGTGCAGATGGGGGTGCTTGCGGTGGTGCTTGCGGCGGGGCTGCTGGCGGTGCTGGCCATGGTGCAGGTGCCGGAGTTGCCAGTGGTGGAGGTAGGCCCCAGCCCTTCTCCTGCAGCCTTGGACAGCTGCCCACTGGGGATGCTGCTGCTGACATTAGTGGTGGCATCAGCGGTGCAGGTGGTGTGCAGGTGGCGGTGCTTGTGGCAGTGCCTGCGGCGGGGCTGCTGGCGGTGCTGCCCGTGGTGCAGGTGGCAGGGCTGGCAGTTCTGCTGATGGCCACCAGGCCTTCACCTGCAGCCTCCAGCGGCTGAAGTGCCTTGCCTTGGGTTTTCTGCCCCTTCCTCACCTTGGCAGATGCTGTTGCGACCTTGGCTCTGGAAGCTGGAGTTTTGGAGGAGGCCTTGCTGGGTGGGTTGTGCTCCTTGCCCTTGCTGCATGTCGTCCCTTTCTTCACCTTGGCAGGTGGCAGAATGGTTTGGTCCTTTGCAGGGGTTGGTGGCACATTGGCTGGCCTGACGGGTGTCCCCTTTAAGCCTCTGGGAGTTGGAGGTACCACAGCGGATGCCGACTTGGTAACTGAGGTGCTGGACTGGGTTTGGGACACCCTGGCCCGAGGGGAAGGATGGGGGAGGGGTAGGGAACAGGTCAATGTTTGCCTGGAAAAGCTTTTTAGACACACTGAGGCGGGAAGAGGGAGAGGGTTTGGGAGTGGAGGTAGAGGGAGTGGTGGTAGGAGGTGTCTGTCTGCTAAGTTTGGGTGAAGGTGCATGTGCTGGATGCTGTTGTGAGGTGAATGGCTGTTGGGTGGGTGGGTACTTGCGTTTGTGTACTTTGGGAGGAGGGGTCACAGACACACTGGGAGAGGACACAGGGACATGTGAATGGATGTGGGGGTGGTGACTGCCAGTGAGGAGTGATTAGTGATGGGCGTGCTGGTGATGGAGGTAGTGGATGAGGATGTAGTGCATCAGGTGTGAGTGGAGACGATACCGGGAGGGAGGTTGACGAGGAGGAGGAGGGGGACACAGTGGAGGCAGTGGATGGTGGTGTGTCTGCATCGGTATGGTGCCTGTGGGATGATGTATGGTGCTTGTGTTTGCCTGAACCACTTCTGTGTATGGATTTGGGTGACTGCTGGTCTGAAGGTGTGCTTGGGATAGGCTGGGTTTGAAGGGATTGGGACTGGGTAGAGGAAGTTGGAGGGGGGAGGCTAGACACAGGGACAAGGGCTGCCATCAGTGCGGAGGCCAGAGCCTGAAATGCTCTCTGTTGGGCTGCCACCCCAGAGTGAATGCCCTCCAGGTATGCATTTGTTTGTTGCAAATGCCCAGCTACACCCTGGATGGCATTCAGTATGTTGACTGCCCAACAGAGAGGGATCTCAGGAGGTCAATAGCCTCATCACTGAGGGCAGCAGGGCTGACTGGGGCAGGGCCTGAGGTGTCTGGGGTGAAGGAGATGCCCACCCTCCTGGGTGAGCGGGCACGGGAAACACGCTGAGGGGCTTCTGGGAGGGTGGTCCTGGTAGGGGGCAGTGGCAGCTGTACCTGTTGTTGGGGTGGGCACAGAGGTGTCCGCCACCGCCAGGGAGCTTCCATTGGAGGAGGAGTCGCTGGCTGTGGTCTCCCCTCCTGTCCCTGTCGTGGTGCTCCCCTCGCCCTCTGTCCCACTGGTGACCTCACCCTTGGTGAATTCGGCCTCCAGCCTCATGTGGGATGCAGCTCCCTCCGTCACCGGTGCCTCTGCTCCTCCGCCAGATGATGCTAATGCACACAGAGACAGGGTGATAAAACAAAAGGGGGGAAGAGACAGAGGATACACTTGGTCAATGCCAGCAACACCACTACCGTTGGCGGACACAACACACAGGGAGCAGCCCTATGCACTAGGCCATGCCCAACCATTTACTAAGATAGTCACCAGCCCATGGGGTACAATGCCTAATGCCATCAGCTGCACACCTGAAACCCTCAAGACCCTGCCCAGTAGTAGATGCCCACTAATACTATTGGGGTAGGAGTGTTTCAGAGCCTGCCCAACAAGGGACCTACCCTGCCATATTTGCAGTGGCCTAGGGGCACCCATTTCCCACATCCTCCACCCAGGTACCTCTTAACGCGCGCAAAGTCATGAGTCAGTATCTTTACTCGCCCCCTTGTGGCTGCTGTGATGCCTTCAAGCGCCCATCCAATCCGGATAGGCCACCGCCAGGATGCGGAACATCAGGAGGGTCATGGTGCAACAGGCACCCCTTCCTCATTGTGAGGCCAGTCCCAGCTGGGCCTCCGCCGTCTTCCTTGCCCACCAGCACAGTTCCTCCCACCTGTTGCGGAAGTGGGTGCTCTGCCTGTCAAAGACCCCCAGGGTCCGCACCTCCTTGGCGATGGCACCCCAAATACCCTTCTTCTGGTGGGCGCTGATCTGCAGGGGAAAGACAGCAGATAAGGGAATTAGTCAACCGTCCGGACCGTCAGACTCATGGCCCACCAGATACCTCCCATCCCCTGACGCGCATGCATTGTCCACCTTACATGCTGCACTCTGGCCAGGACGCCTCTGCCCCCCCTACATGTGGCTTACATACACAGCACTCCATACATTCATGGCCCACGCATCATGCTCACAGTGTGCTCACCTGTTTGTCTGGAGGACCGTAGAGTAACATGTACTGGGGTAGGACCCCATCCACCAGTTTCTCCAACTCCTCTGCAGTGAAGGCAGGGGCCCTTTCCCAGACACATGAGCCTTTGTCGCTTCCAGACACAGGTCACAGCAGCACGTGCAGTGTAGGTCCTCTCCTGTTGAAGGTCAGGTATCAAGTGAGTGGATAGAAAATGGCAGGCAAGTTCGTGGTGGTGCGTACCGTCACCGCCGGCGTACATCACCATTGGCTCCTAAAATCCATAGGGCCCAATGATATCCAATGTGAAGTTGCGCCAAGGTCTTCGACCGCCTTCCGTGACGGCGCACAACGCCAGCGCAATTACCTCATTTCCACTTGTCCCACCTCACAGGTGAGTCCTAGGATGCTTGTTTCCGGTCCAGGGTGGACCTGGCCTGGCAGTTCGGGCTGGACTGTTCCCATGAGGAACAGGGTCAAGACTGATTTGCATATGGCTGGGTCCAAACTGGGGTGGCGTGGTGAGCAAAAGAACAATGGATTAAATCCAGATCTGTGACTGGGGGTGAGTGTTTGCATTGTTCAGCACCCCGTCCATCATCCTTTTGTTTTGCTACGGTTGTAATGAGGGCCTATATTCATGAAATAGAGTATATTACGGTGTTTCCTCTCATTTTTGGGAAGGAAGTGGGATGAGGGTTAAGGAGGAAAGTGTGATGAATGAGGGGCGACAAGTAGTCACGAGGACAATGGAAATTGGGTATAGCAGTTTCTCCAACTCCTAGAGATATAGAATCAGCGATTAGGGGTAAGAAGTCAGGAGGAATTAAGGGAGTTTGAGGGAAAAAGAATGAGCAATGAGGTGCAAGAGATAAGCTGTGACTACAGAGAAATGAGGGATTGTAGGTAGACATGGAAGATAGGTTATGAGGAACAGGAGTGGCAAATGAGGCTGGAGAAGGAAGAAGTAATGTATGACAGATAAGGTTTAAGGGATGAGGGCGGAAGAATGAAGGGTGATGACTGAGGGATGAGTGATGAGGAAGAGTAATGAGGATGTCTTAAAAGGGATTACGTACTGCACATTTAAAGGATGATAGTGGATAATGATGGATGAGGAGTGAGTGATGAGAAGTAAAAAATAAGAGATGAAGTGTGAGAGCTGGGGACTGAAGATTCATTGGTGAGGCTTTAGTAAGGGATGAAGAATGAGAGAACATTGAGGCATGATGAGTGAGAAATATAGGGTAAATTTAGAGAACTGTGTCATGAGGAGGGAGGGATAAGGATATCCCAAAGTGGTCAGGGTGGTGGACATTTTAGGAAAACATAATTTGTCCAGTGTCACTGTTGAAGAGAGGATGAGTGAGTATTGAGGGATCAGGGCTGTAGAGTAAGAAATTGGGTCAAGAGTGGGCACTGAGGGATGACAAATGAGGGAAGTGGGTGAGTTAGTGAGGCATTAGTAGAAAATAAAAAGAGATGAGGATTGAATTGTAAGGACTGAGGCAGAAAAAGAAGTTGAGTGAGGGATGAGATAAAAGATGAGGAGTGAGGGTGGAGGAAGGAGTAATTAAAAGTGAGGGATGAAAGTTAACAAATGAGAATTGAAGGATAAAGAGTTAGATATCAAGGTTGAGCATTGAGGAGTGATGGATAATCATAAGGAATGATGGTTGATTAAAAAGTATGAGAAGTGAAGAAAGAAGAATGAGGACAAGAAGGTACAGAATGAGGAACGAGAACTGAGGCATGAGATGTAAGTGATCAACATGTCCCAAAACGACAGTGTGGTATACATTTTAAGGTATCTCCTTTTGTCCATTTTACTAATTTCTCAGAGGGGGCGGTATGAGCAGTGAGGGATAAATGAAGAAGGAGAGGTGAAGAATGAAGTGCGACAAGTAAGTGATGAAGAGTGAGTGGAAGAGTGGGAAATAAAGAGATGGAATAGGGGATGAGGGATGTGGAGGGACAACTGTGGGATGAGGGGTGAGGGATGAAACATTCTAACATAGGTTGAGTGATACAGAGTGAGGGTTGTGAAGGGATGATAGGTAAGATTTGAGTTATGTATGGGGAATAAATGGTGGCTGATTAATAGTGGGGGATGAGGATTGAGGTAGAGGAGGAACGGGTGAGAAAAAAGTGAGAACCAGAAGAAGGGCATTTAGGGCCTCATTTATATTTTGTTGGTCTGTCTGCCTTCTGCCAGGGCGACGGTGCAGAGTGCCAAAATTTAAAGTGTCTACCAGCCCAGTGGGCATTTCATGCATTGACAGGAACCACTGTTCCCTCTCTGTCAACATTTAAATTTGACCCTAAGCATGAGAGAAGCGGAGTAAAGAATGAGGAGTGAAGAAGACAGGAAGGGATGAAGAATGAAAAATCAGGAGACAGCAAAGATAAATATTTGATAAGGACTGATGATTGAGTGTTAAGGAGTGAGAGGTGATACATGTGGAGTAAAGGATGTGGAGAGATGAGGAATGAGGGCTGATGAATAAGAACTAAGGTGAGACATGAGTTAACCATGAAAGTAAAGAATGAGGGTGAAGGATGAAAAGTGAGGGGTGAGTAATGAGGAGTGAGACCTGAGGACGGATGAGTGAGGTATAAGGAATGAGTTAGGAAGGATAAGGAGTCAAATGAGGAGTGAAAGGATGAGCAGAGAAACATTAAAAAAGGAGTGGGTGCTGTGGAGTGCACAAAAAGTGAGAGATTCAAAATTAGGTATCTGACGTGAGGTATGAATACTGTGTACTGAGGAAGTAATTAATGGATGATAAATGAAGACATCAGGAGTGACGGATGATGAGTATGTGATTAAGGGTAATGGATGATAAGTGAAGAATGAGGAGAGCGGGTCAAGGACTAGTTAATAAGGCAGAAGGAATAAGAGAAGAAGCTTGAGTAGTGGGAGATGGGAAATGAGGAGTAAAGAGTGAGGACTAAAAGCTGTTGAATGAGGAAATTAGCCTAATGAGGTCCAAGATGACGGGCCCTTCCACACTCCAAATCTTGCACTCTGACCTGGATGAGGATCGCTTGTGACAGCGGTGCAGCTTCTGCAGATTCCATGTACAAAAGCTGGGCGCCCCACTATGATGTCCTAAAATGTACATCACCCTGTCTATTATAGGACAATCTAATCTCATGCGCCATATGCCTATGTTCTTATTCTTCATTCCTTATCACTCACCCCTACCTCCAATTTCCACTGTCATCTTTACTTACTCATCACCCCTCATTCATCACACCTCCCTCCCTAACCCTCACCCGACCTCCTTTAAAAATATTGTAAAAAAACACTGTAATACACTATATTTCAGAAATATAGCCCTCATTATGGGTGTGGTGGTCTTACCACCTTGGACCCGCTGGTTAAGACCGCTGCATCACAAGTTGTGGGGCTTGGCAGAAGCCAACCCATCACAACGCCACCTGGCCTGCCAGTGCGGTCACACCAATGCGGCCAGCAGTGAGCTCCTCCAGCCCAGTGGCATGCCTCTGCCTGCTGGATTACAAGGCTGCAGACCGCCAGGCTTTCTGTGGCGGTCATCCTGCCACAAAAACCCTGGCGGTACCCGGCGACAGGAATCCCCATTCCTGTCGTTACACACGCACCCCCACACATCCACACACATGAAAAAGCCACCCACCCGTCCACACACTTACAAACACCCCATCCATCCACACACTTACAAACACCCCCAACAGTACACATCAATGCTAACACCCCCACCCGCTCTTACACTGACATACACACACCCCCACTCACACATCCGCACCCCTCTCTGAAATAATTTACACCCTCACCCCCTCCGCATACGCATACATTCACACACACCCCTTTGCATACATTCACACACACCCCTCTGCATACATTCACATACACACCCCTCCGCTTATGCCTACATTCACACACACACACCCCTCCCCATACATTCACATACACACCCCTCTGCATACGCATACATTCACACACACATCCCTCCGCATATGCATACATTCACACACACCTCGCTGCATACATGCACATACATTCACATACACACCCCTCCACATACGCATACATTCACACACATACCCCTCCGCATACTCTCATATACACTCCCCTCCACATACATTCACAAAAACAACCCTCTGCATACATTCACACACACACCCCTCCGCATACGCATACATTCACACACACACCCCTCTGCATACACATACAATCACACCCCCATTCACTTGCAGACTTGCACACATGCACCCCCACTTGCGCGCATCCCCATACACACACCTACTTACTCGCATCCCGACACACACCCCTCCCCTCTGCATACATTCAGACACACACATCCAATCACATGCATACATCCAGAGCCCCCAACTCGCTTGCTGACAAACATGCACTCATACACCCACATTCGCACACATACACACACACACCACACACATGCACACAACATCCCCCAACTCCCCCACTCCTTTGGACGATCAACTTAATTTTGCCGGTGATCTGGTCGTCCGGGAGGGGATGGGTTCTGATGTTTTTTCACTGCCAGCACCACCACGCCAGCAAGACTCTGCCAAGCTGTATTATGGCTCGTAATATGGAGGGCGGAGTCTTGCTGGTGTGGCGGTGCTCGCGATGCAACTGCCTCTTCAACTCCGTCAGCCAGGCAGACGGCGGCAGAAGTTCAAACAGGACTCCTAATATGGCAGTCAGCAGACCACCAGCCATGGCGGTCTGTTGACTGCAGTGGATTCAGCAGTTTGCTTAAATGACCAAGCCGTAATAAGGCCCAAAGTGTACTGCAGTGAATTTACAATTTTGAACATAATTAATTCTTTAAGAAAGTGTGTGCAATACTGCAGTGATACCTAGAAATTACTGCGCTACTTACAATTGTTTAAAAATAACTAAAAGCATTCTTGTTAGATACTAGCATGGTATTCCCTAAACTTGTTTTAAAAATATGTAAAAAAATATTTTAAAAATTCCCTACCTATTAGCACTTTACTAAAGTGGTATTAGGTAGCAAACAACAATAAAACCTACTGGTTACATTTATCTAGAACCCTTACCTAGAACACAGATAAACTGTATTAAAAACAATATGGCTGACTTTTAGCTAATCATATACTGCCTTGACTTTGGCATGTACCACGCTATACAGCAAAGTTACGGTGGTACACTTAGGCACAATATATAATTAAGGAATACTTGTAGTATTGTATTGCATTACCCTTGCATCCCTTCTTCTTCAATCCTCATTCTTTACTTCACTTCTATCATGCTTAGGGTTCAATTTAAATGTTGGCAGAGAGGGAATGGTGGTTCCTATCAATGCTTGAAATGCCCACCTGGCTGGTAGACGTTTTACATGTTGGCAGTAGGCACCCCTGTCAGGGCAACAGAGTAATTTACTCAGTCACTCTGGCGGAGAGCAGGCAGACTGCCAAAATATAAACTAGGCCCTAAATGCTGTTCTCCTGGTTCTCACTTTTTGTTCTCCATCCCTCGGCCACAGATGGTTTCACATAGGCAACTAAATACTTAAGTCAGATGCACAAAACAATGTAAGGTCGCACTGCGTTGCTTGGTAAATCTGGAGAAATGCAAGGCAGTACAATTTACACACCATAATCTGGATTCCTTCTATATTTCAACTGCATCCAGACACCACTCCACTCTATGCCATTGTATACCACTCTACTATACACCACTATGCTTTATGATATTCCACTGTACACGACTCTAGTGTACAATATTCCACCCTATGCCACTCCACTGTATGTCACTCCACGCCATTCCATTCTACGCCACTCCACTATATGCTATTCAACTCTTTGCCACTCCACTCTACACTATTACATTGTACCCAACTCCATTCTACACCACTACACTGTATGGTATTACACCCTACCCTATTCCATTTTACACTACTCTACTATACACAATTCCTCTCCATGCCACTCTTCTCTACGCTATTCCACTGTATGCCACTCCACTGTACGACACTCCACTGTACTCTAGTCCACTGTATGCCACTCCATTGTATGCTACTCCACTCTACACCACTCCACTCCACTCTATGCTATTCTACTATATATGCCACTCAAATCTATGCCACTCCACTGTATGGCATTCCATTCTACCCCACGTCACTGTGCCCAGTCAGTCTATGCCACTCCACTCTACACCTGTGCTGTAAATTAAATCCTAAAATTACCCTTACCTTCCATTTGCTTCTACCCATCCTTAAACCCTAAAATCACCCTTACCTCCCTTTACCTCTAACTCCACCTAAAAAAGTATGCTATTTTTAAAAATACTTACCTGCGTATTAAAGTACTGTGTGTTAAAGGTAGAAATACTTACTAGTGTGGTACTTACCGGCACAGTAAAGCTACATGTGGTAATGGATGCATGGTAAAGGATGTTTCCTTCTTTTATATTCAGTTAAATATTTGTTATATTGACTTTAATTAATTCATTTTAGTCCATACCATATACTTTCAGAATATGTGATCTTCATTTTCAGTATTTAATATTAATTTTAAAAATCAACATAACTTCAATGCATGCCCTTTTCATTTAAATATGAGATATTAATTTAAACATGGCTAGTGTTCATTTTGATATGTGCGTTATTCATTGCAATGCATGCCACAATTATCTTACATAGTTTCATACTCATTTAAAATATTTTGACGTGGGTCATAATAATTTCAACATGTTTCATACTCATTTAAAAATGGTTCATATTAATTTTAACATGGGTCATCTTCCTTTCAAGGAATGTCATAACCATTTCATTGGATGTCATATTCACATTAGCACTTGCCATATTCATGTTAGCATGGGCTATATTAATTTCAACATACGTTTTAATTATTTCAATACATGTCATATTCATTTTGACAAGTGTCATTGTAATTCTAGTATTTGTCATATGCATTTTAATGCATGTTGAATTAATCTCAATGGGTCTCACATTAATTTCAACTCATTTCATATTCAGCTTAGTATGTGTCATATTCCTTTCAATGGATGCTGCATTCATATTAAAACTTAGTGTATGAATTTTAACGAAAGTCACATCTATTTCAATACATATAATACTCATTTCAATGTGTATCATACAACTTTAAATACAAGGCATGTTTACTTTTGATAAATATCATATAATTTCAATGTTACTCATATTCATTTTAAATTCATATCAAATGTATTCCAATGAAGCTCATATTCATACTAGTACATCATATTCATTTTAACATATGTCATATTCCTTTCAATCAATGTTACATTTGTTTCAACAGATGTCATAATCATATTAATACTTGTCATTCATTCTACCATACATCATATCCATTTTATCTTATGTCATATCCGTTTCAATATGTATCATATTCATTTCAGTGCATGCCATATTCATTTTGACAAATATCACGGGAATCTCATTGTTGGTCATATTCATTTTAAGGTATGTCAAATTTATTTAAATGGGGTTTATACTAATTTCAACTCAAGTCATAATTTTAAATGGCCTCATATTCTTTTCTGTATTATCTCATATTCATTCCAGTCTCTGTAATGCTTATTTCATTGCAATTCATAGTCATTGCAACACGTGAAATGTTCATTTCAAGGTATGTGATATTTTGTTTAGTGTACCATATATCATTTTCAGAATATAATATATTCACTGCTGTAACTGATAATCATTACACTCTGTCACATTCATTTCAACTTATATAGTATTCCTCTTGTCATATTTCAGTCATTTCTAGAAATGTCTAATGTTTTATGCATCTTGTATTATGTTCAGTGCTTGTTATATTGTTTACAGTGAGGGCCATAATCATTTCAGCATAATTGATGTATATTTCAGTACATCTCATATTCAATTCAGAGTGTGTGTTATTCATATTAACCACTAAGCAGCATATTAGCTCTGCCATGTTTCATATTTGTTCTGGTACAAGTCAGATTCATTCTGCCAAGTATCATATTTATTTTGACACATATTTCATTCATTCTAATATGTGTCATATTAATTTTGAAGTACTTCATGCATTTCAGGGGGTGTCCTACATGAATTTTGATACGAACTGCTTCCCATACGGTTTTTCAGATTCTCATATCAGGACTCAATTTTGTTATGAATATATCTGTTTTCAATGGCATCAACAAAAATGTTCAGGGGTGACTGTGGCACACACATTTATCACTTTGGTGAGAAGATACACCTGATTTTAAAAAGAACAATATTCTCAGTTAATGCAGTATTCGTGCATGTAACAAGATCCTGAAAGACACTTTTTAAATCCAGACATTTATTTGTACACAGAGTTTGCTTGTATTGTGCTTGAAAACAGCTCTTTCATGGTATCCATTTTGACCCTTCCTTTTCCAAATAATAACTTGAAGTCTGATGGAGGTGTTAGGATTATAGCATTCTCCCGATCTCCAAAGAAAATTCATTAAAGAGAAGAAAGGCCTCTTAAAAAGAAAGGGGAAGAGATGCGGTTGATTGGGTAGAGCTGTCGACTTTGGAACAAGGGAAGCCAAGCTCAAATACTAGCTTCAGCTCAACATCCTATGATTCTTGGAAAATTACCTCACACCCCAGTGCAATAAAAAAGGAAAAATGCATCATGTAATCAAATTATATTGTAAAGCACTCTAGTGCACTTCAACAGGTTTGTGCTATAAAAAGTGCAAAACACCTTATGGGTGTCTGGTATGCCAACAGTCAATGCTGAAAGAGTATTAACAAGTGTTGCTCCTGTTCTCCGGATAAGTATCTGTTGGACCTGACCCTTTTTGCAGGGTCACCCTAGATTTTTACCTTTACTACCCTATTGTTCTTGAACTCATTTTTGTTGGTATTAGGCATCTGTGCATTTTATCCCTGCTAATTAGTGGTAAAGTGCTAATGCCCTCCCTTCCAAACACAGTAAAATCAGCATATACCCCTTTGGCACATTTAATTTACTTATAAGTCCCTAGTAAATGGTACTACAGGTACCCAGGGCCTGTACCTCAAATGCTACAAGTGGACTGGAACACTCATTGTGCCACCCACTTAAGTAGCACTGCAAAACATTTCTCAGGCCTGCCACTGCAGCCTATAATGCCTGGCAAAATAAACCTTTGTCTAAGCCGAAACCTTCCTTTTTTTAATACTTAGAAGTTACCCCTGAGGTAGGCCCTGAAGGCTCACAGGGCAGGTGCATGGTATTTAAAAAGTAGACTATGTAAATTTAAGTTTCACACGTCGAGGCAGTGAAAAATTACTAACAAGGTTTCTCACTACAGCAAGGCTAGCTTTGCCACAGACTAACTCTGGGTCAACTTATTACACTTTATAAGTGATAACTTCCATTTTAGAGCCGATAGAGAAATGCTACTTCCACTTATTTGAATTGTAATTTACATTATTTAAATCCTCTTTAATGGTAAAGTCATATTTTAAGATACTGTTCTGAAAATTCAAATTTTCAGAATAGTAACTTAACAAATGTGACTTTCTGCCAGTGTTCAGAGTCACATGAATGTTAATGGCTCTCCTGTGGTGTGATGTGTATTCCTTCCAGACAGGGGACAAAAGGGCCCCGGGTGTCAGGGAAGGATGTTCTTCTCCTGAGTGGGATGGCCTGGGGGATATACTCAGCCGTTCCTGAGCTTCAAAGTGTAGCCTGAGGGCTGTGCCCACATCCTTCCAAACTTCTGAAGGTGCCTGCCCTGTCACTGACTAATGCAGCTCACACCTGGGCCTGCCTGCCCTTTGTTTCCCTAGACAGGTCGGAGCCAACCCATGGAAAGGGGAAGGTAGACAAAGGGGGCATCCTCTCACACAGACTGGTACTGGGTATAAAGATTACACTCTCAGAACCTCTCAACAGAACACTCCTGGACCTGAGTAGATTCAGAAGAAGGACTGCACTGCTGTCTGAAGGTGAAGGCTGGACCTGCTTGTTTTGGACCCAGGACCCCAAAGTGACTCTAATGGTCAATTGGCTGACCTCCTGCTTGGGCTAGAGGGACACAGCAAGCTTCCAGAGGCCTTCCCTGCTACTTCCTAGCTGACCAGCACCTGCTAGGCATGCCTGGATCCTGCTGCTAGCCTCTTCGGCAGTGAGTCCCAACCCCCAAGAGGTGCCTCCCCAGGTCCTGGACCGTTGGCTGGTGTGAGAGTGTACTCTACTACCTCCAAAACTACACGAATCGGTCCCCCGGGTGAAAATCCAGAGGTTCTGGGCTCTTTGCATCGGCAATAATGCCTTGTGCCTCCCACCAACGTGAAGCTCCAATGACAACCTGCTCCTTTCATCAGCAATGATCTCCTGCCACCATAAAGCTCTGGCGGCTACTTGCTCCTCCGCCAACAATGATCTCCTCACAACCCCCTAACACAAGGATCCTTGGTTTGAACTGGAATGAGTAAAAATTTAAACTTTCTGGCATCTATATCCGATGCATGCTCCTTTGCTGTCGGCCTGAAATTTTGCCTTTGATCTAGTCCAGCGCAACCAGATAACTGTGATTGGCACTTTTGGCTTTTTGGCGCTATTATTTTTACCTGAAACCTAAAAAATTCATAACTCTGGTTCTACTTATTGGATTTTTGTCATTTGTATTTAATTGTATTTATTAAAATGTACTCTATTTTACTAAATTGGTTTAGGATTTTTCTTGTGTTGTGTTTTCACTTTATTTCTTTTTGAGTGCTGCATAAAATACTTTACATAAGGCCTCTAAATTAAGCCTGACTCCTTTTGTGCCAAGCTACCAGAAGGATAAGCACAGTTTTCATTAGTGTTTTCTGTGGTTCTAGCAAGGATTGTGTTTATTGTTTGAGTGGAGCTTTCAGCCACCTCAACTAGTAACCCAGTTTCTTACAGTGTCAAAGTAATTTACTTTCCCCATTTCTTACGTCTTATAAATCCAAAAGATGGTGTTAGTTACTTGGGTGGGCAGTGCTAAGTATGTCAAAAAAATAAGTGCATGGGCATAATATTTTTTTAGGAGCCTGCTGCTGGCAATGTAGAATGTTGTATTTGCTGAATAGCAAGGTTGCCTAACCTTGACTCTTTGTCATGCCTCTTTTTTATTCCTGCTTTTCCCTTTTCTCTATCTCACACTTCATCTTTGATTTCTCTTTCTCCCTCTGTCTTGCTGTGGGTCAAAGTCTGAGAATAAAAAATAAAAAAAAGTTCCCAAAAATGAGTGACAGTGCTGACGAATGGCACAAGTTAAGCACTCGGGTAGTAGAATTTGGCTATGCCTTCCTATTGTAAGCAATGTTGTAGGTGACAGTATTTAGGCACAATAATTTCACATAGAATTCTGCTTTAAAATCAAAATAATAAAACGTCTGCACATAAGCTACTGTAGTTAAAATGATGTGCAGACCTAAAAAAGTGTCTTGTAATACCAGAAAAATAACGTCAGTATAATAAACCACTCTTATATCTTGTAAATTAATACTCCAGACGGTAAGTAGACAAGAACATGGTAGAAATTGTTTCATTAGTTTCAGTAAAAGCTTCTTTAGAGTAAAATGGAGTTACCTGGCATATGTATTAAAGACGTTTGACTTTAGAGATACATTTATAAAACTGTGAAGGACATTACATTCTGATGCAAATGCACATGAAACATCAAATGAAATAATATCACAAAAAGTAATAATAAGAAGGTGTACTAAGCAAAGATGTCCACATTCTCCTTCACTCTTTGATCTAGCATTAAACATCAGAAGAAAGAAAGATTTCGAGGATTGTGGTTAATGGGAGGGAGTATAAAACATTATTAAACACTCATAATGACTTCTTGTTTATTAAAAAGAAACTCTGATATATTTGCTGAAAGCCTGTTTGGTTTAGATTCTGGATTCTTTTAAAAATGTGAATTATTGTCATTCTGAAAGTTGGTTCAAATCATGTCAAACAACATCAAAACAACTGAACGTTTACCTGGGTTCAATCCAGTTTAAATTAACTTGAGATATAAATATTTAAGACTATGGAAATAGTGATAAGTGACAATTTTGCAGTAGTTTTCAAAAATATTTTTATAAAGCCTTTTTATTAACGTCACAAGTACAGCCATAGTCTGCTAAATCTGCAATGACATACATTGCATAGTATTATCAAACTGCTAGACCCCCCCATCCCCACTCACTTCCCGACCATTTGGTCCGGAATGTCTCTGGGCTATTCCACTTCCTCATCTGTTTGGTGCAGAACCCACATGTATAGCCTCTATATGCATTCCAGTCCTTCCAGATTTTCCCCCATGTTGGGGGGTAGCTTCTGCCCTCGTAGACCACTCACTCTGCCATCATGATTCAACCTATATCCCATTTTCAGGACTCTATATCTGGGGCTTGGCTGGCTCCCTATAACCTTGCAATGTTTCTTTTGTCCACCATCAGTCCTATTGTCATCCATAATCCCTGGGCCCTAATGACATCGGTGTCACCCCAAATAGTGAGTATACTTATTTCGCAGAGACACTCACACCTGCACCTCCCACCTCTTCTAGACACTCCATGACTGCTGCCCAGTAGGTTTGCACCACTAGGCAATCCCTTAGTATGTGCAGAAATGTGCTTGTTTGCCCACAGCCACGGAGGCAGTATGAATCTCTAGCCCATCCCAGCTTTACCATGGTGGTTCAGGTGTAATGAGAGCATTATGATATCTGAAGCTGGAATAACCAAAACCACGATTGTGCAGGTACCTCCTTTGGGGCTGCCAGGAAATCTTCCCACTCCTCTTCTTCGAGGCCTCCTATTGCCTGGTCCTATTTTTCTGCTCAACTGGGTCAGGTTACCTGGCGAGTGATTAAGGATATTCTTATAGGCCAGTGACACGTCCTGTCAGGGCATGATGTTACCTAATAGTCTATCTTCCAGGGGTGATGATTCTGGAAGGTCTGCATGTCTCTGAAGGACCATTTTTGGTACATGTCAGATCTGCATATATCATTCGGTCAGTTAGAGGCCAATTGGTACTCTGGCGAATGATGCCATTTTTAGTCCAAATATCACCCATTTTGAAGATCTCTATAAGGTCCTATTTATTGAATCCTTGTTGCCTCCATAATGTCCCAAGACTCTTTGCATCCCAGAGCAGGGTTTCCAGTGTCATCTTACTTTTCCATAACAGGAACGTTGTGGCCTTACGCCACAAGTGTACTACTGACCAAGTTGGATCTGACAAGTAGTCATTAAAAAAAATATTGACTAAGAATCATTGCAATGGGGTAAGTTAAACTTAATTTTGTGGTGTAAATTTATTATTATTAAATTCTATATGCTACTTTTAATTCTTTAAAATATTAATTTACCTCTATTTAAGAACAGTTGAGACTCATTACATTTTTAATTAGAACATTTTGATCAGGAGAATACTAAAAAACATATTTCATTTCCTTGTATCGGAACGTATATTTGCTAATTACCATAAGGTATTTCTGTTAAGGTCGATATTCCATTGGGTTCAAGACCTTGATACAGAAATACAGAGTTGTATTTTATTTAAAATGATTCCATTTAACCTTTTTCATTATCTTCTCTTGTGGAATCTTCAAAACGCCTAAATTAGAAAAGAGTGACATCAACTGTGCATTTTATTGTTTTGACTTTAAGGCAACTTTTAAAGACAAGAAGTATGTATGTCTTTGATAATACCCCAATCTGTAGGAACCCAACAAAACAGAGCAAAATGTACAATAATGGTGGCTTAGGCCCTCATTATGACATTGGCGGTAAGTGCCGCTTACCTCCATGCTGACTGCCGCCAACATACTGCGACCGCGGCGGTATACCGCTACCCGTATTATGACCCACACATAGAAATCCGCCACTTTACAGACACACACAAAAGTCTGCCAGACCAAAGGTCAGTGATAAACTGGCAGTACCAAAACCCACACCATTACGCCAACAGAACTATGCCCACAGCATTATGACCTACGAATCACGGCGGCGGACATTCAACCGCGGTAAACTATTGGCGGTACATACTGCTGCGCTCAAATTACACACACACTAACAAAACACCACCACATTGGTCAATACAAACTACACACACCTGACACACATGCACACGCCACACCCACACACCACCATAAAACACACACCCACATTACCCCCAACCCTTTACCACTACAAACAATTTACAACAGAGAGAGAGAGACACACCAGGAGCACCCACAGAACCAGAGCCACAGAACACCATCACCCATACACCATCCACGCACCTCACAGCACACACCCCAACACATCACCCCACACACACTCACACACACCACACACACTACACCCATGACACCACAAAGACACCCAGAGGAGGAGCTAAAGTTCATGGTGGAGGAAATCATCCGGGTAGAGCCACAGCTATTCAGATCACAGGTGCAGCAGACATCCATTGCAAGGAAGATGGAGCTATGGCGGAGTATCGTGGACAGGGCCAACGTCGTGGGACAGCACCCAAGAACAAGGGATGACATCAGGAAGAGGTGGAACGACTTACGGGGGAAGGTGCGTTCCGTGGTTGCAAGACACCAGATAGCTGCACAGAGGACTGGTGGTGGACCCCCACCTCCTCCCCCACAACTAACAACATGGGAGGAGCAAGTCTTGTCAATCATGCATTCTGAGGGCCTGGCAGGAGTAACAGGAGGACTGGACTCTGGTAAGTCAAATCTTCACTACTTTCACCCACCTACCTGCATGCCAAAACATACCCCCACCCCTACCCTCAACCCCATCACCTCACCACCTCACATACACCCCACCATCACAACCTATCCTTCCCAGTACCTAGCACTGCATACAACAACAATGCATGGATACCACTCACAGCCCTGCATGGACACCCATCACCACAGCATGCATAGTAGTGACAATCACTTACCCAACCAAATAACAACTCACACAAGCCAAAGCTGCCTTGGTAATAACAACCATAGAGGGAAATATACCCATGCACAATATGTCACACGGAGAAACAATAACACTGCATTTATTTCCCCACCGGACCCCCACACAACGTCACCGGAGAGGAGGTGCCAGCAACATCCAGTCCCCCCACAGAAGAGGCCCACAGTGATGACAGCAGCTCTGCACGTCTGGATCAGGATGACCAACCTGGCCCACCAGGGAACTCTGGACAGTCGGTTACCCAGGCACAGTCCCATCCCACCACAGAGCCTCCCCACTCAGCAAACACCAGCACAGCACCCACCCAGCAGGCCCATACCACTGTCCCCAAGACACGTCAACCAATACAGGGACCCCAGACAACCCCCCAAACACAGGAGATCAGGGACCTGGGGTCAATGGCAGTGGGCACACAGTTCAGGAGACAGAGCCACAGGACAACAGGGAAGCTGGAGGGACTGTTGTGCGACAGAGGGAGGACAGGCCCAGGGAACCTTCTCTCCACGAGGCACTCACCAACATCCTGGGAGCATACCACCATTCCCAGGAGACCATGGGCCAGATACTGGCCAAGTTGTTGGAGACCCAGCGGCTGCAGGAGGGACAGTACCTGGGGATCAGGGAGGACCTGAGGGACATCCACACCACCCTGGTCACCATTGCATGGGTGCTGACAGACATGGCCAACACCATGAGGGAGGCAGTGGCACACCACCGGGCCCCTGACACCAGCCACACCGATGAACAGCCTTCCACCTCCGCTAATGCTAGTGGACAGGAGGCCCCGCCACAGGAACAACAGGCCACCAGCACCCCACCCCCTGCAGAAGGAGAACCACCCTGCATACGGTCCCTGTGATCCAGGCAGAAGCCAAAGAACATTGCCAAGACCCATGCCAGGAGATAAGACTCTCCTGATTGTCACCCTTGTGTCCCACTCTGTCACCCTTTCCACCTGAAACTGACATTGCTCTCCTTCCTTTGCCCCCTTGGACAATGCACCGGTGATACCCATAGACTGGACTCTATCCTGGACTTTCCTCCACCATCACCCAAGCCCATTGCACATCCCCGTTTACTTCTCAACACTGAAAGAAACACCCTTGGAAAAAACAAGTATGGAGTATGTCAAATGATTTAAAGATGTAGTTGTTTAACAATCTGTAGACATTGCACATAGACTGTACAGTGATGTATACGTAGTTATGACCTGTAATGTGCTGCAGTCAATACACCAGGAGCCACAGGAGGGCACAAATATCTGGAAATAGACATGTTAAAGGGTACAATAAGTGGCCTTTGTAGTTGGAACAGCAGCCAGCCAGAGAAAATTCACTTCACAAAACAGCAATGGAAAGTGATGTTACAGTGTCTTACCTGTGTGTCACAGGAAGTGCTGTTGTATTATAGTTGTTCTGTTGTCCACAGCCTCTTCCTCTGCCTCCTCTTCATCACTTTCCACAGGCTCCACCGCTGCCACACGACCATCTCCAGCCTCATCCTCCTGCAGAAAAGGCACCTGGCATCTCAAGGCCAGGTTCGGCAACCTGCAACATGTAACTATGATCTGGCAGACCTTTTTGGGTGAGTAGCACAGGGATCCACCTGTCAGATGGAGGCTCCTCAACCTGGCCTCCAGGAGACCAAAGGTGCGCTCAATGATCCTCCTTGTTCGCCCATGTGCCTCACTGTAACGTTCCTCTGCCCTTATCCTGGCATTCCTCACTGGGGTCAGTAGCCATGAGAGGTTGGGATAACCAGAGTCACCTGCAAATATCGAGGGATACCTGTCAGCCAGACACTCATGCTTAGTGCCAACCCTACACCCATAAACCAACATACACTGGGTGGGGACCATGGGCTCACCTATTAGCCACACCCGGTGCCTCTGGAGTTGAGCCATCACATTTGGGATTCTGCTATTCCTCAAAAATAGAGGCATCATGCACAGACCCAGGATACTTTGGATTCACATGGGAGATGTACTGGTCAGCCAGGCACACTATCTGCACAGTCATAGAGTGAAAGCTCTTTTGATTTCTGTACACCTGTTCATTTCTCTGAGGGTGGGGGGCAAAGGCAACATGTGTACCATCAATAGCACCAAAGATGTTGGGTCCCATTGCATAGAAGTCAGCCTTCACTGTGGCCAAATCCTCCACCTGGGGGAAAATGATGTAGCTGCGCATGTGTTTCATCAGGGCAGACAACACTCTGGTCAGCACGTTTGAGAACATAGGCTGTGACATCCCTGCTGCCGTGGCCACTGTCGCTTGGAAGGAGCCATTTGCCAAGAAATGGAGCACTGATGGGAATTGCACAAGTGGGAGGATCCCAGTGTGGTGACGGATAGCTGAGATCAGGTCCGGCTCCAATTGGGCACACAGCTCTTGGATTGTGGCCCTTTAAAGTCTGTAGGTCCATCAAACAATCAATCAATGCATTTGTAGTGCGCGCTACTCACCCGTGAGAGTCTCAAGGCGCTTGAGGAGGGGGGCGAGCTGCTACTGCTCAAACAGCCAGGTCTTGAGGAATCTCCTGAAGGTCAGTAGGTCTTTGGTTTGCCGTAGGTGGTTGGGGAGGGTGTTCCAGGTCTTGGCCGTGAGGTAGGAGAAGGATCTGCCACCGGTTGTTGTCCTATGGATGCGAGGGATGGTGGCGAGGGCTAGGTTGGCGGAGCGGAGTTGCCAGTTTGGGGAGTAGAAGGTGAGAAGATTGTTAGGGTATGCTGGTCCGGCGTTGTGGAGTGCTTTGTGGGCGTGGGTTAGGAGTTTGAAAGTGATCCTATTGTTGATGGGAAGCCAGTGTAGGTCTCTCAGGTGTGTGTTAGGTGAGGATAATGTGCCTGTCCTCCATTGTTGCCAAGTCCACCAGGGGTCTGTACATGGCGGTATGTCTCCATCTCCTATTCATCCTCAGCGGTTGAACTCTAGGGTGAAAAACGGTGAGCAGATGGTCATATTCAAACATATCCTCAGAGTAAAATGCCTTGCATGTTGTGACAGAAACAATATATTAACGGGTAGTCCCGTAAATGTGCCTATGTCTGCTGTGACCCAGTTAGGTGCCATGGCCTGTTCCCCCCTGAAATGGCGGTCGCCTGACCTGTGTGGAGGGACAAGTGGAAATGAGATAATTCCGCTGACTTTGTGCACCGTTGCGGGAGGCGGTCGAGGACCGTCGTGAAACACCTCATTGGTTATCATTGGGCCCTATGGGTTCCAGTAGCCAATGGTGATGTACACCGGCGGTGAAGGTACGCACTGCCGCAGACATAACCGCCATCTTCTATCTGTTCACTCACTTGCTACCTGACCTTCAACAGGAGAGGACCTTCACTGCAAGTGCTGCTTTGACCTGTGTCTGGAAGCGACCATGGCTCTGGTGTCTGGGGAAAGGGCCCCTGTCTTCACTTCAGAGGAGTTGGAGAGACTAGTGGATGGGGTCCTACCCCAGTACCGTTTACTTTATGGTCCTCCAGACCAACAGGTGAGTACAATGTGAGTACGATGCATGGGGCATGAATGCATGGAGTGCTGTGTGTGTAAGCCTTGTGTAAGGGGGGGTGGCTGAGGGGTCCTGGGCAGAGTGCTGCATGTATGGTGGTCAATGTCTGTGCGTAAGGGGATGGGAGGGATATGGTGGGCCATGAGTGTAACAGGCTGGATGGTATGGCTGATCCCATTTCCTATGTATCATTGTCTGCAGGTCAGCGCCCATCAGAAAAAGGGCATTTGGTGTGCCATCGCCAAGGACGTGCGGACCCTGGGGTCTTTGACAGGCGGAGCACCACTGTCGCAAAAGGTGGGAGGACCTGCGCTGCTGGGCAAGGAAGACGGCAGAGGCCAAGCTGGGGATGGCCTCCCAATGAGGAAGGGGTGCCCATTGAACCCTGACCCCCTGATGTTCAGCTTCCTGGCAGTGGCCTATCCGGAGTTGGATGGGCTCTTGAAGGCATCACAGCAGCCACAAGGGTGTGAGTACAGTTTCAGAATCAGAAAATTGTGCGTGGTTTGGTGTTATCTGGGTGGGGGAAGTGGGCCTGTGGGTGCCCCTAGGCCAGGACGAACATGGCAGGGTAGGTTCCATGTTGGGCAGGGTCTGATGCACTCCTGCCCCAAATATGCTACTGGGCATCTACTACTGGGCAGGGTCCTGTGGGTTTCAGGTGTGCTGCTATTGGCCTATCCAAAGTTGGATGGGCGCTTGAAGGCATCACAGCAGCCACAAGGGTGTGAGTACAGTTTCAGAATCAGAAAAGTGTGCGTGGTGAGGTGTTATCTGGGTGGAGCCATTGTCCCTGTCTCCAGCCTCCCCATCCAACTTCCTCTACCCAGTCTCATTCCTTTCAACCCCAGCCTATCCCAAGCACACCATCAGACCAGCATGCACCTAAACCAACACACAGAAGTGGCTCAGGCCATCACAAGCATCACACTTCACCCGACAGGCACTCACACAAGAACCATCCAGATGCAGACACACCAACATCCACTGCCTCCACTCTGTCTCCCTCCTCCTCCTCGTCCACCTCCCTCCCAGTAGCATCTTCACTCACACCTGCATGCTCTACATCCTCATCCACCACCCTGTCACCATCACGCCTATCAGTACATGCCCCTCACTACCAGTCACCACCCCCACATCCATGCAAATGTCCCCTGTGTCCTCTCCCACTGTGTCTGTGCCCCCTCCTCCCAAAGTACACAAACGCAAGCACTCAGACACCCAACAGCCATCCACCTCACGACAGCATCCAGCCCATGCACCTGCACCCAAACACAGCAGACAGACAACTCCTACCACCACTCCCTCTTCCTCCACTCCCAAACCTTCACCATCTTCCAGCCCCAGTACCCCTAAAAAGCTTTTCCTCTCCACCCTTGACCTATTCCTTGCCCCTCCCCCCGTCCTTCTCTTCGGACCAGGGTGGTCAGGACCAAGGCGAGCACCTCAGCCACCCAGTCCACAGTCACTCTGGTTTCTGCAGCCACTCCATTTGTGAGAGGCTCCTAAAAGACACCCGTCCACACAGCCAGTGTGCCTGCATCAGCTGCCAAGGGCAAAAAGGGAGCACCAGCTGGCAAAGCCAAAAAGGGAGCACCAGCTGGCAAAGGCAAGGAGGCACCACCAGCTGGCAAAGCCAGGGAGGCACCACCAGCTGGCAAACGCAAGAAGGGGCCACCAGCTGCCACGAGCAGGAAGGGACCACCAGCTGCCAAGGGCAAGGAAAAAGGCTCAGACGCCACAGGCAGGATGGATATGGAGCCTTGTGCTGGAGCAGCATCTGAGCAAACAACACCAGTCATGGCACTTCAGCCGTCAGAGGCTGCAGGGGATGGGCTGGAGCCTTCCCCCACCACCGGCAGTACCGCCACCAGCACTGCCACCAGCAACACTGCCAGCAGCAGCAGCCCCAATGGGCAGCTGTCTGAGGCTGCATGGTAAGGGCTGGAGCCTCCCCCCACCGCCGCCAGCACCGCCGTCAGCACCGCCACCTGCACCGCCACCAGCACCGCCACCTGCACCGCCACCTGCACCGCCACCAGCACCATTGCCAGCAGCAGCCCCAGTGGGCAGCTGTCCGAGGCTGCAGGGGAAGGGCAGGAGCCTCCCCCCACCACTGGCAGCACCGCCACCAGCACCACCACTGCCACTACTGAGCAGCCGTCACCGCTGGAGGGCAGTGTGTAGTCGTGCCTCCATGGGCTATAGTGCGTCCTGGCCCCTGCAAAACTGTAGGTGTGACACCCAGGTGAGAGACTGTGACCTTGCACTCCCCAAGATCTGCATCACAGGACACAAAGCCCCCTCCAGAACCAGTGGAAGAAGGCATCCACTCACCCCCTCCTTGCCAGGATGAAGCACACTGGGCACAAAGACCCCTCCAGAACCAGTGGAAGAAGGCATCCACTCACCCCCTCCTTGCCAGGATGAAGCACACTGGGCACAAAGCCCCTTCCAGAACCAGTGGAGAAGGCATCCACTCACCCCCTCCTTGCCAGGATGAAGCACACTGGGCACAAAGCCCCCTACAGAACCAGTGGAGAAGGCATCCACTTGAGAGACTGTAGCCTTACACTCTCCAGGGCCAAGCAGTGGGCAGACTACCCACTAGAAAGACTGTGGCTTGCACTCCCCAGGATCAAACAGTGGGCAGACCACCCACTAGAGAGACTGTGGCTTTGCACTCCCCAGGACAGTGTGATGGACATGTGGCCCCCTCCAGGAGCAGTGGCGTTGTACCATCTTCTGCCTGAGGTGCCCCCCCTTCCCCTTCCCTCTGAGGTGCCTATGTATTTTCGACCTGATGCCCCAGCAGTGTTCTCTCCGTATTGAGGCAGGAGTCAAGTGGGGCCTTGGCCTATGTGATATGGCCCTGTGGCCCATGGACATTATGGACTGGGCAGTGTCCCTCCATTTTGTATATACTGTAGATACTGTTTTTTACTTTGAGGATGTATTTCTAGAACTTTATATTATTACACTGACTTTACTCACTTCCTTTTGTCATTGTGTTATTCCTGAGGGGTACGGGGTGGATATGTAATGTTGTTGCATCTGTTTGTGTGTATGGTGTTAGAGGTGGGGTGTTGCGTGTGTGTGTCACTCTCTTTTTTGTCCCCCCTCCCTTGTGTGCTAGGTGCGGTACTCACCGTGGTCGTCTTCGCCGCCATTGGTATTCCTGGTGTAGGAGGAGGTAAACCAGCATGGGTAACACCTGCAGTTCGGGTTCTATGGCGTCGTGGTTCTTCCTTGAGTGTCCAGAGGTGAGTCGTTTCCCTTGTGTGTACTGTTTCCGCCGTGCTTTTCATTGGTACCACTCCGGAAAAGCTGGCGGATTGGCTTGTTGTAATAGGGTGGGCGGTACATTGTCTTCCGCCTGGCAGTTGTCGGTTACCTCCACAGTGCTTGTTGCTACTGCCGTGGTGATCAGTGTGTTAAAGTGGCTGTCTGTGTTGGCTGTTTCTGCCGTGGTCATAATTCAGTTTTTTTACTGACGGCCTGTTGGCGGTATTAAAGCCGCTTTATCACCGACCGCCAGGGTTATAATGAGGGCCTTAGTTTTGTTTCTGCTGGTATCCTTTATGTTAAATTACATTAAATTAAATATATTTCTGTAGTCGTAATATAAGCTGGTAAGTAAAAAGTATGACTGTTGCAGAAAGTTGAAAAATATATTAGAAAATAGAACGACAGTGCTGGTGGATGATATGCTAATGTTTGTTTAATACATAGAGATATGTGGTTACAAATTTCTAAAGTTCTAAACCTAGTTCCAGAAATTTAAACTCTCCAGTGTTAATTGATTGTGAATAAATTGTTGTTTGTCTAATGAATTCTATCAAGGACAATGGTTTTATCTGAAAGAGCATTTTGATAAGTTGCCTTGTGTTGCTTTTTACTTACTGTACATACATGCCATGTATGTGTGGGTGGGAAACGGTATGTGGGATAAGTTATCATGCTTGATATTACCTATTACTTCCGGTTTGTATTTTGTTTGCATAACATCTCTTGTAGTGATGCTACTTATGAATGTACTTTAAAGACATCTAATGACAACAAAATGAAAAGTACACAGAACATGTACCCATAAGTAAAAATAGTTGATCATAAAAAGCAGTGATTGAAATAAGCAAAACCAGGAATAACACACAGTTATGGGGGGTGGTCACGAAAACCAAGAGAAGATGAATCAGATTGGAAGAGATCAGTGAATCCGATTGGGAGATATTGATTAACAAACCAAATTAACCTTGACCTATAGTTAATTACCAGACAGAGTCAAGTCAGTCCACTAAGGGGATAATTATAAAACTGATCACTAGTTTACCATCCCCCAAAACCTCAAGACATAATGGTGCCTGGCTGTTATTTGAAGTCTACCCAGTAGGTTAACCTACAGCTCTCCGTTCTGCATTAAAGTGTTTCGAAATGGCCTTATATTTGAGTCATGGTGAAAAAGCACTGATCCTCAAAACAGAAGCAAGCATTTACACTAAAATGTATTGTTTAATACCACAGCTTGACACTGGCTGGCAGAAAGATATATGGTAAATATAGTTTTCATGCTCTCTAGAACTGGAACATTCAAGTATGTATTCTTTCTTAAATATAAACTGTTATAGTACCAGACTTTGTACCAGTCACAACATAATGGCACACTGTGGGACAAAATTACTCTTTTTTTGCTGTTCCGTTAATTTCAGTGATCTAAGATTGTTTGATCTCTAATTACAGGGAATAAATATTGTTAAAAAAGAATCCTAGTATGGGTCATTAGTGAGAGACGAATATTTTAGAGTGTGAGATTATTTTCTCCGATTTTTCATACCATTGGGATTTGTTTTAGTTGTCATGTAATAAATAGGAATGTTGGAGGGGCAAGGTGTTGAAACTGCTGAAAGGAAAATAATTGCAAATTGTGCATTAAATTAATAGGGGGAAAGACGAATCCCACTGGAATGAGATTCTGACTGCTGGAAATAAAATGCTGCTTAAAAAAGTCTGTTTGGGAATGTAAGCTCAAGGATTGGTGTATGTTGCTCCTTGCAGGATGCCATCCTGTGTTTGCAGCCAATCACACGGGGTTGCAAATAGAGACCTATTTAGAATTACTTAGTTAGGTCGTTCTGCCCCTGTAACTAGAGGTTTTATGACGTGACCTATCACTACTTAGGTCACATAACAAAATCAGAGACAGATCATAAAGTGTGTTTGAAAATTGAGAACTTTCACCATAATGGTGGAATTTCTGTGTTTGTACATTTGGTAGAATGGATGAGTTTGGGTTGGTGTTACAGGATGGATCACCTGTAAACGTTTGAAAACAACCACAAATAGGCATTTGTGAGTTACACCAACAATTTGTATGTGTAGGTATATTCCAACTCTAGAAACACAATCACATGTACTCTTGTCAGAGGCAGAAGCATCTGTGCTTCTAACAAGGGAATAGACCGGGAACATACTCATGCATATTAGAGGTACAAGGGAAGGAGTTTGTCCATGGGGGGAAATATCTCCAAGTGGAGAAACGAATTAAAGGCAAATGTGCAAGTGCACTTTTGCACTATGTTTCCATACACAGAACTGTACACATGGTGCAGGTTATATGAACCGATATCCTATGTATTTGACAACTACTAGAAAAAAGTCAGAAACTAACTTCACTGTACCTGCCCCCATTTGTTATGGTGACCAACATTGGGGTGGACGTCATCCCCCAATGTGCATTAAGCCCAGGAGGAGGGGCAGAGTATTGGCAACATGCTTTTAAGTACCATGGGTCTCCTGCGTTGTGGGAACCAGTACCTGCTCGCATTTGGTTTGGTGACTGGCGGTGGGGTGGGACTTCATGCCCCAGCTGTGCATTGAGCCAGGAGGAGAGGCAGAGTATTGGCAACGTGCTTTTACTACCACGGACTCCCGCGTCATGGGACACGGTGCCTCCCTGCATTTATTTTGGTGACCAGCACACTAGAGTGGCAATTCATCCCCCAGTGTGCATTGAACCCAGAAGGAGGAGCAGAGAATTGACAATGCACGTTTAAGTGTGATGGGGCTCCTGCATCACAGGACGCGCCCTGGCACATCCCTGGCCGAAAACTAGGCCTGTCTTCACCCACAGGAGGCTGGGCTGGGCCACCCCTCCTTCCACTTGCATCAGGTACTGTTGGTTACTCCAAACTTAAGTCATCATTTGGGTGCAAATCTTTGACTTTTCCCCCTGGGCTTATGTAAATCAGGACCCATAGGATTCTACTTTCTAGCATCATGGGAGATATTGAAACTTAATATATCATCATCAAAAGGGCCTTTCACCCTAATGTGGTTAAATCCAATACTTCCAAGATAGATGGAGTAAATTGCAACTTGCAGGACGGAACTCTGACCCATCAATCACTTGGGTGATTATATCATCAATAAAATATTTGTATCTTTTAAAGCGTACAGGGGACAAATGCCATTGGATGGCAATTATGAATTGATCACTGTATTTAACCTTTCCAATGAAGAAGTACAATTATATTAATTTAATATTAATTGGTCTTGAATAATATAAAACACACTGCTTATCGGAAATTGATTAGCAACTAGGAAATAATTGTGCATGATTCTGAAGTTATCAAAAAACACATTGAATTAAATTTAAAAATGATTATTAAATACTTGACAACTTCAAACTTCAAGAAAGGACAATGGTTTAAAAATGTGTTTTTTGCCTTCACATAGTCTGTGTTGCTCAAGCTGACAGCCCTAGTGAGGGCACAGGAGTGAAAACTTAATGCAGAAAATGTACAATGTGCATCACTGTAGTCGAAAATACCAAATTGTGAATTATTGCAAGTTGCAAAACAAAGGGATCAATGTATTAGTGTGAAAGCTGAATACTAGTAAATTTGCAATGATTAGTAACTGAGAATTATCAAGAATTATGCTAAATTAGTGAAATTGAGTGTTATGAAAATGTGCCCACCTAGGTGGTAAACATAACGTGTACGACATTAATAAAAAATATTATTGACTGTTTAGAAATTATATTCATTTTCTTAAACAAAATGTATTAATGAACCATATTAACGTATTAATGAAATATTTTGCTCAAAATTACCAGGCATAGAGTAATAGTGAAGTGATCGGCCTAGCCGACAAGGCCTGATGTTAAGCTTCATGGCATAAATAAATGTCCGTAAATGTTTTCCTGTCTTAATAGAAAACACACTTGTTCATTGTTCCTTGTGCACACAGTGCTGACCAAGATTTGTAATGTTGCAATTTTATACTAGTTGATGCCTCAAACTTTCTTGTGAGAACCATGAGCTGTCATGCTATGTCCTAACTGTAGATACATTTGTATCTTTTGTGCATGAGAAACTGATGTTCCCAGAACAATACAATAGTACTACTGACTAGAGTTATGTTTGCAACAAAATGTTACTTGATTACAACTGGTGATGGAAAGGAGAGAAGAGGATCCAATCATCGACGTGTGTGTGAAAGACTGTCTAACTATATCACAACCTTAAGACTTAGGCCCTCATTATGAACATGGTGGTAAACACCGCTTCGCCGGCGGTAACTACCACCAACAGTCAGGCGGTCTGGCCCGCCAAATTATGAACCACCTGAAGAACAGGCAGCCTGAAAACCACTCACCGCCAGCAGAGGAGTGCCGACAATGACGGCAGAGGCCGCCCACAGGCCGACGGAAAGGACCAACCAGCCGGGGTCCTAACCCTGTATGGACAAATATACATTTACTCACCACAACAGTCCTGATGTATCATTGAGGACATGTCACTCCAGAGTAACATCCTACTATGCATATGTGTCATCGACTTGTATGCCAGCAGTGCTGAATATTTAACATGTTGGGCAGATGTATGTGTGTTCCTCACATGTGTTCTCACCTCCTGCTAGGTACAGACCCATGTGGCGAGGAAGGGCCCCATCGGTGTACAGACCACTTGTTGATTTGGGGACCATGGTGGAGCGTCACATCATTATCAATTACAGACTCAACAGTGCTACTATACATGAACTTTGTGCATTACTGGATCCAGCACTGAGCCCGGCTAATTGGAATCAGCATGCCAACCCTACCGAAGTGCAAGTGCTCTCTGCACTCCATTTTCTGGCCATGGGCTCATTTCAGGTGACTGTGGTGATGGGTGCAGATTTTTCACAGCCAATGTGTAGCATTATACTGTCCAGATTCCTGAATGCATTTGTACAGCACATGCAGTCCTCTATGAGGTTCCCCCAAACTGCTAACCTCCCTGCCATCAAGTCAGACTTCTATGCCTTTGCTAACATTCCACATGTGATAGGTGCCATCGAGGAACCCACGTAGCTCTCATCCCCCAAAGAGTAAGTGAACAGGTGTACAGAAACAGGAAGAACCTTCACTCCATGAACATTCAATTGGTGTGTACTGCAGACCAGTACATCTCACATGTGAATGCCATGTTTTCTGGATCAGTCCATGATTCCTTTGTGCTGAGGAACAGCAGTGTGCCACACATGATGGAACAACTAAACGGGGACAGAGGATGGATCATAGGTAAGTGCGTCTGACACTTTTTGGCACATAGCAGACAGCCAGGCTGTCTGCAACTGAGGGTTGTCAGTGACAGTCCTGTTTTGCCCCCTTTTGCAGGTGATTCTGGCTACCCCAACATCCGTTGGCTCCTGACACCAGTGATGAATCCTAGGACAGATGTAGAGATGAGTTACAATGAGGCCCATGGACGTACTCGGAGGGTGATAAAGTGCACAATAGGTCTCCTGAAGGTTAGAGTCTGTTGCCTCCATATCTCTGGGGGATCCCTGGCCTATGAGCCTGAGAAGGTGTGTAGAATAGTGGTGGCCTGCTGCATGCAGCACAACGTGGCTGTGAGGAAATCTATTCTCCTCTTGAAGTAGGAGGTGGCTGTATATCCAGACAAGCTTCCTCACGGAGGCGATGAGAGTGATGGTGATGATGAGGAGGGGGAACATGTACACTCTAGGAACCAACTGATCCAACTGTACTTCCAGTAACTAAGTGGTAGTATTTGATGCTGTGGTTGTCTGTGCTGCATACTGTCGGTATGCCTTATCCTCTATGGGGGTGTTGGGTCTATAGACATTGTCACTGTGACCAGGTTTGCATGGGACATGTGACATTATGGACAACTTGTTAGACTTTTCTGTTGGCACCACCCCATGTTATACGTGGGGTGCCATTCCTGCAATTAAGATATGAATAAATTATTCACACTTCGATTTGATTCAACATAATGAAAGGGGACATTTACATTGGTGAACAGATGTTTCATTTGGTGTCAGGGATGCCATGGTGCTCTTTACAGTGATGGGAGTGGGCTACTGGTGGATGTCCATATTGGCTACATGGTCTCAGCGATTGTTGGTAGTGGTAATATGTCCATCTGCTATTTACAAGTTTTGGGGTTGTTATTGCACGGTGTGGATGGTGGTTCAGTGGCACACTTGGGGGACAGTTCTTGTCAGAGTCACTTCTTAGAGGGAGCCTTGGTCTTGGCAGGTGTTCCAGTGGCATATCTGGGCCTGAGGGACCGTTTGTGGGCCTGGTCTTGGCCTGTATGGGTGGAGGTGCTGGTCTCCTGTGTGTCATCAGATGGTGGCACAAGTCCAGTTGCTGCTGCTGCTGTTGTTGGCTCATCTGTATCTTGGCCAGTAGTAGGGGCTTCCTGGTTTGTGAGGGTCTCAGGCTGGGTTGGGACAAGGTGCAGCAGCGCACCTGCTATGGTGGCCATGGTGGTATTGTGCAGTTTCCACTGCTCTATGGTCTCTTGGTGTTGGGCTATCTGGAGCCTTTGACTCTGCTCCAGGTGGCCAAAATCTGGCCCATCCTGTCCTGGGTATGGTGGTATGCTCCCAGGACCTCAGAGATCACATCCTGGGCTGCAGCATCCATCCTGTGGCCTCCCCCCTGGGCCACTGATGCCCTCCCACTGGGCCTAGTCCCCTGTGCCTGTGTCCCCTGCACAGGTGTGGCGAGACCACTTGTACTGGGGCCATTGTCTTCCTGCCTGTTGGTAGGTGGTACTGTGGCCTCTGTCCTTGTGTTCCACCAGTCTGTGGCCTGGGTACACAGGTGTGGGGCCGGTTGCCCTGGCCTGATGTTGGTGGGTGAGTGGTAGGGGTGTCAGTGGTGTCCTGGGTGGGGGTGCTGGATGGTGACAGTCCAGGACTGTGTGAGGGGCCAGGGTATTCCTCACTGTTCAGGGTTCCCTCTCCAGTGTCCTGGGTGGTGCCTCTGTTTCCATGTGGGGCACTGCCACTCCTTGTACGGTCCGTCAGGGTGGCATGGGTGGTGGTGGTGCCTGTTGGGGGGAATGGACATGTCTGTTACAATTGCATAATCAGATGGGGTGCACAGGGCTGGGCTGTTTTGTGCAGGTGTTCCACTTTTGGGCCATGCAGGGTGCCTTTGTGAGGTTGCCAATGCATTTTGATTAGGATGTGGAGGTGCATTGTGGGTGGTGTAGTGCCTTTGTGATTACTTGCAGGGGTAGGTGGCTGTGCACAGAGGGAGGTATGTGGGCCTGTTGGTGGAATTGTGGGCATGCAGGGTGACTGGATGTTGTGATTGTGGCCTGGGTGGGGTAGTGGTCCTGGTGGCTGTTGGAGGGGTGGGGTGGTGCATGCATTACAGGTGTGATGGATATGGGGCAATTGTATATGACTTACCTGAGTCCATTCCTCCAGTGAGTCCAGTGAGGCCCTCAGGGTGCAGGATGGCCAGTACCTTTTCCTCCCAGTCAGTGTAGTCGGGTGATGTTGATGGAGGTCCTACCCCAGTCTTCTGGACCGCAATGTTGTGCCGGGATGCCATGAACCTCACCTTCCCACGCAGATCATTCCATCTCTTGCGGATGCCGTCCCTCGTGCGTGGATGGTGCCCCACTGCGTTGACCTTGTTAACAATGGTCTGCCATAACTCCATCTTCCTGGCAATGGGTGTGTGCTGGACCTGTGCCCCAAATAATTGTGGCTCGACCTTCAGTATCTTATCCACCAGGGTCCTTAGCTCCCTTTCTGTGAAGCGTAGGTGCTTGGGGGGGTGCCATGGTGTGTGTTGTGAGTGGTGTGTTGTGTGGATTGAGGTGAAGGTGTTGTTGTGTGGTTAGTTCTCAATCTGCAAAGGATTGTGGGGTGTGTCTGTGAGTGTTTTATAGTGTTGTGGATGTGTGTCAGGTGTGTGAGTTTCAAACTTGCCAATGTGTGCAATTCTTACTGTTGGGTCCCATTGCTGGTCGTGGCGGTCTGTACCGCCAATGGTCGTTCAACTTCCACTGACCGCTGCGGTGATTTGTGCATCAGTATTTTGAGGGCGGTGAGTTTGTGTGCTCGGCTGTGGCGGGGGGGATGTCCAGCATTTTTGCCGAAAAGGTACCAGCGGTGACTGGTGGCAGGGAAACTTTTGTCGGATTCAGATTTTTGCATCTTTATATGGCGGGTTTCTGTTCACCACCAATGGCGGGATTCTGTTTAGAGTCGCCACGGCGGGGAACGGTGTTTACCGCCATGTTCATAATGACCCCCTTAATGTGTATTGGTTCTACGGTGAACACCCTAGTTATCGACCAATGGGAGATCGCAAAACCACTTTGTGACTTTGACTTATCCGGACTGCGCATTAGAGGAGAAGCAAAGTTATCAGAGAATTCCAGATACCCTTCCTTCCTAGCCTCTAGCTTCATCGCAAAATCACTGTTATTGATTGCTAATGCTATTGATGCAGTTTCCCATAGTTTGATGCCCTTGCTAAATTGGTTTTGTTAACTTAGAGCCCAAGCGTGGCTGAGCCAATCCCCTTCACTTTCCCCTACCAATGAAGACCTGACAGGTTTCCCACTGATGAAGAAGTCTCTGGTTGCTGATCCATACAGGAGAGGTATAACAATTGCAAATGTTTTTGTTGTAGGTTTTGTCTTTCTTTAGGTACCAACTGTTATTTTTGTTAAGCCCTAGTCAATTGTTTTCCAAATTATGTTTTTCTCCTTTTTTCTTTTGCATGAAGTCCAAACATGCTATTCGGATTAGAGGGTTAGTTAGCATGTCACTGTCACTATAATTGTTATTAACAGGGGATTGCCTTTGTTCATCTGTCCAAATGTATGCTATTTCCCTTACTCAATTACTGCTATTGTTGATTTGTACTGTAACCCTTGAATGTTTAATGATAAATGTGTTTTTTAGATTTTTCTGTCGTTTTGGCCAGCCTGTGTTGTTTATATATGCGTATCATTTGGTATTGAGATTGATTTACGTCATATTAATATTATTAATCTAGGGAAATAAACTTTCTAATTTTACTAAAAGGTGTGGTTATTCATAACCACGTGGTACATGGTGCGTTAGAAAATCACTGACTCCTAAATGTTGATGATGATTTATTGAACTTGTTGTCTTATTGCTGGTTAATGTTATGAGTAATATTGGTACCCATGGTGGATCACTCTAAGCGTGGTCAAAAGGTCCATCGAACCTCTAACGCATCCCCTTATCAATAAATATAAAAGACCAAATAAGGCCAGACGCGCCCACATTAGTTTATAGTACAACACTGCGTGGTAACAAAAGTGGCTGCACTGCATTCTGTCATAGAAACAGACTAGCACCATATTTAATAAATATGGCCAGATGCTGCTCTGTTCATTTGCACTGGCACACAAGCTGGCTACCTAGCACTACTTGAACACCTTTGAACCAGTGTGCCAAATGTGTGTCCGTGATAGCTAGCTTAGGTTTTGCTACAGAAAAGTACCCTTACAGTACAAAATCCTATGCTTAAACAAACTTTAAAACCTTTCACACATTGGATGTGTGCTGTACAAGTAGCACACATGCAATGTGTGAAAGGTTAGGAGAAATAAGATGTCTCCAATTGGCGCCTGCCTCAAGAAGGTGTTATTTTTGTCAGAAATCCAAGGAACGCTCCTTTGAAGCACAATTAACACAAAATGCTATCGGCGCTAATAAAAGGTCATCTTTCAAGCACACAAATGTCTTCGCTGGAAAGTAAATGCCCTGAATACATATCTCTTGCACCATTTTGCTTCACTTTAGGTGACTTTGCAGTGGCATAAAGTCTTGATAAATATGCTCCAAAGGGTACATATAGTAAAGGTGTGTTTCCTCTTCCTTGTGAATAACTAGGCTGTATATCAATATTTATTTTGGAACGTTTTAAGGCATTATGTGACATCACAAGGTTACATCACAGTGCTAGTATCCAGTGGAGCCTGATGCTCCACAAACTAGACTACTTCTAAGGAGTTCGATGTGTTTCTCCCCCTTAGAAAAATGTGAAAACATTTTCAAATAAATTTGCTATAAATTTCAATGCCAGTGATTATCTCCAATGTGTCAGCAGCAGCTTTTGCCACGTATGCCCTCCTTTATGCCATAAATTACCTCCAAAGTGCCAGCACAAGCATGTTGCCATAACTACTTCCGTAAGCCAGGAATTATCTCCAGTATGGCAGGATGAGTGGCAGACTTGCAAGCATCACACACACATACACACACAGTCTCACAGTCTCACATGCTCACATAACACATCCTCACACACTGTCTCACTTACTGTCTTATTCACTGTCACTCACTATTTCACTCACTATCCCTCTCACTCACGTACTCACATGGTCTCACAATTTCACTCAAGGTCTCTCACAGTATAACTCACGTGCTTTTACTGCCTCACACGCTGTCTCACACACTGTCTCACAGATTGCCTCATTCATTGTCTCATTCACTGTCAGTCACAGTTACTTATTGTCATTCATTGTTTCACTCAAATGCTCACATTATCCCACTCACTTTCTTTCTTACTCTCACACTGTCTCACTCAGTGCCCCACATATAGGGCCTCATTACGACCCTGACGGTTGCGCCATGGTCGTACTGCCAGCACCGCCACTTCTCCTTTACTGAAGGGGCTGGCTGTGCTGGCAGTCCTAATCTGCCAGGGTAGCGCTGGGGATTACGAGTCCCTTCCCTGCCGACGATTACATGGCAGTAGCACTTCCATGTAAAGGCTGTCGGAGACGGGGTGCAGGGGGAACCATGGGGCGCGCCGCACTGCCCAGGCATTTGACCCCCACTTGGCCCCCATGGCCAGCTCCATCGCACATTTCAAAGTGTAACAAGTGCTGGTGCACCCTACGCACCTCAGCATTGCTGCCAGATGAGCTGGCATCAATGTTGTGGGCTGTTTCCTGCTGTTTCTGCCCACTGACCCAGCGGGAAACTCCTATTGGGGCCCGCGGGAAGGCGGCCACTCTGGCGGCAGCCTGACCGTGGGACTTCGGCAGACGGCCTTTTCCGCCCGCTGAAGTTGTAATAAGGCCCATAGTTTCATTCCCTATTTCACTCCGACTAACTCATTGTCTCACACATATGTTCACACTGTCTCACTCACTGCCCCTTCAAATGAACACACACTGCCTCTCACATACCGACTCACATGCTAACATGTTCTATCTCCCTCACATGCTCACTCAGTATCTCACGGTCATAGTCATTCTCGCTCACACTCATTCTCATAGAGACACACATGCATGTACACACACACACACACACACACAGACTCAACTTCACACACACAAATATTTAAGAGCATTTTTACCACCTACACTCGGCTGCCTGTGCTTCCTTTGGAGATCCTGAAGCAGGAACTGAGAGCTGGTGTCTGTGAAGGGCAACAACATGGGCACACGTTCATAATGATGCACTGGTCACGCTCTAGCTTTCAGCCACTTGCTTTTTCTCCCCACCCATTCCTAGCCTGTTGCATGAGTTGGGAAAGAGTGGGGTAACAGGCTGATTGGTATGCAGCCCTGGACACTGCAGGGCTGAAGCCTGGAGAATTTTTCCGATGGGTCCTGCAGGTGTTGCCATACATGTGTGTTAGCCATCACACAGATGTCACTGCTTGACTCGGACTGCTGTTTGACCTTCATTCATAGTGAGGGTCTGCAATTTTCTACTGTACTAATAGTGACTAGTAGGTTATTATTTACTATTAATGTAGTAGAAGATGGGGAGAAAATAAGGAGTTAAGCGCCCGAACGCTCCTATGAGAGAGCAGCTTTGGTGGTATCAGTTTTACAGGTTTATATTAAAGGAGATAGAAGGAAAAAGATGGAGTTTGATAAGATGGTGATAGCATCATCTGGCTGTCTCCCGTCATGACCCATGTGTCTTAGGCTTCGTTCAGTTGAAAGAAAGTGTCAATAGGCTAGTTATCAAGGATTTAATCAACAGCATGTTATTGGGCTCAGAACTCGCATTATAATTAAAGGCATTACACTTTCGTGGCCCTCGGACTTCCAAAGCCCTCACTCCATGATTGATCCTGGTACGTTTTCCAGAAGATCCTCTAGAACATGACCAGACATTTGTTTTTCTAGAACCCTTGGCACCAAGCACTTAATCAATGGGTGAAACTGAGTCAGAAAACAAGCTAGACTTCAACCACCACACAACCCACTGAGCAATATTTGAGAGAGATGTGTTTCAGGTAATGATCAATCGAATGAGAAGTCATAGGTATAGTTAATGGAATTCAAACCCTCTGTCACACAGGAATAAAACACTCATGAAACACTAGGAAACAATGGATATATTTTACAGATGTATTTTGGAATCAAAATCCGCTCCTAGTTCTCGCAGTATGAACTGTAACTGCAATGAAGGTGATTAGAATGGTAACTACAACATTGACTAAACGTGAGAACAACAAAATACTCTAACACTTCCTGTGCAGCTTTATAACAAACCCAACCTTATTTATTTTAGTAATCTTAACACCATAGGGAAAAACTAATTTGTGTTTCAGAGGTGGTTCATACCCACATATCTGTTTGAACAATAAGGCTTTATGCTTAATATAATAGCAAGGTCTACTATTCTCATCTATGCTTGCAGAGGGCCTGATATGCTCAGTAAGTGAAGGCTGAATGCCTTCCAATTGGCCTTTAGCAGAAGAAAGTGATGTGATTCTGCATGACCTGCCTTGCCTGTGTCACCTGGCACTAAGTTCCTCTCTAATCCTTCACATCCTGTTCTCTGCTTATATATATGACTTTGTCCTTGTTAAAATCTTTCATGATAAACAATTAGTAGACATTAGCCAGATGCCTTTTTACTCATTTTTATTCTGCAACACTGTGCCCTTTGAATAATTGCAAGAAACAAGACACTGTTATCAGCTGTCCATGAAAATTACTCATTATCAATAACAAATATTTATAACAGAACAGTCAGCTCAGATAAAATACTGTGAATATATTTGAGCAAACATGATTATCATGTAGCACAGAAAAATGGCATTAAACTAAACATGTGTTAGCTCCTAATTGATTAGCAAGTGTAACCTAAGGGGGAAATATACGTAGAAGAGAAAAAAGATGGTAATCATGACATAGAATATATCAAAAAATAAAATGATAATAAAGGTATTTATGATGAAGCCATTTGTATATATGTCTTGTCACCCCATCTCCTTTCAAACCAGCGATCAGCGGCACCCCCACAAACTCATCAACAGCTAAGAAGTTATTTTCAGAAGCAATTCATTATTGGTGATGCAGCACAAAAAAACATAAAACCTTAACGGCCGATGCATTTCGGCATAACGCCTTCAACCGGGCCTACACATTCATCATGATAGTCTCCATTTTAATACAGTGTCCTTCCACCATTTCATTGGCCCTTAAACACTACAGTGGCAAATCCCGTTCAATTGTGACCCATTTTTTCCACCATTTAATTACCATCATAATTACCCCTTCAAATGTCCTTCCATACCGAATTGGGGAGCTATTTAGATTGTAGAAGATGCATATACGAGCATGTCCATCCTCTTTGCGGCCCCATCCATTTCTGACCAACTATGGGTTAGCTATAAGTATATTTATATCAGAAGCATTTTAAAATGACATCGACAGAGCAAAATAGAAATCCATTTTTCAAAAACTATTTAATTATCCTCACACCAGGATGTGCTCTGAGAATGCACATTAGTTCAACAATATGCAGAAAACATCAAAGACATACTTTTTGTTTGTTCTAAATTGATCAATGTACACACAAGATCCCTATGATTCGTTCAAATTAATTTGCCCCATTATGTACTGATATATATGCTCTAATCCAGTATATGGCTTTATTCGTCCGATACTACTGGTATACCTGACCAGTCCCCTAGATCCTCACATTTTCATTTCTTCAGGTGTGGCTTCAAGATGACTTTTTTTTTAAAGGGATATTTACACAGAAAATCACATCTAGTAAATATGATGTACCTTTTGGACCTATCACAGATGCCTAGGATAAAACGTGTGGGACTTCCTTCCTCAATCTTCATGTAAAGTGCTAGTGCTTCCTTACAATGCAACTTGTCATAATACCACATTCTAAGATGTAATACTATTGAAAGGCACCTGAAGAGTCATGTAAACAATAAAATATTGTATTATGATGCACCTCCTCGGTCCTCGTCGGTAACCAGTGCCTCCTAGGAATTTAATTTACCAAAGTGTTGTGTGCTAGACCCTTCATTCATCTCTGTATGTGTAGTTGATATGTCCTAAGGGTTTAATTTACTTGATGTAAAATATAATAAGAGAATGATGAGACTTCTCCCAGTCTCAATGGAAAGGGCTAATACCTCTTAGAGGTTTGATCTATTCAAGTATCATGTATTGAAACCTTTCTCGTGCTATCGAGCTTCAATACCTTCTAGATATTTTGGTTTAATAAAGTGCCATGTGGTGTGTTGTGTGTTAAAAACCTTTTTAATGGCTTGGGTCTCGAATACCCTCCAGACGTTTGGTTTAATAAGGTGCCATGTACTGGGGCCATTCTAGGAATCCAAGTCACTGTGGCATTATATCCTCATCCTCAAGTTGGGAGGTACACCCAGTATGTCCCACGTCAGACCTAGTCTAAGGTATTACTGCTTCAACTCACAAAATATCCATACAAAGGTTTTAATAAACACAAAGAGTATCCAACACTATATTATAAAGTGGCAGATAATGCTGTCGGCTGTTGGTTAGTACAGGATGCAAGATACACAAAAGGACTGGAGATATTAAGTATATCAATCTATTGATATAAGATACACTATGAGGCCTCGCTATATCGAGTATATTGATCTGTTGGTAATTGTGCTGAGACCATCACCATATTATTCACCTTATGCAATCCCTCACAACAAAACCATGGCCTTATTACAAAACAAAATCAAACAATTAATTATGCACCCCGAGTTCTTGTATCAGAACTCAAATTCAAAAGAAGCGGTACACTCTATGGGATATATGGGATATGTGAGCTGTGGGAGGTACAAATCCCAAAATCAGCATCTAAAGAGAGCCAGTGTTCCATGATAAAATAGTAGGGACAATAAGTCAGAAACCATTCCTCAATTAAGAGAACCCTACAGATGGACATGTAGCTCCGCATCAGTGTTATGTCCCTATGGTGTTGCCGTCGCCAGCAATAAGCTCTTTTTCTCTATGGCCTCCCTGGGGGTGAGGTTTCACATGGTAATCCCATAATATTCAAAACTTGCTGGGGAACAGGCATGATATTGTACAAAATGGTTAGCCATGTGATAACTTCAATCACCATTTCTGATGGCTCATATGTGCTGTAGGATTCTGATCTTTAATGTATTAATGGTGCTGCCCACATATAGCTTATTACACCCACAATGCAATAAATAAATCACATGATGTGTGTTGCAGATTATCCTATCCTGTATCTTGATATTCCGGCCCTCAAACATTTTAAACTTTTTAAGATTCAAGCCATATCTACAGGCTTTTCCGGTGTTGCACTTAATGAAATCTTTAGTGTTATCCATTAACCAGTTTCCTCCTCTTTTTTTTCCTCCAGAGTCAAAGAAGCTACAAGTTAATATGTCACCGAGTGACTTGGTTCTCTTAGAGGTTATTCAGGGACCGATGTCAACAATGTCCTTCAAATGTTCATCTCTTTTTAGGACATGCCAATTTCTATTCAAGGTCTTTTTTACACTGGGCTGAGCTGCGTTGCATTCCAAAAACAATCTCTTGATTTTTTTCATTCTTTTGTACATGAACTCTACTTTGGGTATACAGTCATTCTTCTCTTTCTTTCTCACTGGCCCTTTTGTATGAATTTTCCAAAACATTCATAGTATAACCACGTTTAATAAATGTCCCATCATATTCAAGATCTCGTTATTGAATTCTTCATCAGTGGAACAAATACTTCTGGCTCTTAACATTTGGCTGTAAGCGATATTCCATTTTAACACCCCTGGATGGACACTATTTGCATGCAAGATGGATTTCATAGCAGTTGGTTTCACACCTTCCAGAAATCTTTATTCAGCATCGGCTCACCTGATCAATTAGCAAATCTGCAAGAAAAGAAGCACAGACTCAGGATTCAGAACATAACACAGTGGTAAGGGTTGACTTTAATAATAAGAATGTATTGCTATGCAAGCAAATCTTTTTTAGCAACATAAAAATAATGAAAGACTGAGAAAAAAGCATAACTTTCTAATTTGTGCCATGCTGTTTGCATGCTGCTCTTTCATGGCATTACATAGATCGCTGTGCTAGATTGTGATTGTAACTTATGAACTGCAGAGCAACAAAAGATTCTCTGTGACAAAAGCAGTAACCCACTGTGCTATGCACATAAAAGACTGTTCTTTGCATCATGCAGGTTCTTTGCAGCAGGCATATTAACCATCTGCGCTACCTTAGATGAGTCAAAACTACCACTAGACAAAACTCCCATCTCTTTCCACCAGGTACATTAATTATCAGTTATCTTGATGCTTTTATTTTTCCCTGAAAGCTCCTGGGTGTACATGGAAGTTTGCCTAATCTTTTCACACTGCTGCACAAATGAAGTAAGTAATATAAAAAACATGCAGCGAGCGGCCCTAGTTGGAGAAGTGCTTCCTGCCGGCCAAGGCCTGCGAACCCCCTTGGGAGTGTGCCACGGAAACCTGAGGGTCCGCGGAGCACAGGTTGGGAACCGCTGGTGTAGGGTGTTGGAGCACATTACAGGCTACTACAAGATGTAGGATCCATATGTCATCCATTCTGGTAGGCATTTTCTCAGAGTGCTTGGTCTGGAGAAGCACAGACTCAGGATTCAGAACATAATGCAGTGGTTCGCGTTGACTTTAAAAATAAGAATATATTTCTAATCAATTAAACCTTTTTTTAGCAGCATAAAGGTGTTAAAAGACTGAGAAAAAAGCGTAACTTTCGAATTTGTGCCATGCAGTTTGCATGCTGCTCTTTGATAGCACAACATAGCTCACTGTGTTAGATTACGATTGTAACTTATGAACTGCAGAGCAACAAAAGATTCTCTGTGACAAAAGCAGTAACCCACTGTGCTATGCACATAAAAGACTGTTCTTTGCATCATGCAGGTTCTTTGCAGCAGGCATATGAACCATCTGCGCAACCTTAGATGAGTCAAAACTGCCACTAGACAAAACTCCCATCTCTTTCCACCAGGTACATTAATTATCAGTTATCTTGATGCTTTTATTTTTCCCTGAAAGCTCCTGGATGTACATGGAAGTTTGCCTAATCTTTTCACACTGCTGCACAAATGAAGTAAGTAATATAAAAAACATGCAGCGAGCGGCCCTAGTTGGAGAAGTGCTTCCTGCCGGCCAAAGCCTGCGAACCCCTTGGGAATGTGTCAGGAACCCCAGGGGGTCTGCGAAGGGCCGGCTTTAGCGCTGGTGGCGCCTGGTGCGACAGTCTTTTTTGGCCTACCACCCATGCTTTTCTTCTCGAATTCCCACACTACCACATGCAAAAGTGCCAATCATCTCTCCATAGTCCACGTCGCACATACATTTAACTTGTTTCAAAGCGCTCATGGGATTACTTTGCTAATCTTTCCAGCTATCAACATTACGTACAGACCTGCTCTTTGCACCAAGCATATTAACCCTCAGCGCTACTTTATGGCGAGGAAAAAAACTGCCACTAGACCAAAGTCCAATCTCTCTCTCACGAGAGTCATTTTGACATTTTTATTGCTGACTGAAAGCTGGATGCATAATGAACCCTGAAGCAGGTGCTTTTAAATCTTACGTTTTGGCTGAACACAGCGCTATCCGTGAGGTCAGTGACTCTCCTCCAAGTCAGCGCCCAAAGTGGCCACACCAGTGGCACCGCCCTAAAGCAGGCCCTGGGTCCGCAGGCAACAGGTTGGGAACCGCTGCTGAATGCTAAGCATTAATGAACCAGGAATCTCGCATATCATTGACCCTTGCTGCTTAGCCCTGAGCTGAACTAGTACGGACGAGACCAGGCGGCAATCCGTACTCTAGGAACAGCAGCTCTGTTTTGTAACATGGCCTCGTATTCACTCTTTTTTTATTTAAACCAAGTTTTGCAACAGATGTTTGAGGTATCGTGAGGAAGGATTCATCTGTGTTTTTTTATGCCAACACCGAAGCTGTGAGGCCCACTTTACGACTGGTAACTCTGGAATCGGTAACTCCACAGTTGTGGAAAATCTGCCCCCGTTCCTAAATCAATCGTGACAAGGGCTTAAATAACGTGCACGGTTTACACAGGTAACCTGTGGCCTGTAGGTGTCACAACTCTTTAACGGAGAGGACATCCGAGATCTACTGCAGACCATCAATGGCTCTCCTGATGCCCACTGCTCCAAAAGCTTGGCCCACATTCATAGGGTGGCCACCACAGTGCTTCGGTTTGCATCATGGCAAACATCGTTACAAAAGTACATTTTTTTGAGGAAAAGGTTTCATGAGGATTTCTATAAAGAAAGAGGACATTACCTTCAGGGATGTAGCATTCAGCAGTTTCAGAGCCTCTTGAACTTCCAGACTGCATGAGACTGGAGCTCACACATCCCTACAGACAGTCACTGTGGTCATGCGCCATCACTTCACTACGGACACCTACAATAAACAACCTGACAACTAAAGAGCAAATAATAAACAGACAATGTCTTTTTGCTTTGTGAATCTCTCAAACCCTGCAGCATATTGTTCGAAGGCCATGAAATGGCCTCTGGCCTGCACGTCACAACAGGGTGAAATACGTATTATCTGTTGTTCTCTGATGCGAAGAAACAAGAATAATAACTTATTATCTATCACCAGATCGTCGATATTAATTTTTCACTGATTTTATGAATGGTTTTAATTTTTTCTGATGCATTATGTACAAAAGAAACTGTATGAGATAACATATATGAAATGTCAACAATAAGATTTTTTAATTATGGTGTAAACGCCCCCAAATTCCGAAAAACCTGAAAAAACTTTACCCATTTCTTTGTGAGGGGTGGGTATCAGGCCCTCAGGGGGATATTCTTTAATTACTGGTCAGGGGTTGCAGCACTCGCCGTGCCCCCTTCTTTCGTTTCTGCCGCAAGGGCAGACGCGGCAGGAATTGAGACCCCGAGTGGGTCTCAGACCTGCCGCGCATAGCGCATTTAGTGCGCTTTACATTCAGACAAATTACATAACCTTCTGCTTCACCACTTACCAGTATTAACAGGCAAAAGCCGAATACCTGCACATGGTGGTGTTTTTATGCATGCCTTTTCCCTTTCCCAGCATGCTGCCCACTTCCTCTCTTCCCAGCATGCATTGTTTCTCTCTGTTTGGACGCATGTTCTTTATTCACTGTTATACTCTTTTCCCCAATCCAAGATGGTGGTGTTTCTACTTCCTGTTTCCTGCTTCCTGTAAAGGGGTATATAAGGGGAATTCAGTGGCTTACTCATTGCGTTGCAACACTCCTTTGGTGGTAGTCATGCTCCGGCTGGTTTCCTCTTGTGGATCCAGTGTTTCCTGACCTGTCTTCGTCTCCAGTTTTCCTGTACTCTCGGATCTTCAGTTCTAACGCCCTTGTGCCCTCCTTCTGTTTCAGGGAGTTCCTGTTGGAGGTTTTTTACCCTTTTGGGGTTTTTCCTCTGGGACTCCTTCTGGTGGGCACGGACTGTAGTGGCTTGCTATTGTCAAACAGCACCGTGGCTACCGGAAGGGGTCGCCCCAACCTCGGCCAGAGCAGAACCTGCCGGAACCGGGGTCGTTCCCCAATCCTCATCAACTTCGACGGTAAGCCCAGTGAAAACCGTGACAGATTGCAACGCCCAAAAATCCAGTTGCAGTCCAGAACCATGGATAATCCAGTGGCAAATACGGAACCCACCAGCCAGACCCTGCTCATGATGATACAACAACAGGCTCAAGAACTCCAACAGCTACGTACTGAAAATACCGTCTATCGACAAGCCTTTGCATCCAGGACCACTGATGTCCCTTCAGTATCTGCCACTACACCTCGTTTCTCCGGGGATCCTAACGAATTGAGAGAATTCCAGGATGCCTTGATGGTTTACTTTGCCTTTCGCCCCTCCCAATTTGTGCAAGACAAGACCAAGGTGGGGTATTTGATTAGCGCCTTATCAGGGCCAGCCTTGGCTTGGGCCACTCCTTTAGTGACAAGAAATGATCCCTGCCTGTCTAATTATTCCACCTTTGTCACTACCGTTAAACAGATGTTTGAGCGCCCTGGACTCGAGGCTTCAGCAGAAGAAGCTCTTTGCGATATCCAACAAGGGAATCAAGATGTATTACAATACATCACCCGTTTCAGACAATTAGCAGCAGAAACATCCTAGGTGGAACGTACCTTGGTGACACTGTTCCGCAGAGGTCTCAGAGAGGACATTAAGGACGAACTGGTGCACTCTGCTAGAATAGAGAACCTTAAAGGATTGATGGATCAGACTCTGATGATAGAATATCGGTTGAATGAACGAAGAATGGAGAAAAAGAAGAGTTGTTTGCCATCCCACTCAGTGACATCCAGCACCTTCTCTCATCGTACTGAGGAAGTCCGTCCTGAACCTAAGGGGGCTACTGAGGAAGAGCCAATGCAAATTGATACGGCTCGAGGACCTTTATCAGCTAGTGAAAGAGAACACAGACAAAGGAAGGGACTTTGTCTATATTGTGGTGCAGCTGGTCACCTAATTCGCACCTGCCCCATTCGTCCAACCAAGCCTTTGGGAAACGCCAACTCCCGTCCTCAGTGAGAAGGGTGAGGACGGGATATCGTGAAATACCTTCCATTTGTTCTTCCAGGGAGGAAGGAACTGCTCTTTTTCTTTTACCAGTTATCCTTCACTTAACTGATGGCCGGGAAGAAAGAACCCTGGCTTTATTGGACTGCGGAGCCAGTGGCATCTACTTAGATGAAGCATGGGCCAAAGAACGACAGATAGCACAAATACCTAAGGAAGTACCAGAACAAGTACACACGGTGGATGGTTCACTCTTGGCCTCAGGACCCGTACAATATACCACCCCTACTTTCTGTCTACAGTTTGGGAAACACCAAGAAAACCTTTTGTTTGATTTAATTTCATCACCACACCACGTCATGATCCTGGGAATTCCATGGCTCACACGGCTCAACCCTTACATCAACTGGGAAACAAGAACTATTTCTTCATCCTTTCACTTTTGCCAGCACCACTGCTACCTAGCAGGGGATTATTGGTCCCCAAAAGGTCTTTTAGCCGCACCCCCTAAGGTGGGATTGTAGGAAGTTGGCTCTGTATGCACTATTTCAAAGTAAGGAATAGTATGCACAGAGTCCAAGGGTTCCCCTTAGAGGTAAGATAGTGGCAAAAAGAGATAATACTAATGCTCTATTTTGTGGTAGTGTGGTCGAGCAGTAGGCTTATCAAATGAGTAGTGTTAAGCATTTGTTGTACATACACACAGGCAATAAATGAGGAACACACACTCAGAGACAAATCCAGCCAATAGGTTTTGTTATAGAAAAATATCTTTTCTTAGTTTATTTTAAGAACCACAGGTTCAAATTCTACATGTAATATCTAATTTGAAAGGTATTGCAGGTAAGTACTGTAGGAACTTTGAATAATTACAGTAGCATATATACTTTTCACATAAAACACAAATAGCTGTTTTAAAAGTGGACACTGCAATTTTCACAGTTCCTGGGGGAGGTAAAGTATTGTTATTTTTAGGAGGTAAGTAAATCACTTACAGGTCTCAGTTTTGGGTCCAAGGTAGCCCACCGTTAGGGGTTCAGAGCAACCCCAAAGTTACCACACCAGCAGCTCAGGGCCGGTCAGGTGCAGAGGTCAAAGAGGTGCCCAAAACACATAGGCTTCAATGGGGAGAAGGGGGTGCCCCGGTTCCAGTTTGCCAGCAGGTAAGTACCGCGTCTTCGGAGGGCAGACCAGGGGGCTTTTGTAGGGCACCGGGGGGGACACAAGTCCACACAAAAAGCGTTGGGTTCTCTGTAGGTTTCAATGGGAGTCCAAGGGGTCTCTTCAGCGGTGCAGGCAGGCAAGGGGGGGGCTCCTCGGGGTAGCCACCACCTGGGCAAGGGAGAGGGCCTCCTGGGGGTCACTCCCGCACAGAAGTTCCGTTCCTTCAGGTGCTGGGGGCTGCGGGTGCAGGGTCTTTTCCAGCCGTCGGGACTTTAGGTTCAGGCAGTCGCGGTCAGGGGGAGCCTCGGGATTCCCTCTGCAGGCGTCGCTGTGGGGGCTCAGGGGGCACAACTTTGGTTACTCACGGTCTCGGAGTCGCCGGAGGGTCCTCCCTGAGGTGTTGGTACTCCACCAGTCGAGTCGGGGTCGCCGGGTGCAGTGTTGCAAGTCTCACGCTTCTTGCGGGGATTTGTAGGGGTCTTTAAATCTGCTCCTCTGTAACAAAGTTGCAGTTCTTTTGGGGCAGTGCCGCTGTCCTCAAGAGTTTCTTGTCTTTCTTGAAGCAGGGCAGTCCTCTGAGGATTCAGGGGTCGCTGGTCCTTGGGAAAGCGTCGCTGGAGCAGGTTTCTTTGGAAGGCAGGAGACAGGCCGGTAGGTCTGGGGCCAAAGCAGTTGGTGTCTTCTTTTCTTCCTCTGCAGGGGTCTTTCAGCTCAGCAGTCCTCTTCTTCTTGTAGTTGCAGGAATCTAAATTCTTAGGTTCAGGGAAGCCCTTAAATACTAAATTTAAGGGCGTGTTTAGGTCTGGGGGGTTAGTAGCCAATGGCTACTAGCCCTGAGGGAGGGTACACCCTCTTTGTGCCTCCTCCCAAGGGGAGGGGGTCACAATCCTATCCCTATCGGGGGAATCCTCCATCTGCAAGATGGAGGATTTCTAAAACTTAGAGTCACTTCAGCTCAGGACACCTTAGGGGTTGTCCTGACTGGTCAGTGACTCCTCCTTGTTATTCTCATTATTTTCTCCGGCCTTGCCGCCAAAAGTGGGGGCCGTGGCCGGAGGGGGCGGGCAACTCCACTAGCTGGAGTGTCCTGCGGTGCTGGAACAAAGGGGTGAGCCTTTGAGGCTCACCGCCAGGTGTTACAGCTCCTGCCTGGGGGAGGTGTTAGCACCTACACCCAGTGCAGGCTTTGTTACTGGCCTCAGAGTGACAAAGGCACTCTCCCCATGGGGCCAGCAACATGTCTCGGTTGTGGCAGGCTGCTGGAACCAGTCAGCCTACACAGACAGTTGGATACAGTTTCAGGGGGCACCTCTAAGGTGCCCTCTGGGGTGTGTTTCACAATAAAATGTACACTGGCATCAGTGTGCATTTATTGTGCTGAGAAGTTTGATACCAAACTTCCCAGTTTTCAGTGTAGCCATTATGGTGCTGTGGAGTTCGTGTTTGACAAACTCCCAGACCATATACTCTTATGGCTACCCTGCACTTACAATGTCTAAGGTTTGGCTTAGACACTGTAGGGGCACAGTGCTCATGCACTGGTGCCCTCACCTATGGTATAGTGCACCCTGCCTTAGGACTGTAAGGCCTGCTAGAGGGGTGACTTACCTATACTTGCATAGGTAGTGAGAGGCTGGCATGGCACCCTGAGGGGAGTGCCATGTCGACTTACTCATTTTGTTCTCACTAGCACACACAAGCTGGCAAGCAGTGTGTCTGTGCTGAGTGAGGGGTCTCCAGGGTGGCATAAGACATGCTGCAGCCCTTAGAGACCTTCCCTGGCATCAGGGCCCTTGGTACCAGAGGTACCAGTTACAAGGGACTTACCTGGATGCCAGGGTGTGCCAATTGTGGATACAAAAGTACAGGTTAGGGAAAGAACACTGGTGCTGGGGCCTGGTTAGCAGGCCTCAGCACACTTTCAATTAAAAACATAGCATCAGCAAAGGCAAAAAGTCAGGGGGTAACCATGCCAAGGAGGCATTTCCTTACACAACCCCCCCCCCAAACGAAAGAGGATGAGACTAACCTTTCCCAAGAGAGTCTTCATTTTCTAAGTGGAAGAACCTGGAAAGGCCATCTGCATTGGCATGGGCAGTCCCAGGTCTGTGTTCCACTATAAAGTCCATTCCCTGTAGGGAGATGGACCACCTCAACAGTTTTGGATTTTCACCTTTCATTTGCATCAGCCATCTGAGAGGTCTGTGGTCAGTTTGAACTAGGAAGTGAGTACCAAAGAGGTATGGTCTCAGCTTCTTCAGGGACCAAACCACAGCAAAGGCCTCCCTCTCAATGGCACTCCAACGCTGCTCCCTGGGGAGTAACCTCCTGCTAATGAAAGCAACAGGCTGGTCAAGGCCATCATCATTTGTTTGGGACAAAACTGCCCCTATCCCATGTTCAGAGGCATCTGTTTGCACAATGAATTGCTTGGAGTAATCTGGAGCTTTTAGAACTGGTGCTGTGCACATAGCTTGCTTCAGGGTGTCAAAGGCCTGTTGGCATTCTACAGTCCAGTTTACCTTCTTGGGCATTTTCTTGGAGGTGAGTTCTGTGAGGGCTGTCACAATGGATCCATATCCCTTCACAAACCTCCTATAGTACCCAGTCAAGCCAAGGAATGCCCTGACTTGAGTCTGGGTTTTTGGAGCTGCCCAGTCCAGAATAGTCTGGATCTTAGGCTGGAGTGGCTGAACTTGGCCTCCACCTACAAGGTGTCCCAAGTAAACCACCACAGTTCCCTGCCCTATCTGGCATTTGGATGCCTTGATAGAGAGGCCTGCTGATTGCAGAGCCTTCAAAACCTTCTTCAGGTGGACCAGGTGATCCTGCCAGTTGGAGCTAAAGACAGCAATATCATCAAGATAAGCTGCACTAAAGGACTCCAACCCAGCAAGGACTTGATTCACCAACCTTTGGAAGGTGGCATGGGCATTCTTTAAACCAAAGGGCATAACAGTAAACTGATAATGCCCATCAGGTGTGGAGAATGCTGTTTTCTCTTTTGCTCCAGGTGCCATTTTGATTTGCCAGTACCCTGCTGTTAAGTCAAAGGTACTTAAGAATTTGGCAGCACCTAATTTGTCAATCAGCTCGTCAGCTCTAGGAATGGGATGGGCATCTGTCTTGGTGACAGAATTAAGACCTCTGTAGTCCATACAAAACCTCATCTCTCTCTTTCCTTCTTTGGTGTGAGGTTTGGGGACTAAGACCACTGGGCTAGCCCAGGGGCTGTCAGAGTGCTCAATTACTCCCAATTCCAGCATCTTGTGGACTTCCACCTTGATGCTTTCCTTAACTTGGTCAGACTGTCTGAATATTTTGTTTTTGACAGGCATGCTGTCTCCTGTGTCCACATCATGGGTACACAGGTGTGTCTGACCAGGGGTTAGGGAAAAGAGCTCAGCAAACTGCTGCAGGACCTTCCTACAGTTAGATTGCTGTTGGCTAGAGAGGGTGTCTGAGTAGATCACTCCATCCACTGAGCCATCTTTAGGGTCTGATGAGAGGAGATCAGGGAGAGGCTCACTCTCAGCTTCCTGGTCCTCATCTGTTACCATCAACAGATTCACATCAGTCCTGTCATGGAAGAGCTTAAGGCGGTTCACATGGATCACCCTCTTGGGGCTCCTGCTAGTGCCCAGGTCCACCAGGTAGGTGACCTGACTCTTCCTCTCTAGCACTGGGTAAGGGCCACTCCATTTGTCCTGGAGTGCCCTGGGAGCCACAGGCTCCAAAACCCAGACTTTCTGCCCTGGTTGAAATTCAACCAGTGCAGCCTTTTGGTCATACCAAAACTTCTGGAGCTGTTGGCTGGCCTCAAGGTTTTTACTTGCCTTTTCCATGTACTCTGCCATCCTTGAGCGAAGGCCAAGTACATAGTCCACTATGTCTTGTTTAGGCTCATGAAGAGGTCTCTCCCAGCCTTCTTTAACAAGAGCAAGTGGTCCCCTTACAGGGTGGCCAAACAGAAGTTCAAAGGGTGAGAACCCTACTCCCTTCTGAGGCACCTCTCTGTAAGCGAAAAGCAGACATGGCAGGAGGACATCCCATCTCCTTTTGAGTTTTTCTGGGAGCCCCATGATCATGCCTTTTAATGTCTTGTTGAATCTCTCAACAAGGCCATTAGTTTGTGGATGATATGGTGTAGTGAACTTATAAGTCACTCCACGCTCATTCCACATGTGTTTCAGGTATGCTGACATGAAGTAGGTACCTCTGTCAGACACCACTTCCTTAGGGAAGCCCACTCTGGTAAAGATACCAATGAGGGCTTTGGCTACTGCAGGGGCAGTAGTCGACCTAAGGGGAATAGCTTCAGGATACCTAGTAGCATAATCCACTACTACTAGGATGTACATATTTCCTGAGGCTGTGGGAGGTTCAAGTGGACCCACTATGTCCACACCCACTCTTTCAAAGGGGACCCCCAACACTGGAAGTGGAATGAGGGGGGCCTTTGGATGTCCACCTGTCTTACCACTGGCTTGACAGGTGGTACAGGAGGTGCAAAACTCCTTAACCTTCTGGGACATGTTGGGCCAGTAGAAGTGGTTGACTAACCTCTTCTACGTCTTGGTTTGTCCCAAATGCCCAGCAAGGGGAATATCATGGGCTAAGGTCAGGATAAACTCTCTGAACCCCTGAGGCACTACCACTCTCCTAGTGGCACCAGGTTTGGGATCTCTTGCCTCAGTGTACAGGAGTCCATCTTCCCAATAGACCCTATGTGTTCCAATTTTCTTGCCTTTGGACTCTTCAGCAGCTTGCTGCCTAAGGCCTTCAAGAGAGGGACAGGTTTCTTGTCCCTTACACAACTCTTCCCTTGAGGGTCCCCCTGGACCTAAGAGCTCAACCTGATAAGGTTCCAGCTCCATAGGCTCAGTTCCCTCAGAGGGCAGAACTTCTTCCTGAGAAGAGAGGTTCTCTTTTTCTTGTTGTGTTGCAGCTGGTTTCCCAGCTGACTTTCCTTTCCTCTTGGTAGGCTGGGCCCTTTTTCCAGACTCCAGCTCTACTTTTTCACCCTGTGCCTTGCACTGTGCCCTTGTCTTGACACACACCAGTTCAGGGATACCCAGCATGGCTGCATGAGTTTTCAGTTCTACCTCAGCCCATGCTGAGGACTCCAGGTCATTTCCAAGCAAACAGTCTACTGGGATATTTGAGGAGACCACCACCTGTTTCAGGCCATTGACCCCTCCCCACTCTAAAGTTACCATTGCCATGGGATGTACTTTAGTTTGATTGTCAGCATTGGTGACTGGATAGGTTTTTCCAGTCAGGTATTGGCCAGGGGAAACCAGTTTCTCTGTCACCATAGTGACACTGGCACCTGTATCCCTCAGGCCCTCTACACTTGTCCCATTAATTAAGAGCTGCTGCCTGTATTTTTGCATGTTAGGGGGCCAGGCAGCCAGTGTGGCTAAATCCACCCCACCCTCAGAGACTAATGTAGCTTCAGTGTGACACCTGATTTGCTCTGGGCACACTGTTGATCCCACTTGGAGACTAGCCATTCCAGTGTTAGCTGGAGTGGAGTTTGAAGTGGTATTTTTCTTGGGACAGGCCTTGTCTCCAGTTTGGTGTCCAGACTGACTACAGCTACGACACCAGGCTTTTTTGGGATCAAAGTTTTTACCCTTGTACCCAGAATTGTTTTGTGAAGAGGCTCTGGGCCCACCCTCCTGTGCAGGTTTTTGGGGGCCTGTAGAAGACTCTTTACTATTTTTGTTTTTGGCTGTCTCACCACCCTTCCCCTGGGGAGGTTTTGTGACCCCTTTCTTTTGGTCACCCCCTGTGGAAGTTTTGGACACCCTAGTCTTGACCCAATGGTCCGCCTTCTTTCCCAATTCTTGGGGAAAAATTGGTCCTAGGTCTACCAGATGCTGATGCAGTTTATCATTGAAACAATTACTTAATAGGTGTTCTTTCACAAATAAATTGTACAGCCCATCATAATTACTTACACCACTGCCTTGAATCCAACCATGTAGTGTTTTTACTGAGTAGTCTACAAAGTCAACCCAGGTCTGGCTCGAGGATTTTTGAGCCCCCCTGAATCTAATCCTATACTCCTCAGTGGAGAATCCAAAGCCCTCAATCAGGGTACCCTTCATGAGGTCATAAGATTCAGCATCTTTTCCAGAGAGTGTGAGGAGTCTATCCCTACACTTTCCTGTGAACATTTCCCAAAGGAGAGCACCCCAGTGAGATTTGTTTACTTTTCTCGTTACACAAGCCCTCTCAAAAGCTGTGAACCATTTGGTGATGTCATCACCATCTTCATATTTAGTTACAATCCCTTTAGGGATTTTCAACATGTCAGGAGAATCTCTGACCCTATTTATGTTGCTGCCACCATTGATGGGTCCTAGGCCCATCTCTTGTCTTTCCCTTTCTATGGCTAGGATCTGTCTTTCCAAAGCCAATCTTTTGGCCATCCTGGCTAACTGGATGTCCTCTTCACTGGAGTTATCCTCAGTGATTTCAGAGAGGTTGGTCCCTCCTGTGAGGGAGCCAGCATCTCTGGCTATTATGCTTGGAGTCAGGGCTTGAGAGGCCCTGTCCTCCCTAGATAGGACTGGTAGGGGGGAATCACCCTCCAAGTCACTATCATCATCCTCTGTGTTGCCATCCTCAGAGGGGTTGGCCTTTTCAAACTCTGCCAACAGCTCCTGGAGCTGTAGTTTGGAAGGTCTGGGGCCCATTGCTATTTTCTTTATTTTACAGAGTGACCTTAGCTCCCTCATCTTAAGATGGAGGTAAGGTGTGGTGTCGAGTTCCACCACATTCATATCTGTACTAGACATTATGCTTCTAAAAGTTGGAATACTTTTTAAGAATCTAAAACTAGTTCTAGGTTCTAATTCAAACTTTTCACAAACTTTTAAACTCTAAAAGAAATGCTAACAGGGACTAACACAAGGCCCTAGCAGGACTTTAAAGAATTTAGAAAAATTTCAAATTGCAAAAATCAATTTCTAATGACAATTTTTGGAATTTGTCGTGTGATCAGGTATTGGCTGAGTAGTCCAGCAAATGCAAAGTCTTGTACCCCACCGCTGATCCACCAATGTAGGAAGTTGGCTCTGTATGCACTATTTCAAAGTAAGGAATAGTATGCACAGAGTCCATGGGTTCCCCTTAGAGGTAAGATGGTGGCAAAAAGAGATAATACTAATGCTCTATTTTGTGGTAGTGTGGTCGAGCAGTAGGCTTATCAAAGGAGTAGTGTTAAGCATTTGTTGTACATACACACAGGCAATAAATGAGGAACACACACTCAGAGACAAATCCAGCCAATAGGTTTTGTTATAGAAAAATATATTTTCTTAGTTTATTTTAAGAACCACAGGTTCAAATTCTACATGTAATATCTCATTTGAAAGGTATTGCAGGTAAGTGCTTTAGGAACTTTGAATAATTACAGTAGCATATATACTTTTCACATAAAACACAAATAGCTGTTTTAAAAGTGGACACTGCAATTTTCACAGTTCCTGGGGGAGGTAAAGTATTGTTATTTTTAGCAGGTAAGTAAATCACTTACAGGTCTCAGTTTTGGGTCCAAGGTAGCCCACCGTTGGGGGTTCAGAGCAACCCCAAAGTTACCACACCAGCAGCTCAGGGCCGGTCAGGTGCAGAGGTCAAAGAGGTGCCCAAAACACATAGGCTTCAATGGGGAGAAGGGGATGCCCCGGTTCCAGTTTGCCAGCAGGTAAGTACCCGCGTCTTCGTAGGGCAGACCAGGGGGGTTTTGTAGGGCACCGGGGGGGACACAAGTCCACACAAAAAGTACACCCTCAGCAGCGTGGGGGCGGCCGGGTGCAGTGTGCAAACAAGCGTCGGGTTCTCTGTAGGTTTCAATGGGAGACCAAGGGGTCTCTTCAGCGGTGCAGGCAGGCAAGGGGGGGGCTCCTCGGGGTAGCCACCACCTGGGCAAGGGAGAGGGCCTCCTGGGGGTCACTCCTGCACAGAAGTTCCGTTCCTTCAGGTGCTGGGGCTGCGGGTGCAGGGTCTTTTCCAGCCGTCGGGACTTTAGGTTCAGGCAGTCGCGGTCAGGGGGAGCCTCGGGATTCCCTCTGCAGGCGTCGCTGTGGGGGCTCAGGGGGGACAACTTTGGTTACTCACGGTCTCGGAGTCGCCGGAGGGTCCTCCCTGAGGTGTTGGTTCTCCACCAGTCGAGTCGGGGTCGCCGGGTGCAGTGTTGCAAGTCTCACGCTTCTTGCGGGGATTTGCAGGGGTCTTTAAATCTGCTCCTCTGTAACAAAGTTGCAGTTCTTTTGGGGCAGTGCCGCTGTCCTCGGGAGTTTCTTGTCTTTCTTGAAGCAGGGCAGTCCTCTGAGGATTCAGGGGTCGCTGGTCCTTGGTAAAGCGTCGCTGGAGCAGGTTTCTTTGGAAGGCAGGAGACAGGCCGGTAGGTCTGGGGCCAAAGCAGTTGGTGTCTTCTTTTCTTCCTCTGCAGGGGTCTTTCAGCTCAGCAGTCCTCTTCTTCTTGTAGTTGCAGGAATCTAAATTTTTAGGTTCAGGGAAGCCCTTAAATACTAAATTTAAGGGCGTGTTTAGGTCTGGGGGGTTAGTAGCCAATGGCTACTAGCCCTGAAGGTGGGTACACCCTCTTTGTGCCTCCTCCCAAGGGGAGGGGGTCACAATCCTATCCCTATTGGGGGAATCCTCCATCTGCAAGATGGAGGATTTCAAAAAGTTAGAGTCACTTCAGCTCAGGACACCTTAGGGGCTGTCCTGACTGGTCAGTGACTCCTCCTTGTTATTCTCATTATTTTCTCCGGCCTTGCCGCCAAAAGTGGGGGCCGTGGCCGGAGGGGGCGGGCAACTCCACTAGCTGGAGTGTCCTGCGGTGCTGGAACAAAGGGGTGAGCCTTTGAGGCTCACCGCCAGGTGTTACAGCTCCTGCCTGGGGGAGGTGTTAGCATCTCCACCCAGTGCAGGCTTTGTTACTGGCCTCAGAGTGACAAAGGCACTCTCCCCATGGGGCCAGCAACATGTCTCGGTTGTGGCAGGCTGCTGGAACCAGTCAGCCTACACAGATAGTTGGATACAGTTTCAGGGGGCACCTCTAAGGTGCCCTCTTGGGTGTGTTTCACAATAAAATGTACACTGGCATCAGTGTGCATTTATTGTGCTGAGAAGTTTGATACCAAACTTCCCAGTTTTCAGTGTAGCCATTATGGTGCTGTGGAGTTCGTGTTTGACAAACTCCCAGACCATATACTCTTATGGCTACCCTGCACTTACAATGTCTAAGGTTTGGCTTAGACACTGTAGGGGCACAGTGCTCATGCACTGGTGCCCTCACCTATGGTATAGTGCACCCTGCCTTAGGGCTGTAAGGCCTGCTAGAGGGGTGACTTACCTATACTTGCATAGGTAGTGAGAGGCTGGCATGGCACCCTGAGGGGAGTGCCATGTCGACTTACTCATTTTGTTCTCACTAGCACACACAAGCTGGCAAGCAGTGTGTCTGTGCTGAGTGAGGGGTCTCCAGGGTGGCATAAGACATGCTGCAGCCCTTAGAGACCTTCCCTGGCATCAGGGCCCTTGGTACCAAAGGTACCAGTTACAAGGGACTTACCTGGATGCCAGGGTGTACCAATTGTGGATACAAAAGTACAGGTTAGGGAAAGAACACTGGTGCTGGGGCCTGGTTAGCAGGCCTCAGCACACTTTCAATTCAAAACATAGCATCAGCAAAGGCAAAAAGTCAGGGGGTAACCATGCCAAGGAGGCATTTCCTTACAGGGATGCTCTATTAACGTCCTACAGGGAGTTCCCAGGCAATATCAGGAATATGCTGATGTATTCCAGAAGCCAGAAAGACCTGAACTGCCACCCCATGGAGAATACGATTGCGCCATTCCTTTAGAACCAAATACAGTGGTTCCTTTCGGGCGAATGTACTCTCTCACAGAACCTGAGAAGCAGATTCTTAAGGAATACCTTGATGAGAACCTACAGAGCGGGTTGATTGCTCCCTCCTGTTCACCTGCAGGGGATCCTCTCTTCTTTGTTCCTAAGAAGACTAAAGATTTGCGTCCCTGTATTGATTTTAGAGGATTAAACAAGATCACTATTAAGGATCGGTACCCGTTACCCCTCATTAAGGACATCCTAGAAGCAGTCAGAGTGGCAAAAAGATTCACCAAGCTGGATCTCAGAGGAGCCTACCATCTTTTAAGAATTAAAGAAGGTGATGAGTGGAAGACCGCTTTTAGAACACCTTTTGGTCACTACGAATATCGAGTAATGCCATTCGGACTCACCAATGCTCCTTCCATTTTTCAAAGGTTCATGGATTCTATCTTTTCCGATCTTTTGCAACAAACAGTAGTGGTTTATCTTGACGATATTTTAATCTTTTCTGTTCACCCAGAGGAACACTCTAAGCATGTTCGCCAAGTTCTAGAGCGACTCCGACAACACCATTTATTCTGCAAACCTTAAAAGTGCGAGTTTGACCAGACGGAAGTAAAATACTTGGGCTATTGCATTAATCAAACCGGAGTCGCCATGGATTCAGACAAGGTGCAAGCTATATTGAATTGGCCATCTCCTTCTTCCATCAAGGAGACTTAGGGGTCATTCTAACCCTGGCGGTCGGTGATAAAGCGGCGGCCAACCCGCCAACAGGCCGGCGGTCGAAAAAATGGAATTCCGACCCTGGCGGGAACCGCCAACACAGCCCGCCACATTAACACTCCGACCGCCACGGCGGTACAGACAAACAGCGCGGCGGTCACCGCCAACAGGCAGGCGGCAGACAATGTACCGCCCACACTATCATAACTCACCAATCCGCCACCTTTTCCGGGGCGGGAGCTCCGCCGATAAAAACACGGCGGAAACAGACCACGAACGTGAAAACGCTCACCAAAACACACTCCACGAGTACGGAGGACAGCATGGAACCCGAATTAAACATCCTACCTGCTCTTGTCTACCTTCTCATCTACCACGAGTACGAACGCCGGCGCAGACGACAACGGTGAGTACTGCACCTACGACACACAGGAGGGGGGAGGAGGAAAGGTTACGGCCACACACATATGCGACCCCCACCCCCCCAAACTTTGTACACACCAATGCAGAGCAACAATGCACAGTGACACCACCCAAACCCCCCGGAAAAATGGAAAGACATAATTAAATTGTGAAGAAAAATTTATGTAAAAAATAGGCTCTGATAAATATAGGTCAACTATGCAAAATATCCATGCCAAAATAATACTATATACACTGCCATGGAGAACCGAGGCAATTAGTCCTGTACATCAAAATGAAATAGAATAGTCCGTGGGCCACAGTGTAGCGACACAAGGGCAAAGCCCACACAGGAGACCTGAGTCCTTTGGAGAGGCATCTGATGAAAAAACTACAGGCACCTCAGGGGGAAGGGAAGAGGGGGGCACCACAGCCACATGAGTCCACGAAGCCAGATCCACGAAGGTGCCACCATGCCCACTGTGCCATCCTGGGGAGTGCAAAGCCACAGTCTCTCAAGTCTCAACAGTGGGTGGGCTGCCCACTGTGCCATCCTGGGGAGTGCAAAGCCACAGTCTCTCAAGTCTCACAAGTGGGTGGGCTGCCCACTGTGCCATCCTGGGGAGTGCAAAGCCACAGTCTCTCAAGTCTCTACAGTGGGTGGGCTGCCCACTGTGCCATCCTGGGGAGTGCAAAGCCACAGTCCATCAGGTGGATGACAGTCTCCACTGGTCAAGGAGGAGGCATGGTGGGCACAGTGAACCCTAAACAGTGCTTGACAGGAAGGGCCCAGCAGAGCGGTGCTTGAGACGGCGGTGCCCAGCGGAGCGGTGCTTGAGACGGCGGTGCCCAGCGGAGCGGTGCTTGAGACGGCGGGGCCCAGCGGAGCGGTGCTTGAGACGGCGGGGCCCAGCGGAGCGGTGCTTGAGACGGCGGTGCCCAGCGGAGCGGTGCTTGAGACGGCGGGGCCCAGCGGAGCGGTGCTTGACAGGAAGGGCCCAGCGGAGCGGTGCTTGAGACGGCGGGGCCCAGCGGAGTGGTGCTTGACAGGAAGGGCCCAGCGGAGCGGTGCTTGAGACGGCGGGGCCCAGCGGAGCGGTGCTAGACAGGAAGGGCCCAGCAGAGCGGTGCTTGAGACGGCGGGGCCCAGCGGAGCGGTGATTGAGACGGCAGTGCCCAGCGGAGCGGTGCTTGAGATGGCGGGGCCCAGCGGAGCGGTGCTTGAGACGGCGGGGCCCAGCGGAGCGGTGCTTGAGACGGCGGTGCCCAGCAGAGCGGTGCTTGAGACGGCGGGGCCCAGCGGAGCGGTGCTTGACAGGAAGGGCCCAGCGGAGCGGTGCTTGACAGGAAGGGCCCAGCGGAGCGGTGCTTGAGACGGCGGGGCCCTGTTCAGCGGTGCCTATCTTCACGGCGGGGCCCTCTTCAGCTGTGCCTATCTTCACGGCGGGGCCCTCTTCAGCGGTGCTCTTCTGCACGGCGGGGCCCTGTTCAGCGGTGCCTATCTTCACGGCGGGGCCCTGTTCAGCGGTGCCTATCTTCACGGCGGGGCCCTCTTCAGCGGTGCTCTTCTGCACGGCGGGGCCCTCTTCAGCGGTGCCTATCTTCACGGCGGGGCCCTGTTCAGCGGTGCCTATCTTCACGGCGGGGCCCTCTTCAGCGGTGCCCATCTTCACGGCGGGGCCCTCTTCAGCGGTGCCCATCTTCACGGCGGGGCCCTGTTCAGCGGTGCCCATCTTCACGGCGGGGCCCTGTTCAGCGGTGCCTATCTTCACGGCGGGGCCCTCTTCGGCGGTGCTCTTCTGCACGGCGGGGCCCTCTTCAGCGGTGCCTATCTTCACAGCGGGGCCCTGTTCAGCGGTGCCTATCTTCACGGCGGGGCCCTCTTCAGCGGTGCTCTTCTGCACGGCGGGGCCCTGTTCAGCGGTGCCTATCTTCACGGCGGGGCCCTCTTCAGCGGTGCTCTTCTGCACGGCGGGTCCCTCTTCAGCGGTGCCTATCTTCACGGCGGGGCCCTGTTCAGCGGTGCCTATCTTCACGGCGGGGCCCTCTTCAGCGGTGCTCTTCTGCACGGCGGGACCCTGTTCAGCGGTGCCTATCTTCACGGCGGGACCCTGTTCAGCGGTGCCTATCTTCACGGCGGGACCCTGTTCAGCGGTGCCCTTCTGCACGGCAGGGCCCTCTTCAGCGGTGCCTATCTTCACGGCGGGGCCCTGTTCAGCGGTGCCTATCTTCACGGCGGGGCCCTCTTCAGCGGTGCTCTTCTGCACGGCGGGCCCTGTTCAGCGGTGCTCATCCAGTAGGTCAAGGGAGCCAGACCTGGGCTGGACTCCCTGCTCAGTCGCCCTCCGACCGTGATGTTTCTGGACCCTTCGGTGACGGAGTCCTGGGCCCTTTGGTGTCCTCCCTTACAGCTGGGATGTGGCATGTAGGGCCCACCTGCTCCGCGCTCCTGCTGCCTGACTTCTCCACCCTGCTGCCTTTTCGCTCCTTAGATGGGGCTCTCGGGCCCTTGCCTCCCCTAGATGTTGTGGCTGGTGAAGTGGGCGAACTTTGCTCCTTGGGGGCAGCCGTGTCAGTCCTCGCACGGCACCCTTTTGTTTCCTGGTCCTCTTGCCTGGGGGGGGCTGGATGTGTCCTTGCTGCTGATTGAGGTGTCACTGCTGGCAAAGGGTGGACTCCAGAACCCATGCACAACAGTGACACTCGAAGCTGGGCTGGTGGTGGCTAAGGTGCTCTTGGGACTCTTTGCAGATGGAGGGGGTGGGTCATCGGAGGGAAAGAGGTTAAGATTAGCCAGGAAAACTTTTTTAGGGCCAAGGTAAAGGGTAGGAGAAGTGGTGATGGGAGTGGAGGAAGAGGATGTGGTTGTAGGAGAGTCAGGTGTGCTGTCATTGGGTGAAGGTGCTGGTGCTGTAGGCTGTCGTGAGGTGGATGTCTGTTGGGTGGGTGGCTGCCTGCGTTTGTGTGTCTTGGAAGAGGGGGTGACAGACACAGTGGGAGAGGACACAGGGGACGTGTAAATGGCAGTGGGGGTGGTGACTGCACGCGTGCGGACTGTACTGGAGGGTGTGGTGGTGATGGAAGCACTGGCTGATGTTGGTGTGCATGCAGGTGTGAGTGTAGACGTCACAGGGAGGGAGGAGGGAGACGAGGAGGAGGGGGACACAGAGGTGGCAGTGACTGTTGGAATGTCTGCATCTGGGTGTTGCTTGGGTGAGTGTTTGTGGGATCTGTGGTGCTTGTGTCTGGATGAGCTGCCCTTGGGTGTTGAGGTGTGTGCAGGCTGGTCAGATGGTGTGGATGGGATAGGCTGAGGAACAGGAGACAGAGACAGGCTGGAGGCAGTCAGAAGAGGGAGGCTGGAAACAGGGACAATGGCTGCCGTCAGTGCTGAGGCCAGAGCATTGAACGATCGTTGATGGGCAGCCTGACCCGAATGAATGCCCTCCAGGTAGGCATTGCTCCGATGCACCTCCCTTTCTACCCCCTGGATGGCATTCAAAAGGGTAGTCTGCCCAACAATGAGCGTCCTCAGGAGGTCACTGAGCTCCGCACTGAGGGCAGCAGGGGTGACAGGGGCAGGGGCTGAGGTGCCTGGGGCGAAGGAGACGCCCGCCTTCCTGGGCGAGCGGGCACGGAGCGTAGGCTGAGGGGCTGCAGGGAGGGCGGGGCTGGTGCGCTGGGTGGCGGCTGTACCTGTAGAGGCGGGGGGCACGGATGTTGCCGCCACCGCTAGGGAGCACCCATCTGAGGACGTGTCTGTGTCGCTGGTCTCACCACCGGTCCCCGTTGTGGTGCTCCCCTCGCCCTCCGGATCACTGGTCCCCTCGGTGTCTGTTCCTGGGCCCACCGGGGCCTTGTGACTTGCAGCTCCCTCGTGCTCCGATGCCAAATCTCCTCCGCCTGATGATGCTAATGCACACATGCACAAGAAGATGAAGAAGAAGGGTGGGGGGAGAAAAACGAAGACCAGGTTGAGTGCATGCAATGTCAACACCGTTGGCGGAGAGGACAGACACAGGAGCCTCATGCACTAAGCCGCGCATTCGGGGTACACTACTCAGTACTTCTGACTAGGACAACAGGTCTAGAGACGACAAACGTGCACATGTGTGAGGCTGGACCATCAATAGCTGTACTTGTCACCCTACAGAGGTGGGGGCCGGGAGCACAGGGCCATGCCTAAGGGAGAGGACTACACTACAGAAAGCGCCCTGGCCTAATGTCACCCACAACCCTCCTCCCCCACCCAGACGCCTCCACTGCACAGAAAGATAGCAGAATGTGCTGATACTCACCCCCTTGTGTCTGCTGTGATGTCCTCAAGCGCCCATCCAAATCAGGGTAGGCCACCGCCAGGATCCGGGACATCAGGGGGGCCAGGGTACGACTGGCACCCCTCCTAGGTTGGGAGGCCATCCCCAGCAGTGACTCGGCGGTCTTCCTGGTCCCGCAGCGGATGTCCTCCCACCTCTTGCGGCAGTGGGTGCCCCGTCTGACGTGGACCCCCAGGGCCCGGACTTCCTTGGCGATGGCACGCCAAATCTCGACTTTCTGATGGGCGCTGACCTATGTGACATGTACAGGGTGGGAAGGAAACATTCATCAGTTTACTGCATGTTAGATGTGATTGGCCCCCCTCCCCAACCTTGCCATATGGCACATGCTCTCATCTGTCGTGCGTTGCACTCCTCCATCGCCCCCCACCCCACCAACTTACATCCACCCCACTCCACACAGGCATCGCCCATTCCATGTGCACTCGGTGTACTTACCTGTTGGTCTGGAGGACCGTAGAGTAAAGCATACTGGGGGAGGACCCCATCCACGAGCTTCTCCAACTCTTCAGACGTGAAGGCAGGGGCCCTTTCCCCAGTCGCAGCAGCCATTGTCACTTCCAGACCGAGGTCACAGCAGCACTTGCAGTATAGGTCCTCTCCTGTGGATGATCAGGTGCGTACCGCGGCGGTGCGTACCGCGACCGCCGGCACACCTCGTCATTGGCTCCTGAAACCCATAGGCTTCAATGTTAACCAATGCGTCTTCGTATAGCGGTCTTCGACCGCCTACAGCCACGGTGTGCCCCGCCAGCGCATTGACCTCACATCCCATTGTCCCACTTCACAGGTCAGGCAGCCGCCATTTCAAGGGCCCACATGGCATAATTTCTACTGCGTCACACAGGCCTAGGCCTTGCATTGCCACACATACACGCCTTTCAATACATAGATAACCGTGTGCTATGCAAGCTGTGGTGAACGTACCTGTGATTTGCTTGACTCTGTGCTCCATGTTGTCCTTCCTAGGCACCGTCCGCTGGGACTTGCGAGGAGAAGGATGAATCCTCGCGTGTACCGCCCGCTGGTGGACCTGTCGACAATGGAAGAACGCCACATCATACTACGATACCGACTTGACCGTGCCACTATACATGAACTGTGTGCCCAGCTGGAGCCAGCCCTGATGTCCCCCATCCGCCAACCCACAGGAATTCCCCCTCTGGTGCAGGTGCTGTCAGTCCTCCATTTTCTTGCAAGTGGCTCATTCCAGACAACAGTGGCCATGTCATCTGGAATGTCTCAGCCCATGTTTTCAAAAGTTTTGTCTAGAGTGTTGTCTGCCCTGACGAAACACATGCGGAGTTACATTATATTCCCTGAGGAGGTTGATTTGGCCACTGTGAAGGGTGATTTTTATGCCCTTGGACATATTCCCAACATAATTGGTGCCATTGATGGGACCCATGTGGCCTTAGTCCCTCCAAAAGACAATGGGCAGGTGTACAGAAACAGGAAAAATTACCATTCTATGAACGTCCAGGTGGTCTGTTTGGCTGACCAGTACATCTCCCATGTGAATGCCAAGTTCCCTGGTTCAGTGCATGACGCGTATGTGATGCGTAATAGCAGCATCCCTCATATGATGGAACAGCTACAGGGACAACGTGTGTGGCTAATAGGTGACTCTGGTTACCCCAACCTGCCTTGGCTATTGACCCCAGTGAGGAATCCCCGGACCAGGGCAGAGGAACAGTACAATGAGGCCCATGGGCGAACTAGGAGGATCATAGAAAGGACCTTTGGCCTCCTGAAGGCCAGGTTTAGGTGCCTGCATATGACAGGGGGATCCCTGATGTACTCACCAAAGAAGGTGTGCCAGATCATCGTGGCCTGCTGTATGCTTCACAATCTGGCATTGCGACGTCAGGTGCCTTTCCTGCAGGAGGATGGTCCAGATGGTGGTGTTGAAGCAGCTGTGGAGCCTGCGGAGAGTGAAGAGGAGGAAGACTCAGAGGACGACACAGACAACAGGGACAGAGTTATCCAACAGTATTTTCAGTAGCACACAGGTAAGAATCACCCACCCCATTTTACTTTTCCTGAAAGCCTCCTGCATCTCAACTTTGTCTATTACCCTCCAGTTCTTTTAAACTGATGTTTGATTTTCCCTTCCCTTTTCAGTGCTGTATGACCCACTGCGTGACTTCTGCTTGGTTAGCCCATGGACTAATGCTTATTGATCTCGGTATGTGTTCAGCACAAAGTTAACAGAACATAATTGATCTGTAATGTGTTATACATTTGTAAATAATACAGGCTGACTCCTGATTGATTTCAGTGCATTGAGTGATTTATTTTTTGTGCTAGATAATGGTACATGATATTAACACGATGATGGGTGTGGGTGGGGTAATGTCCATGGCAGAGTCCAGTTCTCAGTCTCACAGGTGCGTTGTCCATATGCCTGTGGAAGGATGGAGCAGGGGCAGTTCAAGGTTGGACAGGGTGGCAATGTGGGACAGTGGGATGACTTCAGAGGGTATCTCATGCTGGCGGGGGTCTTGACATCCTACTCTGTCTATTTTTTTGATCTCAGGCTCCTCTTGCGGGGTAGTTGTTCTTCAGCAGGAGGTGGGGTTCTGGTGGCCTGTCGTTGTGGTGGGGCCTCCTGTCCACTAGCGCCGGCGGAGGTGGTAGGCTGTTCCTGGTCCGGGCTAGTGACAGGGGCCCTGTGTGGTGCCACATGGTCCCGCAATGTGTCTTCTATCCGGTTGAGGGCCTGGACTATGCTCCCCATAGCGGTAGAGATGTTGGTGAGTTGATTGCTGAACCCCATGTAGCGTTCCTCCTGCTGTGCCTGGATCTCCTGGAACCTGGCCAGTACCGTCGCCATCGTCTCTTGGGAGTGGTGGTAGGCTGCCATGATGGTGGTGAGGGCCTCTTGGAGAGTGGGTTCCCTGGGCCTCTCCTCCCCCCCCCTGTCGCACAGCAGCCCTCCGAGTTGCCCGGTTTCCCCCGGCCTCTGTCCCCTGGACGGTGTGCCCACTACCGCTGCCCCCAGGTCCCTGTTGTTGTTGGGGTGGTGGGTTAGCCTGGGTGCCCTGTAGTGGCAGACACACCGCTGATTGACCTGTCCTAGAGACAGAGGCATGGGCTCGCTGGGTGGGAGCTGTGCTGTTGTTCCCAGAGGGGGTTGGGTCTGCTGTGGCCTGTGGCTGCCTGAGGGGAACCGACTGTCCAGAGGTCCCCGATGGTCCGGGCTGGTCATCACGTTCCAGGTCGACAGAGCTTCTGTCATCACTGGGGGCCTCTTCCGGGGGGGGGATGGACATTTCTGGACCCTCCTGACCGGTGTGTTGGCGTTCGGGTCCTGCATGGGGTAAGAGAGTATGGTTATTGTTTCTGTGTGTGCTATTGCGTGCGATTTATGGGTGCCCTTGTCCCCCAGTGCTGGCATTCCCTTGGGGGAGGTGTTGTGGGGGTGTTTGGGGGGATGGGTATGTGCAGTGGTCATGCTTAGGTGATGGGTGTCCATAGTTTGTGGTGGCATGCAGGGGTTGGTGTTGGGTGGGTTGTGCTGGAGAGACATTCTCAGGGAGGATGTGTGATGGGGGGTTGGGGGTGAGGGTGGGGGTGGGGGTTAGCATGCTGGGGGGGGGGGGGTGAAGTAGTTGAGATTGTACTTACCAGAGTCCATTCCTCCGTGTACTCCAGCGAGGCCATCAGGATGCAGGATGTTTAGTACCTCTTGCTCCCATGCTGTGAATTCGGGGGGAGTGGGTGGGGGTCCCCCGCCAGTCTTCTGCACTGCGATGTTGTGTCACGAGACCATTGAACGCACCTTTCCCCGTAAGTCGTTCCAGCGTTTGCGGATGTCGTCTTGATTTCTGGGATGCTGTCCCACCGCGTTGACCCTGTCCACGATCCGCTGCCATAGCTCCGCCTTCCTGGCTATAGTGGTGTGCTGCACCTGTGAGCCGAAGAGCTGGGGTTCAACTCTTATTATTTCCTCCACCATGACCCGGAGTTCTTGGTCCGAAAACCGTGGGTGCCTTTGGGGTGCCATGGGGTGGTGTGGATGAGGTGTGGGGTGGTGTATGTGGTGATGAGTGTGTTGGTGTGTGGTGCTTTGTGCTTCTATGTGGTGTGTGTGATGGTGTAGTGTGCCTCTGTGTGATGTAGCTCTCTATTCTGTGATGTGTCTCTCTCTCCTTCGTCTCTGATCTTCGGTCGTAGGGGTTTGTGGGTGATGTGGGTGTTTGTTTTATAGTTGATTGGATGTGTGGGAGTGTTGTTTGTATGTGTGTCAGGTGTGTGTATTTCAAATTGTCCAATGTGGCTGTGCTTTGTATATGTGTGTGTATTTTGACCGCGGCGGTGTGTACCGCCAATGGAATACCGCGGTTGAAAGACCGCCGCGTGGATTCGTGGGTCAGAATGGCATGGGCGTGTTTGTGTTGGCGTGGCAGTGGAGGTTTGGTCATCTCCAGTTTTCCGCGGCCCGCTGATGAGGCGGCCTTCCTTGGATGTCGGGTTTTTGGCGGTTTCACAGTTGGTGGTCAGAATGACCGTGGCGGTTTACCGCGGCCGCGGCGGTAGAATGGCGGAGTTCTGACCGGCGGTATAGGCTTTTTACCGCCGAGGTCAGAATGACCCCCTTAGTGTTTTTTGGGAATAGCCAACTTCTATCGACAATTTGTAGCAGACTTTGCCCAGAGAACCAGCTATATTACTCAAACCCTTAAAAAAGACCATCTAAAAAAGGGCTTTTGTTGGACACAAGACGCAGAGTTAGCCTTTCAAGACTTAAGGAAAGCCTTTATTCAAGCCCCCATTCTACGACACCCAGACACCAGCAAACAATTCATTGTGATCGCAGACGCATCCGAAAGAGCCATTGGGGCTGCCTTACTGCAAAGGCAAGACGATGATGATTTAGAGCACCCGGTATTCTACCTTTCCCACATTTTATCCGACGCAGAACAGAACTATTCCGTGCTAGAACGTGAATTACTCACCTTAAAGACCGCATGCACAGAATGGAGACACTTTCTGATGGGCTCGAAAGAACCATTTGAAGCCCAGACAGACCACAGAAATCTACAGTGCTTAAGAAACTTTCAGTGTCAGAATAGCCGGCAGGCTCGATGGGCTTTCTTTTTCAGCCAATATGACTTTTATATCACATACATCCCTGGTTCTCAGAACATCCTGGCGGATGCCTTGTCCCGACGTTACCCTGAGTGCAGTGATTCTCCTGTTCAGAACCTATTTGACAATAACAAGATCATTGGTTTGGTACAGACTTTTTTAGACCAAGTCAGGTCCGAATATGCCCGTCTAGAAGACACAGAGCTGAATAAGTTGCGTTCGCAACTTCATATAGATCAAGGGTAATACTATCATGATAAGACCCTGTTCTTACCCACTAAACTAGTACAGACTGAAGCCTTAAGTATGTGCCAGGTCATCGAGGAATGAAAGCTACTCAAGAACTTCTGCTTCGCTCCTTCTGGTGGCCAACTCTCAAGACAGATACGGAAGAATATGTATCATCCTGTCCTATATGTGCTCAAGCCAAGACACCCCATACTAAACCAGTAGGATTACTTCGCCCACTACCAGTTCCCCCAGGTCCATGGCACACTATCTGCACAGATTTCATGTGCTCATTACCCTCTCCAATGGGAAATCACATAATAATAGTAACCGTGGACTCCTTCACTAAGATGGCTCACTTCACGGCCTTAAGAAAGTTGCCAACGGCAAAAGAATTAAATTAGGTCAAATCTTTGCACAAGAAATCTTTCCACTTCATGGATTACCTCAGGTCATTATATCGGATAGGGGTCCACAATATATCTCCCGATTCTGGAAACAATTCTGTAAGACCTTGGGAATCAAAGTGGCCTTATCATCAGGGCAGGGTTCCATCCTCAAACTAACGTACAGACGGAACGACTCAATCAAGGCCTCAAACAATATTTACATAGCTTCTGCAATGCTACGCAGAGTAATTGGACTACCTATTTACCGCTTGCAGAATTCTCCTACAACAACTCCATAGACAGCGCCTCGAAGGTCTCCCCTTTCTATGGCTCCTATGGTTTCCATCCTAAGGCCTTTCCAACTCCCCTGAAAGATACTTCCAATCTTCCTGCCATCTCCTCCTATGTTCGACAGCTACAGGGTGTCAAACGTGTTCTCCATTCCAACCTTGTGGCCACTAAGTCTCGCATGAAAAAGATAGCTGATAAGAGACGTTGTGCGGCTCCTCACTATAAGGTCCATGATAAAGTTTGGCTCTCCTCTAGATTCCTACCTCTCCAACTTACTCAGAAAAAATTCAAACCCCGTTTTTATGGTCCCTTCCTGATTCTCAAAAGGATTAACCCAGTGTCTGTGCGTCTTCGCCTGCCCCGGACTTGGAAGATACACCCTGTATTCCATGTCTCTCAACTTAAACCTTACCTTCCTGATCCTTTTCATAGACAATTCTCCTGTCCTCCCCCTCTGTTGGTTGATAATGTGCCCGAGTACGAGGTCCAGGAAATCTGTGACTCTCGGTTTTTCCATGAACGCCTCCAATATCTTATTCATTGGAAAGGCTACCCTATGAGTGAGTGTTCCTGGGAGGATGCCCCTTCAGTTCATGCCCCTCTTTTGGTCTGTCGCTTTTTTCGACTCTTCCCTCACAAACCTGGGGCCTCGGCGGGGATACTTACTGTCACGCTGCGGTGGCCACGGCGGCCGCAGGCTCAGGTCGCTGCGGCGCGGCATTTGATGAATGCTGCGGCCTGCATGCAAGCCGCGGGAGAAGCCACGGCTTGCAGACAGGCCGTGGGAGAAGCCCCGAGTCTGGTCAGGGGTCGCGGCACTCGCCGCGCCCCCTTCTTTCGTTTCTGCCGCAAGGGCAGATGCGGTAGGAATTGAGACCCCGAGTGGGTCTCAGACCTGCCGCGCATAGCGCATTTAGTGCGCTTTACATTCAGACAAATTACATAACCTTCTGCTTTACCATTTACCAGTATTAACAGGCAAAAGCCGAATACCTACACATGGTGGTGTTTTTATGCATGTCTTTTCCATTTCCCAGCATGCTGCCCACTTCCTCTCTTCCCAGCATGCATTGTTTCTCTCTGTTTGGACGCATGTTCTTTATTCACTGTTATACTCTTTTCCCCAATCCAAGATGGTGGTGTTTCTACTTCCTGTTTCCTGCTTCCTGTATAGGGGTATATAAGGGTAATTCAGTGTCTTACTCATTGCGTTGCAACACTCCTTTGGTGGTAGTCACGCTCCGGCTGGTTTCCTCTTGTGGATCCAGTGTTTCCTGACCTGTCTTCGTCTCCAGTTTTCCTGTACTCTCGGATCTTCAGTTCTAACGCCCTTGTGCCCTCCTTCTGTTTCAGGGAGTTCCTGTTGGAGGTTTTTTACCCTTTTGGGGTTTTTCCTCTGGGACTCCTTCTGGTGGGCACGGACTGTAGTGGCTTGCTATTGTCAAACAGCACCGTGGCTACCGGAAGGGGTCGCCCCTACCTCGGCCAGAGCAGAACCTGCCGGAACCGGGGTCGTTCCCCAACCCTCATCAACTTCGACGGTAAGCCCAGTGAAAACCGTGACAACAACGGGCTAGAGTTGGTTTTGGTGACAAGCCAAAGATAATGGCAATAAGTCTGATTGTCCAGCTCTGCTCCGCCAGTCTCGCCCTCGCCTCCGTCTCCCGCATTCACCGCACCACCACCGGAGGAAGATCCTTCTCTTACCTCGCCACCAAGAGCTGGAACTCCCTACTGCCCCAACTACGCCAGACCCAAGACCTCCTGTCCTTCAGAAAACACCTCAAAACATGGCTATTCGACCAATAGCTCCCCCCCAGGCACCTTGAGACCCTAATGGGTGAGTAGCGCGCTTTATAAATTGATTGATTGATTGATTGATTTAGCATGAAAAGTTACAATAAAGGCAGCAGGCCTGAGATATTGATTGTCAAGGGCAAATGTGAAAGTTAATAGGCATTTATAGGTGAATTGTTATTACTCTGAATTAATGCCTACATATGGTTGTTTTGTTGGATGGAACCATTTAGATTAACTTAGCAGGTAAGGGTTTTGGTGTTGGAACCCCCGCTGACAAACTGTGGTTATAGAAGATTTGAAATCAGAATCCTTGTTAGGCCCTATTTGAAGGGATAGTATTTTGCTTTCCCAAAGTAGTTTTGTACACTATGGAATTTTATGTCTATGTCTGATGGTTATCTTGTAGGGAAACTTAAATTCTATAGATGAGTGCTCAGCTGGTTATAGTGACAAGCCAATGATAACAGGTAGAGGCCTGATTGGTTCACTAGGAAAGAATATTTCCGATGCCATAGGTCTGATCTGCTTATTATGAAAAGTTATGATAAACACAGTAGGCTTGCCATACTGGTTGTGAAAAGCATATGTGAAAGTCAATAGGAATTTAAGGGTGAATTTATATTTTTCTGTATTAAGGCCTAAAGAAAGGTATTTTGATACATGAAATGTCGCAAATTACTGTTGTACGGAAGGAATTCAGTGTTGGTCGCATATATATGTGTGTGTGTGCATATGTATATGCAAGTATATATAGGTGTATATATATATATATATATATATCAATATATACAAATGGATATTTATATGTATATATGTCAAAACATCTTGGATATGTATATATGTACGTATATGTACGTATGTATGTATATCAAGGTGTGTGGTTATGGCAAAAGACGTTGGATTTTTTTGGTCTGCACTGATCCTCACCTGTGTGTGCACTGGAGTCATTTGGAGATATATATATATATATATATATATATATATATTCACTAAAAAACAAAGGTTACAGGGACTTTATAGTTAGGAAATAGAATTAAAACCCCCCAGAACAATTCTCTTAAAAAAACAAAGGTTACAGGGACGTTATAGTTAGGCTCACATTTTAAATGTACCAAACCATAGAAATTCACCTATTCTAGTTAGAGTTATCTCAAATAACTATAACTCATGCCCTAACATAACTATAACTTGCGCCCCCGCCATGCACAGTTGGGCGGGGGCGCAAGTGTTTTGGGACCCTCGCTTTTAATCTGCTCCAACTTGACTGATCACTCCAAAACTTTCCAAACAGACGGTGAAGTGAGTTTGTATTTTTTGGGAAAATGTTGTGAAGGTTCATCAAATGGTACCAAAGTTATTAGCAAAAACCCTTTTTCTATAGAAACTGGGTCCTAACTATAAATATCTAGTGGCTGTCTGGAAAGTTTCAAGGTGATTTGTCCAGCGAGGCTGAGAAAAATGGAGGGTCCCAAAACACATTTTATCCATGCAATTTCTCACAGGGATTTTAGACACAAATACAGCCCAAAACACTGAACAGAATTACACTAAATTAAGCAGAAAGCTAGATCTTGGCCCAGAAACATCTCTTTTTGTAATTTGGTGTAAATCTGTTCAGTAGTTCTGAAGTTATTAATGAAATAAAATTTTTATGTATATCTAGAGACGCGGATCACCACGCCAGTAGCAATGCCCTGATTGGCTGGCTGCGACCTTACAAGAAAGTTGCAACTGCCCATGGTTTCCCAGGGTAGGGAGATCAAATTAAAATACAAAATAAGGGCATTTTTTAGGGGGCATGGCAGGATCGGCGGATTAACCGCAACACTCAACATGGCCGCAGTGTGAATCCGCCCCAGATCCAGACCCCAATAAAAAAAAGATACACCCACTCACACACCCATACAACCACTCAAACAGCCACTCACACATTCACACAGCCACTCACAGACTCATTCACACACTCACACACCCATTCATAGTCTCACAAAACCATCACCGCACCCACTCACGGACCCACAAGAACACTCACACACCCATTCACACACTCACAGACCCACAAAGCACTTTCTCAAACTCACATGCACCCACACAGCCACTCACATACCCACTCACACACCCATCACACACACACTCATTGACACACTCACACACCCACTCACAGACCCACAAAATCACAACCGCACCCCCCTCACAGACCCATACAGTCACTCACACACCAAACTCAAACACCCCTACAGTCAATGATACATTCATTCAGAGACCCAGAGAACCACTCACACACACACACATGCACTCACACACCCACTCACATGGCCATCTACACACCCATACAACCACTTACACATCCACTCAGAGACCCACACAGCCACGTACACACCGTACAGCAAAATCGGATCCGCTGACCCATCGCAGATCCTCCCACAATATAAAAGGTGGACCCCTTATTTTGCCCTGGATCCACGTGGATCTGTGGATCTAAGTGAGAAATTAGAAAACACACCCAGTCACCCATCTATACAGCCACTCATATACCCCTTTATATACCCAAAATAGACACTTACACAGCCTGGTACCCACTGTCTTAATGACTTATGTAGCTACTCACTTGCTTAATAGCATGTATCTTAATAGTATCTAATGTAAAGTTAAATGTATTTTATATACGCTTTGTAGATATTTACTTGTGTTTAAAGAGGAATGGCAAATAGAACAGTAAGGTTAGAAAAAATCAACAATTATGCTTGTTGACAGCATCCATAAACTGGGCAAAAGATGACATTTTAGAGCAACTGGCATATGACGTTTGCTATTATGAGTGACCATGTCTTCCAGTTTTGGTGAAACATCGGGGATGGTAACCATCTGGTGAAGATATAAGGGTCCAACAGATGGTTCAGCTGCTGATGATACACCATACACCACCTTCTCTCTCTTTTACCATCTTGTGATATGCGCTTGATAGTATGATTTTTAGGTGTTTCCGAATACAGGATTTGCCATGTGAATATTTCTTCACCATATCTCTTGGCAGTTTTTGCTGCAAATATTGCACTGGACAAATTTTAGGAAGAACTTTCATTTCTCCTGAAGCAATTGATAAATATTTTGTAACGTTGGAGGAATTCTTTGGAGGTGGTTAGTCTTCTTCTTCTTTGTCCTGCTTTTCCCTTTCTCTCCTATCTTCAGCAGAAGACATCTTAACTTTGAAACTCTTTTCTTTTGTAGGAACACCAGAAGAACAATGGATTTGTGGTTTTGATTCTGTCTCCAGAGAGATGACAAACCTAAATAACTGATTTAGGGTGTGGTTTGCTATGTGGATGGCTGGAAACTTAGTGCCTGGTTATGAGTTCGGCGGACGGCTTACACCATCCGCTGAACTTCCGATGGGGAGGTTGCCGCTATGCTGGCTACCTCCCCGCAGGGCCCATTAAGAGTTTCCCGCTCGGTCAGCGGGTGGAAACCTGAGTTGTCTCTGGATCGTAATCGAGCTGGCGGCAATGCTGAAAGATGCCTATGGAGAATAGGGGTGCTCTGGTTCCAGTCTGCCAGCAGGTAAGTACCTGCGTCCTCGGGGGCAGACCAAGGGGGCTTTGTAGAGCACTGGGGGGGACGGGACACAAGTAGGCACACAAAATACACCCTCAGCGGCACAGCAGCGGACGGGTGCAGTGTGCAAAGCAGGCGTCGGGTTTCAGGCAGGAAACAATGGAGGGACCCGGGGGTCACTCTAGCGATGCAGACAGGCACAGGGGGGGCTCCTTGGGGCAGCCACCACCTGGGCTAGGCAGAGGGTCGTCTGGGGGTCACTCCTGCGTTGAAGTCCGGTTCCTTCAGGTCCTGGGGGCTGTGGGCGCAGTGTTGGCTCCAGGCATCGGGTCCCTTGTTACAGGCAGTCGCGGTCAGGGGGAGCCTCTGGATTCTCTCTGCAGGCTTCGCTGTGGAGGTTCAGGGGGGTCGTCTCTGGTTACTCACGGGCTCGCAGTCGCCAGGGAGTCCTTCCTGAGGTGTTTGTTCTCTGGATCTCGAACCTGGGGCATTGGGTGCAGAGTGTGAAGTCTCACGCTTCCGGTGGGAAACGTGCAGTCTTTGAAAGTTGCTTCTTTGTTGCAAAGAAGTAGCTGGTTTTGAACAGGGCCGCTGTTCACTGGAGTTTCTTGGTCGTTTAGTCCAGGGCAGTCCTCTGAGGCTTCAGAGGTCGCTGGTCCCTGTCGGATGCGTCGCTGGAGCAGGTTTTCGAAGTTGGAGACAGGCCGGTAGGACTGGGGCCAAAGCAGTTGTTGTCTTCCTCCTTCTCTGCAGGCTTGTAGGTCAGCAGTCCTTCTTGTTTCTTCAGGTTGCAGGAATCTGATTTCCTGGGATCTGGGGAGCCCCTAAATACTGAATTTAGGGGTGTGTTTAGGTCTGGCAGGGCAGTAGCCAATGGCTACTGTCCTTGAGGGTGGCTACACCCTCTTTGAGCCTACTCCCTGTGGAGAGGGGGGCACATCCCAAATCCTATTTGGGGAATCCTCCAAACTCAAGATGGAGGATTTCTCAAGGTAGGGGTCACCTCAGCTCAGGACACCTTAGGGGCTTTCCTGACTGGTGGGTGACTCCTCCTTGTTTTTCTCATTATCTCCTCCAGCCTTGCCGCCAAAAGGGGGGGCAGTGGCCCGAGGGGCGGGCATCTCCACTAGCTGGGATGCCCTGGGGTGCTGTAACAAAAGGGGTGAGCCTTTGAGGCTCACCGCCAGGTGTTACAGTTCCTGCAGGGGGAGGTGAGAAGCACCTCCACCCAGTACAGGCTTTGTTCCTGGCCACAGAGTGACAAAGGCACTCTCCCCATGTGGCCAGCAACATGCCTGGTGTGTGGCAGGCTGGCAGAAACTGGTCAGCCTACACTAGAAGTCGGGTAGGTATTCAGGGGGCATCTCTAAGATGCCATCTGGATGTATGTTGCAATAAATTGCACACTGGCATCAGTGTGCATTTATTGTGCTGAGAAGTTTGATACCAAACTTCCCAGTTTTCAGTGTAGCCATTATGGAACTGTAACTGTAGAGTTCGTGTTTGACAAACCCCCACACCATATACTCTTATGGCTACCCTACACTTACAATGTCTAAGGTTTTGCTTAGACACTGTAGGGGCATAGTGCTCATGCACATATGCTGTCACCTGTGGTATAGTGCACCCTGCCTTAGGGCTGTAAGGCCTGCTAGAGGGGTGACTTACCATGCCACAGGCAGTGTGAGGTTGGCATGGCACTCTGAGGGGAGAGCCATGTCAACTTAGTCATTTTCTCCCCACCAGCACACACAAGCTGAGAGGGAGAGTGCATGTGCTGAGTGAGGGGTCCCCAGGGTGGCATAAGACATGCTGCAGCCCTTAGAGACCTTCCCTGGCATCAGGGCCCTTGGTACCAGGGGTACCAGTTACAAAGAACTTACCTGAGTGCCAGGGTTGTGCCAATTGTGGAGACAAATGCACAGTTTAGGGAAAGAAGACTGGTGCTGGGGCCTGGTTAGCAGGGTCCCAGCACACTTTCAAATCATAACTTAGCATCAGCAAAGGCAAACGGTTAGGGGATAACCATGCCAAGGAGGCATTTCCTTACACTGATGCTTTCCCTTTTTACCTACCTTTTGCCTACCTTAGTTAGTAGATTACTGCACCAGGATTACCTTTTTCCAAATTATTTTTGCCGTTTCGTTCTTTTTGTCTTTTGCCCGCATGTGTTTCGTCCCACACATGTCTTCCCTTGATTTGGACAATTGTTCAGTTTCCCTGTGCCCAGCTAAACTTATAATTCTGTTGATTTAAATTGACTGATGCTTGCTAACCCTGAGCAACCCTTGATTTCCGTATCACAGATGTACCTGTTAATGTTGTGCGTTATTCTTCTTGAATGCTTAGTTTTGTTAATTTTAGTCTGCCCGCACTTATTTTGTCGCCTTGGGCAACCATTGGTGAGTCTGCACCTATACAACCTAGTTTTACGAATTGTCTACATGACTTTGAGCTTAAGTTTGTAATAAATCTCCTTAACTTTACTCCTGATTGGAGTTTTCCTTGCATGGCCACATTGGCCATTCTGTGTAACTTAATTGGTTTGTATTGAAATTGTGTTAATGGTTCTACCTCATATGTAGCTGGGTCCAAAGATTTTTAGACCTCAAAGAGCATTGATTCCTGTGAAGGACGGAAATGCTCCAGAAGTCACAATAGCATTGAGTGGTTTGCATATTGCGAGGAGAAAAGAATGACAGGTTAATCTTATTTGAAGTGTGCACCTTCTTTCTGCAAAAAATGTTTTCTTTTCATGGCTGGAAATGTACTCTGTGGGTGGCTGCTTGGGTGCCATATGTTTCTGAAATATCTTCACCCCTGTAGGCGCCTGCTGACTGACCCACAGATCGCTGTTGAATACCCAGGGGAAACAGAACTATTTTCCTTTGTAAGGGCCCAGAAATAACAAGGAGTGCACATTCAATTAAAATCAGTGAGAGGCATCACAAAAACACTGAAAAAGATCATATTGGAAATGACCAAAATTTAGAATACTCGTATGGATACTTTGTTGGACTTTGAAAACATTTGATAAATACTACTGTGCTCAACTTTCTTCGACATGCCACGCGGTGTCAAATTACACCAAACATTCGTATAACCTCAGCTGTCAACTGGGGACATTTATCAGAGAGTGAAGAGTGTGACTTAGAGTGAGTAGGAAGAAAAGTGAATGTGAGACGAGTGAGTGCGAGTGAGAGTGAGTAACTGTGTTTGTTCGAAAGTTTTCTGAGTGTGTGTCTGCTGCGAAATTTTGGCTTACGGGCACCCGTGGCAAAATGATGGTACTGGCACATTGAAGGTAATTCTAGGCATAGGAGGAGGGCATCCAAAGCAAAATGCAGACTCTGGGATGCCTATGACAAAATGCTTTTATTGGCGTACTGGAGGTAATTCTGTGCCTTAAAGTGGACAGTCAAGCATATTGGGGTTGAGTGGTGAGTTGGGGGAAGTCAACCGTGAAAAATGCTGGTTCTGAAATACTGGAAGTAATTTCTTACATACAGGCCACCAATGGTATGTGGACAGTTTCCATGGTACAATTCTGGTACTGGAGTATTGTATGCAATTTTTGTCATAAGGGGGTAACCATAAGAAAATGCTAGCATTGGCACAACAATGGTAATTTGTAACATATGGGGGACTGTCAAGGCAAACTGAAAAGAAAAATGGGGTGAACTCCTGACAGGTATTACTCCCCACCACTCTGAAGGATCATCACTGCTCTGCAGACACGGGTTACATTCCTGACCTCGTTCTGACAGTCTTATCTCTTGCTGTGGGGCGGGGCCCCTCTCATCTTCATCATCACCAGGGCATCAGTATCCTATTCTTGCAGAACGGGTAGCAACTCTCCAATGAATTTCCACGCATTGGCAGAATCAGAATCAGGTTTTAACAAATACACGGGTAAAGAAATAAAACAATCATAAAATAGGGGCTGCTCACAAAAAAGGACAGTTGACAAGTTTGAAATATTTGCGATAGAAATATCTGTACTTTAGTACTTTGCTAACTCTTATTTTGCTCTTACCAAAGGAATATGATTTAAAAGGGTGGTGGGTGAATTGCATGGTCGGTTAGCAGCTTAAACCAAGAAACTCTGGGTACTGTAGGAGACAGGGTTTCATATTGTGAGGTGTGGGCAAGTCCTCACCAGGGCTCTTGTGTTTACATTCCAGAGTCTAGAATATAAGGTGACAGCGTAGGATGGCGCGCCTGCTTGTGGTAGCTATGGAACCCAAGACTGCCAAAGTCAGAAGATGCCCTGGAGGCACATGGTTCTTCTAATTCTTTTTCATACCCCTCCTTGGCTCGTGTACCCCCTCGCCTAATCATCCTGTTAGCTGACCTCCCTTCCCTGTCTTCTTTCCATCTATCTTCATCATGCAGGAATCTAGGGTGTGAAGCTGAGGATGTTTGCAGTGGTGTACTATGGCTTTTACAGGGACAGGAAATTATTGTTTTGTTTTAATTATCAGTCCTAAGACTAAAACAGCACCAGAAAAGGCCTGGTCCGAGCATCATCCCCCACTGGACTTTGAATGAAAAATAGCTCGTTGTAAAAACACAACGTCAAAATAAGATTTCTTGGTATTTGGGGATATGAGAAGTGCTTGTAAATAGTGTAGCTTCCAAAAATATTCAGGACTTCCTTCCCTTTTGAGTTCGATCTAATTTTGTATGTTAGATTTCATGTGTATGGTGCGTGTGAATGCCAAGAATGCTGTATAATATCCTTTAAGGGGGTTTTACTTCACCCTCCTTCAGCCATTAGATTTTTTTGGTTCTGTACTTTCAGGCACCGGTTTAGGACACTGCCAATCTCAGCTTGAATCAGCCCAAAGGAGTATTTCCGTCTCATCGGTTTCTTTTTGCTGTTTGGGAGTGTGGTTCTGTCTATTAGAATACAATGAAAATCAGTCGGCAATTAGCTCACTACCAATGGCGAGCAAGCTCTCATAAAAACGTGAAAAATGGGTGCTACAGAAAAGAGGTTGCTTTGTTTTCTGTATCATTGTTTTTTTCAGGTGCATTTGTGTGCAGTCAGCACACCTCCCTAGGGCTACCACACACTCACCGACTAACTTAAACTTAGTAACACAGATCCCCCAGGAGACTGCAGCATGGATATGGAATTTTTTTAGGTTTAACGACAGAATTTTTGTGGCACAATATTTTATTTTTTGTGGTAATTTTATGACACTATATTTTAGTGAAATTCACATTGGTTCAGACTTTTGTAGGCTTCAGCAGAGCTCACATCTCAAAACTAGAATCATAGTATTCTACGGACTTTCCAAACTATGACTTCTCCATGCCTTCCCGACCTCGGGCCTGTTATGATTATTCGATGTGCGGATCACCAGAACATCTCCAGCGCCGCATAAGCTAAGCATCTTATGCAGCAGCAGACTAACCCCCTGTTCAAGCAATGATGGCGCTGGAGAGTGAGGGTGGTGGTCTTAGAAGGAGGCCCACGTTATGTCAGGAGGACTTTCTATCCCGAGTGCCTTTATTGACTGAGCAGAAGGAAGGAAGGCAAAGTCAAGGATGCCATCTTTAGGCTTTAGCAAAACAAGTGCCTTAAGATTCCCTCCAGGTTGTTTGGTAGGATAAATGTGGAGTTTACAAAGGTCTAAAGTCTGGTAGAGGACTCAAGGGGGTGAGAACCGTCAACTATGGATTAATTTAAGAAGCGGTACCACCCTATCCCATGGAAAGCCTTGTTTTGGCCTGTATAAGCGAATAGACAGCGAATTGGGCCAGGCTCTGTGTTAGGACCCTTTAGTTGGGGGGAAAGGGAACGTGAGAGTTGATGGTCCTTATTGGGTCCCATTTTAAATCATTACCGCAGTCCATATGCAAAGAGGTTATAAGTGGTCCACCAAGGAGCCCACACACACAAGGAGGTCTTGTTAGGGGGCCCTGTTCACTTTCCTTTCTTTACACAGGCCTTGGTGAGGACAGCTGGGCAGAGTCAGGTAGCCCCCCTGTTGGATGAAAGACAACAGGGAGTGAAGCTTTGCTGAGCAGCACTCTGGCCATGAGAGCTTCAGCAGCATGAAGATAGAAACCTTGCAGTAGCACTTGTATATTTTTGCTGTGAATGCATCTTGTTCAATTCCTTTTCCCCAATAAAACTGGGTCTGCAATCAATTCAGTGGCATGTATTATGAGGTAGAGTCTTACGAAGAGATCTGAGAATCCAGACTTCGGTTAGGCCGTCACACACTCTCACTGCTAATTGTGCAATGACTCCATCCCCATAATGTCTGCTGTCTGGTCCCACTAGTTCCTCCAATTTGTGATCAGCTCTATTGCGTCATAGGATTTCATAGGGGTCTGTCTGCCCTCTAACCAATATCTCTGTGTGGTGCTTAGCTGTAGGAATATCTAGCTGTCTGTTCTTTCTCACAATCTGCTGCATAGCTCTCTTTTTTCCCTAGAGTAGGTGGCTGTCTGTTCACTCGCTCTATATGATGCAAGCCCTCTTGCTCCATACCATTACAAACAACGCTTACCACCCTAGGGTAGCATTACAGACCAAGGTCCAGATGTACAAAGGTTTTTGAGGTTGTAACATCCCTGATTTGCAGGATCGGGTCATTTGCGACCGCAAATTACCTTATTTTAATGTACAAAAGGCAAACTGTGACTTGGCAACTTATTACCGATTCCATTTGCATGTATGATTCAGTATTTGGAAGGGGCGTGTTTAGGGTGTCCTTTCCAAATATCGATTTGCAGTAGGATGAATTAATGTTTTGTGACTGAAAACCAGTCACAAAACATTAATACTTTACCATCAATTCAAAATTGGTAGTAAACCATTTGAAAATGGGAAGGGGTACCTGTGATAATTCAGTGCACTTTTCAAATGTAAAATAGTCCATCCATTTTAGGTGGTTGAATGATGCAGAGCTCAGCCAATAACATGATGCAGGAGATGCACCATCCTCTTGGCTGATCCACAATACGATTGCCAAAGTCTCAAAGCAGTGGGCAAAGGGGCATGATCAACAGTCAACTGGCCTATAGGGTCATCAGGAAGTGCCCAATGGACTGGTCTGACAGTTCAGTGTGTGGCCCATTTTTTCGGCTGCTGTGGGCCTGTTTTATGGTCTGCTGGACCATTTTTTTTACTGTTGATTTCCCTGATTTTAAAGCAAACATTGCTTGCAGCTAACTCAAATCAATGCAATCTTCTATACCATGCAAACACTTCTACAGTGTGACTGCAAGTTCAAAACTGCCCAGTTTGCAAACTTGGGCCGCTTTTGTTAGCTATCTGATTCACTAACGGGGCAAGTTTTATTTTAGTGCCCAGACCTGTTTTGTGTCCCCGCCCGACCTAGGCCAGATCTCAACCGGAGGTTGCTAACTAGATTCATTATTTGCCCCTTTCATTTCCTCATAGCTATACCATCTATACCAGTAGAGAGTAAAGGATATTTTTGAGAGAGGAATGGAATAAATGATTAATGGGCTGTTGTGGAACTCGTACCGACGTTCAGCTGGAAATGCTCTAAAGTAAACTGCTGCTTAGAGGGTCCAAGAGTGAAGTGTTTATGAGAAAAGAGGTTGCAAAAGTGCAGCCATTGTAAAGAGGCTGCTTGAATAGCAAACAGCACGTTAGCTTGGTGGCAATACAAAAATACTGAGTCAGTGCGTCTACCATATTGAAGGTCCTGAAGGTATTCTTGGCAATTTTTGGTCAAGAGAATATATGAAATGCCTGTGCATTTGTGCTTGCATAAATCCATCAGGATGCTAGGGCACTATGTTGTATGTGCCACCCATCACTGAACTGCTGACAGCACAAACCACTGAATGCTAGCCAACACTAGTAGATAGTACCAGTCATAATCACTGACACATAGTTGTGGTCCATAGCTGCTATAGGTCACCCATCACTGAACTGCTGACAGCACAAACCACTGAATGCTAGCCAACACTAGTAGATAGTACCAGCCACCATCACCAGCTCATACTCATGGATCATATCTTCTACAGGGCACCCATCACTGAACTGGTGACAGCACAAACCAGTGAATGCTAGCCAACAGTAGTATATGGCACACGTTGCCATCAATGGGACACAGTTGTGGTCCATAGCTGTTACAGGTCACCCATCACTGAACCTCTGACAGCAGAAATCACTGAACGCTAGCCAACAATAGTAGATGTATCAGTCATCATCACCGGCTCATAGTCATTGTCGATAGCTGCTACAGGCCACCCATCACTGAATTGGTAACAGCACAAACCACTGAATGCTGGCCAACAGTAGTAGATGGCACAAGTCGCCATCAATGGGAACACTAGCCAACTGTGGTGGCCCACACCTGTTACAACACTACACAGCATTGCTAGGAATGTTGGTATGCCATGCCACTTTACCATTAATGCAGCTAGTCTTGCTAATCTAAGTCACTGTAGATTCTCTCCTTGAAAGACCGAATGTATATTGCAGAAGATAGTGATCCTCAAATGTAATTGCTCAAAACTAGTGCATTTGGCCTTCTTTGGCATAAAGAAGGGTGATCTTAACTCGAAGGCTTGAGAAATACTGGGTGAAGTTCGACAGGATTGCCCATCGTTTTTAATTTTTAGCACACTGAGGTTTAATAATCCATGCTTCACAATCCCTGTGCTTGAATAAAAACCTTAAGAACATGTGTCAGTGTTCTCAAACAAGTGAAACAAGCTTACCTAGTACAGCAGGACATGGTAACCATTTTGGGGGAATGTAGTATTTGTGTGATAGTTATAGCTTTTAGCCTTCGAAAATTGAACTTGCAGGCCTTCATCACTCTGCTTCACTTACACGTATAATGCATATTCTAGAATAGACGCATACACAAACAGGCACAACATACACTGTGATGGGATTAGGTGACAAAACAGGGTATGGATCTGACTGATCATTGGTGAGACACTCAGCCAGTGCCAAATAACTAATTTTATTGAGTGAAAAAAGACTTTAATTGTACAAAAGTGAGAGTTTTAAATTAGACTTTTTTTCTTGGCCAACTTCCCTTGTGCAATGTACACTCTGTAGAAAGGTTTAGTAACTCCACACTATATTTAAAAGAGCTATCCTAGGCTAGGCTAAGGCTTTTAATGTATAAATGATGGATCACACGCTTAAGTTGCATGCCCTGGATTTGGAGCAGAATGTATAATGTTTCTTTCTATAGTTTGCATCCTCCGATTGCTTGGCATCTCAGAAAGACTTCCCCCAATGTACTCCTAAAAACCTGCATGAAAAATTTACCTTGACATACTTCCGCTTGATTCTTCTCCTTTCTTTCTTCAGAGTGACCCTCTTCTTACCTTCCATTCTGTGCATATCTTCTATTTCTGAGTATAGCCTCCTCTCAATCTCACGCCTCTCTGCCTTAATCCTTCTTGTTATAATTCCACAGTTGGCTGACCTCATTTCATAGTAAGGATAGTAAATGCATGCAATGTTTCCTTGAGAGCACATGACTAATTACAATAACCAATAATAATCACTAGAGTAACTTCTAACCTTTGGTTCCAGAGTAATGTGCTACTTGCCATAAAGTGCTTCAGTGACTTGTCAGGGGTAGTAAGTGCCATATAAATACAACTGCAATGATTCAGCCTTATCTAAGAGGTCTTTATGGGGCCAAGGCTTTCATCAGGACAATCATTTGCCCTCTCCCCATTAGTCCGGACATACAATATGAAACATATAAGTTGCATGTAGGCTTACTTGCCCCTATGCAACTCAGGATGTCATAGTGCCATAGTAGTCCTTACTACTTCCTAAGAAGAGGCCGGGGCCATGCCCCTCTAGCCACACTTCCTTCAAGGTTGCCATGTCGCAATGTGCACCTACATTATATTCCATCCTCTTCTGTCTATGGACATGGTCGCTTCATGAAACTAGGGCAATTTCTGTGATGTTTACTAGCTCTGGATGGCAAACGACATCTTCAAGTGTGTGCCCAATTAAGTGAGTCTGTCCAGAAATGCTTTAGAGATATTGAGGGTGATTAGTCCTGATGTGATGAAATCAGGATGTGGAATTTTAATTTGTCAAACCAACTGTTTAAGTGACTGAGGATGTATATTTAGGATATTGATGATTCTGTCTAATAGGGTTTTTGGAAAGGCATCTATGAAAGCTTCATATTTTGATTTGGGTCTGTGTAGTATTGGAAATGTGCATGAGGACATTGGGGTTGGTTTGCATCTCATTAGTAGATATTCACATCCTAATATTCATATAGCTCACACTTTGGCAACAGTTATGCATTTCTTGAATATCACTGCTAGACCTTCTTTTTGTCATGTTGGTACTAAATAGGCATCAATATCTTGGTGGAGTTGCCTGGTGGATCACTGAAGCCATATCATCTCTCATCCAATTGCTGTGATGAAAAGGAAGTCTGATTGTGGTCAGAGTTGTTGTAACACTAGGTAGTAAACATATTCTTTGAATTTGGATACCAATCTGGCATTGATGAGCACACAACTTATATTGGAGTCAAGGGATGAGCGAGGTGGATGTGGTTTGATAAGACTAGGGTTTAAGATTGAGTGTGTTATGTAAGAAGCAGTCCCGTCAGTGGGCTCCATGACATTATTATCCGGGTCATAGATTCTTAGCAGTGCTTTGGTAGGGTTTACCTAAGTAGAAGCATATGACGGTTTATGTTGTTGAGAATGTTGAGTTTTGAGCTTCTACTGTGTTGTGAACTACTGGTATGTGCAGGTAGAGAGGCTCTCTTAGAATGTAGCAGTTCTGCCCACGAAAAAGCCACAGGAAGTTATGCAGTTTTGTAGAAGACCACTCAGACAGAATCTACATGCCTGATCCTGAGGAATGTTGCATCAGTAACAAAACAGTCCCATGCAGGGGCTCTAAGCAGAATCATCCATTGAGGTCACGGGAAGATACGCAGCACTGAAGGGCAGTCTGATTTTGCAAGGATGTTTGAGAAGAGCACAGCAAAAAATGGTAATAGGATTTTTAGCCACTTGAGTTCTCTCTGAAGTTCTGAGTAAGAGCACATGCCGGGCAGTAGAAGATTGCTACAATAGCATGCATGACTCCATGCTGCTCCTTCTGTAAAGTACAAATTATCCCAGAAGAAATCTACAGGTCTCCACACCTTTGCAGCAAAATAGTACACAGTTACAGCAAGTGTTCAGTGACCATCTACAGAGAATGGTTACTGTGTCCTGATTAGGTACGTTTGTGTCATGTGGAGGAAGACCTCCATTTGAATATGGTCTGTAACATGGAGGTCAAAATGCGTCAACATGTTGTACTCATGAGGAGCATGATCACATTGGATGGACATTGGATTAGACCTTTTAAAAAACTAGTAGGAACCTGGGTTTACCAAAAGGGATTGTACTGCACTCATTAGAGACCAAAAGAACTATAATGTCTATGTTGTGGATAGAACAATTCCTCGGACTAATGATATTCAGGACACTTTTTAATTATGAATTCACAAGGGTTCAATATTTGTTATTAAAGTGTTTGTTGTATGTTATGTTTGTACATTCCAACACAAGATCAAGGGAATATATTTAGCTTTCAGTGCTTTGCTTACAAATGTGCTAACCCATGATAAATGTATCAAAAACACACAGCAAAAAATATTAAATGTAACACACTGCATAAAGTCAGTGTGTTACTAATATAAAAAAGTTGATACATTTATGGATAGTGAGGGTTATTTTGTGTTTGCTAAGAGAGGAGATAATGTTGATTGATTATAAGGAGTTGCCACTTGTGTTTCTCCCCTAGGTGGATAGAAAATGTGTTAGTGGTGGGAGGAGAGGGTGGATTTTCACTGTAAGAACACTGACTGTGAAAGTAGATGATAGGCCTCTTTTTTATTTTTTTCCAGGTTATGCCTGTTACAGACTCAATTGATGTGGAATGTTGTCCTATAGGTGAGCTATGTGTAAAGCTTGTTATGGTGGACTGATGTATGGATTCTAGAGGGTTGGATGAATATAAGGGAAGAGAGCAGGTATGGATACCTTTGAGGGGCTAGTGTTGGTGCCTCTTTTGCTAACTATTTATGAAGGAGAATGCAAAGTGAGAGGCCCGTCTTCTGTTTTAGGAAGATGCTGTTGTAGAGAATACTGCCATGTGCCTTACTAAAGCGTGAGGAAGCTTGGTGGATTTAGCCTCTTCATGATGTTAGTATATAAGAGGCTGATAGCTGTGGTTGATAGCGGGAAGAGGTGATCGGACAGGCTTAGCCCAGGTTGGAGAAGCAAATGGGTTGATTTGGGCTATTAGAGAGCAGTGACAGATAGGAGGGCTCCACCTGGCAATACAGACTTCCATTATATTTTTGTAATTGAAGGTGTTTACTCCGACAATTTTAAGCACTCCTATAAATAGATTTTTCAAAAGTAGAAATCATATTTCAAGTTTGGGGCACAGAACGTTATCATTCTTCAAACAGAACTGAGGGTTTGATCAGGCCTGAGGAGCTTAGGTTCCCATGTGTTTTTGCCGACCAGGTTTGACATCAGCATTCAATCCCACATAGATATTTCTTGGAGAACGATTTATGTAGATGGAGTTCGAGATCTACAGTGCTGAAAACGTTACTATTTTCACCATATAAAACGTCGACTCTACGAACAGAGCCTCCTCGCAACGTACAGCATCCCTTGCTGCTGGTAGGTGTTTTTTATACATACCGGTTATTGTGCAGGCTTTGTGACAAAACCTTTCTTGCTGCTGCATAGAGAGGTGCGCAGAGAAAACAGGCTCGTGCCCGTCGTTCCCGCCATCCAGCTGCTTTCCAGGAAATGGAGCTCACCACACGGGTTATATTGCCACCTGAGGTCTTGCCAAAGTAAACAAACTAATTAGCTGAAGTATTTACACTCTCTCGTGCAATAGTTGTTCAAGTTCAAGGGGAGGTGGAAGGTCAGGCTTTTTTATTCTTTGTCTTACTTCCTTGTAAACAGTGGTTCCCAACCTTTTGGTTTCTGTGGACCCCCACTTTAACATTAATGGAACCCAGGGACCCCCACGGAATCATCATGGGAATCCGGGGACCCCCGCCTGTCTCATTACTGGAAGCTGGGGACCTAATTTGTCAATATTTGTTAATATTTTTTAATTTTCTAGGCTCTCGCGGACCCCCTGAGAAGGCTTTGCGGACCCCCAGGGGTTCCCGGACCACAGGCTGGGAACCACTGCTTGTAAAGATACATTTATCTGGCCTCTGTGCTGCTTCTGGTAGGTCTCATTGGGTGAGGCAGGATTTTTCTTTTGCTGGATCGTCAAGGCTTCCCTTTTTCCTCACAGAGGACCTTTTCACAATACTTTATCCAACCAAAAAATAATCAGAAATTGACTTCGGTAGGATTACTTCCAGTGTCAAAACACATCAATTTTTTATAGAATACTCAAAGGATTACAGGAGTAGACAAAAGCATCCCCTGCAGTCGTATATTTTCATGCATATTCAGCTGTGTAAGGATGGCTGAGGATATTTGTACTACTGAAAAACCCCTTCCCTCAGACCCCCCTTCCGGAGCCACGTAGAGGCCCCTAATTGCCCAGTTCTTAAACTATGCAGATAGAGACGCAGTACGACAACCCCAGCTCAAAACGGATCTTACCATCGACTCTACATGAATTAGTATATAATATACCCCGATAACACTACACAAGTCCAGCAGTTGAGGAGATTCTTTATGGCCGTCGAGCAAAAGATGAAATCCATGCATTTGACATATATGCAGTTGTTCATCGCAAACATGAAGATTATAGACAAGAGCAACATGCCTTTTAAGCGGACTCCTTATCTAGCCAAGGCTGTGTCAGTGACCAAACCAGTTTTCTCATAATCTTACCAATTGTGTGCCAACTGTTCACACCAGAGCGGTGTAGTCTCTGTACTGCCATTGGTGCTCCCCGATTGGACTTGTGGAAGCCCAAATTAAGAATTAGAACTGTAGCATTTTCAGTAACAAGACAGACACAGATCAAGATTCCAAGGAGTTCCTATAAAGTATTACTAAGCAAAATACAGGAAGTCTTGCATAAGCATGGTTAGCAATAGAGAATTCAGATCATACGTACAGAGAACTCAGTAAAGTTCAATGCAAAATCCAGCATAGATTTGCTTTGTTAGAAAGGGAAATAGGGTCTCCTGAATACAGAGAAACATACATCCTTTTATAGGACTTCAGCCAATGGATTTAATACATTTCTAAGGGCCTGATTTAAATGTCGGCGGAGTGAATACTCTGTCACAAATGTAATGGATATTCCGTCCGCTGTACTACAATCCCCATAGGATAAAATGGAATAGTAATACGGCGACGGGATCTCCGTCACGTCTGTGACAGAGTAATCCCCTCCACCAACTTCTGAATCAGGCCCTAAGTCTTTACATGGATCTCAGGATGTGCTACATTAGGGGACAAGCAAGAGGAAACATTTTACTACTGAATACATTAAAGGGTTCTCTCATAATACTATTACATTAAGTTATCACAGTTTATTAAAACATTATAATCAAAACATTGTACAGAACACTAGTCTGTGATAGGTGGAATGTCCTTGGTTAGGTGCAGGGCAATGAGAAGCTTCTGGGATTGCCACCATCTTATAGCATGACACTTCAGTTAGAGGGGAGAAGTAACAACAACAACGATCATGTGATGTGGTGCAGGTTCATTTCAAGATGGAAAACATTACATCTTTGGTTATGTTAGAACACGTTTGATTATAAGCCATTTTAAAAGCACAGAAGAAGGAACAACGTTCACAACCCCCCTCTGATGATGTCAAAATCACCACTCTATATCTTTATTACAGTACAACATTCATCAACTTTGAGTTATTTTCTTTCACTTCTCCCAGGTCCTTCATGGTATCATAGAGATCGCTATGTCTCTCTCTATCTAACCTTTACATTAAGTCTCTTTCTTTTACTTCTTCTTGTTGCTGACATCTTTGTAAACCTACAGTTCATCCCATTGCTTGATGAAATTCTTTGCAAAATTCTAGGAAGAGAAGCACACATGCAACACTGATTAATATAATCAAAAGAGGAGTTAAAAGCATTTTCAGTATTCCTCCACCTACACTACCAAGCCACTCTCCTATCTTATAAAAGTCTCTCCCAATAGACCCAAATACACAGCCTATTTCTTCCCGGCACCTGCCTCTTCCAATTCAGTTAGCTCATGTGCAGTATTTGTAAGGTTAGCAATATAATTATCAAGCTGGTTATCTATTCTCTGGATGTAAGTGCAGCATTCCTAAATGTGAATGACTCTGCAAACTCTGTCTTCCAAATCCAACCCAAAACCGTTTTACAACATCATAGCTCTCATAGTAAGCAGTTCTTTATTATTGACTGTTAGAGCTCCTCCTTTATTAGTTGCGAGCCGATCTACTAGGGTTGATAGCCTTCAAATTGAAACATTGTTTAATGCAACTCCTACTGACGGTCACTAAGGATCTGCTTAAAGCTTTGCTTACTTCATTTTATGTAGCGTCAAGAGGAAGATCTAGCTCTTTAGTGTAATAAATTCTGGAGAAAACTAAAACTGCGTAACAACTCCCTACCACAGTCATGTGGTAACTGGAAATAAGCTGACTTCCCACATACATAATGCATGACTTTGATACTCACCTCTAAGTCTGAAAAGGTCCAGCCTTTGACCAAGTAAGTAGGCTCACATTCAGTCGACCCCAGTACTGCAACAATTTTGTTTCTCTCTTGCTTCCTTTTCATACCTAGGATCCTCTCTTGGCAACATCAATGCTCAAGCTTGGGGATGGTTCCCTTAAAATTTCCTTGCCCTTTCCAATAAGGTGTTATAAACAAACTTTTTCCCCCATCTCTTCATTTAATCTTATCCTCTCATTCAACTCGTCTATGAAACTTCTCTCATCTTTAGTAAGTCTACAGGTTACATCATGCATGCTTTCGTAAGTGGTGCTCATGTTAGTTAAGGGAGTAAAGAATTTCATCATAGACTCATGCTGATCCCTTGCTTTAAAGGCTTCAAAATAACAAGAAACATGTTTAATAAAACAAGTTAATGGAATTCCACTGATAATATAGGTTTAGAAAGACAGAGCAAGAGAAAGAGTGGGACAGAGGCAAATGAAAATTCACCGCCCTCTTAGTCACAGAGTCTGGAAGATAGGATCAGATGTGACAGTTCTTCCCCTGCATAAAATTCACATAGACAGCTAGCATCTGAAAATAAATGTCATAACTATCAACACGCTTATGCTGTGGGATGTGTGAAATTTTGTTTTCATGCAATGGTTTTCTGACGAGGTTAGTTGTGGTGTTTACCAGAGTATGAGAGATACCTTCACCCATCAGCTAATTGTCCAACATGCACCCAACCATGGAAACAGAAATGGCAACTGCAACTGCAAAAACTATCAATAAGAATTTGCAGCATTGCTGCACCTTGTCAGCTTATGTCAGACCGATTAAGTAGATCGTGATCTTAGAATGAAGCAATTAGTCCTCTGATCTCTACCCTATCATTGCTACTATATCTAGTAAACTACAAGGATTTTTATTCTGCATCAACTGAAGGGCTAAGGGCCAGATGTAGCAAAGACTTTGCGACTCGCAAATGGCGAAAATCGCCATTTGCGAGTCGCAAATGTGTCTTTGCTATGTTGAAATACATTTTGCGAGTTGGAACCGACTCGCAAAATACATTTCCGAGTCGCAAATAGGAAGGGGTATTCCTTTCCTATTTGCGAGTTGCAATGGTAAGCATTTTCATTTGCGACCGCGATTGCGGTCGCAAATGAAAGCGCAGTTACCATCCACTTGAAGTGGATGGTAACCCAGGCGCAAACGGGAAGGGGTCACCATGGGACCCCTTCCCCTTTGTGTCTGGCACAAAAAATAATTTTTCAGGGCAGGCAGTGGTCCAATGGACCACTACCTGCCCTGAAAAATACCGAAACTAAAGGTTTCGTTTTTTTTTTTCAAAGTGCAGCTCGTTTTCCTTCCTTTAAGGAAAACGGGTTGCACTTTGAAAAAAAAAAACTGCTTTATTTAAAAGCAGTCACGGACATGGTGGTCTGCTGTTCCCAGCAGGCCACCATCCCCGTGAGTGCCCTGAATCGCTATGGGGTCGCAAATTGCGACCCACCTCATTAATATTAATGAGGTGGGTCTTTGCCACCCCATAGCGACTTGCAGAAGGTGTCTGAGACACCTTTCTGCATTCCAAATTGCGAGTTGCAATTTGCGAGTCGCTGGGACTCGCAAATTGCAAGTCGCAATTTGGAAGATTGCTACATCTGGCCCTAAGTCTCTAATGACCTTGATCTTTACCCTAGCTCTCTAATCATCCTTTTCAAGGTTTGTCAGTGATTTGCATAAGTTCCCTGTGAGATTTCTCGCAACCTCAGGGAGGTTCATCAATGTTGGTCAGGCAGTCACCAGATTCAATGTCGATCTTTGCATGGTATGTCCAATCTGGAACTGAGTATTTTCAAATGACCTTTCTTTCTCTCTTAGGTCATTTGGAAGTAGTCAAATCTGTGCTCTCATTCACAACATCAGGTTCTTCAGCAGGTTCTAGCTCTTCTAACTTGCTAACTTAGTCTATTGTTTCTGGTCTTCTCCTAGTCCTCAACAGTATTTTCCGGGTTGTCGTGGTCTTTGGCCAGCCTTCCTTAGTCAAGCCACGATCCTTAGAGGTGCTTGTGATTTCTGGCCCTGTTGAGGCTGATTCATTCTCAGATGTGGAACTTTCTTGAGCCGTACTCCTTTCAGATTCCCGCGATCTTGACTTAGGCAGATTTGATTCAGCTTTCTACGAGTTTTCACTGTCTCTGTGTATGCATATTCTCAAACCAGTGGTTGGGATAGCAGTTGTCATTAGGATGATAACACCATCGCCTGACTGTCATTCCTGTTGGTATACTACTGTGGGAGACTATGATCCCTCTGACTGGTATGCTTCTTCGGAAGCCTCCAAACTTCAAACCCAGGGTGACTAGAGAAGTTAGTGGATGTTGACTTTGGGAGGCATGTATCCAGATCGGCAGACCAGCACACTTGACAGCAGTGTTAGTGACCAGGGTCACTTGATACGGGCCTCTCCAACACTCAACAGGACAGGACTTGCAAACATGTTTCATTATTTGAATCCAGTCGTGGTAATCAGGTTGTGCCCTGGAGCTTCTCAGACAGCTGGAGTAGAAGCATCAATCTGAAGGGAGATAGAACGTACCACATCAGCGAATCCCTTGTAATACTCAAGAACCAGATCATTTATGATATTCACAAGAGCAGCTGCTGGAACAAAAGCAATTCGCATAGTTCTTCCCATCAACACCTGAGGAGATAATCCTGTTTGCTTACAAGGGGTGCTTCAAATGCTCATCAACACCAAAGGAAGTGTATCAGACTATTTAAGAGAAGTAGCGGCACAGGTTTTGGACACTTTAGCCTTGATCGACCCATTCAGTCTCTTCATGATGCCTGAAGCCTCAGATCTATAACTGGAATGGAAACTCTGATCTATACCTATTGCTGTGCATAGCAACTGCATTAGCTTGTTCTTGAAGTGGGTTCCTTGATCTGATTCAAGATGAATTGGTGTCCTGAATCACTGTATCAACTCCTGCAACAATAGTTTGGCAACTGTCGGACTGTTACATCTCCTGATGGGATATGCCTCAACCCAGCTGGAAAATAAACACACAGTGACAAGGATATACCTCAAGTGGTTCTCCACAAAATCAATCTGGAGATGTTTGAAGGGACCATCAGACTTTCCAGTGTGGCTCAGGGTCACTATAACCTTTTTTCCTACATTTATTTTCTAACAAGCAGCACATCGTTGACACAAACTCTCTGACATTGATCAAAATGGGGATTGTGCCAATACCATTTGAAAGTAAACACCATCCTGTCTCTTCCCACATATGTTGGACCATGCATGTGTCATACTATAGCAGGTAGCTTTGAATCATGGAAGACTGGCTTCCCATCACCCACACCTAAATGTCATTGACATCCCTCATACATCCCATCTTTTCCCAGTTAGCCTTCTCAAAGTCTGGGGCAATATGTTGCAATTCTCTTAGTTCACTGAAAGTATGTACAGTGGTTAACAGCATGTTTGAAACAGTTTCTCCCTTTGCATTGCATGGGTCAGCCATATGAAAGGTCCTGGACTCTAGAGCACAATAATGAGAAATTTCATCCGCTTAGCAGTTGCCTCGGGTGACAAAGTCATTGCCGGTCTTGGGGGCAACACATTTTACCACTGCAATTTCTTTTGGCAAATGCAAAGCTCTAATAAATTGGAAACATGGGGTCCGATTCACAAAGGTAAACTTAGATGTTTGGTCTAAAATTAGACAAAACGTCTAAGTTTAGAACTTTGAGAATTCACAAAGGGCATTTACAGGTAATATCTTTACGTCCGCACTCGGGGCGAATCTCCCACTACAATTCCCAACATATACTACTTTGCTTCTCACTTCTCATTCATCCTTCATGTATGCACAAATTCCTATTGATACTCAGATCATCCTTCTTCAGCCACCTCGTCCTCTGGAACCAGGATTCAGTTGGGACAGGGTCAATTTGAACCTCGAGAGATAACCAGTTGAACCATGAAGGTGCAGTAGTCCATACCATAGCTATTTGGGTTTGACTTATACTTGTAGAAAAGACACTTTAGTGGTGACTTGGTAGAGTGGTCTAATGCACAATAGTAAAATAAAACACATGCATTTACCACTTGAACATACAGGTTTAATTGCTGGATCTTTGGCATCACAAATAAATCTCTCTTCACAACTGGCATTCTTGCATCATTGAAGATGAAATCCCTTCTGTGAGGATTTTCACCATTCCATCAAGTGAATTCTGATATGATATTTGACTCCTTAATGGTCTTCCATGCCACGTACATCATGTCTGTGTATAAACGTTCATGGTTATATGTTGACATACAACTATGTAGTAAGAGAAAAAGAAGGAGAGGGAGAAGGAGAGGAAAAGTAAAGAAAAGTAAAGAGAGTGGTGTAGTGCGAGATGAGGTAAAGAGAGAAAAGGAGTAGAGCTAGACATGCAATATACAGAATGATAGGTTAGGTAAGGAGATTATCTAGATAGATAGATAGATAGATAGATAGATAGATAGATAGATAGATAGATAGATAGATAGATAGATAGATAGATAGATAGATAGATAGATAGTTGGGTGAGGAAGGAGAGACATAAGGCAAAGAGAGAAAGGTATCGGGCAGAAAGAAAGATTCAGAGAGTTTAAAACTGGAAAAGGTTGGTTAACAAAGAGGTAAAGAATGCTAAGGTTTTAGGTTGAGGTAGAGAGAGCTAGAGATAATGAGGAGGAAATGTAGAGAGAGAGATGGTGTTATGACACTGAGAAGTGAAATATAGAGAGGTTAGGTAAAGATTGATGTGGGTTAAAAAGAGACAAATGTAGAGATGTAGAGAGAAGAGATTGTCAAAAAAGTATAGATAGGAAAGGTTGGAAAGAGGGTGAGGTAAAGAGAGGAGCAAATTGAGAAGAGGTATAGAAAGGCAGGTCAGGTAAAGGGAGCAGTTAGGCAGAGAGAAAGTAAGAGACACAGGTGAAAGACTGAAAGAGGGATGAGGTTCAGAAAGAAAATGGGGAAGTAGAGACAGCTGCAATTAGAAAGAGAGAGATGTAGAGAGGGACAGTTGAGGTAAGGAGTGTGAATTGAACTAGAGAAGGAGCTGCAGAGAGGGACAGACAGAGAGACTGTTGAGAGGTAGAAATAGGTAGAGACAAAGGGAAGGTACAGCGATCTGTACAGACAGAGAGAGGTAGCAAGCAAGGTGTAGAACTTTGAGGAAGGTGACATAGAGGGATACAGGTAGAAAGTGCACACATGGTGAGGTATATTGAGAGGTTGGGTCGCAAGAGAGTGATAGGGTGGAAAGAGATGAGGTTGTAATAGAAATGAGTTAACGAGAGAAGTAGAGATGGGCAAGGTGAAGTAGGTTTATGAAGTGAGGCAGATAGGTGAGGGAAAGAGAAAGCTGAGACTGATAGAGGAAAACAAATGGAAAACTGATAGGTGAGATGGAAACTGAGCAGTGAGGTACAGTGAGATGTGTGAGGTAGAGCGAGAGCTGAGGTGGAAAAAGGCTGCACAGAGGTAGAGATTTAGGCACAGGGATGTAGAAAATGGTGATGTTGTAGGAGATAGAGGTAAAGAAAGGTGGATTAGAGAAGTACACTGAAATAGTGGTGATGTAGACCCAGGTGAGGTAAAGACTGAAAGAGAGAGGGGTAGGTGATAAAGTTATAGTAAAAGGAAAAGAGTGAGGGAGAAGTAAAGTGAGTGGTGTGAGAAGATGCAAGGAGCAAAATACAGAAATATCATTTTTATGCAACCAAAGAGAGCAAGGATTTTGATTTGGGCAGTCTGGCAGGCCCAGCTGTCATATTAAAAAATAATCTATTTTTATGCTCACAATTATCACTTAATCAGGGACCTAGTGGAATGTTGGGGACCTGGGCAATTACCCATTTTGCTCAAGCCTTAAAACATCTCATGCTACCTCACCTTGCCACCAACACTCTTAGAATCCCATCTCCAAAGGCCCGTTCTCCAGGATCATTTTCAATTGTCCTTTCACATGCTTCCTTAACCATTAACCTGTCAAAACTGTTCTCCATCCACCAATCCCCTTTCTTTCAACCCACTAGGCCAGCCTCCAAGTTTGCCCCTGCACTTAATCCAACATTAACACTCCCTGTCCTCTACCAATGCACCCACTTCTTAGCCCCTGTTTTTCCCTCTCTTTCCTTTATATCTCTTTTTTAACTTCCTTCTGCATTACCAAGTGAAAGGAAGCCACTCTTCCATTTGTCTTCCCACCCCCTTCCCTCCCACCTTCATTCATTTACCTCTCCTCTGTCCTTTTCAGCTGCATTCTATTTCTTCAGTTCCATTTTCTGATACCCTCATTTGCCTCCTCATTGCTTCCATCACTTCTGATCCTTTCAGTCCTCTTTCTTTACCCATATCTTTGCCTCTGCTCTCTGGCCTTCCATCACAACTGTTTCTGTCCTCATGCTTCTTTCCACACTTTGACCTTCATCTGGCCTCTCTCTCCTTTTTCTTTACCACCCCATATGATTCCTTTATGCTCGTTCTCGCTTCTCTACCTATCGTTCTCTCTGTTTCCCTTTACACCCCTACCGTTCTCCCCTTCCTTTATTTATTTTTGTTATCGCCTCCTCTGTCCCCTCCTTTACTGTTCCCTTCTCCTCTCCTTCTCCTCCACCTGCAGCTCTTCACAACTCTCTTTTCTTCCTGTTCCCTCCTTCTCGTATATATTTATCTCCCTAACTTCTACTAACTTTCCCTTGTATGTCCTCCTTGTATGGCCTTCCTTTTTGACTATAATTTCTCTCCCCTACATCTCCATGTCCCATACTTCCACTGGCTCCTTCTCCTTGACTGACATCCCCATACTCTTCTGATTTTGCCTCTCACTTCCCCATCCCTCGCTTCTTTACAACCTCCTGACATGCCCCACTTGTCTTTCCCATCCCATCATATTCCATCCTTATAACCACAGAAGTGTGGCACAATGGTTAGAGCAGCAGACCCTGATGCAAAGATCTGGCCCGGTGTAGAAGGCTGGACTGGCTTGTAGTGAGTACCAAGGGGTACTTGCACCTTGCACCAGGCCCAGTTATCCCTTATTAGTGTATAGGGTGTCTAGCAGCATAGGCTGATAGATAATGGTAGCTTAGCAGAGCAGCTTAGGCTGAACTAGGAGACGAGTGAAGCTCCTACAGTACCACAAGTGTCACTTTTTACAATATCATAAGAAAACACAATACACAGTTATACTAAAAATAAAGGTACTTTATTTTTATGACAATATGCCAAAGTATCTCAGAGTGTACCCTCAGTGAGAGGATAGGAAATATACACAAGATATATGTACACAATACCAAAAATATGCAGTATAGTCTTAGAAAACAGTGCAAACAATGTATAGTTACAATAGGATGCAATGGGGACACATAGGGATAGGGGCAACACAAACCATATACTCCAAAAGTGGAATGCGAACCACGAATGGACCCCAAACCTATGTGACCTTGTAGAGGGTCGCTGGGACTATTAGAAAATAGTGAGGGTTAGAAAAATAGCCCACCCCAAGACCCTGAAAAGTGAGTGCAAAGTGCACTAAAGTTCCCCAAAGGACAAAGAAGTTGTGATAGGGGAATACTGCAGGAAAGACACAAACCAGCAATGCAACAACGATGGATTTCCAGTCGAGGGTTCCTGTGGAACAAGGGGACCGAGTCCAAAAGTCACAAGCAAGTCGGAGATGGGCAGATGCCCAGGAAATGCCAGCTGTGGGTGCAAAGAAGCTTCTACTGGACAGAAGAAGCTGAGGTTTCTGCAGGAACGACAAGGGCTAGAGACTTCTTCTTTGGAGGACGGATCCCTCACGCCGTGGAGAGTTGTGCAGAAGTGTTTTCCCGCCAAAAGACCGCCAACAAGCCTTGTTAGCTGCAAATCATGCGGTAAGCGTTTTTGGATGCTGCTATAGCCCAGGAAGGTCCAGGGTGTCGTAAATTGCGTCAGCAGAGAGAGGGGACATAGAGCAAGACAAGGAGCCCTCTCAGCAGCAGGTAGCACCCGGAGAAGTGCCAGAAACAGGCACTACGAGGATGCGTGAAACGGTGCTCACCCGAAGTTACACAAAGGAGTCCCACGTCGCCGGAGACCAACTTAGAAAGTCGTGCAATGCAGGTTAGAGTGCCGTGGACCCAGGCTTGGCTGTGCACAAAGGATTTCCGCTGGAAGTGCACAGGGGCCGGAGTAGCTGCAAAAGTCGCGGTTCCCACCAATGCAGTCTAGCGAGGTGAGGCAAGGACTTACCTCCACCAAACTTGGACTGAAGAGTCACTGGACTGTGGGAGTCACTTGGACAGAGTTGCTGGATTCGAGGGACCTCGTTCGTCATGCTGAGAGGAGACCCAAGGGACCGGTAATGCAGCTTTTTGGTGCCTGCGGTTGCAGGGGGAAGATTCCATCGACCCACGGGAGATTTCTTCGGAGCTTCTAGTGCAGAGAGGAGGCAGACTACCCCCACAGCATGCACCACCAGGAAAACAGTCGAGAAGGCGGCAGGATCAGCGTTACAGAGTTGCAGTAGTCGTCTTAGCTACTTTGTTGCAGGTTTGCAGGCTTCCAGCGCGGTCAGCAGTCGATTCCTTGGCAGAAGGTGAAGAGAGAGATGCAGAGGAACTCTGATAAGTTCTTGCATTCGTTATCTAAAGTTTCCCCAGAGACAGAGACCCTAAATAGCCAGAAAAGAGGGTTTGGCTACCTAGGAGAGAGGATAGGGTAGCAACACCTGAAGGAGCCTATCAGAAGGAGTCTCTGACGTCACCTGGTGGCACTGGCCACTCAGAGCAGTCCAGTGTGCCAGCAGCACCTCTGTTTCCAAGATGGCAGAGGTCTGGAGCACACTGGAGGAGCTCTGGACACCTCCCAGGGGAGGTGCAGGTCAGGGGAGTGGTCACTCCCCTTTCCTTTGTCCAGTTTCGCGCCAGAGCAGGGCTAAGGGGTCCCCTGAACCGGTGTAGACTGGCTTATGCAGAATTGGGCACATCTGTGCCCAAGAAAGCATTTCCAGAGGCTGGGGGAGGCTACTCCTCCCCTGCCTTCACACCATTTTCCAAAGGGAGAGGGTGTAACACCCTCTCTCAGAGGAAGTCCTTTGTTCTGCCATCCTGGGACAAGCCTGGCTTGACCCCAGGAGGGCAGAAACCTGTCTGAGGGGTTGGCAGCAGCAGCAGCTGCAGTGAAACCCCAGGAAAGGCAGTTTGGCAGTACCAGGGTCTGTGCTACAGACCACTGGGATCATGGGATTGTGCCAACTATGCCAGGATGGCATAGAGGGGGCAATTCCATGATCATAGACATGTTACATGGCCATATTCGGAGTTACCATTGTGAAGCTACATATAGGTAGTGACCTATATGTAGTGCACGCATGTAATGGTGTCCCCGCACTCACAAAGTCCGAGGAATCGGCCCTGAACAATGTGGGGGCACCTTGGCTAGTGCCAGGGTGCCCTCACACTAAGTAACTTTGCACCTAACCTTTACCAGGTAAAGGTTAGACATATAGGTGACTTATAAGTTACTTAAGTGCAGTGTAAAATGGCTGTGAAATAACGTGGACGTTATTTCACTCAGGCTGCAGTGGCAGGCCTGTGTAAGAATTGTCAGAGCTCCCTATGGGTGGCAAAAGAAATGCTGCAGCCCATAGGGATCTCCTGGAACCCCAATACCCTGGGTACCTTAGTACCATATACTAGGGAATTATAAGGGTGTTCCAGTAAGCCAATGTAAATTGGTAAAATTGGTCACTAGCCTGTTAGTGACAATTTGAAAGAAATGAGAGAGCATAACCACTGAGGTTCTGATTAGCAGAGCCTCAGTGAGACAGTTAGGCACCACACAGGGAACACATACATATAGGCCACAAACTTATGAGCACTGGGGTCCTGACTAGCAGGGTCCCAGTGACACATAACAAACATACTGAAAACATAGGGTTTTCACTATGAGCACTGGGCCCTGGCTAGCAGGATCCCAGTGAGACAGTGAAAACACCCTGAAATATACTCCTCAGGAGTTCTTGATCCTTCTAGATGCAGGGTAGTCCTCTGAGGCTTCAGAGGTTGCTGGACCCTGGGAACGTGTCGCTGGAGCAGTGTCTTTAGAAGGGGGGAGACAGGCCGGTAGAGCTGGGGCCAAAGCAGTTGGTGTCTCCGTCTTCTCTGCAGGTTTTCAGTTCAGCAGTCCTCTTCTTCTTAGGTTGCAGGAATCTGAGTTCCTAGGTTATGGGGAGCCCCTAAATACTGAATTTAGGGGTGTGTTTAGGTCTGGGGGGTTAGTAGCCAATGGCTACTAGCCCTGAGGGTGGCTACACCCTCTTTGTGCCTCCTCCCTGAGGGGAGGGGGGCACATCCCTAATCCTATTGGGGGAATCCTCCATCTGCAAGATGGAGGATTTCTAAAAGTCAGAGTCACCTCAGGACACCTTAGGGGCTGTCCTGACTGGCCAGTGACTCCTCCTTGTTTTTCTCATTATCTCCTCCGGCCTTACCGCCAAAAGTGGGGCCGTGGCCGGAGAGGGCGAGCAACTCCACTAGCTGGAGTGCCCTGGGGTGCTGTAACAAAGGGGGTGAGCCTTTGAGGCTCACCGCCAGGTGTTACAGTTCCTGCAGGGGGAGGTGATAAGCATCTCCACCCAGTACAGGCTTTGTTACTAGCCACAGAGTGACAAAGGCACTCTCCGTATGTGGCCAGCAACATGTCTGGAGTGTGGCAGGCTGCTAAAACCAGTCAGCCTACACGGGTAGTCGGTTAAGGTTTTCAGGGGGCACCTCTAAGGTGCTCTCTGGGGTGTATGTTACAATAAAATGTACACTGGCATTAGTGTGCATTTATTGTGCTGAGAAGTTTGATACCAAACTTCACAGTTTTCAGTGTAGCCATTATGGTGCTGTGGAGTTCGTGCATGACAGACTCCCAGACCATATACTCTTATGGCTACCCTGCACTTACAATGTCTAAGGTTTTGCTTATACACTGTAGGGGCATAGTGCTTATGCACTTATGCCCTCACCTATGGTATAGTGCACCCTGCCTTAGGGCTGTAAGGTCTGCTAGAGGGGTGACTTATCTATACTTCATAGGCAGTGTGAGGTTGGCATGGCACCCTGAGGGGAGTGCCATGTCGACTTAGTCTTTTTATCCCCACTAGCACACACACGCTGGAAAGCAGTGTGTCTGTGCTGAGTGAGGGGTTCCCAGGGTGGCATAAGTCATTCTGCAGCCCTTAGAGACCTTCCCTGGCATCAGGGCCCTTGGTACCAGGGGTACTAGTTACAAGGGGGAAAGATCCTTTATGCTGACTTTTTTATAACGATGTCCTGGTTAACGAAAGCGAAACAACGCTCTCTTTAACCACGACTTTGTTATTTTGTGCCTTAACCACGCATGTCCTGAACAACGAACATGCATGGTTAAGGTACAAACAAGGGAGTCAGCTGAGGAGGACGACGCAGATGAGGCGACGACTCAGGTAAGTGGGGGGTTTTAGGTTTTGGGGAGGGGGTGGGGGTCGGGGGTTTTAGGTTTTAGGTTTTGGGGTGGGGGTGGGGCGTTTTTGGTTTTGGGGAGGGGGTGAGGGGTCGGGGGTTTTAGGTTTTGGGGTGGGGTTGGTGGGGTGGGGCGTTTTAGGTTTTGGGGAGGGGGTGGGGGGTCGGGGTTTTAGGTTTTGGGGTGGGGTTGGGGGGTGGGGTGTTGTTGGTTTTGGGGAGGGGGTGGGGGGTTGGGGGTTTTAGGTTTTGGGGTGGGGTTGGGGGGGTGGGGCGTTTTTGGTTTTGGGGAGGGGTGGGGGGTCGGGGGTTTTAAGTTTTGGGGTGGGGTTGGCGGGGTGGGGTAAGGCATGCAGGTTCAATGGGTGCCTGTTACTAATGACTTTACCAGGAATGCCTTTACAACGAAATATCGTTGTTAAGGCATTCGTGGTAAAGGCATTAGTAGTAACAACGAGGTCGGTGTTCCGACCTCGTTGTTTAGGCACCCGTTGTTTTGTCAGTCGGCATTCCGTCGTACAACCGTTACAAGGGACTTATCTGGATGCCAGGGTGTGCCAATTGTGGAAACAAAAGTACAGGTTAGGGAAAGAACACTGGTGCTGGGGCCTGGTTAGCAGGTCTCAGCACACTTTCAAATCATAACTTAGCATCAGCAAAGGCAAAAAGTCAGGGGGTAACAATGCCAAGGAGGCATTTCCATACACACCCCCCCCCCCAAAACAAAAGAGGATGAGACTAAACTTTCCCAAGAGAGGGTTCATTTTCTAAGTGGAAGAACCTGGAAAGGCCATCTGCATTGGCATGGGCAGTCCCAGGTCTGTGTTCCACTATAAAGTCCATTCCCTGTAGGGAGATGGACCACCTCAACAGTTTTGGATTTTCACCTTTCATTTGCATCAGCCATCTGAGAGGTCTGTGGTCAGTCTGAACTACAAAGTGAGTACCAAAGAGGTATGGTCTCAGCTTCTTCAGGGACCAAACCACAGCAAAGGCCTCCCTCTCAATGGCACTCCAACGCTGCTCCCTGGGGAGTAACCTCCTGCTAATGAAAGCAACAGGCTGGTCAAGGCCATCATCATTTGTTTGGGACAAAACTGCCCCTATCCCATGTTCAGAGGCATCAGTCTGCACAATGAACTGCTTGGAGTAATCTGGAGCTTTGAGAACTGGTGCTGTGCACATTGCTTGTTTCAGGGTGTCAAAGGCCTGTTGGCATTCTACAGTCCAGTTTACCTTCTTGGGCATTTTCTTGGAGGTAAGTTCTGTGAGGGCTGTCACTATGGATCCATATCCCTTCACAAACCTCCTCTAGTACCCAGTCAAGCCAAGGAATGCCCTGACTTGAGTCTGGGTTTTTGGAGCTGCCCAGTCCAGAATAGTCTGGATCTTAGGCTGGAGTGGCTGAACTTGGCCTCCACCTACAAGGTGTCCCAAGTAAACCACAGTTCCCTGCCCTATCTGGCATTTGGATGCTTTGATAGAGAGGCCTGCTGCTTGCAGAGCCTTCAAAACCTTCTTCAGGTGGACCAGGTGATCCTGCCAGCTGGAGCTAAAGACAGCAATATCGTCAAGATAAGCTGCACTATAGGACTCCAAGCCAGCAAGGACATGATTCACCAACCTTTGGAAGGTGGCAGGGGCATTCTTTAAACCAAAGGGCATAACAGTAAACTGATAATGCCCATCAGGTGTGGAGAATGTTGTCTTTTCTTTTGCTCCTGGTACCATTTTGATTTGCCAGTACCCTGCTGTCAAGTCAAAGGTACTTAAGTATCTGGCATCACCTAATTTATCAATTAATTCATCTGCCCTTGGAATGGGATGGGCATCTGTCTTGGTAACAGAATTAAGTCCTCTGTAGTCCACACAAAACCTCATCTCTCTCTTTCCATCTTTAGTGTGAGGTTTTGGGGCTAAGACCACTGGGCTAGCCCAGGGGCTGTCAGAGTGCTCAATGACTCCCAATTCCAGCATCTTGTGGACTTCCACCTTGATGCTTTCCTTAACTTGGTCGGACTGTCTGAAAATTTTGTTTTTGACAGGCATGCTGTCTCCTGTGTCCACATCATGGGTACACAGGTGTGTCTGACCAGGGGTTAGGGAAAAGTGCTCAGCAAACTGTTGCAGGACCTTCCTACAGTCAGATTGCTGTTGGCCAGAGAGGGTGTCTGAATAGATCACTCCATCAACTGAGCCATCTTTTGGGTCTGCGGAGAGGAGATCAGGGAGAGGCTCACTCTCAGCTTCCTGGTCCTCATCTGTTACCATCAACAGATTCACATCTGCCCTGTCATGGAAGAGCTTGAGACGGTTCACATGGATCACCCTTTTGGGGGTCCTGCTAGTGCCTAGGTCTACCAGGTAGGTGACCTGACTCTTCTTTTCTAGCACTGGGTAAGGGCCACTCCATCTGTCCTGAAGTGCCCTGGGAGCCACAGGCTCCAGAACCCAGACTTTCTGCCCTGGCTGAAATTCAACCATAGCAGCCTTTTGTTCATACCAAAACGTCTGGAGCTGTTGGCTGGCCTCAAGGTTTTTGCTTGCCTTTTCCATATACTCTGCCGTCCTTGAATGTAGGCCTAGTACATAGTCCACTATATCTTGCTTAGGCTCATGAAGGGGTCTCTCCCAGCCTTCTTTCACAAGAGCTAGTGGTCCCCCTAAAGGATGGCCAAACAGAAGTTCAAAGGGGGAAAACCCTACTCCCTTCTGAGGCACCTCTCTGTAGGCAAACAGCAGACATGGCAAGAGGACATCCCATCTCCTTTTGAGTTTTTCAAGGAGCCCCATGATCATGCCCTTCAACGTCTTGTTAAACCTCTCAACAAGACCATTGGTTTGTGGATGGTATGGTGTGGTGAATTTGTAAGTCACCCCACACTCATTCCACATATGTTTCAGGTATGCTGACATAAAGTTGGTACCTCTGTCTGACACCACCTCCTTAGGAAATCCCACTCTGGTAAAAATACCAATGAGTGCTTTGGCTACTGCAGGGGCAGTAGTTGACCTAAGGGGAATTGCTTCAGGGTATCTAGTAGCATGATCCAGTATGTATTGGTTCCCTGAGGCTGTGGGAGGTTCAAGTGGACCCACAATGTCCACACTCACTCTTTCAAAGGGGACACCCACCACTGGAAGTGGAATGAGGGTGGCCTTTGGGTGTCCACCTGTCTTACCACTGGCTTGACAGGTGGCACAGGAGACACAAAACTCCTTGACTTTCTGGGACATGTTGGGCCAATAGAAGTGGTTGACTAGTCTCTCCCACGTCTTGGTCTGTCCCAAATGCCCAGCAAGAGGAATATCATGAGCTAGGGTCAGAATGAACTCCCTAAACTCGTGAGGCACTACCACTCTCCTAGTGGCACCAGGTTTGGGATCTCTTGCCTCAGTGTAAAGGAGTCCATCTTCCCAATAGATTCTATGTGTTCCTGTTATTTTTCCATTGGACTCTTCAGCAGATTCCTGCCTAAGGCCTTTAAGAGAGGAACAGGTTTCTTGCCCCTTACACAACTGCTCCCTTGAGGGTCCCCCTTGGCCTAGGAGCTCAACCTGATAAGGTTCTAACTCCAGAGGCTCAGGTCCCTCAGAGGGCAGAACTTCTTCCTGAGAAGAGAGGTTCTCTTTTTCTTGTTGTGTGGAAGCTGGTTCCCCAGTCTTCTTTCCTTTTCTCTTGGAGGGTTGGGCCCTTTTTCCAGGCTCCAATACTACTTTTTCACCCTGAGCCTTGCACTGTGCCCTTGTCTTGACACACACCAGTTCAGGGATACCCAGCATGGCTGCATGGGTTTTAAGTTCTACCTCAGCCCATGCTGAGGACTCAAGGTCATTTCCAAGCAAACAGTCTACAGGGATATTTGAGGAGACCACCACCTGTTTCAGGCTATTGACCCCTCCCCACTCTAAAGTTACCATAGCCATGGGATGTACTTTAGTCTGATTGTCAGCGTTGGTGACTGGATAAGTTTGTCCAGCCAGGTATTGACCAGGGGAAACCAGTTTCTCTGTCACCATGGTGACACTGGCACCTATATCCCTCAGGCCTTCTACACTTGTCCCATTAATTAAGAGTTGCTGCCTGTATTTTTGCATATTAGGGGGCCAGGCAGCCAGTGTGGCTAAATCCACCCCACCCTCAGAGACTAGTGTAGCTTCAGTGTGAACCCTGATTTGCTGTGGGCACACTGTTGATCCCACTTGCAGACTGGCCATTCCAGTGTTAGCTGGAGTAGAGTTAGAAGTGGAACCTTTCTTGGGACAGGCCTTGTCTCCAGTTTGGTGTCCAGGCTGATTACAGCTACGACACCAGGCCTTTTTGGGATCAAAGTTTTTACCCTTGTACCCAAAATTGGATTGTGAAGAGGCTCTGGGCCCACCCTCCTGAGCAGGTTTTTGGGGCCCTGTAGAAGACTCTTTACTACTTTTCCCTTTGGATGTCTCAACACTCTTCCCCTGGGGGGGCTTTGTGACCCCTTTCTTTTGGTCACCCCCTGCGGAAGTCTTGGTCACTCTAGTCTTGACCCAATGGTCCGCCTTCTTTCCCAATTCTTGGGGAGAAATTGGTCCTAGGTCTACCAGATGCTGATGCAGTTTATAATTGAAACAATTACTTAACAGGTGTTCTTTCACAAATAAATTGTACAGCCCATCATAATCATTTACACCACTGCCTTGAATCCAACCATCCAGTGTTTTCACTGAGTAGTCAACAAAATCAACCCAGGTCTGGCTCAAGGATTTTTTGAGCCCCCCTGAACCTAATTCTATACTCCTCAGTGGAGAATCCAAAGCCCTCAATCAGGGTAGCCTTCATGAGGTCATAGGATTCAGCATATTTTCCAGAGAGTGTGAGGAGTCTATCCCTACACTTTCCAGTGAACATTTCCCAAAGGAGAGCACCCCAGTGAGATCTGTTTACTTTTCTGGTTGCACAAGCCCTCTCAAAAGCTGTGAACCATTTGGTGATGTCATCAACATCTTCATATTTAGTTACAATCCCTTTAGGGATTTTCAACATGTCAGGAGAATCTCTGACCCTATTTATGTTGCTGCCACCATGGATGGGACCAAAACCCATCTCTTGTCTTTCCCTTTCTATGGCTAGGAGCTGTCTCTATAAAGCCAATCTTTTGACCATCCTGGCTAACAGTAGGTCATCTTCACTGAGGCTGTCCTCAGTGATTCCAGAGTTGCTGGACCCTCCTGTGAGAGAACCAGTATCTCTGACTAACACATTTGGAACCAGGGTTTGAGGAGCCCTGGTTTTCCTAACTAGGACTGGAGGTGGGACTTCCTCCACATCACTAGTTTCCTCCTCTGTGAGGTCATCCTCAGAGGGGTTGTTCTTGGCAAACTCTGCCAAAAGCTCCTGGAGCTGTAATTTGGTAGGGTTTGAACCAGTTCTAATCTTTTTTATTTTGCAGTGAGACCTTAACTCTTTCATCCTAAGATGTAGGTAAGGGGTGATGTCGAGTTCCATCACATTCTCTTCTACATTAGACATTATGGGGGTCATTACAACCTCGGCGGTCTTTTAACAAGACCGCCGAGGGACCGTCGTGCGGAAGACCGCCAGTAGTGGCGGTTTGCCGCTCGGCGTATTATGACTGTTGGCTGCCCTCCGTCGTTTTTCCGACGGAGAGCCGCCAACAGTCATACTGGCGGGCGGCGGGGAAGTAGAGGTTGCTTCACCTCCATCGCCACGCCAACAGGACACCGCCCAGCGAATCACGTCCTGTGATTCGCCGTGGCGGTGTTCTGTTGGCGGTGTGGTGTCGGCAGAGCTGCCCCCATGGCTCCCGTCCCCTCCCGGAGGATCGACGGAACAGGTAAGTCGATCATCCGTTAGGGGAGGGGGATGGGGGGTGTTGTGTGTTGTGTGGGTGCATGGGGGTGTGCGTCTGTGTATGTAGAGGGGGTGTGTGACTGCGTGTATGCTTGCGGTGGTGTTGCGTGTTTTGGGAATGAGTGCGTGTATGTCTGTAGGTATATGTCTGTATGGATGTGTGCATGTATGTTTGAATGTGTGTGTGCGTGTCCGACTGTGTGTGTGGATGTAGGCATGTATGTCGGTGTGTGTGCGTGTATGTGTGTTGGTTGTGCCTGAGTGCGTGTCGGCTGTGTATGTGTAAGGTAATGTCAGGGGTCGGGGTGGGGAGGGGGGCCCTGCCACCTTTGGGGGGTAGCAGGGGTGGTGGGAGGTGTAGGGGAGGGAGTCAGGGTGGGGGTGGGGGTGGGGAAGACCCCTATCAGTGCCAGGGAACTCCTTCCCTGGCACTGATAGTGCTTACCGCCATGGATTTCATGTCGGTTCCTACTGCTGGAAATCCACGGCGGTAAGCCGGGTCAAAATACCGGCAGCGGTATTGTGACGGCCGCCAGGTCTCCAGCCCAGCGGACGTCTCCGCCCTGGTGGGTGGCACGGAGAAGTGGCGGATGACCATGGCGGTAACCGCCATGGTCATAAAACTCAAAAAAAGACAGCCAGCCTGTTGGCGGTCTTACCAACGCTTTAACACCGTCCGCCAGGGTTGTAATGACCCCCTATGTTTCCTAAAGTTGGAATACTTTTTAAGAATCTAAAACTATCTCTAGAACTTAAATCAAACTTTTACAAAACTTTTAAACTCTAAAAGAAATGCTAACAGGGACTAACAGACGGCTCTAGCAGGACTTTTAAAAATTTAGAAAAATAGCTCAAATTTAAAAAATCAGTTTCTAGTGACAATTTGTGGAATTTAGTCTTATGATCAGGTATTGGCTGAGTAGTCCAGCAAATGCAAAGTCTTGTACCCCACCGCTGATCCACCAATGTAGGAAGTTGACTCTATGCACTATTTCAAAGTAAGGAACAGTATGCACAGAGTCCAAGGGTTCCCCTTAGAGGTAAGATAGTGGCAAAAAGAGATCATTCTAATGCTCTATTTCGCGCAGTAGGCTCATCAGAGGGTAGTGTTAAGCATTTGTTGTACACCCACAGGCAATAAATGAGGAACGCACACTCAGAGACAATTCCATGCCAATAAGTTTTTGTATAGAAAAATATATTTTCTTAGTTTATTTTAAGAACCACAGGTTCAAGATTTACAAGTAATGCTTTAAATGAAAGGTACTTCACTTAGGAACTTTAGGAACTTTGAATTAGCAAAATAGCATATACAGTTTTCACATAAATGACATATAGCTATTTTAAAAGTAGACAGTGCAATTTTCAACAGTTCCTGGGGGAGGTAAGTGTTTGTTAGTTTTTGCAGGTAAGTAAACCACCTACAAGGTTCAAGTTTGGGTCCAAGGTAGCCCACCGTTGGGGGTTCAGGGCAACCCCAAAGTTACAACACCAGCAGCTCAGGGCCGGTCAGGTGCAGAGGTCAAAGTGGTGCCCAAAACGCATAGGCTTCAATGGAGAAGGGGGTGCCCCGGTTCCAGTCTGCCAGCAGGTAAGTACCCACGTCTTCGGAGGGCAGACCAGGGGGGGTTTGTAGGGCACCAGGGGGGACACAAGTCCACACAGAAAGTACACCCTCAGCGGCACGGGGGCGGCCGGGTGCAGTGTGCAAACAAGCGTCGGGTTCGCAATAGGATTCAATGGGAGACCAAGGGGTCTCTTCAGCGATGCAGGCAGGCAAGGGGGGTGCTCCTCGGGGTAGCCACCACCTGGGCAAGGGAGAGGGCCACCTGGGGGTCGCTCCTGCACTGGAGGTCGGATCCTTCAGGTCCTGGGGGCTGCGGGTGCAGTGTCTTTACTAGGCGTCGGGTCTTTGAAGCAGGCAGTCGCGGTCAGGGGGAGCCTCGGGATTCCCTCTGCAGGCGTCGCTGTGGGGGCTCAGGGGGGTCAACTCTGGCTACTCACGGTCTCGTAGTCGCCGGGGAGTCCTCTCTGTGGTGTTTGTTCTCCACAAGTCGAGCCGGGGGCGTTGGGTACAGAGTGCAAAGTCTCACGCTTCCGGCGGGAAACGTGTGTTGTTTCAAAGTTGCTTCTTTGTTGCAAGTTGCAGTCTTTGGTGAACAGAGCCGCTGTCCTCGGGAGTTCTTGGTCCTTCTAGATGCAGGGTAGTCCTCTGAGGCTTTAGAGGTTGCTGGACCCTGGGAACGCGTCGCTGGAGCAGTGTCTTTAGAAGGGGGGGAGACAGGCCGGTAGAGCTGGGGCCAAAGCAGTTGGTGTCTCCGTCTTCTCTGCAGGTTTTCAGTTCAGCAGTCCTCTTCTTCTTAGGTTGCAGGAATCTGAGTTCCTAGGTTCTGGGGAGCCCCTAAATACTGAATTTAGGGGTGTGTTTAGGTCTGGGGGGTTAGTAGCCAATGGCTACTAGCCCTGAGGGTGGCTACACCCTCTTTGTGCCTCCTCCCTGAGGGGAGGGGGGCACATCCCTAATCCTATTGGGGGAATCCTCCATCTGCAAGATGGAGGATTTCTAAAAGTCAGAGTCACCTCAGCTCAGGACACCTTAGGGGCTGTCCTGACTGGCCAGTGACTCCTCCTTGTTTTTCTCATTATCTCCTCCGGCCTTGCCGCCAAAAGTGGGGCCGTGGCCGGAGAGGGCGGGCAACTCCACTAGCTGGAGTGCCCTGGGGTGCTGTAACAAAGGGGGTGAGCCTTTGAGGCTCACCGCCAGGTGTTACAGTTCCTGCAGGGGGAGGTGATAAGCATCTCCACCCAGTACAGGCTTTGTTACTAGCCACAGAGTGACAAAGGCACTCTCCCTATGTGGCCAGCAACATGTCTGGAGTGTGGCAGGCTGCTAAAACCAGTCAGCCTACACGGGTAGTCGGTTAAGGTTTTCAGGGGGCACCTCTAAGGTGCCCTCGGGGGTGTATGTTACAATCAAATGTACACTGGCATTAGTTTGCATTTATTGTGCTGAGAAGTTTGATACCAAACTTAATAGTTTTCAGTGTAGCCATTATGGTGCTGTGGAGTTCGTGCATGACAGACTCCCAGACCATATACTCTTATGCCTACCCTGCACTTACAATGTCTAAGGTTTTGCTTAGACACTGTAGTGGCATAGTGCTCATGCACTTATGCCCTCACCTATGGTATAGTGCACCCTGCCTTAGGGCTGTAAGGCCTGCTAGAGGGGTGACTTATCTATACTTCATAGGCAGTGTGAGGTTGGCATGGCACCCTGAGGGGAGTGCCATGTCGACTTAGTCTTTTTATCCCCACTAGCACACACAAGCTGGCAAGCAGTGTGTCTGTGCTGAGTGAGGGGTTCCCAGGGTGGCATAAGTCATTCTGCAGCCCTTAGAGACCTTCCCTGGCATCAGGGCCCTTGGTCCCAGGGGTACCAGTTACAAGGGACTTATCTGGATGCCAGGGTGTGCCAATTGTGGAAACAAAAGTACAGGTTAGGGAAAGAACACTGGTGCTGAGGCCTGGTTAGCAGGTCTCAGCACACTTTCAAATCATAACTTAGCATCAGCAAAGGCAAAAAGTCAGGGGGTAACCATGCCAAGGAGGCATTTCCTTACACAGCCCCCCCCCCAAACAAAAGAGGATGAGACTAAACTTTCCCAAGAGAGTCTTCATTTTCTAAGTAGAAGAACCTGGAAAGGCCATCTGCATTGGCATGGGCAGTCCCAGGTCTGTGTTCCACTATAAAGTCCATTCCCTGTAGGGAGATGGACCACCTCAACAGTTTTGGATTTTCACCTTTCATTTGCATCAGCCATCTGAGAGGTCTGTGGTCAGTCTGAACTACAAAGTGAGTACCAAAGAGGCATGGTCTCAGCTTCTTCAGGGACCAAACCACAGCAAAGGCCTCCCTCTCAATGGCACTCCATCGCTGCTCCCTGGGGAGTAACCTCCTGTGAATGAAAGCAACAGGCTGGTCAAGGCCATCATCATTTGTTTGGGAAAAAACTGCCCCTATCCCATGTTCAGAGGCATCAGTGTGCACAATGAACTGCTTGGAGTAATCTGGAGCTTTGAGAACTGGTGCCGTGCACATTGCTTGTTTCAGGGTGTCAAAGGCCTGTTGGCATTCTACAGTCCAGTTTACCTTCTTGGGCATTTTCTTGGAGGTAAGTTCTGTGAGGGCTGTCACTATGGATCCATATCCCTTCACAAACCTCCTGTAGTACCCAGTCAAGCCAAGGAATGCCCTGACTTGAGTCTGGGTTTTTGGAGCTGCCCAGTCCAGAATAGTCTGGATCTTAGGCTGGAGTGGCTGAACTTGGCCTCCACCTACAAGGTGTCCCAAGTAAACCACAGTTCCCTGCCCTATCTGGCATTTGGATGCCTTGATAGAGAGGCCTGCTGCTTGCAGAGCCTTCAAAACCTTCTTCAGGTGGACCAGGTGATCCTGCCAGCTGGAGCTAAAGACAACAATATTGTCAAGATAAGCTGCACTAAAGGACTCCAAGCCAGCAAGGACTTGATTCACCAACCTTTGGAAGGTGGCAGGGGCATTCTTTAAACCAAAGGGCATAACAGTAAACTGATAATGCCCATCAGGTGTGGAGAATGCTGTCTTTTCTTTTGCTCCTGGTACCATTTTGATTTGCCAGTACCCTGCTGTCAAGTCAAAGGTACTTAAGTATTTGGCAGCACCTAATTTATCAATTGATTCATCTGCCCTTGGAATGGGATGGGCATCTGTCTTGGTGACAGAATTAAGTCCTCTGTAGTCCACAAAAAAACACATCTCTCTCTTTCCATCTTTAGTGTGAGGTTTTGGGGCCAAGACCACTGGGCTAGCCCAGGGGCTGTCAGAGTGCTCAATGACTCCCAATTCCAGCATCTTGTGGACTTCCACCTTGATGCTTTCCTTAACTTGGTCGGACTGTCTGAAAATTTTGTTTTTGACAGGCATGCTGTCTCCTGTGTCCACATCATGGGTACACAGGTGTGTCTGACCAGGGGTTAGGGAAAAGAGCTCAGCAAACTGTTGCAGGACCTTCCTACAGTCAGATTGCTGTTGGCCAGAGAGGGTGTCTGAATAGATCACTCCATCAACTGAGCCATCTTTTGGGTCTGCGGAGAGGAGATCAGGGAGAGGCTCACTCTCACCTGTCTGGTCCTCATCTGTTACCATCAACAGATTCACATCTGCCCTGTCATGGAAAAGCTTGAGACGGTTCACATGGATCACCCTTTTGGGGGTCCTGCTAGTGCCTAGGTCTACCAGGTAGGTGACCTGACTCTTCTTTTCTAGCACTGGGTAAGGGCCACTCCATCTGTCCTGAAGTGCCCTGGGAGCCACAGGCTCCAGAACCCAGACTTTCTGCCCTGGCTGAAATTCAACCATAGCAGCATTTTGGTCATACCAAAACTTCTGGAGCTGTTGGCTGGCCTCAAGGTGTTTGCTTGCCTTTTCCATATACTCTGCCATCCTTGAACGTAGGCCTAGTACATAGTCCACTATATCTTGCTTAGGCTCATGAAGGGGTCTCTCCCAGCTTTCTTTCACAAGAGCTAGTGGTCCCCCTACAGGATGGCCAAACAGAAGTTCAAAGGGGGAAAACCCTACTCCCTTCTGAGGCACCTCTCTGTAGGCAAACAGCAGACATGGCAAGAGGACATCCCATCTCCTTTTGAGTTTTTCTGGGAGCCCCATGATCATGCCCTTCACTGTCTTGTTAAATCTTTCAACAAGACCATTGGTTTGTGGATGGTATGGTGTGGTGAATTTGTAAGTCACCCCACACTCATTCCACATATGTTTCAGGTATGCTGACATAAAGTGGTACCTCTATCAGACACCACCTCCTTAGGAAATCCCACTCTGGTAAAAATACCAATGAGTGCTTTGGCTACTGCAGGGGCAGTAGTCGACCTAAGGTGAATTGCTTCAGGGTATCTAGTAGCATGATCCACTACTACTAGTATGTATTGGTTCCCTGAGGCTGTGGGAGGTTCAAATGGACCCACTATGTCCACACCCACTCTTTCAAAGGAGACCCCCACCACTGGAAGTGGAAAGAGGGGGGCCTTTGAGTGTCCACCTGTCTTACCACTGGCTTGACAGGTGGCACAGGAGACACAAAACTCCATGACTTTCTGGGACATGTTGGGCCAATAGAAGTGGTTGACTAGTCTCTCCCACGTATTGGTCTGTCCCAAATGCCCAGCAAGAGGAATATCATGAGCTAAGGTCAGAATGAACTCCCTAAACTCCTGAGGCACTACCACTCTCCTAGTGGCACCAGGTTTGGGATCTCTTGCCTCAGTGTAAAGGAGTCCATCTTCCCAATAGACTCTGTGTTCCTGTTATTTTTCCATTGGACTCTTCAGCAGATTGCTGCCAAGGCCTTCAAGAGAGGGGCAGGTTTCTTGCCCCTTACACAACTGCTCCCTTGAGGGTCCCCTTGGGCCTAGGAGCTCAACCTGATAAGGTTCTAATTCCAGAGGCTCAGTTCCCTCAGAGGGCAGAACTTCTTCCTGAGAAGAGAGGTTCTCTTTTTCTTGTTGTGTGGAAGCTGGTTCCCCAGTCTTCTTTCCTTTTCTCTTGGAGGGGTGGGCCCTTTTTCCAGGCTCCAACACCACTTTTTCACCCTGAGCCTTGCACTGTGCCCTTGTCTTGACACACACCAATTCAGGGATACCCAGCATGGCTGCATGGGTTTTGAGTTCTACCTCATGCTGAGGACTCAAGGTCATTTCCAAGCAAACAGTCTACAGGGATATTTGAGGAGACCACCACCTGTTTCAGGCCATTGACCCCTCCCCACTCTAAAGTTACCATTGCCATGGGATGTACTTTAGTCTGATTGTCAGCGTTGGTGACTGGATACGTTTGTCCAGCCAGCTATTGACCAGGAGAAAACAGTTTCTCTGTCACCATGGTGACACTGGCACCTGTATCCCTCAGGCCTTCTACACTTGTCCCATTAATTAAGAGTTGCTGCCTGTATTTTTGCATATTAGGGGGCCAGGCAGCCAGTGTGGCTAAATCCACCCCACCCTCAGAGACTAGTGTAGCTTCAGTGTGAACCCTGATTTTCTATGGGCACACTGTTGATCCCACTTGGAGACTGGCCATTCCAGTGTTAGCTGGAGTAGAGTTAGAAGTGGAACCTTTCTTGGGACAGGCCTTGTCTGCAATTTGGTGTCCAGGCTGTTTACAGCTACGACACCAGGCCTTTTTGGGATCAAAGTTTTTACCCTTGTACCCAAAATTGGATTGTGAAGAGGCTCTGGGCCCACCCTCCTGAGCAGGTTTTTGGGGCCCTGTAGAAGACTCTTTACTATTTTTCCCGTTGGATGTCTTAACACTCTTCCCCTGGGGGGGCTTTGTGACCCCTTTCTTTTGGTCACCCCCTGTGGAAGTCTTGGTCACCCTAGTCTTGACCCAATGGTCCGCCTTCTTTCCCAATTCTTGGGGAGAAATTGGTCCTAGGTCTACCAGATGCTGATGCAGTTTATCATTGAAACAATTACTTATCAGGTGTTCTTTCACAAATAAATTGTACAGCCCATCATAATCATTTACACCATTGCCTTGAATCCAACCATCCAGTGTTTTCACTGAGTAGTCAACAAAACCAACCCAGATCTGGCTCAAGGATTTTTTAGCCCCCCTGAACGTAATTCTATACTCCTCAGTGGAGAATCCAAAGCCCTCAATCAGGGTAGCCTTCATGAGGTCATAGGATTCAGCATCTTTTCCAGAGAGTGTGAGGAGTCTATCCCTACACTTTCCAGTGAACATTTCCCAAAGGAGAGCACCCCAGTGAGATCTGTTTACTTTTCTGGTTGCACAAGCCCTCTCAAAAGCTGTGAACCATTTGGTGATGTCATCACCATCGTCATATTTAGTTACAATCCCTTTAGGGATTTTCAACATGTCAGGAGAATCTCTGACCCTATTTATGTTGCTGCCACCATGGATGGGACCAAAACCCATCTCTTGTCTTTCCCTTTCTATGGCTAGGAGCTGTCTCTCTAAAGCCAATCTTTTGACCATCCTGGCTAACAGTAGGTCATCTTCACTGAGGCTGTCCTCAGTGATTCCAGAGTTGCTGGACCCTCCTGTGAGAGAACCAGTATCTCTGACTAACAGATTTGGAACCAGGGTTTGAGGAGCCCTGGTTTCCCTAACTAGGACGGGAGGTGGGACTTTCTCCACATCACTAGTTTCCTCCTCTGTGAGGTCATCCTCAGAGGGGTTGTTCTTGGCAAACTCTGCCAAAAGCTCCTGGAGCTGTAATTTGGTAGGGTTTGAACCAGTTCTAATCTTTTTTATTTTGCAGTGAAACCTTAACTCTTTCATCCTAAGATGTAGGTAAGGGGTGATGTCGAGTTCCATCACATTCTCTTCTGCATTAGACATTATGGGGGTCATTACAACCTCGGCGGTCTTTCAACAAGACCACCGAGGGACCGCCGTGCGGAAGACCGCCAGTAGTGGCAGTTTGCCGCTCGGCGTATTATGACTGTTGGCTGCCCTCAGTCGTTTTTCCGACGGAGAGCCGCCAACAGCCATACTGGCGGCCGGCGGGGAAGTGGAGGTTGCTCCACCGCCACGCCAACAGAACACCGCCCAGCGAATCACGTCCTGTGATTCGCCGTGGCGGTGTTCTGTTGGCGGTGTGGTGTCGGCGGAGCTGCCCCCATGGCTCCTGTCCCCTCCCGGAGGATCGACGGAACAGGTAAGTCGATCATCCATTAGGGGAGGGGGATGGGGGGTATTGTGTGTTGTGTGGGTGCATGGGTTTGTGCGTCTGTGTATGTAGAGGGGGTGTGTGAGTGAGTGTATGCTTGCCGGGGTGTTGCGTGTTTTGGGAATGAGTGCGTGTATGTCTGTAGGTATATGTCTGTAGGTATATGTCTGTATGGATGTGTGCATGTATGTTTGAATGTGGGTGTGCGTGTCTGACTGTGTGTGTGGATGTAGGCATGTATGTCGGTGTGTGTGCGTGTATGTGTGTTGGCGGTGCCTGAGTGCGTGTCGGCTGTGTATGTGTAAGGTAATGCCACGGGTCGGGTGGGGAGGGGGGCCCTGCCACCTTTGGGGGGTGGCAGGGGTGGTGTAGGGGAGGGACTCGGGGTGGGGGGTGGGGGAGACCCCTTTCAGTGCCAGGGAAGGAGTTCCCTGGCACTGATAGTGCTTACCGCCATGGATTTCATGGCGGTTCCTACCGCTGGAAATCCACGGCGGTAAACCGGGTCAAAATACCGGCGGCGGTATTGTGACGGCAGCCGGACTGGAGACCCAGATCTCCATCCCAGCGGTCGTCTCTGCCCTGGCGGGCGGCACGGAGAAGCGGCGGATGACCATGGCAGTAACCGCCATGGTCATAATACTCAAAAAAAGACCGCCAGCCTGTAGGCAGTCTTACCGCCGCTTTAACACCGTCCTCCAGGGTTGTAATGACCCCCTATGTTTCTAAAAGTTGGAATACTTTTTAAGAATCTAAAACTATCTCTAGAACTTAAATCAAACTTTTACAAAACTTTTAAACTCTAAAAGAAATGCTAACACGGACTAACACAAGGCCCTAGCTGGACTTTTAAAAATGTAGAAACATTGCTCATATTTGAAAAATCAGTTTCTAAAGACAATTTTGGGAATTTAGTCTTGTGATCAGGTATTGGCTGAGTAGTCCAGCAAATGCAAAGTCTTGTACCCCACCGCTGATCCATCAATGTAGGAAGTTGGCTCTGTATACACTATTTCAAAGTAAGGAATAGTATGCACAGAGTCCAAGGGTTCCCCTTAGAGGTAAGATAGTTGCAAAAATAGATCATTCTAATGCTCTATTTTGTGGTAGAGTGGTCGAGCAGTAGGCTTATCAGAGGGTAGTGTTAAGCATTTCTTGTACACCCACAGGCAATAAATGAGGAACACACACTCAGAGACAATTCCAGGCCAATAGGTTTTTGTATAGAAAAATATATTTTCTTAGTTTATTTTAAGAACCACAGGTTCAAGATTTACAAGTAATGCTTTAAATGAAAGGTACTTCACTTAGGAACTTTAGGAACTTTGAATTAGCAAAATAGCATATACAGTTTTCACATAAATGACATATAGCTATTTTAAAAGTAGACAGTGCAATTTTCAACAGTTCCTGGGGGAGGTAAGTGTTTGTTAGTTTTTGCATGTAAGTAAACCACCTACAAGGTTCAAGTTTGGGTCCAAGGTAGCCCACCGTTGGGGGCTCAGGGCAACCCCAAAGTTACCACACCAGCAGCTCAGGGCCGGTCAGGTGCAGAGGTCAAAGTGGTGCCCAAAACGCATAGGCTTCAATGGAGAAGGGGGTGCCCCGGTTCCAGTCTGCCAGCAGGTAAGTACCCGCGTCTTCGGAGGGCAGACCAGGGGGGGTTTATAGGGCACCGGGGGAGACACAAGTCCACACAGAAAGTACACCCTCAGCGGCACGGGGCGGCCGGGTGCAGTGTGCAAACAAGCGTCGGGTTCGCAATAGGATTCAATGGGAGACCAAGGGGTCTCTTCAGCGATGCAGCAGGCAAGGGGGGTGCTCCTCGGGGTAGCCACCACCTGGGCAAGGGAGAGGGCCACCTGGGGGTTGCTCCTGCACTGGAGGTCGGATCCTTCAGGTCCTGGGGGCTGCGGGTGCAGTGTCTTTACCAGGCATCGGGTCTTTGAAGCAGGCAGTCGCAGTCAGGGGGAGCCTCGGATTCCCTCTGCAGGCGTCGCTGTGGGGGCTCAGGGGGGTCAACTCTGGCTACTCACGGTCTCGTAGTCGCCGGGGAGTCCTCCCTGTGGTGTTTGTTCTCCACAAGTCGAGCCGGGGGCGTCGGGTGCAGAGTGCAAAGTCTCACGCTTCCGGCGGGAAACGTGTGTTGTTTCAAAGTTGCTTCTTTGTTGCAAGTTGCAGTCTTTGGTGAACAGAGCCGCTGTCCTCAGGAGTTCTTGGTCCTTCTAGATGCAGGGTAGTCCTCTGAGGCTTCAGAGGTTGCTGGACCCTGGGAACGTGTCGCTGGAGCAGTGTCTTTAGAAGGGGGGAGACAGGCCGGTAGAGCTGGGGCCAAAGCAGTTGGTGTCTCCGTCTTCTCTGCAGGTTTTCAGTTCAGCAGTCCTCTTCTTCTTAGGTTGCAGGAATCTGAGTTCCTAGGTTCTGGGGAGCCCCTAAATACTGAATTTAGGGGGGTGTTTAGGTCTGGGGGGTTAGTAGCCAATGGCTACAAGCCCTGAGGGTGGCTACACCCTCTTTGTGCCTCCTCCCTGAGGGGAGGGGGGCACATCCCTAATCCTATTGGGGGAATCCTCCATCTGCAAGATGGAGGATTTCTAAAAGTCAGAGTCACCTCAGCTCAGGACACCTTAGGGGCTGTCCTGACTGGCCAGTGACTCCTCCTTGTTTTTCTCATTATCTCCTCCGGCCTTTCCGCCTAAAGTGGGGCCGTGGACGGAGGGGGCGGGCAACTCCACTAGCTGGAGTGCCCTGGGGTGCTGTAACAAAGGGCTTGAGCCTTTGAGGTTCACCGCCAGGTGTTACAGTTTCTGCAGGGGGAGGTGATAAGCATCTCCACCCAGTACAGGCTTTGTTACTAGCCACAGAGTGACAAAGGCACTCTCCCTATGTGGCCAGCAACATGTCTGGAGTGTGACAGGCTGCTAAAACCAGTCAGCCTACACGGGTAGTCGGTTAAGGTTTCAGGGGGCACCTCTAAGGTGCCCTCTGGGGTGTATGTTACAATAAAATGTACACTGGCATTAGTGTGCATTTATTGTGCTGAGAAGTTTGATACCAAACTTCACAGTTTTCAGTGTAGCCATTATGGTGCTGTGGAGTTCGTGCATGACAGACTCCCAGACCATATACTCTTATGGCTACCCTGCACTTACAATGTCTAAGGTTTTGTTTAGACACTGTAGGGGCATAGTGCTCATGCACTTATGCCCTCACCTATGGTATAGTGCACCCTGCCTTAGGGCTGTAAGACCTGCTAGAGGGGTGACGTATCTATACTTCATAGGCAGTGTGAGGTTGGCATGGCACCCTGAGGGGAGTGCCATGTCGACTTAGTCTTTTTATCCCCACTAGCACACACAAGCTGGAAAGCAGTGTGTCTGTGCTGAGTGAGGGGTTTCCAGGGTGGCATAAGTCATGCTGCAGCCCTTAGAGACCTTCCCTGGCATCAGGGCCCGTGGTACCAGGGGTACCAGTTACAAGGGACTTATCTGGATGCCAGGGTGTGGCAATTGTGGAAACATAAGTACAGGTTAGGGAAAGAATACTGGTGCTGGGGCCTGGTTAGCAGGCCTCAGCACACTTTCAAATCATAACTTAGCATCGGCAAAGGCAAAAAGTCAGGGGGTAACCCTGCCAAGGAGGCATTTCCTTACAGTGCCTCACAGGGAAAAGCCAGGAGGGGTTCCACCGTGGTATGCGTACAGCGCCTCGAGAACCTAACGGGTGAGTAGTGCGCTATACAAGTGCAAAGTTTGCAGTTTACCACCCAACTCCCCCTTCTTGCTTCCTCCCTTTCCATCATTTTCATTCTGTCCACACCCTATTCTCCTCCTTTTATTCTCCTCATCCTCTCCTCCGCACTGCATTCTGTTGCATTTAGCTTTCTTTCCTCTAGTTAGCCCCCCTTGCCTTTTCCCTCCATTTCCTTTCCTTATCAATCCATCCATTAACTCGGTCACTTCATTATTCCTTTATTCCTTGATTTTTTCTTTTTTCCCTTTACTCACCCTCTTGCCTTTTTCTGCTCCCTCTTTCCCTAATTTACCATTGTTCCATTCTGCTCCTCCTGGGGGACCCCAATAATCCCCCCTCATCTCAATTTCCTTCCAGAAGATCTCAGTTCACCCTTTCATCTCTCCCGTCTCCTCCCTGAACCTCTCACCTTTACCTGCCTATCACGGTCCACACACACATCCGTGTTCTACACTCTCTTCCTCAAAGGATCAGTGACAGAATATTGAAACCAAAAATAGAGTGTGGACAGAATAGTGTGTCAAGAATCTCGAGGACGGATCTTTCAAGAAGGTAAGTGCAAATAGATAAGTATAGATTTACTGTTCTCAACTCCGTATGTACATATCTTGAAGATATATACATCATCAAGGTACATATGTGTATATGTGGAGTTATGTATAGTAAAACTTTGCTTACCTATAGATACTTACTTTCACAATATTTCTGTCTTCAATACTCTTGACAAGATATTTAGGGCCAGATGTAGAAAGGCTTTTGCGCCTCGCAAACAGCGAAAATCGCTGTTTGCGAGGCGCAAAAGCCACATCGCGATTCCCATACCCATTTTGCGAGTCGGTAACCTGGTTACCGACTCGAAAAATGGGACTGCGAGTCGCAAATAGGAAGGGGTGTTCCCCTTCCTATTTGCGAGTCGCAGCGCGATGTGGGAATGCTTTGTGACCGCGAACGTGGTCGCAAAGCAATTCGCAGTTACCACCAGTGTCACACTGGTGGTAACCCATTCGCAAAAGGGAAGGGGTCCCATTGGGACCCCTTCCCCTGTATGAATGCCCTTGAAAACATTTTTTCAGAGCAGGCAGTGGTCCAGTGGTACAAATTTTAATTTTGTAATGCAACTCGTTTTCCCTGTGAGTGCTGTGACTCGCAAGGGGGTCACAAATTGCGACCCACCTCATTAATATTAATGAGGTGGGCCTTTGCAACCCCCCTGTGACTCGCAGATGGTGTCAGGGACACCATCCTGCATCCGGGATTGTGACTCACAAATTGCGAGTTGCTCAGACTCACAATTTGCAAGACGCAATGCCGGAATTTCGTACATCTGGCCCTCAGTCTCATGACATTTTTGATTACCATATTCTGTCTAACCATACTCCTCACATCCATGCCATTTGTCATTTTTTTGTTCCTCCACTCTAATTTCACTTAGTCTCCACCACATAACTCCCATTTTTCCTCCTCTCCACATTTACCTTTCCTACCATCCAATCCTTCCCTATCCTTCATTCATTTACCTTCTCATTCCTTTCTTCTACCGCCCAATAGTTATTCACTTCCATTCCCTCCAGCCTCCTCTTCTCATTCGTGATGCTCACCCCTTCCTTCTTATCTTGTCCAATAACCCTACGGTTAGCACCAACCTGTCATTCCCACCCATAACCCTGAGTCCCTACCATCCCGCTTCCACTGTTACCCTTCCATCTCCTTTTTACTTCATACACCTCTTCCACCTCCTCGGGTTACTCTATCGCCTTTTCTCTACTTTACCATTTCGGGACTTCTCTTTGGACAGCTCTATTCCCCTTCACTTCCATCCCTCCCTTCCTCCCCTTCTCCCTCAAGTCCTGTTATCTGGCCTTCTTTCACCTTCTTTCTTATAGTTTAAATTCCTTCTCTATTCCTTCACAACTCCCTTTGTGTCCCCTTTCCATTCACTGTCCTCCCCCATTTCCCTCCATGATTCATTGTCTGCATCTTGTTCTTTTGTCCTCTCTCTTCCTGTGCTGCCATCCTTCCTTCCTTCATCTACTTCTTGTCCCTTTCCCCTCCTTTTTTAGCCCCTTTTCCCCTTAATTGCGCTTCCCTTCAGTTTTCCTTTCTTTCCTCTACCTCTTATGCTTTCATTCCCTAGTTATCCCTTCCTCTCACTTGTCCGCATCCCTTCCTTTCACCACTGTCCACTAATGTCCACTCACATTTCCCTGGGGTGATCTCGACTCCTTCTCCTACTGCCCTTTTGCTTTCACCACCAGTCTCCCCATCCTTAACCTTCCTGCTTCCTCCCTGCGTGCTCCTCAGTGCGACCACCGCTTCCCTTCTTTTACTTTCTCCCTCCACTTTACCTGTCCCCACCTTTTCAACTTCCTCCTCTTCACTCTAATTCTCCTCCTGATCTTCCTTTCCTCCGCCCATGCTGTCCCTTAACCACCCACCCAAGGCCTCCTGTCCCCAACATCCTATGTTTCCCTTTCTCGCCCTCCCTTTTACACCCTCCTTACTTTCCTTCATCTCCCTTCTCCTAACCTACCTCTGCTCCCATCCCTTCCTCCTGTCTTTACCTCTTTGCGTCCTGCGTCTTCCCTTCTCCTGTCACTCATTTATCCTCTACTTCCGTTCCCCTGCTCCCCACCTCCCCTCAATACTTCCCCACCTTCCTTGTTCCTTCTGTTCTGCCGTTTCTTCTCAGTTTTATGCCGTGCAAACTTGGCCCCGGGGCATTAGAGCGCTTTACATGAGCACCACATTACAATACACTAGGCAGATTATTTTTGAGGCAAGGGCGGGTAAAGTGAGTTGCCCAGAATCACAGGATGTTGAGCAGATGACTCCAGGAATTGAACCTAGTTCCCCAGTTTCCAAAGTTGGCAGTTCTGGGCGTTAGGGCAGATCTCCTTCCTCCCTCTCCTCCCTTCGGATGTGCTTCCCTCCCAGTTACTGCTTTTCTACTCTCATCGTTCAACCTGCTTCGATTCCTCTCTCCCATTCCACCTCCGTCCCACATGTTCCCATTAGCACACCGTCCGCTCCCTTTCTTTCCCTGCTGAACCTGCCCGAAGTTGCGTCTCTCTTTCTTTCCCTTTTGCCCCCGCGTGTCTCTCTAACTTCAACGTTGTTTCTTCCCTCGTTCTCCCCCTTTTCTACCACTTGACCTTCCTCCTTTCCCTCCACTCAGGCCACTTCCTTAGCATTCTTCCCTTCCTTACTTCCAATCATCTTTTCACCCTATTATTTCCCATCTATTTCCACTGGTGCCTTCCCTCCATTTCCCATTCGAATTCTTTCCCATATTCCACTCCTTCCTCCTCACGTCATTTGGGGCCAGATGTAGCAAAATTTTGCGAGTCTCAAATGGCCCGAATCGCTATTTGCGACCCCGCAAAATCAGAAATGGGATGCAAAAACCTAATTTCCGAATCGCAAATAGCGGCGCAAGCCATTACCGACTCGCAAAATTTGCAACCCCATTGTGCGACCCGCAAATAGGAAGTCGCAATTTGCGAGTCGCAAACCATATGAAAAAGCCACTCGCAAATTGCGACTGGTCGCAAAAAGCCCATTTTGCACACCAAATTTACCACTAACTCAGAGCAGGTGGTAACCAGAACCAAAGTATAAAAGGAGACCGAGAAGGCACCTGGGTTACTCAAGATGGCGGAGATATATGTGATGGAGCCAGAGACAGGAGAGGATATACAGAACCAGGCAGACACTTTTCCAACAAACTGAGGAGGAGATTTATGATAAATACAGACTCAGCAGTGCAGCAATATTAGAATTAATAGATCTACTCAATCCGCAGCTACAACGACAGACTGTGCGCTGCAGCGCCATCCCCACCCATGTGCAAGTGCTATGCTCACTGCACCTCTTGGCCTCGGGTAGCTATCAGGAGGTCATTGCTGTGGCAGGTGGGGTATCCCAAAGTGCACTCTCACGGTTTTTCAGATGTTTCTTAGATGCCATACTCACACACATGTCCAGATACATATACCTACCCAGGAATGAGGCAGAAATCAACAGCACCAAGTTGGAATTCTACAGGATTGCCAACTTCCCTCATGTAATAGGGTGTGTAGACAGGACACATATACAAATCTGCCCTCCTACAAATCTGGAATATCTGTTCTGCAATCGGAAGTGTACCCATTCACTGAACATCCAGGTGGTATGTGACGCCCATTATGTCATCCCTGACATGGTAGCCAAATTTCCAGGGAGTACACATGACTCCTATATTTTCAGGCACAGTGGGATACACCAACGCCTAGAACGTGGGGAGTTTGGAGACGGATATCTCTTAGGTATTGCTGAATACACCCTGAAGACATACACACAGGTCAATGTGGAAACCATCTATGCCCTGCTAACATTGTCCATTTATGCCAAACAGGTGACGGTGCATATGCGCTACGACCATGGATACTTACCCCGTACTTAACACCCAGCAATGAGACTGAGAGGCGATACAACAGTGCACATAGGAGGACCCGAAATGTTATAGAGAGGACCTTTGGACTGTTGAAGGCAAGATTCTGATGCCTCCACAGAAGTGGAGGTGCGCTCTAGTATGCCCCAATAACAGCATTCAAGATCGTTGGCGCATGCGCTATACTGCACAACATTGCCACCAGACGTGGGCTACATCTCACCCCAGAAGACACAGATTCGGAGGATGACGAGCAAGAGCTACCACATCGCCATCATGGGGATAGAAGCATTGCAAATCAAGGCAGACAGAGACAGGACCACATTGCAAACCAATACTTTGGAAGGTATGTGCTACCTGTCACCACACACACGAATGTCACACACAAAGAGCCCAGGTGTGAAGTGGAACAAACAAGAACTTTTATTAAGTGAACCTAATAACCAAAGAACTGAACTGCTGGTCAGGGGCTGTAAATGTCCACCTGCAATGAGGACACATTCACCTCATGTGCCTCAATTGTCCGCAAGTGCATTGCTCAACTCCTCCACCTGGGACGCCCAGCATGGCTAGTGCCTGGAGTGTCAGCAGATCCCTGATGTGCACTGCCACTCCTCAATACCCTTGTGTCCGTGGCAGATGCACTACTGACGGTGGAGCCTTCTTCACTATCTTGAGGTGTGTCTGCCGTTCCCCTAGCCACCTGTCTTGCCTCCATCATGTCCACAGCGTGGCTTATCCGTCCCAGTCCATGAGCCACATCCCCTGCAAAGTGGCCCAAATCTACCTGAAAACTGACTGTACGGCGTGACAGCCCTGTTGTATTGACAGCCAGGCGGACGATTGAGGCAGCCATGCAGTCCAAACGGTGTATGAGTTGGCGCTCACGGCGCCTTGCACTCTCTCTCTCTGAAACAAGTTCAGTTACTAGTTGACGAATGGAGAGTGCAAGGTCACCGACATGACTGTTCAGGCTTTGGAAGTCTGTGTGCACTTGTGCCAGCCCTGTGGTGAAATTCCTCTCCACACGCTGCATGGCTCTTGATATGACTCTCATCTGCCTTGTTTGCAGGCGCTGACCTCTGATGAGAGCTGCCTCGGAGGCGGACATGGAAGAGTCCCCTACATCTCCCTCGGACACTGCAGGGACATGGACACGTCGTCTGCGACGCGGTGGAGCATCAGGGTCCTGTTGGATGGCACTGTGGCTGGGACCGGGTGCTGGGTCAATCTCCACAATGTCCAATGGTGCAGCTGGACGGGACTGTGGTTGGGTGGTGCTGGGCCCTGTGGTGGCTGCTCCTGACTCCTGTGCTGCCTGTTGGCTGTCCTCTGCACCCTGGACGGACTGGCTGGTGGGGATGTCTTGTTGGAGACCTGTGGGACATAGGGAACACACTGTCAGTATCTAACATCTGTTGTTTGCTTCCTAATAAACTGTTGCCTATCAGCTGACTACTGGACTACATTGCCCATAATGCACCATTCTGGTGGTTGCTAGTCTGGAATATAGCTAATTTGGTTGTGCATGCTGCTGTGTACTGGGTGGGTGGGGGTATGGCAGATATAGGTGTACATGCATGTTTCATGGTACTCACTTGTTGATGTTCCTGGCGCTGACATGTCTAGCTCTCCAATTCCAGCCACTGCCTCTGGCTCCAGGGTCTGTTCCACACGTCCCTCCATGGGTGTGGGTGGTGGGACGGTGGATGGGCCTCCTCCTGTGCCCCTCATCTCCTGGTGGCGCTCTGCCATCCTCTCCTTGGTCCTGGAGCGCAGGTCGTACCATCTCTTTTTGATCTCTTCAATGCTCCTGTGGCTCACCCCTATTGCGTTGACCTTCTCCTGGATGTCAGTCCAAATCCTCCTTTTGTCAGTCTCTGGCACACTCAGGGCAGCCCTTCCAAATAGCTGGTCATGGTGCTGGCAGCATTCATCTGTCAGCACCTCCAGTTCCTTCTCTGAAAACTTAAGTTTCCTCTTCCTGCCAGAGTCCTCCATTCTTGCTGCTGTTCCTCCTGGTGGTTGCTCAGCATTTGGAAATGGGTGTGGTCCTTCCTCCTCCCTGGTGTATTTGTAAACTTCCTGCCTGTGATGTCATCAGCAAGAGCCAGGAAGTGTTTTCCAGAGTGTTCTGCTGCACCTGCATGCAATTTGCGGCACAGTCGCAATTTGTGACACCCACTCGCAATTTGCGTGTTCGTTTCTAGCGAGGTCGCAAAAAGCTACCTCGCAAACAGCGGACTCGCAATCTGCGGTGCGACTTCATTTGCAAGTCGCAAAATGAAGTCGCTTTTTCTTGTTGGATACCTGTTTGCGAGGCGGAAATTGCGAGTTGCAACGACTCGCAATTTCCGACTCTCAAATTATTTGCTACCTACATCTGGCCCTTGGTCCCTTGTTCCCTCAACTCCCTCTTCTTCAGCCCAACTGAACCCCATGCCCTCGATCCACCATTTTCCCTCCGGCCCCTGCTCAAGTGCACCCTCTTTGTGCCCCCCTTGCTGTCTCCTTCTTACTCCTTACCAAACCCTCCCTTCAATTGCCCTTCCTCATCTTCTTCCAGTGACTGCCTTTTCGTCCTTTCACCACCCTTCCCTTTCCAATCCCAGTCATCTTCATCTTTTACACATACACCCCGTTATGTCCCACGTCATTCCTTCCCTGTCACTCTTTCTCCCCTTTCATCCAGCCCGCAACATCTCCTCATGCCTTCTTCCTTCTAAACCATCCTTCCACTTTCTATCACCCTCCCCTGCTTCCGACCCTTACCTCACCTTCTCTGCCTCGCCCTTCCTTCACTTCCTTTCAATTCAGCAATCTTCCTTCCTATCCCATTCCCTCCCACCCCTCTTCTACCGTCTCTCCGTTCTATCCCCCTTATCGCGTCATTCCTTCATTTTTCCACCTCTGCTCTTCCCTCATCCTCTTACAGCATCACACACTCTTACTTGCAGTTAGGGCCGGACTGAGGAGCCAAAACTAGCCCTGGTAAACATGCTCAGATCAACTTGCTTCCTTCTTGTTCCCAATCTCTCTCTCTCTATCTTTCCATCCACTCTCTCTCCTTCTATCTCACTCTCTGCTCTCTCACTCGCTCACCATCCCTCTTCCCCCGTCCCTCTCTCTATTAAAGATCCCTGTGCCTGGTCCAGTTAATCTTGGTGAGCTATGGAAAGTGGCAGGCACCAGACGATGGCCTGGGCTTTAAAAACAGGCCTTTAGAGGCTCCAGCCCACGAAGGGAAATCCCTGGTGGAATAAAAGACCTGTCTTGCCCTGCTTGCAGTGAGGATGCCACACACTGCGTTAACAGTGTGATCTGGGTACACTCATCGCACTTGAGGTGATGATGAGCGGCCATTTGATCAGTGCGAGTTAACCTATGTCTCGTGGTCACTGCATCATGGGATCCAAGCTTCATCTCACTGATGATGATTAACATGGCTGAAATCGATCGAATTGCTTGTGTTCTGGAGCAGAGGGGATTTGGCCTGGCAGTTCAGCCAGGATTCTCTTACTGGAGCAGGAACAGCTGCTTGTCATGCGGTGCTAGGATGGAGCTTTGACGAATTAATTACAGTTCATAGTTTATTGTGTATATAAACTCTGTGTTTGTTTCTCTACCTCCTCTAATTGCCTAAGCCATGCATGCATTTGTTAGTCTTAATTTCTACGAATTAACAATAAATAAAAGTATTGGAGTGAAATTTGAGCACATTTCAATAATGTAACTGACATTCTAAACACAGCATTGTGAAATAAGGGAAAATCAACAAACTGATTTCTAAAACAAGCACTGGCTATCCCATTACGTCTTGCTCATGCAAGATATGTTAACTTTGTTGATGTTTTTTTAGGTTGAGTGTAAACGTACAACCGCTTGTATACTTTTAAGTATATTTCGTCTGCGGGCTTCAAGCTATTTCATTTGTTAGTTTCGCCATCTCTCTTTTTTCTCTAATGTTAATTTTTCTCTTTCTTTTCAAACTTCTTTTATTATTTTTACCTCTTTATCTTTTGTTCGCTAGCTTCCTTCCCTTTTTTCTTTTGTCTCACACGTTTACTCTATTTCTTCTCTTAGTTGTGTTTTCATTTTGGCGTTCTTTCTTTCCCTTCTTTCTTTTATTTCTTTGCGACCACTTCTCTTTCTTCCTTTTGTCTGTTGTATTCCTTTTGTTTCTCTTTTTCTGCCTCATCCGCTTTTTCTCCCGAGGCCTAGTTATCAATGGAGCAACAAGTGCAGTGGCACCGGGGCCCAAAGACCTATGGACCTCACTCAACTCTAATTAGTGCTCTATTTTCCTACTGAAATTGCAGTCAACCATTTTCCTTTCTTACTCTAGGGCCCATGACACAGTTACTATGCCACTTGTCCTCTCCATCTTTACTCCTGACTCCCTCTTTCCTTTCATCCTCCAGTCCTTCCCAAATTATATTTTTGTTATGGTTTTTGAGCATTACCCCCTAATGCCGAAAGTTTATTTTTGATAAAGGTTTATATGATAACTGTATATGTTTTAAGTTAGAGGAAGGAGGTAAATGGAAGTGCTTTAGTTAAATGCTGGGCCACTGGAATTATATGGCAGGAAAAGGCAAAATTATAAAGCAGGTTTGACAAATTTATGTGGCAAGAAAAGTCCAGTTATGAATTTACAATGTCAATAGCTCTAACTCAAGTAAATGTGAGACCTATTCCACTGCAAACGCTTGTTTAGCCATGTTGTACAATAGAGTGGCTACACTGTATTGTATGGTATGCAGTGGTATAGTATGGCCTTATGGCCTGTCATTGTATGTAATTGTATGGTATGCTATAGTGTGTTATGGCATATTATTGTATGTTATGGCCTGTCACTGTATGGTATGGCATGGTGTGTCCTGTCATAGTATAGTATGGTATGGTATGCTCTGAACGTTCATTGTATAGTATGGTATGGTATGGCTTGTCACTGTACGAGATGCCATGGTATGGGCAGGGCCACTGGAATTATGAGTTTGTGTGGCCATGGTGATTTTTGCCTAGTTATTGATTTGCTGCATTTGACACATCATCCATCATTTGCTGCATAATCTGCAGACTTTAACAAAAAAAGGCTCAAACGGTTCAACAATTACCATAAATGCAGCAGCACTTCTATCCGCATCTCTCCCAGACAACCTCTACAACACAGGACTTCAACAGATCGTGACAGAGCCAATACACTCTGCAGAACACACCTTCGATTCCAACTTCACTTCAGTACCCACACCACGGAACTCCCATGGACAGATCACTGATGCATCCACTTCACTTTCAACACACCCACCATCACCAGACCTCAACTCCAGCCATTGCATAGAAACTGGACAAGAATAACTGACAATCAGCTCACCACCGCCCTCGCCATCTCCGCCCCCACCATCACACACAACGAGGACCCAAACACCACAGCACGCACCTTCCACAATTGGATCACTGACTGCACCAACACCATAGCCCCCCTCAAAAAGAACAACACCACCCACGCTAAGAGAGACAGCTGGTTTATCCCTGAACTCCAGGAATCGAGACGCACCTGTCGCCGCCTTGAGAAAATCTTGAGAAAGACCAAATCCCCAGAATCCCACAGCAACTTCAGAGCCGCCACCACCGCACACCACCAACTTATCCGAAGTACCAGAAAGAAGGTTATCCAAGACAGGATCTCCTCGCAAGCACGCACCTGCAAGGAACTCTTCAGCATCATCAAGGAGTTCGCCCAACCCAACAACGAAACAACGGACATCCCAACTTCACAGGACCTATGCGACAGGCTCAACACCTACTTCCACCACAAAATCAAGACCATCTACAACAGTTTCAACAAGGACAACCCACACGCAGAACCCCCCCCCCCCCAAACCCCGACAGCAACAAACCTACAATCTCCACCTGGATACCCCTCTCCACCTACGATACATTGAAAACCATGAAGTCCATACACTCCGGAGTCCTCACGGACCCATGACCCATCACGTCTTCAACTGAGCTGCAGACTCCATCGCCCTCAAGCTCCGCCTCATCATCAACTGCTCTATAGCTGCCGCCACCTTTCCCGATGACTGGAAACACGCCGAGATCAACCCCCTCCTCAAGAAACCCTCAGCTGACCCCACCGACTTCAAAAACTTCAGGCCCATCTCCTTACCTCAGTTTCCTGCGAAAGTCATTGAAAAAGCAGTCAACAGTCAACTCACCACGATTTTAGAAAACCACAATATCCTCGACATCTCCCAATCCGGATTCAGGTCAAACCACAGCACTGAAACAGCCTTCTGTCCACAACAGATGACATCCGCTCCTACTAGACAAGGGATAGGTGGCGGCACTCATCCTACTTGACCTCTCGCCAGCTTTCCACACTGTCTCCCATCACACCCTGATAAGAAGACTCCACGAAGCCGACATCAGAGACAAGGCCCTCGACTGGATCCAATCCTTCCTCTCTGGCAGAACGCAATGAGTTAGACTCTCCTCCTTCCTCGCAGAACACACACCCACCACCTGCGGAGTGCACTAAGGATCCTCCCTCAGCCCCACACTGTTAAACGTCTATATGGCCCCACTAGCCACACACGTCAGAAGCCACGGAATAAACATCATCTCCTATGCTGACGACACCCAACTCATTCTTTCCCTCTCCAACGAACCAGGCAAGGGCAGACATAACTTCCACGAAAGCATGAAAGCAGTCACCAACTGGATGAGATATAGCTGCCTTCAACTCAACACAAACAAGACCGGGGTACTCATCCTGGGCCCTCAACCCAACGCATGGAGTGACTCCTGGTGCCACCCACCCTCGGAAACCCGCCCACTCCTGCCAGCCAAGCCCGCAACCTCGAAATCATCCTAGACCCGACCTCAGCATGAACCATCAGATCAACTCAGTCACCTCCACCTTCTTCCGCACCCTCCACCTCCTCCGCAAGACCTTCAAATGGATCACCCTAGAACATGGAAAGACCATCACACACACACTCATCACCAGCAGACTGGACTACGGCAATGCACTCTACGCCGGAATCTACAAAAAACTCACCCCAAAACTGCAAAACATCCAGAATGCCGCCGCCAGATTGATTCTTGACCTACCCCCACACTGCCACATCTTGCAGCACCTACGTACTCTGCACTGGCTCCCCGTAGAGAAAAGAATCACCTTCAAGATCCTCACCTACGCACACAAAACCCTCCACAACACTGGACCAGCCTACCTTAACCAGCGACTCAACTTCCACGTACCCCACAGGGCCCTACGCTGAGCCCCTCTCTCTCTCGCAGAAGTACCTGCATCAGTAAAAAACCAGAACAGGAGGATGCTCCTTCTCCTACCTCACAGCCACCGCCTGGAACACCCTATCCGGACAAACCACCTCCCTCCACAGCTTCACGAAGGAACAGAAGACATGGTTCTTCTAAATCCACCTCCGGTACAAGCTACACTCCCCCTCCCAGCGCCTTGAGACCCTAGCGGGTGATTAGCTGTGCTTTATAAACACTGATTGATTGACTTGTTGACCCCCAGTTGAAGGCCCTTTGCAAAGCTGGACTGGTCACCTTTCTGTTGCTTGTTACTATATGCGGGTGTTAAACTGCTACTACTGAAGCGCAAGTAATGCACAGACAGTGTTACCAAGTTTAAAATGACAAAATAATAAAGTATTACTGTTACACGATGTGCCACATTTGGTCGCATAATTTACTTTTTCCTTCCACATAATTTACTCAACCCTGTTGCATAATTTGTCCGTCTCCTGACACATAATTTTAGTGGCCCTGGGTATAGTATATTATGGTATGGTGTGGTATGGTAAGGTATGGTAAGGTATGGTATGGCCTGTCATTTTATAGTAATGTATTGTATCATGAGGTATGGTATATGTTATGGAATGTTATGGTATGGTATAGTATGGCTTGTAAATGTTTGGTGTGGTTTGCTATGGAATGGAATGGCATGTCATTGTATGGTATGGTATTGTATGGCCTCTCATTGTATAGTATGGTATTGTATGGGATAGGATGGGATAAGATAGTGTGCTATTGTATGGCATGGTCTATGATTCTATAGTATGGTATGGAATGGCTAGTCTTTGTGTAGTACGACAAGGTATTGTATGGCCTGTCATGGTATGGTATGATACAGTATGCTGTGGTATAGTATGGCCTTATGGCCTGTCGTTGTATGTTATTGTATGGCATGCTATAGTGTGGTATGGCATGGCCTCTCACTGTATGGTATGGTATGTAATGGTATGGTATGGCCTGTCATTTTATGGTATGCTGTGGTATGGCCTATCATAGAGTATGGTACGGTATGGTATGTCCTGACATAGTATAGTATGGTATGGTATGTTATGGCCTGTCATTGTATGTTATTGTATGGCATGCTATAGTGTGGTATGGCATGGCCTCTCAGTGTATGGTATGGTATGTAATGGTATGGTATGGCCTGTCATTTTATGGTATGCTGTGGTATGGCCTATCATATAGTATGGTATGGTATGGTATGGTATGGTATGGTATGGTATGGTATGGTATGGTATGGTATGGTATGTCCTGACATAGTATAGTATGGTATGGTATGTTATGGACTGTCATTGTATTGTATGGTATGGTATGGCTTGTCATTGTACGGGATGGCATGCTATGGTCAGGGCCACTGGAATTATGCGATTGTGTGGCTGTGGCAATTTTCACATAAAATAGATTTGCTGCATTTGACACATAATCCATCATCTGCTGCATAATCTGCAGAGTTTAACAAAAAATGTCTCTAGCGCAAGTGGTTTAAAAGTTGCTAAAAATGCAGTGACACTTGTTGCCCCCAGTGGAAGGCCCTTTGGAAAGCTGGAATGGTCACCTTTCTGTTACTAATTACTACATGTGGGTGTTAAACTGGTACTAATGAGCTGTAAGTAATGCCAGACGGTTTTAACAAGTTTAAAATGGCAAAAAAATGAAGTATTACTCTTACACAATGTACCACATTTGGCTGCATAATTTGCCTTTTCTTGTCATATAATTTACTCAGCCCTGTTGCATACTTTGGCCCTCTCCTGCCACATAATTCCAGTGTCCCTGGGTATGGTATAGTATGGTACGGCCTGTCATTTTATAGTATGGCACAGTATCATATGCTATGGGATTGGATGGGATGGATTGGTATTCTTTGGCCTGTCATTCTACAGTATGGTATAGTATTATATGGCCTGCCATTGTATACTGTGGTACAATATGGTACAGTATGGTATGACCTGTCATATTATATGTTATGGTATGGCATGGTATGGCATGGTATGGCTTGTCATTATTTGGTGTGGCACACTATGGAATGGTATGGTATGCTATGAAATAGCATGGCATGTCATTGCATGATATGGTATGGTATTACCATGGTATTGTGTGGCCTCTCATTGTGCAGTATGGTGTTGTATGGGATAGGATGGAATAGAGTGCTGTGGTATGGCATGGACTGTGACTCTATAGTAGGGTATGGTATATCCTATCTTTGTGTAGTTTGGTGAGGTATTGTATGGCCTGTCATGGTATAGTATGATACGTTATGGTGTGGTATGGTATGAAATGGCCTGTCATATAGAATGGTATGGTATTGTACAGCCTCTCACTGTAAGGTATAGTATGGTATGCTATGCTATGTTATGCTCTGCCATGATCTGCTATTGTATAGTATGATATGGTAGGATACAGCCTGTCATTGCATGATACGGCATGATATTGTATTGTGTGTCCTTGCGTAGTGTGGCGTATATGGTATGGTATAGCCTGTTGTTGTATGGTATTTAATTTATGGTATGGCCTCTAACTGTATGGTATGCTATGCTCTGCTTTGTTATTATATAGAATGATATGGTACGGCCTTTCATTGTATGGTATGTTATATTATGGTATGGAGTGGAATGCTATAGGATGTTACATTCCTAGTAGGGAGTGGAATTATATAGTATGAAATAGTATGTTATGGTATTGTAAAGTATAGTACTGTCTGTCATTGTATAGTATAGCATGGTATGATACAGTTTGGTATGATATGGTATGGTATGTCCTATCATTGTATAGTATGGTATATCATGGAAGCAATGGTAAGTTGTGGCCTGTGATTGTATAGCATGATATGGTAGAGTATGAGATAGTATGGTATGTCCTATCATTGCATAGTATGGTATAGTTTAGAAAGTGCTCTCATTGCATGGTATTGTATGGTAGGGTATTGTATGGTATAGTATGGCATTGTATAACATGACTTGCCATGGTATAGTACGGTATGGCTTGGCATTCAATAATATGATATGGTATGTTCTCTCACTGTATTGCATTATATGGCACGATACAGTATAGTACGGTTTGGTATGCTATGTTATGGTATGCACTGTCATTGTATAGCATGATGTTGACTGGTATGGCCTGCCATTGTATGACATAGCAAGACATAGCAGGGTATGGTATGGGATGGGATGCTAAGATATGGCCTATAATAGTATAGTATGGGATGGAATGAGATGGTATGGTATGGTGTTTATGGTATGCCCTGTCACTGACTAGCATAGTATAGCATGTAATGGTATATTATGGTATGGCATGATATAGTATGATATGGCACATTATGGCCTGACATAGTTTGCTATAGTGTGGTGTGTGGTTGTATGTTGTGGTACAGTACAGTGCGGTATGGTAGCGTGTGGCCTTTCATTGTATGGTTTGGTATGGTATGGTATTGTATGGCCTGCCATTTTCTTGTACGGTGTGACATTTTCTTGTATGGTCTGTGTTGGTATGGTATGGTATCTGCAGGAAAGTGGGGTATTATGCAGTGAGGTTGGTTAGACTTCACTGTATAACACCTTCATGTAAACCCCAGTAGGTCCTTTGGATTCACACTAATAAATCCCTAGCTCAACCCTGGTAGTGTGGCACAGAACAGTCAGGCTTTATTGGAGGAACATATGTATCAAGCATTTCAGGATACCAACATGGATTAGTAATTGACATGACTCAAATGAAATCCGAAACCAAATTATAAAAATAAAGCAGATTTTATCTAATTTTAGACACCAAAGTGAAGGCAATCAGTAGAGTATTACCAGGGTTATTGATTTTCAAAGGAAAAATAAATCAGTGCATTTTATTCTAGCAAAACTTTAACACTGCAGACAATGGGTAACTGTACTAGTGACAATTGATCATTTGCATGTCGAGTTCGGTAGAACCACTGAGGGTACAGTGGTGTGGGTCCTTGGACCAAGCCCAGACAGTCAGTTAATGTTTACTTGGCTCCTAGGACCCGGGTGCAGAGCTGTCCTGGCTGCTCAGGGTTGTTAACGTGGGAACCTGAATGTGCTGGTTTTACCACTTGGATGGTGCTGTTGGGGAGAAAGGTGCAAAATGTTCACAATTGGGCTACTGGGGCATCGGGTTGAAGATGCTGCGAGTTCCATCGAGGTGCAGTGTCGAACTAAGTTTGTGGTAGCACGATTGGGCACCAAAAAGCTTTGGCAGAAGCAAATTCAGCTTTTAGTTTCTTCAATGTCCTGGAGCCTGAGGAAAACAGTAGCCTCCTAAAACTGGCTAGAGGTCAGGGCTTCATTTCCCACAGTAGACCATTTACTTTTGGATGATCCCTCGTAGGAGGCTGGACTGGCTTGTAGTGAGTACCAAGGGGTACTTGCACCTTGCACCAGGCCCAGTTATCCCTTATTAGTGTATAGGGTGTCTAGCAGCTTAGGCTGATAGATAATGGTAGCTTAGCAGAGCAGCTTAGGCTGAACTAGGAGACGTGTGAAGCTACTACAGTACCACTTAGTGTCATATGCACAATATCATAAGAAAACACAATACACAGTTATACTAAAAATAAAGGTACTTTATTTTTATGACAATATGCCAAAGTATCTTAGAGTGTACCCTCAGTGAGAGGATAGGAAATATACACAAGATATATATACACAATAGCAAAAATATGCAGTATAGTCTTAGAAAACAGTGCAAACAATGTATAGTTACAATAGGATGCAATGGGGAAACATAGGGATAGGGGCAACACAAACCATATACTCCAAAAGTGGAATGCGAACCACGAATGGACCCCAAACCTATGTGACCTTGTAGAGGGTCGCTGGGACTATTAGAAAATAGTGAGAGTTAGAAAAATAACCCTCCCCAAGACCCTGAAAAGTGAGTGCAAAGTGCACTAAAGTTCCCCTAAGGACAAAGAAGTCGTGTTAGAGGAATAATGCAGGAAAGACACAAACCAGCAATGCAACAACTGTGGATTTCCAATCTAGGGTACCTGTGGAACAAGGGGACCAAGTCCAAAAGTCACAAGCAAGTCGGAGATGGGCAGATGCCCAGGAAATGCCAGCTGCGGGTGCAAAGAAGCTTCAACTGGACAGAAGAAGCTGAGGTTTCTGCAGGAACGAAAAAGGCTAGAGACTTCCCCTTTGGTGGACGGATCCCTCTTGCCTTGGAGAGTTGTGCAGAAGTGTTTTCCCGCTGAAAGAACGCCAACAAGCCTTGCTAGCCGCAAATCGTGTGTTTGGCGTTTTTGGACGCTGCTGGGGCCCAGGAGGGACCAGGAGGTCGCAAATTGGACCTGAAGAGAGAGGGGACGTCGAGCAAGACAAAGAGCCCTCACTGAAGCAGGTAGCACCCGGAGAAGTGCCAGAAACAGGCACTACAAGGATGTGTGAAATGGTGCTCGCCTAAGTTGCACAAAGGAGTCCCACGTCGCCGGAGACCAACTTAGAAAGTCGTGCAATGCAGGTTAGAGTGCCGTGGACCCAGGCTTGGCTGTGCACAAAGGATTTCCGCCGGAAGTGCACAGGGGCCGGAGTAGCTGCAAAGTCGCGGTTCCCAGCAATGCAGCCCAGCGAGGTGAGGCAAGGACTTACCTCCACCAAACTTGGACTGAAGAGTCACTGGACTGTGGGGGTCACTTGGACAGAGTCGCTGGATTCGAGGGACCTCGCTCGTCGTGCTGAGAGGAGACCCAAGGGACCGGTAATGCAGCTTTTTGGTGCCTGCGGTTGCAGGGGGAAGATTCCGTCGACCCACGGGAGATTTCTTTGGAGCTTCTGGTGCAGAGAGGAGGCAGGCTACCCCCACAGCATGCACAAGCAGGAAAACAGTCGAGAAGGCGGCAGGATCAGCGTTACAGAGTTGCAGTAGTCGTCTTTGCTACTATGTTGCAGGTTTGCAGGCTTCCAGCGCGGTCAGCGGTCGTTTCCTTATCAGAAGGTGAAGAGGGAGATGCAGAGGAACTCGGCTGAGCTCATGCATTCGTTATCTAAAGTTTCCCCAGAGACAGAGACCCTAAATAGCCAGAAAAGAGGGTTTGGCTACCTAGGAGAGAGGAAAGGCTACTAACACCTGAAGGAGCCTATCAGCAGGAGTCTCTGACGTCACCTGGTGGCACTGGCCACTCAGAGCAGTCCAGTGTGCCAGCAGCACCTCTGTTTCCAAGATGGCAGAGGTCTGGAGCACACTGGAGGAGCTCTGGACACCTCCCAGGGGAGGTGCAGGTCAGGGGAGTGGTCACTCCCCTTTCCTTTGTCCAGTTTCGCGCCAGAGCAGGGGCTAAGGGGTCCCTGAACCGGTGTAGACTGGCTTATGCAGAATTGGGCACCTCTGTGCCCAACAAAGCATTTCCAGAGGCTGGGGGAGGCTACTCCTCCCCTGCCTTCACACCATTTTCCAAAGGGAGAGGGTGTCACACCCTCTCTCAGAGGAAGTTCTTTGTTCTGCCATCCTGGGCCAGGCCTGGCTGGACCCCAGGAGGGCAGCTGCCTGTCTGAGGGGTTGGCAGCAGCAGCAGCTGCAGTGAAACCCCAGGAAGGGCAGTTTGGCAGTACCAGGGTCTGTGCTACAGACCACTGGGATCATGGAATTGTACCAACAATGCCAGGATGGCATAGAGGGGGCAATTCCATGATCATAGACATGTTACATGGCCATATTCGGAGTTACCATGGTGAAGCTACATATAGGTAGTGACCTATATGTAGTGCACGCGTGTAATGGTGTCCCCGCACTCACAAAGTTCAGGGAATTGGCTCTGAACAATGTGGGGGCACCTTGGCTAGTGCCAGGGTGCCCTCACACTAAGTAACTTTGCACCTAACCTTTACCAGGTAAAGGTTAGACATATAGGTGACTTATAAGTTACTTAAGTGCAGTGTAAAATGGCTGTGAAATAACGTGGACGTTATTTCACTCAGGCTTCAGTGGCAGGCCTGTGTAAGAATTGTCAGAGCTCCCTATGGGTGGCAAAAGAAATGCTGCAGCCCATAGGGATCTCCTGGAACCCCAATACCCTGGGTACCTCAGTACCATATACTAGGGAATTATAAGGGTGTTCCAGTAAGCCAATGTAAATTGGTAAAAATGGTCACTAGCCTGTTAGTGACAATTTGGAAAGAAATGAGAGAGCATAACCACTGAGGTTCTGATTAGCAGAGCCTCAGTGAGACAGTTAGTCACTACACAGGTAACACATTCAGGCACACTTATGAGCACTGGGGCCCTGGGTTACCAGGGTCCCAGTGACACATACAACTAAAACAACATATATACAGTGAAAAATGGGGGTAACATGCCAGGCAAGATGGTACTTTCCTACACAACCCCCCCCCCCAAATGAAGGACAATAAGACTAGCCATGACCTGATGAGTCTTCATTGTCTAAGTGGAAATATCTGGAGAGTCCATCTGCATTGGAGTGGCTACTCCCAGGTCTATGTTCCACTGTATAGTCCATTCCCTGTAGGGATATGGACCACCTTAACAATTTAGGATTTTCACCTTTCATTTGTTTTAGCCAAAGTAGAGGTTTGTGGTCTGTCTGAACAATGAAGTGAGTGCCAAACAGGTATGGCCTCAACTTCTTCACAGCCCAGACCACAGCAAAGGCCTCCCTCTCAATGGCAGACCAACGCTTTTCTCTAGGGGTCAACCTCCTACTGCTTCAGCTCCTCAAAAGCTTTCTGACAGTTTGCTGTCCATAATACCTTTTTAGGCATTTTCTTGGATGTGAGGTCATTAAGAGGGGCTGCAATGGAGCCATAGTTCTTAATGAACCTCCTGTAGTACCCAGTGAGGCCTAGGAAGGCTCTCACCTGAGTCTGAGTGGTAGGGGGAACCCAATCAATAATTGTTTGGATTTTCCCCTGAAGTGGTGCAATCTGTTCCCCACCAACAAGGTGTCCCAGATAAACCACCTTACCCTGCCCTATCTGGCACTTTGAAGCCTTGATAGTGAGGCCTGCCTTTTGCAGGGCCTCCAAAACTTTCCATAGGTGGACCAGGTGATCATCCCAGCTGGAGCTAAAGACAGCTATATCGTCCAAATATGCTGCACTGAAAGCTTCCAGCCCTTGCAGGACTGTGTTCACCAACCTTTGAAAAGTGGCAGGTGCATTTTTCAAACCAAAAGGCATTACAGTAAACTGGTAATGTCCTCCAATGGTAGAAAATGCAGTCTTAGATTTAGCATCTTCTGATAATTTGATCTGCCAATACCCTGCAGTCAAATCAAAAGTGCTTAGATACTTGGCAGATGCCAGTGTATCTATAAGCTCATCTGCCCTGGGTATAGGGTGAGCATCAGTTTTGGTTACCAAGTTGAGACCTCTATAGTCTACACAAAACCGCATTTCCTTCTTTCCATCTTTAGAATTGGGTTTTGGTACCAGTACCACAGGGGAAGCCCATGGACTGTCAGAGTGCTCAACCACTCCTAGTTCCAACATTTTCTGAACTTCTTGCTTTATGCAGTCCCTGACATGGTCAGGCTGCCTATAGATCTTACTTTTGACAGGTAAACTGTCTCCAGTATCTATAGTGTGCTCACACCAAGAAGTGGTGCCTGGCACAGTAGAGAAGAGTTCTGAAAATTGTCCTAGGAGATTTATGCAATTGTCTTTCTGCTCAGCAGTAAGACAATCAGCCAAAACTACCCCTTCCACAAGAGCATCTTGATCTGTGGAAGAGAAGAGATCAGGTAGAGGATCACTGTCTTCTTCCTGTCCCTCATCTGTTGCCATGAGCAGGGTGAGATCAGCCCTGTCATAGTAGGGTTTCAGGCGGTTGACATGGAGCACCCTAAGGGGACTCCTGGCAGTGCCTAAGTCAACCAAGTAGGTGACTTCACCCTTCTTTTCAACAATTGTGTGGGGTCCACTCCATTTATCTTGGAGTGCTCTTGGGGCCACAGGCTCCAAGACCCACACTTTCTGCCCTGGTTGGTACTGAACCAAAACAGCCTTCTGATCATGCCATTGCTTCTGGAGCTCTTGGCTGGCCTGAAGGTTTTTACTGGCCTTTTTCATGTACTCAGCCATCCTTGATCTGAGGCCAAGTACATAGTCCACAATATCCTGCTTAGGAGCTTTTAAAGGTTGTTCCCAACCCTCCTTTACAAGTGTGAGTGGACCCCTAACAGGGTGTCCAAAGAGAAGTTCAAAGGGGCTGAAGCCCACTCCTTTCTGGGGTACCTCCCTGTAGGCAAAAAGGAGGCATGGTAGAAGGATATCCCATCTCCTGCGGAGTTTTTCAGGGAGTCCCATAATCATGCCTTTGAGAGTTTTATTAAATCTCTCTACCAGTCCATTTGTTTGTGGATGATAGGGTGTTGTGAACTTGTACGTTACACCACACTCCTTCCACATGGCCTTTAAGTATGCAGACATGAAATTGCTTCCTCTGTCTGATATTACTTCCTTTGGGAAGCCCACCCTGGAAAATATTCCCAGGAGGGCCTTTGCCACTGCAGGAGCTGTAGTGGTCCTTAAAGGAATTGCTTCAGGGTATCTTGTGGCATGGTCCACTACCACCAAGATAAACCTATTGCCTGAAGCAGTAAGAGGGTCAAGGGGGCCAACTATGTCAACCCCTACCCTTTCAAAGGGAACCCCAACCACAGGCAGTGGGATAAGGGGTGCCTTTGGAGTGCCACCTGTTTTGCCACTGGCTTGACAGGTTTCACAGGACTTACAAAATTCCTTTGTGTCCTCAGACATCCTAGGCCAATGAAACAATGGAACCAATCTGTCCCAAGTTTTCATTTGACCCAGGTGCCCAGCTAGGGGAATGTCATGTGCCAGTGTTAGGAGGAACTTTCTGTACTCCTGAGGAATCACTAATCTCCTGGCAGCTCCAGGTTTAGGATCCCTATGCTCAGTGTACAAGAGGTTGTCCTCCCAGTAAACTCTGTGAGAGTCACTGACATCCCCATTAGCCTGTTTGACAGCTTGCTGTCTGAGACCCTCTAATGTGGGACAGGTTTGCTGTGCCACACTCAGCTCCTCTCTGGCAGGCCCCCCTTCACCCAAAAGCTCAGCAGTGTCTGCTTCCAGCTCCTCTGGTGTAGGTTCTGCACAGGGAGGGAATTCTTCTTCCTCAGAAGTAGAATCCACTGTAGAGGGAGGGATAGTAGGAAGTGGTTTGCTTCTACTAGCCCTAGCTTTAGGGAGCACTTGGTCCATTGTTCCAGGATCCAAGCTTCCCTGTCCTTTTTGCTTTTTGGCCTGAGCCCTTGTCAAAGCAAAAATATGCCCTGGGATGCCCAGCATTGCTGCATGGGCCTCCAACTCCACATCTGACCAAGCTGATGTCTCCAAATCATTCCCTAATAGACAGTCTACAGGTAAATCTGAAGCTACCACAACTTTCTTTGGACCAGTTACCCCCCCCCAGTTGAGATTTACAACAGCCATGGGGTGGCTTTGTGTTATGTTGTGAGCATCGGTTACTTGGTACTGGTGTCCAAGTATGTGTTGTTCAGGGTGCACCAGTTTCTCAATCACCATTGTGACACTGGCACCTGTGTCCCTGTAGGCCTGGACCTCAACACCATTTATTAGGGTTAGTTGCTTGTACTTCTCCAAGTTATGGGGGCAAGCAACCAAAGTGGCTAAATCAATAGCCCCTTCAGAGACTAAAGTAGCCTCTGTGGTCTCCCTAATCAGACCAACCCCAACTAAATTACCAAAAGTGAGCCCAGCTACTCCCTTGGATTGGCTATTAGTAGGTTTGCTCCCACCACCACTGCTATTAGTAGGGACACTAGGTGTAGCAGTAGGGGTTGTAGTGGTAGGAGCTGTGGTGCCTTTCTTTGGACAACTGGGATCTGTTGTCCAATGGGCTTTTATTTTACATAAATAGCACCATGGTTTCTTTTCCTTGTTCTGATTAAAGGAGGATTTGGACCCACCACCCCCACCAGAGTGTTTTTGTGGGCCTGATGAAGACTCATTTTTAGATTTGTCCCCACCCTTGTCAGAAGACTTACCATCCTTCTTTTTGTTGCCATCTTTGTCACCCCCTGTATGAACTTTTCTGTTCACTCTTGTTCTGACCCATTTGTCTGCCTTCTTTCCCAATTCTTGGGGAGAGGTCAGATCAGAGTCCACCAAGTACTGGTGCAACAAATCAGACACACAATTATTAAGAATATGCTCTCTCAGGATCAAGTTATACAGGCTGTCATAATCAGTAACTTTACTGCCATGTAACCACCCCTCCAAGGCCTTCACTGCCTGGTCAATGAAATCAACCCAGTCTTGTGAAGACTCCTTTTTGGTCTCTCTGAACTTTATCCTGTACTGTTCAGTGGTTAAGCCATAACCTTCCAGGAGTGCATTCTTAAGAACTTGGAAATTATTGGCATCATTTTCTTTCACAGTAAGGAGCCTATCCCTACCTTTTCCACTAAATGATAGCCATAGGATAGCAGCCCACTGCCTTTGAGGGACATCCTGTACAACACAGGCCCTCTCAAGTGCAGCAAACCACTTGTTAATGTCATCCCCCTCCTTATAAGGGGGAACTATCTTGTGCAGATTCCTGGAATCATGCTCTTTTGCAGGATGACTATGGGGAATACTGCTGCTGCCACCATGGGTATCTAAACCCAACTTCTGTCTTTCCTTCTCTAATTCAAAAGACTGTCTATCCAAATCCAGCTGTTGCTTTTTAAGCTTCAGTCTGGTTTGTTCCACCCTCAACTTATTGAGTTCCCTCTCTAACATTCTGTCATCAGGGTTGGCGGGAGGGACTATGATGGGAATGAACAGAAGGAGACCTGTCCCTTACAGAAGCCAACTTAACAGCTTGGTTTACAGAAACATTACTACCAGTATGGTGAGAATAAATGCTTTTGCTATGATGTGAGACAACACTATTTCTTTGGTGTGGCTCATCATCATTACCATCTATGCTAGATTGTCTAGTAATGGGCAGGCTAGGAAGTTTCTTTCCTGAATCTTTTCCTGGGGGAGTCCCTGAATCAGATTGGGAACTATTAGGTACTTTTTCAACAGATGGGCCACCTCTGGCCTTATCCTGTTCTCTAAGCATGTTAATTAACAGTTCCAAGGCAGGATTCTTCCCTACACTCAAACCTCTCTCTATACAGAGACTCCTTGCTCTTTTCCAGCTAAGGTTGTCATATGCAAGTTTGGACAGATCAACACTTTGGCCTGTGCCAGACATTTTTTAGAGAGAGTTAAAGTGATAGAGAAAGAGACAAAAGTTTTCAGAACTTTTTGGAAAGACAGAAAAAAAAACTTTTTAAACTTTTTGAAAGTTTAGAAGTACTTTTCAGCACTTAGAAAAGAGTGAAAAGAGGAAATGCAAAACTTTTTGGCTATGTGTATATACACTGACCTTGTTTTGTATATTTTTCTCTTATGAAAAGTACAATGACAAGAGTGGTAAGTAGTCTCAAGCACTTATCCCACCACTGCACAACCAATGTAGGAGGCTGGACTGGCTTGTAGTGAGTACCAAGGGGTACTTGCACCTTGCACCAGGCCCAGTTATCCCTTATTAGTGTATAGGGTGTCTAGCAGCTTAGGCTGATAGATAATGGTAGCTTAGCAGAGCAGCTTAGGCTGAACTAGGAGACGTGTGAAGCTACTACAGTACCACTTAGTGTCATATGCACAATATCATAAGAAAACACAATACACAGTTACACTAAAAATAAAGGTACTTTATTTTTATGACAATATGCCAAAGTATCTTAGAGTGTACCCTCAGTGAGAGGATAGGAAATATACACAAGATATATATACACAATAGCAAAAATATGCAGTATAGTCTTAGAAAACAGTGCAAACAATGTATAGTTACAATAGGATGCAATGGGGAAACATAGGGATAGGGGCAACACAAACCATATACTCCAAAAGTGGAATGCGAACCACGAATGGACCCCAAACCTATGTGACCTTGTAGAGGGTCGCTGGGACTATTAGAAAATAGTGAGAGTTAGAAAAATAACCCTCCCCAAGACCCTGAAAAGTGAGTGCAAAGTGCACTAAAGTTCCCCTAAGGACAAAGAAGTCGTGTTAGAGGAATAATGCAGGAAAGACACAAACCAGCAATGCAACAACTGTGGATTTCCAATCTAGGGTACCTGTGGAACAAGGGGACCAAGTCCAAAAGTCACAAGCAAGTCGGAGATGGGCAGATGCCCAGGAAATGCCAGCTGCGGGTGCAAAGAAGCTTCGACTGGACAGAAGAAGCTGAGGTTTCTGCAGGAACGAAAAGGGCTAGAGACTTCCCCTTTGGTGGACGGATCCCTCTCGCCTTGGAGAGTCGTGCAGAAGTATTTTCCCGCTGAAAGAACGCCAACAAGCCTTGCTAGCCGCAAATCGTGTGTTTGGCGTTTTTGGACGCTGCTGGGGCCCAGGAGGGACCAGGAGGTCGCAAATTGGACCTGAAGAGAGAGGGGACGTCGAGCAAGACAAAGAGCCCTCACTGAAGCAGGTAGCACCCGGAGAAGTGCCAGAAACAGGCACTACAAGGATGCGTGAAACGGTGCTCGCCGAAGTTGCACAAAGGAGTCCCACGTCGCCGGAGACCAACTTAGAAAGTCGTGCAATGCAGGTTAGAGTGCCGTGGACCCAGGCTTGGCTGTGCACAAAGGATTTCCGCCGGAAGTGCACAGGGGCCGGAGTAGCTGCAAAGTCGCGGTTCCCAGCAATGCAGCCCAGCGAGGTGAGGCAAGGACTTACCTCCACCAAACTTGGACTGAAGAGTCACTGGACTGTGGGGGTCACTTGGACAGAGTCGCTGGATTCGAGGGACCTCGCTCGTCGTGCTGAGAGGAGACCCAAGGGACCGGTAATGCAGCTTTTTGGTGCCTGCGGTTGCAGGGGGAAGATTCCGTCGACCCACGGGAGATTTCTTCGGAGCTTCTGGTGCAGAGAGGAGGCAGGCTACCCCCACAGCATGCACAAGCAGGAAAACAGTCGAGAAGGCGGCAGGATCAGCGTTACAGAGTTGCAGTAGTCGTCTTTGCTACTATGTTGCAGGTTTGCAGGCTTCCAGCGCGGTCAGCGGTCGTTTCCTTATCAGAAGGTGAAGAGGGAGATGCAGAGGAACTCGGCTGAGCTCATGCATTCGTTATCTAAAGTTTCCCCAGAGACAGAGACCCTAAATAGCCAGAAAAGAGGGTTTGGCTACCTAGGAGAGAGGAAAGGCTACTAACACCTGAAGGAGCCTATCAGCAGGAGTCTCTGACGTCACCTGGTGGCACTGGCCACTCAGAGCAGTCCTGTGTGCCAGCAGCACCTCTGTTTCCAAGATGGCAGAGGTCTGGAGCACACTGGAGGAGCTCTGGACACCTCCCAGGGGAGGTGCAGGTCAGGGGAGTGGTCACTCCCCTTTCCTTTGTCCAGTTTCGCGCCAGAGCAGGGGCTAAGGGGTCCCTGAACCGGTGTAGACTGGCTTATGCAGAATTGGGCACCTCTGTGCCCAACAAAGCATTTCCAGAGGCTGGGGGAGGCTACTCCTCCCCTGCCTTCACACCATTTTCCAAAGGGAGAGGGTGTCACACCCTCTCTCAGAGGAAGTTCTTTGTTCTGCCATCCTGGGCTAGGCCTGGCTGGACCCCAGGAGGGCAGCTGCCTGTCTGAGGGGTTGGCAGCAGCAGCAGCTGCAGTGAAACCCCAGGAAGGGCAGTTTGGCAGTACCAGGGTCTGTGCTACAGACCACTGGGATCATGGAATTGTACCAACAATGCCAGGATGGCATAGAGGGGGCAATTCCATGATCATAGACATGTTACATGGCCATATTCGGAGTTACCATGGTGAAGCTACATATAGGTAGTGACCTTTATGTAGTGCACGCGTGTAATGGTGTCCCCGCACTCACAAAGTTCAGGGAATTGGCTCTGAACAATGTGGGGGCACCTTGGCTAGTGCCAGGGTGCCCTCACACTAAGTAACTTTGCACCTAACCTTTACCAGGTAAAGGTTAGACATATAGGTGACTTATAAGTTACTTAAGTGCAGTGTAAAATGGCTGTGAAATAACGTGGACGTTATTTCACTCAGGCTGCAGTGGCAGGCCTGTGTAAGAATTGTCAGAGCTCCCTATGGGTGGCAAAAGAAATGCTGCAGCCCATAGGGATCTCCTGGAACCCCAATACCCTGGGTACCTCAGTACCATATACTAGGGAATTATAAGGGTGTTCCAGTAAGCCAATGTAAATTGGTAAAAATGGTCACTAGCCTGTTAGTGACAATTTGGAAAGAAATGAGAGAGCATAACCACTGAGGTTCTGATTAGCAGAGCCTCAGTGAGACAGTTAGTCACTACACAGGTAACACATTCAGGCACACTTATGAGCACTGGGGCCCTGGGTTACCAGGGTCCCAGTGACACATACAACTAAAACAACATATATACAGTGAAAAATGGGGGTAACATGCCAGGCAAGATGGTACTTTCCTACACTCGTCAGGCCCGATGGCCAGTGATTCTTTGGTTTCGGGGTTGCATTTTTCTTGCCTGCTGCCGCAGAGGACTAATACCTCTAGTCTGAAGGAGGTCTGTTGTGGCCTTGGGCATGCAGAGGAGCTCCTCTTTCCTTTGGAACCAGTGTCTGACCCAGGATGAGTCGCAGTTGTACAACTGCAGAATGGTAGTCACAGGTGCAGTCTTCAGTGTCTTTTTTGGGGGGGCTGGTCCTGAGGTCGCAGACTGGGGTCTCTTCTTTGTCCTTTTTTGCAAATCGATCAGCTCTGAGGTTCTGGTGACAGAGAAGCCCCTTAAATCCTAGATTTAGTGGTAGGGGTATTGATGGTGGTAGCCAATGAGCTACTAGCCCCATTGGCTAATCAACCACCTTTTCTACACTGGGTGGCACATTTTTTACCCAGAAGCCTCTATTCTGCCACTTTTAAAAATAGCAGAACCCATTTCCGGCTGTACAGACCAGGTAGCCCACCTTAGTGGTGTGGCTAGCCTTTTGGTAGTGTACACCTCCTGACTACTTAATTTTCCCACCTGCAGGATTGCAAATGTGCCTGGGGAGGGGGAGGGGCTTTTTCCTCATTTTGGAGGTAACCCACTTGCATTTCAGAGGTGTGTGGCCTTTGAAGCTCACCACCTCGATGTTCCATTTCACTACCTATCCTGCCAGGAATGGAGGTGACACCTCCCGCCCAGACATGCTTTTGTTTCTGACTACTGGGAGTGTTCACACCTCCTGGCAGGAGTTCAGATGCCCGTCTTGGTGACAGTAACTGCAGGCTGTCAGCCATGGCAAAGGATACCTTTAATATAATGCACCCTGCCTTCTGGTCCCAGGAGCCCTGCCTAAGCGGTGACCGGCATATTTTAAAGATAGTGCTGTGGCCCTGCCACTCTTAGTGAGGGCAAACCCGAGTTTGTGCAGTTTCCACTGCTCAAGCACTCAGGAATGGCAGGACTGCTGTCATCTGTCTTCTTGTGTCACTCAGGGTGGCACAATAAGTGCTTCAGGCACTGGTGACCCCTTTAAATTATTTCTTGCCCTGGGTACCACTGGTGCCATTTATCAGGGACTTAAAAGAGGATTTTAAAGTCCTTGTCAATTGGTGTCACCGTTTCATGTGCATCATATTTTTGGGAGAGAGCACTGGCAGTGGGGGCCTGGTTAGCAGGCTCTAGTGCACTTTCAGATTCAAATACCAATAGCTAGTAGTCCACAAATGGGCAAAAAGCAAGGGGAAACCTGCAAAAAGCCTATTTCCTTACACAACCTGCCCCCCAACTAACACGTCCAAGAGACTCAGCCCCACTGTTAGTGAGTCTTACTGAGTTGTCCAGCTAGGAAGGATGTAGGGAAGCTGGCTGACCTATTGTAGGGTGAACTCTACCTCACATCCTTCTGTCAGGGACATTTCCTCTAGGAAGCTGGCCCACCTCAATGATGAGACAGGACCTCATTTAAACCTGACCTTAGCTAAGGCTGTGTTTTTATCATTCTCCCCTTTTGCCTTGGGTAGTGAGGTGGCCACCTCTGCTAACCCTACCTTCGCTAGGGCAACGCCGAGCTGACCCAAAGAGGCCACCCAATACTTGAGCAACCCCACTATGATCAACAGGGTCAGGGGACCTAATTTACTTCTTGTCATGGGGTCTGCCTTCCGTGCCAAGTAGAGGGCTGCTATGAAGGCTAGCACCCAACACAGGCTGCTGACAGCTGTTAGTATCCAGAACCACATCCTGAGCTCTCCACTGGCAGGTGGAAGGGCTACCTTAGGGGTGACTGTGGGTTCTTGGTGCCTCTCTAATGGTTCAGAGTGGGGTGCTACCTCCTCCTGTGGCAGACATCCTTCGTCCATTCTTTTTTCTCTCAGTTCAGGGGTGACGCTCTGTTTCTGAACAGTTGTCTGACTCTCCAGGACTTCTTGGGGATCAGGAGAGAACTTGCCAGTGCCAACTTTAGATTTCTCCCTAACTGGGGTAGAATGCCTTTGGCTCCCTGGGTCTCTTGCTGAGGGTGACCTTCCTTTATTACCATTACATTTTTCCCTTTCTTATGAGTCCTAAGTCTCCTAACTTTAGGAACAGGACCTCCAGGATCCTTGGTTTAGGTAGTGCCCTGGGCTACTGCCCCTTCTGAGGTCGGACCAACCTCTGGGAGGTCATTTCCTAGGATGCAATCTAAGAGGAAGTCAGGACTGACTATCACCCTATGCCAGCAAAGGTACCCCCTCTCTCTAGGGACACTAAGACCACAGGTCTGGTTGATACCTCCCCTGGGACTACCCTTAGTCTTCTTACTTCTCCTGCCAAATCTGTCTGTGGACACTAACCTGTCAACCACTATGGTATGACTGACGCCCGTGTCTCTCAGGGTAGTGGTGGGGATCCCATTCACCTTAGGGGAGTGGAAGTGCTTGCTACCACCCTCAGGGACCACCAGCTAACCATCTGGACCCTTTTCCCAGCTGAAACTGATTAGGATTTCATCATCGGAGGTGTCCTCCTTTAAGACTACACTAGCCAGCCCAGTGATAACCTTTCTCTTGGGGCAGGCTGCATCTCCTCTGTAGTACCCTGCCTAAGGTCTGTCAGAGCACAGCCTGTTGGTTTTCTAAGAATTCCTTTAATCCTGGGTCTCCCTTACTCTGCTTGCTAGATGTGAGGGTGAGGGGGTCGGGGTTATGGTTCTTCTCCTTTCTAGGGTTCTGAGGGAGTCTCTGTGTTAGGCTTATCACCTCCTTCCTTTCCCTTTCATGGGCCTAAACCCCCCTTTTTAGAATAACCCCCTGGGTTTTCATAGATACTCTTGTCCTAACTTATCTGAGGTATAATTAATCCAAATGTCCTCTTTCATAATTCAGTTATATAGCCCATCACACATGTCCTCCTCATTGCCTTTAAACAGCCATCTACTGTTTTAAATGAGGGGTCTACAGAGTCCATCCATGTCTGGATTTGACCTTTATGGGTGTCCCTAAACTTCACTCTATACTTTTCTGTGGTGAGTCCAAATGCTTCTATTAAAGTTTCCTTCATGTGCTTGTAGGACAGCCACATCCTCACTAACGGTCAGAAGTCTGTCTCTGCCCTTGACTGAGAATAACTCATACAATAGAGAGCCCCAGTGATGGTGACCTACCCTCCACTTTTTGCAGGCGCTCTCAAAGGCTGTAAACCATTTGTCAATATCGTCACAATCACTAAACTTTGGGACAATCCCTTTGGGGATCTTAGGGTTCAAAGAGTCTTTTTTTCCTGTTTGTACTGCTGCCACTATTATCTTTATGCTTGAAGCCCAACTTGAACCTTCTTTCTTCAAGGCTAGTCTCCTTTTCTCAAGATCGAGCTTTTCCTCCACTAATGAGAGGAGGTGAAGCCTTCCTCAAGGGTCACTACATCCTTACCATGAGGAGAGTTGCTATAGAAATTTCTGTCACTTCCTGATGGTGAAGGGGGCTGGGAAAAGGTGGAGAGCTGTGGGCTTTACCTTCTTCCCCATCATCTTCTATTTGGGCCAAGGCATCCTTCTCATTCTCTTCAGGAGCTTCTTCTGAGGAATGGCCTCTCTCAAACCTTTCTTTCTCATAGGAGCTGAGGGCTCTCTGAAGCTTCTCATTTTTGGCCCTCTTTTGGAAGTCTATGCCCCTAATTTTGACCAAAGCTCTTCGATCACTGATCTTCAGAGCTGAGAGGATGGGCAGGTCGAGATTCGTGCCAGCCTCCATTGTGCACTAACCTTTTATCTGAAAGTTGGGACTTTTTAAAAACTTTACAAAAAACTTTTACAATTTTTCCTAACTTTCTAACTTTTTAGTTACTTTGGAATAAGGGTCTACAAAGGACCCTAACAATCCCAATTAAAAAACTACTTAAAAAAAAATAATTGGGTCTAATGTCAATAGTGGATTTTTTTAGCAATTTCACTTGGGACCAAGCGGTACTGTGAAACACAAGTTCAGGATCCCACCACTGTAACACCAATGTAGGAAAGTGGGGTATTATGCAGTGAGGCTGATTAGGCTTGGCTACGTATTATCCTTGTGTAACCACCAATAGGTCCTTTGGGTTCACATTAATAAATCCCTAGCTCAGTCCTGGTAGTGTGTGGCACAGAGCAGTCAGGCTTTACTAGTGGAACATGTGTTAAACATTTCAGAGTACCAACATGAACAATAAGCAATTGACATGACTGAAAAGAAATCCGACACCATTTTTTTTTTTTTTAAAGCAGATTTTTATATAACTGTAGACACTGAAATGAAGATACTCGGACGAGTATAAACGGAGTTATAGATTTTCCAAAGAAAAATAAATCAGTGCATTTCAATCTTGCAAAACTTTAAAGTTGCAGTCAATGGGGAAATGCACTAGTGACAATCAATCACTTGTAGTTCGAGTTGAATGGAACTCACCGAGAGTAAAGGTGGTGGGGGTCCCCTGACCAAGCTTGGATAGTCAGTTGATTTTTACCTGGCTCGTGGGGCCTGGGTGCAGAGTTGTCCTGGCTGTAAGTGGTGCTGAACGCAAATGCAAGAGCCGCAGGTTTCGGTTTTGCTGCTTGGACAGTGCTGTTGAGATAAAGGGTGTAAAATCTCAACAACAGAGTCACTGGGGCATTAGGTTGAAGATGCTGCAGGGTTCCCTCTAGATGCAGCATCAGAAGCCCGACTGGCTGCCAATAAACCTTGACAGTATCAACTTCAGCTTTTAGTTACTTTGATGTCCTGAAGTTCGGGGGAAACAGTAGTCTCCTGAAACTTGCTGGAGGTCAAGTCTACATTTCCCACAATGCACTACTTGTGGACAATTCCTCAGTGGCCCTGATGGCAAGTGATTTGTTGGTTCTGGGAGTGAGTTTCTTGCCTGCTTCTGCAGGGGACTAGTACCTGTAGTCCAAGGGAGCTCTGATGCTGCTTTTGGTGTGCAGAGGGGCTGATCTTTCCTTTGGAGATGGTCTTGGGTCCATGATGAGTCGCAGTCTTGCAGTTGCTGAATTGTAGCCACAGGTGTAGTCTTTGGCGCCTCTTACTATGGGCAGGTCTGAGGCCGCAGACTAGGGTCTCTTCTTTGTCCTTTGTTACAAATCAATCAGATCTGAGGTTCTGGTGCGGGGTAGCCTTAAATCCTAGATTTAGTGGTATTAGTGGTGTGGGTGCTGGTAGCCAATGGGCTACTAGCCCCAGTGGCTAATCTACCCCTGAGGTGACTACTTCCTGTGGAGAGTGGGACCTTTTCTACCCAGAAGACTCTATTCTGCTACTTTTAAAAATTACAGAACCCATCTTCGCTGTACAGACCAGGTAGCCCACCTTAGGGGTCTAGCTAGCCTTTTGTCGGTGTATGCCTCCTGACTGCACAATTTTCCCAGGCCTTTGAAGCACACCACCTTGATGTTCCACTTCACTAGCTAACCTGACAGGGTGGGAGGTGACACGTCCTACCCAGGTAGGCCTCTGTTTCTGACTCCTGGAAGTGTTCACACCCCTGGCAGGGGCAAAAGCAGCTGCAGGCTGTCAGCCAGGGCACAGAAAAGGCTAGGGCAACCAGGTGGGCAACCTCTAAGGTAGTCACCTGGGTGCATGCCAAATAAAAATCCGACATGGGGAATAAGTGGAGATTCATGGTTCAAGTTGTTTGATACCAAACATGACACGTTTCAGTGGGACCATAATGGAGCTGGCATCCTTGGAATGCCCAGGTGCCAGCCAACACTATCCTATGGCCCCCTGAACATTTCTAGGAGCCCTTAATAGAAAGAGGCTTCTATAGGGACATATATGTTTGCACTCATTTGTCCACACCTTTAATAAAATGCATCTTGCTGGTACCATTTGTCAGTGACTTATAAGGGGGTTAAAGTCCTTGCCAATTTGGGTTACCAATTCACATGCATCATATTTTAGGGATAGAACATTGGCCCTGGGCCTGGTTAAAAGACTCCAGTGCACATTCAGAGTCAAAACCTAGCACCTAGTAGTCTACAAATGGGCAAAAAGCGGGGGAAACCTGCAAACAGCCTGTTTCCTTACAGTATGGTATGGTACATCCTGTCATTGTATGGTATGGTATGGTACAGCTTCTCATCGTATTGTATGGTGTGGAATGGTATGGTGTGGTATGGTATGGTTCGTTATGGTATGGTATGGTAATGAATGTGTGATATGATATGCTTTACTATGCCCTTCTATGGTCTGCCATTGTATAGTACGATATGGTATGGCATGCAGTGTTTTTGTATGGAAGGTTATGTTATGGTATGGTCCCTCTTTGTATAATATGGTATGTTATGTTATGGTATGCTATGGGCTGTTATTATATAGTATGATATGCTATGATATGAAATGTTGTAGCCTGTTATTCTATAGTATAGAATGGTAAGGTGTGGTATGATATAGTGTGATATGGTATGGTGTACTATGGCCTGTCATTGTTTAGTATGGTACGGTGTTGTATGGTATTGTATGTTATGGTATTGGATGTTTGCCATGACATCATGGTATAGTATTGTATAATATTCTATCAAATGTGATGGTATGTTGTGGCCTCTGGTTCTATAGTATGGTATGGTATGTCCTATCATTGTACAGTATGGAATTGTATACTATAGCCTCTAACTGTATGGTTTAGTATAGTATATTATGGTTTAATATGGCATGTACGGTATGATATGGGATCGTCTGTCATTGTATACTATTGTATGATATGACCTCTCACTGTATGGCATGGTAAGGCATGAAATGGTATGCTAATCAATGCTATGGTCTGTCATTGTTCAGTATGATATTGTATGGCATGGCCTGTCATTGTACGCCATGATATGGTATGGTCTGCTATGGTATTGTGTGGCTTGGTATGGCATGTTTATCATGGTATGGTACGGGTGGTATGGCTTTGTATGATATAGCCTCTTATTGCAGAGGTATTGTACGGCCTGTCATTTAATGGGAAGGTATGGTATGCCTTGGTTTGATATTGTATGGTCTGTCCTTGTGTACTATGGTATGGTATGGAATGAAATTGGATGGCCTGTTATTCTATAGTATGGAATGGTAAGTTATGGTGTGGTATGATATGGTATGGTATAGTATGGCCTGTCATTTGTTAGTATTGTTTAGTATGGTACTGTGTGGTATGGTATTTATACTATGGTATAGTATGGTTTGGCATGACCTATCATTTGTATAGTATTGTATGATATATCAAATGTGATGGTATGTGGTGGCCTCTGGTTCTACAGTATGGCATGGTATGTCATGGTATGTGCTGTCATTGTACAGTATGGAATGCCTCTCATAGTATGGTATGATATGCTATGGTATGGTATGATATGGTATGGTATATTCTGTCTTTGTATAGCATGGCATGGTATGACCTCTCACTGTATGGTATGATATGTATTGCACAATATGGTATGGAATGTTCTGTCATTGTATAGTATGATATTGTATGGCATGCGCTGTCATTGTATGGCACGGTATTGTATGGTATGGTACTGTGTCATTTGGTATGGTGTGTTCTATCATGGTATGGTATGGTTTTGTATGGTATGGCCTCTGATTGCATAGTTTGCTATTGTATAGTATGTAATGTCCTGGTATAGTATGGTACGGCATGGTATGAGCTGTCATTGTATGGTATATTATTGGATGGTATGGTATGGCTCATTATTGTATGGTATAATGCGGCCTGTCATTGTATAGTATGTCATGGTGTGAGTACCGTTTAGTATGTTATTGTGTGGTATGGTTAGGTGTGGTGTTGTGTGGCATGATATAGTACAATACATTACTGCATTGTATAGTATTGTATGGCCTGTCATTATCTAGCACAGTATGGTATTTTATTGCAGGGCTTGTCATGGTATGGCATGGTATGGTATGCTACAGTATGGTATGGTACGGTTTGGTATGGTAAGGAAGAGTAGGGTATGGTAGGGAAAAACTTCTCATTCTGTGGTATGGTACACTAAGGTATGATATGCTATGCTATTGTTTGCTATGGTCTGTCATTGTATAGTATGATATGATATGACCTGTCATTCTATGGTATGGTATGGCATTGCATGGTATGGTATGGCATGGTATGGCGTGCCTTTGGGTAGTATGGTATGGTATGATATGGTTTGGCTTGTCATTGTATAGTATTGTATGGTGTGGTATGACCTCTCCTTGTATGGTATGGTATGGTATGTTATGCTCTTCATGGTCGGTTACTGTGTAATATGATATGGCATGGGCTGTCATTGTATGGTATGGTATGTGAAGGTATGGTATGGTTTCATATGGTATGGTATGCTATGCTATGGTACGGTAAGGTATGTAATGCTATTGATGTTATTGCCTGTCATTTTATAGTATGGAATGGTAAGGTTTGGTATGGCAGGATTTAGGCCCCTATTTCTACTTTTTAGCGCCGCATTTGCATAATTTTTTTACGCTAAATTGGCGCAAACTTCCAAAATACAATTGGATTTTGTACATTTGTGCTGATTTTGCGTAAAAAAATGATGCAAATGCGGCACTAAAAAAGTATAAATATGGGCCTTAGTACGGTATGGTATGGCCTGTCATTCTTTAGAATTGCAGAATATGGTATGGTACAGTGTGGTATGTTATGGTACGCTATGGTATAGTGTGGTTTGGCATGATCTATTATTGTATAGTATTTTATGACATTTTATCAAATGTAATGGTATGTTGTGGCCTGTGCCTCTATAGTACGATATGTTATGATATAGCATGGTATTGTATGTCTTGTCATTGTATCTTATGGCATGATATGGCATGGGATGGCCTCACATTGTATGGTATAGTATGGTATGTTGTGGCAGGGGATGGTGTGGCCAATGGTCGTATAGTATAGTATGGTATGGCCTTTCACTGTATGGTATAATATGGTATGGTACAGTATGGTATGATATAGTATGCTATCGTATGGTCTGTCATTGTATAGTATGAAATGGAATTTTATGGCATGGCATGGGATGGTATGGCATGGAATGGTATTTTATATTATGGCCTGTTAGTTTTTAGTACAGAACGGTATGGTATGGCATGTTATGGTATGGAATGGGACTGTACAGTACGAAAAGGCATTGCCTGTCATTGTATAGTATGGTATGGTGTTTTGTGGCATGTCATTGTATAGAATGGTATGGACTGTCATGGTATGGTATGGGATAGGATGGGACTGGACGGAATGCTGTGGAATGGTATTGTATGGCATGGTATGGTTTGGTATGGGATGATACTGCATGGCCAGTATTGTATAGTATGTTCTGGCCTGCCATTGGATAGCATAGTATGGAGTGGTTTGGTATGGCTTGCCATTGTATGGTATGTCATGGTATGTTTTGTTGTGTATAGTGTGCTTTGGTGTGAGGGGTGTGATCAGAGGATTGTACGATATGGCCTGTGAATGTGTATTATGGCTTGGTTGGTATGGCATGGTATTGTACTGTATGGTATGGTACTGTACAGTATAATATGATATGGTACTGAATGACCTGTCATTGTACAGCGTTGTATATTATGGTCTGTCATTGTATAGTATTGTATGGTATTGTATGATATGATACTGCCTGTAAATTTATAGTTTGGTAAGGTATGGCATGGTCTTCTATGGAATGGTATGATATAGTATGGTATAGTATGATATTGCTTAGTCTGTCATTCTACAGCATGGTATAGTATAACCTGTCATTGGATGCTAAGGTGTAGTACGATATAATATCGAATGATATGGCCTGTCTCTCCATTGGTTACCAAGGTGTGGTATGGCCTGTTGATAGATGGTATGGTACTGCATGGCCCGTCATTGCATAATATGGAATGACCTGTTTTTGGATAATATAGTGTGGTGTGGTATGGCTTGTCATTGTGTGGTATGTAATGGTATGTTGTGTTGTGGTGTAGTGTATTTGGGTATGGGATGGGGAGGCTGGCACAGTATGGCTTGGGATTGTATAGTATGGAATAGCATAGTGTAGCCTGTAATTGCATAGGATGGCAGTGTATGGTATGGTGTAGTATGGTATAGTATATGATGGGATGGGGTGAGGTATGGTATGGTATGGTACGGTATGGTGTGGTGGGGTATCGTATGGTACAGTACAGTACTTTACAGTATGGTACGGTATTGCGCAGTGTGGTGTGGTATGACCTGTCATTGTTTGGTATGGTATGGTATGGCATGGTGTAGCCTATCATTGTATTGTATGCTATGGTATGGTATAGCCTGTCATGTTATTGTACAGTATGTTAAGGAAGGGGATGGTATGGTATGGAGTGACATTGTATAGTATGGTTTGGCATGGTATGATATGATATGATATGGTATGGTATGGTGAGGTGTGGTCTAGTGTTGTGAAAGGTGGGATGGGATGTGGTATGGTATTGTATGGCCTGGGACCAAAAAGTATGGTATGTTATTGCATGTAATTGTATAGTATGGTATGGTATGGTATGGTATGGTATGGTATGGTATGGTATGGTATCGTACAGTATGCTACATTATGGTATGGCCTTTCTCTTTTCGGTATAGTGTGGGGTGATGTGATACAATACGGTTCAGTATGGTATGGTAAGGTACAGTACTGTATTTTACTGTAGGGCCTGTCATTGTATAATAGGGTATGGTATAGCCACTCATCGTGTGGTATAGAATGGTGTGGTGCAGTGTACTGGGGTTTGGTGTGGCCTGGTATAATATAGTATGGCCTATTAATGTATGGTAAGGTATGATTGGGTATAGTGTGGTATGGTATGGTATTGCTTGTCTTGTATTATATGGTGTGGTATACTATGGTATGGTATAGAGTGGTGTGGTGTGGTGCGGTGTGGTATGGTGTGGTATGGCATGGGGTGGGGTGGAGGTGTGATGGGATGTTGTGATATCGTATGGCATGACCTGTGACTTAATAGTATGTTTTGTGATGGCATGTAATTGTATAGTATAGTATTTTATGGTATGGTATGGTATGGTACAGCATGGTACATACTGGCATGGTATGGCCTATCATTTTGTGACATGGTGAGGTGTGATACCATACAGTAGGCCCGTCGTTATAAGTAATGATATGTTATGGAATGGCTTTGAATGGTATTTCATGGTATGGTCTGTCATTTTATAGTACGGTATGGCCTCCTGTACAGTATGGTATGGTACACTACGGCTCATCATGCATGATATGGTATGTTATGGCATGTTATGGTATGGGATGGAATGGGATGGGATGGTGCGGTGTGTCCTGTGATTGTATAGTATGTTAAGCTATGGCTTTTCATCGTATAGTATGGTATGGTATGGTATTATATGGCTCACCAGTGTATGGTATGTTATGGTATGGCACTATATGGCCTTTCATTCTATACTATAGTATGGGATAGCTTATCATTGAATAGTATAGTATGGTGTGGTGTGGCATGGTATAGCATGTCATTGCATAGGACAGAAAGGTGTGGGGTTGGGTTGGTAAAGGATCTTAAGTTATGAGAAGGCCTGTCGTATAGCATGGTGTTGTAAGACATGGCCTGTCTTGGTATGGCATGATATAGTGTGGTATGGCATGGTTTGGTATGGTCTGTCATTGTATGGTATGCTATGGTAAAGCCTGTCATTGTATGGTATAATATGGTGTGTTGTGGTGTGGTGGGTGTGGTGTGGTGTGGGTTGGTATAATATGGTATGACCTGTCATTGTATGGTAGGGTATAGTACTGCATAGGCCATCATTTTATTGTATAGTATACTATGAAATGAGCTGTCAATGTATGGTATGGTATTGTATGAATGATATTGCATTGCTTGTCATTGTATAATATGGTATGGTATGGCCTGTTATTTTATAGTATAGTTTGGTATGGCCTGTCATTGCATGGTATGGAATGGTATGGGGTGATATTGTATAGTATGGTATGGCATGGTATGGTATAGTATGTGTAGGAAAGTGCCCTTTTTATATGGTCACCCCAACATTGTTTTCTCCAGTGCTGATAGTTATGACTCTGAAAGTGCAGCCTGCTAACCAGGTCCCAGTGCCAGTCATCTCTCCCTAAAATTTGATGTATGTAAATTGGTAACTCCAATTAACAAGGTCTTTAACCCCCTTATAAGTCCCTGATAAATGGTACCCAGAGCATGGAGTTAAAGGGGTCAGCAGGTCCGGAAGCACTGATTGTGCCACCCTGACTGACCCAAGTAAACAGATGACAGCAGTCCTGCTATTGCAGACTGCATGGGCAGTGCAAACTGCCCAAACTCAACTGTACCCTCATCAAGAGTGGCAAGGTCACAGCACTATCCTTGATATATGTCAGTCACTCCTTAGGTAGGCTTCCTTACCCCAGGAGGCAGGATGCATTATATTAAAGGTGTGAACATATATATGCAAGCGTATATGTCCCTATAGTAGCCTCTTTCCATTAAGGGCTACTATAAGTGTTCAGGGGGCCATAGGATAATAAGGGCTGGCACCTGGGCATCCAGAGGTTGCCAATTCCACTATAGTCCCACCAAAAAATGTCATGTTTGGTATCAAACAACTTGTCTCATCAAACCTAACTTGTTCCCCAAGTCTGATTTGATGTGGGATGCACCCAGGTGGCTACTTTAGAGGTTGACCAATTGGTTGCCACAGCCTTTCCTGTGCCCTGGCTAATAGCCTACAGCTGCTGCAGCCAAGGCAGGAATCTGATCCCCTTCCAGGAGGTGTGAACACTCCCAGGAGTCAGAAACAAAGGCCTGCCTGGGCGGGAGCTGTCACCTCCCTCCCTGGCAGGATGGCCAGTTAAGAGGCACATCAAGGCTGTAAGCTTCTAAGGCTACACCACATCTGACATGCAAGTGGGTTACCTCCCGGAGGAAGACAATGCCACCCCCTTTCCCCAAGCACATTTGCAACCCGGATAGGCAGGAAAATTAGGTTGTCATAGGGCGTACAGCCCCAGAAGGTTAGCCACACCCCTGAGGTGAGCTACCTGGTCTGCACAGCTGAAGATGGGCTCTGAAAGTTTTAAAAGTGTCAGAATAGAGGCTTCTGGGCATAAAAGGTACCACCCTCCACAAGGAGTGATCACCTTAGGGGCAGTTTAGCCTCTGGGACTAGTAGCCCATTGGCTACCAGCACCCACACCCCTAACACCTCTACATTTAGGATTGAAGGCACCCCTGGCACCAGGACCTCAGATCTGATTGAATTGCAACAAAAGACAAAGAAGAGAACCGATTCTGTGACCTCAGGACCAGCCCAAAGGAAAAGGCTCAAAAGACTGCACCTGTGGCTACCATCCTGAAACTGCATGACTGCAACTCGTCCTGAACCATAGCCCAGTTCCAAAGGAAAAAGGAACCCTTCTGCATGCCAAAGGCGGGATCAGACTTCTCTTGGACTGGAGGTATGTTATGGTATGGTACTGAAAGGTGCAGAATGGTATGGTAAAATAGATTCTGTCAATGTATAGTATGGTATGATATGATACGGCATGTCATGACAAGTCATCATTGTATGGTATGGTATGCTACAGTATGGTATCGTATGGCATGGTGGTATGATATTGTATTGTACTGCATGGCCTGTCATGATATAGCATAGGATGGTGTTGTATGGAGGGTCATTTTAAGGTATTGAATGGTACTATACAGTGTGGTGAAGTATGGTTTTGTATGGTATGGTACGGCCTGTCATATTGTATGGTATGGTATTGTATGGCCTATCATTATACAGTATGGGATGGTAAGTTATGGTCTGTATTGTATACTATAGTAGGGAATAGAAAAGTATGGTATGGTATGTTATGGTACATTATGTTATGGAATGTGTGGCATGTAATTACAAGATTGGGTTTGGTACAGTCTGCCGATGTACGACATGGTTTATTTGGTATGGTATATTCTGGTATGACCTGTCACTGTATAGTATGGCATGGTATGGTATGGCCTGGAATTGTAAGGTAGGACATTTCATTGTATAGTTAGTATGATATAGTACTGTATGGCCTGTCATTGTAAATCATGGTATTGACTGTCAGGTTATGATGTGGTATGGTATGGACAATCATTGTATGGTATGGTATGGTACAAATTCTCTTTTAATTGTGTGTTATGGTACTTGTCATGCCAGCCAGTGCTGATTTGATGGGGTCAGGTCTCTGAGGCCTAGTGTGTTATCCATTAATTTAAATAAATGTGATGCGATAAAAAATTCGTGTGTGATGTTTTTTATTGGGGTGTAGTCCACCAGTGAGAAATCTAGGAACATATCTAGATAGACGCTGACCTACTGAATGAATTACCTGCAACACACCTTTTTCACGGTGTCACTGAATTTTTACGGCTTTGGTCACAATGGCTTTAAACGTTACACTGGATCATCAAATCCTCTGACGTTTTCCATCCCCGTTTAACCACTAGGAAAGTTGAAGGCAGCAGATCACTTGGCAGACTTAGGCTGTCCTTCCAGTTGCCTAGAGGCACCATCACTTGAAGGTTTATGAACTGAAGTAAGCAGAAGAGGAACTGCAATGCCTCTTGAACCAAGACATAATCAATGTGAGTTTCCTCACCTTGTGAGAAATCGCTTTAGAAACAGTGTTGATAGCCTAGAGTATTGTTGAAATCAAGAAGTTCATAACCGGGCACTTTCTGAAGTCTGCACCTATCCGAATACACCTAGAGTCACACATAATGTAGAAAAATATGGGCTGGACAAGGTTTTGACCTCCATGGGCATGAAAGCCAATCCGGAGAAAGTTTTCTTTCTGAACAAAACTCCCATCGCAAGTGGTGTGTCAGATGGTAAAATAGTTCCTTGTATGGTTGTTTAAATGTGCTCACTCAATCCCTCAATTTGCAACTGTTAGTGCCCGATTGACAGAGGTGACTACGAAAGAAGGTTGCCTCTTTGTGTGGTTGTGTGAATGTGATGAGGTGTTCAGGAAGATTCAGGCACATAATGCATCAGATAATCTCATGGCCTATTTTGACCCAAATCAATGCACTGAACTAATGTTTGATAAAAGTCCACAAAGGCTACATGCCTCATTAACACAGCTGGAAACAACTTTCTGTGAGGTATTGTTTCATATGCCAGCTGCAGCCTGACATATGTTGAAAGTGTTTATTCCCAACCCAACAAATAGTATATTGGTTGGTGGGGTGTGTGCACCACTACCAGCACCTAGGATTGAGAGGTGAGTGTTGCAGTTTGTGTAATACAACCTCAAAATAGGACTCAAGTTGTGGAAGGATTACAGCCTAGATGACTACATCTCTTGTCATCCCTCTCCTTTCCATGGCTGAGGATTACATCAACCTCATCATTTGACAAACCACCAGAGAGTGTCTGAGGTGCATGGGATGTTGTGAGGGTCATCTCATGACCTTCCAAACAAACCAGTACAGACATCCAGCTAAGAAGGGCACTTAGAAGTAAGTCTGCCGTAAGGCTCTCTAACAAGCTAGTGGTCCCAACATTCCCCTTCCCCACGACCCCGCAGGAAATAGCAAGCAGCAAAACATATGGGGAGCCAAGTACGATTCCACTGCTGCTGAATACAGGTTGGAATATGCTGTGGATCCCTGCAGAAGAGATGCTTAGTTTTAGAGGACAGTAATGCGGACGCAGGCAAAATGGCACCAGTGCACCACCATAAAGCCAAACCATGTCTGCATCGGGAGACACATAGCAGCAGAGATTCCTTGAAGACCAGGTAAAAGGAAAGGTTAGCAAACCACTGATTTCATTAGGCACAGCACAGGTATATGTGAGAGACATAGGAAAGTGGGGTATTCTGCAGTGAGGCTGGTTAGGCTTCACTGTGCAATAACTTCATGATACCCCAATAGGTCCTTTGGATTCACACTAATAAATCCCTAATTTAGTCCTGGTAGTGTGGCACAGAGCAGTCAGGCTTTACTAGAGAATCGTGTGTTAAGCATTTCAGAGTACCAACATGGACAATAAGTAACTGACACAACTTGAAAGAAATCTGCCACCAATTTATAAAAAATGAAGCAGATTTTTATATAATTTACACACCAAAACAAAGACAATCGGATGAGTATAATCTGAGTTATGGATTTTTAAAGGAAAAATAAATCAGTGTATTTCACTCTGGCAAAATGATAACGTTGTGGTCAACGGGAATGTGCGCTAGTAACAATCGGTCACTTGCAGGTCGAGTTCAGTGGAAACCACTGGGTGCTAATGTAAGACTTGTCTCAGGACCAGGCTCAGACAGTTAGTTGATTTTTACCTGGCTCGTAGGGCCTGGATGCAGAGTAGTCCTGGCTGTCCCTTGTGCTGTATGCGGGAGCCATGGGTACTGGCTTTACCGTTTGGACAGTGCTGGTGAGTATGAGGGTGTAAAATTTTGACAACGGAGCCACTGGGGCATCATATTGATGATGCTGCAAGATTCCCTTAAAACAATGTCGAACGAAGGTACTGGTAGCCTGACTGCCCACCAACAAGTTTAGTAACAGCAAACTCAGCCTTAGGTTACTTCGATGTCTAGGGCAAGCAGTAGCTGCCTGAAAGTTGCTGAAGGTCAGGACTACATTTTCCATAATGCACTACACCAGTTACTTTTGAGCGAACCCTAGGCGGGCCCAAAGGCCGGTGATTCCTTGGATCCAGGAGTGCGTTTATTGCCTGCAGTTTCAGGGGACTAGTACCTCACACCAGGAGCAATCCTCTTGCCTTTGCCTGCATTTATCTATAAAATCTTAGAAATATTGCACCCTGAAGCTGGACTGGGTCCCCCAGCACCCCTTAGGGCTGGATGGAGGGGCCAGGAGAGGGCCATCACGCTCATAAACCCCGGACCAATCCCGCAGCGCGGGTCACAGCAGGAGCAGACCTCTTGCCTTTGCCTGCATTTATCAATAACATCTTTTAAACATTGCTCCCTGAAGCTCAGGTGGGACTCGGTCTCCCAGCGTCCCTTGGGGCTGGAAGGAGGGGCTAGGAGACGTCCGTCGTTCTCATCTAGGAGCAGTCCTCTTGCCTTCGCCTGCATTTATCTATAACATCTTTTAAACATCACGCCCTGAATCTGGGGTGGGACTCAGTCCCCCAGCGTCCTTTGTGGCTTGAAGGAGGTGCCAGGAAAGGCCTGTCACGCTCATAAGCGCTGGACCAATCCCTCAGCGCGTGATGTGCAAGGGACGCTCTCGGCGTAAACCCGGTCCAAGACGGGGCCGACTTTGCCCATCACCACCCGTAAAAGGCCAGGCTGAGCTTCTTTTTTATTGTATCAACTATTGACTATCGCCAACTGATTTAGTAAGTCTTTCTCTATCCCTGGATTATACATTTATATTGTTTATACTAAATGACATACAATGTTTCTTCTGACTATGGAGAAACGGAAAGCTGGGGAACCTGTGAAATCTGATCTGTTGTCCATGCAAAAAAACTAAGGAAGCCTTCGGGGGCAAATCCGGGTCTTCACCTGCCAATATTAGTGTGTGTATGCTTTCAGATATTGACACTCTAACTGAGGAGGTAGAGACTCTGTTGAATGTCAAAGCTCCCCAGCCTAAAGTAAATCGAATCAAGGTGCCAGATAGGTTCAGGAAAGCTAACAATTCTGCAGCTATTTCGAACGTTACTATCAATGCTCTGAGTAAAACAGGCACTGTTACTAGTGATGCTCCAGAACCTCTGTAGATGGGGTATCAGGTTTATTTCAGCAGAGTGAGCTTCCATTGAGTGATTCACCAGCTACTTTCCGACAACCTTTATCACCTATGATTACTATTATTCCAAATGTATCGTGCTCCAATAGATTTGCTGCTTTAGCTACTATCAGAGATGCTAGCCAGTCCTCCCTAGACAGTATGGAACCATCTCAAATGAATGGCATCGCACAAACTGACAGTGCTACTAATATCTTCACAAACTCCATTGCAAGCTGGACCATCTGAAGAGCTTAATTAGTTCTTTAACTAATCAGATTGCAACTTCTGAAGCTATATACAATTGTAGTGGATGCTTGTACAGTGCAGGATCCTGAGAACTCAACAATTGCACCACCTGGGTTAAAACCTACTGCAAGGGAAATTTCCAAGCCTTACATCAAACAATTTTAACCTAAGGTTGGACTCAGTGGTTATCCCTGGAGATTGCTCCGAGCTGAGTCTGCAGCATTTCCGTCAGGGCTTAAGCTTAGCAGCTACAAAGCAATTAGTTCAACTGGATGAAAGGGTTACTCACTCTAGCAGAACTTCTAGCCAGTTGCCTGTTTCAGGGGTCAATTCTTCTAATTCTTCTATGGGGAATTTTAACACCCCTCTGGCCAGTCATCATTCCACTTCTCCACTTCAAAGTAATAATAAGTTGCTTTTCCAATATGCGTTGCGTTGGGGTAAATCTGATAGTATAGGGAATCTCCATCAGCGGCCCCACTACTCATCCAGTGTTTCATCCCATTCCCAGTCTATCAATTTTGAGATGAATTCTAAGAGAACGATATATATGACTTGGATGCCTAAATTGGAAACTGGATCATTTGAGGACACAGATGCATTAATAAATAAAGTCATGCACTGGCTTAGGATGAAGTGCAACTGTTTTTCTGCAATTAGATCAGATATTGTTTATGCTAGAGGATGCTCGAGTATCGAATTATTTTGAATTGTGCACCTGCCACCCTGAAGAGGGGTTTAGGACTAAAAGTAGGTTAAAGGCATCTCCTCCAGCTATTAGCCCAGTTGTGGATTACCCTGAGTCTTTCCAGGCCAGGATGGCTGGAATCAAATCGCCCTGAGCTTATTGCTGATACTTCTGATTTAAATACAGTTGACTGACTAAGTTGTTTTGATGAACTTGGTATATGTACCCGAATGGAAAGAGGCCTCCTATTAATAATAGATGTGTTGCTACTACTTCCATTTGTGATTCTAATAGTGTTTTATTGTCGTCTAGGAACACTAGTACATCTGAAACAGCTACAAGGGAAGCTCTTCATCTTGAGAATGCTGTTGGCTCCAAAGGGGGTTAGGGATACTCAAGCAAATGTTATGATGATGTCCTGGAACCTAGTTGGAATAAAGCCAAAGCTTGTGGCTCCTGACTGGGTGATTTATATTGACCGGTGCAACAATTGCATGTTTCAAGAGACATGGGCCATAGAAAAAGTGTATCTGAATGGGTTCACTTCATAAAGTGTGGAAAGTAAACCTCCAGAGAAATCAAGGAGGGCTAGCAGCGGTCTTGTGATTTTGATTAGGAATTACCTTTTTATTAGTTCATGTACTGTTTTGCAGATAGATTGCCCTGATATGATGGGGATCATTGTCACCCTCCCCTCGGGCATTTAATTGGTATTTATAAATGTCTATGTAAGATATGTTATGGCTAGTACTGAGTCTCCTATCTTATCATTTTTGGAAGAGGTACTGGAGTCTATCCATTTAAATGCAAAGATAATAGCGGGAGACTTCAATGCTTCTTTTGACCCCTCCTTGTTTAGTAATGAGATAATTGATATGGAGGACGAATTGTGGAATATTCCCCTCCTGATAGGGAAACCTCAGTGCAACATTTCTGCCACCACCCTTAAAAAAAAGCTTCCATAATGATTGGCAGAGGGTTAAGAGCATGCAACAGACACACCATCTAAGATCCTGAGAGGGCACCCACATTTAAAAGAGGTTCCCACTGCAGTGTCACTGATTATGTCCCATTGGGTGTGAGATTATGGTCTTTATTGGGTGATATGAGAGTGAACCAGTCTTGGAGAGTGATCACAATTCTTTGGTTTTGACATTAACTGGGAAGGCTTTGAGGAAGCCGACAAACATTTGTCTTATTACAGTTCCTGAACCTATTATGGCTAACAACTGTTGTTCTGTTTCCTGGCCAAGTGTGTTATCTTACCAAAAGCTGTACTCTGAGATCTACAGCTTGTTTGTGTCACATCTATCTAATTATGTAGGCCTTTCTAGTTCTGCTATTCCCATATTTAATATCCATAATCAATCGTTCAATAAAATGCAGAAACTGTTCTATAAGGAGATGGGTCATAAGAAAGCCATACAAAGGATTGAGACCAAATGGTATGATACTGGGTGTACAATTGCCAAATATCACCTAAGAACAGCTGTTAAGGGGTGCAATTAGGTTGAAATTTTAGAAGCAAGATGCAAGTACAATTTTGCCCTGAGCAAAGCCAAAAGAAACTGGGATTAGAAGATCGGGCAAGATATGCTTCTAGCTGTGAAAATTAAAGGTAACCAATCCTTCTGGCGCATAGCAGCGCAGGCTAGGACTGAAAGCTCGAGATCATACCACTACCATATCCAACTGGATAGTTGGGTTTCTCACTTTACCACATTATATGCTGCAGCAAATGCTAGTGATCCACCTCCCAGCTTTGGTTTGGAGAACCCTATTGTGGCCCCATCTGCAATTGATGTAGGGGATGATGATCAAGTAATCTTTAGCCTTGAAGACCCTGCCAAGGCAGCTGATTTGCTGAAGCCAGCTAGGGCCCCGGGCCTGATAAAATTCCTGGTTATTTGTATAAAACAGAGCCCTCAGTCTGGGTTGATTTTATAAATTTGCTATCAAATACCATGGCGGTGGTGGGGAGATCCTGTACTCATGGAGAGGGGATGAAATAATTCTGATCTATAAGAAGGGTGATGCCTGTGCCCCTTCCAATTATAGGCCAATTAGTCTTATAGACAATTTACAAAAGATCTTTACTAGGCAAATTCTAGATGAACTACTTGCCGGGTGGAAGGTGAGAAACTTTTGTCTCCCCTTCAAGCTGGATTTCACCCAAAAACAAGCACTTCTGACCAGGTTTTTAGATTTGCCACTCTTTACTGGGATATGCCCTACTAGCTAATCTCATGGTGAGTCCTGGCAAATGTGGGCCTGCCTGGTAATCTGCTCCTGTTTATTGTAAGGTTGCACACTGAGAATTTTGCTCAGGTCTGATGGGGTAGCCAGGGAGAATTAAGTGAACGCATCCCTATTAGGTGCGGTGTACACCAAGGGTGTGTGCTTGTCCCAAAGCTATTAACTCTCTATATGCATGATGTTGTGGAAGCACTCCTGGGTTGCTAGAATGATTCACCGAATTTGAACAACAAGAAGGTCCCCATTCTTCTTTTTGCAGATGATTCACTCGTCGTCTCGAAAACACCTATGGGGCTTCAACTCTTGGATGATTAATTTTTAGGGTTTTGCACATCCAGGGAATTAGAGCTGAATGTCAATAAAACCAAGTATACGGTGTTTGGAACTGGTCCTACCAAGAACTACAGCATTTGAGCGGGTAGTGAAGTACTGGAGAGGGTACATAGCTTTGACTACTTAGGGGTTAAGTTAATGAACACACTTAGGTGGGTAGCACAAGTCACTAAGAGCTCTCTGACAACTGAACAGAGATCTAGTGGTAGCCTAATGCTCTATAAAAAACAGCTCTCGCCCCATATCACTGGCGCTTGAGGTTTATCGTGCTAAAGCACAAAATGTGGTGCTCTTTGGTGCTGAGATCTGGAGTTATACTTGACACCAATCGATTGGTTATTGCCAAAAACAACTTTGCACAGAAGTTGCTTTCTGTACCAACCAGCACTCCTTTTGTTCCATTTTTTTTATTTATGCCTAAAAAGAATTGCTGACTTGGCCTCTTTAAAGCCTCTTGTGTACTGGGGTCGCCTTTGGTCTACACCTGAACTCAGTTATTATAGAGACTTCCTTAGGGATTTAGTAAATACAGCAAATGCTAAGAAAATACCCTGGTTGAAATTTATTTTTGACTGGTCACTTAGGTTGGGCCTCCAGAGATTATGGGGTGACCCAAACTCTCTTCGCCAAGTTGAGCTTGCCGTTCTGAAATTCCGATATTGGCCATACATCTATGATACAGGGATACGGGTTATTTGACAAATAAGTTCCTAGAGTTTATGCTCTACCTGCATTTTGAGTAATTTTTGGACTTAATTTCCCCGCCACTAGCTACGAGTTTGTATGTCTGTTTTCGGCTAGGTACTCTCCAGGATAAATATCCTTCACCAGCAAATGGGGAAAGAATCGGACTCAAGCTTATGTCCAGCTTCTGGCCTGGATTTGGAGACAGAGGAGAATATAATGTATTTTTGTCCAGAGTATCAGGGGTCCTGTCATAAGTGGATCCGACCAGTCTGTCTGAATTTAGGAGTAACTAGATACCTAGTAGCCAGATAATTTTGAAAGGCAACACCTCACCTCCAATTGTATTTGCAGTTACTAGTTTCTTACTGAATGTTTGGTACACGTGGAATAAGCTTCTATGACCATCCCATGATTAATTTGGTATATTGTTTTCATTTTATGGTATTTAATCTATGTTATTTTATCTTATTTTTATGAAGCAAGTAGAAATGGCACTTTTGCACAATATCACCTTTTGAAAATATATTATTTTGATGTGAATGTTCTAGTTTTAGCATTGAATATGTATCCATTATAAATCTTATAGTTGGATTGAATTTTTTATTTTAAATAAACATTTTCTCTTTTAACTGTTTTTTTTATTTTTATTAATTGTCTTTGTATTACTATGCATTTGTGTGCTTTTGATACTTTAATGGTTCATGGATAACCAAATAAAGTATTGATTACTAGTCCCTCTAGTCCAAGGGGGTTCTGGAGGAGTTGTTTTTGGCTTGCAGAGGGGTCCCTTTTCCTTCAGAACTGGTATCTGGTCCAGGACGAGTCGCAGCAGTGCGGCTGCAGGGTGGTGGCTACAGGTGCAGCTTTTGGCATCTTTTCCTTTAGACAGGCCCTGAGGTCCCAGACATGGATCTCTTCTTTGTCCTTTGTTGCAAGTCGATCAGATCTGAAGTTGTGGAGCCAGGGGAGCCCCTTAAATTCTATGTTTACTGGCGTTAGGGGTGTGGGTGCTAGTAGCCAATGGGATACTAGCCCCAGCGGCTAATCTGCCAATGAGGTGACCACTTGAGGAGGAATGCTGCATCTTTTCTACACAGAAGCCTCCATTCTGCCACTTTTAAAAATGGCAGAACCCATCTTTGGCTGTACGGACCAGGTAGCCCACCTTAAGGGTTTGGCTAGCCCTCTGGGAGTGTATGCCTCAGGACTACCTAATTTTCCCACCTGCCCGGATTGCATATATGCCTGGGGCAGGGGTTCAGCTTTGCCCTCCTCAAGGAAGTAGCCCACTTGCATATCAGGAAATGTGGCCTTTGAAGCTCACCACTCTGATTTGCCACTTCACTAGCCATCCTGTCAGAGGGGGAGGTGGCAACTCCCGGCCAGGCAGGCATACCATAACATTCTACACAAGGGCACACCATACCATGCCATGTAATGCCATGCCATACCATACCATACTCTACCGTACCATACCATACCAGGACAAGCCCTGCAATAAAATACCCTACTGTAAAATGGCAGGCCAGACAACACTATACCATGAAAGGCCATACCGTATAGTAATATACTGTACTATGCCATGGCACACAACACACACCTAACCACACCACACAATACCATATCATACCCACACCATATCATACTATACAATGACAGGCCATATTATAAATACCATACAATAATGAGCCATACCATACCATACAAAAATATACCGTACAATGAAAGGTCATACCATGCCATACCAGGACATTACATACCATACAATAGCAAACTATGCAATCAGAGGCCATACCATACAAAACCATACTAGTCCATACCATAACACCCTATAACCATACCATGATAGAACATACCATACCATACAATGAATAAAATATCCTACCGTACAGTGGCAGAATATCATATCATATTGTGTCATACATACCATACCATACCAGGACATTACATACCATACAATAGCAAACTATGCAATCAGAGGCCATACCATACAAAACCATACTACTAGTCCATACCATACCACCCTATACCATACCATGATAGAACATACCATACCATACAATGAATAAAATATCCTACCGTACAGTGGCAGAATATCATATCATATTGTGTCATACATACCATACCATACAGTGAGAGGTCATACCATGCCATGCTATACAATGACAGATCAGACCATACTATACATACCATACCGTACCATACCATACCGTACCATACCATACAATGGGAGGCATACCATACCACTCATACTGTACAATGACAGCACATCCCATATCATACCATACCATTTCATACCATAGAACCAGAGGCCACCACATACCATCACCTTTGATACAATATATTACAATACTATACAATTATAGTTCATGCCAAACCATTCTATATTTCAATTTAAAATACCATACCACACCATACCATACTAAACAATACTAAAAAATGACAGGACATACTATAACATCTCATACCATCCCATACCTTACCATTCCATACTGTAGAATAACAGGTCATAACATTTCATACCATACCATACCATACCATACCATACCATACTACACAAGAACACACCATACCATACCATAAAATGACAGGCCGTACCGGGCCATGTCATACTATAAAATGACTGACCATAGCGAAGAATACCATAGCCTAGCATACCTTACCTTACCATACCATACCATAGAACGAGCAGTTGTACCACACCATACCATACCATATCATACTACACAAGGACACACCATAACATACTATAGAATGTGAGGCCATACCATAATATATCATACTGTACAATGAGCGACCATAACGAAGAATGGCATAGCATACCATGTCATACTTTACCATACCATACCATAGAACAAGAAGCTGTACCATACCATACCATACAGTACTGTACGTACCATACCATATCATACCATACCATGACAAGCTCTGCAATAAAAGAACATGCCATACTATAAAATGGCAGGCCATTCCATACTATACAATAAAAGGCCATTTTGCACCGTAATATACCGTACTATACCATCCAACAAAACACCACACCTAACCACAACACAGAACACCATACCATACTATGCCATGCCATACCATACCATGCAATACATTGACAGACCATACTATACCATACAATAATGAGCCACAGCATACCATCCAATAATATAACGTACAATGACCGGTCATATCATGCAAAACCAAACTTCACCAGGACATAACAAACCAGAGGCAGGCACAACCCACACACATACACAATGAAATACCAGACAAATAACATAGCGAAAAAAACATATATAATCTACATATCTAACAGATGGTCTTCTACACCAATCTGTATCCTTGACCCACGATTCCAAACACTCATTGTTTTCAGTATCACTGAGCATGCCTTGTTGTTTCTTCCGCTGATTGCCACATATTGTTCTGGAATTGGCAAGCATACTCCTTTTCTATAGTCCTCCATCACACTTTCACTTCGCTACTCTCCAGGAACATACTCAACCTTAAAACTGTACTCTTGGAGCTTTGACATGAATCTGGCAATGCATGCTATGGCATTCTATCACCCACCTGGAGACAAAATACTTACAAGGAGCTTGTGATCGTCTTTTTGAGGAAAGCAAGACCCCCAAATATAACTGCGGAAGTGTTCAACGCCCACATACATGCCAATAGTTCCCTCTCTAGGACAGCATACCTCCTTTCAATGTCCTTCAGGGTGCCAAAGGCAAACACCACATTCCATTCCTCCTTCCCACACTTTTGTGAAAGTACACTTCCTAGGCCATACAAACCTGCATTCACTGCAATAATGCATTCCTTGTTGACACAAAAGAATTTTACGTTCGCTCTTCCACAATTTCAGACTTTATCAAATCAAAGGCCCTCTGTTGTTTTTCTTACCAATAAACTCAACATATCTCCTTTTCAGTGGTCTGAGCAGTTCCAGCTTGGTGGCAAAATCCCTGTTGAACTTGTTATACTATAACTTTACTATAATATTCACATGGTACAACAAACACAAGTAATTTCTGCTTATTGTCCGATGCAGACGCTTTGACAATAGCTTCTACCAAATATTTCTTTGTTAAAACAACTTCCCCCAATAAGGTACGGCCTAAATATTCTACTGAATCACAAATAAAGTTAGCATTTATTCTGATTCAACGTGAGAATATGCTTTCCCAATTTATCACATACTTCTTATAAATGCTTCAAATGCTCATATACATCTTTGGAAAAATGATGATATCATCTTAGAAGCACCCCACAAACCTACCATACCTTTAAACACATTAAATATTTTTCTCTGAAACACTGATGCTGCAGAAGGATCCTATTGAATTGAAATAATCCTTGTCTTGTGATGAACGCAGTCAGATACCTAGAGTCCTCAGTCAATTGTATCTGATGGTATGCAGACTGTAAATCAAATATGGAAAATATGTTTGCATCCTCTAACATACCAACAACTTAATTTATATTAGATAATGGATGACAGTCAATGACTATATTGGCATTTAGTGCTCTATGGTCTGTGCACAATCTTAAGCTTTTGTCTGCCTTTCAAACTAAACTATTGGTTATACTCATTCAGAAGTCTCAACTTCCTCCACCATACCATCATTCACCACTCATCCAGCCTGCTCTTACGTTCCTCCCTCATATTTATGGGTACCCTTCTCAATTTCTGTTTCACAGCTTTTGTCCCCTGCTTGAGTTTAATCCAATGCAAGTAGTCTCCATTTTTCATAAACACTAAGTAAAAATGTCAGAGAACTGTGAGGTTATCCAAAACACATTATCAGCTTCATTGACATGCTCTTTGCTATGGGGATTCAACATAATGCCCAATTTCCACCGGTCCCTCCATCCCAATACATTCACTCCTTTCACTGCCACATACAATTTGATTTGAGCTCCTGTTCCTTTAAAGTTGATGACTACCTCTTCATATCCAATAACATAAATGGAGGTTCTATCAAAACTTTCAGCTACAATGTCAGATTCACACAAGTTACACACTTTCAAAACATCACCACACAGCTCCAAACAATATTGTTCTGAAAATATTGTCCACAAAGACCCAGATTCTGACATCAATTTTAGCTCCTTACCGCATATATGTACTTTGCATTTCGGGGAATTTTTAACTTCACCTCCCTCCCCAATTTAGCTGGTTGATCAAACTGCATGGTAGCTATAAATATATAACAAATTCAACAATGACAATGTCATAAGAGATCCTCCTCCATTCTGTAGTCTCTATCAAACAACTCCAATGTCACTTTCAAATCCTCGTATTGATCAAAGGAGTCCCTTGTTGTTTGATCCTTCACCGTGACTAGAATCAATATGGGCCATCCACAGTATGCAAAGTAACGGGAAACATATAATCGCAGTGTATAATGCTTGGCTCCCAATCTAAGATGGTATTGACACATAAATGAGGGATGACATCAGATGACATCAGATGAACAATGCACGTTCTCCAGACAATGGGCTAGGCACTGCAATGTGTGAAGAATTCCAACGCTGGATCTTGTTTACAGAAACCGCAAGAAGGCGAAATTTAAATAATGCTGAGTCTCTTCCAACGGTAAGTAATTGGTGATATCATCTTGAGAAATTGTACTTGCGGTGGTACTGCATGGTGAATCAACCCAGTCACAACATTCTTCTTCATTGCTGTTGCCTCTTGTAAAAGCAGGGAATAATCCAATCGACAAAATTGACTAGACCAAAATGGTTCAGGTCCCAGAAAAGGACACAACTCTAGTCCTACAAAGGGTAGCAGGTACCTCTTCTTACTCGCTGTCAGTGTTAAATTCAAAACGCTGAGATCTGATGAGTTTTAGTACAAAGTTTATTTGCAGCACAGCACAGTACAAACATCTGTGTGCCAGGCAGTTCGCAACCAGTCTGACCTCCTTACATTCTAAATTCAGAATCCTTCATGGACGTACGCAATGCATATCAGACAATAAACACTCCACAACACAAAATAACTTAAAGTGAAACTGCTCTAGATGCAACAATGACCCAATGCAAAACAGTGCGCTTGGTCACTGCCTTGCCTTTTTGTGGCTCCAACAAAAGATCACAAAGAGTTAATCATCCACTCTGTGCTCTCAAGTGAGGTCAGTGTAAAAGGATACTGCAGGCCAGAGATCTAGCACATGTAGTTGTTCCTTCTCCTTGGTTGGATCCCGAGGAGGGAAAAAAGCTGGAAAATTGACAGACTGAGACACTTGAAAGGTTGAAACCACCTTGCTTAAGAAGGATGGGCAGGCCCTGATAGAAAACTGGAGTCTGGCAAAACTGAAGGGGGCTGAAGTTTTATGATCTTGCAAGCAGCAGTATTCACAACCATCACAACAGTTTTCAGAAGCAGAAGACAAACCATGCAACAGTACATCAGCTTTTTAAATCCCATTGAGGTCCAATACATGGAGTAGGATTGAGCAAAGGAACAAATATGGCAAACCTTTCAGAAAACGCACCACTAGTTGTGACTTAAATATGGAAGATTGATTAGTAAGGCACATAAACGCAGAGAGAGCTGCTAGGTACCTTTAACCATAGCTACCACCAGACTCTGCTGTACAGAGGGTAAAGCAAACCTCAAGATGATTGACAGGCAAGATTTCAAAGGATCGATGCCTTCTCACTCACACTACTTCACTTATCACACCTACTTCACTTAGCGGTCTATGTAGATGTAACTGGTGGCAGTGTTATTGGCTGCCAGTATGATGTCTGTGCACTCATTAAGAAAGCAAAAGGATTCCAGCTGGTTCCACCAATTCTTCATACATGCAGCCACAGCATCTGGGGTTTGGGGTACAGTGCCTGACCCCCCTGCAGCATGACCAGGTCCTCACTGCATCGGAGGGGAAGAGGTGGCTGAATGCTAAGTGCCAACAGGAGGACATGTCCAATCCTCCTTGTTCAGTGTGGAGCAATCGGAATCTGCTGTGCCTGATCCTCCTTCACCTTCTGCAGTACTCTAGAAATGAGGGGGATTAGTGAAAACTTGTATAGCAGGTCCAACGCTAGCTGAAGATGAAGGCATCCCAGGGTAAAGCGTATGGCACAAAACTGAGACCCTTCCTGTTCTGGGCCATGACAAAGAGATCCAGGAACAGAAAAATAGGCAAAGAAGAGCTTCCCTTGCCAACAACTTGTCCACGTCCACTTTTTCTCCATAAATGTTCCTATGTCAAAAGGTAAACTTTCCACCAGGACAAACCTGGTCCCTGTATCTGTCCAGCAATCTATTGCTGTTAGCCTTTACCTCTGACACAATCTAGCATGACCAGATAAGTCTGGTTGGTGTTTTTGTGCTTTTTTGTGCTATTTTTAATTCAAACATTAAAAATTCATATGTCTGGTTTTACTTTTGGATCTTTGTCATTTTATTTATTAATATATTCTCAATTTTTCTAAGTTGGCTTGGGCTTTTTCTTATGTTCTGTTTTCACTTTATTACTGTTTGAGTGCTGCATAAATACTTTACACACTGCCTCTAAGTTAAGCCTGACTGCTTTGTGCCAAGCTACCAAAGGGTTAAGCACAGGTTTATTCAGTAATTTCATTGGTTAACCCTGACAAGGATTGGACTAAAACTCTTATTTCTTACAAACACTATACAGTGACACCCTTTACCCAGGCTAATGATGTAGTGAAAATAATTATGCCTACTTTAAAGAAGGCCCTCCAAATTGCCAAGACACTCAGGCCCATATTTACAGGCTTTTGTCGCAGGGCAGCTTAGCAAGTCACCTTGCTGCACTGCCCTGCTTCAAAGGGAAAGGGCAGAAATGCACTGTATCTATGCAAGATGGCGCATTCCTGTACTTTCCCACTGTGCTGGCGCCGTTCTGGCTGCCTGGCACCAACGCAGTCACCCTTGCATCATGGTGCAAGGGTGTCTGCATTGTAGGCAGGGTTGTTTTGAGCAGGAAGGACACCTTCCTGCACAAAACAATACTGGGAGGTTTTTTCCTCCCAGATTGCAGCACACATATAAAAAGGGAAAAACGAGGAGAACTAAAGATATTTCTCCTCATTGTGCCTTCCCTAGGAGGCTTAACGTTTTGGCACATCCCCAGGTTTACAGGCTCTTGTAAATCTGGTGATGTATCAAAATCCATGAGTGCTGTGTGGGAACACCCACAGCAATGCCCATGGAATGCCTCCCTAATGCGGAGCCAGATGTATCATGAAGGCCTTTTGCGATTCAGCAATAGCATTTGCGATTTTTAAGAAATCGCTATTAGCGATTCGCAAATGTGATACATAGCATTTTGCGAGTCGGAAATAGTGATTTCTTAAAAATCGCTATTTCCGAATAGCAAAAGGCCTTCATGATACATCTAGTTCCTCTTGAGTAACGTGCATATGATTAAATTAACAGAACTAAACAAATACTATAGCAGCACGTTTGCCATCATCTTAATTTCAACTTCCACATTAATTATTTATATAAATTGTCAAAATACGTTTCTAAACCTTCATTTTTTTCAATATTCTTTTTGCAACATTATAATCTGTCTATGATGTCTTCATATGTAGTATTGTTGATACATTATTCACACTGTCATCTTTGCATGCAATAGGTTTGCATTGATTCAAATTTAATCATTTGCTATATTTGTTTTTAAATAATTAATTATGCATTGATATATACATATAAATTATAAATTATTTGTAGTGTCACCACTGCCCTGCTAATCATTTGCTCAAATAGTCTTGCCACTTCGATATTGCACAAATTGAACAAATATTTCTTCAATAGATTACTCTCAAACTCTTTGCCTTGAACTCATCTCTTGTAAACCTAAAAACACATATAATGAAAATAGATATAAAATATGAGTAGCACAAATTAGACATGTTTTTCCGTTATGTCAAGAATACAGTTTATTGTCCGACTGCTTGTTTTTGTAAATTCTGCCCAAGTGGGCTCATCTTCTCATATTGCTACTCTATTTATGCTGATGAACTACAGAACATGCTTAAATAAAATCTGTAAAATAAATCCACAGTGACCCCATACATCTTTGATTTAAATAGTGCAACATAAACTAACTATAATTTGCGGAAGGGACATTCAGGATCTGCCACTCGAATTATAAAAATGTATGTAATTCTTCATCGGCATTAAGACTGTAGGGATGTTTCACTATCAGGGTTGAGAATGTACATCATCTCTAAGTGTCTCAGGGCAAGATTCCTATTACCACCTTTGTGCTGGCGTTACACTGCATCAATCACAAATTACTGCAAGTGAGTTGCATCATTGCTATGTCATTCATTAAAGAGTCTAGCCACTGGATAAGAGTGATCTTTGTTTTTAATGGCCCTTATGTGCCTCCCCTGTTTCAGGAAGTGATGTGGTGGTCATGGGATAAAGCGGAAGGTAAACATGCTAAAGAGCCAACGCAAGAACGTCAGTTCCGGAACACAAATCCCAACTTAAGATCTTACTAACAATTTCTATCTCACATTTACCTGGTTGCTCCTGTTACTGCTGAACTACGACAAATGGGGTCTGCCGGGGTTGGCACCCCTTAGGACATCCACACCCAAGCAGCTTAGGGAGAGTTCTGCAGTTTAGTCTCCATAGGACTTCATGTTTGGTTGGTTAAGGTAAACGGGAGTGATCTAGATCACATTTAGGGAATTTCAAGGGTCAGTGGGCACTTTGGTAGTGCACTGTGGTCCTGGCAGGTAGGTTAGAGGTGGTTGTCTTTGTTCTATAGAGTAAAACTTTGTTTAACCTTTAGGAGATTACAGTGCACCAAGTGCATTTTGGCCCTAATTATGTACATGGTGGTCAAGGACGCCACATCGGCGGGAAATTACCGCCACCGGCAGACCGCCATATAAATAACAAGGGAAGACCACCATAGGTGGTCCTCCACCACCGCCAGGCTGCCGCCAACAGGCAGCCTGACAATGGCGGATTACATTATCCGACAGGGCAGCGCTGCAAGCAGCGCTGCACTCTGGATAATGTACCCTGTTTCCCCCAGGCTTTCCCTGGGGGGTTCCCCCACCCAGTAAAGGCTGGCGAAAGGGGTGCTCCGGGGCCCCTGCACTTGGCATGTGCACGTCCATTTTAAGGCCCTGTTCCCTGCTGGGCCGGCGGGCGGAAACACTGTTTCCACCCGCCGGCCCAGCAGGGAAAATATTATACGGCCGGCGGGGGGGCCGTCACGCTGGCGGTCTTCTGTTGACCGCCAGCGATCATAATGAGGGCCTATGGCTAAAGAGGCAGCTGCAGTGAGGGAGGCTCTAAAAACCTATGTGATGAGAGGGGAGGGGATGTAATAAAAGCAGACATTTTATCCCAAGCCCGGGTGGGCCTTACGTCCCCAAAGAGGGAAGCAGCAAGTGGGGTGGCAGCTGCCATACTCATGTGCTCACCCCTGCAAAGTAAGCAAAAAGGTAAAGCAGGTCCAATTTCAAAGAGCAGTTTGTCAATGAGGAAGAGGTTGTAGGTAACTTTCACGGCGGTGACAGCACTGCAGTAGGAGGGTGTAGGGGCTAGGGGCTGCGATTGCTCCCTATCAGGTAGAGGGAAGCGGTCGGGCCACTTCGAGCGGTGCAGTTACAGGCATCAAGTATGCCATACTCTGAGTTCGCCCTGTTCGAGGGAACTGGCAAAAGCCACCAAGGACAGTCGAATGCTCACTCGACAAAAAGGTTACGAGCACTCATGTAACACACAAGGTGGCAGCAGAGGGCCTCCAGATAGTCGGGTCTCTGTCGGCATGGGTAATGTATTTATAAATGCAAGAGCAAGCACAATCTTCCTAGCTGTCTCAGGAAATTCTGGTGTGGGATAAAATCACAGCAGGGGTATTTTTGAATAAAGAATTGAATTAACAACCATGAAAGTAAAATAGAATGTTAGGGGAGAAAAAAAAACTTTTTGCAACAAAATAAAGCTTTGGTGAGAAAAGAGGCAGATCAGGATTCAGACTATTTTTCCTGGACAAAGGAAGGTTTTATTGTGAAAAGAGTAAAAGGGGCATCTGCCCCATAAGGAATAAGGAGGATGCAGGAAAATGATGTGGATGAAAGACACAGGCTAACAAATACAGGAAGGAGAGAGGAGGGACATGAAATGGAGAAAAACAAGGCACAGCACACAATAGTGAAAAGACGTTGGGGAAGGCCCAGTGAGGATGTAGGACAACAAAAGACACCCCCAATAGGCAGCCGAGACTAACAGCAGGTATGCAAGGCACAAATAAAGAGCTAGGGGATCCCAGAAAAGTGGACAACCAAAGTGCAAAAATTAACCCCTTCGCTGCCAGGCCTTTTCCCCCTCCTGTGCCAGGCCTTTTTTTGGCTATTTGGGGCAGTTCGCGCTTAGGCCCTCATAACTTTTTGTTCACATAAGCTACCTACGCCAAATTTGCGTCCTTTTTTTCCAACATCCTAAGGATTCTAGAGGTACCCAGACTTTGTGGGTTCCCCTGAAGGAGACCAAGAAATTAGCCAAAATACAGTGAAAAATTAGTTTTTTTCAAAACAATGGGAAAAAAGGGCTGCAGAAGGCAGCTCGTGGTTTTTCCCCTGAAAAGGGGATCAACAGAGGGTTTGTGGTGGCAAGATCACCATCTTCCCAGCTTTCAGGAACAGGCAGACTTGAATTGGAAAACCCAATTTTTCAATACAATTTTGACATTTTACTGGGACATACCCCATTTTTACTATTTTGTGTGCTTTCAGCGTCCTTCCAGTTAGTGACCAAAATGGGTGAGAAACCAATGCTGGATCCCAGAAAGCTAAGCATTTCTGAAAAGTAGACAAAATTCTGAATTCAGCAAGGGGTCATTTATGTAGATCCTACAAGGGTTCCCTACAGAAAATAACAGCTGAAATAAAACAAAGAAATTGAGGAAAAAAACCAGCCATTTTTCTCCACGTTTTACTCTGTAACTTTTTCCTGCGATGTCAGATTTTTGAAAGCAATATACCGTTACGTCAGCTGGACTCTTCTGGTTGCGTGGATATATAGGGCTTGTAGGTTCATCAAGAACTCTAGGTACCCAGAGCCAATAAATGAGCTGCACCTTGCAATGGGTTTTTATTCTATACCGGGTATACAGCAATTCATTTGCTGAAATATAAAAATTGAAAAATAGGTATCAAGAAAACCTTTGTATTTCCAAAATGGCCACACGATAAGGTGTTGAGAAGCAGTGGTTATTTGCACATCTCTGAATTCCGGGGTGCCCATACTAGCATGTGAATTACAGAGCATTTCTCAAATAGACGTCTTTTTTATACACTGCCTTACATTTGGAAGGAAAAAATTTAGCGAAGGACAAGGGACAATAACACTTGGTTTGCTATTCTGTGTTCCCCCAAGTCTCCCGATAAAAATGGTACCTCACTTGTGTGGGTAGGCCTAACGCCCCCTAAAGGAAATGGCCCAAAACACAACGTGGACACATCACATTTTTTCACAGAAAACAGAGGTGTTTTTTACAAAGTGCCTACCTGTGGATTTTGGCCTCTAGCTCAGCCGGCACCTAGGGAAACCTAGCAAACCAGCGCATTTTTGAAAACTAGACACCTAGGGGAATCCAAGATGGGCTGACTTGTGGGGCTCTGACCAGGTTCAGTTACCCAGAATCCTTTGCAAACCTCAAAATTTGGCCAAAAAAACACTTTTTCCTCTCCTTTCGGTGACAGAAAGTTCTGGAATCTGAGAGGAGCCACAAATTTCCTTCCACCCAGTGTTCCCCCAAGTCTCCCGATAAAAATTGTACCTCACTTGTGTGGGTTGGCCTAGCGCCCACGAAAGGAAATGGCCAAAAACACAACGTGGACACATAAAAATTTTTCACAGAAAACATAGGTGTTTTTTGCAAAGTGCCTACCTGTGGATTTTGGCCTCAAGCTCAGCCGGCCCCAGGGGTGGCAGAAATGGCCTAAAATAAATTTGCTCCCAACCCCCTCGGGGAGCGACCCTTGCCTACGGGGTCGCCCCTGCGTGACATTAGCGCAAAAAAAAAGATCCCCGGTGCCTAGTTGTTTCTGCCCCCCTTGGGGGCAGATTGACCTAAAATCGGCCGATTTGCCCCCAAGGGGGGCAGAAATGGTCTAAATACAATTTGCCCCCCAGGGGAGCGACGCTTGCCTAATGGGTCGCTCCCCATCTCTAAAATAACACACAAACAAAAACAAAAAAACACCCAAAAAAAATTAGCCCTGGCGCCTAGAGGTTTCGGCCTAATAACAATAGGCCGATCTGCCCCCAGGGGGGGCAGAAATGGCCTAAAATCAATTTGCCCCTCCAGGGGAGTGACCCTTGCCTAAGGGGTCGCTCCCCATCTGTAAAACAACAACAACAACAAAAATCCCCGGTGCCTAGTGGTTTCTGCCCCCCTTGGGGGCAGATTGACCTAAAATAGGCTGATCTGCCCCCCAAGGGGGCAGAAATGGCCTGAAATAAATTTGCCCACCAGGGGAACGACCCTTGCCTAAGGGGTCACTCCCTCATGCCAGTTTCATTTTTTTAAATAAAACCCTGGTGTCTAGTGGGCGTTTCAAAAGCTGGATTGCTTTGCAATCCGGTTTTTGAAATGCTCAGAGAGACTTCAAAGGGAAAAGGGAAGGAAATTCCTTTCCTTCCCTTTGAAGCCTCTCTGGGCCTCCCCCACGTGATCGGAAGAGAAATGCTTTGCATTGGGGGGGTGGAGGGGAACCCCACAGAGGGAGCGCTAGCTCCCTCTGGGCTCTGTGCCCAGGACGTAATGGTTACGTCCTGGGCACAGGAGCACTGTGCCTCAGGACGTAACCATTACGTCCTGGGCACAGAAGGGGTTAAAGGTGAGGCTGGGGAAAAAGTGATCAAAAAGATGGTGAACACAGCTGAAGAGGTATAATCAAAAGGGAAGTGAAAAAAAAGAGTAAATTGAAAGGATTTAAAAAAATACCTTACATGGGGAAATTAATGCTACTGGGGGCACATCTTTCCAATACTACAAAGGAGAAAACATGGAAAGGGGAATTCATAAATGTTTACAAATAGCTACACAGATACAAGCGATAGAAATCCATCCAGATGTAAGCATGAATGTATAAAATGTGGAGAAACAACACTGTTTCGCAGTGTTTCAGGGAACAGGCAAATTATGGTTTCAGTGGTCAAGGCAGGGTTAGGGGGAGAGTTTCAGCCTGGCAACAAGGACTTCTACTCCCATTAATGTTGATGTTTTGGGAAGGAGACAATATGGCAGCCACGAGTGAGTGGCTGCAGGGAGCCTCCTCCCCTCATGACCTGGGTGGTGTATGCCGGTTCACCCGCTCCAGGAAATGCGGGAATCGGACGCAGCTGTGCTGATCGGCTTTGTGGTTGAGCGATACCGGTTGTGTGGCGGCATCAGTCCTCGGGGCTGTCTCAGATGTGTTGGCGTCCTTGTGAGCAGCCTTGTTGTCAGTAGAGGAACGTGCGCGCAGTGGAGGAATCGGCACTGGGTGCACAGCAAATTTTGAAGTAGCCGTCTGGAACGACAGGAGCAAGTGAATTTCTCTACTATGGCTCCAAAGAACCGTCGCTGCACTCAAGGGAAAGCTGGTGCTGGTGGAACGGAGACAGCCTCTGTCTCTAGGGGCTGCATTCAATACCTGGCAGAAGCTGAGCCCCAAACCTCAGGGGACTTTTCTTAACAAGAGGTCGGCTCAATCTGTGGACGCCAACTCTGGGGCTGGATCTAAGGACGACGCACACCATAGTGATGGGCCTACTATCCCAGAGGTGTTTAAAAGTCCTCAACACATGAAGCATCTACTGCCCCAGCCGGGAGGGGGGCAATTATCTCTACTACTTTGCCGCAGCCACAGGAATTTTTGGAAGCTAATGATTCTAACACAGCAGTGGCACACCTTGCAAACAACAACAGCCCCTCCCAGGTCAGTGTTGACATTTGTGATAATATGACCGCAGCTCTAAAGGGCTCCAACTTGACTAGATCATGCGATTCAGTTCTCAGTACTAACTTTGGGGGCTCACCAGCCGTGATTGGGGAGGGAGAGGATCACACCCCACATGTACTGACACACAGTTTAAATGAACACATTGCTGCTTCAGGGTATAGAGGATATGAGGTATAACGGTGGGGTAGCACCTGTTCGCGTGCAGGATGATGAAGACCTCAGGAGCCATGGGGGTAGCCACAAAGCTACTATCAATACTAGATCGGTGAAGAGAATTGAACCTGGACAAAACAAGGCTGCAGAGAATATTTCTTTCATTATCAGATCAACCCGGGGATGGAGATGACTCCAGTACTGTCAATGAGACCAAATCCTCGGATGTATGCGTCGTTGCCGATAGGCCCACCTCCTGGCAGCTCCAACTCTACCAGCTATAACAGCGCAGAGTTTTAGAGTGGCCAAGTGGGGGAAAGGGAATTTGGGAAGAAGATCTGTGAAGACAAGAAACACAGATACCAAACAAAAAATATCAATCAAAGATTCTTTTGAAAATAAATCTGTAGACCATAAATGATTACCCTCCGTAATCCTGTTGAATGGAGGGTTGGTTTAGAATTCCCTAAAACAAATGTTAATTCACACTTCCAGTAATTCAACAACACGATTTCAAATTGCAGCATTAAATCGTATTGTTCACCAAACAAATTGCCATTGCATTCAACAAGCTTTTAACTTTAACATTTATTTACACATTAGAATTCTTCTGTGAATTCGTATGTTATGTAATGTGCCTGTTTTTTCTTCTTGCTGCTAAATGAGAGAGTTTAAATTAAAACCTCTTTTGTTCAATTATGGATATGCTAATTGCAAAAATAACCTTAACGAAGCTATTAAGTATTGACTGTTCACTAGAGAACACGTAATGTCACCAAAGAAAAACAACTTTGACTGAATACAAAGTAACAAGAAAACGGATGATGGAACTTTGGAGAAAAGACCACCATCCGTCTTACCGTCCCGAGTTTAGGCCTTCTTTTAAAACTCCAGACAAGGAAACTCCAGGTGATTTTCAGGAACCAGATGTCGTCAGAAATGATGAGATTCAATCCAAATTGAAGCGCATCAAAACAGGAGCTCTGATCCTCATAAGAACTCCAGAATAGTGAGCACTGAGGACTGGGTCTGGCTGTTTAAATAGAGGTGCCCCACCCATGGAGCCATGCCCAAGGTACTCTAAGGATGAAACAAAGGCGCGCACAAAGCGTTTGAAACATTCACCTGCTTCCTCCAAACACTTCACACTGCGCACATAGCGCGCAGACACCTGAATCCAAACCCCCATGATGCTTGCCCACAACACAAGATGGTTCACATCAAAGCCAATTCTCGATCCCTGAGCAAACCAAAAACTAGTCATTACAAACATAGTATGCTCTTTTAGACATTTAGACATGACGGCATGTAGGTAACCTCCGTCCTGATGATGGATACCAAATAGGAGCAAGTCCTAGAGCGCGCACCGCTGTGATGTTGACAGTATTCCCCCCTCCCAAGCGTGCTCTAAGGCCTGGTTTATGAGGATGGAGGCAATGAAAACGCTGCACCAGGCGTGTAGCATAGACTCCTTTTGCTGGAACCCAAGAGTCACTTTCCTCGCCATAGCCTTTCCATGCCACTAAGGCCCATAGGGTACGACCTCGGAATTTAGAATCCAGAATTTGTCGCACTTCATACTCCCATTCCACTTGTACCAAAACTGGAGAAGGACTGAACAAGAGGTCTGTTGTGCTTTTTTCAAAAGGAAAGTATGAAAAACTGGATGAATATGTAATGATGCGTGTAATTGTAATTTACAGGTTACTGGATTTATTTGTTGGAATACAGTATAAGGACCAATGTACTTAGAGTGGAACATATGTCTCTTTTTAAAGGTGATGTTACGAGTTGAAAGCCACACTTTGTCTCCTGGCTTATATTGTGGGCCTTTGCAATGTTTTTTATTATAATTCTGTTTATATTTCAATTGAGCTTTTTCTAAGTGCTGTTGAATTAGATTTTGAGTGTGATGAAGTTGTTGTACAGCATCTGAGACTGCGGGAGTGAGAGAGACTTCTTGAGGAATTGTGATAGGTAATATAACTGGGTGGTGTCCAAATATTCCATAAAAAGGTGTTGATCCTGTGGATGCATAGTAAGATTTATTATAGGCTAATTCAGCTAGCCAGAGCATAGATACCCAAGAATTTACTGCCTTTTCTGCATAAGCCCGTAAATATTGCTTTAATGATTGATTTAGTCTCTCGGTTTGTCCGTCTGTTTGAGGATGATGACTGGTGGACAGAGTGGACGTGACTTGTAAAGCTTTGCACCACGTTTGCCAAAAGCGTGAGGTGAATTGCGATCCCCGATCAGAGAATATCACTTTAGGCAGTACATGAAGAGGAACCACTTGGTTTGAGAGTACCATTGCCAAATCACTAGAAGTAGGTAATTTTTTTACAAGCGATGAAGTGTGCGTACTTGGTGAGACTGTCTACAACTACTAGAATCACAGAATTATATTGTAGTGGTGGCAGTCCTGTAATAAAATCTAAAGATATATGTTCCCATGGTTTACTTGGGGTTGGGAGAGGTTGTAGGAGTCCTTTGGGTTTTGAATGACTTGTATTTGTCCGGGCACATATTTCACAGTTTGTTACCATTGTTTTAATATCTTTTACTAGATTGGGCCACCAAAAATATCTTTGGATTAATTCGACTGTCTTTGGAATTCCTGGATGACCTGCAATCAGGATGGTGTGTAGCCAATAAAAAAATAATTTGTTTAGATTTAATTTTGGGACAAACAAGCGAGAGTCATGAAAGGGCAGGTCTTGTTTAATTGTTCTATTAGGTTTTGCTTGAACCCATTTTTGCCATTTCTCAATGGTAAAGTAGTTACAAATGTTTTCAAAGAAGTCTTCAGTTTTAATAATACATAGAACCTTTTCTGGGGTGATTATAGCTTGTGGAGGTTGAGCTAAGGGTAACATTGTGGAATCTTGTCTGGATAAAGGGTCAGCTTTACGATTATCTTTACCAGGGCGAAAGGTTACTACAAAGTCAAATTCTGTGTAAAACAACATCCAACGTAATTGCCTAGGTGCAAAAAGACGAGCTGCTCTCATGAATTGTAGATTACGATGATCTGTGTAGACTGTGATGGTATATTTTGTACCCAATAAGTAATGCCTCCATTCTTTAAAAGCGTCACGTATTTCTAGGAGCTCTTTTTCTTCTATTACGTAATTTTGCTCCACCTCGTTTAGTTTACGTGACATGTAAGCCACTGGATGGAGTTGGACGGTTTCTTTATTGCGTTGAGAGAGTACAGCACCTATTGCAATATCAGAGGCATCTGCTTCTACAATAAATGGGCGTTCAGTATCCGGATGTGCCAGGAAAGGAGCTGTGAAAAAAGCCTTTTATAGAGTCATAAATGCTTTGCCTGCCTCTGGAGACCACAAAAAGGGCTCTTTTTTCCTCAGTAGTCTGGTAATAGGTGATACAGTTTGAGAAAAATGGTCAATAAACCTACGATAAAAATTGGCGAAACCAAGAAAAAATTGCACGTCTCATTCTGTTTTAGGGGTTGGCCAATCAGAGACAGCTTGAACCTTTCTTTCGGCCATGGTCAATCCTTTTGGAGTAAGTACTATGCCCAAAAATTCAACGGTAGTGACATAAAATTTACATTTGCTTAGCTTGCAAAATAAGTGGTGTTTTCGAAGAGTCAAGAGAATCTTTTTAACATGTTGTTCATGTTCAGTCTCAATGTTGGAATATCATCTATGTATACTATTGCAAAAAGATCAAAATATTCTCGAAGGACGTCATTTAGAAAAAATTGAAAAGCTGCCGGGGCATTACAAAGTCCAAATGGCACTACGGTGTATTCAAATAAGCCATACCAGGTTTTAAATACAGTTTTCCATTCATCACCAGCTCTCATTCTGACCAAATGGTACGCTCCTCTTAAGTCTAATTTTGTATAGATTGTTTCCTTTTTAACTTGGTCTAAAAGGATTGGAATCAAGGGTAATGGATACCTGTTCTTTACTGTGATTTTGTTTAGTGCTCTATAATCTACACAAGTTCCAAGATCTCCATTTGCTTTGGTGACAAAGAAAAGAGGAGAAGCTGCTGGGGATTTGGAGGGATAAATAAATCCGTTAGCCAAGAATTGGTCTAAATACTTCCTGAGGTATTGATTCTCTTGTTCGGATAAGGCATATATATGACAACTGGGAAGTACAGCCCTGGGCAGGAGATCTGTTTGGCAATCGTATGGTCTGTGTGGGGGTGGAACTTCTGCTTCTTGTTCATCAAAAACATCAAGAAAAGATGAGTATTGAGAGGGTACAACTATATTTTTCTCAGCAGCTGTAGCTACATAGGATTCAATGGACATTTTAGTGTCTGTTGTCTTAAGACACTTCGTGTTACAGAAAGGAGATGAAAACGTTATTTTTCTTTCTCTCCAGTCTACTTGAGGATTGCGACAACTCAACCATGGCATACCAAGGATTATCCCATACTGAGGGGCATTAATCACATCAAACGTTAACAATTCCACATGTTTAGTCTTTTGATTTTGTAAATAACATGTTATTAATAATGGAAGAGTTTGTAAAATTACTAGTCCTCCAGATAGAATTTTACCATCCACTGCTTGCACCATCGCTGGAGTTTTCTTTTTCTCACAGGGGATGTTCCATGATTGAATTAATGTGTATCTATGAAATTGCCGGTAGCGCCACAGTCTATTAAAGCCTTGCCTAAATTACTTTGTCCTTGTACCTGTACCTCCAGATTAATTCTTAAATGTTGTGATTTTGTTAAATTTTGACTTTGGTTTATCTCTTGAGAAGGGTTAAGGATTACACCCAAGAGTAACCCTTCTTTACACCTTGGATGTTCTAGTTTTCCACTTTAGTGTTAACACTTGCTAAAGTCTTCTCTGTAATAGGGATCTTATGCTTTGGTTTTACTGGGCACTGCTTTACAAAGTGGCCCTTACAGCCACAATACAAACATTGTCCATTTTCCGGCGTTGTTCTTTTTCCTCTTTGGTCAAGGGTTGTCGGATTGCTCCTATTTCCATTGCTTCTGGGATATGCTCGTTATTTGGTTGTGGACCTTTCCCCTTATTTATACGCCAATTATTTCTTTCAGGTTTTCTCTGTTCACCTCTCCTCTTGGCAAGCTGATGATCTAATCTTAAAGCAAGATTTATGAGTTCCGAACAACCAGTTGGTTGAGGATCAATTTGTGGCAGGACATCTTTCAAATTTTCTTTGAGACCTTGATAAAAAAGGGCTGCTCTTTTTTATTCTGGCCAGGCTGCTTCTGCTACTAATCGATTAAGATTAGCTAAGTATGAAACTAAGGCCCTCATTTCAACCCTGGTGGACAGTGTTAATTTGGCAGTAGCACCACCAACAGGCTGGCGGTAATTATCGCTAAATTATGACATTGGCGGTTTGGCACATGCCAAACCGCCAATGCACCACACCGTCCACCACGGCGGTAACAACCGCCAGGCTGGAGACAACGGTCTCCAGCCCGGCAGCCGTTACTAGTCTGCCTGCAGGATAATGGCCCCACATACCACCATGGTTTTCGTGGTTTTTGTCCTGCCACGAAAACCATGGTAGTAGGCACTATCAGTGCCAGGGAATTCCTTCCCTGGCACTGATAGGGGTCTCCCCCGCCCCCTCCCCAGAGTCCTCCCCCAACAAATACGACCTCCCTACCACCCCCCAAAGGTGATAGGGCCCCCTCCCTTCCCCTGCCCCCGAACTCCATGGGCCCCCAAGACATAACCCCCACCCCCGTCGCGCACACACACACCACTCACACACATACACGTGCACACACATGCACACACACACATACACAATACATCCCTCCGACACACATCACACCCCGCATACATACACGCACTCATTCACCCCCTCTAAACACTCACAGTCACACCCCCATTCATGCACACACCACACAACACCCTCCAGCCCCCTCCCCTGTTGGACGATCACCTTACCTGCCTCGGTGGTCGTCCGGGAGGGAACGGGTTCCATGGGGCCTGCTCTGCCACCAGCACCCCGTCACCAAAACCCCGCCACGCTGAATACTGAAATGTAATTCGGTGGGCAGTGTTCTGATGACATGGCGGTGATGGAGGAGCAACCTCCACTACACCGCCGACCGCCACTATGACTGCTGGCGGCTCTCTGCCCTAAATATGGCGGAGGGTCGCCACCAGTCATAATATGGTTGGCGGAAGACCGCCTACACTGGCGGTCTTCGGTCTGGCGGGACCTCGGCTGTCTTCTCTGAAGACCGCTGAGGTCATAATGAGGGCCTAAGTCCTTATTTCCTTGCCGTAATTCTAGTAGTTCTCAATCCGCAGACAAGGTAACTGCGCTCCGATCAAAGACATTTTCAAACTCTTGCACAAATCTTCTCCAATTATAGAGTAATGGACTATCTTGACGTACTAAGGGAACTGCCCATGTGGCCGCATCTCCTGATATGTAAGAGATTAAAAATGCTACTCGTGACTGTGTATCTGGAAAGGTGCTTGGTCTACAAGTGAAATTAAGTTCCATTTGTGTAAGGAAAGTCTGTACTTTATTTGGATCACCCGAAAATCTTTTGGGTGCAGATAAAGGAATTGGTGTGGCAACGGTGAGTGAAATGTTAGTTGGGGGATTCGTTCCTGACGCTTGAGGCGGAGCCGTCTGCCAACCTGTTCCCTAAGGACTTTGTTCCTTTTTTTCCAATCTGTCTTGTAATTGAGCAACCTCATCAGCTAAAGCAGCTGTTGTGTTTCTTGATTCCACCAGCTCCTGCTGAATCTGTGTAATCACCTTGAGCAAGTCATCCAGGGTGGCCATATTGACAACCAAGCGCAAATCAGGAAGATTTAAATTCATGGGCTCACTATTCTGTCAATGAGACCAAATCCTCGGGAAGTATGCGTCGTTGCTGATAGGCCCAGCTCTTGGCAGCTCTAAGTCTACCAGCTATAACAGCGCAGGCTTTTAGAGTGGCCAAGTGGGGGGAAGGGAATTAGGGAAGGGAACAGCTGGGAAGGAGACCAGTGAAGACAAGAAATGCAGATACCAAACAGAAAATATCAGTCATAGATTCTTTTGAAAGGAAATCTGTAGACCATAAATGATAACCATTTGTGATCCTCTTGAATGGAGGTTTGGTTTAGAATTCCGTAAAAGAAATGTTAATTCACACTTCCAGTAATTCAACAACACAATTTCAAATTGCAGCATTAAATCGCATTGCTCACCAAACAATTTGCCATTGCATTCAACAGGCTTTTAACTTTAACATTTATTTACACATTAGAATTCTTCTGTGAATTGGAATGTTATGTAATTTGCCTGGTTTTTCTTCTTGCTGCTAAATGAGAGAGTTCAAATTGAAACCTGTTTTGTTCAATTATGTATCTGCTAATTTCAAAAATAACCTTAAATTGACCTTTTTAAAGTAGCTATTAAGTATTGACTGTTCACTAGAGAACACGTAATGTCACCGAAGAAAAACAACTTCGACTGAAGAAAATGGATAATGGAACTTTGGAGAAAAGACCACCATCTGTCTTACCGTCCCGAGTTTAGGCCAAACTCTCTTTTAAAACTCCAGACAAGGAAATTCCAGGTGATTTTCAGGAACCAGATGTCGTCAGATATGAAGAGCTTCAATCCAAATTGAAGCGCACCAAAACAGGAGCTCCGATCCTCGTAAGAACTCCAGAATAGTGAGCACTGAGGACTGGGTGTGGCTGTTTAAATAGAGGTGCCCCACCCATGGAGCCACGCCCAAGGTGCCCCACCAAAGATGGCCACTGCAAGAACAAATGGGACTCAAGGTCTTCTCCAACACTCTAAGGATGAAACAAAGGCACGCACAAAGCATTTGAAACATTCACCTGCTTCCTCCAAACACTACACACTGCGCACATAGCGCGCAGACACCTGAATCCAAACTCCAATGATGCTTGCCTACGACACAAGATGGTTCACATCAAAGCCAATTCTCGATCCCTGAGCAAACCAAAAAGTAATCATTACAAACATAGAATGCTCTTTTAGATGTTTAGACATGACGGCATGTAGGTAACCTCCGTCCTGATGATGGATACCAAATAGGAGCACATCCTAGAGCGCGCACCACTGTGATGTTGACAAGTACGACAACTGAGCCAGAGTCCAATAGTAGCTTTACCACCTCTATGACCTCATTAGGGGGCTGAGTGAGACAATATCCATGAAAGGAGCTAAGAAAACCGTCTTTGGGAAAATTAATATGGATAAACTTAGCTGAAAAAGAAAAAGAAAAAGTCTGCAAGAGGGGCAAGAGCGATGTCATGGGATTATACAGCTACTCAGCAACTTCAAGATAACTCAGATAATCTGTTTAAGGGCCCTGAGGACCTTGTCCCTAGTTTTGCAGAAAATTGTCAACCTCCCTCTCTGCATCTTATTTATCAAACCATGATGTTACAACATAAACAGATACAGAGTCATAAAAAGAAAGCCAGGGTTGCTAGCAAGCTGCTACAAGTTTCAGTAAGAAAGATCGCAAAGACCTGTTTGGAGATGGGAGAGCGTATCGCTACAATGGAGACCCGCGCTAGCGTGTTAGAGACTGATGTGGGTGCAGTGGCACAGCAATCAGCCATGCATGAGTCGCAGCTTATAGATATTCAGTGGAACATGGAAGATTTTGAAAATCGTCAACGACGCAATAATCTGCGCATTTTTGGAATTTGAGAGGGAGTGGAGGGCCAAGATATGAGGGTTTACATTGTTAAACTATTCAAAAATGCTTTTCCTGAACTGGGACGTTGGGACTGGGAGAAGGAGATACAGAGAGTTCATTGGATTCCATTGTATCTGAAGAAACAAAGGGAAGCAGAAGAGGATATGGCTAATCAGTCACGACCCAGGGCCGTAATCGTTTACTTTGGTAACTATTTGCTGCGGGAAGCGGTCTATGAGAAAGCGCACCCTGACTCAAAAATTTATTGTGAGGTTATTTCTTTTTTTACTCACACTGATTATTGTCATACCACTGTGGAACAGCGTTGGCATTTGGGGCAAATGATAAACCCTTTTCAAGAGAGAGGGGCAGAAGCATATCTACTGAATCCTGCACACCTCAAAACTGTGTATAAGGGTACGATATGTGTCTTCTCTTCAGAAGTTAAGGCCAAAGAGTATCTGCAAACCCTGACTTGATTATAGACAGCTAAGGGCACAAGTGCACTGGACTACAGGGCCTATGCAGCATGAGAACGGCAGTTGACATTTGTTGCAGTGATTTTAAACTCGCTTTCTCCTAGGCGCTCAACATTAAAAGCTAGTTGAGAATCAGGATTCTAGGATCAGAAGAAGCCCCGGTTTTGGGGGGGGGGAAACTATCCATCTTACAGACCTAACAGTCTGGTTGCCTCATTTGGTAGTAGTAGGGGGAGAGTTTGGGTGGGTGGGGTGTGTTTGGAAGGGTGTGGGTCTGGGGGTGTCACAGGGGGTGGGTGGATGGGGTCGGGAGCGGTAGGGAAGGGGAAATGCATAGTAGGTCAATGGTTTAAATTTAGCACATCTATAACTGGAGCTGAAGTGGTTCAGGTGTATGTGAATAGAGGCTTAAATCAGCTATGGTAGTAATTTGTGAATTGCCAAGATAAACATTAGTGGGCTGAATGACGGTAGGAAAAGGTGTTTTGTAGCGAAAGGCTCAAAAATACTGAGGGCAGATATTATTTTCATGCAGGAGACACATATTATCGGTCCCAAAAAGCATTTGCTGGAATTTCCTGGGTATCAATTATTGGGCCACACTACAAAAGGAACCACAATGAATGGCGTAGCAATAATGGCACAAAAACAAAATGATCGATGTTTTCAAGAGATCTGTGGACAAACTGGGTGATTCTGGAGTGCATTATTGGCACATCCATATTTACCTTGTGCTGAATTTATGGATCTAATTTTGATGAGGCGGAAGTAATTGACTTTATTAATGTAGAACTAGCAGTTTGGGCCTTACTGATTATTATCTGTGGTGATCTAAATATACACATTGATAGTAGCACGCCCTGTCACAGTCAGGTACGGTGTATTGGGAGGAAACCAGAAGTATTTCAGGCTTTGCAAACTTTGGTGCAGAGCCACGGATTGGTAGCTGCTTGGCAGCAGTGTAAGGCTCCCGATCCCGAATATACCTTTTTCTCTTATCCCCATATGAAGTCTGTCAGGTTAGGCTACTTTTTGTCAGCTTCATTGTGTGAGGGGTTAATGGTTGAAAAGCACCAAAGAATGATGTCTGATCACAACCTCTTAGTTATAGAAATTTTGGTATTAAGTAACAACATTCTAAGAACTGGTCATTTAACCGGGAACTATTGTTGGATCAGGCATATATTACACATATGAAAAAGTGGGTACCAGATTTTTTTTAAGCTAATTTGGGGTCTGTCCCTATTGGGTGGTTCGGGATGCCTTAAAGGCATGAATAGGTGGAAAGACTTTAAGTTATAGTTTAAGTAAGGAGAAACTACGCTCTAAATTTATTAGCGCAGCCCAGGCCGAGTTGATAATGCTGGAATCACGGATCATGGAGTTGGTCAGGAATAACCTACCTTTGCAAGAGGTTTTAAATCAAATTGCTGTGATAAGGGCCAGAATTTCCCAGTTTTATTTAGAGCGGGATGTTATTAAGGCTCAGACGCGCCAGCAGGAATGCTGTGAATTTAGTGAGAAGGTTGGCAGGCTTCTGGCTTACAAAACTAGACAAAAGATGACTTGAGATCTTATTAGTACAGTTAAAGATAAAGATGGACAGATAATGAAGGGGAACTCGGCAGTTCTAAGGGTATTTAAAGAATATTATAGCACATTATACCAGCAGGAGGCCCAGGATGCCCATACCTTAGAACACAGGATTAATCAGTACCTGAGCGAAACTTTTGGAGGGTAGTTGCATGAGGATGAAAGGTGTCAATTAGTGACCCCCATGACATCTGAGGAGATCATAGCAACATTGAGCTCTTTGCCTAGTGGAAAGGCCTCTGGCCCAGATATGATCTCCCTGGAGTTTTTCAAGGTGTTTTACTGGGAATTTAGAAATGAACTTCCTATATTGTTCAAGGCGGTGCAGGATAGATTACATGCTCCGGAATCTGGTTGGCTGCAAATATTATAGTCTTTTTGAAAAAAGATAAAGACCCTTTATTACCGGGCTCTTATCAACCTATCTCTTTAATTAACAGGGATGCTAAACTCTATGCTAAGGTTCTTGCCACCAGACTGAGTCTGGTGATTAGCAAATTGGTTTCCCTCTGGCAACATGGTTTTATTACTGGGCGGGGCACCACTGATCATGTGAGGTGGGTCATTGCCATGTTAGATGCATCCCAGGCCACAAGGACACCTATGTCGTTGATCTTATTGGACACGGAGAAGGCCTCTGATTGGGTGAATTGGGCATACTTATGGGCAGTACTTCTTAAATACAATATAGACTCTGGTTTTATTAAGGCTATTCAGAGTTTATATCAGAACCCCATTGCACAAATACAAATGGCCGGGGTGGGTTTCGAGGCTATTTATATTACAAGGGGCACAAGGCAATGGAAATGACTGAGGGAACTGTCAAAACATTGGCCTAGGCTGATGATATTGCTATAGTATCACCAGACCCAAGGACGTCTTTAATAGAAATAGAGAAAGTAATGGCTAAGTTTGGTGAGGTATCAGGTTAGTTATTAAACAAAACTAAGTGCCAAATAATGGTTAATGAATGGGCATCTTCAGAAGATAAGCGGAAAGCTGCGCAAGTGACTTATTTGGGGGTTAGGCTAACAACTAATCTTGATTGTATGGTTGATAACATTCTCGCCTCAGTGTTAGATAGGACAGAAAGAAATTACAACGTATGACCAATTCAATTTGCACCTTTCACTAGTAGGACGGTGCAATGTAATTAAAATGCTCTTCCTTCCCCGGGTTTTGTACTTTTTTTAGAACCATTCCACTGGAATTTAGTAAGGACTTGCTTAAACGAATGGAAAACCTAGCCAGCAGCTTTATATGGTCCTTTTCTAGAACTCGTAGAGCATTTAAGTAGTTGGAACTTCCATGAATAAAAGGAGGTTGGGCAGTCCCCAATTTTCACCTATATTACTGGGCTTCAGCGCTGCAATATATTAAGCCTTCAATTATACCGGATGATTGCAGTAAAGCAGTCGGGGACGTATGTCCAACTATATATTGAATGATATGGGGCAGCGCAGCCAATGCTGCTTTTTTTAGAATAGTTGAGACAAGTTATTTTTAAAAAGTCAAATTTAAAACAATATGTTCTGCGTTTAAGGTATGGTCTCATAAGAAACATAGAATCGAAATTGAGCAGCTCAACTATTATACACCTACACAGAATACGCTAATTCGCCTTGGAATTTTTGGGGATAAAGGTTGTGATGAATGGGTACAAGGAGGTGTTTGAAAATTAGGCAATTTTTACAACCACAGGCAAATAGAATCTTTCAGTGATTTAAAGGATGAATTCTCCTTGAGAGTAAAGGTTTTTTTCTTCAAGTTTTTCCAAATTAGAGATTTTTTGTTGTCCTCTTCTAGGGACGGCTTACTTGGGGAGAAAAATTTAGTTTTGGAGGTGCTTGACAACACAGCTGACCGGCGGATACGAAAGCTTTATCCACTTTTCCTAGACCTTATGCCAATGATTTAGGGAAACATATAGAGAGATGGGGGCGATGTATAGGAGTTTTGGAAGCCTCCTTTTTAACCTCCTTAGACATGGCTCAAACGATTTTGCTTTCTGTGGGACCACAAGTTCAACATTATAAGACATTATTTAATATATATTATACCCCCGCAAGACTATCTAAATGGGGAAAATCAACGGGGATTCTCTGCCACCAGTGCAATAGAATGGGGGCTGATTTAGTTCATATGTGTTTTTAGTTGTGATAGACTTGAAACGTTCTTAACTGACATTGCAAAGTTCTTGACAATGATTACACAACAGATAATAAGCTTAACACCTCAACTCGTATTTTTAGCGATTGATGAAGAGGCGTGTACAGGCCAATCCCAATTGTGTCAGTCTTTGGGCCACAGCTGTAATTCGGAGCTGTACCGCTTCAGACTGGCTGAAATGGGAATCACCCATGTTTAATCAATGGTTGGCGTGTCTTCCTTCAATGTACTGTTTGGAAATGGGCTTATATCAGCTTAAGGGTCTTGCCCATAGGAAGAGGGGTATAAAAATGTGGGCTCCATTATCTCAATGGTTAGGTAAAATGTAGCTGTGTATATGACGGTAGCAAGGAATGAGGAAATGTTTACATGATGTCAATACTTTAATTCTTAAATGTTTTGAATATTGTAGTAAAGGTTCTTTTGCTGTCAAGAATGAACTGGCTTATTCTTTCTTTTTGTACCTTACTGTGCATCTTTTAAAATAAATGAATACATTTAAAAAAAGGGAAAAAATGATGTTTTGAGAATCTGGCTGTTTTCTTACCCTAAAAGAGAGGATACATTGGTTTTGGAATGGGGGTGCAGAGAAAGTTTTCGTTTAAGGTATCAAGGCTCCAGGCAGAAGAGATGTGCATAAAATGTAAAATCAGTCAGAGAACACTTGCAGTTGTGAGACACAAATTGATAAAATAATTATCTGAAGGGAGGATGACACGCCCCTTTGCATTTTGGCTACTTCTGGATTTGATGGTATCCCCTCTAGCTGTAGTACCAAAGAAAGCTAATGGTGAGTTTTAGCTGACCTGTCATGGCCTGAAGGTTTATCTTTAAATGATTCTATTGCACAAGAGGATACTGCAGTACAACTCACCTCAGTAGTTGTGGCCATAGCCCTGGTGAGAAGATGTGGAGTTGGTTCAGAACTGACTAAATGTGATATCAAATCAGTCTTCCGCTTGCTTCCAGTACATCCTCTGAAATTCTCTCTGTTTCTGCCTTCAATTTTACAATCAGCTTTATGTTGATAAAGTGTTACATGTGGTCTGCACAATTTCTTGCAGATTGTTTGAGGTATTTCGCAAGTTCCTGAAGCGGAGTTTTACATTCACATATGGTCACAAGCTGGTAACTCATTATTTGGATGACTTCATATTCCCTGGTGGTGGTGATACAGGTGAATGTATTAAAGCGTTAAAACATTTTCAAAACAAGACAGAAGAGTTTGGGGTTCTGTTGGCACCAGAATAATTGAAGGCCTGAGTACATGCCTTATTTTTCTGCCCATTAAGCTACATACAGTGCAGATGGAAGCCGGATTACATCAAGCAGTATCGAAGAGATGGTATGTCTTGTAGAAGAGGCAATTTAAATGACCAACTTATAGCTGAGACAGGTACAAAGGTTATTAGGTCATCTAACTTGTGTATGCTACAATGTGAGAGCAATTCGCTGTCACTTTAGTTTTGCTATGGCAGGGGCAAAATTACCACATTATAGGGGAAGGATTTCAGCTTCCGTTCATGCAGATTTACACATTTGGTTAATGTGTTTGAAAGGCTTCAACAGTCACAATATGATAATTGAATGATGATTTCTTTGGATGATTCAAATCTTTTCAGACACTGCAGGTTCAGATGGCTTTGGACTGTTTAGGGAAGTAAGATGGGGCTAAAAAGATGACCATCCAGATGGATGAAACAAGGTAGAAGAATGTTTTTTACATTGTGGTGGCAATTGGTATGTGGGGCAAAGCCTTAGCTAAAAACAAAAAAAGCGACATTCCATGTTGGTAATGAAACATTGACAGACCTGGCAAATGGACTTCTCATATCAGGACATCTTTATAGATGCCCGGGGTAATTGGGGCTCCTGTTTAACCAAAGAGAGGTAGAAATTTCTAGATGCGGTGGGCTTTATTTTTAACCTGGTTAAGCGAAATGGGAAAAAAAATTGCCCCCAATGGAATTTCATAAGAGGAAGTGTCTTCCATCTCTCACCTATTCCAATATAGGTTCGCTTCAGGTAGAACAAAATAGAGTGTTCAGGCGGCTTCTGGGTTTCCCTCCTTCATGCTCCACTTATAGTTTACATCAGGAACTAGTAATGGATTTTGCTGAAGACATTATACAACTTGCACCCTTGACTTTGCGGTGCTTCTTCTGGGCGAACCCTCATGCTTTGCTAAATAGAGAGATTATCACCAATTGCCTCATGAGTGACAAAGGCATAAACATCCTGTGGTTTGATTATATAAGTACCGAACTTATGAAGCTGGGTAGGCCGGTACTCTTTACGAATCCCTCCTCACTTTGTTAAAGTGGACATACTTTGGGTACAATCTGCATTTAAAGAAAGGTCTATAGCTGTTAGATAGGGTGTAGAACTTATTTTTAAAAAGTGCACCATGGTGTATGTGGCGAATCAAACCTCTTCATCTCTGGAACCATATCTGGAATGGATTGATGGTTCCTGGAATAGTTTATTACTCACAAGGTTTTGACTAGGCTTTGTACGGTGGGCATCATGGTTTTCCTTTTGGCCAATTTAAGCCCTCTAAAATCCTGTTATGCCCTTGTGATGAATCTTCACCACAAAGTCTGTTGCATTTTGTTCTTTTCTGCAAGTTTTATAATGATCTTACCAAGCGGTTTTTAATACTGATTTTACGTAAGCAAGAGCTTAAATCTTCGAGGCTAGCCCTGGTATATTTGCAACAGCTTGATTCTCCATCTAACTGTGCCAGTATATGTTCTTTTCTTAAATATGCAATTACTAGAAGAAATTCTATGATGCTTTAAGTGGCAGATCCAACTTTCGCCTGGTAGACACAAGTTTTATACTAAATTTTAGATTATATTTTTGTTAAGGAGTTTGCTTTCACATAGTTTAACTGGCCTTATAATATAATAGCTTGTTTGATACTTTTTAACTGTGTTTTTTCATTTTATGCATGCTTTTGTAACTATGGAGAATGTTTTGTTGTTTGTTTTTAGCTGTTTTTATTATATGCTTTTATGGTCACTTTGGTGTCTGAAATAAAGCTCTTTGATTGATTGATTGATTGATTGATTGATAAGTGGGGTAAAGTCTTAGCTAACAAAACAGTGACATACCATGTTTGTAACAGAACAGTGACAGACCTGGCAAATGGCCAGAAGGCTAAAGGTAGACATCTTGTGAGATTATTGCAGCGATTCATGCTTGGGTGTTTAATCTTTAACATTGTCTTTTGAGCCAAACACGCTCCAGGTGTGGGCAATTACATTACAGGTGCATTGTCTCGTTCACAGTGACAAGGATTCTGTGGTTGGTGCCAGAGCAGATCTGAAAAAGTCTGAGGTACACAAGAAAATTTGGGAACTAGGAGACTGAGAATTTTGAGAACAGTGGTGCAAGTAGGAAAGGGCAAGAAGAGGATAGTATGGAGACCAGACGTAATGACTGGTGCACTTTATTCTGAGTAACATTGACAGAGGAGTTGCAGCCACAACAATTGCAGGAAAGCTGACTGACATAGGTTTTTATGGTAAATTCTTTTGGGGTTATGAACTCTCAGCAGGTGAGATGGGCAAAAGGTTGTTACAATAAGGTGGGGGGGCAATAGAAAAAATATGGGTGGGTCATCAGAGAGATCCAGTGACAATGAAGCTGTTGGTGCCTTTGATTAAGAGCCTTAGCAAGGTTTGTTTTTCTCAGTTTGAAATGTTATTTTTTAAGTTGTGCATGTTGTGAATATTTTACGGGGCATTTAGTGTTTCAGAATTGCTTGGTATGGACAAAGAGGGTGGGTTGAGGGTAGAAGATGTTGAATGGTACGAAGGAAATTTTACGTTGTACTTGAGAAGATCAAAGATTGATTACATAGGGAAAGGAGACAAGGTTATTTTCAATGCAATAAAGAGTTTATTATGTCCGGTTGGAGTTTCCCAGAAATTCAGAGCGTGGGGGAAGGGGAACGCCAGCAGACTGGGTGTTTTCTTATGTGAAGGAAAGATGTTAATGGCGTCCCAAATGTTGGGGGTTATGTGGAAAGTTTGGATGGTAAATGTGGAAACCTTTCATGGTAATGGGGGAGAATCCTAGAGACTTTGGTAATCATTCCTGGTGCAGCATCTGAGGCACACAGATTTGGCTTCTCAATGAAAGAGGTAATGAAACTGGGCAGATGATTATCAGACTGTTGTTTACATTACACCAGGCAGCTTAAAGAAGGATAATGTTTGTGGTTAACACATTTTCACTTTATTTTAGGTCGTGTTGCGGGATAGGCTGGCAAATCTTTTGAAATGGATCATTGGACATTCTTTCATTGGATGGGTGATGAAACAAGCAGATATTGTTCTTTTTGAAAGAACATAGGTCTTCATTCAGATGCAATAAAAAATGAATGGTCGGGCAGAGGAGAAAGTATTGGGGTGGGTTGTTACCATGTGTTGGAAAATGGCCTCTCTGAAGGGTCACCTCAAACTTTTTGCTTTCCTCCTTTTCTTTTTCTGACCTTGTTTTTCTGGCTTTAGGACTCTGGACACTTTATCACTGCTAACCAGTGCTAAAGTGCATGTGCTCTTTCCCTAAAACATGGCAACATTGTCTCATACCCAATTGGCATATTTAATTTACTTATAAGTCCCTAGTAGAGTGCAATAGATGTGCCCAGGTTCTGTAAATTAAATACTACTAGTGGGCATGCAGCACTCATTGTGCCACCCACACAAGAAGCGCCTTAACCATGTCTCATGCCTGCCATTGCAAGGCACGTTTGTGCAGTTTCACTGCCACTTCGACTTGCCATTTAAAAGTACTTGCCAAGCATTAAACTCCCCTTTTTCTACATATAAGTCACCCATAAGGTAGGCCACAGGTAACCCATAGGGCAGGGTGCTACATAGGTAAAAGGCAGGACATGTACATCTGTGTTTTATATGTCTTAGTAATGGAAAACTCCTAAATTCGTTTGCCACTACTGTGAGCCGTCCTCCTTTCATTGACTAACATTAGGACTGCCCTCAGATAGTTTTTGAGCAGTAGATTCTGATCTGAAAGGGGTAACCAGGCCATATTTAGTATGGCCAGAATGGTAATAGAAAATCCTGATTATTGGTAAGGTTAGATTTTATATTACTATTTTAGAAATGCCACTTTTAGGAAGTGAGCCTTTCTCTGCACTTAAAACCATCTGTGCCTTACAGCCTGTCTCCAATCAACGTCTGGTCTGTGCTGGTTGACAGCCCCCTTGTGCATTCCACCCAGACAACCACAAACACAGGACACTCAGTCACATCTGCATTCATCTGTGTGCTGAATGGGTTTTCCTGAGCAGGAAGGGTGGAGGGCATGACACTTACATTTCAAAGGCTAGTTGCCTGCCCTCACACAAAAGGACTGATAATCTTCCACTGGGGCCCTGGCAGACAGGACTGGGCTGAAAGGGGAACTTGTGCACTTCACAACCACTTTTTGAAGTCTCCCCCACTACGAAGGCATTTTTAAATATATAAACTGGGTCTCTGACCCCCCCACCAACTCAGACACTTCTGGACCTACACCTGCAGCCTGTCAGAGGAGCTGCCTTGCTGCCCAAAGGACTCATCTGGACTGCTTTGCTGAGAAAGACTGCTGCCCTGCTGTTGCCCTGCTGCCCTGCTAGCCTCTGACTTTGCTTGAAGGACTCTGCCTTCCCCAAAAGTGCTCTCCAGGGGCTTGGATTGAGCTTGCCTCCTGTTTCTGAAGTCTCAGGGCCATCAAAGACTTCACCTCTTCACGAAATTCCTTGTGCGTTGAAAATCGATGCAAAGCCTGCAGAAATCGACACAAAGCCTGCATTGCTGCCAATACATTTCTGAACAGCCGACTGGAACGACGCAGCCTCGACTGGAACTTCAACCCAGAGCCTACCTTGCAGCAGAAAATTCTATGTATCTCCTAGCAGATCGACACAGCACCTGTTCTTTCTTCCAGCGTGTCAAGGATCTTCAATGCATTGTCCCTGGCCATCAAAATATCCCCACACCGCAGTGAGGAACCAACACTGCATGCCGAAAAATTACACAAACCCCTTGCCACGTGGAATGAAACAACGCATCTTCTGTGCTGCGTTGTGAAAACTGACACAATGCCTTTTTTTCCATGCATCTTCTCCTCTGCAGTCTCCGTGTGTCGTTATTTTTGACGCATACCAGATACTGTGTGTAACAAAGAGACAACTGTTTCTTTCTAAGGATTGAGACTTTATACCTTTTAAAGTTATATTTCAACTTGTGCTTTTTGGATCTTTGTCGTTTTTACTTTATTTTATTCAGATAAATATTACCTATTTTTCTAAACGTGTGTGGTGTATTTTTGTGGTATTTTCATTGTGTTACTGTATGATTTATTGCACAAATACTTCACACATTGCCTTCTAAATTACGCCTTATTGCTCAGTGTAAAGCTACCAGAGGGTGGGCCCAGGATAATTTGGATTATGTTGTGATTTCCCCAGACTAGGATTGTGGTCCCTACTTGGACAAGGGTGTATGCCCCTGCCAAATAGAGACCCCATTTCTAACACCATGTTTATCACATTTGGTACAAGTAAGATCGTTGTTAATACAATTGGGGGTAAATGATGTAGTGCAACTATCTGGCTTGGTATTGTTAAATGAAATGAAAAAAGATCTTGAGTTGATTGGCAGAATGTGAGCAGGGACATGAATGTTTTGACGGCGTTGGCAGCGAAAAGAGTTTGAAGAGGGGCAGTTAAGTATAATGAGTGGAAAGGGCCAGGACTAAGGCAAATAGATAGATGCTGCACTTTTGCAGAGCTGTGGGGATAGGATGGATTAAACATGATCACATCAAAAAAGAGGACTTCATGTTTTATCGCCAAAATGGAGTACATTTGTTGTTTATGGAGAATGACCTATACTTGCTGGAAATAAGGAACTGGTGGGCTACAAAGTTACCAGTGAACAGATGGTGTTGAGAGCGCATTGGCTTTTGGAGCGACAGCCATGCTGTACCACGATGTTTAAAAGCTTTTGGGTTGACAGTCACTGTGTTTTTGAGTGAAAATAGTAAAATGAAGGGGGAGACAGAAAATCACCTTTGGCACGATTTGTTCTGGTGCCAGAAAAGCAGTATTTCACCTTAGGGGTGAAGTTTGGGGGCGTTGCAGAGCAGACCTTGGCAGAAGGAATACAGGGGAGAGCTGTTTGAGGCACATGTGAAGGATGGCGAGTAATGGTGAGGAATGTTTGCATGGTTGTTGGGAGATTGTTTATGTTGAGGGCGAGGATTAAGGGTTGGGGTTGTTAGGTATCTACTGTATTAGTGAGGTTAGGTTCTTGATGACCTGTTGTAATGTGAATAAGTTTTAGCTGCATACCTGTCCTATTAAAGTGGCCTTTTGCTATTACCTGGCGCTGCTGCATTCTGTGCGGTTCTGCCCCATAACAGCATGTCTCAGGACAAGATCCTGAGTCTCTGAATGTGTATCCTTTTGTGGAGGTGACAGGCCAATACCCCATGTGGGTTCATTTTCTGGAATTCTGCCTCTACCAACTTTTTTTGCATTTGATATGAAAAGGATGAGACATCGGTTTATTTGCCTCAGTGCTGCACTTAAATGTTTTTACTATTCCCATAAACTATTTTGCAATGTTAACAATCTTTCAAGAGTAGGGAGCAGATCAGAGACGAAAACCTACATGGGAGGCCCAGTAAGGCAAAGGCAAATTAATATCTGTGAGATATGCGAGACTTGGGGTACATTATCACATTCTGCATGGGGGGGGGCATCATTTGAGGTTATGCAACTGGAGAAGATGGCTTTTCAAGAGGGTTGAAGGACATGACTGATATTTGAGAAAAGAGCTGAGGTGTCTTGAGAAGGCTTTAAAATTGTAGTTGGAATCTGACGTGCTCCCTTTCAGTTTGTGTTAGGTGTGATCAGTGCTTTAAATGGAAAAACAGAAGTGCAGGTACTCTGTGCCAGAGTACCTGCTTGTTTCTGAGAAGTGCCGGTACTCTCCAATTAAAAGTATTACGTTTTTCTTGAGATGTGCCGGTACTCTCCCTCTCAAAATAAAAAAGTGCCGGTACTCAGTACCGGAGAGTACCGGCCCATATAAAGCACTGGGTGTGATTTAATTTAGGCATTTAGAAGGCACAGGCTTAGGCTTGAATGGCCTGTCAATGAGGGCAACAGAAAAAACAAGCGCAAGTGCAGCCACCGATTCTTGGGTAAGACCACCACTGTGTCCAGCACGCACGTCTCCAGAACGCTTCCCACACTGGCCACAATAAGGTTCAGCTTGCTTTCAACCAGGCACTACCCCACGGTGTAGCGTGCTACCACAAATGCTCTTTGGCACTTTGATGGGATGTTAAGGCGCTATATAATTGGCATAAAACAATGGATGTGCATTTCCCTCACCCTTACCAAATGTAAAATGCATTATACAGACACACTCTCATCCAATAAAGAATAAAACGAAGAACCTGAATGGCTGGTTAAGATAGGTGTATGCGAGTAGTTTGTAGAAAGGGGAGCCTCTTGTATGTAGGTTTCTGCTGTACGACACTGAACCCTCGAATTTCAGTGCTTACATTTAAAAGATATGCGTTCTACTTGGTAATGAATGCCCCATTATGAGCATTTATTTCGACCTTTATTTTTATTTATGCGTGATTGGATGGGAGAATATTTCACAGTGAGGCACAAGGCATTTATGAATCACTTTTTGTTCTGCTTTGTTTCTTTGTGTAGAAGACGTAGGGCAGAGGCCCCCTGATGCATTGATGTGGTAATTACTAGCCTTTACAAGAATAACCATAGCCGTGGGCATGTAATTTCAAGTATCCAGTCACTGCTTCTTGTGATATTATCCGCGATGAGGTCATCAAAGGTTATCGTGCCCGGAAGAAGACAGTTTCACGCTCTGCAAGCAAGCTCTGCAGGGACTGGAATGCTTCTGAATGAGCCGTCTCCCGGGCCGGGCAGGCCCTTCATTCCACCGGGCATTTAACCGGCGGGCTCGAGCCCTAGGAATCCCTGGGCCGCTCCTGGTGTCACTTTCCCTAGGAGCCCGAGGTTAATTATAGCAGCTATGGGATGCTTCAAGAGAGAGCCGGGGAGGTGGAGAGATGAGAGGGAAGGAGAGGGAGAATGGATGGGTGGGAGGAGAGTTTTGGGTGGTGATTGTTTGCATATCGACTGCATATGCAAAGAAAAAGCATTGCTCTCAAGTGGAAAATGTCTGTCTTTGGAAACATTGTGCTCAGTCCTGGCTCACCAGTCTGGCGTTACATCCTTACTTCTGCCTCCACCTTATAATCAGAAGGAATGGAGGTAGGTAGCAAGACGCCTTCCGAAGTCTATATAGTTACCCCACTTGAAAATTAACCTGCAGGTAATGTTTGTACTACCTATCTTTAGGTTATGTGAGTGAAAGGGTAGGGGGTGGATACAAATGCCCTCAGCCGTGGGTGTGAGGTCTACCAAGCCAGTTTAAGGTCCTCATTGTCAGACGCACATCAGGAGTTTGAGTACGTGGCAGCTGTAGAAGGTTTAGATTTAAAGCAGTTAATATGAGGCCTGAACGCAATTCCAGTCATATCCCAGATTAGAGCATTCCACCTTTTCCTAAAATCTTACCACTCATCCTCCTGCAAAGTCACTTAGGCCCTCATTACAACCTGGCGATCGGAGATAAAGCGGCGGTAATACTGCCAACAGGCAGGCGGAAAAAAAAATTAAATCACGACCATGGAGGAAACCGCCATCACAGACAGCCACTTTAACACTCTGACCGCCACGGTGGTAACACCAAACACCGTGGCGGTAACCGCCAACAGACAGGCGGAAGTCAATGTACCGCCCACACTATTACAAGGTACCAATCTGCCAGCTTTTCCGGGGCGGTACCAACGCCATCAAAAGCACAGCGGAAACAGTCTTTGGAACGGAAACCACTCACCTCACGACACCCAACGAGGAACCAGGATGCCATGGAGCCCGAGTTACAGGTCCTGCTGATGCTGGTCTACCTCCTCATCTACCAGGAACATCAAAGACGCTGGTGACTACCACGGTGAGTACTGCACCTAGCACACAGGGGAGGGGGAGAGGAAAAAGAGAGTGACCCACACACGCAACACGCAACACCCCCACCCACAACAACATACACACTAACACATCCAATTACATCACAGATACACCCCGTCACCCCCTGGAAGAAAGCAAGGACCAAATAAAATGAGTTTAACAAGTGTAATAATAGAAAATTCAGATAGGCCAAGATAACTTTAAAACATCAGTATATACAAATATTCACAGCAAGTACACAAGTCCGTATGCTGTCCCATTAAATGTCCGTGGACCAGTGGTCCCTAAAAGCATGGACGAAGCCCACACATGACACCTGCCTCAAAACGGAGAGAATACTGCAGCGGCATTAGGTCGAAAAAGAACCAGGCACCTCAGGGGGAAGGGGAGGGAGGGCACCTCAGCCGGATGATGGGACGACGCCACTGCTCCTCGAGGGGGCTCCATGCCCACTGCCTGGTCCTGGGGAGTGCAAGGCTACAGTCTCTCAAGTGGGTGGTTTGCCCACTGCTTGGTCCTGGGGAGTACAAGCCACAGTCTCTCAAGTGGGTAGTTTACCCACTGCTTGGTCCTGGGGAGTGCAAGACCACAGTCTTTCAAGTGGGTGGGTTGCCCACTGCTTGGTCCTGGGGAGTACAAAGCCACAGTCACTCAAGTGGGTGGTTTGCCCACTGCTTGGTCCTGGGGAGTGCAAGGCCACAGTCTCTCAAGTGGGTGACATGTTCCACAGGTAGTGGTTGTAGGAGGTGTACGTCTGCTGAGTTTGGGTGAAGGTGCATGGGCTGGAGGCTGTTGTGAGGTGGATGGCTGTTGAGTGGGTGTGTGCTGGCGTTTGTGTACTTTGGGAGGAGGGCTCACAGACACACTGGGAGAGGACACAGGGAACGTGTGCATGGTTGTGGGGTTGTGATTGCACGTGAGCGGTGTGTGGTGATGGGCGTGCTGGTGATGGAGGTAGTGGCTGAGGATGTAGTGCATGCAGGTGTGAGTGGAGACGAGACTGGGAGGGAAGTAGATGACGTGGAGGAGGAGGACACAGTGGAGGCAGTGGATGTTGGTGTGTCTGCATGGGTATGGTGCTTGTGTGAGTGCCTGTGGGATGTGTGGTGCTTATGTTTGCCTGAGTCACTTTTGTGTGTTGATTTCGGTGAATGCTGGTCTGAAGGTGTGCTTGGGATAGGCTGAGGTTGAGGGGATAGGGCCTGGGTAGAAGAAGTTGGAGTGGGAGGCTAGATACAGGGACAATGGCTGCCATTAGTGCTTAGGCCAGAGCCTGGAATGCTCTCTGTTGGGCTGCCACGCCAGAATGAATGCCCCCCAGGTATGCATTTGTTTGCTGCAAATGCCTCTGGACACCCTGTATGTCATTCAAAATGGTTGACTGCCCAACAGTGAGGGATCTCAGGAGGTCAATAGCCTCCTCACTGAGGGCAGCAGGGCTGACTGGGGCAGGGCCTGAGGTGCCTGGGACGAATGAGATGCCTACCCTCCTGGGTGAGCGGGCACGGGAAACACGCTGAGGGGCTGCTGGGAGGTCGGTGCCGGTAGGGGGAGTGGCAGCTGTACCTGTTTTTGCAGTGGGCACAGAGGTGCCCACCACCGCAAGGGAGCTCCCATCAGAGGAGGAGTCACTGTCGCTGGTGTCCCCTCCTGTCCCCATCGTGGAGCTCCCCTCGCCCTCCGTCCCACTGGTGCCTTCAGACTCCTTACATTCACCCTCCTGGGCCATGTGGGTTGCAGCTCCCTCCTGCTCCGGTGCCACTGCTCCTCCGCCAGATTATGCTAATGCACACAAGGACAGGGTGACAAAACAAAAAGGGGAGGGAAGAGGCAGAGAATACACTTGGTCAATGCCAGCAACAACACCACCGTTGGCGTACACTACACACAGGGAGCAGCCCTATGCACTAGTCCATGCACTAGCAGTTAGTGGGAAAAACACCTGCCCATGGGGGACTATGCCTAAGCCCATTTGCTGAACACCTGGAACCCACAGGAGCCTGACTAGTTGTAGATGGCCACTACCACTATTGGGGTTGGACTGGCACAGAGCCTGCCTATCAAGGGACCTACCCTACCACGTTCGCCCTGGCCTAGAGGAACCCACAGCCCTCATTCCCCACCCAGACACCTTGTAAAGCGCGCAGAGTCAGCTAAATGAGACTGTACTCACCCCCTTGTAGCTGCTGTGATGCCCTCAAGCGCCCATCCAACTCCGGATATGCCACCGCCAGGATCTGGAACATCAGGGGGTTCATGGTGCGATGGGCACCCCTACCACGTTGGGAGGCCATCCCCAGCTGGGCCTCCGCCGTCTTCTTGCTCCAGCAGCACAGGTCCTCCTATCTCTTGGGGCAGTGGGTGCTCCGTCTATGATAGACCCCGAGGGTCCGCACTTCCTTGGCGATGGCACGCCAAATACCCTTCTTCTGGTGGGCGCTGACCTACGGGAAAGGTAAAGTAAGAATGGATTTTACTCCCCCGTCCAGTTCTTCTTACTAATTGACCACAACTTTCCAACCATACCCTGAAACACATACACTGACCATCTTCACATGCAGGCCAGAGCCCCCCCATGTATCTTCCATCCAGGCCACTCCATACATTAGTGTCCCATCCACCATGCACACAGTGTACTCACCTGTTTGACTGGAGGACCGTAGAGTAGCGTGTACTGGGGGAGGACCCCATCCACCAGGTTGTACAACTCCTCCGCAGTGAAGGCAGGGGCCCTTTCCCCAGACACTGTAGCCATTGTCGCTTCCAGACTGAGGTCACAGGAGCACTTGCACTGTAGGTCCTCTCCTGTTGAAGGTCAGGTATCAAGTGTGTGCACAGATAGAAAATGCCGGTCACGTCCACGGCAGTGCGTAACTTCACCGCGGCTGCATCGTCATTGGCCCCTGGAACCCATAGAGCCCAATGATAACCAATGCTGAATTGCGCAGCGGTCTTTGACCGCCTACCACAACGATGCACAACGCCAGCGCTGTTACCTCATTTCCTCTTGTCCCTCCTAACAGGTCAGGCAGCCACCATTTCAGAGGGGCACATGGCAGGGCACCGAACTGCGTCACAGCACTTTTGGGCAGTAATAGAGACAGACAGCGCAACACACCGATTAAATCTAAATAGTGCAAAACAGCCTTGTGCAACCTATGTGGTATATGACCCTTTGCTCACCATTCTATTTCATAGGGCACATCCGCTGGGGCAGATGATGAGATGGTGTCATCCTCCGGTGTACAGACCCCTGGTGGACCAGTCGACAATGGAAGACAGACACATCATAATCACCTACAGACTTGATCGTGCCACAATCCATGAGCTGTGTGCCCAGTTGGAGCCTGACCTAATGTCAGCTATCCGCCATCCCACAGCAATCCACCCTCTAGTGCAGGTCCTGTCAGTGCTCCATTTCCTGGCCAGTGCTTCCTTTCAAACAACAGTGGCCATGGCATCAAGGATGTCTCAGCCAATGTTCTCTAACGTGTTGTCCAGAGTGTTGTCTGCCCTGCTGAAACACATGAGCAGCTACATCGTTTTCCCCCAGGTGGAGGATTTGCCCACAGTGAAAGGGGCCTTCTACGCCCTGGAACATATCCCCAGCATCATTGGTGCAATTGATGGTACACATGTGGCATTTGTCCATCCCCCGCAGGAATGAATAGGTGTACAGAAACCGCAAAAGCTAACATTCCATGAATGTGCAGATGGTGCGTTTGGCAGACCAGTACATCTCCCATGTTAATGCCAAGTATCCTGGCTCAGTGCATGACGCTTACATTTTGAGGAATAGCAGCATCCCTTATGTGATGGGCCAACTCCAGAGGCACTGTGTGTGGCTAATAGGTGAGCCCAAGGTCCACACACAGTTTGAATAGGTGTCTGGGTATGGGAGAGTCCCTAAGGGTTTGTGTATGTCTAACAGATACCCCTCCTTGCAGGTGACTCTGGTTACCCCAACCTCTCATGGCTACTGACCCCAGTGAGGAATCCCAGGACAAGGGCAGGGGAACGCTACAATAAGGCACATGGGTGAACTAGGAGGATTATAGAGCGGACTTTCGGCCTCCTGAAGGCCAGGCTCTGCTGCCTCCATCTGACAGGTGGCTCCCTATACGACTCACCGAAGAAGGCGTGCCAGATAATCGTGGCATGCTGTATGTTGCACAACCTGGCTTTGCGACGCCAGGTGCCTTTTCTGCAGGAGGTTGGGCCTGTTGATGGTCTTGTGGCAGCTGTGGAGCCTGTACACAGTGAAGAAGAGGAGGCAGAAGAAGAAGATATTGACAACCGAAACAACATCATCATGCAATACTTCCAGTGAGACACAGGTAAGAGACTGGCACTGCTCTTCTCATATCAGACTACAGTAGGACATTGCATGAGTCTGCCTTTTTACCTCTGTGTATGGACCCTGACAGTTCACTTTGGCTTTCCTTTTCACAGATCTGGGTACCACATTCTGCCTTCTGCTATGTTCACTGCTGCCCAACAACTGTCATACTTTGGTATGTGCAAATGAACATTGCCATTGATATTTGTCAGAGAGGTTGTAATAACACATTTGTGAAAGTACCATCTGACTCCAGATTGTTTTGTGATTCAAGGGTGTTTATTTAAGTGCTAATCAGTGGAGGGGGATGTGCAATGGGCTGGGGTGATGGTGGAGGAATATCCATGATAGAGTCCAGTCTCTTGGTATCACAGGTGCATTGTCCAAGGGGGCATAGGAAGAGGAGCAATGGCAGTTCAAGGTGGTCAGGGTGACATAGTGGGAGAGAAGGGTGACACTCAGGAGAGTCTTATTTCCTGGTGGGGGTCTTGGCAATGTTCTCCGTCTTGTGCTGGATTGCAGGGACCATTTGTGGTGTGGTTCTCCTTCTGCAGGGGGTGGGGTGCTGGTGGCTTGTTGGTCCTGTGGTGGGACCTCATGTCCACTAGCGCCGGCGGACGTGGAGGGCTGTTCATTGTTCGGGCTAGTGTCAGGGGCCCATTGGTGTGCCACTGTCTCCCTCATGGTGTTGGCCATGTCTGCCAGCACCCCTGCAATGGTGGCCAGGGTGGTGTTAATGGACTTCAAGTCCTCCCTGATCCCCAAGTACTGTTCCTCCTGCAGCCGCTGGTCTCCTGAAACTTGGCCAGTACTGTGCCCATGGTCTCCTGGGAATGGTGGTATGCTCCCATGATGTTGAAGAGTGCCTCATGGAGAGTGGGTTCCTTGGGCCTGTCCTCCCCCTGTCGCACAGCAGTCCTCCCAGCTTCCCTGTTGTCCTGGTCTCTGTCCCCTGAACCGTGTGCCCACTACCACTGACCCAGGTCCCTGATCGTCCTGTGTTAGTGGATTTCGCCTGGGGTCCATGTAGTGGTGGCCACACTGCTGATTGACGTGTCCTGCGGACAGTGGCATGGGCCCGTATGGTGGGTGCTGTGGTGGTGTTTCCTGAGGAGGGAGGTTCAGTGGTGGTTTGGGACTGTGGCAGGGGAACCGACTGTCCAGTGGTCCCTGATGGGCCTGGCTGGTCATCTTGATCCAGATGTGCAGAGCTGCTGTAGTCACTGTGGGCCTCTTCTGTGGGGGAACTGGATATGGCTGGCACCTCCTGCCCGGTGACGTTGGGTAGGGGTCCTGTTGGGGTGTAAATGCATAGTTCTTGTATCTGTGTGTGTCATCTTGTGCAATGGGTGAGTTTCCCTCTACTCCTGTGCTTGCATTATTGCCTTTGCCCTTCTGTGAGTGGTGATTTTGTGGCCTGGGTGAGTCTCTTTACTGGACAAGCTTTGGTGATGGGTGTCCATGCAGGTCTGTAATGGGTGTCCATGCATTGGTGTTATATGCAGGGCTTGGTATTGGGATGCGTGGGTTGTGATAGTGGGTGATCTGTGAGGTGATGGGAGTGAGGGTAAGGGTGGGGGTTTGTGATGGCATGCAGGTAGGGAGGGGGATATAGTAGTAAAGATTTGCCTTACCAGACTCCAGTCCTCCTGCTACTCCTGTGAAGACCTCAGGATGCATGATCACCAAGACTTGCTCCTCTCATGTTGTTAGTTGCGGGAGAGGAGGTGGGGGTCCACCGCCAGTCCTCTATACGGCTACCTGGTGTCTGGATACCACGGAACGCACCTTCCCCGTAGGTCATTCCACCTCTTCCTGATGTCATCCCATGTTCTTGGATGCTGTCCCACTGCGTTGACCCTGTCGACAATTCTCCACCATAGCTCAATCTTCCTTGCAATGAATGTCTGCTGCACCTGTGATCCGAATAGCTGTGGCTCTACCCGGATGATTTCCTCCACCATGACCCTGAGTTCTTCCTCAGAAAACCTGGGGTGTCATTGAGGTGCCATAATGTGGTGTGGGTGATGTGTGAGGTGATGTTTGTTGTGATGTGTGATGTGATGTGTTGGGGTGTGTTCTTTGAAGTACGTGGATGTTGTGTGAGTGATGGTGTTGTGTGTCTCTGGATGCTGGTATTGTCTTTGCTATTCTCTCTCTCTGCTTCTTCCAAAACTGTCGTTGTAAGGGGTTGTGGGTAGTGTGGGTGTGTGTTTTATAGTGGTGTGAGTGTGTGGGTGTGGTGTGTGTATGTGTATCAGGTGTGTGTATTTTGAATTGTCCAATGTGGTTGTGTTTTGTAAATGTGTGTGTATTTTGAGCATGGCAGTGTGTACAGCCAATGGTTTACTGCAGTTGAATGACCACCCTATTGATTTGTGGGTTGTGATAGTGTGGGCGTATTTCGTTTGGCGTGATGGTGTAGGTTTTGCTATTGCCAATTTATCACTGACCTTTGGTGTGGCGGACTTGTGTGGGTGTCTGTATTGTGGTGGATTACGAGATGTGGGTCATAATACCTGTAGCGGATTTCCGCCGCTGCAATGGAATGTTGGCGACCGTCAGCACGGTGGTAAGCGGGATTTACCGCCAGGGTTGTAATGAGGGCCATAATGTTTTCCCCCCAAATGAATATTTGTTGTTTAAGATAACCCCTTAAATTAGTTTCTATTATACTGCTACTTGACATTCAATGGCAACCTACAGCTGTCCAGCTCATTATGATCTTGTCATCAGTATAGTGAAGCGGGGATAGGTGCTGCTGACCTAATTTAGCAGGAAAATTCTTACATCCAAAAACAATTCCAACAACTGCTCTATAAAGATAAAAAAGGATGGGGTCTGATCTCTCCCTGTAAACAACAAGAAGTATTGAGCTCCCTTAGACACTGAGACCCAGATATAGGCCCTCATTACAACCCTAGCGGTCGGTGATAAAGTGGCGGTAATACAGCCAACAGGCCGGCGGTAACTACCGCCAAATTATGACCATGGCGGAAAGTTCTCAGATAGACAGCCAATGTACCACACTGACCGCCAGAGCGGAAACAACAGCCACCATGGCAGTAGCCGCCTAAAGCCAGGCGGAAGTCAATGTTCCGCCTACCATACTAAGACCCTGGAAACCGCCACCTTTTCCGGGGTGGTACCAACGACATCAAAAGCCTGGTGGAAACTGAGCTCAGAAGGGAAAGGACTCACCATTTGAGACACAGGGAACAACCAAGCCGCCATGGAACCTGAACTGAATGTCTTCCCGATGATATTCTAAGTTCTGCTCCACCACGAATACCAAAGCCGGTGAAGACGATGACGGTGAGCACAGCCTCCTACCACACAAGGGAGGGGGGAGGAAAAAGAGAGTGACACACACACGCACAACACACTCCCCACACACACACCTCATACACACAACCAGATGCACAAGAAAGCAAGTTACTCCCCCTAAATCGGCTGAATAATGCAAGGACAAAACGATTTTTGCAAAAGTGTTTGTAATGAGATCAACACAGTATGAAAAATAAGTTAGGCAAGTTAATAGATACATACATATGTACAGAAAAGGGACCCAGCCCAGTCCACAATTTGCGTAGGCCACATGGCCACAGGCCAAGGTCCAAGGCCACACATGTCACCTGCTTCAACACGGAGAGAACACTGCAGGGGCATCAGTTGGTAAATAGGCAGGCACCACAGGGGTATGGGGGACGGGGGGCACCACAGCCGGGAGATGTAACAAGACCACCGGTTCTGAAGGAGGTAACATGCCCTGTCCTCGGTCCTGGGCAGTGCAAGGCCACAGTCTATCAGGTGGGTGACTTGCCCACTGGTTCTGGAGGGGGAACATGCCCTGTGCTTGATACTGGGGAGTGATGGGCCACAGTCTCTCAGCTGGGTGTCATACCCACTGGTTCTGGAGGGGGCAACATGCTTTGTGCTTAATCCTGGGGAGTGATGGGCCTCAGTCTCTCAGCTGGGTGTCATATCCACTGGTCCTGGAGGGAGCAACGTGCCCTGTGCTTGATCCTGGGGAATGATGGGCCACAGTTTCTCAGCTGGGTGTCATACCTACTGGTTCTGGAGGGGGCAACATGCCCTGTTCTTGATCCTGGGGAGTGCAAGGCCACAGTCTCTCAGCTGGGTGTCTCGCCCACTGGTTTTGGAGGGGCAGGCCGCACAGCAGCCCATGGAGGCAGGATTACATACCGTCCACCGGCAGTGACGGCTGCACAGTGGTGGTGCTGCTGGTGGGAGGACGCTCCTGCCCATCCCTGCAACCTCGGACGGCTGCACAGTGGTGGTGCTGCTGGTGGCAGAGGCTCCTGCCCATCCCCTGCAACCTCTGACAGCTCCACAACCATGGTAGGTGGTGGGGGCTCCCTCACAGTTCCTGGTCCAGCCCCCTTGGTCTTTCTGCCTGCTGGGGGAGGCCCCTTGATCTTCCTGCCTGCTGGGGCAGGCTCCTTGGTCTTCCTGGAGCCTGGGGCAGGCTCCTTGGCCTTTACAGTGGCAGGTGCAGGTTCCTTTCCCTTCTTGCCTGTTGGGGCAGTCTCCTTCCTCTTTAGGCTGGCTGGTGCAGGCTGCTTCCCCTTCAGGACATGTGCCCTGGATCCCTTTCCACCACGAGCGGGCATGGTGATGACTGGGCCCGTGGACTGTGTGGGTGAGGTGCTTGGCTGGGTTCTTCCTACCCTAGCCATATGTGCCAGAGGGGGGAGGGGGAGGGAAGAGGTCAATGTTGGATAGGATCAGTTTTTTAGGGACATTGTGGTGGGAAGAGGGAGAAGGAATGGGAGTAGAGGATGAGGGAGTGGTTTTTGGAGGTGTCTGCTGCTTTTGAGTGCAGGTGCATGGACTGTATGCTGTTGTGAGGTGGGTGGCTGTTGGGTGTCTGAGTGCTTGCATTTGTGTATTCTAGGATGGGGGGAAAGACGCAGTGGGAGAGGACACAGGGGACGTGCGCATGGCTGTTGTGGAGTTGTCTGCCAATGAGGTGTGTGTTCTGCTTGTGTGGTGATGCTGGTAGTGGATGATGATGTAGTGCATGCAGGTGTGAGTGTGGATGTAACTGGATGGGAGGTGAAGGAGGAGGAAGAGGGGAAGACAGTGGAAATAGTGGATGTTGGTGTTGTCTTGTGTGCATGCTCGTCTGTATGTGTGCTTGGGATAGGTTGGGGTTGAGAGGAATTGGACTGGGCAGTGGAAGTTGGAGGTGGGACGGTAGGAACAGGGACAATGGCTGCCATCAGAGAGGAGGTCAGAGCCTGAATTGATCTCTGTTGGGCGGGCAATCCATTGTGAATGCCCTCCAGGAATGCCCCTGGATGGCATTCACAATGGTTGACTGCTCTACAGAGATGGATCTCAGGAGGTCAATAGCCTTCTCACTCAGGGCAGCAGGGCTCACTGGGGCAGGGCCAGAGGTGCCTGAGGCGAAGGAGATGCCCTCCCTCCTGGGTGAGCGGGCATGGGCAACACAATGAGGGGCTACTGGGAGGGCGGTACTGGTACAGGGTGGCGGCTGTACCTGTAGCTGGGGTGGTCACAGAAGTGTCCGCCACCACCAGGGAGCTTCCATCGGAGGAGGTATCTGTGTCAGAACTGTCCCCTACAGTCTCTGCTGTGGTGCTCCCCTCGCCCTCCATCCCCCTGGTGCCCTCAGCATTGGTGGACTCTGCCTCCTGGTTCTTGTGAGATGCATCTCCCTCCATCACCGGTGCCTTTGCTCCTCCACCAGATGATGCTAATGCACATAAGGACAGGATGACAAAACAAAAACAGGGGGGAAGAGACAAAGGATACACTTGGTCAATGGCTGCACCAACACCACCGCTGGCGTACACAGCACCCTCACACACAGGGAACAGCCCTACGCAAAATGCATTGTACTACCAGAGAAATAGACCCAGGAAAATAAATTTAGATAAACAGTCCAGCCTATTACACATGTGGCCCACCATACCCGTTTTCCATCACCATTTACACACACATGGTCCAGCACACAACCTGTACACTGCCCAGAGGACATCCACCCACCTGCCTTACATGAGGCCTTCACACACACAACTCCATGCATTCATGCCACATGCATCGTGCTCACGTGTACTCACCTGTTGGTCTGGAGGACCATACAGCAGTCCGTACTGGGGTAGGACCCCATCCACCAGTCTCTCCAACTCCTACGAAGTGAAGGCTGGGGCCCTTTCCCCAGTCACACAGGCCATGGTAGGTTCCAGACACAGGTCACAGCATAGCATGTAGTGTAGGTCCTCTCCTACAGAAGGTCAGGTAGCAAGTGAGGAATCTGATAGGAAATGGCGGTCACATCCGCGGCGTTGCATACCGTCACCGCCGGCATAGATCACCATTGGCCACTGTACCCCAAAGGGCATCATTTTAACCAATAAGGAGTTGCACGGCGGTTCCCGACCGCCTCCCGCAATGGTACACAACGTCAGCAGAATTACCTCTCTTCCATCTGTCCCTCCACACAGGACAGGCGGATGCCATTTCAGTGGGGGGGGGCAGGCCCTGGAATAATGCTGCATCACACGAGAAATTAGGACATACTGGGCAAATCACAATGACCCATTACATGTTTACAGGATGCAAAGTTCTGTTGTAGCTCCATTGTTCAGTTTGTGACCGAATCCTCACTCTTGTGTCCCTTAGATTGCTACTGCTGCGGATGAATAGGAGATGTAGACATACCCCTGTGTACAGACCCCTGGTGGACTTGGCAACACTGGAGGACAGGCACATTATCCTCACCTATAGACTGGACAGAGCCACAATCACAGAGCTGTGTGCCCAATTGGATCCTGACCTGATATATGCTATCCATCACTCCACTTGGACCCCCCCTCTTGTGCAAGTGCTATCTGTACTCTATTTCCTGGCAACTGGTTCTTTCCAAGTGACAGTGGGCTTGGCAGCAGGAATATCACAGCCAATGTTCTCAATAGTACTGACAAGAGTATTGTCTGCCCTGATAAAACACACATGCAGCTACATTGTTTTCCCCCAGGTTGAAGATTTGGCCACAGTGAAGGCCGAGTTCTGTGCAATGGGACATACCCCCAACATAATTAGGGCAATTGATGGAACACATATTGCATTTGCCCCCCTCCCTCCGCCAGACTGAACAGGCGTTCAGGAATCGTAAGAGTTTCCACTCTATGAATATACAGATGGTGTGCCTTGCGGACCAGTACATCTCTCACATCAATGCTAAGTATGCTGGGTCAGTGCATATGATGCCTTTGTCCTGAGGAATAGCAGCATCCCAAATGTGATGGGCCAGCTACAGAGGCACAGGGTGTGGCTAATAGGTGAGCCCTGGTTCCCACCCAGTATATTTTGGTGTATGGGTATGGTGGGGGCCATATGGGATAGTGTGTGGCTGAATGTTGTCCCTCAATAATTGCAGGTGACTCTGGTTACCCCAACCTATCATGGCTGCTGACCCCTGTGGGGAATGCCAGGACAAGGGCAGAAGAACGTTATAATGAGGCACATGGGCGAACCAGAAGGATAATTGAAAGGACCTTTGAGGCCAGGCTCACTGTGCTACTCACCAAAGAAGGTCTGCCAGATAGTGGTGGCATGCTGCATGTTGCATAACCTGGCCCTCAGATGCCATGTCCCATTCCTGCAGGAGGAGGAGGCTGGAGATGCCTGTGTGCCAGCGGTGGACCCTGTCGACAGTCAGGATCAGGAGGCAGAGGATCAGGATAACAGGACATCTGTGATCTGACAATACTTCCAAGGACACACAGATAGGACAGTGTTACACATTTCAATGACATGTTTTTGAATTTGTGTGGCAATGGTATGCTGATATTTACTACTTCTATGCCCACTTACTGTTCCCTCTGGCAATTCATTTTGCAGATGTTGGTGACCTCACATATACTCCTGGTGTGATCACTGAAGCCAGATACAGGTCATTAATCTATGCTCATTTTCTGTACAGTTGATTTGCAATGTTTGTACCTGTTTCAATGAATACATATGTGATATCCGTGACATACTCCAAACTTCTTTTTTTTCCCAAGGGTGTTTTTTGAAGTGCTAAAATATGGAGGGTCAAGTGCAATGGGATGGGGTGATGATGGAGGAAAGTCCAGGGTATTGTTCCAGTCTGTTTGTAGCACAGATGCATTGTCTAAGGGGACATAGGAAGGGGAGCAATGGCAGTTCAGGGTGGACAGGATGACAGGGTGGGACACAAGGGTGACAATCAGGAGAGTCTCATTTCCTGGCGGGGGTCCTGGCAAGTGTCTCTGGATTCTGTCTGGATCGCAGGGAACATTTGCAGGGTGGTTCACCTTCTGCAGGGGGAGGGGTGCTGGTGGCCTCTGATTCCCATGGCGGGGCCTCCTGGCCACTAGCGGAAGTGGAAGGCTGTTCAGATGTCTGGTTAGTGGCAGGGCCCGCTGGTGTGAGACTGCCTCCCTCATAATATTGGCCATGTCTGCCAGCACCCCTGCTATGGAGATCAGGGTGTTGTTAATGGCCTGCAAGTCCTCCCTGATCCCCTGGTACTGTCCCTCCTGCAGCCGCCTGTTCTCCTGCACATTGTCCAGGATCTGGCCCATAATGTCCTGGGAATGTTGGTAGGCTCCCAGGATCTCTGCAAGTGCCTCCTGGAGAGTCAGTTCCCTGGGCCTGTCCTCCCCCTGGCGTACAACATTCCTCCCAGTTTTCCTGTTGGCCTGTGCCTCTGTCCCCTGAACAGTGTGCCCACTGCCAGTGACCCCAGGTCCCTGATTGTCTTGAGTATGAGGTGTGGCCTGGGGTCCCTGTAGAGGTGGACGCACTGCTGATTGATGTGTCCTGGGGACAGAGGTGTGGGTACGCTGGGTGGGTGCTGTGGTGGTGTTTCCTGATGGGGGAGGCTCTGTGGTGGTGTGTGACTGGGCCTGGGTAACTGGCTGTCCTGTGGACCCTGATGGGCCAGGTATGTCATCCAGATCCTGAAGACCAGAGTTGCTGTCATTACTATGGGTCTCTTCAGTTGGGGGACTGGATATTGCTGGCACCTCCTCTCCGCTGACATTGGCTGGGGTACCTGTGGGGATGTAAATGATGTGTTATGGTTTCTGTGTCTGACATATTGTGCATCCGTGGCTTGCCCTCTTTGTTTGGATTTGCCCTGGCAACTTTCACTGGTATACATTGGTGTATGGTGGGATAGTTAATTCTCTATAGAGTGCATGCTTTAGTGATGAGTGTCCATGCAGGGCTGTGAGTGGTTTCCATGCATTGGTAGAGCACGCAAGGCTTGGCATTGGGATGAGTGAGATGTGATGGTGGGGTGTGTGGGAATTGGTGGAGTTATGGGAGTGAGGGTGAGGGTGTGGATATGTGATGGCATGCAGGTAATAGTAGAAGGGAGTTGACTTACTAGAGTCCAGTCCTCCTCCGACTCCAGCCAGGCCCTCAGGATGGAGGATTGCCAAGACTTGCTCCTCCCATGCTGTTAGTGGTGGGGGAGTAGGTGGGGGTCCATCGCCAGTCCTCTGTACAGCGAGCAGGTGTACTGCTGCTATGGAACGTACCTTCCCCCGTAGGTCGTTCCACCTCTTCCTGATGTCATCCCTAGTTCTTGTCTACGATTCTCCGTCATAGCTCCATCTTCCTAAGTATCAATATCTGCTGCACCTGTGCTCCAAATAACTGTAGCTCTACCCTGATAATTACTTCCACCATGACCCTTAGCTCCTCCTCTGTGAAACGGCGGTTTCTTTGTGGTGCCATGGGTGTTGTGTGAGATGTGTTGGTTAGGATGTGTTGGGTAATGTGTTGGGGTGTGTGATGTGGGGTGCGCGAGTGGTGTATAGGTGTGAATAGTGTGTGGCTCTGGTTGTGTCAGTGGTCTTGATGTCCTTCTGCTGACAATGGTTTGAAATGGTAAAGGGTTGTGGTTTATAGTGGTGTGGGTGTGGTATGTGTATGGGTGTCAGGTGTGTGTTATTTGAATTGTCCAATGTGGTGTTGTTTTGTTTGTGTGTGTCCATTTTGAGCTCGACGGTATGCACCGCCAATGGTTTACCGCCGTTGAATCTCCACTGTGGTGATTCGTGGGTGATAATGTGATGGGCGTTGTTCTATTGGCGTAACAGTGTGGGTTTTGATACCACCACTTTATCACTAACCTTTGGTCTGGCGGATTTGTGTATGTGGCTGTATACTGACGGATTGGTATGTGTGTGTCATAATATGGTGAATGGATATCGGCTGCTGCGGCGGTACATTGGCGGCAGTCAGCGTGGCGGTAAGTGGGATTTACCGCCAATGTCATAATGAGGGCCATAATCTTTTTACAAGATATGCATCCCTTAATGTACATGCTGACAACACTTCCAAAGAGGTACTTCTATGCAGGTTGTTGGAGGAGGTGGTGGGAGGAACAATTACTCACACAGTACAAAGATAATGTCGAAACAACTGCACTCCCAATTTGGAGACCTGGGGTTGGCAGACACATGACACTTCTTACACCATTGAAGAGGGACTTTTCCTTTTATTCCCAGGTCATAGACTGGAAATCAGTGTACTCATGTGTAAGGTTCTCTTGCAGGATCTTCCTAATAGGCAAAATATCAGATGTACCCGTATCTGACCATGCACCTATTGCTATGCAATGGGTGCGAGGTCAGATGGGTACCTTCTCAGAGATCCCATGCACAGTGTGGAAATACACTGAGAGTTTCAACATTTCTTCAGGCTTCACAAGGATCAATACACCTCCTTACACCTAGAATGGGGAATATTTAGGGTAATGTTGACAGGGACAGTTATAGCGCTTGGGACAAGAGCTAATAGGAAAAAAAACTACTCAAAGCGCAACTCGCTGCAGCGCTAATGGAGGTTGCAAAGGAAAACAAGAGAGCTCAAGCACCAGGGGACTTAAGGAGATACACTTCTTGAAAAAAGGCCAACTAGAAGTCCTCAAAACCTAACACAGCAGAATTATCACTTTCAAAATTAAATCAGTCCACCTGGAAAAGGTATAACGAAAAAGCTCTGGCCTTCGAGGCTTCATGCTCAGCAGCTAGTAACTTTTTAGAACTCCAGATGGCATTCAGCCAACCGATGAGTACACAAGCAAGGTCTTATTTCTTATCTTCCAACCAGCACGTTTATGCTGGTGCCAATGGAAAAATTCGACAATCCAGGACTTTCTTGACTCAATAATGACACCAGAGCTGAATTGCAAATGGATATTGAACGGGCGGTTGAACTACTGGAAATTTTAGCCATCATATGTGTAATCCAGTCCCATAAGCCATCTGGCCCTAAGGAGTTTATGGTCATATATTATAAAGCATTTGCAGCTGACCTCTTTGGACCACTAGCCTATCTGCTCAATTCTTTGGCTTCTGCTAGGACTGTGACCCCATTCGATGCAGGAAGCTAAACTGAGAAAAGATTAGAAGAATTGTAAATCATACTGGCCCATAGCACTACTCAACATTGGTGCAAAGTTTTTTTTAAATGTCCTTACAAATAGTGTTGGATGGCATACTATTGTATCCGATGATATCTTATTGAGCCAGATGGAGGGGAATCAGTGAGAGATAGGCAAGTCCAGGACTGTATTAAGGAAATTTCTAATTAGTGAAGAAAGTGCAATAAAGAAACTTCCAGCTCTCCTAATTGCCTTAGATGCTTAAAAAGTGTTTCATACAGTAGGCCGGACATTCTTGGAAGCCATGCATGATAAAATTCTGATGAGCTCATAGAATAAGTTCTGCATCTTGGCCAAATACTGCTGCAAAGCAGTCAGGAGTAGTGTAAACATCATCCCATCCGAGAGATTTGACCTGTAACCTGTGACTAGGTTTCCTCTTGTCCCTTCTCTTAGTAGCACTCAATATTGGGCCTCTAACCACAAAAATATGGTCCTTGCCAGAAATTAGATTAGGGGAGTTCACCATGGTTCATCAAACACAAAATGAGTCTCTTTGCAGACATTGTCCTTTTCTCGATCACAGACCAAGCGACCTCAATCACTGCAGTTATGCCAATAGTAGCAGTCACCACCTTCAAAGTCAACAAAAGTAAATCAAGCATTTAAATATCGTGTTACTGCACAGGCAAATACAGATATTAAAGACTTTACGTCCACTCCATTAGACAAAAAATTCCATTAAATATCTATGTCTCCAGTTCACAGGATCGGTAGCATGCTCTTATCCAGGGGTACAACCATGGCATTATTGAGTAGGTGGCAAGATAATTAGGTAGAACTATAACAGAGTTGGGAGTAAGGGACTTCTTGAAAGAGATACCCTTGACAGAGGGAGCACAACACCGTGAGAGACCCAATGGAACAGGGTAGGGTACATCATACAGAGGGAGGCATCCTATAAGTCAATGTTCCCTCTGATATCTCATATCACACCACCTTTGCCTAGTTATTTGTGAAACAAACAAGAAATGCTGGTGATGCTGCTGTGCAGTAGTCACTATAAGGCATATCTGCGGTAACTGCTCTCATATATGTTCTTGCTGGGAGGAGGATCTTAGTCATGTGGTGAACGTTTTGGGTAGGCATGTTATATCTGTTAGAAGGATCACATTCTTTGGTCATAGGGTACCACAAGCAGGTCCTAAGGGTGGGAAACAAAGACTACTATTATTCCACATGCTGGGTGCAGCAAGGAGGCTCATTGCAGCCTTCTGGAAGCAAACCAAAGCCTAACGCTGACACAGTGGATACATAACCTTTGGCAAACCTTATCCCTTGAAAATATATTTTATGTCCACCATCAGCTGGGTAAGCAATTTTATACTATTCTCTATAACCTGTCTGTGCTGAGTCAACCAAGAGATTACTCACCATGCCCAAGAGATCACTTCAATTAATTGAAGTGCAGAACTAACCACAGGTGGCTTCGCGATTCAGATGGAAACATCTATCCTCACAATAAGTGAAGCGTCTCTGGCACTTACTGTGAGGGAAAGGGGACTGGAATTATTTGGGTTTTTATTGGCCATTAATGGTGTGCCCTGTTATTTTGTTGATGTGATAAAGATATAAGCATTGGGGATTTTTCTAGATATGGAGTTGAAACTTACTTTGGTTATTTATGTGATGTTTATGAGATGTACATCAAAAATAATAAAATGTTGAACTACAACTTTACCAGTCCTTGCTGATTTGAGCTGTGGCTGTTTGCGTCTTTCTTGAGTTCCAGCTAGAGCAGGTGCAAAGAGAGGACAGACAACGATGTAACGTGACACTGCAAACTGCGACCAGCGAGATTCGGCTCTCAACGCGTGGCCGAGAGCCGCGGGCCAAGCAGTGAGCCGAGAGCCGTGAGGGAGCCGGGCGGCTTCGGGTGCTGCCTGCTGGCCTGAAGGCCTGAAGCATCATCAGCCAGAAGCATAGCGAGCCCACCAGAGCCACTGTAATTGCATTTGAGCGGCTGAGCGGCGGGAGGCTTGGTTGTCGGCCGCCCGTCTGCTTTACTGAGCCGCTCCCACGCCTCTGAGGCGGCCCGACAGCTGCTCATCAGCCCCACTAGCGCCTTGGGCTCTTTCTGTACCGCCACTGCACCTGCTGGCCTGAAGCATCACTGGCCAGAGCCGCAGAAAATTAATGCAAGCGGCTGAGCGGTCGGGAGGCTTGGCTGACGGCAGCTGACTGCTTTACTGTGCTGCTCCTGAGGTGCGGATGCTGCTCGACTGCCGTTCCTTGGCCCCACCAGCCCCTCAGACTCATTCTGCTCTGCCACTGCACAGCACCTGTGAAGGTGCGGATCATGGAGCCAGGAGGCTCACAGACCGCCCCCCCCCCCACTGACCGCATTAACTGGAGGTCGGAAGGAGGGGGCGAAGGACAACACATCCAGCATAGGCCAGTACAGGCTGGCACTGGCCCTCACAGAGGTTACACAAAGCAGTGGGCCAGGCAGCCTTGACGACTGCTCGCCAACAGGGAGCTTGAAGGTCACCACCACCATCCTGGTCGGTTGGCCCTGCAGCGGGCCCCTCTGCAGGGTGGGCCTCTTTTGAGGAGGCAGCGCACGCCAGTGGTACCTACAATCAGGATAAGCAGGACAAGCTCAACACAGGGCAGTGTCAGCAAGTGCGGGCGAGTGCGCCAGTCGTACGTGACGGTTCTGAAAGGTGAGTCCAGGCCTCCACAGAAGCTGCTCAGCTAGGTCTGGGTGCAGTTTGTGGGGAGTAAACGTGACCCACTTGCCATACTGTGTGCCAAGTTGCAAAGCTGCCAAACACCTAATTATCAAGCTGTCAAGTGCCGTAGTAGGTCCAACAGGCCTAACAGGATCAGCTAGGCCCAGCCCTCAGGGCCGCTCAGATCTACAGCAGATTCTCCAGTGGGCCCAGCCAGATTCAGGAGGAGACCGAGGAAGTTTGAGCGTGCTTGTGCCCCTCAACAGTCGAGGTGTGGCGGCGCGTCCGCAAAGCTGGTGCCAAGGGTTATCTGGAGGCGTGTGAAAGCCACAGTTGGGCCCAGTGGGACCCCTTAGCCGTTCAAGCCCTTAGCAGTCCCAGCAGGATCCAGTAGTAGCTGAGGAGGATTACGTGTATTTGTGCCCCTCAACATTGAGGTGTGGCGGGGAGTTATCGAACATTAAACAAGGAGAAGAAAAACGTCAAGGCTGCTGAAGATGCAATCTGGGAAAGAAAGGCTATTCAGCCACACACTAAGAGGAATAAGAATTATAATAAACCCTCCTCTCTGCCTTCAATACTAAAATGGAAACCAAAAATGAAGCAGGCTCAACAGTCTTTAATCTCTCCAATATCTCCCTTTTTTCAGGGGTTGAGAAATCGGTAAACATCCCCAATAAATTTGATTTCTTGAAGGACCCCGTGGATGCGATTTTCACCATACCTAAGGGCTCCGTGGTTCTACCCCATCCAATTTCCCCTATAAAAAGTGAAAGCATTTTGCTATATGAGCAAGGTAACGTAAGGGGGCTCAAGGAGGAGGGAGTGACTGAAAAATCGGCTGTTGGTAATATCACAAACCTAACAGATGATAAACCTAAAGAAAATGCCTGGGGCTCAATCAGTAAATTAGAACTACTAACCCTCCGTTCATCATCACAGTCCCCAGTTGCCTCCAATTGTCCATCCCTGGAAACCCTGAATGATCATCCACAACTAGGGATCGAACCTCCCTTTGAGGTAAATGTAATTATTAAAAGAGGTATGGACCCTACGCCATGACAATCCTCCTTGGGTTTATAGGAGGCTGGCCAAGAGCGGAAGGAGAATCACATTCTAGAAATTATTCAAACTTTGGACGATCTTAATAAACTAGGCTCATCAAATCTAAATCCTAGTTCTCTTTCTCCATGGTACACGTCTTTAAAGGGCCATTTATGAAAGATATGGGGGGCAACCCACAAGAAGAGAAAGCTGCTACCTCAGACACTCAACTAGATACCTCTGCTTTTGAATATAGATCCCCAAATGCCGCTGTCATTTCAAAAACACAAACGTATGGATCCGAAGTAAGGAGGCTGTAAATGAGAACGTACTGTCTTCAAGAAACACTCAAAACCAACTGGTTCAAAATGCTGTATGGGATATCTTGTTTAAGACCTCGCAACTAACTCTCGACACCCTGTCCTATCAGTCCTCAAAAATGGACGTCCAGGTGGATCTACTGAATGACATGGCAAAATCAGTGGCAGGGATGGATCAGAAGCTGGCTAACTTAAACATCCTGATAAAGCGAGCTCAGAATTTTGCAGAGATAACAATAACAGACTGCACCTGTGAGCCCTTGGTCAACAAGCTGGCCACACTCCCAAAGGCTTTAAATTCAATGATAACAAACCTTAAGGCGAATCTAAATATGATAAAAGGGGGTGGATTTGTAGCCTAAGAATCTTCCCAACAACAGGAGGAGGCCAGTCTAAATAATAATACGGGCATTTTTGAGGACGCATTCCCCATCCTTTCCTCCTCCACCATTTTAGTTCCGCTACCACAGGTGGTTTTCGGTGATTTCTTTATTGGAAGTACTTATGCCTCATTCTGTCCACATGTGGGACAGTTATTACTTCACATGCCCTGAGGGATCCCCTTGGGGGTATATCCCCCTAGATACACACTGGCTCTTTCATTTTCTCTGGTTAATCTCATTGTCTTTTTATCTTAAGTAACCACACCAAGGGATGTCATTACAACGAACTATAAGAAACTTTGATGGAATGAAAAATTAGTGGAGTCCATTGGAGAACGGTCAACTGTGACATTTGACCAATGCCATAATGTTATCTCCTGTGACCCAATAACCATCTGGTCGACATTACTGGACAGATTTGCAGTTGATCTCCTCATAGACAGACCACAAAAGAACTATCAAAACCAAGGGCGAGTTAAAACAAAAAAGAATATAAAAATTTCTGCTCATACAACCAAACTAAGAAGACAACGAAACAGACACTTAAGGCTACATAAGAAAAACCCAACTGACTGTTATATTAAGGCTGACCTGAAAAACTTAAATAATATTTATCGGAAACAGATATGGGATGATAAATTGCAGAATAGTCATGACTTTTGGGCAAAGGCTTTATTTCTGAGTAAAAAATCAAATGAACAGGGATTGTGGAAAATGGTTAATGAATTGAATAAAGCCCCAATGACCTTGACTAGCTCCAATATTTCGGAATCCTCATGGTCTGATTACCTAACCCACCATTTTAGTGAAAGTAAGGAAGACATAAAAAATTCAGACAAGATAACAAATGAGTTAAGCCAAGAAGGAGTTATATCAGAGCCCCCAACTCTTCAAAAGGAATCACCAAATTTAACCTTCTGGATGTCAGAAGTTGTGAATTTAATAAAGAACTGCAGAAGTGCGATGGCTCCAGGTCCAAATGGGATCCCTAATGCATTATTTCAAATGAAACCGGCCTTTTGGGGTGAAAAACTGGTCTTGATTTGCAACCACTGTACAGAATTAAGATGTATTTCAAAATCTTGGAAGAGGGCTATAATCCATCCAATATTTAAAGGAGGTAGTAAAGTTCATCCTGAGAATTACCGATTGATTGCAGCATCCATTTTGCACTTTTATAGGAGCACTTCTACAAAAACGGTCTCCCCAGCTATTAAGATCTATGCAGCAAAGGCACAGGGAGCCGCTGTGTATGGTGCAGAAGTATGGGGCTTTTCTGACACCAACAGGCTCACCCTTGGGGAGAATAGTTTTGCAAGGGCCCTTTGTGCTTGTCCTCCCAGTACCCCACTGATCCCCTTGTTCTTGGACCTGGGTATAAAACGGATAGCCGACCTGATAAATTTAAGACCTTTGATGTATTGGGTCAGGCTATGGACCATCCCTGAACTAGATATCTATAAAGCTTCACTCCTAGATCTGTTAACATCTACTAATTCAGCTTCTATTCCGTGGGTCAAGCACGTATCCACTTGGTTCAAGACATTGGGGTTAGGAGACTACTGGGAGAACCCTCACAAACTCGAGAAAGTCCATCTCAAAGCGCTGAAGCGTGTTTATTGGTCTTATTTGAGGAACGATGTTATTACTCACAAATCATGTGGTCGCCTAACCAATTCATTTATTGACACCAAATGGTACCCAAGGTTCGAACCCTATCTAGACGTTATACCTGATATTTTAGGCAAAAGCCTATATGCTAGATTTCGCTTTGGGACCTTACCATTGAAGACCGTGGTGTGTAGATGGGATTCAAATGTGACTAATGATACTTGCCCTCTGTGTAGTACTAATTCTGAATCAGTGGTGCACTTTATGTTCTTTTGCCCTGCATACATGGTTCCTAGGTCCAAGTGGATCCGTGACCTATGTTGAGAAATGGGAATCAGGGAGTATGCTCTAGCACTGAGGATTTTAAAAAGGGATACCACCAAAATGCTAATAATTTCTGTTAGTAAATATCTATTATCAGCATGGCGCATAAGGAATTTTTACATTAGTAAAAGATCAGAGGAACAAGTTCTTCCTGTTTAACAAGGCCAGAGGATGTGATCACTTTTTACTTGGAACTACAATTTTAGGATAGATTTGTATTTTATTCTTTTAGGTGGTGTCACCACGTGGTATTATGCTCTTGGGATGGAATTGTATTTTATATTTTTATATTATATTTATGGTGATATTGACTATGTATTGCTTTGATGATCATCGATCGAATAAAGTTCTGTAGACATACACACACACCGATTGATTACCTTAATGGGTGTAAAGGATAAATACTATGCTGGGCTATTACTGGAGCATCTTCGCAGCTGGACAACCAAGAACAATATTATTCCCCCTAATCAGACAGACTTTGTAAAGGGCCCTGGAATGGCTACAAACATCTTAACTCTTTCCATTGTCATTGACAAATGCAAACAAAAAAATCAGCCTTTGTATCAATTAATTCGAATACACCGAGCAGATTGGAATGAAAATAATCAGAAAAAAACAGTGATGGAAATTAGTAAAAAAAACCTTTAGAGATAAAAAAAAATGGCACACACAAAGGGGAGTCTTAGTTCATTTCTCTCTCAGAAGCAGGATTTATATAGAAAAGGAAATGTTCTATTGCTTGCCTTTCACACTCTGAAAAAGTTGTTTAGCGGCCCTAGTTACGGTCCCCTGCTACAAGTTGTTGCAGCTAAATTAAATTTGAAGATAGGGTACGGTAGTGAAGCCCTGTGTGGGCAAGATCCGCCATCCTATATGGAATAATTGGAAAAGTATTTAGGTCTCTATTCCATTTACCAGGGAATACTTCCCAAGCTCAAATTAGACTGGAGTTTGGTTACTTAAACCAAAATATAGCAAGGAAATGTAGCTACATTAAAACCAGGAAATACCTACAGTTAACAAGGGGAAATCATCTCTGCCAGGTACTTTGGAAGGAGATTAGTTGAAATCCTGCAGCCAGATCCAGACAGTACTTAGATCAGATATTAGAAGATATGAATGTACGGGAAGTATGGGACTCAAACCTTTCCTATTATGCTTTAAAAAAATTCTTAAACCGAATAGTGAAGAAGAGATCAGTACTTATGGATAAGAATCTGTTAGCAGCCAGGTCGCACTCTTGGATGGTAATAAGTGAGTACAAACTCCTGAAATATTAGCCATATCTGGAGGCCGGGTGATCAAAAGCTGAGAAGGATCTTTTTATCAAAGACAAATTTGGCCTTCATCCTGGTGGTGCCCATCAAGCCCCATGGGAACGTACTGAAACAATTCCCCAGTGTAGGCTCTGTGGCTGTGGACTGGAAGACATTACTCATCTGCATCTGCATCCATCTGTAATGGCCTGTGGAATGAGCATAAGACTCCCTTAAAAACAGCATTCAATCAGAGGGGAATACGGTCCTGCAGAGAAGCGGTGATCGCCTGCTTTAAACCTTCTGACTATACCTTGAATACCATGCTTACAAAGTTTTTATCTTTGACATCTAATAAACTATTACAAGTTCATCAATTAGTATAAACATAATATATGTTTCTGCTGGCTTACAAGGCCCCGCACAGTAGCCATGAAAGTATTTTTAGCTCTCCTGAGTATTAATTTATTTGTAAATAAATGTATAACTTATTTTATACAAAAATAATTAGAAATCTTTAAGATACCTCTATAACTTGTTTGGAATCGCATGCATAAGATGAGGAGAGTGGGAAATTGATGCACTTTATAGCAAAACTTATGTAGCTATGGCTATAACATACCGACTCCTATTTAGGAGGTTTTTTGCTAGTAAAAATAGTAAACAGCAGAAATATTTTAGGAAATGTTTATCTGTATGGGGTGAGTAGTATCTTTTAAAAATATATGATGTATTGGTTTTTATTAACTATGAATTTAAATAAACTTGACTTGACAGTCCTTTAGTAGGTTGAGTAATCCTCACAAAACATTTCAATAACATTTCTGAGTCGATCCAATGATTGTATGTTAAGTTTGATGCACTTTGGTCCACAGGTGCCAAAGTAACAAAATTAAAAATGCTTATTTCCGTGGATGGCAGGAAAAAATGAAGAAAGGAGATGGTCTGCGTTTGAGAGAAGATTAATGGAAAGAGAAGTAAGGCAAAAAAAGCAGCAAAGAATGGAGTGATTGGGGAGAAGGCCTAAATGACCTTAAAGGATAGGAATTGTATGCGAAAAGAAGCAAAGGGAATAAAGCATGTGGAGCTCTAAATAAGTGATATAGGGTAAATGACAGAGAAGATAGAAAAAAGAGAAGGTAAATGAATGACAGAGAAGACAGCAGGAGTGAGAGAAACAGAGCTAATATAATATAAAGAAGAGACAGCAACAAAGAGTAGGAAAAAGTGTGAGGGAAGTCCAGGATAGGACAGAGAAGCGAGAAATTGAATGATACAAATGATGAACTTTAGATTGTGTATCATTAAGGGAAAGAGAACAAGAAAGAGTACATAACAAATTAAAGGAATGGGAACAAGAAAAAGGAGAGATTGCATTAGGGTTAAGAAACGAGGGGAAGAGGGTAAGCAAGAGATAAGAATGATTGAAAGCGAGGGGAGCTAGAAAGAGAATTATTAGAAGAAAATGCGAGGAAGGGTCTGTGGCAACAGGTATACAGTAGGTAAGAAAGGCCGGGAGGACAGATGACATGGAGACCGAGAAAGAAAGAGTGTGAATAAGGGATGGGGAGAAGGAAGTGGGTGAGAGAAAAAGAACAGAAATATGACAAATTCACTAACGCCAGAAATACTATACTGAGATATTAAATAATTTTCCCTTCCCTGTACATATAACACATATCCAGGAAAAATATAGACCCGTCAGCTAATAAAAACGGAAATCCTTGAAACATCTTCTATAATTTTTTTCCAGAAAGCTCTGAAATGTCCTGTGGCATTGTCATTAGTACTCTCTTAGTATATAAGAATGTCGATTCCAGTTACAGCTATGGCATAGGTTCCACTATGAGATGTATACATTCTAGGACAGATTACAGGGAGATACTGAGTGAAGCGGTTGGAGTCTGAAGGTGACTCCTGGGCTCAGTGTTTGTACTGCTTTTATGCGTCTTGGATTACCAATAACAGCCTTGCTTTGGCTGCGGCAGAGGCTGTACCATGATGTCACGTGATATGCAGTACCAGCTTGCTATTCATATCCAGCAGTGTCCAGACTTTAAGTCAGAGGTCTTCAAACTGTGGGGCACGCCCCCTGGGGGGCAATGGCTGCGTTCCCAGGGTGGCGCAACCGGCTAAACAAGTACTTGTAAATTAAGATGGCATGGAATCGTAACTTGGCAAGTTTTCAGGCTGACTTAATTTACCTCCAGTCCTTGAAGTGGTTTAAAAACAGAGATGGGAACCTCATAATATAAAGGAATGCATTTCTATCCGATTAGCTAAACCTTAATTTATATTTAGTTTAAGTTTTCTGTATTATTTTATGTGCTGGTAACTGAAAGTGTAAAAACAAGACACTTACAGAATATTTTGATCCTTTTAGCCATGTGGTGGCAGAGTCAAAGACTTGACTAAAAAGAACAAAATATTCTTCATGTGTTTTGTTTTTCACTTTCAGTTAATTGCATATAAATTATGTAGAAACCTTAAACGAAAAATAAATGCAAGTTAAGTTAAGCAAATCAGATAGAAATACATTCTTTACATAAAGTGACAAGTGCAGATGTGAGAACTAGTTATTTGTGTATTTATACTGCTACAAGATCTCAGCATGGAACAGAAAGCACTATGAATATGCAAGTCATTTTAAAATTGTATTATACACAGCATAAGGTAGACTGCTGCTAAATGATTTGGTGTTTTAAGATACAACAGGTGCATTTCACCACATATATTTTAGTAATCGGTAATCTATACCTAGTGCAAACATTTGTCTATCAAAAGTACACTTTCTAAAACTCAGATTATAACACCCTGACATTAGGTATCAAAAATACTAAATCATTGCCCCCATGAAGCCTCAGGTGACTCCATTAATTAAAGCTTAACCTGGCCTCCAGGCAGCCTTTACATTTGGTGATTAACCAACTGCACACACTTACATTCTTTCAGGTAGCAGTCACCCTACTGAGAATGTCTTTTTCCTCCTTAGCTCTGTGTCTCTCTCTGAGCTTCACAGCACAGGAAAACTCCTCTCCTTCCCAAGCCCACCCTCCGTTAACTTTTACATAGAGGTGCTTAAGGGCCACAATGACTGTTCAGGGACGGTTGTGTTTTTCAAAGAAAAGTATGGGACCTGCTTTTGTAAAATTAAAAAAGCATGGGGCATGTGGCTCCCCTTAGATCCCGTTCACTTCGAAGTTTACATGCACATGTCCTTCAAGGTGAGTTGAGTGAGTGACAGGGAGTAGGCGAGCATGGTCCTTTTCAGACAGTTCGCTCTGATCGTCAGGACCCTTTGGGCCTCAGAGTAACGGGACAGGAGAAAGAGGAAAGTAGTGAGATCCTTGGACAGCATCAAAGAGATAGCCTAGAGGTAGTGGTGCTATACTAGGGGCGTCATTTTTTATTATTTTGATTACAAATAATAGAGGCAGCTTAAGAGAGATGCCTTGAGGGTGGTGGGGAGTTTTTAAGGGCTTTTTGGTGCAGCAGGTGCAGATGCATTGAGACCAAGGCTCACAACACCCCAATTGTGGGTCCTAGTGTTTTTGGTCAGTTTCTGTTTTGGTTTGATATATTTGTACTTTTATAAGTCTCATACTTAGCATGGATTATGAGCTACAGAAAAGTACCCCTGAAATGATCTCGTAAGCACCGTCTTGGAACTCACCCCTGCCCCTCCCACTCTCTCCATTCTTGCCATATATTTTTGGAGGGGGGTGACTTCAAAAAAGTTTGCTTAGGGGGGACTCAGAGCAAAACATTTTGAAGACCTCTGTTTTAAGTGAATCCAGGAGGCATACTGTAAGAAAGCAGGCTCCCATAAGTGCTGTTTTTCGACCTCAGGGGTCACAGAATCTTAAGCTCATATAGAAAAACATTGTGTAATTTCCAGCCTAACAACCATAAGTAGAAGGTCGCAGAAAATTTATCACTGTAGATGCTAGTGCTTATGGTCAGGGAGCAATATTCTCCCAGTGCGATGGAGGCAAAGAAAAAACTGCAGGATTTGCATCCAGTAGATAGATGGCCATGAAACTGCATACTCAGAATTGAGAAGAGAATGCTAGCTTGTACTTGGGGTGTTGAAAAATGTAAACCTCTGGGGAAGATCATTTTGGCAAGTCTCTTGTTTAAACTATTGGAGTTCAACTTTGATGTGGTCTACATGCCAGGGGGGAGGAATTGCAAAGCAGACTGCTTACTAAGGTCACCTTTGAGTGATCAAATGGATACTCTAAATGAAGAAGATATTGAAGAATTTATGTTTGTCAAAGATGAGGATCAAGTGGTATGTTAAAATCTGGAGGAATGGCGGAATGCTGTAGGTAAAAATAGAGAGTTACAAAGTCATGGAATTTTTGTTGAAGGGATGGCCGAAAGTAGGGAGTGTCATAGTTTGTTTACAACCATTTTGGAAAATTGCTGATGAATTGTCTTTGGAAAGTGCTATTCTTGTTAGAGGAGGTAAGCTTATTCATCGTACTTGCAATAGACAAACAATTTTTTAAACGGCACATGCAGGGCATTTGGGCATGACTGCCACCAAAAGACGTGTGAGAACTATGTATTGGTGGCCACATGAACTGTGAAGTTGATGATGTTGTGCAAGTGTGTTATCAATGTTGTTTGAGTGATGAACATTTGGTAACTTCCATACCAGAACCCAGGGTGGCCTTAAGTCCAGACAGAGCTTATCAGAAAATGTTTACTGTTTTTTTGGGTCCATTCCATGTTTTACCTGTGCATATGAAATTTATGATTGTGATGACTGACCATCAGATGGGTGGAGGTGAAGGATGTTGCTGAACACAATAAGCAATTGTGAATAAGTTCTTTAAGGAAGCTTTTTATAAAGAAGGTACTTCAGCTGAAGTATTGTCTGACAAAGGAGTACAGTTTTCTTCCACTACAATACAATAGTTTTTTTAAGAACAATTGTATCAAGCGTATTTGCACCCCGCTGTATAGTCCACAATTTCATGGGAAAGTGGAACGATTTAACAAAGTATTGGTCGAGAGCATTCAAAGTGCCACACAAACCAAACACAGCAGTAGTCGGCCATTTGTGATTGCACAAGTCCTAGTGTTCTGATTTTACTATGAAGTGCTACACCTCAGAAAAAGTCTCCACCACTCATAGACCTCGCAATATACTATAAAAACAGAATAGAGAGCGCTCTCCATATAATCACTAGGTTATTGGAATAATATCCATATTAAGGACAGAAAGAGAATTTAATAAGATTAGAGTCCATCCAGATGGGTACAGAGATTCTTGAATTTAGTTCATGAACACACAAGTAGATGTAGAGGTGAGTCTTCAAAACAGTTTATTCTTCACATGTTTTACATCCAGCCCAGCCAACGTGTCAGGGCTGTAAAACAAATAATTACCAAAACTATTTAAAAACACAGAAAATACATTAAAATAACAATTGTATTTGTGACTCACTCCATGTCCATCTATACATATTCAATTCTAATCATTTAGGACTCTACACCCACCTATTACTTGAACCACTTCCAATGTGAACAGAAGATCTCAGCCTACAAAATGTTACATAATTCATTTTCTTAAATCCAAGCCCCACATTTTCCATTATGTCAGCTGGTGAACTCACTCCTTCATCCATTATTCGACTAAATAGATACGTATTCATAACCTACCTGGTGTCTGGAGAACGATCCACTGAATAAAATATATTTGGTGATGAGTGTTGGTGACAAATGAAGTGGCTCATTTGCGATCGGTAGTCATGATTATCACTGCAAAACAACATCCGAAGAACGCTACCGTAAATAAGTGGCAAATGTATCTGGAGCGCCAGTGGGAGGCAGGGTTCGAAAGAAATTCATGGCTGTGAATTTGACAGCGGAAAAGTGCCTGTCCGGTACAGTGAATGCTTTGAAGAGTGCGTTGACATCATCTCCAGGAATGTATGCTAAGCACGTTGTGCAACAATTCAGGCGGAACACAGTGAAAAATCATCTTCATATTTTCATCAGGCACGTATCTCCAGGCTTTGATTGTACGCAATGTACATATGCACAGAACATACACAAAGCCATTTTATTAATAACATTTTGGATACTGCGATTGTCAGCACCAGATTCTGTGATCTCTCTGCAAAAGTAAAGAGCTACTTGTACTGACTTTATTTTATTAACATTTACACAACGCTCATAGACATCCATGGTACTGCTGACGAGCCTCCAGAATTCCACAACAGAAAGGGGAAAGAACTAAGTTTAGAAGGCAGAGAAGCTGTAAAAGGTCTGGATGTGGAGATTAGAAAGTTTGAAGGGGGCGGAAAGAATATGGCCTGGAGTAAGGATGGAGGAGATAAATTCTACTCATGAACCGAAGATTTAGAGGTCATTAGTAGTGGTTGTAATCAAAGTGAAGATGAAGAGACTATTCCATCAGGGTCTGAGAGATTATTATCGGCTGTAGGCCCCACAGTAAAACTGCAGTGGCGACACTGTAGGCGCATAAAGTTGAGATTTGGCTCAACAGGTGGAACAGACCTTCCAGGATGGAGTGCTGCAACTCTTAAGTGGGACTACTCAGGAATCAGACTCTCGAGTCTGGAAAAGGACTCTGGGGCTACCCTACCCCCTAATGCTGACTCAGCAGAAAATAGTTTGAGCAACCCTATAAATAATACAGCTAGCACAGTTACAAAAATGTTACAATTGATATATGGCACAATAAGGGACCTGCAAACTGAAACACGAACAGAGAGCCTGGGTGGCTACCAAACAACTGCAGGTCACGGTGCGAAAGGTAGCTAAGACCTGCGGGGAAATATATGAAAAATTAAATACAATGGAGAACAGATCTTCTGTAGTAGAGGCAGAGGTCGAGGTTCTGAAAGAGCAGGTAGAAACACATGGAGGACAATTAACTGATATTGTGTGGGAATTGGAAGACTATGAAAACCAGCAGAGAAGAAATAATTTGCGATTTTTAGGTATAGAAGAAGGGGTGGAGAGTAATGATATCTGGACATTTATGATCAAGCTCCTGTGTAATGCTTTTCCAGAGCTGATAAAATGGGATTGAGAGGCCGAAATCCAAAGGGTCCATAGATTCCCACTGGTTGGACAGGCAAGAGAACACAATCCTGAATTAAAACATCCTAGAGCTGTACTGGTTTTCTGTGGTAATTATTTGTTCAGACAAGCTATCTTTGAAAAGGCCCACCCGGATGCTCCACATTGTATTGACAATTTTGCTTTTTTTACGCGTCCAGATTACTGCCATGTTACTGTAGAGCGCAGATGGAGGCTGCTACAATTGATTAAGCCTTATCAGGATATACAGGGGGAGGCCTTTTTGCCGGCCCCAGCACGGCTGAAGACATTAATTAAAGGTAAAACTAGAATAGTTACCTCAGAGATTCAAGTAAAGGAATATTTGAATGAACTGAAATTACAGAATCCATAGAAACCTGAGTAGAGGCAGAAAGAACTTTAACTTGCAACGTGGATGGGTGTGAACACATCTGGTGGGAGTACGGCTCGATTGGGGGGGCCTGTGGACGGCACTTAGGGATACCATCATTCAGACTGGTGGGGGTCTGATTGCTCTAATGGTTGAGGGGGGTTGGGGAAGTAAGGGTGGTGGTGGAAGGGTGGGGGAGAGGGAAGTGGAGAGGGGTGGGATAAGGGGAAGGGGAGGGAGGGTGGGTAGGGGGAGGAGAGGGTAGGCACTAAAAAAGAAAAAGAAAAGGATGACTGTAAGGTGATTATTGCAGGGGTGAAGATGGAGCAGGAGATTGTGAAGGTAAAAAGGGGAGGAATAAGAGACAAAGAATGTTGAAGTGCGATATTTGGCATGAGAAGATGGCAGCCAGAAATGGTAAAATGTGTATGATTACCTACAACTGTATGTGTCCAAGGGTAATAGGTGAGAGGCAATGGGCAAATGGCTAGGCTGCGAATTGAAACAAGAAATATATGTGGGCTAAATAATCCCCAGAAAAGGCAAAAAATTGCTGAAGATTTGAAAACGCTGAGGGCGGACATATATTGCCTGCAGGAGATGCATGTAGAGTATTGCAATAGATCTATCTTAGATTCTTTAGGGATGAAGGTAGTAATTTGTACTGAACAGAATGTTAAGACCAAGGGGGTTGCTATACTAGCTGGCAGTAGTAAATATAAGTTCACAAAACGGATTGCAGATAAAGATGGAAGATGGGTGTTGGTAGAGTGTCATCATAATAAAGGATGTTTTATCTTATGTTCCCTATATGGTGCAGTGATGGACGATCCATCGGTGTTAAATTTTATATCAGTGGAGTTAGTGGAGTGGGTGTCCCCTATATATTATGTGGAGATTTGAATTTAAATGGTTCTTGGGATGGTTTAAAAGATCTAATGGGTACCACCCCCAATAGATATTATGGACGTAAACCAAGAGTATATAAAGCTCTCTGTAGCTTGCAAAAAGAAATGGGATTGGTGGATGCCTGGCCAAGACTCTGTGCACCAGACCCTGGGTATACGTACTATTCAGCTCCTCATGTGAAACTGGCCTGATTAGACTACTTTTTGATCTCCCCTGAATTGTTAACAGGGGCACGGATGGAAATATATCCACGGTTCATGTCAGATCATAATCCGCTAATATTGGAAATAAATATGGAGGGCTTTAAATATAATAATAGGGGCTGGACCTTCGAGAGAGTGCTTCTTAATAATCCAGCATATTGCCACCACATGAATATATGATTGAAGGAATTTCTTGAAATTAATAGGGGGACTGCATCAGTGGAGATTGTATGGGACACTTTAAAGGCAGGGATAAGAGGAGAAACTTTGAGTTTCAGCCTCAGAAGGCAGAAGCATACCCAAACTCTGATTAAAGAGGCATATTTAAAGCTCAAAGAGGCAGAAAGTCAACTTACCTTAGTTATTGAGGGGAGTAGGGAAGTGAATGTTGTCTTACAGAAGATTGTTATTGCTAAAGCAGCAATTAATGAGATCTCAGCAAAAAAGTGGCAGAAAAATACCTCTCAAGGCGTTTTGAATGCTATGGATATAGTGAGAAGGCGGGCCGCCTGCTGCGGTACGGGCACGCCATAAGGCGGCCACTGGTATTATTAGAGAAATTAAAGACTGACAGGGACGGATTGTCTCAGATCCTGAAGGTATTAGGGAGGTTTTTCGTATGCATTATGTTGAACTTTATAAACCTTCCCCTCCCATAGACGTGCAAGCAATGTATAGGGTTTTAAGCACTATAGAGATATGTAAGCTCATAAAGGCATTATGGGATGGAATTAGCATGGATGAACTCGAAGAGGCAATTCAGGGACTTCCCACTGGAGAAGCTGTAGGAACAGATGCAGTCCCCTTAGAATTGTATAAATACCTTAAGGCTTTACTGCTGACTGTAATGCTAGAACTGTTTACTCAGGTGCAAAAAGGTAGCAAAGCTCCCCCCTCTTGGTCTTCTGCTAAGATAGTAGTATTATTTAAAAAGGGGAAAACACCACAAACTCCTAGTTCGTATAGGCCAATTACAGTAATAAAAAGAGATATTAAGATCTACTCTAAAATATTTGCATCACAGTTATCTACTGTTATTAAGAAACTAGTCACACCAAATCAACATGGGTTTGTTCTCGGGTGGGACACTACTGATCATATTAGAAGAGTTATCACTCATGGCAGTGGCATTACTAAATGCTGAAAAGGCCTTTGACAGGGTTAATTGGGATTATTTGTGGAAAATATTGGAGGTGAATGGTCTGGGAGATAAACTCTTGTTGGCAATAAAAGCTATCTATATGCATCCAAGTGCTCGGATACAACTTATGGGAGGACAATTCGATAGTATACAAATTGGGTGGGGCACCAAACAGGGGTGTCCATGCTCCCCATTGCTGTTTGCAGTATATATTGATCCCTTGCTTAGGCAGTTAGAAAAGAACCACGCCATTTTACCAGTTCATAGGTATGGATGGAATACCGAGATACGAGCATATGCAAATGATATAGCTGTTGTAACAGCTAATTCGGATGAAGCCCTAAGAGAACTAGAGGAGGAGGCGAGTAAGTTTGGAGAGTTTTCCAGGTATTTATTGAACAGAGAAAAAAATCAGCTGTTGGTTAATAAGTATACGACTACTCACGACGTTCATAAAGTGGACCATGCAGTATACTTAGGTATAGAGATTAATCCCTACGGTGGAGAAGATAGTTAGTCTAAACTTGACGCCGATTTTAGGGAAAGCAAAACAAGATTTTAGTAGATGGAACAACTTGCCTATGTCTATAATGCGGCGATGCAATATGCTCAAAATTATATTTGTACCCAAGGTGCAGTATCTTTTTTGGACAATTCCATTGGGTTTTGAAAAATCATGGTTTATAGCAATAGATCAGTTAGTAACAAGATTTATCTGGGCGTATGGTAAGAGTAGAAGAGCTAGTAAATGTATGTCCTTACCTAGAGAGAAGGGGGCATGGTCCTTACCAAACTTAAAATTATATCAATTGGCAGCTGCTTTCTAATATATGCATCCGTTGATGGTAGACAAAAATAGTGTAACAGGGGTAGGATATTGGCCAAATATCTACGAGCTATTAATTGGACCAATATCTAATGGTGGACTGTTGGTGTTGGTGGAACCCAGTTATTATAAGAAAGTGTGGTTCAAGCTATTAGAGGCTGCTTTTAAATGTTGGAGCCCTTGGCGGAAAAAAGCAGGACTTGGCAGGTTTAACCAGTATACGCCAATAGATAATAACCCCTCCCTCCCAGAGATATTCAAAGATCGTTGCTTTGCCAAGTGGGTCTTGCAAGGGGTTCAGAGGTTAGGAGATTTTTATGAGGGAACTGGGATCAGAACATTTGAGGATCTCCGAGAAAGGTATAGATTGGAGCAAAGGGAATTTTTTATATATTTACAAATAAGAGATTGTCTAAGTAAGAAAACCGGTGGGCCGGAGGGGTTTCTAAAAAGCCCCACTCTTGGAGAAGATAACAGGTGGGGCCCGATTGTCAATCAGCTTTATATATTCAATACTCATGTCGGAGCAACCCAATGATCTTGAGAAACATAGTAAGAAGTGGGAAGGTAGTTTTAATAATGGAGGCATTACATTTTATGAATCCTTTGAACTTGGTTGTACTATGTTGAGTTTATCAGCATTGCAGGCACAGCATTATAAGACAATATATGACCTATATTTTACCCCATCTAAAATAGCTAAATGGTGAAGGTTGGAGGGGACTCACTGCACGAGGTGTCAGGTATTTGGGGTAGATATTATACATATGTTTGCTACCTGTATACAATTGGAACCGCTGAAATGGGAGATCAAACAGGTTTTAAGAGGGGTGGTGAGATATGATGTGGAGCTCACACCGGATATTATGGTTTTAGGTGTATCGGAGACAGTAGGAATGCCACAAAAAACGTTTATTTGTATATCAATGGCTGTTTATCAATTGTGTGTTGCATCTGCATGGTTAGAACAATAACACCCATCATTTCAGCAGTGGCTGGGACGACTTTGATCTATCTATCTATCATTTGGAGACTGCACTTTATCAACGTAAGGGGAGGAAGGCTAGACGCAAGGGGCAGACAACATAGGGACTCTTTGGGGATTGGGTTAGGTCTAGGTAGTGGCTCAAGAAAAGAAAAATAAGGCATAAAGCACTTTGGTCCATATGTACGAACACATTTTCCCATAGACACAGAATGGGTAAAACCCTTTGATACATCTGGCCCTTTATTCGGAATGTATTGTATTATTGTTTTTTGTTCTCTCTTCTTCCCACTGTTTGTAATTAACTGTTTTTTTCTGCACTCAATACAAATATTTTTTTTTTAAATAGATTTCTCAATGGACAGATGTGCCATGCAGTGTTTGTAGGCTTATTGTCACTTTTCATTTGGATGAGATGCAACTCTGGTTTAATCGTTTCCAGTCGTACAGTTGAGACACAGGTTAACGCTCATTATGTGCGCTTGCAGTGAGGATTTCTTCTTTATAGGAAATTTAAATAATATTAATACGAAAAAAAGATTAAAGGAAAATATTTTCCTGCTAGACTTCATTTAACATGGCAAGTGGAGAGCAAGGGCATGTACAACAGCCTCCACACTTTCTGATCAATCTAGAAAAACCTGCTTTAGAATGGAAGAAATGGTTTTGAGCATTTCAAAAGTATCTTGTAGCTATGGATGCTATGGGATATTCACCAAATAGGAAGTTTGCGCTTTTATTTAACTGTTTCAGTAACAAAGGACAGAACATTTTTGACCATCTGCCAGCATTACAACTACCTAGTGGGGATTCAAGAGATTCAACAAACTGGAATATCTTTATTGAGGAGGAAAAGATTCTGTCACAGCATTTTTCAGAAGAACCGAGCATCGTGCTAGAACATTTTAATTTGTATTCTAGCAAGCAAGACGCAGGAGAATCTACCAATCCATATGTTGCCGAATTAAGAGTGTTGGCTATTACATGTGAATTTAATAATACAGTTGGTCAATACATTAGTGATCCCACTGTTTTATAAAAAAGGGACAGGAGTATTTATTGTGCTGCACAAATCCAACTTTGGAAGAAATGATAAAAATTGCAAAGGGGATTGAAGTTCTGTTTAAATCGTAAAAATATTGGAGAATGCTAGTACATGTGGCAAGTCAGAAAGTGTAAATGTAAGTATGGTTAAAAAATACAAGAAAGTGATAAAGGAAATAATATAGCAATTATGGGATAGATAGATCAAGGCAGAGTGGGTATTTTGTTAAGACTTGGTACAAACGTTCCCATTTCAATGGTTGAATGTAAGTATGAGAACATGAAGGACATACTGGATAAATATCCACGAGTTTTTGCTGACAATAGGTAGTGTGAAGGGATTTGAACATTAAATTATTCTGCGGCAGGATGCTATGCCTGTGGCGCACAAAGTATGTGACATACCTTTATGTGTGAGACAGGAGTTGAGGAAACATCTAGACCAATTGTGTCAAGATAAAATAATTGAACCTGTGAATGCAGCCGAGTGGGTGAGTGTAGTTGTGATAACAAAAAAAACGGTGGTAAAATCAGGTTCTGTGCTGATTTTCACTTGTTAAACAAAAATATTGTTGTGTATTGTTATCTATTGCCTAAAATAAATGAAGCGCTAACAACTTTGGGAGGGGCAAACATTTCAGCCATATTGATCTAGTGCAGCACACCATCAAGTGCCTTTGAAGGAGGAGTCACAATTACTTACCACATTTAGCACTCCTTTTGATGCTTACAAGTAGTTACGATTACCATTTGGGTTAGCGTCCGCTTCTAGCATTTTTAAAAATTAACGCATTGCTTATATAAAGATGTACCGAGGTACAGGCCTTCCAAGACGACATTTTAATTTTGGCAAAGTCCATCCGTGAACACAACTGTATTCTTGATAATGTTTTATCTGTACGTAATGATCACAGAATGACTGCATCACTAGAGAAATGCAATTTTTTGACCAACTAAGTAGAATATCTAGGTTATTGCATACCTTCAGAAGGTATAAAATCTAAAGAAGTTTTGATCAAAGCCTCCACAAAATAAGGAGGAACTTGAATTGTTTGTTGGTTTAAGTGACCATTATGCAGGATTTGTAAGTGGAAATGCTACTCTCATGGAACCACTCAAGATGATTTTGAGAAAAAAAGAAAAGTTTGTTTGGGAAGTTGCTCAACAAAAAGTATTTAAAGACAAAAAGAAAATACTTGCTAATGTACCTGCCTTTTAAAATTTTGTTAGGGGATGTACATGTATCATTTCTGTTTATGCTAGCGCTGTAGGGCAAGGGGCAGTTGTTTATCAAAGCTTGGGTACAAACGAGCACACTATAGCTTTCACTTCAAGGACTCTTTCAGAAGTTGAGAAAAGATATGGTACAATCTAAAGAGAAGCATTAGCATGTACATGGGCAATGGAGAAATACATAGCATATGTGTGGGAAACCAAATTTGTGTTATGCACTGATCATAAGCCTTTGATGTATCTATTAGGTGAAAAAAATGGTCAGCAGCTTCCTCTAGACTAATTCGTAGTCTCTCAAAGTTGCAAGAATATAACTTCGATATCAGGTACATACCTGGAGGAACTAATGTTAGAGCTCATTGTCTATCGAGATTACCAATAAGGGGACGAGAAAAATCTATGGACTTGATCAATGATGTTTCTGAGTGTGTAGTGGCTGGTATTGATTTAATTGATGTGTGTCAATGTACGGTGAGTGAAGAAGAATGGAACAAAGCATATGAAGAAGATTGCATTTCATCTAAAGTATTAGCTTATGTCAACAAAGTGTGGCCATCACTCAAACAATTACAGGGAGATATACATTCTTTTGGGCAGACGGCAGCTCAACTAACTATTGAGTCTGCTATTTTGTTGAGAGCTGGTAAATTTGCTCCACTAAAAAGATTAAGATGTAAAATAATTGGGTTAGCACATTCTGGGCATTTGGGTACCACTGCTATGAAACAAAATGTTAAGGTGTCATTTTTGGTGGCCTTATATGGATACAAATATTAATATATATGCTGATAAATGTGAAGAGTGTTTGCTAGCCAACAAACATTGGAAAGTAGAGGAAACACCTTTAGTACCTAGTCCTTTTCCTGGGGGTCCTTGGAGTAAAAGAGAACTTGACTTTTCGGGACCAATTTCGAGTTTACTGGAAAATTTAAGATACATGTCAGTACTTACTGATTATTATTCTAAGTGGGTCTATTATGAATTTGTGCAAGAAGTAAGTACACAAGTTGCTATTGATTTCTTAAACAAAATATTTGTCCAAGAGGGTTACCCTCTGGAGTTGGTAACTTAAAATGTTATTCAATTAGTTTCTGAAAAATTAGGTCTTTTCTCAGGAACAAACGGATTATACATTATACTGTGGAATTGTACAGCCCAAGTTCTAATGGAGCAGTTGAGAGGGTTAATAGATTATTTAATAGGGAATTCAAACAGCTTTGACTTGTAGTCGTAATGTAGAAGAATTTGTGGGGAACAAAATATGGGCATATCATAAAACCCCTCATAGTGTTATAGGGGTACACTTTTTTTCTTGTTGAGGGGTAGAAGTGCTTGTTTTCTGACTGGTTAAACGAAAAGTCATCTTCCAGTAATGCACAAGAAGAGGTGGATTTGATGAAATTCAGCTCTTAAATACAAAATTCGTAGCAGAAAATGAAGAAATAATGTGATCAAATTAATTCTGTGAAGGACAAAGAATTTGCTATTGGGACCTGAGTAATGTTGAAGAACATGAGATCTAAAAAGACCAAGGTTGAATTTCACTATAATGGTCCATTTAAAATTATTAAGGTTGCTCGTACATCTGTGCATTTGGAGGATGGACGTTAGGGGCCTAAAAGTAATTTGATTCCCCTAAAAGAGTTTAAAAAAAATATCATTATAAAAAAATTACAGGTACATGAAAATGGATTATTTCCCTTTCTGGTTTCTCAGCAAGGGCATGCTGCAATGGTATCACAACAAAAAACACCTGTTGTAAATGTATCACCTTTTCTGGACGCAGATGGTGCTGAGTCTGATGAAGAGAGTGTAAATTCTAATAATGACATTTTCACCACCAGGCGTGGTCGTGTGCCTTGAAAACCTGGATACTTACAGGAGTTTGGATTGAGGTAACATTTAACAAGATGCATATTCTTCGGTTATCGTTGCTACGCATTGTTATTGACTGTATGTGGCATGGCAACGTATTTATTATTTTATTCACAGTATATATATATATATATATATATATATATATATATATATATATATATATATATATATGTATATATATATATATATATATATGTTGTAAACGCACTGTATTGAGTTGTTGGAGTGTTCGGTAGGGGCTTTCTACTTCTGTAGGCATCAATACATTCTGAATCCAGATTGCGACTGGACAGCAGTTGACAGTTGGAGACTGTAAAGAAATGGCTCCCTGTTGCAGTTACCCCCCACTTTTTGCCTGATACTGATGCTGACTTGACTGAGAAGTGTGCTGGGACCCTGCTAACCAGGCCCCAGCACCAGTGTTCTTTCACCTAAAATGTACCATTGTTTCCACAATTGGCACAACCCTGGCACCTAGGTAAGTCCCTTGTAACTGGTACCCCTGGTACCAAGGGCCCTGATGCCAGGGAAGGTCTCTAAGGGCTGCAGCATGTCTTATGCCACCCTAGGGACCCCTCACTCAGCACAGACACACTGCTTGCCAGCTTGTGTGTGCTGATGGGGAGAAAATGACTAAGTCGACATGGCACTCCCCTCAGGGTGCCATGCCAACCTCCCACTGCCTGTGGCATAGGTAAGTCACCCCTCTAGTAGGCCTTACAGCCCTAAGGCAGGGTGCACTATACCACAGGTGAGGGCATATGTGCATGAGCACTATGCCCCTACAGTGTCTATGCAAAACCTTAGACATTGTAAGTGCAGGGTAGCCATAAGATTATATGGGCTGGGAGTCTGTCAAAAACGAACTCCACAGCTCCATAATGGCTACACTGAATACTGGGAAGTTTAGTATCAAACTTCTCAGAATAATAAACCCACACTGATGCCAGTGTTGGATTTATTAAAAAATGCACACAGAGGGCATCTTAGAGATACCCCCTGTATTTTACCCAATTGTTCAGTGCAGGACTGACTGGTCTGTGCCAGCCTGCTGCTGAGAGACGACTGTCTGACCTCATGCGGTGAGAGCCTTTTTGCTCTCTGAGGACAGAAACAAAGCCTGCTCTGGGTGGAGGTGCTTCACACCTCCCCCCTGCAGGAACTGTAACACCTAGCAGTGAGCTTCAAAGGCTCAAGCTTCGTGTTACAATGCCCCAGGGCACTCCAGCTAGTGGAGATGCCCGCCTCCTGGACCCAGCCCCCACTTTTGGCGGCAAGTCCAGGAGAAATAATGAGAAAAACAAGGAGGAGTCACTGGCCAGTCAGGACAGCCCCTAAGGTGTCCTGAGCTGAGGTGACTCTGACTTTTAGAAATCCTCCATCTTGTAGAAGGAGGATTCCCCCAATAGGGATAGGAATGTGACCCCCTCCCCTTGGGAGGAGGCACAAAGAGGGTGTACCCACCCTCAGGGCTAGTAGCCATTGGCTACTAACCCCCCAGACCTAAACACGCCCTTAAATTTAGTATTTAAGGGCTACCCTGAACCCTAGAAAATTAGATTCCTGCAAACAACAAGAAGAAGGACTGCCTAGCTGAAAACCCCTGCAGAAGAAGACCAGAAGACAACAACTGCCTTGGCTCCAGAAACTCACCGGCCTGTCTCCTGCCTTCCAAAGAACTCTGCTCCAGCGACGCCTTCCAAAGGGACCAGCGACCTCTGAATCCTCTGAGGACTGCCCTACTTCGATGACGACAAGAAACTCCCGAGGACAGCGGACCTGCTCCAAAAAGACTGCAACTTTGTTTCAAGAAGCAGCTTTAAAGAACCCTGCAATCTCCCCGCAAGAAGCGTGAGACTTGCAACACTGCACCCGGCGACCCCGACTCGGCTGGTGGAGAACCAACACCTCAGGGAGGACCCCCAGACTACTCTACGACTGTGAGTACCAAAACCTGTCCCCCCTGAGCCCCCACAGCGCCGCCTGCAGAGGGAATCCCGAGGCTTCCCCTGACCACGACTCTCTGAAACCTAAGTCCCGACGCCTGGAAAAGACCCTGCACCCGCAGCCCCCAGGACCTGAAGGACCGGACTTTCACTGCAGAAGTGACCCCCAGGAGTCCCTCTCCCTTGCCCAAGTGGAGGTTTCCCCGAGGAAGCCCCCCCTTGCCTGCCTGCAGCGCTGAAGAGATCCCTTGATCTCTCATTGACTAACATTGCAAACCCGACGCTTGTTCTTACACTGCACCCGGCCGCCCCCGCGCCGCTGAGGGTGAAATTTCTGTGTGGGCTTGTGTCCCCCCCGGTGCCCTACAAAACCCCCCTGGTCTGCCCTCCGAAGACGCGGGTGCTTACCTGCAAGCAGACCGGAACCGGGGCACCCCCTTCTCTCCATTGCAGCCTATGCGTTTTGGGCACCACTTTGAACTCTGCCCCTGACCGGCCCTGAGCTGCTGGTGTGGTAACTTTGGGGTTGCTCTGAACCCCCAACGGTGGGCTACCTTGGACCAAGAACTGAACCCTGTAAGTGTCTTACTTACCTGGTAAAACTAACAACTTACCTCCCCCAGGAACTGTGAAAATTGCACTGTGTCCACTTTTTAAATAGCTATTTGTGAATAACTTGAAAAGTATACATGCAATTGAAATGATTCAAAGTTCCTAATGTACTTACCTGCAATACCTTTCAAACAAGATATTACATGTTAAATTTGAACCTGTGGTTCTTAAAATAAACTAAGAAAAGATATTTTTCTATAACAAAACCTATTGGCTGGATTTGTCTCTGAGTGTGTGTACCTCATTTATTGTCTATGTGTATGTACAACAAATGCTTAACACTACTCCTTGGATAAGCCTACTGCTCGACCACACTACCACAATATAGAGCATTAGTATTATCTATTTTTACCACTATTTTACCTCTAAGGGGAACCCTTGGACTCTGTGCATGCTATTCCTTACTTTGAAATAGCACATACAGAGCCAACTTCCTACATTGGTGGATCAGCGGTGGGGTACAAGACTTTGCATTTGCTGGACTACACAGCCAATACCTGATCACACGACAAATTCCAAAATTGTCATTAGAAATTGATTTTTGCAATTTGAAAAGTTTTCTAAATTCTTTAAAGTCCTGCTAGGGCCTTGTGTTAGTCCCTGTTAGCATTTCTTTTAGAGTTTAAAAGTTTGGTAAAAGTTTGAATTAGAACCTAGAACTAGTTTTAGATTCTTAAAAAGTATTCCAACTTTTAGTAGCATAATGTCTAGCACAGATGTGACTGTGGTGGAACTCGACACCACACCTTACCTCCATCTTAAGATGAGGGAGCTAAGGTCACTCTGTAAAATAAAGAAAATAACAATGGGCCCCAGACCTTCCAAACTACAGCTCCAGGAGCTGTTGGCAGAGTTTGCAAAGGCCAACCCCTCTGAGGATGGCAACACAGAGGATGAAGATAGTGACTTGGAGGAAAATTCCCCCCTACCAGTCCTATTTAGGGAGAACAGGGTCTCTCAAACCCTGACTCCAAAAATAGTAGTCAGAAATGCTGGCTCCCTCACAGGAGGGTCCAGCCTCTCTGAAATCACTGAAGGTAACTCCAGTGAAGAGGACATCCAGTTAGCCAGGATGGCCAAAAGATTGGCTTTGGAAAAACAGATCCTAGCCATAGAAAGGGAAAGACAAGAGATGGGCCTAGGACCCATCAATGGTGGCAGCAACATAAATAGGGTCAGAGATTCTCCTGACATGTTGAAAATCCCCAAAGGGATTGTAACAAAATATGAAGATGGTGATGACATCACCAAATGGTTCACAGCTTTTGAGAGGGCTTGTGTAACCAGAAAAGTGAACAAATCTCACTGGGGTGCTCTCCTTTGGGAAATGTTCACAGGAAAGTGTAGGGATAGACTCCTCACACTCTCTAAAAAAGATGCAGAATCTTATGACCTCATGAAGGGTACCCTGATTGAGGGCTTTGGATTCTCCACTGAGGAGTATAGGATTAGATTCAGGGGGGCTCAAAAATCCTCGAGCCAGACCTGGGTTGATTATGTTGACTACTCAGTGAAAACACTGGATGGTTGGGTAACTGGAAATGAAGTGTATGACTATGTTGGGCTTTATAATTTGTTTATGAAAGAACACATTTTAAGTAACTGCTTCAATGAAAAGTTGCATCAGTATCTGGTAGACCTAGGTCCAATTTCTCCCCAAGAATTGGGAAAGAAGGCAGACCACTTGGTCAAGACTAGGGTAACCAAAACTTCCACTGGGGGTGACCAAAAGAAAGGGGTTACAAAGCCTCCCCAGGAGAAAGTGGGTGACACTAGAAACAAAGAAAAAGAGTCCTCTGTAGGCCCCCAAAAACCAGAACAGGTGGGTGGGCCCAGAGACACAACCCAAAACAAAGGTGGGTACCAGGGTAAGAGCTGGGATGCCACTAAGGCATGGTGCCATAACTGTAAACAGACAGGGCACCACACCAAGGACACTTCTTGTCCCAAAAACAAACCCCCTAGCAAAATCCCAGGGGTGACCAGTGTAGCCATTGGGGATGACTCCTCAGATGAGGAGGTCTTCATAGCCTTCAACTGGAAAAAGGGCCCAACAGGTGAGTTGGAGATTCCAGAGGGAAGTAGACACTTCCACCACCTACAGGTGAATGGAATCCCAGCCACTGCCCTGAGAGACACTTGTGCCAGTCACACTATTGTGCATGACAGGCTGGTGTTCTCAAACCAGTACATCCCAGGTGAGATGGCCAGAGTAAGAGTTAGCCCAGACAGGGTCACTAATAGGCCTGTGGCTTTTGTACCCATAGAAGTGGGTGGAACTTTTAGCTGGAGAAGGGTGGTAGTCAGTACAGACCTCCCCCTTGATTGCCTCCTTGGAAATGACTACCCAGAGGTTAGTCAGAGCCTAAGAGAAGAACTGGTCCAGGGCCAGTCCTCTCCCAAGGATTCTGGAGTGCCTGCCTCTGCAGTAAATGCAAGTAGGCCCCAGAAGAAAAAGAAAAGGAAACAGAGTAGGAAAGGTGGACAACCTTTAGCCAAGGTTCCAGCAAGCCAAGGAGATTCTGCTCCAGTAGAGGAGAACTCCAAAAGTGGCTCTGATAAAGTCCAACCTGACCCACAAGAAGTCCTGGCTAGTCAGGCAACTGTTAAGCCTGAGTGGGTGGCTCCTCAGCTAACAGAAGAAAGAGTGGAAGAAGGGTGTTTACTACAAGATGTGGTAACCCCCCACTCTAATACAGCAGACAGGCACCCTGAACCCAAAGAAGCCTGTAACTTAGCCCCTTCCCTTGTAGGTGAAGAGCTAAAGGTGTGGTTCTGGGCACTGACAGCTGTCAGTGGCCTCTGCTGGGTGTTAGCCTTTATGGCTGCACTATCCTTGGCATGGTGGTCTGACCCCATGCCAAATAACAAGTTAGGCCCCCTGACCCTGTTGGTCATGGTGGGGTTACTCCAGCTCTGGGTAACCTCTTTGGGTAAGCTAGGGGTGACCCTGGCTAAAATAAGACTAGCAGAGGTGGATACCTCTAACCCCAAAATAGAGAGAATGGGTGGAGACATTAAAGACACAGACAAGAGGCAATTCAGACTAGGTCCTATCACTGTGGAAGTGGGTCAGTTCCCCAGAGGGAATGACCTGAACAGGAGGATGTAAGGCAGAGTAGGCCCTGCAACAAACCAGCCTATTTCCTCTACTCTTCCTCGCCTGACAGACTAGGAAGACTCTCCCAGCTTTGGCTGAGTCTCCTGGCCTGTGGGCTGGGGGGGGCTTGTGTAAAGAAATGGCTCCCTGTTGCAGTTACCCCCCACTTTTTGCCTGATACTGATGCTGACTTGACTGAGAAGTGTGCTGGGACCCTGCTAACCAGGCCCCAGCACCAGTGTTCTTTCACCTAAAATGTACCATTGTTTCCACAATTGGCACAACCCTGGCACCTAGGTAAGTCCCTTGTAACTGGTACCCCTGGTACCAAGGGCCCTGATGCCAGGGAAGGTCTCTAAGGGCTGCAGCATGTCTTATGCCACCCTAGGGACCCCTCACTCAGCACAGACACACTGCTTGCCAGCTTGTGTGTGCTGATGGGGAGAAAATGACTAAGTCGACATGGCACTCCCCTCAGGGTGCCATGCCAACCTCCCACTGCCTGTGGCATAGGTAAGTCACCCCTCTAGTAGGCCTTACAGCCCTAAGGCAGGGTGCACTATACCACAGGTGAGGGCATATGTGCATGAGCACTATGCCCCTACAGTGTCTAAGCAAAACCTTAGACATTGTAAGTGCAGGGTAGCCATAAGATTATATGGGCTGGGAGTCTGTCAAAAACGAACTCCACAGCTCCATAATGGCTACACTGAATACTGGGAAGTTTAGTATCAAACTTCTCAGAATAATAAACCCACACTGATGCCAGTGTTGGATTTATTAAAAAATGCACACAGAGGGCATCTTAGAGATACCCCCTGTATTTTACCCAATTGTTCAGTGCAGGACTGACTGGTCTGTGCCAGCCTGCTGCTGAGAGACGACTGTCTGACCTCATGCGGTGAGAGCCTTTGTGCTCTCTGAGGACAGAAACAAAGCCTGCTCTGGGTGGAGGTGCTTCACACCTCCCCCCTGCAGGAACTGTAACACCTAGCAGTGAGCTTCAAAGGCTCAAGCTTCGTGTTACAATGCCCCAGGGCACTCCAGCTAGTGGAGATGCCCGCCTCCTGGACCCAGCCCCCACTTTTGGCGGCAAGTCCAGGAGAGATAATGAGAAAAACAAGGAGGAGTCACTGGCCAGTCAGGACAGCCCCTAAGGTGTCCTGAGCTGAGGTGACTCTGACTTTTAGAAATCCTCCATCTTGTAGAAGGAGGATTCCCCCAATAGGGATAGGAATGTGACCCCCTCCCCTTGGGAGGAGGCACAAAGAGGGTGTACCCACCCTCAGGGCTAGTAGCCATTGGCTACTAACCCCCCAGACCTAAACACGCCCTTAAATTTAGTATTTAAGGGCTACCCTGAACCCTAGAAAATTAGATTCCTGCAAACAACAAGAAGAAGGACTGCCTAGCTGAAAACCCCTGCAGAAGAAGACCAGAAGACAACAACTGCCTTGGCTCCAGAAACTCACCGGCCTGTCTCCTGCCTTCCAAAGAACTCTGCTCCAGCGACGCCTTCCAAAGGGACCAGCGACCTCTGAATCCTCTGAGGACTGCCCTACTTCGACGACGACAAGAAACTCCCGAGGACAGCGGACCTGCTCCAAAAAGACTGCAACTTTGTTTCAAGAAGCAGCTTTAAAGAACCCTGCAATCTCCCCGCAAGAAGCGTGAGACTTGCAACACTGCACCCGGCGACCCCGACTCGGCTGGTGGAGAACCAACACCTCAGGGAGGACCCCCAGACTACTCTACGACTGTGAGTACCAAAACCTGTCCCCCCTGAGCCCCCACAGCGCCGCCTGCAGAGGGAATCCCGAGGCTTCCCCTGACCACGACTCTCTGAAACCTAAGTCCCGACGCATGGAAAAGACCCTGCACCCGCAGCCCCCAGGACCTGAAGGACCGGACTTTCACTGCAGAAGTGACCCCCAGGAGTCCCTCTCCCTTGCCCAAGTGGAGGTTTCCCCGAGGAAGCCCCCCCTTGCCTGCCTGCAGCGCTGAAGAGATCCCTTGATCTCTCATTGACTAACATTGCGAACCCGACGCTTGTTCTTACACTGCACCCGGCCGCCCCCGCGCCGCTGAGGGTGAAATTTCTGTGTGGGCTTGTGTCCCCCCCGGTGCCCTACAAAACCCCCCTGGTCTGCCCTCCGAAGACGCGGGTGCTTACCTGCAAGCAGACCGGAACCGGGGCACCCCCTTCTCTCCATTGCAGCCTATGCGTTTTGGGCACCACTTTGAACTCTGCCCCTGACCGGCCCTGAGCTGCTGGTGTGGTAACTTTGGGGTTGCTCTGAACCCCCAACGGTGGGCTACCTTGGACCAAGAACTGAACCCTGTAAGTGTCTTACTTACCTGGTAAAACTAACAAAAACTTACCTCCCCCAGGAACTGTGAAAATTGCACTGTGTCCACTTTTTAAATAGCTATTTGTGAATAACTTGAAAAGTATACATGCAATTGAAATGATTCAAAGTTCCTAATGTACTTACCTGCAATACCTTTCAAACAAGATATTACATGTTAAATTTGAACCTGTGGTTCTTAAAATAAACTAAGAAAAGATATTTTTCTATAACAAAACCTATTGGCTGGATTTGTCTCTGAGTGTGTGTACCTCATTTATTGTCTATGTGTATGTACAACAAATGCTTAACACTACTCCTTGGATAAGCCTACTGCTCGACCACACTACCACAAAATAGAGCATTAGTATTATCTATTTTTACCACTATTTTACCTCTAAGGGGAACCCTTGGACTCTGTGCATGCTATTCCTTACTTTGAAATAGCACATACAGAGCCAACTTCCTACAGAGACGGATTGCATGGGTGTCAGAGCTCGCTTCTTTATCCATTATTCTACTAAATAAATACTTATTCATAACCTATCTGGTGTTTGGAGAATGATTCATTGAGCACAACATACCCCTCTCCTCTTCAATCCATACCCTTTGTGTCATTTCTTCTGTTGATGTTGTTGAAGGGATGACGGAAAGGAGGGTTGGAGTTGCTGAGCTGCTCCTCGAACCCTCTTTACCACCGCTCCTTCCCACCAACAGAAGAAAGCGTATCAAGATGGTGGGCATGACTGTGGAGGCACTGGGGGCAGTAATAGCTGCCATTAGCTCCTCAGTAGCCCCTCCTCAGTAGCCCCAATGAGAGTATATGTTGGAAATGTTGAAGCCCTTTATACTTAATAAGCTTTGAATTAATAAATGGTAAGCCGTGGTTACCAATGGAAGAGCTCACGCCTTCTAAGGATGGGTGTGAGCTGTTTTAGTCAAACTCAACACTGACACCAGGATCACCTGTGAGCTATTCCAACCTGTGCAATTAACACACATGTGCCAAATACTTCCCCACAAAGGTGTTAGTGTCAGTTATTAAAGCTGCCATGCAGAATAACATTATTCTGGCAAGAAATAGCGATGGCAATGCTATGACTTTAGTGAGGAAGACCCTCAGCTGTTGCAAAGCAGCATCCATCTGTTCAGGTTTCAGGAAGGCCTGTACAGTTGATCAGTGACTGATGCAGAAGTGAAGTAGCTTCAACCCCCAACCACTCGATATGTCTAAAGGAAACAGAAGGTCTACTGATAGCTAGAGAGAGAGCGTGTCTGAGTGAGCGAGGGGGGGGGGGGGGGGGGGGTAAAACTGTATTACCCAGCAGTAGAAGATAACTCCTCACCAAACTTCTCCAAAAAACGTAAAATGCAACATTTAAATCAACTATGAATAAATTCAAGATTGGTAGGCAGTATCGCAGGTTAACATGCAGCAAAAGTATTCACCACTCGTTGCTCTCATTGCTATATAGACCCTTTCACAGGCAGAACATTTTTTCTGTGTTTTCTCAGAGTGGTGGCCGTGTTCACTTATGGTGGACAGATAGCGGGAAATTTTGTCCATTTTGCATCAATCGTTTTTGACAACCAATGGTGCGCATATAGTAGCAGATAATCTGCAGAACATCTCATGCAGTTTATCCATGGGGAACTCAGATGAGCTGAGGGCCTGAGACCATGCTATCATGCTCTGATATCCTGCTCGGACTTCAGTAGGTGTACCAGAGAGAGGCTTATTTTAGCACAGAAGTGTGTAATAAATTGTGGGTTCAAAACTGTATATAGGTTGTCTCTTTAGCAAAGAAGCCACCCACACATGGTCAGGTGGCAGCTCCGGTACAGGGAGATGTGAAATAGATGAATCGCAAGAAATCCCAGAATACTCTTGATTGCGGTTTGGAGTTTGAGACACTAACAGGTAAAGGAGGAGACTCCCACCAGTAAATATTGCCATTTAACAGGGAATATATGAGCATGGTCATCCCAGGCATATAGTAAGCAGGACACTGAGGTGGTGGACATCCCTGGCACAAGAAGACATTCTTAGCACATGGAGGCCACTACTGGCATATGTTGACCCTCTCTGTGATGTGGTGGGGATCACTGGCACATGATTACCATTTCTGCTGTATGTTGTGCATTACGGCACAAGGCATGTTTGTAGTCATTCTGTCATCTGTTGACCACCCATGGGGCATAAGGTAGCCAGTACTGGTATTTGAAGGGCATCCCTGAAAGGTGGTGGGTATCGCTGGTTTACAGTGACTACACTTGACATAAGGTAGCCAACCACAGTATCTGAGGAGCATTCCTTAAATATGGTGGGTGTCCCATGCATCTGAAGATAATTGTTAGTATAAGGCGGCATCTAGCAGCCACATCTATGTACCTGATTACAACACCCATGTTATGTTAGGCAGTCATATCTGGTGGTCAGTCCTGGGATTTAGTGTTATCTCCGGCTTCTTATGGTCAAAATAAGGTACTGTCAAAATGTTTGTTTGTAACTGGACAACTGGAATTATCATCAGGGATTGGAGGAAATAAAATAATATATCAACGACTCATCCACCACATTTAAAACGTTTACTAAAAATACACAATTGTCTCAGGTAGAAACATTAAAACTGTGTTCCTGATGCTTAAATCTGGCAATAATGCAACACGCCCCATTTGAGATACAGGATGAATGTGCTGACCTCGAGATGTGCCATATTATGGTGCACAGTCACTGATGAAGCTTCTGGGACAACCCTATCCATTTTCCTGCCTTCACCTATCACTGTTTAAGGATCAAATCTGTTTATTGCTTTTTTTATTAAAAAACATAAACATACAAAACACAGCTCATCACGGGACATAAAAATAAAATGTATCAACACAGTAGCAATTTCGTATCTTCATACAGAGGTCCCTCTCATAAATCCAAGACCATACCTAGAGGTATCACTCAACCAGTCCTCTCATTGCAGCACCATGTGCCCACTGGCAGTGCCCAATAGTCTTCCAAGATGTCAGTCCCACAGATGAGAACCACATAAACATATTAATAAAAACACATCAACTATGCCTCCCTCCGAAAAACCATGTCATCCTCCTGCCTCTCAGCTCCTCTACCCCTTGCATCGTCCAGGCTCAGCTCCCCCCCAGCAATCCCCCACAGCATTCTAACCATGAATTCAAATCAGCCTCAAGACTCTCGGGTAGATTGGGCATGTCAGTTCAGTAAATCCTGCGGAAAGAATCTGCTGCTGGGAGGCTAGTGTAAGTTTCTCCATAGCTAGGATAAACCACAGCTTCTGGAGCCATGAGATACGCGTCAGGACCCTGTCTGTACCCCAGAGAGCTAGGAGCAGCTGCAGCACTGCGTTAAGTGCTAGGGCCATCTGCCTCCCTTTTAGACATCTTAAAGGAAAAGTAAGGGGATTGGGCAGCCCCAATAAAATGCACAATGGGAGTCTCGGGATCTTAACTTGGAACGCTTCATCAATATAATCTATAATGTTTTCCCAATATCGGTGTAGCTTGGGGCAGTGCCAAAGCAAGTGCACAAGTGTGCCTGTGGCTCCACACCCCCTCCAGCAAAGGTCCGACTTATCATGGTCCCATGCATGCAACCGCGCTGGAGTGTAGTACCAGTATGAAGCGATTTTATATGATGTCTCTGTCCCTGCTGCATTATATACTATGTGGTGTATTCTATAGAATATGCTGTCCCATTCCTCATCCGAGAGTTCTCTCTCCAGCTCCCTCTCCCATCTCAACTGACCCTTTGACTTAGGCGGGCGGTTTTCCCCTTGCAGAAGCCGATAAAGTTCTTAGATGATTCTCTTATCATCCTTCTTTAGGAACAGCCATTTCTCAAATGGCGTAAGAGGCCTATCTATTAAAGCTCTATTCGCCGGCAAGAGAACCCAGTGCCGGACCTGATAGTACATCAGCCTATCCGCCTCCACTAGGCCATAAGCCTCTCTCATCTGGTCAAAGGACAACACTCCATGCTCATCAAAAAGACTTCCTACCCTCCTACAGCCCCCTTCGTACCAACGTCTCAGGGCTTCCAAGTTGAGTCCAGGCTCGAAGTCAGGGTTCGTGCCTATGGGGTTCATCGGGGACAGAAAATAAGTCAGCCCTAAACAGCAAACCACTGCATCCCATACGCGTAACGTTGTTCCGGTAATCGGGGAAGAATAAAGACCTCCAGCCCTGTGCCGGCGCCGGAGCCAAGGCTCCTTCCATATATGAGAGCCCGCCACCGCCTGGTCCATAAAGCACCAGTGCTTCTCCGTGAGTGGGCGACTCCACTCCATAAGAAAGCGCAGCTGTGTTGCCTGGAAATATCTCAGAAGACATGGAATCGCCAATCCCCCACTACCCTTGGGGTGATATAAAACCTGCTGCGGTAGACGCGCTGAGCGATCCTCCCCTATAAATCTCAGGACCGCCGATTGTAGAGTGGCAATCGTCCGGGGCGGTGGGGTTAAAAGGAGCACCTGAAACATGTATAGTATTTGCGGAAAGACTGTCATCTTGACCGCAGCCACCCTACCCAGCCAAGACAGCTTATGTCTCCCCTACAAGTCCAGGTCCCGCTGTATATCGCGAACCAGCTTCGTGTAGTTCAGGCTCGCCGTTTTTGCAGCAGACGTCACCAACTCAAACCCCAAGATAGGAAAGACGCGAGGGCAACCAAATAAAGGAATATCGAGCTCTCAAATCCTCCTCGTGATCAGAACTCAAAGACAGACTAAGGACCTAAGACTTCTGCATGTTCATTTTAAATCCCGAAACCTGGCTAAACTCATCTAGTATCTCCATAAGCGCAGGGAAAGAGGTCGCTGGCTCCGCATGGGTAAGAATCACGTTGTCTGCATATAGAGTAATAAGATGGTGGTCTCCACCAAATTTCACACCAGAAACCAAGGGCCTGTCCCGCAAGCGCTGTGCGAGGGGCTCCATATATAGCGCAAACAGGAGAGGGGAAAGCGGACATACCTGCCTGGTCCCACGCCCGACCGGGAACGGAGTAGAGAGCACGCCATTAACTCGAACCGCAGCTCTAGGGGACTGATAGGCGCATTGGATCCAAGATCTAAAGCCCGGGCCCAAACCGAAGCGCTCCAAGACCCGGAAACGATATGGCCAATGAACCCTATCGAACGCCTTTTTGGCGTCGAAAGAGAGGAAAAGCGCCTCTCTGAGAGATCTATCCATTTTATCTAGCATATGCAGAAGTCGCTTCGTATTATCACCACACTGTCGATTTGGAATAAAACCTGACTGATCCGGATCAATAAGACCCGGCATATAAGGATTAAGGCAAGAATCCCCGTAAAAAGTTTGGCATCTATATTCAGAAGCGAAATCGGCCTATATGAAGCACACTCCTCTGGGTCCTTGCCCGATTTATGTATAACAGCAATGGTAGCATCCAACATACTCGGCGTCAGGGTTCCCGTCGTCCGAAAAGAATTAAAAAGCCTCACGAGAAGCGGGACGAGCTCCACACAAAAGGTCTTATAAAACAATGCCGTGAACCCGTCAGGGCCGGGGGACTTCCCACTCTTTAGGCAGGAAATTGCCAATATAACTTCTTCTGGCCTTATCTGCTGGTCTAACAGAGACGCTTCCCTCTCACCAAGAGGAGTGATTGCTATGCCCACTAATTATGAATCCAGGGCCGCGTCGTCCTGCTCATTCGGCACGTATAAACCCCAGTAAAACACCGCAAATGCCTCTGCAAACTGGTCGCTCATGCAGGCCTCTTCACTGGAAGGAGAACGAATCAATTTGACCGCTGACGCCGCACCCTGCGCTCGCAACCGGTGCGCCAATAGCTTTCCGCATCTATTGCTCCCAATATAGTATTTGTGCTTAAGTCGTACTACTGCGTACTCCGCCCTATCCCAGTCCAGTTCTTTCAGCTGTTGCCTTGCCCTCTCTAACTCTCGCCAGATTCTGGGCACGCCAGTGGATTTTTGGGAACGCTCCAGGACAGCTACCCTCTGCTCTAGCTTCTCCCTCACCTCTCTCCTGGCTCTATTATCCCTCGCAGACAATGCCATCACCTCGCCCCGCATTACTGCCTTCAGCGCCTCCCACATAATCTCCACAGAAGTGCTGCCATTGTCGTTAAAGCTAATATAATCCCTAATCGCACGCAGGAGCGACTCCACCATCATCTCGCACTGAAGCAAGGAGTCCCTAAAGCGCCAGCTCGGTGTGCCAACGCGACGCATCTCCATGGCAAGTTCAACAGTGATAGGAGCATGATCAGTCAAGGCTCTGGGCTCAATCGTAGCCTCCCTGACCCGGGCATAAATTCATGTGAGGCCAGAAAAAGATCGAGCCGTGCATATGTCTTGGTCGCCGCTGAATGAAAGGAATAATCTCGGAGTGTGGGATGCGACTTCCTCTACACATCCTCCAACCCACACTCAGCCAGCCATTGACGCCCCACCTCCGACAATGCTCCAGTCTGCCCAAAGCATTGGCCCGAGCGGTCAAGCTCGTTATCCATCACCAGATTAAAATCCCCTCCGACCAAAATGGCACTATCAGGCGAACTAAGTATAGGGGAAACTGACTGTCTCAGAAAGGTCTCCTGCTGGGAGTTCGGAGCATAAAGGGAAGCAACGGTGAAGGAGAAGGCCCTAGCCTTATTCTAACAGCCAGGAACCTACCTAGGACTTCATGTACCTTCCCAACTATCTCCCCAGCAAAAGTCCTCGAAAGCAATATTGCCACCCCGCATGTTTTATAGTTGTTGAGGACCAAAGCTGTCTAGGGAACTATCTTGAGCACATGCAAAACGTATCTAGGTGTAACAGATGGGTCTCTTGTAATAGACAGATATGGCTCCCAGATTTCTCTAGAACGGACAGGATCGCTAACCGCTTGGCTGGACTGTTAAGCCCACGGACATTCAAAATTAAGCACTTAATTGTCATACCATCACAGGGAGAAAATTGCTCCCGGGCGGAGAGGATCCACAGAGGGGCCGAGACTCAGAACAGTGCCTCAGCCGCTCCAAGTCACATAACCAACCCATGAGGGCCCATAATGACCAAACCCAGAGGGAAGCATACAAACATATATCTATAATGCACAACAGGTGCTCATAACAGAAAAGTCCTCTCACAACCATCCCAAAGGGGAAAAGTCTCGACAGGGCCGTAGAACCACACCAGTTCACCCGTTGCGTCCATCGCTTCCACCGCCCAGGCCCGCTCAAATGGGCACAGGCCCGCAATCAGCGACCCCTTGCTAACCAACAGCACTCCGTCATTCCTCGCCTAGGCACTTGTCCCAGCCGCTACACTGCTCACAGCCGACTGACGTTCCGAGATCCGCTCCGACTCAGTAGGGCGCTGCTGCTTCCTCCTTCTCTCCTTCCTCCTCCAGCGCGGGCGATCTCCTCCCGCCAGACCCAGATTCAAGTCCGAGCCCCGAGTGTCCCCCTCCAGGCCCAGGATCCGGTGAGCCTCAGATACCGACTTCGTCTGGCGAAGCTGGTCCTCCCAGCGGAAGACAAGGCGGAACGGGTGACCCCATGTATAGGACACGGCATAGGCACGCAAGTGCTCTGTGATAGGTTTGAACTCCCGCCGTCGCTGTAAGGTCCGAACCGACAGGTTCTGGTATAATTGCAAGTGATGGCCTCTAAAATGGACCTGCGGGAGATTGCGTGCCCATTGCAATGTTTTCTTTCAGCCCATAGTTGTGGACGCATGCCAGGATATCCGGCAGGCGGTCCCCGGCCCGCCAACTCGGCCCACACGATGAACTCTATCCAAGACGATCTCCTGGGACGCCTCCAGGTCCAGGACTGAGCGGAACAGCGCCACCACAAAGTCTCTAATGTCATCCTTCTCCGCTCCAATCGGCACTCCTCTAATGCGGATATTGTGTCTGCGCGAGCGGTTCTCAAGGTCCTCCACTGTCATCTGAAGGAGGTCCTGCTGTTCCCGCAAGCGTATAACCTCCTGCTGCAGGACCGCCATCTCCTCACCGCGGGCCGCTTCCCCATCCTCAACCTGGGTAATCCGCTCACCCAGGGACGTAAGCTCCACTCGCAACTCCTTCACCTCATGCAATATATCTTTGCGGAGTTCCTGCAGGTGCCCGCGGAGCGATTTAAACAGGGAGGTGAGGAATCCCTTCGTAACAAGGGCCGCCTCATCCTCCGATGTCTTCCTCCTTGCCTCAGGGGACCTTGTGACTGGCGGTTCTTCAGGGCCCCCCCCCGGCACCAGGCGTCCCCCGTCAACATGTCTCTTACCGTCCTGTCCCGCTTGGGCTTGGAGGCCGCCATCTCCTCTACCTTCTGGCAGCTACAGCTCGGGTATTCCAGCCGGTCCTCTGCTTGCCAACACCGGGCGCGGTAGACTCCTGGGCGGGCCCCTCACCAGCAGCTGTCTGCCTCTCCTCTGCAGGACCCTCCGTAGGACCACTCCCAGAGACAGCTTGATTCTAGGCCAGATAAAGGCCACCATGGGCCTCCCGCACCGCCAACTGGCCTCCAAGATCCACTGCGTCCTCACCACACCCAAACACAGCAGCTCCAGGGGGTCCTCGCCCTTTCGCCGTCCCCTCCGGAGTCTCCGCCCGCAGGTGGGCCCAGCCGTCTCTCCATTCGGGCGCAGGGCTCACCGGCGAGACCCCGCCGCAGGCCCGTCTCCCCAGGGAGCCCCGGCCCCCACCAAGGGCACCGCCGCACCCCGCTGCTTCCCGGCAAGCCTCCAGACTCCGGGCCCGCCGTCCAGCACGGGCCGCCCCCTCCACCCGCCGTGAGCGCCGGCCCAACACACGCGGCCCCGGCTCTCCGATCGGCCGCGGGCACCCTAAGTGCTCAGGCCCCCAGTGCCCGGCAGGTCCAGGCATCCTGTCTGGGCCTCCCGAGCCCTCCCGATCAGGGTCGGGCAGCAAATCCAGGGCCAAGGCGGCAGAGCTCAGACCAACGCGTCCGCTCACGCCGCCATCTTGGCCACGCCCCCCATTCCCCTATCACTGTTTTGAGACTCTACTGTCTTTTTTAAAGCAAGAGGATCTTTATTCAGATTGTATTTTCTCTTAAAAACATGCTTCCTGCAAAATAACGATATACTATTTATAGAGGAAGAACAGCATTTATAGACATATTTTATTCAGACAAGCAAAGAATTTGTTTTAAAAGTCACAGAAAGATGTGCCTGTTGAACAAAGACAGTGAAAGCAACCAAGCCTTGATAAATCTCAATATTCCATATGATGGAAGAGGCTAATATGAGGTATTATTAACTGGAGTGAGTTAGCTTTCTGTGTAAATTCTCTCTAGGCATCGGCAGGGCAGAGCCAGTAAACAGTCTCACAGAATCCTCCTCTTGGCAAAAAATTCAGGTTTATAATGCAACAATATCATAGCTGTCTAACAACGGTGGAATGAGAGTGAGTGTCTGGCCAGAAGTCCCCTGGCGTGGGCCCAGTTTGTGAGATCTAAGGCGTGTCTTGTGCATGGGGATTCCGGGCCGCCCTCAGCACTGGCCTAGCTGCGGTCAGGGAGCACATTGTTTTCAGTAGCGCCATCCTTTAATTAATTGAGTGCCAGACACACTCCTGGGCCAAACTCCCAGACAGAGGCGCCTTGTGCACTCTTCCACAATAGCGTCTATGCGTGCTCTTAATGTGAACCCGATTCAGTGGCTGTCACAACCGCTTTTAGAGGGGCACAGGGCAGCAGGATCAAGTTCCTGGGGACAACATGGGGGATGTGGCCCTTTACTCCTGATGTCCCGGGACCCAACCTAATATGTGTTCTGAGTCACTGGGCCAAATTCTACCCCTTCAGGCCTTAACTCAGTGATAGTGTGGATGGAGCATTTCACTGTTGTTCAGGGTGAAGTAGGTGCAAGAAATACCAGGTCCCATAACTCAAAATACTCACAGTGACCCCAGTAAAATGATTGTCCAGTCCAGTACTGATCTTTGGTGTTAAAATCAGCATTTTCTGCATTCTCTAAACACAGCGCACTAAATAATCCACACAAGTAGCTTCTCAAGACTAGAGCTCACAGGCTTGTCAATGCAGTGCTCCACCCTGCATGTCCTCTTGCTTCCCACCTCTCCTCCTGCATGCTAATACTGCATCCCAGGTGGATTCATTCCTTAGCCTCTCTGCCAGTTATGGGGGACCCTTCGGACCCAGTAATGCCTCCGACAGTTATGGTGGACCTCTTCTGTCCTAGAGGGGTCGCAGATACAGCAGAAGTCCTGATGATGTTGAATCCTCCTGGCCATGTTCCCAACAATCTCAGTGCACTGTCCTGGCTCACGGGAGTCACAGGCTTGGGGCGGAGCCCACAATCTCAGATATCTCCGATAAACCCAGCGGTCCACCTCCTGGCATATGGGGAAATACAAACAGAGTTGATGGCCCCAAGGATTGGGGTATTGCTTAGTGAAATTTAGGGGGAGGAATATCAACTTTCCCAACTAAAAAACAGTAGGTTGCAGAGTGAATGGGTGAGATGAACCAGGTTTGGGATGGACTGTTCCCATGAGGAGCAGGGACCGTACTGATTTGCATTAGGTGGACCTTTGTCTAGAGTGGCACAGTGGGCAGAAAACAATCTGGTGGAATGCTGCCCTGAGCGACTGCCTGTGGCTAGATTATTTGCAAGCATTTCTTCTTACACCTTTTGGGTGTTTGACTTCCAGTAGTGTGCCTGGAAACCTGAGACTGGCAGAGATTTCCAAGCCTACTACTGATAAAGTTTGTGAATATCAAAAAGTAGTACATTTGCACCCATTCAATGGGTACTTATAAGGATGCAGATCTATATATATGTGTAAACCAGTCACTATGTACACTTAAGTTTCCGCTCCAACAAATTAACATGTTGAAAGCTCTTAGCGAAATGAGAACAATGAGAAAAACAGACACAACAAACACAACTCAGGGCCTCCAGAACCAACTATCAAGCCAAGAAGGTATTTGGGGCATGTCATGCCCCAAACACCCCCCGGAAGCTACACTCCTACCCGTCCCACCAAGGCCCGGTAGAACTCATGGCAGTGGTCAAATACAACACAAGGGTCTGGAGTCCCTATTCTGGGATGACTTATTTAAAATATATATGCACTGCATACAATCTTCTTTGTCCCTGCTAAGAGAAGCCTTGATGGCAGAGTTGTCAAATCAGTGCATGTCGGCAGAGCTCCATGTTTCCAGCCCTCACATTTTGCAAATCATTTTATCAAGTAACTGACTGCACCATGTACTAAGCTCAAGTTGCAAAAAGGGGTGGAAGCGGCAGCAAATAAATAGGGTGAGCTGAGCCATGCTGAATCAAGGGTCTTGCTTGACTCTAAGAATCTATGCCCAAGCCATGAAAAAGTTTGTCATGTATATCATGCAACAAATATAGTGTAAAAATATTAAACAAATTCTTCAAATTTTTTAAAAATGTGTATTTCATTAACAAGTGCCTGGGGGTTGCAGTCCTCATCAATCCAGCCTCCCCAGGCCCTGCCCTTCCAAAATGGAACCAACAGGCCTCCGTGTTATGTACCATTCACAGGCATACACAGGCAACCCAGCATTCACATTGTAGTATCACATGCTGTACTGTGATACATGTGCTCCATGAAGGCCAAGGGTTAGTTAGTACACAACCATAGAACTTTACATGAGAGGGACAGTAGTCTGCATTGCAGTGACACAGGTAAAACGATCTGTTCACATTACTTATTCTACTGAACACAGAAATAGGTATGCTGCCACCACTGTGCACGTCACCTAAGTCCAGGTAAAGGCAGTAGCCCTCTGCCTTCACAAGAGTAGCGCTTGGTGTACTTCCCCCCCCCATCTAAGCAGACCTCATTACTGTGAGAAAGGCCTAGGTCATGGCACATACACATGGTCCATTTTCACCCATAATCAAAAATCATTACTAGGGTATCCAGATATCCATGCAGCTGCTGCACTGAGGATAGGGGTGCATCGTCACCATGCAGGGAACTCTTCAATCCTAACAGTAGAAGAGAAGGGTTTTTGTGTTAGATGGGGCAATGTCCCTTGCATGGTACATGGATATGTTGCCTAGTCCTGAGTGTCGCACTACATGCCTATTTGGTATCCCTAATTTTATATTGGCCACGGTATCATGCTAAGCCTATGCACGGAGGCCCAGGCCTGTCCCTGAGTATGTTAAGTCCTAGACCTATCCAATGACCTGGAGTGGCGCACTAAGCTTGCCTTCGTAGTGGCCAGAGGACCAGTATCCCTGTCCTGGGTAGAGCACATAAAGCGATTGTGGTAGCATATAGTGGTTTGGAAGATTAATATTGTGACCAAATCTTTTTAACTGTGTCACTGATGGGGACTATAGGCCCAACTTGGGAAAAGATCTGCTGTTATGGGCATGCAAGGAGCCTTACACTGACATCCTATGTGTATGTTGAGTAGTGTATGTGTAACACATGCACAGTGGTAGGGCTCTGTGTGTGAGTGAGCTTGCATGTGAAGCCGGTGTGATCCATTTTGGATGCCCTTGGCTTGGCATAGCACAAGATGGATAAAGGGGACAGCTTCCATAGACTGTGGAAATGTATTGATTGCATTCCTGTGGCTGGAGGGTGGCGATCCAGACACTGAAGTGATGAGGATGGAGACAGTGTTACATTTAACAAATCCATGAGGACTTTTGTTAGGAAGGGGTAGCAGACTAGTTCTACCTTAGCACAGTCATTTGGTTGATGGTAGTGGTTAGGGGTGGGACTTAATTTTCTGTTGTGAAACGTTAAGACCTTTCTAAGTCAGGCTTACCCTTTTGTTAACACCCCTCCCCTCACCCAATTACTGTTTAAGATAAGCTGATCACTGCTAGGTGCAGAAACGTAGCACTTCATTGTGCCTATGCTCTGGGTGCTCCAGTCTGCAGACAACCACATTACTAACTGCTGTGGCAAGCATCACTGTATACAAAAAGTGAGGAGACCTCAAGATGTGCACTATTATGATGCAAGGTCGCTTATGAAGCTCGCATCTCTAAGAATGCTGGTGATATTTTTGCACTTCTGGCCAGCTCTATCCTTTTTCCTGATTTCTTACACTGCCTTCATATAACCAGATGATCCCTATTATAATTGCATTTACCATTTAATTCATGTTTCCTGCAAGAGGACAAGGTAATCTTTGTGGGGAAAGAACAGCATTTAACTGGAGACATTTTTCTTTTATTTGACCAAGTTAAAAGCATTATTTTTAAAAGTCACAGTAGGGTTTGCCTTTGGATATTAGTGTATATCCAGCTGAGAGAGGCAATGATAAACTTCATTATACCCTGAGATGGAGGCGGTTATCATGAGATTTTATCAACTGTAGTGATTTTGCTCCCTGTTTTAATTCTCCCCGGGCATCAAAAGGGCAGAGCCAGTAAACAGCCCTAAAGAGCTTCCCTCTTGTCAAGAAATGGAAGCTTACAATGTAACAATATTGGAGCTGTCTGACAATAGTGTGTGCTCAGAGCATCTTAGAACCCTTCTTTCAAAATCCAAATAGATCAGGAACGACAGTGCCTGGATGGAAGTTCCCTGTCATGAGTCTAGTGGCTCTCCCCTCAAAACACTTGAAATTGGTGAATACTTTAAGTAAAACAGAATTCCTCAAGCGAAAACAGCTCAGTGGGAGAGCCAATACCACAATTTTCACTGCTCTTGGGAAACCTTGAGCCATAATGCTTTGCAGGGCATTACCTTTACAAAACATTTTTGTTCATAACTCAGCCTTTGGTGGTTCTGGGACAATGAGGTGACCAACAAAACTTTCAGGACAACGTGCTCTTTCTTTTTACATCATCTTTGGGTCCCCACACTAGCTTAGTGGGGACCCCAAAATAATAACCCCTCCCACCATTCATTATCTGTTTAAGCTCGCCTATGGTTGGAACCTTTGTTTTACAGGTGGGAGTAGCTTGTGTTTTAAGGGCCTTGTTTGTAACAACATTGTTATAGGTCTGCTTCTTCTGAATATATGTAATGCACTATGCTCACTGGGGGCTAAATATATGGTTACACTGCATTATTTACTGTCATTTTCTTTTTTTCTGTGGTTATGCCATCAAGGGGCTAACTATATAGTTACATGACCATGTTTCTTACAAATGCTATTTTCATTGTGGTGTCCTCTAGGGGTGGTTCTAAGCATTATAGTCAAATCAACATATTAAAATATTTGGTGCACAGAAGCTTGTCCCATAATGCTTTGCAGGGCATTACTTTTACAAACCATTTGTGCTCATAACTCAGCCTGCGGTGGTCCTAGGACCATGGGACCACCTTCAAAACATTGACCACAATGTGCTACTTTTGTCTACATCATCTCTGGGTCCTCACACTATGTTAGTGAGGACTCTAAAATCGTAACCCCCACCCCAATTCCTTATCTTTTTAAACTTTCTGAAAGCTGGAGCTTTTGTTTTACAGGTGGGAGGAGTTATGGGCCTTGGTTGTAATATCATTGTAATATCCTTGTTACTCTTTAAACTGTGTAATACACTATGGGGGTCATTTTGACCCTGGCGGTACGAGACCGCCAGGGCTAAAATGACGGAAGCACCGCCAACAGGCTAGCGGTGCTTCCTGGTGGATTACGACCGTGGCGGAAGCACTGCGGTCGCACCGCCAGGGCCGGCGGTTTTCCGCCACAATGGCCCCGGCGGTAGTAATCCACCAGGGCAGCGCTGCTTGCAGCGCTGTCCAGGGGATTACGAGTCCCCGACCACCAGCCTTTTCCTGGCGGTTTGAACCGCCAGGAAAAGGATGGCAGCACGGGGAGTCGCGGGGCCCCTGGGGGAACCTGCACTGCCCATGCCACTGGCATGGGCAGTGCAAGGGCCCCATGACAGGGCCCCATGCGGCTTTCCACTGTCTGCTATGCAGACAGTGAAAAGCGCAATGGGTGCAACTGCACCCGTCGCACGGCCACAACACCGCCGGCTCCATTTGGAGCCGGCTCCCAGGTTGCGGCCCACATCCCGATGGGCCGGCGGGTGGAAACTCGGTTTCCGCCCGCCAGCCCAGCGGGGATGTCAAAATGGGCACCGCGGGAGTGCAGCTGCATTGGCGGCCGCCCGGCGGTTACAAAGCGCTGCCCGCCAATGTTGTAAGGACCCCCTATGTCCTCTTGGGGTTAAACATATGGTTACACTACATTACTTTCTCACGTTCTTTTTTCATGTGATTATGGGGGTGATTCTAACCCTGGCGGTCGGTGATAAAGCGGCGGCCAACCCGCCAACAGGCTGGCGGTCCAAAAAATGGAATTCTGACCCTGGCGGGAACCGCCAACACAGCCCGCCACATTAACACTCCGCCCGCCGCGGCGGTACAGACAAACAGCGCGGCGGTCACCGCCAACAGGCAGGCGGCAGACAATGTACCGCCCACAGTATCATAACTCACCAATCCGCCACCTTTTCCGGGGAGGGAGCCCCGCCGATAAAAACACGGCGGAAACAGACTACGAACGGGAAAACGCTCACCTCTACGCACTCCACGAGGAAGGAGGACAGCATGGAACCCAAATTAAACATACTACCTGCTCTCGTCTACCTGCTCATCTACCACGAGTACGAACGCCGGCGCAGACGACAACGGTGAGTACTGCACCTACAACACACGGGAGGGGGGAGGAGTAAAGCTTACGGGCACACACATATGCGACCCCCAAACTATGTACACACCAATGCAGAGCAACAAGTCACAGTGACACCACCCAAACCCCCCTGATAAATGCAAAGACATAATTAAATTGTGAATAAAAATTTATGTACAAATTAGGCTCTGAAAAGTTATGGTCAACTAGCCAAAAAATCAATATCAAAATAAGTCTATATACAGTGCAATGGATAACCGAGGCAATTAGTCCTGCACATCAAAAGAAAATCGAAGTGTCCGTGGGCCAAAGTGTAACAACACAAGGGCAAAGCTCACACAGGAGACCTGAGTCCTCTGGAGAGAACACTGCAGGGGCATCTGAAGAAAAAACTACAGGCACCTCAGGGGGAAGGGAAGGGGGGGGCACCACAGCCACATGAGTCCACGACGCCAGAACCACGAAGGGGCCACCATGCCTACTGTGCCATCCTGGGGAGTGCAAAGCCACAGTCTCTCAAGTCTCTACAGTAGGTGGGTTGCCCACTGTTCCATCCTGGGGAGTGCAAAGCCACAGTCTCTCAAGTCTCTACAGTAGGTGGGTTGCCCACTGTTCCATCCTGGGGAGTGCAAAGCCACAGTCTCTCAAGTCTATACAGTGTGTGGGTTGCCCACTGTGCCATCCTGGGGAGTGCAAAGCCACAGTCTCTCAAGTGGATTACAGTCTCCACTGGTCAAGGAGGAGGCATGGTGGGCACAGTGAACCGTTAACAGTGCTTGACAGGAAGGGCCCAGCGGAGCTGTGCTTGACAGGAAGGGCCCAGCGGAGCGGTGCTTGACAGGAAGGGCCCAGCGGAGCGGTGCTTGAGACGGCGGGGCCCAGCAGAGCGGTGCTTGACAGGAAGGGCCCAGCGGAGCGGTGCTTGACAGGAAGGGCCCAGCGGAGCGGTGCTTGAGACGGCGGGGCCCAGCGGAGCGGTGCTTGACAGGAAGGACCAGCGGAGCGGTGCTTGACAGGAAGGGCCCAGCGGAGCGGTGCTTGAGACGGCGGGGCCCAGCGGAGTGGTGCTTGACAGGAAGGGCCCAGCGGAGCGGTGCTTGACAGGAAGGGCCCAGCTGAGCGGTGCTTGAGACGGCGGGGCCCAGCGGAGCGGTGCTTGACAGGAGGGGCCCAGCGGAGCGGTGCTTGACAGGAAGGGCCCAGCGGAGCGGTGCTTGAGACGGCGGGGCCCAGCGGAGCGGTGCTTGACAGGAAGGGCCCAGCGGAGCGGTGCTTGACAGGAAGGGCCCAGCGGAGCGGTGCTTGACAGGAAGGGCCCAGCGGAGCGGTGCTTGAGACGGCGGGGCCCAGCGGAGCGGTGCTTGACAGGAAGGGCCCAGCGGAGCGGTGCTTGACAGGAAGGGCCCAGCGGAGCGGTGCTTGCGACGGCGGGGCCCAGCGGAGTGGTGCTTGACAGGAAGGGCCCAGCGGAGCGGTGCTTGAGACGACGGGGCCCTGTTCAGCGGTGCTCTTCTGCACGGCGGGGCCCTGTTCAGCGGTGCTCTTCTGCACGGCGGGCCCTGTTCAGCGTTGCTCTTCTGCACGGCGGGGCCCTGTTCAGCGGTGCTCTTCTGCACGGCGGGGCCCTGTTCAGCGGTGCTCTTCTGCACGGCGGGCCCTGTTCAGCGGTGCTCTTCTGCACGGCGGGGCCCTCTTCAGCGGTGCTCTTCTGCACGGCGGGGCCCTGTTCAGCGGTGCTCTTCTGCACGGCGGGGCCCTGTTCAGCGGTGCTCTTCTGCACGGCGGGGCCCTCTTCAGCGGTGCTCTTCTGCACGGCGGGGCCCTGTTCAGCGGTGCTCTTCTGCACGGCGGGGCCCTGTTCAGCGGTGCTCTTCTGCACGGCGGGGCCCTGTTCAGCGGTGCTCTTCTGCACGGCGGGGCCCTGTTCAGCGGTGCTCTTCTGCACGGCGGGGCCCTGTTCAGCGGTGCTCTTCTGCACGGCGGGGCCCTGTTCAGCGGTGCTCTTCTGCACGGCGGGCCCTGTTCAGCGGTGCTCTTCTGCACGGCGGGGCCCTGTTCAGCGGTGCTTTTCTGCACGGCGGGGCCCTCTTCAGCGGTGCTCTTCTGCACGGCGGGGCCCTGTTCAGCGGTGCTCTTCTGCACGGCGGGGCCCTGTTCAGCGGTGCTCTTCTGCACGGCGGGGCCCTGTTCAGCGGTGCTCTTCTGCACGGCGGGCCCTGTTCAGCGGTGCTCGTCCAGTAAGTCAAGGGAGCCAGACCTGGCCTGGACTCCCTGCTCAGTCGCCCTCCAACCGTGCTGTTGCTGGACCCTTCGGTGACGGAGTCCTGGGCCCTTTGGTGTTCTCCCTAACACCCGGGATGGGGCTTGTGGGCCCCTCCTGCTCTGCGCTCCTGCTGGCTGACTTCTCCGCCCTGCTGCCCTTTCGCTCCTTAGATGGGGCTCTCGGGCCCTTGCCTCCCCTAGCTGTTGTGGCTGGTGAAGTGGGCGAACTTGGCTCCTTGGGGGCAGCCGTGTCAGTCCTCTCACGGCGGCCCTTTAGTTTCCGGGTCCTCTTGCCTGGGGGGGGGGGGCTGGCTGTCCCCTTGCTGCTGATTGAAGTGTCACTGCTGGCAAAGGGTGGACTCCAGAACCCATGCACCACAGTGACACTCGAAGCTGGGCTGGTGGTGGCTGAGGTGCTCTTGGGACTCTTTGCAGATGGAGGGGGTGGGTCAGTGGAGGGAAAGAGGTCAAGATTAGCGAGGAAAACTTTCTTAGGACCAAGGTAATAGGTAGGAGAAGTGGTGATGGGAGTGGAGGAAGAGGATGTGGTTGTAGGAGAGTCAGGTGTGCTGTCTTTGGGTGCAGGTGCTTGTGCTGGAGGCTGTCGTGAGGTGGATGGCTGTTGGGTGGGTGTCTGCCTGCGTTTGTGTGTCTTGGAAGAGGGGGTGACACACACAGTGGGAGAGGACACGGGGGACGTGTAAATGGTAGTGGGGGTGGTGACTGCACGTGTGCGGACTGGACTGGAGGGTGTGCTGGTGATGGAAGCACTGGCTGATCGTGGTGTGCATGCAGGTGTGAGTGTAGACGTCACAGGGAGGGAGGTGGGAGACGAGGAGGAGGGGGACACAGAGGTGGTAGTGACTGTTGGAATGTCTGCATCTGGGTGTTGCTTGCGTGAATGCTTGTGGGTTCTGTGGTGCTTGTGTCTGGATGAGCTGCCCTTGGGTGTTGAGGTGTGTGCAGGCTGGTCTGATGGTGTGGATGGGATAGGCTGAGGAACAGGAGACAGAGACAGGCTGGAGGCAGTCAGAAGAGGGAGGCTGGAAACAGGGACAATGGCTGCCGTCAGTGCTGAGGCCAGAGCATTGAACGATCGTTGATGGGCAGCCTGACCCGAATGAATGCCCTCCAGGTAGGCATTGCTCCGATGCACCTCCCTTTCTACCCCCTGGATGGCATTCAAAAGGGTAGTCTGCCCAACAATGATGGTCCTCAGGAGGTCAATGACCTCCTCACTGAGGGCAGCAGGGGTAACAGGGGCAGGGGCTGAGGTGCCTGGGGCGAAGGAGACGCCCGCCTTCCTGGGCGAGCAGGCACGGAGCGTAGGCTGAGGGGCTGCAGGGAGGGCGGGGCTGGTGCGCTGGGTGGCGGCTGTACCTGTAGAGGCGGGGGCCCGGATGTTGCCGCCACCGCTAGGGAGCTCCCATCCGAGGACGTGTCGCTGTCGCTGGTGTCACCACCGGTCCCCGTTGTGGTGCTCCCCTCGCCCTCCGGATCACTGGTGCCCTCGGTGTCTGTTCCTGGTCCCACCGGGGCCTTGTGACTTGCAGCTCCCTCGTGCTCCGATGCCAAATCTCCTCCGCCTGATGATGCTAATGCACACATGCACAAGAAGATGAAGAAGAAGGGTGGGGGGAGAAAAACGAAGACCAGGTTGAGTGCATGCAATGTCAACACCGTGGGCGGAGAGGACAGACACAGGAGCCTCATGCACTAAGCCGCGCATTCGGGGTACACTACTCAGTACTTCTGACTAGGACAACAGGTCTAGAGACGACAAAGGCGCACATGTGTGATGCTGGACCATCGATAGCTGTACTTGTCACCCTACAGAGGTGGGGGCCGGGAGCACAGGGCCATGCCTAAAGGAGAGGACTACACTACAGAAAGCGCCCTGGCCTAATGTCACCCACAACCCTCCTCCCCCACCCAGACGCCTCCACTGCGCAGAGAGATAGCAGAATGGGCTGATACTCACCCCCTTGTGTCTGCTGTGATGTCCTCAAGCGCCCATCCAAATCAGGGTAGGCCACCGCCAAGATCCGGGACATCAGGGTTGGTCAGGGTACGACTGGCACCCCTCCTAGGTTGGGAGGCCATCCCCAGCAGTGACTCGGCGGTCTTCCTGGTCCCGCGGCGGATGTCCTCCCACCTCTTGCGGCAGTGGGTGCCCCGTCTGACGTGGACCCCCAGGGCCCGTACTTCCTTGGCGATGGCACGCCAAATGTCCACTTTCTGATGGGCGCTGACCTATTTGACATGTACAGGATGGGAAGGAAAAATCATCAATTTTCTGCATGTTAGTTGCGATTGGCCCCCCCTCCCCAACCTTGCCATATGGCACATGCTCTCATCTGTCGTGCGTTGCACTCCTCATTCGCCCCCCACCCCACCAACTTACATCCACCCCACTCCACACAGGCATAGCCCATTCAATGTGCACCCAGTGTACTTACCTGTTGGTCTGGAGGACTCTAGAGTAACGCATACTGGGGGAGGACCCCATCCACAAGTTTCTCCAACTCCTCAGACGTGAAGGCAGGGGCCCTTTCCCCAGTCGCAGCAGCCATTGTCACTTCCAGACCGAGGTCACAGCAGCACTTGCAGTATAGGTCCTCTCCTGTGGAAGATCAGGTCTCGAGTGATTAAGCAGATAGAAAATGGCGGTCATGCCCGCGGCGGTGCGTACCGCGGCGGTGCGTACCGCGACCGCCGGCGCACCTCGTTATTGGCTCCTGAAACCCATAGGCTTCAATGTTAGCCAATGCGGCTTCGTATAGCGGTCTTCGACCGCCTACCGCCACGATGTGCCACGCCAGCGCATTGACCTCACATCCCATTGTCCCACTTCACAGGTCAGGCAGCCGCCATTTCAAGGGCCCACATGGCTTAATTTGTACTGCGTCACACAGGCCTAGGCCTTGCATTGCCACACATACACGCCTTTCAATACATTGATAATCGAGTGCTATGCATGCAGTGGTAAACGTACCTGTGATTTGCTTGACTCTGTGCTCCATGTTGTCCTTCCTAGGCACCGTCCGCTGGGACTTGCGAGGAGAAGGATGAATCCTCGCATGTACCGACCGCTGGTGGACCTGTCGACAATGGAAGAACGCCATATAATACTACGATACCGACTTGACCGAGCCACTATACATGAACTGTGTGCCCAGCTGGAGCCAGCCCTGATGTCCCCCATCCGCCAACCCACAGGAATTCCTCCTCTAGTGCAGGTTCTGTCAGTCCTCCATTTTTTGGCAAGTGGCTCATTCCAGACAACAGTGGCCATGTCACCTGGAATGTCTCAGCCTATGTTTTCAAAAATCTTGTCTAGAGTGTTGTCTGCCCTGACGAAACACATGCGGCGCTACATTTTATTCCCTGAGGAGGTTGATTTGGCCACTGTGAAGGGTGATTTTTATGCCCTTGGACATATCCCCAACATAATTGGTGCCATTGATGGGACCCATGTGGCTTTAGTACCCCCAAAAGACGATGAGCAGGTGTACAGAAACAGGAAAAGTTACCATTCTATGAACGTCCAGGTGGTCTGTTTGGCTGACCAGTACATCTCCCATGTGAATGCCAAGTTCCCTGGGTCAGTGCATGACGCGTATGTGATGCGAAATAGCAGCATCCCTTATGTGTTGGAACAGCTAGAGACAACGTGTGTGGCTAATTGGTGACTCTGGTTACCCCAACCTGCCTTGGCTATTGACCCCAGTGAGGAATCCCCGGACCAGGGCAGAGGAACGGTACAATGAGGCCCATGGGCGAACTAGGAGGATCATTGAAAGAACCTTTGGCCTCCTGAAGGCCAGGTTTAGGTGCCTGCATATGACAGGGGGATCCCTGATGTACTCACCAAACAAGGTGTGCCAGATCATCGTGGCCTGCTGTATGCTTCACAATCTGGCATTGCGACGTCAGGTGCCTTTCCTGCAGGAGGATGGTCCAGATGGTGGTGTTGAAGCAGCTGTGAAGCCTGCGGAGAGTGAAGAGGAGGAAGACGAAGAGGACGACCCAGACAACAGGGACAGAGTTATCCAACAGTATTTTCAGTAGCACACAGGTAGGAATCACCCACGCCATTTAACATTTACTGAAAGCCCCCTGCATCTTTACTTTGTGTATTTCCCCCCAGTTCTTTTAAACTGATGTTTGATTTTCCCTTCCCTTTTCAGTGCTGTATGACCCACTGCGTGACTTCTGCTTGGTTAGCCCATGGACTAATGCTTATTGACATCGGTATGTTATCATCACATAAATAACAGAACATTATTGAACAGTAATGTGTTATACATTTGTAAATAATACAGGCTGACTCCAGAATGATTTCAGTGCAATGAGTGATTTATTTTTAGTGCTAGATATTGGTACATGATATCAAAATGGTGATGGGTGAGGGTGGAGTTATGTCCATGGCAGAGTCCAGTTCTCGGTCGCACAGGTGCATTGTCCATATGCCTGTGGAAGGATGGAGCAGGGGCAGTTCAAGGTTGGACAGGGTGACACTGTGGGACAGTGGAATGACATCCGGGGGGATATTAGGCTGGCGGGGGTCTTGGCATCCTACTCTGTCTTCCTTTGAGATCTCAGGTTCCTCTTGCGGGGTGGTTGTTCTTCAGCAGGAGGTGGGGTTCTGGTGGCCCGTCGTTCTGTGGGGGCCTCCTGACCACTAGCGCCGGCGGAGGTGGTAGGCTGTTCCTGGCTAGTGACAGGGGCCCTTTGTGGTGCCACATGGTCCCGCAATGTGGTTTCTATACGGTTGAGGGCCTGGACTCTGGTCCCCATGGCGGTAGCGATGTTCCTGAGTTCATTGCTGAACCCCATGTACCGTTCCTCCTGCTGTGCCTGGATCTCCGGTGAACCTGGCCAGTACCGTCGCCATCGTCTCCTGGGAGTGATGGTATCCTCCCATGATGGTGGTGAGGGCCTCTTGGAGAGTCGGTTCCCTGGGCCTGTCCTGCCCCCCCTGTCGCACAGCAGCCCTCCCAGTTGCCCTGTTTCCCCGGGCCTCTGTCCCCTGGACGGTGTGCCCACTACCACTGCCCCCAGGTCCCTGTTGTTGTTGGGGTGTTGGGTCAGCCTGGGTGCCCTGTAGTGGCGGACACACCGCTGATTGACGCGTCCGTGAGACAGAGGCATGGGCCCGCTGGGTGGGAGCTGTGCTTGTGTTCCCAGAGGGGGTTGGGTCTGCTGTAGCCTGTGTCTGTGTGTGGGGAACCGACTGTCCAGAGGTCCCCGATGGTCCGGGCTGGTCATCAGGTTCTAGGTCGACAGAGCTGCTGTCCTCGCTGGGGGCCTGTTCTGGGGGTGGGATGGACAAATCTGGACCCTCTGTGGCGGTGTGTTGGCTTTCGGGCCCTGCAGGGTGTAAAGGAGTATGGTTATTGTTTCGATGTGTGCCATGGAGTGCATTTTGAGTGCCCTTGGCCCCCAGTGCTGCCATTCCCTTGTGGGAGGTGTTGTGAGGGTGGTGGGGGGGGGGGTGTATGGGTATGTGCAATGGTCATGCTTTGGTGGTGGCTGTCTATGGTTTGTGTTGGCATTCAGGGGTTGGTGTGGTTTAGGGTGGGTTGTGCTGGTGAGACATTGGCAGGGAGGTTGTGTGCTGGGGGGTTGAGATTGGGGGTGAGGGTGGGGGGGGGTTGGCATGCTGGTGGTTGGGGGGGGTGAAGTAGTTGAGATTCGACTTACCAGAGTCCATTCCTCCGTGTACTCCAGCGAGGCCATCAGGATGCAGGATGTTTACCACCTCTTGCTCCCATGCTGTGAATTGGGGTGGAGTGGGTGGGGGTCCGCCGCCAGTCTTCTGCACAGTGATGTTGTGTCGCGACACCATCGAGCGCACCTTCCCCCGTAGGTCGTTCCATCGCTTTATGATATCTTCCCGATTTCTGGGATGCTGTCCCACAGCGTTGACCCTGTCTACGATCCTTTGCCATAGCTCAGCCTTCCTTGCTATAGTGGTGTGCTGCACCTGTGTGCCGAAGAGCTGGGGCTCAACCCTTATAATTTCCTCCACCGTGACCCTGAGTTCTTGGTCCGAGAACCTGGGGTGTCTTTGGGGTGCCATGGTGTGGTGTGGTGTGGTGTGGATGAGGTGTGGGGTGGTGTTTGTGGTGATGTGCGTGGTGATATGTGGTGATGTGTGCATAGATGTGGTGTGGGTGATGAAGTTGGGTTCCTGTGTGTGTTGGGGTTTTCTATTGCTGTGCTCGCTCTCTCTATCTCTGTCTCTCTCGCCTTCTCTCCGATTTCCAACTAGTGGGGGTTTGTGGGTGATTTGGGTGTGTGTTTTATAGTTGATTGGATATGTGGGAGTGTTGTTTGTATGTGTGTCAGGTGTGTGTATTTCAAATTGTCCAATGTGGCTGTGTTTTGGAGCTGTGTGTGTATTTTGAGCGCGGCGGTGTGTACCGCCAATGGAATACCGCGGTTGAAAGACCGCCGCGTGGATTCGTGGGTCAGAATGGCATGGGCGTGTTTGTGTTGGCGTGACGGTGGAGGTTTGGTCATCTCCAGTTTTCCGCAGCCCGCTGATGAGGCGGACTTCCTTGGATGTCGGATTGTTGGCGGTTTCACAGTTGGTGGTCAGAATGACCGTGGCGGTTTACCGCGGCCGCGGCGGTAGAATGGCGGGCTTCTGACCGGCGGTACGGGCCTTTTACCGCCGAGGTCAGAATGACCCCCTATGTCTTCTAAAGGCTGACTGTATGATTTAATGACCATATTTTTTCCAAATTATTTTTTGTTCTTATGGTGTTCTCCAGGGGCTGTTCTGAGCATCACAGTCAGTATACTATAATAATCACAGCACGAAAACTCGCCCTATAATGCTTTGCAGCACATTACATTTACAAAACATTTGTGCTCATAACTCAGTCTGTGGTGGTCCCAGGACAATGTGACCACCTTCAAAATGCTCTTTTTGTTGACATCATCTCTGGGTCCCCAAACTAGGTTAGTGGGGACCCCAAAATAATAACCCCTCCCACCATTCAGTGTCTTTTATGCTTTCTCATGGCTACAACTTTTGTTTTACAGCTGGGTGAAGTTTGTTTTACAGGCCTTTTTTGTAATATCATTACAGTAGGCCTGCTAGTCCTAAACACGCCCTCTAGAGGCTAAATAAATGGTTACACTGTATTACTTTTCTCTGTTTTTTTCATGGGGTAATTTTCTGTAGGGGCTAACAATATGGGTACATGACCATGTTTCTTACAATTATATTTTTTTTATGGTGCTCTCTATGGGTTGTTTTGAGCATTACAGTCTAATGCCAAAAGTTTATTTCTGATAAATGTTTATATGATAATTGTATATGTTTTCATAATCTATCCTTATTACAATTATGACCATAATTCAGGCCAACTTAACATCCTTATTACACTATGATTGTTTGAACACTCTTGATATGCTTGGGTGACCCTTCTAGTTTATTTCTCCTCTGTGGCGGTTTTGTGTTTTTTGGGGGGGAATTGTGTTAGCCAGCCAGCAACTTTGATGGTATGGTGGGGTGGTAAAAGTGGTATTCTATTGGAAATAGCATGGCAGATTTAAATTAAGATGCTAAATGGCAACATTTTAATATTTAGCTGCAGTTAGAGGAAGAAGGAAAATGGAAGTGCTTTAGTTATATGCAGTGCCACTGGAATTATATGGCAGGAACAGACAAACTTATGAAGAAGGGTTGACTAATTTATGTGGCAAGAAAAGTCCAATTATGAATTTACAATGCCAATAGCTCTAACTCAAGGAAATGTGATACCTATTGCATTAAACATGTTTGTTTTTATTTGGGACAACTATTCTGGAATGTCTCAAACACAAACATGCCGTTTCCATGAAAAAACACTAATATGTTCTGAAATACTGGCTTTTTAAAAAGTAAATACAAGTTTGATCCCCATACATTAGTGTTTTGCACGTACACAGAGCCTACCTTACATGTATACCTCTCACTATCACATGAAGGAATGCCTATTACCTGCCACATATTTCCACTATCTTTATGTCAGGGTAAGACTCCATCATAGTATAGATGCCCACAACACACAACAATTTTCTATCACTATAATAGAGGAAGCATTCTGCCAGGGGTGACCACTGAGATACATGTCACGACTATAAACAATATTCAAAGAATTACCACCATTATGCCAACTCCAACATTGTATGTAGGGTCAGCACCAAAGTGTAATCGATGTCCACAATAGGTCAAGAATTACCTCCATCAACCAGGGCAAGCAGTATGCTAGGCTTGGGCATCATTGTGCAGTGAATCCTGCACTACACCATGAATTACCATCATTATTACACTGTCAGAGGTCTAGTGAGGATAGAACACATCCTCCAGTATACCAAGAATTTCCACCATTTTGACTAAGGCAACATTCTAATAGGGGTGTGTACTATTGTGACACCTACCCTGAAGGCCCACCATATTGCAAGAATTGCCACCATTATGCCAGGGCTAGTATTAAATCATGGATGGGTACCAAAGTTTGAAGCATCCTCACAATATGAAACAAAACCAACATTAAGCCAAAAGTGTGCACCTTCATGCCATGGATGCCCACAATAAGCCAAGATTTGCCACGGATATGTCAGGGGTGCACCTCATAAAGTCAAGAAATTGACCCAGACTAGCTGTCGCCTGGCTCAAGTGGCTAGGTTTCACTGATAAAAGATATTGTCACACAGGGCCAAATAAAACACAGTTCTCATGTTTCCTATTGAGAGCTGTGTACAATAACTGAGGTGCAGACCAAACACTGCCACTAGTTGTGATTCTTCATCAGCTAAACTGATGCATAAGTGCTCCAAGAGATCTGAAATTAAAAATGCTATATTTATCACATCATTACACTGGAATCTGTACAGTACATCTGCTGGCATGAACATTTCAGGCACTGTCCAGGCCTGGCAGCTGGATATCTACAAGTTAAAAGTTAGCTAAACAAACTCGTGTGCCTCTTTTCCAAAATAATTCCCTTTCACATCATGACCATGCATGTTTATACAACTGAGTCTCATGGCCACTCCAAAGGATATTTCTGGTTTTAGTCAGATGAGAATGAGTAGGCCGGTATAGTGCTCCCCTTACACATCATGAGGAAGCATACTCTCAATACTTTGACTAAGACTTCAATAGAGGAAATTTCCAAATCTGATAGAGACATCTAGCCGCAGATTCCTTACTTCAGAATCTTCCCTAGGCACAAGCCTGGATCTGGAAATGTTTTTTCTATAGCACGTTTGTGCATCGTTAGAGGGTGTCGCACCACTCCGTATCAACATCATCCACCGGATGTGACATCTGCGGAGTCCACATAAACCCCTCGCCAACGCGCTGACATCAGTTGCTAGTTTTCCGCACTTGTAATGCAGATCTGGTAACAGCTGGTTAGGCCGTTTCTGGTCTACTTTGACATTTTCATCAATGGAACAGTGTGCTTAACTGTCCATATCTTTAGGCTTTAAGCCCTGTGGATCTTGTGGATGACAAATGTCGGCTACGGACCCTCACTCTGTTTGTATTTGGTGCCTGGGAGAGCAACACGACGCCAAAGAGTGTGACTCCTGTTGGCGTCTCCATCCGAAGGCTCTGCAGGAGTGTTGTATGAAGCTTCTAAAGGCATGGATGTCAGAGACATCCCATTCTTTACGTCGGTCACAGTCTCCTTTTAGTACTGAATTCCGGTCTTGGGCCCGGTCAAGGAGTCGTTCTTGTTGACATCCTTCTCCATCAACGTCACAAGGTAAGTCCTGACTTAAACGGTTGAAGTCGCAAAAGTTACCGACTTCCCCTTATTGGACCTCTCACCGGACCCAGATGTGTGAATTCTACAATTCACTTCACGCTATATTTGGGCAATTACTGTTCCCTGGAGCACCTGTGGGCCCAAAGGAGGTGCAAGAGGTCTTGACTATCTCCATGCCAGCGGGCTCGCCCTCAGTTTCAGTTAGGCCTCTGGCTTAAGTTGATGAAGCGGTTACGGTGCCAGTGCACAGCCCTTCGGGGTTCACACCTTCAGTGCCTGTATCCAATCAGACGACTCAGGTGACTCCACTGGCAGTGTCAATCGACATTGTATCCCTTTCCCCATCTGAAGTCGGCACGAGGATTCACCTTCAGAGCCCCGCTTGGCACCACAAGCGATGTCAGTTATCCCTCCACTTTCTGGGTAGTCCCCTCATGTTTGTACTTCTGAGGGACAGGGTGAAGACGCTGTAGACATACCGGCCATTTCACATGTGGAGCAGCCTCTTATAGAGAACAGCTGGATAGCTGACGTAGCTACAGCTAGTGGTTTGGATTCTTCCCCAGCCTCAGCCCTACTTTCACCTACTGGCCTTGCTCCGGAAGTGAGTTCCTTTCTAGCTGACATGCTGAGAAGGGTTGCAATAATTTTGGATTTGACACTTCCCTCAGTAAAATTGTCCTCAGATCCTCTCATTGATGTTGTCTATCAAGGACGAACAGGAGCTGAGCAAGTGATCCTTACAATGAAACCCTACATGATGTTTTGTTGTGGGCACCCTGATACAGGGGCCCCTGTTGATTGGGCTATATTTCATAGGCACCGTTGGCCTAGGTGATCCAGCTTGTTTAATTAGTCATCCTACTCACCGTAGTTTGGTGGTACAGGCTGTTTTAGCCTCCCATGGTATTGAGACTCTAGCACATGTCCCGTCTGATAGCAAGTCCATGAATTTAGATGCTTGTGGAAGGCATATTTTTTCATTCACTAGTTCTGCCTTACGTTCTGTGAATATGTCTTGCATTCTGGGACGGTTTTCACATTCATAATGGGACCCATTGACAAGCATCTTGTCTACGCTTCCAGATGATATCAAGGACACTCTTGCCCCTGTGATTTTAGATGGCCAGCAGGCAGCTAAGCTAATCATTCGCGTACGGACACTACTGACTCTGTGGGCTGGGCCGTGGCCTCTTCAGTAGCACTATGTTGCCGTGTGTGGTTACGCACTACTGGATTTTCAGAGGCAGTTCAAGCCGCATTCCTTCATATACCTTTTGATAGTGCCTATTTATTTGGTGCTCCACTTTAAGGTGTTTTCAAGATAGTAAGGGTGAAACATCGAATTAGCTTGGTTCCTCTCTACCCTGTGAGCTAGTTAATGCCTCCTGCACCAGCAGATGAGCCATGCTTTGGCAGTGTTGTGAGACTCTTTCTGTTCTAGGTTTGTTCTACCTAATGGTGGCACCGAGTGGGGGTTCTTGCCTTTGGCAGGTGTTATTTTTCCACATATAGTGGACTAGTGTAGAGTGGAGTGATGTACAGAGGAATGGCATAAAGTAGAGTGGTGTAGGGTCCAGTGGCGCACAGTCGGAATTTGTAGAGTGGAGTGGCATAGAGTTGAATACGGTGGAGTGGAGTGGAGTAGAGTGGAGTGGTGTAAAGTGGAATAACATAGAGTTGACTGGTGTACAGTAGAGTGGTGTAGAGTGGAAAAGTGTAGTGTGAAGTTGCATAGAGTGGAGTGGTGTAAAGAGAAATAGAGTAGAGTGACATAAAGTGGAGTGGAGTTGCTTAGAGTGGTGTGGCTACAGTGGAAAAGCATTGAGTGGCGTATAGTGAAACATCATTGAGCTGTGTGAAGTAGCCTAGAGTGACGTAGAAGTGGAGTGGCGTAGCATGGAGTGTTGTACAGAACAGTGGTGCAGAGTGGAGTGGTGTAGAGTTCAATAGTATGGATTTGAGTGGTGTAGAATGGAGTGGCGTAGAATAGAGTGGCGTACAGTGGAATAACTTTTAGTAGAGTTGCGTAGAGTGAACTGGCGTAGAGTGGAATAGCATAGAATGAAGTGGTGTAGTGTGAAGTGGTGTACACTGGAGTGATGTACAGTACAGTGGTGTAGAGTGGAGTGACATAGAGTCTAATAGTGTAGAGTGGAGTCACATAGAGTGGAGTGGCATAGAATAGAGTGGCGTATAGTGGAACAGCATTGAGTGGAATGGTGTAGAATGAAGTCACAGAGTGGAATACTGTACAGTGGAGTATCATAGAGTGACGTAACATGGAGTGGCGTAGAGCGGAATAGCGTAGAATGGAGTGGCATAGTGTGTAGTGTTGTACACTGGAATGGTGTGCAGTACAATGGTGTCGAGTGGAGTGGCAAGTCGAATAGTGGAGAGTGGAGTAGTGTAGAGGGAGTGGCATAGAGTGCCATGGTGTAAAGTGTCATGGTGTACAGTGTTGTGGCATAGGGTGTTGTGTAGAGTGAAGTGGCATAGAGTGGGGTGGGGTAGAGTGGATTGGCATACACTGGTAAAGAGGTGTTCAGAGGAGTAGTATACAAAAGGCGTGTCGTAGAGTGGAGTGTTGTGTCATAGAGTGGAGTGGTGGGGAGTGTTGCAGAATTGAGTGGAGTGTTGCAGATTGGAGTCACGTGTTGTAGAATGAAGTGGAGTGTTGTTCAGTGGAGTGGCATCTCGTAGATTGTTGTAGAGTGGACTAGAATAGCATACAATGGAAGGGCATACAGTAGAGTGGTGCATTGTAAAGTGAAGTGGCGTAGAGTGGACTGGCGTATTTTCCAGTGTGTTACAGTGGAGTGGCATGGAGTGTTGTCCATTGGAGTGGCATACGGTGGTGTTCAGTGTTGTGGCTTTGAGTGGGGTGGTCTACTACACTTGTCATAGATTGAAGTGGGGTGTCGTAGAGTGGAGTGGCGTATTGTGCAGTTCCATAGAATGGAGTAGAGTGCCATACAGTGGAGGGCATATAGTGGAGTAGAGTGTGGTGGAGTTACAGTGTAGAGTGGAGAGGCGCGTGGTATGTACAGTTAAGTGAAGTGACGTGTGAGACAGTGGCATCTTGTACAGTGTCTTAGAGTGGAGGGGCATAGATTGAAGTGGGATCTCGTAGAGTGGAGTGGCACGTCATAGAGAGTAGTGGCGTGTGGTAGACTGAAGTGATATGTTGTAGAGTGGAGTGGCATGTCATAGAGTGGAGTGACGTGGAGTGTCACACTGTGGAGTGGACTGTCGTAGAGTGGAGTGCTGTGATGTACAGCAGAGTGGTGTAGAGCGAAGTGGTGTGCTGTATAATAGAGTAAAGTGGCGTATCATAGAATGGCTTGTGGTATAGTGTCTTAAAGAGGAGGAGCATATAGTTGAGTGGCGTACACTGCACTAAGATGTCATAGAGTGGAATGTCCTAGAGCTAAGTGGTGTGTGGTACAGTGGAGTGGTGTATGTATTAGAGTGGAGTAGCGTGTTTTTGAGTTGAGTAGCATGGATTAATACAGAGTAGAGTGGCATGTCACTGAGTGAAGTGGCGTGTGGCAGACTGCAGCGGTGTCTTTTAGAGCGGAGTGGCATGTTGTAGAGTGGAGTGATGTGGAGTGTCATTGAGTGGAGTGGACTGTTGTACAGTGGTGTGTCGTGGAGTGGAGTCATGTATTGTGTCATAGATTATTGTTTAAACATACATGCCATGAAAATGGCTGCACAAATGTAAATGAAATGTGTGATAAATATAAATGACAAGGTGTAAAGAATCCTTTTTTGGTATCAGATCAAAATTGGTTCAGTAGTTTAAAAGTTACAGGGCCTGATTCACAAAGGTAAACTAAGATTTTGTGTAAGTTTAAGATTGTTTACTATTCACAAAGGTATTTTACAAGTAGTATCTTTACGACTGCAAATTCTCTGCACATAAAAAGATAGGACAGTCCTATCTTTTTATATGCAGACACTTTGCAGTTGTAAAAGTAGGAGGAGTAAAATGCCTTTGTGAATAGCAAACAATCATAAACTTACACAAAAGTATAAGTTTTCCATTGTGAACCAGCGCCATATGGCACAAAAAGTTTGTGATATATTCAGCTGTGGTATACCGCAGTATTTTCGCGGTATACCATGGTATATACCGATGACAAAACAGTATATGATTGGCTAATGACTGCCGTTACAAAGGTAAAAAGCAGCAACATTGTTTAGACCACACTTGAGCTGTGTTCTGGCTGTTAAGTGTAAATATAGTGTCCTACTGTTTTATAAATTTGTATCATCATCAAAAAAAGCTTTATTTGGTTATAATAAAAAAACATAAACCATATACACAACATACGGAAAATGGGGATTAAAACCATGCAAATATTTTAAATCATAAAAATACATAGGTGATCAACGGTTCATACAGCTGTGGAGGACTACACTCAATCCCCCATCGAATTCCTTGATCTCACAGCAGCATTTAAAAAAACTAGCAACATAAAAAACAATATCCACGGGGACATTTGTAGAAACAAGAGAGCAGGTCGCGCTTGTTTAAAATCTCACACGTTAAAAAAGGGGATTAAATAGGTCTTTCTCAGGAACTCATAAAATTTACAGGACAAAGTAAAATACATGGTATTCTGCAGAGACACCCGGTCACAGCCACATGGCGCTAGAGAGAATGTCTGTTGCCAGCCCTCAGGAAATGCTAGTAACTGAAGCCGCAGATTTAACCTACATCTGGTCAGCAGGGATCAAGCATGGCTAGAGGTGGAAACTGTGAGATAAGGTTCTGTGGATAAGTTGGTTTTCAATAACAGATGGTCTCGCCCGACACCTCCTGGAGGGCCACATATTCTCTCTTTAGTAGTCTGTGTCTTAAAAAATTGTCACTAACTCAGCAACGGTCTGCCTTTACAATCCTATCTGGACAATTAAAATACCTTGATGTATTTAAACCATGAAATTTGCAAGGCAAAGTCAAGGTATAAGCATTCCTGCAATACTGCTTTGGTTAGTTGTGCTCCTATAGTCCAGATGTCAACCCAACATAAAAGTGGGTAGAGAGCTATATCAGTGAGATAATTTAAACTCAACTCTTTGTGCACTATATAGGAGGGAGTATTCTGGGAAACAAAGAAGGTGTCTCAAACATTTATTTTTTGCCAACTGAAGGAAGTCATGCTTTTTGTAGCCCCAGATGCCACTCCCATTAATTGTTTTGGAGACACTTTTGGCATGGTAAACTTGTAACAGGGTGCCAATAGGCTTCCCACCTAGTCTGGAAGCAAATTTCCAGACTGCAGTTTTGGCCCTAGCAAGATCAGACAGTTTCCCAGTTAGCAAACAACTATAGCGTAAATCAGAATCGAACAAGACACCCATGTTCGGGAAAGCTTTAACCCGAGTAAGGGTCCCTGTTCCTATCTTGAAGGTTTGTGTTTTCGTATTTCTTGGGCCAATTACCATTACACGAGACTTGCTAATGTTGGGACTGAGATCTAGCTCTTCCATAAAACCCATGAATGTATTAATGAGGTTGCGCACACCCCCTGGTTGTTTTAGCCATTAGTACGGCATCGTCCACATAAAGCAGGACAGGTAGGGGCCGACCTTCTACCTATGGACAATCTAGCCTTCCTCCACAACAACATGTTCAAGTTTTTTTTATATATATATAAGGTGAGTAGAAAGGGGGCCGAGATTAAACCCTGCCTGACTCCATGATTGGCTTTTAAACTATCTGTACATTGGGAATCAAAAGTATTTCTGACTGAAGCCTCAGTAAGGGCATTGAGAGCCCTCAAAAAAAAAATTATGTCCTGGTCAACCACTATAATCAAGAGGATCCTCCAGGGTTTGTCCAGATTAACCCGGTCAAATGCCAAGGTTAAATCCATGAAGGCTAGCTGAATAAATCCCTTTCGAGCCGCTGTATATTTATTCAAAATAAGATGGAGATTCAAACAATGGTCAGTAGTTGATCTTCCAGATCTGAGCCGTACTGGAGATCAGATAATATGTTATGATCCCAGGACTGGGCTGTTATCCTACCCAATAAGACCCCACCTCAGGACTTTACCAACAGAATCAAGCAGGGAAATAGGTCTATAGCATAGTGGACTATCCCTGTGCCTTTTTTGAATACTGGGACAATAACTGCAAGAGCCCAGGAGGAGGGGAAACCTTCTTTCACAGCAGCATTCAAAACATGAGTTAAGACAGGCGCCAAGGTATGAATGTCACTCAAGTATAGATCGGGAGGGATTCCATCAGGTCCTAGTGACTTGTTTTGAAGTAGGTCCAAAATTCCCTTATTTACTTCAGCCAGTGTGAATAAAAGGTGGGCTACCCCTTCAAAATGCTGTACTTCCTCGCTGTTCATTAGATCTGGGCCCACATTATAGCCCCTCAAAGAGGAAAACCAAACTGTCTTCTACGATGTGATGCACTAAGGAGGGAGCATCAGCGTGGGCAAAAAAAAAGGCTGATTAGTAATGTCCCAAAACTTGGCACTGTACCTTAAACAACCAGGGTCAAGCAAATTATCACATGCTGTGTCCCTAACCTCATTTTTACACCGGCTCACTTCAATTTTATAATTGGCCTTAGGGGCCTTTTTTAAGTCACTCGAGGCATGTGAGCACTCTTAATCGGACCATTTTGAACCAACATGTACACTAGGGCCGACAGGACAGCTAAGAGACTCAGAGGCTACACAAGCAATATGGCAGAAAGCATCTAACATCTTTTGGAATCAAGAAGAGCCATTTAAAAAGGTTGCAATCTTTCGATACATTTGGCGGAAAAAGTATGTCTTTTCAAAACATATGGAAGCGCTATACAGAGAACACATTATTGATCTGGTCAGTACGGACACCATACAGTTTATAACTTGCCTCAATGGCCGGGACAACAACCTGATATTTAAATATACAATTAGTAAAGAATCTTTGACTTTTTTGGATGTAAGAATGTTTCTAGAATAGGAAGTACTACAGACGGATACTTACCATAAACCCACAGATAAGAACACGTTACGGAGGTGTGACAGCTTCTACACCCGCCCATTAAGAACAAATTTTCTTTATGGGCAGTTTTTGCGTCTTTGAAGGAACTGCAGTAGGTTATCAGACTTCAAAAAACAGGCGGAAGCCCTGACTGACAGACTTAGAGTATGAAAGTACCCGGAACACATTATACCACCCAAGGGCCAAAAATCGGAAAGGGAGGCCCTCCTGGAGACCCACAGTAGACAGAACCAGGAACCAAGTCTGGTGTGTATCACTACATCTAACTACAGCAGAGAGGGTGAAGATCGCTAAGAGAAACTGGCATATTCTCAAAACAGAAGGCCAAGAAGCCTTAGGGAAACTCTGGTACACATAAGGCCAAAGAGACCACAGAAGAGGGGACCCACCATAACCAGTTGGGTCTCCCGGGGTGGTAGGGCATTTTCCTTGCAGAAAGTGTAGTGTTTGTTACCTCACTTCCCCATGAAAATCTATCTAGGCCTTCCTACACCTTGGCAGACTTGAAAAGTCACCAACTGTAACTCAGAACGGCTGATTTTTCTGATCAGATGCCCTGGTGGGGATAAATACATTGTGATGACTACCCGCAACATTAAAACTTGCATCTGCGAACAGAGGAGTAATATACGCTGCACGCGAACCACTACTAAGATGGCATAGCATTATATATATAAATGACACACAGCACAAGATCTTAAGTGGGTGGTAATAAAACAAGAGGATGGAGACAGTAGACTATGGGGGTCATTCTGACCCTGGCGGTCATCGACCGCCAGGGTCGACGACCACGGAAGCACCGCCAACAGGCTGGCGGTGCTTCCTTTGCTATTCCGACCGCGGCTGTAAAGCTGCGGTCGCCCAGCCGGGTCCGGCGGTTTCCCGCCGGATTTCCCCCGGCTGGGAGAATCCTCCATGGAGGCGCTGCTTGCAGCGCCGCCATGGGGATTACGACCCCCTTCCCGTCAGCCTGTTTCTGGCGGTGACGGGTGTCGTGGGGCACCTTGGGGCCCCTGCACTGCCACTGGCATGGGCAGTGCAGGGGCCCCCTAACAGGGCCCCAGCAGGATTTTCACTGTCTGCTTTGCAGACAGTGAAAATCGCAACGGGTGCAACTGCACCCGTCGCACCCCTGCAACACCGCCGGCTCCATTCGGAGCCGGCTTGAATGTTGCAGGGCCTTTACCGCTGGCCCGGCGGGCGCTCTTTTGGCGGTCGCCCGCCGGCCCTGCGGGAAAGTCGAAATGGCGCGGAGCGGTCTTTCGACGGGGGAAGTTTGGCGGGCGGCAACCGCCGCCCGCCAAGCTCGGAATGACCCCCTATGTCTTAATAATGAGACCCCATTAGGGAATATACTTTAGTGCACTTGGACCCCTCCTGTTCACAAAAGAATACACTACAGAACCCCACTTACAGATTAACCAACACTGTGAGTTCAAGCAAGAAGGACACGTACATGGTACATTACATTTTAGCATCAAACCTATGCGTTATCAAAGAGTAAGTGAGCGGGGCATCCCATTTTGCACCGTTCCCTGTTAGAGCAGATATCTGAAGATAGGAGATATATAAAAGGGGCCTAGAAGGACAGTAACCCCTGTAACTAGTCCAACTAGTAGATTTCCATTAAAGAGATTTGACATGCATAAAACCAATAGCGGGATTATCTAGTTAGACCTAGGAGAGCTGCACCCCTGCTAACAGCATCTCTTTAAACTATAAGAAAAATTATTAGGCAGCAAAATACACTGAATAATTTTGGCACTAGCAGTCTGACAAGGTGGGTTGAGGCATACAGTGGGTTAGATACTGGAGCCGAACAGACGAAATCTGTAATACTTGTAGGATAATATCTACCTCGTATGCAGGGTTAGAACTACAAGCCCCATCGCCACTCTTCCCTGACACTTCCGTGCTGTTTCAGAAACTAGTGTGAAGTACTGCACGGGTGGAAGGCTTTGGGACAATTGGGATTAAGAGAGTCTCCACCTTTATTAGCACAAACGTAACGGTATGGGCTTCAATATTGGCCAATTCAATGAGCCACATTTCCCAAGATTCATTAGAGCCGTTGCTCCAACACACAAAAAGCACACAATGAATGGTGCCTAGGGCCGGCTTTAGGGCGGTGCGAGCAGTGAGGCCACACTGGGTGCTAGCCTGGATTGGAGGGGTTCTGACCTCAGGGGGGCGTTGTGTTTAGCAACAACCCTTGAAACTTGCAATTTAAAAGCACCTGCTGAAATGTTTCTTGAGCGTCCAGCCTTCAGGAAACAATTAAAATGTCAAGATACCTCTTTTGATTAATGTTCCTGCTAGGGAGAGAGATGGGAGTTTTGTCTAGCGGCAAGTTTGACTCGCCATAAAGTAGGGTCGGGGGTTAATATGCCGGTTGCAAAGGACAGAACTGTATTTTATGTGGATAGCAGAGTGGATTAGTAAACCCAGCCTTTACAACCGCTTTAAAACTAATTAAATGTATGTGAAAAGGGGGCCTATGGAGAAATGAGTCGCACATTTGTGGGGTAATAGTGAGAGAATCCGAGGTGTTGGTCCTGTGGTGGGGGGCACCAAAAAATGTCTTTCGCACAAGGCGCCAACAGTGCTAAAGCCGGGCCTGATAGTGCCAGTTACACAATACAATGGGGCCGATAGCCCCCAGTTACAAATCTGTTCTGGAAGTCAGTAGGCTCGGATTACCATAATACGAGAAAAGAAGCAGCAATACAGACAGCATTACGAGACATGTGATTGGCACTATTGTACCACGGGCCTTACACTACATTTCCCATCTCCTCCGGGGGAGTGATAACCTGATCACCCATGCACCCCAAGGTCAGTGGGCGCGGCACAGGTGTCCACGTTCCTCAGAGTCTACGATTTTACTGACTTGTGAACAGATTCCTCACTCTGCTGGCAATATGCATGGATCAGAAGTACAGCATCCAATTAAGGACATAAGTATTCCTCACTCCTCATTCCTACTTCTCATCCCTGCTTCTCATCCATCATCCCTACGTCTCATCCATCATACATCATCCCTACTTCTCATCCATCATCCCTGCTTCTCTTCTGTCATCCCTGCTTCTCATCCATCATCCCTACTTCTCATCCATCATCCCTACTTCTTATCCATCATACATCATCCCTACTTCTCATCCATCATCCATACTTCTCATCCATCATACATCATCCTTACTTCTCATCCATCATACCAACTTCTCATCCATGATCCATCATCCCTACTGCTCACCCATCCTCTCTACATCTCTTCCATCATCCCTAATTCTCATCCATCATTCCTACTTTTTATCCATCATCCCTACATCTCATCCATCATCTCTACTTCTCATCCCTCATCCCAGCTTCTGGTCCCTACTATTCATCCATCATCCCTACTTCTCATCCATCATCCCTACTCCTCATCCTTACTTCTCATCCATCATCCCTACTTCTCATCCATCATCCTTACTTTTCTTCCATCATCCCTACTTCTCATCCATCATTCCTACTTTTTATCCATCATTCCTACTTCTCATCCATCATACATCATCCCTACTTCTCATCGCTCATCCCAGCTTCTCGTCCCTACTATTCATCCATCATCCCTACTTCTCATACATCATCCCTACTCCTCATCCTTACTTCTCATGCATCATCCCTACTTCTCTTCCATCACCCCTACTTCTCTTCAATCATTCCTACTTCTCATCCCTCATCCCTGCTTCTCATCCATACTTTTCATCCATCTTCAATCATTCCTACTTCTTATACCTCATCCATCATCCCTACTCCTCATTGATCATCCCTACTCCTCATTCCTCATCCCTCAATCATACCAACACACTTTCAGTTTCACACTGATTGGTTGACAACTGCCAATCAGAGTTATGAGAGAAAGCTGTATTCTATTTCACTGAAAAACAGCCTTCTCATTGCATGTGCGGGGTGAAGATGGAGGAGAGGAAATGCAACTGTGTTTTTTGTTTCCACTGAATTCAAGGCTATACAATGTTTCATTGTATTTAAGTGTTTTCTGTTTACACAGGCCTCTGCAGGAAATTCTGCTGGTTTGGGAAATACAAGGAGCTCACAGCTTGGGCCATAAATCAGCTGCTGGATAAATGGTTATACAGTTCATCTACAGTTCAACCGAAAACCTTTCTGGTTGCAGTTTCATATGTGGACTCTGGCGATAGTGCAATACAATGCATCGGAAACCTTTTCTGGTTTCATTTTCTCTGTAACAAAATGTTTATATCTGAGGCCGCTTTTCTTTTTGAGAGCTGTTTTTTTTTCTTTTCTGAAACCAGAAAGGTTTGTGGGGTTGCCTGGGGTCCCTGTAGTGGTGGACACACTGCTGATTGACATGTCCTGGGGACAGTGGTATGGGTCCGCTGGGTGGGTGCTGTGCTGAGGTTTCCTGAGGGGGGAGGCTCTGTGGATGGAACTGTGTCTGGGTCACCGACTGTCTAGAGGTCCCTGATGGGCCAGGTTGCTCATCCATATCCAGGCGTGCAGAGCTGCTGTCATCACTGTTGGCCTCTTCGGGGGGGGCTGGTTGTTGCTGGCACCTCCTCTCCAGTGATGTTGTGTGGGGGTCCTGTGGGTATATGAAAGCAGTGTTATTGTTACTGCGTGTGACATCTTGTGCATGGGTATGTTTCCACCTATGGTTGTTATTACCAAGTCAGCTTTGGCTTGTGTGAGTTGTGATTTGGATGGCTAAGTGATTGTCACTAGTGTGCATGCTGTGGTGATGGGTGTCCATGCAGGGCTGTGAGTGGTGTCCATGCATTGGTGTTGCATGCAGGGCTTGGTAGTGGGAGGGGTGGGTTGTGATGGTGGGGTGTATGTGAGGTGGTGGGGTGATGGGGTAGGGGTGAGGTATGTGATGGCATGCAGGTAGGGGGGGTGATAGTAATAGAGATTTGACTTACCAGTGTCCAGTCCTCCTGCTACTCCTGCCAGGCCCTCAGGATGCATGATTGCCAAGACTTGCTCCTCCCATGTTGTTAGTTGTGGGGGAGGAGGTGGGGGTCCACTGCCAGTCCTCTGTACAGCTATCTGGTGTCTTGCAACCATGGAACGCACCTTCCCCCGTAAGTCGTTCCAGCTCTTCCTGATGTCATCCCTTGCTGTCCCTCGGCGTTGACCCTGTCCACGACTCTCCGCCATAGCTCCTTCTACCTAGCAATAGACGTCTGCTGCACCTGTGATCCAAATAGCTGTGGCTCTGCCCTTATGATTTCCTCCACCATGACCGTTAGCTCCTCTTCTGAGAACCTGGGGTGTCTTTGTGGTGCCATGGGTGTAGTGTGAGTGTTGTGTGTGAGAGTGTGTGGGGTGATCTTTTGGGGTGTGTGCTGTGAGGTGCGTGGATGATGTATGGGTGATGGTGTTCTGTGGCTCTGGTTCTGTGGGTGCTCCAGGCGTGTCTCTCTCTCAGTTGTAAATTGTTTGTAGTGGTAAAGGGTTGTGGGTAATGTGGGTGTGTGTTTTTTTGTGGTGTGGGTGTGGTGTGTGTATGTGTGTCAGGTGTGTGTGGTTTGAATTGTCCAATGTGGTGTTGTTTTGTTAGGTTGTGTATATTTTGAGCGAAGATGTATGTACCGCCAATGGTTTACCGCAGTTGAATGTCCACCGCGGTGATTCGTGGGTCATAATGCTGTGGGCGTATTTCTGTTGGCGTAACGGTGTGGGTTTTGGTACCGCCAGTTTATCACTGACTTTTGATCTGGCGGACTTGTGTGTGTGTCTGTATAGTGGCGGATTTCTATGTGTGTCATAATACGCGTAGCGGTATACCGCCGCGGTCGCTGTATGTTGGCGGCAGTCAGCATGGCGGTAAGCGGCACTTACCGCCAATGTCATAATGAGGGCCTTAGTTAAATAAAATGAAATGTTGTACAGCCTTGAATTTACTGGAAACAAACACAAAGTTGCATTTCCTCTCCTTGGTCTTCACCTAGCACATGCAATGAGAAGGCTATTTTTCAGTGAAATAAAATGCAGGCCTCTCTCACAACTCTGATTGGCTGTTGCCAACCAATCAGTGTGAAGGTGTGTTTCACAAAACTGAAAATGTGTTGGTATGACTGAGGAATGAGGAGTAGTGATGGTGGATGAGGAATAGGGATGATGGATGAAGTATGAGAAGTAGGAATGATGGAACATGCATGAGAAGTATGGATGCGAAGCCGGGATGATGGATGAGAAGTAGGAATGATGGAAGAGAATTAGGGATGATGGAAGAGAAGTAGGGATGAGAAGCAGGGATGATGGAAGAGAAGTAGTGATGAGAAGTAGGAATGATGGAAGAGAAGCAGGGATGATAGAGAAGAAGTAGGGATGAAGTATGATGGATGAGAAGCAGGGATGAGGGATGAGAAAACGATATGATGGAACAGAAGCAGGGATGATGGATGAGAAGTAGGAATGATGTGTGATAGATGAGAATCATGGATGAGGGATAAGATTTAGGGATGATGGAAGAGAAGCAGGGGTGATTGATGAGAAGTAGGGATGATGTGTGATGGATGAGAAGTAGAGATGAGGGTTGAGAATTAGGGATGATGGAAGAGAAGCAGGGATGATGGATGAGAAGTAGGGATGATGGATGAGAAGTAGGGATGAGATGCAGGGATGAGAAGTAGGGGTCATGGAAGAGAAGTAGTGATGATGGATGATAAGTAGGGATGATGAATGAGAAGTAGGGGTGATGTATGATGGATGAGAAGTAGGGATGATGGAAGAGAAGCAGGGATTATGGATGAGAGGTAGGGATGATGTCTGATGGATGAGAAGTGGGGATGATGGATGAGAAGCAGGGATGAGAAGTAGGGATGAGGTGTGAGGAATGAGGATGTCCTCAAATGAATGCTGTACAGAAGAAAAGAACTAGGTACCGTGCAGGGCGCGGACTCTTGTAAAAGTAAGTCTCTGGGGCATATCTCATACTGGGAAGCTCTTTACTTGCACAGACAGAAAGTAAAATTTTATTCTGTGTTGACGATTTTTGCAGTGTGTGAATACAGTGCCCACCCTCCTCCCAAGAGCTTATGGAGCCTTGGGTACTAACTGGGCAGTGTAGGTCTAAATACTTGTTTGACTTGCATGCAAACATGTTTACAACTCGCATAGCACACATGTGTGATGTGCTCCTGCAGAGAGTATTTTTTTCCTCTGGAGTGTGTTTACGACAATGAGGGATGGAGCGCAGAGGAGTCACAAGTGTGCATGACTCTTGTGACCGCATCTGACCTTATTTGGCCATTTGATTTTAATCTATAAGAGGACACGTTAGAGGTTTGATGGACCTTTTGACTGCGCTTAGAGTAGTTCCTACCATAAGTCACAAATCCAATATATCATCAATAATGCCAATCAACAATATCACTAATCTTTGGAGTCATTGATCATCACAGGCCGTGACCCATTTGGCCATGAATAACCACACCTTTAGCTAAAATTAGAAGGTTTATTCCCCTATATTAACAATACTAATACCATGTAAATCATTCTAAACACGAGCTGACATACAAAAACAATACTGGTTGACCAAAGCTTCTAAAGAATCTTCGTCTCATCAATGCGTTAAGCATCAAACATTCTATGACCACAATATCAATTGATAGCAAAAATAGCTGTAAAGCAGAGATGGCATACATTTAAATCAGCAACTGCATGATATCAATAGTATTAATTGCAACCTGTCAATAATTTTCCAGGACTCCTTATCTACCCCTCGGATTAGCATGGCACGGTTGGGCTTCATGCAAAGCAATGTATTAAACATAAATTTGGAAAACCTAGCAACGGCTCTATCAAAATAGCAGTTGGTACCTAGAAACAAAAGTAAAATGCACATCAAACAATAGCCTTTTTATTATACTTGTCCTCAGAGTGGATCGGCAATCTGCAATTATCTTCGTCAGATGGGGATCTGTTCAGTCAGCATCAGCAATTGGACTATGGAATGGAATAGTTCGATAAATGGGCTCTAAGCAATCCGAACCATCATAAGCAAAGTCTAAGGACCAGCGTTCAGTATCAAAGTCTAAACAATAAAGTCTCTAGGAACTCATCAACTCCTTCAGCAAAATAGGTCAGAAAAGAATGGCATAAAAGAATGGCTCTGTTCCTGCTCTGTAGTCGGGTTAAGTTAAAATTGTCCATGACCTTTCCATGTTGCCATTGGTCAGAAAATTGTACGTTTACAACTAGTCCAATGAAAGCTGATTTCTAAATCTAAGATATAAATAAACTGTCTTTCACATGTTAACGATTTTCTCTGTTTCTCCTGTCCACATAGTCAGATCCATCAGGTAACAATTTTGTAGAACTCAGTTTTTCAGTCAGTACATCCATTGTTAGTTCGTGGGAACATCGCTTTCTCACGCATTACACTAGCAATATTACTTTCTAGACACAAGTAGCCGTATTTATACTTTTTTTAGCGCCGCATTTGCGCCGCTTTTTGACGCAAAACGGCGCAAACCTACAAAATACAATGGCATTTTGCAAGTTTGCGCCATTTTTGCGTCAAAAAACGACGCAAATGCGGCGCAAAAAAAGTATAAATACGGGCCGAGATATCCAATCAAGAAGTTCTCATGAGAAACGTTATATCAGCTAACATTTGGTCAACACAATGGAAAATAATTCATGAATATATTTCTTTATGCAGCCATTTTATGTGAATCATTTAAACAGCGCAGCTTAACATGAGGCTGTGCAACTAGGCCCAAACCTCGCTAAATTTAAGGCCTATAAATTAATAAGGCAAATACATAAGAAACAATCATCAGTGTGACACACTACTACCTTAACCTAAACATGAGCACATCACTTCATTAATAAGCATTTAATAGAAGACTTCTTCATGATTTATGACAACCACGCAAGTGGGCACATTTTCAAATCGCACATTATTTCTATATTAGTCAAATTCTATGCAGATTCCTAATTGAAATTACATGAGCATTTTATTAGTAAAAATTCAGCATTCACACTCCCCACCACCATAACCACATGGTCAGATAAATGTGGTCGTACACATTATGTATGTAATGATTCTCAACATATTTTGTTTTTCTTTTCTCCCAAAATGTAGTATAGATAGAAAAAATACCCTGTCTTGGTTTGTAAACGCATGCCTGCATGAGTGTGAGTAGTCCACTCCATTGTAGTTCAAGGTGGTGAAAATTACAATTATTCTAAAAGGATTGAGATAAGAGTGGTCCTGAAGAAATGCCAATGACCGAGATGGGCAGAGAGTAGGGCTGAAACATGTCGACCGACCTGTGGCTTGTGGATCAACATACACCCTTATAAAGCCATCTTTCTATTTTGTTTTTAATCTTGCCAAAGATACTCTTACTAGAGAAGGGTACAGAGAATCCAGCAAGCAATTTTAATCATTTAGTATAAATCCCTTAGAACATAAGATCTCCAAAAACACACTAGGTCTAGCCCACCCACTCAAACTAGGTGCAGTGGGTAAGAATCCGATGATGAAGCATGCCACAGGAGGTACCTGTGGTGAAGGATCCTACAAAATGGGCCAGATGTAGGTAGAAAAATAATTGTGACTCGGAAATAGCGACTCCATGTGAATCGCTATTTCTGACTCGCAATACCAAATGCCAGAAAGACTCGCCATTCCAAATTGCGAGTTGCAGAGGTGTTGCACCACATTTTGCGACCTCCGTTTTTAGCGAGGTCGCAAATTACGCTAAGGGTGTGGTCCGGTGTCGCAAATTGCGACTGACTCGCAAATTGCCTGCAGGTGGAACAAAACAGTTGAAATACCCACTTCCTGGTTCTCAGTGATGACATCAGAACCAGGAAGTAATCAAATGGAACTGGGAGGAGGGAGGAGCCCACGCAGCCCAAACTGCAGAGCCACACCCAGGTGAGAGGAGCTGCAGCAACAATGGAGAAGGAGACACCCAGTGCTGTCAGGAACAGAAAAATCAAGTTCTCTGACAAGGAGTTGGAGGTGCTAACTGAGGAGTGCTGCCTGCACCATGAACAGCTATTTGGCAAGGCAGCAATGAGTGTCTCTGACACCCAAAAAAAAAAATTGCAAGACATCCAGGACTAGATCAATGCCATTGGGGTAAGCCACGGCACCCTGGATGAAATAAGGAAAAGGTGGTATGACCTTCGCTCCAGGACCAAGGAGAGGGTTGCGAAGCGCATGAGGGAGATGCAGGGCACTGGAGGAGGCCCATCCACGGTTCCACCCCCTACAGCAGTAGAATCCATGGTGGAGACAACACTGGAGCCGGAGGCTGTACTGGGCATTGGAGATGTGGACAGTTCGGCACCTGGAACATAAAAAAGTAAGTACCAAAATATACACATTCACACCCACAAATGCACTATACCCACAATCCCAGTACACAGCAGTAGACACATCCAGACTAGCTCCATTTCAGTCTAGCAACCTCTAGAATAGTGCATTATGGGCAATGTAGTACAGTAGTCCAAATATAGGCAAATGTTTATTTTGAGGCAAAAAACATATGTGCGAGACTGACAGTGTATCCCCTATGTCCCACAGGTCTCCCACAAGGCCCCCCCATCAGTGCAAACGTGCAGGGAGAGGAACATGGCCCAAACCCACAGGAGGATGCTGCCACTGACGCTGCAGGGGACTTCAGGACAACACCACCCATGGAATTGGCACCGGAGTCCATGGACGATCCTGCGCTGGTTATGGAGGCATCTGTAGAAACACCAGGGCTAATGCCTATGGAAAGGCACAGACAGCCATCATCAGGCGCAGTGCGTAGACGCCGCCACAGATTGCAGTCTGTGCACAGTGAGGATGTCCCAGATGTCGAGTTTGCGGGACTTGAGGCATCCTTATTGCAGGGTCAGCTCCTGCAAAATAAACAGTTGAGGTTAATGAACCGGAACCTCACAAGACTGCAGACCACTGTGACCCATGGGCTGGCTAATGTGGACAATCAGTTCACAACAATGAACACGCATCTGGGGAACCTGACAAACTCAATTGACACTTTGGTCAGGGAACTGGTGGCTGACAGGGCACAGGCACGGCGCAGGGAGCGCAACACTGCAGCCCGTTTAGACAGACTTGCTGCATCCATAGGGCACCTGGCAACTAATACCACCTGCCTGTCAAGGCGCACAGTCAGCCTGCAAATAGAACTGGGGCATTTTGCTGGAGATGTGGCACGGGGACTTGGCTGCGTCAGCCATGTGGTTGATAACCTGGAGACCAGACAGGCTGCAAGGGGCTCAGGGGATACCCCGCAGGACAGTGAGGAGGGTTCAACTGCCACTGATGCACGTGTGCTGCGGAGTAGCAGTGCACAGCAGGGCTCAGGGGACCAAGCTGGAGAGAGCCATGGTGGCCACAGTCGTAGGAGGCTGTGAGCCACTGACAAGTAGTGGTACACAGGCACATTATCATAATGTGTCTGAATTGACTGTTTAACCCCTTCTGTGCCCAGGACGTAATGGTTACGTCCTGAGGCACAGTGCTCGTGTGCCCAGGACGTAACCATTACGTCCTGGGCACAGAGCCCAGAGGGAGTGCTAGCGCTCCCTCTGTGGGGTTCTCCCCCACCCCCCCAAGGCAGGGATTGAAGGGGAAGCCCTTCCCCTTCCACCCCCCCAGCCCCCTGTAATGACGTCAGAGCACGATCGCGCGCTGAGATCATTACAGGGTGCCGGTTGCACTGGAAGCCATTTGCTTCCAGTGCGACGAGGGAGAAACAGGTGAGTTTCTCCTCTGGCGGATGGGGGTTTGGGACAAAGAGGCACTGGGGGAAAGGAAAGGCTTTTCCTTTCCCCCGGTGTCTCTTTGAGCATTCCTGCTGCCCGATCGCATTGCGATCGGGCAGCAGGAATGCCCAATAGACACCAGGGTTTTTTGTTGTTGTTTGTTTTCTGTGCAGTTTGTGTTTCGGGAGCGGCCCCTTGGGCAAGGGTCGCCTTCCATTTGGGGCATGTTTCTTGTGGCCATTTCTGTCCCCCTTGGGGGCAGATTGGCCCATTATTTTTAGGACGATCTGCCCCCATGGGGGACAGAATCCACTAGACGCCAGGGATTTTCTTTTTTGTTGTTTTTTATGCTGCTTGTGTGTCGGAAGCGGCCCCTTGTACAAGGGTCGCTCCCATTTGGGGGCATGTTACCTGTGGCCATTTCTGCCCCCCTTGAGGGCAGATCAGCCTATTATTTTTAGGGTGATCTGCCTCCAAGGGGGGGCAGAAATCAGAAGAATGCCAGGTATTTTTTTGTGTATGTTTATTTAAGTGGGGGCATTGAAGTGTTGGCCATTTATGCCCCCCTAGGGGGCAGATGGGCCTATTTGTTTAGGCCCATCTGCCCCCAAGGGGGGCAGAAGCCACTCAGACACCAGGGATAGTGTGTGTGTGTGTGTGCGTTAGGGGGTGGGGGGCAGCCCCTTGGGCAAGGATTGCCCCCCCTTTGGGAGCACGTGTATCAAGGGCATTTCTGCCCCCCGGGGGGGCAGATCGGCCTATTATTTTTAGGCTGATCTGCCCCCAAGGGGGGCAGAAACCACTAGAACGCCAGAGATTTTTTTAAATGTTTATTTATGTGGGGGGGCGTCCCCTTGTGCAAGGGATGTATTGAGCTGTTGCCCATTTTTGCCCCCTTGGGGGCAGATGGACCTATTTTTTTTAGGCCCATCTGCCCCCAAGGGGGGCAGAAGCCACTTAGGCACCAGGGATAGTGTGTGTGTGTTTTGTTTTTTTTTGTTTGGGGGGTGGCCCCTTGGGCAAGGGTCGCTCCCCATGGGGACACACTACTAAATGTATTTACTGCCCTCCTTGGAGCAGATAGGCCTATTTTTTAGTAGGCCCATATGCCCTTATGACAAAATCCACTTAGGCACCAATTTCTAAATGCTTGATGGTTGGGTGTTTGTCAATTGACGAAGTATTTGTATTTGTGATTAAAAAAAAATCTATTTTTTGTTCTAGTTCAAAGCTTTTGCTTTTTTTGCTGTGGCTTCTTGCAGTTTTGGCAGTGGTTGACCTGTGGTTTGCATAGCTGCATGTTTTAGGTCAGTAAAAACAATTTACTCCAAAGGAGTATTGTTGCCATGCATGAATGACATGAATGACATGTTTGTAGGTGGTGTACTAAATGCAGATTTATGTGTGAAATTGTCCTTAGATTTGTGCACAATGATATTTGTGTTGCCTTATTTCTAATTTGCTTTTCTTTTTTTCTTTTTCTTTCTTTCTTTTTAGTGGGATATCATTGGTGATTGCTGTGTCTGTGCAGAGTAGTTGCTGGTGAGTCAAGCTTTTTCAGGCAAGTGAGTGGTATAGTTTTTGAGTTTATAACTCTTTCTGATAAAGCTACACTTTATTACTTATCTTACACAGGGCTGGTTGTTGGTGGTGCATTTATCCAGTTAATTTTCGTAGGAAAGATCGTGGCTAGCTGCAGGATGACCGCTCAGCAGGTGGTTGGTATGCTTTTTGAGTCATTGTCTGATCATGATTATGAGACGGACTCTGCATCTGAGGCAGAGGAGGAAGTGAGAGATTCTGGCAGTGAAGTTTCTGTCGGAAAGGAATCTTCTGATGAGGAAGCCTCACTCAGTGCAGATGAAGGGCCTGTTTTAGAGGAGGACACTGATGTGCCATTAGTGCAGCAACCTGGGGATGAAAGGTTTCCCATTAGAAGACCTGAACTCTGGGTTGCCCCAAACATGGAGCAGGCAGAGTTGCCTGCCTTTACTGGTCTCCCGGGGTGTAGAGTCAATACAGAGAACTTTTTGCCTATCAATTTCTTTGAGTTATTTGTCGATTATGTGTTTTTGGAAGAGATTGTTGAGCAGGCTAATTCGTATGCGGAGCAGTATTTGAGGGACAACGCTGCTAGACTTAGGTCACACTCGAGAGCTGTCCAGTGGATTCCCACAAATTTGGAGGAGATGAAAAGTTTTTGGGGCTTGACTCTTTTGATGGGGTTGATAAGGAAGCCGTCACTGGCTTCTTATTGGTCTACTAGTCCCTTGATGGCAACAGCTATATTTCCTGCAACCATGAGTCGTAATCGGTATTTGCTGCTTCTTAGGATGCTGCATTTTGTTGACAATGCATTAGCTTTGCCACGAGATCACCCTGATTCTGACCGTCTTTATAAGATTAGGCCTGTCCTTGATCATTTTGTAGATCAGTTTTCAGAGATCTATGTTCCAGGCAAAGAAATAGCTGTGTACGAGTCTTTGGTCCTCTTCAAGGGTCGTTTGGTTTTTAGGCAGTACATTCCTAGCAAGAGGGCACGATATGGAATTAAATTATATATGCTGTCTGAAAGTAGTACAGGATATGTGTATAGTTTCCGTGTCTACACTGATAGGGATTCCAGTATTGACCCCCCTGGTTGTCCTCCCACTTTTGGAGTTACTGAGAAAATTGTGTGGGAACTTGGTAGACGACTGTTCAACAAAGATCACCATATGTATGTAGATAACTTATACACTGGAGTGCAGTTGTTCAAGGAATTATTTAGAGTGGACACTGTTGCTTGTGGCACAATTCGTTGTAACCGGAAAGGCTATCCAAGGGAGTTTGTCTGTAAAAAACTTGAGAGGGGACAATGCAGTGCCTTGTGGAATGATGAGCTGCTAGCTCTGAAATTTTCAGACAGGAGGGATGTCTACATGCTAAGTACCATCCATGATGAGAGTACTTCCCCCGTGACTGTTTGGGGCCAGGTTGCTGAAGTGTGCAAGCCTGTGTGCATTTTAGATTATAATAAGCACATGGGAGGTGTAGATAGAGTTGATCAGAGGTTGGAACCTTATACTACTATTCGTAAGTCTTACATTTGATATAAGAAGTTAGCAATTCACCTCTTCCACTTAGCAACTTTTAATGCTTTTATTGTGTTTAAGGATAGGTCTCCAGAGTCAAAGATGACATTTGTGAAATTTCAGGAGTCAGTGATAGACAGCCTTATTGTGGTGGAAGAGGCCAGAGTTCCTAGAAAAGCAGTGGTGGAGGATGTGGCTAGATTGAAAGATCGCCACTTTGCTGAGCACATTCCACCCACACCCAAAAAAGACTTTCCAGCTAAGAAATGTAGAGTGTGTTTTTGAACAGGTATCCGGAGGGAGACTCAAATGTACTGCCCAGATTGTCCTTCAAAGCCTGGGCTGTGTGTGGATGGTTGTTTGAAGAATGACCACACCCAGAAGAATTACTGGGAACAACCATGAGTGTAAAATGCCTGTTTTGTATTTTCATGTGTTCAGTTTCATGGTTGGCATTTCTGTCATGTACTTAGTTAGAGCTTTTGTGCTTGTAGTTTTGTAATTATTTCTAATATGATAGTGGTTTCTTTGTTTAAAAAAAAATTATGCCATTGTGTGTGGAGTGGCGCTTGGCTGACGGTGTACATATTGACTTGCTGTTGGCTACTGCAACACACTGCCAGCCACACACCAGTCCACACACTCCCATCAGCTGGTGTGATTGCTGTACCAGGCATGTGGGTGTATGTAAGTGATAGGCCCTTTAGTGGCGCTGTCTGTCGATGCAAGTGTTGTAATGTGCTGGGCCCGTGGCTGGCGGCGTGAATGGTCTTGTGCATGTCATGTATGAAAGGTGTTTGAATGGACTGTAAAGCGGTTGGTGCCTTGCCGTGGCTTTATAGCTCACGAGCTGTGAGTCATTGGTTCAGTTTTTTGGCATTTCAGTTATTAACAGTGCATTTCATTTTTGTGAAATCTCTTGTTAATAAAATTTGATCCACTGAACCATCACTCACCCTCGTGCCAAATCCAACCAGTATGTGTGGTAAAAATGACAAAACCTGCTCCGCTGTAATCAGGCGTCGCAGCACACCTGTGACACACTAGGTGCCTCGGGTGGGACCCTGATGATGGAGCATGCCACCAACGTAGTTGGTGGGTGAGGGGTCTTTTTAACATAACCTAAGTGTGTTTCTTTTCACAATTTTAGTGTTTGGAACATCACATAAGTATGTGAACACACCAACATGATCTATTGCAAAACTACCTGTGTTGGGGGTGGGGGGGCACCTATGGTTTTGGTCCTGGGTGCAGCCTTCATCTAGGGAAACCTACCAAACCCAGACATGTTTTAAAAATAGACACCCCAAGGAGTCCAAGGAGGTGTGGCTTGCCTGGATCCGCCATCATTTTCTTACCCAGACTCCTCGGCAAACCTCAAAATTTGCATTAAAATCATATTTTCCTCACTTTTCTGTGTAGGATCACCGCTGCGACACAAATTTCCTACCACCCAGCGTTCCCCTCAGTCCCCCAAGTAAAATGATACCTCACTTGCATGGGACCCCAAAGCAGAGTCAGCCTAAAAGATGTATAAAAGAAAAATATGTGCTTCTCAACTCGCTGTGCTATCCCCTCAATCTCTACAAGTTTTTGGCCTTTTTTCTGTTGCAGGCACCTGGTACCCCACAAGTGAGGTACCATTTTTATCGGGAGACTTGGGGGAACACTGGGTGGAAGGAAATGTGTGGCTCCTTTCAGATTTCAGAACTTTCTGTCACCGAAATGTGAGGGAAAAGGTGTTTTTTTTTCCCAAATTCTGAGGTTTGCAAAGGACTCTGGGTAACAGAACCTGGTCAGAGCCCCACAAGTCACCCCATCTTGGATTCCCCTAGGTGTCTAGTTTTCAAAAATGTGCTGGTTTGCTAGGTTTCCCCAGGTGCCGGCTGAGCTAGAGGCCAAAATCCACAGGTAGGCGCTTTGTAAAAAACACCTCTGTTTTCTGTGAAAAAATTTGATGTGTCCACGTTGTGTTTTGGGCCATTTCCTTTCGTGGGCACTAGGCCTACCCACACAAGTGAGGTACCATTTTTATCGGGAGACTTGGGGGAACGCTGGGTGGAAGGAAATGTGTGGCTCCTCTCAGATTCCAGAACTTTCTGTCACCGAAATGTGAGGAAAAGGTGGTTTTTTTTGCCAGATTTTGAGGTTTGGTAAGGATTCTGGGTAACAGAACCTGGTCAGAGCCACACAAGTCACCCCATCTTGACTTCCCCTAGGTGTCGAGTTTTAAAAAATGTGCTGGTTTGCTAGGTTTCCCCAGGTGCCGGCTGAGCTAGAGGCCAAAATCTACAGGTAGGCGCTTTGTAAAAAACACCTCTGTTTTCTGTGAAAAAATGTGATGTGTCCACATTGTGTTTTGGGCCATTTCCTTTCGTGGGCGCTAGGCCTACCCACACAAGTGAGGCACCATTTTTATCGGGAGTCTTGGGGGAACGCTGGGTGGAAGGAAACTTGTGGCTCCTCTCAGATTCCAGAACTTTCTGTCACCGAAATGTGAGGATAAAGTGTTTGTTTCGCCAAAGTTTGAGGTCTGCAAAAGATTCTGGGTAACAGAACCTGGTCAGAGCCCCACAAGTCACCCCATCTTGACTTCCCCTAGGTGTCTAGTTTTAAAAAATGTGCTGGTTTGCTAGGTTTCCCCAGGTACCGGCTGAGCTAGAGGCCAAAATCCACAGGTAGGCGCTTTGTAAAAAACACCTCTGTTTTCTGTGAAAAAATGTGATGTGTCCACGTTGTGTTTTAGGCCATTTCCTTTCGTGGGCGCTAGGCCTACCCACACAAGTGAGGTACGATTTTTATCGGGAGACTTGGGGGAACGTTGGGTGGAAGGAAATGTGTGGCTCCTCTCAGATTCCAGAACTTTCTGTCACCGAAATGTGAGGAAAAGGTGGGGTTTTTTGCCAAATTTTGAGGTTTGCAAAGGATTATGGGTAACAGAACCTGGTCAGAGCCACACAAGTCACCCCATCTTGAATTCCCCTAGGTGTCTAGTTTTAAAAAATGTGCTGGTTTGCTAGGATTCCCCAGGTGCCGGCTGAGCTAGAGGCCAAAATCCACAGGTAGGCGCTTTGTAAAAAACACCTCTGTTTTCTGTGAAAAAATTTGATGTGTCCACGTTGTGTTTTGGGCCATTTCCTTTCGTGGGCACTAGGCCTACCCACACAAGTGAGGTACCATTTTTATCGGGAGACTTGGGGGAACGCTGGGTGGAAGGAAATGTGTGGCTCCTCTCAGATTCCAGAACTTTCTGTCACCGAAATGTGAGGAAAAGGTGGTTTTTTTTGCCAGATTTTGAGGTTTGGTAAGGATTCTGGGTAACAGAACCTGGTCAGAGCCACACAAGTCACCCCATCTTGACTTCCCCTAGGTGTCGAGTTTTAAAAAATGTGCTGGTTTGCTAGGTTTCCCCAGGTGCCGGCTGAGCTAGAGGCCAAAATCTACAGGTAGGCGCTTTGTAAAAAACACCTCTGTTTTCTGTGAAAAAATGTGATGTGTCCACATTGTGTTTTGGGCCATTTCCTTTCGTGGGCGCTAGGCCTACCCACACAAGTGAGGCACCATTTTTATCGGGAGTCTTGGGGGAACGCTGGGTGGAAGGAAACTTGTGGCTCCTCTCAGATTCCAGAACTTTCTGTCACCGAAATGTGAGGATAAAGTGTTTGTTTCGCCAAAGTTTGAGGTCTGCAAAAGATTCTGGGTAACAGAACCTGGTCAGAGCCCCACAAGTCACCCCATCTTGACTTCCCCTAGGTGTCTAGTTTTAAAAAATGTGCTGGTTTGCTAGGTTTCCCCAGGTACCGGCTGAGCTAGAGGCCAAAATCCACAGGTAGGCGCTTTGTAAAAAACACCTCTGTTTTCTGTGAAAAAATGTGATGTGTCCACGTTGTGTTTTAGGCCATTTCCTTTCGTGGGCGCTAGGCCTACCCACACAAGTGAGGTACGATTTTTATCGGGAGACTTGGGGGAACGTTGGGTGGAAGGAAATGTGTGGCTCCTCTCAGATTCCAGAACTTTCTGTCACCGAAATGTGAGGAAAAGGTGGGGTTTTTTGCCAAATTTTGAGGTTTGCAAAGGATTATGGGTAACAGAACCTGGTCAGAGCCACACAAGTCACCCCATCTTGAATTCCCCTAGGTGTCTAGTTTTAAAAAATGTGCTGGTTTGCTAGGATTCCCCAGGTGCCGGCTGAGCTAGAGGCCAAAATCCACAGGTAGGCGCTTTGTAAAATACACCTCTGTTTTCTGTGAAAAAATGTGATGTGTCCACGTTGTGTTTTGGGCCATTTCCTTTTGTGGGCGTTAGGCCTACCCACACAAGTGAGGTACCATTTTTATCGGGAGTCTTGGGGGAACGCTGGGTGGAAGGAAACTTGTGGCCCCTCTCAGATTCCAGAACTTTCTGTCACCGAAATGTGAGGATAAAGTGTTTGTTTCGCCACATTTTGAGGTCTGCAAAGGATTCTGGGTAACAGAACCTGGTCAGAGCCCCACAAGTCACCCCATCTTGACTTCCCCTAGGTGTCTAGTTTTAAAAAATGTGCTGGTTTGCTTGGTTTCCCCAGGTGCCGGCTGAGCTAGAGGCCAAAATCCACAGGTAGGTGCTTTGTAAAAAACACCTCTGTTTTCTGTGAAAAAATGTGATGTGTCCACGTTGTGTTTTGGGCCATTTCCTTTCGTGGGCACTAGGCCTACCCACACAAGTGAGGTACGATTTTTATCGGGAGACTTGGGGGAACGCTGGGTGGAAGGAAATGTGTGGCTCCTCTCAGATTCCAGAACTTTCTGTCACCGAAATGTGAGGAAAATGTGTTTTTTTTTGCCAAATTTTGAGGTTTGCAAAGGACTCTGGGTAACAGAACCTGGTCAGAGCCACACAAGTCACCCCATCCTGACTTCCCCTAGGTGTCTAGTTTTAAAAAATGTGCTGGTTTGCTTGGTTTCCCCAGGTGCCGGCTGAGCTAGAGGCCAAAATCCACAGGTAGGCGCTTTGTAAAATACACCTCTGTTTTCTGTGAAAAAATGTGATGTGTCCACGTTGTGTTTTGGGCCATTTCCTTTCGTAGGCGCTAGGCCTACCCACACAAGTGAGGTACCATTTTTATCGGGAGTCTTGGGGGAATGCTGGGTGGAAGGAAACTTGTGGCTCCTCTCAGATTCCAGAACTTTCTGTCACCGAAATGTGAGGAAAATGTGTTTTTTTTGCCAAATTTTTAGGTTTGCAAAGGACTCTGGGTAACAGAACCTGGTCAGAGCCCCACAAGTCACCCCATCTTGAATTCCCCTAGGTGTCTAGTTTTAAAAAATGTGCTGGTTTGCTAGGTTTCCCCAGGTGCCGGCTGAGCTAGAGGCCAAAATCCACAGGTAGGAGCTTTGTAAAAAACACCTCTGTTTTCTGTGAAAAAATTTGATGTGTCCACGTTGTGTTTTGGGCCATTTCCTTTCGTGGGCACTAGGCCTACCCACACAAGTGAGGTACCATTTTTATCGGGAGACTTGGGGGAATGCTGGGTGGAAGGAAATGTGTGCCTCCTCTCAGATTCCAGAACTTTCTGTCACCGAAATGTGAGGAAAAAGTGTTTTTTTTGCCAAATTTTGAGGTTTGCAAAGGATTCTGGGTAACAGAACCTGGTCAGAGCCCCACAAGTCACCCTATCTTGGATTCCCCGAGGTGTCTAGTTTTCAGAAATGCACTGGTTTGCTAGGTCTGAGCTAGAGGCCAAAATCCACAGGTAGGCACTTTGTAAAAAACACCTCTGTTTTCTGTGAAAAAATGTGATGTGTCCACGTTGTGTTTTGGGCCATTTCCTATCGTGGGCGCTCGGCCTACCCACACAAGTGAGGTACCATTTTTATCGGGAGACGTGGGGGAACACAGAATAGCAAACCAAGTGTTATTGCCCCTTGTCTTTCTCTACATTTTTTCCTTCCAAATGTAAGGCAGTGCGTAAAAAAGACGTCTATTTGAGAAATGCCCTGTAATTCACATGCTAGTATGGGCACCCCGGAATTCAGAGATGTGCAAATAACCACTGCTTCTCAACACCTTATCTTGTGGCCATTTTGGAAATACAAAGGTTTTCTTGATACCTATTTTTCACTTTTTATATTTCAGCAAATTAATTGGTGTATGCCAGGTATAGAATAAAAACCCATTGCAAGGTGCAGCTTATTTATTGGCTCTGGGTACCTAGGGTTCTTGATGAACCTACAAGCCCTATATATCCCCGCAACCAGAAGAGTCCAGCTGACATAACGGTATATTGCTTTCAAAAATCTGACATCGCAGGAAAAAGTTACAGAGTAAAATGTGGACAAAAATGGCTGTTTTTTAACCTCAATTCCAATATTTATTTATTTCAGCTGTTATTTTCTGTAGGAAACACTTGTAGGATCTACACAAATGACCCCTTGCTGAATTCAGAATTTTGTCTACTTTACAGGAATGTTTAGCTTTCTGGGATCCAGCATTAGTTTCTCACCCATTTTGGTCACTAACTGGAAGGAGGCTGAAAGCACAAAAAATTGTAAAAATGGGGAATGTCCCAGTAAAATGGCAACATTGTATTGAAAAATTGGGTTTTCCAATTCAAGTCTGCCTGTTCCTGAAAGCTGGGAGGATGGTGATCTTGCCACCACAAACCCTTTGTTGATGCCATTTTCAGGGGAAAAACCACGAGCCGCCTTCTGCAGCCCTTTTTTCCAATCTTTTGAAAAAAACTAAATTTTCACTGTATTTTGGCTAATTTCTTGGTCTCTTTCAGGGGAACCCACAAAGTCTGGGTACCTCTAGAATCCCTAGGATGTTGGAAAAAGGACGCAAATTTGGCGTGGGTAGCTTATGTGAACAAAAAGTTATGATGGTCTAAGCGCGAACTACCCCATATAGCCAAAAAAAGGCTTGGCACACTTGCTGCTGAGTGCCTCAAGGATCCTCACTCAGCCCGACGCTTTTCAACTCTACATGGCCACGCTCACTAAGATCACCAAAGAACACGATCTAAACATAGTCCCCTATGCCGACGACACACAACTGATCCTCTCCCTGTCCGAGGACTCTGCGCAAGCCAAGATGAATTTCCACAACGGGATGAGAGCAGGTACCGCCTGGATGGAGGCCAGCTGCCTCAAGCTCAACTCGGACAAGACAGAGACCCTCCACCTCTTCTGCCTGGAACAACTCCTGGTGGCCCACCGATCTGGGTAACGCCCCGCCCCCACTGACCACGTGCACAAACTAGGCATCATCCTGGACTCTTCTCTATCGATGACCCTCCAAGTTACCGCCGTCTCCTCATTAAGCTTCTACACCCTCCGTCTCCTGCGGAAGATTTTCAAATGGATTTCCCTCGGCACAAGGAAGACAGTCACCCACGCACTCATCACCAGCAAACTGGACTTCGGTAACACACTCTATGCTGGCATCACCAAGAAACTTCAGTCAAGACTACAAAGAGTCCGGAGTGCAGCAGCCAGACTCATCCTGGACATCCCCTGACACAGTCAAATATCCTCCCACTTCAGTGACTCAGAAACCTACACTAGCTCCCAGTCAACAAGCGCATTACACACAAACTCCTGATCCACATCGTCAAGGCACTGCACAACATGGGACCAGCATACCTCAACCACCACCTCACCTTCGACGTACCCAACAGACTTCTCGGTTCCTACCAGCTCACCCCCGCAGCCGTCCCCAAGATCCAGAAAAGTACAGCAGGAGGAAGATCCTTCTCCTACCTAGCTGCCCAGACATGGAACGCACTTCCCCTCAAGCTCAGACAGACCGCTTCACTGAAGCAGTTCAGGAAGGACCTCAAGACCTGGCTCTTCGACTGAGCAGCACACCTACCTTCAGCGCCTTGACACCCTATGGGTGATTAGTCACACTACAAATCCATGATTGATTGATTGATTGATGAAATAGAGAAAAGGATCCCTTCCAGACCATATTCCATATTCCTGCCAAATTTCATGAATATCCGTACAGGTTTTTTGCTGCTGTGTGTGTCTAAAAAGTCTATGGAAAATGCATTGGTAGGGAAACACATTTTGGGACCCCAGTTTTCTTTTCATCCCTTAACTAATCACCACAAAACTTTGTATCATCCTCTAATGTAGAAAAAGGAATAGGTCTGCAAAGTTCTGTGGCGATTTGTCAAATGGGCGCAAAGTTATTACTGATCAAAAATCCAAGGATTGCTATCTCGGGCATCCTAGCGATAACTAGAATAGCTACCGCCACTCTTTAACCCTTTCGCTGCTAGGCCTTTATTCCCGTCTGTGCCGAGCCTTTTTTTGGGTATTTGGGGTAGTTCATGCCTAAGCCGTCATAACTTTTTGTTCACACAAGATAACAGTGCCAAATTTGCATCCTTTTTTTCCAACATCCTAGGGATTCTAAAGGTACCCAGAGTTTGTGGGTTCCCCTGGGGGACACCAAGAAATTAGCCAAAATACAGCTAAAATGTTAGTTTTTTTTTTTTTTTAATGGGAAAAAAGGGCTGCAGAAGAAAGCAAGCGTTTTTTTTCCCCTGCAAATGGCATCAACAAAGGGTTTGCGGTGCTAACATCACTATCTTCCCAGCTTTCAGGAACAGACTTAAAACAGAAAAACACAATTTTGGCATTTTACTGGGTCATACCACATTTTTACTATTTTTTTGTGCTTTCAGCCTCCTTCCAGTTAGTGACAGAAATGGGTGTGAAACGAATGGTGGATCCCAGACAGCTAAACATGATGCCCCCGTATTATTTGCAAATATAGCCCTGGGGAGGTGGTGGTTCCCGGGGCTTGGGGAGGTCAATGAGGCCCCCCTCTATCAATTTCAAAAGTGTAGCCCCAGAAAGATTTGGTCCCCGGGGTCTTGGGGGGCTCAGACTGCCCCCCGTATTTTTTTTAAATATAGCCCTGGGGAGGTGCGGTCCCTGGCACCCAGGGGGTCCATAAGGCCCCTATCCATTTTATTAATTAAGCCCCAGGGAGGTGGTGGTCTCCAGGGCCAGAGGGGGTCTCCATGGCCCCTGTATTCTTATTAAGCATTGCCCCGGGGAGGTAGTGGCATCCAGGGTTTTTGAAAGCCCTAGGAGGGAGGCCCGTATGTCCCCCTCCTCATTAATTATTAAGAGGCTGCCCTCAGGACTTGGCCCACCCGGGGGCAATATAAATAAAAAGTGTGGGGCACTGTGCTTTTTTGTTTTCATTCATAGTGAAATTTGTGAATATTCACAAATTTCACTTTGTTTTTAAAAAAAAGCTTTTTTGCCCTGGCGGGTTCCCACAGGAATCCCTGCACCAAGGCTAGGAGGTTAGGTTAAAAATACCCTGCCCCTTTATTTTTTTTCTGTTTTTTTCTGCGATTGGCTAAAGCGAGTCTCAAAATGCCTGCCAATACTTTCTGGTTGAAGTGTTGGCAGTCAACCTGATCTATGCACGACATCAGGAGGATTTGTGAAGTGTTCATGCCTCTAGATATACAAATTTGGGTTTCCTTTAATCTCTCTTAAACTACTGAACGGATTTACACCAAATAACAAAAATGTGTAATCTGCAGATTGAAAACTACCTTTCGGCCAATTTTGGTGTAATTCCGTCCATCGGGCTGTAGGCATGTCTGAAAAGTCTATGGGAATTAACATGGAAAATGCACCTTTTTTTTATCCCACTCCATTTTTCTCAATCCCACTTGACGGATCGGCCCGAAACTCTCCATGCACAAGACCCTAGAAGGCACTCTTGTAAAAAGAAAAGAAAAACAAATTGCAAAGATTCAGCAAACGGCACCAAAGATATAGCCAAGTCAAAAAAACGCTTTTCCTGTGGAAACTAGGTCCTAACTATAACTTTCTAGTGGCTGTGTTTTATATATATATATATATATATATATATATATATATATATATATATATATATATATATATATATCTTACTGGCGATAACCAGTAGGTAGTTATATTTAGGACCAACCTTTCCCACAGACAATGCATTTTTTGTTTTGCCAATAACTTTAATGCCGTTTGACGAATCATCACAAAATGTTCCTAAAAAGTGGGGTGATTCTTCATGCAGGGGCTGAGTAAAAGGGGGGTCCCAAAATGCATTTTTCTCGTGCAGTGTCTATAGGGATTTTGCATTGTCTAAACATGACTACAGCATGAACAGCTGAACCGATTCACACCAAATTTGACAGAAAGGTAGATCTAGGTCTAAAAAGAACCTTTTTGTAATCTTGTGTAAAGCTGTTCAGTAGTTTGGGAGTTAATAAAGAAATAAAAATATGGATATCTAGGGACGCGGATCGTTCAAGGATCCACTCGCAGGGGATCCGTGGATCCTGGGGAAAAGCAAGGCTCTGATTGGCTGGCCACAACCTGACAGGAAAGTTGTGCCCATCATTTTCTTTCTCGCTTGGGACAGGGGAGGCAAAAGAAAGGGGAAAACACATAAGGCGTTAGTATGCAGGTATCCTGACCCCATAGAAAACATGGGGGTCTCTTAGGGACTCCTCATAGGCAAAATATTGGGCATTTTATTTTGGCCAAACTGCGGATTTGGGGATCCAACGTGAGGCTCACCCCAAATCCCCCCCCCCTCGGGTAAATCTGTGATAGGTCCACAGATCCAAAGCAAACTTCAGAAAAAAACCAACCATTCACACACTAAACCTCCTGCGGCTGCGGCGCTGGTTGTATTAACATGCAGTAATTATATATAGACATTCACTGAGAACACCAAAGGTTATTGGACTTTATAGTTAGGTTCACGTTTTACCCACACAAAGCATAGATATTCAGCAGTTATAGTTATACTTATAGTTATACATATCTGAAGAAACTATAACTCGTGCCATAAAGTAACTTTGGGCCAGGAGTTATAGTTTCTTAGCATAAGTATAAGTATAACTGCTGAATTTCTATGGTTTTGTGTAGGTAAAACGTCATACTAACTATAACGTCCCTGTAGACTTTAATTTTCTAAGTGAAAAACAATTTTATATATATGGATATATATATATATATATATATATATATATATATATATATATATATATATATATATATAGTCACTTAAAGACACAAAGGTTACAGGGACGCTATAGTTAGGTTCACATTTTAAATGTACCAAACCATAGAAATTCACCTGTTAGAGTTATCTCAAGTAATTATAACTTGTGCCTTTGGTAACTATGACTCGCAATGCACAGTTTTTTCGTCAGAAAGGTTACTGCATTATCAATGATATTATGAAAGATGTCATGACTGCCATAATTTGTGGGGTAATGAGCAGTGCATGGCGAGGGCACGAGTTATAGTTACCTTAGGGCATGAGTTATAGTTATTCCAACCACAGCCGCTCACGGCCTTTGGCAAATCCCTACACCCTCCCCAACTTGCACCGCGCACAGCCTTTTGCAATGCGTAGTGGGCTTGGCTGCAAGGCGTGGCCAGAGGCCAGTCCCTGGGGGCAACCACCCAACCCTGAGAGAGAGAGAAAGTGAGAGATCGAGAGACAGTGAGAGAGAGTGATTTAGGCTTTGATTAATGATATACTTAGGATGAGATTCTATGTATTCAAGAATGGTCCCCCCTCCTTTCTGTTTCTAGGGCCAATTCGGGCGGTGGTCATTCCTGGGGCTGAAAGCGGCCCAGAAGAGGGGCTGCACAGCCCTCCTTTCACTTGTAATTTGGCTATGTGTGGTGAGGTGGTGGTCCTCTGGGCAGATTATGGCCCATGCCCCCTTTTAAAATAACTTTTTCATGATCTTGATTGTCTTGAGCAAGAAAGACGCCTGCGAGTTCTACTAGCATTTAGGAAGAATAATGCGCAAGGTAATAAAGGTAGTGCTGGTTCTTCTGCTCAATCGACAATTACAAATTACTTATCATCAGTCGTGGGAGCTATAGAGACCGAATTGGAGCAGGTGGAGGAAAATATTGGGGCCGTACAGAAATTGACACAGAGGCCGCCACTGGAGCCACTTCTATTTATTAAATCGATCACGCCCGAGCTGCCATCCCGAAGGCCCTCAGATATAGATCTTGTTCAGGATGGGCAAAATGTGCACTCTCCACACTGGCATGCAGGCTGTGATCCGATGGGGGTCATAACAATCGATTCTTCCCTGGTGGGTTCCCACCGATGAAGAAGGGAGGGGAAAAATAAGCGCATGGGTACTTTAGGTCAAAAAAAGTGATGCAACACTCATGCAGAAGAAAGGAGGGGGAACAGGTGGCCTATAATAAGCTAAAGAAATGCATCTTGGGGAAGGATGCATTAAATGGCTTTCTCCACAAAATTGATTCTGCATTAAAATTGTTTTGCATATCCCTGGAGGAAAAATAAATTAAGCTGATTGCTGAGAAGATGGACCATTTGCAAGCCTATGTGGCCAGCGCGTTATCACAAATAGCAAATAAGGAGACACCTATGTTGCAAAAAAAAAATACTTTTCTGGTGGCAGAAAATGCAGATAACAATCCACATAGGCCGAGCATAAGGGAGTTTAACCCACCCACAGCCCAAGCTTCAAATACTCAGAGCAGACATACATCTCGAGAGAGCAAAACTTGGCTCATTTTAGGCGTTCAAACTCCCCACGCTCTACTATTGCCAATTCGGAAGGGCCCCTGCATTTGCTACCTGAAAGTGCGCTGTATGTCCTGATACTGAAGAATGTGCCTCCTTTAGCCCGAGTGATGAGGAAAACACAATTGCTCTGATGAGAAAGTCCGCCCACTGGCTGAGGGTAAAATCTGGTTTCACAGGGGACTTAAATAATACGATCCTTTTTTAACAAAGAGTGAAATGGGTGGGCCCAACAAGGAAATCATCCACAGGAGACTGCATAGTGAATAATTTCAAAGAACCCTCTCTGGTGAGGTGCTTGTTGGCTGATTTGCATTATTGTGTGGGTACCAAATAAAGGATACAAGTCCACCCACTAGGCTATTTTTACGATCCATCTGTATTATTCACAGATACCCCAAAAGTGACACAAAGCCTTAAGTTAGGTTTGCCGTCCCTGAAAGCTCATCTAAATGTCCCCACCTCAAATCGTTTTGAGACACTGAGTTCCTTAGCTGCAAATGATTGACTCCCGAATCATGTGAACTCATTCCAAGGAAAGGACAATTTAGGAGATTCAGGAGAAGAAGTTGTTCAATAACCGTTTTTTCCACAGGGAGTGGCGGGCTCCTTAAGTTCACCACTCAAAGGCCTTGTCCCGATTTCAATTTTGGAAGAGACAAATGTTAGAGCAGGACAAAGACCTTTAACACTGATTAGCTGGAACATTGCAGGTGTCTGGTCTTAAATATATCATTCGGACTGGTTAAGCTTTGTGACCCTGTATGATATTATTTGTCTCCAGGGGACATGGTTGACAGATCCTTTTTATTTGGATGGCTGTTTATCCCTATATCAACCAGTGATTCCGTCTCCAGCCTGTAGGGTCAGACGGAGTCTCGCTATCATTATCTCCCTTAATTTAGTAAAGACACAGGCAACTTTACAATGGTCTTCACCCTACTTCATGAATGTTTTAATATTGATTGAAAGGAGGAAAGCTATTTTATTAATACATTTTTATAATAATGTACCGTATGGTTCCTTAAATAGAGTTCTCGAGGATGCAATGGATTTCCCTGATTCCTACTCTTGGTTTAGGGATAATAAGGTAATCATGCTCTCGGTAGAAGATTTTAATATGCCTTTATGCCAAGTAGAGGACTCTAATTTCTGTATGTTCCCGATTGAGGATAGAGAAATAGGGACTCATTTTGGATACACAAAAGCAGGGGTTGCTTTGAACAGTTTTATTAGTAAATATGATCTTCTTTTTTCCACTGAGGTGGTGTCTCAAAAATAACTAGAAAATCCCCACTTTTACAGGGACTCCCAAGGGATCTCCATAGATTTTACTCTTATTAGTTCAGATGCCTATCATTTAATCCATGATGATCCCACACTGCGCTAGTGACCATAATCCTTTGTGCATCAAAATAGGATACAATATTAAACTAGGCTCAAAGAATAGGTAAGGGGTGGAAATCTTGCTTTTGATAGAAATGCAGGCAATCAAATTAAATCGGAAAAGGGGGATCAAGTGGTGTTTAATCAAAGAATTATCAAAGAGAATTAAAAATCTATCACCACTTGCTTGGCACACCCACCAAATCATGAGCTTGTAGTTCAAGAATATGAGCAGTTATGCAGTACTATTTCTGCGGTACTAGTTATTGATAGGTCAACATCAGCACTAGTAGTACACCGTTGGTGTAATGCTGCTTGTACATCAGCACACAAAAACTTTAAAAAAGCACCTAAAGCAATTTCTCGTTCCTGTGAAGAAGTTAAAAAGGCAAGGGGCCTGTACAAGGTCACATTATAAGAGAGGAAATCTGAAATTAAAGTTAAGGCCTGTGAAGATCTGATGACAGCCACCTCAATGAAGGATACCCCCGAGTTCTGGGGGTGATAAATCACCCATATTTCTCTGAGCAAGAAGCAAAATCAGTTAAATGTCTGATTCCAGAAGATGTTTGGGTACAACATTTTTCAGAGGTTTATCAGTCGGATAAGGAACAATTTCAAGTAGGGAGTGAAATAATAAACCATTCTCACTTGGAATTAAACCCAATGGCATTAGAAACGCCTATTGATCTACAGGAGGTTATGATAGCAATATACCGATCTATGGCAGGGAAAGATCCAGGGCCCATTGGTGTCCCTGTTGACTTATTTAAAACAAAGGTGCAGTTCTGGGGCCGCTGGTCACAAACATCCTACCGAGCACAGTTGAGAGCAATATTCCTTCTTCATGGAAACTGGCCATAATTATACCAATTTTTAAAAGAAGATTATAAGCAAATCCAACTTGTTATAGGCCAATTTTCCTTTTTACTGCAGAAATATTAGGACGTGTGATTCTTTCACCTTGGAGGAGTGGGTGGCGGAGGAAAAGATCCTTTCCCCAATTCTGTTGGCTTTAGGCCAGGTTTAAGTACTGTGGACGAAGCTTCAAATTTGCATCTTATTATTAGCAAATATGTGTTAGCTGAAAAAGAGCCATTCACATGGCTTTCATAGATCCTTTAAGTGCATTTGATCTGGTAAACAGAGAGACGCTTTGGTCCATAATGGAGTCTTTGGGAATCAATCTAAAAATGCTGAATTGAATAAAACGCTTATATGCGGACCTAAAAGTGACAGTACAGTATGATTCAGAAGGTGAGAGAACACTCCCAATCCACTCAGAGAGGGGGGTAAGACAGGGATGCTTTTAGACCATTTTCTATGTTTAATATATATATAAAAGGGCTATACGATTACCTGCTTAGGCATGGGAAGGACCTCCCTAGAATGGGGCAGAGACTGCTGCCAGTCCTTTTATATGCAGATGATGCAGTACTGATTCTGGGCATGGCAAATGACCTTCAAGGCCTCCTAGATCGTTTTTTTAAGCTTTTATGCAGGATTTAGATTTGAAAGTGAACTTTGCTAAATCTTATGTTATGACAAGTGGCCCCCGAACACTAAGACTAGACCATTTAGAATGGGTGGGACTGTCTTTAAAAAAGTGAAGGATTTTTGTTATTTAGGCATGCATTTGAGTTCTGCCCTGTCATGGAATTCCCACCTCAAGGTCAAAACCCAACAATTTGAATGGAATATAGAAGCAATCTTTCGATTTGCCTGCAAATTCGGTAACAAACCTATACCCCTTTTGGTGACCCTCTATAAATCTAAATATGTAATGGCAGCCACATATGGGGCGGGTATTTGGGGTGACGGCAAGGCAGAGTCATTACAACGTATTGAGAATACATTTGCACATAGATTGTTGTCTTCACCTAAGAATGTAGCAAACATTATTTGTCATGAAGAATTGGGGCTGCAGGACCTAGAGGACCAGATTGCTGTCTCTCCACTCTTACTCTGGATTAGATGTTGGAGAAAAACAGAGGCTAGTATGGTGCACGATTGCCTGACGGATTGTTTACATTTGGCTAACATGGATAGGATTCAGTGGCTCATTTATTTAAAAATGTATTTTCAAAATCTGGGCCTCAGAAATATGTTTTCAAACCTCAATCTCCCTGAGAATGCAAAAGAGATAGTGAAATTGTGTTAGAGGGAGATTGCTATGACCTACAGACTTCAGGGTGCTTCAAACATTATAACAGCCGAGCCCTATATTCATATTTCAATTACAGATGCAATTGAACCTTACTTATTTTGGTTTGAGAATCCATCATATTGTTCTAATTTAACTTTGGTCAGGCTAAACTTAATCCTTTCTAGAGTGGCATTTCCAATGCAGTGTATTTGGAGAAAAGAATCACCTACTTGTCTTTGTGAAGTTAAGTCCAAGAAGAGCACATGTCACTTTCTATTATTTTGCACATTGTATTCTGCACCAAGATCTATTTCATATTGCCAATGCTTCATAAGGCAAACGTTAGACATTGTAAGGAAGCAATGTTTTTTTTTTTTTTTTTTTTTTTTTTTTTAAGTATATTTTTTATTAACATTAACTGTTTGCTGTTTTACATATGTACGTCTGTTTACAGTAACAATTCAACTTTGTTGTACATTTCTGTTGACTGTGCCTCCCCTCCGGTTTACTTTGCTTGCAATGTATTTCACAGTTACATGTTCATTACTGTAATGCTATGGTATTCATACATCGCTGTGCCCAGCCCACAATCAATCCGATGTTATGGCATCAGTTCCTTCAGCCCCCCTTGTTACTTTTTATATTTGTGTCCCAACAACAGACTTAACTCCGCTACTAACTACTAATGAACATGTTGGCATGTGTGGGTGGGGATGCCTAGTTTCAAAAAAAAAAAAAAAAAAAAAAGGGGGAGGGTTGTCGTGGCTACCACGTTGTGTAAGAGTGGCCTATACTTCGCATATTACTCCGCACTCCCCCACTCCATATCCGGGCCTGAAGAGTGCGCGGAGATCGATCCGTCATGGCTTCGGAAACCTATTCCCACCAGCATATCAGTTTACCATACCATCAGGATCAACCCACCCCCTCCCGCGCCAACGGATTCTTCGTTAGGTCGTCCCAATTTGTCACTAGGTTTTCCCACTCCAAGGCGATGGGGGTCTGACGAACTCCCCTTGCCTCCTCTGCCTTAAGGACCTGCAACTCAGCTCTGGACCATCTTGCAACATCATCCCTCCACTCTGTCAGGGAGGGGTGCGCCGAGGATTTCCAGCCCTTCGTAATTAGTCTTTTATAGAGGGCCAAGGACATGTCAAGGAAACGTCCGGCAACCTTACTTAGTTTGATGCCGATTCTAAGGCCCAGTAGACACATGGCGGGGATTGGCCGGAGCTCCATCCCGAATAACCCCGTGAGGGTTGCCATCATCGTGCTCCAACCCCTCTGAATCGTCGAGCATCCCCACATCATATGATCAAAGTCGGGCACGTCATCTCCACACCTAGGACAGGTCCTAGGCACCCCCCCGTATATGCAGTGTAGTCGGTGAGGAGTGAGGTATGTTCTGTGTAGGTAGTTGTATTGGATATATCTCAGCCTCGTGTTGCGTGATATCATCCTAGGATAAGCTAATGCTCTGGTCCACTCTGGCTCGGATAGCTCCCGCCCAACTGTCTTCCCCCATTTTTCTCTTAGAGACTGCAGGGGGTCCACAGATGCCTCTATTTGGGCCCGGTATATTTTCGCAAGCAAGTGAGGTTCTTCACCCGCAGTCAACACTATGTGCAACACCCCGTGGACAGCTGGTTCCGCGTTGACCGTGTCCCAATGAGCCTTCAGGGTGTGCACCATCCTCCTGAATAGCAAAAATTGTCCCTGCGGTACTCCCTCCCCTACCAACTCAGCGAAGCTTCTCAGCACCCCTTCCTTGAATAGCCCCCCCGTTGTCTCTATCCCCGCTTGTAAAGAAATGGCTCCCTGTTGCAGTTACCCCCCACTTTTTGCCTGATACTGATGCTGACTTGACTGAGAAGAGTGCTGGGACCCTGCTAACCAGGCCCCAGCACCAGTGTTCCTTCACCTAAAATGTACCATTGTATCCACAATTGGCACACCCTGGCATTCAGATAAGTCCCTTGTAACTGGTACTTCTAGTACCAAGGGCCCTGATGCCAAGGAAGGTCTCTAAGGGCTGCAGCATGTCTTATGCCACCCTAGAGACCCCTCACTCAGCACAGACACACTGCTTACAAGCCTGTGTGTGCTAGTGAGAACAAAATGAGTAAGTCGACATGGCACTCCCCTCAGGGTGCCATGCCAGCCTCTCACTGCCTATGCAGTATAGGTAAGACACCCCTCTAGCAGGCCTTACAGCCCTAAGGCAGGGTGCACTATACCATAGGTGAGGGTACCAGTGCATGAGCATGGTACCCCTACAGTGTCTAAACAAAACCTTAGACATTGTAAGTGCAGGGTAGCCATAAGAGTATATGGTCTGGGAGTCTGTCAAACACGAACTCCACAGCACCATAATGGCTACACTGAAAACTGGGAAGTTTGGTATCAAACTTCTCAGCACAATAAATGCACACTGATGCCAGTGTACATTTTATTGCAAAACACACCCCAGAGGGCACCTTAGAGGTGCCCCCTGAAACTTAACCGACTGTCTGTGTAGGCTGACTAGTTCCAGCAGCCTGCCACACCAGAGACATGTTGCTGGCCCCATGGGGAGAGTGCCTTTGTCACTCTGAGGCCAGTAACAAAGCCTGCACTGGGTGGAGATGCTAACACCTCCCCCAGGCAGGAATTGTCACACCTGGCGGTGAGCCTCAAAGGCTCACCTCCTTTGTGCCAACCCAGCAGGACACTCCAGCTAGTGGAGTTGCCCGCCCCCTCCGGCCAGGCCCCACTTTTGGCGGCAAGGCCGGAGAAAATAATGAGAAAAACAAGGAGGAGTCACTGGCCAGTCAGGACAGCCCCTAAGGTGTCCTGAGCTGAAGTGACTCTAACTTTTAGAAATCCTCCATCTTGCAGATGGAGGATTCCCCCAATAGGGTTAGGATTGTGACCCCCTCCCCTTGGGAGGAGGCACAAAGAGGGTGTACCCACCCTCAGGGCTAGTAGCCATTGGCTACTAACCCCCCAGACCTAAACACACCCTTAAATTTAGTATTTAAGGGCTACCCTGAACCCTAGAAAATTAGATTCCTGCAACTACAAGAAGAAGGACTGCCTAGCTGAAAACCCCTGCAGCGGAAGACCAGAAGACGACAACTGCCTTGGCTCCAGAAACTCACCGGCCTGTCTCCTGCCTTCCAAAGATCCTGCTCCAGCGACGCCTTCCAAAGGGACCAGCGACCTCGACATCCTCTGAGGACTGCCCCTGCTTCGAAAAGACAAGAAACTCCCGAGGACAGCGGACCTGCTCCAAGAAAGGCTGCAACTTTGTTTCCAGCAGCTTTAAAGATCCCTGCAAGCTCCCCGCAAGAAGCGTGAGACTTGCAACACTGCACCCGGCGACCCCGACTCGGCTGGTGGCGATCCAACACCTCAGGAGGGACCCCAGGACTACTCTAAGACTGTGAGTACAAAAACCTGTCCCCCCTGAGCCCCCACAGCGCCGCCTGCAGAGGGAATCCCGAGGCTTCCCCTGACCGCGACTCTTTGAATCCAAAGTCCCGACACCTGGGAGAGACCCTGCACCCGCAGCCCCCAGGACCTGAAGGACCGGACTTTCACTGGAGGAGTGACCCCCAGGAGTCCCTCTCCCTCGATCAAGTGGAGGTTTCCCCGAGGAACCCCCCCCTTGCCTGCCTGCAGCGCTGAAGAGATCCCGAGATCTCTCATAGACTAACACTGCGAACCCGACGCTTGTTTCTACACTGCACCCGGCCGCCCCCGCGCCGCTGAGGGTGAAATTTCTGTGTGGGCTTGTGTCCCCCCCGGTGCCCTACAAAACCCCCCTGGTCTGCCCTCCGAAGACGCGGGTACTTACCTGCAAGCAGACCGGAACCGGGGCACCCCCTTCTCTCCATTCTAGCCTATGCGTTTTGGGCACCACTTTGAACTCTGCACCTGACCGGCCCTGAGCTGCTGGTGTGGTGACTTTGGGGTTGCTCTGAACCCCCAACGGTGGGCTACCTTGGACCAAGAACTAAGCCCTGTAAGTGTCTTACTTACCTGGTTAACCTAACAAATACTTACCTCCCCTAGGAACTGTGAAAATTGCACTGTGTCCACTTTTAAAACAGCTATTTGTGAATAACTTGAAAAGTATACATGCAATTTTGATGATTTGAAGTTCCTAAAGTACTTACCTGCAATACCTTTCGAATGAGATATTACATGTAGAATTTGAACCTGTGGTTCTTAAAATAAACTAAGAAAAGATATTTTTCTATACAAAAACCTATTGGCTGGATTTGTCTCTGAGTGTGTGTACCTCATTTATTGTCTATGTGTATGTACAACAAATGCTTAACACTACTCCTTGGATAAGCCTACTGCTCGACCACACTACCACAAAATAGAGCATTAGTATTATCTCTTTTTGCCACTATCTTACCTCTAAGGGGAACCCTTGGACTCTGTGCATGCTATTCCTTACTTTGAAATAGCACATACAGAGCCAACTTCCTACATTGGTGGATCAGCGGTGGGGTACAAGACTTTGCATTTGCTGGACTACTCAGCCAATACCTGATCACACGACAAATTCCAAAATTGTCATTAGAAATTGATTTTTGCAATTTGAAAAGTTTTCTAAATTCTTAAAAGTCCTGCTAGGGCCTTGTGTGTTAAGTCCCTGTTTAGCATTGTCTTTTTAGAGTTTAAAAGTTTGTTAAAAGTTTGAATTAGATTCTAGAAACAGTTTTAGATTCTTAAAAAAGTATTCCAACTCTTAGCAGAATAATGTCTGATACAGAGATGCAGGTGGTGGAACTCGACACCACACCTTACCTCCATCTTAAGATGAGGGAGCTAAGGTCTCTCTGTAATATAAAGAAAATAACCATTGGCTCCAGACCTACCAAAATTCAGCTCCAGGAGCTGTTGGCAGAGTTTGAAAAAGCCAACCCCTCTGAGGATGACTTCACAGAGGAAGAAATTAGTGACTTGGAGGGCAATTCCCCCCTTCCAGTCCTAAATAGGGAGACCAGGGCCTCTCAAGCCCTGTCTCCAAAAATGATAGTCAGAAATGTTGCTTCCCTCACAGGAGGGTCCAGCATTTCTGAAATCACTGAGGATGCTCTCAGTGAAGATGACCCCCTGTTAGCCAGGATGGTCAAAAGATTGGCTTTGGAAAAGCAGCTCCTAGCCATAGAAAGGGAAAGAAAAGAGATGGGCCTAGGTCCCATCAATGGTGGCAGCAACTTAAATAGGGTCAGAGATTCTCCTGACATCCTAAAAATCCCCAAAGGGATTGTAACAAAATATGAAGATGGTGATGACATCACCAAATGGTTCACAGCTTTTGAGAGGGCTTGTGTAACCAGAAAAGTGAACAGATCTCACTGGGGTGCTCTCCTTTGGGAAATGTTCACTGGAAAGTGTAGGGATAGACTCCTCACACTCTCTGGAAAAGATGCAGAATCTTATGACCTCATGAAGGGTACCCTGATTGAGGGCTTTGGATTCTCCACTGAGGAGTATAGAATTAGATTCAGGGGGGCTCAAAAATCCTCGAGCCAGACCTGGGTTGATTTTGTAGACTACTCAGTAAAAACACTAGATGGTTGGTTAACTGGAAATGAAGTGTGTGACTATGTTGGGCTTTATAATTTGTTTATGAAAGAACACATTTTAAGTAACTGCTTCAATGAAAAGTTGCATCAGTATCTGGTAGACCTAGGTCCAATTTCTCCCCAAGAATTGGGAAAGAAGGCAGACCACTGGGTCAAGACTAGGGTAACCAAAACTTCCACTGGGGGTGACCAAAAGAAAGGGGTTACAAGAACTCCCCAGGAGAAAGTGGGTGACACTAGAAACAAAGAAAAAGAGTCCTCTGTAGGCCCCCAAAAACCAGAACAGGTGGGTGGGCCCCAAGACACAACCCAAAACAAAGGTGGGTACCAGGGTAAGAACTGGGATGCCACTAAGGCCTGGTGCCACAACTGTAAACAGTCTGGGCACCACACCAAGGACACTTCTTGTCCCAAAAACAAACCCCAGAACAAAATTCCTGGGGTAACCAGTGTAGCCATGGGAGATGACTCCTCAGATGAGGAGGTCTTCCTAGCCTTCAACTGGAAACAGGGCCCAACAGGTGAGTTGGAGATTCCAGAGGGAAGTAGACACTTCCACCACCTACTGGTGAATGGAATCCCAACCACTGCCCTGAGAGACACTTGTGCCAGTCACACTATTGTGCATGACAGGCTGGTGCTCTCAAACCAGTACATCCCAGGTGAGACTGCCAGGGTAAGAGTTAGCCTAGACAGGGTCACTAAGAGGCCTGTGGCTTTAGTGCCCATAGAAGTGGGTGGCACTCTTAGCTGGAGAAGGGTAGTAGTCAGTACAGACCTCCCCCTTGATTGTCTCCTTGGAAATGACTACCCAGAGGTTAGTCCGAGCCCAAGAGAGGAACTGGTCCAGTGCCAGTCCTCTCCCAAGGATTCTGGAAGTCCTGCCTCTGCAGTAAATGCAAGCAGGCCCCAGAAGAAGAAGAAAAGAAAACAGAGTAGGAAGGGTGGACAACCTTTAGCCAAGGTTACAGCAAGCCAAGGAGATTCTGCTCCAGTAGGGGAGAACTCCAAAAATGGCCCTGATAAAGTCCAACCTGACCCACAAGAAGTCCTGGCTAGTCAGGCAACTGTTAAACCTGAGTGGGTGGCTCCTCAGCTAACAGAAGAAAGAGTGGAAGAAGGGTGTTTACTACAAGATGTGGTAACCCCCCACTCTAATACAGCAGACAGGCAACCTGAACCCAAAGAGGCCTGTAACTTAGCCCCTTCCCTTTTAGGTGAAGAGCTAAAGGTGTGGTTCTGGGCACTGACAGCTGTCAGTGGCCTCTGCTGGGTGTTAGCCTTTATGGCTGCACTATCCTTAGCATGGTGGTCTGACCCCATGCCAAATAGCAAGTTAGGCCCCCTGACCCTATTGGTCATGGTGGGGTTACTCCAGCTCTGGGTAACCTCTCTGGGTAAGCTAGGGGTAACCCTGGCCAAGATAAGGTTAGCAGAGGTGGATACCTCTAAGACCAAAATAGAAAGAATGGGTGGAGACATTGAAGAGGCAGACAAGAGGCAATTCAGACTAGGTCCTATCACTGTGGAAGTAGGTCAGTTCCCCAAAGGGAATGACCTGAACAGAAGGATGTAAGGCAGAGTAGGCCCTGCAACTAACCAGCCTATTTCTCCTACTCTTCCTCGCCTGACAGACTAGGAAGACTCTCCCAGCTTGGGCTGAGTCTCCTGGCCTGTGGGCTGGGGGGGGCTTGTGTAAAGAAATGGCTCCCTGTTGCAGTTACCCCCCACTTTTTGCCTGATACTGATGCTGACTTGACTGAGAAGAGTGCTGGGACCCTGCTAACCAGGCCCCAGCACCAGTGTTCCTTCACCTAAAATGTACCATTGTATCCACAATTGGCACACCCTGGCATTCAGATAAGTCCCTTGTAACTGGTACTTCTAGTACCAAGGGACCTGATGCCAAGGAAGGTCTCTAAGGGCTGCAGCATGTCTTATGCCACCCTAGAGACCCCTCACTCAGCACAGACACACTGCTTACAAGCCTGTGTGTGCTAGTGAGAACAAAATGAGTAAGTCGACATGGCACTCCCCTCAGGGTGCCATGCCAGCCTCTCACTGCCTATGCAGTATAGGTAAGACACCCCTCTAGCAGGCCTTACAGCCCTAAGGCAGGGTGCACTATACCATAGGTGAGGGTACCAGTGCATGAGCATGGTACCCCTACAGTGTCTAAACAAAACCTTAGACATTGTAAGTGCAGGGTAGCCATAAGAGTATATGGTCTGGGAGTCTGTCAAACACGAACTCCACAGCACCATAATGGCTACACTGAAAACTGGGAAGTTTGGTATCAAACTTCTCAGCACAATAAATGCACACTGATGCCAGTGTACATTTTATTGCAAAACACACCCCAGAGGGCACCTTAGAGGTGCCCCCTGAAACTTAACCGACTGTCTGTGTAGGCTGACTAGTTCCAGCAGCCTGCCACACCAGAGACATGTTGCTGGCCCCATGGGGAGAGTGCCTTTGTCACTCTGAGGCCAGTAACAAAGCCTGCACTGGGTGGAGATGCTAACACCTCCCCCAGGCAGGAATTGTCACACCTGGCGGTGAGCCTCAAAGGCTCACCTCCTTTGTGCCAACCCAGCAGGACACTCCAGCTAGTGGAGTTGCCCGCCCCCTCCGGCCAGGCCCCACTTTTGGCGGCAAGGCCGGAGAAAATAATGAGAAAAACAAGGAGGAGTCACTGGCCAGTCAGGACAGCCCCTAAGGTGTCCTGAGCTGAAGTGACTCTAACTTTTAGAAATCCTCCATCTTGCAGATGGAGGATTCCCCCAATAGGGTTAGGATTGTGACCCCCTCCCCTTGGGAGGAGGCACAAAGAGGGTGTACCCACCCTCAGGGCTAGTAGCCATTGGCTACTAACCCCCCAGACCTAAACACACCCTTAAATTTAGTATTTAAGGGCTACCCTGAACCCTAGAAAATTAGATTCCTGCAACTACAAGAAGAAGGACTGCCTAGCTGAAAACCCCTGCAGCGGAAGACCAGAAGACGACAACTGCCTTGGCTCCAGAAACTCACCGGCCTGTCTCCTGCCTTCCAAAGATCCTGCTCCAGCGACGCCTTCCAAAGGGACCAGCGACCTCGACATCCTCTGAGGACTGCCCCTGCTTCGAAAAGACAAGAAACTCCCGAGGACAGCGGACCTGCTCCAAGAAAGGCTGCAACTTTGTTTCCAGCAGCTTTAAAGATCCCTGCAAGCTCCCCGCAAGAAGCGTGAGACTTGCAACACTGCACCCGGCGACCCCGACTCGGCTGGTGGCGATCCAACACCTCAGGAGGGACCCCAGGACTACTCTAAGACTGTGAGTACAAAAACCTGTCCCCCCTGAGCCCCCACAGCGCCGCCTGCAGAGGGAATCCCGAGGCTTCCCCTGACCGCGACTCTTTGAATCCAAAGTCCCGACACCTGGGAGAGACCCTGCACCCGCAGCCCCCAGGACCTGAAGGACCGGACTTTCACTGGAGGAGTGACCCCCAGGAGTCCCTCTCCCTCGATCAAGTGGAGGTTTCCCCGAGGAACCCCCCCCTTGCCTGCCTGCAGCGCTGAAGAGATCCCGAGATCTCTCATAGACTAACACTGCGAACCCGACGCTTGTTTCTACACTGCACCCGGCCGCCCCCGCGCCGCTGAGGGTGAAATTTCTGTGTGGGCTTGTGTCCCCCCCGGTGCCCTACAAAACCCCCCTGGTCTGCCCTCCGAAGACGCGGGTACTTACCTGCAAGCAGACCGGAACCGGGGCACCCCCTTCTCTCCATTCTAGCCTATGCGTTTTGGGCACCACTTTGAACTCTGCACCTGACCGGCCCTGAGCTGCTGGTGTGGTGACTTTGGGGTTGCTCTGAACCCCCAACGGTGGGCTACCTTGGACCAAGAACTAAGCCCTGTAAGTGTCTTACTTACCTGGTTAACCTAACAAATACTTACCTCCCCTAAGAACTGTGAAAATTGCACTAAGTGTCCACTTTTAAAACAGCTATTTGTGAATAACTTGAAAAGTATACATGCAATTTTGATGATTTGAAGTTCCTAAAGTACTTACCTGCAATACCTTTCGAATGAGATATTACATGTAGAATTTGAACCTGTGGTTCTTAAAATAAACTAAGAAAAGATATTTTTCTATACAAAAACCTATTGGCTGGATTTGTCTCTGAGTGTGTGTACCTCATTTATTGTCTATGTGTATGTACAACAAATGCTTAACACTACTCCTTGGATAAGCCTACTGCTCGACCACACTACCACAAAATAGAGCATTAGTATTATCTCTTTTTGCCACTATCTTACCTCTAAGGGGAACCCTTGGACTCTGTGCATGCTATTCCTTACTTTGAAATAGCACATACAGAGCCAACTTCCTACACCGCTCTCCTCCAATGTCCCAATCCCAGCCCCCGACTCTCCCCGGGCCCAGGGTCTATAGCTACAGCCGCCAATGGGAGAGCGGGGGAATACGGTGGGCCCACCCCGGTCCTCCTTTCGCACCGTTTCCAGCATTTCAGCGCCACATTACACATTATGTTGTCTCTAATGAGGGCAATTTTTCTGCCCACCATGCTTGCCGCTATCCGAGCTGTGTCCATTTCCCCGTTTACAGTAACCAGGTCTAGTCGTCCCCTGCCCGCCAGCCAGCCGGCCACCCATTGCAACTGGGCTGCCAGATAGTAGGCCTCGAAATCCGGGGCGCCCAGTCCCCCCAGCTGCGCCGGTCTGCAGATGGTCGAGAGCGCAGTTCTCCTGCGACCCTCGTCCCATATCAGCTCTCTAAGCAAGGCGTTCAGCTCTCGGAACCACGCAGAGGGGATCCATATGGGTAAGTTAGCAAAATAGGAGAGGAGGCGTGGAAGCATGATCATTTTTGAGAGCGCCACCCTGGCCATGATTGGTAGTTTCAGCGATCTCCAAAACCCCACCGAGGACCGCAGGGACCTGAGTGTCCCACCAAGATTACCGTCCCTAAGGTCGCTTAGTTCGTGAAATATTTGTATGCCCAGGTATTTGAAAGTCCGCGGGGCCCAGTTTACATCGGCTGGGCACGCATCGGGGCGCACGCTATCTGACAACACAGGAAACACATACGTTTTCCCTCGATTAAGTCGGAGTCCAGATAAGCCCCCAAAGTCTTCCAGTATCCCCAGTGCCCATGTGAGCCCACTTGTCCCGTCCCTCAGGTAGGGAAGGATGTCATCTGCATATAGGGAAACAATATGCTCCGCCGGACCCCAAAGGATACCCTTGCCCACTCCTTCACATCGTAGCTGCGATGCCAGAGGCTCGATTGCCAGGGCAAACAGTAATGGGGATAAGGGGCAGCCCTGCCTAGTTCCCCTGTATACTGGGTATGCACCGGAGATCGTCTTTCCGGTCTTAACTCTTGCTAGTGGGGATGAATACAGCAGGTCCACCCATTTCACCCATCCCTCCCCCAGCCCCATTTTTAGCATCACTGTCCTTAAATAGTCCCACCTGACAGAGTCAAAGGCCTTCTCGAAGTCTACCGAAAGTAGGACCCCCTCCGATGGCCTCAGGTCCTTGGGCATATGCAAGATCGTAAAAACCCGTCTCAGATTTAGAGAGGTACTACGGCCGGGGACAAAGCCGTTCTGGTCTGCGTGCACTAGCTTGGTCATAATAGGGAGTAGTCGAGCAGCCATAATCTTGCTAAGAATTTTGAAGTCACTGTTTAGCATTGATAAGGGCCTAAAGTCCTTCACCGAGGCTTCCCTATCTTTTGTCTTGGGGAGCGGCACCACCAGGGCCTCCCGCATCGTACAGGGTAATTCCCCATTTTGTAATGCCTCCGCATACAGCCCTGCCAGCTGGGGAGCCACCAGCGTCTTGTATTTTTTATAAAAATCCATGGGAAGACCGTCTGTTCCTGGGGTCTTCCCAGATGCTAACTGCTCTATTGCTTCATTTATTTCCTCCACCGATACTGGTCCCCCCAGGCTGTCTCTCTCCTCTGCACTCAGTGTTGGTAGTGGGGTTCGCTGCAAGTACCTATTAAAGGATTCCGTTCGCAATTCGCGGGGCTTCCCGTACAGCCACGTGTAGTATTCCCTGAATGCGTCATTTATGGGGCCCGGCCTGGGCCTGCGAGATCCCTCCTGATCTATCACACATGTAATAGGCTCTCCTTGCCCCCCTGAACGGACCAGCCATGCCAGCATTCTCCCCGATCTGCCCTCCTCCGCCTGCAGGGATGCTAAGTATTTTTGCCTATCATGACACCGGAGCTGCTCTTCAACTCGGGAGTGTTCCCTTCGAGCACGGTTATATTCTTTATTCTCCTGGGCTATCTCCCCCTGTCTCAGCTCCCCCTCATGCATAACCTTTTCCAGGTCGTTCAGCTCCATCTCAAGCGTGCGCCTCACCCCCACCGACTGCCCCAAACAGAAGCCCCTCGTTACCACCTTAAGCGCCTCCCACTCCATGGCCCTAGAGGAGGTGGACCCACTGTTTATCCCTATATGTTCTGCCAGGTGATCATGTAGGGCTGATCTGTACGCCCGGTCCTCTAGTGCCGAGGGAGTCAGTCTCCATGACGGTATGGGGGGTCTATCCTCCGAAGCCCTCAACGTTAATAGCAAGGGATTGTGGTCAGACAAGGTGCGGGCTAAGTATTCAGAGCGTGTCATATTATTTACCAGGCCAGCCGTGCAGACTACTCTATCGATTCTAGTGTGCACCCGGTGAAAGCCCGAGTAATACGAGTACTCTCTAGTTGTTGGGTGATGTACTCGCCAGACGTCCGACAACCCCCATGTGTCTAACCACTCGCCCAATCTTTTGGCTGTTTTAATTGTCGCTGCCCCTTGTAGCGGCGGAGTGGACCTGTCCATATTTATGTCTAACACCGCATTAAAATCCCCCCCTACTAATAGGTCACCGGCACATTGGCATGCTAGGTGTCTCAATAGGCTCGTCAAGAAGGGTACCTGATCTTGGTTAGGGGCATATATGCAGCTCAAAACCATCGGCATACCTTGCAGCCTCCCCTCTAATATCACGTATCTTCCCTCCCGGTCTATGTTGGAGGAGATCACCGTGAAGGGGACCCCCGCTCTGATCCATACTAACGCCCCTCTGGCATAGGCCGAGTATTCCGACGCGAACACCTGCCCCCTCCACCTGCGTCTCAGCTTCTCTCCCTCGCCAGGTGCCAGGTGAGTCTCCTGTAGCAATGCCACCTGTATGCCCCTTCTCTTTAAATAAGAGAGTATTTTGTGCCTTTTAGCTGGTGTGCCCATCCCCCTAACGTTCCAGGTCAAGAGATTATAATCTGCCATTTCACAATATCAGACTGGTACCATTGACCCCAGCTCTCCCAAACCCTGGAGTTGTCTCCACACATTCTCATGCCCATGCCACCATCTAAGTCCGCCACCCACTCTGCCATATTAACTTGAAACTGTTTGTCCCAACTCCCTGTCCCCAGGGCACCTCTTAAACAGTAGGTTGCCCAATAAACTGTGCAACAGTGCAACTTATTCATCCTCATATCAGCAGTACTCGCCATTTTGTTGGTTAGGCGAGGTTCTGGTCCGGGGGGTGGCCAAGTCCGGAGGGGCCGCTATTTCCATGACATGCCCTATCTCCGGGGTCCTCCGCAGGTCTCGGTCAGCCAAGTTCATCAGCCGTTTGCGGGGTCACCCTCGGGGCCCGGGTCGAATGTTCTGGGTCTCCCGCAGAGGACACCAGCATGTCATCCGACTCATCCCCAGAACCATCCTGGGAGGATGCCTCACCGCCCATGCGTGCCGCTGCTTCCAGTGCGTCCTTCTTGCTTTTCTCTTTCTGCGTTTGTGTGGGCACCAGTCGTCTACGGTCTCTGGGCTTCCTCTCCTTCGGAGCCCGCCGAGCTCTGCCCCCAGTCGGGCCCACTCCTGTGGAACCTCCCGCCTGAGCGCTATGTGACTCCAGCCACTCCCATGCCTCCTCGGGGGATTGGAGAAACGTTGTCTTCCCCTCCAGCATCACTCTTAGTCTAGCTGGGTAGAGTAGCGAATACTGGATACCTTCGTCTCTTAGGGCTCTCTTGACTGACAGAAACGATGTTCGCTTATTCTGTACCTCCAGTGTAAAGTCCGGGTATAGCGTTACTTCCCCGTTTGCGACTTTAAATGGACCCGATTCCCTGGCCCTCTGCAAGAGAGTGTCCCTGTCTCTGTAGTGTAAGAGTTTAGCTATCACTGCCCGAGGAGGTCTACCTGGAGCCAGGGGTCTCGCCGGTACCCGGTTCGCCCGCTCCAGCGTGAAGAAAGGAGTGAGGCGCCCAGGCGCCACTGTCGCACTGAACCACTTCTCCAGGAATTCCACAATGTTCGTCCCCTCAGCCCCCTCCGGGAGGCCCACCACGCGTACATTGTTCCTTCTGTTCCTCCCCTCCGCATCTTCAGCCCTCTTTTCGAGGCGCGTCACCCTGTCGACCAGGGAGGTCACTTCAGCCGCCAGGTTTTTCTGTTTTGGTGTAATGTCCGCCAGCGCGGTTTCCGTTTCCTTGACTCTGTCTACCAGCTTATGGTGGTCTGCTCTCACTAGACTCACTTCGACCGCGACCTGGCTGATCTCCCGCTGCAACGTTGTTTTTGTGTCCTCAATCGCCCCAAGTATTTTATCTAGGGTATCCTGGACTTTAACCTGCGTGTGACCCTGTAGGTCTATTTCCCCTCTCTCAGCCGAGGCCGCGGTATCCATGATTCTGTTCTTATGACGGCTTTTGGGGGACATTAGATCAGTGGCGGGCCTCACCCCAGGGGCACCGACCGCCGCCCCAGCGATGCCTATGGTCTTCTTCTATATCGACACTCAACGCCCATCCTTGGCCTCACCGCTGTTCGCAGTCGGTTCTCAGCGATGTCCCCGCACCCCTATTAGGCCCACTGTTCTCGGGCCATGGCGCCGGAGGTTCCGAACCGGGACTCTCTGACCATCCGCTATCCCTTCCAGTGCAGCACCAGGCCCTCTAGCCCGTCGTAGCAGAGACTCTACTGGGCTCTCTCAGTCACCAGTCAGAGAATATTCCTCTCCATTCCTTGCTCGCACCCGCTCATTTAGGGGTCCCTGGCATTCCAGCGCGCCCGGGGGAGTCCGCAATCCGGGCTGCTGGGCCTTCCCCCACCGCTCTACCCCAGAGCGCAATACGCCACTCACCAGCTCCACCAACAGATCCTCTTGCCTTGTCGGGTTACAGTTTCTCCAATGTCTACCGGAGTTCACCAGGGACTGTTCGCTCCACTTCTACCCTGTGCCTGGGCCAGAGCTCTTCCTCAACTCAAACAGCCTCGCTTCTTGCCCCCGGTTCACGCCTTCGTCATGGTGCCACCACACTCCATCGCTCTCTCTCTCAAAGGTCCCGTGCCGCCACTGGGCCCCTCTGGGGCCTCCCCTGTGTCCAAGTGTTGCGTCGCCTCTCTTCTCTTCTGAGTGCAACTTCTTCTGGGGCCCCGGGTCCCAACCGGGGTCTCCACCGATGGAGGGAGACTCCCCCCGGCGACCCCCGCTATGCCCGGGCTCCCAGATCACCTCGGCCCACGTCTCTGCGCGAGGTCGCAACCCCGATCGCGTTCGCGACCTCGTACCCTCCGGGGGCTACTCGCCTCCAGGGGCGCAGTCCCGACGCGCCACGACTGGGCGCAGCTTCTCCCAGGCCCCCGGGCCCTCCCCGGCTCCTCCGCCACCAAGGCAGGGCTCACCGGGGGTCGCCCGCCGCCTGGGGCCGTCCGCCTTCTCGCCTCCTCAGGCCGCGTCCCCAGGCAAGGCCGCGGCTTCTGCCTTGCGTCCGGGCCCTCGGCCCCGGGCTCCGCCGATAGGCCGTTTCCGCTCCCCGGCACTCTCCCGGATCGCCGTGGGGGCCCACCCACGCTCGGCCCCCTCCGCTAACACGGCCTCGCTGCCTGGACCCCGATCGGTCCGGAGAAGGCGCGGTTCGAAGGATTCACTCGCCGGCCCCTCCGGAGCGAAACAATCAGGCGTGCGCCATCTCCGGGTCCTTGGCCACGCCCCCTAAGGAAGCAATGGTTTATGTACAAAAATTAGCTATGATCAAAATTTGTCATTCTGTTCTGAATTTTATTAGATCTGCCATTGCAGTTAGGAAATGGTACGAATTAGCTTATGTATCCAAATTGGCAGACATAGACATTTACTTATGAACTATAATATTTTTTGGTAGATTTGCCTTTGCAACCAGGAAATAGTATGATTTGGTGTATGTATTTTTAAAATTGATATTTCTAGCTTTTCATATGAATTATAAATGTATGGTTTTAATAGTATAAGTTATATGTTTTAAGAATTTCGAAATTGCATCATCGCCGTTTTATGTGATTTTATGGCAATTGGCGAATAAAGATTTTGATTGACTGATGGCAAATACCCACATATAAGATATACATGCAAAGGCAGGGTCTCAGGAGCTCATACGTTTGGTGATGCTATAGAAGTAACAAAAAGACAATACTTACAGTGGACAGGAAACACCACCTAGGTCGTCAATTGTGCCCATGAATCTTGGTGACCAAACAAAAACACGCAAGGTGGTAACAGCAAGGACAGACAACTAAAATACACAGGCACATTAGTAAAGGAGCAAGTGATTGTGAGGGCTTAGTAGGAAAGAGGGGAAACAAAAAGCACACTTGGCGGAAAGCTAGTACCAAAGCCCACAAGGAAATTGAAAGCAAAGGCAGTAGAGAAATGAAAGTAGCAAACTAAAAACTAAGGTAAAAGGATAGAAAGGCAGAAACTATGAAAAAGGCAAATACATAAGGATTGAATGTTTGAGGAACAAGGATGCACTAAAATAATTCTATCTCAGGAATCCACAAAGCACTACGGGTAGTGCTACTTCAGGATCATGAACAGGGATTAAGATACAGCTCAAGAATTAGGAATATTCTGGAAATAATTGTTACACAACCGTTGCCCCCGGAGAACCCTGTTTTAAGGTTGAGCATAGCAGCGCGCATGCGCTGCTTTTCTGATGTGTTGGTATGTATCTGGGCTTTTAAATACGCCCACTGCACGCCCATCACTATCACTTGTCCATGGACTTGCCTTTCAAAAGTCCTTTGTCTCTGCTGGTAACTGATCTAGGTTTGACCTCCTTGGGGTGGTTTTATTACTGCCTTGGCTATCGCCCCTGTTACATGGATGATTGCAATTTTGCTGATAACTTTGGCTGTGAGCGAACTTCTTTTTCCTTTTGTCTCTCTCTTAGTGCTTACAGCGGCGCTTTGAATCAGATCGCTTATCTCAACTGTTTTACTTTTTTTCAGTTTTTTTCTTGTTTTTGATTACTCTTTTTTTTTTAATACTGGTCGCTTGCACAATTTGGCAAAGTGTCCACTGCATTTCTGCAAATGACAGCAGATCTTTGTCCCACCGCTCAAGGTCTGCTGTTGTAAGGATTATGTAAACAATATTTTTTTCGTGTTACTGTCCACCCCCCCTCCCCCCCATGTCACTGCCCCTCTCCCGCACCCATCGCAGCTTGCACCAGCAGCTAAGCTGTTTATTTGTTAAAGCACTTCACCAGTGCCCGTGTTCTCCAGCTGACTCCCTTGTGTGCTTCTCCCCCGTTTGGTGCACTTTCATTAAAGTTCACATCGCTGCTCCCTTCCTTAAAGTGACCTCATTTGGAGAGTACCACCTTTGTAGGGCTATACTGTACAGTCACGGTCAAGCAGCCCAGCTTTACGCTGTTTTTTTTTTTTTTAAATACTGTTCGCTTGCACAATTTGGTGTCCACTGCATTTCTGCAAATGACAGCAGATCTTTGTCCCAGTCTCGTTTACTACTGGTCAAGGTTTTAAAAAAATACTGCACAGTATGCATTACATTTCTCGCCAAACCGCATGCCTGTCCTTGCCTGGCCTGTATTATGTGAGCTCCTAGGTGCAGGCGATGAATAGCAGCAGCTGTGCTAGAGACACGAGACATTAAAGCAGCACTGCCCAGAAGTGAAATGGATATTCAATTGCATTGACACCAGCAAAATGAAAACAGGAGCAAGTGCACAAATAAGCCTATTAAAAGAGGAAAACTGCCTCATTGGCTGTTAACTAAACGCAAATGTTACTGAAGCAGCGATCTTTTTTGAGTGTACACTGCAGCTTCTACCTTCCTCGCACTCTGACAGCAGGAAGTGTCTTGAGTAAAAAATGTATGAGCTTGGTTCTAAAAACTGTAGGGGCATCAGACACAGACCTTCAGTTCAGCAATCCATCTCTCTATGAAAGTAGCCGAACAGCAATCTCCGCTCAGCGAGCCAAGTGCTTGTATTGACATCAGTGTTGTAAGCTACTGTTAACAAGCTACACATTTGGCAAGACAAACACAAGGATGTAGCCTTCTCAGATCGATAAATAGAGTACTGCTAAATTTGGCATTAGTAACACGTTATTTGTACTTCAAAAAAATGGCATATTATAGTAAGTCTCATTATGTCAGGTTAATGTAATATTAAAATACGGGTCCAACATAACTTTCTAGTGAAAAAATGTATGTGCAATTAAACAATTAAAATTTTCAAAATTATTGACTCACAAATAAACACCTACATTTCTACAGACCACAGCAAAAAAAGAAACTACCTCTCGCATAGGCGAGACCTATTGGCTTTGCCAATGCTTGCTTAAGATTGCTTTCAAGATCTGTACCACATTTATGCCATCATTGTTTGTAGCAATGACACCTTGCGCTTCAGTCACACCCAGGTTGGGATCCAATAGGTCCACGGCTGTCTTGATGTTTACTGTACGGTTAATTCCCGAGTTGAAATTATTAGCGAGAGCAAGCTCTTGGTGCCTTCATTCCCCGCGGAACCAAAGTTCACTCCACTGACGCAAATGTACCAAATGCAGGATGCACAAGATGGATAGCTAAGTTATATGCAATGTTTACAACATCCCAACAGGTGGGCCTTGATTGTGCCTTAGATCATTGGGAATCTGTTTTGTGACTGAACCTTGCACCGGAGGTTTGGAAATATTGCTGTAAACAGAGTAATCTAGTATCGATCAACTCTCGGCATACAGCTATCCACTTTAAATTGTTAAATAGATTTTACCGCTCACCTGGCCTCCTGTGTATGGCCGGCCGGGACAGAGCCTCTTTCTGTCCAAGGGTCCAAGGTGCCGGACTGATACTGCTGTTTTTTTCCATCTGGCATGGAATGCCCAGTCATAGCTGGTTCTGGGTTCAGGAAGTAACAGTAGAATGGATGTCATTTAGGGGTCTCCAGGCTTGCTCTTTGCAACCCCTGCCACTGCCTTTGCGACTCTTGGCTTCAGAGGTAGCAAATTTAGGGCCATATGTACGAACACATTTTCCCATAGACACAGAATGGGCAAAACTGATTGCTACATCTGGCCCTTAGTGACAGGAACACAGTGGCAGCTCGTTCTTACGGAGCTCCACTCTGTTTGTTTTCCGTTAATTTCTATAATCCTAATAGTGAACAATAATAATGATATATTATTCACTATTAGGGTAATAAAATTGGGGTGCAATTAGCTGGGAATATGCCCTTCCATGGTAGCTGAGGTGAGTACAAAACTCCTTTAAATGTATGTTGTGTGCGGTGAGAGTGTGTTTATGTGAGAGTGTGTGTGTAAGTGTGAATGTGTGTGTTAGTAAAAGCCAAAGGGTGCGTGATGTCACTTCCGCTACCCTTGGCATTTTGGTGAATTGCTCTCCATGAACAATAGCAGGGGATATTGTCGGAATGGAGGTGGCGTGTCCACCTTTGGTGAGGTTGCTGGGATGCATAAAAGGGTCCATAGATTGATGGCAGTACTCTTCTTTGCCAGGGACAGCTGCTAAAAGTCTGGATGAAGGATCCTCCCCCAGGGCTGAGGACGGACTCAAAGATGCTGCGATGGGAGGGGAGATGGCCGAGGACTTTGCAGTACTGAAACGCCCAAGACAATATGGGCCCTGTCTAGACAATACTTGATGAGGCAAGATGGGAAAAATAATTGATCCACTGATCACCGCTAGAGCAGGATTCTGTTACAATGGGGCAAGGCCTGTCTCTATGTACAAACTGCCCTAAAAAATAATCAAAGCTGATAGTAAATACATTCCTGTCATACCATTATGCGTTGGGCTAGCTGAATTTTGTGTTCTCGCTAACTTACTGGTTTATATAAGATTGTATTGATGTATATACTGATAATGGTGTCTCTGTGGCCGAAAAATGGGGTTTCTGTAGCTTGCCTGTGTTTCTGGATGTGATGACATCTTGCATTTCTGTTCTGTTTTGAATACATGAAAACTAATAAACATACATATATATATATATATATATATATATATATATATATATATATATATCAATGATATTTGGAAAACGTATGTTAAAAGTTTCCAGGTACTACAGTAATATGAAGCTAGGACGAGTAGGAAAATACAACTATATTTACAATTATTGACAATAACTTATCATCAAAGTTCTTAACTGCCAGAAGGTCCATGTCAAAATCAGTTATGGGGCGGAGCGTGGCTAATCATTTTTAATGCATCCATGGAAAACCACCAGATACAACCAACCGTTTTGAGGTATAACTTCAAGTTGTCCCATATAAAACCTTTGAGGCAGCAATATGGGTCCTCTGCAAGCTTGAATGGGTGGATGAAGCAGAATGGCCATGTGTTCAAAGAGACCATTGGTATTAGAAAGTCACTTTGGATGCAGACAATTGTTTAGCATTTACAGTGATCTTGGCAAAGACACAAGTATTACAGGCAATAATACTTTTTAGGTCGCAGCTTACCAAAAAGCGTGGCAGTCTGGTTTGCTAAAGACATCTTGGTGACTTTCAGAAAGTTGACCTAGGAATGCATTCCGCCCGTTGAATACCATTGGCTTTGTGGCTTGTAACTCACATTTTCTGGCATTCTATTTACTGGCTTTATTTGCTTTAGTCTCTTCAGGTTCAGTTTTTCCCTCCTGTTGCTTAAACCGTGTTTACTGTATTCTTCCACAAATGACCTTTCTGTATTTAAATCTTGTTAGATTTGCTCAGACAGTGTCTTCCAAAGGCCCTTGTTTACTTTTCTTTTTCTACCTTCAAAATGAGAGGATTTATGTGACAATCGAACTGGACACTGGGGGTAGGAAATACGTTTTTTCTAGCACACAACAATATTTAAATGAACTGTGTAAGTATTTAAAAATATATTAGAATTAGGATCACAAATGAAGCACATTTCTTTATTTCTGAAGTGTGTTGGAAAAAAATACTTTGATATGATCAAAACAAATCATTACACTAGGTGATGCAATTTCTACACGCTTTCATTTGTGCACTGTATAGTTTTATTAGTAAAACTGTATGTCTGCGCAAATGTAATAGTAATTTCAATTGAAAATGCGTTGTCTTTAGTGGCAGTGCGCTACCATACCAGGCATACTCTGCTCTATGCCACTTCACTCTCCTCTGCACCCTGCTCAGCACCACTCTGCTTTACACCACACCAAGTCGCTGCACTCTGTATCACTCCACTCTACACCACACCACTCTATGCCACTTCGCGCTACACTTCTCTACACAACCCTGTACCAATGTACTCTATGCCAATGCACTCTTCACCACTCTACTCTACACTACTACACTCTTTGCAAGTCCAGTTTAGACCACACCAATCTACTCTGCAAAACTCCACTCTACACCACTGTACTCTACGTCACTCTGCAACACTGAACTCTACGCCACTGCACTCTGTATCAGTACACTCTACGTCAATGCACTTTACTCTGTAACATCCAACCCTATGCCTCTGCACTGTACATTAATCCACGGTACGCCACTTTAATCTACTCTTCACAACTGTAATCTATGCCACTGCACTCTACACCACTTTACTCCATGCCATTACACCCTATGCCACTCTGTGCTACTGCACTCTACCCTGCACACACTCCACTCTACACCAGCTTTCCCTTCTCTGAAACAATCTATTCTACACCACTGCACTCTATGCCACACTATTCCACTCTGTGCTACTCTACTCTGTGCCACTGCGCTCTCTTCCAGTGTACTCTATGCCACTCTACTCTTAAGCACTGCACTCTATACGAATATACTCACTGTGCTCTACACCACTGCTCTCTATGCCACTCTACTCCATTGCACTCTGACACACTACTCTGCCACACTTCACTTTCCGCCACTGAACTCTCTGCCACTCTACTCTGCACTGCTCAATGCTACGCTACACCACTCTATGTCAGTGCACTCTACGGCACTATCCTGTACTCTGCACTGCCTTATGCTACTCTACTCAGCACCACTCTATGCCACTGCACTCTATGCCTCTAGACCCTACTCTGCACTCTGCACCACTGCACTCTATGCCACTCAACTCTACTCTGTGCCACAGCCCTCTGCATCACTCAACTCTACACCTCTCCACTCTGCACCACTCTATGCCCCTGCGCTCTATGCCACTGCAATCTATGGCAGTGCACTCTACACCACTGCACTTTGCGCCACTCTACTCTGTGCCACTATACTATGCTCCGCTCCACTCTTCACCACTACACTCTACTATTCACCACTCTAATACGTGTTAATCATTCTATGGCGCTGCATTGTATGCCGCTGAACTCATTGGCACTGCACTCAATTCGACTGCACTCTAAGCCACTATACTCTGAAACACTCTATGCCAATGCAGTCTACACCAGTCCACTCTACTCTATGCCACTCCAGTGTATGCCACTCTACGTGACTCCACACTATGTCACTCCAATACACAACACTCTCTGCCACTCCACTCTACAACGATCTACTCCAATCTTTGCCATTCCACTCTGACACTACACGTGACTCTCCTCCACACCACTAACCGTTAGCCATGCTGAAGAGCAGCCACGCTGGTGTACAACATTGATAAAAAATATTTGGCAAAGCCAATAGCTCTTACATAAGTGAGACCGGTTGGCTTTGCCAATGCTTGTTTTACATGCAAATGAAACTGTTATCATGAGTGGCCTCCTTTCAATATGTAGTGAAAATCTGGAATAAAGTCCCAGGCTATCTAAAGCCATGGATATGGCATAGAAGCTTTCTGTGTGCGAGATGGTGAATAATACTGTGGCCTCCAGAAATCAATTTGAGCAAGCACAGGCAATGAACAAATGATTTTGGGATGACGTCATGGCCTACTCAAGTTATAAGGCATTGTGTAGTGGGTTTTTCTTGGCTTTGAAACCAAGGGCCAGATGTGCAAAAATAAGAATAGCGATTACCTAATTGAATTTTTTTTGCAAATTGCAAATTACAATTAGGAAATCACTATTCCTAATGTATGAAACTCTTTTGAGTTTTATTAGCAATTCGTAGTGGGTTGAAAATAAGCCTACCTCATAAATATTAATGAGATAGGTTACAATATGTGACCCACTAGAATTCATTGCCATCACAGGTATAGGGGCCTACTGGGGTCAGCAGGCCACTATGCCTGTTATTGTTTTTAATAAAGCAACCTTTTTTTCAAACACAGCCCACTTTACTTAAAGGAAAACAGGATGTTTAAAAAAAAATTAACTTTGAAGTTTCATATTTAAGAGTGGGCAGTGGACCCTTCTACAACTGCTCTTAAAAAAAAAAAATCACAACCATTCTCAAAGGGCAAGCGGTCCCTTGGGGATCACTTCCCATTTGCGAATGCGTTACAACCAACTTTGAGTAGGTGATAAATTTCAAATGTTTTGCAAGCACATTATGGTTGCAAAACATTGGTACATAAGTACACCTAGGCACCATTTAGGCCTATCCAACAACATACTGTTACAGTCACAACATGCAATGCAGTGTAGTGATGGGAAATGTGGAATACTGACAAGCTGCTCACCGTTTTGCCCCATAGATTATGACTGCTGAGGATGAATAGGAGATGGAGAAATCCCCCCGTGTACAGACACCTGGTGGACTTGGCAACAATGGAGGACAGGCACATTATCCTCACCTATAGACTGGACAGGGCCACAATCACAGAGCTGTGTGCCCAATTGGAGCCAGACCTGGTATCTACTATCCGTCAGCCCACTGGGAGCCCCCCTCTTGTGCAAGTCCTATCTGTGCTCTATTTCTTTGCAACTGGCTCCTTCCAAGTGACAGTGGGCTTGGCAGCAGGAATGTCTCAGCCAATGTTCTCAAACGTGCTGACCAGAGTGTTAGACTGATTAAACACATGCACAGCTACATTGTTTTACCCCAGGTGGAGAATTTGGCCAAAGTGAAAGCTGACTTGTATGCAATGGGACATATCCCCAACATTATTGGGGCTATTGATGGTACACATATTGCATTTGTCCCTCCCGGAGAAATGAACAGGTCTTCAGAAATCAAAAGAACTTTCACTTGATAAATGTGCAGATAGTGTTCCTGGCGGGCCAGTACATCTGCCATGTCAATGCAAAGTATCCTGGGTCTGTGCATGATGGCTATATCCTGAGGAATAGCAGCATCCCATATGTGATGGCTCACCTCCAGAGGCACCGGGTGTGGCTAATAGGTGAGCCCATGGTTCCCACCCAGTATATGTTGGTGTATGGGTATGGTGCTGGCCATAAGGGTTAGTGTTTGGCTAACAGGTATCCCTCGATATTTGCAGGTGACTTTGGTTACCCCAACCTCTCATGGCTACTCACCCTTGTGAGGAATCCCAGGACAAGGGCAGAGGAACGTTACAATGAGGCACATGGGCAAACAAGAATAATAATAGATAGGACATTCGGCCTCCTGAAGGCCAGGTTTCGTTGCCTCCATCTAACAGGTGGATCCCTGTACTACTCACCCAAGAAGGTCTGCCAGATAATAGTGGCATGCTGCATAACCTTATCTTGAGACGCCAGGTGCCTTTTCTACAGGAGGATGAGGCTGGAGATGGGCGTGTGGCAGTAGTGGACCCTGTGGACAGTGAAGATGAGGAGGCAGAGGATGAGGACGAGGACAACAGAACAGCTATTATACGATAGTACTTCCAGTGACACACAGGTAAGACACTGTAACTTCACTTTGCATTGACAGTTTTGTATTTGACATTGTATATGGCAGGCAGATCCTCCCAATTCTATGGCCACTTACTGTACCCTTTGGCATCTCTATTTTCAGATATCTGTGCCCCACTCTGGCACCTGGTGTGCTGCCTGCAGCCAACTACAGGTCATTCCCATGTATACATTACTGTACAGTTGTATTGCAGTGTTTAAACCTTGTTAAACAAATACATAGTTAAATCATTTGACATACTCCATACCTGTATTTTTTCAAAGGGTGTTTATTTAAGTGCGAATAAGTAGAGGGGTATGTGCAATGGGCTAGGGTGATGGTAGAGCAAAGTCCAGGATAAAGTCCAGTCTATTTGTATCACAGGTGCATTGTCCAAGGGGGCATAGAAAGGGGAGCAATGGCAGTTCAAGGTGGACAGGGTGACAGAGTGGGACCCAAGGGTGATAATCAGGAGAGTCTTATTTCCTGGTGGGGGTCTTGGCAATGTTCTCTGGCTTCTGCCTGGATCACAGGGACCGGTTGCGGGGTGGTTCTCCTTCTGCAGGGGGAGGGGTGCTGGTGGCCTGTTGGTCCTGTGGCGGGGCCTCCTGTCCACTAGCGGCAGCAGAGGTGGAGGGCTGTTCATCAGTGTGGCTAGTGTCAGGGGCCCAGTGGTGTGCCACTGCCTCCCTCATTATGTTGGCCATGTCTGCCAGCACCCCTGCAATGGTGACCAGGGTGGTGTGGATGTCCTTCAGGTCCTCCCTGATCCCCAGGTACTGTCCCTCCTGCAGCCGCTGGGTCTCCTGCAACTTGTCCAGTATCTGGCCCATCGTCCCGTGGGAATGGTAGTATGCTCCCAGGATGTTGGTGAGTGCCTCCTGAAGAGTCAGTTCCCTGGGACTGTCCTCCCCCTATTGCACAGCAGTCCTCCCAGCTTCCCTGTTGTCCTGTGCCTCTGTTCCCTGAACCATTTGCCCACTGCCACTGACCCCAGGTCCCTGATCGTCCTTTGTTTGTGAGGTTGCCTGGTGTCCCTGTAGTGGAGGACACACTGCAGAGTGACGTGTCCTGGGAACAGAGGTATGGGCCCGCTGGGTGGGTGCTGTGCTGGTATTTCCTGAGTGGGAGGCTCTGTGGTAGCATGGGACTGTGCCTGGGTAACCAACTGTCCAGAGATACCTGATGGGCCAGGTTGATCACCCAGATCCAGGTGTCCAGAGCTGCTGTCATCACTGTGGGCCTCTTCTGGGGGGGACTGGATGTTGCTGGCACCTCCTCTCCAGTGACGTTGGGTGGGGGACCTTTGGGGATGTAAGTGCAGTGGTATTGTTTCTGCGTGTGACATCTTGTGCATGGGTGTGCTACCCGGTATTGTTGTGATTGCCCTGTCAGCTTTGCCTTGTGTGAGTAGTGAATTTGTGGGCTAGGTGATTCTCTCTGATGTGCATGCTTTAGTGATGGGTGTCCATGCAGGGCTGTGAGTGATGTCCATGCATTGGTGGTGCATGCAGGTCTTGGTATTGGGATGGGTGGGTTGTGATGGTGGGGTGTACAGTATGTGAGGTGGTGGGGTGATGGGGTGAGGGTAGGGGTGGGGGTATGTGATGGCATGCAGGTAGGGGGGGTGAAAGTAGTAGAGTCGACTTACCAGAGTCCAGTCCTCCTGCTACTCCTGCCAGGCCCTCAGGATGCATGATTGCCAAGACTTGCTCCTCCCATGTTGTAAGTTGTGGAGGAGGAGGTGGGGGTCCACCGCCAGTCCTCTGTACAGCTATCCAGTGTCTTGCAACCACGGAACTCACCTTCTTCCGTAGGTCATTCCACCTCTTCTTGATATCATCCCTTGTTCTGGGGTGCTGTCCCACGGCGTTGTCCCTGTCCACGATCCTCCGCCATAGCTCCATCTTCCTAGCTATGGATGTCTGCTGCACCTGTGATCCGAATAGCTGTGGCTCTACCCAGATGATTTCTTCCACCATGACCCTTAGCTCCTCCTCAGAGAACCTGGGGTGTCTATGTGGTGCCATGGGTGTAGTGTGTGTGGTGTGTGTGGGGGTGTTTGGGGTGATGTGTTCGGTTGTGTGCTGTAAGGTGTGTGGATCGTGTATGGGTAATGGTGTTCTGTGGCTCTGGTTCTGTGGGTGCTCTTGGTATCTCTCTCTCTCTGTTGTCAATTTGTTTAGTCATAAAGGGTTGTGGTTAGTGTGTGTGTGTTTTATAGTGGTGTGGGGGTGTGGGTGTGGTGTGTGTATGAGTGTCAGATGTGTGTAGTTTGAATTGACCAACATAGTGTTGTTTTGTTTGTGTGTGTGTATTTTGAGTGCGGCGGTATGTACCCCCAATGGTTTACCGTGTTGAATGTCCGCTGCAGTGATTCGTGGGTCATTATGCTGTGTGCGTAGTTCTGTTGGCGTAACAGTGTGGGTTTTGCTACTGCCAGTTTATCACTGAGCTTTGGGCTGGTGGACTTGTGTGTGTGGCTGTATAGTGACAGATTGCTATGTGTGGGTCATAATATGGGTAGCAGTAATCCGCTGCGGCGCGGTATGTTGGCGGCAGTCGGCATGGTGGTAAGCGGGTCTTACTGCCAATGTCATAATGAGGGCCTATGTGCCACTCCACTCCACTCTATGATACTCTATGCCACTTTTAGACACACCACTCTACAACACTTTACTCCTCTCTGTGCTACTCCACTCTACGCCCCTCCAGTCTACATCACTCCACTGTGACACCTCACCGCTCTACGCCACTCCACTCTGTACATCTCTACTCCAATCCATGCCACTCCATTCCACTCTAGGACACTCTATGAAACTCAACTGTACTCCACTCTACTCCTTTCTGTGCCCCTCCACTGTACGATTCAACCCTCTACTTCATTCTACTCTGCTCCACTCTACGCCACTGTACCACAATCCACTCCACTCTATGGCACTGTACTCCACTCTATGCCACTTCGCTCTAGAACCCTCCACAGTACTTTACTACACTCTTCGTCACTTTACTCTGCCACACGACTCTATGCTCTCAATGGCACTCCACTTAACACCACTGTCCTCTATGCCATGAATGTTTAGCCATGCTAAACAGTAGTCAGACTGGTGTACAACATGGCTAAAACACATTGGCAAAGTCAATAGCTCTTGCATAGGCGAGACCTATTGCTTTACCAATGCTTGTTTAGGTAAGCCTACCAGACAGCACAAGCTGTCTGTTTGGAAAAACCTATTATGGGTTTTCCAAGATCTTACAGATGCTTACATCCCACCTGTTATGTACCATTGGTTAGCTTTCTTGTCATTCTTATTTGCTTGTCTCTTACTCTATGACATTCCTTGCCTCTCTTGTGTCTGTCCTCCCACTGGAGCACAACCTACTTAACATCCTCTTGACTGTCTGACTTGTGTCCTTCCTCTTCTCTCGTTTAGGGAATGGCTTTTTAGGTCTTGCCTACGTGAGCATGCACTAGCGCATGCACTCTCATTTGCGAGGCCTTTGTAGTGAGTAAAGGGCTTGGAGTCCGTCTGTTGCTTACCATTCTTTGGCATCATTGACAATTTGCTTTCCCTATTGGCTCTGCCACTGCTTGTTTCTTTATGATGCATGTGTTTTCCAGCTCTAATCTTCCTGTGTTTCTCACCCCGCTCCACTGACAAATACCTAACCCCTACACCACCCCCCATACTTTGTGGTTAGTCTCTCTCCTGGGTACCTCTTCCCCTTCCCTGGATTGCTGTCTCCCTTGTGTATTTGTCCCCCTTCACCTGTGTTGTTCAATTCCACTCTAATCTTTGCCACTCTTCTCCACGCCACTCTATGCCACTCCCCTCTATGCCACTCCACCCCAATCTACGGCATTCAACTCTATTCCACTCCACTCAATTGTACTCAGTGCCACTCTACTCCATGCCACCATACTCCACTCCAACCCATGCTGTCACTGTACTCCACCCCACTGTACTCTGTCACTTTACTCTACACCACACAACTCCATGCCACTCCACTGTACTCTCCATCACTCTACTTCACACAGTGCTACTCTGTGGTACTCTGCCCCACTCCCCTTTATGCCACTCTACCCTATGCCACTCCACTTTACTCTAAGCAAGTCTACTCTACTCCACTCCACTCTACTCTACTCCAAGCCACTGTACACCACTCCTTTCAACACCACTTTACTCCACACAATGCCACAGTATGGTACTGAACGCCACTCCAGTCTACTCTATGCCACTCTGCTCCACTCCACAGTATAGCAATCCACTCCTTGCCACTCCATCCTACCCTACGCCTCTCCACTCTATGCCACTCCATTACACTGCCACTCTACTCCACTCATCTCCCCTTACACTATTCTACTCACCTTTATATCACTCAACTCCCCTGTACACCACTCTACTGCACTCTACTCCACTACATCTTATGCCACTCTTCTCTACATGATTCCACTCAATGCCATGTTACTCCACTCTAAGGAATTCTACACCACTCTACAGCACTCTACTCTGTCACTTTATACCACTCCACTCTATGCCACTCTACTCTACGCCATTCCACTCAACACCACTACTCCACTACATGCAACGCCAATCTACACACTACTCCACTCTGACATAGACTTCTGTTATGGTAACAAGGCTACTGGATTTTGGGCGGCAGCACCATCAAACGTAGGGGACTGAGTCTGATCCCACACTTTGTGACGGCTGTCGGCCTAACCTTTTCCGGCTAGGTAGCAGCACCTCAAAAACACTAGAAGTAGAAGTGATTTGTGGCAGCCTATTGCATGATGCTCATACTCCTCAGGGAAGTCATGGTGGAACAGATCTTACCCCTTTCTCTCAGCTATAAAAGTCTCAAACATGCAAGGACAAAACAAAATCAGGGTCTTGGTTGAACAGGTTTTATTGAAGCAACTGTGTTCAATGTAGAAAGGTATGAATTGCAATTATGAGGATAAGGAAACACAGCATTATTACAATAGTGACCAAGAAAGGGAAACACAAGAGTCCCACCATATTGTCATAATAGTGTGCCTAACAATCCTATCTACACTACTAAAGGCCAGATTTACAAGGCCCTGGAGCCTCCTAGCACCATATTAGCATCATTTTTTTACGTTAATGTGGCGTTAAGGAGGCCATTCTCCTTCGCCATATTTAGAAAGCTACTTTATAAACCCTTGTGCCACATTTTGCCTGCATGAGGTATAATGTGTGCAAGAGGGGCGTTCCCCCGCAGGGGGCCCATAGAAATGTACATTATACTGTGCCATTTTTAGCAGAATTATTAACGCTTACTAAGAGCAAGCATTAAAATGACACACCCATTACTTTCAATGGGCCTCCCTTTACTTTACAGGATTAGCGCCACAATTTATGGGACTAATCCTGCAAAGTACCACAATAGCATGATCAGTTCTGACGATATTGTCCTAATGTGCGCCATGGTGCGACGTATTGTAAATATGCTGCACACATGGTGTTGTTGGGAGGGGAAAGAAACGTGTCCCATCACAGCTGATGCTCCACTTTCTTGTAAATCTGACCCTGAGTATCTACATGAGAGCAAGTAGCAGTGGTTGCCCTAATCCGCCCTTCTGGTCCGAGAAGGAGGCCCATACCTGTGCAGAGGTACAGAAGAGGTCTGTCAGTCTGCTGAGAGTCCTCCCAAGTAGACGAAGAGGATCCAAAAGGTTTTGGAAGAAACTGAGACGCCATGCAGCATAGGACGGCAAACTGACTGGAATGTCCCGTTTGAGATGATGTGGGCAGTGTGATGTTTTATGGTAACATATCTGTTGTTCTAAGAACTGCCCTGATGTGACAACACATATTTTTCTGTGTAGGGTAGACAATGTTCACTTTGGACAGGCAATACCTTGAAAACATCGTGTACAGCGTTGGTTTGAGCACAAGATGAAAATGTTGTGCGAAGAAATTAATAACAGATTCTGCAAGGAAGGACAATTGATAAAAGGAATGTAAAACATCTCTACTCCACTACACACAATACCACAGTATGGTACTGAACGCCACTCCAGTCTACTCTATGCCACTCTGCTCCACTCCACAGTATAGCAATCCACTCCTTGCCACTCCATCCTACCCTACGCCTCTCCACTCTATGCCACTCCATTACACTGCCACTCTACTCCACTCATCTTCCCTCTACACTATTCTACTCACCTTTATATCACTCAACTCCCCTGTACACCACTCTACTGCACTCTACTCCACTACATCTTATGTCACTCTACTCTACATGATTCCACTCAATGCCATGTTACTCCACTCTGAGGAATTCTACACCACTCTACTCTGTCACTTTACACCACTCCACTCTATGCCACTCTACTCTACGCCATTCCACTCAACACCACTACTCCACTACATACAATGCCAATCTACACACTACTCCACTCTGTCATAGACTTCTGTTATGGTAACAAGGCTGCTGGATTTTGGGCAACAGCACCATCAAACGTAGGGGACTGAGTCTGATTCCACACTTTGTGACGGCTGTCAGCCTAACCCTTTCCGGCTAGTTAGCAGCACCTCAAAAACACTAGAAGTAGAAGTGATTTGTGGCAGCCTATTGTATGACGCTTAGACTCCTCAGGGAAGTCATGGTAGAACAGATCTTACCCCTTTCTCTCAGCTATAAAAGTCTCACACATGCAAGGACAACACAGAATCAGGGTCTTGGTTGAATAGGTTTTATTGAAGCAACTTTGTTCAATGTAGAAAGGCATGAATTGCAATTATGAGGATAAGGAAACACAGTATTATTACAATAGTGACCAAGAAAGGGAAACACAAGAGTTCCGCCATATTGTCATAATAGTGTGCCTAACAATCCTATCTACACTACTAAGAGCCAGATTTACAAGGCCCTAGAGCCTCTTAGCACCATATTAGCATCATTTTTTTATGTTAATGTGGCGTTAAGGAGGCAATTCTCCTTCGCCATATTTAGAAAGCGGTGCAATGCTTGCTTTGCGCCACTTTATAACCCCTTGCACCACATTTTGCCTGCGTGAGGTATAATGTGTGCAAGGGGGGCGTTCCCCGCAGGGGTCCTGTAAAAATGGTGCAGTGAAATGTACAACATTTCACTGTGACATTTTTAGCATAATTTTTAATGCTTACTAAGGACAAGCATTAAAATGACGCACCCATTACTTTCAATGGGCCTCCCTTTACTTTGCAGGATTAGCGCCACAATTTATGGGACTAATCCTGCAAAGTACCACAATAGCATGATCAATAATGACGATATTGTCCGAATGTGCGCCATGGTGCGACGCATTGTAAATACGCTGCACACACATGGTGTCGTTGGGAGGGGGGAAGAAACGTGCCCCATCACAGCTGATGCTCCACTTTCTTGTAAATCTGGCCCTGAGTATCTACATGGGAGCAAGTAGCAGTGGTAGCCCTAATCCGCCCTTCTGGTCCGAGAAGGAGGTCTATCCCCCATAACTGTGCAGAGGTACAGAAGAGGTCTGTCAGTCTGCTGAGAGTCCTCCCAAGTAGGTTTTGGAAGAAACAGACGCCATGCAGCATAGGACGGCAAACTGGCTGAAATGTCCCTTTTGAGATGATGAGGGCAGTGTGATGTTATATGGTAACATATCTGTTGTTCTAAGAACTGCCCTGACGTGACAACACATATTTTTCAGTGTAGGGTAGACAATGTTCACTTTGGACAGGCAATACCTTGAAAACATTGTGTACAGCGTTGGTTTGAGCACAGGATGAAAATGTTGTGCGAATAAATTAATAACAGATTCTGCAAGGAAGGACAATTGATTAAAGGAATGTAAAACATCTCTACTCCACTACACACAATACCACAGTATGGTACTGAACGCCACTCCAGTCTACTCTATGCCACTCTGCTCCACTCCACAGTATAGCAAGCCACTCCTTGCCACTCCATCCTACCCTACGCCTCTCCACTCTATGCCACTCCATTACACTGCCACTCTACTCCACTCATCTCCCCTTACACTATTCTACTCACCTTTATATCACTCAACTCCCCTGTACACCACTCTACTGCACTCTACTCCACTACATCTTATGCCACTCTTCTAAACATGATTCCACTCAATGCCATGTTACTCCACTCTAAGGAATTCTACACCACTCTACAGCACTCTACTCTGTCACTTTATACCACTCCACTCTATGCCACTCTACTCTACGCCATTCCACTCAACACCACTACTCCACTACATCTCTACTAAAATGAAGCTCTGCTAAAATAATAAAATTAATAAAAGGGAAATGTAACTAGCTAAAAGGGCACAGGCCTCAGGCCCAGAACTAAATAATGTGTCCATGTCAAATGCTAAAATAACCTCATAACATCTCCACTCTACTTACTTTGCACTACTATACACCACTCTACCTACGCCACTCCAGTGTATGCCACTCTCCTCTATAGCACTTTACTCTGTGACACTCCACTCTACACCACGCCACACCATTCTACTCCCGTCTACGTCACTCTACTCCACTCTGTCAGTAAACTGCATTCTACTCCATTCGCCTCAACTCTATCCTACTCACTCAACTCTATGCCTCTCCACTCTAAGCCACTCTACTCTACGTCACTCCATTCTACTTCCCTCTGCACCCCACTACCCCTCTCTACTCCCTTCTATGCCACTCTACTCCACTTTGTTCCATTTTACTCCACTCCACTCCACTGAACCCTACCCGACACTACTCCATTATGCACCACTCCAGTCTATGCCACTCCATTCCATTCTAAGGAACTCGTTGCCACTCTACACCACTCAACTCCATGCCACTCTACTCCACTATACTCTACGCCATTCCACTCAGTGCCACTCCACGCCACTCTACTCTATGCCACTCTATGGTATGCCACTCTATTCTATGCTCCTCTCTATGCCACTCCACTTAAGTCTACGCCACTCTACACCACTCTGGTCCTCCCACTCTACTGAATTCCATTCCAATCAATGCCACTCTACTCCACTTCACCCAATGCTACTCTACACCACTACACTCTACACCATGGCACTTTATGCCACTCCACTCTACACCAGTCCACTCTATGCCACTCTACTCTATACCACTCTAGTCTACAACACTCCAGTTCACTCTATGTACTTTACCCACTCTATACGACTCTACTCCACCCTCTCCACTCTTCTCTATGCCACTTTACTCTATGTCACACCACACCACTTTATGCACTATACTGCTCTCTATGCCAATCTTCTTCCTCTTCACCACTGCAGTCCTCTCTAAGCCACTCTGTCATTAAACTCCACTCCACCTTATGCCACTCCACTCTATGCCACTCTACTCTATGCTGAACCATGCCACTTCACTCATTGCCACTGCACGCCAATCCACTCTACCATGTGCCACTCTGCTCTATGCCACCCTATTCTGACACTCTATGCCACTCTACTCCATTCTATGCCACTCCACACTACACCACTCTAAGACATCCATTTAACACCATTCTACTCCATTCCACACAATGCCACTCTACACCAATCCACACCAATCCACTCCACTCCACGCCACTCCATTTCACTCTATGCCACTCCATTTCCCCCTATGCCACTCTACTCCACTCTGTGCCACTCTACACTACGCTATGCAGCTCCACTCATGTTCCCTCTACACCACTCTATTCCCATCTACATCACTCTACTCCACTCTACCCCACTCTACTCTATTCTACTCGACTACACTCCGTTGTACCCTACTCCACTGTATTCCACTCTAAGGCACTCTACGCCATTTTACACCACTCTACTCCATGCCACTCTATTCCACACTACTCTTTCCATTCCACTCAATGCCACTTTACTCCACTTCACACCAGGCAACTCTACACCACTCCACACCACTCTATGCCACTGCACTGTACGCCACTCCACTCTATGCCAGTTTACTGTGCGCGCTTCCATTCCAGTCTCTGTACTTCACACCACTCTACTCCACCCTACTCCACTCCACTCTATGCCACTCGCCTCTGTGCCCTACCAATCCACTTTATGCCACTCTGCCAACTCTACTGCACTCTGACACTCTACTCCACTCTATGCCAATCCATTCTACTCTAAGCCACTCTACGCTACTCTGTCACTCTACTGCACTTCACTCTCTGCCACTCTGTCACTCTACTGTAGGCCACTCCACTCTAGGCCACTGTACGCTGCTCCACGCCACTCTATTCATTGCCACTCTACTCTATGCTACTATGCTACTCTGCTCTATGCCACTCTACTCCTGTCTATGCCATTCTACTTATGTCTATGCCACCCTGCTCTATGCCATTCCACTCAACACAACTCTACTCCACTCAATGGCACTCTACACCACTCCACTCTGTCACTCCACTCTATGCCACTCCATTTCATTCTACAGCACTTTGGTCCTCATTATAACATTGGCGGTAAAAACCGCCTACTGCCGTGGCGACGGCTGCCAAAAGACCGTCACCACAGCTACCAGCCGTCTGCCATATTATGACCACAGCCGGATTTCTGCCACAAGAATGGTGGAAATCCGGCTATGGCCATACCGGCGGATGACGGTAAGGTGGTGCTGCTACCACCAGCAGCACCACACCAGTAGATTGCCGCCAGCCGTATTATGACAATTAATACGGCTTGGCAGTGTTCTGCTGGCGGGCGCTGCTGGCGGTAGCAGCACCCTCTTTTGTCTCCTGCTGGAAGACCCCCTGGATCCAGGTAAGTCGGGTCTTCAACAGGAGAGGGGGGTGTTGTGTGTGTGGTGGGGTGTGTGAATGTATGTGTGTGCGTGAATGAGGGTGTGTTTTGAGTATTGAATGCACATGTGCATGTACGGACGTGTGAATGCATGTATGTTGTGAAATGTGAATGCGTGTATGTTTGGATGTGTGTGCAGATATGTGTGATTGGATGTATGCATGTGTGTATGTATGTGTGAATGAGTGTGTGTATGCGTGTGTGTGAAGGGGGCGTGGATGTGGGGAGGGTGGGGGGGTAACTGGAGAGGTAGGGGGGAAACCACTAGCAGTGACAGGGAAGGAATTCCCTGTCACTGATATGGCCAACCGCCAAGGTTTAACGCCACGAAAACCACGGCAGTAGGCGGGGTTGTAATCCCGCAGGCGGTTGGAGTGGTACATTGGCGGGTTGGCTTCAGCCAACTCACCAATGTCATAATGTGGCGGTAAGTACCGGCAGCCTGTTGGCGGTATTTACCGCCACATTATCGCCGACCACCGGGGTCGTAATGAACCCCTTTATCTTACACCACTCCACGCTATGACACTCCACAAATGTCCCTCCTCACTTCTATGCCATTTTACTCCACTCCACCCTACACCACTCCACTCTACATCACTTCATTCCAAGCACCTCCATGTCACTCTAATAGCACGCTACACCATCCCATTCTACTCAACTCTACTTTATGCCACTCCACTTTATGTCATTCCGCTCCATGCCTCTGTACTCTATGCCACACTATTCTATACCACTCTATGCGACTTCATTATACAAGTTTCTACTCTACCCCATTCCACTCAATGCTACTCTACACCACTCCATACAATGCCACTATACACCACTTCACACCACTACACTCTATGCCCCTGCACTCTATGCCACACCACTCCACACCAGTCCACTGTATCCAATGCCACTCCACTCTGTGCCAATCCATGCTACTCTACTGTAAGCTATTCCATTTCCCTCTACTTACTTTACACCACTCTACTCCACCCTATGCCACCTTACCCTATGCCACTTTCCTCTATGGCGCTCAACTCTATGCAACTCCACTCTAGGCCATGCCACACCATGGCAGCCCCTCTGCTGCTCTCTATGCCACTCTGCTCCACTCCATCCTATGTCACTACACACGTCGCTCACATGCATGTTAGTGCCTTTCTTCACATTCAACAGGACACAAAATGTAGCTATATGACGAACCACACGGGATCCCCACGTTCCAGACCCCTCCTGGCCAATAAAGGGGTGCTTTTCATGGGGAACTGGAATTTCTGGCTCCCTCTGCCAGACCTGCCTCTGCTTGGCTCCTCGCACTATTCTCCGCCTGGTGGGGGCATGTTGTCCAGCCCCTCTGCAGCCAGCAAGCAAAATACCCTCCCTGCAGCACTCCACAAGCCTCACGGCCTCCAAGCTTCATGAAGGACAGTAGTGTGTCAGCAAAGTTCAGGGCCATTCAACAGAATTCCTCGGAGAGCTATCCCAGTCCCTCATCATGTCCTTTCCCCCAAGTGTACCTTAGGGGATAAAAGGGGGCCAGGGCCACTATTCCTTGAGATACCCCTCCTAGTCCTGGGGATCTGCCGGAGTCAAAGTCCTTAGTCCATCATTGCAGTAAATCAGTAGCTACTCATTGCATCTGGACATCCTTTCATTGTTGTCTCTCCCAGGTCAAGGGTCTTCTCAACCGTCTCTACTTTGTGTAGGGGTTTTTAAGTGAGGGTGGAAAGTTTTAGAAGACAGGGACCCCTGGACAATCCTAGAATAGCACATGATTCATCCACACTGACCCAATCCTCTTGCACATCATTCTAGCACAATATAAGTTGTCTTTGGTAAGAGATCACTGAGATCCCCAGCTCTGCCCCTAGCTGACACAACTGTCTGATCACTATCGACCAAGACAAGCCCTTCCTCTGTTGGCTTCAGAGGTCCTGGGCTTTATCCTTTCTTCCAGTGGGCCTTGGCTGTCCCAGCCCAGGTGCAGTGTGACAAGCTAATTATCAGATTCAGATTTCCTCCTCACCACTTTCCTTTCCCAAGAACTGTGTCGAGCACTGTTAATTGCCCTATATTAAATTACATTAAATTGGTCCATTAGGTGGCACAGTGGCCTGGCATCTGATTATGAGCCGAACCTAGAAAATATGACAAATATTAAAGTGCCATAAGATGTGTATGTGGTATGTTGGGGTCTGGAAATTCAAACTCTGGGTGAATTTCTATCCAAATATTGGTACCTTTCAGGTCTCTGCAGGGGCGGCTCCTCCATGAGGGCAGAGGAGAGTCGCCACCCTGCCAGCAGCAGCAGCTGCAAAACCTTCCAACGAAAAGGATAATAAACTATGTTTATTATCTTTTTCTTTGAAAGGGGCAGGGCCACTGGGCTGACGGGTGGGAGTGCTCAGCACTCCCCCTCAGAGTGCATATGTGTTTGGCCGGCCCTCTAGGGTAGGCCAAAAACACATGCGCACAGGGCTCTCTCCAACCCAGCAACATAGTTGCTGGGCTGGAGAGAGCTTGCACAGGCTCCCAGTCTGCTTGGGAGTGCCCTGGCTGGGTGCTCCCAGCCAATCCTGACGCTACTCAGAGCCTGCCTGCAGCCATCAAAGGAGCACAGCGCGGAGCAGCATTCAGGTAAGTGTATTTTTGTTGGGTACATTTTATTAATATTTTCACCCCCCCAAGTCCCCCGGCGTGCTGCCCTGCCCACTTTAACACCCGCGAGCTGTGTCTGGGTCTCTGTAGGCCTAAGTAGAGCAAATCTCTACTGTGAGGCAGATTTTCACATCTAATATGTACACTGTGAAAATACCTTCAGTAAATACTATAAACCTATCCTATGAATACACATTTACATTATAAGGCGTACTCCAGGTCAGTACTAGTCCTTAAAGTAATTTCTTCAGCAGGCTACCTGTGTGCAGATACTGGGACTGAGCACTACAGCAGTCTTACACGTGAAGCCCACACAGCTGTGCTCACCGGCCAGGGCCTCTTACCTTAGATGCCCAGCAATACCTTTATCTTAAAAGGTGAAAGTGGGGGTTAGCACACTCGATCTAATTAAAGTGAATTTACTGGGAAATCAAGTCGTGACACATGCTCAGAGTAAAAGTTTTAACAAACGTGTAGGAAGCTGATTTCTAAAGATCTTGGTGGATTAAATGGGCAGAACCCATTTTATACAGACACACAATATCTCAATATACCTAAGGCTCCATCAGAGCATTAATGTCCCTGGATGTAACCATGAATGCATATCTAAGTGCGTTGTGTATGAATAAACGTATATTTGCATTGGACACCTACCACCTCACAGTAGCTCTGGCTCCATCAGAGCATACATATCCCTGAATGGTGCCCAGAGTGCCTATCTGAGTAAGTGTTAGTGTGCTTACACTTTTGTCTGTGAAGGACCCCCACTCCCTGATTGTACCTTTACCCTCTCCAGAGTGTTCCTATCCTTGAGTGTAGCTCTGAATTGTGCCTGAGAGTGGCGGTGTGTACAGACATGTACCGGTTTTGGAATGAGTGGAAAATCACAAATCATGTCTGAATCGAGACTCTTCCGAAAATGTTTTTTTTTCCTGCTATGTAAAATGGCTGATCTTTTGTCCAACCAATCGCATTATAGGAAATTTTAAATGGAATTGACAAAAGCTCAAAAAGGCAGACATAAATATGTGTTAATCCCTTCAAGTTCACTTGAGTACTTTGATGAAATACTAATACCTCAAAAACCGCTGAAAGTATTTACACGAAACCAAAAGAAGCCAGCTTTCTGAGTAAAGTTCTACTACCAATTTAAGCTTAGTGTAAATCTATTCAGCCGTTCAAGCTGTGTATGAGAGTAAAATTTCCTATCGGAGTTAAATTACGAAAACACTTGTCCCCTTCCCCCTTAACTTTCCTTCCCATTGACTGTTCCTCATGAAACTTGGCGTGGTGAGCCTTGGCTGACTGAGTTAGTAGAACGTCAAGGTTTGTACACATCTGTGAGGGCGCGTGTTGCATAACGGTTAAAGAGGTGTGCCAGGTGGAAGCAGGGACAGTGACCCTTGTTCAAATAATGTGCTGCCCTCAGACCACACAAGAATTTGCAGCCCTTCTGTTATACTATACAGCCCCTAGGGCCCACAAAGCGGTTGCACACGCCTACTGCGCCCCAAAGGCACTATGCATAATACTTTTATAGGTGGTCCAGGTATACAGGCTAATCAAAACATGCCCTTTCAATGGAAACAACAGCTGAACCAACACTACACAGTGGCCAGGCCCTGTGCCCAACCCATGCTGTGCACTGCCCAAAGTCCATGCGTAGCAGGAGCCAGGTGCCTGGGGCGCATTGTGCTCGGGGCCTAGCAACAGGACAGGCCCTGAGTTTAACCTCAGCTGCACATGGCCAAAGGGCATGCACAGTGGGGTTACACATTAAATACATTATAATAAAACAGTGAAATTCACTGAAAATAAATAAATACAGGGTTACTGCTCTAGATCAAACATGAAAAACCACTGAAATTTGCCACTTATGGTTAGCAACGCATACAACACATGCCATAGCTCGCTCTACTCATAAGCAGTGTATGACGGGGGCACAAGTTATCATTAGTTCACACATCTGTAACTGATGAATTTCAGTGGTTTTTGGTTCCTAAACATAAGATCTTATTTCATTTCAGCACATAACTATAAAGTCACTTTAAACTTTATTTTTTTTAGTGAATTTCTGTTTTTTAACATACAGTAAGATCTTATTACCAAACCTAACAATAAAGTCACTTTAATCGTGTAATTGTAATTGCAGTATTTCTAAAGCACATAAAACCAAAAGGCATCTAAGCACTAAGCTGAATGAGACTAAGTTATGAGTAGGCACAGAACAGAGAGAACCAAAGCGATTCACTAACTCAGCAGAAAAGCTAGTTTGAAAATAACCAGGTTTTGACCTGCCTACAGAATATCAGCTCTGTCTTCAAACTCCTAAAGTTTAAATACATGGCATCACAGTATTTCAAGCGAGAAGTGATAAGCCCAGTGGCCATTAACACCTTAAACTTTTTCGCGAGAAAGGCATGATTTTCTTCAAGGTCCTGATAACCCAGAAGCAGGAGCTCACTGTTCTATTCACTTGGGTGTCAAAAGTCAAGATGTTATAAAAAATCACGCCCAGGTTTTTGGCCATAGCTGCTGGGGTAGGTACTGAGCTGTACATTTCTGGCCACCAGAGGATGTTCCAAATGGAGCTATCTTTTCTGAAGATCAAGATCTCTGTTTTCTCCCCATTCATTTTAAGCCAGTTGTCTCTCAACCACCTGCTGATCTCTGACACCCAAGCCCTAAACCTGTAGCCCATCTCTTCCCAATCATCTGAGATGTAGGCAATGATCTGTGTGTCGTCCGCATAGGATGATACCAGAAAACCATATGACCCCACCAGCTTTGCCAAGGGTGCAACGTATAAATTAAATATTGTCGAACTTAAGGAAGACCCTTGTGGGACCCCACAGGGGAGTTGGAAAGGAGTGGCTTTGAAGTCCCCACAGCTCACCGTCTTTGTTTTTTGTTACAGTAACATATGTATATTAAATCACTTAAAAACAGTTAAAAACAGAGGTACGGTTCTTTCTCAAATGCATAATACTACTGTTATTCACCAGATATAGTTAGCCATGCACCATAACTGGGGCAGCTCGTAATCTTGTGTTTCTGTGCTGTTAGCAAACTGGTGTTTTGAGAAGATGAAAGTCCCACTGAGACATGACAAAAGGAGAAAACATATGCTTCATACCATCAGAAAATGCGTGATTGAATACTAGAACAGCAAAGTGCCAACAAGATCACACAGTAGAACACATTGGAGAAATGCCTCTTCAACCTCCTCGGTGGACGGAAAAGGAAGTGGAACAAAAATAAACAGATCTGGTAGAGTCATGATTGCTTGACAAGAGGACTTCCACCAGCTCTGCAGGCAGATTAAAGGGGCTCAAATTCCTCTGCTCAATGTTCAGGCCTGAATGTGGAGGCTTTGGAGGTTCAGAAGCAGAAATTGCCCCTCTCATTGAGAAAGAGGTCCACCCGGAGCAGGCGGGGGAGAGGATGATACAGGAACGGGCAGATGAAATCTAGTGTTGCTCATCTAGAACAAGAATCTAGGCCACATGTAGGGTACAGATAACAAGTGACTTGCCTCTAAGTTCACAAGTGGCATTTACATCAGGTTGGGGCAGGGCGGTTGGAGGCAGGTATGGGTATTAACATCATGTTTAAAAACTATAATTTTATAAATATCTCTCAATGCATTGATACAATCTGATGTACTACAGTGACCATCACTTCTGTCCAATGATTGCCTCATATTTTGCTTTCGCCTGCACAGCACTAGCACTGTGCTTAGAAATCTATGGTAAATATAAGAAATACTAAAAAATAGGCTTCAAGCATGCCCATAACTTACCTATATTTACCATTGGGTCATTCGGACGTCACTCTCTTTTCCTTGCTTCTTATTGTTCAGCATGTCTTCTGGTTTTACTCTGCACTTCTTCCTGCTCTGCTTTCCTGTTCATGCTGTGGTGTGGAGCTTGATCGAAGTACAGCTTCCTGTCACTAGCCACTGGCTACGCAGTCTGAAGTTACTTTTTCTGTTATTTCTTGTCGAGGACTCCACAGAAGTGCATCTGTTATAGGTGGCTTTGCCAATGCTTGTTTCTCAGATACCATCAACCTTCATGTGACTTTAACAAACTTTCCTGTGGTATTTTGTACTTTTTCCAGCTAGTCGGGAAGGGCTGCTTCAAAATCTCTCCAGCATATCTATTGCACAGAAGGCTGATTACATCATAGCATCAAAGGAGCTATAAAAGCACTACTTAGAAACACACCAACTCGCTTTCAGCCAACCAGTCTACCAGCGCCGAGCTGCTGTTCAGAGTAGAATGAATATTCATCTGAGAAGGTGAAATAAGACTGTTGGGCAAGAAAAACAGCAGAACACATTATTATGGTGCTAAAAGGATGTACCTAGCTTCTGCAGTCCTTCTAAAGGCAAGTAAAGCACTTTCAAACAATAGTAATAATTTAGTTATCAGTTAGTGGTTTTAGAAAGCCTCGCACATCACGTTTAGGTTACTGCGGAGCGCTGAAGAATGAAAGCGATTCGTTTTGATAGACAGAGGATGAAGCAGAGATAGAGCCCATTTTGGGGCTGGGGTGATCTCTTCAGTCCTGTGGGAAGGCCGGTGGGCGATCCTTTGCTCCTGGTGCGTCTGTTACCTGATAAAGAGGATAACTAGGTTAAGCATTAATCACAGAGTATTGGATAACACCGGCATGTAGAAGTCTCAGCGTGGACATATCAACTGTAGCATTGTATACCATGTTAATAAAGCCCATATCTTATACTCTGCAAGCAAAGATTGATATTGCTTTGTATTCCAGTCAGCGCACCACCAATTTGGTGAAAGAACAAAGTGTTCTTCCTTGAAGCCTCCTAGTGACAATAATGGGTGAATAATATTAAGCTTCTTGAAAAAACACAAACCACCTCTGTGACCTCACTGTCCCCTGAGGTAGAGTGTTTTACATTAAGCACCATGTATATTACACATAGAAGCTTTCATTAGTTTTAGTTTTATTACACACAGGGGAATTAATTGATTTGCCCAGGATCACAGGATGTTGAGTCGACGCTGAAACTCCAACCTGGTTCCCCAGTTCCAAGGTGGGCAACCTCTGCATAGTGGGCTCCCCAGAGGGAGTGGAGAGGAAGGCGTTTCTAGAAGAGTGGGTAAAAAAAACAGTGCCCACTGCCCCCTTGTCGCCTGTGTTGTGGTTGAACGGGCTCACAGGTCAATGGCCTCCCCCTCCACCGCCGGGAGCTCCACCTAGAACGATTATTGCCAAGATTCTTAATTATAGGGATTGGGATATTATTTTACAGGAAGTGCACAAACTTTGAGACCCCACCTTTGAGACTCACACTATACGCTTCTTCCCAGATTACACTAGGGCTGTGCAGCTCCAAAGACAATCGTACATAGGTGCCAAATAAAAGCTGAAAGAAATGGGCTAAGCTTAATATGCTCCTATACCCTGCCAAGCTGAAGGTACAGCATGCAGGCCGTGTGCATTTCTTCCAGACGCCCGAGGAGGTCTGGGTCTGGCTGGAACTGAGAACTGGTGAGGGACCCCTAGAGACCCCCACATAGGGGATGTCGCAGGAGTGATCATGGGGCAGAGGATTATGCAGAAATAACAGCCGCCACCGCATCAGCTGTGGAGACAGAATAAGAGTACGCCAGGATGTCACCCTGAGCCTGGAACTAAAGAGACAGGAACGTGAGGAGGCCAGATTATTAGTGAAATCAGTCACCTCAGAGTCCTCATCGTGCTCTGGATCTTTGCGCAGTGATGCTGACCAGACACCAGAATCGGAGGTTGCAACTAGCTGAAAGACCCTACCAACGCGTCATGAAGGCCTACCAGTTTTGGACTCATACCAGGCCTGGAAATGTTGACTTTATTTCTGCTTACCTCTCTCATTTTCTTCCTCCCTCCCTGTTTCCTATTCTACTAACTGTCGATGTTGGGGGTGGTGGGGACTCGGGATGGCTGCAAACCAGGGGGTGGAAGAGCTCTAACAGGCACATTCCTCCTTTCTCTGCCGCACCTGACTACCCCCGTACCAGGTTGTTTTCTATAAATTTGTTTTTTGTACTGCAGGATTAAGTTACTGTCTTGGGAGAAGTGTGTGTGTGGGATTTGGATGGTTATGTGAGGGGTCTTGAAGAATTACACGCTCGTAGACCGCACCATCACGAACAATTCCTTGCTATTGAGTGAGGGTAGTGATTCTCTCTCCCTCTCCTCTGGATTCTGGAGTAGATAGCGGGGCGCACACACAGATTGGGCAGACACTAGCTAGGGGAGGTATTTACCCGGGGAGGGTTGGGGATGTTGAATGTGAATATGTGTTAGTTGGTATTCTGTTTTTCTACGTATAGGTAATGTGTGCACTATGAGGAGGGGAGGACATGAAGTTGCATTATTGAGCACACACTGGACCAGAATATGCAATTGGGGTGGATATGGGTGGGGTGGGGGCAGGTGGTTGGGGGGTTGGTATACGACTGTTGGCAGATTTATCTCAGGATGAGTACTGTAGTGCGAATCATTACTTGGAATGTAAGGGAGCTGAACTCTTTTGTAAAGCGTTATAGAGTACACACTTACCTTAGACGGAGAGGTGCCCAAATTGCTCTACTCCAGGAGACGCACTTGATGGATAGTGAAGCACAAAAACTACAGAACAAGTGGCGGGGATAGTTGTACTCAGCGACATATTCTTCATACGCTAGGGGTGTCTCTGTCTGGGTTGATCCTGGGGTGCCTTTCTGTGTCAAAAACCTAGCAGCAGACGTACAGGGCCGCTATATCTTGTTACATGGAGAACTGGATTGGCGCGAACTCTGTATCCTGAATATATATGCTCCCAACTCAGATGACGCAGAGTTCTTTAAAACATTGTAACAGGAATTGGTACCCTATATGGGAATGCCCATTATTTGGGCAGGAGACTTTAATTGTGTTTTATGTGGCGTTTTAGACAGGAGCCCACCAAAACTGGGCATTAAGACGCATATGACAGCTAAACTTTGAGAGGCCATGAGTAGCTTACACTTCGTAGACATATGGAGGGAACTACACCCTACCTCCAAGGTATATTCCTGTTATACACCAACACATGGGGCATATAACAGACTAGACAGATTTTTGCTGGCCATCATGAGAATCCTAGATGTCCATCGTGTTACCTATCAGGTGAGATTTCTATCAGATCATGCCCCTTTGTTATTAGAATGCAAGATCCATACACCGAGGCTGAAGATCCCTTTGTGGAAGTTGCGGCCAGAGTTACTCCGAGACCCAGAATATAAGGGAGATATGCAGGCGGCGGTAGCTGGGTATTTTAGTGTAAACTGGTCTACAACTCGAACGCGCTGTACAAAATGGAAGCCCTAATGGTAGTTATTAGGGGCGAGAGTATTGGTAAATCCTATGGTATTAGGAAAAAACTGGAGCAGGAGCTCACGCAACAAGAGGATACCCTGACTGCTCTTCAGTCCGAGTGGCCAGCGGCAATGTCTCTGCAGCAGATTGTCACGCGCCACGTTCAAAGGTAGGAGCTATTTGGAATAGGCTAGATAGTTATATACGTAAGGATTACAGACAACGGCTGTATTGGGAGGGGGACCGCTCGGGGCGCATGTTGGCCTGGCTCCTTAATCGTGAACGACCTTTACCAACGAATGCTATCATTGCAAGGATCGACCGGGGAGAGGTATTTGGGACAAGTATGTGTGAACCTACTTTTGCAAGATCATCTGAAACGTGTACACACCTTGCCGAAAACCAGAGACGGCAGCAAGGTGGGTAGGTATCTTGACGGGTTCCCTATCCCCCATCTTATTGAGACACAGGCTGAGGAGCTGGAGGGAGTGGTGACACTAGAAGAGCTGCAGGAAGCTCTGGGGGCCATTTCGCACAGTAAGTCGCAAGGCCCTGATGGTATACCAATCCGAGTTTTACTGTACATATTCTGCAACTGTTATCCCCCGATTGCTAGAAACATTCTGCGAAGCTCATGGAGTGGGCTCGCTCCCAGTGCACATGAGGGAAGCACTGATCGTCATGATACCAAAACCAGTGAAGAATCCAGTGGACTCTAGCTCCTACAGACCATTATATATGCTCAATGTTGATGTGAAATTACTTACTAAGGTACTAGCAACCCGCCTGGGGCGAGTTGTGACTTCTCTGGTGTGGGACGACCAGTGCGGGTCACTACATGAACCCACATGAATCTACGGAGGTTATCTCATGTACTATATGAGACGTCCGACTCTGCAACCCGTGCCGCATTGGTGGACCTCGACATAGGGAAGGCATTCGATACCTTGTCCTAGGACTATCTATGGGAGGTACTACATAGGATGGGCATTGGACCAAACTTCCTGTCATGGGTGCGTCTACTCTATACGGCACCACGGGTGCGACGGGGATGATGGTGTCGGACTCCTTTGACATTGAACGGGGCACATGGCAGGGCTGCCCGTTGTCGCCACTGTTATTCACATATGCTGTGGACCCTCTAGCCATACAGCTGAGGGCAGGTTTAGCAAGATGGGTCATAAAGGTGGGAAACAGAACACACGTCGTATCGCTGTATGCAGACCACACTCTGGTGTATGTTACTGACCCGGAAAGATCGATCCTGCTTTTATTACAAATGATGGCTGACTTTGGAGAGATATCTGGCCTCCAGGTCAATAGTCGAAAAATGGTATTGTATCCTATGGCGGGGGTGACAAGAGTTGAGGTGGCAGAGTTGCCACAGTTGGGGTTGACCTGGGAGACCAAGTCCTTTCAGTACTTGGGAATGCAAATAGCTAACTCCCCTCTGCTTCAATACAAATTGAATATGGGAAGAATAATGAATGGCCTCTGGGCCTCTGTTCAATAATGGGTAGAATAGCACTCAGTAAAATGGTCTTACTCCAGCGCTGTGTGTATGTTATGCAAAACTTCTTTTGTGAATTGCCTGCTCCACTGTTTCAGCAGATTGATAAGCTATTGCGCTCCTTAATTTGGGCAGGTAAGAGATGCAGGGCCCGCCTTGAGGTCTTGAAGTTAGACTTAGCTGATGGGGTCTGGGTCTACCTGACCTTCGTCTATACTACATGACAAGCTTGCTACAATATGCGACCATGTGGGGTGGTGATACCCCCAACTGGACGAGGGCTATGTGGGAGGCTAACCTGGGATCACCGCTTACAGATGGGGAGTGGACTGGGGCATTAGTGCGGGAAGCAACTAGCAATGGCAGATTTAAATTGATACATTTTTACTACTTGCACAGAGTCTATCTGACACTGCAACGCTTAAACAGATTGTTCCCGTTACGTTCTGATGGCTGCACTTAGTGTGGCGTAGCTCCCGCCAATTTCGAACACGTCACATGGATATGTACCTCTATTATATCCTTTTGGCACCCAATAGTGCGAACACTAAGAGGGGTAACAGCTGTGAAACTGCAGGTAACAATGAAACACTGTTTGTTGGGCCTCTGCCCGCTCACAAACAGAGGGCGTAAAATGGCGTTCCAGTTTGAGCAGCTGGGGCTTGTTTTGGCTAAAAGGCGCATTGTGATTTAATGGGTGAATCCAGACCCTCTGACACTGGAGTCATGGTTAACTGATCTAATTGAGTGGGCAACTGTGGAGGAAGGTCGCCTCTGTAAGACACGCATGGATGAGCATGCAGAGCAGGATCTGGAGCTTTGGCATGGCATGATCGAAGGGCTAAATAGGGGGTCTGTAGGGGAGGAGGGGGACCCTTCAGCTTCAGCTGATTACCACCACTGAGATACGGGTGCTGTCATACTCTATTGGACAGAACAGTGACGATGTGAGATGTATGGTTGAGTGTGTCTGAGGGATGATACGCCTCCCTTTCAGGTTGACTTTGACCTGGTTGCCTCTTCTTCCTTTTCCTCCCCCTCCCCCTTTGTTTGGTTCACGTATGTAGCCACGTGTATATCTGGTAATGTGCTTTACAGTATCACAGTTTAATTGTTAAAAGTTAACATACTATGCATTGTATCGATACGGGCAGGTTAGCCTACCATCACTGTATGCCACTGTTATGTAGAAACACCGACGCACTGTATAAATATTATTGCATTGCATGGCTATGTATATTATAGGCAACATGTTGAGCATGTACGCGATTACCTAACTCGTTATACAACTGTAATCACGCATGAAGCGAGATAAGATATATGGTTTATGTACTAAGACTCTCAACTGGCGCACATATATGTAATTTGTGATACATGCATAAATAAAACTGGAAAAAAGTATGCAATGATACAAAAAAAAATCCCCAGATTTCGTAAAGCGGCTCCTCAACGTCAATAATCTGCCTGAATATCTTCAAGCACTACTCCAATTACTTATCTTTCAGAAAGTAATTTAAGTGTTTGCTCCTTATGTTCTGATTGGTGGCAGGCAGCATGCAGGTGACAGGTAAGCTTTATAAAAACTTCTTACAAGGAAAAAAATCTCACAGCATACAGTTCTGCATGTTAAAGAAATAATTTTTTTTGAATTTTGAAGAGGCTATCATAATTTTATACATTCCAAATATTTTCATGACCCGGCTGGTGTATGGATGGCGGGGGGGCTCTCGGCTCACCTACCTTTAATTCCTGCAAAATTCCATATGAACCTACTGCAATCGTCTGCCAGTGGGTGAGGTGCACAAAAAGGAGCTCCGTGGTGAATCTTAAATTGTCATGATTTTGAACTAAAGCACATACATCTTGGGTACTTGCAGACGTTGTTGAATATTTCTGGAGGAAATAGAGCCCACCAGTGACTTGATCATTTAGAATGCTGGATCTTAACAGGGGAAGTGATGGAGCTCTGCAATCCATAGTGGTTGTGGTGGCCCAACAAGAAACAGGGCCACTGTCAATTATCCTAAACATTAGCATGCCAAAAGCATAGTAACTAACGACACATGCACTCGCAATTGTGGTGTGAGTAGAAGACCAAGTGCAGCCTTCACCCCTTTATTTAGGATGTACTAGGTGTGAATCTAGGGGGAAAATGACTATAGGTCAACTAGACGGGTGGCTTCTTACATCCCTCCCCAATTTGTTTTTGAATGTTCATCTAGTCATGTGACACACAAAGTCTCTGAGCCTCTGGCTTGGCTACGGGTTTGGCCGGAGCCTCTACCACTGGTGGCAAGAGGGGTGGGTGTCTCCCTGGGCATCCTGATTGTTGTCAGTTCTCTGTATTCTGCTGCCCTGCTCAGGTGCCAAATTACAGGGTGTGGGGACACTTGACTCTTGCTCATCAGATGGTATGTCCCAGGGTGTGTCCTCAAACCCTGTGTTGTCTTCTGGGGTATCAGAGAATGTAACCTTGCGGGACCATGATATGTTCGGGGTCACTTGCTCGACCCCTTTTTTGGAGGTGATCATGGTGCCAGCCACGGCGAGGACCGTCCACACAATAGGTTCAAAAGGTGTCTGTAATTTCCTATCCCTGATGGTCATATAGTCTCCTGGATCCAAATGTTGAATGTCCACATGCCGCCGACTACTCGCTCGTGCGTTGTTTTTCAATCTTTTTGCCTGGGTCTATTCAGGGTTGGAGGGCAGCAATAACAACCCAGGACAAGTTGGTGTGGTGTCATACTTCTCTCCATTCAACAAAAGCTGCTATGCAGGCCTTTGCATGGTGCAGTGAGGCATTCCTCGGTATTCTCTCAGAACCGTTGTAGGCTAAGTTCAAGGTCAGCGGCCTTCAGCGTAGCAATTCAGAGGGCCTTGTTCGAAGTGCGCATGAAGAGCCCAACTTCACCATTTGCCTGCGGCCTCTGAGGGGTGATGCACGATTCTTTATCCCTAGTCATTCTAGTATATCTTTGAACTCTGTTCCTTGAAATAGCAGCCCATTGTCAGTCTTAATTTCTTTGAGGAATCCGAACATCACAAATATGTTTTCTAAGACAGGTTCCATTGGTAAATTCTGTGGAGTCTATTTCTTCTACAATTTCAAATATCCATCCACCAAAACCATGGTGATCCTCCCATCTGGAAAACTCCTGAAGTCTAGGCTGCCTGTTCACCAGGGCACAGAACACGGCCCCTCTGTTATAATGTTATAATGGGCACTGGAGCATCCAGGGTACTTGTCAGTTGGCAGGCAAGGCATTTTTTCACAAAGTCATCAACCACAGTTTCGAGGTGGGGAACCATACTTTGTTACACATGCACAATTTCGTCTTTGCCGTGCCCTGATGTCCTCAATGGGCTATTGTGGTCACCCATTTTTGGAGGCTGGACGGTATTACCACCCGGTGGCCTGTTAGAGTCTATCTTGGGTTGCGCTGAGCTCCTTGAAGATTCTCCAGAGCTTAATTAGCCTTTCCTTCTTTATGTGTGTCCAGTCACTAGCATCCTTGATGAAGTCTTCCCAGAATTCTCCAGCCAGGGCATTTTTCACCTTGGTTAGCATGACGTAGTTGGCTATGACATCAGAGATTTCCTTCAGGTCAAGTGTCCTTGGGCAGGCACCATGGACTAGCACGTGCAGGTATGCGTCCGCAGCTTCGTCAGTGGACGTGATATTTTCTGCTTGTAGCAGATGGCGTGATAAGAAATCAGACAGGTTTTTGTCACCAGAGCGGTGGGTTACCTGCATGTGGTAATGTTGAAGTTGGATGGTTCATCATTCCATGCATGGCGTTGGATGTGGTGCAGTGGCCTTTGACAAGGGGACAAGTGGTTGGTAATCGGTGACCACTCTGAATGGCCTCCTGCAAAGGTGGAAATGCCCACATGTTCACCTGATCGCCAGGGCTTCCCTTTCAATCTGCACATAGTGCTTTCAGTCTGTGTAAGAGCCTTACTTGCAAATGCCAGAGGTGCCCATCTGCCAGGTTCAACTTCCCGGGTGAGGACAGCTCCAAGGACTACCGGGTTGGTTTCCACTATAAGCTCCGTCTTCTTCTTAGGGTCAAAGTCCCCCATTGTTGTTTTGCTTAGTAGGGTTTCCTTGAGGGCTTGGAATGCTTCTTCTTCTCTTTGACTCAGTGACCATGGGGTGTCTGCCTTGGTAAGGGATCTGAGTGGCTCTGCAATTGTGGCTAGACTTAGCATGAATCAACCACAATAGATGGCCATTCCTAGAAAACTGTGCACCTCAGTCACAGTCTTCGACGCTGGAACTTGCTTGATCGCCTGGGATTTATGTGGGTCACCCTGCACGCCCTACTGGCTGAAGACATAGCAGAAAAACTCAATGAACGTTTGGAAAAAGGAACATTTCTCTGTGTGAAGAGTGAGGTGTTTGAGAGTGGCTCAAAGATGCCAGTGACTTTCCTCTGTTGTTGAATGAATGAGAATGTTGTCTCACATTTATGACTCCTTGTAGTCCTGAGAGGGTTTCCCAAAAGGCATCCTGAAACACCTCTGCTGCAGAGGCGATGCGAAAACTCAATCACTTGCATCATCATAGCCCCAGGTGTGTTGAGAAGATAATGATGTATCTACTCTCCTTGGACATGGAAAGCTGATGATACCCAGCGTTCAAGTCTAATATGGAAAATCATCTGGAATCGTTCAGATCAGCAACTATGCTGTCTATGATAGGTGTTAAGTGTCTCTCCCGCTTCATTGCCTAGTTGCGGAGGTGCATGTCAATACATAGCTGTATCTTCCCCGGCTGCTTTGGCTTCGCCGCAATCACCATGAGGGACCCCCATGGTGTTAGTCTAAATAGCTTTTCCATCACTCCTTGGCTCTCCAGCTTGTCCACTAGTGGGCAAAAGTGAAAAGGGATGCTTCAGTATTGCAGAGCAGTGGTCTTCACTGACTTGTAAATGTGCAGCTTGATGGGTGAGGCCATCAGGCATCCTAGACTGGTGAGCAACTCATGGAATTGTCTTAGCCTTTCGTCGATTTGAAATGTCCTCACACTTTTGGTGAACAACACCAGCTCCAAGTCCTGTGTATGGCTCCTGAGAAGTGTATCTGCTTCCTTATTTACAATTTGAAAGGTGGTTTGGATTTCCTTGACGTCGGACTTGACGTTCACTCTTTGCTCCCTTTCAGTGGCAGAGGAATGTGGCTCCCATGTGTAAAGATTCTAGTGTTTGATGTCACTAGTGTGGAACACGGTTGGGGGTGCCGATATTGCTGGACGACCATCACGTTGACTGAGGCGCCGGTGTCTATGAGCACTTTCTCCTGGAACCCCACAATCTTGATTACACAGGTTGGTTGAGTTTTTCGTTGTCACTTCAGGTCATTCAGGAAGAAACTGAGGAAGACCTCTTCAGGCGATGAGTTCTCGGTGTGCTTCCACCTTGACGCATGCTGATTTCCTTCTGATGGCTCAAGCTCACTTGATGATAGTTGTAATGACTGTTCTGGTGATTGTGCTCCTTCCTCTTGCTCCTCTTCCTCTGGCACTTCCTCAGCACACAGTTGCAAAATGGTTCATTTTACCACAGTTAGAGCACAGTCGGCGTTGTGCGGGCAGTCCTTTGGGGCATGTTCCTCCCGCCCATAGTACATGCAGCGTGGCCCTTGTCGCACTGGAGGGGGTGTCTTGGGTCTTCCTTTTGTACACTGTGTACTGCGTCAGCGCGTTCTTTCTTAATGGTAGGGTCTTTCTCTGGGGCTTGTGTTATGGCGGCAACCTTTATGGTAGCTCTGGCTGCTTAGAGATCGTGTGACCTTGCCATTATGAGAATGTCAGGCAGGCGAATGTTCAGCTGCCTCAAGATGAAGCCTCAGAGTGTCTTGTTGCGACACCCCTGAATAATCTGTGCTCCTATTTCCTTGGGCTGATCATTCACTGTGCTTGTGCTGGCTAGTTCTCTAAGCCGGGCATAGAACTGGTTTATCGATTCTAGCTGCCGTGCCTGGTGGAGTTTGAACCGCTCAAAGTCTGGTTTAATTGTGGATCGAAATGAGCGATGAGTGCTCTTATGGCTACGTTGCAGTTGTCTACTGCACAGGTGTTGGGAAGGTGCCTGAAAAGTTTGTATCTCTTCTTCTCCAAAATGTAAGAGGAGTGACCTCTTCATGGCCCCGTCCTGTTCTCGAGTGGCAATGAAGTCGTTTTCTGGCCTCCCTATCTATATTGTCCATCCCAGGGAAGACATTACGGGGTCTGCTAGTTCGCTGAATGGTGGTAATGCTCCTACCATGGCAAGCTTCTGTGGAAAATGCATAGGGGATGCCGCTGCTGCTTGATCGTCTGCTATGTTGGATGGGGCCTAGGACACTTATGTGGGCAATCAGCAATGGGCCCAGGTACACCAGAATGCTCTCTTTCTGCTGTTGAGGCAAGCTGTATGTGCCTTCATAGGCACTCCTCTTTTCCTTTCACCTTCTTGAGGCTATCCACTTCCACCCTTTATGGTATTGCGGGAACTTGTGGGGGCACACACGGGATGGCATCAGAATCATCCAGTGGAGTGCCTGGACATAGCAGGCCTATACCGTGCGCACTACGACTGTATGCAGCCAGTGAGTCACAGGCATGGCTGTGCGCCGGGCGTAGCAGGTTGAGCAGTCGCATGAGCATGGGGCACAGCCAGGACACTCACTTGTGTGATGATACATTTGAAACTTTAAAGTTCTCCTCAACAGTGTGATGCACAAGTAAGTTGAAGCATGTGCTCCACTCAGCACAGCAGGATAATCTGGATGGCTGAGTCCGGTCCAGTGTGCATATGTGTTGCATGCGGTAGCCCGAGTGGGCTGTGGAGGGCAGGGCTGCACTCCCGACCACGGAGTCAGGTTCCAACTTGCAGGGAATGCAGGCAGAGGCTCCAGGCATCAGGGTGGTAGGCTGGTCATGGGAAACAGAACAGCTGCACAGACAGAAGCAGGGGGAACAGCAGGTAAACACTACCTGCAACAGTCAGGTCCTCAGCAGTCTCAGTGGACTGCGGGGCAGCAGGTGTTAAGACCCGGGCGTGCAGCCTTCCTTTTGGCTAGCGCAGTCGTTAATCAGAATCACGGTCTCGGCTGAGAAGAGGTACGTGGGCAGAGGACCCTCGTCACCAGTGTGGTGGCCCAGCAGGGAATTGGACCACTGCCAATTTGCCCAAATAATGGCATGCCTCTGGCACAGTAAACAGTAAACATGCATTCCAATTGAGATGTGAGTGAAAGACCATGTGCAGTCTTCACCTGTTTATTCAGGACATCTTGCTACTCCTGGCCAGAGGAAGTACTAGATGTGCATCCAGGTTGTCATAATTTGGCAGATGGATGTTAGCCAATGTGACGGCCTTTTGGCGGCCATCACCGCGGCGGTAGGCAGCATTTACCGCCAATGTTGTAATGAGGGAATAAATTCTTCCCTCATGTATCCCTCCCTTGACTCATCCCTAACCTCATTTTACTACAATCATCTCCCTAATCCCTTTCTATAGACTCTTCCCTCCTCCATCTCTCCTTTACTTATCCTAAACCTCATCTTACTACTATGATCACCATAATACCTCTTTCTAAACTCTTCCCTCTTCTGTCCCTCTATTAGCCCATTCAGTCCAACACCTGCCCGTCCACTAATCAAATTAACTCATATTTCCCCAACTAATTAACCTCTAATCCTTTTGGGTTCCGGAGTAGCGTATTTCTCACCGAAAAGCGCTTTGACTCCTCGTCAAGGGTAGTAAGCGCTATGTGAATAGAACTGCAATTACAAAAGCGGAAACAATGTTTTTTCCTGCATTGTGTTTTACAAATGGAACTTATGTGTTTGCATTTCTGTAATCACATTTAATTCTGAATAAAAATAGTGTAGAAGACTTCAGATGGCTGGAATGAAGCGCGAGTAGTGAATGGTGCGAGGATGTTGAACGTTTACCAGGGAATGGAATGATAATGGCGGACGGAGGGAGAGCAGTGAAGAGAGGATTGTGAATCTGTGGGTGGGAATGGAAATGGATGCATCAGGTGAAGTGGAATGAAAGGTGCATGGAAGGCGGCGGATACATGCAGTGTACAATGTGCGTGGGAGGTGGAGGGCACAGGGTGCTTGGGCGCTGGTGATCAAATGGTTGGGAATTGTGCATGAAGGTTGAATAGAGATAATAATTATTTCTAATTTCAGCTGCTCCTCTTCCGTGTGCCCGTTGATCGTATTCCCTCACTCTTTTCACTACCCTCCAAGCAGTGTTCCTCGAGGTGTCCCAATCAGCGAACGTAGGCATGTTTCAGCAGGGGTGCATTCTTCGTAATCACATCCATCCAGCGGAAGATTTAGGGGGTCATTCTAAGTTTGGCAGGCGGCGGTCGCCGCCCGGCAAACTTACACCGCCACTTGGCCATTCAGACTTTCCCGCTGGGCCGGCGGGCGCCCGCCAAGGGAGCACCCGCCGGCCCAGCGGGAAAGGCCCTGCAACACAGAAGCCGGCTCTGAATGGAGCCGGCGGTGTTGCAGGGGTGCGACGGGTGCAGTTGCACCCGTCTCGATTTTCACTGTCTGCTATGCAGACAGTGAAAATCATGCTGGGGCCTTGTTAGGGGGCCCCTGCACTGCCCATGCCGGTGGCCCCCAGGGGCCCCATGACACCCGTTCCCGCCATCCTGTTCCTGGCGGTAAAAACCGCCAGAAACAGGCTGGCGGGAAGGGGGTCGGAATCCCCATGGCGGCGCTGCTTGCAGCGCCCCCATGGAGGTTCAGCCCAGCCAGGGGAAATCCGTCTGGAAACCGCCGGATCCCCTTTTCTGACCGCGGCTTTACCGCCGCGGTCAGAATGGGCAGGAAAGCACCGCCAGCCTGTTGGCCCGTTCACGGCCCTGGCGGGTTTTACTGCCCCCTTAATTTTTCAAAGTATTAATTTCAGATGCCTTCCAGTTCGTGCTTTTTTCAGAGACTGTTGATTGTTGCATGTTATTTGATAAATGACCTACCAGGTGCCCCCGGGCCTCATGCTGACTGACGTACAGTCCGGTTAGTTGTACTTTTTAACAATGTGAATTAAATAGACCGGCCCGTGGGACTGCAGCCCTGATTAGAATAGCATGTTTGGGCTTCATGCAAAACAATTTAGTCAAAGTTAATTTGGAAAACACCTAACTATGGCTCTATCAAGATAGCAGTTGGTACCTAGAAACAAAAGATAGGCTTACATCAAGAACAATAGTATTTTGTTATAGCTCTCTTCGTATGGATCGGCAATCTGCGATTATCTTCATCAGTTGGACATCTGTTCAGTCAGCATCAGCAACAGGTGATGAAAGGGAATGGTTCAGAACCGGGGACTCTAAGCTATCCAAACCATTTGAAAGCAATATCTAAGGGATCAGCATTCAGCATCAGAAATCTAAGCCATAAAGTTAAAGACAGGATCCTCTCTGGAGGAAATCAAATTAGGAATGAAACCCACTTCTCTCTGTTCAACCGAGCTGAGTTAAAATCATCTAAAGAACGTCCCACGTTTGCATTGGTCAAAGAATTGTACTTTTACAATTAGTCCAATAAGGATTCAGTTCTAAATCTAAGACAAAACTTTCACGTGTCGATGATTGGCTCTTCTCGTATTCCCACCATCAGGCTCATCAGGTAACATTTTTGTATCAGTCCGTACTCCAGTCAGTGCATTCATTGTTAGCTCCTGGGAACATCTCCATCTCACGCATTAAATTATACATTGTAGCAGTTACTAGTACAAGATCTTCCAGCAAGCAGCTCTCCTGAGAAAGTTAAAGACATTTGCTAACGTTTGGTCAACTCAGTGAAAAACAATACATTCATTAATTTCTCTAGTCATACATTTTCCACGATTTTATTAAACAGTGCAGCTTAACATGAGGCTGTGCATACTAGGCCCAAACCTCACTGACTGAAGGCCTACAGATAATAATGTGAATACATAGTGCAAAATCATTAATATAACGCATTAACAAAATAACCTAAACATAGGCACTTCAATTAATATTTATAAGCATTTAATAAAGACACCATGGTGGTCATTACAACCCTGGCGGTCGGTGTTAAAGCGGCGGTAAAACCGCCAACAGGCCGGCGGTAAAAAAAATGGAATTACGACCGTGGCGGAAACCGCCAACAAAGACAGCCACTTTAACACTCCGACCGCCACGGCGGTACAAACAAACAGCACTGCGGTCACCGCCAACAGACAGGCGGAGGACAATGTACCGCCCACAGTATCACAACCTACCAATCCGCCACCTTTTCCGGGACAGATTCACCGTGAACAAAAACACGGCGGAAACAGACTTCGAAGGGAAAACGCTAACCTCTACACACCCCACGAGGAACCAGGATGCCATGGAACCAGAGCTTCACATTTTCCCAGCCTTTATCTCCTTGCTCCTCTACCAGGAGCACGAGCGCCGGCGGCGAAGACCACGTGAGTACTGCACCTACGACACAGGGGAGGGAGAGGGAAAAAACAGGGACACCCACACAACACCCCCACCCTCACCCACCACAACACACACACTAATACATATTGATACATCACAGTTACCCCCCTAACCTCCCCGGAAGAATGCAAAGACAAAAGGAAATGTGTGCAACCATTGTAATCTATTAAAATCCAGTACGCAAAAATATATATACACTATTAACAAATATAGACACCAAGAATAGAAGTCCAGGTATTGCTCCATTTAAGTCCGTGGACGACTGGGCTCACACTGCATGGTCGAGGCTCACACAAGGTACCCGAACATGACGGAGAGAACACTGCAGGTGCATCAGATAGAAATAAAACAGGCACCTCAGGGGGAAGGGAAAGGGGGGGCACCTCAGCTGGATGAGGGCATGACCAAATCCACGAGGGGGCCACATGCCCACTGTCCAATCCTGGGGAGTGCAAAGCCACAGTCTCTCAAGTCTCTACAGTGGGTGGTTTGCCCACTGTTCAATCCTGGGGAGTGCAAAGCCACAGTCTCTCAAGTGGATAACAGTCTCCACTGGTTCTGGAGGGGGCTTTGTGCCCAGAGTGCTTCATCCTGCCAAGGACAGAGGTAGTGGATGTGATTCTCCACTGGTTCTGGAGGGGGCTTTGTACCCAGAGTGCTTCATCCTACCAAGGACTGAGGTAGTGGATGTGATTCTCCACTGGTGGTTCTGGAGGGGGCTTTGTGCCCAGAGTGCTTCATCCTGCCAAGGACAGAGGTAGTGGATGTGATTCTCCACTGGTTCTGGAGGGGGCTTTGTGCTCAGAGTGCTTCAGCCTGCCAAGGACAGAGGTAGTGGATGTGATTCTCCACTGGTTCTGGAGGGGGCTTTGTGCCCAGAGTGCTTCAGCCTGCCAAGGACTGAGGTAGTGGATGCTTTTCTCCACTGGTTCTGGAGGGGGCTTGGTGCCGAGAGTGCTTCAGCCTGCCAAGGACAGAGGTAGTGGATGCCTTTCTCCACTGGTTGTGGAGGGGGCTTGGTGCCCAGAGTGCTTCATCCTGCCAAGGAGTGAGGTAGTGGATGCCTTTCTCCACTGGTTCTGGAGGGGGCTTGGTGCCCAGAGTGCTTCATCCTGCCAAGGACTGAGGTAGTGGATGCGATTCTCCACTGGTTCTGGAGGGGGCTTTGTGCCCAGAGTGCTTCATCCTGTCAAGGACTGAGGTAGTGGATGCGATTCTCCACTGGTTCTGGAGGGGGCTTTGTGCCCAGAGTGCTTCAGCCTGCCAAGGACTGAGGTAGTGGATGCCTTTCTCCACTGGTTCTGGAGGGGGCTTTGTGCCCAGAGTGCTTCATCCTGTCAAGGACTGAGGTAGTGGATGTGATTCTCCACTGGTTCTGGAGGGGGCTTTGTGCCCAGAGTGCTTCATCCTGCCAAGGACAGAGGTAGTGGATGTGATTCTCCACTGGTTCTGGAGGGGGCTTTGTGCCCAGAGTGCTTCAGCCTGCCAAGGACTGAGGTAGTGGATGCCTTTCTCCACTGGTTCTGGAGGGGGCTTTGTGCCCAGAGTGCTTCATCCTGCCAAGGACAGAGGTAGTGGATGCCTTTCTCCACTGGTTCTGGAGGGGGCTTTGTGCCCAGAGTGCTTCATCCTGCCAAGGAGTGAGGTAGTGGATGCCTTTCTCCACTGGTTCTGGAGGGGGCTTGGTGCCCAGAGTGCTTCATCCTGTCAAGGACTGAGGTAGTGGATGTGATTCTCCACTGGTTCTGGAGGGGGCTTTGTGCCCAGAGTGCTTCATCCTGTCAAGGACTGAGGTAGTGGATGTGATTATCCACTGGTTCTGGAGGGGGCTTTGTGCCCAGAGTGCTTCATCCTGTCAAGGACTGAGGTAGTGGATGTGATTATCCACTGGTTCTGGAGGGGGCTTTGTGCCCAGAGTGCTTCAGCCTGCCAAGGACAGAGGTAGTGGATGTGATTCTCCACTGGTTCTGGAGGGGGCTTTGTGCCCAGAGTGCTTCAGCCTGCCAAGGACTGAGGTAGTGGATGCCTTTCTCCACTGGTTCTGGAGGGGGCTTTGTGCCCAGAGTGCTTCATCCTACCAAGGACAGAGGTAGTGGATGTGATTCTCCACTGGTTCTGGAGGGGGCTTTGTGCCCAGAGTGCTTCATCCGGCCAAGGACAGAGGTAGTGGATGCCTTTCTCCACTGGTTCTGGAGGGGGCTTTGTGCCCAGAGTGCTTCATCCTACTTGTGGCGGACTCAGTAGCGTCAGTGCTCTTGGCGCTCATGGGCCAGCGGTGCTTGTTGCGGCGGTGTCCTTGGCTGCGGTGCTTGTGGCGGCGGTGTCCTTTGCAGCAGTGCTTGTGGTGGCGGTGTCCTTGGAAGCGGTGCTTGTGGCGGCAGTGTCCTTGGCACGGTGCTTGTGGCGGCGGTGTCCTCTGCAGCTGTGCTTGTGGCGGCGGTGTCCTCTGCAGCGGTGCTTGTGTCGGCGGTGTCCTTTGCAGCGGTGCTTGTGTCGGCGGTGTCCTTGGCAGTGACTCAGCTGCTGGCGGTTCTGTCTGGGCCAGCGGGCCTTCTGCTGGCGGTCCTGTCTGGGCCTGTAGGGCTGGTGCTGGCGGTCCTGTCTGGGCCTGCGGGGCTGGTGCTCCTGTCTGGGCCAGCGGGGCTGGTGGTGGCGGTCGCCTCCTGGCCAGCGGGGCTGGTGCTGGCGGTCCTGTCTGGGCCAGCAGGGCTGGTGCTGGCGGTCCTGTCTGGGCCAGCGGGGCTGGTGCTGGCGGTCCTGTCTGGGCCTGCGGGGCTGGTGCTGGTGGTCCTGTCTGGTCCTGTCTGGGCCTGCGGGGCTGGTGCTGGCGGTCCTGTCTGGGCCAGCGGGGCTGGTGCTGGCGGTCCTGTCTGGGCCAGCGGGGCTGGTGCTGGCGGTCACCTCCTGGCCAGCGGGGCTGGTGCTGGCGGTCCTGTCTGGGCCAGCGGGGTGGTGCTGGCGGTTCTGTCTGGGCCAGCGGGGCTGGTGCTGACGGTCGCCTCCTGGGCAGCGGGGCTGATGGCGGTCTTCTCCGCCGTGCCAATCTTCCCAGACTTGCAGAGTTTCTTGTGCCCCTTCCCCACCTTGGAAGGTGTCGCAGCTGACTCCACACTCCCACCTGTACCCCTGGGAGCAGCTTTGGTGGCTGGTGTCTCCCCCCTCTCCCGCCGGGCACTGGCCAACTTTTGATGCTTGACAGGTGGGGGACTGTCCGTGCTGTGGCTCCTTGCCGCACTGGCTGCCCTGCTGTCTGGTGCACTCCAGAATCCGGTGACTACTGGCACCACTGATCCCGCCGATGTTGTGGCTGAGGTGCTAGGTTGGGACCTGGAGAATCGGGCCCTAGGAGACTGACGGGGTGGGGGAGGTGAGGGAAAGAGGTCAAGGGTGGACAGGAAAAGTTTCTTGGGAACACTGGGACGGGTAGCTGGAGGGGGCTTGGGAGTGGAGGAAGAGGATGTGGTTGTAGGAGGTGTACGTTTGGTGACTTTGGGTGAAGGTGCATGTGCTGGAGGCTGTCGTGAGGTGGATGGCTGTTGGGTGGGTGTGTGCCTGCGTTTGTGTACCTTGGGAGGTGGCGTCACAGACACACTGGGAGAGGACACAGGGGATGTGTGAATAGTAGTGGAGGTGGTGACTGCACGTGAGCGGGGTGTGCAGTTGATGGAAGTAGTGGCTGTAGATGTAGTGCATGCAGGTGTGAGTGGAGACGAGACTGGAAGGGAGGAGGGAGACGAGGAGGAGGGGGACACAGTGGAGGCAGTGGATGTTGGTATGTCTGCATGTGTGTGATGTTTGCGTGAGTGCCTGTGAGATGTGTGGTGCTTATGTTTGCCAGAGCTTCCCTTGTGTGTTGAGGTGTGTGCAGGCTGGTCTGATGGTGTGCTTGGGATAGGCAGAGGTACAGGGGATGGCCCTCCTGCCCAGCGGGGATGATGGTGGTCTTCTCCGCCGTGCTGCTCCTCCCAGACTTTGCAGGTTTCTTCTGCCCCTTCCCCACCTTGGGAGGAGTCACAGCAGAGTCCACACTCCCCCGGGACCCCTGTGAGCGGCTTGAGTGGCTGGAGTCTTCCCCCCTCCCGCCGGGCACTGGCCAACTTCTGGTGCTTCACGGGGGGGACTGGTTGTGCTCTGGCTCCGTGATACTCTGGCTGGCCTGGTGGCCGGTGCACTCCACATACCTGTGACAACAGGCACCACTGGTCCCGGTGATTTTGTGATTGAGGTGCTAGTACGGGAACTATGAGTTGGACGGGGGTGGTGGGAAATAGATTAAGGGTGGACAGGAAAAGTTGTTTGGAGACACTGGGACAGGTAGCTGGAGGGGGTTTGGGAGTGGAGAAAGAGGAGGTGGTTGTAGGAGGTGTAACTTTTGTGGCTTTGGGTGCAGGTGCATGCGCTGCAGGCTGTCGTGAGGTGGATGAATGTTGGGTGGGTGTGTGCCTGCGTTTGTGTGTAGTGGGGGTGGTGACTACACGTGAGCGGGGTGTGCTGCTGGGTGTGCTGGTGCGGGACGTAGTGGCTGTAGAGGTAGTGCATGCAGTTGTGAGTGTAGACGAGACTGGAAGGGAGGAGGGAGACGAGGAGTAGGGGGACACAGTGGAGGCAGTGGATGTTGGTGTGTCTGTATGTGTGTGATGCTTGCGTGAGTGCCTGTGGGATGTGTGGTGCTTATGTTTGCCTGAGCTTCCTTTGTGTATTGGGGTGTGGGCATGCTGGTCTGATGGTGTGCTTGGGGTGGGCTGAGGTACAGGGGTGTGGGTCTGGGTGGAGGAAGTTGGAGGGGGGAGGCTAGAGACAGGGACAATGGCTGCCATCAGTGCTGAGGCCAGAGTCTGAAAAGCTTGCTGAAGGCTGCCTGACCAGAATGAATGCCCTCCAGGAATGCATTGGTTTGTTGCAACTGCCTCTCTACACCCTGGATGGCATTCAAAATGGTAGACTGCCCAACAGTGAGGGACCTGAGGAGGCCAATGGCCTCCTCACTGAGGGCTGCAGGGGTGACTGGGGCAGGGCCTGAGGCGCCTGGGGCGAAGGAGATGCCCACCCTCCTGGGTGAGCAGGCACGGGGCAAAGGCTGAGGGGCTGCTGGGAGGGCAATGCTGGAAGGGGGGGTGGCGGCTATACCTGTAGATGGGGGGGGCACAGATGGGCCCGCCATCACAAGGGAGGTCCCATCAGAGGACGAGTCCGTATCACTGGTGTCAGCTCCTGTCCCCGTCGTGGAGCTCCCCTCTCCCTCCGTCCCACTGGTGAAATCAGACTCTGTAGTGTCGCCCTCCAGGGCCATGTGGGATGCAGCTCCCTCCTGCTCCGGTGCCACTGCTCCTCCGCCTGATGAGGCTAATGCACACAAGAACAGGGAGACCACAAAAAGGGGGACGACGACAGAAGAAAGACATGTTGAGTGCATGCATTACCGCTACCATTGGCGGACACGACAGACACAGAAGCCCCGTGCACAATGCCGCGCACTTGGGGTTCACTATTCAATCCCTGGGACATGGCCTACAAGGCTATGGCCGACATATGCACACATGGATGTCACAGGAGCCTGACTAGGTGTAGTTGGCACTGTACCCAGGTGGGGTGGGGTGCCACAGGATCTGCCTAAAAAAGGGGACCTAACTAGCACACTCACTCTGGACTAGGGGAACCCACAGCCCACCTCCCCCACCCAGACACCTCCACTGAGCGCTAAATCAGCAGAATTAGAGTGTACTCACCCCCTTGTTGCTGCTGTGATGGCCTCAAGCGCCCATCCAACTCAGGGTACGCCACCACCAGAATCCTGAACATCAGGGGGGTCATGGTGTGACATGCACCCCTCCCACGTTGGGAGGCCATCCCCAGCTGGGCCTCCGCCGTCTTCTTGCTCCAGCTGCGAATGTCGTTCCATGTCTTACGGCAGTGGGGGTCTGTGATAGACCCCCAGGGTCCGGACGTCCTTGGCGATGGCACGCCAAATATCCTTCTTCTGGTGGGCGCTGACCTACAGGAATTGTGCAGGGGAAAAAGAGAAGTTATTACCAACTGCACCGTCACAGTCATTGGCCCACATCCCTACCCTTGCCATGTGGCACATGCACTCACCGTAGTTTCATGCACGCCTCATTCTCCCCCCCTATCTTTCATCCACCCCACTCCACACAGGCATAGCCCATACAGCATGCTCCCAGTGTACTTACCTGTTTGTCTGGAGGACCGTAGAGTAGGTTGTACTGGGGGAGGACCCCATCCACGAGTTTCTCCAACTCCTCCGATGTGAAGGCAGGGGCCCTTTCCCCAGACGCACGAGGCATTGTCTCTTCCAGACTGAGGTCACAGCAGCACTTGCAGTGTAGGTCCTCTCCTGTCAAAGATCAGGTATCGAGTGATTGAACAGATAGAAAATGGCGGTCATGTCGGCGGCGGTGCGTACCGTCACCGCCGGCGTACATCGTCATTGGCTCCTGGGACCCATAGGGTCCAATGTTAACCAATGCAGAATTGCGCCGCGGTCTTCGACCGCCTACCGCAACAGTGTACACCGCCAGCGCAGTTACCTCATATCCCATTGTCCCACTTTACAGGTCAGGCAGCCGCCATTTCAGGGGCCCACATGGCTCTATTTTTAACTGCGTCACACATAACTAGGCCTTGCTTCAACACTCATATATGCTAATTTCGGATTATGAATCGTGTTCTGTGTAAGCTGTGTATACGTACATCTGAGTTGGTTGACTCTGTGCTCGCTGTTGTCCTTCATAGGCACCGTTCGCTGGGACATGTGAGGAGATGGCGGCATCCTCCGGTGTACAGGCCGCTGGTGGACCTGTCGACAATGGAGGAAAGACATGTAATCATCACCTACAGGCTTGACTGTGCCACAATCCTGGAACTTTGTGCCCAGTTGGAGCCAGACCTGATGCCAGCTATCCACCATCCCACAGGAATCCCCCCTCAAGTGCAGGTGCTGTCAGTACTCAGTCATTTCAAACAACAGTGGCCATAGCATCAGGGATGGTCCAGCCTATGTTTTCCAACGTGTTGTCCAGAGTGTTGTCTGCCCTGCTGAAACACATGTGGAGCTACATCGTTTTCCCTCAGGTGGAGGATTTGCCTACAGTGAAAGGTGACTTCTATGCCCTGGGACATATCCCCAACATCATAGGTGCAATTGATGGGACACATGTGGCCTTGGTCCCCCACGCAGGAGTGAACAGGTGTACAGAAACCGGAAGAGTTATCATTCGATGAATGTGCAGATGGTGTGTTTGGCAGACCAGTACATCTCTCATGTGAATGCCAAATTCCCTGGCTCAGTGCATGACGCTTACATCCTGCGGAATAGCAGCATCCCTTATGTGAAGGGGCAACTCCAGAGGCACCGTGTGTGGCTATTAGGTGAGCACCTGGAACCAAATCAATGGGAATAGTTGTCTGGGTCTGGGGATATCCCTGCAGGTTAGTGTGTGTCTAACAGTTGTCCCTCACCTTTTTTAGGTGACTCCGGTTACCCCAACCTGTCATGGAATCCCAGGACAAGGGCAGAGGAACGCTACAATGAGGCCCATGGGCGAACTAGGAGGATTATAGAGAGGACCTTCGGCCTCCTGAAGGCCAGATTCAGGTGCCTCCATATGACAGGTGGTTCCCTATTCTACTCACCAAAGAAGGTATGCCAGATCATCGTGGCCTGCTGTATGCTTCACAACTTAGCTTTGCGACGACAGGTGCCTTTTCTGCAGGTGGATGGTCCAGATGGAGGTGTTGTGGCAGCTGTGGAGCCTGTGGACAGTGAAGACGAGGAAGCAGAAGAAGAGGAATTCGACAACAGGAACTCGGTTATCCTGCAATACTTCCAGTGAGACAAAGGTAAGAAGACAAACCTGCCCACTACATGTAATTTAACACTACTACCTCTCTACTGTCTGTCCTTTTCACCCAGTGTATGGTCACTGAGTTTTCACTTTCCCTTACGATTTCACAGATGTGGGTCCCACTGTGTGATATCTGCTTTGTTTCCTCATGGACTAGAGCTGTGTGACATAGGTATGTTGACATTACAATTGAAAGAGCATTTTGTCACTGTAATTGCTAATACACTATTTCGAAATCACAGACAGACTCCAGATTGTTTTGTGCTTTAAGGGGGTTTATTTAAGTGCTCAATATTGGAGGGTGCTGTAAAATGGGGAGGGGTGATGGTGGAGGAATGTCCATGGCAGAGTCCAGTCTATTTGTTTCACAGGTGCATTGTCCAAAGGGGCATAGGAAGTGGAGCTGGGGCAGTTTGAGGATGGACAGGGTGACAAGGTGGGACAAAAGGATGACATTCAGGGCGGTCTCATTTCTTGCCGGGGGTCTTGCCATTGTTCTCTGTCTTTGTCCTGGATCTCTCGGGTGGTTCTCCCTCTGCAGGGGGTGGGGTGCTGGTGTGGTGGTCCTGTGGCGGTGCCTCCTGTCCACTAGCGCTGGCAGAGGTGGTGGGCAGTTCATCGTCCAGGCTAGTGTCAGGGGGCCCTTGTTGTGCCACAGTGTCCCTCCTGGTGTTGAGGACTTCCTTCAGCACCCCTACGATGGTGCCTAGGGTGGAATTGATGGATCTGAGTTCCTCCCTGAAGCCCAAATACTGCTCCTCCTGCAGCCGCTGGGTACTGTTGCCATCGTCTCCTGGGAATGATGGTATGCTCCCATGATGTTGGAGAGGGCCTCGTGGAGAGTGGGTTCCCTGGGCCAGTTCTCCCCCTGTCACACAGCAGCCCTCCCAGTTCCCCTGTGTTCCTGGGCCTCTGTCCCCTGAACGGTGTGCCCACTACCACTGCCCCCGGGTCCCTGTTGTTGGGGTGGTGGGTTAGCCTGGGTTCCCTGTAGTGGTGGACACACTGCTGATTGACGTGTCCTGGGGACAGAGGTGTGGGCCCGCTGGGTGGGTGCTGTGCTGGTGTTTCCAGAGGGGGGAAGCTCTGTGGTGGCCTGTGACTGTGTGAGGGGAACCGACTGTCCCGAGGTCCCAGATGGGCCGGGCTGGTCGTCTAGATCCAGTTGGACAGAGCTGCTGTCATCACTGTGGGCCTCTTCTGTTGGTGATGTGGACATGTCTGGACCCTCCTGTGCGGTGACGTTGGGTAGGGGTCCTGCAAGGGTGTAAAAGCATGATTATTGCATCTGTGTGTGCCATAGTGTGCAATGGGTGGGTGACTGTGTACCCCAGTGCTTGCATTCCTGTGTGGGACCTTGTGTGATGATGGTTTAGGGGGGTGTATAGATATGTGCTGTGGCCATGCATTGGTGATGGGTGTCCATGCTTTGGTGTTGCATGCAGGGATTGGTGTTGGGATGTGTGGTTTGTGATAGTGGGACATGTGTGAGGAGTTGGAGTGATAGGGGTGAGGGCGAGGGTGGGGGTATGTGATAGCATGCAGGTAGGGTGGGGGGTAAGGTAGTTAAGGTTTGACTTACCACAGTCCATTCCTCCAGCTACTCCTTCGAGGCCCTCAGGATGCAGAATCGCCAAGACCTGCTCCTCCAATGTTGTCAGTTGTGGGGAAGGAGGTGGGGGTCCGCCGCCAGTCCTCTGTACCGCGATGTGGTGTCTGGATACCATGGAACGCACCTTTCCCCTGTCGTCGTTCCACCTCTTCCTGATGTCATCCCTATTTCTTGGGTTCTGTCCCACTGCGTTGAACCTGTCCACTATTCTGCGCTATAGCTCCATCTTCCTAGCTATGGAGGTGTGCTGCACCTGTGATCTGAATAGCTGTGGCTCTACCCGGCTGATTTCCTCCACCATGACCTTGAGCTCCTCCTCAGAGAACCTGGGGTGTCTTTGCCGTGCCATGGGGTGGTGTGGGTGATGTGTGGAGTGGTGTGTGTTGTGATATGTGGGGTGATATTTAGTGGTGTGTTGTGTTGGGTGCGTGGATGTTATGTGGGTGATGGTGGTGTGTGCCTGTGGATGCTTGGTTGTAGATTGTAGTGTCTCTCTCTGGCCTTCTTTAAGGATTTTTGTCGTAGGGGTTTGTGGGTGATGTGGGTGTGTGTTTTATATTGTATTGGGTGTGTGGGAGTGGTGTGTGTATGTGTATCAGGTGTGTGTATTTGGAATTGTCCAATGTGGATGTGTTTTGTAAATGTGTGTGTATTTTGAGCGCGGCGGTGAGTACTGCCAATGGAATACCGCGGTTGAAAGACCGCTGCGTGGATTCATGATAGTGTGGGCGTATTCCTGTTGGCGTGTTGATGGAGGTTTTGTTTTCGCCAGTTTATCCCTGACCTTTTATGTGGCGAACTTGTGTGGGTGTCTGAATTTTGGCGGATTCCGAGCTGTGGGTCATTATGACCGTGGCAGAATTCCGCGGCCGCGGCGGTCTTCTGCATGGCTGTAAGCGGGTTTTACCACCAATGTTGTAATGACCCCCCTTGTGATTAATTGCGGCCACTCAAGTGGGCACATTTTCCAAGTCGCACATTATGTTCTGTATTAGTCAAATTCTATGCAGATTCATAATTCAAAGTACATTACTATTTATAAGTAAAATTTCAGCGTTCACACCTTTCCTTACACAAAGGACTGATAACCCCCCACAGGTCTCCTGGCAGACAGGGCTGGGTTGAAAGGGGAACTTGTGCACTTCAAAGTTTCCTCCACTTCAAAGGTATTTTTGAACATATATACCGACCCCACGAAATCAGACACATCTGGATCTACAACTGAACTCTGTCAGAGGGACATTCCTGACTGCCCAAAGGACTCATCTGGACTGCTTTGTTGGAAGAACTGGGGCCCTGCTTGTTGCCCTGCTGTCTTCTGGCCCTTGACTCTGCTGGAAGGCCTATGCCTTCCCCACGAGTGCTCTCCAAGGGCTTGGATTGAGCTTACCTCCTGTTCTGAAGTCTCAAGGCCACAAAGACTTCACCAAAGAAAAGAAAATCCCCGTGCTCCAGAAAATCACCGCATCACCCACCGGATCGACACAACACCTGCTCCTTTCTTACAAGTGCGTCAAGGATTTTCAACGCATCGTCCCAGGGCGTCAAAATATCCCTGCATTGCAGTGAGGAACCAAGACTGCACTCCTGGAAATCAGCATATTACCTTGCAGTGTAGAAAGAAACAACACATTGTCTGTGCTGCACCGGAAAATTTGACGCAGCACCATATATTTCAAGGCATCTCCTCCTTTGGATACCCCGTGCGTCGTTATTTGTGATGCATCCCAGGTGCTGTGTGTTAAAAGGGTACAACCACTTATTCTTAAGGATTGAGACTCATTTAAATCTTTAAAAAAGATATCTTGACTTGTGCATATTAGATTTGAGTCATTTCGATCTTATTTTATTCAGATAAATATGATCTATTTTCCTAAACTGGTGTGGAGTACTTTTTGTGGTGTCTTCACTGTCTTGCTCTATGAGTTATTGCACAAATACTTTACACATTGCCTTCTAAGTTAAGCCTGCCTGCTCTGTGCCAAGCTACCAGAGGGTGAGCACAGGATAATTTTGATTGTGTTGTGACGTACCCTGACTAGGTCTGTGGTCCCTACTTGGACAAGGGTGTATACCTCTGCCAACTAGAGACACAATTTTAGAAATAGGACTGCTAATTACCCCACATATTACATCACTCATGACATCTTCTATGACTCCATTGATAATATCACTGCAACATTTGCAGTGAAATTATTGATGACAAAACTGTGCACAGCAGTGGTGCGAGTTATAGTTACCTTAGGGCACGAGTTAGAGTTACTTGAGAAAACCACTGAAATACACCAGTTATTCTTTAGTGACCAAACTATATAAATTGTGCGACACGCAATGCATTGCTTAAGACCTTACATAATATATCACTCATGACATTTTAAATGACACCTGAAATGGAATCATTGATCACATCAATCAACAGATGCACCGGTTTGCTGTAAGCTTTTCATACTGGAACATATTCAGCAAGATTTATGAAGACTCAATTTTCCATAACATATGTGGTATTAATGGGCTTATCATCTCACAGCGAGCATATTATGAAGCACATATCTCTGAAATCATCTACAATAAGGAGATGATATACTTTTTTTTACTAATGTTATTGAGATACATAAAAATTATAATGGCTCTGTACACATTAATTAGATCAGCAACTTATTAAACGTTGAATACTATTCGAAAATGTGTTTGGTTATTATTTACCTTAATAAAATGTTCTTGGTTACTATCTCATCTAACATACAGTTTTAAGACAAAGCCTCCACGTCTATACATTAGTTATTTATGAAGCATGCACCACCAGGCCCTATGCACAACCCCATTTAGTATGTAAAACTACCCTAAATGATATTGCTGAAATTAGCAGGATGGAGTGCATCATTTTAACAATGATTGCAATGACACTGCAACTTAAACTGTCTGTGAGGCACACATAGATTATACGTTTTACAACAATGTATAATGTCTCAGACTTTCTACAGAACTGTTGGAAATAAATATCTCCACTTTATAAATCTCCAGATTTTATAGATGTTGACTACAGCACTACAAGACAACTCTTTAATCTCTGTATGTACATAGAAATCAACAGATGAATAATTTATTGTAAGGAGAACTTTCATTGTTTCACATATGTGTGCCAACAGGCCTTTGAATTAAGGTACAACCTCTTTGAAACATATCACTGCAACTCACCAAAAATGTATTTTTCAAGGGGTACTGCAGTAAAATGAAAGAAAAAAGAACATGATGGGCCGCTCTTTTCAATTTTAATTCCCCCCCACATTGACTGGGTCAGGCTCCAGGGAGGGGGGGAGTGGAGGGTCACTGTATCATTTATACTAGGCGGCGGGCATGCAGCCCCCTCTCCAAGCCATATACTGGCCCCAGGGACTCCACCCCCTGGTGTCTTTCCTTATACTTTATTTTTTTGGGGCGGTGGGGGGGGAGGTGGGCTTGCGCTCTCACTCCCTGAGCCATTTAATGGCCCTGTGAACTCCATACCCTGGGGCCTCAGAAAATATATATTCTTTTTAGGATAGGGGTCTGTAGGCCATTTAATGGCCCTTGGGAACCCATCCCTGATGCCTGATTTAATATTTATTTGGGGATGGAGGACCTCTCTGAGCTATATAATGTACTCAGGAATCTCTCACATAGGGCCCAATTCCAGACAGAACTCCAGGGACCCTATACCCCGGGACATTGTGTTTTTCCCTGAGCATGAACAGGGAACAAAAATCTAATCACCAACTTGAGCTCTCCTGGGCAGGGAACATAGGTTTGCTTCCACCTGGCAGGAGCAGACACAAAAGCAGCTCCCGCTTTTGCATGAGCAATGCAATGCAGTTCGCTCCAGGGAGCGCACAGGATGGGTGCAGGCAGGAGAGCCTGTGTCAGGCCATGGGTATCCACCCACAGCCATTAAGGTCTCTTTAATGTTGTGGTGCCCCCTTAAGAAAAAAGTTGGAAAACAAAATTGGGTCCTAAGGCACCCAGGTTGGGTGCTGGCTGGGGAACCGGTGGAGAATCTTGTGCAAGTAGTCTACCCCTGCGTCTCCTAACATTAGTTAAGCTGCTGTTGGTTGTCCCAGGTGGAAGCAGGGCACCCAAAGGAAATAAAAGGATGGACAGATGCCACACGAGGGCCAGCAAGAGACCATGGGCCTAACCCCTGTATCCCCTAATGCTTAACATAAGTGTTGGTTGCCCGGGGTGGGACTGGGTCACACAAACAAAACAAAAAAAATAAGCCAACATGAATATAAAATAAGCAGAGTAGCTGCACGTTTCATATTCACCGTTCCCCCTGTGGAGCTCCCCATAGTGCCCTCTGAGGGCTTTCTATTTGTATTTGTCTGTTCCTCGTGGTGCCCTAAGGGGTGGAGGCACCACCAAACATTTTTTTTTATGTTGGGGGTGCCGCAGGGAGCGCACCAGCCCCACTGGAAGCATTTTAAATATTTGCAGTAAGGCTTCTGGGTCACTGAATACATGACCTCTAGAGAGCTTAGCATGTTTTTCTAAAACATTCCAAGCTGGAGCTGCACTCTTCAGCTGTAGTGCGGGGACCCCTTGGGAATTTCTCCTACAGGTGAATTTTGTGGCTTGAAGAGTGTTAAAGACTCAAATATCCATTTATGGTTGTTTTGAATAAAATATTTTTTTCTAAATCATTTTGAAACTAATAGTAAGTGTTCCTATGCATGCTTTAATAATGATTGCTTTGGCTTCTAACCACTGAAGAATGATTGTGCTTATGTTTTGACAAAACTAATAGGTCTGCTTTATATATGTTAATGTGCTTACCCCATCATTAAGGCAATAGTTTTGCTTTAGATATTTTAGTGTTTTGGCCTCATGGCAAAGACAGTAGGTCTGCCTTACTTAAAAATTATACCCTTTTATACTTAACATTAAAAAATAGAAATTCAGAAATTCACCGAAAACCCCAAAGCTTAAAGTGACATGTTTAGGTGAAAATGTCAGTAAAATGTAACATTTTAAATGAAAAAACACTGAAATTCATCAGTTAATTTAACTGAAGTAGCTATAGCTTGCCCCCTCGCCAAGCTCTGCTTAAGTACACATAGCATATCACTCATAACGTTATCTATGACATCATCAATAACATCACTGATTAAATCTCAAATTAAGTCGTTGATGATAACACTGTGCATGGAGGGGCGCAAATTATAGTTTACTTAAGCATAATTGGTGAATTTTCTAGTTTAAAAGGTTATGCTTTTACTGACAATGTCACCTAAATATAACATCACTCTAAACTTTGTTATTTTCAGTGACTTTTTATATAAATATATATATATATATAAATTACTTATGTTGTATCCATCTGTTTTTAGGGTGTAGTGGTGTAGATTCACATGCTCTGCATACTCCAGCCATCTGCTTTTGGGCCTGGATGTTTTAAACTAGTTTTTCTTCACAGACGTTTGAGCCAGATGGACCCATAGTGACTCTATCCTTGGGCCACAATTGTAGAACAGTACCATCTTGCCTGGCTTGTTACCCCCATATTTCACTGTATATATGTTGTTTTTGTCTATGTGTCACTGGGACCCTGCCAGGCAGGGCCCCAGTGCTCATACGTATGTGCCCTGTATGTGTTCCCTGTGTTATGACTAACTGTCTCACTGAGGCTCTGCTAACCAGAACCTCAGGGGTTATGCTCTCTCTGCTTTCCAAATTGTCACTAACAGGCTAGTGACCAATTTCACCAATTCACATTGGCATACTGGAACACCCTTATAATTCCCTAGTATATGGTACTGAGGTACCCAGGGTATTGGGGTTCCAGGAGATCCCTATGGGCTGCAGCATTTCTTTTGCCACCCATAGGGAGATCTGACAATTCTTACACAGGCCTGCCAGTGCAGCCTGAGTGAAATAACGTCCACGTTATTTCACAGCCATTTACCACTGCACTTAAGTAACTTATAAGTCACCCATATGTCTAACCTTCACCTGGTGAAGGTTGAGTGCAAAGTTACTTAGTGTGAGGGCACCCTGGCACTAGCCAAGGTGCCCCCAATTCGTTCAGGGCAAATTCCCCAGACTTTGTGAGTGTGGGGACACCATTACACGCGTGCACTGTACATAGGTCTCTACCTTTGTACAGCGTCACAATGGTAACTCCGAACATGGACATGTAATATGTCTAAGTTCATGGAATTGTCACCCCAATGCCATTCTGGCATTGGGGGGACAATTCCATGATCCCCCGGGTCTCTAGCACAGAACCCGGGTACTGCCAAACTGCCTTTCCGGGGTTTTCACTGCAGCTGCTGCTGCTGCCAACCCCTCAGACAGGTTTCTGCCCTCCTGGGGTCCAGCCAGGCCTGGCCCAGGAAGGCAGAACAAAGGACTTCCTCAGAGAGAGGGTGTTACACCCTCTCCCTTTGAAAGTAGGTGTCAGGGCTGGGGAGGAGTAGCCTCCCCCAGCCTCTGGAAATGCTTTGATGGGCACAGATGGTGCCCATCTCTGCATAAGCCAGTCTACACCGGTTCAGGGATCCCCCAGCCCTGCTCTGGTGCGAAACTGGACAAAGGAAAGGGGAGTGACCACTCCCCTGACCTGCACATCCCAGGGGAGGTGCCCAGAGCTCGTCCAGCATGCCCCAGACCTCTCCCATCTTGGATTCAGAGGTGTGCTGGCACACTGGACTGCTCTGAGTGGCCAGGGCCAGCAGGTGACGTCAGAGACTCCTTCTGATAGGCTCTTACCTTTCTTACTAGCCTATCCTCCTTCCTAGGTAGCCAAACCTCCTTTTCTGGCTATTTAGGGTCTCTGCTTTGGGGAATTCTTCAGATACCGAATGCAAGAGCTCACCAGAGTTCTTCTGCATCTCCCTCTTCACCTTCTGCCAAAGGATCGACCGCTGACTGCGCAGGACCAGTGTTCCCTTTAAGGTGGGCGCGTGTGTGTGCGCGCAGGATGTCTTTTCCCACCGCGCACACACCTTTACAAAGCGCCCAGGTCACGGAGTGTTATTAGCTTTGTCTGGCTGGAGGGCACCGGGCTGCATTCAGGGCAATAAATCATGCTTATCAGCAGGCTGGCTGGCTGAGGTGATCGCTTGCTAGATAAAATGTTTATTTTGTCACCGAGGGCATTATGTTCTCTCCAGTGCGTAATTTGTAAATAAAAAAAACTTGCCAGTGCCTAAAGCCCTCTTCTTAAACATGCGGCTGCTTCAATTAAAATTGCAAACACAGAATACTAAGGCAGCATAATACTGAAGCCATCTCGGGCCTCTTCAATCCATTTAAAGCCAGTCCCTGGCCCTTCAGCCCACTCGTGCAGCTTTCTGTTTTCTCCCATTGTGACTATTTTTTGTTTTTCTTTTCCACGTGTCTTTCCCATATGTGTCTTTTACTTGCTTGAGTAAGAAAAATAAGCATCGGCCTCAAAAATAGGAAACAACAAGTAAAACGTTTATCTAAAATAAAAAAAGGTGCCAGTGCCCAAAGAGCTGCTGCAATTAAAAGTGCTGCTTATAGGTACATTTCAAAGTCCATTTCACCGGCTTTATGACTGGAATTTCGTTAAACGTTTTGCGCAAAGGCAAGAGGATGTGTTGTTTCAACTTTGAGGCTGGGACAGTGTTTAAGTCTGGAGGCTCAACATCCTGTGATTTTGGGAAAGGTGCTTAGTTTCTCCATGTCTAAAAATAAATGTCTCTAACTATAAAGCTACTGGTGCTGGTGTAAACCACATTAACTATATGCAGTTACAAATTCGAATGTGCAGGAGCATCCTTTGACAAACCGTACCTGTGGTTCCAATATCACACTATAAGGGTAAAAAACACTTTTAATCACACACTGGGAGAGAAAAAAGAATTATTAACAGTGAAGAAAATACTAAAAGCTGAACACTCAAAAGGTCTTTCTTTAGGTAAAGCATTTCACATCTTTCTTTTTGCATTTTCTGTGGAGAATTGCTTGTCTCTTTGGAGCCCCTCGCTCCCAGAGGAATACCTGGAATGCAGAGCAGGCCTCGGAAGTGCAGTCTGTGTTTGCTTACAAAAACAAGATTGGCAGTTCTTGTTTACCAGCACCCTCATTGCACAAAATTGAAGTACTGGAGCGATTTACATGAGCACCAGTTACCTTACATAAGGACACATTAATTTATGGGCAAGTACAGGGAGATGAAGTGATCTGCCCAGAATCACAGGATATTCAGATGATCCCAAGATTGAACTGGCTTCCTCAGCTCCAAAGTCAGCAGCTCTGGCCATTACGCCACACTCTCTTGGGCTCATATCTGTAATGCAAATAGATTGTTTCTGGGATGTTCCACTAAGCACGTATATACTTTTCATTAATTCAAGGGGCAGGCTTTGACTTTTACACTAGGAAATAAGCTTTCCCTTTGTCGATGGGGCACATTAAAGTCCACATTTTATGGGTGAGTACTCCAAAGAAGCCATTCACAATGCATGTTGCGTTTTTCATGCACCCTGGAACCCAGATCTTCCTTGTGAAGAACAAGCTGTTTCAGTGTGCCAAAGAAGCTCTATACATAATTTTACATGTAAAGAAAGCAAACCTTACCATTGTGTTTCATATGTGGTTCTTTTAATGTTCATCTGAACCATGTGACCTATATTTAACAAGTTTATTTGTACCTGGCATTTCCATTGCTTGGTCCTATAATAATCCATAACTAAATCTTTTTTTTTTTTAAATAAGTTAGATAAAAGTACCTCCCCATCATTGGAAAACTTGTTCCAATCCGGAAGATCAGTCACTATTCTTTGCCATTTCAAAACTGGCTTTTTGTGAACCCAGGCTGACTATTAATTAAATGTTTTTTTCTCGTTCTCTGATTTGGTGTACACCAGCTATCTGCTCAAAATCTGTTCTTTTTCAAGTAAATGCCCCTTTTTTGGGTGAACACTTTTTCGCCAGTCCTTTTACTCATCATTTACCAGCCCTCCCATTCACCACCTGCATCTAACCTCCTGTTTATCACTCCCACCCACCCTCCCATTAAACACCCAACCCGCCCTCCCATTCACTGCCCCACTCACCCTCCCATTCATTGCCCCACCCGACTGCCTGTTCACCGCCCTCACCCGATTGCCAAAGCCAATAGCTCGCCCATAGGCAGTGCCGCCAGCAAAGGCGTGAGTGTTCCTAGTTTTTTTTGTTACTGCAGAAAGAGCATGCCAAAACTTCAATCCCGTTCCCCAGTCTTGTTCAAACCTGCAGGTGACAGAGCCAAACCCTTGTGCACAGACTAGTGCTCAGTGGGACTGATATCTGTCTTCTCAGCGCTTTGGGAAAGTGCAGTGATTTGTCTGCTTGCTCACTTGTATAGTGCATCATAAAACAAAGGAAGGAAACAAATTAAATCTGCCTTTGTACATTTTCTGCTGTTTTAACAGCAGACACAGTGCTCTACAATATAGATTCAAGACATTGGCAAAGCCAATAGCTTTGGCTAAACACTTATAAGGTCCCAAAGCCAAGACCTAAAGGCAATGCCAGTGCTTCATGCACTACTGCTGTGCTGTATCTGCGCTGTGTATGAGGGAAGCTTGCACTGCAGCCTGAACTTTGTGTGCTGTATGTGACGGAAGCTTGCACTGCTACCTGTGCTGCATCTGCACTGTGTATGAGGGAAGCTTGCACTGCTGCTGCCTGTGCTGTATCTGCTCAGTGTGAGAGAAACTTGCAGTGCTGTAACTGTGCTGTATGTGGGGAATATTGTTCAGCTGCTGTACTGTATCTGCTGTGAGTAAAGGAAGCTTGCACTGCTGTTGTGCTGTACCTGTGCTGTGTGTGATGGAAGCTTGCACTGCTGTTGTGCTGTACCTGTGCTGTGTGTGAAGGAAGCTTGCACTGGTGCTGTGCTGTATATGTGCTGTGTGTGAGGGAAGGTTGCACTACAGCTGCCTGTGCTGTAGCTGCTATGTGTGAGGGAAGCTTACACTGCTGCTGTATCAGTGCTGTGGGTGAGGGAAGCTTGCACTGCTGCTGTTCTGTATTTGCTGTGTGTGAGGGACGCTTGCACTGCTGCTGACTATGAAGATCTGGTGTGTGTAAGGGAAGCTTGCATTGCTGCTGTGCTGTATCTGCTGTGTGTGAGGAAACCATGCACCGCTGCTGCCTGTACTGTATCTGCTTTGTGTGAGGGAAGCTTAGACTTCTGCCTGTGCAGTATCTGCTGTGTGTGAGGAAAGCTTGTATGGTAAATTCTGCGAGGGAAGCTTGCATAGTACCTTCTATGTGAGGGAAGCTTGCATTGTATCTTCTCAGTTAAGATATAAACTACCTATCCCTCTCTATCTTCCTTTCTATGTATTCTATGCAGCTCTCACGTATATATTTTCACCATGCCACATAATTGCACTACACAAATACACTCAGTACCACACAATTTCACACCGCACAATTCCACAAGTAACGATTCAAATACAAACCACAAATTTCGACTCCACACCACATACATCCCCTACACTCCAAATCAAAACACATAAATAAAAGACATTGGTGGTCATTCTGACCTCGGCGGTAAAAGGCGCTTACCGCCGGTCAGAAGACCGCCATAACACAGCCGCGGCCGCGGTAAACCGCCACGGTCATTCTGACCCGCAACAGGCAAACCGCCAAAAACCCGACATCAACAAAAGTCCGCCACACCAACGGCCAGCGGGAAACTGGCGATGACCAAACCTCCACCGTCACGCCAATAGAAATACGCCCACACTATCACGACACACAAATCCACGCGGCGGTCTTTCAACCGCGGTATTCCTTTGGCGGTACACACCGCCGCGGTCGAAATACACACACACGTACAAAACACAACCACATTGGACAATTCAAAATACACACACCTGATACACATACAAACAACACTCCCACACACCCAACACAATATAAAAAACACACCCACATCACCCACAAACCCCTTCGACCAAAAAAACCGACAGAAAGCCAGAGACAGACAGCACTGCTTAGATAACACCATCACACAGAGGCAAACCACACCATCACCCACACAATATCCACGCACAAAACACCACACATCACCACATTCACCACACTCTACAACACATACACTACCCCACACCTCATCCACACCACCCCATGGCACCCCAAAGACACCCCCGGTTTTCAGACGCTGAACTCCGGGTCATGGTGGAGGAAATAGTTCGGGTAGAGCCCCAGCTCTTTGGGACACAGGTGCAGCACACCAGCATTGCCAGGAAGATGGAGCTATGGCAAAGGATAGTCGACAGGGTCAACGCTGTGGGACAGCACCCACGAAATCGGGATGACATCAGGAAGCGGTGGAACGACCTACGGGGGAAGGTGCGTTCCATGGTATCAAGGCACAACATCGCGGTGCAGAAGACTGGCGGCGGACCCCCACTTACTCCCTCAGAATTTACAGCATGGGAGGAGGAAGTCTTGCACATCCTGCATCCTGATGGCCTCGCAGGAGTAGCTGGAAGAATGGACTCTGGTAAGTCAAATCTTAACTACTTCTTCCCACCCCCACCCCACCTGCATCCCAAATCATACCCCCACCCTCACCCCCATCACACCTACTCCCTGCAAATGTCTCACCATCACAACCCACCCATCCCAACACCTAGCCCTGCATGCGTCCACAAAGCATGGACACCCATCACTAAAGCATGCCCACTGCACATACAAATCTCCCCCACAAGCCACCTTCACAAAAGCTCCCACAGAGGAATGCCAGCCCTGGGGTACACGGGCACCCACCCATTGACCGATATGGCACACACTGAAGCAATAACCATACCTCTATGCCCCTGCAGGACCCGAACGCCACCACACCGCCCAGGAGGGTCCAGAAATGTCCATCCCACCCCCAGAAGAGGCCACCAGTGATGACAGCAGCTCTGTCTCCCTGGACCCAGATGACCAGCCCGGACCATCGGGGACCTCGGGACAGTCGGTTCCCCTCACACAGCCACTGGCCACAGCAGACCCAACCCCCTCTGGGAACACCAGCACAGCTCCCACCCAGCGGGCCCGTGCCTCTGTCTCCAGGACACGTCAATCAGCGGTGTGTCCACCACTGCAGGGCACCCAGGTTAACCCACCACCCCAACAACAACAGGGACCTGGGGGCAGTGGTAGTGGGCACACGGTCCAGGGGACAGAGGCCCAGGGAAACAGGGGAACTGGGAGGGCTGCTGTGCGACAGGGGGGGGACAGGCCCAGGGAACCCACTCCCCACGAGGCCCTCTCCTCCATCATGGGAGCATACCACCACTCCCAGGAGACGATGGCGACGGTACTGGCCAGGTTCCAGGAGATCCAGGTCATGCAGGAGCAACAGTACATGGGGTTCAGGGAAGAACTTAGAAGCATCAGTTCCGCAATGGGCACCATCGTAGGGGCACTCAACCAGATTGTCACCACATTGCGGGACCATGTGGCACCACAAAGGGCCCCTGTCACTAGCATGGACCAAGAACAGGCAACCACCTCCGCCGGCGCTAGTGGACAGGACGCCCCCACACAACAACAGGCCACCAGAACCCCACCTCCTGCAGAAGATGAACCACCCCGCAAGCGGGGCCTGAGATCTCGTAAGAAGACAGAGTAGGATGCCAACACCCCCGCCAGCAAAGGATACCCCCTGATGTCATCCCACTGTCCGAAATTGTCACCCTGTCCAACCTTTAACTGCCCCTGCTCCACCTTCCACAGGCATATGGACAATGCACCTGTGGGACTGAAAAGCTGGACTCTGCCATGGACATTCCTCCACCATCACCCATCACCGATTTTCCATCCATGTCCCTAAATGCAGCACTTTAATAAAAACACTTATTGCACAAAAACAATCTGGAGTCTGCCTGTATTGTGAACAAATGTATTAAACATAACGCTGCCAAAATGTCCAGCTACACAGTGATGAGAACATACCACTGTCACACAGCTGTAGTCCATGGGTAAACAAAGCAGAGGTCACGCAGTGGGGGCCACATCTCTGAAATTTGAAGGGAAAGTCACAACTCACTTAACATACACTGGGGAATAGGACAGACAGTAGAGAGGCAGGAGACTGTAAGTAATTGTAAAATGCCGGTGTTGATTCTTACCTGTGTGTTATTGAAAATACTGTAGTATCACTCTGTCCCTGTTGTCTGTGTCGTCCTCTTCGTCTTCCTCCTCTTCACTCTCCACAGGTTCCTCCGCTGCCACAACACCACCATCTGGACCATCCTCCTGCAGGAAAGGCACCTGGCGTCGCAAAGCCAGGTTGTGAAGCATACAGCAGGCCACAATGATATGACACACCTTCTTTGGTGAGTACATTAGGGATCCACCTGTCATATGCAGGCACCTAAACCTGGCCTTCAGGAGGCCGAAGGTCCGCTCGATCACCCTCCTAGTACGCCCATGGGCATCATTGTACCGTTCCTCTGCCCTTGTCCTGGGATTCCTTACTGGGGTCAGTAGCCAGGACAGGTTGGGGTACCCAGAGTCACCAATTAGCCACACATGGTGTCTCTGTAGCTGTTCCATCACATAAGGGATGCTGCTATTTCGCATGATGTACGCGTCATGCACTGACCCAGGGAACTTGGAATTTACATGGGAGATGTACTGGTCTGCCAAACAGACCACCTGGACATTCATTGAATGATAACTTTTTCTGTTCCTGTACACCTGTTCACTTCCTCTGGGGGGTACCAAAGCCACATGAGTCCCATCAGTGGCACCAATGATGTTGGGAATATGGCCAAGGGCATAGAAATCACCCTTCACTGTAGCCAAATCGACCACCTCAGGGAAAACAATGTAGCTCCGCATGTATTTCATCAGGGCAGACAACACTCTGGACAAAACCTTAGAAAACATAGGCTGAGACATCCCAGATGAAATGGCCACTGTACTGACAGAACCTGCACTAGAGGGGGAATCCCTGTGGGTTGGCGGATGGGTGATATCAGGTCTGGCTCCAGCTGAGCACACAATTCATTAATGGTGGCTCGGTCAAGTCTGTATGTGAATATGACATGTCGTTCTTCCATTGTCGACAGGTCCACCAGCGGTCTGTACACGGGAACAGTCCTCCATCTCCTCGCAAGTCCCAGCGGACGGTGCCTAGGAAGGACAACATGGAGCACAGAGTCAAGCAACCCACAGGTACGTTCATACAGCTTGCACAGTACACAATTATCTATGCATTGAATGGCATGTATGAGTGGCAATGCAAGGCCTAGGCCTGTGTGACGCAGTAGAAATTAAGCCATGTGGGCCCCTGAAATGGCGGCTGCCTGACCTGTGAAGTGTGACAATGGAATGTGAGGTCAATGCGCTGGCGTGGCACATCGTGGCGGTAGGCGGTGCAAAGCCGCATTGGTTAGCATTGAACCCTATGGGTTTCAGGAGCCAATGAGGAAGTGCGCCGGTGGTACGCACTGCCGCGGTACGCACCGTCGCGGCCGTGACCACCATTTTCTATCTGCTTAATCACTCGCCACCTGATCATCCACAGGAGAGGACCTATACTGCAAGTGCTGCTGTGACCTCGGTCTGGAAGAGACAATGGCTGCTGCGACTGGGGAAAGGGCCCCTGCCTTCACTTCAGAAGAGTTGGAGACACTCGTGGATGGGGTCCTCCCCCAGTATGCGCTACTCTACGGTCCTCCAGACCAACAGGTAAGTACACTGGGACCATGCTTAGAGGGCAATGCCTGGGTTGAGTGGGGTGAATGAACGATGGTGGTGAGGGGAGCGAATGAGGAATGCATCGCACAACAGATGAGAGCATGTGCCACATGGCAAGGTTGGGGAGGGGGGGCCACTCACATCGACCATGCAGAAAAGTGATGATATTTCTTTTCCCACCCTGTACATGTCACATAGGTCAGCGCCCATCAGAAGATCGACATTTGGCGTGCCATCGTCAAGGACGTCCGGGCCCTGGGGGTCCACAACAGACGGGGCACCCACTGCCGCAAGAGGTGGGAGGACATCCGCCGCGGGAGCAGAAAGACTGCGGAGGCTCTGCTGGGGATGGCCTCCCAACCTAGGAGGGGTGCCACACGGCAATTGACCCCCCTGATGTCCCGGATCCTGGCGGTGGCCTACCCCGATTTGGATGGGCGCGTGAGGACATCACAGCAGACACAAGGGGGTGAGTATCAGCACATTCTGCTATATTAGCGCACAGTGGAGGTGTCTGGGTGGGGGAGGAGGGCTGTGGCTATCTCTAGGCCAGGGCGGTTTCTGTAGGCTAGGTCCCTCCGTAAGGCATGGCCCTGTGCCCCCGCCCCCCACCTCTGTAGGGTGCTAAGTACAGCTATCCATGGCCCGGGCTCACCTATGTGTGCATTTCTCGTCCATAGACTTGTAAGCCAAGTCACAATAATTGAGTAGTGTACCCCGAGTGCGCGGCGTAGTGCAGGGGGCTTCTGTGTCTGTCCTCTCTGCCAACGGTGTCGCCAATGCATGCACTCAACATGTCTTTCTTTCTCCCCCCCCCCCCCCCTTTTTTTTGGTCTTCCTGTTCATGTGTGCATTAGCATCATCAGGCGGAGGAGAAGTGGCATCGGCGCACGAGGGAGCTGCATCTCACATGGCCCTGGAGGGCCATGCAACCGACTCCGAGTTCACCAGTGAGACGGAGGGCGAGGGGAGCTCCACAACGGGGATCCGTGGAGACGTCAGCGACACAGACACGTCCTCAGAAGGGAGCTCCCTTGTGGTGGCGGCAACATCCGTGCCCACCGCAACAACAGGTACAGCCGCCACCCAGCGCACCAGCACCGCCCTCCCAGCAGCCCCTCAGCGTTCGCCCCGTGCCCGCTCGCCCAGGAAGGCGGGCATCTCCTTCGCCCCAGGCACCTCAGGCCCTGCCCCAGTTACCCCTGCTGCCCTCAGTGTGGAGATCATTGACCTCCTCCAGACGCTCATTGTTGGGCAGTCTACCCTTTTGAATGCCATCCAGGGTGTAGAAAGGGAGGTGCACCGGAGCAATGCATACCTGGAGGGCATTCATTCGGGTCAGGCTGCCCATCAGCGATCGTTCAACGCTCTGGCCTCCGCACTGACAGCAGCCATTGTCCCTGTCTCCAGCCTCCCTCCTCCAACTCCCACCACCCAGTCCCACTCCCCTGTTCCTCTGCCTATCCCAGCCACACTTACAGACCAGCCTGCACACACCTCAACACCCAAGGGCAGCTCATCCAGACATAAGCACCACAAATCACACAAGCATTCACCCAAGCAACATCCACATGCAGACATGCCAACAGCCACTGCCTCCTCTGTGTCCCCCTCCTCCTCGTCTCCCTTCTCCCTCCGTGTGACGTCTCCACTCACACCTGTATGCACACCACCATCAGCCAGAACGTCCATCACCAGCACACCCACCAGAACACTCCGCACACGTGCAGTCACCACCCCCACTGCCATTTACACGTCCCCTGTGTCCTCTCCCAGTGTGTCTGTCACCCCCTCTTCCAAACCACACAAACGCAGGCAGCCACCCACCCAACAGCCATCCACCTCACAACAGCCTCCGTCAGAAGCACCTGCACCCAAAGACAGCACACTTGACTCTCCTACAACCACATCCTCTTTCTCCACTCCCATACCCACTGCACCTACCCTTCCCGTTTCTCCTAAAAAGTTTTTCCTCTCCAAAATTAACCTCTTTGCATCACCTGACCCACCCCCTCCATCTCGTAAGAGTCCAAACAGCACCTCAGCCACCACAAGCCCTGCACCTACTAGGACCATAGTTCAGGGCTACTGGAGTCCACCAGCTCCTAGGGCAGGAACATCAGCCAGCAGCAAGGGGACAGCCAGCCCACCCCCTGGGAAAAGAACCAAAAAAGGGAAGGGCCGGCGCGACAGGCCTGAGACAGCTGCCCCCAAGGACACTACCCTTGCACCGTCACCTGGCACATCCACAAAGGGAGGCAAGGGCCCCAGAGATTCGGCGAAGGAGGGCAAGGGCAGCAGGGCGGACAAGCCCGGCAGCAGCCGAGCTGCTTAGGAGGGCCCCACCAGCCCCATTTCGGGTGTGACAGAGGACACCCACGGGCCCAGGACTCCAGCACAGGAGGGCCCGCAAGCGAAAGGTCGGATGGCGACTGAGCGGGAAATATTGGCCAGATCTGGTTCCCTAGGAACGCAAGACAAGCACCGCTGAACAGGCCCCGCCGTGACAAGCACCGCTGAAAAGGGCCCGCCGTGACAAGCTCCGCTGAACAGGGCCCCACCAAGACAAGCACCGCTGAACAGGCCCGCCAAGACAAGCACCGCTGAACAGTCCCCGCCAAGACAAGCACCGCTGAACAGGGCCCCGCCGTGACAGGCACCGCTGAACAGGGCCCCACCGTGACAAGCACCGCTGAACAGGGCCCCGCCGTGACAAGCACCGCTGAACAGGGCCCGCCAAGACAAGCACCGCTGAACAGGGCCCGCCGTGACAAGCACCGCTGAACAGGGCCCTTCCTGTCAAGCACCGCTCCGCTGGGCACCGCCGTCTCTGAACTGCTCCGCTGGGCCCTTCCTGTCAAGCACCGCTCCGCTGGGCCCTTCCTGTCAAGCACCGCTCCGCTGGGCACCGCCGTCTCTGAACTGCTCCGCTGGGCCCTTCCTGTCAAGCACCGCTCCGCTGGGCACCGCTGTCTCTGAACTGCTCCGCTGGGCCCTTCCTGTCAAGCACCGCTCCGCTGGGCCCTTCATCTCAAGCACCGCTGGCCCATTGGCAGGGCCGGATCTGTGTCGGGCAGGGCTTCAAGAAGCACTCTGGGCAACATGCCTCCTCCATAACCAGTGGCGTCTGTAATCCACTTGATGGACTGTGGCTTTGCACTCCCCAGGATGTAACAGTGGGCAATCCACCCACTGTAGAGACTTGAGAGACTGTGGCTTTGCACTCCCCAGGATGCAGCAGTGGGCAATCCACCCACTGTAGAGACTTGAGAGACTGTGGCTTTGCACTCCCCAGGATGCATCAGTGGGCAATCCACCCAGTGTAGAGACTTGAGAGACTGTGGCTTTGCACTCCCCTGGATGGTACAGTGGGCATGGAGGCCCCTCGTGGATCTGGCATCGTGGAATCATGTGGCTGAGGTGCCCCCCCTTCCCTTCCCCCTGAGGTGCCTGTAGTTTTATTATCTGATGCCCCAGCAGTGTTCTCTCCAATGGAATCGGGTCTCGTGTGTGGGCTTTGCCCATGTGTTTATGCACATTGGCCCACGAACAATGGAAGGTAGCCAATATGTGCCGGACTTTTGAGCTATGTATATATTGTTCATGTTGTAATATATTTTATTTATATATTTAATATTTCACTTAACTTCAAATATGCTATAATATACTTCAATTTTAATGATCATTTTATTTTGTCTTTGCATTCTTCCGGGGGCTTGGGGGGTGTCACTCTGACTTGTTGCTCTGCATTGGTGTGTAGGTATTTGGGGGGGGGGGGTGTCGCGTATGTGTGTGCCCGTAACCTTTTCTCCTCCCCCCCTCCCCTGTGTCGTAGGTGCAGTACTCACCGTTGTCGTCTGCGCCGGCGTTCGTGCTCCTGGTAGAGGAGCAGGTAGACAATAGCTGGTAGGATGTTTAATTCGGGTTCCATGCTGTCCAGATTCCTCGTGGAGTGTATAGAGGTGAGCGTTTTCCCGTTTGTAGTCTGTTTCCGCCGTGTTTTTATCGGCGGGGCTCCCGCACCGGAAAAGGTGGCGGATTGGTGAGTTGTGATAGGATGGGCGGTACATTGTCTGCCGCCTGCCTGTTGGCGGTGACCGCCGCGCTGTTTGTTTGTCCCGCCGTGGCGGTCGGAGTGTTGAAGTGGCGGTCTGTGTTGGCGGTTCCCGCCAGGGTCAGAATTAAAAAAATTTAACCGCCTGCCTGTTGGCAGGTTGGCCGCCGCTTTAACACCGACCGCCAGGGTTGGAATGACCCCCATTGTCATTTACAACACCAATAGCTTGCACTCTTGCCAATGCAAGACCTATTGTATTGCAAATACTTGTTATATACTGTCCTTCTAATTGACTGATTTGGATAATCAGAATGCCTAGCTTTAATAACATGCTGCAAAACCGGAGAACACAAGAAGGATAAGTGCCAAATGCTGTACTCTGTACTGCAGGTCGCAGATTAGGTAGCTGGTTATTGTGAGGAATACCCAGGGTTATGGATGGGCTAAAGTCACTGTCCGCATTAACGATCCTGGGACTAAGCAAACTATGCCTTAATGTTGTCTGTTTGTTGAGCCCCCGCCGTGACTTCAGTTTGTAAGATGCACTATATTCAGGGCCACTAAAATTATGCAATTGTGTGGCCGTAGCATTTTTGTATAATTATAGATTTTCCACATAAACAAAAATCTGCAACCAAAATACATTGTTTATAGCTCAAACCGTTCGAATATTACTAAAACCCACCGCCACATGAAGACGTGGAGTGGAAGGCCGTTCTTGTCACCTTTCTGTTGCTTGCTGTGAGTGCATGTGCTAGCGCCTGCGTCTTGCTTGGGAGACTCTGTTGTGTACAGTAAAGGGCTTGGAGCCTGCCTGTCACTTACTTTTTGTTGGCTTGCGTGGCACTCTTCTCTACAGTCTTGTAATTCGTCACTGGAAGCCAAGCATCATTTGCTTTCCTCTGTGTGGAGCAGGTACCAAGCACTGATTGATTCAACTTAATCTGTGCCCCTTCGCTGCTCCTGATGTGAACGAGATACTATTTTCTTCTTTTTAACTTCTAATGCCCTGCCTTTTTTGCTTTAGTGGTAAAACAAAGCTATGGAGTGGCAAATGCCAATGATCTTGGTAGGTATGCGCTGCGCTCGCGTGAATGGTTAATTTCTTGGCGCACGTATCCTTAGCTGCAGCGCACAGAGACCTTACGCTGCCGCACACAGTGGAAAAAAATTAGAGGGAACATTACTCAGGACGCCTGCAAAACCGCAACAAAGTAGCAAAGACGACTACTGCAACCTTGTATCGCTTCATCCTGCCGGCTTTCTTGCCTGTTTCCTGGTGGTGCATGGTCTGGGGGGTAGCCTGCCTCCTTCTTGCACCAGGAGCTCTGAAGAAATCTCCCGTGGGTCGACAGAATCTTCCCCCTGCAACCGCAGGAAACAAAAGACTGCATCACCGGTCCTCTGGGTCCCCTCTCAGCACGACGAGTGTGGTCCCTGGAACTCAGCAACTCTGTCCAAGTGACTCCCACAGTCCAGTGACTCTTCAGTCCAAGTTTGGTGGAGGTAAGTCCTTGCCTCCCCACTCTAGACTGCATTGCTGAGTACCGCGTGATTTGCAGCTGCTCCGGCTCCTGTGCACTCTTCCAGGATTTCCTTCGTGCACAGCCCAGCCTGGGTCCCCGACACTCTAACCTGCAGTGCACAACCTTCTGAGTTGTCCTCCGGCATCGTGGGACTCCCTTTTCTGACTTCAGGTAGACTCCGGTTCACTCCTCTTCTAAGTGCCTGTTCCGGTACTTCTGCGGGTGCTGCCTGCTTCTTTGAGGGCTCCCTGACTTGCTGGGCGCCCCCTCTGTCTCCTCATCCAAGTGGCGACATCCTGGTCCCTCCTGGGCCACAGCCGCATCCAAAAACCCTAACCGCAACCCTTGCAGCTAGCAAGGCTTGTTTGCGGTCTTTCTGTGTGGGAACACCTCTGCAAGCCTCTTCACGACGTGGGACATCCATCCTCCAAAGGGGACTAGTCCTCTTCGTTCTTGCAGAACACCAAGCTTCTTCCATCCGGTGGCAGCTTCCTTGCACCCTATGCTGGCATTTCCTGGGCATCTGCCCACTCTCGACACTTTCGTGACTCTTGGACTTGGTCCCCTTGTCTTACAGGTACTCAGGTCTGGAAATCCACTGTTGTTGCATTGCTGGTGTTGGTCTTCCTTGCAGAATTCCCCCTATCACGACTTCTGTGCTCTCTGGGGGTTGTAGGTGCACTTTACACCTACCTTACAGGGTCTTGGGGTGGGCTATTTTTCTAACCCTCACTGTTTTCTTACAGTCATAGTGACCCTCTACAAGCTCACATAGGTTTGGGGTCCATTCGTGGTTCGCATTCCACTTTTGGAGTATATGGTTTGTGTTGCCCCTATACCTATATGCTCCTATTGCAATCTATTATAACTTTACACTGCTTGCATTACTTCCTTTTGCTATTACTGCATATTTTTGGTATTGTGTACATATATCTTGTGTATATTTGGCATCCTCATACTGAGGGTACTCACTGAGATACTTTTGGCATATTGTCATAAAAATAAAGTACCTTTATTTTTAGTATATCTGTGTATTGTGTTTTCTTATGATATTGTGCATATGACACCAGTGGTATAGTAGGAGCTTTGCATGTCTCCTAGTTCAGCCTAAGCTGCTCTGCTATAGCTACCTTCTATCAGCCTAAGCTGCTAGAAACACCTCTTCTACACTAATAAGGGATAACTGGACCTGGCACAGGGTGTAAGTACCTCTGGTACCCACTACAAGCCAGGCCAGCCTCCTACATTTGCACCGCACATTGGCTCCATCTAAGCTTGTTTTCAGCTTAGCAGATGAGTAGCGTAACTAGAGAGCAGTGTAGAAGACAGAGTGTGCAGTACGTTGTAAAGGGAGTGAATGGGGCTGGCTTTCCGGGAGGGTGAGCACATACACCACTGCATGTTACAAACTGATCCTTATAGGATAATATTTTTAGTTTGTAGCATGTGTGGCTGTAGATGCACATGCTCTGTGTAGACTATAAAGCAGTTTGTGTTCAAAGCAGTAGTTAGCGAGCAGATGATGCAGATGATTGAAAGTGGCTTCTTAGGAAAACTTGGCCAACTAAAGCCTGGTGACCTGCTGGAAAGTCCACATAATAATACTTGCAGAAGGTGAGTGACGTTGACCAAGTACCAGCCTTTCAGATATCTGCTAAAGGGATATTGCCAAAAAGGCTAGGGTGATGACCTTCTTGAATGTGGAGTTGCTCTAGGGGGCACGCAGAGAGTGTGTTTGTCCTTGGAAAAACAGTCTGGATGTACTTGACGATCCATCTCACAATGCCTGCCTTAAAGCTGGTATGACCCCTGTGGAGTTTGGTGAATTCTACTGAAAGCATATTGGACACACTAAAAGGCTCAGTTGTATCAAACTAATACATCTTAACATCCAGAATGTGAAGGGCCCTTTATGCTATAGGCTCTAGTTGCGGGAAGGAGATGGGCAGCTCAATGGATTCTTTCATGTAATATGGTGAGACTGCTGGACAAAAATCTGAGGATGTTATTTGGAACTACCCTACTTGTGTGATACTGAACAAATGGTTCCTGAATTGTAAAAGCCAGGAGCTCACTTATCATGGTTACATATTGTGCCCTATGTGTCGTAGGTTTTACATGCTGGGCCCATCTCACCCTTCCATTGTGGCGCCTCCCTAACCTGAATAATCCTAACCATGCTTGCTTCTCTGTCAGACCCGTGCTCTCTCTATGGTTTTTCCCTTCCCACTGAACTCTGAACCATTGACCCACCTGTTGTGTTGCTGTGCAAGTTTCATCCAGTTTGAACTTGCAGATCTCACGTGTCCTATAAAGAACACTGGGTTGTACCATCATGCACTTGAGTTCTGTTGTTATGTTCATATTTCAATCACAGTTTGCACTTTTCCCCTGTTAGGCAACACATGCATTTTCCCCTCCTCAGGTTCATTGGGATATTCCCCACCTCCAATTGCGCCACGTGCCTTCTAGAACACTTCGGGCTTCCAGTATATGTACACCCACTGAATCTGCATCAGCTCTTGCCTCAAATCGGTTCCCTATGTGCACCAGCTTTGTTCCTGCACTCACCTTCGAGTGTTCCAGTTCTGTGCAAGTCTTTTTCCTGCGATCGGCTCCTGATTTGCCCAGGGTTTCCAGTGCTCTTGCTTCCAAGCCCTTCTGATGAAAGCCTTGATTATGGTGTCTGCAATGCTTCCGATGTTTTCCTTCATGAGTTACAACTCCGCTTCTGCTGTGCTTCTTTTTTTTTTGTTTAATTAATTTTTATTCAGTACCCAAGAAAATACATGTATAATTCATCAGAAAAAAAAAGGAAAACGTAAAAACATTTACCCAAGTATTCAATATCGCTATACAGTAATTTCCTGTTAGCTAACCATTCGCCCAATACCCTCCATATATCTTGCCCTTTATGTCTCCCTCTTTTCCCTTTTCGGTCATACAGGACTTGCTCCAACTGGTATATTGCAAGGAGGCAATTTAACCAATTTTGATATGTGGGGGGCGTTTGATCCAGCCATGCAGAAGAAATACACAATCGAAACACTGACATAGCTATAAAGAGAAACTTACTGGCGAATTACTCACTTAACTCCGAAACCCCAAATACGACAACCCCTGGTGTGCTTCTACTGAGCTTCTTGCGCTGAGTTCCTGTTATTTTGGATTCTCAGGTTAATGCCCACTAAACCTTAGACTTGTTATATTTCAAGACTTTCTTGAAGACATGATCCTATTTTGGACTTTGAACTTTGTTGGAGTATTGAGCCCTCCCCTGAGGCCCAGCACTTTGAACTCTTGCTGTAGCGCTCTGAACTCTTCAAATACAAACTGAAAGTTAGTCACTGTGTTCTTGGCAAGTTGTATCTAGCACCTTGGAATGAGATCCTAGAGACTACAGCTGTATTCTTTCACACTTGAAAAACCTGTGATTCTGGAACTTCTTCAATTATTCTTGCAGTGGTTGCTGTTCTGTCTTCCATGTAATGTTTATGATGATGCCTGTACGTTTACCAGAAGAATAAATAATAGTTTGAAGGTTCTAAATAGGGAATAGTAGGTAACATTGTTTTTTGTCCTTTTATAGTATATCGCATCTGCATAGCAGATATCGAGGTCCAGGGAGTTCCAACATTCTAGGCAGTGTATGAGGCAGCTGAGTAGTTCCCGCAGTGATGTGGGTTTTTCTTTTTCTTGTTTCATCCCATCCCCCTTTCCCTCCTTGGTGCGGTCAGTGGAACCAGACAGTCATTACACTGTTCAGCCGATCTCATTTCCTTGCTCTGTAGGGCCTTTTGTAATAGTTACAAATAACAGGAAAAATTTGAAATGGGATTATAATCATCAACACTTTCCAAATTATCGAGTCTGTTTATATAAAAAAAAAACAGCCTTAACACTGGGGTGCTGTTTGAATAATTTATCTCAACCTTTCGTATTTTTTAAACAACACAATCAATTATTTGATCAGCTCTGGAACTTTTTCACAAGAAACCTTTTCTGGCACCAAACTCAACAGAAAGGTAAAGAGTTGTTTAACATGGACTTCAGAATCTAGAAGGCAAAACTTGTACAAGCAATAAAATCTGGGATTAGTGAGGCAATAAGATTCTCTAGAGCGTAATACAGGCAGTGCATCAAACTAGCTAAACTTGATTGGGGCTGTTGGCTATGGGGAGCTCTTCTAGATGCTTCTAGGAATAGCAATATAAGACCGTTCTAGCACATGGTGGCCCATGGTGCCACTATGAGACAAGAGGTACATGTCCAGTCATCCGAAAGGGTGAAGCATTTTGAGGCTTTGTATAATGACTGAGTGGAAGAAAATAAGTTACTTACCTGTAACTGTAGTTCTCCAGTATTGGTATCTTTCATAGATTCACAAGCTTGAATCATTCCCCAATGTCAAAGTGGCAGTCCCGCAATACGACTAGAAAAGCAGTGTAATATTAAACATAGCTTGGGAAGGCCAGAAAGCCTTCACTTTTGCAACCTATCTGTATTTTTTTAAATAAACCATACTTCAACCAATCAGGTTGCAGCACCCTCTAGAACACTCCCCTCAGAGGCTTCTGTCTCTCAGATTTTCAGAGCACAAATGTGAATATGTGTTAAAGAGAAGGGGAGCCTCTAAGGGGAGGAGAGGTGGGGGGTTCAAATGTGAATCTATGAAAGATACCAGTACTGGAGAACTACAATTAGAGGTAGTTGACTTATTTTTTTCTCCAGTATTGGATCTTTCATAGCTTCACATGCTTGAAACAGATTAAATAGTAGTCAAATAGCTCATATTATATGAACACTAGAATAAACTAGTACGTATATCTACATATATCTATATACATATATGAACAAAACGAATTGGCACAATACATTAGTAGATGGTGGGGTATCATTTATTATGATGGTTCACCTTTACTAGAAAAGATGAAATAACATTGCCTGGCCAACTGAAGGAATGAATGAAATTTGTATTTGCATGATTATTTAAAATCTTTTCAAAAGCACAATAGTAGAAAATGTGATAAAACATCGACCAAACTAAAATTACACTTCATAGTAAAACATTGTGGCCCGTATTTATACTTTTTTTAGCGCCGCATTTGCGCCGCTTTTTGACGCAAAACGGCGCAAACCTACAAAATACAATGGTATTTTGCAAGTTTGCGTCGTTTTTGCGTCAAAAAACGACGCAAATGCGGCGCAAAAAAAGTATAAATACGGGCCTGTATCCTTTGCGCCATCTATCTTCATGCCATTGCCTAAAGTTCTCATAGACTAGAGTGGGCCTAAATCGCAGAACTTGGTTGTAGTTATAGAATGCTAAAATGGCATGAAGAGCCGCTGTAGTGTAGAGTGAGTGTACAAGCCTACATGACATAAATAAAACAAAATTGTTATAGGCATACAGGTAAGATTATTGCCTAAACGGAGTGTAATAAAAATACCAGAAAATGTGAAATAAGACAAATCTATAACAGTGTGTATAAAAATTCACTATAAAACTGTTAAAACGGAGATTCAGATAACCGACAATGCATAAACCACCTCCATTCGGCTCTTACCCCCTGTGGCAGTGTACTAATGTTCAGGGTCTATGTTGGCTCATATGTAAGTGCCCATGGAGCACGCAATTGCCCTTTTTGAAACTACTCATAGTCAACATTTTGGGGGGTGGGGTGCATCAGCCACTTAGTTAACAATGTGGCTTTAGGTGCAGCCTCCCATTTTTTAATTTCTGTAAGTTGATGGGCACGTGCTAGCAGTAAGATTTTTCCCATAATAATGAAGAATTTCCCCAAACAGCCCAGCTCCATGGGAATCTCTGCAGTAAATATGTATTTAACGGCTTCTTTACATGTACTTTGGCCATATTTCAGAAAAAGAGGTTTTTAAAGTCGGTGTCTCTCTGAGGCCAAACCCGGGCAGCAGCATATTAAATGAGAGATGGATTCAGTGTGATAATTACATAGGATACATTCCTGAGAGTGCCACCGCATTGATTTCCAACTGTATCTAAGTTCCCAAGCCGGTAATGTTAGGAGTCGCATATGTAAAATACTTAGAAAAGTTTGGGCTCCCAGGGCTGCTTTCATATACGGCTGGAGGTTAGTGAAACTATACAGCTCAGCTAAACTCTCTACCTCTCCTGATTCCCCTTATTTTGGCAATGTCCTTTTCTCTGGAGATTTGCGTTCCTTGATCTTTCAGTATCTTTTTCAAGAGGGCCTTCTATATTAAGGGATCTGAAGAGTACGTGGGGACTAGATAAAAAAAAATCTTGGCATGCCTGACATGGATGGCCCAGCTACTGGAAACATCTTCAAAGATTACTTTCAGCGAACCCCTCACACTGTCGATATTGGCTCTAGAGACAGCATGGAATAGCTTAATAATGTCCATTTTACAATTTATGTCCATACTTATTATATTAAATTCTAAACGTATCCCTGCATGTCTGGTGGATTTAGGGATTTGAAAGATTGTTTTGTATGCTCTCAATTGACATTTCTCCAGAGTTTTTGGTATCCTACCTCGGTATGCTAAATGGCCATAGGTAATAATGGGTAGAAGTTTTGCTTTCATAACTCTCCTAATTGATTCAGATGTAGGTGCTTGGAGCCGGAGATAGAGTTTAGCTAAAGCGTGGATGGTTCTCTCTGCCTTCTTTCTTAGTGCTGTTGCGTGGTGTACTATTTTACCTGCGTAAGATAGCCATACTCCAAAGTACTGGTATTTTGCTTCTGTGTCTATTCGTAAGGTGCCAAGCTTCCATGCTCTTGGATATTTCTGCGACTGGCGTCCGAACACCAAAACCTTGGTTTTCGCTGCATTAACCTTCAGAGCATTTTTTGTTGTTGTAATCGTGCAAGATGGCCAAGCCACTTTTCAAGCCCGGTTGAGTCTGGGCAAGCAGGACTAGGTCATCTGCCTATTGGATTATAGGAAGCACTGTCTTTCCCAGTTTTGGGAGGAATGTATTTCCTCTGAGTAGGTCCTTACCAAGGTCAGCTGTATAGAGATTGAAAAGGGTAGGAGCAATGACACAACCTTGTTTTAGGCCTCTGTTAGTGTATATTCTTTTGCTCACATGGATGTTCGAAATCTTTACTCTCACCCATGTGTCAGAGTAAAGTGCCATTATTGCCGCCAATAAATTCCCTAGTATCCCCCAGGAGACCAACTTCGTCCAGAGTTTGTGGCGTACTACGCCATCAAAGGCTGCACTGTGGTCGACGAAGCATGCAAAGAGAGGTTGAGCAGCTGGTTTCAAGGTTTTCTGTCCTAAATATGCAAGAGCCAGCATATTATCTAGGGTGGAGGAGCATGGCCTAAATCCTGTTTGGTACATTGGTATAATGTTATTTTCTGTGATCCAATGTTCCAGTTCCCAAAGCAGGACCATTGAATAGGTCTTGCCATCCACATCCAATAGAGCTATTAACCTATAGTTTCCTGGGAGGGAAGAATCACCCCTTTAAAAAAATGGGAGGCAAAAATGAGCCTTTCCAGGCTCCAGGAACGTCTGATTGACGTAGGCAGTTGTTGAAGAAAGTGGTCAAGGGAGCTGTCCAAAAGTCTTGGTCATCCTTAAATATGCTCCCAGGAAGGACATTTGGGCCTGGAGCTCCATCCCACCTAATGCTGCTTAGGACCATTTTAGTCGTTTTAGCTGGGACCGTTGATGTAGTGTTTTTCTAGACCTTCAAGATCGAGTTGCCTCCCCATAGTGCCCTGGGTTTCAATGTATCCTGGATCCACATAAAGGGAGCCCACGTGCTTTTCCCAGACACTGGCAGCTATTGGGTTAGCCTTGCTTGCTGGCCCATGTTCTAGAGCATTTATGTAATTCCAGAATGCTCTACTTTTGTTAGGGGGCAACAAAGCTTGTAGGTGGATCCAGCGTTCTTCCATCTCCTTCTGCTTCAGTTCACATACCTTCCCCTTAAGATCTTTCCTTGCTTGTCTCTTGGGAGTTTCTACTGCAGAGGATTTGTTCCTTCTGTATCTTTTTTCTAGCTGCCTGCACTTTTGTTTACTCTGAACATATTCCCTTGTTGAACTGGACAGCCACACCTTTTGTCTGTTGTTGTCTACGGGCCCTTGTTGAGCTGGGCCGCTTAATAAAGAATGTAAGGTCTTTATCATATGTGCCCACTGTTTATCAATATTACTAATCGCTCTTTCTAGGATTGGGGGTCCATAGGCCTTCTTCCAAAGCTCGTATTTTGCTTTATCCTTCTCACTCCATTTGATTCTCTATGTCAATGGACATAAGTTAGTTACGAGTTGCTGGCCACTAGCTGTGTAGGACGGCAGACTTGTTGCTTCCAGGGTTATTTCTATTGTAACAGGGTTGTGATCACTCTCAGATCTTTGGATCACCTCATAATTTAAGCATCTCTGCCATAGGGCCAGACTCAGGAAAATGTAGTCTAATATAGAGATATTTTTAAATATTGGAATGGATGGTCCCTGCCTCGTCATCTTAACATGTGATGATCTCAGTTGGTGTTCTGTGAAAAACTTCTCTAAGGCAGATCTCAAGGAATCTCCGGGGTGGCTCTCACCATGCCCAAGTTGTCGAGTATTGAAATCACCCACGATTAAAAGTTCGTGGTCCGGGTGCTCATATGCATATTCCTTTAGTGTAGACAGGATCAACTTAACCTTTGTCTGTTTAGTTTCCCGGTTAGGATTTAAATATAAATTTATGATTGCAATCGGAGTTACTTTTTTAGTCAAGGCAAAGCCAAATGTGGTTATTACATGAACCTCATCGGTTGATTTCTCCCACGGGACTAATTCCACTGCTTGTTCTAAATTGACATATGTTGCAAGACCCCCCATATGTCTTCCAAACAAGTTTTTCTTTTTTGCAGGGGTATATGTGGTTGTGAAACCAACAATAGTTTGTGGCTCCTTCGTCCAGGTCTCCTGGAAGCACAGAATATCTGCATTTTTTTAGGAAGTCCTCAGTGTTGGGGCTAGCAATGAGAGAGGCTAGCCCAGCCACATTCCAACTGCTGACCTTGATCGTGTTGTCTATATAATTTTGTGGGGGACCAAGATAGTTAAAGGTGCGTTTTCTCATTGATGTTCAAAGCTGTTCAAAGCTGTAGGGAGCTGATCCCAAGTCGACCTACCCGAGATGATGTAGTCCATTCTTGTGCTCTCTGGTTGGGGCCTTCTAGTATGCTTTATTAGCTGTACAGAGATCTTCTTGTCTTTCCCTGGTCAGCACCTGCGGATAACGCTCCTTTTTTTAGTTATGCCCCAGTCTTCTAGGAGTACCTCATATTTGAAGATTTTATCAACCAAGGCCTGGTTAGCCCAAGATGTTAATGAAGATTCTCCTGGGCAGATCCATGGGTATTCGTTGAAGTTTACTGTTAAGAGTTCCCCTGATGTGAGAGACAGTAATGATGGTATGTGGTGCAATAATCTCAAGATGTTTGACCTGTTTAATATATCCTAGGGGCCCTGTGATGCATATAAGGGGGAGAATATTATTGTTGGCTGTTCGCCAGTTTCCTTTCAATTTATGCTATCTGTATTTGAAGACCCCTGGTGCACTCGCTCTTTCTCTGGCTTATTCATGATTAGGTGTTCTGATTGGACAGTGTGTGAAAATATTTGCTGTTTATGGTCCCTACTCCAGGCATCCCCCTGAGCAATCTCTGTTGCGTCTGTGCATGCAGGTAATTCTTCAATGGATTTCCAGTCAACCTTTTCTCGCTTGGGCTAGATTCCCGGTAGTATTTTTCCTGTCTCCCTTCCTGTTCCCTTCAGTTGGTTACTGTAGCCTTCTGTGAGTGGTTCCTGGTATTGCTATCGAGTTGCAGGACTTGTCATCACCTTTCTATTGTATATTTCATTTCATTTGGGAGCGTCATTGTTAGTATATGAGGGAATTTCTGTTTCCTTTTCCCCTGCAATGCTCCTTCTGACCAGTTGAGGGGGGCTGCTTCTTGTTGGCAGCCCATTCTATGGCAGCCTCATCGCGCCCCACTGTGGTCAGTTGTTCTAGGGCTGTCATGACATCTGTCTCAGCGGTCAATGAGATAGCTTGCTCTCCTGTTGGAGTTGTGTTATCCTTTACTATTTTATGCTCATTGCCATTAAAGAGTATTAGATCCGTGGCCGCTTTATGTTCATTCGGTCCAATGATAGAGCATTCGCCCGTTTTTATGTCCATATAAGACTTTGCCTTTCCTGTTCCAGCCTGGTCGATTACTCTACGAGTATGGTCCTGGACATAGGTTTCATGTCTCACAATTGATTGTGACCTCGGCCTGAAGATTGGACAGGACTCAATATGCCCAGATGGCTGCTGAGAGTCCCCAGGGCCCCTGTATCTGTGATTTTTATTTTTTTGCTTTGCAACTTTAAGTGTTTTTTCAACTTCTTTTTCTGCTGTCTTGTTAATTGTGGTTGCAGTTTGGCACTTGCTCTTCTATACTGTTTACTGGCATATTAGTTACTACAGAAGGCTGCAATTCTAGGGGTTATGCTTTTTGTTGCATATTGTCTGATTCTGACTCCCCTCTTCCCCTTCTGTGAGCACTATTGGGCCCTCTTTGGAGGGTAACTCAAAGGGCACAGTCTCTTGCTGGGAATCCACTTCTCCCATACCAGATATTTTTTTGCAGTTTCCTACTGTTATTTTACAGTGCTGGATAATGCTGGTTAATAAATCTGGGAGGGTCGCCAGTTTATCTATTATTTCATAATTTCGTGCCCCCATAGCCACCTTGTCCTCTCTCCCGCTATGGGCCCAGTTGTCTAATTTCACACACAATGAGTTCAGTTTGCTGTCTATGGTTAGTATGCTTTGGGCTAGCATGTGTGTTAGTTCTAGATTGATCTCCATTTTGTGTGACCTCCAGGTTAAGGCTTTTACAACAGCTAAAAGGGAGACATTGATGGTCTCTATGATGTACTCTGGTTTAACTGCTTCTCCCCCATCCTTGTGGGGGTCATTTTGGGGTGGCTTTTCCTCCTGGGGACACTTGGTGCTCCTGTGTTTATTTCTCGCGGAGGCCAATCATCTTGCTCTAGTATGGTTGGCCAATCCTGTGAGGCTTTCATTAAGCCATGTAGCGGGGTGTAGCAGACTTGTCCGTTGTCTGTGGATTCATTTGCTTGAACCACCTCCATTTGTGGTGGGGCTGCTGATGAATCTCAACCACTATAGCCCGGTTGGCGCCACTTAGAGATTCCGTCTTCAATTTCCCTTGTTCCGGATCGATGATCCCTTTAGTGGATGCTGGACCTGATGCCTCCAGCTCATACTCGGAATTCCCCGGGTACAAATTGCATTTTTTGGCTACCCCACATGGCACATTTTTGTCGATACCTTTATCATTGTTTTTACTGTCGGGGCTATTCCAGCACTCATCCGAGGCAGTGTCTGCTAATACCACCAATTCTTCGATTATTGAAGAGCCTATGCCGAAGCTTGGCGCACATCTAATGGAGCCCAACTCTTGCTCCTGCTCCTGTCTATCTTCTCATTTGTGCTTGGATCCTGTCGACCTTGGCACTGGGACTTGCTCCAGTATCTGTGATAGCAGGATTGTTGAGGCTTCTGGGACCTGTGGAACGGGGTTATCCAGGGGAATGGTGATACCACCCTCTTCGTCTCCTTCTCCTGCCCCTCTTCTTGCTCTTGTAAGGTAGTTGGGAATGTAGATTTTCTTTGAGCTGGTAGCCTTCCATTTGAGGACGGTCTTAGAATCCATTGGAGTTTGGTTCTCATCTACTGGTTGCTGGCCTGCCGTAGTGCTTGATTCATTGACCTCTCCTTCTTGGTGCTTCATTCTGATTGATGCTGCAGTGCTCGCCGTCTGGCCAAATGATGCATTGCTGTGGACAGTGGAATCCAAGCAGTAGTGCTGTGTAAAGGTGTGTCTATTCTTTCAGGCTGCTCCTCTGCAGATACCTTGGATGCACACATCAGCAAACAACGCTGTAGAAATCTATATACTTCTGGTAGAATAAACTCACACTTTAGTCTGTAATGGTGTGTCAGCTTTCTGAAGACAAAACTGTATGGCATAAGTTATCCATCTTCCTATGCTTTGTTTAGAGAACAGATAACCTTTTGTAGGAGCACTGCAGAAATGTTTTGTCTTGCCAAGGTAAAACTTCAAACATCTCTTGACATCTAAGGAGTGTAAATGTCCTTTTCTGGTACATTCCTGGGGTCTGGGAAGAATGTCTTTAAAACTATTGGGTCATTTGAATGGAAGTCTGATGGAGCTTTTGGAGTGACTTTTGCATTAGTTTGTAGAATCACTCTATCATTGCTGAACTGTAAGAAGGGCTCCTGAATGATGAATGCCTGTACTTCATCCACCCGTCTTGCTGATGTTTTTGTCAGCAGGAGTGCCACTTTCCATGAAATAAACGTATTGTCCGCTTTGTTTATGAGCTTGAATGGGCTTTTTATTAGTTGAAACAGCACAGTATTTAGTTGCCAAAGTGGAGGATGATGTCTCACTGGCGGGTAAACTCTAAATAAGCCTTTCAGAAATTGTTCAATGAGTCTACTAAACCATAACAGTGGTAATGTTGATGATCTTCTGAAGCGAGATATGGCAACTAAGTGAACCTTAATGAAAGCATGAGTGAGACTTGACTGTGCCAAATGTAGCAAGTAAGGAAGAATTTCTGCATGCTTGACTGTTGACACCAATGCAGAACCGCTTTCCTTTGAGACTGTAAGTCTTGTTCATACTATCTGCCCTACCTCTGGCTAGAATATATCTGCATATTCTCCTGGGCTATTCTGATGTGCAAATTCCCCACTAAATTCAGGAGTCAAGCTGACAAGTGTAAGGATCTCAGATCCGGATGAAGTACTTGGCCTTGGTTCGTTGTCAGTAAAAACGGAAGTGGTTGCAGATGGATGTGTTGCCTTTCTGATGGAAGAAGTAGCTCTCTGAACAAATGTTGGATTGCCCATCTCAGAGAAATAAGAATTATCCTACAGGAGTCCGTCTTCATCTTCTTGAGAATCCTTGCGACGAGTGGAGTCGGAGGAAAAGCGTATACAAAGATTCCGGACCATGAGTTTGAAAACGCATTTCCCTCCCCCCCATGACCCTGGTTGTGGATGCCAGCTTGCGTAGAATTGGCATTTCCGATTCTGGGAAGTTGCGAACAGGTCCCAATTCGACTTGCCCCATTGTTGGAAAATTTCCTCCAGGACTTCCTGATTTATTACCCATTCAAGACAGGTACCTCTCATCCTGTTCAGCAAGTTTGCAATGACATTTTACTTTCCTGGCACATTTTCCAATTTCAGATCCACCCGGTGACTGATCGACTACTCCCAAATCTTTTCTGCCTTTTGGGACAGAGCTTGGAATCTTGTGCCCCATTGCTTGTTGATATAATGCATGGTCCTGGTGTTATCTGTGCGGCTAAGCACTGCAAACGTTTGTATTCTGGGCAGGAAGGCTTGCAAGGTAAGGTGTACTGCCTTGAGTTCCAGAAGGTTGATATGTATACGTAACTGAGACGGTTTCCATTTGCCTTTGACTTACAAATCTTGAAGTTTAGCTCCCCAACCCTCTAAGGAAGCGTCTGTTGTGATGACCAACTGGGAAGCTTGGGTATGAATGTTAGGCCGGTGGAGATATTTGAGTCTCAAATTCACCAGGTAAGAGCTGAGCGAATTCCAGGGGTGACACAAACTATATCATCGAAAAAGCCTTGTGTTTGAATTAATTGCCTGTCCACTTTCTCTTGCAACTGTCACATCTGAAGGCGGCGGAACGGTGCCAAAAGAATGCATGAGGACATCATTCCTAGCAGGGATTTGATTAAGTGAACAGAAAGTGACTTTTTTCCCTTGCACAAATGGGCTAAGAGCAGTAATCTTGCTTGTCTTTCTGGAGTTGGATATACTTTGTTTTGCACTGGATCCAGTGTAGCCCTCAGGAACGTTAACCTTGTGGATGGCGAAAAGGCTGATTTTTGTGGGTTCAGCATAAGGCCTGGTTTGCTCAAAAGGCTTAAGCATGAGTTGGTTGGGATTGGTTGCGGATTGATGGGAAGGCGCCTTGACCAACCGGTCGTTGAGATATGGAAAGACTTGGTGTTTTTCCTGTCTTAAAAATGCTTTTACTGGAGCCAACACTTTGTGAAAATGCAAGGGGCAGATTTCACGTGAAATAGGAGGACTCTAAATTGAAAATGGCTGCCAGCAACTGTGAATCTTAAAACATTTCAGTGGCATGAATGCTTCTGGATGAGAAAATAAGCATCTTGGAGAGCTAATGTCATATAATCACCCTGGTTTAGAAGCTGTGGGACATCCTGGAACGTGAGTATGTCTGTTTCCTGAGGTATTTGTTCACTTTTCTTAGATCCAGAATAGGTCTCCATTCCCCTGACTTCTTTCAGACAAAGACGAAGCAGGAGTAGAACACCTTCCCTTTCTGGTTGCCAGGGACTCGTTCTGAGTCCCCTTTGCTGAGCATGGTCTAGACTTCTAACCAGAGAAGATGTAGACGTTTTGGCAGGGACTTCTGGGGTGGGGTCAGAGGCATTTTTTGAATGAGTTCCGGTGTGTGACCAAATGTAGTTGGATTCCATAACACTTAGGCCCTCATTCCGACCCTGGCGGTTTGAAACCGCCAGGGTGGAGGGCAACGGAAGCACCGCCAACAGGCTGGCGGTGCTTTCAGGGCCATTCTGATGCCGCGGTAAGAAAAGGGGAACCGGCGGTTTCCCGCCGGTTTTCCCCTGGCCCAGGGAATCCTCCATGGTGGCGCTGCTTGCAGCACCGCCATGGGGATTCCGACCCCCTTCCCGCCAGCCTGAAAACCGCCAGGAACAGGATGGCGGGTACGGGTGTCGTGGGGCCCCCTAACAGGGCCCCACCATGATTTTCACTGTCTGCTATGCAGACAGTGAAAATCGCGACGGGTGCCACTGCACCCGTCGCACCCCTGCAACTCCGCCGGCTCCATTCGGAGCCGGCTTCCTCGTTGCAGGGGCTTTCCCGCTGGGCCGGCGGGCGATCTTCTGGAGATCGCCCGCCGACCCAGCGGGAAAGTCAAAATGCCCCCGCGGTCATTTGACCGCGGTGCGGTCTTTTGGCGGTTTCCGCCCGGCGGGCGGTGCCCGCCGCCCGCCGGACTCGGACTGAGCCCCTTAGTCTGTTGTTTTCTTCCATTCGAGGAGGTGATGGAGATATTGCCTCTGCGACATGCCTGATGAGATGGAGGGTTAACCAGTGCCTATAATTTGTCATTATCGACATCCCGTGTCGTTCCCCTGTCATCCCAGCTTTCCTATCTTGTGTAAGCTGCCTGAGGGGATGTGTCGCTGCTGAAATTGCAGGCGAAACTGCTGTGGCCCAGATTGGTATGTTGGGTAACAATATTGTTAGCTTCCTTTGTAAGAAAATTGCCCGCTACGTCTTGCATCATAAAAAGGAATTTTATATTATTGCAGAGCACCCAGCGACTGGGCAGTATCGGTGTCCGCTTAATGAATTGGAGATGCTTAATGGATTGGAAGGTGATGTCAATGTGCTTCCCAAGGAGGGCTTCACCGTCATATGGGAGGTCCAAAATTTAGCTTTGGACCTCTGGTCTGAAAGAAGTGGCCTTCATCCATCCCTGTCTTTATAGGACTGCTGCTCCTGGCAGCTGTCTAAAACCTGTGGACGCAATGTCCATGGCTCAGTCAATTATCTCAGAGGAAACACATTCTCCTCCTTGTAGGATCATCTTGGCTTTAGCTTTGGCATCCTCCCACAGACGATCAAGATATGGTGCAATGTCTGCACACATTTGGCGGTCATATCTTCATTACACTGACAAAAAGTTTGCTGCTCGCAATGTTGGTGCTGACATCGAAGAGAATCACTTTCCGATATCTCAAGCCGCCTACCTTCCTTCTCAGGAGGTGCTGAAATAGGTGCAGACTGATTTTTGGAACAGCGCTGGGCTGCTTGGGTGACTACTGAGTCAGGTTTTGGATGTCCGATAAGGCAGGCTGGAGAATCTTCCAGGGCCCTTTATTTTAGGTCTAGAGGTTGAAACACTGCAGCCACTGTGGCCGGGTTTCTCATTGTCTTTATACCTTCCTCCTATATGTAGTCCACAATGGGAATAGCTCTGACACTCTTTCGAAAGGGTTACTTAAAATCATATAGCAAGCAGTCAGCTTGGTTAGTTGTCTTGGAAGGTCAAACCTTTTTGCCAATCTCTCTAGGAGACAGTGGAAACCTCCTATACCTGCGGGGGCAAATCTGTGGGTGTGGCATTAGGGATGATGGAGTTTTTGAAGGCACTGTGATCTGCCTAGGTGAGGTTGTTGTAGGAGGAATGTGCTTGTGGTAATCCTCTAACATCATTTGAAGGTTCGAGACCAATGCCCTTAGTACACATAAAGCACCCTCCTGGTTCTATTGCTGGAGATACGTTGAAATTGGTCCAGATCAGACAGGCCCTGTTGCTGAGGAGGGTAATACACTTGTCCATAATACTCGTTCCCTCCTTGTCATCCTGCTGATACTTTACATGACGCTCCGATGGACTGTGTGCTACCACAAATGGACGATCATCATCTGAGACATCCTCATCCAGGAGATGGCTGGGTGTTAAGGGTAAAACTTTGCTTTAGGATGTATGTTCTGGCACCAGAGATGTGATTTTCCACATTTCTTTGTTTTTTCCTGTGATTTTTTTGTCAACAACGGCTGTCTAACCAGAATGTCTGATGGAATCGGTTTAATCATCGACAAGGCAGAGACCAGTATGATCATCAATGGTGTGGGTGCCGAAGCCTGTATCATCGACGATGTAGTAGTCATCAGTTAGCCCATCACGATCACTGTTGTTACCGTCATCGTGGTCGACACCATAGCCACCGCCACTCTCAATGTCGCCAGCATAGTAGAAGATTTCTTAATCGATAATTTCTCCGTCGTGGGTGCTGACGACGGTTTCTTAAACTTGTGGGAAATCTCAGGGAAAGGTGTAGAAGGCTCAGATTTTGATTTCTCTGTTTATTCTGATGGAAAATCATGTCCTTTATATTTGTGAGAATTTTCTGAGGGACTGCGCTACCTGTGAGATGCCTGGTGAGTCTTTCTAGAAGATTTCTTGGGAAGCTCATGAGGTGATCGAACTTCCGACTGCTCCCTTTCTTTAACTCTCCTGGAAAATAAGGAAGAATCCTCACTGTCATCCCCACGAACAGGATCCTCCTTGGCTTCAAGCTTTTGAAGCAACAGCAGTAACCTCCCCTCTCTGTCTTTTAGGATTTTTGAAGAAATGGTACAACATACCTTATAGTCCTTCCTCTTGTGGCATGGGTAGAGGTAATATATGCAGTTCTTGTGCTGGTCATCTGAATGCAGCCTCTTCTTCCCACAGGTTCTGCATGGTCTGAAAAGACCTTTTTCTAGCCTGCTCTGACTTTGTAGAATCAAATTCGAAGCAGACGGTAACTGTTAGTAGTAGATAGATATATATTTCTCAGAAGGTTGAACTGAACAGTGCTCAGGAAGACTCCCACACACACGTGTCGTAGAGTATCTGAGAGTCAAAAGCCTCTGAGGGTACTGCAACCTGATTGGTTGAAGTTTGATTTATTTTAAATAATAATAAAGTTATTTACTAACGTGAAGGATTTCTGGCATTCCTAAGCTATGTTTAACAATATTCTGCTTTTCTAGTTCTACTGTGGGACTCCCACTTCAACTACGGGGACTGATTCAAGCATGTGAATCTATGAAAAATCCAATACTGGAGAAACAGGTTATTAACTCAAGTGAAACTCATACAGACGGGTATGCAGTGGCATTAGGAATTCCTGCTTGTTTTTCCTTACCCAACATACTGATGGCCATCATGACTCAAAAGAGGACCAAAGCTTTGGGTCGGGACAAAATATCTTTAGATCTTCTTTGTCTCACCCAGAAATTTGTGCACTATCCACTAATTCCATCTTCGATGCAATTGTTTATGGTGTACCAATATTATATTCCTGGAGGGGAGCTGGAATGGTGCCAGTCCACAAAAGAAAGTAGTTGCACTGACCCCAGTAACTATCATCCAATTAGCTTGATATATAGTTTCCAGAACATATTCTGCAAACAGATGTTGGATAAACTTACATCCTGGATGACAGATAACATCTTGAGTGAGTTAGAAGCTTGATTCAGGCCAAAGACCAGCACAATCGACCAGGTTTTTAACTTTCTTTTGTTAAGATGGAAGTCCATTGAAATTGCAAAAGGCAGAATATATGTTGCTTTTGTCAGGCTCCCGGAAGCCTTTGACAAGGTCTATAAAGAAGTTTTTGGAGGTTATGGCTTCATTGGGTGTCTCATGCAACTTACTACATGTAATTAGACGCTTATATACAAATGATTGTGCTCAAGTTAGGTGGCGCCTTCAGGGAGAGGTGGCTGAAAGGATCAAGATCAACAAGGGTGTTGCCAAGGTGGTTTCTGGGACTCCACCCTTTTCCTCTTCCTTATAAACAGGTGTATTAATTACTTATTAAATTGTGAGAATGACTTGCCTGTTTTGGCAAGTAAGAAGGTGCCCATGTTACTGTCTGCAGATGCCACCTTACGTATTCCTAAAACCCTAAAAATTTGGAAACCTTACTTGAAAGATTTGTAGCATTTAGCAACTTATATGGTCTGGAAGTAAAAACAGGGAAAACACCATTTATGGCATTAAAATGTAGGGGGAAATAAGTTTAGGTAATAAGGCACTTGAAGCAGTAATTGGGTTTTAGGCTATTGGTTGCTAGGCTATTAGATTTACATGTGTGGAGTGAGCAGATTGCAAAAAATACATCCTCCTAAAAAGCATTGATCAAGTGTGTTAATAAAATGTTCCACCTGTGTCAACACCTGTACCCTGATTTGCATATGGCTGGGCCCAAACTGGGGTGGCGTGGTGGGCAAAAAAACAATGGATTGAGATGTGGCCCAAGAGATTGCCAGTGGCTGAAATTGATTCAAGCTTATCATCCATCACCTTGTTGTTTTGCAGTTGCCGCCCTAGGTAAACTGGGTATGCCCCCCCTCCCCACCCCTACCCCCGACATCGCAACACAGACACACACCCCACACACATGCAGACACCACCAACACACATTCCCGCACACACACGAACAAACATACCAACAGACACACACACAGTCATACACGCACACCCTCATTCAGACATACACGCACACATCCATACAGACAGACACGCACACATTTCCATTCACACTACACCCCCGCATGCATACACGCACTCACACACCCCTCTATATACTCACACGCACACCCCATGCACGCACACATCACACAACACCCCCCCACCCCCTCCCCTAACGGACAATCAACTTACCTTGTCCGTTGATCTTCCGGGAGGGGACGGGATCCATGGGGGCTGCTCCGCCGCCAGCACCCCGTCAACAGAACACCACCACGCCGAATCACAGAATGTGATCCAGTGGGCGGTGTTCTGTTGACGGGGCGGTGGAGGTGGGGCAACCCCCACTTCCCCGCCACCTGCCAGTATGGCTGCTGGCGGCTCTCCGTCCGGAAAAGGTTGGCAGCTCTGGCCCTTACGCCACATCCTGTCCCCTAGGGGTCTTTGTCTGGTGTGAGTTGGGGCAGTCTGGCAATAACTCATTTTTTTTAAATAGCGCTTGGTAATACAGGCTCTACCATTTCATAGCACTCCAAAGCAGGTGCCATTCTTAACAAAATCGCTATAATTAATTTGCATCGACCTTGCAGAGATGAAGAGGTGAAAAAGCTATGTCAGGATTGTAATCTATGACATTCAGTTTCTGTCAAGACCTCTGCAGTGGGTGCATTAACCAACTGACTTGAGTAAAGTTTATCACTACTCAGTAGCAATAGTGCATGCTCTTGATAACCTCCTGAGGGTCACCAACCAAGCACATACGTTAGTTCTAGGCAAGAAGATAGCGAAAGCTGTTGTCTCCAAAATGGTGGAAAAGGAGTCGTGACTCCAGACCCAAGCGCTTCACGGCCTCAAGCTTGATAGCAAAAAAACATCTAGCCTTTGGATGTGAATTGGGCCTCTTCAAAAATAGTTCAGTTAGAACGAACTCGATAGAAAGGTATTACAACGATTTGAATGAGCCTCATTCCTTTTTTGTTCCAAGGGGAGATTAAGTGATTTGCCCAGATTCACAGGATATTGAGCCCGCCTTAGACTCAAACAGTGCTTTCCAGATCCAAAGTCAGAAGCTTTGGCCCTTACCCAACAAATTCTCTCCCCCAGGGTTCTTTGTCTGGTGCATGTTGGGGCAGTCTGGGAATAGCTCATTGTTTTAGGTTGAGCGTAAGCGTATGGCCTCTCTTATATACTTTAGTATATACTTATATACTTATTTGTGGGCTCTCTGCTTTTTCACTGGTTTGTTTCAGTGTTCTTAAAAAATCCTTGCTAGCTAGTGGTCAATTCTTCCTCTTAGTCCCACCTTTTCCTCAGTTGTACACTCCCCTGGAGCATGGCCCCAGAACTTGTACACTCCCACTTGTGCCACTGCAGCATGTGCTTAGAGACTATTTTTTTGTTAGGCTAGGAGCATTTGCCAAGAGCCCTGGATGTTTTCAGTGGCTCCATTCCGTTTCTGTAAACAGGGCTGTAAATTTTGCTCTTCTCTGGCTACATGTGCTGTTCATACAAAGTCCGAATTCAAATGTTAGAGGCTATTTTAAGAGGGCTCTTGTTTCCGCACCCTGCTGCTGCCGTGCAAAAACAGTTCGTACATGCTGCTGATGCATAAAGAAAATCGCTGCCATTACAATATTTTATATATATTCCCCCAATGTAAGATAACCGCCGCATGGCAATGGCAATGACATCATTAACATCATGACAAGGCCGTCTCTTTTCCTTCGCCGTTGCTTGTTATTTCCTGAGATTATGCTGAATACGGCAAAACGATGGAGAGGAAAGTGTCTGACAGCCCAGTCAACTGTTACAGGAACACTACGCCATCTTGGTACAGATACAGTTTTAAAATATACAAATGATAGTTACTTAAGAAACTTGAATTTTCATGTTTTTATTGTACCTTATGTAGGAAGCTGGTGTGTGGTGAGAACCTATGGTGTTATCACCTTATACCAGGTCCAGATATCCCCTATTAATGAAGTGTAGACAGTGTCTAGGAAGCCTGGGCTCTCTAGAGGTAGCTGTGGATGAGCAGCAAAGACATATCTAGGAGACATGCAAAGCTCATGCAATACCACCACAGCCACACAGCACTTACACACATGAAAGAACCACAGTGTTACAAAAATAAAGGTACTTTATTATGGTAACACAAATACTTAAATACTGTATAGATAATACTCCACTAGGAGGTGAGTAAACACAATATTATATATACATTAGAAGTCAGTGATCAGCATAGAAAGCAATAGCAAATAGGAAAATAATAGAAAATAGAGAAGGCCATAGGGGGAGACCAAACCATATACTAAGTAAGTGGAATGTGAAAGTCAGTCCCCCACCCAAGGACGTGGAATCTGTAGAGGGGTGCTGGAGGAACTAGGAACCCCAGAAGGTAAGTACCAGGGTGCCCCCCAGCGGCCAGGAGAGAAGAGGTTAGTGCCTGTTTTTCCCCAAACGTAACCTTTAGAAAAGGACTGTGAAAAACCCAGACAAGACGGGAAGAAACCAGAGGTGGATCCTGACAAAAGAGGTCCAGCAAAAGAAGGGGACCAAGTCCAGTTTGAGTTGGGGTGTCCGGTTGGGGCAGGAGCCCGTACCCACCCTTCAGGAGATGCAGGACCAGGTCAACAGTGAAGACAGAGAGTCAGCTGTGCAGCACTGGAGCAGAAGAGGAGTTCCAGAAGTGATGCAAGTGATGTCCCATGACGGAAGAAGAGTTGCAGTCTATTAGTGGTGTTGAAAATCCATCAACAAGCTTTGGCGAAAGCAAAAGTCTCAAATGAAGAGTTTCAGAGCTGCCGGGACCAGCAAGGTCCAGGGGGACTCAACCAAGGAAGGGAAGTCCCAGGTGACCCTCAGCAGTGAGGAGAGTCAGAAGACAAGGATGCAGCCCCAACAGGCAACTCACAGGCAACAGGCACAGGAGATGCAGTAAGGCCCACTCAGCACACCTGAAGAGCAGTCCCAAGTCACTGGGCGGGGCTACACGGAGCCTGAAGATCCCTTGGAGGAAGAGTCAGCAAGCCTTGATAGCTGCAAGAGTTGTGGTACACAAGGGTACTGTCCTGAAAGGAGAGGCAAGGGCTGACCGTCTCCCAAGTTGGATAGCTGTTAGAGAGGACCAAAGGGACCACTCCAGACCATGACCTGTGATGCAGTATCCATACAGTTCCAGAGGAGAGAATGACTCCTTCACTCCAAGGGAGGTTCCTTCTTGCTTCTTGTGAAGGCTGAAGACTCTTTGCCCTCAGAGGATGCACAGCAAGGAATATGTTACAGTTGTTGGAATGAGCCGGAGAAAAAATGTTGCAGAGCGGAGTCGTTGCTAGAGTTGCAGATTGTCGGTTCCTTGGAGGGTCCAGTTGCTGTCCTGATAGCCAGAAGATGAAGTAAACAATGCAGAGGAGCCCTACTGGAATCTTGGATGTCGAATCTGAAGACCCACCCTGGAGGGAGAGCCTAAATAGCCCAGAAAGGGGTATCGGTCACCTAGCATGGTGACCACCTATTATGAGGGGGCTGTGACATCATCTACCTGACCTGGTCACTCAGATGCTCCCATGGGCCTCTGTCCACCTTGGATTCAAAGTAACAGAATCAAGTTGTCACCTGGAGGAGCTCTGGGCACCACCCCTGGGGTTGTGATGGACAGGGGAGTGGTTACCGCCATTTCCATTGTCCAGTTCCACACCAGAGCAGGGACTGGGGGTCACTGGACTGATGCAAACTGGTTTATGCAAGGAGGGCACCAAATGTGCCCTTCAAAGCATACCAGTGGCTTGGGGAGGCTACCCCTCCCAAGCCAGGAAACACCTATTTCCAAAGTGAGAGGGTGTTGCCTCCAACTCCAAAGGAAATCCTTAGGTTTGCCTTCCTCTGCTTGAACTGGTCAAGCAGCAGGAGGGCAGAAACCTGTCTGTGGGGTAGCAGCAGCGTGGGCTGCCCGGAAACCCCAGAATAATGGTAGGAGCAATGTTGGGGGTCCTCTAAGGAGCCCCCGGAGTGGATAGAATCATACAATCAATACTGGCAACAGTACTGGGGTATGATTCCGACATGTTTGATACCAAACATGCCCAGGTTTGGAGTTACTATTATGTAGCTGGACACAAATAGAGATCTGTGTCCAGTTACACGGGTAAAATGACTTCCCCGCACTTACTAAGTCCAGGACAATGGAATTGGAATTTGTAGGGATACCTCTGTTCATGCAGAGGTGCCCTCACAAACAGGTACCTGCACCCTGCCCTCTGGGCTAGGAGGGCCTGCCATAGGGTTGACTTACAGTGCCCTGGTGCTGTGACCTGAGGTGAAAGGGTGCATGCACCTTTTCAGACAGGCTGCAATGGCAGGCCTGCAGACACATTTAGCTTGGGCTCCCATGGGTGGCATAATACATTCTGTAGCCCATGGGGAACCCCTGGTGTCCCAATGTCCTGGGTACCTAAGTACCATCCACTAGTGATTTATATGGGGGCACCAGTATGCCCATTGTGGGGTGTGCTAAGTCCTAAGCAACCAAATTTAGGGAGAGAGCACAGTCACTCGGGTCCCGGTTAGCAGGATCCCAGTGAACACAGTCAAAACACACTGACAGCAGGCAAAACATGGGGGTAACCATGCCCAAAAGAGGGTATTTGTAAGGAAATGCCTCCTTGGCATGGTTGCCCCCTGACTTTTTGCCTTTGCTGATGCTATGTTTACAATTGAAAGTGTGCTGAGGCCTGCTAACCAGGCCCCAGCACCAGTGTTCTTTCCCTAACCTGTACTTTTGTATCCACAATTGGCAGACCCTGGCATCCAGATAAGTCCCTTGTAACTGGTACTTCAAGTACCAAGGGCCCTGATGCCAAGGAAGGTCTCTAAGGGCTGCAGCATGTCTTATGCCACCCTGGAGACCTCTCACTCAGCACAGACACACTGCTTGCCAGCTTGTGTGTGCTAGTGAGGACAAAACGAGTAAGTCGACATGGCACTCCCCTCAGGGTGCCATGCCAGCCTCTCACTGCCTATGCAGTATAGGTAAGACACCCCTCTAGCAGGCCTTACAGCCCTAAGGCAGGGTGCACTATACCATAGGTGAGGGTACCAGTGCATGAGCATGATACCCCTACAGTGTCTAAATAAAACCTTAGACATTGTAAGTGCAGGGTAGCCATAAGAGTATATGGTCTGGGAGTCTGTCAAACACGAACTCCACAGCACCATAATGGCTACACTGAAAACTGGGAAGTTTGGTATCAAACTTCTCAGCACAATAAATGCACACTGATGCCAGTGTACATTTTATTGTAAAATACACCACAGAGGGCACCTTAGAGGTGCCCCCTGAAACTTAACCGACTATCTGTGTAGGCTGACTAGTTTTAGCAGCCTGCCACAAACCGAGACATGTTGCTGGCCCCATGGGGAGAGTGCCTTTGTCACTCTGAGGCCAGTAACAAAGCCTGCACTGGGTGGAGATGCTAACACCTCTCCCAGGCAGGAATTGTCACACCTGGCGGTGAGCCTCAAAGGCTCACCTCCTTTGTGCCAACCCAGCAGGACACTCCAGCTAGTGGAGTTGCCCGCCCCCTCCGGCCAGGCCCCACTTTTGGCGGCAAGGCCGGAGAAAATAATGAGAATAACAAGGAGGAGTCACTGGCCAGTCAGGACAGCCCCTAAGGTGTCCTGAGCTGAGGTGACTCTAACTTTTAGAAATCCTCCATCTTGCAGATGGAGGATTCCCCCAATAGGGTTAGGATTGTGACCCCCTCCCCTTGGGAGGAGGCACAAAGAGGGTGTACCCACCCTCAGGGCTAGTAGCCATTGGCTACTAACCCCCCAGACCTAAACACGCCCTTAAATTTAGTATTTAAGGGCTACCCTGAACCCTAGAAAATTAGATTCCTGCAACTACAAGAAGAAGGACTGCCTAGCTGAAACCCCTGCAGCGGAAGACCAGAAGACGACAACTGCCTTGGCTCCAGAAACTCACCGGCCTGTCTCCTGCCTTCCAAAGATCCTGCTCCAGCGACGCCTTCCAAAGGGACCAGCGACCTCGACATCCTCTGAGGACTGCCCCTGCTTCGAAAAGACAAGAAACTCCCGAGGACAGCGGACCTGCTCCAAGAAAAGCTGCAACTTTGTTTCCAGCAGCTTTAAAGAACTCTGCAAGCTCCCCGCAAGAAGCGTGAGACTTGCAACACTGCACCCGGCGACCCCGACTCGGCTGGTGGCGATCCAACCCCTCAGGAGGGACCCCAGGACTACTCTGATACTGTGAGTACCAAAACCTGTCCCCCCTGAGCCCCCACAGCGCCGCCTGCAGAGGGAATCCCGAGGCTTCCCCTGACCGCGACTCTTTGAATCTAAAGTCCCGACGCCTGGGAGAGACCCTGCACCCGCAGCCCCCAGGACCTGAAGGACCGGACTTTCACTGGAGAAGCGACCCCCAGGAGTCCCTCTCCCTTGCCCAAGTGGAGGTTTCCCCGAGGAACCCCCCCCTTGCCTGCCTGCAGCGCTGAAGAGATCCCGAGATCTCTCATAGACTAACATTGCGAACCCGACGCTTGTTTCTACACTGCACCCGGCCGCCCCCGCGCCGCTGAGGGTGACATTTCTGTGTGGACCTGTGTCCCCCCCGGTGCCCTACAAAACCCCCCTGGTCTGCCCTCCGAAGACGCGGGTACTTACCTGCAAGCAGACCGGAACCGGGGCACCCCCTTCTCTCCATTCTAGCCTATGCGTTTTGGGCACCACTTTGAACTCTGCACCTGACCGGCCCTGAGCTGCTGGTGTGGTGACTTTGGGGTTGCTCTGAACCCCCAACGGTGGGCTACCTTGGACCAAGAACTGAACCCTGTAAGTGTCTTACTTACCTGGTAAAACTAACAAAAACTTACCTCCCCCAGGAACTGTGAAAATTGCACTAAGTGTCCACTTTTAAAACAGCTATTTGTGAATAACTTGAAAAGTATACATGCAATTTTGATGATTTGAAGTTCCTAAAGTACTTACCTGCAATACCTTTCGAATGAGCTATTACATGTAGAATTTGAACCTGTGGTTCTTAAAATAAACTAAGAAAAGATATTTTTCTATATAAAAACCTATTGGCTGGATTTGTCTCTGAGTGTGTGTACCTCATTTATTGTCTATGTGTATGTACAACAAATGCTTAACACTACTCCTTGGATAAGCCTACTGCTCGACCACACTACCACAAAATAGAGCATTAGTATTATCTATTTTTACCACTATTTTACCTCTAAGGGGAACCCTTGGACTCTGTGCATGCTATTCCTTACTTTGAAATAGCACATACAGAGCCAACTTCCTACATTGGTGGATCAGCGGTGGGGTACAAGACTTTGCATTTGCTGGACTACTCAGCCAATACCTGATCACACGACAAATTCCAAAATTGTCATTAGAAATTGATTTTTGCAATTTGAAAAGTTTTCTAAATTCTTAAAAGACCTGCTAGGGCCTTGTGTTAGATCCTGTTTAGCATTTCTTTTAGAGTTTAAAAGTTTGGTAAAAGTTTGAATTAGATTCTAGAACCAGTTTTAGTTTCTTAAAAAGTATTCCAACTTTTAGAAGCATAATGTCTAGCACAGATGTGAATGTGGTGGAACTCGACACCACACCTTACCTCCATCTACAGATGAGAGAGCTAAGGTCACTCTGTAAACTAAAGAAAATAGCAATGGGCCCCAAACCTACCAAAGTACAGCTCCAGGAGCTTTTGGCAGAGTTTGAAAAGGCCAACCCCTCTGAGGATGGCAACTCAGAGGATGAAGATAGTGACTTGGAGGGAAATTCCCCCCCTCCAGTCCTACTTAGGGAGAGCAGGGCTTCTCAAGCCCTGACTCCACAAATAATAGTCAGAGATGCTGGTTCCCTCACAGGAGGGACCAACAACTCTGAAATCACTGAGGATAACCCCAGTGAAGAGGACATCCAGTTAGCCAGGATGGCCAAAAGATTGGCTTTGGAAAGACAGATCCTAGCCATAGAGAGGGAAAGACAAGAGATGGGCCTAGGACCCATCAATGGTGGCAGCAACATAAATAGGGTCAGAGATTCTCCTGACATGTTGAAAATCCCCAAAGGGATTGTAACTAAATATGAAGATGGTGATGACATCACCAAATGGTTCACAGCTTTTGAGAGGGCTTGTGTAACCAGAAAAGTGAACAGATCTCACTGGGGTGCTCTCCTTTGGGAAATGTTCACAGGAAAGTGTAGGGATAGACTCCTCACACTCTCTGGACAAGATGCAGAATCTTATGACCTCATGAAGGGTACCCTGATTGAGGGCTTTGGATTCTCCACTGAGGAGTACAGGATTAGGTTCAGGGGGGCTCAAAAATCCTCGAGCCAGACCTGGGTTGACTTTGTTGACTACTCAGTGAAAACACTAGATGGTTGGATTCAAGGCAGTGGTGTAAGTAATTATGATGGGCTGTACAATTTATTTGTGAAAGAACACCTGTTAAGTAATTGTTTCAATGATAAACTGCATCAGCATCTGGTAGACCTAGGACCAATTTCTCCCCAAGAATTGGGAAAGAAGGCGGACCATTGGGTCAAGACAAGGGTGTCCAAGACTTCAACAGGGGGTGACCAAAAGAAAGGGGTCACAAAGACTCCCCAGCAGAAGGGTGATGAGACAACCAAAACTAAAAATAGTAAAGAGTCTTCTACAGGCCCCCAAAAACCTGCACAGGAGGGTGGGCCCAGAGCCTCTTCACAAAACAATGGGTACAAGGGTAAAAACTTTGATCCCAAAAAGGCCTGGTGTCATAGCTGTAAACAGCATGGACACCAAACTGGAGACAAGGCCTGTCCCAAGAAAGGTTCCACTCCAAACTCCCATCCAGGTAACACTGGTATGGCTAGTCTCCAAGTGGGATCAACAGTGTGCCCAGAGCAAATCAGGGTCCACACTGAAGCTACTCTAGTTTCTGAGGGTGGGGTGGATTTAGCCACACTAGCTGTCTGGCCGCCTAACATGCAAAAATACAGACAGCAACTCTTAATTAATGGGACTAGAATAGAGGGCCTGAGGGATACAGGTGCCAGTGTCACCATGGTGACAGAGAAACTGGTTTCCCCTGGCCAATACCTGACTGGAAAAACTTACACAGTCACCAACGCTGACAATCAGAGAAAAGTACATCCCATGGCAATGGTTACTTTAGAATGGGGAGGGGTCAATGGCCTGAAGCAGGTGGTGGTCTCCTCAAATATCCCAGTGGACTGTCTGCTTGGAAATGACCTGGAGTCCTCAGCATGGGCTGAGGTAGAGCTAAAAACCCATGCAGCAATGCTGGGTATCCCTGAACTGGTGTGTGTGAAAACGAGAGCACAATGCAAGGCACAGGGTGAAAAAGTAGAGCTGGAGTCTGGAAAAATGGCCCAGCCTACCAAGAGAACAGGAAAGTCAGTTGGGAAACCAACTGCAACACAGCAAAAGAAAGGGAACCTCTCTTCTCAGGAAGAAGTTCTGCCCTCTGAGGGAACTGAGCCTTTGGAGCTTGAACCTTATCAGGTTGAGCTCTTAGGCCCAGGGGGACCCTCAAGGGAGGAGCTGTGTAAGGGACAAGAAACCTGTCCCTCTCTTGAAGGCCTTAGGCAGCAAGCTGCTGAAGAGTCCAAAGGCAAGAAAAATGGAACACATAGGGTCTATTGGGAAGATGGGCTCCTGTACACTGAGGCCAGAGACCCCAAACCTGGTGCCACTAGGAGAGTGGTAGTGCCTCAGCTGTTCAGAGAGTTCATCCTAACATTGGCCCATGACATTCCCCTTGCTGGACATTTGGGACAAACCAAGACGTGGGAGAGGTTAGTCAACCACTTCTACTGGCCCAATATGTCCAACATGGTTAAGGAGTTTTGCCTCTCCTGCCCCACCTGTCAAGCCAGTGGTAAGACAGGTGGGCACCCAAAGGCCCCCCTCATTCCACTTCCAGTGGTGGGGGTGCCCTTTGAAAGAGTGGGTGTGGACATAGTTGGTCCACTGGAACCTCCCACAGCCTCAGGAAATATGTATATCCTGGTAGTAGTGGATCATGCTACCAGGTATCCTGAAGCTATTCCCCTTAGGTCGACTACTGCCCCTGCAGTAGCCAAGGCCCTCATTGGTATCTTTACCAGAGTGGGTTTCCCTAAGGAGGTGGTGTCTGACAGAGGTACCAACTTCATGTCAGCATACCTAAAGCACATGTGGAATGAGTGTGGAGTGACTTATAAATTCACTACACCTTACCATCCACAAACTAATGGCTTAGTTGAGAGATTCAACAAGACATTAAAGGGCATGATCATGGGGCTCCCAGAAAAACTCAAAAGGAGATGGGATGTCCTCCTGCCATGTCTGCTTTTCGCTTACAGGGAGGTACCACAGAAGGGAGTAGGGTTCTCACCCTTTGAACTTCTGTTTGGTCATCCTGTAAGGGGACCACTTGCCCTTGTTAAAGAAGGCTGGGAGAGACCTCTCCATGAGCCTAAACAGGACATAGTGGACTATGTACTTGGCCTTCGCTCTAGAATGGCAGAGTACATGGAAAAGGCAACCAAAAACCTTGAGGCCAGCCAACAACTCCAGAAGTTTTGGTATGACCAAAAGGCTGCACTGGTTGAGTTCCAACCAGGGCAGAAAGTCTGGGTTCTGGAGCCTGTGGCTCCCAGGGCACTCCAGGACAAATGGAGTGGCCCTTACCCAGTGCTAGAGAGGAAGAGTCAGGTCACCTACCTGGTGGACCTGGGCACAAGCAGGAGCCCCAAGAGGGTGATCCATGTAAACCGCCTTAAGCTCTTCCACGACAGGGCTGATGTCAATCTGTTGATGGTAACAGATGAGGATCAGGAGGCAGAGAGTGAACCTCTCCCTGATCTTCTGTCATCAGACCCAAACGATGGTACAGTAGATGGAGTGATCTACTCAGACACCCTCTCTGGCCAACAGCAAGCTGATTGTAGGAGAGTCCTACAACAGTTTCCTGAACTCTTCTCCTTAACCCCTGGTCAGACACACCTGTGTACCCATGATGTGGACACAGGAGACAGCATGCCTGTCAAAAACAAAATCTTTAGACAGTCTGACCATGTTAAGGAAAGCATCAAGGTGGAAGTCCACAAGATGCTGGAATTGGGAGTCATTGAGCGCTCTGACAGCCCCTGGGCTAGCCCAGTGGTCTTAGTCCCCAAACCTCACACCACAGATGGAAAGAAAGAGATGAGGTTTTGTGTGGACTACAGAGGGCTCAATTCTGTCACCAAGACAGATGCTCATCCAATTCCAAGAGCTGATGAGCTCATTGATAAATTAGGTGCTGCCAAATTTCTAAGTACCTTTGACTTGACAGCAGGGTACTGGCAAATAAAAATGGCACCTGGAGCAAAAGAAAAGACAGCATTCTCCACACCTGATGGGCATTATCAGTTTACTGTTATGCCCTTTGGTTTAAAGAATGCCCCTGCCACCTTCCAAAGGTTGGTGAATCAAGTCCTTGCTGGCTTGGAGTCCTTTAGCACAGCTTATCTTGATGATATTGCTGTCTTTAGCTCCACCTGGCAGGATCACCTGGTCCACCTGAGGAAGGTTTTGAAGGCTCTGCAATCTGCAGGCCTCTCTATCAAGGCATCCAAATGCCAGATAGGGCAGGGAACTGTGGTTTACTTGGGACACCTTGTAGGTGGAGGCCAAGTTCAACCACTCCAACCCAAGATCCAGACTATTCTGGACTGGGTAGCTCCAAAAACCCAGACTCAAGTCAGGGCATTCCTTGGCTTGACTGGGTACTACAGGAGGTTTGTGAAGGGGTATGGATCCATTGTGACAGCCCTCACTGAGCTCACCTCCAAGAAAATGCCCAAGAAAGTGAACTGGACTGTGGACTGCCAACAGGCCTTTGACACCCTGAAACAGGCAATGTGCTCAGCACCAGTTCTCAAAGCTCCAGATTATTCTAAGCAGTTCATTGTGCAGACTGATGCCTCTGAACATGGGATAGGGGCAGTTTTGTCCCAAACAAATGATGATGGCCTTGACCACCCTGTTGCTTTCATTAGCAGGAGGTTACTCCCCAGGGAGCAGCGTTGGAGTGCCATTGAGAGGGAGGCCTTTGCTGTGGTCTGGTCCCTGAAGAAGCTGAGACCATACCTCTTTGGGACTCACTTCCTAGTTCAAACTGACCACAGACCTCTCAAATGGCTGATGCAAATGAAAGGTGAAAATCCTAAACTGTTGAGGTGGTCCATCTCCCTACAGGGAATGGACTTTATAGTGGAACACAGACCTGGGACTGCCCATGCCAATGCAGATGGCCTTTCCAGGTTCTTCCACTTAGAAAATGAAGACTCTCTTGGGAAAGGTTAGTCTCATCCTCTTTCGTTTGGGGGGGGGTTGTGTAAGGAAATGCCTCCTTGGCATGGTTGCCCCCTGACTTTTTGCCTTTGCTGATGCTATGTTTACAATTGAAAGTGTGCTGAGGCCTGCTAACCAGGCCCCAGCACCAGTGTTCTTTCCCTAACCTGTACTTTTGTATCCACAATTGGCAGACCCTGGCATCCAGATAAGTCCCTTGTAACTGGTACTTCAAGTACCAAGGGCCCTGATGCCAAGGAAGGTCTCTAAGGGCTGCAGCATGTCTTATGCCACCCTGGAGACCTCTCACTCAGCACAGACACACTGCTTGCCAGCTTGTGTGTGCTAGTGAGGACAAAACGAGTAAGTCGACATGGCACTCCCCTCAGGGTGCCATGCCAGCCTCTCACTGCCTATGCAGTATAGGTAAGACACCCCTCTAGCAGGCCTTACAGCCCTAAGGCAGGGTGCACTATACCATAGGTGAGGGTACCAGTGCATGAGCATGATACCCCTACAGTGTCTAAATAAAACCTTAGACATTGTAAGTGCAGGGTAGCCATAAGAGTATATGGTCTGGGAGTCTGTCAAACACGAACTCCACAGCACCATAATGGCTACACTGAAAACTGGGAAGTTTGGTATCAAACTTCTCAGCACAATAAATGCACACTGATGCCAGTGTACATTTTATTGTAAAATACACCACAGAGGGCACCTTAGAGGTGCCCCCTGAAACTTAACCGACTATCTGTGTAGGCTGACTAGTTTTAGCAGCCTGCCACAAACCGAGACATGTTGCTGGCCCCATGGGGAGAGTGCCTTTGTCACTCTGAGGCCAGTAACAAAGCCTGCACTGGGTGGAGATGCTAACACCTCTCCCAGGCAGGAATTGTCACACCTGGCGGTGAGCCTCAAAGGCTCACCTCCTTTGTGCCAACCCAGCAGGACACTCCAGCTAGTGGAGTTGCCCGCCCCCTCCGGCCAGGCCCCACTTTTGGCGGCAAGGCCGGAGAAAATAATGAGAATAACAAGGAGGAGTCACTGGCCAGTCAGGACAGCCCCTAAGGTGTCCTGAGCTGAGGTGACTCTAACTTTTAGAAATCCTCCATCTTGCAGATGGAGGATTCCCCCAATAGGGTTAGGATTGTGACCCCCTCCCCTTGGGAGGAGGCACAAAGAGGGTGTACCCACCCTCAGGGCTAGTAGCCATTGGCTACTAACCCCCCAGACCTAAACACGCCCTTAAATTTAGTATTTAAGGGCTACCCTGAACCCTAGAAAATTAGATTCCTGCAACTACAAGAAGAAGGACTGCCTAGCTGAAACCCCTGCAGCGGAAGACCAGAAGACGACAACTGCCTTGGCTCCAGAAACTCACCGGCCTGTCTCCTGCCTTCCAAAGATCCTGCTCCAGCGACGCCTTCCAAAGGGACCAGCGACCTCGACATCCTCTGAGGACTGCCCCTGCTTCGAAAAGACAAGAAACTCCCGAGGACAGCGGACCTGCTCCAAGAAAAGCTGCAACTTTGTTTCCAGCAGCTTTAAAGAACTCTGCAAGCTCCCCGCAAGAAGCGTGAGACTTGCAACACTGCACCCGGCGACCCCGACTCGGCTGGTGGCGATCCAACCCCTCAGGAGGGACCCCAGGACTACTCTGATACTGTGAGTACCAAAACCTGTCCCCCCTGAGCCCCCACAGCGCCGCCTGCAGAGGGAATCCCGAGGCTTCCCCTGACCGCGACTCTTTGAATCTAAAGTCCCGACGCCTGGGAGAGACCCTGCACCCGCAGCCCCCAGGACCTGAAGGACCGGACTTTCACTGGAGAAGCGACCCCCAGGAGTCCCTCTCCCTTGCCCAAGTGGAGGTTTCCCCGAGGAACCCCCCCCTTGCCTGCCTGCAGCGCTGAAGAGATCCCGAGATCTCTCATAGACTAACATTGCGAACCCGACGCTTGTTTCTACACTGCACCCGGCCGCCCCCGCGCCGCTGAGGGTGACATTTCTGTGTGGACCTGTGTCCCCCCCGGTGCCCTACAAAACCCCCCTGGTCTGCCCTCCGAAGACGCGGGTACTTACCTGCAAGCAGACCGGAACCGGGGCACCCCCTTCTCTCCATTCTAGCCTATGCGTTTTGGGCACCACTTTGAACTCTGCACCTGACCGGCCCTGAGCTGCTGGTGTGGTGACTTTGGGGTTGCTCTGAACCCCCAACGGTGGGCTACCTTGGACCAAGAACTGAACCCTGTAAGTGTCTTACTTACCTGGTAAAACTAACAAAAACTTACCTCCCCCAGGAACTGTGAAAATTGCACTAAGTGTCCACTTTTAAAACAGCTATTTGTGAATAACTTGAAAAGTATACATGCAATTTTGATGATTTGAAGTTCCTAAAGTACTTACCTGCAATACCTTTCGAATGAGCTATTACATGTAGAATTTGAACCTGTGGTTCTTAAAATAAACTAAGAAAAGATATTTTTCTATATAAAAACCTATTGGCTGGATTTGTCTCTGAGTGTGTGTACCTCATTTATTGTCTATGTGTATGTACAACAAATGCTTAACACTACTCCTTGGATAAGCCTACTGCTCGACCACACTACCACAAAATAGAGCATTAGTATTATCTATTTTTACCACTATTTTACCTCTAAGGGGAACCCTTGGACTCTGTGCATGCTATTCCTTACTTTGAAATAGCACATACAGAGCCAACTTCCTACAGTATTTTCCTACATAACCCCGCCCACCCCGAAACGAAGGACAATAGGACTAACCTTGGCCGGATGAGTCCTTAATGTCTGAGTGGAAATATCTGGAGAGTACGTTTGCATTGGAGTGGTTTCTCCCAGTATTATTTTCCACTGTACGTCCCCTTCCCTGTGGAGAGATGGACCACACTATCAGTTTGGGTTTCTGTCCTGTAATGTGCCTAAACTGTGGGCCCTCTAGTTCCCTAGTTGGAGGTTGTGGACTTAAGGATATTAGAAAAGGGCAGGACTGCTGTCCCTTGGGCTCTATAGCAGGGCGGGCTGCTGTCCTAAGTGGTGTAGAACAGGACAGGGTGGTTGTCCTAATGGCTCTAAAGGAGGACAGGATTGCTGTCCTAAGTTTTCTGAGGTGGAGCCGAGTTGCTGCCCCAATGTTTCCCTGGAAGGACAGGATGGCTGTTCCATGTTTTTTAAAGTAGGACAGGGTTGCTGTTGTACCCTAGGTTTCTTTCGGATGGATTCTTTCACCCCTAGGAGCTCAACTGTGATAGCATTAGGCCCCTGTGGTACATGTTCCACCCAGGGAGTGAGTTCCTCCTTCAGAGGAGTGGGATCCTTATTGGGAGTGTGAGCAGGAGGGAAGTCTGTATCCTGCCTGTCTATGTTTTTAGGAGTGTCCTGAGCCATTATTCCAGGCTCCAGGGTTCCTTGCTTTACTTGTTCTTTAGCCAGTGTTGAGGTTAAGGCAAGAAAGTATTTAGGGATGCCCAGCATGGCTGCATGGGCTTGAAACTCTACTTGAGCCCAAGCTGAGGTGTCCAGGTCATTCCCTAGGAGGCACTCTACAGGTAAGTTAGAGGATACTACAACTTTTTTTGGTGCCAGTAACCCCATCCCAGCTAAAGTCTACCATAGCTATGAGGAGGCACTGAGTGGGGCTATTCACATCAGTTAGTGACTTGGTACCTGTGACCAAGTATGTGTTGTTCAGGTGACAGTAGTTTTTCAGATACTATGGTGACACTGGCACCTGTGTCCCTGTAGGCCTCAGACTCAACACCATTTATCCAGGGGTGCTGCTTGTACTTATCCGTATTAAGGGGACAAGCAGCTATGATGGTAAGGCAAATGACACTCAGAGACAAAAGCTGTCTCAGGGGTTTCTACGTCTACCCCAGGTCCCTGTACAGTCCCAAAGGTGAACCCCACTACACTTTTGGGCTGACTACTACTACCACTGTTGTTAATACTTCTAGGGGTACTAGTGGTAGAAGTAGTGGTAGCAGGCTTGGTGCTATGTTTAGGACAAGTGCTATCACCTACCCTGTGGCCTGGTTGCCTACAAATGTAGCACCAAGGTTTCTTGCTGGAAGAGGACTTAGACCCAACCCCAGAAAAGTTTTGTGGGCCTGCGGAGGGTTAGTTTTGTTTGTCTTTGTCCCCATCCTTGTCCTGATACTTACCTGCTTCCTTCTTTTTGTGGTCACCCCCTGTGTGAGATTTCCTACTCACTCATGTGCGGACCCACTTGCCTGCCTTCTTTCCCAATTCTTGGGGAGAGGTCAGATCAGAGTCCACCAGGTATTGATGTAGCTGATCATATATACAGTTATTTAAAATGTGCTCTTGTACAATCAGATTGCACAAGCCCCGGTAGTCATTTACTTTGCTCCCATGCAACAAGCCTTCCAGAGCCTTCACAGGACAGTCCACAAAACCTACCCAATCTTGGGAGGACTTTTGTTGGTTTCCCTGAACTTTACCCTGTTTTGTTCAGTGGTCAAACCAAAACCATCTAATAGCGCACTATTTAATTATTGTCTGCATCTTCCTCTCTGACAGTAGGGAGTTTGTCTCTTCCTTTGTCAGAGAAGGAGAGCCACATAATTGCTACCCACTGCATCTGGGGGACCCTCTGCACCTTACAAGCCCTTTTCAAAGAAGTGAACTATTTGTAGATATAATCTCCCACCACGTACGGTGGAACTATCTTATTCAAGTTTCTAGAGTCATAAGAGCCCTCCCGGACCATGGTGTCCCTGAAACTGAAATAGCTGCCACCATGGGGTGCTAACCCTAAACCCTGCCTTTCTCTCTCCATTGCCAGAGCCTCCCTAGCTAGGGCAAGCTGCTGCTGCAGCCTCAGTTTAGCCTCCTCCAATTTCAGTTGTTTCAATCCCCTGTCTAGGGAATTCTCTCCTCAATGGGAACAATGGGTCCCCTCAGGTACTGAGGTTAAGTGAGAGTTAGCAGAGGATAACCTAGCCCTCCTACTGGGGACCCTCTGAACCAGGTCTCTAGGAGTAAAGGTGCCCTACTAGTGTGAGCCCCTCCTTCTCACTACCCTACCTACTAGGCTTCTGGTAGGGCTGTGGTGATCCCGGTGTGTGCCTGATCTATCCTGTCTAGGACTGGTGGATCAGGCTCTGCTTCTTCTTCCTCCTCCTGGCTATCAGCAGAATCATGATCAGTCTGGAGGAGTAAGCCCAGAAGCAGATTCTTGTTGGGATTCCTCCTAGTCTTCAGTTTCCCAGAGGCACCCATCTTTCTTAAATCTTGAAAAGTTAGACTCTCATACTGAGAGTCCAGGGCCTGAGAAATGTGCTCTACTGAAGACACAATGTCTAGCTAGAGTGGTGTAGGAGTCTCTAACTACCCTAACACCTAGTGAAGTTTGGAGCAAGGGCTATGCTAGACCCCTAGCTTACCCAAATCTAGGAGACTAGAAATCCTAACAACTAAGTGTAGTGTGTACCTAGCAGTTAGTAATGGCCTTTCCTGTGGAAAGTAACCAGTGACAGAGTGGTAAAGCGTCTTATCCCACCGCTACAACCAATGTAGGAAGCTGGCCTGCTGTGTGGTGAGCATCTATGGTGTTATCACCTTAAATCAGGTCCAGGTATTCCCTATTAGTGAAGTGTAGACAGTGTCTAGGAAGCCAGGGCTCTCTAGAGGTAGCTGTGGATGAGCAGCCAAGACTTATCTAGGAGACATGCAAAGCTTATGTAATATCACTATAGTCACAAAGCACCTACACACATGAAAGAACAACGTAGTGTTACAAAAATAAAGGTACTTTACTATGGTAACACAAATACAAAAATATTGTATAGGCAATACTCCACTAGGAGTTGAGTAAACACTATTATATATACTTTCGAAGTCAGAGATTAGCATAGAAAGCAATGACAAATACGAAGATAATAGAAAATAGTGAAGGCCCTAGGGGAAAACCAAACCATATACTAAGTAAGTGGAATGTGAAAGTCAGTCCCCCACCCAAGGAAGTGGAATCTGTAGAGGGGTGCTAGAAAAACTAGGTACCCCAAAAGGTAAGTGCCAGGGTGGCCCCCAGCGACCAGGAGAGAAGAGATAAGTACCTTTTTTTCCCAAACCCACAGGTAACCTTTAGAAAAGGACTGTGCGAGACCGAGACAAGACGGGAAGAAACCAAAGGTGAATAATGACAGAAGAGGACCTGAAAAAGAAGGGGACCAAGTCCAGTTCGAGTTGGAGTGTCCGGTTGGGGCAGGAGCTACTACCCACCCTTCTGGAGATGCAGGACCAGGTCGACGGTGAAGACAAAGAGTCAGCTGTGCAACACTGGAGCAGAAGAGGCATTCAAGAAGTGATGTCCCGTAATGGAAGAAGATTTGTAGTCAGTCAGTGGCGTTGGAAAACCACCAACAAGCCTTGGCAAAGGCAAAAGTCACAAATGAAGAGTTGCAGAGCTGCCGAATACCAGCAAGGTCCACAGGTACTCAACCAAAGGAGGGGTGACCCTCAGCAGTGGGGAAACTTGGAAGCTGAGGATGCAGCCCCACAGACAACCCACAGGCAGCAGGAACAGGAGTTGCAGTGAGGCCTACTCAGCACACCTGGAGAGGAATCCCATTTTGCTGGAGCAGTAGGCAGAAGACTGTGCTTTGCAGGGAAGAGTGCTGGAGGCCAGGGCTACCAAGAGTCTAAAGATCCCTTGGAAGAAGAGCCAACAAGCCTTGGTAGCTGCAAGAGTCGCAGTGCACAGGGGTACTGTCCTGCAAAAAGAGGCAAGGGCCCACCATCTCTCAAGTTGAACAGCTGGTAAAGAGGACCACTCCAGACCACCATCTGTGATGCAGGATCCACGCAGTTTTGGAAGAGAGGAGATCCATGTAGCCGGTCATTGTTGCAGTTGGTGCCTGTAGATGCAGGGAAGTGACTACTTCACTCCAAGGGCGATTCCTTTTTGCTTCTTGTGCAGGCTGAAGACTCGTCACCCTCAGAGGATGCACTGCCAGTGAAATGTTGTAGTTGCTGGCAGGAGCAGCAGAAACAATGTTGCAGAGCGGAGTCATTGCTGGAGTTGCAGTTTGTCCGTTCCTGGAGGGTCCAGTTGCAGTCCCGGTGGCCAGAAGATGAAGTAAACGATGCAGAGGAGCCCTGCTGGAATCTTGCACGTCAAATCTGGAGACCCATCATGGAGGGAGGGCTCAGGAAGGGGTATTGGTCACCTAGCAGGGTGGCCAACAATCAGGAGGGGACTGTGATGTCACCTGCCTGACCTGCCACTCAGATGCTCCCAGGGACCTCTGCCCAAATTGGATTCAAGATGGCAGAATCAAGTGGCCACCTGGAGGAGCACTGGGCACCACCCCTGGGGTGGTGATGGACAGGGGAGTGGTTACTCCCCTTTCCATTGGCCAGTTCCTCTCCAAAGCAGGGACCAGGGGTCACTGGACTGGTGCAAACCAGTTTGAGCAAGGAGGGCACCAAAAGTGCCCTTAAAAGCATGCCTTGGGCTTGGGGAGGCTACTCCTCCCAAGCCATGTAACACCTATTTCCAAAGGGAGAGGGTGTTTCCTCCCTCTCCCAAAGAAAATCCTTTGTTCTGCCTTCATCTGGTTCAGGTGGCTAAGCAGCTGGAGGGCAGAAACCTGTCTGTGGGGTGGCAGTAGCGTGGGCTGCCCGGAAAACCCCAGAAGACTGGCAGGAGCAATACTGGGAGTCCTCTAAGGAGCCCCTGGGGCGCATAAAATCACAACCAATACTGGCAACAGTAATGGGGTGTGATTCCGACATGTTTGAAACCAAACATGCCGAGGTTTGGAGTTACCATTCTGTAACTGGACACAGGTCCTCTTCCGTGAGCTGCAGGGTTATAGTTCATGGCAACCGTCTCATTGGCCCACGTATCCTCTCATTCCTCTCCCCTGCTGTCTTATATGTGACAGGGATGGCATTACAGTGTGTTGCAAAGAATACACCAACACCTAGTCTGCGACCTTCCACAGGGTTGGGTTTGGCTTTTGCACTGAAAGTTTTATCTGCTTTCAAGCCTCAGCAGCAAGTGCAATTTAATTGTGTGTTTGTGGGCTCATATTAGGAGTGACTCAATACCCCCACAGTTTATTTGCCAGTAATAATACATTTTTCACATTTTTAACCCCAGTCGTGCTGGGTGCCAGACTAGCCAGGGCATGAGGTACGACCTAGTTCTGGCAGGCTGGATCTAATTATACATTTTTCACATTTTGGGCATCACTCATGCTGGGTGCCTGTCTAGCCGGGGCTTGAGGTACAGCCTAGTGCTTGCAGGCTGGAGCTCAACTGCCTTCGGGTACTTTCAGCATCCTGATGGCCTTGTGGCGCAAAGGTTTGCTCAAAGTTGACCTCTCTAGCAAGGGGCATTATGCAAAATCGGTGTCTTTAGAGGGTTGGGTATGTTCTTTTCTAGTCATCAACTCGGTTACTGTACCGGTTGTTATTACTAATTTCAAACAGTAGTCACGCATGTACAACGTTAGAACACATCCTTGCTTTTAACAGACAATGGGACCACCACCAAACCGTTCAGCACGACACGCTCTTCCTGTCTAGGTCATGCATGGTTCCCCACACTAGGCTGGTGGGGGTGGGGTCAAAATAGTAACCTCTCCCACCATTCAATGTCTTTCGAAGCTCTCTCATGGCTGGAGCTTTTGTTTTACAGGTGGGAGTAGTTTGTGCTTTAAGGGCCTTGTTTGTAATAGTATTGCAGTAGGCCTGCTAGGCCTGAAAATGTGCAGAGCACTGTGCCCTCTAGGGGCTACATATATGGTTATACCACATTACTTTCTGCCATTCTGTTTTCATATCGTTAGGCCCTTAAGGGGCGGACTATATGCTTACATGACCATGTGTCTTACAACTGCTATTTTTATCATGGTGTCCTCTAGGGGCTGTTCTGAGCATTACAATCAAGATATTACAATATTTGATCAGAAATTCATCCCATAATGATTAGCGGGGCATTCCTTTTACAAATACTTTTGCACATACCTCACCGTGTGGTGGTCCGCTAAGACAATGGGACTGATCTGAGCATTACAGTCAAGATACTACAATATTTGCTGGGACCTGCCTATAACTCACCCGCGCAACATGCTCCTTATGTCTAGGTCATCTCTGGGTCCCCACACTGGGTTGGGGGGACCCCAAAAGAATAATATACAAAAATATTATAAAAAATAGCAATATTTTCATTTTTTGCTGCAGAGAGAGGAAAAAGGTAAATGGAAGTGCTTTAGTTATTTGCAGAGCCACTGGAATTATGTGGCAGAGAGGACCAAATTATGCGGCAGGGTTGACCAATTTATGTGACAAAAAAGTCCAGTCATGCATTTACAATGGCAATAGCGCTAACTCAAGCAAATGCGAGACTTGTTGCAATGCAAATGCTTGTTTTATATAGCGCTTGGTAATACAGGATCTGCCATTTCATAGCACTGCAAAGCAGGAGCCATTCTTAACAAAATCGCTATAATTAATTTGCATCAACCTTGCAGAGATGAAGAGGTGAAAAAGCTATGTCAGGATTGTAATCTGTGACATTCTCATTCTGTCAAGACCTCTGCAGTGGGTGCATTAACCTACTGACTTGAGTAGAGCTTAACACTAGGCAATAGCACGTGCTTTTGATAACCTCCGGAGGGTCACCAACCAAACACATAGGTTAGTTCGAGGCAAGAAGATGGTGAAAGGTGTTGTCTCCAAAATGGAAAATTAGTTATGCGTCCAGACCCAAGCATTTAACGGCCTCAAACTTGATAGGAAAAAAACCATCTACCCTTTGGATGTAAATTGGGCCTCAGCGAATAGAGTTCAGTTAGTAGAAGCAGCCATTTTTCTTCTCTCAGAATTCACCAGTGTCATGGCATTGACTGCGACCTTGCAGATGCCACTTACGGAGGCACTGTCTAAAACAGCACTTGAATAGCACTGTTTCCTGTTTGAAGAGGCTCCACCTTGAATATGCCCCAGTCGATGTCACAGCAGCAGAACACTTCTCCATCACCCTCTAGACTCCTGTGTGTAACGATCCATGCATTGTCTGTCAAAGTCCAGTACTGTTTAACCTGCTCTTCCCACTTCTAACCCCAGGCTTTATGTAACCACTCCACTAAGTTTCCATGCATCATTTGATGTAAAAGATGTGCATTATTTCTGATTTCCGTGGTTACCAAGTACATGGAAAATCAATGTCAAGAAAACATCTTTCTGACCCTATCGAGTGGCCCTTTTCTCACTCCAGCTCCTACTGGTGTTCCTCTCAGTGCTTCACCATGCCTTTTCTGTGTCTATAGGAATATACATGTGTTTGTTTGTATGAGTACAAACCCCAAGGTCTACATCTCAAAGTCAATCCTGGACAGTAACAGTAAAGACTCCATGAGCAGGAGATGTTTTAAACAGGAGAACTGTTGTTTCACAAACTGCAACAGGAGCAGCCACTGATTGTACTTATGAAACCCAAATGTGTTGTTGTGACTGAAGTCTTCTTTTGTATAAGACAACAAAGAAAGACTACAAATAGATGCTATGAGGAGTCCAGATTTTTCGCTAGTACAACATTAATATGTTATTATAATATGGCTTGCACAGGGCCACAGTGGAAAGACCAGAGACAATTGAAATAGTGTACATCAAGTGGGTTGTTTACATAATTGCATCACACATTTTGTTCACATTACAAATATTTGAAATTTGAGGTCCTGGCCTTTAAGTGAAGCTAGCCTGAATATGGGCTAAGGTAGCCCAGAGGTGTAATGTCCTCAGCAAAAATCTGTGTGTCAACAGGTATTAAATGTTTGATTCCCAGAGGTGCTAGCTTGGCCTTTCATCATTCAGGGTGATACCACCTGAGCCTTTGAATGATATATCACACCATCACTGCATGGAAGAGACCGGCTGTCACTGAACTAAACCATTGAGCCCAAACCACCACTATCCCGGTTAGTGAGAACTTTCAGAACCCAGTGGAAGGGGTGCCACAGCTTTAGATGACATCATACAGAAGGCAAAAAGGTGCAAAACAAACGGTGAGAAGATAAAAATATATGTTTCATCTCATGTCTGTCTCTTGGTCTTTTCCTTGTCCTGGAGTCATATCTTATCATAGTTTTGTGTGTGATGCCATGTGGTTCCTCAGGATTTTGTATGGCAGCTGGAAACAGGAGGAACTACTCAGGGAATGAGGTGATAAAATGATGTTGCTGGTGGCATAATGCCATGCACATGAATGATCATCTACCTTCTGTAGTGATTTACATGGTAATAAGTGCTTCACAATGTGTATTTGCCTGTCTCATGTGTTGAGCATCTGTGTCTTATCTTCAGATCACCGATTATCATGGCCACTGCAATTATGCAGCAAATGGCAGGCAAAAGTATGTGGCAGCGGTGCCTGATTTATGTGGCAATAAAGTACAAATTATGCTGCATATTCAGCTGCAACATTATTTTGCTATTTTGTCATTTAACACACATTAATATTGTCTGAGCAAAGATTTCTCCTTATTAGTATGACCACAAGAGTCAGCAACTAAACAGTGACTCAATCAAACAAGAAACTTGTAAAGTGCGCTAATCTCCCCGAGGGGTATCCAGGCACTGACGTGAGGAGTGTCTATTTGATCAGTCAGCTCTTGAGTCCGCTCCTGAACTCAGCGATGGACGGTGCTGTCCGGAGATGGATGGGGAGGTCTTTCCAGGCATTACCAGCGAGGTGGGAGAAGGAGTGACCTCCAATTTGAGTGTGATAAATGCATGGAAGGTTGGTGAGGGCAAAGGAGGCAGACCGCAGGTGTCTGGTGGGCTGGTGGAAGGTCAGGGGTTGTTGTGGTATTCTGCTCTGGCGTTGTGAACGGCTCTGTAGGCGTGAATGAGTAGTTTGAAGTGGCAACACATTTGGATCGGAAGCTAGTGCAGGCTACGAAGGTGGGAGGGGTGATGTGGGCTCAGTTGGGCAGGTCCAGGGTGATTCTTACAGCTGCGTTCTGGATGGTTCAGAGGCAACTGAGGAGATGGGTGGAAGTTTCAGCCTAGAGGGCGCTCCCGTAGTTGAGTCTGCTGGTGATGAGTGCGAGGGTGACGGTTCTTCTGGTGGGGATCCAGCTGAAGATTTTCCGGAGCCTTCAGAGGGTGTTGAAGCAGGTGGAGGCAGTCGAGTTGACCTGACATCTCATGGAGAGTTCACTGTCGATGATGATGATTCCGAGGTTTTGGGCGTGAGTGGTGGTGGTAGGTGGAGGTCCGAGGGCAGTGGGCCACCAGGAGCCATCCCACTATGAGGGGTGGTCTTCCAAAGAGGAGAACTTTGGTTTTGTCGGTGTTGAAATGGAGGCAGTTGGCTTTCATCCAGTTGGCCACACTGTTCATGGCATTCTGAAACCTAGACCTGGAGCAGTCAGTGTCTTCAGAGAGGTAGAGTATGAGCTGTATATCGTCGGCATAGGAAACAATGCTGAGAACATGGCTGCGGGTGCTGAGGGTCAGTGCGGTCATGTAGAAGTTGAATAGTGTTGGGCTGACTGAGAAGCCCTGGGGTACACCGCAGATGATTTTCTTGTGGTTGGAGGTGAATGGTAGGTGGGGGGTCTTTTGGGTGCATCTGGTGAGAAAGGAAGATCATAGCTTGAGGGAGTTGCCTTGGATGCCGATGTGGTGGTGTCTTTGGATGGGAGATGGTTGGAGACAGTGTCAAAGGCCGCTGACAGGTCGAGGAGGATCAGTGCTGCTAAGTTGGCATGGTTGAGGATGGCTCTGGTGTCATCTGTGGCAGCTACAAGGGCTTTTTCTGTACTGTGGTTCAGACGGAAGCCAGATTGGGAGGGGTCGAGCAGGTGGTTGGACTCTAGGTAGTCTGTGAGTACCTTTGCCAGTAAGGGAAGGAGCAAAATGGGGCGGTAGTTCTTTAGGTCGGATGGTGCGGCTCGTAGGTTTCTTTAGTAGGGGTTTGACTTCGGCGTGCTTCCAGGTTTCCGGGAACGTGGCGGTGCTGAGTGCTGCATTGATATTGCTAGTGAAAGGTGGACCGATTGCTTTGTGCCCAAGGTTGAAGAAGTGGTGGGGCTCCGGAGTTGATGGAGGTCATTGTTGTGGTGTTGAGGGGTGTCCTCTTGGTCAGGCGATGTTGAAGGTGGTCGGTTGGAAGGGCAGGGAGGGCTGGTCTCAGCCGTTGTGATTCGAAGTTTTTGTAGATGTTGACAATCTTGGAAGGGAAGAAGTCGGCGAGCGAGTTACAGAGGGATTGAGAGGGTGGATTGTATTTTCGACAGCATCTGAGGAGGAAAATTCTCTGATGATGGTGAAAAGCTCCTTGGTGCAGTTGGTGGACTGGAAGCAGATGTCTGCTTTCCTTGCCTTTCTGATGGCATGGTGGTAGGATTTGAGGGCTGTTTTGAAGGCCATATGGCCGTCTGGGTCTCTGCTGGTGCACCATCGTCTCTCAAGGGGATTGCATTTCTCGGCCTTGAGTTCAGGGGTAAGCCAGCTGGCGGGCCTTTTGGCTCTTCTGGAGTTGGAGGTTTTGATGGGTGTGATGGTGTCGGCACTAGTGGTAATCCAATTGGATAGGTGGGCAGCTGCTTGATTGACGTCAGATGTGTGGAGGGTGGTGGTGTTGAGGGTGGTTGTCCGGATTCGTAGATGGTGTTCCCATTGCGACGGGTGGTGGGAGGAGGAGTGGTGGGCAGTGGGGAGCCAGTGATGGTGGAATGGACGATCCTGTGGTCTGTCCAGGGGAGCTCCGATGTGTAGCTGAACTGGATCATGTCACTGGACATGAACATGAGTTTGAGGGTGTGTCCGGCAATGTGCGTTTGGTTGGTGATGATCTGACCGAGGCCTAGGTTGCCTAGTGAGTCTAGTAGGGTGGCTTAGTTGGTGTCAGTGGAGTCTTCAAGGTGAAAGTTGAGGTCTCAGAGGAAAAGGTATTGTATGGACTCCAAAGTGAGAGGGGCAATGAATTCAGAGATGAAGTTGCAGAAGTGGGGGGCGGGGTCCTGGGATCCTTTAGGCAAGGGTCCCTGTGATAGTGATATTGGCTTTTGCTTGGAGGTGGAAGTTGAGGTGTTCCATGTCAGGTGGGGGGGTGTCAACAGAGGTAGTGAGTCTGATGGGGACCTTGTGGATGATGGTGATTCATCCTCTGAGTCTATCGAGGCAGTCTGTGTGTGTAAATTTGTAGCCGGTTGGAGTGGTGGTGGCGATGTCAGGGGCTGAGGAGTTCTTGAGCCAAGTCTCTGTGAGGAAGACTACATCAGGGGAGGTGGTTGCATGACCTCTGCAAAGGATCTGCCCCTCTAAAGAATATGCCAGAGTCACAGAACTGCATCATTCCAGTGGCCCTTCCTTTTACTAACATGCACCAAATGGAGACACTGCATCCTTAATGTGGGCTATATAAATGATCGTTATAATTTTATCATTACTGTTATTGCATTCGTTGTGTAATTGGGTTATGGAGAGGAATGCATCTTTATGATTGAACTATGTATACATGATGCAGTCTAGGTTTCCAGCACAGGAGTTAATATTTTCTCTATGATTCCTATTTATGACTTGTGAGGCACTGAGAATTTGTGGCCGATGCAATACTTATTTATGCTTCAGACTTGGACACATCCACTCTCAGCATCACCACAACTTTAATATGTTTCAGAGCAGCTGTGCACAGCATCTTCATTACACACAAATATTCCTGTCACGTGACCAAACTATTTCTCAACAGCTTTAAATTTAATGTTGTATGCTATATATGTGTTGCATTTGGGAATGCACAAGTTCCCCTTCAGAGAGTGTATGGTCTAATCAAGCACTGTGGTGTAAGAAAAGTGCCTTACCAAGTCACCTAGTGGTTAGGTGAAATTATTGCCAATTTACCATAAAAACCTATATGGGGACTACACCACTGGCATAGTTTGCCAGAGGAACTGAAAATTGCACCTCTTCCTGGCCCAGCTGTTGCAACACAACGTCCATTGAATGGCTGGGCCAAAATAATTCTCACATGGTGTGTCGCAGCCTGTAATAGCACAGACAAGTTAAAAACAATGGAGCAGAATGTGCCTCACCATGTCTCAGAATATTGTACTCCATATTAAAATTCACACAAAGCTTTTTGACAGTTTGAAAGGTCTGTATGATTTTTCATTAACGGTTGTGCCACACAACCAAACTGTCTCAAAAGGGGGCTAAGCATCAGCGTGATATAATAAAGGGCCCCACCAATGTGGTATCCATTGGCGTGACGTGGACAGTGGCCCCTCCCTTGGCTGGATCAATGTTCATATCCTGGTCTGCAGGTATATTTTGTGCAAACTTCATCCCAGCACCTAATTGGGCACCATGAGATTTACTTGTCAAATGATTTCCTGGGAAGGCAGAAGTTGGGCTTATGTGCCCATTCGCGCTCATTGTCCAATTCACAGTTATGTGCACGTATAACTTCAACTAACTTATGTAAATGGATTGACATATAAAAGTGGAATATGAATTTGAGCTTTTACCTCAATTTACACACAACACCTGTAATATGTAACAATAGGCTGAAGTAAAACTGCTCTTATGGGTGTGGAGTGTGCATTCCACAGTGGGAATGCCATAGAGAGTTTGTGCACACTGACAAATGTATGAATTAGTAACTACTCACAACCATTCGCAGCCTGGAAAAGTTTGGAGACTTACTGTTGTTACAAACAGGAGTAAATCATTTCTCAGTAATAGAATGAGGAAAAACATCTCTAAAAGTTGTGGAGCTGTAGACGATATGGTTTCTCCACTGGGAAAAATATTTTCCCCGGTGGAAAATAGGAGAAAACGTTAGAAAAGGTAAATGTCTTAGTGTAAGGAAATGCCTCCTTGGCATGGTTACCCCCTGACTTTTTGCCTTTGCTGATGCTATGTTTTGAATTGAAAGTGTGCTGAGGCCTGCTAACCAGGCCCCAGCACCAGTGTTCTTTCCCTAACCTGTACTTGTGTATCCACAATTGGCACACCCTGGCATCCAGGTAAGTCCCTTGTAACTGGTACCTCTGGTACCAAGGGCCCTGATGCCAGGGAAGGTCTCTAAGGGCTGCAGCATGTCTTATGCCACCCTGGAGACCCCTCACTCAGCACAGACACACTGCTTGCCAGCTTGTGTGTGCTGGTGAGAACAAAATGAGTAAGTCGACATGGCACTCCCCTCAGGGTGCCATGCCAGCCTCTCACTGCCTATGCAAGTATAGATAAGTCACCCCTCTAGCAGGCCTTACAGCCCTAAGGCAGAGTGCACTATACCATAGGTGAGGGCACAGTGCTTTGTTACTGGCCTCAGAGTGACAAAGGCACTCTCCCCATGGGGCCAGCAACATGTCTCTAGTGTGGCAGGCTGCTGGAACCAGTCAGCCTACACAGATAGTTAGATACAGTTTCAGGGGGCACCTCTAAGGTGCCCTCTGGAGTGTGTTTCACAATAAAATGTACACTGGCATCAGTGTGCATTTATTGTGCTGAGAAGTTTGATACCAAACTTCCCAGTTTTCAGTGTAGCCATTATGGTGCTGTGGAGTTCGTGTTTGACAAACTCCCAGACCATATACTCTTATGGCTACCCTGCACTTACAATGTCTAAGGTTTGACATTGTAAGTAAACAATACTTGTTCTGGCTATCCTCCTCTGAACCCCCAACGGTGGGCTACCTTGGACCCAAAACTGAGACCTGTAAGTGATTTACTTACCTGCTAAAAATAACAATACTTTACCTCCCCCAGGAACTGTGAAAATTGCAGTGTGTCCACTTTTAAAACAGCTATTTGTGATTTATGTGAAAAGTATATATGCTACTGTAATTATTCAAAGTTCCTAAAGTACTTACCTGCAATACCTTTCAAATGAGATATTACATGTAGAATTTGAACCTGTGGTTCTTAAAATAAACTAAGAAAATATATTTTTCTATAACAAAACCTATTGGCTGGATTTGTCTCTGAGTGTGTGTTCCTCATTTATTGCCTGTGTGTATGTACAACAAATGCTTAACACTACTCCTTTGATAAGCCTACTGCTCGACCACACTACCACAAAATAGAGCATTAATATTATCTCTTTTTGCCACTATCTTACCTCTAAGGGGAACCCTTGGACTCTGTGCATACTATTCCTTACTTTGAAATAGTGCATACAGAGCCAACTTCCTACATTGGTGGATCAGCGGTGGGGTACAAGACTTTGCATTTGCTGGACTACTCAGCCAATACCTGATCACACGACAAATTCCCAAAATTGTCATTAGAAATTGATTTTTGCAATTTGAATTTTTTTCTAAATTCTTTAAAGTCCTGCTAGGGCCTTGTGTTAGTCCCTGTTAGCATTTCTTTTAGAGTTTAAAAGTTTGGTAAAAGTTTGAATTAGATTCTAGAACTAGTTTTTAGATTCTTAAAAAGTATTCCAACTTTTAGAAGCTTTGGGGGTCAATCCGACCGCCGGGGCCGGGGATGCGGGAGCACCGCCAAAAGGCTGGCGGTGCCCCGCAGGGCATTCTGACCGCGGCGGTTTGGCCGCGGTCAGACCAGGAAAACCGGCGGTCTCCCGCCGGTTTTCCGCTGCCCTGGGAATCCCCCATGGCGGCGCAGCTTGCTGCGCCGCCATGGGGGATTCCGACCCCCTCACCGCCATCCTGTTCCTGGCGGTTCCGACCGCCAGGAACAGGATGGCGGTGAGGGGTGTCGTGGGGCCCCTGGGGGCCCCTGCAGTGCCCATGCCAATGGCATGGGCACTGCAGGGGCCCCCGTAAGAGGGCCCCACTTTGAATTCCAGTGTCTGCTCAGCAGACACTGGAATTCGCGACGGGTGCAACTGCACCCGTCGCAGCTTCCCACTCCGCCGGCTCCATTCGGAGCCGGCTTCCTCGTGGGAAGGGGTTTCCCGCTGGGCTGGCGGGCGGCCTTCTGGCGGTCGCCCGCCAGCCCAGCGGGAAAGCCAGAATGGCCTCAGCGGCCATATGGCAGTTCCCTCCAGGCGGGCGGCTCCCGCCGCCCGCCGGGGTCTGAATGAGCCCCATAATGTCTAGTACAGATGTGAATGTGGTGGAACTCGACACCACACCTTACCTCCATCTTAAGATGAGGGAGCTAAGGTCACTCTGTAAAATAAAGAAAATAGCAATGACCTTCCAAACTACAGCTCCGGGAGCTGTTGGCAGAGTTTGAAAAGGCCAACCCCTCTGAGGATGGCAACACAGAGGATGATGATAGTGACTTGGAGGATGATTCCCCCCTACCAGTCCTATCTAGGGAGGACAGGGCCTCTCAAGCCCTGACTCCAAGCATAATAGTCAGAGATGCTGGCTCCCTCACAGGAGGGACCAACCTCTCTGAAATCACTGAGGATAACTCCAGTGAAGAGGACATCCAGTTAGCCAGGATGGCCAAAAGATTGGCTTTGGAAAGACAGATCCTAGCCATAGAAAGGGAAAGACAAGAGATGGGCCTAGGACCCATCAATGGTGGCAGCAACATAAATAGGGTCAGAGATTCTCCTGACATGTTGAAAATCCCTAAAGGGATTGTAACTAAATATGAAGATGGCAATGACATCACCAAATGGTTCACAGCTTTTGAGAGGGCTTGTGTAACCAGAAAAGTGAACAAATCTCATTGGGGTGCTCTCCTTTGGGAAATGTTCACAGGAAAGTGTAGGGATAGACTCCTCACACTCTCTGGAAAAGATGCAGAATCTTATGACATCATGAAGGGTACCCTGATTGAGGGCTTTGGATTCTCCACTGAGGAGTATAGGATTAGATTCAGGGGGGCTCAAAAATCCTCGAGCCAGACCTGGGTTGACTTTGTAGACTACTCAGTAAAAACACTAGATGGTTGGATTCAAGGCAGTGGTGTAAGTAATTATGATGGGCTGTACAATTTATTTGTGAAAGAACACCTATTAAGTAATTGTTTCAATGATAAACTGCATCAGCATCTGGTAGACCTAGGACCAATTTCTCCCCAAGAATTGGGAAAGAAGGCGGACCATTGGGTCAAGACTAGGGTGTCCAAAACTTCCACAGGGGGTGACCAAAAGAAAGGGGTCACAAAACCTCCCCAGGGGAAGGGTGGTGAGACAGCCAAAAACAAAAATAGTAAAGAGTCTTCTACAGGCCCCCAAAAACCTGCACAGGAGGGTGGGCCCAGAGCCACTTCACAAAACAATTCTGGGTACAAGGGTAAAAACTTTGATCCCAAAAAGGCCTGGTGTCGTAGCTGTAGTCAGTCTGGACACCAAACTGGAGACAAGGCCTGTCCCAAGAAAAATACCACTTCAAACTCCACTCCAGCTAACATTGGAATGGCTAGTCTCCAAGTGGGATCAACAGTGTGCCCAGAGCAAATCAGGTGTCACACTGAAGCTACATTAGTCTCTGAGGGTGGGGTGGATTTAGCCATACTGGCTGCCTGGCCCCCTAACATGCAAAAATACAGGCAGCAGCTCTTAATTAATGGGACAAGTGTAGAGGGCCTGGGGGATACAGGTGCCAGTGTCACTATGGTGACAGAGAAACTGGTTTCCCCTGGCCAATACCTGACTGGACAAACCTATCCAGTCACCAATGCTGACAATCAAACTAAAGTACATCCCATGGCAATGGTAACTTTAGAGTGGGGAGGGGTCAATGGCCTGAAACAGGTGGTGGTCTCCTCAAATATCCCAGTAGACTGTTTGCTTGGAAATGACCTGGAGTCCTCAGCATGGGCTGAGGTAGAACTGAAAACCCATGCAGCCATGCTGGGTATCCCTGAACTGGTGTGTGTCAAGACATGGGCACAGTGCAAGGCACAGGGTGAAAAAGTAGAGCTGGAGTCTGGAAGAAAGGCCCAGCCTACCAAGAGAAAAGGAAAGTCAGCTGGGAAACCAGCTGCAACACAACAAGAAAAAGAGAGCCTCTCTTCTCAGGAAGAAGTTCTGCCCTCTGAGGGAACTGAGCCTATGGAGCTGGAACCTTACCAGGTTGAGCTCTTAGGCCCAGGGGGACCCTCAAGGGAAGAGTTGTGTAAGGGACAAGAAACCTGTCCCTCTCTTGAAGGCCTTAGGCAGCAAGCTGCTGAAGAGTCCAAAGGCAAGAAAACTGGAACACATAGGGTCTATTGGGAAGATGGACTCCTGTACACTGAGGCAAGAGATCCCAAACCTGGTGCCACTAGGAGAGTGGTAGTGCCTCAGGCGTTCAGAGAGTTTATTCTGACCTTAGCCCATGATATTCCCCTTGCTGGGCATTTGGGACAAACCAAGACGTGGGAGAGGTTAGTCAACCACTTCTACTGGCCCAACATGTCCCAGAAGGTTAAGGAGTTTTGCATCTCCTGTACCACCTGTCAAGCCAGTGGTAAGACAGGTGGACATCCAAAGGCCCCCCTCATTCCACTTCCAGTGGTGGGGGTCCCCTTTGAAAGAGTGGGTGTGGACATAGTGGGTCCACTTGAACCTCCCACAGCCTCAGGAAATATGTACATCCTAGTAGTAGTGGATCCTGCTACTAGGTATCCTGAAGCTATTCCCCTTAGGTCGACTACTGCCCCTGCAGTAGCCAAGGCCCTCATTGGTATCTTTACCAGAGTGGGCATCCCTAAGGAGGTGGTGTCTGACAGAGGTACCAACTTCATGTCAGCATACCTGAAACACATGTGGAATGAGTGTGGAGTGACTTATAAGTTCACTACACCATATCATCCACAAACTAATGGCCTTGTTGAGAGATTCAACAAGACATTAAAGGGCATGATCATGGAGCTCCCAGAAAAACTCAAAAGGAGATGGGATGTCCCTTGCCATGTCTGCTTTTCGTTTACAGAGAGGTGCCTCAGAAGGGAGTAGGGTTCTCACCCTTTGAACTTCTGTTTGGCCACCCTGTAAGGGGACCACTTGCTCTTGTTAAAGAAGGCTGGGAGAGACCTCTTCATGAGCCTAAACAAGACATAGTGGACTATGTACTTGGCCTTTGCTCAAGAATGGCAGAGTACATGGAAAAGGCAAGTAAAAACCTTGAGGCCAGCCAACAGCTACAGAAGTTTTGGTATGACCAAAAGGCTGCAATGGTTGAATTTCAACCAGGGCAGAAAGTCTGGGTTTTGGAGCCTGTGGCTCCCAGGGCACTTCAGGACAGATGGAGTGGCCCTTACCCAATCCTAGAGAAGAAGAGTCAGGTCACCTACCTGGTGGACCTAGGCACTAGCAGGAGCCCCAAGTGGGTGATCCATGTGAACCGCCTAAAGCTCTTCCACGACAGGGCTGATGTAAATCTGTTGATGGTAACAGATGAGGACCAGGAAGCTGAGAGTGAGCCTCTCCCTGATCTCCTCTCATCAGACCCTAAAGATGGCTCAGTGGATGGAGTGATCTATTCAGACACCCTCTCTAGCAAACAGCAATCTGAATGTAGGAAGGTCCTGCAGCAGTTTGCTGAGCTCTTTTCCCTAACCCCTGGTCAGACACACCTGTGTACCCATGATGTGGACACAGGAGACAGCATGCCTGTCAAAAACAAAATATTCAGACAGTCTGATCAAGTTAAGGAAAGCATCAAGGTGGAAGTCCACAAGATGCTGGAATTGGGAGTAATTGAGCACTCTGACAGCCCCTGGGCTAGCCCAGTGGTCTTAGTCCCCAAACCTCACACCAAAGATGGAAAGAGAGAGATGAGGTTTTGTGTGGACTACAGAGGTCTTAATTCTGTCACCAAGTCAGATGCCCATCCCATTCCTAGAGCTGATGAGCTAATAGACAAATTAGGTGCTGCCAAATTCTTAAGTACCTTTGACTTAACAGCAGGGTACTGGCAAATCAAAATGGCACCTGGAGCAAAAGAGAAAACAGCATTCTCCACACCTGATGGGCATTATCAGTTCACTGTTATGCCCTTTGGTTTAAAGAATGCCCCTGCCACCTTCCAAAGGTTGGTGAATCAAGTCCTTGCTGGGTTGGAATCCTTTAGTGCAGCTTATCTTGATGATATTGCTGTCTTTAGCTCCACCTGGCAGGATCACCTGGTCCACCTGAAGAAGGTTTTGAAGGCTCTGCAATCTGCAGGCCTCTCTATCAAGGCATCCAAATGCCAGATAGGGCAGGGAACTGTAGTTTACCTGGGACACCTTGTAGGTGGAGGCCAAGTTCAGCCACTCCAGCCTAAGATCCAGACTATTCTGGACTGGGTAGCTCCAAAAACCCAGACTCAAGTCAGGGCATTCCTTGGCTTGACTGGGTACTATAGGAGGTTTGTGAAGGGATATGGATCCATTGTGACAGCCCTCACAGAACCCACCTCCAAGAAAATGCCCAAGAAAGTAAACTGGACTGTAGAATGCCAACAGGCCTTTGACACCCTGAAACAAGCTATGTGCACAGCACCAGTTCTAAAAGCTCCAGATTACTCCAAGCAATTCATTGTGCAAACAGATGCCTCTGAACATGGGATTGGGGCAGTTTTGTCCCAAACAAATGATGATGGCCTTGACCAGCCTGTTGCTTTCATTAGCAGGAGGTTACTCCCCAGGGAGCAGCGTTGGAGTGCCATTGAGAGGGAGGCCTTTGCTGTGGTTTGGTCCCTGAAAAAGCTGAGAACATACCTCTTTGGTACTCACTTTGTAGTTCAAATCGACCACAGACCTCTCAGATGGCTGATGCAAATGAAAGGTGAAAATCCAAAACTGTTGAGGTGGTCCATCTCCCTACATGGAATGGACTTTATAGTGGAACACAGACCTGGGACTGCCCATGCCAATGCAGATGGCCTTTCCAGGTTCTTCCACTTAGAAAATGAAGACTCTCTTGGGAAAGGTTAGTCTCATCCTCTTTCGTTTGGGGGGGGGGGGGGGGGGGGGGTTGTGTAAGGAAATGCCTCCTTGGCATGGTTACCCCCTGACTTTTTGCCTTTGCTGATGCTATGTTTTGAATTGAAAGTGTGCTGAGGCCTGCTAACCAGGCCCCAGCACCAGTGTTCTTTCCCTAACCTGTACTTTTGTATCCACAATTGGCACACCCTGGCATCCAGGTAAGTCCCTTGTAACTGGTACCTCTGGTACCAAGGGCCCTGATGCCAGGGAAGGTCTCTAAGGGCTGCAGCATGTCTTATGCCACCCTGGAGACCCCTCACTCAGCACAGACACACTGCTTGCCAGCTTGTGTGTGCTGGTGAGAACAAAATGAGTAAGTCGACATGGCACTCCCCTCAGGGTGCCATGCCAGCCTCTCACTGCCTATGCAAGTATAGATAAGTCACCCCTCTAGCAGGCCTTACAGCCCTAAGGCAGGGTGCACTATACCATAGGTGAGGGCACCAGTGCATGAGCACTGTGCCCCTACAGTGTCTAAGCCAAACCTTAGACATTGTAAGTGCAGGGTAGCCATAAGAGTATATGGTCTGGGAGTTTGTCAAACACGAACTCCACAGCACCATAATGGCTACACTGAAAACTGGGAAGTTTGGTATCAAACTTCTCAGCACAATAAATGCACACTGATGCCAGTGTACATTTTATTGTGAAACACACTCCAGAGGGCACCTTAGAGGTGCCCCCTGAAACTGTATCTAACTATCTGTGTAGGCTGACTGGTTCCAGCAGCCTGCCACACTAGAGACATGTTGCTGGCCCCATGGGGAGAGTGCCTTTGTCACTCTGAGGCCAGTAACAAAGCCTGCACTGGGTGGAGATGCTAACACCTCCCCCAGGCAGGAGCTGTAACACCTGGCGGTGAGCCTCAAAGGCTCACCCCTTTGTTCCAGCACCGCAGGACACTCCAGCTAGTGGAGTTGCCCGCCCCCTCCGGCCACGGCCCCCACTTTTGGCGGCAAGGCCGGAGAAAATAATGAGAACAACAAGGAGGAGTCACTGGCCAGTCAGGACAGCCCCTAAGGTGTCCTGAGCTGAAGTGACTCTAACTTTTAGAAATCCTCCATCTTGCAGATGGAGGATTCCCCCAATAGGGATAAGAATGTGACCCCCTCCCCTTGGGAGGAGGCACAAAGAGGGTGTACCCACCCTCAGGGCTAGTAGCCATTGGCTACTAACCCCCCAGACCTAAACACGCCCTTAAATTTAGTATTTAAGGGCTTCCCTGAACCTAAAGATTTAGATTCCTGCAACTTACAAGAAGAAGAGGACTGCTGAGCTGAAAACCCCTGCAGAAGAAGAAAGAAGACACCAACTGCTTTGGCCCCAGTCCTACCGGCCTGTCTCCTGCCTTCCAAAGAAACCTGCTCCAGCGACGCTTTCCCAAGGACCAGCGACCTCTGAATCCTCAGAGGACTGCCCTGCTTCAAGAAACACAAGAAACTCCCGAGGATAGCGGCACTGCTCCAAAAGAACTGCAACTTTGTTACAGAGGAGCAGATTTAAAGACCCCTGCAAATCCCCACAAGAAGCGTGAGACTTGCAACACTGCACCCGACGACCCCGACTCGACTGGTGGAGAACCAACACCTCAGGGAGGACCCTCCGGCGACTCCAAGACCGTGAGTAACCAAAGTTGTCCCCCCTGAGCCCCCACAGCGACGCCTGCAGAGGGAATCCCGAGGCTCCCCCTGACCGCGACTGCCTGAACTCTAATTTCCCGACGGCTGGAAAAGACCCTGCACCCGCAGCCCCCAGCACCTGAAGGATCGGAACTTCTGTGCAGGAGTGACCCCCAGGAGGCCCTCTCCCTTGCCCAGGTGGTGGCTACCCCATGGAGCCCCCCCCTTGCCTGCCTGCACCGCTGAAGAGACCCCTTGGTCTCCCATTGAAACCTACAGAGAACCCGACGCTTGTTTACACACTGCACCCGGCCGCCCCCGCGCTGCTGAGGGTGTACTTTCTGTGTGGACTTGTGTCCCCCCCGGGGCCCTACAAGACCCCCCTGGTCTGCCCTCCGAAGACGCGGGTACTTACCTGCTGGCAGACTGGAACCGGGGCACCCCCTTCTCTCCATTGAAGCCTATGTGTTTTGGGCACCTCTTTGACCTGTGCACCTGACGGCCCTGAGCTGCTGGTGTGGTAACTTTGGGGTTGCTCTGAACCCCCAACGGTGGGCTACCTTGGACCCAAAACTGAGACCTGTAAGTGATTTACTTACCTGCTAAAAATAACAATACTTTACCTCCCCCAGGAACTGTGAAAATTGCACTGTCGACTTTTAAAACAGCTATTTGTGATTTATGTGAAAAGTATATATGCTACTGTAATTATTCAAAGTTCCTAAAGTACTTATCTGCAATACCTTTCAAATGAGATATTACATGTAGAATTTGAACCTGTGGTTCTTAAAATAAACTAAGAAAAGATATTTTTCTATAACAAAACCTATTGGCTGGATTTGTCTCTGAGTGTGTGTTCCTCATTTATTGCCTGTGTGTATGTACAACAAATGCTTAACACTACTCCTTTGGTAAGCCTACTGCTCGGCCACACTACCACAAAATAGAGCATTAGTATTATCTCTTTTTGCCACTATCTTACCTCTAAGGGGAACCCTTGGACTCTGTGCATACTATTCCTTACTTTGAAATAGTGCATACAGAGCCAACTTCCTACACTTAGTAATCATTTTTTTCTCATATGAAATTGTTTTCCAAGAGCAGTTATGTATTGTGTAGCTGCTTACGATTGTGAGTACTTCTGAAACGTTGTGACTGCTGCAGGCTCCCAGGATTACTTCAGGAATTCTTCAAGAATTCCAAAATCAGAATTGAAAATCTCCTCTTTAATATAGGAGTAAACTAAAGACAGTAGGTTTTCTTAGTGAATGTGGTCCCTTGTGTCTGAAAACAAAAAACACACACACAAGCGTAGAACACAATTGTAGGAGCCATGACTCCAGGCCGGGTGGCAGCCCAATGCCCCCTCCTCCTTGTGAATATTTCCGTTTCTGTTTGTCTTCTGTAATTCTATCGTTTTCTATTTTAAAACATATTTTATTAGTTTTTCAATATAAGAATTTGAACCCTTAGTTACAGGCTCTTCTTTTCATTAGTGACACATCATGTTATATGTCTTCGTTATGTCTTATATGAGAATTAATATCTACTACATTGATACATTCGAAATTCAGCATAATTGTTTTCCATCTCATGCATAAGTATCAAATGATGAAGTCAACTTTCAAAGTCTTATGTATTATATCGGATGAATCAGTTAATATTTTGCTATGGCACAGCCCCCGTTAAGGGATCAAACTCCACCCTCCCCTCTCCCCCTTGTGTGCCTAGATGATTCAATGTGTTGTTGTTTTTAGAGGCCTCCAGTGCTGTTCTGTGTGGTGGGAACCTCTGTCCTTTCAGTCCGCTCCTATCCCCCCCAGGGATTGCTGTGTGTCTTTAGTCTGCATCGGGAGCCATCGTTGGGTCGCTGCTATAGGTGTCGGCTCAGGTTGTTCAGGTGGGTGTAATGTCTACTTGCGGCCTCTCCCCCATGCGCTGCCAGTCGCAAATCAGGGTGCTACAAGCTTGTCCTCTCCAATAGCCCCTGGCCACTCTGTGCTTCCCGGTGCTTAACCCCTTCCTCTGCCTTTGCCCATTTCAGTACTTCTCGCCTCCATTTACTTTCACGGGGCCCAGTGCCGCCTTCCACGTCATTGCAATTTCTCATTTAGCTAAAACCAGGGCCAGATCTTGGAAATGGTTGGTGATTTTGTGCCTGGCCTGTCGGTGATAGCCTCCTAACAAGCAGTGTCTAGGATCATTAGGTACCTCCCGCTCAATCGTGTCTGTTAAGTGTTGTGTAATCGAACTCCAGAACTCTCGTATTTTTGGGCAAGACCAAAACATGTGGATAAATTCAGCCTCTTCCTTCCTGCATCTCGGACATCTACATCTGCCACCCCAAAGTGTCTCCTGATTCTGCCTGGGGTCAGGTATGCTCTGTGTAGAACATATATATTGATAAGTTTGAGTCAAGCATTCCTTGAGGCTTGCAGAGTCCAAGCTAATATTCCCTCCCTGTTGGTGTCCATAATAGGAGATCCTAGATCGGTTTCCCATTTCTGCTTAAGGGTTGTTAGTGGCTGGCATAGTGTGGATCTAATTTTTCTAGAAAGGCAAGTCACTGCCTTATGTGCCCCTGTGGCACTCACCAATTACTGAGCCACCACTGATATGGGTGGTTCTGCCTTTCCCATCTTCCAGTGTCTGATGATTGCCTCAGTGATTGCTCTGTAGAGCAGGAAGTGCCCTGAGGGGATCCGATATCGATGGCGGAAACCTTCGAAGGGTAAAAGGGAATCTGCTTCATATAGAGTGCCCACAGTGGTTGCTCCTGCAACGTTCCATCTCGAGATTCTCCTCCAGTCCCCTCCTTGTGGTAATGTCAGTAGACATTTCAGTGGTATTTCAGGTGCATAAAGTGCAGCATTTTGTGATCTGCTGAGTGCCTAGCCAGCATTTGTGTATCACTTTCAACTCATTGGAGCTGGAAGCAGGTGGGGGGGGCCAAGTGAAGGACAACTGTAGTCAGCGAGTGGAGGTCTGGTGTAAATGGGGTAATCTCTCTATCAGGCATCATTCGACTTGCTATCCATCTGGTCAGCCATTGTAATTGGCCTGCTAAATAGTAGGCTTCCAAGTCAGGGATGGTCATTCCTCCCTCCTCAAGTGGTCGCTGCTGTATCGTATGTGCCAATCGCTGCCTGCCCATCCCCCACAGAAAACCTATGACCATGGAGTTCAATTATTTGAAGACGTTTCTTGGGATCTATATCAGGAGAGTGGTGAAAAACTACAACAGGCGGGGTAGCACTATTATTTTCAAAAGTTCCACATGTCCTGCCACGGATAGTGGTAGGGTGGCCGGAAAGTCATATTACTATGAAGTCCTTGCAGAGTCCGTGCCACATTGCCTTCGAGCAGGTCCCGGCTGCCATGGTAGACATGAACCCCTAAGTATGGCAGACATTGCGACTCCCATTGTAAGTCTTTAAGGTCTGGGGCAGCAGTCCTGCCTTCCATTGTAGGAAATAAACTGGATTTTCGCCAATTCACTCTGAGCCCAGATATATCACCCAAACTGTTCTAATAAGTTAAAAGCTCCATGTAACGCATCCCCTCCATTCTTCAAGAAAAGAAGGAGGAAGTTAGCCTACAGAGCAATGTGATGAGTCTGCCCAGCTACTGTTATACCCTCATAGGCATTCCCCGTCCTGGATATACAATCTAGCGGTTCTATTGCCAATAAAAAAAGCAGGGGGGATAGAGGGCAGCCTTGTCTAGTCCCCCACGCCACCTGGTAGCTCTCTGAGATTATGTTGCCTGTACAAACCCTAGCCATCGGCTAAGTATAGAGTAATCTTGTCTATGCGATGAACTGGTCTCCTAGCCCGAATTTGCAAAGCACCTCTAGAAGGTATTGCCATTCCAGGCTATGGAAAGCCTTTTTTTAAATCAATTGCAAAAATCGTTGCCCTTTGCTTATCATAATCATCACTATGAAGCAGAGAAAGAAGGCGCTGTATGTTCATCGTTGTTTGGCGCCCTGGGATAAACCCACCCTGGTCCATGAGAAAACAGGTGCAGCATATGTTGCATGAGGCTTATCAGTAGAATTTTACTCAATAACTTATAATCCACAGATAGCATTGATAGGGGACGGTGGAGGCTATGTCGGGGGGAGTTCTTCGGTTTCAATAAAGGAATGATCATGGCTTCTTGAGCTGATGTAGGAAGAGTTTGACATTCCCTAGCTTCTTCATATACGGTCACCAATCTCAGGCCCAGCTTAGATATATATGTCAAGTAAAATTCTATTGGGATTCTATCTGGACCCGGGGTTTTATTACGCGCCATGCTGGTTATGGCAGCCTTCACTTCTGCAATGATAATCGCTGCCCCCAGTTCTTTCTCTTCTTGTTCAGAGATTGTTGGGAGTATAAGATGTAATAAGAAATTGCAGATCCCACCCTCGGTTGGACCTTGCTCGTGTAGAGATCAGCACAGTATTTATGAATTTCGCAATTGATTGCAGTCTTGGAGTATATACTGTCTCCCATAAGGTGTGTTAGTTCAACTATAATGGACCCTCTATGTGCTGGATTTGCTAACCATGCCTGTAAGGAACTTGTGCGATCCCCCTCCGCGTGTGCATGTGCTTTATAGGCTTTATAGTCGTAACAGCGCAGCCCATCAACTGCCATCGCTGTTGCTTCTCGCGCAGTTAGGAGTGCTGTCTGCATTTCTGGGGCATTAGAGAGTCTCTGCTCGAGTGTACGCTGCTCCTGTTCATCTATTGCTATATCATGGAGCAGCGCTCGCCGGCAGCTGCTGAGATACAGCTCTCTAATGACTACTTTAAACGCATCCCATTCTATACGTTTTTAAGCTGTCGAGCCTTCATTGGCCTCAAAGTAAGCATCCATTGCCGCGCCTATGGTGTGCTTAAAAGCCTCGTCCTCTAGTAAAGTTGGTTGGAGCCGCCATGTGTGGATCACTGCACATGTCTGAGACCATCCAAGCTTAATTAACAATGGATTATGGTCTGAGAACGTTCAGGTTAGATATTCACTCAGGTGTGTCAGCTCGTGTACATCTGACAAACATAGGAATGTATCTAATCTTAGATGTAGATCATGCATTGGTGAGTAGAAGGAATAGTCCCTATGGTCTGGGTGTTAAATGCACCAGGAGTTGACCAGGTCACAGTCCTGTTGCCAAGTGCAGTACCCATGGGCTGTCCTAGTAGTCGGCAACGAGGGCAGGGGGGTGTGATCTATTTAGTGTTGTATCTGCTAGACAATTGAGGACTCTCCACAGCAATACAGATCCCGTTAAGTGTGCAGCAAGCCGTTCAGAGATGGATGCTAGAAATCCCACTGGGCCAGTATTGGGGCCATAAATGCTGTCCAACACTATCTCTCTCTCCCTTCAGCTTTCCAATAATTATGTACATCGTCTCAGTGGGTCTATGACAGTCGCCGTGTGCTGGTATGGTACCCCATGTTTGACCCATATCAAGGTCCCTGTGGCATAGGCTGAGTAAGTGGTATAATATACCTGGCCTCTCCATCGCCTTTGAAGAGCATGGCCTTCAACGGCATCTAGATGTGTCTCTTGCAGCATCGCTATTTGGACACCACGTCTATTAAGGAATGAAAATACCTTATGACGTTTAGCCATGGATCGTATCCCTCTAACATTCTAGGTGAGGAACTTGATATTTAGTGTAGCATCCATTAGCGGTGTAACAGAGAATACAGTGATTGACGTTGAGGCCCCGTTCCGGTCCTAAAAGTGTCCTACTCACATCTATGCGCTTATATGACATATCTAGGCAACACAAAGTGAATTGTAATGTAACCAAACAACATTTTCCCCAACTGCAGGGCAAAAAACATAGTGTTTTCGCCCAAACAATCAAAAAAACAAAAGTTAATAATGCTCACAGCCTCTAACTTTTAGGCTACGTTATGTGCGGGGGTAGTGGTTTTGTTGTCCTGTGGCCGGGTGCTCCGGGATCCCCTGGCTCGCATCTCACCCCTCAACTTTTGATCTGCTATGTGAAAGATTTCCAAAATCGTGTGGTAAGGGCATCATTGCTGATAGTATTGGGGAAGGATGTATCAATGTTCATACCGCCCAGCCAAGGCCAAATGGCGGGGTGGCAGTTGGAGTTCCTAAGTGAGTACTACTGCAGTGTTCTGCTTCCCTTCTATATGAGTTTGTCTGTTGTACCTGGGGTGACCACTGGAAGAACCACAATCGAACGGGTTGATGCCGTGGCCTCGCTGTTGGAGTCAGTCTGTTCTTCACAACCCCGCTGGCTCAGGGACATTGTGCTCCTTGATGTCCCGTCCAGCGATGCAACCACTGCCACCACCCTCTGTTGTTCCTCTTGCGCTTCTTCAGGTGATCTGTAATTCAATCTTGCCATTTAAAATGAAGCAGGTGATTTGTAGTCAGACAGTCTTTGTTTGCTTCTGTAGACAGAGGTTTGGCCTAACTTGTTAGTTGCATGTCTTTGCATTCTGCAGCTCAGGCTGCAAAGCCATGGCTGCCTCATAGCATCTTCCGAATGGGTAACTTTTCACTTCATAATTCATATGGGCCCAAAGTACTTTCTTTTCAAATATTTTGAGCACTGGAGTTTTCTACTTGCTGGAAATGCTTGCTCTGGGCCTCTGCCGCCATTCTCCTCGCCCAGAGAGAAGAGATGTCAGTGACCTCACAAGCTGATAAGAGTGAGTGGCCTATTTATAGAACACAAGGTGACACAGGAAGCAGTGCACTGCACAGCAGCTTTTTTATTTCAATTTCTTTTGCTGCAGTTCGTATGTGCTATATAAATATTATAGGCATAAGTTGACGTTTTTTGAACACTTAATTGCATGTCATTACAGAGCACACATGTCCATTGAAGGACTAGGAAGGCAGGATCCATGCCAGGCTTGTAGGGTAACCACTGTGTAAATAAGTTCCTTATAAATTATTTTTACGTAATTTATCTTATGTAGGTATCAAGAAACTGACATTGTTCTGGACCTACCTTGGCTTCCCAAGAAAAACATACATTTGAATCCTTTTCATAGACCGAAAAAATGCCAATGAACCAGCCCTGTAGGAGCCTCACTGGACACCACTGGTCTAGGCTAAAAAAAAAAAAGAAATCGTCCAAACCCAGGCTTCCCGGCTCCACTCTGACTGGTCCTGATGGCAAGGCCAAGACTTCAGTCAGTCAATAAGCTTTATTGGATTTTTTTTTAACCCATACAAACACAGGTAAAATCAAACAATTAAAAACTCATGAAAATGTGACACATATAAACGCAGAAAGAATCACATAAAAAAATCAGGAACAAGGTACAAGGAATCAACGACAACTCAAGAACACCTTATTTTCCCACTTTCCTCCAAAGGTGAACTGCAGCCGAAATAAATCTGTATATCATAACACAAATAAACTCAAATTGTAGTATCGTAGGAAGAAAAGGGGAGTTCTACATTGCCGAATATTTTAAGACCTGAGCAAAAGGACTAAAAACATTCCCAAGGGATAACAAAGTTTTCAAAAAAACATAAAATGTATAAAAGTCTGGGCAGAGTTCGAATCACAAGGACATGGGTCTAGAGCTGAATCATGAAAAACATGACTTGGATAGACTACCAAAAAGTGTGCAATTCCCAGCCTGAACCTAATTAAATAAACTGATAGGTATGGGTTACAGGGACCAACAGATAAGGCTCCATCTGAAAAGTCGTAACCAGAGGAAAATAGCTGGCCAAAGTACGTTTTCCTAGTTGCTCAAGCGACCTTGACTGTTTTTTTCAGTTCAAAGAGATCTTCCCTGAGCTGCCTTTTCGAGATGGTACACAATAACATAGGTTTATGATAACAATCCTCTCGCCCTAATAGGGAGAGCTGTTCCTTAACGTAGTTTAACCGTTTAAATCTGAGAGACAAATCAAAGGACATAGCATCATGTAATAAAGCTGTATTAAGTTGTGCCTCTTCCTTCACCCATATTGTTTGCCATAAGAGCAAAGGGGCCAGATTAACATAATCCATAAATGGAATCAGCCCCAATCCAGAACGGCAGATTATACTGGGAAAACTATTGGGAAGCAAAAAAAAACTTCTGTAAAAAAATATTTTCCGCAACTTGTACATTTTTAACGTCTCTGACTTTCCAAACTCCTGCACCAAAGTTTACCAAAGACAAACATTTTGCACAGGAAATGCTCATCATAACGCCCAAGGGTTCCCCACCTAGTCTCTGAGCAAACCTAAAAAGGGCTGCCGGGGCTTCTTCTAATTTGGACCTTCCGCTCTTAACCGATTGTATGACATAACCAAGCAGGCCTTAACAACGCGGTCGGAACTACAACCGTGTTATTTCCATGCATGTCTTTACAACGCATGGCTTTACAACTAATTGCCTTGTAAAAACATGCTTAGTAAAGGCATATGTGGAAATGGCATGCATGGTTGTGTCATACAACCCCCCCCTTACCTTAAAAAAACCTATCCGATCCCCCATCACCCACCTTGAGGCCCAAAACTACCCCCACGACCAAAAACCTCCCCCCCAAAAAACCATGGCCCCTGTTTAGATTGAAAAAACTACCCCAACACCCTCACCCATCCTGACCCCTAAAACCTCCCCAACCCAAAAAAACTAAACTATCCCGACAGCCCCCATCCGTCCTGAACTCTGAAACCTTCCCCTATGCCTAATAACTAAACTACCCGAACCTTCCCACCCTAAGCCCTAAAAATAAACTACCCGACCCCCCCTCCCAACCTAAGCCCTAAAAACTAAACTACCCCGACCCCCCCACCTCCGCCGCTAACAAATAAACTACCCCAACACCGACCACCCAAAGCCCTAAATCCACCCCACCACTAAAAACTATCCCCAAACCATGCCCCAGCACCACTTAGCTCGCCGCATCCTCTCACGATCCTTCCTCCTCCTTCCTTTTCTTGAATCTTCCCCACCCCTAAAAAATAAACTACCCCACCTCTAAGAAATAAAGTACCCGGACCCCCCACCCACCCTAAGCCCTAAAAAATAAACTTCCCCCACCTAAAAAATAAACTATCCCTGTAGGAAGCTAGCCTGGTCTGTGGTAAATACCTATGGTATTATCACCTTGTACCAGGTCCAGGTATCCCCTTATTAGTGAAGTGTAGGCAGTGTCTAGAAGCCAGGCTCTCTAGAGGAATCAGTGGATGAGCAGCCAAGGCTTATCTAGGAGACATGCAAAGCTCATGCAATACCACTTCTAGTCACACAGCACTTACACACATGAAAGAACCACACAGTGTTACAAAACTACAGATACTTTATTTTAGTGACACAAATACTAAATTACTAGATAGGCAATTCTCCAATAGGAGGTAAGTAAACACACTATTGTTGGTACAGTAGTAATCAGAAATAGGCATAAAAAGCAATGGAAAACAGTGAAAGGCAACAGGCAATACTGAAGTCCTAGGGGGAAACCAAACCATGTACTAAAAAAATAGAATGTGAAGGTCGGGTCCCCACCCAAGGAAATGGAATTGGTAGAGAGAAGTTGGAGGTACCAGGAAACCCCAAAGGTAAGTACTAGAGTGCCCCCCAGGCACAAGGAGAAAAGAGGTAAGTTACTGGTTCTACCCAAACCAACCCAAAGGACTTCAGAGAAGGATATTGCAAGACTCAGACAAGACTGCAAGAAACCAAAGGTGGATCCTGAAAGAGGAAGACCTGGAAAAGAAGGGGACCAAGTCCAGGTCCAGTAGGAGTGTCCGGTGGTGGTAGGAGCCACCACCCATCCGTCTGTGGATGGAGGAGTTGGTCGACGGTGAGGCGAAGAGGGTCAGCAATGCAGCACTGGAGCCGGTGAAGAGTTCCTATGTGATGCAGTCAACGTCACATGCCGGATGAAGGATTGCAGTCAGTCTGTGGTGTGGAAAAACTACTAACAAGCCCTGGCAAAGGCAATTGTCGTGGTTGGAAGAGTGGAGCTGCCGGGGACCAGCAAGGTCCAAGGGGGACTGAACTCACTGGGGAGGCCCAGGCGACCATCAGCAGTGCAGAGAGTCCAAAGAAGTGGACACAACCCTCACTGAAGACCCACAAGCAGGTAGTCCAGGAGTCAGAGAGGCCCACGCAGCACCTGAGCAGAGGTCCCACGTCGCAAGAGAAGCACGCAGAGAGCTGTGCGTCACACGGATGAGTGCTGGGGCTACACAGAGCCTGAAGATTCCTTGGAGGAGATGCCAACAAACCTTGGTAGCTACAAGAGACGCAGTGCACAAGGGTACTGTCCTGCGTGGGAAGGCAAGGGCTTACCTTCACCAAAGTTGGACAGCTGGCAGAAAGGACCAAGGGGACCACTCCAGACCACCACCCGTGATGTAGGATCTACGCTGCTCAGATGAGAGGAAGATCTACGCAACCGGTCGCCATTGCAGTTGGTGCCTGCGGATGCAGGGCAGTGACTCCTTCACTTCAAGGGAGATTGCTTCTTGCTTCTTGTGCAGGCTGACGACTTGCCGCCCTCAGAGGATGCACAGCCAGGGAAATGTTGCAGTTGCTGGAAGGAGCTGGAGAAACAATGTTGCAGGGCAAAGTCATCGCTGTTGCTGCAGATTCGAGGTTTCTGTGGAGTCCAGTTGTGGTTCCAGTGGCCAGAAGTCAAAGTAAATGGTGCACAGGAGACCTGCTGGATTCTTGCCAGTCAAATATGAGGACCCACCAAAGAGGGAGACCCTAAATAGCCCTGGAAGGGGGACTGGTCAACTAGTCAGGAGACCACCTAACAAGAGGGGGCTGTGACATCACCCGCCTGACCTGGCCACTCAAATGCTCCCAGGGGCCTCTGCCCACTTTGGATTCAAGATGGCAGAATCAAGGGGCCATCTGGAGGGCACCACCCCTGGGGTGGTGATGGACAGAGGAGTGGTCACTACCCTTTCCATTGTCCAGTTGCATGCCAGAGCAGGGACTGGAGATCCCTGAACTGGTGCAGACTAGTTTATGCAAAGAGGGCACCAAATGTACCCTTCAAAGCACACCAGTGGCTTGGGGATGCTACACCTTCTAAGCCATGTAACACCTATTTCCAAAGGGAGAGGGTGTTACCCCCCCAAGGAAATCCTTTGTTCTGCCTTCATGGGCTTGAGCTGGTCAAGCAGCAGGATGGCAGAAACCTATCTGAGGGGTGGCAGCAGTGTGGGCTGCCTGGAAAACCCCAGATAGCTGGTAGGAGCAATGCTGGGGGGTCCTCTAATGAGCATCCAGGGTGCATGGAATCACACAACCAATACTGGCAACAGTATTGGGATATGATTCTGACCTGTTTGATACCAAACATGCCTAGGTTCGGAGTTACCATTATGTAGCTGGACATATGTAGTGACCTATGTCAAGTACACGTGTAAAATGGCATCCCCGCACTCACGAAGTCCAGGGAAATGTAGCTGGAGTTCTTGGGGGCACCTCTGCTCATCCACGGGTGTCCTCACACACAGGTACCTGCACCCTGCCCTTTGGGCTAGGAGGGCATACCATAGGGGTGACTTACAGTGACCTGGTGCAGCGACCTGAAGTGTAAGGGTGTATACACCTTTTTACGCAGGCTGCAATGGCAGGCCTGCAGTCACATTTTACATGGGCTCCAATGGGTGGTATAATACATGCTGCAGCCCATGGGGAACCCCTGGTGCCCCAATACCCTGGGTACCATATACTAGGGACTTATAAGGAGGCGCCAGTATGCTAATTGTGGTGTGTTTGTGGTCCAAGCAACCAAGTTTAAAGGGAGAGAACACAGTCACTGGGGTCCTGGTTAGCGGAATCCCAGTAAACACAGTCAAAACACACTGACATCAGGCAAAAAGTGGGGGTATCCATGCTAAAAAGAGGCTACTTTCCTACAATCCCTACCCACCCTAAGCCCTAATTCCACCCCCACCCCTGAAAATTACCCTCCAAACACTGCCTCTGACCCACTTACCTCACTGCAACCTCTCCCAATCCACAACACCAGTGGTTCCCAACCTGGGGTCCGCAAAGTTTCCTCAGGGGGTCCACAACTGCTTATAAAATTAAATAATATTAACAGATAAGGTCCCCAGCTTCCATTAATGACAAAGTGAGGGTCCACAGAAGTCGAAAGGTCGGGAACCACTGCACTAGACCATTCTCTGCCTTAACCACAACTACGTGGTTAAGGCAGTGGTTTAGGCAAGTTCCACTTGCGTGGAAAACGTCTGCGTTGTTTATGACATTTCCCCTCTTACCCAGGTGCTAACATGAATTACTACAGACAAATGGATAACTAAATAAGTAAAGGTACTTACATTAGACAGTTTCCCCCAACCAAAGACTGAGATCCAGACATTTTGGAAGAGGGGCCTACAACCATCACATGGGATTTAGCAATGTTGATTTTGAGCCCCAAGCTGTTCATAAACATAATGAAAAATGTCTAGTAGTCTTTGTAGACCCAGGCCTGTTCTACCAATTAAAACACAATCATCCACATATAATAGTGCTGGACGTTCCCTGGAGCTCACTTTAGGATCATCAGCCCCCACTGCAAGCAGCCGTTTTCCTAAATCATTAATATACAAACAGAATGAAAAGGGGGCAAAGATTCAGCCTTGCCTGACCCCGCGATTAATAAAGATTAGATCAGTAAACTCATCATTTGTCCCACACCTTACCCTCGCCATTACACTACCATGCACCTGAGCCATAAAAATAGACTAGGGGTGGGTCAAAACCCATATCTAACATGATCAACCAGTTTGCCTCTGTCTACCCAGTCGAACGCTGCAGAGAGATTGTTCAACCGTGCCCAACCAGTGTCTGAACCCGTACTGAACATCTGAAAAACAGCTCTTGTCCCCCATCCACCGCTCTAACCTTTCCAGCAGGATTCTACCAATTAGTTTGCAAGTAGAATTAATAAGAGAAATCGGGCAGTAACAACAAGGCTCCGATCTATTTCCTTTTTCAAAAATAGGTATGATGTGAGCAATATGCCATGACTCAGGGGGGCCAACTTCGGCCACAGCGCAGGGCATTTGTCAGAAGTGGGGCCCACAATTCTTGATTATCCTAAAAAATATCAGTTGGGACCCTGGCAGGTCCCGGGGCCCTATTCCTCTTGAACAGACTCATAGCAGCCGTCACCTCACCGTAAGTGGGTAAATCCAAAGACTGATCTTAAGAATAACCCTTGAAGATGTCCCCAGAGGTGACATCACTCACCTCCTTACCACAGGAATAAACAGAAGAAAAATACTCAACCCACTGTTGAGGAAGGATAGTGGCATCCCGAGGCGAGATATCCAACTCATTTAGAAACTGATGGTTTACCACTTTTCAAAAGAGAGTGTGATCCCCACACACACTTGCTCTGTAGAGTTTATCCCAAGCATTACTCACTAAAGACTTTTTGTAGGAAGTTGGCTCTGTATGTACTATTTCAAAGTAAGGAGTAGTATGCACAGAGTCCAAGGGTTCCCCTTAGAGGTAAGATAGTGGCAAAAAGAGATAATACTAATGCTCTATTTTGTGGTAGTGTGGTCGAGCAGTAGGCTTATCAAAGGAGTAGTGTTAAGCATTTGTTGTACATACACACAGGCAATAAATGAGGAACACACACTCAGAGACAAATCCAGCCAATAGGTTTTGTTATAGAAAAATATCTTTTCTTAGTTTATTTTAAGAACCACAGGTTCAAATTCTACATGTAATATCTCATTTGAAAGGTATTGCAGGTAAGTACTTTAGGAACTTTGAATCATTACATTAGCATGTATACTTTTTACATAAAACACAATAAGCTGTTTTACAAGTGGACACAGTGCAATTTTCACAGTTCCTGGGGGAGGTAAAGTATTGTTAGGTTTCACAGGTAAGTAAGTCACTTACAGGTTTCAGTTCTTGGTCCAAGGTAGCCCACCGTTGGGGGTTCAGAGCAACCCCAAAGTCACCACACCAGCAGCTCAGGGCCGGTCAGATGCAGAGGTCAAAGAGGTGCCCAAAACACATAGGCTTCAATGGAGAGAAAAGGGTGCCCCGGTTCCGGTCTGCCAGCAGGTAAGTACCCGCGTCTTCGGAGGGCAGACCAGGGGGGTTTTGTAGGGCCCCGGGGGGGACACAAGTCAGCACAAAAAGTACACCCTCAGCAGCGCGGGGCGGCCGGGTGCAGTGTGCAAACACGCGTCGGGTTTACAATGGTTTTCAATGAGAGATCAAGGGATCTCTTCAGCGTTGCAGGCAGGCAAGGGGGGGGCTCCTCGGGGTAGCCACCACCTGGGCAAGGGAGAGGGCCTCCTGGGGGTCACTCCTGCACAGGAGTTCCGTTCCTTTAGGTGCTGGGGACTGCGGGTGCAGGGTCTTTTCCAGCCGTCGGGAAATGGAGTTAAGGCAGTCGCGGTCAGGGGGAGCCTCGGGATTCCCTCTGCAGGCGTCGCTGTGGGGGCTCAGGGGGGACAACTTTGGTTACTCACAGTCTTGGAGTCGCCGGAGGGTCCTCCCTGAGGTGTTGGTTCTCCACCAGTCGAGTCTGGGTCGCCGGGTGCAGTGTTGCAAGTCTCACGCTTCTTGCGGGGAGTTGCAGGGGTCTTTAAATCTGCTCCTTGTAACAAAGTTGCAGTTCTTTTGGAGCAGGGCCGCTGTCCTCTGGAGTTTCTTGTCTTTCTCGAAGCAGGGCGGTCCTCAGAGGATTCAGAGGTCGCTGGTCCCTTGGAAAGCGTCGCTGGAGCAGGTTTCTTTTGGAAGGCAGGAGACAGGCCGGTAAGTCTGGGGCCAAAGCAGTTGGTGTCTTCTGTTCTTCCACTGCAGGGATTTTTCAGCTCAGCAGTCCTCTTCTTCTTGTAGTTTCAGGAATCTAAATTCTTAGGTTCAGGGGAGCCCTTAAATACTAAATTTAAGGGCGTGTTTAGGTCTGGGGGGTTAGTAGCCAATGGCTATTAGCCCTGAGGGTGGGTACACCCTCTTTGTGCCTCCTCCCAAGGGGAGGGGGTCACATCCCTAATCCTATTGGGGGAATCCTCCATCTGCAAGATGGAGGATTTCTAAAAGTTAGAGTCACTTCAGCTCAGGACACCTTAGGGGCTGTCCTGACTGGCCAGTGACTCCTCCTTGTTATTCTCATTATTTTCTCCGGCCTTGCCGCCAAAAGTGGGGGCCGTGGCCGGAGGGGGTGGGCAACTCCACTAGCTGGAGTGTCCTGCGGTGCTGGCACAAAGGGGTGAGCCTTTGAGGCTCACTGCCAGGTGTGACAGCTCCTTCCTGGGGGAGGTGTTAGCATCTCCACCCCGTGCAGGCTTTGTTACTGGCCTCAGAGTGACAAAGGCACTCTCCCCATGGGGCCAGCAACATGTCTCGGTGGTGGCAGGCTGCTGGAACCAATCAGCCTACACAGATAGTCGGTTAAGGTTTCAGTGGGCACCTCTAAGGTGCCCTCTGGGGTGTATTTCACAATAAAATGTACACTGGCATCAGTGTGCATTTATTGTGCTGAGAAGTTTGATACCAAACTTCCCAGTTTTCAGTGTAGCCATTATGGTGCTGTGGAGTTCGTGTAAAACAGACTCCCAGACCATATACTCTTATGGCTACCCTGCACTTACAATGTCTAAGGTATTGCTTAGACACTGTAGGGGCACAGTGCTCATGCACTGGTGCCCTCACCTATGGTATAGTGCACCCTGCCTTAGGGCTGTAAGGCCTACTAGAGGGGTGACTTATCTACACCTGCATAGGCAGTGAGAGGCTGGCATGGCACCCTGAGGGGAGTGCCATGTCGACTTACTCATTTTGTTCTCACCAGCACACACAAGCTGGCAAGCAGTGTGTCTGTGCTGAGTGAGGGGTCTCCAGGGTGGCATACGACATGCTGCAGCCCTTAGAGACCTCCCTTGGCATCAGGGCCCTTGATACCAGGGGTACCATTTACAAGGGACTTATCTGGATGCCAGGGTGTGCCAATTGTGGATACAAAAGTACAGGTTTAGGGAAAGAACACTGGTGCTGGGGCCTGCTTAGCAGGCCTCAGCACACTTTCAATTCAAAACATAGCATCAGCAAAGGCAAAAAGTCAGGGGGTAACCATGCCAAGGAGGCATTTCCTTACACAACCCCCCCCCCCCCAAACGAAAGAGGATGAGACTAACCTTTCCCAAGAGAGTCTTCATTTTCTAAGTGGAAGAACCTGGAAAGGCCATCTGCATTGGCATGGGCAGTCCCAGGTCTGTGTTCCACTATAAAGTCCATTCCCTGTAGGGAGATGGACCACCTCAACAGTTTTGGATTTTCACCTTTCATTTGCATCAGCCATCTGAGAGGTCTGTGGTCAGTTTGAACTAGGAAGTGAGTACCAAAGAGGGATGGTCTCAACTTCTTCAGGGACCAAACCACAGCAAAGGCCTCCCTCTCAATGGCACTCCAACGCTGCTCCCTGGGGAGTAACCTCCTGCTAATGAAAGCAACAGGCTGGTCAAGGCCATCATCATTTGTTTGGGACAAAACTGCCCCTATCCCATGTTCAGAGGCATCTGTTTGCACAATGAATTGCTTGGAGTAATCTGGAGCTTTTAGAACTGGTGCTGTGCACATAGCTTGTTTCAGGGTGTCAAAGGCCTGTTGGCATTCTACAGTCCAGTTTACTTTTTTGGGCATTTTCTTGGAGGTGAGTTCTGTGAGGGCTGTCACAATGGATCCATATCCCTTCACAAACCTCCTATAGTACCCAGTCAAGCCAAGGAATGCCCTGACTTGAGTCTGGGTTTTTGGAGCTGCCCAGTCCAGAATAGTCTGGATCTTAGGCTGGAGTGGCTGAACTTGGCCTCCACCTACAAGGTGTCCCAAGTAAACCACAGTTCCCTGCCCTATCTGGCATTTGGATGCCTTGATAGAGAGGCCTGCAGATTGCAGAGCCTTCAAAACCTTCTTCAGGTGGACCAGGTGATCCTGCCAGGTGGAGCTGAAGACAGCAATATCATCAAGATAAGCTGCACTAAAGGATTCCAACCCAGCAAGGACTTGATTCACCAACCTTTAGAAGGTGGCAGGGGCATTCTTTAAACCAAAGGGCATAACAGTAAACTGATAATGCCCATCAGGTGGCGAGAATGCTGTCTTTTCTTTTGCTCCAGGGGCCATTTTGATTTGCCAGTACCCTGCTGTTAAGTCAAAGGTACTTAAGAATTTGGCAGCCCCTAATTTGTCTATCAGCTCATCAGCTCTAGGAATGGGATGGGCATCTGTCTTGGTGACAGAATTAAGACCTCTGTAGTCCACACAAAACCTCATTTCTCTCTTTCCTTCTTTGGTGTGAGGTTTGGGGACTAAGACCACTGGGCTAGCCCAGGGGCTGTCAGAGTACTCAATTACTCCCAATTCCAGCATCTTGTGGACTTCCACCTTGATGCTTTCCTTAACTTGGTCAGACTGTCTGAATATTTTGTTTTTGACAGGCATGCTGTCCCCTGTGTCCACATCATGGGTACACAGGTGTGTCTGACCAGGGGTTAGGGAAAAGAGTTCAGCAAACTGCTGCAGGACCTTCCTACAGTCAGACTGCTGTTGGCTAGAGAGGGTGTCTGAATAGATCACTCCATCCACTGAGCCATCTTTAGGGTCTGATGAGAGGAGATCAGGGAGAGGCTCACTCTCAGCTTCCTGGTCCTCATCTGTTACCATCAACAGATTTACATCAGCCCTGTCATGGAAGAGCTTAAGGCGGTTCACATGGATCACCCTCTTGGGGCTCCTGCTTGTGCCCAGGTCCACCAGGTAGGTGACCTGACTCTTCCTCTCTAGTACTGGGTAAGGGCCACTCCATTTGTCCTGAAGTGCCCTGGGAGCCACAGGCTCCAGAACCCAGACTTTCTGCCCTGGTTGAAATTCAACCAGTGCAGCCTTTTGGTCATACCACAACTTCTGGAGTTGTTGGCTGGCCTCAAGGTTTTTACTTGCCTATCCATGTACTCTGCCATCCTTGAGCGAAGGCCAAGTACATAGTCCACTATGTCTTGTTTAGGCTCATGAAGAGGTCTCTCCCAGCCTTCTTTAACAAGAGCAAGTGGTCCCCTTACAGGGTGGCCAAACAGAAGTTCAAAGGGTGAGAACCCTACTCCCTTCTGAGGCACCTCTCTGTAAGCGAAAAGCAGACATGGCAAGAGGACATCCCATCTCCTTTTGAGTTTTTCTGGGAGCCCCATGATCATGCCCTTTAATGTCTTGTTGAATCTCTCAACAAGGCCATTAGTTTGTGGATGATATGGTGTAGTGAACTTATAAGTCACTCCACACTCATTCCACATGTGTTTTAGGTATGCTGACATGAAGTTGGTACCTCTGTCAGACACCACCTCCTTAGGGAAGCCCACTCTGGTAAAGATACCAAAGAGGGCCTTGGCTACTGCAGGGGCAGTAGTTGACCTAAGGGGAATAGCTTCAGGATAACTAGTAGCATGATCCACTACTACTAGGATGTACATATTTCCTGAGGCTGTGGGAGGTTCCAGTGGACCAACTATGTCCACACCCACTCTTTCAAAGGGGACCCCCACCACTGGAAGTGGAATGAGGGGGGCCTTTGGATGCCCACCTGTCTTACCACTGGCTTGACAGGTGGAGCAGGAGAGGCAAAACTCCTTAACCTTCTGGGACATATTGGGCCAGTAGAAGTGGTTGACTAACCTCTCCCACGTCTTGGTTTGTCCCAAATGCCCAGCAAGGGGAATATCATGGGCTAAGGTCAGAATAAACTCTCTGAAACCCTGAGGCACTACCACTCTCCTAGTGGCACCAGGTTTGGGATCTCTTGCCTCAGTGTACAGGAGCCCATCTTCCCAATAGACCCTATGTGTTCAATTTTTCTTGCCTTTGGACTCTTCAGCAGCTTGCTGCCTAAGGCCTTCAAGAGAGGGACAAGTTTCTTGTCCCTTACACAACTCTTCCCTTGAGGGTCCCCCTGGGCCTAAGAGCTCAACCTGATAAGGTTCCAGCTCCATAGGCTCAGTTCCCTCAGAGGGCAGAACCTCTTCCTGAGAAGAGAGGTTCTCTTTTTCTTGTTGTGTTGCAGCTGGTTTCCCAGCTGACTTTCCTTTCCTCTTGGTAGGCTGGGCCCTTTTTCCAGACTCCAGCTCTACTTTTTCACCCTGTGCCTTGCACTGTGCCCTTGTCTTGACACACACCAGTTCAGGGATACCCAGCATGGCTGCATGGGTTTTCAGTTCTACCTCAGCCCATGCTGAGGACTCCAGGTCATTTCCAAGCAAACATTCTACTGGGATATTTGAGGAGACCACCACCTGTTTCAGGCCATTGACCCCTCCCCACTCTAAAGTTACCATAGCCATGGGATGTACTTTAGTCTGATTGTCAGCATTGGTGACTGGATAAGTTTGTCCAGCCAGGTATTGGCCAGTGGAAACCAGTTTCTCTGTCACCATAGTGACACTGGCACCTGTATCCCTCAGGCCCTCTACACTTGTCCCATTAATTAAGAGCTGCTGCCTGTATTTTTGCATGTTAGGGGGCCAGGCAGCCAGTGTGGCTAAATCCACCCCACCCTCAGAGACTAATGTAGCTTCAGTGTTACACCTGATTTGCTCTGGGCACACTGTTGATCCCACTTGGAGACTAGCCATTCCAGTGTTAGCTGGAGTGGAGTTTGAAGTGGTATTTTTCTTGGGACAGGCCTTGTCTCCAGTTTGGTGTCCAGACTGACTACAGCTACGACACCAGGCCTTTTTGGGATCAAAGTTTTTACCCTTGTACCCAGGATTGTTTTGTGAAGAGGCTCTGGGCCCACCCTCCTGTGCAGGTTTTTGGGGGCCTGTAGAAGACTCTTTACTATTTTTGTTTTTGGCTGTCTCACCACCTTTCCCCTGGGGAGGTTTTGTGACCCCTTTCTTTTGGTCACCCCCTGTGGAAGTTTTGGACACCCTAGTCTTGACCCAATGGTCCGCCTTCTTTCCCAATTCTTGGGGAGAAATTGGTCCCAGGTCTACCAGATGCTGATGCAGTTTGTCATTGAAACAATTACTTAATAGGTGTTCTTTCACAAATAAATTGTACAGCCCATCATAATTACTTACACCACTGCCTTGAATCCAACCATCTAGTGTTTTTACTGAGTAGTCTACAAAGTCAACCCAGGTCTGGCTCGAGGATTTTTGAGCCCCCCTGAATCTAATCCTATACTTCTCAGTGGAGAATCCAAAGCCCTCAATCAGGGTACCCTTCATGAGGTCATAAGATTCTGCATCTTTTCCAGAGAGTGTGAGGAGTCTACCCCTACACTTTCCTGTGAACATTTCCCAAAGGAGAGCACCCCAGTGAGATTTGTTCACTTTTCTGGTTACACAAGCCCTCTCAAAAGCTGTGAACCATTTGGTGATGTCATCACCATCTTCATATTTAGTTACAATCCCTTTAGGGATTTTCAACATGTCAGGAGAATCTCTGACCCTATTTATGTTGCTGCCAACATTGATGGGTCCTAGGCCCATCTCTTGTCTTTCCCTTTCTATGGCTAGGATCTGTCTTTCCAAAGCCAATCTTTTGGCCATCCTGGCTAACTGGATGTCCTCTTCACTGGAGTTATCCTCAGTGATTTCAGAGAGGTTGGTCCCTCCTGTGAGGGAACCAGCATCTCTGACTATGATTTGTGGAGTCAGGGCTTGAGAGGCCCTGTTCTCCCTAGATAGGATTGGTGGGGGGGAATCACCCTCCAAGTCACTATACTCATCCTCTGTGTTGCCATCCTCAGAGGGGTTGGCTCTTTCAAACTCTGCCAAAAGCTCCTGGAGCTGTAGTTTGGAAGGTCTGGAGCCCATTGCTATTTTCTTTAGTTTACAGAGTGACCTTAGCTCTCTCATCTGGAGATGGAGGTAAGTTGTGGTGTCGAGTTCCACCACATTCACATCTGTATTAGACATTATGCTTCTAAAAGTTGGAATACTTTTTAAGAAACTAAAACTAGTTCTAGAATCTAATTCAAACTTTTACCAAACTTTTAAACTCTAAAAGAAATGCTAACAGGGACTAACACAAGGCCCTAGCAGGACTTTAAAGAATTTAGAAAAATTTCAAATTGCATAAATCAATTTCTAATGACAATTTTTGGAATTTGTCGTGTGATCAGGTATTGGCTGAGTAGTCCAGCAAATGCAAAGTCTTGTACCCCACCGCTGATCCACCAATGTAGGAAGTTGGCTCTGTATGTACTATTTCAAAGCAAGGAATAGTATGCACAGAGTCCAAGGGTTCCCCTTAGAGGTAAGATAGTGGCAAAAAGAGATAATACTAATGCTCTATTTTGTGGTAGTGTGGTCGAGCAGTAGGCTTATCAAGGGAGTAGTGTTAAGCATTTGTTGTACATACACACAGGCAATAAATGAGGAACACACACTCAGAGACAAATCCAGCCAATAGGTTTTGTTATAGAAAAATATATTTTCTTAGTTTATTTTAAGAACCACAGGTTCAAATTCTACATGTAATATCTCATTTGAAAGGTATTGCAGGTAAGTACTTTAGGAACTTTGAATCATTACATTAGCATGTATACTTTTTCCATAAAACACAATAAGCTGTTTTAAAAGTGGACACATTGCAATTTTCACAGTTCCTTGGGGAGGTAAAGTATTGTTAGGTTTCACAGGTAAGTAAGTCACTTACAGGTTTCAGTTCTTGGTCCAAGGTAGCCCACCGTTGGGGGTTCAGAGCAACCCCAAAGTCACCACACCAGCAGCTCAGGGCCGGTCAGGTGCAGAGGTCAAAGAGGTGCCCAAAACACATAGGCTTCAATGGAGAGAAGGGGGTGCCCCGGTTCCAGTCTGCCAGCAGGTAAGTACCCGCGTCTTCGGAGGGCAGACCAGGGGGGTTTTGTAGGGCACCGGGGGGGACACAAGTCAGCACAAAAAGTACACCCTCAGCAGCGCGGGGGCGGCCGGGTGCAGTGCAAACATGCGTCGGGTTTACAATGGTTTTCAATGAGAGATCAAGGGATCTCTTCAGCGTTGCAGGCAGGCAAGGGGGGGGCTCCTCGGGGTAGCCACCACCTGGGCAAGGGAGAGGGCCTCCTGGGGGTCACTCCTGCACAGGATTTCCGTTCCTTTAGGTGCTGGGGGCTGCGGGTGCAGGGTCTTTTCCAGCCGTCGGGAAATGGAGTTAAGGCAGTCGCGGTCAGGGGGAGCCTCGGGATTCCCTCTGCAGGCGTCGCTGTGGGGGCTCAGGGGGGACAACTTTGGTTACTCACAGCCTTGGAGTCGCCGGAGGGTCCTCCCTGAGGTGTTGGTTCTCCACCAGTCGAGTCGGGGTCGCCGGGTGCAGTGTTGCAAGTCTCACGCTTCTTGCAGGGAGTTGCAGGGGTCTTTAAATCTGCTCCTTGTAACAAAGTTGCAGTTCTTTTGGAGCAGGGCCGCTGTCCTCGGGAGTTTCTTGTCTTTCTCGAAGCAGGGCAGTCCTCAGAGGATTCAGAGGTCGCTGGTCCCTTGGAAAGCGTCGCTGGAGCAGGTTTCTTTTGGAAGGCAGGAGACAGGCCGGTAAGTCTGGGGCCAAAGCAGTTGGTGTCTTCTGTTCTTCCTCTGCAGGGGTTTTTCAGCTCAGCAGTCCTCTTCTTCTTGTAGTTTCAGGAATCTAAATTCTTAGGTTCAGGGGAGCCCTTAAATACTAAATTTAAGGGCGTGTTTAGGTCTGGGGGGTTAGTAGCCAATGGCTACTAGCCCTGAGGGTGGGTACACCCTCTTTGTGCCTCCTCCCAAGGGGAGGGGGTCACATCCCTAATCCTATTGGGGGAATCCTCCATCTGCAAGATGCAGGATTTCTAAAAGTTAGAGTCACTTCAGCTCAGGACACCTTAGGGGCTGTCCTGACTGGCCAGTGACGACTCCTTGTTATTTTCATTATTTTCTCCGGCCTTGCTGCCAAAAGTGGGGGCCGTGGCCGGAGGGGGCGGGCAACTCCACTAGCTGGAGTGTCCTGCGGTGCTGGCACAAAGGGGTGAGCCTTTGAGGCTCACTGCCAGGTGTGACAGCTCCTGCCTGGGGGAGGTGTTAGCATCTCCACCCCGTGCAGGCTTTGTTACTGGCCTCAGAGGGACAAAGGCACTCTCCCCATGGGTCCAGCAACATGTCTCGGTTGTGGCAGGCTGCTGGAACCAATCAGCCTACACAGATAGTCGGTTAAGGTTTCAGGGGGCACCTCTAAGGTGCCCTCTGGGGTGTATTTCACAATAAAATGTACACTGGCATCAGTGTGCATTTATTGTGCTGAGAAGTTTGATACCAAACTTCCCAGTTTTCAGTGTAGCCATTATGGTGCTGTGGAGTTCGTGTAAAACAGACTCCCAGACCATATACTCTTATGGCTACCCTGCACTTACAATGTCTAAGGTATTGCTTAGACACTGTAGGGGCACAGTGCTCATGCACTGGTGCCCTTACCTATGGTATAGTGAACCCTGCCTTAGGGCTGTAAGGCCTACTAGAGGGTGACTTATCTACACCTGCATAGGCAGTGAGAGGCTGGCATGGCACCCTGAGGGGAGTGCCATGTCGACTTACTCGTTTTGTTCTCACCAGCACACACAAGCTGGCAAGCAGTGTGTCTGTGCTGAGTGAGGGGTCTCCAGGGTGGCATACGACATGCTGCAGCCCTTAGAGACCTCCCTTGGCATCAGGGCCCTTGGTACCAGGGGTACCATTTACAAGGGACTTATCTGGATGCCAGGGTGTGCCACTTGTGGATACAAAAGTACAGGTTTAGGGAAAGAACACTGGTGCTGGGGCCTGGTTAGCAGGCCTCAGCACACTTTCAATTCAAAACATAGCATCAGCAAAGGCAAAAAGTCAGGGGGTAACCATGCCAAGGAGGCATTTCCTTACACTTTTTCTTTAGGATTTGGGCCGATTTGTATTTGTGGCATAAATATGCCACTTACCCAGTGGGACCTGCTTTAAAGCATCAATCAGATTTCTATGTGCCCTGGAGCAATTGCTGTCAAACCATAAGTCAATTTTGGGTTTGCCTATCTTACCTTTTGCGATCAAAAGTTTAGTGATAGATTTACTTACTGCCTGAAATGCACTTAATACCCGCTGGGGTGGGAAGTGTGTCATTTAAGCAATCAGACATATGCACCCAGCCTCCTTCAGTAACATCTTGTGGACAAAAGAAAAATCAACCGAGGCCTATTTGCGAGTAAGACCTTTGTTCTTCACATAGCTTACCAGAACAATAGCCTTCGAAGTGGGCAATAACGCATTCCTTTCAAGATCACTGAGAAGATACAGTGGATGATGGTCATTCAACTCATTTGAGGAAATTCCTGCCCTGGTGACCCGGTGACTGAGGGGACGTAGAACTGCAATAAAATCTATCAAACTCCCATTACCTCTCCCCGGAAAAGATATACACTTGTCCCGGGTACGACCAAGACTTCAAATTTTGAGTAGCCACCCCAACAGAGATAATTCTCACTTCAAAACCATCAGCCAGTGCACAAATGTATGCACCGAAAAGGCACTGTCAAGGCCCAAGAGATTCAGGTACATGTATCTGGACCTATAGAGTCCAGTCCTGAGCCGAGGGCTGTCATGAAACTATTAACCCAAGGCAGTACTTTACATGAATAGAGAGTACCAACCCTTCTGTATTTCCATTTCCATTTAAAATACTGACCCAAGATCACAGATGTCGCCCATCTGGACCTATCCTGTCAGCCCATCTACCACTGAAGCTCTGTTTCACCAATCTTCACATATCTGAAGCCTCCAGTTCAGTTATTCTGCATCTTCTGTTATTCTCTATGTATACAATCAATGTTTAAAAAAACGTTAGTCTGGTTTTGCTAATGTAGAGGAATGATTCCTTTAAAAGTTTAACACGGAAATATATGGCTGCTCATTTCAAACTCTTTTGACCCCCTCATTCTCCTGTGGCTTGTTTGGTGCTATAAAGTTTGGGTAAATACCTAAGAAAGGGTTGCATCTCTAGGGTATCACAGTCAGTCTGTAGGAATGAGACAAAAACAGTTCCAAGATGGCTGCCTTGTTGTGTCCTCGCTCCTGCAGCGACAGGCCTGGGAGGTTTGCTGTGACACCTGACATACATCCACTACACTCCTAACCAAAACACAAAGGTAAAAGAAATTGGCCCTCGTTACAACCCTGGCGGTCAAAGACCGCCAGGGCTGTTTTGGAGTTTGTACCGCCAACAGGCTGGCGGTACAAACTCAGGCATATGACCGCGGCGCTTCACCGCCGGGACCGGCGGTTTCCCGCCACATTGGTCCCGGCGGATTTAATCCTCCAGGGCAGCGGGATTACGAGTCCCCCTCCCGCCAGCCTTTTCATGGCAGTAAGAGCCGAAAGGGGAGTCGTGGGTCTCCCTTCCATGGCCCCATGGAGCTTTTCACTGTCTGCATAGCAGACAGTGAAAAGAGCGACGGGTGCAACTGCACCTGTCGCACCGCCGCAACAACGCCGGGTCCATTTGTAGCTGGCTCCCGTGTTGTGGCCGAGATCCACGCTGGACCGGTGGGCGCAACCAGGTTTCTGCCCGCCGGCCCAGCGGGTATCTCCAAATAGATCCCGCGGGAGTGCGGCCGCATTGGCGGCCGCCCGGCAGTTTCAACTTGGCGGACGGGGGTTGCTGCCTGCCAAAGTTGAAATGATGGGCCAATGTCAATTACAATGGCAATAGCTCTAACTCATACAAATGTCAGACCTACTGCATTGCAAATGCTTGTTTTTATACTGTTTACAAGATATCAAGTCAAAAAGTGGGTCAAGCTACTTTGTTTACAAATACGACTGAGGCACTGTCACTTTGCTCTTAGACTATGCAAATAATTTACCAGCATGCATGTTAAACTTGTGATTTCTAGGTACCTCCAAACAGTGTGGCACATAAGTGTGAAACAACTGAAATTATTATGCATATTTTAACCTTCCCTAACTCACTTTATGCACTGTTCTGTATGTACTTTTAATGGGAATTCTATTTATTAATTTTGAAAGTTTGTAATTTTGTGATTGTACGCATATAATCATCAAAGGATGTTTTGTATCCAAACTGACAATACAAACTAATATCCTCTCCGAACTGCTGTACATGTGTTCATGCACAAAAAGAACATGAATTCTGTTTGTGTGAGATATATATGACCGAATCACGCAAAAAGGACAAGAAATAAACGTAGGGATCCCAACAATGATCTCACCAGCTAGAGATACAGCATAACATTTTGGAAAAAACTGCCTTCACCCACTAGAAGTGGCATGCTTCATCATAGGGCTATGCTGACACATTCCCACACTAGCCAACGTAAGGCATGGAGCAATAGGGAGGGGGAACAGAAACACACGACTGACAAACGAGGACCACAAACATAAAGAGCACCTCACTCAATAGTTAAAACTATCTCACATGAAATCCATATTCAATCTTTATTCCAGGTTTCACTGGATAGGATTAAAAAGGTTTAAGGAAATTGTGGTGATATGGGGAAACTATCACCCCTTCACTCCAGAAATACTGTACAAGGTATGACCTCCAGATATCAATGGAATCGTCTATGCAATCTGCTCGGGCAAGCACATCAGCCAATTTTTCTATCACTACGGCAGGGGCCTTCAAACTGGGGGTCGGGCCCCCCAGGGGGGCCTCAAGTGATCCCAGGGGGCTCCAGACTCCGCCCAAAAGAAAGATTATGCAGATAATAGTGCTTTTTTTTAAGCAGAAACATGTTTATTACATTTGTAAAAAGGTAACCGAACTTAACTGCAATGTTTGAATAAGTCCAGGCGTATTTAAATATTGCCAACTTAATAGAAAGGTTTTGAAAAATTCTGAGGGGGGGCCTGATGATGTATGTTTCCCACTGGGGGAGCACAGCATTAACAAGTTTGAATACCACTGCACTACGGCCTTCGTGTGGTGTCCAATGCAACCTATTCAATTCTTTGAGTACACAATTAAAGTCTCCAGCCCGAAGGAGCTGGATTCCCATATATGACACCAGCACATCAAATATCTCCCAGAAGAAAAACCCACCGTCAGTATTGGGTGCATATATATTCAACAGCATATCACTGTATGATTTAAAAAGCCATATATCAGAATAAATCTACGCTCTACATCAGTATGTGCCTTCTGAAATTGGAATGGTATTCTAGGAACCACCCAAATGGATGCCCCCTTATATGTTGAATAAGTAGATGAGTACAAATGCCCTCTCCATTTTTTCTTTAACAATTCCATTATAGACTAAACAATTCTCTTGCAACTACACTATTCCCCCTTTGTAGCGCTTGAGGTGTGTACTCTATAGTATCTGGTCTAGTCATGTTCTCCCCTGACATTCCAGGACATAACTTTTACTTCTCCCATCATACTTGTCTGTTTTTATGACCACCCTCACCTTTGGGAAGGAGTAGGTTTGTAGGTCACGGTTGCGCCAATGCTCTGGCATCTTTGAATAACTACAAACAATCAACATCAACTCCCATTAACCCCTTCCACCTCCCCTCGGATAAACACCCTGAACTGTGTAAATGTGATGTTTTTCCATGTAGAATGCTACCTTGATATCTACCTTCACCCACTCAGTGTACCATAACTATACATGGAAAATATATCACTGCAAAACTCCTTCTGATTTTTGCTTATAATTGTGGATGGGAAGGCTGGGGTTCTTGCACCAAGCATCCCAAAGAGACTCTACTTGGGTAAGTAGCAATAACCTCCTGGTTTCCCTAATGAAGAGTTAGTTCCTTATCCTAACCCAGGCTTAGGACTTAAGGTCCGGAAGTATCTGAACTCGCAGAGGACCTGAACCAGTAACAAGTTATCAATAACTTCACTTGTATGTCCTGCTCCAATCCCCCTTATGTGACCTGTACTGTTCAAATACCACCAAGCAATTTTTAGCACTAAGGCGATTGTCTCTTACATTGCCACCCAAAAGTGTTATGGACACATCTATGAAAACAGGGTTACTCTACTTGAGGACCCAGATTTCACATCTATCAATGTATGTCTTAAAGAGAACTCTCAGCTTGTCTTGGGGCCTTAGTTACTTGTCTGATATGGTCACTGCATCTTTCATAGACCAGTACCCTGCCGCATCTTTTCTGGGTTGAAATGCCTCATTGGCTCCGGAGATACCAAAAATGACATCCTACATTGTCCAATGTACCATCACGCTGCACCACAATCCAGGGCCCATTCAGGCATGTTCTCATGCCCCATCTCTGTCTCTCTGCTGAGCCGCTTGTCTATTTTCTGCATCTGCTCTCCCTCATGTGTTTGATCCAGTCACAATGCTCTCTAGCTCTATGTCCCCTCTTCAGCCAATTTTCATACATCCTCAGGGTGTGTACAGTAGCACAACCACCCTCCCATTCATTCTCAGATTTACTGGAAACAGGAGCATGTACCTAATATTTAGTATTCAGTTTTGCATTGCAGCTAAGAAGGATTTTCTCTGGGTCTGAACTTTGTGTATATATAATCCGTGAAGATTGCAGTGGCTTGTCCCTCAAATCTTGTATCCCCATTTATCCAAACCCTATGAAGGAACCAGCTGTTCCTGTATTTGAGTATTTTTGCAGTCATGGCTATTGAAGGAGCGTGTAGAGCAGAGGTCTTCAAACTGGGGGGCCTCAAGTGATCCCAGGGGGGGCCCAGACTCTGGCCAAAATAAATATTATACAGATAACAGGCCTTTGTTTTAAGCAGAAGCATGTTATTGCAGTTTTTAAAAGGTATCAGTACTTAACTGCAATGTTTAAATAGGTTTAGACATATTTAAACATTGCCATGTTTATAAAATAATTGTGAAAAATTCTGAGGGGGGGCCGATTGATTTTTATTTTTCAACTGGGGGGGGCGCAGACATTAAAAAGTTTTGGGACCTCTGGTGTAGAGGGATCTGGCAGATAGGCCCTCTACTGCAAAACATGCTGGCAATCATTCAGGTCCATCTCCTTCCATCTATTCTGGGAATCCTACAAATGGAAAATTACACCGCTGTGACCTGCCTTCAGCTTCTGCTAGCTGTTCATTAAACTGTTTGTCTGTTCCATTGAGCTCTAAACTGTGATTTTCAGCTCCTTTACTTTCTGTGTTAGACTGCACACATTTTACTCTGTCACCAATGAAGGCCCATTGACATTACAAAGGTCAGTTTGCAGTATATTTATTTATATATATATATATATATATATATATATATATATATATATATGGAAAATGTCACTTACCCAGTGCACATCTGTTCGTGGCATGTTTCGCTGCAGATTCACATGCTATGCACAGGTCCTGCCATCTAGTGTTTGCCTCAGTGTTACAAGTTGTTTTTCTTCGAAGAAGTCTTTTTGAGTCACAGGACCGAGTGACTCCTCCTTTTCGGCTCCATTGTGCATGAGCATCGACTGCATCTTAGATTGTTTTCCGGCAGAGGGTAAGGTAGGAGTGATAGAGTGTAAAGAAAGAGATGTATATAGATATGTACAAATTTAAATGTAACTTAAACGGCTACAGGCTCCCGGGGAGGAGGGAGGGCGCATGTGAATCTGCAGCGGAACATGCCACGAACAGATGTACACTGGGTAAGTGACATTTTCAGTTCGATGGCATGTGTAGCTGCAGATACACATGCTATACATAGACTACAAAGCAGTTCTCCTCCCCTAAGCGGTGGTCAGCCTGTAGAAGTTGAAGTTGTTTGAAATAGTGTCCTTAGTACAACCTGTCCTACTGTGGCTTGTTGTGCTGCTAACACATCTACACAGTAATGCTTGGTAAATGTATGAGGTGTTGACCAAGTGGCTGCTTTACAGATTTCTGTCATTGGTATATTTCCTAGAAATGCCATTGTTGCTCCTTTCTTCCTAGTGGAATGTGCTTGTGGTGTAATTAACAGCTGTCTTTTAGCCTTTAGGTAACAAGTTTGGATACATTTCACTATCCACCTGGCTATGCCTTGTTTTGATATAGGATTACCAGTATGGGGTTTTTGGAATGCGACAAACAACTGTTTAGTTTTCCTAAATGATTTTGTTCTGTTGATGTAATACATTTAAGCTCTCTTAATATCTAATGTATATAGTGCTCTTTCTGCCACTGAGTCTGGCTGTGGAAAGAAGACTGGAAGTTCCACTGTTTGATTTAAATGAAACGGTGAGATGACTTTAGGTAGAAATTTAGGGTTTGTGCGAAGTACAACCTTATGTTTGTGTACTTGTATAAAGGGTTGTTCAATAGTGAATGCTTGTATTTCACTAACTCTTCGTAATGAAGTGATTGCCAGTAGAAATGAAACTTTCCAAATTAGGAATTGAATCTGACAGGAGTGCATGGGTTTAACCCCTTCTGTGCCGCGGATGTAGTGGTTACGTCCTGCGGCACAGTGCTGCTGTGCCGAGGACGTAACCACTACGTCCTCGGCACACAGCCCAGAGGGAGCGCTCTCGCTCCCTCTGTGTGCTTCCCCCCACCCCCCAAAGTCAGGGATGGAAGGGGAAGCCCTTCCCCTTCCACCCCGCACCCCCCTATAATGACGTCAGCGCGCGATCGCGCGCTGACTTCATTACGGAGTTCTCGCCGCACAGGAAGCCATTTGCTTCCTGTGCGGCGAGCGGAGAAGAGGTGAGTTCCTCTTCCCGGTGGGTGGGGGGTTTGGTCTAAAGAGGCACCGGGGGAAAGGAAAGGCTTTTCCTTTCCCCCGGTGTCTCTTTGAGCATTCCTGCTGCCCGATCACATTGCGATCGGGCAGCAGGAATGCCCACTAGACACCAGGGATTTCTTTTTTTTGGTTTACTTTCCTGTTTCTTGTTGGCGGGGAGCGGCCGCCTTGGGCAAGGGTCGCTCCCCTTTGGGGGGCAATTAGTTACGGCCATTTCTGCCCCCCTTGGGGGCAGATTGGCTACTTTTTAGCCAGATCTGCCCCCAAGGGGGGCAGAAAACACTAGATCACCAGGGATTTATATTTTTATGTGCATTTATGTGTGGGGGGGGTGCCCCCTTGGGCAAGGGCGCCCCCCTCAAGAGGGCAGAGAACTGTTGGCCTTTTCTGCCCCCCTTGGGGGCAGATCGGCCTATTTTGTTTAGGTCCATCTGCCCCCAAGGGGGGCAGAAGCCACTTAGGCACCAGGGATTTTTTTTTATTTGTTTATTTTTGTGGGGGGCGTCCCCTTGGTCACGGGGCGCCCCCCCCCAAGGGGGGCATTGACCTGTTGGCCATTTCTACACCCCCTGGGGGCAGATGGGCCTATTTTGTTAGGCCCACCTGCCCCCAAGGGGGGCAGAAGCCACTTAGACACCAGGGATAGTGTTGTGTGTGTGTTAGTGGATGGGGGGGGGGCCTTGGGCAAGGGTCGCCCCCCACTTTGGGGGCACATGTACCCAGGCCATTTCTGCACCCCTTGGAGACAGATCAGCCTATTATTTTTAGGCTGGTCTGCCCCCAAGGGGGGCAGAAACCACTAGAACGGCAGGGATTTTTTTTTATTTGTTTATTTTTGTGGGGGGGGCGTCCCCTTGGTCACGGGGCGCCCCCCCAAGGGGGGCATTGACCTGTTGGCCATTTTTACACCCCCTGGGGGCAGATGGGCCTATTTTGTTAGGCCCACCTGCCCCCAAGGGGGGCAGAAGCCACTTAGACACCAGGGATAGTGTGTGTGTGTGTGTTAGTGGATGGGGGGGGGGGGCCTTGGGCAAGGGTCACCCCCCACTTTGGGGGCACATGTACCCAGGCCATTTCTGCACCCCTTGGAGACAGATCAGCCTATTATTTTTAGGCTGGTCTGCCCCCAAGGGGGGCAGAAACCACTAGAACGCCAGGGATTTCTTTTTATTTGTTTATTTGTGTGGGGGGGCGTCCCCTTGGTCACGGGGCGCCCCCCCAAGGGGGGCATTGACCTGTTGGCCATTTCTACACCCCCTGGGGGCAGATGGGCCTGTTTTCTTAGGCACACCTGCCCCCAAGGGGAGCAGAAGCCACTTAGGCACCAGGGATAGTGTTGTGTGTGTTTTTTTGTTTTTTTGTTTGTTTGAGGGCTGTCCCCTTTGGCAAGGGTCGCTCTCCATGGGGACACACTACTAAAGGTATTTTCTGGCTTCCTTGGGGCAGACAGGCCTATTTTTTTAGTAGGCCCATCTGCCCCTATGGCAGAATCCACTTAGGCACCAATTTCTAAATGTTTGATGGTGGGGTGTTTGTCAACTGAAGAAGTCTTTGCATTTGTGATAAAAAATGTTTTCCTCCTTTTTGTTCTAGTTCAAAGCTTTTGCTTTATTTGCTGTGGCTCCTTGCGGTTTTGGCGGTGGTTGACCTGCAGTTTGCACAGTTGCATGTTTTAGGTAAGTAAAAACAATTTACTCCAAAGGAGTATTGTTGCCATGCTTGAATGATATGTTTGTAGGGGGTGTACTAAATGCAGGATTGTGTGTGAAATTGTCCTTAGGTTTGTGCACAATGATATTTGTTTTGTCTTATTTCTAATTTGCCTTTCTTTATTTATTTTTAGTGGGATATCATTGGTGATTGCTGTGTAGTTGCTGGTGAATCAAGCTTTTTCAGGCAAGTGAGCGGTATAGTTTTTGAGTTTATAACTCTTACTAACAAAGCTACACTTTGTTACTTGTCTTACACAGTGCTGGTTGTTGGTGGTGAATTTGTCCAGTTAATTTTAGCAGGAGAGATCATGGCTAGCCGCAGGATGACCGCTCAGCAGGTGGTTGGTATGCTTTTTGAGTCACAGTCTGATCATGACTATGAGACGGACTCTGCATCTGAGGCAGAGGAGGAAGTCAGAGATTCTGGCAGTGATGTTTCTGTTGGAGGGGAATCTTCTGATGATGAAGCCACACTCAGTGCAGATGAAGGGCCTGTTTTAGAGGAGGACATTGATGTGCCAATAGTGCAGCAACCTGGGGCCGAAAGGTTTCCCGTTATAAGACCTGATGTCTGGGTTGCCCCAAACATGGAGCAGCCAGAGTTGCCTGCCTTTACTGGTCTCCCGGGGTGTAACGCCAATACAGAGAACTTTATGCCTATCAATTTCTTTGAGTTATTCATGGATGATATGTTTTTGGAAGAGATTGTTGAGCAGACTAATTTGTATGCGGAGCAGCATTTGAGGGACAACGCTGCTAGACTTAGGCCACACTCTAGAGCTGCCCAGTGGATTCCCACAAATTTGGAGGAGTTAAAAAAGTTTTTGGGTTTGACTTTTTTGATGGGGTTGATAAGGAAGCCGTCACTGGCTTCTTATTGGTCTACTAGTCCCTTGATGGAAACAGCTATATTTCCAGCGACCATGAGTCGTAATCGGTATTTGCTTCTTCTTAGGATGCTGCATTTTGTTGACAATGCATTAGCCTTGCCACGAGATCACCCAGATTCTGACCGTCTTTTTAAGATTAGGCCTGTCCTTGATCATTTTCTAGATCGGTTTTCGGAGGTCTATGTTCCAGGCAAAGAGTTAAGTGTGGACGAGTCTTTGGTCCTCTTCAAGGGTCGTTTGGTTTTTAGGCAGTACATTCCTAGCAAAAGGGAACGATATGGAATTAAATTGTATATGCTGTCTGAAAGTAGGACAGGATATGTGTATAGTTTCCGTGTGTACACTGGTAGGGATTCCAATATTGACCCCCCTGGTTGTCCTCCCACTTTTGGAGTTACTGAGAAAATTGTGTGGGATCTTGGTAGACGACTGTTCAATAAAAGTCACCATTTGTATGTAGATAACTTCTACACTGGTGTGCAATTGTTCAAGGAATTGTTTAGAGTGGACACAGTTGCTTGTGGCACAATCCGTTCTAACCGGAAAGGCTATCCAAGGGAGCTTGTCTGTAAAAAACTTGAGAGAGGACAGTGCTGTGCCTTGCGGAACGAGGAGCTGCTAGCTTTGAAATTTTCAGACAAGAGGGATGTCTACATGCTAAGTACCATCCATGATGAGAGTACTTCCCCTGTGACTGTTTGGGGCCAGGTTGCTGAAGTGCGCAAACCTGTGTGCATTTTAGATTATAATAAGCACATGGGAGGTGTAGATAGAGTTGACCAGAGGTTGGAACCTTATACTGCTATTCGTAAGTCTTACGTTTGGTATAAGAAGTTAGCACTTCACCTCTTCCACTTAGCAAACTTCAATGCTTTTATTGTGTTTAGGGATAGCTCTCCAGAGTCAAAGATGACATTTGTGAAATTTCAGGAGTTAGTGATAGAGAGCCTTATTGTGGTGGAACAGGCCAGAGTTCCTAGAGAAGCAGTGGTGGAGGATGTGGCTAGATTGAAAGATCGCCACTTTGCTGAGCACATTCCTCCCACACCCAAAAAAGATTTTCCAGCTAAGAAATGTAGAGTGTGTTTTCGAAGAGGTATCCGGAGGGAGGCTCGAATGTACTGCCCAGATTGTCCTTCAAAGCCTGGGCTGTGTGTCGGTGCTTGTTTTAAGAATTACCACACCCAGAAGAATTTCTGGGAACAACCATGAGTGTAAACTCATGTCTGTTTTGTATTTTCATGTGTTTAGTTTCATGGTTAGCATTTCTGTCATGTTCTTAGTTAGAGCTTTTGTGTTTGTAGTTTTGTAATTCTTTCTACTTAGTTAGGGGTTCCTCTGTTAAAAAAAAAAAAAAAATGATGCCATTGTGTGTGGAGTGGGGCTTGGCTGAGAGTGTACATATTGACTTGCTGTTGGCTACTGCAACACACTGCCAGCCAAACACCAGTCCACACACTCCCATCAGCTGGTGTGATTGTTGTATCAGGCATGTGGGCGTATGTAAGTGATGGGCCCTTGAGTGGCGCTGTCTGTCCCTGTGAGTGTTGTAATGTGCTGGGCCCGTGGCTGGCGGTGTGAATGGCCTTGTGTGTGTCATGTATGAAAGTTGTGTGAATGGACTGTAAAGCGGTTGGTGCCTTGTCGCGGCTTTACAGCTCACGAGCTGTGAGTCATTGGTTCCGTTTTTTGCCTTTCAGTTACTAACAGTGCATTTCATTTTTGTGAAAGCTCTTGTTAGTAAAATTTGATCCACTGAACCATCACTCACCCTCGTGCCAAATCCAACCAGTATGTGTGGTAAAAATGACAAAACCTGCTCCGCTGTAATCAGGCGTCGCAGCGCACCTGTGACACTCTAGGTGCCTCAGGTGGGACCCCGATGATGAAGCATGCCACCAACTTGGTTGGTGGGTGAGGGGTCTTTTTCACATAACCTAAGTGTGTTTCTTTTCAAAATGTTAGTGTTTGGCACATCACGGACGTATGTGGGCACATCAACACGATATATTACAAAACTACCTGTGTTTGGGGGGGAGAGGGCACCTATGTTTTTGGTCCTGTGTGCGGCCTTCATCTAGGGAAACCTACCAAACCCAGACATTTTTTAAAACTAGACACCCCAAGGAGTCCAGGGAGGTGTGGCTTGCGTGGATCCCCCAACATTTTCTTACCCAGACTCCTCTGTAAACCTCAAAATGTGCTTTAAAAAGCATATTTTCCTTACTTTTCTTCGTAGGATCACCACTCCAGCACAAAATTCCTACTCCCCAGTGTTCCCCTCAGTCTCCCAAGTAAAATGACACCTCACTTATGTAGGTCCCCAAAGCAGAGTCAGTCTAAAGATGTATAAAAGAATATGTCCTTATAAACTTGCTGTGCTATCCACTCTATCTCTACAAGTTTTGGGCCCTATTCTGTTGCAGGCACCTGGCCCACCCACACAAGTGAGGTATCATTTTTATCGGGAGACTTGGGGGAACGCTGGGTGGAAGGAAATTTGTGGCTCCACTCAGATTCCAGAACTTTCTGTCACCGAAATGTGTGGAAAATGTGTTTTTTTAGACAGAATTTGAGGTTTGCAAAGGATTCTGGGTAACAGAACCTGGTCAGAGCCCCGCAAGTCACCCCAGCTTGGATTCCCCTAGGTCTCTAGTTTTCAAAAATCCACAGGTTTGGTAGGTTTCCCTAGGTGCCGGCTGAGCTAGAGGCCAAAATCTACAGGTAGGCACTGTTTTCAATGAAAAAATGTGATGTGTCCACGTTGCGTTTTGGGGTGTCTCCTGTCGCGGGCGCTAGGCCTACCCACACAAGTGAGGTATCATTTTTATCGGGAGACGTGGAGGAACGCTGGGTGGAAGGAAATTTGTGGCTCCACTCAGATTCCAGAACTTTCTGTCACCGAAATGTGTGGAAAATGCATTTTTTTAGACAGAATTTGAGGTTTGCAAAGGATTCTGGGTAACAGAACCTGGTCAGAGCCACACAAGTCACCCCATCTTGGATTCCCCTAGGTCTCTAGTTTTCAGAAATGCACAAGGGCAAGGGTCGCTCCCCTTTGGGAGGCATGTCTTTTAGGGCCATTTCTGCCCCCCTTGAGGGCAGATCAGCCTATTATTTTTAGGCTGATCTGCCCCAAGGGGGGCAGAAACCACTAGAACGCCAGGGATTTTTTTTTATGTGTTTATTTTTGTGGGGGGGGGCGTCCCCTTGGGCACGGGGCGCCCCCCCAAGGGGGGCATTGACCTGCTGGCCATTTCTGCCCCCCCTTGGGGGCAGATGGGCCTATTTTTGTAGGCCCACCTGCCCCCAAGGGGGGCAGAAGCCACTTAGACACCAGGGATAGTGTGTGTGTGTGTGTTAGTGGATGGGGGGGGGGGGGCCTTGGGCAAGGGTCGCCCCCCACTTTGGGGGCACATGTACCCAGGCCATTTCTGCACCCCTTGGAGACAGATCAGCCTGTTATGTTTAGGCTGGTCTGCCCCCAAGGGGGGCAGAAACCACTAGAACGCCAGGGATTTTTTAAAATTTGTTTATTTTTGTGGAGGGGCGTCCCCTTGGTCACGGGGCGCCCCCCCAAGGGGGGCATTGACCTGTTGGCCATTTCTACACCCCCTGGGGGCAGATGGGCCTATTTTGTTAGGCCCACCTGCCCCCAAGGGGGGCAGAAGCCACTTAGACACCAGGGATAGTGTGTGTGTGTGTGTGTTAGTGGATGGGGGGGGCCTTGGGCAAGGGTCGCCCCCCACTTTGGGGGCACATGTACCCAGGCCATTTCTGCACCCCTTGGAGACAGATCAGCCTATTATTTTTAGGCTGGTCTGCCCCCAAGGGGGGCAGAAACCACTAGAACGCCAGGGATTTCTTTTTATTTGTTTATTTGTGTGGGGGGGCGTCCCCTTGGTCACGGGGCGCCCCCCCAAGGGGGGCATTGACCTGTTGGCCATTTCTACACCCCCTGGGGGCAGATGGGCCTGTTTTCTTAGGCACACCTGCCCCCAAGGGGAGCAGAAGCCACTTAGGCACCAGGGATAGTGTTGTGTGTGTTTTTTTGTTTGTTTGAGGGCTGTCCCCTTTGGCCAGGGTCGCTCTCCATGGGGACACACTACTAAAGGTATTTTCTGGCTTCCTTGGGGCAGACAGGCCTATTTTTTTTAGTAGGCCCATCTGCCCCTATGGCAGAATCCACTTAGGCACCAATTTCTAAATGTTTGATGGTGGGGTGTTTGTCAACTGAAGAAGTCTTTGCATTTGTGATAAAAAATGTTTTCCTCCTTTTTGTTCTAGTTCAAAGCTTTTGCTTTATTTGCTGTGGCTCCTTGCGGTTTTGGCGGTGGTTGACCTGCAGTTTGCACAGTTGCATGTTTTAGGTAAGTAAAAACAATTTACTCCAAAGGAGTATTGTTGCCATGCATGAATGACATGTTTGTAGGGGGTGTACTAAATGCAGGATTGTGTGTGAAATTGTCCTTAGGTTTGTGCACAATGATATTTGTTTTGTCTTATTTCTAATTTGCCTTTCTTTCTTTATTTTTAGTGGGATATCATTGGTGATTGCTGTGTAGTTGCTGGTGAATCAAGCTTTTTCAGGCAAGTGAGCGGTATAGTTTTTGAGTTTATAACTCTTACTAACAAAGCTACACTTTGTTACTTGTCTTACACAGTGCTGGTTGTTGGTGGTGAATTTGTGCAGTTAATTTTAGCAGGAGAGATCATGGCTAGCCGCAGGATGACCGCTCAGCAGGTGGTTGGTATGCTTTTTGAGTCACAGTCTGATCATGACTATGAGACGGACTCTGCATCTGAGGCAGAGGAGGAAGTCAGAGATTCTGGCAGTGATGTTTCTGTTGGAGGGGAATCTTCTGATGATGAAGCCACACTCAGTGCAGATGAAGGGCCTGTTTTAGAGGACGACATTGATGTGCCAATAGTGCAGCAACCTGGGGCCGAAAGGTTTCCCGTTATAAGACCTGATGTCTGGGTTGCCCCAAACATGGAGCAGCCAGTTGCCTGCCTTTACTGGTCTCCCGGGGTGTAATGCCAATACAGAGAACTTTATGCCTATCAATTTCTTTGAGTTATTCATGGATGATATGTTTTTGGAAGAGATTGTTGAGCAGACTAATTTGTATGCGGAGCAGCATTTGAGGGACAACGCTGCTAGACTTAGGCCACACTCTAGAGCTGCCCAGTGGAATCCCACAAATTTGGAGGAGTTAAAAAAGTTTTTGGGTTTGACTTTTTTGATGGGGTTGATAAGGAAGCCGTCACTGGCTTCTTATTGGTCTACTAGTCCCTTGATGGCAACAGCTATATTTCCAGCGACCATGAGTCGTAATCGGTATTTGCTTCTTCTTAGGATGCTGCATTTGGTTGACAATGCATTAGCCTTGCCACGAGATCACCCAGATTCTGACCGTCTTTTTAAGATTAGGCCTCTCCTTGATCATTTTCTAGATCGGTTTTCGGAGGTCTATGTTCCAGGCAAAGAGTTAAGTGTGTACGAGTCTTTGGTCCTCTTCAAGGGTCGTTTGGTTTTTAGGCAGTACATTCCTAGCAAAAGGGCACGATATGGAATTAAATTGTATATGCTGTCTGAAAGTAGGACAGGATATGTGTATAGTTTCCGTGTGTACACTGGTACGGATTCCAATATTGACCCCCCTGGTTGTCCTCCCACTTTTGGAGTTACTGAGAAAATTGTGTGGGATCTTGGTAGACGACTGTTCAATAAAGGTCACCATTTGTATGTAGATAACTTCTACACTGGTGTGCAATTGTTCAAGGAATTGTTTAGCGTGGACACAGTTGCTTGTGGCACAATCCGTTCTAACCGGAAAGGCTATCCAAGGGAGCTTGTCTGTAAAAAACTTGAGAGAGGACAGTGCTGTGCCTTGCGGAACGAGGAGCTGCTAGCTTTGAAATTTTCAGACAAGAGGGATGTCTACATGCTAAGTACCATCCATGATGAGAGTACTTCCCCTGTGACTGTTTGGGGCCAGGTTGCTGAAGTGCGCAAACCTGTGTGCATTTTAGATTATAATAAGCACATGGGAGGTGTAGATAGAGTTGACCAGAGGTTGGAACCTTATACTGCTATTCGTAAGTCTTACGTTTGGTATAAGAAGTTAGCACTTCACCTCTTCCACTTAGCAACCTTCAATGCTTTTATTGTGTTAAGGGATAGGTCTCCAGAGTCAAAGATGACATTTGTGAAATTTCAGGAGTTAGTGATAGAGAGCCTTATTGTGGTGGAACAGGCCAGAGTTCCTAGAGAAGCAGTGGTGGAGGATGTGGCTAGATTGAAAGATCGCCACTTTGCTGAGCACATTCCTCCCACACCCAAAAAAGACTTTCCAGCTAAGAAATGTAGAGTGTGTTTTCGAAGAGGTATCCGGAGGGAGACTCGAATGTACTGCCCAGATTGTCCTTCAAAGCCTGGGCTGTGTGTCGGTGCTTGTTTTAAGAATTACCACACCCAGAAGAATTTCTGGGAACAACCATGAGTGTAAACTCATGTCTGTTTTGTATTTTCATGTGTTTAGTTTCATGGTTAGCATTTCTGTCATGTTCTTAGTTAGAGCTTTTGTGTTTGTAGTTTTGTAATTCTTTCTACTTAGTTAGGGGTTCCTCTGTTAAAAAATAAAATAAAAAAATGATGCCATTGTGTGTGGAGTGGGGCTTGGCTGAGAGTGTACATATTGACTTGCTGTTGGCTACTGCAACACACTGCCAGCCAAACACCAGTCCACACACTCCCATCAACTGGTGTGATTGTTGTATCAGGCATGTGGGCGTATGTAAGTGATGGGCCCTTGAGTGGCGCTGTCTGTCGATGTGAGTGTTGTAATGTGCTGGGCCCGTGGCTGGCGGTGTGAATGGCCTTGTGTGTGTCATGTATGAAAGTTGTGTGAATGGACTGTAAAGCAGTTGGTGCCTTGTCGCGGCTTTACAGCTCACGAGCTGTGAGTCATTGGTTCAGTTTTTTGCCTTTCAGTTACTAACAGTGCATTTCATTTTTGTGAAAGCTCTTGTTAGTAAAATTTGATCCACTGAACCATCACTCACCCTCGTGCCAAATCCAACCAGTATGTGTGGTAAAAATGACAAAACCTGCTCCGCTGTAATCAGGCGTCGCAGCGCACCTGTGACCCTCTAGGTGCCTCAGGTGGGACCCCGATGATGAAGCATGCCACCAACTTGGTTGGTGGGTGAGGGGTCTTTTTCACATAACCTAAGTGTGTTTCTTTTCAAAATGTTAGTGTTTGGCACATCACGGACGTATGTGGGCACATCAACACGATATATTACAAAACTACCTGTGTTTGGGGGGGAGAGGGCACCTATGTTTTTGGTCCTGTGTGCGGCCTTCATCTAGGGAAACCTACCAAACCCAGACATTTTTTAAAACTAGACACCCCAAGGAGTCCAGGGAGGTGTGGCTTGCGTGGATCCCCCAACATTTTCTTACCCAGACTCCTCTGTAAACCTCAAAATGTGCTTTAAAAAGCATATTTTCCTTACTTTTCTTCGTAGGATCACCACTCCAGCACAAAATTCCTACTCCCCAGTGTTCCCCTCAGTCTCCCAAGTAAAATGACACCTCACTTATGTGGGTCCCAAAAGCAGAGTCAGTCTAAAGATGTATAAAAGAATATGTCCTTATAAACTTGCTGTGCTATCCCCTCTATCTCTACAAGTTTTGGGCCCTATTCTGTTGCAGGCACCTGGCCCACCCACACAAGTGAGGTATCATTTTTATCGGGAGACTTGGGGGAACGCTGGGTGGAAGGAAATTTGTGGCTCCACTCAGATTCCAGAACTTTCTGTCACCGAAATGTGTGGAAAATGTGTTTTTTTAGACAGAATTTGAGGTTTGCAAAGGATTCTGGGTAACAGAACCTGGTCAGAGCCCCGCAAGTCACCCCAGCTTGGATTCCCCTAGGTCTCTAGTTTTCAAACATCCACAGGTTTGGTAGGTTTCCCTAGGTGCCGGCTGAGCTAGAGGCCAAAATCTACAGGTAGGCACTGTTTTCAATGAAAAAATGTGATGTGTCCACGTTGCGTTTTGGGGTGTCTCCTGTCGCGGGCGCTAGGCCTACCCACACAAGTGAGGTATCATTTTTATCGGGAGACGTGGAGGAACGCTGGGTGGAAGGAAATTTGTGGCTCCACTCAGATTCCAGAACTTTCTGTCACCGAAATGTGTGGAAAATGCATTTTTTTTAGACAGAATTTGAGGTTTGCAAAGGATTCTGGGTAACAGAACCTGGTGCGAGCCACACAAGTCACCCCATCTTGGATTCCCCTAGGTCTCTAGTTTTCAGAAATGCACAAGGGCAAGGGTCGCTCCCCTTTGGGGGGCATGTCTTTTAGGGCCATTTCTGCCCCCCTTGAGGGCAGATCAGCCTATTATTTTTAGGCTGATCTGCCCCAAGGGGGGCAGAAACCAGTAGAACGCCAGGGATTTTTTTTTATGTGTTTATTTTTGTGGGGGGGGCGTCCCCTTGGGCACGGGGCGCCCCCCCAAGGGGGGCATTGACCTGTTGGCCATTTCTTCCCCCCCTTGGGGGCAGATGGGCCTATTTTTGTAGGCCCACCTGCCCCCAAGGGGGGCAGAAGCCACTTAGACACCAGGGATAGTGTGTGTGTGTGTGTGTGTGTTAGTGGATGGGGGGGGGGCCTTGGGCAAGGGTCGCCCCCCCACTTTGGGGGCACATGTACCCAGGCCATTTCTGCACCCCTTGGAGACAGATCAGCCTATTATTTTTTGGCTGGTCTGCCCCCAAGGGGGGCAGAAACCACTAGAACGCCAGGGTTTTTTTTTTATTGGTTTTTTTTTGTGGGGGGGCGTCCCCTTGGTCACGGGGCGCCCCCCCAAGGGGGGCATTGACCTGTTGGCCATTTCTACACCCCCTGGGGGCAGATGGGCCTATTTTGTTAGGCCCACCTGCCCCCAAGGGGGGCAGAAGCCACTTAGACACCAGGGATAGTGTGTGTGTGTGTTAGTGGATGGGGGGGGGGGGCCTTGGGCAAGGGTCGCCCCCCACTTTGGGGGCACATTTACCCAGGCCATTTCTGCACCCCTTGGAGACAGATCAGCCTATTATTTTTAGGCTGGTCTGCCCCAAGGGGGGCAGAAACCACTAGAATGCCAGGGATTCTTTTAAATTTGTTTATTTTTGTGGGGGGGCGTCCCCTTGGTAACGGGGCGCCCCCCCAAGGGGGGCATTGACCTGTTGGCCATTTCTACACCCCCTGGGGGCAGATGGGCCTATTTTGTTAGGCCCACCTGCCACCAAGGGGGGCAGAAGCCACTTAGACATCAGGGATAGTGTGTGTGTGTGTTAGTGGATGGGGGGGCCTTGGGCAAGGGTCGCCCCCCACTTTGGGGGCACATGTACCCAGGCCATTTCTGCACCCCTTGGAGACAGATCAGCCTATTATTTTTAGGCTGGTCTGCCCCCAAGGGGGGCAGAAACCACTAGAACGCCAGGGATTTCTTTTTATTTGTTTATTTGTGTGGGGGGCGTCCCCTTGGTCACGGGGCGCCCCCCCAAGGGGGGCATTGACCTGTTGGCCATTTCTACACCCCCTGGGGGCAGATGGGCCTGTTTTCTTAGGCACACCTGCCCCCAAGGGGAGCAGAAGCCACTTAGGCACCAGGGATAGTGTGTGTGTGTGTGTGTGTGTGTTAGTGGATGGGGGGGGGGGGGCCTTGGGCAAGGGTCGCCCCCCACTTTGGGGGCACATTTACCCAGGCCATTTCTGCACCCCTTGGAGACAGATCAGCCTATTATTTTTAGGCTGGGGCAGAAACCACTAGAATGCCAGGGATTTTTTTTAATTTGTTTATTTTTGTGGGGGGGCGTCCCCTTGGTCACGGGGCGCCCCCCCAAGGGGGGCATTGACCTGTTGGCCATTTCTACACCCCCTGGGGGCAGATGGGCCTATTTTGTTAGGCCCACCTGCCCCCAAGGGGGGCAGAAGCCACTTAGACATCAGGGATAGTGTGTGTGTGTGTGTGTGTGTTAGTGGATGGGGGGGGCCTTGGGCAAGGGTCGCCCCCCACTTTGGGGGCACATGTACCCAGGCCATTTCTGCACCCCTTGGAGACAGATCAGCCTAATATTTTTAGGCTGGTCTGCCCCCAAGGGGGGCAGAAACCACTAGAACGCCAGGGATTTCTTTTTATTTGTTTATTTGTGTGGGGGGGCGTCCCCTTGGTCACGGGGCGCCCCCCCAAGGGGGGCATTGACCTGTTGGCCATTTCTACACCCCCTGGGGGCAGATGGGCCTGTTTTCTTAGGCACACCTGCCCCCAAGGGGAACAGAAGCCACTTAGGCACCAGGGATAGTGTTGTGTGTGTTTTTTTGTTTTTTTGTTTGTTTGAGGGCTGTCCACTTTGGCAAGGGTCGCTCTCCATGGGGACACACTACTAAAGGTATTTTCTGGCTTCCTTGGGGCAGACAGGCCTATTTTTTTAGTAGGCCCATCTGCCCCTATGGCAGAATCCACTTAGGCACCAATTTCTAAATGTTTGATGGTGGGGTGTTTGTCAACTGAAGAAGTCTTTGCATTTGTGATAAAAAATGTTTTCCTCCTTTTTGTTCTAGTTCAAAGCTTTTGCTTTATTTGCTGTGGCTCCTTGCGGTTTTGGCGGTGGTTGACCTGCAGTTTGCACAGTTGCATGTTTTAGGTAAGTAAAAACAATTTACTCCAAAGGAGTATTGTTGCCATGCATGAATGACATGTTTGTAGGGGGTGTACTAAATGCAGGATTGTGTGTGAAATTGTCCTTAGGTTTGTGCACAATGATATTTGTTTTGTCTTATTTCTAATTTGCCTTTCTTTCTTTATTTTTAGTGGGATATCATTGGTGATTGCTGTGTAGTTGCTGGTGAATCAAGCTTTTTCAGGCAAGTGAGCGGTATAGTTTTTGAGTTTATAACTCTTACTAACAAAGCTACACTTTGTTACTTGTCTTACACAGTGCTGGTTGTTGGTGGTGAATTTGTCCAGTTAATTTTAGCAGGAGAGATCATGGCTAGCCGCAGGATGACCGCTCAGCAGGTGGTTGGTATGCTTTTTGAGTCACAGTCTGATCATGACTATGAGACGGACTCTGCATCTGAGGCAGAAGAGGAAGTCAGAGATTCTGGCAGTGATGTTTCTGTTGGAGGGGAATCTTCTGATGATGAAGCCACACTCAGTGCAGATGAAGGGCCTGTTTTAGAGGAGGACATTGATGTGCCAATAGTGCAGCAACCTGGGGCCGAAAGGTTTCCTGTTATAAGACCTGATGTCTGGCTGCTCCATGTTTGGGGCAACCCAGAGTTGCCTGCCTTTACTGGTCTCCCGGGGTGTAACGCCAATACAGAGAACTTTATGCCTATCAATTTCTTTGAGTTATTCATGGATGATATGTTTTTGGAAGAGATTGTTGAGCAGACTAATTTGTATGCGGAGCAGCATTTGAGGGACAACGCTGCTAGACTTAGGCCACACTCTAGAGCTGCCCAGTGGATTCCCACAAATTTGGAGGAGTTAAAAAAGTTTTTGGGTTTGACTTTTTTGATGGGGTTGATAAGGAAGCCGTCACTGGCTTCTTATTGGTCTACTAGTCCCTTGATGGCAACAGCTATATTTCCAACGACCATGAGTCGTAATCGGTATTTGCTTCTTCTTAGGATGCTGCATTTTGTTGACAATGCATTAGCCTTGCCACGAGATCACCCAGATTCTGGCCGTCTTTTTAAGATTAGGCCTGTCCTTGATCATTTTCTAGATCGGTTTTCGGAGGTCTATGTTCCAGGCAAAGAGTTAAGTGTGTACGAGTCTTTGGTCCTCTTCAAGGGTCGTTTGGTTTTTAGGCAGTACATTCCTAGCAAAAGGGCACGATATGGAATTAAATTGTATATGCTGTCTGAAAGTAGGACAGGATATGTGTATAGTTTCCGTGTGTACACTGGTAGGGATTCCAATATTGACCCCCCTGGTTGTCCTCCCACTTTTGGAGTTACTGAGAAAATTGTGTGGGATCTTGGTAGACGACTGTTCAATAAAGGTCACCATTTGTATGTAGATAACTTCTACACTGGTGTGCAATTGTTCAAGGAATTGTTTAGAGTGGACACAGTTGCTTGTGGCACAATCCGTTCTAACCGGAAAGGCTATCCAAGGGAGCTTGTCTGTAAAAAACTTGAGAGAGGACAGTGCTGTGCCTTGCGGAACGAGGAGCTGCTAGCTTTGAAATTTTCAGACAAGAGGGATGTCTACATGCTAAGTACCATCCATGATGAGAGTACTTCCCCTGTGACTGTTTGGGGCCAGGTTGCTGAAGTGCGCAAACCTGTGTGCATTTTAGATTATAATAAGCACATGGGAGGTGTAGATAGAGTTGACCAGAGGTTGGAACCTTATACTGCTATTCGTAAGTCTTACGTTTGGTATAAGAAGTTAGCACTTCACCTCTTCCACTTAGCAACCTTCAATGCTTTTATTGTGTTTAGGGATAGGTCTCCAGAGTCAAAGATTACATTTGTGAAATTTCAGGAGTTAGTGATAGAGAGCCTTATTGTGGTGGAACAGGCCAGAGTTCCTAGAGAAGCAGTGGTGGAGGATGTGGCTAGATTGAAAGATCGCCACTTTGCTGAGCACATTCCTCCCACACCCAAAAAAGACTTTCCAGCTAAGAAATGTAGAGTGTGTTTTCGAAGAGGTATCCGGAGGGAGACTCGAATGTACTGCCCAGATTGTCCTTCAAAGCCTGGGCTGTGTGTTGGTGCTTGTTTTAAGAATTACCACACCCAGAAGAATTTCTGGGAACAACCATGAGTGTAAACTCATGTCTGTTTTGTATTTTCATGTGTTTAGTTTCATGGTTAGCATTTCTGTCATGTTCTTAGTTAGAGCTTTTGTGTTTGTAGTTTTGTAATTCTTTCTACTTAGTTAGGGGTTCCTCTGTTAAAAAATAAAATAAAAAAATGATGCCATTGTGTGTGGAGTGGGGCTTGGCTGAGAGTGTACATATTGACTTGCTGTTGGCTACTGCAACACACTGCCAGCCAAACACCAGTCCACACACTCCCATCAGCTGGTGTGATTGTTGTATCAGGAATGTGGGCGTATGTAAGTGATGGGCCCTTGAGTGGCGCTGTCTGTCGATGTGAGTGTTGTAATGTGCTGGGCCCGTGGCTGGCGGTGTGAATGGCCTTGTGTGTGTCATGTATGAAAGTTGTGTGAATGGACTGTAAAGCAGTTGGTGCCTTGTCGCGGCTTTACAGCTCACGAGCTGTGAGTCATTGGTTCAGTTTTTTGCCTTTCAGTTACTAACAGTGCATTTCATTTTTGTGAAAGCTCTTGTTAGTAAAATTTGATCCACTGAACCATCACTCACCCTCGTGCCAAATCCAACCAGTATGTGTGGTAAAAATGACAAAACCTGCTCCGCTGTAATCAGGCGTCGCAGCGCACCTGTGACACTCTAGGTGCCTCAGGTGGGACCCCGATGATGAAGCATGCCACCAACTTGGTTGGTGGGTGAGGGGTCTTTTTCACATAACCTAAGTGTGTTTCTTTTCAAAATGTTAGTGTTTGGCACATCACGGACGTATGTGGGCACATCAACACGATATATTACAAAACTACCTGTGTTTGGGGGGGAGAGGGCACCTATGTTTTTGGTCCTGTGTGCGGCCTTCATCTAGGGAAACCTACCAAACCCAGACATTTTTTAAAACTAGACACCCCAAGGAGTCCAGGGAGGTGTGGCTTGCGTGGATCCCCCAACATTTTCTTACCCAGACTCCTCTGTAAACCTCAAAATGTGCTTTAAAAAGCATATTTTCCTTACTTTTCTTCGTAGGATCACCACTCCAGCACAAAATTCCTACTCCCTAGTGTTCCCCTCAGTCTCCCAAGTAAAATGACACCTCACTTATGTGGGTCCCCAAAGCAGAGTCAGTCTAAAGATGTATAAAAGAATATGTCCTTATAAACTTGCTGTGCTATCCCCTCTATCTCTACAAGTTTTGGGCCTTATTCTGTTGCAGGCACCTGGCCCACCCACACAAGTGAGGTATCATTTTTATCGGGAGACTTGGGGGAACGCTGGGTGGAAGGAAATTTGTGGCTCCACTCAGATTCCAGAACTTTCTGTCACCGAAATGTGTGGAAAATGTGTTTTTTTAGACAGAATTTGAGGTTTGCAAAGGATTCTGGGTAACAGAACCTGGTCAGAGCCCCGCAAGTCACCCCAGCTTGGATTCCCCTAGGTCTCTAGGTTTCAAAAATCCACAGGTTTGGTAGGTTTCCCCAGGTGCCGGCTGAGCTAGAGGCCAAAATCTACAGGTAGGCACTGTTTTCAATGAAAAAATGTGATGTGTCCACGTTGCGTTTTGGGGTGTCTCCTGTCGCGGGCGCTAGGCCTACCCACACAAGTGAGGTATCATTTTTATCGGGAGACGTGGAGGAACGCTGGGTGGAAGGAAATTTGTGGCTCCACTCAGATTCCAGAACTTTTTGTAACCGAAATGTGTGGAAAATGCATTTTTTTAGACAGAATTTGAGGTTTGCAAAGGATTCTGGGTAACAGAAAATGGTCCGAGCCACACAAGTCACCCCATCTTGGATTCCCCTAGGTCTCTAGTTTTCAGAAATGCACAGGTTTGGTAGGTTTCCCTAGGTGGCGGCTGAGCTACAAGCCAAAACCTACAGGTAGGCACTTTGCAAAAAACACCTCTGTTTTCCTTCACAAATTTGGATGTGTCCACGTTGCGCTTTGGGGCGTTTCCTGTCGCGGGCGCTAGGCCTACCCACACAAGTGAGGTATCATTTTTATCGGGAGACGTGGGGGAACGCTGGGTGGAAGGAAATTTGTGGCTCCTCTCAGATTCCAGAACTTTCTGCCACAGAAATGTTAGGAACATGTGTTTGTTTAGCCAAATTTTGAGGTTTGCAAAGGATTCTGGGTAACAGAACCTGGTCCGAGCCACACAAGTCACCCCATCTTGGATTCCCCTAGGTCTGTAGTTTTCAGAAATGCACAGGTTTGGTAGGTTTCCCTAGGTGGCGGCTAAACTACAAGCCAAAATCTACAGGTAGGCACTTTGCAAAAAACACCTCTGTTTTCCTTCACAAATTTGGATGTGTCCACGTTGCGCTTTGGGGCGTTTCCTGTCGCGGGCGCTAGGCCTACCCACACAAGTGAGGTATCATTTTTATCGTTAGACGTGGGGGAATGCTGGGTGGAAGGAAATTCGTGGCTCCTCTCAGATTCCAGAACTTTCTGCCACAGAAATGTGAGGAACATGTGTTTTTTTTAGCCAAATTTTGAGTTTTGTAAAGGATTCTGGGTAACAGAACCTGGTCCCAGCCACACAAGTCACCCCATCTTGGATTCCCCTAGGTCTCTAGTTTTCAGAAATGCACAGGTTTGGTAGGTTTCCCTAGGTGGCGGCTGAGCTACAAGCCAAAATCTACAGGTAGGCACTTTGCAAAAAACACCTCTGTTTTCCTTCACAAATTTGGCTGTGTCCACGTTGCGCTTTGGGGCGTTTCCTGTCGCGGGCGCTAGGCCTACCCACACAAGTGAGGTATCATTTTTATCGGGAGACGTGGGGGAACGCTGGGTGGAAGGAAATTTGTGGCTCCTCTCAGATTCCAGAACTTTCTGCCACAGAAATGTGAGGAACATGTGTTTTTTTAGCCAAATTTTGAGGTTTGCAATGGATTCTGGGTAACAGAACCTGGTCCGAGCCACACAAGTCACCCCATCTTGGATTCCCCTAGGTCTCTAGTTTTCAGAAATGCACAGGTTTGGTAGGTTTCCCTAGGTGGCGGCTGAGCTACAGGCAAAAATCTACAGGTAGGCACTTTGCAAAAAACACCTCTGTTTTCCTTCACAAATTTAGATGTGTCCACGTTGCGCTTTGGGGCGTTTCCTGTCGCGGGCGCTAGGCCTACCCACACAAGTGAGGTATCATTTTTATCGGGAGACGTGGGGGAACGCTGGGTGGAAGGAAATTCGTGGCTCCTCTCAGATTCCAGAACTTTCTGCCACAGAAATGTGAGGAACATGTGTTTTTTTTGCCAAATTTTGAGGTTTGCAAAGGATTCTGGGTAACAGAACCTGGTCCCAGCCACACAAGTCACCCCATCTTGGATTCCCCTAGGTCTCTAGTTTTCAGAAATGCACAGGTTTGGTAGGTTTCCCTAGGTGGCGGCTGAGCTACAAGCCAAAATCTACAGGTAGGCACTTTGCAAAAAACACCTTTGTTTTCCTTCACAAATTTGGATGTCTCCACGTTGCGCTTTGGGGCGTTTCCTGTCGCGGGCGCTAGGCCTACCCACACAAGTGAGGTATCATTTTTATCGGGAGACGTGGGGGAACGCTGGGTGGAAGGAAATTCGTGGCTCCTCTCAGATTCCAGAACTTTCTGCCACAGAAATGTGAGGAACATGTGTTTTTTTAGCCAAATTTTGAGTTTTGCAAAGGATTCTGGGTAACAGAACCTGGTCCCAGCCACACAAGTCACCCCATCTTGGATTCCCCTAGGTCTCTAGTTTTCAGAAATGCACAGGTTTGGTAGGTTTCCCTAGGTGGCGGCTGAGCTACAAGCCAAAAGCTACAGGTAGGCACTTTGCAAAAAACACCTCTGTTTTCCTTCACAAATTTGACTGTGTCCACGTTGCGCTTTGGGGCGTTTTCTGTCGCGGGCGCTAGGCCTACCCACACAAGTGAGGTATCATTTTTATCGGGAGACGTGGGGGAACGCTGGGTGGAAGGAAATTCGTGGCTCCTCTCTGATTCCAGAACTTTCTGCCACAGAAATGTGAGGAACATGTGTTTTATTAGCCAAATTTTGAGTTTTGCAAAGGATTCTGGGTAACAGAACCTGGTCCCAGCCACACAAGTCACCCCATCTTGGATTCCCCTAGGTCTCTAGTTTTCAGAAATGCACAGGTTTGGTAGGTTTCCCTAGGTGGCGGCTGAGCTACAAGCCAAAATCCACAGGTAGGCACTTTGCAAAAAACACCTCTGTTTTCCTTCACAAATTTGGATGTGTCCACGTTGCGCTTTGGGGCGTTTCCTGTCGCGGGCGCTAGGCCTACCCACACAAGTGAGGTATCGTTTTTATCGGGAGACGTGGGGGAACGCTGGGTGGAAGGAAATTTGTGGCTCCTCTCAGATTCCAGAACTTTCTGCCACAGAAATGTGAGGAACATGTGTTTTTTTAGCCAAATTTTGAGGTTTGCAATGGATTCTGGGTAACAGAACCTGGTCCGAGCCACACAAGTCACCCCATCTTGGATTCCCCTAGGTCTCTAGTTTTCAGAAATGCACAGGTTTGGTAGGTTTCCCTAGGTGGCGGCTGAGCTACAGGCCAAAATCTACAGGTAGGCACTTTGCAAAAAACACCTCTGTTTTCCTTCACAAATTTGGATGTGTCCACGTTGCGCTTTGGGGCGTTTCCTGTCGCGGGCGCTAGGCCTACCCACACAAGTGAGGTATCATTTTTATCGGGAGACGTGGGGGAACGCTTGGTGGAAGGAAATTCGTGGCTCCTCTCAGATTCCAGAACTTTCTGCCACAGAAATGTGAGGAACATGTGTTTTTTTAGCAAAATTCTGAGGTTTGCAAAGGATTCTGGGTAACAGAACCTGGTCCGAGCCACACAAGTCACCCCATCTTGGATTCCCCTAGGTCTCTAGTTTTCAGAAATGCACAGGTTTGGTAGGTTTCCCTAGGTGGCGGCTGAGCTACAAGCCAAAATCTACAGGTAGGCACTTTGCAAAAAACACCTCTGTTTTCCTTCACAAATTTGGATGTGTCCACGTTGCGCTTTGGGGCGTTTCCTGTCGCGGGCGCTAGGCCTACCCACACAAGTGAGGTATAATTTTTATCGGGAGACGTGGGGGAACGCTGGGTGGAAGGAAATTTGTGGCTCCTCTCAGATTCCAGAACTTTCTGCCACAGAAATGTTAGGAACATGTGTTTTTTTAGCCAAATTTTGAGGTTTGCAAAGGATTCTGGGTAACAGAACCTGGTCCGAGCCACACAAGTCACCCCATCTTGGATTCCCCTAGGTCTCTAGTTTTCAGAAATGCACAGGTTTGGTAGGTTTCCCTAGGTGGCGGCTGAGCTACAGGCCAAAATCTACAGGTAGGCACTTTGCAAAAAACACCTCTGTTTTCCTTCAAATATTTGGCTGTGTCCACGTTGCGCTTTGGGGCATTTCCTGTCACGGGCGCTAGGCCTACCCACACAAGTGAGGTATCTTTTTTATCGGGAGACATGGGGGAACGCTGGGTGGACGGAAATTCGTGGCTCCTCTCAGATTCCAGAACTTTCTGCCACAGAAATGTGAGGAACATGTGTTTTTTTAGCCAAATTTTGAGGTTTGCAAAGGATTCTGGGTAACAGAACCTGGTCCGAGCCACACAAGTCACCCCATCTTGGATTCCCCTAGGTCTCTAGTTTTCAGAAATGCACAGGTTTGGTAGGTTTCCCTAGGTGGCGGCTGAGCTACAAGCCAAAATCTACAGGTAGGCACTTTGCAAAAAACACCTCTGTTTTCCTTCACAAATTTGGATGTGTCCACGTTGCGCTTTGGGGCGTTTTCTGTCGCGGGCGCTAGGCCTACCCACACAAGTGAGGTATCATTTTTATCGGGAGACGTGGGGGAACGCTGGGTGGAAGGAAATTCGTGGCTCCTCTCAGATTCCAGAACTTTCTGCCACAGAAATGTGAGGAACGTGTTTTTTTAGCCAAATTTTGAGGTTTGCAAAGAATTCTGGGTAACAGAACCTGGTCCGAGCCACACAAGTCACCCCATCTTGGATACCCCCAGGTCTCTAGTTTTCAGAAATGCATAGGTTTGGTAGGTTTCCCTAGGTGGCGGCTGAGCTAGAGGCCAAAATCTGCAGGTAGGCACTTTGCTAAAAACAGCTCTGTTTTCTGTGATGTGTCCACGTTGTGTTTTGGGGCATATCCTGTCGCGGGCGCTAGGCCTACCCACACAAGTGAGGTATCATTTTTATCGGGAGACTTGGGGGAACATAGAATAGCAAAACAAGTGTTATTGCCCCTTGTCTTTCTCTACATTTTTTCCTTCCAAATGTAAGACAGTGTGTAAAAAAGACATCTATTTGAGAAATGCCCTGTAATTCACATGCTAGTATGGGCACCCCGGAATTCAGAGATGTGCAAATAACCACTGCTTCTCAACACCTTATCTTGTGCCCATTTTGGAAATACAAAGGTTTTCTTGATAGCTATTTTTTACTCTTTATATTTCAGCAAATGAATTGCTGTATACCCGGCATAGATTGAAAACCCACTGCAGGGTGCAGGTCATTTATTGGCTCTGGGTACCTAGAGTTCTTTATGAACCTATAAGCCCTATATATCCCTGCAACCAGAAGAGTCCAGCAGACGTAACGGTATATTGCTTTTGAAAATCTGACATTGCTGGAAAAAGTTACAGAGTAAAACGTAGAGAAAAATTGATGTTTTTTTCACCTCAATTTCAATATTTTTCTTTTTCAGTTGTTATTTTCTGTAGGAAACCCTTGTAGGATCTACACAAATTACCCCTTGCTGAATTCAGATTTTTGTCTACTTTTCAAAAATGTTGCGGTTTCTGGGATCCAGCATTGGTTTTATGCCCATTTCTGTCACTGACTGGAAGGAGGCTGAAAGCACAAAAAATTGTAAAAATGGGGTATGTCCCAGTAAAATGCCAAAATTGTGTTGAAAAATTGGGTTTTCTGATTCAAGTCTGTCTGTTCCTGAAAGCTGGGAAGCTGGTGATTTTATCACCGCAAACCCTTTGTTGATGCCCTTTTTAGGGAAAAAAACACAAGCCTTCTTCTGCAGCCCATTTTTCCCATTTGTTTGAAAAAAACGAAATTTTCACTGTTTTTTGGCTAATTTCTTGGCCTCCTTCTGGGGAACCCATAAAGTCTGGGTACCTCTAGAATCCCTAGGATGTTGGAAAAAAAGGACGCAAATTTGGCGTGGGTAGCTTATGTGAACAAAAAGTTATGAGGGTCTAAGCGCGAACTGCTCCAAATAGCCAAAAAAAGGCTCGGCACAGGAGGGGGAAAAGGCCTGGCAGTGAAGGGGTTAAAGTGTGGACCCATGAGTCATGTGAGTACAATGTTAAGATTCCATGAAGGTACTGGTGGGGTTCTTGGAGGTATGATTCGTTTTAGACCCTCCATGAAAGCTTTGATGACAGGCACTCTAAATAGAGATTTGGTTTGTTTATTTTGCAAATAAGCAGAAATTGCTGTGAGATGTATCTTAATGGATGAAAAAGCTAAATTTGCTTTTTGTAGGTGGAGTAAATAACCTACAATGTCTTGTATGGTTGCGTCTAAGGGTGTTATGTGTTTTGCTTGGCAGTAGAATACAAATCTTTTCCATTTGTTTGCATAAAACTGCCTGGTGGTATGTTTTCTTGTCTGTTTAATCACTTCCATACATTGTGGCGGAAGATTTAGATATCCAAACTCTAAGATTTCAGGAGCCAGATTTGCAGATTGCGCATTGCCGGATTGGGGTGTCTGATCTGTTGTTTGTTTTGTGTCAACAGGTCCGGTCTGTTTGGGAATTTGATGTGTGGTACTACTGACAGGTCTAGCAATGTGGTGTACCATGTTTGACGTGCCCACGTTGGTGCTATAAGTATGAGTTTGAGTTTGTTTTGACACAGTTTGTTGACCAGAAATGGAATGAGCTGGAGAGGGGGAAAAGTGTAAGCAAATATCCCTGACCAGTTGATCCATAGAGCATTGCCCTTGGATTGAGGGTGTGGGTACCTGGACGCGAAGTTATGGCATTTTGCGTTGTGGTTGGTGGCGAACAGATCTATGTCTGGTGTCCCCCACTGAGGAAAGTATTTGTGAAGTACTTGGGGGTGAATTTCCCACTCGTGGATTTGTTGGTGATCTCGACTGAGGTCGTCTGCTAATTCATTGTGAATTCCTGGAATGTATTGAGCTACCAGGTGTATGTTGTTGTGAATTGCCCAATGCCACATTTTTTGTGCTAGAAGACAAAGTTGTGATGAGTGGGTTCCTCCCCGTTTGTTTAGATAGTACATTGTTGTCATATTGTCTGTTCTGACAAGAATGTGTTTGTGAACAAGAGGTTGAAAGGCTCTTAGTGCTAGGGGCATTGCTAGCAGTTCTAAGTGATTTATGTGAAGTTGTTTTTGTTTATTGTCTCTGAATATTGTGATTGTTGAGGTGTACTCCCCATCCAATCATTGATGCATCTGTTGTAAGAATGGCGTGAGGCACAGGGTCTTGAAATGGCCGCCCTTTGTTTATATTTGTGGGATTCCACCACTGAAGCGAAATGTGTGTTTGGTGGTCTATCAACACTAGATCTTAAAGATGACCATGTGCCTGCGACCATTGTTTTGCAAGGCACTGTTGTAAGGGCCGCATGTGTAATCTTGCGTTTGGGACAATGGCGATGCATGATGCCATCATACCCATCAGTTTCATGACAAAACTGACAGTGTAGTGTTGGTTTGGCTGGATTTTTGGAAATATGGTGTGGAACGATTGCACTCTTTGTAGACTTGCAAGTGCTTCTTGGGTGTTTAATGTGGCTCCTAAGTACTGCTGAATGTGTGCTGGTTGTAGGTGTGATTTTTGGTAATTTATGGAGAACCCTAGTGTGTGTAGGGTGTTTATTACATAACGTGTGTGATGTTGGCACTGTTTTTGTGTGCTGGCTTTTATTAGCCAGTCGTCGAGATATGGGAAGACATGTATACGTTGTCTCCTTATGTATGCTGCGACTACGGCAAGACATTTTGTAAATACTATAGGAGCTGTTGTTATCCCGATAGGTAACACTTTGAACTGGTAATGTTTTCCCTGTATTACAAATCTGAGATATTTTCTGTGAGCTGGATGGATGGGTATATGATCCAGTGTTGCCATAAATTCTTCTTATTGTAGCAGTGGGACTACATCTTGTAGTGTTACCATGTGAAAGTGTTCTGATCGGATGTAGAGGTTGAGAGTCCTGAGATCTAATATTGGTCTTAATGTTTTGTCCTTTTTGGGAATGAGGAAGTACAGGGAGTATACCCCTGTTCCTTTTTGATGATGTGGCACAAGTTCTATGGCTTGTTTGAGTAATAGTACCTGTACTTCTGTTTGCAACATTGAAATGTGTTGAGATGGAAGTTTGTGCACTTTTGGGGGAATGTCTGGAGGAGTTTGTGTGAACTCTATGCAGTAACCATGTTGGATAATGGATAATACCCAATTGTCTGTTGTGATGGGTAACCAGTGGGCGTGGAACTTTTGCAGTCTTCCTCCCACAGGGGAAGTGTGGTGAGGAAAGGTGGTGGTAAAGTCATTGTTTGGTATTAGTGGGTTGTTTTGAGGATTGGTATTTTCCTCTAGATCTGGGGAACTGTCCTCTGTAGGAACCCTGAAACACCCCTCTCTGGTATTGCGTCTGGTAAGAGGGTTTGGCTTGTGAGGTAGATGACTCAGATGGTTGGGGTCTGAAGCCTCCCCTATATTGAGGCTTTCGAAATGAGCCTCGGTATTGGGATGAATAAAGCGTACCCATAGCTTTGGCAGTGTCGGCGTCTTTTTTCATTTTGTCGATGGCTGTGTCAACGTGTGCCGAATAATTGTTGTTGATTGAGGACATCCTGCTGAATTTCAGGTTTAAATCTTGATGATCTAAGCCATGCATGCCGCCTAATGGTGACAGCCATATTAATAGTTCTTGCGGCTGTGTCTGCGGAGTCTAGCGCCAACCTTATTTGGTTATTCATGATTGCTTGTCCCTCCTCTACTACCTTCTGGGCTCTCTTCTGTTGGTCCTTGGGGAGATACTGAATAATGTCCTTCATCTCATCCTAGTAAGCCCTGTCATATCTGGCTAGTAGGGCCTGCGAATTGGCTATACGCCACTGATTGGCTGCCTGTGACGGCACCCTTTTACCTGCAGCATCGTATTTTTTGCTTTCTTTATCTGGAGGGGGTGCGTCTCCAGAGGACTGTGAATTAGCCCTTTTTCTTTCTGCACTCACCACTACGGAGTCTGGGGGTAGCTGTTGTGTAATAAAAATGTGGTCTGCAGGTTGTGGCTTATATTTCTTCTATACCCTTGGAGTTATAGCTCTTCCCTTAACTGGTTCCTGGAAGATTTGCTGTGCATGTTTTAGCATGCCAGGAAACATGGGTAGACTCTGGTATGTTGCGTGAGTTGAGGACAGTGTGTTAATTGAGAAGTCGTCCTCCAGAGGTTCGGTGTGCATTGCCACGTTGTGAAATGCCGCTGCCCTGGCTAGAACCTGTGTATATGAGGTGCTATCTTCAGGGGGTGATGGCTTTGATGGATAGCACTCTGGACTATTGTCTGAGACTGGATCATCATAGAGATCCCATGGATCTGTGTCATGTTGTGACTGCATAGTGTGTGATGGAGACCGTGCAGTGGGTGTAGCAGGCGGGGAGACAGTTAGTTGAGGAGAATGAGGAGGAGACTGTTGAGGTGAAAACTGAGGAGGAGGAGATTTTTCTCTTGTTTTTGGCACTTTAGCCGTTGGCTGGTCAGTGTCCAAACATCCATGGAAGGCCAGTTTCCTCTTTGTTCTCAAAGGAGGTGCTGTGAGGATTTTGCCAGTGTCTTTGTGGATTTGTATCCTGGCCTGTTTCTCATCGGAATCCTCCATTTGTGTCAATTCCTCATCAAATATATGGCTTTCTTTCAATTGCTTTGAAAGTCCATGCTCCTCTGTGTAGGTATGCTTTTTTGTCTCCGAAGCCTTTTTTTTCGGCACCAAAGGGCCTGGAGTACTTGTCGGCCTCGGCTCCGAAAGTGACTTTCGGGGTTTCGACTCGATGGGTCAGTGCCTTATAATTTTGGAGCCTGTGCCTCGGCTCGAGTCCGAAGACTTTGTTGTTGGCGTGGCCTTTTTCGGTGCTGAAGATGTTGCTTGGTCAACGGTAGCTTTCTTCCGGGTGGAGCCATGGCCTTCTGGCAGTGGCGTCCCCGAGGCCTTGTATTTGGGCTTGGATTGGGTCAGGCAAGCGTACTCACGTGCTGGCCCTCTGTTATTGGTCGGTCGATATCGAACTCTTGTTCGGAATAGGACCCCCGAACGAAGACAACGGTGTGGGTCATCTCCTCCTCTTCTGCGTCGAGGTGTTCTGTGCTTCTGGACGCCATCTCTAATCTTCGCGCTCTTTGGTCTCTTAAAGTCTTTTTCGAGCGGAAGGATCTACAGGCTTTGCAGGTATCCTCTCGATGATCCAGAGATAAACACAGGTTACAAACGGGATGTTGATCCGTATAGGGATACTTGGCGTGGCACCAAGGGCAGAATCTAAACGGAGTCCGGTCCATGAGGCTTCGAAGATACTTTTGGTCGGGCCGACCAGGCCCAAGTTGGGCGTGGGTGCCCCAAAGGGCAAGTAGAGATCTGTATCTGCTGGTACAGAGATGTCGATGGTGGATGATACGCAATCGAAAACCATACCAACGAATTTAGATGGTTTGTAAGAATTTTCCAACTTCCGAACCCGATGGCGGAAAGAAAACAATCTAAGATGGAGTCGATGCCCATGCGCAATGGAGCCGAAAAGGAGGAGTCACTCGGTCCCGTGACTCGAAAAGACTTCTTCGAAGAAAAACAACTTGTAACACTCCGAGCCCAACACTAGATGGCAGGACCTGTGCATAGCATGTGTATCTGCAGCTACACATGCCATCGAACATATATATATATATATATATATATATATATATATATATATATATGGTCTCCATTTTGTGTTCCAAAGCTTGCTTGGGACCTTTAATAGCGGCTAGAATTTGTGCACAGGTAGCCTCTGGTTTGGGTTTCCTACAGCAGACATATCATCTCTGCTGTTCATTTGCGTTGTGCTAATCCTTCCTGTGCCAGTGAATTGTTCCACTCATGTTTGTGGAGAGGCTCTGGTGGGTTTATCACAAACCATGTTACCTGCAGTGTCTCGTCTTTATTTACCCAAATAAAGTTAGTAAATCCAGTTTGTTCAGGGCTCAAGTATTAATGCTGCTCATATTTGTCTCACGAGATCAGTGAGGTGTTAATGTGGCAGCCAATGTGCCACCCTCATTTTATTTCTCAGACTGATTAGAAACGTAGGGCCAGATGTAAGTAGTTTCTGAATTGCGACTCGCAAATTGCGAGTCAGAGAGACTCGCAATTTGTCAGTCTCAATTTAGAATGTAGGATGGTGTCCCTGACACCATCTGCGACTCGCAAGGGGGTCGCAAAGGCCCACCTCATTAATATTAATGAGGTGGGTCGCAATTTGCGACCTCCTCGAGACTCGCAGCACTCACAGGGATGGTAGCCTGCTGGAGACAGCAGACCACGATGTCTGTGACTGCTTTTAAATAAAGCAGTTTTTTTTTTGTAAGGCAGCCCGTTTTCCTTAAAGGAAAACAAGATGCATTCCAAAACTAAAAAATGAAACATTTTCGTTTAATTTTTTCAGAGCAGGCAGTGGTCCATTGGACCACTGCCTGCTCTAAAAACAAATTTCAATGCCATTCACAAAGGGGAAGGGGTAGCCGTGGGAATGGCTAGCATCCATTTCAAATGGGTGCTAACTGCGATTGTTTTGCGTCCGCAGTCACAAAACAATACAGCATTGCGCTGCGACTCGCAATTAGGAAGGGGAATACCCCTTCCTAATTGCGACTCGCAGTCCCGTTTTGCGAATCGGTAACCAGGTTACTGACTGGCAAAACGGGGATTGGGCATCGCAATGTGCTTTTTGCACGTCGCAAACAGCAAAATTTGCTTTTTGTGATGTGCAAAAAGTTTTGAACATCTGGCCCATAGTTCCTTACCTGTCGGTGTAGTTTTTGCAGCTTAAAGAATTTTCTGGATTCACATGCTGTGCATTTTTCCGCCATCTAGTGGTTGGGTACAGAATTGTCTCCCAAATGTTTTGTCCTACCTCTATTTCTGTCAGTGTTGTGCACTGACGTACCTCCATTTGGTGTCCCCTGTGAAGTTGTCATGCTTCCTCCGGAAGCCAAGCCCCACCTTTGGTCGCCATCTTCAGATTCTTCCCCCCCCCTCCCCCACCAACCTTCTTGGTGGAGGTGTATGGGTCGCTTGAGAATCCAGAACAACCTTCAAGCTGCAAAACTGCATCAAGAGGTAAGAAACTTTGCGTTTTGCAGCGTGAATCTTTTTTGGATTCACATGCTGTGCATTGACTTAGTAGCTGTTTGTTACTCTTGTGGTTGGGTTGAAGATGAACACCAATTGATAAACAGGTGTTGTAAGACTTTTTGTCCCACTTGTGCTTCTTTGTTCTTTTGAACATCTACGCAGTAGTGTGTTATGAACATATACACGATGACCACATTGCTGCCATGCAAATATCTTGTAAAGCTGTATTTGCTAGAAAGGCAATAGGTGCTGCCTTGTTGAAAGAGCTCTCAGTGCTCATTGCAATGGCTTTCCTGCGTTTCTGTGACATAATTGAATTGCCTGTGCTAACCAACTTACAATTGTATTCTTGGTTACTAGTCTTCCTACAAAGCTGGTTGCAAATGAGACAAAGGATCACTTTGTTTTCCTATCTGGCTTTGTCATTTTAATATAGTACATTACTGCCTGTCTAGCATCTAATGTGTGCAGCGCTCTTTCAGCCTGATTCTTTGGATTTTGAAACAAACTTGGTATTTGTATACTTTGAGTTATGTGAAATCACTTTTGGCAAGAATTGAGTATCAGTCCTCCTAACAATCCTGTCTTTGTGTACCTAGAAATACGGTTCTAGTGATGTGAGCCTTGCAACTTGTTTACACTGCAAAGCGAAGTTATAGCTATTAGAAAGGCAGTTTTTAAAGTGAGCATCCATAATGTTGCTTTGTGTATAGGTTCAGAAGGGCTCTTCATTAACTGTGTGAGAACCACATTTAAGTTCCAAGCAGGAGCGAGCTGGTACCCTTTATGGTGGTGGTGCCATCTTTTTCACTCCTTCCAAAAACCTTTTCACTACTTGGTGCCTTTGAAAAAACCTCTCCATTTGTGGTCCTTTATATAGGCCACTATAGCTGTTAAATGTACTTTTAAAAAAACATAGTTCAATTTGTATTCCAGAAGATGTGTTAAATATTTTAACACTGTCCTTTCCTTTATATTTTTCCTGAGTAGTCCTCGCTTATAACACCCTAGTGAGAATTTCTTCCATTTAGCAGTTAAGCACTTTCTAGTTGCTGGTTCCCTTGCTTCTCAATGGATAGTCATTGTATTTTCTGGCAGCTTTAAATGTCTGAACTCAGAGTCCTCATGAGCAAGGTTGAAAGATTCTGTATGTAGAACCTGTTAGAGTCACCAGATCCTCGGGGTCTGTGCACGTTCCCAACACGTCCACCACTGAACAGCTCCAAGACTCTGATAGATAAATCACAGAGACTGAGAGAGTTTAAGAGGGGAAGAGGGGATTAGGAAGGGAACAGCTGGGAAGGAGACCTGTAGTAAGAAAAAGTTAGAACACACAATATGAAAATTATATCTCCTCAAATCAATACTAGACTATGATTCTAAGCCTAGTCTCTCTGAAAACATGAACAATCTAAGAGTTAAGTTTAAAATGACTAAGTTTCAAGATGGCCGGATACCTGTAGGGGAATCAAGATGAATTAAATGAAAACTTTCTTATCCAAGTACTTTCCTTTACATGAGAATCAGAAAAAACATTCTGACTAAATTTTAAACCAGTCATATAAATTCGGTTTTGAGAATGTATACTAGGACCATACAATATTGCATCTAGAAACTCTGGCCTTCTGTGTACTCTTAAAATGTTTCAACACAAATTGCGCATATTGCAGATATATATATATATATATAGTAAACACCATAAAAGGATTGTGCACCATGAATAACACAATATGGATTCAGGAAACAAATCATATAACTTGTCAACTCGAATATTACATAATAAATATCTTAGAATAGTAGCATACAATAAACAACATGAATTAAACTTGAGGAGAGAATCGGGCGTCTTGCCAATTCGAGTGTTACCATGTAAAATACCAAGAAATGGTAGCATGCAATGAATATCAAAGTCAAATCATCATTAATCGAATCGAGCGTCTTGCCGATTCGTAAAACACGATGTAAATGTCAAGGAATAACAGCTCACAATAAATAACAAGATCAAAGTACAATGAAACGAATCGCGCTTCTTTTGCCGATTCTTAAGCCACCATGTAAAATGTCAAGAAATGGTAGCGCGCAATGAACAACAAAGTTAAATGCTCATGAAACAAGTTGTGCGTCTTGCCAATTCGTAAAACATCATGTAAATGTCAAGAAATAGTAGCGTGCAATGGACAACAATGTTTAAACACCATAAAACGAATCGCGCGTCTTGCTGATTCTTAAGCCACCATGTGAATGTCAAGAAATGGTAGCGCGCAATGAATGAAAGTCAAACCTTTATGAAATAAATCGCGCGTCTTGCCTATTTGTAAACTACCATATAAATGTCAAGAAATGGTAGCGCGCAAGTAATCTGTTACTCATTTAAGAATTTAAACCAAGAATATGAAAATTCTAAATAACGGTGTCGGGACAGTCCAACCACCGTCTTACCGCCTGGAACAATGATCACCAATGAAGGATTAGGGCAGAAGACTAGAAGATCCAAATAGGCCGCAGGGACAGGAGCTCAGGAAGAAGCTGCTGCTCTGCACCGGGACCTCTGAATAGTAAGCACTGGGAGTTGGGCTGGCTCTCTTTTATAGAGTCTTGGCCCAGCTCAGAACCACACCCAGGCATGTTGCAGGGAAAGTCTCTGGAAGGCCCTGGGAAGGGGCCACACCCTAACACACTCTGAAAACCTGCAGCAATACATTGAAAAGGAACAGTATTTGTAAGCATATTAAAAATACGTTTTCAGGATTGAACTCTGCAATGCAAAAGGTTAAACCACAACATATCAGCACAATGCATAAATTACTTTGTTTTGAGAGTGCTGGGTTTTTGCATTTTTGTCGCCAATAGAGCGCATACTGCTCTGGTGTTGACAGAACCCTTCTTTTTTCCATTGACAAAAGATCCTGTCTTTTTTGTAATTTTAGAATTCTTCCCTGTGACAGTTGGATCTGTTGTGAAACCATGTCTGTCGTGCCCATTGTGGGGCAATTCAAATTAATGTCATCTTGCCTTTTCTGGTTTACCCTGTGCATCAAGGGTAGGGGGGTATCAGCTTATGCAAATATCAATAACCACTTTATCAACAGTGAATTCCTCATGGACTGTTCGTATGGTCATCTGGAGGTGAAGCGTTCCCCTGTGTTGCAAACAGATCTCTCTCTGGAGTTCCCTATTCCTGAAAGATCCTTTGTAATACTGTTTGGCTGAGTTCCCATTTGTGGGAACATGAAGCTTGTCTGCTCAATCTGTCTGCCTCATGATTGTTCTTCCCTAGTGGATGCACTGCTAATAAGGAAAATGTTACTTACCCAGTAGACATCTGTTCGTGGCATGAAGTTCTGTAGATTCACATGCTTTGCATAAGTCCACCATCTGGTGTTGGGCTCAGAGTGTTACAAGTCGTTTTTCTTCAAAGAATATTTTCAAGTCACGAGATCGACTGACACCTCATCTCAGTAATACTGCGCATGGGCATCAAGTCCTTTGTTAGATTGTTTTCCCGCACGCTGGTGAAGTAAAGAGTGTATATATGTATAAGTAGATAGTAAATAAGAGAGATATTTATGCAATCCGTGTACATATTTACAATATGTTGTACTACAACAACCAAAGGCTTCTGGAGAGGAGGGAGTGCACATGTGAATCTACAGCACTACATGCCATGAACAGATGTCTACTGGGTAAGTAACATTTTCCTTTTGATGGCATGAGTAGCTATAGATACACGTGCTTTGCATAGACTGTAAAGAAGTCCCCTTCCAAATAAGCAGTGGCTAGCCTGTAGGAGTTGGAGTAGCTTGAAATAATGTCCTAAGAACTGCTTGGCGAACATTTGCCTGTTGATGAGCTAGAACATCTACACAGTAGTGTTTGGTAAATGTGTGAGGAGTAGACCAAGTAACAGCTTTACAAATATCTGCTATTGGAATGTTTCCCAAATAGGCCATATAGGTACCTTTTTCCTGGGACAGTGTACTCTAGGAGTGACTGGTAGTTGTCTTTTAGCTTTAAGATAACAAGTTTGGATACATTTGGCTATCCATCTAGCTAATCCATTCTTTGAAACTGGATTCCCCTATGAGGCACTGAAAACGCTACGAAGTTGTTTTGATTTCCTAAAACATTTTGTCCTGTCAACGTAATACATGAGAGCTCTTTTAACATCCAGTGTATGGGGAGCTCTTTCAGCGACCAAGTCTGGCTGTGGGAAGAGGACTGGCAACTCCACTGATTGATTAATATGAAATGGTGAAACAACTTTAGGTAGGAATTTCAGATTTGTTTTAAGTACTATTTTGTCTTTATTTTTTTGGGAAGAAGTGTTCCTCTAAAGTGAACGCTTGTATTTCAGTAACTCTTCTTAAAGAAGTTGTAGCTCCTAAAAAGGCAACCTTCCATGAAAGGAATTGTAAAGCACAGAAGTACATGGGTTCAAATGGTGGACTCTTAAGTGTGATAAGTAAAATGTTAAGGTTCCATACAGGAGCTGGAAGAACTCAGGGTGGAATAACCATTTAAAGCATTCCATAAATGCCTTAATCACAGGAATTTGAAATAAAGAGACATGTTGTCTGTTTTGGAGGTAAGCAGCTATCACTGCTAAATGAAGTCTAATAGAAGAGTATGCTAAATTTGCCGTCTGCAAATGTAGCAAATAACGGACAATGCCTTCCACTGAGGGTTAAAGTGTATCAATATTTCTAGGTTGAAAATAATATACAAAACGTTTCCATTTAGCAGCATAACACTGTCTAGTTGTAGGTCCGCGTGCTTCTTTAAGAATGCCCATACATTGAGAAGGAAGTTGTAAGTAGCCAAACTCTATGGCTTCAGGAGCCATATCACAAGATTGAGTGCTTTGAGGTTTGGATGGCTGATTTGACCTCTTAGTTAGGAAGTTTGTGATGTGGACCCACAGACAGATCCAACAGTGTTGTGTACCAAGGTTGACGTGCCCATGTGGGGCTACAAGGATAATGGTGAGTGATGTTTGTTTCAATTTGAGTATTAGCAATAGTATGAGTGGGGGAGGCGGAAAAGCGTAAGCAAATATCCCTGACCGATTCATCCATAAAGCATAGCCCTTCGACTAAGTGTGTGGGTATCTGAGACAAAGTTTTGGCATTTTTAGTTTTCTACTGTGGCGAAGAGATCTATCTCTGGTGTTCCCCATAGATGAAAGTATTGGTGGTGGACTTTTTGCTGCGTCCTGCTTAATAGGTCCACTAACTGATTGTCCATTCCTGGGAGATACTCTGCCAGCAATTGAATGTAATTGTGAATCACCCACTTCCAAATTGCCTGAGCTAGAAGGGACAGTTAAGATGAGGGTATGTCCCCGTTTTCAGATAATACATTGTCATATAGTGTGTACAGGCTACCTCTACCTTGTGTGAGATTTGTGTAAGGAATGCTTTGAGTGCTAGAAAGACTGCTAGCAGTTTCAAATAATTGATGTGCTAAGTCTATTCATTGGGATCCCATTTCCCCTGTATGGTGAGGTTGTTGAGGTGAGACTCCCAACCTGTCTGTGATGCATTTGTTGTATGAGAGTCATCTGAGGCACAGGGCCCTGAAAGGGATTCCTTTTTAAAAGGTTGTTAGGATTCCACCATTGCAGAGAGCAGTGAGTCTGGCGATCCAACAACACTAGATTCTGAAGATGACTCTGTGACTGAGACCACTGTTGCAGTGGACACATGTGTAGTCTTGCCTGGGGAACTATGGCTATGTATGAAGCCATCATTCTCAACAGTTCCATCACTAGCTTCACTGTGTAAGTATGATTCTCATGTTGTAATGATATCTGTATTTAACCACTGCTCCATCTTGACCACGGACTCCATGTTGTGCTTAGCGAGATAAGGATGTACAAGGATAATGGTACAGCAAGGAACGGTTTGGTCTTGGAAGAGCACCTTTGGATGTGGCTAATTTACAATGTGCCCTTTTCAAAACCAATCTGTTTTGGCCAGCGTTTGACCAACAACTCACTAGATGGGATTTCTAGAACTCTCCCCTCTGGCTTGTTTAAAGTATTTAAAAAGGAGGAAACTAGACGGCTGTGGAAATATTGAACTCAGGTGGGAAAGGGACGCCTTTGCCCCCGCCACTCTCCCTTGAGGGTAGTTCTCTCTCTTCACAGTCAAATGGGTTCACGGCCTGTTACTAGCAAGGAGATGAGGCAAGCAAACCCCTGGTGATTAATTCTTTTTTCTTATTATTTCTAGCTTTGCATTGTGCATGAATATATAATCACTGTATATGCAGATATATAATCCATGATTAAAGTAATGTATTTTCATTGTTTTTTTAGCATTATTATTCTACTACTGTGATTATTTTTGGAGGTGTATTTGTTTTGCTGCATTTGATCTACATGTTCCTTTTTTTCGTGTTTCCTCTCAGCTTAAAGTAAAGCAGTACACTTTTATTTTACTGCAGTGATTTTCTTCAAATGTGCACTCATGTTGTACATCATGCAAATTGCCTTGATAAATGTGTTTCTCGGACTGAGAGGGTTGTATACCAGAAATTCCTTTCAGTATTTGTGTATTTCTTCTTAGTCTGCAGAAAAGCAAAACACTTTGGCGTTAAGGTTCAAGGTGTACATTTTAAAAGTGAAATATGTTTGGCAAGAAGTCAAAGGCAGCACCGAAAGTCATTTAAAAAAATGCAAGTAAAATTCCAGGATGGATTAACGAACCGTATAATGTTTTAGCAAATTAGTTTTCTTGTTTATCATTACTTTCTGATTTTTGGGACGAATGCCTGGGTGATGCTGAGTCACAAAATGTTCTTATATGCTTAAACAAAAAGTACCTTTTGAAAGGAGATGACCTTTCTGTTCTTGGCAGGAGGGTTTGGATACTCCTTTCTGCCTCAAGGAAAATGCATGAAAAGTGCAAGCAGTTAGAACAAAAAAATGAGCAATTAGAAAAACAACTTGTTGACACAAAAAATACCGTAACTATGTTGTCTTGTCAGAATAAGTTATTACAAGATAAGGCAGACACCTACCAAACCGGAGCTGAGAGGGCCGCTGTTAAGGTCACCCAGAACAAATTCCGTAAACAGAGTTAAAATAAATCAGAAAAAAGTTCATTTAGCCATTGCTAAAGCTGGTTTAGACATGGAATCCAGATTTATGGGACACAAACATATGGGGGTCTAATGATTTTTCAACTTTCAGTGATGAATAAGTTAAAAAAAGGAGGGGGCCAGTATGAGCCAAATGAGCAGAACATGAACGTGGTTCGCGCACAACCAATATTGACGAAAAGTACAGAGCATCCCAAGTGCAGAGCAGCCCACAGATTCTGGCAGGGATTGAATTGCATGCCTTGGAAGGTTACACCCAGCAAGAAATTAATTATATTATGGATGGATGTGGGCAGTTGGCTGGGGAAACATTACTTACTTGGTTGATGCGTTTATTTGACTCCAGAGCCATGTTAGATATAGGGGATGCTTGTAAGTTTTGTAAACATAGTACTGACCCTTTAATACAAGAACAGTTTAGAAGTTATCAGGTTCAGCTACAGATTAACCTGCTGCAGTTAGCATCTGAGGAGTTCAGCCTACAGAATCAGACTGGCCACCCAATGGCAAACCCTGGTACACTTTAAGAGATGCAATGCAGAGAATTAAAAAGGAGGGAATAAAAACTGCTATTTTCCTGAATAATGCTCACCCTCTGTTAGATGGACCAGTCTCTGTGTCAGTACGAAACAAAATCATACTCCTCGCTCCTCCAGCCTATAAACAAGTAATATTTACTCTCTTAATTAATCAGACTGGTCAGTCTTTGAAAGATGTGCTAGAGGCAGTGAGGGAGTTAGGTGAATTAGTTGTCTGGGAAAAACCATAGAGATCTTCGAGGTCTCAGGGTTGCACAGATAACAACAGAGCATCTAGGAGTGATATGTTTGTGGCATTACTGAAGGATGGTGTCAGCAAGGCGCAGATTGAGGAGATAGATACTAAAGGCTTGTGGGAGATGTACCACAAAAGAGGTACGGATCGTAAGGAAGGTAGCAGAAAGGTAAACAAGCAAGATAATAAACGTGGAACTCCAGACACAGGTGCAGGAGAATGGAAAGGCAAGGGAAATTTTTTGTTTCTTCACGAGGGAAAGAAGATGAGTTGGACAACAAGTGGATAACCTTTGAGAACAGGGATGGAGGGGAGGCTACTCACATATATTAAAGCGTATATCCAGATCTGGCTTGGGCAAAAGTTGACAGGTTTAAATCAGATTTGGAAACTGGCCAAGCTCCAGTACAAAGTTGGGGTTGTAAAGATAAACCCCATGTTGATTTAGAAATTCACTGGATACACAAAAATATGCAAGATGCTTGAGCATTAGTTGATACTGGAGCGGAGGCCTCTTTAATTTATGGAAATCCAAAAATGTTTTCAGGTCAGCAGTACACCATCACAGGGTAGGGGGGGAGCATACCCCTGTCATGAAAACTACGGTTCAAATGAAAATAGGAAGAACACCAAAAAGTGTATATAGTGTTTTAATTGTGCCCCTTCTGGAGTACATACTGGGAATTGACATTTTAAAAGGAATGACTATGTATTTGGATGATGGTTGTTATCAATTTGGATCAATGAGATACATTTCAGTGGCAGCTATGAGGGTGGGTCAGTTGAAGATACCCCCAGTGAAGGTGCCCCCAGCAACTAAGGTAATCCGCTTGAAGCAGTACCGCATTCCAGGAGGGCACGAGGAAATAAGTGAAACTATAACAGAAATGATTGAGGCTGGTGTAATAGCTCCAACTACCACTGAATGGAACAAACCCCTTTGGCCCGTTCATCGACCTGATGGGCGCTATAGAATGACGGTCGATTACCGCAAGCTGAATAAACATACACACCTTTTGACAGCCGAGGTCCCAGACACCGTCACTTTGATTGAGAGAATACAGAAGCATGCAGGGACCCAGTATGCAACCATTGATATTGCCAATGCTTTCTTTTCTATACCATTGGCCCCTGAGTGCCAAGATCAATTTTCTTTTTCACATTCTGGCAGACAATTCCAAATGCTATGACTCCCCCAAGGGTATTTACATGGCCCTACCATTTGTCACCAGCTCCTGGCAGAACATCTGGATGGAGTATCTATCATTCCAGGAGTGCAACTGACCCATTACATTGATAATCTGATGATTCAGGGAGAGACACAAGAACAGGTGCAGACTCAGTTGGAGCGGGTTGTGGAACTCTTGCAGAGTAAAGGGTGGATGATTAATCCAGACAACACACGGACCCCCTCAAAATGTGATGTCGAAATGTGAAATGTGAAGGGATTCAGTGGAATCAGGGACATAGAGAGGTGTTGCTGCAAGCAAAACAAAAGATTGTAGAGTTTGCCACTCCCCGCACTAAGCAGCAGACACAGCAATTAATTGGATTGTTTGGTTTTTGGAGACAGCATATCCCTCATCTGAGTCAGATCTTGGCCCATTTGTACAAAGTGACCAGAAAGAAACATGAGTTTGAATGGGATGAACAGCAGCAGTGCACGTTTGATTTGGCAAACAGGGTAATTCAACAAGCTTTAGATTTGTGGCGAGTACAGAATGGAGACATTGAGTTGCATGTAATCTTTCAGGGGCAATATGCAAATTGGAGCATGTGGCAAAAGCAGGGAAGAACAAGGGTGCATAATTCAAAAGATATACACAGTTCCACTGTGAGAGTATGTACCTATAGAACACAGGTTCCTGGGAGTCAAAATATTTGAAGCAAGAGCCCTCACTCACCATTTTGGTGACATGCTTCATCATTGGGCTATGCTCCTCGTCAGGCCGGCACTACAATGCCTGACAGGCCCCACAAAGGGGCTCTTTGCCGGAGAACTTTTTCAAATGGTAACCAGCCGGTCAAAAAGTGTGCTAGTATAGGATTGGTATGAAAAAGAAAAGCTGTTAAAAATGACTAGAGGTAAAACATAATTTATTGAGATATCTGACCTCTGTCATGATTAAAAACAAGAGTTTGGGGAGAGAATAAAATAAGGTCTAAACTCCACAGAAAACAAAAAGTGTTGATAGTTGTCACTAAATCTCTAAATTCAGAGTATAGTGAAAGTAGGTACAGGATCCCCTGGACTACTCCTCAATCATGGTCAACATCTCCAGTTGTAGTACCGGGAGCATCAAGGAAGTGTAGGCGGTGCCGCAAGACGTGGACACTCCTAAAACCCTACTGGACCACGCAAGCTTGGTGCTATCCCCAATGGGGTCCATACTCTAATATGCCGAGGGTTCCTGCTAATCATAGATTCCCTACTACGGGCTATATATTACTTAAGGATTAGGTAGGTGTATTGGTCCTGAAGAATCGCACCAGATCATTTTGACTAATTAGCAAGAAACATGTTGACCATGATTGAGGAGTAGTAAGTATGGGGCAAAGAGTTGTGGCAAGAGGTTTGGAAAATGCTGGAGCAAAGTATCGTTACTGTGTATCATGTAGATGCTCACTGTCCTATTGATGCACTAGAACACTTGTTTAATTCCCTTGCAGACCCAAAATCTCAGAGGCAGAAGTGGCAACACAGGATTCTGACTTGAGGGGGATGGTTAAATGGGTGCATCAAAAATGAGGACACCTGGGAGAGAAAGCCACTTCCAGGTGGCTAGAGGTTAGAGGGATGCACATTTCCCTAGATTTGATACAAACTGTGATTTTGCACCGTCCTATTTGCCAGCACACACAGCAGTGATCCTTCCCACAAACTGTCAGAGGTCAATTGGGGAGAGGAACGTTTCCAGTACAGATATGGCAAATGTATTACATTGGGCCAATACTGATTTGTCGCGGGTGTCAATATGCTTACACAGTAGCAGACACCTATTCTGGTTACCTGATTGCTGTCCCATGTAAACATGCGACTCAGTACAATGCCATCAAAACTCTGGACCTGTTTTTTTATTTTTTTATAAACATCTTTTTTATTGTTTTCTTCACATCAAATGACAGCAATTACAATGTGTCATGGTAGATTTTAGTTGATCCAACATAACATGAATAACAATAACAGCGCAGGTCTAGTCTCCTTCCATTTTACATGTCTTGCATCTTGCAGTTAAAATCACATGGCATCTCTAATATCATACTTAGCAGCTGGTGTATACCCTCCTTTTTTTACATTTTTTTCTCAGGTGAGTCGGGGCTCGGACCGGAAGTCGTTTTTTTGTGTGTGTGTGTGTGCTCCACTTATGTATGTTACAGCCATCTGAGGTATCCTTGTTCCGTGCGAGGTTATATGTGGCCTGTGTCCTGTCTGCTTTTCCGAGTTACTATCAGTTTTAATGGTGGGCGCTCGTCGTTTTTAACCTCCAGTTTGACCACAAATGTTTCCCAAGTGTCGGACCCAGTATGTTTCTGGCCTTCATCTACTAACTTACGTAGTACCTGATACTCTGTGCGTGCCCGGCGCAATGTCAAGGCACGCCATGTTTTCAAGTCCGGTGGTTTAGGGGCTTTCCAATTCATAGCAATTAACCTTTTATACATTACAAAAGCTAGATCTGCAAACCTATGTATGTGTTTATGCTTTTTATCCCTCTTCCTGACACCCAGCAGGCAGGAGCTAGGATCTAGTGTAAATATAAGGTCTGTAATATCTGATGTGTCAGCCACTACCACCCGCCATTCCGATTCCAGGGGACCACACTCCCAGACCATATAGTAAAAGTTGACCGATGGGGAATTACATCGAGGGCATTGAAAGTCTGCCCCAGGAAACCTGCGCTTCAGCCGCGCAGGTGCGAGGTGTGTTTGATGTGTGTAATTAAATTGAGTGTATCTAAACCTGGGGTTTCTTGACTCACTGCAAGTATGATTTAAAGCCTGGGACAAATCTTCAGCTGTCAATTGGTTTGGTAACACAGTATTCCATCGAGTTCTAACATTTTCTAATCCGTTTACAGGGAATGTATTTAAGGCTTTGTACGTATTTGTTATTATAACTTTGTTCTGGTTATCGTATGTTAGCATGTGGTGTAACAAAGGGGAGGTAATAGGTTCACGATCCCCTGACGTCCACGCCTTCTTGATTAAATGGCAAATAGAGTAATATACCATAAATTGGCCTATTCCTACTGAGGTGAGTTCTCTCATAGATCCAAACGACATTATCTTTCCTTCCTCAAAGCAGTCTCCCACCGTTAGTATACCTGCCTCTGCCCAGGTTGCAGTGGAGTACATGCCTGCTGTGTTCCCCTTTCCTGGGATTTGCCCCAGTGGGATAAGGGGGAAGTATGGGGCCCCTTTTGGACGTATTTTGTCTAGCATTCGTGTGCAGCTATCATTAATAAGTTACCGGTTGTCCCTTTTGCCAGGGCATTGAACAGCCACACCAGCAATGGTTTGCCATGTATCTGCTTCATGATCCATGTAGTTTCAGCCGATTCGGGTCTGTGTATCCAGTTTAGGATCCACTGCAACTGTGCCAAGGCAAAGTACAGTTCAAAGTTTGGGGCTTCCTCACTTAGTGGACGCTGTAGTGTGGCGAGGGCAACTCAAGTCCTACCGCTCCCCCATATGAGTCTTAGTAGGGCTGCGTTTAATTCTCTGAAAAAGCTTTTTGGTATTATCACCGGTAATGCCGCAAAGAGATATAGAAGTCGGGGGAGTAGCAGCATATTTGCTATCGCCACTCTGCCTAGTAGCAAAAGTGGCAGTGCACACCAGAATCGTAGAGACCCCTTTATAGAGTTCAGTGCGCGTACCAAGTTGTCATCCCTCAAGTCATCAGGCTTGTGGTATATATGAACTCCCAGGTATTTGAAGGTGTCTAAGCACCATCTCAAGCGCCCCTCTTGTACTGACTCCCTGTTCTCAGTAGGCCATTCGGTCAATGGGAACACACATGATTTATCCCAGTTCACCTTTAGTCCCAATATTTTCCCAAATTCCTCTAACGGTATAGTTTAATTTCCCTTTGTCACATATATCAGGGCATCATCTGTATATAGCGAAACTATATGGCGAGTTCCTGCGGTGATCACTCCCCATCGCTCCCCCTCCATACCTAACCTGGTCGCCAATGGTTCCATCGCTATGGCAAACAATAACGGTGATAGTGGGCAACCCTGCCTGGTGCCCCTTTCAGTAGGAAAACTGTCAGATATAATGCCTCCTGTCTTTACTTTGGCCCTGGGTTCTGCGTATAGTGTCTGCACCCAGCCTATATAGTTGGGCCTGAACCACGTATTTTGCATCGTTGCAAATAAGTAGTTCCACCCCAGTGTGTCAAATGCTTTCTCGATGTCCAATGACATTGCCACGTTATCGTATGCCTCTGGTAGAGTATCTCCTATTATATTCAGCAGTCTGCAAATGTTCAAGAATGTGTTGCGTTTTGGGATAAAACCATTCTGGTCCTCATGTGCTAGGGTGTGTATTATGGGGGCTAATCTGTTCACCAGGATTTTGCCCAGTATTTTGCAGTCTAGATTTAGTAGCGAGAGTGGTCTGTATGACTTAAAATCTGTGGGTTTGCGGCCTTGTTTAGGCAGGACCACGATTAGTGCTTCTCGCTGCGAGCACGGGAGTAATTTATGTGACTATGCTTCTTTAAACACCTCCAGCAAATGTGATTTCAGATGTTTGGAGTACATATAATATTCTATTGGTAAGCCATCTATTCCAGGCGCTTTATTCCTAGACATCCGTGCCATGGCTGCTTCTAGTTCTGCCATTGTTAGGGCGGGGCCTCTAATATCTCTTTATCGGCTTGTGACGGTTGTGTTAAGCTCACTCCCCTTAAAAAGGACCCAAATTGCTGGCTAGTGCATGGTTCCCGTCCCTTGTATAAGCTTGTATAATACTTTTCAAACGCTTTATTGATTGCTTCTTGGCTAGTAGCCATAGTTCCATCTGCCTGTCATATAGCCCAACTCTGGACCTGTTAATGTTATGGAGTACCACTCCAGGTCCAGAGTGACACTGGGTCACGCTTTAAAAGAAAATTGGTACAAGATCATTGTCTACAACACAACATTGAGTGGATTTATCACATACCATATTATCCACAAGCCTCAGGACTGATAGAGAAAATGAACGGCTTGCTGAAAGTCCAATTATGAAAATTATCAGATGGAACGTTGAAAAACTGGGGAGAGCATTTAAATGAAGCCCTCCAGACTCTGAATAACAGACCACTAACGAATGCGGAGACTTCCCTGATGAGAATGTTAACCCCCACATTGCAGGTACAACCCCATGTGGCCAACACCATCATGTACTGGGAAATAAAACCTGAAGCCATAGCTTCTTAGAGCCACACCAGAATCTGCAGGTCTTGACTTGCTCTAAAAATGTACACATTGAAACTGAGAGGTATGGCACTCTGTGAAACAGGTATTGGAATACAGATTCCCCTGGAGCATTTCGGATTGATTGCTCCCAGATCTGGGTTAGCACTCTGAGGTATTCAGGTCTTGGGGGGAGTGATTGATGCAGACTACCAAGGAGAAATTAAAACTATTCTTTTGAATAGTAGAGACACGGACATAAAAATACATTCTGGAGACAACATTGCCCAAATGGGATTTTTCCCAGTGTATGGAAGAATAGTAAAAAAATAAAATAAAAAAAAGGGATCTGCCACAGCCCTTCTTACAGTACGTGGGGAGGGAGGCTTTGGTTCAACTGACAAAAATTCTGGCGAGCAGAATCCCTAAAATATCCTCCTGAGCCAGCGGAAATCATAGCAAAGGGCCCAGACAATTTTCTCCTGATTATGAAACCAGGAAAGGAAAAATGGGAGCACATCCCAGCTGACAATTGTTATTTGCGAGAATGATCATACTTGTCTCTTCTACAGATCATACTACTACTTGCTTCTGCCTCGAGTGTGGTGTGTGGTCTCCTTCCAGGCGTGTAGGGTCAGGGGGGACCCAACACCAACTCCAACCTGATTGATCGAGCAACACCACTGCTACACTTATCAGTGAATATATAGACCCACTTAGCACGAATTGTGCTCAACCAGACAGACGTCTGCAAGGGAACTATAAAGAGTACCGTAGGTGTTCTATCAACCTGTTTGATTGCAATACCAACACCTGCAAGTGTCCTGTTGCGAATTTTTAATGCCACCAACCAGGATGGGGATGTTGAAGAACACTATGTGAAAACTCATTTCAGTCCCTACGAGTATTGTAGGGACTGTGAAGAAGCAAACAATGAGAAATGGTATAATCTCACTCAGATAATTGTATACAATATCACCACAGTCGATGTCTGTTATCAGATGTCATGCAATGTGCGTAACGTTGGAAAATGTGTTCAACTACATCTAGAAGGCACAACGGGTCTTCTCAAAAGATCCTGTGGGAATATCAAACCCTGTGCTTTCGCCGTACAGATAAACACTGCAAAAACATCAACTGCATAGCTTTTTCATCACTTGGTGACTGCCGCCAGTCACATTAAACATATTAAACTACCTGTAGGATGGCTCTTCTTGTGTGGAAACGCCTTCACCTATATTCCTGCAAATATCACTGGTGGGCTGTGTACCTTTACACGATTAGGATTCATGATGTTTCCATTCAACTCTGTATATACTGGTTATCCTAGGGACACAGTTCAATTAAGCGAGGGCTGTGATTCAGACATTAAATTATTATCCCAATCAGAATATTTAAGCTCGAGTCTTTCTATCGTAGGCGTACCCAGCTTAGCCATTTATAATACTCGAATGATCAATAAGTTGCCATGCTTAATGGTTAACAATATTAATCACACTTCTATTGCTCTATTGGAGTTCTTATTAGATATATGTGGTACTAGAAAGGCTGCATTACATAATAGGGCTGCTATAGATTACTTCTTGTTAAAACATGACCACGGTGTTTTAAATTTGAAGGCATGTGTAGCTTCAATTTGTCTGACCACTAAATCCATCCAGTCCCATATTGATGCTTTACATAAATTGGTGAAAGGATTAAAACAAGATGTGGCTAAAGGGTGGTGGGATTGGTTAATCCAGGGTTTGCCTGTTTTTGGACAAATACACAAGGTGTTGGGTGTGATACTTGGGTGGGTAATTTCTATAGTTATAACATTGTGTTGCTGTGTACAATGCTTGCAATGTTTAAACCAAAAATAGTTGATCTTAGACCTGTATGTTATAAGACTCATTGGTCAAAGGGTGAAGTGTAATGATATCTGTTTTTAACCACTGCTCCATCTTGACCAGACTCCATTTTGTGCTTAGCTTCAGACACCGTCACATTGGCAGCCACTAGATCCATTCTTATTACAAACTCCATTTTGTGCTTAATTTAGCTTTAGCCACTGTCACGTTAGAGGTACATGTATTTTTCCGCACACAAGTTACGCAATGTGTTTTTCGCTCATGTTTTCACTCTTTGTGATCTTTCTCACCAAGGGCTACAACATAACATGGAGGGGTATGAGTGAGATAAGGATGTACCAGGATGTATTTGGTACGACAAGGAACGGTTTGGTCTTGGAAGAGCACCTCAGGATATGACCAATTAAAACGTGCCCTTCTCAAAACCAATCTGTTTTGGCCAGCAGTTTGAACAACATTTCACTGGACGGGAGGAGGATTTCTAGAATTCCCCTCTCCGGTTTGTTTAAAATATTTAAGAGGAGGAAACTAGTCGGCTGTGGAAATATTGAACTCAGGATGGAAAGGGACGCCTTTGCCCCCGCCACTCTCCCTTGAGGGTAGTTCTCTAACTTCACGTTTGACTGGGTTCACAGCCTGTTACTGGCAAGGAGATGAAGCAAGCGAGCCCCATGGTGATGAATTCTTTTTGATTATTACTAGCTTTGCTTTGTGTATGAATATATAATCACTGTATATGTAGATATATGATTAAAGTAGTGTATTTTCATTGTTTTTTTGAGCATTATTCTACTACTGTGATTATTTTGGGAGGTGTATTAGTGTTGCTGCATTTGACGTACATGTCTCCTCTATTCAAACCTGAAACAGTGCTTTAATAAATGTATTACTCAGACTAATACTTATATTTCACTGCGGTGATTTTCTTCAAATGTGCACTTGTGTTGTACATCATTGCAAAGTGCCTTGAGAAATGTGTTTCTCAGACTAAGAGGGTTGAAATTCCTTTCAGTATTTGTGTTTTTCTTCTTAGTCTGCAGTAAGGCAAAACACCTGGAATTGAGAGATGACATTTTGAAAAGCTTGAATCCTTATCAGGCTTGGATATGCAATTTAAGGTAATTTATTGTGAACCCCAAATTGGGCAGAAGATTTATTGTGTACTGAGTGTGTTGCTGGCATGTTTGAATGGTATCTGCTTTTATGAGCCAACCGTCTAGATATGAGAAAACATGTAGTTCGATGGCATCTGTCGCTGTAGATACACATGGTATGCATGAGCTCGCCATCTGGTGTTGGGTCGGAGTGTTACAAGTTGTTTTTCTTCGAAGAAGTGTTTTCGAGTCACGGGACCGAGTGACTCCTCCTTCTGTGCTCATTGCGCATGGGCGTCGACTCCATCTTCGATTGTTTTCTTTCCGCCATCGGGTTCGGATGTGTTCCTGTCGCTCCGAGTTTCGGAACGGAAAGATAGCTGAAAACGGAAGATTTTCGACGGTATCGTTGCGATCCGGTTCGAGATAGACACATACAACGACGCGTTGAACATCGAAGCGCTTCGGTGCCCTTCGGGGTAGATTTCGGCACCCCGTCGGGGCCTAGTCGGCCCGACCGCGTGGAGAACAACGCCGATGGAACGGACCCCGTTTCGATTCTGCCCCGAATGCCACAACAAATATCCTTATACGGACCTACACTCGGTCTGTAACCTGTGCCTGTCACCCGAGCACAGCGAAGAATCCTGTGAGGCCTGTCGGGCGTTCCGGTCCCGAAAAACTCTGCGCGACCGTTGAGCGAGAAGACTGCAGATGGCGTCCACGCCAAAGGAGCGTCGACAGTTCGAGACAGAAGAGGAACAGGAGGAATCCTTTTCCATCCAGGATTCAGACTCCGACGAGATAGACTCTACAAAAACTGTGAGTAAGACGTCGAGATCAGACCTTAAAAAAGGAAAGAAGGCCCAGGGGACGCCACTGCCAACCGGCCATGGCTCCACCCAAATTCTCGGTGACCAACAATCGGCACCGAAAAAGGCCCATTCAGTGTCGAGATCGTCCGACTCCGGTCGACACACCGGCACGCAGCCTCCTCGGGACCGAGAGAGTGCTAAACAGAAGCATCGACACCGAGAGTTCGGTGTCGACACGGATCGACGCCGAGACAGTGGCGCTGAAGACCATAGAGGCCAAGAATTTTCGGCACAGAAAAAGAGGAAGGTTACCTCGGAGCCGAAAAAACAATCAACAGGGTTTTCGGAGCCGAAAAAAGCGACATCAGACCCTGTTTCTGGCTCCTATACTGAAGAGCATTCTATGTCTTCTCAAATGAAGAAACATAGATTTGAACAAGAACTGCAATCCACTGACGTGGATCACACGCAAAAGCGTATCTTTATTCAGCAGGGGACTGGGAAGATCAGTACCCTTCCACCTGTCAAACGAAAGAGAACGCTTCAGTTTACTTCTCAGCAACAAACAGCACAAAAGGTAACACCTCCTCCCTCACCTCCACCTGTAACTCCAGCTTCGCCAACTTACACCCCGTCACATTCGCCAGCTCACACCTCCATGAGCCACGATGACCAAGATCAGGATGCGTGGGACTTGTACGACGCACCAGTGTCTGATAACAGCCCAGACACATACCCAACTAGGCCATCACCACCGGAAGACAGCACAGCCTACTCACAAGTGGTGGCTAGAGCAGCACTATTCCATAATGTGGAACTCCACTCGGAACAAGTAGAGGATGATTTTTTATTTAACACCCTCTCTTCAACCCACAGCTCCTACCAAAGCCTGCCGATGCTCCCAGGCATGCTACGCCATGCAAAGGACATTTTCAAGGAGCCAGTTAAAAGTAGGGCAGTGACGCCTAGGGTGGACAAAAAGTATAAGGCGCCTCCTACGGACCCTGTATTCATCACCTCTCAGCTGCCACCAGATTCTGTGGTGGTAGGGGCTGCCAGAAAACAGGCAAATTCACACACTTCTGGGGATGCACCTCCCCCAGATAAAGAAAGCAGGAAGTTCGATGCAGCCGGGAAGAGGGTTGCTGTCCAAGCAGCAAACCAGTGGCGCATCGCAAATTCACAAGCGCTGCTAGCGCGATACGACAGAGCCCACTGGGATGAGATGCAGCATCTCATTGAACATCTCCCAAAAGATCTGCAAAAAAGAGCAAAACAGGTTGTTGAGGAGGGTCAAAACATTTCCAACAATCAAATACGCTCCTCCATGGATGCAGCAGACACAGCCGCAAGGACCATTAATATGTCGGTTACCATCCGTAGGCACGCATGGCTCAGAACGTCTGGATTCAAGCCAGAAATTCAGCAGGCAGTGCTTAACATGCCAGTCAACGAAAAACTTCTGTTCGGTCCGGAGGTCGACACAGCCATAGAAAAGCTCAAGAAGGACACTGACACTGCCAAGGCCATGGGCGCACTCTACTCCCCGCAGAGCAGAGGATCTTATAACACCTTCCGCAAAACACCTTTTAGAGGAGGGTTTCGGGGTCAGGCCACACAAGCTAGCACCTCACAGTCCGCACCGCCCACCTACCAGGGACAGTACAGGGGAGGTTTTCGGGGCCAGTATAGAGGGGGGCAATTCCCTAGGAATAGAGGAAGATTTCAAAGCCCCAAAACCACTACCAACAAGCAGTGACTCACACGTCACTCACCCCTCCCACACAACACCAGTGGGGGGGAGGATACGTCAATATTACGAAGCATGGGACAAAATAACTACAGACACATGGGTCCTAGCAATTATCCAACATGGTTATTGCATAGAATTCCTGCAATTCCCCCCAGACATACCACCAAAATCACAAAATTTATCAAAATACCATTCACAGCTTCTAGAGATAGAAGTTCAAGCACTACTGCAAAAAAATGCAATAGAATTAGTACCAAGCACACAAATAAACACAGGAGTTTATTCACTGTACTTCTTGATACCAAAAAAGGACGAAACACTGAGACCAATTCTAGACCTCAGAGTAGTAAACACATTCATCAAATCAGACCACTTTCACATGGTCACACTACAAGAAGTGTTACCATTGCTCAAAAAACACAACTACATGACAACCCTAGACCTCAAGGACGCATATTTCCATATACCAATACATCAATCACACAGGAAATATCTAAGGTTTGTATTCAAAGGAATACATTACCAATTCAAAGTATTGCCTTTTGGTTTAACAACCGCTCCAAGAGTATTCACAAAATGCCTAGCAGTAGTCGCTGCACACATCAGAAGGCAGCAAATACATGTGTTCCCGTATCTAGACGACTGGCTAATCAAAACCAGTTCGCTCACACAATGCTCAAACCACACAAATCAAGTCATACAAACCCTCTACAAACTAGGGTTCACCGTCAACTTTGCAAAATCCAACATTCAGCCAAGCAAAGTACAGCAATATCTAGGAGCCATAATAGACACGACAAAAGGAGTAGCAACGCCAACTCCACAATGAATTCACAATTTCAACAGAGTCATTCAACACATGTCTCCAAATCAAACAATACAAGCAAGAACAATACTACAGCTCCTAGGCATGATGTCCTCATGCATAGCCATTGTCCCAAACGCAAGACTGCACATGAGGCCCTTACAACAGTGCCTAGCCTCACAGTGGTCTCAAGCACAGGGTCACCTTCTAGATCTGGTGTTGCTAGACCGCCAAACTTACCTCTCGCTTCTATGGTGGAACAGTATAAATTTAAACATAGGGCGGCCTTTCCAAGACCCAGTGCCACAGTACGTAATAACAACAGATGCTTCCATGACAGGGTGGGGAGCACATCTCAATCAACACAACATAAGAGGACAATGGAACATACATCAAACAAAACTGCATATAAATCATCTAGAATTATTAGCAGTTTTTCAAGCACTAAAAGCTTTCCAACCAATCATAACCCACAAATGCATCCTTGTCAAAACAGACAACATGACAACGATGTATTATCTAAACAAACAAGGAGGAACACATTCAACGCAGTTAAGCTTGTTAGCTCAAAAAATATGGAAGTGGGCAATCCACCATCAAATTGGTCTAATAGCACAGTTTATTCCGGGGATCCAGAATCAGCTGGCAGACAATCTCTCTCGAGATCACCAGCAAGTCCACGAATGGGAAATCCACCCACAGATTCTGAACACCTACTTCACACTCTGGGGAACACCACAAATAGACTTATTTGCAACAAAAGAGAACGCAAAATGCCAAAACTTCGCGTCCAGATACCCACACAAGCAATCCCAAGGCAATGCCCTATGGATGAACTGGTCAGGAATATTTGCTTACGCTTTTCCTCCTCTCCCTCTCCTTCCTTACCTAGTAAACAAATTGAGTCAAAACAAACTCAAACTCATTTTAATAGCACCAACGTGGGCAAGACAACCCTGGTACACAACACTGCTAGATCTGTCTGTAGTACCACACATCAAACTACCCAACAAACCAGATCTGTTAACGCAACACAACCAACAGATCAGACACCCAGACCCAGCATCGCTGAATCTAGCAATCTGGCTCCTGAAATCCTAAAATTCGGACACTTACAACTTAGCCAAGAGTGTATGGAAGTCATAAAGCAGGCCAGAAGGCCATCCACTAGACACTGCTACGCAAGTAAGTGGAAAAGATTTGTTTGGTACTGCCATCATAATCAGATACAACCACTAGATGCAACTCCAAAACATATAGTAAATTACTTGCTCCATTTACAAAAAGCAAAGCTAGCCTTCTCTTCTATTAAAACACACCTTGCAGCAATATCTGCATACCTGCAAACTACCTATTCAACTTCCTTGTATAGGATACCAGTTATCAAAGCATTTATAGAAGGGCTTAAAAGAATTATACCACCAAGAACACCACCTGTTCCTTCATGGAACCTAAACGTGGTTCTAACAAGACTCATGGGCCCACCTTTCGAACCCATGCACTCTTGCGGAATACAATTCCTAACCTGGAAAGTTGCCTTTCTCATCGCCATTACATCTCTAAGAAGAGTAAGTGAAATTCAAGCGTTCACAACACAAGAGCCTTTTATACAAATACATAAAAATAAGGTCGTCCTACGACCTAATCCAAAATTTTTACCAAAAGTTATTTCACCATTCCATCTAAATCAAACGGTAGAACTACCAGTATTTTTCCCACAGCCAGATTCTGTGGCTGAAAGAGCACTACATACATTAGATGTCAAAAGAGCATTAATGTACTACATTGACAGAACAAAGAACATCAGAAAAACTAAACAGCTATTTATTGCATTCCAAAAACCTCATGCAGGTAACCCAATATCAAAACAAGGTATAGCCAGATGGATAGTTAAATGCATCCAAATCTGCTACCTTAAAGCAAAAAGACAACTGCCCATTACTCCCAGGGCACATTCAACAAGGAAAAAAGGTGCTTCAATGGCCTTTTTAGGAAACATCCCAATGCAGGAAATATGTAAGGCAGCCACTTGGTCTACGCCTCACACATTCACCAAACACTACTGTATAGATGTGCTATCCGCACAACAAGCTACAGTAGGTCAAGCTGTATTAAGAACTCTATTTCAGACAACTTCTACTCCTACAGGCTAAACCACTGCTTATGGGGAACTAACTGCTTACTAGTCTATGCATACCATGTGTATCTACAGCGACAGATGCCATCGAACTGAAAATGTCACTTACCCAGTGTACATCTGTTCGTGGCATCAGTCGCTGAGATTCACATGGACCCACCCACCTCCCCGGAAGCCTGTAGCAGTTCAGAAGTTACCTTCAATTTTGTACATTTGTATATATATTACTTAATCCTTTAATAGGTACATACTTACATTTTTCATTGCGCGGGCACTATTACTATAGTACAACTCCTACCTCACCCTCTGCGGGGAAAACAATCGAAGATGGAGTCGACGCCCATGCGCAATGAGCACAGAAGGAGGAGTCACTCGGTCCCGTGACTCGAAAACACTTCTTCGAAGAAAAACAACTTGTAACACTCCGACCCAACACCAGATGGCGAGCTCATGCATACCATGTGAATCTCAGCGACTGATGCCACGAACAGATGTACACTGTGTAAGTGACATTTTCATTAGTTATCTTCTGAGAAATTCTGAAACTACTGCCAAGCATTGTGTGAATATTCTTGGGGCTGCTGTTACCCCCAAATTATAATACATTGAATTGGTAATGCTTTCCTGCATTGACAAATCATAGATATGTGCAGTGTGCTGAATGTATGGCAATAAGCATCTTTGAGAACCAATGTTGTCATGTAATTCCCTTGCTGTAATAGAGGAATAATATCTTGCACAGTGACTATGTGAAAATGCTCTAAAAGTATGTATAGATTGAGAGGCCCGAGATCTACAATTGGTCTTAATGAACCACCATTTTTGGGTATGAGGAAGTAAAGTGAATATACTCCTAACAGTTGTTGGGCTGTAGGTAATGGTTCTTATAGCCTCTTTGAGAAGAAGGGACTGTACCTCCTCTTTCAACAGAATAAGATGGTTGTGAGAGAGTTTAAGGAGTGGAAAGGAGTTCCAGACAATAGCCATGTTGGATAATCGATAGAACCCACTGATCTGTGGTGAGGTTGTGCCATTGTGGATAAAAGAAATTACCAGTTTTCCTCCCACAGAAGATGTATGCACTGTGGGGATTCATAAAAATGTCACTGTTTTGTTGAGGTGGAGAAACGTCTAGAGGTAGATGTTTTATCTTGTCCTCTTTTGTTTGAGCCTCTGTATGAACCTCTACTGTAGAAGTGTGATCCCTGTTTTTGTTGTGAGGTATTTGGCTCTGTGATTGATGGTTTGAAACCACCTCTAAATTGAGGCTTACGAAAAGTGTCTCTAGTGGAGTGGTATATAGTGCACCCAAAGCCTGAGCTGATGGAGTCTTTTTTTAAGTTTCTTTATGGTGAAATCCACCTCTGGCCCAAATAAATGCCCTTTATCAAAAGGCATATTCAATACAACTTGCTGTATTTCAAGTTTAAAACCTGAACACCTCAACCATGCATGTTTCTATATTACTATGCTAGTGTCGACCCACCTGCCCCCCCGCCCCCCCCTTGCTGACGTATCAGCTGCATCAGAAGCACACAATTGCATTGTTTGAAATAGTCTGTCCCCCTGCTATTTCCTGCCCTTTCTTTTGATGTTCCTGTGGAAGATATTGCAACAGCTTGTCCATTTCATCCCAGTGGGCTCTATCGTACCCCGCTAGGAGTGCCTGGGAATTTGCAGTCCTCCAGTGATTAGAAGCCATTCTTTTGCCTACTGCATCTAAAGTCTTTCTTTGTCTGGAGGAGGAGCATTCGTATAGATTGACTATTGACAGGTTTTCATGGTGCTCTCACTACTATGGAGCCAGGTAGTAATTGTGTTTTGATTAAAGTTGGATCAGAGGGTGCAGCTTTGTATTTTTTTTTTCCAACCCTAGTTGTGACGATCCTTGCCTTGACAGGTTCGTTGAATATGTCAGCAGCATGCCTAAGCATGCCTCCCTGGAAACATTGGAGACATTAGGACTATGTGTGTACTTGTTAAAGTATTAAACAAGAAGTCCTCTTCAATTGGATCTTATGTAATTGTACATTGTGATACGTAGCTGCTGTAGCTATCACTGGATTCTAAGCAGTGGTATCTTCAGGGGGAGATGGCCGTGCTGGATATAAATCTGGGTCATTAGACAAAATGGGATCAGGATCATAGAGATCGCAGGGGTCTACATGCTGTTGAACATCACTTAAGTCATCCCTATGAGGTGATGCTGATGATGTTTCTGGAGAGAATTATGTGGAATATGTACGTGAGCGTGGAGGTGGTGGGGTAGAAGTAAGTAAATGTGGTGGTGAAGGCATAAGTTGTTCTGTAGCCTTTTCCTTAGAGACTTTCTTAGGTGGAGGACCAGTGTTCAAAGTCTCTTGAAATGTGAGTTTCAACTTAATTGGCACAGGAGAGGCTGTGATCCTTTCTGTTCCTGTGTGTATCTGAAGCTTGTGCTGCTTAGCGTCCATCACTTCACGTATTGGTTCTATGGAAGATGACTCCTCAGTAACTGCAGAATGTTTAATGATGGCAGTTTTCAATTCCAAAGGTTTGGACACTGAATGTTTGACTCAAACTGAAAATGTAAGCACTGAGAGGGATGTTAATATTTTCGGCTCCAAAGTAGTAATGTCTGATTTTCAGCTTCGTACCGAACCAGATGCAGCTGTCTGTTCGGTCAGTGTGGAATGTATTTTGGTCTTATGTATCTTCTGTGCCGAACCAGAAGGTTGGCCTTCCGAATGTATTTTTCGGCTCCCACCAAGCCCTGAGGGCAGTGGAGGACCGATGATCAATACAGGATTCTTTTTAATAGTCTTTGTTCGGTGCAATGGGGCTGATGTACTCACATACTGCACCAGTGGGATGGATTGGCTCTCGACATCAGAGTCCCGATCCAAGTCAGTCTCTCTAATGGAGAAGGCTGGGCACTGGTTTATTTCTTCCTGCGCAGCTGTTCTCTGAAGATGTCCGGTGTGTCTTCTGTTGACTTAGATGCCATTTCTAGTCAACGTGCACTTCGGTCCCCGAGAGTCTTGTTTGATCGAAACGATCTACAGGCATCGCAGACTCTTCTCTGTGTTCAGGAGAGAGGGACACAGATTACTCACCAAGTGTTGGTTGGTGTAGGGAAACGGAGTGACACCGAGATCAGAACCGAAATGGAGATCGTTCCATCAGCCTATTATTTGTCAACTTAAGTTTGTCGAAGTAGGCCCAAAAAGGGCTTGGACGTCCCTAAGGGTGTGAAATCGGCCAGACGACACAAATTAGATCGACTATAAAGACTGAAGACTATACTGACATTAAAAGAAAGTTAGAATAAAGTTCAGAAGATACCGGACTGAGATTCACCGGATCAAGAGGAAACACACCCGAACCAGACGGCGGAGCAAAAACAATCTAATAAGGGACTCAATGCCCATGCGCAGTATCACCGTGGAGAGTCACTCGATCTTGTGACAAACAACTTGTAACACCACAAGCCCAACACTACATGGCAGACTTATGCAAAGCATGTATATCTACAGCTACACATTCGATCGAACATCCATTTTCCAAATTTGTTGTGCTAATTTGGATAGGGGCACGGATTGTGTTCACCCCCGTTTGTTGATATAAAACATAGATGTTGTACTGTCCGTTTGGATCAATACTGATTTTCCCCAAAGCTGTCTCTGAAATGTTTTTAACGCTACAAACATTGTTTGTAGCTCCAAAATGTTAATGCGCTCATTTGCTTCCCATTCCTTCCATGTACCCAGAGACTGTTCATTTGTGCACCCCATCCTTGAGTAGTCCGGATGTTTCCTCCTTTGAAAGAGCTTTTTTTTCTGGGTCTTTTGGATAGAAGCGTTCTTGTAAGTTCTATGCAATATTCAAATTGAATTCTATTTAGAATCTATTTGTCTGATGTGATCTTTCTCCACTTCTTTAATTCTTCCTCCTACTGGTGTTTTGTGTAGATTTTGTTCCTGTATTTTTACACCCACTGATGTGGTGTGTGTGAGCATTTTGATTCTTGTGGTGAGTCACTTACAAGGAAAAGGGCTGCTTACCTGATTGTACTGGCAGTTTTGCTGAGATTTGCTCACCTGACTACTTCCCAGGTATGACTGGTGGGATGTACTTGCTTGATGTTACCCCTTCCTGCCAGTCTTCGTGAAGGTATTGACCCCCCCCCCACCCCCCTGCTTCACCTGAAATGGAACGCTCCCACAGACTTAGCAGTCTCATCTTTTTTCAACCAGTTTAGGGTTTTATCCACTACCTCCTATACAGCTACTTGCCATTGACAGATTGGTTGTGGAGCTTCGATGCTCTGAACGTGACCTTTCTTTTTGGATGTCAAAACCTCATACATACCCATACATACATACCCATATCATCTTTCAACAACTCTGGGTTTTTTGTGGGTTTTTTCTCCTGTGGTCTCCAAATGATAGGTCCTGAGGAGGTCTACCTCGGGCCGCAGTTGCCGTTTTCTTTGATGCAGAGGCTCCCTTCGATGCTCTTGAATAAGTTTACATGGCTAGGGCATACTTTTCGAGGTAGATGGGTCTCTTACCTTATGTTTGTGTGAATGCATGTTCCCCTGGGCCTCTGTCGATGATTTCAAATTCGACCTCCGCTGCTTCCCCTTCTGCTCCTTCAGTGACGTTCTCCCCCTTAGCACTCTCCAGTCCCACATCTCGAAGGGATGGTGTGGTCTGCTGTGTCTACATGGTCTGATGGGCTATCCTCTGCTTCGGTCTCACCTTTAGCATCTTTGGTGTGAACGCGGCACAAGCGTTGCAATATTCGCTTTGATGATCTACCTGCAAACATAGGTTGCAGACTGGATGGTTGTTCTTTTGGAAGTACTTGTGATAGCAGTTCTTGCATAACTGAAAAGGCATACTCTCCATTAGGCTGTCTTGTGAACCCCCTTCACGAAACCAAAGGTAGGCCTTCTAAAGAAGCATGACGATCTCACAAAGAACACCAAATTGAGGTATGTTGACACTCAACAATAAAGAAAGAGATAGAGGAAGGACAATAAATTTGGTAGGCAATGCCGGATCCAACCACATGGTAGAATAATGCACAGCATGTGAATCGAGAAAAGATTCATGCTGCAAAAACCTATGACCGTTCCAGAGTCTGTATATCGAGGCACTGGGGAACCCAGACACTCCATGTCTTCACTCCCAACTCCTGTGCTTATATATGTAGTCTGTCTCCCGACTTATTTGTGCAGCTTTCTTGTCCAGGAGCGATCACGCATTCCTACACATGCAGCGTTCTCAGGGTCCCTCGGACCTTGATGGGCTTCATTGCCTTCTTTGACCCCCAAACCCACTCAATTTAAGGTCACTGCTTTTATCCGCAGGATGCCATCTTGCCACTAGTGCCTCCTTTTAGGCCTGTAAATATTTTTGTGCATTTTTCAGTCAGTGATAGAGTTTTTGCAGGTCCTCAAGCATTTCCCCACTTCTTACCTTGCTGGGTTGTTTTAGTGTGCAAGAGGGAAAGCAGGATTCCAACTGATATTTGAGTGGCCTGCAGTGCTGTTGCTTAAGTTGTACTATCTGCACATTGTGCCTCATGGTCGCTGTGTTGTGAGTAGAGATGGTAACGGTGGTAGGCTAATGGCTGGGTTCCTGACCTTTTTTGGGGTGGGTGGCTTTGAGGGATTTGACGCCTGGTTCAACTTAAGGCCAGTCTGTTTCTTCTGGGATCTGCATATGTCTGGAGCCGTGGCTCAACAAGAATATTGTCTATGTTCAGATGTATTAAGAGTTTCTTCTGCATTACATCAAGGACGGTGGACAGTTTTTCAAAGATCAACCCTTTGGTGGTGTCCGATCTCAACGCTGAGGGCGTTGGGTTTAGATGCCAGTGGCAGGACAGCATTTGTTGTCAATTTCTGCCCAGTATGTGGGCTTGCTGTTGAGGTTTTGAAGTGTGACTAGGTTTGGTGCCCTTGGTTGGGGATTTTTGCTGGTGTCACCTCTGTCTACAATTCGGGCCATCCCAGGCAAAGGAGCCAAAATCGAAGGTTTCTGATGTTTTTTGCTCATCTTTGAGGCTGGAAGCTTGATTTCCATGGGAGGAGGGCTCTGCTTCTCTCAGAGAGCACTTTGGGGCTTAAGCCTGACCTTGTGGCAGCTGTGGTAATTTTGAGGCATGTGGTGTTAACCTAATAGGGCCTGGGGCTGGCATTAGTTAAACGCAAGGCTTAAGGATCTCCCTCCTTTGTATCTGACGCCTCCAAGATGGCCTCTGAACTCCATCCTTCTTGTCCTGCTGGAACGCTGGTGAACCTGGCTTCTCCTACCCTAGTGCCAGACAGGTCTTCAGCCTCAAAGATGTCAGGCATCTCCAGCAATGCTGGTCACTGCATTTTGTACAGAAGATGTCCAACTACCTCCTCATGGTGTGGCAAGAGGCAAATTGTAGACACTGTGCTCGTTGTTTCAGGGGTATTTGTAAGAAAGTACCATCTTTTTGGCATAGTTACCCCCACTTTTTGCCTGCTGTCATAGCGTTTTGACTATCTTCACTGGGATCCTGCTAACCAGGACCCCAGTGATTGTGCTCTCTCCCTCTAATTGTGGTTGCTTAGGGCTTTGCACACCCCACAATTGGCATACTGGTGCCCCCATGTAAGTCCCTAGTATGGCACTTAGGTACCCAGGGCATTGGGGCACCAGGGTCCCTCGTGGGCTGCCGCATGTATTGTGTCACCCCTGCAAGCTCATGCACAATGTGTCTGCAGGCCTTCCCTTGCAGCCTGTGTGAAAAGGTGCATGCACCCTTTCACTACAGGTCACAGGTAAGTCACCCCCTATGGTAGGCCCTCTCAGCCCAGAAGACAGGTACCTGTGTGTGAGGGCACCCCTGCATGCGCAGAGGTGCCCCTACGAACTCCAGCTCCATCGTCCTGGACTTTGTAAGACGGGGAACCCATTTTACGCAGGTACCGGGCATAAGTCACTACACCTGTGCCCAGCTATATAATAACACCAAACATGGGCATGTTTGGTATCAAACATGTCTGAGTCATACCCCAAATACTGCAGCCAGTATTGGTTGTATGATTCTATGCACTCTGGGGGCTCCTAAGAGGACCCACAGCATTGCCCCTTCCAGTCTTCTGGAGTTTTCCAGGCAGCCCATGCCGCTGCCACCCCCTCAGACAGGATTCTGCCCTCCTGCTGCTTGTCCAGCTCAGGCAGAGGAAGGTGGACAAAGGATTTCCTGTGGGAGAGTGAGGTAACATCCTCTCCCTTTGTAAGAATATGTGTTATATGGCTTGGGAGAGGTAGCCGCCCTCCCCAAAGCCACTGCTATGCTTTGAAGGGCACATTTGGTGCCCTCTTTCCATAAACAGGTTGGCACCAGTCCAGGGACCCCCCTGGTCCCTAATCTGGTGTGAAATTGGACAACGGAAAGGGGAGTGACCACTCCCCTGTCCATCACCAACCCAGAGGTGGTGCCCAGAGCGCCTCTAGGTGGCCACTTGATTCTACCATCTTGAATCCAAGGTGGGCAGAGGCCCCTGGGAGTATCTGAGTGGCCAGGTCACATCACAGCCCCCTCCTGATAGGTAGTCACCCTGCTAGGTGACCAATCTCCCTTTCTGGGCTATTTAGGGTCTCCCTCTTGGGTGGGTCCACAGATTTGACATGCAATATTCCAGCAGGACTCCTCTGCATCGTTTACTTCCTCTTCTGGCCACTGGGACTGCAACTGGACCCTCCAGGAACAGACAATCTGCAACTTCAGCGACTGCTTCACCCTGCAACATTGTTTCACCAGCTTATGCCAGCAACTGCAACATTTCCCTGTTTCTGCATCCTCTGAGGGCAACAAGTCTTCAGCCTGCACAAGAAGTAAGAAGGAATCACCCTTGGAGTGAGAGAGTTACTCCCCTGCACCAACTGAAATGACAAACAACTGCGTGGATCTGCTCTCCTCTGGAGCAGAGTGGATCCTGCATTACAGGTGATGGTCTGGAGTGGTCTCCTCTACCAGCTGTCCAACTTTTGGGAGTCAGTATGCTCTTGCCTCTCCTTGCAGGACAGTACCCATGTGCACCGCGACTCTTGCAGCAGCCAAGGCTTGTTTGTGTCTCCTCCAAGGGATCTTCAGACTCTCTGTAGCCCTGGTCCCCAGGACTCCTGCAAAGCACAGTCTCCTGCCTGCTGCTCCAATGAAGTGGGACACTCCTTCAGGTTTGCTGACTGGGCCTCACTGTGACTCGTGCCTGTTGCTAGTGGGTTGCCTGTGGGGGCCTCTTGTCACTCTTCCAGCTGCTGGATGTACACCCCCCTCCCCCCACGCACCCCACCAAACTCCCCTCCTTGGATCGAGTCTCCAGGACCTGACTGGTCATCTTCAGCCACGCAAAACCTTTGCAGACTCTTGCATTTGCCAAGGATTGTTGTTGGTTTTTCCAGCACCACAGACCGACTGCATAATGACCACCGGAGTGGGACATCACTTGCATCACCTCTGGAACTCCTCTTCTGCTACTGTGCTGCACTGCTGACCTTCTCCGTCCACCTGGTCCTGCATCCACAGAAGGGTGGGTAGTGGTCCCTGCCACAACCGGACTCTCCAAATCGAACTGGACTTGGTCCCTTTCCTTTTCTAGTCCTCTTCTGTCAGGATCTACCTTTGGGTTCTTCCAGTCTTGGTTGGGTCTTGCACAATCCTTTTCCAAAGTGCACAATCCTTTTCCAAAGTCCATGTAGGAAGTTGGCTCTGTATGTGCTATTTCAAAGTAAGGAATAGCATGCACAGAGTCCAAGGGTTCCCCTTACAGGTAAGATAGTGGCAAAAAGAGATAATACTAATGCTTTATTTTGTGGTAGTGTGGTCGAGCAGTAGGCTTATCAAAGGAGTAGTGTTAAGCATTTGTTGTACATATACCCAGGCAATAAATGAGGAACACACACTCAGAGACAATTCCAGCCAATAGGTTTTGTTATAGAAAAATATCTTTCCTTAGTTTATTTTAAGAAACACAGGTTCAAATTCTACATGTAATATCTCATTTGAAAGGTATTGCAGGTAAGTACTTTAGGAACTTTGAATAATCACAATAGCGTATATACTTTTGACATAAAACACATTTAGCCGTTTTAAAAGTGGACACTTAGTGCAATTTTCACAGTTCCTGGGAGAGGTAAAGTAATGTTAGTTCTTGCAGGTAAGTAAACCACCTACGGGGTTCAGATTGGGGTCCAAGGTAGCCCACCGTTGGGGGTTCAGAGCAACCCCAAAGTCACCACACCAGCAGCTCAGGGCCGGTCAGGTGCAGAGTTCAAAGTGGTGCCCAAAACGCATAGGCTTCAATGGAGAGAAGGGGGTGCCCCGGTTCTGGTCTGCCAGCAGGTAAGTACCCGCGTCTTCGGAGGGCAGACCAGGGGGTTTTTGTAGGGCACCGGGGGGGGGGGGGTGGCGACACAAGTCCACACAAAAAGTACACCCTCAGCAGCGCAGGGGCGGCCGGGTGCAGTGTGCAAACTAGTGTCGGGTTTCCAATGGGAGACCAAGGGGTCTCTTCAGCGGTGCAGGCAGGCAAGGGGGGGGGGGCTCCTCGGGGTAGCCACCACCTGGGCAAGGGAGAGGGCCTCCTGGGGGTCACTCCTGCACTGGAGTTCCGATCCTTCAGGTGCTGGGGGCTGCGGGTGCAGGGTCTTTTCCAGCCGTCGGGATTTTAGAGTCAGGCAGTCGCGGTCAGGGGGAGCCTCGGGATTCCCTCTGCAGGCGTCGCTGTGGGGGCTCAGGGGGGACAACTTTGGTTACTCACGGTCTTGGAGTCGCCGGAGGGTCCTCCCTGAGGTGTTGGTTCTCCACCAGTCGACTCAGGGTCGCCGGGTGCAGTGTTGCAAGTCTCACGCTTCTTGCGGGAATTTGCAGGGGTCTTTAAATCTGCTCCTCTGTAACAAAGTTGCAGTTCTTTTGGAGCAGTGCCGCTGTCCTCAGGAGTTTCTAGTCTTTCTTGAAGCAGGGCAGTCCTCTGAGGATTCAGAGGTCGCTGGTCCTGGGGAAAGCGTCGCTGGAGCAGGTTTCTTTAGAAGGCAGGAGACAGGCCGGTAGGTCTGGGGCCAAAGCAGTTGGTGTCTTCTTTTCTTCTTATGCAGGGGTCTTTCAGCTCAGCAGTCCTCTTCTTCTTGTAGTTGCAGGAATCTAAATTCTTAGGTTCAGGGAAGCCCTTAAATACTAAATTTAAGGGCGTGTTTAGGTCTGGGGGGTTAGTAGCCAATGGCTACTAGCCCTGAGGGTGGGTACAACCTTTTTGTGCCTCCTCCCAAGGGGAGGGGGGTCACAATCCTATCCCTATTGGGGGAATCCTCCATCTGCAAGATGGAGGATTTCTAAAAGTTAGAGTCACTTCAGCTCAGGACGCCTTAGGGGCTGTCCTGACTGGCCAGTGACTCCTCCTTGTTATTCTCATTATTTGCCCCGGTCTTACCGCCAAAAGTGGGGCCGTGGCCGGAGGGGGAGGGCAACTCCACTAGCTGGAGAGTCCTGTGGTGCTGGAACAAAGGGGGTGAGCCTTTGAGGCTCACCGCCAGGTGTTACAGCTCCTGCCTGGGGGAGGTGTTAGCATCTCCACCCAGTGCAGGCTTTGTTAATGGCCTCAGTGTGACAAAGGCACTCTCCCCATGGGGCCAGCAACATGTCTCGGTTCTGGCAGGCTGCTGGAACCAGTCAGCCTACACAGGTAGTCGGTTAAGGTTTCAGGGGGCACCTCTAAGGTGCCCTCTGGGGTGTATTTCACAATAAAATGTACACTGGCATCAGTGTGCATTTATTGTGCTGAGAAGTTTGATACCAAACTTCCCAGTTTTCAGTGTAGCCATCATGGTGCTGTGGAGTTTGTGTTTGACAGACTCCCAGACCATATACTCTATGGCTACCCTGCACTTACTATGTCTAAGGTTTGGCTTAGACACTGTAGGGGCACAGTGCTCATAAAGTGGTGCCCTCACCTATGGTATAGTGCTCCCTGCCTTAGGGCTGTAAGGCCTGCTAGAGGGGTGACATAGGCAGTGTGAGGTTGGCATGGCACCCTGAGGGGAGTGCCATGTCGACTTACTTGTTTTGTCCTCACCAGCACACACAAGCTGGCAAGCAGTGTGTCTGTGCTGAGTGAGGGGGCCCCATGGTGGCATAAGATATGCTGCAGCCCTTAGAGACCTTCCCTGGCACCAGGGCCCTTGGTACCAGGGGTACCAGTTACTAGGGACTTACCTGGATGCCAGGGTGTGCCAATTGTGGATACAAAAGTACAGGTTAGGGAAAGAACACTGGTGCTGGGGCCTGGTTAGCAGGCCTCAGCACACTTTCAATTCAAAACATAGCATCAGCAAAGGCAAAAAGTCAGGGGGTAACCATGCCAAGGAGGCATTTCCTTACAGTCCTCATATTGGTTTTGGGGAACACCAGGTACTTGCCTCTGCTCTCCTGGTCGCTGGAGGACACCCTGGTACTTACCTCTTGGGATTCCTAGTCCCTTAAGCTCCCTTCTGGTGATCCCACTTCCTTGGGTGGGGGACTGCCTTTCACATTTCACCTTTTTAATAAATGGTTTAGCCCTCCCCTAGGGCTTCACTATTTGCCATTACCAATGCCTACTGTTTCCTATGTTATTTACTGATTTCTAATATGTATATAATAGTGTGTTTACTTACCTCCAATTGGGGTATTGTCTATACAGTATGATAGTATTTGTGTTACTATGATAAAGCCCCTTTACTTTTGTAACACTGTGTGGTTACTTCATGTGTGTAAGTGCTGGGTGACTGTAGTGGTATTGCATAAGCTTTGCACGTCTCCTGGATACGTTTTGCCTGCTCATCCACAACTACCTCTAGAGAGCCCTGGCTTCCTAGACACTGCCTAAACTTCACTAATAGCAGATATCTGGCATGAGGTGATAACCCCATAGGTGCTCACCACACACCAGTCCAGCTTCCTACAGTATTCAGTGTTAAACCCGGAGAAGACGTGGAAGGCTGTACGTTCCATACCCTCCTCTAGGTGCATTATTCAAAGGATGAACAAAAAGTCTGCCAACAGCTGAGGCAAGAAAGCCAGTGTGTGGAAGGACAACTGTCAGCAACTTTTGGGTCTGAAGTCCCTGTGTCTCAGGCAGAATCTCTCAGTGGTGCAGTAATTTGTAGGGTCGAGCCTGCGTCGCTTGCGCACGTGTATTGCTTGTGAAACGCTTTAGTAGTTAGAAAAAGGCTTGGAGCCCCACCCATGTCACGTCAGTGTCTTTCATTGGTTCGTGGGCTTGCCTTTTAAAATCTGCTTGCTTTCATTAGTGGAAGGCACGCATACGTCATGCCTTTTCCGGTGGTTAGCCCTCCTCGAGCGCAGTGACCAAGTACTGAAAACATGCGAGGCTCGCTGTTTTCCGCCCGGTTTGTGGACTTTTTATCTTTTTTCACAGCGCGATCTCAGTTGGCAGAAGTCGAGCGCTTTGCATGACATCGACCCTATTACATAGTTAATTGCACTTTTGCCAATAGGTTTCACTACGAGTGAACTGTAGCAGCGCAATCGCGCTTTTTTTCCATTTAATGTGGCAAGAAACTCCAGTTGGGAGTTTAAAACTGCTAATAGCTCTAACTCTGAGCAAGGAGAAACCTGTTGCGTTGCAAATGCTTGTTTTTATTGTAGGGCTTGAAGGAGGAGCAACTGGTACTAAGGAAACTGGAGTGGAACAATTTGTTCTCATAGCAACGTCCCCAATAGTGGAAGAAAACAATCCAAAGTGTACGCAGAGTGCTGGTACATTCTGGACCAAGAGCGGAGTCGCAAAAAGGGCTCAAGCTTCTTTGAAGAAAAACAATGGTAAACAGAGACCCAGCTCTAGATGCCACAAGCATGCAGTATACAGCCACCGATGCTAGATTAATACAATGATTAAAGCAATGACTACATTTAGTAACTTTAAACTTTAAGTCTTTCCAACTTTTTTTTTAATTAATTTTTTTGGACGATCAGTATATTACGAGCTAGTATTACACCATACTGAAAGCAATATGCTGTTTTTTTCCTAGCTGCTAAAACACTCATTCAAAGCACATTGGTGTTTAAAACTGGAATCCATTTTCAGCTGCCAGTAAAACACAAAAGCAGAGAACAGGCAGCTCTGTTCCCATAAAGTGGCATACAGGAAAGATGGGAAAGTAATGGTAGGCTAGAAGCACCCTAGGCTCTTTGCAACAAAGACGGTGGACAGCAGAGTGAGGTGCAGGAGATCAGGTATGCGGGACAAGTAGAGGAGTTTTTCAGAAGGACACCTTACCTGTCATTTTGTCCTTTAGGTGACACCAGCAATTTTCGTCCTCTTCAAGTCATCTTTATGTGCCCACTGGCACCCTGGCTAGAGTTAAACTGTGGTTAGCAATATGATTAAAGATGGTTAATTACCAGGGAAGAGTAGGGAAAACTGCATGTTTAAAAAAAAAAAAAAAAAAAAAAAAAAAAAAACGAGTCCTTTCTATAGACACTTTAAAACAAAAAAATGTGTTTAATTTGTTTAGTGCACCATCACAAACAGAATGCCGCGTCTTATACTACAAAAGGATGCTACACTGACTTCCAAAACCTCCAAGGAAGCAAGTTTGATCAATTTACAAAATATTTACAAAAAAGAAAATGGGATTCATATGGAGGAGGGGTATGGGACGGAGGGCGAACCTGTAGAAAAATGCAGACTGATACCAGCACCCAACACTGGATAATGGGCAATCGCATAAAGTAGAGCTTTGCTGCAGGATGCATTCATCGCGGAGGAATCCGAAGCAAGTTCCTAATGCACAGTTGACAGTTTCAAGGTTTGTCTGAAAATGCTGATCTTCACATACCTTTGCCAAGGGACACCCGCGTTTGCACCAGTGTTGAACCACATATACTCACTCTTACCTTTATCAAAAGTTCACAACCAATTATTCACTGGCAAACAGGGCAAAGCAAGAACAACTCGTGCTCTCCTAATGCTCTAACAAACAGGATTCCGCTATAATCTGCTGGAGGCTGAACAGGCAGATCGCTCCTTTCTGATGTCTGTTAGCCCAGTTTGCTAACCAGTCACATTGCTGTAAAGCACAGTTTGTTATCCACGACACACATGGACAATATCTGGCTTATGCTTAAAATCAAGAACCTCAAGCCAGCAAGAAAACAAAGACTCAAAATTGTCTGTCTTGAAAGAAGAGCTCTTGAGAAACCCAAGTAGGGCCAAAGGTCTTGACCAGGCTTCTCCAGAAGATCAAAAGGCATAACGAGTACGGATGTCTTCCAGTTTCTTGGAGACCTCCGCGGGTGTCCTGTCCAGCTCGTCAGCCACGTTCTTCTGCTTATTTGTATCCATGGAGTTGAACTGCTCACACAGGTCGCCATCAATGACATTCTGTGGGGAAAACAACAGCAGCATGAACTCTTAAAACTGCCTTCGTCAGAAAGTAGGAGGGAGCTTGTATCATAAAAGCAATGCCCTTCCCAGAACGGATTTCAACATTTAAACAATACGATAACATTCAATTATCTAAATATTCCACCCGCAATACGTAGGGTAAGGTGGGTCGGCAGGAAGTTGTAGACATGGGTGGAAAGGATGAAAAAGACTGAGGAAGTACCTCCCACCCGCATTTGAGCAACAGTGTAAGGTGATGGGCAAGTCCAGCATTTTCAGTGCTGATACTTCATTGTGGAATAGTCTTCAGACTCGACGGTGCCTCAGTATAAACATTTTTAAAGAAACTGACAGCATGAAAACAACCAAGTTGTAAGCACTTATGTTTTTACCCCAGCAACTGCTTTTCAATAGCCCGAAATCTCTTTCAGGTGAAATAATGCGCTAAGATGCTGCTTGCCTTTGAGGCTATTTAAGAATGATGTACCCACCTTAACCGGAAAGTAATAGGAGCGAAAGCTTAGGTGGTCCCGCCCACAGAGAGGTGCATGCTCCGACCGCAAGTGCATCTCCACATGCTGGAAAAAGTCATGATCCTAAAAACAGCGAGGAGAGAGTAAATGGTTAGCCGTGAGAACAGAAGATTGTTCAAATAGGTCCCTTTAGGACAAAGGAACTAGCGAAGCAGCCAGAGGTGAAGTCATGTCAGTGCACTTTCTGCTAATACAGCACACAAACCGCAATCCGAAACAAACTCATCCAATGCTCTTCATTCAAATCAAACTACATTCAAACCCATCTGATTAAGAGGCAAAAAAATAGGGTATTATCCAACATTCCAATAAAAACTTAACATCTGAAAACAAGCCTGACAAAGCCAACAGACTAGGCAGTAAGCCTGCAATGATTTATTAATGTATTTACTTTTCAATCATATAGAAAAGGCATTCATTAGCGGTTTAAAGGAGTGAAATGTCAAAATGCTTCAGTCTGGGAAAAAAAAAAAAAAAGGAAGGCAAGCCGAGCTTGGCATACCAGCCCAGGAACTGAAGTCGACTACTTTTTAGGTAGATGTGCACAAGCAAAATGCGTCATTCACGTGCAGCAAGCAGATGGCTGAAGTGTGCTGATGTTGCGGGCTGCAGAAGCAGTATTTGAGTGACAGTACTATGGACAAACAGATGAAGTAAGCTGACCGAAAGTTCCTGTATGTATGTATTTTTTTTTTAATTATGATTTATTTCAGTAAACAGGAGGTTGACGAAAATACTAAAAATGTATTCAGGCCAGATCTAAAACTGGTAATCAACTGTGCTAAAAAACACGTATAATTTTTTTTTTATCCAAAGTTGCCATAAAGGTATGCTTAGCTTTGTGTGAAGGTGCAGAAGGGAGAGCCTGCCTCAGAACTGACGTGCTCGTTAGAAAACAGACTAAGGCAGAGGTTTCCCGCGTATGTCCAGGAGTTAGAATCTTTCGACGTCAAGGTAATATCCCATACAATATATCGTCATGCAGAATATCTATGCAAAACTCATTTGCATGGTCAGGGGTTATCGGCAAAACAGGGTTGGGTGGGCTGCCATCGACTAAAGCTAACATCCCACCCACTCTCCTACATATGTTCATCAACAGTCTTTGTACGCAATTTTAAAATAAAATTAGTCGTGGTGACTCAGAAAAACAAATAAGGTTGCAAAAAGACAGCAAGATATATTGGTAGCTGCACTGAAATATAGTTGTTGTTAAAGGCATGAAACACTGTTAGCCGACTAACGCCGCTGCGGTGGAAAAATGTAAAAAAAAGACTGCTAAAGGAAAATTAAATAGTAACAGAAAAAGAGCTGGTACATAAGGACCCTGAATGTGTTGTCAAATTATACTTCTCAAAATATGAGCAGACGCTTTGGAAACCCACAAAGTCAGAATCTTCCAGTCACAAAGAAAGGAAACTACAAAGGATACCTGCCGGCTGGAGTTCCTTTAGACTGCATATCGAACTACTTTATAGATAGCTCTCAAAAACATGAGCAAACTGTTTACAAATCCTTGCATTGTGTTGGAGGGTAATTCAGTGTTGGACTGTAATTTCCGGCAGTCTGGCACTGCGAGACGTGCCAGCTTGAAAGGGCAAACGTGTGGGCTGTTTTTTTTTTTTTTTACAGTCCCATCACGGCCCACGGGACCTAAAAGATAACTGCTTGGGCCCTGTGAAGCTGGCCCGTCTAGCAGTGTCGGACTGCCTAACCTCCAGTCCAACACTAAACGGCTTTCTCCACAAGTAACTAGAGAGGGTTCTAAAATGGAGAATAGCAGCGACACGCCCAGCTCTATATTGCAGAATTAAGAATAGAACGTCAATACGTGCAGCAGCACCAGATGTCTCAAACATCCAAGCAATCGAGGGCCCCAGATGTGGCGGTTTGGAAACGGGGCCTACTGGAGTGGGTGACTGCCGACAAACAACATATGAAGCGCACTCGCAGAGGACAACGCCGCAGAGGACTTAACGTGGAGAGGGATGCTCATGAAAATCCAGGTCCCTCCCAGCAGCAGACCCCCTTCAACCGGTGACGTTGTATTGGTGTGTGTGGAATGGAGCAGGATGTATCCTAGTTGTATGTACACTATATGTCCAGAGAGAATAACCTGTTGATCATTGGCAGTATACATGGACTGGTCTCATACAAGAGATTTTTTTTTAATTGCTTATGCACCTTGCTGCTTTTATGACTGTTGTGTTTCTGGATGAAAACTCCAATAAAATGAGTATTAAAAAAAAAAAAAAAAAACTACAAGCCGTCATGCTACAGTGTGTCTTTTACAGGAAGTAAAGCATGCCAGAGTCTGGCCTGCAGAGCAGCAGGTAAGCCTGCTTCATGCAGACTTGCTACAGGAAGGGTGAAACGTGTATTGTAAAGCCTGACAGGGGACACATTCTTGGGTTTGAAGAGAGTGGGGGAGCAAGTCAGTCCCATGTGGTCATTGAAAGAGAAAAAGTGCAGGTTCTATTCATCTAGCGAAAGGATAGTCTTTTCGGAGTTGGGTGCTAACTGCAAGGTACACGAACACCATTTTCTTCAAATTTAGCGCGATAAACTAACAGTACGAGCCTGCTCCTCACCTCGTGTGACGTGAAGGGAACCAGAATACCTATGCCCCCAGACAAAGTTGTGTAGACAAGGGACTCGGAACCTCCAGGGATCAAAGTTGTCTTCTGTAACGAAAGGACGGTCTCACCCACGTGATAATTCATCACCACTTCTGCCTGAAGGAACACAAAATAAAAAGCTGACAGCCCGCATAAACAACCACATACACATCAACAAATCAACCTAAAACAGACAAGTGTTTTTCTCCTCCTTTTAGGTACTACCCCCCCTCACCCACACCACCAAAGAGCAGTACAGCACATTACAGGCAATATCTGAAACCCGAGTTACTTGTCATATGCTGCAGGGTCCTTTTGAAACAGGACTACAGAACCCAGAAATCATGGCGGTGGTACTGGAGCAGGTAACTGGGACAACAAACTGCACACCTGAGTTTCTATTTATCTGACTAATGTTCCTGATATAAGCGATGCTGACACAGAACAAGTTAGCCTATTTCATCAGTTAACACCACATTTGGGTTGCATTTACCTTCTGGGAGGCTCCGTTCAGAAGGCCTCTGTCCCACAAGGCCTTGTTTCCTGTTGGATCTTCGTCCACTTCATCGTTGATGTTGGGCGGTAGCCTCACCTAAGAATGGTAGGAAAGAAACAGCAGAACATGAAACACAGAAAATAAACTTCCAAATATGGAAAGTTTCACAAGTTCGTTATAGCAGCCAGCCTAAGAAAATCAAACATAATAAGCTCTTAATTTACTTAAAGAAGAAAAATGTCTCTCCTCCTGTGACCCTCAAAGCTGTAAGCCGTGAATTGTTTGCGCACATTTGGGACCCTGGGTTAAATCAATTATGAACTATACAGCAGAAGGTTTTTAATCCTGCTTTTAAAACAGAAATTTTACAAACTGCACTTTAGCATTACATTTTTCACAGTCACTGAATTAGGATGAAGAATGCTCTGTCTTAAGGCGCTTTATAAAATATATTGTTGCACCTCTATTCATGACTGTTGTGAAGGTGATTGTTTTGTTTTACTGTGTGTACTTCTATGATGGATAAATTAATTATATAATCAAAGTTTTTTTTTTTTTTTTTAACTGAATTCTCCGCAAATTCACCAGTCCCATTTACAGAGTGCGGACACTATTTGTATAGAAAGGAAGACATTAGACAATCTGACGTTTTGTAAAATATGGCCCAGACACAATGGCTCTAGCTACTCCAGAACACTACATCTTCAGGTAGACAGTTTCTCACATCTTACCAGTTGGCAAACAAACCTGTGCCTAGCAGGCCTAAAACCAGCTTTATCAGGGATAAAGCTACTACAGAGGCTCTTTTGAGAAATGCAACTAAATCACAAATATGTAAGGCTGCCAGTGGAAGCTCTTCATTCATTTAGAAGCCACTATCATCTTGATTTCAATTCCAGGGCTGAGGCCCAGGTAGGACATGCCTTCTTCAAGAATCTTTATTGTAATGATAGCATACCTTTTGGTTAATTCATCTGCCTTATTTAAGTGGGATATGCATGCTATTCTGTTCAGTGCTTGTGGCAACTGGGGAGGATCCTATCGAGGGGAAGGAAAAGCATCTTACCTGTAATAGATGCAGTTTTTTTTCAAAGAGAAAAGGCTTCAGAAAAAAAAGTTGAGACCATATAGACAAGAGTCTGCAAAGATTCAATAATTCTCTCGACAGCGTATTACAACTTTAAGGCATCTGATGAATTTTGAAAAGTATTTACAAGAATTCAGTGGTAAAAGAGTTGTCATTTTAACTTATATTGGTGCCTAGAAGTCATTCCTGGCAGTAAAAACAATAAGAACAGCATTTGTTTCTGACACATCCAAGTGTGCACAGGCCCGTTTTTCTGGTTCAGCATCAGTAGAATGCGTAATCTGCCTCTCCTTTGTCAGCCAGGAGGCATGCAACCAGAGAATGCTTCATGAAGTTGGTATCGGGGAGCACCTTCGGGCCTGAGAACCAACAGGGGAGTTCACAAACAGGGGCTACAAGGTAACTCCCGTTCTGCTGGAACTGTTCTAGATTCCACTGGGTGAGCTTGGAGGGCGGAAAGACATACACCGATTGCCTCCGACCAGAGAAGTTGTTCTGCTTCCAAAAAAGAGATTGTGGACACTGGTGATTAATCTTTGTGTTGTAACAGGAACTATACTCTTGTTAAAGATGGACTTAAGGACTGAATGCCAATGGTGAGGAGTGCCAGGATATTCACTTTTCCTTCCGCATAAAAGGATGCTGAGAAGATGTTAAAGCAATTAGTTCCACAGCTTAACAACTAATAGGCAGAGAGAATGGGACCAGGCCCCTCACTTTTTTTTTTAAATAAACATTGGAATTATTTTCTATCAGAATTAGAAAATAAAATTACTTGGCAAGAACGGGGAAGGCAAGCTGGAGAATTAGATCACTAAAAATAGAGGTGAGGGCAAAATGTTTGGCGAAGCCTTCCACTATGTCCAGGATGCTGGAACGCATTGGCCCAGATTTGTTTTTAAAATGACTTCACCAGCCTTTATGGTCCCAACTGGAGAGTATGTCACAGCCACTTAGACCCGTTATCTTGGTCTTAATCAGAGCTATTTACAGGTACATTCATACGAATAGGTTAAGTGCTGTCACCAGTGGCCTGAGGGAATACCCCCTATGAACTCACCACACAGATGTTTCCGAACTTGTCTGCACCAGCCACAGTCTCATAGTCCAGAAGGCAGGCCGTGGTTACCCAGCGAGGGTGGGTATCATCGGCGAAGATGATGAGCTGGTTCTCATTCCTCTTGTAGCGAACCCAAATGAAGCTTTCTTGAACGTCTGACACAATTACCCGGTGACCGATGGTCTGGATGCCAGAGATGAAGTTTGCCAGATGCTGTAAAATAAAGGAAATATTTCAATTCTGGGATTCCTCTCAATGTATCTGGAACTCCGGTTGAAAACAGTTGTCATTTTTAACGTTTGTTCTGGGACCAGTCAACACACGGCTGGTAATGCATGTGTGAAAGATCACAGGCTGCATAATGGCTATTTGCATGCATAATAAGAGAATGCACTTGTTTAAGACCATGCTTGTTACTAAAGTCCGTCAATTCTTAAGAAAAAGAGTCCATGCTAAATTGTTTTACCAACAAATAGTGAATCAACACCACTAGGATTTTAACAGTTATCTGCAGTTTACACGTGGAAGGAAATGCCTCCTTGGCATGGTTGCCCCCTGACTTTTTGCCTTTGCTGATGCTATGTTTACAATTGAAAGTGTGCTGAGGCCTGCTAACCAGGCCCCAGCACCAGTGTTCTTTCCCTAACCTGTACTTTTGTATCCACAATTGGCAGACCCTGGCATCCAGATAAGTCCCTTGTAACTGGTACTTCTAGTACCAAGGGCCCTGATGCCAAGGAAGGTCTCTAAGGGCTGCAGCATGTCTTATGCCACCCTGGAGACCTCTCACTCAGCACAGACACACTGCTTGCCAGCTTGTGTGTGCTAGTGAGGACAAAACGAGTAAGTCGACATGGCACTCCCCTCAGGGTGCCATGCCAGCCTCTCACTGCCTATGCAGTATAGGTAAGACACCCCTCTAGCAGGCCTTACAGCCCTAAGGCAGGGTGCACTATACCATAGGTGAGGGTACCAGTGCATGAGCATGGTACCCCTACAGTGTCTAAACAAAACCTTAGACATTGTAAGTGCAGGGTAGCCATAAGAGTATATGGTCTGGGAGTCTGTCAAACACGAACTCCACAGCACCATAATGGCTACACTGAAAACTGGGAAGTTTGGTATCAAACTTCTCAGCACAATAAATGCACACTGATGCCAGTGTACATTTTATTGCAAAATACACCCCAGAGGGCACCTTAGAGGTGCCCCCTGAAACTTAACCGACTATCTGTGTAGGCTGACTAGTTCCAGCAGCCTGCCACACTAGAGACATGTTGCTGGCCCCATGGGGAGAGTGCCTTTGTCACTCTGAGGCCAGTAACAAAGCCTGCACTGGGTGGAGATGCTAACACCTCCCCCAGGCAGGAGCTGTAACACCTGGCGGTGAGCCTCAAAGGCTCACCCCTTTGTCACAGCACCGCAGGACACTCCAGCTAGTGGAGTTGCCCGCCCCCTCCGGCCCGGCCCCCACTTTTGGCGGCAAGGCCGGAGAAAATAATGAGAATAACAAGGAGGAGTCACTGGCCAGTCAGGACAGCCCCTAAGGTGTCCTGAGCTGAGGTGACTAACTTTTAGAAATCCTCCATCTTGCAGATGGAGGATTCCCCCAATAGGGTTAGGATTGTGACCCCCTCCCCTTGGGAGGAGACACAAAGAGGGTGTACCCACCCTCAGGGCTAGTAGCCATTGGCTACTAACCCCCCAGACCTAAACACGCCCTTAAATTTAGTATTTAAGGGCTACCCTGAACCCTAGAAAATTAGATTCCTGCGACAACAAGAAGAAGGACTGCCCAGCTGAAAACCCCTGCAGAGGAAGACCAGAAGACAACAACTGCCTTGGCTCCAGAAACTCACCGGCCTGTCTCCTGCCTTCCAAAGAACTCTGCTCCAGCGACGCCTTCCAAAGGGACCAGCGACCTCTGAATCCTCTGAGGACTGCCCTGCTTCGACGACGACCAGAAACTCCCGAGGACAGCGGACCTGCTCCAAAAAGACTGCAACTTTGTTTCAAGGAGCAGCTTTAAAGACCCCTGCAACTCCCCGCAAGAAGCGTGAGACTTGCAACACTGCACCCGGCGACCCCGACTCGGCTGGTGGAGAACCAACACCTCAGGGAGGACCACCGGACTACTCTCCGACTGTGAGTACCAAAACCTGTCCCCCCTGAGCCCCCACAGCGCCGCCTGCAGAGGGAATCCCGAGGCTTCCCCTGACCGCGACTCTCTGAAACCTAAGTCCCGACGCCTGGAAAAGACCCTGCACCCGCAGCCCCCAGGACCTGAAGGACCGGACTTTCACTGGAGAAGTGACCCCCAGGAGTCCCTCTCCCTTGCCCAAGTGGAGGTTTCCCCGAGGAAGCCCCCCCTTGCCTGCCTGCAGCGCTGAAGAGATCCGTTGATCTCTCATAGACTAACATTGCAAACCCGACGCTGGTTTCTGCACTGCACCCGGCCGCCCCCGCGCTGCTGAGGGTGAAATTTCTGTGTGGGCTTGTGTCCCCCCCGGTGCCCTACAAAATCCCCCTGGTCTGCCCTCCGAAGACGCGGGTACTTACCTGCAAGCAGACCAGAACCGGGGCACCCCCTTCTCTCCATTCTAGCCTATGCGTTTTGGGCACCACTTTGAACTCTGCACCTGACCGGCCCTGAGCTGCTGGTGTGGTGACTTTGGGGTTGCTCTGAACCCCCAACGGTGGGCTACCTTGGACCAAGAACTGAACCCTGTAAGTGTCTTACTTACCTGGTAAAACTAACAAAAACTTACCTCCCCCAGGAACTGTGAACATTGCACTAAGTGTCCACTTTTAAAACAGCTATTTGTGAATAACTTGAAAAGTATACATGCAATTGAAATGATTCAAAGTTCCTAATGTACTTACCTGCAATACCTTTCAAACAAGATATTACATGTTAAATTTGAACCTGTGGTTCTTAAAATAAACTAAGAAAATATATTTTTCTATAACAAAACCTATTGGCTGGATTTGTCTCTGAGTGTGTGTACCTCATTTATTGTCTATGTGTATGTACAACAAATGCTTAACACTACTCCTTGGATAAGCCTACTGCTCGACCACACTACCACAAAATAGAGCATTAGTATTATCTATTTTTACCACTATTTTACCTCTAAGGGGAACCCTTGGACTCTGTGCATGCTATTCCTTACTTTGAAATAGCACATACAGAGCCAACTTCCTACAACACGTTTTAGCGGTGATCTCATCTAGCTGTGCCATCTCATATACAGTCACTAGGACTGCTGGCAGTGCCCACAAGCACTGGTGGACTCTTAGAGGATACAACTTGAAATTAAAAAAGCAAATATATAACTAGTGTCATGTGATGGTACCTAGATTTTCTTGAACTACTCTGTTATCAACAATAGCCTTATACGAGTTAACTCATCATTGCACGATGGATATTATCAAGTGGAAGCATACATTTCCTTTAACCACACAAGCTAGGGGGAAGCTGTAAAAAGAAAATGGATTTCTATTGTTAGACTCTGGATAATGGTACACTAACCTACAATGATGGAGTATCATTTTGTTCAAGCAACTCATGTGATGACTATCTTTAACTAATCTCGCATTCCAACACCTTCGATCATATGAATAGGTAGTGAAGATAAGAGTGTTTAAGCTACTGCAATATAAAAGCGGATGTCCGATAAGGCTAGAACTCGGCCTGGAAGGGCAGAAGTGGGACAATATGGGCTCCTACTTGAAATACTATCATAGGATTGTTATGGTTCCACCCAACACACTGAAATCAGCCCTTTGCCCCATTCTAGATTTTAAAACGAATTCTTGGTCGCAGTACTTAACCAAAGCGCTTGATTCCCTCCAAGTAGATCAAACAGAAGTAAGCTGGTGCTTACTCACACTGCAATCAGTCACGGCTCCCCGGTTTGGGTGGAGGAAGGTCGCCCCCTCCCCCCACCAGCAGCAACTGCTGCAAATCCTTTCACAAGGAAAGCATAATAAACTCTGTTTATCATCCTTTCCTTGTGAAAGGGGTGGGGCATTGGGGGGTGAAGAGCAGAGGGGAGTGCACTGTGCACTCCCCTCAGAGTGGGTGTGTGCTTGGCTGGCCGTCTCGGGAGTTGGCCAAAAAATATGCGCACAGGGCTCTCTCCAGCTCAGCAATAGAGTTTCAGGGCTGTAGATAGCCTGCACAAGCTCCCAGGCTGCCTGGGAGCGCCCTGGTTGGGTGCTCCCTGACAATCCTGATGCTGCTCACAGGGAGCCTGTGCCTGCAGCAGCGACGGGAGAGGAGCAGGTAAGTGATTTAACATTTAAAAAAAAAATAGATTCCCCCCCCCCCCCCCCCCCCACTCACAACACCACCACCAAAGCCCTGCGAGCCGCTTCTGATTGCAATTAAGCCTGTGGAAAAGGCAGATAAAAACACTTTCTATGTCAACTGACCTGGCAAAACCAAGCAGTACACATGTGTTAGAAGCTGTGGGAGCATCTTACAGCAACAGCTCCCACCACTTGTCAGCACAACTGTATTTGGTGTGTACAATTGGGAAAGCCTGCTTGACACAAATCAGGGCTGCAACTTTGTTGGCCCTCAAAATAAAGGATATTGATCCAAAATAGCACACCCTTTCCATGATTGTAAACTGTAGGCTCGGTGGATATAAACCGAGTCATTCAACCATCTGTTATGCTGCTGTCCGGCACTGATGAACGCATGTCACACAAACCTTTTTTACGTCATGGTGTAAGAACTTTCAATGAGGCCAGGTGACTAGTGTTTAATTTGAAGGACTCATCTGATCTGGCTAAATTTGTGAAGTTTGTCTACCAACTACAAAAGCTCCTTAAAGAGCACCAACCTGACTTCTACCTCTTAAAGCAGAAGGGAGTGGCAATGGTTTTTGTAATTTTCGCACAGCCTTAAAGGACTAATTAACAACTTACTGCTTTTCTAAAATTTTGTTGACATTGTTTGGCCATTTAGGGTTTAGTACTTCGCACATATTAGCTGGAAATAATTGTAGGAAGTTGGCTCTGTATGTGCTATTTCAAAGTAAGGAATAGCATGCACAGAGTCCAAGGGTTCCCCTTAGAGGTAAGATAGTGGCAAAAATAGATAATACTAATGCTCTATTTTGTGTAGTGTGGTCGAGCAGTAGGCTTATCAAAGGAGTAGTGTTAAGCATTTGTTGTACACACACACACACAGGCAATAAATGAGGAACACACACTCCGAGACAAATCCAGCCAATAGGTTTTGTTATAGAAAAATATATTTTCTTAGTTTATTTTAAGAACCACAGGTTCAAATTCTACATGTAATATCTCATTTGAAAGGTATTGCAGGTAAGTACTTTAGGAACTTTGAATAATTACAGTAGCATATATACTTTTCACATAAAACACAAATAGCTGTTTTAAAAGTGGACACTGCAATTTTCACAGTTCCTGGGGGAGGTAAAGTATTGTTAGGTTTTGCAGGTAAGTAAACCACCTACGGGGTTAAGATTGGGGTCCAAGGTAGCCCACCGTTGGGGGTTCAGAGCAACCCCAAAGTCACCACACCAGCAGCTCAGGGCCGGTCAGGTGCAGAGTTCAAAGTGGTGCCCAAAACGCATAGGCTTCAATGGAGAGAAGGGGGTACCCCGGTTCCAGTCTGCCAGCAGGTAAGTACCCGCGTCTTCGGAGGGCAGACCAGGGGGGTTTTGTAGGGCACCGGGGGGGGACACAAGCTCACACAAAAAGTACACCCTCAGCGGCACTGGGGCGGCCGGGTGCAGTGTGCAAACACGCGTCGGGTTTCCAATGTAAATCAATGGGAGACCAAGGGGTCTCTTCAGCGATGCAGGCAGGCAGGGGGGAGGGGGGAATGGGGGGCTCCTCGGGGTAGCCACCACCTGGGCAAGGGAGAGGGCCTCCTGGGGGTCACTCCTGCACTGAAGTTCCGATCCTTCAGGTGCTGGGGGCTGCGGGTGCAGGGTCTTTTCCAGCCGTCGGGATTTTAGAGTCAGGCAGTCGCGGTCAGGGGGAGCCTGGGGATTCCCTCTGCAGGCATCGCTGTGGGGGCTCAGGGGGGACAACTTTGGTTACTCACAGTCTCGGAGTCACCGGAGGGTCCTCCCTGAGGTGTTGGTTCTCCACCAGTCGAGTCGGGGTCGCTGGGTGCAGTGTTGCAAGTCTCACGCTTCTTGCGGGGATTGCAGGAGTCTTTAAATCTGCTCCTCTGTAACAAAGTTGCAGTCTTTTTGGAGCAGGTCCGCTGTCCTCGGGAGTTTCTTGTGCCTCTTGAAGCAGGGCAGTCCTCTGAGGATTCAGAGGTCGCTGGTCCTTGAGAAAGCGTCGCTGGAGCAGGTTTCTTTAGAAGGCAGGAGACAGGCCGGTAGGACTGGGGCCAAAGCAGTTGGTGTCTTCTTTCTTCTTCTGCAGGGGTTTTCAGCTCAGCAGTCTTCTTCTTCGGTAAGTTGCAGGAATCTAAATTCTTAGGTTCAGGGGAGCCCTAAATACTAAATTTAAGGGCGTGTTTAGGTCTGGGGGGTTAGTAGCCAATGGCTACTAGCCCTGAGGGTGGGTACACCCTCTTTGTGCCTCCTCCCAAGGGGAGGGGGTCACAATCCTATCCCTATTGGGGGAATCCTCCATCTGCAAGATGGAGGATTTCTAAAAGTTAGAGTTACTTCAGCTCAGGACACCTTAGGGGCTGTCCTGACTGGTCAGTGACTCCTCCTTGTTATTCTCATTATTTCCTCCGGCCTTGGCGCCAAAAGTGGGGCCGTGGCCGGAGGGGGCGGGCAACTCCACTAGCTGGAGTGCCCTGCGGTGCTGGAACAAAGGGGGTGAGCCTTTGAGGCTCACCGCCAGGTGTTACAGCTCCTGCCTGGGGGAGGTGTTAGCATCTCCACCCAGTGCAGGCTTTGTTACTGGCCTCAGAGTGACAAAGGCACTCTCCCCATGGGGCCAGCAACATGTCTCGAGTGTGGCAGGCTGCTAGAACCAGTCAGCCTACACAGGTAGTTGGTTAAGGTTTCAGGGGGCACCTCTAAGGTGCCCTCTGGGGTGTAGTTTACAATAAAATGTACACTGGCATCAGTGTGCATTTATTGTGCTGAGAAGTTTGATACCAAACTTCCCAGTTTTCAGTGTAGCCATTATGGTGCTGTGGAGTTCGTGTTTGACAGACTCCCAGACCATATACTCTTATGGCTACCCTGCACTTACAATGTCTAAGGTTTTGCTTAGACACTGTAGGGGCATAGTGCTCATGCACTGGTGCCCTCACCTATGGTATAGTGCACCCTGCCTTAGGGCTGTAAGGCCTGCTAGAGGGGTGACTTATCTATACTGCATAGGCAGTGTGAGGTTGGCATGGCACCCTGAGGGGAGTGCCATGTCGACTTACTCGTTTTGTTCTCACCAGCACACACAAGCTGGCAAGCAGTGTGTCTGTGCTGAGTGAGGGGTCCCCAGGGTGGCATAAGCTATGCTGCAGCCCTTAGAGACCTTCCCTGGCATCAGGGCCCTCGGTACCAGGGGTACCAGTTACAAGGGACTTACCTGGATGCCAGGGTGTGCCAATTGTGTAAAACAAAGTACAGGTTAGGGAAAGAACACTGGTGCTGGGGCCTGGTTAGCAGGCCTCAGCACACTTTCAATTCAAAACATAGCATCAGCAAAGGCAAAAAGTCAGGGGGTAACCATGCCAAGGAGGCATTTCCTTACAATAATTATATTTTATTACGATGATTCGCACTGCTAATTATCTCTTTCTTGGTTTTAGGCCTTTAATCAATAATAATGAAATACTGTACATATGCTTTTCATCCTTTGGGAGTAATTACTCTGTAAATAAGTGTTTTGCTGAGCTCGAAAATTTTGAATATTTGTTTTATGATTGTAGGTTGCAGTTTTTATAGGCCCATTATTGTTTGACATGGGCCCATTTTGGGAAACGCATGCGCTCTTTCTTGAGATTGATCTCACTTGATTGTAAAGAATTTAAATAATCATACAATAAATTTATCTTGATAGTTAAAGATAAAGTCCATTTACACTCAAAATAATAAATGAAAATGGCTAAGCCCTAAATATCCAAATAACGGGACCAAACACCTACTTTGCATCATGCACACAAATCATTCTGCTCGAGGAGACTGCGTGCAGTATTTGGGTAGGTTTATGTTATACCTGTTACAGAGGCAGAGGAGTGGTGTATAGAGTTCAAAGAAAGGAAACAGTCAAAATGTGATTTGAGGGGTAGGTTGTTTGCGGACTGTTACAGCATCATGATGTAGTTTCTTTAGAGAGATGGATCTTTAACTCTTTTCTGTAATGAATCAAGGTTGGGCAGTCCTGATGAATACAGGGATATAGTTACAGTTCATGGGTACATATATGGAGATTTTTATCCCCCCGCATTTTTTTATTTTTTTTAAAGAAACACATGTCTTCTCTCTAATGGTGTCTTAGGTGTGGGTGTGTCGAAAGCCACCAGAGAAAATTAGCTTGCTATCCATGGGGGTGGGTGGTGAAGAAGGGTAATGGCTTTTGCAAGTGATACCACTGGGTTTGAAGTTTTGAGAATGGTGCAGGTCGGCAGGGGGAGCCATCGGAGCACCATCAGTATGGGGATGTATTGAATATATTTTCAGGATTTGGTGGAGGCGTTGTGGAGATGTGAAGGGGCAAATGTGGAGTTTGGGAGGTTATCGAACAGGGTATGTTTGACTATCGAGAGGCTAGAGTAGGAGGGCTTGATTACCAGTTTTGAAGTCACTTTTTAGGAAAAACTGACTAATTTTCTTAGGCTGGCAAGTAAGTCTTTCTTTTATCAAAGTTTACCTTACGGTTAAGGCTGATATCCAGGGTGAAACTGAGTAAATTAGAACTTGTTGGAAAGTATGGTTTGAAACCATAAAGGTTCAGGTCAGAGTCAGGCTTGTACTATTTCTTGTTTGTTGTCCTTATTAAAAAAAATACAATTATTTGCCTGGAGTAGTTTTGCAACATGAAGAATTTATAAGTCAGACATATGCTCCGGAAGCCCCTTGTCGTAGACACCACCTTCAGTCCCCCTACCGTGACCCTATCATAGGTCTGGTTTCCTCTCCTATACATATTTTTTATCTTCCTCATTTGCACATTCACCTCATTCTGGAGAGGCAGCTCAGTCGCATCTGAATCCATAAAATCCTTCAAGCTGCAGAACTACTCCTGTAAGTAAAGGTAACCATTTCTTTTCGCTGCTTGAATCGTTTCCTGATACACACTGATTTGTCTTTTCCCTTAGGATGCTGGAGTGAGAAAGGTAAGTTGTTGACAAAAGGTACTGACACCTTTTATCGAAATAAGTTTGTAAGGTTATTTTGAGTTCCACCACTGTATTTCTTTGTGGACTATGTCATACCCACTAGGATCCTCCCAACCCCCGTTTGCCTGTTACCAATCTATTGGAGCCACTCCTGAAGCGGTCTTATGAGATCTTGTGTGGAGTATTAGAGCTATGCAAGAGGACTGCATGCCCGTTAGTGTCCTCACTGTGGCAGGTTAACACTTCTGGTAGAGCCAAGCCTGCTCGGTCTGCATCTAGACTCTATTTGGTACCTGGAAGGCTTTTTGTCTTTCAACAGATTTAGCCTTGCATCTAGGAACGTCGTGTCCCTTTCTGGCCACAGGGATTCCTCCAAGGGTGAAAGAGAAGCCCAGTTCATTGAGTGTCTTGCTCACTGCATGTTGCCCTGGCACTGTTTTAACAATTTTGCCTTCACCGTGCAATAACGTAGGTTTGGTTAACACGCACTGTCATTTCTGCAGGTGCGGATTATAGGGAGGTGCTTTGTGAAAACTCTTGTAGTGGACTTTATCACAAAGGGTAGAACCCTGAACTGCTAAAGTACCTTGTCTACAATGAGCTGCAGGAACTTTGTGTCCACTTTCCGTTGGTATGTGTAGGTGGGAGTCCTCGAGGTCTATAAATGCTACACCTTTTTTCAGGCACGGGGTGACATCCTGCAGTGCTGCCATCTTGAATATGTGGGTCTTTATAAACCTGTTGGCCACCTGTAGGTCTAATTTGGTTTATCCTTTTTTGGTACAAGAAGGTGATCCGCGTAGACTCTGGTTCCCTTTCCATAGCTGTAAGGAAATGGCTCGCTGTTGCAGTTACCCCCCACTTTTTGCCTGATGCTGACTTGACTGAGAAGTGTGCTGGGACCCTGCTAACCAGGCCCCAGCACCAGTGTTCTTTCACCTAAAATGTACCATTGTTTCCACAAATGGCACACCCCTGGCACACACATAAGTCCCTTGTAAAAGGTACCAGTGGTACCAAGGGCCCTGTGACCAGGGAAGGTCCCAAAGGGCTGCAGCATATGTTGTGCCACCCTCAGGACCCCTCACCTAACACATGCACACTGCCATTGCAGATTGTGTGTGTTGGTGGGGAGAAACAGGCAAAGTCGACATGGCATCCCCCTCAGGATGCCATGCACACAAAATACTGCCTGTGGCATATGTAAGTCATCCCTCTAGCCGGCCTTACAGCCCTAAGGCAGGGTGCACTATACCACAGGTGAGGGCATAGCTGCATGAGCAATATGCCCCTACAGTGTCTAAGTCTATTCTTAGACATTGTAAGTACAGTGTGGCCATATTAAGTATATGGTCTGGGACTTTGTCAAAAACACACAGCTCCATAATGGCTACACTGAATACTGGGAAGTTTGGTGTAGGAAGTTGGCTCGGTATGTGCTATTTCAAAGTAAGGAATAGCATGCACAGAGTCCAAGGGTTCCCCTTAGAGGTAAAATAGTGGTAAAAAGAGATAATACTAATGCTCTATTTTGTGGTAGTGTGGTCGAGCAGTAGGCTTATCCAAGGAGTAGTGTTAAGCATTTGTTGTACATACACATAGACAATAAATGAGGTACACACACTCAGAGACAAATCCAGCCAATAGGTTTTGTTATAGAAAATGAAAATGTCACTTACCCAGTGTACATCTGTTCGTGGCATCAGTCGCAGTAGATTCGCATGTTCTGCAATAGCTCGCCATCTGGTGTTGGGCCGGAGTGTTACAAGTTGTTTTTCTTCGAAGAAGTCTTTCGAGTCACGGGACCGAGTGACTCCTCCTTTTGTCTCCATTGCGCATGGGCGTCGACTCCATCTTCGATTGTTTTTCCCCGCAGAGGGTGAGGTAGGAGTTGAATTGTAGTAATAGTGCCCATGCAATGGAGTGACTAAGTATGCACCTATTTAAGGTTGAGATGATACATATATAAATAATTGAAGGTAACTTCCAAACTGCTACAGGCTCCCGGGGAGGCGGGTGGGCACATGCAAATCTACTGCGACTGATGCCACGAACAGATGTACACTGGGTAAGTGACATTTTCAGTTCGATGGCATCTGTCGCTGTAGATACGCATGTTCTGCATAGACTAGTAAGCAGTTATTTCCCCAAAAAGCGGTGGATCAGCCTGTAGGAGTGGAAGTAGTCTGAAATAATGTCCTTAATACGGCTTGACCTACTGTGGCTTGTTGTGCGGATAACACGTCTACACAGTAGTGCTTGGTGAATGTGTGAGGCGTAGACCATGTGGCTGCCTTACATATTTCTTGCATTGGGATGTTCCCTAGAAAGGCCATGGTAGCACCTTTCTTTCTGGTTGAGTGTGCCCTTGGTGTAATGGGCAGCTGCCGTTTAGCTTTAAGGTAGCAGATTTGGATGCATTTAACTATCCATCTGGCTATACCTTGTTTTGAAATTGGGTTTCCTGCATGAGGTTTTTGAAATGCAATAAAGAGTTGTTTAGTCTTTCTGATGTTTTTTGTTCTGTCAATGTAATACATCAATGCTCTTTTGACATCTAATGTATGTAGTGCCCTTTCAGCTACGGTATCTGGCTGTGGAAAGAACACTGGAAGTTCCACTGTTTGATTTAGATGGAACGGTGAAATAACCTTTGGCAAAAATTTAGGATTGGTCCTTAGGACGACTTTATTTTTGTGTAGTTGTATAAAAGGTTCCTGTATTGTAAACGCCTGAATCTCGCTTACTGTTCTTAGGGAAGTAATGGCGATGAGAAATGCCACCTTCCAGGTTAGGAACTGTATGTCGCAGGAGTGCATGGGTTCAAAAGGTGAACCCATAAGTCTAGTTAGGACAACATTTAGGTTCCATGAAGGAACAGGTGGTGTTCTTGGTGGTATAATTCTCCTAAGGCCCTCCATGAATGCTTTAATGACTGGTATCTTATATAGGGAAGTTGAATAGGTAGTCTGCAGGTATGCAGATATTGCTGCAAGGTGTATTTTAATGGAAGAGAAAGCCAGGTTAGATTTTTGTAAGTGAAGCAAGTAACCCACTACATGTTCTGGAGTTGTGTGTAATGGTTGTATTTGATTAATATGGCAGTAGCAAACAAACCTCTTCCATTTACTTGCATAGCAGTGCCTGGTGGATGGCCTTCTAGCTTGTTTTATGACTTCCATACATTCTTGGGTAAGTTGTAAGTGCCCGAATTCTAGGATTTCAGGAGCCAGATTGCTAGATTCAGCGATGCTGGATCTGGGTGTCTGATCTTTTGGTTGTGCTGTGTCAACAGATCTGGCCTGTTGGGCAATTTGATGCAGGGTACCACTGATAGGTCTAGCAGCGTTGTGTACCAGGGTTGCCTTGCCCAAGTTGGTGCTATCAATATGAGTTTGAGTTTGCTTTGACTGAGTTTGTTTACCAGGTAAGGAAGGAGAGGGAGAGGAGGAAAAGCGTAAGCAAATATCCCTGACCAGTTCATCCATAGGGCATTGCCTTGGGATTGTTCGTGTGGGTATCTGGATGCGAAGTTTTGGCATTTTGCGTTCTCCCTTGTCGCAAACAAGTCTATCTGAGGTGTTCCCCAGAGTTTGAAATAAGTGTTCAGAATTTGGGGGTGAATTTCCCATTCGTGGACCTGTTGGTGATCTCGAGAGAGATTGTCTGCGAGTTGATTTTGGATCCCTGGTATAAACTGTGCTATTAGGCAAATTTGGTTGTGAATTGCCCAATGCCAAATCTTTTGTGCTAGCAGGCTTAACTGCGTGGAGTGCGTCCCCCCCTGCTTGTTTAGATAATACATTGTTGTCATGTTGTCTGTTTTGACGAGAATGTATTTGTGAACTATTATTGGTTGGAAAGCTTTTAGTGCTTGAAAAACTGCTAGAAGTTCTAGGTGATTGATATGCAGTTTTGTTTGATGTACGTTCCATTGTCCTTGTATGCTGTGTTGATCGAGGTGTGCTCCCCACCCTGTCATGGAAGCATCTGTTGTTATTACGTATTGTGGCACTGGGTCTTGGAAAGGCCGCCCCTTGTTTAAATTTATGTTGTTCCACCACAGAAGCGAGAGGTAAGTTTGGCGGTCTATTAACACCAGATCTAGAAGGTGACCCTGTGCTTGAGACCACTGTGATGCTAGGCATTGTTGTAAGGGCCTCATGTGCAGTCTTGCGTTTGGGACAATGGCTATGCATGAAGACATCATGCCTAGGAGTTGTAATACCATCTTTGCTTGTATCTTTTGTGTTGGATACATGCGTTGTATGATGGTGTTGAAATTTAGAATTCTTTGTGGACTTGGAGTGGCTACTCCCTTTGATGTGTCTATTATGGCTCCTAGGTATTGTTGTACCTTGCGCGGCAGAATGTTGGATTTTGTTAAGTTGACGGTGAACCCGAGTTTGAAGAGGGTTTGTATGATCTGATTTGTGTGATTTGAGCACTCTATGAACGAATGGGCCTTGATTAGCCAGTCGTCCAAATATGGGAACATATGTATTTGCTGCCTTATGTGTGCAGCGACTACCGCTAGGCATTTGGTAAAGACTCTTGGTGCGGTTGTTAATCCGAAAGGCAGTACCTTGAATTGGTAATGTATTCCTTTGAATACAAACCTTAGGTATTTCCTGTGCGATGGGTGTATTGGTATATGGAAATAAGCGTCCTTGAGGTCTAAAGTTGCCATGTAGTCGTGTAGTTTTAGCAATGGCAATACTTCTTGTAGTGTGACCATGTGGAAGTGGTCCGATTTGATGAAAGTGTTCACTACTCTGAGGTCTAGGATTGGTCTCAGCGTTTTGTCCTTCTTTGGTATCAGAAAGTACAGTGAGTAAACTCCTGTGTTTATTTGTGTGTTTGGCACTAATTCGATTGCATTCTTTTGCAATAGTGCCTGCACTTCTATCTCCAGGAGATTGGAATGGTGTGTTGTTAAATTTTGTGCTTTTGGTGGTATGTTTGGAGGGAATTGTAGAAATTCTATGCAATAACCATGCTGGATAATTGCTAGAACCCAAGTGTCTGTAGTGATTTCCTGCCATGCTTTGTAATAATGACCTATTCTTCCCCCCACTGGTGTTGTGTGGAGGGGGTGAGTGACATGTGAGTCACTGTTTAGTAGTAGGGGTTTTGGGGCTTTGAAATCTTCCTCTATTTCTAGGGAATTGCCCTCCTCTATATTGTCCCCGAAAACCTCCTCTATACTGTCCCTGGTAACTGGACGGTGTTGCTTGTGAGGTGCTGGCTTGTGTGCTCTGACCCCGAAACCCCCCTCGAAAGGGCGTTTTACGGAATGTGCTGTAATTCCCTCTGCTCTGCGGGGAGTAGAGTGCGCCCATGGCTTTGGCAGTGTCCGTATCTTTTTTGAGTTTCTCAATCGCTGTGTCCACTTCTGGGCCGAACAGTTCTTTTTCATTAAAAGGCATATTGAGAACTGCTTGTTGAATCTCTGGTTTAAATCCAGACGTTCGGAGCCATGCATGCCTTCTGATAGTTACAGATGTATTAATTGTCCGTGCAGCTGTATCTGCAGCGTCCATGGAGGAGCGGATCTGGTTGTTGGAAATGGCCTGTCCCTCCTCAACCACTTGTTTTGCCCTATTTTGTAAGTCCTTGGGCAGATGTTCAATGAGATGTTGCATCTCATCCCAGTGGGCTCTGTCATAGCGCGCAAGTAGTGCCTGGGAGTTCGCGATGCGCCACTGGTTTGCAGCTTGTGCTGCGACTCTTACCAGCTGCATCGAACTTGCGGCTTTCTTTATCTGGGGGTGGTGCATCTCCAGATGTGTGAGAGTTGGCCCTCTTCCTAGCTGCTCCTACAACGACAGAGTCTGGTGGCAGCTGTGTAGTGATGAAAACCGGGTCCGTAGGAGGCGGCTTATACTTTTTTTCCACCCTTGGTGTGATTGCCCTACTTTTGACCGGCTCCTTAAAGATGTCTTTTGCGTGCCGGAGCATACCAGGGAGCATAGGCAGGCTTTGGTATGAGCTGTGGGTGGAGGAGAGTGTGTTGAATAAGAAATCATCCTCAACCTGTTCTGAGTGGAGGCTTACGTGGTGAAATTGTGCTGCTCTAGCCACCACTTGAGAGTACGCAGTGCTGTCTTCTGGTGGAGATGGCTTTGTAGGGTATGCCTCCGGACTGTTATCTGACACTGGGGCATCGTATAGGTCCCATGCGTCCTGATCTTGGTCACCCTGGCTCATGGTGGTGTGAGCTGGGGAGTGTGATGGAGTTTGTGCTGGTGAAACGTTAATCACGGGCGGAGGAGAGGGTGGTGGTGTAACTCTTTTCACCACTTTTGGTTGTGGTGTTTGTTCCGTCTGGAACTCCAACCTTCTCTTTCTCCTAATGGGGGGAAGGGTGCTTATTTTTCCTGTCCCCTGCTGAATGAAGATATGCTTTTGCGTATGGTCCACATCAGTTGCTTGTAGCTCTTCCTCAAACCTATGCTTCTGCATTTGGGAGGTTAGCGAGTGCTCTTCTGTATAAGAGCCTGAAGCTGGGTCGCTTGCAGTTTGTTTCGGCATCGAAACTTTGTCTGCGTGTTTTTTCGGCTCCGAGGTGACTTTTTTCCTTTTCGGGGCCGAAACCTCTCGGCGTCGATCTGTTTCGGTGCCGCTGTCTCGGCGTCGAGCCGTTTCCACACCGGCATCTCGGTGTCGAGGCTGGTCTCCAGCACTTTCTCGGTCCCGAGAAGGCTGCGTGCCGGTGTCTCGACCGGAGTCGGACGATCTCGGCACTGTTTGGGCCATTTTCGGTGCCGACGGTCGGTCACCGAATTTATGGGTCGAGCCATGGCCTGGTGGCAGTGGCGTCCCCTGGGCCTTGTAAATGTTCCTCTGAGTGGATTTCGACGTCTTACTCACGGTTTGTGTATCGTCGAATCCTTCGGAGTCTGAGTCTTGGATCGAGAAGGTACCTTCCTCTTCCTGTTCCTCGAACTCCCGTTGGGCTGTCGGTGCGGACGCCATCTGAAGTCTTCTGGCTCGACGGTCTCGGAGTGTTTTTCGGGACCGGAACGCACGACAGGCCTCGCAGGTGTCTTCGCTGTGCTCAGGTGACAGGCACAGGTTGCAGACCAAGTGTTGGTCTGTGTAGGGGTATTTATTGTGGCATTTGGGGCAGAAACGGAACGGGGTCCGTTCCATCGGCGTTCTTCAGCACGCGGTCGGGCCGACCAGGCCCCGACGGGGGATCGAAAAACTACCCTGAAGGGCACCGGAGCTCTTCGATCTTCGATGCGGTGTGGAATCTAAGTACGCCGATCCCGAACGCAACAATACCGACGAAAATCTTCCGAAATTAGCTATCTTTCCGTTCCGAAACTCGGAGCGTCAGGAACACGTCCGAACCCGATGGCGGAAAAAAAACAATCGAAGATGGAGTCGACGCCCATGCGCAATGGAGACAAAAGGAGGAGTCACTCGGTCCCGTGACTCGAAAGACTTCTTCGAAGAAAAACAACTTGTAACACTCCGGCCCAACACCAGATGGCGAGCTATTGCAGAACATGCGTATCTACAGCGACAGATGCCATCGAACATATCTTTTCTTAGTTTATTTTAAGAACCACAGGTTCAAATTTAACATGTAATATCTTGTTTGAAAGGTATTACAGGTAAGTACATTAGGAACTTTGAATCATTTCAATTGCATGTATACTTTTCAAGTTATTGACAAATAGCTACTTTAAAAGTGGACACTTAGTGCACTTTTCACAGTTCCTGGGGGAGGTAAGTTTTTGTTAGTTTTACCAGGTAAGTAGGACACTTACAGGGTTCAGTTCTTGGTCCAAGGTAGCCCACCGTTGGGGGTTCAGAGCAACCCCAAAGTCACCACACCAGCAGCTCAGGGCCGGTCAGGTGCAGAGTTCAAAGTGGTGCCCAAAACGCATAGGCTAGAATGGAGAGAAGGGGGTGCCCCGGTTCCGGTCTGCTTGCAGGTAAGTACCCGCGTCTTCGGAGGGCAGACCAGGGGGGTTTTGTAGGGCACCGGGGGGGGACACAAGCCCACACAGAAATTTCACCCTCAGCGGCGCGGGGGCGGCCGGGTGCAGTGTTAGAACAAGCGTCGGGTTCGCAATGTTAGTCAATGAGAGATCAAGGGATCTCTTTAGCGCTGCAGGCAGGCAAGGGGGGGCTTCCTCAGGGAAACCTCCACTTGGGCAAGGGAGAGGGACTCCTGGGGGTCACTTCTGCAATGAAAGTCCGGTCCTTCAGGTCCTGGGGGCTGCGGGTGCAGGGTCTTTTCCAGGCGTCGGGACTTAGGTTTCAGAGAGTCGCGGTCAGGGGAAGCCTCGGGATTCCCTCTGCAGGCGGCGCTGTGGGGGCTCAGGGGGGACAGGTTTTGGTACTCACAGTCGTAGAGTAGTCCGGGGGTCCTCCCTGAGGTGTTGGTTCTCCACCAGCCGGGTCGGGGTCGCCGGGTGCAGTGTTGCAAGTCTCACGCTTCTTGCGGGGAGTTGCAGGGTTCTTTAAAGCTGCTTCTTGAAACAAAGTTGCAGTCTTTTTGGAGCAGGTCCGCTGTCCTCGGGAGTTTCTTGTCGTCGTCGAAGCAGGGCAGTCCTCAGAGGATTCAGAGGTCGCTGGTCCCTTTGGAAGGCGTCGCTGGAGCAGAGTTCTTTGGAAGGCAGGAGACAGGCCGGTGAGTTTCTGGAGCCAAGGCAGTTGTTGTCTTCTGGTCTTCCTCTGCAGGGGTTTTCAGCTAGGCAGTCCTTCTTCTTGTTGCAGGAATCTAATTTTCTAGGGTTCAGGGTAGCCCTTAAATACTAAATTTAAGGGCGTGTTTAGGTCTGGGGGGGGTTAGTAGCCAATGGCTACTAGCCCTGAGGGTGGGTACACCCTCTTTGTGCCTCCTCCCAAGGGGAGGGGGTCACAATCCTAACCCTAAGTTAGAGTCACCTCAGCTCAGGACACCTTAGGGGCTGTCCTGACTGGCCAGTGACTCCTCCTTGTTGCTTTCTTTGTTCCCTCCAGCCTTGCCGCCAAAAGTGGGGGCCGTGGCCGGAGGGGGCGGGCAACTCCACTAAGCTGGAGTGCCCTGCTGGGCTGTGACAAAGGGGTGAGCCTTTGAGGCTCACCGCCAGGTGTTACAGCTCCTGCCTGGGGGAGGTGTTAGCATCTCCACCCAGTGCAGGCTTTGTTACTGGCCTCAGAGTGACAAAGGCACTCTCCCCATGGGGCCAGCAACATGTCTCTAGTGTGGCAGGCTGCTGGAACTAGTCAGCCTACACAGACAGTCGGTTAAGTTTCAGGGGGCACCTCTAAGGTGCCCTCTGGGGTGTATTTTGCAATAAAATGTACACTGGCATCAGTGTGCATTTATTGTGCTGAGAAGTTTGATACCAAACTTCCCAGTTTTCAGTGTAGCCATTATGGTGCTGTGGAGTTCGTGTTTGACAAACTCCCAGACCATATACTCTTATGGCTACCCTGCACTTACAATGTCTAAGGTTTTGTTTAGACACTGTAGGGGTACCATGCTCATGCACTGGTACCCTCACCTATGGTATAGTGCACCCTGCCTTAGGGCTGTAAGGCCTGCTAGAGGGGTGTCTTACCTATACTGCATGGGCAGTGAGAGGCTGGCATGGCACCCTGAGGGGAGTGCCATGTCGACTTACTCGTTTTGTCTTCACTAGCACACACAAGCTGGCAAGCAGTGTGTCTGTGCTGAGTGAGAGGTCTCCAGGGTGGCATAAGACATGCTGCAGCCCTTAGAGACCTTCCTTGGCATCAGGGCCCTTGGTACTAGAAGTACCAGTTACAAGGGACTTATCTGGATGCCAGGGTCTGCCAATTGTGGATACAAAAGTACAGGTTAGGGAAAGAACACTGGTGCTGGGGCCTGGTTAGCAGGCCTCAGCACACTTTCAATTGTAAACATAGCATCAGCAAAGGCAAAAAGTCAGGGGGCAACCATGCCAAGGAGTTATTTCCTTACATTTGGTATCAAACTTCTCAGAATAATAAACCCACACTGAGGCCAGTGTTGGATGTATTAAAAAATGCACACAGAGGGCATCTTAGAGATGCCCCCTGTATTTTACCCAATTGTTCAGTGCAGGACTGACTGGTGTGTGCCAGCCTGCTGCTGAGAGACGAGTTTCTGACCCCATGTGGTGAGGGCTTTGTGCTCTTTGAGGACAGAAACAAAAGCCTGCTCTGGGTGGAGGTGCTTCACACCTCCCCCTGCAGGAACTGTAACACCTAGCAGTGAGCCTCAAAGGCTCAGGCTTCGTGTTAAATGCCCCAGGAACTCCAGCTAGTGGAGATGCCCGCCCCCTGGACACAGCCCCCACTTTTGGCGGCAGGTCCAGAGGAGATGAGAAAAACAAGGAGTCGCCGCCCACCAGTCAGGACAGCCCCTAAGGTGTCCTGAGCTGAGGTGACCCCTGCCTTTAGAAATCCTCCATCTTGATTTTGGAGGATTCCCCCAATAGGAATAGGGATGTGCCCCCCATCCCTCAGGGAGGAGGCACAAAGAGGGTGTAGCCACCCTCAGGGCTAGTAGCCATTGGCTACTGACCTCCCAGACCTAAACACACCCCTAAATTGAGTATTTAGGGGCTCCCAGAACCTAGCAAGATAGATTCCTGCAACCTGAAGACGAAGGACTGCTGACCTGAAAGCCCTGCAGAGAAGACGGAGACACCAACTGCTTTTACCCCAGCCCTACCGGCCTGTCTCCCCACTTCAAGAAAAACTGCAACAGCGACGCGTTCCCCAGCGTCCAGTGACCTTTGAAGCCTCAGAGGCCTATCCTGCATCTAAAAGGACCAAGAACTCCTGAGGACAGCAGCTCTGCTCCAAAATAGAAACAACTTTGCAACAAAGAAACCAACTTTAAAGGACTGCACGTTTCCAGCCGGAAGCGTGAGACTTTCCCCTCTGCACCCTGCGCCCCCGGCTCGACCTGCGGAGAAACAACACTACAAGGAGGACTCCCCGGCGACTGCGACCCTGTGAGTAGCCAGAGTTGACCCCCCCTGAGCTCGCCCAGCAACGCCTGCAGAGGGAATCCAGAGGCTCCGCCTGACTGCGACTGCCTGCTTCTAAGATCCCGATGCCTGGTAAAGACACTGCACTCGCAGCCCCCAGGACCTGAAGGATCCGAACTCCAGTGCAGGTGTGACCCCCAGGAGGCCCTCTCCCTTGCCTAGGTGGCGGCTACCCCGAGGAGCCCCCCCCCGCTGAAGAGACCCCTTGGTCGCCCATTGATTTCAATTGCAAACCCAATGCGTGTTTGCACACTGCACCCGGCAGCCCCCGTGCTGTACTCTGTCCTGACTTGTGTCCCCCCCCCGGTGCCCTACAAAACCCCCCTGGTCTGCCCTCCGAAGACGCGGGTACTTACCTGCTGGCAGACTGGAACCGGGGCACCCCCTTCTCCATTGAAGCCTATGCGTTTTGGGCACCACTTTGACCTCTGCACTTGACCGGCCCTGAGCTGCTGGTGTGGTAACTTTGGGGTTGCTCTAAACCCCCAACGGTGGGCTGCCTCGGACCCAAACTTGAACTCCGTAGGTGGTTTACTTACCTGCAAAAACTAAAAAACTCTTTCTCCCCCTACGAACTGTGAAAATTGCACTGTCTAGTTTTAAAATAGCTATATGTGATTTATATGTAAACTGTGTATGCTATTTTGATTATTCAAAGTTCCTAAAGTACCCACCTGCAATACCTTTCATTTGAAGTATTACATGTAAAATTTGAACCTGTGGTTCTTAAAATAAACTAAGAAAATGAAAATGTCACTTACCCAGTGTACATCTGTTCGTGGCATCAGTCGCAGTAGATTCGCATGTTCTGCAATAGCTCGCCATCTGGTGTTGGGCCGGAGTGTTACAAGTTGTTTTTCTTCGAAGAAGTCTTTCGAGTCACGGGACCGAGTGACTCCTCCTTTTGTCTCCATTGCGCATGGGCGTCGACTCCATCTTCGATTGTTTTTCCCCGCAGAGGGTGAGGTAGGAGTTGAATTGTAGTAATAGTGCCCATGCAATGGAGTGACTAAGTATGCACCTATTTAAGGTTGAGATGACACATATATAAATAATTGAAGGTAACTTCCAAACTGCTACAGGCTCCCGGGGAGGCGGGTGGGCACATGCGAATCTACTGCGACTGATGCCACGAACAGATGTACACTGGGTAAGTGACATTTTCAGTTCGATGGCATCTGTCGCTGTAGATACGCATGTTCTGCATAGACTAGTAAGCAGTTATTTCCCCAAAAGCGGTGGATCAGCCTGTAGGAGTGGAAGTAGTCTGAAATAATGTTCTTAATACAGCTTGACCTACTGTGGCTTGTTGTGCGGATAACACGTCTACACAGTAGTGCTTGGTGAATGTGTGAGGCGTAGACCATGTGGCTGCCTTACATATTTCTTGCATTGGGATGTTTCCTAGAAAGGCCATGGTAGCACCTTTCTTTCTGGTTGAGTGTGCCCTTGGTGTAATGGGCAGCTGTCGTTTAGCTTTAAGGTAGCAGATTTGGATGCATTTAACTATCCATCTGGCTATACCTTGTTTTGAAATTGGGTTTCCTGCATGAGGTTTTTGAAATGCAATAAAGAGTTGTTTAGTCTTTCTGATGTTTTTTGTTCTGTCAATGTAATACATCAATGCTCTTTTGACATCTAATGTATGTAGTGCCCTTTCAGCTACGGTATCTGGCTGTGGAAAGAACACTGGAAGTTCCACTGTTTGATTTAGATGGAACGGTGAAATAACCTTTGGCAAAAATTTAGGATTGGTCCTTAGGACGACTTTATTTTTGTGTAGTTGTATAAAAGGTTCCTGTATTGTAAACGCCTGAATCTCGCTTACTCTTCTCAGGGAAGTAATGGCGATGAGAAATGCCACCTTCCAGGTTAGGAACTGTATGTCGCAGGAGTGCATGGGTTCAAAAGGTGGACCCATAAGTCTAGTTAGGACAACATTTAGGTTCCATGAAGGAACAGGTAGTGTTCTTGGTGGTATAATTCTCCTAAGGCCCTCCATGAATGCTTTAATGACTGTTATTTTATATAGGGAAGTTGAATAGGTAGTCTGCAGGTATGCAGATATTGCTGCAAGGTGAATCTTAATGGAAGAGAAAGCTAGGTTAGATTTTTGTAAGTGAAGCAAGTAACCCACTACATGTTCTGGAGTTGTGTGTAATGGTTGTATTTGATTAATATGGCAGTAGCAAACAAACCTCTTCCATTTACTTGCATAGCAGTGCCTGGTGGATGGCCTTCTTGCTTGTTTTATGACTTCCATACATTCTTGGGTAAGTTGTAAGTGCCCGAATTCTAGGATTTCAGGAGCCAGATTGCTAGATTCAGCGATGCTGGATCTGGGTGTCTGATCTTTTGGTTGTGCTGTGTCAACAGATCTGGCCTGTTGGGCAATTTGATGCAGGGTACCACTGATAGGTCTAGCAGCGTTGTGTACCAGGGTTGCCTTGCCCAAGTTGGTGCTATCAATATGAGTTTGAGTTTGCTTTGACTGAGTTTGTTTACCAGGTAAGGAAGGAGAGGGAGAGGAGGAAAAGCGTAAGCAAATATCCCTGACCAGTTCATCCATAGGGCATTGCCTTGGGATTGTTTGTGTGGGTATCTGGATGCGAAGTTTTGGCATTTTGCGTTCTCCCTTGTCGCAAACAAGTCTATCTGAGGTGTTCCCCAGAGTTTGAAATAAGTGTTCAGAATTTGGGGGTGAATTTCCCATTCGTGGACCTGTTGGTGATCTCGAGAGAGATTGTCTGCGAGTTGATTTTGTATCCCTGGTATAAACTGTGCAATTAGGCGAATTTGGTTGTGAATTGCCCAATGCCAAATTTTTTGTGCTAGCAGGCTTAACTGCGTGGAGTGCGTCCCTCCCTGCTTGTTTAGATAATACATTGTTGTCATGTTGTCTGTTTTGACGAGAATGTATTTGTGAACTATTATTGGTTGGAAAGCTTTTAGTGCTTGAAAAACTGCTAGAAGTTCTAGGTGATTGATATGCAGTTTTGTTTGATGTACGTTCCATTGTCCCTGTATGCTGTGTTGATCGAGGTGTGCTCCCCACCCTGTCATGGAAGCATCTGTTATTACGTATTGTGGCACTGGGTCTTGGAAAGGCCGCCCCTTGTTTAAATTTATGTTGTTCCACCACAGAAGCGAGAGGTAAGTTTGGCGGTCTATTAACACCAGATCTAGAAGGTGACCCTGTGCTTGAGACCACTGTGATGCTAGGCATTGTTGTAAGGGCCTCATGTGCAGTCTTGCGTTTGGGACAATGGCTATGCATGATGACATCATGCCTAGGAGTTGTAATACCATCTTTGCCTGTATCTTTTGTGTTGGATACATGCGTTGTATGATGGTGTTGAAATTTAGATTTCTTTGTGGACTTGGAGTGGCTACTCCCTTTGATGTGTCTATTATGGCTCCCAGGTATTGTTGTACCTTGCGTGGCAGAATTTTGGATTTTGTGAAATTGACTGTGAACCCTAGTTTGAAGAGGGTTTGTATGATGTGATTTGTGTGATTTGAGCACTCTATTAACGAATGGGCCTTGATTAGCCAGTCGTCTAGATATGGGAACACATGTATTTGCTGCCTTCTTATGTGTGCTGCGACTACTGCTAGACATTTGGTAAAGACTCTTGGTGCGGTTGTTAATCCGAAAGGCAGTACCTTGAATTGGTAATGTATTCCTTTGAATACAAACCTTAGGTATTTCCTGTGCGATGGGTGTATTGGTATATGGAAATAAGCATCCTTGAGGTCTAAAGTTGCCATGTAGTCGTGCAGTTTTAGCAATGGCAATACTTCTTGTAGTGTGACCATGTGGAAGTGGTCTGATTTGATGAAAGTGTTCACTACTCTGAGGTCTAGGATTGGTCTCAGCGTTTTGTCCTTCTTTGGTATCAGAAAGTACAGTGAGTAAACTCCTGTGTTTATTTGTGTGTTTGGCACTAATTCGATTGCATTCTTTTGCAATAGTGCCTGCACTTCTATCTCCAGGAGATTGGAATGGTGTGTTGTTAAATTTTGTGCTTTTGGTGGTATGTTTGGAGGGAATTGTAGAAATTCTATGCAATAACCATGTTGGATAATTGCTAGAACCCAAGTGTCTGTAGTGATTTCCTCCCATGCTTTGTAATAATGACCTATTTTTCCCCCCACTGGTGTTGTGTGGAGGGGGTGAGTGACATGTGAGTCATTGTTTAGTAGTAGGGGTTTTGGGGCTTTGAAATCTCCCTCTATTTCTAGGGAATTGCCCTCCTCTATATTGTCCCCGAAAACCTCCTCTATACTGTCCCTGGTAAGTGGACGGTGTTGCTTGTGAGGTGCTGGCTTGTGTGCTTTGACCCCGAAACCCCCCTCGAAAGGGCGTTTTACGGAATGTGCTGTAATTCCCTCTGCTCTGCGGGGAGTAGAGTGCGCCCATGGCTTTGGCAGTGTCCGTATCTTTTTTGAGTTTCTCAATCGCTGTGTCCACTTCTGGACCGAACAGTTCTTTTTCATTAAAAGGCATATTGAGAACTGCTTGTTGAATCTCTGGTTTAAATCCAGACGTTCGGAGCCATGCATGCCTTCTGATAGTTACAGATGTATTAATTGTCCGTGCAGCTGTATCTGCAGCGTCCATGGAGGAACGTATCTGGTTGTTGGAGATGGTCTGTCCCTCCTCAACCACTTGTTTTGCCCTATTTTGGAAGTCCTTGGGCAGATGTTCAATGAGATGTTGCATCTCGTCCCAGTGGGCTCTGTCATAGCGCGCAAGTTGTGCCTGGGAGTTCGCGATGCGCCACTGGTTTGCAGCTTGTGCTGCGACTCTTTTACCAGCTGCATCAAACTTGCGGCTTTCTTTATCTGGGGGTGGTGCATTTCCAGATGTGTGAGAGTTGGCCCTTTTCCTAGCTGCTCCTACAACGACAGAGTCTGGTGGCAGCTGTGTAGTGATGAAAACCGGGTCCGTAGGAGGCGGCTTATACTTTTTTTCCACCCTTGGTGCGATTGCCCTACTTTTGACCGGCTCCTTAAAGATGTCTTTTGCGTGCCGGAGCATACCAGGGAGCATAGGCAGGCTTTGGTAGGAGCTGTGGGTGGAGGAGAGTGTGTTGAATAAGAAATCATCCTCGACCTGTTCTGAGTGGAGGCTTACGTGGTGAAATTGTGCTGCTCTAGCCACCACTTGAGAGTACGCGGTGCTGTCTTCTGGTGGAGATGGCTTTGTAGGGTATGCCTCCGGGCTGTTATCTGACACTGGGGCGTCGTATAGGTCCCATGCGTCCTGATCTTGGTCACCCTGGCTCATGGTGGTGTGAGCTGGGGAGTGTGATGGAGTTTGTGCTGGTGAAACGTTAATCACGGGCGGAGGAGAGGGTGGTGGTGTAACTCTTTTCACCACTTTTGGTTGTGGTGCTTGTTCCGTCTGGAACTCCAACCTTCTCTTTCTCCTAATGGGGGGAAGGGTGCTTATTTTTCCTGTCCCCTGCTGAATGAAGATACGCTTTTGCGTATGGTCCACATCAGTTGCTTGTAGCTCTTCCTCAAACCTATGCTTCTGCATTTGGGAGGTTAGCGAGTGCTCTTCTGTATAAGAGCCTGAAGCTGGGTCGCTTGCAGTTTGTTTCGGCATCGAAACTTTGTCTGCGTGTTTTTTCGGCTCCGAGGTGACTTTTTTCCTTTTCGGGGCCGAAACCTCTCGGCGTCGATCTGTTTCGGTGCCGCTGTCTCGGCGTCGAGCCGTGTCCACACCGGCATCTCGGTGTCGAGGCTTGTCTCCAGCACTTTCTCGGTCCCGAGAAGGCTGCGTGCCGGTGTCTCGACAGGAGTCGGACGATCTCGGCACTGTTTGGGCCTTTTTCGGTGCCGACGGTCGGTCACCGAATTTATGGGTCGAGCCATGGCCTGGTGGCAGTGGCGTCCCCTGGGCCTTGTAAATGTTTCTTTGTGTGGTTTTCGACGTCTTACTCACGGTTTGTGTATCGTCGAATCCTTCGGAGTCTGAGTCTTGGATCGAGAAGGTACCTTCTTCTTCCTGTTCCTCGAACTCCCGTTGGGCTGTCGGTGCGGACGCCATTTGAAGTCTTCTGGCTCGACGGTCTCGGAGTGTTTTTCGGGACCGGAACGCACGACAGGCCTCGCAGGTGTCTTCGCTGTGCTCAGGTGACAGGCACAGGTTGCAGACCAAGTGTTGGTCTGTGTAGGGGTATTTATTGTGGCATTTGGGGCAGAAACGGAACGGGGTCCGTTCCATCGGCGTTCTTCAGCACGCGGTCGGGCCGACCAGGCCCCGACGGAGGATCGAAAAACTACCCCGAAGGGCACCGGAGCTCTTCGATCTTCGATGCGGTGTGGAATCTAAGTACGCCGATCCCGAACGCAACAATACCGACGAAAATCTTCCGAAATTAGCTAATTTTCCGTTCCGAAACTCGGAGCGACAGGAACACGTCCGAACCCGATGGCGGAAAAAAAACAATCGAAGATGGAGTCGACGCCCATGCGCAATGGAGACAAAAGGAGGAGTCACTCGGTCCCGTGACTCGAAAGACTTCTTCGAAGAAAAACAACTTGTAACACTCCGGCCCAACACCAGATGGCGAGCTATTGCAGAACATGCATATCTACAGCGACAGATGCCATCGAACATATGTATATCCTGGTAGTAGTGGATCATGCTACCAGGTATCCTGAAGCTATTCCCCTTAGGTCGACTACTGCCCCTGCAGTAGCCAAGGCCCTCATTGGTATCTTTACCAGAGTGGGTTTCCCTAAGGAGGTGGTGTCTGACAGAGGTACCAACTTCATGTCAGCATACCTGAAACATATGTGGAATGAGTGTGGAGTGACTTATAAATTCACTACACCTTACCATCCACAAACTAATGGCTTAGTTGAGAGATTCAACAAGACATTAAAGGGCATGATCATGGGGCTCCCAGAAAAGCTCAAAAGGAGATGGGATGTCCTCTTGCCATGTCTGCTTTTCGCTTACAGAGAGGTACCACAGAAGGGAGTAGGATTCTCACCCTTTGAACTTCTGTTTGGTCATCCTGTAAGGGGACCACTTGCTCTTGTTAAAGAAGGCTGGGAGAGACCTCTCCATGAGCCTAAACAAGACATAGTGGACTATGTACTTGGCCTTCGCTCTAGAATGGCAGAGTACATGGAAAAGGCAACCAAAAACCTTGAGGCCAGCCAACAGCTCCAGAAGTTTTGGTATGACCAAAAGGCCGCACTGGTTGAGTTCCAACCAGGGCAGAAAGTCTGGGTTCTGGAGCCTGTGGCTCCCAGGGCACTCCAGGACAAATGGAGTGGCCCTTACCCAGTGCTAGAAAGGAAGAGTCAGGTCACCTACTTGGTGGACCTGGGCACAAGCAGGAGCCCCAAGAGGGTGATCCATGTGAACCGCCTTAAACTCTTCCATGACAGGGCTGATGTGAATCTGTTGATGGTAACAGATGAGGATCAGGAGGCAGAGAGTGAACCTCTCCCTGATCTTCTGTCATCAGACCCAAAAGATGGCACAGTAGATGGAGTGATCTACTCAGACACCCTCTCTGGCCAACAGCAAGCTGATTGTAGGAGAGTCCTACAACAGTTTCCTGAACTCTTCTCCTTAACCCCTGGTCAGACACACCTGTGTACCCATGATGTGGACACAGGAGACAGCATGCCTGTCAAAAACAAAATCTTTAGACAGTCTGACCATGTTAAAGAAAGCATCAAGGTGGAAGTCCACAAGATGCTGGAATTGGGAGTAATTGAGCGCTCTGACAGCCCCTGGGCTAGCCCAGTGGTCTTAGTCCCCAAACCTCACACCAAAGATGGAAAGAAAGAGATGAGGTTTTGTGTGGACTACAGAGGGCTCAATTCTGTCACCAAGACAGATGCTCATCCAATTCCAAGAGCTGATGAGCTCATAGATAAATTAGGTGCTGCCAAATTCTTAAGTACCTTTGACTTGACAGCAGGGTACTGGCAAATAAAAATGGCACCTGGAGCAAAAGAGAAAACAGCATTCTCCACACCTGATGGGCATTATCAGTTTACTGTTATGCCCTTTGGTTTAAAGAATGCCCCTGCCACCTTCCAAAGGTTGGTGAATCAAGTCCTTGCTGGCTTGGAGTCCTTTAGCACAGCTTATCTTGATGATATTGCTGTCTTTAGCTCCACCTGGCAGGATCACCTGGTCCACCTGAAGAAGGTTTTGAAGGCTCTGCAATCTGCAGGCCTCTCTATCAAGGCATCCAAATGCCAGATAGGGCAGGGAACTGTGGTTTACTTGGGCCACCTTGTAGGTGGAGGCCAAGTTCAGCCACTCCAACCCAAGATCCAGACTATTCTGGACTGGGTAGCTCCAAAAACCCAGACTCAAGTCAGGGCATTCCTTGGCTTGACTGGGTATTACAGGAGGTTTGTGAAGGGATATGGATCCATTGTGACAGCCCTCACTGAACTCACCTCCAAGAAAATGCCCAAGAAAGTGAACTGGACTGTGGAATGCCAACAGGCCTTTGACACCCTGAAACAAGCGATGTGCTCAGCACCAGTTCTAAAAGCTCCAGATTATTCTAAGCAGTTCATTGTGCAGACTGATGCCTCTGAACATGGGATAGGGGCAGTTTTGTCCCAAACAAATGATGATGGCCTTGACCAGCCTGTTGCTTTCATTAGCAGGAGGTTACTCCCCAGGGAGCAGCGTTGGAGTGCCATTGAGAGGGAGGCCTTTGCTGTGGTTTGGTCCCTGAAGAAGCTGAGACCATACCTCTTTGGGACTCACTTCCTAGTTCAAACTGACCACAGACCTCTCAAATGGCTGATGCAAATGAAAGGTGAAAATCCTAAACTGTTGAGGTGGTCCATCTCCCTACAGGGAATGGACTTTATAGTGGAACACAGACCTGGGACTGCCCATGCCAATGCAGATGGCCTTTCCAGGTTCTTCCACTTAGAAAATGAAGACTCTCTTGGGAAAGGTTAGTCTCATCCTCTTTCGTTTGGGGGGGGGGGGGGGGGTTGTGTAAGGAAATGCCTCCTTGGCATGGTTGCCCCCTGACTTTTTGCCTTTGCTGATGCTATGTTTACAATTGAAAGTGTGCTGAGGCCTGCTAACCAGGCCCCAGCACCAGTGTTCTTTCCCTAACCTGTACTTTTGTATCCACAATTGGCAGACCCTGGCATCCAGATAAGTCCCTTGTAACTGGTACTTCTAGTACCAAGGGCCCTGATGCCAAGGAAGGTCTCTAAGGGCTGCAGCATGTCTTATGCCACCCTGGAGACCTCTCACTCAGCACAGACACACTGCTTGCCAGCTTGTGTGTGCTAGTGAGGACAAAACGAGTAAGTCGACATGGCACTCCCCTCAGGGTGCCATGCCAGCCCCTCACTGCCTATGCAGTATAGGTAAGACACCCCTCTAGCAGGCCTTACAGCCCTAAGGCAGGGTGCACTATACCATAGGTGAGGGTACCAGTGCATGAGCATGGTACCCCTACAGTGTCTAAACAAAACCTTAGACATTGTAAGTGCAGGGTAGCCATAGGAGTATATGGTCTGGGAGTCTGTCAAACACGAACTCCACAGCACCATAATGGCTACACTGAAAACTGGGAAGTTTGGTATCAAACTTCTCAGCACAATAAATGCACACTGATGCCAGTGTACATTTTATTGTAAAATACACCACAGAGGGCACCTTAGAGGTGCCCCCTGAAACTTAACCGACTATCTGTGTAGGCTGACTAGTTCCAGCAGCCTGCCACACTAGAGACATGTTGCTGGCCCCATGGGGAGAGTGCCTTTGTCACTCTGAGGCCAGTAACAAAGCCTGCACTGGGTGGAGATGCTAACACCTCCCCCAGGCAGGAGCTGTAACACCTGGCGGTGAGCCTCAAAGGCTCACCCCTTTGTCACAGCCCAGCAGGGCACTCCAGCTTAGTGGAGTTGCCCGCCAACTCCGGGCACGGCCCCCACTTTTGGCGGCAAGGCTGGAGGGAACAAAGAAAGCAACAAGGAGGAGTCACTGGCCAGTCAGGACAGCCCCTAAGGTGTCCTGAGCTGAGGTGACTCTAACTTTTAGAAATCCTCCATCTTGCAGATGGAGGATTCCCCCAATAGGGTTAGGATTGTGACCCCCTCCCCTTGGGAGGAGGCACAAAGAGGGTGTACCCACCCTCAGGGCTAGTAGCCATTGGCTACTAACCCCCCAGACCTAAACACGCCCTTAAATTTAGTATTTAAGGGCTACCCTGAACCCTAGAAAATTAGATTCCTGCAACTACAAGAAGAAGGACTGCCTAGCTGAAAACCCCTGCAGAGGAAGACCAGAAGACGACAACCACCTTGGCTCCAGAAACTCACCGGCCTGTCTCCTGCCTTCCAAAGATCCTGCTCCAGCGACGCCTTCCAGAGGGACCAGCGACCTCGACATCCTCTGAGGACTGCCCCTGCTTCGAAAAGACAAGAAACTCCCGAGGACAGCGGACCTGCTCCAAGAAAGGCTGCAACTTTGTTTCCAGCAGCCTTGAAAGAACCCTGCAAGCTCCCCGCAAGAAGCGTGAGACTTGCAACACTGCACCCGGCGACCCCGACTCGGCTGGTGGAGATGGATAAGTTACTTACCTGTAAATCCTAGTTCTCTTCCAGGGGTATCCTCATCAAAGTCATAAACATTGAATATTCCCGCCCTTGTGCGGGGACCCCGGAGCATATATAAAATATATACACATTATACATGTGTAACAAACAGTCATGCAGGCTATCATGTTAAAAACAGGCTAAAATGCTTTATTTCTATGAAGTTTTTTTTTTTTTTTTTTTTAAATACTACAATAGAGCATAAATAAGTACCCAAGCTCCTAAAACTAGGCTTGGGGAAGTAAGCAGTAGCAAACTCTAGTGAAAAAAATAGAGAAAACTGCATTGAAAAACAATGAAGCATTCTTAGCCAATAGGCTGCATGTAGGTTAACACAGGAGAACCATAAAAACTTTGGCACTGTGCCTTTAAGACCCTGAGCACCTCCAGTATCCCACCATGCCTCAGGGGTGAAGGAAAGGTGACAGTTGGTTCACAGTTAGGTCAGTTCTTTTTACGGTGACAATTTGTATAATTGAATCAAAATACTGTCTGTCCTGCACTTCCAGTAGACGTGTGTCCGGGGAGGAGGGTGGGTTGTTTATGACTTTGATGAGGATACCCCTGGAAGAGAACTAGGATTTACAGGTAAGTAACTTATCCTTCTCTTCCAGGGGATCCTCATCAATAGTCATAAACATTGAATAGATTAGCAAGCCCATCCCTAAACCCAGCGGACTGTCCGATAGAAGTGCAGGAATAGACATGTCTTACGCAAATAAATTCCTTAGAGAGGCCTGCCCCACTTGGGCATCCGCTCTTGCATCTGAGTCTAAACAATAATGTCTTGTAAAAGTATGGACAGACTTCCATGTAGCAGCCTTACAAATCTCAGATATAGGAACATTGTTAAGGAGAGCAGCTGTAGCCGCTTTTCCCCTTGTGGAATGCGCTCTAGGCCGCGCTAGCAATTGTCTATTAGCTAGCTGGTAAGTATTAACAATACAAGAGACTATCCATCTTGATATTGTTCGCTTAGATGCTGCTTCTCCTGTCCTTAAATGACCATAGTTCACAAACAAGCGGTTAGAGTTTCTAATCGATTTTGTCTTGTCCAGATAAAATTTCAGCACTCTTTTCAAGTCTAATGAGTGCAATGCTTTCTCAGCCGGAGTTTCCGGATTGGGAAAGAACGTTGGTAAAGTTATGGTCTGATTAATATGGAATTCTGACACCACCTTCGGAAGGAAAGATGGGTGAGTTCGCAGAACTACTCTATTGTCATGAAAAACCGTGTACGGTTCTTTTGCAGACAAGGCCTGGATCTCACTGACCCTCCTCGCTGAAGTAATGGCCACCAGAAAAGCCGTTTTCCACGTAAGGTGTTGTAAGGAGGCCTTATGGATAGGCTCGAAAGGAGGGCCCATAAGTTTTGCTAGGACTATGTTCAGTTCCCACGGAGGAGAAGGCCTCCGAATTGGCGGAAAAACTTTCTTCAAACCTTCTAAGAAATCCTTGACTACAGGTTTCGTAAAGAAGGATTCCTGAGAAGGTGACTTGCGATAGGCAGTAATAGCAGACAAATGTACCTTAATAGATGATACCTGCAGACCGGATTTCGCTAGGTGAAGCAAATAGGACAGTATGACGTCCTCCTGCGCCCGTATGGGATTATGGCCTTGCTGACAGCACCATATGTAGAATCTCTTCCACTTAAAAGCGTAGGAACGCCGCGTGGAAGGCCGTTTGGACTCTTTCAAGATGTTCATGCACTCCTGCGAGAGTCCTAGGTGCCCATACTGCAGGAATTCAGGAGCCATGCTGTTAAGCTCAGAGGGTAGGTTGGGATGCAGAATCCTGCCCTCCATTCTGCTCAGAAGATCCGGTCTGCACGGCAGCCTCCTGTGAGGTTTTTCCGACAGGTTGAGGAGATCCGTGTACCAGAATTGTCGAGGCCATTGTGGCGCTATAAGAATCATTCTGGTCCTGGATCCGTAAAGTTTGCTGATCACTGCCGGAATGAGGGGAATCGGAGGAAAAGCGTAAAGAAATGTCCCTGACCAGTCGATCAACAGGGCATTCCCTCGAGATCCTGGACGGTAGAACCTGGATGCGAAGTCTGGGCATTTCCTGTTTACATCGTCTGCGAAGAGGTCCAGTTGAGGCCGACCCCATTGCGCGAAGATGTATTCTGCGACTTCGTCGTGCAGGACCCAATCGTGAACGTCCTCCAGGTGTCTGCTTAGAAAGTCTGCTTCTACGTTCTGCTGACCTGGCAGGTGAACTGCTGTGATTGACATTCCTCTGGCCAGGAGCCAATGCCATATCGCTTGGGACTCTCGTGAAAGGGGTAGGGATCTCGTTCCCCCTTGTTTGTTCAAGTAATACATCGTGGTTGTATTGTCCGTCTGTATCAATAGAGTTTTCCCCTGAATTAGCGGTGTGAAAGACTTGAGAGCCAGATGGACCGCTCCGAGTTCTAGCAGATTGATGTGGTACTGCTTCTCCTTGTCTGACCACAGACCCTGCGCTTGAAAAAGGACCCAGATGAGCCCCCCATCCCTGAAGAGACGCATCCGTTACCAGAGTGTCGGATGGAAGTACCTGGTGAAACGGAGCGCCCACTGACAGGTGAGGTCTGTGCATCCACCATCTCAATGACTGCAGTGCTACCTCCGGTAGCCGCATTGTGTCTTCCCAGCGACCTGTTCTTTGGCTCCAATTGGCCTCCAATGCCTCTTGGAGGGGTCTCATGTGGAGTCTGGCATTTGGGACAATAAAGATGCACGATGCCATGGAGCCCAGTAGTGATGTCACCTGACGTGCCGTAGGTGCGCTGGCTCTCAACAGGTCCTGGCACTTCATGTTTATTGAGGACAGTCGTTCCTCCGAAGGATACACTTTTTGTAGTTCTGTGTTTATGATAGCTCCTAGGTAGTGAAGACTCTGCGTTGGAGTCAAGGTTGACTTCTGGTAATTGACCTGAAGACCTAGAGCTTCGCAAACTCCTAGTACAATGTCCCGATGGCTTCTCGCCTGCTCCGGAGAAGAAGCCTTTAGTAGCCAGTCGTCTAGGTATGGATATATGTATATCCTTTGTCTTCGTAGATGCGCCGCCACCACTGCCATACATTTCGAGAAAACTCTTGGAGCAGATTTCAGGCCAAAGGGTAGAACCCTGAACTGGTAATGCTGTAACGCTACTCGAAAGCGCAGGAATTTTCGATGCTTTGGAGCTATTGGGATGTGGAAATACGCATCCTGCAGGTCGATGGAGCACATCCAGTCTCCCTGATGCAGTTGAGGGAAAATTTGGTGAAGCGCTAGCATTCTGAACTTATGCTTTCTTATGTATTTGTTCAGCAGTCTTAGATCCAGGATTGGCCTGAAAACGCCCTCTTGACCCTTCTTTGCTACTAGAAAGTAACGGGAGTAGACCCCCTTTCCTCTGTGGGCAGGTGGAACCCTTTCTATGGCATTCTTTCTTAGGAGGGCGAGAGCCTCCTTGCGTAGCAAGGTGAGATGAGCCGGATTGTGTTTGGTTGGTGGCAAGTGTGGTGGAGGCTGCTTGAAAAGGAGAGAATAGCCATGTTCGACAATATTGAGCACCCATTTGTCTCTTGTGATAGAGTGCCACTCGTGAAGATGAGCAATAATACTTCCCCCCACCGGAGTGGTGTACAGTGTTGAGGGAAGCGAGACTTCATTGCTTAGTGGGTGCTTTTGGAGTGGACTGTTGAGGTCTACTTGACCCTCGCTCCCTTGTGTTTCTTCGCTGAAACAGAGGGCGTCCCTGTCGTTGCTGAGACCTTTGCGACCAATGAGGGGTTTGAACCCTCTGTTGGAAAGGGCGTCTATCGTACGGTCTGTACCTCCGCCTGAAATCTTTCCTTCTTTCGAGGCCTACCGCCTTCATGGTATCCACCTCGGTCTTCATGCGGGCCATCTCTTCGTCTGCATGGGCACCGAATAGAGAATTCCCGGCAAATGGGAGATTCAGGATACTTTGTTGTGCCTCCTGTCTCAAGCCAGTGAGCCTCAGCCAGGAAGATCTCCTCGCACAGATACCATGTGCGTACCCATGAGCCGCCAAATCCGCCCCATCCGCTGCCGCGCTGATAACTTGGTTAGATACCAGGCATCCTTCCTGTAGAATCTCTTGGAAATCTTGCCTGTCTTCTCTGGGCAGTTTTTCTGTAAATCTACTGAGGGAATCCCACAGAGAACGATCGTACCTGCCCAGGAGCGCAGACGCACTAGAGACCTTCATTGCTGAAGCCGCTGTCCCGCACATCTTTCTTCCCAGAGAGTCTAAATGCCTGCTCTCTTTATCCGGGGGTACCGTGGATGAAGATGCCACCGAGTGGGTCTTTCGGGCGGCAGCTATGATCACTGAGTCTGGTGGCGGATCCTTCCTAAGGAATAAAGGGTCTTGCTCTGGAGCCTTGTACTTTTTAAGAATCCGAGCCGGGGCAGACTTAAGCGAGGCTGGGGCCAGAAAAGTGTCCATGGTCGGCTGCAACAAACCAGGCACTAGAGGCAGCAACTTTTTCGACGCTGATCTCTGTTGTAGTGTCTCAAAGATGATTGATGAGGAGGTAGATGGTTCTGGAACCTCTATATTGAGTTTCTGTGCTCCTCTTAGCAACACCTCGTTGAAAATGGTTATGTCATCCACTGGTGAGACTCTAGCAGGTGGTGAATCTGTAAGAGTAGGTGAGTAACGCCTGACAGAAGAACCTGATGAAGACCAAGAGGGTGATCTTCTTGAGCGCGACCTGGATCTCCGTTGAGAGCGAGATCTGCTGCGGGACGCTGTAGCCGAGCGCCTAGGCCTCGCGGTCGGCTGTCGAGGAGCTGAACGAGCCCGTTCTGCCCCGGCTGTCGGCGATGGCGTTCTTGGCGGGGAGGCAGTGGGTGAATACATTCGCGAATATTGCGAATCTGGGGAGGCCGCTGGTCTGTTGAGGCTCTCCAGCCATCTCGGAGATAGGTTGATGGGCGAGACATGCCCAGGAGATGCTCTTGACCGAGAAGTCGCTCGGTATGGAGACCACTGGAGACTGAGCCTTGTCTGGCGAGGGGCGATGTTCTGCTCCCTGTTGGACAGGTAAAACCTGCGTCGACGTCGATGGCTGTTTCGACGTCGAAGGACGCCCAGTCGGTTGGTCCTGCCTCGACGTTGATTGCCTCGACGTTGAGTGCCTTGACGTCGAACGGCGTTCCTTGGACCTCGACCTGCTCGCCGTCGTGTGCCTCGACGTGGAGCGATGGGAGGTTGACGGCGGATGTTTCCCGTGCCGTCGTGGAGATCTCGACGTCGTGTGTCCTGACGTCGGGGGGCGCACAGCCTTTGGCGGCGACCGGGCATGCCGGCGGTGGCTCGACGTCGATCGGCGGGCTGCCGTCGACGGAGACCTGCCCCTACTCTGATGTTCCCTCGACGCCGTTCCCTTCGACGTCGGGTGCGTCGCCGTCGCCGGCGATCTATGCCGGTGGGACGGTGGTAGCGACGACGTCGACGGTGAACAAACAGGTATTTTCCTACCTGTCGACGTCGACCGGGCCATTCTCTCCTGAGAATGGCCTTCTGGATGCCTGGGGAGCGAGGAGGACGATGTTCTTTTCCTCTCCTGAAGCCCATGAAGTCGGATCTTCTCTCTGTCTTTCAGAGTCCTCCTAGACATGTTCTTACAAGTGTCAGGGCAGTGACTCTGAGGCAGGCACACTATGCACAGAGAGTGGGGATCTGACTGGGCCTTCTTCTTCCCACAAGCAGGGCATTTGACAAAAAGAGAAGGCATTTTTCTGTCAGAAAAAACCTTCCTAGCTCAGACAAAGATGTTACTTGTCGAGTGAAAAGTGAAAAAACGCTTTTTTAAAGAATTTTTCTGAGGAAAACTCAGAAAAACTGAGAGCTCAATGCTCCAGGATCCTCTCAGAAGGAGCCGGAAAAAAGAACTGACCTAACTGTGAACCAACTGTCACCTTTCCTTCACCCCTGAGGCATGGTGGGATACTGGAGGTGCTCAGGGTCTTAAAGGCACAGTGCCAAAGTTTTTATGGTTCTCCTGTGTTAACCTACATGCAGCCTATTGGCTAAGAATGCTTCATTGTTTTTCAATGCAGTTTTCTCTATTTTTTCACTAGAGTTTGCTACTGCTTACTTCCCCAAGCCTAGTTTTAGGAGCTTGGGTACTTATTTATGCTCTATTGTAGTATTTAAAAAAAAAAAAAAAAAAAAAAAAAAAAAACTTCATAGAAATAAAGCATTTTAGCCTGTTTTTAACATGATAGCCTGCATGACTGTTTGTTACACATGTATAATGTGTATATATTTTATATATGCTCCGGGGTCCCCGCACAAGGGCGGGAATATTCAATGTTTATGACTATTGATGAGGATCCCCTGGAAGAGAACCAACACTTCAGGAGGGACCCCCGGACTACTCTGATACTGTGAGTACCAAAACCTTTCCCCCCTGAGCCCCCACAGCGCCGCCTGCAGAGGGAATCCCGAGGCTTCCCCTGACCGCGACTCTTTGAATCCAAAGTCCCGACGCCTGGGAGAGACCCTGCACCCGCAGCCCCCAGGACCTGAAGGACCGGACTTTCACTGGAGAAGTTACCCCCAGGAGTCCCTCTCCCTTGCCCAAGTGGAGGTTTCCCCGAGGAACCCCCCCCTTGCCTGCCTGCAGCGCTGAAGAGATCCCGAGATCTCTCATAGACTAACATTGCGAACCCGACGCCTGTTTCTACACTGCACCCGGCCGCCCCCGCGCTGCTGAGGGTGAAATTTCTGTGTGGACTTGTGTCCCCCCCGGTGCCCTACAAAACCCCCCTGGTCTGCCCTCCGAAGACGCGGGTACTTACCTGCAAGCAGACCGGGACCGGGGCACCCCCTTCTCTCCATTCTAGCCTATGTGTTTTGGGCACCACTTTGAACTCTGCACCTGACCGGCCCTGAGCTGCTGGTGTGGTGACTTTGGGGTTGCTCTGAACCCCCAACGGTGGGCTACCTTGGACCAAGAACTGAACCCTGTAAGTGTCTTACTTACCTGGTAAAACTAACCAAAACTTACCTCCCCTAGGAACTGTGAAAATTGCACTAAGTGTCCACTTTTAAAACAGCTATTTGTCAATAACTTGAAAAGTATACATGCAATTTTTGTGATTTAAAGTTCCTAAAGTACTTACCTGCAATACCTTTCGAATGAGATATTACATGTAGAATTTGAACCTGTGGTTCTTAAAATAAACTAAGAAAAGATATTTTTCTATACAAAAACCTATTGGCTGGATTTGTCTCTGAGTGTGTGTACCTCATTTATTGTCTATGGGTATGTACAACAAATGCTTAACACTACTCCTTGGATAAGCCTACTGCTCGACCACACTACCACAAAATAGAGCATTAGTATTATCTATTTTTACCACTATTTTACCTCTAAGGGGAACCCTTGGACTCTGTGCATGCTATTCCTTACTTTGAAATAGCACATACAGAGCCAACTTCCTACAGTAAGTTTTTGTTAGTTTTACCAGGTAAGTAAGACACTTACAGGGTTCAGTTCTTGGTCCAAGGTAGCCCACCGTTGGGGGTTCAGAGCAACCCCAAAGTCACCACACCAGCAGCTCAGGCCTGGTCAGGTGCAGAGTTCAAAGTGGTGCCCAAAACGCATAGGCTAGAATGGAGAGAAGGGGGTGCCCCGGTTCCGGTCTGCTTGCAGGTAAGTACCCGCGTCTTCGGAGGGCAGACCAGGGGGGTTTTGTAGGGCACCGGGGGGGACACAAGCCCACACAGAAATTTCACCCTCAGCAGCGCGGGGGCGGCCGGGTGCAGTGTAGAAACCAGCGTCGGGTTTGCAATGTTAGTCTATGAGAGATCAAGGGATCTCTTCAGCGCTGCAGGCAGGCAAGGGGGGGCTTCCTCGGGGAAACCTCCACTTGGGCAAGGGAGAGGGACTCCTGGGGGTCACTTCTGCAGTGAAAGTCCGGTCCTTCAGGTCCTGGGGGCTGCGGGTGCAGGGTCTTTTCCAGGCGTCGGGACTTAGGTTTCAGAGAGTCGCGGTCAGGGGAAGCCTCGGGATTCCCTCTGCAGGTGGCGCTGTGGGGGCTCAGGGGGGAAGGGTTTTGGTACTCACAGTCGTAGAGTAGTCCGGGGGTCCTCCCTGAGGTGTTGGTTCTCCACCAGCCGAGTCGGGGTCGCCGGGTGCAGTGTTGCAAGTCTCACGCTTCTTGCGGGGAGTTGCAGGGTTCTTTAAAGCTGCTTCTTGAAACAAAGTTGCAGTCTTTTTGGAGCAGGTCCGCTGTCCTCGGGAGTTTCTTGTCGTCGTCGAAGCAGGGCAGTCCTCAGAGGATTCAGAGGTCGCTGGTCCCTTTGGAAGGCGTCGCTGGAGCAGAGTTCTTTGGAAGGCAGGAGACAGGCCGGTGAGTTTCTGGAGCCAAGGCAGTTGTTGTCTTCTGGTCTTCCTCTGCAGGGGTTTTCAGCTAGGCAGTCCTTCTTCTTGTTGCAGGAATCTAATTTTCTAGGGTTCAGGGTAGCCCTTAAATACTAAATTTAAGGGCGTGTTTAGGTCTGGGGGGTTAGTAGCCAATGGCTACTAGCCCTGAGGGTGGGTACACCCTCTTTGTGTCTCCTCCCAAGGGGAGGGGGTCACAATCCTAACCCTATTGGGGGAATCCTCCATCTCTAAAAGTTAGAGTCACCTCAGCTCAGGACACCTTAGGGGCTGTCCTGACTGGCCAGTGACTCCTCCTTGTTATTCTCATTATTTTCTCCGGCCTTGCCGCCAAAAGTGGGGGCCGGGCCGGAGGGGGCGGGCAACTCCACTAGCTGGAGTGTCCTGCGGTGCTGTGACAAAGGGGTGAGCCTTTGAGGCTCACCGCCAGGTGTTACAGCTCCTGCCTGGGGGAGGTGTTAGCATCTCCACCCAGTGCAGGCTTTGTTACTGGCCTCAGAGTGACAAAGGCACTCTCCCCATGGGGCCAGTAACATGTCTCTAGTGTGGCAGGCTGCTGGAACTAGTCAGCCTACACAGATAGTCGGTTAAGTTTCAGGGGGCACCTCTAAGGTGCCCTCTGGGGTGTATTTTGCAATAAAATGTACACTGGCATCAGTGTGCATTTATTGTGCTGAGAAGTTTGATACCAAACTTCCCAGTTTTCAGTGTAGCCATTATGGTGCTGTGGAGTTCGTGTTTGACAGACTCCCAGACCATATACTCTTATGGCTACCCTGCACTTACAATGTCTAAGGTTTTGTTTAGACACTGTAGGGGTACCATGCTCATGCACTGGTACCCTCACCTATGGTATAGTGCACCCTGCCTTAGGGCTGTAAGGCCTGCTAGAGGGGTGACTGACCTATACTTGCATAGGCAGTGAGAGGCTGGCATGGCACCCTGAGGGGAGTGCCATGTCGACTTACTCGTTTTGTTCTCACTAGCACACACAAGCTGGCAAGCAGTGTGTCTGTGCTGAGTGAGAGGTCTCCAGGGTGGCATAAGACATGCTGCAGCCCTTAGAGACCTTCCTTGGCATCAGGGCCCTTGGTACTAGAAGTACCAGTTACAAGGGACTTATCTGGATGCCAGGGTCTGCCAATTGTGGATACAAAAGTACAGGTTAGGGAAAGAACACTGGTGCTGGGGCCTGGTTAGCAGGCCTCAGCACACTTTCAATTGTAAACATAGCATCAGCAAAGGCAAAAAGTCAGGGGGCAACCATGCCAAGGAGGCATTTCCTTACATCCAGTGTGAATAGTGATCACCGTTGATAAGCCCAATCTCTGCCCAAATTATATCTTTTGAGATGGAGAAGGGATGCAGTGTTGAATAGGGTAGGGTTACGACCATGCAGTAAGGTAGGACTGCAGAAGTTAAGTGAAAAAAGTAGATCAACAACCAGAGGCTTCTGGAGAGGTTGGTGAGCATATGCAAACCTACAACACTGCACGCTAAAAACAGATGTTTACAGGGTAAGTAGCATCTCATTTGTAGCCGTGTGGGTCTGTAGATGTATATGCTATGCAAAGATTATAAGGCAGTACTTCATCAAGCGGTAGTCAGCAGGAGAATGCTGCAGAGGATCAATAGTTCTTAGGACAGCTTCAATTCTGACATATTGGTGTACTAAAATATCCACACAGTAGTGATTGGTGAATATTTGTCGAGTGGACCAGGTAGCTGATTTACAGATGTCAGCTAAGGGAATCTTGCAGAGGAAAGCCACAGTGGCCCCTTTATTGTGAGTGGAATGAGACCTGGCAAGGCAGATTTATTTAAGCCTCAATGTAGCAGGTCTGGATACATTAAATCATTCATCTAACTTGCCTGCTTTTGAAAGAGTGTTGCTTAATGAAAACTACAAAAAGTTGTTGAGTGTCACGAAAGGTGTAGGAAGTTGGCTCTGTATGTGCTATTTCAAAGTAAGGAATAGCATGCACAGAGTCCAAGGGTTCCCCTTAGAGGTAAAATAGTGGTAAAAATAGATAATACTAATGCTCTATTTTGTGGTAGTGTGGTCGAGCAGTAGGCTTATCCAAGGAGTAGTGTTAAGCATTTGTTGTACATACACATAGACAATAAATGAGGTACACACACTCAGAGACAAATCCAGCCAATAGGTTTTTATATAGAAAAATATCTTTTCTTAGTTTATTTTAAGAACCACAGGTTCAAATTCTACATGTAATAGCTCATTCGAAAGGTATTGCAGGTAAGTACTTTAGGAACTTCAAATCATCAAAATTGCATGTATACTTTTCAAGTTATTCACAAATAGCTGTTTTAAAAGTGGACACTTAGTGCAATTTTCACAGTTCCTAGGGGAGGTAAGTTTTGATTAGTTTTACCAGGTAAGTAAGACACTTACAGGGTTCAGTTCTTGGTCCAAGGTAGCCCACCGTTGGGGGTTCAGAGCAACCCCAAAGTCACCACACCAGCAGCTCAGGGCCGGTCAGGTGCAGAGTTCAAAGTGGTGCCCAAAACGCATAGGCTAGAATGGAGAGAAGGGGGTGCCCCGGTTCCGGTCTGTTTGCAGGTAAGTACCCGCGTCTTCGGAGGGCAGACCAGGGGGGTTTTGTAGGGCACCGGGGGGGACACAAGTCCACACAGAAATTTCACCCTCAGCGGCGCGGGGGCGGCCGGGTGCAGTGTAGAAACAAGCGTCGGGTTTGTAATGGAAGTCAATGGGAGATCTAGGGATCTCTTCAGCGCTGCAGGCAGGCAAGGGGGGGGTTCCTCGGGGAAACCTCCACTTGGTCAAGGGAGAGGGACTCCTGGGGGTCACTCCTCCAGTGAAAGTCCGGTCCTTCAGGTCCTGGGGGCTGCGGGTGCAGGGTCTCTCCCAGGTGTCGGGACTTAGGATTCAAAGAGTCGCGGTCAGGGGAAGCCTCGGGATTCCCTCTGCAGGCGGCGCTGTGGGGGCTCAGGGGGGACAGGTTTTTGTACTCACAGTCTTAGAGTAGTCCTGGGGTCCCGCCTGAGGGGTTGGATCGCCACCAGCCGAGTCGGGGTCGCCGGGTGCAGTGTTGCAAGTCTCACGCCTTTTGCGGGGAGCTTGCAGGGTTCTTTAAAGCTGCTGGAAACAAAGTTGCAGCCTTTCTTGGAGCAGGTCCGCTGTCCTCGGGAGTTTCTTGTCTTTTCGAAGCAGGGGCAGTCCTCAGAGGATGTCGAGGTCGCTGGTCCCTTTGGAAGGCGTCGCTGGAGCAGGATCTTTGGAAGGCAGGAGACAGGCCGGTGAGTTTCTGGAGCCAAGGCAGTTGTCGTCTTCTGGTCTTCCGCTGCAGGGGTTTTCAGCTAGGCAGTCCTTCTTCTTGTAGTTGCAGGAATCTAATTTTCTAGGGTTCAGGGTAGCCCTTAAATACTAAATTTAAGGGCGTGTTTAGGTCTGGGGGGTTAGTAGCCAATGGCTACTAGCCCTGAGGGTGGGTACACCCTCTTTGTGCCTCCTCCCAAGGGGAGGGGGTCACAATCCTAACCCTATTGGGGGAATCCTCCATCTGCAAGATGGAGGATTTCTAAAAGTTAGAGTCACCTCAGCTCAGGACACCTTAGGGGCTGTCCTGACTGGCCAGTGACTCCTCCTTGTTGCTTTCTTTGTTCCCTCCAGCCTTGCCGCCAAAAGTGGGGGCCGTGGCCGGAGGGGGCGGGCAACTCCACTAAGCTGGAGTGCCCTGCTGGGCTGTGACAAAGGGGTGAGCCTTTGAGGCTCACCGCCAGGTGTCACAGCTCCTGCCTGGGGGAGGTGTTAGCATCTCCACCCAGTGCAGGCTTTGTTACTGGCCTCAGAGTGACAAAGGCACTCTCCCCATGGGGCCAGCAACATGTCTCTGGGGTGGCAGGCTGCTGGAACTAGTCAGCCTACACAGACAGTCGGTTAAGTTTCAGGGGGCACCTCTAAGGTGCCCTCTGTGGTGTATTTTACAATAAAATGTACACTGGCATCAGTGTGCATTTATTGTGCTGAGAAGTTTGATACCAAACTTCCCAGTTTTCAGTGTAGCCATTATGGTGCTGTGGAGTTCGTGTTTGACAGACTCCCAGACCATATACTCCTATGGCTACCCTGCACTTACAATGTCTAAGGTTTTGTTTAGACACTGTAGGGGTACCATGCTCATGCACTGGTACCCTCACCTATGGTATAGTGCACCCTGCCTTAGGGCTGTAAGGCCTGCTAGAGGGGTGTCTTACCTATACTGCATAGGCAGTGAGAGGCTGGCATGGCACCCTGAGGGGAGTGCCATGTCGACTTACTCGTTTTGTCCTCACTAGCACACACAAGCTGGCAAGCAGTGTGTCTGTGCTGAGTGAGAGGTCTCCAGGGTGGCATAAGACATGCTGCAGCCCTTAGAGACCTTCCTTGGCATCAGGGCCCTTGGTACTAGAAGTACCAGTTACAAGGGACTTATCTGGATGCCAGGGTCTGCCAATTGTGGATACAAAAGTACAGGTTAGGGAAAGAACACTGGTGCTGGGGCCTGGTTAGCAGGCCTCAGCACACTTTCAATTGTAAACATAGCATCAGCAAAGGCAAAAAGTCAGGGGGCAACCATGCCAAGGAGGCATTTCCTTACACAACCCCCCCCCAAACGAAAGAGGATGAGACTAACCTTTCCCAAGAGAGTCTTCATTTTCTAAGTGGAAGAACCTGGAAAGGCCATCTGCATTGGCATGGGCAGTCCCAGGTCTGTGTTCCACTATAAAGTCCATTCCCTGTAGGGAGATGGACCACCTCAACAGTTTAGGATTTTCACCTTTCATTTGCATCAGCCATTTGAGAGGTCTGTGGTCAGTTTGAACTAGGAAGTGAGTCCCAAAGAGGTATGGTCTCAGCTTCTTCAGGGACCAAACCACAGCAAAGGCCTCCCTCTCAATGGCACTCCAACGCTGCTCCCTGGGGAGTAACCTCCTGCTAATGAAAGCAACAGGCTGGTCAAGGCCATCATCGTTTGTTTGGGACAAAACTGCCCCTATCCCATGTTCAGAGGCATCAGTCTGCACAATGAACTGCTTAGAATAATCTGGAGCTTTGAGAACTGGTGCTGAGCACATTGCCTGTTTCAGGGTGTCAAAGGCCTGTTGGCAGTCCACAGTCCAGTTCACTTTCTTGGGCATTTTCTTGGAGGTGAGCTCAGTGAGGGCTGTCACAATGGATCCATATCCCTTCACAAACCTCCTGTAGTACCCAGTCAAGCCAAGGAATGCCCTGACTTGAGTCTGGGTTTTTGGAGCTACCCAGTCCAGAATAGTCTGGATCTTGGGTTGGAGTGGCTGAACTTGGCCTCCACCTACAAGGTGTCCCAAGTAAACCACAGTTCCCTGCCCTATCTGGCATTTGGATGCCTTGATAGAGAGGCCTGCAGATTGCAGAGCCTTCAAAACCTTCCTCAGGTGGACCAGGTGATCCTGCCAGGTGGAGCTAAAGACAGCAATATCATCAAGATAAGCTGTGCTAAAGGACTCCAAGCCAGCAAGGACTTGATTCACCAACCTTTGGAAGGTGGCAGGGGCATTCTTTAAACCAAAGGGCATAACAGTAAACTGATAATGCCCATCAGGTGTGGAGAATGCTGTCTTTTCTTTTGCTCCAGGTGCCATTTTTATTTGCCAGTACCCTGCTGTCAAGTCAAAGGTACTTAGGAATTTGGCAGCACCTAATTTATCAATGAGCTCATCAGCTCTTGGAATTGGATGAGCATCTGTCTTGGTGACAGAATTGAGCCCTCTGTAGTCCACACAAAACCTCATCTCTTTCTTTCCATCTGTGGTGTGAGGTTTGGGGACTAAGACCACTGGGCTAGCCCAGGGGCTGTCAGAGCGCTCAATGACTCCCAATTCCAGCATCTTGTGGACTTCCACCTTGATGCTTTCCTTAACATGGTCAGACTGTCTAAAGATTTTGTTCTTGACAGGCATGCTGTCTCCTGTGTCCACATCATGGGTACACAGGTGTGTCTGACCAGGGGTTAAGGAGAAGAGTTCAGGAAACTGTTGTAGGACTCTCCTACAATCAGCTTGCTGTTGGCCAGAGAGGGTGTCTGAGTAGATCACTCCATCTACTGTACCATCTTTTGGGTCTGATGACAGAAGATCAGGGAGAGGTTCACTCTCTGCCTCCTGATCCTCATCTGTTACCATCAACAGATTGACATCAGCCCTGTCGTGGAAGAGCTTAAGGCGGTTTACATGGATCACCCTTTTGGGGCTCCTGCTTGTGCCCAGGTCCACCAAGTAGGTGACCTGACTCTTCCTCTCTAGTACTGGGTAAGGGCCACTCCATTTGTCCTGGAGTGCCCTGGGAGCCACAGGCTCCAGAACCCAGACCTTCTGCCCTGGTTGGAACTCAACCAGTGCAGCCTTTTGGTCATACCAAAACTTCTGGAGCTGTTGGCTGGCCTCAAGGTTTTTGGTTGCCTTTTCCATGTACTCTGCCATTCTAGAGCAAAGGCCAAGTACATAGTCCACTATGTCCTGTTTAGGCTCATGGAGAGGTCTCTCCCAGCCTTCTTTAACAAGGGCAAGTGGTCCCCTTACAGGATGACCAAACAGAAGTTCAAAGGGTGAGAACCCTACTCCCTTCTGTGGTACCTCCCTGTAAGCGAAAAGCAGACATGGCAGGAGGACATCCCATCTCCTTTTGAGTTTTTCTGGGAGCCCCATGATCATGCCCTTTAATGTCTTGTTGAATCTCTCAACCAAGCCATTAGTTTGTGGATGGTATGGTGTAGTGAATTTATAAGTCACTCCACACTCATTCCACATGTGCTTTAGGTATGCTGACATGAAGTTGGTACCTCGGTCAGACACCACCTCCTTAGGGAAACCCACTCTGGTAAAGATACCAATGAGGGCCTTGGCTACTGCAGGGGCAGTAGTCGACCTAAGGGGAATAGCTTCAGGATACCTGGTAGCATGATCCACTACTACCAGGATATACATATTTCCTGAGGCTGTGGGAGGTTCCAGTGGACCAACTATGTCCACACCCACTCTTTCAAAGGGCACCCCCACCACTGGAAGTGGAATGAGGGGGGCCTTTGGATGCCCACCTGTCTTACCACTGGCTTGACAGGTGGGGCAGGAGAGGCAAAACTCCTTAACCATGTTGGACATATTGGGCCAGTAGAAGTGGTTGACTAACCTCTCCCACGTCTTGGTTTGTCCCAAATGTCCAGCAAGGGGAATGTCATGGGCCAATGTTAGGATGAACTCTCTGAACAGCTGAGGCACTACCACTCTCCTAGTGGCACCAGGTTTGGGGTCTCTGGCCTCAGTGTACAGGAGCCCATCTTCCCAATAGACCCTATGTGTTCCATTTTTCTTGCCTTTGGACTCTTCAGCAGCTTGCTGCCTAAGGCCTTCAAGAGAGGGACAGGTTTCTTGTCCCTTACACAGCTCTTCCCTTGAGGGTCCCCCTGGGCCTAAGAGCTCAACCTGATAAGGTTCAAGTTCCAAAGGCTCAGTTCCCTCAGAGGGCAGAACTTCTTCCTGAGAAGAGAGGTTCCCTTTCTTTTGCTGTGTTGCAGTTGGTTTCCCAACTGACTTTCCTGTTCTCTTGGTAGGCTGGGCCATTTTTCCAGACTCCAGCTCTACTTTTTCACCCTGTGCCTTGCATTGTGCTCTCGTTTTCACACACACCAGTTCAGGGATACCCAGCATGGCTGCATGGGTTTTTAGCTCTACCTCAGCCCATGCTGAGGACTCCAGGTCATTTCCAAGCAGACAGTCTACTGGGATATTTGAGGAGACCACCACCTGTTTCAGGCCATTGACCCCTCCCCATTCTAAAGTAACCATTGCCATGGGATGTACTTTTCTCTGATTGTCAGCGTTGGTGACTGTGTAAGTTTTTCCAGTCAGGTATTGGCCAGGGGAAACCAGTTTCTCTGTCACCATGGTGACACTGGCACCTGTATCCCTCAGGCCCTCTATTCTAGTCCCATTAATTAAGAGTTGCTGTCTGTATTTTTGCATGTTAGGCGGCCAGACAGCTAGTGTGGCTAAATCCACCCCACCCTCAGAAACTAGAGTAGCTTCAGTGTGGACCCTGATTTGCTCTGGGCACACTGTTGATCCCACTTGGAGACTAGCCATACCAGTGTTACCTGGATGGGAGTTTGGAGTGGAACCTTTCTTGGGACAGGCCTTGTCTCCAGTTTGGTGTCCATGCTGTTTACAGCTATGACACCAGGCCTTTTTGGGATCAAAGTTTTTACCCTTGTACCCATTGTTTTGTGAAGAGGCTCTGGGCCCACCCTCCTGTGCAGGTTTTTGGGGGCCTGTAGAAGACTCTTTACTATTTTTAGTTTTGGTTGTCTCATCACCCTTCTGCTGGGGAGTCTTTGTGACCCCTTTCTTTTGGTCACCCCCTGTTGAAGTCTTGGACACCCTTGTCTTGACCCAATGGTCCGCCTTCTTTCCCAATTCTTGGGGAGAAATTGGTCCTAGGTCTACCAGATGCTGATGCAGTTTATCATTGAAACAATTACTTAACAGGTGTTCTTTCACAAATAAATTGTACAGCCCATCATAATTACTTACACCACTGCCTTGAATCCAACCATCTAGTGTTTTCACTGAGTAGTCAACAAAGTCAACCCAGGTCTGGCTCGAGGATTTTTGAGCCCCCCTGAACCTAATCCTGTACTCCTCAGTGGAGAATCCAAAGCCCTCAATCAGGGTACCCTTCATGAGGTCATAAGATTCTGCATCTTGTCCAGAGAGTGTGAGGAGTCTATCCCTACACTTTCCTGTGAACATTTCCCAAAGGAGAGCACCCCAGTGAGATCTGTTCACTTTTCTGGTTACACAAGCCCTCTCAAAAGCTGTGAACCATTTGGTGATGTCATCACCATCTTCATATTTAGTTACAATCCCTTTGGGGATTTTCAACATGTCAGGAGAATCTCTGACCCTATTTATGTTGCTGCCACCATTGATGGGTCCTAGGCCCATCTCTTGTCTTTCCCTCTCTATGGCTAGGATCTGTCTTTCCAAAGCCAATCTTTTGGCCATCCTGGCTAACTGGATGTCCTCTTCACTGGAGTTATCCTCAGTGATTTCAGAGTTGTTGGTCCCTCCTGTGAGGGAACCAGCATCTCTGACTATTATTTGTGGAGTCAGGGCTTGAGAAGCCCTGCTCTCCCTAAGTAGGACTGGAGGGGGGGAATTTCCCTCCAAGTCACTATCTTCATCCTCTGAGTTGCCATCCTCAGAGGGGTTGGCCTTTTCAAACTCTGCCAAAAGCTCCTGGAGCTGTACTTTGGTAGGTTTGGGGCCCATTGCTATTTTCTTTAGTTTACAGAGTGACCTTAGCTCTCTCATCTGTAGATGGAGGTAAGGTGTGGTGTCGAGTTCCACCACATTCACATCTGTGCTAGACATTTTGCTTCTAAAAGTTGGAATACTTTTTAAGAATCTACAACTGGTTCTAGAATCTAATTCAAACTTTTACAAACTTTTAAACTCTAAAAGAAATGCTAAACAGGATCTAACACAAGGCCCTAGCAGGTCTTTTAAGAATTTAGAAAACTTTTCAAATTGCAAAAATCAATTTCTAATGACAATTTTGGAATTTGTCGTGTGATCAGGTATTGGCTGAGTAGTCCAGCAAATGCAAAGTCTTGTATCCCACCGCTGCCACCAATGTAGGAAGTTGGCTCTGTATGTGCTATTTCAAAGTAAGGAATAGCATGCACAGAGTCCAAGGGTTCCCCTTAGAGGTAAAATAGTGGTAAAAATAGATAATACTAATGCTCTATTTTGTGGTAGTGTGGTCGAGCAGTAGGCTTATCCAAGGAGTAGTGTTAAGCATTTGTTGTACATACACATAGACAATAAATGAGGTACACACACTCAGAGACAAATCCAGCCAATAGGTTTTTATATAGAAAAATATCTTTTCTTAGTTTATTTTAAGAACCACAGGTTCAAATTCTACATGTAATAGCTCATTCGAAAGGTATTGCAGGTAAGTACTTTAGGAACTTCAAATCATCAAAATTGCATGTATACTTTTCAAGTTATTCACAAATAGCTGTTTTAAAAGTGGACACTTAGTGCAATTTTCACAGTTCCTAGGGGAGGTAAGTTTTGATTAGTTTTACCAGGTAAGTAAGACACTTACAGGGTTCAGTTCTTGGTCCAAGGTAGCCCACCGTTGGGGGTTCAGAGCAACCCCAAAGTCACCACACCAGCAGCTCAGGGCCGGTCAGGTGCAGAGTTCAAAGTGGTGCCCAAAACGCATAGGCTAGAATGGAGAGAAGGGGGTGCCCCGGTTCCGGTCTGTTTGCAGGTAAGTACCCGCGTCTTCGGAGGGCAGACCAGGGGGGTTTTGTAGGGCACCGGGGGGGACACAAGTCCACACAGAAATTTCACCCTCAGCGGCGCGGGGGCGGCCGGGTGCAGTGTAGAAACAAGCGTCGGGTTTGTAATGGAAGTCAATGGGAGATCTAGGGATCTCTTCAGCGCTGCAGGCAGGCAAGGGGGGGGTTCCTCGGGGAAACCTCCACTTGGTCAAGGGAGAGGGACTCCTGGGGGTCACTCCTCCAGTGAAAGTCCGGTCCTTCAGGTCCTGGGGGCTGCGGGTGCAGGGTCTCTCCCAGGTGTCGGGACTTAGGATTCAAAGAGTCGCGGTCAGGGGAAGCCTCGGGATTCCCTCTGCAGGCGGCGCTGTGGGGGCTCAGGGGGGACAGGTTTTTGTACTCACAGTCTTAGAGTAGTCCTGGGGTCCCGCCTGAGGGGTTGGATCGCCACCAGCCGAGTCGGGGTCGCCGGGTGCAGTGTTGCAAGTCTCACGCCTTTTGCGGGGAGCTTGCAGGGTTCTTTAAAGCTGCTGGAAACAAAGTTGCAGCCTTTCTTGGAGCAGGTCCGCTGTCCTCGGGAGTTTCTTGTCTTTTCGAAGCAGGGGCAGTCCTCAGAGGATGTCGAGGTCGCTGGTCCCTTTGGAAGGCGTCGCTGGAGCAGGATCTTTGGAAGGCAGGAGACAGGCCGGTGAGTTTCTGGAGCCAAGGCAGTTGTCGTCTTCTGGTCTTCCGCTGCAGGGGTTTTCAGCTAGGCAGTCCTTCTTCTTGTAGTTGCAGGAATCTAATTTTCTAGGGTTCAGGGTAGCCCTTAAATACTAAATTTAAGGGCGTGTTTAGGTCTGGGGGGTTAGTAGCCAATGGCTACTAGCCCTGAGGGTGGGTACACCCTCTTTGTGCCTCCTCCCAAGGGGAGGGGGTCACAATCCTAACCCTATTGGGGGAATCCTCCATCTGCAAGATGGAGGATTTCTAAAAGTTAGAGTCACCTCAGCTCAGGACACCTTAGGGGCTGTCCTGACTGGCCAGTGACTCCTCCTTGTTGCTTTCTTTGTTCCCTCCAGCCTTGCCGCCAAAAGTGGGGGCCGTGGCCGGAGGGGGCGGGCAACTCCACTAAGCTGGAGTGCCCTGCTGGGCTGTGACAAAGGGGTGAGCCTTTGAGGCTCACCGCCAGGTGTCACAGCTCCTGCCTGGGGGAGGTGTTAGCATCTCCACCCAGTGCAGGCTTTGTTACTGGCCTCAGAGTGACAAAGGCACTCTCCCCATGGGGCCAGCAACATGTCTCTGGGGTGGCAGGCTGCTGGAACTAGTCAGCCTACACAGACAGTCGGTTAAGTTTCAGGGGGCACCTCTAAGGTGCCCTCTGTGGTGTATTTTACAATAAAATGTACACTGGCATCAGTGTGCATTTATTGTGCTGAGAAGTTTGATACCAAACTTCCCAGTTTTCAGTGTAGCCATTATGGTGCTGTGGAGTTCGTGTTTGACAGACTCCCAGACCATATACTCCTATGGCTACCCTGCACTTACAATGTCTAAGGTTTTGTTTAGACACTGTAGGGGTACCATGCTCATGCACTGGTACCCTCACCTATGGTATAGTGCACCCTGCCTTAGGGCTGTAAGGCCTGCTAGAGGGGTGTCTTACCTATACTGCATAGGCAGTGAGAGGCTGGCATGGCACCCTGAGGGGAGTGCCATGTCGACTTACTCGTTTTGTCCTCACTAGCACACACAAGCTGGCAAGCAGTGTGTCTGTGCTGAGTGAGAGGTCTCCAGGGTGGCATAAGACATGCTGCAGCCCTTAGAGACCTTCCTTGGCATCAGGGCCCTTGGTACTAGAAGTACCAGTTACAAGGGACTTATCTGGATGCCAGGGTCTGCCAATTGTGGATACAAAAGTACAGGTTAGGGAAAGAACACTGGTGCTGGGGCCTGGTTAGCAGGCCTCAGCACACTTTCAATTGTAAACATAGCATCAGCAAAGGCAAAAAGTCAGGGGGCAACCATGCCAAGGAGGCATTTCCTTACAAAAGGGCTTTACCCTATCATTGGAATACCTGCAAGCACGCTTTACATCAGTGGTGTGAAGGGCCCTCTCAGTCACAGAGTCTGGCTGTGGGAAAAAAACGGAGTGATTGAGGTGAAAGAGGGATACCACTTTTGGAAGGAATTTGGGGCTAGTTCCAAGGACAATCCCATCATTACGAACCTGAAACAAAGGCTCTTCAAGACGGAGAGCCTGCAATTTGGTAACGCATCTCAGAGATGTGATAGTAACAAGGAAGGTGAACTTCATGGAAAGGAACTGTAGCAGATAATGTACGGGTTCATTGCGGGCCCATGAGTCTGGTAAGGAAAACTTTTAAGGTTCCAGACCTAGGCTGGGTGCACCCTAGGCAGAATGACTCGTTTAAGCCCTTCCATGAAAGCCTTAATGACCGGGATTTTGAATAGAGAAGAGTGTTCCCCGTTCTGCATGTAGGCCACAATAGAAGCTAAGTGAAGGCGTATGGAAGTGTATGCAAGGTCAGATTTCTTTAGATGGAGGAAGCAGACTACGGTCTGAACTGGAGGGTGTATGTCCTTAGAAATGGAGTAATAATGAAAATGTCACTTACCCAGTGTACATCTGTTCGTGGCATCAGTCGCAGTAGATTTGCATGTTCTGCAATAGCTCGCCATCTGGTGTTGGGCCGGAGTGTTACAAGTTGTTTTTCTTCGAAGAAGTCTTTCGAGTCACGGGACCGAGTGACTCCTCCTTTTGTCTCCATTGCGCATGGGCGTCGACTCCATCTTCGATTGTTTTTCCCCGCAGAGGGTGAGGTAGGAGTTGAATTGTAGTAATAGTGCCCATGCAATGGAGTGACTAAGTATGCACCTATTTAAGGTTGAGATGATACATATAGAAATAATTGAAGGTAACTTCCAAACTGCTACAGGCTCCCGGGGAGGCGGGTGGGCACATGCGAATCTACTGCGACTGATGCCACGAACAGATGTACACTGGGTAAGTGACATTTTCAGTTCGATGGCATCTGTCGCTGTAGATACGCATGTTCTGCATAGACTAGTAAGCAGTTATTTCCCCAAAAGCGGTGGATCAGCCTGTAGGAGTGGAAGTAGTCTGAAATAATGTCCTTAATACGGCTTGACCTACTGTGGCTTGTTGTGCGGATAACACGTCTACACAGTAGTGCTTGGTGAATGTGTGAGGCGTAGACCATGTGGCTGCCTTACATATTTCTTGCATTGGGATGTTTCCTAGAAAGGCCATGGTAGCACCTTTCTTTCTGGTTGAGTGTGCCCTTGGTGTAATGGGCAGCTGTCGTTTAGCTTTAAGGTAGCAGATTTGGATGCATTTAACTATCCATCTGGCTATACCTTGTTTTGAAATTGGGTTTCCTGCGTGAGGTTTTTGAAATGCAATAAAGAGTTGTTTAGTCTTTCTGATGTTTTTTGTTCTGTCAATGTAATACATTAATGCTCTTTTGACATCTAATGTATGTAGTGCCCTTTCAGCTACGGTATCTGGCTGTGGAAAGAACACTGGAAGTTCCACTGTTTGATTTAGATGGAACGGTGAAATAACCTTTGGCAAAAATTTAGGATTGGTCCTTAGGACGACTTTATTTTTGTGTAGTTGTATAAAAGGTTCCTGTATAGTAAACGCCTGAATCTCGCTTACTCTTCTCAGGGAAGTAATGGCGATGAGAAATGCCACCTTCCAGGTTAGGAACTGTATGTCGCAGGAGTGCATGGGTTCAAAAGGTGGACCCATAAGTCTAGTTAGGACAACATTTAGGTTCCATGAAGGAACAGGTGGTGTTCTTGGTGGTATAATTCTCCTAAGGCCCTCCATGAATGCTTTAATGACTGGTATTTTATATAGGGAAGTTGAATAGGTAGTCTGCAGGTATGCAGATATTGCTGCAAGGTGAATCTTAATGGAAGAGAAAGCTAGGTTAGATTTTTGTAAGTGAAGCAAGTAACCCACTACATGTTCTGGAGTTGTGTGTAATGGTTGTATTTGATTAATATGGCAGTAGCAAACAAACCTCTTCCATTTACTTGCATAGCAGTGCCTGGTGGATGGCCTTCTTGCTTGTTTTATGACTTCTATACATTTTTGGGTAAGTTGTAAGTGCCCGAATTCTAGGATTTCAGGAGCCAGATTGCTAGATTCAGCGATGCTGGATCTGGGTGTCTGATCTTTTGGTTGTGCTGTGTCAACAGATCTGGCCTGTTGGGCAATTTGATGCAGGGTACCACTGATAGGTCTAGCAGCGTTGTGTACCAGGGTTGCCTTGCCCAAGTTGGTGCTATCAATATGAGTTTGAGTTTGCTTTGACTGAGTTTGTTTACCAGGTAAGGAAGGAGAGGGAGAGGAGGAAAAGCGTAAGCAAATATTCCTGACCAGTTCATCCATAGGGCATTGCCTTGGGATTGTTTGTGTGGGTACCTGGATGCGAAGTTTTGGCATTTTGCGTTCTCCCTTGTCGCAAACAAGTCTATCTGAGGTGTTCCCCAGAGTTTGAAATAAGTGTTCAGAACTTGGGGGTGAATTTCCCATTCGTGGACCTGTTGGTGATCTCGAGAGAGATTGTCTGCGAGTTGATTTTGTATCCCTGGTATAAACTGTGCAATTAGGCGAATTTGGTTGTGAATTGCCCAATGCCAAATTTTTTGTGCTAGCAGGCTTAACTGCGTGGAGTGTGTCCCTCCCTGCTTGTTTAGATAATACATTGTTGTCATGTTGTCTGTTTTGACGAGAATGTATTTGTGAACTATTATTGGTTGGAAAGCTTTTAGTGCTTGAAAAACTGCTAGAAGTTCTAGGTGATTGATATGCAGTTTTGTTTGATGTACGTTCCATTGTCCTTGTATGCTGTGTTGATCGAGGTGTGCTCCCCACCCTGTCATGGAAGCATCTGTTGTTATTACGTATTGTGGCACTGGGTCTTGGAAAGGCCGCCCTTTGTTTAAATTTATGTTGTTCCACCACAGAAGCGAGAGGTAAGTTTGGCGGTCTATTAACACCAGATCTAGAAGGTGACCCTGTGCTTGAGACCACTGTGATGCTAGGCATTGTTGTAAGGGCCTCATGTGCAGTCTTGCGTTTGGGACAATGGCTATGCATGATGACATCATGCCTAGGAGTTGTAATACCATCTTTGCCTGTATCTTTTGTGTTGGATACATGCGTTGTATGATGGTGTTGAAATTTTGAATTCATTGTGGACTTGGAGTGGCTACTCCCTTTGATGTGTCTATTATGGCTCCCAGGTATTGTTGTACCTTGCGTGGCAGAATTTTGGATTTTGTGAAATTGACGGTGAACCCGAGTTTGAAGAGGGTTTGTATGATCTGATTTGTGTGATTTGAGCACTGTATGAACGAATGGGCCTTGATTAGCCAGTCGTCCAAATATGGGAACACATGTATTTGCTGCCTTCTTATGTGTGCAGCGACTACCGCTAGACATTTGGTAAAGACTCTTGGTGCGGTTGTTAATCCGAAAGGCAGTACCTTGAATTGGTAATGTATTCCTTTGAATACAAACCTTAGGTATTTCCTGTGAGATGGGTGTATTGGTATATGGAAATAAGCATCCTTGAGGTCTAAAGTTGCCATGTAGTCGTGTAGTTTTAGCAATGGCAATACTTCTTGTAGTGTGACCATGTGGAAGTGGTCTGATTTGATGAAAGTGTTCACTACTCTGAGGTCTAGGATTGGTCTCAGCGTTTTGTCCTTCTTTGGTATCAGAAAGTACAGTGAGTAAACTCCTGTGTTTATTTGTGTGTTTGGCACTAATTCGATTGCATTCTTTTGCAATAGTGCCTGCACTTCTATCTCCAGGAGATTGGAATGGTGTGTTGTTAAATTTTGTGCTTTTGGTGGTATGTTTGGAGGGAATTGTAGAAATTCTATGCAATAACCATGTTGGATAATTGCTAGAACCCAAGTGTCTGTAGTGATTTCCTCCCATGCTTCGTAATAATGACCTATTCTTCCCCCAACTGGTGTTGTGTGGAGGGGGTGAGTGACATGTGAGTCATTGTTTAGTAGTAGGGGTTTTGGGGCTTTGAAATCTCCCTCTATTTCTAGGGAATTGCCCTCCTCTATATTGTCCCCGAAAACCTCCTCTATACTGTCCCTGGTAAGTGGACGGTGTTGCTTGTGAGGTGCTGGCTTGTGTGCTTTGACCCCGAAACCCCCCTCGAAAGGGCGTTTTACGGAATGTGCTGTAATTCCCTCTGCTCTGCGGGGAGTAGAGTGCGCCCATGGCTTTGGCAGTGTCCGTATCTTTTTTGAGTTTCTCAATCGCTGTGTCCACTTCTGGACCGAACAGTTCTTTTTCATTAAAAGGCATATTGAGAACTGCTTGTTGAATCTCTGGTTTAAATCCAGACGTTCGGAGCCATGCATGCCGTCTGATAGTTACAGATGTATTAATTGTCCGTGCAGCTGTATCTGCAGCGTCCATGGAGGAACGTATCTGGTTGTTGGAGATGGTCTGTCCCTCCTCAACCACTTGTTTCGCCCTATTTTGGAAGTCCTTGGGCAGATGTTCAATGAGATGTTGCATCTCGTCCCAGTGGGCTCTGTCATAGCGCGCAAGTAGTGCCTGGGAGTTCGCGATGCGCCACTGGTTTGCAGCTTGTGCTGCGACTCTTTTACCAGCTGCATCGAACTTGCGGCTTTCTTTATCTGGGGGTGGTGCATCTCCAGATGTGTGAGAGTTGGCCCTTTTCCTAGCTGCTCCTACAACAACCGAGTCTGGTGGCAGCTGTGTAGTGATGAAAACCGGGTCCGTAGGAGGCGGCTTATACTTCTTTTCCACCCTTGGTGTGATTGCCCTACTTTTGACCGGCTCCTTAAATATGTCTTTTGCGTGCCGGAGCATACCAGGGAGCATAGGCAGGCTTTGGTAGGAGCTGTGGGTGGAGGAGAGTGTGTTGAACAAGAAATCATCCTCGACCTGTTCTGAGTGGAGGCTTACGTTATGAAATTGTGCTGCTCTAGCCACCACCTGAGAGTACGCGGTGCTGTCTTCTGGTGGAGATGGCTTTGTAGGGTAGGCCTCCGGGCTGTTATCTGACACTGGGGCGTCGTATAGGTCCCATGCGTCCTGATCTTGGTCACCCTGGCTCATGGTGGTGTGAGCTGGGGAGTGAGATGGAGTTTGTGCTGGTGAAACGTTAATCACGGGCGGAGGAGAGGGTGGTGGTGTAATTCTTTTAACCACTTTTGGTTGTGGTGCTTGTTCCGTCTGGAACTCCAACCTTCTCTTTCTCCTAATGGGGGGAAGGGTGCTTATTTTTCCTGTCCCCTGCTGAATGAAGATACGCTTTTGCGTATGGTCCACATCAGTTGCTTGTAGCTCTTCCTCAAACCTATGCTTTTGCATTTGGGAGGTTAGCGAGTGCTCTTCTGTATAAGAGCCTCAAGCTGGGTCGCTTGCAGTTTGTTTCGGCGTTGAAACTTTGTCTGCGTGTTTTTTCGGCTCCGAGGTGACTTTTTTCCTTTTCGGGGCCGAAACCTCTCGGCGTCGATCTGTTTCGGTGCCGCTGTCTCGGCGTCGAGCCGTGTCCACACCGGCATCTCGGTGTCGAGGCTTGTCTCCAGCACTTTCTCGGTCCCGAGAAGGCTGCGTGCCGGTGTCTCGACCGGAGTCGGACGATCTCGGCACTGTTTTGGCCTTTTTCGGTGCCGACGGTCGGTCACCGAATTTATGGGTCGAGCCATGGCCTGGTGGCAGTGGCGTCCCCTGGGCCTTGTAAATGTTTCTCTGTGTGGTTTTCGACGTCTTACTCACGGTTTGTGTATCGTCGAATCCTTCGGAGTCTGAGTCTTGGATCGAGAAGGTACCTTCTTCTTCCTGTTCCTCGAACTCCCGTTGGGCTGTCGGTGCGGACGCCATTTGAAGTCTTCTGGCTCGACGGTCTCGGAGTGTTTTTCGGGACCGGAACGCACGACAGGCCTCGCAGGTGTCTTCGCTGTGCTCAGGTGACAGGCACAGGTTGCAGACCAAGTGTTGGTCTGTGTAGGGGTATTTATTGTGGCATTTGGGGCAGAAACGAAACGGGGTCCGTTCCATCGGCGTTCTTCAGCACGCGGTCGGGCCGACCAGGCCCCGACGGAGGATCGAAAAACTACCCCGAAGGGCACCGGAGCTCTTCGATCTTCGATGCGGTGTGGAATCTAAGTACGCCGATCCCGAACGCAAAAATACCGACGAAAATCTTCCGAAATTAGCTAATTTTCCGTTCCGAAACTCGGAGCGACAGGAACACGTCCGAACCCGATGGCGGAAAAAAAACAATCGAAGATGGAGTCGACGCCCATGCGCAATGGAGACAAAAGGAGGAGTCACTCGGTCCCGTGACTCGAAAGACTTCTTCGAAGAAAAACAACTTGTAACACTCCGGCCCAACACCAGATGGCGAGCTATTGCAGAACATGCGTATCTACAGCGACAGATGCCATCGAACACATCATTCCCTTTACAACATAGCAGGCTGGTGTAGTGGGGCCTGTGCACTTCTTTGGAAGGAGACGGAGAGGAGGAAAAGCGTAGGCAAATGTCCCTGACCAATTAATCCATAGTGCACTGCCCTTGGACTTTGGGTGTGGGAACCAGGAGGCAAAGGAAACTGTTCTGACCTTCCTCAAATAATTTAAGAGTGTAGGGGCGTCATGGAAAAGCAGGTAAAAGAGCAGCACATTAGGAAAAGAGTAAGAAAAGTTGTGGGAGTAGAAGAATATGAGAGAGTGGCACAAGGGAGTTTGCAAAACAGTATGCAGGTATTAAAGGCAGAAAAACAGTATGGGAAGGATAGAGCAAGAAAACAAAATTCAGAGCATTTTCACTACGGAATCTGATGTAAATAGAGAGAAGCCCATAACAGGTTTCCTTATTATGGGTGGAACCTGGGGGGCATGGGAAAACTGCCAATGTACTCCCCGTTTCACTCTACCCTCCCCTTAGGTATTGCCCTTCCCGTTTTACCCTATTTACTTAATGTACCTCTTAACCTTATTAAAAGGTATTTCCTTGCAGTTACTTTTTTCGATTTTGATTTATTTACCCAAATATGTTAGCAATCTGAGTCAGGTACACCAAGTAACATCACCCAACTAAAATTTAGTTACCAAGAGACAATTGGGAGCAGGAAAGCATACAATTATACCACTAAAATATAATTCAGAGATCCATTTTCATTAAGAACCATTGCAATGTCTGCTGCTCACCTTATTTTCACACTTTCTCAGAAGTTTCTTCTTCCCCATGTCGTACACTCGCAAGAGCTTACCCACTCCGATAAGGACACGGCCCTGGAAGGGAGCAATGGCCGCAGGAACCTCTTCCACAGGAGTCTAGAGTGGGTGACAATGGCATACTTAATTAGAAGAGTAATGAAAATGTCACTTACCCAGTGTACATCTGTTCGTGGCATCAGTCGCAGTAGATTCGCATGTTTTGCAATAGCTCGCCATCTGGAGTTGGGCCGGAGTGTTACAAGTTGTTTTTCTTCGAAGAAGTCTTTCGAGTCACGGGACCGAGTGACTCCTCCTTTTGTCTCCATTGCGCATGGGCGTCGACTCCATCTTCGATTGTTTTTCCCCGCAGAGGGTGAGGTAGGAGTTGAATTGTAGTAATAGTGCCCATGCAATGGAGTGACTGTAAGGAAATGCCTCCTTGGCATGGTTGCCCCCTGACTTTTTGCCTTTGCTGATGCTATGTTTACAATTGAAAGTGTGCTGAGGCCTGCTAACCAGGCCCCAGCACCAGTGTTCTTTCCCTAACCTGTACTTTTGTATCCACAATTGGCAGACCCTGGCATCCAGATAAGTCCCTTGTAACTGGTACTTCTAGTACCAAGGGCCCTGATGCCAAGGAAGGTCTCTAAGGGCTGCAGCATGTCTTATGCCACCCTGGAGACCTCTCACTCAGCACAGACACACTGCTTGCCAGCTTGTGTGTGCTAGTGAGAACAAAACGAGTAAGTCGACATGGCACTCCCCTCAGGGTGCCATGCCAGCCTCTCACTGCCTATGCAGTATAGGTAAGACACCCCTCTAGCAGGCCTTACAGCCCTAAGGCAGGGTGCACTATACCATAGGTGAGGGTACCAGTGCATGAGCATGGTACCTCTACAGTGTCTCAACAAAACCTTAGACATTGTAAGTGCAGGGTAGCCATAAGAGTATATGGTCTGGGAGTCTGTCAAACACGAACTCCACAGCACCATAATGGCTACACTGAAAACTGGGAAGTTTGGTATCAAACTTCTCAGCACAATAAATGCACACTGATGCCAGTGTACATTTTATTGTAAAATACACCCCAGAGGGCACCTTAGAGGTGCCCCCTGAAACTTAACCGACTATCTGTGTAGGCTGACTAGTTTTAGCAGCCTGCCACAAACCGAGACATGTTGCTGGCCCCATGGGGAGAGTGCCTTTGTCACTCTGAGGCCAGTAACAAAGCCTGCACTGGGTGGAGATGCTAACACCTCGCCCAGGCAGGAATTGTCACACCTGGCGGTGAGCCTCAAAGGCTCACCTCCTTTGTGCCAACCCAGCAGGACACTCCAGCTAGTGGAGTTGCCCGCCCCCTCCGGCCAGGCCCCACTTTTGGCGGCAAGGCCGGAGAAAATAATGAGAAAAACAAGGAGGAGTCACTGGCCAGTCAGGACAGCCCCTAAGGTGTCCTGAGCTGAGGTGACTCTGACTTTTAGAAATCCTCCATCTTGCAGATGGAGGATTCCCCCAATAGGGTTAGGATTGTGACCCCCTCCCCTTGGGAGGAGGCACAAAGAGGGTGTACCCACCCTCAGGGCTAGTAGCCATTGGCTACTAACCCCCCAGACCTAAACACGCCCTTAAATTTAGTATTTAAGGGCTACCCTGAACCCTAGAAAACTAGATTCCTGCAACTACAAGAAGAAGGACTGCCTAGCTGAAAAACCCCTGCAGAGGAAGACCAGAAGACGACAACTGCCTTGGCTCCAGAAACTCACCGGCCTGTCTCCTGCCTTCCAAAGATCCTGCTCCAGCGACGCCTTCCAAAGGGACCAGCGACCTCAACATCCTCTGAGGACTGCCCCTGCTTCGAAAAGACAAGAAACTCCCGAGGACAGCGGACCTGCTCCAAGAAAAGCTGCAACTTTGTTTCCAGCAGCTTTAAAGAACCCTGCAAGCTCCCCGCAAGAAGCGTGAGACTTGCAACACTGCACCCGGCGACCCCGACTCGGCTGGTGGAGATCCAACACCTCAGGAGGGACCCCAGGACTACTCTAAGACTGTGAGTACAAAAACCTGTCCCCCCTGAGCCCCCACAGCGCCGCCTGCAGAGGGAATCCCGAGGCTTCCCCTGACCGCGACTCTTTGAATCCTAAGTCCCGACACCTGGGAGAGACCCTGCACCCGCAGCCCCCAAGACCGGAAGGACCGAACTTTCACTGGAGGAGTGACCCCCAGGAGTCCCTCTCCCTTGCCCAAGTGGAGGTTTCCCCGAGGAACCCCCCCCTTGCCTGCCTGCAGCGCTGAAGAGATCCCGAGATCTCTCATAGACTAACATTGCGAACCCGACGCCTGTTTCTACACTGCACCCGGCCGCCCCCGCGCTGCTGAGGGTGAAATTTCTGTGTGGGCTTGTGTCCCCCCCGGTGCCCTACAAAACCCCTCTGGTCTGCCCTCCGAAGACGCGGGTACTTACCTGCAAGCAGACCGGAACCGGGGCACCCCCTTCTCTCCATTTTAGCCTATGTGTTTTGGGCACCACTTTGAACTCTGCACCTGACCGGCCCTGAGCTGCTGGTGTGGTGACTTTGGGGTTGCTCTGAACCCCCAACGGTGGGCTACCTTGGACCAAGAACTAAGCCCTGTAAGTGTCTTACTTACCTGGTTAACCTAACAACTACTTACCTCCCCTAGGAACTGTGAAAATTGCACTAAGTGTCCACTTTTAAAACAGCTATTTGTGAATAACTTGAAAAGTATACATGCAATTATGATGATTTGAAGTTCCTAAAGTACTTACCTGCAATACCTTTCGAATGAGATATTACATGTAGAATTTGAACCTGTGGTTCTTAAAATAAACTAAGAAAAGATATTTTTCTATATAAAAACCTATTGGCTGGATTTGTCTCTGAGTGTGTGTACCTCATTTATTGTCTATGTGTATGTACAACAAATGCTTAACACTACTCCTTGGATAAGCCTACTGCTCGACCACACTACCACAAAATAGAGCATTAGTATTATCTCTTTTTACCACTATTTTACCTCTAAGGGGAACCCTTGGACTCTGTGCATGCTATTCCTTACTTTGAAATAGCACATACAGAGCCAACTTCCTACATTGGTGGATCAGCGGTGGGGTACAAGACTTTGCATTTGCTGGACTACTCAGCCAATACCTGATCACACGACAAATTCCAAAATTGTCATTAGAAACTCATTTTTGCAATTTGAAATTTTTCAAAATTCTTAAAAGTCCTGCTAGGGCCTTGTGTGTTAAGTCCCTGTTTAGCATTGTCTTTTAAAGTTTAAAAAGTTTGTTAAAAGTTTGAATTAGACTCTAGAAACAGTTTTAGATTCTTAAAAAAGTATTCCAACTCTTAGCAGAATAATGTCTGATACAGAGATGCAGGTGGTGGAACTCGACACCACACCTTACCTCCATCTTAAGATGAGGGAGCTAAGGTCTCTCTGTAATATAAAGAAAATAACCATTGGCTCCAGACCTACCAAAATTCAGCTCCAGGAGCTGTTGGCAGAGTTTGAAAAAGCCAACCCCTCTGATGATGACATCACAGAGGAAGAAATTAGTGACTTGGAGGCCAATGTCCCTCCTCCAGTCCTAAATAGGGAGAACAGGACCCCCTCAAGTCCTGTCTCCAACTGTGTTAGTCAGAAATAGTGAGTCCCTCACAGGAGGGTCCCACATTTCTGAAATCACTGAGGATGCTCTCAGTGAAGATGACCTCCTGTTAGCCAGGATGGCCAAAAGATTGGCTTTAGAGAGACAGCTCCTAGCCATAGAAAGGGAAAGACAAGAGATGGGCCTAGGACCCATCAATGGTGGCAGCAATATAAATAGGGTCAGAGATTCTCCTGACATGTTAAAAATCCCCAAAGGGATTGTGACAAAATTTGAAGATGGTGATGACATCACCAAGTGGTTCACAGCTTTTGAGAGGGCTTGTGTAACCAGAAAAGTGAACAGATCTCACTGGGGTGCTCTCCTTTGGGAAATGTTCACTGGAAAGTGTAGGGATAGACTCCTCACACTCTCTGGAAAAGATGCAGAATCTTATGACCTCATGAAGGGTACCCTGATTGAGGGCTTTGGATTCTCCACTGAGGAGTACAGGATTAGGTTCAGAGGGGCTCAAAAATCCTCGAGCCAGACCTGGGTTGACTTTGTTGACTACTCAGTGAAAACAGTAGATGGTTGGATTCAAGGCAGTGGTGTAAGTAATTATGATGGGCTGTACAATTTATTTGTGAAAGAACACCTGTTAAGTAATTGTTTCAATGATAAACTGCATCAGCATCTGGTAGACCTAGGACCAATTTCTCCCCAAGAATTGGGAAAGAAGGCGGACCATTGGGTCAAGACAAGGGTGTCCAAGACTTCAACAGGGGGTGACCAAAAGAAAGGGGTCACAAAGACTCCCCAGGGGAAGGGTGATGAGACAGCCAAAACTAAAAATAGTAAAGAGTCTTCTACAGGCCCCCAAAAACCTGCACAGGAGGGTGGGCCCAGAGCCTCTTCACAAAACAATGGGTACAAGGGTAAAAACTTTGATCCCAAAAAGGCCTGGTGTCATAGCTGTAAACAGCATGGACACCAAACTGGAGACAAGGCCTGTCCCAAGAAAGGTTCCACTCCAAACTCCCATCCAGGTAACACTGGTATGGCTAGTCTCCAAGTGGGATCAACAGTGTGCCCAGAGCAAATCAGGGTCCACACTGAAGCTACTCTAGTTTCTGAGGGTGGGGTGGATTTAGCCACACTAGCTGTCTGGCCGCCTAACATGCAAAAATACAGACAGCAACTCTTAATTAATGGGACTAGAATAGAGGGCCTGAGGGATACAGGTGCCAGTGTCACCATGGTGACAGAGAAACTGTTTTCCCCTGGCCAATACCTGACTGGAAAAACTTACACAGTCACCAACGCTGACAATCAGAGAAAAGTACATCCCATGGCAATGGTTACTTTAGAATGGGGAGGGGTCAATGGCCTGAAACAGGTGGTGGTCTCCTCAAATATCCCAGTGGACTGTCTGCTTGGAAATGACCTGGAGTCCTCAGCATGGGCTGAGGTAGAACTAAAAACCCATGCAGCAATGCTGGGTATCCCTGAACTGGTGTGTGTGAAAACAAGAGCACAATGCAAGGCACAGGGTGAAAAAGTAGAGCTGGAGTCTGGAAAAATGGCCCAGCCTACCAAGAGAACAGGAAAGTCAGTTGGGAAACCAACTGCAACACAGCAAAAGAAAGGGAACCTCTCTTCTCAGGAAGAAGTTCTGCCCTCTGAGGGAACTGAGCCTTTGGAGCTTGAACCTTATCAGGTTGAGCTCTTGGGCCCAGGGGGACCCTCAAGGGAGGAGCTGTGTAAGGGACAAGAAACCTGTCCCTCTCTTGAAGGCCTTAGGCAGCAAGCTGCTGAAGAGTCCAAAGGCAAGAAAAATGGAACACATAGGGTCTATTGGGAAGATGGACTCCTGTACACTGAGGCCAGAGACCCCAAACCTGGTGCCACTAGGAGAGTGGTAGTGCCTCAGCTGTTCAGAGAGTTCATCCTAACATTGGCCCATGACATTCCCCTTGCTGGACATTTGGGACAAACCAAGACGTGGGAGAGGTTAGTCAACCACTTCTACTGGCCCAATATGTCCAACATGGTTAAGGAGTTTTGCCTCTCCTGCCCCACCTGTCAAGCCAGTGGTAAGACAGGTGGGCATCCAAAGGCCCCCCTCATTCCACTTCCAGTGGTGGGGGTTCCCTTTGAAAGAGTGGGTGTGGACATAGTAGGTCCACTAGAACCTCCCACAGCCTCAGGAATGAAAATGTCACTTACCCAGTGTACATCTGTTCGTGGCATCAGTCGCAGTAGATTCGCATGTTCTGCAATAGCTCGCCATCTGGTGTTGGGCCGGAGTGTTACAAGTTGTTTTTCTTCGAAGAAGTCTTTCGAGTCACGGGACCGAGTGACTCCTCCTTTTGTCTCCATTGCGCATGGGCGTCGACTCCATCTTCGATTGTTTTTCCCCGCAGAGGGTAGAGGTAGGAGTTGAATTGTAGTAATAGTGCCCATGCAATGGAGTGACTAAGTATGCACCTATTTAAGGTTGAGATGATACATATATAAATAATTGAAGGTAACTTCCAAACTGCTACAGGCTCCCGGGGAGGCGGGTGGGCACATGCGAATCTACTGCGACTGATGCCACGAACAGATGTACACTGGGTAAGTGACATTTTCAGTTCGATGGCATCTGTCGCTGTAGATACGCATGTTCTGCATAGACTAGTAAGCAGTTATTTCCCCAAAAGCGGTGGATCAGCCTGTAGGAGTGGAAGTAGTCTGAAATAATGTTCTTAATACGGCTTGACCTACTGTGGCTTGTTGTGCGGATAACACGTCTACACAGTAGTGCTTGGTGAATGTGTGAGGCGTAGACCATGTGGCTGCCTTACATATTTCTTGCATTGGGATGTTTCCTAGAAAGGCCATGGTAGCACCTTTCTTTCTGGTTGAGTGTGCCCTTGGTGTAATGGGCAGCTGTCGTTTAGCTTTAAGGTAGCAGATTTGGATGCATTTAACTATCCATCTGGCTATACCTTGTTTTGATATTGGGTTTCCTGCATGAGGTTTTTGAAATGCAATAAATAGTTGTTTAGTCTTTCTGATGTTTTTTGTTCTGTCAATGTAATACATCAATGCTCTTTTGACATCTAATGTATGTAGTGCCCTTTCAGCTACGGTATCTGGCTGTGGAAAAAACACTGGAAGTTCCACTGTTTGATTTAGATGGAACGGTGAAATAACCTTTGGCAAAAATTTAGGATTGGTCCTTAGGACGACTTTATTTTTGTGTAGTTGTATAAAAGGTTCCTGTATTGTAAACGCCTGAATCTCGCTTACTCTTCTTAGGGAAGTAATGGCGATGAGAAATGCCACCTTCCAGGTTAGGAACTGTATGTCGCAGGAGTGCATGGGTTCAAAAGGTGGACCCATAAGTCTAGTTAGGACAACATTTAGGTTCCATGAAGGAACAGGTGGTGTTCTTGGTGGTATAATTCTCCTAAGGCCCTCCATGAATGCTTTAATGACTGGTATCTTATATAGGGAAGTTGAATAGGTAGTCTGCAGGTATGCAGATATTGCTGCAAGGTGTATTTTAATGGAAGAGAAAGCTAGGTTAGATTTTTGTAAGTGAAGCAAGTAACCCACTACATGTTCTGGAGTTGTGTGTAATGGTTGTATTTGATTAATATGGCAGTAGCAAACAAACCTCTTCCATTTACTTGCATAGCAGTGCCTGGTGGATGGCCTTCTGGCTTGTTTTATGACTTCCATACATTCTTGGGTAAGTTGTAAGTGCCCGAATTCTAGGATTTCAGGAGCCAGATTGCTAGATTCAGCGATGCTGGATCTGGGTGTCTGATCTTTTGGTTGTGCTGTGTCAACAGATCTGGCCTGTTGGGCAATTTGATGCAGGGTACCACTGATAGGTCTAGCAGCGTTGTGTACCAGGGTTGCCTTGCCCAAGTTGGTGCTATTAATATGAGTTTGAGTTTGCTTTGACTGAGTTTGTTTACCAGGTAAGGAAGGAGAGGGAGAGGAGGAAAAGCGTAAGCAAATATCCCTGACCAGTTCATCCATAGGGCATTGCCTTGGGATTGTTCGTGTGGGTATCTGGATGCGAAGTTTTGGCATTTTGCGTTCTCCCTTGTCGCAAACAAGTCTATCTGAGGTGTTCCCCAGAGTTTGAAATAAGTGTTCAGAATTTGGGGGTGAATTTCCCATTCGTGGACCTGTTGGTGATCGAGAGAGATTGTCTGCGAGTTGATTTTGGATCCCTGGTATAAATTGTGCTATTAGGCGAATTTGGTTGTGAATTGCCCAACGCCAAATCTTTTGTGCTAGCAGGCTTAACTGCGTGGAGTGCGTCCCCCCCTGCTTGTTTAGATAATACATTGTTGTCATGTTGTCTGTTTTGACGAGAATGTATTTGTGAACTATTATTGGTTGGAAAGCTTTTAGTGCTTGAAAAACTGCTAGAAGTTCTAGGTGATTGATATGCAGTTTTGTTTGATGTACGTTCCATTGTCCTTGTATGCTGTGTTGATCGAGGTGTGCTCCCCACCCTGTCATGGAAGCATCTGTTGTTATTACGTATTGTGGCACTGGGTCTTGGAAAGGCCGCCCCTTGTTTAAATTTATGTTGTTCCACCACAGAAGCGAGAGGTAAGTTTGGCGGTCTATTAACACCAGATCTAGAAGGTGACCCTGTGCTTGAGACCACTGTGATGCTAGGCATTGTTGTAAGGGCCTCATGAGCAGTCTTGCGTTTGGGACAATGGCTATGCATGAAGACATCATGCCTAGGAGTTGTAATACCATCTTTGCCTGTATCTTTTGTGTTGGATACATGCGTTGTATGATGGTGTTGAAATTTAGAATTCTTTGTGGACTTGGAGTGGCTACTCCCTTTGATGTGTCTATTATGGCTCCTAGGTATTGTTGTACCTTGCGCGGCAGAATGTTGGATTTTGTAAAGTTGACGGTGAACCCGAGTTTGAAGAGGGTTTGTATGATCTGATTTGTGTGATTTGAGCACTGTATGAACGAATGGGCCTTGATTAGCCAGTCGTCCAAATATGGGAACACATGTATTTGCTGCCTTCTTATGTGTGCAGCGACTACCGCTAGACATTTGGTAAAGACTCTTGGTGCGGTTGTTAATCCGAAAGGCAGTACCTTGAATTGGTAATGTATTCCTTTGAATACAAACCTTAGGTATTTCCTGTGCGATGGGTGTATTGGTATATGGAAATAAGCATCCTTGAGGTCTAAAGTTGCCATGTAGTCGTGTAGTTTTAGCAATGGCAATACTTCTTGTAGTGTGACCATGTGGAAGTGGTCTGATTTGATGAAAGTGTTCACTACTCTGAGGTCTAGGATTGGTCTCAGCGTTTTGTCCTTCTTTGGTATCAGAAAGTACAGTGAGTAAACTCCTGTGTTTATTTGTGTGTTTGGCACTAATTCGATTGCATTCTTTTGCAATAGTGCCTGCACTTCTATCTCCAGGAGATTGGAATGGTGTGTTGTTAAATTTTGTGCTTTTGGTGGTATGTTTGGAGGGAATTGTAGAAATTCTATGCAATAACCATGTTGGATAATTGCTAGAACCCAAGTGTCTGTAGTGATTTCCTCCCATGCTTTGTAATAATGACCTATTCTTCCCCCCACTGGTGTTGTGTGGAGGGGGTGAGTGACATGTGAGTCACTGTTTAGTAGTAGGGGTTTTGGGGCTCTGAAATCTTCCTCTATTTCTAGGGAATTGCCCTCCTCTATATTGTCCCCGAAAACCTCCTCTATACTGTCCCTGGTAACTGGACGGTGTTGCTTGTGAGGTGCTGGCTTGTGTGCTTTGACCCCGAAACCCCCCTCGAAAGGGCGTTTTACGGAATGTACTGTAATTCCCTCTGCTCTGCGGGGAGTAGAGTGCGCCCATGGCTTTGGCAGTGTCCGTATCTTTTTTGAGTTTCTCAATCGCTGTGTCCACTTCTGGACCGAACAGTTCTTTTTCATTAAAAGGCATATTGAGAACTGCTTGTTGAATCTCTGGTTTAAATCCAGACGTTCGGAGCCATGCATGCCTTCTGATAGTTACAGATGTATTAATTGTTCGTGCAGCTGTATCTGCAGCGTCCATGGAGGAGCGTATCTGGTTGTTGGAGATGGTCTGTCCCTCCTCAACCACTTGTTTTGCCCTATTTTGTAAGTTCTTGGGCAGATGTTCAATGAGATGTTGCATCTCGTCCCAGTGGGCTCTGTCATAGCGCGCAAGTAGTGCCTGGGAGTTCGCGATGCGCCACTGGTTTGCAGCTTGTGCTGCGACTCTTTTACCAGCTGCATCGAACTTGCGGCTTTCTTTATCTGGGGGTGGTGCATCTCCAGATGTGTGAGAGTTGGCCCTTTTCCTAGCTGCTCCTACAACGACAGAGTCTGGTGGCAGCTGTGTAGTGATGAAAACCGGGTCTGTAGGAGGCGCCTTATACTTTTTTTCCACCCTTGGTGTGATTGCCCTACTTTTGACCGGCTCCTTAAAGATGTCTTTTGCGTGCCGGAGCATACCAGGGAGCATAGGCAGGCTTTGGTATGAGCTGTGGGTGGAGGAGAGTGTGTTGAATAAAAAATCATCCTCGACCTGTTCTGAGTGGAGGCTTACGTTGTGAAATTGTGCTGCTCTAGCCACCACTTGAGAATACGCGGTGCTGTCTTCTGGTGGAGATGGCTTCGTAGGGTATGCCTCCGGACTGTTATCTGACACTGGGGCGTCGTATAGGTCCCATGCGTCCTGATCTTGGTCACCCTGGCTCATGGTGGTGTGAGCTGGGGAGTGTGATGGAGTTTGTGCTGGTGAGACATTAATCACGGGCAGAGGAGAGGGTGGTGGGGTAACTCTTTTCACCACTTTTGGTTGTGGTGTCTGTTCAGTCTGGAACTCCAACCTTCTCTTTCTCCTAATGGGGGGAAGGGTGCTTATTTTTCCTGTCCCCTGCTGTATGAAGATACGCTTTTGCGTATGGTCCACATCAGTTGCTTGTAGCTCTTCCTCAAACCTATGCTTTTGCATTTGGGAGGTTAGCGAGTGCTCTTCTGTATAAGAGCCTGAAGCTGGGTCGCTTGCAGTTTGTTTCGGCATCGAAACCCTGTCTGCGTGTTTTTTCGGCTCCGAGGTGACTTTTTTCTTTTTCGGGGCCGAAACCTCTCGGCGTCGATCTGCTTCGGTGCCGCTGTCTCGGCGTCGAGCCGTGTCCACACCGGCATCTCGGTGTCGAGGCTTGTCTCCAGCACTTTCTCGGTCCCGAGAAGGCTGCGTGCCGGTGTCTCGACCGGAGTCGGACGACCTCGGCACTGTTTGGGTCTTTTTCGGTGCCGACGGTCGGTCACCGAATTTATGGGTGGAGCCATGGCCGGATGGCAGTGGCGTCCCCTGGGCCTTGTAAATGTTTCTCTGTGTGGTTTTCGACGTCTTACTCACGGTTTGTGTATCGTCGAATCCTTCGGAGTCTGAGTCTTGGATCGAGAAGGTACCTTCCTCTTCCTGTTCCTCGAACTCCCGTTGGGCTGTCGGTGCGGACGCCATCTGAAGTCTTCTGGCTCGACGGTCTCGGAGTGTTTTTCGGGACCGGAACGCACGACAGGCCTCGCAGGTGTCTTCGCTGTGCTCAGGTGACAGGCACAGGTTGCAGACCAAGTGTTGGTCTGTGTAGGGGTATTTATTGTGGCATTTGGGGCAGAAACGGAACGGGGTCCGTTCCATCGGCGTCCTTCAGCACGCGGTCGGGCCGACCAGGCCCCGACGGGGGATCGAAAAACTACCCCGAAGGGCACCGGAGCTCTTCGATCTTCGATGCGGTGTGGAATCTAAGTACGCCGATCCCGAACGCAACAATACCGATGAAAATCTTCAGAAATTAGCTAATTTTCCGTTCCGAAACTCGGAGCGACAGGAACACGTCCGAACCCGATGGCGGAAAAAAAACAATCGAAGATGGAGTCGACGCCCATGCGCAATGGAGACAAAAGGAGGAGTCACTCGGTCCCGTGACTCGAAAGACTTCTTCGAACAAAAACAACTTGTAACACTCCGGCCCAACACCAGATGGCGAGCTATTGCAGAACATGCGTATCTACAGCGACAGATGCCATCGAACATATGTATATCCTGGTAGTAGTGGATCATGCTACCAGGTATCCTGAAGCTATTCCCCTTAGGTCGACTACTGCCCCTGCAGTAGCCAAGGCCCTCATTGGTATCTTTACCAGAGTGGGTTTCCCTAAGGAGGTGGTGTCTGACAGAGGTACCAACTTCATGTCAGCATACCTAAAGCACATGTGGAATGAGTGTGGAGTGACTTATAAATTCACTACACCATACCATCCACAAACTAATGGCTTGGTTGAGAGATTCAACAAAACATTAAAAGGCATGATCATGGGGCTCCCAGAAAAACTCAAAAGGAGATGGGATGTCCTCTTGCCATGCCTGCTTTTCGCTTACAGAGAGGTACCACAGAAGGGAGTAGGATTCTCACCCTTTGAACTTCTGTTTGGTCATCCTGTAAGGGGACCACTTGCCCTTGTTAAAGAAGGCTGGGAGAGACCTCTCCATGAGCCTAAACAGGACATAGTGGACTATGTACTTGCCTTCGCTCTAGAATGGCAGAGTACATGGAAAAGGCAACCAAAAACCTTGAGGCCAGCCAACAGCTCCAGAAGTTTTGGTATGACCAAAAGGCTGCACTGGTTGAATTCCAACCAGGGCAGAAAGTCTGGGTTCTGGAGCCTGTGGCTCCCAGGGCACTCCAGGACAAATGGAGTGGCCCTTACCCAGTACTAGAAAGGAAGAGTCAGGTCACCTACCTGGTGGACCTGGGCACAAGCAGGAGCCCCAAGAGGGTGATCCATGTAAACCGCCTTAAGCTCTTCCACGACAGGGCTGATGTCAATCTGTTGATGGTAACAGATGAGGATCAGGAGGCAGAGAGTGAACCTCTCCCTGATCTTCTGTCATCAGACCCAAAAGATGGCACAGTAGATGGAGTGATCTACTCAGACACCCTCTCTGGCCAACAGCAAGCTGATTGTAGGAGAGTCCTACAACAGTTTCCTGAACTCTTCTCCTTAACCCCTGGTCAGACACACCTGTGTACCCATGATGTGGACACAGGAGACAGCATGCCTGTCAAAAACAAAATCTTTAGACAATCTGACCATGTTAAGGAAAGCATCAAGGTGGAAGTCCACAAGATGCTGGAATTGGGAGTAATTGAGCGCTCTGACAGCCCCTGGGCTAGCCCAGTGGTCTTAGTCCCCAAACCTCACACCAAAGATGGAAAGAAAGAGATGAGGTTTTGTGTGGACTACAGAGGGCTCAATTCTGTCACCAAGACAGATGCCCATCCAATTCCAAGAGCTGATGAGCTCATTGATAAATTAGGTGCTGCCAAATTTCTAAGTACCTTTGACTTGACAGCAGGGTACTGGCAAATAAAAATGGCACCTGGAGCAAAAGAAAAGACAGCATTCTCCACACCTGATGGGCATTATCAGTTTACTGTTATGCCCTTTGGTTTAAAGAATGCCCCTGCCACCTTCCAAAGGTTGGTGAATCAAGTCCTTGCTGGCTTGGAGTCCTTTAGCACAGCTTATCTTGATGATATTGCTGTCTTTAGCTCCACCTGGCAGGATCACCTGGTCCACCTGAAGAAGGTTTTGAAGGCTCTGCAATCTGCAGGCCTCTCTATCAAGGCATCCAAATGCCAGATAGGGCAGGGAACTGTGGTTTACTTGGGACACCTTGTAGGTGGAGGCCAAGTTCAGCCACTCCAACCCAAGATCCAGACTATTCTGGACTGGGTAGCTCCAAAAACCCAGACTCAAGTCAGGGCATTCCTTGGCTTGACTGGGTACTATAGGAGGTTTGTGAAGGGATATGGATCCATTGTGACAGCCCTCACTGAACTCACCTCCAAGAAAATGCCCAAGAAAGTGAACTGGACTGTGGAATGCCAACAGGCCTTTGACACCCTGAAACAAGCAATGTGCTCAGCACCAGTTCTCAAAGCTCCAGATTATTCTAAGCAGTTCATTGTGCAGACTGATGCCTCTGAACATGGGATAGGGGCAGTTTTGTCCCAAACAAATGATGATGGCCTTGACCAGCCTGTTGCTTTCATTAGCAGGAGGTTACTCCCCAGGGAGCAGCGTTGGAGTGCCATTGAGAGGGAGGCCTTTGCTGTGGTTTGGTCCCTGAAGAAGCTGAGACCATACCTCTTTGGGACTCACTTCCTAGTTCAAACTGACCACAGACCTCTCAAATGGCTGATGCAAATGAAAGGTGAAAATCCTAAACTGTTGAGGTGGTCCATCTCCCTACAGGGAATGGACTTTATAGTGGAACACAGACCTGGGACTGCCCATGCCAATGCAGATGGCCTTTCCAGGTTCTTCCACTTAGAAAATGAAGACTCTCTTGGGAAAGGTTAGTCTCATCCTCTTTCGTTTGGGGGGGGGTTGTGTAAGGAAATGCCTCCTTGGCATGGTTGCCCCCTGACTTTTTGCCTTTGCTGATGCTATGTTTACAATTGAAAGTGTGCTGAGGCCTGCTAACCAGGCCCCAGCACCAGTGTTCTTTCCCTAACCTGTACTTTTGTATCCACAATTGGCAGACCCTGGCATCCAGATAAGTCCCTTGTAACTGGTACTTCTAGTACCAAGGGCCCTGATGCCAAGGAAGGTCTCTAAGGGCTGCAGCATGTCTTATGCCACCCTGGAGACCTCTCACTCAGCACAGACACACTGCTTGCCAGCTTGTGTGTGCTAGTGAGAACAAAACGAGTAAGTTGACATGGCACTCCCCTCAGGGTGCCATGCCAGCCTCTCACTGCCTATGCAGTATAGGTAAGACACCCCTCTAGCAGGCCTTACAGCCCTAAGGCAGGGTGCACTATACCATAGGTGAGGGTACCAGTGCATGAGCATGGTACCTCTACAGTGTCTCAACAAAACCTTAGACATTGTAAGTGCAGGGTAGCCATAAGAGTATATGGTCTGGGAGTCTGTCAAACACGAACTCCACAGCACCATAATGGCTACACTGAAAACTGGGAAGTTTGGTATCAAACTTCTCAGCACAATAAATGCACACTGATGCCAGTGTACATTTTATTGTAAAATACACCCCAGAGGGCACCTTAGAGGTGCCCCCTGAAACTTAACCGACTATCTGTGTAGGCTGACTAGTTTTAGCAGCCTGCCACAAACCGAGACATGTTGCTGGCCCCATGGGGAGAGTGCCTTTGTCACTCTGAGGCCAGTAACAAAGCCTGCACTGGGTGGAGATGCTAACACCTCCCCCAGGCAGGAATTGTCACACCTGGCGGTGAGCCTCAAAGGCTCACCTCCTTTGTGCCAACCCAGCAGGACACTCCAGCTAGTGGAGTTGCCCGCCCCCTCCGGCCAGGCCCCACTTTTGGCGGCAAGGCCGGAGAAAATAATGAGAAAAACAAGGAGGAGTCACTGGCCAGTCAGGACAGCCCCTAAGGTGTCCTGAGCTGAGGTGACTCTGACTTTTAGAAATCCTCCATCTTGCAGATGGAGGATTCCCCCAATAGGGTTAGGATTGTGACCCCCTCCCCTTGGGAGGAGGCACAAAGAGGGTGTACCCACCCTCAGGGCTAGTAGCCATTGGCTACTAACCCCCCAGACCTAAACACGCCCTTAAATTTAGTATTTAAGGGCTACCCTGAACCCTAGAAAACTAGATTCCTGCAACTACAAGAAGAAGGACTGCCTAGCTGAAAAACCCCTGCAGAGGAAGACCAGAAGACGACAACTGCCTTGGCTCCAGAAACTCACCGGCCTGTCTCCTGCCTTCCAAAGATCCTGCTCCAGCGACGCCTTCCAAAGGGACCAGCGACCTCGACATCCTCTGAGGACTGCCCCTGCTTCGAAAAGACAAGAAACTCCCGAGGACAGCGGACCTGCTCCAAGAAAAGCTGCAACTTTGTTTCCAGCAGCTTTAAAGAACCCTGCAAGCTCCCCGCAAGAAGCGTGAGACTTGCAACACTGCACCCGGCGACCCCGACTCGGCTGGTGGAGATCCAACACCTCAGGAGGGACCCCAGGACTACTCTAAGACTGTGAGTACAAAAACCTGTCCCCCCTGAGCCCCCACAGCGCCGCCTGCAGAGGGAATCCCGAGGCTTCCCCTGACCGCGACTCTTTGAATCCTAAGTCCCGACACCTGGGAGAGACCCTGCACCCGCAGCCCCCAAGACCGGAAGGACCGAACTTTCACTGGAGGAGTGACCCCCAGGAGTCCCTCTCCCTTGCCCAAGTGGAGGTTTCCCCGAGGAACCCCCCCCTTGCCTGCCTGCAGCGCTGAAGAGATCCCGAGATCTCTCATAGACTAACATTGCGAACCCGACGCCTGTTTCTACACTGCACCCGGCCGCCCCCGCGCTGCTGAGGGTGAAATTTCTGTGTGGGCTTGTGTCCCCCCCGGTGCCCTACAAAACCCCTCTGGTCTGCCCTCCGAAGACGCGGGTACTTACCTGCAAGCAGACCGGAACCGGGGCACCCCCTTCTCTCCATTTTAGCCTATGTGTTTTGGGCACCACTTTGAACTCTGCACCTGACCGGCCCTGAGCTGCTGGTGTGGTGACTTTGGGGTTGCTCTGAACCCCCAACGGTGGGCTACCTTGGACCAAGAACTAAGCCCTGTAAGTGTCTTACTTACCTGGTTAACCTAACAACTACTTACCTCCCCTAGGAACTGTGAAAATTGCACTAAGTGTCCACTTTTAAAACAGCTATTTGTGAATAACTTGAAAAGTATACATGCAATTTTGATGATTTGAAGTTCCTAAAGTACTTACCTGCAATACCTTTCGAATGAGATATTACATGTAGAATTTGAACCTGTGGTTCTTAAAATAAACTAAGAAAAGATATTTTTCTATATAAAAACCTATTGGCTGGATTTGTCTCTGAGTGTGTGTACCTCATTTATTGTCTATGTGTATGTACAACAAATGCTTAACACTACTCCTTGGATAAGCCTACTGCTCGACCACACTACCACAAAATAGAGCATTAGTATTATCTCTTTTTACCACTATTTTACCTCTAAGGGGAACCCTTGGACTCTGTGCATGCTATTCCTTACTTTGAAATAGCACATACAGAGCCAACTTCCTACAGTGACTAAGTATGCACCTATTTAAGGTTGAGATGATACATATACAAATAGTTGAAGGTAACTTCCAAACTGCTACAGGCTCCCGGGGAGGCGGGTGGGCACATGCGAATCTACTGCGACTGATGCCACGAACAGATGTACACTGGGTAAGTGACATTTTCAGTTCGATGGCATCTGTCGCTGTAGATACGCATGTTTTGCATAGACTAGTAAGCAGTTATCTCCCCAAAAGCGGTGGATCAGCCTGTAGGAGTGGAAGTAGTCTGAAATAATGTTCTTAATACGGCTTGACCTACTGTGGCTTGTTGTGCGGATAACACGTCTACACAGTAGTGCTTGGTGAATGTGTGAGGCGTAGACCATGTGGCTGCCTTACATATTTCTTGCATTGGGATGTTTCCTAGAAAGGCCATGGTAGCACCTTTCTTTCTGGTTGAGTGTGCCCTTGGTGTAATGGGCAGCTGTCGTTTAGCTTTAAGGTAGCAGATTTGGATGCATTTAACTATCCATCTGGCTATACCTTGTTTTGATATTGGGTTTCCTGCATGAGGTTTTTGAAATGCAATAAATAGTTGTTTAGTCTTTCTGATGTTCTTTGTTCTGTCAATGTAATACATCAATGCTCTTTTGACATCTAATGTATGTAGTGCCCTTTCAGCTACGGTATCTGGCTGTGGAAAGAACACTGGAAGTTCCACTGTTTGATTTAGATGGAACGGTGAAATAACCTTTGGCAAAAATTTAGGATTGGTCCTTAGGACGACCTTATTCTTGTGTAGTTGTATAAAAGGTTCCTGTATTGTAAACGCCTGAATCTCGCTTACTCTTCTTAGGGAAGTAATGGCGATGAGAAATGCCACCTTCCAGGTTAGGAACTGTATGTCGCAGGAGTGCATGGGTTCAAAAGGTGGACCCATAAGTCTAGTTAGGACAACATTTAGGTTCCAAGAAGGAACAGGTGGTGTTCTTGGTGGTATAATTCTCCTAAGGCCCTCCATGAATGCTTTAATGACTGGTATCTTATATAGGGAAGTTGAATAGGTAGTCTGCAGGTATGCAGATATTGCTGCAAGGTGTATTTTAATGGAAGAGAAAGCCAGGTTAGATTTTTGTAAGTGAAGCAAGTAACCCACTACATGTTCTGGAGTTGTGTGTAATGGTTGTATTTGATTAATATGGCAGTAGCAAACAAACCTCTTCCATTTACTTGCATAGCAGTGCCTGGTGGATGGCCTTGTGGCTTGTTTTATGACTTCCATACATTCTTGGGTAAGTTGTAAGTGCCCGAATTCTAGGATTTCAGGAGCCAGATTGCTAGATTCAGCGATGCTGGATCTGGGTGTCTGATCTTTTGGTTGTGTTGTGTCAACAGATCTGGCCTGTTGGGCAATTTGATGCAGGGTACTACTGATAGGTCTAGCAGCGTTGTGTACCAGGGTTGCCTTGCCCAAGTTGGTGCTATTAATATGAGTTTGAGTTTGTTTTGACTGAGTTTGTTTACCAGGTAAGGAAGGAGAGGGAGAGGAGGAAAAGCGTAAGCAAATATCCCTGACCAGTTCATCCATAGGGCATTGCCTTGGGACTGTTTGTGTGGGTATCTGGATGCGAAGTTTTGGCATTTTGCGTTCTCCTTTGTCGCAAACAAGTCTATCTGAGGTTTTCCCCAGAGTTTGAAATAAGTGTTCAGAATTTGGGGGTGAATTTCCCATTCGTGGACCTGTTGGTGATCTCGAGAGAGATTGTCTGCGAGTTGATTTTGGATCCCTGGTATAAATTGTGCTATTAGGCGAATTTGGTTGTGAATTGCCCAACGCCAAATCTTTTGTGCTAGCAGGCTTAACTGCGTGGAGTGCGTCCCCCCTTGCTTGTTTAGATAATACATTGTTGTCTGTTTTGACGAGAATGTATTTGTGAACTATTATTGGTTGGAAAGCTTTTAGTGCTTGAAAAACTGCTAGAAGTTCTAGGTGATTTATATGCAGTTTTGTTTGATGTACGTTCCATTGTCCTTGTATGCTGTGTTGATCGAGGTGTGCTCCCCACCCTGTCATGGAAGCATCTGTTATTACGTATTGTGCACTGGGTCTTGGAAAGGCCGCCCTTTGTTTAAATTTATGTTGTTCCACCACAGAAGCGAGAGGTAAGTTTGGCGGTCTATTAACACCAGATCTAGAAGGTGACCCTGTGCTTGTGACCATTGTGATGCTAGGCACTGTTGTAAGGGCCTCATGTGCAGTCTTGCGTTTGGGACAATGGCTATGCATGAAGACATCATGCCTAGGAGTTGTAGTACCATCTTTGCTTGTATCCTTTGTGTTGGATACATGCGTTGTATGATGGTGTTGAAATTTTGAATTCTTTGTGGACTTGGAGTGGCTACTCCTTTTGATGTGTCTATTATGGCTCCTAGGTATTGTTGTACCTTGCGCGGCAGAATTTTGGATTTTGTGAAGTTGACGGTGAACCCTAGTTTGAAGAGGGTTTGTATGATATGATTTGTGTGATTTGAGCACTCTATTAACAAATGGGCCTTGATTAGCCAGTCGTCTAGATATGGGAACACATGTATTTGCTGCCTTCTTATGTGTGCAGCGACTACCGCTAGACATTTGGTAAAGACTCTTGGTGCGGTTGTTAATCCGAAAGGCAGTACCTTGAATTGGTAATGTATTCCCTTGAATACAAACCTTAGGTATTTCCTGTGCGATGGGTGTATTGGTATATGGAAATAAGCATCCTTGAGGTCTAAAGTTGCCATGTAGTCGTGTAGTTTTGGCAATACTTCTTGTAGTGTGACCGTGTGAAAGTGGTCTGATTTGATGAAAGTGTTCACTACTCTGAGGTCTAGGATTGGTCTCAGCGTTTTGTCCTTCTTTGGTATCAGAAAGTACAGTGAGTAAACTCCTGTGTTTATTTGTGTGTTTGGCACTAATTCGATTGCATTCTTTTGCAATAGTGCCTGCACTTCTATCTCCAGGAGATTGGAATGATGTTTTGTCAAATTTTGTGCTTTTGGTGGTATGTTTGGAGGGAATTGTAGAAATTCTATGCAATAACCATGTTGGATAATTGCTAGAACCCAAGTGTCTGTAGTGATTTCCTCCCATGCTTTGTAATAATGACTTATTCTTCCCCCCACTGGTGTTGTGTGGAGGGGGTGAGTGACATGTGAGTCACTGTTTAGTAGTAGGGGTTTTGGGGCTCTGAAATCTTCCTCTATTCCTAGGGAATTGCCCTCCTCTATATTGTCCCCGAAAACCTCCTCTATACTGTCCCTGGTAACTGGACGGTGTTGCTTGTGAGGTGATGGCTTGTGTGCTCTGACCCCGAAACCCCCCTCGAAAGGGCGTTTTACGGAATGTGCTGTAATTCCCTCTGCTCTGCGGGGAGTAGAGTGCGCCCATGGCTTTGGCAGTGTCCGTATCTTTTTTGAGTTTCTCAATCGCTGTGTCCACTTCTGGACCGAACAGTTCTTTTTTGTTAAAAGGCATATTGAGAACTGCTTGTTGAATCTCTGGTTTAAATCCAGACGTTCGGAGCCATGCATGCCTTCTGATAGTTACAGATGTATTAATTGTCCGTGCAGCTGTATCTGCAGCGTCCATGGAGGAGCGGATCTGGTTGTTGGAAATGGTCTGTCCCTCCTCAACCACTTGTTTTGCCCTATTTTGTAAGTCCTTGGGCAGATGTTCAATGAGATGTTGCATCTCGTCCCAATGGGCTCTGTCATAGCGCGCAAGTAGTGCCTGGGAGTTCGCGATGCGCCACTGGTTTGCAGCTTGTGCTGCGACTCTCTGACCAGCTGCATCGAACTTGCGGCTTTCTTTATCTGGGGGTGGTGCATCTCCAGATGTGTGGGAGTTGGCCCTTTTCCTAGCTGCTCCTACAACGACAGTCTGGTGGCAGCTGTGTAGTGATGAAAACCGGGTCTGTAGGAGGCGCCTTATACTTTTTTTCCACCCTTGGTGTGATTGCCCTACTTTTGACCGGCTCCTTAAAGATTTCTTTTGCGTGCCGGAGCATACCAGGGAGCATAGGCAGGCTTTGGTATGAGCTGTGGGTGGAGGAGAGTGTGTTGAATAAAAAATCATCCTCGACCTGTTCTGAGTGGAGGCTTACGTTGTGAAATTGTGCTGCTCTAGCCACCACTTGAGAATACGCGGTGCTGTCCTCTGGTGGAGATGGCTTCGTAGGGTATGCCTCCGGACTGTTATCTGACACTGGGGCGTCGTATAGGTCCCATGCGTCTTGATCTTGGTCACCCTGGCTTATGGTGGTGTGAGCTGGGGAGTGTGATGGAGTTTGTGCTGGTGAGACGTTAATCACGGGCAGAGGAGAGGGTGGTGGGGTAACTCTTTTCACCACTTTTGGTTGTGGTGTCTGTTCAGTTTGGAACTCCAACCTTCTCTTTCTTCTAATAGGGGGAAGGGTGCTTATTTTTCCTGTCCCCTGCTGTATGAAAATACGCTTTTGCGTATGGTCCACATCAGTTGATTGTAGCTCTTCCTCAAACCTATGCTTTTGCATTTGGGAGGTTAGCGAGTGCTCTTCTGTATAAGAGCCTGAAGCTGGGTCGGTTGCAGTTTGTTTCGGGACCGAAACCCTGTATGCGTCCTTTTTCGGCTCCGAGGTGACTTTTTTCATTTTCGGGGCCGAAACCTGTCGGCGCCACTCTTCTTCGGGGCCGCTGTCTCGGCGTCGAGCCGTGTCTACACCGGCATCTCGGTGTCGATGCTTGTCTCCAGCACTTTCTCGGTCCCGAGAAGGCTGCGTGCCGGTGTCTCGACCGGAGTCGGACGATCTCGGCACTGTTTGAGCCTTTTTCGGTGCCGACGGTCGGTCACCGAATTTATGGGTGGAGCCATGGCCTGGTGGCAGTGGCGTCCCCTGGGCCTTGTAAATCTTCCTCGGAGTGGTTTTCGACGTCTTACTCACGGTTTGTGTATCGTCGAATCCTTCGGAGTCTGAGTCTTGGATCGAGAAGGTACCTTCCTCTTCTTGTTCCTCGAACTCTCAGTGGGCTGTCGGTGCGGACACCATCTGAAGTCTTCTGGCTCGACGGTCTCGGAGTGTTTTTCGGGACCGGAACGCACAACAGGCCTCGCAGGTGTCTTCACTGTGCTCAGGTGACAGGCACAGGTTACAGACCAAGTGTTGGTCTGTATAGGGGTATTTATTGTGGCATTTGGGGCAGAAACGGAACGGGGTCCGTTCCATCGGCGTTCTTCAGCACGCGGTCGGGCCGACCAGGCCCCGACGGAGGATCGAAAAACTACCCCGAAGGGCACCGGAGCTCTTCGATCTTCGATGCGGTGTGGAATCTAAGTACGCCGATCCCGAACGCAACAATACCGACGAAAATCTTCAGAAATTAGCTAATTTTCCGTTCCGAAACTCGGAGCGACAGGAACACGTCCGAACCCGATGGCGGAAAAAAAACAATCGAAGATGGAGTTGACGCCCATGCGCAATGGAGACAAAAGGAGGAGTCACTCGGTCCTGTGACTCGAAAGACTTCTTCGAAGAAAAACAACTTGTAACACTCCGGCCCAACACCAGATGGCGAGCTATTGCAAAACATGCGTATCTACAGCGACAGATGCCATCGAACTACATGTTTCTAGGTGGCCAAAGTTGTAATCCTTCATGTTCCTAAAACCTGAAAAGAGCCTGTTCTATTATGCATGAAAAGAAAACTCCAGTAGCAGTTAGTGAACTACTTTGTCATAGAACTACTGAACTAGATGCCTTTTTAACTGGGGTTTCAATACAAGGACAGCTCAATCATGACTGCTGAAAGGTAAATGAAAGCTCCAAACTGCCTTGAAAGAAAAGATGATCATGTGCTGATGATGGGTACACGAATGAGAGCAAGTTTGTAGACAGGTTCTCAAAATGAGGTATCCAAAAATATTATTTTTCCTACTGGCTAGCGTTTTCTACAGAATCACATACAGCATCACAAGCATCAGCCAACAACTTTGGTACACTTTTGCAGTAGAAATGGTTTTGGACCCTCACAGCATAATTGAAACAGGATGGCAAAAATGTGTAAGCCCACTGAGCTGGGTTTTTTAGACGTTACTGAAGGTCGCCTTCACATGTGAACCATTCCATATTTAAAAAAAAACACACTACGCTGCTCACTCGACCAGCAGGAAGTTTTGCAAACCAAACTTACAGCACACAATTCAAGAAGCCATGCACATCTCTGGCCTGTAACAGTAAGGCTGTGCATCACCTGCAAAATCTACCTACCCCAAAGACTATACTAGCTTGTATGAGGGCCTAATGACCTACCAATTTAAAGCCAATCACTACTGATATATTACATACGTCAGAGACCAATTATGCAGATGGTGCCATAATCCCTTTGCTACTTTGAAATAAAGAACAGATCAGAAGCTTTCACCTTGTGCAAGAACTCCAGCTTCTCCCCGTCCACAAGCTTATATGTGTAGATGAAGCCACCAGCAACGGATCGTGGATTTAGGATCAGGTCTTTGGCCACACCCACCAGGACATGCCAATCGTCACCACTGTTACTGAATTTGCAGACTGCAACGCTGTGCAAATGAAAAGAAACAGTTTTAAGTGCCCCCCCTTGAAGGTTAAATCTCTACAACAGGTTTAAGAACAGAATGCAACAGAGTAATGATAACCCCCCCCCCCCCCTTTCTTTGACAAGGTTACCCCCCATTTTTTGCCTGGTATCGGATGTGATTTAGACTGGAAGTGCACAGGGTTCCTGTTTTCAAGGTCCTCAGTGTCCAATCTCTTTCCCAAAACTGCACATTTGTTTCACCAACTGGCAATACCTTTAGCAACTTCTGTAAGACCCTAGTAAATAGTACCCCTGGTATCTAGGGTAATAAAGACCCCCCCCCCCACCCCCTTTAAGGGCTGCAGCACAAATTGTGCAACCCTAAGGGACCTCCATGTAGGAAAGAACCCTCTTTCTTGGCATGGTTACCCCATTGTCTGCTTGTTGTCAGTGTGTGACTGGGATCCTGCTAACGACACCAGTGATTATGCTCTCTCTCTTTAAACTTGGTTACTTGAACCACATTAACCCCACATTTGGCATAATGGTACCCCCATGTAAGTCCCTAGCATATGGTACCCAGGGCATTGTGGTACCAGGGGATCCCCAAGGGATGCAACATGTATTATGCAACCCATAGGGAGCCCATGTAAAATGTGTTTGCAGGCCTGCCATTGCAGCATGCATGAAAAGGTGCATGCATCTTTTCACTACAGGTCATTATAAGTCACCCGTATGGTAGGCCCTCCTAGCCTAGAGGGCAGGCTGCAAGTACCTGTGTGTGAGGGTACCACTACACTAGCAGAGGTGCCCTCCATGAACCCCAATTCGATTTGGACTTCATGAGTGGGGGACACTATTTTATGCATGTACTGGACATAGGTCACTACCTATGTCCAGCTACATAATGGTAACTCCGAACCAAGGCATGTTTGGTATCAAACATGTCGGAATCATACCCCAATACTGTTGCCAGTATTAGAAGTATGATTCCATGCAGTCTAGGGGCTCCTTAGAGGACCCCCCCAGCATTGCTTCTACCAGCCTTCTGGGGTTTTCCGGGCAGCCCAAGCTGCTGCCACTCCTCAGACAGGTTTCTGCCCTCCTGCTGCTAGATCTGCTCAAGTCCAGGAAGGAAAACAGAGAATTTCCTTTAGGAGAGGGGGGTGGGGGGGTAACACCCTACCCCTTTGGAAACAGGTATTACATGGCTTGGGAGGGGTAGTTTCCCCAAACCACTGATATGCTTTGAAGGGCACATTTGGTGCCCTCTGTGCATAAACCAATCTACAAACTGGGCAATGGAAAGGTCAGTGACCACTCCCCTGTGCATCACTGTAAAGAAATGGCTCCCTGTTGCAGTTACCCCCCACTTTTTGCCTGATACTGATGCTGACTTGACTGAGAAGAGTGCTGGGACCCTGCTAACCAGGCCCCAGCACCAGTGTTCCTTCACCTAAAATGTACCATTGTATCCACAATTGGCACACCCTGGCATTCAGATAAGTCCCTTGTAACTGGTACTTCTAGTACCAAGGGCCCTGATGCCAAGGAAGGTCTCTAAGGGCTGCAGCATGTCTTATGCCACCCTAGAGACCCCTCACTCAGCACAGACACACTGCTTACAAGCCTGTGTGTGCTAGTGAGAACAAAATGAGTAAGTCGACATGGCACTCCCCTCAGGGTGCCATGCCAGCCTCTCACTGCCTATGCAGTATAGGTAAGACACCCCTCTAGCAGGCCTTACAGCCCTAAGGCAGGGTGCACTATACCATAGGTGAGGGTACCAGTGCATGAGCATGGTACCCCTACAGTGTCTAAACAAAACCTTAGACATTGTAAGTGCAGGGTAGCCATAAGAGTATATGGTCTGGGAGTCTGTCAAACACGAACTCCACAGCACCATAATGGCTACACTGAAAACTGGGAAGTTTGGTATCAAACTTCTCAGCACAATAAATGCACACTGATGCCAGTGTACATTTTATTGTAAAATACACCCCAGAGGGCACCTTAGAGGTGCCCCCTGAAACTTAACCGACTATCTGTGTAGGCTGACTAGTTTTAGCAGCCTGCCACAAACCGAGACATGTTGCTGGCCCCATGGGGAGAGTGCCTTTGTCACTCTGAGGCCAGTAACAAAGCCTGCACTGGGTGGAGATGCTAACACCTCCCCCAGGCAGGAATTGTCACACCTGGCGGTGAGCCTCAAAGGCTCACCTCCTTTGTGCCAACCCAGCAGGACACTCCAGCTAGTGGAGTTGCCCGCCCCCTCCGGCCAGGCCCCACTTTTGGCGGCAAGGCCGGAGAAAATAATGAGAATAACAAGGAGGAGTCACTGGCCAGTCAGGACAGCCCCTAAGGTGTCCTGAGCTGAGGTGACTCTAACTTTTAGAAATCCTCCATCTTGCAGATGGAGGATTCCCCCAATAGGGTTAGGATTGTGACCCCCTCCCCTTGGGAGGAGGCACAAAGAGGGTGTACCCACCCTCAGGGCTAGTAGCCATTGGCTACTAACCCCCCAGACCTAAACACACCCTTAAATTTAGTATTTAAGGGCTACCCTGAACCCTAGAAAATTAGATTCCTGCAACTACAAGAAGAAGGACTGCCTAGCTGAAAACCCCTGCAGCGGAAGACCAGAAGACGACAACTGCCTTGGCTCCAGAAACTCACCGGCCTGTCTCCTGCCTTCCAAAGATCCTGCTCCAGCGACGCCTTCCAAAGGGACCAGCGACCTCGACATCCTCTGAGGACTGCCCCTGCTTCGAAAAGACAAGAAACTCCCGAGGACAGCGGACCTGCTCCAAGAAAAGCTGCAACTTTGTTTCCAGCAGCTTTAAAGAACCCTGCAAGCTCCCCGCAAGAAGCGTGAGACTTGCAACACTGCACCCGGCGACCCCGACTCGGCTGGTGGAGAACCGACACCTCAGGAGGGACCCCAGGACTACTCTGATACTGTGAGTACCAAAACCTGTCCCCCCTGAGCCCCCACAGCGCCGCCTGCAGAGGGAATCCCGAGGCTTCCCCTGACCGCGACTCTTTGAACCTAAAGTCCCGACGCCTGGGAGAGACCCTGCACCCGCAGCCCCCAGGACCTGAAGGACCGGACTTTCACGGGAGAAGTGACCCCCAGGAGTCCCTCTCCCTTGCCCAAGTGGAGGTTTCCCCGAGGAATCCCCCCCTTGCCTGCCTGCAGCGCTGAAGAGATCCCGAGATCTCTCATAGACTAACATTGCGAACCCGACGCCTGTTCCTACACTGCACCCGGCCGCCCCCGCGCTGCTGAGGGTGAAATTTCTGTGTGGACTTGTGTCCCCCCCCGGTGCCCTACAAAACCCCCCTGGTCTGCCCTCCGAAAACGCGGGTACTTACCTGCAAGCAGACCGGAACCGGGGCACCCCCTTCTCTCCATTCTAGCCTATGTGTTTTGGGCACCACTTTGAACTCTGCACCTGACCGGCCCTGAGCTGCTGGTGTGGTGACTTTGGGGTTGCTCTGAACCCCCAACGGTGGGCTACCTTGGACCAAGAACTGAACCCTGTAAGTGTCTTACTTACCTGGTAAACCTAACAAAAACTTACCTCCCCTAGGAACTGTGAAAATTGCACTAAGTGTCCACTTTTAAAACAGCTATTTGTCAATAACTTGAAAAGTATACATGCAATTTTTATGATTTAAAGTTCCTAAAGTACTTACCTGCAATACCTTTCGAATGAGCTATTACATGTAGAATTTGAACCTGTGGTTCTTAAAATAAACTAAGAAAAGATATTTTTCTATATAAAAACCTATGGGCTGGATTTGTCTCTGAGTGTGTGTACCTCATTTATTGTCTATGTATATGTACAACAAATGCTTAACACTACTCCTTGGATAAGCCTACTGCTCGACCACACTACCACAAAATAGAGCATTAGTATTATCTATTTTTACCACTATTTTACCTCTAAGGGGAACCCTTGGACTCTGTGCATGCTATTCCTTACTTTGAAATAGCACATACAGAGCCAACTTCCTACAATCACCAAACCAGAGGTGGTGCCCAGAGCTTCTCCAGAGGGGCCCTTGTTTCTACCATCTTGAATCCAAAGTACGCCGAGGCCTCTGGGGGCATCTGAGTTGCCAGGTCAGGCAGGTGACACCACAGCCCCCTCCTGGTAGGTGGTCACCTGGCTAGGTGACCTTTCCCCCTTTCAGTGCTATCTAGGGTCTTCCTCTGGGGTGGGTCCTCAGATTCGGCTTGCAAGATTCCAGCAGGACTCTTCTGAAACCTCTACTTTGACTTCTAGCCACTGGAACCATGACTGGACTCTCCAGGAACCGATAATCTGCAGCCACGACAAAGACTCTGCTTGCAACATTGTTTCCACAGCTCCTTACAGCTTCTGCAACATTTCCCCGACTGTGCATCCTCTGAGAGCAGCAAGTCTTCAGTCTGTACGAGAAGGAAGAAGGAATCTCCCTTGGAGTGAAGAAGTCACTCCCCTGCATCCGCAGGCACCAACGAGGATCGGCTGCATGGATTTCCTCTCCTCCTGAGCTGCATGGATCCTGCATCACAGGTGGTGATCTGGGGTGGTTCCATTGGTCCTCTCTACAAGCTGTCCAACTTTGGTGGAGGTAAGCCATCCCACACAAGACAGTAACCCCGTGCACTGCGTCTCCTGCAGTTACCACGGCTTACTGGCATCTCCTCCAGGGATCTTGAGGCTCTGTGTAGCCCCAGCCCTCCTTCCTGTGACGCACAGCCCTCTGCTTGCTTCTCCTGCAGCATGGGACTCTTCTCCAGTTGTGGTGTGGGCTCCTCTGCGACTCCTGGCTCCTCTTCCAGTGGTTTTCCTGTGAGGGCCGCCTTCTTGAGTGTCCTTCTTCGGTGGCCCCCTAGGAGTCCTTCCGTCAGTTGAGTCCTCCTGGACCATGCTGGTCCCTGGCAGCTCCACTTCTGCTTCACAACTTCTGCCTTTGCCAAGGCTTGTTGGTAGCTTTTCCACACCACTAACAAAGTGCAATCATCCATCTTGCGTGGGACATCTACTGCATCCTCCAGGAACTTCACCTGCTCCAGGGCTGCATTCCTGACCGTCTGGCTCCTGCCCCCACCAGGCACTTCTGGACTCGGTCCCCCTTCTTCCACAAGTCTTCCTCTTCTGGAATCCACCGCTGGTTTCTTGCAGTCTTGTCTGGGTGTTGCATTATCTTCTTTTTTCGTCCTTTTGGGTGCTTTGGGGAAAATCCAGTATCTTATTCCTTACTTCCAGGTCGCTGGGGGGCACTTTGGTACTTACCTGTGGGGTTCCCTAGTTCCTCCAGCTCCCCTCTACACATCCCACTTCTTACCTAGGTGGGGGTCCTGCATTCCATTTTTTCTCTCCAGTATATGGTTTGGGCTCCCCATAGGGTCACTATTGCCTATTGTTAATGCACTGTTTTCTATTGGGATTTGTGCCGGTTTCTGATTATTAGTGTATATATCTACTGTTACCTCCTATTGGAGGGTTGACTTGTACTTTTTGGTATTTCTGGCAATAAAATCCCTTTATTTTTGTACCACAGAGTGTTTTCTTTCACGTGTGCGAGTGCTGTGTGACTACAGTGGTATTGCATAAGCTTTGCATGTCTCCTAGATAAGTCTTGGCTGCTCATCCACAACTACCTCTAGAGAGCCTGGCTTCTAGACACTGCCTACACTACCCTAATAGGGGATACCTGATATACGGTGCAAGTACCTTAGGTACCCACCACACACCAGGCCAGCTTCCTAAACACCTCATCAAGCAAATGACAGGATTATTGCAGGATGTATGCCTTCATGCAGACCAAAGTGAAAACACCACATGGCACGGCACAGATTGTGTGCCATATCCCCTAGCACTGCATGCAAAATATGCAAGTCACCCCCTAACAGTCCTTACAGCCCTAAAACAGGATGCATTATATTACACGTTAGGCATACCTACATGAGCAGATATGACTGCTATGTCTTTGTTGATTCCCAGACATAGTAAGTGACGAGGGAAGCCATTTTAAATACCCGTGCTAGACACTGGTCAATACGGAGTTCCCCTGCTACATGATGGCTTCATTGTAGATAGGGATGTTTGGTATCAAACATCTTATACTGGTGAACCAACACTGATGCCAGTGTTGGATTTACCAATACATGCACCCACAGGGCAACTTCGAGGTGCCCACTGAAACGCTACCAGCCTCTGGTGTGTTCACTGACCAGTTTCTGCCAGCCTGCCACCCGAGATACCATTCCGGAGACCTAGGGTGACAGCCTTCTGGTCTCAGGAGGTCCAGAACAAAAGCCTGTCCGGGAAGAGTGTGCAACACCTCCTCCCACAGGATGATCCTCTGATTAACCTTCCTAAGTCAAAAATTACCAAGGGGCTGCCACCTTTGAAATGTGAACCTTACTCCCGTCAAAGGAGAGTAAGCCACCCCCCTTATCCACAGCCCACGTGGCACCAGGACAGGTGGGAAAATTGGGTAGGCGTACCACCCCTAAGGTGGGCTACTGTGAGGTGGACACGATTTTTCTGAAGTAGTATCTCAGTACTGGCATACGTAGGAATTCTGGGACAGAGTTATGCCCACTTCCCAAACAAAGTGGTCATAAAGGGGGTGTAGAGGCCCCTAGAGTATGTAGCCCATTGGCTACTACTCTACACACACCTAACACCCTTAAATTTAGTAGTTAGGGGGAGCCCCTGCCACCAAAGAAGCAGATCCTGATGAACTAAGCAGACCAGGGACAATGAAGAGCCACAACAGCAGGAGAGGATGAAAAGAAGCAGCTGACCTGGTACTAACTCCTCCTGCCTGTCTGCATCCCTCGACGAAATCTGCACCAAAGTAGACTCATCCTGCAGCTGAGACTCCAAAATCCTGGGAGATCTACCTGCCTTTAATAAAGACACAGGACCTCACGTGAACAGCAGACCTGTTTTCCAAACACCTCCAAAGAATGGACTCTCCAAACCAAGGTGAAGTGGACCATTGGTACCAACAAGGTTCCCCAGTCTGACTCCATCGTAGTTTCACCCCTCCTGGACTCACTTGTTACCTCCAGCCAGAGTTGAGGTGGGCCCTTGGTGTCAACGAAGTCCTTGAGTTCACTGCGGTTTCACCCTCCTGGACTCAGACGACACATGCAGCCTCAGACCATGGGACCCCTCAACCGCAAGTGCTCCCAGACAAGGAAACCCAACACTAAAGGATGTCTATGTACCCATCGCCCCTGACACGTGGAGAAGAGGACCAACGGTGCACCTACATCCCTGAGCAACCCACTTTTGTAACCTACCTGTTGGCTGACCTCAACTGACCTCCAGGTCAGAGCCAACAGCCCTTTTCCACAGAGACCGATCTCCATTGAAATACACTGGGCATCAGGCGCTTCACTACACCTCTGCACCAGGCCACCTGGAGTGACCTGTTAGTGTGGTCCTGACCCATGCCCAATACTCGCCTTAAATCTTGAAGACTGATCCCGTAAGTCGTTAAACAGTACCTGAATGCAGAACTTGTTTTTTCCTCCCACTTTTTAAAGTGAAAATAATTCCTTCTTAAAAAGGTACTTACCTGAACGGTTTCTATCTAATTCCTAACATAATATAAAGATACTTGCTATTTTTATAAATTGGTATTGATCTCCTTTTTGAGTCATGTGTCTCATTTATTAACTATTGTGTGCATTTGTAGATGTCTTGCACTCCTCTGTGTTAAGCCTAAGGCTGCTCGACCACACTGCCCATTAATAGAGCACTTTGGGATTGCATAGCAAGCCCTGTGCACTCGCTGGGGAACCTCCGGCCCTTTATCACATACCAAATAAAGGGCCAACTTCCTACACCAAAGCAGATTCATGGACAGGACAAAAACCCACAAGCAGGTTGGTTTGCAAAAGGGCCAATGAGAGGCAAAAGCATTACTTACCGAAATAAAATGTATTTAATTGGAAAAAATGTAATACAATGTTCACATCTTCTCTAGGATAACAAGTTGCCAGATAATTCATCATTGAAAGGCTGCCAAGTATATCAGGCACAGCAATGTAAACAGAATCTAGTGTACTGGAGGGTTCAAATATTTAAACTAGAAATCATTGTGCTGTAACCATAGCAGAAGCCTTACATCCATCCCCTTCTCTCTCTCTATAAAGGGGACAGACCTCTCATCTTGGACTCCTCAATCTTTTCAGGCATTTCAATGTTGAAATCACCAAAACCAGAGTACTTTAAAACACAGGAGGGTAACAAGAAACAACTAAGGATCAGAAACTGATTGGGAAACAGTTGATAATAAGTAAATGTATGTATTGTATGTATGTATGTATGTATGTATGTATGTATGTATGGAGTATTTATAGAGCGCATTCTGGCCCGAGGGCATCGAAGCGCTAACTAAGGTGAGTGTAGGAAGTTGGCTCTGTATGCACTATTTCAAAGTAAGGAATAGTATGCACAGAGTCCAAGGGTTCCACTTAGAGATAAGATAGTGGCAAAAAGAGATAATACTAATGCTCTATTTTGTGGTAGTGTGGTCGAGCAGTAGGCTTATCAAAGGAGTAGTGTTAAGCATTTGTTGTACACACACAAGCAATAAATGAAGAACACACACTCAAAGACAATTCGAGGCCAATAGGTTTTTGAATAGAAAAATATCTTTTCTTAGTTTATTTTAAGAACCACAGGTTCAAATTTTAAATGTAATACTTTAAATGAAAGGTATTGCAGGTAGGTACCTTGGGAACTTTGAATAATCAAAATAGCATACACAGTTTTCAAATAAATCACATATAGCTATTTTAAAACTAGACACTTAGCGCCATTTTCACAGTTCCTAGGGGGAGTAAGAGTTAGTTTTTGCAGGTAAGTAAACCACCTACGGGGTTCAAGTTTGGGTCCAAGGTAGCCCACCGTTGGGGGTTCAGAGCAACCCTAAAGTTACCACACCAGCAGCTCAGCGCCGGTCAGGTGCAGAGTTCAAAGTGGTGCCCAAAACACATAGGCTTCAATGGAGAAGGGGGTGCCCCGGTTCCAGTCTGCCAGCAGGTAAGTACCCGCGTCTTCGGAGGGCAGACCAGGGGGGTTTTGTAGGGCACTGGGGGGGGGGGGGGGGGGGGGGGGGAGAGACAAGTTAGCACAGAAAGTACACCCTCAGCAGCACGGGGGCGGCCGGGTGCAGTGTGCAAACACGCGTCGGGTTTGTCGTTGAAATCAATGGGAGACCAAGGGGTCTCTTCAGCGATGCAGGCAGGCAAGGGGGGGGGCTCCCCGGGGTAGCCACCACCTGGGCAAGGGAGAGGGCCTCCTGGGGGTCACTCCTGCACTGGAGTTCCGATCTTTCAGGTCCTGGGGGCTGCAGGTGCAGAGTCTTTACCAGGCGTCGGGATCTGGGAAGCAGGCAGTCGCGGTCAGGGGGAGCCTCGGGATTCCCTCTGCAGGCGTCGCTGTGGGGGCTCAGGGGGGGCAACTCTGGCTACTCACAGTCTCGCAGTCACCGGGGAGTCCTCCCCGAATGAAAATGTCACTTACCCAGTGTACATCTGTTCGTGGCATTAGTCGCTGCAGATTCACATGTTTGGCACAGTCCGCTGCCTGGTGTTGGGCTCGGAGTATTACAAGTTGTTTTTCTTCGAAGAAGTCTTTTTTGGTCACAGGACCGAAGGACTCCTCCCTCTTCGGCTCCATTGCGCATGGGCGTCGACTCCATCTTAGATTGTTTTCCCCGCAGAGGGTGAGGATGGAGTTGTTTGGTATAAATAGTGCCCATGCAATGGAGTGAATATGTATGTACGTTAAGAGTTTATAATAATTATTTACAAATGTACAGATGTTTAAGATTTATGATCTACTTCTAAACGGCTACAGGCTTCCCGGGGAGGTGGGAGGGTACATGTGAATCTGCAGCGACTAATGCCACGAACAGATGTACACTGGGTAAGTGACATTTTCAGTTCGATGGCATATGTTGCTGCAGATACACATGTTTGGCATAGACTATAAAGCAGTTACCTCCCCTAAAAGCGGTGGTTTAGCCTGTAGGAGTTGAAGTAGTTTGGAATAATGTTCTTAGTACAGCTTGGCCCACTGTAGCTTGTTGTGTATTTAGTACGTCTACACAGTAGTGTTTAGTAAACGTATGAGGCGTAGACCAGGTTGCAGCCTTACATATTTCGCTCATAGGAATGTTTCCTAGAAAGGCCATTGTAGCACCTTTCTTTCTGGTTGAGTGTGCCTTTGGTGTAATAGGCAATTCTCTTTTGGCTTTAAGATAGCATGTTTGAATACATCTGACTATCCATCTAGCAATGCCTTGTTTAGAGATTGGATTTCCTATGTGTGGTTTTTGAAAAGCTATGAACAGTTGTTTTGTTTTCCTGATTAGCTTTGTTCTGTCAATGTAATACATTAGTGCTCTTTTGATGTCTAATGTATGTAGTGCCCTTTCAGCCACAGAATTTGGTTGTGGGAAGAACACTGGCAATTCTACTGTTTGATTTAAATGGAATGGTGAGATTACTTTTGGCAGAAATTTTGGATTTGTTCTTAGAACTATTTTATTGTTGTGTATTTGAATAAATGGTTCTTGTATGGTAAATGCCTGTATTTCACTTACTCTTCTGAGGGATGTGATTGCAATGAGAAATGCGACCTTCCAGGTTAGATATTGCATTTCACAGGAATGCATGGGTTCGAAAGGTGGACCCATGAGTCTTGTTAAGACGATGTTAAGATTCCATGAAGGAACTGGTGGTGTTCTTGGTGGTATAATTCTTTTTAGCCCTTCCATGAATGCTTTAATAACTGGTATTCTAAATAGAGACGATGAATGAGTAGTTTGTAGGTAAGCAGATATTGCTGCGAGGTGTATTTTTATAGATGAAAAAGCGAGGTTTGCTTTTTGCAAATGTAGTAAGTATCCTACTATGTCTTTAGTAGAGGCATGTAATGGTTGTATTTGATTGGCATGGCAGTAGTAAACAAATCTTTTCCACTTAGATGCATAGCAGTGTCTAGTGGAAGGTTTTCTAGCTTGTTTTATGACCTCCATGCATTCTTGTGTGAGGTCTAAGTGTCCGAATTCTAGGATTTCAGGAGCCAAATTGCCAGATTCAATGATGCTGGGTTTGGATGCCTGATCTGTTGTTTGTGTTGTGTTAACAGATCTGGCCTGTTGGGTAGTTTGACATGCGGTACTAGTGAAAGGTCTAGTAGAGTTGTATACCAAGGTTGTCTTGCCCATGTGGGTGCTATCAGTATGAGTTTGAGTTGGTTTTGACTCAACTTGTTTACTAGATATGGAAGGAGAGGGAGAGGGGGAAAAGCGTACGCAAATATCCCTGACCAACTCATCCATAGAGCATTGCCTTGTGATTTGCGGTGTGGGTACCTGGATGCGAAGTTTTGGCATTTTGAGTTTTCTTTTGTTGCGAACAAATCTATCTGGGGTGTTCCCCAAATTTGAAAGTACTTGTTCAGAACTTGGGGGTGAATTTCCCATTCGTGAACTTGTTGGTGGTCTCGCGAAAGGTTGTCTGCTAGTTGGTTTTGTATTCCTGGAATAAATTGTGCTATTAGGCGAATGTTGTTGTGAATCGCCCACTGCCAAATTTTTTGTGTTAGGAGGCACAATTGTGTTGAGTGTGTTCCTCCTTGTTTGTTTAAATAATACATTGTTGTCATGTTGTCTGTTTTGACAAGAATGTATTTGTGTGTTATTATGGGTTGGAAGGCTTTTAACGCTAGAAATACTGCTAACAGTTCTAGGTAATTGATATGTGTAAAGAAATGGCTCCCTGTTGCAGTTACCCCCCACTTTTTGCCTGATACTGATGCTGACTTGACTGAGAAGTGTGCTGGGACCCTGCTAACCAGGCCCCAGCACCAGTGTTCCTTCACCTAAAATGTACCATTGTATCCACAATTGGCACACCCTGGCATTCAGATAAGTCCCTTGTAACTGGTACTTCTAGTACCAAGGGCCCTGATGCCAAGAAAGGTCTCTAAGGGCTGCAGCATGTCTTATGCCACCCTAGAGACCCCTCACTCAGCACAGACACACTGCTTACAAGCCTGTGTGTGCTAGTGAGAACAAAATGAGTAAGTCGACATGGCACTCCCCTCAGGGTGCCATGCCAGCCTCTCACTGCCTATGCAGTATAGGTAAGACACCCCTCTAGCAGGCCTTACAGCCCTAAGGCAGGGTGCACTATACCATAGGTGAGGGTACCAGTGCATGAGCACTGTGCCCCTACAGTGTCTAAGCAAAACCTTAGACATTGTAAGTGCAGGGTAGCCATAAGAGTATATGGTCTGGGAGTCTGTTTTACACGAACTCCACAGCACCATAATGGCTACACTGAAAACTGGGAAGTTTGGTATCAAACTTCTCAGCACAATAAATGCACACTGATGCCAGTGTACATTTTATTGTAAAATACACCACAGAGGGCACCTTAGAGGTGCCCCCTGAAACTTAACCGACTGTCTGTGTAGGCTGACTAGTTCCAGCAGCCTGCCACACCAGAGACATGTTGCTGGCCCCATGGGGAGAGTGCCTTTGTCACTCTGAGGCCAGTAACAAAGCCTGCACTGGGTGGAGATGCTAACACCTCCCCCAGGCAGGAGCTGTGACACCTGGCGGTGAGCCTCAAAGGCTCACCCCTTTGTCACAGCCCAGCAGGGCACTCCAGCTTAGTGGAGTTGCCCGCCCCCTCCGGCCACGGCCCCCACTTTTGGCGGCAAGGCTGGAGGGAACAAAGAAAGCAACAAGGAGGAGTCACTGGCCAGTCAGGACAGCCCCTAAGGTGTCCTGAGCTGAAGTGACTCTAACTTTTAGAAATCCTCCATCTTGCAGATGGAGGATTCCCCCAATAGGGTTAGGATTGTGACCCCCTCCCCTTGGGAGGAGGCACAAAGAGGGTGTACCCACCCTCAGGGCTAGTAGCCATTGGCTACTAACCCCCCAGACCTAAACACGCCCTTAAATTTAGTATTTAAGGGCTACCCTGAACCCTAGAAAATTAGATTCCTGCAACTACAAGAAGAAGGACTGCCCAGCTGAAAACCCCTGCAGCGGAAGACCAGAAGACGACAACTGCCTTGGCTCCAGAAACTCACCGGCCTGTCTCCTGCCTTCCAAAGATCCTGCTCCAGCGACGCCTTCCAAAGGGACCAGCGACCTCGACATCCTCTGAGGACTGCCCCTGCTTCGAAAAGACAAGAAACTCCTGAGGACAGCGGACCTGCTCCAAGAAAAGCTGCAACTTTGTTTCCAGCAGCTTTAAAGAACCCTGCAAGCTCCCCGCAAGAAGCGTGAGACTTGCCACACTGCACCCAGCGACCCCGACTCGGCTGGTGGCGATCCAACACCTCAGGAGGGACCCCAGGACTACTCTGATACTGTGAGTACCAAAACCTGTCCCCCCTGAGCCCCCACAGCGCCGCCTGCAGAGGGAATCCCGAGGCTTCCCCTGACCGCGACTCTTTGAACCTAAAGTCCCGACGCCTGGGAGAGACCCTGCACCCGCAGCCCCCAGGACCTGAAGGACCGGACTTTCACTGGAGGAGTGACCCCCAGGAGTCCCTCTCCCTCACCCAAGTGGAGGTTTCCCCGAGGAATCCCCCCCTTGCCTGCCTGCAGCGCTGAAGAGATCCCGAGATCTCTCATAGACTAACATTGAAAACCCGACGCTTGTTTCTACACTGCACCCGGCCGCCCCCGCGCTGCTGAGGGTGAAATCTCTGTGTGGACTTGTGTCCCCCCCGGTGCCCTACAAACCCCCCTGGTCTGCCCTCCGAAGACGCGGGTACTTACCTGCAAGCAGACCGGAACCGGGGCACCCCCTTCTCTCCATTCTAGCCTATGTGTTTTGGGCACCACTTTGAACTCTGCACCTGACCGGCCCTGAGCTGCTGGTGTGGTGACTTTGGGGTTGCTCTGAACCCCCAACGGTGGGCTACCTTGGACCAAGAACTGAACCCTGTAAGTGTCCTACTTACCTGGTAAAACTAACAAAAACTTACCTCCCCCAGGAACTGTAAAAATTGCACTAAGTGTCCACTTTTAAAACAGCTATTTGTCAATAACTTGAAAAGTATACATGCAATTTTTATGATTTGAAGTTCCTAAAGTACTTACCTGCAATACCTTTCGAACAAGATATTACATGTTAAATTTGAACCTGTGGTTCTTAAAATAAACTAAGAAAAGATATTTTTCTATATAAAAACCTATTGGCTGGATTTGTCTCTGAGTGTGTGTACCTCATTTATTGTCTATGTGTATGTACAACAAATGCTTAACACTACTCCTTGGATAAGCCTACTGCTCGACCACACTACCACAAAATAGAGCATTAGTATTATCTATTTTTACCACTATTTTACCTCTAAGGGGAACCCTTGGACTCTGTGCATGCTATTCCTTACTTTGAAATAGCACATACAGAGCCAACTTCCTACAATATGAAATTTTGTTTCGTGTATATCCCATTGTCCTTGAATGCTGTGGTGATTGAGGTGTGCTCCCCACCCTGTCATGGAAGCATCTGTTGTTATAACGTATTGAGGCACTGGGTCCTGAAATGTCCGCCCTTTGTTTACATTTTTGCTGTTCCACCATAGAAGCGAGAGGTATGTTTGGCGGTCTACCAACACCAGATCTTGAAGTTGACCCTGTGCCTGTGACCATTGTGATGCTAGACACTGTTGTAAGGGTCGCATGTGTAGTCTTGCGTTTGGGACAATGGCTATGCATGATGACATCATGCCTAGAAGTTTTAGCACAAATTTTGCTTGTATCTTTTGGTTTGGAAACATAGCACTTATTACCTTGTGGAATGCCTGCACTCTTTGTGGACTTGGAGTGGCAATTCCTTTTGATGTGTTGATGGTTGCTCCTAGATATTGTTGTGTCTGACACGGTTCTAGGTGTGATTTTGTATAGTTGATGGAAAACCCCAGTTCGTGAAGGGTTTGTATGACAAATGTGGTGTTTGCGCATTTTTTTACTGTGTTGGTCTTGATTAGCCAATCGTCTAAGTAAGGGAACACATGTATCTGTTGTCTCCTGATGTGTGCTGCTACTACTGCTAGACATTTTGTGAACACTCTTGGTGCAGTTGTTATTCCGAATGGCAACACCTTGAATTGGTAATGTATTCCTTTGAATACGAACCATAGGTACCTTCTGTGAGAAGGGTGTATTGGTATATGAAAGTACGCATCCTTTAGGTCTAATGTGGTCATGTAATCTTGCTGTTTGAGCAGTGGAATGATGTCTTGTAGTGTGACCATGTGAAAATGGTCCGATATGATGTAGGTATTTAGTGTCCTGAGATCTAATATTGGTCTTAATGTTTTGTCTTTTTTTGGAATTAGAAAGTACAGGGAGTAAACTCCTGTGTTTTTTTGTTGTACTGGTACTAACTCTATTGCATCCTTTTGCAGTAGTGCTTGAACTTCTAGTCCTAAAAGTTCTAAATGTTGTGGTGACATTTTGCGTGTTTTGGGAGGGATGTTTGGTGGGAAGTTGTGGAATTCTATGCAATAGCCATGTTTGATTATTGCTAATACCCAATTGTCTGTTGTAATCTGTAGGAAGTTGGCTCTGTTTGTGCTATTTCAAAGTAAGGAATAGCATGCACAGAGTCCAAGGGTTCCCCTTAGAGGTAAGATAGTGGCAAAAAGAGATAATACTAATGCTCTATTTTGTGGTAGTGTGGTCGAGCAGTAGGCTTATCCAAGGAGTAGTGTTAAGCATTTGTTGTACATACACATAGACAATAAATGAGGTACACACACTCAGAGACAAATCCAGCCAATAGGTTTTTATATAGAAAAATATCTTTTCTTAGTTTATTTTAAGAACCACAGGTTCAAATTCTACATGTAATATCTCATTCGAAAGGTATTGCAGGTAAGTACTTGAGGAACTTCAAATCATCAAAATTGCATGTATACTTTTCAAGTTATTCACAAATAGCTGTTTTAAAAGTGGACACTTAGTGCAATTTTCACAGTTCCTAGGGGAGGTAAGTATTTGTTAGGTTAACCAGGTAAGTAAGACACTTACAGGGCTTAGTTCTTGGTCCAAGGTAGCCCACCGTTGGGGGTTCAGAGCAACCCCAAAGTCACCACACCAGCAGCTCAGGGCCGGTCAGGTGCAGAGTTCAAAGTGGTGCCCAAAACACATAGGCTAGAATGGAGAGAATGGGGTGCCCCGGTTCCGGTCTGCCTGCAGGTAAGTACCCGCGTCTTCGGAGGGCAGACCAGGGGGGTTTTGTAGGGCACCGGGGGGGACACAAGTCCACACAGAAATTTCACCCTCAGCAGCGCGGGGGCGGCCGGGTGCAGTGTAGAAACAAGCGTCGGGTTTTCAATGTTAGTCTATGAGAGATCTCGGGATCTCTCCAGCGCTGCAGGCAGGCAAGGGGGGGGATTCCTCGGGGAAACCTCCACTTGGGCAAGGGAGAGGGACTCCTGGGGGTCACTTCTCCAGTGAAAGTCCGGTCCTTCAGGTCCTGGGGGCTGCGGGTGCAGGGTCTCTCCCAGGCGTCGGGACTTTAGGTTCAAAGAGTCGCGGTCAGGGGAAGCCTCGGGATTCCCTCTGCAGGCGGCGCTGTGGGGGCTCAGGGGGGACAGGTTTTGGTACTCACAGTATCAGAGTAGTCCTGGGGTCCCTCCTGAGGTGTTGGATCGCCACCAGCCGAGTCGGGGTCGCCGGGTGCAGTGTTGCAAGTCTCACGCTTCTTGCGGGGAGCTTGCAGGGTTCTTTAAAGCTGCTGGAAACAAAGTTGCAGCTTTTCTTGGAGCAGGTCCGCTGTCCTCGGGAGTTTCTTGTCTTTTCGAAGCAGGGGCAGTCCTCAGAGGATGTCGAGGTCGCTGGTCCCTTTGGAAGGCGTCGCTGGAGCAGGATCTTTGGAAGGCAGGAGACAGGCCGGTGAGTTTCTGGAGCCAAGGCAGTTGTCGTCTTCTGGTCTTCCGCTGCAGGGGTTTTCAGCTGGGCAGTCCTTCTTCTTGTAGTTGCAGGAATCTAATTTTCTAGGGTTCAGGGTAGCCCTTAAATACTAAATTTAAGGGCGTGTTTAGGTCTGGGGGGTTAGTAGCCAATGGCTACTAGCCCTGAGGGTGGGTACACCCTCTTTGTGCCCCCTCCCAAGGGGAGGGGGTCACAATCCTAACCCTATTGGGGGAATCCTCCATCTGCAAGATGGAGGATTTCTAAAAGTTAGAGTCACTTCAGCTCAGGACACCTTAGGGGCTGTCCTGACTGGCCAGTGACTCCTCCTTGTTTTTCTCATTATTTTCTCCGGCCTTGCCGCCAAAAGTGGGGCCTGGCCGGAGGGGGCGGGCAACTCCACTAGCTGGAGTGTCCTGCTGGGTTGGCACAAAGGAGGTGAGCCTTTGAGGCTCACCGCCAGGTGTGACAATTCCTGCCTGGGAGAGGTGTTAGCATCTCCACCCAGTGCAGGCTTTGTTACTGGCCTCAGAGTGACAAAGGCACTCTCCCCATGGGGCCAGCAACATGTCTCGGTTTGTGGCAGGCTAGCCATTATGGTGCTGTGGAGTTCGTGTTTGACAAACTCCCAGACCATATACTCTTATGGCTACCCTGCACTTACAATGTCTAAGGTTTTGTTTAGACACTGTAGGGGTACCATGCTCATGCACTGGTACCCTCACCTATGGTATAGTGCACCCTGCCTTAGGGCTGTAAGGCCTGCTAGAGGGGTGTCTTACCTATACTGCATAGGCAGTGAGAGGCTGGCATGGCACCCTGAGGGGAGTGCCATGTCGACTTACTCGTTTTGTTCTCACTAGCACACACAAGCTGGCAAGCAGTGTGTCTGTGCTGAGTGAGAGGTCTCCAGGGTGGCATAAGACATGCTGCAGCCCTTAGAGACCTTCCTTGGCATCAGGGCCCTTGGTACTAGAAGTACCAGTTACAAGGGACTTATCTGGATGCCAGGGTCTGCCAATTGTGGATACAAAAGTACAGGTTAGGGAAAGAACACTGGTGCTGGGGCCTGGTTAGCAGGCCTCAGCACACTTTCAATTGTAAACATAGCATCAGCAAAGGCAAAAAGTCAGGGGGCAACCATGCCAAGGAGGCATTTCCTTACATAATCTGTTGCCAAGATTGGTAGAATTGGCTTAGTCTTCCCCCCACTGGTGTTGAGTGAAGGGGTTGCGTGACTTGAAAGTCACTGTTTAGGTGGAGGTGTTTTTGGAGTCTGGAATCTTCCCCTACTCCTTGGGAATTGACCCCCCCTATATCCCCTGAAACCTCCCCTTTGGAAGGAACCCTGATATGGTGTGGTTCTTGTTTGTTGGCTGGTGGTGTCTGTGGGTTGGCCACGAAACCCCCCTCTAAATGGAGTTTTTCTGAAAGAGCCTCTGCTCTGCGGGGAGTAGAGTGCGCCCATGGCCTTGGCCGTGTCTGTGTCCTTTTTAAGTTTTTCAATGGCTGTATCCACTGCAGGGCCAAAAAGTTGTTTTTCGTTGAAGGGCATATTAAGGACAGCCTGCTGGATTTCAGGTTTGAAGCCTGAAGTGCGGAGCCAAGCGTGTCTCCTTATGGTGACAGCAGTGTTGACTGTTCTCGCTGCAGTATCGGCTGCGTCCAGTGAAGAGCGGATTTGATTGTTTGAGATCGTTTGTCCCTCTTCAACTATTTGCTGCGCCCTTTTTTGGTATTCTTGGGGAAGATGGTCTACGAGAAGTTGCATCTCATCCCAGTGAGCGCGGTCATATCTGGCCAGCAGCGCTTGAGAATTTGCGATGCGCCACTGGTTGGCTGCCTGTGATGCTACTCTTTTTCCTGCCGCATCAAATTTTCTGCTTTCTTTGTCCGGAGGTGGGGCGTCACCAGATGTATGGGAATTTGCTCTTTTGCGAGCTGCCCCTACTACTACGGAGTCAGGTGGTAACTGCGAAGTAATAAACACTGGATCTGTGGGTGGTGGTTTGTATTTTTTATCCACCCTTGGGGTGATGGCTCTGGATTTTACGGGCTCTTCAAAAATTTGTTTTGCGTGCCGTAACATCCCCGGTAGCATTGGGAGACATTGATATTGGCTATGTGTAGCCGAGAGGGTGTTAAATAAAAAATCATCCTCTATAGGATCTGAATGCAGTTGGACATTGTGGAATTCTGCAGCCCTAGCCACCAGTTGTGAGTATGAGGTAGTGTCCTCTGGCGGTGACGGCTTTGTGGGGTATGAATCTGGATCATTGTCCGGCACTGGGGTGTCGTATAGGTCCCAAGCGTCTTGATCCTGATCATCTTGACTTATGGTAGTTTGCGCTGGTGAGTGCATTTGTGGCGGTGTTTGCGCCGGCGATGCCTGTTGTAGTGGAGAGGGCGGAGGCGTGACTTTTTTGACCACTTTGGCTTGTGGTTGTGCGTCATCCTTGAGGAGACTGATCCTTCTTTTCCTCATTATTGGGGGAAGGGTTGATATCTTCCCTGTGTCTTGCTGGATGTACAGTCTCTTTTGTGTGTAGTCTGATTCTACACTTTGGAGCTCTTGTCCAAATCTGTGCATCTGGCCACTTATTCCTTGTTCCTCTGAGTAGGATGAAGGTGTGGTATTTTTCGGCGCCGAGAGAGAATCTTTTTTCGGTTTCGGCACCGACAGAATTTTTGTTCCTTTCGGCATGGATTCTCGGTGCCGATGTTTTTCGGTGCCGGTATCTTGTTTTTGTCTCTCGGAGCCGCTTTCTCGGCTCCGAGGTTGCTCCATGGCGGTCCCTCGACCGGAGTCGGGTGTCTTCGCTATGGGCGTGCCCTTTTTCGGCGCCTTCGACGGGTCGCCTGTTTTATGGGTCGAGCCATGGCCTGTTGGCAGTGGCGTCCCCTGGGCTTTCGTTTTGTCGATGGTTTTACTTTTCGACGTCTTACTCACAGTTTGTTGCTGTTGTTCGACGTCGGAGTCTCCGGATTCTGATTCCGGAACCGAGAATGTTTCCTCTTCGTCGTCGAAACGTTGTTTTGTCGGCGTGGACGCCATTTGTAGACACCTGGCTCTTCGGTCCCGGAGTGTTTTTCTGGACCGGAAGGCTCGACAGGCCTCACAGGTATCCTCCTTGTGCTCGGGGGACAAGCACAAGTTACAGACCAAGTGCTGATCTGTATAAGGATACTTACTGTGACATTTTGGGCAGAAACGGAACGGGGTCCGTTCCATCGGCTTCGATGTCGCACGCGGTCGGGCCGACCAGGCCCCGATGGGGGAATCGAAGCTACCCCAAAGTCTTCCGATGATCGGTGTCGATGTACCTAACTATCCCGATACCGAACGGAACAATACCGACGCTTTCTTCCGAGATTCTGACTAACTTTCCGAACCGAAACACGGAGCGAAAAGGAATACGTCCGAACCCGACAGCGGAAAAAAACAATCTAAGATGGAGTCGACGCCCATGCGCAATGGAGCCGAAGAGGGAGGAGTCCTTCGGTCCCGTGACCAAAAAAGACTTCTTCGAAGAAAAACAATTTGTAATACTCCGAGCCCAACACCAGGCAGCGGACTGTGCCAAACATGTGTATCTGCAGCAACATATGCCATCGAACGTGTTGTTTCTCCACAAGTCGAGCCGGGGGCGTCGGGTGCAGAGTAGCAAGTCTCACGCTTCCGGCGGGAAACGCAGTTGTCTTGAAGTTGCTCCTTTGAAACAAAGTTGCAGTCTTGGGTGAACAGAGCCGCTGTCCTCTGAGGATTCAGAGGTCGCTGGTCCTGGGGAGAGCGTCGCTGGGGCAGTGTCTTTCGAAGTGGGGAGACAGGCCGGTAGAGCTGGGGCCAAAGCAGTTGGTGTCTCCGTCTTCTCTGCAGGGTTTTTCAGCTTAGCAGTCCTCTTCTTCTTAGGTTGCAGGAATCTGAGTTCCTAGGTTCAGGGGAGCCCTTAAATACTAAATTTAAGGGCGTGTTTAGGTCTGGGGGGTTAGAAGCCAATGGCTACTAGCCCCGAGGGTGGGTACACCCTCTTTGTGCCTCCTCCCAAGGGGAGGGGGTCACATTCCTATCCCTATTGGGGGAATCCTCCATCTGCAAGATGGAGGATTTCTAAAAGTCAGATTCACCTCAGCTCAGGACACCTTAGGGGCTGTCCTGACTGGCCAGTGGCTCCTCCTTGTTATTCTCATTATCTCCTCCGGCCTTGCCGCCAAAAGTGGGGCCGTGGCTGGGGGGGGGGGGGGGGGGGGGGGGCAACTCCACTAGCTGGAGAGTCCTGTGGTGCTGTAACAAAGGGGGTGAGCCTTTGAGGCTCACCGCCAGGTGTTACAGTTCCTGCAGGGGGAGGTGTGAAGCACCTCCACCCAGTACAGGCTTTGTTACTAGCCACAGAGTGACAAAGGCACTCTCGCCATGTGGCCAGCAACATGTCTCGAGTGTGGCAGGCTGCTAAAACCAGTCAGCCTACACGGGTAGTTGGTTAAGGTTTCAGGGGGCACCTCTAAGGTGCCCTCTGGGGTGTAAGTTACAATAAAATGTACACTGGCATCAGTGTGCTTTTATTGTGCTGAGAAGTTTGATAACAAACTTCCCAGTTTTCAGTGTAGCCATTATGGTGCTGTGGAGTCCGTGTTTGACAGACTTCTAGACCATATACTCTTATGGCTACCCTGCACTTACAATGTCTAAGGTTTTGCTTAGACACTGTAGGGGCACAGTGCTCATGCACTTGTGCCCTCACCTATGGTGTAGTGCACCCTGCCTCAGGGCTGTAAGGCCTGCTAGAGGGGTGACTTATCTATACTGCATAGGCAGTTTGAGGTTGGCATGGCACCCTGAGGGGAGTGCCATGTCGACTTACTAGTTTTGTCCTCACCAGCACACACATGCTGGTAAGCAGTGTGTCTGTGCTGAGTGAGGGGTCCCCCAGGTGGCATAAGATATGCTGCAGCCCTTAGAGACCTTCCCTGGCATCAGGGCCCTTGGTACCAGAGGTACCAGTTACAAGGGACTTACCTGGATGCCAGGGTGTGCCAATTGTGGAAACAAAAGTACAGGTTAGGGAAAGAACACTGGTGCTGGGGTCTGGTTAGCAGGCCTCAGCACACTTTCAAATCAAAACTTATCATCAGCAAAGGCAAAAAGTCAGGGGGTAACCATGCCAAGGAGGCATTTCCTTACAGTGAGGCAATGTACTATCTATAAAGAAAGAGAAGAGATCCGGCTATCGAGGAAAGAGCCAGGTCTTAATCTGTTTCCTGAAGACAGGATAATTGTGCTCTTTCCTGAGTTTGAGCGGAAGAGAGTTCCAGATCCTAGCCGCGGCGATAGTAAAAGCTTTGTCCCCCCACTTCATTTTCTTGGTACGGGGGACAAAAATTTTAAAGGTGCTGGCAGAGCGCAGAAGGCGTGCCGGTCAGTGCCACTGTAAGTTGGTCATCAAGTACTTGGAACCGATCCCGTGGGTGGCTTTATGTACAATACAGAGTGCCTTAAAAGAGATCCGCTGGGCTATCGGAAGCCAATGCAGATTCCTAAGGCTCTCCGTAGCAGAGGCTGATTGTGGCAAATTCAATATTAGTCTGGCCGCCGTGTTCTGCATCAGCTGCAGTTTTTTTTTTTTTTTAGAGATCCTTTATCCAAATTGAGCAAGAGAGAATTGCCATAATCCAATCTGGACAGAACAGAGTGGCCGTAATTCGCCATTCTTTTAAAAGATAAGGAAAAAAATTCTTAAATTTCCTCAAAATCCACAAAGAGGATTTTGTGGTCTGGTTAACCTGAGCTTGAAAAGATAAATGATCAAAGAGAAATCCTAGATTCCTAGACGTGGATCCAGATAGAGGCAGAGTGCCACACTCTTTAGGCCACCAGATGGGGGACCATTGTACTATACTTATCCCAAAGCAAAGAACCTCGGTCTTATCGCAATTCAGTTTTAGCCAATTAGTCTTCACCCAGTTGCTAACCGCCAACATACAAGCGTTGAAACGGGCAGCAACTACCTCTGCGTCTTTGTTTATTGAGATGATAAGTTGCGTATCATCCGCGTATGAGGTAGGGATGAAGCCAAACGAACGTATTTTTAGTGCTGCCAGGGGAGCCACATAGATGTTAAATAAAGTGGGGCTAAGCGACGAGCCCTGAGGAACCCCACAGGGCAAAAGGTAAGCAGGGGATCTAAAATCTCCACAGCTTACCGTGGACCACCTGTTAGTGACAAAAGATTCAATAAAATAGATTAATGCATAATACAGAAATCCAGAAGAGACTTCTTTACCAACTGCTCCACCTTAAATTCATACCCTTGAATAATCCCAGGGTAGATTTCAAAACACAAAGGCTGCTCTTGTGTCAGGCAGAGTACCAGTTTGAAAGGGTTCCATTAGATCAGAGCTTTTGTGGAGGTCATTTTTCTCATGCAATGAAAAAAGGATCTTATGGAGAACCAGAGAGAAGAGGACGTTTAGGCAGGATTATCAATCCCTTAGTCTACACCTAGCAGATGCGGGAAATGATAATTCTTCCCAAACAACCATTTCTTTCATTATTAATACTGATGGCAACTTCGATAAATTCCTGATTGGTTTACTCCCCTGGTAATTGTATTCCCCACTAGCAACAAGCTGGATCCTAAAATCCTTTTTTTTTTTTTTTTTAGAAAAAAAAAAAAAAAAAAGACCTTCAAGAGCTCTGATCAGTATGTGCCTATTCAGACAGGTACGATGCCTGATCTGCAGAAGGAGGTAACCAGATGATGAAGTATGCCACCATTCTTTGGTGAGGGTTCCACATCCTAAACAGGGACCATGTCAGTGTCTCAAATCACTTTCTCCAATCTTCTTCAGTACCAGCCACACAATATAGGTTTGCCTTAACTTTTGTTTTGTGGTGTTCAAAGGAGACTGCATTGCAGACTCCTAATTTCTGCCATTCTCCCCCATTGGTATAGTATGTAAATACAAGTTCTTTAATTAGTATTGTGGAGTGGAAGGACAGATTAAAGGAGACTTGATCACCACAACATATTGTGTAAAATAATTAGAGGAAGGATTGTACATTTGGAAAACATTAATAAAAGCATAATAAGCACAACTGCTTAGACCAACTCCAGAATATTTGAACAACACTGCTTCTCTTTTTTTGTTCATACCTGAATGCTGCCTCATTCTGCTCCAGCTGTACTAAATCTAGGGTATTGCCTTGGATGGGATTCATTATGCGCACAACAGATGCCCACTGCCCATTCCCTGCCTTTGGGGCACCAAAGATGGCTTCCGGGAGGTTCTCATTCAGGAACGCAGCAGCCATTTCAGCAGCAAGCTCCCGTTCATCTTCTCCTGCGGCTTCCACCATTTCCTAGAGAGCAAAAGCATTAGAATATAATCACTGTGCCTAGACCACCATTTCCCAGCTGAACAGCGCCAATTTATATAAACTGACAGGAAGAGAAATCACCAGGAATTACACATTCATTAAGAGTCACATGCGCCTCAGCTTCACTGAACAGCAATTTTCTTTTTTTTCCCCAAGACTGGAGGATTGTGGCACACAGAAAAAGGCACAGTCAAGGAATAAAATCGCAACAATCTCACACAGATGCACTTAGTGTTTTACTGACACTACACATGATATGGTGCTTCAATCCTCTTCCTTTAGCAGCAGCTTTCCATTTCAAAGCCACTTAAAAGAAAGTTTCTAATAGTGGAGTGTGGATGCAGGGACTGGCGACTGTAAAGGTCACAATGTTTATTTAATTTCTCATGGTCGCACTCAATATATCATACTTCCCATCATAACTGTAGTGAAGTTACTGTCTAGTGACACTTTCGGCATATTCCACCTAATGGCCACTCCTCATACACAAAGGCACGGTTTATTTCCAAAATGCTTCACCTTTAGTTTTTCCTACCAATCTCTCCCAGAAGAGAAGGGCTCTGCAGGCCGAATGCCTTCAAAAAGGCTATACACAATCACACTTTGAAGCATCAATAACTACGGCAGCTGCATTCATGCTAACAGCAATGCACTTTGACCTGTAAAAGCTCCCCAGCACTGATAAAATGCAGTCTGAAGCAAGCCACAAAGATAACCAAGTCCGACAGGTTCTACACTGCAAAACATAGAACACATCCAACATCATGGAACCACAAAACCTGTTGGCGACTTTAAGGATATTATGCTACCCAGTACTTACTTCCGCCATCTGCTGCTTTCTCTGGGCTTTGGTGGCTTCAGTATATGCATTGTGGTCGGTCTCTATGATAATGAGGTTGTTGCTCTCAGGGTGAATGACAAACTTCCTGGGTGTGTACTGTAGCGGAAACGCCACCTGATTGAACACCGCACCAAGCTTTTCAAGTGCCAAAATCCTAAAAGAATAAAGGAAATAATCATGTGAACCTGGAGTGGATTTACTCACACACAAATGGATGTACATTAAAAACAAACATATGATTAAAACCAACATGGGAACTAGAGAGTAATGCTAAGCAGTCACAGATCATGTGTACTTTCTGCTTAATTTCACGGCCCACAAAATAAGAGAAACAGGTTTTCTTTTCTTGATTTAGCATTTGCGGGCCAAAGGACTAAATTGAACACAAATAAAAACGGTCTTTCAAATTTTGTATATAAAACCGTAGAACACACTGGTTATACTTGAGTCAAAGAGACTGGACCAGTTTTGTGGGCGGGATTTAAGGGCATGACCTGCAAATAGAAAGCAGAAATGTGTGGCATGGTGCCAACTTCACCGTAGAATTCTCTGTCTGTAGGGAACTAACATGGAAAGTCTACACTACGGCAATAATCGAGTCTGTAAATCCGGCCATTCGCAGGATCAAGTCCACAAAGTGTTAGCTGTGAAATCTTAGTGAAAATTGAGAAATCCTAAAGAGGAAAAAAAAACTGAAAGCAAAAGCAGAGCAGATACACTATTGAGTGTTCTTGTGGAAAGTAGCCAGCACAAAGGCCATCCACCGAAGCAGATTAAAATGCAACAAGGCCGTGGGAACTGATGGGGTCTGGGCATTACTGTGAGAATATCAAACTGCTTAAGTGGTTTGATATGTCCTTTAAATAAAGCCTTTAAAGGAGGATAAGATCTTACAAGTAGGAAATAATGAAAATGTCACTTACCCAGTGTACATCTGTTCGTGGCATCAGTCGCTGGAGATTCACATGTTCTGCATAGCTCGCCATCTGGTGTTGGGTCGGAGTGTTACAAGTTGTTTTTCTTCGAAGAAGTCTTTCGAGTCACGGGACCGAGTGACTCCTCCTTTTGTCTCCATTGCGCATGGGCGTCGACTCCATCTTCGATTGTTTTCCCCGCAGAGGGTGAGGTAGGAGTTGTGTTGTAGTAATAGTGCCCATGCAATGGAGTGACTAAGTATGTACCTATTTAAGGCTAAAATAATATATATACAAATATACAAAGTTGAAGCTAACTTCCGAATTGCTACAGGCTCCCGGGGAGGTGGGTGGGCACATGTGAATCTCCAGCGACTGATGCCACGAACAGATGTACACTGGGTAAGTGACATTTTCAGTTCGATGGCATCTGTCGCTGTAGATACACATGTTCTGCATAGACTAGTAAGCAGTTATCTCCCCAAAAGCGGTGGTTCAGCCTGTAGGAATGGAAGTGGTTTGAAATAACGTTCTTAACACGGCTTGACCTACTGTGGCTTGCTGTTTGGATAGCACGTCTACACAGTAGTGCTTGGTGAACGTGTGTGGCGTAGACCATGTGGCTGCCTTACATATTTCTTGCATTGGGATGTTTCCTAGAAAGGCCATGGTAGCACCTTTTTTTCTGGTTGAGTGTGCCCTTGGTGTAATGGGCAGTTGTCGTTTTGCTTTAAGGTAGCAGATTTGGATGCATTTAACTATCCATCTGGCTATACCTTGTTTTGATATTGGGTTTCCTGCATGAGGTTTTTGAAATGCAATAAATAGTTGTTTAGTCTTTCTGATGTTCTTCGTTCTGTCAATGTAGTACATTAATGCTCTTTTGACATCTAATGTATGTAGTGCCCTCTCAGCTACGGAATCTGGCTGTGGGAAGAACACTGGTAGTTCCACTGTTTGATTTAGGTGGAACGGTGAAATAACCTTTGGTAAAAATTTAGGATTAGTCCTTAGGACGACTTTATTTTTGTGTAGTTGTATAAAAGGTTCTTGTATTGTAAATGCCTGAATTTCGCTTACTCTTCTTAGAGATGTAATGGCGATGAGAAATGCAACCTTCCAGGTGAGGAACTGTATTTCGCAAGAGTGCATGGGTTCAAAAGGTGGACCCATGAGTCTTGTTAAGACAACATTTAAGTTCCATGAAGGAACAGGTGGTGTTCTTGGTGGTATAATTCTTTTAAGCCCTTCCATGAATGCTTTAATGACTGGTATCCTATATAGGGAAGTTGAATAGGTAGTCTGCAGGTATGCAGATATTGCCGCAAGGTGTATTTTAAAGGAAGAGAAGGCTAGGCTAGATTTCTGTAAGTGAAGCAAGTAACCCACTACATCCTTTGGAGTTGCGTGTATAGGTAGGATCTGATTATGATGGCAGTAACAGACAAACCTCTTCCATTTACTTGCATAGCAGTGCCTAGTGGACGGCCTTCTGGCTTGCTTTATGACTTCCATACATTCTTGGGTAAGTTGTAAGTGTCCGAATTGTAGGATTTCAGGAGCCAGATTGCTAGATTCAGCGATGCTGGATCTGGATGTCTGATCTGTCGGTTGTGTTGTGTTAACAGATCCGGCCTGTTGGGCAATTTGATGTCGGGTACTACTGATAGGTCTAGCAGTGTTGTGTACCAGGGTTGCCTTGCCCAAGTTGGTGCTATTAAAATGAGTTTGAGTTTGTTTTGACTCAATTTGTTTACCAGATAAGGAAGGAGAGGGAGAGGAGGAAAAGCGTAGGCAAATATCCCTGACCAGTTCATCCATAGGGCATTGCCTTGGGACTGCCTGTGTGGGTATCTGGATGCGAAGTTTTGGCATTTTGCGTTCTCTCTTGTTGCAAACAAGTCTATTTGAGGTGTTCCCCAGAGTCTGAAGTAAGTGTTTAGAACTTGGGGGTGAATTTCCCATTCGTGGACTTGTTGGTGATCTCGAGAGAGATTGTCTGCAAGTTGATTCTGGATCCCTGGAATGAACTGCGCTATTAGGCGAATGTGGTTGTGAATTGCCCATCGCCATATTTTCTGTGCTAGAAGACTCAACTGCGTTGAGTGTGTCCCCCCCTGTTTGTTTAGATAATACATAGTTGTCATGTTGTCTGTTTTGACAAGAATGTATTTGTGAGTTATAATTGGTTGGAAAGCCCGCAATGCGTGAAAAACTGCTAGCATTTCTAGGTGATTTATGTGCATTTTTGTTTGATGTACGTTCCATTGTCCTTGTATGCTGTGTTGATCGAGGTGTGCTCCCCACCCTGTCATGGAAGCATCTGTTGTTATTACGTATTGTGGCACTGGGTCTTGGAATGGCCGCCCTTTGTTTAAATTTATACTGTTCCACCATAGAAGCGAGAGGTAAGTTTGGCGGTCTATCAACACCAGATCTAGAAGGTGACCCTGTGCTTGTGACCATTGTGATGCTAGGCACTGTTGTAAGGGCCTTATGTGTAGTCTTATGTTCGGGACAATGGCTATGCATGAAGACATCATGCCTAGGAGTTGTAATATAATCTTTGCTAGTATTGTTTGCGTTGGATACATGCGTTGTATGATCTTGTTGAAATTTTGAATTCTTTGTGGACTTGGAGTGGCTACTCCTTTTGTTGTGTCTATTATGGCTCCCAGGTATTGTTGTACTTTGCACGGCAAAATGTTGGATTTTGCAAAGTTGACGGTGAAACCTAGTTTGTAGAGGGTTTGTATGATTTGATTTGTGTGTTGTAAGCACTTTGTTAGTGAATTGGTTTTGATTAGCCAATCGTCTAGATACGGGAATACATGTATTTGTTGCCTTCTGATGTGTGCAGCCACTACTGCTAGACATTTGGTAAAGACTCTTGGTGCGGTTGTTAAACCAAAAGGCAATACTTTGAATTGGTAATGTATTCCTTTGAATACGAACCGTAGGTATTTTCTGTGAGATGGATGTATTGGTATATGGAAATACGCGTCCTTGAGGTCTAAGGTTGTCATGTAGTCCTGTAGTTTTAGCAATGGTAACACCTCTTGTAGCATGACCATGTGAAAGTGGTCTGATTTGATGTAGGTGTTTAGTATTCTGAGGTCTAGGATTGGTCTCAGTGTTTTGTCCTTTTTTGGTATTAAGAAGTACAGTGAATAGACTCCTGTGTTTGTCTGTGTGATTGGTACTAATTCGATTGCATTCTTTTGCAATAGTGCTTGAACTTCTATTTCCAGAAGGTCGGAATGTTGTTTTGACAATTTCTGTGCTTTTGGTGGTATGTTTGGAGGGAATTGTAGGAATTCTATGCAATAACCATGTTGGATAATTGCTAAGACCCAAGTGTCTGTCGTTATTTCCTCCCATGCTTTGTAATAATGACCTATTCTTCCCCCCACTGGTGTTGTGTGGAGGGGGTGAGTGACATCTGAGTCACTGCTTGGTTGTAGGGGTTTTGGGGCTTTGAAATTTCCCTCTATTCCTAGGGAATTGCCCTCCTCTGTATTGGCCCCGAAAGCCTCCCCTGTACTGTCCCTGGTAGCTGGACGGTGTTGCCTGCGAGGTGCTGGCTTGTGTGGCCTGACCCCGAAACCCCCCTCAAAAGGGTGTCTTGCGGAAGGTGCTGTAGGTTCCTCTGCTCTGCGGGGAGTAGAGTGCGCCCATGGCCTTAGCAGTGTCAGTGTCTTTTTTAAGTTTTTCAATTGCCGTGTCCACTTCTGGTCCGAACAGTTGTTTTTCGTTGAATGGCATATTGAGCACTGCCTGCTGAATCTCTGGTTTGAACCCAGACGTTCTTAGTCATGCGTGCCTTCTAATGGTCACAGATGTATTAATTGTTCTTGCAGCTGTGTCTGCTGCGTCCATAGAAGATCGTATCTGGTTATTAGATATGTTCTGTCCTTCCTCAACCACCTGCTTTGCCCTTTTTTGAAGTTCCTTGGGTAGATGCTCGATGAGGTGTTGCATCTCATCCCAATGGGCTCTGTCATAGCGCGCAAGTAGTGCTTGAGAGTTAGCGATGCGCCACTGGTTTGCAGCTTGTACTGCGACTCTTTTCCCAGCTGCATCAAACTTGCGGCTCTCTTTATCTGGGGGTGGTGCGTCCCCAGATGTGTGGGAGTTGGCTCTCTTCCGAGCTGCTCCCACTACGACGGAATCTGGTGGCAGCTGTGTGGTGATGAAAACAGGGTCTGTAGGAGGTGCTTTATATTTCTTGTCCACCCTTGGCGTTATTGCCCTACTTTTGACCGGCTCCTTGAATATTTCCTTTGCGTGCCGAAGCATACCTGGCAGCATAGGCAGGCTTTGGTAGGAGCTGTGGGTGGAGGAGAGGGTGTTGAATAAAAAGTCATCCTCGACTTGTTCTGAGTGGAGGTTTACGTTGTGGAATTGTGCTGCTCTAGCCACCACTTGAGAATATGCTGTGCTGTCTTCAGGTGGTGAGGGCTTTGTTGGATATGCCTCCGGACTGTTGTCCGACACTGGGGCGTCATATAAGTCCCAAGCGTCTTGATCCTGGTCACCTTGGCTCATGGTGGTGTGAGCCGGGGAATGTGACGGAGTTTGCGCTGGTGAGAAGTTAAGTACAGGTGGAGGAGAGGGTGGCGGAGTCACCTTTTTCACCATTTTTGTTTGTTGCGCCTGTTCTGATTGAAACTCCAGTCTCCTTTTTCTCCTAATAGGGGAAAGGGTGCTTATTCTTCCTGTTCCCTGCTGTATGAAAATACGTTTTTGCGTATGGTCCACTTCGGTGGATTGCAGCTCTTCCTCAAACCTATGCTTACGCATCTGAGAGGACAGTGATTGCTCCTCTGTATAAGAGCCTGGACCTGGGTCGGTTACGGGTTGTTTCGGCACCGAAACCCTGCCTGTATCTTTTTTCGGCTCCGAGGTGGCTTTTTTCTTTTTAGGAGTCGAAACCTCTCGGCGTCGATCTTCGTCGGTGCCGCTGTCTCGGCGTCGAGCCGTTTCTACACCGCTATCTCGGTGTCGTTGCTTCTCTCCAGCACTTTCTCGATCCCGAGAAGGCTGCGTGCCGGTGTCTCGACCGGAGTCAGACGATCTCGGCACTGTTTTGGCCTTTTTCGGTGCCGATGGTCGGTCACCGAACTTATGGGTGGAGCCATGGCCTTGTGGCAGTGGCGTCCCCTGGGCCTTGTCACTTTTTTTATGTGTTGTTTTCGACGTCTTACTCACGGTTCTTTGATCGTCGAATTCCTCGGAGTCCGATTCGTGGATCGAAAAGGTTTCTTCTTCCTCTCGTTCCCCGAACTCTCGGTGCGCTGTCGGCGTGGACGCCATCTGAAGTCTCCTGGCTCGACGGTCACGGAGTGTCTTTCGGGACCGGAACGCGCGACAGGCTTCGCAAGTCTCTTCACTGTGCTCAGGTGACAGGCACAGGTTACAGACCAAATGTTGGTCTGTATACGGGTATTTGTTGTGGCATTTGGGACAAAAACGGAATGGGTTCCGTTCCATCGGCGGTGTTGGACACGCGGTCGGGCCGACCAGGCCCCGACGGGGGCTCGAAAACTACCCCGAAGGGCACCGGAGCGCGTCGAACCTCGATGCGGTGTTGAATCTAACTACGCCGATCCCGAACGCAACAATACCGACGAAAATCTTCCGAAATCTACTAACTTTCCGTTCCGAAACTCGGAGCGACAGGAACACGTCCGAACCCGATGGCGGAAAGAAAACAATCGAAGATGGAGTCGACGCCCATGCGCAATGGAGACAAAAGGAGGAGTCACTCGGTCCCGTGACTCGAAAGACTTCTTCGAAGAAAAACAACTTGTAACACTCCAACCCAACACCAGATGGCGAGTGTAAAGAAATGGCTCCCTGTTGCAGTTACCCCCCACTTTTTGCCTGATACTGATGCTGACTTGACTGAGAAGTGTGCTGGGACCCTGCTAACCAGGCCCCAGTGTTCTTTCACCTAAAATGTACCATTGTTTCCACAATTGGCACAACCCTGGCACCTAGGTAAGTCCCTTGTAACTGATACACCTGGTACCAAGGGCCCTGATGCCAGGGAAGGTCTCTAAGGGCTGCAGCATGTCTTATGCCACCCTAGGGACCCCTCACTCAGCACAGACACACTGCTTGCCAGCTTGTGTGTGCTGATGGGGAGAAAATGACTAAGTCGACATGGCACTCCCCTCAGGGTGCCATGCCAACCTCCCACTGCCTGTGGCATAGGTAAGTCACCCCTCTAGTAGGCCTTACAGCCCTAAGGCAGGGTGCACTATACCACAGGTGAGGGCATATGTGCATGAGCACTATGCCCCTACAGTGTCTAAGCAAAACCTTAGACATTGTAAGTGCAGGGTAGCCATAAGAGTATATGGGCTGGGAGTCTGTCAAAAACGAACTCCACAGCTCCATAATGGCTACACTGAATCCTGGGAAGTTTAGTATCAAACTTCGCAGCACAATAAATGCACACTGATGCCAGTGTACATTTTATTGTAAAATACACTACAGAGGGCACCTTAGAGGTGCCCCCTGAAACTTAACCGACTATCTGTGTAGGCTGACTGGTTCCAACATGTTGCTGGCCCCATGAGGAGAGTGCCTTTGTCACTCTGAGGCCAGTAACAAAGCCTGCACTGGGTGGAGATGCTAACACCTCCCCCAGGCAGGAGCTGTAACACCTGGCGGTGAGCCTCAAAGGCTCACCCCTTTGTCACAGCCCAGCAGGGCACTCCAGCTTAGTGGAGTTGCCCGCCCCCCTCCAGCCACGGCCCCCACTTTTGGCGGCAAGGCTGGAGGGAACAAAGAAAACAACAAGGAGGAGTCACTGGCCAGTCAGGACAGCCCCTAAGGTGTCCTGAGCTGAGGTGACTAACTTTTAGAAATCCTCCATCTTGCAGATGGAGGATTCCCCCAATAGGATTAGGGATGTGACCCCCTCCCCTTGGGAGGAGGCACAAAGAGGGTGTACTCACCCTCAGGGCTAGTAGCCATTGGCTACTAACCCCCCAGACCTAAACACGCCCTTAAATTTAGTATTTAAGGGCTCTCCCTGAACCTAGAATGAAAATGTCACTTACCCAGTGTACATCTGTTCGTGGCATCAGTCGCAGTAGATTCGCATGTTCTGCAATAGCTCGCCATCTGGTGTTGGGCCGGAGTGTTACAAGTTGTTTTTCTTCGAAGAAGTCTTTCGAGTCACGGGACCGAGTGACTCCTCCTTTTGTCTCCATTGCGCATGGGCGTCGACTCCATCTTCGATTGTTTTTCCCCGCAGAGGGTGAGGTAGGAGTTGAATTGTAGTAATAGTGCCCATGCAATGGAGTGACTAAGTATGCACCTATTTAAGGTTGAGATGACACATATATAAATAATTGAAGGTAACTTCCAAACTGCTACAGGCTCCCGGGGAGGCGGGTGGGCACATGCGAATCTACTGCGACTGATGCCACGAACAGATGTACACTGGGTAAGTGACATTTTCAGTTCGATGGCATCTGTCGCTGTAGATACGCATGTTCTGCATAGACTAGTAAGCAGTTATTTCCCCAAAAGCGGTGGATCAGCCTGTAGGAGTGGAAGTAGTCTGAAATAATGTTCTTAATACAGCTTGACCTACTGTGGCTTGTTGTGCGGATAACACGTCTACACAGTAGTGCTTGGTGAATGTGTGAGGCGTAGACCATGTGGCTGCCTTACATATTTCTTGCATTGGGATGTTTCCTAGAAAGGCCATGGTAGCACCTTTCTTTCTGGTTGAGTGTGCCCTTGGTGTAATGGGCAGCTGTCGTTTAGCTTTAAGGTAGCAGATTTGGATGCATTTAACTATCCATCTGGCTATACCTTGTTTTGAAATTGGGTTTCCTGCATGAGGTTTTTGAAATGCAATAAAGAGTTGTTTAGTCTTTCTGATGTTTTTTGTTCTGTCAATGTAATACATCAATGCTCTTTTGACATCTAATGTATGTAGTGCCCTTTCAGCTACGGTATCTGGCTGTGGAAAGAACACTGGAAGTTCCACTGTTTGATTTAGATGGAACGGTGAAATAACCTTTGGCAAAAATTTAGGATTGGTCCTTAGGACGACTTTATTTTTGTGTAGTTGTATAAAAGGTTCCTGTATTGTAAACGCCTGAATCTCGCTTACTCTTCTTAGGGAAGTAATGGCGATGAGAAATGCCACCTTCCAGGTTAGGAACTGTATGTCGCAGGAGTGCATGGGTTCAAAAGGTGGACCCATAAGTCTAGTTAGGACAACATTTAGGTTCCATGAAGGAACAGGTAGTGTTCTTGGTGGTATAATTCTCCTAAGGCCCTCCATGAATGCTTTAATGACTGGTATCTTATATAGGGAAGTTGAATAGGTAGTCTGCAGGTATGCAGATATTGCTGCAAGGTGTATTTTAATGGAAGAGAAAGCTAGGTTAGATTTTTGTAAGTGAAGCAAGTAACCCACTACATGTTCTGGAGTTGTGTGTAATGGTTGTATTTGATTAATATGGCAGTAGCAAACAAACCTCTTCCATTTACTTGCATAACAGTGCCTGGTGGATGGCCTTCTGGCTTGTTTTATGACTTCCATACATTCTTGGGTAAGTTGTAAGTGCCCGAATTCTAGGATTTCAGGAGCCAGATTGCTAGATTCAGCGATGCTGGATCTGGGTGTCTGATCTTTTGGGTGTGCTGTGTCAACAGATCTGGCCTGTTGGGCAATTTGATGCAGGGTACCACTGATAGGTCTAGCAGCGTTGTGTACCAGGGTTGCCTTGCCCAAGTTGGTGCTATCAATATGAGTTTGAGTTTGCTTTGACTGAGTTTGTTTACCAGGTAAGGAAGGAGAGGGAGAGGAGGAAAAGCGTAAGCAAATATCCCTGACCAGTTTATACATAGGGCATTGCCTTGGGATTGTTTGTGTGGGTATCTGGATGCGAAGTTTTGGCATTTTGCGTTCTCCCTTGTTGCAAACAAGTCTATCTGAGGTGTTCCCCAGAGTTTGAAATAAGTGTTCAGAATTTGGGGGTGAATTTCCCATTCGTGGACTTGTTGATGATCTCGAGAGAGATTGTCTGCGAGTTGATTTTGGATCCCTGGTATAAACTGTGCTATTAGGCGAATTTGGTTGTGAATTGCCCAATGCCAAATTTTTTGTGCTAGCAGGCTTAACTGCGTGGAGTGCGTCCCCCCCTGCTTGTTTAGATAATACATTGTTGTCATGTTGTCTGTTTTGACGAGAATGTATTTGTGAACTATTATTGGTTGGAAGGCTTTTAGTGCTTGAAAAACTGCTAGAAGTTCTAGGTGATTGATATGCAGTTTTGTTTGATGTACGTTCCATTGTCCTTGTATGCTGTGTTGATCGAGGTGTGCTCCCCACCCTGTCATGGAAGCATCTGTTGTTATTACGTATTGTGGCACTGGGTCTTGGAAAGGCCGCCCCTTGTTTAAATTTATGTTGTTCCACCACAGAAGCGAGAGGTAAGTTTGGCGGTCTATTAACACCAGATCTAGAAGGTGACCCTGTGCTTGAGACCACTGTGATGCTAGGCATTGTTGTAAGGGCCTCATGTGCAGTCTTGCGTTTGGGACAATGGCTATGCATGAAGACATCATGCCTAGGAGTTGTAATACCATCTTTGCCTGTATCTTTTGTGTTGGATACATGCGTTGTATGATGGTGTTGAAATTTAGAATTCTTTGTGGACTTGGAGTGGCTACTCCCTTTGATGTGTCTATTATGGCTCCTAGGTATTGTTGTACCTTGCGCGGCAGAATGTTGGATTTTGTAAAGTTGACGGTGAACCCGAGTTTGAAGAGGGTTTGTATGATCTGATTTGTGTGATTTGAGCACTGTATGAACGAATGGGCCTTGATTAGCCAGTCGTCCAAATATGGGAACACATGTATTTGCTGCCTTCTTATGTGTGCAGCGACTACCGCTAGACATTTGGTAAAGACTCTTGGTGCGGTTGTTAATCCGAAAGGCAGTACCTTGAATTGGTAATGTATTCCTTTGAATACAAACCTTAGGTATTTCCTGTGCGATGGGTGTATTGGTATATGGAAATAAGCATCCTTGAGGTCTAAAGTTGCCATGTAGTCGTGTAGTTTTAGCAATGGCAATACTTCTTGTAGTGTGACCATGTGGAAGTGGTCTGATTTGATGAAAGTGTTCACTACTCTGAGGTCTAGGATTGGTCTCAGTGTTTTGTCCTTCTTTGGTATCAGAAAGTACAGTGAGTAAACTCCTGTGTTTATTTGTGTGTTTGGCACTAATTCGATTGCATTCTTTTGCAATAGTGCCTGCACTTCTATCTCCAGGAGATTGGAATGGTGTGTTGTTAAATTTTGTGCTTTTGGTGGTATGTTTGGAGGGAATTGTAGAAATTCTATGCAATAACCATGTTGGATAATTGCTAGAACCCAAGTGTCTGTAGTGATTTTCTCCCATGCTTTGTAATAATGACCTATTCTTCCCCCCACTGGTGTTGTGTGGAGGGGGTGAGTGACATGTGAGTCACTGTTTAGTAGTAGGGGTTTTGGGGCTTTGAAATCTTCCTCTATTTCTAGGGAATTGCCCTCCTCTATATTGTCCCAGAAAACCTCCTCTATACTGTCCCTGGTAACTGGACGGTGTGGCTTGTGAGGTGCTGGCTTGTGTGCTTTGACCCCGAAACCCCCCTCGAAAGGGCGTTTTACGGAATGTGCTGTAATTCCCTCTGCTCTGCGGGGAGTAGAGTGCGCCCATGGCTTTGGCAGTGTCCGTATCTTTTTTGAGTTTCTCAATCGCTGTGTCCACTTCTGGACCGAACAGTTCTTTTTCATTAAAAGGCATATTGAGAACTGCTTGTTGAATCTCTGGTTTAAATCCAGACGTTCGGAGCCATGCATGCCTTCTGATAGTTACAGATGTATTAATTGTCCGTGCAGCTGTATCTGCAGCGTCCATGGAGGAGCGTATCTGGTTGTTGGAGATGGTCTGTCCCTCCTCAACCACTTGTTTTGCCCTATTTTGTAAGTCCTTGGGCAGATGTTCAATGAGATGTTGCATCTCGTCCCAGTGGGCTCTGTCATAGCGCGCAAGTAGTGCCTGGGAGTTCGCGATGCGCCACTGGTTTGCAGCTTGTGCTGCGACTCTTTTACCAGCTGCATCGAACTTGCGGCTTTCTTTATCTGGGGGTGGTGCATCTCCAGATGTGTGAGAGTTGGCCCTTTTCCTAGCTGCTCCTACAACGACAGAGTCTGGTGGCAGCTGTGTAGTGATGAAAACCGGGTCCGTAGGAGGCGGCTTATACTTTTTTTCCACCCTTGGTGTGATTGCCCTACTTTTGACCGGCTCCTTAAAGATGTCTTTTGCGTGCCGGAGCATACCAGGGAGCATAGGCAGGCTTTGGTATGAGCTGTGGGTGGAGGAGAGTGTGTTGAATAAGAAATCATCCTCGACCTGTTCTGAGTGGAGGCTTACATGGTGAAATTGTGCTGCTCTAGCCACCACTTGAGAGTACGCAGTGCTGTCTTCTGGTGGAGATGGCTTTGTAGGGTATGCCTCCGGACTGTTATCTGACACTGGGGCGTCGTATAGGTCCCATGCGTCCTGATCTTGGTCACCCTGGCTCATGGTGGTGTGAGCTGGGGAGTGTGATGGAGTTTGTGCTGGTGAAACGTTAATCACGGGCGGAGGAGAGGGTGGTGGTGTAACTTTTCACCACTTTTGGTTGTGGTGTTTGTTCCGTCTGGAACTCCAACCTTCTCTTTCTCCTAATGGGGGGAAGGGTGCTTATTTTTCCTGTCCCCTGCTGAATGAAGATACGCTTTTGCGTATGGTCCACATCAGTTGCTTGTAGCTCTTCCTCAAACCTATGCTTCTGCATTTGGGAGGTTAGCGAGTGCTCTTCTGTATAAGAGCCTGAAGCTGGGTCGCTTGCAGTTTGTTTCGGCATCGAAACTTTGTCTGCGTGTTTTTTCGGCTCCGAGGTGACTTTTTTCCTTTTCGGGGCCGAAACCTCTCGGCGTCGATCTGTTTCGGTGCCGCTGTCTCGGCGTCGAGCCGTGTCCACACCGGCATCTCGGTGTCGAGGCTTGTCTCCAGCACTTTCTCGGTCCCGAGAAGGCTGCGTGCCGGTGTCTCGACCGGAGTCGGACGATCTCGGCACTGTTTGGGCCTTTTTCGGTGCCGACGGTCGGTCACCGAATTTATGGGTCGAGCCATGGCCTGGTGGCAGTGGCGTCCCCTGGGCCTTGTAAATGTTCCTCTGAGTGGATTTCGACGTCTTACTCACGGTTTGTGTATCGTCGAATCCTTCGGAGTCTGAGTCTTGGATCGAGAAGGTACCTTCCTCTTCCTGTTCCTCGAACTCCCGTTGGGCTGTCGGTGCGGACGCCATCTGAAGTCTTCTGGCTCGACGGTCTCGGAGTGTTTTTCGGGACCGGAACGCACGACAGGCCTCGCAGGTGTCTTCGCTGTGCTCAGGTGACAGGCACAGGTTGCAGACCAAGTGTTGGTCTGTGTAGGGGTATTTATTGTGGCATTTGGGGCAGAAACGGAACGGGGTCCGTTCCATCGGCGTTCTTCAGCACGCGGTCGGGCCGACCAGGCCCCGACGGAGGATCGAAAAACTACCCCGAAGGGCACCGGAGCTCTTCGATCTTCGATGCGGTGTGGAATCTAAGTACGCCGATCCCGAACGCAACAATACCGACGAAAATCTTCCGAAATTAGCTAATTTTCCGTTCCGAAACTCGGAGCGACAGGAACACGTCCGAACCCGATGGCGGAAAAAAAACAATCGAAGATGGAGTCGACGCCCATGCGCAATGGAGACAAAAGGAGGAGTCACTCGGTCCCGTGACTCGAAAGACTTCTTCGAAGAAAAACAACTTGTAACACTCCGGCCCAACACCAGATGGCGAGCTATTGCAGAACATGCGTATCTACAGCGACAGATGCCATCGAACATTAGATTCCTGCAACAACAAGAAGGACTGCCTAGCTGAAAACCCTGCAGAGGAAGACCAGAAGACAACAACTGCCTTGGCTCCAGAAACTCACCGGCCTTCCAAAGAACTCTGCTCCAGCGACGCCTTCCAAAGGGACCAGCGACCTCTGAATCCTCTGAGGACTGCCCTGCTTCGACGACGACAAGAAACTCCAGAGGACAGCGGACCTGCTCCAAAAAGACTGCAACTTTATCCAAAGGAGCAGCTTTAAAGAACCCTGCAATCTCCCCGCAAGAAGCGTGAGACTTGCAACACTGCACCCGGCGACCCCGACTCGGCTGGTGGAGAACCAACACCTCAGGGAGGACCCCCGGACTACTCTACGACTGTGAGTACCAAAACCTGTCCCCCCTGAGCCCCCACAGCGCCGCCTGCAGAGGGAATCCCGAGGCTTCCCCTGACCGCGACTCTCTGAAACCTAAGTCCCGACGCCTGGAAAAGACCCTGCACCCGCAGCCCCCAGGACCTGAAGGACCGGACTTTCACTGCAGAAGTGACCCCCAGGAGTCCCTCTCCCTTGCCCAAGTGGAGGTTTCCCTGAGGAAGCCCACCCTTGCCTGCCTGCAGCGCTGAAGAGATCCCTTGATCTCTCATTGACTTCCATTGCGAACCCGACGCTTGTTCTAACACTGCACCCGGCCGCCCCCGCGCCGCTGAGGGTGAAATTTCTGTGTGGGCTTGTGTCCCCCCCGGTGCCCTACAAAACCCCCCTGGTCTGCCCTCCGAAGACGCGGGTACTTACCTGCTGGCAGACTGGAACCGGGGCACCCCCTTCTCTCCGTTGAAGCCTATGCGTTTTGGGCACCACTTTGAACTCTGCACCTGACCGGCCCTGAGCTGCTGGTGTGGTAACTTTGGGGTTGCTCTGAACCCCCAACGGTGGGCTACCTTGGACCAAGAACTGAACCCTGTAAGTGTCTTACTTACCTGGTAAAACTAACAAAAACTTACCTCCCCCAGGAACTGTGAAAATTGCACTAAGTGTCCACTTTTAAAATAGCTATTTGTGAATAACTTGAAAAGTATACATGCAATTGAAATGATTCAAAGTTCCTAATGTACTTACCTGCAATACCTTTCAAACAAGATATTACATGTTAAATTTGAACCTGTGGTTCTTAAAATAAACTAAGAAAAGATATTTTTCTATAACAAAACCTATTGGCTGGATTTGTCTCGGAGTGTGTGTACCTCATTTATTGTCTATGTGTATGTACAACAAATGCTTAACACTACTCCTTGGATAAGCCTACTGCTCGACCACACTACCACAAAATAGAGCATTAGTATTATCTCTTTTTACCACTATTTTACCTCTAAGGGGAACCCTTGGACTCTGTGCATGCTATTCCTTACTTTGAAATAGCACATACAGAGCCAACTTCCTACAGCGAGCTATGCAGAACATGTGTATCTACAGCGACAGATGCCATCGAACATAAGATTTAGGCTTGAAATATAAAGTTTATCAGGAGCCTGAAATGATACAAGGGTATTTTAAGGGCTACACATGCTTGAGCACAAGGAAGGAAGGTTGAAACAAATGATTAAGACTTTTTTTGTCTCAGAACCTAATGTAAATTGCACAGATGATACCAAATCTCATGTACCTCAGAGTGTTGGTGGAAATGGCAACAATGCCCTCAGGACACTGTTCGGAGGCAAAACCTGAGGCAAACTCCAATGTCTCGTACGACAGAGGTGTGAGGTGGAAGCGGGACTGGTAGGAATAGCTCAACCATGAGCGGCTTGACATGGCCAGCACCTGCAACAAAGCAAAGATCATCAACAGTCACAATGTGGAAGCATGACACACTGAAGGTAAGATGGTTGCACTAAAGCACAGTTCTAATTTACTGATTATAAGGATATAAACAGACTCCCACAACACAGACTAAGGTTTGGCCAATTAACCGGTGGACATCCATTGCATTGGTACTAGCACGGAACGCACTCACTCCCGAATTTCATATGGATTAATTGTACAACTGAGAAAAGCCTCTGCAGGGGACGATAAGCATTAGAAAGAATAAAGGACATACATATTCAATTCAATGATTGGGCCTTTTACAGACCCCTAGTTTTTTGCTATTTAGCGGATCACATATTTAAAGAGTGTAGGAAGCTGGCCTGTTGTGTAGTGGGCATTCATGGTACTTACACCTTATACCGGGTCTCCCCTGTCAATGAAGTGTAGGCAGTGTCTAGAAGCCAGGCTCTCTAGAGGTAGCTGTGGATGAGCAGCCAAGGCTTATCTAGAAGACATGCAAAGCTTATACAATACCACTACTGTCTCACATTACTTACACACAAGAAAGAAAACACTTGGTTGTCTAAAATACATATATACACACACACACACACACACTAATAAATCGCAAGAGGCAAAAAAAAAAAGTTAGAAAACAGTGTAAAATAGCAATAAGCATTAATAAGAAAAAGACACCCAGAATAGCCTGCAGGGAATCAGCAGTGGATTACTGACGATGGAGACCTGTAGAGAGAGGGGACTAAGTCCAGGGGGAGTAGGAGATACTACACACTCAAGAGGTAGCTTTTGGAGTTGGTCGACGAGGAAGGAAGACAGGTCAGCACTGCAGCACAGAAGCTGGAGAAGAGTTCCTGATGCGTGCAAAAGGTGTCCCGCGCTGGAAGCTGGATTGCAGATGGGTGTCGGTGAACGATTTCCACCAACAAGCCTTGGCAAAGGCAAATTTGCAGCTGGAGGAAAAAGGGCTGCCGGGGACCAGCAAGGTCCAAGAGGAGTCTACCCAGGAAGGGGAGTCTCGGGGGACCCTCCGCGTCGCAGAAGGCCCACAGGAGCAGAGGCAGCACCCACAGGTGGCCCACAGGACAGGGACACAGAAGTCGCTGAAGCAGCCCACGCAGCACCACAGATGTTGCTCCCACGTCGCCGGAGCACGCCGAGGCCCAGGATTTGCAGGAGGGAGTGCTGGGGGCTGGAGCTACAAGTTGCCTGAAGTTCCCCTTGGAAGTGAAGCAAACAAGCCTTGGCAGCTGCAAAGGACGTGGTGCACGGGGATGCTGTCTTGCGTGGAGTGGAAAGGACTGACCACCACCAAAGTGCGACAGCTGGTAGAGAGGACCAAGGGAGACTATCCAGACCACCCATGATGCAGGACCCATGCCACTCAGGATGCGCGGAGATCCCCGCAGCCGGTCGTCGAATGAGTCCGGTACCTGCGGATGCAGGGGAGTAATGCCTTCACCCCAAGGGAGATTGCTTCTTCTTCTTGGGCAGGCTGAAGAGTTGCAGTCTTCTGAAGATGCATGGCCAGGGAAATGTTGCAAAGCTGACAGGAATTCTGGATACAATGTTGCAGAACAGTCTTCCTTGTGGATCTGCAGCTTGTAGGTTCCTGGAGGGCCCAGTGACGGTTCCGGAGGCCAGAAGGCAAAGCAGAGGTTGCAGAGGGGTCCTGCAGGAATCTTGCAAGCCAAATCTGAGGACCCACCCCAGAGGAAGACCCTATATAACCCAAAGAGGGAGCTTGGTCACCTAACCAGGTAACTACCTATCAGAGGGTGCCTCTGACGTTACCTGCCTGGCCTGGCCACTCAGATGCTCCCAGATTTCCCTGCCAACCATGGAATCAAGAAGACAGAACCCAAGGACCCTCTGGAGGAGCTTTGGGTACCGACAGGGGAGCGGTCACTCCCCTTTCCTTTGTCCAGTTTCACGCCAGAGCAGGGACTGGGGGTTCCTGAACCAGTGCTGACTTGTTTATGCACGGAGGGCACCAAATGTGCCCTTCAAAGCAAAACCAGTGGTTTGGGCAGGCTACCCCTCCCACTCTAGTCACACCTATTTCCTAAGGAGAGGGTGTTACCTCCCTCCCAAAGGTAATCCTTTGTTCTGCTTTGCTGGGTTGATCAGATCAAGCAGCAGGAGAGCAGAAACCTGTCTGACGGTGGCAGCAGCTGGGCTGCCTGGAAAACCCTGCAAGACTGGTGGTAGCAATGCTGGGGGTCCTCTAAGGAGGCCCCAGAGTGCATGGAATCATACTTCCAATACTTGCAACAGTATTGGTGTATGATTCCGACATGTTTGATACCAAACATGCCCAGGTTCAGAGTTACCATTATTTAGCTGGACATAGGTAGTGATATATGTCCAGTACACCCATAAAATGGCATCCCCAAACTCATGAAGTCCCGTAAGACGGGGCTGGAGTTTGTGGGGCACCTCTGCTAGTGAAGGGTTGCCCTAACACACAGGTACCTGCACCCTGCCGTCTGGGCTGAGAGGGCCTACCATAGGGGTGACTTGCACACGGTTCACATAGACTGCAATGGCAGACCTGCAGAACCCTTTGCATGGGCTCTCTATGGGTGGCAGACTAATGGCTGCAGCCCAAAGGGATCCCCTATACCCTGGGTACTCAGGTACCATATATTAGTGACTTATATGGGGGGACCAGTATGCCAATTGTGGGGAGAAAAGGTTAGTAGCAACCAAATTTAGAGGAGAGAGCATACTCACTGGGGTCCTGGTTAGCAGGATCCCAGTGAACACAGTCAGTCAAACACACGGACAGCAGGCATAAAATGGGGGTAACCATGCCAAGAAAGAGGGCACTTTCTTACAACGAGAAATTGATTCAGAAGCTTGATGCCTACAATTTCATGCTAGGGAGCCACAAAAAAAACGGTGAAGCTTTGTTTACCGATTCTATTTTCAGTTAATGCACGCTGGCCATGGCAGCCAAGCAGCATCTCTTTACTGCAAACAAAAGATGTGCTTGAAACAATGCGGTTATGGTCAGGAGGGACTTGGCTTACACTCACTTCTTTTCCTACTCATCTGTGTTCCTTCACCGGATTTCCTAGGGGTAGGGGAGAGCGAGAAGGCCAGACCTGTCTGCAGTGTCTATAGAGTTTAAGAGCACAAGCTTGCCACCCTGCTGTATATATTCTGCAGTTTTTTTTTTTTTTTACTTCTTTCCATGTCTGTGTAAATATGCGGGCAATAAAACACTGCCATGGGATGAGCAAGGAGGCACCTGAATGTGGGATCTTTCAACTGGACTGTAGTTTGCTTTTTGTCAGAGGAATGTAAAAATGTGTGTAGGAAGTTGGCTCTGTATGTCCTATTTCAAAGTAAGGAATAGCATGCACAGAGTCCAAGGGTTCCCCTTAGAGGTAAAATAGTGGTAAAAAGAGATAATACTAATGCTCTATTTTATGGTAGTGTGGTCGAGCAGTAGGCTTATCCAAGGAGTAGTGTTAAGCATTTGTTGTACATACACAGACAATAAATGAGGTACACACACTCAGAGACAAATCCAGCCAATAGGTTTTGTTATAGAAAAATATCTTTTCTTAGTTTATTTTAAGAACCACAGGTTCAAATTCTACATGTAATATCTCATTCGAAAGGTATTGCAGGTAAGTACTTTAGGAACTTCAAATCATCAAAATTGCATGTATACTTTTCAAGTTATTCACAAATAGCTGTTTTAAAAGTGGACACAGTGCAATTTTCACAGTTCCTAGGGGAGGTAAGTATTTGTTAGGTTAACCAGGTAAGTAAGACACTTACAGGGCTTAGTTCTTGGTCCAAGGTAGCCCACCGTTGGGGGTTCAGAGCAACCCCAAAGTCACCACACCAGCAGCTCAGGGCCGGTCAGGTGCAGAGTTCAAAGTGGTGCCCAAAACACATAGGCTAGAATGGAGAGAAGGGGGTGCCCCGGTTCCGGTCTGCTTGCAGGTAAACATCCGCGTCTTCGGAGGGCAGACCAGGGGGGGTTTTGTAGGGCACCGGGGGGGACACAAGCCCACACAGAAATTTCACCCTCAGCAGCGCGGGGGCGGCCGGGTGCAGTGTAGGAACAGGCGTCGGGTTCGCAATGTTAGTCTATGAGAGATCTCGGGATCTCTTCAGCGCTGTAGGCAGGCAAGGGGGGGGTTCCTCGGGGAAACCTCCACTTGGGCAAGGGAGAGGGACTCCTGGGGGTCACTTCTCCAGTGAAAGTCCGGTCCTTCAGGTCCTGGGGGCTGCGGGTGCAGGGTCTCTCCCAGGCGTCGGGACTTAGGATTCAAAGAGTCGCGGTCAGGGGAAGCCTCGGGATTCCCTCTGCAGGCGGCGCTGTGGGGGCTCAGGGGGGACAGGTTTTGGTACTCACAGTATCAGAGTAGTCCTGGGGTCCCTCCTGAGGTGTTGGATCTCCACCAGCCGAGTCGGGGTCGCCGGGTGCAGTGTTGCAAGTCTCACGCTTCTTGCGGGGAGCTTGCAGGGTTCTTTAAAAGCTGCTGGAAACAAAGTTGCAGCCTTTCTTGGAGCAGGTCCGCTGTCCTCGGGAGTTTCTTGTCTTTTCGAAGCAGGGGCAGTCCTCAGAGGATGTCGAGGTCGCTGGTCCCTTTGGAAGGCGTCGCTGGAGCAGGATCTTTGGAAGGCAGGAGACAGGCCGGTGAGTTTCTGGAGCCAAGGCAGTAGTCGTCTTCTGGTCTTCCTCTGCAGGGGTTTCAGCTAGGCAGTCCTTCTTGTAGTTGCAGGAATCTAATTTTCTAGGGTTCAGGGTAGCCCTTAAATACTAAATTTAAGGGCGTGTTTAGGTCTGGGGGGTTAGTAGCCAATGGCTACTAGCCCTGAGGGTGGGTACACCCTCTTTGTGCCTCCTCCCAAGGGGAGGGGGTCACAATCCTAACCCTATTGGGGGAATCCTCCATCTGCAAGATGGAGGATTTCTAAAAGTCAGAGTCACCTCAGCTCAGGACACCTTAGGGGCTGTCCTGACTGGCCAGTGACTCCTCCTTGTTGCTTTCTTTGTTCCCTCCAGCCTTGCCGCCAAAAGTGGGGGCCGTGGCCGGAGGGGGCGGGCAACTCCACTAAGCTGGAGTGCCCTGCTGGGCTGTGACAAAGGGGTGAGCCTTTGAGGCTCACCGCCAGGTGTTACAGCTCCTGCCTGGGGGAGGTGTTAGCATCTCCACCCAGTGCAGGCTTTGTTACTGGCCTCAGAGTGACAAAGGCACTCTCCCCATGGGGCCAGCAACATGTCTCTGGTGTGGCAGGCTGCTGGAACTAGTCAGCCTACACAGACAGTCGGTTAAGTTTCAGGGGGCACCTCTAAGGTGCCCTCTGTGGTGTATTTTACAATAAAATGTACACTGGCATCAGTGTACATTTATTGTGCTGAGAAGTTTGATACCAAACTTCCCAGTTTTCAGTGTAGCCATTATGGTGCTGTGGAGTTCGTGTTTGACAGACTCCCAGACCATATACTCTTATGGCTACCCTGCACTTACAATGTCTAAGGTTTTGTTTAGACACTGTAGGGGTATCATGCTCATGCACTGGTACCCTCACCTATGGTATAGTGCACCCTGCCTTAGGGCTGTAAGGCCTGCTAGAGGGGTGGCTTACCTATACTGCATAGGCAGTGAGAGGCTGGCATGGCACCCTGAGGGGAGTGCCATGTCGACTTACTCGTTTTGTCCTCACTAGCACACACAAGCTGGCAAGCAGTGTGTCTGTGCTGAGTGAGAGGTCTCCAGGGTGGCATAAGACATGCTGCAGCCCTTAGAGACCTTCCTTGGCATCAGGGCCCTTGGTACTAGGAGTACCAGTTACAAGGGACTTATCTGGATGCCAGGGTCTGCCAATTGTGGATACAAAAGTACAGGTTAGGGAAAGAACACTGGTGCTGGGGCCTGGTTAGCAGGCCTCAGCACACTTTCAATTGTAAACATAGCATCAGCAAAGGCAAAAAGTCAGGGGGCAACCATGCCAAGGAGGCATTTCCTTACAATGTGTGAAATAAAATGCATTTAAAAAGGCACAACAAAGTTTCCTTGCTACTAAGACAGGACAATGTCAGTGAACTGTGTTCATGAATACAGTGTGGGCGGTGCCAGCGACTGTGGGGTCAGGGTCAAAGATGTGGCTAAAAAAAATGAAATAAATATTCTCGAACTATTTTGCGGATATTTCAACTTTATGTAAATGAATAAAACTAAAATGCTCAAACTTCATTAAACGTTGTTAATGCAATCACTGCAAGAAGGGCTCATATCATGCAGGACACCTTTAAGCAAATGTGGCTTTTAAGCCAACACCACTCTGGGTGCTGATATTTTTTTCACCATTTCTTACAGCGATTAAATCAAAACTACATGTCCCAGAACACAGCACTGGTTAAGGAAAAAAGGCCAGGATAAGTTCACTTGAAGTGTTAGAAATGGGGTCGTTGGTTGGCAGTCAGGTACCCCCTGTCCAAGCAAGGACCCTCACTCTAGTCAGGATAAAAGAGAATCACCCTCAGCTAACTCCTGCTTACCCACCTGGTAGCTTGGTACGAGCAGTAGGCTTAACTTCAGAGTGCTAGGTGTAAAGTATTTGTAAAACACACACAGCAACTTAGTGATAATACTGCAAAATGGCAACAGACCAAAACGACAAAAAAATCCCCAATACACAAGTCAAGTTATCAATTAAAATGCAAAAAGAGTCTTCATGTAATGTTAAACACACACTAACACTATTAGCGTAAAAATGTACCTTGCGAGCGCCAAAAATAACACTGCACGGGCCAGTGTGCGTCAAAAAGAGCTTGCGATGCATCGTTATCACTCACAAGTGAGACCTTGCATCGTTTCTTCTTCAGTCGAGTCGTCGTGCGTCGTTTCTCCTCTCCACAGGAGAGTGATGCGTCGATTCGAACCGCACTCTCGGGTCCGGGCAAGCCTTGCGTTGTTTTTGCACGCCAAACGATGTTTGCGTCGGAAATCCTGCTGCACGATGATCCGAAAACCACGCAGCGCGGGTTGCAATCTCACCAGCCTCTGTCAGCGGTGCTGCGCGTCATTCCTCCAGCTGCGGGTGTTGATCTTCCGGTCACGTTGCAGGCAAGTGTCGATTTTTCAGCCGCAGATCAGAGTCGGGTTGATCTTTTCCCCCGCACGGCGGTCGGTGCGTGGATTTCTCACACTTGGGCTACAAGCTTCTCCTTTCAGGGTCCCAGGAACTGGATGTGCACCACTTGGCAGAGTAGGAGTCTCTCCAGAGACTCCAGGTGCTGGCAGAGAGAAGTCTTTGTTGTCCCTGAGACTTCAAACAAAAGGAGGCAAGCCCTTGGAGAGTTCTTCACAAGAAGGAAGGCAACACAAAGTCCAGTCTTTGTACTGAAACACAGGCAGAAGCAGCAACTGCAGGAGGGCTCCACAAAGCGCAGTCACAGGCAGGGCAGCTCCCTTCTTCCTCAGCTCTTCTCCAGGCAGAGGTTCCTCTTGGTTTCCAGAAGTGTTCTAAAGTCTGGTTTTGGGTGCCCTTCTTATACCTATTTTCTCCTTTGAAGTAGGCCTACTTCAAAGCAAAGTCTCTCTTGAATGTGAAATCCTGCCTTGCCCAGGCCAGGCCCCAGACACTCACCAGGGGGTTGGAGACTGCATTGTGTGAGGGCCGGCACAGCCCTTTCAGGTGTGAGAGACCACTTCTCCCCTCCCTCCTAGCACAGATGGCTCATCAGGATATGCAGACTACACCCCAGCTCCCTTTATGTCACTGTCTAGTGTGAGGTGCAACCAGCCCAACTGTCAAACTGACCCAGACAGGGAATCCACAAACAGGCAGGGTCACAGAAAGGGTATAAGCAAGAAAATGGCACTTTCTAAAAGTGGCATTTTCAAATACACAATCTCAAAATCAACTTTACTAAACAATGTATTTTTAAATTGTGAGCTCAGAGACCCCAAATTCCACATGTCCATCTGCTCCCAAAGGAAATCTACACTTTAATCAGATTTAAAGGTAGCCCCCCATGTTAACCTATGAGAGGGCCAGGCCTTGCAACAGTGAAAAACGAATTTAGCAATAATTCACTGTCAGGACATATGAAACACATTACTATATGTCCTACCTTAACCATACACTGCACCCTGCCCTTGGGGCTACCTAGGGCCTACCTTAGGGGTGTCTGACATGTAAGAAAAGGGAAGGTTTAGGCCTGGCAAGTGGGTACACTTACCAAGTCGAATTTACAGTTAAAACTGCACACACAGACACTCCAGTGGCAGGTCTGCGACATGATTACAGAGCTACTTATGTGGGTGGCACAGCCAGTGTTGCAGGCCCACTAGTAGCATTTGATTTACAGGCCTTGGGCACCTCTGGAGCCACTGTACTATGGACTTACTAATAAATCAAATATGTCAATCATGGATAAGCCAATTACATACGCATTTTGTAAAGGAGCACTTGCACTTTAGCACTGGTTAGCAGTGGTAAAGTGCCCAGAGTAACAAAAACAGCAAAATCAGAGTCCAGCACACACCAAAAACCTGGTAAACAGGCAAAAAGATAAGGGAGACCACGCCAAGGATAAAAATCTAACAACATGGAGCTACTTGGCAGCAATAGGTGATCTTAAATCCAAATACTACAAATAGTTAATTGGCAATGTAATTTACTATAACTAATGTAAAGAAATGGCTCCCTGTTGCAGTTACCCCCCACTTTTTGCCTGATACTGATGCTGACTTGACTGAGAAGAGTGCTGGGACCCTGCTAACCAGGCCCCAGCACCAGTGTTCCTTCACCTAAAATGTACCATTGTATCCACAATTGGCACACCCTGGCATTCAGATAAGTCCCTTGTAACTGGTACTTCTAGTACCAAGGGCCCTGATGCCAAGGAAGGTCTCTAAGGGCTGCAGCATGTCTTATGCCACCCTAGAGACCCCTCACTCAGCACAGGCACACTGCTTACAAGCCTGTGTGTGCTAGTGAGAACAAAATGAGTAAGTCGACATGGCACTCCCCTCAGGGTGCCATGCCAGCCTCTCACTGCCTATGCAGTATAGGTAAGACACCCCTCTAGCAGGCCTTACAGCCCTAAGGCAGGGTGCACTATACCATAGGTGAGGGTACCAGTGCATGAGCATGGTACCCCTACAGTGTCTAAACAAAACCTTAGACATTGTAAGTGCAGGGTAGCCATAAGAGTATATGGTCTGGGAGTCTGTCAAACACGAACTCCACAGCACCATAATGGCTACACTGAAAACTGGGAAGTTTGGTATCAAACTTCTCAGCACAATAAATGCACACTGATGCCAGTGTACATTTTATTGCAAAACACACCCCAGAGGGCACCTTAGAGGTGCCCCCTGAAACTTAACCGACTGTCTGTGTAGGCTGACTAGTTCCAGCAGCCTGCCACACCAGAGACATGTTGCTGGCCCCATGGGGAGAGTGCCTTTGTCACTCTGAGGCCAGTAACAAAGCCTGCACTGGGTGGAGATGCTAACACCTCCCCCAGGCAGGAGCTGTGACACCTGGCGGTGAGCCTCAAAGGCTCACCCCTTTGTCACAGCCCAGCAGGGCACTCCAGCTTAGTGGAGTTGCCCGCCCCCTCCGGCCACGGCCCCCACTTTTGGCGGCAAGGCTGGAGGGAACAAAGAAAGCTACAAGGAGGAGTCACTGGCCAGTCAGGACAGCCCCTAAGGTGTCCTGAGCTGAGGTGACTCTGACTTTTAGAAATCCTCCATCTTGCAGATGGAGGATTCCCCCAATAGGGTTAGGATTGTGACCCCCTCCCCTTGGGAGGAGGCACAAAGAGGGTGTACCCACCCTCAGGGCTAGTAGCCATTGGCTACTAACCCCCCAGACCTAAACACGCCCTTAAATTTAGTATTTAAGGGCTACCCTGAACCCTAGAAAATCAGATTCCTGCAACTACAAGAAGAAGGACTGCCTAGCTGAAAACCCCTGCAGAGGAAGACCAGAAGACGACAACTGACTTGGCTCCAGAAACTCACCGGCCTGTCTCCTGCCTTCCAAAGATCCTGCTCCAGCGACGCCTTCCAAAGGGACCAGCGACCTCGACATCCCCTGAGGACTGCCCCTGCTTCAAAAAGACAAGAAACTCCCGAGGACAGCGGACCTGCTCCAAGAAAGGCTGCAACTTTGTTTCCCGCAGCTTTGAAAGAACCCTGCAAGCTCCCCGCAAGAAGCGTGAGACTTGCAACACTGCACCCGGCGACCCCGACTCGGCTGGTGGAGATCCAACACCTCAGGAGGGACCCCAGGACTACTCTGATACTGTGAGTACCAAAACCTGTCCCCCCTGAGCCCCCACAGCGCCGCCTGCAGAGGGAATCCCGAGGCTTCCACTGACCGCGACTCTTTGAATCCTAAGTCCCGACGCCTGGGAGAGACCCTGCACCCGCAGCCCCCAGGACCTGAAGGACCGGACTTTCACTGGAGAAGTGACCCCCAGGAGTCCCTCTCCCTTGCCCAAGTGGAGGTTTCCCCGAGGAACCCCCCCCTTGCCTGCCTGCAGCGCCGAAGAGATCCCGAGATCTCTCATAGACTAACATTGCGACCCCGACGCTTGTTTCTACACTGCACCCGGCCGCCCCCGCGCTGCTGAGGGTGAAATTTCTGTGTGGGCTTGTGTCCCCCCCGGTGCCCTACAAAACCCCCCTGGTCTGCCCTCCGAAGACGCGGGTACTTACCTGCAAGCAGACTGTAAAGAAATGGCTCCCTGTTGCAGTTACCCCCCACTTTTTGCCTGATACTGATGCTGACTTGACTGAGAAGTGTGCTGGGACCCTGCTAACCAGGCCCCAGCACCAGTGTTCCTTCACCTAAAATGTACCATTGTATCCACAATTGGCACACCCTGGCATTCAGATAAGTCCCTTGTAACTGGTACTTCTAGTACCAAGGGCCCTGATGCCAAGAAAGGTCTCTAAGGGCTGCAGCATGTCTTATGCCACCCTAGAGACCCCTCACTCAGCACAGACACACTGCTTACAAGCCTGTGTGTGCTAGTGAGAACAAAATGAGTAAGTCGACATGGCACTCCCCTCAGGGTGCCATGCCAGCCTCTCACTGCCTATGCAGTATAGGTAAGACACCCCTCTAGCAGGCCTTACAGCCCTAAGGCAGGGTGCACTATACCATAGGTGAGGGTACCAGTGCATGAGCACTGTGCCCCTACAGTGTCTAAACAAAACCTTAGACATTGTAAGTGCAGGGTAGCCATAAGAGTATATGGTCTGGGAGTCTGTTTTACACGAACTCCACAGCACCATAATGGCTACACTGAAAACTGGGAAGTTTGGTATCAAACTTCTCAGCACAATAAATGCACACTGATGCCAGTGTACATCTTATTGTAAAATACACCCCAGAGGGCACCTTAGAGGTGCCCCCTGAAACTTAACCGACTATCTGTGTAGGCTGACTAGTTTTAGCAGCCTGCCACAAACCGAGACATGTTGCTGGCCCCATGGGGAGAGTGCCTTTGTCACTCTGAGGCCAGTAACAAAGCCTGCACTGGGTGGAGATGCTAACACCTCTCCCAGGCCGGAATTGTCACACCTGGCGGTGAGCCTCAAAGGCTCACCTCCTTTGTGCCAACCCAGCAGGACACTCCAGCTAGTGGAGTTGCCCGCCCCCTCCGGCCAGGCCCCACTTTTGGCGGCAAGGCCGGAGAAAATAATGAGAATAACAAGGAGGAGTCACTGGCCAGTCAGGACAGCCCCTAAGGTGTCCTGAGCTGAGGTGACTCTAACTTTTAGAAATCCTCCATCTTGCAGATGGAGGATTCCCCCAATAGGGTTAGGATTGTGACCCCCTCCCCTTGGGAGGAGGCACAAAGAGGGTGTACCCACCCTCAGGGCTAGTAGCCATTGGCTACTAACCCCCCAGACCTAAACACGCCCTTAAATTTAGTATTTAAGGGCTACCCTGAACCCTAGAAAATTAGATTCCTGCAACTACAAGAAGAAGGACTGCCTAGCTGAAAACCCCTGCAGAGGAAGACCAGAAGACGACAACTGCCTTGGCTCCAGAAACTCACCGGCCTGTCTCCTGCCTTCCAAAGATCCTGCTCCAGCGACGCCTTCCAAAGGGACCAGCGACCTCGACATCCTCTGAGGACTGCCCCTGCTTCGAAAAGACAAGAAACTCCCGAGGACAGCGGACCTGCTCCAAGAAAAGCTGCAACTTTGTTTCCAGCAGCTTTAAAGAACCCTGCAAGCTCCCCGCAAGAAGCGTGAGACTTGCAACACTGCACCCGGCGACCCCGACTCGGCTGGTGGAGATCCGACGCCTCAGGAGGGACCCCAGGACTACTCTGATACTGTGAGTACCAAAACCTGTCCCCCCTGAGCCCCCACAGCGCCGCCTGCAGAGGGAATCCCGAGGCTTCCCCTGACCGCGACTCTTTGAACCTAAAGTCCCGACGCCTGGGAGAGACCCTGCACCCGCAGCCCCCAGGACCTGAAGGACCGGACTTTCACTGGAGAAGTGACCCCCAGGAGTCCCTCTCCCTTGCCCAAGTGGAGGTTTCCCCGAGGAATCCCCCCCTTGCCTGCCTGCAGCGCTGAAGAGATCCCGAGATCTCTCATAGACTAACATTGCGAACCCGACGCCTGTTCCTACACTGCACCCGGCCGCCCCCGCGCTGCTGAGGGTGAAATTTCTGTGTGGACTTGTGTCCCCCCCGGTGCCCTACAAAACCCCCCCTGGTCTGCCCTCCGAAGACGCGGGTACTTACCTGCAAGCAGACCGGAACCGGGGCACCCCCTTCTCTCCATTCTAGCCTATGTGTTTTGGGCACCACTTTGAACTCTGCACCTGACCGGCCCTGAGCTGCTGGTGTGGTGACTTTGGGGTTGCTCTGAACCCCCAACGGTGGGCTACCTTGGACCAAGAACTGAACCCTGTAAGTGTCTTACTTACCTGGTAAAACTAACAAAAACTTACCTCCCCCAGGAACTGTGAAAATTGCACTAAGTGTCTGTAGGAAGTTGGCTCTGTATGTGCTATTTCAAAGTAAGGAATAGCATGCACAGAGTCCAAGGGTTCCCCTTAGAGGTAAAATAGTGGTAAAAATAGATAATACTAATGCTCTATTTTGTGGTAGTGTGGTCGAGCAGTAGGCTTATCCAAGGAGTAGTGTTAAGCATTTGTTGTACATACACATAGACAATAAATGAGGTACACACACTCAGAGACAAATCCAGCCAATAGGTTTTTATATAGAAAAATATCTTTTCTTAGTTTATTTTAAGAACCACAGGTTCAAATTCTACATGTAATAGCTCATTCGAAAGGTATTGCAGGTAAGTACTTTAGGAACTTCAAATCATCAAAATTGCATGTATACTTTTCAAGTTATTCACAAATAGCTGTTTTAAAAGTGGACACTTAGTGCAATTTTCACAGTTCCTAGGGGAGGTAAGTTTTTGTTAGTTTTACCAGGTAAGTAAGACACTTACAGGGTTCAGTTCTTGGTCCAAGGTAGCCCACCGTTGGGGGTTCAGAGCAACCCCAAAGTCACCACACCAGCAGCTCAGGGCCGGTCAGGTGCAGAGTTCAAAGTGGTGCCCAAAACACATAGGCTAGAATGGAGAGAAGGGGGTGCCCCGGTTCCGGTCTGCTTGCAGGTAAGTACCCGCGTCTTCGGAGGGCAGACCAGGGGGGTTTTGTAGGGCACCGGGGGGGACACAAGCCCACACAGAAACTTCACCCTCAGCGGCGCGGGGGCGGCCGGGTGCAGTGTAGAAACAAGCGTCGGGTTTTCAATGTTAGTCTATGAGAGATCTCGGGATCTCTTCAGCGCTGCAGGCAGGCAAGGGGGGGATTCCTCGGGGAAACCTCCACTTGGGCGAGGGAGAGGGACTCCTGGGGGTCACTCCTCCAGTGAAAGTCCGGTCCTTCAGGTCCTGGGGGCTGCGGGTGCAGGGTCTCTCCCAGGCGTCGGGACTTTAGGTTCAAAGAGTCGCGGTCAGGGGAAGCCTCGGGATTCCCTCTGCAGGCGGCGCTGTGGGGGCTCAGGGGGGACAGGTTTTGGTACTCACAGTATCAGAGTAGTCCTGGGGTCCCTCCTGAGGTGTTGGATCGCCACCAGCCGAGTCGGGGTCGCCGGGTGCAGTGTTGCAAGTCTCACGCTTCTTGCGGGGAGCTTGCAGGGTTCTTTGGAGCTGCTGGAAACAAAGTTGCAGCTTTTCTTGGAGCAGGTCCGCTGTCCTCGGGAGTTTCTTGTCTTTTCGAAGCAGGGGCAGTCCTCAGAGGATGTCGAGGTCGCTGGTCCCTTTGGAAGGCGTCGCTGGAGCAGGATCTTTGGAAGGCAGGAGACAGGCCGGTGAGTTTCTGGAGCCAAGGCAGTTGTCGTCTTCTGGTCTTCCGCTGCAGGGGTTTTCAGCTAGGCAGTCCTTCTTCTTGTAGTTGCAGGAATCTGATTTTCTAGGGTTCAGGGTAGCCCTTAAATACTAAATTTAAGGGCGGGTTTAGGTCTGGGGGGTTAGTAGCCAATGGCTACTAGCCCTGAGGGTGGGTACACCCTCTTTGTGCCTCCTCCCAAGGGGAGGGGGTCACAATCCTAACCCTATTGGGGGAATCCTCCATCTGCAAGATGGAGGATTTCTAAAAGTTAGAGTCACCTCAGCTCAGGACACCTTAGGGGCTGTCCTGACTGGCCAGTGACTCCTCCTTGTTATTCTCATTATTTTCTCCGGCCTTGCCGCCAAAAGTGGGGCCTGGCCGGAGGGGGCGGGCAACTCCACTAGCTGGAGTGTCCTGCTGGGTTGGCACAAAGGAGGTGAGCCTTTGAGGCTCACCGCCAGGTGTGACAATTCCTGCCTGGGAGAGGTGTTAGCATCTCCACCCAGTGCAGGCTTTGTTACTGGCCTCAGAGTGACAAAGGCACTCTCCCCATGGGGCCAGCAACATGTCTCGGTTTGTGGCAGGCTGCTAAAACTAGTCAGCCTACACTGATAGTCGGTTAAGTTTCAGGGGGCACCTCTAAGGTGCCCTCTGTGGTGTATTTTACAATAAAATGTACACTGGCATCAGTGTGCATTTATTGTGCTGAGAAGTTTGATACCAAACTTCCCAGTTTTCAGTGTAGCCATTATGGTGCTGTGGAGTTCGTGTTTGACAGACTCCCAGACCATATACTCTTATGGCTACCCTGCACTTACAATGTCTAAGGTTTTGTTTAGACACTGTAGGGGCACAGTGCTCATGCACTGGTACCCTCACCTATGGTATAGTGCACCCTGCCTTAGGGCTGTAAGGCCTGCTAGAGGGGTGTCTTACCTATACTGCATAGGCAGTGAGAGGCTGGCATGGCACCCTGAGGGGAGTGCCATGTCGACTTACTCATTTTGTTCTCACTAGCACACACAGGCTTGTAAGCAGTGTGTCTGTGCTGAGTGAGGGGTCTCTAGGGTGGCATAAGACATGCTGCAGCCCTTAGAGACCTTCCTTGGCATCAGGGCCCTTGGTACTAGAAGTACCAGTTACAAGGGACTTATCTGAATGCCAGGGTGTGCCAATTGTGGATACAATGGTACATTTTAGGTGAAGGAACACTGGTGCTGGGGCCTGGTTAGCAGGGTCCCAGCACACTTCTCAGTCAAGTCAGCATCAGTATCAGGCAAAAAGTGGGGGGTAACTGCAACAGGGAGCCATTTCTTTACACAAGCCCCCCCCAGCCCACAGGCCAGGAGACTCAGCCAACGCTGGAAGAGTCTTCCTAGTCTGTCAGGCGAGGAAGAGTAGAGGAAATGGCTGGTTTGTTGCAGGGCCTACTCTGCCTTACATCCTCCTGTTCAGGTCATTCCCTCTGGGGAACTGACCCACTTCCACAGTGATAGGACCTAGTCTGAACTGCCTCTTGTCTGTGCTTTTTATGTCTTCATCCATTCTCTCTATTTTGAGGTCAGAGGTATCCACCTCTGCTAATCTTATCTTAGCCAGGGTCACCCCTAGCTTACCCAAAGAGGTTACCCAGAGCTGGAGTAACCCCACCATGACCAACAGGGTCAGGGGGCCTAACTTGTTATTTGGCATGGGGTCAGACCACCATGCCAAGGATAGTGCAGCCATAAAGGCTAACACCCAGCAGAGGCCACTGACAGCTGTCAGTGCCCAGAACCACACCTTTAGCTCTTCACCTAAAAGGGAAGGGGCTAAGTTACAGGCTTCTTTGGGTTCAGGTTGCCTGTCTGCTGTATTAGAGTGGGGGGTTACCACATCTTGTAGTAAACACCCTTCTTCCACTCTTTCTTCTGTTAGCTGAGGAGCCACCCACTCAGGTTTAACAGTTGCCTGACTAGCCAGGACTTCTTGTGGGTCAGGTTGGACTTTATCAGGGCCATTTTTGGAGTTCTCCCCTACTGGGGCAGAATCTCCTTGGCTTGCTGTAACCTTGGCTAAAGGTTGTCCACCCTTCCTACTCTGTTTTCTTTTCTTCTTCTTCTGGGGTCTGCTTGCATTTACTGCAGAGGCAGGACTTCCAGAATCCTTGGGAGAGGACTGGCACTGGACCAGTTCCTCTCTTGGGCTCTGACTAACCTCTGGGTAGTCATTTCCAAGGAGACAATCAAGGGGGAGGTCTGTACTGACTACTACCCTTCTCCAGCTAAGAGTGCCACCCACTTCTATGGGCACTAAAGCCACAGGTCTCTTAGTGACCCTGTCTAGGCTAACTCTTACCCTGGCAGTCTCACCTGGGATGTACTGGTTTGAGAGCACCAGCCTGTCATGCACAATAGTGTGACTGGCACAAGTGTCTCTCAGGGCAGTGGTTGGGATTCCATTCACCAGTAGGTGGTGGAAGGGTCTACTTCCCTCTGGAATCTCCAACTCACCTGTTGGGCCCTGTTTCCAGTTGAAGGCTATGAAGACCTCCTCATCTGAGGAGTCATCTCCCATGGCTACACTGGTTACCCCTGGAATCTTGTTCTGGGGTTTGTTTTTGGGACAAGAAGTGTCCTTGGTGTGGTGCCCAGACTGTTTACAGTTGTGGCACCATGCCTTAGTGGCATCCCAGTTCTTACCCTGGTACCCACCTTTGTTTTGGGTTGTGTCTTGGGGCCCACCCACCTGTTCTGGTTTTTGGGGGCCTACAGAGGACTCTTTTTCTTTGTTTCTAGTGTCACCCACTTTCTCCTGGGGAGTTTTTGTAACCCCTTTCTTTTGGTCACCCCCAGTGGAAGTTTTGGTTACTCTAGTCTTGACCCAGTGGTCTGCCTTCTTTCCCAATTCTTGGGGAGAAATTGGACCTAGGTCTACCAGATACTGATGCAACTTTTCATTGAAGCAGTTACTTAAAATGTGTTCTTTCATAAACAAATTATAAAGCCCAACATAGTTACACACTTCATTTCCAGTTAACCAACCATCCAGTGTTTTGACTGAGTAGTCTACAAAATCAACCCAGGTCTGGCTCGAGGATTTTTGAGCCCCCCTGAATCTAATTCTATACTCCTCAGTGGAGAATCCAAAGCCCTCAATCAGGGTACCCTTCATGAGGTCATAAGATTCTGCATCTTTTCCAGAGAGTGTGAGGAGTCTATCCCTACACTTTCCAGTGAACATTTCCCAAAGGAGAGCACCCCAGTGAGATCTGTTTACTTTTCTGGTTACACAAGCCCTCTCAAAAGCTGTGAACCATTTGGTGATGTCATCACCATCTTCATATTTTGTTACAATCCCTTTGGGGATTTTTAGGATGCCAGGAGAATCTCTGACCCTATTTAAGTTGCTGCCACCATTGATGGGACCTAGGCCCATCTCTTTTCTTTCCCTTTCTATGGCTAGGAGCTGCTTTTCCAAAGCCAATCTTTTGGCCATCCTGGCTAACTGGATGTCCTATTCACTGGGGTTATCCTCAGTGATTTCAGAGGTGTTGGTCTCTCCTGTGAGGGAACCAGCATCTCTGACTATTATTTTTGGAGTCAGGGTTTGAGGGACCCTGTTCTCCCTAGATAGGACTGGTAGGGGGGAATTGTCCTCCAAGTCACTATCCTCTTCCTCTGAGTTGCCACCCTCAGAGGGGTTGGCCTTTTCAAACTCTGCCAAAAGCTCCTGGAGCTGTATTTTGGTAGGTTTGGGGCCCATTGTTATTTTCTTTAGTTTACAGAGTGACCTTAGCTCTCTCATCTGTAGATGGAGGTAAGGTGTGGTGTCGAGTTCCACCACATTCACATCTGTGCTAGACATTTTGCTTCTAAAAGTTGGAATACTTTTTAAGAATCTATAACTGGTTCTAGAATCTAATTCAAACTTTTACAAACTTTTAAACTCTAAAAGAAATGCTAAACAGGATCTAACACAAGGCCCTAGCAGGTCTTTTAAGAATTTAGAAAACTTTTCAAATTGCAAAAATCAATTTCTAATGACAATTTTGGAATTTGTCGTGTGATCAGGTATTGGCTGAGTAGTCCAGCAAATGCAAAGTCTTGTACCCCACCGCTGATCCACCAATGTAGGAAGTTGGCTCTGTATGTGCTATTTCAAAGTAAGGAATAGCATGCACAGAGTCCAAGGGTTCCCCTTAGAGGTAAAATAGTGGTAAAAATAGATAATACTAATGCTCTATTTTGTGGTAGTGTGGTCGAGCAGTAGGCTTATCCAAGGAGTAGTGTTAAGCATTTGTTGTACATACACATAGACAATAAATGAGGTACACACACTCAGAGACAAATCCAGCCAATAGGTTTTTATATAGAAAAATATCTTTTCTTAGTTTATTTTAAGAACCACAGGTTCAAATTCTACATGTAATAGCTCATTCGAAAGGTATTGCAGGTAAGTACTTTAGGAACTTCAAATCATCAAAATTGCATGTATACTTTTCAAGTTATTCACAAATAGCTGTTTTAAAAGTGGACACTTAGTGCAATTTTCACAGTTCCTAGGGGAGGTAAGTTTTTGTTAGTTTTACCAGGTAAGTAAGACACTTACAGGGTTCAGTTCTTGGTCCAAGGTAGCCCACCGTTGGGGGTTCAGAGCAACCCCAAAGTCACCACACCAGCAGCTCAGGGCCGGTCAGGTGCAGAGTTCAAAGTGGTGCCCAAAACACATAGGCTAGAATGGAGAGAAGGGGGTGCCCCGGTTCCGGTCTGCTTGCAGGTAAGTACCCGCGTCTTCGGAGGGCAGACCAGGGGGGTTTTGTAGGGCACCGGGGGGGACACAAGCCCACACAGAAACTTCACCCTCAGCGGCGCGGGGGCGGCCGGGTGCAGTGTAGAAACAAGCGTCGGGTTTTCAATGTTAGTCTATGAGAGATCTCGGGATCTCTTCAGCGCTGCAGGCAGGCAAGGGGGGGATTCCTCAGGGAAACCTCCACTTGGGCGAGGGAGAGGGACTCCTGGGGGTCACTCCTCCAGTGAAAGTCCGGTCCTTCAGGTCCTGGGGGCTGCGGGTGCAGGGTCTCTCCCAGGCGTCAGGGCTTTAGGTTCAAAGAGTCGCGGTCAGGGGAAGCCTCGGGATTCCCTCTGCAGGCGGCGCTGTGGGGGCTCAGGGGGGACAGGTTTTGGTACTCACAGTATCAGAGTAGTCCTGGGGTCCCTCCTGAGGTGTTGGATCGCCACCAGCCGAGTCGGGGTCGCCGGGTGCAGTGTTGCAAGTCTCACGCTTCTTGCGGGGAGCTTGCAGGGTTCTTTGGAGCTGCTGGAAACAAAGTTGCAGCTTTTCTTGGAGCAGGTCCGCTGTCCTCGGGAGTTTCTTGTCTTTTCGAAGCAGGGGCAGTCCTCAGAGGATGTCGAGGTCGCTGGTCCCTTTGGAAGGCGTCGCTGGAGCAGGATCTTTGGAAGGCAGGAGACAGGCCGGTGAGTTTCTGGAGCCAAGGCAGTTGTCGTCTTCTGGTCTTCCGCTGCAGGGGTTTTCAGCTAGGCAGTCCTTCTTCTTGTAGTTGCAGGAATCTGATTTTCTAGGGTTCAGGGTAGCCCTTAAATACTAAATTTAAGGGCGGGTTTAGGTCTGGGGGGTTAGTAGCCAATGGCTACTAGCCCTGAGGGTGGGTACACCCTCTTTGTGCCTCCTCCCAAGGGGAGGGGGTCACAATCCTAACCCTATTGGGGGAATCCTCCATCTGCAAGATGGAGGATTTCTAAAAGTTAGAGTCACCTCAGCTCAGGACACCTTAGGGGCTGTCCTGACTGGCCAGTGACTCCTCCTTGTTATTCTCATTATTTTCTCCGGCCTTGCCGCCAAAAGTGGGGCCTGGCCGGAGGGGGCGGGCAACTCCACTAGCTGGAGTGTCCTGCTGGGTTGGCACAAAGGAGGTGAGCCTTTGAGGCTCACCGCCAGGTGTGACAATTCCTGCCTGGGAGAGGTGTTAGCATCTCCACCCAGTGCAGGCTTTGTTACTGGCCTCAGAGTGACAAAGGCACTCTCCCCATGGGGCCAGCAACATGTCTCGGTTTGTGGCAGGCTGCTAAAACTAGTCAGCCTACACTGATAGTCGGTTAAGTTTCAGGGGGCACCTCTAAGGTGCCCTCTGTGGTGTATTTTACAATAAAATGTACACTGGCATCAGTGTGCATTTATTGTGCTGAGAAGTTTGATACCAAACTTCCCAGTTTTCAGTGTAGCCATTATGGTGCTGTGGAGTTCGTGTTTGACAGACTCCCAGACCATATACTCTTATGGCTACCCTGCACTTACAATGTCTAAGGTTTTGTTTAGACACTGTAGGGGCACAGTGCTCATGCACTGGTACCCTCACCTATGGTATAGTGCACCCTGCCTTAGGGCTGTAAGGCCTGCTAGAGGGGTGTCTTACCTATACTGCATAGGCAGTGAGAGGCTGGCATGGCACCCTGAGGGGAGTGCCATGTCGACTTACTCATTTTGTTCTCACTAGCACACACAGGCTTGTAAGCAGTGTGTCTGTGCTGAGTGAGGGGTCTCTAGGGTGGCATAAGACATGCTGCAGCCCTTAGAGACCTTCCTTGGCATCAGGGCCCTTGGTACTAGAAGTACCAGTTACAAGGGACTTATCTGAATGCCAGGGTGTGCCAATTGTGGATACAATGGTACATTTTAGGTGAAGGAACACTGGTGCTGGGGCCTGGTTAGCAGGGTCCCAGCACACTTCTCAGTCAAGTCAGCATCAGTATCAGGCAAAAAGTGGGGGGTAACTGCAACAGGGAGCCATTTCTTTACAGTGTCCACTTTTAAAACAGCTATTTGTCAATAACTTGTAAAGTATACATGCAATTTTTATGATTTGAAGTTCCTAAAGTACTTACCTGCAATACCTTACGAATGAGACATTACATGTAGAATTTGAACCTATGGTTCTTAAAATAAACTAAGAAAATATATTTTTCTATACAAAAACCTATTGGCTGGATTTGTCTCTGAGTGTGTGTACCTCATTTATTGTCTATGTGTATGTACAACAAATGCTTAACACTACTCCTTGGATAAGCCTACTGCTCGACCACACTACCACAAAATAGAGCATTAGTATTATCTATTTTTACCACTATTTTACCTCTAAGGGGAACCCTTGGACTCTGTGCATGCTATTCCTTACTTTGAAATAGCACATACAGAGCCAACTTCCTACATTGGTGGATCAGCGGTGGGGTACAAGACTTTGCATTTGCTGGACTACTCAGCCAATACCTGATCACACGACAAATTCCAAAATTGTCATTAGAAATTGATTTTTGCAATTTGAAAAGTTTTCTAAATTCTTAAAAGACCTGCTAGGGCCTTGTGTTAGATCCTGTTTAGCATTTCTTTTAGAGTTTAAAAGTTTGTAAAAGTTTGAATTAGATTCTAGAACCAGTTGTAGATTCTTAAAAAGTATTCCAACTTTTAGAAGCAAAATGTCTAGCACAGATGTGACTGTGGTGGAACTCGACACCACACCTTACCTCCATCTTAAGATGAGGGAGCTAAGGTCACTCTGTAAAATAAAGAAAATAACAATGGGCCCCAAACCTACCAAAATACAGCTCCAGGAGCTTTTGGCAGAGTTTGAAAAGGCCAACCCCTCTGAGGGTGGCAACTCAGAGGAAGAGGATAGTGACTTGGAGGAAAATTCCCCCCTACCAGTCCTATCTAGGGAGAACAGGGTCCCTCAAACCCTGACTCCAAAAATAATAGTCAGAGATGCTGGTTCCCTCACAGGAGAGACCAACACCTCTGAAATCACTGAGGATAACTCCAGTGAAGATGACCCCCTGTTAGCCAGGATGGTCAAAAGATTGGCTTTGGAAAAGCAGCTCCTAGCCATAGAAAGGGAAAGAAAAGAGATGGGCCTAGGTCCCATCAATGGTGGCAGCAACTTAAATAGGGTCAGAGATTCTCCTGACATCCTAAAAATCCCCAAAGGGATTGTAACAAAATATGAAGATGGTGATGACATCACCAAATGGTTCACAGCTTTTGAGAGGGCTTGTGTAACCAGAAAAGTGAACAGATCTCACTGGGGTGCTCTCCTTTGGGAAATGTTCACTGGAAAGTGTAGGGATAGACTCCTCACACTCTCTGGAAAAGATGCAGAATCTTATGACCTCATGAAGGGTACCCTGATTGAGGGCTTTGGATTCTCCACTGAGGAGTATAGAATTAGGTTCAGGGGGGCTCAAAAATCCTCGGGCCAGACCTGGGTTGATTTTGTAGACTACTCAGTAAAAACACTAGATGGTTGGTTAACTGGAAATGAAGTGTGTGACTATGTTGGGCTTTATAATTTGTTTATGAAAGAACACATTTTAAGTAACTGCTTCAATGAAAAGTTGCATCAGTATCTGGTAGACCTAGGTCCAATTTCTCCCCAAGAATTGGGAAAGAAGGCAGACCACTGGGTCAAGACTAGGGTAACCAAAACTTCCACTGGGGGTGACCAAAAGAAAGGGGTTACAAAAACTCCCCAGGAGAAAGTGGGTGACACTAGAAACAAAGAAAAAGAGTCCTCTGTAGGCCCCCAAAAACCAGAACAGGTGGGTGGGCCCCAAGACACAACCCAAAACAAAGGTGGGTGCCAGGGTAAGAACTGGGATGCCACTAAGGCATGGTGCCACAACTGTAAACAGTCTGGGCACCACACCAAGGACACTTCTTGTCCCAAAAACAAACCCCAGAACAAAATTCCAGGGGTAACCAGTGTAGCCATGGGAGATGACTCCTCAGATGAGGAGGTCTTCATAGCCTTCAACTGGAAACAGGGCCCAACAGGTGAGTTGGAGATTCCAGAGGGAAGTAGACACTTCCACCACCTACTGGTGAATGGAATCCCAACCACTGCCCTGAGAGACACTTGTGCCAGTCACACTATTGTGCATGACAGGCTGGTGCTCTCAAACCAGTACATCCCAGGTGAGACTGCCAGGGTAAGAGTTAGCCTAGACAGGGTCACTAAGAGGCCTGTGGCTTTAGTACCCATAGAAGTGGGTGGCACTCTTAGCTGGAGAAGGGTAGTAGTCAGTACAGACCTCCCCCTTGATTGTCTCCTTGGAAATGACTACCCAGAGGTTAGTCAGAGCCCAAGAGAGGAACTGGTCCAGTGCCAGTCCTCTCCCAAGGATTCTGGAAGTCCTGCCTCTGCAGTAAATGCAAGCAGGCCCCAGAAGAAGAAGAAAAGAAAACAGAGTAGGAAGGGTGGACAACCTTTAGCCAAGGTTACAGCAAGCCAAGGAGATTCTGCTCCAGTAGGGGAGAACTCCAAAAATGGCCCTGATAAAGTCCAACCTGACCCACAAGAAGTCCTGGCTAGTCAGGCAACTGTTAAACCTGAGTGGGTGGCTCCTCAGCTAACAGAAGAAAGAGTGGAAGAAGGGTGTTTACTACAAGATGTGGTAACCCCCCACTCTAATACAGCAGACAGGCAACCTGAACCCAAAGAGGCCTGTAACTTAGCCCCTTCCCTTTTAGGTGAAGAGCTAAAGGTGTGGTTCTGGGCACTGACAGCTGTCAGTGGCCTCTGCTGGGTGTTAGCCTTTATGGCTGCACTATCCTTGGCATGGTGGTCAGACCCCATGCCAAATAGCAAGTTAGGCCCCCTGACCCTGTTGGTCATGGTGGGGTTACTCCAGCTCTGGGTAACCTCTTTGGGTAAGCTAGGGATGACCCTGGCTAAGATAAGATTAGCAGAGGTGGATACCTCTAAACCCAAAATAAAAAGAATGGGTGGAGACATTGAAGAGGCAGACAAGAGGCAATTCAGACTAGGTCCTATCACTGTGGAAGTGGGTCAGTTCCCCAAAGGGAATGACCTGAACAGAAGGATGTAAGGCAGAGTAGGCCCTGCAACTAACCAGCCTATTTCTCCTACTCTTCCTCGCCTGACAGACTAGGAAGACTCTCCCAGCTTGGGCTGAGTCTCCTGGCCTGTGGGCTGGGGGGGGCTTGTGTAAAGAAATGGCTCCCTGTTGCAGTTACCCCCCACTTTTTGCCTGATACTGATGCTGACTTGACTGAGAAGTGTGCTGGGACCCTGCTAACCAGGCCCCAGCACCAGTGTTCCTTCACCTAAAATGTACCATTGTATCCACAATTGGCACACCCTGGCATTCAGATAAGTCCCTTGTAACTGGTACTTCTAGTACCAAGGGCCCTGATGCCAAGAAAGGTCTCTAAGGGCTGCAGCATGTCTTATGCCACCCTAGAGACCCCTCACTCAGCACAGACACACTGCTTACAAGCCTGTGTGTGCTAGTGAGAACAAAATGAGTAAGTCGACATGGCACTCCCCTCAGGGTGCCATGCCAGCCTCTCACTGCCTATGCAGTATAGGTAAGACACCCCTCTAGCAGGCCTTACAGCCCTAAGGCAGGGTGCACTATACCATAGGTGAGGGTACCAGTGCATGAGCACTGTGCCCCTACAGTGTCTAAACAAAACCTTAGACATTGTAAGTGCAGGGTAGCCATAAGAGTATATGGTCTGGGAGTCTGTTTTACACGAACTCCACAGCACCATAATGGCTACACTGAAAACTGGGAAGTTTGGTATCAAACTTCTCAGCACAATAAATGCACACTGATGCCAGTGTACATCTTATTGTAAAATACACCCCAGAGGGCACCTTAGAGGTGCCCCCTGAAACTTAACCGACTATCTGTGTAGGCTGACTAGTTTTAGCAGCCTGCCACAAACCGAGACATGTTGCTGGCCCCATGGGGAGAGTGCCTTTGTCACTCTGAGGCCAGTAACAAAGCCTGCACTGGGTGGAGATGCTAACACCTCTCCCAGGCCGGAATTGTCACACCTGGCGGTGAGCCTCAAAGGCTCACCTCCTTTGTGCCAACCCAGCAGGACACTCCAGCTAGTGGAGTTGCCCGCCCCCTCCGGCCAGGCCCCACTTTTGGCGGCAAGGCCGGAGAAAATAATGAGAATAACAAGGAGGAGTCACTGGCCAGTCAGGACAGCCCCTAAGGTGTCCTGAGCTGAGGTGACTCTAACTTTTAGAAATCCTCCATCTTGCAGATGGAGGATTCCCCCAATAGGGTTAGGATTGTGACCCCCTCCCCTTGGGAGGAGGCACAAAGAGGGTGTACCCACCCTCAGGGCTAGTAGCCATTGGCTACTAACCCCCCAGACCTAAACACGCCCTTAAATTTAGTATTTAAGGGCTACCCTGAACCCTAGAAAATTAGATTCCTGCAACTACAAGAAGAAGGACTGCCTAGCTGAAAACCCCTGCAGAGGAAGACCAGAAGACGACAACTGCCTTGGCTCCAGAAACTCACCGGCCTGTCTCCTGCCTTCCAAAGATCCTGCTCCAGCGACGCCTTCCAAAGGGACCAGCGACCTCGACATCCTCTGAGGACTGCCCCTGCTTCGAAAAGACAAGAAACTCCCGAGGACAGCGGACCTGCTCCAAGAAAAGCTGCAACTTTGTTTCCAGCAGCTTTAAAGAACCCTGCAAGCTCCCCGCAAGAAGCGTGAGACTTGCAACACTGTACCCGGCGACCCCGACTCGGCTGGTGGAGATCCGACGCCTCAGGAGGGACCCCAGGACTACTCTGATACTGTGAGTACCAAAACCTGTCCCCCCTGAGCCCCCACAGCGCCGCCTGCAGAGGGAATCCCGAGGCTTCCCCTGACCGCGACTCTTTGAACCTAAAGTCCCGACGCCTGGGAGAGACCCTGCACCCGCAGCCCCCAGGACCTGAAGGACCGGACTTTCACTGGAGAAGTGACCCCCAGGAGTCCCTCTCCCTTGCCCAAGTGGAGGTTTCCCCGAGGAATCCCCCCCTTGCCTGCCTGCAGCGCTGAAGAGATCCCGAGATCTCTCATAGACTAACATTGCGAACCCGACGCCTGTTCCTACACTGCACCCGGCCGCCCCCGCGCTGCTGAGGGTGAAATTTCTGTGTGGACTTGTGTCCCCCCCGGTGCCCTACAAAACCCCCCCTGGTCTGCCCTCCGAAGACGCGGGTACTTACCTGCAAGCAGACCGGAACCGGGGCACCCCCTTCTCTCCATTCTAGCCTATGTGTTTTGGGCACCACTTTGAACTCTGCACCTGACCGGCCCTGAGCTGCTGGTGTGGTGACTTTGGGGTTGCTCTGAACCCCCAACGGTGGGCTACCTTGGACCAAGAACTGAACCCTGTAAGTGTCTTACTTACCTGGTAAAACTAACAAAAACTTACCTCCCCCAGGAACTGTGAAAATTGCACTAAGTGTCCACTTTTAAAACAGCTATTTGTCAATAACTTGAAAAGTATACATGCAATTTTTATGATTTAAAGTTCCTAAAGTACTTACCTGCAATACCTTTCGAATGAGATATTACATGTAGAATTTGAACCTGTGGTTCTTAAAATAAACTAAGAAAAGATATTTTTCTATACAAAAACCTATTGGCTGGATTTGTCTCTGAGTGTGTGTACCTCATTTATTGTCTATGTGTATGTACAACAAGTGCTTAACACTACTCCTTGGATAAGCCTACTGCTCGACCACACTACCACAAAATAGAGCATTAGTATTATCTCTTTTTGCCACTATCTTACCTCTAAGGGGAACCCTTGGACTCTGTGCATGCTATTCCTTACTTTGAAATAGCACATACAGAGCCAACTTCCTACAACCAAGTAATAATTTAGTTATCTAACTGACACTACACAGGGTCAATTATTCCTTGTGACACCATCTATGGCTGTCATTTTTTGCAGTCTTATCAAGGTTAAAACGCAATGCCTTATATCAAATCCCAATGCGATTGTGCTTTGTTTTTCACATAATTATTGAATTTCTGCATTTGCTACATAATCCATCATCTACATAACCTGTAGATTTTAACATAAAAAAATATCTAGATCAAACAGTTCAGAAGTTACTGAAAATGCAGCGATGTGTTGCTGCGCAGTGGAAGGCTCTTTGCAAATGTTAGCTGGTCACCTTTCTGCTGCTTTTAGTGATATTTTGGAGGAGAATTTCTATGAATTTCCCTAGTCCATCATCATTTATAAAATGTAACCATCCGTGGCCACATCTACGCAGACCACCATGCAATGTGTACACCTGCTGTACCGTCTTCACAGTTTAAAATCAATTCACAAGCAAAAACTGCAGATCTACTGTGTGTCAATAAAATAAGGTATTGCAGACAACACACTTTTTTGCCGCAAATGTCCTAATTTATAACACAATATCTTGGGGGTGTTTGCCTCAGATTAAACAAATTATAGATACAGACATGCAGCATCCTTGAGGTTGTACACATGTATCACAGAAAAGACGGGTCAAGCACATTTGCAAAAGATCTACTATTATGTAAAAAAAAAAAAAAGGGAAGATTGTTCAATAGTTCTCACAAACATGGCCTTCGCATTCTGCCGTCTTCTTTTGATGGTGAGCATGCAGAATGTCTCCAGAAAAAAAAAAATCCACACACTTACCGCCTCTTGCCCCTGCATTCTCACACGGAAGAGCTTCACAGGCCGGGAGCCCAAGTATCTGGTTCTGGTGTCAGACAGGTCTCCGGTGACAGGGTCCAGGACAGTTCGCAACAATACCCCGTTCTAAATGGAAGAGAGTAAAAAGGTATTAAACTGCAATAGACATGGCGGACAAAATATTTGTAAGGAAATGCCTCCTTGGTATGGTTACCCCCTGACTTTTTACCTTTGCTGATGCCAAGTTATGATTTGAAAGTGTGCTGGGACCCTGCTAACCAGGCCCCAGCACCAGTGTTCTTTCCCTAAACTGTACCTTTGTCTCCACAATTGGCACAACCCTGGCACCCAGGTAAGCCCCTTGTAACTGGTACCCCTGGTACCAAGGTCCCTTATGCCAGGGAAGGTCTCTAAGGGCTGCAGCATGTCTTATGCCACCCGAGGGACCCCTCACTCAGCACATACACACTGGTTGCCAGCATGTGTGTGCTGGTGGGGAGAAAATGACTAAGTCGACATGACACTCCCCTCAGGGTGCCATGCCAACCTCACACTGCCTGTTGCATAGGTAAGTCACCCCTCTAGCAGGCCTTACAGCCCTAAGGCAGGGTACACTATACCACAGGTGAGGGCATATGTGCATGAGCACTATGCCTCTACAGTGTCTAAGCCAAACCTTAGACATTGTAAGTGCAGGGTAGCCATAAGAGTATATGGGTCTGGGAGTTTGTCATACACAAACTCCACAGCACCATAATGGCTAAACTGAAAACTGGGAAGTTTGGTATCAAACTTCTCAGCACAATAAATGCACACTGATGCCAGTGTACACTTTATTGTGAAATACACCCAGAGGGCATCTTAGAGATGCCCCCTGAAAACATACCCGACTTCCAGTGTGGGCTGACTAGTTTTTGCCAGCCTGCCCCACACCAGACATGTTGCTGGCCACATGTGGGAGAGTGCCTTTGTCACTCTGTGGCCAGGAACAAAGCCTGTACTGGGTGGAGGTGCTTCTCACCTCCCCCTGCAGGTACTGTAACACATGGCGGTGAGCCTCAAAGGCTCACCCCCCTTTGTTACAGGGCCACAGGGCATCCCAGCTAGTGGAGATGCCCGCCCCTCCAGTCACTGCTCCCACTTTTGGCAGCAAGGCTGGAGGAGATAATGAGGAAAACAAGGAGGAGTCACTCCCCAGTAAGGACAGCCCCTAAGGTGTCCTGAGCTGAGGTGACTCTTACTTTTAGAAATCCTCCGTCTTGTAGAAGGAGGATTCCCCCAATAGGATTAGGGATGTGCCCCCCTCCCCACAGGGAGGAGGCACAAAGAGGGTGTAGCCACCCTCAAGGACCGTAGCCATTGGCTACTGCCCTCCCAGACCTAAACACACCCCTAAATTGAGTATTTAGGGGCTCCCAGAACTGAGGAAGATAGATTCCTGCAACCTAAAGAAGAAAAAGGACTGCTGACCTGAAGCCCTGCAGTGAAGACGAAGACGACGACTGACTTGGCCCCAGCCCCACCGGCCTGTCTCCCTACTTCGAAGAAAACGGCAACAGCGACGCATCCAACAGGGTCCAGCGACCTCTGAAGCCTCAGAGGACTACCCTGCATCTAAAGGACCAAGAAACTCCCGAGAACAGCGGCCCTGTTCAAGAAACTGCACCTCTTTGCAACAAAGAAGCAACTTTTAAAGGGCACACATTTCCCACCGGAAGCGTGAGACTTTCCACTCTGCACCCGACGCCCCCGGCTCAACCCGCGGAAAACTAACACTATAGGGAGGACTCCCCGGCGACTGCAAGCCTGTGAGTAGCCGGAGTTGACCCCCCCCTGAGCCCCCACAGCGACGCCTGCAGAGGAAATCCGGAGGCTCCCCCTGACCGCGACTGCCTGCTTCAAGGAACCCGACACCTGGAACCAGCACTGCACCTGCAGCCCCCAGGACCTGAAGGAACTGAACTCCAGTGCAGGAGCGAACCCCAGGCGACCCTCTGCCTAGCCCAGGTGGTGGCTACCCAGAGGAGCCCCCCCCCCGTGCCTGCCTGCATCGTTGAAGAGACCCCCGGGTCTCCCCATTTATTCCTATAGGAAACCCGACGCCTGTTTGCACTCTGCACCCGGCCCCCCCTGTGCCGCTGAGGGTGTACTTTCTGTGCCTGCTTATGGGTCCCCCCCCTCCCCCTTAAGTGCCCTACAACACCCCCCTGGTCTGCCCTCCGAAGACGCGGGTACTTACCTGCTGGCAGCCTGGAACCGGGGCACCCCTATTTCCATTGAAACCTATGTGTTTTGGGCACCACTTTGACCTCTGCACCTGACCGGCCCTGAGCTGCTGGTGTGGTAACTTTGGGGCTGCCTTGAACCCCCAACGGTGGGCTATTTTGGACCCAACTTTGAACCCTGTAAGTGTTTTACTTACCTGTGAACTTACCAAATACTTACCTCCCCCAGGAACTGTTGATTTTTGCAGTGTCCACTTTTAAAATAGCTTGACATTTGTCAAAACTGTACATGCTATTGTGATTATTCAAAGTTCCTAAAATACCTGAGTGAAATACCTTTCATTTAAAGTATTACTTGTAAATCTTGAACCTGTAGTTCTTAAAATAAACTAAGAAAATATATTTTTCTATATAAAAACCTATTGGCCTGGAATTTGTCTTTGAGTGTGTGTTCCTCATTTATTGCCTGTGTGTACAACAAATGCTTAACACTACCCTCTGATAAGCCTACTGCTCGACCACACTACCACAAAATAGAGCATTAGAATGATCTCTTTTTGCCACTATCTTACCTCTAAGGGGAACCCTTGGACTCTGTGCACACTATTTCTTACTTTGAAATAGTATATACAGAGCCAACTTCCTACAGTATTGAAGTAGCCACACGTGAGGCAGGGTAACACTGGGGTGCGATGGCAGAACTACAACCAGTAATGAGTCCTATATCTCCTGAATTAAGTATTTAATAGTGTAGGTGCTTAAGACCATTATAGTGCCTTGGTTAAGATCTGTGAAAGCCATAGATCTGTAAAAGGTGCTGCTGCAGGTCATCGGAATACAATGAGAGTCTGCTATTACTGATGTACTTATGGGAGCTATATGGGGTGGCGGGAAGGAGAGATATATGTACGTTTGCATTTAAGGAATTGTGGAGCTGCAATGCTCCTGTATGAGAAAGAGTTGACATGCACTGACAGAATTATAATTATAATAGAGATTGGCACATCATGTTGGTTGCAGACCTATCAGTCTAGGCGCAGCGGAGGCAAAGTGACAGAAGGAGACTGCCTCGATCTTCTCTGGTTCACACAGAGGCTGCTTCAGATCAGAAAGTCTCATGGAACTGAGTTTTCTTTTTAGTGAAGCTTGATACACAGAATACAAAAAGACTTATATGCTCATGCCACCACTTTCACTATTTTGAAACTGATGATTTGAATGGGATGACGTGCCCAGAATTACAGCTGTGCTTATCGATCAAATCAATGTCCCTTTCAAGGGATCAAACATTTTCCATTTCTATCCCCCATCCCAAGGACTGCACAATGCAGCCATTGTAGAAGGCTTCTCAGAGTTGTGCATAGCGCTTCTTTGATAGAGGTACAGCTCTTAGGAGTGCAACAAACCTGGTATTCCCAAGAGGTTAGTGTACAGCAAGAAAAAGTGCTTAGACATTTAATGTTCCAGCCCAAGGAGGACATTTTTGTCTGGGTGAACAAACAGAGCACTAAACATATTAGCTTTAGAAGTGTGTACACAAACCAAAGCTCCTCTACATTGTCGGGGAAAGTCTGAGCAAGTACAGCAGTAGAGTCATACATGTGCTCTCCATCTCATCAGGCAATCTGCCTTAGCACCTCCTATTTGGCATTGTTTAGCCCACCTTAAATAATACTATTCTCTGCAGTTTGAAAGTTATCAATATCATAACCCTGCAGTTGTTTAGGCAGTGCCTGGTCACTGTATTGGCCTACTGAGTAATAACACTGTTCCAGATCAGAGATTGTAGGAACACCTTGAGAGCTTGACTCACTTCTCTCAGCAAGTTATGTGATGTGAACTTCACTTTTCTGACCACTGGCCACAAACAGACAGGGCTGCCAGATGTGATGTCCATCCTGACAAAGAGGCATATGTCACAAAGATTTGAGTGGGAGGATCCTGTTGAAAAGGGATTCCTTGAAGTGAATTTGCTTCCTTGCACCACGAGATTCGGAGTTTGTCATCCCTACTACTGTTCTTCTGGGACTACTGATATCCAGACACGGCTGGAGAGGTCTCTTATATAGTCTTAGCTTCAGGACAATTAAAATGCAGGAAGACAATGATCCCAGTAAGGATGAGATATGCTGAACTGTTAGATTGGCACTCTTTAGAAGAAGGTGTAATTTCTCCTGAATTGATAGCACTCTCCTCTACTTAGCTGAGGATGTACTGAGAGCTTTATTTGTTGATAGTCTAGGGACACAAATCAATATTTCCTGAATATGTAGGTAGATTGACAAAATTGCCATGCATTTCGAAAACATGTGAGGAGTGGATTTCAGACCAAAGTAATGACAGCATACTGATAATGTGATTTTCCTACTACAGACTTCAGATACTTCTGTATTTTTTGGCTATTGGATTTTGCATGTTAACCATAGATCTGAAAGCATGTACTGAGAGCTTTTATTTGTCGATAGTCTAGGGACACATCAATATTTCCTGAACATGTAGGTAGATTGACAAAATTGCCATGCATTTCAAAAACGTGAGGAGTGGATTTCAGACCAAAGTAATGACAGCATACGCATAATGTGATTTTCCTACTACAAACTTCAGATACTTCTGTATTTTTTGGCTACTGGATTTTGCATGTGAGCCATAGATCTGAATTATGTCTTCTTCCCATTGCCTTTTCTGAGATAAGGGAATTTTTGATGGAGGATGTAGGCAAAACTTTGCTTTTTTGATCAACTTGTTGGTCTTTCGTGGATCTAATAATGGTCTGGATTCTCCCTTCGGGCCCTTTTTCAGAATCAGGATATTCCTTGAATAGATTAATATCCCCTTGAGCAAGGGAAGGAACTTATTTGATTGTCAGATTCTTTAATAGGATGGAGGGTGACTAGCTGAAACTCAAAGCCAGATTTGGTGGAATCAGATTTTGCATGCTTTACAATATGCTGCCCCACTTGCCTTTTTAAAATTTTCACACACTTCTGGATGAAAAGATACCACTCCACCAACTGCAGTGTTGAACGAAAAGCAGTGGAATGGAGATACTTAAGTGTTACAGGTGGTAGTTGTAAGGGTGGTATCAAAAGCATGGGAAGATCATGACTGCACTGCTTTGTGCTTAGAAACCCTCCATTGATAAAGGGTATCTATGGCCTTATTGATGCTATGTTGCTGGTCGGGCCAGCAAGGGGACAGAACCATCCTAGGGTAGTATCAGTCCACATATTTACACTGGAACTCAAACTTTTTACTTTCTTCAAGGCCAACCACTTTGAGTAGGTGTAAGGAAATGCCTCCTTGGCATGGTTGCCCCCTGACTTTTTGCCTTTGCTGATGCTATGTTTACAATTGAAAGTGTGCTGAGGCCTGCTAATCAGGCCCCAGCACCAGTGTTCTTTCCCTAACCTGTACTTTTGTATCCACAATTGGCAGACCCTGGCATCCAGATAAGTCCCTTGTAACTGGTACTTCTAGTACCAAGGGCCCTGATGCCAAGGAAGGTCTCTAAGGGCTGCAGCATGTCTTATGCCACCCTGGAGACCTCTCACTCAGCACAGACACACTGCTTGCCAGCTTGTGTGTGCTAGTGAGGACAAAACGAGTAAGTCGACATGGCACTCCCCTCAGGGTGCCATGCCAGCCTCTCACTGCCTAAGCAGTATAGGTAAGACACCCCTCTAGCAGGCCTTACAGCCCTAAGGCAGGGTGCACTATACCATAGGTGAGGGTACCAGTGCATGAGCATGGTACCCCTACAGTGTCTAAATAAAACCTTAGACATTGTAAGTGCAGGGTAGCCATAAGAGTATATGGTCTGGGAGTCTGTCAAACACGAACTCCACAGCACCATAATGGCTACACTGAAAACTGGGAAGTTTGGTATCAAACTTCTCAGCACAATAAATGCACACTGATGCCAGTGTACATTTTATTGTAAAATACACCACAGAGGGCACCTTAGAGGTGCCCCCTGAAACTTAACCGACTATCTGTGTAGGCTGACTAGTTTTAGCAGCCTGCCCCAAACCGAGACATGTTGCTGGCCCCATGGGGAGAGTGCCTTTGTCACTCTGAGGCCAGTAACAAAGCCTGCACTGGGTGGAGATGCTAACACCTCTCCCAGGCAGGAATTGTCACACCTGGCGGTGAGCCTCAAAGGCTCACCTCCTTTGTGCCAACCCAGCAGGACACTCCAGCTAGTGGAGTTGCCCGCCCCCTCCGGCCAGGCCCCACTTTTGGCGGCAAGGCCGGAGAAAATAATGAGAATAACAAGGAGGAGTCACTGGCCAGTCAGGACAGCCCCTAAGGTGTCCTGAGCTGAGGTGACTCTAACTTTTAGAAATCCTCCATCTTGCAGATGGAGGATTCCCCCAATAGGGTTAGGATTGTGACCCCCTCCCCTTGGGAGGAGGCACAAAGAGGGTGTACCCACCCTCAGGGCTAGTAGCCATTGGCTACTAACCCCCCAGACCTAAACACGCCCTTAAATTTAGTATTTAAGGGCTACCCTGAACCCTAGAAAATTAGATTCCTGCAACTACAAGAAGAAGGACTGCCTAGCTGAAACCCCTGCAGCGGAAGACCAGAAGACGACAACTGCCTTGGCTCCAGAAACTCACCGGCCTGTCTCCTGCCTTCCAAAGATCCTGCTCCAGCGACGCCTTCCAAAGGGACCAGCGACCTCGACATCCTCTGAGGACTGCCCCTGCTTCGAAAAGACAAGAAACTCCCGAGGACAGCGGACCTGCTCCAAGAAAAGCTGCAACTTTGTTTCCAGCAGCTTTAAAGAACTCTGCAAGCTCCCCGCAAGAAGCGTGAGACTTGCAACACTGCACCCGGCGACCCCGACTCGGCTGGTGGCGATCCAACCCCTCAGGAGGGACCCCAGGACTACTCTGATACTGTGAGTACCAAAACCTGTCCCCCCTGAGCCCCCACCGCGCCGCCTGCAGAGGGAATCCCGAGGCTTCCCCTGACCGCGACTCTTTGAATCTAAAGTCCCGACGCCTGGGAGAGACCCTGCACCCGCAGCCCCCAGGACCTGAAGGACCGGACTTTCACTGGAGAAGCGACCCCCAGGAGTCCCTCTCCCTTGCCCAAGTGGAGGTTTCCCCGAGGAACCCCCCCCTTGCCTGCCTGCAGCGCTGAAGAGATCCCGAGATCTCTCATAGACTAACATTGCGAACCCGACGCTTGTTTCTACACTGCACCCGGCCGCCCCCGCGCCGCTGAGGGTGAAATTTCTGTGTGGACTTGTGTCCCCCCCGGTGCCCTACAAAACCCCCCTGGTCTGCCCTCCGAAGACGCGGGTACTTACCTGCAAGCAGACCGGAACCGGGGCACCCCCTTCTCTCCATTCTAGCCTAGGTGTTTTGGGCACCACTTTGAACTCTGCACCTGACCGGCCCTGAGCTGCTGGTGTGGTGACTTTGGGGTTGCTCTGAACCCCCAACGGTGGGCTACCTTGGACCAAGAACTGAACCCTGTAAGTGTCTTACTTACCTGGTAAAACTAACAAATACTTACCTCCCCTAGGAACTGTGAAAATTGCACTAAGTGTCCACTTTTAAAACAGCTATTTGTGAATAACTTGAAAAGTATACATGCAATTTTGATGATTTGAAGTTCCTAAAGTACTTACCTGCAATACCTTTCGAATGAGCTATTACATGTAGAATTTGAACCTGTGGTTCTTAAAATAAACTAAGAAAAGATATTTTTCTATATAAAAACCTATTGGCTGGATTTGTCTCTGAGTGTGTGTACCTCATTTATTGTCTATGTGTATGTACAACAAATGCTTAACACTACTCCTTGGATAAGCCTACTGCTCGACCACACTACCACAAAATAGAGCATTAGTATTATCTATTTTTACCACTATTTTACCTCTAAGGGGAACCCTTGGACTCTGTGCATGCTATTCCTTACTTTGAAATAGCACATACAGAGCCAACTTCCTACATTGGTGGATCAGCGGTGGGGTACAAGACTTTGCATTTGCTGGACTACTCAGCCAATACCTGATCACACGACAAATTCCAAAATTGTCATTAGAAATTGATTTTTGCAATTTGAAAAGTTTTCTAAATTCTTAAAAGACCTGCTAGGGCCTTGTGTTAGATCCTGTTTAGCATTTCTTTTAGAGTTTAAAAGTTTGGTAAAAGTTTGAATTAGATTCTAGAACCAGTTTTAGTTTCTTAAAAAGTATTCCAACTTTTAGAAGCATAATGTCTAGCACAGATGTGAATGTGGTGGAACTCGACACCACACCTTACCTCCATCTACAGATGAGAGAGCTAAGGTCACTCTGTAAACTAAAGAAAATAGCAATGGGCCCCAAACCTACCAAAGTACAGCTCCAGGAGCTTTTGGCAGAGTTTGAAAAGGCCAACCCCTCTGAGGATGGCAACTCAGAGGATGAAGATAGTGACTTGGAGGGAAATTCCCCCCCTCCAGTCCTACTTAGGGAGAGCAGGGCTTCTCAAGCCCTGACTCCACAAATAATAGTCAGAGATGCTGGTTCCCTCACAGGAGGGACCAACAACTCTGAAATCACTGAGGATAACCCCAGTGAAGAGGACATCCAGTTAGCCAGGATGGCCAAAAGATTGGCTTTGGAAAGACAGATCCTAGCCATAGAGAGGGAAAGACAAGAGATGGGCCTAGGACCCATCAATGGTGGCAGCAACATAAATAGGGTCAGAGATTCTCCTGACATGTTGAAAATCCCCAAAGGGATTGTAACTAAATATGAAGATGGTGATGACATCACCAAATGGTTCACAGCTTTTGAGAGGGCTTGTGTAACCAGAAAAGTGAACAGATCTCACTGGGGTGCTCTCCTTTGGGAAATGTTCACAGGAAAGTGTAGGGATAGACTCCTCACACTCTCTGGACAAGATGCAGAATCTTATGACCTCATGAAGGGTACCCTGATTGAGGGCTTTGGATTCTCCACTGAGGAGTACAGGATTAGGTTCAGGGGGGCTCAAAAATCCTCGAGCCAGACCTGGGTTGACTTTGTTGACTACTCAGTGAAAACACTAGATGGTTGGATTCAAGGCAGTGGTGTAAGTAATTATGATGGGCTGTACAATTTATTTGTGAAAGAACACCTGTTAAGTAATTGTTTCAATGATAAACTGCATCAGCATCTGGTAGACCTAGGACCAATTTCTCCCCAAGAATTGGGAAAGAAGGCGGACCATTGGGTCAAGACAAGGGTGTCCAAGACTTCAACAGGGGGTGACCAAAAGAAAGGGGTCACAAAGACTCCCCAGCAGAAGGGTGATGAGACAACCAAAACTAAAAATAGTAAAGAGTCTTCTACAGGCCCCCAAAAACCTGCACAGGAGGGTGGGCCCAGAGCCTCTTCACAAAACAATGGGTACAAGGGTAAAAACTTTGATCCCAAAAAGGCCTGGTGTCATAGCTGTAAACAGCATGGACACCAAACTGGAGACAAGGCCTGTCCCAAGAAAGGTTCCACTCCAAACTCCCATCCAGGTAACACTGGTATGGCTAGTCTCCAAGTGGGATCAACAGTGTGCCCAGAGCAAATCAGGGTCCACACTGAAGCTACTCTAGTTTCTGAGGGTGGGGTGGATTTAGCCACACTAGCTGTCTGGCCGCCTAACATGCAAAAATACAGACAGCAACTCTTAATTAATGGGACTAGAATAGAGGGCCTGAGGGATACAGGTGCCAGTGTCACCATGGTGACAGAGAAACTGGTTTCCCCTGGCCAATACCTGACTGGAAAAACTTACACAGTCACCAACGCTGACAATCAGAGAAAAGTACATCCCATGGCAATGGTTACTTTAGAATGGGGAGGGGTCAATGGCCTGAAGCAGGTGGTGGTCTCCTCAAATATCCCAGTGGACTGTCTGCTTGGAAATGACCTGGAGTCCTCAGCATGGGCTGAGGTAGAGCTAAAAACCCATGCAGCAATGCTGGGTATCCCTGAACTGGTGTGTGTGAAAACGAGAGCACAATGCAAGGCACAGGGTGAAAAAGTAGAGCTGGAGTCTGGAAAAATGGCCCAGCCTACCAAGAGAACAGGAAAGTCAGTTGGGAAACCAACTGCAACACAGCAAAAGAAAGGGAACCTCTCTTCTCAGGAAGAAGTTCTGCCCTCTGAGGGAACTGAGCCTTTGGAGCTTGAACCTTATCAGGTTGAGCTCTTAGGCCCAGGGGGACCCTCAAGGGAGGAGCTGTGTAAGGGACAAGAAACCTGTCCCTCTCTTGAAGGCCTTAGGCAGCAAGCTGCTGAAGAGTCCAAAGGCAAGAAAAATGGAACACATAGGGTCTATTGGGAAGATGGGCTCCTGTACACTGAGGCCAGAGACCCCAAACCTGGTGCCACTAGGAGAGTGGTAGTGCCTCAGCTGTTCAGAGAGTTCATCCTAACATTGGCCCATGACATTCCCCTTGCTGGACATTTGGGACAAACCAAGACGTGGGAGAGGTTAGTCAACCACTTCTACTGGCCCAATATGTCCAACATGGTTAAGGAGTTTTGCCTCTCCTGCCCCACCTGTCAAGCCAGTGGTAAGACAGGTGGGCACCCAAAGGCCCCCCTCATTCCACTTCCAGTGGTGGGGGTGCCCTTTGAAAGAGTGGGTGTGGACATAGTTGGTCCACTGGAACCTCCCACAGCCTCAGGAAATATGTATATCCTGGTAGTAGTGGATCATGCTACCAGGTATCCTGAAGCTATTCCCCTTAGGTCGACTACTGCCCCTGCAGTAGCCAAGGCCCTCATTGGTATCTTTACCAGAGTGGGTTTCCCTAAGGAGGTGGTGTCTGACAGAGGTACCAACTTCATGTCAGCATACCTAAAGCACATGTGGAATGAGTGTGGAGTGACTTATAAATTCACTACACCTTACCATCCACAAACTAATGGCTTAGTTGAGAGATTCAACAAGACATTAAAGGGCATGATCATGGGGCTCCCAGAAAAACTCAAAAGGAGATGGGATGTCCTCCTGCCATGTCTGCTTTTCGCTTACAGGGAGGTACCACAGAAGGGAGTAGGGTTCTCACCCTTTGAACTTCTGTTTGGTCATCCTGTAAGGGGACCACTTGCCCTTGTTAAAGAAGGCTGGGAGAGACCTCTCCATGAGCCTAAACAGGACATAGTGGACTATGTACTTGGCCTTCGCTCTAGAATGGCAGAGTACATGGAAAAGGCAACCAAAAACCTTGAGGCCAGCCAACAACTCCAGAAGTTTTGGTATGACCAAAAGGCTGCACTGGTTGAGTTCCAACCAGGGCAGAAAGTCTGGGTTCTGGAGCCTGTGGCTCCCAGGGCACTCCAGGACAAATGGAGTGGCCCTTACCCAGTGCTAGAGAAGAAGAGTCAGGTCACCTACCTGGTGGACCTGGGCACAAGCAGGAGCCCCAAGAGGGTGATCCATGTAAACCGCCTTAAGCTCTTCCACGACAGGGCTGATGTCAATCTGTTGATGGTAACAGATGAGGATCAGGAGGCAGAGAGTGAACCTCTCCCTGATCTTCTGTCATCAGACCCAAAAGATGGTACAGTAGATGGAGTGATCTACTCAGACACCCTCTCTGGCCAACAGCAAGCTGATTGTAGGAGAGTCCTACAACAGTTTCCTGAACTCTTCTCCTTAACCCCTGGTCAGACACACCTGTGTACCCATGATGTGGACACAGGAGACAGCATGCCTGTCAAAAACAAAATCTTTAGACAGTCTGACCATGTTAAGGAAAGCATCAAGGTGGAAGTCCACAAGATGCTGGAATTGGGAGTCATTGAGCGCTCTGACAGCCCCTGGGCTAGCCCAGTGGTCTTAGTCCCCAAACCTCACACCACAGATGGAAAGAAAGAGATGAGGTTTTGTGTGGACTACAGAGGGCTCAATTCTGTCACCAAGACAGATGCTCATCCAATTCCAAGAGCTGATGAGCTCATTGATAAATTAGGTGCTGCCAAATTTCTAAGTACCTTTGACTTGACAGCAGGGTACTGGCAAATAAAAATGGCACCTGGAGCAAAAGAAAAGACAGCATTCTCCACACCTGATGGGCATTATCAGTTTACTGTTATGCCCTTTGGTTTAAAGAATGCCCCTGCCACCTTCCAAAGGTTGGTGAATCAAGTCCTTGCTGGCTTGGAGTCCTTTAGCACAGCTTATCTTGATGATATTGCTGTCTTCAGCTCCACCTGGCAGGATCACCTGGTCCACCTGAGGAAGGTTTTGAAGGCTCTGCAATCTGCAGGCCTCTCTATCAAGGCATCCAAATGCCAGATAGGGCAGGGAACTGTGGTTTACTTGGGACACCTTGTAGGTGGAGGCCAAGTTCAACCACTCCAACCCAAGATCCAGACTATTCTGGACTGGGTAGCTCCAAAAACCCAGACTCAAGTCAGGGCATTCCTTGGCTTGACTGGGTACTACAGGAGGTTTGTGAAGGGGTATGGATCCATTGTGACAGCCCTCACTGAGCTCACCTCCAAGAAAATGCCCAAGAAAGTGAACTGGACTGTGGACTGCCAACAGGCCTTTGACACCCTGAAACAGGCAATGTGCTCAGCACCAGTTCTCAAAGCTCCAGATTATTCTAAGCAGTTCATTGTGCAGACTGATGCCTCTGAACATGGGATAGGGGCAGTTTTGTCCCAAACAAATGATGATGGCCTTGACCAGCCTGTTGCTTTCATTAGCAGGAGGTTACTCCCCAGGGAGCAGCGTTGGAGTGCCATTGAGAGGGAGGCCTTTGCTGTGGTCTGGTCCCTGAAGAAGCTGAGACCATACCTCTTTGGGACTCACTTCCTAGTTCAAACTGACCACAGACCTCTCAAATGGCTGATGCAAATGAAAGGTGAAAATCCTAAACTGTTGAGGTGGTCCATCTCCCTACAGGGAATGGACTTTATAGTGGAACACAGACCTGGGACTGCCCATGCCAATGCAGATGGCCTTTCCAGGTTCTTCCACTTAGAAAATGAAGACTCTCTTGGGAAAGGTTAGTCTCATCCTCTTTCGTTTGGGGGGGGGTTGTGTAAGGAAATGCCTCCTTGGCATGGTTGCCCCCTGACTTTTTGCCTTTGCTGATGCTATGTTTACAATTGAAAGTGTGCTGAGGCCTGCTAACCAGGCCCCAGCACCAGTGTTCTTTCCCTAACCTGTACTTTTGTATCCACAATTGGCAGACCCTGGCATCCAGATAAGTCCCTTGTAACTGGTACTTCTAGTACCAAGGGCCCTGATGCCAAGGAAGGTCTCTAAGGGCTGCAGCATGTCTTATGCCACCCTGGAGACCTCTCACTCAGCACAGACACACTGCTTGCCAGCTTGTGTGTGCTAGTGAGGACAAAACGAGTAAGTCGACATGGCACTCCCCTCAGGGTGCCATGCCAGCCTCTCACTGCCTAAGCAGTATAGGTAAGACACCCCTCTAGCAGGCCTTACAGCCCTAAGGCAGGGTGCACTATACCATAGGTGAGGGTACCAGTGCATGAGCATGGTACCCCTACAGTGTCTAAATAAAACCTTAGACATTGTAAGTGCAGGGTAGCCATAAGAGTATATGGTCTGGGAGTCTGTCAAACACGAACTCCACAGCACCATAATGGCTACACTGAAAACTGGGAAGTTTGGTATCAAACTTCTCAGCACAATAAATGCACACTGATGCCAGTGTACATTTTATTGTAAAATACACCACAGAGGGCACCTTAGAGGTGCCCCCTGAAACTTAACCGACTATCTGTGTAGGCTGACTAGTTTTAGCAGCCTGCCCCAAACCGAGACATGTTGCTGGCCCCATGGGGAGAGTGCCTTTGTCACTCTGAGGCCAGTAACAAAGCCTGCACTGGGTGGAGATGCTAACACCTCTCCCAGGCAGGAATTGTCACACCTGGCGGTGAGCCTCAAAGGCTCACCTCCTTTGTGCCAACCCAGCAGGACACTCCAGCTAGTGGAGTTGCCCGCCCCCTCCGGCCAGGCCCCACTTTTGGCGGCAAGGCCGGAGAAAATAATGAGAATAACAAGGAGGAGTCACTGGCCAGTCAGGACAGCCCCTAAGGTGTCCTGAGCTGAGGTGACTCTAACTTTTAGAAATCCTCCATCTTGCAGATGGAGGATTCCCCCAATAGGGTTAGGATTGTGACCCCCTCCCCTTGGGAGGAGGCACAAAGAGGGTGTACCCACCCTCAGGGCTAGTAGCCATTGGCTACTAACCCCCCAGACCTAAACACGCCCTTAAATTTAGTATTTAAGGGCTACCCTGAACCCTAGAAAATTAGATTCCTGCAACTACAAGAAGAAGGACTGCCTAGCTGAAACCCCTGCAGCGGAAGACCAGAAGACGACAACTGCCTTGGCTCCAGAAACTCACCGGCCTGTCTCCTGCCTTCCAAAGATCCTGCTCCAGCGACGCCTTCCAAAGGGACCAGCGACCTCGACATCCTCTGAGGACTGCCCCTGCTTCGAAAAGACAAGAAACTCCCGAGGACAGCGGACCTGCTCCAAGAAAAGCTGCAACTTTGTTTCCAGCAGCTTTAAAGAACTCTGCAAGCTCCCCGCAAGAAGCGTGAGACTTGCAACACTGCACCCGGCGACCCCGACTCGGCTGGTGGCGATCCAACCCCTCAGGAGGGACCCCAGGACTACTCTGATACTGTGAGTACCAAAACCTGTCCCCCCTGAGCCCCCACCGCGCCGCCTGCAGAGGGAATCCCGAGGCTTCCCCTGACCGCGACTCTTTGAATCTAAAGTCCCGACGCCTGGGAGAGACCCTGCACCCGCAGCCCCCAGGACCTGAAGGACCGGACTTTCACTGGAGAAGCGACCCCCAGGAGTCCCTCTCCCTTGCCCAAGTGGAGGTTTCCCCGAGGAACCCCCCCCTTGCCTGCCTGCAGCGCTGAAGAGATCCCGAGATCTCTCATAGACTAACATTGCGAACCCGACGCTTGTTTCTACACTGCACCCGGCCGCCCCCGCGCCGCTGAGGGTGAAATTTCTGTGTGGACTTGTGTCCCCCCCGGTGCCCTACAAAACCCCCCTGGTCTGCCCTCCGAAGACGCGGGTACTTACCTGCAAGCAGACCGGAACCGGGGCACCCCCTTCTCTCCATTCTAGCCTAGGTGTTTTGGGCACCACTTTGAACTCTGCACCTGACCGGCCCTGAGCTGCTGGTGTGGTGACTTTGGGGTTGCTCTGAACCCCCAACGGTGGGCTACCTTGGACCAAGAACTGAACCCTGTAAGTGTCTTACTTACCTGGTAAAACTAACAAATACTTACCTCCCCTAGGAACTGTGAAAATTGCACTAAGTGTCCACTTTTAAAACAGCTATTTGTGAATAACTTGAAAAGTATACATGCAATTTTGATGATTTGAAGTTCCTAAAGTACTTACCTGCAATACCTTTCGAATGAGCTATTACATGTAGAATTTGAACCTGTGGTTCTTAAAATAAACTAAGAAAAGATATTTTTCTATATAAAAACCTATTGGCTGGATTTGTCTCTGAGTGTGTGTACCTCATTTATTGTCTATGTGTATGTACAACAAATGCTTAACACTACTCCTTGGATAAGCCTACTGCTCGACCACACTACCACAAAATAGAGCATTAGTATTATCTATTTTTACCACTATTTTACCTCTAAGGGGAACCCTTGGACTCTGTGCATGCTATTCCTTACTTTGAAATAGCACATACAGAGCCAACTTCCTACAGTAGGTCTGCTTTATTTTTCAATCTTGTCATCTCTTCTTTATGCTGACCAAGCACTAAGGAGCCTGAAAATGGAGGATTACAAATTTATTTGTAGTCTACGACAATTTATTGTAGGTCAGGCGCTACCATGGAGAACGCCTCAGAGAGACCAAACCGAAGTATCTTGATGCTAACAATTCCTCTGCACTATGACTACAATGATGTCTTGGTTCGACAGAGCCTGTGTACAACATTCCTTAAAAAATCTTGTCTGCGCTGCCTAAGTAGGTCATTGGCAAAAGACTTAAGACTGTCCCATATTTCGCTCCCATAGCATCCAAAGAGGGCAGAGGCATTTTACAGGGCTGTAACTGCTGCTCTACACATCTTTCCCACAACCTCCACCCACCTACTTTCTTTATTAGGTGGTATAGAGGTTTCAGGAGCAGGTGCATCCTTTCTTATAATCTTTGGTAAAAATAGTGTCAGGTTTGAGATCACAATTGAAAAGACTGGATGTACTAGATTTCTTACACAGCTGTGCTGTAGCTGCTTCGATGCAGCAGGAGTTACGTATTTTTTCGCAGCTAGTTCTAAGAAGCCCGCACCAATGAAAGAAGGGGCTTTAGTGATGCTTTCGGTTGGAGTGTCCATGATTACAGGTATTGTTGCCTGTTGTGCTTCCAAGAGAATATTAAACTTGTCCGACCCTCTTGAGAGAACATCTTGGAAAGTCATTAAATTGTTCCCTGGAGACACCCTTACTTGGGACATTAACATAGATCAGGGCAATATGAAAGGTGCCGGGACATTGGATCGACAGTGAAGGGGTTGCCTTTCAGTGCCTGGAGTGCCTCGACAGACGTAATCAGATGTCCTCCCATCAAATACATTTTGAGTGGTACCAGTGTTTCACTGTCAACAACTTCAATGGCAAACATATCTAGACCAAAGGTCTAGATATGTCCTCAATGACTACCGAATTTGCCAGTGATGTAGACAATATATTTTCACTTCTTTGGATCTCCCTTCTTTGAAGGTCCTTTGCATAGTTTGACACCTTAACTGTGAAACCAGGGCATTCCCAGGAGGGCTTTTCAGATCTCTTTTCCTCTGCCGCAAGTTATTCCAGCTCTAAATCCTTTCTCAGTCTTCAGGGTCCTTTCAGACATCGTTCTTACAAAACTGACTTTCTTGATGGAATGAGAAGGCACTTGGTGCATGTCAGAGGCAGCCTCCTTCCTCCCATGGGAAAACCCCGCACAAGTGCAAGAACAAAAGCTTTATGCTCAAGCTAAGTGTAAAAAACACATCAACTGAAAACTCCAAAGAGGGGATTTGTAAGGGAATATTCTTAGCGGATCCCAGGCACATGAGCCAAAGTGACTGAGGCAATTGCCAGTAGAAGGAATGTCGGCTAGTGGAAGTTCAGGGAGCTTTAAAGTGGTAAGAGGTCATTTTAACTCTTGTAATACAATGACTATGATTTTCCTCATTAGAGCTGTAGGCGGGAAGGGGTGCAGCATATGTTGCAATACAGATTTGAGAAAGGATTTTTTCGCATTACAAAAAACCCAAAATTTCGAACTGATTGAGTGAGGGTGCTCTGCAACATTGGACATGTTGGATTCCACCCTTTCAACTGATACGGACAAATCAGTACGATGGAGTGTTCCAGGTAATTATTCTAACATTTATGACTATCACTGAAAACCCTACAATGCAGAACACCAAATACAAGAAAGGCCGATCTGCAAAACTTACATAATAACTCGTGCGGCAAATGTACTTCAATTAAATGTAAACACATTAAAGTTAGTCCTCCTTTGAATAACAGCTGGCCCACTAGTGACAAGCATGCATAATATCTTTGTCTCTTGAGTGGAGCTCAATTAAAAAATATTGCAATTGTTGGAATGCCTATGTATGAATCGAGTGCAAGTTGTTTTTGGTCTTTTCACATTTTACTCGGTTAACTCAGAGAACAACTTTACTAAGATTGACTTTGCAAAAGGCTTACCAAAAAACAAACAAAATAAATAAATACCGGAAGTGAACTCAAAATCTAGTAATAAAACATTTATACTATCTAGTGAAATGTCAAGGTTACTGGTCCAATATACTTAACAAATTCAGAATTTGGAACAATCCCAAACATTCCTTGTGGAAGAATTCGCAAATGTCCCTTTTGAAGTCACCTTTAAATTGTTTTATGTTTGTTCAAGTTACTAAAGCTCGATGTGTTTTAAAATATATTGGTACAGATCCCTCAAAAGGGCATTTAAAATCATTGAATGCGTTCAAATATTACACTATATCACTCTAAATGCTCGGAACTTTGCCATCATTAAATCAGACAAGGACTTTTTGGAGAGTTGGATATATGTCATCATCTGACGTTACAGCCCTTCAATCAGTGCTTTTTATCCCCCTAGAAAATCCTGCACTACCCAACCCCAGATCATAGCACAATCCCGTACAGTGCTGCTCTCACCTGCAGTCCTATGTTCAAGTACAAGAAGCCAATTGATCCACGCTCCCCCAGCTCATCCTGTTTCTCTGCACCTCCCATTTCCACAATACACAAGGCTTCAGGCTGTGCAGGGAGCGCCTGCATACTCAATGGCTGCAAGCAGTCCTATGAAACAAGAAAAGTACACAGTAAGGCTGGGAACTATCTTAAATTCCCTAAACATCAATTGATAGGCATTGTAGGACAAATAATTATTCATGTAAAACATTTGTGTGTGAGTTTGCACTGCGAGCTAATCCCATCAGACCAGACTGGTTTGTATGCCCGACAACAGTGTCAGTCTCACATTATGGGATCATTCTACTAAATATGCCTCTAGCACCTGTGCAAGATTGAACATCCATAGTTTAACTATCCTTTCACTTCAGAAATAACTTACATAGTCCTAAACCTCATACAGACAAATATACATGTGTGGTCTTTAGAATCAGAACAAGATATCAGCTGAAAATTGTTGACCAGCAATGAAACTCTACAATGCATCTCTAGTAGGTCTACAACGTACTGACCTAGACTTGTCTATCTTAATGCTTACAGAGACAGAACCCCCAAACTAGACACTGTACTATAAGTCAACATTCCCTATTAACATAAATGAATAACTGCCTTCCATTTCATGGATTAAGCCTCACCATAATTATTAGGTACTTGGCTCTATGCTACCACACTGTTTGAAAATGCTGAAGTCCTTAAAATAATGCAAACCAAGAACAGCATAAATGCACAAATCTGCACTTGGATGCACAGAATATTGGCTGTTACCTCATACCATTGATACTTCAAAGCAGCAGTGAGAAACCTACTCCTAGCAACTGGGAGAAGCAGGAGGCCAGTGACTAGATAGGAGAATAGCTTTAACAGACTAGAGATACACTCCTCAATACCAGTCTGGAGCCAATTGAAATTCTGACAAGTAAGAGCATCCACGCAGAAATGGGGTCTGCAATCCAAACCACTTTTGTACCAAATCTACAAGAGATACATTACTTAACTGTAAATCATCATCCATTTACTTGGTCTTCTAAGCTGCCTTCTGCCATCAAGAATAATTTCCAGGTGCAAGTGCTGCAAAGGTAGGCTAACAAGCGAAAAGGCTCTGGTCCACAAAAAGCTAAAAATATACGCTATGAAGGCGCTCATGCATACATCAATGCCTCAATTTATCCTGAAGTGTTGATGCACCTGATGACGCATCTCAAAGGTTTTTAATAATCCAGGATCTGACCTGAAGGTGCTGGTTAATATGTGTATGTAAAATGTGCTATACTTTTCCAGCCACACCTACTACTTATACATTAAAGCTGTTACAAGTGGAACCCGGGCACTTTTACTCAGCCCATGCATATCCCACCCATCACCAAACACTGTCAGCTATGTGTCTACCAAGACTTCCAATGTACAATGTATTTTCTCTCCCAGAGAGCATGCAAGAGACTGTGGGAATGGCAGATGGATAGTTAAAAAAGGTAGGAAGTCAATAAAATGGATTATCTTACAGTTTTATCTTCCAATCAGATGGGAGGCAGAGTACAATAATTAATTGAGAGAGTAACTGGTATTTGTTTTGCTTTTCTGTCTACCCACAAATACAATTCCTAAATATATAATTCAAATTTGAGGAATTGCCGACTGGCTGTTACTAACCAGCCTGAATGATCATCTTTCAAGGTAAACTGAAATGGTTGCAGGCAATGTCTTTAGGATCCACACATCAAGTGCATTAATTGAAGTCAATTATCAAAATGCCAGTCCCTCTCATTCTCTCCCACCGGACCTTGCTGAACACATACTTCCCAAAAGGACGAGACAAAATATCCCCCAGTAGCAATTTTAGGGGGACTAAATACCAAGGCTTTTCCCCCCCTAAGAGTGGATGGGGAGGATACATCATTTCCTGGTGACCTTGCCCTAGGTGATGATCAATTTCAATGTCCTGAGCCTTGCAGTTGCAGCAACATTTTAGCCCAAGTCTCTGCAGCACTGAAAACCCCAAAACTGTTCTTATGGCCTCTGAGACGCAGAGGCACTGGAAAAGAAAAAAATCAAATGAGTGGAGCTACAAATGTGTAGACAGAGGGCACAATACTGGGTGGACTTTTCTTTCTTGTCATTTTCCTAAATTTCCAAGGGCACTTTCACATGGATAATTTCACACCATCTTGAGTATGTAATACTGACAGTGCTTCATCTTAGTGGAAGACAGTGCGCACAACTTCCATTCTTTTTTACAGGAAGAGCAAACGCAGGACATGTCTAAATGATTGCATCTTATGCCAAAAAAAAAAAAAAAAAAAACTTAAAATCACTGAAATAGTTGCCACTAACAATAACCGCTCCAGAATCCTTTGAAGGGAATTAATCAAATCGGACTTAGAGGCCTCAAGAAAACAGTCCTGCAATGAAATCACAAAAATTGAAATAGGCGACTATGAAGATGTGGAATCATGTATTATAAAGAGACCTTGAGATTTTCTAGGATGACAATCCTTTTAAAATAAAAAGTAAAAAAATGAGGGAAAGCCCTTGGCAATGCCATAATGTATATACACAGACACACACACACACACAAAATAGAGAAAAGCACACAGGTTATGTAATTACAAGGCCTTGTGAAGACAGGAGGTGGAGCTGCTCCTATCTCTAAAATGACAATGCAATAGACCAGAGCTTGCAATATTTCACAGAATACTCTGATGGAGAAAACACGACATACAAACCAAATTCCACAAATATTAAGATCAGCAAAACCAACAGGTTATAATAAAGTCCTGTATGGACTTTGAAGATTTGTAAAAGGCTGGCAAGAAAGTTAAATAGGGAACTTGCAAACAGGCACAGTCAACCCAGCATGAAATCCACTAAATTAGTATTTCAGTTAAACTGAAAAAGTAAAATAATTGCACTACTTACCGATGGATCAAGTGAAATTATGCGGACAGTATTATCCACCAAGCCAACTGCAAGAAAACGTGACCGCTGCTCTCCTGGTGGGACGTTAGCCAAACTCATACATACTACATCTGCAGACATTTCTTTGCGCTCTGTGTACTCATTCAACTGCCCTGACTGCAAAAGGCAAATAGAGAGAAATTATTACCTGGCATCCAGGATATGCACTGCATTACAAATCTGCACCAATAGCAAAAATACAGTTATTACATTACTACATCTAACCAAAAATATTTCCTCATTATTGACCTGAGGCTTCAGAAATTAAGCTATTTCGAATGCCTTCATAGCTATGTCCTAGGAGACTGCTCTTCTCTTATTAACCGAATACATGTACTTTTGTACAAAAGTAAAGTATATTGTACTTTGTGCAGAAAAGTGAAGTATCTTACCAAGCTGGATAATAATCAACCACAAGCAATAAATTACGAATGATGTGTGCAACACATTCCCAGCATGCACAAACACAAGAATGATCGGATGAAGAGAATACTCAGTTTAGTAAACTGATTGTGTGTTCAGCATAAAGTATGCCTTGAAACCAGAGCCAATTAGAGATTAGAAAAGAGACCACATTTACTACAAAGAAACATCTACTTAAGACCGAAACACTCCTTTCCCCCACCCCCACACACACGAAAACAGAAGTGCAACTGATGCCAAAAGCAATATCAGTATGGTCCATTTAGGTGGCTTCAAGCTCAGATAAGGACTGTTAAACTGATCCTTTCGACCGTCAAAAATGACAACTTAAAGCAAAGTCAATTCTTAGGATAATCAGCTGTTACTGCCATACAAACCAGGGCCACATGTGGTTTGCAATAATTACTTCACATGACATGTTACCTTAGGAGTCCAGTTAGTAGAAGAAAGACAAGGTTACTTCCAGATAATCTCAGTTTTCCATCATCTTTCTCTTTAATGAAATCATAAACACTGAATATGGATGTAAGGAAATGCCTCCTTGGCATGGTTGCCCCCTGACTTTTTGCCTTTGCTGATGCTATGTTTACGATTGAAAGTGTGCTGAGGCCTGCTAACCAGGCCCCAGCACCAGTGTTCTTTCCCTAACCTGTACTTTTGTATCCACAATTGGCAGACCCTGGCATCCAGATAAGTCCCTTGTAACTGGTACTTCTAGTACCAAGGGCCCTGATGCCAAGGAAGGTCTCTAAGGGCTGCAGCATGTCTTATGCCACCCTGGAGACCTCTCACTCAGCACAGACACACTGCTTGCCAGCTTGTGTGTGCTAGTGAGAACAAAACGAGTAAGTCGACATGGCACTCCCCTCAGGGTGCCATGCCAGCCTCTCACTGCCTATGCAGTATAGGTAAGACACCCCTCTAGCAGGCCTTACAGCCCTAAGGCAGGGTGCACTATACCATAGGTGAGGGTACCAGTGCATGAGCATGGTACCCCTACAGTGTCTAACCAAAACCTTAGACATTGTAAGTGCAGGGTAGCCATAAGAGTATATGGTCTGGGAGTTTGTCAAACACGAACTCCCCAGCACCATAATGGCTACACTGAAAACTGGGAAGTTTGGTATCAAACTTCTCAGCACAATAAATGCACACTGATGCCAGTGTACATTTTATTGTAAAATACACCCCAGAGGGCACCTTAGAGGTGCCCCCTGAAACTTAACCGACTATCTGTGTAGGCTGACTAGTTTTAGCAGCCTGCCACAAACCGAGACATGTTGCTGGCCCCATGGGGAGAGTGCCTTTGTCACTCTGAGGCCAGTAACAAAGCCTGCACTGGGTGGAGATGCTAACACCTCCCCCAGGCAGGAATTGTCACACCTGGCGGTGAGCCTCAAAGGCTCACCTCCTTTGTGCCAACCCAGCAGGACACTCCAGCTAGTGGAGTTGCCCGCCACCTCCGGCCCGGCCCCCACTTTTGGCGGCAAGGCCGGAGAAAATAATGAGAATAACAAGGAGGAGTCACTGGCCAGTCAGGACAGCCCCTAAGGTGTCCTGAGCTGAGGTGACTAACTTTTAGAAATCCTCCATCTTGCAGATGGAGGATTCCCCCAATAGGGTTAGGATTGTGACCCCCTCCCCTTGGGAGGAGGCACAAAGAGGGTGTACCCACCCTCAGGGCTAGTAGCCATTGGCTACTAACCCCCCAGACCTAAACACGCCCTTAAATTTAGTATTTAAGGGCTACCCTGAACCCTAGAAAATTAGATTCCTGCAACTACAAGAAGAAGGACTGCCCAGCTGAAAACCCCTGCAGCGGAAGACCAGAAGACGACAACTGCCTTGGCTCCAGAAACTCACCGGCCTGTCTCCTGCCTTCCAAAGATCCTGCTCCAGCGACGCCTTCCAAAGGGACCAGCGACCTCGACATCCTCTGAGGACTGCCCCTGCTTCGAAAAGACAAGAAACTCCCGTGGACAGCGGACCTGCTCCAAGAAAAGCTGCAACTTTGTTTCCAGCAGCTTTAAAGAACCCTGCAAGCTCCCCGCAAGAAGCGTGAGACTTGCCACACTGCACCCGGCGACCCCGACTCGGCTGGTGGCGATCCAACACCTCAGGAGGGACCCCAGGACTACTCTGATACTGTGAGTACCAAAACCTGTCCCCCCTGAGCCCCCACAGCGCCGCCTGCAGAGGGAATCCCGAGGCTTCCCCTGACCGCGACTCTTTGAACCTAAAGTCCCGACGCCTGGGAGAGACCCTGCACCCGCAGCCCCCAGGACCTGAAGGACTGGACTTTCACTGGAGAAGTGACCCCCAGGAGTCCCTCTCCCTTGCCCAAGTGGAGGTTTCCCCGAGGAATCCCCCCCTTGCCTGCCTGCAGCGCTGAAGAGATCCCGAGATCTCTCATAGACTAACATTGCGAACCCGACGCTTGTTTCTACACTGCACCCGGCCGCCCCCGCGCCGCTGAGGGTGAAATTTCTGTGTGGGCTTGTGTCCCCCCCGGTGCCCTACAAAACCCCCCTGGTCTGCCCTCCGAAGACGCGGGTACTTACCTGCAAGCAGACCGGAACCGGGGCACCGCCTTCTCTCCATTCTAGCCTATGTGTTTTGGGCACCACTTTGAACTCTGCACCTGACCGGCCCTGAGCTGCTGGTGTGGTGACTTTGGGGTTGCTCTGAACCCCCAACGGTGGGCTACCTTGGACCAAGAACTGAACCCTGTAAGTGTCTTACTTACCTGGTAAAACTAACAAAAACTTACCTCCCCCAGGAACTGTGAAAACTGCACTAAGTGTCCACTTTTAAAAACAGCTATTTGTCAATAACTTGTAAAGTATACATGCAATTTTTATGATTTGAAGTTCCTAAAGTACTTACCTGCAATACCTTTCGAACGAGATATTACATGTAGAATTTGAACCTGTGGTTCTTAAAATAAACTAAGAAAAGATATTTTTCTATACAAAAACCTATTGGCTGGATTTGTCTCTGAGTGTGTGTACCTCATTTATTGTCTATGTGTATGTACAACAAATGCTTAACACTACTCCTTGGATAAGCCTACTGCTCGACCACACTACCACAAAATAGAGCATTAGTATTATCTATTTTTACCACTATTTTACCTCTAAGGGGAACCCTTGGACTCTGTGCATGCTATTCCTTACTTTGAAATAGCACATACAGAGCCAACTTCCTACATTGGTGGATCAGCGGTGGGGTACAAGACTTTGCATTTGCTGGACTACTCAGCCAATACCTGATCACACGACAAATTCCAAAATTGTCATTAGAAATTGATTTTTGCAATTTGAAAAGTTTTCTAAATTCTTAAAAGACCTGCTAGGGCCTTGTGTTAGATCCTGTTTAGCATTTCTTTTAGAGTTTAAAAGTTTGTAAAAGTTTGAATTAGATTCTAGAACCAGTTGTAGATTCTTAAAAAGTATTCCAACTTTTAGAAGCAAAATGTCTAGCACAGATGTGACTGTGGTGGAACTCGACACCACACCTTACCTCCATCTTAAGATGAGGGAGCTAAGGTCACTCTGTAAAATAAAGAAAATAACAATGGGCCCCAAACCTACCAAAATACAGCTCCAGGAGCTTTTGGCAGAGTTTGAAAAGGCCAACCCCTCTGAGGGTGGCAACTCAGAGGAAGAGGATAGTGACTTGGAGGACAATTCCCCCCTACCAGTCCTATCTAGGGAGAACAGGGTCCCTCAAACCCTGACTCCAAAAATAATAGTCAGAGATGCTGGTTCCCTCACAGGAGAGACCAACACCTCTGAAATCACTGAGGATAACCCCAGTGAAGAGGACATCCAGTTAGCCAGGATGGCCAAAAGATTGGCTTTGGAAAGACAGATCCTAGCCATAGAGAGGGAAAGACAAGAGATGGGCCTAGGACCCATCAATGGTGGCAGCAACATAAATAGGGTCAGAGATTCTCCTGACATGTTGAAAATCCCTAAAGGGATTGTAACTAAATATGAAGATGGTGATGACATCACCAAATGGTTCACAGCTTTTGAGAGGGCTTGTGTAACCAGAAAAGTGAACAGATCTCACTGGGGTGCTCTCCTTTGGGAAATGTTCACAGGAAAGTGTAGGGATAGACTCCTCACACTCTCTGGACAAGATGCAGAATCTTATGACCTCATGAAGGGTACCCTGATTGAGGGCTTTGGATTCTCCACTGAGGAGTACAGGATTAGGTTCAGGGGGGCTCAAAAATCCTCGAGCCAGACCTGGGTTGACTTTGTTGACTACTCAGTGAAAACACTAGATGGTTGGATTCAAGGCAGTGGTGTAAGTAATTATGATGGGCTGTACAATTTATTTGTGAAAGAACACCTGTTAAGTAATTGTTTCAATGATAAACTGCATCAGCATCTGGTAGACCTAGGACCAATTTCTCCCCAAGAATTGGGAAAGAAGGCGGACCATTGGGTCAAGACAAGGGTGTCCAAGACTTCAACAGGGGGTGACCAAAAGAAAGGGGTCACAAAGACTCCCCAGGGGAAGGGTGATGAGACAACCAAAACTAAAAATAGTAAAGAGTCTTCTACAGGCCCCCAAAAACCTGCACAGGAGGGTGGGCCCAGAGCCTCTTCACAAAACAATGGGTACAAGGGTAAAAACTTTGATCCCAAAAAGGCCTGGTGTCATAGCTGTAAACAGCATGGACACCAAACTGGAGACAAGGCCTGTCCCAAGAAAGGTTCCACTCCAAACTCCCATCCAGGTAACACTGGTATGGCTAGTCTCCAAGTGGGATCAACAGTGTGCCCAGAGCAAATCAGGGTCCACACTGAAGCTACTCTAGTTTCTGAGGGTGGGGTGGATTTAGCCACACTAGCTGTCTGGCCGCCTAACATGCAAAAATACAGACAGCAACTCTTAATTAATGGGACTAGAATAGAGGGCCTGAGGGATACAGGTGCCAGTGTCACCATGGTGACAGAGAAACTGGTTTCCCCTGGCCAATACCTGACTGGAAAAACTTACACAGTCACCAACGCTGACAATCAGAGAAAAGTACATCCCATGGCAATGGTTACTTTAGAATGGGGAGGGGTCAATGGCCTGAAACAGGTGGTGGTCTCCTCAAATATCCCAGTGGACTGTCTGCTTGGAAATGACCTGGAGTCCTCAGCATGGGCTGAGGTAGAGCTAAAAACCCATGCAGCAATGCTGGGTATCCCTGAACTGGTGGGTGTGAAAACAAGAGCACAATGCAAGGCACAGGGTGAACAAGTAGAGCTGGAGTCTGGAAGAATGGCCCAGCCTACCAAGAGAACAGGAAAGTCAGTTGGGAAACCAACTGCAACACAGCAAAAGAAAGGGAACCTCTCTTCTCAGGAAGAAGTTCTGCCCTCTGAGGGAACTGAGCCTTTGGAGCTTGAACCTTATCAGGTTGAGCTCTTAGGCCCAGGGGGACCCTCAAGGGAGGAGCTGTGTAAGGGACAAGAAACCTGTCCCTCCAAAGGCAAGAAAAATGGAACGCATAGGGTCTATTGGGAAGATGGACTCCTGTACACTGAGGCCAGAGACCCCAAACCTGGTGCCACTAGGAGAGTGGTAGTGCCTCAGCTGTTCAGGAAGTTCATCCTAACATTGGCCCATGACATTCCCCTTGCTGGACATTTGGGACAAACCAAGACGTGGGAGAGGTTAGTCAACCACTTCTACTGGCCCAATATGTCCAACATGGTTAAGGAGTTTTGCCTCTCCTGCCCCACCTGTCAAGCCAGTGGTAAGACAGGTGGGCATCCAAAGGCCCCCCTCATTCCACTTCCAGTGGTGGGGGTTCCCTTTGAAAGAGTGGGTGTGGACATAGTTGGTCCACTAGAACCTCCCACAGCCTCAGGAAATATGTATATCCTGGTAGTAGTGGATCATGCTACCAGGTATCCTGAAGCTATTCCCCTTAGGTCGACTACTGCCCCTGCAGTAGCCAAGGCCCTCATTGGTATCTTTACCAGAGTGGGTTTCCCTAAGGAGGTGGTGTCTGACAGAGGTACCAACTTCATGTCAGCATACCTAAAGCACATGTGGAATGAGTGTGGGGTGACTTATAAATTCACTACACCATACCATCCACAAACTAATGGCTTAGTTGAGAGATTCAACAAGACATTAAAGGGCATGATCATGGGGCTCCCAGAAAAACTCAAAAGGAGATGGGATGTCCTCTTGCCATGCCTGCTTTTCGCTTACAGAGAGGTGCCACAGAAGGGAGTAGGATTCTCACCCTTTGAACTTCTGTTTGGTCATCCTGTAAGGGGACCACTTGCCCTTGTTAAAGAAGGCTGGGAGAGACCTCTCCATGAGCCTAAACAGGACATAGTGGACTATGTACTTGGCCTTCGCTCTAGAATGGCAGAGTACATGGAAAAGGCAACCAAAAACCTTGAGGCCAGCCAACAGCTCCAGAAGTTTTGGTATGACCAAAAGGCTGCACTGGTTGAGTTCCAACCAGGGCAGAAAGTCTGGGTTCTGGAGCCTGTGGCTCCCAGGGCACTCCAGGACAAATGGAGTGGCCCTTACCCAGTACTAGAGAGGAAGAGTCAGGTCACCTACTTGGTGGACCTGGGCACAAGCAGGAGCCCCAAGAGGGTGATCCATGTAAACCGCCTTAAGCTCTTCCACGACAGGGCTGATGTCAATCTGTTGATGGTAACAGATGAGGATCAGGAGGCAGAGAGTGAACCTCTCCCTGATCTTCTGTCATCAGACCCAAAAGATGGTACAGTAGATGGAGTGATCTACTCAGACACCCTCTCTGGCCAACAGCAAGCTGATTGTAGGAGAGTCCTACAACAGTTTCCTGAACTCTTCTCCTTAACCCCTGGTCAGACACACCTGTGTACCCATGATGTGGACACAGGAGACAGCATGCCTGTCAAGAACAAAATCTTTAGACAGTCTGACCATGTTAAGGAAAGCATCAAGGTGGAAGTCCACAAGATGCTGGAATTGGGAGTAATTGAGCGCTCTGACAGCCCCTGGGCTAGCCCAGTGGTCTTAGTCCCCAAACCTCACACCAAAGATGGAAAGAAAGAGATGAGGTTTTGTGTGGACTACAGAGGGCTCAATTCTGTCACCAAGACAGATGCTCATCCAATTCCAAGAGCTGATGAGCTCATTGATAAATTAGGTGCTGCCAAATTTCTAAGTACCTTTGACTTGACAGCAGGGTACTGGCAAATAAAAATGGCACCTGGAGCAAAAGAAAAGACAGCATTCTCCACACCTGATGGGCATTATCAGTTTACTGTTATGCCCTTTGGTTTAAAGAATGCCCCGGCCACCTTCCAAAGGTTGGTGAATCAAGTCCTTGCTGGCTTGGAGTCCTTTAGCACAGCTTATCTTGATGATATTGCTGTCTTTAGCTCCACCTGGCAGGATCACCTGGTCCACCTGAGGAAGGTTTTGAAGGCTCTGCAATCTGCAGGCCTCTCTATCAAGGCATCCAAATGCCAGATAGGGCAGGGAACTGTGGTTTACTTGGGACACCTTGTAGGTGGAGGCCAAGTTCAGCCACTCCAACCCAAGATCCAGACTATTCTGGACTGGGTAGCTCCAAAAACCCAGACAAGTCAGGGCATTCCTTGGCTTGACTGGATATTACAGGAGGTTTGTGAAGGGATATGGATCCATTGTGACAGCCCTCACTGAACTCACCTCCAAGAAAATGCCCAAGAAAGTGAACTGGACTGTGGAATGCCAACAGGCTTTTGACACCCTGAAACAAGCAATGTGCTCAGCACCAGTTCTCAAAGCTCCAGATTATTCTAAGCAGTTCATTGTGCAGACTGATGCCTCTGAACATGGGATAGGGGCAGTTTTGTCCCAAACAAATGATGATGGCCTTGACCAGCCTGTTGCTTTCATTAGCAGGAGGTTACTCCCCAGGGAGCAGCGTTGGAGTGCCATTGAGAGGGAGGCCTTTGCTGTGGTTTGGTCCCTGAAGAAGCTGAGACCATACCTCTTTGGGACTCACTTCCTAGTTCAAACTGACCACAGACCTCTCAAATGGCTGATGCAAATGAAAGGTGAAAATCCTAAACTGTTGAGGTGGTCCATCTCCCTACAGGGAATGGACTTTATAGTGGAACACAGACCTGGGACTGCCCATGCCAATGCAGATGGCCTTTCCAGGTTCTTCCACTTAGAAAATGAAGACTCTCTTGGGAAAGGTTAGTCTCATCCTCTTTCGTTTGGGGGGGGGTTGTGTAAGGAAATGCCTCCTTGGCATGGTTGCCCCCTGACTTTTTGCCTTTGCTGATGCTATGTTTACGATTGAAAGTGTGCTGAGGCCTGCTAACCAGGCCCCAGCACCAGTGTTCTTTCCCTAACCTGTACTTTTGTATCCACAATTGGCAGACCCTGGCATCCAGATAAGTCCCTTGTAACTGGTACTTCTAGTACCAAGGGCCCTGATGCCAAGGAAGGTCTCTAAGGGCTGCAGCATGTCTTATGCCACCCTGGAGACCTCTCACTCAGCACAGACACACTGCTTGCCAGCTTGTGTGTGCTAGTGAGAACAAAACGAGTAAGTCGACATGGCACTCCCCTCAGGGTGCCATGCCAGCCTCTCACTGCCTATGCAGTATAGGTAAGACACCCCTCTAGCAGGCCTTACAGCCCTAAGGCAGGGTGCACTATACCATAGGTGAGGGTACCAGTGCATGAGCATGGTACCCCTACAGTGTCTAACCAAAACCTTAGACATTGTAAGTGCAGGGTAGCCATAAGAGTATATGGTCTGGGAGTTTGTCAAACACGAACTCCCCAGCACCATAATGGCTACACTGAAAACTGGGAAGTTTGGTATCAAACTTCTCAGCACAATAAATGCACACTGATGCCAGTGTACATTTTATTGTAAAATACACCCCAGAGGGCACCTTAGAGGTGCCCCCTGAAACTTAACCGACTATCAGTGTAGGCTGACTAGTTTTAGCAGCCTGCCACAAACCGAGACATGTTGCTGGCCCCATGGGGAGAGTGCCTTTGTCACTCTGAGGCCAGTAACAAAGCCTGCACTGGGTGGAGATGCTAACACCTCCCCCAGGCAGGAATTGTCACACCTGGCGGTGAGCCTCAAAGGCTCACCTCCTTTGTGCCAACCCAGCAGGACACTCCAGCTAGTGGAGTTGCCCGCCCCCTCCGGCCCGGCCCCCACTTTTGGCGGCAAGGCCGGAGAAAATAATGAGAATAACAAGGAGGAGTCACTGGCCAGTCAGGACAGCCCCTAAGGTGTCCTGAGCTGAGGTGACTCTAACTTTTAGAAATCCTCCATCTTGCAGATGGAGGATTCCCCCAATAGGGTTAGGATTGTGACCCCCTCCCCTTGGGAGGAGGCACAAAGAGGGTGTACCCACCCTCAGGGCTAGTAGCCATTGGCTACTAACCCCCCAGACCTAAACACGCCCTTAAATTTAGTATTTAAGGGCTACCCTGAACCCTAGAAAATTAGATTCCTGCAACTACAAGAAGAAGGACTGCCCAGCTGAAAACCCCTGCAGCGGAAGACCAGAAGACGACAACTGCCTTGGCTCCAGAAACTCACCGGCCTGTCTCCTGCCTTCCAAAGATCCTGCTCCAGCGACGCCTTCCAAAGGGACCAGCGACCTCGACATCCTCTGAGGACTGCCCCTGCTTCGAAAAGACAAGAAACTCCCGAGGACAGCGGACCTGCTCCAAGAAAAGCTGCAACTTTGTTTCCAGCAGCTTTAAAGAAACCTGCAAGCTCCCCGCAAGAAGCGTGAGACTTGCCACACTGCACCCGGCGACCCCGACTCGGCTGGTGGCGATCCAACACCTCAGGAGGGACCCCAGGACTACTCTGATACTGTGAGTACCAAAACCTGTCCCCCCTGAGCCCCCACAGCGCCGCCTGCAGAGGGAATCCCGAGGCTTCCCCTGACCGCGACTCTTTGAACCTAAAGTCCCGACGCCTGGGAGAGACCCTGCACCCGCAGCCCCCAGGACCTGAAGGACCGGACTTTCACTGGAGAAGTGACCCCCAGGAGTCCCTCTCCCTTGCCCAAGTGGAGGTTTCCCCGAGGAATCCCCCCCTTGCCTGCCTGCAGCGCTGAAGAGATCCCGAGATCTCTCATAGACTAACATTGCGAACCCGACGCTTGTTTCTACACTGCACCCGGCCGCCCCCGCGCCGCTGAGGGTGAAATTTCTGTGTGGGCTTGTGTCCCCCCCGGTGCCCTACAAAACCCCCCTGGTCTGCCCTCCGAAGACGCGGGTACTTACCTGCAAGCAGACCGGAACCGGGGCACCGCCTTCTCTCCATTCTAGCCTATGTGTTTTGGGCACCACTTTGAACTCTGCACCTGACCGGCCCTGAGCTGCTGGTGTGGTGACTTTGGGGTTGCTCTGAACCCCCAACGGTGGGCTACCTTGGACCAAGAACTGAACCCTGTAAGTGTCTTACTTACCTGGTAAAACTAACAAAAACTTACCTCCCCCAGGAACTGTGAAAACTGCACTAAGTGTCCACTTTTAAAAACAGCTATTTGTCAATAACTTGTAAAGTATACATGCAATTTTTATGATTTGAAGTTCCTAAAGTACTTACCTGCAATACCTTTCGAACGAGATATTACATGTAGAATTTGAACCTGTGGTTCTTAAAATAAACTAAGAAAAGATATTTTTCTATACAAAAACCTATTGGCTGGATTTGTCTCCGAGTGTGTGTACCTCATTTATTGTCTATGTGTATGTACAACAAATGCTTAACACTACTCCTTGGATAAGCCTACTGCTCGACCACACTACCACAAAATAGAGCATTAGTATTATCTATTTTTACCACTATTTTACCTCTAAGGGGAACCCTTGGACTCTGTGCATGCTATTCCTTACTTTGAAATAGCACATACAGAGCCAACTTCCTACAATGGAGATGAAAATTAAATGCAAAAACGGGACAATTAATGTTTTGGTGTGCCACACCACCTCGGAAAAAGTCACAATGCAGGCCGCAAAGGTGTAGCCTGAACTACAAATTTCATTGATAAGAGTGTCTGAAATAAAAAGAGAAACCGCTGCTTTACCTCCTGTGAAATGATCTCTAGGTTCATCCAGAAATTATCTGCGGCTTTCTGGTGGAAATAAGTGACAGCTCTACCTAACAGTAGATCGTTAAGAGGCAGCTAAGCTTCAGCAGTGAAATATTCAACTATATTGTTTGGCCGTTTGTTGTGGTCTAATGTGAACAAAGCTAAAAAGGCAGGCACAGCATATGTTCAGATTTGTGTGCTTCCAATGAGCAGACGTAATTGAGACTGCACATGGAATCGTTCCAGTAGTTTAGAGCAATTACAATCTGGTCCCTTTTATTTTTTTTAGATGAACGTATTTTTATTGAAAGTAAATGTCCATGAATCCCACACTTAAAAAGATTGATATTTATGAATATCGAAGACTTTTCAACGGTGATGGTCAGTATCACCCTTAACTGCAAATGGCAACATAAAAGAGGACAGTCTGCTTGACCATCATGTCTGACAAGCCCAGAAGAGTAAATCACGTTGCGTTAATCCACAATTCCTTTCGCTCATCCTGGACTACGGCAGGCAAGTGTAGGAAAGTGCCCCTTTTTTTGACAAGGTCACCCCTACTTTTTGCCTGGTAACTGATGCAATTTTGACTGAAAGTGCACTGGGTTCCTGCTAACCAGGTCTCGAGTGCTGTAAGGAAATGCCTCCTTGGCATGGTTACCCCCTGACTTTTTGCCTTTGCTGATGCTATGTTTTGATTTGAAAGTGTGCTGAGGCCTGCTAACCGGGCCACAGCACCAGTGTTCTTTCCCTAACCTGTACTTTTGTTTTCACAATTGGCACACCCTGGCATCCAGGTAAGTCCCTTGTAACTGGTACCCCTGGTACCAAGGGCCCTGATGCCAGGGAAGGTCTCTAAGGGCTGCAGCATATCTTATGCCACCCTGGGGACCCCTCACTCAGCACAGACACACTGCTTGCCAGCTTGTGTGTGCTGGTGAGGACAAAACGAGTAAGTCGACATGGCACTCCCCTCAGGGTGCCATGCCAACCTCACACTGCCTATGCAGTATAGATAATTCACCCCTCTAGCAGGCCTTACAGCCCTAAGGCAGGGTGCACTATACCATAGGTGAGGGCACCAGTGCATGAGCACTGTGCCCCTACAGTGTCTAAGCAAAACCTTAGACATTGTAAGTGCAGGGTAGCCATAAGAGTATATGGTCTGGGAGTCTGTCAAACACGAACTCCACAGCACCATAATGGCTACACTGAAAACTGGGAAGTTTGGTATCAAACGTCTCAGCACAATAAATGCACACTGATGCCAGTGTACATTTTATTGTAAACTACACCCCAGAGGGCACCTTAGAGGTGCCACCTGAAACCTTAACCAACTACCCGTGTAGGCTGACTGGTTTTAGCAGCCTGCCACACTCGAGACATGTTGCTGGCCACATCGGGAGAGTGCCTTTCTCACTCTGTGGCTAGTAACAAAGCCTGCACTGGGTGGAAATGCTATCACCTCCCCCAGGCAGGAGCTGTAACACCTGGCGGTGAGCCTCAAAGGCTCACCCCCTTTGTTCCAGCACCACAGGGCATTCCAGCTAGTGGAGTTGCCCACCCCCTCCGGCCACGGCCCCACTTTTGGCGGCAAGGCCGGAGGAAATAATGAGAATAACAAGGAGGAGTCACTGGCCAGTCAGAAACAGCCCCTAAGGTGTCCTGAGCTGAGGTGACTAACTTTTTAGAAATCTTCCATCTTGCAGATGGAGGATTCCCCCAATAGGGTTAGGAATGTGACCCCCTCCCCTTGGGAGGAGGGCACAAAGAGGGTGTACCCACCCTAAGGGCTAGTAGCCATTGGCTACTAACCCCCCAGACCTAAACACGCCCTTAAATTTAGTATTTAAGAGCTCCCCTGAACCTAGGAACTCAGATTCCTGCAACCTAAGAAGAAGGACTGCTGAGCTGAAAAACCCTGCAGAGAAGACGGAGACACCAACTGCTTTGGCCCCAGCTCTACCGGCCTGTCTCCCCCCTTCGGAAGAAAACTGCTCCAGCGACGCTTTCCCCAGGACCAGCGACCTCTGAATCCTCAGAGGACTGCCCTGCTCTAGAAGGACCAAGAAACTCCCGAGAACAGCAGCCCTGTTCACCCAAGACTGCAACTTTGTTTCCAAAGGAGCAACTTTAAAACGACTGCGTTTTCCCGCCAGAAGCGTGAGACTTGCAACTCTGCACCCGACGCCCCCGGCTCGACTTGTGGAGAAAGAACACTTCAGGGAGGACTCCCCGGCGACTCCGAGACTGTGAGTAACCATAGTTGTCCCCCCTGAGCCCCCACAGCGACGCCTGCAGAGGGAATCCCGAGGCCCCCCCTGACCGCGACTGCCTGACTCTCAGATCCAGACGCCTGGAAAAGACCCTGCACCCGCAGCCCCCAGGACCTGAAGGATCGGAACTCCAGTGCAGGAGTGACCCCCAGGAGGCCCTCTCCCTTGCCCAGGTGGTGGCTACCCTGAGGAGCCCCCCCCCCCCCCCGCATCGCTGAAGAGACCCCTTGGTCTCCCATTGAAACCTATTACAAACACTGCACCTGGCCGCCCCGGGTGTACTTTCTGTGCTAACTTGTGTCCCCCCCGGTGCCCTACAAAACCCCCCTGGTCTGCCCTCCGAAGACGCGGGTACTTACCTGCTGGCAGACTGGAACCGGGGCACCCCCTTCTCCATTGAAGCCTATGTGTTTTGGGCACCACTTTGAACTCTGCACCTGACCGGCCCTGAGCTGCTGGTGTGGTAACTTTGGGGTTGCTCTGAACCCCCAACGGTGGGCTACCTTGGACCCAAACTTGAACCCCGTAGGTGGTTTACTTACCTGCAAGAACTAACAATTACTTACCTCCCCTAGGAACTGTGAAAATTGCACTAAGTGTCTAGTTTTAAAATAGCTATATGTGTTTTATTTGAAAAGTATATATGCTATTGTGATTATTCAAAGTTCCTAAAGTACTTACCTGCAATACCTTTCATGCAAAGTATTACATGTAGAATTTGAACCTGTGGTTCTTAAAATAAACTAAGAAATGAAAATGTCACTTACCCAGTGTACATCTGTTCGTGGCATCAGTCGCAGTAGATTCGCATGTTCTGCAATAGCTCGCCATCTGGTGTTGGGCCGGAGTGTTACAAGTTGTTTTTCTTCGAAGAAGTCTTTCGAGTCACGGGACCGAGTGACTCCTCCTTTTGTCTCCATTGCGCATGGGCGTCGACTCCATCTTCGATTGTTTTTCCCCGCAGAGGGTGAGGTAGGAGTTGAATTGTAGTAATAGTGCCCATGCAATGGAGTGACTAAGTATGCACCTATTTAAGGTTGAGATGATACATATATAAATAATTGAAGGTAACTTCCAAACTGCTACAGGCTCCCGGGGAGGCGGGTGGGCACATGCGAATCTACTGCGACTGATGCCATGAACAGATGTACACTGGGTAAGTGACATTTTCAGTTCGATGGCATCTGTCGCTGTAGATACGCATGTTCTGCATAGACTAGTAAGCAGTTATTTCCCCAAAAGCGGTGGATCAGCCTGTAGGAGTGGAAGTAGTCTGAAATAATGTTCTTAATACAGCTTGACCTACTGTGGCTTGTTGTGCGGATAACACGTCTACACAGTAGTGCTTGGTGAATGTGTGAGGCGTAGACCATGTGGCTGCCTTACATATTTCTTGCATTGGGATGTTTCCTAGAAAGGCCATGGTAGCACCTTTCTTTCTGGTTGAATGTGCCCTTGGTGTAATGGGCAGCTGTCGTTTAGCTTTAAGGTAGCAGATTTGGATGCATTTAACTATCCATCTGGCTATACCTTGTTTTGAAATTGGGTTTCCTGCATGAGGTTTTTGAAATGCAATAAAGAGTTGTTTAGTCTTTCTGATGTTTTTTGTTCTGTCAATGTAATACATCAATGCTCTTTTGACATCTAATGTATGTAGTGCCCTTTCAGCTACGGTATCTGGCTGTGGAAAGAACACTGGAAGTTCCACTGTTTGATTTAGATGGAACGGTGAAATAACCTTTGGCAAAAATTTAGGATTGGTCCTTAGGACGACTATTTTTGTGTAGTTGTATAAAAGGTTCCTGTATTGTAAACGCCTGAATCTCGCTTACTCTTCTTAGGGAAGTAATGGCGATGAGAAATGCCACCTTCCAGGTTAGGAACTGTATGTCGCAGGAGTGCATGGGTTCAAAAGGTGGACCCATAAGTCTAGTTAGGACAACATTTAGGTTCCATGAAGGAACAGGTGGTGTTCTTGGTGGTATAATTCTCCTAAGGCCCTCCATGAATGCTTTAATGACTGGTATCTTATATAGGGAAGTTGAATAGGTAGTTTGCAGGTATGCAGATATTGCTGCAAGGTGTATTTTAATGGAAGAGAAAGCTAGGTTAGATTTTTGTAAGTGAAGCAAGTAACCCACTACATGTTCTGGAGTTGTGTGTAATGGTTGTATTTGATTAATATGGCAGTAGCAAACAAACCTCTTCCATTTACTTGCATAGCAGTGCCTGGTGGATGGCCTTCTGGCTTGTTTTATGACTTCCATACATTCTTGGGTAAGTTGTAAGTGCCCGAATTCTAGGATTTCAGGAGCCAGATTGCTAGATTCAGCGATGCTGGATCTGGGTGTCTGATCTTTTGGTTGTGCTGTGTCAACAGATCTGGCCTGTTGGGCAATTTGATGCAGGGTACCACTGATAGGTCTAGCAGCGTTGTGTAACAGGGTTGCCTTGCCCAAGTTGGTGCTATCAATATGAGTTTGAGTTTGCTTTGACTGAGTTTGTTTACCAGGTAAGGAAGGAGAGGGAGAGGAGGAAAAGCGTAAGCAAATATCCCTGACCAGTTCATCCATAGGGCATTGCCTTGGGATTGTTCGTGTGGGTATCTGGATGCGAAGTTTTGGCATTTTGCGTTCTCCCTTGTCGCAAACAAGTCTATCTGAGGTGTTCCCCAGAGTTTGAAATAAGTGTTCAGAATTTGGGGGTGAATTTCCCATTCGTGGACCTGTTGGTGATCTCGAGAGAGATTGTCTGCGAGTTGATTTTGGATCCCTGGTATAAACTGTGCTATTAGGCGAATTTGGTTGTGAATTGCCCAATGCCAAATCTTTTGTGCTAGCAGGCTTAACTGCGTGGAGTGCGTCCCCCCCTGCTTGTTTAGATAATACATTGTTGTCATGTTGTCTGTTTTGACGAGAATGTATTTGTGAACTATTATTGGTTGGAACGCTTTTAGTGCTTGAAAAACTGCTAGAAGTTCTAGGTGATTGATATGCAGTTTTGTTTGATGAACGTTCCATTGTCCTTGTATGCTGTGTCGATCGAGGTGTGCTCCCCACCCTGTCATGGAAGCATCTGTTGTTATTACGTATTGTGGCACTGGGTCTTGGAAAGGCCGCCCCTTGTTTAAATTTATGTTGTTCCACCACAGGAGCGAGAGGTAAGTTTGGCGGTCTATTAACACCAGATCTAGAAGGTGACCCTGTGCTTGAGACCACTGCGATGCTAGGCATTGTTGTAAGGGCCTCATGTGCAGTCTTGCGTTTGGGACAATGGCTATGCATGAAGACATCATGCCTAGGAGTTGTAATACCATCTTTGCCTGTATCTTTTGTGTTGGATACATGCGTTGTATGATGGTGTTGAAATTTAGAATTCTTTGTGGACTTGGAGTGGCTACTCCCTTTGATGTGTCTATTATGGCTCCTAGGTATTGTTGTACCTTGCGCGGCAGAATGTTGGATTTTGTAAAGTTGACGGTGAACCCGAGTTTGAAGAGGGTTTGTATGATCTGATTTGTGTGATTTGAGCACTGTATGAACGAATGGGCCTTGATTAGCCAGTCGTCCAAATATGGGAACACATGTATTTGCTGCCTTCTTATGTGTGCAGCGACTACCGCTAGACATTTGGTAAAGACTCTTGGTGCGGTTGTTAATCCGAAAGGCAGTACCTTGAATTGGTAATGTATTCCTTTGAATACAAACCTTAAGTATTTCCTGTGCGATGGGTGTATTGGTATATGGAAATAAGCATCCTTGAGGTCTAAAGTTGCCATGTAGTCGTGTAGTTTTAGCAATGGCAATACTTCTTGTAGTGTGACCATGTGGAAGTGGTCTGATTTGATGAAAGTGTTCACTACTCTGAGGTCTAGGATTGGTCTCAGCGTTTTGTCCTTCTTTGGTATCAGAAAGTACAGTGAGTAAACTCCTGTGTTTATTTGTGTGTTTGGCACTAATTCGATTGCATTCTTTTGCAATAGTGCCTGCACTTCTATCTCCAGGAGATTGGAATGGTGTGTTGTTAAATTTTGTGCTTTTGGTGGTATGTTCGGAGGGAATTGTAGAAATTCTATGCAATAACCATGTTGGATAATTGCTAGAACCCAAGTGTCTGTAGTGATTTCCTCCCATGCTTTGTAATAATGACCTATTCTTCCCCCCACTGGTGTTGTGTGGAGGGGGTGAGTGACATGTGAGTCACTGTTTAGTAGCAGGGGTTTTGGGGCTTTGAAATCTTCCTCTATTTCTAGGGAATTGCCCTCCTCTATATTGTCCCCGAAAACCTCCTCTATACTGTCCCTGGTAACTGGACGGTGTGGCTTGTGAGGTGCTGGCTTGCGTGCTTTGACCCCGAAACCCCCCTCGAAAGGGCGTTTTACGGAATGTGCTGTAATTCCCTCTGCTCTGCGGGGAATAGAGTGCGCCCATGGCTTTGGCAGTGTCCGTATCTTTTTTGAGTTTCTCAATCGCTGTGTCCACTTCTGGACCGAACAGTTCTTTTTCATTAAAGGGCATATTGAGAACTGCTTGTTGAATCTCTGGTTTAAATCCAGACGTTCGGAGCCATGCATGCCTTCTGATAGTTACAGATGTATTAATTGTCCGTGCAGCTGTATCTGCAGCGTCCATGGAGGAGCGGATCTGGTTGTTGGAAATGGCCTGTCCCTCCTCAACCACTTGTTTTGCCCTATTTTGTAAGTCCTTGGGCAGATGGTCACTGAGATGTTGCATCTCGTCCCAGTGGGCTCTGTCATAGCGCGCAAGTAGTGCCTGGGAGTTCGCGATGCGCCACTGGTTTGCAGCTTGTGCTGCGACTCTTTTACCAGCTGCATCGAACTTGCGGCTTTCTTTATCTGGGGGTGGTGCATCTCCAGATGTGTGAGAGTTGGCCCTTTTCCTAGCTGCTCCTACAACGACAGAGTCTGGTGGCAGCTGTGTAGTGATGAAAACCGGGTCTGTAGGAGGCGCCTTATACTTTTTTTCCACCCTTGGTGTGATGGCCCTACTTTTGACCGGCTCCTTAAAGATGTCTTTTGCGTGCCGGAGCATACCAGGGAGCATAGGCAGGCTTTGGTATGAGCTGTGGGTGGTGGAGAGTGTGTTGAATAAAAAATCATCCTCGACTTGTTCTGAGTGGAGGCTCACGTTGTGAAATTGTGCTGCTCTAGCCACCACCTGAGAATACGCGGTGCTGTCTTCTGGTGGAGATGGCTTCGTAGGGTATGCCTCCGGACTGTTATCTGACACTGGGGCGTCGTATAGGTCCCATGCGTCCTGATCTTGGTCACCCTGGCTCATGGTGGTGTGAGCTGGGGAGTGTGATGGAGTGTGTGCTGGTGAGACGTTAATCACGGGCGGAGGAGAGGGTGGTGGGGTAACTCTTTTCACCACTTTTGGTTGTGGTGTCTGTTCAGTCTGGAACTCCAACCTTCTCTTTCTCCTAATGGGGGGAAGGGTGCTTATTTTTCCTGTCCCCTGCTGTATGAAGATACGCTTTTGCGTATGGTCCACATCAGTTGTTTGTAGCTCTTCCTCAAACCTATGCTTCTGCATTTGGGAGGTTAGCGAGTGCTCTTCTGTATAAGAGCCTGAAGCTGGGTCGCTTGCAGTTCGTTTCGGCATCGAAACCCTGTCTGCGTGTTTTTTCGGCTCCGAGGTGACTTTTTTCTTTTTCGGGGCCGAAACTTCTCGGCGTCGATCTGTTTCGGTGCCGCTGTCTCGGCGTCGAGCCGTGTCGACACCGGCATCTCGGTGTCGAGGCTTGTCTCCAGCACTTTCTCGGTCCCGAGAAGGCTGCGTGCCGGTGTCTCGACCGGAGTCGGACGATCTCGGCACTGCTAGGGCCTTTTTCGGTGCCGACGGTCGGTCACCGAATTTATGGGTGGAGCCATGGCCGGATGGCAGTGGCGTCCCCTGGGCCTTGTAAATGTTTCTCTGTGTGGTTTTCGACGTCTTACTCACGGTTTGTGTATCGTCGAATCCTTCGGAGTCTGAGTCTTGGATCGAAAAGGTACCTTCCTCTTCCTCGAACTCCCGTTGGGCTGTCGGTGCGGACGCCATCTGAAGTCTTCTGGCTCGACGGTCTCGGAGTGTTTTTCGGGACCGGAACGCACGACAGGCCTCGCAGGTGTCTTCGCTGTGCTCAGGTGACAGGCACAGGTTGCAGACCAAGTGTTGGTCTGTGTAGGGGTATTTATTGTGGCATTTGGGGCAGAAACGGAACGGGGTCCGTTCCATCGGCGTTCTTCAGCACGCGGTCGGGCCGACCAGGCCCCGACGGGGGATCGAAAAACTACCCCGAAGGGCACCGGAGCTCTTCGATCTTCGATGCGGTGTGGAACCTAAGTACGCCGATCCCGAACGCAAAAATACCGACGAACATCTTCCGAAATTAGCTATCTTTCCGTTCCGAAACTCGGAGCGACAGGAACACGTCCGAACCCGATGGCGGAAAAAAAACAATCGAAGATGGAGTCGACGCCCATGCGCAATGGAGACAAAAGGAGGAGTCACTCGGTCCCGTGACTCGAAAGACTTCTTCGAAGAAAAACAACTTGTAACACTCCGGCCCAACACCAGATGGCGAGCTATTGCAGAACATGCGTATCTACAGCGACAGATGCCATCGAACATATATTTTTCTATACAAAAACCTATTGGCCTGGAATTGACTCTGAGTGTGTGTTCCTCATTTATTGCCTGTGTGTATGTACAACAAATGCTTAACACTACTCCTTTGATAAGCCTACTGCTCGACCACACTACCACAAAATAGAGCATTAGTATTATCTCTTTTTGCCACTATCTTACCTCTAAGGGGAACCCTTGGACTCTGTGCATACTATTCCTTACTTTGAAATAGTGCATACAGAGCCAACTTCCTACATTGGTGGATCAGCGGTGGGGTACAAGACTTTGCATTTGCTGGACTACTCAGCCAATACCTGATCACACGACAAATTCCAAAAATTGTCATTAGAAATTGATTTTTGCAATTTGAGCTATTGTTCTAAATTCTTAAAAGTCCTGCTAGGGCCTTGTGTTAGTCCCTGTTAGCATTTCTTTTAGAGTTTAAAAGTTTTGTGAAAGTTTGAATTAGATTCTAGAACTAGTTTTAGATTCTTAAAAAGTATTCCAACTTTTAGAAACATAATGCCTGGTGCAGATGTGAATGTGGAGGAACTCGACCTCACACCTTACCTCCATCTTAAGATGAGGGAGCTAAGGTCACTCTGCAAAATAAAGAAAATCACAATTGGCTTAAGACCCTCCAAACAACAGCTCCAGGAGCTTTTGGCAGAGTTTGAAAAAGCCAACCCCTCTGAGGATGCCAACCCAGAGGATGATGTTCGTGACATGGAGGAGAATTACCACATTCCAGTCCTAACTAGGGAACCCAGGGACCCTCAATCCCCGATTCCAACTGTGATAGTCAGAGATGCTGCTTCCCTCACAGGAGGGGCCAGCACCTCTGAAATCACTGAGGATAGCCTCAGTGAAGAGGACATCCAGTTAGCCAGGATGGCCAAAAGATTGGCTTTGGAAAGACAGATCCTAGCCATAGAAAGGGAAAGACAAGAGATGGGCCTAGGTCCCATCAATGGTGGCAGCAACATAAATAGGGTCAGAGATTCTCCTGACATGTTGGAAATCCCTAAAGGGATTGTAACTAAATATGAAGATGGTGATGACATCACCAAATGGTTCACAGCTTTTGAGAGGGCTTGTGTAACCAGAAAAGTAAGCAAATCTCACTGGGGTGCTCTCCTTTGGGAAATGTTCACTGGAAAGTGCAGGGATAGACTCCTCACACTCTCTGGAAAAGATGCAGAATCTTATGACCTCATGAAGGGAACCCTGATTGAGGGCTTTGGATTCTCCACTGAGGAGTATAGAATTAGATTCAGGGGGGCTCAAAAAACCTCGAGCCAGACCTGGGTTGATTTTGTGGACTACTCAGTGAAAACACTGGATGGTTGGATTCAAGGCAGTGGTGTAAATGATTATGATGGTGTAGGAAGTTAGCTCTGTATGCACTATTTCAAAGTAAGGAATAGTATGCACAGAGTCCAAGGGTTCCCCTTAGAGGTAAGATAGTGGCAAAAAGAGATAATACTAATGCTCTATTTTGTGGTAGTGTGGTCGAGCAGTAGGCTTATCAAAGGAGTAGTGTTAAGCATTTGTTGTACATACACACAGGCAATAAATGAGGAACACACACTCAGAAACAATTCCAGGCCAATAGGTTTTTGTTATAGAAAAATATCTTTTCTTAGTTTATTTTAAGAACCACAGGTTCAAATTCTACATGTAATATCTCATTTGAAAGGTATTGCAGGTAAGTACTCTAGGAACTTTGAATAATTACAATAGCATATATACTTTTTACGTAAAACACATTTAGCTGTTTTAAAAGTGGACACAGTGCAATTTTCACAGTTCCTGGGGGAGGTAAAGTATTGTTAGTTCTTGCAGGTAAGTAAACCACCTACGGGGTTCAAACTGGGGTCCAAGGTAGCCCACCGTTGGGGGTTCAGAGCAACCCCAAAGTCACCACACCAGCAGCTCAGGGCCGGTCAGGTGCAGAGTTCAAAGTGGTGCCCAAAACGCATAGGCTTCAATGGAGAGAAGGGGGTGCCCCGGTTCCAGTCTGCCAGCAGGTAAGTACCCGCGTCTTCGGAGGGCAGACCAGGGGGATTTTGTAGGGCACCGGGGGGGACACAAGCTCACACAAAAAGTACACCCTCAGCGGCACTGGGGCGGCCGGGTGCAGTGTGCAAACACACGTCGGGTTTCCAATGGATTTCAATGGGAGACCAAGGGGTCTCTTCAGCGGTGCAGGCAGGCAGGGGGGAGGGGGGAATGGGGGGCTCCTCGGGGTAGCCACCACCTGGGCAAGGGAGAGGGCCTCCTGGGGGTCACTCCTGAACTGAAGTTCCGATCCTTCAGGTGCTGGGGGCTGCGGGTGCAGGGTCTTTTCCAGCCGTCGGGATTTTAGAGTCAGGCAGTCGCAGGGTCAGGTGGAGCCTCGGGATTCCCTCTGCAGGCGTCGCTGTGGGGGCTCAGGAGGGGCAACTTTGGTTACTCACAGTCTCGGAGTCGCCGGAGGGTCCTCCCTGAGGTGTTTCTCCACCAGTCGAGTCGGGGTCGCTGGGTGCAGTGTTGCAAGTCTCACGCTTCTTGCGGGGATTGCAGGGGTCTTTAAATCTGCTCCTCTGGATACAAAGTTGCAGTCTTTGTTGAACAGGGCCGCTGTTCTCTGGAGTTTCTTGGTCTCTTGGAAGCAGGGCAGTCCTCTGAGGATTCAGAGGTCGCTGGTCCTGGAGAAAGCGTCGCTGGAGCAGGTTTCTTTGGAAGGCAGGAGACAGGCCGGTAGGACTGGGGCCAAAGCAGTTGGTGTCTTCTTTCTTCTTCTGCAGGGGTTTTCAGCTCAGCAGTCTTCTTCGGTAAGTTGCAGGAATCTTAGTTCCTAGGTTCTGGGGTGCCCCTAAATACTGAATTTAGGGGTGTGTTTAGGTCTGGGAGGGCAGTAGCCAATGGCTACTGTCCTTGAGGGTGGGTACACCCTCTTTGTGCCTCCTCCCTGAGGGGAGGGGGGCACATCCCTATTCCTATTGGGGGAATCCTCTTTCTACAAGATGGAGGATTTCTAAAAGTCAGAGTCACCTCAGCTCAGGACACCTTAGGGGCTGTCCTGACTGGCCAGTGACAACTCCTTGTTTTTCTCATTATCTCTCCTGGACTTGCCGCCAAAAGTGGGGGCTGTGTCCAGGGGGCGGGCATCTCCACTAGCTGGAGTGCCCTGGGGCATTGTAACACGAAGCTTGAGCCTTTGAAGCTCACTGCTAGGTGTTACAGTTCCTGCAGGGGGAGGTGTGAAGCACCTCCACCCAGAGCAAGCTTTGTTTCTGTCCTCAGAGAGCACAAAGGCTCTCACCGCATGGGGTCAGAAACTCCTCTCAGCAGCAGGCTGGCAGAGACCAGTCAGTCCTGCACTGAACAATTGGGTAAAATACAGGGGGCATCTCTAAGATGCCCTCTGTGTGCATTTTTAAATAAATCCAACACTGGCATCAGTGTGGGTTTATTATTCTGAGAAGTTTGATACTAAACTTCCCAGTATTCAGTGTAGCCATTATGGAGCTGTTGAGTTCGTTTTTGACAGACTCCCAGACCATATACTCTTATGGCTACCCTGCACTTACGTCTAAGGTTTTGCTTAGACACTGTAGGGGCATAGTGCTCATGCACATATGCCCTCACCTGAGGTATAGTGCACCCTGCCTTAGGGCTGTAAGGTCTGCTAGAGGGGAGACTTACCTATGCCACAGGCACTGTGAGGTTGGCATGGCACCCTGAGGGGAGTGCCATGTCGACTTAGTCATTTTCTCCCCACCAGCACACACAAGCTGGCAAGCAGTGTGTCTGTGCTGAGTGAGGGGTCTCTAGGGTGGCATAAGACATGCTGCAGCCCTTCAAGACCTTCCCTGGCATCAGGGCCCTTGGTGCCAGTTACAAGGGACTTACCTGGGTGCCAGGGTTGTGCCAATTGTGGAGACAATGGTACATTTTAGGTGAAAGAACACTGGTGCTGGGGCCTGGTTAGCAGGGTCCCAGCACACTTCTCAGTCAAGTCAGCATCAGTATCAGGCAAAAAGTGGGGGGTAACTGCAACAGGGAGCCATTTCTTTACAGATGGGCTGTACAATTTATTTGTGAAAGAACACCTATTAAGTAATTGTTCAAATGATAAACTGCATCAGCATCTGGTAGACCTAGGACCAATTTCTCCCCAAGAATTGGGAAAGAAGGCGGACCATTGGGTCAAGACTAGGGTGACCAAGACTTCCGCAGGGGGTGACCAAAAGAAAGGGCTCACAAAGCCTCCCCAGGGGAAAGGTGTTGAGACATCCAAAAACAAAAATAGTAAAGAGTCTTCTTCAGGCCCCCAAAAACCTGCACAGGAGGGTGAGCCCAGAGCCTCTTCACAAAACAATTTTGGGTACAAGGGTAAAAACTTTTATCCCAAAAAGGCCTGGTGTCGTAGCTGTAATCAGCCTGGACACCAAACTGGAGACAAGGCCTGTCCCAAGAAAAGTACCACTTCTAACTCCACTCCAGCTAACACTGGAATGGCTAGTCTCCAAGTGGGATCAACAGTGTGCCCAGAGCAAATCAGGTGTCACACTGAAGCTACATTAGTCTCTGAGGGTGGGGTGGATTTAGCCACACTGGCTGCCTGGCCTCCTAACATGCAAAAATACAGGCAGCAGCTCTTAATTAATGGGACAAGTGTAGAACGCCTCAGGGATACAGGTGCCAGTGTCACCATGGTGACAGAGAAACTGGTTTCCCCTGGTCAATACCTGGCTGGACAAACTTATCCAGTCACCAATGCTGACAATCAAACCTAAAGTACATCCCATGGCTATGGTAACTTTAGAGTGGGGAGGGGTCAATGGCCTGAAACAGGTGGTGGTCTCCTCAAATATCCCAGTAGACTGTTTGCTTGGAAATGACCTGGAGTCCTCAGCATGGGCTGAGGTAGAACTGAAAACCAATGCAGCCATGCTGGGTATCCCTGAACTGGTGTGTGTCAAGACAAGGGCACAGTGCAAGGCTCAGGGTGAAAAAGTAGAGCTGGAATCTGGAAAAAGGGCCCAGCCTACCAAGAGAAAAGGAAAGACAACTGGGAAACCAGCTGCAACACAACAACAAAAAGAGAACCTCTCTTCTCAGGAAGAAGTTCTGCCCTCTGAGGGAACTGAGCCTATGGAGTTAGAACCTTATCAGGTTGAGCTCTTAGGCCCAGGGGGATCCTCAAGGGAGCAGTTGTGTAAGGGGCAAGAAACCTGTCCCTCTCTTGAAGGCCTTAGGCAGCAAGCTGCTGAAGAGTCCAATGGCAAGAAAACTGGAACACATAGGGTCTATTGGGAAGATGGACTCCTGTACACTGAGGCAAGAGATCCCAAACCTGGTGCCACTAGGAGAGTGGTAGTGCCTCAGGAGTTCAGAGAGTTCATACTGACCTTAGCCCATGATATTCCTCTTGCTGGGCATTTGGGACAAACCAAGACGTGGGAGAGACTAGTCAACCACTTCTACTGGCCCAACATGTCCCAGAAAGTTAAGGAGTTTTGTGTCTCCTGTACCACCTGTCAAGCCAGTGGTAAGACAGGTGGACATCCAAAGGCTCCCCTCATTCCACTTCCAGTGGTGGGGGTCCCCTTTGAAAGAGTGGGTGTGGACATAGTGGGTCCACTTGAACCTCCCACAGCCTCAGGGAATATGTACATACTAGTAGTAGTGGATCATGCTACTAGATACCCTAAAGCTATTCCCCTTAGGTCGACTACTGCCCCTGCAGTAGCCAAGGCCCTCATTGGTATCTTTACCAGAGTGGGCTTCCCTAAGGAGGTGGTGTCTGACAGAGGTACCAACTTCATGTCAGAATACCTGAAACACATGTGGAATGAGTGTGGAGTGACTTATAAATTCACTACACCCTATCATCCACAAACTAATGGCCTTGTTGAGATTTTCAACAAGACATTAAAAGGCATGATCATGGGGCTCCCAGAAAAACTCAAAAGGAGATGGGATGTCCTCTTGCCATGTCTGCTTTTCGCTTACAGAGAGGTGCCTCAGAAGGGAGTAGGGTTCTCATCCTTTGAACTTCTGTTTGGCCACCCTGTAAGGGGACCACTAGCTCTTGTGAAAGAAGGCTGGGAGAGACCTCTTCATGAGCCTAAACAAGACATAGTGGACTATGTACTTGGCCTTCGTTCAAGGATGGCAGAGTACATGGAAAAGGAACAGCTCCAGAAGTTTTGGTATGACCAAAAGGCTGCAATGGTTGAATTTCAACCAGGGCAGAAAGTCTGGGTTTTGGAGCCTGTGGCTCCCAGGGCACTTCAGGACAGATGGAGTGGCCCTTACCCAGTGCCAGAGAAGAGTCAGGTCACCTACCTGGTGGACCTAGGCACTAGCAGGAGCCCCAAGAGGGTGATCCGTGTGAACCACCTAAAGCTCTTCCATGATAGGGCTGATGTGAATCTGTTGATGGTGACAGATGAGGACCAGGAAGCTGAGAGTGAACCTCTCCCTGATCTCCTCTCATCAAACCCTAAAGATGGTTCAGTAGATGGAGTGATCTATTCAGACACCCTCTCTGGCCAACAGCAATCTGACTGCAGGAAGGTCCTGCAACAGTTTGCGGAGCTCTTTTCCCTAACCCCTGGTCAGACACACCTGTGTACCCATGATGTGGACACAGGAGCCAGCATGCCTGTCAAAAACAAAATCTTCAGACAGTCTGACCAAGTTAAGGAAAGCATCAAGGTGGAAGTCCACAAGATGCTGGAATTGGGAGTCATTGAGCACTCCGACAGCCCCTGGGCCAGCCCACTGGTCTTAGTCCCCAAACCTCACACCAAAGATGGAAAGAGAGAGATGAGGTTTTGTGTGGACTACAGAGGACTTAATTCTGTCACCAAGACAGATGCCCATCCCATTCCTAGGGCTGATGAACTGATAGATAAATTAGGTGCTGCCAAATTCTTAAGAACCTTTGACTTAACAGCAGGGTACTGGCAAATCAAATTGGCACCTGGAGCAAAAGAAGACAGCATTCTCCACACCTGACGGGCATTATCAGTTTACTGTTATGCCCTTTGGTTTAAAGAATGCCCCTGCCACCTTCCAAAGGTTGGTGAATCAAGTCCTTGCTGGTTTGGAGTCCTTTAGTGCAGCTTATCTTGATGATATTGCTGACTTTAGCTCCAGCTGGCAGGATCACCTGGTCCACCTGAAGAAGGTTTTGAAGGCTCTGCTATCAGCAGGCCTCTCTATCAAGGCATCCAAATGCCAGATAGGGCAGGGAATGAAAATGTCACTTACCCAGTGTACATCTGTTCGTGGCATCAGTCGCAGTAGATTCGCATGTTCTGCAATAGCTCGCCATCTGGTGTTGGGCCGGAGTGTTACAAGTTGTTTTTCTTCGAAGAAGTCTTTCGAGTCACGGGACCGAGTGACTCCTCCTTTTGTCTCCATTGCGCATGGGCGTCGACTCCATCTTCGATTGTTTTTCCCCGCAGAGGGTGAGGTAGGAGTTGAATTGTAGTAATAGTGCCCATGCAATGGAGTGACTAAGTATGCACCTATTTAAGGTTGAGATGATACATATATAAATAATTGAAGGTAACTTCCAAACTGCTACAGGCTCCCGGGGAGGCGGGTGGGCACATGCGAATCTACTGCGACTGATGCCACGAACAGATGTACACTGGGTAAGTGACATTTTCAGTTCGATGGCATCTGTCGCTGTAGATACGCATGTTCTGCATAGACTAGTAAGCAGTTATTTCCCCAAAAGCGGTGGATCAGCCTGTAGGAGTGGAAGTAGTCTGAAATAATGTCCTTAATACAGCTTGACCTACTGTGGCTTGTTGTGCGGATAACACGTCTACACAGTAGTGCTTGGTGAATGTGTGAGGCGTAGACCATGTGGCTGCCTTACATATTTCTTGCATTGGGATGTTTCCTAGAAAGGCCATGGTAGCACCTTTCTTTCTGGTTGAGTGTGCCCTTGGTGTAATGGGCAGCTGTCGTTTAGCTTTAAGGTAGCAGATTTGGATGCATTTAACTATCCATCTGGCTATACCTTGTTTTGAAATTGGGTTTCCTGCATGAGGTTTTTGAAATGCAATAAAGAGTTGTTTAGTCTTTCTGATGTTCTTTGTTCTGTCAATGTAATACATCAATGCTCTTTTGACATCTAATGTATGTAGTGCCCTTTCAGCTACGGTATCTGGCTGTGGAAAGAACACTGGAAGTTCCACTGTTTGATTTAGATGGAACGGTGAAATAACCTTTGGCAAAAATTTAGGATTGGTCCTTAGGACGACTTTATTTTTGTGTAGTTGTATAAAAGGTTCCTGTATAGTAAACGCCTGAATCTCGCTTACTCTTCTCAGGGAAGTAATGGCGATGAGAAATGCCACCTTCCAGGTTAGGAACTGTATGTCGCAGGAGTGCATGGGTTCAAAAGGTGGACCCATAAGTCTAGTTAGGACAACATTTAGGTTCCATGAAGGAACAGGTAGTGTTCTTGGTGGTATAATTCTCCTAAGGCCCTCCATGAATGCTTTAATGACTGGTATTTTATATAGGGAAGTTGAATAGGTAGTCTGCAGGTATGCAGATATTGCTGCAAGGTGAATCTTAATGGAAGAGAAAGCTAGGTTAGATTTTTGTAAGTGAAGCAAGTAACCCACTACATGTTCTGGAGTTGTGTGTAATGGTTGTATTTGATTAATATGGCAGTAGCAAACAAACCTCTTCCATTTACTTGCATAGCAGTGCCTGGTGGATGGCCTTCTTGCTTGTTTTATGACTTCCATACATTCTTGGGTAAGTTGTAAGTGCCCGAATTCTAGGATTTCAGGAGCCAGATTGCTAGATTCAGCAATGCTGGATCTGGGTGTCTGATCTTTTGGTTGTGCTGTGTCAACAGATCTGGCCTGTTGGACAATTTGATGCAGGGTACCACTGATAGGTCTAGCAGCGTTGTGTACCAGGGTTGCCTTGCCCAAGTTGGTGCTATCAATATGAGTTTGAGTTTGCTTTGACTGAGTTTGTTTACCAGGTAAGGAAGGAGAGGGAGAGGAGGAAAAGCGTAAGCAAATATCCCTGACCAGTTCATCCATAGGGCATTGCCTTGGGATTGTTTGTGTGGGTATCTGGATGCGAAGTTTTGGCATTTTGCGTTCTCCCTTGTCGCAAACAAGTCTATCTGAGGTGTTCCCCAGAGTTTGAAATAAGTGTTCAGTATTTGGGGGTGAATTTCCCATTCGTGGACCTGTTGGTGATCTCGAGAGAGATTGTCTGCGAGTTGATTTTGTATCCCTGGTATAAACTGTGCAATTAGGCGAATTTGGTTGTGAATTGCCCAATGCCAAATTTTTTGTGCTAGCAGGCTTAACTGCGTGGAGTGCGTCCCTCCCTGCTTGTTTAGATAATACATTGTTGTCATGTTGTCTGTTTTGACGAGAATGTATTTGTGAACTATTATTGGTTGGAAAGCTTTTAGTGCTTGAAAAACTGCTAGAAGTTCTAGGTGATTGATATGCAGTTTTGTTTGATGTACGTTCCATTGTCCTTGTATGCTGTGTTGATCGAGGTGTGCTCCCCACCCTGTCATGGAAGCATCTGTTATTACGTATTGTGGCACTGGGTCTTGGAAAGGCCGCCCCTTGTTTAAATTTATGTTGTTCCACCACAGAAGCGAGAGGTAAGTTTGGCGGTCTATTAACACCAGATCTAGAAGGTGACCCTGTGCTTGAGACCACTGTGATGCTAGGCATTGTTGTAAGGGCCTCATGTGCAGTCTTGCGTTTGGGACAATGGCTATGCATGATGACATCATGCCTAGGAGTTGTAATACCATCTTTGCCTGTATCTTTTGTGTTGGATACATGCGTTGTATGATGGTGTTGAAATTTTGAATTCTTTGTGGACTTGGAGTGGCTACTCCTTTTGATGTGTCTATTATGGCTCCCAGGTATTGTTGTACCTTGCGTGGCAGAATTTTGGATTTTGTGAAATTGACGGTGAACCCTAGTTTGAAGAGGGTTTGTATGATATGATTTGTGTGATTTGAGCACTCTATTAACGAATGGGCCTTGATTAGCCAGTCGTCTAGATATGGGAACACATGTATTTGCTGCCTTCTTATGTGTGCTGCGACTACTGCTAGACATTTGGTAAAGACTCTTGGTGCGGTTGTTAATCCGAAAGGCAGTACCTTGAATTGGTAATGTATTCCTTTGAATACAAACCTTAGGTATTTCCTGTGCGATGGGTGTATTGGTATATGGAAATAAGCATCCTTGAGGTCTAAAGTTGCCATGTAGTCGTGCAGTTTTAGCAATGGCAATACTTCTTGTAGTGTGACCATGTGGAAGTGGTCTGATTTGATGAAAGTGTTCACTACTCTGAGGTCTAGGATTGGTCTCAGCGTTTTGTCCTTCTTTGGTATCAGAAAGTACAGTGAGTAAACTCCTGTGTTTATTTGTGTGTTTGGCACTAATTCGATTGCATTCTTTTGCAATAGTGCCTGCACTTCTATCTCCAGGAGATTGGAATGGTGTGTTGTTAAATTTTGTGCTTTTGGTGGTATGTTTGGAGGGAATTGTAGAAATTCTATGCAATAACCATGTTGGATAATTGCTAGAACCCAAGTGTCTGTAGTGATTTCCTCCCATGCTTTGTAATAATGACCTATTCTTCCCCCCACTGGTGTTGTGTGGAGGGGGTGAGTGACATGTGAGTCATTGTTTAGTAGTAGGGGTTTTGGGGCTCTGAAATCTCCCTCTATTTCTAGGGAATTTCCCTCCTCTATATTGTCCCCGAAAACCTCCTCTATACTGTCCCTGGTAAGTGGACGGTGTTGCTTGCGAGGTGCTGGCTTGTGTGCTTTGACCCCGAAACCCCCCTCGAAAGGGCGTTTTACGGAATGTGCTGTAATTCCCTCTGCTCTGCGGGGAGTAGAGTGCGCCCATGGCTTTGGCAGTGTCCGTATCTTTTTTGAGTTTCTCAATCGCTGTGTCCACTTCTGGACCGAACAGTTCTTTTTCATTAAAAGGCATATTGAGAACTGCTTGTTGAATCTCTGGTTTAAATCCAGACGTTCGGAGCCATGCATGCCTTCTGATAGTTACAGATGTATTAATTGTCCGTGCAGCTGTATCTGCAGCGTCCATGGAGGAACGTATCTGGTTGTTGGAGATGGTCTGTCCCTCCTCAACCACTTGTTTTGCCCTATTTTGGAAGTCCTTGGGCAGATGTTCAATGAGATGTTGCATCTCGTCCCAGTGGGCTCTGTCATAGCGCGCAAGTAGTGCCTGGGAGTTCGCGATGCGCCACTGGTTTGCAGCTTGTGCTGCGACTCTCTTACCAGCTGCATCGAACTTGCGGCTTTCTTTATCTGGGGGTGGTGCATCTCCAGATGTGTGAGAGTTGGCCCTTTTCCTAGCTGCTCCTACAACAACAGAGTCTGGTGGCAGCTGTGTAGTGATGAAAACCGGGTCCGTAGGAGGCGGCTTATACTTTTTTTCCACCCTTGGTGTGATTGCCCTACTTTTGACCGGCTCCTTAAATATGTCTTTTGCGTGCCGGAGCATACCAGGGAGCATAGGCAGGCTTTGGTAGGAGCTGTGGGTGGAGGAGAGTGTGTTGAACAAGAAATCATCCTCGACCTGTTCTGAGTGGAGGCTTACGTTGTGAAATTGTGCTGCTCTAGCCACCACCTGAGAGTACGCGGTGCTGTCCTCTGGTGGAGATGGTTTTGTAGGGTATGCCTCCGGGCTGTTATCTGACACTGGGGCGTCGTATAGGTCCCATGCGTCCTGATCTTGGTCACCCTGGCTCATGGTGGTGTGAGCTGGGGAGTGTGATGGCGTTTGTGCTGGTGAAACGTTAATCACGGGCGGAGGAGAGGGTGGTGGTGTAACTCTTTTCACCACTTTTGGTTGTGGTGCTTGTTCCGTCTGGAACTCCAACCTTCTCTTTCTCCTAATGGGGGGAAGGGTGCTTATTTTTCCTGTCCCCTGCTGAATGAAGATACGCTTTTGCGTATGGTCCACATCAGTTGCTTGTAGCTCTTCCTCAAACCTATGCTTTTGCATTTGGGAGGTTAGCGAGTGCTCTTCTGTATAAGAGCCTGAAGCTGGGTCGCTTGCAGTTTGTTTCGGCATCGAAACTTTGTCTGCGTGTTTTTTCGGCTCCGAGGTGACTTTTTTCCTTTTCGGGGCCGAAACCTCTCGGCGTCGATCTGTTTCGGTGCCGCTGTCTCGGCGTCGAGCCGTGTCCACACCGGCATCTCGGTGTCGAGGCTTGTCTCCAGCACTTTCTCGGTCCCGAGAAGGCTGCGTGCCGGTGTCTCGAACGGAGTCGGACGATCTCGGCACTGTTTGGACCTTTTTCGGTGCCGACGGTCGGTCACCGAATTTATGGGTCGAGCCATGGCCTGGTGGCAGTGGCGTCCCCTGGGCCTTGTAAATGTTTCTTTGTGTGGTTTTCGACGTCTTACTCACGGTTTGTGTATCGTCGAATCATTCGGAGTCTGAGTCTTGGATCGAGAAGGTACCTTCTTCTTCCTGTTCCTCGAACTCCCGTTGGGCTGTCGGTGCGGACGCCATTTGAAGTCTTCTGGCTCGACGGTCTCGGAGTGTTTTTCGGGACCGGAACGCACGACAGGCCTCGCAGGTGTCTTCGCTGTGCTCAGGTGACAGGCACAGGTTGCAGACCAAGTGTTGGTCTGTGTAGGGGTATTTATTGTGGCATTTGGGGCAGAAACGGAACGGGGTCCGTTCCATCGGCGTTCTTCAGCACGCGGTCGGGCCGACCAGGCCCCGACGGAGGATCGAAAAACTACCCCGAAGGGCACCGGAGCTCTTCGATCTTCGATGCGGTGTGGAATCTAAGTACGCCGATCCCGAACGCAACAATACCGACGAAAATCTTCCGAAATTAACTATTTTTTCCGTTCCGAAACTCGGAGCGACAGGAACACGTCCGAACCCGATGGCGGAAAAAAAACAATCGAAGATGGAGTCGACGCCCATGCGCAATGGAGACAAAAGGAGGAGTCACTCGGTCCCGTGACTCGAAAGACTTCTTCGAAGAAAAACAACTTGTAACACTCCGGCCCAACACCAGATGGCGAGCTATTGCAGAACATGCGTATCTACAGCGACAGATGCCATCGAACCTGTGGTTTACTTGGGACACCTTGTAGGTGGAGGCCAAGTTCAGCCACTCCAGCCTAAGATCCAGACTATTCTGGACTGGGCAGCTCCAAAAACCCAGACTGGGATATGGATCCATAGTGACAGCCTTCACAGAACTTACCTCCAAGAAAATACCCAAGAAGGTAAACTGGACTGTAGAATGCCAACAGGCCTTTGACACTCTGAAACAAGCAATGTGCACAGCACCAGTTCTAAAAGCTCCAGATTACTCCAAGCAGTTCATTGTGCAGACAGATGCCTCTGAACATGGGATAGGGGCAGTTTTGTCCCAAACAAATGAAGATGGCCTTGACCAGCCTGTTGCTTTCATTAGCAGGAGGTTACTCCCCAGGGAGCAGCGTTGGAGTGCCATTGAGAGGGAGGCCTTTGCTGTGGTTTGGTCCCTGAAGAAGCTGAGACCATACCTCTTTGGTACTCACTTTGTAGTTCAAACTGACCACAGACCTCTCTGATGGCTGATGCAAATGAAAGGTGAAAATCCAAAACTGTTGAGGTGGTCCATCTCCCTACAGGGAATGGACTTTATAGTGGAACATAGACCTGGGACTGCCCATGCCAATGCAGATGGCCTTTCCAGGTTCTTCCACTTTGAAAATGAAGACTCTCTTGGGAAAGGTTAGTCTCATCCTCTTTCGTTGGGGGGGGGGGATTGTGTAAGGAAATGCCTCCTTGGCATGGTTACCCCCTGACTTTTTGCCTTTGCTGATGCTATGTTTTGATTTGAAAGTGTGCTGAGGCCTGCTAACCAGGCCCCAGCACCAGTGTTCTTTCCCTAACCTGTACTTTTGTTTCAACAATTGGCACAACCTGGCATCCAGGTAAGTCCCTTGTCCCTTGTAACTGGTACCCCTGGTACCAAGGGCCCTGATGCCAGGGAAGGTCTCTAAGGGCTGCAGCATATCTTATGCCACCCTGGGGACCCCTCACTCAGCACAGACACACTGCTTGCCAGCTTGTGCGTGCTGGTGAGGACAAAACGAGTAAGTCGACAGGGCACCAATGCATGAGCACTGTGCCCCTACAGTGTCTAAGCAAAACCTTAGACATTGTAAGTGCAGGGTAGCCATAAGAGTATATGGTCTGGGAGTCTGTCAACCACGAACTCCACAGCACCATAATGGCTACACTGAAAACTGGGAAGTTTGGTATCAAACTTCTCAGCACAATAAATGCACACTGATGCCAGTGTACATTTTATTGTAAACTACACCCCAGAGGGCACCTTAGAGGTGCCCCCTGAAACCTTAACCAACTACCCGTGTAGGCTGACTGGTTTTAGCAGCCTGCCACAATAGAGACATGTTGCTGGCCACATGGGGAGAGTGCCTTTGTCACTCTGTGGCTAGTAACAAAGCCTGCACTGGGTGGAGATGCTATCACCTCCCCCAGGCAGGAGCTGTAACACCTGGTGGTGAGCCTCAAAGGCTCACCCCCTTTGTTCCAGCACCACAGGGCATTCCAGCTAGTGGAGTTGCCAGCCCCCTCCGGCCCGGCCCCACTGTTGGCGGCAAGGCCGGAGGAAATAATGAGAATAACAAGGAGGAGTCACTGGCCAGTCAGGACAGCCCCTAAGGTGTCCTGAGCTGAGGTGACTAACTTTTAGAAATCCTCCATCTTGCAGATGGAGGATTCCCCCAATTGGGATAGGAATGTGACCCGCTCACCTTGGGAAGAGGCACAAAGAGGGTGTACCCACCCTCAGGGCTAGTAGCCATTGGCTACTAACCCCCCAGACCTAAACACGCCCTTAAATTTAGTATTTAAGGGCTCCCCTGAACCTAGGAACTCAGATTCCTGCAACCTAAGAAGAAGAGGAATGCTGAGCTGAAAAACCCTGCAGAAAAGACGGAGACCCCAACTGCTTTGGCCCCAGCTCTACCGGCCTGTCTCCCGCCTTTGGAACAAAACTGCTCCAGCGACGCTTTCCCCAGGACCAGCGTGGTGGCTACCCCGAGGAGCCCCCCCCCCCCTTTGCCTGCATCGCTGAAGAGACCCCTTGGTCTCCCATTGAAACCTATTACAAACCCGACGCGTGTTTGCACACTGCACCTGGCCGCCCCCGTGCTGCTGAGGGTGTACTTTCTGTGCTAACTTGTGTCCCCCCCGGTGCCCTACAAAACCCCCCTGGTCTGCCCTCCGACGTGGGTACTTACCTGCTGGCAGACTGGAACCGGGGCACTCCCTTCTCCATTGAAGCCTATGTGTTTTGGGCACCACTTTGACCTCTGCACCGGACCGGCCCTGAGCTGCTGGTGTGGTAACTTTGGGGTTGCTCTGAACCCCCAACGGTGGGCTACCTTGGACCCCAATCTTAACCCCGTAGGTGGTTTACTTACCTGCAAAACCTAACAATACTTTACCTCCCCCAGGAACTGTGAAAATTGCAGTGTCCACTTTTAAAACAGCTATTTGTGTTTTATGTGAAAAGTATATATGCTACTGTAATTATTCAAAGTTCCTAAAGTACTTACCTGCAATACCTTTCATGCAAAGTATTACATGTAGAATTTGAACCTGTGGTTCTTAAAATAAACTAAGAAAAGATATTTTTCTATACAAAAACATATTGGCCTGGAATTGTCTCTGAGTGTGTGTTCCTCATTTATTGCCTGTGTGTATGTACAACAAATCCTTAACACTACTCCTTTGATAAGCCTACTGCTCGACCACACTACCACAAAATAGAGCATTAGTATTATCTCTTTTTGCCACTATCTTACCTCTAAGGGAAACCCTTGGACTCTGTGCATACTATTCCTTACTTTGAAATAGTGCATACAGAGCCAACTTCCTACAAGTGCCATACCTCTTTCCCTAAAAATTGTGCAATTGCTCCCCAATTGGCAATAATATTGCCCCCCCTGTAAGTCCCTAGTAAATGGTACCCCGGTACCTAAGGTCTGGGTATCAAAGAGGGTCCCCAATTCGTGCAGCATGTATTCTGCCACCCTCAGGGACCCCTAACCTAGCACATGCAGACTGACACTGCAGCCTGTGTGTTCTGGTGCAGCTAAAAGTGAAAACACAACACGGCACAGAGCCTGTGTGCCACGACCCTAATACTGAATGCAATATATGTAAGTCGCCCCTCTAGCAAGCCTTACAGCCATAAGGCAGGGTGCATTATATTACATATGAGGGCATATCTGAACGAGCAGATAGCCCCTGTTATGTCTGTCAATTCTCAGACATAGTAATTGACCAGGGAAACCATTTTAAATGCATGTGCTGGACACAGGTCAATACGAGTTCTCAAACTATATGATAGCTTCACTGAAGATAAGGAAACATCTTGTGTTAATACACCCTCAATGATTCCTGAAATGGATTTATTAATACATGCACTAAGAGGGCACCTTACCTAGAGGTGCCTCCTGGAAACCTATCAACTGCTGGTGATCTCACTGACTAGTTCTAACAAGTCTGCCACCAACGCACAAGAATCTGACCCCCCCCTCCCCCCAATGGGGAGAACCTTTTTTCACTGGTACTCAGAAAACAAAGCCTGTTCTGGGAGAGGTGTTTACACACCCGTCCCAACAGGATGACCTGCAAAACTCTGGAGAGGGTGATGCCCACTCCCCACAGGAAGTGGTCATCTAGGGGGGTGTAGTGACCAAGGGTAAGTAGCCCATTGACTACTACCCTTCAATCTCCTTAACGCCCCCTAAATTGAGTATGTCAGTGAACCAGTGATACACAAGGACTTCAGATCTTTGCTGGACACAAAGGAAGGAGTGGACGAGAAGCCTGCTGAACCCGAGAACCAAGGAGCGCGACAGACTTGGCACCAACCCTGCTAGCCTGCCTCCTGCACCCGACCCTCAAGAAGCAACTGACCTGTCCTGTCCTGTCAGTACAGACTCCAAGAAACTGGGAGAGCTGCCAGTGCTTCGCAAATCGCCAAGAACTCCCTTGGAGCACAGGAGATGCTTCCCTGCATCTGCAGGCATCCAAAGAAAGTACTATGAGAATCAGGTCCACAAAATATCTGTATCTGGCGTTGATCAGCATCAATGAACCTGAGCTGCGCAGATCGAGCTGCAGTGGGCCAACAGTGCAAGTGTGGTTCCCAGGCTACACAGAGACCAAGTCCACCCCGAGCTTCCCTCTGTGGACTTCCTAACTGCGCCTGCTGCACATACCACATCCCCCTCACCCCCCCCACCCTTCACCACCACTGCCTCTGATGAGGAAGACACAATGGTCCACTGCATCTCTGCAACCGGCCCGAGAAGAAAACCACTGGTGTCCCTACATCCCCCAGGCTTGTGAGACCCTGAGCCCACATGCTGGCTCGGCTGGACCGGTCCATGCCTGTGTCTGCAGACACTCCCCCCTTCACCTTGAACACCTCTGGTGATGGAGACCCAACAGTCCATTGGACCTCTGCACCCGGACCAAGGAGAAGAGGACCACTGATGCCCTTATATCCCCCAGGCACGTTAGACTAAAGACCACTTGTTGGTACAGCCATACTGGACCACCAGTCCATGCCTGATGCCTGAGGGCCCCCCTCCACCCTGACCACTCCCCAGTGAAGGTACACCAGAGGGTCCAAACAACCTCTGCACCCGGATGCCCCGACTGAAGACAACAGGACCATTGGTGTCCCTACATCCTCGAGCACCGCAAGACGTGAACACCCTCCCCAGGTTGTTTGCCCAGACTGGACTCGGTCTTCCCCTGCAGCAACTTTGTGATCGGACCGATCCCCATAGATTTAAACCGATCACCAGGCGCTGAACTGCACCCGGCCACCCCAGTGCCACCCGAGGTGATCTGTTGGTGTGGCCTTGAGCCCTGCCCCATACTTACCAAGTCCAGAAGATTGGTCCTGTGAGTCGCTGTACTATATCTATATTAAGTGCTTGTTTTTCCTCCTTAGTAGAACATTGTCGCATCTGAAAAATGACCTGTCAACTTTTAAAAACTCTAAAGTACTCACGTGAGCTTGGTATCAAAAAGATATAGATAGATACACACACACAATCTGCAGCAGTACATGCCACGAACAGATGTACACTGGGTAAGTGAAATATTCCATTCAATGGCATGTGTAGCTGCGGATACACAGGCTGTGCATAGACTGAAAAGCAGTTCTTCTCCCAAGTAAGCAGTGGTTAGCCTGTAGGAGTTGAAGTAGTTTGAAATAGTGTTCCAAGCACTGCTTGACCAACATTTACTTGTTGTCGAGATAACACATCTACACTGTAGTATGTAGTAAATGTGTGTGGTGTGGCCCATGAGGCTGCTTTACACAAGTCTGCCCTTGGTATATTTCCTAAGAATGCTATTGAAGCACCTTTCTTTCTAGTGGAATGTGCTTTAGGGGTTACTAATTGTTGCCTTGTAGCTTTAAGATAGCAAGTTTGAATACACTTTACTATCCATCTAGTTAACCCTTGCTTGAAAATAGGATTACCCTTATGAGGTTGTTGGAAAGCGACAAAAAGTTGTTTGGATTTTTTGAAGTCTTTGGTTCTATCTACATAATACATTAGAGCTCTTTTGAGATCAAGAGCGTGGAGAGCTCTTTCAGCTGCTGAATCCGGCTGTGGAAAGACTGGCAATTTCACTGACTGATTCATGTGAAATGGTGATGCCACTTTGGGTAAGGATTTTGGATTTGTCGTAAGTACTATTTTGTGGTTGTGTAATTGGAAGAGGGGTTCTTTAAAGGGAAAGCTTGAATTTCACTTACTCTTCTTACGGAAGTAAATGCTACCAGGAATGCAACCTTCCATGAGAGAAATTGAATAGCACAAGAGTGCACGGGCTCAAATGGTGAACCCATAAGTCTTGTGAGCACAATGTTAAGGTTCCAGGCAGGAGCTGGTGGTACTGTAGGTGGAATGACTCTTAAGCCCTTCCATAAATGCTTTTATGACAGGAATTCTAACATAGAGGTATGTTGTCTGATTTGGAGGTAGGCCGATATTGCTGTTAAATGAATTTTAATAGATGAGTATGCAAGATTTGCTTTTTGTAAATGAAGGAAATAGCATAAAATATCCGGTACTGATGCCTGAAGTGGATCAGTATCTTTAGGCTGGCAGTAATATACAAAACATTTCCATTTATTTGCGTAGCGCTGCCTGTTTGTAAGTTTACGTGCTTGTTTTAGAATGACCATACATTCTGATGGAAGCTGTAGGTATCCAAATTCTATTACCTCAGGAGCCAAACTGTCAGCCAAATTGTCAGGATGAGCATAGTGGAATTGGGATGCCTTATTTGACCTCTGTTTGAGTCAACAGGTCTGGTCTGTTTGGAAGCTTGTGATGTGGTACTACTGACAGATCCAATAGTGTTGTGTACAGTGTGGACGTGCCCACATGGGAACTACGAGTATCAGTGAGGGAAGTGTGACTCATCTTGTTGACCAAAAACAGAATTAATGGGAGAGGGGGAAAGCGTAAGCAAATATCCCTGCCAACTGATCCATAGAGCATTGCCCTTGAATTAAGGATGTGGGTATCTGGGGGCAAAGTTTTGGCATTTTGCGTTTTCACTTGTTGCGAAAAGGTCTATGTTTGGTGCTCCCCACATTTGAAAGTAATACTGAATTACCTGTGGGTGATCCTCCCATTTCTGTATTTGTTGCTGCGTCCTGCTTAAGAGGTCCGCTAGGTGGTTGTGTATCCCTGGGATGTATTCCGCAAGCAGGTGAATGTGATTTTGAACTGGCAATTTCCACATTGGTTGTGCTAGAAAGGACAATTGGGACGAGTGTCCCCCACACCCAGTGTTTTTGCAGATAATACATTGTTGTCATGTTGTCTGTCCTTATTAAGACTGTTTTGTGTATGATCTTTGGTTGGAATGCTTTGATGGCTAAGAACACGGGCAGTAATTCCAAGTGGTTTATGTGGTACGTTTGCTGGATTGAGTCCTATTCCCCTTGTATTGTAAGATTGTTGAGATGAGCTGTCCAATCTGTCATTGATGCATCTGTTGCGATTATGGTCTGTGACACAGGGTCCTGAAATGGCTGCCCTTTTGATAAGTTGATGTGATTCCATCATTGCAGAGATTTGTAAGTTTGGCGGTCCAACAACACTAGATCCTGTAGTTGACCCTGTGCCCGAGACCAGTGTTGCGAGAGACACTGTTGCAGTGGTCTCATGTTTAGACATTCATTTGACACTATTTACTATGCAAGATGCCATCATTCCCAATAGCCTCATGACAAATCTTACTGTGTAAGTTTGATTGGCCAGCAATTGGGATATGAGAATGTGAAACACATGTATTCGTTGTGGATTTGGGTAGGCTAATGCCGAGTGTTCAGAATTGCTTCTAGATAAGGTTGAATTTGCGCTGGCTAAAGGTGAGATTTCTGGTAATTGATTGTAAACCCTAATTTTTTTAGGGTATCTATTGTGTATTGTATGTGCTGTTGACAGTTTCGAATGGTGCTGGCGTTTATTAACCACTCATTTACATAGGTTTTTGTAGCAAGGTAATGACATCCTGTAGAGTGACCATGTGAAAATGCTGTTACAGGATATATTGATTTGGAGGCCTGAGATTGAGAATGGGTCAGAGTACCATCCTTTTTTGATATGAGGAAGTATAGGGAATATACTCCCGTTTCTTGCTGAGTGATGGGAACTATTTCTATTGCCTCCTTTAGTAGTAGGGATTGTACCTCTTGTTTCAGCAGAGTAGTGTGTTCTAGAGAGAGCCTGTGAGAACAGGGCGGAATGTTTGGCTGAGTAGCGATTAGTTCTAGGCAATAACCATTGCGGATAATTGAGTACCCACAGGCGATGTATGTTACTTTGGAATGGATGGGAAGTCATTGTTTTGAGGAGGCAGAAGTACTGTTTGAGGCAGGGAATTTTCCTCTGGCCCTGAAATGTTGTCCTCTGTAAGAGGACCTGAATGACCCCCTGGGGTAATACTGTTGTCCCTGTCTTAAGGGGGACATGGATGCTTCTGTAGCTTGGGATTTAAATCATCCTCTACATTGCGGTTTTCGAAGAGAGCCCCAAAATGGTGTAGTATAAAGAGCTCCTTGGTGGTGGAGTAGGAGGTTGTGGTGAAAAGGAAAGTTGCGGTGAATGTGGTGAAGATAGCCCAACAGGTTTTAGCTTTTCCTTTTGTTTGTATATTTTCACCAGTGGTGGAGCAGTATCCAGAGTTTCCTGGAATGCTAATTTCCTTTTAGTATGTGGAGGCAGAGAAGCAATAATTTTTACAGGATCTTTCTGAATTCTCTTTTGTTTGCTGTCCATATCCTCCATAATGGGTTGAATGTCCAATTCATCCTTTTGATGTTCTATAGCATGTTTTATGCTTTTAAAGGATTGTTCACTAAGTTTTCTGGGCACATGCTTCATTCGAGTCTAAAGTCCTGTTTCCTCTGTATAGGAAGATGTTTTCGGCCCCTAAGATGGAATCTGAGGTTTCGGCCCCGAAGCAGAGCACTGTTGTTCCGGATCTGATGTTGTGAGATGCCGATTTAGTTCAGAGGTGGAAGCCTGCATCTTTCGGCTTGATGCCAAAACAAGTGTGGTAGCCTGTTGAGGGAGTGTCTTGGCCTTTTTCGGCACCAAACCAAGGGTCGGCCGACAATCATTTGTTTTCGGGTGGAACCATGGCTAAGAAGCACTATTGCACCCAAGGCCTTGCATGTTGTTTTGCTTGTTTGGATTGGGGCTGGTGTACTCACGTACTGCGCCATAGCTATAGGCTGGCTGTGCTCCTCTGAATCCTGCTCGGAGTCGGAATCGAGACTGCCGTTTGTGCCTGTTCTTTGCCAAGGATGTTGTGGTGTGCTCTGTGAATTGACACCTTCTCCAATCGTCTTGCCTTTCGATCACACAATGTTTTCTTCTATTGAAAAGACCAACACGCCTTGCAGCTTTCCTCTCGATGGTCTGGAGAAAGGCAGAGATTACACACCAAGTACTGGTCGGTGTATGAAAACTTGGCGTGGCACTGAGGACAGAATCGGAATGGAGTATGATCCATGAGCCTAAGACGCAGTAGGCCCGAAGAGGCCTGAGAAGGGGGCGCGGGTGCCAGAAAGAGTGTTCAATTGATCCAGACGGTACTTTCGGATTGAGTTTAGAAGGAAAACCGCATTCGAAACAATACAGACTGTAAGAGAAACATTAGAAAGTTCTGAGAATTTCTGAACCGAAAATCCCAGAGCGAGAGGGAACACGTCCGAACCGGACAGCGGAAATAAAATAACCTAACAAAGGAGTCGATGCCCATGCGCACTATCACCGAGAAGAGGAGTCACTCAATCCTGTGACCCTAAAAAATCTTCTAAGAAAAACAACATGTAACATTCAGAGCCCAACACTAGATGGCAATATATGCACAGCATGTGTATCTGCACCTTTAAATGCCATCGAACATACACACACACACACACCTTAAGTTAATGAGATTGGTCCCATAAGTCACTATACTATACCGGAATATAGTGCTTGTATTTCTCTTTATAGGACAGCACTACCGCTTCTGAAAAATGCATTGTCGACTTTTGAAACCTGAAAGTCTTTCTTTCAAAATGTACTTACCTGATCGTATGGACTCTGGTTCCTAAACACATAAATAAATATTTGTTATTTTTGTAAATTGGTGTGGCTCTCCTTGAGTCACATTGTCTCATTTATTGACTGTTTATTTGCAGATGTCTAGCATAAAGACATCTACCCTTAAAAAGAGCACCCTGTGATTGGTAGAGAAAGCCTCTGTCCACTGGTAATGAAATCCCTGGACACTCTGCACAATATTTTTCATTGTGATGTATCATATACTGAGCCAGCTTCCTACAGCAAGTGCTTACATAATCTGCTGATGACATCCCATCATTTTACCGGTTTACTAAGAGCACTGGTTGTATATAAAAGGCTTGGCTAATACAGCATCACAATAAGAGGCAAGAGTCCAAACAGGTGGCTCCTAGAAGCAAAATATATTTCCCAAACCTAAAGAAGATAAATCTTACACAACTTCTGCAGCATTGAGAAGTAAAATGCACTGTCAGCTAACCCTGTCAAGCCTGTGTCCTCTTCATGCCCAATGACCTGATTCTAGCTCAATTACACATGCTACCAACTCAGTGACCCTTCTAACCCTAATGCACAAAGGAATGCATTGCGAGACAACAAACACCTTGACATTGGACAGGAACTACCATGAGATTCCAGCCTCAATCATTCATAACTCAAACCTCCCAAGACCGAACCCAATTGTGACAAAAAAAAAAAAAAAAAAAAAAAATACGCTTTTTCCATTGCTTTTTTTAGTATGTTGATTTCTTGATAACATGTCCGTCTTTCCTGTCTTCATCCATACAGCAGAACGACTAACTAGTATTATTAAGCAATTATGATATCTGCCCCTCCCCGCTTACTGTCCTATGTACATGGCTGGCTGATAACACTGCAATGAGAAATATAAAATAGCAGTTATTTACTGCTGCTATAAGCAAATAAAATGAATAAAACTTGGGACCAGTCAATATGTAATTTCACATCAGCAAATGTCTGGAATGTGGATAGTATCTTGTAGGACCAGAATAGCCTTAACTCACGTACCAGACAAAAGTCACACACATAAAAAAGAAAAGAGAATAGGATGGTACAGATCTCTTTGTTAGTTTGCACTTACAGGGTCCATCTCGAAATAGACCAGCTCTCCTCCTGTTAGAGCAATCACCACTTGTCGCTGGTTAACAGCACACTTAACAATTATCTTCTTGCCAGGTGTCTTCCACTCGTTCACTCTCTTGTCTGCACGGATGTGTCGGATCCCATCTGGGTATACCTGAAAGTTTAGACATTGTTGACTTAGCTGTACTCTTGGCTTAAATGCTCGGATTTGTAAATGAACTACCAGGATGACAACCTAAGTATTCACATTTTAGGGGATTGCATTCCTATATGGAATATATATAATACACTGTGAAACTGCAAGTCAAAAGACGGGGTTTCGACTTAGTGCAGAACAAGTCCATAGGAGCAAAGCTCTAACTCTTGTAGAAACTAAAGAAAGACTCATCCATTGCACGACCACGTAGGAACACTATAGAAGATATAACTTAAATAGTTGTCTAACTTCACATTGTAAAAACATGGAAGTAAGCCATTGATGATCCTTTGCAGTGAGGTCAAAAGCAATTTGCATACTGTTGGTCCCATTTAGGCAACAATTTACGTGCGACTTACATTAGAGGCATCATGGCCACTGAAACAGCCATGAGAACTGGAATTTGTAACTGGATCCTTACCTGCACCAAAGCATCCTCCCCCAGCAAAGAGCAGGACAAGGTGGGTGTTGTGCCCAAAAAACCAGAGTCCGTCACTTCCTCCACAGTTTCCCCAATAGACAGTACCAGAGTGGCGTTGACGAAGGACACTATGATATAGGCATCATACTCGTCTAAGGGAGAGGAGACGGGGACAAAAGGCCAGCGTAGATGCTTTATTAGGACATCATACAAGTCTGACATGATAGATAGAACACAAACAGTATTTTTTTTTTAAATTATACTGGTAGCTGGGCCTGACCTATCATAACTAAAGCAGTGTTACAGTTCAGGAAACATTTATGGTGATTAGAAGAATACATGAAAAGTGCAATTTAGCACACAGATTACAAACTCTGCATCAAGTTAGAGACAAACAAGGAAAATTAACAACAATGTATAGGCCCTAATGTTGATATGTCCCAAATATGTATTGCAACATAAATCTCAATTAAGAATGCTTCCTGTTGAACATGTACCACCTACAGGGAGGCAAAGAACAGCCATTAAGCCATGAATACTCTTTTCACCACAAGTATACAGATTACACAGATCAGTGCTGGAATCCTTAACAGAAGGGAAGTGACCAAGAGCAGATTTAGCCACTTACCAATGAAATCTCTTCACTACCATCAACTCATCTGCTTGTAAGCCTTCAATGATAAGTCATGATTAAAGTACTCCTTAGTCAATATGCCACACACTCATTAGATGAATGAACCAGAGTCAATCTCCCTTATCCAGCCCACTCACAGATACTGCTAAAGAACAGTGATTACAATCCCAAAGAGTCAAGCATGGGAAGAGGCTGGAAGGCATTTGTTGTGGGAAGCTATATGGATCACTGAATGCCAGTTTGCCAAGTCAAAAACAATTCAGTCCCTTTCCTGCTCCCCAGGCACCCAACTCTGACCATCCAGCAGGAGACTGGAGCAGCAGACACCATAGAAATCCCAATCTTCTTTTAAATGAAGCAAAGGAAGATCAATTCACCCACAACAGGTGCACAAGGTCAAAAGGCAATGGCATGTCTGCAAACATTCATCCAATCAATTTAGCAAAGAGTTTGACCAGGTGAAAATAAACAAAGAAGGGTGGTTGTTTCAGCCACGGTGCCTGAAGTATACAGGAGATGGCTAATAGTTCATGGTGCAAAAATATTCCAGTAGCTAATTTGCCTTCATTAGCAGAGCACTGCTACAAAATCCTAAACCCTTTTCAAACTCCTTGCTATCTTACAGTGTCAGAGTCCCACCCAAAATACATCAGCATTGGAGTGAGCCAAGACATAAGCTGTTTCTGTACAAAACTACAAAGGCAAACATGAGGATATAAAAGTGAACCCAAAAAGACAAACCAGTCCGTTCTAGATCATAAAATACCTTCTTGGAAAATACAAAGATCACACAAATTGATATTTTTTATACAGGATCATTTGCAAATCTTCAGTACGATGTTAGGTTGCGAAAGGTCTCAGTGATCCCTCCCGCACCAAGAGAGGGGAGAGGATTTATTTCCAGAGATGGCCCCTGCCCTCCCCCAACACTTCAGACTGGCATTGTAGCAAAAATCAATGGCATGGCGAGTCCCTCCTCCGTGGCTCCTTTAAGGTTGGCATGGAGCCAGGGATCCCCTCGTGTGTAACCTGAAACAGCAGAGGAACCCCTAGCACTGGGTACACACCTGTGGGGAATCAGCACCTCCACCACCAGACACCTGTGAAAGAGAAAGAGAGGCTTGGTATTGGTAGTGAGTATCACCACGTACCAGCCAGGGTTAGTATTTGCCATGTGATTCTCTAGATGGAAGGAGGGGACTCAGCTCTTCTGGACACAGTAATGCATGAAACCATTTCTAGCAACACCTCTACTTCGCCACCAGTTTAGAAACAAGTTTAACTGTCTGTGGTTTCAGAATCGCATTTTCCTGTAATCAGGCTCTGAATTTTGCTGCTGCCTACAGTACGCTGGTTGGGTACACAAAGGTGATGGCTCCTACACTCACGTTTGCTCAGTCACACAGATGAGTGAATATATAAAAAAAACAAAAAAACGAAGGTATAATAGACCAAATATCCGATAAATAGTGTACACTGAGTGTTCAGGATGAATTTTATTAACCAATCGATGTCACCAGTATCAAAGTAAATAAACATTTCCAGGCACAAGAGAGTTAAAGATTGAGCTCTAAACATGTGGCGGAGCGACAGAATTCCTCGTTACAGAATTAAGTTGGCAAAAGATTGTCTTTTCTTCACACTGAAGTTCTGAACATGCACCTACAAGACCATTACTTTGGCCCACACATCTCAAAGACACGCTACTATGACAAGACCCTCCCATGCGATCACTGCTTCTATGGGGTTGAACGAACCCAACTTCTATGTGATGCTTTGTTTTTAATGCTACAAATGCTCTCAGAGATAATAGAAAAGAAGAGTCTTGCACTTTCCTTTTAATTCGTGGCAAACTGAATGAACAGCACCGAAGGGAGAAAAAGTTAGATTACTTCAAAGCCGACACCCTTCACGTTTTAGAAAACAGCAGTGGTTGTCAGCTGTAGCTAGCTGTATTGCAGGTGATTGAACTAGAAGCAAACACATAGTTAAAGGGACCTGTTTTGTTACCATTACCAAAGCTATGGGGTGGAGTGATACCTAAATAATTTTCAGGTCACCATAAGCACTACAAACCCTAATATGTTGGGAGAGGACAGCAGATGGAATCACCCCACTACTGGAGGTAACGTGTCTATGTTGTAATAAGGATATTCCTCATTAACAAATCACATCAACAGTGTTTGCTCTGATCAACAGTGAGTATTGGGGAATGCAACTATGGGGTTGTGATGAATTCTATGTTCTGGGAGGCTGAGTTGTCACGTACTTCAGTGTGGCTTCTTAACCCTTTTGGAAGGCACAAGTCTCTAGTATGACAATAGAGCACTAATATAGCTTTCTACAGTGACTCAGCAGCGAAGTGGTTGCAACCAGCAACTCTAACAAGAACTCTCCAGTGCCGAGCTACCTATAAGAATGTGAATATCAGGCACTATCTCACTGCGGGTACTTCCTTTAAAATAATGTATAATTAAGATCTGTAACCTTCGTTTATTACTTATTGATCAACCCAGTGACTCTCTACCCCCTGTGCGTGAGCATGATACGGCAGAGCCTTGATATTAAACTTTGGTTTTGGGGCAGCTGTTTTGGGGCAGTTCACAGGCGGAAGAGAGGATCATCCTGCGCCTGCTGTCTTTGGAGACTGTGCAAACACGGATCAGTTCCAAGGTTCAAATATCAAAGGCTGGAACTTGCAGAGAAAGGAGCCCAGCAGTTTTACCCACATCAACAAGCTCAAGATACATTAAGGCAACCTCGATACAAGTGCCCTGCAGTAGGATTATTAAGATTCTCGCAAGACTGGATCAGACTGCTAACTCTCCACAGTGTGAAGTTCTGGAGAAGAGACATGTAGCTTCATCATATTCCAGTCAGTCCAATCACAAGGGTAGAGGGGCGCACCTCCTGCTAATCTCTCACACCATTTCCATGTCAGTTGCAAACATGGCATACCTTCAAGATGTTTTCTCACAGTCCAAACAGCATTGGGGTTACCGGGCAGCTCCGAGACGGCCATTTCAGACACCTGAAATAAGAGAAGAGGCTCTGTGAGCAGTGGCAGAAGCCCAGTCAAGAGAAGCAACTTTGTCAAACAGAATAGAGAGAGAACTACCAATATCAGACATTGGGCTCAATACTTTATGCCAGATGCAAATGGATAACTACCAGATACAAAAGAGAGTGGTGTGAATGGGCCAGGTAGCCCTTTTATCACCCATAGCAATGTACAGAAGAATCTATTTTAACTTAAAGCAGCACAAGGACAAGACCCTTTGAAGATGTGTTTTTAATTTAATAGTTGTGCAGGTTGATTTTCAGCAGAAACATTATTCAAAAATCCATACATTGGATTTGGGTATTTTGAACCATTCTCTGCTGTTAACTGTCTCACAACTTCTTCAAAGATAAACGTTAATTATCTACATGAAGGAGCAGGACGTTGACCTTGTAACTGTACACTAAATTTCAGCACACAGAAAGAAATGCCACACACAAATGTATCCATACGTCGACATCTGAAATAAAGTTAACTCACTATTTATACGACACTAATGTATACTTTGACCGATCCTAAGTAACCTCTTTGGAGGGGGGCGGGTGTGGGGGGGGGGCAAACATCTCTAAATTATGCTCTTTGGGGAATAAAAACATGTTAATTATTATTTGAATGGTGGCATCCACTTCCTGAATTTAATCCTATGAAAATAACCAGAATGATTTAACATCTTGCAGTAACTTGGGGGTACATTTAAAAAAAGAAAAAAACACAAAAACCAGTGGTGTAAAGTTACCCAAGTGACAAACACCAATTATACACCCAAGCCACTGTTCTAAAATGAATGCAAACTGGGCCACATATGTGACTCTTTTGGATGGGTTTAACAGTGACATGGTATTTAGGATCAGAACCTAACATGTTTGATCTATATATTTTCAAAACTGATGCAGGTTTCTCACCTCTAGACCATGTCTCAGGACTCTCAGAGATGACCGGGGTCCCCTTCCGCAAGCTACATATAACTGAGGTGTGTCTTCATTAGCCAAATCCGCGATCTGGAGCGAGATAAATGCATGATGCACGCGCATGAAAAGATCAGAAAGAAAGCAGCATGTGGAGATTTTAAGTTACAGCAAAAGGAAATAATGTTATTTACCTGCAGCAATTGATATTCAGAATACATTTTTAATAGACATGTGGGCATTGAGGGATAGAGATTTGAACATTTTGGAAAACATTTCATAGTTTTGCCAAAAAAAAGGAGGTTTATTTTTTAAAACAATTATGCTGAAAGGTATACCGGAACACTGGTTTCAGCTTTCTGTCTGGGACAGAAACATTACATATATGTATTTACAGAAGATACTAGCACTAAAGTTAATGGTATGGGCACTAAATTCTTGAAGCGTGTGATACTCAATAGATTTACATGCTTCAATTAAACAACCAAGCAATGAATATCCAAAAAGACTGAGAAACAAGCTTCCTTTTAGGCATGTTTTGGAGAAATGCGTATCCATCATAGTCTGCAGTGCCCAAGCAGAAGTGCTTGCTGATGGCATGAAACAATTTACAAATTACAGCTTTGCCAGATAAAGCAGGAGGTCGCTGTCCAAGAGTAGTGAACTTGCAAGCCTGGTTTCTTGTAGCACTAGTTTTGGAGGTACCAAGAAAAAGGAAGAGCTTATTTTAAGGCCTACATCGCCTGGTCCAGAAACAGATCTTAATATGGTCAGTCATTATGTGTGACGTGACCCTACTCTTACCATTAGGGAAATGGCAGGTGACCATGCACAGACATAAGAATGAGCGTAAACAACAATCCTGATAAAAGGTAGATAACTTGCATTCATGTAAAAAAAAAAAAAAAAAAAAAAAAAAAAAAAAAAAAGGCAAGGTGCCCTCCAAGAATCATCATGTCTCATGTTCATGGATCGCTTCACATGTCCGCAACTCAATCTTTACGTCCAAAAGAATCAACGGCTCTACAGATGAGCAAAATATAGCTAGCAACACTTTCCCTGAGTAATTCAGGAGCCAATTCACACCCATCAACCACACACAACTCACATTGGGACTCCAAATCCCCCCCCCCCCCAAAAACCGCCTTACAGAAGTATACAATTATTACTGAGATGTTGCACAGCAAACACCACCCTCTGCATGGGGTTTTCTGTGCAATAGCTCATATTTATAGGGGTGAACTGGGGGCTCCCCTGTCAAAAGTAAACATCCTTGCACTTTTACAGATTATCAATAACAGTTGAGAGGAAACATGATGGAAACCACCTTGTTGTGATATTGACATTTCTGTATGACTCACACCACCATACATATAATTTTAATCTCTCAGTAGGACTTCACAACGGAAAGGTGACACTCTAAATTCTACATCTCACATAAATACAAAATGATCTAAACCTCAAATCTTGACAATGAAAAACCTTTATACACATTTCCAACTTCTTGCCAGATTTATCAGTCCAAGTTCTACAGAACTTGGGGAAAAAAAAAAGGTCCCTGAAAGAACAACAAAAACAGAAAATAAATCCACTCAACATCACAAAACACACCTGGCTAGTCCAACTCTTAGATGCTCTTAACTGAAATTTTCAAAACAACCAACAAAGAAACCACATACAGGATTGTAAAGAAATGGCTCCCTGTTGCAGTTACCCCCCACTTTTTGCCTGATACTGATGCTGACTTGACTGAGAAGTGTGCTGGGACCCTGCTAACCAGGCCCCAGCACCAGTGTTCTTTCACCTAAAATGTACCATTGATTCCACAATTGGCACACCCCTGGCACACAGATAAGTCCCTTGTAACTGGTACCTCTGGTACCAAGGGCCCTGATGCCAGGGAAGGTCTCTAAGGGCTGCAGCATGTATTATGCCACCCTAGAGACCCCTCACTCAGCACAGACACACTGCTTACCAGCTTGTGTGTGCTAGTGAGAACAAAATGAGTAAGTCGACATGGCACTCCCCTCAGGGTGCCATGCCAGCCTCTCACTGCCTATGCAGTATAGGTAAGACACCCCTCTAGCAGGCCTTACAGCCCTAAGGCAGGGTGCACTATACCATAGGTGAGGGTACCAGTGCATGAGCACTGTGCCCCTACAGTGCTAAGCAAAACCTTAGACATTGTAAGTGCAGGGTAGCCATAAGAGTATATGGTCTGGGAGTCTGTTTTACACGAACTCCACAGCACCATAATGGCTACACTGAAAACTGGGAAGTTTGGTATCAAACTTCTCAGCACAATAAATGCACACTGATGCCAGTGTACATTTTATTGTAAAATACACCACAGAGGGCACCTTAGAGGTGCCCCCTGAAACTTAACCAACTATCTGTGTAGGCTGACTGGTTCCAGCAGCCTGCCACACTAGAGACATGTTGCTGGCCCCATGGGGAGAGTGCCTTTGTCACTCTGAGGCCAGTAACAAAGCCTGCACTGGGTGGAGATGCTAACACCTCCCCCAGGCAGGAGCTGTAACACCTGGCGGTGAGCCTCAAAGGCTCACCCCTTTGTCACAGCCCAGCAGGGCACTCCAGCTTAGTGGAGTTGCCCGCCCCCTCCGGCCACGGCCCCCACTTTTGGCGGCAAGGCTGGAGGGAACAAAGAAAGCAACAAGGAGGAGTCACTGGCCAGTCAGGACAGCCCCTAAGGTGTCCTGAGCTGAAGTGACTAACTTTTAGAAATCCTCCATCTTGCAGATGGAGGATTCCCCCAATAGGGTTAGGATTGTGACCCCCTCCCCTTGGGAGGGGGCACAAAGAGGGTGTACACACCCTCAGGGCTAGTAGCCATTGGCTACTAACCCCCCAGACCTAAACACGCCCTTAAATTTAGTATTTAAGGGCTACCCTGAACCCTAGAAAATTAGATTCCTGCAACTACAAGAAGAAGGACTGCCTAGCTGAAAACCCCTGCAGAGGAAGACCAGAAGACGACAACTGCCTTGGCTCCAGAAACTCACCGGCCTGTCTCCTGCCTTCCAAAGATCCTGCTCCAGCGACGCCTTCCAGAGGGACCAGCGACCTCGACATCCTCTGAGGACTGCCCCTGCTTCGAAAAGACAAGAAACTCCCGAGGACAGCGGACCTGCTCCAAGAAAGGCTGCAACTTTGTTTCCAGCAGCCTTGAAAGAACCCTGCAAGCTCCCCGCAAGAAGCGTGAGACTTGCAACACTGCACCCGGCGACCCCGACTCGGCTGGTGGAGATCCGACACCTCAGGAGGGACCCCAGGACTACTCTGATACTGTGAGTACCAAAACCTGTCCCCCCTGAGCCCCCACAGCGCCGCCTGCAGAGGGAATCCCGAGGCTTCCCCTGACCGCGACTCTTTGAATCCAAAGTCCCGACGCCTGGGAGAGACCCTGCACCCGCAGCCCCCAGGACCTGAAGGACCGGACTTTCACTGGAGAAGTGACCCCCAGGAGTCCCTCTCCCTTGCCCAAGTGGAGGTTTCCCCGAGGAACCCCCCCCTTGCCTGCCTGCAGCGCTGGAGAGATCCCGAGAGCTCCCATAGACTAACACTGCGAACCCGACGCTTGTTTCTACACTGCACCCGGCCGCCCCCGTGCTGCTGAGGGTGAAATTTCTGTGTGGGCTTGTGTCCCCCCCGGTGCCCTACAAAACCCCCCTGGTCTGCCCTCCGAAGACGCGGGTACTTACCTGCAAGCAGACCGGAACCGGGGCACCCCCTTCTCTCCATTCTAGCCTATGTGTTTTGGGCACCACTTTGAACTCTGCACCTGACCGGCCCTGAGCTGCTGGTGTGGTGACTTTGGGGTTGCTCTGAACCCCCAACGGTGGGCTACCTTGGACCAAGAACTGAACCCTGTAAGTGTCTTACTTACCTGGTCAACCTAACAAAAACTTACCTCCCCTAGGAACTGTGAAAATTGCACTAAGTGTCCACTTTTAAAACAGCTATTTGTCAATAACTTGAAAAGTATACATGCAATTTTTATGATTTAAAGTTCCTAAAGTACTTACCTGCAATACCTTTCGAATGAGATATTACATGTAGAATTTGAACCTGTGGTTCTTAAAATAAACTAAGAAAAGATATTTTTCTATACAAAAACCTATTGGCTGGATTTGTCTCTGAGTGTGTGTACCTCATTTATTGTCTATGTGTATGTACAACAAATGCTTAACACTACTCCTTGGATAAGCCTACTGCTCGACCACACTACCACAAAATAGAGCATTAGTATTATCTATTTTTACCACTATTTTACCTCTAAGGGGAACCCTTGGACTCTGTGCATGCTATTCCTTACTTTGAAATAGCACATACAGAGCCAACTTCCTACAATTGCCCTCCTCTGTACTGGCCCCGAAAGCCTCCCCTTTGGTACTGTCCCTGATATGTAGCCGGTGTTGATTGTGAGGTGCTGGCTTGTGTGGCTTGACCCCGAAACCCCCCTCTGAAGGTTGTTTTGCGGAAGGTGCCGAAAGTGCCTCTGCCCTGCGGGGAATAGAGTGCGCCCATGGCCTTGGCTGTGTCAGTGTCCTTTTTCAATTTCTCAATTGCCGTGTCGACTTCGGGTCCAAACAATTGTTGTTCATTTAACGGCATATTGAGCACCGCTTGCTGTATTTCCGGTTTAAAGCCAGATGTGCGCAACCATGCGTGCCTTCTTATGGTTACTGCGGTATTTATTGTTCTTGCAGCTGTGTCCGCTGCGTCCATAGAGGAGCGTATTTGGTTATTGGAGATGTTTTGTCCCTCCTCAACCACTTGTTTTGCCCGTTTCTGAAATTCCTTGGGTAGATGCTCGATGAGATGCTGCATCTCGTCCCAATGGGCTCTATCATATCGCGCTAGGAGCGCCTGAGAGTTGGCGATGCGCCACTGGTTTGCAGCTTGTACTGCGACCCTTTTCCCAGCCACGTCGAACTTGCGGCTCTCCTTATCCGGAGGTGGTGCCTCGCCTGATGTGTGCGAGTTGGCTCTCTTGCGAGCTGCCCCTACCACGACTGAATCTGGTGGCAGCTGTGAGGTGATAAAAGTAGGGTCCGTGGGCGGTGCTTTATATTTTTTTTCCACCCTTGCAGTTATCGCTCTACTCTTGACAGGTTCTTTGAAGATCTGCTTTGCGTGCCTTAGCATTCCTGGGAGCATAGGCAGGCTTTGGTAGGTGCTATGGGTGGAAGAGAGGGTGTTGAAAAGGAAGTCATCCTCGACAGGTTCTGCGTGTAACGACACGTTATGGAATTCTGCTGCCCTAGCTACCACCTGTGCATACGCTGTGCTGTCCTCAGGTGGTGAGGGCTTGGTAGGGTACGACTCAGGACTATTGTCTGATACTGGGGCGTCGTATAGGTCCCAAGCGTCTTGGTCATCTTGGCTCATGGTGGTATGAGCCGGTGAATGTGACGGAGTCTGTGCCAGTGATATGAGTTACAGGTGGAGGAGAGGGTGGCGGGGTTACCTTTTTAACCACTTTTGTTTGCGGTGTTTGTTCCTGTGTTTGGAACTCGAGTCTCCTTTTTCTCCTGATTGGGGGAAGGGTGCTGATTTTCCCTGTCCCACTTTGTATGAAGATCCGCTTTTGTGTGTGGTCCACGTCAGTGGTCTGCAACTCGTCCTCAAATCTGTGTTTGCGCATTTGAGAGGACAGTGATTGTTCCTCTGAATACGAGCTGGCAGTCGGTTCGGTTGCCGGTCGTTTTGGCACCGAAACTGTGTCTTTGCTTGTTTTTGGCTCCAAGGAGAATTTCCTCTTTTTCGGAGTCGAGCCTTCTCGGCGTCGATCATCCTCGGTGCCGCTGTCTCTGCGTCGAGCAGCTTCGGTTCCGCAGTCTCGGCGTTGATCTTTTTCGGCAGCACTGTCTCGGTCCTGAGATTGCTGCGTGCCTGTGTCTCGACCCGAGTCGGACGATCTCGGCACCGGTTCGGCCTTTTTCGGTGCCGATGGTCGGTCACCTACTTTATGGGTTGAGCCATGGCCTGTTGGCAGTGGCATCCCCTGGGCCTTGTCTGTTTTCTTGTGTGGTGCTTGCTTCGACGTCGAATTCTTCCGAGTCCGATTCATGAATGGAGAAGGCTTCCTCTTCTTCTCCTTGTTCCTCGAACCCTCGTTGTCCTGTCGGCGTGGCCGCCATCTGTAATCTTCTGGCTCGCTGGTCACGGAGCGTTTTTCGGGACCGAAACGCACGACAGGCCTCACACGTCTCTTCCTTGTGCTCGGGCGACAGGCACAAGTTACAGACCAAATGTTGGTCTGTATATGGAAATTTATTGTGGCATTTAGGACAGAATCGGAACGGGGTCCGTTCCATCAGTGTTGATCTTACACGCGGTGGGGCCGACCAGGCCCCGACGGGGATCGAAATTACCCCGAAGGGCTACCGGAGCTCTTCCCGATTCGGTGTTGATTCTATTCTAACCCGATACTGAACGAAACAATACCGACGTAGTTTTCCGAAGTTATGACTATCTTTCCGTCCCGGAGCGAAAAGGAACACGTCCGAACCCGATGGCGGAAAAAAACCCAATCTAACATGGAGTCGACGCCCATGCGCAATGGAACAAAGGAGGAGGAGTCCCTCGGTCTCGTGACTCGAAAAGACTTCTTCGAAGAAAAACAACTTGTAACACTCCGACCCAACACCAGACGGCGGACTATGCACAACATGTGTATCTGCAGCTACACATGCCACCGAACATGTCACTTACCCAGTGTACATCTGTTCGTGGCATTAGTCGCTGCAGATTCACATGCTGTGCACATCCCGCCATCTGGTGTTGGGCTCGGAGTGTTACAAGTTGTTTTTCTTCTAAGAAGTCTTTTCGAGTCACGAGACCGAGGGACTCCTCCCATTTCGGCTCCATTGCGCATGGGCGTCGACTCCATGTTAGATTGTTTCCCCCCCCGCAGAGTGTGAGGTAGGAGTTGTGTATGCTAGTAATAGTGCCCATGCAATGGAGTAATGTACATAATGTAGTTTAAAGTAATATATTTACAAATATACAGATGTTCAAGATCAACTTCTAAACGGCTACAGGCTCCCAGGGAGGCGGGTGGGCGCATGTGAATCTGCAGCGACTAATGCCACGAACAGATGTACACTGGGTAAGTGACATTTTCCGTTCAATGGCATGTGTAGCTGCAGATACACATGCTGTGCATAGACTAGTAAGCAGTTATCTCCCCAAAAGCGGTGGTTCAGCCTGTAGGAGTTGAAGTTGTTTGAAACAATGTTCGTAGTACTGCTTGGCCTACTGTGGCTTGTTCTGCCGTTAGCACATCTACACAGTAGTGTTTGGTAAATGTATGAGGCGTAGACCATGTAGCTGCCTTACATATTTCGGTCATTGGAATATTTCCTAGAAAGGCCATGGTAGCACCTTTCTTTCTAGTTGAGTGTGCCTTTGGTGTAATAGGCAGTTCTCTTTTTGCTTTAAGATAACAGGTTTGAATGCACTTAACTATCCATCTAGCAATGCCTTGTTTAGAAATTGGATTTCCTGTATGAGGTTTTTGGAAAGCAATAAATAATTGTTTTGTTTTTCGAATTAGTTTTGTTCTGTCAATGTAGTACATTAACGCTCTTTTGATGTCTAATGTATGTAGTGCTCTTTCAGCTACAGAGTCTGGCTGTGGGAAGAACGCTGGTAATTCTACTGTTTGATTTAAGTGGAACGGTGATATGACTTTTGGTAAAAATTTAGGATTTGTCCGTAGAACTACTTTATGCTTGTGTATTTGAATAAATGGTTCTTGTATGGTAAATGCTTGAATCTCACTTACTCTTCTTAAAGATGTGATGGCAATTAAAAATGCAACTTTCCATGTTAAGTATTGCATTTCACAAGAGTGCATGGGCTCAAAAGGTGGACCCATGAGTCGTGTTAAAACAATGTTGAGGTTCCATGAAGGAACTGGTGGTGTTCTTGGTGGTATAATTCCCTTTAGACCTTCCATAAATGCCTTTATGACTGGTATCCTAAATAGAGAATTTGAGTGCGTAATTTGCAGGTAAGCTGAAATTGCTGTAAGATGTATCTTAATGGAAGAAAAAGCTAGCTTTGACTTTTGCAAATGTAGTAAGTATCCTACGATGTCTTTGGCAGATGCGTGTAAGGGTTGAATTTGATTATTATGGCAGTAATAAACAAATCTTTTCCACTTATTTGCATAGCAATGTCTAGTGGTAGGTTTCCTAGCTTGTTTTATGACCTCCATACATTCATGTGTAAGGTTTAAGTGTCCGAACTCTAGGACTTCAGGAGCCAGATTGCTAGATTCAGCAATGCTGGATTTGGGTGTCTGATCTGTTGTTTGTGTTGCGTTAACAGATCTGGTATGTTTGGTAGTTTGACATGAGGCACTACTGAAAGGTCTAGTAGTGTTGTGTACCAAGGTTGTCTTGCCCATGTTGGCGCTATTAGTATGAGTTTGAGTTTGTTTTGACTCAACTTGTTTACTAGATATGGAAGGAGTGGGAGAGGGGGGAAAGCATAAGCAAATATCCCTGACCAACTCATCCATAACGCATTGCCTTGAGACTGATCTTGTGGGTACCTGGATGCGAAGTTTTGGCATTTTGCGTTTTCTCCTGTTGCAAATAGATCTATTTGTGGTGTTCCCCAACTCTGGAAGTAAGTATTCAGTATTTGGGGGTGAATCTCCCATTCGTGGATCTGTTGGTGATCCAGAGAGAGATTGTCTGCTAACTGATTCTGAATTCCTGGAATAAATTGTGCTATTAGGCGAATGTGGTTGTGAATCGCCCAATGCCATATTCTTTGTGCCAGGAGACACAACTGTGTTGAGTGTGTCCCTCCCTGTTTGTTTAGGTAATACATCGTTGTCATGTTGTCTGTTTTGACAAGAATGTGTTTGTGGCTTATTATGGGTTGAAATGCTTTCAGCGCTAGAAATACTGCCAATAGTTCAAAGTGATTTATGTGAAACAGTTTTTGGCGAGTGTCCCATTGTCCTTGGATGCTGTATTGATCGAGGTGTGCTCCCCACCCTATTATGGAGGCATCTGTCGTTATTACATATTGTGGCACTGGGTCTTGGAAAGGCCGCCCTTTGTTTAAATTTATACTGTTCCACCATTGAAGCGAGGTGTATGTTTGGCGGTCTACCAACACCAGATCTAGAAGCTGACCCTGTGCCTGTGACCACTGTGATGCTAGGCACTGTTGTAAGGGCCGCATGTGCAACCTTGCGTTTGGGACAATGGCTATGCATGAGGACATCATGCCTAGGAGTTTCATCACCATTTTGACTTGTATTTTTTGTTTTGGATACATGGCCTGTATTACATTGTGAAATGCCTGAACCCTTTGTGGACTTGGAGTGGCAATCCCTTTTGCTGTGTTGATTGTCGCCCCTAAGTATTGCTGTGCTTGACACGGTATAAGGTGTGACTTTGTGTAGTTGATTGAGAAACCTAGTTTGTGGAGGGTTTCTATGACATACTTTGTGTGTTGTGAACACTTTTTTAGCGTGTTGGTTTTGATTAACCAATTGTCTAGGTACGGGAACACATATATTTGCTGCCTTCTGATATGTGCAGCTACGACTGCCAGGCACTTTGTAAAAACTCTTGGCGCAGTTGTTATTCCGAATGGCAACACCTTGAATTGGTAATGTATCCCTTGGAATACAAACCTTAAGTACTTTCTGTGTGAAGGATGTATCAGTATATGGAAATATGCATCCTTTAGGTCTAGTGTTGTCATGTAGTCTTGTTGTTTGAGTAGTGGGATTACGTCTTGTAATGTCACCATGTGAAAGTGATCTGATTTGATGTAGGTATTTAATGTTCGGAGATCTAATATAGGTCTCAGAGTTTTGTCTTTTTTGGGTATGAGAAAGTACAGAGAGTAAACTCCTGTTCCTTTCTGGTGTTTTGGTACTAATTCTATTGCTTCTTTTAGTAGCAATGCCTGAACCTCTAGTCCTAGAAGATCTATATGTTGTTTTGACATATTGTGTGTTTTCGGTGGGACGTTTGGAGGGAATTTGAGAAATTCTATGCAATAACCATGCTGGATAATTGCTAGGACCCAAGTGTCTGTTATTTCTTCCCAATGTTGGTAAAATTTGGTTAGTCTCCCCCCCACAGATGTTATGTGTTGGGGATGTGTGACTTGGAAGTCACTGCTTGTTTTGAGGAGTTTTGGGACTATGGAACTTTCCTCTATTCTTTTGGAATTGTCCCCCTCTATATTGTCCCCGAAAACTTCCCCGCTGATACTGGCTCTGATAAGTGGGCCTTGTTTGTGAGGTTGTGGGTTCTGTGCTTTGTCCTCGAAATCCCCCTCTAAACTGTTTTTCTAAATGTGCCTCTGCCCTGTGGGGAGTAGTGTGTGCCCATGGCTTTGGCCGTGTCAGTGTCTTTTTTAAGTTTTTCGATCGCAGTGTCCACCTCCGGCCCAAACAACTGCTGTCCGTTGAATGGCATATTCAGCACAGCTTGCTGTATTTCTGGTTTAAATCCTGATGTACGCAGTCATGCATGCCTCCTTATTGTTACTGCTGTGTTGACAGTTCTAGCAGCTGTGTCTACAGCATCCATTGCTGACCGTATCTGATTGTTGGAGATACTCTGTCCTTCTACTACCTGCTGCGCTCTCTTTTGGAACTCCTTGGGCAAATGTTCTATAAAGTGTTGCATTTCGTCCCAATGGGCCCTATCGTATCTGGCCAACAAAGCCTGTGAATTGGCGATACGCCACTGGTTTGCTGCCTGTGCCGCCACCCTTTTGCCTGCTGCGTCGAATTTTCTACTTTCTTTGTCTGGAGGTGGTGCATCTCCTGAAGTATGTGAGTTCGCTCTTTTGCGCGCTGCCCCTACTACAACTGAGTCCGGTGTTAGCTGTTGTGTGACGTACACGGGGTCTGTTGGTGGCGGTTTATATTTTTTCTCCACTCTTGGAGTAATGGCCCTTCCTTTTACAGGCTCTTCAACCACTTGTTTGTAGTGTTTTAGCATTCCGGGTAGCATAGGAAGACTTTGATACTGGCTGTGTGTGGACGACAGTGTGTTAAAAAGAAAGTCGTCTTCAATGGGCTCAGCATGCAGGCTGACATTATGAAATGCCGCTGCTCTCGACACCACCTGTGCGTAGGCTGTACTATCCTCTGGTGGCGACGGTCTAGCTGGATAACATTCAGGACTATTATCTGACACTGGTGCGTCATAAAGGTCCCACGCGTCAGGGTCATCTTGACTCATTCCGGTATGAGTTGGGGATTGCATCATTGGTGGAGTGGCTACCGGTGATGGTTGCGGAGAGCATTGTGGAGATGGTGGCGGGGTTACTTGTTTAGCCACCTTTGTCTGTGGCTGCTTCTCTTTTTCCTGAAAGGCAAGTTTGCGTTTCATTTTAATCGGAGGGAGAGTACTGATCTTCCCGGTTTCTTTTTGGATATGGAGCCTTCTTTGTGTATAGTCTGGCTCTATTGTTTCCAATTCCTGTCCAAATCTATGTGTCTTCATTTGTGTGGACAGTCCTTGTTCCTCAGTGTAGGAACTTGTTTTCGGTTCCGAGGCCGGATGTTTCGGTATCGAAACCTTTTCGGCTGTTTTTTTCGGTTCCGACGAAACCTTCTTTACTTTCGGCGTCGTGGTCTCTCGGTGCCGACCCATTTCGGTGCCGCTATCTCGGTGCCGAACCTGCTCGGAGCCACTATCTTGAGCCCGAGATTGCTGTGTGGCGGTATCTCGACCGGAGTCGGATGACTTCGCCCCCCAGCGTGCCCTTTTTCGGTGCCGATGATCTGTCACCTATTTTTCGGTGTTTGTTAGATTTGCAGGTAAGTAAACCACCTACAGGGTTCAAAGTTGGGTCCAAGGTAGCCCAGCGTTGGGGGTTCAGAGCAACCCTACAGTTACCACACCAGCAGCTCAGGGCCGGTCAGGTGCAGAGGTCAAAGTGGTGCCCAAAACGCATAGTCTTCAATGGAGAAGGGGGTGCCCCGGTTCCGGTCTGCTTGCAGGTAAGTACCCGCGTCTTCGGAGGGCAGACCAGGGGGGTTTTGTAGGGCACCGGGGGGGACACAAGCCTACACAGAAATTTCACCCTCAGCAGCGCGGGGGCGGCCGGGTGCAGTGTAGAAACAAGCGTCGGGTTTGCAATGTTAGTCTATGAGAGATCAACGGATCTCTTCAGCGCTGCAGGCAGGCAAGGGGGGGCTTCCTCGGGGAAACCTCCACTTGGGCAAGGGAGAGGGACTCCTGGGGGTCACTTCTCCAGTGAAAGTCCGGTCCTTCAGGTCCTGGGGGCTGCGGGTGCAGGGTCTTTTCCAGGCATCGGGACTTAGGTTTCAGATTGTCGCGGTCAGGGGAAGCCTCTGGATTCCCTCTGCAGGCGGCGCTGTGGGGGCTCAGGGGGGACAGGTTTTGGTACTCACAGTCGTAGAGTAGTCCGGGGGTCCTCCCTGAGGTGTTGGTTCTCCACCAGCCGAGTCGGGGTCGCCGGGTGCAGTGTTGCAAGTCTCACGCTTCTTGCGGGGAGTTGCAGGGTTCTTTAAAGCTGCTTTTGGAAACAAAGTTGCAGTCTTTTTGGAGCAGGTCCGCTGTCCTCGGGAGTTTCTTGTCTTTTTCGAAGCAGGGCAGTCCTCAGAGGATTCAGAGGTCGCTGGTCCCTTGGAAGGCGTCGCTGGAGCAGAGTTCTTTGGAAGGCAGGAGACAGGCCGGTGAGTTTCTGGAGCCAAGGCAGTTGTTGTCTTCTGGTCTTCCTCTGCAGGGGTTTCAGCTAGGCAGTCCTTCTTCTTGTAGTTGCAGGAATCTAATTTTCTAGGGTTCAGGGTAGCCCTTAAATACTAAATTTAAGGGCGTGTTTAGGTCTGGGGGGTTAGAAGCCAATGGCTACTAGCCCTGAGGGTGGGTACACCCTCTTTGTGCCTCCTCCCAAGGGGAGGGGGTCACAATCCTAACCCTATTGGGGGAATCCTCCATCTGCAAGATGGAGGATTTCTAAAAGTTAGAGTCACCTCAGCTCAGGACACCTTAGGGGCTGTCCTGACTGGCCAGTGACTCCTCCTTGTTGCTTTCTTTGTTCCCTCCAGCCTTGCCGCCAAAAGTGGGGGCCGTGGCCGGAGGGGGCGGGCAACTCCACTAAGCTGGAGTGCCCTGCTGGGCTGTGACAAAGGGGTGAGCCTTTGAGGCTCACCTCCAGGTGTCACAGCTCCTGCCTGGGGGAGGTGTTAGCATCTCCACCCAGTGCAGGCTTTGTTGCTGGCCTCAGAGTGACAAAGGCACTCTCCCCATGGGGCCAGCAACATGTCTCTAGTGTGGCAGGCTGCTGGAACTAGTCAGCCTACACAGACAGTCGGTTAAGTTTCAGGGGGCACCTCTAAGGTGCCCTCTGGGGTGTATTTTGCAATAAAATGTACACTGGCATCAGTGTGCATTTATTGTGCTGAGAAGTTTGATACCAAACTTCCCAGTTTTCAGTGTAGCCATTATGGTGCTGTGGAGTTCGTGTTTGACAGACTCCCAGACCATATACTCTTATGGCTACCCTGCACTTACAATGTCTAAGGTTTTGTTTAGACACTGTAGGGGTACCATGCTCATGCACTGGTACCCTCACCTATGGTATAGTGCACCCTGCCTTAGGGCTGTAAGGCCTGCTAGAGGGATATCTTACCTATACTGCATAGGCAGTGAGAGGCTGGCATGGCACCCTGAGGGGAGTGCCATGTCGACTTACTCGTTTTGTCCTCACTAGCACACACAAGCTGGCAAGCAGTGTGTCTGTGCTGAGTGAGAGGTCTCCAGGGTGGCATAAGACATGCTGCAGCCCTTAGAGACCTTCCTTGGCATCAGGGCCCTTGGTACTAGAAGTACCAGTTACAAGGGACTTATCTGGGTGCCAGGGTCTGCCAATTGTGGATACAAAAGTACAGGTTAGGGAAAGAACACTGGTGCTGGGGCCTGGTTAGCAGGCCTCAGCACACTTTCAATTGTAAACATAGCATCAGCAAAGGCAAAAAGTCAGGGGGCAACCATGCCAAGGAGGCATTTCCTTACACAACCCCCCCCCCCGCAAACGAAAGAGGATGAGACTAACCTTTCCCAAGAGAGTCTTCATTTTCTAAGTGGAAGAACCTGGAAAGGCCATCTGCATTGGCATGGGCAGTCCGAGGTCTGTGTTCCACTATAAAGTCCATTCCCTGTAGGGAGATGGACCACCTCAACAGTTTAGGATTTTCACCTTTCATTTGCATCAGCCATTTGAGAGGTCTGTGGTGAGTTTGAACTAGGAAGTGAGTCCCAAAGAGGTATGGTCTCAGCTTCTTCAGGGACCAAACCACAGCAAAGGCCTCCCTCTCAATGGCACTCCAACGCTGCTCCCTGGGGAGTAACCTCCTGCTAATGAAAGCAACAGGCTGGTCAAGGCCATCATCATTTGTTTGGGACAAAACTGCCCCTATCCCATGTTCAGAGGCATCTGTCTGCACAATGAACTGCTTAGAATAATCTGGAGCTTTTAGAACTGGTGCTGAGCACATTGCTTGTTTCAGGGTGTCAAAGGCCTGTTGGCATTCCACAGTCCAGTTCACTTTCTTGGGCATTTTCTTGGAGGTGAGTTCAGTGAGGGCTGTCACAATGGATCCATATCCCTTCACAAACCTCCTGTAGTACCCAGTCAAGCCAAGGAATGCCCTGACTTGAGTCTGGGTTTTTGGAGCTACCCAGTCCAGAATAGTCTGGATCTTGGGTTGGAGTGGCTGAACTTGGCCTCCACCTACAAGGTGTCCCAAGTAAACCACAGTTCCCTGCCCTATCTGGCATTTGGATGTCTTGATAGAGAGGCCTGCAGATTGCAGAGCCTTCAAAACCTTCTTCAGGTGGACCAGGTGATCCTGCCAGGTGGAGCTAAAGACAGCAATATCATCAAGATAAGCTGTGCTAAAGGACTCCAAGCCAGCAAGGACTTGATTCACCAACCTTTGGAAGGTGGCAGGGGCATTCTTTAAACCAAAGGGCATAACAGTAAACTGATAATGCCCATCAGGTGTGGAGAATGCTGTTTTCTCTTTTGCTCCAGGTGCCATTTTTATTTGCCAGTACCCTGCTGTCAAGTCAAAGGTACTTAAGAATTTGGCAGCACCTAATTTATCTATGAGCTCATCAGCTCTAGGAATTGGATGAGCATCTGTCTTGGTGACAGAATTGAGCCCTCTGTAGTCCACACAAAACCTCATCTCTTTCTTTCCATCTTTGGTGTGAGGTTTGGGGACTAGGACCACTGGGCTAGCCCAGGGGCTGTCAGAGCGCTCAATTACTCCCAATTCCAGCATCTTGTGGACTTCCACCTTGATGCTTTCCTTAACATGGTCAGACTGTCTAAAGATTTTGTTTTTGACAGGCATGCTGTCTCCTGTGTCCACATCATGGGTACACAGGTGTGTCTGACCAGGGGTTAAGGAGAAGAGTTCAGGAAACTGTTGTAGGACTCTCCTACAATCAGCTTGCTGTTGGCCAGAGAGGGTGTCTGAGTAGATCACTCCATCTACTGAGCCATCTTTTGGGTCTGATGACAGAAGATCAGGGAGAGGTTCACTCTCTGCCTCCTGATCCTCATCTGTTACCATCAACAGATTCCCATCAGCCCTGTCATGGAAGAGCTTAAGGCGGTTCACATGGATCACCCTCTTGGGGCTCCTGCTTGTGCCCAGGTCCACCAGGTAGGTGACCTGACTCTTCCTTTCTAGCACTGGGTAAGGGCCACTCCATTTGTCCTGGAGTGCCCTGGGAGCCACAGGCTCCAGAACCCAGACTTTCTGCCCTGGTTGGAACTCAACCAGTGCAGCCTTTTGGTCATACCAAAACTTCTGGAGCGGTTGGCTGGCCTCAAGGTTTTTGGTTGCCTTTTCCATGTACTCTGCCATTCTAGAGCGAAGGCCAAGTACATAGTCCACTATGTCTTGTTTAGGCTCATGAAGAGGTCTCTCCCAGCCTTCTTTAACAAGAGCAAGTGGTCCCCTTACAGGGTGGCCAAACAGAAGTTCAAAGGGTGAGAATCCTACTCCCTTCTGTGGCACCTCTCTGTAAGCAAAAAGCAGACATGGCAAGAGGACATCCCATCTCCTTTTGAGTTTTTCTGGGAGCCCCATGATCATGCCTTTTAATGTCTTGTTGAATCTCTCAACTAAGCCATTAGTTTGTGGATGGTATGGTGTAGTGAATTTGTAAGTCACTCCACACTCATTCCACATGTGTTTTAGGTATGCTGACATGAAGTTGGTACCTCTGTCAGACACCACCTCCTTAGGGAAACCCACTCTGGTAAAGATACCAATGAGGGCCTTGGCTACTGCAGGGGCAGTAGTCGACCTAAGGGGAATAGCTTCAGGATACCTAGTAGCATGATCCACTACTACTAGGATGTACATATTTCCTGAGGCTGTGGGAGGTTCCAGTGGACCAACTATGTCCACACCCACTCTTTCAAAGGGGACCCCCACCACTGGAAGTGGAATGAGGGGGGCCTTTGGGTGCCCACCTGTCTTACCACTGGATTGACAGGTGGGGCAGGAGAGGCAAAACTCCTTAACCTTCTGGGACATATTGGGCCAGTAGAAGTGGTTGACTAACCTCTCCCACGTCTTGGTTTGTCCCAAATGCCCAGCAAGGGGAATATCATGGGTTAAGGTCAGAATAAACTCTCTGAACGACTGAGGCACTACCACTCTCCTAGTGGCACCAGGTTTGGGGTCTCTGGCCTCAGTGTACAGGAGTCCATCTTCCCAATAGACCCTATGTGTTCCATTTTTCTTGCCCTTGGACTCTTCAGCAGCTTGCTGCCTAAGGCCTTCAAGAGAGGGACAGGTTTCTTGTCCCTTACACAGCTCCTCCCTTGAGGGTCCCCCTGGGCCTAAGAGCTCAACCTGATAAGGTTCAAGCTCCAAAGGCTCAGTTCCCTCAGAGGGCAGAACTTCTTCCTGAGAAGAGAGGTTCTCTTTTTCTGACTGTGTTGCAGTTGGTTTCCCAACTGACTTTCCTTTTCTCTTGGTAGGCTGGGCCATTTTTCCAGACTCCAGCTCTACTTTTTCACCCTGTGCCTTGCATTGTGCTCTTGTTTTTACACACACCAGTTCAGGGATACCCAGCATGGCTGCATGGGTTTTTAGTTCTACCTCAGCCCATGCTGAGGACTCCAGGTCATTTCCAAGCAGACAGTCTACTGGGATGTTTGAGGAGACCACCTGTTTCAGGCCATTGACCCCTCCCCATTCTAAAGTTACCATTGCCATGGGATGTGCTTTAGTTTGATTGTCAGCATTGGTGACTGTATAAGTTTTTCCAGTCAGGTATTGGCCAGGGGAAACCAGTTTCTCTGTCACCATGGTGACACTGGCACCTGTATCCCTCAGGCCCTCTACACTTGTCCCATTAATAAAGAGCTGCTGCCTGTATTTTTGCATGTTAGGGGGCCAGGCAGCTAGTGTGGCTAAATCCACCCCACCCTCAGAGACTAGAGTAGCTTCAGTGTGGACCCCGATTTGCTCTGGGCACACTGTTGATCCCACTTGGAGACTAGCCATTCCAGTGTTACCTGGATTGGAGTTTTGAGTGGAACTTTTCTTGGGACAGGCCTTGTCTCCAGTTTGGTGTCCAGACTGACTACAGTTTCGACACCAGGCCTTTTTGGGATCAAAGTTTTTACCCTTCTACCCAGGATTGTTTTGTGAAGAGGCTCTGGGCCCACCCTCCTGTGCAGGTTTTTGGGGGCCTTTAGAAGACTCTTGACTATTTTTATTTTTGGCTGTCTCACCACCTTTCCCCTGGGGAGGTTTTGTGACCCCTTTCTTTTGGTCACCCCCTGTGGAAGTTTTGGACACCCTAGTCTTGACCCAATGGTCCGCCTTCTTTCCCAATTCTTGGGGAGAAATTGGTCCTAGGTCTACCAGATGCTGATGCAGTTTATCATTGAAACAATTACTTAACAGGTGTTCTTTCACAAATAAATTGTACAGCCCATCATAATTACTTACACCACTGCCTTGAATCCAACCATCTAGTGTTTTTACTGAGTAGTCTACAAAGTCAACCCAGGTCTGGCTCGAGGATTTTTGAGCCCCCCTGAATCTAATCCTATACTCCTCAGTGGAGAATCCAAAGCCCTCAATCAGGGTACACTTCATGAGGTCATAAGATTCTGCATCTTGTCCAGAGAGTGTGAGGAGTCTATCCCTACACTTTCCTTTGAACATTTCCCAAAGGAGAGCACCCCAGTGAGATCTGTTCACTTTTCTGGTTACACAAGCCCTCTCAAAAGCTGTGAACCATTTGGTGATGTCATCACCATCTTCATATTTAGTTACAATCCCTTTAGGGATTTTCAACATGTCAGGAGAATCTCTGACCCTATTTATGTTGCTGCCACCATTGATGGGTCCTAGGCCCATCTCTTGTCTTTCCCTCTCTATGGCTAGGATCTGTCTTTCCAAAGCCAATCTTTTGGCCATCCTGGCTAACTGGATGTCCTCTTCACTGGAGTTATCCTCAGTGATTTCAGAGGTGTTGGTCTCTCCTGTGAGGGAACCAGCATCTCTGACTATTATTTTTGGAGTCAGGGTTTGAGAGACCCTGTTCTCCCTAGATAGGACTGGTAGGGGGGAATTTTCCTCCAAGTCACTATCCTCTTCCTCTGAGTTGCCACCCTCAGAGGGGTTGGCCTTCTCAAACTCTGCCAAAAGCTCCTGGAGCTGTATTTTGGTAGGTTTGGGGCCCATTGTTATTTTCTTTATTTTACAGAGTGACCTTAGCTCCCTCATCTTAAGATGGAGGTAAGGTGTGGTGTCGAGTTCCACCACAGTCACATCTGTGCTAGACATTTTGCTTCTAAAAGTTGGAATACTTTTTAAGAATCTACAACTGGTTCTAGAATCTAATTCAAACTTTTACAAACTTTTAAACTCTAAAAGAAATGCTAAACAGGATCTAACACAAGGCCCTAGCAGGTCTTTTAAGAATTTAGAAAACTTTTCAAATTGCAAAAATCAATTTCTAATGACAATTTTGGAATTTGTCGTGTGATCAGGTATTGGCTGAGTAGTCCAGCAAATGCAAAGTCTTGTACCCCACCGCTGATCCACCAATGTAGGAAGTTGGCTCTGTATGTGCTATTTCAAAGTAAGGAATAGCATGCACAGAGTCCAAGGGTTCCCCTTAGAGGTAAAATAGTGGTAAAAAGAGATAATACTAATGCTCTATTTTGTGGTAGTGTGGTCGAGCAGTAGGCTTATCCAAGGAGTAGTGTTAAGCATTTGTTGTACATACACATAGACAATAAATGAGGTACACACACTCAGAGACAAATCCAGCCAATAGGTTTTGTTATAGAAAAATATCTTTTCTTAGTTTATTTTAAGAACCACAGGTTCACATTTAACATGTAATATCTTGTTTGAAAGGTATTGCAGGTAAGTACATTAGGAACTTTGAATCATTTCAATTGCATGTATACTTTTCAAGTTATTGACAAATAGCTACTTTAAAAGTGGACACTTAGTGCAATTTTCACCGTTCCTGGGGGAGGTAAGTTTTTGTTAGTTTTACCAGGTAAGTAAGACACTTACAGGGTTCAGTTCTTGGTCCAAGGTAGCCCACCGTTGGGGGTTCAGAGCAACCCCAAAGTCACCACACCAGCAGCTCAGGGCCGGTCAGGTGCAGAGTTCAAAGTGGTGCCCAAAACACATAGGCTAGAATGGAGAGAAGGGGGTGCCCCGGTTCCGGTCTGCTTGCAGGTAAGTACCCGCGTCTTCGGAGGGCAGACCAGGGGGGTTTTGTAGGGCACCGGGGGGGACACAAGCCTACACAGAAATTTCACCCTCAGCAGCGCGGGGGCGGCCGGGTGCAGTGTAGAAACAAGCGTCGGGTTTGCAATGTTAGTCTATGAGAGATCAACGGATCTCTTCAGCGCTGCAGGCAGGCAAGGGGGGGCTTCCTCGGGGAAACCTCCACTTGGGCAAGGGAGAGGGACTCCTGGGGGTCACTTCTCCAGTGAAAGTCCGGTCCTTCAGGTCCTGGGGGCTGCGGGTGCAGGGTCTTTTCCAGGCGTCGGGACTTAGGTTTCAGAGAGTCGCGGTCAGGGGAAGCCTCGGGATTCCCTCTGCAGGCGGCGCTGTGGGGGCTCAGGGGGGACAGGTTTTGGTACTCACAGTCGTAGAGTAGTCCGGGGGTCCTCCCTGAGGTGTTGGTTCTCCACCAGCCGAGTCGGGGTCGCCGGGTGCAGTGTTGCAAGTCTCACGCTTCTTGCGGGGAGATTGCAGGGTTCTTTAAAGCTGCTTTTGGAAACAAAGTTGCAGTCTTTTTGGAGCAGGTCCGCTGTCCTCGGGAGTTTCTTGTCTTTTTCGAAGCAGGGCAGTCCTCAGAGGATTCAGAGGTCGCTGGTCACTTGGAAGGCGTCGCTGGGGCAGAGTTCTTTGGAAGGCAGGAGACAGGCCGGTGAGTTTCTGGAGCCAAGGCAGTTGTTGTCTTCTGGTCTTCCTTTGCAGGGGTTTCAGCTAGGCAGTCCTCCTTCTTGTAGTTGCAGGAATGAAAATGTCACTTACCCAGTGTACATCTGTTCGTGGCATTAGTCGCTGCAGATTCACATGTTTGGCACAGTCCGCTGCCTGGTGTTGGGCTCGGAGTATTACAAGTTGTTTTTCTTCGAAGAAGTCTTTTTGGTCACGGGACCGAAGGACTCCTCCCTCCTCGGCTCCATTGCGCATGGGCGTCGACTCCATCTTAGATGGTTTTCCCCGCAGAGGGTGAGGATGGAGTTGTTTGGTATAAATAGTGCCCATGCAATGGAGTGAATATGTCTGTACGTTAAGAGTTTCTAATAATTATTTACAAATGTTCAGATGTTTAAGATTTATGATCTACTTCTAAACGGCTACAGGCTTCCCGGGGAGGTGGGAGGGTACATGTGAATCTGCAGCGACTAATGCCACGAACAGATGTACACTGGGTAAGTGACATTTTCAGTTCGATGGCATATGTTGCTGCAGATACACATGTTTGGCATAGACTATAAAGCAGTTACCTCCCCTAAAAGCGGTGGTTTAGCCTGTAGGATTTGAAGTAGTTTGGAATAATGTTCTTAGTACAGCTTGGCCCACTGTAGCTTGTTGTGCATTTAGTACGTCTACACAGTAGTGTTTAGTAAACGTATGAGGCGTAGACCAGGTTGCAGCCTTACATATTTCGCTCATAGGAATGTTTCCTAGAAAGGCCATTGTAGCACCTTTCTTTCTGGTTGAGTGTGCCTTTGGTGTAATAGGCAATTCTCTTTTGGCTTTAAGATAGCATGTTTGAATGCATCTGACTATCCATCTAGCAATGCCTTGTTTAGAGATTGGATTTCCTATGTGTGGTTTTTGAAAAGCTATGAACAGTTGTTTTGTTTTCCTGATTAGCTTTGTTCTGTCAATGTAATACATTAGTGCTCTTTTGATGTCTAATGTATGTAGTGCCCTTTCAGCCACAGAATTTGGTTGTGGGAAGAACACTGGCAATTCTACTGTTTGATTTAAATGGAATGGTGAGATTACTTTTGGCAGAAATTTTGGATTTGTTCTTAGAACTATTTTATTGTTGTGTATTTGAATAAATGGTTCTTGTATGGTAAATGCCTGTATTTCACTTACTCTTCTGAGGGATGTGATTGCAATGAGAAATGCGACCTTCCAGGTTAGATATTGCATTTCACAGGAATGCATGGGTTCGAAAGGTGGACCCATGAGTCTTGTTAAGACGATGTTAAGATTCCATGAAGGAACTGGTGGTGTTCTTGGTGGTATAATTCTTTTTAGCCCTTCCATGAATGCTTTAATAACTGGTATTCTAAATAGAGACGATGAATGAGTAGTTTGTAGGTAAGCAGATATTGCTGCGAGGTGTATTTTTATAGATGAAAAAGCGAGATTTGCTTTTTGCAAATGTAGTAAGTATCCTACTATGTCTTTAGTAGAGGCATGTAATGGTTGTATTTGATTGGCATGGCAGTAGTAAACAAATCTTTTCCACTTAGATGCATAGCAGTGTCTAGTGGAAGGTTTTCTAGCTTGTTTTATGACCTCCATGCATTCTTGTGTGAGGTCTAAGTGTCCGAATTCTAGGATTTCAGGAGCCAAATTGCCAGATTCAATGATGCTGGGTTTGGATGCCTGATCTGTTGTTTGTGTTGTGTTAACAGATCTGGCCTGTTGGGTAGTTTGACATGCGGTACTAGTGAAAGGTCTAGTAGAGTTGTATACCAAGGTTGTCTTGCCCATGTGGGTGCTATCAGTATGAGTTTGAGTTGGTTTTGACTCAACTTGTTTACTAGATATGGAAGGAGAGGGAGAGGGGGAAAAGCGTACGCAAATATCCCTGACCAACTCATCCATAGAGCATTGCCTTGTGATTCGCGGTGTGGGTACCTGGATGCGAAGTTTTGGCATTTTGAGTTTTCTTTTGTTGCGAACAAATCTATCTGGGGTGTTCCCCAAATTTGAAAGTACTTGTTCAGAACTTGGGGGTGAATTTCCCATTCGTGGACTTGTTGGTGGTCTCGCGAAAGGTTGTCTGCTAGTTGGTTTTGTATTCCTGGAATAAATTGTGCTATTAGGCGAATGTTGTTGTGAATCGCCCACTGCCAAATTTTTTGTGTTAGGAGGCACAATTGTGTTGAGTGTGTTCCTCCTTGTTTGTTTAAATAATACATTGTTGTCATGTTGTCTGTTTTGACAAGAATGTATTTGTGTGTTATTATGGGTTGGAAGGCTTTTAACGCTAGAAATACTGCTAACAGTTCTAGGTAATTGATATGAAATTTTGTTTCGTGTATATCCCATTGTCCTTGAATGCTGTGGTGATTGAGGTGTGCTCCCCACCCTGTCATGGAAGCATCTGTTGTTATAACGTATTGAGGCACTGGGTCCTGAAATGTCCGCCCTTTGTTTAAATTTTTGCTGTTCCACCATAGAAGCGAGAGGTATGTTTGGCGGTCTACCAACACCAGATTTTGAAGTTGACCCTGTGCTTGTGACCATTGTGATGCTAGACACTGTTGTAAGGGTCGCATGTGTAGTCTTGCGTTTGGGACAATGGCTATGCATGATGACATCATGCCTAGAAGTTTTAGCACAAATTTTGCTTGTATCTTTTGGTTTGGAAACATAGCACTTATTACCTTGTGGAATGCCTGCACTCTTTGTGGACTTGGAGTGGCAATTCCTTTTGATGTGTTGATGGTTGCTCCTAGATATTGTTGTGTTTGACACGGTTCTAGGTGTGATTTTGTATAGTTGATGGAAAACCCCAGTTTGTGAAGGGTTTGTATGACAAATGTGGTGTCGTTTGCGCATTTTTTTACTGTGTTGGTCTTGATTAGCCAATCGTCTAGGTAAGGGAACACATGTATCTGTTGTCTCCTGATGTGTGCTGCTACTACTGCTAGACATTTTGTGAACACTCTTGGTGCAGTTGTTATTCCGAATGGCAACACCTTGAATTGGTAATGTATTCCTTTGAATACGAACCGTAGGTACTTTCTGTGAGAAGGGTGTATTGGTATATGAAAGTACGCATCCTTTAGGTCTAATGTGGTCATGTAATCTTGCGGTTTGAGCAGTGGAATGATGTCTTGTAGTGTGACCATGTGAAAATGGTCCGATATGATGTAGGTATTTAGTGTCCTGAGATCTAATATTGGTCTTAATGTTTTGTCTTTTTTTGGAATTAGAAAGTACAGGGAGTAAACTCCTGTGTTTTTTTGTTGTACTGGTACTAAATCTATTGCATCCTTTTGCAGTAGTGCTTGAACTTCTAGTCCTAAAAGTTCTAAATGTTGTGGTGACATTTTGCGTGTTTTGGGGGGGATGTTTGGTGGGAAGTTGTGGAATTCTATGCAATAGCCATGTTGGATTATTGCTAATACCCAATTGTCTGTTGTAATCTGTTGCCAAGATTGGTAGAATTGGCTTAGTCTTCCCCCCACTGGTGTTGAGTGAAGGGGTTGCGTGACTTGAAAGTCACTGTTTAGGTGGAGGTGTTTTTGGAGTCTGGAATCTTCCCCTACTCCTTGGGAATTGACCCCCCCGATAACCCCTGAAACCTCCCCTTTGGAAGGAACCCTGATATGGTGTGGTTCTTGTTTGTTGGCTGGTGGTGTCTGTGGGTTGGCCACGAAACCCCCCTCTAAATGGAGTTTTTCTGAAAGAGCCTCTGCTCTGCGGGGAGTAGAGTGCGCCCATGGCCTTGGCCTTGTCTGTGTCCTTTTTAAGTTTTTCAATGGCTGTATCCACTTCAGAGCCAAAAAGTTGTTTCTCGTTGAAGGGCATATTAAGGACAGCCTGCTGGATTTCAGGTTTGAAGCCTGAAGTGCGGAGCCAAGCGTGTCTCCTTATGGTGACAGCAGTGTTGACTGTTCTTGCTGCAGTATCGGCTGCGTCTAGTGAAGAGCGGATTTGATTGTTTGAGATCGTTTGTCCCTCTTCCACTATTTGCTGCGCCCTTTTTTGGTATTCCTGGGGAAGATGGTCTACGAGAAGTTGCATCTCGTCCCAGTGTGCGCGGTCATATCTGGCCAGCAGCGCTTGTGAATTTGCGATGCGCCACTGGTTGGCTGCCTGTGATGCTACTCTTTTCCCTGCCGCATCAAATTTTCGGCTTTCTTTGTCCGGAGGTGGGGCGTCGCCAGATGTATGTGAATTTGCTCTCTTGCGAGCTGCCCCTACTACCACGGAGTCAGGTGGTAACTGCGAAGTAATAAACACTGGGTCTGTGGGTGGTGGTTTGTATTTCTTATCCACCCTTGGGGTGATGGCTCTTGATTTTACGGGCTCTTCAAAAATTTGTTTTGCGTGCCGTAACATCCCTGGTAGCATTGGGAGACATTGATATTGGCTGTGTGTAGCCGAGAGGGTGTTAAATAAAAAATCATCCTCTATAGGATCGGAATGCAGTTGGACATTGTGGAATTCTGCTGCCCTAGCCACCAGTTGCGAGTATGAGGTACTGTCCTCTGGCGGTGACGGCTTTGTGGGTATGACTCGGGATCATTGTCCGGCACTGGGGTGTCATACAGGTCCCAAGCGTCTTGATCCTGATCGTCATGACTTATGGTAGTTTGCGCTGGTGAGTGCATTTGTGGCGGTGTTTGTGCCGGCGATGCCTGTGGTGGAGAGGGCGGAGGCGTGACTTTTTTAACCACTTTGGCTTGTGGTTGTGCGTCATCCTTTGGAAGTCCGATCCTTCTTTTCCTCATGATTGGGGGAAGGGTTGATATCTTCCCTGTGTCGTGCTGGATGTACAGTCTCTTTTGTGTGTAGTCCGATTCTACACGTTGGAGCTCGTCCAAATCTGTGCATTTGGCCACTTATTCCTTGTTCCTCTGAGTAGGATGAAGGTGTGGTATTTTTCGGCGCCGAGAGAGAATCTTTTTTCGGTTTCGGCACCGACAGAATTTTTGTTCCTTTCGGCATGGATTCTCGGTGCCGATGTTTTTCGGTGCCGGTATCTTGTTTTTGTCTCTCGGAGCCGCTTTCTCGGCTCCGAGGTTGCTCCATGGCGGTCCCTCGACCGGAGTCGGGTGTCTTCGCTATGGGCGTGCCCTTTTTCGGCGCCTTCGACGGGTCGCCTGTTTTATGGGTCGAGCCATGGCCTGTTGGCAGTGGCGTCCCCTGGGCTTTCGGTTTGTCGATGGATTTACTTTTCGACGTCTTACTCACAGTTTGTTGCTGTTGTTCGACGTCGGAGTCTCCGGATTCTGATTCCGGAACCGAGAATGTTTCCTCTTCCTCGTCGAAACGTTGTTTTGTCGACGTGGACGCCATTTGTTGACGCCTGGCTCTTCGGTCCCGGAGTGTTTTTCTGGACCGGAAGGCTCGACAGGCTTCACAGGTATCCTCCTTGTGCTCGGGGGACAAGCACAAGTTACAGACCAAGTGCTGATCTGTATAAGGATACTTACTGTGACATTTTGGGCAGAAACGAAACGGGGTCCGTTCCATCGGCTTCGATGTCGCACGCGGTCGGGCCGACCAGGCCCCGATGGGGGATCGAAACTACCCCAAAGTCTTCCGATGATCGGTGTCGATGTACCTAACTATCCCGATACCGAACGGAACAATACCGACGCTTTCTTCCGAGATTCTGACTAACTTTCCGAACCGAAACACGGAGCGAAAAGGAATACGTCCGAACCCGACAGCGGAAAAAAACAATCTAAGATGGAGTCGACGCCCATGCGCAATGGAGCCGAGGAGGGAGGAGTCCTTCGGTCCCGTGACCAAAAAGACTTCTTCGAAGAAAAACAACTTGTAATACTCCGAGCCCAACACCAGGCAGCGGACTGTGCCAAACATGTGTATCTGCAGCAACATATGCCATCGAACTCTAATTTTCTAGGGTTCAGGGTAGCCCTTAAATACTAAATTTAAGGGCGTGTTTAGGTCTGGGGGGTTAGTAGCCAATGGCTACTAGCCCTGAGGGTGGGTACACCCTCTTTGTGCCTCCTCCCAAGGGGAGGGGGTCACAATCCTAACCCTATTGGGGGAATCCTCCATCTGCAAGATGGAGGATTTCTAAAAGTTAGAGTCACCTCAGCTCAGGACACCTTAGGGGCTGTCCTGACTGGCCAGTGACTCCTCCTTGTTGCTTTCTTTGTTCCCTCCAGCCTTGCCGCCAAAAGTGGGGGCCGTGGCCGGAGGGGGCGGGCAACTCCACTAAGCTGGAGTGCCCTGCTGGGCTGTGACAAAGGGGTGAGCCTTTGAGGCTCACCGCCAGGTGTCACAGCTCCTGCCTGGGGGAGGTGTTAGCATCTCCACCCAGTGCAGGCTTTGTTACTGGCCTCAGAGTGACAAAGGCACTCTCCCCATGGGGCCAGCAACATGTCTCTAGTGTGGCAGGCTGCTGGAACTAGTCAGCCTACACAGACAGTCGGTTAAGTTTCAGGGGGCACCTCTAAGGTGCCCTCTGGGGTGTATTTTGCAATAAAATGTACACTGGCATCAGTGTGCATTTATTGTGCTGAGAAGTTTGATACCAAACTTCCCAGTATTCAGTGTAGCCATTATGGTGCTGTGGAGTTCGTGTTTGACAGACTCCCAGACCATATACTCTTATGGCTACCCTGCACTTACAATGTCTAAGGTTTTGTTTAGACACTGTAGGGGTACCATGCTCATGCACTGGTACCCTCACCTATGGTATAGTGCACCCTGCCTTAGGGCTGTAAGGCCTGCTAGAGGGGTGTCTTACCTATACTGCATAGGCAGTGAGAGGCTGGCATGGCACCCTGAGGGGAGTGCCATGTCGACTTACTCGTTTTGTCCTCACTAGCACACACAAGCTGGCAAGCAGTGTGTCTGTGCTGAGTGAGAGGTCTCCAGGGTGGCATAAGACATGCTGCAGCCCTTAGAGACCTTCCTTGGCATCAGGGCCCTTGGTACTAGAAGTACCAGTTACAAGGGACTTATCTGGGTGCCAGGGTCTGCCAATTGTGGATACAAAAGTACAGGTTAGGGAAAGAACACTGGTGCTGGGGCCTGGTTAGCAGGCCTCAGCACACTTTCAATTGTAAACATAGCATCAGCAAAGGCAAAAAGTCAGGGGGCAACCATGCCAAGGAGGCATTTCCTTACAGTTGGGTAACTGGAAATGAAGTGCATGACTATGTTGGGCTTTATAATTTGTTTATGAAAGAACACATTTTAAGTAACTGCTTCAATGAAAAGTTGCATCAGTATCTGGTAGACCTAGGTCCAATTTCTCCCCAAGAATTGGGAAAGAAGGCAGACCACTGGGTCAAGACTAGGGTAACCAAAACTTCCATTGGGGGTGACCAAAAGAAAGGGGTTACAAAACCTCCTCAGGAGAAAGTGGGTGACACTAGAAACAAAGAAAAAGAGTCCTCTGTAGGCCCCCAAAAACCAGACCAGGTGGGTGGGCCCCAAGACACAACCCAAACCAAAGGTGGGTACCAAACTGGAATGCCACTATGGCATGGTGCCATAACTGTAAACAGACAGGGCACCACACCAAGGACACTTCTTGTCCCAAAAACAAACCCCCTAGCAAAATCCCAGGGGTGACCAGTGTAGCCATTGGGGAGGACTCCTCAGATGAGGAGGTCTTCATAGCCTTCAACTGGAAAAAGGGCCCAACAGGTGAGTTGGAGATTCCAGAGGGAAGTAGACACTTCCACCACCTACTGGTGAATGGAATCCCAGCCACTGCCCTGAGAGACACTTGTGCCAGTCACACTATTGTGCATGACAGGCTGGTGTTCTCAAACCAGTACATACCAGGTGAGACTGCCAGAGTAAGAGTTAGCCCAGACAGGGTCACTGATAGGCCTGTGGCTTTTGTGCCCATAGAAGTGGGTGGGACTTTTAGCTGGAGAAGGGTGGTAGTCAGTACAGACCTCCCCCTTGATTGTCTCCTTGGAAATGACTACCCAGAGGTTAGTCAGAGCCCAAGAGAGGAACTGGTCCAGTGCCAGTCCTCTCCCAAGGATTCTGGAGTTCCTGCCTCTGCAGTAAATGCAAGTAGGCCCCAGAAGAAAAAGAAAAGGAAACAGAGTAGGAAAGGTGGACAACCTTTAGCCAAGGTTCCAGCAAGCCAAGGAGATTCTGCTCCAGTAGGGGAGAACTCCAAAAGTGGCTCTGATAAAGTCCAACCTGACCCACAAGAAGTCCTGGCTAATCAGGCAACTGTTAAGTCTGAGTGGGTGGCCCCTCAGCTAACAGAAGAAAGAGTGGAAGAAGGGTGTTTACTACAAGCTGTGGTAACCCCCCACTCCAATACAGCAGACAGGCACCCTGAACCCAAAGAAGCCTGTAACTTAGCCCCTTCCCTTGTAGGTGAAGAGCTAAAGGTGTGGTTCTGGGCACTGACAGCTGTCAGTGGCCTCTGCTGGGTGTTAGCCTTTATGGCTGCACTATCCTTGGCATGGTGGTCAGACCCCATGCCAAATAGCAAGTTAGGCCCCCTGACCCTGTTGGTCATGGTGGGGTTACTCCAGCTCTGGGTAACCTCTTTGGGTAAGCTAGGGGTGACCCTGGCTAAAATAAGATTAGCAGAGGTGGATACCTCTAACCCCAAAATAGAGAGAATGGGTGGAGACATAAAAAGCACAGACAAGAGGCAATTCAGTCTAGGTCCTATTACTGTGGAAGTGGGTCAGTTCCCCAGAGGGAATGACCTGAACAGGAGGATGTAAGGCAGAGTAGGCCCTGCAACAAACCAGCCTATTTCCTCTACTCTTCCTCGCCTGACAGACTAGGAAGACTCTTCCAGCTTTGGCTGAGTCTCCTGGCCTGTGGGCTGGGGGGGGGGCTTGTGTAAAGAAATGGCTCCCTGTTGCAGTTACCCCCCACTTTTTGCCTGATACTGATGCTGACTTGACTGAGAAGTGTGCTGGGACCCTGCTAACCAGGCCCCAGCACCAGTGTTCTTTCACCTAAAATGTACCATTGTTTCCACAATTGGCACAACCCTGGCACCTAGGTAAGTCCCTTGTAACTGGTACCCCTGGTACCAAGGGCCCTGATGCCAGGGAAGGTCTCTAAGGGCTGCAGCATGTCTTATGCCACCCTAGGGACCCCTCACTCAGCACAGACACACTGCTTGCCAGCTTGTGTGTGCTGGTGGGGAAAAAATGACTAAGTCGACATGGCACTCCCCTCAGGGTGCCATGCCAACCTCCCACTGCCTGTGGCATAGGTAAGTCACCCCTCTAATAGGCCTTACAGCCCTAAGGCAGGGTGCACTATACCACAGGTGAGGGCATATGTGCATGAGCACTATGCCCCTACAGTGTCTAAGCAAAACCTTAGACATTGTAAGTGCAGGGTAGCCATAAGAGTATATGGGCTGGGAGTCTGTCAAAAACGAACTCCACAGCTCCATAATGGCTACACTGAATACTGGGAAGTTTAGTATCAAACTTCTCAGAATAATAAACCCACACTGATGCCAGTGTTGGATTTATTAAAAAATGCACACAGAGAGCATCTTAGAGATGCCCCCTGTATTTTACCCAATTGTTCAGTGTAGGCTGACTGGTTCCAGCAGCCTGCCACACTAGAGACATGTTGCTGGCCCCATGGGGAGAGTGCCTTTGTCACTCTGAGGCCAGTAACAAAGCCTGCACTGGGTGGAGATGCTAACACCTCCCCCAGGCAGGAGCTGTCACACCTGGCGGTGAGCCTCAAAGGCTCACCCCTTTGTGCCAGCACCGCAGGACACTCCAGCTAGTGGAGTTGCCCGCCCCCTCCGGCCACGGCCCCCACTTTTGGCGGCAAGGCCGGAGAAAATAATGAGAAAAACAAGGAGGAGTCACTGGCCAGTCAGGACAGCCCCCAAGGTGTCCTGAGCTGAAGTGACTAACTTTTAGAAATCCTCCATCTTGCAGATGGAGGATTCCCCAATAGGATTAGGGATGTGACCCCCTCCCCTGGGGAGGAGGCACAAAGAGGGTGTACCCACCCTCAGGGCTAGTAGCCATTGGCTGCTAACCCCCCAGACCTAAACACGCCCTTAAATTTAGTATTTAAGGGCTCCCCTGAACCTAAGAATTGAGATTCCTGCAACTTACCGAAGAAGAAGACTGCTGAGCTGAAAACCCCTGCAGAAGAAGAAAGAAGACACCAACTGCTTTGGCCCCAGTCCTACCGGCCCGTCTCCTGCCTTCTAAAGAACCCTGCTCCAGCGACGCTTTCTCCAGGACCAGCGACCTCTGAATCCTCAGAGGACTGCCCTACTTCCAAGAGACCAAGAAACTCCCGAGGACAGCGGCACTGCTCCAAAAGAACTGCAACTTTGTTTCAAGTAGCAGATTTAAAGACCCCTGCAACTCCCCGCAAAAAGCGTGAGACTTGCAACACTGCACCCGGCGACCCTGACTCGACTGGTGGAGAACAACCAACTCAGGGAGGACCCTCCGGCGACTCTACGACTGTGAGTAACCAAAGTTGTCCCCCCTGAGCCCCCACAGCGACGCCTGCAGAGGGAATCCCCAGGCTCCCCCTGACCGCGACTGTCTGAACTCCATTTCCCGACGGCTGGAAAAGACCCTGCACCCGCAGCCCCCAGCCCCTAAAGAAACGGAACTTCTGTGCAGGAGTGACCCCCAGGAGGCCCTCTCCCTTGCCCAGGTGGTGGCTACCCCGAGGAGCCTCCCCCTTGCCTGCCTGCATCGCTGAAGAGACCCCTTGGTCTCCCATTGAAAACTAAAGGAAAGCCGACGCTTGTTTGCACACTGCACCCGGCCGCCCCCGCGCTGCTGAGGGTGTACTTTCTGTGTGGACTGGTCCCCCCCCCCCGGTGCCCTACAAAACCCCCTTGGTCTGCCCTCCGAAGACGCGGGTACTTACCTGCTGGCAGACCGGAACCGGGGCACCCCCTTCTCTCCATTATAGCCTATGTGTTTCGGGCACCTCTTTGACCTTTGCACCTGACCGGCCCTGAGCTGCTGGTGTGATAACTTTGGGGTTGCTCTGAACCCCCAACGGTGGGCTACCTTGGACCAAAAACTGAAACCCGTAAGTGACTTACTTACCTGTGAAAACTAACAAAAACTTACCTCCCCCAGGAACTGTGAAAATTGCACTGTGTCCACTTTTAAAAACAGCTTATTGTGTTTTATGTAAAAAGTATACATGCTAATGTAATGATTTAAAGTTCCTGAAGTACTTACCTGCAATACCTTTCAAATGAGATATTCCATGTAGAATTTGAACCTGTGGTTCTTAAAATAAACTAAGAAAATATATTTTTCTATAACAAAACCTATTGGCTGGATTTGTCTCAGAGTGTGTGTTCCTCATTTATTGCCTGTGTGTATGTACAACAAATGCTTAACACTACTCCTTTGATAAGCCTACTGCTCGACCACACTACCACAAAATAGAGCATTAGTATTATCTCTTTTTGCCACTATCTTACCTCTAAGGGGAACCCTTGGACTCTGTGCATGCTATTCCTTACTTTGAAATAGCACATACAGAGCCAACTTCCTACAAAGGCCTTCTTGGTATATCATACAGAATGCTAAAAGTATAGTTCAAGAAAATGTAATTGCTTGAAATAAAAAAATGCAGGCACTCAAATAATGAAAATAAACGATCAAAGGAGTTTAAAAAAATCAACACACAGAGAATGTATACTGAGCACTTGGCCTTCGGAAGTGTTGAATTTCAGGCTTATTTAGGACCAAGGTGAGTTGAGTTTACCGTCCTTAACAAAACACTTGTCTCCAGTACAGAGGTAGGTAATTTCATAGATCACAGGTACCTCTTTGGGTTATTTAATATGCTTTAGGGAATGGTACATGTTTGGCGAGGTCAAATGCTCCCAATCATCCACTTATTGTGTTGTGCCATTTTAGGACCACACCAGCATTGCATTCTGAACTGAAGCAGTTCCACAAAGTTGATAATAGCCATACATGTTCTCAGTATTATAGTTATCCTCTGACCAGTTCTAGCACCATTTCTCCAGCTTTTAACGACAACAACTTTACTGACAATTCTTATCCATCTCTAATAAGGCAAGTGAAACGCAACCGAGAAGAGAGGATTTTCACACTATCACTTTAAGGATCCACCCATCCAGAAGGTCAAACTAGTTTCATCAGTGTTTAAATGTACCCTGAGGGAAGCTGCAGCTACATAGGGGAGACCAAGGAGGCACACCACCAAATTCTACCCACATTCAACCATTTGTCAAGATAAAGGTTCTGCTGTTTGAGTATACTATTTTTCAACAACAGCAAGCAATCGTATGCAGAGCAGCAGCACTTTGGAGTATCTCCACCCAATATCAGACATTAGTATCTTCTGCGCTACCACTCAAAATTACCACAACACGAGACTAAGCGCACAAGCTGTCTTCTCAGAAAGAAATCTGAACAAACTGAAAAAACAAAACAAAAAAAACACGAAAGAAAAGACGCCTAAGCAGAGCCGATGCTTGTAACAACACTTTGGTTAACAACCTTTTTATAAGACAGCAGATGGGGGTGTATTCTGAAGATATGTACATGCATACCTGGCAGCAGAGAATGGGAGATAAACTGTCCTGCTCATCGACCAATACCAAGTTCTTAAGTGTCCTAGGCTGGAAAAAGAAAGTATCCCCTTCTTCTAGTGGCATAGCTGATGAAAATTCAGGCTCCTCATCATCATCTCCCAAGTGGGCAATTTGATACAGGTAACTGAAAGAAAAAAAATGAGCACTTGTGTATGCTTCTCTTATGTGTGTAATCATGCAACATGTACTAAGACAAGATCACATTGGACCTACACAGTGCTGTTGTCCAGATTCAGAGTGTAAAGAGTGATCTCCAGTCTTGGTGTCAGAGAAGAGACATGAGAATGCTCATCATTTCTAGCACAGCACTGCTCCTATGGTTACAATCCCCCATCAGACAACAAAAGGGGATCCAGGCTCATATATTCCTACGCAATTAACACACGTTATGCCATCCACCCTGTTTATTCTTGAGTACACAGGCTTTCAATGATGATTGCGATAAGAAGGCTGTTAGCCCTCTCCCACAACCACGAGTTACTAATTGCAACTTAGATGGTTTTAAGCCTCAAATGCAATACCTCACTTCATCCGAAAGAAGAGCGACTCAAGAGTGCTCAATGGTTACTAACCACAAAACAAACTCATCCATGCCAGTCTTTAAGTAAAACACTGGTCCTCATCTTCTGAAAAGCACAGCATCACTCACATATGGAAGTCTGAAAACGGAGCTTTGGTGAAAACCCAACAGAAGCAGGAAAGGGTGGGCCTCCTGGTCGGGAAAAGTCATTAAATGGTATTTACTTCATTTCTTATTGCTTACAGCAACAGAGTGATTAGGGTGGACGTAGGGTTGGGCTCTAATCAACAGGGTCTACCTGCAAGCTTTATACTGTAAATAATCGGGGGATGCTAAAAAAAATAATGCTTGCCAGCACTTCTTCAATCCACACAAGACCATGGTCTACATAAAGACATCTAAGTCTGAGCTCTTCATGCCCAACCTGCCAGGTTTCTTAGTTAATAATGTGTGCATGCTTCGGCTGTGCACGCCTTTGCCATGGCAACTTAACTCTAACGTATCATTAAAATCTACTCACTGATTTCCAAACTCAGAAGCAACGAACAGAAAGCCTGTTTTCAGCACACACATGGCAGCAGCCACAGGGACGGTATCAAAGTACTTCAGTCGGATCTCAGTGACCTGAAAGGAGAAGAAAACAATATGACTTCCCATAAGACATCTACCAGGGTAAGAAGACCAAAACATCAAGTAGGGTATCCATGTCATTAGTGTGGAGAGACAACATGTTGCTTTGAAAGACTTAAAAGTTGTAACTGCTGCTGCAAATCAGAAAGCACTGCACTGTCTGCATACTGGAGGTCAGAGAAGAGACATGAGTTCATCATCATTTCTGCAGCATAGGAGACAAGCCTTTGAGATCTGGGTAGTGAAAAAGATATATCTCCACATTAAGGCACCCTCTCTCGTCAAAAGTAATTTTCACTAAAGACACCAAAGATGAAAACCAACCCCAGTAATTTCCCAACAGTCCATAAGCAAAGCAAGCCAGTCCTCCATAGCACATACCATGTCCTCGTCAGTCTCCAGCGTGATCTTGAAGATGTCTCCCTGTTCAGTCTGGGCTAGGAAGAAGAACATGGATTTGGTCTTGTGGGTAGCTGAGCACACGAACACCATACCTCTCTCTGGGTCGTCCAGGTCATTCTGTGTGGGGAGAAGAAATACAAAAACGAGAGCAGTCAAACTAATCTTATGATCGATCTACGTGAGCACTTGCGAGTTTTGCATCTTTACGTACGCTTTCCTGATACAGTTTAAAGACAGGAAAGCTAAAAAAATTAAAAAAAAATTTTAAAAATCCATTTACTACTAGAAATACAAACATCCAATCAGATAAACCATCATCTCCATAGTAAAGATCAGAGAAGAGACATGGAATATTCATCACTTTGGATTACTTGAGTTGGGGCCAGCGCACTGCTCACCAAAAATCTTCAACTACACCCATTCAAAGAGGAAAACAAGAGAAAATCTGTGCATCTCAATCTCATATTGCCCAAATATAAATATTGTCACAGGACTGATCTCAATCTAAGCCTCTGTTCCATGAACAATAACTCAAAATCCTCTCAATACCGACATACAGAGCAAGATTTCACACTCACTGCAGAACACCAATAAATAGGAACCCATCACATTCCCCAATACTTAGTCCTTAATTTATAAAGAACAGAGGAGAAGAGGAGCAGACTGGCTAATACACAAAAGTAGCAGTAAACATTTGATTCAAATTTTATTCTAAAACAAAACAAACAAAAAAATCCACATGGCCAAATCTTACGCTGTGCACTACTGTTCCTCACAGCTCTGAGCATCCTAGTGCAGAACACACACCAAACACAAGAACATCACCAGAACAGTGCTTTAGCACAGAGTTCAGTGTTCATTTTGAGTCAGGGATTGCAAACATCATGAAGCTGCAGAACCAAAGAGAAAACCTTCCACATGCAAAGAGTACCCATCAGAAGCCAACCTGCATTTGCAGGAGCTGAGAATGACAAATTGAAGATTATCACACACGCAAGACACAGATTTCCAGGGTAAGTGCTCACCCTTCTCCTAGGAATGGGACATCGGATGTCAGGCTGGTCACCAAAGTTTTTGTAGGTGATGTAGTTTTCAGAACAGATCAGCACTCCACTGGGGCCATCTGCACCACCAGGAACTGAGGGAAAAAGATAAGGGAAAAGTGCAGATTAGGACTCTAAACTCCCACGAAACAGTTTATCTCAGCCAATGTGTATCAAGAATACTAAAACATATATGTAGGAAGTTGGCTCTGTATGTGCTATTTCAAAGTAAGGAATAGCATGCACAGAGTCCAAGGGTTCCCCTTAGAGGTAAAATAGTGGTAAAAATAGATAATACTAATGCTCTATTTTGTGGTAGTGTGGTCGAGCAGTAGGCTTATCCAAGGAGTAGTGTTAAGCATTTGTTGTACATACACAAGACAATAAATGAGGTACACACACTCAGAGACAAATCCAGCCAATAGGTTTTTATATAGAAAAATATCTTTTCTTAGTTTATTTTAAGAACCACAGGTTCAAATTCTACATGTAATATCTCATTCGAAAGGTATTGCAGGTAAGTACTTTAGGAACTTCAAATCATCAAAATTGCATGTATACTTTTCAAGTTATTGACAAATAGCTGTTTTAAAAGTGGACACTTAGTGCAATTTTCACAGTTCCTGGGGGAGGTAAGTTTTTGTTAGTTTTACCAGGTAAGTAGGACACTTACAGGGTTCAGTTCTGGGTCCAAGGTAGCCCACCGTTGGGGGTTCAGAGCAACCCCAAAGTCACCACACCAGCAGCTCAGGGCCGGTCAGGTGCAGAGTTCAAAGTGGTGCCCAAAACACATAGGCTAGAATGGAGAGAAGGGGGTGCCCCGGTTCCGGTCTGCTTGCAGGTAAGTACCCGCGTCTTCGGAGGGCAGACCAGGGGGGTTTTGTAGGGCACCGGGGGGGACACAAGTCCACACAGAAATTTCACCCTCAGCAGCGCGGGGGCGGCCGGGTGCAGTGTAGAAACAAGCGTCGGGTTTTCAATGTTAGTCTATGAGAGATCTCGGGATCTCTTCAGCGCTGCAGGCAGGCAAGGGGGGGATTCCTCGGGGAAACCTCCACTTGGGCAAGGGAGAGGGACTCCTGGGGGTCACTTCTCCAGTGAAAGTCCGGTCCTTCAGGTCCTGGGGGCTGCGGGTGCAGGGTCTCTCCCAGGCGTCGGGACTTTAGGTTCAAAGAGTCGCGGTCAGGGGAAGCCTCGGGATTCCCTCTGCAGGCGGCGCTGTGGGGGCTCAGGGGGGACAGGTTTTGGTACTCACAGTATCAGAGTAGTCCTGGGGTCCCTCCTGAGGTGTGGGATCGCCACCAGCCGAGTCGGGGTCGCCGGGTGCAGTGTTGCAAGTCTCACGCTTCTTGCGGGGAGCTTGCAGGGTTCTTTAAAGCTGCTGGAAACAAAGTTGCAGCTTTTCTTGGAGCAGGTCCGCTGTCCTCGGGAGTTTCTTGTCTTTTCGAAGCAGGGGCAGTCCTCAGAGGATGTCGAGGTCGCTGGTCCCTTTGGAAGGCGTCGCTGGAGCAGGATCTTTGGAAGGCAGGAGACAGGCCGGTGAGTTTCTGGAGCCAAGGCAGTTGTCGTCTTCTGGTCTTCCGCTGCAGGGGTTTTCAGCTAGGCAGTCCTTCTTCTTGTAGTTGCAGAAATCTGATTTTCTAGGGTTCAGGGTAGCCCTTAAATACTAAATTTAAGGGCGTGTTTAGGTCTGGGGGGTTAGTAGCCAATGGCCACTAGCCCTGAGGGTGGGTACACCCTCTTTGTGCCTCCTCCCAAGGGGAGGGGGTCACATCCCTAATCCTATTGGGGGAATCCTCCATCTGCAAGATGGAGGATTTCTAAAAGTTAGAGTCACCTCAGCTCAGGACACCTTAGGGGCTGTCCTGACTGGCCAGTGACTCCTCCTTGTTATTCTCATTATTTTCTCCGGCCTTGCCGCCAAAAAGTGGGGCCTGGCCGGAGGGGGCGGGCAACTCCACTAGCTGGAGTGTCCTGCTGGGTTGGCACAAAGGAGGTGAGCCTTTGAGGCTCACCGCCAGGTGTGACAATTCCTGCCTGGGAGAGGTGTTAGCATCTCCACCCAGTGCAGGCTTTGTTACTGGCCTCAGAGTGACAAAGGCACTCTCCCCATGGGGCCAGCAACATGTCTCGGTTTGTGGCAGGCTGCTAAAACTAGTCAGCCTACACAGATAGTCGGTTAAGTTTCAGGGGGCACCTCTAAGGTGCCCTCTGTGGTGTATTTTACAATAAAATGTACACTGGCATCAGTGTGCATTTATTGTGCTGAGAAGTTTGATACCAAACTTCCCAGTTTTCAGTGTAGCCATTATGGTGCTGTGGAGTTCGTGTTTGACAGACTCCCAGACCATATACTCTTATGGCTACCCTGCACTTACAATGTCTAAGGTTTTGTTTAGACACTGTAGGGGTACCATGCTCATGCACTGGTACCCTCACCTATGGTATAGTGCACCCTGCCTTAGGGCTGTAAGGCCTGCTAGAGGGGTGTCTTACCTATACTGCATAGGCAGTGAGAGGCTGGCATGGCACCCTGAGGGGAGTGCCATGTCGACTTACTCGTTTTGTCCTCACTAGCACACACAAGCTGGTAAGCAGTGTGTCTGTGCTGAGTGAGAGGTCTCCAGGGTGGCATAAGACATGCTGCAGCCCTTAGAGACCTTCCTTGGCATCAGGGCCCTTGGTACTAGAAGTACCAGTTACAAGGGACTTATCTGGATGCCAGGGTCTGCCAATTGTGGATACAAAAGTACAGGTTAGGGAAAGAACACTGGTGCTGGGGCCTGGTTAGCAGGCCTCAGCACACTTTCAATTGTAAACATAGCATCAGCAAAGGCAAAAAGTCAGGGGGCAACCATGCCAAGGAGGCATTTCCTTACACAACCCCCCCCCAAACGAAAGAGGATGAGACTAACCTTTCCCAAGAGAGTCTTCATTTTCTAAGTGGAAGAACCTGGAAAGGCCATCTGCATTGGCATGGGCAGTCCCAGGTCTGTGTTCCACTATAAAGTCCATTCCCTGTAGGGAGATGGACCACCTCAACAGTTTAGGATTTTCACCTTTCATTTGCATTAGCCATTTGAGAGGTCTGTGGTCAGTTTGAACTAGGAAGTGAGTCCCAAAGAGGTATGGTCTCAGCTTCTTCAGGGACCAAACCACAGCAAAGGCCTCCCTCTCAATGGCACTCCAACGCTGCTCCCTGGGGAGTAACCTCCTGCTAATGAAAGCAACAGGCTGGTCAAGGCCATCATCATTTGTTTGGGACAAAACTGCCCCTATCCCATGTTCAGAGGCATCAGTCTGCACAATGAACTGCTTAGAATAATCTGGAGCTTTGAGAACTGGTGCTGAGCACATTGCCTGTTTCAGGGTGTCAAAGGCCTGTTGGCAGTCCACAGTCCAGTTCACTTTCTTGGGCATTTTCTTGGAGGTGAGCTCAGTGAGGGCTGTCACAATGGATCCATATCCCTTCACAAACCTCCTGTAGTACCCAGTCAAGCCAAGGAATGCCCTGACTTGAGTCTGGGTTTTTGGAGCTACCCAGTCCAGAATGGTCTGGATCTTGGGTTGGAGTGGCTGAACTTGGCCTCCACCTACAAGGTGGCCCAAGTAAACCACAGTTCCCTGCCCTATCTGGCATTTGGATGCCTTGATACAGAGGCCTGCAGATTGCAGAGCCTTCAAAACCTTCTTCAGGTGGACCAGGTGATCCTGCCAGGTGGAGCTAAAGACAGCAATATCATCAAGATAAGCTGTGCTAAAGGACTCCAAGCCAGCAAGGACTTGATTCACCAACCTTTGGAAGGTGGCAGGGGCATTCTTTAAACCAAAGGGCATAACAGTAAACTGATAATGCCCATCAGGTGTGGAGAATGCTGTCTTTTCTTTTGCTCCAGGTGCCATTTTTATTTGCCAGTACCCTGCTGTCAAGTCAAAGGTACTTAGAAATTTGGCAGCACCTAATTTATCAATGAGCTCATCAGCTCTTGGAATTGGATGAGCATCTGTCTTGGTGACAGAATTGAGCCCTCTGTAGTCCACACAAAACCTCATCTCTTTCTTTCCATCTGTGGTGTGAGGTTTGGGGACTAAGACCACTGGGCTAGCCCAGGGGCTGTCAGAGCGCTCAATGACTCCCAATTCCAGCATCTTGTGGACTTCCACCTTGATGCTTGCCTTAACATGGTCAGACTGTCTAAAGATTTTGTTCTTGACAGGCATGCTGTCTCCTGTGTCCACATCATGGGTACACAGGTGTGTCTGACCAGGGGTTAAGGAGAAGAGTTCAGGAAACTGTTGTAGGACTCTCCTACAATCAGCTTGCTGTTGGCCAGAGAGGGTGTCTGAGTAGATCACTCCATCTACTGTGCCATCTCTTGGGTCTGATGACAGAAGATCAGGGAGAGGTTCACTCTCTGCCTCCTGATCCTCATCTGTTACCATCAACAGATTCACATCAGCCCTGTCATGGAAGAGCTTAAGGCGGTTCACATGGATCACCCTCTTGGGGCTCCTGCTTGTGCCCAGGTCCACCAGGTAGGTGACCTGACTCTTCCTCTCTAGTACTGGGTAAGGGCCACTCCATTTGTCCTGGAGTGCCCTGGGAGCCACAGGCTCCAGAACCCAGACTTTCTGCCCTGGTTGGAACTCAGCCAGTGCAGCCTTTTGGTCATACCAAAACTTCTGGAGTTGTTGGCTGGCCTCAAGGTTTTTGGTTGCCTTTTCCATGTACTCTGCCATTCTAGAGCGAAGGCCAAGTACATAGTCCACTATGTCCTGTTTAGGCTCATGGAGAGGTCTCTCCCAGCCTTCTTTAACAAGGGCAAGTGGTCCCCTTACAGGATGACCAAACAGAAGTTCAAAGGGTGAGAACCCTACTCCCTTCTGTGGTACCTCCCTGTAAGCGAAAAGCAGACATGGCAGGAGGACATCCCATCTCCTTTTGAGTTTTTCTGGGAGCCCCATGATCATGCCTTTTAATGTCTTGTTGAATCTCTCAACTAAGCCATTAGTTTGTGGATGGTAAGGTGTAGTGAATTTATAAGTCACTCCACACTCATTCCACATGTGCTTTAGGTATGCTGACATGAAGTTGGTACCTCTGTCAGACACCACCTCCTTAGGGAAACCCACTCTGGTAAAGATACCAATGAGGGCCTTGGCTACTGCAGGGGCAGTAGTCGACCTAAGGGGAATAGCTTCAGGATACCTGGTAGCATGATCCACTACTACCAGGATATACATATTTCCTGAGGCTGTGGGAGGTTCCAGTGGACCAACTATGTCCACACCCACTCTTTCAAAGGGCACCCCCACCACTGGAAGTGGAATGAGGGGGGCCTTTGGATGCCCACCTGTCTTACCACTGGCTTGACAGGTGGGGCAGGAGAGGCAAAACTCCTTAACCATGTTGGACATATTGGGCCAGTAGAAGTGGTTGACTAACCTCTCCCACGTCTTGGTTTGTCCCAAATGTCCAGCAAGGGGGATGTCATGGGCCAATGTTAGGATGAACTCTCTGAACAGCTGAGGCACTACCACTCTCCTAGTGGCACCAGGTTTGGGGTCTCTGGCCTCAGTGTACAGGAGCCCATCTTCCCAATAGACCCTATGTGTTCCATTTTTCTTGCCTTTGGACTCTTCAGCAGCTTGCTGCCTAAGGCCTTCAAGAGAGGGACAGGTTTCTTGTCCCTTACACAGCTCTTCCCTTGAGGGTCCCCCTGGGCCTAAGAGCTCAACCTGATAAGGTTCAAGCTCCAAAGGCTCAGTTCCCTCAGAGGGCAGAACTTCTTCCTGAGAAGAGAGGTTCCCTTTCTTTTGCTGTGTTGCAGTTGGTTTCCCAACTGACTTTCCTGTTCTCTTGGTAGGCTGGGCCATTTTTCCAGACTCCAGCTCTACTTTTTCACCCTGTGCCTTGCACTGTGCTCTTGTTTTCACACACACCAGTTCAGGGATACCCAGCATTGCTGCATGGGTTTTTAGCTCTACCTCAGCCCATGCTGAGGACTCCAGGTCATTTCCAAGCAGACAGTCCATTGGGATATTTGAGGAGACCACCACCTGTTTCAGGCCATTGACCCCTCCCCATTCTAAAGTAACCATTGCCATGGGATGTACTTTTCTCTGATTGTCAGCGTTGGTGACTGTGTAAGTTTTTCCAGTCAGGTATTGGCCAGGGGAAACCAGTTTCTCTGTCACCATGGTGACACTGGCACCTGTATCCCTCAGGCCCTCTATTCTAGTCCCATTAATTAAGAGTTGCTGTCTGTATTTTTGCATGTTAGGCGGCCAGACAGCTAGTGTGGCTAAATCCACCCCACCCTCAGAAACTAGAGTAGCTTCAGTGTGGACCCTGATTTGCTCTGGGCACACTGTTGATCCCACTTGGAGACTAGCCATACCAGTGTTACCTGGATGGGAGTTTGGAGTGGAACCTTTCTTGGGACAGGCCTTGTCTCCAGTTTGGTGTCCATGCTGTTTACAGCTATGACACCAGGCCTTTTTGGGATCAAAGTTTTTACCCTTGTACCCATTGTTTTGTGAAGAGGCTCTGGGCCCACCCTCCTGTGCAGGTTTTTGGGGGCCTGTAGAAGACTCTTGACTATTTTTAGTTTTGGTTGTCGCATCACCCTTCCCCTGGGGAGTCTTTGTGACCCCTTTCTTTTGGTCACCCCCTGTTGAAGTCTTGGACACCCTTGTCTTGACCCAATGGTCCGCCTTCTTTCCCAATTCTTGGGGAGAAATTGGTCCTAGGTCTACCAGATGCTGATGCAGTTTATCATTGAAACAATTACTTAACAGGTGTTCTTTCACAAATAAATTGTACAGCCCATCATAATTACTTACACCACTGCCTTGAATCCAACCATCTAGTGTTTTCACTGAGTAGTCTACAAAGTCAACCCAGGTCTGGCTCGAGGATTTTTGAGCCCCCCTGAATCTAATCCTATACTCCTCAGTGGAGAATCCAAAGCCCTCAATCAGGGTACCCTTCATGAGGTCATAAGATTCTGCATCTTGTCCAGAGAGTGTGAGGAGTCTATCCCTACACTTTCCTGTGAACATTTCCCAAAGGAGAGCACCCCAGTGAGATCTGTTCACTTTTCTGGTTACACAAGCCCTCTCAAAAGCTGTGAACCATTTGGTGATGTCATCACCATCTTCATATTTAGTTACAATCCCTTTAGGGATTTTCAACATGTCAGGAGAATCTCTGACCCTATTTATATTGCTGCCACCATTGATGGGTCCTAGGCCCATCTCTTGTCTTTCCCTCTCTATGGCTAGGATCTGTCTTTCCAAAGCCAATCTTTTGGCCATCCTGGCTAACTGGATGTCCTCTTCACTGGGGCTATCCTCAGTGATTTCAGAGGTGTTGGTCTCTCCTGTGAGGGAACCAGCATCTCTGACTATTATTTTTGGAGTCAGGGTTTGAGGGACCCTGTTCTCCCTAGATAGGACTGGTAGGGGGGAATTGTCCTCCAAGTCACTATCCTCTTCCTCTGAGTTGCCACCCTCAGAGGGGTTGGCCTTTTCAAACTCTGCCAAAAGCTCCTGGAGCTGTATTTTGGTAGGTTTGGGGCCCATTGTTATTTTCTTTATTTTACAGAGTGACCTTAGCTCCCTCATCTTAAGATGGAGGTAAGGTGTGGTGTCGAGTTCCACCACAGTCACATCTGTGCTAGACATTTTGCTTCTAAAAGTTGGAATACTTTTTAAGAATCTACAACTGGTTCTAGAATCTAATTCAAACTTTTACAAACTTTTAAACTCTAAAAGAAATGCTAAACAGGGACTTAACACACAAGGCCCTAGGCCCTAGCAGGACTTTTAAGAATTTAGAAAACTTTTCAAATTGCAAAAATCAATTTCTAATGACAATTTTGGAATTTGTCGTGTGATCAGGTATTGGCTGAGTAGTCCAGCAAATGCAAAGTCTTGTACCCCACCGCTGATCCACCAATGTAGGAAGTTGGCTCTGTATGTGCTATTTCAAAGTAAGGAATAGCATGCACAGAGTCCAAGGGTTCCCCTTAGAGGTAAAATAGTGGTAAAAATAGATAATACTAATGCTCTATTTTGTGGTAGTGTGGTCGAGCAGTAGGCTTATCCAAGGAGTAGTGTTAAGCATTTGTTGTACATACACAAGACAATAAATGAGGTACACACACTCAGAGACAAATCCAGCCAATAGGTTTTTATATAGAAAAATATCTTTTCTTAGTTTATTTTAAGAACCACAGGTTCAAATTCTACATGTAATATCTCATTCGAAAGGTATTGCAGGTAAGTACTTTAGGAACTTCAAATCATCAAAATTGCATGTATACTTTTCAAGTTATTGACAAATAGCTGTTTTAAAAGTGGACACTTAGTGCAATTTTCACAGTTCCTGGGGGAGGTAAGTTTTTGTTAGTTTTACCAGGTAAGTAGGACACTTACAGGGTTCAGTTCTGGGTCCAAGGTAGCCCACCGTTGGGGGTTCAGAGCAACCCCAAAGTCACCACACCAGCAGCTCAGGGCCGGTCAGGTGCAGAGTTCAAAGTGGTGCCCAAAACACATAGGCTAGAATGGAGAGAAGGGGGTGCCCCGGTTCCGGTCTGCTTGCAGGTAAGTACCCGCGTCTTCGGAGGGCAGACCAGGGGGGTTTTGTAGGGCACCGGGGGGGACACAAGTCCACACAGAAATTTCACCCTCAGCAGCGCGGGGGCGGCCGGGTGCAGTGTAGAAACAAGCGTCGGGTTTTCAATGTTAGTCTATGAGAGATCTCGGGATCTCTTCAGCGCTGCAGGCAGGCAAGGGGGGGATTCCTCGGGGAAACCTCCACTTGGGCAAGGGAGAGGGACTCCTGGGGGTCACTTCTCCAGTGAAAGTCCGGTCCTTCAGGTCCTGGGGGCTGCGGGTGCAGGGTCTCTCCCAGGCGTCGGGACTTTAGGTTCAAAGAGTCGCGGTCAGGGGAAGCCTCGGGATTCCCTCTGCAGGCGGCGCTGTGGGGGCTCAGGGGGGACAGGTTTTGGTACTCACAGTATCAGAGTAGTCCTGGGGTCCCTCCTGAGGTGTGGGATCGCCACCAGCCGAGTCGGGGTCGCCGGGTGCAGTGTTGCAAGTCTCACGCTTCTTGCGGGGAGCTTGCAGGGTTCTTTAAAGCTGCTGGAAACAAAGTTGCAGCTTTTCTTGGAGCAGGTCCGCTGTCCTCGGGAGTTTCTTGTCTTTTCGAAGCAGGGGCAGTCCTCAGAGGATGTCGAGGTCGCTGGTCCCTTTGGAAGGCGTCGCTGGAGCAGGATCTTTGGAAGGCAGGAGACAGGCCGGTGAGTTTCTGGAGCCAAGGCAGTTGGTTGTCTTCTGGTCTTCCGCTGCAGGGGTTTTCAGCTAGGCAGTCCTTCTTCTTGTAGTTGCAGGAATCTGATTTTCTAGGGTTCAGGGTAGCCCTTAAATACTAAATTTAAGGGCGTGTTTAGGTCTGGGGGGTTAGTAGCCAATGGCCACTAGCCCTGAGGGTGGGTACACCCTCTTTGTGCCTCCTCCCAAGGGGAGGGGGTCACATCCCTAATCCTATTGGGGGAATCCTCCATCTGCAAGATGGAGGATTTCTAAAAGTTAGAGTCACCTCAGCTCAGGACACCTTAGGGGCTGTCCTGACTGGCCAGTGACTCCTCCTTGTTATTCTCATTATTTTCTCCGGCCTTGCCGCCAAAAAGTGGGGCCTGGCCGGAGGGGGCGGGCAACTCCACTAGCTGGAGTGTCCTGCTGGGTTGGCACAAAGGAGGTGAGCCTTTGAGGCTCACCGCCAGGTGTGACAATTCCTGCCTGGGAGAGGTGTTAGCATCTCCACCCAGTGCAGGCTTTGTTACTGGCCTCAGAGTGACAAAGGCACTCTCCCCATGGGGCCAGCAACATGTCTCGGTTTGTGGCAGGCTGCTAAAACTAGTCAGCCTACACAGATAGTCGGTTAAGTTTCAGGGGGCACCTCTAAGGTGCCCTCTGTGGTGTATTTTACAATAAAATGTACACTGGCATCAGTGTGCATTTATTGTGCTGAGAAGTTTGATACCAAACTTCCCAGTTTTCAGTGTAGCCATTATGGTGCTGTGGAGTTCGTGTTTGACAGACTCCCAGACCATATACTCTTATGGCTACCCTGCACTTACAATGTCTAAGGTTTTGTTTAGACACTGTAGGGGTACCATGCTCATGCACTGGTACCCTCACCTATGGTATAGTGCACCCTGCCTTAGGGCTGTAAGGCCTGCTAGAGGGGTGTCTTACCTATACTGCATAGGCAGTGAGAGGCTGGCATGGCACCCTGAGGGGAGTGCCATGTCGACTTACTCGTTTTGTCCTCACTAGCACACACAAGCTGGTAAGCAGTGTGTCTGTGCTGAGTGAGAGGTCTCCAGGGTGGCATAAGACATGCTGCAGCCCTTAGAGACCTTCCTTGGCATCAGGGCCCTTGGTACTAGAAGTACCAGTTACAAGGGACTTATCTGGATGCCAGGGTCTGCCAATTGTGGATACAAAAGTACAGGTTAGGGAAAGAACACTGGTGCTGGGGCCTGGTTAGCAGGCCTCAGCACACTTTCAATTGTAAACATAGCATCAGCAAAGGCAAAAAGTCAGGGGGCAACCATGCCAAGGAGGCATTTCCTTACAATATATAACTGAATCAGTAGCATATTTAAATCATCCACAGAAATTGAGCGGAAAGCATTCCAGGAATCATTGCTCAGTAACAGATGCTTTAAGGACACATGAGCAACTGCAATATGTTAATTTTTATTACAATTATTGGAGGGGGGATAAACTTATATAGGATAGAAACAGTGGCAGAAAACAATTTTTGTAATTACCTGTCACTAAAAAGTTGCCGTGCTCTTCCAGGGGTTCACTGTACTTCCGCACCACATGGTTCAATCCCAGGTCCAACTCGTAGAAAGTAAGAGTTTGCTGGGTGTTTGCTGCTGCCTCACCAGTTGGATCGTTATCTGCCTCCTGAAAAACAGTTGAGAAATGTTCCATTAGGACCCCAACAATCTTCCACAGAGCCAGAAAGCTCAGGAACACTTCACCAGAAACGTCAATATGGTAGAGATTAAATGCCCAAAAATAATATTCAGGCTCATAATCAGCGCTCAAGTAGGATTTAAAAAAGGAAGTAGGTTAGGTCCAAATTTAGAGTGTTGGATGAGTGAAAACAAGGCAAGTAAAGACTGGCATCTTTGTTGCTTTGCAAATATTTTCCAGACCACATATTACCTGGAACTCCGATCTACTCAGCTTTTTCATTTAGGGAAACAATCTAGTTCCTTTTCCAAATAGGTAAAGCAGAGGACTGGGCTTCTCTAGATAAACACAGGAGTGATAAGAAAGGGTAAGAATTACGATGTAGCATGGGAAGAGGATGGTGGGGCTGTTCTTCAAGGAAATAGGGAATTGGGGCCTCATTCTCAATGTGCAAGGCAGTTGGTCCCTCGGCTGCACATTCAATATGCTAGACAACTACAGACCTTAGAGAAATACCCACATCTTAAACAAAAGCTCAGCCAACCCAGGGACACCGTTACCGCTAAAGAGCTCCTCCAAATTAGATCTTTGCACATGTTGGTGGTAATACTACTTCTCATCCATATAGTGGTTAACTGGATTACCACGATAACCCAAATGCTGCATCTAGAAATTAGATTGCTTATATGATAATGCCTATAAGGATGGCTCATGTCTGGAACAGTAGGAATTCTGCTGCCCCAAGCATTGTTTTTTCTCTAACTACAGGGTTGACAAACCACATTCACAAGTGTTCTGACGTTCCAGGCTCAGGCCTTCACCAAGCAGAGGTCACCTCCTCAGAGACGTACACTCTTTAATACTTAATTCCAGTGCCTCTCCAACCCAGTCAGGCAGGCTTAAAACATTTAACTCCTTTAATGGACTAACTGCATCCATTCATTGTGTTTACTAACATCTAGGGTTGCCCCAGGCACTCTCCAAGCCCATCCTGTTGCTATGGGATAAACAGCTGCTAGGCTCTCCTCCTACTCAACATCCCTACTACACATCCTTCTACAAGTCCAATAAGAGAGACTGAATACTCCCCCACCACCCCCAAACCTCAACAAGAACAGCGGCACAGTGTGGGAAAGGTCATAGAATCAAACTCGTAAAAAATAATGCAAGTGAAGACATAATTCTCTTTATGGTTTTATGTTGTGAGCACAGTTCTACCGTACTGGGTCATAAACAGAGCCATCCTTCAGTGGAGCCTGATAACATTCAGATGATTACCTTTGTTTCCAAATAATAGGTTCCCACCTGGGTCTGTCCTATGGAGAATCCTAACCTTACAGCTTTCAACAATCCTCTACACAATTATTAGCCCTCACTTACCTCATAGTCCATCTCCAGGCAGGCAAACATGGGGTTCTCAAAGCCCACATCAACTCCAACAACGTGGTAAACCAGGGTGTTGGCTTTGTGTGCTTCCAGTGGGGAGGAGATGGTCAGACGGGCAGCAGCATCTCTGTTGAGAATGTAGACCAGCTTCTGCTTTTCTATGGCACCTAAAAGAAATGCAACATATTTAAAAAATGAAAATGTCACTTACCCAGTGTACATCTGTTCGTGGCATCAGTCGCTGTAGATTCGCATGTTTTGCAATAGCTCGCCATCTGGTGTTGGGCCGGAGTGTTACAAGTTGTTTTTCTTCGAAGAAGTCTTTCGAGTCACGGGACCGAGTGACTCCTCGTTTTGTCTCCATTGCGCATGGGCGTCGACTCCATCTTCGATTGTTTTTCCCCGCAGAGGGTGAGGTAGGAGTTGAATTGTAGTAATAGTGCCCATGCAATGGAGTGACTAAGTATGTACCTATTTAAGGTTGAGATGATACATATACAAATAGTTGAAGGTAACTTCCAAAACTGCTACAGGCTCCCGGGGAGGCGGGTGGGCACATGCGAATCTACAGCGACTGATGCCACGAACAGATGTACACTGGGTGTAGGAAGTTGGCTCTGTATGTGCTATTTCAAAGTAAGGAATAGCATGCACAGAGTCCAAGGGTTCCCCTTAGAGGTAAAATAGTGGTAAAAATAGATAATACTAATGCTCTATTTTGTGGTAGTGTGGTCGAGCAGTAGGCTTATCCAAGGAGTAGTGTTAAGCATTTGTTGTACATACACATAGACAATAAATGAGGTACACACACTCAGAGACAAATCCAGCCAATAGGTTTTGTATAGAAAAATATCTTTTCTTAGTTTATTTTAAGAACCACAGGTTCAAATTCTACATGTAATATCTTATTCGAAAGGTATTGCAGGTAAGTACTTTAGGAACTTCAAATCATAAAAATTGCATGTATACTTTTCAAGTTATTCACAAATAGCTGTTTTAAAAGTGGACACTTAGTGCAATTTTCACAGTTCCTAGGGGAGGTAAGTATTTGTTAGTTTTACCAGGTAAGTAAGACACTTACAGGGTTCAGTTCTTGGTCCAAGGTAGCCCACCGTTGGGGGTTCAGAGCAACCCCAAAGTCACCACACCAGCAGCTCAGGGCCGGTCAGGTGCAGAGTTCAAAGTGGTGCCCAAAACACATAGGCTAGAATGGAGAGAAGGGGGTGCCCCGGTTCCGGTCTGCTTGCAGGTAAGTACCCGCGTCTTCGGAGGGCAGACCAGGGGGGTTTTGTAGGGCACCGGGGGGGGACACCAGTCCACACAGAAATTTCACCCTCAGCGGCGCGGGGGCGGCCGGGTGCAGTGTAGAAACAAGCGTCGGGTTTTCAATGTTAGTCTATGAGAGATCTCGGGATCTCTTCAGCGCTGCAGGCAGGCAAGGGGGGGGTTCCTCGGGGAAACCTCCACTTGGGCAAGGGAGAGGGACTCCTGGGGGTCGCTTCTCCAGTGAAAGTCCGGTCCTTCAGGTCCTGGGGGCTGCGGGTGCAGGGTCTCTCCCAGGCGTCGGGACTTTAGATTCAAAGAGTCGCGGTCAGGGGAAGCCTCGGGATTCCCTCTGCAGGCGGCGCTGTGGGGGCTCAGGGGGGACAGGTTTTGGTACTCACAGTATCAGAGTAGTCCTGGGGTCCCTCCTGAGGGGTTGGATCGCCACCAGCCGAGTCGGGGTCGCCGGGTGCAGTGTTGCAAGTCTCACGCTTCTTGCGGGGAGCTTGCAGAGTTCTTTAAAGCTGCTGGAAACAAAGTTGCAGCTTTTCTTGGAGCAGGTCCGCTGTCCTCGGGAGTTTCTTGTCTTTTCGAAGCAGGGGCAGTCCTCAGAGGATGTCGAGGTCGCTGGTCCCTTTGGAAGGCGTCGCTGGAGCAGGATCTTTGGAAGGCAGGAGACAGGCCGGTGAGTTTCTGGAGCCAAGGCAGTTGTCGTCTTCTGGTCTTCCGCTGCAGGGGTTTCAGCTAGGCAGTCCTTCTTCTTGTAGTTGCAGGAATCTCATTTTCTAGGGTTCAGGGTAGCCCTTAAATACTAAATTTAAGGGCGTGTTTAGGTCTGGGGGGTTAGTAGCCAATGGCTACTAGCCCTGAGGGTGGGTACACCCTCTTTGTGCCTCCTCCCAAGGGGAGGGGGTCACAATCCTAACCCTATTGGGGGAATCCTCCATCTGCAAGATGGAGGATTTCTAAAAGTTAGAGTCACCTCAGCTCAGGACACCTTAGGGGCTGTCCTGACTGGCCAGTGACTCCTCCTTGTTATTCTCATTATTTTCTCCGGCCTTGCCGCCAAAAGTGGGGCCTGGCCGGAGGGGGCGGGCAACTCCACTAGCTGGAGTGTCCTGCTGGGTTGGCACAAAGGAGGTGAGCCTTTGAGGCTCACCGCCAGGTGTGACAATTCCTGCCTGGGAGAGGTGTTAGCATCTCCACCCAGCGCAGGCTTTGTTACTGGCCTCAGAGTGACAAAGGCACTCTCCCCATGGGGCCAGCAACATGTCTCGGTTTGTGGCAGGCTGCTAAAACTAGTCAGCCTACACAGATAGTCGGTTAAGTTTCAGGGGGCACCTCTAAGGTGCCCTCTGTGGTGTATTTTACAATAAAATGTACACTGGCATCAGTGTGCATTTATTGTGCTGAGAAGTTTGATACCAAACTTCCCAGTTTTCAGTGTAGCCATTATGGTGCTGTGGAGTTCGTGTTTGACAGACTCCCAGACCATATACTCTTATGGCTACCCTGCACTTACAATGTCTAAGGTTTTATTTAGACACTGTAGGGGTATCATGCTCATGCACTGGTACCCTCACCTATGGTATAGTGCACCCTGCCTTAGGGCTGTAAGGCCTGCTAGAGGGGTGTCTTACCTATACTGCATAGGCAGTGAGAGGCTGGCATGGCACCCTGAGGGGAGTGCCATGTCGACTTACTCGTTTTGTCCTCACTAGCACACACAAGCTGGCAAGCAGTGTGTCTGTGCTGAGTGAGAGGTCTCCAGGGTGGCATAAGACATGCTGCAGCCCTTAGAGACCTTCCTTGGCATCAGGGCCCTTGGTACTTGAAGTACCAGTTACAAGGGACTTATCTGGATGCCAGGGTCTGCCAATTGTGGATACAAAAGTACAGGTTAGGGAAAGAACACTGGTGCTGGGGCCTGGTTAGCAGGCCTCAGCACACTTTCAATTGTAAACATAGCATCAGCAAAGGCAAAAAGTCAGGGGGCAACCATGCCAAGGAGGCATTTCCTTACACAACCCCCCCCCAAACGAAAGAGGATGAGACTAACCTTTCCCAAGAGAGTCTTCATTTTCTAAGTGGAAGAACCTGGAAAGGCCATCTGCATTGGCATGGGCAGTCCCAGGTCTGTGTTCCACTATAAAGTCCATTCCCTGTAGGGAGATGGACCACCTCAACAGTTTAGGATTTTCACCTTTCATTTGCATCAGCCATTTGAGAGGTCTGTGGTCAGTTTGAACTAGGAAGTGAGTCCCAAAGAGGTATGGTCTCAGCTTCTTCAGGGACCAGACCACAGCAAAGGCCTCCCTCTCAATGGCACTCCAACGCTGCTCCCTGGGGAGTAACCTCCTGCTAATGAAAGCAACAGGCTGGTCAAGGCCATCATCATTTGTTTGGGACAAAACTGCCCCTATCCCATGTTCAGAGGCATCAGTCTGCACAATGAACTGCTTAGAATAATCTGGAGCTTTGAGAACTGGTGCTGAGCACATTGCCTGTTTCAGGGTGTCAAAGGCCTGTTGGCAGTCCACAGTCCAGTTCACTTTCTTGGGCATTTTCTTGGAGGTGAGCTCAGTGAGGGCTGTCACAATGGATCCATACCCCTTCACAAACCTCCTGTAGTACCCAGTCAAGCCAAGGAATGCCCTGACTTGAGTCTGGGTTTTTGGAGCTACCCAGTCCAGAATAGTCTGGATCTTGGGTTGGAGTGGTTGAACTTGGCCTCCACCTACAAGGTGTCCCAAGTAAACCACAGTTCCCTGCCCTATCTGGCATTTGGATGCCTTGATAGAGAGGCCTGCAGATTGCAGAGCCTTCAAAACCTTCCTCAGGTGGACCAGGTGATCCTGCCAGGTGGAGCTAAAGACAGCAATATCATCAAGATAAGCTGTGCTAAAGGACTCCAAGCCAGCAAGGACTTGATTCACCAACCTTTGGAAGGTGGCAGGGGCATTCTTTAAACCAAAGGGCATAACAGTAAACTGATAATGCCCATCAGGTGTGGAGAATGCTGTCTTTTCTTTTGCTCCAGGTGCCATTTTTATTTGCCAGTACCCTGCTGTCAAGTCAAAGGTACTTAGAAATTTGGCAGCACCTAATTTATCAATGAGCTCATCAGCTCTTGGAATTGGATGAGCATCTGTCTTGGTGACAGAATTGAGCCCTCTGTAGTCCACACAAAACCTCATCTCTTTCTTTCCATCTGTGGTGTGAGGTTTGGGGACTAAGACCACTGGGCTAGCCCAGGGGCTGTCAGAGCGCTCAATGACTCCCAATTCCAGCATCTTGTGGACTTCCACCTTGATGCTTTCCTTAACATGGTCAGACTGTCTAAAGATTTTGTTTTTGACAGGCATGCTGTCTCCTGTGTCCACATCATGGGTACACAGGTGTGTCTGACCAGGGGTTAAGGAGAAGAGTTCAGGAAACTGTTGTAGGACTCTCCTACAATCAGCTTGCTGTTGGCCAGAGAGGGTGTCTGAGTAGATCACTCCATCTACTGTACCATCTTTTGGGTCTGATGACAGAAGATCAGGGAGAGGTTCACTCTCTGCCTCCTGATCCTCATCTGTTACCATCAACAGATTGACATCAGCCCTGTCGTGGAAGAGCTTAAGGCGGTTTACATGGATCACCCTCTTGGGGCTCCTGCTTGTGCCCAGGTCCACCAGGTAGGTGACCTGACTCTTCCTCTCTAGCACTGGGTAAGGGCCACTCCATTTGTCCTGGAGTGCCCTGGGAGCCACAGGCTCCAGAACCCAGACTTTCTGCCCTGGTTGGAACTCAACCAGTGCAGCCTTTTGGTCATACCAAAACTTCTGGAGTTGTTGGCTGGCCTCAAGGTTTTTGGTTGCCTTTTCCATGTACTCTGCCATTCTAGAGCGAAGGCCAAGTACATAGTCCACTATGTCCTGTTTAGGCTCATGGAGAGGTCTCTCCCAGCCTTCTTTAACAAGGGCAAGTGGTCCCCTTACAGGATGACCAAACAGAAGTTCAAAGGGTGAGAACCCTACTCCCTTCTGTGGTACCTCCCTGTAAGCGAAAAGCAGACATGGCAGGAGGACATCCCATCTCCTTTTGAGTTTTTCTGGGAGCCCCATGATCATGCCCTTTAATGTCTTGTTGAATCTCTCAACTAAGCCATTAGTTTGTGGATGGTAAGGTGTAGTGAATTTATAAGTCACTCCACACTCATTCCACATGTGCTTTAGGTATGCTGACATGAAGTTGGTACCTCTGTCAGACACCACCTCCTTAGGGAAACCCACTCTGGTAAAGATACCAATGAGGGCCTTGGCTACTGCAGGGGCAGTAGTCGACCTAAGGGGAATAGCTTCAGGATACCTGGTAGCATGATCCACTACTACCAGGATATACATATTTCCTGAGGCTGTGGGAGGTTCCAGTGGACCAACTATGTCCACACCCACTCTTTCAAAGGGCACCCCCACCACTGGAAGTGGAATGAGGGGGGCCTTTGGGTGCCCACCTGTCTTACCACTGGCTTGACAGGTGGGGCAGGAGAGGCAAAACTCCTTAACCATGTTGGACATATTGGGCCAGTAGAAGTGGTTGACTAACCTCTCCCACGTCTTGGTTTGTCCCAAATGTCCAGCAAGGGGAATGTCATGGGCCAATGTTAGGATGAACTCTCTGAACAGCTGAGGCACTACCACTCTCCTAGTGGCACCAGGTTTGGGGTCTCTGGCCTCAGTGTACAGGAGCCCATCTTCCCAATAGACCCTATGTGTTCCATTTTTCTTGCCTTTGGACTCTTCAGCAGCTTGCTGCCTAAGGCCTTCAAGAGAGGGACAGGTTTCTTGTCCCTTACACAGCTCCTCCCTTGAGGGTCCCCCTGGGCCTAAGAGCTCAACCTGATAAGGTTCAAGCTCCAAAGGCTCAGTTCCCTCAGAGGGCAGAACTTCTTCCTGAGAAGAGAGGTTCCCTTTCTTTTGCTGTGTTGCAGTTGGTTTCCCAACTGACTTTCCTGTTCTCTTGGTAGGCTGGGCCATTTTTCCAGACTCCAGCTCTACTTTTTCACCCTGTGCCTTGCATTGTGCTCTCGTTTTCACACACACCAGTTCAGGGATACCCAGCATTGCTGCATGGGTTTTTAGCTCTACCTCAGCCCATGCTGAGGACTCCAGGTCATTTCCAAGCAGACAGTCCACTGGGATATTTGAGGAGACCACCACCTGCTTCAGGCCATTGACCCCTCCCCATTCTAAAGTAACCATTGCCATGGGATGTACTTTTCTCTGATTGTCAGCGTTGGTGACTGTGTAAGTTTTTCCAGTCAGGTATTGGCCAGGGGAAACCAGTTTCTCTGTCACCATGGTGACACTGGCACCTGTATCCCTCAGGCCCTCTATTCTAGTCCCATTAATTAAGAGTTGCTGTCTGTATTTTTGCATGTTAGGCGGCCAGACAGCTAGTGTGGCTAAATCCACCCCACCCTCAGAAACTAGAGTAGCTTCAGTGTGGACCCTGATTTGCTCTGGGCACACTGTTGATCCCACTTGGAGACTAGCCATACCAGTGTTACCTGGATGGGAGTTTGGAGTGGAACCTTTCTTGGGACAGGCCTTGTCTCCAGTTTGGTGTCCATGCTGTTTACAGCTATGACACCAGGCCTTTTTGGGATCAAAGTTTTTACCCTTGTACCCATTGTTTTGTGAAGAGGCTCTGGGCCCACCCTCCTGTGCAGGTTTTTGGGGGCCTGTAGAAGACTCTTTACTATTTTTAGTTTTGGTTGTCTCATCACCCTTCTGCTGGGGAGTCTTTGTGACCCCTTTCTTTTGGTCACCCCCTGTTGAAGTCTTGGACACCCTTGTCTTGACCCAATGGTCCGCCTTCTTTCCCAATTCTTGGGGAGAAATTGGTCCTAGGTCTACCAGATGCTGATGCAGTTTATCATTGAAACAATTACTTAACAGGTGTTCTTTCACAAATAAATTGTACAGCCCATCATAATTACTTACACCACTGCCTTGAATCCAACCATCTAGTGTTTTCACTGAGTAGTCAACAAAGTCAACCCAGGTCTGGCTCGAGGATTTTTGAGCCCCCCTGAACCTAATCCTGTACTCCTCAGTGGAGAATCCAAAGCCCTCAATCAGGGTACCCTTCATGAGGTCATAAGATTCTGCATCTTGTCCAGAGAGTGTGAGGAGTCTATCCCTACACTTTCCTGTGAACATTTCCCAAAGGAGAGCACCCCAGTGAGATCTGTTCACTTTTCTGGTTACACAAGCCCTCTCAAAAGCTGTGAACCATTTGGTGATGTCATCACCATCTTCATATTTAGTTACAATCCCTTTGGGGATTTTCAACATGTCAGGAGAATCTCTGACCCTATTTATGTTGCTGCCACCATTGATGGGTCCTAGGCCCATCTCTTGTCTTTCCCTCTCTATGGCTAGGATCTGTCTTTCCAAAGCCAATCTTTTGGCCATCCTGGCTAACTGGATGTCCTCTTCACTGGGGTTATCCTCAGTGATTTCAGAGTTGTTGGTCCCTCCTGTGAGGGAACCAGCATCTCTGACTATTATTTGTGGAGTCAGGGCTTGAGAAGCCCTGCTCTCCCTAAGTAGGACTGGAGGGGGGGAATTTCCCTCCAAGTCACTATCTTCATCCTCTGAGTTGCCATCCTCAGAGGGGTTGGCCTTTTCAAACTCTGCCAAAAGCTCCTGGAGCTGTACTTTGGTAGGTTTGGGGCCCATTGCTATTTTCTTTAGTTTACAGAGTGACCTTAGCTCTCTCATCTGTAGATGGAGGTAAGGTGTGGTGTCGAGTTCCACCACATTCACATCTGTGCTAGACATTATGCTTCTAAAAGTTGGAATACTTTTTAAGAAACTAAAACTGGTTCTAGAATCTAATTCAAACTTTTACCAAACTTTTAAACTCTAAAAGAAATGCTAAACAGGATCTAACACAAGGCCCTAGCAGGTCTTTTAAGAATTTAGAAAACTTTTCAAATTGCAAAAATCAATTTCTAATGACAATTTTGGAATTTGTCGTGTGATCAGGTATTGGCTGAGTAGTCCAGCAAATGCAAAGTCTTGTACCCCACCGCTGATCCACCAATGTAGGAAGTTGGCTCTGTATGTGCTATTTCAAAGTAAGGAATAGCATGCACAGAGTCCAAGGGTTCCCCTTAGAGGTAAAATAGTGGTAAAAATAGATAATACTAATGCTCTATTTTGTGGTAGTGTGGTCGAGCAGTAGGCTTATCCAAGGAGTAGTGTTAAGCATTTGTTGTACATACACATAGACAATAAATGAGGTACACACACTCAGAGACAAATCCAGCCAATAGGTTTTGTATAGAAAAATATCTTTTCTTAGTTTATTTTAAGAACCACAGGTTCAAATTCTACATGTAATATCTTATTCGAAAGGTATTGCAGGTAAGTACTTTAGGAACTTCAAATCATAAAAATTGCATGTATACTTTTCAAGTTATTCACAAATAGCTGTTTTAAAAGTGGACACTTAGTGCAATTTTCACAGTTCCTAGGGGAGGTAAGTATTTGTTAGTTTTACCAGGTAAGTAAGACACTTACAGGGTTCAGTTCTTGGTCCAAGGTAGCCCACCGTTGGGGGTTCAGAGCAACCCCAAAGTCACCACACCAGCAGCTCAGGGCCGGTCAGGTGCAGAGTTCAAAGTGGTGCCCAAAACACATAGGCTAGAATGGAGAGAAGGGGGTGCCCCGGTTCCGGTCTGCTTGCAGGTAAGTACCCGCGTCTTCGGAGGGCAGACCAGGGGGGTTTTGTAGGGCACCGGGGGGGGACACCAGTCCACACAGAAATTTCACCCTCAGCGGCGCGGGGGCGGCCGGGTGCAGTGTAGAAACAAGCGTCGGGTTTTCAATGTTAGTCTATGAGAGATCTCGGGATCTCTTCAGCGCTGCAGGCAGGCAAGGGGGGGGTTCCTCGGGGAAACCTCCACTTGGGCAAGGGAGAGGGACTCCTGGGGGTCGCTTCTCCAGTGAAAGTCCGGTCCTTCAGGTCCTGGGGGCTGCGGGTGCAGGGTCTCTCCCAGGCGTCGGGACTTTAGATTCAAAGAGTCGCGGTCAGGGGAAGCCTCGGGATTCCCTCTGCAGGCGGCGCTGTGGGGGCTCAGGGGGGACAGGTTTTGGTACTCACAGTATCAGAGTAGTCCTGGGGTCCCTCCTGAGGGGTTGGATCGCCACCAGCCGAGTCGGGGTCGCCGGGTGCAGTGTTGCAAGTCTCACGCTTCTTGCGGGGAGCTTGCAGAGTTCTTTAAAGCTGCTGGAAACAAAGTTGCAGCTTTTCTTGGAGCAGGTCCGCTGTCCTCGGGAGTTTCTTGTCTTTTCGAAGCAGGGGCAGTCCTCAGAGGATGTCGAGGTCGCTGGTCCCTTTGGAAGGCGTCGCTGGAGCAGGATCTTTGGAAGGCAGGAGACAGGCCGGTGAGTTTCTGGAGCCAAGGCAGTTGTCGTCTTCTGGTCTTCCGCTGCAGGGGTTTCAGCTAGGCAGTCCTTCTTCTTGTAGTTGCAGGAATCTCATTTTCTAGGGTTCAGGGTAGCCCTTAAATACTAAATTTAAGGGCGTGTTTAGGTCTGGGGGGTTAGTAGCCAATGGCTACTAGCCCTGAGGGTGGGTACACCCTCTTTGTGCCTCCTCCCAAGGGGAGGGGGTCACAATCCTAACCCTATTGGGGGAATCCTCCATCTGCAAGATGGAGGATTTCTAAAAGTTAGAGTCACCTCAGCTCAGGACACCTTAGGGGCTGTCCTGACTGGCCAGTGACTCCTCCTTGTTATTCTCATTATTTTCTCCGGCCTTGCCGCCAAAAGTGGGGCCTGGCCGGAGGGGGCGGGCAACTCCACTAGCTGGAGTGTCCTGCTGGGTTGGCACAAAGGAGGTGAGCCTTTGAGGCTCACCGCCAGGTGTGACAATTCCTGCCTGGGAGAGGTGTTAGCATCTCCACCCAGCGCAGGCTTTGTTACTGGCCTCAGAGTGACAAAGGCACTCTCCCCATGGGGCCAGCAACATGTCTCGGTTTGTGGCAGGCTGCTAAAACTAGTCAGCCTACACAGATAGTCGGTTAAGTTTCAGGGGGCACCTCTAAGGTGCCCTCTGTGGTGTATTTTACAATAAAATGTACACTGGCATCAGTGTGCATTTATTGTGCTGAGAAGTTTGATACCAAACTTCCCAGTTTTCAGTGTAGCCATTATGGTGCTGTGGAGTTCGTGTTTGACAGACTCCCAGACCATATACTCTTATGGCTACCCTGCACTTACAATGTCTAAGGTTTTATTTAGACACTGTAGGGGTATCATGCTCATGCACTGGTACCCTCACCTATGGTATAGTGCACCCTGCCTTAGGGCTGTAAGGCCTGCTAGAGGGGTGTCTTACCTATACTGCATAGGCAGTGAGAGGCTGGCATGGCACCCTGAGGGGAGTGCCATGTCGACTTACTCGTTTTGTCCTCACTAGCACACACAAGCTGGCAAGCAGTGTGTCTGTGCTGAGTGAGAGGTCTCCAGGGTGGCATAAGACATGCTGCAGCCCTTAGAGACCTTCCTTGGCATCAGGGCCCTTGGTACTTGAAGTACCAGTTACAAGGGACTTATCTGGATGCCAGGGTCTGCCAATTGTGGATACAAAAGTACAGGTTAGGGAAAGAACACTGGTGCTGGGGCCTGGTTAGCAGGCCTCAGCACACTTTCAATTGTAAACATAGCATCAGCAAAGGCAAAAAGTCAGGGGGCAACCATGCCAAGGAGGCATTTCCTTACACTGGGTAAGTGACATTTTCAGTTCGATGGCATCTGTCGCTGTAGATACGCATGTTTTGCGTAGACTAGTAAGCAGTTATCTCCCCAAAAGCGGTGGTTCAGCCTGTAGGAGTGGAAGTAGTTTGAAATAATGTTCTTAATACGGCTTGACCTACTGTGGCTTGTTGGGCGGATAACACATCTACACAGTAGTGCTTGGTGAATGTGTGAGGCGTAGACCATGTGGCTGCCTTACATATTTCTTGCATTGGGATGTTTCCTAGAAAGGCCATGGTAGCACCCTTCTTTCTGGTGGAGTGTGCCCTTGGTGTAATGGGCAGCTGTCGGTTAGCTTTAAGGTAGCAGATTTGGATGCATTTAACTATCCATCTGGCTATACCTTGTTTTGATATTGGGTTTCCTGCATGAGGTTTTTGAAATGCAATAAATAGTTGTTTAGTCTTTCTGATGTTCTTTGTTCTGTCAATGTAATACATTAATGCTCTTTTGACATCTAATGTATGTAGTGCCCTTTCAGCTACGGTATCTGGCTGTGGAAAGAACACTGGAAGTTCCACTGTTTGATTTAGATGGAACGGTGAAATAACCTTTGGCAAAAATTTAGGATTAGTCCTTAGGACGACCTTATTCTTGTGTAGTTGTATAAAAGGTTCTTGTATTGTAAACGCCTGAATCTCGCTTACTCTTCTTAGGGAAGTAATGGCGATGAGAAATGCAACCTTCCAGGTTAGGAACTGTATTTCGCAGGAGTGCATGGGTTCAAAAGGTGGACCCATAAGTCTAGTTAGGACAACATTTAGGTTCCATGAAGGAACAGGTGGTGTTCTTGGTGGTATAATTCTCCTAAGGCCCTCCATGAATGCTTTAATGACTGGTATCTTATATAGGGAAGTTGAATAGGTAGTCTGCAGGTATGCAGATATTGCTGCAAGGTGTATTTTAATGGAAGAGAAAGCCAGGTTAGATTTTTGTAAGTGAAGCAAGTAGCCCACTACATGTTCTGGAGTTGTGTGTAAAGGTTGTATTTGATTAATATGGCAGTAGCAAACAAACCTCTTCCATTTACTTGCATAGCAGTGCCTGGTGGATGGCCTTCTGGCTTGCTTTATGACTTCCATACATTCTTGGGTAAGTTGTAAGTGCCCGAATTCTAGGATCTCAGGAGCCAGATTGCTAGATTCAGCGATGCTGGATCTGGGTGTCTGATCTTTTGGTTGTGTTGTGTCAACAGATCTGGCCTGTTGGGCAATTTGATGTAGGGTACTACTGATAGGTCTAGCAGCGTTGTGTACCAGGGTTGCCTTGCCCAAGTTGGTGCTATCAATATGAGTTTGAGTTTGTTTTGACTGAGTTTGTTTACCAGGTAAGGAAGGAGAGGGAGAGGAGGAAAAGCGTAAGCAAATATCCCTGACCAGTTCATCCATAGGGCATTGCCTAGGGACTGTTTGTGTGGGTATCTGGATGCGAAGTTTTGGCATTTTGCGTTCTCCTTCGTCGCAAACAAGTCTATTTGAGGTGTTCCCCAGAGTTTGAAATAGGTGTTCAGAATTTGGGGGTGAATTTCCCATTCGTGGACCTGTTGGTGATCTCGAGAGAGGTTGTCTGCGAGTTGATTTTGGATCCCTGGTATAAATTGTGCTATTAGGCGAATTTGGTTGTGAATTGCCCAACGCCAAATTTTTTGTGCTAGCAGGCTTAACTGCGTGGAGTGTGTCCCCCCTTGCTTGTTTAGATAATACATTGTTGTCATGTCTGTCTTGACGAGAATGTATTTGTGAACTATTATTGGTTGGAAAGCTTTTAGTGCTTGAAAAACTGCTAGTAGTTCTAGGTGATTTATATGCAGTTTTGTTTGATGTACGTTCCATTGTCCTTGTATGCTGTGTTGATCGAGGTGTGCTCCCCACCCTGTCATGGAAGCATCTGTCGTTATTACGTATTGTGGCACTGGGTCTTGGAAAGGCCGCCCCTTGTTTAAATTTATGTTGTTCCACCACAGAAGCGAGAGGTAAGTTTGGCGGTCTATTAACACCAGATCTAGAAGATGACCCTGTGCTTGAGACCACTGTGATGCTAGGCACTGTTGTAAGGGCCTCATGTGCAGTCTTGCGTTTGGGACAATGGCTATGCATGAAGACATCATGCCTAGGAGTTGTAATATCATCTTTGCTTGTATCTTTTGTGTTGGATACATGCGTTGTATGATGGTGTTGAAATTTTGAATTCTTTGGGGACTTGGAGTAGCTACTCCTTTTGTTGTGTCTATTATGGCTCCTAGGTATTGTTGTACCTTGCACGGCAGAATGTTGGATTTCGTGAAGTTGACGGTGAACCCTAGTTTGAAGAGGGTTTGTATGATCTGATTTGTGTGATTTGAGCACTCTACTAACGAATGGGCCTTGATTAGCCAGTCGTCTAGATATGGGAACACATGTATTTGCTGCCTTCTGATGTGTGCAGCGACTACCGCTAGACATTTGGTAAAGACTCTTGGTGCGGTTGTTAATCCGAAAGGCAGTACCTTGAATTGGTAATGTATTCCTTTGAATACAAACCTTAGGTATTTCCTGTGCGATGGGTGTATTGGTATATGGAAATACGCGTCCTTGAGGTCTAAAGTTGACATGTAGTCGTGTAGTTTTAGCAATGGTAATACCTCTTGTAGTGTGACCATGTGAAAGTGGTCTGATTTGATGAATGTGTTCACTATTCTGAGGTCTAGGATTGGTCTCAGCGTTTTGTCCTTCTTTGGTATCAGAAAGTACAGTGAGTAAACTCCTGTGTTTATTTGTGTGTTTGGCACTTATTCGATTGCATTCTTTTGCAATAGTGCCTGCACTTCTATCTCCAGGAGATTGGAATGATGTTTGGTCAAATTTTGTGCTTTTGGTGGTATGTTTGGAGGGAATTGTAGAAATTCTATGCAATAACCATGTTGGATAATTGCTAGAACCCAAGTGTCTGTAGTGATTTCCTCCCATGCTTTGTAATAATGACTTATTCTTCCCCCCACTGGTGTTGTGTGGAGGGGGTGAGTGACATGTGAGTCACTGCTTAGTAGTAGGGGTTTTGGGGCTTTGAAATTTTCCTCTATTCCTAGGGAATTGCCCTCCTCTATATTGTCCCCGAAAACCTCCTCTGTACTGTCCCTGGTAACTGGACGGTGTTGCCTGTGAGGTGCTGGCTTGTGTGCTTTGACCCCGAAACCCCCCTCTAAAGGGTGTTTTACAGAATGTGCTATAATTCCCTCTGCTCTGCGGGGAGTAGAGTGCGCCCATGGCTTTAGCAGTGTCCGTGTCTTTTTTGAGTTTCTCAATCGCTGTGTCCACTTCTGGACCGAACAGTTCTTTTTCGTTAAAAGGCATATTGAGAACTGCTTGCTGAATCTCTGGTTTAAATCCAGACGTTCGGAGCCATGCATGCCTTCTGATAGTTACAGATGTATTAATTGTCCGTGCAGCTGTATCTGCAGCGTCCATGGAGGAGCGGATTTGGTTGTTGGAAATGGTCTGTCCCTCCTCAACCACTTGTTTTGCCCTATTTTGTAGGTCCTTGGGCAGATGGTCAATGAGATGTTGCATCTCATCCCAATGGGCTCTGTCATAGCGCGCAAGTAGTGCCTGGGAGTTAGCGATGCGCCACTGGTTTGCAGCTTGTGCTGCGACTCTTTTACCAGCTGCATCGAACTTGCGGCTTTCTTTATCTGGGGGTGGTGCATCTCCAGATGTGTGGGAGTTGGCCCTTTTCCTAGCTGCTCCTACAACAACAGAGTCTGGTGGCAGCTGTGTAGTGATGAAAGCCGGGTCTGTAGGAGGCGCCTTATACTTTTTTTCCACTCTTGGTGTGATTGCCCTACTTTTGACCAGCTCCTTAAAGATTTCTTTTGCGTGCCGGAGCATACCAGGGAGCATAGGCAGGCTTTGGTAGGAGCTGTGGGTGGAGGAGAGTGTGTTGAATAAAAAGTCATCCTCGACCTGTTCTGAGTGGAGGCTTACATTGTGAAATTGTGCTGCTCTAGCCACCACTTGAGAATACGCAGTGCCGTCCTCTGGTGGAGATGGCTTCGTAGGGTATGCCTCCGGACTTTTATCTGACACTGGGGCGTCGTATAAGTCCCATGCGTCTTGATCTTGGTCACCCTGGCTCATGGTGGTGTGAGCTGGGGAATGTGATGGAGTTTGTGCTGGTGAGACGTTAATCACAGGTGGAGGAGAGGGTGGTGGGGTAACTTTTTTCACCACTTTTGTTTGTGGTGTTTGTTCAGTTTGGAACTCCAATCTTCTCTTTCTTCTAATAGGGGGAAGGGTGCTTATTTTTCCTGTCCCCTGCTGTATGAAAATACGCTTTTGCGTATGGTCTACATCCGCTGAGTGTAGTTCTTCCTCAAACCTATGCTTTTGCATTTGGGAGGTTAGCGAGTGCTCTTCTGTATAAGAGCCTGAAACTGGGTCGATTGCAGTTTGTTTCGGCACCGAAACCCTGTCTGCATCTTTTTTCGGCTCCGAGGTGACTTTTTTCTTTTTCGGGGCCGAAACCTCTCGGCGTCGATCTTCTTCGGTGCCGCTGTCTCGGCGTCGAGCCGTGTCTACACCGGTATCTCGGTGTCGATGCTTGTCTCCAGCACTTTCTCGGTCCGAGAAGGCTGCGTGCCGGTGTCTCGACCGGAGTCGGACGGACGATCTCGGCACTGTTTGGGCCTTTTTCGGTGCCGACGGTCGGTCACCGAATTTATGGGTCGAGCCATGGCCTGATGGCAGTGGCGTCCCCTGGGCCTTGTAAATCTTCTTTTGAGTGGTTTTCGACGTCCTACTCACGGTTTGTGTATCGTCGAATCCTTCGGAGTCCGATTCTTGGATCGAAAAGGATCCCTCCTCTTCTTGTTCCTCGAACTCCCGGTGGGCTGTCGGCGCGGACGCCATCTGAAGTCTTCTGGCTCGACGGTCTCTGAGAGTTTTTCGGGACCGGAACGCACGACAGGCCTCGCAGGTGTCTTCGCTGTGCTCAGGTGACAGGCACAGGTTGCAGACCAAGTGTTGGTCTGTATAGGGGTATTTATTGTGGCATTTGGGACAGAAACGGAACGGGTCCGTTCCATCGGCGTTCTTCTGCACGCGGTCGGGCCGACCAGGCCCCGACGGGGGATCGAAAAAATTACCCCGAAGGGCACCGGAGCTCTTCGATCTTAGACGCGGTGTTGAATCTAACTACGCCGACCCCGAACGCAACAATACCGACGAAAATCTTCTGAAATTAGCTATTTTTCCGTTCCGAAACTCGGAGCGACAGGAACACGTCCGAACCCGATGGCGGAAAAAAAACAATCGAAGATGGAGTCGACGCCCATGCGCAATGGAGACAAAAGGAGGAGTCACTCGGTCCCGTGACTCGAAAGACTTCTTCGAAGAAAAACAACTTGTAACACTCCGGCCCAACACCAGATGGCGAGCTATTGCAAAACATGCGTATCTACAGTGACAGATGCCATCGAACACTGCATTTTTAAAAATAAAAGGACTTGACAAATAGTTCAGTTAAAAATAAGGAACAAAAACTTAAGGTGCCAACACCTACTGGTCCAAGATGCAAGACTTGCACCTTAGATTCCTGTCATTGGCCCTGTAGTTCAAAGTATCCTATGGGTTTTATTCAGAATCACCATCATATGTATACTTGCCACTAACACCCCTCCCCTAACCGTAAAGAAAGGAATTATGGCCATATCTAGGAGCACGGAATCTAGGATGACGACCTTGGTGCAATCCACTAATCTGGCAAGCTTCACCAGGGCATATGGTCTCAATACAGACAGAATACATGCTATGGTTCAAAGACACTACCTACCACTCCAAAGTGCACAGAGGAGCCTAGACTACCGGCTAAACATATACCCACTGCTAAACCCGTAGAATGTTCAGCACAGGGTATCTTGGGCCATTCATCTGAACAAGTAATGATGGAGCAGTGGGCTTGAGACAGGGGTGAGCTGTTGAAAGTGGATGCTTGGGAGGCGATTGTGAAAAGCCTCCTAATAAGGACAATGCATTATTTTGAGGAGAATGATTGACTTTGGAATCTAGACAAAGGAGGCATATAAAACTGTGATACATGGTCAAGTGATCTAATAGGTTAGACATGTCAAAAATATCGGGCATCGACAAAAGTAATCTGGTAGAACCAATAAACCATAACCAAATTACAAAGCAGGTCATTTAGGTGTAGTCCTGAGACAACGCTTAAACGGCAGACACCCGTTTGGTCCTCGGCTGCAACAGCTTTTCAGCAAAGACTGAGAGGAAGGTAACATGTTTAATAGGAACTATCCTGTATGGAGTTATCAAATTAGGTAAACATGGATCCCGCTGCTGCCAGGATTACAAGTATAAATCTTCAACAACTCCATAACGGAATTTGGTATGCAAGGATCTTAAAAGGCCTGCATGCAGGCTGGTCACTCAATGCAGAAAAAGTATTCGATTATGCAGAACATTAATACATATTCAGGGTACTACGGGTGATAGTCACAGTCAACTGAAAGCTGTACCCATTTTCACTATAGGTCACAATAAGTCACCCCTATAGTAGGCCCTCTCAGCCCAGAGGGCAGGATGCAGGTGCCGGTGTGTGAGGGCCCCCCCTCCACACTAACAAAGGTGCACCCACAAGCTCCAGATCAATTTTCCTGGATTTTGTGAATGCAGCAACGCCATTTTACGTGTGTACTGGATATAGGTCACTACCTATGTCCAGCTACATAATGGTAACTCCGAACCTGGGCATGTTTGGTATAAAACATGTATGAATCATACCCCAAAGTATGATTTCATGCACTTTGGGGGCTCATTAAAGGACCCACAGCATTGCTCCCACCAGTCTTGCAGGGTTTTCCGTGCAGCCAGGCTGCTGCCACACCTCAGACAGGTTTCTGCCCTTCTTCTGCTTGATCTGATCAAGCCCAGGAAGGCAGAACAAATGATTTCCTTTGGGAGAGGGCAGTAGCTCCAGCCCCCAGCACTCAATCCTTCAAAGCACAGCCTCCTGCGTGGTTCTCCTGCAGCGTGGGATCCTCTTTTGTAGAAATCTGTGGGTTTCTTCTGCAACTCCTGGGTTCCCATCCTGTGGGACTCCTGTGGGTGCTGCCTCTGCTCCTGTGGACTCTCTGTGAAGGACCCCCCCCTCCCCCCCCCCCCCCCAAACCCCCCAGGTGTAGTCCTCCTGCGCCATTTCCACGAACAGCAAGTTTGCCTTTGCCAAGGGCTTGTTGGTGGAATTCCTGCACAGACACCAGTCTGCAATTTTCCTTCCAGCGTGGGACATCATCTGCATCCATCAGGAACTCTTCTCCCGCCCCAGGACTGCAGTGCTGACCTGTTCATCATCGTCGACCAACTCCGGCATCCACAGCTCGGTGGGTAGTAGCTCCTATTCCTCCTGGGCTCCACTGTGACTCCTGGACTTGGTCCCCTCTCTCCACCGGTATTCTTTCTTCAGGAACCCACCCCTGGTTTTCTTGCAGTCTTGTCTGGGTGTCTTCTTTTTCTTGTTTTCCTCCTTTTGGGTGGTTTGGGGAAAATCCAGTGTTTTACTCCTGCATTTCTGGTGGGGGAGGCGGGTGGGGGGGGGTGGTACTGCGTTACTTACCTCTGTGGTTTTGTAGTACTCCCAGCTCCCCTCAACACATTTTACTTACCTAGGTGGGGGTACCTTGTTTGCATTCCATTTTTTTTAGTGTATGGTTTGTGCTCCCCCTAGGGTCACTATTGGTTATTGCTATTTGCACTGTTTTCTAACCTTTTCTTTGCATGTGTCGGATTACTAGTGTATACTTTTAGTGCATTACTTATCCTAAGGGTGAGTTACCCATCTAGTATTTTGTGATTTGTTCCAAAAATAAAGTACCTTTATTTTTGTACAACTAAGTTTTTTCCTTCGTGTGTAAGTGCTGTGTGACTACAGCTGTATTGCATGAGCTTTGCAGGTTTCCTAGATAAGTCTTGGCTGCTCATCCACAGCTCCTCTAGAGAGCCTAGCTTATAGGGGATACCTGGACCTGGTATAAGGTAAGTACCAAAGGTAACCACCACACACCAGGCCAGAGCTTCCTACAACTGGTAAGTGGAAAAGCTGATGTATGAATACAGGGTCTGTGTGTAAAAGATATGGGGAGCAAGGAGAATACAAAGGAGAAGTCTTCTACACTTAATGTCTCCCCATTACTGAAATGGTTTGTTTGCCAAAGCATGGCTGAGAGGCACAAGGTGACCGTTATCTGCCAGTGATTGAATGAAAGCTTTGATCAAGAATCAGTACTGCTTTGCATTGAACTGTTTATCTGCGGGTATAGCTGAACAATGTATTGTGTGTATGTGGCTACGGTTTCATATTAGAGACTTGCACCAAACATGCCATAGATACTGTTTGTTGAAATGTTGCTTTCTGTAAACTGTCTAACCAAAAAAATAAAATAAACAAATAATCATTGAGGCGCCTACAAAAATGGTGGGCCTCAGTGTTAAACAACGAAGCATGAATTACAGGGGATATATATGTGTAGCATGGGCTAGAAGACCGAACTTGTATGGAATCGGAGCTGTGAATGTGTAAGACCTTCATATTACACTGGGACTAAGAAGGGGCAGATATAGGCTTTCGCCAGCTATTGGACAGACAATGAATAAGACAATCCGTGGTATTTGCCTTGTTCTCCAAGCCACCTGGGCTGCAGAAATCAGAGATACTTATTATTCAGTCTTGGTTTCTCAAGGGAATCCCCAAATAGACTTGTCAGTGAACTGGACCAAGTTCAGATCTTACCGGTCAGGAGTAGGCTTCCACTTCAGATGGGAGTACCTACGAACCACTTCTAACCCTTCGATCACAGCACCAAGGTCTTCCACAACTCTAAGCATTGACGTTCACCAGCATATGTTCTGAATCAGACAAATGTCCATCTAGAACAGAGGTGAATAAAGTCCATGTGATGTAAAATGTAATGGCTCAAGGGAACAAGCAACGATCTAACTGGAAAAAAACACAAAAAAAACCTACGGGCAATACATAATGAGCCAGCCAAAGTTTTAAGTTGTTTAAAATGTTAAGCTCTCTCTGAATAAGGCTGGTATGCCCTAAGCTTCAGATTTGTTGGATCAGGCCAGGTGGGATTCATCAACATGTGGATGTATATCGTTTCCATCCTTTCCCAAGTAGAAAGGCCATTTTGCTAGGACATAGCCATCAACAAAGGAAACTTGCACTGGACAAACAAAAAGGATGGCGACCTCCATGCAGTAAACAGTAAAACACAGTTTTAGTGTTTTTTTTATTTTTATTTTAGAGTGAGGGAGCAGTACAAGGGTATGTAAGCTGTCATGTCCATAAACTGCAGGGAGATACACATCTTAGGGAGGTATGCAGCGCCCGAAACCTCTTATTCCATGTGTAATCCCTACAATGTATTTTTCCCTTGTGAAAGCTGCAACACCATCTGGGCATTTAATTGGTTTCACTCAGAACTGTGTTCCAGATTAGACACAGGCTACCAGAACCCCGTTTAGGCCTGTTTAATTAAGAACACCTTAAGACTATTCTTTGGAGTGGCTATGGAGGCGTTGTTTTTTTTGGATCAGGGGGATGTTTGAGAAAGCCAGACATATCACGGAAAGCATGCTATGGTGAACATCTCAGTATGGCACTTCCTTCCCAGTGACTAACAGTGTTTACAAACATCATTTTAAGACCTGACAAGACATGACCTCTGAAAATACTCATACTCTCCTTTAGGATAACACTGGTGTAAGAGATTAAATTAGTACTGTGGGAGGGTTTTCACCAAAGCAGTAATCTAGGGTCTTGTCAGGCAGAATATAGTTTCAGTCAGAAAACTTGGACTGAAGCCTGACATCAATGTCATAAGGCAACAGGTTACAAGGATTTGAGCTGCACCAAACCACCATTAAAGAACGGAAGCGGTAAAATTCTCAAACAAATTTAGCAAAAATAATTTAATTATTAAAATAGGACCAAAAAAGAGAAAAAAAAAAAAATGGGGAAATAAAGCAGGACTTATGATTTTTGAAGAACTGCCAAAATAGCTGTAGGGGCCTATGTGCATTACAAATCTCAACTACCACAGCCCACTCTTGTACCAAAACAAAAAAGCAACCATCAAACTGTTCTTCCTCACACAGGCATGATGGTATAATGTCAGGGCGAGTTACATTTCAGGCTGGGCTACTCTTTGGTGCTTACCAGAAATCTTTATTCTATGGGCCCTCCAAAATAGCAATCTCCCTGCCTCTTTGTGGAGCACTCCATGCCCTTCAAGGGGTGAGCCTGTTAAAATGAGAAACTTTCCATTCCATCTCCTAGAAAGCTAAACATAGGTGGTTTTGAGGCCATGTCCCATCTGAGGTGAGGGGAGGCAGCCTGCTCGGGAACAGGTCACTGCAAAAAGAAAACGGACACCAGGTCACTGTTTAGGATAAATACGGTACATTAGGTAAGGCGTAGTAAACGAGTGGCAGGTACTGTGTACTGTCCCTGAACACTTCCCTTCCTTCACATTCCAAGGGATCAGACAGATAAGGACCTTTACCCTGCCTTCTTAGTGATGATATGTTCTTCCAGGAGAGCTGTATCACAACTAACCAGCATAGCGGTTAACATTCCAATCACTGAAAGAGAGACAGCCTTGCACATAATGATTCAGTTACTGTTTTGCTTCAAGTACACATTAGCTTTAAGAAACATAACTCATTATTGAAGTGTATCTACCAAAAACCTATAGTCACCATTGTGTTAGATTGCAGAAAAATGTTCTCTGTACCAACTTCCCAAGCCATCTAGGAGAAAAAGTGACTTCTTCTCAAGCGGGTTTTTGTAACAGTAAAAAGGTACCATAGAATATGAAATGAGAATAGTGCAGGGTCAGGTGAACCTGATAATTTTGCATGCTTCACTTTCACCCATTACACACAGGGTCTTGAGGGCTTTAAATTACAATTTAGGGGCATCTTAGAAAGCTTACTTTTAATAATAACTGTGTCAAAATAGTTTAGTATCACATAGGTTGGTTGCAATTTTATAGATATTTAAGGTTGCACTAGGAGACCTATAGCCAAACTTTCAGCAACACGCGTGGAAGGACCGACCCTCGCGGACACGCGTGGAAGGAGTGTTAAGAAATACTCCCCCTTCGGACAGATTGTTTGATACTACACATGAAGATATTCGGCAGTGGTTTGTAGGCCGCGATTCGGCAAAAAGGTCTTTCAGTATTTTTGAATTACTAGATTTTGGAACTTGTTGTTAACACCCTGATGAAGTTATTTGCAACAATTATCGCACGACGAAACACGTTGGCAGTTGACTCTTGGATTTCTTTATGTGCTTCATTTTTTAATAAACAACAAGGAGATTTGATCCAAACTGTTGGCTGTGGACTGTTATGTATTGTATTGGGATTATCTTGTGATAAGAAGACAACTGGATTTACTACTATCGAGCATTTACATATAGACTCACATGAATGCCTCGGATACTTTGAATAAAGCCACACAGTATCCTACAAGTTGTCTGACCTTTATGCCACTGGCACACTTTCACAGTCATTTCACTGTGAAATCATTAAATAGTCAACAATGTCAATCAGAATTAAACAGTCACCATATTTAAGGCGTTCATGCAAATGCAGTTTGAGAGGTCTCCTGGAGTTATAAATACCAGTTGAGGAATGAGGCGTAAGCCACTGCAAGAGATGCATTTCCTACAATAGGCTCAGCAGCTTAGATACTTTAATACTGGTGCTGAATACTTAAGTGATTTAAATAAGTTTGCTGTTGGTTCTCAGCCCCAGAGTGCGCCAACCCTTTTTATTTTTGTGAATGTATTTTATTTGTAGCTGGTGATAACAGTGATCATCCTCTGACGTTTTAGCATTGGCTGGGCCAAATAGTTTATCATGCCTTACTCACTGTACCCTAAACTATCAGATACTCTAACACCTAGTGAAAGCTGTAACTGCTAAACTTCACCACACTGGGCAGTGAACTGCCAAAGGGACTAACCAGATTATCCAACCGGAGTACAACAGGCAGCCCTGGAAAACCAGTGGTTATGCATGTATTTTTCATGGTAATCCCAAGAAAACACTTAAACAGTATCTGGAGTATCATCACCCATTGATGATGCTGCAAATGAAAACAAACAATGAATGCTGAGAAAGGTATAGGCAACTTACTGATCATTACTGCTCTGCCCTTTGGGTCGACTGCTAAGAATTGGCCAGGAACAATCCTGCGGCATCCACTCTTGCCAAACGTCTCCTGATGGATTTTCTCAAAGATGTTTTTGGAAGGTTGATACTCAAGGATCACAATACGGCCAGAGTCGCTGCCTACCACAATGTAATCCTTGGTTCCACCTGTAAGACGGAAGGCCATGAGGGAGCGGATGATCCCAAACACCTCAACTGTGAGCAGTGTGTGCACCTTCCCCGTGTTGGCATCAGGACGCAGGAGTTCCAATATCTTTCCACGGGACACAACAATTTCTTGCAGTTTGGTTCCTATGATGAAAGAATACAATATAAGAGTTTCTTCTTTTGTGATATCCAATACCAAAATGTTTTTTTCCCCAATGAGGACAAAACACTCATGTAGTGCTGTTAACAACATACCTTCACAAAGAATCAGCAACCTTACAAACAGGACCAGAACCCAATTATCCATAACTTTGTAGAGAGTTCTGAAACTTCTGTTAAATGTTAAGGCCAAGGGGTAAAAGTGGTCCAAACTATTTTTTTTTTACTCAATCTGTTTATTAGAAAGTTTTTCCTAGGAAACTTACAACAGAAGGCAGCATGAATGCCAAAGACCAGCACGTTACAGATGACCAACACAATAATAGGCGTAGCATGGAGTTGGTAGAAGTGTAAACAGGAGTGCAAAAGAGCAGTGAATCGCACATACCTCAATGAACAGCAGTGAGGAGTCACCCAGAGTAAGCCATGTCACATCACAATATACAGAAAATAAACAATAAAACAGAACAAAATATAACAACTCCTGGTTGAAGGCTTTAAGCAAAGTTGAAAAAGTAAGATAGTGTCCTGTATGAGGGCAGCAAATGTAGTGCTTGTCAAAAAGGCATGGGAGGGGCAAGCCAAAATAAGCGGAGTCACTGGGGCGTGAGGACGGTGGGTGTCCAGTAAAATAACTAAAGCTCTGGGTCTTGGCATGTTAAAGCAAGTAAATTCTAACTGTGCCATGTACTGAAGTAATGGCCGCCAGATCTTTTCAAACTTGCGTTTGGTGTGAGTGAGATTGTGGGAGAGTTGTTCTATTGTCATCACATGCCATAGGCGGGCGAACCATTGGGGGATGGAAGGGGCAGTAGGTTTTTTCCCAAGCCAGCGGAACAAGCGGCCAAGGTGCATGCAGCATATGACTAATGCCCCGTCAGCAAGTGTCATTACAGCTAAGGCAAGATGTAAGGAAATGCCTCCTTGGCATGGTTACCCCCTGACTTTTTACCTTTGCTGATGCTATGCTTTGATTTGAAAGTGTGCTGAGGCCTGCTAACCAGGCCCCAGCACCAGTGTTCTTTCCCTAACCTGTACTTTTGATTTCACAATTGGCACACCCTGGCATCCAGGTAAGTCCCTTGTAACTGGTACCCCTGGTACCAAGGGCCCTGATGCCAGGGAAGGTCTCTAAGGGCTGCAGCATATCTTATGCCACCCTGGGGACCCCTCACTCAGCACAGACACACTGCTTGCCAGCTTGTGTGTGCTGGTGAGGACAAAACTATTAAGTCGACATGGCACTCCCCTCAGGGTGCCATGCCAACCTCACACTGCCTATGCAGTATAGATAAGTCACCCCCCTAGCAGGCCTTTCAGCCCTAAGGCAGGGTGCACTATACCATAGGTGAGGGCACCAGTGCATGAGCACTGTGCCCCTACAGTGTCTAAGCCAAACCTTAGACATTATAAGTGCAGGGTAGCCATAAGAGTATATGGTTTGGGAGTCTGTCATACACGAACTCCACAGCACCATAATGGCTACACTGAAAACTGGGAAGTTTGGTATCAAACTTCTCAGCACAATAAATGCACACTGATGCCAGTGTACATTTTATTGTAAACTACACCCCAGAGGGCACCTTAGAGGTGCCCCCTGAAACCTTAACCAACTACCCGTGTAGGCTGACTGGTTTTAGCAGCCTGCCACACTAGAGACATGTTGCTGGCCACATGGGGAGAGTGCCTTTGTCACTCTGTGGCTAGTAACAAAGCCTGCACTGGGTGGAGATGCTTATCACCTCCCCCTTGCAGGAGCTGTAACACCTGGCAGTGAGCCTCAAAGGCTCACCCCCTTTGTTCCAGCACCACAGGGCATTCCAGCTAGTGGAGTTGCCCGCCCCCTCCGGCCACGGCCCCACCTTTGGCGGCAAGGCCGGAGGAGATAATGAGAAAAACAAGGAGGAGTCACTGACCAGTCAGGACAGCCCCTAAGGCAACCTGAGCTGAAGTGACTGACTTTTAGGAATCCTCCATCTTGCAGACGGAGGATCCCCCCCCAATAGGGATAGGAATGTGACCCCCTCCCCTTGGGAGGAGGCTCAAAGAGGGTGTAGCCACCCTCAGGGCTAGTAGCCATTGGCTACTGCCCTCCCTGACCTAAACACGCCCCTAAATTCTGTATTTAGGGGCTCCCCTGAACCTAGGAACTCAGACTCCTGCAACCTAAGAAGAAGAGGACTGCTAAGCTGAAAAACCCTGCAGAGAAGACGGAGACACCAACTGCTTTGGCCCCAGCTCTACCGGCATGTCTCCCTCCCTTCTAAAGACACTGCTCCAGCAACGCTTTCCCCAGGACCAGCGACCTCTGAATCCTCAGAGGACTGCCCTGCTCTAGAAGGACCAAGAAACTCCAGAGAACAGCGGCCCTGTTCATTCAAGACTGCAACTTTGTTTCCAAAGAAGCAACTTCAAGACAACTACGTTTCCCACCGGAAGCGTGAGACTTGCTACTCTGCACCCGACGCCCCCGGCTCGACTTGTGGAGAAACAACACTTCAGGGAGGACTCCCCGGCGACAACGAGACCGTGAGTAGCCAGATTTGTCCCCCCTGAGCCCCCACAGCGAAGCCTGCAGAGGGAATCCCGAGGCTCCCCCTGACCGCGACTGCCTGACTCCCAGATCCCGACGCCTGGAAAAGACTCTGCACCTGCAGCCCCCAGGACCTGAAAGATCGGAACTTCAGTGCAGGAGTGACCCCCAGGAGGCCCTCTCCCTTGCCCAGTTGGTGGCTACCCCGAGGAGCCCCCCCCTTGCCTGCATCGCTGAAGAGACCCCTTGGTCTCCCATTGATTTACACTGGAAACTCGACGTGTTTGCACACTGCACCCGGCCGCCCCAGTGCTGCTGAGGGTGTACTTCCTGTGCTAACTTGTGTCCCCCCCGTGCCCTACAAAACCCCCCTAGCCTGCCCTCCAAAGACGCAGGTACTTACCTGCTGGCAGACTGGAACCGGGGCACCCCCTTCCCCATTGAAGCCTATGCGTTTTGGGCACCACTTTGACCTCTGCACCTGACCGGTCAGAGCTGCTGGTGTGGTAACTTTGGGGTTGCTCTGAACCCCCAACGGTGGGCTACCTTGGACCCAAACTTGAACCCCGTAGGTGGTTTACTTACCTGCAAAAACTAACAAACTCTTACTTTCCCCAGGAACTGTTGAAAATTGCACTGTGTCTAATTTTAAAATAGCTACATGTCATTTATGTGAAAACTGTATATGCTATTTTGCTAATTCAAAGTTCCTAAAGTACCTACCTCCAATACCTTTCATTTAAAGTATTACATGTAAATCTTGAACTTGTGGTTCGTAAAATAAACTAAGAAAATATATTTTTCTATACAAAAACCTATTGGCCTGGAATGGCATGTAAAATACACATCCTGCCTGTGTCATATGTTGCACATTGCCTGTAGGCTTCAAGAGGCCTGCCAGTGATTACTTTTTACACACAAGTCCAGGGGAAGTGGTGGCTTTGCCATTGCTTCCCATATTAAAGTTGGGCTAGAGGTGCACAACTGCTCTACCAATCTGCAGTGGCGGATTGGGAAACTTGTTTTACTTGGGGGATTGCCAGGGTGTCACAATCTGTGCTGCAAACCCTAGGGAAGCCCTCTAACTTACATGCCCTACAGGTAAGTTAACCACTTCCAATTAAGTATAGCCTATTTCACATTCACTTTAGGGTCAGGGCACTGAGGTCTGGTTATCAGGCCTCAGTGCACACTCTGCGTTGAAATACCAGCACCATCAGTGTAAAAACCTTGGGGATGGCCACACAAAAAGAGGCTTTTACTTACAGAAAGCAAATGGACAGCCCGAAACTGAAGCACTACTGGTGACAACATGAGCACTTACCTGAAAAATTCCCATGGATTGCATAGCTAATGCCTGTGGCTCTCTGCAATGTCAGGTTATAAAGGAACATGGCAGCGGCAAAGACGTCTTATCAGGCTGTACTAGCACTTCTTAAAAGGTCATCAGATGACACGAAAGCCTGTGACAAAAAAAAATAAAAAATAGGGGGTTTAAAGAATACCCAAACACCAAGTAACCATACATCTGAGATTTCAAATCAATTACGATTGTTGTTTCAGCTCTTAGCCTTGCAACAAAATAAAAACAATTCATTAATACACCAATACAGAATGCATTGAGACATAAAACCTATAAAAATTACAAATAGATGCATGGGTTGTCAACCTAAGCTCATAATAAAATAGTGGATGTATACACATCAGCTGAGAGTAACACCCTACAACCAGAACATGCATTTAAAGCATGGATGGAACACTCCATACTAATCCCAGTTAAAACTAATAACTAATATGTGCATATGCATGAAATAAAAACATTTGAGATACTGGCCAGTAAACAGATTGTTAACAAGTATCATAACAGCAATTGTTTCAGAGATGACAGCCATGCAGCAAGCACCCTCGTGTAAAAAAAAAAAAAAAGAAAAAAACACCAACAACAACAAAAAGAAGGCGGATACATAAAAACGTGTGGAGGACGTGCACAGCAGCTAACCCTCCTTCTAGGTGTGCCAACTTAAGCGGGGTAAAACTCCTAAAGTAGCTGGGAGCTCCTGCAAGCATGGCCAGGCGCCCATAGGTACGAGACAATGATGTTCATGATATACCTGTCATCTGTTCTAAGACAGAACTGCAGTGCCTGCCTGACATTTTTTAACTCGTATAAACTAAAAAGTCGCAAAAGCCATCTCCTGTGTGAGGGATAGTGTTTAAGCACCAGAAACTACAATAAATTACCCTTTCAACCAAATTTCCAATCACAATATAGAGTATCCACTTTGAGCCTGTAGCATCTAGCTAGGTATTCCCTGATCGACATGGTGCCCAGTCTGATAATATGCATTTGTGCTCAGGGTAGCTAAAGTCCAAATAAAATTTGCAGGATGGGCTGTGATCAATGCTAAAATAGTTGCCCAATATGATTCTTGGCCTTAAAGTAGAACGCTTCCTCCCCTGCATGTATCCTTCATAGCATTCTTTGATCAAGTCAGCAGTATACTTATTAACTTTAATCAGGTCAGACCAAAGGAACCCCAGTTGCAACTCGTTTAGAGTGTTCTTTACATAAGTCTGCTTAGAGCTTCTACCATGGCCACTGCCATGTACGGCACCTTCCAAGGTTTTTCGGGAGGTTGCAGCCATAGGATTCCTAACAACCTAACCCAATAAAGCACTGGCTTAAGGGGTGCTACCTCCACTATCGGGGTAAAGCTAAGCCCTGCATAAAGTGCAAACAGGGATGTGCTCGGACCCACTCTCAACAAGTATCTTAAGAAGTTCTTCTCGACCACCTGCAGCAGGTGTAGATTCTCAAAGCCCCAGAGCCGTATAGTGTCACTGCTATTGCTTTTTGTTTGTAAGATTGCAGGATGATACCAATGCTCTTAGCACCTGCCTTGCCTCTAAACTTTAGAATAGACTGCAGTTGCCTTCTGTACGTGGCTCTTATATTGCAGTTTCTCATTGAACTGTATCCCCAGATAATCAAACTGCTCGACAGTCTAGATGGGTTCATCTTCTATCGGTCGCTTACGCTTAAAGCTGGGGGATGGGCTCAGGACCATGCTCTTTGTTTTGGTGCAGTTAATGGTCAGAGATTTCCTTTGAGAGTACTCTACAAACCGCATTAACATCCTATGGGTTGCGTTCTCTGTTTGCACCACTAATACTGCAGCATCGGCAATTAATAGTATTTGGACCCTATTTTCGGCTATGACTGGGACATCTAAGGATTCTCCCAGTAGATATTTCGCTACAACTTTTAGAAAGCTGAGATCTAAAAAGCAACACCTTTTTGTGTCTTGAGCAGACATGTGTCAACCACAAATGAAAAACTAAGCAATAGAATTATCATATCCAAAATATGTCCTGAAATTACAATAATCAAAGACGGTCAGGCCCCAACTTAATGAACAGCACCCCCCCCCCACACACAAAAAAGTAACAGCCCCATTACTACTAACTATTATTATCAAGGCTTAGATAGGCAGAAAGAGTTTTCCATGCCAATTTTAAAGCAACACCTCAGGAGTACAACTGTTCCAAAACGTACTGATTTAACCTTTACTAAAATAAACTTTAACATGAACTATATCTCAGGATGAGGGTAGCAGCATTAGTTATTTTAGCAAAGTAATAAAAATGTAATCTTATTAACACTCAAATAAATAGTGAAATTAATATGGGCAACCAAAATGTGCAACTATAAAACATGGAAGCATCATTCAAGTGGAATGGAGAAAACAACACTAACTTTCAGTGCAGCAAAGATGGCAAACAGGGACATGCTATTCAAAAGAACATGAAAATACACTATCCTATGAAATAATGGGCTATTTCTCTACATCACACCTACCATGTGCACCCAGTGTAAGTGAAACTGGCAGTAATTTTGCCACCCCAGTGAAAATAAATGTGTCCAAATAATATGTTACTTGGAACAAAAATACCAGCAAATTGACCACACATTTACTACTATTGTGCCAAGGAGTTATTACCATAATGTGGCATAACTCACTTAATATAATCAGTAAAGCCTCACAGATTCCATTCTTGAACCACTTTAAAGCAGAAACCAACTGCAGCTATACAGATAAGGTTTATTTAGTGTAATTCTATCTCACTGCCCAGATTTAATGCCTTGTGTTCTGGACACAGTTAAATACATGTTTTATAACTACTGCACATGAGTAAAACAGCACAGCTTACATCATACATGCAGTACGCTCAGGGCTACTGGAATAATGAAGTTCTGCAGCAGTGGTGTTTTCCTTATAATTCTGGATTTGCTGTATTTGCCACAGTCTGTGGCATATTTGCAGATTTTAACAAAACAATGTGTTTTTCGCTCAATTGGATCAATTTTTTTTTTTTTAAATATGTCAGCATGTGAGCAGCACAGAGGAAAGCCCTTTGCAATGGTTAACTGTTCACCGTTCAGTTTGCCTATTGTTGCACTTGGGTGCTCAATTGGTACAAATGATGTGAACCCTTTTAAAAGAATGTTAACATGCCTAGAAATAGCAAATTGTATTATGTAATACTATCAGGGATGTGGAATTCTTATATTCTGACACGCAGGACATTTTCAGGTCAAGCACTACATGTTTTCATGTTTATTTTTTCCTTAGGACAAGTAGGCCCAAACCCCTCCAGCACAAACCCTTCGGCTACCAGTTTACAGTACCACATTATGGATCATGTAAGGGCATTCTCTGCAGTTAGAGTAATACTTGTGTTCATATGTTAACGCTGTTTGAACTTGCAGGGGTGTGGAAGTTAACAAAATATCTACTTGTCCATGGGACAGGTTGCTTCTTAAATCTACTTGTCCTGTAAAAAAAATCTACTTGTCCTTTTGGTGTCATGTAGTGCGGTGACAAATTATGGCACCAATCTCATTCTGTAAGAGCTCCGATAAAAGCCTCTCTGGTTATTCACAGGGCTACTACTATAGTAGGGCTTGAATACTTGCCATTTCAATCCCTACTATAGCAATTCCTTTATTTTGCCACCTTTCCTCAGATCTACTGTAAGGAAATGCCTCCTTGGCATGGTTGCCCCCTGACTTTTTGCCTTTGCTGATGCTATGTTTACAATTGAAAGTGTGCTGAGGCCTGCTAACCAGGCCCCAGCACCAGTGTTCTTTCCCTAACCTGTACTTTTGTATCCACAATTGGCAGACCCTGGCATCCAGATAAGTCCCTTGTAACTGGTACTACTAGTACCAAGGGCCCTGATGCCAAGGAAGGTCTCTAAGGGCTGCAGCATGTCTTATGCCACCCTGGAGACCTCTCACTCAGCACAGACACACTGCTTGCCAGCTTGTGTGTGCTAGTGAGGACAAAACGAGTAAGTCGACATGGCACTCCCCTCAGGGTGCCATGCCAGCCTCTCACTGCCTATGCAGTATAGGTAAGCCACCCCTCTAGCAGGCCTTACAGCCCTAAGGCAGGGTGCACTATACCATAGGTGAGGGTACCAGTGCATGAGCATGGTACCCCTACAGTGTCTAGACAAAACCTTAGACATTGTAAGTGCAGGGTAGCCATAAGAGTATATGGTCTGGGAGTTTGTCAAACACGAACTCCACAGCACCATAATGGCTACACTGAAAACTGGGAAGTTTGGTATCAAACTTCTCAGCACAATAAATGCACACTGATGCCAGTGTACATTTTATTGTAAAATACACCACAGAGGGCACCTTAGAGGTGCCCCCTGAAACTTAACCGACTATCTGTGTAGGCTGACTAGTTTTAGCAGCCTGCCACAAACCGAGACATGTTGCTGGCCCCATGGGGAGAGTGCCTTTGTCACTCTGAGGCCAGTAACAAAGCCTACACTGGGTGGAGATGCTAACACCTCTCCCAGGCAGGAATTGTCACACCTGGCGGTGAGCCTCAAAGGCTCACCTCCTTTGTGCCAACCCAGCAGGACACTCCAGCTAGTGGAGTTGCCCGCCCCCCTCCGGCCAGGCCCCACTTTTGGCGGCAAGGCCGGAGAAAATAATGAGAAAAACAAGGAGGAGTCACTGGCCAGTCAGGACAGCCCCTAAGGTGTCCTGAGCTGAAGTGACTCTAACTTTTAGAAATCCTCCATCTTGCAGATGGAGGATTCCCCCAATAGGGTTAGGATTGTGACCCCCTCCCCTTGGGAGGAGGCACAAAAAGGGTGTACCCACCCTCAGGGCTAGTAGCCATTGGCTACTAACCCCCCAGACCTAAACACGCCCTTAAATTTAGTATTTAAGGGCTACCCTGAACCCTAGAAAATTAGATTCCTGCAACTACAAGAAGAAGGACGGCCCAGCTGAAAACCCCTGCAGCGGAAGACCAGAAGACGACAACTGCCTTGGCTCCAGAAACTCACCGGCCTGTCTCCTGCCTTCCAAAGATCCTGCTCCAGCGACGCCTTCCAAAGGGACCAGCGACCTAGACATCCTCTGAGGACTGCCCCTGCTTCGAAAAGACAAGAAACTCCCGAGGACAGCGGACCTGCTCCAAGAAAAGCTGCAACTTTGTTTCCAGCAGCTTTAAAGAACCCTGCAAGCTCCCCGCAAGAAGCGTGAGGCTTGCAACACTGCACCCGGCGACCCCGACTCGGCTGGTGGCGATCCAACACCTCAGGAGGGACCCCAGGACTACTCTGATACTGTGAGTACCAAAACCTGTCCCCCCTGAGCCCCCACAGCGCCGCCTGCAGAGGGAATCCCGAGGCTTCCCCTGACCGCGACTCTTTGAACCTAAAGTCCCGACGCCTGGGAGAGACCCTGCACCCGCAGCCCCCAGGACCTGAAGGACCGGACTTTCACTGGAGAAGTGACCCCCAGGAGTCCCTCTCCCTTGCCCAAGTGGAGGTTTCCCCGAGGAATCCCCCCCTTGCCTGCCTGCAGCGCTGAAGAGATCCCGAGATCTCTCATAGACTAACATTGAAAACCCGACGCTTGTTTCTACACTGCACCCGGCCGCCCCCGCGCTGCTGAGGGTGAAATTTCTGTGTGGACTTGTGCCCCCCCCGGTGCCCTACAAAACCCCCCTGGTCTGCCCTCCGAAGACGCGGGTACTTACCTGCAAGCAGACCGGAACCGGGGCACCCCCTTCTCTCCATTCTAGCCTATGTGTTTTGGGCACCACTTTGAACTCTGCACCTGACCGGCCCTGAGCTGCTGGTGTGGTGACTTTGGGGTTGCTCTGAACCCCCAACGGTGGGCTACCTTGGACCAAGAACTGAACCCTGTAAGTGTCTTACTTACCTGGTAAAACTAACCAAAACTTACCTCCCCCAGGAACTGTGAAAATTGCACTAAGTGTCCACTTTTAAAACAGCTATTTGTCAATAACTTGAAAAGTATACATGCAATTTTGATGATTGGAAGTTCCTAAAGTACTTACCTGCAATACCTTTCGAATGAGATATTACATGTAGAATTTGAACCTGTGGTTCTTAAAATAAACTAAGAAAAGATATTTTTCTATATAAAAACCTATTGGCTGGATTTGTCTCTGAGTGTGTGTACCTCATTTATTGTCTATGTGTATGTGCAACAAATGCTTAACACTACTCCTTGGATAAGCCTACTGCTCGACCACACTACCACAAAATAGAGCATTAGTATTATCTATTTTTACCACTATTTTACCTCTAAGGGGAACCCTTGGACTCTGTGCATGCTATTCCTTACTTTGAAATAGCACATACAGAGCCAACTTCCTACATTGGTGGATCAGCGGTGGGGTACAAGACTTTGCATTTGCTGGACTACTCAGCCAATACCTGATCACACGACAAATTCCAAAATTGTCATTAGAAATTGATTTTTGCAATTTGAAAAGTTTTCTAAATTCTTAAAAGACCTGCTAGGGCCTTGTGTTAGATCCTGTTTAGCATTTCTTTTAGAGTTTAAAAGTTTGTAAAAGTTTGAATTAGATTCTAGAACCAGTTGTAGATTCTTAAAAAGTATTCCAACTTTTAGAAGCAAAATGTCTAGCACAGATGTGACTGTGGTGGAACTCGACACCACACCTTACCTCCATCTTAAGATGAGGGAGCTAAGATCACTCTGTAAAATAAAGAAAATAACAATGGGCCCCAAACCTACCAAAATACAGCTCCAGGAGCTTTTGGCAGAGTTTGAAAAGGCCAACCCCTCTGAGGGTGGCAACTCAGAGGAAGAGGATAGTGACTTGGAGGACAATTCCCCCCTACCAGTCCTATCTAGGGAGAACAGGGTCCCTCAAACCCTGACTCCAAAAATAATAGTCAGAGATGCTGGTTCCCTCACAGGAGAGACCAACACCTCTGAAATCACTGAGGATAGCCCCAGTGAAGAGGACATCCAGTTAGCCAGGATGGCCAAAAGATTGGCTTTGGAAAGACAGATCCTAGCCATAGAGAGGGAAAGACAAGAGATGGGCCTAGGACCCATCAATGGTGGCAGCAACATAAATAGGGTCAGAGATTCTCCTGACATGTTGAAAATCCCTAAAGGGATTGTAACTAAATATGAAGATGGTGATGACATCACCAAATGGTTCACAGCTTTTGAGAGGGCTTGTGTAACCAGAAAAGTGAACAGATCTCACTGGGGTGCTCTCCTTTGGGAAATGTTCACAGGAAAGTGTAGGGATAGACTCCTCACACTCTCTGGACAAGATGCAGAATCTTATGACCTCATGAAGGGTACCCTGATTGAGGGCTTTGGATTCTCCACTGAGGAGTACAGGATTAGGTTCAGGGGGGCTCAAAAATCCTCGAGCCAGACCTGGGTTGACTTTGTTGACTACTCAGTGAAAACACTAGATGGTTGGATTCAAGGCAGTGGTGTAAGTAATTATGATGGGCTGTACAATTTATTTGTGAAAGAACACCTGTTAAGTAATTGTTTCAATGATAAACTGCATCAGCATCTGGTAGACCTAGGACCAATTTCTCCCCAAGAATTGGGAAAGAAGGCGGACCATTGGGTCAAGACAAGGGTGTCCAAGACTTCAACAGGGGGTGACCAAAAGAAAGGGGTCACAAAGACTCCCCAGGGGAAGGGTGATGAGACAACCAAAACTAAAAATAGTAAAGAGTCTTCTACAGGCCCCCAAAAACCTGCACAGGAGGGTGGGCCCAGAGCCTCTTCACAAAACAATGGGTACAAGGGTAAAAACTTTGATCCCAAAAAGGCCTGGTGTCATAGCTGTAAACAGCATGGACACCAAACTGGAGACAAGGCCTGTCCCAAGAAAGGTTCCACTCCAAACTCCCATCCAGGTAACACTGGTATGGCTAGTCTCCAAGTGGGATCAACAGTGTGCCCAGAGCAAATCAGGGTCCACACTGAAGCTACTCTAGTTTCTGAGGGTGGGGTGGATTTAGCCACACTAGCTGTCTGGCCGCCTAACATGCAAAAATACAGACAGCAACTCTTAATTAATGGGACTAGAATAGAGGGCCTGAGGGATACAGGTGCCAGTGTCACCATGGTGACAGAGAAACTGGTTTCCCCTGGCCAATACCTGACTGGAAAAACTTACACAGTCACCAACGCTGACAATCAGAGAAAAGTACATCCCATGGCAATGGTTACTTTAGAATGGGGAGGGGTCAATGGCCTGAAACAGGTGGTGGTCTCCTCAAATATCCCAGTGGACTGTCTGCTTGGAAATGACCTGGAGTCCTCAGCATGGGCTGAGGTAGAACTAAAAACCCATGCAGCAATGCTGGGTATCCCTGAACTGGTGTGTGTGAAAACCAGAGCACAATGCAAGGCACAGGGTGAACAAGTAGAGCTGGAGTCTGGAAGAATGGCCCAGCCTACCAAGAGGAAAGGAAAGTCAGTTGGGAAACCCACTGCAACACAGCAAAAGAAAGGGAACCTCTCTTCTCAGGAAGAAGTTCTGCCCTCTGAGGGAACTGAGCCTTTGGAGCTTGAACCTTACCAGGTTGAGCTCTTAGGCCCAGGGGGACCCTCCAGGGAGGAGCTGTGTAAGGGACAAGAAACCTGTCCCTCTCTTGAAGGCCTTAGGCAGCAAGCTGCTGAAGAGTCCAAAGGCAAGAAAAATGGAACCCATAGGGTCTATTGGGAAGATGGACTCCTGTACACTGAGGCCAGAGACCCCAAACCTGGTGCCACTAGGAGAGTGGTAGTGCCTCAGCTGTTCAGAGAGTTCATCCTAACATTGGCCCATGACATTCCCCTTGCTGGACATTTGGGACAAACCAAGACGTGGGAGAGGTTAGTCAACCACTTCTACTGGCCCAATATGTCCAACATGATTAAGGAGTTTTGCCTCTCCTGCCCCACCTGTCAAGCCAGTGGTAAGACAGGTGGGCATCCAAAGGCCCCCCTCATTCCACTTCCAGTGGTGGGGGTTCCCTTTGAAAGAGTGGGTGTGGACATAGTTGGTCCACTGGAACCTCCCACAGCCTCAGGAAATATGTATATCCTGGTAGTAGTGGATCATGCTACCAGGTATCCTGAAGCTATTCCCCTTAGGTCGACTACTGCCCCTGCAGTAGCCAAGGCCCTCATTGGTATCTTTACCAGAGTGGGTTTCCCTAAGGAGGTGGTGTCTGACAGAGGTACCAACTTCATGTCAGCATACCTAAAGCACATGTGGAATGAGTGTGGAGTGACTTATAAATTCACTACCCCATACCATCCACAAACTAATGGCTTGGTTGAGAGATTCAACAAGACATTAAAAGGCATGATCATGGGGCTCCCAGAAAAGCTCAAAAGGAGATGGGATGTCCTCTTGCCATGTCTGCTTTTCGCTTACAGAGAGGTGCCACAGAAGGGAGTAGGATTCTCACCCTTTGAACTTCTGTTTGGTCATCCTGTAAGGGGACCACTTGCCCTTGTTAAAGAAGGCTGGGAGAGACCTCTCCATGAGCCTAAACAGGACATAGTGGACTATGTACTTGGCCTTCGCTCTAGAATGGCAGAGTACATGGAAAAGGCAACCAAAAACCTTGAGGCCAGCCAACAGCTCCAGAAGTTTTGGTATGACCAAAAGGCTGCACTGGTTGAGTTCCAACCAGGGCAGAAAGTCTGGGTTCTGGAGCCTGTGGCTCCCAGGGCACTCCAGGACAAATGGAGTGGCCCTTACCCAGTACTAGAGAGGAAGAGTCAGGTCACCTACTTGGTGGACCTGGGCACAAGCAGGAGCCCCAAGAGGGTGATCCATGTAAACCGCCTTAAGCTCTTCCACGACAGGGCTGATGTCAATCTGTTGATGGTAACAGATGAGGATCAGGAGGCAGAGAGTGAACCTCTCCCTGATCTTCTGTCATCAGACCCAAAAGATGGTACAGTAGATGGAGTGATCTACTCAGACACCCTCTCTGGCCAACAGCAAGCTGATTGTAGGAGAGTCCTACAACAGTTTCCTGAACTCTTCTCCTTAACCCCTGGACAGACACACCTGTGTACCCATGATGTGGACACAGGAGACAGCATGCCTGTCAAGAACAAAATCTTTAGACAGTCTGACCATGTTAAGGAAAGCATCAAGGTGGAAGTCCACAAGATGCTGGAATTGGGAGTAATTGAGCGCTCTGACAGCCCCTGGGCTAGCCCAGTGGTCTTAGTCCCCAAACCTCACACCAAAGATGGAAAGAAAGAGATGAGGTTTTGTGTGGACTACAGAGGGCTCAATTCTGTCACCAAGACAGATGCCCATCCAATTCCAAGAGCTGATGAGCTCATTGATAAATTAGGTGCTGCCAAATTTCTAAGTACCTTTGACTTGACAGCAGGGTACTGGCAAATAAAAATGGCACCTGGAGCAAAAGAAAAGACAGCATTCTCCACACCTGATGGGCATTATCAGTTTACTGTTATGCCCTTTGGTTTAAAGAATGCCCCTGCCACCTTCCAAAGGTTGGTGAATCAAGTCCTTGCTGGCTTGGAGTCCTTTAGCACAGCTTATCTTGATGATATTGCTGTCTTTAGCTCCACCTGGCAGGATCACCTGGTCCACCTGAGGAAGGTTTTGAAGGCTCTGCAATCTGCAGGCCTCTCTATCAAGGCATCCAAATGCCAGATAGGGCAGGGAACTGTGGTTTACTTGGGACACCTTGTAGGTGGAGGCCAAGTTCAGCCACTCCAACCCAAGATCCAGACTATTCTGGACTGGGTAGCTCCAAAAACCCAGACCCAAGTCAGGGCATTCCTTGGCTTGACTGGGTATTACAGGAGGTTTGTGAAGGGATATGGATCCATTGTGACAGCCCTCACTGAACTCACCTCCAAGAAAATGCCCAAGAAAGTAAACTGGACTGTGGAATGCCAACAGGCCTTTGACACCCTGAAACAGGCAATGTGCTCAGCACCAGTTCTAAAAGCTCCAGATTATTCTAAGCAGTTCATTGTGCAGACTGATGCCTCTGAACATGGGATAGGGGCAGTTTTGTCCCAAACAAATGATGATGGCCTTGACCAGCCTGTTGCTTTCATTAGCAGGAGGTTACTCCCCAGGGAGCAGCGTTGGAGTGCCATTGAGAGGGAGGCCTTTGCTGTGGTTTGGTCCCTGAAGAAGCTGAGACCATACCTCTTTGGGACTCACTTCCTAGTTCAAACTGACCACAGACCTCTCAAATGGCTGATGCAAATGAAAGGTGAAAATCCTAAACTGTTGAGGTGGTCCATCTCCCTACAGGGAATGGACTTTATAGTGGAACACAGACCTGGGACTGCCCATGCCAATGCAGATGGCCTTTCCAGGTTCTTCCACTTAGAAAATGAAGACTCTCTTGGGAAAGGTTAGTCTCATCCTCTTTCGTTTGGGGGGGGGTTGTGTAAGGAAATGCCTCCTTGGCATGGTTGCCCCCTGACTTTTTGCCTTTGCTGATGCTATGTTTACAATTGAAAGTGTGCTGAGGCCTGCTAACCAGGCCCCAGCACCAGTGTTCTTTCCCTAACCTGTACTTTTGTATCCACAATTGGCAGACCCTGGCATCCAGATAAGTCCCTTGTAACTGGTACTACTAGTACCAAGGGCCCTGATGCCAAGGAAGGTCTCTAAGGGCTGCAGCATGTCTTATGCCACCCTGGAGACCTCTCACTCAGCACAGACACACTGCTTGCCAGCTTGTGTGTGCTAGTGAGGACAAAACGAGTAAGTCGACATGGCACTCCCCTCAGGGTGCCATGCCAGCCTCTCACTGCCTATGCAGTATAGGTAAGCCACCCCTCTAGCAGGCCTTACAGCCCTAAGGCAGGGTGCACTATACCATAGGTGAGGGTACCAGTGCATGAGCATGGTACCCCTACAGTGTCTAGACAAAACCTTAGACATTGTAAGTGCAGGGTAGCCATAAGAGTATATGGTCTGGGAGTTTGTCAAACACGAACTCCACAGCACCATAATGGCTACACTGAAAACTGGGAAGTTTGGTATCAAACTTCTCAGCACAATAAATGCACACTGATGCCAGTGTACATTTTATTGTAAAATACACCACAGAGGGCACCTTAGAGGTGCCCCCTGAAACTTAACCGACTATCTGTGTAGGCTGACTAGTTTTAGCAGCCTGCCACAAACCGAGACATGTTGCTGGCCCCATGGGGAGAGTGCCTTTGTCACTCTGAGGCCAGTAACAAAGCCTACACTGGGTGGAGATGCTAACACCTCTCCCAGGCAGGAATTGTCACACCTGGCGGTGAGCCTCAAAGGCTCACCTCCTTTGTGCCAACCCAGCAGGACACTCCAGCTAGTGGAGTTGCCCGCCCCCTCCGGCCAGGCCCCACTTTTGGCGGCAAGGCCGGAGAAAATAATGAGAAAAACAAGGAGGAGTCACTGGCCAGTCAGGACAGCCCCTAAGGTGTCCTGAGCTGAAGTGACTAACTTTTAGAAATCCTCCATCTTGCAGATGGAGGATTCCCCCAATAGGGTTAGGATTGTGACCCCCTCCCCTTGGGAGGAGGCACAAAAAGGGTGTACCCACCCTCAGGGCTAGTAGCCATTGGCTACTAACCCCCCAGACCTAAACACGCCCTTAAATTTAGTATTTAAGGGCTACCCTGAACCCTAGAAAATTAGATTCCTGCAACTACAAGAAGAAGGACGGCCCAGCTGAAAACCCCTGCAGCGGAAGACCAGAAGACGACAACTGCCTTGGCTCCAGAAACTCACCGGCCTGTCTCCTGCCTTCCAAAGATCCTGCTCCAGCGACGCCTTCCAAAGGGACCAGCGACCTCGACATCCTCTGAGGACTGCCCCTGCTTCGAAAAGACAAGAAACTCCCGAGGACAGCGGACCTGCTCCAAGAAAAGCTGCAACTTTGTTTCCAGCAGCTTTAAAGAACCCTGCAAGCTCCCCGCAAGAAGCGTGAGGCTTGCAACACTGCACCCGGCGACCCCGACTCGGCTGGTGGCGATCCAACACCTCAGGAGGGACCCCAGGACTACTCTGATACTGTGAGTACCAAAACCTGTCCCCCCTGAGCCCCCACAGCGCCGCCTGCAGAGGGAATCCCGAGGCTTCCCCTGACCGCGACTCTTTGAACCTAAAGTCCCGACGCCTGGGAGAGACCCTGCACCCGCAGCCCCCAGGACCTGAAGGACCGGACTTTCACTGGAGAAGTGACCCCCAGGAGTCCCTCTCCCTTGCCCAAGTGGAGGTTTCCCCGAGGAATCCCCCCCTTGCCTGCCTGCAGCGCTGAAGAGATCCCGAGATCTCTCATAGACTAACATTGAAAACCCGACGCTTGTTTCTACACTGCACCCGGCCGCCCCCGCGCTGCTGAGGGTGAAATTTCTGTGTGGACTTGTGCCCCCCCCGGTGCCCTACAAAACCCCCCTGGTCTGCCCTCCGAAGACGCGGGTACTTACCTGCAAGCAGACCGGAACCGGGGCACCCCCTTCTCTCCATTCTAGCCTATGTGTTTTGGGCACCACTTTGAACTCTGCACCTGACCGGCCCTGAGCTGCTGGTGTGGTGACTTTGGGGTTGCTCTGAACCCCCAACGGTGGGCTACCTTGGACCAAGAACTGAACCCTGTAAGTGTCTTACTTACCTGGTAAAACTAACAAAAACTTACCTCCCCTAGGAACTGTGAAAATTGCACTAAGTGTCCACTTTTAAAACAGCTATTTGTCAATAACTTGAAAAGTATACATGCAATTTTGATGATTGGAAGTTCCTAAAGTACTTACCTGCAATACCTTTCGAATGAGATATTACATGTAGAATTTGAACCTGTGGTTCTTAAAATAAACTAAGAAAAGATATTTTTCTATATAAAAACCTATTGGCTGGATTTGTCTCTGAGTGTGTGTACCTCATTTATTGTCTATGTGTATGTGCAACAAATGCTTAACACTACTCCTTGGATAAGCCTACTGCTCGACCACACTACCACAAAATAGAGCATTAGTATTATCTATTTTTACCACTATTTTACCTCTAAGGGGAACCCTTGGACTCTGTGCATGCTATTCCTTACTTTGAAATAGCACATACAGAGCCAACTTCCTACATCTACATACTGGGGCTGGAGGAAGCAGTAAGCAATAGTTCCAGGGCTGGAATGCCTTTGAGTCTGCAAACCTACTAGCTTGTATGTTTTAAGATTTTTCACCAGTTCTTCTCTAATCTTTTTCCATAATGAGAAAGGTTGGCAAATTACTCCTGACAATGGTAGAAGTTCTTCCATGGTTGGAGAAAAAAGTGGTTGGAGGGAAAGTAAACTTGTAAACACTCAACAGATTTTCACATGAGCAAATCTACACATGTATTCTCGCTCATGCTAAAATACACTTCATAAATATTTTCTAGAAGTACAATTTCCTGTCTACTTCTGTAAGTTCTTGTGAATTAATGAAAGCCACTAATTCAAAGACATATACCGTGGCTGCACTTTTGTGACTTTCTTTAAGAATTGGGTACCTAATTAGGTCTGGTGTTAAAGGCATTTTGTTTTTATTAAACTTCTATTTCTCTCTTCATCTATCGGCTGGCATTAAGGAGGCTGCTCACATTCTGCCCTTCCACTTTGTTATGCCATTGGTGGCAATGTGTGCTTTTTGAGACCAAAAACCTTTTTTCTTTTTGCCAGTGTTTGTTACAATGGTGAGGGCCTGGTAGCTCCCACAAAAATAAAGTATTACAAAAGCCATGTTAAAACAAGATACGCATTGACAAAACCGAAAGACTCACAAAAAATGTCTGTCGGTTGGCTTTGTCAGTGATTATTTTCAAGCTTCCCATAACCTTGTTGAAAATGGTTAAACTGATTTGCCATTAGGAATATTTTTGGGAAATAGTAGCCTGCATCAACACATTTTACTAAATGACTCTTCAAAGCAATGGCATCTAAAGTTACATAGTAGCAAAGCGTTTTTTCCCCACTCGCATTTTTTCTCCTGAACATTTTATTTTAAAAGCAAAGAATCATCACTCTTATTTACAAGTTTCTGCAAACATTTACACCTAATCAGAGAGCATTGTGGGAGCATTATACTTAGCCTCATATTGTTAAACTTTTCAAACGTGTGTACACAGTTTTTTGTTTACTGGGTCCAGTCATTAGTGCAGTGTGACCTTAAAACGTTTATTTACATTGCTAACCCAATTAATGAAGGCTTATCATTAATGAACCATAAATACAAGTTTGAACAGCATTAACTTTTGGACATAATAATTACCTCAACTGCAGACAGTGCCCTTCTCTGTAAACTGGCAGTCAAAGGGTTTCTGCTGCAGGGGGTTGGGACTATTCGTCCCAAGGACAAAATAAACATGAAAACTTGGTGTCCTTGACCCCAAACAATATGAGTAGGGCGATAGGAATTCCACATCCCTGACTTGTATTTATAGTTAATTTATGCAAACCCTTTATTATGAGTGAGCACTTTAAGGAAATGTGGTAAGCTCAGGCTGCATTAATGGGATTGGTTCCATTATGAACATGTATACAGACGTTTGCAAAGTTTAACAATATAAAACTACTTATAAACACTCCCAGAATGCTATCTGATCAGGTGCAAATATTGGAAGAAGCTTGAAAGCAAGTCTGATTCTTAGCTTTCAAAATAAAATGTTCACAAAATAGTGACTAGGAAAAAAGCCTTTGCTAATATACTGTGAAATATTAGATACCATTTCTTTGACGCATAATTCAGTAAAATGTGGACGCATCCTTTAGTAAAATGTGTTGATGCATGAATGCAAAAAAAAGAAAAAAAAAAAAAGAAAAAAAAAAAAAAGCGGTGTAATCATATTCAACAAGATTATAGGAAACATGAAAAATAAACAAGCATTGGCAAAGTCAATAGGTCCGAAACTGGTGATCAGCCTTTTGGTTTTGCCAATGCGTGTCTTGTTTCAACATGGTTTTTTTGTAAAAAAACAAAAACATTATTGTTGTGGGAGCTGCCAGCCTGCGCCTTTATAATAAAACACTGGCAAAAAGAAAAATATATTTTTGGTCCCAAAAAGCACACACTGTTTAGAAGTTCATCGGACTGAACAAAAACTACTTTTATGGAGATATGCTCCTTGTGAACTAGCAGTCACGCACAGTGAAGCCAGCTATAGAAGATATAATTGTAATAAAAACAAAAAGTGTTGGATGACGTCAGACCTAAGTAAGGGCCCAATTCTTAAAGAAAGTCACAAAAGTGCACCCATGGTATATGCCCTTGCATTAGTGCAGATTTATGACTTGTGAATTCACAAGAATTTACAGAAGTAGGCCAGGAAATCGTACTTATATAAAATATTTGTGAACTATATTTTAGCACGAGCAACTATGCATGCATAGATTTCCACAAGCAAATATCTGTTGAGCTTTTAAAAGGTTACTTTCCTCCAACTATTTTTGTTCCCAACCCTGGGAGAAGTTTTACTTCTGCCCTCGTCAGGAGTACATTTCCAACCTTTTTCAGTGTGGAAAAAGACCAAAGAAGAGCTGGTGAAATTCCCAAAACATGCAAGTTAGTAGGTTTGCAGAGATTCATATGGGCATTCCATACCTGGAACTATTGCTCACTGCTACTTCCGGCCCAAGTATGTGATCTGTGGAAAGGTGGCAAAAGGAAATTGGTAGTATTCAAACTGTATTATTGTATGAGCCCTGGCATAATCAGAGATGCTGCTGGCCTGGTCATGCTGGCATGCACAGCAGGTTTTGGGCACCCATGGCAAGCTGGGAACAGAGACTGGCCGCAGACTCCATGCAGCAGGAGTTAGGATAAAAGCATTATAAAAAACAGGAAATCCAGTGGGTTGGGGCCAGCATTATAAGGTCTGGCGCAAACACCCAAAATTTCACAAACATCCCTACATTATGGTAAGCAAGATAAATGCAGGGCACAAAACCAAGCCATAACTGACACGCCCTCCACATGTAAAACACCCTGTTGCAAATGGAATTGGGGAAAAAAAACGCACAAGAATCAAAATCAAGTGATAAATATAGCAAGAGGCGTCAGATTTTCGGTTGCATAAAATAACTGGTGGGTTTTAGGAGGCTGAAAAAAACCCTTAACTCAGTTTTTAAATGTGTTTCAGTCAGTTGCGCACACACAGAGATATATATGGAAAATGTCACTTACCCAGTGTACATCTGTTCGTGGCATTAGTCGCTGCAGATTCACATGCTGTGCACAGTCCGCCATCTGGCGTTGGGCTCGGAGTGTTACAAGTTGTTTTTCTTCGAAGAAGTCTTTGCGAGTCACGAGACCGAGGGACTCCTCCCATTTCGAGTCCATTGCGCATGGGCGTCGACTCCTTCTTAGATTATTTTGCCCACAGAGGGTGAGGTAGGAGTTGTGTATGCTAGTAATAGTGCCCATGCAATGGAGTGAATGCGTATGTACATAAAAAAGTTTTAAGTAATATATTTACAAATGTACAAATGTTTAAGATCTACTTCTAAACGGCTACAGGCTCCCGGGGAGGCGGGTGGGCGCATGTGAATCTGCAGCGACTAATGCCACGAACAGATGTACACTGGGTAAGTGACATTTTCCGATCGATGGCATGTGTAGCTGCAGATACACATGCTGTGCATAGACTAGTAAGCAGTTATCTCCCCAAAAGCGGTGGTTCACCCTGTAGGAGTTGAAGTAGTTTGAAATAATGTTCTTAATACAGCTTGACCTACTGTTGCTTGTTGTGCAGTTAGCACATCTACACAGTAGTGCTTGGTAAATGTATGAGGCGTAGACCATGTTGCTGCCTTACATATTTCGTGCATTGGAATATTTCCTAGAAAGGCCATGGTAGCACCTTTCTTTCTGGTTGAGTGTGCCTTTGGTGTAATAGGCAGTTCTCTTTTAGCTTTAAAATAGCAGGTTTGAATGCACCTAACTATCCATCTAGCAACGCCTTGTTTTGAAATTGGATTTCCTGTATGAGGTTTTTGAAAGGCGACAAATAATTGTTTTGTCTTTCGAATTAGTTTTGTTCTGTCAATGTAGTACATTAGTGCTCTTTTGATGTCTAATGTATGTAGTGCTCTTTCGGCTACAGAATCTGGCTGTGGAAAGAACACTGGTAATTCTACCGTTTGATTTAGGTGGAACGGTGAAATTACTTTAGGTAAAAATTTAGGATTGGTCCGTAGAACAACTCTATTTTTGTGTATTTGAATAAATGGTTCTTGAATGGTAAATGCTTTAATCTCACTCACTCTTCTTAGAGATGTGATGGCAATTAAAAATGCAACTTTCCACGTTAAGTATTGCATTTCACAAGAGTGCATGGGCTCAAAAGGTGGACCCATGAGTCGTGTTAGGACAATGTTGAGGTTCCATGAAGGAACTGGTGGTGTTCTTGGTGGTATAATTCTCTTTAGGCCTTCCATAAACGCCTTTATGACTGGTATCCTAAACATGAAATTGAGTGCGTAATTTGTAGGTAAGCAGAAATTGCCGTAAGATGTATTTTAATGGAAGAGAAAGCTAGGTTAAATTTTTGCAAATGTAGTAAGTATCCTACTATTTCTTTTGCAGATGCGTGTAAAGGTTGAATTTGATTATTATGGCAGTAATAAACAAATCTTTTCCACTTATTTGCATAGCAGTGTCTAGTGGTAGGTTTTCTAGCTTGTTTTATGACCTCCATACATTCCTGTGTGAGGTCTAAGTGCCCGAATTCTAGGATTTCAGGAGCCAAATTGCTAGATTCAACGATGCTGGATTTGGATGTCTGATCTGTTGTTTGTGTTGTGTTAACAGATCTGGTCTGTTGGGTAGTTTGACATGAGGTACTACTGAAAGGTCTAGTAGTGTTGTGTACCAAGGTTGCCTTGCCCATGTTGGTGCTATTAGTATGAGTTTGAGTTTGTTTTGCCTCAACCTGTTTACTAGATATGGAAGGAGAGGGGGGAAAAGCGTACGCAAATATCCCTGACCAGTTCATCCATAGAGCATTGCCTTGGGATTGATCTTGTGGGTACCTGGATGCGAAGTTTTGGCATTTTGAGTTTTCTTTTGTTGCAAATAGATCTATTTGGGGTGTTCCCCAAATTTGAAAGTAATTGTTTAGTATTTGGGGGTGAATTTCCCATTTGTGGGTTTGTTGGTGATCTCGAGAGAGATTGTCTGCCAACTGGTTCTGAATCCCTGGAATAAATTGTGCTATTAGGCGAATGTGGTTGTGAATCGCTAAATGCCATATTTTTGTGTTAGGAGGCACAACTGTGTCGAGTGTGTCCCTCCTTGTTTGTTTAGATAATACATTGTTGTCATGTTGTCTGTTTTGACAAGAATGTATTTTTGGGTTATTATGGGTTGAAATGCTTTCAGCGCAAGAAATACTGCTAACAGTTCTAAGTGATTTATGTGAAACTGCCTCTGATGTATGTCCCATTGTCCTTGGATGCTGTGTTGATTGAGGTGTGCTCCCCACCCTGTCATGGAAGCATCTGTCGTTATGACGTATTGTGGCACTGGGTCTTGGAAAGGCCGCCCTCTGTTTAAATTTGTACTGTTCCACCATAGAAGCGAGATGTATGTTTGGCGGTCTATCAACACCAGATCTAGAAGTTGACCCTGTGCCTGTGACCATTGTGATGCTAGGCACTGTTGTAAAGAAATGGCTCCCTGTTGCAGTTACCCCCCACTTTTTGCCTGATACTGATGCTGACTTGACTGAGAAGTGTGCTGGGACCCTGCTAACCAGGACCCAGCACCAGTGTTCTTTCACCTAAAATGTACCATTGTCTCCACAATTGGCACAACCCTGGCACCCAGGTAAGTCCCTTGTAACTGGTACCCCTGGCACCAAGGGCCCTGATGCCAGGGAAGGTCTCTAAGGGCTGCAGCATGTCTTATGCCACCCTAGGGACCCCTCACTCAGCACAGACACACTGCTTGCCAGCTTGTGTGTGCTGGTGGGGAGAAAATGACTAAGTCAACATGGCACTCCCCTCAGGGTGCCATGCCAACCTCCCACTGCCTGTGGCATAGGTAAGTCACCCCTCTAGTAGGCCTTACAGCCCTAAGGCAGGGTGCACTATACCACAGGTGAGGGCATAGGTGCATGAGCACTATGCCCCTACAGTGTCTAAGCAAAACCTTAGACATTGTAAGTGCAGGGTAGCCATAAGAGTATATGGGCTGGGAGTCTGTCAAAAACGAACTCCACAGCTCCATAATGGCTACACTGAATACTGGGAAGTTTGGTATCAAACTTCTCAGAATAATAAACCCACACTGATGCCAGTGCTGGATTTATTAAAAAATGCACACAGAGGGCATTTTAGAGATACCCGCTGTATTTTACCCAACTGTTCAGTGCAGGACTGACTGGTCTGTGCCAGCCTGCTGCTGAGAGACGAGTGTCTGACCTCATGCGGTGAGAGCCTTTGTGCTCTCGGAGGACAGAAACAAAGCCTGCTCTGGGTGGAGGTGCTTCACACCTCCCCCCTGCAGGAACTGTAACGCCTAGCAGTGAGCTTCAAAGGCTCAAGCTACGTGTTACAATGCCCCAGGGCACTCCAGCTAGTGGAGATGCCCGCCCCCTGGACACAGCCCCCACTTTTGGCAGCAAGTCCAGGAGAAATAATGAGAATAACAAGGAGGAGTTACTGGCCAGTCAGGACAGCCCCTAAGGTGTCCTGAGCTGAGGTGACTGACTTTTAGAAATCCTCCATCTTGTAGAAGGAGGATTCCCCCAATAGGATTAGGGATGTGACCCCCTCCCCTTGGGAGGAGGCACAAAGAGGGTGTACCCACCCTCAGGGCTAGAAGCCATTGGCTACTAACCCCCCAGACCTAAACACGCCCTTAAATTTAGTATTTAAGGGCTCCCCTGAACCTAAGAATTTAGATTCCTGAACCTACAAGAAGAAGAGTGCTGAGCTGAAAAACCCCTGCAGAGGAAGAACAGAAGACACCAACTGCTTTGGCCCCAGTCCTACCGGCCTGTCTCCTGCCTTCCAAAGAAACCTGCTCCAGCGACGCTTTCCAAGGGACCAGCGACCTCTGAATCCTCTGAGGACTGCCCTGCTTCAAGAAAGACAAGAAACTCCTGAGGACAGCGGCACTGCTCCAAAAGAACTGCAACTTTGTTTCAAGGAGCAGACTTAAAGACCCCTGCAACTCCCCGCAAGAAGCGTGAGACTTGCAACACTGCACCCGGCGACCCCGACTCGACTGGTGGAGAACCAACACCTCAGGGAGGACCCTCCGGCGACTCCGAGACCGTGAGTAACCAAAGTTGTCCCCCCTGAGCCCCCACAGCGACACCTGCAGAGGGAATCCCGAGGCTCCCCCTGACCGCGACTGCCTGAACTCCATTTCCCGACGGCTGGAAAAGACCCTGCACCCGCAGCCCCCAGCACCTAAAGGAACGGAACTCCTGTGCAGGAGTGACCCCCAGGAGGCCCTCTCCCTTGCCCAGGTGGTGGCTACCCCGAGGAGCCCCCCCCTTGCCTGCCTGCGACGCTGAAGAGATCCCTTGATCTCTCATTGGAAACCATTGTAAACCCGACGCGTGTTCGCACACTGCACCCGGCCGCCCCCGCGCTGCTGAGGGTGTACTTTTTGTGCTGACTTGTGTCCCCCCCGGTGCCCTACAAAACCCCCCTGGTCTGCCCTCCGAAGACGCGGGTACTTACCTGCTGGCAGACCGGAACTGGGGCACCCCCTTCTCTCCATTGAAGCCTATGCGTTTTGGGCACCTCTTTGACCTCTGCACCTGACCGGCCCTGAGCTGCTGGTGTGGTAACTTTGGGGTTGCTCTGAACCCCCAATGGTGGGCTACCTTGGACCCAAACCTGAGACTTGTAAGTGATTTACTTACCTGACAAAAACTTACCTCCCCAGGAACTCTGAAAATTGCACTAAGTGTCCACTTTTAAAACAGCTTATTGTGTTTTATGTAAAAAGTATACATGCTAATGTAATGATTCAAAGTTCCTAAAGTACTTATTTGCAATACCTTTCAAATGAGATATTACATGTAGAAATTGAACCTGTGGTTCTTAATAATAAACTAAGAAAATATATTTTTCTATAATAAAACCTATTGGCTTGGATTTGTCTCTGAGTGTGTGTTCCTCATTTATTGCCTGTGTGTATGTACAACAAATGCTTAACACTACTCCTTTGATAAGCCTACTGCTCGACCACACTACCACAAAATAGAGCATTAGTATTATCTCTTTTTGCCACTATCTTACCTCTAAGGGGAACCCTTGGACTCTGTGCATACTATTCCTTACTTTGAAATAGTGCATACAGAGCCAACTTCCTACATTGGTGGATCAGCGGTGGGGTACAAGACTTTGCATTTGCTGGACTACTCAGCCAATACCTGATCACACGACAAATTCCAAAAATTGTCATTAGAACTTGATTTTTTGCAATTTGAAATTTTTCTAAATTCTTAAAAGACCTGCTAGGGCCTTGTGTTAGATCCTGTTCAGCATTTCTTTTAGAGTTTAAAAGTTTGGTAAAAGTTTGAATTAGATTCTAGAACTAGTTTTTAGATTCTTAAAAAGTATTCCAACTTTTAGAAGCATAATGTCTAGTGCAGAGATGAATGTGGTGGAACTCGACACCACACCTTACCTCCATCTTAAGATGAGGGAGCTAAGGTCACTCTGTAAAATAAAGAAAATAGTAATGGGCCCCAGACCTTCCAAACTACAGCTCCAGGAGCTGTTGGCAGAGTTTGAAAAGGCCAACCCCTCTGAGGATGGCAACACAGAGGATGATGATAGTGACTTGGAGGGTGATTCCCCCCTACCAGTCCTATCTAGGGAAGACAGGGCCTCTCAAGCCCTGACTCCACAAATCATAGTCAGAGATGCTGGTTCCCTCACAGGAGGGACCAACCTCTCTGAAATCACTGAGGATAACTCCAGTGAAGAGGACATCCAGTTAGCCAGGATGGCCAAAAGATTGGCTTTGGAAAGACAGATCCTAGCCATAGAAAGGGAAAGACAAGAGATGGGCCTAGGACCCATCAATGGTGGCAGCAACATAAATAGGGTCAGAGATTCTCCTGACATGTTGAAAATCCCTAAAGGGATTGTAACTAAATATGAAGATGGTGATGACATCACCAAATGGTTCACAGCTTTTGAGAGGGCTTGTGTAACCGGAAAAGTGAACAAATCTCACTGGGGTGCTCTCCTTTGGGAAATGTTCACAGGAAAGTGTAGGGATAGACTCCTCACACTCTCTGGAAAAGATGCAGAATCTTATGACCTCATGAAGGGTACCCTGATTGAGGGCTTTGGATTCTCCACTGAGGACTATAGAATTAGATTCAGGGGGGCTAAAAAATCCTCGAGCCAGACCTGGGTTGATTTTGTAGACTACTCAGTGAAAACACTGGATGGTTTGGTAACTGGAAATGAAGGGCATGACTATGTTGGGCTTTATAATTTGTTTATGAAAGAACACATTTTAAGTAACTGCTTCAATGAAAAGTTGCATCAGTATTTGGTAGACCTAGGTCCAATTTCTCCCCAAGAATTGGGAAAGAAGGCAGACCACTGGGTCAAGACTAGGGTAACCAAAACTTCCACTGGGGGTGACCAAAAGAAAGGGGTTACAAAGCCTCCCCAGGAGAAAGTGGGTGACACTAGAAATAAAGAAAAAGAGTCCTCTGTAGGCCCCCAAAAACCATACCAGGTGGGTGGGCCCCGAGACAACCCAAAACAAAGGTGGGTACCAGGGTAAGAACTGGTATGCCACTAAGGCATGGTGCCAAAACTGTAGACAGACAGGGCACCACACCAAGGACACTTCTTGTCCCAAAAACAAACCCCCTAGCAAAATCCCAGGGGTGACCAGTGTAGCCATTGGGGATGACTCCTCAGATGAGGAGGTCTTCATAGCCTTCAACTGGAAAAAGGGCCCAACAGGTGAGTTGGAGATTCCAGAGGGAAGTAGACACTTCCACCACCTACTGGTGAATGGAATCCCAGCCACTGCCCTGAGAGACACTTGTGCCAGTCACACTATTGTGCATGACAGGCTGGTGTTCTCAAACCAGTACATCCCAGGTGAGATGGCCAGAGTAAGAGTTAGCCCAGACAGGGTCACTGATAGGCCTGTGGCTTTTGTGCCCATAGAAGTGGGTGGGACTTTTAGCTGGAGAAGGGTGGTAGTCAGTACAGACCTCCCCCTTGATTGTCTCCTTGGAAATGACTACCCAGAGGTTAGTCAGAGCCCAAGAGAGGAACTGGTCCAGTGCCAGTCCTCTCCCAAGGATTCTGGAGGTCCTGCCCCTGCAGTAACTGCAAGCAGGCCCCAGAAGAAAAATAATAGAAAACAGTGTAGGAAGGGTGGACAACCTTTAGCCAAGGTTCCAGCAAGCCAAGGAGATTCTGCTCCAGTAGGGGAGAACTCCAAGAGTGGCTCTGATAAAGTCCAACCTGACCCACAAGAAGTCCTGGCTAGTCAGGCAACTGTTAAGCCTGAGTGGGTGGCTCCTCAGCTAACAGAAGAAAGAGTGGAAGAAGGATGTTTACTACAAGATGTGGTAACCCCCCACTCTAATACAGCAGACAGGCACCCTGAACCCAAAGAAGCCTGTAACCTAGCCCCTTCCCTTGTAGGTGAAGAGCTAAAGGTGTGGTTCTGGGCACTGACAGCTGTCAGTGGCCTCTGCTGGGTGTTAGCCTTTATGGCTGCACTATCCTTGGCATGGTGGTCTGACCCCCTGCCAAATAGCAAGTTAGGCCCCCTGACCCTGTTGGTCATGGTGGGGTTACTCCAGCTCTGGGTAACCTCTTTGGGTAAGCTAGGGGTGACCCTGGCTAAGATAAGATTAGCAGAGGTGGATACCTCTAACCCCAAAATAGAGAGAATGGGTGGAGACATTAAAGACACAGACAAGAGGCAATTCAGACTAGGTCCTATCACTGTGGAAGTGGGTCAGTTCCCCAGAGGGAAGGACCTGAACAGGAGGATGTAAGGCAGAGTAGGCCCTGCAACAAACCAGCCTATTTCCTCTACTCTTCCTCGCCTGACAGACTAGGAAGACTCTCCCAGCTTTGGCTGAGTCTCCTGGCCTTTGGGCTGGGGGGGGGCTTGTGTAAAGAAATGGCTCCCTGTTGCAGTTACCCCCCACTTTTTGCCTGATACTGATGCTGACTTGACTGAGAATTGTGCTGGGACCCTGCTAACCAGGACCCAGCACCAGTGTTCTTTCACCTAAAATGTACCATTGTCTCCACAATTGGCACAACCCTGGCACCCAGGTAAGTCCCTTGTAACTGGTACCCCTGGTACCAAGGGCCCTGATGCCAGGGAAGGTCTCTAAGGGCTGCAGCATGTCTTATGCCACCCTAGGGACCCCTCACTCAGCACAGACACACTGCTTGCCAGCTTGTGTGCGCTGGTGGGGAGAAAATGACTAAGTCGACATGGCATTCCCCTCAGGGTGCCATGCCAACCTCCCACTGCCTGTGGCATAGGTAAGTCACCCCTCTAGTAGGCCTTACAGCCCTAAGGCAGGGTGCACTATACCACAGGTGAGGGCATAGGTGCATGAGCACTATGCCCCTACAGTGTCTAAGCAAAACCTTAGACATTGTAAGTGCAGGGTAGCCATAAGAGTATATGGGCTGGGAGTCTGTCAAAAACGAACTCCACAGCTCCATAATGGCTACACTGAATACTGGGAAGTTTGGTATCAAACTTCTCAGAATAATAAACCCACACTGATGCCAGTGTTGGATTTATTAAAAAATGCACACAGAGGGTATCTTAGAGATACCCCCTGTATTTTACCCAACTGTTCAGTGCAGGACTGACTGGTCTGTGCCAGCCTGCTGCTGAGAGACGAGTGTCTGACCTCATGCGGTGAGAGCCTTTGTGCTCTCTGAGGACAGAAACAAAGCCTGCTCTGGGTGGAGGTGCTTCACACCTCCCCCCTGCAGGAACTGTAACACCTAGCAGTGAGCTTCAAAGGCTCAAGCTACGTGTTACAATGCCCCAGGGCACTCCAGCTAGTGGAGATGCCCGCCCCCCTGGACACAGCCCCCACTTTTGGCGGCAAGTCCAGGAGAAATAATGAGAATAACAAGGAGGAGTCATTGGCCAGTCAGGACAGCCCCTAAGGTGTCCTGAGCTGAGGTGACTGACTTTTAGAAATCCTCCATCTTGTAGAAGGATTCCCCCAATAAGATTAGGGATGTGACCCCCTCCCCTTGGGAGGAGGCACAAAGAGGGTGTACCCACCCTCAGGGCTAGTAGCCATTGGCTACTAACCCCCCAGACCTAAACACGCCCTTAAATTTAGTATTTAAGGGCTCCCCTGAACCTAAGAATTTAGATTCCTGAACCTACAAGAAGAAGACGACTGCTGAGCTGAAAAACCCCTGCAGAGGAAGAACAGAAGACACCAACTGCTTTGGCCCCAGTCCTACCGGCCTGTCTCCTGCCTTCCAAAGAAACCTGCTCCAGCAACGCTTTCCAAGGGACCAGCGACCTCTGAATCCTCTGAGGACTGCCCTGCTTCAAGAAAGACAAGAAACTCCCGAGGACAGCGGCACTGCTCCAAAAGAACTGCAACTTTGTTTCAAGGAGCAGACTTAAAGACCCCTGCAACTCCCCGCAAGAAGCGTGAGACTTGCAACACTGCACCCGGCGACCCCGACTCGACTGGTGGAGAACCAACACCTCAGGGAGGACCCTTCGGCGACTCCGAGACCGTGAGTAACCAAAGTTGTCCCCCCTGAGCCCCCACAGCGACGCCTGCAGAGGGAATCCCGAGGCTCCCCCTGACCGCGATTTCCCGACGGCTGGAAAAGACCCTGCACCCGCACCCCCCAGCACCTAAAGGAACGGAACTCCTGTGCAGGAGTGACCCCCAGGAGGCCCTCTCCCTAGCCCAGGTGGTGGCTACCCCGAGGAGCCCCCCCCTTGCCTGCGACGCTGAAGAGATCCCTTGATCTCTCATTGGAAACCATTGTAAACCCGACACGTGTTCGCACACTGCACCCGGCCACCCCCGCGCTGCGGAGGGTGTACTTTTTGTGCTGACTTGTGTCCCCCCAGGTGCCCTACAAAACCCCCCTGGTCTGCCCTCCGAAGACGCGGGTACTTACCTGCTGGCAGACCGGAACTGGGGCACCCCCTTCTCTCCATTGAAGCCTATGCGTTTTGGGCACCTCTTTGACCTCTGCACCTGACCGGCCCTGAGCTGCTGGTGTGGTAACTTTGGGGTTGCTCTGAACCCCCAACGGTGGGCTACCTTGGACCAAAAACTGAAACCTGTAAGTGACTTACTTACCTGTGAAAACTAACATTACTTTACCTCCCCCAGGAACTGTGAAAATTGCACTAAGTGTCCACTTTTAAAACAGCTTATTGTGTTTTATGTGAAAAGTATACATGCTAATGAAATGATTCAAAGTTCCTAAAATACTTACCTGCAATACCTTTCAAATGAGATATTACATGTAAAATTTGAACCTGTGGTTCTTAAAATAAACTAAGAAAAGATATTTTTCTATAACAAAACCTATTGGCTGGATTTGTCTCTGAGTGTGTGTTCCTCATTTATTGCCTGTGTGTATGTACAACAAATGCTTAACACTACTCCTTTGATAAGCCTACTGCTCGACCACACTACCACAAAATAGAGCATTAGTATTATCTCTTTTTGCCACTATCTTACCTCTAAGGGGAACCCTTGGACTCTGTGCATACTATTCCTTACTTTGAAATAGTGCATACAGAGCCAACTTCCTACAACTGTTGTAAGGGCCGCATGTGCAATCTTGCGTTTGGGACAATGGCTATGCATGAAGACATCATGCCTAGGAGTTTCATTACCATTTTGACTTGTATCTTTTGTGTTGGATACATGGCCTGTATTACCTTGTGAAATGTTTGAACCCTTTGTGGACTTGGAGTGGCAATCCCTTTTGCTGTGTTGATTGTCGCTCCTAAGTATTGCTGTGTTTGACACGGCAAAAGGTGTGACTTCGCGTAGTTGATCGAGAAACCTAGCCTGTGAAGGGTTTGTATGACGTAGTTTGTGTGCTGTGAACACTGTCTTAGCGTGTTGGTTTTGATTAACCAGTCGTCTAAGTACGGGAACACATGTATTTGCTGCCTTCTGATATGTGCAGCTACTACCGCCAGGCATTTTGTAAAAACTCTTGGCGCAGTTGTTATTCCGAATGGCAACACTTTGAATTGGTAATGTATTCCTTGGAATACGAACCTTAGGTATTTCCTGTGTGAAGGATGTATTGGTATATGGAAATACGCATCTTTTAGATCTAATGTTGTCATGTAGTCTTGCTGTTTGAGCAGTGGGATTATGTCTTGTAACGTGACCATGTGAAAGTGGTCTGATTTGATGTAAGTATTTAGTGTTCTGAGATCTAGTATTGGTCTCAGAGTTTTGTCCTTTTTGGGTATTAGAAAGTACAGTGAGTAAACTCCTGTGTTTTTCTGTTGAATTGGAACTAATTCTATTGCGTCCTTTTGTAGCAATGCTTGAACTTCTATTCCTAGAAGATCTATATGTTGTTTTGACATATTGTGTGTTTTCGGTGGGACGTTTGGAGGGAATTGGCGAAATTCTATGCAATAACCATGCTGGATAATTGCTAAGACCCAAGTGTCTGTTGTTATTTCCTCCCAAAGTTTGTAAAATTGGCTTAGTCTTCCCCCCACAGGTGTTATGTGATGGGAGTGTGTGACTTGTGAGTCACTGCTTATTTTGAGGGGTTTTGGGGCCTTGGAATTTTCCTCTATTTTTTGGGAATTGGCCCCCTCTAAATTGCCCCCGAAAACCTCCCCTTTGATATTGACCCGGGTAGGTAGGCCTTGTTTGTGAGGTTGTGGTTTCTGTGGGTTGACCTCGAAACCCTCCCCTAAAAGGTGTTTTCCGAAATGTGCCTCTGCTCTGCGGGGAGTAGAGTGCGCCCATGGCTTTGGCTGTATCGGTGTCCTTTTTGAGTTTTTCGATGGCAGTGTCTACCTCCGGCCCAAACAATTGCTGTTCATTAAACGGCATATTGAGCACAGCCTGCTGGATTTCCGGTTTGAACCCAGAAGTGCGCAGCTATGCGTGCCTCCGTATTGCGACTGCAGTGTTTATTGTCCTTGCAGCTGTATCTGCTGCATCCATGGAAGACCGTATCTGATTATTTGAGATGCTTTGTCCCTCTTCCACCACCTGTTGCGCTCTTTTTTGGAACTCCTTGGGTAAGTGTTCGATGAAATGTTGCATTTCATCCCAGTGAGCCCTGTCGTATCTTGCCAAAAGTGCTTGTGAATTGGCAATACGCCACTGATTTGCTGCTTGTACTGCAACCCTTTTTCCCGCAGCATCAAATTTGTGGCTCTCCTTGTCTGGAGGTGGTGCGTCGCCTGAGGTATGAGAGTTGGCTCTCTTACGAGCTTCCCCCACAACTACTGAGTCTGGTGTTAGTTGTGTTGTAATATATATTGGATCTGTGGGCGGTGGCTTATATTTTTTCTCCACCCTTGGAGTTATGGCTCTGCCTTTAACTGGATCCTGAAAAATTTGTTTTGAATGTCTTAGCATTCCTGGGAGCATGGGAAGGCATTGATACTGGCTATGAGTGGAGGATAGGGTGTTAAAGAGAAAGTCATCCTCAATTGGTTCCGAATGTAAGGAGACATTGTGAAACTCGGCTGCCCTTGCGACCACCTGTGTATAGGATGTACTGTCCTCAGGTGGTGACGGTTTTGTAGGATAAGAGTCTGGGCTATTGTCAGACACTGGAGCATCGTAGAGGTCCCATGCATCGGGATCATCCTGACTCATTGTGGTATGAGCTGGTGAGTGCATCAGTGGTGGAGTGGTTGCTGGTGATGCATGTATTGATGGTGGTGGAGACGGTGGTGGGGTTGTTTTCCGTGCCACCTTTGCATGTGGTTGCTTGTCCTTTTGTTGAAAGGCAAGTTTCCTTTTTATTTTGATTGGGGGAAGAGTGGTTATCTTCCCTGTGTCCTCATGAATATGAAGCCTTCTTTGTGTGTAGTCAGGCTCTACAGCTTGAAGCTCCTCTCCAAATCTGTGTAATTGGGAGGTTAATCCATGTTCCTCTGTATAGGAACTAGTTCTCTGCTCCGAGGTTGGCTATTTCGGAACCGAAACCTTTTCGGAAGTCTTTTTAGGCTCCGAAGAAACCTTCTTTGTTTTCGGCGTGGTGTCTCGGTGCCGAAATTCTTGGGTGCTGCTGTCTCTGTGCCGAAGTTTCTCGGAGCCGATGTCTCGGCTCCGAGGTTGCTGTGTGGCGGTATCTCGACCGGAGATTGAACCGGAATTGAACAACAACATGCCCTTTTTCGGTGCCTTGGATGGGTCACCTAGTTTTCAGGTTAAGCCATGGCCTGTTGGCGGTGGCGTCCCCTGGGCTTTTGTAGACTTCTCGTGAGTCTTGCTTTTCGACGTCTTACTCACGGTTTGGTGTGTTTCTTCGGCGTCGAGTTCTTCAGAATCCGACTCGCGGATAGAGAAAGCTTCTTCTTCCTCCTCGAAGCGTTCTTGACCAGTCGGAGTGGACGCCATTTGCAGTCTCCTGGCTCTTCGGTCTCTCAGCGTCTTCCTCGACCGAAACGCTCGACAGGCTTCACACGTATCCTCCTTGTGCTCGGGGGACAAGCACAAGTTACAGACCAGATGGTGATCCGTATACGGATACTTGTGATGGCATTTTGGGCAGAAGCGGAATGGGGTCCGTTCTATGAGCCTAGAAGTCGCACGTGACCGGGCCGATTAGGCCCCGACGGGGGATCGAAAAAAACCCGAAGGGCCACCGGAGCTCTTCAGAATTCGGTGTCGATTTGTTCTAACTAACCCGATACCGAACGCAAACAATACCAATGTTTTTTTCCGAGATTCTAACTAACTTTCCGACCCGAAACACAGAGCAAAAAGGAACACGTCCGAACCCGATGGCGGAAAAAAAACAATCTAAGATGGAGTCGACGCCCATGCGCAATGGACTCGAAATGGGAGGAGTCCCTTGGTCTCGTGACTCGAAAAGACTTCTTCGAAGAAAAACAACTTGTAACACTCCGAGCCCAACACCAGATGGCGGACTGTGCACAGCATGTGAATCTGCAGCTACACATGCCATCGAACATATATATATACACACACACACACACACACACACACACAAATAAAGAAATCTGAAAGAAGCAACCAACTGATAAAAAAAAGTGTTTCTTTGTAAGCTTTCACATAAGTATCACTTCATCAAGCAAGCTCTCAATGAGGTCTGTGTATTTATGTTAATTTGTTTATGTATTGCTTAAGAATGCATTTGTTTTGGGGTTCATTTAAAGTCAGTTTCACACCAGCAGATTGGGGCTGTCTGGGTGGCCCACTAGTGGCTGGGGCACAAGGTCAGATACATCAACCAATCTAGGGCCAAGCTAGTGGGAAAGCTGACACTTGCTGAGATGGCAGGTAGGAAACTGGGCCTACATTAATATGTTTTGTGACCAAGAGGTACCAAAAGTGTAGGATTGGAAGGGAGGGCAATCAGCCATTGCCCAAAGGGCCTGTGGCAAAGACCAGCTGGTGGCCTGTTCTTTTCTACTTTTTCTCAACATAACTGAAAGTGGTGCCTAGCTTTGTTATGCAGAAAAACAAGCGTGAATGGTGCAATGTATGAAACTGGCCTGGTGTGAGCTGGACACCTATGGTGTTGACACCAGGTCCAGGCAACCCCTATTAGTGAACGAAGGCAGTGTCTAGGAAGCCAGGGCTCCCTAGAGGTAGCTGTGGATAAGCAGCCAAGACTCATCTAGGAGACATGCAAAGCGTATGCAATACCACAACAGTCACACAGTAAGTAACTTATCACACATGAAAGAATCAAAAAGTGTTACAAAAATGATGGTACTTTATGACAGTAACACTACACTAGATTATTTATAGGCACCCCCCCCCAAATCGAGGGTAAGAGAGTGTGTGTGTGTGTATATATAAATAAATAAATAAAAACACACACACACACACACTCAATAGCAATCAGAAATTAGCACAGAAACAACAAGCATTGACAGGAATTGTATAAAATAGCTAGGGCTCTAGAAAGGCCAAATCATGCACTAAAATAGTGGAATGCGAAGTGAAGTACCCCACCCGAATGTATAGAATAGTTAGAGGGGAGCTGGGAGAACTTGTGACCCTAAGAGGCGAGTACCGTTGTGACCTTCAGCAATCAGGATTTCAGAAGTAAGTACCTGCTTTTCCCAAGGACTATCCAGAGAACTTAGAAAATGGATTGTGCAAGAACAGGAGCAGGCCAGAGGAAATCAAAGGTGGAATCTGGAAGAAGAGGACCAGCAAAAGAAGGGGGCAGATTCCAGTCCACAATGGAGCAACCAGTCGGGGCAAAACCCACCCTTCTGTGGATAAAGATCCTGGTCGACAGGGGAAGACGACGCGCATCTGTGGAGTCCAGAAGCTGCAGAGGGGCCCTTGGAGCGGTGCAGGTGGTGTCCTACGTCGGGTTGCAGATGATCAGTGGTTAGGAAAACCACAAACAAGCCTTGGCAAATGCAGGAGAAGGCAAAAGACGAGTTTCAAGACTGAAGAGGACCAGCAAGGTCCAAAGGATTCGACCCTTGGAGGGGAGTCTGGGCTGACCCTCAGCAGTCAGGAGAGTTAGCAGAAGCAGTTGCATCTCCCACAGCTAGCCCACTGACAGCAGGCATAGTAAGTTGCAGTGAGGCCCAATCAGCACACCTGGAGAAGAGTCCCACACTGCTGGAGCAGCAGTGGAGAGAACTGGGGTGTGGGGGGTGTGGAAGGACTACTCAGAGCCTGAAGATCCCTTGGAGCAGGAGACAACAAGCCTTGGTTGCTGCAAGAGTCACACTGCACACGGGTACTGTTCTGCAAGGGCTCACTGTCTCCCAAGTTGGCCAGCAGGCAGAGAGGACCACTCTAGACCACCACATGTGATGCAGGATCCATGCAGTTCCAGAGGACAGCAGATCCACACAGCCAGATGCTGTAGGTGCCTACAGATGCAGGGGAGTGACCTGCAATCCAGGACAGATTTCTTCTTGTTTCCTAGCGCAGCTGAAGTCTTGTTGACCTCAGAGGATGCACAACCGGGGAAATGTTGCAGACCCTCGAAGGAGCCGGGGAAATAATGTTGCAAGGCGAGATCATCTCGAGAGTTGCAGTCTTGTTGGTTCCTGAAGTGTCCAGTTATGGTTCTGGTGACCAGGAGCAGAAGTAAACGATGCAGAGGAGTCCTGGTGAAGTCTTGTACGCCGAATCTAGGGATTGCAACGTAACCACCTATCAGGAGGAGTCTGACGTCACCTGCCTGACGTAGCCACTCAGATGCTCCCAGGGGCATCTGCCTATCTTGGTTTCAAGATGGAAGAATCGAGTGGCCACCTGGAGGAGCTCTGGGCACCACCCCTGGGTGGTGATGGACAGGGGAGTGGTCACTCCCCTTTCCTTTGTCCAGTTTTGCGCCAGAGCAGGGACCAGGGGTCCCTCAGCTGGTGCAAACTGGTTTATGCAAGGAGGGCACTAAATGTGCCCTTCACAGCAAACTGGTGCCTTGGGGAAGCTACCCCTCCCAAGCTCCGTAACACCTATTTCCAAGGGAGAGGGTGTTGCCTCCCCGCTCCCACAGGAAATCCTTGGTTGTGCCTTCCTCTGCCTGAGCTGGTTAAGAAGCAGGAGGGCAGAAACCTGTCTGAAGAGCTGCCTCGAAAAACCTGGAAGACTGGTAGGAGCAATACTGAGGGATCCCCTATGGAGCTCCCAGAGTGCATGTAACCAATACTGGCAACAGTATTGGGGTATTATTCCGAAACATTTGATACCAAACAAGCCAAGGTTCGGAGTTACCATTGTATAGCTGGACACAGGTAGACCCGTGTCCAGTACATGGGTAAAATAGCTTCCCCGCACTTAGAAAGTCTAGTGCAAAAAAACTAGAATTGATAGGGGCACCTCTGCTCATGCAGGGGTCCTCTCACACACAGGGATCTGCACTCTGCCCTTTGTGCAGGAAGGGCCTACCACAGGGGGGTCCTGATGTAGTGACCTGTGGTGAGAGGGTGCACACACCTTTTAACGCAGGCTGCAATGGCAGGCCTTCAGAGACATTTTGCATGGGCTCTTATGGGTGCTATAATACATGCTACAGACCATGGGGGACCCCTGGTATCCCAATGCCCTGGGAACCTAAGTACCATATAGTAGGGACTTAGAAAGAGACACAAGTATACCAATTGTGGAGTGCACAAATGTCCTAGGTCACCACATTTGGAGTGAGAGCACAATCACTGAGGACCTGGTTAGCAGGATCCTAGTGCAGACTCTAAGCACACTGTTGATAGGCATAAAGTGGGGGAAACCATGCCAAAAAGAGGGAACTTTCCTACATATAGTCCCTTGCACTGCTAAGGGGCTGCACTGTACTGATTTCTGTATATTACTCTGGGCTTTACCTGGAGTGGAATCAACAATTATGCAAAACCAGTGGAGGTGCTCCATGTACTTTCGTTTTGCCAAAGTGGACACCCAAATTGTAATTGTGCCCTAATCCCAGCGAAGGTGATTGCTACCCTATCAATGAAGGTTACCAAGTGACTTTTGTTGTAAGCCTGCCTATTTGCCACAGGAAAACGTCTGTGCATGCCTTTGACTGGGGCCCCTTGTTTTCCAGTCTGTGACATGCGTGCTGAGTGTGTGTGAGGGAGAGATGGAAGGGTGTGAAAGAGGTCAGAGTGCGTGGTTTACGAGGTACTGTAGAATGGTGAGGTTCAAAACGACTCCATGGGAGGCTACTCTGTGCCATCTATGCTGCTGTTAGTTCAGGAAACGAAACGTTCAATTCAGAGCACAGGTCAATGGAGTAGTTCTGGGAACCTTAGTTTATCTTCAAACAAGTTTAAAAACAGGACAAGGAGGAGCGAGTGATCAAGAGACGAGCTTGGGGTTTTAAATATAAAATAAAACAGTGGACGGGGCGCGAGAGAAGCAACAGACAGCTTGTGGGTGAGACAGGCAACAAAGAGCATGGGGGCTGGAAATTGAGGATGAAAGCAACACACAAGGGAAAAAGCAAGAAATGCACTCGTATTGTGTGCTGAAAGAAAAAATATATAGTATTTCCATGAATGTATACAATGTAAAGATACAAGCCATCCAATCAAATGGTTGCTCCAGGGAAGGGACAAGCGCAAGAAGGGAAAACCAAAGTATAATGAGCAAGCACATGCGAGTTACAAGAATCCCAAACTATGATAAGCAATGGGCTGCTTCGAAGTCTTCTATAAATTATTAGTATTGTCCACAAAAAAAGTCTTTCACAATACACAACTAAAACTTGCATGTAGGCGAGACCTAAATAACAAGCAGACCACGAAACTAAGTATTTCTGAAAGGAATCCCAAGTGCCAGACCACTTATTCAGTCAAAAATGTGGACCATATGACTAACATCAAACATTCAACAACTTCAGTGCTACACAGCTAACACACATGGGTTATGCTAGGACTGTCACAAGATCACAATAACTAAAGGACAATGCTTAACCTACCAACCACCACTATTACACCTCGACTTAGGTTGGCCAAGGACGACCATATGAACCTCTTGTGTGACAGAGGCCCTCTACGGGACACGCAGAAGAATTCCCTGGAAAGAAACTGAAGTATCATACGTTCAACCATTTTATGAAAACATAAAAAGCAAAAACAATAAATGCCATGTTTCCAGGAAGATCTCTGATCAAGTCTGAAAGGGTTAATAAAAATCTGGCCGAATGAAAGCAACATTACTTTACACTTATATATGTTAGGAGAGTCAATTTTAGACGGCTCTTCGGCAGACAGACCTACCTTGGGAGACTAAGAGCGTTGAGTACTTGGGGATTCGATTGGCCCAGAGGGCTTGAGTTCGGGGCTGCCAATACTGGAAGAGTGTTGGAAAGTTTGAAGCCATCAATTAACTTTTGGAATACTTTACATCTATCCTTGATTGGGAAGCCGGCACTAGTTAAAATGATTATTCTGCCCTGCTGTCAAAATATCTTTCAGGGTGGCTCTATACGAAATTCTCATTAAAGTTTTTATAGAATTAAACTAATAGTTGAACTATTGTGAGCCTCAAGGAGAAAGCGTGCAGGCCTACCTACTCTTAAATCTACCTGGGGTGGGAAAGGCTTAGAACTACCATACGTGGAATATTACCTTACAGCCTAGCTGTTCAATGGCTTGATGGGCAAGGAAAATAGAGAAACCCGATTGCTGAATGGCAAGACTACGTCATCTAATGCCCGTTTTCAACTGACCCAATTTAATGATACACATCAGTTGTACCAGACCCTTAGCACCCTACATTCCATTTACCCAACTAGATCCTCCTCTTCCTGCTCTCGATGTAATCAAACGGATAGAGACTTTATATACATGATTTGGGGATGCCCACATCTAAGCGAGTATTAGAACAAAGTACTTGCGTCCCTGAACACAGCCACGGGTAAGGCCACACCCGGAGACATAGCGCAGTGTTTACCCAGGATCCCAGTTAAAAAGAAAAACGTTACGCAGAAAATTCCTCCTTCTAGGGCTCAGGCTGGCTAAACATCGAATTCCTGTCCGCTGTCGAGGGGGTGGGAGCTCAGGGTCACACCTAGAGATAGAGAGTACAAGGTGGCGCTTGAAACTTATTTCAATAAAATGTTATGTACGATTTCAGGCCGTGGACTCGAAAGGGTGATCCAGAAGGAGGAAAAGAGGCCTTAAGGTATTGTTATTGTAATCCGATATGCCGTTATAACAATATCATGTTGATATGTCATGATTGCATCTTGATATTGTAGAAATGCAGACCACAAGAACAGAAGCCCGACAATGACCGCATCCACAGACCACAAATACTACAGCGGAAAAGGGTCTTGGAACCAACTAATGTGCAAAAACGACATCGGTACTCGAACAAGACACGCGTCTTAAAAGCCCAAGATAAAGTGCAAAAGTGTTTTTTTCATTAATTTATATCCCTACCGTCCCACCAAGCTCCTAGACATTGAGGTTTAGTCAAGGCGAGAAATTATGTAACGGGTGAAGGTATGTAACTTTTCATTGAAACTGCACCTCTCAAAACAAGAACATGTATTTCACGTACAGAAAAGAGTAGGAACCCAGGGGACAGGTGACCAAAACTCTGAACTGTCCTGACAAATGCAGGACGTCCATCCACCCTAATTCTTATCCAGAACACGCCAATTTACTTCGATAATCCACGAATGTGGGTGGTAGTCACCTCCTACTGAATCAAAGTGCCTGACGACTAATGGAATGCTGGTGCGGGGATGCTCTACTGTGCACGTTCTGCTGATGGACGAAAAATTCTCAATTTTCTCTAGAAACATAGTTTCATAAAATGTCGTCGCCTATTGTTTACGATGGTTGCGCTAAAACGCATTGAAAGTAATATTAAGAAAACTACATCGTTAAACAGACCCTTTGGATGTCCTTGAATAAACACATTTTTGTAAATAATAGAAGTGCCATAAAAAACAGAATATGCAGGCCGTTGTTTTCTTTTACTAATATGCCTATACATTTGAGTGTAAAGTTGAATGGGGATCGCATCAAGGCACCTGACTCCTAAAATACAAAAGGCATGCGGGCAGATTTAATATACACTCCCATTCTTTTTACCACCAGACATTCCCCGTTTTAACACAACCAAGGTTTTGCTTTATCAGCACCAATGCCCTAAAATCGCATAACGCGACTCTCACCAATACTATCATACAACCTCCTATAAGAGATATCGTAGCCCATACTTAATACCCAGAATCTGCACGACAAACATACCTCGCTCAAGTAGTAATACGGTTCTTTTACCATTAAACACTATAGGCCTCGTACTACTGGGATACGGCCTCTGATCAGCTAACATGCAGCACGTTACAGTCCCTTAAAATACTAAGGTCCTCCCACAAATCAGAAAACCTCCATTAAACAAAACCACAAAATTCCCTGCCGTACCACCAGCCCGTCCTCTCCTAGACACCCGACTTCAGTTCTCTATCCTTCACTGTCCCCCTGGGCCGACTCTCGTCCCGGACCGGTGACGGATGGTTCGGATTTTAGGCGGATGGTGTAAGGATAAAACTCGGCCTTCTCCGTAGTTTGGAGAAAGCGCCAGAGGCGAGGCCTAGTGGATAGTTTTTCACCTCAAAACGATTACCGAGAGTACTGCACGGTACCGCGCCGCAATCCAGCGCTTACGAAGGCAGGATCAGGGTGCACAAAAGTTCTTCGGTCCTCTCCCGAAAAGAGAACAAACAGCAACACCGGGAGAACACAGAGCGCCCGGGTGGCAGAAGCGCGTACGCTAGACACAAAGAAAGGACAACCAGCGGCAGTTAAAAGACACAAAAGAAGGACTTTCAGCTACAGAAAAGTATAGGCACAGAAGAAGGACAAAGAAAAACATGTATTGTCTGGTAGCTGGAATAAACGGATAAGCGATTTGGCTGCCATGGGAAGGGAATTTTCCGGGCGAATGAAAAATAAACACAAAAACGTCCATTACAGAAAAAACACCACTTAGCAGGCGTTCTCTTTTCCAATATGCCAGCGTGAACTGTATTTCCTTCAGGAGGGAGGTGATTGGTTTACGCAAGGAGCCCCGCCTCCATTATGAATTGTGTGTTTCAGGGGAGTTGAAACCCGGAAGTGGAAATGGCGGATGCCAGCTCACCACGGGACGTTATGGCTGTGGCCCGTAGTACCTCTCGAGTGTCCATGGATCTCATCCGTTCTCTTAGTGACTTACAGGGACTGGAGGGCGTGTACGCACAGCTGTGCGAGGAAGAGGTATTCACTTCTGTGTTGCTGTCCCTGGTTACTGAGGGATGACGTTTCTGTTTATCTTGTTGTTAACTCTAAATGTAATTTTACCACATGGCGGTTTCACAATGCTTTTTGTAGATTTCTATGTTGCTTCTCTTAAACTCCATATGATGCGTCATAGCGGTGTAATAGTGCCTCCATCGTGTCGGTTCCCTGTCTTTCATCATTATTTCTATATGTTCTTTGGTAGTTTAACAGCAGTACCTGCAGTGGGCTGCTTCTTTGTCGCTCTTGGGTGGACGTCAAATAGTAAGTATAGTACTGCCTACCCCAAAATATAGCAGGTACCTGCATATGTGTCTGCCATTTTTTCTCAAGCTCTCTGCAACACTAGGTGTACTGTGCACCCACCATACCCTCAAACCTCAGCAACCTCATATACAAGACCCTTAAGTCATGAGTTTCAAAGGGCGTTTAGGAACCCGATGTAAAAAGGAGCGCTTGACTACCTCGCCAGTGTTGTAGACAGCTATATAAATATTGCAACCAAACTACAGACTATATAGCTTTTGGTCTTGCTAACGCGTCCCTTTATGACCAATTTATTCTCTTTGGGACTCGTTTTGGGCCAATGAATCTTTCGACCCTGATTGAAGACACCTTAGGGCAGATAACTAATCAACATATCAATCAATAGATCAATAACATCATCAATATTCACCAGAATAAGACAATTCAAATTAGTCAAATACATTAATAAAACTCAGAAACCACCATGACCTTTCAGTCATGAATAACCACACCAGTTTAGTATGAATTTTGTGATATTTATTCCCTATTGATTACAATTCTACTAGTAAGTTTATTAGTCTCAAAACCAAGAAGAACATTAGCATGGTCACAATATGGCAACTCTGATAAGATTTCATCAAAGCAAGAATCACGAATATTAGAACATAACACGGCGTCAACATAGGTTATCCTCAGCAGAGTAACATCTGCATATTATTTAACAAAGCATAGATTCAGTCATTTATCTATTTGCGTCTGATCAGTGAACCCCTCATCTAACCTCGAATTAGCATTGGCATGTTGGCTTCATGCAAAACAATTCGTCAACACCAATTTAGAAAACATCTAGCTATGATCTCTGTCAAAAGAAGCAGTTGGTACCTAGAAAGGAAAAGCAAACAGACAATCACAATTTCATTGTCATATAGTTACCCTCCGTATTGGGTCAGCAAGCAGATTCTGTCTTCGTCCTCAGGGCAGCAGTTGATTCACCATTAGCCAGGAATTCAGCAAGTCGGGCAAAGGGGCACTTCCCTCATAAGGAGGTAAAGTGTAAACGGAGAATATAAGGTTAAGGATGGTTTTAAGAACCAAACAGCAAAGTCTCTATGCAGAATGACAAAGTGTCTGGGTCATGGCAAATCGCATCAGCATCTCCCCCTCCTCTATCTCCTAGTCTCCTATTCTAATTTACTTCCTTGTGCCAAGAGTTTTTATCCCTTTTCTGTTGTACATTCCCCTAAAATCTGGTTGGTGGAGGGGTTCCACCCCACTATCTCTATCCAATTAACTCCAAATTAGCTCATCAAATTTGTCACCCCATAACTGTTCTCACGTAGTTTATTGGTCCTTATGATTGACGTCTTCAGCGGGTAGAATGTCCGGTATGATTTCATACTCTCGTGGTCCTTTGCACATCTTCAGTCAGTGGCTCCATTGTCTGTACCGGTTCAGGCCACCTTGTACCTACGAGTAGTCTACAGTGTTGCACTCAGCTAAAATGTTTCTACAAGCAAGTCAGATTTCATGAGAACTGATCTACTACAGTTACATTCATCTTCTAGTATGGAAAAACAAGAGATCATGTCCTTCAGCAAGTCAGCACACTGCACGTTAGGAAAAACACATTTAATATGAGAGTCAGGCAGCTAGGCCTAACTAAGGCCTAATGATTTATTAGCAAAACTTTAGCAATATTACCTATAATAATTAGTGTAAAACTATGTCTTAATATAATAATTCATCATCATTAGTCATTTTCATTAGTCCCCGTATATATTGGAGGCCACTCCCCGTGGGCACATTTCAAGCACACGTTTAGCAAAACACATTAATACATTTTCTATGCGGCATTATTATACATTAGTTCATAAACATTTCATGTTAATATTGATTATATAAGTTACTTTCTGTCCGTCTTATAAAGGCTACGGAAAGCACTGCCAAGAAACAAGTGGAACCACCTGGTTGCTTCACAAGACCTCAAGAGTTACACTACGATTTGGAAACAAGTGTTTGATTATCCGAAGTTTCACATATCAGAAATATGCACACGCCGCAAGGATGTCAGATACATCTGAATTCAAGGTTTGTAATTTAAGACCTACAGGTGACTCCAGAATTTCTTAGATGGAAGCAGTGAGCTAGCTACGTAAAACACAAAGCTGTGACTGGCAGCAAGCACATTAACCCTCTGTGGTATGGGGTAAGCGCAAGATTGAGGGAAGTGTAGACACCGCAAACTGATCAAAAGGCAATGTATATTTCATCCAAATGTACAACCCATGGTAATGTGATGATTGCAGGGTCAGAAGGCAAAAGTCCAACTGCTTTCTGTCAGTCATCGCAACCCCAGGTTCTAAATAATGAATGATAGTACCAAAACATTCTAAACAGTGGACATAAAATGAATACCACTAATACTACAACATTTCTTTCCCTAAATAAACAAATGACAAAGGATAAAACCAAGCTAAAACTGATAATTATACAATCAATTAAGTTGGTAGTCTAACAATTTCACTGGTAATTTGAGGACTCTTTTGTTACTGAGATTACCTATGGGATAACTTGAACTAGTTCTAGTAGAAGACACATTGCTTTGAACATCATCAGATGGTACTACTCGATCATTAATTGCTGTGGTATACTGCAATTCATTAGAAACAATACAAGTTTGATCATCATGAGATGTACCTATATGATCATTTTGTTTTACCTGATCAGTCTCATAAAAATCGTATTCTTTCTTTACGTTATGTTGTGTGGAATTATGAATGAAAACTGATGGTCAGTGATAGGAATTAACCTGTTTTGTTCTATCAACCCTTATACTTCAGCAATACTGAATTTTTAGAGAGGGGGAGGCCTAATGCCCGAGACATGGAAAGGGGCAGAAATAATTCCAATCTACAAAAAAGGGTCCAGGGAAGACCCAGGGAACTATAGACCAATCAGCCTCATAGATGTCATACAAAAAATGTATGCTAGACAGATCCTGAATAGAATTAGTACCTGGATAGAAGAGAACAGCATAATGACTATATACCAAGCAGGCTTTAGACAGCAGACGAGTACAGTCGACCAGGCCTTTAGGCTATTGACAATAATGTGGAAATATACTAGACTAAGGAAAGGTCACCTCTATATCGCGTTTGTGGATCTGCGTGCAGCCTTTGATCTGGTGCCAAGAGACTCCTTATGGGCAGCACTAGGAAAACAGGGCATGCCAGGGAACCTCCTGGGTCAGCTGGAGAGGTTACATGAAAATACATTTGCAAAGGTTCGGTGGGGGCCAAAGGGAGAGTTGACAGACCCAATACCTATCAAGAGGGGGGTGAGACAGGGCTGTGTGCTTGCCCCAACACTTTTCTCATTATACATCAATGATCTGGTTCATCATTTGAAACAAAGTAACCATGATTCACCAAGATTGAACGATGATCCAGTCCCCGCCCTCCTTTTTGCAGATGATACCATCCTATTATCTCAAACTCCCATGGGCCTGCAAACTCTATTAGACAAATTCAGTGAGTACTGCAGCTTGAAGGGATTAGAAATAAATACAAACAAGACCAAATACCTGACTGTTAACCCCCATAAAGCACTCAAGAGAAACATTCGGATCAGAGGGCAGGCACTGGAACGACTAAAAAACTTCAACTACCGAGGGATACTGCTTGATGCCAAATTGTCATGGGCACCGCACATTAATAAAGCTGCTATCTCCTTAACTCATAGCTCCATGGCAATTAGTAAAAATTACAAATGCTCAAGGTCGAGCATTGTGTCACCAGTATTTGAGATCTATAGGTGCAAAGCGCAGGCCGCTGCTCTATATGGCGCTGAACTCTGGGGGTTCTCAAAACTAACCCCATTGGTTACTCAGGAAAATAATTTCATGAGAGGGGTACTGGGTCTCCCTCCATCCACTCCGCTGATCCCTTTAGCCTATGACATTAACATGAAACAAATAGGCAAATTGGCAGCCCTGAGGCCCCTGCTTTACTGGTGTAGACTTTGGACAACCCCTGAATTGATCCAATACAGGCAAGCACTAACTGAGATCATGGGTTTGGACAAGGCCATCTCCCTCCCGTGGCTCCACTATATCAGGCAATGCTTTTACAGTCTGGGGCTGAAATTCTATTGGGACGAACCGCATACACTCACAACTCAATCCAAGATCCGACTAAAGCAAGTATTTTGGGACTTCACCCTTAATAGCCCTCTGTATAACAAGGATCTAGGTAGACTAACCTTAAGTTTCCTGGATTTCAAACCATTACCGAGTGCTGAGGAATGGATCGATACTATCCAACCTAGACGAGCAAAAGTTTTATTTATGAAGCTTCGATATGGGATCCTCCAGGTTAAGGCTTTTACCTTTAAATGGGGCCTCCTGAATGGGAGTAGTCATGAGGCGACCTGTGAGCTGTGTAATATGGAGACTCCAGAAACGATGGATCATGTTCTTTTAAACTGCATTGCCTACGATAAACCAAGGAGGAAATGGATCCGACCTATTTGCAGGAACGTTGGAATCAGGAACTGCAATGAAGCAGCAAGATTCTTGAGATCCAGCACAATACCATATGTTGTTCTCGGTCTAAGCCGGTTTCTACTAGCAATTTCATTCATCAGAGACAAGGCGGGCCTGAGGCTATAGGCGCTTTAACTCAGGCAAAACTCCCATAGTTAATCTACGGTCCCCTAACTGATAATTGGGAGTCACCTTTTGTAATCCAATGGCCTTGGGATATACAATCAGCCAAGGTTATATTTAGCCCAGGGGACATTGACAATGCCCGGGAAGTACTCAAATTATAATATTCTTTTTGCCCCCTGGCACAAGGACCGTAGCCATTGGGAGGTTTCTTAAGTTACCTAGAATGGTCATCTGACACCTATGAAACTAGTTCTTGGATCCAGTTATTTATCTACTTTGATTTTAAAAAATCCCCCCCTAAGCAAATAAGTGCCTGATGGCACAGGAGGTACATTTTATGGGTTTTATAAATGAAATACTGTAATTGATTCTTATTTATCGTTTTTAAGACCAACATCAGATAACTAGTTTTTAGTAGTTAAGTGAATATTAGTTTTTGTTGGAATAATGTGCCTTTTGTATTACTTGATCGTACCCCTTTTATGGCTTCTAAATGAATATAGGCACGCATGAATGAAAGAAATCGTTGGGCCCTAGGGACTGTCAATCACCTCTTAAAAATTAGCTAAACAACCCCTTATGTGATGACGGTATGCACATTGCCAAGATTTTTAGAGGCAATTTGATATGCTAGAGGCAAATATTCTTCCAAAAAGCATGCACCCTATTTTTTATAATGATCACTATTTGTGCTAGCACATAGTTATTGCTACTATTAGTGAGATAGCAATCTCAACTGTTTCTTGTACAAAGATTTATATTTATAGGTATTTTATAATATTTATATGGTGATTTGTATGATGATGTGTATTGTATATTTTTATAGTGTTTTTATTGACCAATTGCTTACTTTTATAACATTCATATCCATAACTTGCCTATTTGTATTGTATAGCCCTGAGGGAGTTCTGGTCTTGATCTGATTTTATCGTCTTTTTCAAAAGTGTGTTCATTCCTTTTAGAAATGTAAGAATTTTGTCAGTATGCTTTTATGGTATTGTTTTGCCGAAATAAAGCTGATAAAGAAAGAATTTTTAGAGACTTACTCAATAATGGTAGGAGGCATACATTTAGATTCCCCTTTTGCAACAACAAAATCTTTTTCTCTCCCCGAATTTCTGTTGTCAAAATATTGTTTTTTTTGTCCCTCACTCCTTCCACAAGTTTGGAATAATCCACATCATTATTTGCAGCATCACATTTAGTTAAAGAATTACTCAACTATTCTAGACCTGCATTTTCTCCCTCACTAATTCAGAGGGTGTCACCCCTATGGTAGAATGAGGTGCAGAGGGACAGGCCTGAATTTTGTTATTTAAAAATTGATTCACATCTAGCCCTGCAGCCAGTGCAGACTGAACTCCTTTAAGAAAACGATTAGCTCTTTCAACAAGTTCATTGGCTGAAGGGCTTTTGTAGGAAGTTGGCTCTGTATGCACTATTTCAAAGTAAGGAATAGTATGCACAGAGTCCAAGGGTTCCCCTTAGAGGTAAGATAGTGGCAAAAAGAGATAATACTAATGCTCTATTTTGTGGTAGTGTGGTCGAGCAGTAGGCTTATCAAAGGAGTAGTATTAAGCATTTGTTGTACATTCACATAGGCAATAAATGAGGAACACACACTCAGAGACAATTCCAGGCCAATAGGTGTTTGTATAGAAAAATATATTTTCTTAGTTTATTTTAAGGACCACAGGTTCAAATTCTACATGTAATACTTCAAATGAAACGTATTGCAGGTAAGTACTTTAGGAACTTTGAATAATCACAATAGCATATATACTTTTCAAATAAAACGCATATAGCTATTTTAAAACTAGACACTTAGTGCAATTTTTACAGTTCCTAGGGGAGGTAAGTAATTGTTAGTTCTTGCAGGTAAGTAAACCACCTACGGGGTTCAAGTTTGGGTCCAAGGAAGCCCACCGTTGGGGGTTCAGAGCAACCCGAAAGTTACCACACCAGCAGCTCAGGGCCGGTCAGGTGCAGAGTTCAAAGTGGTGCCCAAAACGCATAGGCTTCAATGGAGAAGGGGGTGCCCCGGTTCCGGTCTGCCAGCAGGTAGGTACCCGTGTCTTCGGAGGGCAGACCAGGGGGCTTTTGTAGGGCACCGGGGGACACACAAGTTACCACAGAAAGTACACCCTCAGCAGCACAGGGGGCGGCCGGGTGCAGTGTGCAAACACACGTCGGGTTTTCAATTGGAATCAATGGGAGATCAAGAGGTCTCTTCAGCGATGCAGGCAGGCAAGGGGGGGGGCTCCTCGGGGTAGCCACCACCTGGGCAAGGGAGAGGGCCTCCTGGGGGTCACTCCTGCACTGGAGTTCCGATCCTTCAGGTCCTGGGGGCTGCGGGTGCAGGGTCTTTTTCAGGCGTCGGGATCTGAGAGTCAGGCAGTTGCGGGGGAGGGGGGAGCCTCGGGATTCCCTCTGCAGGCATCGCTGTGGGGGCTCAGGAGGGACAACTTTGGTTACTCACAGTCTCAGAGTTGCCGGGGAGTCCTCGCTGAAGTGGTGTTGCTCCACAAGTCGAGCCGGGGGCGTCGGGTGCAGAGTTGCAAGTCTCACGCTTCTGGCGGGAAATGCAGTTGTCTTGAAGTTGCTTCTTTGGAAACAAAGTTTCAGTCTTGGGTGAACAGGGCCGCTGTTCTCAGGAGTTTCTTGGTCCTTTTAGAGCAGGGCAGTCCTCTGAGGATTCAGAGGTCGCTGGTCCTGGGGAAAGCGTCGCTGGAGCAGTTTTCTTCCGAAGGGGGGAGACAGGCCGGTAGAGCTGGGGCCAAAACAGTTGGTGTCTCCGTCTTCTCTGCAGGGTTTTTCAGCTCAGCAGTCCTCTTCTTCTTAGGTTGCAGGAATCTGAGTTCCTAGGTTCAGGGGAGCCCCTAAATACAGAATTTAGGGGTGTGTTTAGGTCAGGGAGGGCATTAGCCAATGGCTACTAGCCCTGAGGGTGGCTACACCCTCTTTGTGCCTCCTCCCAAGGGGAGGGGGTCACATTCCTATCCCTATTGGGGGGGATCCTCCATCTGCAAGATGGAGGATTCCTAAAAGTCAGAGTCACTTCAGCTCAGGTTGCCTTAGGGGCTGTCCTGACTGGTCCTTGTTTTTCTCATTATCTCCTCCGGCCTTGCCGCCAAAAGTGGGGCCGTGGCCGGAGTGGCGGGCAACTCCACTAGCTGGGATGCCCTGTGGTGCGGTAACAAAGGGGGTGAGCCTTTGAGGCTCACCGCCAGGTGTTACAGCTCCTGCAAGGGGGAGGTGATAAGCATCTCCACCCAGCGCAGGCTTTGTTACTAGCCACAGAGTGACAAAGGCACTTTCCCCATGTGGCCAGCAACATGTCTCGAGTGTGGCAGGCTGCTAAAACCAGTCAGCCTACACGGGTAGTTGGTTAATGTTTCAGGGGGCACCTCTAAGGTGCCCTCTGGGGTGTATTTTACAATAAAATGTACACTGGCATCAGTGTGCATTTATTGTGCTGAGAAGTTTGATACCAAACTTCCCAGTTTTCAGTGTAGCCATTATGGTGCTGTGGAGTTCGTGTTTGACAGACTCCCAGACCATATACTCCTATGGCTACCCTGCACTTACAATGTCTAAGGTTTGGCTTAGACACTGTAGGGGCACAGTGCTCATGCACTGGTGCCCTCACCTATGGTATAGTGCACCCTGCCTTAGGGCTGTAAGGCCTGCTAGAGGGGTGACTTATCTATAATGCATAGGCAGTGTGAGGTTGGCATGGCACCCTGAGGGGAGTGCCATGTCGACTTACTTGTTTTGTCCTCACCAGCACACACAAGCTGGCAAGCAGTGTGTCTGTGCTGAGTGAGGGGTCCCCAGGGTGGCATAAGATATGCTGCAGCCCTTAGAGACCTTCCCTGGCATCAGGGCCCTTGGTACCAGGGGTACCGGTTACAAGGGATTTACCTGGATGCCAGGGTGGGCCAATTGTGTAAACAAAAGTACAGGTTAGGGAAAGAACACTGGTGCTGGGGCCTGGTTAGCAGGCCTCAGCACTCTTTCAAATCAAAACATAACATCAGCAAAGGCAAAAAGTCAGGGGGTAATCATGCCAAGGAGGCATTTCCTTACAGCTTTATAAAACAACTTGCACATATTTGATATTATATTATGTCAGAAAACGTTTAATTTCTTTGGACACAAAATGAGTACCATTAGCAGTACAATTTCTTTAGATACTCAATCTAAATAGACAACATTCACAAGAAATTGTAAAACTACACATGTGGAAGTAGACTCTACAAAAGTAAAGTATGTCCATTTGGAAAAATAATTGATTAAAATAAGCAAAAAATTAATGCAAGAAGATAGTAAATTAAAAGGACCAGAAAAATCAAGAGCCACCTTGTGCCAAGATCCTTCAGGGAGAGGGACTAGAAGAAGTGGCTGAACAGCTGTTTTCCAGTGTTTGTCCGATACAGTACATTGGGGACACTGATTACAGCAGAAACCAGATCATTTATGGAGGGCCACCAATAATAATCTTTCAATTTATTACACGTGGCAGTAATGCCCAGATGTTCATCATGAACAATTTTAATGAGACATTCTCTTAAAGCTGTGGGAGGGACAAAATGATTACCTCTAAGGCATATATTGCTTTCAGAAGATATTCAGATGGAATTTGGGCAAACATTTTTTAAAGAATGTGTCCAATTATGAAGTGGTGGCCATCCTTTTTTAAATACTTGAATACGAAGGACGTCTATATGGCGGTCACACTCTTAAGTGTGCTCCCGGACCATTCCATTATCCATTCTAAGGCTATGCCATTGAGGGGAATCCTGTGCTTCCAGGCATGTTTTGGGGAACACCCTACTGTTTGGCTGCGGTGAGGAGGACCGCGTCACCTGAAATAAGGGGCCGGACTGAGGCAAAGGACTGCAGGGCAGCTTCAAGATGGTGGCCCACATGACTTGAACTGCGGAGGCAGAAGGTACAACGGGAGAGTGGGGGGCAGAGCCCCTTGAGGTGCCTGATGTGGGCCCCTCTTTAAGGCCCCTCGTCGCTGGTGGACCGTTTAGTCGGCTGAGCTGCAGACTATCCTGGATGGCCCTGAAGGGGTTGGCGCCCCGGTTCGGAGCATTTGCCCGAGGTGACGGGCCATGGGCACTCTGTGCGCTGTCCCTGTAAGCACTTGTTGCCGGGGAGTACGGAGGGGCCTTTTGGTCCTTGGGGCTCGCCGCCAAGCTCCCTTCATCGCATTGTTTCATGGCATGGGGGTCTGACGATGGCCCCGCCGGGAGGTGCGGCGCCTGGCATTCCCTGAGGGGGTCGGGACTTACGGCTTTGGGACTGAGGCGGCGCATGCCCCGGGGCCCCCTGTAAGCCCTCTGGTCTCTGGGAGGCCTGGCCCTACACAAAGTTCTCCACCGTAAAGCAGCTGCAGCAGCAGAGACCCGCCAAAGAAAGGAAGGCGATCAGCCCTGATTCCGGATGGCCCCATTGGCGCAAATGGCACTGAAGGTCTTGTACGATCACAAGACAGACCTTGCACACACACTTCCATACCAGAAACGTCCTCCTGCGACAGCCGCCTCCCATGGGCTGGGTGTGGCCCTTTGAATCTGTATGAAGTAAGTGAGGGAAGCGCAGGTCCCTGCTCCTCCTCGGGCTGGGCGCCTCTCTGCACCTGGGGGATAAAACAACGCTGAGATCCCCTGGTGAGTTATCAGCTTGTGAACACTCTGCCATATCCCAAGTGGTGCTGTGGAGCAGAGGTGGCGAGCGGGCTGAGCCCCCATTAGAGAGACTGAAAGACATGGGGAAGGCCAAATCAGCATGCTCCACATCAGTCCAGGCTCGCATAGACCATTATATTCCTGGCCCCACCACTGGCGCCACTGGGAAATCAGTGGGGGAGAAGTTACAAACCCCCAAATACCGACCTAGTGACTATGTTTCAGGCCATTCAAACTTCTCAATCAGCAGTGGAAACAAAAATTGGAAAGGTCCACGAAGATGTCACCTTACTTAAAAGGACACGCGCAACGTGACAGGATGCATCGCTGAGGCGGAATCCAGGCTCTCCACAGTGGAGTAGGAGGTGGGTGTCCTCAAAACACAAATGACGAAGCTGCTTATGCGCACCTCAGAACTTCTTCACACTGAGGATGCCAGTAGGAAAGTAGCCTCTTTCTAACATGGTTACCCCCACTTTTTGGCCTGTTTGTCAGTGTGTTTGACTGTGTTTACTGGGATCCTGCTAGCCAGGACACCAGTGATTATGCTCTATCCTTTAAATTTGGTAACTTGTACCATTTTCACCCCACATTTGGCATACTGGTACTCCCATGTAAACCCCTAGTATATGGTACATGGGTACTGTAAGGAAATGCCTCCTTGGCATGGTTGCCCCCTGACTTTTTGCCTTTGCTGATGCTATGTTTACAATTGAAAGTGTGCTGAGGCCTGCTAACCAGGCCCCAGCACCAGTGTTCTTTCCCTAACCTGTACTTTTGTATCCACAATTGGCAGATTCTGGCATCCAGATAAGGCCCTGATGCCAAGGAAGGTCTCTAAGGGCTGCAGCATGTCTTATGCCACCCTGGAGACCTCTCACTCAGCACAGACACACTGCTTGCCAGCTTGTGTGTGCTAGTGAGGACAAAACGAGTAAGTCGACATGGCACTCCCCTCAGGGTGCCATGCCAGCCTCTCACTGCCTATGCAGTATAGGTAAGACACCCCTCTAGCAGGCCTTACAGCCCTAAGGCAGGGTGCACTATACCATAGGTGAAGGTACCAGTGCATGAGCATGGTACCCCTACAGTGTCTAAACAAAACCTTAGACATTGTAAGTGCAGGGTAGCCATAAGAGTATATGGTCTGGGAGTCTGTCAAACACGAACTCCACAGCACCATAATGGCTACACTGAAAACTGGGAAGTTTGGTATCAAACTTCTCAGCACAATAAATGCACACTGATGCCAGTGTACATTTTATTGCAAAATACACCCCAGAGGGCACCTTAGAGGTGCCCCCTGAAACTTAACCGACTGTCTGTGTAGGCTGACTAGTTCCAGCAGCCTGCCACACTAGAGACATGTTGCTGGCCCCATGGGGAGAGTGCCTTTGTCACTCTGAGGCCAGTAACAAAGCCTGCACTGGGTGGAGATGCTAACACCTCCCCCAGGCAGGAGCTGTGACACCTGGCGGTGAGCCTCAAAGGCTCACCCCTTTGTCACAGCCCAGCAGGGCACTCCAGCTTAGTGGAGTTGCCCGCCCCCTCCGGCCACGGCCCCCACTTTTGGCGGCAAGGCTGGAGGGAACAAAGAAAGCAACAAGGAGGAGTCACTGGCCAGTCAGGACAGCCCCTAAGGTGTCCTGAGCTGAGGTGACTCTAACTTTTAGAAATCCTCCATCTTGCAGATGGAGGATTCCCCCAATAGGGTTAGGATTGTGTCCCCCTCCCCTTGGGAGGAGGCACAAAGAGGGTGTACCCACCCTCAGGGCTAGTAGCCATTGGCTACTAACCCCCCAGACCTAAACACGCCCTTAAATTTAGTATTTAAGGGCTACCCTGAACCCTAGAAAATTAGATTCCTGCGACAACAAGAAGAAGGACTGCCCAGCTGAAAACCCCTGCAGAGGAAGACCAGAAGACAACAACTGCCTTGGCTCCAGAAACTCACCGGCCTGTCTCCTGCCTTCCAAAGAACTCTGCTCCAGCGACGCCTTCCAAAGGGACCAGCGACCTCTGAATCCTCTGAGGACTGCCCTGCTTCGACGACGACCAGAAACTCCCGAGGACAGCGGACCTGCTCCAAAAAGACTGCAACTTTGTTTCAAGGAGCAGCTTTAAAGACCCCTGCAACTCCCCGCAAGAAGCGTGAGACTTGCAACACTGCACCCGGCGACCCCGACTCGGCTGGTGGAGAACCAACACCTCAGGGAGGACCCCCGGACTACTCTCCGACTGTGAGTACCAAAACCTGTCCCCCCTGAGCCCCCACAGCGCCGCCTGCAGAGGGAATCCCGAGGCTTCCCCTGACCGCGACTCTCTGAAACCTAAATCCCGACGCCTGGAAAAGACCCTGCACCCGCAGCCCCCAGGACCTGAAGGACCGGACTTTCACTGGAGAAGTGACCCCCAGGAGTCCCTCTCCCTTGCCCAAGTGGAGGTTTCCCCGAGGAAGCCCCCCCTTGCCTGCCTGCAGCGCTGAAGAGATCCGTTGATCTCTCATAGACTAACATTGCAAACCCGACGCTTGTTTCTACACTGCACCCGGCCGCCCCCGCGCTGCTGAGGGTGAAATTTCTGTGTGGGCTTGTGTCCCCCCCGGTGCCCTACAAAACCCCCCTGGTCTGCCCTCCGAAGACGCGGGTACTTACCTGCAAGCAGACCGGAACCGGGGCACCCCCTTCTCTCCATTCTAGCCTATGCGTTTTGGGCACCACTTTGAACTCTGCACCTGACCGGCCCTGAGCTGCTGGTGTGGTGACTTTGGGGTTTCTCTGAACCCCCAACGGTGGGCTACCTTGGACCAAGAACTGAACCCTGTAAGTGTCTTACTTACCTGGTAAAACTAACAAAAACTTACCTCCCCCAGGAACTGTGAAAATTGCACTGTGTCCACTTTTGAAATAGCTATTTGTCAATAACTTGAAAAGTATACATGCAATTGAAATGATTCAAAGTTCCTAATGTACTTACCTGCAATACCTTTCAAACAAGATATTACATGTTAAATTTGAACCTGTGGTTCTTAAAATAAACTAAGAAAAGATATTTTTCTATAACAAAACATATTGGCTGGATTTGTCTCTGAGTGTGTGTACCTCATTTATTGTCTATGTGTATGTACAACAAATGCTTAACACTACTCCTTGGATAAGCCTACTGCTCGACCACACTACCACAAAATAGAGCATTAGTATTATCTATTTTTACCACTATTTTACCTCTAAGGGGAACCCTTGGACTCTGTGCATGCTATTCCTTACTTTGAAATAGCACATACAGAGCCAACTTCCTACATTGGTGGATCAGCGGTGGGGTACAAGACTTTGCATTTGCTGGACTACTCAGCCAATACCTGATCACACGACAAATTCCAAAATTGTCATTAGAAATTCATTTTTGCAATTTGAAAAGTTTTCTAAATTCTTAAAAGACCTGCTAGGGCCTTGTGTTAGATCCTGTTTAGCATTTCTTTTAGAGTTTAAAAGTTTGTAAAAGTTTGAATTAGATTCTAGAACCAGTTGTAGATTCTTAAAAAGTATTCCAACTTTTAGAAGCAAAATGTCTAGCACAGATGTGACTGTGGTGGAACTCGACACCACACCTTACCTCCATCTTAAAATGAGGGAGCTAAGGTCACTCTGTAAACTAAAGAAAATAACAATGGGCCCCAAACCTACCAAAATACAGCTCCAGGAGCTTTTGGCAGAGTTTGAAAAGGCCAACCCCTCTGAGGGTGGCAACTCAGAGGAAGAGGATAGTGATTTGGAGGACAATTCCCCCCTACCAATCCTATCTAGGGAGAACAGGGTCCCTCAAACCCTGACTCCTAAAATAATAGTCAGAGATGCTGGTTCCCTCACAGGAGAGACCAACACCTCTGAAATCACTGAGGATAGCCCCAGTGAAGAGGACATCCAGTTAGCCAGGATGGCCAAAAGATTGGCTTTGGAAAGACAGATCCTAGCCATAGAGAGGGAAAGACAAGAGATGGGCCTAGGACCCATCAATGGTGGCAGCAACATAAATAGGGTCAGAGATTCTCCTGACATGTTGAAAATCCCCAAAGGGATTGTAACTAAATATGAAGATGGTGATGACATCACCAAATGGTTCACAGCTTTTGAGAGGGCTTGTGTAACCAGAAAAGTGAACAGATCTCACTGGGGTGCTCTCCTTTGGGAAATGTTCACAGGAAAGTGTAGGGATAGACTCCTCACACTCTCTGGACAAGATGCAGAATCTTATGACCTCATGAAGGGTACCCTGATTGAGGGTTTTGGATTCTCCACTGAGGAGTATAGGATTAGATTCAGGGGGGCTAAAAAATCCTCGAGCCAGACCTGGGTTGACTTTGTGGACTACTCAGTGAAAACACTAGATGGTTGGATTCAAGGCAGTGGTGTAAGTAATTATGATGGGCTGTACAATTTATTTGTGAAAGAACACCTGTTAAGTAATTGTTTCAATGATAAACTGCATCAGCATCTGGTAGACCTAGGACCAATTTCTCCCCAAGAATTGGGAAAGAAGGCGGACCATTGGGTCAAGACAAGGGTGTCCAAGACTTCAACAGGGGGTGACCAAAAGAAAGGGGTCACAAAGACTCCCCAGGGGAAGGGTGATGAGACAACCAAAACTAAAAATAGTAAAGAGTCTTCTACAGGCCCCCAAAAACCTGCACAGGAGGGTGGACCCAGAGCCTCTTCACAAAACAATGGGTACAAGGGTAAAAACTTTGATCCCAAAAAGGCCTGGTGTCATAGCTGTAAACAGCATGGACACCAAACTGGAGACAAGGCCTGTCCCAAGAAAGGTTCCACTCCAAACTCCCATCCAGGTAACACTGGTATGGCTAGTCTCCAAGTGGGATCAACAGTGTGCCCAGAGCAAATCAGGGTCCACACTGAAGCTACTCTAGTTTCTGAGGGTGGGGTGGATTTAGCCACACTAGCTGTCTGGCCGCCTAACATGCAAAAATACAGGCAGCAACTCTTAATTAATGGGACTAGAATAGAGGGCCTGAGGGATACAGGTGCCAGTGTCACCATGGTGACAGAGAAACTGGTTTCCCCTGGCCAATACCTGACTGGAAAAACTTACACAGTCACCAACGCTGACAATCAGAGAAAAGTACATCCCATGGCAATGGTTACTTTAGAATGGGGAGGGGTCAATGGCCTGAAACAGGTGGTGGTCTCCTCAAATATCCCAGTGGACTGTCTGCTTGGAAATGACCTGGAGTCCTCAGCATGGGCTGAGGTAGAACTAAAAACCCATGCAGCAATGCTGGGTATCCCTGAACTGGTGTGTGTGAAAACAAGAGCACAATGCAAGGCACAGGGTGAAAAAGTAGAGCTGGAGTCTGGAAAAATGGCCCAGCCTACCAAGAGAACAGGAAAGTCAGTTGGGAAACCAACTGCAACACAGCAAAAGAAAGGGAACCTCTCTTCTCAGGAAGAAGTTCTGCCCTCTGAGGGAACTGAGCCTTTGGAGCTTGAACCTTATCAGGTTGAGCTCTTGGGCCCAGGGGGACCCTCAAGGGAGGAGCTGTGTAAGGGACAAGAAACCTGTCCCTCTCTTGAAGGCCTTAGGCAGCAAGCTGCTGAAGAGTCCAAAGGCAAGAAAAATGGAACACATAGGGTCTATTGGGAAGATGGACTCCTGTACACTGAGGCCAGAGACCCCAAACCTGGTGCCACTAGGAGAGTGGTAGTGCCTCAGCTGTTCAGAGAGTTCATCCTAACATTGGCCCATGACATTCCCCTGGCTGGACATTTGGGACAAACCAAGACGTGGGAGAGGCTAGTCAACCACTTCTACTGGCCCAATATGTCCAACATGGTTAAGGAGTTTTGCCTCTCCTGCCCCACCTGTCAAGCCAGTGGTAAGACAGGTGGGCACCCAAAGGCCCCCCTCATTCCACTTCCAGTGGTGGGGGTCCCCTTTGAAAGAGTGGGTGTGGACATAGTTGGTCCACTGGAACCTCCCACAGCCTCAGGAAATATGTATATCCTGGTAGTAGTGGATCATGCTACCAGGTATCCTGAAGCTATTCCCCTTAGGTCGACTACTGCCCCTGCAGTAGCCAAGGCCCTCATTGGTATCTTTACCAGAGTGGGTTTCCCTAAGGAGGTGGTGTCTGACAGAGGTACCAACTTCATGTCAGCATACCTAAAACACATGTGGAATGAGTGTGGAGTGACTTACAAATTCACTACACCATACCATCCACAAACTAATGGCTTGGTTGAGAGATTCAACAAGACATTAAAAGGCATGATCATGGGGCTCCCAGAAAAACTCAAAAGGAGATGGGATGTCCTCTTGCCATGTCTGCTTTTCGCTTACAGAGAGGTGCCACAGAAGGGAGTAGGATTCTCACCCTTTGAACTTCTGTTTGGTCATCCTGTAAGGGGACCACTTGCCCTTGTTAAAGAAGGCTGGGAGAGACCTCTCCATGAGCCTAAACAGGACATAGTGGACTATGTACTTGGCCTTCGCTCTAGAATGGCAGAGTACATGGAAAAGGCAACCAAAAACCTTGAGGCCAGCCAACAGCTCCAGAAGTTTTGGTATGACCAAAAGGCTGCACTGGTTGAGTTCCAACCAGGGCAGAAAGTCTGGGTTCTGGAGCCTGTGGCTCCCAGGGCACTCCAGGACAAATGGAGTGGCCCTTACCCAGTACTAGAAAGGAAGAGTCAGGTCACCTACTTGGTGGACCTGGGCACAAGCAGGAGCCCCAAGAGGGTGATCCATGTGAACCGCCTTAAGCTCTTCCATGACAGGGCTGATGTGAATCTGTTGATGGTAACAGATGAGGATCAGGAGGCAGAGAGTGAACCTCTCCCTGATCTTCTGTCATCAGACCCAAAAGATGGCACAGTAGATGGAGTGATCTACTCAGACACCCTCTCTGGCCAACAGCAAGCTGATTGTAGGAGAGTCCTACAACAGTTTCCTGAACTCTTCTCCTTAACCCCTGGTCAGACACACCTGTGTACCCATGATGTGGACACAGGAGACAGCATGCCTGTCAAAAACAAAATCTTTAGACAGTCTGACCATGTTAAGGAAAGCATCAAGGTGGAAGTCCACAAGATGCTGGAATTGGGAGTAATTGAGCGCTCTGACAGCCCCTGGGCTAGCCCAGTGGTCTTAGTCCCCAAACCTCACACCAAAGATGGAAAGAAAGAGATGAGGTTTTGTGTGGACTACAGAGGGCTCAATTCTGTCACCAAGACAGATGCTCATCCAATTCCAAGAGCTGATGAGCTCATAGACAAATTAGGTGCTGCCAAATTCTTAAGTACCTTTGACTTGACAGCAGGGTACTGGCAAATAAAAATGGCACCTGGAGCAAAAGAGAAAACAGCATTCTCCACACCTGATGGGCATTATCAGTTTACTGTTATGCCCTTTGGTTTAAAGAATGCCCCTGCCACCTTCCAAAGGTTGGTGAATCAAGTCCTTGCTGGCTTGGAGTCCTTTAGCACAGCTTATCTTGATGATATTGCTGTCTTTAGCTCCACCTGGCAGGATCACCTGGTCCACCTGAAGAAGGTTTTGAAGGCTCTGCAATCTGCAGGCCTCTCTATCAAGGCATCCAAATGCCAGATAGGGCAGGGAACTGTGGTTTACTTGGGCCACCTTGTAGGTGGAGGCCAAGTTCAGCCACTCCAACCCAAGATCCAGACTATTCTGGACTGGGTAGCTCCAAAAACCCAGACTCAAGTCAGGGCATTCCTTGGCTTGACTGGGTATTACAGGAGGTTTGTGAAGGGATATGGATCCATTGTGACAGCCCTCACTGAACTCACCTCCAAGAAAATGCCCAAGAAAGTGAACTGGACTGTGGAATGCCAACAGGCCTTTGACACCCTGAAACAAGCAATGTGCTCAGCACCAGTTCTAAAAGCTCCAGATTATTCTAAGCAGTTCATTGTGCAGACTGATGCCTCTGAACATGGGATAGGGGCAGTTTTGTCCCAAACAAATGATGATGGCCTTGACCAGCCTGTTGCTTTCATTAGCAGGAGGTTACTCCCCAGGGAGCAGCGTTGGAGTGCCATTGAGAGGGAGGCCTTTGCTGTGGTTTGGTCCCTGAAGAAGCTGAGACCATACCTCTTTGGGACTCACTTCCTAGTTCAAACTGACCACAGACCTCTCAAATGGCTGATGCAAATGAAAGGTGAAAATCCTAAACTGTTGAGGTGGTCCATCTCCCTACAGGGAATGGACTTTATAGTGGAACACAGACCTGGGACTGCCCATGCCAATGCAGATGGCCTTTCCAGGTTCTTCCACTTAGAAAATGAAGACTCTCTTGGGAAAGGTTAGTCTCATCCTCTTTCGTTTGGGGGGGGGGTTGTGTAAGGAAATGCCTCCTTGGCATGGTTGCCCCCTGACTTTTTGCCTTTGCTGATGCTATGTTTACAATTGAAAGTGTGCCGAGGCCTGCTAACCAGGCCCCAGCACCAGTGTTCTTTCCCTAACCTGTACTTTTGTATCCACAATTGGCAGACCCTGGCATCCAGATAAGTCCCTTGTAACTGGTACTTCTAGTACCAAGGGCCCTGATGCCAAGGAAGGTCTCTAAGGGCTGCAGCATGTCTTATGCCACCCTGGAGACCTCTCACTCAGCACAGACACACTGCTTGCCAGCTTGTGTGTGCTAGTGAGGACAAAACGAGTAAGTCGACATGGCACTCCCCTCAGGGTGCCATGCCAGCCTCTCACTGCCTATGCAGTATAGGTAAGACACCCCTCTAGCAGGCCTTACAGCCCTAAGGCAGGGTGCACTATACCATAGGTGAGGGTACCAGTGCATGAGCATGGTACCCCTACAGTGTCTAAACAAAACCTTAGACATTGTAAGTGCAGGGTAGCCATAAGAGTATATGGTCTGGGAGTCTGTCAAACACGAACTCCACAACACCATAATGGCTACACTGAAAACTGGGAAGTTTGGTATCAAACTTCTCAGCACAATAAATGCACACTGATGCCAGTGTACATTTTATTGTAAAATACACCACAGAGGGCACCTTAGAGGTGCCCCCTGAAACTTAACCGACTGTCTGTGTAGGCTGACTAGTTCCAGCAGCCTGCCACACCAGAGACATGTTGCTGGCCCCATGGGGAGAGTGCCTTTGTCACTCTGAGGCCAGTAACAAAGCCTGCACTGGGTGGAGATGCTAACACCTCCCCCAGGCAGGAGCTGTGACACCTGGCGGTGAGCCTCAAAGGCTCACCCCTTTGTCACAGCCCAGCAGGGCACTCCAGCTTAGTGGAGTTGCCCGCCCCCTCCGGCCACGGCCCCCACTTTTGGCGGCAAGGCTGGAGGGAACAAAGAAAGCAACAAGGAGGAGTCACTGGCCAGTCAGGACAGCCCCTAAGGTGTCCTGAGCTGAAGTGACTCTAACTTTTAGAAATCCTCCATCTTGCAGATGGAGGATTCCCCCAATAGGGTTAGGATTGTGACCCCCTCCCCTTGGGAGGAGGCACAAAGAGGGTGTACCCACCCTCAGGGCTAGTAGCCATTGGCTACTAACCCCCCAGACCTAAACACGCCCTTAAATTTAGTATTTAAGGGCTACCCTGAACCCTAGAAAATCAGATTCCTGCAACTACAAGAAGAAGGACTGCCTAGCTGAAAACCCCTGCAGAGGAAGACCAGAAGACGACAACTGCCTTGGCTCCAGAAACTCACCGGCCTGTCTCCTGCCTTCCAAAGATCCTGCTCCAGCGACGCCTTCCAAAGGGACCAGCGACCTCGACATCCTCTGAGGACTGCCCCTGCTTCGAAAAGACAAGAAACTCCCGAGGACAGCGGACCTGCTCCAAGAAAGGCTGCAACTTTGTTTCCAGCAGCCTTGAAAGATTCCTGCAAGCTCCCCGCAAGAAGCGTGAGACTTACAACACTGCACCCGGCGACCCCGACTCGGCTGGTGGAGATCCAACACCTCAGGAGGGACCCCAGGACTACTCTGATACTGTGAGTACCAAAACCTGTCCCCCCTGAGCCCCCACAGCGCCGCCTGCAGAGGGAATCCCGAGGCTTCCCCTGACCGCGACTCTTTGAATCCTAAGTCCCGACGCCTGGGAGAGACCCTGCACCCGCAGCCCCCAGGACCTGAAGGACCGGACTTTCACTGGAGAAGTGACCCCCAGGAGTCCCTCTCCCTTGCCCAAGTGGAGGTTTCCCCGAGGAACCCCCCCCTTGCCTGCCTGCAGCGCTGAAGAGATCCCGAGATCTCTCATAGACTAACATTGCGAACCCGACGCCTGTTTCTACACTGCACCCGGCCGCCCCCGCGCTGCTGAGGGTGAAATTTCTGTGTGGGCTTGTGTCCCCCCCCGGTGCCCTACAAAACCCCCCTGGTCTGCCCTCCGAAGACGCGGGTACTTACCTGCAAGCAGACCGGAACCGGGGCACCCCCTTCTCTCCATTCTAGCCTATGTGTTTTGGGCACCACTTTGAACTCTGCACCTGACCGGCCCTGAGCTGCTGGTGTGGTGACTTTGGGGTTGCTCTGAACCCCTAACGGTGGGCTACCTTGGACCAAGAACTGAACCCTGTAAGTGTCTTACTTACCTGGTAAAACTAACCAAAACTTACCTCCCCTAGGAACTGTGAAAATTGCACTGTCCACTTTTAAAACAGCTATTTGTCAATAACTTGAAAAGTATACATGCAATTTTGATGATTTGAAGTTCCTAAAGTACTTACCTGCAATACCTTTCAAATGAGATATTACATGTAGAATTTGAACTTGTGGTTCTTAAAATAAACTAAGAAAAGATATTTTTCTATACAAAAACCTATTGGCTGGATTTGTCTCTGAGTGTGTGTACCTCATTTATTGTCTATGTGTATGTACAACAAATGCTTAACACTACTCCTTGGATAAGCCTACTGCTCGACCACACTACCACAAAATAGAGCATTAGTATTATCTATTTTTACCACTATTTTACCTCTAAGGGGAACCCTTGGACTCTGTGCATGCTATTCCTTACTTTGAAATACCACATACAGAGCCAACTTCCTACAACCCTGAAACAAGCAATGTGCTCAGCACCAGTTCTAAAAGCTCCAGATTATTCTAAGCAGTTCATTGTGCAGACAGATGCCTCTGAACATGGGATAGGGGCAGTTTTGTCCCAAACAAATGATGATGGCCTTGACCAGCCTGTTGCTTTCATTAGCAGGAGGTTACTCCCCAGGGAGCAGCGTTGGAGTGCCATTGAGAGGGAGGCCTTTGCTGTGGTTTGGTCCCTGAAGAAGCTGAGACCATACCTCTTTGGGACTCACTTCCTAGTTCAAACTGACCACAGACCTCTCAAATGGCTGATGCAAATGAAAGGTGAAAATCCTAAACTGTTGAGGTGGTCCATCTCCCTACAGGGAATGGACTTTATAGTGGAACACAGACCTGGGACTGCCCATGCCAATGCAGATGGCCTTTCCAGGTTCTTCCACTTAGAAAATGAAGACTCTCTTGGGAAAGGTTAGTCTCATCCTCTTTCGTTTGGGGGGGGGTTGTGTAAGGAAATGCCTCCTTGGCATGGTTGCCCCCTGACTTTTTGCCTTTGCTGATGCTATGTTTACAATTGAAAGTGTGCTGAGGCCTGCTAACCAGGCCCCAGCACCAGTGTTCTTTCCCTAACCTGTACTTTTGTATCCACAATTGGCAGACCCTGGCATCCAGATAAGTCCCTTGTAACTGGTACTTCTAGTACCAAGGGCCCTGATGCCAAGGAAGGTCTCTAAGGGCTGCAGCATGTCTTATGCCACCCTGGAGACCTCTCACTCAGCACAGACACACTGCTTGCCAGCTTGTGTGTGCTAGTGAGGACAAAACGAGTAAATCGACATGGCACTCCCCTCAGGGTGCCATGCCAGCCTCTCACTGCCTATGCAGTATAGGTAAGACACCCCTCTAGCAGGCCTTACAGCCCTAAGGCAGGGTGCACTATACCATAGGTGAGGGTACCAGTGCATGAGCATGGTACCCCTACAGTGTCTAAACAAAACCTTAGACATTGTAAGTGCAGGGTAGCCATAAGAGTATATGGTCTGGGAGTCTGTCAAACACGAACTCCACAGCACCATAATGGCTACACTGAAAACTGGGAAGTTTGGTATCAAACTTCTCAGCACAATAAATGCACACTGATGCCAGTGTACATTTTATTGCAAAATACACCCCAGAGGGCACCTTAGAGGTGCCCCCTGAAACTTAACCGACTGTCTGTGTAGGCTGACTAGTTCCAGCAGCCTGCCACACTAGAGACATGTTGCTGGCCCCATGGGGAGAGTGCCTTTGTCACTCTGAGGCCAGTAACAAAGCCTGCACTGGGTGGAGATGCTAACACCTCCCCCAGGCAGGAGCTGTGACACCTGGCGGTGAGCCTCAAAGGCTCACCCCTTTGTCACAGCCCAGCAGGGCACTCCAGCTTAGTGGAGTTGCCCGCCCCCTCCGGCCACGGCCCCCACTTTTGGCGGCAAGGCTGGAGGGAACAAAGAAAGCAACAAGGAGGAGTCACTGGCCAGTCAGGACAGCCCCTAAGGTGTCCTGAGCTGAGGTGACTCTAACTTTTAGAAATCCTCCATCTTGCAGATGGAGGATTCCCCCAATAGGGTTAGGATTGTGTCCCCCTCCCCTTGGGAGGAGGCACAAAGAGGGTGTACCCACCCTCAGGGCTAGTAGCCATTGGCTACTAACCCCCCAGACCTAAACACGCCCTTAAATTTAGTATTTAAGGGCTACCCTGAACCCTAGAAAATTAGATTCCTGCGACAACAAGAAGAAGGACTGCCCAGCTGAAAACCCCTGCAGAGGAAGACCAGAAGACAACAACTGCCTTGGCTCCAGAAACTCACCGGCCTGTCTCCTGCCTTCCAAAGAACTCTGCTCCAGCGACGCCTTCCAAAGGGACCAGCGACCTCTGAATCCTCTGAGGACTGCCCTGCTTCGACGACGACCAGAAACTCCCGAGGACAGCGGACCTGCTCCAAAAAGACTGCAACTTTGTTTCAAGGAGCAGCTTTAAAGACCCCTGCAACTCCCCGCAAGAAGCGTGAGACTTGCAACACTGCACCCGGTGACCCCGACTTGGCTGGTGGAGAACCAACACCTCAGGGAGGACCCCCGGACTACTCTCCGACTGTGAGTACCAAAACCTGTCCCCCCTGAGCCCCCACAGCGCCGCCTGCAGAGGGAATCCCGAGGCTTCCCCTGACCGCGACTCTCTGAAACCTAAGTCCCGACGCCTGGAAAAGACCCTGCACCCGCAGCCCCCAGGACCTGAAGGACCGGACTTTCACTGGAGAAGTGACCCCCAGGAGTCTCTCTCCCTTGCCCAAGTGGAGGTTTCCCCGAGGAAGCCCCCCCTTGCCTGCCTGCAGCGCTGAAGAGATCCGTTGATCTCTCATAGACTAACATTGCAAACCCGACGCTTGTTTCTACACTGCACCCGGCCGCCCCCGCGCTGCTGAGGGTGAAATTTCTGTGTGGGCTTGTGTCCCCCCCGGTGCCCTACAAAACCCCCCTGGTCTGCCCTCCGAAGACGCGGGTACTTACCTGCAAGCAGACCGGAACCGGGGCACCCCCTTCTCTCCATTCTAGCCCATGCGTTTTGGGCACTACTTTGAACTCTGCACCTGACCGGCCCTGAGCTGCTGGTGTGGTGACTTTGGGGTTGCTCTGAACCCCCAACGGTGGGCTACCTTGGACCAAGAACTGAACCCTGTAAGTGTCTTACTTACCTGGTAAAACTAACAAAAACTTACCTCCCCCAGGAACTGTGAAAATTGCACTAAGTGTCCACTTTTGAAATAGCTATTTGTCAATAACTTGAAAAGTATACATGCAATTGAAATGATTCAAAGTTCCTAATGTACTTACCTGCAATACCTTTCAAACAAGATATTACATGTTAAAATTGAACCTGTGGTTCTTAAAATAAACTAAGAAAAGATATTTTTCTATAACAAAACATATTGGCTGGATTTGTCTCTGAGTGTGTGTACCTCATTTATTGTCTATGTGTATGTACAACAAATGCTTAACACTACTCCTTGGATAAGCCTACTGCTCGACCACACTACCACAAAATAGAGCATTAGTATTATCTATTTTTACCACTATTTTACCACTAAGGGGAACCCTTGGACTCTGTGCATGCTATTCCTTACTTTGAAATAGCACATACAGAGCCAACCTCCTACAGGTACCCAGGGCATTGGGGAACCAGGTGATCCCGATGGGCTGCAGCATGTATTATGCCACCCATAGGGAGCCCATGCAAAGTGTTCTGCAGGTCTGGCATTGCAGCCTGCGTGAAAGGGTGCATGCACCCTTTCACTACCAGGTCAATGTAAGTCGCCTCTATGACAGGCCCTCCTAGCTCAGAGGGCAGGAAACAAGTACCTGTGTGTGAGGGCACCCCTGCACTAGCAGAGGTGTCCCCCACAAACTCTAGCTTCATTTTCCTGGACTTCGTGAGTGCGGGGACATCATTTTATGCGTGTACTGGACATATGTCACTATGTCCAGCTACATAATGGTAACTCAGAACCTGGGCATATTTGGCATCAAACATGTCGGAATCATACCCTAATACTGTTGCAAGTATTGTAGGTATGATTCCATGCACTCAGGGGGCTACTTAGAGGACCCCTTGCATTGCTACCACCAGTCTAACAGGGATTTCCAGGAAGCCCAAGCTGTTGCAAGTATTGTAGGTATGATTCCATGCACTCAGGGGGCTACTTAGAGGACCCGCTGCATTGCTACCACCAGTCTAACAGGGATTTCCAGGAAGCCCAAGCTGCTGCCACCCCTCAGACATGTTTCTGCCCTCCTGCTGCTTGATCTGTTCAAGCTCAGGAAGGCAGAACAAAGGAATTCCTTTGGGAGAGGGAGGTAACACCCTCTCTCTTTGGAAAAAGGTGTGACTGGCTTGGGAGGTGTGGCCTCCCCAAGCCACTGGTTTGCTTTGAAGGGCACATTTGGTGCCCTCCATGCATAAACCAGTCCACACCGGTTCAGGGACCCCCCAGTCCCTGCTCTGGCACAAACCTGGACAATGGAAAGGGGAGTCACCACTTCCCTGTCCATCACCACCCAGGGATGGTGCTCAGAGCTCCTCCAGAGGGTCCCTGGGTTCTGCCATCTTGCTTCCAAGGTTGTCAGGGAACTGTGGGAGCATCTGAGTGGCCAGGCCAGGCAGGTGATGTCAGAGCCCCATTCTGATAGGTGCTTACCTGGCTACGTGACCAATCCCCTTTTCAGGGCTATTTAAGGTCTCTCCCTTGGGTGGATCCTCATATTTGGCTTGGAAGATTCCAGCAGGACTCCTCTGCAACCTCCAATTTGACCTTTGGCCTCTGTAACTGTGACTGGAACCTCCAGGATCCAACAAGCTGCCTCCAAGAAGAAGAACTCTTCTGCAACATTGTTTCCAGGGCTCCTGTCAGCAATTGCAACATTTCCACCAGCTGTGCATCCACTGATGCGGTGTGTCATCAGTCTGCACTAGAAGAAAGAAGGAATCTCCCTTGGATTGAAGGAGTCACTTCCCTGCAACTGCAGGCACCTGCAGCAACAATTACCGTCTGTATGCATCTCCTCTCATCCTGAGGTGCGTGGATCCTCCATCACTGATGGTGGTCGGGAGTAGTCCTGTTGGTCCTCTCTGCCAGCTGTCCAACTTTGGTGGAGGTAAGCATTTGTCTTCTCACGCAGGACAGTACCCCGTGCACTGCATCTCTTGCAGCTGCCAAGGCTTGTTTGCATCTCCTCCAAGGGATCTTCAGGTGACGTAGCTCCAGGCCCCATCACTCCTTCCTGCAATGCACAGCCCTCTGCATGGTTCTCTTGCAGCGTGGGATCCCTTTCTATAGTGCTGCGTTGGCTCCTTCTGCAACTTGTGAGTCCGTGTCCTGTGGGACTCCTGTAGGTGCTGCCTCTGCTCCTGTGGGCGCTCTCTGCCGCTGAGGGACTCCTCTGACTCTCCCTCCTGGGTTGAGTCCTCCTGGGCCTTGCTGGTTCCCGGCAGCTCCACTTTTCCACTTTGCCAAGGCTTGTTGTGAAATTCCTGCACCGACATCAGTTTGGAATCTTCACTCCAGCGTGGAGCATCTTCTGCATCCATCAGGAACTCTTCTCTGGCTGTAGTGCTGACCTGTTCTTCCTCACCGTCGACCAACTCCTGCAAGTACAGCTGGATGTCTAGTAGCTCCCACTCCTCCTGGACTCCACTGACATTTTTGGACTTGGTCCCCTCTCTCCACAGGTCTTCTTCTCCAAGAATCCAGTGCTGGTTACTTGCAGTCTTGTCTGGGTGTCTTCTTTTCTTCTTTTCCTTCATTTTGGGTGGTTTGGGGGAATTCCAGTGATTTACTCATGCCAACCTGGTCACTGGGGTCTACTGTGTTACTTATTCCACTTACCTAGGTAGGGGTCCTCTGTTCGCATTCCATTTTTTTAGTATATGGTTTGGGCTTCCACTAGGGTCACTATTGGTTATTGCTATTTGCACTGTTATCTAACCTTTTCTGTGCCTATTACTGCTTACTAGTGTATATAATTAGTGTATTACTTACCTCCTATTGAAAGGTTGCCTCTCTATTACTTTGTGGTATAGTGTTCCAAAAAGGTCCTTACCTTCCTGGATTATACAAACAGAAAATGAGGGCCATAGGTCTCCAGTATTGCCTCCTTTTTCCAGCCAGGTTCTGAGTTATAGAGCAGAATAAAACACATTACTCTGACACTGTGGTAATGGCGTAGCGGTTGCATACATAAGAATGCCCTGGCCGATGCCCCTCGGAAGGCCGTTTGCAGCCGTCGGCTGGACCCGGCTCAACGGACACAGGAGCAAGACCCGAGACACAAGTCTACAAGACCCATTCAAGGCGGCGACGCTGGGGACCCGCCTAGGACTCCTGCTCTGGATCCCCTCGGGGGACCCTCTGCAGGCATCAAGGGCACATAAGACAGCAGGAACAGATGAGGAAATTTAGCCAATCGCAGATGACCTGGGGGACTCCTCCACACTCCACTTCCCAATGATACTGACTCCAATCTAACTCGCAGCCCGGCCATGTCGCTAACCGAACGCAACCCTTGATTGTGACCATAGCAATGATGTTTCGTACATAATAGAGACAAATTGTAGTACAGATGGCTAACATTTATCCTTGTGAAGGAGGGATCCACTGCCACGCTCCTTTTATTTTTGGGGTTCAGTTGGTATTACTGTTCCCCTTTATTTGTCGTTTTGCTGTGATTTCTTTTAATGTTTTTAACAGCTGGGGGAGGGGAACAGAAGCTTCTGGGAGAGAACTGTGGGGTGGGGTGGGGCAGGAGTTGGGGGGGGATGGGATTCAGTAATGCTTTACTATTTGATATGTTGTGTGTTTTGCTTGAATGACACTTGAGGCCTCAATGGGTCCACCTCCGCAAACTGGTTAATTTTCCCATTTTGGCTACAAGAGGCACCACGTCTGGCCTCTAGCAACCTACATAAAATCACCTCCAGCTGGGTGATGAGTTACGGGGGCCCTTCTCCACTCTTTGTGACCGCTCGGACAATGAGGGCTCGGTCTCCGCTGCTGGCACCATTTGGGCTGCCGGATTGCATGGCTTCGCTAAGGGTCACATGAGAGTGCAGGAGAAAGCCCGCCGGCTCCAAATTACTCGATTGGAAACCCAGGCTGTTCTGCTAGAGACCAATAATGCGAGGGGCGGTGGGGTGCACTCAGAACGGACATTGTGTCTGGTGTGGGATGAGATACATCGGATTTCTCTTGATGCTGCCAAACAAGTATGGAGAGCTGTGCAGACAAATATATGCAGCTGCGGTGACAAAAATAGTAAGCTTCTATACTGGTCTCTCACCAACAGTCTAGGATCATACCCCAAAATATAGATGACACGCGTAACAAAGTACACACATTCACTGAAATAGCACAAGCATTTCTGCAAAAGTACCGTAAACTCTACACCATCCTGTCTCAGCATGACCAGAATATTCTAAGCAGTTCCTTGAGTAGGTGTCCCTCCCTCACATTTCCAGCTTGGAGGCTCAGTTTTTGGACGAATCCCTTACGGATAATGAAGTCACTGCGGCTCTGGCAGAGATGGCATCCAGGAAAACTTCTGGACTAGACGGCTTCCCGAAGGAATATTATACCACATTCAGTGACATTTTAGTTCCTAAACTACTAGCTCTTTATAAGGAGTTAGTCCACACTGGCTCTTTTCCATCCGAGCTGGATTCAGCAACAATTACAATGATCCCGAAGACCCAACCTCTCGCAATGTCGTGTGCAGCTTACCGGCACATGTAAGGAAATGCCTCCTTGGCATGGTTGCCCCCTGACTTTTTGCCTTTGCTGATGCTATGTTTACAATTGAAAGTGTGCTGAGGCCTGCTAACCAGGCCCCAGCACCAGTGTTCTTTCCCTAACCTGTACTTTTGTATCCACAATTGGCAGACCCTGGCATCCAGATAAGTCCCTTGTAACTGGTACTTCTAGTACCAAGGGCCCTGATGCCAAGGAAGGTCTCTAAGGGCTGCAGCATGTCTTATGCCACCCTGGAGACCTCTCACTCAGCACAGACACACTGCTTGCCAGCTTGTGTGTGCTAGTGAGAACAAAACGAGTAAGTCGACATGGCACTCCCCTCAGGGTGCCATGCCAGCCTCTCACTGCCTATGCAGTATAGGTAAGACACCCCTCTAGCAGGCCTTACAGCCCTAAGGCAGGGTGCACTATACCATAGGTGAGGGTACCAATGCCTGAGCATGGTACCCCTACAGTGTCTAAACAAAACCTTAGACATTGTAAGTGCAGGGTAGCCATAAGAGTATATGGTCTGGGAGTCTGTCAAACACGAACTCCACAGCACCATAATGGCTACACTGAAAACTGGGAAGTTTGGTATCAAACTTCTCAGCACAATAAATGCACACTGATGCCAGTGTACATTTTATTGTAAAATACACCCCAGAGGGCACCTTAGAGGTGCCCCCTGAAACTTAACCGACTGTCTGTGTAGGCTGACTAGTTCCAGCAGCCTGCCACACTAGAGACATGTTGCTGGCCCCATGGGGAGAGTGCCTTTGTCACTCTGAGGCCAGTAACAAAGCCTGCACTGGGTGGAGATGCTAACACCTCCCCCAGGCAGGAGCTGTGACACCTGGCGGTGAGCCTCAAAGGCTCACCCCTTTGTCACAGCCCAGCAGGGCACTCCAGCTTAGTGGAGTTGCCCGCCCCCTCCGGCCACGGCCCCCACTTTTGGCGGCAAGGCTGGAGGGAACAAAGAAAGCAACAAGGAGGAGTCACTGGCCAGTCGGGACAGCCCCTAAGGTGTCCTGAGCTGAGGTGACTCTGACTTTTAGAAATCCTCCATCTTGCAGATGGAGGATTCCCCCAATAGGGTTAGGATTGTGACCCCCTCCCCTTGGGAGGAGGCACAAAGAGGGTGTACCCACCCTCAGGGCTAGTAGCCATTGGCTACTAACCCCCCAGACCTAAACACGCCCTTAAATTTAGTATTTAAGGGCTACCCTGAACCCTAGAAAATTAGATTCCTGCAACTACAAGAAGAAGGACTGCCTAGCTGAAAACCCCTGCAGAGGAAGACCAGAAGACGACAACTGCCTTGGCTCCAGAAACTCACCGGCCTGTCTCCTGCCTTCCAAAGATCCTGCTCCAGCGACGCCTTCCAAAGGGACCAGCGACCTCGACATCCTCTGAGGACTGCCCCTGCTTCGAAAAGACAAGAAACTCCCAAGGACAGCGGACCTGCTCCAAGAAAAGCTGCAACTTTGTTTCCAGCAGCTTTAAAGAACCCTGCAAGCTCCCTGTAAGAAGCGTGAGACTTGCAACACTGCACCCGGCGACCCCGACTCGGCTGGTGGCGATCCAACACCTCAGGAGGGACCCCAGGACTACTCTAAGACTGTGAGTACAAAAACCTGTCCCCCCTGAGCCCCCACAGCGCCGCCTGCAGAGGGAATCCCGAGGCTTCCCCTGACCGCGACTCTTTGAATCCTAAGTCCCGACACCTGGGAGAGACCCTGCACCCGCAGCCCCCAGGACCTGAAGGACCGGACTTTCACTGGAGGAGTGACCCCCAGGAGTCCCTCTCCCTTGACCAAGTGGAGGTTTCCCCGAGGAACCCCCCCCTTGCCTGCCTGCAGCGCTGAAGAGATCCCTAGATCTCCCATTGACTTCCATTACAAACCCGACGCTTGTTTCTACACTGCACCCGGCCGCCCCCGCGCTGCTGAGGGTGAAATATCTGTGTGGGCTTGTGTCCCCCCCGGTGCCCTACAAAACCCCCCTGGTCTGCCCTCCGAAGACGCGGGTACTTACCTGCAAGCAGACCGGAACCGGGGCACCCCCTTCTCTCCATTCTAGCCTATGTGTTTTGGGCACCACTTTGAACTCTGCACCTGACCGGCCCTGAGCTGCTGGTGTGGTGACTTTGGGGTTGCTCTGAACCCCCAACGGTGGGCTACCTTGGACCAAGAACTAAGCCCTGTAAGTGTCTTACTTACCTGGTTAACCTAACAAATACTTACCTCCCCTAGGAACTGTGAAAATTGCACTAAGTGTCCACTTTTAAAACAGCTATTTGTGAATAACTTGAAAAGTATACATGCAATTTTGATGATTTGAAGTTCCTAAAGTACTTACCTGCAATACCTTTCGAATGAGATATTACATGTAGAATTTGAACCTGTGGTTCTTAAAATAAACTAAGAAAAGATATTTTTCTATATAAAAACCTATTGGCTGGATTTGTCTCTGAGTGTGTGTACCTCATTTATTGTCTATGTGTATGTACAACAAATGCTTAACACTACTCCTTGGATAAGCCTACTGCTCGACCACACTACCACAAAATAGAGCATTAGTATTATCTATTTTTACCACTATTTTACCTCTAAGGGGAACCCTTGGACTCTGTGCATGCTATTCCTTACTTTGAAATAGCACATACAGAGCCAACTTCCTACATTGGTGGATCAGCGGTGGGGTACAAGACTTTGCATTTGCTGGACTACTCAGCCAATACCTGATCACACGACAAATTCCAAAATTGTCATTAGAAATTCATTTTTGCAATTTGAAATTTTTCTAAATTCTTAAAAGTCCTGCTAGGGCCTTGTGTGTTAAGTCCCTGTTTAGCATTGCTTTTAGAGTTTAAAAGTTTGTTAAAAGTTTGAAATTAGATTCTAGAAACAGTTTTAGATTCTTTAAAAAGTCTTCCAACTTTTAAACAAAATAATGTCTGATACAGAGATGAATGTGGTGGAACTCGACACCACACCTTACCTCCATCTTAAGATGAGGGAGCTAAGGTCTCTCTGTAATATCAAAAAAATAACCATTGGCTCCAGACCTACCAAAATTCAGCTCCAGGAGCTGTTGGCAGAGTTTGAAAAAGCCAACCCCTCTGATGATGACATCACAGAGGAAGAAATTAGTGACTTGGAGGCCAATGTCCCTCCTCCAGTCCTAAATAGGGAGAACAGGACCCCTCAAGTCCTGTCTCCAACTGTGTTAGTCAGAAATAGTGAGTCCCTCACAGGAGGGTCCCACATTTCTGAAATCACTGAGGATGCTCTCAGTTAAGATGACCTCCTGTTAGCCAGGATGGCCAAAAGATTGGCTTTAGAGAGACAGCTCCTAGCCATAGAAAGGGAAAGACAAGAGATGGGCCTAGGACCCATCAATGGTGGCAGCAATATAAATAGGGTCAGAGACTCTCCTGACATGTTAAAAATCCCCAAAGGGATTGTGACAAAATTTGAAGATGGTGATGACATCACCAAGTGGTTCACAGCTTTTGAGAGGGCTTGTGTAACCAGAAAAGTGAACAGATCTCACTGGGGTGCTCTCCTTTGGGAAATGTTCACTGGGAAGTGTAGGGATAGACTCCTCACACTCTCTGGAAAAGATGCAGAATCTTATGACCTCATGAAGGGTACCCTGATTGAGGGCTTTGGATTCTCCACTGAGGAGTACAGGATTAGGTTCAGGGGGGCTCAAAAATCGTCGAGCCAGACCTGGGTTGACTTTGTTGACTACTCAGTGAAAACACTAGATGGTTGGATTCAAGGCAGTGGTGTAAGTAATTATGATGGGCTGTACAATTTATTTGTGAAAGAACACCTGTTAAGTAATTGTTTCAATGATAAACTGCATCAGCATCTGGTAGACCTAGGACCAATTTCTCCCCAAGAATTGGGAAAGAAGGCGGACCATTGGGTCAAGACAAGGGTGTCCAAGACTTCCACAGGGGGTGACCAAAAGAAAGGGGTCACAAAGACTCCCCAGGGGAAGGGTGATGAGACAACCAAAACTAAAAATAGTAAAGAGTCTTCTACAGGCCCCCAAAAACCTGCACAGGAGGGTGGGCCCAGAGCCTCTTCACAAAACAATGGGTACAAGGGTAAAAACTTTGATCCCAAAAAGGCCTGGTGTCATAGCTGTAAACAGCATGGACACCAAACTGGAGACAAGGCCTGTCCCAAGAAAGGTTCCACTCCAAACTCCCATCCAGGTAACACTGGTATGGCTAGTCTCCAAGTGGGATCAACAGTGTGCCCAGAGCAAATCAGGGTCCACACTGAAGCTACTCTAGTTTCTGAGGGTGGGGTGGATTTAGCCACACTAGCTGTCTGGCCGCCTAACATGCAAAAATACAGACAGCAACTCTTAATTAATGGGACTAAAATAGAGGGCCTGAGGGATACAGGTGCCAGTGTCACCATGGTGACAGAGAAACTGGTTTCCCCTGGCCAATACCTGACTGGAAAAACTTATACAGTCACCAACGCTGACAATCAGAGAAAAGTACATCCCATGGCAATGGTTACTTTAGAATGGGGAGGGGTCAATGGCCTGAAACAGGTGGTGGTCTCCTCAAATATCCCAGTGGACTGTCTGCTTGGAAATGACCTGGAGTCCTCAGCATGGGCTGAGGTAGAACTAAAAACCCATGCAGCAATGCTGGGTATCCCTGAACTGGTGTGTGTGAAAACAAGAGCACAATGCAAGGCACAGGGTGAACAAGTAGAGCTGGAGTCTGGAAAAATGGCCCAGCCTACCAAGAGGAAAGGAAAGTCAGTTGGGAAACCAACTGCAACACAGCAAAAGAAAGGGAACCTCTCTTCTCAGGAAGAAGTTCTGCCCTCTGAGAGAACTGAGCCTTTGGAGCTTGAACCTTATCAGGTTGAGCTCTTAGGCCCAGGGGGACCCTCAAGGGAGGAGCTGTGTAAGGGACAAGAAACCTGTCCCTCTCTTGAAGGCCTTAGGCAGCAAGCTGCTGAAGAGTCCAAAGGCAAGAAAAATGGAACGCATAGGGTCTATTGGGAAGATGGACTCCTGTACACTGAGGCCAGAGACCCCAAACCTGGTGCCACTAGGAGAGTGGTAGTGCCTCAGCTGTTCAGGGAGTTCATCCTAACATTGGCCCATGACATTCCCCTTGCTGGACATTTGGGACAAACCAAGACGTGGGAGAGGCTAGTCAACCACTTCTACTGGCCCAATATGTCCAACATGGTTAAGGAGTTTTGCCTCTCCTGCCCCACCTGTCAAGCCAGTGGTAAGACAGGTGGGCATCCAAAGGCCCCCCTCATTCCACTTCCAGTGGTGGGGGTTCCCTTTGAAAGAGTGGGTGTGGACATAGTTGGTCCACTAGAACCTCCCACAGCCTCAGGAAATATGTATATCCTGGTAGTAGTGGATCATGCTACCAGGTATCCTGAAGCTATTCCCCTTAGGTCGACTACTGCCCCTGCAGTAGCCAAGGCCCTCATTGGTATCTTTACCAGAGTGGGTTTCCCTAAGGAGGTGGTGTCTGACAGAGGTACCAACTTCATGTCAGCATACCTGAAACATATGTGGAATGAGTGTGGAGTGACTTAAAATTCACTACACCTTACCATCCACAAACTAATGGCTTAGTTGAGAGATTCAACAAGACATTAAAGGGCATGATCATGGGGCTCCCAGAAAAACTCAAAAGGAGATGGGATGTCCTCCTGCCATGTCTGCTTTTCGCTTACAGGGAGGTACCACAGAAGGGAGTAGGATTCTCACCCTTTGAACTTCTGTTTGGTCATCCTGTAAGGGGACCACTTGCCCTTGTTAAAGAAGGCTGGGAGAGACCTCTCCATGAGCCTAAACAGGACATAGTGGACTATGTACTTGGCCTTCGCTCTAGAATGGCAGAGTACATGGAAAAGGCAACCAAAAACCTTGAGGCCAGCCAACAGCTCCAGAAGTTTTGGTATGACCAAAAGGCTGCACTGGTTGAGTTCCAACCAGGGCAGAAAGTCTGGGTTCTGGAGCCTGTGGCTCCCAGGGCACTCCAGGACAGATGGAGTGGCCCTTACCCAGTGCTAGAAAGGAAGAGTCAGGTCACCTACCTGGTGGACCTGGGCACAAGCAGGAGCCCCAAGAGGGTGATCCATGTGAACCGCCTTAAGCTCTTTCATGACAGGGTTGATGTGAATCTGTTGATGGTAACAGATGAGGATCAGGAGGCAGAGAGTGAACCTCTCCCTGATCTTCTGTCATCAGACCCAAAAGATGGCACAGTAGATGGAGTGATCTACTCAGACACCCTCTCTGGCCAACAGCAAGCTGATTGTAGGAGAGTCCTACAACAGTTTCCTGAACTCTTCTCCTTAACCCCTGGTCAGACACACCTGTGTACCCATGATGTGGACACAGGAGACAGCATGCCTGTCAAAAACAAAATCTTTAGACAATCTGACCATGTTAAGGAAAGCATCAAGGTGGAAGTCCACAAGATGCTGGAATTGGGAGTAATTGAGCGCTCTGACAGCCCCTGGGCTAGCCCAGTGGTCTTAGTCCCCAAACCTCACACCAAAGATGGAAAGAAAGAGATGAGGTTTTGTGTGGACTACAGAGGGCTCAATTCTGTCACCAAGACAGATGCTCATCCAATTCCTAGAGCTGATGAGCTCATAGACAAATTAGGTGCTGCCAAATTCCTAAGTACCTTTGACTTGACAGCAGGGTACTGGCAAATAAAAATGGCACCTGGAGCAAAAGAGAAAACAGCATTCTCCACACCTGATGGGCATTATCAGTTTACTGTTATGCCCTTTGGTTTAAAGAATGCCCCTGCCACCTTCCAAAGGTTGGTGAATCAAGTCCTTGCTGGCTTGGAGTCCTTTAGCACAGCTTATCTTGATGATATTGCTGTCTTTAGCTCCACCTGGCAGGATCACCTGGTCCACCTGAAGAAGGTTCTGAAGGCTCTGCAATCTGCAGGCCTCTCTATCAAGGCATCCAAATGCCAGATAGGGCAGGGAACTGTGGTTTACTTGGGCCACCTTGTAGGTGGAGGCCAAGTTCAGCCACTCCAACCCAAGATCCAGACTATTCTGGACTGGGTAGCTCCAAAAACCCAGACTCAAGTCAGGGCATTCCTTGGCTTGACTGGGTATTACAGGAGGTTTGTGAAGGGATATGGATCCATTGTGACAGCCCTCACTGAACTCACCTCCAAGAAAATGCCCAAGAAAGTGAACTGGACTGTGGAATGCCAACAGGCCTTTGACACCCTGAAACAGGCAATGTGCTCAGCACCAGTTCTAAAAGCTCCAGATTATTCTAAGCAGTTCATTGTGCAGACTGATGCCTCTGAACATGGGATAGGGGCAGTTTTGTCCCAAACAAATGATGATGGCCTTGACCAGCCTGTTGCTTTCATTAGCAGGAGGTTACTCCCCAGGGAGCAGCGTTGGAGTGCCATTGAGAGGGAGGCCTTTGCTGTGGTTTGGTCCCTGAAGAAGCTGAGACCATACCTCTTTGGGACTCACTTCCTAGTTCAAACTGACCACAGACCTCTCAAATGGCTGATGCAAATGAAAGGTGAAAATCCTAAACTGTTGAGGTGGTCCATCTCCCTACAGGGAATGGACTTTATAGTGGAACACAGACCTGGGACTGCCCATGCCAATGCAGATGGCCTTTCCAGGTTCTTCCACTTAGAAAATGAAGACTCTCTTGGGAAAGGTTAGTCTCATCCTCTTTCGTTTGTGGGGGGGGGTTGTGTAAGGAAATGCCTCCTTGGCATGGTTGCCCCCTGACTTTTTGCCTTTGCTGATGCTATGTTTACAATTGAAAGTGTGCTGAGGCCTGCTAACCAGGCCCCAGCACCAGTGTTCTTTCCCTAACCTGTACTTTTGTATCCACAATTGGCAGACCCTGGCATCCAGATAAGTCCCTTGTAAAGAAATGGCTCCCTGTTGCAGTTACCCCCCACTTTTTGCCTGATACTGATGCTGACTTGACTGAGAAGTGTGCTGGGACCCTGCTAACCAGGCCCCAGCACCAGTGTTCCTTCACCTAAAATGTACCATTGTATCCACAATTGGCACACCCTGGCATTCAGATAAGTCCCTTGTAACTGGTACTTCTAGTACCAAGGGCCCTGATGCCAAGGAAGGTCTCTAAGGGCTGCAGCATGTCTTATGCCACCCTGGAGACCTCTCACTCAGCACATACACCCTGCTTGCCAGCTTGTGTGTGCTAGTGAGGACAAAACGAGTAAGTCGACATGGCACTCCCCTCAGGGTGCCATGCCAGCCTCTCACTGCCTATGCAGTATAGGTAAGACACCCCTCTAGCAGGCCTTACAGCCCTAAGGCAGGGTGCACTATACCATAGGTGAGGGTACCAGTGCATGAGCATGGTACCCCTACAGTGTCTAAACAAAACCTTAGACATTGTAAGTGCAGGGTAGCCATAAGAGTATATGGTCTGGGAATTTGTCAAGCACGAACTCCACAGCACCATAATGGCTACACTGAAAACTGGGAGGTTTGGTATCAAACTTCTCAGCACAATAAATGCACACTGATGCCAGTGTACATTTTATTGTAAAATACACCACAGAGGGCACCTTAGAGGTGCCCCCTGAAACTTAACCGACTATCTGTGTAGGCTGACTAGTTTTAGCAGCCTGCCACAAACCGAGACATGTTGCTGGCCCCATGGGGAGAGTGCCTTTGTCACTCTGAGGCCAGTAACAAAGCCTGCACTGGGTGGAGATGCTAACACCTCCCCCAGGCAGGAATTGTCACACCTGGCGGTGAGCCTCAAAGGCTCACCTCCTTTGTGCCAACCCAGCAGGACACTCCAGCTAGTGGAGTTGCCCGCCCCCTCCGGCCAGGCCCCACTTTTGGCGGCAAGGCCGGAGAAGATAATGAGAAAAACAAGGAGGAGTCACTGACCAGTCAGGACAGCCCCTAAGGTGTCCTGAGCTGAAGTGACTCTAACTTTTAGAAATCCTCCATCTTGCAGATGGAGGATTCCCCCAATAGGGTTAGGATTGTGACCCCCTCCCCTTGGGAGGAGGCACAAAGAGGGTGTACCCACCCTCAGGGCTAGTAGCCATTGGCTACTAACCCCCCAGACCTAAACACGCCCTTAAATTTAGTATTTAAGGGCTACCCTGAACCCTAGAAAATTAGATTCCTGCAACTACAAGAAGAAGGACTGCCTAGCTGAAAAACCCCTGCAGAGGAAGACCAGAAGACGACAACTGCCTTGGCTCCAGAAACTCACCGGCCTGTCTCCTGCCTTCCAAAGATCCTGCTCCAGCGACGCCTTCCAAAGGGACCAGCGACCTCGACATCCTCTGAGGACTGCCCCTGCTTCGAAAAGACAAGAAACTCCCGAGGACAGCGGACCTGCTCCAAAGAAAAGCTGCAACTTTGTTTCCAGCAGCTTTAAAGAACCCTGCAAGCTCCCCGCAAAAGGCGTGAGACTTGCAACACTGCACCCGGCGACCCCGACTCGGTTGGTGGCGATCCAACACCTCAGGAGGGACCCCAGGACTACTCTAAGACTGTGAGTACAAAAACCTGTCCCCCCTGAGCCCCCACAGCGCCGCCTGCAGAGGGAATCCCGAGGCTTCCCCTGACCGCGACTCTTTGAAACCAAAGTCCCGACACCTGGGAGAGACCCTGCACCCGCAGCCCCCAGGACCTGAAGGACCGGACTTTCACTGGAGGAGTGACCCCCAGGAGTCCCTCTCCCTTGCCCAAGTGGAGGTTTCCCCGAGGAATCCCCCCCTTGCCTGCCTGCAGCGCTGAAGAGATCCCGAGATCTCCCATTGACTTCCATTACAAACCCGACGCTTGTTTCTACACTGCACCCGGCCGCCCCCGCGCTGCTGAGGGTGAAATTTCTGTGTGGACTTGTGTCCCCCCCGGTGCCCTACAAAACCCCCCTGGTCTGCCCTCCGAAGACGCGGGTACTCACCTGCAAGCAGACCGGAACCGGGGCACCCCCTTCTCTCCATTCTAGCCTATGTGTTTTGGGCACCACTTTGAACTCTGCACCTGACCGGCCCTGAGCTGCTGGTGTGGTAACTTTGGGGTTGCTCTGAACCCCCAACGGTGGGCTACCTTGGACCAAGAACTAAGCCCTGTAAGTGTCTTACTTACCTGGTAAAACTAATCAAAACTTACCTCCCCTAGGAACTGTGAAAATTGCACTAAGTGTCCACTTTTAAAACAGCTATTTGTGAATAACTTGAAAAGTATACATGCAATTTTGATGATTTGAAGTTCCTAAAGTACTTACCTGCAATACCTTTCGAATGAGATATTACATGTAGAATTTGAACCTGTGGTTCTTAAAATAAACTAAGAAAAGATATTTTTCTATATAAAAACCTATTGGCTGGATTTGTCTCTGAGTGTGTGTACCTCATTTATTGTCTATGTGTATGTACAACAAATGCTTAACACTACTCCTTGGATAAGCCTACTGCTCGACCACACTACCACAAAATAGAGCATTAGTATTATCTATTTTTACCACTATTTTACCTCTAAGGGGAACCCTTGGACTCTGTGCATGCTATTCCTTACTTTGAAATAGCACATACAGAGCCAACCTCCTACATTGGTGGATCAGCGGTGGGGTACAAGACTTTGCATTTGCTGGACTACTCAGCCAATACCTGATCACACGACAAATTCCAAAATTGTCATTAGAAATTGATTTTTGCAATTTGAAAAAGTTTTCTAAATTCTTAAAAGACCTGCTAGGGCCTTGTGTTAGATCCTGTTTAGCATTTCTTTTAGAGTTTAAAAGTTTGTAAAAGTTTGAATTAGATTCTAGAACCAGTTTTAGTTTCTTAAAAAGTATTCCAACTTTTAGAAGCATAATGTCTAGCACAGATGTGAATGTGGTGGAACTCGACACCACACCTTACCTCCATCTACAGATGAGAGAGCTAAGGTCACTCTGTAAACTAAAGAAAATAGCAATGGGCCCCAAACCTACCAAAGTACAGCTCCAGGAGCTTTTGGCAGAGTTTGAAAAGGCCAACCCCTCTGAGGATGGCAACTCAGAGGATGAAGATAGTGACTTGGAGGGAAATTCCCCCCCTCCAGTCCTACTTAGGGAGAGCAGGGCTTCTCAAGCCCTGACTCCACAAATAATAGTCAGAGATGCTGGTTCCCTCACAGGAGGGACCAACAACTCTGAAATCACTGAGGATAACTCCAGTGAAGAGGACATCCAGTTAGCCAGGATGGCCAAAAGATTGGCTTTGGAAAGACAGATCCTAGCCATAGAGAGGGAAAGACAAGAGATGGGCCTAGGACCCATCAATGGTGGCAGCAACATAAATAGGGTCAGAGATTCTCCTGACATGTTGAAAATCCCCAAAGGGATTGTAACTAAATATGAAGATGGTGATGACATCACCAAATGGTTCACAGCTTTTGAGAGGGCTTGTGTAACCAGAAAAGTGAACAGATCTCACTGGGGTGCTCTCCTTTGGGAAATGTTCACAGGAAAGTGTAGGGATAGACTCCTCACACTCTCTGGAAAAGATGCAGAATCTTATGACCTCATGAAGGGTACCCTGATTGAGGGCTTTGGATTCTCCACTGAGGAGTATAGAATTAGATTCAGGGGGGCTCAAAAATCCTCGAGCCAGACCTGGGTTGATTTTGTAGACTACTCAGTAAAAACACTAGATGGTTGGTTAACTGGAAATGAAGTGTGTGACTATGTTGGGCTTTATAATTTGTTTATGAAAGAGCACATTTTAAGTAACTGCTTCAATGAAAAGTTGCATCAGTATCTGGTAGACCTAGGTCCAATTTCTCCCCAAGAATTGGGAAAGAAGGCAGACCACTGGGTCAAGACTAGGGTAACCAAAACTTCCACTGGGGGTGACCAAAAGAAAGGGGTTACAAAAACTCCCCAGGAGAAAGTGGGTGACCCTAGAAACAAAGAAAAAGAGTCCTCTGTAGGCCCCCAAAAACCAGAACAGGTGGGTGGGCCCCAAGACACAACCCAAAACAAAGGTGGGTACCAGGGTAAGAACTGGGATGCCACTAAGGCATGGTGCCACAACTGTAAACAGTCTGGGCACCACACCAAGGACACTTCTTGTCCCAAAAACAAACCCCAGAACAAAATTCCAGGGGTAACCAGTGTAGCCATGGGAGATGACTCCTCAGATGAGGAGGTCTTCATAGCCTTCAACTGGAAACAGGGCCCAACAGGTGAGTTGGAGATTCCAGAGGGAAGTAGACACTTCCACCACCTACTGGTGAATGGAATCCCAACCACTGCCCTGAGAGACACTTGTGCCAGTCACACTATTGTGCATGACAGGCTGGTACTCTCAAACCAGTACATCCCAGGTGAGACTGCCAGGGTAAGAGTTAGCCTAGACAGGGTCACTAAGAGGCCTGTGGCTTTAGTGCCCATAGAAGTGGGTGGCACTCTTAGCTGGAGAAGGGTAGTAGTCAGTACAGACCTCCCCCTTGATTGTCTCCTTGGAAATGACTACCCCGAGGTTAGTCAGAGCCCAAGAGAGGAACTGGTCCAGTGCCAGTCCTCTCCCAAGGATTCTGGAAGTCCTGCCTCTGCAGTAAATGCAAGCAGACCCCAGAAGAAGAAGAAAAGAAAACAGAGTAGGAAGGGTGGACAACCTTTAGCCAAGGTTACAGCAAGCCAAGGAGATTCTGCTCCAGTAGGGGAGAACTCCAAAAATGGCCCTGATAAAGTCCAACCTGACCCACAAGAAGTCCTGGCTAGTCAGGCAACTGTTAAACCTGAGTGGGTGGCTCCTCAGCTAACAGAAGAAAGAGTGGAAGAAGGGTGTTTACTACAAGATGTGGTAACCCCCCACTCTAATACAGCAGACAGGCAACCTGAACCCAAAGAAGCCTGTAACTTAGCCCCTTCCCTTTTAGGTGAAGAGCTAAAGGTGTGGTTCTGGGCACTGACAGCTGTCAGTGGCCTCTGCTGGGTGTTAGCCTTTATGGCTGCACTATCCTTGGCATGGTGGTCTGACCCCATGCCAAATAACAAGTTAGGCCCCCTGACCCTGTTGGTCATGGTGGGGTTACTCCAGCTCTGGGTAACCTCTTTGGGTAAGCTAGGGGTGACCCTGGCTAAGATAAGATTAGCAGAGGTGGATACCTCTGACCTCAAAATAGAGAGAATGGGTGAAGACATAAAAAGCACAGACAAGAGGCAGTTCAGACTAGGTCCTATCACTGTGGAAGTGGGTCAGTTCCCCAGAGGGAATGACCTGAACAGGAGGATGTAAGGCAGAGTAGGCCCTGCAACAAACCAGCCATTTCCTCTACTCTTCCTCGCCTGACAGACTAGGAAGACTCTTCCAGCGTTGGCTGAGTCTCCTGGCCTGTGGGCTGGGGGGGGCTTGTGTAAAGAAATGGCTCCCTGTTGCAGTTACCCCCCACTTTTTGCCTGATACTGATGCTGACTTGACTGAGAAGTGTGCTGGGACCCTGCTAACCAGGCCCCAGCACCAGTGTTCCTTCACCTAAAATGTACCATTGTATCCACAATTGGCACACCCTGGCATTCAGATAAGTCCCTTGTAACTGGTACTTCTAGTACCAAGGGCCCTGATGCCAAGGAAGGTCTCTAAGGGCTGCAGCATGTCTTATGCCACCCTGGAGACCTCTCACTCAGCACAGACACCCTGCTTGCCAGCTTGTGTGTGCTAGTGAGGACAAAACGAGTAAGTCGACATGGCACTCCCCTCAGGGTGCCATGCCAGCCTCTCACTGCCTATGCAGTATAGGTAAGACACCCCTCTAGCAGGCCTTACAGCCCTAAGGCAGGGTGCACTATACCATAGGTGAGGGTACCAGTGCATGAGCATGGTACCCCTACAGTGTCTAAACAAAACCTTAGACATTGTAAGTGCAGGGTAGCCATAAGAGTATATGGTCTGGGAATTTGTCAAGCACGAACTCCACAGCACCATAATGGCTACACTGAAAACTGGGAGGTTTGGTATCAAACTTCTCAGCACAATAAATGCACACTGATGCCAGTGTACATTTTATTGTAAAATACACCACAGAGGGCACCTTAGAGGTGCCCCCTGAAACTTAACCGACTATCTGTGTAGGCTGACTAGTTTTAGCAGCCTGCCACAAACCGAGACATGTTGCTGGCCCCATGGGGAGAGTGCCTTTGTCACTCTGAGGCCAGTAACAAAGCCTGCACTGGGTGGAGATGCTAACACCTCCCCCAGGCAGGAATTGTCACACCTGGCGGTGAGCCTCAAAGGCTCACCTCCTTTGTGCCAACCCAGCAGGACACTCCAGCTAGTGGAGTTGCCCGCCCCCTCCGGCCAGGCCCCACTTTTGGCGGCAAGGCCGGAGAAGATAATGAGAAAAACAAGGAGGAGTCACTGACCAGTCAGGACAGCCCCTAAGGTGTCCTGAGCTGAAGTGACTCTAACTTTTAGAAATCCTCCATCTTGCAGATGGAGGATTCCCCCAATAGGGTTAGGATTGTGACCCCCTCCCCTTGGGAGGAGGCACAAAGAGGGTGTACCCACCCTCAGGGCTAGTAGCCATTGGCTACTAACCCCCCAGACCTAAACACGCCCTTAAATTTAGTATTTAAGGGCTACCCTGAACCCTAGAAAATTAGATTCCTGCAACTACAAGAAGAAGGACTGCCTAGCTGAAAAACCCCTGCAGAGGAAGACCAGAAGACGACAACTGCCTTGGCTCCAGAAACTCACCGGCCTGTCTCCTGCCTTCCAAAGATCCTGCTCCAGCGACGCCTTCCAAAGGGACCAGCGACCTCGACATCCTCTGAGGACTGCCCCTGCTTCGAAAAGACAAGAAACTCCCGAGGACAGCGGACCTGCTCCAAAGAAAAGCTGCAACTTTGTTTCCAGCAGCTTTAAAGAACCCTGCAAGCTCCCCGCAAAAGGCGTGAGACTTGCAACACTGCACCCGGCGACCCCGACTCGGTTGGTGGCGATCCAACACCTCAGGAGGGACCCCAGGACTACTCTAAGACTGTGAGTACAAAAACCTGTCCCCCCTGAGCCCCCACAGCGCCGCCTGCAGAGGGAATCCCGAGGCTTCCCCTGACCGCGACTCTTTGAAACCAAAGTCCCGACACCTGGGAGAGACCCTGCACCCGCAGCCCCCAGGACCTGAAGGACCGGACTTTCACTGGAGGAGTGACCCCCAGGAGTCCCTCTCCCTTGCCCAAGTGGAGGTTTCCCCGAGGAATCCCCCCCTTGCCTGCCTGCAGCGCTGAAGAGATCCCGAGATCTCCCATTGACTTCCATTACAAACCCGACGCTTGTTTCTACACTGCACCCGGCCGCCCCCGCGCTGCTGAGGGTGAAATTTCTGTGTGGACTTGTGTCCCCCCCGGTGCCCTACAAAACCCCCCTGGTCTGCCCTCCGAAGACGCGGGTACTCACCTGCAAGCAGACCGGAACCGGGGCACCCCCTTCTCTCCATTCTAGCCTATGTGTTTTGGGCACCACTTTGAACTCTGCACCTGACCGGCCCTGAGCTGCTGGTGTGGTAACTTTGGGGTTGCTCTGAACCCCCAACGGTGGGCTACCTTGGACCAAGAACTAAGCCCTGTAAGTGTCTTACTTACCTGGTAAAACTAATCAAAACTTACCTCCCCTAGGAACTGTGAAAATTGCACTAAGTGTCCACTTTTAAAACAGCTATTTGTGAATAACTTGAAAAGTATACATGCAATTTTGATGATTTGAAGTTCCTAAAGTACTTACCTGCAATACCTTTCGAATGAGATATTACATGTAGAATTTGAACCTGTGGTTCTTAAAATAAACTAAGAAAAGATATTTTTCTATATAAAAACCTATTGGCTGGATTTGTCTCTGAGTGTGTGTACCTCATTTATTGTCTATGTGTATGTACAACAAATGCTTAACACTACTCCTTGGATAAGCCTACTGCTCGACCACACTACCACAAAATAGAGCATTAGTATTATCTATTTTTACCACTATTTTACCTCTAAGGGGAACCCTTGGACTCTGTGCATGCTATTCCTTACTTTGAAATAGCACATACAGAGCCAACCTCCTACATCCCTTGTAACTGGTACTTCTAGTACCAAGGGCCCTGATGCCAAGGAAGGTCTCTAAGGGCTGCAGCATGTCTTATGCCACCCTGGAGACCTCTCACTCAGCACAGACACACTGCTTGCCAGCTTGTGTGTGCTAGTGAGAACAAAACGAGTAAGTCGACATGGCACTCCCTTCAGGGTGCCATGCCAGCCTCTCACTGCCTATGCAGTATAGGTAAGACACCCCTCTAGCAGGCCTTACAGCCCTAAGGCAGGGTGCACTATACCATAGGTGAGGGTACCAATGCCTGAGCATGGTACCCCTACAGTGTCTAAACAAAACCTTAGACATTGTAAGTGCAGGGTAGCCATAAGAGTATATGGTCTGGGAGTCTGTCAAACACGAACTCCACAGCACCATAATGGCTACACTGAAAACTGGGAAGTTTGGTATCAAACTTCTCAGCACAATAAATGCACACTGATGCCAGTGTACATTTTATTGTAAAATACACCCCAGAGGGCACCTTAGAGGTGCCCCCTGAAACTTAACCGACTGTCTGTGTAGGCTGACTAGTTCCAGCAGCCTGCCACACTAGAGACATGTTGCTGGCCCCATGGGGAGAGTGCCTTTGTCACTCTGAGGCCAGTAACAAAGCCTGCACTGGGTGGAGATGCTAACACCTCCCCCAGGCAGGAGCTGTGACACCTGGCGGTGAGCCTCAAAGGCTCACCCCTTTGTCACAGCCCAGCAGGGCACTCCAGCTTAGTGGAGTTGCCCGCCCCCTCCGGCCACGGCCCCCACTTTTGGCGGCAAGGCTGGAGGGAACAAAGAAAGCAACAAGGAGGAGTCACTGGCCAGTCAGGACAGCCCCTAAGGTGTCCTGAGCTGAGGTGACTCTGACTTTTAGAAATCCTCCATCTTGCAGATGGAGGATTCCCCCAATAGGGTTAGGATTGTGACCCCCTCCCCTTGGGAGGAGGCACAAAGAGGGTGTACCCACCCTCAGGGCTAGTAGCCATTGGCTACTAACCCCCCAGACCTAAACACGCCCTTAAATTTAGTATTTAAGGGCTACCCTGAACCCTAGAAAATTAGATTCCTGCAACTACAAGAAGAAGGACTGCCTAGCTGAAAACCCCTGCAGAGGAAGACCAGAAGACGACAACTGCCTTGGCTCCAGAAACTCACCGGCCTGTCTCCTGCCTTCCAAAGATCCTGCTCCAGCGACGCCTTCCAAAGGGACCAGCGACCTCGACATCCTCTGAGGACTGCCCCTGCTTCGAAAAGACAAGAAACTCCCGAGGACAGCGGACCTGCTCCAAGAAAAGCTGCAACTTTGTTTCCAGCAGCTTTAAAGAACCCTGCAAGCTCCCCGCAAGAAGCGTGAGACTTGCAACACTGCACCCGGCGACCCCGACTCGGCTGGTGGCGATCCAACACCTCAGGAGGGACCCCAGGACTACTCTAAGACTGTGAGTACAAAAACCTGTCCCCCCTGAGCCCCCACAGCGCCGCCTGCAGAGGGAATCCCGAGGCTTCCCCTGACCGCGACTCTTTGAATCCTAAGTCCCGACACCTGGGAGAGACCCTGCACCCGCAGCCCCCAGGACCTGAAGGACCGGACTTTCACTGGAGGAGTGACCCCCAGGAGTCCCTCTCCCTTGACCAAGTGGAGGTTTCCCCGAGGAACCCCCCCCTTGCCTGCCTGCAGCGCTGAAGAGATCCCTAGATCTCCCATTGACTTCCATTACAAACCCGACGCTTGTTTCTACACTGCACCCGGCCGCCCCCGCGCTGCTGAGGGTGAAATATCTGTGTGGGCTTGTGTCCCCCCCGGTGCCCTACAAAACCCCCCTGGTCTGCCCTCCGAAGACGCGGGTACTTACCTGCAAGCAGACCGGAACCGGGGCACCCCCTTCTCTCCATTCTAGCCTATGTGTTTTGGGCACCACTTTGAACTCTGCACCTGACCGGCCCTGAGCTGCTGGTGTGGTGACTTTGGGGTTGCTCTGAACCCCCAACGGTGGGCTACCTTGGACCAAGAACTAAGCCCTGTAAGTGTCTTACTTACCTGGTTAACCTAACAAATACTTACCTCCCCTAGGAACTGTGAAAATTGCACTAAGTGTCCACTTTTAAAACAGCTATTTGTGAATAACTTGAAAAGTATACATGCAATTTTGATGATTTGAAGTTTCCTAAAGTACTTACCTGCAATACCTTTCGAATGAGATATTACATGTAGAATTTGAACCTGTGGTTCTTAAAATAAACTAAGAAAAGATATTTTTCTATATAAAAACCTATTGGCTGGATTTGTCTCTGAGTGTGTGTACCTCATTTATTGTCTATGTGTATGTACAACAAATGCTTAACACTACTCCTTGGATAAGCCTACTGCTCGACCACACTACCACAAAATAGAGCATTAGTATTATCTATTTTTACCACTATTTTACCTCTAAGGGGAACCCTTGGACTCTGTGCATGCTATTCCTTACTTTGAAATAGCACATACAGAGCCAACTTCCTACAGCACATCTCTCTTATTAACTGTGAGGTCAAGATATTTGCCACCATGCTGGCCTGTAGATTGAGACATGTTATCCCCACTCTGATCCATCCAGAGCGGCTTTATGCCGGGGCGTAGTACGAACCACTGTCTCCGACGCCTCCATGTGGCCCTTGCCCGCAGACACCACCTCCCAGCTCACCTAGCATTGTTATTTCTTGATTTTGAGAAGGTGTTTGATAGAGTGGACTGGCGCTATCTGCGGGCGATATTGGCCAGTGCTGGGATGAGTTCCTGATTCTGTACACTGGTTCAGGCCCTCTACTCATGTCCCATAGTGAGAGTTAAAATCAGTGGAGTTCTGTATATCTCCTTTCCTATTAGATGGGGAACCCGGCAGGAATGCCCCCTATCCACCCCTTTTGTTTGCACTTGTGATTGAGCCCCTGGCGTATTTGATTCGTTCTGACCCTTTGATTTAGGGCTGGGATTGGAGAGAAGGAAGGGAAGTTCGGATTGCCCTGTATGCAGATTATGTCCTTCTCTATTTAGCGAACCCTGCCCTCTTTGGGCCCCATTGCCAACATCTTCAGTGCTTCGGAGCAGGCTCAGGACTTAGGCTGAATCCTTCTAAGTCGGTGTTGGTGCTCCTGGATCCTTCATTGGATTGTTTTACCCTGCAAAACAGCATTCCTATTCTGCATCTGAGTGTGAAATATTGGAGTATATGGGTGTCCATACTTCCGAAACCCATGTGGAGTCTTAACCTAGAGCCCCTAGTGGGGAAAATCAAACAAAATCTTGCCGACTGGCAGCATTTACCTTTAAATGTTGTGAGCCGGGTGGCACTGTTTAACATGATGGTTTTGCTGTGGCTTCTCTATGTATTTCAAAACACTCCAATTGACATATCACGGAATTGGTTTAGTCTCCAAGATAGATACGTGATCTCCATCGTTTGGCACTTCAAACGTGTCAGTACGCCACTTATGAAGGGGGCTTGGGTATGACGTACCTATACCTTTATTACCCGGTGTTCCACCTCCTGGTGATCCATGAGTGGCTCAATGGTAGATGGAACAACCCAGCTCATCGCTTAAAGCTGTCCGTAATGGGCTTTGCCCAACTCCTATCCATGCTTTATGGTGCCCCCTGAGCAACTTCTCCAGTCACGAAGCTGCCGTTACTGGCTTGGAGAACAGCTCTGCTTCACACCCAGTGGCTGAACAAGCTTATACAACACACACCTCTTTAGCACGGTACGTGGCTCCGGTGCACAGCATTACAGAGCTTTACACAGTGGGACACAATTGGCTTTTCGCGACTGGGGGATGTCTGGTCATGTAGGCAAATTAAATCATTTCAGGAAATGAGGCTTGACTTTGCACTCACAAACACACTGTTCAATAAGTATCTGCAGATATGCCATGCCCATTATACCCAGGGGCACCCCCCTGCCAGAGTTCAACCCCTTAGAAGCCAAACTCCTTATGGGGTCCATGCGCAAAGGAAAAATATCTCAAATATACAGTGCACTTATCCTTAATAGTCCTGGAGACCCCAAGATCCTTGAGTCCCGATGGGAGGAGTGGGTGGGACCATTTGAAGAAGAGGACTGGCGTGATGCCTTGATGGTGCCTAGAAAGATTACTACTTCTTGGTGTCTGCGGTTAATACCGCTCTACTACCTCCATGCTGCATACTCTTCCCACAACGACTCTACTGAGCAGGTCTACATGCGGCCCTTGGCTGCCCCTGCTGTAGTCGTGGCCCGGCTGACTTTTATCATATGGTGTGGGCTTGTGTCTCAATCCCAAATTACTGGTCGATGGTGGTGGCTGAACTTAAAGAGGTTCTAGGATGGAAGGTTCCCCTCTTCCCCTTTTAGGATTCTTTTGGGGGTGTTGGATGGTGTCAGGGGAACAAGAGCTGATATGTCATGTGTAGGAACGGCTCTCGCAGTGACTATCTGTAGGAAAGTACCATCTTGCCTGGCATGTTACCCCCATTTTTCACTGTATATATGTTGTTTTACTTGTATGTGTCACTGGGACCCTGCTAGTCAGGGCCCCAGTGCTCATAAGTGTGCCTGAATGTGTTACCTGTGTTATGACTAACTGTCTCACTGAGGCTCTGCTAACCAGAACCTCAGTGGTTATGCTCTCTCATTACTTTCAAATTGTCACTAACAGGCTAGTGACCAATTTTACCAATTTACATTGGCTTACTGGAACACCCTTATAATTCCCTAGTATATGGTACTGAGGTACCCAGGGTATTGGGGTTCCAGGAGATCCCTATGGGCTGCAGCATTTCTTTTGCCACCCATAGGGAGCTCTGACAATTCTTACACAGGCCTGCCACTGCAGCCTGAGTGAAATAACGTCCACGTTATTTCACAGCCATTTTACACTGCACTTAAGTAACTTATAAGTCACCTATATGTCTAACCTTTACCTGGTAAAGGTTGGGTGCTAAGTTACTTAGTGTGAGGGCACCCTGGCACTAGCCAAGGTGCCCCCACATTGTTCAGGGCCAATTCCCCGGACTTTGTGAGTGCGGGGACACCATTACACGCGTGCACTACATATTGGTCACTACCTATATGTAGCTTCACAATGGTAACTCCGAATATGGCCATGTAATATGTCTATGATCATGGAATTGCCCCCTCTATACCATCCTGGCATAGTTGGCACAATCCCATGATCCCAGTGGTCTGTAGCACAGACCCTGGTACTGCCAAACTGCCTTTCCCTGGGTTTGACTGCAGCTGCTGCTGCTGCCAACCACTCAGACAGGCATCTGCCCTCCTGGGGTCCAGCCAGGCCTGGCCCAGGATGGCAGAACAAAGGACTTCCTCTGAGAGAGGGTGTTACACCCTCTCCCTTTGGAAAATGGTGTGAAGGCAGGGGAGGAGTAGCCTCCCCCAGCCTCTGGAAATGCTTTCATGGGCACATTTGGTGCCCATTTCTGCATAAGCCAGTCTACACCGGTTCAGGGACCCCTTAGCCCTGCTCTGGCGCGAAACTGGACAAAGGAAAGGGGAGTGACCACTCCCCTGACCTGTACCTCCCCTGGGAGGTAACCAGAGCTCCTCCAGTGTGCTCCAGACCTCTGCCATCTTGGAAACAGAGGTGCTGCTGGCACACTGGACTGCTCGGAGTGGCCAGTACCATCAGGTGACGTCAGAGACTCCTCCTGATAGGCTCCTTCAGGTGTTGCTAGCCTATCCTCTCTCCTAGGTAGCCAAACCCTCTTTTCTGGCTATTTAGGGTCTCTGTCTCTTGGGATTCTTTAGATAACGAATGCAAGAGCTCATCCGAGTTCCTCTGCATCTCTCTCTTCACCTTCTGCCAAGGAATCGTCTGCTGACCGCGCTGGAAGCCTGCAAAACTGCAACATAGTAGCAAAGACGACTACTGCAACTCTGTAACGCTGATCCTGCCGCCTTCTCGACTGTTTTCCTGGTGGTGCATGCTGTGGGGGTAGTCTGCCTCCTCTCTGCACTAGAAGCTCCGAAGAAATCTCCCGTGGGTCGACGGAATCGTCCCCCTGCAACCGCAGGCACCAAAAAGCTGCATTACCGGTCCCTTGGGTCTCCTCTCAGCACGACGAGCGAGGTCCCTCGAATCCAGCAACTCTGTCCAAGTGACTCCCACAGTCCAGTGACTCTTCAGTCCAAGTTTGGTGGAGGTAAGTCCTTGCCTCTCCACGCCAGACTGCATTGCTGGGAACCGCGACTTTTGCAGCTACTCCGGCCTCCGTGCACTTCCGGCGGAAATCCTTTGTGCACAGTCCAGCCTGGGTCCACGGCACTCTAACCTGCATTGCACGACCTCCTAAGTTGTTCTCTGGCGACTCCTTTGTGCGACTTCGGGTGAGCACCGTTTCACGCATCCTCGTAGTGCCTGTTTCTGGCACTTCTCCGGGTGCTACCTGCTGCTGAGAGGGCTCCTTGTCTTGCTCGACGTCCCCTCTCTCTCCTGACGCAATTTGCGACATCCTGGTCCCTCCTGGGCCACAGCAGCATCCAAAAACGCTTACCGCACGATTTGCAGCTAGCAAGGCTTGTTGGTGGTCTTTCGGCGGGAAAACACTTCTGCACGACGCTCCACGGCGTGAGGGATCCGTCCTCCAAAGGGGAAGTCTCTAGCCCTTGTCGTTCCTGCAGAAACCTAAGCTTCTACAGTCCAGTAGCAGCTTCTTTGCACCCGCAGCTGGCATTTCCTGGGCATCTGCCCATCTCCGACTTGCTTGTGACTTTTGGACTTGGTCCCCTTGTTCCACAGGTACCCTCGACTGGAAATCCATAGTTGTTGCATTGCTGGTTTGTGTCTTTCCTGCAGAATTCCCCTATCACGACTTCTTTGTCCTTTGGGGAACTTTAGTGCACTTTGCACTCACTTTTCAGGGTCTTGGGGTGGGCTATTTTTCTAACCCTTACTATTTTCTAATAGTCCCAGCGACCCTCTACAAGGTCACATAGGTTTGGGGTCCATTCGTGGTTCGCATTCCACTTTTGGAGTATATGGTTTGTGTTGCCCCTATCCCTATGTGTCCCCATTGCATCCTATTGTAACTATACATTGTTTGCACTGTTTTCTAAGACTATTATTGCATATTTTGGTATTGTGTATATATATCTTGTGTATATTTCCTATCCTCTCACTGAGGGTACACTCTGAGATACATTGGCATATTGTCATAAAAATAAAGTACCTTTATTTTTAGTATATCTGTGTATTGTGTTTTCTTATGATATTGTGCATATGACACTAAGTGGTACTGTAGGAGCTTCACTCGTCTCCTAGTTCAGCCTAAGCTGCTCTGCTAAGCTACCATTATCTATCAGCCTATGCTGCTAGACACCCTATACACTAATAAGGGATAACTGGGCCTGGTGCAAGGTGCAAGTACCCCTAGGTACTCACTACAAGCCAGTCCAGCCTCCTACACTATCAGAGATATTGTGGCCCACTGGCAGTCATCCAGCCCTCCTACCCTTACACAATGGTGTTGTGGAGTTGACTGGTGCGGCATGCCAGAGAAGTCAATCTATAAGGCCAGGGAATGCCCACAAAAATATAATAAAGTATGGGGGAAATGGTTATGGCAAATTCCTTAGGTGTGGTGGGGGGGGGGAAGCCTCACCAGGCGTGATGAACGGAGTCTGAAGAGAGGGGCCCAGCTCCATGTTTGTTATAGAAGCTCGAATTGGGGGGTGATAAGAAATGTCCATGCAAGGTGTTGTTTCTTTGATGAAAAATCTAATACCGTTTGTTATTAAAAAACACTTGAATACTTCTTGGAACACATTATCATATGAGATAGCTTCAAGCCATTCACATTCTGAAATTGAACCTTTTACAAGAGGCACAGCAACCACATCAATAACTGCAACTACACATTCATGAATATTGTGAGAATTTTCCAAAATATCATTGTTTGGTAATGGTAGCTGAGAAAGACAGTCTGCACGGAAATTGTTACCTTCCTGAATGTACTTGATGGAGAAATTATATTCTTGTGATTTAGAGAGTATATGTACAATGCGAGCAGAAGCTTTACCTAAGTCATTATTACGTAGTAGATGAACAAGAGGCTTATGATCAGTGTACAGTTCAAAATTAGTTCCCCACAATAAAACTTACATTTCTGAATGGCCCATACACAAGCTAAAAATTCTCTTTCAATTGTGTTGTAATTAGTTTCGGCCTCTTGAAGGGTTCTTGGAACGAAAGCAACAGTAATTTCTTTACCATACTTTTTTGTCCAAAACCAGCACCTATGCCAATCACACTGGCATCAACTGTGATACAACATTTTTCATCTGCAACACAGGGACTCAAAGCTGGAGCATTTACAACCACTTCTTTTCGTTTTTTGAAAACTTTGTTAAACATGGCATTTCACTCAAATTTAGAATCTATTTAAAGTAAATATCTCAAAGGTTGTACTAAAGAAGCATAACTTGAAACAAATCTTGCATAGTATTTGCAGAGACCCAGAAATGATCTGAGCTTATCCTTTTCTTTAGGAGCAGGTGCTTTAAAAATTGCTTCTAAATTAGAAAACTTTGGTTTGATTTCCTCAGCAGAGGTGCTTTGCGCTAGGTAATCAACTTCTTCAACCAAAAATGTACATTTTTCTGGTTTAACTGTCATGCCCCTGTCCCTCGAGATTGCTAATACTTTTTTGAGTACTACGAAGTGTCCGGGTCTAGTGTTAATGAAAATAAGAATATCATCCTGGAAGGCCTGTACATTTTTGATATCCTTAAACAAAGTATCCATAGTTTTCTGGAAGACACTCGCTGCGGAAGCAAGGCCAAATGGAAGTATGAGGTATTTGTAAGCCCAAAATGGCATCACAAACGTGGTAAGCTCCTGGCCTTCTTTGGTTAAAAAAATCTGATGATATGCAGAATGGAGATCAATGGTAGAAAAAAATCCTAGCTTCCCCAATATTGGCTACCATCACTTGTATATGAGGTAAGGAATGGCAATCAATTAAAATGTTTTTATTAAGTGGATGCAATCCATACACAAGCGGAGATCTCCTCTTTTCTTTTTGGCAAGAACAATGGGTGATACCCATTCAGAAGAATTAAGAAGAATTGGTAGGAGCATTATTTTCGTTAGAACGTTTATCAAGTAATTCTTTAAGCTTTTGACGCACACTAATGGATACAGGTCTAACCTTGTGGATTATGGGAATGGTATTGCTCTTCAACCTTATCTCATGTTCAGATCCAGAAACTTCACCCACTTCATTTCTGAAAATCATTGAATATTTGGATACCATATTGGAAAGGTTATCAGAATTTAACTCCATGGATAAAATAGGTGTGTCACCTAACACAATGGGATTCTTGTATTCAGGTTTGAAGACAGTTCCCAACTTTGCCAAATCCTTCCAGCCAGTTATGACTCTACCAATGGCTGCCACATACACTATGTTCCAAGTACTCCTCCCTAGACATTGTAGCAATGAACAAAAATAACTAAGAAATGTGATGTCGTGAATACCAAATGCTTTGGAACTAATATCAGGACTCTGCAATTTAAAGTTAGGTGGCCAATTTGAAAAAGTGTTCTGTCAGCTAACACAGTGATAGTGTTGTAATTTAGTAGCGATTAGATTAAGCAATAGCAGAAGACACCTTGTATTTAGCAACTATTGTGAACATTTTGCGGAATCCATTTTGTATTCATGGCAGCCATTTTCTCTGCCACATGCTGCCATGTGCTCGCCATGTACTCTGTCCTACCTTCCTGTTAACTACTCTTGAAAATCTGTCTAGTGATAAGTTATATTTAGCATCTCCCACTTTGCACATGCCCAGTAAGGTCTGCAGCTGTTAGTAATTAGTAACCAACAGTAATGTGTCTACTAGTCCTTGAAAACTGTTAGCCCCTCCTACCTGTTGACTGTGCATTTCCATATGGCCTTTTATGTATACAATTCTTGCTTCTATAATTGTACCACCTCCTTTTTAGCCCCTGCGTGGGTATAAAAGGACCATGCTCTCTCAGTTCAGTGTGCTACTTCAAACATTACAGAAGGGTGCTGTTTGAAATGTAGCACCACCTTATTAGGTTTAATATACTTTGTCTTTTATTTTAGTTTATGTGCCAACTTCTTCCTATATGGTCTGAGGACTTTGTGCAGAGAAGGGCGAACCCCTTGCACTAGTAGGCCTTGCTGAGGCTTACTTCGACAATAGGTGCTCCAGAGTCAGCCATAACTTCCAAAGCCTTCCCATGAATAACTGCTTGACATATGGGACCTTTAATGTAAACTTCATTATGATCATCATCTATAGTAAGAAGCACATTTGTCATTTTTTAGAAGAGTTTTGGATTTCTTGAGTATTATTCTTGAAATATCAACTGTTCTACTGATTTCTACATTGTTAATTTTCAAAGTATTGTTTCTAAGTTTTTGCCCCCTGCAGACTGATTTGAAATGACATATTTTCTTGCATTTTGCACATCATTTTCCTATTGCAGGATTGAAACACTGTTACCAACATGATTTGTAGAACCACATCTGTAATATACCATTTGTTTTCTTCCATCTTTGTCAATATTAGTAGGTATAGTGTTAACACCAGTAATACAAGATACAGGGGAGAGGCCTTCTTGTGTAGCTAACGCTTGAGTAGCGACAATGGACCTCTCGATGCTCTTAGCAATGTCAACTACTTCACTTAAAGTAGAATTTCTAAACGTTCGTAATCTTTCTTGCATTTTTTTGGAAAAACAGTTAAAACAAATTGATCTCTTATGTAGACGTCAATAAAATTTTGAAATTCACATGTAGAGGTTAACACGTGTAATGCTGCAATAAATTCCTCTGCAGATTCATTGCTGTTCAGTTTCATTTTAAAGAAACTGTGTCTTTCAAGCAGCAGACTAACTTCCTCGTCAAGTTGTTTCTTCCATCTTACTTTCGTTTCAACATACGCTTTCCAAACTCCATCTCCTGGAGCTGGGACAAGAGGAAGATTGTCAAAAACATGTTGCCCAGCCACTCCTAGATGGTTAAATAACAGTGTTACTTTCCTGGATGGTGCATAAGCATGGACATCGATGGCAACCAGATAGTTCTCAAGAATGTGTTCCCATTATTTTAATTTTATATCAGGTTTACGATGCTTCTGTAGGAATGGTGGTGGTTGCACAACATTATTATTAGTAGCCATGGAAATAGCTCAAACAGTAATAGATCGATAAAAGCAAAACAAAATTAGGAGCAAGTATCTAAAATATTGACCTGCAAAGATTACCAAAAATACACAAATAGTCTGAAAAAGACAGATTAAAAGTGTGGAAGTCAAAATCCACCAGACTTGTCTTATGTAACCAAAGCAGGAATAAAATGAAGTAGAGGAAATAAATGGATGACGAAATGGGGAAACGCTGTATTCGCAATAAATTTTTGTACGTTTGATGGTATTCTGATACTTCCAAATTCAAAATGGCCTCCATGCACGTGACCTCATTGCGTTGCAATCCCAGTGTACCTTGCGAGTGATGTGCGGACAGCAGGCAGAGAGCAGAAAGTCTGTGCTGAAACCAGGCAAGAAATAAACAGGCACGGGCCAGGGGAGTGTGCGTCAGCAATGGACTTGCACAGGGAACAACACAGACACCTCATGAGCTCGTAACAGAGAGAGCTTGTGATGAAGAAAGGAAGGTAAATTCACACAGTTTCAATGTACTTAGATTGGTAGCGGAAAGTTCCAGTTTCTTGTAGTGAGAGGAAAACACATAGAAATTTCAGCCAGTGAGTCGTATAATCCAATGCTTTTCTTTCCTCTCCAAACCACCTGGCATAAATATGCTTACCCCATTCCTTGTACCAAATTGTGGCATGGGGTAAGCGCAAGAATGAAGGAAACGTAGACACTGCAAACGGATCAAAAGACTGTTTATTTCATCCAAATATGTGATGACTGCAAGGTTACAAGGCAAAAGTCCAGCTGCCTTTTACTCAGTCATTGCAACCCCAGGGTTTCCAAACAAAGAACAATAGTACCAAAACATTCTAAACTGAGGACATAAAAGAAATACCGCTAATACTACACCCTCAATGGTATTTATGATGAGTCCAACCTGAAAGTAGACTGCATTGTCATCTTTCCATTTATAATCACCACAAAAGAGGTCGATATAGACATTGAGAAACCTTTGGGAGATCAGAACACAAATGAACTCTTATAGTGAAAATGTAATCTACATGATCACGTGCCCCTCAAACTGAACTATATAGGGATGACCTCACAAAATATATGTATCAACTTACGTGAGCATCGTAGCAACGTAAGTTGCAAGAAGAGCCTTAACAAAAATGACTTAGTTTCTGGAAAGAAAACACAGAAGACAACCTGAAAGGGGTTCCTTTAGAGTCACTGAGACAAAATCCGCTCATCAGTATTCTACAGACACTACTGAACAAAATAGAGCGATGGATATACCATCTGAGAACAAATACAGACGAATTGCACCATGATATTCCTAGGCTAAGTTAGCGCCTCTTAACTACTTCAGGCGTACCTGTGCACGTGTCCTACATATGTATACAAGAAGTATGTACTCTTCTGGGGACATAATCAAATGAGACTTTTAGTTGAACTAAAGCCAAAATAATGTTGCCATGAGAATAAAATATCAGATTTACAATTTCACGTACTGCTATTGTGACCCTTGCTACTGAATAAGGTACATGCACACACAGGCTGGGATTTGTACTACTAATACTGTGATGCCTTGCAGCATAAAGATGAGTTACAAACGCCTACTTGTTCAACATGTCCGACACAATAAGATCCTCACGTTTCACAATCCTCCACCAAGCATTCTGACAATCTGCAATATCCAGACGAGACAAACAGCATATCAGGTATTGAGTAGATTAAATAAGTTCTAGACCGCTGCTGAACCAGGAGTACCTTTAATTGATTAGATAACCTATCCATGACAAACCTTGATTATTTTACCCTCTCAGAATGTGACTACAAGGTTCCTCTTGTGTGTTTCTCTATTGGGCACGCATCCACTTAATATAGGGTAAGAGTTAATGTGGTTTTCATGCACTACAATTTGAGACACTAGTCATTTGACACCCACTTGCTGTGTTGTTAGCTGTGAATTCCTCACGTTTTGCCATGGCACCAAAATAAATGCCTGCTGCATCAAGGTATCTTGCTACCTGTCAGTGATGTTTTTGTCTCATGTATATGTTGGATTATTTAATATTTTATAGAATCCCCTTTAAAAATACGTGAATAATATGAGTATATTCAGCACTTTTTCCACAAATAAACGTATTGATTGTTGGATACTGTATCAGTGAGAAAGCTACATAGAACTTGAAATCCTGGTTGTGATGAAAACTGGCCAATCCACCTAGGGGCCACATTTCGGCTAAAACATGTTGACTTAAATTATTCTGGAGCAATTATGGTTTTATGCATCCCACATTTCTTTTAATAATCTCTTCTGCCTCTCCCCCCCCCCCCGTACTAATAAAGTATCTTTTGGAGGGTACCTGAATTATTTTTGCCTTAACACTGATCCCATAACCCCCTTTTGTCTTAGAAAGCACTCCCTAAAAATCAGGGAGCCTGGTCATCAATGTAATAATTTCTGATGAATATTTTCGTCCCATGATGAAGCATGACACCTGAGTTTGCTTGTGAGGGCTTGCTATATAATTTCTTGTAAGTCCTCGGCATACATACACACGTACACTAGCGTTTTCCACAATCAAGGCATTCCTATTCAGTCCCCTACATATTGTGTCACAGCTGCCTTTGTATTTTTAGGACTGTGTCTGGCAGAGTACATTCTGCAATAGCCTGTCCCAGTATCACTCTTGTTCTGTCTAGAGGCCTTAAAAACGTTTAAAAAAAGTTATCAGGCCTGCAGGTCTATTGACTTGAATAATCTACTTGACCCAGCTGTAAAGTGCTTAACCCATAAACTGGTCTCAATTTGCATGATCCAAGGCAAATAACATATTTCACAGTTGCCTTTTTTCTTTTTTATCGCATATGAGAGCACCTTCAGATATGTACGTTCAGAATGTCTGATGTATAAAAAAAACTATTTTGTTTGAATTGATAGACTAAACATTTGCTCCTTGTATAATAAGAATCTAGCTCACTTATAGGATAAACATGACCCGTGACTTGCCTCTTAGTTCACTAATAGCATTGTTGTCATGGTGAGGACAGGATCGTTTCTCAGTTTGTTTAAAGACTCCTAGTTTTAATAAACCTATTACCACAGCATGACATGGTAGTGCATTGTCATGTACAGGCAGGGCATTTTTAGTTGAAAGGGTCACAGACTTTCCTACTGACATCAGTTTTATTGATAAAAATACATAGCGCACCAACAATAATGTGTGAAAATAGTGTCAGCAAATATGTATCATTTGCACATCACCAAGCAAAGTATTCCTACTAAAATCTTTGTTTCCATCTGTAGGAAGCTGCCTCTGTATAGACTATATCAAAGTGAGATGTAGTGTGCACAAAGTCCTGGGGTTCCTTAGGGGCTTAACAGAGGCTAAAGTAGATAATACTGATTCTCTCTTTTGTGGTACTGTGGTCGAGCAGTTAGGCTTATCATAGGGTAGTGCAAAGCATTTGTTGTACACACACAGACCATAGAAGAAGCACACACTCAATGACTTAACTGCAGACCAATGGTTTTTATATAGTAAAATTATATTTTCTTAATTTATTTCTAGAACCACAAGATTCAAGTTTCAGGTAAGTACTTCAATAGTTTCATATTTCACACATATATATAAATAGCACTTTGCTTGAAATCGATAAGGGATACAGTTTTTTGAAATATTGACAATTATCTGTTTTAAAAGTTGACAGTGCAACAGTAGGCACCAAACACACACCCTCAGCAACACTGGGGCGGATGGGTGCAGGGTGCAAACAAGACATTAGGTTTCCAATGGTTCTCTATGAGGGGACCCCCGGGGGTCACTCGGATGCTGCAGGGGAGGTCCAGGGGGTTGACTCAGGCAAACCACAGGCTGGACAGGTAGAACGGCCGCCTGCTGAACGTTTCTGCACCGGAGGTTGGGTTCTCCAAGTCCAGGGGGCTGCAGGTGCAGTGTGTCTTTAGACGTCCAATATCTTCGTCTGGAGCTTTCGCGGTCAGGGGGGTCCTCGGGATTCCTTCTGCAGGCGTTGTCGTGGAAGGGTAGAGAGGTCAACCCAGGGTGGCAGTTGCTCAGAATCGCATAAGGATCCTCTCTAGCTGGTTGGGCCACCTAGAACATGGGCTGTGGATGCCAGGTACAGAGTGGTCAGGTCTCACACATTCGGAGTGAGGCTAGAGTCCTTGGTTGTTGTTTTTTCTTGGACAGGGCTGCTGTCCGCAGGAGTTCTTGGTCCTTTTGGATGCAGGGCAGTCCTCTGGAGCTTGGCAGAGGTTGCTGGTACAGCTAGATGCATCGCTGTTCATGTGCAGGTTCTTTGAAGCAGGAGACGGGCCAGTAGGGCTGGGGCCAAATCAGTTGTTGTCCTCCTTCTTCTCTGCTGGGGGTTTCAACTATGCAATCCTTTTTCCTCTTGTCAGGTCGCCATGAATCTGGTGAGCTGGCTTCGGGGAGGCCCTTACATTCTGGATTTAGGGGCGTTTCAGAGGTCTGAAGGCAGTAGCCAAACGGCTACTGTCCCAGAGGGTAGCTACACCCTCCTTGTGCCCACTCCCTTTTGGGAGGAGGGCACAAACCTAATCCTGTTGGTCCCTGTCCTCCAAACAAGGATGGAGGATTCTGCAGGGAGGGGGTCACATCAGCCCTGGACACCTTAGGTGTGGACCTGGCTGGGGTGGTCACTTCTCCCTGTTTTCCCTAAAATTTCTTGCTGCCCAAAGTCGGCCTTTGTCCGGGGGGTGTGCAACTCCACTATCTGGAGTGCCCTGGGGCACTGTAGTCCGAGGCTTGAGCCTTCGAGGCTCACCACCATGTGTTACAGTTCCTGTAAGAGGTAGGTGTGAAGCACCTCCACGCAGGTCAGACTTTGTTTCTGACCACAGAGAGCACAAAAGCGCTCACCCCATGTGGTCAGAAACTTGTCTGAAAGTGGCAGGCTGGCACAGACCGGTCAGTCCTGCACTAGCAGTTTGGCTAACATACAGGAGGTGCATTTTTCAATAAACCCTGCACTGGCATCTGTGGGGATTTATTGTGCTAAGAAGTTTGAGGCCTTCTAGAGGGGTGACTTACTTATGCCACAGGCAGTGGCTTGTGGGCATGGCACCCTGCGAGGAGGCAGTGTACATGTGCTTGGTGAGGGGTTCCCTAGGTGGCATAATACATGCTGCAGCCCTTGGGGACTTTGCCTGGCCACAGGGCCCTTGGTACGATGGGTACATTTTACAAGGGATTAGGGGTGTGCCAATAATGGAAACAAAGGTAGAGATTTTGGGAAAGAACACTGATGCTGGGACCTGGTTAGCCTGATCCCAGCGCACTTTCAATTCAAAGTTGGCATCAACATTGGGCAAAACGTCTGTGGGGAGTAACCATGCCAACAGTGGCACTTTCCTACACCATCACACTTCAGAATTATAAAAAGTGTGCTTTCCTAACTGCTAGCAAAAGCTTTACAGAATGCTAGGCGGTACACGCCCTTAGTTATTAAGGTGCTCTGTCAACTTTTTTAGAATCTGGGTACAGTGAGTCAAGAAAATCAAATGGACAGAAATGCATAGTCCTGCTAAATGTGATGACAGTCCAGCCTCCTGAATGATCGTTCAAAGGAGCAAAAGCCTCTCTTTCGAGGCAGGAAGATATATGGAATCATTAGCAAATCTGCCCCTTGGTATTTCTGGCGTGGAATGCCTCCTAAACATATCACCACTGTCCATACACCATGTCTACTTTAGAAGAGACCTACTAAATAAGACATCTATATTAACTTTTTGGATCTCTCAAGCGTGAGGTAGAAGATACAGGTCTTACAAACAAACGAGCACTATATCATGAATATATATCCAGGGGAAGCTTCAACAGCCTCAACCGGGGAATATAACTCAACTTCTGTTGTGTAGACATTGTACAGTCATAGGTGGGCCTGGACAAAATTGTGAACAATTAGTGGTGTATGCACTGAAATTTTACAAATTGCAGTGTAAGAATGGGTGACATGGCAGTGGCACTAGGAGAAGTAAGAGCATATCCCCTGAAGCTCTGTGGCAGCCAAGTATTTCATCTCGGTCTGTCTTTGCACAGTCCTTTTAGATTGAAATGGGATGGGCCTCCCAAAGTCATTGAATTCATTAGACAAATGGTGCAACATGAACAAGTTGGCAATAAATATAGCAAAGTCCAAGTTAGTCATTTGCAGGAGGAAACTGTGGAAGTCTGGAACTTGGCAACCTAATGACATGAAAGTCAGTAACAAGCATTGACAAAGCCAATAGCTAATGCAAGAGCTATTGGCTTTGCCACTGTGTATTAGCCATGTTGTACACCAGCATGGCTGCTGTTCAGCATGGCTAAAAGTTAGTGGTGTAGAGGACAGTGGCGAGGAGAGTCGTAGAGTGGAGTGGCGAAGAGTGGAGTAGAACCTTGTAGAGTGGCGTGGCAGAGTGTTGTGTTTTGGAAAGGCATAGTGTGGAGTCACACAGAGTTGCATACACTGGAGTGGCGTAGAGTGGACTGGTGTAGAGTGCATTGGCGTAGTGTTGCAGAATATTGTGGCGTACACTGCGGTGGCATGTAATTCAGCGGCGTACACTGCAGTGGCATGGAGTGGCATACAGTTGAGTGTTGCAGAGGGCAGTGGCGCAGAGTGGTGTAGAGTACAGTATAGTGCTGTAGTGTGCAGTGGCATGGAGTAGAGTTTAATGGCATAGAGTTCAGTGGCGAAGAGTGCAGTTTTGCTGAGTAGAGTTTCAGAGTGCAGTGATGTATATTGGCGTAGAGTACATTGGCATAGAGTGCAGTGGTTAAGAGTAGAGTGGCGTAGAGTGCAGTGGTCTCATTAGACAGCCTTGGGCTGTTGGAAGCAAGCACCTTAAAAACCTGCTTCAGAATTAAGGAGGCACAGCTGAATACTTTGAAATAATTACTGTGGAGTTAATTGGCAGTGTCTGAGCACTCTAAGACAAACCCTTGCATAATGTATTTGGGTGATCTGTGTTCTTTTTGTGCTTTTACTGGATTGTAATTGTGCTTAATGAACATAAAAATAAACTTAAACTGGAAATTGATACCTTTTGAAGTGGTTCAACTTAACTTAAGTTGAATTTTCAACTGGTCATGTGGTCGTTACAAACGTTTGTGAGCTCATTTCAGTAGGAAGAGTTTTCATGAGTGATAAAGATGTTAAATGTGTAGGGTTTCGACTCAAACTGCACGAAACTAGTAGCACACTACCATTTATCACCCCCAGGCTAAGGGGGTCAGCGATACAACCAAACAGTTTATACTATTTTCAAAAGGCTTTTGCAAGTCATTGATTTATTATTATAAGGTTATTACAAAAACAATTTGAGATTCAGTTTTCAGCAACCATCACTGAAACTCATGTCTGATTTCTGATTACTTGCTGCACGATACGCCGCTCTAGGGATCACATCTAAAGGAACGTAAGTTGGTGAATTTCTGAACTACAATTTAAAAAAAGTGATCAGAAAAAGTTTAAAACACTCTCTACTATAAAGAACATAAAGAAACTGCAAAATAAGAAATGTGCAGGTGACACAGCGGAGAGCTTTTTTGGGAAGAAATTGGCTCATTACCTTTCTTGCCCTGCGACCAAACCAATGAGACTGGGACTTATCCATATCCGCTTCCTATGCTCTCCCTTAATGAAGTGTAGGTACGTATGGCCAACATTCTAAACAATGTTGTCTCTGTAATTACAAAGTAGAATCATTATCACAAATGTATGTGTTTGTCCTGCGCTGTTACTCAAGCAATGAAGATGGCTAAGACCACTCTACATTAAAATAGGGTGTCACAGGGTAATAGATGCCGTGAAATGCCATTGAGCAGAGAGTACCTTTTAAATGACAAGTCATGTAAAATTTATGGAGAAAGTTTGGGTCTCTCTTGAAGGCCAAAGAGCCTTTGTGCACTTTAGGAAAAGTGTATTGAATTGCTGTATTTCAACTGGAGAAACTATGTTTACTTCTCACTTTTATATATTCTGTCATTAGTTCTGCAAAATTCATAGAATTGTTTCAACGTTATAGGAGAGGCTGTATCTTTTTTTTTTTTTAAAGCTGTCTGGGTGTTTTTTATGGAGCCTTTTTTCATGAATACTCTTGGCTAAGATTGGATTATCTGAGTCTTGCATTATTCCGTTTGATTTTTTGGAGAAACGTGTATTTTACAATAAGAATGTGATTCATCATTGATTTTAGAAGACCTTATGTGAGGTGTAATGTGGATTTATCCCACTATGCGTCACTGCCCGAGAAAAGAGACACCATTTGAATGACTGCAATGCAGACACGCTGTGCCTGCTTAAGAGGATGGTGTGGTTGCTAGTAATGGGTCTGTCCATAAGGAGGTAAATAAAATGATTAAGGAAAACCAAACTTTGTTCTGTGATTAAAAAAATAAACATGGGCACATCAAGGTTCCATCCATTTTAGGAGATTGTCCCCATGTCAAGACATCAAAGGTCTGAATCTGTTGAAAATTTACTGTCAAGGTCTTGACAATGTGGGATAACCTTTTATAAAATGATTAGCTGATATGTTTCTTAATACTGATGAAGATTTACAAGGGGGGTAAATGTGTAAAATGTGTGCAAATGCAGTTTAAAGATGGTTGAATGAGATACTTGATGATGCAAAGTGTTCTAGTTCTAGAACCAGTGACAGTTTTTTGAAAGACATTGAGGTTTGTACAGGGTGTCTGTTAACTTATGCCTCAGTGGTGAGCATAAAAAGAACGTGGTATCGCATTCCATGGACATTGTCAAGCCAACCAACGAGTAAGAAGACCTTTTTAGTTTGTTAAACAACTTTTGTTTTATTAAAAGTAAGACATGTTCAATTGTGTTTGTATGTTTTACTGCGGATGCCTCTTGCATTCATTTTACAACATGTCATCCTAGTGTTTAGTGCCCAAATTCAAATCTCTACTACTGTTACGGCTGTTATCTACCTCTTTTGTATGCCCTTTGCCACTGTTTTGCAAGCGGAATAAACTACGCCCTGAATGTTTATTATAGAAATGACTCTTTGTGCAATGTAAAGGTCTGGTATGGACCTTAAAACAGTCATGTGGTAGTGCTTAAGCAAGGTATCTAACGTACTAAACAAACTAAGTTTGCCCTCAAATATCTCTGTAATAGATTCACATTCATAAAATCTTATCAAATGCATTAATCCTTTGACTGCTAGCCCCCAGGCTAATCCTTTTTGTTTTTGGCTACTTGGGGTAGTTCGTGCTTAGACCACCATAACCCTTTGTCCACATGAGGTATCACTGCCCAGTTTGCGTCCTTTTTTCCAACCCCTTGGGGATTCTAAAGGTACCCATGGTTAGTGGATTCTCCTGGAGGGGACTGGGAAATTAGTCAAAATACAGCTGAATTGCGGGGTTTTTGAGAAAAATGGGGGAAAGTGCTGTAAAAGAAAGCACCTGTTTTTACCCTGCAAATGGCACCAACAGAGTTTGCAGTGCTAAAATAACCACCTTCCCAGCATTCAGGAACAGGCAGACTTGAATTAAAAAAACAAATTTTTCAACATGGTTTTCCCATTTTACTGGGACATATCAGCAAGGGAAACCTAGCAAACCTGTACATTTTTTAAAACTAGACACCCAGGGGAATCCAGAGTGGGGTGACTTGTGTGGCTTTCCGCAGGTTCTGTTAGCCAGAATCCTGTGCAAACCTCAACATTCGTCTAAAAAACACATTTAATTCACATTTCTGTGATCAAAAGTTCTGGAATCTGAGGTGAGCCGCAACTTTTCTACCACTCAGCGTTCCCACAGGTCTCCAGATAAAAATGCTACCACACTTGTCTGGGTGGGCCAAGTGTCTGTGGCAGGGAAGGGCCCAAAACGTATTGTGAACACATCAAAATTGTCTATCACAAAACAGCTTATTTTTGCAAAGTGGCACCTGCATTTTTGGTCCCGCTCGACGATCATCTAGGGAAACCTACCAGACCCAGACATTTCTGAAAACTAGACACATGGGGAAGTCCAGGGAGGTGTGGCTTGAATGGATCACCCAGTTTTCTTACCCTGAATCGCCTGCAAACCTCAAATTTAGCTAAAAAAAACAACAACACGTTTTCCTCATATCTGTGTTTGGGATCACCGTGCCGGCACAAATTTCCAACCACCCAGCATTCCCCTCAGTCTCCTGGTAAAAATTATACCTTACTTGTATGGTGGTCTAAGTGCCTGCGACAGGGAAGGGCCAAAAACGTGTAAAAATGAGGGGGAACTAAAGTGGGTCCAAAAGGACAGTTGTTTTCATATGTTTTTAGCCTGATTCTGCTTTGGGCACCCACACAAATGCAGCAGAGTTTTTAACAGTACAGATGGGGCAATGCTGGGTGGTGGGTAATTTAGCAGATTCCTGCAGATTCCGGAAGTTTCTATCCAGAAATGTAGGTAAATTGCATGATTTCAGGCAAAGTTGGAAATTTGCAGGGCATTGTGGGTAAGAAAATGGTGTGGGGTGCATGTGACACACACCACCCTGACCCCTCCCAGATGTTTAGGTTTGAAAAGTGTCTGGGTCTGGTAGGTTTTTCCAGGTGGCAGCGTACCCAAGTCCAAAAAGTACAGCACTCACCATTGCAAGTGGGATTAAATTGGGAGGTAGCCACGTTCTCTTGCCCCATATGTAAAATCAACACCCAAAAGAGTCAAATGTCCTCTTGCTTGCCATTGGGATGATATGTTTTAGTTCATTGGGGGGTGTGGGGGGGCAGAAAGACCACCATGAGCTTGGGGGCATGACCATGCTCCTGGTGGTGGGCAGCCCCCACCCCTATACTTTAAAAAAACAAATGCTTCCCTTGTGTCTAGTGGGCTTTCTGCCTCCCCTGGGGGGCTGATCGGGGCTAATAATCCCCATCTGTCCCCCGGGGTGGGGCAGAAAAACTGTGCCCATTTATTTTGGTGGGGAGTGGGGGCATTGCCATGTCCGATCTGGGCAGCCCCTACACTACCAACAAAAAAATCCCTGCTGCCAAGTAGGCTGTGGCCTCTTGCCCCCCATCATCTCCCCACAGGGAGTGGGGGCAGAAAGACTAGTCATATTTTTTGGGGGGATAGGGGAAGCATTGCACTGCCCATTCTCAGCAGCCCCCACCCCTGGATGAATAACAAAAACTCCCTGGTGCATAGTGTGCTTTATTCCTCCCTGTAAGGGCTGATTGGGGGGGACAAAAATACTGCAGTATATTTGGAGGGGCAGGAGGGGATTGTGGGGAGGGGCATTGCAATGCACATTGTGGGCAGCCCCCACCCCTAGATGAATTAAAAAAAAAAAAAAACATCCTGGTGCTTTTTGTCCTGGGGGGGCACAGAGACTGCTTTTTTCAGGGGGGGGGGGTGGAGGCATTGAAATACCCATTCAGGGTAGCCCCCACTACAAGATGTATACAAAAACAAAAAGGACCCTGATGCCTAGTGGGGTTTCTGCCCCCCGTGGGAAATTAGGTGCTATTGCCCCCATCTGGTGGTAGTGGGGGACAGAAAGACTGTTTATGGTCATAAACATAAGGGGGAGCAAAAGACCTTGCCCAGTGGGGTGCTTCTCCCTTCCTGGTGTGTCTAGTGGGTGAAACCCTGCTTGGGGATCACCCTCATGCGGTGGTCTCCAAAAAGGGACCCCACCCCCTTCCGTCGCTTCCCTTTTCCAGTGATACCTCTCCCGTCTGCCTCAGTGCCAGGGGGGCTGAGATAGCCACCTACGCACCGAGGCAGTGAAAGTGAAATGATCCGCTCATTTCACTTTCGTTTTCAATTAAATGAAGTCCACGCGCCATGCAGTTTCACTGAACATCTAAAAGAGTCTCAAGACCTGGGGAAGCTATGCTGCAGCCCCAGAGACTGTTTTTTGGCAGAAATTAAATCCCTCTAGTGCCCACACCAGCGGGATTTCCAGTGCCATGTGCGCGGATGGCCGGGAGCTTCCTGACGCACATGAGCACTGCAACATCAGATGGCTTCCAGCCTTCCGACCCATACAAGGGGTTAAAATCATCAAAAGTCTCTCTAGAGTGGCTACAGCACCCCAGAAGTTCAGTCATATGAGAAACAAGCATTGGCAAAGCCAATAGATTTCGTCTTTGTTTTTTCTTTTTTGTTGTTTCTGTTTTACTGTAGTTATGTGTACATTAAGTGTTTATTGTTTGTGTTAATCCAGTAATATTTCATGCGTTGTTTTATATTTGATGTATGTTTGTTTTGTGGGGTGGTGTAGAATTTTGTTAGGTATTACGATTTGTACCAAATAGTTACTTTTTTATAAGTACTGTATGCGTTGATAATAGGTTTTGTGTTAAGCAGAAACAACAAACAAAATCTCAAAGGCAAGACCTACAGTATTGGCTTTGCCAGTGCTTGTTTTTAAGTACTGCATGCTTTGATAATAGTTTTTAATTTTTGTTAAATGAATGGCATTTTATTTCTTTTGTACAATTGTATTGCATAGGAATATTTTTGTCTATTGTTATTAGTGTAATGTTGGTTAAGCTGTAAGATATTGTACTTACAATGCATTTTTATTTACATTTTTCTTTTTTTGTATTTAGCTTGTGGCAGTATCCTTTATTATTTCTTTATTAATTCCAATGCAAAAAATGACTTACATGTTATGGGTAAATGTGTCATGAATGCATGGGATGAGTCTTCCACTTGTGGATTTATAAGGAACCTGTCCATTAAAAGTTCATTACTGAATTTGATTGAAAGTTTTCTGTTTTTTCCACATTAAGGTACTTATTTCCTAGTTTGTTTTTTCAATTCCATATATACAAATTGATATTGTTTCCGGCGGATCTGTTGCCTGTGAATATATTTTTGGAAGTTTTATTAACATTTTAATACATACATTGCACCACCATAGAGCGACGGTGGGTGAGAATGTGCCATGAATGAAATATCCCAAGGGCAACACTGAGGCACACCATAAATGTAGAAATAACTGATAATTTTGAAGTTTGTAAGTTATGAAGGCTCATGAAATGCACCACCAAGTGAGATATCTGAATGGTTGTGTGCCTGCTGCTGTGAGAAGGCCATAGCCACGTGTAACGAGGGTCTAAACTCTTTAATAAAATGAGAACATAACACCCAGAATTTTACAGAAAAAGTGTGCTTTAGAAAAAGATGAAGATATATGTACCTTGCACCACCAATGAGTGAGGTAGCTATGTGTGGAGAGCGCCTCCTTCTGAGTGTGCCATGAATGAAATAAATATTCCACACACAACAGTTAGATGCACCACAAATGTTCTACAGATAAATATTAATTTAGAGCTTTGTAAGATATGAAGTTTCACAGCATTGAGTAAAGTAACTTGGTGGCCATGTGAAACGTTCCAAACCCCTCTGGCTGGGTTCACACTCTAATTTTTGTGTTTTAACTCCCACGTTCTTGAACAAAAACTGTGGTTTCTAAAAAGATAAACCTACATCTACAATGAGCCACCACTAAGTTGGATAGGTGAATGGTTGTGCCCGTGCCTCGGTGAGCAGACCGTAGCCATGTGTAAAGAGGGCCTAAAACCTTTAATAAAATGAGAGCATAAAGCCCACAATCTTAAAGGAAAGGTATGCTTTAGAAAAATATAAAGGTACATATACATCGCACCACCAGTGAATGACGTAGCTCAGTGTGGAGAACGCCTGATACTGAGACATATATTAACCTAGAGGCTTGTAAGGTATGAATTATCACGGCATGCGCAACTGAGTTTCTAAACACACACTGCATTCACGCTCAGATATAGGCTTTTCATGTTTATAAACACACATGGCTTTGCTTGCCTTTGCTCGTGTGTTCTGGCTGAGGCATGCAAATGCCATGTTTTTATAAACTTGAAATGCCTGCATGTGAGTGCGAATGCCGGGTGCGCTTGGAAAATAACCATGCTGTCATTTGATCGTTTTTTTAAAAGAAAAGACAAAAAACAACATTCTGAAAACACGAGCTTAGGCAATCGAAAGATAGTGCGCCACAAACTAATAAAAATGAAAAGACGGGACCGAAACTTAAAATGCAAACATCTGAGTGCAAATGATGTGTTCCGAAAAGAACATGCCATCATCTGTTAACATTTTTTTTTAGAAAAGACAAACAAAAACATTATGCCATGCGTGTTGCTCAACTTAAAATCCCAACATCTTTGTGGGAATGCTGTGTGTGTTTAGAAACTGAAAGTACCGTCATCTTAGGGCTTTTTGGGGGGAAAGCCAAACCAAAGAACATTCTCAAAACAGGTGCCAAGGGAATAGAAAATAAACTGTGTGCCACAAATCAGGCTCAACCCCTTTGCTGCCAGGCCTTCTCCCCCTCCTGCGCCAAGCCTTTTTTGGCTATTTGGGCAGTTCGCGCCTAGGCCCTCATAACTTTTTGTCCACAAAAGCTACCCACACCAAATTTGCTTCCTTTTTTTCCAACATCCTAGGGATTCTAGAGGTACCCAGACTTTATGGGTTCCCCTGGAGGAGACCAAGAAATTAGCCAAAATACAGCAAAAATTTCGTTTTTAAAAAAACAAATGGGAAAAAGGGCTGCAGACAAAAGCTTGTGGATTTTCCCCTAAAAATGGCACCAACAAATGGTTTGCAGTGCTAAAATCACCATCTTCCCAGCTTTCAGGAACAGGCAGACTTGAAACAGAAAAACACATTTTCAACACAATTATGGCATTGTACTGGGACATACCCCATTTTGACTATTTTTTGTACTTTTAGCCTCCTTCCAGTTAGTGACAGAAATAGATGTGAAACGAATGCTGGATCCTGCACAGCTAAACATTTCTGAAAATTAGACAAAATTCTCAATTCAGCAAGGGGTCATTTGTGTAGATCTTTCAAGGCTTTCCTACAGAAATAGCAGCTAAAATGAAAAAAATATTGAAAATGAGGTGATAAGAGCCATTTCTGTCCACTTTTTCTTCTATAACTTTTTCCAGCTATGGCAGATTTTTGAAAGCAATATACAGTTATGGCTGCTGGACTCTTCTGGTTGCAGGGATGTATAAGATTTGTAGGTTCATCAAGAACCCTGGGTACCTAGAGCCAATAAAGGAGCTGCACATTACAATGTGTTTTCATTGTATACAGGGTATACAGCTACTCATTTGGTGAAATATAAAGAGTGAAAAATCGGTATCAAGGAAACCTTTGTATTTCCAAAATGGGCACTGTAGGAAGTTGGCTCTGTATGTGCTATTTCAAAGTAAGGAATAGCATGCACAGAGTCCAAGGGTTCCCCTTAGAGGTAAAATAGTTGTAAAAATAGATAATACTAATGCTCTATTTTGTGGTAGTGTGGTCGAGCAGTAGGCTTATCCAAGGAGTAGTGTTAAGCATTTGTTGTACATACACATAGACAATAAATGAGGTACACACACTCGGAGACAAATCCAGCCAATAGGTTTTGTTATAGAAAAATATATTTTCTTAGTTTATTTTAAGAACCACAGGTTCAAATTTAACATGTAATATCTTGTTTGAAAGGTATTGCAGGTAAGTACATTAGGAACTTTGAATCATTTCAATTGCATGTATACTTTTCAAGTTATTGACAAATAGCTATTTCAAAAGTGGACACTTAGTGCAATTTTCACAGTTCCTGGGGGAGGTAAGTTTTTGTTAGTTTTACCAGGTAAGTAAGACACTTACAGGGTTCAGTTCTTGGTCCAAGGTAGCCCACCGTTGGGGGTTCAGAGCAACCCCAAAGTCACCACACCAGCAGCTCGGGGCCGGTCAGGTGCAGAGTTCAAAGTGGTGCCCAAAACGCATAGGCTAGAATGGAGAGAAGGGGGTGCCCCGGTTCCGGTCTGCTTGCAGGTAAGTACCCGCGTCTTCGGAGGGCAGACCAGGGGGGTTTTGTAGGGCACCGGGGGGGACACAAGCCCACACAGAAATTTCACCCTCAGCAGCGCGGGGGCGGCCGGGTGCAGTGTAGAAACAAGCGTCGGGTTTTCAATGTTAGTCTATGAGAGATCAACGGATCTCTTCAGCGCTGCAGGCAGGCAAGGGGGGCTTCCTCGGGGAAACCTCCACTTGGGCAAGGGAGAGGGACTCCTGGGGGTCACTTCTCCAGTGAAAGTCCGGTCCTTCAGGTCCTGGGGGCTGCGGGTGCAGGGTCTTTTCCAGGCGTCGGGACTTAGGTTTCAGAGGGTCGCGGTCAGGGGAAGCCTCGGGATTCCCTCTGCAGGCGGCGCTGTGGGGGCTCAGGGGGGACAGGTTTTGGTACTCACAGTCGTAGAGTAGTCCGGGGGTCCTCCCTGAGGTGTTGGTTCTCCACCAGCCGAGTCGGGGTCGCCGGGTGCAGTGTTGCAAGTCTCACGCTTCTTGCGGGGAGATTGCAGGGTTCTTTAAAGCTGCTTCTTGAAACAAAGTTGCAGTCTTTTTGGAGCAGGTCCGCTGTCCTCGGGAGTTTCTTGTCTTTTTCGAAGCAGGGCAGTCCTCAGAGGATTCAGAGGTCGCTGGCCCCTTGGAAGGCGTCGCTGGAGCAGAGTTCTTTGGAAGGCAGGAGACAGGCCGGTGAGTTTCTGGAGCCACGGCAGTTGTCGTCTTCTGGTCTTCCTCTGCAGGGGTTTTCAGCTAGGCAGTCCTTCTTCTTGTAGTTGCAGGAATCTAATTTTCTAGGGTTCAGGGTAGCCCTTAAATACTAAATTTAAGGGCGTGTTTAGGTCTGGGGGGTTAGTAGCCAATGGCTACTAGCCCTGAGGGTGGGTACACCCTCTTTGTGCCTCCTCCCAAGGGGAGGGGGTCACAATCCTAACCCTATTGGGGGAATCCTCCATCTGCAAGATGGAGGATTTCTAAAAGTTAGAGTCACTTCAGCTCAGGACACCTTAGGGGCTGTCCTGACTGGCCAGTGACTCCTCCTTGTTGCTTTCTTTGTTCCCTCCAGCCTTGCCGCCAAAAGTGGGGGCCGTGGCCGGAGGGGGCGGGCAACTCCACTAAGCTGGAGTGCCCTGCTGGGCTGTGACAAAGGGGTGAGCCTTTGAGGCTCACCGCCAGGTGTCACAGCTCCTGCCTGGGGGAGGTGTTAGCATCTCCACCCAGTGCAGGCTTTGTTACTGGCCTCAGAGTGACAAAGGCACTCTCCCCATGGGGCCAGCAACATGTCTCTAGTGTGGCAGGCTGCTGGAACTAGTCAGCCTACACAGGCAGTTGGTTAAGTTTCAGGGGGCACCTCTAAGGTGCCCTCCGGGGATGTATTTTGCAATAAAATGTACACTGGCATCAGTGTGCATTTATTGTGCTGAGAAGTTTGATACCAAACTTCCCAGTTTTCAGTGTAGCCATTATGGTGCTGTGGAGTTCGTGTTTGACAAACTCCCAGACCATATACTCTTATGGCTACCCTGCACTTACAATGTCTAAGGTTTTGTTTAGACACTGTAGGGGTACCATGCTCATGCACTGGTACCCTCACCTATGGTATAGTGCACCCTGCCTTAGGGCTGTAAGGCCTGCTAGAGGGGTGTCTTACCTATACTGCATAGGCAGTGAGAGGCTGGCATGGCACCCTGAGGGGAGTGCCATGTCGACTTACTCGTTTTGTCCTCACTAGCACACACAAGCTGGCAAGCAGTGTGTCTGTGCTGAGTGAGAGGTCTTCAGGGTGGCATAAGACATGCTGCAGCCCTTAGAGACCTTCCTTGGCATCAGGGCCCTTGGTACTAGAAGTACCAGTTACAAGGGACTTATCTGGATGCCAGGGTCTGCCAATTGTGGATACAAAAGTACAGGTTAGGGAAAGAACACTGGTGCTGGGGCCTGGTTAGCAGGCCTCAGCACACTTTCAATTGTAAACATAGCATCAGCAAAGGCAAAAAGTCAGGGGGCAACCATGCCAAGGAGGCATTTCCTTACAGGCACAAGATAAGGTGTTGAGAAGCAGTGGTTATTTACACACCTCTGAATCCCGGTGTTCACATACTAGCATGTGAATTACATGGCATTTCTCAAATATACATCTTTTTTACACACACAAGGAAAGCAAGACAGGGCAATAACACTTGTTCTTCTATTCTGTGTTCCCCCCAAGTCTCCCGATTAAAAATGGTACCTCACTAGCATGGGTAGGCCTAATGCCCGCAACAGGAAACGCAACAAGGACATTTTTACATTGCAATCTGACGTGTTTTTTGGAAAGTGCCTAGCTGTGGGTTTTGGCCTCTAGCTCAGCCGGCACCTAGGGAAACCTACCAAACCTGTGCACCTATGAAAACTAGACACCTAGGGGAATCCAGGATGAGGTGACTTGTGGGGCTCACACAAGGTTGTGTTACCCAGAATCCTTTGTAAACCTCAACATTTGGCAAAAAGAAACACTTTTTCCCTCACGTTTCAGTGACAGAAAGTTCTGGAATCTGTGAGGAGGCACATATTTCCTTTCACCCAGTATTCCCCCAAGTCTCCCAATTAAAATGGTACCTCACTTGTGTGGGTAGGCCTAGTGCCTGTGACAGGAAATGCCCCAAAACGCAACATGGACACATCACATTATTACATTGAAATCTGACGTGTTTTTGGAAAGTGCCTAGCTGCGGAGTTTGGCCTCTACCTCAGCCAGCACCTAGGGAAACCTAGAAAACCTATATATTTTTTAAAACTAGACACCTGGGGGAATTTAGAATGGGGTGACTTGCCCTCAGATGACTGTACTTTCAGTTTCTAAACATACACAGCTCTCGCCAGGTTCTGTTACCCAGCATCATTTGCAGACCTCAAAATATGGCAAAAAACACTTTTTTTTCCTCATGTTTCGGTGATGGGAAGTTCTGGAATCTGAGGGGAGCCACAAACTCCCTTCTTCCTAGTGTTCCCCCAGGTCCCCTGATAAAAATGGTACCCCATTTGTGTGGGTAGACCCAGTGCCTGCATGAGGAAATGCCCCAAAACACAATGTGGACACATCAAAATTATTTATTACAAAACTACCTGTTTTTGCAAGGGGGGGGAGGGGGCATTTTTGGTCCCAGATGCAGCGGTCATCTAGGAAAACCTACCAAACCCAGACGTTTTTGAAAACTAGACACCTGGAGGAGTCCAAGGAAGTGTGGCTTGCGTGGATCCCCCAACATTTTCTTACCCATACTCCCAGCAAACCTCTAAATTTGCTTAAAACATATTTGCCTCACTTTTCTTTGTAGGATCATCACGCCGGCACAAGTGTCCACATTCTTCTGTGGTGTAACACTCAAATTGTAAAAAAAAAAAACACACTTAGGTTATGTTAAAAAGACCCCTTACCTACCAACCTAGTTGGTGGCATGCTTCATCATCAGGGTCCCACCCGAGACACCTAGCTTGTCACGGGTGTGCTTTGACGCCTGATTAAAGCGAAGCAGGTTTTTTTCATTTTTACCAGACATATTGGTTGGATTTGGCACAAAGGTGAGTGATGGTTCAGTAGATCAAATTGTATAACAGGAGATTACACAAAAATGAAATGCACTCTTAATAACTGAATGGCCAAAAAAACTGAACCAATGACTCACAGCTCATGAGCTGTAAAGCCGCGTCAGGGCACCAACCGCTTTACAGTCCATTCACACAGCCTTCATACGTGACATGCATCATTCACGCTGCCAGCCGCAGGACCAGCACATTACAACACTCCCATCAACAGACAGCGCCATTCAAGGGCCCATCACTTTCATACGCCCACATGCCTGATACAACAATTACACCAGCTGATGGGAGTCTGTGGACTGGCGTTTGGCTAGCAGTATGTTGTAGTGGCCAACAGCAAGTCATTATTTACACTGCCAGCCAAGCGCCACTCCACGCACACCGCCAGCCAAGCGCCACTCCACGTACACCACCAGCCAAACGCCACTTCTCGCTCACCGCCAGCCAAGCGCCACTCCATGCACACTGCCAGCCAAGTGCCACTCCATGCACACTGCCAGCCAAGCGCCACTCCATGTACACTGCCATCACTTTTTTTTTTAAAACAACAAAGAAACCACTAACTAATTATAAATAAGTACAAAACTACAAACACAAAAGCTCTAACTAAATGCATGACAGTAATGTCAACCGTGAAACTGAACATATGAAAATATAAAGCAGGTAGTATATGCTCACAGTAGTTCCCAATAATTTTTTGGGGTGTGGTAACTCCTCAAACAGACACCCACTCACAGCCCAGGCTTTGAATGCAATCGGGACAGTACATACGAGTCTCCCTCCGAATACCTATTCGACCACAGACTCTACATTTCTTAGCGGGAAAGTCTTCTTTGGGCGTGGGAGGAATGTGCTCAGCAAAGGGGCGATCTTACAATCTAGTCACATTCTCTACCCCTGCTTCTCAAGGAACTCTTGCCTGTTCCACCGCAACAAGGCTTGCTATGACAGACCTCTGACATTTCACAAATGTCATCCTTGACTCTGGAGAGCTATTCTTGAACACAACGAAAGCATTAAAAGTTGCTAAATGGAAAAGATGAATTGCTAATTTCTTATACCAAACGTAAGCCTTACGAACAGCAGTGTAAAGTTCCAACTTCTGATCTACTCTGTCAACACCACCCATGTGCTTATTGTAGTCTACAATGCACACAGGTTTGCGCACTTCAGCAACCTGACCCCAAACAGCCACAGGTGAAGTACTCTCATCATGGATGGTAGTTAGTATGTAGACATCCTCCTGTCTGCATATTTCAGAGCTAGCAGCTCATCATTCCACCAGGCACTGTGTTGTCCCCTCTCAAGTTTTTTACAGACAAGCTCCTTTGGATAACCTTTATGGTTAGAGCAGATTGTGCCACAACCAACAGTGTCCACACTGAACAATTCCCTGAACAACTGCACTCCAATGTAGAAATTATCTACATACAAATGGTGACCTTTGTTAAACAGTCGTCTACCAAGCTCCCACACAATTTTCTCACTAACTCCAAAAGTAGGCGGACAACTGGGGGGGGGGGGGGGGGGGGGGGTCAATACTGTAATCCCTACCATTGTAGACCTGGAAATTATCAACATATCTTGTACTACTTTCAGACAGCATATACATTTTAATTCCATACTGTGCCCTCTTTCTAGGAATGTACTGCCTAAAAACCAAACTACCCTTGAACAGGACCCAAAGACTCGTCCACAGCTATTTCTTTCCCTGGAACATAGACCTCTGAAAACTGATCTACAAAATGATCAAGGACAGGTCTAATCTTAAAACAAAGGTCAGAATCAGGGTGGTCTCTTGGGAAGGCTAAAGCATTATCAACAAAATGCAGCATCCGAAGAAGCTCATACCGATTACGACTAATGGTTGCTGGAAATATAGCAGTTGCCATCAAGGGACTAGTAGACCAATAAGAAGACAGTGATGGCTTCCTTATCAGCCCCATCAAAAAAGTTAAACCCAAGAACTTTTTCAACTCTTCCAGATTTGTGGGAATCCACCGGCTAGCTCTAGAGTGTGGCCTAAGTCTGGCAGCGTTGTTCCTCAAATGCTGCTCCTAATACAGATTAGTCTGCTCAACAATCTATTTAAAAAATACATCGTCCATAAACAACTTAAAGAAATTGACAGGCAAAAAGTTTCATGTTTTCACTGTACACCCTGGGAGACCAGTAAAGGCTGGCAACTCCGGCTGCTCCATGTTTGGGGCAACCCAGAAGTCAGGTCTTCCAATGGGAAGCCTTTCAGCCGCTGGCTGCTGCAGGAATGGCACATCAGTGTCCTCCTCTAAAACAGGCTCTTCATCAGCACTGAGAGTGGCTTCATCCTCAGACAATTCCTCTCTGACAGAAAATTCACTTCCAGAATCTTGCACTTCCTTCTCTGCCTAAGATGCAGAGTCAGTCTCATAATCACGGTCAGAAGACGACTCAAAAAGCATACCAACAACCTGCTGAGGGGTCACCCTGCGGCTAGCCATGATCCTTCCTACGAAAAGTAACTGGACAAATGCACCACCAACAACCAGCACTGTGTAATAAACAAAGTGTGGCTTTATCACTAAGAGTTATAAACTCAAAAACGATACCACTCACTTGCCTGAAAAAGTTAGACTCACCAACAACTACTCTTCACAGCCACAGCAATCACCAATGATATCCTACTAAAAGAAAAGAAAATTACCCTTAAGACAACACAAATATAATTGTGCACTAATCTAAGGACAATTTCACACACAATCCTGCATTTAGTACACCACTTACAAAATGGCATTCTTGCATGGCAACAATATTCATTTGGAGTAAATTGTTTTTTCTTACCTAAAACGTGCAACTATGCATACTGCTGGTCAGTCACTGCCACAACTGCAAGGGGTCACAGCAAAAGAAGCAAAAGTTTTGAACTATAACAAAAAGGAGAAATAAAACATTATAATCACAAATGCAAATACTTTGCCAGGTGCAAACACACCGCCACCGAACATTTAGAAATTTCCCCTGATGTCTAGTGGTGTCTGCCCCTCTTGGGGGCAAATAGGCTTAAAAATAATAGTCCAATCTGCCCCCGGGAGGGCCGAAATGGCCAACAGTCATGTGTCCCCTTTGGGGGGGGGTGACCCTTGCCCAAGGGACCGTCACCCCCCCTCACCCCAAAAAACAAACAAAATCAAAGGAATCCCTGGTGCCTTAGTGGCTTCTGCCGATCTGGCCATAAGGGGTGCAGAAGATATATTGGCCCCCAAAGGGGAGTGACACTTGCCTAGGGGTCGACCCCTCTCCCCCCCCCCCCCCCCCCCCCCCCCCCCCACACACACACACACACAAAAAAAACGAAACAAAAACAAGCCCTGGTGCCTTACTGGCTTCTTCCCCCTGTGGGGGCAGATGGGCCTAACACAGGCAGAAATGTCCCACAGTGCTGTGCCCCCTTTGGGGGGGATGACCCTTACCCAAGGGGCCGCACATCCACACAAATAAAAAAAAAAAAAGTAAACAATCCCTCGTGTCATTGTGGTTTCTGCCCCCCTTGGGGGCAGATCAGCCTAAAAATAATAGGCCGATCTGCCCCCAAGGGGGGCAGAAATGGCCTAAAACATATTGTCCCCCAAAGGGGAGAGGCCCTTACCCACAGGGCCACTCCTCCATACTGAAATTGACAAATAACATAAATCCCTGGTGCCTTTCTGGTTTCTGCCCCCCTTGGAGACAGATAGGCCTAAAAGAAATAGGCTGATCTGCCCCCAAAGGGGGGAAGAAATGGCCTACAGTGGTTTGCCCCCTTTGGGGGGGGCAGACCCTTCCCCAAGGGGCTGCCCCTCCCCCCACAAGAAAAACAAAAGTAAATAATTTCTGGTGTCATTGTGGTTTCTGCCCCCTAAAAATAATAACCAATCTGCCCCCGGGGGGGGGGGGGGGGGGGCAGAAATGGCGCCAAACATTATGCCCCATTAGGGGAGCGACCCTTGCCCAAGGGGCCACTCCCTGCAACATGAAATTGAATAAATAAATAATCCCTGGTGTCTAGCGGGCATTCCTGCTGACTGATCTGTTTGAGGGACGTCGGAGGTGGAAGGGGAAGCGATTTCCCTTTCCATCCCTTCCCCGTAGGCCTTCAGGGGAGCACTAGCACTTCCCCCAAGGGCCGTAGAAGGACGTAATGGTTACGTCTGTTGTGCCTGAGCACCGCGCAACGGACGTAACCATTACGTCCTTGGCGGGGAAGGACAACATTTGAGCTGGAATGCCGTGAGTATTTAGAAATGGCCATGCCGGCAACCTTTAATCACGTTTTTTGAGGAAAGACCATCAAAAACATTCTAAAAAGATTAGCCAAAGCAATCAAATGCTGTGTGTGTTTCTAAATTAGAAATGCCAGCATGTGGCATGAATGCCGCATGTGTTTAGAAACAAACATGCCTTCATCTGATCTCGTTTTTTAGGAAAGACAAACAAAAGAATTCTTAAAACGCGAGACGAGGCAAACAAATGTTGTGTGTTTTTAAACTAAAAATGCCAACATCAGTGCGCGAATGCCTTGTGTGTTTAGAAACAGAAAGTACCGTCATCTGAGCACATTTAATGTGAAAAAACAAACAAAAGAACATTCTAAAAAAAAAAAAGAAAATTAGAAAAGTGTGCCGCAAACAAATAAAATTGACAACATCTGAGTGCGAATGCTGTGTGTGTTTAGAAATGAACGTGCCGACATCTGATGGTGTTTTTTAGGAAGGACAAATAAAAACGTTTTGAAAACAACTAAATGCCTTGTTGCTGTATTAAAAATGCCAGCATCTCAGCGCTAATGCCGTATGTGTTTACACAGTACCGTCATCTGAGCACATTTTTTTTGGTGTAGAAAGCCAAACAAAAGAGCGTTCTCAAAACACAAGCCAAGGGAATAGAAAGAAATAGTGCACCGCAAGAAACATGAATGCAGAAAAGGGGACGACTACATGTAATGGGGCCAGGCTCCACGGGAGGGAACAAAACATCACAAGGCGGGACAAATAAAACATATTCAGCAAATAAAAGCACCAATTTATGAAGGGCACTAAAAGGAACAAATGAAAAGTGATTGGTGTGCTCCATGCCCACAGAGTAGATGCATATCTCAAAGGGATAGTGCAATTCGCTTTGCTTAGGTGAGACCTAAAAATACATTCAAGATGACTCTGGTGTTAGTCTTTGCTCTACCTGTATCATGACTGCACCAGCAAGCAGAACCACAGAGCTTTGAAAAAAAATGCTGCCACTAGAAGTTCTTTTAGCCTGACACTTCCTCTGCATAACAAGGTACTGCCTACACCTGTGCACCCCATCCCATCCAGATCCTACCTGCTTTTTCAAAAATTCAAACAAGGCCTAGTTTACCTGAAAGGGTAGTGTGTGGATGTTTGGGGAAGCAGGAGCCGGAAGTAGGAATACAGAGATGACAATAAAGACATTTTTTCCTTACTACGCTGTCATACTTACTCATCTTTCCAACTCGTTAGGAATTTTTTAACGCCAAAAAAGATGGTAGGTGGTAGAAGGCAAACAAGGGATCAGGTTTCACACCACAGAATTGGTGGCAAATAAATTTCTGCTCAGAAAACTGCTGCATTTCTTGACAGTGCATCCATTCAGCAATGCTTTTACAAAGCTTGAGGAGTACCCAGTATTGCTGACCTACAAATGGTTGCAAGTGGGACAGGTTTTTACAAGGCCATCAAAGATGCTAATGTCCTGGTGTAACCAGAACAAAATCTCGAGGAGGAGCGTGAACGTCTCCACCTTTGTATCACTTGGAAAGACAGAACCCTATTCACCTATCAAAGTGCGTAGCCACATTTTCACCTGGGATAGGCTCACCACAAATTAGAAACATGAGTCAAGGGTTTGAACAGATTTGTCCTTTCTTGTTAAAATTTGAGATCACTAGAAAAACCAAGATTGTGTAAATATTTTCTCTACTAAGCATGCATATGGACCCAAATGAATATGTGGAACAATCGTACAAATGACCACCTTTTAATTTAAAGGCAAACTCTCGACTAAGATGAAAGAGCCTTACATTTGAGGATCTCCTGGCACGAGCTATGTCTGCCAAAACACATTTTCTTCCTGATGAGCAGATGTAGGTCAAATAAAGATACTATCACATCACGATAATGCATCTTAAAAGTAAAAACAATATTTAAACCCCAGTAGCTGGAGCTGGTTATTGGAGACCATAAATCACGAAAGTCTCACCTCAAAGCCACTTTCAAGACAAAACAAAGCCATTAGGCGTATTTAACATGTTTTAATGTTTGACAGGTACTTATAAGATACAATCAGGGTACTGTAGTAGTTCATTGGCTAAAAAGGCAAGCAATCATTAAGAAAATCTTTAAGCAAAATGTGCTTGCTGTGTAATGCCAGGTAGCAGAACCTAAGCCATTTACTGTTGTCTTACTTTAGGTGAATTATTTCCCATTAAGGAATTTACCAACCCAACAGCCGCAAACCAAACTATCACCCACTACACAAGAACTCTGCAACAACCTCTGACTTCCACAATAAAATCACCAACTTCTACGGCAACTTCTAACCCCAACCACCTCATTGATCTTCCCAGTCTGCTACCCTCATCAACCAAAGAATATCACCTGACAGCATGGAGCCCTGTATCCAACCAGGATTCTGAAGCAATAATGAAGACCAGCCCCTCAAGGGCTCCCACAGACACCTGGTGCCATCAAATCTACAATCTGGGAAAATGCCATGACCAGCACTGTACTCGCTCACTTCCGTACCATCACAAAGGCCCTTATCACAAGCATATTGGACTACAGCAGCACATGCTATGCCGGCATCCCAACCCATCTCCTTCACAGACTTCAAACCGTCTGAAGGCCGCTGCCAGACTTGTCCTTCCGTGCGAACCCACATCACTTCATGCCTTAAAGAGCTCCACTGGCTCCCCACCCATAATCACTGCCAGTTCAAACTTCTCACACACATTCAAATCACTACACAACACAGAACCCGCATACCTGAAACGCTGGCTTCACTTCCAGCAGCCCACCAGACAACTTCACTCAGCATCACTCTCACACACAGCCCGCATCCACAGAAGCAGAATGGGAGGTCGATCACTCTCCTAGTAAGCCACCAAATCCTGGAACAACCTCCCCCAAAACATCAGGGCCTCCTCCTCACTTCTTGAGTTCCTCCAGAAGCTGAAGATCTGGTTAGTCAATTAGTCTTCTTGCAGCACCATTGAGACTGCCTTATTCAGGCCCAGCCTCACCAAACTCCTACATTTACCTACTCCACTCTAGGATAGAAATTATTCATGGAGAGAAATAGAAGACATTTGAACCAAGAGGACAATTTCTGCTAATGTGTGTATTCTCTTACTCAAATTCTGTCTTCCCTGAATTCTGTTGTAATACTCATGCTCAATTACTCTTTTTATGAATCATGTTCCATTTCTGTTGCTGGGGTTCCTGCCTTCCAGAATTCCATTTTCAACTCCTACGTCAGTTTAATTCTGAATCCCGTCTTTACTCCCCTGCTATAACTCACAACCCAGTACTGTTCTACTGCTTCTTTCGTTTTTAATCATGCTCTCGTTCACCAGTTTTAATTCCTTCTATTCTTAATCCTGTCCTTATTTTTTTGCTTTGATTAATTCCTTTCGCTATCTCTTATGTAAGTCTAATGAGCATCTGAGGTTTTAAGTCATCACAATGAGTAATGCTTTAGTTATCTCTTTAGAATACATAGCTATACCTTTGACAGACTGTGCCTCTGTTTTTCTTTTCAGAAAGATGTAGAGGCCCAGCTTGAAGCCCTCTTGGGACAGCAGAGCACCATTGAGAGCAAGATGGTTTCTCTTCAGCGCATGGGGTCTGTATTTTTAAGATGTTGATCCTGCAAACATCACGAACTGTAGAGTTTCATTCTTTTGCAGCTCCAGTGACACTGATGCATGATGTGTTTTAAGAAATTGCAATAAACGCTCAGCTCATCTGCCTTTAGAGGATTTTTTCCAGTCTCTATGCATGAGACTGTTCTCTGCATCTTCATGATTTACCATGTGCATGCCCACCTTCACTATCTTTTGTATTGGTTCGCAAGTATCTGCTGTCTTCTGATCATATTTTGTCATTTCTGAAGTTGTCTGACATGCTACCGTTTCTTCTCTGTAGCCCCAACCTTCAGCTAATTGAGGGTGATGCCAAGCAGTTATCTGGAATGATCACCTTTACCTGTAGTCTTGCAGAGAACGTCAGCAGCAAAGTCCGTCAACTTGACCTTGCCAAGGTATTTCCCTAGACGTCTTCTGTCTCTTTGTTTGCTTTATTAATTTGTTTTCTTTCACTCTTCTTCCCGAACCTCCCCATTTCCTATTCCCATTCAGTAGGGCTCAAAGCAAAAAGTCATTATGCCCGCCCGATGATAATGTTCCCAGGACCGAAATTCTGTAGCAAATAGTGTTTTAGTGAATTTCAGTGCTGCAAATGGGAGTACATTGTGAATCCATATGTACAGTAATATCTGTTGCTTTCTGCAGTGCGATCTGTCTGTTTATGCTGCTTGTGCTTTGGGACACTTGTTGCACTAATTTCTTCATTCATTTCTTACACTGATTTTAGTGATGGTTTATTGTGCCTCTGATTGAAAAAAGGTTGATTGATAATTTGTGTATTTGTGTTTTGCAGTTTCTGCACTTTGTTACCGTCCATATTATAGAAGGTCTAAGATTAAGGACTTAGTTATTTTTAGGAAAAAATATATTTTTTAATATATTTCGTTTTTGTCTATAAGTTGCATACTTAGCAATGGTGTGCATGCATCTGTGGTGTAGTATTTTTTTTATTTTTAGGCATAGCTGTATAGAAACCTTTTATGATCAGCAAAAAAAGTTTTTAGAGTATGACTCAGAGGAGCTTTGACTCCACCCACACTTTTACTTCCCCTGAATACACGATTTGATTGTGTCAAAATTATGTGCTCCCACTGAAAAGAATGCCTCTATTACACATTTTGGCTTGTGGCAAAGCTTACGATCAATACAGCAGGCGAACATGTTCCAATATCGTGGAGTTGCTTTATTGCAGCCAGTGTAATCATTTGGTGCTCCTTGTTTGCGAATGATTTAATTTCTGTCTCACTCCAGAGTCTGTGCTCCGATACCATCCACATTAGACCAGGCCTATGAAGCTGACTTCTGAATATGTACTGTTGACTATCGATGACTACCCGTTCTCCCGTCATCCCTCCCACTCCCCTGACCTTTTCACTCCCTCCCCCACTGTTAATCTATGCAAAAGCCTTAGGACACCTTGGTAGATCTTCAGGGAAGCCTCAATTTAGATGTTACCTGGGAGATTCTAGGAAGAGTACTCGTGTATCATGCCTCTGCCAGCCTTGGATCCACATCATAGGGGATGCCTGAATATTTCCAAACCAAGTGCTGCATCTTATTCTTAGATGTTTTGAAGGTGGTGAGTTTAGTCCTAGAGGTGCCTCAATCGACTTATTTTGTATGCTCTGCACAGTAAACAGCCTAGTCCTTTGTAATGCTAGTTTTTCATAATCTGGTATGTATTAAACTCTCGGTGCATAGGATGATTGGGGCATGCTAGACTCGTGAAGAAACCATGAGTCCAAATATGGGGCTTGCATCAGACCTCCCATTTTAGTACTAACACTGTGATGTTCCTTGGAACTGCTTGTGGATGTGCAAACGATCACTGTAGAGTTTGGTGCTGGTCCGGTTTTCACACTTCGTTTGAGAGCATGTGCACACTTTTGTAATGTACATTTGTTTAGAATGTTTATATCTGCCACTGGCTTGCTATGCTCTACTAATGGCTGGCTGGATGGTAGATCAGGAGATCCACTGTCCAGCCAGGCATCACCAGACACTATTTGGGTACCAATGCATGCGTACTTCTTGCAGAATCGACTATACCAGGCCATCCAGCGAGCCGATGACATACTAGATCTGAAGTTCTGCATGGATGGTGTTCAGACAGCCCTGAGGAACGAGGATTATGAGCAGGCAGCTGCACACATCCACCGCTATCTCTCACTGGACAAGTCAGTCATTGAGCTTAGCAGACAGGGAAATGAAGGTGAGTGTTTACATATTTAACCAAACAGAAATCCTGTAAGGAGCAGGAAACGCCACTAGAGATGATACACACACCTAGGTATGCATTCACAGCCCTTCCCTCCCATAAAGGGTTACATTAACCGCAAGGAATACTGAACGGTACTATATGGATTCCGGCTTCTCTTTTCATCCTCAGGTCCAGTGAACAGATACTGCTGTTCAGCCCACACCAAGCATGTGCAAGTGAAAATACCTCTTTCCTGTAAAGGAGGTTTGAGAGAGCACGGTTAAAGAATGATTTATCAATGGGATTCACTGCATAACAACCCATGGCATTACCTTATTAAAAATAATTACAAGCTATTCCTGTTCTAAGAACAACGTTTTGATGCAAATAATCCCTGTTAGTTAAGGGGGAAATTGGTGCGTTTTTGATGTTAATGAAATGCAATCCAGACAGCACCCATTGCTGTGAGAAGGTGGAATAAGACAGTAAATAGTATACCCTTGCTGTCTGGTAGAAGGGTGTAGTGGAGGCAGCAGAAGTGCAATTATTCAGGTTTGCCTCCCCTATTCTTGAATCACTTAAGGGCTTCTCTTGTTCCAGTGAAGTGTTTCCTACAGACTCCTGCCTTTAGCTTTGAAATGTAAGCCTTAGTGGTGTCTATAAAGAATGACCATAGCATGGCTTCCTTACAGTTAGGAACACAGTCGTTTTTTTCTAATAAGCAATTGCAGACTCTAGTAACCATGTAACCTTCAGTGCAAATAAACATGTGGTATTGAACTTCTTGCTGTAAGCATATAAAATACATGAACGAGAACCCATAGTCATGCCCTGTCAGTGTCTTTCTTGCAGCACTGCATTACGTTTGTATTCTTGCCTTTTTTATCTTGTCATTTTGTTAAACGTCAAAAGCATTGCCAGTTCTTTTGTTGTCACAGAACAGTGATTATCTTCTCTGAACCCCATGCCAGGAAACGTTATTAATGCCAACCTAGACCTTTTACAAGACGCAGAGCGCCGACTGAAGGTCATTGTCAGTGAGAAGCTGGATGCGGCTACTAAGGAAGGTGACCTGCCCCAAGTGGAGCGGTTCTTTAAGATCATGCCATTGCTCGGTCTGCACGAAGAAGGACTGAGCAAGTTCTCAGAGTACCTGTGCAAGCAGGTAAGAACAGCAAGCATGGTTGCACCTAACACATCTCTCACCCACCCAACCCTGACCAGGACCTCTCTGTAGCGAGGTAAAGATGCAAGGTGATTATTACATCACATCTCGCCCTGTGCCATCTCCAAAGCTCCATTGAGGTATCTGCAGGTAGGGAAGGACAAAACTGTTGGCTTATATCACAGCGGTTCTTGAAATCTCTGCAAGTAATTAAGGCCACCAGGCATTGCCTGTATCACCTTCTCTGATGTCGTCTCGACTTTTGCAAGATATCTGCAGAGAGCCTAAGCTTTGTTTAGGTCATAACCAACTTTTACCACTTCACATGCTGCAGAGGGCATCCTGCAATGAGCAGTGATCATTCATCACACTTTGCTACTGCGTTATGTTTTGCTTACATTGCACCTTTCTCTTACTATTTTCCATACAAGGTCTCTGCTGGCAGGTAAAAGGCCAAGATTTTTACGTTCTGCTTCCTCGACCCCTCTCAAACAATACATGCTGCATCCATACTTTTAAGTGAAGGGCTGTGATTTCAATAACTACCTCCAGCAGCATGGTTGCTGTAGTACGCACCATAACACCAGTCATTAAGTAACAGCTTAGCTTAAGTAGTGATCCCACTGCACGTATTGCTAGTTAATAGGGCATGTTGAGTCTGGCAGAACCCCATTTGAGAAATCAGCTCTAAATAACCCCTGTGGGAAATCAAAATAGAAGCAAACATTGATGACTTGGATAAATAATAAATGCACACACATCTTCCTCAAGCGAAGGAATGTTGGCAAGCACAAAGGAAGGTCCTGCCTCCTATTCTTTTCTTGCAACATGGCTTAATTTTGCTGCTGAGTTGGTCCCTGTTCCTCCGAAATTAACCTGTAGGATGCTGTGGCTGCCAGTCTGCAACAAATGTAGAGCTTTCGAAATTGTTATTGAAATAGTGTGATTTGCTTACATTTTAAATAGAAATGCTAACCTGTAATTGCCAATAATATAAAATATATCTACTCTGTTGTTTTACCATAATTTAACTCTGACTCCAACCTTGATCCAAATGTATGTATATACAGTATTTGTGTGGCTTAACTCAGCGTAGAAGCAAGCAGAGCCCAACCAAAGTTCTTTAACTTTAACTCCTACGCCATACCTTAGTCAAAATCCGTGCCTAAACCTAACTTGACATTAACCCAAAAACGCATGTAAAAGTAAACACATTTTCCAAACAACTGAAATAATCAATGTGTAAAGCATTTATGCAATTTTTTTACTCTTTTATTTTTACTGCAAATCTACATGCTCTGGTTGTAGGAAGCTGGCTATTTATATAGTATATATTATAAAGAGGTATGCTGTGTAACGAGTGGAATCACTTATTGACCGAGTGATACAGCAAATGTCAAGCCTGTATTCCACTGCTTCACCACCAATGTAGGAAGCTGGCTCTTTATATACTATACCGAAAAGAGGTATGCTATGTAAAGAGTCCGGTTATCCCCTTAGAAGAGGACAATGATTTCTCTAAAATTCCCAAATACTCTGTTTGTAGTAGTGTGGTTGTGCAGCTTAGGCTAATCAAAGGGGAGTGTTAGACATTTGTTACATACACACCTTCAGTAGATGATACTCATACACTCAATAAGGAGATCCACACCAATTTAGAAAAATAACACACTTTTATATTTTTTTTACACCAAGAACTTCGTCATTGGGTAAGTACTTTTGAAGTTAGAAATGTTTAAGTATACAGAAAATACAATTGCTGTGACTTTAACGTGGTAATGTTATTCTAAGGGAAAAGTAACTTACATTGCATTCAGCCCCTTGGCACCGACTTACAGGACTATTCTTCAGGAGTTAAGGTGAGTCTGAGGCAGCACCAAGAGGTCACTTCTGGAGGGACTGAGGCGTTCAGGTGCAGTGGTGCGTTACAGTGTTGGGTGTCCCATTCGTTTAATGGGGAATGGTCCTGGGGAAAAGAGGCTTGCAAGTAGAGACTGAGTGATCAATCTGGCTAAACATGAAAGGGGGGCTCAAGCCTTGAGGGTCTTGCAAACAGAGGCACACTGTCGGTCCACAGCAACACGGACTGAGGGGGGGGCACATGTGCAGTGGGACTTTGTCCGTCGGGGTCGTGCTGTGAAGACTCCTTGTGGTTCTTGGTTCATGCACAAAAGAGGCTACAGGTGGCTACTGGGCAACCAGTCTGGCTAAATCAAAGGTGGGGTTCAGCTCTGCAGGGTCTCATGACCTCGTTGGCACCATTGACCCACTTCGACTCAGGCTAAGGGCTTGGTGGAGTTGTGCTTTCAGGTGTCTGATTTTTGTGGTCCAAGCCTCTCACAGTTTCAATGACCTTTACAAAGAGGTTGTAGGCAGGTACTGGGGGTACAGGGGGGGCCTTCCTGTGAGAAGTGGTCATAACCAGTCCCAGAGTTTCGAATTATGCGATCATCAAGATGGCCGATTTTTCCTAGAGTGGGGCACATCAGGCAGCTCACTTTAGGGGTGTGACTGGCCTGGTAGTGCACTGCACCTCCTTGCATATCTAATTTCCCACCTGTCCTGGTGTCAAATGCGCCCCAGGGCAGGGTGTGGCATCTTCCAGGTCTGGGGAAGCCAGGGTTGCACATCAAAGGTGGCAGGGACTTTAAAGTCCCTGGCCTTGGTATGCTAAATCACTGGCCATCCTGCTGGAGGAGGTGTGAACACCTTCCTCCGGAGCAGGCATTATTTCTGACCTCCAAGAGCATGGGCTTTCACCTGCGGGGGAGTCAGAAACCTGTCTGTGGTAACAGCCTGGACTCTACTAGTCAGCTACCACCGTAGAGTACTAGACGGTTTCAGGGTATACCTCTAAGGTTCCCTCTTGTGCATGCATTAATAAACCCATTACTGGAATCAGTGTGGGTTTATTAATACACGATGTTAGATACCAAACATCATAGGTTTTAGTGGAGCCATTATGTCGCTGGGGTACTCGTTTTGACCAGTGTCCAGTGCATACCTTAAGATGGCCCCCCTGTTCTCTTGTAATGTCTAGGAATTGGTTTAGACATTACAGGGGCTTATCTGCTTATGGAGATATATCCACACATGTAGTATAATGCACCCTGCCTTAGGGCTGAAAGGCATGCTGTAAAGGTGACTTACATATATTGCATGCAATGCATGTTGTGTTTTAACTTTTGTCTGCACTGTCACGCAGCCTGCAATGGCAGTCTGCATTAATGTGGTGAGGAGGTCCCTTAGGGTGGCACAATACATGCTGCAGCCCTTAGTACCCATACCCTAGGTATCAGAGGTGCCATCTCCTAAGGAGTTAAAAGGGTGCTAGAGGTCTTGCAAATCGGTGAACAATTATATAGTTGTATGGAAAGAGATCTGGCACTGTGGACCTGGTTAGCAGAAACCCAGTGCACTTAAGTCAAAATAGCATTAGATACCAGGCAAAATGTGGGGGCGACCATGTCCAAAAAGGACACATTCCTACACTGGGGGTTTATATAGCTGAAGTGTGACAAACATAGAATGTCAGCCAATCTAAAAGCTCCTTTTTGATATGCTTATATATATATACACAATCTTTTATTGACTACAAACTAAAGTATGTTGTATTACATTAGTTACAGAGTTTGTTGATCGGAAACCGGACAAAATAGTAGGAATAGGAGTCCCTCTCTCCCTCCCCACTGGATTCCTACTAACCAGTGCCAGCTCTCTTTACCAAAACTGCACAGTTGTTTCCCACATTGGCATTACTTTGAGCACCCTCTGTAAGTCCCTAGTAAATGGTACAACCTGGTACCTAGGGTCTGGAGTACTAAAGAGGATCTATAAGGGCTGCAGCATGGATTGTGGCACCCTAAGGAACCCCTCACTAATCTCATGACAGGCTCCCGTTGCAGGCTGGGTGTCTTGGTGCAGACAAAAGTGAAAACACGACATGGCACACAACCCATGTGCCATGTCAGCTATCACTGCATGCAATTAATGTAAATCACCCCTATAGCAGGCCTTACAGCCCTAAGGCAGGGAGCATTATATTATATGTGAGGGCATATCTGCACAAGTAAATATGCCCCTGCTATGTCTTTTGTCGATTCACAGTAAGTGACCAGTGAAGCCATTTTAAATGTATGTGCTGGACACTGGGTCAATACGAGTTCACCAACTACATGATGGCTTCACTGAAGATAGGGATTTTCGGTATCAAACATCTAGTATTGGTGAACCCACATTGATGCCAGTGTCGAATTTACCAATACATGGACTCAGAGGACACCTTAGAGGTGCCCAGCCTGCCACCCGGGACAGCGTTCTGGACCCCTAGGGTGAGAGCCTTCTGCATTCAGGAGATCCAGACAAAAGGGAAGAGGGTGAGACTCCCGTATCCATGGGATGACCTGCTGATTAGCCTTCCTAAGGTGGAAAGCCTCAAAGAGCTGCCACCTTTGAAATGCACATCTGGCTCCCTCAAGGGAGTGGAAGCCAACCTCCTGTCCAGAGCCCATTTGGCACCTGGACAGGTAGGAAAATTAGCTAGTCAAGGCGATGTGCCACCCCCAGGCTAGTACCAATCCCCAGGGTGGGCTACTGCAAGGTGGACACAATTTTTCAGAAGTAGCCATCTTGGTGATGGCATACTTAGGAATTCTGGGATAGGGTTATGCCCACTTCCCACTGGAAGTGGTCATAAGAGGCGTAGTGACCCCAAGGGTCAATAGATCATTGGCTACTACGCTACACAGCCCTAATGCCCCTAAATTCAGTCTTTAGGGGAGCTCCTGGAAATAGAGAAGCAATTTCTGACGACATAAGAAGATAAAGGACACTGAAGAGATGCAACAGCACAAGAGGAGAAAAGAAGCACCTGACCTGTTACCAATCCAGCTGGCGTGTCTGCATCCCTTGACGAAATCTGCATCAAAGTTGACTCGCAGCTGTGACCCCAGAATCCTGGGTGGACTGCCTGCCTTCAATAAAGACTGAAGACCTCCTGTGAACAGCAGACTTGTTCTCTAAAAGCCTCGAAAAAGGGACTCTGAAGTCTCTGGAACTGCCAGAAATCGACACCTGAAGTCACCACTGCACCTGCCGCCTCTGACCCAAAGTGAAGAGGACCACCAGTGCCAACAATGTTCCCCAGCCCCGCAGAGTCCGAGTCCATTTTGCTTTCACCCCTCCTGGACACCCTGTAGTCGCCTGCAGCCCCTGTGTGCAGACCGCCTGTCCCTTGGCTCCTGTGGTCAGAGAAACCTGATGCCTAAAACACCCACTGCACCTGTCGCCTCCGGCCCAAGTTAAAGTGGACCCCTGGTGTCAACAAAGTCCCCTAGCTCTTAGTTTCAGACCACAGGACAATTCAACCACGAGTGCTCCCAGACACAGAAACCTGACACCAAAGGACACCTCTGCACTGGTTGTCCCGGACCCACGGAGAAGAGCACCAAAAGTGCTCCTACGTCCCCGAGCACCCCAAGTTTGTAACCTACCTGTTGTTTGACCTTGACTGGCCTCCTGGCCAGAGCCTGGAGCCTTTTTCTGTGCAGACCGATCTCCATTGAAATACATTGGACATCCAACACTGTACTATACCTCTGCACCCGGCTGCCCGGAGTGACCTGTTGATGTGATCCTGACTCTTGCCCAATACTCACCTTAAGTCTTGGAGATTGGTCCCGTAAGTCGCCATACAGTACCTGAAGGCAGAACTTGTTTTTCCTCCTATAAGATAACATTGCAGAACTCAGAAATTGCACTGTGCCCACTTTTTAAAGTAAAAGGAATTCCTATTTAAAAACGCAGTTACCTGAATGATTTTTCTCTGATGCCTAAATATACATAAAGATACGTACTATTTTTATAAATTGATGTGGATCTCCTTTTTGAATCTGATGTCTCATTTATTGACTATTGTGCGTAATTGTAGATGTCTTGTATTCATCTGAGTTAAGCCTAAGGCTGCTCTCCCACGCAACCCCTAAATAGAGCATTTTGGGATTGTATAGCAAACCCTGTCCACTCATTAGGGACCCCCCAGGAGCCTTTACACGGTGTACACACACCACATAAAGGGCCAGCTTTCTACATATCTCAAGAAATAATCATTGGGAAATAACTATATGGATCTGATCCGCCTGTCTTAGCTAAGTTATGGGAAGCACCACTACAAATGTGTGAGATCAGTGAAAGTTAATAATGGGAGATAAGTGTGCAGCTGTATTCATGTGGCATAAAGAAATGTTTGCCTGAATGTGTATGTGCAGTGGACATGATGGGTCAGAGGATGTAAATAAAGGGAGTTAAGTTCCTCATCAGGTGGTCATCCCTCTGAACTTGAAAAAATGGTCCCATTATTAAACTACAACAGTAAACTAAACAATTGCAGATGAACGTCTCCACACATGTTGATAAACCTCCGTCTCTAGCGATTCCTAAGGACTGTTCCACTGGCCTTTGTTGTGCCTATAATTAGATACTTCACACCTTTATTTGGTTCTACTACTGATTGACTGCCCCATTGTTTTCTTGGGAGACCACTTCATTGCTCACTGTGTAGGTCATTACTGCATTGTTCCACTTACCTCTCTGATGCTTATTATGGACTGTTCGTGTTTGTATGTGGACCTTAGTGTTGACAATCCTCATTCCTCCAGAACATTCTTATTGGTTTGTTCAGCTATTCTTTGTGGTGTTGCTAGAGGTCTGTTTCCTGCCTACTGCGTGGGACATTCATTGACTGTTAATTGTGTTTCATTAAAGTTTAGACGTTGCAGCTTGTCAACAGTTTCTTATTGTAGAAACTGAAATGGCACACTCCAGGGAACAGACTGGGCTTTTACACAGCTCACTTTTTAAGTCTTGGCTAGACAGTGCTTGCATTGTCTCTCTGCAACATGTTCTATATACTTTGTGGGCTTCTGCCAAACCATAGGCTTCCCATTTGCTGGCTCCATTGTCGCTCTCCTATTCTTTCTCCTCATTTGTCCATGACATGCATTTGGCATGTCCCATGTTGGGTTTAACTCTCCCTGAGAGCATGGATTACGTACTATATAAATACACTAGTCACCTTTTAACATGAGTCCAGTAACTACTTTTTCCTTTTATCTGGAGCACTTGAGACAAGCGTTTGTGGTTTACAGAGCTCTATTGTAAACAGGGCTGTAAGTCTTGTTATCTTGTCACATTTGCTGTGCATTCAAAGACCAAGATCAAATATCAAACGCTGTTTTCCCTGAGGGTGTGTGTTTACTTACTATCCTGGTGTTGCTGGTTTTGTTAATGTCCCGGTGTTGCTTGTAATTCCCTCCCTCCTCCTTGCCCCCTCTCTCATTGAGGCTCTGGCAGCTACATCGATCTCTTCATGTAAAGCCACTCTGCCCTGATGGGGAAATGTCCTGGGCTGTGGCTGCTCTGTAGTTGGCTTCCGTCTCTGCCTCTGGCTAGGCTGCATAGTGGCGGCACCCCCCACTGGTCGCTCACCCCCACCCCCCTGGTCCCCAAAAAACTCAGACCACACCAATTTCGCTTTTATGGAAGAATTGAGGCCACAGTTTATTAGGCAATTTTTTGACTTGGAAGCGATCATTCAACCATCATTTTATTTGACTCCAAGGGCAGTGCCCTTCTTTTCACAGGCCTCCCAAACACTGTGCCCTACATTCAGTGCCAGTGCTGGCCAGTTTTGTCCCCAGGTGCCCTATCACCTTGGGTGTAACTATTCAGTCCCAACCGGGTGACCTTACACTTCCAGCACACCCCTACCTCTTTAGGGCAAGCGTCTGCTTCCAGCCCACCGGGTGACCATTCACTTCCGGTACCACTATTATTTTATTCCTGGCAAGTGTCAGCTTCCAGCCAAGTCACCTTTACCCAACTTCTTGCGGGACACCGGCTGTGCCCTTGATTGTTTCCTTCCGGTTCAACACACAAGGCCATTGTGGTAGCCTGCCAGTACCACCCTGGATCCTGGCTGTCACCTGTTTGTGGCCTGTTCCCCTCACGCAAATAGACATCATTCTTTAGGATTGCCTTGTAAGTACCGCCATGCGTTGCTGGGAGCTTTCGCTGCCAGCAAGGCCCCCTTACGCCTTAGGTGCGCCTCAATTCTTCCCCTCTACCAATAAACTTTTGCATTCAATGCTGCCCTTATGTTCCTTAAAAATATATCCACCCCAATATCCGACAGGGGTACCCCATTTGCCGGGCTTTCCGACCCAGTCCACCCTTGTGCGCTGGAACGAGAATATTCCATTCCCCCCACTGTTGCCAGCTCTTTCCGCTGCCCTGGACACGTAGGAGTGCCCAATGACCCACACGGTTTTGCATTCTGTGGAGGAAAACAAACACAAAAGGGAGGAGGTGACGTTTGCGCCAACAGTCATGGCTTTATTGTATTAATTACTGATACATTGTACACATTTTGTTCAGACATCCGCCTCGAGTTCTTCCTTGGACCACCCTTCCCGTTGTCCATTACTTATGGATGTTTGGGCATATATACAAACGGAACCTATCTGATCCCCATCTCCCAATTTATTTTATTGTATTACCTTTCATTCCTGCCTGGAAGGCTGTCGTGGCTGCACCAATTCTAAATGAATGTGTGGTGAAGTGACACCCCTGAAGCCTTGCTACTTTTACAGTTAATGCCAACACCATCCTAAACTGATATATTGTCAATGGTGTCCCATCCTTGTGAGTGAGGAGGTATGGCTCACCCTGGCCCCTAATCCTTTCCTGTATTTAACCTGCCAGGAGTCGAACTGGGCAATATGGGCTGCATTTCTTCATCTCACTCAGTACAAAGTTCTGTCCCCTGCCTAAATGATCTGTCTTGGATTGCCTGACTTGGATAGTCACGTTGTGAGGGCCCCAGTTTAAATTGTTAACCAACAGGGCCCTGCAACTCTTGTCCCCTTGGGCTCTGGCTACCAGCTCGCTTACCCTGAATGCACCAAAAAAAGCCAGTGTGAACGCTGTACTAAATAGTAAAGTCTCAAATTGTGAATGGCAAACCAAAGGGAGGTGGTCAATCAGTACCCTTAGCGTCGAAAATTCTATAGGTGACCTAGAATCCTGTTTCTTTTCTTCATGTTTGGCCCATCCCTTTAAAGCTTCCTTGAGCAAAAATCCTTTTGTTGGGTCCTGCATACCCTTCAGCTTTGCGTGCTACCCCTGACAAATGCTCCATTACCCAATTCCTGCTTTTCTTTGCCCCCTTTGCCCATTCAACAAAGTGTTTGACCCGTCACATCAATGCCTCAAATTCCTCATTCGTATCAACCACCCCAGGTGCAATGTCTTCAAATGCCTCTATGCAACGCCGGTACCGTTGCCTTGTGCCAACCGTTAGGGCTTTCTCCGCCATGCTCTGAAGCTGTAATGCCACTGAAGCAGTTCCCAGAACTCCTCCTTGGAGGGGGTCATCTCCTCGTCTGCTTCTGACCACTCCGCCCGGAACCTCTCCCACTGCAGGCAAAAAAGAGCATCAGCTGCCTTATTCTGCACCCCTTGCACATGCTTAGCCCTAACTTCAATATTGTACTGGAAGCATGTTAGCACCATTTGTCTTAGTAACCCCAGTACCTTGGGTCATGAGGCTGTTTGCACATTAATGGCATGGACAGCTGCCATATTATCTGACCGCATCACCAATTTTTTGTTGGCCAGGCGATCAGACCAAAGCAGCAATGACACTAGAATGGGAAAGAGCTCCAAAGCAGTTATATTTCCCATCATTTTAGCATTGTGCCAAGCTGTTGGCCATGTCCTGGCGCACCAAGCTGTCCCCAATATCGCTCCGAAACCCCCAAGCCTGGAAGCATCTGTGTACAGTTGCAACTGCTCATTCGTAGTCCATGGTGATGGCCACAACCTAACTCCATTGAAACCTTCTAAAAAAGAAAGCCACATACGCAGGTCCCCTTTCAGACCTGCCCCCAACCTTATGAAATGATGCTTGTTAGTAATGCCTGCTGTTGCGCATGCCAACCTCCTTGAAAAGACTCTTCCCACCTGAATGACCCTCGATGCAAAGTTGAGCTTCCCCAGCAGCTCCTGTATGACTTTTAATGTTGCTTTCTCCTTCGCGAGCACCCTCCGCATAACTGCTGCCAAATCTAGTATCTTCCCCACCGGGAGGCGGGACACCCCTTCTGTGGAGTCCAGCTCGATCACTAAAAATGTCAATCTAGTCGTTGGGCCCTCTGTTTTTCCCGCAGCCAAAGGTACCCCCAATGCTTGTGAAACAGATTCAAAGGCAGCCAACGCATGTGCACAGTCTGATGAGTCGGCTTTACCCACAAACAAGAAATCATCCAGGTAGTGGAGCTTTCCGCCTGCTGGCTGCAACCTGTGTGTCACCCACTGGAGAAACGAACTAAAAGCCTCAAAATATGTGCATGATACAGAACATCCCATAGGTATGCACCTGTCGTAATATAGCTTTCCTTGAAATTGAAACCCCAATAAGTGGAAGCTATCTGGATGTACTGGCAACAGCCTAAATGCAGATTCAACATCTGCTTTTGCCATAAGGGCACCAAACCAGCCTCCTGGACTAGCTTGATCGCCTCGTCGAATGAAGCATAAGAGACTGAACACAAGTCCTGGCTCAGCCAATCATTAACTGAATTTCCTTTTGGAAATGAAAGATGATGAATCAACCGATATTTGCCGCCTTCTTTTTTGGGTACAATCCCTAGTGGAGAGATGATAAAGTTCGCTAAGGGCGGTTCGCTAAACGGGCCTGCTATCCTACCCCAATGTAGCTCTTTTTCTATTTTTTCTGCCACCGTGTCTGGCATTTCCTGTGCGGAGCGGAGGTTCCTCGAAGACCTCCCAGCCTCTGGGCCCGAGTAAGGTATTCTGAAGCCCTCCTTAAAACCCCAGAAGAGTAATTCCCTCTCGTCTTCTTTCGGGTACTTGTTTAAAAGTGCTGCTAGAATGTCAAAATGGATCGGGGATGGGCCTTTTGTCAACAGGTCCCCTCTATGGCTGGCTATTGAATATGCCACCAGGTATTGTTCTGTTGAATGATTTGCAAGAGAAAACTGGGTGGCTGGCCCGCACCGGGAACACCTGTGTTCGAATTTGCACGCCACACCCCAGGAACAGTTACCTGCATTGAAAAGACGGCAGGTGTTATCCCGAGCTTTCCGCCGGAGCAAAGGTTTGAATCTCTCTCCCACCTTTTGAAGTCAGAAATGACTGCAGCTGCCCCGGCGTTGTTTGCGGGTGCCCGACCATGAGCTTCCCTTGGCTAGTCGCTGAGCCTTGGCTAACTGTCTGGGATGCCATACTGCCTTGTGCTTGAATGCTGTGATGCAACTGTGTTGCCTGCAGGGAGCCAGATGGCTGGTTCATCCCAGCCAATGACTGTGGGTACCTATCCAAGCTAGGCCTGGTATTTACCTGGCCATTCCCAACTTGATGTAACACTCCCCCCTCGTGCATTGCAGAGACTGGGCAATTATTATTAGGTTGTTGGCCAGGCACGCCAAGCACCAGCTGTCTCCCTCCCATACCTAACCACTGTTGTGACGGCGCATTGACTCGTTGCTGTTTCCCTAAGCCCAATCCTGTGTGGTGGTGACTTTGGCTGACCAAAGGATGCAGATAACTTGGGCCATACCCCAAACTTTGGTGTCGGGGACTGCTAACCTGTTGAGTAGGAGTCCAGGAAATGGTGGCTACATTTTGGAACTGACTGCTCTGTGCTTGCTGTAAGTCTGTCAGTAACTGAGGAGCCAGTCCTGACTGTGCGCTTGAGAGAGATTGCGCTGGCGCACTGCTTAATTGTAATTGCTGCCCCCAAAGTGCTGTGGGCCACTGTTGTAAACCACATCCCGTATCCAGCTCCTGACCCCAAGAGCTCCATCCATTCTTCCGCCTCCCTCTGATCCCACGACATGCCTGGCGTCACCTCCATGCGCTGGCGAAAGGCCAACCCATACCTCCAAAACGCCTGAACCTCTCCTGAATAGCCTGATTGTACCTAATCAAGGCTGGACCCTGTTCCGGGTACCTCTCCAAAAATATGGCTGCTAACAAGGTAAATGCATCCAGCCAGTTCATAATATTCTCCTCTGGTCTGACCCTTTTCCTACCCTTGGCCTCCTTGCCCTGTTCAGAACCTTTAAAAGTATCTGCGCCCCTGCATACATGCTCTAGTAAGGTGAAAATATCAATGAATTCTCTGTTCCACACTCTCTCATTAACCCCTTGTGGAATATGCCATGCAAGTGACCGCCTCCCACTCAATCCTAACACCCCTCCATCCTTAGGTGGTGCAGGAGTAAGTATGTTAACCTCGGCTGTGTGTGCCAGGGGGTCCTCCTCAGGTGTCCTAAAGTTACCTCTACCTGTCCTCTCAAGCGCATATTGAACTGCTGGTTTATCACCCCCATGCTCCTCCATCCCCACCTCCCACACATCTGTTGGACTCCCCTCGCCTGAGGCACCTGCCCTCAACCCTTTCTTGCTGTTCCCCACCCATGTTCCCCAGGGGAAAGAGGGCGCTGTGCCAGTCGCCTGCCATTAAATACCACCCACCTCCCATCCACATTCCTCCCTTTAAATTTACGACTGGGCTAGACCCAGTGTTTTCCCTTCCTAGCCATACTTCTCTGCCTGCCCCCTCCCCCCCCCCAAATCCCCATTATTCCTGATAAGCCCAGGTTCTGCTCCCTGGGGGTGGCCTCCACTAAGGCCCATGGTCCAGCAATATCCCACCCTATTGGGTGGGGGCAGTACCAAGGTGCAGACCATCTGTGCTTTATCTTTCATTGAGTTCACCCAGACCAGTTTAATGAGCACATTCATAAACTGAGAGGGCCTGGCACCTTACTCGAGGAGCAACAAGCGTGGTGCAGGGGCTGTGCTCTTTAAGACTGGAGCTAGGAAACTAGGGAGCTATTCATGTTGTTAACTGCTAACTGCTGGAAGTTAATGGATGAAAAGCCAGTTAATGCGGATGACCATAGTGCGGTGGGCGGGGGCATACATCAGAACGATTTATAGTTTCCTCAACCAAAGATGGGTGAAGTATTTGAAATATTTTTTTCTAGTAATATAATGACTTTGGCAGACCACCATTCTCATAATAGACAGCAAAGAATGCTATTCCGGGGAATAGTGCAGTCTCACTGGGAAGAAAGAAATCCCCTTGGAGTTTGGGCAAAGCTGGAGCACACATGGATCATGATTAAGGCTCCCGGTTTTCCATTTAAACTGATTTAGCATATAAATACAGACAGAAAAATATTTTTCATTTGTTTGTATTCACAAATAAAAACAGAAAAATGCCAATAAACATGTTCAGCTTTGCTGCTGGTTGCAAGGAGAAGACGAACCTTTCCGAGTGCAGGCAGGAGAGTGCTTATCAGATTTCAGCTGAGGCAATAACAAAGGTCAGCGTTAAGGGGCCATCAGGCCTCCTTTTGTTGAAGTATCCTGGCTTGGAGCTATGCGGAGGGTGGGGGAGACGCACAACTAAAAGCAATTAAGGCAAAACAAATGTACACCCTTATCACTTCACAGATACTTAAGAGTCCCTGGATCCAAGAGATATGGATGCACTGTAGGAATGTTAGATGTGTTGGTCTGTCCCAGACTTTACACAAATAGCAATTCAAATACCACTACAGAACCATTCATCCCAATCTAGGGTGTCAGAGCACTTACATCGCACGTTATATTGACAATAAATGTGTGTAAATCAATGTGTAGGATATGTTACATAAGACAGTGAGGGTTACAGGGTCCTTCACAGCTCACTGTACTATATTAGAAGGATTGTAATGTATTAACTGTAAGTAACAAAAGAATCTCTTTGATAAAAGGAGTAACCCATTTACCCCTCTACATAAATCTATCTAAACCTATAACAAAAAAGCGTGCATTGCCTATTTAAAGAAACTTGAAAAAATACTAGCTGCAGTGTTTTTTTTTTCTTGCGATTAAAAAAAAAAATAAAAAATAAAAAAAAAAGTGGCCAAATACAGATAAAATGACCAAAAAAAATATGGATAAATACAGATAGAAATGTTTAAAACATAAATACCATAAAACCGTGAGCCCTAATCATGATTTGTAAGACGGTGGGGCTACCCTTGAAGACTTTAACTGTTAGCGACTTTTCCTGTAGATTGCAGACTGGGCACTAAACCAGAGAATGTGCTTTCTACCTTGTATAGTTGAAAGATCAGAGGAAAAGAGAGGTGGAGACATCTGCCAAGAATATGCTCAAATATTGAATCCAAATTAGACGGCTTGTCTCTGATTCCTGTGAAGACCATTTTTCAAAGAGCACACTTCGGCCAAGCCAAACGACCAGCTTGTCTCTTCAATAGCAAACCCAACACCTGACACCTCATCCCTCCCCCCGATAGGAACTTGGGGAATTGTTCTTCACATGATCTTGGTACTCACCTCCTCATTAGTCCAGACGTGTCATTTTTTATAGCTTCACACTATGGGGAGGGTGGTGGGAGGGTCAGAGAATGACTGGGAGAGACCACTGTAGAGGACACTTGGAGGATTCAGAAAAACCTAGTTATGCAGGTGAAAAAGAAATGGAAGTAAATGAGAGACACCCACCAAAAGAAGTGCAAGAGATTCCGAAACATTCAACAGAAGTGATGGCAGAACTATCCAACACAAAACAACAGAAAATATTTAGAGATCCCCTCCACAGAAGTAAAGGTTAAGTTTGAGAGCCATCCAGGAGACATATTGAAAGAGATTTGGGAACCCATCAGAAAATACTGGGAGAGGTCAGTATACACCTAACTGATGAAACAGGAGAGACTCTGACACACTGCTCCAAAGTGTTTGAAGTAATTAATGTCCTGGTGTAAGAGTCTGGCCCAGTGTGCGGTGGACACCTATGGTGTTGCACCTTATACTGGGTTCAGACAACCCTTTTTAAATAATGTTACAGTGTCTAGGTTGCCAGGACTCTCTAGTGGTAGCTGTGGTGAGCTGCAAAGTATTATCTAGGAGGAGTGTGAAGCACTTGCAATACCACAGTAGTCACACAGTAACTTATCACACATGAAAGGAACCACACAGTGTTACAAAAATAAAGGTACTTTATTACAGGAACACCAAATTATATTACTATCGGCAGAGCCCCCTATGGAGGTAAGTACACACAGAATATACACAGGTAAGTATTAGGAAATAGCACAAAATAGTGAGGGCCCTATAGGGGGGCCAAACTATATACTAAAAAGTGGAATGTGTGAATGGGATCCCCACTAGAGGATATGGAGTAGTTAGCCAAAGGCTGGGAAAGAGAGGAACCCCAAGAGGTGAGTATCTAGAGGACCCCCAGCGACCAGGAGAGCAGAGGTAAGTTACCTGGTTGTCTCATAAGCTAACATGGGGACTCGTAAATGGAATACTGCAAGAACAGGACCAGGCCCATGGAACCCAATGGTGGATTCTGGATGAAGTATACCTGCAAAAGAAGGGGACAGTGGTCAGTCCCCTCAGGAGTGTCGATGTGGGGCACGAGGCAATGTCCACCCTTCTGTGGACAGCGGTGTGAAATTTTACAAAATATCTACTTCTCCATGGGACAGATTGCTTCATAAATCAAAATGTCTTGTAAAAAAAAATCTACTTGTCCCTTTGGTGCCATGTAGTGCAGCGACATATTATGGCAGCAATCTCATTATGTTAGAACTATGATAAAAGGCTCTCTGATTATGGCAGGGCTAATACTATAGTGGGACTTGCATACTATCTATTTCAAGCCCTGCTGTAGGAAGTTGGCTCTGTATGCACTATTTCAAAGTAAGGAATAGTATGCACAGAGTCCAAGGGTTCCCCTTAGAGGTAAGATAGTGGCAAAAAGAGATAATACTAATGCTCTATTTTGTGGTAGTGTGGTCGAGCAGTAGGCTTATCAAAGGAGTAGTGTTAAGCATTTGTTGTACATACACACAGGCAATAAATGAGGAACACACACTCAGAGACAAATCCAAGCCAATAGGTTTTGTTATAGAAAAATATATTTTCTTAGTTTATTATTAAGAACCACAGGTTCAATTTCTACATGTAATATCTCATTTGAAAGGTATTGCAGGTAAGTACTTTAGGAACTTTGAATCATTACATTAGCATGTATACTTTTTACATAAAACACAATAAGCTGTTTTAAAAGTGGACACTTAGTGCAATTTTCACAGTTCCTGGGGAGGTAAGTTTTTGTTAGTTTTTGTCAGGTAAGTAAATCACTTACAAGTCTCAGGTTTGGGTCCAAGGTAGCCCACTGTTGGGGGTTCAGAGCAACCCCAAAGTTACCACACCAGCAGCTCAGGGCCGGTCAGGTGCAGAGGTCAAAGAGGTGCCCAAAACGCATAGGCTTTAATGGAGAGAAGGGGGTGCCCCGGTTCCGGTCTGCCAGCAGGTAAGTACCCGCGTCTTCGGAGGGCAGACCAGGGGGGTTTTGTAGGGCACCGGGGGGGACACAAGTCCACAGAAAAAGTACACCCTCAGCGGCACTGGGGCGGCCGGGTGCAGTGTAGAAACAAGCGTCCGGTTTTCAATGGAAATCAATGAGAGATCAAGGGATCTCTTCAGCGTTGCAGGCAGGCAAGGGGGGGGCTCCTCGGGGTAGCCACCACCTGGGCAAGGGAGAGGGCTTCCTGGGGGCCACTCCTGCACAGGAGTTCCGTTCCTTTAGGTGCTGGGGGCTGCGGGTGCAGGGTCTTTTCCAGAAGTCGGGAAATGGAGTTCAGGCAGTCGCGGTCAGGGGGAGCCTCGGGATTCCCTCTGCAGGCGTCTCTGTGGGGGCTCAGGGGGGACAACTTTGGTTACTCACGGACTCGGAGTCGCTGGAGGGTCCTCCCCGAGGTGTTGGTTCTCCACCAGTCGAGTCGGGGTCGCCGGGTGCAGTGTTGCAAGTCTCACGCTTCTTGCGGGGAGTTGCAGGGGTCTTTAAATCTGCTCCTTCGAAACAAAGTTGCAGTCTTTTTGGAGCAGTACCGCTGTCCTCAGGAGTTTCTTGGTCTCTTGGAAGCAGGGCAGTCCTCTGAGGATTCAGAGGTCGCTGGTCCTGGAGAAAGCGTCGCTGAAGCAGGGTTCTTTAGAAGGCAGGAGACAGGCCGGTAGGACTGGGGCCAAAGCAGTTGGTGTCTTCTTTCTTCTTCTGCAGGGGTTTTCAGCTCAGCAGTCTTCTTCTTCGGTAAGTTGCAGGAATCTAAATTCTTAGGTTCAGGGGAGCCCTTAAATACTAAATTTAAGGGCGTGTTTAGGTCTGGGGGGTTAGTAGCCAATGGCTACTAGCCCTGAGGGTGGGTACACCCTCTTTGTGCCTCCTCCCAAGGGGAGGGGGTCACATTCCTATCCCTATTGGGGAATCCTCCATCTGCAAGATGGAGGATTTCTAAAAGTTAGAGTCACCTCAGCTCAGGACACCTTAGGGGCTGTCCTGACTGGCCAGTGACTCCTCCTTGTTTTTCTCATTATCTCTCCTGGACTTGCCGCCAAAAGTGGGGGCTGTGTCCAGGGGGCGGGCATCTCCACTAGCTGGAGTGCCCTGGGGCATTGTAACACGAAGCTTGAGCCTTTGAAGCTCACTGTTAGGTGTTACAGTTCCTGCAGGGGGGAGGTGTGAAGCACCTCCACCCAGAGCAGGCTTTGTTTCTGTCCTCAGAGAGCACAAAGGCTCTCACCGCATGGGGTCAGAAACTCGTCTCTCAGCAGCAGGCTGGCACAGACTAGTCAGTCCTGCACTGAACAATTGGGTAAAATACAGGGGGTATCTCCAAGATGCCCTCTGTGTGCATTTTTTAATAAATCCAACACTGGCATCAGTGTGGGTTTATTATTCTGAGAAGTTTGATACTAAACTTACCAGTATTCAGTATAGCCATTATGGAGCTGTGGAGTTCGTTTTTGACAGACTCCCAGCCCATATACTCTTATGGCTACCCTGCACTTACAATGTCTAAGGTTTTGCTTAGACACTGTAGGGGCATAGTGCTCATGCACATATGCCCTCACCTGTGGTATAGTGCACCCTGCCTTAGGGCTGTAAGGCCTACTAGAGGGGTGACTTACCTATGCCAAAGGCAGTGGGAGGTTGGCATGGCACCCTGAGGGGAGTGCCATGTCGACTTAGGCATTTTCTCCCCACCAGCACACACAAGCTGGCAAGCAGTGTGTCTGTGCTGAGTGAGGGGTCCCTAGGGTGGCATAAGACCTGCTGCAGCCCTTAGAGACCTTCCCTGGCATCAGGGCCCTTGGTACCAGGGGTACCAGTTACAAGGGACTTACCTGGGTGCCAGGGTTGTGCCAATTGTTGAGACAATGGTACATTTTAGGTGAAAGAACACTGGTGCTGGGGCCTGGTTAGCAGGGTCCCAGCACACTTCTCAGTCAAGTCAGCATCAGTATCAGGCAAAAAGTGGGGGGTAACTGCAGCAGGGAGACATTTCTTTACACAAGCCCCCCCCCCCCAGCCCACAGGCCAGGAGACTCAGCCAAAGCTGGGGGAGTCTTCCTAGTCTGTCAGGCAAGGAAGAGTAGAGGAAATAGGCTGGTTTGTTGCAGGGCCTACTCTGCCTTACATCCTCCTGTTCAGGTCATTCCCTCTGGGGAACTGACCCACTTCCACAGTGATAGGACCTAATCTGAACTGCCTCTTGTCTGTATCTTTAATGTCTCCACCCATTCTCTCTATTTTGGGGTTAGAGGTATCCACCTCTGCTAATCTTATCTTAGCCAGGGTCACCCCTAGCTTACCCAAAGAGGTTACCCAGAGCTGGAGTAACCCCACCATGACCAACAGGGTCAGGGGGCCTAACTTGCTATTTGGCATGGGGTCTGACCACCATGCCAAGGATAGTGCAGCCATAAAGGCTAACACCCAGCAGAGGCCACTGACAGCTGTCAGTGCCCAGAACCACACCTTTAGCTCTTCACCTACAAGGGAAGGGGCTAAGTTACAGGCTTCTTTGGGTTCAGGGTGCCTGTCTGCTGTATTAGAGTGGGGGGTTACCACATCTTGTAGTAAACATCCTTCTTCCACTCTTTCTTCTGTTAGCTGAGGGGCCACCCACTCAGACTTAACAGTTGCCTGACTAACCAGGACTTCTTGTGGGTCAGGTTGGACTTTATCAGAGCCACTTTTGGAGTTCTCCCCTACTGGAGCAGAATCTCCTTAGCTTGCTGGAACCTTGGCTAAAGGTTGTCCACCTTTCCTACTCTGTTTCCTTTTCTTTTTCTTCTGGGGCCTACTTGCATTTACTGCAGAGGCAGGCACTCCAGAATCCTTGGGAGAGGACTGGCCCTGGACCAGTTCTTCTCTTAGGCTCTGACTAACCTCTGGGTAGTCATTTCCAAGGAGACAATCAAGGGGGAGGTCTGTACTGACTACCACCCTTCTCCAGCTAAAAGTCCCACCCACTTCTATGGGCACAAAAGCCACAGGCTAACAGTGACCCTGTCTGGGCTAACTCTTACTCTGGCAGTCTCACCTGGGATGTATTGGTTTGAGAACACCAGCCTGTCATGCACAATAGTGTGACTGGCACAAGTGTCTCTCAGGGCAGTGGCTGGGATTCCATTCACCAGTAGGTGGTGGAAGTGTCTACTTCCCTCTGGAATCTCCAACTCACCTGTTGGGCCCTTTTTCCAGTTGAAGGCTATGAAGACCTCCTCATCTGAGGAGTCATCCCCAATGGCTACACTGGTCACCCCTGGGATTTTGCTAGGGGGTTTGTTTTTGGGACAAGAAGTGTCCTTGGTGTGGTGCCCTGTCTGTCTACAGTTATGGCACCATGTCTTAGTGGCATCCCAGTTCTTACCCTGGTACCCACCTTTGTTTTGGGTTGTGTCTTGGGGCCCACCCACCTGGTCTGGTTTTTGGGGGCCTACAGAGGACTCTTTTTCTTTGTTTCTAGTGTCACCCACTTTCTCCTGGGGAGGCTTTGTAACCCCTTTCTTTTGGTCACCCCCAGTGGAAGTTTTGGTTACCCTAGTCTTGACCCAGTGGTCTGCCTTCTTTCCCAATTCTTGGGGAGAAATTGGACCTAGGTCTACCAGATACTGATGCAACTTTTCATTGAAGCAGTTACTTAAAATGTGTTCTTTCATAAACAAATTATAAACCCCAACATAGTCATGCACTTCATTTCCAGTTACCCAACCATCCAGTGTTTTCACTGAGTAGTCTACAAAATCAACCCAGGTCTGGCTGGAGGATTTTTGAGCCCCCCTGAATCTAATTCTATACTCCTCAGTGGAGAATCCAAAGCCCTCAATCAGGGTACCCTTCATGAGGTCATAAGATTCTGCATCTTTTCCAGAGAGTGTGAGGAGTCTATCCCTACACTTTCCAGTGAACATTTCCCAAAGGAGAGCACCCCAGTGAGATTTGTTCACTTTTCTGGTTACACAAGCCCTCTCAAAAGCTGTGAACCATTTGGTGATGTCATCACCATCTTCATATTTAGTTACAATCCCTTTAGGGATTTTCAACATGTCAGGAGAATCTCTGACCCTAGTTATGTTGCTGCCACCATTGATGGGTCCTAGGCCCATCTCTTGTCTTTCCCTTTCTATGGCTAGGATCTGTCTTTCCAAAGCCAATCTTTTGGCCATCCTGGCTAACTGGATGTCCTCTTCACTGGAGTTATCCTCCGTGATTTCAGAGAGGTTGGTCCCTCCTGTGAGGGAACCAGCATCTCTGACTATGATTTGTGGAGTCAGGGCTTGAGAGGCCCTGTCTTCCCTCGATAGGACTGGTAGGGGGGAATCACCCTCCAAGTCACTATCATCATCCTCTGTGTTGCCATCCTCAGAGTGGTTGGCTATTTCAAACTCTGCCAAAAGCTCCTGGAGCTGTAGTTTGGAAGGTCTGGGGCCCATTACTATTTTCTTTAGTGTACAGAGTGACCTTAGCTCCCTCATCTTAAGATGGAGGTAAGGTGTGGTGTCGAGTTCCACCACATTCATCTCTGCACTAGACATTATGCTTCTAAAAGTTGGAATACTTTTTAAGAATCTAAAACTAGTTCTAGGTTCTAATTCAAACTTTCACAAAACTTTTAAACTCTAAAAGAAATGCTAAACCGGGACTAACACAAGGCTCTAGCAGGACTTTTAAGAGTTTAGAAAAATTTCAAATTGCAAAAACAATTTCTAATGACAATTTTTGGAATTTGTCGTGTGATCAGGTATTGGCTGAGTAGTCCAGCAAATGCAAAGTCTTGTACCCCACCGCTGATCCACCAATGTAGGAAGTTGGCTCTGTATGCACTATTTCAAAGTAAGGAATAGTATGCACAGAGTCCAAGGGTTCCCCTTAGAGGTAAGATAGTGGCAAAAAGAGATAATACTAATGCTCTATTTTGTGGTAGTGTGGTCGAGCAGTAGGCTTATCAAAGGAGTAGTGTTAAGCATTTGTTGTACATACACACAGGCAATAAATGAGGAACACACACTCAGAGACAAATCCAAGCCAATAGGTTTTGTTATAGAAAAATATATTTTCTTAGTTTATTTTTAAGAACCACAGGTTCAATTTCTACATGTAATATCTCATTTGAAGGGTATTGCAGGTAAGTACTTTAGGAACTTTGAATCATTACATTAGCATGTATACTTTTTACATAAAACACAATAAGCTGTTTTAAAAGTGGACACTTAGTGCAATTTTCACAGTTCCTGGGGAGGTAAGTTTTTGTTAGTTTTTGTCAGGTAAGTAAATCACTTACAAGTCTCAGGTTTGGGTCCAAGGTAGCCCACCGTTGGGGGTTCAGAGCAACCCCAAAGTTACCACACCAGCAGCTCAGGGCCGGTCAGGTGCAGAGGTCAAAGAGGTGCCCAAAACGCATAGGCTTCAATGGAGAGAAGGGGGTGCCCCGGTTCCGGTCTGCCAGCAGGTAAGTACCCGCGTCTTCGGAGGGCAGACCAGGGGGGTTTTGTAGGGCACCGGGGGGGACACAAGGCCACACAAAAAGTACACCCTCAGCGGCACTGGGGCGGCCGGGTGCAGTGTAGAAACAAGCGTCGGGTTTTCAATGGAAATCAATGAGAGATCAAGGGATCTCTTCAGCGTTGCAGGCAGGCAAGGGGGGGGGCTCCTCGGGGTAGCCACCACCTGGGCAAGGGAGAGGGCTTCCTGGGGGTCACTCCTGCACAGGAGTTCCGTTCCTTTAGGTGCTGGGGGCTGCGGGTGCAGGGTCTTTTCCAGCCGTCTGGAAATGGAGTTCAGGCAGTCGCGGTCAGGGGGAGCCTCGGGATTCCCTCTGCAGGCGTCGCTGTGGGGGCTCAGGGGGGACAACTTTGGTTACTCACGGACTCGGAGTCACCGGAGGGTCCTCCCTGAGGTGTTGGTTCTCCACCAGTCGAGTCGGGGTCGCCGGGTGCAGTGTTGCAAGTCTCACGCTTCTTGCGGGGAGTTGCAGGGGTCTTTAAATCTGCTCCTTCGAAACAAAGTTGCAGTCTTTTTGGAGCAGTACCGCTGTCCTCGGGAGTTTCTTGGTCTCTTGGAAGCAGGGCAGTCCTCTGAGGATTCAGAGGTCGCTGGTCCTGGAGAAAGCGTCGCTGGAGCAGGGTTCTTTAGAAGGCAGGAGACAGGCCGGTAGGACTGGGGCCAAAGCAGTTGGTGTCTTCTTTCTTCTTCTGCAGGGGTTTTCAGCTCAGCAGTCTTCTTCTTCGGTAAGTTGCAGGAATCTAAATTCTTAGGTTCAGGGGAGCCCTTAAATACTAAATTTAAGGGCGTGTTTAGGTCTGGGGGGTTAGTAGCCAATGGCTACTAGCCCTGAGGGTGGGTACACCCTCTTTGTGCCTCCTCCCAAGGGGAGGGGGTCACATTCCTATCCCTATTGGGGGAATCCTCCATCTGCAAGATGGAGGATTTCTAAAAGTTAGAGTCACCTCAGCTCAGGACACCTTAGGGGCTGTCCTGACTGGCCAGTGACTCCTCCTTGTTTTTCTCATTATCTCTCCTGGACTTGCCGCCAAAAGTGGGGGCTGTGTCCAGGGGGCGGGCATCTCCACTAGCTGGAGTGCCCTGGGGCATTGTAACACGAAGCTTGAGCCTTTGAAGCTCACTGCTAGGTGTTACAGTTCCTGCAGGGGGGAGGTGTGAAGCACCTCCACCCAGAGCAGGCTTTGTTTCTGTCCTCAGAGAGCACAAAGGCTCTCACCGCATGGGGTCAGAAACTCGTCTCTCAGCAGCAGGCTGGCACAGACTAGTCAGTCCTGCACTGAAAAATTGGGTAAAATACAGGGGGTATCTCTAAGATGCCCTCTGTGTGCATTTTTTAATAAATCCAACAATGGCATCAGTGTGGGTTTATTATTCTGAGAAGTTTGATACTAAACTTCCCAGTATTCAGTATAGCCATTATGGAGCTGTGGAGTTCGTTTTTGACAGACTCCCAGCCCATATACTCTTATGGCTACCCTGCACTTACAATGTCTAAGGTTTTGCTTAGACACTGTAGGGGCATAGTGCTCATGCACATATGCCCTCACCTGTGGTATAGTGCACCCTGCCTTAGGGCTGTAAGGCCTACTAGAGGGGTGACTTACCTATGCCACAGGCAGTGGGAGGTTGGCATGGCACCCTGAGGGGAGTGCCATGTCGACTTAGTCATTTTCTCCCCACCAGCACACACAAGCTGGCAAGCAGTGTGTCTGTGCTGAGTGAGGGGTCCCTAGGGTGGCATAAGACATGCTGTAGCCCTTAGAGACCTTCCCTGGCATCAGGGCCCTTGGTACCAGGGGTACCAGTTACAAGGGACTTACCTGGGTGCCAGGGTTGTGCCAATTGTTGAGACAATGGTACATTTTAGGTGAAAGAACACTGGTGCTGGGGCCTGGTTAGCAGGGTCCCAACACACTTCTCAGTCAAGTCAGTATCAGGCAAAAAGTGGGGGGTAACTGCAACAGGGAGCCATTTCTTTACACCTGCTATAGCAATTTCCTTATTTTGCCCTCTTTCCACACATCTACATACTGATGCTGGAGAAAGCAGTAAGCTATAGTTCCAGGGCTGGAATGCCTTTGTGTCTGTTCAAACCTCGGAACTTGCATGTTTTAAGGATTTTCACCAGCTCTTCTCTAATCTTTCCCCACATTTAGAAATGTTGGAAATGTATTCCTGACAAGGGCAGAAGTTCTTCCAGGGTTGGGATAAAAGTGGATGGAGGGAGAGTGAAATTGTAAACGCTCAATAGATTTGCTCGTGAGCAAATCTACACATGCATATATGCTTGTGCTAAACTACAGTTCACAAATAGTTTTGAGCAGTACGAATTACTAGTCTACTTCTGTAAATTCTAGTGAATTCATGTAAGCTACATGGACATATACATCATGGGTGTACTTTTGTGACTTTTCCCTGGGAGGTGCCCAGAGCTCCTCCAGTGTGCTCCAGACCTCTGCCATCTTGGAAACAGAGGTGCTGCTGGCACACTGGACTGCTCTGAGTGGCCAGGGCCAGCAGGTGACGTCAGAGACTCCTTCTGATAGGCTCCTTTAGGTGTTGCTAGCCTATCTTCTCTCCTAAGTAGCCAAACCCTCTTTTCTGGCTATTTAGGGTCTCTGCTCTGGGGAATTCTTCAGATAACGAATGCAAGAGCTCATCCGAGTTCCTCTGCATCTCTCTCTTCACCTTCTGCCAAGGAATCGACTGCTGACCGCGCTGGAAGCCTGCAAAACTGCAACAAAGTAGCGAAGATAACTACTGCAACTCTGTAACGCTGATCCTGCCGCCTTCTCGACTGCTTTCCTGGTGGTGCATGCTGTGGGGGTAGTCTGCCTCCTCTCTGCACTAGAAGCTCCGAAGAAATCTCCCGTGGGTCGACGGAATCGTCCCCCTGCAACCGCAGGCACCAAAGAACTGCATCACCGGTCCCCTGGGTCTCCTCTCAGCACGACGAGCGAGGTCCCTTGAATCCAGCAACTCTGTCCAAGTGACTCCCACAGTCCAGTGACTCTTCAGTCCAAGTTTGGTGGAGGTAAGTCCTTGCCTCCCCACGCCAGACTGCATTGCTGGGAACCGCGTCTTTTGCAGCTACTCCGGCTCCTGTGCACTTTCCGAGGGAATCCTTTGTGTACAGCCAAGCCTGGGTCCACGGCACTCTAACCTGCATTGCACGACCTCCTGAGTTGTCCTCCGGCGGCGTGGGACTCCTTTGTGCAACTTCGGGTGAGCACCGTTTCACTCCACTTCGTAGTGCCTGTTCCGGCACTTCTGCGGGTTCTGCCTGCTTCTGAGAGGGCTCCTTGTCTTGCTGGGCGCCCCCTCTGTCCCCTGACGCAATTGGCGACATCCTGGTCCCTCCTGGGCCACAGCAGCATCGAAAAACCCTAACTGCACGACTTGCAGCTAGCAAGGCTTGTTTGCGGTCTTTCTTCAGGAAAACACTTCTGCACGACTGTAGGAAGTTGGCTCTGTATGTGCTATTTCAAAGTAAGGAATAGCATGCACAGAGTCCAAGGGTTCCCCTTAGAGGTAAAATAGTGGTAAAAATAGATAATACTAATGCTCTATTTTGTGGTAGTGTGGTTGAGCAGTAGGCTTATCCAAGGAGTAGTGTTAAGCATTTGTTGTACATACACATAGACAATAAATGAGGTACACACACTCAGAGACAAATCCAGCCAATAGGTTTTGTTATAGAAAAATATCTTTTCTTAGTTTATTTTAAGAACCACAGGTTCAAATTTAACATGTAATATCTTGTTTGAAAGGTATTGCAGGTAAGTACATTAGGAACTTTGAATCATTTCAATTGCATGTATACTTTTCAAGTTATTCACAAATAGCTACTTTAAAAGTGGACACTTAGTGCAATTTTCACAGTTCCTGGGGGAGGTAAGTTTTTGTTAGTTTTACCAGGTAAGTAAGACACTTACAGGGTTCAGTTCTTGGTCCAAGGTAGCCCACCGTTGGGGGTTCAGAGCAACCCCAAAGTCACCACACCAGCAGCTCAGGGCCGGTCAGGTGCAGAGTTCAAAGTGGTGCCCAAAACGCATAGGCTATAATGGAGAGAAGGGGGTGCCCCGGTTCCGGTCTGCTTGCAGGTAAGTACCCGCGTCTTCGGAGGGCAGACCAGGGGGGTTTTGTAGGGCACCGGGGGGGACACAAGCCCACACAGAAATTTCACCCTCAGCAGCGCGGGGGCGGCCGGGTGCAGTGTAGAAACAAGCGTCAGGTTTGCAATGTTAGTCTATGGGAGATCAACGGATCTCTTCAGCGCTGCAGGCAGGCAAGGGGGGGCTTCCTCGGGGAAACCTCCACTTGGGCAAGGGAGAGGGACTCCTGGGGGTCACTTCTCCAGTGAAAGTCCGGTCCTTCAGGTCCTGGGGGCTGCGGGTGCAGAGTCTTTTCCAGGCGTCGGGACTTAGGTTTCAGAGAGTCGCGGTCAGGGGAAGCCTCGGGATTCCCTCTGCAGGCGGCGCTGTGGGGGCTCAGGGGGGACAGGTTTTGGTACTCACAGTCGTAGAGTAGTCCGGGGGTCCTCCCTGGGGTGTTGGTTCTCCACCAGCCGAGTCGGGGTCGCCGGGTGCAGTGTTGCAAGTCTCACGCTTCTTGCGGGGAGTTGCAGGGTTCTTTAAAGCTGCTTCTTGAAACAAAGTTGCAGTCTTTTTGGAGCAGGTCCGCTGTCCTCGGGAGTTTCTTGTCGTTGTCGAAGCAGGGCAGTCCTCAGAGGATTCAGAGGTCGCTGGTCCCTTTGGAAGGCGTCGCTGGAGCAGAGTTCTTTGGAAGGCAGGAGACAGGCCGGTGAGTTTCTGGGGCCAAGACAGTTGTTGTCTTCTGGTCTTCCTCTGCAGGGGTTTTCAGCTGGGCAGTCCTCCTTCTTGTGGTTACAGGAATCTAATTTTCTAGGGTTCAGGGTAGCCCTTAAATACTAAATTTAAGGGCGTGTTTAGGTCTGGGGGGTTAGTAGCCAATGGCTACTAGCCCTGAGGGTGGGTACACCCTCTTTGTGCCTCCTCCCAAGGGGAGGGGTCACAATCCTAACCCTATTGGGGGAATCCTCCATCTGCAAGATGGAGGATTTCTAAAATTTAGAGTCACCTCAGCTCAGGACACCTTAGGGGCTGTCCTGACTGGCCAGTGACTCCTCCTTGTTATTCTCATTATTTTCTCCGGCCTTGCTGCCAAAAGTGGGGGCCGGGGCCGGAGGGGGCGGGCAACTCCACTAGCTGGAGTGTCCTGCGGTGCTGTGACAAAGGGGTGAGCCTTTGAGGCTCACCGCCAGGTGTTACAGCTCCTGCCTGGGGGAGGTGTTAGCATCTCCACCCAGTGCAGGCTTTGTTACTGGCCTCAGAGTGACAAAGGCACTCTCCCCATGGGGCCAGCAACATGTCTCTAGTGTGGCAGGCTGCTGGAACTAGTCAGCCTACACAGATAGTCGGTTAAGTTTCAGGGGGCACCTCTAAGGTGCCCTTTGGGGTGTATTTTGCAATAAAATGTACACTGGCATCAGTGTGCATTTATTGTGCTGAGAAGTTTGATACCAAACTTCCCAGTTTTCAGTGTAGCCATTATGGTGCTGTGGAGTTCGTGTAAAACAGACTCCCAGACCATATACTCTTATGGCTACCCTGCACTTACAATGTCTAAGGTTTTGCTTAGACACGGTAGGGGTACAGTGCCCATGCACTGGTACCCTCACCTATGGTATAGTGCACCCTGCCTTAGGGCTGTAAGGCCTGCTAGAGGGGTGTCTTACCTATACTGCATAGGCAGTGAGAGGCTGGCATGGCACCCTGAGGGGAGTGCCATGTCGACTTACTCGTTTTGTTCTCACTAGCACACACAAGCTGGCAAGCAGGGTGTCTGTGCTGAGTGAGAGGTCTCCAGGGTGGCATAAGACATGCTGCAGCCCTTAGAGACCTTCCTTGACATCAGGGCCCTTGGTACTAGAAGTACCAGTTACAAGGGACTTATCTGGATGCCAGGGTCTGCCAATTGTGGATACAAAAGTACAGGTTAGGGAAAGAACACTGGTGCTGGGGCCTGGTTAGCAGGCCTCAGCACACTTTCAATTGTAAACATAGCATCAGCAAAGGCAAAAAGTCAGGGGGCAACCATGCCAAGGAGGCATTTCCTTACACAACCCCCCCCCCCCCAAACGAAAGAGGATGAGACTAACCTTTCCCAAGAGAGTCTTCATTTTCTAAGTGGAAGAACCTGGAAAGGCCATCTGCATTGGCATGGGCAGTCCCAGGTCTGTGTTCCACTATAAAGTCCATTCCCTGTAGGGAGATGGACCACCTCAACAGTTTAGGATTTTCACCTTTCATTTGCATCAGCCATTTGAGAGGTCTGTGGTCAGTTTGAACTAGGAAGTGAGTCCCAAAGAGGTATGGTCTCAGCTTCTTCAGGGACCAAACCACAGCAAAGGCCTCCCTCTCAATGGCACTCCAACGCTGCTCCCTGGGGAGTAACCTCCTGCTAATGAAAGCAACAGGCTGGTCAAGGCCATCATCATTTGTTTGGGACAAAACTGCCCCTATCCCATGTTCAGAGGCATCTGTCTGCACAATGAACTGCTTAGAATAATCTGGAGCTTTTAGAACTGGTGCTGAGCACATTGCTTGTTTCAGGGTGTCAAAGGCCTGTTGGCATTCCACAGTCCAGTTCACTTTCTTGGGCATTTTCTTGGAGGTGAGTTCAGTGAGGGCTGTCACAATGGATCCATATCCCTTCACAAACCTCCTGTAATACCCAGTCAAGCCAAGGAATGCCCTGACTTGAGTCTGGGTTTTTGGAGCTACCCAGTCCAGAATAGTCTGGATCTTGGGTTGGAGTGGCTGAACTTGGCCTCCACCTACAAGGTGGCCCAAGTAAACCACAGTTCCCTGCCCTATCTGGCATTTGGATGCCTTGATAGAGAGGCCTGCTGATTGCAGGGCCTTCAAAACCTTCTTCAGGTGGACCAGGTGATCCTGCCAGGTGGAGCTAAAGACAGCAATATCATCAAGATAAGCTGTGCTAAAGGACTCCAAGCCAGCAAGGACTTGATTCACCAACCTTTGGAAGGTGGCAGGGGCATTCTTTAAACCAAAGGGCATAACAGTAAACTGATAATGCCCATCAGGTGTGGAGAATGCTGTTTTCTCTTTTGCTCCAGGTGCCATTTTTATTTGCCAGTACCCTGCTGTCAAGTCAAAGGTACTTAAGAATTTGGCAGCACCTAATTTATCTATGAGCTCATCAGCTCTAGGAATTGGATGAGCATCTGTCTTGGTGACAGAATTGAGCCCTCTGTAGTCCACACAAAACCTCATCTCTTTCTTTCCATCTTTGGTGTGAGGTTTGGGGACTAAGACCACTGGGCTAGCCCAGGGGCTGTCAGAGCGCTCAATTACTCCCAATTCTAGCATCTTGTGGACTTCCACCTTGATGCTTTCCTTAACATGGTCAGACTGTCTAAAGATTTTGTTCTTGACAGGCATGCTGTCTCCTGTGTCCACATCATGGGTACACAGGTGTGTCTGACCAGGGGTTAAGGAGAAGAGTTCAGGAAACTGTTGTAGGACTCTCCTACAATCAGCTTGCTGTTGGCCAGAGAGGGTGTCTGAGTAGATCACTCCATCTACTGAGCCATCTTTTGGGTCTGATGACAGAAGATCAGGGAGAGGTTCACTCTCTGCCTCCTGATCCTCATCTGTTACCATCAACAGATTCACATCAGCCCTGTCATGGAAGAGCTTAAGGCGGTTCACATGGATCACCCTCTTGGGGCTCCTGCTTGTGCCCAGGTCCACCAGGTAGGTGACCTGACTCTTCCTTTCTAGCACTGGGTAAGGGCCACTCCATTTGTCCTGGAGTGCCCTGGGAGCCACAGGCTCCAGAACCTAGACTTTCTGCCCTGGTTGGAACTCAACCAGTGCAGCCTTTTGGTCATACCAAAACTTCTGGAGCTGTTGGCTGGCCTCAAGGTTTTTGGTTGCCTTTTCCATGTACTCTGCCATTCTAGAGCGAAGGCCAAGTACATAGTCCACTATGTCTTGTTTAGGCTCATGAAGAGGTCTCTCCCAGCCTTCTTTAACAAGAGCAAGTGGTCCCCTTACAGGGTGGCCAAACAGAAGTTCAAAGGGTGAGAATCCTACTCCCTTCTGTGGCACCTCTCTGTAAGCAAAAAGCAGACATGGCAAGAGGACATCCCATCTCCTTTTGAGTTTTTCTGGGAGCCCCATGATCATGCCTTTTAATGTCTTGTTGAATCTCTCAACTAAGCCATTAGTTTGTGGATGGTATGGTGTAGTGAATTTGTAAGTCACTCCACACTCATTCCACATGTGTTTTAGGTATGCTGACATGAAGTTGGTACCTCTGTCAGACACCACCTCCTTAGGGAAACCCACTCTGGTAAAGATACCAATGAGGGCCTTGGCTACTGCAGGGGCAGTAGTCGACCTAAGGGGAATAGCTTCAGGATACCTAGTAGCATGATCCACTACTACTAGGATATACATATTTCCTGAGGCTGTGGGAGGTTCCAGTGGACCAACTATGTCCACACCCACTCTTTCAAAGGGGACCCCCACCACTGGAAGTGGAATGAGGGGGGCCTTTGGGTGCCCACCTGTCTTACCACTGGATTGACAGGTGGGGCAGGAGAGGCAAAACTCCTTAACCTTCTGGGACATATTGGGCCAGTAGAAGTGGTTGACTAACCTCTCCCACGTCTTGGTTTGTCCCAAATGCCCAGCAAGGGGAATATCATGGGCTAAGGTCAGAATAAACTCTCTGAACGACTGAGGCACTACCACTCTCCTAGTGGCACCAGGTTTGGGGTCTCTGGCCTCAGTGTACAGGAGTCCATCTTCCCAATAGACCCTATGTGTTCCATTTTTCTTGCCCTTGGACTCTTCAGCAGCTTGCTGCCTAAGGCCTTCAAGAGAGGGACAGGTTTCTTGTCCCTTACACAGCTCCTCCCTTGAGGGTCCCCCTGGGCCTAAGAGCTCAACCTGATAAGGTTCAAGCTCCAAAGGCTCAGTTCCCTCAGAGGGCAGAACTTCTTCCTGAGAAGAGAGGTTCTCTTTTTCTGACTGTGTTGCAGTTGGTTTCCCAACTGACTTTCCTTTTCTCTTGGTAGGCTGGGCCATTTTTCCAGACTCCAGCTCTACTTTTTCCCCCTGTGCCTTGCATTGTGCTCTTGTTTTTACACACACCAGTTCAGGGATACCCAGCATGGCTGCATGGGTTTTTAGTTCTACCTCAGCCCATGCTGAGGACTCCAGGTCATTTCCAAGCAGACCGTCTACTGGGATGTTTGAGGAGACCACCACCTGTTTCAGGCCATTGACCCCTCCCCATTCTAAAGTTACCATTGCCATGGGATGTGCTTTAGTTTGATTGTCAGCATTGGTGACTGTATACGTTTTTCCAGTCAGGTATTGGCCAGGGGAAACCAGTTTCTCTGTCACCATGGTGACACTGGCACCTGTATCCCTCAGGCCCTCTACACTTGTCCCATTAATAAAGAGCTGCTGCCTGTATTTTTGCATGTTAGGGGGCCAGGCAGCTAGTGTGGCTAAATCCACCCCACCCTCAGAGACTAGAGTAGCTTCAGTGTGGACCCTGATTTGCTCTGGGCACACTGTTGATCCCACTTGGAGACTAGCCATTCCAGTGTTACCTGGATTGGAGTTTGGAGTGGAACTTTTCTTGGGACAGGCCTTGTCTCCAGTTTGGTGTCCAGACTGACTACAGTTTCGACACCAGGCCTTTTTGGGATCAAAGTTTTTACCCTTGTACCCAGGATTGTTTTGTGAAGAGGCTCTGGGCCCACCCTCCTGTGCAGGTTTTTGGGGGCCTTTAGAAGACTCTTGACTATTTTTACTTTTGGCTGTCTCACCACCCTTCCCCTGGGGAGGTTTTGTGACCCCTTTCTTTTGGTCACCCCCTGTGGAAGTTTTGGACACCCTTGTCTTGACCCAATGGTCCGCCTTCTTTCCCAATTCTTGGGGAGAAATTGGTCCTAGGTCTACCAGATGCTGATGCAGTTTATCATTGAAACAATTACTTAACAGGTGTTCTTTCACAAATAAATTGTACAGCCCATCATAATTACTTACACCACTGCCTTGAATCCAACCATCTAGTGTTTTCACTGAGTAGTCTACAAAGTCAACCCAGGTCTGGCTCGAGGATTTTTGAGCCCCCCTGAATCTAATCCTATACTCCTCAGTGGAGAATCCAAAGCCCTCAATCAGGGTACCCTTCATGAGGTCATAAGATTCTGCATCTTTTCCAGAGAGTGTGAGGAGTCTATCCCTACACTTTCCTGTGAACATTTCCCAAAGGAGAGCACCCCAGTGAGATCTGTTCACTTTTCTGGTTACACAAGCCCTCTCAAAAGCTGTGAACCATTTGGTGATGTCATCACCATCTTCATATTTGGTTACAATCCCTTTAGGGATTTTCAACATGTCAGGAGAATCTCTGACCCTATTTATGTTGCTGCCACCATTGATGGGTCCTAGGCCCATCTCTTGTCTTTCCCTCTCTATGGCTAGGATCTGTCTTTCCAAAGCCAATCTTTTGGCCATCCTGGCTAACTGGATGTCCTCTTCACTGGGGTTATCCTCAGTGATTTCAGAGGTGCTGGTCCCTCCTGTGAGGGAGCCAGTATCTCTGACTAGTATTTTTGGAGTCAGGGCTTGAGAGGCCCTGTCCTCCCTAGGTAGGACTGGTAGGGGGGAATCTTCCTCCAATTCACTATCCTCTTCCTCTGAGTTGCCACCCTCAGAGGGGTTGGCCTTTTCAAACTCTGCCAAAAGCTCCTGGAGCTGTATTTTGGTAGGTTTGGGGCCCATTGTTATTTTCTTTATTTTACAGAGTGACCTTAGCTCCCTCATCTTAAGATGGAGGTAAGGTGTGGTGTCGAGTTCCACCACAGTCACATCTGTGCTAGACATTTTGCTTCTAAAAGTTGGAATACTTTTTAAGAATCTAAAACTGGTTCTAGAATCTAATTCAAACTTTTACCAAACTTTTAAACTCTAAAAGAAATGCTAAACAGGATCTAACACAAGGCCCTAGCAGGTCTTTTAAGAATTTGGAAAACTTTTCAAATTGCAAAAATCAATTTCTAATGACAATTTTGGAATTTGTCGTGTGATCAGGTATTGGCTGAGTAGTCCAGCAAATGCAAAGTCTTGTACCCCACCGCTGATCCACCAATGTAGGAAGTTGGCTCTGTATGTGCTATTTCAAAGTAAGGAATAGCATGCACAGAGTCCAAGGGTTCCCCTTAGAGGTAAAATAGTGGTAAAAATAGATAATACTAATGCTCTATTTTGTGGTAGTGTGGTCGAGCAGTAGGCTTATCCAAGGAGTAGTGTTAAGCATTTGTTGTACATACACATAGACAATAAATGAGGTACACACACTCAGAGACAAATCCAGCCAATAGGTTTTGTTATAGAAAAATATATTTTCTTAGTTTATTTTAAGAACCACAGGTTCAAATTTAACATGTAATATCTTGTTTGAAAGGTATTGCAGGTAAGTACATTAGGAACTTTGAATCATTTCAATTGCATGTATACTTTTCAAGTTATTGACAAATAGCTATTTCAAAAGTGGACACAGTGCAATTTTCACAGTTCCTGGGGGAGGTAAGTTTTTGTTAGTTTTACCAGGTAAGTAAGACACTTACAGGGTTCAGTTCTTGGTCCAAGGTAGCCCACCGTTGGGGGTTCAGAGCAACCCCAAAGTCACCACACCAGCAGCTCAGGGCCGGTCAGGTGCAGAGTTCAAAGTGATGCCCAAAACGCATAGGCTATAATGGAGAGAAGGGGGTGCCCCGGTTCCGGTCTGCTTGCAGGTAAGTACCCGCGTCTTCGGAGGGCAGACCAGGGGGGTTTTGTAGGGCACCGGGGGGGACACAAGCCCACACAGAAATTTCACCCTCAGCAGCGCGGGGGCGGCCGGGTGCAGTGTAGAAACAAGCGTCGGGTTTGCAATGTTAGTCTATGGGAGATCAACGGATCTCTTCAGCGCTGCAGGCAGGCAAGGGGGGGCTTCCTCGGGGAAACCTCCACTTGGGCAAGGGAGAGGGACTTCTGGGGGTCACTTCTCCAGTGAAAGTCCGGTCCTTCAGGTCCTGGGGGCTGCGGGTGCAGAGTCTTTTCCAGGCGTCGGGACTTAGGTTTCAGAGAGTCGCGGTCAGGGGAAGCCTCGGGATTCCCTCTACAGGCGGCGCTGTGGGGGCTCAGGGGGGACAGGTTTTGGTACTCACAGTCGTAGAGTAGTCCGGGGGTCCTCCCTGGGGTGTTGGTTCTCCACCAGCCGAGTCGGGGTCGCCGGGTGCAGTGTTGCAAGTCTCACGCTTCTTGCGGGGAGTTGCAGGGTTCTTTAAAGCTGCTTCTTGAAACAAAGTTGCAGTCTTTTTGGAGCAGGTCCGCTGTCCTCGGGAGTTTCTTGTCGTTGTCGAAGCAGGGCAGTCCTCAGAGGATTCAGAGGTCGCTGGTCCCTTTGGAAGGCGTCGCTGGAGCAGAGTTCTTTGGAAGGCAGGAGACAGGCCGGTGAGTTTCTGGGGCCAAGACAGTTGTTGTCTTCTGGTCTTCCTCTGCAGGGGTTTTCAGCTGGGCAGTCCTTCTTCTTGTGGTTACAGGAATCTAATTTTCTAGGGTTCAGGGTAGCCCTTAAATACTAAATTTAAGGGCGTGTTTAGGTCTGGGGGGTTAGTAGCCAATGGCTACTAGCCCTGAGGGTGGGTACACCCTCTTTGTGCCTCCTCCCAAGGGGAGGGGGTCACAATCCTAACCCTATTGGGGGAATCCTCCATCTGCAAGATGGAGGATTTCTAAAAGTTAGAGTCACCTCAGCTCAGGACACCTTAGGGGCTGTCCTGACTGGCCAGTGACTCCTCCTTGTTATTCTCATTATTTTCTCCGGCCTTGCCGCCAAAAGTGGGGGCCGGGGCCGGAGGGGGCGGGCAACTCCACTAGCTGGATTGTCCTGCGGTGCTGTGACAAAGGGGTGAGCCTTTGAGGCTCACCGCCAGGTGTTACAGCTCCTGCCTGGGGGAGGTGTTAGCATCTCCACCCAGTGCAGGCTTTGTTACTGGCCTCAGAGTGACAAAGGCACTCTCCACATGGGGCCAGCAACATGTCTCTAGTGTGGCAGGCTGCTGGAACTAGTCAGCCTACACAGATAGTCGGTTAAGTTTCAGGGGGCACCTCTAAGGTGCCCTCTGGGGTGTATTTTGCAATAAAATGTACACTGGCATCAGTGTGCATTTATTGTGCTGAGAAGTTTGATACCAAACTTCCCAGTTTTCAGTGTAGCCATTATGGTGCTGTGGAGTTCGTGTAAAACAGACTCCCAGACCATATACTCTTATGGCTACCCTGCACTTACAATGTCTAAGGTTTTGCTTAGACACGGTAGGGGTACAGTGCCCATGCACTGGTACCCTCACCTATGGTATAGTGCACCCTGCCTTAGGGCTGTAAGGCCTGCTAGAGGGGTGTCTTACCTATACTGCATAGGCAGTGAGAGGCTGGCATGGCACCCTGAGGGGAGTGCCATGTCGACTTACTCGTTTTGTTCTCACTAGCACACACAAGCTGGCAAGCAGGGTGTCTGTGCTGAGTGAGAGGTCTCCAGGGTGGCATAAGACATGCTGCAGCCCTTAGAGACCTTCCTTGGCATCAGGGCCCTTGGTACTAGAAGTACCAGTTACAAGGGACTTATCTGGATGCCAGGGTCTGCCAATTGTGGATACAAAAGTACAGGTTAGGGAAAGAACACTGGTGCTGGGGCCTGGTTAGCAGGCCTCAGCACACTTTCAATTGTAAACATAGCATCAGCAAAGGCAAAAAGTCAGGGGGCAACCATGCCGAGGAGGCATTTCCTTACAACGACTCTCTACGGCGTGGGACATCCATCCTCCAAAGGGGAAGTTTCTAGCCCTTGTCGTTCCTGCAGAATCCTCAGCTTCTACTTCCTAGTAGCAGCTTCTTTGCACCCACAGCTGGCATTTCCTGGGCATCTGCCCACTCTCGACTTGATCGTGACTTTTGGACTTGGTCCCCTTGTTCCACAGGTACTCCAGTCTGGAAATCCATTGTTGTTGCATTGCTGGTGTTGGTCTTTCCTGCAGAAATCCCCTATTACGACTTCTGTGCTCTTTGGGGAACTTTAGTGCACTTTGCACTCACTTTTCAGGGTCTTGGGGTGGGCTATTTTTCTAACCCTCACTGTTTTCTTACAGTCCCAGCGACCCTCTACAAGGTCACATAGGTTTGGGGTCCATTCGTGGTTCGCATTCCACTTTTGGAGTATATGGTTTGTGTTGCCTCTATCCCTATGTGTCCCCATTGCATCCTATTGTAACTATACATTGTTTGCACTGTTTTCTAATACTATACTGCATATTTTTTGGTATTGTGTACATATATCTTGTGTATATTTGCTATCCTCATACTGAGGGTACTCACTGAGATACTTTTGGCATATTGTCATAAAAATAAAGTACCTTTATTTTTAGTATATCTGTGTATTGTGTTTTCTTATGATATTGTGCATATGACACTAGTGGTACTGTAGGAGCTTCACTCGTCTCCTAGTTCAGCCTAAGCTGCTCTGCTAAGCTACCATTATCAATCAGCCTAAGCTGCTAGACACCCTATACACTAATAAGGGATACCTGGGCCTGGTGCAAGGTGTAAGTACCCTTTGGTACTCACTACAAGCCAGTCCAGCCTCCTACACCTTTCCCTTGGAAATGGGTGTTACAAGGCTTGGGAGGGGTAGCCTCCCCAAGCCACTAGTTTGCTTTGAAGGGCACATTTGGTGTCCTCTTTGCATAAACCGGTTTGGACCAGCTAAGTGACCCCCGGTCCCTGCTCAGGCACGAAACTGTACAAAGGAAAGTGGAGTGACCACTCTCCTGTCCATCAGCATCCCAGGGGTGGTGCCCAGAACTGCTCCAGGTGGCCACTTGATTCTGCCATCTTCAAACCAAGATGTGCAGAGGTCTCTGGGAGCATCTGAGTGGCCAGGTCAGGCAGATGACGTCAGGGACCCATCCTGATAGCTAGGTGGTCACCTTGCAAGGTGACCAAACCCTCTTTTAGAGCTATGTAGGGTCTCCCTTGCGGTTGAGTCCCCAGAATCGATGTGCAAGACTCTACCAGGACTCCTCTGCATCGCCTACTTCTGATCCTGGCTACCGGAACCGCAACTGGACACTTGAGGAACCTACAAGACTGCAACTCCTGAGACGACCTTGCCTTGCAACATTGTTGTCCCGGCTCCTTCCAACAACTGCAACAGTTCCCCAGCTGTGGATCCTGTGGGGTCAGCGAGACTTCAGCTGCACTAGAAAGCAAGAAGGAATCTCCCTTGGAGCGAAGGAGTCACTCCCCTGCATCTGCAGGCACCTACAGCAACGACGTCCAGCGGCATGCATCTACTCTACTCTGGAACTGTGTGGATCCTGCATCACAGGTGGTGGTGTGGTGTGGTCCCCTTGGCACTTTCCGCCTGCTGCCCAACTTGGGAGACAGGGAGCCATTACATCTCCTTGCAGGACAGTACCCCTGTGCACTACGACTCTTGCTGCAAACAAAGCTTGTTGTCTCCTGCTTTAAGGGATATTGAGGATCAGAGTAGCCCCGCCCCAGGAATTCATCCTTGCAAGGACAGTCTCTCCACTGCTGCTGCAGTGACATGGGACTCATCTCCAGGTGTGCTGACTGGGCCTTAGTGCAACTTACTGTGCCTGCTGCCAGTGGGTGCGACTGCTTCTGCTGAGTCTCCAGACTGCTGAGGGTCAGCCCAGGCTCCCCTCCAAGAATAGAGTACCCTGGACCTTGCTGGTCCTCTTCAGCCTTGCAACTCTTCTTTTGCCTCCTCATGCATTTGCCAATGCTTGTTGGTGGTTCTCCTAACCACTGACCACCTGCAACCCTACGACAGACATGGGACACCATCTGCACTGCTCCAAGGATTCCTCTGCTCTTGGACTCCATAGCTGGTCTTCTTTCCCCGTCGACCCGGATCTTCATCCACAGCAGGGTTGGTAGTGGCTCCTGCCCTGACTGGACTCTTCCCCTTCTTTTGCAGGTCCTGTTCTTCCAGAATTCACCTTTTTGTTAACTCTGCCTGATCCATTTCTTGCACAATCTGTTTTCTAAGTTCTCTTGTTAGTCCTTGGGAAAACCAGTATTTGTCTCTCCTCTCCTGGTTGCTGGGGGGTCACAAAAGTACTCACCTCTTGGGGTACCGAGTTCTCCAAGCTCCCCTCTAACTTCTCCATAACTTTGGGTGGGGGACTTCACTTCGCATTCCACTATTTTAGTATATTGTTTGGCCCTCCCCTAGGGCCCTCACTATTTTCTACAAGTCTTGCCAATGCTTTTTTTAATGTTAATTTCTGATTTCTATTGTGCATATATATAGTGTATACTTATCTCCGTTTGGGGGGGACTGCGTATAAGTCATTTTGTGTAGTGTTACTGTAATAAAGTGCCTCTATTTTTGTCACGCTGTTCGATTCCTTTCATGTGTGATAAGTTACTGTGTAACTATTGTGGTATTGCATAAGATTTGCATGTCTCCTAGATAAGTCTTGGCTGCTCATCCACAGCTACCTCTAGAGAGCCCTGGCTTCCTAGACACTGTTTTCATTCACTAAAAAGGGTTGCCTGGACCTGGTATAAGGTGCCAACACCATAGGTGTCCACCACACACCAGGCCATCTTCCTACAGAGAACACAATCACTGGGGTCATGGTTAGCAGGATCCCACTGAAAACAGCCTAAGCACACAGACAACAGGCAAAAAGTGGGAGTAACCATGCCAAAGAGTGAGACTTTCCTACACCTGGTGTTTCTTGTTTTGTTTGAGATCATCTGGTGCTATTCAGCTGTTCCTAAAGAACCCAAAACAATAATTTAACCAAGATGCAATGCTTAACATAAACATTAAACGTCTACTGGTCTATTTTCCATGCCTTTTTTTCAGGAAGACACATTTTAATTCTACATTCTAAAAATATTTAGACGCTTGTGTTATTACGACATTTCAAAGTGGCAGTTATTCAGTCTTGCTCACGGGATTTGCAGCTGTCACTTATTTGCCTGATAACATTGCCACTCTACGCCACACCACTCCACGCACCACAACTGCACTCCACTCTACGCATTGCTACTCCACTCTACACAATCCCACCCCACTCTACTACACTCTACTCCACGCTATGTCACCCCACTCAGTGCAGTGCCACTCCGCTTCACACAGCACCACACCACTTCGCTTCACATAGTGCCACTCCATGCAACTGTACTGTACGCAACTCCGCGCCACTTCACTCCATGCAACTCCTCTCCATGCAGCTCCACTAAATGCAACTCCACTTAATGCAACACCACTGTACGCATTGCCACTCCACGCAGCTGCACTCCAACTTCACTCTACATACTACTTCACTCTACACAACTGAAATTCATGCAACAACTCCACTCTACACCACTCCACGCAATGCCACTTACTGCAACGCCACTCCACACCACTCTATGCCACTCCATGCAATACCACTCCACTCCATGCAACACCAGTCCACTCTGTGCAAAGCTACGTCACTCTACGCAGTGCCATCCAGGTAATACCACTCCACTTTATCCCAGGTCACGCCACTTTATTCTACAACGCCAATCCACGCTACACAACACCACTCCATGCATTGCTCATGACTCTATGCCACTCTGCTCTATGGAAAGCCATTGCGTTCCACGCAATGCCTCTCTGCTCTCCACAATGCCACTCCGCTTTATGCAATGCAGGGCCACTCCACGCAACTGCACTCCACTCTACACCACTCCACGCAAATCCACTCTATGTAACGGCACTCCACACAACACCACTCTCTGCAACACCACTGCACACAATGCTGCTCCACTCTACTCAGTGCTGCTCCACTCTACGTAGTGCCACTTCACTCTACGCAACGCCACTCCGCTCTACGCAACTGCTCTTAATGCAGCAGCATGCCCCTCTATGCAACGCCACTTCACTATATGTAACTGAAATTCACGAACTGACTTCCACTCTACTCCACGCAACACCACTCTTCTCAATGCCACTCCATACTGCGCAATGCCACTCCACTCTGCGCAGTGCCACTCCTCTCCATGGAAAGCCACTCCAGTCTATCCAACGCTAATCTACTTTATGCCACTCCACTCTATGCAACACCTCTACGCAACACCATTGCAGTCCATGCAATGCCTCTTCGCTCTATGCAATGCCACTCCAATTTATGCAACAGTGCCATTCCACGCAGCTGCACTCTACTCTACGCCACTCCATGCAACGCAAATCCACACAATGCAATGCCACTCCACATAACACCACTCCACTCTATGCACCACCACTGCATGCAACTCCACTCCACTCTGTACTCTTCCACTCTGTACAGTGCCACACCACTCTTCAGAACTGCACTCTACACAACTACATGCCACTCTAGGCAACGCCACTCCACTCTAGGCAACGCCACTCCACGCAATGCCACTCCCCGCCACTGCACATCACCCCACTCTATGCCACCCCACTCTATGCCACTCCACTCCGTTTTACTTCACTCCATGCAAAGCCACTCCGCTTCACGCAGTGCAATGCCACTCCACATAGCTGCACTGCACTCTACACCACACAGTGCCATTCACCTTCATGCAACCCCACTCTACTCCACGCAGGGCCAGTCTACGCCACGCCATTCTACACAACACCACTCCATGCAACTGCCCTTCACGCAACTTCACTCCACTCTACGTAGCACCACCCCATGAAACTGCCCTCCTTGCAACTGAACTCCTGTCTACGCAACACCACTCCTCCCCACTCCACTCTAGGCGACTCCATGCCACTCCACACACTGCCACTCCACTCAGTGCATCTCTATTCTATGCAGTGCCACTTCAGTCTAAGCAACACCAATCCACTGTACGCAATTCCACTCTACGCAATGTCACTCCATGCAACTGCAATCAACTCCACGCAACTGCACTCCACTCTAGGCCACGCAGTGCCCGCCCATGCATCGCCACTCCACACAATGCCAAACCACTCTTCACAATGCTACTCCATTCTACACCACTGCACTCTACGCAATGCCACTCCACTCTACGCAATGCCACTCTGCTCTTCGCAACGCCACACAACTGCGCTCTATGCCAAAGCACTCTATGCAACTCCACTCAACTCCACCTTGTGCAGTGCCACCCCACTTTATGCAGTGACACCCCACTTTATGCAGTGACACCCCACTTTATGCAGTGACACCCCACTTTATGCAGTGACACCCCACTTTATGCAGTGACACCCCACTTTATGCAGTGCCACTCCAATCTGTGCAATGCCACTCTACGCACTGCCACTCCACTCTATGCAATGACACTCTATGCTATGCCACTGTACCCCACCCCACTCTGCTCTGCTCAATGCCACTCCACTCCATGCAACGCCAATCTACTCAACACAGCGCCCCTCCACGCAATGCCTTTCCACTCCGCAATCTCATAAACATTCAGCTGAAAAACATTTACATTGACAATGCCAAAAGCTCAGAGTTCAGCCTTTGCCAAGAGTTATGGGCTTGACCAATGCTTGTTTGACCTGATACTAATACTTTACAAAGGGAGAGGAGACTGTTTAGTTGTACACAACAGGTTTAGCCGTACCACTACTTGAATTGAATCCACTTTTGTAGTAGCGACTGATGATTACGTAGGGGCCAAAGAATGCTAACTGTTTAACTCAATTTATATTACTAGTCATGGCAGAGGTCAACAGTTAACTTGGTTGCCAATCATCAAATTACTTTGTGATTGTTCACTCTTTAACAGGTACTGCCTTTTATTTCGCATGATCCAGAATTTTCTGGGCCCCTTCCACCTTTGTAGAGGCATTTATTTTCCCCTTGTGGATAACCTGTAGTAGATAGCTGGCTAGTGTTAATTGACAGTTTCACTGGGTTTTGTGGAGGTGAACTCTGGACAATACTCAGTAATCCTATTAATTAACTATTAACTATTGCACTGCCTCCAGAATTTCTGATGATGATTGATTTTGTGTGTGTGTGTGTTTTTCTTATCCTCATCTACACTGCTGCCAGTGGAATATTCAGACATGACTAGCAATCCAGCCAACCGAACATGTATGTTAGTGATGAAATGTGCTTTGATACTGTAACTGCTGAAGTCCTTGGTATCCCTAACACCAATGTATGATTTTATGATGGTGTGGTACACTGGCAGTGATACAAAGACCAGAATTATTCAGTCCCAAGGTTGTCTCTTTTCTGTTTATTATAGTTTTATGGTCATGTCACTTTTAGGTATTTTGACTTTGTGCAGACAATGGTGACAAAGGTGGGAACATAACTTGTGCATGCAATCTTTTCAGCTTCTTTTCTTCTTGTAGGCTATACAAACAGTTTTTTGCCAAATATTACAACATTTAGAACAAAACAAACAGACTGCTAGGTGAAAATGACAGGCGAACACCTACGTGATTCTCTTGTATTCAAGATGTCCAGATTACTTGAGGTGCATGTACAAAGATACTGAGGATTGATAAGACAGTACCCAAGCCTCTTTCTCCTGGATCCTCTTTAATTCTATTTTATCCCCAAGACTTACGAGGGTCCAGTTTTTGAAACTGTCAAATGAAAAGCAAATGGTCAAACAAAAAAAACATCCCTAGCTGGAAGCAGGCACAGAGTAGACTATATCATCATGATCATCTCACTCAATGGTGAGATCGTTCAAGCTTTGGTCCAGAAAACTCGGTTGAGAGTGTTAAGGTATATGAAGAAATGCATGGCAGTATCACTTTCCTGAGGTGTGTCCTGGGGTGGATACAGGAAATATAGGTACCTTGGTTACTTAATTAGGGAGAAGAATTTGTTTTGGAACTTGTACAATGTGACTGGAAGGAGATAGATGAATAGGAAATTAATCCTTGTACAGATAAGAGAAAAATCCACTTCTTTTCCGTTGAAAGCATGGTGAGAGAATGTCCATCCACCCAAAAGACTTTGCATCCATTATTATATCCTATTTCGAGAGCTACTAGTGAATTTAACTTGCATGCAGAAAGCAAGTCAGGTCGTTTTATAAAGTCATCATTCTTGTTAAAAAGTTTTGTATTTTATGAGCTCTCTGGTCTATCAAAATTTAGGTTTTTATTGTTTAAATAACTAGCTTTAATAGGCTAGGCTCTATCGTGATATAATATTTATTGCATTTTGGGATTACAAGAGATGGATATTGTTCAGAGGAAGTTGTGCATCTGTTATGTTATGCCTGACTCTGATGCAGTGTTGTGTGACTTGTCTCAATCAATCAATAACTTTATTTGTGGTACTTCTACTGCATACAAGTACCTAAACAGACCATTAAAAAATATTATAAAAACAATTAAAATTAAAAATTCTTACAATAATGAACTACATTGAAAACCCAATTTCTAAAAATAGGGAAGAAAATAAATACATTACAACATTTAATTACAGCACAAAGAACAAACTCATTGCAAGACTCCCTCCTTTATAACCTGGCCTTTCTAATTCTCAGTAGCTGCCAAATAAAAGATGCTAGCACATAACACACAAGTGGAGTCTGGAGCTGCTGCTGAAATAATAATCCTGGCTTGCATTGGCGAAAGTTAAAACATTTAAGAAATGGGAGAAGAAGGGTACGCCTTGGGATGGAATAGAAATGACAAAGAAACATAATGTGAAGAGTTGTCTGCGAGGACTTCCCAACACAAGGACATGATGATAGGTCAGTGTGAGTGTTACATCTTGCAGGGTAACCCACCATCAGCTAGGTTAAAATGTAACCTAGTCAGCATAAACCAGTGCTGCGGATTTCAAACCATAGTTAGATATGATTGTAGGGTATCCTGTGGCAACACCTGCTTATAAAGAGCTATTGAGGTTTTGGACCGATTGGCGTTATCCCTTCTTACCATACTCCGACCCAGATATTTGTTTTTTAAACGCAATTTGGTTTATCTGGTCCACAGATTCGGAGAACTAAACAGCTCTGCTGCACCTAACTCTTCCAATAAGCATTTCACATGTGAAATCCAGGAAATCTCAAGAGCAGGTGAAAGGCACAGGCATTCTTTTACATCAAGTGATTTAAAGGAGCAGTCTCCCTTACTTAAATTGCTCGCCATAGTAGCAGAGGGGCATGTTTAATTCTATCTTCAATGTATGGAATGGCAAGCTTGAGGTGACACACCACTGTGGAAACACCCCTGAGGGACATCTAAAAGGTTTCTAAAAAACACATTTTTTACCCTCTGTATCCTGCCTGTGTCCACTATACCCCGTAACCCCACCACATATGTTGCTGTGTGCACGGGCTTTGCTGCATATACCATGAGGACTTATTTAACCAGTTTAGCACACAGATTTTGTCTGAACGTATGGGTTCGGACAATGAACTTCTCCATAGGGGACGCTCTATTAACCACCATGGGCTTCCAATTAAGTTTCGGGTCCACTAAATCTCCTAGACATGGGAAAGCACTCGTCTTCTCGATCCTATCCTTGTTAATAAAAAAGGAGGGATTTCTCTTCGGTTGCTTCCCACATCTCATAACAAACTTTGTTTTAGAGTTCATATGTAAATCGAGGTCTTGCATAAATGCTATATAATCCTTAGTCAGGGCCTGGAGAGCCTGACCGGTTCTAGCAAGAAGTATCATGTTGTCCGCATAGAGTAAGACGGAGAGGGGTGAGCCTTCTGTAGTAAGCTGGGTACTGGTTGTAGTACCCCCCACACACACACATTTTTTGCCTGGTGTTAGTGTGTTTCATACTGTAGTTCACTGGGATCCTGCTAACCGGGACCCCAGTGACAGTGCGCTCTCCCTTAAATTTAGGCCCTCATTCCGACTCTGGCGGGCGGCAGTAGCCGCCCGCCAGGCGGGAACCGGCATTTGGCCGCCATGCGGCCAAAATACCGCTTCCCGCATTCGGACATTCCTGCTGGGCCGGCGGGCGCTAGCCAAGTTAGCGCCGGCCGGCCCAGCGGGAATGGGGGCTGCAACACAGGAGCCGGCTCCGAATGGAGCCGGCGGTATTGCGGCGGTGCGACGGGTGCAGTTGCACCCGTCGAGCTTTTCACTGTCTGCTAGGCAGACAGTGAAAAGCTTCATGGGGCCCTGTTAGGGGGCCCCTGCACTGCCCATGCCAGTGGCATGGGCAGTGCAGGGGCCCCCAGGGGCCCCAGGACACCCCTTACCGCCAGCCTCTTCATGGCAGTGAAAACCGCCAGAAACAGGCTGGCGGTAAGGGGGTCAGAATCCCCAGGGCAGCGCTGCTTGCAGCCCTGCCCTGGTGGATTCGCCCAGCCGGGGCAAAAACGGCGGGAAACCGCCGGCCCTGGTTTTGCGGTCAGAATGGGCTTGGAAGCGCCGCCAGCCTGTTGGCGGTGCTTCTGTCATTCGTGGCCCTGGCGGTCTTGGACCGCCAGGGTCAGAATGACCCCCCTTAGTTGTTTGTTACTTTTCACACCCACAATTGGCATATTGTTGTACCCCTGTTAGTCCCTAGTGTACGGTACCAAGGTACCCAGGGCATTGGTGCGCCAGGGGTTCCCTATGGGCTGCGGCATGTATTATGCCACCCAAAGGGAGCCCATGCAAACTGTGACTGCAGGCCTGCCATTGCGGCCTGTGTGAAAGGATGCAAGCACCCTTTCACGGCCAAACCCTACCACTACACTTAGACATTATAGGTCACCCCTCTGGTAGGCCCTTCAGCCCAAAGGCAGAGTACATGTCTCTAAGTGTGAGGGTGCCCGTGCATCAATGGGGTACCCCTACAGACCCCAGGCCAATTTCTGGACTTTGTTAGTGTGGAAAGCCATCTTAAGGTATATAATGGACACTGGTCAACACAGGTAGTCCAACTACATAATGGCTACTCCAAACCTAAGCATGGTTGGTATCAAACATGTTGGAATCATGCAACTGCACCCATTCCAGTGTTAGTTGCATGATACCATGTACTCTGGGGCTTCCCTAGGGGATCCCCCAGTTCTGCCTGTGCAGCCTTACAGGGTCCATCTACCAGACTGCGCTAATGCTGACCCCAGACACTGTTCTGCCCTCCTGCTGATGAGCCAGGCTCAGGCCGGAGGAGCAGAACAAAAGATTTTCTGCAAGGGAGAGCTCTGACCACCTCACCCTGTGTACTAGGTGTCTAAGGGCTGGGGCGGGGTGGCCTCTGAGCACCACCAGAATGCTTTGAAGGGCACATTTAGTGCCCTCCTTGCATAGTCTGGTTTGCACCAGTTCAGTAACCCCTGGTCCCTGCTGTGGTGCAAAACTACAGAAAGGACAGTGGGGTGACCACCACCTTGTCCAGCACCTCCCGTAGGGAGGTGCCCAGATCTCTGCCAAGTGGTCAATTGATTCTGCCATCTTGAAATTAAGATGTGCAGAGGCACCTGGAAGCATTTGGTTGGCTAGGCCAGACAGGTGATGTCCCTGACCCCCCTGATAGGTAGGTTACTGCAAAGAGTGACCAACCCCCTTTTAGAATTATTTAAGGGCTCCCGCACGGGTGGGTCTACAGATTCATCAAGCAAGACTCTACAACGAACTCTCTGCAAGACATCTTCTGCCTCTGGAACCTCTGATGCTCTTTGCATGGAACCGAAGAAGTCTGCTTCTGGTGTGAAGGTTCCCACTGCAACATTGTTTCTCCGGATTCTTCAAGAATTTTGCAACATCCAAGGCTGTGCATCCTCCAGGGTCACAAGGACTCTGTTTGCACCAGGAAGCAAGAAGGGATCTCCCTTGGAGTGAAGGAGTCACTCCCCTACATCCGCAGGCACCTCGAAGCTTCATCGACCGATTGGTGGGGTCTGATGTCTCTGGACATCCGAAGATCCAGGAACAGCGGTGGTGAGTCTGTGGCCTCTTCTGAGTCCTACTTGTCTTCTATCCAATTTGGGAGACTGTGGGTCCTTGCCTCTGCCACTGAACTGGCTCCCCTGTGCACAGTGAGTGTTGCATTTGCCAAGGCTTGGTGACTCTTCCTCTGGGAGATCTTCAGCCTCCTAGTAGCCACAGCTCTCTGCAAACCAAAGATCAGTTCCTGTCCTGCAACTCCTGCTACATGGGACTTCTGTTTTGCTGGGCTGGTAAGGCCTCCTTGTGACTCCCTCTGTCCGGCACCTGTGGGTCATTCGTGGGGACTCCATCGACTTATTTTGGCCTTCCTGTTGGCTGAGGGCCAGCTCTGACTCCCCCTACTGGGTAGTCTCTCATGGACCTTTTCTGGTCCCCATAATTCTCTAAACTCCTTTTTTGCTTCCATTTGCACTTACCAGTTCTTGTTGGTGACCTGGCTGGTCACTGACCCTCCTGCAATCTGGCGGCTATCAAGGGACAGCTTGTAGGTGACTCCTGGGATCTTCATCGACTCTTGGACCCTGTAGCTGGACTTCTTCTTTAACCGACTTGCAGGAACTTCATCTTCAGGAGGGTGGGCATTGCCATCTGGGCACCTCCTTGGGTGCTGGACTCTGTACCCTTCCTTCTCAGGTCCCCTCGTCCAGAATCCGTCCTTGGGTTCCACAGGCCTGGTCCATGGATTGGGAAAGCAGCTGGACAATCCGAGGCTTCAACAGTGTTCTGAGAGAGTTCCTTCTCCCCTCTGCATCAGAGTGCCCGATGTAGGTAGTCCTGACTTCTGGGTATCCTGTGGTAGGGGCACTCTCCATCCATCTTCTTGGCTGCTGGTTTCATCGGGGTCTGCTGGGAAGGGTCCTGAATTCCACATTCTCCAACCTCTGCTTCCTGTGTTAGCCTATGGGACAACTGGGTGGGTAACTGACTTACTCCTGGTTGCTGGGGTTCACCTACTGTGCTTACCTCTGGTGTTTCAGACTAACCCCTACCCCTAGCTAACCACCACACCTACTTTGGTTGGAGTTACACTTCCATATTCTATTTTTTGAGTATATGGTTTGGCCATCCCCTAGGGGCCTGTATATTTCTATGCTCTTTTGCTGGTTAATTTATTTGTATGATTGTATGTAAAATCTCCAAAGGGAGATATATCAATTTCAGTTTAGTAGTGCTGTAATAAGTATCCTTTATTTTTGCAACACTGGTGTGGTCCTTTCTTGTGACTAAGTTACTGCCTGACTACTGTGGTATTACAAGTGCTTTACATCCCGCTTGGATTAGCTTTAGCTGCTTGCCTCTGCTATCCCTGGAGAGCTTCTGCTATCTGGACACCTATTCGCTATCACCAAAGGGTGCATGGACTCAATATATATATAGGGTGCCACACCATAGGTGTACACCATAAACTGAGCCAGCCTCCAACACCCACGCTTAATTTCAAAGGAATCAGTACACTCCCCATCTCTACCGTAGCAGACAGATGCCTGAGCCTTCGAATAAAGCTGCCTGATGAATGTTATAATCACGCTGTCAGTATCCATCTCCTCCATAATTATCCATAGTTCGCAGTCCGTAACACAGTCAAAGGCGGCGGACAAGTCCATAAATGCTGTATAGACTGTCTTTTGTTTGACAATAGTATGTTTTAAATTCAAGAAGCTCAAATTTAAAATTTGATCAGTGGTACCCATTCCTTTCCTAAACCCACATTGGATATCTGCCAAAACATTATTGCAGTCTGCCCACTCCTCCAGCCTGTGAAGAACACAGGCCATTATTTTTGCTGTAGAATCAAGCAGAGGAATAGGCCTATCGTTCACAGGTAAGAACCTGTCTCGTTTTTTAAAAATGGGGATGATAAGAGACATTTTGCACGAAGAAGGGGGACCCACCTCTGCTACCGCGTTAAAAACGTTTGTTAATAATGGCGTCCAGAGCCCCTAACAATCCAAAAAGACATCAGCCTGCACCCCATCCGGGTTGGGGTTTTCCTTCTGGGACATCCCCTGAGAATCAACTCAGTCTCCTTAAAGTCCACAAATGGGGGCTGATTAAAGCTTTCACACTCTGAATGCCCTGCTGACTGTTCAGCACCATACACTTTGGAAAAATGTGTCACCCACTGACTCTCCTGTACAAACACCTCCATCTAAGGATCAGATTGCTCTCTTGGAAAGGGGCGTTGGCCTGCTGCTATAAGGTCATCTCAAGCCTTCTCCCTTAATTCTAAAACTCTCTCCTCTCGAACTTTCCAATATTTGGCCAGGGCAGTCCTAATCAGAGCATTATCCCCTAGAACCACAGCTAAAGCTGCTTGGAAACTACCCAAAGTGCTGGAGCATGCTTATTAAACAAGCCCTGACTTAGGTGTACTCAGGGCAGGAAGTCTGCCCAAAGTGCTATGCCAATAGAATTTACAATCTTTCAAAAGCTTCCTTTATTTCAAGACAACCAGTATCAAAATCAAGACACACTGAAAAAGCCATTAAGAGATAGTCAGGCCTAAAATGCCCTGTACCATAAACTGAGCCAAATCAATGGACCTCTTTTGTAATGAGCTGATCTGTGGTTTCAACTTGGTCAGGCCTAAGGTGAGGAACTTTAGTAAGTACCAAAACAAAAAGGCACGAAGCCAGCAGAAAATGTAACCTTGTAGTGGGACCCTCTCTCCTTGAAGGGGGATATTTAGCAGGTTCACATCGGGGAGCATCTGTAGTCGACCTTAAAACTCCCTGGGGATCCTAGTTAAGAGCCCTGCGCAGATCTAAATTGTAAGATCAACTGGGCAGATCAGATACCTTCTCATTGGATGTTATGGAGGTGGCTGGGGTGACAGTTATCGTAGTAGTCAAGTCCTGTATAGCAGGAATTTTGCACGAGAGAACCTTCAAACTGTTCCTGGATTCTGAAGCTAAAGCCTAATGGCCATCCAATCTAAAATCCTCTTCTCCTACCCTCCTCATCATCCCATTACAAATTAACTGAACGTGCCAAGAGCTGGTAAGGGGAAATGTACCAGGGGGATATACCACCCTGTTCCATCAGGACTGGGAGCTTTGCTTCAATGGCCTGAAGGTGATCTAATATTGGGTTAACCAGAAGCCAAATTTTAAGTTCAACATTCTCACAGAGTCCGTCAACAAAGTTAAGGTTGGCAGGTGGAGAGTGTATTAGCGCACTATTTTTAAGTGCAGGACCAGTTCTAGGGTGCCCAGCTCTCCCTTTCCTCTTTTTCACCAACGGCTCATTTACAGGGGTAAGCTACAGTGGGGCATCCCTAAATCTAGTACCTGAGCCGGTGAGTTAACCATCATACAACTACCCTTGCCCACCTCTCCCATTGGAGCATCAGATGGAAGAAAATCAGTACTTGCTTCCCAGGACAAACAACGCTCAGTAAGCTCAATCTCCTTAGACAGAACGCCTGCGGTCCACACTAAAAATGAGTCCAATGTTGTTATGGTGTATTCCGCAGTGCTGCCAGTTATATTTCTTTTCCCCATGTTTTGACTTGTTTTTTTTTGTTGAAGGACATTTACTCAGCCTAAAACATCGGCGGGTAGAGGAGCTTCCTGGCTCGAGAAGATGACGTGCGGCCACTGCCCACCCCAAACAGAGCTGTGAAATATAGTTTGCTGCCCCCGAGGCATCACTCTCCTTCTCCTGTTTGCATTCCACACAGCGGATGCTGGCAGTCCTTATGAAGTGCCTCCTGGGGCGAGCAGATGACATGCAGCCTCTCCCCACCCCAAACAGAGCCAGGAAATATATTTTAAGGCAACGCTCTTCCTGTTTATATCTTGTTTTCTGGCTCTAGCTCACACTTTTATTTCTTTCTTTAAATATATATATATATGTTCGATGGCATGTGTAGCTGCAGATACACATACTGTGCATTATCCTGCCATCTAGTGTTGGGCTCGGAGTGTTACAAGTTGTTTTTCTTCAAAGAAGTCTTTTCGAGTCACGAGACCGAGGGACTCCTCCCTTTCAGCTCCATTGCGCATGGGTGTCGACTTCATCTTAGATTGTTTTCTTTCCGCCATCGGGTTCGGACGTGTTCCTCTTCGCTCCGTATTTCGGTTTGGAAAAGATAGTTATCCATCGGAAAATTCGACAGTATTGTTTGCGCTCGGTACCGGGTTAGGGCTAGCACATCGACACCGAAGAAAGAAGAGCTCCGGCGGCCCTTCGGGGCCTGGTCGGCCCGACTGCGTCCAGCTTCAAAACTCATGGACGGGACCCCCTTCCGTTTCTGCCCCAACTGCCACGCTAAGTATCCTTATACAGACCAACACTTGGTCTGTAATGTGTGTTTGTCCCCCGAACACAAAGAGGATACTTGAGAGGCCTGTCAGGCATTTCGATCCAAAAAAACACTGCGGGATCGAAGAGCACGAAGACTCCAGATGGCGTCGACACCGGCCAGTCACACCGACGTCGAAGAAGAGGAGAGATTCTCCATTCCAGATTCAGACTCGGATGAGTCCGAGAGTGAGCAGCCGAAGAAGCAGCAAACCGTGAGTAAAACAACACCGGCAAAAACTCACTCAAAAATAATGAAGGCCAAGGGGATGCCACCGCCAACAGGCCATGGCTTAACCCGAAAACACGGTGATCAAACATCGGCACCGAAAAAGGCCTCCCAGCAGCCGAAGACATCCGACTTCGGTCGAGATTCTGGCTCCGAACAGACTCTGCACCGAGATACCAGCTCCGACCAGACTCTGCACCGAGAGATCAGCACCCCGAAAGCCAAAAAGGTTTCCCCGGAACCGAAAAAGACTGCCGAAAAGGTTTTGGTGCCGAAACATGCAGCCTCGGAGCCAAAATACAGCTCCTATACAGATGAACAAGGCCTTTCCACACAATTACAAGGCCACAAGTTTGAACAAGAACTGGGCATGGGAGAGCCAGACCATACCCAGAGGAGGCTCCATATACAAAAAGACACAGGGAAAATCAGAACTCTTCCTCCAATAAAGATGAAGTGGAAGCTCGCATTCCAAGAGGCGGAAATGCAGCCAAAAGCAAAAGTGTCTAAAGAAAAAACACTACCACAGTTTTCTCCACAGCTATCACCACCGCACTCGCCACATCTATCCCCAGTAGCAACACCCCCAATAATGCAGTCACCAACGCACACAGGGATGAGCCAAGATGACCCGGATGCATGGGATTTGTATGATGCACCGGTCTCAGATAATAATCCGGATTGCTACCCGGCAAGGCCATCACCATCTGAGGACAGTACTGCTTACATGCAGGTGGTTTCCAGGGCAGCTACTTTTCATAATGTAGCATTGCATACAGAGCCCATAGAAGATGACTTCTTGTTCAACACCCTGTCATCTACGCACAGCCAATACCAAAGTTTGCAGATGTTACCAGGCATGTTAAAACACGCCAAACAGGTGTTTCAAGACCCAGTCAAGAGCAGAGCCATCACACCTAGGGTGGAGAAGAAATGTAAACCTCCCCCTACGGACCCTGTGTACATTACACAACAGTTAACTCCTGATTCGGTGGTACTAGGAGCAGCCCGGAAAAGGGCAAACTCACAAACTTCTGGAGACGCACCACCGCCCGACAAAGAAAGTCGAAAATTCGATGCAGCAGGCAAGAGAGTGGCCGCACAGGCAGCCAATCAATGGCGAATTGCCAATTCACAGGCTCTACTGGCAAGATACGACAGGGCACATTGGGATGAAATGCAACATCTCATCCAACACCTTCCCAAAGAGTTCCAGAAACGTGCCCAACAGGTTGTCGAGGAAGGCCAAACTATCTCCAACAACCAAATAAGGTCGGCTATGGACTCAGCAGATACGGCGGCCAGGACAGTAAACACGGCGGTAACCATTCGAAGACACGTGTGGTTATGGACCTCCGGATTTAAGACAGAAATCCAGCAGGCTGTGCTGAATATGCCTTTTAACGAACAACAATTGTTTGGGCCGGAGGTGGATACAGTGATAGAAAAACTGAAGAAAGACACGGACACTGCAAAGGCCATGGGCGCGCTCTACTCCCCACAGAGCAGAGGCACTTTTAGGAAGCCACAATTTAGAGGGGGGTTTTGGGCCCAAACCACAGAGCCCTCCACCTCACAAGTCAGACCCACATATCAGGGCCAATATCAGAGGGGAGTTTTTCGAGGACAATATAGGGGTGGACAGTTCCCTTGAACAAGAGGGAAATTCCAGACCCCAAAACCCCCACAAACCAAACAATGACTTCAAAGTCAAAAACCCCCACCACACAACACCAGTGGGGGAAAAGACTCACACATTATTACCACAACTGGGAACACATAACTACGGACGCGTGGGTCCTAGCCATTATCCAACATGGCTATTGCATAGAATTCCTAAATTTACCACTAGATGTGCCTCCAAGAGCACACAACATGTCCAAACAACACTTAGATCTGTTGCAACTAGAAGTCCAAGCATTGTTACAAAAAGAAGCAATAGAACTAGTACCCAACCATCAAAAAGGAACATGGGTTTACTCCCTATATTTCCTAATTCCAAAAAAGGACAAAACACTGAGACCAATATTAGACCTCAGAACACTAAATCTTTACATCAGATCAGATCACTTTCACATGGTGACACTTCAAGGCGTATTTCCCTTGCTCAAACAGGACTACATGTCAACATTAGATCTCAAAGATGCTTATTTCCACATACCCATACATACTTCCCACAGGAAATACTTGAGGTTCGTAATCCAAAGCGTGCATTACCAATTCAAAGTGTTACAGTTCGGCATAACAACAGCCCCAAGGGTATTCACAAAATGTCTTGCAGTAGTAGCTGCTCACATCAGGAGACAGCACATGCATGTATTCCCTTACTTAGACGATTGGTTAATAAAAACCAGCATTCAGCAACAGTGTCTTCTACACACAAACTACGTCATAGAAACCCTTCACAAGTTAGGGTTCTCTATAAACTACCAAAAATCACATCTAAATCCGTGTCAAATACAACAATACAACAATACTTAGGAGCAACAGTCAACACACAAAGAGGGATTGCCACTCCAAGTCCACAAAGGGTACAAGCCTTCCAAAATGTAATACTAAACATGCACCCAAACCAACACTATCAAGTGAGGTTTGTAATGAAACTCCTAGGAATGATGTCTTCATGCATAGCCATTGTCCCAAACGCAAGACTACACATGCGTCCCTTACAACAATGCCTAGCAACATAGTGGACACAAGCACAGGGTCAACTTCAAGATCTAGTGTTGGTAGACCACCAAACACACTCCTCGCTTCAGTGGTGGAATCCTATAAATTTAAACCAAGGGTGGCCATTCCAAGACCCAGTGCCTCAATACGTGATCACAACAGATGCTTCCATGATAGGGTGGGGAGCACACCTCAACCAGCACAGCATACAGGGACAATGGGACGTTCAACAAAGGCAACTGCATATAAATCATTTAGAGCTGTTAGCAGTGTTTCTAGCATTGAAAGCATTTAAACCGCTAATAGCCCACAAACACATTCTTGTAAAAACAGACAACATGACAACAATGTATTACCTAAACAAACAGGGAGGGACACACTCATCACAACTGTGTCTCTTAGCACAAAAGATTTGGCATTGGGCGATTCACAACCACATTTGCCTAATAGCACAGTACATTCCAGGGATTCAAAACCAGTTAGCCGACAATCTCAGTCGAGATCACCAACAAACACACGAATGGGAAATTCATCCCCAGATACTACAAACTTACTTTCGAAGCTGGGGAACACCACAAATAGACCTATTCGCAACAAAAGAAAATGCAAAATGCCAAAACTTTGCCTCCAGGTATCCACACCCTCGGTCCAAGGGCAATGCGTTATGGATGAGTTGGTCAGGGATATTTGCTTACGCTTTTCCCCCTCTACCACTCCTTCCTTATCTAATAAACAAATTGAGTCACCTCAAACTAATATTAATACCACCAGCCTGGGCACGTCAGCCATGATATACAACATTACTGGACCTGTCGGTAGTACCTCATATCAAACTACCAAACAGACCAGATCAGTTAACTCAACACAAACAACAGATCAGACACCCAAATCCAGCATCGCTCAATCTAGCAATCTGGCTCCTGAAGTCTTAGAATTTGGACATTTAGACCTTACACAAGAATGTATGGAGGTCATTAAACAAGCTAGAAAACCTACTACAAGACATTGTTACGCAAACAAGTGGAAAAGATTTGTTTATTACTGCCATAATAATCAAATTCAACCACTACATGCTTCTGCAAAAAACATTGTAGGCTATTTATTACACTTACAAAAATCAAAACTAGCTTTTTCTTCTATCAAAATACATCTCACTGCAATATCTGCCTACCTGCAGATTACACATTCAATATCACTCTTTAGAATCCCAGTCATCAAAGCATTTATGGAGGGTTTAAAAAGAATCATACCCCCAAGAACACCACCAGTTCCCTCGTGGAACCTCAATATTGTATTAACAAGACTCATGGGTCCACCATTTGAACCCATGCACTCTTGTGAAATGCAATACTTAACCCGGAAAGTAGCCTTCCTAGTAGCTATCACATCTCATAGAAGGGTAAGCGAAATACAAGCATTCACTATACAAGAACCCTTAATACAAATACATAAACATAAAGTGGTGCTCCGTACAAATCCAAAGTTCTTACCAAAAGTTATATCACCGTTCCACCTTAACCAAACAGTGGAACTCCCAGTCTTTTTTCCACAACCAGACTCAGTAGCCGAAAGAGCCTTACATACATTAGACATCAAAAGAGCACTAATGTATTACATTGATAGAACAAAACAATTCCGTAAGACAAAACAATTGTTTGTAGCCTTCCAAAAACCTCATGCAGTAAATCCAATATCCAAACAAGGTATTGCCAGATGGATAGTGAAATGTATTCAGACCTGCTATATTAAAGCAAAAAGAGATCTGCCTATTACGCCAAAGGCGCACTCCACTAGGAAAAAAGGCGCCACAATGGCCTTTGTAGGAAATATACCTATGACAGAAATCTGTAAGGCAGCCACATGGTCTACGCCTCATACATTCACAAAACATTACTGTGTAGATGTGTTAACAACACAACAAGCCACAGTAGGACAGGCTGTATTACGAACATTATTTCAGACAACTTCAACTCCTACAGGCTAAGCCACCGCTTTTGGGGAGATTACTGCTTACTAGTCTATGCACAGCATGTGTATCTGCAGCTACACATGCCATCGAACGGAAAATGTCACTTACCCAGTGTACATCTGTTCGTGGCATGAGACGCTGCAGATTCACATGCGCCCTCCCGCCTCCCCGGGAGTCTGTAGCCGTTATAAGTTGGATGAAACTTGTAAATTTGTAAATATATACTATATTTTAGACACATTATGTACATACATACTTACTCCATTGCATGGGCACCTTTACTATATACACAACTCCTATCTCACCCTCTGCGGTGAAAACGATCTAAGATGGAGTCGACGCCCATGCGCAATGGGGCCGAAAGGGAGGAGTCCCGCGGTCTCGTGACTCGAAAAGACTTCTTCGAGGAAAAACAACTTGTAACACAAATCCAAAATCTCTACCAAAAGTAGTATCTCCTTTTCACATCAACCAAACAGTGGAATTGCCAGTCTTCTTTCCACAGCCAGACTCTGTGGCAGAAAGACCTCTTCATACCCTAGATCTTAAAAGAGCTCTTAGTTACTATATAGATAGAACCAAAGATTTTAGAAAAACAAAACAACTGTTCGTTGCTTTCCAACAACCACATAATGGCAATCCTATATCAAAACAAGGTTTAGCAAGATGGATTGTTAGATGCTTACAAACATGCTACATCAAAGCAAAAAGACAACTTTTAATCACTCCTAGAGCACATTCTACAAGAAAGAAAGGTGCATCAGTGGCATTTTTAGGAAACATACCAATAGTTGATATATGTAAAGCAGCCACATGGTCAACTCCTCATACATTTACAAAACACTACTGTGTTGATGTTTTTTTCACAGCAACAAGCCACTATAGGCCAAGCTGTCTTAAGAACACTATTTCAAACACCTTTAACTCCTACAGGCTAGCCACCGCTTTTTTGGGAGAACTAACTGCTTTGTAGTCTATAGTATCTACAGCTACACATGCCATCGAACGGAAAATGTCACTTACCCAGTGTACATCAGTTTGTGGAATGTAGTGCTGCAGATTCACATGCACCCTCCCTCCTCCCCGGAAGCCTGTAGTTGTTTAAGTTTAACATTCGTACATATGTATATACATTTACATTTGCATGGGCATCTCTTTGTATTCTTATACTCTATCACTTCTTCCTTCACCCTTTGCGGGAAAACAATCTAACAATGGAGTCAATGCCCAAGCGTACTGTAACCGAGAGGAGGAGTCACTCGATCCCGTGACTCTGAAAAGACTTCTTCGAAGGAAAACAACTTGAAACACTTTGAGCCCAACACTAGATGTCGGAAGAGCTATGCATAGCATGTGAATCTGCAGCACTGCATGCCGCAAACAGATGTACACTGGGTAAGTGAAATTTTTCCATATATGTATGTATGTGTGTATGTGTATGTGTATATACATATATATATATATCGCGTATACCAATTACAAAATCCAGAAAAGGATAACCGGACACCATGACCATGCAAATTACATTTATTGACGCGTTTCGGCCGTAGCCTTGCTCACAATACTCCTCCAATTCATTGAAAACACATTTAAATCTGATTTACAAAACATGAAGAAAGGACTAATTTACAAAGACAAGCTCCTAAAGAGGGAAAAAGTGTGGCCATTTCAAACTGTATCTTTTTACCTCTTTTAACATAATGGATTACAAAAGGCAACACAATACAATATTTTCTACATTTTGCCTATAATGAGGAACTATATTTATCTTTATATTACCTTCAGTTTGTCAACCTTGGGTAATTGTTTATAATAATACAGGTTACATTTATTTACCCTCTGTAATTTTGAACATGTTATAGTTCTTTTTTTTCCATTAATAACAAAAACATTCACTTATCCCCTCTGGCTGTTTTCCAATTATTTTACCTAAGATGCTATCTTGTCATTAATTCCCTAATCATCTACTCTTAACTCCAATGTCAAATAATATATTTAAATTCACTTCTAAAAAACCAATTAACAGTGTTATAAAACATAAATATTTTAAATACTCATAAATATTTTTAAATTTAGTAGTACCGAGGCGGCTGTACGCGCATGGAATCGGAGACTCGCTTTACTCAACTTATAAGGACGAACTTGCTTGTTTTTCTGTGCCCCAGTGGATCCATTACAGAGGAAGTAAAACGCCGGAGTTTAAACGGATGTAAATAGACTTTGCCAACGGAACGTTTTAACAATTAAGCAGTTCTCGCGTGGACGCCACGTTAGGGAGACGCGGCTCTACTCGCGTGAGCTGAAAAGAAAATTGTATAAAATTACAGTTCGGCAATGACAGCAGTGAAGGACAGTGGGTCCCCGCCTGATGGAAGTTGCTTATTTGGTCAAAACGAAGTAAGTCTGCTACATTCGTGTGTTTGTGGTATCGACCCCAACAACGCGATAGCCAATTAAGACAGCGCTTTTTCATCTGGGAGACCATGCATGATTAGAAGTTCTATTTGCATAGCTGAGAGAACGCTCCTATTTGTAAACGAAGCAGGTTGGATACTCGGCAAACTATCAGGCGCAAGGGCACGTATCAAGCTGTGTGGCTCTGTTTAATACTTCTGTTTGTGTGCATTAGATTGAATATGACAACACAGACAAAAAGGCCACAATTGTTGAGTTTTTAGCAAGTCAAAAGCACAGACAGTGAGTTTATATTTTCAAGGGGTCAACTAAGAGGATCCTTTTCTGTATTTTGTAATTGGTATACGGGAGATTTTGGGCTCCTGGAACCCGTACCGGACCGCTTAAGAATCCGCCTCGGCACTGACCAGGACAGTGTGCACGTTTGGATATATATATATATATATATATATATATATATATATATATATATATATATGTATGTATATATGTTCGATGGCATGTGTAGCTGCAGATACACATGCTGTGCATATCCCGCCATCTAGTGTTGGACTCGGAGTGTTACAAGTTGTTTTTCTTCGAAGAAGTCTGTTCGAGTCAGAAGATCGAGGGACTCCTCCCATTTCGGCTCCATTGCGCATGGGCGTCGACTCCATCTTAGATTGTTTTCTTTCCGCCATCGGGTTCGGACGTGTTCCTCTCCGCTCCGTGTTTCGGTTCGGAAAGTTAGTTAAATCTCGGAAAACTCGACGGTATTGTTTGCGTTCGGTATCTGGTTAGTTATAGCAGATCGACACCGACTAAAAGAAAAGCTCCAGTAGCCCTTCGGGGCTTCCATTCCCCGGCAGGGCCTGGTCGGCCCGACCGTGTGCATCTTCAAGGCTGATGGAACGGACCCCATTCCGCTTCTGCCCCGAATGCCACAATAAGTATCCTTACACAGACCAGCATTTGGTCTGTAATTTGTGATTGTCCCCCAAATACAAAGAGGATACCTGCGTGGCCTGCCGGGAATTTCGGTCAAAAAAGACACTACGGGACCGGAGAGCTAGAAGGCTTCAAATGGCGTCGACGCCGTCAGGACAACACGACGTCGAAGAGGTGGAGACTTACTCCATTCTGGATTCGGACTCGGACGAGGCCGAAAGTGAGCAGCCGGCAAAAACCGTGAGTAAATTTGCCCCGGCTAAAACTCACACCAAGATAATGAAAGCCCAGGGGATGCCACTGCCGGCAGGCCATGGCTTAACCCGTAAACACGGTGACCAACCATCGGCACCGAAAAAGGGCACACACGTGTCGAAGACATCCGACTCCGGTCGAGATACCGGCACCGAGATACTGGCTCCGACCAGACTCGACACCGAGATACCGGCACCGACCAAAGTCGGCTCCGAGAGATCGGCACCCCGAAACAGAAAAAAGTGGCTTCGGAGCCGAAAAAGACTGCGGAAAAAGTTTTGGTGCCGAAACATCCAGCATCGGAGCCAAAACAGAGCTCCTATTCGGAAGAACAAGGCCTGTCATCCCAACTTCAAGGCCATAGATTTGGACAAGAATTGGAGCTGGGAGAGCCAGACTACACACAAAGAAGGCTCCATATTCAAAAAGACACAGGGAAAATAAGAACTCTTCCCCCTATTAAAATGAAAAGGAAACTTGCTTTCCAAGAAACAGAGAAACAGCCAAAAGCAAAGGTGGCGAAAGAAAAAACTCCACCACGTTTTTCGCCACAACCATCGCCACAGCACTCACCGCAACTGTCACCTATTGCAACACCCCCTATGATGCAAACTCCAACGCGCACAGGGATGTCCCAGGATGACCCAGATGCATGGGATCTCTACGATGCACCAGTATCTGACAATAGTCCAGACTGCTACCCGGCAAGACCGTCACCACCTGAAGACAGTACTGCTTACGTGCAGGTGGTGTCCAGAGCAGCTACTTTTCACAGTGTAGCACTGCATGCTGAACCTATTGAAGATTACTTTTTATTTAATACTTTGTCGTCAACACAGCCAGTACCAGAGTCTGCCGATGCTACCAGGATCTTAAAACACACAAAACAAGTGTTTCAAGACCCAGTCAAAAGCAGAGCTATTACACCTAGGGTGGAAAAAAAGTACAAGCCTCCCCCTACAGACCCTGTGTACATCACGCAGCAACTAACACCTGACTCAGTGGTAGTAGGCGCAGCACGCAAAAGGGCAAACTCACAGACTTCTGGGGATGCACCACCACCCGACAAAGAAAGTCGAAAGTTTGATGCAGCGGGGAAAAGAGTTGCAGCACAAGCAGCCAATCAGTGGCGCATTGCCAATTCACAGGCTTTATTGGCAAGATATGACAGGGCTCATTGGGATGAAATGCAGCATTTTATTGAACATCTTCCCAAGGAGTTTCAAAAGCGTGCACAGCAAGTGGTGGAGGAGGGCCGAAGTATCTCCAACAACCAGATACGATCGGCAATGGACGCAGCGGACACTGCCGCCAGAACTGTGAACACAGCGGTCACTATTCGGAGACACGCATGGCTCTGCACCTCCGGATTTAAGCCAGAGATCCAACAGGCTGTGCTTAATATGCCTTTTAATGGACAACAGTTGTTTGGGCCGGAGGTGGATACAGCTATAGAGAAGCTAAAGAAGGACACTGACACGGCCAAAGCCATGGGCGCGCTCTACTCACCACAGAGCAGAGGCACATTTAGGAAGCCACACTTTAGAGGGGGGTTTCGAGGCCAAAACACAGAACCCTCAACCTCACAAGCCAGACCCACATACCAGGGCCAGTATCAAAGAGGAGGCTTTCGGGGACAATATAGAGGTGGACAGTTCCCTAAAACCAGAGGGAAATTCCAAAGCCCAAAGACCCCACAAACTAAACAGTGACTTCAATGTCACAAATCCCCAACACATAACACCAGTGGGGGGGAGACTCACAGATTATTACCAAAATTGGGAGGAAATAACTACAGACTTGTGGGTCCTAGCCATTTCCCAACATGGTTATTGCATAGAATTCCTACAATTACCACCAAATGTGCCTCCAAGAACACACAACATGTCCAAACAACATTTGGATCCATTACAACTAGAAGTCCAAGCGTTGTTACAAAAAGACGCAATAGAACTGGTACCCAACCATCAGAAAGGAACAGGTGTTTATTCCCTGTATTTTCTAATACCAAAAAAGGACAAAACTCTGAGACCCATCTTAGATCTCAGAACACTAAATCTTTACATCAAATCAGATCACTTTCACATGGTAACACTTCAAGACGTAATCCCCTTGCTCAAACAACAAGACTACATATCAACATTAGATCTCAAGGATGCTTACTTCCATATACCCATACATCCTTCACACAGGAAATACTTAAGGTTTGTAATCCAAGAAGTACATTACCAATTCAAAGTGTTACCATTCGGGATAACAACAGCACCAAGGGTATTTACAAAATGCCTTGCAGTAGTAGCATCACATATCAGAAGACAGCACATACACGTATTCCCGTATCTAGACGATTGGTTAATAAAAACCAACACTCAGAAACAATGTCTTCAACACACAAAATACGTCATAGAAACCCTTCACAAACTAGGGTTCTCAATAAACTACCTAAAATCACACTTACAACCGTGTCAAATACAACGATACTTAGGAGCAACAATCAACACAAAAAAAGGGATTGCCACTCCAAGTCCACAAAGGGTACAAGCATTCCAAAACGTAATACAAAGCATGCACCCAAACCAACAATATCAAGTGAAATTAGTGATGAAACTTCTAGGAATGATGTCTTCATGCATAGCCATTGTCCCAAACGCGAGATTACACATGCGGCCCTTACAACAGTGCCTAGCGACACAATGGACACAAGCACAGGGTCAACTTCAGGATCTAGTGTTGATAGACCTCCAAACACACACCTGCTTCAATGGTGGAATCCTATAAATTTAAACCAAGGGCGGCCCTTCCAAGACCCAGTGCCTCAATACGTGATCACAACAGATGCTTCCATGGTAGGGTGGGGAGCATACCTCAACCAACACAGCATCCAGGGACAATGGGACAATCAGCAAAAACAACTTCATATAAATCAACTAGAACTACTAGCAGTGTTTCTAGCATTAAAAGCATTTCAACCACTCATAGCCCACAAACGCATTCTTGTCAAAACAGACAACATGACAACAATGTATTACCTAAACAAACAGGGAGGGACACACTCATCACAGTTGTGTCTCTTAGCACAAAAGATTTGGCATTGGGCGATTCACATTCGCCTAATAGCACAATACATACCAGGAATTCAGAACCAGTTAGCGGACAATCTCAGTCGAGATCACCAACAGATCCACGAATGGGAAATTCATCCCCAGACACTACAAACCTACTTCCAAAACTGGGGAACACCGCAAATAGACCTATTTGCAACAAAAGAAAACGCAAATGCCAAAACTTCGCATCCAGGTACCCACACCCTCACTCCAAAGGCAATGCGTTATGGATGAGTTGGCCAGGGATATTTGCTTACGCTTTTCCCCCTCTCCCACTTCTTCTGTATCTAGTAAACAAATTGAGTCAAAACAAACTAATACTAGTAGCACCAACTTGGGCACGCCAACCATGGTATAAAACACTACTAGATCTGTCAGTGGTGCCTCATATCAAGCTACCAAACAGACCAGATCTGTTAACTCAACACAGACAACAGATCAGACACCCGAATCCAGCATCGCTCAATCTAGCAATCTGGCCCCTTAAGTCTTAGAATTTGGACACCTAGACCCTACACAAGAATGTATGGAGGTCATCAAACAGGCTAGGAAACCTACTACAAGACATTGCTACGCAAATAAATGGAAACGATTTGTTTATTACTGTCATAATAATCAAATTCAAACATTAAACACGTCCATGACAAACATTGTAAGCTACTTACTACACTTGCAAAAGTCTAAGTTAGCTTTTTCATCCATCAAAATACATCTCACAGCAATTTCTGCCTATCTGCAAACTACACATTCAACCTTGTTGTTTAGAATCCCAGTCATAAAAGCATTTATGGAGGGGCTAAAAAGGATAATTCCCCCAAGAACACCACCAGTTCCTTCGTGGAACCTCAATATTGTATTAACACGACTCATGGGTCCACCATTTGAACCCATGCACTCCTGTGAGATGCAATACTTAACATGGAAAGTAGCCTTTCTAATAGCTATCACATCTCTTAGGAGAGTAAGTGAAATACAGGCCTTTACCATACAAGAACCCATTATACAAATACACAAACATAAAGTGGTTCTACGCACAAACCCCAAATTTTTGCCAAAAGTTATATCACCGTTCCACTTAAATCAAACAGTGGAACTCCCAGTATTTTTTCCACAACCAGACTCTGTAGCTGAAAGAGCATTACATACATTAGACATAAAAAGAGCACTAATGTATTACATTGATAGAACCAAACAATTTCGCAAAACAAAACAATTGTTTGTAGCTTTTCAAAAACCTCAGGCCGGGAATCCAATATCCAAACAGGGCATTGCCAAATGGATAGTTGAGTGTAGTCAAACCTGTTATGTTAAAGCAAAGAGAGAACTGCCTATTACACCAAAGGCACAATCCACTAGAAAGAAAGGCGCCACCATGGCCTTTATAGGAAATATACCAATGACCGAAATCTGTAAGGCAGCCACATGGTCTACGCCTCATACATTCACTAAACATTACTGTGTAGATGTGTTAACAACACAACAAGCCACAGTTGGACAGGCAGTATTACGAACATTATTCCAAACAACTTCAACTCCTACAGGCTAAACCACCGCTTTTGGGGAGATAACTGCTTACTAGTCTGTGCACAGCATGTGTATCTGCAGCTACACATGCCATCGAACGGAAAATGTCACTTACCCAGTGTACATCTGTTCGTGGCATGAGACGCTGCAGATTCACATGCGCCCTCCCCGGGAGCCTGTAGCCGTTAGAAGTTGATGAAAATAAACTTGTACATTTGTAAATATATATATATCACTTTAGACACATTATGTACATACATACTTACTCCATTGCATGGGCACTATTACTATATACACAACTCCTACCTCACCCTCTGCGGGGAAAACAATCCAAGATGGAGTCGACGCCCATGCGCAATGGAGCCGAAAGGGGAGGAGTCCCTCGATCTTGTGACTCGAACAGACTTCTTCGAAGAAAAACAACTTGTAACACACACACACACACACCAACCAACCAACCAACCAACCAAGTTTGTAGGTCCTTTCCAAATGCCAAAAGGTTTGGGTTAAGTAAGGTTTTGTGGTAGTTGATTCGTATTCTTGGTCAAGAGAAAGTCTTTTTTGTTTTTTTACCTTTTTGGTATTTCCAGTAGGAGTCGTGGATTTGCCTGCAGCGTCTCACCACTAGAGGTATGTGTTTTGTTTTTGAGGTAGTCCTAAAACCCATACAGGGAAGGGCACAAAGTAGTGCCTTATGAGTGATGCAGGCCATTTCAAATCGATTCTGAGTGGGGAACCAGAGAAACCAAAGTGGACTTCATTGGCTTATCTTGTTTTCAGTCAAGACGTGAAAAGATACATACTTTTAAAGGGTAACATTAGACTGGTTTAGTAGTAGTGATGCAGTTTCCGAATATATATGCATGTACATTGTAAAAACATACAAGAAACAGAAATGTTGTAGTTTTCTTGCATACCTGATATGCAAAACATAAAAGAGAACTTTATTACATAACCCACCCCTGGTTTGAATACATATTAGGACAAATAAACTCCCAGTATCATTTTGATTGCCCTACTGTGGCTTTAGGATTTTATTTGTCAAGCATATTTCGACATATTGACTGCCATTACTTTCCTACCAGTCTACTCTTATACATTCAGATTGGTGCTCTCTAATTTTCAGGTTGCCAGCAAAGCGGAGGAGAATCTAATGCTTGCGCTGGGGACCGACATGAACGACAGACGATCTGCAGTTATCTTTGTGGATGCCTTGACCCTCTTGTTTGAAGGTAAGCTGCCAGGTGGCTTTAATAAATGCCTGTCTGCTTTGCAGTTCATTCAAACTTGGAGGAGTATTTCCTGAATGCTCTGAATGTTAAACATGCCCTGAGATTATATGCTTATAAAAGCAGTCACTTTCTTGAGACAAAAAAGATAAGGTGGTAAAGAGAAATTGGATCATACGTGAAAGGACAATCTCTGGAGGCACCAAGTCGTGCTTTGTATAGTAGAACCAGCCGGACCAGTTGAAGACTAAAAATCATAATTCTTAAGATCAGAAAAATACTTTTCAGCTTTCTCTGTGTCATATAGCTCATCCCCCTTCACTAACCTGAATTCTTCAGTATGTCACAGTACATTCCTTTATAACCTCACTGCTGCTCTGCCTGTCTGAGCAGGTGGAAATGTAAAAGAAAAAGAAAAAGCAAAGCTCTAAGCATCCCTTAACATAGGACAGTAATCAAGATGCACGTTAACTTGCACAAAGATACAGTTTTTAAAAACTAAAGCCAGCCTTTTCAATCACAGACTCATGGTTCTCAGTTTCAAAACTCCTATTGATTTTGTTTTTCACCAAGTTGAATACTTGGGACATTTTGGCATTGTGGGCCAAAATATACTTTAAGTATATTATAGCTCACTTAAAATGCATGTGCCTATGTAAAGTACTCGGCCTGCAAACGTGCTTTAAATGGCACTTAACTCCTCTTTAATTCTTAGCAATATTTACATACATTATGTATAGTATACTATTAATTTGTTTGTTTTTTAGTTCCAATGGAGGTGTTTGGAAATTGTCACTTAACATCCAGATTCAATCGATTTATTTTTATTTACTTTTTTAAACCAATGGTATATTAATAGCAGCACAAAACCCTTATCATTCACCCATTGGGCAATATTAATTTACATTTTGGGAGCTCTGGGATTAACTTTCAGTAACTACTTTTTCTGTGGAAGCAAAAGATGAGTTATCAAGCTATATCCACCTTTCTCAGTGCTCAACCATCTTAATACCTTCTATTTTACTCACTTCAAAGAATTTACTATAAAGAGGACATGTTCTGTTATCCAGATTACAGTGCAACATAAGGTTGACTTTGTAGCTTGCACAACAAACAAAACTAGATGTGTCCCCAGAATGCATCAAGATAAAGACTGTGGAAAGCCACTTTAAAGAAAATACTACATTATCATTTTAAAGTATTCAGCTTAGCATATGGCGAATGCACTCATTGTTGAGAAGAAACAATATTCATTTGTCCTCTTCAGCTAGCAAAATCAGGGTTTCAAAGAGTTAATTTGTCAGCCGTTGCTGCATTTAGGAAAATCATGCACAGAATTATTCTTTCCCTATTTCTGTAAAAGATTTACCTCTGCTTAGTAGGTTACCTCAGTTTTTTGTTTTTTTTGCTGAAACAATGGGTGTATATTGGAAACAATTCATAAGAAAGATCTGAAATACGTAGCATTTGTAATCTCCATAACTTTAGCCAGGTGAGTCAATGGGATTCACACTTTATGTATCAAGGAGCCAGAGATAAATCCATAGAAAAAAAAAAGTTAATACTATGTTTTCATTATTATTTTCTCGCAAAACGGGTATTTCATTCTCTCCCTAATCTTGCTGTGTAGTTGCCTGTCTACTTTGCAATTTTGGCAACCCTGGATGTGCATTCTCTGGTTGTTATACATACTCTGATATATTGTATTAATACAAGATTTAGGGTCGTCTAATCACCTCAAATGCTCAAGTCTAAAGGCACAAGGGCTCCTGTGTCTAACAGACCATACTCTGCTGGGTAGTTTCATGTTTCTGTTAATCATACAAGGATGTTACTTACCGATTTTAAGTTGAACCTGGGTCACTTTCCACTAGAGCCAAGGCTGCCACTGAAGCTTTGATAGGGAATGTATTCCTATTGCACAGTATCCACAATGGAGCCTTCTTTTTTCCTAAACATTATGCATTGTATCTGATATATATGAAGATACCCATAATGGCTAATTATTACAAATAAGTATAAGTACCTTCGTTTTTGAGCCTGTTTGTTTATAACTAACTTACTTGTGTAGGGTCAGATGGTGGTGGAAAATGCAGCAAGTTGTGTGGAACCCAACTTGGCGGATGCAGTTGAGATATGGAGGACATGCTTCTGTCTAGGGATAAATCAGTTTGGGAGTGAGGGCACTAAATGGTGAGGGACACACAGCAGGCATGGGGTGGAAGCTCAGGACTTTGAATAGAGAGTCACAGATCCAGGCTGGTAATGGTCAGTGAGAGACTTGTAGCATGGCAGGGTGGAAACTGATAGTACAGTAAGGCCGGAACATGGGGAAGAGCAGAGCACAGAGAAACAACTAGAGAGTCACAAAGCGAGGGCAGTAGTGATGGAATCGGTCAGGAAAGTGAGAGAGGTGGGCAGAGCAATATTATGGGAATCTGGTTGCAGTGGGACAAAGGGTTTGAGGGGTGCACAGCAGGACTGAGATGGTCACAAGGAGGATGGAACTGCATGAAAAGGGATAAAACATGCAGTGAAGGAACAGAGTAAGCCATTTGACACGAAGAGCAGAGTGATTTGCATAAGAAAGTGGATATATCTGTGCCTTTTCTGTGCCTCTCTTCCAGACTTGTATACAGTTGACTGAGCAGCACTACGTACAATTTGCTGAGTGACCAGCCGTGCTTGGCAATGAAATAGCTTAAATACCATAAACTGATACAAAAAAATTGCTTAAAATAAATCAGTAAGCTGGACTTGAACCAAACAGTAGGGGTCAGGCCTTTTATATTAGGACTTTTCAGAAAGGAAAATTGTACTGAACCTCAATGCTGCAGGCTTATTTCCCTAACCAATTCCTCATTCAAAGTTCTAGTCAGTTACCTCTAAAAGTATCAAGTTATGGGCCTAGAAAATTAAATTTTAAACATATATTAATATGGGCTCAGAGAAGACCTAGATGCAATGTAGGAGTGTCTGAATCTTTATTTAATCACTAGTAAATATTCTATTGCCGACACTGCACATTCCACCAGGCATTCGTGGAACATTGAAGAGCATTTGACCGGGTCAACAGATTGAAACTAATGCATGTTTTACTAGATATGGGGGTGGGGTGGGGATGGGATGACTTGAGGGGCTTTCACCAGGTTCTGTTACCCGGAATCCTTTGAAAACCTCAACATTTGGCCAAAAAAAACACTTTTTCCTCACATTTCGGTGACAAAAACTTCTGTAATCTGAGAGTAGCCACAAATTTCCTTCCACCCAGCGTTACCCCAAGTCTCCTGATACAAATGGTACCTCACTTGTGTGGGTAGGCCTAGTGCTCGCAAAAGGAAATGCCCCAAAACACTATGGGGACACATCAAAATTATCAAAGACTAAACTACCTGTTTTTTGCGGGGGACCTGCGTTTTTTGTCCTTGGCTCAGCAGGGTGGTAGGAATTTTGTGGATTCCTGCACATTCCGGAAGGTTCCATCACAAAAATGTGGAAAAAATTTGTGATTTCCAGCAAAGTTGAAGGTTTGCAGGGCATTGTGGGTAAGAAAATGGTGCAGGGTGCATGTGAAGCACACCACCCTGGACTCACCCAGATGTTTAGTCTTCAGATGTTTCTAGGTCTTGTGGATTTTTATACTTTGCAGCGTCCCAAAGTCCAAAAAGTGCACCCCAACCAAAACCCAAAATAATCAAATGTCCTCTTGCTTGCCGTGGGATAAGATCTTTTAGTGTGCAGGGGAGAGCTGAAAGACTGTTACCCCCTTCAGTTGGGGTGGGGGCATAACCATGCCCATACTCGTTGGTTGCCCCATCTGCCCACTGGTGGGCAGAACAACTTTGGCTCCTTTTATTTGGGGTGGGGGTAGGGCCATACCCCCACCCTCTTATTTTGGAAAAATAAATCTTCCCTGGTCTCTGGTGGGCTTTCTGCCCCCCTTGGGGGCAGATGGGCCTTCCAATAATAAGCTGATCTGCCCCCAAAGGGGGCAGATGTGGCCAACAGTAATGTGCCCCCATGGGGAGCGACCCTTGCCTGAGGGGCTGCCCTTCCCCCCCCCCCCCCCCCCCCCCCCCCCAAAAACAAAACACACACCAATTCCTGGTGCCCAAGTTGTTCGTGTCCCCCTCACCCCGGCCTAATAGTAATAAGCCGATCTGCCCCCAAGGGCAGAAAAGGCCTAGTAAAAAAAGATTGCCCCCCTGGGAGCGACCCTTGCCTAAGGGGTCGCCCCTTTATCAATATAAAATATATTTTTTTTTAAATCCCTGGTGCCTAATGGCTTCTGCCCCCTGGGGGCAGATCGGCCTAAATAATATAGGCTATGCAATCGTGCTACAGGAATGCACAGAGAGACATGAAAAGGGAAGGAAAAGCAGGTTCGATGGCATCTGTCGCTGTAGATACGCATGTTCTGCAATAGCTCGCCATCTGGTGTTGGGCCGGAGTGTTACAAGTTGTTTTTCTTCGAAGAAGTCTTTCGAGTCACGGGACCGAGTGACTCCTCCTTTTGTCTCCATTGCGCATGGGCGTCGACTCCATCCTCGATTGTTTTTTTTCCGCCATCGGGTTCGGACGTGTTCCTGTCGCTCCGAGTTTCGGAACAGAAAAAATAGTTAATTTCGGAAGATTTTCGTCGGTATTGTTGCGTTCGGGATCGGCATACTTACATTCAACACCGCATCGAAGATCGAAGAGCTCCGGTGCCCTTCGGGGTAATTTTTCGATCCTCCGTCGGGGCCTGGTCGGCCCGACCGCGTGCTGAAGAACGCCGATGGAACGGACCCCGTTCCGTTTCTGCCCCAAATGCCACAATAAATACCCCTACACAGACCAACACTTGGTCTGCAACCTGTGCCTGTCACCTGAGCACAGCGAAGACACCTGCGAGGCCTGTCGTGCGTTCCGGTCCCGAAAAACACTCCGAGACCGTCGAGCCAGAAGACTTCAAATGGCGTCCGCACCTACAGCCCGACGGGAGTTCGAGGAACAGGAAGAGGAAGGTACCTTCTCGATCCAAGACTCAGACTCCGAAGGATTCGACGATACACAAACCGTGAGTAAGACGTCGAAAACCACACAAAGAAACATTTACAAGGCCCAGGGGACGCCACTGCCACCAGGCCATGGCTCAACCCATAAAATCGGTGACCGACCGTCGGCACCGAAAAAGGCCCAAACAGTGCCGAGATCGTCCGACTCCGGTCGAGACACCGGCACGCAGCCTTCTCGGGACCGAGAAAGTGCTGGAGACAAGCCTCGACACTGAGATGCCGGTGTGGACACGGCTCGACGCCGAGACAGCGGCACCGAAACAGATCGACGCCGCGAGGTTTCGGCCCCGAAAAGGAAAAAAGTCACCTCGGAGCCGAAAAAACACGCAGACAAAGTTTCGACGCCGAAACAAACTGCAAGCGACCCAGCTTCAGGCTCTTATACAGAAGAGCACTCGCTAACCTCCCAAATGCAGAAGCATAGGTTTGAGGAAGAGCTACAAGCAACTGATGCGGACCATACGCAAAAGCGTATCTTCATTCAGCAGGGGACAGGAAAAATAAGCACCCTTCCCCCCATTAGGAGAAAGAGAAGGTTGGAGTTCCAGACGGAACAAGCACCACAACCAAAAGTGGTGAAAAGAGTTACACCACCACCCTCTCCTCCGCCCGTGATTAACGTTTCACCAGCACAAACGCCATCACACTCCCCAGCTCACACCACCATGAGCCAGGGTGACCAAGACCAGGACGCATGGGACCTATACGACGCCCCAGTGTCAGATAACAGCCCAGAGGCATACCCTACAAAACCATCTCCACCAGAAGACAGCACCGCGTACTCTCAGGTGGTGGCTAGAGCAGCACAATTTCACAACGTAAGCCTCCACTCAGAACAGGTCGAGGATGATTTCTTGTTCAACACACTCTCCTCCACCCACAGCTCCTACCAAAGCCTGCCTATGCTCCCTGGTATGCTCCGGCACGCAAAAGACATATTTAAGGACCCGGTCAAAAGTAGGGCAATCACACCAAGGGTGGAAAAAAAGTATAAGCCGCCTCCTACAGACCCGGCTTTCATCACAACACAGCTGCCACCAGACTCTGTTGTTGTAGGAGCAGCTAGGAAAAGGGCCAACTCTCACACATCTGGAGATGCACCACCCCCAGATAAAGAAAGCCGCAAGTTTGATGCAGCTGGTAAAAGAGTCGCAGCACAAGCTGCAAACCAGTGGCGCATCGCGAACTCCCAGGCACTACTTGCGCGCTATGACAGAGCCCACTGGGACGAGATGCAACATCTCATTGAACATCTGCCCAAAGACTTCCAAAATAGGGCAAAACAAGTGGTTGAGGAGGGACAGGCCATCTCCAACAACCAGATCCGCTCCTCCATGGACGCTGCAGATACAGCTGCACGGACAATTAATACATCTGTAACTATCAGAAGGCATGCATGGCTCCGAACGTCTGGATTTAAACCAGAGATCCAACAAGCAGTTCTCAATATGCCTTTTAATGAAAAAGAACTGTTCGGTCCAGAAGTGGACACAGCGATTGAGAAACTCAAAAAAGATACGGACACTGCCAAAGCCATGGGCGCACTCTACTCCCCGCAGAGCAGAGGGAATTACAGCTCATTCCGTAAAACGCCCTTTCGAGGGGGGTTTCGGGGTCAAAGCACACAAGCCAGCACCTCACAAGCCACACCGTCCAGTTACCAAGGACAGTATAGAGGAGGTTTTCGGGGACAATATAGAGGAGGGCAATTCCCTAGAAATAGAGGAAGATTACAAAGCCCCAAAACCCCTACTACTAAACAGTGACTCACATGTCACTCACCCCCTCCACACAACACCAGTGGGGGGACGAATAGGTCATTATTACAGAGCATGGGAGAAAATCACTACAGACACTTGGGTTCTAGCAATTATCCAACATGGTTACTGCATAGAATTTCTACAGTTCCCTCCAAACATACCACCAAAAGCACAAAATTTAACAACACACCATTCCAATCTCCTAGAGATAGAAGTGCAGGCACTATTGCAAAAGAATGCAATCGAATTAGTGCCAAACACACAAATAAACACAGGAGTTTACTCACTGTACTTTCTGATACCAAAGAAGGACAAAACACTGAGACCAATCCTAGACCTCAGAGTAGTCAACACTTTCATCAAATCAGACCACTTCCACATGGTCACACTACAAGAAGTATTGCCATTGCTAAAGCTGCACGACTACATGGCAACTTTAGACCTCAAGGATGCTTATTTCCATATACCAATTCACCCATCGCACAGGAAATACCTAAGGTTTGTATTCAAAGGAATACATTACCAATTCAAGGTACTGCCTTTCGGATTAACAACCGCACCAAGAGTCTTTACCAAATGTCTAGCGGTAGTCGCTGCACACATCAGAAGGCAGCAAATACATGTGTTCCCATATCTAGACGACTGGCTAATCAAGGCCCATTCGTTAATAGAGTGCTCAAATCACACAAATCATATCATACAAACCCTCTTCAAACTAGGGTTCACCGTCAATTTCACAAAATCCAAAATTCGGCCACGCAAGGTACAACAATACCTGGGAGCCATAATAGACACATCAAAAGGAGTAGCCACTCCAAGTCCACAAAGAATTCAAAATTTCAACACCATCATACAACGCATGTATCCAACACAAAAGATACAAGCAAAGATGGTATTACAACTCCTAGGCATGATGTCATCATGCATAGCCATTGTCCCAAACGCAAGACTGCACATGAGGCCCTTACAACAATGCCTAGCATCACAGTGGTCTCAAGCACAGGGTCACCTTCTAGATCTGGTGTTAATAGACCGCCAAACTTACCTCTCGCTTCTGTGGTGGAACAACATAAATTTAAACAAGGGGCGGCCTTTCCAAGACCCAGTGCCACAATACGTAATAACAACAGATGCTTCCATGACAGGGTGGGGAGCACACCTCGATCAACACAGCATACAAGGACAATGGAACGTACATCAAACAAAACTGCATATCAATCACCTAGAACTTCTTGCAGTTTTTCAAGCACTAAAAGCTTTCCAACCAATAATAGTTCACAAATACATTCTCGTCAAAACAGACAACATGACAACAATGTATTATCTAAACAAGCAGGGAGGGACGCACTCCACGCAGTTAAGCATGTTAGCACAAAAAATTTGGCATTGGGCAATTCACAACCAAATTCGCCTAATTGCACAGTTTATACCAGGGATACAAAATCAACTCGCAGACAATCTCTCTCGAGATCACCAACAGGTCCACGAATGGGAAATTCACCCCCAAATACTGAACACTTATTTCAAACTCTGGGGAACACCTCAGATAGACTTGTTTGCGACAAGGGAGAACGCAAAATGCCAAAACTTCGCATCCAGATACCCACACAAACAATCCCAAGGCAATGCCCTATGGATGAACTGGTCAGGGATATTTGCTTACGCTTTTCCTCCTCTCCCTCTCCTTCCTTACCTGGTAAACAAACTCACTCAAAGCAAACTCAAACTCATATTGATAGCACCAACTTGGGCAAGGCAACCCTGGTACACAACGCTGCTAGACCTATCAGTGGTACCCTGCATCAAATTGCCCAACAGGCCAGATCTGTTGACACAGCACAACCAAAGGATCAGACACCCAGATCCAGCATCGCTGAATCTAGCAATCTGGCTCCTGAAATCCTAGAATTCGGGCACTTACAACTTACCCAAGAATGTATGGAAGTCATAAAACAAGCAAGAAGGCCATCCACCAGGCACTGCTATGCAAGTAAATGGAAGAGGTTTGTTTGCTACTGCCATATTAATCAAATACAACCATTACACACAACTCCAGAACATGTAGTGGGTTACTTGCTTCACTTACAAAAATCTAACCTAGCTTTCTCTTCCATTAAGATTCACCTTGCAGCAATATCTGCATACCTGCAGACTACCTATTCAACTTCCCTATATAAAATACCAGTCATTAAAGCATTCATGGAGGGCCTTAGGAGAATTATACCACCAAGAACACTACCTGTTCCTTCATGGAACCTAAATGTTGTCCTAACTAGACTTATGGGTCCACCTTTTGAACCCATGCACTCCTGCGACATACAGTTCCTAACCTGGAAGGTGGCATTTCTCATCGCCATTACTTCCCTGAGAAGAGTAAGCGAGATTCAGGCGTTTACTATACAGGAACCTTTTATACAACTACACAAAAATAAAGTCGTCCGAAGGACCAATCCTAAATTTTTGCCAAAGGTTATTTCACCGTTCCATCTAAATCAAACAGTGGAACTTCCGGTGTTCTTTCCACAGCCAGATACCGTAGCTGAAAGGGCACTACATACATTAGATGTCAAAAGAGCATTAATGTATTACATTGACAGAACAAAGAACATCAGAAAGACTAAACAACTCTTTATTGCATTTCAAAAACCTCATGCAGGAAACCCAATTTCAAAACAAGGTATAGCCAGATGGATAGTTAAATGCATCCAAATCTGCTACCTTAAAGCTAAACGACAGCTGCCCATTACACCAAGGGCACACTCAACCAGAAAGAAAGGTGCTACCATGGCCTTTCTAGGAAACATCCCAATGCAAGAAATATGTAAGGCAGCCACATGGTCTACGCCTCACACATTCACCAAGCACTACTGTGTAGACGTGTTATCCGCACAACAAGCCACAGTAGGTCAAGCTGTATTAAGGACATTATTTCAGACTACTTCCACTCCTACAGGCTGATCCACCGCTTTTGGGGAAATAACTGCTTACTAGTCTATTGCAGAACATGCGTATCTACAGCGACAGATGCCATCGAACTGAAAATGTCACTTACCCAGTGTACATCTGTTCGTGGCATCAGTCGCAGTAGATTCGCATGTGCCCACCCGCCTCCCCGGGAGCCTGTAGCAGTTTGGAAGTTACCTTCAATTATTTATATATGTATCATCTCAACCTTAAATAAGTGCATACTTAGTCACTCCATTGCATGGGCACTATTACTACAATTCAACTCCTACCTCACCCTCTGCGGGGAAAAACAATCGAGGATGGAGTCGACGCCCATGCGCAATGGAGACAAAAGGAGGAGTCACTCGGTCCCGTGACTCGAAAGACTTCTTCGAAGAAAAACAACTTGTAACACTCCGGCCCAACACCAGATGGCGAGCTATTGCAGAACATGCGAATCTACTGCGACTGATGCCACGAACAGATGTACACTGGGTAAGTGACATTTTCATTCCTTCCCTTTTCATGCCTCTCTGCCTTCCCTGCCCACCTCGTACTGTGGAGAAACTATTCAGTTTCTCCTCGGTCGCAACATGAGTTGACCTCTGATGAGGTCAGCGTGTGTTGGTGCGCTGACATCATCAGATGTCACTGGGGGGGTGGGGGGAGGGGGGTCAGGTGCGTGGAAGGGAAAGCGATTCCCTTTCCAGCCCTGCCCTGAGAGGGGGGGGTGGGGGGATAGGCCCTAGTGGGGAGTGCCAGCGCTTCCCACGAGGGCCTCTACCAGGACATAATGATTACGTCCGTGGTGCCTCAGCACCGCGTCACTGGACATAACCATTACGTCCGTGGCGGGGAAGGGGTTGAGATGGCTGTTTGTGTATTGTTTGGATTTCCATTTGGCCCAATGAATATACCACTTTTAATTGATTGAGATGTTTGCAGTATAATTATTGGCATGACATCCCATGACTATTCTATACTAAGCAATGGCAAAAGCAACTATTTGACCTCCTACTTCTATACGCAAGAAGGATAAACTCGGGGGTAAGAGTACTTTCTTAGATTTGAGACCTTTTGAACGAGAGAGAGCAGAAGAAAACCATCATATGTTGTTATATAGAGTTAAATTTTTCAATAAGCCTTATTTATCACGAGAGGCAAGCCCGTGTGCGCCTGCCTGGATCGCGCCGCGCACCAGCCCCCCTGCTGGTTTTATCTCTTGATTGTTCAGCAAGGAGCTGTTACACCTCAGGTGAGTTGTGCTACCCTAACAGTATCAGTAAAACTGCAAGCGGGGTCTGTTTAAACCCCCCGGATATTCTTGGCATACAGCAAATTTGTCTTGCCATCGCTGTAGAGAGCAAATAATCAGTTCAGAGCCTACAGCCAGCCTCACTAAAATAACAGTGCCCAAGCCACCAATTAACTCTACTGATAACAAAAATAAAATTTTCGGTGTCCTTATAAATGCCAGATCCCTGATTAGAATTCCCAGTGTTTCTAGATAATCATCATTTAGACATTGCTTTTGTCACAGAAAGCTGGGCTGATGCTACTTTTGGGCCTGACCTAGTAGATGCAATCCCTCTTGGCTTTTCCCACTACATACTAGACAGACCCCTTAAACGAGGTGCGTGACTAGCGATCATATTTAGGGATTTTTTTCAGGCCAGTTTTGCCATGCCTCTGTTCAATGCGGTGAAGCACTCTCATTTAATATAGAACTTGCTAAATCACAGTCATTCAAGGGTTTGTTAATTTATTGCCCTCTAGGCCTGAGAAATGATTTTACCCGAATGATTGGCTCTTTAGTAGACCCGGTATATGTGATAAAGACTTCACTGTATTGGGAGATTTTATCTCCTGTTTAGAGATGGGATCAGATAAAGATACGGAAGCTCTGGTGGACTTCCTGAATTGTTTTGGTCTTTTTCAAAACGGGTGTGGCCCCACTCACTCTGCCGGTCATATGCTGGATGGTATTTTTACCAGTAACTTTCAGTTAAAAGAAACAGGATCCCGGCCTTTGACATGGTCTGACCACCATTATGCCTTATTTGAAATTCTGCTAAATCACACAAGACTCCCCATACTGCTCATGCACACAACTCTCTTAGGACATGTGCATGGAATAAGATTAATCACAAGGATTTTCATTTGAAATTGCTAAAGTCCCAGCCCTCTTCATCTACTGTCTTAGATCAAGGAACCCTTAATCACTTATATTGGATTAACACAGTGGCTTCTAGCCTAGCGCCAATAAAGACGTGTCGTTCACATAGAAGTGCACATACAGCACCGTGGTACACGGACGCGTTAAGAGTACAGAAACAGTGTTGTAAAAGACAAGAACGCAAACGGAGGGAAGAAAAAGAAAAACTCAAGTGGTGCCTGGTGGAATACAAATCTTTGCTGATCAAAGAGAAATCAGCATATTTTTCTCAATAAATTGAATCTTCCAAGAACTCATCTAAAGAGTTATTTCAGGTCATGAAGAAACTGTCAGATAACCTCCAATCAAGCGTTCTGCAACTCTCTTGCAAGTGTTTTTCAATATAAGGTCATATAGATCTATCATAAGCTTAATGGTAATAAAGATAAGGTGAGGGAAAATAACAAGCAGGTAAGTCAAGGTTTGGAACAGTCCATCTTTTAAGAATTTTCTCCACTTTCCATAGAGCAGATATTTCAAATTCTCCTGGCTAAATCAGGATCGCCTCTTCATCCCTGCCCTCCATCTTTGATCAAAATTAGCATCAGATACCATTGCCTCTAGTCTCATAATAATTTGAATTCAATGTTCAGGACAGGATATTTTCCCAAACAATTGAAGGTTCCCTCTATTCTAACACCATTAAAGAAACCCTGTCTAAACCCAGCTAACACCAGTAATTATCTGCCTATTTCTCACTTCCCTTTACCCACAAAGACAATTGGAAAAGCTATGAATCAGCAGTTCTCAAGCTTTATTCAAAGCATTCAATTATTAGACTAAACTCAATTTGGTTTTCGTAGTGGGCACAGCACTGAGATAGCATTAATCAAGGCAGCAGAGAAAGTAACAGTCTCCCTGGATGGAGGAGGAAGTGCAGTCCTTGTCTTACTTGACCTGTCTGCAGCCTTTGATACTGTCAGTCATGGGCTGCTGATTGACCGGCTTCGGGAGATTGATATGGTGGGAATGCACTTGCTCTTCGAAGATCGTTTCTCACAGCGCAGGAGTAAGTGGTGGCTCTTGATCAGTTTGTGTCTGAACCTTTCTCATTACCATGCAGGGTCCCTCAGAGGTCCTCACTTAGTCCAACACTGTTTAATGTTTACGTTGCAGCCTCGGCCAATTTGATTAGGTCCTTTGTTTTTTCTTTAACATCCTATGCTGATGACGCACAAATCGTCGTATCCCTGCCAATAAAGACATCAATATGGATCGAGTTTCCATGACTACATGATGGCAGTCAGTCAGTGGATGGGCAAAAATTTCTAAAGCTTAATTCTGATAAAACAGGGGTTTTTCTCTTTGTGAATTGGACCTCATTTTGGACCCCTCAGCAGTGGCCTGAGTATCTCGGAATACTCCCTACACCAGTGAGTAAGGCAAAGAATTTAGGAGTATTCATGAACAACAGGCTCACCTTCCGTGACCAGGTAAATGCAGTTACCTCGTCCTCTTTTTACACGTTGAGGTTGCTAAAAAAAAAAAAAAATCTCCCCTTTCTGTCCTGTGAGGTCTAAATAACAGTGGTTACAGCTTTTGTGCTTTCAAAACTGGATTATTGTGATGGCATCTATCTTGGTATGCAGCAGCAATACCTAAATAAGCTTCAAACATTGCAAAATGCTGCTGCACAACTATTGCTGGGGATTCCTAAGTTTAAATCTACTTTTCCAGCTATTCAGACACTCCCCTGGCTCCCTTATCAGGCACTGAATCCAGATTAAGCCACTGTGCACTGCTTACAAAGCATGGCATGACGTTGGCCCAGACTATCTTTTTCACAAGTTTAGGTGGCATCAGCCAAGTAGGAATTTACGTTCCTCTGGAGCCAAGACACTGGTAATTCCAAGGTTCAGATGCATTAACTGTGGAGGCAGAAGCTTTGTCACTTGCACAGCACAAATTTGGAACCTTTTAGATCTCTCATCCTCCGAATCTCTCCCCCCCCCCACCCCACCCCCCTCCACACACACACACACACACACACACACACACCTCTCTCTCTCACTCTCTCTCTCTCTCTCTCTCTCTCTCTCTCTCTCGCTCTCTCGCTCTCTCTCTCTCTCTCTCTCTCTCTTTCCCCCCCCCCCCATTCTGCTTTCCCTCAGGAAAGAAGTAAAAAAATGGCTTTTCTGTAAATAATCTTCCTGAGGGCAGCATATCTTTAGCAGACCCAGTGCCAGGACACCTCCGGGTAATCATGTGCTTTATAAAATCATTTACGAAACATCGTCACTGGGAGTGGGCATTACTAATTAGGTTAGGACTGGAGCTATAAAGTTTCTGTTGTATTTTTTGCTAGTCAGTATGCCAGCGATACCCTTGTCCCTGTAATAATGTCTCAAAGCACATACGGTCACAATTTTATTATTTTGCAAATTACATGAATCATACACCAAAAGGTTTTTAATACCATTTCCTAAGTCAATAAATTTTAGAAGATGCATGCAGCAGTTCAGTTCCTTCAGATCTCCGATGATGATGAAGTGTGTATTACTGTTGGATTGTTTCTTAAATGTACTCTGAGACGTCACAATTATATGTGGGAGTAGCTCATGGAACAAAGCACTTTTAATTGATTTTTAATGATTTTTTTATATACCATTGCCTTACCCAGAGAAACTTGATAGGCCATGTGCCTTAAATGAAATTATGTGTGGTAAAACTGGCTAATAATTTAGTAAATGGCCAAACCTTTTCTATTGCCAGCACAGCCTGTGGCTAGTCATGATCCTCCACATATGTAATCCGTAGGCACAGGCTTCACGCAAACAATAAGTCTGTGTCATTCTACAGCACTTGTTTTTCCCCTTACATTAGGTCACTCTTTTTTGTTTTTTGTTAATATAAGGATATCCTTTCCTTCATGAGAGCCAAATTGACATTGTTAGACGCAGACAATCTGTGAATCTTAAGCAAAGTAATGGCCTATCTGAGCTAGTGTAACAAAATCCTGCGTTAAAAGCATTTGTGTTTAGATGCTTACTTATCTTACAGAATGAGAATTTAAAGCAATGAAATTCTGTTTTTAGGGAGGAACATACTTCTGAAAAAAATATTTTGACTTATTTCGCTGCAACAAGCAGACTTGATCTTACTGGTCTTTGAGCAGAGACTGCCCAAGGACTATTTAAATGCATCACTCTTTCTTCAGGTATCTGTCACAGCGGCGGTTCCTCCACTAAGGCAGATGAGTGTTGCCCCACTGCTTTATGTAGTGGACGAAAGGGAAAAATAAAATGATATCGTAACATTATCATCATTTTATTTTTCCTCTGGGAGCCAGGCTAGGGCAGGGTGGGGCTGGAGGAGGAGGAGGGCTGGAGGCGAAGTGGTTTGAGCACATAAGTGCGCATGGCGCTTTGGCCAGCTGTGTTTGGCTGGCCAAACAGTCATGTACACTTTCCATTTCTCCACCCCGTTGTATTAAACAGCCAGGAGGAGAAAGCGCACCGGGCCCTACTCCCTGTCTGAGCGCTGGAGCAGGGCGCTCAGACCAATCACGATGCTGCTGTCATGCTGTTGACAGCAGCATCATGATTGGAGGTTAGTCTGGAAGCCTTGTGCTTCCTGGACTCCGAGGAGGAGGGAGAGACGGAACCGTCCCTCCCAACATTGATGTACGTTTTTTATTTTTAATATCCCCCCCCCCATCCCGCACCCCTCCCCTCCCCCAACCAACCCCCCAGCTCCCTGTTGACAAGTGGCTGCCACTGATCTGTCATAATGATAGATCAGGGACAGGCATGTGTTTCTTTCTGAAAAAAAAGGTTTTGTGATTTGCATGTTCCTCTTTTCTGGGGGTAATTACAAAGTTTGTCTAGTAGCACAAGCTGTGCTGTGTATTTCTTTTTCAAAAGTTGTGTGTTTGTATGCAACACTCTGACGTTTCGCAAGATCCGGAAAATACCTCTTTTCATCTTTCCTTTTCACAGGGATTGCACGCATCATAGAGACTCACCAGCCGATAGTAGAGACCTACTATGGCCCCGGCCGGCTCTACATGCTTATCAAACACTTGCAAACTGAGTGTGATCGGCAGGTTGACAAAGTTGTGGACAAATTCATCTCACAGAGGGACTATCACCGGAAGGTGAGGGTGCACACCAGGTTCGCATATGGAACTTTCTGCTTACAGACAAAAGTCCACAAAAATGGAAGACATTGTATGGCTTACAAGGAAGCTGTAGAATTAATGGTGAAGTAAGGGAATTGTAAGGAAGATGGTGATTTGTGGATAAGAAATGTAAAGACGGAAGGAAAGCTAATATCAGTGATCGGGAGATGTGGTATGCTATTGAGAGGGTGATAAAACACTAGAATGATGAGGAAAGAAAACATAAGGTGTAGAGGAAAAAGGTGATAAGAAAGGTCTGAAAAGGAGGATTGGGAGGAGCCAGGGTATATAAATGCACGAAGTTGAGTGCAGAAAAGTAAAATAGGGAGAGTAAAGCCTGGAGAACGAAAGAAAATGAGATGTAGAGAAAATTCCAGAGTATGGGTGTTTAAAAGGAATGCAAGACATCATGTATGAAACATTAATCGAAGGTTAGAGAGTGATATGTTTTGAGGAAATGGTAGGAGAGAGGATGGAGTGTATTGAAGCAAAATGGAATGTGAAAAAACATATCAGGTGTGCCAAGGAAATGGAAGGCAGTGGTGGTGTTCTGTATGGAGACAACAGTAGGAGAGATCAGGATATTGAGTAGGGGTACAACAGAAGTAACAATGATGGAATAGAGAACAAATGGAACATAAGATAATTGGGTGCAGTTAATGAGATAATGAGTTGTACATGTAACAGCAGGGGGTGAGCTGTAGAGAGGAAAAGATGTGGGTTAGGATGAAGAACAGAAGAAGATTGCTGCACATTTCCCAATTCCACGTTTTTTGCATGAGATCTTCTAAACATATCCTGGGTCTCTGTCCATCCTTTTTGTAGGCCTCAAACGAGACTCCTCGAGGTCGAACACTTTGTTCCCAGCACACATTTGTAGGGCCTTTCTTTTCCTCTGTCACTGGAACCAAGCATTCTTGGCTGATGAGCCCTAACTAGGGCAAAACCTGTCCTGGGTTACTTATGTTCCAGTTCAGAGAGGGCCTGGCAGTTCTGGCTGAACTGTTCCCATTGGAGCAGTGTGAGACAGATTTGTATCTGGCTGGATTCAAACTAAGCTGAAATGGTATGCAAAATAGCGATGGATTACTTTTTTGTATAATGTAGGTTTCTGGCTTAGCAGTTTCTCCTCTTTCTGCTCCTTATCTTGCCAGTGTTTGCTCCCAAATTAATTTGAATCATTGTACCCTACTCAACACAACCACTTCACTCCTTCCACCTGCTGAAGTGCCCGAAACATACTTGTATCAGCAGCACTTTATAAATGCAGTAAAAAATTAGAAAATTATTAGATAGGTCTAGTTCCCAGCCACATGTAAAGTGTTCGTGTTTCTGTTAGAAATCCTTGAATGTAGCTGGTTCAGTCTTAACGCCTTGGTGAGGAAAAAAGTTCTTCACAGCTATCAGTTTGGCCTTTTTTTCACAGTGATGGCTCTACCATCCTGGGATAGTGAATTCTTTTATTCAAGCAACGGAAGCCAGGTTGCGCCTTTCTACTGTTAGGTTAGGTTGTTAGTATTCATATTGCAGTGTCTTGACACAATAGAGGAAAAATAACACCTCCTTTGCTCAGATCAAACAATCTAAAACCACTTTATTGATCAAAATGCTAAGCTCTCATTTTTGTTTGTCAAGACACTTGTGAGGAAGAAAGGGAGCAGCATTCTGGGAGATGCTTGTTCCACTATTTCCCTACTGAAGTGGAAAAAGGTCCTAGCGCCAAAGAAAATGCTTTTACACTTTGGATCATTCAGCAGGAACTGGTCTGAGTAGAGGAAGGTGCTTTGAGGAATATGGAACTGAAACTTGGCAGCAGAGAAGGATGGGGAAGAGTTTTAGACTACACAACTAACCACTACCAAGGTCTTAAATAAAACTTGTTTTCTAAACGAAAGCCAACAGAAAAGTCTAAGTATCGGGGTATTGTGGATCAAATGGTTGGTGTTGTGGCAAATTGAGCAGCAGGATTCTACACCAGTCAAAACCTCATTAGTTTTTCTGACAGGCCAAAGAGATGGATTTGCCTTAGTCAAGTCATAACTGCATTAAGGCTTTGAATAAGGTTTCCCAAGCCATTATAGGGAATACTTTTCCTCTGGAGTTTAATTTGCCAGATACAAATGCTGGCTACCTTGAATGTCTTAAACTCCATAGACAGGTTCGCCTCAATATTGATATCTGCGTTTCAGATGCTTTTCAAGGGAGGCTGCAGAGGAGGGCCCATGAACTCTGGTCAACTTGAAAGATTCCTTTTCTGCTTGGATTTCCTGGTAATGATGAGCTCCTTTTTGATGGTTCAGTTTTTGAAACTGAAGCATCCAGTCACTGGTGCTCATTAGTTCAGACATCTGTAACAGTGTCTTGGGCAGGCAAAGAAGAAAAGGTCGTAGTCTGACTGGCGTAAAGCTGAAAGCCAGCCTGTACCTGTAAAATTGTATTCTCATAAGAGAAAGGCTAATGGCAGTATGTAGACATTGAAAAATAAAGAGGAGCGCTCCTATGTCTTGGAAAATACTAAAAAGGTGGAAGAATAGTGGTCAAGGAGTGCTACTGCAGGCTCTACTGCTTCCTTCCCTTTGGTGATGTCCTTGTCTTCTCAGTTTTCAGGTCCCCAACTCCACTGCTCCCTCAGCAGCAGGTTCCTGTGCCTCCACAGCCTCTGGCCTCATCTCCATCTAATCATTCAAGTCTCTGGCCAAACCATGCCATCCTAGCTTCTCCATTAACGGGTCCTTCTGAACCCCAGCATTTTAACATCTGTCCATGGCACCTGCCACTGAGTCAAATAAAGGCTTTTTGAAAGGAGATGTACCAAGGTAAGATCTGATTTTTCCATGCCCTATAAGACCTTGCATGGTCTACCTGAAGCTTAAGGATACCAAACCATTGATGGAGAAAAGTCTCCTCTGTTCTCTTTCCCACCCTATACGTCCCTTGCAAAAGGATTCCATACCCTTGCTGGAGGATCATATTAGTGGGGCAAAAGTCTGAGTTTGTCATGGTCTCCAATTCACTGGACCACATATCCAGCCCCTTTCAAGCCGAACCCCCCACTTCACCCCCCATATTGTGGGCACACTTGCACATAGTCTAATGCTGGAAATTGCTCTTGGTAGCATTCCAGCCTGTTGTTTTTCACCCACTGTTCCATTCTAGAAAGAGGTCTGCCTTATGCCAATTAGTGTGATCCTACTCCTGGTGGGAATAGTCCATGCCTAGACAACTATACAATTCTACCTTGCCGGAGAGTCTCCCACAATAAGTGTCCGACAAGGCACATTTCAGAATGGCTAGTGGCAGTCATTTCCAGTACAAAGTGCTGCTTTCAACTCGCGCCAAGTCTGATGCACAGAGTTGCCCCATTTAGGAGTACACACTATTTTAACCTTACCAAAACACCTAGCTGGTTTAGGACTCCTCCACTCAGTTCAACTTTCAATCCCTTTACAAACTAGCCTTGTTGCAGTTCTGTATAGACTTGTCAATGAGCTCAGCAAAGTCTTCTTTTACCCCAGTCACATGCTGTTTCACTGGAGCACTTGTGGATACAGCACTTAGGAAGGCTTTCTCCCTGATAGAGGGACATATCTCTCGAACGGTGGTCTGTCTGCTGGGTTTAGCAGTGTGGCTCTAGAGGTAACTGGGCTTATGTTTATGTATCCAGGTGGTTTATTTTGGGATGCTATGCCAGAGCCCTTCGCTGTAGAAACAATAAGTTCGATGGCATCTGTCGCTGTAGATACACATGTTGTGCATAGCCCGCCATCTGGTGTTGGGTCGGAGTGTTACAAGTTGTTTTTCTTCGAAGAAGTCTTTCGAGTCACGGGACCGAGGGACTCCTCCTCTTTGTCTCCATTGCGCATGGGCGTCGACTCCATCTTCGATTGTTTTCTTTCCACCATCGGGTTCGGACGTGTTCCTTTCGCTCCGGGTTTCGGAACGGAAAGTTAGCTAAATATCGGAAAAATTACGTCGGTATTGTTGCGTTCGGGATCGGCTTAGTTAGAATCGACACCGAATCGAAGAGTGAAGAGCTCCGGTACCCTTCGGGGTAGTTTTCGATCCCCCGTCGGGGCCTGGTCGGCCCGACCGCGTGTAAAACAACGCAGATGGAACGGACCCCGTTCCGTTTCTGTCCTAAATGCCACAACAAATACCCGTATACAGACCAACATTTGGTCTGTAACCTGTGCCTGTCGCCTGAGCACAGTGAAGAGACTTGCGAGGCCTGTCGTGCGTTCCGGTCCCGAAAAACACTCCGTGACCGTCGAGCCAGAAGACTGCAGATGGCGTCCACGCCGACAGCTCACCGAGAGTTCGAGGAACAAGAGGAAGAAGAAACCTTCTCGATCCATGAATCGGACTCCGAGGAATTCGACGACCAAAAAACTGTGAGTAAGACGTCGAAGCCAGCACACAAGAAAAGTGACAAGGCCCAGGGGACGCCACTGCCACCAGGCCATGGCTCGACCCATAAATTCGGTGACCGACCATCGGCACCGAAAAAGGCCGAAATGGTGCCGAGATCGTCCGACTCCGGTCGAGACACCGGCACGCAGCCTTCTCGGGACCGAGAAAGTGCTGCTGAAAAACATCGACGCCGAGATAGCGGAGCCGAAACTGCTCGACGCAGAGACAGCGGCACCGAGGAAGATCGACGCCGAGAGGGTTCGACTCCGAAAAAGAAGAAGGTCACCTCGGAGCCGAAAAAGAGTACAGACAGGGTTTCGGTGCCAAAACGACCCGCAACCGACCCAACTACCGGTTCCTATTCAGAGGAGCAATCACTGTCCTCTCAGATGCGAAAGCATAGATTTGAGGAAGAGTTGCAATCCACCGAAGTGGGCCACATTCAGAAACGTATTTTTATACAGGAAGGAACAGGGAAAATAAGCACCCTTCCCCCTATTAGGAGAAAAAGGAGACTAGAGTTTCAGTCAGACCAAGCACCACAAACAAAAATGGTGAAAAAGGTAACTCCACCACCCTCTCCTCCACCTGTAACTAACGTTTCACTGGCACAAACTCCATCACATTCCCCGGCTCACACCACCATGAGCCAAGGTGACCAGGACCAAGACGCTTGGGACTTATACGACGCCCCAGTGTCGGACAACAGTCCAGAGGCGTATCCTACAAAGCCCTCACCACCGGAAGATAGCACAGCATACTCACAAGTGGTGGCTAGAGCAGCAGAGTTCCACAACGTGTCCCTACACTCGGAACCAGTCGAGGATGACTTCTTATTCAACACCCTCTCCTCCACCCATAGCTCCTACCAAAGCCTGCCTATGCTCCCAGGAATGCTTCGGCACGCAAAGGAAATCTTCAAGGAGCCGGTCAAGAGTAGAGCAATAACACCAAGAGTGGAAAAGAAATATAAAGCACCTCCCACAGACCCTGTTTTCATCACCTCACAGCTGCCACCAGATTCCGTCGTAGTAGGAGCAGCTCGCAAGAGAGCCAACTCCCACACATCTGGGGATGCACCACCCCCAGGTAAAGAGAGCCGCAAGTTCGATGCAGCCGGAAAGAGAGTCGCAGTACAAGCTGCAAACCAGTGGCGCATCGCTAACTCTCAAGCACTACTTGCGCGCTATGACAGAGCCCATTGGGACGAGATGCAACACCTCATTGAGCATCTACCCAAAGAGCTACAAAAAAGAGCGAAACAGGTGGTTGAGGAAGGACAGAACATATCTAATAATCAGATACGCTCCTCTATGGATGCAGCGGACACAGCTGCAAGAACAATTAACACATCTGTGACTATAAGAAGGCACGCATGGCTACGAACGTCTGGTTTTAAACCAGAGATACAGCAGGCAGTGCTCAATATGCCATTCAATGAGAAACAACTGTTCGGACCAGAAGTGGACACGGCAATTGAGAAACTCAAAAAGGACACTGACACTGCTAAAGCCATGGGCGCACTCTACTCCCCGCAGAGCAGAGGCACTTACAGCACCTTCCGCAAAACAACCTTTAGAGGGGGGTTTCGGTGTCAGGCCACACAAGCCAGCACCTCACAGGCAACACCGTCCAGCTACCAGGGACAGTACCAAAGGGGAGGCTTTCGGGGCCAATACAGAGGACAATTCCCTAGGAATAGGGGAAAATTTCAAAGCCCCAAAACCCCTACAACCAAACAGTGACTCACATGTCACTCATCCCCTCCACACAACACCAGTGGGGGGAAGAATAGGTCAGTATTACCAAGCATGGGAGGAAATAACTACAGACACTTGGGTCTTAGCAATTATCCAACATGGTTATTGCATAGAATTTCTACAAATCCCTCCAAACATACCACCAAAAGCACAGAATTTATCAAAACAACATTCAGACCTTCTGGAAATAGAAGTTTAAGCATTATTGCAAAAGAACGCAATAGAACTAGTACCAAAGACACAAATAAACACAGGAGTTTATTCACTGTACTTCCTAATACCAAAAAAGGACAAAACACTGAGACCAATCCTAGACCTCAGAACACTAAACACCTACATCAAATCAGAACACTTTCACATGGTCACGCTACAAGAAGTGTTACCATTGCTAAAGCAACAGGACTACATGACAACCTTAGATCTCAAAGACGCGTATTTCCACATACCAATACATCAGTCGCACAGGAAATACCTCAGGTTTGTATTCAAAGGAATACATTACCAATTCAAAGTATTGCCGTTTGGTTTAACAACCGCACCAAGAGTCTTGACAAAATGTCTAGCAGTAGTGGCTGCACACATCAGAAGGCAGCAAATACACGTATTCCCGTATCTAGACGACTGGCTAATCAAGACCAACTCACTGACAAGGTGCTCACACCACACAAATCAGGTCATACAAAACCTCTACAAACTCGGTTTCACCATCAACTATGCAAAATCACACATTCTGCCGTGCAAGGTACAACAATACCTAGGAGCCATAATAGACACAACAAAAGGGTTAGCCACTCCAAGTCCACAAAGAATTCAAAATTTCAACAAAATCATACAACGCATGTATCCAACACAAAGAATACAGGCAAAAATGATATTACAACTCCTAGGCATGATGTCCTCATGCATAGCCATTGTCCCGAACGCAAGACTGCACATGAGGCCCTTACAACAGTGCCTAGCATCACAATGGTCACAAGAACAGGGTCACCTTCTAGATCTGGTGTTGATAGACCGCCAAACATACCTCTCGCTTCTATGGTGGAACAGTATAAATTTAAACAAAGGGCGGCCTTTCCAAGACCCAGTGCCACAATACGTAATAACAACAGATGCTTCCATGACGGGGTGGGGAGCACACCTCGATCAACACAGCATACAAGGACAATGGGACGTACATCAAACAAAACTGCACATAAATCACCTAGAACTGCTAGCAGTTTTTCAAGCACTAAAAGTATTCCAACCAATCATAACTCACAAATACATTCTTGTCAAAACAGACAACATGACAACAATGTATTATCTAAACAAACAGGGGGGGACACACTCAACGCAGCTGAGCCTTCTAGCACAAAAGATATGGCGATGGGCAATTCACAACCACATTCGCCTAATAGCACAGTTTATTCCAGGGATCCAGAATCAACTTGCAGACAATCTCTCTTGAGATCACCAACAAGTCCACGAATGGGAAATTCACCCCCAAATTCTAAACACTTACTTCAAACTCTGCGGAACACCTCAAATAGACTTATTTGCAACAAAAGAGAACGCAAAATGCCAAAACTTCGCATCCAGATACCCACACAGGCAGTCCCAAGGCAATGCCCTATGGATAAACTGGTCAGGGATATTTGCATACGCTTTTCCCCCTCTCCCTCTCCTTCCATATCTGGTAAACAAATTGAGTCAAAACAAACTCAAACTCATACTGATAGCACCAACATGGGCAAGGCAACCATGGTACACAACACTGCTAGACCTATCAGTAGTACCCCACGTCAAGTTGCCCAACAGGCCAGATCTGTTAACACAACACAAACAACAGATCAGACATCCAAACCCAGCATCGCTGAATCTAGCAATCTGGCTCCTGAAATCCTAGAATTCGGACACTTAAACCTCACACAAGAATGTATGGACGTCATAAAGCAAGCTAGAAGACCATCCACTAGACACTGCTATGCAAGCAAATGGAAAAGGTTTGTTTGCTACTGCCATCATAATCAAATCCAACCATTACACGCATCTCCAAAAGATGTAGTGGGTTACTTACTACACTTACAAAAATCGAACCTGGCCTTCTCTTCCATTAAAATACACCTAGCAGCAATATCTGCATACCTGCAGATTACCCATTCAACTTCACTATTTAGGATACCTGTCATTAAAGCGTTTATGGAAGGCCTCAAAAGAATTATACCACCAAGGACACCACCCGTTCCTTCATGGAACCTCAACATCGTCTTAACAAGACTCATGGGTCCACCCTTTGAACCTATGCACTCTTGCGAAATACAATTCCTAACCTGGAAAGTTGCATTTCTCATCGCCATCACATCTCTAAGAAGAGTAAGTGAAATTCAGGCGTTTACTATACAAGAACCTTTTATCCAACTACACAAAAATAAAGTAGTCCTAAGGACCAATCCTAAATTTTTGCCAAAGGTTATTTCACCGTTCCACCTAAATCAAACGGTAGAGCTACCAGTGTTCTTCCCACAGCCAGATTCCATAGCTGAAAGGGCACTACATACATTAGACGTCAAAAGAGCACTTATGTACTACATCGACAGAACTAAACACATCAGAAAAACTAAACAACTGTTTATTGCATTTCAAAAACCTCACGCAGGAAACCCAATATCGAAACAGGGTATAGCCAGATGGATAGTTAAGTGCATCCAAATCTGCTACCTTAAAGCAAAAAGACAACTGCCCATTACACCAAGGGCACACTCAACTAGAAAGAAAGGCGCTACCATGGCCTTCCTAGGGAATATTCCAATGCACGAAATATGTAAGGCAGCCACATGGTCTACGCCTCACACATTTACCAAGCACTACTGTGTAGACGTGCTATCAGCACAACAAGCCACAGTAGGCCAAGCTGTACTAAGAACCTTATTTCAGACTACTTCCGCTCCTACAGGCTGAGCCACCGCTTTTGGGGAGATAACTGCTTACTAGTCTATGCACAACATGTGTATCTACAGCGACAGATGCCATCGAACTGAAAATGTCACTTACCCAATGTACATCTGTTCGTGGCATCAGTCGCTGAAGATTCACATGTGCCCACCCACCTCCCCGGGAGCCTGTAGCCGTTTGGAAGTTAGCCTCAACTTTGTACATTTGTAAATATATTAAATCTTAAATAGGTACATACTTATTCACTCCATTGCATGGGCACTATTACTAACAAACAACTCCTACCTCACCCTCTGCGGGGAAAACAATTGAAGATGGAGTCGACGCCCATGCGCAATGGAGACAAAGAGGAGGAGTCCCTCGGTCCCGTGACTCGAAAGACTTCTTCGAAGAAAAACAACTTGTAACACTCCGACCCAACACCAGATGGCGGGCTATGCACAACATGTGAATCTTCAGCGACTGATGCCACGAACAGATGTACACTGGGTAAGTGACATTTTCATTAGATCTACAGTCCAGGCTGCTCTTGGCCCCAGATTATGTAAAAACTGGCTTCATCTGGTGGTTTACATCCAAAACCAGTACTTTCTTGAACTGAAGACCTTCCACTCTGTCTTATGGAGCAAAGGGTGCTGGTCTGCACTGACCATACAGGTGCTGAGTTTTATATCAACAATTATAAAATAGAGACTCACTAGGCTATAAATGGCATTGGAGCTGTGCCATTTCAGGCAACATCCTTTCAGCCTTTCGTAGAGGAGAAATGAACATACAAGGAGCTAATCTTCTTTCTGTCTGAGATTGGGACACCTGATTGTATGAACCTGTGTGTCTTAGTGGATAACTTGAGGTGCTGCCTATGCATTCTGGATGGACAGTGCCTTTCTGTCCTAGGTGATGACTCACTAGTATTGGAAGTCCCTTTACAGATCTCCCCCCCTCCCCCCCCCAAAAAAAAACCCCAGAAGAAATGGAAAAGAACAGCATGCAGTATGAATTTAACCACTTTGTTTTTTTGACCCAGAATATTTTGGTACTTGAATGTGATGGTACTGAACTTGAAGCCAGGTCTTCTGTACGTCAGAGGTCATCCATCTATCACAGTAGGGTTCAATCAGAGCAGAGTAATACTCAATCCCTCCTTTCAGTCTCCAAGCTTAGCCATGTGGTGCCTGGGTGGCTAATGCATTGCCATCCTAGGTTGTTTCAGAGTAATTACCAGGCTGTTTCAGAGTAATTACCAGGTCATATTTAGTCTAAATTTTGGGTTACAATGTTCTCATGGTGATCACCCAAGGTTATGTGTCTTCTGTAGTGCCAAGAAGGAATTAACTGGTCATTCTAAAAATAAATAAAACATAATGTTCGATGGCATCTGTTGCTGCAGATACACATGTTGTGCACAGTCCGCCATCTGGTGTTGGGTCGGAGTGTTACAAGTTGTTTTTCTTCGAAGAAGTCTTTCGAGTCACGAGACCGAGGGACTCCTCCTCTTTGCTTCCATTGCGCATGGGCGTCGGCTCCATCTTAGATTGTTTTTTTTCCGCCCTCGGGTTCGGACGTGTTCCTTTTCGCTCCGGGTTTCGGGACGGAAAGATAGTCAAAACTTCGAAAAATTACGTCGGTATTGTTTCGCTCAGGATCGGGATAGTTAGAATCGACACCGAATCGTGAAGAGCTCCGGTAGCCCTTCGGGGTAATTTCGATCCCCCGTCGGGGCCTGGTCGGCCCGACCGTGTGTAACATCGACACCGATGGAACGGACCCCGTTCCGATTCTGTCCTAAATGCCACAATAAATATCCATATACGGACCAACATTTGGTCTGTAACTTGTGCCTGTCACCCGAGCACAAGGAAGAAACTTGTGAGGCCTGTCGTGCGTTCCGGTCCCGAAAAACGCTCCGTGACCGTCGAGCCAGAAGACTACAGATGGCGTCCACGCCGACAGAACACTGAGAGTTCGAGGAACAAGGAGAAGAGGAGGAAGCCTTCTCCATCCATGAAACGGACTCAGATGAATTCGACGTCGACAAAACTGTGAGTAAGACGTCGAAAAGCACACAGCACAAGAAAATAGACAAGGCCCAGGGGACGCCACTGCCAACTGGCCATGGCTCAACCCATAAAGGTGACCGTCTATCGGCACCGAAAAAGGCCGAACCGGTGCCCAGATCATCCGACTCTGGTCGAGACACAGGCACGCAACATTCTCGGGACCGAGAAAGTGTTGCCGAAAAAGATCGACGCCGAGAAGGCGGAGCCGACGCTGCTCGACGCAGAGACAGCGGCACCGAGGATGATCGACGCCGAGAAGGCTCGACTCCGAAAAAGAAGAGATTCGCCTCGGAGCCGAAAACAAAAAAGGACACCGTTTCGGTGCCAAAACAATCAGCAACCGAAACCACTACCGGCTCATATTCAGAGGAACATTCATTGTCCTCTCAAATGCGTAAACACAGGTTTGAAGAGGAGCTACAGACTACTGATGTAGACCATACACAAAAGAGGATCTTCATCCAGAGTGGAACGGGGAAGATTAGCACTCTTCCACCAATCAAGAGAAAAAGGAGACTAGAGTTCCAAAATGAACAACTAACACCACAAGCAAAGGTGGCAAAGAAAGCAACTCCGCCACCCTCTCCTCCACCTGTAACTCAAATATCACCGGCACAAACTCCGTCACATTCACCGGCTCACACCACCATGAGCCAAGATGACCAAGATGCTTGGGACCTATACGACGCACCAGTGTCAGACAATAGCCCAGAGTCATACCCTACCAAGCCATCACCACCCGAGGACAGCACAGCGTATGCGCAGGTGGTAGCTAGGGCAGCAGAATTCCACAACGTGTCGTTACACACAGAACCTGTCGAGGATGACTTCCTTTTTAACACCCTCTCCTCCACCCATAGCAACTACCAAAGCCTGCCTATGCTTCCGGGAATGCTAAGGCACGCGAAGCAAATCTTCAAAGACCCCGTCAAGAGTAGAGCAATCACTCCAAGGGTAGAGAAGAAATATAAAGCACCTCCCACAGACCCTGCTTTTATCACCTCTCAACTGCCACCAGACTCAGTCGTGGTAGGAGCAGCTCGCAAACGAGCCAATTCACACACATCGGGCGATGCACCACCCCCGGATAAGGATAGCCGAAAATTCGACGCAGCTGGGAAAAGAGTCGCTGTACAAGCTGCCAGCCAGTGGCGCATCGCCAACTCTCAGGCGCTCCTAGCGCGCTATGACAGAGTCCATTGGGATGAGATGCAGCATCTCATCGAGCATCTACCCAAGGAACTTCAGAAGCGGGCAAAACAAGTGGTTGAGGAGGGACAAAACATCTCCAATAACCAAATACGCTCCTCTATGGATGCAGCGGACACAGCTGCAAGAACAATAAACACTGCAGTTACCATCAGAAGGCACGCATGGTTGCGCACATCTGGCTTTAAGCCAGAAATACAGCAAGCAGTACTCAATATGCCGTTCAACGAACAACAATTGTTCGGACCAGAGGTTGACACGGCGATTGAGAAGCTGAAAAAGGACACTGACACAGCCAAGGCCATGGGCGCGCTCTACTCCCCGCAGAGCAGAGGCACTTTCGGCACCTTCCGTAAAACAACATTCAGAGGAGGGTTTCGGGGTCAGGCCACACAAGCCAGCACCTCACAATCAACACCGTCTACCTACCAGGGACAGTACCAAAGGGGAGGTTTTCGGGGCCAGTACAGAGGAGGACAATTCCCAAGAAACCGGGGGAAATTTCAAAGCCCCAAAACCCCAACAACCAAACAGTGACTTACAGGTCACTCAACCCCTCCACATAACACCAGTGGGGGGAAGACTAAGTCAGTTTTATCAATCATGGGTGAATATAACAACAGACACTTGGGTCTTAGCAATTATCCAACATGGTTATTGCATAGAATTTCTACAGATCCCTCCAAATATCCCACCCAAAACACAAAAAATGTCAAAACCGCATTTAGACCTCCTAGAAATAGAAGTTCAAGCACTACTGCAAAAAGAAGCAATAGAACTGGTACCATGTACAGAAATAAACACAGGAGTCTATTCACTGTATTTTCTAATACCCAAAAAGGACAAAACACTGAGGCCAATCTTAGATCTCAGAATACTAAACACCTACATCAAATCAGACCACTTTCACATGGTCACGCTACAAGAAGTGTTACCACTGCTAAAGCAACAAGATTACATAACAACCTTAGATCTCAAAGACGCGTATTTCCACATACCGATACATCCTTCGCACAGGAAATACCTAAGGTTTGTATTCAAGGGGATACACTATCAATTCAAAGTCTTACCGTTCGGTATAACAACCGCACCAAGGGTGTTTACCAAATGCCTAGCAGTAGTAGCCGCACACATCAGAAGGCAGCAAATACACGTATTCCCGTATCTAGACGATTGGCTAATCAAGACCAACTCGCTAACAAAGTGTTCACAACACACAGAGTATGTCATACAACCCTCTACAAACTCGGGTTCTCCCTCAACTACACAAAATCAAACATTGTGCCGTGCAAAATACAGCACTACTTAGGAGCGGTAATCAACACAACAAAAGGATTAGCCACTCCGAGTCCACAAAGGGTTCAAAATTTTCACAAGGTCATACAGGCCATGTATCCAACACTAAAAATACAGGCAAAAGTGGTTTTAACATTCCTAGGCATGATGTCCTCATGCATAGCCATTGTCCCAAACGCAAGACTGCACATGAGGCCCTTACAACAGTGCCTAGCATCACAATGGTCACATGCACAGGGTCACCTTCTAGATCTGGTGTTGATAGACCGCCAAACATACATCTCGCTTCTATGGTGGAACAGTACAAATTTAAACAAAGGGCGGCCGTTCCAAGACCCAGTGCCACAATACATAATAACAACAGATGCTTCCATGACAGGGTGGGGAGCACACCTCGATCACCACAGCATCCAAGGACAATGGGACGTACATCAAACAAAACTGCATATAAATCACCTCGAATTACTAGCAGTATTCCTGGCGCTAAAAGCATTTCAACCCATCATAACCCACAAATACGTTCTTGTCAAAACAGACAACATGACAACAATGTATTACCTAAACAAGCAAGGGGGAACACACTCTACACAGCTATGTCTCCTAGCACAAAAGATATGGCAATGGGCAATTCACAACCACATTCGCCTAATAGCACAGTTTATTCCAGGGATCCAAAATCAACTAGCAGACAATCTCTCTCGAGATCACCAACAGGTCCACGAATGGGAGATTCACCCCCAAATCCTAAACACTTACTTCAAAATTTGGGGTACACCGCAAATAGACCTACTTGCCACAAAGGAGAACGCAAAATGCCGAGACTTCGCATCCAGGTACCCACACAGACAGTCTCAAGGCAATGCCCTATGGATGAACTGGTCAGGGATATTTGCATACGCTTTTCCCCCTCTCCCTCTCCTTCCATATCTAGTAAACAAATTGAGTCAAAACAAACTCAAACTCATATTAATAGCACCAACTTGGGCAAGACAACCTTGGTACACAATACTACTAGACCTGTCAGTAGTACCACACGTCAAGTTACCCAACAGGCCAGATCTGTTAACACAACACAAACAGCAGATCAGGCATCCAAACCCAGCATCGCTCAATCTAGCAATCTGGCTCCTGAAATCCTAGAATTCGGACATTTAAACCTCACTCAAGAATGTATGGAAGTCATAAAACAAGCTAGAAGGCCATCCACTAGACACTGCTATGCAAGCAAATGGAAAAGGTTTGTTTGCTACTGCCATAATAATCAAGTTCATCCATTACACGCATCCCCAAAAGATGTAGTGGGATACTTACTACACTTACAAAAGTCAAATCTAGCCTTCTCTTCCATAAAAATACACCTGGCAGCAATATCTGCATATCTGCAGATTACTCATTCAACTTCACTGTTTAGGATACCCGTCATTAAAGCATTTATGGAGGGCCTAAGAAGAATAATACCACCAAGAACACCACCAGTTCCTTCGTGGAACCTTAACATCGTCTTGACAAGACTCATGGGACCACCTTTTGAACCCATGCATTCTTGTGAAATACAATTCTTAACCTGGAAAGTTGCATTTCTCATTGCCATCACATCTCTAAGAAGAGTAAGTGAAATTCAGGCATTTACAATACAAGAACCGTTTATCCAAATACACAAAAATAAGGTTGTACTAAGAACCAATCCTAAATTCCTACCAAAGGTTATTTCACCGTTCCACTTAAATCAAACAGTAGAGTTACCAGTGTTCTTCCCACAGCCAGACTCAGTAGCTGAAACGGCACTACATACATTAGATGTCAAAAGAGCACTAATGTACTACATCGACAGAACAAAGGAGGTTAGGAAAACAAAGCAACTGTTTATTGCATTTCAAAAACCTCATACAGGAAACCCAATATCAAAACAAGGTATAGCCAGATGGATAGTTAAATGCATCCAAACCTGCTATCTTAAAGCAAAGAGACAACTGCCCATTACACCAAGGGCACACTCAACCAGGAAAAAAGGCGCTACCATGGCATTCCTAGGAAATATTCCAATGCACGAAATATGTAAGGCAGCCACATGGTCCACGCCTCACACATTTACTAAACACTACTGTGTAGACGTGCTATCCGCACAACAGGCCACAGTAGGTCAAGCCGTACTGAGAACTTTGTTTCAGACTACTTCCACTCTTACAGGCTGAGCCACCGCTTTTGGGGAGATAACTGCTTACTAGTCTATGCACAACATGTGTATCTGCAGCAACAGATGCCATCGAACTGAAAATTTCACTTACCCAGTGTACATCTGTTCGTGGCATTGGTCGCTGCAGATTCACATGTGCCCACCCGCCTCCCCGGGAGCCTGTAGCCGTCGGAAGTTATCTTCAACATCTGTACATTTGTATATATATATATTACTTAACCTTAATTTGTACATACTTATTCATTCCATTGCATGGGCACTATTACTAACACACACAACTACTACCTCACCCTCTGCGGGGAAAACAATCTAAGATGGAGCCGACGCCCATGCGCAATGGAAGCAAAGAGGAGGAGTCCCTCGGTCTCGTGACTCGAAAGACTTCTTCGAAGAAAAACAACTTGTAACACTCCGACCCAACACCAGATGGCGGACTGTGCACAACATGTGAATCTGCAGCGACCAATCCCACGAACAGATGTACACTGGGTAAGTGACATTTTCAATAGACATTCTGTTGGCAGCCAGGAAGTCTTCCATTCAAGATGAATGGCCGAGAAATTGGCTATTTTTCTTTCACTGGACTCGGACCAAGGAGGTTGACCCTTTTTGATATTCTCTCAAAAATGACCTTGCATTTTTGAACCACTTGACTGTATCTCATGTCCAAGTGTGGTTCTTTGGTCCTGTCTCAGAGCAGTTGAGCTATTGTATTAGCTATTGTCAACCAACATTAACATTGAATTGATTAACTAAATTAAACAGCAGGCTCCTGTGTTATATCCCACCTACCACACATCATCTTTGTAATTACCCATAAGTATGGAGGAAGGAAGACTGGGTGTATTAGTTAATTCACACTACTCTTTGCTGCAACTCTTGTACTGGTAGTCCTTGGTCATCTTTCCTCCATTTGGTGAGCCTGGGTCTAGGTACAGCTGAAGCCTTGTTGTGGTCAGGCTTCATGTTCTTAAAGAAACTAAGGGCCTGAGTTAAATTAGTCAGAGGGGTTACTCAGTCGCAATCATGATGGCTATCCTGTCTACCATATTACAAGTTCCATAGACTATAATGGAATTGTAATAAGTCAGACTGGATGTCCGTCGCGTTTATGACAGAGTAACCCCCTCTTCAAAACTCTAAATCAGGCCCCAAATCTAGGCTACTCAGAGATACTGCGTGTTCAGTGACATGTGTGGCTGTAGATACACGTGCTCTGCATACTTTGGCCATCTAGTGTTCGGTCCGAAATGATGCAAGTTGTTTTTCTTCAAAGAAGTGTTCCAAGTCAAACGATCGAGTGACTCCTCCTACCAGTGATACTGCACATGGGCGTTGACTCCTTTGTTAGATTATTTTCTCTACGCCGTCCGGTTTGGAAGTATGTCTTCGCTCTGTTTATCCACTCACTTTGTTTTTTTTCCCTATCTTGTCTCACTTCAACGGTATTGCCCTTGTTTTGTTCACCACTTCATCTGTTGGGCACCAACTGACCACCCCTTGGGGTGCTAGTGCGCGCTTTGGGCCTCTCTTCCACGCAGCACCGAAGGGAATGCTTCTTTGATGAAACAGACTCCAATTCGTGTGCAACCTTTGCCTCTCTCTGGATCATTGTGAGGCCGACTGCGATGCTTCTCAGTCCTTTGGAGCTGAAGACAAGAGACTCAGGCCAATCCTCCACCAGCCCATCTCTGGTTGAGCCAATTTTGGAAACAATGGACGCTCAGCATCGCAGACTCCAAATACAGGCGGATCACCGACACTCCTTCCTCTCCTGTGTTTCCTAAACAAAAACTGTCTTTTCACAAGGATTTAGATGTCCCTGTCCCTTCTAAGAGGAAAACCAAGGACAAGACTACCAGCCCTACATGCAGCCTTTAACCACCACCTCCTCTTCCCCCACCTCCATCTTCACCTCAGCCCCCTCCCTGTTCCACCACTTCACCCTTACTGGGTGATTACACACCTCACGGTTCTCCACTGTTTTCCACCGAGGGGGGAGGGAGAGTGGGGGGGCCTCAGGATGACACAGATCCTTGGGATGCATATGATCCTGATCCTATTCCTTCCAACGACACTATCTTCTACCCTGCACGCTTCTCACCACCTGAGAACACTATTTCTTACCAACAGGTAGTCACTAGAGTAGCTGCGTTCCACAACGTAGAGCTGCAGAAAGAGCCCATCAAGCACGTTTTGCTGTCCAATACTCTTACCAGGACTCATAAGGACATAGAATATCTCCCCATGTTCCCCGGTATGCTTCGGCATGTAGAAGATATTTTCAAGGAGCCTGTCCACTCCAGAGTAATCTCTCCAAGGTTGGAAAAGTAGTACAAGGTGGCTCCCTCTCATCCGCTCAACATAAGGGCACAGGGGATTCTCTTCCTCCTGAAAAGGACATAAGAAAATAGATGCTGCAGGGAAAAAAGTGGCCCTACAGCCCGTGAACCACTGGGCATAGCCAACTCCCAAGCCGTGTTAGCCCTGTACGACTGAACTCATTGGGGCGAAATGGAGGAGCACACTTGGGTCCTCCTCCACTGCCAAGACAACCTCCACCTTCCCCTCCGCTCATCCAACACCTGTCGAGGGAAGACTCCAACATCTCTATTCAGCATGCGACACCATTAGCATAGACCAATAGGTTCTCACCATTATCCAACATGTTTGTCTGGAGCTTACTACCACTCCTCCCAAGATTCCCCCTCACACTCACAGGCAATCTCAGGAACACTTGACCCTTCTCAGACAAAATGTCCAAGCCCTTCTTCTCAAGGGGGACATAGAGCCTGCACCACCACCACATCAAAGGGCATAAGTATACTCCCTAAACTTCCTGATCCCCAAAAAGGACTGCTCTCTCAGGCCACTTCCATATGGTCACCCTTCAGGACGACATTCCACTCTTTATGACCTCTCTAGATCTAAAGGACACCTACTTTAACATTTCAATTCAACCTGCACATCGAACATTCTTATGATTCCTTATTGCAGGAAGACACTACCAATTCAAGGCCCTTCCATTCAATGTCACTACCGCTCCCAGGGTATTCACAAAATTCTTAGCAGTAGGCGCCACACACCTGAGAAGGCAAACCATTCATGTGTTTCCCTATTTCAATGACTGGCTCTTCAAAGCCAGCACATTCCGCCAGTGTCGACAACCCAATCAGTTAACAGTGGCTCTCCTTCGCAACCTAGGCTTCACTCTCAACATTCCCAAATATCATCTTCAGCCCCTGCAGGTGCAACCTCACTTAGGGGTGGTCTTGAATGCTGAGATATGGTTGGCATATCCCAACTCAGCTCATGTCCAGAATGTTCGGACCCTTCTCTCTCAGTTTCAGGAAAATCATACTTACAAAGTCCGGGCCATTATGCGCCTGTTGGGGATGATGGCCTCCGACATCTCCTTCATTCCACATGCCAGACTACACATGGGTCCCCTACAACAGTGTTTGTGTAGCCAGTGGTCTCAATCACAGGGTCACTTGGAAGATCCAGTGTTGTTAGACCGACACACTCACCATTCTCTGCAGTGGCGGAACACCAACAACCTCTTGAAGGGGCTGCCCTTTCTAGAGCTTGTGCCTCTGTCACATTGATCACAGACGCATCACTCACAGTTTGGGGTGCTCACCTTCAAGACCTGACAGTACAGGGCCTCTGGGATGCCAGTCTCCAGTCCCTATACATCCATTACCTAGAGCTTCAAGCAGTATTCCTAACTCTGAAAGCATTCCTTCCTCTCCTGTCTCACAAGGTCATCTTAGTCCACACGGACAACATGACAGCCATGTATTACTTACAGAAACAGGGGCACATGGTCTTTTGAGCTCTCACAACTCTCTCAGACCATATGGAAGTGGGTCATTCACCACCACATTCATCTGGTGCCGGAGTACCTGCCTGGGACGGACAGCGACTTTGCAGACCTGCTCAACAGGATGCAGCAACAAATCCACAAGTGAGAACTCCACCCACAAGTCCTTCAGTCATACTTCACAAAGTGGGTATCTCCTGACATAGACCTTTTCACATCAGCAGAAAACGCAAAATGCCTAAGCTTCACCTCGTCAGCACTCTGTGGATGAATTGGTCAGGTGTATTTGCTTGTGCTTTTCCATTTCTCCCTATCATTCCATTTCTGGTTTGTAGGATCAGGCAAACATCTCTCACCATGATCCTTGGGGCTCCCTCTTGGGCACTCCAGCCTTGGTTCACCACACTCCTGGATCTATCATTAGTCCCACATGAGAAGCTCCCCAACAGGCCAGACCTTTTCAGTCAAAATCAAGGACAAATCAGACATCCATGCCCCAAGTCACTCAACCTTGTGATATGGCTCCCGAGGTCATAGAGTTTGGCTACTTAGGCTTGCCTGCAGAATGTATGGATATTCTTAAGGAAGTCTGTAGACCTACTTCTTACTAAAGCCTGTTATGCTGCAAATTGAAAACGTTTTGTTTGCTACTGCCAACCCAAGAGCATTGACCCCTTGAAATCTACAGTACAAGGAATCGTCTGTTAGTTGCTGCACTTACAGAAAGCAAATCTAGCTTATAATTGTATTTGACTCCATCTCACAGCTATAGCTACATATCTACAGAACAGACTACATATTTCCTTGTTCAGAATCCCAATCATTAAGGCTTTAGTGCAAGGTCTAAAACATGTAATTCCACCTAGGGTACCTCCTGCACCATAGTGGAACCTTAACATTGTGCTCACCAGACTCATGGGCCCCCCATTTGAACCACTCCATTCATGTCCACTTCAATTCCTTTCTTAGAAGGTGGCTTTCTCCCTATAGTGCTTTCAAAGTTTCATATTAACCAGTCAGTTGAACTACCAGTCATCTTCCCACAACCAGACTCTGTTGCAGAAAGAGCCCTTCACATTAAAAATTAAAAAGAGCCCTCATGTTCTATATTGCTACCCATAAAGCACACTCTACTGGGAAAAAGGGTGCTACTATGGCCTTCCTTGGAAACATTCATATACCTGACGTTTGTAAGGCAGCCACATGGTCCAATCCATACACATTCACAAAACACTACTGTGTGGATGTGGTAGCACCCCAGCAAACCAAAATAGGTTGGACTGTGCCACGTACGCTTTTCCTGTAAACTGCAACTCTTAAAGGCTAGCCAGAGCTTTACTGCCAATGCAGAGCATGTGTGTCTACAGCCACACATACCATCCAATGGATTAACTTCCTTACCCAGTAAGCATCTGTTCTTAGCATATAGTGCTGTAGATTCACATGCTCCATCCCTCCTCTCTGGAATTCTGTGGCTGTTGCAATTACATTATATTTGTACGTGTGCATTTACTTTTTGGATGGACATCTCTTTCTCTGTACTTTACTTCCTTGCACTCCTTTCTCACCCACCTTCAGAAAAATAATCTAACAGAGCGGTTGATGCCCATACGCAATCTCACTGAGAGGAGGAGTCTCTCGATCTTGTGACTCAGAACACTTCTTCGAAGAAAAACAACTTGCACCCCTCCAGACCCAACACTAGCTGGCAGGAGTATGCAGAGCATGTGAATCTACACATGATAGACGTATGAGCACCATCCAGTCCACTATCCATGCTACTCAAGAATTTTATATGTACTTATGTCCACACATCGGTCTTTCTAACTATCCAGTATAGTCACCGTTGAGAGCTGTACATTTTAGCTCTTGCATTCATTTTTATGGTTTGTGAACTAACCCAAGATTAATGAGTCTTATTGCAATAAAAAAGATAGAATGGGAGCAAAAAGAGAAAAGCTCGAGCAAATGGAAAAAGAGCGATATGAGTACTAGCAATGGAAAGCTAGAGGACTGACTGTGGGGAAATAGAGAAGCGTAACTAGAAGGGCATGGGAAGGCAGGGATCGCAGTGTAGAGAAAACTGAAGTAAGGAAGTCTATGTGTAGAGAATGGAAGGAGAGAGGGTGAACACCAGGGAATCAAGGCAGCAGGGCCAAGTGTGGAAATGAAAGAAGTGTGAATGCAGTGAATGAGAATGGACTTTTGTTCCAGTAATTGGAAACGAAAGGGCTATGTGGGATAAGGTTAGAGGAAAAAAGGAGGGGTTTCAGTGCAGGGAGACCTGAAGGACAAAAGATTAAGAATAGGCGAAATTGGTGAAGAGGGGTAAGTGCAAGGGCATTGAAAGGGGATAGACCTCTACTAGGACTGGAATGAGAGCACAGGCTAGGACTCTTGAAAGGAAAGGCAAATAAGTGTAGCATGACTATAAGGAGGCTTAAGTAGAGGAAAATTAACTACGGAGTGCTAAATATAGGGAAAATAGAAGGAGAGGTCAAAATGGTGGTGCTAATGGATAAGAGGAAACCAAATGTACAGAATAGAATGGTAAGGACTAAGTGTAGACTACAGTGGTTTAATTGCAGTAGGGAGAGTAGGCTAAGTGCAGGGAATGGTTAGGGGGCAGGAGTGTGAAGTAAATTGAACGGAGAGAGAAGTTCTTGTTAAAGGAATTTAAAGAGGGCCAGACAGAGGGCAGGGGGAAAGAAAGTGGAGGGAACAGGGCATTGATGTAATAAAAGGTGAAAGGACTGAATGCTGAGAAATGGAGTATGTTTTAGAAGAATTTGGTTTCCATTGTGTTTCCCCATTTATATTTGCAGTTCCAGCAGGTGCAAAACAGCATGATGAGAATTTCAGCCACAGACAAGACGGATGCAAGGTAGGCATCTTGGTGTATTAGCATTTATAGGATGAGGTCTGTAATGGCCAGTGTTCAACATTCCTCGAAGTAAAAGTAAATCCCCATACCCACCTGTGGCACCAGTGCATAAAAAGGTCACTGGTCATAATGCGTACTATTGACAGTGCTCATGAGTGTTGTTGCTTTGACACACTGCCATTGGAAAAAAAGCAAAGAACACTTATGACATATTTTCTAATAATGTAAGGTATACTGTTACATCAAGTAGAGGATTTAGAAAATTGTTTTGTATAATGGAAGTCTGAGAATAATGTTTATCATTGATGTAGGATCGTAATCAAAGCTATATGCTGTGGCTGGTGCTCCCACCAGAGATCCCTTTTGAAGCCTGGGTGGTCCAGCAGCAACATAGGCATGTCTGACGCTGGTGCCTCTTTAACATTACTAGATGGAAAAGTCCTAGAGATGGATCATATTGGTACACAAGAAGCTCTTCAAAGCTAGACTAGCATACAGATGTCTAGTTGACCATGTGGTCAATATGTTATACTGCCTGTAGGAAAGTACCCCTTTTTTCTATGCTCACTCCCACTTTTTGCCTGGTAATTGATGAGATTCTGACTGAAACTGCACTGGATTCCTGCTAACCAGGTCCCCAGTGCCAGACCTCTTTCCCAAAAACGGTGCAATTGTTCCCAGATTGGCAATACATTTGCCCCCCTATAAATCCGAAGTAAATGGTACACCTGGTACCTAGGGCATGGGTACCAAAGAGGGTTCCGAAGGGCAGCAGCAAGTGTTGTGCCACCATCAGGGACCCCTCACCTAGCACATGCAGACTCCCATTCCCGGCTGTGTGTCTTGGTGCAGCTAAGTTGGCTCTGTATGCACTATTTCAAAGTAAGGAATAGTATGCACAGAGTCCAAGAGTTCCCCTTAGAGGTAAGATAGTGGCAAAAAGAGATAATTCTAATGCTCTATTTTGTGGTAGTGTGGTCGAGCAGTAGGCTTATCAGAGGGTAGTGTGGTCGAGCAGTAGGCTTATGAGAGGGTAGTGTTAAGCATTTGTTGTACACACACAGGCAATAAATGAGGAACACACACTCAGACACAATTCCAGGCCAATAGGTTTTTGTATAGAAAAATATATTTTCTTAGTTTATTTTAAGAACCACAGGTTCAAGATTTACAAGTAATACTTTAAATGAAAGGTACTTCACTTAGGAACTTTAGGAACTTTGAATTAGCAAAATAGCATATGCAGCTTTCACATAAATGACAAATAGCTATTTTAAAACTAGACACTTAGTGCAAGTTTCAACAGTTCCTGGGGGAGGTAAGTGTTTGTTAGTTTTTGCAGGTAAGTAAACCACCTACGGGGTTCAAAATTGGGTCCAAGGTAGCCCACTGTTGGGGGTTCAGGGCAACCCCAAAGTTACCACACCAGCAGCTCAGGGCCGGTCAGGTGCAGAGGTCAAAGTGGTGCCCAAAACACATAAGCTTCAATGGAGAAGGGGGTGCTCCGGTTCCAGTCTGCCAGCAGGTAAGTACCCGCGTCTTCGTAGGGCAGACCAGGGGGGGTTTATAGGGCACCGGGGGGGACACAAGTCCACACAGAAAGTACACCCTCAGCGGCACGGGGGCGGCCGGGTGCAGTGTGCAAACAAGCGTCAGGTTCGCAATAGGATTCAATGGGAGACCAAGGTGTCTCTTCAGTGATGCAGGCAAGGGGGGGGCTCCTCGGGGTAGCCACCACCTGGGCAAGGGAGGGGGCCACCTGGGGGTCGCTCCTGCACTGGAAATCGGATCCTTCAGGTCCTGGGGGCTGCGGATGCAGAGTCTTTACCAGGTGTCTGGTCTTTGAAGCAGGCAGTCGAGGTCAGCGGGAGCCTCGGGATTCCCTCTGCAGGCGTCGCTGTGGGGGCCAGGGGGGTCAACTCTGGCTACTCACGGTCTTGTAGTCGCCGGGGAGTCTTCCCTGTGGTGTTTGTTCTCCACAAGTCGAGCCGGGGGCGTCGGGTGCAGAGTGCAAAGTCTCACGCTTCAGGCGGGAAACGTGTGTTGTTTCAAAGTTGCTTCTTTGTTGCAAAGTTGCAGTCTTTGTGGAACAGAGCCGCTGTCCTCAGGAGTTCTTGGTCCTTCTAGATGCAGGGCAGTCCTCTGAGGCTTCAGAGGTCGCTGGTCCCTGTGGAACGCGTCGCTGGAGCAGTGTCTTTAGAAGTGGGGAGACAGGCCGGTAGAGCTGGGGCCAAAGCAGTTGGTGTCTCCGTCTTCTCTGCAGGGTTTTTCAGCTCAGCAGTCCTTCTTTGTCTTAGGTTGCAGGAATCTAGTTTCCTAGGTTCTGGGGAGCCCCTAAATACTGAATTTAGGGGCGTGTTGCCAATGGCTACTAGCCCTGAGGGTGGCTACACCCTCTTTGTGCCTCCTCCCTAAGGGGAGGGGGGCCCATTCCTATCCCTATTGGGAGAATCCTCCATCTGCAAGATAGAGGATTTCTAAAAGTCAGAGTCACCTCAGCTCAAGACACCTTATGGGCTTGGTGCCTCCTCCTTGTTTTTCTCATTATCTCCTCCGGCCTTGCCGCCAAAAGTGGGGCCGTGGCCGGAGGGGGCGGGCAACTCCACTAGCTGGAGTGCCCTGGGGTGCTGTAACAAAGGGGGTGAGCCTTTGAGGCTCACCGCCAGGTGTTACAGTTCCTGCAGGGGGAGGTGAGAAGCATCTCCACCCAGTACAGGCTTTGTTACTAGCCACAGAGTGACAAAGGCACTCTCCCCATGTGGCCAGCAACATGTCTGGTGTGTGGCAGGCTGCTAAAACCAGTCAGCCTACACGGGTAGTCGGTTAAAGTTTCAGGGGGCACCTCTAAGGTGCCCTCTGGGGTGTATGTTACAATAAAATGTACACTGGCATCAGTGTGCATTTATTGTGCTGAGAAGTTTGATACCAAACTTCCCAGTTTTCAGTGTAGCCATTATGGTGCTGTAGAGTTCGTGCATGACAGAGTCCCAGACCATATACTCTTATGGCTACCCTGCACTTACAATGTCAAAGGTTTTGCTTAGACACTGTAGGAGCATAGTGCTCATGCACTTATGCCCTCACCTATGGTATAGTGCACCCTGCCTTAGGGCTGTAAAGCCTGCTAGAGGGGTGACTTATCTATACCTGCAGGCAGTGTGAGGTTGGCATGGCACCCTGAGGGGAGTGCCATGTTGACTTAGGGGGTCATTCTGACCCTGGCGGTAAAAACCGCCAGGGCCGACGACCGCGGGAGCACCGCCAACAGGCTGGCGGTGCTCCGATGGGCATTCTGACCGCGGCGGTACAGCCGCGGTCAGAAACGGAAAACCGGCGGTGCACCGCCGGTTTCCCGCTGCCCTGGGGAATCCTCCATGGCGGCGCAGCTTGCTGCGCCGCCATGGGGATTCCGAGCCCCATACCGCCATCCTGTTCCTGGCGGTTTTGGCCGCCAGGAAGAGAATGGCGGTATGGGGTGTCGTGGGGCCCCTGGGGGCCCCTGCAGTGCCCATGCCAATGGCATGGGCACTGCAGGGGCCCCCGTAACAGGGCCCCACAAAGATTTTCAGTGTCTGCCATGCAGACACTGAAAATTGCGACGGGTGCAACTGCACCCGTCGCACCCCTTCCACTCCGCCGGCTCCATTCGGAGCCGGCATCCTCATGGAAGGGTGTTTCCCGCTGGGCTGGCGGGTGGCCTTCTGGCGGTCGCCCGCCAACCCAGCGGGAAACCCAGCATAACCGCGGCGGTCTTTTGACCGCGCAGCCGTATTCGGGCGATCCCCGCCAGACCGGCGGCTACCGCCGCCGGCCAGGGTCAGAATGAGGCCCTTAGTCTTTTTATCCCCACTAGCACACACAAGCTGGCAAGCAGTGTGTCTGTGCTGAGTGAGGGGTCCCCAGGGTGGCATAAGACATGCTGCAGCCCTTAGAGGCCTTCCCTGGCATCAGGGCCCTTGGTACCAGGGGTACCAGTTACAAGGGACTTACCTGGATGCCAGGGTGTGCCAATTGTGGAAACAAAAGTACAAGTTAGGGAAAGAACACTGGTGCTAGGCCCTGGTTAGCAGGCCTCAGCACACTTTCAAATCATAACTTGGCATCAGCAAAGGCAAAAGGTCAGGGGGTAACCATGCCAAGGAGGCATTTCCTTACACACACACACCCCCCTCCTCCCCCCAAACGAAAGAGGATGAGACTAACTTTTCCCAAGAGAGTCTTCATTTTCTAAGTGGAAGAACCTGGAAAGGCCATCTGCATTGGCATGGGCAGTCCCAGGTCTGTGTTCCACTATAAAGTCCATTCCCTGTAGGGAGATGGACCACCTCAACAGTTTTGGATTTTCACCTTTCATTTGCATAAGCCATCTGAGAGGTCTGTGGTCAGTCTGAACTACAAAGTGAGTACCAAAGAGGTATGGTCTCAGCTTCTTCAGGGACCAAACCACAGCAAAGGCCTCCCTCTCAATGGCACTCCAACGCTGCTCCCTGGGGTGTAACCTCCTGCTAATGAAAGCAACAGGCTGGTCAAGGCCATCATCATTTGTTTGGGGCAAAACTGCCCCTATCCCATGTTCAGAGGCATCAGTCTGCACAATGAACTGCTTGGAGTAATCTGGAGCTTTGAGAACTGGTGCTGTGCACATTGCTTGTTTCAGGGTGTCAAAGTCCTGTTAGCATTCTACAGTCCAGTTTACTTTCTTGGACATTTTCTTGGAGGTAAGTTCTGTGAGGGGTGTCACTATAGATCCATATCCCTTAACAAACCTCCTGTAGTACCCAGTCAAGCCAAGGAATGCCTTGACTTGAGTCTGGGTATTTGGAGCTGCCCAGTCCAGAATAGTCTGGATCTTAGGCTGGAGTGGCTGAACTTGGCCTCCACCTACAAGGTGTCCCGAGTAAATCACAGTTCCCTGCCCTATCTGGCATTTGGATGCCTTGATAGAGAGGCCTACTGCTTACAGAGCCTTCAAAACCTTCTTCAGGTGGACCAGGTGATCCTGCCAGCTGGAGCTAAAGACAGCAATATCGTCAAGATCGGCTGCACTTAAGGACTCCAAGCCAGCAAGGACTTGATTCACCAACCTTTGGAAGGTGGCAGGGGCATTCTTTAAACCAAAGTGCATAACAGTAAACTGATAATGCCCATCAGGTGTGGAGAATGGTGTCTTTTCTTTTCCTCCTTGTGCCATTTTGATTTGCCAGTAGCCTGCTGTCAAGTCAAAGGTACTTGAGAATTTGGCAGCACCTAGTTTGTCTATCAGTTCATCTGCCCTTGGAATGGGATGGGCATCTGTCTTGGTGACAGAACTAAGTCCTCTGTAGTCCACACAAAACCTCACCTCTCTCTTTCCATCTTTGGTGTGAGGTTTGGGGACTAAGACCACTGGGCTAGCCCACGGGCTGTCAGAGTGCTCAATGACTCCCAATTCCAGCATCTTGTGGACTTCCACTTTGATGCTTTCCTTAACTTGGTCAGACTGTCTGAATATTTTGTTTTTGACAGGCATGCTGTCTCCTGTGTCCACATCATGGGTACACAGGTGTGTCTGACCAGGGGTTAGGAAAAAGAGCTCAGCAAACTGTTGCAGGACCTTCCTACAGTCAGATTGATGTTGGCCAGAGAGGGTGTCTGAATAGATCACTCCATCTACTGAGCCATCTTTAGGGTCTGTGGAGAGGAGATCAGGGAGAGGTTCACTCTCAGCTTCCTGGTCCTCATCTGTTACCATCAACAGATTCACATCTGCCCTGTCATGGAAGAACTTGAGGCGGTTCACATGGATCACCCTTTTGGGGGCCCTGCTAGTGCCTAGGTCCAGCAGGTAGGTGACCTGACTCTTCTTTTCTAGCACTGGGTAAGGGCCACTCCATCTGTCCTGAAGTGCCCTAGGAGCCATAGGCTCCAGAACCCAGACTTTCTGCCCTGGCTGAAATTCAACCATTGCAGCCTTTTGGTCATACCAAAACTTCTGGAACTGTTGGCTGGCCTCAAGGTTTTTTCTTGCCTTTTCCATATACTCTGCCATCCTTGAACGTAGGCCTAGTACATAGTCCACTATATCTTGCTTAGGCTCATGAAGAGGTCTCTCCCAGCCTTCTTTCACAAGAGCTAGTGGTCCCCTTACAGGATGGCCAAACAGAAGTTCAAAGGGGGAAAACCCTACTCCCTTCTGAGGCACCTCTCTGTAGGCGAAAAGCAGACATGGCAAGAGGACATCCCATCTCCTTTTGAGTTTTTCAGGGAGCTCCATGATCATGCCTTTCAATGTCTTGTTGAACCTTTCAACAAGATCATTGGTTTGTGGATGATATGGTGTGGTGAATTTGTAAGTCACCCCACACTCATTCCACATGTGTTTCAGGTATGCTGACATAAAGTTGGTACCTCTGTCAGACACCACCTCCTTAGGAAATCCCACTCTGGTAAAAATACCAATGAGTGCTTTGGCTACTGCAGGGGCAGTAGTCGACCTAAGGGGAATTGCTTCAGTGTATCTAGTAGCATGATCCACTACTACTAGTATGTATTGGTTCCCTGAGGCTGTGGGAGGTTCAAGTGGACCCACTATGTCCACACCCACTCTTTCAAAGGGGACCCCACCACTGGAAGTGGAATGAGGGGGGCCCTTGGGTGTCCACCTGTCTTACCACTGGCTTGACAGGTGGCACAGGAGACACAAAACTCCTTGACCTTCTGGGACATGTTGGGCCAATAGAAGTGGTTGACTAATCTCTCCCACGTCTTGGTCTGTCCCAAATGCCCAGCAAGAGGAATATCATGAGCTAAGGTCAGAATGAACTCCCTAAACTCCTGAGGCACTACCACTCTCCTAGTGGCACCAGGTTTGGGATCTCTTGCCTCAGTGTAAAGGAGTCCATCTTCCCAATAGACTCTATGTTTTCCTGTTATTTTTCCTTTGGACTCTTCAGCAGCTTGCTGCCTAAGGCCTTCAAGAGAGGGACAGGTTTCTTGCCCCTTACACATCTGCTCCCTTGAGGGTCCCCCTGGGCCTAGGAGCTCAACCTGATAAGGTTCTAACTCCATGGGCTAAGTTCCCTCAGAGGGCAGAACTTCTTCATGAGAAGAGAGGTTCTCTTTTTCTTGTTGTGTTGAAACTGGTTCCTCAGTTTTCTTTCCTTTTCTCTTGGAGGGTTGGGCCCTTTTTCTAGGCTCCAACACCACTTTTTCACCCTGAACCTTGCACTGTGCCCTTGTCTTGACACACACCAGTTCAGGGATACCCAGCATGGCTGCATGGGTCTTCAGTTCTACCTCAGCCCATGCTGAGGACTCCAGGTCATTTCCAAGCAGTCTACAGGGATATTTGAGGAGACCACCACCTGTTTCAGGCCATTGACCCCTCCCCATTCTAAAGTTACCATAGCCATGGGATGTACTTTAGTCTGATTGTCAGCGTTGGTGACTGGATAAGTTTGTCTAGCCAGGTATTGACCAGGGGAAACCAGTTTCTCTGTCACCATGGTGACACTGGCACCTGTATCCCTCAGGCCTTCTACACTTGTCCCATTAATTAAGAGCTGCTGCCTGTATATTTGCATATTAGGGGGCCAGGCAGCCAGTGTGGCTAAGTCCACCCCACCCTCAGAGACTAATGTAGCTTCAGTGTGAACCCTGATTTGCTCTGGGCACACTGTTGATCCCACTTGGAGACTGGCCATTCCAGTGTTAGCTGGAGTAGAGTTTGAAGTGGAACCTTTCTTGGGACAGGCCTTGTCTCCAGTTTGGTGTCCTGGCTGATTACAGCTACGACACCAGGCCTTTTTGGGATCAAAGTTTTTACCCTTGTACCCAAAATTGGATTGTGAAGAGGCTCTGGGCCCTCCCTCCTGAGCAGGTTTTTGGGGCCCTGTAGAAGACTCTTTACTATTTTTCCCTTTGGATGTCTCAACACTCTTCCCCTGGGGAGTCTTTGTGACCCCTTTATTTTGGTCACCCCCTGTGGAAGTCTTGGTCACCCTAGTCTAGACCCAATGGTCCGCCTTCTTTCCCAATTCTTGGGGAGAAATTGGTCCTAGGTCTACCAGATGCTGATGCAGTTTATCATTGAAACAATTACTTAACAGGTGTTCTTTCACAAATAAATTGTACAGCCCATCATAATCATTTACACCACTGCCTTGAATCCAACCATCCAGTGTTTTCACGTAGTAGTCAACAAAATCAACCCAGGTCTGGCTCTAGGATTTTTGAGCCCCCCTGAACCTAATTCTATACTCCTCAGTGGAGAATCCAAAGCCCTCAATCAGGGTAGCCTTCATGAGGTCATAGGATTCTGCATCTTTTCCAAAGAGTGTGAGGACTCTATCCCTACACTTTCCAGTGAACATTTCCCAAAGGAGAGCACCCCAGTGAGATCTATTTACTTTTCTGGTTGCACAAGCCCTCTCAAAAGCTGTGAACCATTTGCTGATGTCATCACCATCTTCATATTTAGTTACAATCCCTTTAGGGATTTTCAACATGTCAGGAGAATCTCTGACCCTATTTATGTTGCTGCCACCATTGATGGGACCTAAGCCTATCTCTTGTCTTTCCCTTTCTATGGCTAGGAGCTGTCTCTCTAAAGCCAATCTTTTGACCATCCTGGCTAACAGTAGGTCATCTTCACTGAGGCTATCCTCAGTGATTTCAGAGGTGCTGGACCCTCATGTGAGAGAAGCAGCATCTCTGACTATCACATTTGGAGTCAGAGTTTGAGGAGCCCTGGCCTCCCTAACTAGGACTGGAGGTGGGACTTCCTCCACATCATTAGCTTCCCCCTCTGGGAGATCATCCTCAGAGGGGTTGTTCTTGGCAAACTCTGCCAAAAGCTCCTGGAGCTGTATTTTGGTAGGGTTTGAACCAGTCTTAATCTTTTTTATTTTGCAGAGAGACCTTAACTCTGACATCCTAAGATTCAGGTAAGGGGTGACGTCGAGTTCCATCACATTCTCTTCTGCATTAGACATTATGTTTCTAAAAGTTGGAATACTTTTTAAGAATCTAAAACTATCTCTAGAACTTAATTCAAACTTTTACAAAACTTTTAAACTCTAAAAGAAATGCTAACAGGGACTAACACAAGGCCCTAGCAGGACTTTTAAAAATTTAGAAAAATAGCTTAAATTTCAAAAATCAGTTTCTAATGACAATTTTTGGAATTTAGTCGTGTGATCAGGTATTGGCTAAGTAGTCCAGCAAATGCAAAGTCTTGTACCCCACCGCTGATCCACCAATATAGGAAGTTGGCTCTGTATGCACTATTTCAAAGTAAGGAATAGTATGCACAGAGTCCAAGGGTTCCCCTTAGAGGTAAGATAGTGGCAAAAAGAGATAATTCTGATGCTCTATTTTGTGGTAGTGTGGTCGAGCACTAGGCTTATCAGAGGGTAGTGTGGTCGAGCAGTAAGCTTATGAGAGGGTAGTGTTAAGCATTTGTTGTACACACACAGGCAATAAATGAGGAACACACACTCAGAGACAACTCCAGGCCAATAGGTTTTTGTATAGAAAAATATATTTTCTTGGTTTATTTTAAGAACCACAGGTTCAAGATTTACAAGTAATACTTTAAATGAAAGGTACTTCACTTAGGAACTTTAGGAACTTTGAATTAGCAAAATAGCATATACAGTTTTCAAATAAATGACATATAGCTATTTTAAAACTAGGCACTTAGTGCAATTTTCAACAGTTCCTGGGGGAGGTAAGTGTTTGTTAGTTTTTGCAGGTGAGTAAACCACCTACGGGGTTCAAAATTGGGTCCAAGGTAGCCCACCGTTGGGGGTCAGGGCAACCCCAAAGTTACCACACCAGCAGCTCAGGGCCGGTCAGGTGCAGAGGTCAAAGTGGTGCCCAAAACACATAGGCTTCAATGGAGAAGGGGGTGCCCCGGTTCCAGTCTGCCAGCAGGTAAGTACCCGCGTCTTCGGAGGGCAGATCAGGGGGGTTTTGTAGGGCACCGGGGGGACAGAAGTCCATACAGAAAGTACACCCTCAGCGGCACGGGGTCGGCCGGGTGCAGTGTGCAAACAAGCGTTGGGTTCGCAATAGGATTCAATGGGAGACCAAGGGGTCTCTTCAGCTATGCAGGCAGGCAAGGGGGGGGCTCCTTGGGATAGCCACCACCTGGGCAAGGGAGAGGGCCACCTGGGGGTCGCTCCTGCACTGGAGGTCAGATCCTTCAGGTCCTGGGGGCTGCGGATGCAGAGTCTTTACCAGGTTTCGGGTCTTTAAAGCAGGCAGTCGCGGTCAGGGGGAGCCTCGGGATTCCCTCTGCAGGCGTCGCTGTACGGGCTCAGGGGAGTCAACTCTGGCTACTCACGGTCTCGTAGTCGCCGGGGAGTCCTCCCTGTGGTGTTTGTTCTCCACAAGTCGAGCCGGGGGCGTCGGGTGCAGAGTGCAAGTCTCACGCTTCCGGCGGGAAACGTGTGTTGTTTCAAAGTTGCTTCTTTGTTGCCTTGAGGGGAGTGCCATGTCGACTTAGTCATTTTATCCCCACCAGCACACACAAGCTGGCAAGCAGTGTGTCTGTGCTGAGTGAGGGGTCCCCAGGGTGGCATAAGACATGCTGCAGCCCTTAGAGACCTTCCCTGACATCAGGGCCCTTGGTACCAGGGGTACCATTTACAAGGGACTTACCTGGATGCCAGGGTGTGCTCAGGGTGCCATGCCAACCTCACACTGCCTGTGGCATAGGTAAGTCACCCCTCTAGCAGGCCTTACAGCCCTAAGGCAGGGTGCACTATACCACAGGTGAGGGCATAGGTGCATGAGCACTATGCCCCTACAGTGTCTAAGCAAAACCTTAGACATTGTAAGTGCATAGTAGCCATAAGAGTATATGGTCTGGGAGTCTGTCAAAAACGAACTCCACAGCTCCATAATGGCTACACTGAATACTGGGAAGATTGGTATCAAACTTCTCAGAATAATAAACCCACACTGATGCCAGTGTTGGATTTATTAAAAAATGCACACAGTGGGCATCTTAGAGATGCCCCCTGTATTTTACCCAATTGTTCAGTGCAGGACTGACTGGTCTGTGCCAGCCTGCTGCTGAGAGACGAGTTTCTGACCCCATGCGGTGAGAGCCTTTGTGCTCTCTGAGGACAGAAACAAAGCCTGCTCTGGGTGGAGGTGCTTCACACCTCCCCCCTGCAGGAACTGTAACACCTAGCAGTGAGCTTCAAAGGCTCAAGCTTCGTGTTACAATGCTCCAGGGCACTCCAGCTAGTGGAGATGCCCGCCCTCTGGACACAGCCCCCACTTTTGGCGGCAAGTCCAGGAGAGATAATGAGAAAAACAAGGAGGAGTCACTGGCCAGTCAGACAGCCCCTAAGGTGTCCTGAGCTGAGGTGACTCTGACTTTTAGAAATCCTCCATCTTGCAGATGGAGGATTCCCCCAATAGGATTAGGGATGTGTCCCCCTCCCCTCAGGGAGGAGGCACAAAAAGGGTGTAGCCACCCTCAGGGCTAGTAGCCATTGGCTACTAACCCCCCAGACCTAAACACCCCCCTAAATCGAGTATTTAGGGGCTCCCAGAACCTAGGAAATCAGATTCCTGCAACCTAAGAAGAAGAGGACTGCTAAGCTGAAAAACCCTGCAGAGAAGACAGAGACACCAACTGCTTTGGCCCCAGCTCTACCGGCCTGTCTCCCCACTTCTAAAGACACTGCTCTAGCGATGCTCTCCCCAGGGACCAGCGACCTCTGAAGCCTCAGAGGACTGCCCTGCATCTAGAAGGACCAAGAACTCCCGAGGACAGCGGCTCTGTTCACCCAAGACTGCAACTTTGTAACAAAGGAGCAACTTTAAAACAACTTGCGTTTCCCGCCGGAAGCGTGAGACTTGACACTCTGCACCCGATGCCCCCGGCTCGACTTGTGGAGAACAATCACTTCAGGGAGGACTCCCCGGCGACTGCGAGACCGTGAGTAGCCAGAGTTGCCCCCCCTGAGTCCCCACAGCAACGCCTGCAGAGGGAATCCCGAGGCTCCCCCTGACCGCGACTGCCTGCTTCTCAGAACCCGACGCCAGGTAGGGACACTGCACCCGCAGCCCCCAGGACCTGAATGATCCGAACTCCAGTGCAGGAGTGACCCCCAGGAGGCCCTCTCCCTTGCCCAGGTGGTGGCTACCCCAAGGAGCGCCCCCCTTGCCTGCCTGCATCGCTGAAGAGACCCCTTGGTCTCCCATTGAAACCTATTGAAAACCTGACGCATGTTGCACAAGGCACCCGGCCGCCCCCGTGCTGCTGAGGGTGTACTTTCTGTGTGGACTTGTGTCCCCCCGGTGCCCTACAAAACCCCCCTGGTCTGCCCTCCGAAGACGTGGGTACTTACCTGCTGGCAGACTGGAACCGGGGCACCCCCTTCTCCATTGAAGCCTATGCGTTTTGGGCACCACTTTGACCTCTGCACCTGACCGGCCCTGAGCTGCTGGTTTGGTAAATTTGGGGTTGCTCTGAACCCCCAACGGTGGGCTACCTTGGACCCAAACTTGAACCCCGTAGGTCGTTTACTTACCTGCAAAAACTAACAAACTCTTACTCACCCTAGGAACTGTTGAAAATTGCACTGTCTAGTTTTAAAATAGCTATATGTGATTTATGTGAAAACTGTGTATGCTATTTTGATTATTCAAAGTTCCTAAAGTACCTACATGCAATACCTTTCATTTGAAGTATTACATGTAAATCTTGAACCTGTGGTTCTTAAAATAAACTAAGAAAATATATTTTTCTATACAAAAACCTATTGGCCTGGAATTGTCTCTGAGTGTGTGTTCCTCATTTATTGCCTGTGTGTGTACAACAAATACTTAACACTACTCCTTTGATAAGCCTACTGCTCGACCACACTACCACAAAATAGAGCATTAGTATTATCTCTTTTTGCCACTATCTTACCTCTAAGGGGAACCCTTGGACTCTGTGCATACTATTCCTTACTTTGAAATAGTGCATACAGAGCCAACTTCCTACAGTGTGGATCTCCTTCTTGAGTCATGTGTCTCATTTATTGGCTGTGTGTGTATTTTCAGATGTCTAACATCCTCTCTGATAAGGATAAGGATAAGGCTAAGGCTGCTTGATCACAGTACCCCTTAAAAAGAGCACCTTGGGGTTGCTAGAGCAAGCTCCTGTCCACTAATAAGGGAACCCCCGATATATCACCTTTTGACATATCATCTTATGAGTCCGCTTCCTACATTGTCTAGTTATCCTCATTCGCTAGAGCCTCAGCTGGTTCTCTAGAGTATGCCCTTTGTTCTGGCTGAAACTCACTGGATGCTTGTTTGCTAGATCCCTCTCCTCCCTTCTTCCATTTCTTGTCAAGCTTGCATGGGCCATTGACTATGTTTTTGATCAAACTAGCACACTACATTTGAAGCCTTATTCTGATTTTGCTCTTTGGGTATTAAAACAGTGATGGGTGCAAGGGTCTGGGAAAGTAAGGATAGAGACTGTTGCTATGTTGTGTTTGAGCAACACAAAGGAGGAAGGCGCCTTTCTGACTTTTTTTGTTGGTCTATTTGCACACTTATAGGGAACTTGACCCTATTCTTGCTGAGGTAGCTCTGATGAGTGCCCGTAGTGAGTTGTACCTCCGCTTCCTGAAACGTCGCATCACTGCTGATTTCGAGGTGGGAGATTCAATGGCATCCGAAGAGGTGAAGCAAGGTAAAATCGTACCCTGGCCCGTTCTTAGCCTACTGACAAAATCCAGTGTATATCCTTCCGATTTGCAAAGATTTGTTGTAAGTGTTCTTCCATTGAGTAATTACTTACACATTCTATAGCATAGTTCACATGGCTATGAATCCCACACACCAGTTCATTTTTTGATTCTTCTATACCACACCATGTATATTTCTCACTGAGTTTAAAGCATTCCAACCCTTCCTCTCATACATTGAGTTTATTGGTTCCCTCTTATTGGTGTGCTCTTCTCTGATCCACCCACAGCACTGTTAGCTTCTCTGCTCCCCAAAGCACTCCTGCATATGTTATGTTGCATATCCCAATAGCTCTCTCTCCCTGTCCTTGTTGTCTCTTTCAGCCTCTTCCCCACCTCATTGGCAGAGTCTATTACACAGCTCTTTCTTTCCATGAAACACCCCCAACCAGTTCACATTGCATTTATAGGCTTCCCCTTCAAGCTTGATAATGTTTGGCATGGTGTGTTTCTTGAGTACTCTTGCTCTGCAGTTATTTTTGACTCCTGTTACCCTAAATGGATTTCTTGACTTTTTCTAGTCTTCCAATTTTTGAGTCCTCTTTCTTGTTGCAATATCTTCCAATTTTTGAGTTCTCTTTCTTGTTGCAATATTTTCCTTGACGTCTCCTCACTTTGATGTGCTCCTTGACTCCATTTAATCACAATGTTTTCATAACTACACTTAAACTCTTATCATATGCATAGGACCCAAAAGTTAATTTCAGTTATATGTATGCACCTATTGTGTAGTTGATAAATAAAGTGCAAGTGCATTTGTTCCATTTGTAAAGAGCTAGGACAATAGGTTGAGAAACTGTAGAAATATGAACTATTTACCCAAAATACAATCATTTATAGTCTCCTTCACAATAAAGAAAATGTTCAGATCTTCTTTAACATTGTCCTTACATATTTTACCTCACTAGCAAATGTCATTGCAGGCTTCCCCTTCAAACTCCAATTATCCACTTATGACTGGGCAGTGGACTAGCTATCCATGAAAGTGAAATCGCTATGGACTCCAAAGAGCTGATGTTCTCCCTATGCATATGCTATGGAATAATAAATTGTTCTACCACAAACTGTAGCCTCCCATTAACATAATAAAATATCCCAGCTCAAATGCATCAAAGGCATGCGGAACAGATCTTCAGTAGATTCACAAGGTTGTTAGAATTACTTTTGTAGTCTTGAGAACTTTGTGGAATACCCTGCGCTTGGCACATACAAATATCTTGGTTTACTTCTTCCCTTCTCCTTAAAGCTGTTAATTGAAACTTGGCCGATCTTCAGTTCCACACGTATTTGGGGTGTACTTCCTTACAATATGTCATTTGAATATGTTTTCATGCCCAGTCATTTTTAAAATTAAATTGGGTTGGCTATAGACGTTATTCCTATTTTTACATTTAGCTTTTTTTTATTTATTTCTTTTTTAGCCATCACTTTAATTTCTCTTGACAGGAAAATGGGCTCTGTACTTTAAAAGCTGTGTTTGGTTGTGTTATGAGTATAACTGTACTTATTGTCTTAGATCCATTCTGTTTCCCCCTCCTTTAATGTCCATTGCAAGAGGCCTCATTGTAGTCGGGTATGTAATCTGAACATTCCATCCCAACACTCTATGAAAGGCAATTTTTTTTGGTTTGTTTTTTTAACAGGGACCCCAATCATCGGGCAGTGGTAGGCTTTAGACACCTAGGTTTAGCTCTGCTGGGTAAAATGTCTGCCTCAGGAATACTTGGCAGTCAATTCTCCTATTACCAGGGTTGCTTTAAAAATGTTGGACTGTTTCATTGGTATGTTGTAGTTTACGGTCGGTTTGTGGAAGTGAATATTTATATACTGGGCTTTACTTGGCCCACTGGCCATGAACGCTTGTCATCCTCAGTTGATCTGTATATCATATTGTCGCTTTTGCCCCCTGTATGATGCTCAGAATGCTCTTTTTCCTCTGCAGAGCACACAAAGAGCCTGGAGAAACTGCTGAACCACTGCCTACTGAGCCGGACGATGCAGGAGCTGATTGGCTATTACATTACCATGGAGGAATACTTCATGAGAGAGACTGTTAATAAGGTAGAGACTTCTGCATGGCACCTGGCACCAAGAGGGCTCTTTACTCAGAATATTAAACCAGAGTTTGCATAGGCCATATCACTAAAGCCATCATTACAACTGGCCCTAATGACTCCCTTGTTGGTAATTCTGGTTTGAGCATGGATCATGAATTTCTCTACGGTTTCCGGAATTATTGTCCGGCTAGAGGCTGGGGTAATGGTGGGTGCAAAACTGAAGCTCAGGTTCTTTATTCGAGTTGATTTATAACACAATAGAGACTATTAGAAATACAGACGGTCCATTTTTTCCTAGAGATCCTCCCTTACGAATTTGTCTAATGGGAAATGTTTTTATTCCATCACATCCTGTAAGTGATTTGTACCTCCTTGGCTACTTTATTAATCCATGTTAAGGGAGAGGAGAGCTTGCATTTCATATTGTTTATGAACGTATATACATATTGAGATATGTCATTAAAAGATAAAAATCATATCCGTAGCTATACAGGTTTCCATATGGGCTACATTAAAAAGATCTGAACTTGATTTTTCACAGAGGGCTGTTATGTTGAACAAAAAGACAAGGATAGTCCTCATCAATAACTTTTTTTCCCGCATAATAAAGTTACATAAAAGAATAAGTGCATAAATATAATTTCAAAACATAAAAAAGGCATATTAAAAGGAGACACATAAGAGTATTAAAACTTAGTTTCTTTTAGGAATCTTAAAACGAAAATAATCAGTCAGCAAATCCCGAAAAATGTAGAGTGTCATTTCAGCAGGCAGAGCATATTAGGTACTTTTTTGTTATTTAGTACAAATATTTCTGCTGTGTTACCACGTGTCCTTATGGAAACCCATAAGGCTGCAGCCTTGTACTCATTCTTTAGTTTTTTACTTGTATGTGAAACGTAATAGTAAACTTAAATTAAAGAGCTAGTATATGTTATGTTTTCTTGATGTAGAAAGTTTTATCAACTGAAGAAATGTAAGGGGTAAAATTTCCACTGAGCATTACCATTTGTGTAATTCAAGTTTGCAGCAGGCCAGATAAGTAGATTAGGAAGCTTTGCGCAGCAGTGCTACCAACTCATTCACAGAAGAAACAGGCCTGTGCATGCATGTGTTGGAGCTTTAGATAGACAAGTTACTTACCTTCGGTAACACCTTACCTGGTAAAGACAATATCTAGTTGCAGATTCCTTACCTTAGAATCTCCTCCAAGTGTTATTCTGGATCTAGAGATTTTTCTCAAGCAGTACCCCTGTGCGCCATTAGCTGCCGTTGATCGGCTCTGCGTCCGTCGTCCCTGCCTGACGTCGCAGGAGCTACATAGGGGCCACCCCGGAACGCGGACGTCAGTTTCTTTTCACGACTTTCCACACCAGAAGTGCAGTCATGAAAAACATTGACCACTGGTGCAACAAAACTAGGGCCCTGAAACAGTGTCCCTGTCCCTAGAAATCAGTTTGCAAAGCAGGGAGGATGGGTTGGTCAGTAAGGAATCTGCAACTAGATATTGCCTCTACTAGAAAAGGCATTACCAAAGGTAAGTAACTTGTCCATCTGATAGAGACATCTAGTTGCACTGCCCGATCTTTCTCCATACCCATATAACCAACAAAGAGTAGAGTTCGGAGTCTGAGCTCTGCTTCTCCCAGATGGCCACCCCATTCCAGGTGTGACACGTCTGTCACTACTGTCAGATCTGGTTGGGGAAGGAAGTGGGATTGGCCTCTGACCTAATTGCGGTTCTTCATCCACCACTGCAGATCTTGCACAGTTCCCTTTGAGAGCTGGATCATGTCAGAGAGATTCCCCTGATGCTGCACCCACTTGAGCTTCAGGTCCCACTGCATAGTCTGCATATGCCTTCTGGCATGTGTCACCAGCAGGATGCAGGAGGCCATGAGGTCCAGCAACCTCAGAGTTTTTCTTACCGAAATCTAGGATAGAGGCTGAAACATGGATAGCGTAGCCTGAAAATCTTGGACTTGCCAATCAGGAGTATAAGCCTGAAACTGCATGGTGTCCAGAAGAGCTCTGACTGAAGGAAGCGTCTGAGAGGGAGTCCGGTGTGGCTTTGGCACATTTATAGTGAACCACAGCAAATGCAGGAGGTCTGCCATAGTCTGTAGGTGGGAGATGACAGCCTGGGATGAGCCCACCTTCAACAGCCCGATGTCGAAATGGGGAAGACTTTAAACCCCTGATCTGCACAGATGAGCTACGACCACTGCCATCACCTTAGTAAACACTGGTAAGGCCAAAAGGGGGCATGGTGAACTGTAAGTGTTTGTAGCCTATCATGACCCACAAGTAATATTTGTAGGCAGGCAGGATGGGAATATGAAAATAAGCATCCTGCAAGTCCAGTGCTACCATACAGCCTCCTGGGTCCTTGGCAGCAATTACCTGAGCCAGAGTGAGTATTTTGAACTTCTTCTTCTTGAGGAAGAGATTGAGGGACTGAAGGTCTAGGCTAGGGCAGGGGCCCTTGTCCTTTTTTAGGTACCAGATAGTAGCGGTAATAGGAACCACAACCTACTTCTGGCACAGGAACCCTCTCTATGGCTGCATTGGCCAAGAGAGCCTTAACTTCCTCTCGGAAAAGTGCCAAGTGATTCACCATCATCTGATCGTAGGATAGTGGCATGGATGGAGGGGTAGTCCCGAAGGGGAGGGAGTAGCCCCTTCAGACTATCTGCAAAACCGACCTTATGGATTGCCAGCGGGGCAGGTGATGGCGGATCCTGTCTCCAACTGGTCCCTGGTGGGTAAGAGTCAAACTAGGAAGGTTTGGAGGCAGCTGCCTGACGGGGGTGGACGACCGGACCGTTGCCTCCCTGATCCCACATCCCTGGCGACGCAGAAGCTCGGCAGCATGTGCTGCAGGGTGGCTGGGCCAGAACAGATGTGGCCAGCCTCCCCTTTCATAGCCTTGAAAGGGGCGAAACACAGACTGAGGGGAACGAGGGACCGCCACGAGGCCCAAGGACCTGGCCAGAGCCTGAGAATCCATCAAGCGTTCGACCGCCGAGTCTGCTTTATCTCTGAAGAGAGGGTTGCCATCAAAGGGCATGTCCATAAGGCTGGCTTGGACATCCCCCCCCGAAAATCCAGACGTCCTCAACCAGATGGGGTGCTTTTGAGCCACAGTTGAAACAACCTCTATGCCCATGCGTCAGTCATGTCCAGTTTTAATCGGATCGTGAACTTTGCTGCGTCTCTCCCTTCAGCAACCACTAGGGAAGGTATAGCCTGGGCTTCTGCCGAGACCTGTGGCGCACTTGGGCAACCGTATCCCACAGCTTATGGGAATAATGGCCCAAAAGGCATGCAGTGTTCATCGACCGCAGTGTCCGGCTGGTAGAAGAAAACATCTTCTTCCCAAATGTATCCAGCCTCTTGGATTTCCTATCCAGGTGTGCAGAAGAGAACGCGGCATGGAAAGTAGATGCTTGGATGACTAAGTTCTCAGAGGTGGGGTGTGAGTAAAGAAACTTAGGTCGCCTGGAGCAGGGCGATGTCAGCAGGCAGTTGTCCTGTTCACAGGAGCCCTTGTGCTGGGTTTGGACCAGGTACCCAGTAGGACATCCGTAATGGCTTCATTGAAGGGGAGCATGGGTTTGGAGGATGAAGCTCCAGGTTGAAGCACCTCTGTCAGGAGGTTAGTCCTAGCTGCCACTGAAGACAACTCAAAGTCCAGGCAGAGTATGACGCTCCCTCCTCCGTAGCCGCGATAGGGGGAGATAGCATGCCAGTTTCTCAGGAGGTATCCAGATCACTGGCTTCACCAAAGTCCGTACACCAGTCCATAGATTCTTAGAGCTGGTATTTCAAAGGGTACAGCGACCCTCCCCACCCCTCCCATTCCTCACTGTAACCTAGTCCATAGGAATAAGGCTCAGGATCCAACATAAGGGGTAAGGCCCTTGTTGGAGTTGGCGTCGCACGATGCCCATCCGGCGCGGTGTTGTAGTCATCAATGAGGATTGCAACAGCCCAGCCCTGGAGCACGAGCAGTGCTGGGAGCATCGGGCACTGCATCGGGGATGGTCGAGGTGATATGACTAATGCCATTTCAGATCTAAGCATGGATCTCTGTGTGCACCCTGGAGCCAAAGCCAACGGCGCAGAACCTGAAAGGGCCGTGTTCAGCTCCACGAGGCCCAAAGGCACACAAGCAGTGTCAGACTGCCCAACAATTGAGGCGCATGGCCTCATAGAACTCTTTAGGTTGGGCAGGGGTCACTCCGTGTAGGAAGTTGGCTCTGTATGCACTATTTCAAAGTAAGGAATAGTATGCACAGAGTCCAAGGGTTCCCCTTAGAGGTAAGATAGTGGCAAAAAGAGATAATACTAATGCTCTATTTTGTGGTAGTGTGGTCGAGCAGTAGGCTTATCAAAGGAGTAGTGTTAAGCATTTGTTGTACACACAGGCAATAAATGAGGAACACACACTCAGACAATTCCAGGCCAATAGGTTTTTGTATAGAAAAATATCTTTTCTTAGTTTATTTTAAGAACCACAGGTTCACATTTTACATGTAATACTTCAAATGAAAGGTATTGCAGGTAAGTACTTTAGGAACTTTGAATAATCACAATAGCATATATACTTTTCAAATAAATTACATATAACTATTTTAAAACTTGACACAGTGCAATTTTCAACAGTTCCTGGGGGAGGTAAGTATTGGTTAGTTTTTGTAGGTAAGTAAACCACCTACGGGGTTCAAGTTTGGGTCCAAGGTAGCCCACCGTTGGGGGTTCAGAGCAACCCCAAAGTTACCACACCAGCAGCTCAGGGCCGGTCAGGTGCAGAGTTCAAAGTGGTGCCCAAAACACATAGGCTTCAATGGAGAAGGGGGTGCCCTGGTTCCAGTCTGCCAGCAGGTAAGTACCTGCGTCTTCGGAGGGCAGACCAGGGGGGTTTTGTAGGGCACCGGGGGAGACACAAGTTAGCACAGAAAGTACACATTCAGCAGCACGGGGCGGCCGGGTGCAGTGTGCAAACACGCGTCGGTTTTGTCGTTGAAATCAATGGGAGACCAAGGGGTCTCTTCAGCGATGCAGGCAAGGGGGGGGGCTCCTCAGGGTAGCCACCACCTGGGCAAGGGAGAGGGCCTCCTGGGGGTCACTCCTGCACTGGAGTTCCGATCTTTCAGGTCCTGGGGGCTGCGGGTGCAGAGTCTTTTCCAGGCGTCGGGATCTGGGAGTCAGGCAGTCGCGGTCAGGGGGAGCCTCGGGATTCCCTCTGCAGGCGTCGCTGTGGGAGCTCAGGGGGGGCAACTCTGGCTACTCACAGTCTCGTAGTCGCCGGGGAGTCCTCCCTGAAGTGTTTGTTCTCCACAAGTCGAGCCGGGGGCGTATGGTGCAGAGTAGCAAGTCTCACGCTTCTGGCGGGAAATGCAGTTGTCTTTAAGTTGCTTCTTTGGAAACAAAGTTGCAGTCCTGGGTGAACAGGGCCGCTGTTCTCGGGAGTTTCTTGGTCCTTCTAGAGCAGGGCAGTCCTCTGAGGATTCAGAGGTCGCTGGTCCCTGGGGAGAGCATCGCTGGAGCAGTTTCTTCAGAAGGGGGGAGACAGGCCGGTAGAGCTGGGGCCAAAGCAATTGGTGTCTCCGTCTTCTCTGCAGGGTTTTTCAGCTTAGCAGTCCTCTTCTTCTTAGGTTGCAGGAATCTGAGTTCCTAGGTTCTGGGAGCCCCTAAATACCGAATTTAGGGGTTTGTTTAGGTCTGGGGGTTTAGTAGCCAATGGCTACTAGCCCTGAGGGTGGCTACACCCTCTTTGTGCCTCTTCCCTGAGGGGAGGGGGGGGCACATCCCTTATCCTATTGTGGGAATCCTCCATCTGCAAGATGGAGGATTTCTAAAAGTCAGAGTCACCTCAGCTCAGGACACCTTAGGGGCTGTCCTGACTGGCCAGTGACTCCTCCTTGTTTTTCTCATTATCTCTCCTGGACTTGCCGCCAAAAGTGGGGGCTGTGTCCAGGGGGCGGGCATCTCCACTAGCTGGAGTGCCCTGGGGCATTGTAACACGAAGCCTGAGCCTTTGAGGCTCACTGCTAGGTGTTACAGTTCCTGCAGGGGGGAGGTGTGAAGCACCTCCACCCAGAGCAGGCTTTTGTTTCTGTCCTCAGAGAGCACAAAGGCCCTCACCACATGGGGTCAGAAACTCGTCTCTCAGCAGCAGGCTGGCACAGACCAGTCAGTCCTGCACTGAACAATTGGGTAAAATACAGTGGGTATCTCTAAGATGCCCTCTGTGTGCATTTTTTAATAAATCCAACACTGGCATTAGTGTGGGTTTATTATTCTGAGAAGTTTGATACTAAACTTCCCAGTATTCATTGTAGCCATTATGGAGCTGTGGAGTTCGTTTTTGACAGACTCCCAGACCATATACTCTTATGGCTACCCTGCACTTACAATGTCTAAGGTTTTGCTTAGACACTGTAGGGGCATAGTGCTCATGCACCTATGCCCTCACCTGTGGTATAGTGCACCCTGCCTTAGGGCTGTAAGGCCTGCTAGAGGGGTGACTTACCTATGCCACAGGCAGTGTGAGGTTGGCATGGCACCCTGAGGGGAGTGCCATGTCGACTTAGTCATTTTATCCCCACTAGCACACACAAGCTGGCAAGCAGTGTGTCTGTGCTGAGTGAGGGGTCCCCAGGGTGGCATAAGATATGCTGCAGCCCTTAGAGACCTTCCCTGGCATCAGGGCCCTTGGTACCAGGGGTACCAGTTACAAGGGACTTACCCGGATGCCAGGGTGTGCCAATTGTGGAAACAATGGTACATTTTAGGTGAAAGAACACTGGTGCTGGGTCCTGGTTAGCACACTTCTCAGTCAAGTCAGCATCAGTAACAGGCAAAAAGTGGGGGGTAACTGCAACAGGGAGCCATTTCTTTACACTCCGGCTCCGGGAAACTCCGGGAGGCTCCGAGTCAGCCCAGACGTAGGCTGCGCAAAAGGAGGCCTAGATCGATGATGGTCCTGTTTCCTCGTCTCGTCGGCCGACAGACAAGGTGAAGTTGAAGAACGTTTTGCCTTCTTCAACTTCTTCTTATGCCTCGACTTCCTGATCTTCCCTAGGACTTGGAGAGGGGTGGGGACGAGGGGGGCTTTGCAGCCGATCCCAAGACCTTCCTCTCGACCAAGACCATAACTTGCCCGTCAGGCCAACATCAACTTCAGGGACCACTCTCTCAAAGCCTTTGGATGCATGGCCCAACACTCGGAGCACAACTACTGGTTGTTGTCGCAATCCAAGTACAAAAGGCACACAAAGTGCAGATCTTTCATGGGCATCGCCTGATGACGGGACCCACACGGCTTGAAACCAGTCTTCCTCAGAGACATCCTCTGACGCCCCAGGAGTTAAACAACTCAAAAAACTTTGACAAAAAGTTAAAAAAGCAAAACATGACTCGGGGTAGGTCTTTCTTCAGATCAGCGCTGGCTGGCATGGAAAGCAAAGAACTGACGTTTGTTCACCGAGTTGGCGCCTAAACAGGATCCGTGATGTCATATCCGGGGTGGACAATGACGGACGCGGAGCCAATCGACGCCACCTCCGGATCCTGACGGAAATTCTAAGGTAAGGAATCTGCAACTAAATGTTTCTATCAGATTCAACTGTTTTTCTGTCAAAACTTCAGAAAATAGTGAAACGTTACTTAATTTCAAACAGAAAAATCTAAACATAACTTCAGCGTGTGCAGTTCTCGCAGTGTCCAACTGCTAGTGACATTGACCATTGTTTTAAGGGAAATATTACATTTATTTTAGATTCAATTGTTCTTATAGCATCATTAATAAATTATGGATGTAGATAATCTTTGAGTTAATGTAAACTTAGGACAAATGAAACATGGGCAACATTTAATTCAACAATAAAATCACAGTGAATATTAATTTGAGTTGCAAATCCCCACTTAATCTGATTAGGCACTACAGGACAGTTTTATGAGTTCTCACAATTCGCAGACTACTTAGCTGCGTTATGGCTCAAGTCTTTCAAGCTAGATGTAAGAAATGCCAATTCTTCAAGGGCTGGAAAGAAAAATTCATAGTTGTGGCTTGTAGAAGGAGAAATATTCCCATACTTGAAAAAAACATGGATATTTTTTATGTTGAGACCCAGCTTACTCCACAATCCAAACCTTTAAAAAGAAGCCTTGCTACTGAGTAAGACTCATTTTGAAATATATCCTCAAGTAAAGTACCACTGGAGCTTAAGTTAGTATATTTTGGGGTTGAAGACATATCTCAATTCTCAATGTCTGACCAATGGCATTTGAAGAGCGAGCATTTTTAAGCACTTACCCTCCAACCTGTCCCACTTAAATTGCTACCCTTAGCACAGTTGTTATACAGCCATACAGTGGTGGATGTCCAATCTTTGCTTTGAATGTTCGTTTTGTTTAGACCAAGTGCACACAAACCACTAATGACTGTGTTAAGTTGATTACTTGCCATGTAGTAGTCGGCATTCTTGCATTTTTCTCGTCCTGAAACGTGTTTCCCTAATTCGCCTGCTGGCACATGAGGCGAGACAGCCGTAACATTCATAGATTTGGCAGAGGCCAGGCCAGCACTTGGTCCTTGTTGCATATATCACTGCAAACCTTCATGAAAAATGTGTGCTTCAAAATAGTTATGTTAAAACGTTGTTGGAGGCCTCTTAACGTTGTAAGAAGATTCCACTTTAGTCAGAACAAGAGGTCATTACAGGGCCTCATAAAATTAACGCAGATCTTTATTTTTACTGTTAACTTTATATTTTTAATAATGCTTAAAGATTTGAGAACACTGCCCGTGACTGGCCATTTTATTCCATTTCCCCTGCCATTCTAGGAAGGCAGATTCCTTTGATTGAATGACCTTGCTAACTGCTGATTATTTTTGCCTCTGAATTACTTGTCCCGGCTCTTTTGTTTGGACTGTTTGACCTTCTGAAACAACGTAGCTCTTTTGCTCGATTTACTTGATCTTGTGACCTTGCTGAGCTGTTTCTGGACCACTTTGACCTCCCGATCGCTCCAAACTATCTCTTTTGGTGTATTCCTCTGACCTTTCTGGCATCTGTTGTTTGATTCCAGTGGCATCGTGGCACTTCAGAATTATGTGTAGGCTGTTTGTTTATTTCATTTTCTTTACAGAGTGAGGACTCCGAGCATCTTCTTACAGCCTCTGTGAAATAATTTGTTCTATTTGACTGTCTGTCACCACCAGGCTTTTTTATCTCTGCTCTCTTGCACTGCTGTCTGCAGTCAGTATGGATGATACTTTAAGTGCGACGTTTAGGACTCATCTGCCCTTTTCTTGACAGGCAGTGGCGATGGACTCGTTTGAGAAAGGTCAGCTGACCTCCAGTATGGTGGACGATGTTTTCTACATTGTGAAGAAGTGCATTGGCCGGTCCCTGTCCAGTTCCAGTATAGACTGTCTCTGTGCTATGATCAACCACTCCACCACTGTACTGGAGTCAGATTTCAGGTACCTTCCAACCTGGGTACCACCCTGTGAAAAAGATGGGCAAAGTTACTACTGAGTGCTTTAAATGAGTTTGTATAAAATGTGTTCTTTAATCAACAAATCTTTAACCTGCTTCCCATTAATCTTTATATGTACCCAGAGCCTTAAATGCTCCGAAGCCAGCCGAGTATGGTTACGAAAACATTATAAAACATAAAGTAGCTCATCCCCAGGCCATAGTGATTGAATGAAGGTGTATGTCTAATAACTGGCGATTTGGGGCATCCAAATGAGCTGGTGGTGGAAAGGTCTCTTACATACACTGATATAGGTAGTCTTGCCTGGAATCCAGATGAATGCCTTTTGGTGCCCCTGTGACAATTTGTGTTTGACCGCAATGAGTAGTACTCTTTGGAACGCAGTTTGTTTGCAGTGTTCATCCTTTATCCTTGAAACCTAGTGGGAGATATATTTAATCATTCACTGAGACCTTCACGCCATGCCTTGTTTCACAATGAAGAGCTTTTCAGTCTGTCAGTTTGCAGGCTACATTAATAGGTAATGATTTCCTTTTTTAAATAGTCCCTTGTGTGATAGGTATTTTAAATGTGCATAAGCATCATTTATTAACTGACTTTGATTAGCTAATATTCAGGAAGACAAACCTCCCAAATGGCATTGCAGCAGTGCATTTTGGCAAGCAGTCTTTAGATCAACAAAAGGATGAGCAAAGAAAATAAATTGTGCAAATTTCCGAGACGAGCTCACAGATGCAGCCCAGTGTAGCACAAGACTGTGTGCACTAAAGATTATCTGGGGCTATATTATCAAAAGCACACCCAGGGCATAACAGGCATGTGCGCCTGCTACCTGCGTTCTTGAGTCTCTTTGCATTACAGAAGCGGCATAGATGTGTCTGAAACCCTTTGCTATATAGTTCACACCAGTGCAGTCTTACGCAGGCATACCTTCATTTGTATGGGGACATGACCCGTTAAAATGTGTAACCTCTTTGCCCGCACCATGTTATAGGCGCAGGTGCAAAGGAGCTGACAGGGTGCACACTGACTGTACCACATTGGAGTGGCGCACAGATGTGCGCCCACCAAGGGCGGACCTTGAAAGGGTGAAAAGAGAGTACCATGGATCTCCTCAGGCGACCACCTTAGGGCAGGTACAGACACTGACTGCAGCTCCCTTCACGGGGATATCTCTTCCCCTTTTAAATGCAAGCTGTTTGCTGCCTGCAAATTGAAGCAACCATCCCCCATTGAAACAGCCTTTCCGCCTGTCACCAGTGCACTGTCTGAGGGCAGGCAAGAGTTTGTGACTGCGCGGGCAGCAGTACTTTCAGTGTGATATGGCGCACTGACCTGGACTGCGGTTGACACATGCACTTAAAAGTGTGGCGTAGACCACAGAGCAGTGCATTCTACCTGTACTGTGGGCTCTAGTATCTCTTATGTGAACACAACTGCTAATCATTGTACGGAGTACTAGTCCCCCCTGCATGACTGATGTGTGTTGCTTCCTTGATCTTCCTACCGCCTCCCAGAGGTGCCCTGTACTTGGAATCAACAGCTTTAGTGGGCCCTGGTTACTGAATTGGCTGAGTTGGAGTGCAACCTTAATGGTTGCCTTGGTAAACCAATGGTCAATTGCAGTACCCACACAGGACACTGCACAGAAATCACTGACTGCCTCGAACCCTAAGAAAAAGAGTAATGTCTCTTGACTCATATGTTTTTTTTTTCTTCCTTTGCTGGAAGGTTTCTGTGTCCCTCTTTTGCTTACATACATTCACACATTCTTTTTTTTGTACCTCCATGAAAATGGTTGTTGTGGATTTGCACTCGTGCCCTACTTTTTCACCTGCCTCCAGGCAGACTGTAAACCCGTTTTGTTTCTGTATGCCGATAGGACTCTTTATCTCCTTTTTTTACAAATCCCGACTTACTGCAACTCTTTTTCCCCCAGGGAAGTCCTGTGTAACAAGCTGCGGATGGGCTTCCCAGCCACCACCTTCCAGGACATCCAGCGTGGAGTGACCAGTGCTGTCAATCTGATGCAGAGCAGTCTCCAGCAGGGCAAGTTTGACACAAAGGGCTTCGAGAGCACTGATGAGGCCAAGCAGTCGTTCCTGGTGAGTGAAGAGGTCTGTGCAGATGTGGAGTGTGGCTGTGTGGGAGAACAGATGACACCAAAATCCCTTTTGGAAGGCAATCTGCATTTTAGTTTACCACTGGACTATCCTTCCGGGAGTTGCAGGTTTTCAGAACGACACACTGTTCCCTTACCCCATGCTCAGGCTGGAAGACGGGCTAAGAGATTAACCTAGCATAGAAAAGAAGGTCTAAGAAGCCAAGTGCATCAGGTCACTCTTGTTGCTATGTTTGGGGTGGTAATCCACTGCCCCCCAGACATTTACCATGAGTGGATGTGCACTGTAGCAGTAGCATCCGTGACCACATGTTGTGAGGTGGTCAGCACATTTATAGAAGTGCTGACTGGTTGGTCCAAGTCATAACTTCTCATTTTGGAATGTTCAAAAGGATTTGTGTGAAGCTAATATGCAATGAGTATGCTTCCTTTGGAAGGATACCACATATCGCAATCAGAGGGCCGAATCATGTGCATTAAGTAGGAGTGAGATAACATAAGCACACTAATATCATAAGAGTGTTAAGTTTTCTTGGCCCAGAATATATAAAGCCATTTTGTGGTATTAAAACCTGTGAGGCACAAAATCATAGGGTTTACAATTAAAAATTGGCCTTTCATTGTGTGCTAAACTCACTGTGCAATTTAGAAAACGCATACACGATCACAAAATGAGTTTAGAAATGTATAATGAATCTTTGTGTGGAAGGGTTGTATTTACCCTTCTAAATTGCATTTCATTTTGCAGTATCAGTGTTTTGCGACTGTAATATTATCACAAAATGTTAAAACCTTACTGACTTCTGAGTTTTGGTGATAACCCATTTGCAAAATGGAATGGATCCCCCTGGGGCCCATTCCCGGTTGTGAATGTTAAAACAAAAAGTGTTGGGGAGTAGGCTGTGTTACTCTCAACAAACCTTGTTAAGAAAGGAAAAGAGGCTGCATTTAGATAGAATGATAAATAGGTGGGTAGATAGATAGATGGGTAGGTGGACAGACAGACAGATAGATAGATAGATAGATAAATAGATAGACAGACAGACACAGACTGAAGGTCACCATCCCTGTGATGGCCACCAATGGGAGTAAGTCACAATTTGCGACCTACCTCATAAACCATAATGAGATGAGTCGAATTGTCAAGTGTTTCCAGCTCCTCGCAATACTCGTCTCTGTTTTTTCTAGGTGACCCTGAACAACATAGAAGCTTCCAGTGAAAACATCATGACGCTAAAAACAAATTTGGAGGTATGTTCTGCACTCTCGCCTATTGTATCCGTACTTGGCGGCGGATACGCTCATAAAGCAGTGGAGGGGTGCAAGGTAAAGATGCACTTCCTTAATTAGAACACAGACTTTTCCCGCCTTCTGAACTTTTGCTACCACAACAGTTTTTTAGGACTTCCTGTTCTTTGTTGACCGTCTCATCTTTCTTTATCTCCCCTGCCACTCATCGCTGCTTAAATAATTGCAAGCAGTGGGGGCAGTGCCTGACCCACCACCTTTGAAAACTCACTGGTCTCCACTATGCACATTATTAGTGACAGAACTGATTTTTTAAAAGCCTACAGGACCATTTTTGCATTAGGATTTTATTTTGGAGCACTGACTTAATACCATTCTGCTGCTGGTTTGCTAAGATATCATACAGCAGGAGGTGCCATGTGCAGTGAGATCCTTTTCTTATTTGGGGCCGAGTGCTGGAGGATTCAGGGAGTGAAATACAGCAAAGTAAATCATTGGACTTGTTTAACCCCAGGTTGTCTCTTTTTCCACAGAATGATTGTAGCAAGCTGTTTAGCCAGGGGTTTGGTGGTGAACAGGCCCAGGCCAAGATTGAGAGCTGCCTGTCTGATTTGGCATCAGTTTCCAACAAATTCAGAGACCTCCTCCAGGTGAGCAAGTCCCTGAAGTTAACATTTCATCATCTTTAACATATCCTTATCTGCTTTACATTTATGTCTGTTAACACGACCTGTGCCTTTGCTTATCAAAGAAAACCCTTGTGGTGTTAGTTGTGCACTAGAAATACGACATAACACAATCTGCATCTACATTTAGAGTTGTCACAGCTGCTTCCTCTTCGGGTCACACACAACACAGAATGATTCCCTACCTTTTTAAGTCTTTGCACATAATCACCTTTTTTGCCGTCTTTCCTTATTTACTTTTTAAATCTACCAACAAAATAAATCTACCTAGCTCTGAATGAGATACTCACCCTAACACGTTTATTGCTGTTTTCTAGTCTTACTGCGCCTGTTGCTAGACTTTGTCCCACAAGTCATTTTTCTTATAATTACACTGTACAGGCCCTCTGATGCATCCTGCCTATACACATGCCTACCTACCATTGTAGCCCAGGTCTAGCTTGGCCCACCTTGAGTGGACGTATCATGGACATTGTAATGGTCCTAGAGAAAATACTATGAAAGATACAGGGTTTTCATGTTAAGTGATTTAGGTTAGTTTGGTTAAAGTCCAGCGCTATTAAATAAGGTACTATGTAGTTCCTCAGCACAGGAATATGTGGCATTGATGAGCATTCATTTACAGGAATAGATTCCGTGTTTAGGTTGAGCCTAGGCAGCGCGCAGCTCTGTCTGTAAGACATGTTGTATTCTATGTATGGGCTTTTAACCACGCCCACTCTTGCCATTCGTTCTTTGTTGTGCTTGTCTTAAATGCTTCATTTTTATTGGTGCATTTTTGCTAAATGTCCCTCTCTCTGTGGGCTTACTTCCCTCCCAGGCAAATTCACTAAGAGAAAATTTTTGTTGGCCATCACACTAAGTTTACGCTCCTTCCTGTTAAAGCGTGTGATGGCCCCATCTCCCTCCTCTGAGCAGACTTCATTGTTTGATCCTTTTTGTTGGCCATCACTGGCCATCTGTTGCCTCCTCGCTCACACTCCATCCCTTACGTCTGTCCTGTGCCCCTGCTTGGCTTGTTCTCTTATGTTATCAACATTACCTCCTCACCCGGAGAGAGGTTCTGCCACGGTTGGTCTAAAAAATCCAGAGCTAACAGTCACTACATGCTGAACACACAGTTCATCGTTGCCCCATTTTACGGCTGGGTGGGCTGTGCAGACGTATGCAGGAAGGGTCATACTTAGCTCTGAAGAAATTATCAAAAGCATTCAAGCGTTTGTGTGATGGCTGCTGAAAGGGCAGAAAATAACTAGCACCCTGAACATGTGCCTGATTTGATCACTTTCTTGACAGCTTTTCAGCAGCGCCACCCTTTCGAGATATTGTATTTTTTAATACAGGCCATTCCAAATCTGCTGTCCCCAGCAATTCTGAAACTGGATACTAGCACTCCCCTAATTTGCATGAACGTCAGTCAGAGGAGAGGTCTTACCTCGAAAAAGTCATGAAAGAAGTGGGGTGACACAAAATGATGCCCCACCCCAAAATGTGATATAAGCGCAAAGTCTCTCATAGCTCACAGATATTCATAGGCTTGTGTTGGGCTGAATGAGGGACTTCCCTGAAGGAAATTAGAGGGGGGGGGGGGGGGTCACCAGAGGACCTGCGTTGTGCCCCTGTATGAAAGAGTATAACATACAGATTATTTTAAATGTATCAGAGCCATCTGTGGCCATTTGTTGCCTCCTTGCTCCCACCACCTCCTTCCCGCCATTGCTTGCATCCTTTCTGCTCTGCTGCTAGTTGTCAATCCTCGCGCTGCAAATGCTTGTACTTCTAGTCGCCGTGCGTTCAAAAACAAATCACTCTAAACGTTCTAGTGTTCATGGAACCGGTAAAAGTCTTGATTATAGTGCTATTTAGTGTGCAGTGTGATATTAAGTTTTATATGTTGCAGTTCTTTTAACGGGATGCCAGTTTGAAGAAGCAGACAGGTTTGTATGAAGAAACAGACGCACTCGTGTGGTGCAGCTCTGTGCAAGTGTTTTGTTTCTGGATTGGGACACAGCTTCTCGAGACATGGTGTACCAATATTACACAAATCTGTCTGAGGCTGGGGTCATCTAAGATAGTGTTTGAGAAGACAAGTAGACTACAAAACGTTTGTTTTCTGTAATATGAATCCAATAACATTCACGGTTGAGAATCAGGGCAGATTGGTTCACCATGTGAAACCGCAGTGATTGTATGGTCAATATGCAGTTTTCCTGTTATATGTTATGATGTTTGTCTTGGTGTTTTTAAATGTATATGTCCAATCTGACTGTTGAATAGTAATTAACCTACATATTTTCTTAAGACGCAAGGAGGAATTTGCTGGAACGACTCCATTTTGGTCAAAAGGTGTTTCTTGACTCCACGGTGTAAAACGAAGATTAATAAACAACAAAAACAAGAAACAGAATTTTAATTTAACAAGGAGTTTAGGTGTTGTGGGCTTTTTTTTTTTTTTTTTTTTTTACTGAATCAAGCTTTCTGTTAAAGTGAACAAATAAGTAAAATAAAGTTACTCATGGGAGTACTTTTATTAGTGAATGTCCTTAAGCTCGTATCCAACAAAACTGAGCTTTTCAACTGTCACTCCTGGAGGAATAGTGCTTCCTGGATGTAAAGGGAAATGAAAAAGAAATAGACCATACATACTACTGTTTTGCTGGCACTCGACATTATACCATCAGTATTTTTAATTACGGGATGCAGAATTTACTGTGGTATATTTGTCTTCCGAGAAACATGGAATTGCCATAGAAATAAATGTTAATAAATAATATAATAAATAATGGCAATGTTTTCATTTGTTGCTGCAGATAGAGGAAGGAGGTAAATTAAAGTGTTTAGTTATATGCAGGGTCACTGGAATTATGTGACAGAGAGGACACAATTATGCGGCAGAGTTGACCAATTTTTGTGGCAGGAAAAGTCCAGTTATGCATTTACAGCGCCAATAGCTGAAACTCAAGCAAATGAGAGACTTTTTGCATTGCAAATGCTTGTTACAAATGTGTTCACTCTGTTGCAAGGCAGTAGAGCTCCCGTTGCATGTGAAATTACCTTCAAGTTACTGCTTTGCAAATCTAGGCAAAGACATATTACAGGAATGCTGCTCTGGCGGCCTTCCATATTGTGAAATGTGCTCGTGATTTGTCTTAACCCGGCAATTGGTGGCTTCAAGGCACCATTTTGTAAGGTTAATTGCACTAGGATGCCATGTTTGACAACCATTTTTTCCTTAGAGTTCGAACCAAATGCTACAACAGGTTGCTTAGTTTTCTCAAACACCCCAGACCTAGCCATGGGAGTGTCTCATTTAGAGTGCATATTGCATAATGATTGCTCTGTGGAGCAGAGGTATGGAAATTAAAATATTTCACTATCTGTTCCCAGAAATACTTTTTAAGGGCATGGAAAGCTGCTTTCTAGGTAGCAGTTTTCATTCCCATTGTAAAGAACTGGAGATGTACTTACTTTGTTCACAATCCAAGGTCGACTGATGGAAGACAGGTCCTTGGCCATTTTCATAATGCATGGTTCTTGGACCTTTAATGCATGTGGCCCTGGTGAAATCTCTGGATACTGAACTGGATTAACAAGGGTATGCAAAGGATGCCATTTATGTAGTCTTAACAGTAGACAGTGCCCAGAAAGAATATCAAGACCTCAGCCATATGCATATGGCATGGATGATTTTTCTTTTACATCTGTGTGCTGCCTTCCATTTTCACATGTCTTCTCTCCTTTGTCACTTGACAGGAAGGACTGGGGGAACTAAACAGCATGGCAGTGAAGCCGCAGGTGAAACCTTGGATCAACATTTTCCTATCCATCTCTCACAACATAGAGGAGGTAAGCAGACATACTGAACGGACTTGTGCTGGGGATTTAAAGCAATATGTGACGAGTGGGATGAGAAGTCGAGGCCATCCAGAGATGATGGAAAGTCTAGGTTCTAGGTTTCTGTAACAGACTGTGCTATGTTAAACCTATGCAAAGTAGCATACCACAAAATGATATTAGCTGTTATACACCTGTCAATCACAATGAACATTTTGTCTGTCCCTGCTGGTTTCGGGGAGGGAAGAAGGCTAACAACGTAGCAGTGAATTAAGGCAGAGATGAGGTTGTTTCACAATTTGTCATTCTAATTCAGTTAATTTAATTACTAAAAGTTGTCCGGTTCCAGAGCCAGAACTACTTATCCCATGGGCGACAGTGAGAGTCTGAGTCTGTATTTGTAATAATAATGGTACTGAGATCCAGAAGTAAGGAAATCAGCAGTGTGGAATGTTAACAGTAATTAGGTCCTCACTTTTTATGGTTTTTATGACACACTTTCTAATGGCTGTACATCGAGTACTTGTTGTTTCTTTCCCAATATTTGGGAACCAACCCCTGGCAAAAATAATCTTTTGATCTACTGTAACATTCTCTACTAATGAACAATAATCTCTCCTCCTCCCTGTCCACAAATTTCCACCACCCCTTGCTATGTCACAAGAACCCCAAAAGATTGCACAGGACTGTAATCAGAGATTCTGGTATTCGGAGATCCCAGCAGGGTTCCTAAAATAATCAGCACTTAAGAACCACCCCAATTTCGCACCCACCGAGCCCCTCTTTATTCCTCTCGGTGCTAGCTTTTTCAACTCCACATGCTAACAATAGTTAATGACTCCATTTCTCAAGGTTGCTTTTTATAGCCTGGCTGCAAAATCCGTTCTTGAGGATTCGCTTCAGAAGCCAGTATGACCTCGGTTTAGAAATCGCATATTACAGAATGAAGGGTTAGGTCCATATCAGGGAGGAGCTACTCATTTGAGCTGTCCTCCCTGAGCAGTGGAAGGAGGAAACGTTTAAGAGAAGTGACCAATAACATCTTTGTTTTCTTATTCAGGAGGAGTTTAATGACTACGAGGCCAACGACCCTTGGGTGCAACAGTTTATAGTCAACATCGAAACCCTAATGGCTGAGTTCAAGGTGAGAACATAGCTGTTGTGCTAAAGCTGGTCAACATTTTCCTGTTTCTTCCAGCTTCTCTACATACTCTTTCCCGGAATAAAACTCTTCTTAACTAAGAATCTTCTTGCTTTCCAGACAACTAAAATCAAAGTTTACTCCTGATTTTCTGGCTGCTTTCCGTCAAGTTCATCCACTTGTTCTGACCATATCCCATCATTTCTGATGGCATATTTAAAAGTATCCTCATTAATCACTTGCTGCACGAAAACTCCGAATATGTAAACAATATCAATTCTTCCTCATATTCTTAACCTTTAGAAATAAAATGTTTTGGGGAGTGTATACCTTCCTCACACTACCGAATAACAAAAAGTGTTTCACTACAAGTTAGATACCCATGCAAGGGAACTACTGCTACAGGTAACTCCATTTTCCTTCTTCATCATGGGATCCTCCTATTAATCAAAGAATTTGACCTACCGCCATGTCAAAGGTGAGGGATTTCCTTGATGATGGGAAAGATGTTTCTTTAAATAATAAGTTGCACATTCTGGACAGGAAATGCTATAGTAAAGTAACTTTTCATATTTGACACTACAGTCCACATCTCAGATGGGTCCCGAAAAATCTCCATTCGAAAGCACTTTATTCTTGGCCTACTCACTCAACTAAAATGTTGTCTTTGGTCATTGGGCAGGAATCCTATAACTATTATTGAATAATGGATTATATTTCCCTACATCTGACCGGTAATAAGCCAGACAGGCAGGTTTGTGAAAATCAAAGACATTGCCCTCTTTGAGAAGATACTTATTCTATTTCGACACAAAGTTGATAATCACTCTTGTACTGGGGTTGGAAAGTGGAATGGGGTTAGAGGAGGCGCTATATAGTTAGGTATTCACATTTCTGTAATGGAGTATTCTGTGTAGTCATTCTGTCAACTAAAAGTCGTAGCCTTTTCCATTTAGTTAAGATCCCTATGTTTTTGTGTAAGTTTGATGTTTTGTTAGAGATAAGTTAGAATAGACCCAGAGGTCAACAAAGTGTTGTATATGAGTTCTGCAGACTGCCATTATGCAAAACTACAGATTCTGGCTGCTGTTGTCAACTATTCTAATGTCATTCCAGTTAACCAAATTAAAGAGGGAATGGCTAGCCTCAGGTAGAAGGCATTGGGCATGATGTGTAGTTTTAATATGTGAAAGCTGGTGGGTAGAAAGCCTGGTACTATTTTTGTGTTTCAAGGTAGTTGTGGGGGTGGAGGGTGGATATAACTAGACTCTCATTTGCAATGTCATTTAAAACCCCTCAGTGGAAAACATCTCGCTGTACATACTTACCCATGTACAATTCAATATGTTTTTGTACTAAACACCTTATTAAAAGCGCAAGAGAGATGGGCTATAGGCCTCATTCAGTTTATAACTGATCACATCCTGGTCACCTCTTTCACTCATTAAACTGTCTGTTCGTTTCTCTGACTGCTCAAGTTTTAACTGTAGGCTGTTGGTGAGACTCCAGCCCACATCAGGGGATCATGCGCACTCTTGTGCATGATGGCTTTAATGCTTACATATTGGCTGGCAGGAGCAAGATTGCAGTGTCACAAACAAATAGAAATTGATTTGTAACATGGACTACCAGACCTATGTAGCCTTCACATTTACAATTCTTCAGTATTGATTTCCAACTCACACTGTTGACTGTTGCAGGTTATTCAACCATGATACATGTGTTACTGTGAATTGAGGAACATGGATTTTCCTAAGCATGAGTTTTCCAGAGAGCTAGTCAGATCAAATTCAGACATGAAATCCAAGCCTGCCTGTTAATGAGTGACTGAAGGTGATAGGCCAACTGCTCCACATCATAAGTGCTGCTGGTTTGCCACCCTTTTTATCTTTATGTAAACGCTCTGACTTCCTGAGTTCACCACAGTCAATCGCTGTAGACTGTCTTCCTTCTTTAAAAATACCTCTGATGGAGGCATGTGTGGCTGTAAATACACATGCTCTGCATACTCCTGTCATCTAGTGTTGGGCCCGGAGTTGTGCAAGTTATTTTTCTTTGAAGAAATCTGTTAAGTCACGAGGTAGAGTGATAATGCGCATGGGCATCGACTCCAGTGTTAGATTGTTTTCTCTCTGCCGTTGGGGTCTGACGTACGTGCCTTTGGTCCGTTTTCAACTCTGTTACGTATCGATCTTTGGTTCCACTTCCAATCCTTTCCATTGGTATTGTTCCCGTTTTTTCATCTGTTCATCAAAGTAAATCCTCGCCTGCTCAATCCCCTTCGACCAAAAGCCCCTCAGCGCCCACCTTCACCCTCCATCTCAGTTCTCGACAATGCCAGACTGGTGAAGGAACGCACGCCTTTCAGATACTGCCCGCATTGCTAGACGAAGGTACCCCTGCACCTAACAACACTCAGTTTGCAACTTGTGCTTGTCCCCCGAGCACAGAGAAACGGATTGCAATGTATGCAAATCATTCTGCTCCAAAAAGACCCTTCAGGATCGTCGAGCGCATCTCCTCCAGATGTACAGAGCAGCTAACGACACTTCTGACATATTCAGAGAGGAGCATGCCCAGGAGCAGCCTTCAGTCGAAGAAGAGGCCTTCTCCATCGACAAAACTTCTGGCTCCGAGCTTGAGGTTGACTTTGAAATGGAGGACACTACCCCAGCTCAGCAGCCTATGAGTACGGCACCCCCTGCCCCCGTCCACCAGACCAATCTGTCCAAAAGACATTTGGCACCTCTGGCCTCAGAATCAGAGGCCTCTGTTCCACCACTGCTATCTAGTTATGGTTTGCACTGAAAAACAGTTACGAATGCCCGCCTTTGGGCTCTGTCCTGAAAGCACATTCCAAGCTGAAACCCTGCATCGAGTTCATCGGGCCGAGACCAGCAATCGGGCCTGCCTCGACCTTCAGTGCCGAGCCTGAAGTTGACATCAGCCACCTTGGCGCTGAGCGTATCTTCTACCTGAAGCTGAAAGCTTCGGAGCCGAAGATATCTAAGCTGAGCTCCAAGACTGATCCCTAACCACCGGTGGAACCAATCTTGCACAAGTTGCCGGAAAAACTGGACACACACCAGAAGAAAATTCATATCCAGGCTGATGCTGGCCGAGGGTTCCACTCCTCCACCACCTAAAAGGAAGCTTATCTTTGAAGAGGCTTTGGACAGGCCAGTCTCTCCTATAAGGAAGTCTGTGGACCAGGCTCCCAGCCCTCCACCCCTTCCATGTTTCTTACCACCTCCACCACTACCAGACTCTCCATCATCTCACTGCAAGGGTGTCCACAGTCAGATACTGCTGAGTCTGAGGGGCCACAAAGAGATGACCCCTGGGATGGATATGACTGCGATCCCTATGCTGACAGAGATCTTGATCCTGCATGCCTTTCTCCTACTGAAGATGCTACCTCTTACCAGGAGGTTATAGTTAGGGGTGCTGCATTTGATAATGTGGACCTACATAAAGAGCCCTTAGAGGGTCACCTTTTTCTTCAACACTTTCCTCCACACTTAGGGCTACCAAAACCTGCCCATGTTAAAAGGCATGCTCAGACATACTGACAACAAACTTAAAGACCCTATTAGGGCTATTGTCATAGCACCTAGGTTAGATTAAAAAATTAATATATAAGCCTGCACCATCCGACCCTATTTACATTAGGGATCAGCTACCACCAGACTCTCTTGTTACCACCACAGCACCTAAGCATGCCAACTCACAAGCTGCGGGAGATGCCCCACCTCCTGACAAGGAAAGTTTAAAGAATAGATGCTGCGGGAAAAAGGGTTGCCGCTCAAGCTAGAAACCATTGGCATATTCCCAACTTGCAAGGTTTCCTAGCAAGATACGACTGCGTCCAGTGGGACGAAATGGAAGATCTACTCCAGTATCTCCCAGAGGAACACAAAAAACGTGGCAAAGAGTTGGTCTCTGGGGAAAAACTCATAACAAACACCTCTGTACGTCGCGTACTTGATGATCCTGACGCAGCAGAAAGAGGAATCAATGCCAGTATTCACGCCTGGCTTAGAATCTCTGGGTTTAAAACCAAGGCTCAGCATGCTGTGTTGAACATGCCCTTTTATAAAGAACATCTTTTTGGCCGTCAGGTAGATGCCACACTAGAATATATCTTTATTTTTTTTGTAAAAGGACACCGAGATGGCAAAAGCAATGGGAGCCCTCCAAACACCTGTTCCCCGTTGCACTTTTCATTGCCCAGGTTACCGTGGAGTCTCAAAAACCAGCTCTTCTAAGGCCTCCACTTTTCACTAAAAACAAAAAAGGTCAGGGCTCCTACTCAAAGGCTAACGATTGTTTCTCCTATAGAGGTAGCAACTCTAGAGGTAGAGGTAATCGTGCCTACCCCCGTGGAGCAACACCTCCAGCAAACAGTGACTACCCTCTACAGCCCCAGATCATATCACCCCTGTCGGGGGCAGACTATAAAATTTCCTACCCACACGGCAATCCATCACATCAGACAAGTGGGTATTAGCCATTATCCAACATGGCTATTGCCTGGATCTCATTAACAAGCGTCTCAAGATTCCACCTCGCGCTCACAGGCTAAACAGGAACATCAAACATTACTCAGACAAGACGTTTGAGCTCTTCTCCTCAAAGGAACTATAGAACCTGTCCCTCCTCATGATCCGGGCTCAGGGATATACTCCAGAGTCTCCATATCAACTACCTAGGGCTTCAAGCTGTCCACCTAGCATTGAAAACATGCCTCCCTCACCTGACTCGCAAGGTTGTCCAAGTCCAGATGGACAGTATGACAGCCCTGTATTTCCTACAAAAACAAGAGGGCACACGGTCTCCACAATTGTCTCACCTGTCTCAGACCATCTGGAAATGGGATGTAAATCACAACTTTCACCTGTTAGCGGAATACCTTCCAGGAATGGACAATGACTTTGCTGACCCGCTCAGGAGGATATAGCAACAAGTCCCCAAGTGGGAATTCCACCCACAAGTCCTCCTCCTATACTTCCAGAGGTGGGGGGTTCACTCAAATAGACCTTTGCGCCACTGCAGAAAATGCAAAATGCCCAAACTTCGCCTCTAGATTCCCATGCACTATGGATGTGTTGGTCAGGGATATTTGCCTATGCTTTTCCTCCTCCCTCCCTCTCTGTCCATTTCTGGTTCGGAAGCTCAGGCAGACATCCTAAAATGATTCTAGTAGCTCCCCCCTAGGTTAGTCAACCCTGGTTCACAACACTACTAGACCTCTCTGTAGTTACCCATGAGAAGCTCCCCAATAGGCCGGACCATTTCACTCAGAACCATGGAGAAATCAGACACCCAGATCCCAAAACTCTCAACCTAGCAATTTAGCTCCTGAGATTATAGTTGGGTTACCTTAACTTGCCACCAGAATGTATGGACATTCTTAAGAAAGCTCATAGACGCACCACTAGAGCTTGCTATGCAGAAAAGTGGAAACGTTTTTTGTCTGCTACTGTCATTCAAAACAAATTGATCCTTTCAAAGCCACAGTACAAGACACTGACTACTGCCTACTTCACTTATAAGGGGCTAGGTTACAGTCCACATCTATACAATTAAATCTCACTGCAATGGCCGCCTATCTCCAAAATAGATAACACCTTTCTTTGTTCAAGGTCCCAGTTCTTAAAGCCTTCATAGAGGGGCTCAAATGAGTTATCCCACCACGGGTTCTACCCGCAACTTCCTGGAACCTCAATGTTGGCCTCAAAAGACTCATGACCCCCCCCCCCCATTCGAACCCCTACACTCTAGCCCCCTTCAATTTTTTTCTTAGAAGGTGCCATTTTTAGTCACCTTCACTTCCTTTAGACGTGTTGGTGAGCTCCAGGTTTTAACCTTGGAAGAACCTTTCTTCCAACTACATAGAGACAGAGTGGTTCTCTGCAGCAACCCTAAATATCTCCCTAAGTGGATTTCTCAATTTCACATCAACCAATCGATGGAATTGCCAGTTTTTTCCCACAACCAGATTCTGTTGCGGAAAGAGCTCTTCATACATTAGGTGTTAAAAGAGCACTTATTTTCTATATTGATAGAACTGACACTTTCAGAAAGACTAAACAACTTTTTGTTGCTTTTTCACCTCCACACATAGGCAACCCTATAATCAGGCATAGCCAGATGGATAGTAAAATGCATTCAGACTTGTTATGCTAAGACTAAAGGACCTTTACCCATTCCTCCCAGAGAACTCTGTACTCCAAAAAACAGGAGCATCCATGGCCTTTCTAAGAAATATTCCTAGAGCTGACATATGTAAAGCAGCTACATGGTCTACACCACACACCTTCACCAAACATTGAGTGGATGTTTTAGCATGCTAGCAAACCAGTGTAGATCAGGCAATGCTACATACTATTTTCAAAAAACTGCTACACCTACAGGTTAGCCACCGCTTCTGATGGGAACTGGTTTACAGTCTATGCACAGCATGTTTATCTACAGCCATACATGCCTCGAAAGGAATATGTTACTTCCCTGTAGGCATCTGTTCGTGGCATGTAGTACTGTAGATTCACATGCGCCCACCCTCTTCCCCGGACACCTGTGGCCGTTGCAGTTTCACATTGTATTTCACTATATATTTAGCATGGTCATCTCATTGCTTACACCTACTCTACACTGCATTCTCACCCCCCAGTGGGAAAACAATCTAACAATGGAGTTGATGCCCATGCGCATTATCTCCAAGAGGAGGAGTAACTCTACCTTGTGATTCAAAAGACTTCTTTGAAGAAACACAACTTGTACAACTCCGGACCCAGCACTAGACCGCAGGAGTATGCAGAGCATGTGAATCTACAGCACTACATGCCATGAACTGATGCTTACAGGGTAAAAAATTCCTTTTGTCCCTGCAGGTGGGCTTGTCATCTGTCATCTACGATAACCTGACCAGCCTCATGACAAGTTTGGTTGCGATTGAGCTAGAGAAAGTGGTTTTGAAGTCCACCTTTAACAGGGTAAGTGGCACATTACTCCTTTGCCTGTTGACTTTTTTCTTCCTCTTTTTTTTCTGCATTAGGATTCCTATCACATAAGAGATAGGAGCTTGGACACAGCTTCACTGAAATGTGCAAGGCCACTCATATATCAGCATATCCTAGATTTCTAGTTCATTCTGTGTCTAGTCTATAGACTTCGTTTATGTCTGGTGTCTTTTTTTTAAGTTTTAGTGTAGGGATTTTGCTGTAATGCAGAAGCCCCAGGCTTAAGCCTCATATCTGCTGGTACAAAGAACATCCTAGAAGCAATTCTCTGAACTCTACAAAAGATCTTCTGTGACTGTACAGCTGCACATTCTCTGCTGTTAGAATTGACAATATCCACGTTGGCCAACTCTCAAAATGGGATCTGGGTTGTGCGTTGACAGTGATGGCCATTGCAAGTTTGCATGATCCTGGACTACATTATAAGACCCCAGATGCAGTGTCCTGACCAGACCACTGCACTGATGTTCCTGACATAACACAGTGAATCGTTAGAGCACCTGCTGCCCGTTAAAAAACATGGACCTTGTCTACACCATCTCACCAACTACGTACACGACTTTGTGAGTTTGACTGTCATCATGTGTTTGGGTGTGTGAACTGAGCAAAGATTGATAGTCTTTATGCAAATTAGGGGAAGAAGCTTTAAAGTGTAATAAATCCAAGGTGGTGGGCTCACACCTCATAAGCAACTGATCCTCTTCTTTCTTTCTGAATAGAGGAGACACCTAAAGTCTAAAAGGAGAGTGCTTTGTATGACATTTGTTTCGAATATAAAGGGCAAACAAACACTATTCATCAAACGATATAACTTTTCCTTAAAATTGCATTTATTTTTCAAAAGCAAGAGGCATCGCAGGGCACTTTCGCAAACTATAATTGATCTACAACCATAGAGTTTAGAAGAGTAGATATCAGCATTGTTGACTTTCACCCTTTGTATGTGGTGCGAGTAATGTTATACCTTCATCCCAACATCCTCACAGCAGTGATCTTCACAGAGGTTTGAGTCCCTCTTGATGTGTGTACCCTTTGCAAACGTCCTGGCCTGTCCCTTTGCAATAGTCAATAGATAGGTGTCACACACTTTTTATATTAGTCTAACCTCGTAATATTTTGACAGCTGTGGGATCACCTTAAAATGTATCAAATGTAGCATTTTTAGTTTGAAGAAACAATACGAGACCTAATGCACAAAGTACTTACTTTCACAGAGCCAGTGCTACTGACTTGTCGAATGCAGTGACAGTTCACAAAACACAAAGTGCATTGTGCTTCTTGATGGCTGTTACGAATCACAATGCAGAAACTGCAAACCGTGTCAGGGGAAGGGGGCTGCTAATGGGCATACTTCCCCCTACATGGCTGCATCTTTCCATTCACTACTTTTCGTAATGAGCCACAGTACGATTCCTGCTTTATTAATATTCACAAGACTGCCAGTTTTGTGGATCTTTGCAAAAATACCCGTGCAGTGCAAGAGTTTTAAGCATCCCTTGCACCACAAAGGGGAAGGTTGGTTGCAGCATTATGGAAAAACTGTGCTACGACCAACCTTTTGTGCCATGTTCTTTTAAATCATGCTCAGACCATTCATACTTAGTGTACCTGCTGCAGAGACATAGATTAAACCTGCAGTTTCCAGATTCTTATCTTAGTGACTTAGGGGGTCATTACAACTTTGGCGAGCTGTAACCGCCGGGCGGCCGCCAATGCGACCGCACTCCTGCGGTGCCCATTTGGACATCCCCGCTGGGCCGGCGGGCGGAAACCAAGTTTCAGCCCGCCGGCCCAGCGGGGATGTGAGCCGCAACATGGGAGCCGGCGGTGTTGCGGCCGCGCGACGGGTGCAGTTGCACCCGTCACGCTTTTCACTGTCTGCTGTGCAGACAGTGAAAAGCCGCATGGGGCCCTGTCAGGGGGACCCTACACTGCCCATGCCAGTGGCCCCACGACTCCCCGTACCGCCAGCCTTTTCCTGGCGGTTCAGACCACCAGAAAAAGGCTGGCGGTCGGGGACTCGTAATCCCCTGGGCAGCGCTGCTAGCAGTGCTGCCCAGGCGGATTATCACCGCCGGGGCAAATCTGGCGGAATACCGCCGGGGCAAATATGGCGGAATACCGCCGGCCCCGGCGGTGCGACCGCAGCGCTTCCGCCGCGTCGAAATAGGCCAGGAAGCACCGCCAACAGGCTGTTGGCGGTGCTTCCGTCATTTTAGCCCTGGCAGTCTACTACCGCCAGGGTCAAAATGACCCCCTTAGTCTTTCATCCTTCCACAGTTGATAAAATGAGAGCCACTGACTTATGTAATTGTAAAATATGTTAATGTTTCTTGTTATGACTGAAAAAAACTTTCCTTGAAACTTCCATATTTTAGGCCTGATGGCCCAAGCTCTGATGTAACACCTTTGATTTTCTCTCAGCTCGGAGGCCTGCAGTTTGATAAGGAGCTCCGTTCCCTAATTGCGTACCTCACCACTGTGACCACCTGGACCATCCGTGACAAGTTTGCCCGTCTTTCCCAGATGGCAACCATCCTGAATTTGGAACGGGTATTGTATGGTCCTCTCTGTGTTTTGCTTCATTGTCGGTGCCCCCCGACAGGGGCTGTCTTACTGGAGAGCAACTGATCCATGCTATCCCAGCCATCATCTCTGTAAGACATGACCCTGTGCTGTTGCCTCCACCACTCTCCATCCCCCATTATTTAAAACCAGCTACATTCATCACACAGGGGTAGCAAAATTATGGCGGTATTACTTCACTTTTCACCTCTAATATTCTCTATAGTTGCATGTATTAATCTGCATAACCGCAGTTTTCATTGTAATGCATGGTTTTCACTGAACTGCCTCTTACAAAAATGGACTTCAACAACGTATAGTATTCCTGACTTTGTTCAGGCCTCCTTTTATGCAGTCCTATCAATGACTAGCCATTTTCTGTTCGCAGGTAACTGAGATCTTAGATTACTGGGGTCCAAACTCTGGGCCGCTGACCTGGCGCCTCACACCAGCTGAGGTCAGGCAAGTCTTAGCACTCCGCAACGACTTCCGCAGTGAAGATATCAAGAGGCTGCGCCTGTAGAGGATTGAAGACTGACACAAAAGGAGCAAGCACTGGCACACCTGCAGCCTACCTTGTTATCAAGGCCCAGTGAGAGAGAGAGACACTGCAGAGGAATGTAAAATGAGTTCTCCATGGTGTTCCATTTGGACGCTATGGCATGTCTAGGATGTGCCGGCCTGGGCAGCAAGAGTAAGAACGAAGAGCTGTATGTTTTTAAGTGGATGCTGGCAAATGATACTAAAGTCTGAAATATTTAACTTTAGGGTTAGATCGTGCATGGCAGTGGTGAAGGGTCCAGACTATTTGACCACTTGAAATAGAAAAGAACTGAGATTTCTTAAAGGATCTAGGGAATATGATTTCTTCAGCTGGGTGACTGATTGGCTGGTGTAGTTTTTGATGTTTAGATTCCCAGTAAATAAGAACGACTATGTCTGGTGGTACGTGATAGCAGTTGCTGATTTTGGTATGAGTTACAAAACTCAGCATCACAATGCGGCAGACAGGCTCAAGGCGCTCAGCTTAAAAAATGAACTTCCCACTCACCCAAAGGCATTGATGTAAAGGTAAATGGAGGACAGTGTTAGCCTCCCTCTGCCAAAATCCAATCACAAGGTGGGTACAGATGTTGGGATTCTAGATGGAAGATAACCTTCTTCTGACATGCAAAGCTGTCACCATGTCTCAACCTAGTTGTGGTTCTGACTTTCTGCATATGCCGGAGCAGTGGAAGTGTGTGGTGGAGGCCCAGTAGTGCTTTCTCCAGGACCAAACGAGAAACTTGGAGATCCATCCAATGAAAGGGACTCAAAGCTGTCACCATCACCCTGTGAAATATTCTGAGTTTGATGTCAACAATTTGTTGGGCATGGGTACTGCACTCTCTTAATAAAGACTGAAGAAAGATGTGGAGCCCACTTGGCTACTACTGACGACCTGCTTTCTTATCCACCGCATGTGAAGGCTGTTAGAATTATCTGTCTGTGTCAAGCGAAGAGACCATGCTCTACTTTCCTCCCTCTGAGACAGCCCTCTTTAGACCTAAGGCGTCAATGGAATGGCATGGTGAAATAACAGCCATGATGGAGCAAGGCTCAGCATTAAGTGTTACCTTCTGCTGCATAGACCTGAAACACGTCAGTGAAAGGCACGGCGGGTATTGTGTATAAAGTGGAGTAATGTTGCTCATCTAGGCACCTTTCAGAGGCTCTTACTTCATGAAAAATGTTAAAAGGAAAGCACAATAATAATTGATATGAAAATATGTTCTTATGAGAGGTCCACGCACTTTTTCATGGAGTGACTTTTAAGACTGCCTTTACCAGCAGGAGGGTATATTGGAATGAAGTAAAATATTTATTTCTTTACCTGCGGTTTCAGTTTTCTGTCTTGTGTGGAGTGTTTGCTTTTAATGGTTTACCCTTTTCTTCCATGTGCATCTCTGTTAATAGTTGATTACCTTAATGTAGGAAAGTGGATGTATAAAAGTACCATCTTTCTGACATAGCTACCCCCACTTTTTGCCTGTTGCCAGTTTGTTTGGACTGTAGTTCACTGGGATCCTGCCAACTAGAACCCCAATGACCGCGCTCTCTCTCTCTCCCCTAAATTTAGTAGGGTGTTACTTTTCACACCAACAGTTGGCCTACTGGTGCACCCTTGTAATCCCTAGTATATAGTACCCAGGGCATTGGTGCACCAGGGGTCCCCTATGGGCTGCAGCATGTATTATGCAACTTATAGGAGACCGTGCAAACTGTGAACGCAGGCCTGCCATTTCAGCTTGCATGAAAGGGTGCATGCACCCTTTCACTGCCAAACCTAATCACTGCACTCAGATTTTATATCAGCACTCTGGTAGGCCCTTCAGTCCAAGGGCAGGGTGCATGTCTCCAAGTGTGAGGGTACCCCTGCATGAGCAGGCCAATTCCTGTACTCTGTAAGTGCGGGAAAGCCATATTAAGGTATGTAGTCGACACTGGTCAACACGAGTGGTCCAACTACATAATGGCTACTCCTAACCTAGGCATGTTTGGTATCAAACATGTTGGAATCATGCAACTACACCGAATCCATTTTAGTTGCATGATACCATGTACTCTGGAGATCTTCCAGTTCTGCCTATGCAGGCTTACGGGTTCCGGCTGCCAGCCCACACTGCTGCTGACCACAGACACTGTTCTGCCCTCCTATTGATGAGCCAGGCTCAGGCCAGAGGAGCAGAACAAAGGATTTCCTGCAAGGGAGAGGTGCAACCACGTCTCCCTGTGTATTCGGTGTCTAAGGGCTGGGGTTGGGTGGCCTCGGAGTGCCACCAGACTGCTTAGAAGGGCAAATTTGGTGCCCTCCTTGCATAATCCGGTTTGCACCAGTTCAGAAACCCCCAGTTTCTGCTCCAGCACGAAACTAAGCAAAGGACAGGGGAGTGACCACCCCCTTGTCCAGCCCCTCCCCTTTGGAGTGCCCAGAGCTCTGCCAGGTGGCCACTTGATTCTGCCCCATCTTGAAAATAAGATGTGCAGAGGCCCATGGGAGCATCTGGTTGGTTAGGCCAGGAAGGAAACGTTCCTGATCCCCTTGATAGGTGGGTCACTGCAGAGAGTGACCAATCCCCTTTTAGAGTTATTTAAGGGCTCCCTTCTGGGTGGCTCCTCAGATTCGTCAAGCAAGACTCTACAAGGAACTCTCTACAAGACATCTTCTACCCCTGGCCTCTGGAACCGCTGCTGGTCTTTGCCTAGAACCGAGTGAGTCTGCTTCTGGTAGGAAAGCTCCCATTGCTATATTGTTTTTCCGGATCATGCAAGAATTCAGCAACATCCAAGGCTGTCTATACTGCAGGGTCACAAGGACTCTGCACCAGGAAGCACAAAGGAATCTCCCTTGGAGTGAAGGTGTAGCTCCCCTGCAACCTCAGGCACCTCAAGGCAATGTCGACCAGTTGGTGGGGCCTGCTGTCCCTGAATGTCCGAAAATCCTGCTTCACAGGTGGTGAGTCTGTGGCCTCCTCTGGGTCCTGCTTGTCTTCTATCCAAGTTGGGAGACTGTAGGCCCTTGCTCCTGCCACTGGACTGGCACCCCTATGCACCGCGACTATTGAACTTGCCAAGGCTTGTTGACTCTTTTTTTCCAGGAGACCTTCAAGCTCCAAGAAGCCCCGGCCCCCAGCACTCTGCAAACCGAAGATCAGCTCCTGTCCTGCAACATGGGACTTCTGTTTTGCTGGGCTGGTAAAGCTTCCTCTGACTCCCTGTGTCGGGCGCCTGTGGGTCAATCATGGGGGCTCCATCGACTTCTGTTGGCCTTCCTGTGGGCGAAGGGACAGTCCTAACTCCCCCTCCTGGGTAGAGTCTCCAGGACCTTGCTGGTCCCCAAAACTTTGCAAATCCTTCTGCAACTCATATTTGCACTTGCCAGTGCTTGTTGGTGACCTGGCTGGTCATTGACCCTCCTGCAATCCGGTGACTGTTGAGGGACAGCTCCTAGGTGACCTCTGGGATCTTCAGCAGCTCCTGGACCCCGCAGCTGGACTTCTTCCACCGACTGGCAGGAACTTCATCTTCAGGTGGGTGGGCATTGCCAGCTGCACCACCTGGGCACTTCCTTGGGTGCTGGACTCTCTCCCCTTCCTTTGCAGGTCCACGAGTTGTGACAGGAGCTGGACAATCTGAGGCATCCAAAGTCTTAATAGAGAGTCCCTTCTCCCCTCTGCATCCGCGTCCCTCGAGTAGGTATTCCTGATTTCTGGGTACCCTGTGGTAGGGGCACTCTCCATCCATCCTCTTATCTGCTGGTTTCCGCGGGATCTACTGGGAAGGGCCCTGAATTCCTCAAACTCCAACCACTACTCCCTGTGTTAGCCTGTGGGACAACTGGGTGGGTAACTGACTTACTCCTGGTTGCTAGGGGTTACTGCTGTACTTACCTCTGGTATTTCTAACTGGCCCCAGCCCCTAGCTAACCACCACACTTACCTTGGTTGGCTTTCCACTTTCACATTTTTAGTATATGGTTTGGCCCTCCCCTAGGGCCCTGTATATGTATATGCTATTTCAGATTGTTATTTTTTGTGTATAATTGTATGTAATATCTCCAAAGGGAGATATATAAATGTCAGTTTAGTAGTAGTGCTGTAATAAAGTATTCTTTATTTTTGCAGCACTTGTGTGATTCTTTCTTGTGACTAAGTTACTGCCTGACTACTTTGGTATTGCAAGTCCTTTACATTCCTCCTGGATAAGCTTTAGCTGCTTGCCTCATCTACCTCTAGAGAGCGTCTGCTATCTGGACATCTATTCACTATCAGTAAGAGTTGCCTAGACTCATTATAGGGTGCCACACCATAGGTGTACACTATAAACTGTGCCGGCCTCTTACAGTGGATTATTATGTGGTGTGGTTGTGAGACCTCACTGTGGCAAAATGCCACAATCTTTATCAGGTCCAGTTAGGTTTCTTCATTAAAACCCTTAGCTTTGTCCTGGGTAGCTGTGGCACAGAACAAACGGGCGTAATCAAAGGAATAAGCGTATAGTATTTAGAAGTAAGAAAACAGTCAATAAGTAAGAAACACAACACAATAAAAATTTAACACCAATTTATTAAAACAAGTTGTATTATTATCTTTAAATAGGTACCAAAATGACAAAATACTATTGAAGGAAACTGAACATACGTTTGTTCAAGATGAGATTAAATCACTGCCATTTAGTCTTTAAATGCAATAAATTGTTGCAAGCAGTTTGAAGGCAACGGGCAAAACGGCTGTTAGGACTCCCTTGTTGTAGCCACAGTGAGTTGGGAGCCAATCACAGGGACCACTCGGGTCCAGGGGGACAGTTACCTGTCGGGACCATCGATCTCAGAGTCCTCTGTGCACTTTTTTTTATTTACTACAGTCCAGCAAAGAAAATGTACTGATGCGGGGAATACAGGAAGTTGAAGATATGTAGTGAGTGTTTCTGGGGCATCCCTGGTATCCACAAGCGTCCGGGTTCGTCTCCTGCACCCGGGCTCGATCTCACACAGTGCACTAGTGAAGTCCAGTGCAGGTCCAGGTGCCACTGGCCAACTGGTCTCCTAGAGTCAGCAGTTACAATGGTTCCTTACAGGTAAGTAAATCTTCTTTGCGGGGGGAACCAGAATCCACTCTGACTTTGGTCACTGGCACAACAGACTTGGGAGCACCTTGTGAGGGTCAGGACCCTGTCCCCCAGGAGGCATTTGGGTGTCCAGGGGTAACACGGCTCTCGAGGGAGCTGGTTTCCTTCATCTTTTGTGATCCTGGTGCTTAACAAGGGACTAGCCATTGGATTCACGTCCTCCATCTGGCACAAGTGGAGCTCTTTTCCACAAAGAGGCACAGACCTTTTTGCAGGTCCAGCCCAGTCTTTGGTGTAGCCTCTGTTTGCTGTGTTCAGGGAGCAGCAGAGTAGTCCTTATGCTGCCTTCTTTCCAGCTCAGTGGTGATCTGAGGATTGTGTGTCTGAGGTGCTACTTTTATGCCATCTTCATGTTTTTGGGAGGAGAGAAGTAACTAGCCAAAGAGGCTTTCCCACATCTTTAAAAACTTGGGAATACAAGACATCTATTTATTTACTACCAAAGTACATGTCCAATTTTGGCACTTGACCTCCAGGTTCTCACGCCCTCTTTACAGGGGAAATGCTTTTAGAAAAAACTGGATGATGAAGATGGCATAGGCCTTCCCCCATCCCAAGATTAAAACTTTTTGCCAGCCTAAGCCAACAAAAACTGGCAAGGATCCTCATTGCCCCCGAGTGGTTCTTCAGTGGTGGAGGTTTCCATGTATTTTGAATTTTCTCTCCAGCATGCTGGGCAATAACTGTTGTTCGAATGGATTATCTTTCGGATTACCCGAGAGGCTCCTGAGTACCTATAATACACACTCTTAACCTCCCATCAGACCACTCTCTACCTAAATGTTAAGGGCCATATTTATACTCCGTTTGCGCCGAAATTGCGTCATTTTTTTTGACGCAATTTCGACGCAAAACTAACGCCAACTAACGCCATATTTATACTATGGCGTTCGAGGCGAATAGCGCCAAAGTTCCCGGAATGTGCGTCATTTTTTAGCGTGAACCCCTTCCTTGCGTTAATGATATGCAAGGGAGGCGTTCCCGTCTAAAAAATGACTCCCAGGCCTTTACGTGGTATTTATACTCCCGGGCAAAAGAGACGCCCGGGAGTTGGCGTGGCTAAAAACGGCGCATTTGCGCCGCTTTTTAACGCCTGGGTCAGGCATGGCGTTAAGGGACAAGTGGGCTCAAAATGAGCCCAGAGTGCCCTCCCCTGCCCCCAGGGACCCCCCCTGCCACCCTTGCCCACCCCAGGAGGACACCCAAGGCTGGAGGGACCCACCCCAGGGACATTCAGGTAAGTTCAGGTAAGTATTTTTTTTTTTTTTTTTTATAATATTTTGTGGCATAGGGGGGCCTGATTTGTGCCCCCCTACATGCCACTATGCCCAATGACCATGCCCAGGGGACAGAAGTCCCCTGGGCATGGCCATTGGGCAAGGGGGCATGACTCCTATCTTTACAATGATAGGAGTCATGTTGATGGGGGATGGGCGTCGTTAAAAAATGGCGCAAGTCGGGTTAAGACGATTTTTTCGACGTAACCTGACTTGCCCCATTTTAAGACGCCCATGCGCCATTTTCCCCCTACGCCGGCGCTGTCTGGTCTACGTGGTTTTTTCCCACGCAAACCAGGCAGCGCCGGTCTGATTGCGCCGTCTAACGCCATTCCATAAATACGGCGCCCGCATGGCGCTTCAGAATGGCGTTAGACGGCGCAAAACTTTTTGACGCTAAACTGCGTTAGCGCAGTTTAGCGTCAAAAAGTATAAATATGGGCCTAAATATCTATGAAGTTTGCTTTTAAATTTAAAACCAAAAACAACTAGCCAGAGGCATGGTGGTATTCCAGTGAGCCTGTCGAGTTCTCATTTGTTGACCAAAAACAGTTTATCATTAAAGAAAGAGGGCAAGGCTATTGCTATGGAGCAAGTGACAGCATGGGGAAATGTCCCCTTTTAATGCTAGCTCCCCCCTGTGGAAATAAAAATATCTGGGCACCCTCCGAATTTTTCCACAATGATTCTTTTAAATTGGCAATGTTTAAACGTGTCTAGAGTTATTTAAACATTGTAGTTAAGTTCTGTTACTGTTTTAAAAATGCATAACGCCAAACATACCGTTCCGGTTAGCAAGGCCTTACTAAGGTGTAAAGGTATTCACAGTGTGACTATTAGAAGGGGGGGGGGGGTTGAAGAGTATTGGGGTTCCTTCCCTTTTGACACATACTCCCAGCTTGGATATAAATGACAGAACATGTTAGTAATGGTCCATTACAGAGCCGTTTACTGCTGCTCATTTTTTCAGCTTAAAACTTAATGACTGATAAGTGTACTCGACAGCGGCCTATAATTCACGCCTGTGTGTCTATTAATAGAATTTAGACTTTTGTACACATAGGACCAGGGGAAAGTTTCTTCTTTAAAATAGATAGGCTCCTCTTTACTGTTAACTTGTACCCACTGCTAAAACGTGCTCCTTATGTTTAATCTTTTTGTAAACACCATTTTCACTTGGATTGATTCTCAGCTTTTGAAACAAGCGACAAGAGGGCGACAGCACAGTGTCCACATCCATTCAGCTGAAAAATAGAAAAAGTAACGAGCATTGGCAAAGCCTGTAGATGTATGCGTGGCACACAGGTCAAGTATACATATACTGCACAAATATCAAATCTATTCTAATTAAGATCAAAGGACCTGAAAAAGGGTTGCTTTGTGTTTTGCAGTGTTCATTATTCAGACGCTTTTGTCAGTTTTCACTCTCCAGTCCTATCAGGCTTCTCGCTGACCGACTTCAGATTTAAAAAAGTCCCTCATGCATTCTAGTGGAAGCAGAGTAGCACACCCACACATTCAATTGAAAAATTGCCATCACGTGGCTGATGAAGATGTGATTGATAACGGTTCAAGCCAATGCCTGAACGTTGTAAAGCAAAAAAAGCTGATGGCTGAAGGAGACTGACCCAAATCACGCAAAGTAGGAATAGAATACAATGGGGCATATTTACAAGAAAGTGGTGCATCGGTCCCAATGCGCCACTTTTTTTGCGACGCTCCTTCCCCATCTAATGACACCAAGGTTGCGCTGTATTTGCAATACGGTGCACCTTGGAGTGCATCGGTCCCAATGCGCCACTTTTTTGCGTCGCCCCTGCCCCATCTAATGACATGTTGCTCTGTATTTACAATACGGTGCACCATGGAGGTCGTTAGGACAATAGTGTCAAACTTTTTGATGCTATTGTGGTGCTTTGCTGCACTTGCGTAAAATATTTTGACGCTAGTGCAGCAAAGCATAGGGAGGCCCATTAAATAAAATGGGTGCGTCATTTTAATGCCTGCTCTGAGCAAGCATTAGAAATGACGGAAAAATGGCATAGTGAAAACATGTAAATTTAATCGTGCATTTTTTTCAGGTCTCCCTGCGTCGGAACGCCCCCTTGCATATGTTATGCCTGACGCAGGCATGATGTGGCGCAAGGGGTTGCAAAGTGGAACAATGCACGCATTGCGCCACTTTGTAAATACGGCACGGGGAAAAGCCACGTTAGTGCTGCCTTACAATAATAAAAAAAAAATGACGCTATGGCTACGCAAGGTGGCGCTAGATGCTTGTAAATATGCCCAAATGTTTGTCCTGAATGGTGCAAGCGCCATGCAGTTCACATCTAAAAAAAAAAAAAAAAAAATTGATGTAACAACTTTTTGGTCAGGAAAAAACAGACACTTAAACATAGTAAGGCACAACTTATTTCACTTTTGAAATAATGATTATATCCCCTTTAACATAAATGTTTGGTTATAGTTCTTGGACCTTGCCTGAAAATAACTTCAGTGAAGGAAAATCATAAAGTTTCTGACCTAATTTTCCCTGTATCACAACTCAGAGAACTAACGTATGGAGCCCTGGAAAAAAAAACTACCACACCAACATCCACCAGCCATGACAAGCAAAATAGATTGTGTTACGTAGCTGGCCATTGAACTAGGACTAATGTGTGAAACCCAATCAACCTGAGCCCTAGTAAAAGGCATGTGTGGTAGCACCCATCCACCTTGTCATCAAGACAGGACGAGGGTATTAGTAAAAACGTATGACCTTAAAAAAAGATAGTCACAGCAACTAGCATCACTCACTATGAAAACAGAAAAAATAAAACAATAGCTTTAACAACAGCTATGGATACCTAAATTAAACACCTCTGGGAACGTAATAAAGGATATAGAAAAAATATTCAGCAGGTCTGACCATACAAATACAATGAGAGCAACTATATCAGTAACTTATGCGCATGACAATGGAAAGATTTCATTTGTATTACTGGCCAGGCATTGCCCATTATTAAAAGTAGAACTCTGAATCACACAACTTGGAATTCTGTGGAAAAGCCAATCAGTGGAAAGTCAAAAAATAATTGAATTGGTAAGGTATGCTCTAGTGTTTATATAACTTTTTATTTAAACCGTAAGACCCAGTACAATAACAAAACACAGAAGTGAATTCCTTTATATGTTTCGACCTTTTCATTACCTCTTCCTGTTTTTAGTACCCTGAGGAAATCTTGTTAGCATGTTTGAGCAACATGAAATACTTTGTTCACTAACTCAGACGTTTAGATGTGTAATAAATACCTTTTATTAGTTGGAGCGGAAATGGATGAGGGTAGCTTTTCGCCTCAAGTGTACCTATTTTGGAGGTAAGATTCCAAAAATGTGTTGTTGTTTTTTTAGTTTTTTTAATTACAAGTTGAACAGTCCAGATAAGGAAGGTGCAACGCTTTCTATTGTTCTTAATGAACAAAATACATCTCTGGAATTTTTGGCTAAAAGTGACCTAACATTCTGAATTAGTTATTGGAGACTGGAGATATGCTAGGAATCGCCTGCATTGGATGAAAGACTGATTCAGTTGCAGTCCTTTCGTACTGATAACACACATTCATCAGAAAGCTCACACAGCTGGGTGATCTTGCAAAGTAAATACACATCTGCATTTTGCTTTCAGATATAGATTTATTTTAACAAAATGGACAATTGAAAAATAAATGCTTCATTTGAAAGGTTTCCTTTAACTAAGCTCCAAATGTACTCAAAGTATCCCCCAGTTTGACAGACATCTGCATTCTCCAGTTTCCACAAAGAACAGTCAGTCCTTCTCCTTGGGCCAGTAAAATCAAAGGTACTGTCCCAGAATGCACCTAAGTGATTACCTACTGCTCACGGCCAGGCCTAGCCCTCATCCCTGGACAGCAATCACCAACTCTGCTCTCAGCAGGGAGTTGTGTTTTCCCAGTGTGCAGAGAAGCTTAACTTCGTAGACTGTCTTTGAGGTGGCTCTGGTTTCCATCCTGATGTTTGCTGCATAGATGCCTGACACTCTACTTACTCGTAGAGTGCTGGGTTTCTGTTTTCTCCAAGCATTCTGTTTTAGAAGCGCCTCAGTCCTCGCCCGGCTCCAACCGAAGAGACAGACCCAGGGTGTCCACTTCGACAGGATGCAGACTGAACTTTCCCAGACCCTGAAATACAGACAATACACATGTAAGACCAACAAGACTTTACTGTCATCACATCACCCTTCACAATACCAACAGTGTAAGACGATGAGTCTGTGGTAGTCTACTGGCAGTGCCTCTGGACTAGCACTGACCCCATCTTTACAGCATTATGTTAAATACATTCTTGCCTCTGAGCAAGTGCTCACCCATCGCCATGGTACAAGCAGCGCTCCTCTTTGAGGGACAGATTTTGTGCTGGAGCAAAGTCAGGCAAAGCGGCACAAACTCTTGGGTATTTTACTTTCCACCACAAGACTTAGCTTGCGCTGGCAAAGTGTCCTATCCCACTGTAAATGGTGTTTTGGCTGCTTAGTGTCAAGAGGGTTCTGGGGATCCATGCAAGCATCCATACATAGTTTATGACACCAAGCCCAATCTACTAAGATAGCTAGACCAGGCTTTGTTTCAAAACATAATGTGTCCTTAAAGCAGGTGCTAACAAGAAACAGGTTTTCTTTTATGCAAACACCCCCCATGTTGCACACGTTCTGCACTGCACAGCATACATAAAACACCTGGTATTTTTAAGGGTTCGTTTAGGCATATGATTTTGTATTTAAGTGGTATGCTTCCAGTTAAATCCTATGCTAGAAAGCACGCCTCACACTTCTGCACCAAGGTGCAAATACTGTGCCTGACGCTAGGTAGCCTTTATAGCATGCCATCGCAGGAGTCATGAGCTTCATCAGCTCATTAATACATACGTCTCTGCACTGCTTTCTCCCCGTTGTGCAGTTCAGCAACTTTGATTGCAGCTCTGAATTATGCTGAAAAATAATAATTCTGGTCCTTAAACAGTGCTTGAACGTGGTAGGAGCAGCATTGTTCCAAAGGTATTACCTCGATGCCTCAGAATGATGTCAGCGGCACTATTCTCCCGCAGACAGTATTGGCCTAATCCAAGCTTTGTATTTGTGGGGACTGTTCCCTTTGAGTACTAGCTCCATGTCCTAATGTTGATATTAGAGAACAACCCTACCTCTGAACAAGCCAAAATATGACATTATTATACAAAGCAGGATTATGGTTGCAGGACCCCCACCTTTTTTATGCAACTTTGAATGAAGTGCGCTGGATTCCTGCTAACCAGGTCCCCAGTGCCAATGTTCCTTCCCCAAAACAAGACACCTGCTCACTTCATTCCCCAAGTGACCAGGCTCTTTAGCACCTAAGTCCCTAGTAAATGGTACCCTGGTACCTGGGCATGGGTACTGAAGAGGGCCCCTATGAGCTGCAGCACAACTTGTGCCACTCTAAGGGACCCTGCACCAAGCTCATGCAGACTGCCATTGCAGGTTGCGTAACAAGGTGCTCCCTAAAAGTGAAAACGCAACATGGCACACACCCTGTGTGCCATGTCCCCTAAACACTGCATGTAATATTGGTATGTCACCCTTACAGCAGACCTTACAACCCTAAGGCAGGGTGCATTACATTACAAGTGTGGACATATCTGCAAGAGCAGTTATGACCCTGCTATGTCTTTGTGGATTATTAGACATATTAAGTGAGCAGGGATGCCATTTTAAGTACAAGTGCTGGACACTCACTGGAAGTAGGGATGTTTGGAATCAAACATCTTGTATTGAAAAACCTTCATTGATTCCTGTGATGGATTTATTAATACATGCAACCACAGAGCAACTTAGACATGCCCTCTAAAAGCCTACCAGCTCACTGACTAGTGCTAACGAGTCTGCCACCAACAGATGAGAATCTGACCCCCAGTGGTGAGAGCTTTTGCTCTCTGGAGGTCAGAAACAAAGCCCGTTCTGGGAGAGGTGTTTATACACTCCTCCCAACAGGATGACCTGCAAATCTGCATTCCAAGGCAGGAAGCTTCAAAGAAGCCCACCACCTTTGGTATACAGAAATGGCCTTCCTCAGAGGGAGGAATTCTGGGATAGGGTGATGGCCACTCCCCAAAGGAAGTGGTCATGTACGGATTGTAGTGACCCCAAGGGTAAGGAGCGCATTGGCTACTACCCGTCACTCCCCTTAAAGCCCCCCTGAATTGAGTATTTAGGGGACCCCCAATACCTGGACACAAAGTAAGGAGTGGACAAGAAGGCTGTTGAATCTGAGAACCGTGAAGCATGACAGACTTGATGCCAACCATGGTAGCCTACCTCCTGCACTCGACCCTCGAGGAGCAACTGACCTGCCCTGCTGTGGCAGCTTCCAAGAAACCGGGAAAGCTGCCAGTGCTTCGCAAATTTCCAAGAGAAACTCCCTTTGAGTGGAGGAGCTGCTTTCCTGCATATGCAGGCACCCAAAGAAAAAACTGTGAGAACCAGCACTGCCAAATACCTGATGGACCACTGCACCCAGGCTGCCTAGTCCAAGCTGAAGTGGGCTAACGGTGCCAGCGTGCTTCCCAGACCCTCCATAAATGAAGCCCACCCGAGCTTGCCCTTTTTGGACTTCACAACGGTGTCTGCAGACTACCTTTTACTGCGACCACCTCCGGTGACCTGACAGTCCACTGGACCTCTGCACCTGGACCAAGGAGAAGCAGACCACTGGTGTCCCTATGTCCCCAAGCCTCGTGAGACCCAAGTCTACTTGTTGGTTTGACTGGACTGGACCCCCAGTCCACGCCTGCAGCCTGTTTCAGTGGGCCCCCTCCAAGGCAACTGCCCCTGGTGACAGTAAACCTGATGGTCTAAACCACCTCTGCACCCAGATGCCCCGGACCGAGGAGAACAGGACTGCTGGTGGTCCTACTCAACCCCCCTTGGTGTTTTGCCCAGACTGGACTCAGTCCACCCCTGCAGCAACTTTGGCCCATATTTATACTTTTTTAGCACCGCATTTGCGTCAAAAAAGGATGCAAATGCGGCGCAAAAAAAAAAAAAATGGGCCTTTGTGTCTGGACTGATCCCCATGGACTTACAAAGTCACCCAACGCTGAACTGCACCACTGCACCCGTCTGCCCCAGTGCCACCCAGGTTGACCTGTTGGTGGGGCCTTGGACCTCGCCCCATACTTACCCTATGTCCAGGGGTTTGGTCCTGTAAGTCGCTGTACTCTACCTGTAAGCAGTGTTTGTTCTTCCTCCATAGGATAACATTACGGCGTCTGAAAAATGCACTGTCAACTTTTGCAAACTCAAAAAATTCACAACTTGAAAAGCACTCACCTGATTCAGATGATCTTGGTATTAAAGTTTACATGAAAGTATGTGTTATTTTTATAAATTGGTGTTAGTTTTCTTTATTGAGTGTGTCTCCCCTACTACACAAGTGTGGTGCGCCTTACATGCTTAGCACTACCCTCTGATATGCCTAAGTACTCTACCACATTACCCAGAAAAAGAGTATTTGGGGTGTCATTTGTGCCTCTGTGATACCTCTGGGTTTTGCTTGGACTCTTTGCACAGTGTACCTCATTTTGGTCCTCCATATAAAGAGTCAACTTCCTACAACTACACTGCACTGTTATCTAAAGTATTACTAATCCCAAGTGTTTTTACCTAAGCAAGCACTGGTCCAATGACCAGCAAAGTCTGAAAGGAAACATTTAGTTCGATGGCATCTGTCGCTGTAGATACGCATGTTCTGCAATAGCTCGCCATCTGGTGTTGGGCCGGAGTGTTACAAGTTGTTTTTCTTCGAAGAAGTCTTTCGAGTCACGGGACCGAGTGACTCCTCCTTTTGTCTCCATTGCGCATGGGCGTCGACTCCATCCTCGATTGTTTTTTTTCCGCCATCGGGTTCGGACGTGTTCCTGTCGCTCCGAGTTTCGGAACAGAAAAAATAGTTAATTTCGGAAGATTTTCGTCGGTATTGTTGCGTTCGGGATCGGCATACTTACATTCAACACCGCATCGAAGATCGAAGAGCTCCGGTGCCCTTCGGGGTAGTTTTTCGATCCTCCGTCGGGGCCTGGTCGGCCCGACCGCGTGCTGAAGAACGCCGATGGAACGGACCCCGTTCCGTTTCTGCCCCAAATGCCACAATAAATACCCCTACACAGACCAACACTTGGTCTGCAACCTGTGCCTGTCACCTGAGCACAGCGAAGACACCTGCGAGGCCTGTCGTGCGTTCCGGTCCCGAAAAACACTCCGAGACCGTCGAGCCAGAAGACTTCAAATGGCGTCCGCACCGACAGCCCGACGGGAGTTCGAGGAACAGGAAGAGGAAGGTACCTTCTCGATCCAAGACTCAGACTCCGAAGGATTCGACGATACACAAACCGTGAGTAAGACGTCGAAATCCACACAAAGAAACATTTACAAGGCCCAGGGGACGCCACTGCCACCAGGCCATGGCTCAACCCATAAAATCGGTGACCGACCGTCGGCACCGAAAAAGGCCCAAACAGTGCCGAGATCGTCCGACTCCGGTCGAGACACCGGCACGCAGCCTTCTCGGGACCGAGAAAGTGCTGGAGACAAGCCTCGACACCGAGATGCCGGTGTGGACACGGCTCGACGCCGAGACAGCGGCACCGAAACAGATCGACGCCGAGAGGTTTCGGCCCCGAAAAGGAAAAAAGTCACCTCGGAGCCGAAAAAACACGCAGACAAAGTTTCGACGCCGAAACAAACTGCAAGCGACCCAGCTTCAGGCTCTTATACAGAAGAGCACTCGCTAACCTCCCAAATGCAGAAGCATAGGTTTGAGGAAGAGCTACAAGCAACTGATGCGGACCATACGCAAAAGCGTATCTTCATTCAGCAGGGGACAGGAAAAATAAGCACCCTTCCCCCCATTAGGAGAAAGAGAAGGTTGGAGTTCCAGACGGAACAAGCACCACAACCAAAAGTGGTGAAAAGAGTTACACCACCACCCTCTCCTCCGCCCGTGATTAACGTTTCACCAGCACAAACGCCATCACACTCCCCAGCTCACACCACCATGAGCCAGGGTGACCAAGACCAGGACGCATGGGACCTATACGACGCCCCAGTGTCAGATAACAGCCCAGAGGCATACCCTACAAAACCATCTCCACCAGAAGACAGCACCGCGTACTCTCAGGTGGTGGCTAGAGCAGCACAATTTCACAACGTAAGCCTCCACTCAGAACAGGTCGAGGATGATTTCTTGTTCAACACACTCTCCTCCACCCACAGCTCCTACCAAAGCCTGCCTATGCTCCCTGGTATGCTCCGGCACGCAAAAGACATATTTAAGGACCCGGTCAAAAGTAGGGCAATCACACCAAGGGTGGAAAAAAAGTATAAGCCGCCTCCTACAGACCCGGCTTTCATCACAACACAGCTGCCACCAGACTCTGTTGTTGTAGGAGCAGCTAGGAAAAGGGCCAACTCTCACACATCTGGAGATGCACCACCCCCAGATAAAGAAAGCCGCAAGTTTGATGCAGCTGGTAAAAGAGTCGCAGCACAAGCTGCAAACCAGTGGCGCATCGCGAACTCCCAGGCACTACTTGCGCGCTATGACAGAGCCCACTGGGACGAGATGCAACATCTCATTGAACATCTGCCCAAAGACTTCCAAAATAGGGCAAAACAAGTGGTTGAGGAGGGACAGGCCATCTCCAACAACCAGATCCGCTCCTCCATGGACGCTGCAGATACAGCTGCACGGACAATTAATACATCTGTAACTATCAGAAGGCATGCATGGCTCCGAACGTCTGGATTTAAACCAGAGATTCAACAAGCAGTTCTCAATATGCCTTTTAATGAAAAAGAACTGTTCGGTCCAGAAGTGGACACAGCGATTGAGAAACTCAAAAAAGATACGGACACTGCCAAAGCCATGGGCGCACTCTACTCCCCGCAGAGCAGAGGGAATTACAGCTCATTCCGTAAAACGCCCTTTCGAGGGGGGTTTCGGGGTCAAAGCACACAAGCCAGCACCTCACAAGCAACACCGTCCACTTACCAGGGACAGTATAGAGGAGGTTTTCGGGGACAATATAGAGGAGGGCAATTCCCTAGAAATAGAGGAAGATTCCAAAGCCCCAAAACCCCTACTACTAAACAGTGACTCACATGTCACTCACCCCCTCCACACAACACCAGTGGGGGGACGAATAGGTCATTATTACAGAGCATGGGAGAAAATCACTACAGACACTTGGGTTCTAGCAATTATCCAACATGGTTACTGCATAGAATTTCTACAGTTCCCTCCAAACATACCACCAAAAGCACAAAATTTAACAACACACCATTCCAATCTCCTAGAGATAGAAGTGCAGGCACTATTGCAAAAGAATGCAATCGAATTAGTGCCAAACACACAAATAAACACAGGAGTTTACTCACTGTACTTTCTGATACCAAAGAAGGACAAAACACTGAGACCAATCCTAGACCTCAGAGTAGTGAACACTTTCATCAAATCAGACCACTTCCACATGGTCACACTACAAGAAGTATTGCCATTGCTAAAGCTGCACGACTACATGGCAACTTTAGACCTCAAGGATGCTTATTTCCATATACCAATTCACCCATCGCACAGGAAATACCTAAGGTTTGTATTCAAAGGAATACATTACCAATTCAAGGTACTGCCTTTCGGATTAACAACCGCACCAAGAGTCTTTACCAAATGTCTAGCGGTAGTCGCTGCACACATCAGAAGGCAGCAAATACATGTGTTCCCATATCTAGACGACTGGCTAATCAAGGCCCATTCGTTAATAGAGTGCTCAAATCACACAAATCATATCATACAAACCCTCTTCAAACTAGGGTTCACCGTCAATTTCACAAAATCCAAAATTCGGCCACGCAAGGTACAACAATACCTGGGAGCCATAATAGACACATCAAAAGGAGTAGCCACTCCAAGTCCACAAAGAATTCAAAATTTCAACACCATCATACAACGCATGTATCCAACACAAAAGATACAAGCAAAGATGGTATTACAACTCCTAGGCATGATGTCATCATGCATAGCCATTGTACCAAACGCAAGACTGCACATGAGGCCCTTACAACAATGCCTAGCATCACAGTGGTCTCAAGCACAGGGTCACCTTCTAGATCTGGTGTTAATAGACCGCCAAACTTACCTCTCGCTTCTGTGGTGGAACAACATAAATTTAAACAAGGGGCGGCCTTTCCAAGACCCAGTGCCACAATACGTAATAACAACAGATGCTTCCATGACAGGGTGGGGAGCACACCTCGATCAACACAGCATACAAGGACAATGGAACGTACATCAAACAAAACTGCATATCAATCACCTAGAACTTCTTGCAGTTTTTCAAGCACTAAAAGCTTTCCAACCAATAATAGTTCACAAATACATTCTCGTCAAAACAGACAACATGACAACAATGTATTATCTAAACAAGCAGGGAGGGACGCACTCCACGCAGTTAAGCCTGTTAGCACAAAAAATTTGGCATTGGGCAATTCACAACCAAATTCGCCTAATTGCACAGTTTATACCAGGGATACAAAATCAACTCGCAGACAATCTCTCTCGAGATCACCAACAGGTCCACGAATGGGAAATTCACCCCCAAATACTGAACACTTATTTCAAACTCTGGGGAACACCTCAGATAGACTTGTTTGCAACAAGGGAGAACGCAAAATGCCAAAACTTCGCATCCAGATACCCACACAAACAATCCCAAGGCAATGCCCTATGGATGAACTGGTCAGGGATATTTGCTTACGCTTTTCCTCCTCTCCCTCTCCTTCCTTACCTGGTAAACAAACTCAGTCAAAGCAAACTCAAACTCATATTGATAGCACCAACTTGGGCAAGGCAACCCTGGTACACAACGCTGCTAGACCTATCAGTGGTACCCTGCATCAAATTGCCCAACAGGCCAGATCTGTTGACACAGCACAACCAAAAGATCAGACACCCAGATCCAGCATCGCTGAATCTAGCAATCTGGCTCCTGAAATCCTAGAATTCGGGCACTTACAACTTACCCAAGAATGTATGGAAGTCATAAAACAAGCAAGAAGGCCATCCACCAGGCACTGCTATGCAAGTAAATGGAAGAGGTTTGTTTGCTACTGCCATATTAATCAAATACAACCATTACACACAACTCCAGAACATGTAGTGGGTTACTTGCTTCACTTACAAAAATCTAACCTAGCTTTCTCTTCCATTAAGATTCACCTTGCAGCAATATCTGCATACCTGCAGACTACCTATTCAACTTCCCTATATAAAATACCAGTCATTAAAGCATTCATGGAGGGCCTTAGGAGAATTATACCACCAAGAACACTACCTGTTCCTTCATGGAACCTAAATGTTGTCCTAACTAGACTTATGGGTCCACCTTTTGAACCCATGCACTCCTGCGACATACAGTTCCTAACCTGGAAGGTGGCATTTCTCATCGCCATTACTTCCCTGAGAAGAGTAAGCGAAATTCAGGCGTTTACTATACAGGAACCTTTTATACAACTACACAAAAATAAAGTCGTCCTAAGGACCAATCCTAAATTTTTGCCAAAGGTTATTTCACCGTTCCATCTAAATCAAACAGTGGAACTTCCGGTGTTCTTTCCACAGCCAGATACCGTAGCTGAAAGGGCACTACATACATTAGATGTCAAAAGAGCATTAATGTATTACATTGACAGAACAAAGAACATCAGAAAGACTAAACAACTCTTTATTGCATTTCAAAAACCTCATGCAGGAAACCCAATTTCAAAACAAGGTATAGCCAGATGGATAGTTAAATGCATCCAAATCTGCTACCTTAAAGCTAAACGACAGCTGCCCATTACACCAAGGGCACACTCAACCAGAAAGAAAGGTGCTACCATGGCCTTTCTAGGAAACATCCCAATGCAAGAAATATGTAAGGCAGCCACATGGTCTACGCCTCACACATTCACCAAGCACTACTGTGTAGACGTGTTATCCGCACAACAAGCCACAGTAGGTCAAGCTGTATTAAGGACATTATTTCAGACTACTTCCACTCCTACAGGCTGATCCACCGCTTTTGGGGAAATAACTGCTTACTAGTCTATTGCAGAACATGCGTATCTACAGCGACAGATGCCATCGAACTGAAAATGTCACTTACCCAGTGTACATCTGTTCGTGGCATCAGTCGCAGTAGATTCGCATGTGCCCACCCGCCTCCCCGGGAGCCTGTAGCAGTTTGGAAGTTACCTTCAATTATTTATATATGTATCATCTCAACCTTAAATAAGTGCATACTTAGTCACTCCATTGCATGGGCACTATTACTACAATTCAACTCCTACCTCACCCTCTGCGGGGAAAAACAATCGAGGATGGAGTCGACGCCCATGCGCAATGGAGACAAAAGGAGGAGTCACTCGGTCCCGTGACTCGAAAGACTTCTTCGAAGAAAAACAACTTGTAACACTCCGGCCCAACACCAGATGGCGAGCTATTGCAGAACATGCGAATCTACTGCGACTGATGCCACGAACAGATGTACACTGGGTAAGTGACATTTTCAATTCAGATCAAGTAGTTGTATATGGCTACAGTATGGATTTGGTAGCAGTGTCCTTCTAAGTCGGGACTTACTCAATATTGCAACCTGCCGTTATGGTACCACAAATACAGATTTATTGAATTTCTTAGATGCATAACACAAGATAACAAGGCATTGGCACTTACAATTCTTCAAGACCACATAGAGTAGGAAAAGGATACCATATTTTCTTCTAATTTTTTTGTGAGCAGTACCCCTGTGTGCCGGTAGGTGGCATTGTTCGGCTCCGTGTGGCAGCATCATCCTCCTCAGAAGTGACGTGCATGGTGCCTATATAGGCGCCACCCTAGCACACTGACGTCAGTTTCTTTTCACAACTTTCCATGTCAAGAATAACACTGACCAGTGGTGTGGAAAACCAGGGCCCTGAAAGGGGGAAAAACTCTGACCCTAGAAATCCATTTGCAGTGCGCGGAGGATGGGCGGGTGGTAAGAAATCTACGGCTCTGCCAGATAAGGCATTACCAAAGTTAAGTAACTTGTTTCTCTGATACAGGCTTGTAGCCGGAGATCCCTTACCTTAGAATGTATACCCAAGCAATATCACACTAGAGATGGGGAGAGGACAGTTGTGCAGCACCTCAAAGGGAGTGCATAATCAGAAAAGTGAGGAATAGATTAAGGACCTAATGAGGCATGGAGAAGGTGGAAACAGGTTGCAGACCTTTCAAAAACCTATTTCCAGCATGGGATCTGAATGGAGATGGCTAATCTGGCAACTACAGAAAGGCTGAGATGGCAGAAAGATAGCCCTTTAAGGTGCCCAGAGCAGATACCAGCTGGGCAAGAGAAATTCCTGAGAGAGGGGATCAGAAAGAGAGTTAACCAGTCTCTCTGCACATCATGCCAAAAACTTGCAGTAATGGCAGAGTGTAAGGCAGAGTGTATTGTCTTGGTAGTGGTGCGCCTGGCTGCCAAGATAACAATGCAGACTTCGGGCGGAAGGTCATATGCTGTCAACTGTTGTGGCTCCCTCTACATGTATGAAGACAAGAGTGCTGACAGGTTCAAGTGGAGAAATCTTCCCCTGCTGCTGTGACAGAAGATCCTCCCAAAGGGGCTGCCTGAATGGAGGGCCAATGGCCATGCTAAACAGGATACGATACCAAACTCTCCAAGCCCAGTCCTGAGCCACAAAGGTATCTTGGGCCCAGTCGTTACTCATCTTCTTGAGAATTCTGGGCAGGAGTGGTATGGGCAGAAAGGTGTACAGGAGGCTTGAGCTCTGCTCAGGACTAAAAGTGTTTTCAAATGAAAGCGGCCTTGGAAACTCTAGTGCGCAGAACTGCTGACACTGCGTGTTCTCTGCAGTGGTGAACAGATCTAACATGGGCTATCCCCACTGCTAAAAGTGACCTTGCACCACCTCCAGATGGAGACGCCATTTGTGATCCGCTAGGCATCTTCAGCTTAGTTTGTCCACCCTGGCATTCAGAGAACCCACCAGGTGCTGAACCACCAGGGACATGCCCTGCTGTTCGAGCCATGCCCAGAGGTGCAGGGTCTCTTGACAGGTCAGCGACCCCACCCTGCCCGGTTTGTTGCAGGACCACATGGCAGTGGTGTCGTCCATGAACACTTGCACTAGCCTTCCCTTGATGGAGGGTAGAAAGGCTTTCAATGCCAGCCGGATCACCTTGAGCTCCACAAGGTTGATGTGGAGTCCAGATTCTGCCTGAGACAAAAGGCCTATGATCTCCACCTCTCCCAAATGGCTTCCCCATCCCAGGAGTAACTTATCTGTCACCACTGCTAGATCTGGTTGGGGAAGGGAGAGGAGACTGCCTCCGACCCAATGGTAATTTGTTAGCCACCACTGCAGATCTTTTGCAGATCCCTCAGAGATCTGGACCATGCCTGAGAGATTCCCCTGATACTTCAAGTCGCACAACAGAGCCTGCATATGCAAGCAGGCATGTGTCACAAGAAGGATGCATGAGGCCCAGCAGCCCCAGAGTCAGTCTCACCAAAATCCAAGATAAAGGCTGAAACATAAGTATCATAGTATGAATATCCTGGACTTGCCATTTGGGTCGATAAGCCCGAAACTGCACTGTGCCCATGAAAGGGAGCGTCTGAGAAGGGAGTCAGGTATGACTTCAGCACGTTGACAGTAAACCCCAGCGAGTGCAAGAGGTCCACTGTAGTTTGGAGGTGGAAGGTGACTGCCTTCAACAGCCAGAGATCGGGAAAGGTTGGTGCCACTAATCACCGCAGATGAGCTGCAACCATTGCTATCACCTTGGTGAACACCTGAGGCACACTGGCATGGCCAAAGTGGAGCACGGCAAACTGAAAGTGCTTGTGGTCTATGGGCAGGCAGCACAGGGATGTGAAAGTATGCGTTCTGCAAGTCCAATGCCACCATCCCAGTCTCCCAGGTCAGACAGGACTTCAGTGAGCATTTTGAGCTTTTCCTTTTTGAGGAAGAAATTGAAAGGGTGCAGGTCAGGGATAAGACAGAGGCCTCTGTCCTTTCTGGGCTCCAGAATGTAGCAGGAATAACAACTACGATCTATGTTTGGTGTTGCCACCCTTTCTATGGCCCTATTGGTTAAAAGAACTGTCCCTTCCTGGCGGAGTAAGGAGAGATAGTCCTCTGTAAGCCTGTGGCAGGGGGGTGGAATGGGTCGAGGAGTAGTCACAAAGGGGAGGGAATAGCCCCTTCGGACAATCTGGAGAACCCAGTGGTCTGATGTTATCGACCTCCAGTGGTGTAGGTGATGGCAGATCATGCCTCCCACTGATTGACTGTGATGGTTTGAGGGCGAACTAAAGAGGTTTGGAGACTGCGGCTGCCAGGAGGGCGTGGTGATCTGACCTCTGACTACCCAACCTATGAGTTCTGGGTGTACAGCGTCCTTGGCCACAGAGAGGCTGGGGAGGTTGCGTGCCATGGTGGCTGGGCAGGTAAGGACGTTGCTGGAAGCACCTTCTGTGGCCATGAAAGGAGAAAAAGGTGGTCTGGGGTTGTTGGGTGCCCTGGAAAGGCCTAAGGACCTGGCAGTAGCTCTACTATCTTTGAAGCACTCCAGTGCAGAGTCTGTCTTGTCTCCAAAGAGATGGTAGGCATCAAAGAGTATGTCCATAAGCAGGGCTTGGATATCCCCTGAAAAGCCAGTTGTTCTCAGCCTGGCGTGGCACCTTAAGGCCACTGATTAAGAAACCACTCTGGCTACCGAGTTGTTCTCATCCACCCCACATTGGATCGTGAACTTGGCTGCATCTCTGCTGTCTGCCATAGCTTGGGAGATTATGACCAGGGCCTCCTCTGGGACCATGGGCAGCATGTGTGCAACCTAATCCCACAGTGCATAGGAGTAATGGGCCAAAAGGCAAGCCATGGACCATAGTGCCAGGCTGGTAGAATAAATCATTTTCTTGCCTAAGTGTAGGAAAGTGCCCCTTTTTCACACGGTCACCTGGACTCTTTGCCTGGTACATAATGCAATTTTGACCGAACGTGCACTGGGTTCCTGCTAACCAGGTTCCCAGTGCCAGCTCTTTTTCCATACAACTGGGCAACTGATCCCCTATTGGCAATACCTTTCATCCCCCTGTAAGTTCCTATTAAATGGTACCCCTGGTACGTAGGGCATGGGCCCCAAAGAGGGTCCCCAAGAGCTGCAGCACGTATTGTGGCACCCTCCAGGGCCCCTCGCCCAGCACATGCAGACTGCCATTGCAGGCTGTGTGTTTTGGTGCAGCTAAAATGTGAAAGCACTGCATAGCACACAGCCGGTATGCCCTGGCCCCTACCTCTACATGCAAAATATGTAAGTCATCCCTACAGCAGGCCTTACAGCCCTAAGGCAGGGTGCATTATATTACATGTGAGGGCATATCTGCAAGAGCAGATATGTCCCTGCTGTGTCTTCGTCGATTCTCAGACATAGTGAGTGAACAGGGAAGCCATTTTATGTACATGTGCTGGACACTGGTCAATACGAGTTCTGCAGCTCCATGATGGCTTCATTGAGAATAGGGATGTTTGGTATCGCAAATCTCCTATTTTTTAATACATGCAACAGAGGGCACCTTAGAGGTCCCTCCCGAAAATCTACCGACTACCTGTGTGGGGACTGATTGCTTTTAGTCAGCCTGCCCCCCACCAGACAAGATTCTGGCCCCCTTTGCTTTTGAGTGGTCATAGACAAAGCCTGCTCTGGGTGAGGTGTTTACACACCCGATCCAACAGGATAACCTGCAAATCTGCATTCCAAGGAGGGAGCTTCAAATAATCTCACAACCCTTAGTATACAGATCTGGCTTCACTCAAAGGAGAGATGCCACCCTCCTGTCCCAGGGCCCACTTGGTACCAGGACAGGTGGGAAATTTAGTATTCTGAGAAGTGTCCACCCCCCCAAGTCAGTCCCACCCCTAAGGTGAGCTGCCTGATGTGTACACCACATTTAGAAATCTACCATCTTGGTGTTGGCAGAAGTAGGACCTCTGGGAAATGGTTATGCCCACTTCGCACAGGATGTGGTCATATAGGGGCCGTACCTGGTAAACCTAGGTCCAATTTCTTCCCAAGAATTGGGAAAGAAGGCAGACCACTGGGTCAAGACTAGGGTATCCAAGACAACTGATGGTGTGGGTTACCAAGAGAAAGGGGTCGCTAAGGGAAAGATGGTGACCAGTCTAAAGAGAAAAACAGAGTCTCCTAAATACCCCCAAAACCTTTTCAGAAGGATGGGCCCTGAGACAAGACACGGAGCAAGAGTGGGTACCAGGGTAAAAACTGGGATGCCAAGAAGGCTTGGTGCTTCAATTTCAAGGCCAATGGGCACCGAACTGGAGACCCTGCTGTGAGAAAGTAGCCTCTTTCTAGCCTTGTTACCCCCACTTTTGGCCTGTTTGTGAGTGTGTCAGGGTGTTTTCACTGTCTCACTGGGATCCTGCCAGCCAGGGCCCAGTGCTCATAGAGAAAACCCTATGCTTTCAGTATGTTTGTTATGTGTCACTGGGACCCTGCTAGTCAGGACCCCAGTGCTCATAAGTTTGTGACCTATATATATGTGTTCCCTGTGTGATGCCTAACTGTCTCACTGAGGCTCTGCTAACCAGAACCTCAGTGGTTATGCTCTCTCTTTACAAATTGTCACTAACAGGCTAGTGACCAATTTCACCAATTTACATTGGCATACTGGAACACCCTTATAATTCCCTACTATATGGTACTGAGATACCCAGGGTATTGGGGTTCCAGAAGATCCCTATGGGCTGCAGCATTTCTTTTGCCACCCATAGGGAGCTCTGACAATTCTTACACAGGCCTGCCATTGCAGCCTGAGTGAAATAACGTCCACGTTATTTCACAGCCATTTACCACTGCACTTAAGTAACTTATAAGTCACCTATATGTCTAACCTTTACCTGGTAAAGGTTGGGTGCTAAGTTACTTAGTGTGTGGGCACCCTGGCACTAGCCAAGGTGCCCCCACATTGTTCAGGGCAAATTCCCCGGACTTTGTGAGTGCGGGGACACCATTACACGCGTGCACTATACATATGTCACTACATATGTATAGTGTCACAATGGTAACTCCGAACATGGCCATGTAACATGTCTAAGATCATGGAATTGTCAGCCAATGCCATTCTGGCATTGGGGAGACAATTCCATGATTCCCCGAGTCTCTAGCACAGACCCGGGTACTGCCAAACTACCTTTCCCGGGGTTTCACTGCAGCTGTTGCTGCTGCCAACCCCTCAGACAGGTTTCTGCCCTCCTGGGGTCCAGCCAGGCTTGGCCCAGGAAGGCAGAACAAAGGACTTCCTCAGAGAGAGGGTGTTACACCCTCTCCCTTTGGAAAAAGGTGTTAGGGCTGGGGAGGAGTAGCCTCCCCCAGCCTCTGGAAATGCTTTGATGGGCACAGATGGTGTCCATCTCTGTATAAGCCAGTCTACACCGGTTCAGGGATCCCCCAGCCCTGCTCTGGCGCGAAACTGGACAAAGGAAAGGGGAGTGACCACTCCCCTGACCTGCACCTCCCCTGGGAGGTGCCCAGAGCTCCTCCAGTGTGCTCCAGACCTCTGCCATCTTGGAAACAGAGGTGCTGCTGGCACACTGGACTGCTCTGAGTGGCCAGGGCCAGCAGGTGATGTCAGAGACTCCTTCTGATAGGCTCTTACCTGTGTTGCTAGCCTATCCTCCTTCCTAAGTAGCCAAACCTCCTTTTCTGGCTATTTAGGGTCTCTGCTTTGTGGAATTCTTTAGATAACGAATGCAAGAGCTCATCAGAGTTCCTCTGCATCTCTCTCTTCACCTTCTGCCAAGGAATCGACCGCTGACTGCTCTGGACGCCTGCAAAACCGCAACAAAGTAGCAAAGACGACTACTGCAACCTTGTATCGCTGATCCAGCCGCCTTCTCGACTGTTTTCTTGGTGGTGCATGCTGTGGGCGTAGTCTGCCTCCTCTCTGCACTAGAAGCTCAGAAGAAATCTCCCGTGGGTCGACGGAATCTTCCCCCTGCAACCGCAGGCACCAAAAGACTGCATCACCGGTCCTCTGGGTCCCCTCTCAGCACGACGAGCGTGGTCCCTGAAACTCAGCAACTCTGTCCAAGTGACTCCCAAAGTCCAGTGACTCTTCAGTCCAAGTTTGTTGGAGGTAAGTCCTTGCCTCACCACGCTAGGCTGCATTGCTGGGTACCGCGTGATTTGCAGCTGCTCCGGCTCCTGTGCACTCTTCCAGGATTTCCTTTGTGCACAACCAAGCCTGGGTCCCCGACACTCTAACCTGCAGTGCACGACCTCCTGAGTTGTCCTCCGGCGTCGTGGGACCTTCTTTTGTGACTTCGGGTGAGCTCTGGTTCACTCTTCTTCGTAGTGCCTGTTCCGGCACTTCTGCGGGTGCTGCTTGCTTCTGAGTGGGCTCCTTGTCCTACTGGGCGCCCCCTCTGTCTCCTCATGCAATTGGCGACATCCTGGTCCCTCCTGGGCCACAGCAGCATCCAAAAACCCTAACCGCGACCCTTGCAGCTAGCAAGGCTTGTTTGCTGACTTTCTGCACGGAAACACCTCTGCAAGCTTCTTCACGACGTGAGACATCCATCCTCCAAAGGGGAAGTTCCTAGTCCTCTTCGTTCTTGCAGAATCCACAGCTTCTACCATCCGGTGGCAGCTTCTTTGCACCCTCAGCTGGCATTTCTTGGGCATCTGCCCACTCACAACTTGAGTGTGACTCTTGGACTTGGTCCCCTTGTTCCACAGGTTCTCTCGTCTGGAAATCCATCGTTGTTGCATTGCTGGTGTTGGTCTTCCTTGCAGAATTCCCCTATCACGACTTCTGTGCTCTCTGGGGAACTTAGGTGCACTTTGCACCCACTTTTCAGGGTCTTGGGGTGGGCTATTTTTCTAACCCTCACTGTTTTCTTACAGTCCCAGCGACCCTCTACAAGCTCACATAGGTTTGGGGTCCATACGTTATTCGCATTCCACTTTTGGAGTATATGGTTTGTGTTGCCCCTATACCTATGTGCTCTCATTGCAATCTTTTGTAACTGTACATTGCTTGCATTGCTTTCTATTGCTATTACTGCATAATTTTGGTATTGTGTACATATATCTTGTGTATATTTGCTATCCTCATACTGAGGGTACTCACTGAGATACTTTTGGCATATTGTCATAAAAATAAAGTACCTTTATTTTTAGTATATCTGTGTATTGTGTTTTCTTATGATATTGTGCATATGACACCAGTGGTATAGTAGGAGCTTCACACGTCTCCTAGTTCAGCCTAAGCTGCTCTGCTAAGCTACCCTTTTCTACCAGCCTGAGCTGCTAGACACCTCTTCTACACTAATAAGGGATAACTGGACCTGGTGCAGAGTGTAAGTACCCCTTGGTACCACTACAAACCAGGCCAGCCTCCTACATTGGTTGTGCAGCAGTGGGATAAGTACTTGCAACTACTTACCACTTTGTCATTTTGTACTTTTCATAAGAGAAAAATATACAAAACAAGTTCAGTGTATGTACACCTAACCAAAATGTTTTGCTTTTCTTCTCTTACTCTATTGCTAAGTGCTGAAAAGTACCTCTAAACTTTCAAAAAGTTTCTTAAAAGTTAAAAAAGTTTTTTTCTGTTCCTTAAGAAGTTCTGAAACTTTTTATTTCTTTTTCTGTCCCTTAAACCTTTTTCTATCATGTCTGGTACAGGTCAAACTCTGGATCTGACCAACACTGCTTATGACCACCTTAGCTGGAAAGGTGCAAGGAGTCTCTGCATTGATAGAGGTTTAGGGGTAGGGAAGAATCCCTCTAGAGAATTGTTAGTTAATATGCTCATTGAACATGATAAGACCATAGCTGGCACATCTGGTGAGAAATTAGCTGATGGTTCACACTCTGATTCTGGTGTAGCCCCAGTAAAAGTGTTAGAAGGGAACCTTCCCAACCTGCCCCTTAGCAGGCCACCTAGCAGGGCTGGTACTTATGTGAGTTCTCATCACAGTATAGAGATTACTCCTTTAGGCCAGGTTGTTAGAGGGCCATCTGTTAGGGACAGGTCTCCCTCTGTTCATTCACACCATTCTTCTGTGTCAAGGCATGCCCAACCCACCCACCCTGATGACAGAGTGTTAGAAAGGGAACTCAATAGATTGAGAGTGGAAGAGTCCAGGCTGAAGCTAAAAAAAGCAAGAGCTGGATCTAGACAGGGAAGCATTTGACTTAGAAAAAGAAAGGCAGAGGTTGGGGTTTGGACCCCATGGTGGCAGCAGCAGTATTACAGATAGTAATCCTGTGAAAGAGCATGATTCTAGGAATCTGCACAAGATAGTTCCCCCTTACAAGGAGGGGGATGACATTAACAAGTGGTTTGCTGCACTTGAGAGGGCCTGTGTTGTACAGGGGGTCCCTCAAAGGCAGTGGGCTGCTATCCTTTGGCTATCTTTCAGTGGAAAGGGTAGGGAAAGGCTCCTTACTGTGAAGGAAAGTGATGCCAATAATTTTACAGTTCTTAAGAATGCACTCCTAGATGGTTATGGCTTAACCACTGAACAGTACAGGATCAAGTTCAGAGAAACCAAAAAGGAGTCTTCACAAGACTGGGTAGACTTTGTTGACCATTCAGTGAAGGCCTTGGAGGGGTGGTTACATGGCAGTAAAGTTTCTGACTATGAAAGCCTGTATAACTTAATCCTGAGAGAGCATATTCTTAATAATTGTGTGTCTGACTTGTTGCACCAGTATCTAGTGGACTCAGATCTGACCTCTCCCCAAGAATTGGGAAAGAAGGCAGACAAATGGGTCAGAACAAGAGTGAACAGAAAAGTTCATACAGGGGGTGACAAGGATGGCAAGAAGAAAGATGGTGAGAAATCTCAGGATAAGCATGGGGATAAGGGTAAAACCAAAGATCCTTCTTCAAATACTAAACACTCTTCAGGGGGTGGGGATACAACAAATTCTTCCTCTTCTTCTCAACCCTCACACATTAAAAAGCCCTGGTGCTTTGTGTGTAAAAACAGAGGCCATAGGCCAGGGGATAAGTCCTGTCCAGGTAAACCCCCTGAGCCTACCACCACTAATACATCAAGCTCTAGTGCCCCTAGCAGTAGTGGTACTAGTGGTGGGACTGCTGGCAACAGTCAAGTTAAGGGTGTAGTTGGGTTCACTTATGGGTCCATCATAGAAACTGGGGTAGTCAGTCCCAAGACAGTTTATGTCACACCTAGTGGCATTGGCCTTGCCACACTGGCTGCTTGTCCCCTTACAATGGATAAGTACAGGCAGACAGTTTCAATAAATGGTGTTGAGGCCCAGGCCTACAGGGACACAGGTGCCAGTATCACTTTGGTGACTGAAAACCTTGTAGCTCCTGAACAACACATCATTGGACAACAGTATAAGATTATTGATGTCCATAAGTCCACTAAGTTTCTTCCCTTAGCTATAGTTCAGCTTAGTTGGGGTGGAGTTACTGGCCCTAAGCAGGTGGTAGTATCACCTAGCTTACCTGTAGATTGTCTCTTAGGTAATGACCTAGAGGCCTCAGGTTGGGCTGATGTAGAGTTTTATACCCATTCAGCCATACTGGGTATCCCTGAGGAATTGTTCCCTCTCATTTCTACTGAAATGAAAAAGCAAAGGAGAGAAGGCCTGAAAACTCAGGATCCCTCTCCAACAACAGGTAAAAAGGGTATCACAGTATCCCCTAACCACCCTACCATTCAGGATACCATTCCTGTGGTGGGAGAAACCTCTCCTGGGGTGGCACCTGTTCCAAGGGAATCATCAGCTGGCATAGCTGTACTCCCTGAGGTGGAAGTACCTCTCTGTTGGATAACTAACATTGGTGAGAAAAAGAGCACCATTTTAGTTAACATGGAGCATCCCTCCAACCCTCCCAGAGAAACTTTAGTGCAGAAACCCTGCACTGCCTCACAACACTTAGGACAGCAACCCTGCCCTAGTGTGGAGCTCATAGGACAGCATCCCTGCCCTGCTTCAAATCAAGAGAAACAGCATCCCTGTTCTCTCTTCCAGCCATATGGACAAATTTTTGCCCAGCTATGGCTTTACTGAGACAGCATCCCTGTCTGGCATTCTCATCACTAGAAATAGGTTCAGTGGACAATTTCTACTGCTCTAAACTAAAACTTACTGATAGAAACTCTGAAAATATATCTTCACATTGTTGCTTAGCTAAAAAAACTTCAAACAGGGTGGTTTACATCCCCACAGGGAAGTAACCATATAGTGGATGATAAAGGGAGTAACCAGTCTA